>NW_027269261.1:105106880-110934380 GCF_023055355.1 Agelaius tricolor | reverse complement strand
AGCGCTGCCCAGGGAGGGGACAGGAGGTTTGGTTGGAGTCCCCGCCGTGTCCCCGCGTCCCCGAGCGAGGCGGGGCCGGGCGGGGCGCGGCGGGAGCCAGGAGCCGGGAGACGGGAGAGAGGAGCCGGGAGAGGGGAGCGGGGAGCCGGGAGAGGGGAGCGGGGAGTCGGGAGAGAGGAGCCGGGAGAGGGGAGCGGGGAGTCGGGAGAGAGGAGCCGGGAGAGGGGAGCGGGGAGCCGGGAGCCGGGAGAGGGGAGCGGGAGAGAGGAGCCGGGAGCCGGGAGCCGGGAGCCGGAAGAGGGGAGCTGGGAGCCGGGAGCCGGGAGCTGTCCCTTCAGCACCACCGCCACAGCGCCGCCGCCTCCCGCCCGCCGCTCCTCCGCCCGCTCCGCCAACACCAGGACCAGCTCCGGGTGAGCCGGGGCAGGGACAGAGCCCCGAGCAAAGCCCCCGCCCCGGGACAGCGGCCTGAGAGCCCGCTCCCCATCCCCGCCCACCGCAGGCGTGCGGGACCGGTGCTGCTGCAATGAACAATTTTGTTGCGGTGGGACTAAAGTTTGTCTGGGGAAGTGGCGGCTGAAAGAAGCGCCCTGGCAAGATAGTATCACGTCACCCAAAATATCTCCTAAGTATCTGTTTTTCGTCATGAATAAGGGGAAAATAGCACAAAACATGAACACTGTGAGAGGCTGAGTCGCCAAGTGTCCTCTCCCCGGCTGCGTTACGTGGTTTATATCGGGAGTGAAAGGATGTGTTTAAGTTTGTAAGGAAAATGTGTTCCTACGTTAGGCCTTTAGAACAGTGTTGTTTCTCTTCAGCGTAAATGACGGTAATAACAAACTTCCCGGGACATTCAAATTTCGCAAATTCTGTAGAGACGTGTGCTTAACACGAGTTCCAAACCTCTCCCCTAACTTTGATGTTCGATATTTACACTGACAGATGGTTATCAAATGAAGTGACACTCAAAAGCGAGTTCCACACCGGTCTGCAGCGCTACTGAAACCACATTTCCCAAAAAACTCCTTTTTTTTTTTTCCTCACACGAGATCAAACTACCGACTTAACAGCCCGGCGCCAGGGAACACGTTTCTCAAACTATCAGGGATCATCCCGATTAAACGCGGAATGTTACAGCGAGTCAGGAAAACTCGGAATTCAGAGGGAGTATCCGAGAGCTACCGAGGAGCAGATCGTTTGTAAAGTGCAAATGGACTGTGAAATGCGAAGTGCTCTAAGCGAGTTTGAAATTACTTCTGACAAACGGCAAATTACCACTTTTTCGGCAGCAAATCCAAACTACGCCAAACAGTGGGGGAGGGAAAGGCAGGGAGAGATGGAAAGGGATGTGTGTTTACAAAAACTGATAGACGCAAGTATTTGTAACCTCTTACCTCTTCTTATCACACCTCCTTGCCCGTTGAGTACAAGTCCACACTGGGCCTCCACTGAGCTCTTAAGTAATGAGGGGAAAACAAGGAGAGAAAGGAAAGGGAGAAATCAGACACAGAAACCCACAGAGAGATCACACAGCTTTTGCTTTGTTACATGACTCGCCCAGGAACAATAGTTAAGGTGAACTGGAAAAACACAGTTACTGTCAGAGAACCCAAGTGAAATCCTCCCTCCATCCCGCCATCTGCCCCTACCCCACCAAACGCAGAATAATTTTCCTTTCATTGCCATTTAAATACGAATTTATCCCGAACTGGCAACTTAGACCGGCAGTTACATAGCAGGATAGACAGACAAACAAGTACTTTTGAGGGAAGTGTATTCCCGCTCGACAGTTGCGCGCACAAAGCTAAAAATGTACTTTTCTGGCTTTGTATGTTTAGCGGTACATTTATATTCGGGCACAGCTAAATTCAGATGCGTTTTGGGACACGTACACACCGACTTAGAAAGTGTGCACAGAAGTAGACAAAGAGCACAAACAACAGATGACCTATTGGGCTTTGCCGGCTCCACAGAGTCGTGAGGGTGCTGTAACAATGCGTGTGTCCGCACATAGGTGGGGATGAATATGCATCTGTGTGCGCACACACACAGGCACCCATGTGTGAGCGAGGGGTGAAGAACCATCAAAAAACCTGCCTAGGGCTTCTGGTGCACGTCCGAAGAGATCTCACTTCTTTATTCTCCTGTTACAAGGCTGATTATTTGGGGATCTTCGCCCTCCTTAATAAATATTTTTATTGGAGTGATAAAAGACTTGAAAGGGTTGGGTTTTCTTTGGGTTTTTCCTTATGTTGGGGTTAAAAAAACACAACAAACCAAACCTAAATCTTTGCCCAGTGGAAATGTGTTAAAGACGCATTTTCCTCTACAAACAAACGAGGTATTGGACATGAAAGAGGCCTTTAAGGGTGTTAACCTATTCAACAGCCCGTGAAGAGTTAAGTAAATGCGGAGAGAGTCGGTGCATAATAAAAACCCCACTTTACAAAACAATCTTTACAGTCCTGGCTCTCTCCCCCACTTTCACCATATTGGCCCTGGCCCTGTAAGACCTTCCTTTTCAAGGCCCTTTTTTATTTTAAGTGTTCTGCCTTAAAGTGATTATGAAATCAATATGAAAAAAACTTGGCGACTGAGCATAAATTAAAGCGGTGATGGGAAAAGGTGTGACAGTTTTCTTTGTTGCCCATGGAAAATCTTTTTAGGGCACTGAAAGATGCCACTCCAGCTCCAAGACTGTTTGCATCTGTTAGGCTGACTTAAACCGCCCTCGAAACTATTGGACATTCACTTAAAATTCTGTGCAGGGAAAAGTATATTTACATTTGTTGCATTTGAAATGAGGCATATGCTGATGAACGTTTTAAAAAGAAAGACTAAGGAGAAAGGGGTAGACTGGTTAGACCACAATTTTGGTTTAAAAGTATTTCTGTGCAGTCCTGTTTCTGCTCGCCACCAAAACGCTTCCCTCTACACCCGTAGTGATATTCGCGAGAGTCCAAATTTGTTCTGAATCATCCAAGTCCTAACGACAAATACTAATATTTTCAACTTCTCACGCTCAGGCTTTTTGATACCTCTGCACACTCCCTCTTGTGTTCGGAAAAAGAGGGAGGAGGAAAAAATAAAGAAGAGATTAAGTACAAAGACCTAAGCATTATATTTGATAATAACTTGTGATCGAAAAATTAATATTTTCCAAAGGAAAGCTGTTGATTTTCTTCTTCGTTAAATAAATAAAAAGAGACTGTGCCTCTAGCAGCTTAACCAACCTTTTTTTTTTCCTTTTTCTTTTTAGAAGGGAAACATGTTGTTTGGTCGGATGACATTGCATAAATGACCAGTTGAATGGCACTAAGTCGAAAATTGGATAAACTATGGTGCTTTTTTGCCCGGGACTTAGGCATTGTCTGCTGTCTTGCAAACGTTCCTAATCCCCTCTTTTGAAAAATACAAGGCTTTGTGCCTGCCAAAGAAAAAAAATTTGTACAGATACAAAAAAATCAGCAGCAGACGTGGTTATAAAAAGAAGTAAATAGGTTTTAGTTGGGGTTGAGCAGTGAATGGCAGATTTTTTTTTTTTTTTAGGGGGGTAACATAAGGAGATCCTTGTGAAAAATGTAAACAAAAAAATGGCCAGAGAAGACAAAATTATATAATGAATTTTGGTGGAGAAAACTAGGTTTAAATAGCTAGGTTTTCTACATCTGAGGTATAAAATATAACATTTGTTGGTGGGTTTATTTTCTTCCTAGAAAAAAAAATTGTTTTCCCTCACATATATTGTTTGGATTATTTTTCGTGCTTTGATTTTAAGGAAAGAAAATAAACCTTCTTCATTTTACAAATTTCGAATTGATTTTTTTTCCCCCACAAGCCCTTGACCGCTACATCTTTTTGGGAAGTCCACCACGGCCAGCTTTGTATGCCAGGGAGCGAGGTGTGGGGGAAAAGTAAGTACAGTAAATACGGTCCCGTTTGTCTCTCCCTGCTGATGGGGAAGCCCTCAGTTCCTCAGCTCGTCGGGGGAAGAAAGGTTTGCTTTTGATTTGGGGCACATTTCGGAATGGAGGTTAGATACAGGATGACGTTCTTTGCAATTTTGGAAACCAATTTCATTTAAGCAACCGGCTCAGTTTGGCGGAGGTGAATTTTTAGCGCGTGGGAAAGGATTTCTGAGCGGATAAAGCTGAGCTTTTGATACACAGAAATAAAAATTTTTAGATGGGTCCAGGTGCTGGTTAGGGTGGAGTGGATGAATGACTAGATAGACAGACAGATGAATTTAGCTTTATCTGTTTTATCTCTCACCCTATTAACACCTAGATCGGATATAGCGAGGCATTTTTATCATTCTGACTTTTTTTCTGACGAACATTTGCTCCCGTTTATCTCTTTCCTCCCTCATATCTCGGAAGGTTTCCCTTTGTAGGTCTGTCGGAAAGCAGATTTATTTCCTGCCCTGCCTTTTTTCTCTTTTCCTACTCCATGCCTCCCTTAAATCATTTGCCTGCTCTGTCGCTGCAAAGTGCTCCTTGCGCCGAAAGAGAGGAAAAGTTTAGGAAAAGCAAGAAGATGGGTTTGTTCTGGTTTGATTTGGGTTCCGTGTGACTGGGTAAGGAAGTGTGACACGCACACTCACCCCGAGATCTCCGGGGGACCCCCACGGTCTCAGCCACCACAGAGACACAACCCACGCAGCAAAGGCAGGCGCGAGGTTGGTTTTGTTAAATTTGTTTGTTTGACCGAAGAAGACCACTTGTTTGGTTGATTTTTTTTTTTCTTTTTTCTTTCCCCTTCCACATTTTTTCTTGCTGCTACTAATCTGGAAGGGACGGGCGCTGGATCGGGTTTGGGATGAACCTTCCCTCCTTTGTATGAGCTATTCCGAGCAGAGGAAAATGGGGGTGGGGGTGGGGGTGGTGGGGGGGTCCAGGACAGGGGGAGGGGAGGGGAAGGCACCTCGAAAGGAGATCGCATGCTATTTACCTGCAAATCGTCTGCTCCCGAGGCTGCAAGCCCGAGGCTTGGTCCTGGCAGGAGTCTTTGATCTGGATGCATCCCATATTGGGATCCATGGCTCATAAGAGACAGGTCGTGGCGGCGGTAAGCATCTAAGCACCCCAGCTCTCTCCTCTGCTCGTCCAAGCAGGAGGACTTGAGTGCCCGCGCATTGTGCAGGTTGATAAAATCAGTGGGTTCTCCATGGTGGATCTGCTGGTAATATTGCTGGGAGTGGTGGAGAGAGTTCAAGGAGTAAGCGTCGGGGTTGACTGCCGGGTGGCTGTGTTGGAACTCGTAGTGGAAGGACTGGTGGTGCAGTGGGGTGTACTGGTGGTTAGTGGAGAAGTACGGGGAGGCGAACTCGGTGCCCGTGGTAGAGTAAGTGAGAGGAGATGAGGAGGAATAGGCGACGGTCGAGTTGGCCACAGACTCCAGGCATCCAAGCTGCATCAAACGGTAACTGTTTGATCCGTCATGACGTATCTGAAAGGAAGAAGTGAAAAGAAGACCCCAAAACTGGAGGTTTGTCATTGAAAACCCCGGGTACGGTTCTTCCAAGCACGCTGTCCTGCATAGCTTCTCCCCCTGCAGAAGCGTCTAAGCCTGCGAGCGGCAACCCCAGCAACAAAAGATCCTTTCCTACCTTGGGCTGGTGCCATAAAGGTCTGTTCAAAAAATCATAAACAGCCCAGCCTGCCCTTAATACTGTCAAGCAAAAGGAATCCACGCACTGAAATAAAAACTATCTATCTATCTATCTATCTATCTATCTATCTATCTATCCATCTATTCATTCATCTATCCATCCATCTATCCATCCACCTCCTGATCACAGCTGTAATATCTGGGGCTGACACAAAAAAAAAGTCATCAAACAGAGGAAACTACCGAGTATACACACAAGTCCCGTCCCTATGTTGCAGCGTTACACATTGAGAAAGCTTTGCCGCCTGCTTGCCTTCCTTTCTTCCTTCCTTCCTTCCCTTCTTTTTTTTTTTTTTTTTTGAACCCCTATTTTTCTTTCTTTTTAAAATAACGAATCAGATCCAAAATTCCCCCCCTCTTTTCCCTGCGTTTCGAAAGAAAGGAGAGTCCTGCTTTTTAGCGAGAACTCCCCATTCCTGGCGAGCTGGTGGTGATTTCTCTCCACTTCATTATATTATTAGGGGTATTATTCTGATTTTCGTTCTGGCAACGGTTTTAACGTGGTAATGAGTTGCCCTTGCTGGCGACAGATGTCATAACGAATTTTCTCTCTATACTTCTTTAAGTTATCTCTGAAGCCGGATTATAATTAAACGTAACGGTCCAATATGGATTTTAAAAAAATGGAAACAACCACACAGGCACATACACACACACACAGATGCACACACACATCCACACACACGCGCGCACTCACACACACACACACACACACTCTCACACACACAAAATACCTCTGCATCGTGGACGAGACCTGGAAAGGTAGTTGACATTTTTTGGTTCTCCGAAAAAAAAAAAAAAAAAAAAAAAAAAAAAGAAGAGGAAAAAACCCCCAACTCTGGATAAAACTCCCCTCTCCAAATTTAAAAAAAAAAAAAAAAAAGGAAAAAATTGAAAAATCCAAAGTTCATGTATTTCCCCAATTTTTTTTAGAAAAAATCTCTACAGACAGAGAGAATTTGCAATGTATCTGCATAGATCAGATCTCTCGCTTTTCCATGCACCTCCTTAAAAACCTGTAGGAACAAAATTTTCCCTCTGCACAAAAGCTGCTCCCTGGATCAGATTTTGTACTTGCTGGGTATTTCTTTGGCTGATGTCGTAGGTCCCTTGGTAATATAGAAGTTTTGAAAATTAAGCATCAGCACTGAGAACTGGGAGGACAATAGATAGAGGAGCTTCATCCCAGGAGACAAGGAATAAATATTGTATCTTCGCCTAATAAGGAACTGTAGGTTCTTTCAACATTTTTATACAATTTTTCCTCCACTCTTTAGAATGCTTTTTCTTACCCAGGCTAATATGGGAACTAATCTGATCGAAGGGGGTATTTTGTGTACATTTTATTGGGAAGACATAAAGCTAATATATACAAATATATATTATTAAACCATCCTTTTCAATAGGTAAGTGCTCCTTCCTGTTGATTATACTGCTTCTAAATACTGACCAGAATCTAAGATTGCACATTTGTGTGTGTGTCTGTTTAAGTGTATTTTTTTTTTCCTAAATGAAAACTATGTGGTTTGTTTTGGTTTGGGTTTGTATTTTTTTTTTACCCTTTCATTTACATCGAATTTAAGTCCACCCCACACTCCAACCTGCTTTTAAAGCTGCCTAATATGTTATCTTACAGGCTTCTTTAAATAGCATTTTCAAACATAAAACTAGGGTGAGACCACAAAGTATCACTGCAGTGACATACGATATTATGGAATTATACATAAAATACATATAGATCTACGGAATTACATCTGTAACAGGCGAAAGAAAAACAGGGATAGGGGACGTAAGAGCTAAAGACCACTGATAGCTGGTTCGACATTTCCAAGTGCCGATATATTTTGGAGATGGGAACGCACGGAGGCTGCGTAGCCCTGGGTGGCAAAGCTGAAGGGGTACGTGATTTATTTATTTAGTGACACCGGTCCGAGGAGCTGCCACTCGGGGAATGAGTCCTGTGTGCCTGCTCGGCGCCCCCCTGCTCCTGTGCCCCCGGGTAGCGGCTCTCCAGCCCCGCAGCGACTGCGGGCTCCGCCCGGGGAGCGCCCGGGGGCGCCGCCCGCTGCCGGGCGAGCTCGGGGTGCCGGGGGGGGCTCACACACCCTCCGCGAAGATGCCAGCCCAAATGGCATTTCCCGACGGGGAGGCTCTGCTGATGGCCAGCTTCCACCCGAGATAAGCCTGGAGATAGGAGAGGGTGTAACTTGCTTTTAATTGCCATTTAATTTGGGTCGCGTTTAAGCGTTTAAGCTGCGAAGGTGTCTTAATAATAAGCCGGAGGCAAAGAGGCATGTGGCTCCCTGCCTTGCTCTTTCCTCTTTATTTATTTATTTTTTTTTTAAGGTCCAGGTTTTGGGAGGGTTTATTGGTATCTGTTCATGCAGGCTAACAGGAGCTGTCACTCAGCCCTCTTTTCTTCCTACAAATGGACAAAGGCACACGACTGGAATGGAAATGCATTGTCTGAGATGGGAAAGTGCGGGTATTCCGGCGGGCGGGGGGGCAGCGGGAACACATCACACCTCTCCAGAGCGCTGCTGGGGAGACGGGCTCCACCCGAGACCCCCGCCCCGCCCGGCCCAGCGGGGAAAGGAGGGAAGGAAGGAAGGAAGGAAGGAAGGAAGGAAGGAAGGAAGGAAGGAAGGAAGGAAGGAAGGAAGGAAGGAAGGAAGGAAGGAAGGAAGGAAGGAAGGAAGGAAGGAAGGAAGGAAGGAAGGAAGGAAGGAAGGAAGGAAGGAATTGCTCTTTTCTTATTTGCATTTCCTACAGTTCTCCCCAATATATAATTGAAAATTATATATTTCTCCCCAATATATAATTGAAAAAAAAAATCCAGAATTTTCTCCAAGTTCAGATTTTGTTTGATCTTCTCAAGATTTTGATACTTGAGAGAATTGAAAAAAAACACAGGACAAAACCCACCACAATGCTGTTAACCAACTTGCCCTTTCCAACACCTCTTTGGGGCATGGTGAGCGCACTGGAATCAGTCACACCAGCCTTGAGCAGGGAGGCTTAGACCTGACAAAAAAAAAAAAAAAGTTAACACACCGTGAACACACCTTCCCGATGGAGGGAGAGGCAGGAGAGACATTCCTTCCCTCCGAGAAGGAAGACAAGCACCCTCCCAAACACTCATGGCAGAGCACTCCGCAGGTCTGTTGACTTTGGTTATTTGCACTGTGCCACTTCAGTCCCGTCTATGTGGCTTTGTTTTTTTCTGAGAGGGGATGAGAAAAGGTTTCCCTGCACCTGGCCAACAGGCCCGGCTCAGAGCATGAGCGGGGCACAGACGGCGAGGGGATGGGGACAGGACCGGGTGACCGCGGCAGAGGCGGCGCGGAGCGCACCGAGCCCCGCCGTGACCGGGGGCGCTGCGGGGCGGCCGCGCTTCCCAGCGAGTCACCCCACGAGACACTCGCTCCTTTACGCACTCATTTGTTTTATTTTCAGGAAACCACGGGCGTGAGAGAGCGATGTGGGGGCACATTCCCTTCCTTTCTGTGCCGTGGGTGCCGCGGTGCGGACATCACCCCGCAGGACGCGCCCGGCGCAAGGGCCGGTGCCTCCCCAGCTCCCTGCCCGAGCTGCCAGGAGATCACCCCGCTGCAGGAGATGGGTTTTGCCTGAGATCTTCCCCCGTCCCGACCCCTTCCCCCTCCATGATCCCTTCCCACGCACACGCAGCCCAGCCGAGCCCAGGGCCACGCTCCCAGCCAGCCCGGAGCCCAACTTCGTTTCAAACGACAACAAAGCCTCCAAAATGGTTTTGTTTGGAGGAAAGTTTATAAGAAACCCGGCTTGCCAGATGCACGTTACTGGTCAGTTCCATCTGTTAGCTTCGTTTACAGACCCTAGAAAAAAATCATATAGACCGTTTGCGCTTTTAACTCCCCCCAATCCAATTAATAACGCGAGTCAAACTGCAAAGCACTTATTAATTGCTCCCAAAGAAAAATCTTTCAGGAAAGTTAATTGGGAGCTTTCTGGTTTTCCAACCAGCGCTATGAACAGAGCAGACAGACTTTGCCTTGAGTTTCATTGTGGCTGAGCACGTTGTTTATCCCCTGCCTAAAGTTTGCTTCTGCTTCTGAGCTACAGATTTTTTTTTCTATATTTTTTTAAATTTTTTTTTAAGGAATCTGGAAAAATCGGACTGGGCTGGGAAGGGTGGGGATTTTGAAGGATAAAACGCCGAATACACAAGAAAATGAAATGTTCCTCTCTGGGATCATCTCACTTCCCCCGATTCATTGAAGTGTGCAAAGTGTCTGGTGCTGCTGCAGGGACACAGTCTGGGCTCGGCGTCTGGCTGCTGCAGGAGAGCAGCTCCCGAGACTCACAGAGCTCTCTCACCTCCTGCTTGTCTTACAAACGTTTCCCAGCATTTAGGAGCCTGAAATCACATTTTTCCTTTTAATTGCTCCATCCTGCTTTGGCTCCTGCATTTTGCTGGTCACCCAATAGTAGTTAAATTTATTCTTAATCAAGAGCCTTCTTCTCCAACTGAAAGTCACCAAAACTTGGTCTTGCTGGATCTAAACTTCTGATGACTTTTACCAGAGTTTCTTGCATCTGAATGAGACCAGAGAGTAGTTAAACCATCACAGGCAGATGGAGTCAGCAGTGCTAGGGTGTTCATCAGCCAGAAAAAGTTTTTTTGCTGTCCATCCCCTTTGTCCTCTGAAGTTCCTAAAATTTGAGGGCTTGGAGCTTTGGGAATGCTCAGCTGACCCAAAAGAAAAGCAGCCCTGAGGTCACTTTTGTTCATGCCTGGGTGCTGACCATTGTTTGCAGACCTATTGCTGTTGACCCTGGATTATCTCAGTAGATCAGAGCACGGTGCTGATAACACCACCGCTGTGAGTTTGATCCCTGCATGGGCCATTCTTTTTCTTATCTCTTTTTCCTCTCCATTGAACTCCTCCCTCTTGTCTGGCAGAGGGGCTGAACTTGATCATGACCCCCTCTGTGCTGAGCCTCACCACCCCATCTCCCTTCTCTGAACTTCACAGGAAGGGAAAGCCCTCGGACAGCCCAGACTCCTGCAGGTGGGAAGGAGGGAGCTGGTAAACCCCCTCCACACACACCCCCAGATTACCCACCTGCATTTCCAAGCAAACCTCTCTGTGTGAGAGAGATGTGGTTTTTTCCTGTTTCTCTTTAAGAATCATTATTTTCAGGACCCAAATTACATTACATTGCTTTTCCTCTGCCAAGGAGAATGATTTCATATTGGAGTTCACTGAGTGTAGCTATGGGCAATGGAAATGGGGAGTTTTGAAGTGGTTTTCTTCAAGTCTCAAGACAAAAGATGTCCTGCAATAGATTTTTCCCTGCCCTCTGGACACAGTTTACCACCATCATGTTTCCTCCTCCTCCAAATTTCTATTCTGTATCACCACAACAGCTGAAAGGCAACATTTTGGGACTGAAAATGCATTTTCAAGCAATTAAAATGTTGTGAAAATATTAGTAAAAAAATTAAAGAGTATATCTGGTGTCTTCAGTCATTTTTTTGATGGCAGCAAGGTTTCCTGCTTGTTGAGGCTTTCATGAAGACTTGAGAGCAGCTGTATTTCAAGCCAGGTGTTATTCAGAGCAAATGGAAAGGGAGAGGTGAGGTGGCTTCAAAGGTGTCAACATTGATCAATATTGCCTGGCTGTAAACCAGACCATTGCTTGTTTGCAGTGAATGCCATTCACACCATTCCATGCAAAGGTCAGTAGGGCAGAATTTGTGGCCACAGGATTGCAAACTTACTTTCTAGGTATTTGGTGACAATGGTGAGGGTGGTCCATTGACTGCCTGTCAGTGAGAGACCCCTTTCCATTAATTTTACTGGTTAACTTCTCCCATCCTCATTTTCCTTAGTCTCTTTCTTCCATGCTATCTGTTTGCTGCCTGTTCCTATTTCTTGTGCTAAGAGTCCTGATGATGTGACTTCTCTAGTTCTGCTTCAAGCCCCCTCCCATAGAGCCACAATTTTGCTTTCACGGAGCTGCTCCTCATGCTTATCCTCTCCACTCCTCTGATCATTGAATTTCTCCCTCTCTGGGTGTTTTCCCACAGCTCCCTGAGCTGCTGAGTCCCCCATCCCATCTGTCTTTGCTCTCCAGCCAGACCCCAAGAAAACAGCTCCTCTTGGCTTAGGCTTGTGGAGGTGTGGAGATCCTCCTGGGGACTCTGCCTAGGGCCCCTTCTTAGAAGGCTCCTAGGGCTGTACCTGCTCCATGGAGGCCTCTCCTTTCCAACAGCCTCTGGTGTATCCTGGTCTTACACACACTCCTGCTTTAAGGCATTTATTTTGTCACCACTGTTTTGTTACCAAGCTGTCTACCCACCTTCCCTCCCTCCTCTGGGCACCTGCAACAAGAAAAACAGGCTGCCTCCACTCTTCCCCCTTTTGGGATTTCCCCCCTTTCAATCTTCACACAACACTGGTTTTGCCAGTGCCTTTTACTGCCATGTTCCTAATTTCTTTCAGCATCTCTCCTGCATCCCTTAGGGGGGTAACATGCTGACTGTCTGTGGCAGCTGTCCTTGCTCCAGTTCTGCAAATACCGAGACAAAGAAAAACCTCCCTTCCTCTTCCAGCTTTCCCTTGAAAGCAAACACTACTTCTTCTGTCAAGCAGAAGAAGTTTTTGTTTTCCAGTGACCTCTTCTGTACTTGAAGAATGTCCTATTACTGTATTTGTCTTGCTCTCTTGTGCAGTTCTCTCATTCCACAATCTGGCTGCTCTCCCATCTCTTAGACTTGCTCTCCTTCCTCAGGTAATCCTCTCAGACCTCTTTTCCTTTTACCTGATCCATCTCACTCCTGTAGGTCACCTTTTTACCCTTAAATCCTTTTCTGATTCTGTGGCTATCTGAAGGTATTTGCAGCTGTGAGAAACAGAATCAAAATAATTTTGGAAAATCCTCTAACAATCTCTTTTTCCCCCCTGGCATCTAATTCCTCATATCCTATGTGGTTTGCAGCTCTGAAAAGGGAGGTTTGGTTATAATTACAAACACAACTAGGCTCTAATTCCTCTTCTCTGTGAGAACCTTGGCTTCTTGCACATCAGTAGCTCCTCAGCCCCTTTGCTTATAAGCCATTGAGGCTTTTAAATATTGGCAAAAGAAGAATTCACAGATATCCTACTGACATTTTGTGCCCTCAAGTTTATATCAAGGAAGAAGCCAGAAATTGTCCCTTAAAGAATCTTTCTCTATGATAATGTTTTTTTTCCAAGTTGTAATCATGTGTTTCATTGCTCTGGCCACCCTTTCTGCTTCACTGAGGATTTCTCCAGCATTATTGTTGTTGTAAGTTATTTCCACTATTAATAACATGCTGGAAACTGTTAAAAGGAAACACAGACATAACCATCTCTGTTCATGGAATGGGATGAGGTTACAAATTTAACTATAGAGCAAAATGAAACCTGATTCTAGGAAACCACATAATGGTGAAAAGCCCCAAAATGTGACTTGAAAATTAACAGGAGTCCCCATTCAAATTTTTGCTCCATTTCTTGAAGAACTGGAATAGGTTGCCCAGAGAAGATGTGGATCCCCCATCCCTGGAAGTGTCCAAGCCCAGGCTGGATGAGGCTTGGAGCAACCTGGCATAGATGGAAGGTATCATGTCCATGTCAGGGGGTTGGAGCAAGGTGATCTTTAAGGTCTCTTCCAACCCAACCCATTCTATAATATTGTGATATAAACATTTGAACCTTGCCCTCTGAACCTAATAATTCATGTAAAACCTTGTGGATTTCAACAGGGATATTCCTCAGGACAAGAGTGAAATAGTGGAAAAATGTAGACTTTGGAAAACAATTCTCCATCATTTTCACTTAGCTCTTCAAATTGAAGTCCATATTTTGCTTAAAAACAGCGTTTTTTCAGCAAAATTTGTGAGACTTTTTCATTGCCTTTTTAAAAACCTAGGTACTGAAGAGAAGATCTGAAGCCTACTTCCACAGAGAGCAGAACGGGAAGCTCTATGGGATATTCCTGCTCTTTGATGTAGCATAATACCCATACTCAACCAAGGCAAGAGGAAAGTTCCCTGTGTGGTGGGGGTTCTGCATTAAAACATTAAAATTCAGTGGAAATTCTCATCACAGCCCTAGATTTTGCTGCTCAGGAGAAAGCGTTGGTGATGGAACTGAAAATCCTGCAGTTACCTGGTGAATCCCATTGAAAGCTCTATTTTTTTTTCCTCTTGCCAATTTTAGCCCACAAGGCAAGTCCAAACCAAACTCTCCACATGTAGCCAGCTAAACTAGGATTTTAGAAACTCTGCTGATCATGAACTGGCTAAGAAGACATTATCCATGTTATTTTCGGGATGCCTTTCAATGCATGAGGCAAAATCTTATAATTAAACTTCTCTCTGGTAGTGGAGAATGAAAACATCTGTAGACTGTGATGTATTAAAGATGTACCTTATATTAGAATCATCCATAATTAATGCAGACATTCCAATAAATAATACAGTGTCAGGTTCTTTGGATTATTGAGTGTGCTTCACTCTGCTCATGCACTTATGCAGTGGCAGTAATTGTGAGCAAGTTTCTTTACCTAATTAAACACTGTGCCCTACTATGTGTTTAAATAACATTGAAGTTGTGTCACAAACTTAAAAGAGTAAATTCATAGGTAAGGCTGACATCTTTGCCCTCAGCTCATGACTCTCGTATTGATGGCTTCTCCCATTTTTCCCCCACCTGTGTGTCTTCATGGATGCATATTTTCATGGATTTTTTACCACTTACACTGAGTTTGTAGCCTCAACACTTTAAAATTAGGTGTAATACCATTAATATTTTAAAGATATTCTTTTCTCAAGAGCCTGAAATTGCTCTGAATAGCTCAAATAAATCTGTATTTGGCTTAAGTAATATATAATTTTCACTGAACACATATATTTGCTAACGTATTTGAAAAAGGGACTTGTATTGACCCAAGAATCCTGGGTTGGTAGAAGAAACCACTATATATTTTTTATTGGTTCAGTATTCAGGCATTTGCTATTAAAATGCATAAGATGTATCCCCAAAACTGAAGCCAGCTACTTCAGAGACATAAGATTCCATCGAGGGAATAGGTATTTATGCTTTAAAAACATATTTTAATTTCCCAATTGATCATAATAGCTCATGCATAAAAGCAAGAGATTTTGGGATTTCTATTACTTTAAAACCAGGCATTAAAATTCATTTTGAAGAAGGATTTTTTAATTTACTTTTTTTCTAATTTCTTTCCAGAAATAAGATCTTTCCTGCAGGATCTGATTTTGGAATGAGGTGTCTGGTAGAGGAGACATCATTCACAACCTGACAATAGCTACCAGAGGCTTGATAATGAATGTGCTGGTGGAGCTCACTGTGAGCCCCATTCTGCATCCCAGACTCTTGCCAGTAATCCCTGTCTAAGCCAGTTGTCTCTTTGACCTCTGTGGGCCTGAGCACACTGGTGAAGGTGCAGGGGTCAGGCAGTAAAAGACTAGTACTCCCTTGAATGAGGGACCTGCTCAAAGATCACCTTAAGTCAATGGAATTCTTTCCCTGGAATTCAAAGAGCTGTGGAAAATGCCCTAAACAAGTATTTTGATTTGTGTTGTGCCTAAACTATAAGGAGAATAAAAGGGAAAATAAGAATGAAATAGTGTCTGTCTGGAAAATGCCTTTAATTTCAAGTGTTAGTTCCATGGTCTGAAAGCTGAAAAATATTAATTGTATTTTTGGGAACCATGAGAAAAATTCCTTCCTTCCTTCCTTCCTTCCTTCCTTCCTTCCTTCCTTCCTTCCTTCCTTCCTTCCTTCCTTCCACTACTGCTGTAGACAGGGTAATTATTCAGTTTCTAAACTGTGAGCTAAAGTGTGATTTCCAGCAGTAATTCCTCTCAATTTGTATTATCTGGCTGTTCTGGAATGATTATTTGCAGGCCAGTGAACAAAACATGGACAATCAGGAATTTTTGATTGTACAATAAAATGACTGCAATTGAAAAGAGCAATGTTTTTAGTAGTTTAAAGACAATGGGCTATAGCTTACTGACCCCATCAGCAATGTGCTCAGCTGAAACAAATGCTTAATTTTACTTCTAGAATCACAATTAAAAAAAAAAAAAAAAAAAAAAAAAAAAAAAAAAAGAAAAAAATGCTTACTGCATTTAGCTCCAGTAAGCAACATTCATTCAGTGTGGAAAGAGACACTGGTATTCAGATTAACAACGACCAGGATATAACTTTAGGGACAAGGGATGTTGGCCATGCATTACATGATGGTCAAATGAATATATCATTTGTCATAAAAAGATACAAAATTGTTATTTCTAGCAGTGATTTTGTATATATTTCTATTTCCTAAATGCAACAAATCTGTGACAACAATAAAGATCATGACTCTTCCTCTCTGTAAGGATATATCACATATCTATCCATCATACAGGTATATCATTCACTTTTATGTACATATAACATTGAAAGAGATTTTACAATAATTTGCACAGGTGTTTCATATCTTAGCTCTAGATGAATCAACACAATAATTGATCCACCTCTCATTTACATCAGCTGAACCTCTGGTCTGCTATTTTGAAATACAGAAACACACTCCTTCTGTACTTGCCATTCCTCACCACAGCAGCAGGAAATGCTGAGGTGTTGTCAGCAGTCCCACCTGCCTGCACAGATCCAAGTGCATGGCCAAGACTTTGCACCCACACTCCTGTCCTCCAAATTCCTATATTGGTTGTTGTGCATCCAAAAGAGCATAGGAAGAGGATGTATTTCCCTCAGCTGGAAATATGAGCATTTGGTTTCATTATAACTGTACTCCTCACCCTAAATTTGCAACCCTTAAAGATTATCTTAAACAGAAGACCAATTTGGTTTATGGTGATAAGCACTGATTTTTCGCCCTGCAGTGCACAACACTGGCCTGGCTATTAACAGAGGAGAAAATGTTATTCCCTATTGCTAGGAGGTTCTGTAGATAAAAAGAAGATGTATATCATTGAATCATAGAATCGTTTGGTCTGGAAGGGAGCCTTTAAGGCCTCCCAGTCCAACCCTCCTGCAATGAACAGGAACCTCTCCAAGTAGACCAGGTTGCTCGGAAGCCTGTCCAACCTGATGTTGAATGTCTCCAGAGATGGGACATCCACCACCTCTCTGGGCAACCTGTGCCAGTGCTTCAGCACCCTCACCATGAAAAAAGGCATCCTTACCTCTAGTCTGAATCCACACAAACACGTGTGTGCATTTTTTATTTATAAATTTTAGACGCATACATGGAATCTTATCACCAGCTTATTACCTGCTGCCCTGCAGGATGGGTTTCTAAAATGAAAAGTTACTTTTCTTTATTGTCTTCAAAGAACCCCCTGAGCTAGGTTAGCTGTTTGTAGTAACCCAGGGGAGGAAGAAAGCCTGTTTAGTATCCCTCTTCTTTCTTGCAGGCAGAGGCAGGCTGCGATGTGGCCGCCCCCCCTCCCCTCTCCCTCCCCCGGCTGCGGGGTGAGTCCCCCCTGAGCCCCGCCGGCGGGAGCTGTCCATTCAGCACCCGCCCGCCAAAAACAACAAAAGCAGGGAAATATTAATTAATTAAAAGAGGGGGGGGAGAGCTAAAAAAAAAAAAAAAAAAAAAAAGCCAATCTGCTCAATCCTCTGCCTGCAGGCAGACTCTAACGGAAACCACATATGCTTTGCCTCTCCCTATAAGAAATCTTCATTGGGGCATTAAAATACTTAAAAGGATTAGTCGTTAAATACTTGTACATTTGGTTTAATTCACTAGAAACGCTATGTCACAGGGTTACATCAGAAAGCTAGAGAGTTTTAATCTCACTTGCAGTATTTACCTAGATGTTTTATTCCTTCTGCTGCTTGTTACAGGGATAATATTAATATCCTACTTGTCCAGAGGGATGAAGTTTAAAAAAAAAAAAAACAAGAGCTGGTTGCTGTCTGATGGTATAAAAATATCAAAGAGACTTTTAAGGTAAAACAAAACAAACCAGCATGAATTGGAGTGTGGTATTCCTTCCCACCGCCTGTTGCTTATTCCTAATTGTGATGATGGAGGTGTAAGGAGCTGTTGCTTTTGGAGAACAGAATAATTTAGACTGTACAGGTCTTGGGACATGGGAGATGGTGGCTTTGTTTAAAGCAATTTCCTTTTTCTTAAGCCTCAGTTTCCCTCTGCGACAGGTGTGCACTCCCTTTGTCCCTCCTCTTGCAGTGCCTTAGCTAAAAATTTTGGTAAAAGGGCCCAGAAGAAGTTGTCTTCAAAGAGGTAAAGACACAGGGGTTATCAGTCTGAGGAAGGCAGGCACAGAAATACCTTGCTGTGAGCTTCCCAATGGGGAGGGCAGCAGATCAGCAATGGGGAGGACATACTGTGTGAGACTTTCCTGCTTTTGTGATGAGTGGCAGAGAATGCACTGTTAAGAGCTTAAAACTTTGCTCAAGTTGTAGATGCTCCTGCACTGACATTTCTTCCACAGCCTTCCTGTTGCTATATCCAGTCAAATAGACCTCAAGGAATGAAGTTTCACTGAAATGGTTTGCTTTCCATGTCAAGAGTTACTTTAGACATATTCAAGACTGTTTAGATGAAACAAAAACAAAAAAAAAAAAAAAGGAGTTTGGGGTGAAATTCTGGTTCCATTTAAGTGAATGAGTGTACTGCTATAAATTTCTATTAATTTCAAAAGGAATAAAACCAGTGGAGTGGTATACATTCAGTATTTCCAAGAAAGAAGCTTTGGATTGCTCACAAAAAAGGGAAGAAAGAATTGAGACAAGTTCTATCACAAAGTTCTTTGTTTGCTTTGCAGTGTCTGAACACCAGAACTACCATAGCCCACCATTTTCACTGTATCCATGGATTTATCACCATTAGCATTAGCCTCACTGGAAGATCTGCTGTGACTTCAACAAGATAGAGCCTAATCTCATGGTATTTCCTCTTGGTCATCAACCTGAGTCAGGCAATCTCCAGAAACAGCAGCACAAATGGTCTTGTTAAAAAAAAATAGTCATAAAAATTGTGTCATTGGATATGTGTAAAGAACAAAAATTAAAATGCACACTCCCCATCTCCAAAAAACACACATGTCTGCCAATAATCTGGAAGGAAATTTCAGCACTGGGATTTCATCTCAGATATCACCTTTCTGAGCTAAACCATACCATGTTCTGCAGCAGTCAGGTAGGGGGTGAGGCCTGTGTAAAACTCATCAAATCAGTTCTTTCGGATTCAGAGAGAGCATCCTTTTCTATGACTGCCAAATCATTCTCCTCTCAACCTCTGGAAGAGGAACATTCCCAGTAGCTGGCCAGAAGTATTTCTGTATTCCTGTACATCATCTGTATGAATGTTATAAGGAATAAGGAATACCATTCCTTACACAGTGACTCACAAAACAGATCTTTGACTCTTATAATCTAAAATAAATATTTATTTATTTATTTATTTGTGGAACCTGTCCCTCTGCTCTAGGGTGTTTTATACCTTCTAGACATCTCAGCCTAATTTAATTTTTGGGGGTGTCTGAATATCACCCTGCCCTTGACATAAAGAGCACTTTTTGTGTGAGCCTTTGTGCCTTGTTGTGCCTTTTTTCCCGCTCAAAAGCAGAGAATGGTGTCTTGTATTCAAAGCATAAATGCAGCAGCCCCTGAGACTGCTTGGATGAGGACTAGATAAGAGAGTTACATTAGGGCAGAAATTCGGGTCACATCATATCAAACTGAAAGCATGAGGCCAAAGATAGGCTTGGCTAATAATGTTTATACACAATCATTTAAAATGTGAAAACTTCTGCCATGTAAGAAATCTCCTTTCAGTCTCAAGATTGTGCAGGTATTTTCAACAGGGCTGTGCCACTGTTTGCTAAAATGCAAAGCATTTGCATCTTCTTTGCATTATTTATTGTTATCCTGCAGGCTGGATTGTCACACTAAGCATGATTTATGTCACTGAATTTTATCAGCTTCTGCTAGATGATATTTTCAAATGGTGCCCCTGGACCTTAGGAAGAGAAATGTCAGTGCAAGTCTTTTATACCTGTTACACAGCAGAGGTGGGTGCTGCTTGCTGTCAGAGGTGCAGAAAGGTGTCTCTCCATCAGCAGCAGCTCCTGGCCCTGTGACCTTACCACACCCATAGCAGACAGACTCTTCAAGCTTTCAAAGACTTTAGAAACGTCATAGAACATTTTATTAGTTTATGCTTGACAGACCAAAGGGAGAATTTTACAGCCCACTGTAATGTGTGTTGGAATATGTGAGACAGGAGGCACTGCCTGTGATTAGAGGACAGGGGATGATTGGCGTGAGAGCTGGTGAAGGTTTTGGGGTGTTCATGGAAGACCACTCCTCAAATCTTCTGTTGACTTTCTGTCTCACCTTGGAAAAATCACCCACCAAATTATTGCTCTGCTCCTCATGTTTTGCATGTGTGGTATATCTGTTTCTTTTATTTCTGTGTCTTACCTATTTGCAATGCTGGCTCTTCAGGGTAAACACTGAGTCTCGCCAAGTGACTGCACATTGCTTGAGGGAATGGGAGCCTTGCTTTGAACTTAAGGTTTGAGCTTAAGGTCACACTCAAAACACAAAAAGTATAAGTTTTACATCTTTCTTTTGGAAAAAATGCAACATACAGGATGAAACTTTAATCATGAGTACCTGCCTAGACTTGCTCCACTTTAACATTTTTTGAGAGACTTGATGTGCCAGAGCCTGCCTGTAGCTCCATGTAAAGACCATGAATATGAAACTGTGACTGGCCATTCCATGGCTTGAAAAGGTGAAAGGTGAAATAAGAAGAGCTTGAAAAGGTGAATAAGAATTGAAACTCTACATTTTGTTGGCTGATCTGCACTGGTAAATGAAATTCTGCCCAGTAGGTGTGCTTATCTAAACTGAATGTGAAGGGGGAAGGGGACAACACCAGGTTTGCCCAGGAGGAGCTGTGGGATGACACACCAGGCTGAGAAGGATGAGGTGTTAGAGAGAGCTCTCATGTTGTTACTCTGGGATGTACTGGCTACACTGCAGCACAAAAATCTTACAGATCTGAGCCAGGTAACAGGAGCCAACAGGGAAACACCAGGAAAATACCTCAAAGGAATGAGGGGGTGTTCCTTTAGGGAAGTGACACAGCTGACAGAGCAGCTGAAGGAACAAGAACTCAGTTTTATTCTCACAGCCACCAGGAGAGCAAATGCTCTGAGGAGAAATGGGAGGAACAAGTGTTTAAATGCCACATCGTCTGTGGAGTTGCAATTTTTCCATAAGTGGATCATCTAGGACATTTCTCTTAAATAACAGCACTCTAACCTGGGGTGCCATATATACCATTGGTGTAAATCAGCACAACTCTCAAAGGACATGTGTTGATTTTACACCCACTGGACATGTGGCTCAGCCAGTCTGTGATTTTTAGCACTTAGTTTTCTTCATGAACAGAAAATAAAATTATCATTTGCCAGTGATAAGGATATCTTTAATCAGGAACTAGGACCTACTGTACTGCTAAGTGCCAAAAAGACAGTCCTTAATTTAGAAACATCTTGGTGTAGCATAGAAGGACTCCATGAATGCAGGAAACTAATGGAATAAAACCAAGTGATAATGAAAGAATGTTGAAGTGTTCAATTTTATGTGGACATGACTTATTTAGGGACTTAACAGTGGATTAACAGAATTCTTTTGTTTTCCTAAATGTATATTCAAGTGCAAACATTTTGTGGAGTCAAATTCTGGTCTCAGTTCTACCAGTAAAAATAAAAAGCAGGTCAATGGAGTGATGCTACCACAAAGCTGAGATGTGCATCCAGACAATTATTCTTGAGTAGATGTAGAATAGGAGAGTTATTAGTTTGATATCTCAGTCTTAAATTATTTCTAAGAATGTCCTGTGGAAGAAAAATGAATTTGAAAAGGTATTATAAAGAAAAAATCCATTTACATCTTTTGTGCAGAAAGAACCTGTTGAATGACATTTAAAAGAGGATTAAAGTTGATTTCTTACAAGCAGTAGAATAATCAGGTTTCTGAGCTAAAGTGGAATTAAGGTCCTTCAATTCATCTGCAAACTGACTGAAGTTGAATCATCGTTCGGTAATTTACATGTCATTTACAGGGGCATTCATTGTGCTTTTAGTACTGTAAATATGATCTGAACAGCTTTTGATCTTTTGCAGCATTTGCAGGAACATATTATTGTTTCTGAGAAAAAAAGGAAGACTTTTATAAAAAAAAAAAATCCTCAACGCTTTTTTTACAATGTCAAAACAAATGTGTCAACCAAATGGTAATATCTGTGCTAGTTTCATTTATCTGCACACGGCAGTTGTGAGGTTTAATGATTGTTTGTCACAAAAATACATTTTAAGAGGAGCAAGCAGATTGCTGAGTAGCAAACATGTTTTATGGAATATGTAACATTGTAAACACATTTTTGTTTCAATAGGGTTTACAGAGGTTTGCAAAATGAATGTGTACATATAAAATGAGAAGTAGACAAAGCTTGTGTTTTCCTACCTAAGAATTTTGCTTTCATTTGTTTTTGACAGGAAGATTCATTTGCTACCATTAAAATTCACACCTTCATACTTTTTTATACTCTTTTCTCACCTTTTGAACTGGGACTAATTCTTCTGACATGTATTTGACCACAGCTCCCATAGCAAGAGAACCCTCCCACATTTCCCACAACTGCCAACCTTGTTTATCTTGTCAATTGTCTCTTGAAGGATCAGATCTTTAGCTGTGCCAAAGCCCAGGGAAGTCAGGAAAAGATTCCCAAAGGCTTTGAATCAGTCTCTGGCAGCAAAGCACCACTAACTTCAATGGATTTTCACCAATTTACTCCAACTGAGGATTTGAGCTGGTGTTTAATACTGCACTCATCATCATTCTGACCGGGATTCTTCCTGAACATTTGAAGGCACAAAGAGAGAGATGTTCTGAAACAGAGTTTTGGTTGGTGGTAGGGTTGAAGAAGGTGGTTATCATTTAGAAAGATAATGGTTCAGTTAAATATTTTATTGAATAAATTATTGGGAAATTTTGGACATGCTTGTGGGATGATGATGTAGAACAAATCTATCTGAAAAATATTGTTGTTGTGGATTATAGAGGAAACAGTAATCATATTTATCATATGTTATTGACAACTGACATTCTGAGAACAGCCAAATTAATATCTAGACACCTCTCTAAATTTTATTTTTTTGTCCATCAAATTATTTGATTCCTCTTGCTGACCAAGGTTGATAGGGTAGCTACAAAAAAAAGACAGGAGTTGGTTGTCAATCAGATAACATGGATAGCTTTATTAATATGATTATTATGACTCATAATCTCACAACACAAAAGCCAATTAAAATAATGGAATTTGATATTAAATGTCTTTAAATAGCCATCTAGGATCCTGTCAATGAAAATGGTCTGAAGCCTTTTGACTCTGCTCACTCAGGCATCAATTTTAAGTCCTGCTGAATTACCTTTTGGACTTTCTGAATATTTTCATTGATGGTAGAGAGTCAAATGAGAATGTTGTATCAATTTCTTTATTTAAGGAGCTGAAATTGGGCAGGTTGAATCCCAAAAATACTGATTTCATTTGCTGCTAAAAGATGATCACATTTATGGTCTTAGAAGCTATGCTGCCCCATATTGGCAGTTTTCTTTATCTTAAGAAAAGGGTGGTCAGTGGATTTTGAGTTTTAAACCCAACTAAGCCTCAGGTCATATTCATTAACAAAGACTCATAAAATGAAAGCAAAGTAGTTCTAATTAAATGAAAAATACTAGATAACAATCTCTCTGTTATATGAAGACGAAAAAGCTTAAAGTTTTGGACTGATCTAAAAGTAATAGAGGCCAAAATCTCCTTAATATTTTTAGGTTCAAAAGATTGTGAAATACTATTAACATTGAAACCAAGACCTCATACTTGCCTTTAAATACTCTTGCTCCAGACTAATGCATCACAACACATCTGAAATTTGTGTCAATGTGCACTGATGTTCACACTCATATCTGATATTTATGGACAGGTCTAGGTAGTTCAATTCCTTTCTCCACTTCATGCTATCTACCATTTCCTTCCATTTGCCTGAATATTTGCAAGCTTTATTATCAGCTTAAATACATTAACTATCAGGTTTAGATGTATGAAGCTCCTCAGTTTCCTAACTTGTTGCATTTCTTCTCAGAAATATATCTTCTTGATTGTTTTGTGTTTTCTGGAAAAAAACCCAACCAACCAACCAACCAACCAACCAACAAAAACCACCCTCAGGAAAACTTATAATTGAGTTCATTATCTTAGAGATCCCTTTTCATAAAGTGTCTGTCTGTCTCTCCCCGTGTACTCTGTTTTCATGTCTTCCATCAGCTTACAGGTGAAATCCAGCATGAATAGGATGGCTGTGATATCAATTTTACAATATTCATAATAGATACTAAGCACTCTCTCACCTCTCTGTTATGGTGTATGCACAACATCATTGTCTTTTCCCATCCAGCCACTCATACTTGAGCCAGGAATTCTACAATGTTCAGTTTGAGTTCCCTCACATGGGCAACCCAGAGCTGAGCAACCTTTCATTCCTTCCACAAACCTGTCAAAGGCAGCAGGGATTTATTTCAGGGATGCCCTGGCTGACCTGTTCTGTTACTGTCATTTATTTCATGTTCAAAACTCCTTCTCCCTGTCTTCTCTCATCTCTTACCTCTTTGCCTTTAAAAACACTGTCAGATCTTGTTTTTGGAAGGCAACAGTCTCATTGCATTGCATGCTCTTTATTGAATGAGTTTTTTTCTGTTATCAGGTTCTGGTAGTCCTGTCTCACCAGCTTGGAACCACCCTACAGATGCCCACAAGCACTGGGTACACCTCTTAGTCATGCTGTGTTACAATAAAGGAAGGAGTTTTCCCCTTCCCCAGGAGGTGAAGGAATAAGAAAGGACAAGTGCTTGCAGAGAAGCAGAGGCTGTGAGACAGGAACATCCTCAGCTACCATCAGGTGTCCTGTGTAGGTGGGGTCTGACAGGAGAGCAGAGCGTAGGATGTCTCCAGGCACAGGCAACCCATGTACCTGACATCTGGATGTCAGGCAAGAAGAAGTGAAGCAGCCAAGTGGATTTAATCTGTTGGAGTTAAGAAATGAAACCAGACATGGGCACTGTTGTGTTTTCTCCCATTGCTTTAGGTTAGAAAGAAAACTACCCTCCCCTCCCTCTGCCCCCCTTTTTCTGCTCTCTTGGACTGGACACACACATCTGAACTAGCACCTTCTTTATTGCATAGCTGAAGCTTCAGATTCAAATGAAGATAGAGGTGGGGGACATCTTTGGAGATTTGGGAAAACATGAGTTTATGGGTTTTCTGTTTTTTTTTTTTTTTTTTTTTTTTTTTTTTTTTGTGCATATGCATGTGTGTGCATATAAGTGTGTAAAATGCTCTAGAAAACAGGCAAATATCTTATTTCCCATGCTGGGGGCACATCCCACTGTTTAGGAAGATATTCCCACCCAGAAAATTCTGAGATTCTGTGATATTGATGCTTCTGAGAGAAAAGTTGCCACACATAATAAGGAAAATGTTTAATTTATGGTCCCCCCCTTTTCTTTTTTTTTTTTTTTTTGTTTCTCCAATTTCTCTACCATGTTGGAGGAGCTGGTATTTTAGTGAAAATAAATCATCAGAGGATTTAGATATCTGGTGGTTCATCTCAAGCCCATGGGCAGCTCATCTGTAACTTTTGGTTGCCCCAAGAAAAACTTACACTGCTCATCTGTTTCAATGAATATTGATATGCAATTCATATCCCTTCAGCATTTCTTCAGATCCTCAGCCCTCAAGCAAATCCCCCAAAGGAAATGATTTGTTTGGTCAGATTCCCACAGGCTTGATCTTTAGTGATGCTTGACAACTTTTGTGCCAAAAAGCCGAATGTTTTTTGGTTTATTATCTGTCAACTGTGTTTAGCTGTAAGTGACAGACAGAAATTGTCTCGGACACCATCAGGGCCACTCTTGGCTATGTTTCCTTGGCTGAATTCTTTTCAGCAATTTACTAGAAGGTGTTTTTAATAGTTAAAGGAACTGGAAATGTCTCTGCCTGGCTTGTTCCATGCAATCATTGAGCTTTGCACCAGTTTTTTCACCACGAATGGCTCTTTTCTACTTCTCACACAGTTTGAGCATCTGTTTAGGCTTGGATGAGTTGGCCCCTGAAGATTCCTGCCTCAGCAACAACTTTAGAGACATCCCATGTGCTTGCCTAGACGAAGCAAAGCATCCAACTTTCAAACAGCTCTGTTGAGAGAGGGTGAATCTCATCCTAAGTTGGAAATGTTATATTTTGGAAGCTGCAAATACAAAACTTTCCCCCACTTCGTCTGCTCCTAATTGTTCTTTTCACTGCTTGCTGGTGCTTCATGTTCCTCCTTGTTGCAGATGACTGCCAACTGCTTTTCGTTTACCAAACAAATGGATTATGGCACCCTTTCAATGGACTGATTTAATATTCTATTTCAAGAGAAATTCTCCTCGAGATTTTGGCTTTGATTCATTGATGTGAGGAAATTGCCTTGTTGGTAAATATGTTTTTTATAAAGCATCTAAAGACCTTTAGAAAGAGTTGCCTGAACTGATTGTTTCTCTCATTTCTGATATTAGTCAGTTCATTAAAGCACTCAGGGGTAGCTTTTAAGTTTTATAGCAGCCCAGGCCCTCTTTTCCCCTGCTCTGGGTTTGCAGAACTAACACAGCTGAACAATTGCGCTACCAATAAAACAACAGATGCTGTGGTTAAATGGAAGCACCTGGATTTAGAAAATCAGGGTTCAATTTTATCTTTGGAATGGACATTTCCATCCTTAGTGTCTCTATATTTTAAAAATTAAAAATTTTAAATCCCTGGGTCCTTTGATTTCATAAAGAATTGTCTCAGTTCAGTCCAACTCATGGAGATCACCAGTAAGGACACAGGTCCATCATTCTTGCTGTTATCCTTGGAGACCTGTCCCAGGAGTGTAAAACTAGGAAAATTTTTCTTTAAATACCTTTTACTTCATCTGTAGCATGTGGTGCAATCACTTGGTAATTCTGGTATTTTTTTTTTTTTGTCTATTCTAATAAATGGAAAATCTTCACCTCTTGAAATCAGATTAAAAAAAAACTTACTTGGAAAAAAATTTGCACTTTAGGATGTAGAAAATGGAAGAGACCAAAAATATTGTGTTAAAGTGTCAGTCATATTATGGTGGCCTCCAGGTTTATACGTCTCTTAGCAGATGAAACCTCTTTCTCATTTTTGAGCCTTTTGTTGGAACTATTATTTAAGAATCATGCAGATTGTTTCAGTTTTCACCATCAAGGGCTGTGAAAACATTTTTTTTTCCATTTTGGAAGTTGTGATCATAAAATACACATCCAAAGAAATGTATTTACAGGAATATAAATAGAAATATAAATACGTAGGCTGAATAATTCCAAATCCTATGATTGCCACTTTCTTAAAATATAAAATTAACAGCCACCTCTTTCTAAATTATTTTGAAGCTTAGCAACTACCTAGATCAGAATTGAAAGATTTAATTCTGTGTTCAATTCACTGCTAAGAATATTTTTTTGTAGTAAGACCTTCTGTATAAGAAAAAAACTTCTGAGAATAAGAGCAGATTTCATATTTTGGTAACATCTGAGGGACATCTATTTTCCCTGATGAGTCCTGTCTTGTAATTGTGATTTTCTTGACTGCAGTTCCCAAGTGTAAGAAACTAATGCACACATATATATACACATATAACCTCACACTACACTCTTGGCCAGCTAAATGGGAAAGACTGATTTTATATAACTTTTTACATGGTATTCCAAGTAGCACAAGATGTTGTTCTCTGAAGACTAAAGGCAATTTGTAACTATCTTCATCCCTTACTTTGGTAAGTCCCCAGTTTCATCTATTTTATGTTAACTCAAAGGAAGTTTATGTTACAAAAACGCCAGAACAATCTCCTGGGTCACAGCATAACCAGTGAAAACTGCAGCAGATCTGTTCTTTTTCCTTCCCACTGTCACAGCAGGCTGCAGGCATAAGCAGAGCAAACAGATTCCTAAGGGAGCAGATGCCAAACCTGTCTCACTTTCTACTTTGCTTGGGATTGTGACCAGGAATTGAGTGAACCCAGCTCTAATGACAATAGAACATTTCTAAACAGGCCACAATTACATGCCAAAATTCAAAATAAATCCTCATGTTTAATTATTCTGTTAAACTACTGGCGACATTTTAGCAGCAATTAACCAAAGTCCTTAATCTTCAGTACTATTCACCAGATAAGATGAGGATTAGAATCCTTCTGGACTTAAAAAATGAGATTATCAAAGTTAATATCATGCTTATGTACTTGACAGTGTCAGGACCTAAGCTCTAATGGGAACAAAATGGTTTGCACAGGTGTAGCTGGATGAAGAATTTGGCTTTGGGTTGCCATTCTCAAAAGGAAGATTTTTTTTTACAACAATTTACTTTCTTCAATCAGAATTAGGCTAGATTAATTCCCAAATATAGAGAAAATCAAAGATAAAAAATCTTTTTCCATGACAAAGATTCAGAGTTATGAAATTTTAAGTGGTGCAAGACCAAGCACATCAATGGAAACAGGAGAGAAAATGTGCAGCACCAACCAAATTTGTGCAATGATTAATCACAAAACACTTTGCCCTCAAACTGAACTACAGCAGTGCAGTACTGGGTGAATTTTACCCTCAGAATCCTGCTTTGCACAAGGTACTGTGAGGCTTAATTAATGAGCCTTTGTATTGTGGTTGGAGATCCTTAGATAAAAGCTGTGGATACACAAGCGGAAAAAACAAACAAATTAACAGAAAGGGAACAGGAAAATAAAAAATCTCTACACGAGCTTGCCAGAATTAAGATGCCATTATTTCAGCTGTGATTAAAGGATACAAGCTTTGAGAAACTGAAACAGTGAGTTTCCTCTGTGGCAGAACACTGTGGGTTTGTGACATAAAATAGGGTTGTTGAGTTGATTAACAACGGTGTCCTTTAAAAAAAAAAAAAAGCAGCAGCTTCCTATTCACATTCAGTTTAAATAATTAAAATGGTATTTACAAATGCTGCTAAGATCTTTTGTTATTTCGTTTGGCATGTGTTGCTCTTTTTTTTTTTTTTTTTTGTTTCCAGGGCTAATAAGTAAATTGCAAACATACATTATTCTTCACCATTCTCCACTCACTTTCCTCCCACTGGCAACCAATCTACCAGAATTTTCTTCCATTCCCATTAATTGGTCCTTAGAGATTCTCCCTCGCATACCTTTGCAGTGACAGTCAGGGAACATTTCTTAGTAATACTGAGTCAGAAGCCCTGTGATAGCTCACAAGTCACATATTGAACTGGAGCTGTACTACTCCCTTCCATTATGTTTAATGCATGAGGCTTCTGAAATGGCATGGCTCAGGTGATGGATCATACTTTTCCTTCCAGAGTATCATGACTTTCTCTGGTTATTTCTTTAAGATTTTTTTAAAATTATCGTTATTATTCTCAATGCAGTGATTGCCTGGCAGTCCATATCAAGCATAGTGGCATGGCAGGGAGGATAACCTCATGTTTATTGAGGCTGCAAAATCCCAGTGTCTGAAGCTCCATGGGGAGAATATAATAAATAAATAAATAAAATAGTCCTGTCTTCCAGACACTCCTATTTTTAACATCTTTGAAAATTTTGGGCTGGGAAGTTTCAGTACATTATGGAATCCACAGGGTCTTGCAAAGTTTAAGCAATCCATGACATTTTTTATTTTAAATGCATGTTTCTCAGCAGTGCTGCAAGGTCCCAGGTGAAATCAGGTGTCTGCTGTGCAGAGACATTCAAAATAAAAAAAATCTTCACTACCCCAAAGATTTCACAATCAAAAATGATGAGAGAAGCAATTATTCTCACTTGTCAGAGAGGAATTAACATGCAGAATGATGAAGTGTTATTTGGAGACAACCTTCTATATATGTCCAATTTATTTGTTGTGTGGGTTTAGTAAAGTAGGTACTGAAACAGTGGGGTGGTTCACACTGGTGCAAGATTCCTGCAGCTGCTAACAAAACACACCTTAGAAACCAAGGGTGAAAATTTATTACCTGTTACTGTAGGAATGGGTATAATTTTACCTTCCTCTGGCTGCACTGAATCCACAATAAGTCTTTACCCATTTAATTTTCAGCTGCCAGTCCAGAAAGGTGAATGTCCAATTAATTTGTGTTATATCTGCTAGCCCCAGACAGATGTCTTACACCCTGTAAGGCAGCTCAAAAGTCACTTTGTGCTCTGCAATGGATTTTTAGATCTAAACTAGAGGAAATTGGATTAACTATATAACTGTGGAGAGAGCCAATAGAGAAAGCTGAACACCTCCAGCAGATGATTTGACCCTTCCAAATAGAAGTATCTGGAAAAGATGGGATGGTTCACATTCTGGAGGTGTTAAGTTCTTTCCACTAAGAGCAGAGGAAGGCAAGAAGCTTTTGTTACACAGGATAGACATCACTGGTGTACTTATGTCCATCTGACACCCTCCTCACATGACTGATAAAGCCCGAACAGGTAAAGCTCCTTTGCATATCTCCCTCTCCTTCTCCTACACTCAACACTGGAGCCATGGAAGGACCTGAAGTTCTTGTCTGAAAATATAAAACCATAGTGAGACTCTATACAAGAGCAAAGCATTCTACAGAGCAAGAAAAAAAAAATCCTATGATACATTTGAGTACAAATCCTTTGATTGGAGGGGCTGTAATTAACTTTATGTCATACAGATGTTCTCATAGTGAATTTTTACTTTGCCAAGGCCTTTATGTAAATAATAATAATATTTTTGGAACCAATAATTTGTGATACAATGATGGAAAATACTCATATTACATCAGAATATCTTTTTCTAAAAGTATTATCAAGGACCACAGCTATTGCAAAAACAACCCAAATGTGTTTATTGTTACGCATAGGAAAACTAAAGGGCAGGTATGTTCCCATATTATTTTCTGAGTTCTTTCTCAAGATGGATTGCAATTACTTTTAGCTTTCTTTCTACCTAAAAGGAGTGCCTGGGAATAAGGTGGTGGCAATTTTGTTGATAACAATTGTTTTGCCAAGTTTCCTTATGGATGGTGTTCAGCTCTGGATTAGGAATTCACTGAGCACTGTCTGTGTTTGGCTTCTCAAGGTAGTGAGGAAATTTCAGTGTAGTGATGTATGACCTTTTTCATCTTAATTCCTACAGGTCTTCAAGCTAGGAAGCTGTCACTAAGAAAATATCCTGAGTGCAAGAAGCCTGTGTGTTTACTTTCTGTATATACAAGAACAAAGACATGAACTTGTTTTTTTTTTTTTCCTTTTTTTCTTTTTTTCCTTTTCTCATGCCCTTGAAACTGATTTATTTGGCCTATCTAGGTTTTATTTGGAACCTATTCCAACATATTAGACAAAGATAAGGTTTGATTATAAACACTGGAACTTGGTCATCTGTGCTTTTTAATTATTAATGAATCATTTTGGCCTGATCCAGCTAGCAGTCTCCAAAATAATTCATAGGCATGGTCAAGAGTCAGCATGGGTCAGAGATCATTCTCAACAGGTAGTTTAAGTGTAGTCACTGTGTCTTAAAAGGATGTGTTGTCTCAAAGTCAGAAGGGATCATTTGAAATTAAAATCAAATAAAAATACCGTACTTGCTTCTTTTATAGGCACATATCCAGAGATTATAAAATGATGATCCATACTCAGAGTTTTAAGAGGAAAGGAGCAAATTCTCTGACAATATTCCATAGAAAAACATGCAGGAATGACACAAATGTATACCAAAGTTGTTCTCCTAATGACAAACATCTCAGTTGAAGCCCGGGTGTTTGGGTAAAATCATTCCAATGCATAAGAATATGATCAATTATCAAAAGGGCCAGTGATCAGGCCTCTCTGACTGAAATTGCCAAAACATTCCCATTTCTGCAGTCAGCATCAGGATTAGTTACCCTGGCTTCCCCAGTTTCACCATGGATGATTATATGACAGATGGGTCAATTTGCCTTTGGTGTGAAACTGAGAGGTGATTTATTTTTTATCACAAGTTCATGGTGAAAAACCATAACCATCGTTAATGCTCCTCATGAATTCCATGGTTTAGAATGTCAGCCTTGTTTTGAAAAAAATATTTGTGCTGAATATTTTTGTGCTGAACACTGTTTCCTTCTTTCCCTCATGTCTTTGTGCCTCCTTATCTCCCTGTAACAAAAAATTGGTTGCTATTTTTGAGCCTAAGACGTGATTCTTACAGCTTGCATAAATCAGGTCTGTCTAAATTCAAACAATTTATGATTTTTTTTTCCACTCATTTGACATGGAATCACAGAAATCACAGAAAATCCAGTATTGCCTTCACAGCCACTCATGTTCTCATGTGAGTTTGGGTGGGGTTGTGAAGATGCCCAGTTACCACCAGTCAGCAAATCTCTGACAAGATTCTGCCTGCAAGAGAAACTGAATATAAAAATCAAAAGATGGGATAGGATGAGAAGGAAAAAGACCTCCAAGGTCATTGAGTCCAACCTGTGACCTATCACCACCTTGTCAATGAGATCATGGCACCAAGTGCCATGTCCAGTCCTTCCTTGAACACTTACAGGGATGGTGACTCCACCTCCCTGGGAAATCCATCCCAAGCAATTGGGAACCCTTTCAATGAAGAAATTCTTCCTTAAATATACAAAACAGTAGAAATTAACCCTCCTTGACATCAAACCTGTGCATGCAGCAATTTTCTTTTTGAGACCACAATTTTGAGATGGAAGATCCTGATGCCCAAATTGGGAGCTCAAGGCAAGTCATTAATGGAAAGACATCAACCAATGTGAGCCTTACCTCACACAGCACTTAAAACCCAAACCCACCAGCCAACCATGTAAATATGTCATGAGTCCACATGGGAATGATTCCTACCTTTCTGCTCTCATGTTGTAGACAAACTAGAACTTCTCTCTCCAACTGGAGAATGAAATCCTCTACTAAGTACCTGATGATAATTAGGGGTTAAAAATTTATATGACTTCAATGAAAGGAAGGGAAAATTCACAGAGGAGAAACCCATAATTTCTTAATGTGTGGATAACATGACTCAAGTATTTTATTGGCCATGAATTGCTGAAAGATATATTCAAAGGGAGTACTATTGATGGAAGTATCTTCTATAACTTCTATCTTTTGTCTTCTATCTATCTTCTATCTCCTATCATCTTCTATCTTCTATTCTCACCAAGGAACCTGCATTGGGAGCAGGTTTTAGGTAGAGTTATGGAGGCATATGAAGATGAAGATGCTTGGTCACTCTCTAAAAAAATTTCTCTTTCCTCGTGATCTGAGCCTAATGGTTCTTGTTGATGTATCTCACTCAGTCTCCAAAGCTGAGTGATATGTGACAACACCATGAAGTACCTAAATCATATTATACTTTTTTAGACAGTGTTTGGAGTTATGGCCCTTGTAAATATTTGAATTAGACCAATGTAGAACATGTAAGTCTAATGTTGTCTCTACTTGCTGGTGGCCATTGTGGAAAAAAATCATTGCACTGTCAAAATGACATGCATTTAGACCTGCTGTCTGTATGACTGTTAATGCCAATCTTGCCTCATTTTGTAGTATGTGTCATCTGTGGGTTGAATCATGGATTTTTGGGGCAGAGACTAGGAATCAGTGACTTATTGGTTTTGCAGATTTTTTTCTTTGTCTCTGAGTCAAAGTATGACTCAAATTCTTCAAAATTATTGGAAATGCATTCCAGATAGAATTAATCTAATGTAATGTCGATGTCTGAAATGTGAAACTCTATTTCTGTGCTACACACCCTGGACTCCTTTTGTGGTCAATGGAGAGGAATGGGTATCTTGAGGCTGTGACTGATGTCACCAAAAGCAGAAGGTTCAAGTAGGTCAAATGAATCAAGCCTGAATGTGTTTGTTTCCTTCGAGGGCAGCTGCAGATGTCTCCACTAGAGAAGTCTAAAGTAATCCCCAAATGCTATTCTATCCTTCCACAGTTCAGAAGTACAAGCCATGCTTGTCCAACTCACAGTCAGATAATTCTGTCTCAGTTCCAATATGATCATAAGAACATCTGAGAGTCCTGACTGAACCTCACCATCTCTCTCAGCACGTTGTCTCCCATAGCTGGCAAAAAGCAGATGCCCAGGGAAGACCCATAAAACCAGGGTAACATATTTTCTTCAACTTCCTTCCCAGCCTCTAAACCATCTGTAGCTTCAGAGCACCCTAAGCCAGACATGTTTCTGATGTGTTCAGTGATCTGTGAATTGTGTCCCATTTTCCTGAAAACCAGTGTTTAGGACTAAACCAGCAGCTAAACCAGGACTACCTGACCTTCTAGAAGGATGCTCTAATTTCAGTGCATTGGAAAGACATTTAGGGTCTTTGGGATGTGACACTGTACATTTTATCTGTTAAAAACTGGTTTTGCTTTCAGAATTCCTTTGCCATGATTGCAATTGTTGAAGAGTTCCTCAATTGTCTTCAATTTTCTTCTTGAAATTCTGGCATTTATTCACAGCTGAATGATAAAATCACAGAATGGTTTGTGTTGAAAGGGATCTTAAAGATCTTTTTGTTCCACCTCCCTGCCATGAGCAGGGACAACTTCCACTCTCCCAGGCTGCTCCATGCCCCATGCAACCTGGCCTTGGACACTTCCAGGGATCCAGGAGCAGCCACAGCTTCTCTGGGCAACCTGTGTTAGTGCCAACTGTACTTCAAAACTCAGTAAAGGCTGGAAAGTTAAAGAATGATGAACAGCTAGACCTGGTACGTGGAATTTTTTATGAGGATATTCCAAGGTAGAAGGGGAAGTAATAAACTAAGTGAAAGCTGAGTCACTCTGAGTGGGTGAAGGGCTGAGAACAAGATCTACCTAACCCCATTGCAGACCTTGGCAATAGAGTTAGAGACAATGAATTGATCATGAAATTGTCTAGAGAATAATTTCTAAGAGAAATATAAAAATAACTTGTGTAGAAGATAGGGAAGATACAGAAAGGGAGAGAGATAGATATTTTCACAAGTCAGGTGCAAAAAGACTGATATTCATGAAGTAAAGCATCATTACCACTTTTTTTTTTGGAAATGGGTTCAGTTATGAAGAGAAAAAATACAATGCAGTCAAGTCATGATCAAGAGGAAAGAAATCATATTAAAAAAGTGAAATGTTTGTGAAGGCCTTGTAAAGATAAAATAAAAAAAAAAGATGAACAAATGAAGATGGTTATTGTCATCTGGGTGATAATTTTGAGGCTTTCCCTTCTCTGTTTTTTTATCCCTTTATTTCTCCTGTTAAGATCCCATTTCCCACCTGTTCTTTAAGACTCTTATGACTTTGTGCCTCTTTTCTGTCCTTTCTTTGATCTAATTGAATTCTCTGCATCTTCTCCATCTCTGCTAATTTCCAAATCTCTTGCTGCACCTTTCAAACACCAGACCTGTCAGTCACAGCCTGACTACCACATTTCAGAGCCATGAGCAAAACCTAACCCAAAAAGTGATTTGAAACCCCCATTTCATACCAATGTCTCTTGCACAGACTGGTTTGGAAAGCTTTGTTCCATCTGTTGTTCCTCTGTTATTTGCTCTGTTTGAATTTCATTATCTGTGGTTAACATACAAAAGTATTGAAATCCCCCATGAAAGCTTTTACTTAAGGATAATTAATGCCTTTAATAAATATTGACAACGATTTTGTGTATTTTCAAGAATCCCATAGAATTTAATACAAAATTATATCCAAGTTACAGACAGTAACAGGATTTTTTTTCACCCATAAACCAAGAGAATACTTTCTCTGTAAGAAATGTAAATTCTCTAGAATCCTACCAATTTTTGCAGCCTAATTTTAGTCTTTTTCAAATTGTTAGAGTGCTTTCACATAACATTAGACTAAGTGGCAGCAGATTTCCATTATTAATGACATACCGCGACAGTGAATAGCTACAAGCAATTATTGGGAGATTGACAATGGGCAATGAAAATAAATTAGCTAATTCAAGCTACACAGCAAATACTTTCACATAACCAGCAGCATCTTCAAAACCAGGGTAGATGATCTGCAAACAGTTCAAAATTCTCCACAAATACTGTTTACAGCAGACAATGTGTTGACAATCAGACAAGACTGAGATTAAATAGGGTCTGGCCCTATTTGTTATTTTTGTTTGCCAAACATTCCTTTTATAAAATACACTATATTTGGGTTTATTTTGTTGTTCACACATCTCACATGAGTATCACTTTTTAATTAGCAACACTAATGAGGGCATATGACTCAAAAATCATATTAAAATCCTTGCTGTTTAAACAGCCCAGATTTACAAATATCTCAGCAAAACGACCATGTCATTTGATATCAAAACACCCTCATCACCTTCTCTAAACTCTCTTGTCCTGAAGGAGAGTGTATTTCAGCATCATGTGTATGAAATAACAAATAAAGCAATGTCTTCAGTAGGAAAAAAAAAAAAGCCCCCAGAATCCCAACTCTATGTCTATGGAAACACTTTTTATTCTTATTTCTATTAGGTGATACAGCAGTTGATACAGCAGTTGAGCTGGACCTGTAACAGCTTACACTATTCCTACTTTACAGAACTTTCCAGTGGTCCTGCTGGCAGAGATTTGGTGTGGTCTATTCCTAGGAAGGAAATAATACTTCCAATACATAGGTATGGAGGAGCCCCTATATAGTATTTTGATTTTATCCTATCTTAGGCCACAAAAATAGATATGAAACTTCCTCACCACTCCTGTTGAAGAACTGTATTTAATGAAAATCAAACCACTAACACAAATTTTAGACTTGTCACATATTTCTGGTCTCAGAAGTGCTGTCTACTGCTAGTTGTGTAAGGAGCAAAAAATCACTCCTACAGAAAACAAGGGATGATGATCTTGCTGCTCTAGGTTGAGACCAGACATACAGGATATATGTAGCACTGTCAAAGTGGGGGGTTTTATATTGCTGCAGTGCTTAAATGGTTTTTAACTTCCAAAAGTAATGGTAGTGACACCCCTTCAGAGAACAGAATATTGACTCTCTCTATATATTATATATATATTTATATCTACAATGCAATTTATTCACTGGAATAGTGGTTAAGCATTGAAACAGGCTCCCCACAGAAGTGTTGGAGCCAACCTTCTCAGAGGTGTTAGAAAAATGGATAGACATGGCATTTTATCATATGGTTTAGTGAACATGATGGTACTGGGCCTTGATGGACTTGATGAATTTGAAGGTCCTTTCCAGCCTCAATGATTCTATGATTCTATGATTGGTTGGACAGGGTAGTTGCTTTCTCTCCATCTCCAAACATTCTGCTTCTTTGCAGCAGAATAAATTCATTCTGCTATGCCATTTTTTCTAGAGATAAACTTCGGAGCCATTGGCAAAAAATGGGTCAGGGCTCCAGAGTCCTTGGCCCTGACAATCCAGCTGCAGAGAGAGCAGGACAAAAAAAGCATCAGGAATAAAGTGATGCAACCTGTAGTGTGGTGGTGGGCTGAGGAAAGCATTTCAATGTCCTTCTAAGCTTTGCCTACTTAAAGAAAAGAAGCAGACCATGATTAATAGATTAAAGGTTAGAGTTACTCTTAGGTTTACTTGGAGCTGAAGGAGACACTTCATTATAGATGGCAGTCCCAGGGGTGCAACAAGGAGGACAGTGAGGAAGACACTGTCAGAATTTTATCTGTTTAGTGTTTATCTTTAACACAGATATTTTAAGGATACTTCCAGGAAGCTCCTCCTCTTCCTCTTCATCTCCCTTGGCTTACACCGCCATGGTTCCCACTACATGATCCTTTGTTCCAGCACTAAATAAGCAAGAACATATTTCATCTTTAGCTCAGTCATGGCTCTAGAAAGCAGCTCAGAGCACCATATTTCAATCCTTTGGTTCTTTCAGTTTCTTGGTAAAACCTTGCTCAGGCACTGCTTCATCTCCTACTTTTTGCATCTCTTGCTCGTTTATTTAAACTCCTGGAAGCAAGGACAGTTTCTTGTTGTCTGTGCATGGAGTGTGTGGACCACTGGAGGCTCTGAACAAGACAGTGCCAGAGACAATAAAAACAACCAGATAATTGATTGTTCAATTGAGGTAACAGAACTGCCTTGAAAATGGGGATTTTTAAACAAATACAGCTAAAAATGGACTTTATTTAGGTGTTTTTAAGCTGCTTCTTTAATTGCTTGGATTTAGGTATTCATGAAAATGAAATATTTTTGAAAAATAATAAAACAAAAGCTGACAAAAAATAGAAAAAGAGATGCTTTAGTTTTTAAAATTAAAATACATGTTTCAGAAATCCAAATAAATTTAACAAAAACTAGGAAAAAATCCTTTAATTTAATAAATCAAAACATATATTTCAGAAGTCCATAAAGTATTAGGGCTTGAGATATGATGAAGTAGAATGGCATTCTAGATGAAATGTGTGTACTTTACTTTCATGATAGACAATGATAGAATCTTATGATGGTTTGGTTTAGAAGGGACCTCAAAATTCATCTCATTCACCCCTCCCTGCTGGGGATGCCTTCCACCACACCAGGTTGCTCAAAGCTCCCTCCAACCTGGCCTTGAACACTTCCAAACATTGGGCATGACTGCAAGACAGCACAGCACAGATAATGCCATTTCCAGGAATGTTTGACACTTCCCATTATTTAAAACATAAAATTTAATCCATGAACACTCCATTGCTGCTCTGCCACTTTACTGACAGCTGTAATTTATGTGCCTGACTTAATGTGAAAATCTTCAGAAAGGCCTTTTTTAGACCCTCTTATCAGAACTTGTTTTCCCCCATTTACCTCAGTCAGGGGAAAGAATTCCTGAATTGAGAATCCCTGAGAAAATCTTTCAAATGAAGAGTTGTTAACCTTAGAAGCTCCTTGCCAGTATTTTATTGAGGCATGTGGTGTGTGCTGGTTCCACCTAATGGCTGGAAGTTCTGGGCAGGATTGGAATGGATGCTTCACAACACCTTGAGTCACCCTCACCAACAGGATTAGCACAGCCCAGGCTGGAATTTAGCATTCTTTTTGGAGCAATTTGCACAGAATCTTCAGTGATCCAGGTTCCACTCTTCCCAGCTCAACAGGAATTCTGTGTCTGAAATAAAAAGGAACTAAGACTGGAGGTCCAGTTCTTGGTGTGTAAAACAGAAACCACGACCACACTTGAGCAAATAAGTTCTGCTTAAAGACATGAGTAATTCTTTCTAAAAGAAAAGAAGCACAGCTCTGCTTTACTCCAACATGAGTTTAAATTACAAAATTAGGGCCAAAAGCCAACATTTCTTTTTCTCTGTGTAGACCTGTAATTAATTTTCTCTATCACACAGATGATAGATGTGCTTTATATAACAACAACAATAATAATACAAAAATTAGTAATGCTGTGAAAGCCTCTTTTCTGTTTGTCCTTTAATGTGAAATGTATACAAATCTTTTATAGATGGACTACATAAATCCTTACTGAGTTATAATGTTTATTTCTGAAATGAAAATTCTACATTATCTTACATGCCAAATATACAATAATTTATATTACACTTCTTACACACATTGTGACCATGTTGAAAGCAGAGTTTCCAATGCCCTGTCTTAATCTTCATTTTTCTTTTCAACAAGGAAGCAGATATTGGATGCAAAAAGCAATAATATAAACCTAAGCAGCAATGTGAGTCAACACAAACTGATTATTTGCACACATTTTCCTAAATCCTGATTGCTTTCAGTGTTCTCAAAAAACCATTAGATGGAGAAATTACAACTTTCATTATACAGTAAAAGGCAATTACACCAACTTGGAAAAGACACCTTGGGAATCTTCATATCAAGCTTGATTTACCCTGATGTTCTGCAAACATGTGTACCAATCACAACAGTTTTGACTCAACTCCAACACAAAATAGAGTTCTCAAAAGTTCATTGGAGGTAAAGCTAAATTTTCACAGTGGTCCCTTCCGGCCTTTAATCTATTAATCATGGTCTTCTTCTTAGATTAAAGCACCAAAATTGCCTACACACCCCATCTTCTGATTTCCTCCCACTCATTTTTCTATAGCCTTTCTTGTTCTATATTTAAACTCCATGTCCCTTTCCAGCCCTAACACATGCACTGCATTCTTCCTGCCTTATCTGAATGTGCTTGGGATATTGGAGAGCCTGGACATACCAGAAGAATATTTCTGAACAAAATAAATATCTAATTGTCACCGTCAGCACAAGAAATCATGTGCTTTATTACCGAATGAGCAAAGCCTGAAAAGCCAGTCCAGGTTTATTCAGTAGAGTAATTAAAGTGGAGCCAGTGGGAAAAAACCCACCTGGGATCAGAAATCCCAAATAACTGGGAAAGCTGTTCCATGACTTTACTTGGAACAACCATGGCAGTAGTTCCAGAAGAAAAATATTACTTAAGAGATTTATTAACCCATGAATCCTGATACCTCCTTTTGCAGGAACAGCTGTATAAGGAAATAAAAAACTGGTTTTTCTCCACTGTGATGATCAGAGACAGACATCAGCTTTATGGTCATTATAAACTGCACAAATGATAAATTATATTTCTCTTCCAGAGAGGAGGATCTATAGGAATTACTGGTTCAACTACAAAACTCTTTAAGTTATCTGTCAATAGAGTCCTTGTCTGCTTTGCCTGTATCAACAAACCATCTCTAGGAGCACATCAAAAACATGTGTGGACATTGTCCTGTTAAAATTGAGGGAACTTGCTGCAGACTGTGGCTGGAACTTGTTTGCATTCACACTGAACACACCAGGTAGAAATATAGACCAGACAGGAATGCAATCCCAGGAATATTCTGTGATGTCAAGATGCATCACAGCCCTGGCACAACTCCTGCAAAGTGGCCAAAATGTTTGTCTGTGTCTGTTCTATTGAAGCCTCACTGGATTTCATGCATCACATTGCATGTAATTAATTTGCCTGCTGTGGCTTTGCAACAGTGTAGAAACCATGCTTTGACTGAATGTCTGGCACTGGAACCTGAAGAAAATCGCCTAAAATTATTTTTCTCCCCAGCAAAATTTCCAAATGGAACAAGAAAACATATTAGGAAAAAGTACAGTCCAAAGCAAGACTTTTAATGATTTGGGGAATGCATGATGTCCCAAATTTCCTGTTATTAAATACTTTTGAAAAATATAGAAATATAGCCTTCCTTCCTTCCTTCCTTCCTTCCTTCCTTCCTTCCTTCCTTCCTTCCTTCCTTCCTTCCTTCCTTCCTTCCTTCCTTCCTTCCTTCCTTCAACATAAGGACAAGGCAGAAGGGAAAGAACTAAAAAATGTGGTCTTACAAATAAGGGTTTATGTATGCATTGGCTTTATTTCTTTATATATTATAATCAACTTTCCCAAAGCTTTCAAAAATCATAAATTTTCAGTCACCAGTAACCTCACTTAACTCTGGGTCTTTAAGAGGTGGTTTTTAAGACTAAGCTAGACATCTACATTGCTTTTGCAAGCTGTGAGAAACCCATGGCCTCCAGAAATCCCTGTGACTACAGAGTGACTAGAGCCTTGGAATTCACTGTTCTCACTGAAATAGTTCCTCTGGTGACTCATTCAGCCCTGGGAGTGTTTAATGTGGAGTTAATTTCACTATGCTTTGATCAGCCCTGCATGTTGCAGTTCTGCTCTTGCTATGGAATTTTTTACTCAGAGCACACATGTGCACTGCAGGAGGATTCAGAGGGCACAGGAGCTATGGGAAGTGGAGAGCACCAACCTATACAGACTTCCAGATTATTTAGAAAGTTGGGGTTTTTCACTAAATCTATTGACTGCATCCTTCAACCAAAAATGTAGCTTAATGATATTTTATAACTATTGTACAAACTGCTGAGTAACTCAAAACAGGTTTATGTAGGAAGCTCTTATCCCCAAGCATATTTGTGTATATATATATTATTTACATTATATTTTTCTGTTTATTCTTTCTATATTTAGAGTGGGCTACCTGCAGACTAAGAAAAACATGCTTCTAATGCATGTGGCAAGTAGTTTACATGCCTGGGATTATCTCAAGAGATGCAAAATTATCATTACAAAAACTTTTTTTTTTTTTTGTTTTGTTTTGTTTTGCAAGACAATTTTTAAGAAATGTTGAACATGAGGCCGCTTGCGTAACACCACTGATACAGTTTATTCCTTGTCTGTATAGGAAACAATGAAGTAATTTAAATCACTCCAAATTTATGTTGTCCTGGATGCAAACAAGAGTGATTACTATGAGGGATCACGACAGAAGTCTCATCCCTCATCCCTGCAGGTTTAGGGGAGGATGATCCATGGGTTCCAGAGAAGCCACTTCCACAGTCACCCTCGGTGAGAGCTGATGGCACCCTGGTTACCTGCTCTGCTCTGCAGAGCTCTCAAAAGAGTGAAGCTGGTACTGAAGGTGAAGAGGAGATTTAATTTACTATTGTGAGAGGAAGAGGGAAAAAAAGACACCTTAATGGTTTCAAAAATAGTTTATTCACCTGTTAGATACTACAGGTAAGTGGATGCTTTCTCAGTACCTCTGGCGGGGGAGGAAAACCAAGGGGGCAGAATGCAAGTCTCCTTTTCATGAATCACAGTCCTGGTTAGGAATTGATTAAATTATAATGGCAACTTTTTAATTCCTCTTGTTTTTCTGCCCAGAAAGCCCTGTTCCTCTTGGATGCCTTTGACTCCAGTTAGTCCTGCAGACCCCATGCACATCTGGGACTGTGGGCTGGCCCCTGTGTCCTGAACTCCACTGTCAGCCAGGAATGACCCAGTTTCCAATGGAGGTAGTGGCAAGCTGCCCACTGACTTCAGTCAGCAAGTGCAGTTTCAGGAACCATGTCACTTCTGATGAGGCATGGGATGGAAAGAGCAGGGGTTGACTTTTGGGTCCTAACGTTGAGCATGTGGCGTTGACAGCTGGAAAAATAATCTGCCTTTACCTCCAGGTGTGTTATCCAGATACCTGCCTGTCTCTATATATTTCTTCTGGAGCGGATTTAGAGAAGTTCCTCACTTATACAAGGCTGAACAGCTTATGGAATATTTTGTTTATATGTTGTTTCAAGGTCAGGTGGGTTGGGACTTTGAGTAACCTGTTCTAGTACAAGATATCCCTTCCTGTGGCAGGCCTGTTGGAACTAGATGATTTTTAAGATCCCTTTCAACATAAACCCATTCTGTGATTTTATGATATAGTAACCATTTTATCTTTGTGAAGGGCAGTGGTCTAAAGCTTATTTTAAGCTTTCAGAAAATGTATCTTATTTTGTGTCTTTTCTCAGACAGAAGGATATAAATCTAATTTGTAGAACTTGAGGTATATTTTCACAGCTTAATAAATTAATCAACATGTAGAAACAGCCCCCACGTTTAATCAGGACCTCCTGCAAAAGATTGTTACCAACATTGCATGAGTCATCAGGTTGTTCCTTGCTAATTATTAGCTAATACAACAATAAAATAAGATAAAGGCTTTTTACTGTAAGATACACTGTCATATTTGGAACAGAAAGACTTCAGATGAACTGAATATTTGAGATACTATTTTCCAGTGAATTATTAAGAAAAAATACATAAAAATTAAGTGTAAGTGGAACAGAGCAAAAGGCAACTCCTGAGAATTCAACATGCAAATGGCCAAAGAAGAGAAACCAAGGAGAAACTGCTGTTTGGCCATTGCAAGTGGCTGATTTTTGTCAGAGAAGGTTGTTCAGGATGAATCTGAACAATTCCAAAACTCTTCTTGTCAGAGAGACTTGGAAGTCCAAACTTAGTTCACTCAAGGAATGCATATCCTGATTTAGACACTGACTTTGGAAACAAGGAAAATGAGAAGGGGTAGACCATTCTTCTCCAAGCCTAGGGGAGTTTAACTGGAAATCTATTTTAGTGTAATGTCTGAGCTGATATTTTTTTTTATTTCCTGATGTATGAGGGACGGATGGCCAAGGACTAACCAGGCAGAATTGAGAAGCCCCACAAAGCTACTCAAATAAAAATGGCATTTTATAAAAATGGAACCAAGTAGGTTCCAAAGTGAAGTTTATGTATCTTATTCTGGTTATACACTGGCTCAATCTTGTGTATGCTAAGCATTTTCAGTGCAGCATTCAGATACCCAGAGTGGTCACACTGAACTTCACATTCATTCAATTTGGTGGGTTCCATTTGTCCCTAAATTTTCCCAGGTTTCTTTTTTTTTTTTTTTTCATTACTTTCTTTGAAATTGTGTGTGCATTTTCCAAGTGACTTATCCAAGGTGGTTCTGATTCAGTACTGGTCAGTGTGACCTGGCAACAGCTGCCTTTTCACTGTCACTAGAAAAGTTGGATGTCTCATGCCTGGAAGTGTTTAAGACCTGGTTGGATGAGGCTTGGAACAACCTGGGATAGTGGAAGGTGTCACTGCCCATGGCAGGGATTGGAATTAGATGATCTTTAAAATCCTTTCCAACCCAAACCATTCTGTGACTCTGTGAAAGTTTTTGGGAGGACAGCTGTTGTGTTAAGCAGAGGAAAGCAATGTAACTTGATTTTCTCTGGGCTTTTTGAAGAAAAACCATTTCTGTTTATGTCTCTGTGTGTGCACATAAACAGACCCTCAGGGGAGAGCTCACAAAGGCTAATCTTGGCCTGAAGAGGTGGATAACTGAGCTGACTTCTAGTCAGGAAAAAGAGGGAGAGAGACACTTGCTCCTTCAGGGAATGACTAAGGAAAGCCCTTTCCAGAATTTATTTCTGTTCTGGCACAACAGAACCAAGTGCTGTAGGCTACCATCAGCCTTTGGTGCCACTGCCCTTAGAGTTTTTGCTGCTAGCCTAAGAGCTGGGATAACTGGACCTTTCACAGGATGGACTTTTACTGGGAAAGTGTAAGTCATAACTCATTAAAACTTTGGTCATGTGAAAATTTACATGCACCATTAAAGCCAATGAAATTTCTCACAGTGCATCACATCAGGGTCCTGCCTGCCATCTTATTTATTCCTAGTTTGGAAAACCTTTATATATAAGCTTAGCTTTAGGCACAACAGACAGCAGAATTAGTTTATAACTAAGTTATAGATAATTGGGTGATATGTTAATAACAAAAATACACTCTAGGAAAATAACTTTGTCAACACATCTTGCTTTGGGAAGAGTTTTTTCAGGTCGAAGAGAGGATTTCTGTCCAGCTTTAGGAATGCAGGAGAACAGCCCAGAGTCCAGGGCTGAGGTGTTCACCTGGGACAAGAGACACCCAGGTTGTCTCTGTGCTGCCTGATTCAGTCCAGGTGTTGGAATTCTTCTTCCCATGTTCCAATTCAGTGATCCTTGGTTGACCTAAGGTTGGATGTTTCCCTTTGGAAACTGAAAAAGTCTACAATTACTTCAAAAGGAAAAGGAAGCAGATTGGATTATACAGCAACTTAGTGAGGAATACATGCAGATTTATACTTTTTATTAAAGTATCAAGACTTTTATCAAGACTGTTATCAATACTTTTATATTAAAGTATCAAGACAAGCTTGAGAAGGATGTTTTTGGAAAGACACCCTGCATAAAAGTACATTTTGAGGTCTTCACTAGGAAAACACCATGCTCCCCATTTTGTATTCTCTCTGGCACCTACTATTTGGTAATTTTCCATTAACTTTGAAGCACGGTTCAAGCACATATTTCTTGTCAGTAAATTAATAAACACATTTATAATTTATCAATATGCAAATTCAAATTAGTACTAGCTGGTTTTACACTCAAAAACCACATATTTATTGTGAGTTATCCTATTAGATCAAATTTTCATGCCACATTTTGATATGAAGACATAAATCAGAAGCACCAGTTCTAATAGGAAGTAGGTAGCTTAAAAAGTTCCCATCTTTTTCATAAGATGAGAAAATAGCTTCCAAGTATGTTCATTAAAGTGATGCTATTGCCTCAAAAAGGGTAACTTGATGTCAGTAACACTAAGGAATCTGTGGTGTGTTTAATAGAGAAAGAAGTTAATCTGTCTTTTAAAAATAAATCACAAATGGATGAAATTATTATTAAGCAGCAATGTCATCGGCAAAGATTTTTTTTTAATTTTTCCAATGTAATGGAAAAAGAAAAAACAATACTGGCAGCTTATTTGTATGATTCTTCTTGCTCTCTTTCAACTGCAGCAGTGCATTTTAAAAATTTTAATTCCAATAATGTGTTTTGTTCTTTTAACTACTCAGCCTCTGATAGAAATGGGCAGACAGGAACAGAGGTTTAGTTGGAATAACCTCTAGCTTGGTTTTTTTTTAGCTTGGCAATTAAATGCAATATTTCACATACAACATTCAGCTTTCTGCAATAAGGTTAACAAGATCTCTAATTCCATTTTATAAAGGAATGTAAGAAGAACATTATTATCATAAGCAAGACTATAACTCACCACAGCCTGGTAACTTTCCATAGCATGTAACTTTTGTTCAAAAAATTAGAGGAAAACCAGAGTATTCCTAGTGAAGTGCCTTATTTTATTTATTTATTTACTTTTAAAGGATAACACCTTATGGTTATTGGACAAGAACACACACTCCAAAGTAAATTGACATGCACAGGAAGTGCCACCTGAACATAAGGAAGAACTTCTTGCCTGGGCAGTGACCGAGCACCGATTGCCCAGGGAGCCTGTGGAGTCTCCTTCACTGGGAATATTCCAGAACTGTCCGGGCACAATCCTGTGCCCTGTGCTCTGGGATGACCCTGCTGAGCAGGGAGGTTGGACCAGCTGAAAGACCCACTCTGGTCCCTTCCAGCATCACTCATTCTGCCATTTGGTGATTCTGTGACACATAAAGTTTTCACCATCATTAGTCATTCAATGCCCCAGAAAACAACTTTGCCTCAAAAAAAAATGCTCCCAACAAAATGCAAATTTTGATCCTCAGTTGGGATCCTTTGATGAGGATAATAAGAAAAGGCCAGCTGACAAGGCAGAAATGGTATCAAATGGAACTCTTGGAGTATTCAGACTCAGAGCTGTTCCCCTTCTTGCTCTCAGCCTGTCCAACCCCACTGAAGCAGTTCCTATTAATGGCTTTTCCTATAAAAGCCACAGGGGAGGGTTTTCTGCCCCATGCCTCTCTTCCATCTGAATCACTCATCTTTACTGACATCTTAGAGTGCTTTCCAGAGATAATGAAGTTTACTTTGTAGATCTCTCAGTAAAATGAGTCTCCACCTTTTAGATTTGTAAATAAGTGAGAGAATTTGGACATTTTTCTTCCTAATTGCTGAGCTACTCAGAATGAACACCCAGTGAGAATCAAGTAAAAATGAAGGAGAGAATTCTCCAGGAAACAGCCATGAAAGAGAGATTTAGGCAACATTGGATGCTGATTAAGGGAACCAAAAGAATGATAGGTGTGGGTTTCAGAAGGTCTGAAATGTATTGAGCTGCTCCAGAGAAGGACAACAGAGTTGAAGTGTCTGGAGCACAAGCCTGATGAGGAGCAGGTCAGGAATTTAATCCAATTTAATCTAGAGAAAAGAAGAATCAATGAGGGAACCTTGTCAGTTTCTGCAGCTCCCTGACAGGAGGTTGTAACCAGGAGGGGATTTGTAACAAGTGATACAACAAGAGGAAATGGCCTCAAGTTGCACCAGGGAAGCTTTGGACTGGATATTTGGAAAAGTCTTTTCACTGAAGTGTGGTCAGGCATTGGAATGGGCTTTTTAGAGAAAAAGTGGAGTCACCACCCTGAAAGTGTTCCAAAAATGTGTAAATGTGGCACTTGGTGACATGATTTATTGGGGAGCTTGGCAGTGGCAGGTTAATGGTTGGGTTTGATGATCACGGAATTCTTTTCCAACCCCAATGATTTTATGATTCTAAATCTACCTTGGCTCTATCTTGACTGTAGCACTTGCTAGAGAATAAAAAAGGATGGAGGAAGAAAGAGTGAAGAGTGAGGATTTTAATACAAGTTCAAGAAAATAATTTTCAGCAGAAGAGTATCTTTGTAACCTCTCTGCAGTCAAACACTTTCTCAAGAGCAAACCCTGACTTGGAGAGCAGCCTGCCTGAAATGTGGACCCCCTGAAACACTCAGATATCTGAATCCTGAGCAATCCTACAGCCTTCAGCTAAGACACTCCATATTTACCCTGATTAACCGTGATTATGCTCTGCCTCTACAAAAATAAGCAGACAGAAATCTGTTAGAGCATAAGGCTACAAATTCTGTGTTCATGTGCAATTCTGAGTGGATCATTAAGGTCGAGAGGCTGAAGCTGAATATATGTGCACAGGTTTAAGGCTCTGGGCATCAACTGTTATTTATGCTTGTGTTTAGCACATAGACTAATGCTGCACTCGTGTCTCTGAACGTTAAAGCAGTGCATTGGAATATTGAGCTGATAAATCAGCCTGCAAATACAGCCTGAGAAATGTTTGCATTGCAAGGGACAACTCTGCTGGATTCTGTCCTGCAAATTGAGGTGTTTTATAAGACAAATGGTCCGTATTCGTTGGACTGTGTAAATCAGCAGAGTTCTGTGGTGTTAACAGAACTACACCAATTTCCACTGGCCCAGAATCTGACATCTTTCATAGAAAGGAATGAGTCTTCATTTACAGTTTCAGCTGGAAAAATTCATTACTTGGAAATCCTTAGGCTACATTTATTGAACAGAAATTATTGCCATAAGGGTGCTACTTTAATAACCATGTGCACAGCTCAGGAAAGAGCCTTTGCAGTTATTTTACCTTCCTGCATTTTTTGTTGTTCTGTTGAGTGTGTATTTGACCATGTATCAGTTTAGTCCTAATTGAGATTATCTGTAGAAACTTAAGACATTGGGATAAGGGCTGCTGTAAGCCTATGATTCATATTCTAATTTTGCAAAATGAGTAAAACAAAAAAAAAATATACATAGAAAAGCTATGTCTTATTGCATTTTAATGGAATTAAATGCTAAATATTAGAATTATCATTGCTTTTAATGGAAATGGCTCCTATAAAAATAACAGAACTTGCATGCTTTCATTGCTTAGATATGTCCTTGTTAAATCTTAACATATTGTTTCCCATATTTGAAAAAAAAAAATTGTAAAATATGATAACGAGCTTCATTTTAACATAAAGCCTGAGAAGGGAAGACAGACCCTGTGAAATAAAGCACTTTTAGAATCATTTGCTGGATGCCTCTGATGTTAGATATCACATAGACTTCACTCTGAATACCTTGAAAAACTGTTTTAGAAGGAAAATCAAATCAATATTATATCATAGCTGAAAATCTACAGTGAATCAGTAAATAGAGTCCACCTAGATTGATAATTCTTATTTTTAAATTTATTAGCAAAAGAAAATATATATCCTTTACAGCTGGGTTAAATGGGCTAACTGAATTGAGAACTTTTTTCTTGCTTTTGTATTGTTTCTTGTAGTTTCATTGTTTGTAGGATGTATGTTATTTTGTGCATGAGAACAATGAAAGGTTAAAGTAAAACTTTAATTTTGCTTAAAGTAAAACTTTAATTTTGCTTAATTTTTACTGTAAAAAACCCAGAAGTCCAGTTTTCTCTTCTAATCTGTTTCCTTTTCATTCTATTTTTCTTCCTTTATGTATGTATGTGCTTGATAGAGATGTATCTTAGATTCAGATTTATTCAGTTCTACTATAACATGGTTCTCTTAGAAAAAAGCATAATAATAAAACAACCCCTCCAATCTGTTCTGCTTCAAGTGCATAAATAGAAGAAAAAAATGAGCTGATTTTATGTACATACCTATCTGCAACTTCTTTTTTGTGAAACCATATCACACTGTACCCTATAGAGGACTGGCTCTGTAAAAATGTTGCACACACAATCCTACAGTGCTGGACATATTTTGCAGATTGCAAGCTGTCACACCACAGATAAATGCCATAAAATCCTACACCCCATCTTTGAAGTTTTAGTTTTATTTAGATTACACAGTGAGAATAATTCCTGTAGGGAAATATCCAATGCTGTATGCATGCCCTGCAATTTTTTTATATAAAAATGCCACCTTCTATGTTTAAATGACTGGGTTAATATACTAAATTATTGTTGTGATAACTCATGGAATTACTTTTAAAAACAATAAAAAATTGCCTTTTAAAAAACTTGCTGCCTCCAGTCTCCTCAATGTGATTCTGAACACAGCAACATCAGACCAGACTGGAGATTTCATGTTACTTTCTACATTTCAAGCCTTAATATTAAACACTTTTCCTTGCCTAGTATTAGTTTCATATGTTAATATCATTTTTTATTAACATAATACAAATATCACTTGCAGTACTACATCCTTCATTGCTAGCGGCTTTCATATCAAATGTCACAGCAAATTTTATTTTCGCTAATAGATTACGACTTGTACATTGTATTAGTGAAAGTGAACATTATTACAGGATGACACTAAAATTAAAGAACATATTGTACAACAGCACTAACACTCTGCTAAATTCCCTACTCCTTCCGACCCACTCTCTATCCCATTCCACCCCACAAAATGCTATCAGAAGTTCTGTGAGATATTTTAGTGCTTCTTTGGAGAAAACTTCACCTTTCAAGAACCTCGCTATATCCATTGTCAAAATATCACATTATACAATTCACTGGAAGTGAACTTATTGCTAAATACCCATTAGGTTCCCAGGAGATGCCTTACATTAATTGTTTAGTGAAAGCACCCTTAGGCTATCGCTGGGGAAGAACATTAAATGCATAAAAAGAGAAGTTGACAGAGATCCCTGTAGAACAAGATACATCTCCTGGCTTAAAACTTCTCCAGGAAGAATCCTGCGAGTCACTGCTCAAAATGGTCATTTTGGGGTTATTTTTTCCTCATGCTCCTGCCAGCACAGATAGAATTAATCTGAAAGGAAAGTGAATGCTGCATCAGCAGAGAGTCTTTATAAAGTGATTTTGAAAAGCCAAGCTGGGGGTGGTAAACAAGGAGGAAAAAAAAAAGGGGTTGCTGGGCATTGTTTTGGATCTGAGGTGTCTGCCTGGCTTGTGGAGATAATAACAAGGAAAAAAAGTTGGAGAGCAGAGAAAGTGCAGAACTAATGCTACAGATGAAAGGGAAACTAAGAAAAAAAGAAAGATGGTCAGGAGAGAGAAGAGGGGAAATGAAGAGAGAAAGGAGGGATGGGATGCTCGAATGAGCAATGATTTCAGAAAGGTTGTAACTAAAATGTCAGTGAGCTGTTCACCAGCAAGAAGTCCAGTTCAGAAGGGAAGGGGAATGATTTTAGCAGGCAGGCACATCCTATTCTCCTGTCTGCTGTGTCCTCCCTGCCTTGTTCCCTGAACACTGTTCTTTTTTCTAATATGGACACCTGATTTATCTCCTCTTGATTGCACATTTAATGTAATTTATTCTATTTTACTATACCTTGTGTTTAAATCACCTCTGGAACAAACCTATACTACATTCTGACTTTTTTTACCTCAGAAAATTAGATTTTGGGGTTTGGTACTGCTGCCAAAGCACCACAAGAGGGGGCACTAGTTAAACAAGACGCAAGAATGGAATTTTTACTTTTCCCAGTTTTTTTTTCCTTTTGTCACTCATAAATACAGGGGAAAAAAATCTCTTTCCCTCCTGCACTAGAGTATGATGCTATTATTATGTTGAGAATATTTATTCCTACTGGGATAATTAATGGAAGAGTAGCTACCATAAAGATTATTGTAAAAAGGGACACAGAAGACTGACCGTCATCAAAAGTAATTAGCAAAATAAAATTAAGCTTTTGTTCACATCTCCCTTAAGAAAAACCTAAGAGGGAAATCAAATCTTCTTTATTTTGGGCTGAGTTTTCACATCAGTTTGTAACCAACTTTTGAAAACACAAGGCTCTTGGATATTGAGATGTGTCTCTATTTTGAACTGCCAGTGCCTCACAGTCTGTTTTGTTTTTTGTTTGTAAAAAGGGTCAAAAATTATGTGAATCCAAGTTTTACTTCTATTTGGCACTCATTTTGTGCCAGTGCAAATGCCTGCAAGGTTGTAGGAATCAAGAGTGTGTACTCTATATTAGCTGCCTATCTGAGGGATTTGTATGTCTGTATTAAACCTGTAATCACCCCAATCTGCTCAGGATTTTTCTCCAAAAAGCCCAAGAAGGTAGGAAGCATCTTCATGTCTAATTTTGTATTTGGGGCGCTAAGGCAACTAAGGTCTAAAATCACAAAGAGCTTCAATTCCCCCTGAAATCACTGGAATTCAGGCTATCCATATATGTAAGTACATAAATAAGAAGACAAGGTATTTTGCCCCTAACTACTGGAGAGATCAAGAAACTGAAATGAGAGATCCACAGTCCTAAACTGGCAGATGAAATTCTGTTCCTGAAAGCAAAATGCCCCTAAGCTGCCTCTGTTCTAATTTGTGCCAGCTTTGTCAAAGTGCAGCTCCCCAGGTTCATGACTGGACTCTCACATTCCCAAACAATGGATGCACTTTGTAGTTTCCTTCCTAAGAGGACATGTGAGGAGACTTAAACCCCATTTTTCCAGCTCTTTCAAGATTCTATGACTTTTCTCCACTAAAGTTGCCAAAACTGGCTAAATACAGCACTTCAGACTTAATTACATCACAGCAAACTCCCTGGGGCATGTTCCCACGAGTTCACCCATGTTCAAGATTTGGGGTAAGTGAGGACAGCAGCTCAGGAAAAGGGGTGTTCTCAGGGTGTTTTCAGGTATTGGACTTTGTCCACAGCCTGGCCAGCACAGAAATATTAAGCACCACTAACCAATTTCTATTTTGGTTTACTGTGGAAAACCAACAGGTTATGGAATGGGAAACCAACCCACATGATGCATCCCATCTCCAGCCATGCTAGGCACATTGATGAACCCTTTTCAGTGCCTGTACTGGGGAGTCTCATACATTTCTCATGATTGGATTAAAATAAGTTTGCAAAAATGGCAAGTACGTCTCAGAGAGAGGCACTAAGCAGACGAAAAAGAAAGGCGAGAGTTTTAATTTTTAGCTTAGATCTTAATTCCATCTCAACATAGAATAGTTCAAGAGATTGTTTCACAGGCAGTTTGAGTTGAATTTACTGCTCATTGCAATGGAAATAATTAGCTTCCTTTCTCATTCACCTTGAGCCAAGCTTATTGTACATCACACTGGGAGGACATCAGCCTGTTTGAAAGAGTCCAGAGGAGATCTCCAAACTGATCAGAGGGGTGGAGCAGCTCTGGTGATGGGGAAAGGCTGAGAGAATTGGGATTGTTCAGCCTGGAAAAGAGAAGAAATTGAGGTGACCTAATTTTAGCTTTCCAGTACCTGAAGGGAGCCTACAAGAAAGATGGAGAGAGACCATTTACAAGGGCCTGAAGTGAATGGGCAAGGGGGAATGGCTTCAAATTGAAAGAGAACAGGTTTATATTAGATATTGGGAAGAAACTCTTCCCTGTGAGGGTGGTGAGGCCCTGGCACAGGTTGCCCAGAGAAGCTGTGGCTGCCCCATCCCTGGAAGTGTCCAAGGCCAGGATGGACAGGGCATGGAGCAACCTGGGATAGTGGAAGGTGTGGATGATTGTTAAGATCCCTTCCAACCCAAAGTCTTTTCTGTTTCTGTGATTCTAGAAAATATATCTGTGTTAGTCAATCATATTACACAATTTCTTACAACTGTCCTTTGGAAAAGCACATGAGGTTTAAATCATCAGTTGGAATATGGAGTACAGCTCTCTTTTCTAGGAGTGCACAGGGTATCACCATTCCTGCCCTTCCAGTCAATCCCATAAGCACCAGTTTGTATATTGGCATTTCTGGAATGAGGTGATTTGACAAATCAGTCATCAAGGTGTTGTCAGCTCAAATTTTAAAAGGACTTGATTCCATATCAGAAGAGGCTACAGGACATTTATCATGAAAAACTGCATTGTCTAGTGGACAAATTTTTTTAGCACTGCCAGCAAAGCCAGCTGACTGGCTTTATTTCAAGCCAGGGAGCACCACTCTGCCAGATCCATGGCCTCTGAAAATTCATAAGAAAATTCCCATGGAAGAGTTGCATCATAGGAAATGGTGAAACCATTTGGAGTGAAAACCATCCCTGTGAAGAGGAGTGGATATGATCATGCAAAGAAGACTTTGGCATGGGTAAGAAAAAGAGTGTTACTATGATATTTGAGTAAAGACATTGCTGGTGTAAAATGCAGTCTAGAGTACAGTTTATCTTGTGGCTGATATGCTGGATGATTTCCCAGGGTACAAAATACAGGAATCCACATCAGAGCAAAAGTCCACCTTATTTGCTGTACTGCCTCTGATAGGTTTCACAGGAACACATAGAGAAATGAGCCATTGTCCCTGAATTGTCTGTCAAGATTCCGGGATGTCTCTGGCCTGGGGTGTTGAGAGACAAGTTATAATGATTCATCTAATGTACTTTTTTTTTTCATAAATTCGTTTGATCACTTCTGATCCACTCAGCATTTGGACTTCACAGCACACTGCAGTGAGGATTTCCAGTTTATGGCAAATGCAATGGGTTCTTGTTTAAAACTCGCTACCAGGGAATTTTGTTTCCTGCCATCTAGATCTGCATGTTAGAAGAAATAATAAATATTTTCTGTCCACTTTCTCTACACCAGTCATAATTTTATCTACCTTTGGCATGTGAGAGGGGACAGCTCAGGATGGGATTATGTTCATTCCTTCTCTCTTCTGTGGTAGTTTTTGTCTCTGAATTCCAACATTCAATAGCCTGGACTAAAGCAATCCCAGCTAGTCTAGGCTGCCATCTGAAATCCTCTGCAGATGGACACTGCAGCCTGAGAGATCCTATGGATTAAACCCTGTTGAATCTATAGAATTGGTCTCACTGCTTACACACAGAGGGAAGGTGCAGAAGACATCCCTGTATAAAAAAGACACCTCAGATCCACTGGATTTTTGTAGCTCATTCAAATTTGTGACTCCCAATTTGCATAACTGTGGCTGGAGAAGGAGTCACACTTCAGTCTCTGGGAAAACTCACGGGTTTGGAAACAGGAAAGGAAAAGCAAAACTGCACTATGAGGAATCATTCTCACCTCCTGAAGCGGGGACAAGAAAATGCTTGAGGGTAGGAAACGTGGGGGAAAGGAAAGTTATGATGTTAAAGATGGTGACTGGAGTATTTCTATGTTAGTCACATTTTAGTATGTCTGCGATAAATTTGGAAATCTGATGGCTGTGTGAGAAAAGTCACCTGAGAGTGTCTTTATAGTCCAGAGAAAGAAAGATGCTTTCCCACAAATCACACCTTAAAGAGTGTCTGCTTCATCTGTGGAAATTCTGGGTTTACCCCCTGCTTCTCCTTGGAGGGAATTTGTCCAACACCTCCCTGTTTGTCCCATCAAAAGCAGGGGAACCCCAGGTAGGGAGGAGGCAGGAGGAGGTGTGATAACATTTTGAGTATAATCCAGCCTGAGAGATGTGCTCTAAGAACATCTACTGAAGCAAGATCCTCAAATGAGACAGATGGAAGGCAGTTTAACTTATGGATCCCAAAAGCTATATAGGTATTAACTTGTTGATTTCCATCAAGACTGAGACACCTTGTGGCACCACCATGATTAGCAGCAAGAAAAATTACTGCAGAATATTGGGAAGGTGGTCCAATTAATTTATTTTTTTTTCCTCTAGGGATATAGGCACCTGAATTTCCTATACATCACCAGTAGAAGCTCCTTCCTTCCATCTACTTTTCCTCTCTCTCTTCAGATAAGAGCTTAACCCCAGTAGTAACCAGTGAGTGTGTTCTTCTGGGAGATTGCTATCAGTTTTAGACCAAAAAGAGTACTTAAATTCTAAATTTTTTTGAGGAAACTAAGAAATATGATTTCCCTGCTGTGATGCCTCATTTTTTTCCCTCTTAATAAGTAATTTAATGATTGGTACTCTGTGCAGAAAGAAAACAGCCAGGATTCTCCTTCAGGAGAGGATCCTAAACAGCCTTTCCATCATTCCACGGGACTGCCCCAACCAGGAGAATTCACAGAGGGGATCATCCCCGCTTCTGAAGGTTATTACTGAACACTTGAGAATTAAAATGTCCCCAAGCCCTAAGGTGCCCAAAAGCCTGACTCCTAGAAAGGGGACAGAAATGAGGTGATGGACCCTTCTCCCAGGAGTGTCCCATGTCTGTGACCATGACATAATTTTTATTATATGGGATAATTGCTCTGAGAACTAGAACTGTTGCCATTAGTACATAAATATTTTTAGAGAGAACAATCCTTACTCTATTAAACACTTATTTTAACTTAGGTAGAGGTTAACTGAACTCCTAACAGGAGCACAGGTATTTTTCCTAATGCACCATGAAAATCTTAATGACCATGGAGTTTGTGGACCAGTCTGGTGGTTTCATACTGACTTATCAGTAAATATAGAGCTTGGGTAAGTGAGAGGTTCTTCTTCACCAGCCATTGTTCCAGCTGTACTATTTTGATCACCTCCACACCACACAGACCATCTGTCACTTCCTACTGCCAGGATATATTTCTACTTTAGGGTTAAAACATGTAAAGGTAGAAGATTAAAAATGGACATTGTTCTGGCATTTGAAAGGGTGGGAGTTTATCATGTCAAGTCACATTATCTCAATTTCCAGCCATGTAGTGATAAATGTTTTTGACTCATTCCTCTCTGATGGAATTTCCTCCTCTGCAATGTGGAGAGCTCACATACATCTTCACAATGTTGGCTTAAACTAGTCCCATTGACTCACCTCTAATTTTTCTGAAGGTAGTTTTTTTTTTTCAGAGAAGGACTGAAAATAAGAGGAATAGAAAAGGGCTCTGCTCTAAATTGGCTTTAAGACTACGGTTTGATCACAAGCACAAGTCAAACCAGTCTAAGTCCATGCAACTAATTAAAGGAGAATTCCCTTCAGTAACAATTCTGGAGCAATTACATTTCCTTACCCTAGAGTGCCAGTTTTGTGGTTGAGCGATCAGGTGGACCTGAAAGACACTGGATGAAAGCTATGGCTTTTTTAGACCTCTTTTGCATTCAGAACTATTTTCTTGATATCCTGATTCTGATATTTCTGGAGGTGTGTGATATCACAGTGAAGACTTAAGAGCTGGTGACTAGGATGGGGTTTTCCCTTTGAAAACAGCCTCAGATTGCCCTAAACCCACTGTGAAAATAAACCCTTTGTCCAGGACAGTGAAGTTTGTTTTAGTTCCTAATGAGGCTGAAAGAGACACTTCTCTGGGATTTAACTAATGTGTATAGGTCTGTGATGGAGATTAGGATCTCCAGGATTTAAACACTGAAGACTGATCTAGCAAACAAAAAAGGAACATTTAGAGCCACATTTACGAGGAACTTTGCAAAATATCCACTTGTTTTCATTGAAAAGCCCCCTTGTTTACACTTTGGAGGACCCATTTTTCTAAGGTAATGCTTGTTTTTGTGTGTGAACTAACTTTTACTGTTGAACAACCACTTAAAGTGATCCTGGGAGAACCAGACTGGCAGATATCACAGGGCTGAGACCAGTGTACCCCATTCCCATCTGGATGTGGCTTCTTTCATCCTGAAAACACCATCATATTAGGCTTATCTTCCAACAGCAGGTGCTTCTAGTTTCCATGGCCACAATTCCAGATCTTGTTCTCCAGGAACAACGGTCCCTTGGACAACAGGGTGAAAATTCATCTCATCTAATTCAAGCAATTGCAGCACAGAAATAATAATCTGTGGGGCTTATTGTAGTGTCTCTGAGTAATCAGTGGAAAGAAATAAGCTCTCTGGGTTGTTACAGGTTTCATCCTAACTCAGGTGTCTAAAATGGGCCATGTGGATCAAAGGAGAGAACCAGACTGCACACTGCTACCAAGTATGTTTTCTGCCTTTTATCTGCTCTAAAAACATCCTGGCTCCGCAGTGCTCAGATCAGTAGAAGCTTTTAAGATTCAATCTGCTGCATAAAGAAAAAGAGAGAGGGAGGAAACAGTTGGGTTTATGTGGTATTACATACATTTGCCTCCATTTTCATATTGATTGTATATATAAAAAAGGGGAAAAGTAAATAAACATGAGGAGGATAATGTCCCAAACTGAGTTTTATCACAAGTGCCTCCTGCTGGGATTGGAGAGGAAAACTTTCCCTTGAGGGGACAGAATAATATCATTTTAGTTATGGCCATATTCTTCATTTGGAACCTCCTCATCAGTATGTCAATGCATGTTATTCACTGCTTGGAGAGACAATAAAATCAGAGGGCCCATCTTTAGCAAGGAACATGGATGTTCCCAACGTTTACACTACAGAGACCTTGGCCCTTAATAAAACCTGCATCCAGTAGCGAAGTTATCAAATGGAGTTGTGCTCATTTTCTTTTATACCCAAGGAAGGGGCACAATATATCTTTACCAGCAGCTGGGAAATTAATGCTACAACTAAAATGACATTCCGCGTCTCAATGAATGATTTCCTGTGGGGTTCGGATAGTGGCTGTGACGGGGAGAGGTGTGATAATGGATCTAAGTCCATAATGCATTTATCCCCAGGTGCACTTGCTCAATCTGTTCACTGTGCAGCTTTTTTTTCTTTTTTTGGGGGGGGGGGGGCTTACTGGGACTTTTAGAGTTTTATTTTGCTGCACTGAGGTAAATGGTAAGGATTTAAAAATGTTGGAAAGGGAAGGTTTCTGTGCTTGTGAGGTTTTGTGGAAGGGAACTGGGTTTCTTTGCAGCTTTCACAAAGGAAATAAATTATGTTTTTCAAAAGCAGTGCAAAACAGAACTGTGCTACCATTTTTTTTTTAAATAGGGAAATTGAGGTGCACCACAGGAAATCTTCTTAGGCAGATGATGGTGGCTAAATCCCAGCTTCTTTCCTGCGCCATTCCTCTCTTGCAATGGGAGCAGCACTGCAAGAAACAATTTTCCTTTCACAGCACAAGTGCAAGTCATTTCTAAGCATGTTCTGTAATAAGGTTCACTTATATTAATAATTGAGAAAGTGCTACTACATGATTAATAAATATGATAAGCATGTTACAGTCCCAAGTAAAATTTCTCATAAGAGGACACGAAGATCTGCAACAGCTCTTTTAGGCAGTAAGTTTTATGTCAGGAGTTTACTCCACTAGACTATTAAGGAATCTGTATTGAGAAATTAAACACTTTTGAAAATAGCTCCTTAAAAATGGAACTGGAATGTAGTGAAATAAAATGAGCAGAGAGACAGAACAATGTCTTGGAGTGAAATAGAGAGAATATTAATTACATACAACCAGCTGGTGGAATTTTATAGGTTGGAGATGACTGTGGAAAAAAAAATAAGGTGTCTTAAGGTTTATTTTGTCTTTCTTAAGGGAGGAAACTCACCTGTTTTTCTTTTATGTTATTTAAGGAAGATTATTGCTAGTGCCATGTGGACTGCCACTTGATTACTTATCTCTTCAGTGGTTTTAGTAAATAATGTTAGTGCACTGTTATCATGATTGCATGCACATTAGACATCATCCAACCCCACTCCTGGAAGTGCCCAAGGCCATGTTGGATGGGGCTTGGAGCAACCTGGGCAAGTGGAATGTGTCCATGCCCATGGCAGGGGGCTGAAATGAAATGATCTTTAGGGGCTCTCTCAACCCAAGTCATTCTATGATTCTGTGACTCTGTATGGCAAAACTAATACTATTGTATATTTTTAGTGCTATTGTACCTCTGAAAGCTGGGATATGAAATTTCTGGGCAGGAGGAACTTGGGTTGTTCCGGAAAGCCCTGTACATGAGCACCATATCTACACATTTTTCTAACACTTCTAGGGATGATCCTGGGACAGTTAGTTTCAAAGCCCGGCCATCCTTCAGGGAAGAATTTTTTTCCTAATTTCCAATCTAAATTCCCCCTGGTACTTCTTGATGCCATTTCTGCCATTTGTCCTTGTCCCGTCTCTTGTTGCTTGAGGGAAAAGACTGACTCCCACCTGACTATGATCGCCTTTCAGGGAGTTGTACAGGGCAGTAAGTTTCCTCCTGAGCCTCATCTTCTTCAGGCTAAGCACCTCCAAGTCCATCAGCCACAAGGATTTGTACTTCAGGTCCCAGCCCACCAGGCTGCCTTGGTCCTGGCCTGTGCTGTCTCACTTGTTAATGAAAACTCCCCTCCTTTGCCTCAAAATCTCACCATGGTCCACGTGCATCCTGACAGGAGACTGTGGAACTGCTCTGGGTGAGCAGATGCTGAACAGGTAAAACCAAAGGCTCCTTCAGGAATTTAGGAATAAATCCTTTACTGTGGAGAGGTGAGGCACTGGCACAGTCTGCCCAGAGAAGCTGTGGTTGCCCCATTCCTGGAAGTGTCTTAGGTCAAGTTGGATGGGGCTTGGAGCAACCTGGGATAGTGGAAGATGTCCCTGCCCATGACAGGGGGTTGGAATGAGATGCTCTTTAAATGATTCTATGGATCTTTGATGACTTCTGATCTCCCCAAATGTTGTGGAATTGCTTGGGAAAATGCATTGTAAAAGAGCAATGTACAGGAGAGTTCCTTGTTGCTCTAAGAAGAGTCTGAGGAAGGCTGAGTAACTCCAAAAATCAATGAAAGAGAACACCGTGTGTTTCTACCCCTAAACCTGTAGAAAAAAAAAAAAAAAAAAAAAGGTTTCTATGGGGGAAAAAGAATCCTCAATTATCCAACACAAGACAACTTTCCAAATCCAGCTCACCTAAGCTATTTTTTCCCCCTCTCCTTCTACCAGCAAAATGAATGCTGCAAGCAGGCACGGTGCTAATGGTCTTTTTTCCCCGTCTCTTCCCCTTGCTCCCCTAACCGAAGGCAGAACTGCCGAGACTTCAGGAGCCTCTTCATGCTATCACTTCACAGGCTGCAAGGTGACAGCTTCGCCAGGGACTAATGCAGGGCGACATAATTGAATGTGGCCTGCAGCAAAGCAGCTGCCTGGAGCCACTGTTGATTGTAGCTGTCATCAGGTGGAGTTTGCTGCCGAAAAATACGGTCCGGAGGAATGCGGCTGTGGCACGCAGCTCCGCGCTGATGGCTTATTTACTCTTGCCCCTCCAACAGGTTTGTGGTTAATAATTGTCACCATCACACTCTTGAGTGAGCACAGATGCTCAAGCTTCGGATCATCAATAATCTTCCCGGTAGCCTGGCCTTGGAAATTAAACAATGGCCCCGGTATTCCCATTTACTGGAGGTATATTGTGTGTTTCAGCTTGTCAACCTCCTCTTTTATTTATTTTTTTTTTCTTTATGGAGAGCCTTAAATGATTTTAAAGATATTTCCTATGTCTGTTTATTTAACTGTCACAGGATGTGGGAGAAATATAATCTGCTAAATTAGGCATGAAAAACTGTACACAAGAAGAAGGCTCCCTGATTTCTGCCTTGAAAAAGAAGTGGCTTTAATTACAAATTCAGATGAAGAAGCAATCACATCTTCCATTTATCCAGCTTTTTTCATTTCAAAGGATCTCACCACACTGAACAAGCAATAGGTTTAATCTTTTCTCCTTTATTTGGAGATTGTGAAGTGCAGAAGGAGTATGATAATATTTCATATGAACAAGGCTGCAGGATCTCTCTCGTAGATGCAGTAAGTAATGTGTATCTCAGATAACACTGATCTTTGCTACTTAAATCCTGTCTAAACTCTTAGTGGAAAAATAAACAGGCCCCAAGATTAGATATATATTTTTTAAATTACTATTATTCCTAACAGATTATAAATCGCTTATGCAGTATTTAAATCCGGTATACAAAATATAGTATATACAGTACTATACACCAAATTGAATATTTAAAACATTTAGGATACCATATTTAAATTTAAATAAGAAATACAAACCTTGGACTGCATTAAAGTACATAGACACTAATGAAGACAATTCTCTGCTCTCAATTTCTTATGTAGTTGTGCTGATAAAATATTACTCAAGTTTAAAAAGAGTAATTTCACTTTAAATACTTGCCATTTGCATTTTAAAAACAAATCATATTGGTGTAAATAGACAATAGACATCCAGTTCTTCCACATCAGCTGGCAACTAAGGAAGTTCTGGTGCATCAAAGAACTCAAAGTGGGTTGATTAATGAAAAAGAAGATGGGATATTGGAGAAAAGAAATGAAAAGAGGAATTGTCAGCCTGCACCTACTGGGTGGTTTGATTGGGTTGCCTTTCTGTTTGTACCTGCTTGGATTCCTAGGATTTTATCTTGCTGGAGATGATGGCAAGGAGTTGGCTGCATCTGCAGTACCACACTGCACACAAATCCCTTGCTGGGACTGGTGCATCACTTTGGATGAGTTTCATGAGGCTCTGGCCAGCCTGTAGCACCCAGACCAGCTCCACTGCAAGCTCAGAAGGTCCCAAGAGGCTCCACAAACTGGAGTTCAGCTTGCAGAGAACTCTTTGTGAGTTCTGGGCATTATTTGGGTTTTGATGACTTTGGGTTTGCTAACAGTCCATTTCCCAGCTCTGCTATGGTGGGGGTAAATGGCATGGCACAGTTAAACTTGGTATTAAAATTATTAGGCTTGTTGATTCTAGTTTCCAGATATGACTACATTATGGATTCTCCTTTGATTTGGTGCTGAAGGAACTGGGAACAACATTTTCTCCTCTATCCTGATCCTGAAAATCTCTTGCAGAGCTGCAAATAAAAACCAATTCTTGTATGAAACTGATGCACAATAAGAAATGTCTCCACCGTGCTTATCCTGTCTGTGAACATCCGGAATGAAAGCTGTGGCTTTTTCAGATTGTCCTTATGGTGGTTTCCCAGCCATGTAACTTTAATGACTTCAGCAGAGTTGCTGCTGATAGATGCCCTCACGAGGAATCAGAAACAGAACAGATCACTCTTCTGCAGGGCTCCTCTGCTGCAGTCAGAAACAAAAGGTATTTCTTTCCAGACCTTAGCTACCTAAGTCAGTTGTGAAATATTTTCCCCCTTTCTTGACAGAACGGGATCTGCTGTTTATGAAAAGCAAGTGAAATATTTCTCTCCCTCCTTGTCAGAACTGGATCTGCTTTTTTTTTTTGAAAAGCAAGGATTAATTATACAAGGTTTAGCCACAAACATCTGTTTTTTCTTCTTTAAATAAACATGTCCCTTCATCTGGTACTGAGGGTTCTTGGGGAAGGGAAAAGCTGTGCTCTGCAGAATATCACCATGGGTTAACACGAGTGGTCTGATCATCTTGTCAGGGATTACTCTGTACCTTACCCGAAACACGAGCAAGCAATATTTTCATAAACAGAAAAAAAAAAAAAAAAAAAAAAAAAAAAAAAAAAAAAGTATTTTTAGTAGGAATCATGATGTCAGCTCAGCTGTCTGCTTGTATTTAGATTTTGGGAGCTTGCAAGAGGATTAAAACCACTTGTTTCTTCTCTTTCTCTCTTTTCCTTTTTTCCCCCCTTTCTTTCTTTTCTCTCTCCTTTTTTTTTTTTCTTTCTCTCTTTTTTTTTTTTTTAACTTGTCACTGCAATAAAGTTGGCTGTGGCTCTGGGGAGTCCTCTGTAAAGTACAACGCCCTGGGCTATGGGAGATGGAGCCCTCAATAACTGATATGAAAGGTCCTTAATTAAGCACTTAGCATTTCAAGGCAGTTATCACGGGTAGCCCACAGACCGAGCTGGCAGTCCGTCACCACCGATAGGCCACCTACATGACTAACATGAGTTGAGTCGAGTCTTTTGTACTTGAGGCGAGGAGCCCCGAGGCACAGGCTGATCTGGTGACCCTCCCAGATCCACTTTCTCTGCCGGAAGGAACTGGATATCGGATGTGACAACACTGCAGACGGGAACGTGGGTTTTTTATTTTCCCCCCCTGAAGAGCAGGGATTGAGGAGAAAGTTAGAATGACAGTGGCACTTTCTTGGCTCCGTGCGTTGGTATGAATATGGCCAAACCAAATGAATGAATAATTATGAATGTATTATGAAAACAGAAGGGAAATTCCTGTTGCTGTTGTGCATTCAATTATTTCACCGATTGGGAAGTTAACTAAGAAGAAAGTGCTCGTCCCCCCAGCACCACTCTCCTCCCTATTCTCTTTATAATCTGCTGGACACCAGAGCATGAGTGATTCAGGGGAAGTTTATCTTTGTATTAAGGAGAGGGGAAAGACTCTGGTGGCATTAAAATGGAAAGGGTTAATGGAATGAACTATAGATTAAATTGTAAAGCAATCAAAGAAAACCAAACACTTTATAGCAGACAACCATCTTCTGGTGTTTGGGTCTGTGTCAAGCCATGGATGTGGAAAATTAAAGCCATACTGAGAAGGGAAATGAACCATGTCTAATACATCCCCAGCAATAAAATGTTTTCACTAGGACTGTAAAACTGTGGCTTACATTAGGAAAAAGAAAATCAAACTATATGTCAATTCCACATCATGGGACATGAAGTGTCCACAAAAATTTATATTACTATTTAGAAGTGTTTCATTCTGGTGTTTTATTGTGATTGGATGCGCCCTTCTCAGTATCTTTTGACTGGTATGAAAATGATTTGAACTACTTTTTTAGCATTTATTTTACATCTATTACCTGTTCTATTACTTTTTATTATTTTATTGTGCTTGTGTAGAGGATTTTGCACAGTTTTCATTATAATGTAACATTAAGTCAATTTATTTGTGTATTACATGCTGTATAATTGCACCTTTTTTTGTGGAACAATTTGGATTTCATTATCCAACAAATCAGCAGTGTTACATTTTGAAAAGCTCTTGTTAGAAATCAAGTGCATTTTCCAAGTAAGACAACAGAGGTCAAGTTTGCACCAAAAAGGGAGCAGAAGATTCCATGCCTAAAACACTTGCACAGATGAGAAGGGTCATGGGGGAAAGAGAAGTCCCCATTTCCTGGAGAAATTATCTGTTTTCTATAATCCAGATCAATGGAGAACAGTGTTTTCAAGAAGGGAAAATAGTATGGAGCAAGGTGGCCTGACAAATAAAAAGTTTGAGGGGGACTAGATCAAGGCAAAACCAAATGGGTTCAGGGAACATGTCAAACAGAACAGCATTTTTTGTTTAAAATTCTTCCATATCATTCTGTTCCTTAATTTACAAGTGCCATAAAGAGTCTAACTAATGTAGGCAAAGCAGAGTGTACATCTGTTTGTGCAGATCTGCTCTGCTATCATTTATCAGGCTGAAACCTTTCATAAGAGGTGACAGAGCAGCGACTGCAGCTCTCTCAAAGGTGAAATGACAGCCCCTCTGAAAAAGGAATTCAAAATAACATTTTAAATAGCACACCAGCAACGAGAAGAGATGTGAAGATACAAACCTTCACTTTTATTTAACCAGCAGAAGTTGCTATGTGGATCCCTCAGTTCTTTGGTAGTTACAGCTTCGGTCACAGAAGTTAAAATTAGCGTGCAAGTAAATAAACGGACAGGTTGTACCCTGAAATCCTGAAGTTATGAGGAAACCTTTACCACTCCTAAGTCTCCTATGTCATTCAGCTGTCCTGACACAATGGATCCACCAGTTTTCAGAAGTCCATAATTTCAGAGAATCATGGAATCACTAATGTTGGAAAAGACCTCTGAAATTATCCAGTCCAGCTGTCAGCCCAGCACCATGCTCACCAGTAAGCCATAAGTGCCTGAACACTTACTTGGGATTGTAATTCCACCACTTCCCTGGGCAAATTGCTCTAAATTTCATGCATATTTTTATTTTCTGTTTATCAGGGCCTTTTTATTAAAAATATTGTATTTACAGGTGATGGAGTGCATATAAGATGTATGTGTTTTTATAGCACAACCCATCTACAGTATCACTTGAACTTCCATGATCAGTGAGCCCTCCAGGACTTCCAGTCATGAGGGAAACAATGGAAATCATTTGCTTTTAGTGTTTTAAATGTTGTCAGTTTTTACATGGCATTGAAATCCCCTGAACTGAAATGTATATAGAAAAAAAGAAATGGAATGTTATTCTGCAAATGCAATTTTTTTTCTCATATTGAAACTATTTTGCTGTTGATAGATTTATTCCTCAAAAATATTGTCCTGGCAGACCTTACGCTCTGTACAGAAATTCCTTAAGGAAGATGTGAGTAAAAGCAAAACAGATTTAGATGCTTTTTCAAATGTAACACTTTTTCAACAAATTGTCAAGTTCACTCTTGAGCTATGGTTTAAAGTCTTCACCTGCTTCATGGTAGCAGACGAATCAGAAAAAAAAAAAAAGAGCAGAATATTTCAATTACTAATAACACCTTTTAACTCAGTCTTTTAATTCTCTTCCATCACAACTGGTTCAGAAACTCTACTACAGAAAGCCTTGTTTATTCTTGCCTTCCACCCCAACCACACATCCAACCACAACATATTTCAACACCTCTTAAAGATAAAGCAAAGGATAGCAGCAGAACATTGTGGAAGACTGCCCAGGCATGAATATATTTTTTTTTACATTTCTAATGTCTATCATTCAGGCTCTGGTCTTTTTTTTGAGTGTACAGGTGCTGTACGTTTGAATATTCTACCACTCAATGCTCCAATATTAAAAGCATCATGTATTTAACACCCAGAATTGCTGAGGTGATTTGAATAGCTTTACAGATGTAGTTTTTCTCATTTCATGTGACTGATTCTAGGGATGTGATCATCCCCCTACACTTGGCGTTGGTGAGGCTGCATGTCAAATATTGTGTTTGGTTTTGGGCTCCTTGCTGCAAGTAAGACACCGAGATGCTGGAGCATGTCCAGAGAAGGTCAATAGAGATAATTTCCAGCCTAAGTGAATCTGTGATACTATGACAATGGAGTTTTCCCCCTTTTACAGTAATTTGATTTATTTTTGGTGAGTATTAACGTCCTTTATGAGCTGAGAAGATCCCAACATCATCCACATGGTAGTAGGTTCCATACCCAACTCCAGTACAATGCTAATAAAGGCTCGTATGTGTGTCTGAAAAATATATTCAACTCCTGTTCCCAGGCAGAGGTCAGTGAAAACCTTTACTTCTTTCTGGTAGATGGTCACACTGTAATCAATGGAGTAATGAACTCCATCACTTCAAAACATATTGTCATAAATGGAGTTAACAGCTGAGTGGGTGACAATCCACTGTGAAGTGTTTTGTCTCAGTTACTCAGTTTCTCACAAACTTTGAAATCCAGCAACGAAATCCAAGAGTCAATAACCTTGAGGATTTTGGCTTTTTCTTTTCTTTGACTCAATTTCCACATATAAAAGGGTAATGGAGCTTTTCTGTGGCTGCTCTTGAATTGTCATTATATTTTACTGTTCAACGTCTGTCCAACTGTGATCCTAAGGAAGAAGAAAGTTTGGGGTATTTTTGAGGGCAAGTGTCTTTTCAGTGGACAATTATTTCAGTGGCAAAAAATTGCTTCAAAATATATTTTTGTTATTCTTTTTAACACTTTTAAATGCTTACAAAGGCATCCTAAGTCCCATTGAAAGTTTAATTTATTCCAATCAACAGGAACAACTCTGAACCTCAGAAGAGAAGAGCAGGAGCAATCCACCAAAAATGTTCTAGAAGAGTGGAACAAAAGCCCAGATGTTCAGCACAGAGTGAATAGTCTGGCATCTAAGAATCCAGATTACTTCTAGAGAGTTTATCTCTTGTCTGGAAATAAAATAAAAGATGAAAATTTTCCAGTGTGACCAGTAGAAAAAATTGTCTTAGCACTGCAATGATAAGAATAAACTTTAACCTGAACTTCTAAATGGGAGACACAAATCAGGCACACAATAATAAAATGAGAAGAGGGAATAACTTGCTTAACTTCTGTCCCCAGTGCTGGACAAAAAATGTGGAAATATCCTTAAATGACAGAACCTGGCATTTCTCAATTGTTGTCAAAGTAACAAGTCTGTCATATAACAACTCCCAGAAAGTGCAATCTCCTTTATTTTTTAATAATCTTGGTTCATGAAACATTCCTTTTGCTTTCTCCACACCTTGAGTAAGTATTTATGACCATAAATGCTCAGACTCTTTAATGGGCATTTGTACTAGATGCAGTAGAATTACCCCAGAGATCTCCCATTATCTTTACCAGTATTTTTCTTCCATGTTCATCCATTTCTGCTCTATATTTATCTCAGAAAAGCATCTTGAGCTCCAAAGAAGTGTTTGATAATAAGAATTCATAAGCAATGACTTATGCATAAGCAACGACCTATTTACATGCAATTGATTCTGTGGGGAGAAGGAAGCTGAACGTAAGATGACAAACTGCACGACACATCGAAGACCCTTTTAATTTACATACCTAATCTGGGCATGGATTCTGCTCACTCAAATTCAGTTTCTTCCCTCTTTACTGTCTCTTGCCCTGTTCTAGGGAACAACTGCTCTCAAAAAGTCCTTAACTGGGCCCACCCCTGATCTAGTAAATCATAAAACCTTTATTCCTATGAAGGCAAGACATTCCTTTCTTTACACAGGGCATCTGCAGTGGAGTAGGATTTTTTTTAAAGAAGAAAAAGTAATGATAGAAATGTTTCTGAGTGGAAAAAAAGGATTTAAGCTTAGGTTAGATGCACTGCACAGTCTTTGGCTAAAAGTTCAGGTGTGCCTGTAGCAGCAACTAAATCAACAAACCCCATTTTTCCTCTGCCCCATATTCCCCAGTTTCTCATTAGTTGGTTACAAATGTTGCTGAAGGTGAAGAAGAAAATAGCTCAAAACTGCTATGACAAAGGAAATAAGTGTAGCAGAAGCTCAAATAAAGAAGAAGTGGGTTTTCTCAATGCAGGGGTTTATAATTATGATTATTTTATTTTATTGTTTGCTGGGGAGAGTCAGAGTTTCGAACAGCACTGGCACGTAGCTATTTCCTCTCTTGTGAGAAAGATGGGAGATGACATGTCAGAGCAATTCTTTGTCAGAAATATACATCTGCATGAAGAGAGTAGAGTTAAAAATTTAATCTGCAAAGCTATTTAGAGAGTGGATAGGCCTTGACAGGCCTCCCAAATGTATTAAAAGAACAAGAACAGCAGAGTTATGGAAAAAAAAAGCTGTTGCAAGCAAACAGAATGAAACTAAGCTTTCTTGACAGAATCAGTTTGCCAAATGACTTTAAAATTGCACTATGTCTTGTAGTTTTTTCTTAAATAGATTTTAATTTAGATGTGTAAAGCAGAAGAAAGTTGCTTAACTTCAGAGACCCACACAGCTTTTCCTTCAAAAAAGGGAAAGAAAGGGACCCTGACAGTGCTGTTTAGTCAGGTCAGGAGGCTGATGAAGGAGGGATGGATGGTGGTGGGGATGAGCAACAGCTCCAGGCTCCAGAGAGCTGACTTCAGCTCTTGCCTAAACACAGACTTTGTGTGTGACTTTATGGAAGTCATTTGATCTTACTGGACCCAAATAGAAAAATATTGTGAGATTTGGGTTCCTATGTCACTGTAGTGCACATGGCAATGCTCCTCTTTTTGCCACGTGCATTCCTGCCTGTGAAAACAACACATGCTACATTCTTTATTGGCTTTTTCTGTACATGGAACAAGCTTTTGAGTCAGGGCAGCTAAATGTAGGTGGCAGTCATATTGCCTAAATATTTTTTTTTTTAATTAGACATCTTTCCAACTCAGTCTTTAATTTCTTTACAGTCAAGGGTCAGCATATCCAGAGACCAGTTGGTTCTATGTATTTTAGATAAGCCTGTTAGAACTGGATGAATTCCACTCTGAAAAGCCCTTTGTTTCCTTTGTCTGTGGAAGAAAAATTGATGACTGGTGTAGACTTCTACATGGTTAAAAATGGGAATCTTTTATATAGTCAAAGACAACCCTATTTCATTAACAGTAGAGTACTCAGCACCAGGAGGTCTCCAGGAGTTATATTCAAGTAAACAATAGAGAGCAGTCAAGTCTCAGATATTTGACAACCAGTCCTGTTCCCTTGAAGCCAAACCTGTACCTCCACTTTTATAGCCCAGAACTGCAGAAATGTTTGCACAATTCTGGACATCTCAGGCTTGATATGATCATCTGGAGCTGCTGGCTGGACTGGGGCCTTCAGGGCTGTCCTGCAGAGAAGGGATTCCCTTCATGGCTTGGACAAAGGGGAGAGCAGTTCCAACAGATGTTGAGTTCCTTGGCTTCCCTTCCTGTGTCATATACCTGCCTGACAACATTACTGGAAGCATAAGATTTCAAGTACCAAGGAAAAGAGCATTTCACAGTTGTAATAAGAGCAACTCTTGGCCACATGTAACTACTGACCATGAAAAATGAAGTCCATATGCTGCCGAACGACCTCAGAAGACCTTTCAGAAAACATTTTGCTGCTATGAAATTATATTGCTTTCAAAGTAGTTTGTATATTGAAAAACAAACAGACAGAAGAATTCCATAGAATCACAGAATGATTTGGTTTGGAAGGGACCCTCAAGAACATCTCACTCCAACCCCCTGCCATGGGCAGAGACACTTCCACTAGACTGGGTTGCTCCAATCCCCATCCAACCTGGCCTTGGACAGTTCCAGGGATGGGGCAGCCACAGCTTCTCCAGGGAAAGTCCAAAAGTTAAATTCTAACACTCCTCTACTGAGACAATTCTCTTTCTCAGGAGACAGTGAGAACATTTAGCTCATGGTAGGTTCTGTTCTCCAGTTATTGACACACTTTGGAGATTTTGCTCATATTGAAATCTGCTATTGATAAAAGGATGGGAGAAACAAGAGGAATGAATATATCCACTTTCCTTTCCATGATCATTCTGATCTTATTTATTTAAAATAAATATTATCACATATTAAAAAAGTGCAGTAATCCAGATTGTTTTAGTAGATTTAATAATATTAGTGGAATGTAATAAACAACTAATGATTTAATAGAAAAGAATAGGCAAAATGATATGATTTGAAATAAAATTAATAAAAAGCATTTTCATAATTTAACAATGAAATTTTAGGGTTAAAAGTTTTGGAATTAAATAGTGGTGTTTAATACCCCTTAATATTATTTTTACTTTAAAAACTTTGATTTCTGATTCAGATACAGCTTTAGACTATATTCTGCTTAGAACACCTCTTTTCCAGATGCCCAAAGTACCTGGAGAATATTTTTAGCTTCCTGCACTACTGTGATACCATAACACAGTCAAAATTACAAGAACACATTGTATAAAAATAATATCAAGATTCCCTGAAGGGAAAGGTAAGGGAAAAGAAATGGATTGCATAAGCATGGGGAGAACAGAAAAAGTGGAGTAATTGGAAAGAAAACCCAGACCTGAACCTTAAGTATAAATAACAGGAATGTAGAGTATTATTTGTGGTTGTAGCAATGATACAGAGATTTAAAGGAAAAGCTGGCAGGATTTTGCATGTGATACTTCTTAGCAAGCACTGGAACCCTTGGATTTGGTGTCTGAGTATAATAATCAGAAGACTTGGAGGCTTTATTATTTATCTTCAGCATGGCGCTGGGTAAATTTTTAATTTCTTGGAGGCAAGGTTTTCTTAGGTAACTTGAGAAATACTCTCTCTCTCAGCCTGTAGTTTAACAGCAGAGCTAAAAAGTCACTGTTAAATGATTTTTTTTTTTTGCCTGTAGAGGGTGGTTAATCTCATTCTGAAAAAAAAAAATCCTAACTATATCAGATAATTCACAGCTGGAAGCACCTATTTGTTTCCTTTGAGCATAATGGAGATCTGGGTGATGATACCTGGCTTAGACAAATGATACAGTTGAACTGAATTGTTTCCTTTACTCCACACTGAATCCTGTCTCAGATGAGTGCACCTAAGGCCAGTAACTCCTAGCTGTTGTGACCTTATGCCTCCTTCCTTTGAAAATTAAATAGTGTTATCTAACCAAGGGAGTCTCTTAAGGATGCTCATGTCAAGGTGTGTGCACATATTCCTAAGTGTGTAAATAAATAAACAAACCAGGTTTTAAGAAAAACTTGTCTTGGAATAGATAAACTATTTAACTTTCATGGGTTTATCACTGAAGCTACTGAGTATGAAAAAAGTGAAAAAAAGGATATAACCAAAATATCACTGCATGGAGCTTTCATACAAACAAGAACTTTCAGTAAAAGAAGCTTGCCTTTGATTTTAAATGTTTCCTAGGCATCCATATGTCAGTTGTTATTACTTTTTATGTAGCTAGAATGCTGGTTATGGTGCTGCAACAGCAGAACTAGAAGGAATTTATAGTTCTTCTCATACTGAATTTCTCCACAGTCTACAGGATCTAGCTGCTGTGCACTCATACAATCTTTATTTCCCCAAATTTTTCATTCTTTGGTTTTAGCACAAAACCCAGAAGTGGAAATACAGCAGGACATGGGAACCAGACAGAATATTTGGAGCAAAATGTAAAAACTTATGGTGCAATTTACACCATACATTTTAGTATAAATTTTGCAGACATGTGGAGTAGTGGCATATGTTAGAAAGTCTTCAGATAATAAATTATCATTCAAAAAGTAGCATCAAATCTTGATGAGAGTTTGATTAAGTTAATCTTAGAAAGTGCATCACTAAACCAATACAAAAATGGTGATGACTAATTTTACACAGCACCATCTACAAACAAGCACTCTGCCTCCCATTCTATCCACCCAATCCATTACCCAAGCTTATGTCTCTCTAGGAGACCTAAAGTTATTATAAATCATGTTTGGATGCAACATTTCATGGTTACAGAAACTCATACACTGAATGCCTTTGTAGGACTTCAGGATGCAAAATATCCTCAGGCCTTAGATCCTATTGAGGAGTAATAACATATCCCTTGCATTTAGAAGCCTATGAAAGGCATAATTTTTATTCCCAGTCTCAGCCTTTAGGTGTCAGATTAATAGGGTGTAGAAGATTTAAAAGTGGCATCCTGAGGCCCTGAAAGCAGGATTCATCTAACCTAATTTTAGCCATCTAAAATTTAGTGGCTTGGTTTAATAGCCCACATATGCTGTGGTTCCAAGTGCCATCTGAGTCTAGGGAGTTGCAGCTGGAGTCCAGGTGGAATACTTTGGAGTATCCCAGATGGCACTAAATGGTCATGTTTAGCCAGCTGACTATTCCATGTCTGCTTCACATTAATGACCTAGGATTTGGTGTAGTGCAAGATTGACACACTGAAATGTGGGTGTTCGCACTTTAGGCCCTTGATCAGAATGGGAATTTGGTCAACATAGTTCAGTTGCCTAAAACAGTCCATCTAATCACATTTAAGATCATAGAACCATTGAATTCTTTAGGCTGGAAAGATCTCTAAGATCATCAGACCTGACTGTTAAAGGTCAAGGGCATTACCTAAAAACTGTGTTTGCTTCACTGCTTATAGAACAAAGGAATTTCTTAGAGAGCAGAAGATGACTGAGGTTATCCCCCATTAAATTGTTTTTCCAGGTTATGGGTCTCCTGTAGGTCCTGGACTACACCCACCAGGGCTGTGCAGATGTCTCAGATAGCGCAGGGCAATGTTTAGGTGGTTATGCAGGAGAAACAATCTCCAAAAGGTCATTGGGAGCTTTTCTGCTGGCTAAATGTAGGTGTCTATTGACTGAAAGGGGAAATTATATAGGAAGTAATTCCTGTGACTTGTGTCACTTGATGTAATACAGGAAGGACTCTGGATTCACAACTCCTGTTGGGATGAACGCAGATGGTTAGAGGGATGGAACATCTCTCCTATAATGAAAGGCTGAAAGAATTGAGTATGAGAAAAAAAATTCTTCCCTGTGAGGGTGGTGACACACCAGGGATCCAGGGCCAGAGAAGCTGTGGCTGCCCCTGGATCCTTGGAAGTGTCCAAGGCCGGGGTGAACGGGATTGGGAGCAACCTGGGATGCTGGAAGCTGCCCCTGCCCATGAGAGGGCACCCCTGCCCACCCCACCAGAGAGGGGGGAATAAGATGATCTTTAAGGTCTTTTCCAACCCAAACCATTCCATGATTCTGTAATTCTGTGATTTATGGAACTTGTACTTTTATAGAGCTAGACATCAGTTTATTTATATGTGACAATTTCTCAGCCTCTGTTCGTACCTTTTTGAGTGCTTTTAACCAGGATTATTAGAAAAGAGTAAACTTTATCTAATTTTTTTAAGAGAAGTCCAAGTACACATTTCCACCCCATTTTTCTAAATATTATCTAAATAGGAAATGACTAATGACCTCTTTTGGAGGTGATTCCTCAGCTTTTCTAGCAAAGTCATTCCAACTTTGGACCGATGTCAACAATCACAGAAAGAAAAGGACAAGATCACCAATTCAGAAAAAGAAGTGTATCCAGCACATTAATCTGTGTCTGTGTGTATGTTTATGTTCATGGGTCATTCACAAACAGATTTAAGTTTTGAGCAAAACTTTGTGCTTTGTCTATTTGTGCTGTGCAATGGGCCAGCAGAGTCACAAGATCCTTGCTAAGAGGAACTGATGTTTGTACAATGTTTCTGTTTTTCTTCCAAGTATTTTGCTTTCCAGTGTCAGAATTAAAAACCTCCAGGTTCAAACACAACATTTTAGCATTGTCTCAGCACAGAGGTTGATCTGTGTTGAGAGAATGAATTTATGTTTTCTAATGAACTCTGCAGAGGGTGTTTGACTATCTTAGTGACTTGGGCAACTGTGACTAAGTTTTCTAGACCAAGAGGTAAACATGAAGTTTTTTCACTCAGGAACTCCTAAATTCAGATTTCATAGGTGAAACAAAGAAGGTATAACTTATAATTAACCATAGATGACTGTCCCAAAAAAAAAAAAAAAAAAAAAAAAAAAAGAGAAAATAAAATTACACAATTAGAGTCAGTAGGGAGAGAAAGAAAGAAAATATTTGACTAGCTGGAAATCACAGATGTTTTTCCTGTCCATTATATCAATTCTTCCAACATTGGGCATCAAGACCAGCTCCTTTTAGGACATAGTTCATCTTATCATTAATACTTGGCCAAACTTCCACCTAAAAAGAACAGCAATTTTATTCTCATTTAATATAATTTTTTATCTCTTTGCAAGGGTTTTTCCGGAATGTCTCTGGCCTGATAACAACAATCTGCCAGCAAGTTCAGATCTTGGTCAGTCTCCACATTTGGGGTCTAAATCTGATTCACTCCTAGAAGAATCAATTCACTGCAGCACAAGGTCTGCTTTATTATACCCTGTACTTACCAATCCCTGATGTTCCTTACTACACTGACTCTGAACACAAGCTGAGGGATTGTATTAAAAACTTTCATGCCCCCAAAGTTAGATTCAGAATCTCCACTGATTCAGTTATGCAAAAATTGCTAATTACTTTAAGCCTAAAGCCAAGACCAGGGTTTTCTAAATCTTTCATAATGCACTTAACTATAACATAACCACTCATATCCAGTCATGTGTTGATGTAAATTTATCCACTACCTTTTCTGCTTCTTTTTATCTTGGTTGGAGACAGGCTCTATCCCAAACCTGTCCAAAATATTAAAGCTAAGTCTGTGCAACATTTTTATGTTTTTAAACATTTAAAAAAAAGGTAAGTTATGCCAATTTTTAAAATATTCATTAGTGTGTGTCTTTAATTGAAAGAATATTTTGGTAAGGATTTATTTAGTTTGAGGCTGGGGCTTTTTTTCTCTTTGGTTTTTTTTGTTTTTTTTTGTTTTTTTTGCCATGTTAGCTTTGAGAAAACAGGTCACCTCTGCAGATATATTGCAGCAAATCTGATTTATGGTCAAACCCTACAGAAAAGGAATCTCTATGAAATATTCACTTTGATTCAACTGCAGTGGGAAAATGTAAAAATAGAGAAAGCTCATGACATGATATATGAAAATAATTCATTCTGCCGTATATAAAAAATGAGGGGATCCGGCAGCATCAATGATTCATCCTCTGCTAATACAAATTCAAAGTAGAGGAAATGCTGAATTTTGTAAAACAACAGGCTGACAAGAGTTAGGCTGCCAACTATTGTTTTGGATCTTCATTTCCTGAGAAACTGGGAAGATGATTATTGTTTTTTTCACCTGCTGCAGCTTCCTAGCACTCTACTAGCCTGCACAAAGGGCTTTCTATCTCCTTCACACCATCCACAGACATATTAAGATTGTGAACAGCTGGTGAACTGTTTTGTTACTGTTTTCAGTGCAGGTCACTCTTTTTTTTTTAAAGCACACCCGTTCCTATTATGCTGGTGAAATATTCTTGATCAACACACTGGGTCAGCTCCTGAGCTGGTGTAAATCAGCAGAGCTCCACTGAAGCTGAGAAAATTATGTGGATTTACACCAGCTGGGAATCTGGCCCACAGATCCTAAGACAAGCAAATAATTCACAGTGAATTATTTATAGTGTGAATTTCACATGATTTTCTGCTTATGAAAATCTTTGATTTATTTTGCATTCTATGCAAAGTTGCTTCAGAATGTTTCCTTTGGCAAAGAATCCTCTGGACTGCAGAAGTCCCAGCTTACAGGTGATGGGTGTGTTATTCAGAGTAGGTTGGTTTGAGTTTGGGTAAAGGCCCATGAGTTTTTCATTGTACTTGCTCTTAGTGATATAAACATTTTAAAAATAGTGTTAGTATTATTTCATGGTTTATTTTTCTTTCTTGAATTGAAGATCTAGAACCACAAATAAGGTTCTTTCAAGCAGTCCATTGGTAATGAAGATCCTTGACAGCAGTGGAAGCAGATGCATCTCCAGGTAGGTGGAAGAATATTTCAGTGGTTTCAGTTCAAGATACATTTACAATCCCTTCCTCACTTGCAGAAAACCTTTTCAAATGCTCAAGTAAGTCACTTTAGCTTCTCTATATCATATTTTCCCTATCTGCAGAATTTTGAAGTAATTGATATATCTTTAAGCTTCCAAAATCTCAGTATTTATTGTGATAAAACTAAGAGGATTTTCATACACTTCATGGATAACTTATATTACATATTTATTGACACGTCTTGGAATGGGAGGGAGTCACCTAATTATTTTTACGAGGAACTCCTCTCAGCTTCTCTGAAACATTTATCACCTTTCACTATTTGACTGGAAATAACATTTATTTATTTGTTTATTATCAAATTAATTAGTCTTTGTGGTCTTAAAATGTACTTCCCCTTTTCTCTGGGCACCAAAGTCACTGCCTTTAAGCTTAAATTTTAGCTTAAATTTTAAATTTTAAAATTTAAGCTTCAAGCAACTCAGTGTTGCTACAGTTAACCCACTATTTTGAAGTGTTGCTCAAATGACACTAATCAAAATAATTTTTTAGGATTATTTCAGCAAAAGGTTTTTAGGATCATTCACAACTCTTTTTTCCAAGAAAAGATTCAGAAGTCAATTTTTTTTACAACCAGCAGGACAAATAAATGATTTTCAGAGAAACATTAGCAACACTCTGTTGGCATCACCTCCATGCTAAACACACATAACTCAATATATTTATTATTTCTCTGCACAACATTCATCCTCTGCTGTCCCTTATTCCTTCGGAGCAGCACTGCTACACATCACCAGGGTGAGAAGTGATACAATTTTTAATTTCAATACAATGTGGTGCCTGGGAGCAGCTTTCATTGCGGGAAGTTCAGAAGGCAATAATTGTTGTGTGCATGGCACGCCAGCCTGATCAATGGGCTCCAAAGCCTGTGTGGCCAGCTCTGCCCAGCCCCACCATTTGCAACCTAATTAGCAGCTGCTCAGAGATGGGAAACAGGTGCAGATCCGGGCCCAGGCCAGGGAAGTCTGCCTATAATTAACAAGGAAAAAAGGGTCAGATATTGGGAAGAATATCAAATCTTGGTCCTCTGGGGCTATCATGCTGGCCTCAAAGGCATAGTCACCTGAGATCTTAGGCATGCTAATGTAAATTATGCAAGCTTTCAAACAACATGGCTGCATAATCAGTTGGCAGGGAAGAAATGACTGGCTGGTTTTGTGTGGTTTAGTCTCAGCGCTTAAAAAAGAAATGGAAAGGATTTCAGTGTTCTCACTGTGTTGCTTTTTTGTTTTGCAAATAACAGTGGTTTGCTGTTGAATAAACAGAGGAGAAAACGCCTGACTTGTCTACTGTTAGTAGTAATGTGCAGGCATATATTTTAGCTCTGACATTTTATTTAATCATGAAACGTAGTGAGCACTTATGTATGCAAAAAAATTGGTTCTGAATTAACAAGGATAACCCTGTTTAACACTTGTATGGGCCTCTCTTAGCTGGGAGTTGAAGACTTCTTAATATCAGCACCGCTTTCTGTATGTATTTGTATAACTTGTGAAGAGCCAAATTGCTTCTCTTGGATGCTAAAAAGGAAGTGTTTGATGGCTGGTTGATTCTGGCCATGGTGATGGTACTCAGGGCATCCATTGGGGTTCCAGATCCCATTGGGCCAAGCAGGATATTTACATGAGAGAAAAAGGAAGGCATTTTACATCAGAAGAAAAAGATAGGAAACTACCCCATGGTAGTTAAAATGTATTGATGACTTGACAGAACTTTCTGGATGCCAACAGGTACTTCAAAGGAAGGACTGTGTCCCCATGAGGTGAGGCATAATCCTTCCATTTGCCCTTTGAAGTTTATCTGATTAACTTCAGTTCTGTAGCAGAACAGAGGCAAATCACACGCATTTATACTAATGAGCCCATTACAGAACAGATCTAATTGAGATGTTATTATGTCATTATACACACACACACCCATACACATATTCATAATCATTTTTTGAAACATGGGATACGGGGAAACCAAACTAAAAGCAAAATGAGAAGGAAGGCAAAGGACTTAGTTTCTTCCATTGTAAAATTTCTGCACACATCATATTTAAATGCCTACTTTTAATGAAAGAGCAGCCAGAGAGTAATACCTGTACCCTTTTTTCACCACTGCTTAAAGAATAGATCCTTTCCTGACTCCTAGCAACATACATTATCTAAAAATACATTTTAGACTTACTCAAAAATATGAGAAATGTGTGAAAATCTCAGATCAGGAAGTATGACCATTTTTTGACAAAATTGTTTTTTTTGTGGAATGGGGGGGAATTAGACCCTGCTGAAAGTAGAAGTATTTTGTGACTGGAATAGCTGTGAAATAATTTTAGAATTTTTTTTATTTTAGCTCCTTGGTTGCTCAAATTTCCAGTTTCCAAACATTTGACAGTTTCTGATTTCTTGCTCTGCTTTAACAGGGGAAATATCATAGGTTCATAAAATTACAGAATGGCTTATGCTGGAAGAGACAATAAAAATTGTCCCCCCCTGCCATGGGCAGGGACACCTTCCACTATCCCAGGCTGCTCCAAGCCCCATCCAGCCTGGCCTTGGACACTTCCAGGGATCCAGGGGCAGCCACAGCTTCTCTGGGCACCCTGTGCCAGGGCCTCACCACCCTCACAGGGAAGAATTTCTAAGAATCTTCATTATTTGGTATTTTTGCATTGTGGTAGAATATAATAGCAGAAGTTATGAAAACAGCATAAGTTTTTAGAAAACTAAGGATACTCCCATGCTTACAAGGCTCACTGGACCAGAATGTTTCTCAAAGCAAATGTATTTCCAGGATCTTTCTGTCACTATGGGAAATGACCATCTGGGGATGAGATGCTGACCTGCCTGTGCAATAGACAGCCAGTGAGAGGAGCCACAAAAAGAGCTGGAAATTTAAGAGCCTCTGAGGTTAAACAACAAATCCACATCCACAAAATAAAGAATGGAAGTCTGCCAATGTCATGTAAAGAGACATTGAGTCCTGGAGGGACTGGAGGGAGCTGGAAGTTTACTACTCTGAATTTTTATGTATGTGATAAGTTATAAGAGTGACAAATGTAAAAGGTGGCTTATCCCAGAGATCTGGAGCATGTGTGGCAAGCAGAGCTGCTTCACCAAAGGGGTGTCACTGTATTCACAGTATCCTTCTGGCTTCTGTGCTAAAACCTTTCATGGACTTGATGTGTTTTTTCAGAATTTTTTCATTATGGTGAATCTGGCAGAAAATCATTTTACTCTGAAGTTTTGACTGACTCTACTTTGTCTAGACATTAGCTTTGATCAACAGATGGGGAATTGAGCCAATGTGGGCTTAAAACACCTGCCCAAGATCATGTGAGAAACAAAAGCTGACCTAAAAAAGTGTGACAGGGCTGTATATAGTTTATTTTTTCCTTCCACTAACAGCAAAATCCATTCAGCTTAAAAGCAGAAACCAGTGAAACACATATGTCTGGTTTTTGACTCAATCACACTGTGATCATACAAGAAGCTCTATTTAAATTTATCTTTTAAGAAGCTAGAACCCCAAGAATTTAGGAAAAAGTAAAAAGATATTGTAAATATTTTATTTGCATTTTATTTGTTTAATTTTTTTGTATTCTAAGAAGAAATTCAGGAATAAATTTGCAGAACTGCCTCATTTTTACATGCTGGTCTTATGATTATGTATATAGGTCCAGAAAGCAGCTTGGAACAGCCAACCACATTTTTAGTGATAATTTACCCAGCCTTGTGTGTGATACTACAGAACATTATCATGGAACCATAATATCATTAAGGTTGGAAAAGACCTCTAAGTCCAGTAATTGAAGCTTAGTGATGCTGCATAAGAAGCCCAAATGCATCCATATTTATTTTTTTCTTAAAATGCAATTCTCCTTTATTCCTCTTTTTCTTACCCTCATAGCTGCAGTGGTGGGAGCTATTTTGTGCCTCTCAGTGGTCCAGACTGCAGTACAATACACAATGCCTGACAAAGTCCCACAAAGCAGAATACAAATCACTCCATGTCATACTGGAAAAGGAAAGCAATGTGAAATTTCTTCAGTATCAATAACTTTTGCTTCTTCTGAGGAGACTATTTCAAGGAAAGAGAGAGAACTTTATAGCTGGAGATAATTTGGGGATGGGATGTATGACTGTCATTTGAATTTGACAGCCTGAATTCCCAAGATGGGGTTTTTTTTTTTGATTATTCTTGTTCAAAAATTTCAGTGCTGATTCTAGAACTACACCCTTTATGCCTAACATACAAAGTAAAGGAAATATTTATATATATTCTGCATATGTGAAGCTACATATACACACACACACATTTTCAAATCTCAAGTGACTTGAAGTGATTAATTAATCATTGCAGTACCCCTGGGACACGAATATTATCTCCAATTTAGAAGCAGTGAAATGGATGAAAACAGTTTGAGTGATTTATTCAGAGTAAGAAGCCAGCAGAGTAAAGGAACTGATTCTGACTCATTTCTAACTCTTTGCATGATCTACATATTTCTGTAGGTTACTGAGCTTAGTATTGGAACCCTGAATCCAAACAGCCTTGAACTTATGATTATTCACATTGAATTGACTTCCAAGTCTTTAGAAGGGTTTATATAAAAAAAAAAAAAAATTGGCTGTTTTTGGCACCAACTCAGCTAGAGAATAAAAAATGTCAGCATTTACCATTGGGTTCTAATTCTAACCATGCATTTCAGAGTACCAGCAGGTATGTACACACAAATAATTACTTCTTGGTCTAATGAAAGCTTTCAGCCCCCTTTACTAACATTATTTATTTATTATCCTTAGACCATCATAGCTAAACTAATCATAGTCTTGTAATATATGGCAGAAAATATAATTGGAGTCATTGGAGTTATGATCAAAGGAGATAAGGGAAACCTTGACATTTTTAATGGGATTAAACTGAAGGTACTAAAATAAACCTCTTTTGCTACAGCATATAGCTCATGTTTTGTAGGAACAGAGATTTTCAGTGTTTCTTCTCACCCATGGAAGAGCTTTCCTGTCTGAAAATGCATCCATACAGCTTTTTAATATATTTTTCCCCTGCTACTGTCATTAACCCTGTCTAGCCACCATCACAAGCACCAGACAAGGCAATCCAATGCTGAGACACTGAATTATTGCCAACCCATTTGTGCCATCTGCTGCACAAGTGTCTGTTGATGGAAGGGGTGGTGGGGCACCTGGTGACCACGATGTCAAAACAAGATTAGTAAGGGCAGGCAGGGAACAGCAAAAGGGCTGCATAAACAAAGCAGTGAGCCAGGCAAGAGGCTGGGATAAGCAGAAGCTCCAAGGCAAGCACAACTGATGCTCTTCTGCTTGGTTACTTTGAGAATCCCAGCCACACGCATTGAGGCAGCCTTCTCTGACATGGGAGTAAAGTGGAATTTTGCTGCTTATAGGACACAGAAGTGGTGCAGTAGCATTGCTGCCACTGGAAGGCACAGAGGAAAAGAGGGAAAAGGATAAAGAAGTGAGGAAGGGAGCTGTGGGATCAGATTTGATCACCGTCTGCCTGAAGGGATGGGGAAGGAAGCGGGGATGGAGTGCTGCTGTGAGAAGGAGTCTCTGCTCCTGTATTTAGAGGGTTTGATGTAGAAGTATCTGGCAAAGCAATTAAGGATGTATTTCCATCATCTGTAGGCAGCCTGTTTTCCTCCTGTGCTTATATGAAGTAATGTGGCATCACCTATATAAATATAAAATATATAAATACTTTTTTGTCACAAACCACTAATAGAATAAAATGCTTACCCAAAAATCTGTCCATTCCTACCCTTAATGAATATTCTCACCCTGTACTTCTGCCTGTGCAACAGACTGTTGAAAGCTTCTGAACTTAAAAACGCCTCCTATCACTAAAAAAAACATGATATTTTTTATTTACCAGGTTTTGTGCCTTTATAAGGAACTGCTGCCATCCTCAGTGTGCCTGTTACCTGCTCTTTTTCTTTTTTCCTCCATAAAGACCTCTCATACCATGCTCTTCCAGGATTCATGACAGACACCACTGACTGGAACTGGATTTTTCGATTACTTTTAAACATATTTTTAAATAATTTGGTATAAACTCCATATGGGGTGCACTTTCTTTTTGTGTTTCTTTTTTTTTCTCTCTCTCTCAGTCTCTCTCTGAACTGACATGGATTTGTAGCACAAACTTTGAATTTATGTGATTCGGTGAGGTTCATTGCTGGAGGCAATGTTATGCAATAGCTGAAAATCTTACAAATTTCAGATGGCAAACATTCTTTCGTGGCCTTTAAGGTCTTTTTGTGTGGATTGTTTTACATCTATGAATTGCAAGATGTAAGTTTTACATTTTCTAATTGGTTTCCTAAAAAGTCCTATTTTTTCTTCTTGTTGCTTTCCAAGTAATATTCTGAACACAAACAAGGAATACAAATACATTATTGCAAGTGTTATTTTCTTTTTTATATTCAGGTCTGCTTCACGTGCTCAGTTGTAACAATAATTTGCATCTGAGTGACTAAAATACTGTGAAAGAATTGAGTAGCATAAATCTGCACACCCCGAGTTAGAAAACAAAAAGTCCAATAGGAAGTCTCTTACAAGCCATTCACCCAACCTCTAGGAAGAAGAGTTTCTAAGGATCCAGATAGCCGGAGAATTGAAGATCTGCAGTGTCCTCAATCAGTATCAGGAGTCTTTGGACCATAACTTTATCTCAAAAGTCTCTGCATTTTTATTTTTTTCCCCTCTTGCAGTCTTTTAATAATTTTAAAGAATTCTACGAATATTTGTTTTTCTTGGATCAGTTTCAGAGGTCTTTCATAGAAGCACAGAATCCCAGAATATCCTGTATTGGAAGGGACCCACAAGGATCATTGAAATCCTGCTCCTGGCCCTGCACAGAACAGCTCTGAGAATCTCACCCTGTGCCTCAGAGCTTTGCCCAAGAGCTTCTTAAACTCTACAGGAGCAGCTACATCTCTTTCCTCCAACTTAATTGAATCTTTCTCATCTTTTCAGTCTCTGACCATTCTTGCATTCTCTGTAGAACTACAGTTCTCTTTTACTGTCCCCTAGACCCCCTTGCTATTTTTATTGACAGACATTGTCCAGCTGAAGCCACAAAGTGCAGTGAAATGATTTGATTTGTTTTAGAAATATTTATACCTCCCAGCCTGATATTTAACTCTGAAAAAGAATGACAGAGAAGAGTCACTGTTCCTGCAGTAGGCAGGTATTTTTGGAGAAGTGCTGACTGTTCAAACATCTCTCATTCTGTGCTAATTCATTTTTTACTGCGTAACTCTAGAATTTTGTACTTAGACTTACAGAATTAAGTCTACTTGTGATGATAATTTTTGACTTTTAATTATTTTCCTGTGGCACATTTGCAGACCATTTAAATGGAGTCATTCACAAAAATTCATAGTCTTACTCTCCATTTTGTAATTAAACTTCTTAATAACAACATTAAATCATACCTCTCATAGAATACTTTATTTGGAAAGGACTTCTAACATCACCAAATCCAACCATTAACCACTAAACCATATCCCTAAGTGCCACATCCACGTGCCTTTTGAACTCTTCCATGGAACACTTAGACACATTAGACCACTTCCTTGGGCAGCCTGTTCCAATGCCTGACCACAGTTTCAATGAAGAATTTTTTTCCCCAAAATTCCATCTAAACTTCCCCTGGTGCAACTTGAGGCTCTTTCCATGCATCTTGTCCATCTTTCCACAGGTTACCTGGAAGAAGAGAACAAACACACCTGGCTACAATCTTCTTTCAGAATACTTCTGGGATGCAAGATGTTGCATTAGGTAGCTGTAGCAATATGATCCTTTATTGTATTTATTTAATTTTCCTTTTTTTTTTTTTTTTTTGCCTCAATCTGACCTTGGTACATTTCAGTGACAACATTTTGAAACTGGAGACAAATCATATCAACTGAGTATTTCCCCAAGGAAAATTCACTTTTTCTGGTTGAAATTTCTTCTCCTCTTGTCAGAGGAATCCAGAATCTGCAAAAATTAAAACTCACAAACCATTATTGCATAAATTTATTGTTAGAGAAGGAAACATGTCACAATTAAAAAAGGACAAATGTTCAAGTCAGAATTAAAAAGCTGTTATAAATTGATGGCAATTAAGTCAACAGATTGATAAGGACTGGGATTGAAATTTCATGGTTGTTGAGAATTTTAACTAATTTTTTGCCTTTGTCATGTTATGTTTAGAGGTTTAAGATTATGGGTGTCAAATACTCTTTATTCCTGGTGCATTTGCAATGCCTTGCAAGAGATTGTTGTTTTTTTTTTTTTCCTGAGGGGACAAAAATTTATTTGCCGAACTTTGAAGAGGAATCATATTTTGAAATACTACTCTCCTGTGCTATTTGACTATATTGTTTTGGCTTCAAACTTTCCCAAGCTTCTTTTGTCTGTTTCCTAGAATGAGTTACTTTCTTATTTTCTGAAATCCTTCTGTTGAAAAGTCAGTACAAAACAAACAGATATTTTAGTTGACCTCATCATGAAGTTTTTTCTCACAGTTAGAGCAGGTAATTTCATGATGTCTCCAAATACACACAGAATCACACAGAATCACTGGGTTGGAAGAGATCTTCAAGATCGTTGAGTCCAACTCAGCCCCAACACTTCAACTAGACCATGGCACCAAGTGCCACATCCAGTCTTTGTTTAAACACATCCAAGGATGGTGACTCCAACACCTCCCCAGGCAGATGATTCCAGTACTTTATCACCCTTTCTGTAAAAAACTTTTTCCTAATATCCAACCTATATTTTCCTTGGTGCAGCTTGAGACTGTGTCCTCTCGTTTTGTCAGTGCTGCCTGGTGAAAGAGACCAACCCCCACCAGACTCCAACCACCTTTCAGGGAGTTGTAGAGAGTTATAAGGTCACCTCTGAGTCTCCTTTTCTCCAGGCTAAACAACCCCAGCTCCCTCAGGTGTTCCTCACAAGGTTTGTGTTCCACGGCCCTCACCAGCCTTGTTCCCTCCTCTGGACGCGCTCAAGCATCTCAATGTCCTTCCTAAACTGAGGGGCCCAGAACTGGATACACCTACACCTGGGCCTGAGGTGGAAGAAAATAACTCACTAACAGTGATAGAACATTTTCTAATTGTGAAATAGTTTGTATTGAGAGAGTTCCATAGCAGAAAAATATTGACATCCTTATTTTATGAAGTTAAAGAAGTGTGCATTTTTCTGGTGATGATGAAAATCTATTATGTCTTTTCCTACATCTTTTGGATAAGACAATAAATTAAGGTTCTGGCCATATCTTCCATTCCACTTTCAATAGTTTATTGAATAGTTTATCTCCACCTGCCTCCCTGGCAGTAAACAGATGTGGTTTTCAGTCCTTCAGTGCTGGCATTCCTTTAGCTACTCCAGCACCAGCACTCCATTAAAATATATGTGACTGTAATTTGCCCACACAATGACCTACTTTTGTTTCTTCTGGAAAAACTCATTTTTATTTCTCAAGCTGAGCCATGATGTGATTCAGCTCTATTTGTCAAGCAGAGGTTGTTTTCCACCCAAGATAGAGCAGAAAATATAATTCAGGACTTACAAACACTGCACAGTAAGGTTGGCCCTCCACTTGTATGGAAGCTAACTAATTAACCACTCACTAGGAAACTAATATGAGCTCCAAATAATTTTCTGTAAAATTAGAAAACTTTATACCAGTGCTTGAAAGTGTCTGAGAGGTAATGCAAGTAGTGGTTCATCCCTAGGTCATACCTAGATTGTCTATGAGGGACAAAAGTAAGTAATTCATCTGAATATGAAATTCATAAAATAATAACTCTCTTTGTATCTGTGACAAATCTTTGTTGATTTCAGAGCATCTGGGTAACTTTATCATATAGGCAGACGCTCATGTAATCTGGAATATTGTCTTATTTTCATAATAGCAAAGTTTGCCTTAGGGTTTACTGTTAATTAATCATGTCCAAATATTAACTGACATCCGTTCTTGGGTGTGAGCAAAACTCCCCCCCAGGGCACCTCCTCTGTGAAAAATTTAACATTTCCATTTAGAAAGTGAAAAGGATGAAATGCTCTAAGAATTAGGGCAGCTGTATACAAGAGGAAAACCAGCTCACATTAACTGGGGGAAGACAGGGAAAGACCAGTTGGCTCCTGGGAACCAGCTGAGGGAGAAGTCATCAGTGTTGGCAGAGTTTGCGTGAAGGAGGGAGAAAGGAAGGAAGAGTAAGGAGCTGCCATCTTCCCCTGGGATCACACCGGTGTAAGTCCAAATGGAGTGCAAAATAAGCAGGAGATGCAATCTTTGATCAGCATTACATTAATTTTACATTCTTGGTGATCTATGTAGACTTTATGGAGTTGTTACACACTTACAGCAGAGCAAATGAGGACAGACCTAAATCTAGAGAGAAAATTCTATTTGTTAGCAGAATAATTTGGGTGAGCATATCCATACAGGATCTTACCATAAAAAAACTCCAAGGGTCCTTGAACCTCTTGGGAATGGTGTGAAAATTAACAATGAGTGTTTGAACTATTTTTCATTTACTCGTGGAAAAACTGAAATATTTAAAAGTGGCAATCCTGTGGAATAAGATGACTATAATGTATATGTACAAAGAATGCACATCCAGACAGCCATGCAGAGGTGAGCTGAAATCTGTGCACAAAGAGATTTTACTCCCAGTGTTTCTTAACCCCTCTGTACATATATGTTAAAAAAAAAAATCACCTAGAAATGGTGATTCCTTCCCATCACAGTCTAGCTTTCAGAATGATTCTGATTTTTTTCCAGTAGTCCCTGGTCCTTAAACATAAAGGTAGACAATGAGTTAAAAATTATATGGTTTGTTGAAAGCTGTAGTAAAACCTGGAATCCATTCACTCACATGGTGTAAGATACTCTGGATAAACATATGTTACTCCATGCTTCCTGCTTGAAAACTTTGCTGTTCAAGCCCATTTTACTTTGAGGCACAGATGGGTTGCAACTTGCTTATATTTCCATATTTGGCCATTGAATCAGCCAAGAATAGTATGAACATCACCATTTCCAGCTCTCACTTGCAATTTTCCCTCTTTATATTTTCCAATGGTAATTACAGTAAGTTTGGGAGAGTCTTTTTTCCCCTCAAAGGTATATTGACGGTTGTTTGAATTATTATTATTTTTTTTCTTTGGTGGCTAAAATGTTCTTGGAAGTGTTCAAGAACAAGTTGGATGGGGTCTCAAGACACTTGATGTAGTGGGTGGCATCCCTGCCTGTGGCATGGGGTTGGAACTTGAAGATCTTTATGGTTCCCTCCAACGCAAGTCATTCTCTGATTCAACAATTGCTCAAATCACTCATTGCAATTAGATCATGTCTAGAATACTGTGTCCTGTTCTGGCCAAAGGAGGCAGAACATGGCTTTGCATGACAGGATGAGGACAGCCAAAGGACATAAGCTGAAACAGAATTTCAGACAGGATTTAAGGAGAAACTTCCACCAGGGGAGCACTCAAACACTGGGAGGTGTTGCTCGAAGTGGTTGTACATCTTCACTCCTCAGAGGTTTTGAGCAACCACCTGGGTCAAGCCCAGAGCTACAGCTCTCTGTGCTTTGAGTAGAAAGTTTAATCAGAGACTTCTGAGGCCCCTTCCAGACTGCATTAATCTGGTCCCAGCCAGCTTTGCATTTATTAACAGAACCATAGAAACACAGAATGGTTTGGGTTAGAAGGGACCTTAAAGACCATCCCATTGTAACCCCCCTGCTGTGGGCAGGGACATTTTCCACTATCCCAGGTTGCTCCAAGCCCCATCCAACCTTGTCCTGGACACTTCCAGGGATGAGACAGCCACTGCTTCTCCAGGCAACCTGTGCCTCAACACCCTCACAGTGAAGTTTTTTTTCCTGATACCCATTCTAAAGTTACCCCCTGTCAGTTTGAAGCCATTTTGCTTTGCCCTGTCATTCTTGTATTTCATCTCTTTTCCTTTCTCCCTCTCTCTTTCTTGGGTTCCCTTCAAATACTGGAAGGCCACAATTAGATGACCTTGAAGCTTCCTTTTTTCCTGACTGAAGAATCCCAATTTTCTCAGCTTTAACTTGTAGGAGAGGCTCTCCATCAGTCTAATCATCTTAGTGACCTGCCCTGGACTCACTTATTATATGACTCTGCTGCCTCATTAAAGGTATATTTTGAATCCTGCTGCACTGTTTGCACACACATTTTTTTGCGTTTCTCAAAGAATCCCTTGCCTTGCACTTATGCAAAACTCCTTTGATCTCATATTAAAAATTGCTGATGTTTCTCATGTTTTCTTGTATTATATTGATAAGTTCTCCCATGACCCATGGCTAAGAAGTCATTCCTAGATGACACTTTAGTCTCTCTTGAAATCTTTGCTGAGTTGCTTTCTTGCTCTTGCAAAAGGCATTCAACATTACAGATATACGACAGATAAGTGAACGTTCTGGCAGATTCCAACCTCAGGAAAACAAACCATTTTAAGTCTAAATTTGTATCAAGCTATCCCTTCCTGTATGTACATATTTTGACACCTTCGTCAACACAATTTCACTGTGCTTTTGTGGAGTATCTATATATTTCTTGAAACCTCTTAAAGCAGATAAGCAAAATTCAGGCACTTCTCCCAGTTTATTGAGTTTTCACAGCTCCATTTATAGTTTAGTTACTTCAGAGGGTTCTGGAACAAAAGCTGGAGATAAGAACTGAGAGGTTTTGAAAAGTTGAAGGAGAAGCAAGTGTTGTCTTGTTTGCATATATGAATGTAAGTACATATGAATGTATGTTTCTTTACACAGCCTCCTTCTCTTTTGCAGACCCTAGAATTTTTTATATTGTCAAGTTTTGTGCTGCAAGCCCAAGTTTGGCTTGAATTACAGCAACTCAGATTGGGAGGTTTTCAGTTTTACTCCTTGGAGTTTGTACTAACAAGCCACAACTTCTAGAAAATATGGTAGAGAATCAGAGAATGGCATGTGGATGTGGCACTCAGGGACATGGCTTGGTGGTGGCCTTCACAGCACTGGAGGAATCGTTGGACTTGATGCTCTTGAAAGTCTTTTCCAATCTAAACAATTCTGTGACTTTATGATTTTATTGTTGTAGTAGGAAAAAGGTGATATCCCATAATTATTCAACCCATTTTACTGAAGTATATTGTCACTGATTTCTTTTCAGCAGAAAACTGTGTAATTTTTGCAGATTTCCTGTGACAATGAGGTATCCAGTGCACCATTCATGTGTGAGATCCACTGCTGCCCAGGACACCAGAAGAACATAAAGAAATAAGGAATTTCACATGGGAATCCAGGAGGCAACACAACTGCATCTGTATTGGTAAACTGAAGAGCCTGTTTCAGTTTTGGCCCATAGGCCAAATGGCAGAATACTACCATACTATCAAATTCTTTTAACCTTTGAAATATAATAGAAAGCCTTCGAATTCCTCTTGGAAATGATCCATGGCCTGTGTTGATTGAGAAACTATAATTAAATATTGCATAGCATTGTGCTAATTTACCTGGGTAAAAAAGTGTTTCAAGTATTACACTGCTAAAATAATTCAGTAAAGTTCCAGTGCCTGTGTTCAGGAGCTGATAGGTTCAAATTACCAAAACTGACAAAATTCAGATGCTGATATCCGAGAAAAACTGGAAAAAAGCTGTCTTAAGATTAATGAGGAATATGCTACTGGAGAATTACTCTTCCCAAATTGTATCTGTGGTTATAAAAGCTCATAAATTTTTGTTAGTCCCTTGTTCACTCACTGGGGTGTATATCAGAAAATCATGGCTGGAAGCAAATTGATATAAAATTAGACAGGCTTCCACTACCACTGTAACATATTTTTGAAGATAATGAGGACTTAGGAGCCAAGTCCCTTAAGTGTTTGCCATTTCTGTATGTTAACTCATTGCACATTTTGTAGATTTGAACTAAAAAAAAAAAAAAAAAAGAAAGAAAAAATGGAGGAATTTTTAAAAAATTAAGCTTTTTAGAAATAAGAGAAGAAAATTAGGAAAAAATGGATTACTAAAAACTGGGAATTCTTCAGATTCCATAGAAGTGTATGCTGTCCTCTAGCTGTATTTGAAAAGCCTGAGAAAATATGTTTGTTTCGTTTTTTTTGTTTTTTCATTTGGTTTTGGAGTTTTTTACTACTTCCAGCAGTTCTGTTTGCAATATAAAATATTAAATTTTGTCACAGGGGTCAAAGTCAATCACTTTGCTAGTTAGTTTGTTTGGAAGGAAGAATGACATGTTGTTTGGAATCAACAGAGCTTTTCCTGAGTCACTTTGGGTCCATGTCTTGCATTTCTTGTGTGTGGACAGAGTCTTGTACCTGTGTTACACAACGAGGATCTTCCGAGGCACAGAAAATTTCAGAAGCCTATAGAAATTTCAGTCCTGGATGGTACAAAAGAAATGAAACATCACACAGCTTCTGAGAAAGGGGAATTTTTAATTGTTCTTTGTTTTATGTCATCCTTTTTTGATAAGTGGTTGCAGACTATCAGCAACTTCTGCTGTAGGAGTCGCAGCAAAGGCTGGTTATAATCTTGATTATTTAGTGCCACAAGAGGGGAATAAATCAGCTTCAACATGGCTTGTCATATGTGACTGTTGATTGCATGTCTAAGTGAAAACTAGAGGATAATGAAGAATCCAACAGCAGACCAACAAGGGCGAGTTTGTTAACCTGCTCTGCATTTTCTCTACTTCATGTCTCTGCTGTTTTTCCTGTTCTTCCACACATACAGGTTGGACCAGACATGAAAATCTTAGTGCCTACTGAGACCAAAACTAAACCTTTGCAAATAGTGATAATTGGAATCAGAAAATTCTTTTTTAACGTCTTTGTACTGAAAGGAAACATCCATGTTATCACTAAAGGAAAGAATAGGTGGTGGGAGCATTATACAAAACTGTTTCTTTGGAAAGGAACAAGCCACAACTCTTGTTAGTGTAGGACCAAAGACTGGTGCCTTTATCAAAACAAATGGCAAAGCAGTTAGGTACAGAATTTACTGTATGGATAAGGATGCTAGGTAGGAAAAGTGAAGAGCAGACCAATAAGAATAATTATATGTCACAGTGAAAACCGCAAGAAAGAAAGGGGAATGAGTCATGTGCAGAGGTACTGTACAAATTAACACAGCTTCCAAAGTGCTGTATTGATTTTAAAATAGGGGTTGAGAGAAGAATAATTAGCAGCAAAAAGGGAAAAGAGAAAAAAAATCAAGTTAGGGATATACTTTTCCAAACCTGGGGCAGATATTTTCAAAGGTGCTGAAATTAATGTGATCTCGGTAGATAATTCCCCTAGCTAGTTTTGAACTTTTTCATAGAGATGCTTACTATTGGGTAGCTAGATCCATAATTAGGCCCTTAAACCAAAGAAAATTAGTTTTCAGAGAGGTTGACCTCTTCTTAAAGTTTCTCAGAGTTCAGTGCTTTTGAAGATCAGGTCACTTTGATTTAGGTCTTGGGTCCATAGCCTGGGTATCTTCACCTGAAGGGCCTCTTGAACAAATGTCATGGGGTTACAACCTCCATGTCTACCCAGGACTGCAAAATGAAAGGCAGGTAATGCAAAGAACTCCCTGCAGAAGGGGCAGGACAGAGCTGTGTCCTTGCTGGCTCAATGTGAGATAGTTGCAGGAAGGACAATTGATTCCCAAAAACCCGCACAGCTTCACTCAATGTTTTTCTGATATCAGTCCATGGTGCACGAGTGGAATGAGAGGCAGTCACAAGGCTGAATTTGCAAGTGACCAGTCCATAATTCAAATTATTTGTTTAATTTCCTCAGATTCCTGAGTCAAGGCTGTCCAAGAATATCTCCTTATTTCAAATGAAGGGAAGAAGCTCTGCTGAAAACTGATGAGCTGTTCTGATACCCTGGGGAGGAATTAATGATTAGACCATGCTTGAGGCTTCAATTTCTTAGCTGTACAGAAAATAAAAACCAAAAAATCCAAATGGTTACCATCCTCAGAGGATTTCCTCAATTTCTCTCTGTTACTACCATACAGGCAAAATATTGGGTTTTGCTCCCATGACAGACAAGGAGACTTTAGCCACCTCTGGTTCTAGTCTGGTCCAACTTAGTCTCTTTCACCATCACAGAACCATTAAGGAGAAGACTTCTAAGGTTGCCTTTGCAAAACAGCTTCCAAGGAGATTTAAAAGAGGCTCTGCACAACTTCTGGGCTGACTAAGCCTTGTAGGTAGATATAGGCTGGTTCTGTGGTTATTTAACTGATATCATTCAAAATGTCAAGACACTCGTTTTACAACTGTCGGTGCTTGTGTGGCTTTCAGGTAGTGACAATACACTGTTGGAACCAGGGAGGGGATTAACATCACCTGTAAGCTCCCGCAAAGCCATTTTGCTACCATTTTCATTCCTAGTAAAATTGAAATGGGTTTGTGCAATGAGCCCACATATTAAACCTTCAAATTTTCTCTTTCCTTTTTGTTCAACTTCTTTCTTTCTTCTTTATGCACCTTCATTTTTTGCCAAGATCTGTTCTTTTTTCCTCCCCTCCTCTCCTCTGGTCGTTTCCTTTTTCTTTGACTGCAAGAATCAGTCAATAGAAGGGTCAACTGTCTATTATGTGGCTTTGATGCTGCATTCTAAAATTATGAGGGCTGAGCAGGAAAATAAATCAGTTATATTAGATCATAGTTAATTACCTGCACAGACTGCTGCTCTTCTTAGCTAGATTCTGCATCTGAGACAAATATAATGATGTGACTCTGTTCCATAGCACATGAGAAAAGTGGTGGGGTGAGATCTGGGAACATGTCCATCAAAAAAACAACAGAAAGAAGATTTCATTTTCCATAGTTTTTGCTTTAATGGCTTCGCACATAGACTGGAAAGGGCTGCAGGGAGCACTGTGACTGTTTCCCCTGACCTCTTGCATTACACAAGCCACTGAACTGAGCAAATCAATCTCTGCAGCTGGCCCCTAACTTGGGTTGAGTTTTTATGAAATCCCAACAGCTTCGCTGTTGGGGCAGAGCATCAGTACTGTGTTTATTCCACACATCTAGGCTAGTGTTGGTTTTAGCTTAACAAGAAAATCTCTCCAGTGTTTCTCCATAATCAGTGGAGAGAAACACTTTGGCTCTTCCAGCAGGGTAGTCAGGGCATTCAGAGTTTGGCCCTTGCCATGAATCTTAACGTTAAGTAATTTTTTTCCTGTTTCTGACTACCAAGGGAGCTTGTGGAGATAAGCATTTCTAGAAAGAATTCAACCTGTTTGAATAACGCCTTCTTTTGTCCTATTGACAAAGGCTTCATCTGCAAATTGATCCCTTTTTATTCATTTTTAAGCAGATGTTTTTTAAGGGAAGAGCCAACTCATTTTTGAGTGAGGGCATTATTTTCAAATTACAACATTACTGTTTATTACAATATTACTGTTGTCTATTACAATGACATAACAGCAAGTAAAACTTGGGAGAGTGAACATTACCCCCTGGAATTACTCATTAAACAGCAATATCCACATGTCTGTTAATGGGATTAAGCTAGTGGTTCCTGATGGATACTTATTACAACAGGATTCAAGCAGTTAAAGCGACATTGGTGCTTTCACATGTCAAATATTTGTATAAGAATTTGAGATTTATCAGTGAAGTTGATGGAATTCTTTAAGGAAGTCACAAGGGAGCAATCTGTCCAAGCAATGGAGAACACAGAACAAGTTCACCAGCAGAAGACTTTGATAGAAAAATCAAAGAGGGTCCCTCTGGACACCCTTGTGTCCCTCTGGACACCCTTGTGCACCCAGTTGCTGGCATAGGCAATACATTACTCAAATGCTAAACCTCAATTTTTTAATGTCATAAAAATAAACTATACAGACGTCATTAATTTTCCAAATAAAAAAGTCAAAGGAGTAATATTTTTTCCACATTACCCATACACATTCATCTTCCTGCAGAAATAGTGGTCCTGGCCCATTCTGACAGTCATAAAACTGTCTGGACCTCTTATTAATAAAGGAGTTTAATTCTAGGAGCACACTGAAATTCCAGTGCAGGTAATTGCATTTTGCATGTCTTACCCTCCCTCAGCCCCTTCAGCTGCCTTCAGTTCCTGCTCAAGTTGTGACAGGGTATTGTCAAATATGTTTAATAACTGACACCTTCCATATCTGAAGTGTCTCCATTTTCTGTCTGATGAGGAGGTGAGTTCCCACTTTGTTTCCCTAGCTGGCTTGCTTGCCAGCTGTGTCAGGAAGTTCTCTTCCACACACTCCAGGAGCCTCCTGGGCTGTTTCCTCTATGCTGTATTGCCTTTCCAGCAGACATCTGGTAAGTACCCCACGAGGACAAGGGCTGGAGATTGTGAGACTTTGCTTTGCTGTTTGCAGAATATTTCATCTCTTCATCCTGGATGGGTGGTTTGTAACAGATTGCCAGCAGAATATTTGCCTTGTTGGCCTTCCCCTGCCTCTTGTCCCTAAACATTCAACCCTGACATCACCAGCAAAAAGCTTCAGATAATCAAAACTCTCCCTGAAATTCAAGGTTACCCCATTGCATCCCTTCTGAAGAGTTTATAGCATCCATTGAAGGACTCCAGCTGTGCCAGTCACCCCACCATGTTTCCATGATGGAAGTTAGATCAGATTTTCCCTGCTGCACATCTTCCAGACCCTCCTGTTTGCTGCCCAGGCTGTGTGCACTGACATGGATGGTCTTCATTTGGAGTAGTGATCTTGCCACATTTTATGGGGAAAAGCCCTACTCCCTACGTGGCAATTCTCAGATGCTTCCACAGTTTCTAACACATCAATGGCCCTGGTGTCTTTGCTGCCATTTGGATCTCCATGCCCCACCTCCAGTGAGAGAGCAGACTGAAGAACCTTGCTAGCACACCACCCCACAGCCATGGGCAAGCCCCCTCAGGTTTATGTGCAATTGTTTTGGTTTTATCCCTTCCCACCTTCAAATGAAGTTTAAAGCTCTTTCAGTGACCCCTGTTAATTCCTGTGCAGAGGAACTTTTCTCCTTTTGTCACAGCTGTATCCCTCTGATGCCAGCAGGCCTGGTGTCATGTAGACTCATCCATAACCAAAACCCCCCCAAATTCTGCTGGTGACACCAGCTGGAGACCTGCTGGCTCTCCCTGTTCCTTCCCTCATCATTCCTTGCAACTGGAAGGGTAGAGAAGAATGCTACTTGTTCTTCTGACCCCTTAACCAGTTGTCCCAGCACCCTGAGGTGTCTCTTGTTGCAACTTCTATTGCTGTCAACTTGAAAAATCAGTCATGGATAAGAATCTGAGGGTTGTACCAGGAAGTTTTCTCTTCACTGCTTTAACCTGGGCTCCCTGGAGGCATCAGGCTTCCCTAGAAAGTGTGGCCTCCACATTGGGCCTTCTGTTCCCTCCACAGGGGAGTTTCCCATGACAATGAGACATCTTAGCAGGGTATAGGCTGATTAACCTCGGTAACACCTCCTAATTCAATGAGCTACTGTCCTCATTTATGGTTTGTTTCCTCTTGCACAGCCTGGCCCTGTTACCCAGGGGCACCTGGGGAGGTGGGGCACTCACAGGGATGCTCCTGCTGTGCCAGGCAGGGACTGGCCACCATTGCTCCTCTCTCTAAAGTCACTGTTCAGCCAGGTGGAGAGAGGGCAGAAACCCCTCATATTCTGGATTATCCTGTCCTGCCTGCAGGACTCCCCAGCCTACTCACCTCCAGCTCCCCCTCTGCCTCTCCCACTTCAGAACATCCCTCTGTGCACCACACTGAGCTCTCTGCTGCTAATTAAACCTGCTCACCTCAGCTCCTCCTTTCAATAATTATCATCAAGTGCTCAGAAAACAAAACAAAACAAAACAAAAAAAAATGCCAAAACAAACCTCTTGACCAAAAGGAAATAAAAAAAGTATCAGAAGGTATTAGAAGAAACCCCTTCACACCTGATTTTTCATGTGCGTGTGAGCCTGTTTAGCTCTATTCAGTTTTTTGTTTGAATTGTATAAAACTGTTGAAACAAAATAATTTATTAGCTCAGTTTTATTTGCAAGGAAGGTTCAGTTGCCCTTTATATTATTGTTATATCTCAAGACAATGTTTCTTTACTTATGAGCAGATGTTTGAAATCCTCCAGGAGATTTTTGTAAGACTATGGAAATGAACTTGGCATGGGTACCGGTCTCCCAGGTGGAGCGAGTGAACACAAACCTTCTTAGAAGTCTCAGATCAAGGCTAGTCAGAAAGAGCAACAGAGCCCAGCCACCAAAAGCCTAGTGCTTTGGTGACTGACAGGTACAGGCTCTTTCTGAAGCATAAAAAGGAATGCTAAATGATCTCACTGACAGAATAAATCTTCTATTTGTTTGGTCTGGACCAGATGTGCTAAAGGCTGATGTGGAAATGTCTGCTGATGCCAATCTCAGTTTAAATCACAATTTGGCAGCAGGGCTTTTTTCACCCCCTCTCTGCTCTCCCCCTATCCTCTATTTTATTTTTTTTAATTTAAAGTTGCAAGGCCACTCAGCGTTCCTTAAAAAGTTTCAGCAATGATACAATAAATTGGATATGGCCTCACTTGTTTTCCATAGGACTGTGAGGAGCAGCCTTTCAGGTTTTTGCTGCCTGAATAGCACAGAAAGAGTTTCAGGACATACTCTTTAAGGCATCAGGAACTGAGGCCTCTGCCCCATCCTAATATCATCTGTCCATATCCCATTGTGCAGACTTGGGTGTCTTTCTGTAACCTGGTCCAGCAGGAATGGCTGAGAGAGTTTTTACTCAGCTAGTTTGATAGACCCCTCATGGTTTGGGGATGCATCCTTGTCGTACAGAGTATTAAAAAAAAAAAATCCAGTTAAACTTGAGACAATGAAGCACTTTAAAACCTTTAATGTTTTTATTATTAAATAAAAATGATCTTTGCTCCCCCCCACGCCTGGTGTAATTTTCTGCAAAAATAAAATAAAATAAATTAATTGGAAAATAACACTTCACAGACTCCTAGAATGGTTTGGGTTGGAAGGGACTTTAAAGATTAATTAGTTTCAACCCTCTGCCACAGGCAGGGATACCTTCTACTAGAGCATGCTTCAAGCCCCATCCAGCTTGTGCTTATTTATTTTGTCACAGAATATGTGGTCAAAATGTTCTAATTTTTCTCTAAAAATGAAAATTTCCTAGAGGTTTATTGGAGGACATTCAAACATCAGGCAAGGAATGAAAAAACCTTAAAATAAGAGAGTGGAAATATAATTGTTACAATGAGATATTTTAGATATTATTAGCTATTGTGCGATAAATTAAGACATAAACTCTGGTTTCACTGAAATCTTGGTCAATATTGAACAAGTTTGACACACCTGAGCAGAAAATCTCTGGCTGAATGACATTACAGTTTTCTGTTAGAACCAAACATATGGAGAAACAATTGAAAGGCATTGAAAGAGAAGGACATGCATGGTCAAACTTTGCTGTCTGTAAAACCCAATAGAAGACACTATTTGAATCATCAGATTTTTCAGACTTTGTCAATATATGGTGGAAACACTTCTAGATTGTAATTTTTTGGTCAGAAAAAAAAGCCACAGCATTTCACAGCAGAGCAGAAACACACACCAACTGTGCAGGCATCCAAGGGGTTTGTTGTTCTGTGCCAGAGTTTTACAGAAAACTGTATATCCAAGTCCTCAAATTGTATTTTAATTGACAGAAGAAGGTGGGTAACCTTCACAAATAAATCAGGGTTTTCATTCTCAGTGGTCAGACCATTTGCTTTGTGGCCAAATGAAGTCGATTCTTTGGTCAAAATGTGCTGCAGGAGGAATTTTTGGGAAACAAAACTACAAAATTAAACAGATCAGTGCAGCAGAGATGGAGGATACAACACTAAGCTCAGACAGGATCTCTTACACTGTGAGTTAGTGCAATTTCTGGTAGAATTTGAAAATTCTGTGGGATGTGCAAGGCGCTTCTGGCTGGTGAACATAATGCCAACAATAAGGATTGTTAGGAAAGATTACAGTAAGGATTGGTCAGGCAGCTGCAGTCAACACCTAGCTCCAAGGACATCATTTTTTATATATATATATTAGGAGCATTCTAAGTATTTTTCAGTTTACCAGGATGAAAAAACACTTATCATCCTAACAATCATTTTATTATCAGTTCCTTCGCAGCCAGGGAAGTTGTTTCTGGCAGACTGGTCAGACTCCAGAGCTTGTATTGCAGATCTGTTATATATATATATTTTAGGAGCATCCTAAATATTTTTCAGTTTGCCAAGACGAGAAAACACTTATCATCCTAACAATCATTTTATTATCAGTTCCTTTTTTCTGTACCAGCTCTCCACTGGTGACAACAGGTCCCCAAACACAGCCAGGAGAGTTATTTCTGACAGACTGGTCAGACTCCTTGTATTGCAGGTGTGTTGCATATATATTTTAGGAGCATCCTAAATATTTTTCAGGTTGCCAGGATGAAAAAACACCTATCATCCTAACAATCATTTTATTATCAGTTCCCTGTTTCTGTACCAGCTCTCCATGGGTGAGTACAGTTCCCCAAACACAGCCAGGGGAGCTGTTTCTGACAGACTGGTCAGACTCCAGAGCTCATATTGCAGATCTGTTGGTGAGCCAGGGACTGAATGTGCTTTAGAAATTCTTGTTAGTTTTTACTGTTCTTGAAACAAGGTGTGGGTGAAATCTTACTAATGGCATCTCTGTTTACATGGAGATGCAGAATCCAAAAATCCCCAGTTCTTTATTCTCCCCTCCTCTGCACCTGCAGGAGACACTGGGCCAGGTCATGGGACACTGACTTGCTGCCAGTGGTGACCTGCCCATTGTTATAATTGACATAACGGAGGGAAATAAAGGTGATCCTGTGAAATTACCTAGACCTTACTCATAGACTTTTCTTCAAAGGCATCTGCACTCTGACTGCTGAAGCAGTCTATTGTTTTGTGGGTCTGTTAGATGTGTCCTTGCTCCAGGAAAAGCTGACAGCAACAATAGCAAAAAATAGGAGTGAATATCAAGTATACCCTGTAATGCATATTTCATCAGAGCTCAGCAGTTCTTTCTCTGACTCAAAATAAATTCGCCTCTTTCACTCTGACTCCCAAAATATAAACACAACACAAAGCCTTTCCAAAATGCAATCATCAAAAGTGCGAGTCCACCTTCTCAGGAATGCTGGAACTTCAGAGTACTGTTTGCTTAACTGGAAATCCCAAATTATATCCACAGCAACTGGAGAAGCTGCTACTTTAAATATCTGGTTCCATTTCTTTGAATACTAAGATTGACTTTTTCTCCAATTAATGTAGTGAAAACATGTTTTCTGTTCTTATTTAAGATGTCAAAGTGTCAGATCGTTTCTTTACAGCTCAAACAGGAGACACATGTTTACAAAAAAATAAAATAGAATAGTTCAGTCAGAGCTGCAGTTAATAATTTCAGAAATGATACAACAAGATAGAATTACTATTGTATTAAGGTATAACATGACATAATTATGACAGGCCTTGACATGTGCTGGGCATGATTGTCAGTCACACAGCAGTTGCTGAATCTTCACCACATCAGTCTGAATACAAGAAATCAAAATACAATTTAAACTGGACAAATTCAGGCTGAGCAAAAGACTGATGTATTTTAATAATGAGAGGAATTAACCTTTGCAGCAAGAATTTGGATGGATATTCTATCTCAGGTAAATTTAGATGAAGGTTTTAAAATTTCTTTTATTTTACTAAATAAGGAGTTAATTTAAGCACAGGGATATTCAATGCTGTCCAAGTTAGACAAACAGTAATTTCTTCTAATTGACACAAAATCTACTGTTAATGCTTCTTCCCCAAAGCTGTCAAATATATTTCTTAAAGAAAGGTAGTTGCTATCAGTCCTCCTTTAGGATAATTAACCACTGTTTTACAGCTTCTACCTGCATGTGATTTATAGAGACCTGCTTTGCAGTGAGTGATGACACAGTCATGGCATCTCACCCAAGTTTAACTGTCTAATTATTAAATGTGTTGTCTTCTCTATCTATTTCTGGGGGTAGTAATTTAATTACTAAGACATAAACAGCAGTGGAACTATGGATGGCCATTAACAAGCTGTTTGTAAAACTAGATGGTCCTTCCAAAATGGATTTTAATTAGCTGACTGGCTTTGCATTGATAAGCTCTCAGACATTCCATAATTGTATCTCATGAGCTTTCTCAAATAGAATTAGCACTTTCACAAATTTTATTCAAGCTTGGCAGGAGAATTTCAGACTATTACAGCATGAACCGTCCTAGAGGTAGAATCTTTTTCTCCTTCATAGTTAATCTAGAAACTTTCAGGCTAAGTGCATTTTCCAATTCTATGGTATTGGAGGAAAAGTGTAAGGCTTTATAGCCAAAGGGGCTATAAGTCAGAGTTATTTGAAGGATTAATATGCCAGAGGCCATCATCTTTCAATATTGCAAAATGAGTTAATGGCTTTCATTGCATAGACTATGAAACCACAAGGGATCCTACTAAATTTTGACCTTCTGTCTATCATTGGGCACTCAGTGTTACCCAATATCATACCCTGGATTTGAGTTAGTCAAAGAATTTAAATTTCAGGGTTTGTCAGGTGTGTGTCATTGGTAGAGAAAAGGAGAAGCCAAGGTGTGACCAAAACCTGAGGCTGCAAAGCATGGAAATCAATTGGATATCCTTTTCCTACTGCACATTTGAAGATAAATTGCACCCTAATTGCACCTTAGCAGTAAAAGGCAACCTACTACATCCACAAAATCCAGGTCTTTGTCTGTCAGACCTAAGTGGAAATTTCTTTCCTGAATGCAGTGAGTGCTCTGACTATGAAAGAGCAAAAATTGCCTGTGCCACCTTGGAGTACTGAGCACCACTATCATGGATGTCTCTGAGGAAAAGGGAGAAAAAGAAACCAGCCAAGCCCAAATATATCTGGTTAATGGTGTACTCAGGAAAAAAAAAAACCCTCCTGGAGCCCTTCAGGCAACTGAGGCATGACACAGAATTGTTAACTTTTGTCATGAAAACATTTTGAATATGTCAGGAGCATTTCATCTGCTTAGCATGCTGTGAAAGAGAAGTCTGAGACCATGCATGAGTGGAGTTTGAACCATCCTTCCCATCCTTCTCCAAGGTCCTTCTAGGTCATGGTTGAGTTCCAGTTTGCAGGACATGGTGAGTAAAGACTGTGTGAACACCTACAGGGCCAGGTTTCTTCCAGACAGAAAGAAATTTTGATTTTCAGAGGATAGGAGAGAAAAAAAGGAGAAACAGACAACAGATTGGTTGTGGGGTTTTTTTTCAGAAAGTTCTTGGTGTCAGGGTCCTGAGGGTGATGGGGCCAGGTTGGACAGGCCAGGTTGGAGCAGCCTGGGATAGTGGAGGATGTCCCTGCCCATGGCAGGGGGTAGAACAAGATGATCTTTAAGGTCCCTTCTAACCCAAAGCATTCTGTGATTTTGTGATTCTATGCAATCAAATTTGACCCCACTCTGGTGGGGGGACTGGACCAAGTGAGTTGCTACAAAGGTTGTTTCTAATCTGTCCTATCCTGTGGCTCTAGTAAAATCCTTAAAAAAATAATTAGCTACACAAACTGCACAAGTGAACAGCACAAATGAACAGCTGATGTCTGAAACCACAACAGAATGGCAATTGTCCTTGTCCTGTTTCTTTTCTCTGCCTTTATTAGCAGAGTCTGGTCACTCAAAATGGATTTATTTCTCAGGAGCTCATCTGTTCCTTCTGTGCCAAGAACAAAGGGGAAAAAATATTTAAAATGAGTGTGATGTGAACAGGATCATTGCAAAGTAAAATGTTTTTCAAAGTTTCCCAGGAGGTATCACTAGTTTTTTAGATCCATCTGGAATTCAATCATTGCTACTTGCCAGCTGCTGCTGGGACCTTCCAGTTGTTTCTCCTCTTCTGGACACAAGGTGTAGTGGGAGCAGTTTTTGCTGCTGATATAACTCTGAAGGACAGCCACATAAGCTGGGAATACAGGCAGCTTTTTGGTTCTGCTTTTTGAACTGGACCAGATTTATTAAGTACTGTCTTGACTGCTTACAGCTGGGGTAATTGGAGGGTACAATTTCTGAAATTCCACATGGAATACAGCCAGCAGAAGAATCCCTTTGCTGCACAATCCTGACAGTTTTATTTAAAGTTACAGTCTCAGTTTGGAGGACACATATGATAGGATTTATATTCTATATTTTATGCCCTGAAAGACAGCCTCTAAAGGCATGCAAATTTCTCTCCAAAACAAGCATATTTAATTTAGAAAATAAATAATGAGAACTTACGAACTCTAGGTATTAATCCTCACTATCTACCAAATTGACCCTGATATAAAACCAGCAAGAATCAAGCAAAATTATTTCTACTCACTTGTTTAAGCACCACAAAATATTTTGCTGCCCCTTGCAGGTTTAAATTTGGATTACTGGCATGCTCTGTGTCCCCCACTGCCAGGAGAGAGGAACTGCAACTGCAACCTTCTGCAGGTGCTGAGCTTGAGCACTGCAGTGACTCCTCACTGCTTGTGGTCAATTGTATTCCTCAGCAGTGGAGAGTTTAACACATCAGATTCCCAGAAAAGTACCTTATTCTTTCTCAAGTTTTCTGGACAGTTATTTGAATCACATTTCCCAGATATTTGAAGAGTTTTGTGAACACTCTTCAGTTTAGTTGCCTCAGACACCTGCAAGTTTAAGGTAAAAAGAAACAACAAAAAATCCAACTTAAAGCGACTGTTTGGGAAACAACTGTTAAGATGCTTGTCAGTGACAGGATTGGAAAATGAGTAGACATAAATTTTTAGAAGAAAAATCAATGGACCCCTAAGGTGTATTTCCCTGGGTGTCTTGGAGCTAGTCCTGCTTTGCACCCCATATTGATGCCTCGGAGGTTTGGCCTTTTAGTATCACACAAATCTAAAAGAAATGTGATAACACTGAACATGACAATGTGTTGCTAAAAACAAGCTGCCAAGCAGCTTAAAAAAGCTGTCAGACTACCTGTCAATAAATGTGCATTGTTTGGTGAAGTGGATCCCAGCTGCAAATTCTAGGAGATGAGAGGGTGTTGAACACCCCACAAAGTTTCTCTTTGTCTCTGCTGGGTGTCAGGACACTGAGGATACAAACAGACTGAGGACACCCAAAGGAATGTCTCAGTAACATTACTGACCTTTCTGGGGCGTATTCAACCAGGCAGCATCTTAAAACTTCTGTCAAATAATGAATCGAGACATTGATAGCAGGATGAAGCTTTTTACCCCTGGGTAATTGTTCTGAACCTAGACAGGTAACAGATTTTGAGATGGAGATCTATTATGTTGTTGTCATTTGGCCAAAACAATAAAAATTAAAGGATATTCAGATCCAGGATTTCATTCTGTGACATTCTTAAATCAAGGATGACTTCAGGGAGGTAAGGCAGGCTTTGCCAAAGATGTGCATCATGATGTGATCAAAAACCAAGTTCATATTCCCACAGCATTTTTCATATTGTTGTCACTACTATTGCATCAAAGAACTGTTGTACAGGGTAGCCACCCAAATATTTAATTCTGGGTAGATTTTTTTTCAGGCTGTGCTTTCTCTTGTAATATCAGGATTATGGTATTCAGAGAACCGTGGAATCACTACTTTTGGAAAAGGATTATTGGGTCCAACCTCTGACCCAATGCTACCATGTCAACCAGCCCAGAGCACCTTGTGCCATGTCCAGTCATTTCTTGGACACCTCCAGGGGTGGGAACTCTACCACCTCCCTGGGCAGCCCCTTCCACTGCCTGACCACCCTCTCAGTAAAGAAATTCCTCCTGATGTCCAATCTAAACTTCCCCTGCTACAGTTTGAGAACCTCTTCTCTTGTCCTGTCCCTTGTTCCTTGGCAGCAGAGCCCAACTCCCCCTGGCTGTCCCCTCCTGTCAGGGAGCCCTGCAGAGCCACAGGGTCCCCCCTGAGCTTCTTTTTCTCCAGGCTGAGCCCCTCCCAGCTCCTTCAGCATCTCCTGGTGCTCCAGCCCCTTCCCCAGCTCTGTTCCCATCCCTGGACACTCTCCAGCACCCCAATGGCTTTCCTGAATTGACAGCCACAGAATATGGGGTCCACATTATCCCAGATAATATGGACCCCATTTTATCACTCTCCATCCCAGTAGACATCATTAGCTCAGTTAAATCTGCACTAAATAGTTTACTAAAGTGCAGAACAAATGCAACTGAGTTTTTTCCATACTCACATCTGCCATAAAACTCATATAATTCAGTGAAAATAGACATATCCACTGGAGGAAGTTTAAATAATATGGTTTTCATATCTTAAATAAGAACAAAGACAGACTGGCCATAAAACAGTTGAAAATCTTAGTAGTGTCTACATATAAATAAATATGCTCAAAATATTTTCAGTGAGTTGACAGAATTTGCATCTGATTGATATCAAAAAGCTTCAGTTTTCTTTTCTTAACAGTACAAAGAAAAGAAACATCTAAAGCAAAGCATATTGGGCCTGTAAGTTTTTGGTAAAGATGTGAGAAACTTGAGATTTGTCTAAATCATTTGGAATCAAATGGAAAAACATATGTCCCTGTGTAAGAGACAGAGAAACACTTCAGAGGCTACTCCAAGGACAATGTCTTGCTTGAGACTGACTTGGTCTGTCCTCACAGAGATGGAGATACAAACAAGAACAAAAATCAGAAAAGAAATGACTGAAGTACTAAATATTATGCATAAAAAAAAATTAAAAATTGAATAAGAGAACATGGAAAGGATGTAAATATTTTGACATATAAGAAAATTAATGAACTGAACAGAAATGTTCGGTATCTTGGAATTGCTTCTCCTTTTAATCATATTCTTTTGTCCTTTAATCTCTCTGTTATATTTCTTCTCATTGGTACAGCTTGTGGAAAGGAAGGAAAGCCATCTTTCCAAAATAATGTGACTTTTTCATGGGAATTACTGTGTGGATCAGCATCAGACACCATTCCTGGTGCAAAAAACAGGTGATCATAGAGTCGTAGATTGGTTTGGGCCAGAAACAACCTTCAGGATCATCTATTTCCAACCCCTCTGCCATGGGCAGGGACAACTTCTGCTCAGAACCCAAGCCTGGCCTTGAACACATTTAGTGATTGGGTATCCACAACTTGATATCCCTGATGGAACAGGACTTTTCCACCTTCTCAGTGTTCTCGCTGACCTCTTGCCATGACAGTCCTGCAGGTACTGGTGGTCATTTTCAACCACCAAACTTTCAACAAACTTTCACCTGGAGTTTCAGTGGATAGGAGGGAAAGAGAAAGGAGGGAAGAGAGCTGAGGATTCCTGTGCTGAGTGTTATCCAGCTACAAGATCCCTCTTTAGAGTTGTCCAGACATGGTGGGCTTTTTGTCATCTGAGCGTTTCTCTGTGAGCTGACAACTGAACCTCTGTCTAAACACAACACACGGCAAATGGTGAGGCACAGAAGTGACAGCTCAGTATGAAGTCTCAGTGCTCAGATTTTTCATTTTCTATTCAAATCACTGTTTACAAGCTTCTCATGCAACAGTTCCAGGATGCAAAATGGCATTCACTGTCCTCCCTCTCATTTGGCTTGGCAGAATAAAGGTCACGAGCAAGTCTGTCAGACCGAACGCCGCATCTTTTGCTCGCTGTGACAAACAAAGAGCTAATCTGATGCTGTAGGCTCTGTCACCTCTATCAAATCTCATTTTTGTCTTCAGTTTGTTGGCAGTTTCAAATGGCTGCTTTTCAAAAGGTTCTCTCCTGAATATGTGAATTTGGGGCCTTATATCTTTTTCTCCTGAGATGTTGACAGGCCGCTTAGAGCATGGACTAATGATCAAATCTCCTTTTCCAGTATATCATGTCTTTGCACCAGTCTGGTTTGGAGGGGGTTTTTCCCCGTATATACTTATTTAAACAGACTCAGTTCAAGATTTCAGGGTTTTTTTTTTTTTGTTTTGTCTTTTTTTCCTTCTCCTTTTTTCTTTGTAACACAAAAATGTGAAATTAAAAGAGTCAGCTTTAACTTTAGTGTTGCAACACAGTTCCTTTCAACTCGCCTCCATCCCATGAGTATCCTGTCACCTTAATTTCTGTTTAGAGAAAGACAGGTTTGTAGCACTCTTCTTAGTAATTCATCTCTGAAATAAGGTTGACTTGGGGCCTCGTGTCTATCTTGAAGTATAATAGTGTCATTTACTGTTAAAAGTGGCATCAAGAGATCCTTTCTTTTGTCACACTTGCAGTGTCTCTATAGAACCAGATATTTTTCTAAAGCTTATGAGACTGGGCCCTGATCCTGCTAGTGATTTTTGCAAGGGAAACATTCTGAACCTGTGGCCTTTTACACCATGGCTCTTACAGACAAGAAGGACAATTTTTACAGCAGCCTGTGGCTTTTGATACTTGATAAAACCAGTGCTTACTTGGGAAACTGAATTTTTTCCCTTTCATTCTGTTTGGTCCCTCTGTCTTGAGAATTTATTTTTGTATTATTTTTGTATGTTTCGTTTTGTTTTGTTTTGTTCTGTTTTGTGATGTTTTATTTCATAGAACCATAGAAACACAGAATGGCTGAGGTTGGAAAGAACCTTAAAGATCATTTCATGCCAATCCCCTCCCACGGGCAGGGACATGTTCCTACTAGACCAGGTTGCTCCAAGACACCTCCAACCTGGCCTTGAATGCTTCCAGGGATGGGGAGTCCACAACCTCTCTTAGCTTAGTTTTGTTTAGTTTGTTGTGCATTTTTTAACTCAGATGTTTTAATTTCTGTGTGACTGATACTTCCTTGATCCCATTAAGACCACTGTCACCCTCCAAATCACAATGTTAACAGTCATCCTTCTATTACAAATTTGATTGCCACTGATTTTTTTCTCTAAAACAGGCTATTGTGTAAGTCAGAGGAAGACTGACATTTTTAGGAAATCTGCAATTGATACACTATCTTTCCTTTCAGCTGCAACATTATCTGGATTTAGTCTGGGTTATACCCCTGCCACTCCCCAGTACATTCCTATTTTTAATGTATAGGTGAATCCAAGATGATTCCCGTTGTTCAGTGGCTCCTTGACTTTGTCCCTAAGGAATATCACCATGGGAAACAACATTAAAAATGTTGGATCTTCACTCTTCTCCACATCACACACAGACACAGCAGTGTTAAAACACATCTTTCTCATTACTGGTGCACAGCTGACAGTTCACAGCTGAGTTTGCTGCAGGAACATCATTTTATTTCTGTGCATCTTTGTCATAATTACCAACATTCAGAATCGAGAGTGTCAGACTTTACAAAACCAGTCTTTTCCTGTCATTTAACTTCTCCCTCAGAACTTGTGTAGAAACCTCATTTTTGCTGTCAAGGTTCCTGTCACACAAGGAGAGGCAGTGTTTCAGGAGTCCTGGTTGTTTGTTGCCTCAAACTAAAGAGGCAGCTTTTTTTTTCGAGGTCTCCCCACCCTTTATTTCAAGGATTTCCTGAGATACACAGGACAATTTTTGTCCTGCTTTGCATTTGGTCTTCTGCTTTGAAACACTCCTTGAGAAACTCAGTAAGTTTGGTCTTTCTATTTATTCAGTGCTTTCAAGTTCACCCTAAAATTAAATTCTTTGTGCAGACAACCTTATGTTTGTTTGCCATGCCTTTCCCTTGCACCTTCTAGACAGTTTAGGTTGCAGTATTTGAACCAAAAAACTGTCTCCTCTTCTAATATAATAAAAATTTGCTCTTGGATGATCATTGTTGGTACTGGCTCATAATGAGTAGATTTACATGTGCATGTACACAGACAGTCACACACACACCACAGGGAAATAAATTACACTCTGTGCAACCACACACATCTCAGATTGTTAAACAAATTCTTGTACCTCCTCAGACCTGTGTTTGTGTCACACTGTTTTAGTTCTCATTTACACTATGGATATTTCATATTCTTCTGTCACTATGAACATAAATTTCAGGTACCAATTGCTCCAATGCAATTGTTGAACAATAATAGAAATTGCTCAACTATTCTTCCAGCATGGGATGAAGTGAGTACAGTGGAAATGGCAAGCAGGGCCATTTATTTTTCTTTATAGCCAAGCTGGCTCACTCATCCTTAGTTTAAGTGATAGTTCAAGCTGTGAAAGAGTTGTTAGGACACTCATCATTTTTATTACATAGGAAATGTGCCTTTGGTTAATTGGATTTGGAAAATTTGCTGAGCATTCAGGTGAACCTCCATGAATCCCAGTGATATTGTGATAGCCCACAAATCTCTGTCAGCCTTTCATTTTCTGGAGTTTTGAGCCTAGAATTGTGAAAAAAGCCCAACCTTTCCATGAAGTCTATTTGGACTTGATTACTGTAATATATTTTACAGGGAGAATGCTGAGATACTGGCACAAATAAATGTTCATAAAATACATAACAAGATTGATTTTCTTTTTAGATTAACCCAGTAAAAGTCTTTCTCTTAATATTCCGAGTGGCAGAAGAGAGCACTTGTAGGTGACTCAGCTGTACATCAAATAATCAGCTTTCAATAGTCTCATTCAAGAGCTGCCATCCTCTCTATGTGTACTGTTCTTGAATCTGTCCCTTTGAATCCCCTTTGCCACTTAGTAAAGGAAAAAAAAACCAAAAAAATCCAATAACAAAAAACACACAGGAAAGAAAATGAAAAGAGAAAGTTAAAAAAAAAAAAAAAAGAAAATAAGGAATCACTGCAGAACTTGATTTTCCAGTTTATCCTTCCAAAACTTTTTCTGGAAGCCTCAAAGGGCTTTTAGAACAGTGTTTTAGTTGTCTTCAGGGGGTTTTGCATGAAGGCTTTAGGGACCAATGTTCAAAAGAAGTGCAGATGTGACACTTGGGGACCTGGTTTAGTGTTGGACTTGGCTGTCCTGGGGGACCAGTTGGACTCAATGGCCTTAGAGGTCTTTTCCAACCTTAATTCTCTGTTTGTAACAGTGCCTCACAAAACGGCAGACAAGAGTCTCTCTTTCCTTCTCTCACAATAATGAAAAACAGTCCTAGCAAATTATAAAAACCTTCTACAACTTCCCAACTATTCCAACCTTGGGAAAAGAAGTTGTAGCCTCCTAATGAGGCAAACAAAAACAAAAGAAGCACAGGTGAATGAAATTCTCCTCATTTTAAGGTACCTGATTATTAGTGTATGACTGAGCTCTCTACCCTATAAAAATGACATCCTCCACAAGAAAACTGGGGTAGTTTAAGCTACCTTAAATCACTCAACCTGCAATACATCTGAAATGTTAATTAAGCAAGTTTTTTATCCTCACCTCTGCTCTGCTGGCTTTAGTGAAAGCTTGTCTGCCAGGGAAAACTCTCTACAGGTACCGCCAATTCTGTTTGAAGCTGGTGATCTGGGTTTGGCTCATAACATTCACAGTAGATTTACCTGAAAGATCAATAAAAGCATGTTCAAAGCAAGATTGGCTTCATAGAGCCCAGGATTTTATTAATTTATATAAACTTCCTAAAACTTTTGCGATAAAGAAAAAGGGAAAGGCTTGAAAATATTCACAGTATTGTACAGCAGGGTAATGAAAATGGTATGGCAAAGTTCTGGAATTAGTTTATTTTTTTTTTTTTCTCAAAAAACAGCCCTCAAATATTCACAGATGAAATTTTCAAATATAGGTGGAGTTTTCTGATGTGACATCTCAATAGGTCCTCATTTTCAGGGCTTCTTAGCCTTTCTTTAAATTATCTCAAATTATACAAAACACCCCAAAATACCTCTCCCAGAATCCCTCCCTCAAAAATTTTTATTATGCAAATTCTTGACTGAAAATTATCTCTTCTGTCATTGGTAACATGAGATAGAACATTGTAATGGAAGAATTCTGAAGGCAATTCTCATCCCCAACCATCAAATGAAATAGGATTTCTCAGTGTGGTACATCATGTGATTTCTCCTTTATTTTTTTCATGGTGTATAGTTTAGTAGAATATAAAATCAGAATTTAAAAAGCAATCAAGCAGCCAGCAAGACTTTGATCTTTAAAATGCTGGAATTATCTTTAATCAGAGGAGATTTATAAGTAGTAGTTGAATTAAAGGTGGAATTACTGTCTGGCTTTGTTCGTTTAAGTTTTGCTGCTCTTCCCACTAACAAAATTTTGTCTCAAATATCTCCTGTATCCTTTGAGGGGGATTTGTAATCTTTATCCTTTGAGGGGGACTGTAATTGAGGCAGTCCTCAACTTCAGAATTGGGTTAATCTTCCAGATCTTTTAGTGGCAGCACTAGAAGCAAAGTACTGTGAGCTTGAAGATACTTATCAGTGAAAAATATTTGGAATTCTGGGAATGTGTTTTCCCAAGTTCATGTTGAACTTCCTCAGAGACCAAAGAAATTAGGCCTGGATGGAGAATTCCTTTTTTTTTTTATCTATGCTCCAAGGGAAAAGAAGGCTATAATTTTTTGAAATACCATTTCTGGTTTTACTTGTTCTTGCACCCTTAATGATTCTTATAATGGAGGAGGAGTTGTTTTTTTTTGTTGTTGTTTTTTGTTGTTGTTGTTGTTGTTGTAGCTGTTTTTTAATTGGAATAAAAACGTTGAAATGCTTAAAATAGGTTAAAAGTTTTGTAAACAATAATCCTTTTACAGGTCTGATGGGCAATTTGGAGCTTGTGAGAGTGTTCCCTTCCAGGAGAGGAAAAAGAGAGGAAAAAGGTGTGCAAAGCCCATGGACTCAGGTATCACCAGAGCCCTCACCTACAGCTGAGCTCTCTCATGTCCTCTCTTGTTACCCAGGTCAGGTTTGCCACTTCAGCAAGGACACATTCAGTGAGAAATTACTTATTTCCATCCACCATGTAAGAAAACTGGTTTTTATGTGTGTGTGTCTTTACAGGCAGCTATCCCCACACTAAAAACACAGCGGGAAAAATTTTGATACACTTTGTCAAATTTTGAAATAGTTAGTCCTAACCACATCTGAGAAATTTAATATAATTTCAGCAGAAATACCAAAAAAAAGATCTCAGAATTATGGAGTGACACATATAAACAGAGCCTCCCTGCTTTTTTCCCCAAAGTAATATTGATGGGCAGTGCCCTCTCCATTCCCCACAGAAGGATCAGTTTAATATATTTTCTTGTAGCATTTGCTGGCATAGTTCTCATACCACTGAAAACCTCTGTAGTCTCTGAGTTCAAACTCAACACAGCAAAGGTTGGAAGTAATTTTTTCCTCAATTTATTGATACCACCATGACATGAAAGAACCAATAATGACCAAGGGAAGCTGGCTGTCTGGCTGAGTAGCTGGAGGACAGTCTTCCATGAACTTCATTGCCTTTACAGGTTCTTCATCACCTTCCACCCAGTCCATCCTGAAATTAAAAAAATAAAAAAAAAAAGTTTCTGTGTGGGGTGAAGTTATACAAAGAGGAACTGCTTTAAGAAAGTTTTCAGGGAAGCCAATTAGCCTGTGAAGTCAGAGATGTGATGTGGAGAAGGGAACATTGAGACAGGAGGTTACATTTCCCTTTTATTTGTTCTTTTCTTTTTTTCAGTTTCCAAAGAAGGTGCCAGGTGTTTGTTCACTTTCCAACCCCTGAGAACCAAGCTTCGAACCTAATCCACTGAGCCCTTTGCTAACTCAACCCTGCTGGATTTATCCTGCCTTACTTAGCACAAGCTTTCTGGATATTTTGACTGCTTCAGATGACTATGGCTGTAATTCTTTGTGAGGCTTTGCTGCACCATTGCAAAGAATAATAAGACCCTAAATACAGAATGAAAAAAAAAAAAAACCAAAAAAAAACTAAACAAAAAAAAAAAAAAAAAAAAGAAGGAAAGAAGAAAGGAAGAAAACCCCACACCCCTCATCTGTGAATAAAAGCTTTTATAAGCAGCAGTAACATTGTGTGCTGCCTGAGTGTTCCTTCTGACAGTGTAGCACTGGAAAACTAAGTATTCCCATTGCCCCTTTGCAAGGAAAGGTCTAGCTGAGGCACAGAGAAGAGCAGTTTAAACATTTCTTGGTTTTCCTTTTATTTGTGGGTACCTGGGATTGATGCTCATGTCGCTGCAAAGTAGGGCACTGCAACGCACAGATGCAATTTTCACAGAGAGAGACCCAGGAAAAACACTCTTAATAGACATCCAAAGGAAAGGGATAGCTAAAGGTCCCTTAAGGAAACACAGAGACGCATTATGACTGAATTCTGATAAAGGTGTGAGTCAGTCAAACTCCTACTTTGCACAAGAAAAGAAGGAGAATCACTATGAGCTTCCCATGCCTGCTGCTTTGGATGAACAGGAATCTTTATAACTTATATAAATACATTTGTTGACTCTTAATATACCTATAATATTCATAGTATGGAGTGCTGGAAGATGGGGATGAGAAAACAAGAGCAATACAGGAAAAGGAAGGTGAGGGCAAAAGAATGACATTTTTCAGCTCACTGGTTCTGTGGGTTTGGAAAGGGGAAGAGGCTGGAAGGAGCATTTTCCAGCCACCAATGATGTCATGTGGCAGAAATCACTGGAGAGGACAGATTGACTCCACCAAGTTTTGTAGTTTAGAATAAGGATTCATGCCATGATTCATCTCTAATTCTTATTCCATGATGTTGGCATATACATACAATATATTTCTCAACATGTTGGCTTGAGAAAGGGGAGAAGAAAATATTACATTTTCTATTTCTAAACTTTTGGACACAACAGGGGGTTGAAGAAGATCAAAGGGATGGAACCCCTCTGCTCTTGAGTCAGGCTGGGAGAGCTGGGGCTGTTCAGCCTGGAGAAGAGAAGGGAAGGGAAGAGAAGAGAAGAGAAGAGAAGAGAAGAGAAGAGAAGAGAAGAGAAGAGAAGGAGATCTTAGAGAACATTCCAGTACCTACAGGAGGCCTACAAGAAAGCTGGAGAAGGACTTTTTGCAAGGGTATGTAGTGATATGACATAGGAAAATAGCTTTGAGCTGAAAGAAGTAGATTTAGACTAGACATTAGGAAGAAATTCTTCCCTGTGAGGATGGTGAGGCCCCAGAACAGGTTGCCCAGAGAAGCTGTGGCTGCATCATACCTGGAAGTGTCCAAGGCCAGGATGGATGGAGCTTGGAGCAGGATGAACTTTAAGATGCCTTCCAAGCCAGCCCATTTTATGATTCCTTGATTCTGTGTCTGTGGTCTAGAATGTATTTCAGGGTTCTGGTGTTCACTTTGGGCTATCTGGTGACCCCATTGTCTCTCCCTTGCCTGCATATTGCTTAGATAGATTAATGTATTACCGTGACCTCCTCAGCTCCCTGTACATATAAACAGCTCCTGAACTGATCCTTTCATCCATTTCTTACTTCCCAGGCCCTATTTATCCACCAGCCAATAACATAGAAATGGATTGGGTACCATCCTGTCAATCCTGTGAATATCCTGACTCTCCTGAGTGCTCCCAGCCACGTTTTTGGTCCTTGTTAAGCAGCACCCACCCAGACAGTGTCTGCACGCTGCTCAGGGGCTCACACAATACAGGAGCCATCTCCAGGCAGCAGGTGGGATGCAGCCACTCTGTTTTCAGAAGGAAGAGTGTCTAAGCATATGGGTACAAGCTGTCTCCTCCCAGCTGGCCTTACAGACAGAGAAGGAGCCCTGGCCCTTTTTGTTTAGCCACGTACAGAAGGAGAGAACTCTCGCAGCAGACAATAAGTTGGGGAGCAGATGTGGTTTCTTAACGTTTAACTCATTGTTACAGTTTCTAATTAGGTGTTTACAGTTGCTGTTATGAATGCTTATAGTTGACTGTATCCCTGTTGTGAAATGAAAATAAATGTCTCATTTTACACAGAAAATATTCAGGGGGGCATTTTCAGGTGCTTCATTATCTGTGGTTATGTTTCTGTGGGTGTGCATTGCTGGCCTCTTAAATGTCTGTATTTGTCACAGTCATGTTTGTCCTTTAACTCTTTGTATCTTTTTTATTGTACTTACATGTATCAAAATGGAAAGATTGTCTATCTTTCAACTTTTCCCAGGAAACTATTTATTTTCTTTGTTTTCACACTTTCCTGCTGTCCTCCCCTCCTTGTATAAATCTTCCTGTGCAACAAAATAGTTGACATAAGTATAACTGCTATACATAATTGATGTGTTCTCTGTTTAATAAATAAAGTGTCTGTCATATAGGGGGCAAGTTTTCTTGTTTTTACATTGTCTGGACGAGTGGTATTTTTAGCTTCTGTCCAGGAGGATAGAAAATTTGATAATTTCTGGAGAAGAAATTGTTCCTTTGAAAAGTAAATTCTGGTTAAATATATTTCTGATTTCTTCCTTAAAAATAAACAATGTGAATGATCCCTTAAAAACACATATCTGTTATATGTTAGACTTTCGGAATTGTCAGACTTGATCCACTGTTTGTTTCACAGTGGCAAACAATGCTAGTGGAAAAAAAAATGAAAGAGAGAAAGTTTTCCTGCTGTTAATGAGACAGAGGTGACTGTAAACAATAGATGCCTTATAGCTATTCTCAAACAGGAATCAAAGCTGTAATTAAATATAAAACACTGTCAATGATAGTCTCTTTAATGTAACATTTTTCAGTTGCTTTTCCTCTATGAAATTGCTTCACTTAGACAAAAGCTGAGAGTGACTGAAACAAGAGAAGAAAGACTTGTGCCGAAAACTGATTTTTTGTTGCTCATGACATACCAGTCCTGTAGATTCAGCAGGAAATATTCCTGACTAGCAGTCAAAACACAGCTAATCACAGGATTTTGGTGGCATCTGTGTGACTAAATGGTGCCGTGTGAAGACAGTTTATTCCTGGATGGACATAGGTGTCATCTCAGCCCCAGGAAAAGACAGATCCAAACAACCTTTGCTGCCTGCTCTGTTCAGAACTTGGGCTGTCTATTCCCTGAGCTCAGAGTAGGCAAGGAATAAGAGGGGAAATAACTTGGGGAAAACTGGTGAAGAGCTGAAGCTGCTTTACCTTGGCCTTTTGCAGTTGTTTTATAGCACAGACGTGGCTGCTGGATGGATGGCAGCATCCTCCTGAAGCCTGAGGTCTGGAGAATGCTGCTTCATGTATACACAGAAAGGAGAACAAAGTGCAGGGAGTAGTAGAAGACAGAGGCAACTCTGATGCAACTCCTGCCTGAGCTAATCAAAAGGATACAAACACCTCTGCACAGCCCTTGATCAGCTGTGTGATTCTTCAAGCCAGAATCTGGCCTATGTATGTAAGCAAACAGGAAGCCCTGAGCAAGTACGAGGAAGTAGACCAGAGGATTTGGTATAAAGAACCACAGTCCTTGTGTGGTGCAGGTTAGTTATCTTCTGGAATCACTTTCCATTCACAAATCAAAAGCAAGTAAAGCTGATGCTGTATGGACAGGTCAAAATCTAGACCATTAAATGTAGGTGTATAAACCCAGTATAGCTAATTCATCAGTTTTGGGGTGGAGCAGCAGTTAAATCCAAGGTATTGCTACACAAAATGGAAAAAAATATTTCACTTAAAATACAGGAGGAAATAGTCAAAAGAAAATTATCTATTCTCAGTTTACTCAGAACAGCTCTACCACAGAATGTGATGCAGTACTGGAATATGGCCCAGAGAAGCTGTGGCTGCCCCATCCCTGGAATGTTCAAAGCCAGGTTGGATGGGGCTTGGAGAAACCTGGGATAGTGGAAGGTGTCCCTGCCCTTGGCAAGGGGCTGAAACCAGGTGGTCTTTAAGGCTCTTTCCAATTCCAAACGTTCTATGAGTTTGTGATACTAAATCTGACCCTGGAGAGGGTCAAATGGCACCATTACTTTCCAAAACAGTGGAAATAATGCAGCTTGATTTGTTAAGTTTTGAAGTGGGAGTTTGGGCTTTCTGATCTCTAATAAACAGCAAACACTGTGATTTTCCCACTCCTAAGCTACACAGTGTCCCTTCTACACTGATTCTCTAAGAAATGTGTATTGAGTTTATATTACAACTGTCTCACGATGGAATCATAAGAAAATATTTTTTGTCCTTTACGGAGCTAGCCTGTAACATTCCTTGGAATTTGGTGTCTTTGGAAGAGTTGTTGGCAATGTTGGCAAATATGTTAACAAGTCATTAGGGAGAAACAGATGAACATGTAAAAGCAGAGACATGCACAGCCACAGCTAAACTTCACAGGCTACAGAGCTTTATAAGAATCAAGCTTGGAGCATTCTTCTCCCAAGTGACAAGTGATAGAATGAAATGAAATGACCTCAAGTTGCAGCAAGGGAAGTTTAGATTAGATATTGGAATTTTTTCTTCATGGTAAGTAGAGCTTTGGAATAGACAGCCCAGGGAAGTGGTGGAGTCCCCATCCCTCAAAGTGTTCAAAAAATGCAAATATAACATTTGCAAACATGGTGGTTGTCAACAACTGGATTTGATGTTCTTGGAGGTCTTTTCCAACCCTAATGATTTTAGTGGTGACTTAGAGTTGAGAAACTGCTTCAGGGCAGAGAGAACAGCCCACAAATCTACTGTTACATGGCACACCAGGGCTGAACCCCCCTGTGGGACAGCAGAACCACACTGAATGAATAGGAAGCAAAGAGCCAGACTTGCTACAAACATGAGACCAGCCTTCTGAGCCACTCTTACAACCTGTCAAAGGAGGCAAGGGGAATCCAGACTTTTGTTAATACAGTGAAACAACACTGAATGATCCAGGTTTGTAAATGAACACATGTAGGGCTTATTTGGTTGCACATGTAGAACCATGTTCATGTAGAAACATGTAGAACCATTTGGTTGCACAGAAAAACAGGTATAAAGACATTTTGGTTGCTGTTATCTATAATAATATGAAAATATAAAAGCATAAAAATATAACTTGTGAAAATGTTTAAGAAAGAGAAGGAAAGGATAAGTGTAGAAAGATCTCACAATCTGTAGGCCTGGTGACAAGGCTTGGTTGTTGCAATTTTGGTGTCTGTTGGTTCAAGTATTCACAGACTGGGTCAAAGTGATGATTCCAGCCTGGATCCATTGAGTGGTGGAGAAAATCCCAGAACCCAACATCTATTTGGTTTATATTCACTCAGGTTCTGGTGGGAATGCCCAGGTATTTCCTGTGGGGTGGTGAGTTTCAGCTGGATGATGAAATGCTGTGAGCTTCTGACACCCTCTAAGACAATCCAGCTGCCTACTACATGAGCCCAGCTGAGTCAATTACAGCCCATTCTGGCCCATCAGCAGAGGTGAACACCTTCAGGCTTCATGTGATTGTCCCAGTACTTCTCCATCAGGGGAGTTATCACAGCTTCAGTAAGGACAAAGAGGCAGGACCCACCTCCAGGGTTTGCCTCTTTCCTTACCCCATAGCCTGAGCTGGTGGGCTGTGCTGGGGCAGTTATTTTGCACATCAGCAGCTTCCCCCTGAACGGGTTTGAGCCATCAGCATTCCACTCTCTCTTCTGGCATAACTTGTGGATACATTCTTCTCCTGGGATTGGCGAATAGTAGCTCCTTTGTTTTATCCCGAGTCCCAAAGTCCAAATTCCATTGGTTGGCATATTTGGGGAGGGGTGGGCTGTGGTGGCTGCAGATGAACAGGTGCTGCTTTGCAGTTTGCTATAGTGGGAAAAAGTCCTCCAATGATTTTAGCAATGTTTAAGCCATTAAAAATCTCTTGCAGGCACACAGCACATCAGCAGAATGGGAATGGATGGGTTTTTTAAAAAAAACCCCAAAAATAGGAAGTATGAAACTAGGCAGAGGGGAAAAGAGATGTTGACTGAAGTTCAGATGGAGTGAGGGGGAGAGAAGACATTTCCCTAAGTTTTTCTTCAGTAATCTGTAGTTTGTGTTAATTAACAGTCAATTAAATTAAGTAAAATTCCTCAGATCAAGATTGGCCTGTGATACCCTAGTCTGCCACCCACAATTGCAACTCCAGAAAGCCATTCCTCTCCTGCTCTGGTTAAACATTCCTAGGTGCCTCCTAGCTGCCAAACCAGCACTGCCTGAGTGCATTCTGCTCTTTAAAACCAATTAGCAGCCCCTCATAGCTATCATTGGTGCTAAATGAAAACAGGACAAAGAATGATCCCACATACCCAGCTGCTTATCGTCCTTCCTGCTTTACTGCTGGCATGTTCTCCATCACAGCTGTGGTCTGTACCAATAGGAAATCTACCAGAAGAAGAAGAGATGGGATGTTATGTGCTACCCTCAAGAAGGCTTGAGGATAGCACATAACATCCCATAGCTCATGGGACACCTCATGGAGCACCAAAATGTTTCAGGTTTGACTTCCATCCTTGCATAGTATTTCAATAAATTATAGGAGGCTTGGCAACCTCAAAGATTTCTTCATGCTTTTCTGTTGCATGCATGAACCATTTCTTGGTAGCATGCCAAGAAAACACATTCTGATGGTGAACATTTTTGACTGAAATAAAGGAAAATTCATATAGAGGATGACTGTACTGTTGGAATCATAGGGAGCCCTGCACTGAGCCCCACAGAGATCCAGAGGCAAGTGTAATTCAGAGTGAACATTGCCAACATTGGCTTCAAGTCCAAAGAAAAGAGGGACTCTAGACAGAAACAGCCCAACCACCTCAGAGAATATTTTTTTTTCTTTTTTCTTTATGGTATTTATGTAGTTTCTCTCATCACAACATAGGAGATGCCTCACAAGATTTTCTGTTTGTTATCTCACAGCTTTGCTCCTGCTCACAATTCAGGTGAGGAGCTGGCACTCAGAGCTTTATCTTGAACTCACGTCAAGTCAACTCTTACTTCCACTTGATCATTTTGATGGGCCAGAGACTATATTAATGTCTTATTCCTTGGCATGTTATTGTCTACAGAATTTAGTATGTCTCAGTAATCATGATTTGACAGGTGGCTCATAGTCCACTGACTTGCAGCCTCTTAAACAACGTGTAGAGTGAGCAGCTCAAAATTAAGTGCTTGGGGAATTTGTGTCCTAGACACCACCAAGTTTATGTTATTATTGTTACATGCTGTGCAGTAGAGAAGAGGCTGCATGTTATGATATCAACTAAATTCACTTGCCCAGTAATTTTCAGTGCTGCACTGTGTCTTGCCTTTAGATGCCTGCCCAGAATGGAGATTTGATCCATCTCCTGCTTTATACCTGACAGGTCCAAGCCAGCCTTCAATATTCTAATGCACTCAAAGGGCACAATTTCCTTTGTTTAGACAACAGATATGAGCCAGAATCTACTAACAGATTCTAATAGTAATTGAATCATATCATTCTAATAGTAATTGAATCGCATAATCATAGAATCGTATAATCATAGAAAATCTCAGGTTGGAAGGGACCTTAAATATACCTAATTCCAATCTTCCTGCCATGATGCCTCCTACTAGATCAGGTTGCTGAGAGACTTGAACACTTCCAGGTATTAGACATCCCATAATAAGGAGAGTTTTGACCCTCAGTGTACCTTCAGACAGTTAAGTTTGGAGCTGAGTTTCACTTAGTTTTCTTGAACCTTCTGATCAATAATCTACTGGGGCCATTTTAAAGTCTAGAAACTTATTTTAATTGCATCATGAAATATAATATTTGGCACAGTATTTTGTCTACTAAATTCCCTCCCCAGAATTATGCTCAAACTCTTTTAGCTCTACAGTTCTTTCTCTTTTTAAAACTAAAGGACTGACTTGAACAACAGTCAGGGCCTTCAGATTCCTCAAGGACCCTTCAGTCTCTGAGCTTCACAAAAGCAAATCAACTGCTTCAGCTAAAGAAAAAAAAGCTGCTTCACACTTGGAGACAACCTGGCAATATTCTCCCAGTGCACAATGCCACCGGTCACCTTCTTCCTAATTAATTGCCACCCCAGTAGACTGGCACCAATGTGTTTTGAAAAGTTCTCAACAACAACAGTCTCTTCTGTGATGTAGCTTAAACATGCACATTACCCTCTGTTTTGATTGATTGATGAACCTCAGTGCAGTGTATATAATAATGTGCTAAATGTTACATATGCCCTTAGTGGGTAATTTCAGGAAATTATTAAAATGTGCTTCTTTTAAAAGGTTTGGTAATGTGAGTCACAGAGACGCTTGACAGACCCAATGCTGATTAGTGTGGGTGACCACAGTGTACTCGAGGCTTTGATATTTCTTGGCTTTTTCTTGGTTTCCCGGAGGCCCTTTGGACAAAGCAAGAAAGATGGCTGAGACACCCTTGGCCTTCTGGGAAACTCAGTGACATTTAAAGACTGCTGGGGCCTATTCTGTTAATATCTAAACTAATTAAAATCAAATCATAATTGTAGGAGCTTGTTCACCAGAATTCTAATCAGACTCGGAGCGGTGCACGCTGCTGTACTAGCGGCTGCCTCAGCTCTGTGAGAAGTGTTTTACCACACAGACAATTGTTCTCAGAGGTTTGTCTGGATCTTACAACCAGCTCCTTAAATAAGAAATGTCATTTCTAATGCAGGGTGAAGATTTCCTTTCAACATTTCCATTTTCCATATACACCAAACACATTTTGGTGCACTGTGTAATGGGGTATTTGTCAGGGTGTGGCAGGCTTGTGTGTACCCACTGTGTTATCATTGAGTGAAATACCCTGCACTGAACTTCCACCTTACACAGCCTCAGGGAAGACTGCAGCTTCCCTGTGAGGGGCAGCAATGGGACAAGCACCCATCTCTTCTCTCTGGTGACAAGTGACAGGACTAAGGGGGACACCATGAAGCAGTTTCAGGGGTGGTTTAGGCTGAATATCAGGGAAGGGTTCTCCCCCAGAGGGTTCTGGGGCACTGAAACAGTTCCCCAGGGAATGGGCACAGCCCCAAGGCTGCCAGAGCTCCGGGAGTGTTTGGACAATGCTCTCAGGGATGCACAGGGTGGGATTGTTGGGGTGTCTGTGCAGGGCCAGGGGTTGGGTTTGATGATCCTGGTGGGTCCCTTACAACTCAGGGCATTCTGTGATTCTATGGCACAGATGGGAGAAGCTCATGGGCAATATATCAGGGCATCCCAAAACAGTATTGTAAACGATGGGGTCAGAGGCTGAGCTGAATTAGAGCTGTGCCTGATGAAGTACCTGCTGCTGCTGAAGTAAATGTCTGTCAACTCAGCTCTGGCAGGTTTTATTTTTACCATCTGTGTGTTCGGTGTCAGCGTGAGCAGTGAAATACCTGTGTCAGATCAATAAGACACTCTTACTGCTGAGGAAAACAGCATGAGAATATAACAAGTATTAAGGCATATAGGAAAGGCTTATTAATATTTAGCAAAACTAATCTGTTTCTCACTAGCCAAAACATGCACATCCAGCCCTTTTGGGAAGACAGCTTTGAAGATTCCCTAAGTTGAAATGAGGCTTTTCTGCGCTGTATGTAACCATTCATATTCTCTGTGGGCTAAATCTTATTCCATAATTTTGAAGTCAACCTTTGAGATTTGGGAGATCATTAGAGGGTTTGTGTATGTTTTCTTCATTCTGTTTTTCCAGATAGACCAAATGTAGTCACTTTATAGATGGGAATGTGATTTAAATAATATGACTTTGCTAACATTACATTTTGAATTTATCTTTATTAAGGCTGCATTTTAATTTCATTCCATGTATCCTCATTAAGCAACTGTTTGCTCCCTCAGGCATTTTTTCAAGCTAACTTTTAATCTACCTATTGGCACTCAAAGCTGTAAAAGTTAAAGCCTATTTGAATTTTTATTTGGAAATCTGTTAGATTTTTTCCCCTTTATAGAACCGCAGGCATTTTGCTTTTGCTGGAGATGGTCTATTTTCCCTATATAATCTGATAAATATTAAATTAAATAACATATACTCATCTCAATGTGTTGTATGCAAAATCCTGTTCTTCAGAACACTATAGATTAACTACAATAGCACTTTATTTTACATCACTGTTGCAGAAAGTCTCTCTGAAATCCTGTCACTGTAGCACTCAGATGCTGGATTGCCATTGAAACTAGCAGTGAGTGGGCCTAAAGGACTTACATTTTCCTTATTTCTATTGATTTTGACTTCTGAGTCATGCACACACTGCTTTAAGATGACAGGTGATGGAAGAAAGTTCAGTGAAAGTGGAAGTCACTCATGGGGAGCTGCTCTACATAATGTCACATAATGTGATTTCTCTGGACATACAACCACGACAACATTGCAGAACACATAAAAATTTCTTTTTTATTATGGTACACTCAAAGAATAAATTTCTCTTCTGCTTTATACAATACCTATAAATTTTAGACCCTAAACCTCTCCTCATCCTTACATTCCTCCTCCACTGCCTGCATTTCTCCCCCTACAATCCAATTGAAGTCACTGTGTATTTACCTAGAGAAACAAAATTGATGGTCCTTGGTTTGATTTAATCCTTCATTCCCAGAGCTTACACAGCCCACAGTTACTGACTGCTCTCAAACTATGTTATTGTTTAAAAATATTCCTCTAGCTCAGCATCTTGTTTTGAAAAGCTGGGTGCTACCTTCAGCAAAAAAATAAATAAACCCTCTAAAGTAGGTCAGGAATCAGAACCAAAAAAGCTGCTCAAGGCAGGCTCAGATCTGTAGGTATTTGCAATTTTAACTCACTGGTTGTTCAAAACATAACTAAAGCTCCTGAGCATACAGCACAAACAATAGCAAGGAAAAATGGTTTGTATTATAGGCATCTGCATCTGCCTTAATTATTACCTGCTTGAAGACATATAAATGAAAATGTGTAGTACTTTAGTTAGATATAAATAAATATAGATTGCATAAACACAACTAGATTTCTTTTTCTTTTCCTTGTGGTTTTTACTGGTTTAATTTCATACACCCTTTCAATTATGACTGGATTTTCTTGTAAGCAATGCTCAGAGTTTGCTGCTGCAAATGATTCTTCTGACTAAAAATAATTCTGCTGAGAGCAGTGAGATCACCTATGCTTTTGTGAACTCTGCACTGAGACACTGCAGGCACTGAGCTGGAGGAACAGCAGAGAAGAAAAATTTTCAGAGAAGAGAAATGCCCGTGTTGGTGCTATTTTAAATGATAGAGAAGCTGTTGGTGCTATTTTAAATGATAGTCCTTTTAATTTACTGCACTATCTTTGATAGAAAATATTGCTTCTCCATTGCTGGATGTTTCCAACATTGGTATATCTGACTTGCAATAAGCCAACCACAACAGTAAAAACAGTTAAAATATTGTTGTTTTGAAGTGAGTAGAGGAAGATGCAGCAAGGAAGATACCTCTGCAAACAAGTCTCTCCTTGGGTTAGGCAGAGCTGTGCTACCTCAGAGCCCATCCCAGACTCCATTTCTTAATCTGTTGAGTGTACACAATTTCCAGGCATGGAGAAGGAGAAAAATCCAGTACCACAAAAATGCCTGCCAGCCAAGGGCTTTTCTTCTTAGCTGGTCCAGAGAGTCCTCATGTTTGGGCCAAGCTGAGCTCTTTTGAGGGAGGAGAAATTGTATTATCCCCATGTACATGCTCCAGGTTGGATGGGGTCCTGAGCAACGTGGTCTAATGGAAAATACTCTTGCTCATGGGAAGATGTTGGAAAAAGACACTCTTTAAAGTCCCTTCAACCCAAACCATTCTGTTTATCTGTGAGCCTATGACAAAGGTAACCACTTTCTCGGTGACATTACCAAGCACAGTAAAACGTGGTAAACACCAGAATGAGTGTGGCTGAGACAGCATAAATGTAAGCATGGAAAAAAGCCACACATTTACAACTCTCCTCTCAGTGCTGCACAAAGTGTGATCTGTGTCAGCCGTGTACTGAATGCAAGAGTCAGAAATTATCCAGGAAAGCATTGTTGTTATTAATAAATGCAATCAAATAGCTGAAGCAGGTTCAGACAGATGTCTCCATCTGACTTTGAAGTCACATGATTTTAAACCTCAAGTAGGTGGCAAATTCATCTGACCTGTACCCTGAGGAATCTAAGCTCTGACTCCCTGTTGGGCTGGAAGTTTGTGAATCCAGCATAACGACTTCTGCTACAAAGTAATTGACTCCAAATGGAAAATTTCTACTGATATCTGCTAGACAAGGTCCCTGAGAGCCCCTGCAAGGCTGGCAAAATGCTGCCTGCAGTACCCAGGCTGAAGGCAAGACCTTGTGGGATGTCGTGTGGGGGACCTCTTCATCCATCCCAGTTTGGCCTCTTGACAGATCTCAACATGTTCCTGTTATTGCTGGAACTATGGTCAGAACCTTCCACTGTGTTCAGGCTTCAACCTTGAACTGATTTTTTTTTTCCTAATTCCTTTATCAGACACATCTACTGTTGGTTTCATAAGTACATATAATCTCTGTGTGCAGTTATTGCTTTTTATCTACATAATTCTGATCCCGATTCTAAGACAGAAATGAAAGATGAAAACAAAGGTGATCTCTGATTTTAACAGTTCAAGTTTATGAATCTTGCCTCACTAAAAGAACCAGACAAAGAAACAATGCTGACCTCCCAATTTATCCCAAACCATTACCAAATAAAAATTGGATTTTTCTTTATCTGGTTTAAAAGTTCCTTTAACTGTACATAATTGCAAGTTTATATCCCCCTTTGAATCAGCCACTGAAATCAGACAGGTCACTTATTGGTTACAAATTGCACCTTGAGCCACTTTCAGCTGCATCCATCTCTATTTCAGGTCTATGTTTTCAGTTCAGATAGGACAAGGAAGGAAACAGAAGTTGGGGCAAATGCTCCTGATTCACTTCTCAATGCCTGCTCTTGATTAAAAATCCAAGTCATGCTATGAAAAAGGGGATCCAAACTTAAGGATAAATTCTGCAAAACACAGGAATACTTTTATAAGTGGAAAATAATTTTCACACCTAATGTTTCTTCTTTCTTTCTTTCTTTCTTTCTTTCTTTCTTTCTTTCTTTCTTTCTTTCTTTCCTTCTTTCCTTCTTTCCTTCTTTCCTTCTTTCTTTCTTTCTTTCTTTCTTTCTTTCTTTCTTTCTTTCTTTCTTTCTTTCCTTCTTTCTTTCCTTCCTTCCTTCCTTCCTTCCTTCCTTCCTTCCTTCCTTCCTTCAACACAAGATTGAATAACACTGTCCTGATTTATACCATATAAGCATTCAACCCTGGTTCTTAAGGTCTGAGTGAGTTTCTTAAATGAAAATGGCTGAGAAATTCAGTCTCTTCTGCTGTGTTTTTGCTTTTAGCATATTAAACGTTCATTTTCAGACCTTGTTCCTTAGATCATCCCATTTATTACTCACCAACTGCACTGCCTTTTCTTCTGCTTTCAGAAATCTTGGTAATTTTATCTTACCAAAAAGTTGGGGGAAGTCATCTCCTTTCTGCTGTAGGCATCTGAGGGTCTTTGTTGAACCAGTGTAACAATTGGCAGCTGAGCCAATGCTGGGGTGTGTGGCACTGCTGGTTGATCATTCCCTGAAACTGGGAAGTCAGCAAGACCACCAGCTTGGTCTTCCTGGCCAGCTACCAGGTAAGTCTCTAAATGTGCTGCAAATTGCGTATAAAACAAGCAGGATCAGAAAAATATGATATCCCTGCATGAAGCCCAACATGGAAAACTGTAATTTGAGTTATATTAGGAACTCAGCAGTGAAGAAGCCTGCTGAAAAAAAAAAAGTTGGAAAATTGCTTCTAGCACAATATTTTCTTTGGGAGAAGACTTGTAGCATTTTACAGAAAACTTACTCAAACTGTAGTGATGCAGCTTCTACCACATTGAATAATGTCATTGCTTTATGTGGCAAACGTGCTTGTATCCCACACAAATTTGGCACCAGTATCATTTTCCCAATCACATACATTTACTTATATCAGAAATGTTGAATCAGAGTATAGAAGTAGGCTACAAAGCTTAAATTATAAGTTTGGAACATTCTTGCGGATATTTTAAGTTTCCTGTTGTAAACACTTTTTTTAGAATCTCATATTACACTGGAGTTGTGAGAAGTGCAGTCAGTACTACCAAAAGGTCTGATGGATTTAATTAAGTTTCACAGATTTAATTTGAGCAGAAAGAAAAAGAAAATAGTGTTTGCAAAAACAATTATATGTTTCTAAGTCATCATCTCCAAAAGGAAACTTTCAGATTTTTCACTTGGAATGACTTTAAAAAAATAATGATTAAAAAAAGGTTTTAACTTATAATTTTTAATATGGTAACACTGTGATTTGGAGGGTGACAATGGTGTTAACTTGGTCGAGAAAGTGTCTGTCACACAGAAATTAAGACACCTGAGCTAAAAATTGCTAAATAATCTAAACAAAACTAAACTAAGAGAGCTTGTGGACTCCCCATCCCTGAAAGTTTTCAAGACCAGGTTGGAAGGACTTGGAGCAACCTGGTCTAGTGGAAGGTATCTCCACCCATGGCAGGGGGCTGGAACAGGATGAGGTTTAAGATCCCTTCAACCCAAACCATTCTGTGATTTTGTGATTCTATGATCAAGGCATACTTTGAAAGCTTCTCTGCGCCTCCTGTAACAAAGACCCAGCTGGCACAACATGAAACCACAAGAACACACTGCTGACTCTTCTCCCCTACTGCCAAATTTGCCTGACCCCATGGAGAAGAGCAATGTGAGTGAAGGAATCAGCAGGCTGGTCAAAGAAAGGTTTTGTTCTAACCTCCCACTGACACTGAGTTTCACAGGTAACAAGCAGGACTGGCCTAAGGCCAAAAATTAACTTTTTATTTGGCTCTCTCAGCAATGGAGATTTGACTCCTCCAACACAGAACTTCAGCAAACTTTCCTGGAGCAAAAGAAATTTCATTCAGATCAGGGCTGGTAAAAGCAATTCTAGATGATGGGTTGGCTAACTGGGGAGCCTCATGTTGGTTTTCACTCCTAAGTCCTACCAGCAGCTAAAGAGTCATTTGGCCATATATTAACATATTTTTAAAATGCCTAGGTGTATTTAATGTCTACTTTATGCACTATGGGGGAAAAAAAATAAACAAAATTCCACTTCTGTTTCTTCTCTGAAGATTTTTCTGGAACCACATGAATAAGGCTGTTGGTGTACATGTCTATGTGCCTTCTTTAATCAAAGGATAGACCAGGAACCTACTTTAAAGACTCCCATGAGTGGAATTGATTCTGCAGTCAAAAAAACCACAACAACATAATAAAGAAGAATCTTTAATTCAAACTATGTGTCTACACAAATCTGAGGGCATTTCACATCTGAATGACAACAGTCAGCTTCAGGATGTAAATCTCTCTCCCTACCAGAAAACTTGATGCCTCACAGAGGAAAAAATTTTAAATCCCACAAAATTCTGAAAAATGCAAGCCAAAATTGTAATTTCAGTTTTCCTGCAGAAAATGTCATTTCCTCCTACGTTGATTCCCTCCTATCTCTAGATTTTCATCCTCAATACTATGACTCTTAGCACTTCTTTTGCATTCTGTGACATTAAGTAAAACACTGTTTGTGGAATCTTTTTTTCTAATTTCACTTTTCTTTCTTAAACGTGACTCTCAATAAAATAAACTCCCCAAAAACTGATTAGCTATTCTGAACCCATTTGATCGTACTCCAAAGCCCAAGTGAAGCATGAAGAATAATTTTCAAGTTTTACATTTTAGAAACAATTGGATATTTCTAATCCTAGGTGTCCCGATCCCATGTGTTAGTTGCAGAATGAAGTAAATAACCTTCTTCCGTATTTGCATTTTAATTTTCTTTCAACATTTTGCAATATAGATTTTCATACAGAGAACACTTCTCTTTCTTTATAAACAGATGCCATTCTAGCTGTCATTTCAAAGATGTGTGACTGAATTTCTGAAAGTCTAAGAGACATGTTAAAAGTGACATGAAGTAAAGCAAACGATTTGACTATTGTTTCAAGTGTTCTTTTTTAAAATTTAAATTCAAAGAAGAAAAAGCCCTGAAGATATTATTCAGTAATACTAGTAACAGTATTTCTATAATGCTTTAAATTTCTAAAGTTCCTATGTAGACAGTAACTAATTTAAATAGTACCCACGACTTTTAGATGCTAATATTCACCTTGCCAAATAAATTGATTTGTTTGTGTGTGGGTGTTCTTGAGGGCTACACACACACAGACTCTACAGTCATTTGTCAGTCTCTAATAAGAAACAGAAGTGGCATCTGTCATGCATTCCAGTAAACACATTAAGCAAACACAATAGGACCCCAAAATGTTTACTCAAGTACTCTAATTAATTGTGACTTGCTGGAACAGAGTTTTCTATGAATTAAACACAAAGATCCATGCTCTCTCCTCCCCCCTTGCTGTAGCTTTTTGTGCAGTGGGAAAAGATTTAAACTAAAGACTTCCCTTCTGGCTCTGCCAAGGTGCATTTTTTCCTCATAGACTTGACTCGCAGTAGAAGTTGATGTGAGAGTTTGTCATGGCTGTTTTGACAGTCCGGTCATCCTAATCCAGGGATCTGGTCCCTGTGGTTTGTCAATTATCCTACTAACCCTACAGCGAGAGGAACACTCAAGGCACTGAACTGTCATCCAATAACCAAGAAATAATGTCAGCAGCCAGTGAGTAGGGATTGCGAGAGATGGGGATGATTTTGACAACAGAGAAGTGTGGATCATTTCAGCATTTATTTTATTTATAGGCATTCGTAACAAATTAATTACATCTCACTGCAAGGTTTCACTAAAACTTGCTGGATCCAGACCTGCCTGCACAGACAGGGTGATGGGCAGCACTGAGTGCAGGGATTGCAGCTTGGCAGATCCAGGCGTGGAGGTTCGATTCCCAGTTTTGTTCACTCCCCTCCTGTGACCTTGAGCTTGTTACTTGACTTGGATATGTTTCAATATCCCCCTGGATAAACTGAGGATGAAAGCATGCACTTTTAAGAGCAGGCAGAGCCTTAATCAATTAATTCCTGTAAAGGACATTAAGATCATTTAGCAAAAGGTAGCATTAAAGTGCAAATTATGCTAAGGTCCTACTGGAATGAAAGACAAGTGTGTTTAAAAAGAGATTTAGATGCAGAAGGTTAGACAGCAATGAAAATCTAGGTGGAGGATCACAAGAGGCTTGATTCTGATCCAGTGTGTAACAGGATAATTTGGCTTAACTCCCCACTTAACACTAACAAAGCAGGCTCTGCCCTGGATTCTCACTCGGTATAAAGTTACACTGATCTGTGATTACACTGATTCAACCAACTCAGAGTCCAAAATTTGGCTCTGCAAGTCCTCATAATTAGATCTATAATTTCAATTTCTTCATTTTTTTAGTCTATTTTTTCTTATTACTTCTCAATCACACATTTATTCAAACCATATTGAAGTGAGAAAATATAACAGAAAATATGAAGCAACAGAGACAAGCTAAACCTCTGGAGTCATCCTGTTTCCAAGAAAGCCATGGGCACAACCAGCAGGACTGGATGATAGAATGGGTAGCAGTGATGGCCTGCTACACCTTTAGGTCTGAGTTTAGACATGGTAGAGCCTCAGCAGGAACTGGTTCAATTTTTCTACCACTTGAAAGCTCTCCGGGAAAACACAGGGTATGAGATGCATGAATTTCCTTGGCTTCCAACGTGCCCCTGAACACTTCCAGGGATGAGGCAGCCACAACTTCTCTGAACAACCTGTGCCTGGGCCTCTCCACCCTCACAGGGAAGAATTTCTTTATCCTGTCAAACCTCTAGACTGTCCTCTGTCAGTTTAAAGCCATTCCCCCTTGCTCCATCACTGTCCTTGTGAAAGGACCCTCTCCAGCCAACACAGTATAGGGGTGAACTCTGATAAAAAATAGCTGATATGAAATTTAATAATTTAAGAGGTTGTTTTAAGACTGTTTCTGGTAGACTGAACAATTTAGATCTCCGGTTTGTGGTGGATAGAAAGATTTATTCTTGACACTGGTACAGAATTGAAAAGGAGAAATTTTTTGGTAATCTTCTGAAGAAAAAATTCTTCCAGTTGATGTAGTTTCAAAACCATGTGTGTATCGATTAGAACAATTAAACAGAGATCATGCTGTTCATGAAATAATTTTGTCTCCTACATATCCCTTACTGACTAATTATCCACATTCACTGCTGATAATTAGGGAAGTCTGGGTAAACAGAGATGTCTCAAAATGTCTGTTTAAAATCAACACCTTCATTTTCAGCTATATTAGTGGGAAATTAAAATCTGGAGGCCAGGACTTGTCATGATCACATCTGATATTACACTCTAACTATTTCCATTGCAGAATTGTCAGCAAATCTGGAAAACAGCTGGAAGCCAGTCCTGGAAAATATTACACTTTAGCAATGTGTTGCTATGTGAATATCACCTCGTTGTGCAAAATTTAGACCATCCTCTTCCTGAAAACCTTGAAAGTATTTGCCCTGTATAGAAAAAACAAAACAAAACAGAACAAAACAAAACAAAAAAACCCAAAAAAACCAAAACCAAACACCTGAAACTTTGGAATAGCTTAAATGAGACACAATTGGTCCAACTGACACCAGCTGAAGCTGATTGTCATTCTCTGTAACATTCAGGTACCTTAGGGTCACTTTTCAGGTACAAAAATGTTATCTTGAATAAAAAAAATCAAAAGTCTGTGCTGGGTGTTAATATTTGCAAAGACTAAGACAGAAGACATGGTCTGATGTGGAAGCATGCACTGAATAAGGAAACAGCACTCAGCTCTCAAAACCCAAAACCATAAATGAGTCAACATCTCAGAAGCCCACTAAACTTCTTTATTTTCCATGCACCTTACCATTTTAGGGTTTGACTATGATCCCTGCTGTTATTGAAATGTCAGTCAAGAAAACCTTTTGATGGGGGGTTTATGAACTTGCCTTCTTGTAAAGGTAAATTCCATAGACACTTCACATCCATTGCATTGATGAAGCCCCTGTGAGAAAAAACAAAAAAACCAAAAAAAAACCCAACAGGACCCCCACAGATCTCACACCCAAGTGCTCAGACAAGAGGATAATTTTTTTTTTTTTTTTTTGCTTTGGGAGCAGCAATACCACAGAATCATGGAAAAGCCCTCTAAGATCATCGATCCAACACCTCCTCCAGCACCATAACCAAGACCACCACTAAACCATGTTCCCAGGTGCCACATCTACAGAGCTTGTAAATGCCTCTAGAGGTGGTGGCTCCACCAGTTCTAAAGCTTGACAACACTGCCCCTGAAGAAATTTTTCCTAATATCTAATCTAAACCTTCCCTGGCACAACTTGAGGCCATTTCCTCTTGTCCTGTCCCTGTTCCCTGGGAGCAGAACCTGACCCCCCTGGCTGTCCCCTCCTGTCAGGAGTTGTGCAGAGCCACAAGGGCCCCCCTGAGCCTCCTTTTCTCCAGGCTGAGCCCATTCCCAGCTCCCTCACCTGCTCCTCATCAGACCTGTGCTCCAGAGCCTTCCCCAGCTTCATTGCCCTTCTCAGGCACAGGCCAGATTCTTCACCCCTCCCTCCATGGGAAGGAGACATTTTTCAGGGCTATTGTTTTGTTTGTTTAAAGATGGGCATGCTGATAATATGGACATGTCTGGAAATATTCAGACATGGTGGGACCTGTGCCTGGGAGGTGGATTTTTTAGTTACTGATAGTGAGGTGGTTGAGGGAATAAAGTGAACACAGCCCACTCTCCCCACATGGATGAGTCCAACTCCAGCACCTCAGAAGGCTTATTCCATAAACAGTGGATACTTTAAAACTATTTATGGTAAAGTTGGATTATCAATGAGAAACTTTAAACCTCTAAGACTGCTACTTGACAATTTGTCACTCAACTTCAGCAAAACTATAGGGGAAAAGCACAATGAATTAATGAATAGCAACAAATCCCCATGACAACATGTTACTTCATTAAAATTTTATCAGCATTCTTCCTAGGGAAAGCATGCCTTCTGTTCTACACTGAGCTTCTTCTACAGTGTTTTACAGACAATTCACAGCATTCTGGCGCTTCAAAATTAGTTCCTGTGGAGAGTGAGCTACACACAGACTCTAGACTGTGTCACACAGTGATCTCCTGGGTGCCATGATGAAGTTTTGTCTACATTTTTTGTGTGTATCTTATGCCTTAAACATTAATCAAGCATTTCCCAATTGCTTTCTTTGAGAATAGGTTAATTAGCTGCAAATGCATCTCTGTGTTAATTTTCAGCAAATGCATTAAACTGCATTTCATAAATATTTTCCTAGCAAGCAAAGGAAAGCTTTGAAAGGAAAATGTTTTCATTTCTTTCACTGGGGCTCTATCTTATGCCTTTTTTCCTTCTTCTTATTTTCTTTATTTTTTGTGTGGAGATCCATAAAACATATCCATTGGTGTTCAGTGTATTCCTCAGTGTGGATGTAAGTAAAAAAAGAATAATAATAAAAATGGTTGCTAGATACTGTATGCTTGCCAATATAATCTTAGGATTTGTTAAAAAAATTCTCTGCACAGAAACACTGAATTTATTTGCTTGGAAATTCAAATTATTTTGAAAAGGAAAAACCCCATGCAGATCATGAGAAAAAGGCTGAAATTACTCTTGCCAATAAATAATGGCTTGTATGGCTATCAGTAACATGTTTTGGTTATATTATTATTTCCCTCAGACTATGGCAGTTCACTTACAGCATGTATTTGGCTCTAAAAGTACCTAGCAGGAAAATATCACATCCCAAAAACTTTGCAAGCCAAACAGATTTTGGATGAAAAGGCTGCAGGGAAGGAAATTCATTCCTAGTTTTTCACTCATGAACTGAGGTGTTTGACACAGGGATTTGGGTGTTAAAGTGATCAGCTAAACAATCAGGCAGGACGAGGCAGAATTAAATGTCTACATTACTATATAGGGTTCTGAGCCAGATGGAAAAAATCAAAAACTAATGTTTATTTTTCTTTGGATAGTTATTTTCTACAAACAATAAACATGGCAAAGGGAAGGTACAGAATCTTCCTACCTCTAGCCCAATGCCTGAACTGCACATTCTCTCATTTAGGTTCCATGAATCTTGCCAGTCTTGAGCAGTGGTGCTGAAGCAAACATTTAGAGATCTGTCTATGCAACATTTCAGTAATGAGAATATTGTGTGTAAAGTGCTGTCATAAGCACCCCATAGCTTGAGAAAAGTCTGCAAACCAGTTCATCTGCCTTCCACATGAGTGATCTAATCAATGGGCTCTTATGTCTATTTATTTTGACTCTGTATTTTTTAAAATTATTTGAATTGATTGCAATCTCAGGCTTGATTCTGAGGAAGCTCAACAATGTAAATCCCTAAAGTGACTGAGTAGAATTAATATTTTCTCCTTGAACCTGAGTCTTTTTTGGAAATGACTCTAAGCTGGGGCATAGCCAGTTCAGCAAAGCCGAGGCATTTCCACAGAAACGTCTGATTACCCAATGAAGATGGGAAATATAAATACCTGTGGCACTTTTCCTTAGGTTGCACCACTGAGGTAAGGCCTGAAAGGTACCTAAATGACACATAACATTCTATGGCATGTTCCAGATAACAAAAGACAACTGGTAATAGATGTCACAAGGCTTAGTCGACATTTGCATTTCAATGTAGAATGTCACTGCTCATTAGCAAAGTCTTTCCGCAAGTTGCGTAACTTTTTATTTTTTTGAGTTTTAATTTTTTTTCCCAGCTACCTGGGATTCAGCTAAACCATCACATTTATATGGTGATCATCTTCCTATACAGAGTATTTAGCAGAAGAAAAGTAGTGCAGGCTTTCTTCTTTCAGAGAGAAGAGCTCAGTGTCATTGAGCTCTGGGAAAGCTTCTGTAGAAGTCTGTTATATGATCTTGTTAGGATAAACATTGAAAGAAGAATTGAATCAGTAAATTAAGGAAACTAAGATATGCATTCTCTGAAATTGTTTTTTAAAAAAATATCTATTAGTAGGGTTTCCCCAGCCAAATTTCTGCCCAGTTTTTGTTTATTACATTTCATGAGATGCCACCCCATGACTCATTCTAAATTCATGAATCCAGGCCCAGCATGTTACAGACCCATTTATAACTCTCCTAATCCTAAGAAATGAAACACAGGATGACACCAAAGAGATCTTTTAGATCTCTTCTGCAAAAAGAGATCTCCTCGTCCCTCTCTAGCAATTCTATTTCCTTCTCAGCTTCTCTCATTTCCCTTTTCACTCAAGAAAAGACAGGAATTGGACACTAGGATGGCTGGTAGTTGTACAAATTTGAACACCATCATAAGGAAGTCCAAGGCCAATGTCTATTTGTTGCATCCTGGACTGGTTTACTGGGAGCCCCACCTTTATTGTCACCATTGGATAAAGACTCAAGAATCTTCTCATTATGGTTTTTTGGCAGCTGTAGGCAGCCTGATGGTCATCTGCAAAGGTGTCCTTCCACATTGGTTCCCAAACAACTTGACCTTAAGAGAATGTTTATCAAAACCTCTTTATTTCTTCAGTAGCTCCCATTCTCCTCAGTTTCAGCAATCCCCATACAGACACATTGTCCTTTTACTTCATTATTTGCACCAAGTCTAGGAATTTAAAAATAGCTACTGCTACTATATGGCAGCAATTTTCACAAACACAGATAATGCCAGGCTGCAGCCAGCAGGAAATTAAATATGCTGTCCTTGATGCACTTGCTGCCATACATGGATTTAATGACATTTCAGAGTTCAGCAGGCTGTGGAATGAGCACCAGAGGCCTGTGGTGAGCAGATTTCTAATGGCAAGCAGCAGGGTCAGGAGTGGGAGCTGTGGCACTCAGAGGCACACCTCAGTGGGAGGCAGGAGGTGCCAGGCTGCAAGTTCCCTCATTGCCTTGCTGTCTTGCAGACAACAAAAAACAGGACAAGGGAACTGGCAGCCACTCTCCTGTTGAAAGGCAGGGGCTCCTGGCGTGGCTTTTTTTGCCAGAAACTTCTTCAAGAAGAGATTTTGTGGAAAAAACTTAGGCATGGACATGGCCTCTGCAAGACTGTCAGACCCCTAAATAAAACATTTTTTTTTTTCTAGACACTGCAGTCTTCAATCCAACCCATTTCACACACATGTTTGTGTGAAATGTCTGTCAATATTTGTCCAGACAATAGGACAAAATCATCAATCTGAAAGGACAGCTGCCATTACCCACAACCAAAGCCAAACAGACCATGTGTTATCCTTGCAGAAAGCAGAGGGAAAACTATTTCCTTTCTTCTCCTCCTTTCTTTTTCCACTTCTGAAGACATCAGTAAGTTGTGAATTAAAAAGTAAGGAGAGGTAGCTTTGAGCAGGGTTCAGATAAAGCCATCGTGGGGAGCATGTGGTGCTATTTAAGTTCCTTCTGAACTCTGCCTGTCTGTCTCTGTCCTGTAGATTTTTTGAGGCAGCTTTTGTTAAAGGCGAGTCATGCCAATCAATCCTGGCAGGAGGTCTTTTTAGTTCCAGGTGTTGACAACAGGTATTGGCTTTGGTCTCTTACATCCTGTATCACAAAGGGAGGTGGTGAATTCAGCATTTGTTGGCAGAAAGATGATAGATGACATTTGCTGGCTCAACATTCTTCATCTCCAACAGTTGTTATTCCAGTTCATGTACTCTTTGGTAATGAATAACTTAAGGTGTTGGAAATTCATTGTCCTATGCAGTGGTGGTCTGTCCACTACCACATATACTTCAAAGAAACACTATGTTCCCTGGTTCTTTGTGTTTTGTTATAGGGAAGCTTTTAATTCAGCCTCTTTTAATTTATCCTTGAGTTTTAATGAATTGCACTCTATTTTCATCTTAGTCATTTTTATAGAAATCTGATGGTGAATTAGAAACAGCTGCATCCCTTGCAGACATTTCCTAAAAACTACAAGATGCTTAGAAGGAATCTGCTTACTAGTGTCTAGGAAAGGACCACCGGGGATAGATATATATTTGTGTACCTTTATTAAATTCAATTAATTATATGAGAGCATGAAATATCTCACAACCTTTTTTTTTTCATTCTCCTGTTTTTCTTTCATATGCCATGCCACGTATGCCACATTGATTCCAATGGAGTAGAATAGTTCAGCTGGAAGGAACCTAAAATGATAATTAAGTCCCAACAAATGAGCTGAGCTTCAAAACAGGCGTGAACCTGTCAAAGCAGACCTGGGTGGTTTCCCCTTATAATTTCATTACCAAAATTACCTGTTTGGGCCCTTTTCCCTGCAGGTTGCACACTGCACCAGCTCAGCCTCCCCTCAGCCTCCCTGATCTATGGAATTTGAAGAAAAAATCCAGGCCATATTTGAGATGCAAGTGATATTTCTGTCTACAGGACCTCTCCATCTTCTTTTGGTTTCTTACTGTCCAAGTAGCTCCACATCACAGAATCAGACTCAGAAGATGGGTCAGGTTGGAAGGGACCAAGGGACTCATATCTGGTCCCTCCTCCCTGCTCAAGCAAGGCCATCCCAGAGCACAGGGCATGGGATTGTGTCCAGACATTTCTGAAATATCTCCAGAGAGGGAGACTCCACAGCCTCTCTGGTCTCTGTTCAATGCTTGGTCACTGCATAGGAAAGAAGTTCTGCCTCCTGTCCAGGTGGAACTTGCTGGGATCAGTCCCTGCCCGTTCCTCTGGTGCCATTGCTGGGCCCTGGAGCAGAACCTGGTCCATCCTCCAACACCCTTCCTTTAGATACTATATATTTGTCAAGTGTGCCATTGCCTCACAGGTATTATTTCAGTGCCTTTTAGCCGAACTTTATCAAGAGCTTTTCAGTCTTTAAGCACCAGAGCACCAGTCCAAATCCCAAATAACACTTTTCTTTTTTTTTTGGTTTTTATCTTTCTTAAAATATGGTTAACGTTCCTATATCGACTACCCAGAGAGGGGAAGAACTCATTAAAATGGTGGCAAACACACTGAAAGGCTTCCTCTAAAATGGAAAACTGTTTTGACTTTTTGCATTTTATTCTCAAAGAGAGGTCTTTTATCGACTCCAGCTCAGCACCTTGGAGAGAAAAAAGGTACCTTGAAAAAGGCTTTTAAACCCTGAGGTTGGCTGAAGTTTTTTTTTTTTTTCCTTTTCCCTAGACTTTGTAAACACTTTTCTCTGTAAAAGTAATGCACATAATTGTGGGGTCCTCCATCTTTTTATAAGCAATATAGTCTAAGTATCATACATCTCGAAAAAAGTGCTTTTGTTTTTGGTCTTTTTTCTTTCTTTTCCCCTGTTTTTGGATGGAACTTACCCAGTTAGGGAATAAATGCAGAACACAAAGATGTCATTTTCTTTCTTAAACAAGGTCAGTATCCTGACAATAAGGGCACTTTAAAAGCTTTCTCTCGTGCATGTGTTCATGGGGGAGAAGGAGCTGATCAATGTCCTTTAAGGTTTGCAGGTTTCTTTTTAGGACTTTTCCTTGGGTTCATTTTTTTCTTCTTTTTTTTTTTCCCTGTTAAAAGTGAACTAAATATTTTATTTTCTAAGGAAGAAATAAAACATCAGTTATATTGCCATATTTTAGCAAGCAAAATTAATCTGTTCAAGGTCTGAATTCAGGTTTTGTCTTCTACTTTTAATAGTTAATAAACATATCAGCAAGATTATATGAAAAAATATCTGGTTATTTGCTTTGCAGGCACAGATTGGCTCCACATCCTGCAAACTATGAGGCAAGGCTGCAGTTTTATTAAAGTACTACTCAGAGAGGTCATATCATGAGCACTTTCTTCAGTTGCCAGTTTAGAACTCCTCTTGATAAACAAGAAACAGAAAAGTATTCCTGGTTTTCTCAGTGATGGTCACACAAAATGAAATTTCTCTCTCCTAATTTGGGCTCTAGTTCACATTAATCCACCATCCTCCCATAGGAGTAAATGAAAAGAAATTATTCCAAATTCATATTTATTTATTTCTGCCTCTAGTCACAGCCTCAAAGTGCTTTTAATTTGTGTTGTTTGTTGGTACCTGGTCATTTCAGCAGGAATGGGGACAAACAGAATCATAGAATGACTTGGGTTGGAAGGGATCTTAAAGATCATCTTGTTCCAACCCCCTGCCATGGACAGGGACACCTTGCAGGTTGTTCAGAGCCCTGTCCAGCCTCTGATACACAGACTGATGGACAGTTATTGCTCTATCATGATATTTAACTTGCCTAGAAGTATTTGATATACTGATTGCATAAGTACTATTGTTTAAAAGACCCGCTGGGTTTAGGAGTGGGCGCATTACAAATACCAAGATATGCTGAACTGATTCAAAAGGCAAAGCTTGAAAAAATAACATCATTAATGCATAGAGAATAATGATGCTGCAGATGTTGGTGTGATTTAATTTTGCTTAGAAAAATGTAGCTACTTGAGCTGTTAAGATAGGCAGAATTGTGGAGTAATTTACATGATTAAGTATGAAATTTCTGGAAGTGCCACACTTCCAGGTTTTCCCAAATAAACTTTTTTCACTTAATGTTGCTGGAAAACCCTGTAGTCCAGCAAAGTGTCTGTAACATCAGTGTCTGTATCTGGTCTGGGCCTTACTCAGCCAATCATCCATGCTCAAGCCTGCAGCAAAGGATGAAGTCCTCATGGAAGTGGTTGGAATTTCTCATGTGTTTAAGGTGAAGAATGCTCCTCAGAGCTCAAAATCAATCTCAAAATCTCTTAAAAAAGCTTAAGACATCTCAGCCCTGCTGATCCAATGCCAGATGCAGGTGGAATCCATGATCCCAGCGCAGTGGCAAGTGGGACAAGGCAAAGATGGAACTGCACTTCTCCTGCTCCCATCTCTTCAGGTAGTTATAACAGTACTTTAACATAATTTTGATGCTGATTTCATTACTGTGTTTAAAGGAAGATCAATGTAAATGTATGATATCAGCTACCTCATATAAAAGGCTTTTATATAAGCAGGTGGTTTTGGACCTTGCCTCCAGCTATACCTTTTGATCATTTAGAAGGCTACTGATGTACCCCAGGCAACTTACGTAAAACAGTTATTTGTACTCATTTAATGCTATACCTTTAAACACCCCTTTAATCTATTTGCAGCTGTAAAAGGCTCACAGTATGGAAATGCTTTAAAGGAGTAGGCTTAACTTCCACAATTAGGCTGAATTTTATTTTTCTGGATAGAAATCTTGCCCTCTTTCTTCAACTTGTGCAATCATGTGCGCATCCAAACACACACTCAGAATTTACCTGTTCTGAGAAAATCCCTAGGCAGAAGCTCCTCCATCAGAAATAGATGGCAAAGGACTGGTTGAGCAAGGGTTTCCATGTCTCTTCCACTTTAATGTTTCAAAAAATTCAGGAAACCTGTTAATCTCCACAGATAATATGAAATGTTTACTTTAAGAAAAAATGTTATAATTGCTGTTTATTTCTTGTTTGTGCGTGTAAGCTCCATCTGCCAGACAGTGCAAACCAGTGAATTACATGGCCAAAGATGAAAACACAGACCACAGATTCCTCACTGTGATTTACCTGACTAAACTTATGTCACAGGTAAGTTTGTCCCAAGGTTTGCAAACCACTGAGAAAAGAGTCTATTGATGTAATTCTTTATTTGTTTATGTGATTGAACCAGATACTCTGTTTTCTCTCTGACTTAGCTTCTCAGGTCACAACAGCAAACAGTAAAGTCCAGGTAATATAAAAAAGCACTTTATGCAGCTTAATAATGTAATTTTCAGATATGCTGTGTGTTCATGTGCTCTGTGCTGTGATCAGCGATATATGTGCACAGCAAATCCATTTTATTAATATATTTAATTGCTTCCAGAAGGTTCTGGTGTTTTATTCTGCCAAACCAGCCATAGAAAGACAATTAGATATCAGTTAACACATTTACTCTTCTTATTGTTTTTTGATAGCAACCATCATAAAACAATAAAAGCATTCCTTCCCCATAATGATATTCTGGGGAGCCAGGTGTTCTGCATGTTAGAACAAAATTACTGCCTTTTCTAAATAAAAGCTCTGTGAACACTGTGGCAGCAGAAGGTGGAAGGAATGTAATGAAATAGTTACATGCTCATATGTAATTTCCCCTTTGGAGTAATTTGTGGAAGCTGCACATGTACATATGCACACACACATGCACGTGATTTCTTTTTTTGCCTTCAAAGTGGTGTAATCCATGAGCAGACCCATTTCTGAAGCTTTTGCTGTAATATCTTTGAATACTAAAACCAAACAGGACTCCTATGAGTAAACTAGTTGTAGAGATTCCTTTTCTAAGAAGTTACTTTCTTCTAAAATCATATTTCTAAGAGAGAAATGACATCAGACCCAAACTGGCCATTTGGCTCCCCATTGGCTGTGAAGGAGTCTGGCATGGTTCCATCTGCAGAGTTTGTTCTGTTGACGTTTAAAGTGATACAAGATTCTTTTTATTCTTTCTACTTTTTATGTAAAGTTCAGGACAGAAAAGTCTTTCTGAATAACTACATTTATTATTGCTGTAATACACTGATAATTATAATTATTAATAATTGCTCTTGCTGTAAACACTGATATCAGAAAATAATTTTGATGAGTACAGTGAACTCCATCCTGGGAGCTGATACTAATTTATGCTCAAAAATTCTCCTATTTGAAGGCTATTTGGCAGTGTTTTAATGACTAAAATTCTTCTATTTTTCTAAATTTCAAATGAAACCCTTTTATTCAAAGCTTCTTTGCTTAGATAATCAGATAGAGTTTGTGTTTCATGGCATATTTCATTTATCTCTCCCTGAGTATTCATCATAATCAGAGACAGAATCATAAATATAAATTGATTTAGAAGATGTTGCACAATGGAAAAGAATGCCTCATAGAAAATGAAAGCAGAATTGTAAAATCAAACCAAGTGAGAACTAGAAAAGAAATTAAAACAGTGCAAAAAGATTCAAATGCAGTCAGAAAAAAGTAGAGTAAATTGTGCATGTGAGTTGAGCACAAAGAAGTGGAACAGATTGTTTACCTCAGCCACCATCCAGGTTCAGTGAATCCTTGCTTGGGTGTACATAACCTTCCCAATGGTGGGATGCTTTCTGAAGCATCCTTGTTATTTGGCAAAACCTAACCCAAACTTGATTTTCCACAGGTTTGCTTGTTGAATTTGTCAGAGAAATCTGCCAGCTCTAAAAGCAGTGAGTGAATCATATTGGCAATTTCTTTTTTGTTCTTTAGCTTTTATCTGAGAGCTGGAACACCTAAATGATTAGTTTTTTTAATAACAATTTAATCTTGTAAATGTATAGATTGTATGATTTATAATCACACTGCAATGTAAAATATGTTATTTATTTTGTAAGTATATGCAAATATATGTTTATTTAAAGAACTATGTTTATGAGATTGTCACAGAAACCTCTCTCTATTCACATGGCTTCTCTTGACAATCTGTAAGGGACTTCAAGAATAACTGCACTGATAATTCTTTCATCCTTCTTCCTCTGTGTGACTTTGACCCAGACAGCTTCCCTTTCACCCAGGGTATTCCTTCTTGTTTCTTTACTGTTGCATTAAATAAATCAGCATCCCATCACCTTTAACTATATTCTTTTTGATTTTGCACAGCTCACTCCTGTCAGTTCCCATCTTCCAGTCCTGACTGCTGCTTCCCCATGTTCCTGTCACCTTGCAATACTCACATTCACAACCTGCACCAGTAATTCCTGCTCTTTCCCTGGAGATGGAGGTTGGTCTTTTGGCTTTGCCATGAAGCTCAGAAATCCCTTCCCATGCATTTTTCTAAATGATCTTTCATGGTTCAAGCTCTCTGTTTATGGGATTTAGGACAAATGGAGTGTGTGTCATGCATTAGTGTTTCCAGCTGTCCAGAGCACAGTTTGTTCTCTAAAGCTGTGCAAAGCAGATCCTGTCCATGCTCTATAAAAATTATGCAACACTTTCTGTCAGGTAAAACACCATTCAACAGCAAAAAAACTCTAATGATTGAGGCCAGAAAGTTCCAAACATCTGAATCCTCACATTTAGCAATTAACTCCTCCAAACATTTTCAAAGTGTAGGTTTTGATAGCCATTACACTGTGAACCCACAGACTTCACTGAAAGCTCTATTTGCACCTCTGCCCAGCTGTTTCTCATGAGAAAAGCCAATTATTTTTACATTTTCTCATATAAAAATCCCCTCTAATATTGGAGAGATGTTTAAGAACTATTCTTAGTGCAAAGGGGACTGAATCAAGAACCTCTGGGTTTAAAAGCATCACGTGCTTGGTTAAAAAGATCCAAGCATTTACAGGTCAACAGGAGCAATTAATCTCGGTGTGGATCAGCTGTTCTGGGGATACAGAATGTTTGTTCATCTTCATCAGAACTTAGGGCCAAACACTAATTATTCACTGAGGTCTGAATACACAGACACTTGAGGAACTGGCAAATGTCATGGTTTGATAAAATAGAATACCTGGTTTGACTGGGTTTGTAGCTGGAGGACCAAGATTGAAAGCAAGAAAATTTAACTATTCCATGCTTTGTCACAACATTTCTATCTGCCTCTGAAGGAGACCTTTTGATCTCTTCTGCTTTCATTTTCCAGTTTGGAGAATAGGAGTAGAATCAAGCTCCTGGATTGTGTTGCTGGACCTGTCAATAAATGCACTGTAATTTCAGACTTAAAGCAGACTTAAAGCAGACTTAAAAGAGTTCAGTGCCAGGTTAATAATAACAGAAATTGGTTAACAATTATATTTATTTGTGTGTGTGCGTTTGACTGAAGAATATAGACAGGTGGGCATAAATTTTGTGTGTTCACATTGATGAATATGTAAAGAAAAGGATTCACTGAAGTTGACCGTGGCAGTGAAGATAGAAGAGATGCAAATTTTCAAGCCAGTAATCAGATGCCACCTTCTGGTTCATGGAGAGAAAGAGAAAATCAATAGTCCTTATACAAATAAAACAACCAGACTGATTTATGGGATCTGTCTGCAAGGTCTGTACACACAGGAGGGTGTGGACTTGGTTATTTTCTGTTTGAGATCACTCAGTCACAGAACATGGTCACACAGGCAGCTGGAAAAGAGATTCTCTAAAAGGGACAAAGAAGGGGCAGTGCAGAAAGACGGAGAGAAAGAAGGAGGAGGAAGAGTGGAGAAGGGACAGCTTTGCTCTGGAGAGGGAGCACAGGCCATCGCTACCCATCAGGGATCCCACAGTGCATCCTGCTGGGTCCCAGGGGCTGCTGAAGTGAGATTGGAGTTTCTGAGCACTCCTTGCTCCTACTCCTGCCTGGGCGCCTGGTGCAGCATCAGAGAAAAAGATTTGTACATAAAAGATTTGTACAAAAGCTATCCCGGCCTCTCAAAATCCAGTACAGTCCTGAAAGTGAACTGAACACTAAAAACCCACCAAAAAACCCAAGCCTGCCAAAGCAGTTTTTCTAATGCTTCTACTCTAGGATCCCATTCTAAGAAAGAAATTAGAAACACTTGGAACAAACATCTGTTTTTGCTGTGGTAATTTAAAAACTGAGAATGATAATTTCACTTTAAATGCATTATTTACAAAAACTGATTGAACTCCTATTTAAGGTGATGCTAAGATAAATTAAAAATATTTTAGTCATTATACAATGATATAATTTCAATATATTAAAGATAGTATTCAGAATCAAATTAATCCCCTCATGTATTTGAGCTCTCAAGTCAGTCTTCTTACAGGTAAGACAGGCAAGAGCAGAACAGGGAATTGTAATAACATTTTTAAAGTAAAATGCTTTAAATCACACCTTATTAAGTACAGCTTGACAGATTATCTGATGTATTCCTAATACTAATGACTTTGCAAGAAAAAAATAAGAGCACACACACACACACCTTTGTCTTTACCATTTAAATAAGTAAAGCTGAACAAGGATGTAAATATTTGCTTGGTCAGGGTTTTAATAAATTTTAGACTTTAAAATTATGCAGAATTTCTTCCTAACTTTTCATAGGTAAATATTTTTATTTTCTGTGGTTCTCAAAGCTTTTTGTTTAATTACCTCTCCTTTCAGCTTATATGAAATAATTTTCATTTTAATTTTGCAGTTTATCCATCAGTCACCTGGCATTGTTCCAAATGCAGTTTTCTTTGTTGATTTAAACAGCTGGAAGCTGGAGCAAGAGAGGGGAATATTTACTTAATGAGTGCAACCCTGTACTGTCAGTGTTGTGTTTTTTTCCTTGGAATCCCACATTAATACCCATGGAAACAGATTTGGTACAAATTGGGAGTAAAATGTCAGTCACTATGTAGTAAATAAGACTTTATTTCTCCTTTTTCAAGACAGTCAAAATGCTAAATATATGTATGAAAACCTATATATTTATTTAAATAAATTAGGAATATTTTAGTATTTTCCCTGGCTTACCAGAAAGTACCAAAAAGTACTTTATGTTTTGTGTTTTAGTAGCCAAGAATAAACAATGAAAGCAGAATTCTTTTCTTTGAAAAGTAAGAGCACCAGGTGAAGAGTAGTGATGACTTTTCACCTGCATTTTAAAATTATTATTAAAATAGACATTTTAATGCACAATGATATATTTCAAACTACCACAGTTGTAATTGACCAAAACACATGGTTCATTGTAATTTGAGTTCAACATTATTGTCCACAGCAGAACACAGCAAAGTCCTGCTTTTTTCCTCTGAGAGGAAAACTCCTGTGGTCATTAAGAGGTCTGAATGATTAAATTCCTGCTCAAAATTTATAGTATTTGCACAAGAGTTGAGTAGCAAGTTATGCCTGTTTTCTTGTTTTCCTCCTCCATATTAAGACTATTTTGTCCTGGTTTAGGAACACATGTACAGTTTTCTTGAGCTGACTTTTCAGCAGAACCACAATTTTATTTTAACTGGAAGGAAGGACTGCCTATTTCAAATCTCTGAGTTCCTGATTCAAACCAATCTAGGGAAAATTCTTTAAAGGAGCTTATTTAATATTAGTAGACAGATCACTAATAGGTTGCAAAGGGAATGCAGAAAGCCTGAAGACCTGTAAGATTACCAAGTTGTGTCTTTGTATTTATCCATCTGTATCCCTAAACTAACTTACACGTTCAAAGGTGTTTGTGTTGTTTTCAAACCCAGAAAATGTGCAGATATTTGCTGTATGGTTACATGTGTTGCCTGTCTGGCTAAAACTCCAGGTAAGTCTTTAAGGTTTATTTGGTTTGTCCTTCCTAAATGAACAGTAAAAATATAGTGGTAGTTCTGATGGTTGCTTAGTTAGCTGACTGTGAAACATGGAAGAGCAAAATATTAATTGTTTTGCTCATATTTTACTATCATGTTTCCTTCTAAATCTTGCACTGAAATCCACAATATATCATAGGGAATTTCACAGCCAAAATATTAGGGTCAGCAGCTAAAGCTATCAAGGTTAAGATCTAAGTTCTTTTTTCCTTTTATTTAATAAGCACCTGTAAGTTTGTGGAAAACACTGGTGAAATCTAAAAGGCTACAGAGGTGGAAGTTGAAGAAAGCAGTTACACTGACATGGTTCCTGGTTTGGATTTGGATTTCATCCTTCATCCTCCCAGAAGTCCCCATGGTGGTGTCTGTTTGGGAACATGAATGGAGAGCCAAAGGAGCTGATATTGCTCATTTGTTAATAATAACTTGTCAGTCAGAAAAATCTTTGTCCTTCCTGAGGGGAAGACTGATGTGAATGAAGGGTTTAATCACTATGCTGTTGAGTAAAAGAGGATCACCCAGGAAATCAGGGCTACAACAAACCAAAATTAGCTGTGTCAGGAGAGGGAATTATCAATATTGTTGGAAGAAGGCACTTCTTTGGTGAACACTGTCCCATGAACTTTCTGCTCACAGAGCTAATATGGTTCATGGACATTTATCAATAGGCAGTTTGTCCATGGCCAACCTACCAGGGGAAGCAAGAGAGTTTCATGATGTGAATGTGGCCATTCTGTGCCAGAACTTAGAACCAGAGAGAGCCTTCCAGCTCTTCACTTTATCTTCAAAAGACACATCTCAAGAATTATAGTCCAGAAGCCCATTGACTCTGAGATTTTAAGGTGAAATTTGATCAATTAATGCTCTGACACATTGTGGTATTTTGTGGTTGTCCAAAACAGCAAAGCACTGCCTGATGATTGGGATGGTGCTCTCTGATAATGTATTCCTAAGTTATGGCATTACATTTCTTCCTAAAATTTTGACTGGCTCATCCCATGTGTTTTATGGCTTTTACGCATTGCAGATTTGCATCATTTTTTATCCTGCAATGTGCAGGCGTGTTCCCTTCACAACTGACTTAGTAGCTAATATATTACATGAATATTTCAAATTATTTCTTCTAAGGCTTCCTGTGTCAGGAATTAATGCCACCTACCCATGTCAAGAACCTTCTTGAACTTCAGTTTTATTGCTTACCTTAAATAATCAAAACAAATTTCATATGACAGTTTTATTTATTGCTTGTCAGTTCTGTTGGAGTGATAATGAGCTTCTATTCATCCCACCAGGTTGAGATATTTTCATATTTTCATTGACATTGAGGGGCTGGAGTGTGTCCAGAGAAGAGAACAGAGCTGGGGAAGGCTCTGGAGCACAGGTCTGAAGAGAAGCAGCTGAAGGAGCTGGAAAAGGGGCTCAGCCTGGAGAAAAGGAGGCTCAGGGGGGACCTTCTCACTCTCTACAACCCCCTGACAGGAGAGTGGAGCCAGCTGGGGGTGGGCTCTTCTACCAAGAAACAAGCAATAGGACCAGAAGTAATGGCCTCAAGTGGCTCCAGGAAAGGTGTAGATTGGACATTAGAAAAATTTTCTTCATAGAAAAGGTGGTCAAGCCTTGGAGCAGGCTGCCCAGACCAGTGGTGTAGTCATCATCTCTGGAGGGATTTAAAAGCCATGTAGATGTGGCACATGGGGGCATGGTTTAGTGATGGCCTTGGCAGTGCTGGGTTTAATGATTGGACTTGATGATATTAGAGATCTTTTCCTAACCAAAAAATCCCATGACTCTTTATGTACTAAGTCTCATTCCTGGAATGTATTCCTTGAATAAGAGGAATCTGAATGTCCCAACTCACGTTCCACCTTAGTTTGTTCAGTATCATGGACAGCAGGGACACAGGACCTCAAAAGCTCAATGACCTCCTGTGTTATTGAACTTGGGCTGCAGATCCTTGTTCAGGGCAGCTCGAGCAGATATTAGGGGGGATAATGTATTTCTGTATCAATAGCTGTGAACTGGACACCTCACATGACTCCAGATCTCTCTCCATCCCCGACTGAACACATGTGCCAGGTGAAACCATCAGCACATGACTTGAAGCGATGATGTCTCCATGTGATGGGAAAAAAGAGAAACAATAGTACTTGCACCATTATCTATTCATGCTGCTTAAAATTCCAGTTATGTATCCCATGTTTTGCCATCCTTTTGTCTCATTTCACACCCTGTGTGTGGGCACCATATTCAAATAAATATGTTTTTAAAATGTGTTTCTGCAAAATATTCAAATAAATTTGACTGATCAGCAAATCTGTCCTGTTTGCTATTATTGAAGGGAGTTACTTGTCGAAAATATCTTATATACCAGAATATCTCTAGACTTAAATTAAAAAGTTCTTCAGATTCTTTTGTAAGACAGTCCAAATACCTGCTGTTTCTATCTTAAGGTATTAAGTAGAAGTATAACAAAAAAATATTCACACCTGGAAACATTCTAAGGAATTTAATAAAAATCATACTGAAAACATATAGATCGGCATATAGAACAACTTATTTCCTGTGGAAGAACATATTCAATCCTACGGAGGGAAAAAATTCATTGTTCAATTTGAAGCACTTAAGAATTTCTGAGAAAATTTCCTTTTCTTTTTCCCCAGTGAAAGTCTATGAGAATTTTCCATATGGGGCTGATACCAGAGAATCACAGAATCACAGAATGGTTTGGGTTGAATGGGACGTGGAAGGTCATCTAATTCCAACCTCTCTGCCATGGGCTTCCACTATCTCAGGTTGCTCCAAGCCCCATCCAACCTGGCCTTGGACACTTCCAGGGATGAGGCAGCCACAGCTTCTCTGGGAATCTGTGCCAGGGCCTCCCCACCCTCACAGAGAAGAATTTATTCCTAACATCTAACCTAAATCTAATCCATATAACTTCAGGATGAGTGATGAAAAAAGTGAAAACTTTTCAACCAGCTCATGACATTTCCTACAGATCTTGACCTCCTAGACCTAGAACTGAGATCACATGAAACATGTAATCCACCTCTGAGTGGCAAAAACCTCTCAACACCAGACAGAATAGGCTTTACTTCCAGAGGTGGACGTGCCCGATGTGAAGCCCTTGCTGAGAAGGAAATTTCCAGCAGAAGTCTAACAGCTCCCATTGTGCAGAGTGGGCTGAGATATTTAACACTAGGCTTAAAAAGATTTTAAAAAAATCAACTTTTCCGGTGCTCTGATTAATGTCCCTGAAAACTGTGCTTTAAAAGAGCCAGTCAGCTTTCATCTAAACAGGTCAAGAAGGGAGAGACACCTTTAGAGCACGCACAAAGAGGGGATAATGTTCAGTTTGGGTAGAGCCTTACCTGATGAATTCTGATTGCATCCTCATTTGACTCGTTTAAACTGTTACTAAATGTTCTTTAACACCCAGTGAACCAAACACATTGAGGAGAACTTAGTTTGAAAGCTATTATCGTATTCATTTCTTTTACACTTCTGAGAACATTGCTTATGGCACCTTACGAATTCCTGTGAATTCCCTTTTTAGTACCTTAGATAGAGGGTGTGAAAGAGAATATGATCAAAATTAATGCTGAAACATCTCCATAGGCAAAATACTGCCTGGAAAATCAGGCCTTAAGGAGAATTCACTGTTCAGCTTTGGCTTTACATTCACAGCTGAGTGTATTCTAAGTGTTTTATATGGAAAGTAACATAGATATGAGCACTTGGCTTCCCAGTGAATTAGGAAATCCTACTGTTCTACCACTTTGTGCAAAGTATTGGAAAACCAGAAATGATACACAATGTGTAAACTGCAAAGGCTTTCTTGTTCAAAGACATTGCTCTCCCATTAACAGCAAGCTTCAGGACCTGCAGATGAAGGCCGAACTATCACAGAATCATGAAATGGTTTTGGGTTGGAAGGAGTTTTAAAAATTGCCTAGTTCCACCCCCTGCCACAGGCAGAGATGCTATTCACTAACCCAGGTGCTCCAAGCCCCATTCAACCAGGCCTTGAACACTTCCAGAGATGGGGCAGCCACAGCTTCTCTGGACATATGAAAATGACCAGCTGGTATTTTATAAATAAATCAAATAACAACTTTTTAAAATAATTTTTTCCAGTCCAAGGTGAAGCCAAATAATGCACACAGTACTGCTGTCAAGAGGAGTAGCACTAAAGTGTTGCTATATGGAACCAGAGGAGTCTGTAATTTAGTGTCTAGAGGGATGTATTGTGTCATTCCTGCCTTGTACCTTCTTATCAAATAACAGTACATGATCTAAAAGCCAAAAATTTTCTCCCCATTCTTTGCAGAACCAATGGGTGAACGTACAAAATTGAACTTCTGAGAGGTTTTGTATAACTCGATTATCACTGAAGTGCCTAATGAAATCAGCCAAGAGGTGATCTCTTTGCTAAATTCATACTCCCACTGATGTTCTGAGAGTCAATTCTCCTCTTTAATGCATTATTTTAGACAGACAGTCGGAGGTGATATTTTGCAAAGTGCCCATAATTTCAATATTTCTGCACTCAGGTGGGGTTTGAGCCTTGCTGGTTATGATTTTTTTTCAATTAGCTTCCCTTTATATTATGGAATCTTCTCTGATGAGCAAAAAGTCTAAGCAAAACTGTATCATGTCCTCTGACATGAGATGGTTCTGGGGATAATCAGAACTAGGAAAAGTTCAAGTATCATGTAGAAATGCAACCAAATTTGTGTAATATATCTTTCATTATGTACAATGCAGATATCTGTAATCACATGCTCTAACTCTCTACAGAAAGAAAGGAGAAAGGAAAAAATGAAAGGGGGAGGAAAAGCATTTTCAGGAATCACAGTGCGGCTCATCTGAAATAAATATCTCAGAAGGTCAGATTAATTATTTGCTTAAATTTCCCTTGCTCTGTGTTGGCTTTGCTGAGTACTGCAGGAAACCAGCTCTGCGGACATTTTTAGTTGGGCGAGATGCGTCCCATGTGTGGTGTTTATGTCAGATGTGACCTGATGGATATAACCACCTACCACCTCTCCTGGGGCTCTAGCCTGACATTAGACATAGAAACTTGAATATTCTCTGTCTTCAAGAGCAAACCTGACAAACTGGGGGTTAACAGCAGAAAGGAGGCGAAGCATCGTGTACTTTTCCTGTCTACACAATACCCAGATGGCATCAATCTGGTATCCCCGAGAAATCCCTTGATAAATTGCAACATACGAGCAGATTGAGACAGTGGGCTTGCATAAAATCTGATGTGCATTTAGAAGGAGAAGAATATCTCAGTTTCCTGAAAATAATCATTATTTTCAAACAGTTCATCACACAGTATTCACGAAATGCACTTGGTTTGCATGTGTATGTGTGCTTTTCTCTCCTAATCCTGTCGATTGCACTGTATTTTAAAGTCAGATGAAAGGAAGAGCAAGCAAACAGGGTTTTTTCCATGGCTTTGATGTCACTAATGTTCTGTCAACTGGCTTATTAAACCATACACTCTTAGTACTCTAAGCAAAAGCTTGAGTGCTTTACAAGGTGTCTAAAAATATACTGTGATCCTTAAAAGTATGATCATACTTATCGGACAAGACACTAAATAAAAGATGATGCTCAAGACCTCTTTTATATTTTATTCACCTCTACATATAAGTTTAATCAGAGCAGCAGAATTTTCCATTCAGTCATAGTCGGTTAGGGAAGTCTTGTGGAGTCTGGAGGTGAGGTTTTTACACTCTGTGTTTTAAAAACAGTTTAAACAACACCATCCAGCTAATTTCCAGCACGGAGCAATCTGGAATGAAAATGACACTGAGAGAAGAAATTGCTTGCAGCATTATTTTGTTGCAATAGAATACAACAATCCCACAAAGGAACAGGGGGATCAGTGATAAGTGTTGAGCTCACAAGACTTAGACATAGTGCAAAGCAGCTAGAAATCTGCACTGAATCCCAAGCCTAAAGTGACCTGTTGTCCTGACGGCAGTGACTCCATTCTTTCCCTGCAAAGTTTCTTTCCTTTTCCCATTCCCTGAGGGTTCCTATACTTGTCCAACCCCTGCAGAATTCCTGAATTCATTCCAGGACATTAGAATTGAATGAAGAGAGATTGGAAAAAATGTGACCAATTGGCCAGATTTTCAGCTGGTGCAACGTACCTTCTCTTATGTGGTGGGTCTCAATAAAGATTTGTCTCCAGACTTTCTTTTGAAAGAAATATAAATCTATTGAGCCCTGAGAAACATCATAAGCTACTTATTCACAGAATCACAGGTTGGTTTGGTTTGAAAAGACCTTATAGATAAATTATCCAAACCCCTGTCATGGGCAGGGACACCCCTTAGATCCTTGTTCTTGCAACCCATAAAGTGAGAATGCAGTGCTATTCCCCAAGTTTTGACTTTGAGTGACTTTTAAAATAATTACTCCAAATTTTGAGAAGGTTTTGTATTGAACTTCTGGGTCTGTTGACATTAGCACTGACTGCTTTTGGCTTCTGTGGGACCAGAATATTTTGCTTGGTTTCTTTTCCAACTGAACAGAAAATGTTTCCTTAGTATTTGTTCCATTATGTTATCTCAGATATGTTTTTTTTTTCTTTTTGCTGCTGAGTAGCATTCCCAATAAAACTGGGTCACAGGAGTAACAAGAGGGAGCTTCAGAAGACGAGTAGCTCTTGCTCTTTCCCTGCTTTCTGTTTGGTACTTTAAGCCTCTGCAGAGCTTTTAATCCCAGATCTCTGGATGGGATTCAACAGGCTTAGCAACAAAACATAAAAGCTTACCAAACGTACCCCAGAAAGGACTGCATTCTGTCTGCCTTTTTCCTAGCTGATCGTTTATTCTTCCTGCTTTCATATCTACCGTTTTTAATTACTTTTCCTCATTTTTGAAAGCCATGTACTCTTGCTTTGCATTTGAAAAAAATCATCTGGCTTGATAAACCCATGCAGTCATGCTGAATGGGGAATATGCATTTCTTCTTCCAAAGGCAGCCTCCAGGTCAGCACATGAAAATTCCGAGGTCAAAATGTTGTCAGTAATGAGATCTCAGTATTTCAAAAGTTCACATAGCTCTTTGTACAATGCAGGAGAATCCCTCTGTTTCCTCTGGTGCTGTTTCATGTTAATTTGGAAGCTGCAAACCAGCATGAAACATTTCAAATAAAACATCAGAACATCTCGGATCCTAATTTATGGCTTTTGCAGAATTCTGGGGTTGAAGCTGTTGAATTCTTAAGAATGAAAAAAGACAGTATGTGAACCTTAAGAACATAGCAGAGAAATGAGAAGTGAGTTAATTGCAAATGTTCCAAACATGTATTTTACATGGAGAAAAGACCCATTTTTTCCTGCTTTACACTTCCATTCTAAAAGGTGCAATTAATAATGATTTGTTTTATTAATATTTTTTCTCCTCCTTCCCTTTTCTAAATTTATACCTCACGTTGCACATATAAATTAAAACCTGTGAGACTTGTTCACCTTCTTCTGATAGCCCTGCAAGCAACTCAGATGCTCCTGGTAAACTCATTCCAATTTTGCAGTACATTTTGTAGCAGAAGAAGAGGCTCTGGAAGTACTCATCACTGCAAACAGAGAAAGCTTTGAATTCTAACACCCAGAAGTTCTTCACCAAGTTCTTGAGGAAAAATTGACACCAAAAGTCCAACAGACCTGTAGATCAAGATTCCATGAATAGTAAATTCTGATCAGCTGGAAGCCTTGATACTTTTATGAGAGAATGGCTTATTTTAAAGTTTGAACCACTTATTTTTCATCTTTCCTTCCTCATTTATGCTCCAAGGATTTGGAGTATCAATGAGCAAGAAGTAGAGAGGAAAGGGGTTATGAAACAAATTCTCATATTTCTTAAGCAAAACAAAATGTGGACATCATGAAAATAATATAAAATTTAAGTAGCATTTTCTACAGGCACTGAGGTCTACAGTTTGTGAGAAGAGAAGAACTACATGAAGGCTAACCAATATTAGTGTTAAACAGGGAGTTGAGCACAAGCTTTTCTTTCCAACTTCAGAAACATTTCCTTGAAAGCCAAATACTTAGAGGCTGGCCTCTCATTCTGGGCTGCTCTAAAGTATGAGTACCCTTTTTCTTTTAAAACACTTCTTAAATTATTTTAGAATACTTATTGTGGCTCTATATGTGCCACTTTCATAATTTGTTCACAAAACATGTTTATTGAGCATCTGTAGTCCAAGGCTCTGGAGCTTAGAGAAGCAGGGATCCTCTCTGAGCTGAGCCCAAGCTCCGAACTTTTAGTTTTGTCTGCCATTGATGTTTGCATCCATCAAAAAATGCTGACAAACTGGACTTCCAGACCTTCAGAAACAACCCAGAGATGCAGAAAATGTGATTTTCTCCCTGCCTTCTACTCCTTTAAACAAACCCAGCAGGGTATATCAGATGTAGATTGAGGATTAAGTTATAATTACAATCAATATCTTTTCCATGCCCCATTCTCCAAATAATATATATTTCAGTCAGTGCACTTTGGGGATTTATCTCTGTGAGGCCTGTTTCTGCCCAAATCAGTGTGTCTTTCCCTTTGATATTCCCACAGTGTTCACATATACCCTCAAACATACACAGCCCTGGGTAATATGTCTCCAATGCGATGAAATCAATGGGAACACAGCCTTTTTTGCCTGACAGTATTGTCAGGGTGTATTATCTGGTTTAGGCTGTGGCTTCAGTTCATAGCAGTCGTCAGTTAAATTTCCCTTTCTGAAGCTGAGCAAAGTGTGGTAATGTCACAGCCACAGGCGACTGCCGCTCACAGGACGGTTTACCGGTGGAGCTTAGCCTCCTGGCTTGTCACAGTGTATATATCTCAGGGTCTTCTTTTCCTTCCTACTCAGAGATTTCCAAGAATGTTGCCTGGAGCAGTCATGGGATGCAAAAAAAGAGAGATTTTTGTTCTGCACTTAGCAACATTACCACACTTCACACTCAGTTTCTGATAAGGGGAAATTTAACTGACTGCTCTGAACTAGATATACCAGATAATACACTCTGACAGTGCTGTGGATAAAGGCTGGCAAACCTACTAATTTATATTTCATTATCCCTCCACTTGGCTTAATCTGTTATCTCTTACTAAATGTTAGCAAGCTCACAAAGAGCTGCACTGAACAGCAGAAAATGGAACCACAAACACCTCTTGAACACAGGGTGGCTTCTGTGCCAGAGGGTAGATGGGGCATTTCGGCTACCCAACCCTCCCAAAAGTGAACCCACAGCACTGATGCACGGCCTGCTCTTTAAACCAAGGTTTGTATCCCCATACAACCACCTGTCTGTCAATGCAGAGTGGGATTTTTTCTTCCCTGGGTCTCTGAAGGGGCGTTTGTTCCATCTGTAGGTGTTCAAGATAGAGGTTCATCGGGAGAGCTGTGGTTGTCAACACAGCCCACAACTCCAGCTATTTCAGAAGTGGGTGATATACACAGATCAAAATGCTCCCTTGATTTCCAGTCTCCAAGGAATGGCAATATGAGTTAAAGCAGGTGGTGATCAAGTTTTAATCTCCTCAAGGCTGAAATTCAAAGTTCAGCATCTTGCACAACATAACCTGCTGTGCCAGTTGTCCATTTGTTTTTCCTTGATGCAATGAGCAAGAATAACCCAAAGAGCCATTTTCAAGTTAATATCCAGAGAAGAATATTCAGTATGTGTTATACCTGATTATCTGTAGGCAATAACTTCTTCCATCACTGAGTAAAGGTAGGTCAAGGGACCAAACCAAAGAAAATGTCATTAAAAAACAAAGTTTACTTAATTACCTGAGAGACATCCTTCAGGGGGAGGTTCAACGGCTGCTGTGTTGGTTTAAGGACTTGGTTATTGCTTACCTGCAGTGAATCTATAATCATGATATGAGCTAAAACCCAGGAGAGATAAATTCTCTCTGTAACTGAACTGACATAAAGCAAGTCTTTCAGCATGACATAAAGGGAGATCAGAAACCCAAAATGCCCTTTTCCTCCCTTGGGAAAAGTCTACTTATTGCTCCACAGTCAAGTATTCCCCCTTATCTCTTCCCACCATGGTTGGAATCCTTCCTTCCTTCCTTCCTTCCTTCCTTCCTTCCTTCCTTCCTTCCTTCCTTCCTTCCTTCCGCCACTACCTTCCGCCACTTCCTTCTTTCCGCCACTTCCTTCCTTCCTTCTTTCCGCCACTTCCTCTAATTTCCCTCTCTCTTCTCTTTTACCTCATCCCTTATCCAAAATCCCCCAACATGCTCTCATGCTAGAACTTCAGGGGCTAACACTGACTTCCATTCCAAGTGCATAATTTATGAATAAAACTCTAAGTTTTGTGGACCATCTGACTTTTGTCATTCCTTTTTGACCACAAGCATGAAGTAGCTTTCCATTTTTAACCTTAAGAAAGCCCAATATAAACTTTCAGATCTAAAGTAGTCTTTTTCTTCACATTTTTTTTTATTTCTAACATTGACAGTCCTCATCACTCAGCTTTTAAAATCCATCAAAACACTTAAACTGATTTGGCTTTGCATCATCTTAAATTACAGAAGTGGCTTTGTTTTGATTTTTCATGACTTACTGAGTACAGAATCAAATGTTTTTAGGTTAGGATTTTGTTTTCTATCACTTTTAATACACAAAGCTGCAGACTTCCTCCCACTTAGCTGTTGTTTTTGTCTGGATCAGCATTCAATAAACATATTGTGAGATACTGATACTGGCTTGATGAAATTTGGCTTTTCCTTTTAAATAAAAAATCTCTCCAAGGTAAGCACTTTGTGTTTAAAAAACAGACTCTGAAATACAACATGCAGCAATTATTGTTTTTAATTTAAAATTTTGTCTTTGGCAGAGTTTAGATGCCATTTAAAGGGGAAGCAATGGTACATATCCTATGCATCAGCTAGGTGTGACTGTTTTGCAAGGTAGTAAAGAGACTTTTCCCCTTCCTGATTGTATTTTTAATTTTATCATTTTTGTTCCTCCCTCCATCTGAAACGGGGACCTCTCTAGAAAGAAGATAACTTAGTTGGAATATGAAATCAGTTATTTTTGTTTAAGAAAAAGAACCTAGTAATGTTAAGGAAGAAAGAGAGAAAGGATGTTAGATTTTGCATGTCTATGTTTAGGATGCAAGCTGAATTTTTTTATGTTCAGAGATGATCATCAAAGCATTTTTTAAAGTAGGCCCAATGTGAATATGAAGACTCTAGGATTGCTTTTTGATTATTTTTTTAATCATTCTTCCAATCTGTTGCTAATCCATGTAATACTAATTTGCTTAATATTTCTAAAAAATGTCTGACATATGGAGAATATGGTTTTGGACATATATGTGCCAGCCTAAGAAATAGGTGATGTGGGTTCTCTTGCTGGCTTGGATATAAATGTCCTGGATGTCATAAGTCAAGTGGTTTGCTATTTCTATACCTGTTTCTCAAATGGGGTAGCCAGTCCCTTCCTCACAGGGTTAGATCAAGAGAGATAAATTTTATAATGATGCTGAACACCACTGGACAGGGAGTAAAGGTGGCTTTGAGCTCCACACTGTCAATTAGGATTGCCCCAGGGCTTGTCTAAATAACAAATGGCTTTTGGAGTTGTTGTGACATTAATGAGCTCTGACGCTGCCCCATTTCTGGCCTCCCTTCAACACTCCTGGCCCATCTTCCTTTCCATCAGCTGAGGATGGACACAGAGATGCAGCCAAGCTTTTTGTCATTTGTCTTGGTGTTTGCTCCATGTTTGGTATGGCCCCTTGATGAGGAGTTTAGCAGGGTTATCTTAAAACTCAGCCACTGTGTCCCTTAGATGATTGTAAGAATAAAGATTTGAAACAAAACCCCACAAATCCATGGCCCCAAATGCCACAGAACCTCCTCTCATTAGGAAGAAACATATCACAGATCACAGAGGATGCTCTGACACCTTATAGCAATGTTAAGAGAGGAAATAAAAGACTCAGAGCCATAATATGATCCTGGCAAACAGAAGTCCAAGACTTTGTTTGATATCCAAGGTTTTGTGCCAGACCTCTCTGATGAGGAATATTTTTAGATCAAAATTAGGACAATTTTCAAGAGCACAAACAAAGGTTAATGAAAGAAAATTCCTCATTCACCCTAAATGTAGAGAAGAGTTTAAAGTCTAAAGTTTAATTCTGGGAGAGGACAAAAGCAGTAAAATGGATTCAAAGGAGAAATAGATTTTTCAATCATTTGGTACAGAGAAAATATAAATATGTAAAAAAAAATCTTAATATGTAAATATTAAGAAGACAATGGTGATATCTGGAATAAGAAATGTACTTGGAATATAATAATTTTGGCTTAATAGATAATTACTTCAACTTAGATTCTTAAATACTCAAATACTTTCAAAAATTGGAATAATACTGTCTACTGCAAAACTGTCAAGAAGAGTTGTGGCTGAAAAGAATACCCAATTGAAAACAAGGCTTTGCAGTGTCTTTCATGAGATACAGGAACAGTTAGGACTCAATTCACTTGATAACCATGCCTGTGTGTATATGAGCCTCCACTCATCCCAATATCCTGTAATATTCTGGGGTAACCACTCCTTACACTCTCTTATTGAGTCACAGAACCATAGAATGGTTTCAGATGGCAGGAACCTTAAAACTCATCCAGTTCCAACACCACCCTGCCATGGGCAGAGACACCTTCCACTAGACCATGTTCCTCCAAGACCTGTCCCACCTGGCCTTGGACACTTCCAGGGATGGAGCAGCCACAGTTCCCTGGGCAACCTCTGCCACGATCTCACCACCCTCTAGGTAAAGATTTTCCTCTTAATATTGCATCTAAATCTCTGCCCTTTTATTTTAAAACAATTTCCACTTGCCCAATCAATATCTGCCCATGTAGAAAGTTGCTCTCCTCATTTTATAAGCCCTCTAAAGTGACTACATTTTGTTTAAAAATATTGAAATATCCAGGACTCTGTGTCCTGGTGTTTGGAGGATTACTTGGGAGGTGGGACAGCTGCATTTCAGTCTACGCTCAGTGCATGTTTCATTATTTATGCAGAGAGAAATGGCACCACCAGGAATGACAGAAAGCATTCCACCTCAGGGTATGTTCCACACTGATCATGGAGACACTCCCTTACCAACTGAAAGATAAAGGATTAATCCCCTCTGTGCAAAAAAGAGGAACTGAAATGATTTTTCACATCCAAAGTGAATGTCCTAACTTCTTGTTTGTTCAGTAGAAAAGGATGGCTTACTTCAATGGCAATGATGTGAATCAACCTTGTTTATGACTTTTTTCTTTTTTTACAAATGCCTAAAGTTAAATTTTGCAGCAGATGAATAGTAATTTTATACATTTTTGCTTAAAAAACAGTGAAATCTTCAATGAAATGGAATCGCTATTTCTCCTCCTTATTGCTGGTCTGTTGCTAAGGCCAAATCAATTAACAGTTACTGCCAAAATTAAATCAGTGATCAATCCTTTGTTTCCAAATGAAAGAACAAAAATAAACAATCAAACCTCAAACAAAAAACAGACTCACAATGTGTAAAAGGAAAGGAAGAGTCATTAAAGGATATGAAAGTTGACAAGACATAGTCTACTTGCAAAGATGGGAAAATGATTTTTGGTGGTTGTTTTTGCTTAGATTTTGGAAGCAGGCAATTGTATTTGTGAGGAGGAGAGTTAAGTCCCATAACAACTGAGACATTTCAGTGGAGACTTTCAGCTGTGTAGGTGGATGGGACAAAGTCATTGACACTTTTAGAGAGATATCCACCCTGTGACAAAGTCATTGACACACTCTATAGGGAGATGTCCACCCTGTGAGCTTGAGCTCAGTGACAACAGGACTGTAAAACTCCAAATGAAGCTGTGTCAGGGGAGGTTTAGGTTGGACATTAGGAAAAGGTTCTTCACCCAGAGGGTGGCTGGGCACTGAACAGGCTCCCCAGGGAAGTGGTCGCAATACCAAGCCTGCCAAACTTCAAGAGTGTTTGAACAATATTCTTAGGGTGGGATTATTGTGGTGCCCTGTGCAGGGCCAGGAGTTGGACTTGATGATCCTGATGGGTTCCTTCCAACTCAGGATGGCCTATTGTTCTGTGATCCTAGAATTCTATGCTGTAGAAGATGAGTGCTGTCAGGGATGTCCTGCAGGCAAGAGTGAAGAGCTTTCTTTTGGCAGTCCCATCATCCTTCCCACACAGACAATTCAGGAATTACTCATAGTCTCAGTCTCTGAACGTAAGTCCAAGATCCACACAATATTGATTTCCTAAGACTTACATTGTCTAAAATCTTTTTTTCAGTCCCTCCCACTCCATAATCGTGCTGACTAGGATTTATTCACTTAACTTGCAGCTTGATGACAAAATAGGAACTTGCTAGTGATGGTGGGTGTTCATCTGACCTATTTTAGGTGTCTATGTGGGCTCAATTCCACTCAGTTGTGGAAATGTTTATTTCTTCCCATTGACCACAAAGACAGCCTAGGACTACCATCTCACCTCCAAGCATTTACAGCTGAAGGAAAGGATTCCATTTAAATATGTTTTTCATGCTAATCTGAGAGTCATGGATAAGATCTCCACTGCAAAACAACAAAATGTTAAGCTCAGCTTTTGGATTTCTTTTCCTGTGTGTCTGTTCTCCCCTCTAACTTCTGATAGATGGTCATTCAGCTTCAGCTTGCAGCATCCAGGGCTCCTCGGGGCATTATTCAGGGCCCATTACCTTTTGAGCTCTAATGATACCCTGCCAACAGCAATCCTCTATGCATGCCATTTATTCCATTACACTAAACAGGGGTAATTTGGTAAATTGAGTGTTTAAGTAGCCTAAAGGTAAATATTTTTTTTTCTCTTTTGCAAAATGATGATGTTCCCTTTGGCTTCAGTAGATTCTTGGTTTTGGAAGGGCTTATATTCATTTGCCTTTAATTGTTCATAAAAGTGAAAAGTTAAATAATGCCAGAGAGAAAAAGGCTAAGTCAAGCACTGAAACAAATGTTAAATAAAACCAAAATCAAACAATCAGTAAATTCGAATCTACTTTTTCTTTCAGATGTAACTCTGGGTAACTTCATCCTCCCTGTTCTTTTTACCCAGCAACTAACATGTCAGTGCTAAAGCACCACGGGATAACTGTAATAAATTATCTTAATTACCAATTAAGGCCAGATTATAACTTTTTTTTTTTTACAGAATAAAAGATAGAAGTGATTATTTTGCTTAATATTTCTAAAAAAACCAAGTTAACTTGAATGTCCTAGTGTGAGTGACCTTTTTAATTTGGAATTTGGGCTACTGGAAATTAGTTAAATGAACAAACTTTTGTGGTGCTCACCATGCTAGTGGAATGTTTTGAGAGTGTTGGTGACAATGCTGAGATTTTTCTCTACAATTTGTTAGGCAAAAGAATGAGGAAAAATGTATGTCATAAACAACATCATGGAGTGTCCAAAGCAGGTTACTGAGACAGTCCCATCTTCAGTTAACTTGACAAATTAAATTTATACTGAAATGTACATTAATTTGTAAACTTTTTTTCCCCAAGGGGAAAAAAAATAAGTTGCTTTTGCAAAGCAAATTAGCTACATCCCTTGACTTTGCCCTGGTGTTTACCTCTTCCTACTCTTAGAACGCTGCATGCAGCTTAGGGGCTAAGTTTGTTCCAAAATCCAAATATTGCCAGTTTTCAAGTGAGTTTCTATAAACTACAGAAGTAAGAGGAAGCATGGGGTCAGATGGTTGACTCTGGAAATTTCTCTGCTCAAACAGAAACCAGTTGCTGAGCTTAGGTCAGAAATTTGGCTTCCAGAAAGCTAAAATTCAGCAAAAATTATATTAAGCGTCAGGTGCCGATGCAAATAATAGTGGGAGCTCAAGCAGTATCAGGGCTTTGCTCATTGTCTTTTCATTTAGGCTAAAATAAAAAAGGCCTTAAAATACCGAAAGGAAAATTTTCCCCTTGCTCACACCCCTTTTCTGGAGTATTAGTTTTATCCAATGACTAAATGCTACAAGGACCCTATCTCATTTATCTTTATACAGCCTCGCCCACCAATAAGTTATTTGTTTAGGAAAGCCTTAGAGCCACAGAGCATAATTAACTGTTGGATCAGGCCCACAGGAAAGCCATGACCCACAATCCAACCACCTCAAGAAACATTTTAAATTTCCCCAAGTCTCTGAGGAGGCAGAGGTTTTATTTTTCATATTCTCTACAGTGACATGTGTGTTGATCCTAAAAAGGACAGTGCTTTTTGATATTCTGTCATGAGAATAGATAGCCAAGAGCTCAGAGGTGACTGGAGCTTCAGGCTAACAAGTATTTACTCCAGAATTAGCACTGGCCTGCTGCTTGCTGCCAGGCCTTATTGCCCTTAGTGAGGGTCACTGAGCCTTGGAGTAAAGGAAAACAGAAAGGTCAGATTCATCCCATTTAATCACAGCTACAGAGAAATTAAATTAACCAAATGTGTAATTGAGGTTTCTGGCAATGGGGAGGTGAAAGCAGCTCCCAAAGACACTCACTCCACCTTAGGACAAAGACCAATACCCTTTGGAAAGACTTACCACTCCAGTTTGGAATCATAGGATCCTTAAGGTTGGAAAGGACTTCCAAGACCATCAAGCCCAATCTTTGACTAAATGCCACAGTGCCCACTCAACCATATCAGGAAGTGCCCTGTAAACATGTTTTTTGAACATTTCCAGGGATGGTGGCTCCACCACTTACCTGGGGAGATGATTGTTCCAATGCTTGACTTCTCCCCTAGCAAACAAACCTTTCCTAATATCCAACCAATTTCTACCAAGGGAGTTTACAGCAGCAATATGGCATCAAAGGATCATTTAAGTAGCAACAGATCTGAGTCCGACCATTCACTCAGCACCACTGTGTTCACCAAAAAACCACATCCCCAAGTGCCACATCCACGCCCTTTTGAGCCATCCCAGGGATGGTAATTCTGCTACTTCACTGGTACCTATTCCCTGGTTCCCTGGTTCCCTGGTTCCCTGGTGCTTATTTGAGCGTCCGAACACCCTTTCAGTGAAGAATTTTTTCCTAATATCTAATCTAAACATCCCCTGGCACAACATAGGGCCATTTCTTCTCATTCTGGAGAAACAAGATTGTATCTGTTTATCAGCTCAAGCAAGACTTGTCCCATTCTTTCCCTAAGTGTCTCAAAGCAGTCCAGCTTGCTGTTTAACCATTTGAGAACATGATGGTGTCCCTATGAGCACAGGATAAATTCTCCCAAAAAGGTGTGGGTAGGAGCACCCAAGGCATGTTTACACTGCAGGGCTGTGTGGATGCTCTTCTCCATCCCAGACTGCAGATAATGCTTGCCTGACTTGTGCTCCAACAGCCAGAGCCTTATTTTCTTGTATGCTAAATTCACTCCTTTTTAAAGGCAGACACTCATATTTAAAGAGCTTGCTGTGATTAATATTTTAACTCATGGTAGAGAGGGAAGCAAGGGTTGAGATACTGGAAAAGCATCTGTTAAGAGTGTCTTCTCCCATCCATTTTGAACTTTTTGTCCTTTCAGTAGTTGAAATGTGTGACGTGAGTACATTTATGTACAAAGAGGATGAAGCAGGGGCAAGATGTAATTAGTCATACAACATGTAGTGTACTCTCTACATTAAAAGTGTGTTTTCCTCTTTGCACAAAAAAAAAAAAAAAGAAAGGAAGAACAAATCATTCACATGGAAATAGAATAGATCCCTGTGGTGATTAAAAACTCCAGTAGAAAGATACATATTTAATGAATAGATAGCATAGATAAAGAGGAAGAATGCATTTACAGTAGAAAGCAGCTAGAAGGACTGTATAGCCTTTATTGCAGTGCAGAATCAGCTGGAAACATGGCTTATTAAGTTGTTTAAGTACACAGGCAAGGGATTTAGGAAGGAGGATGGAAAAGCTGAGGGTATGTGAGTATAAACAGCATGTGGTACTGTAGGTGCAACTTCAGCTTGACTGGAAAATGACACTGGTTGAATTCACGCCCAGCTCTTGCTCTAGGAGAGAAACTCAGAATATGAGAGGAGGTGAATTATGGCCCCTGGTGCTGGTTTGTGTGTCTTATCAAGTAATCAGATTGTCTGATCTGCACTAATCAAAATAAAAGTAAGAAGTGAATTGTTTTCTGGATCTTGTTGAATAAATCAGATGCAGCCCAGGCATGAGATAAAATAATCCCTGTTTTCAAGGCATAGTCATATGAATGCATGCCTAAATACAGTAGTAAAATCTTAAATTTGTTGTGAAGGAGTTTCAAGAAACATGTGGCTATGGCACTTGAGGACACGGTTTAGTGTTGGACTTAGCAGTGCTGGGTTTAGTTTTTCTTGATGACCTCAGAGTGTTTTCCAATCTTAATGATTCTACTATGATTCTATGAGGTCCTACACCCTCTCATGTCATCTTCAGCATTGGGACCAGCTGGGATCAAGCCAACACCTAATTTTAGCCATCCAAATGGAGACCTACAGATGTGAGTTACCTGTTCTCACCTCTCTTGAGCATCAGCAGAGAAGCTGACTTTAACTGAACAATACATTTGATCTGGTTTAGACTCTGAGACTCATAAACTTCTCCTTGGAAATGCTTATTTCTCTCTTTTATCTACAAAGGGAAGGCAGGCATCAGATGACTCTTGGTGAAATGAATCCCATCCCACATCTCTCAACAGCCCAGATCCTGTTGGATGCCATCAGTGGCAGGCAGACAACAACAACCCTGCAAGAGGGATGGTTGAGAAATAGAAATTGGTAGACAGCCAGGAAACATCAAATGGAAAATTAGTTGATAAGAAAAGGAGAGGCACAAGGTAGTACAAGTGTCTCTTGTTTCCCATAGGAAAAAACAAGGCCTTCCATAAAGAAAAGTTCTTTATTTCTCCTAAACCATTGCTCTGAAAAAACTCAAACTCAACACTGAATTAAAAGCTGCAGGAGTTTAGGATATTTTATTAAAAAAACCCCACATCACTAAACTGAGAAAAATAAGTAACAGTTTTGTCCAAAAATTTTAAAATAAGCACTATTGAATTTTTTCTGTCTGCCCTAAAGCCAGTGGGACTTTTCTTCTGGGATATTTCTTCTGTCTTCTGACCCCCAATCCCTTACTTTTGCAGATATTTTTACAGTGAGTAGAAGAACTGAAATTATAATCTGAGGAAGACAGCCTAAATAATAAATGTGCTCACATTTGGGGATCATTTCAGGTGTTCTCTAAACCTCTGTGAAGCAGTGTGGGTAAATAGAGTTTGTATTAGTTGGTTATAATTAATCCCAGTAGTTTTAAGGTAGAATCTTCCTGCTCCAGGGGTTCAGAGAAGGAGATAGGTAGAAAGGCAGGGAGGGATTCTCTGGAAAGTGAACGGATGTAACAAATCAGTTTATTCAAACCTGGCAACATCTGATGATTTGCTTCTTTCTGACTGAGACCTCTGAGCTGCACTCTGCTGAGGAAATTAGCATTTGTCCAGCTGTGCTTTTGCCCTGGAAATGCACAAAATACAAGTCTTAAGCACCTTGAAGGAAAGACTACACAATCAAAACAGAAATAAAATAACAGATGTGCTTTTTTCCTCTTAGTTTTCCTACATTTATTCAAATAATTTCCCAAAGTAAAATAGTAATTCAGAATGACAATTTTTAAATGCTCAATCAGTAAACAAAGCCTCCTTCTTTGCATCAGGCAGGTGGAAAGGACCCAACTAATAGAGAATAAATAGCAAGTGACATATAAACAATATAATTAATGCATGAAAAGAAATCCAGAGTTCCATGAAGTTTTCCTTGCAATTCTATTTTAAAAGTGCTCCAAAGGTGCAGCTCCCAAGGACATTCCTACTTTCTTTTGCAATCATTCCTATGGCCCATTTTCAGCAGAGCAGATAAAAGAAGTAAAAGTAGATGAGATTCACCTCACCTAAAAATCAGATAAATCCTAGAGTTCTTTAGTTTCTATCTACAGTCCTTGGAAAAAGAAACTTGAAGAGGAATTAATCCTGTCCTACAGTAGATGTGTAAGAAGATATTTCTGCTCTGGAAATGTCTCTGTAAGGAGTTACCTTTTTCCCTAGTGAGGCGGGAGTCAGGTGTTAAATGCACAGTTGGTTCTAGACAAGGACAAGAAGAAAGGGAAAGAATCACATGATGGAATAATCTTCAGTATGTTTGTATTTTCCTGAAAGCATTACAACAGTCTAGTATAGAATAAACCCAACAAAAAAACCTAGAGAAAATCAATGTTGCATGTCACACAGTCTAAGAACTGGTCTTTGTGAGGAAAGAGGGAGATGGATGTTTCAGAATAATACAAAAAATGAACAGACAGCTGGGTGAATTTGAAACATAACAATAAATATTTAGTAAGACAGTGGATCAATGAAAAAAATTGGAGAGAGAGAGAATGCTGCAGAATCATGATCAGCTGCAGTCATAAATCTGTAAAAGAATGAATTTTTTTCCTGTAAACAGTAGAGAAACACTAGGTAAAAATAGCAAAAAAATAATGTTTATATAATGAAAGGAAACAAATTGTTGTAAATTTAATAAGAAAACTAATATTAATATATTTCTCAAAAAATGCAACAACTAAACACAAAAAAAGATTGCAAAACAAAAGAGCATGAGAAAAATTATAGGTATAAAATGGCTTTCTGAAAGGATTATTATTTTCTGATAAGGATTGTTATTTTCTGATAAGGATATTTTCTGATTCTTATTTGTATGAAAGACTTTCATTGGACATGTGGTGCCAATGGTAACTTCTTCATTTGCCTATTCTTAATGGTGAGTGTGGAATGGACATTGAAATTTCAGTGCTTGAAAGGCAGAATAGCAGGTCTACACTCTCATGATGCATCTTCACTTGAAGTTATGAGAACTGAGAAGAGAGATATTTGCTAATGGGGTTTAAAGCACCAGGGCTGTGTCCTGTAAGACATCTCTGGTGCCTACGGCCTTTATCTATGGAGTTACTATGAGAAATGGTTTTATTTTTTCTCCCAATAAATCCCCTTTTATATCCCAGTGGAGGCATGCTATTGATCATCGCATGTCTTGTCCCACAGTTTGAAAAATTGGCCATTTAGGTGGAAAATCCTGCAGGAAAACAAGCATTTCTTCCAACTCATTTACTCAAGGCACTGTCACAATAGGCCCTAACACAGGACAGATGAAGGAAGGCATTTTTAATTAGGTCACAACGAAGGCTTCAATATTTTTTTTAAGAATTAATATGGGTCATTTAGCAGTAACTTGTCTCAGTGGCTTGTACATTAAAGCATCAGTTAGAAAGCTGGGAAATTTTTGGGGCAAATTAAAAGTTGGTCCTGCCAGTGCAACAACAAGCTAAACGAGATGTGTCAGCTCTGGATACACTCAGGTCTACATGTGTCAATGCCCATCTGCCACGCAGGAAAAACCTGCTACACTACACACCCAGTCTTGTTAAACTTGAGACTAGCTCAGAAGAACTATGGCATTAAAGGGAGGATATCATGAAACTTACTGTCAAATAATGCCTTCCTTTCTTAGTTCATTTTACCAGTGACTTCTTGGTAGCTCCCCACCTAGGACCTGTCTTTCCAATATATTCGAGAGGATATTGAATCTGTCAGTGCATATGCAGCTATTTTAGGGTAACTAATTGCCAACAGTTCATCCAGCTGGACAGCCAAAGCAATAATATTAAAGATTAATGCCCAAGTTCAGCAAAAAACATGGTCATGTGCATGTCCCTGTGGCTTCACTGAGACACTTAAAGGAAGGCTTATTGAACTAAATATATTACTACAACAGAGCCTTAAGAATTATGAATTCACATCCCAGATGCCATGAAGACAGTTTGAGAAATCTGAAAAGATTACTGAATCCGACAATTCCAGGTTTAAACCACTAAATAACACTATAAAATACAATAATCATAGAATCATAGAATAGCTTGAGCCGTAAGGAACCTTTAAAAATCTTCTAGTCCAATGACCTGCAATGAGCAGGACATATTCAACTAGATCAAGTTTCTTATAACTCCACCCAACTTGACATTGAATGGTTTCAGGAATGGGGTATCTATCCCCTCTCTGGCAGTACTGGTCCTGGAACAGACCCTTGAGAAAAAAATCACTTGTCCCTAATTGCCATCTGGACATTGAACCACTGGCATCCTGGATGCCACAATCCAGCCAGTTCCTCATGCACTTAAGAGTCAATCCATCAAATTCAGTTTAGAGAGAAGGGTGTCATGGTGGAATGTGTCAAAGGCCATAGAGCAGTGCAGGTAGATGGAGTTCACAGCTCTTTCCTTGATCATTGGTGCACTCACGCCATCATGCCAGGCCACAAAGGAGGTCAGGTAGGTCTTGCCTTAGGTGGAGCCCTGTAGACTCTCTCAAATAACCTCCTTGTCCTCCATATTCCCTAACATGGCTAGAAGCCATGGAGGATCCATTCCAAATCTTCCCGGGCACAGAGGTGAAGAGGATAGGTTGACAGTTCCCAGAGTCTTCCTTCCCACCTTTTGTGCAAATGAGAGTGATGTTTATCTGGTCACTGGGCACTTCACCTGACTGCCATGACTTCTCAGCTATGATGGAGAGTTTCTTGACAATGACATCACTGATTCCCTTCATCTCATCAAGGCCCATAGATCTGTGTATGTTCTTGCTCCTTGGGTGAAGCTGGTCTGCTCTTACAGGGAGAGGGATGTTGATCCCACAGTCCCTATCTTACTCCCTGCCCACTCAAAAGGTGTGGGAAGAGACACTGTCAGTGAAGAGCGAGGCAAAAAACTTTTTAAGTACCTCAGCCTTCCTTTCATCCATGTTATCAGTTTGCCTTCCTTCCTCTTCAGGGAGTACATTTTCTTTGACCTTCCTGTTCTGGCTGACAAACCCATAGAAGCCCTTTCTGTTACATTTTGCATTTTCTCCTGTTCATTTCCTGTGCTGCCTGTGTTAGTGTAGAGGCTTCAGCTGGGCTGTTGGCTTTCTCAGTGTCTTAGAGGAATACCCTTTAGTTCCTTTTATGTATTTCACTTGTTAAATGCTAACAATGTAACAAAAATAAAGTATAATAATATTAAAATATAGCAAAAAGAATCCAGAGTTCCTATTGCTGGAACTCTTTTTCTTGGAAATGATACAGGTTATGATAAACTAGATTAATTTGAACCTGAAAATTTACTCCCAGTGTAGGAATCCTTCCATTTTTCCACTCGTGATTTCAGCTATATGAAAACGGAGTAACAAACCTCATTTATCTCTCTATAGCCAAAGGACACTAATAGATACCTCAAGGGGACAACCCATTCAATTTGTTTTAGGATGCATTCAATTGCCCTTTGGATGTCCCTGGTTCTTTTTGTCATCTGCAAGGGGCAAGACTGACTGCCACTTTTGGACTTCAAATGTTGGGTGCACTGATTGCTATCTTACTGGTTCACTACCTTCTACTGGAATTTTTCTCTGTCACTTTAATACATCTGATATATATGTGCAGGGGAAAAACATAGAAATAACTATGCTAAATAAGTCTCTCCATCAACACCATTCCACCCAACTCACGGCAAGATGGGTGGAAATATAAATGACAGCAATGTTTGGCCTGCCACTGACACCTATCCACACATAAACAGTCACAGTTAGATGAGATGCTTCACAGTTTCTCTGAATATTTAATTAGTACAAAAACTTGGTTTCTTTGAGCTCCATCAAAAAATAAAATTAAAAAGCCCAGCTTCATTTACCTCGCGTTGACAACAATGAACATTAGAACTTCCCCCAGCGCCGCAGGTTTAGCTCTCTGGCTAGCGCTGAGATGTTGGCAATCAGAAAAGACTTGGGGCTAATCACACTTCTTTATCACCACAGGGATAAACTTAAGTGACAGACAGGCATGGGCTAATTACTTTTAATAGTTTCCCATTGCTCCGGCTGATGACACAGTGCTAAAAAACCATGCTCCCCCCCCCCTCAATAAACCAGAATTTCACTTCCATGGCACTACGTCTTTATCGCCGCTTCGTTACTTCAGGGGAGCTGCCTTCTATAAAATGCCTTTCCCTGTGGCTTAAAGTAAAGATTTTTTAAATAAATTAATACAGTTTATGTTGGGCATCTACCACTTGAAGGGCTAATGATTATTGACTACCCTCCAGCAGACATCAGGGAGTCTAGCCTCAGGCCCTTCCCGCTCGCCCCAAACATGCCGAATGTTAACACATGTTTCTAGATCCTGGCTGGGATTGGACACAAACAAGGCAGTCAGAATGGACCATTTAGTGTACAAGCCAAGATGACAGATCTCTGCTTAATACAAGGAAGACAAAAATTCGTATCTTATTGAAAAAGGCAGAAGAGCCCCGGGTGCTTTCGCTTTGTGATTCTGCAGCAAAAAGTGGGTTGTGTCAATATAAGTCTATGTCACCCGCTCGCAGCTGCCACACTGAATTGACCCTGCTAGCTGCAGACAGAAAGGCCTTCCATTTCCAAATTCTCTCTAATGCTCATCTGCGAGTGAGCATGAGGTGGAAAAAAAACCCAACAAGTTACTCCTAAGTATGGGAGAGAAAAACAAAACAAAAATGTCTTAATACTGTGGGACTCTCCCTGCTCACTGTTTCTAATGAAACACTAGGAAAAATATTCCTCATCTGAAGACATTTCTGAGGATGCTCTGACAACATGAGCTTTATGTTTTGTAAATCATGTTCTTGTAATTCCTTGTAAGTCTCCAGATCCTCTTCAGATAGAGCAGCAGAGCATTAAATATTCTTGTAACACTCACCAGAGCTTAATTACTAAAAGTTGAAACATCTTTTAAACTCCACTTTTTTTTTCTTTTCTTTTTTTTTTTTTTTTGTTCCCTGGGTAGTCCCCAAAGGAAAGCTAGAAAAAAGTTGAAGAATGTGCACAATAACTATTAGTCAAGACCATGTTTCCGGGGGGGCAAAAGAAGATAAACAATTTTGAAACTAAAAATAGAGTATTTCTTTATACCACTATAGTTTAAAATGATAGCATTCACTGATGTGTCTGTTACTCATGTGTATATTTTACTAAGCTCAGATGTTCGTACTGGTGAAAAGATTGAACTGAAAACAAGAAAAAATTAAAATTATAAAGAGAAAAGTTCCCAAGTTCCCTAAAATTGAAAAAAAAATAGAAGAGAGATATCTTAAAGTGGGAAATACAGCATTCTATTGATTTCTGCAGAAATATGATAATTTAGGGAAGCTGAAGATGGGGCTAAAATTATAGAACTATTTCAAATACTTTTTTTTATGGCCCTGCTCAAAGTCCATGAAAATGTACCAAAAAAGAGGTAAAGAAAACCTCATTTCAGCCTATATTCAGGTGAGTCATAATATAAATAAACATAGACAGTAGAAAGGGAGCATATTTTAATAGCAGAAGACATAATTTTTCTCCTTTCTGTGTTGTAGAGGGGTGCTAGTCAAGCTTTCATCAGCTCTTTATGTGAATTTATTATAAAGCACTGGATAGTCAACCCAATAACCTGACTTGTAAATATACCTCACCTGACTGTGAAATCTTCAGAAGTGGCTGGGTCCTGTGTGGATATCTGAGAAGAAAAACTAATCTCATCTAAATGTAACTACCTGAATGTAGCAGTCTAATCTAACAAGCTGTCTGTGCTTTTCCTGTATGACAGAGAGAGAGAATCATGAAGGCTGGAAAAGACCTTCAAGATCTTGAGGGAGTCATTCATCACACTGGTCTTGCAATGGCTTTCCAAAATCCTGTGAAAACTTTTCTTTTTCATCAGCTGCCCAGAGAAGCTGTGGCTGCCCCTGGATCCCTGGAAGTGTCCAAGGCCAGGCTGGATGGGGCTTGGAGCAACCTGGGATAGAGGGAGGTTCCATGTCCCTGCCCATGGCAGGAGATGGAATAAGATGAACTTCAAGGTCCTTCCAACCCAACCCATTCCATGATTCCATGATTCTGTGTAAATTGCTTTGTTTGGCTGCTTTAACCCACCTGTGAATTCATAAATCTTTAAGATCAGTGCCAAGTCCATTTTCTTGCTCTGAAGCCTGATGGTGAGGTCTGGTCATACCCAAATTGCAAAATTTATCTACACTACTCCCTATCCCAAGACAAAACAGAGTTTCTCAACAAAACCTTTTCTGGGACTGTTTGTCCTTTAAATTCCACTGTGAAATGCTTGGCAGAGTGTTAAATGACTATATGTATAAGTGAAGATTTGAGTTGTGTGGCAATTTGGACAAAATTTAATGAAGAAAGACCCATTATTTCTCTCCCACTCCAAGAAGATCCTTTAGGAAAAAGTTTCAATTAATTTTCAGTTGTACAAACATAACACTAGACAAGACTACTTTCAAAAAAGTGTTCAAATTTATGTCATTTTTTACCAGCAATAGAGAAAACTTACAGTATGTTATCATGATTTTCATAAAATGTTAAGCTTTTGTCTATTATGGAAGAGTCTGAAGAGTTACATGACAGTGTGGAAAGTTTTTAATAGCTCCAGACTTATAAAAGAGCATAACTTAGTCAAAAGAAAGACAATTAGGATGTTTCTGGATGGCGACTGGAACCTTTTTCTTAGGGTGCCCACATATTTCAATGATTTTGCAAAAGGAAACTGATTTAGGAGAACATAGAGTCTGGGCTGTCGTAGTTGGGTTTAGTTTCTTTTAGTACTGAGGGGAGAGGGGTGTGGAAGAGATGGATGTTACTCTTTTGACTTCATAGTGTTGAGATGTTCTTTAAAAGTGGGTGATTTAACTGGAGAGCTGTACTCTGTAACTGTGAATATCACATGTCATTGCAGTGATTGCCAGAGAGCTACCCCAGCTATTCCATAAAGTCAATGAAATCTGTTATTTAAGGTTGACTCTGCTCATAAATAAATATGTGAGCCTTAAAAAGAGTGAAGACAACAATGTGATCTGGTTTATGAGGCCTTACTTCATAGCTGTGCTCTCTGACATGCAGAAGAATTGGATAATAAATCAGAATTTGTAAGGTGAATTTGAAGTCACAGACAATACACAGACAAGTGTAATAAGTATTTTCTGAAACCCTTAATAAGCTGTGTCTTAACCCTTAATAAGCTGTGTAATAACCCTTAATAAGCTGTTTTCCCCTTCTCTTTTTCCCTTTTGCCAAGGCAGTGATGTTTGACAGTGAACTCAGGCTTTTACTCGAGCACCAGTCAGAGGTGTTTAAGGCAGCCCATTCTCTTTGAGGGATACTGACAGCAACTCTCCACTGAGATCAGATCAAGTCAACAATAGGGAGATGACTGAGTATAAAAGTTAATGTTGCTCGGTCGTGTCTCAGTAGAATGGGCTGACAATGCAAAGAATTAACAGCCTGAAGCCAGCAAATGATGCTTTACAACATTGTGCAGACTCGAAAGTGTGGTCAGCTGAAAGACTCACCCACGAGATCTTGGGACTTTACTTGTGCTACTAATTTGCCAAACAGTGTAAGGGCAGACAGTTCATTTCTTGTTCCCATCCATCTCTAAAGCAGGGATGATAATTATCCTATAGCTTTTTACAAAGGATGGAAAATGGCTAAGCCATGTAATTAATTTTATTCTATCTACAGATCTAGTTCAGTTCTTGTGGACTTTATCTGTGTTATTTGAGCTGTTATCAACCTGAAGGTCCTCTTTGTTTCACTATTTCAGGCTTTGAATCCCATTGCAGATAAGGCAAAATGTGCCCACTCATTCCTCAGACTCAGTGGTACCCAAAAATCAATATTAGGACAAGAGGGAATGGCTTTAAATTGAAAAAGAGGAGGTTTAGATTGGATATTAAGAAGAAATTCTTTACGGAGGTTGTGGCTGCTCCATCCCTGGAAGTGTTCCAGGCCAAGTTGGAGCAACCTGGTCTAGTGGAAGGTGTCCCATGACAGAGGGTTAGAACTGAGTGATCTTTTAGGTCCCTTACAACCCAAACCATTCTGTTTTTGTAATGAGTCTGTGATTGCCTTCAGCTGCTGAGGAGCAGTGAGATTTCTCAGCAAAAAGGTTGGGCTTTCCCGGCTGCAGCTCCTGGTGAGGAGCAGGAGGGTGCACCAGCAATCTGCTGTACTCACCAGAAATTATGAATTCAAATCCTGAAACACAGTGTGCTCCACAGCCAGTGACACACAAAGGGATGGGGTGGTTGAGGAAGTAATGTCCCCAAAATGCTATATCTGATTTAAGCCTACCTTAGAGAATGTGGCCATAAATTCCCACAGAATATAAATGCTTTACTGAAGTATTTCCCCAGTTGTAGTGCCCATCATTAGAGCAAATGAATCTACTGGAATTTCTTTAAGAACACAATGAATCACTTTGAAGATTTTTCAGATGCAGACTTAATCTTCCATTACATCTTAGAGGAAATAATATTCTGGCATATTATGCACCCTTAAGTCTCTCTCAAGATTCCTGGATGGTACATCAATGAAAAAAATATCACAGCCAAGCATACAGGAGCAAAGCAGGGCAAATATGTACTTTTTTGGTCAACTATTTTACTTCTTGGCAAGTTAGGTGCCCTTTGTGGGCTCACTCAGCATGGTTTGAGAGCACTGGCCATCCTTCCATGGGTTTATTCCAGCCTCAGAAGAGCCCTGGAAGGCATGCCCACACCATGCAGCACTGAGAGCCCCCTGCACACATGCTGACCACTGAATCAGAACTCAGGCAACTCCCCTGCCAAGCCTCTTGCTTCAGAGCCAGGTGCTTCTTGTGCTGTACTACAAACTACACAGGCAAGGGTTCATTTAGAGCTTGGTCAGGTATCCACAGAATGGTGCCAAGATTGTAGGGTGTCCATTCTGTAGGAAGAATTTAGTTTGCTGAATGCAACCAACTGATACAGTTGGAAATCTTTTCGGGTATTAAAGAATTTACAGAAGCGCTGAACCCTTCTCCATTTACAGGGTAGCCCATAGAGACTAAAATTACACAAGATGTCTGTGTTTGAGGAGCTGACTACTGCTCATTGTGTGCCTTGCAAACATTGACATTTGAGGTTGCATTCCCCAAATACAGATATCTAGTGTCATTTTGAGCATTGAATAAGTGCCTTGGGTACCCCAAGGTGTCTAAGGTGACACTGTAATGCAGTGTTTAGGTCCTGAATCTCACTCTAATGACACAGAGCCAGATGATGAGGCAATTATTCTGTTCTATAGTAACTTTCCTCATCTCTCTAGGAATATTATGAGTAAAGTCTGTCTGGTTTAGTTGTAAAGTCATGCATGTCCTTGTAGTAAGTCACTCTCCTAGGTCTCAGCATGATGCAACATGTACTTGTGGGAGAAAGAAAGAGTGTAAGTGCTTGCAATGGTTAAATACCAACGAGATCTGGTCCAACAAATCTTTACACTGACTCAGCTACTAAGTAAGACTGTGTTAACCACATTGCAAGCACATTTATATTATGAGATTTGAAAGGATAACCTCCACTTTCAAGTTGGCAAGTGGCTCTGAATCAGACAAATATGAGACAAGGAGCAGAAAAAATACTTAGATATTTTCCTCTGCTTTGTGGAATGTATTGATAAACGTATGCTACCATTTAACTATTCATTCTGTTGGAGAAAACTGGTTAACCCCTTAAGTGTTTTGCCCTGAAGGCAGACATTAAAAGTTAATTATAACCACATGGGACAAGCCCCTGGAGGACCATGACAGCATTAAGCTGCTACCAACCAAGCATGCAGGATGCACAGCACTCTCAGAGAACACCATGTACAAAAATGATGCTGTCTCCTTGAATGAGTCCTCAGAAGTTAAAAACATGCTACTTTTTGCATGCACAGTAAAAAGGCAGATTGCAAATGTTCTACTCAAAGCAAAAAAAAAAAAAAAGCTTCCAAGTGAAGAATTAGAGCAAATGAAAGCAGGGAGTAATGTGATTAAGCAATGTGGCGTAGTGACAGACTACCACAACACTGTTTTACTCACTGCTGAGAGGAGAATATGGTGAAACCTCTTCTAAAGACCTTGGATTGCTACCTTGTTATAAACCTTTCAGTACCATATATGGTCTATAAGGCATTTTGATTTTACCTCTATGAAATGGGAGAGGAGATGACACCTGTCCTTGGAGAGGATCATTTAGACACTATGGATATTAATAAAAAGAGAGTAGTTCTAAGGGAGAGGCACTGGCTCTGTCTGTGCAAGTAAATTAAGTGTGGCTGCAAGGCATTGAGGTTAAGTAAGAAGGAATGGTCTGCACCTACATGTTTAAACTTTCTTCCTTTGTATGGAAATACCTGTACCTAAGTTAACTGTTGGGAATATTCCCTGTGCTACATCCAAGGTACTCTTTAGGAGAAACCCTTTTCTTTTAGACCAAATAACATGTGGAGGAGATTTTTAAATTATATTCTGGTAGAGAAAGATGAATTCCAGCAATGGGGAATATCTCTGTTGCTTTTTAATACAGAACCAGTCACTCCATCCTGAAGAGAAGCCAGGACATATTCAGGAGACTTGATTCTGCTTTTCTGTCCCACTGAGCAAATGGATTTTTATTACAAGAGCCAGAGCAGCCCAGAATGGGTGTGCCCAGCTCCTGATAACATTTAGAGTAATAACTAATGATTAAAAAGAGTGGAAAAGTCTTGATAAGAGAATTGTTGCTAAAACTAAGCAGCGATAGCTGATGGCACAGGATGATGTAATGGAATCAAGTTGGGATGATAAAATCTGGTTGACTCAATGACCCAGATGTATATTTCCATGCTCTTGCATGACAAGGAGGCATCTCAGAATTTCTTGTATGGCTGGTGCTTCCTCAGGTCGCACGAGAAGAAGAAGGGGGAAGCTCTTCTGTGTCTGGTCACGCTGTGGAAAAGGTGTGAAGTGTTAGGGCTGAGAATGGGTGTCCATCACCAGATCATAGAGTGGAGGGTAACCCCACTCTCAGTGCTCACCATGGGGTTACCTGACTCAAAGGAGAGTCTGTCGCGATCGGCGGAGGAATTGCCTCACACAATATGCGTGAACAGCAAATCCCAAAGTTTATTGATAGCTCACACATATTTATATTGGTGTTAATGAAGCTTATACATATTGCAAAAGCTGAGCTCATTATTGGTTAAAGCACACTTAGATCAACCACACCTACTTCTATGCTCTAATGATTATTTTGTTTCTATGTTTACATTCTTATAGCTACTCTACCTAGGCTATCTTCATTTTCTGGCAAGCGATTTTCTCCCCCATCTTCCTGTTTCAGCGAAGGTCACCATGACCTCTGTCAGTGATTGGCCACTGGTTACTTAATCCCCAGCTTGTTTCCCCTATCCTTATCCAACGGTATCACATCGAAGTGGCCTTTCCCAGCTAGCCAATTATCCACAAAGCTCTCCACAAGAGCCTTCTGTGTCCTGTCCATCATCCAGGGGATTGGGAATGGTCAGTTGGCAGGGACAGAATTTTCTAAGCAAGGGAAATCATGGAAGTTCTGTGTCGCAGAAGTCAAGTGACAAGAGACAGGATAAGAAGAAATGGACTCAAGTTGCACCAGGGGAGGTTTGGATTGGATATTAGGAAAAATTCCTTCACTGAAAGGCTTGTCAAGTGTTGGAACAGGCTGCCCGGGGCAGTGATGGGAGTCTCCATCCATGGAGGGATTTAAAAGTGCTGTAGATCAAAGAATCACAGAATCTACTGAATTGGAGGGGACCCACAAGAATCACTGAGTTCAGCTCCTGGCCCTGCACAGGACCATGGCTTGATGGTGTTTGATTAATGGTTGGACTTGATGATCTTAAAGGTAATTTCCAACCTAAATTATTCCATGATTCTACAATATAGCTCTATAAATATTTTCATTGGGACCTGGGATAATGTTTATATTTTGCAATCATCTCAGGCCAGCTGGAACATCCAACAATGGTGTTGAACATGCCTGCTCTGGCCTCCTTCAAGGTATGGTCACCAGCTGACAGTCTGTGTCCCAGCTGTTTATTCACACTATGTGTTCTCCTCCATGACACTGAGCCAGGCATAGCTTGTAGGTGGACCACAAGTGAGGGCATTCAACTGGACCTCACTCATTGTCCCACAGAGCCTAAAAAGAGCATGGCACTGTGCTGGAAAATTTATGAGGTAGGAAAAGGGAAGACCTGTGGGACGGCAAAGGATTGTGATGAGCTGAATTTCACCTGTGAAACCAGGCAGGTCCAGGGTTGGTCTGTAACTCCTGCCTCCCTGGGAGGGAGGTTCTGGCAAAGGAAGATGTTACTTCCAGAGAAGAGACTTCGTGGCTTCCAAGACATTTTGTCTTTAACCACTGCTGACCACACTGGGTTTGGAGGCTGCACAAACCAGAGTGCAGGGCATGAGGACAGGCACAGCTCAGCTGGCAGAAACATCCCTAAATACAGAACTGACAATCTGGGAGCAGCGAGGGGAAAGAACATTCAAGAAAACTTTGCAAAATCTGGATAATTTACTTTAGGCTTCCTGATGGTAAATTTTAAACATACATTTCAGCCCTGGTGCCCATGCTTATGCAGTTACCTTATGAAATTACCTGATTTATTCCCTCCATGAGCCTCCAAGATACTATTTCTGTTTTAATGCTGTGGAAGTGAGGTAGGAAGAGGTTCATTCTCAGATTCATGTGGAGAGTGACTCAGACTCCCTAAAAACTGAGAGAGCCAGGACTAAGGCCAGACTGAGGAACCCACCTAGATCTGCCCATATAACAATTTGGCTTCTCACTTTGTAAACTCTCCAGGTTCCAGCTCTATCCTACACCAAGAGAATGGTTAATTAAACCTTTTAGATTTAGATATGTCTTAATACTGCACCTTAATACTGCTACCTGAATCCTGAAAGGAGATAGGCAGTGTGAGTTCTTAAATGTCTTACAGCAAAAACCTGGAGTCTTGAATCTTAAAGAGGAGAATGATTTAAGAAAAAAACCCAAACCAACATTTTTCTCAGCTCTTGGAAGAGTCTTTATCCATTCCTTATATCTTTAAGAGAACACACAATCCTTTGCTGTTCAATCTGCAGGTACCTTTCTCTCTGTCTTTTTTATTTTTTTGCATTTTGCACATTTTCTTTACCCCCCCGTTATTATTTAACTTTTTTGTTTGTTTGTTTACTTTTTGTTTGCAACAAATAGAGAGTGTTTTCAACTAGCATTTGTGGGAATAAAATGTTCTGATGCTCTTGAAGGGGCTACTTGAACTTTGAAACGCAGTCAGGTAGGAGAAATAAAGTGATTTGTTTGCTTATGCTGCATCTCTAGCAAAGGAACAAGAGGAATGGGAGATGTAAAGAAACTTGGCTCACTACTTCCCTTAATTTCTGGACAGAGGAGTAGAATATTAAACAGGGAAAACCAAGGGAAGCATTGTGGAGATGTACAAGGACCATGAATAAAGAGATACTGTTGTGGCTGCAGAAAAATAAGCAAAAAATCCATGACAGCTGTTCCAGACCCAAATCTGCTACCACACTGTCCTGGGGGCCAAGAGCCTTGTGTGACAAAGTGGTAGGCAGACTTTGAAGGCCTAATTTAACAAAAAACCCAACTTCTCTGCTCTTTATGTTCTTTACATGGGGAAGATGCCCTCAGAGGAGAATTGGGAAGGCTAAATGACTCCTTCACTTATTGTTACACAGCATATTCACACATCTACCAAAGACTGTGGTCAATTTTCCCTATTTTACCCAGCAAAACTACTTTTGTACCACTCCCATGCATTGGCCAGGCTGTACCAGGTCTACTCTGCTGTTCAGTCCCTCTTTTGACTCTCACCTGCTGCAGGTGCCGTGGTGTCAACTGAACCCAACATTAATGACAGTGCTGTTACCCACAGTGACACCCACGGGGGCTTTGCAGCCACAGAATCATCCATTATACATCTGAAAAGCTGCTGAAACCCAGTGTCAGAAGTCCCAGCAACACATGAGCCTGTGAAGTGGCAAAGCCATCAGCTCTGTGACAGCTTCATGCCCAAGGCTAGCAAGGCTGGACATGGCAGGAAGGGAAGACCCCTGCAATGTCAGGGGAACTGGCTAAATGGACCTAATAGGCCTTTTCCATGGCTGGTGTCTCTGTGCCCTAAGGCTGAGTCCTGAGTGAGGGGTGGCATTGTAATTATGCTTCTCTGGGAGCTGCCCAAGGAAGGGGTTGTGGTGAGGAGTGTTATGATCCTTTCCCCAAATGCCTTTAGCTACAGGGCAGGAGGCAGTAACTCACAGTGACCTGGAAACACAAGATTTTACTGCTCTGGCAGCTCTGCCCCAGCTTTACCCATTTCTGTGCTGTTTCTTTCTTCCTCCCTCTTGTCTGCTCCCTCTTTCTTCCTCTTTCAGCCTTGTGGAAGAGGTGACCATTGGAAGGTGTTCAACATTCAAGCTAAATCTCATCTGCCCAAAGTATCTTCCCTGCTTGAAGTCAGTAGAGCTCCAGCTGTCATCTCCAGCATGTGGGGTTGTGTGGCAGAGTGCAGTGGTTCTGTGGACACTTGGCAGATGGACAGTCCTGGAGAGCAAGGGAAGATCCCTTCCTGTCACAGAGGAGGTTTAGATTGGATATTAGGAAATGGTTCTTCACCCAGGGCAGGGGTCACAGCAATGACCTGACAGAGCTCAAGAAGTGTTTGGACAATGCTCACAGGGACAGGCTGGGGTTCTTGGATATGTGGTGTGCAGGGCCAGGAGTTGGACTGGAGAACCCTTGTGGGTTCCTTCCAAGTCAGGTTCTTCTATAATTCTGATTCTATCATTCTGTGATTGATTCTATGATTCTGTGATAAGGACTTTGTACATGCAGGAGGGCCACCCTTATCTATGTGTGAGCTTCAAATGACACTGAGACTCAGGAACAAACATCTCCTACCTTATGGTCTTCACAGATCTTCCAGAGAGCAGGAAAAGCCTTCATTTCCTGTCTAAGGTGGAGTTACCATCTCATACTCTGATCTGAAGACTGATTCTTCCATCCTTCTCACATAGTGACACCTTCCAGGAATTAAAGCATCATCAGGAATGGCATGGCTGAATTCCACCCACATGAGCACATCCCATCCATAGGGGCACACCTCTTAACTGGAAGAACACCAATTGCAGACTGGCAGTGATTTTAACAACTGGAGCAAATAATAAAACCACTGGATCAGTCCATTGCTCCTTGATTCTCAAAGAATTAAGGAAAGTTGTTATCCATTTATGTCTTCTTATGGGAGCAAAGATACTTAGGGACTCTGTGTAAATATAGGTGTTTGTATACCTAATATATGTGTCTATTTTAAGGTATAAATCATGGTATTGTCTGTATGAGCAGAATATTTAAAGCAACTGTCACCAAGCTTTTTCCAAATACACCAAAGTAGCTGAGACGCAGGAGCTGCAAGCTGGCATTTGTAGAGAAGACTGACAAAGCTGATAAAAGATAAACATACATACAGGTTAAGATAATTAAGAATAAATCCTCTGTAAATAGATTCAGTCTGATGGGACTGATGGACTTGGGAAAGGACATCAGGTGGTCCTTGGAGCTTGGATTTCTATTAATTTCTGCTTCTTTCCTTTTCTTGGCAGCAAACAATGTGTTGAGATAGTAAAAAAGCCTTCTAAAATCAAACACTGCCTCCAAATCCCCCCTGTAGTGACAATAATAATCTGTGGTTTTACAACTGGAGGCGCTAAAGCAAAATGTTCTAATGAATTACAGGAGAAATAACCCAATAGGACCAATTCTGGGTACATTTTCACATGCTACTCTGAAAATAAATGTTCTTAACCCAACTGGTAAGAATTTCCAGTGCCTTGTGGTGTGACACATGGAGTGATAGTGCACAGTTCTAGGATAGGAGCAAGATCATCTTCATGTTATTAATGCCTGTTCTTTGGCCTTTATTTCCCAAAAAGATGGAGATTTCCCTTACCAGTATATTCATGTAGAAAATTTCTCACCCTGAATCTAACCCTGGTAATGTAAGTCAGAATCACCACAATTAAGTGTTTAATCTTGCCAGTGCCCTTTTACACTCAGGGTTTATCCATTTTAGCTCTGTATTGATTAAACAAAGTATGGCAACCAATTATTCTCTTCTGCTTTGCATAGCTTTTCTCTATTGTACTAAGCTTTTCTTTTCCCTGCTTCTTTCTTTGGAAGAAGCTATTGGAAATCTTGTGAATGAACGTGAAAAAGATTTTAATTACCTAACAAAGAACTATTATTTAAGTATTATGAATGAACTAAATAAAATTATTAAGGTGGGATGACTAAAAAAAAAAGGTGAAAATTATTTAGGACAAGAAGAAATGGCCTCAAGCTGTGCCAGGGGAGGTTTAGATTTCCTTCACCAAAAGGGTTGCCAAGCACTGGAACAGGCTGCCCAGGGCAGTGATGGAGTCACCATCCCTGGAGGTATTTAAAAAATCTGGCACTTGGGGATGTGGGTTAGTGGTGGCCTTGGCAGTTTCAGCTTGATGATCCTAAGGGTCTTTTCCAATCTAAATGACTCCATGATTTTGTAAAAAAAAATAAAAGCCTGACAATTAAGAGTCCATTAGGATGAAATGTAAATACAGCAGCATTTAAGACATTTTTTAAAATTTTCTCTATGTGGGCCATGCTAAAATTGGGGACCATGTCACTTCAACAGAATTGCCTAATGATGGTGATTAAATTAAGCTCACTGTGACCATTCTCCTTCAGACTGGAAATAAAAATTCAAGAGGACTTCCAGAAGGTCTTGGGAAGGCAGAGGGTGGGTCTGATGAGAAAGGTGATGCCAACATAACCAAATGTTTGTTATCAGGGTCATGGGGTCTTTCTTTCATAGCTATCTCAAAGCCACTTAGTGTGGGTAAGACCAAGTGAGCTTCTGCCTGAAAATATCACACACAGTGAAAAATGCATCTTGCCATGTGGGTAAAATCTCAGCATTGGAAAAATATTTCAAAAAGCACAAAAATGTTAAAAAAATACCTTTCCAGTTTTCAAATACTGAGTAATTTTTTTAATAATTTAGTTTAAATTTATTACAGAATAAAAATGAAAAATTATTTACCATTGAAAGGTCTATCAGAAAACCTTAAATTTTGTCAACTGAGATTTTCCCCTAAGTAATCTGTTTTATTTTTTTCCCCTTTTTTCATTTTTAGTTTTGAACACTAAACTTGGAAATCAATTATTCATTAAGTTTATTTATGAATAGACCTGGCTTTTCAATGTTCTTCTGCATCAGGAATTGACTTTTCTTAAAAATTAAACTCTTCTTAAACCTCGGCAGTGTTAAAGACATTTTCTGTAATCCAGTAAAACCTTTTCACATTCTTCACAAATTTTATTGTGGATTGTGTTTAACCTAAAACACAGCACTCGTCAGTGGGGTTTTTTTAATTTATAAGTTCTGTTCATTTTTTAAATGATATGAAACAGGAAACAAGACAGAAATTTTCAAGAAAATGAGAACCTGAATCTCTTTGCTCTTTAAGAACAGAAAGAATTCTTAGCATTTCTAAAATGGTTTTTGAAGCAAATTCATTAATTTCTCAGACACCTGACACTTTGGACACAATATTTGGTTTGCATATTAAATTCTTCTTTTGTTTTTTCTTGTGTCAAGGCACCTGAAATTCCAGTTAGTGCAAGGAGGACATCATGATGGAGATCATTTTACTTGGTGCTGAGTGATTAAAAATTGATTTGTACAAGCCCACTAAGCCATTTGAATAGTCAGAGGAAAGGGACTTCCAGAGTATTTTATCCCCCTGCTTGTGAACTTTACAGCAGGAGGAATCACCATTTCCATGAGCACACCTCCTCCTGGTGTATCTGTCTGCATGCGTAATTTGGTGTTTAATATAATTTTTTCCTTTAGAGAGCTGAACAGAATTAAAATGGGAACCACCTCAGAAACACATTGTTTGTGGCCTGGAGTGGGTTGACACTGGCTGGATGCCAGGCATGCACTGAAGCCATTCTATCACTCCCTCTGCAGCTGGACAGGGGAGAGAAAATACAGCACCAGTTTCATGAGTTGAGACAAAGAGAAAGATCACTCCCCAAATGCAGGCAAAACAGACTCAATTTGGGGATATTAAATGAATTTATTACCTATGAAATGGGAGCAGGATAACGAGAAATAGAATAAATTTTAAAAACACCTTTCCCCCATCCCTCCCTCTCTCCAAGTGGCTCAGGAAGACAGGAAATTTCTAATTGGCCCTGCCTTGGCCAGCAGTGGGTCCATGGAGGAGGGTTCTGGCAGCTGCTCACAGAAGCCACCCCTGTAGCCCCATCACTGCCAAAACCTGGCCACACAAACCCAATATATGACCTTAATTAATCAGGGATCAGCTGCAGCACTCGGCTCACCTACTGCAGTCTGAGGGCTGAGTGCTGCTGCAGCTCCATCTAATCCAAGAGGTGAGATTAATTAACACCAGAACAAGGCTAAACAGCTAATTGAAAGAGATCCATGGGCTAATCCAGAACGTTTGGACCTGGGTTTACTTTTACTTCCTTCCCAGCAGCAGCAAGTCTGGCCACAGCCTGGTTTAGTTAGGATTGTAACATAAAATCACTGAGCTTCATCTTCCCACATCTCTGAGACGAGGGGAAATAGCCCCAGGTTGTGCCAGGGTAGGCTCAGGTTGGATATTTGGAAAAATTTCTTCATTGAAAGAGTGATTGAGCATTGGAACAGGCTTCCCAGAGAAGTGGTGGAGTCACCAGCCCTGGAAATGTTTAAAAGAGGAGAAGACATAGGACTTCATGATGTGGTCATGGTTGTATTTGGTCAAAGGTTGGACATAACAATTGTAAAGATCTTTTCTTATAATTCTATGATTAGTTCTTCCTTTTGCTTTTTTTATCCCTCAATCTACTATAGGTTCTTAAATCTTTTTGTTTCTGCTGAGCACAAGCAGTGAAAATATGTCAAATTTTAAGACAATCAAAACAGTATTCAAAGAGAGCTATTTAGGGTGGGATAAATCTTCCTTGGAAGTTATTGTCAGTTTTCCAGAAACCATGTGCTGAGATTCATTCATCAAGCTCTGTGGTTTTGCTCATCTAAATTATAGAATCATAGGAGGATTTGGGTTGGAAGGGACCTTCTAGTTCCCCTGGGAAGGGATCATCATTCCAACCCTCTGACATGGGCAGGGACACCTTCCCCTAGAGCCCAGCATGGTACTGAAATTAATTTATTGCACCTAAATTCAGGCATTCTGGCACCTTTTGATGGCTGCTTTTAAAACCTGTCAAATCACAGCTCTAAGCCCTACATTCACCTGCCAGGATTGTGAACAAATATAAACAGTTGCATTTATTACTTTGTTTATAAAATCTAAATCAGGTTTTCAACTTAACTTTCAGTTGTATGTGTATTTTTTGACAAAATTAGACACACAGGTAAATAAGGGCTACCTCCAGCCCCCCAGATTGATATAAGTGTTATATAGGAGATAATTTACTGAATTTTTAAATGTTATGTTTCATTTTGTAAAACTAGGCAGATGTTTCAGCATTTTCAAAACAAAAATGGAGGCAATATTGCATTAAAAACATCCACCTACAAAGGAAAATTAAATCTAAAAGAAAGCTAAAACCAAAGACAGCTAACCAAAATAGACTTGGATTAAATGCTCATATTAAATCCAACAAAAAAAATCATTTTTAATTCAGCACAGCCTAATAATTTTCCTCAGGCTTGTTATTCCAGCAGCAAACTGAAAAACACTCCTTTATCCAACTATTGTTGTTACTAGAAAGGTTGAGTTATGGCCAAAGAAGCATCAAAAGGGAATATTTTCAGTGCTGAGCACTGGAGCTGGAGCTTGGCAGACCCGACAGACAACTCTTGTTGTTCTAATCGGGAAGAAATGTGCTCCATCCCTGTGCCAAGAATACACAAGCAGCTGAATATTCCATTGTTTTTATTTACTTATTTTCCAGGTAGTTCAGGTATCTCTAACTACCCTTAAAAATGAGGAGGAAAAAGACATTACATTATTTGTATTGCCACTAGCTAGAAAATGATGGATTCCCCTAGCATGGCTGGAGGGGTTTTATGGGATTTGCTTTTATTTTTTTTTAATCTTCCCTTCATTAATATTTAAGTCTAGACTTAGGGAAGTGAAAATGAATACATAACAAACAACAACCCAAGTTACTCTTTGTAGGTCTAGTTTGAAATTCAGAGCACTGGTAGTTGGTGGAAAAATCAAATGGGAAATATCTATTTTGTGGGATTTCTTGACTGCACCTTTGCAAGAATCCAGTAACAGTTCCTAATGCAGTGTTGTGCTGCCTCATTCACTGATTACTGTAAATTGGCACAACTTCATCCTACTAATAGAGAACTGCCAGATTACTCAAATTGATAACCTGGATCACTGCTCAGTAATTAATTTTGCAGAATCTCCTAACTAAACACTGTTTCCCTCTTGGAGAGAAAAGTAAATCTCTGTTGATGTAAACTGAACTTGGCTTTGTTTCGTGCCTGGAGAGCAGGAGAGCTTAACTAAAATTATTCTACTGGCTTGGTGGATGGTAGAGTCAGGGAAAAAAATAAAGTGGAAAAACTTTTTTATGTAATTAAAAAACCACCCAAAACCTCCAACCCTGAAATGCTTAATTAAACAGCTCTAGAGAGAAGTGGCCAGAGGCAGAATTTGGCATGGAAAATGCATTGAAGAAACCATTCTAAAGGACCCCGTGAAAATGTGTTTTGATTTGATTAAGTTATAAGTTTTCTATAAAAAAAAAAAGACAAAATACATTCTTCAAAGCAGTAAACTCAATAAGTTCCTGCAGAATTATTAATGTCAGAAAAAAAAAAAAGACTTCTAACAGAAGCATAATATGGCCTGAAAAAAGAAGGTCCAGTTTTGAATTTTATAATCACCAGCTTACTCAAAAATCTACCCAGTGCTCTTCTTTCCAGTCGTAATAAACTCATCTTTTCAGTGGTTTGAGGTTTGCTTTTAGACTGATTTGTAGGGTTACTCCAAGGGTCAGGTGTTGCTCCAGGAGTGTGAAAAATAAGCAGAATTTGCTATCTCTATAATCCTCTGTGCATCTGTCCCCAGGTTTTGACACAGATTGGTGTTTTGAGCCAAGGTGATCAATTACCATGCTACCATTCTTTTATAAAACCAATATTTTCCTTGATTTCCAGCTCTGGAAATCCAGTGTTTGCTTAAGAATTGGTTTCCTACAAACAAGTTAACAAACAAGCAAATTGTTCCTCCTAGAAAAAGCTGCTATCTCAAAAACAATCTACTTTTAAAACATTAAATAGGGGCTGATTCAACATGTTAATTATTTACAGTTGGAAAAATGGAATAACTATAAAAACCAATATAAATTAAAATCTTGTGATACACTTGCATATAATTAGGGGTTTATGAGCCCCTATTTCAGCTTGATGAAAAGGTTGTGGAATGAGCAGACTTAAGCAAGTACAATTTTTATTCAAATAACTAGAGGAAAACAAGGAAAGCTCACAATCTGACCATCTCTGCTTAGTTTAAAGCTGATAATTCAGTGAATTCTAAACCCAGCCTCCATTCTAAGACCAAAAATATTTTCAGTGGGGACAATTTCCAGATGGGCTTCATGCTTTTAGCCCCCAGACAACTCCACTCTAAAACACTCAATTAAATGTTGAAACTTCCACTGTTAATACTGACCTAATAACTTATTTTCTCATAGTCATTTTGTTTTAAACTGTTTGGCATACTTTGGAACAAAATTTGCACACAATTGCTCTGGAAATTTAATAATAACTTAAAGGAGTGATTTTGGTCCTTGTTAGTAAGAAAGTGTTACAATGGATAAAAAGCTTCCTCTCCAGAGAATACCTCCATAATGAAAATAAGTAGTATTCAAATGGGGATAAAGTCACAGTGTTGATAAAGCAAAACAAGGTGTTTCTCTTATACCAACTTCACAGTATAGAAAAATATACCCACCAGTATGGAAAAAGTACCTACTGCATCTCTGCATGCAAATACTGACCCACAGCTCCTGAATCCCCATGGCTTTTCCTACATGAACAAGGTAGAGATTATTCTCATTTAAAAGGTGGCAACATATCAGAAATTATTTCTAATTTTTATTTTTAATTTTTAAGGAATTTTAGTCTAATCTAAAATCCATAAATGTCTGCAGCAGATCTGTTGTATTCACTGGGCTTTGCAGTATGACTTTAACCTGCAGAAACTGAGTCAAGGGATGAGTGAGGCAAAGGGGCCCTCTCTGTGTCCCTGGAGGGATGAAGAAAAAGTGTTTTTTCAAGTTTTAAGTGTTTAATCCAAAACCTGTTTCCAACAGGAATACAGTCATAGTAGAAGTCCTGATGGAATGTGTTCATTTTGTGCTCCAGCTTTGAAAAATATCTAATTAATTGACCACATATGCAGTGCAGGAATTCTGGTCCTGACAGCTGCCATTTGTGCCAACAGCATTTTGGGATTCCCTTTCTGTTCCAGGTGATAGGCAAGGGGAACTGCAAACCAAAACCAAGCCACACATGGGGGCTGGTTCTCTCTCCTGGTACATTCCACTCTCTCCATCATCTCCAGCTGCTCTTCCTGCCATGGCATGGGATGAGAAAATGGCTTGGAGCAGCACAGGGCCATGGAGAGCAGGTGATGTGGAATGCCAAAGCAGAGACAAAGGGCAATTTCTCATCTGCCCTGAGGGTCCAGTGTCCCAGAGGAATTATCTGTGTTAGCTTTGCTCCTTGCCTGTGTGATACCACTTGAAGAATTAATAGAGCAGTCTGGTGGGGGTGATTACTGCTGTGCCAGCAATACCCAGCTCTGTATCATCCTCTCTCAGAACAGAAATTGATCCCTGAGCTGTGATGCTGTCAGGTTGGAGCAGCAGGCTGGGAATTGACTTATCACAAACTGCAAACACAGGAAGGACCCACAGGCTGCCTGTGTCACTGTACCACCCTGCAATCACTTTAGAAGATGAGATAATTTGAACCATCTTCCCTTATTTCAGGCTTAGAATGAAGCAGCAACCTCCTCCTGCCCCATTTCGGTGCTAAGAACCCTGAAGAAGGTGTGAAATCTTAACCAGATGATAGTCTGCCAAATTGATGCTCAGTTTGAACATTATATTCACTGAGATTACATAAGGATGAATCAAATGAACAATACTAGGCACAATCCATGTGAAGCAACTTTCTCCAAAAGAGGAAAAATCCCAGGAATGGGGGCCCTGATTCATAGAGGCTGAGCTTGTGTGGTTCAGTAATTCAAGTAGGGGCACACAATTTTAGCCAACACAAAGCAGTCCCCTCTTCCAGGTTTGGTAACTTGCTCTCAAGAGGTTCTTCTAGGTCACACAAGAAATCTGAGGTGAAACAAAATCTTAGAAATACTATGTCATATAACTACCCAGAGATAACTCTAATTCCTCTCCTGGAAAAAAAGTAATCAATGTGTTAGAACATAATAACAATGGATTTCAAGGAGATTTATCCTTCTGCAACTACTGTTAATTCTGATTTAACAAGGGTACAAAAGTATGTTTTCTGGGCCTTATTAAAACAGAGAAAGAAAATGTTCCTTAATGGAGAAGTTACTTGTGATCCATTTCTGAATCCAGTGCAGATTTATGGGAATGAATGGTTTGGGACATACAGATATTCATCATTAACCCACTGCAGAACAAGTACCTTTAAATTAAAGAGTATTTCTCAGCTGAAGTGGAACGGACAGCCGTGAAGTGGTGGAGTCACCATTCCTGCAGGGATTTAGGAGCCTTGTGAATGTGGCACTTGGGGACATGGTTTAATGGTGGACTTGGCAGTGCTGGGTTAATGGCTGAACTTGATGATCTCAGAGTTCTATTCTGACCTAAATGATTCTGTGACATCCCAGAATTCACATTACAATGCCCACCTTCCCCCCTCAGAGCCCCCTGCAGCCCTGGCTGCTGATTCCAGCCCTGACCACTCACTGGTCCAGCTTCTAATTTGAACTTCACTGCCATTACCTTTGATTGAAAAATGTCAATGCTCCTTTTTCAAATATTTCTCAAGAGTCTGCTCACCTTCTGAAACCTTACAGTTGAAGATCCTGCTAGTGTGATTTATGAATAATTACATGAGCATTTCTGAGGTTTTAATTTTCTTCTCTTTTTCTCTTCACTTTTCCTTCTTTATCACTCCCTGCAGTAAAGGATGAGTAAGACTGGTGGCAAACCAGGCTTTCAGAGCATGCCTGGCACACAGATAATATGATTCTCATTGATATTGGATGGAACAAGCCAAAGAACCAGGTGTGCCCTGGGACTCAGAGAGGATGTGTGAGAAAAAGACAGCGAGCTGTCAGAAAAGTGAGCGCGGGACTCGCAGGACACGATACGTGTCGTCAGGACTCTGCAGTGTGTGAGAGCACTGAACCCGTGGATGCCCTCATGGTTACAAATAGAGATGCTTTTCTCCCAAAACGTGCTCTACTTTGTTCTGCTTTCCTACCCGACAGCTGGTTGAGCTGCCTTAAAACTTGAGAGCTCGGCAATTTCTCCCCAGTTCCTTTCCCCAGTCCCACCCTTCCTGCTCCTGCTCTCTTTATCTCTTTACTCTGAAAAACGTTAGCAACGATAACTAAACTTTTAATTTTTTTTTTTCCTATACCTGAATAACCTCTTGTGTGCAGGATATTTTCTGCTTTAGGGCACAATCTGTTGCAGCAGTGCTATAACTGCTGCTAAGGCACCTATTGTCATTCTCTCTGCCTCGGCAACACGGCGTTCTGTCGTGTTCCTCATCTGTGAACCCGGTGATTTATTGATAATGCTAATCTTGCTTGAAAGTTATAGAGCTTGTAAGTCAAATGTGTTTAAGGGGAGAGATGGAGATTCCTGCTCCCCAACTTTTATTGTTTGCGTGTCACAATAATCAAGTTTTTCAGCCGGCATTGGAGGAGCTCAAGGTGTATCACAAGCATGAATGGAGCCTCTCCACGGTACCAAAAGGAGGGTTTTTAAATCCTCATTAAATGCAACAAAGAAACTGGGTACCAGAAATGACAATACATAACTTAACCTACCTCACATCGAGTAACCACATAGAGCTGAGCCTCAAGGGGATGTTGGGCAAGTTTTACATTATCTCTTTTACAATCTCTCATAATTGATTTGTGTGCCTATATCCTCTCTTGAAAGCACAGTTTTCTATTAAAAACAATTTGGATGGATACTTTTTTATTACCTTTCCTATATGATGCTCTTCTATGGTAAAAGATGGTCCCTGCCCTGAAGTGTTTTCTGTCTGATCAACTCAGACAGACAAAATAAGTTTTACAACCTCTATTTTGCAAATGGGGAAATAGGATATGGAGACATTAAGGAGACGGCTGCTGCAAGATCTCAGAAAACGAGATTTTCATATATCATAAAGAAATTGCAAATTCTGACCACTTATGGAAATAGAGTTATTGGAGAGATAAATACATAGATATAAAATTGTCTATTTCTTTGTCTCACACTCATTATTACAGAAGGATCTGGATTTTACTGTCATTGTGGTGTTTAGCTCTTCTTCAACATAGGAAGATGATGTTTAGATCTATTTTTCAGATGATGATTTCTGGCACAGAAATGCTAAAGCTTCATTCTAAAAACAGATTTGAGCACCCAAATGCCTCTCTAGTCTCTTGAATTCAATATTCTGATGCTACTGGGATTTGCATGAGCCCTGTTCAATTTTGTCCATGCCCTAGAGATGCCTGAAGTCCCTTAAATATGTTGGCACAACATTCCCTAGGGTCTGATGCCACCAAGCGATTAGGAATCCTAATTATATCAAACCCAGTGCCTTCCAAGTGTGTTCCACTGCCTGGTTTACCTGAAAGGCTCCTTAGAGGCAATTAAACTTTTTTTTTTTTTCCCCTCCTGAAAGATGAAGTGGAATTTTCATCTCATCAGAAGTTTAGTGTATAATCACTTAAGATACAGATACAAGTCTCACTCCAAAAATAGGTTTCACTGTCCCTTCATAATGAAACTGCTCACACAAACCTCCCTGGAGGCATCTGTTGGTGGCAAGGGCCCAGATCCCACCTAATGTCAGGCTTTCAACTGAAGTGCCCAGTTTAGAGTTCACTCACTTTTTTTTAAATTTTAGTTTCCCAGAAGGTAATCCTCCATCCTTGATAGGACCAGGGAGAATAACTTTAAGCCAAAGGAGTGTAGTTTTAAATTAGATATTAGAAAAAATTCTTCTGTGAGGATGGTGAGGCCCTGGCACAGGCTGCCCAGAGAAGCTGTGGCTGCCCCATCCCTGGAAGCATCCAAGGCCAGGCTGGATGGGGCTTGGATCAACTGGGATAGTGGAAGGTGTCCCTGCCCATGGCAGAGGGGTGGAAAAAGATGATCTTTAAGGTCTTTTCCAACCCAAATTATTCCATGATTCTGTGATTCTATGATTTATGGAACTTATACTTTTATAGAGCTAGACATCAGTTTCTTTATATGTAACAATTTCCCAGCCTCTGTTCATACCTTGTTGAGTGCTCTTAACCAGGATTATTGAAACTGGATGATCTTTAAGGTCCTGGGCTTTATGATGTCCTTACCCTCAAAAACTCTGTAATAACAGTATTCATACTTCTGTGCACTCTTATTAATGGGCCAACTTGGCATTTCTAGACAATTTAAATGGCATTTACCAAGAGAAAATGAGCTCAGAAGTCACTGGCAATTCAGGAAATCAATGTCAGTTTGTCTTTTACAGTGAACTCCCAAAGACTCTATTCCTGCTTAGCTCACTTTCTGTAGGTTTTTGTGATACCCTGCGCAGCTTCACTGAGAAAAGAAGACAAAGCACTGCAAAAATCAATTTTATGCCTTTAAAATACTGAGATATATGTGTATCTATCTGCCAAACCATCTCCAACCCTCTAAAAACCACTGAAGCTCCTCTCCAGCCTTCTGGCTTTTGTCTCCACTGAGTGAGAGGAGGCAGTTGGCCGGCACGAATCAAATATTCAGGACTGCAAAATTCTCTCCCATCTGTTGTAAAACCAGTGCAAGCATGAACAACTGAGAGGTGAAACAATTTTTCAACCTCCCCAGCAATCTCATAAATTATCTGCAGCTAAATAACCTAGAAAGCAGAGCAGAGTCTCCCAGCCTTAGGTAACAATTACACTATGTGAACTTTAAAAAACCTCATGCTAGCACTCAAAATTGGGAGCTTAATACGCAAATGAATTGTGAAGCCTTGGTGACAGCATTGTTTAGAAAATGCTTTTTGCAACCCACCCAGGTGTTGTTCCAAATTGTTGCTGAGTGGGGAAATGTCCTGGATGGTTTCGCTGGAGAAGAGGAGGTGTAAACTGGTTTTACCTCCCTCTGAAACATTCTTGGCTTGCTTGCCCATGAGAGACAAGGGAATGTTCAGGCCTCCTGCTGGGCATCCAGTGCTGCATTTCAACACCAGTCCAGCTGTTTGACTTCTGAGGTTTTCCTGAAGTCAGAACAAGATTTTAGTTCTTAATGCCCTGGTAATGTTTTCAAAAGCGGTTTCTCCCCCAGTTTAAAATGCATCAGTATTTTATCAGGATAAGATCAAATGCCTCATCCTTATTGTTTAAGTTCTTTATTTCCCAGTCATCTGCTTTTTCTTACCCTTCTAAATAAATATTCTTTCTTCTGATGGCTCTCAAACACTATAAATCACTATTTTATACATGCATCCACCCAACATAGACATTCATCAATATTTTGCACTTATGAGCCTTCCACTTTTGCACAGCTCAGAGTCAGTAATTCTCAGTTAGGTGGGAAGGAGGAGCACACAAGGAGGAGATGATGCTTTCCCAGGAATCCCGCAGCTCCTTTGTAGAACATGGCTGGGCTGAGCACCCCATGACCCAATGAGGCTTTCAGTGGTTTTGTTGCTTGATCAGCTTCTTCCATGGGGGAAGAACATGGGATCCAACAGCCTTTGTGCCCCTATGAGCCCAGGAATGCCTGGGATCAGCTGCCAGGGATGCAGACAAATCATACCTGAGCTCCAGGTTGGCCTCCACTGGTGAAGTTTCACAGGTCCAGCTGATGTATTTAGTTCACAGCTCCCAGCGTTGGAAAAAGACAACTATGAGCGTCCCCATTTTATACAGATGAAAAATATACCAGAGAGAAGCTGAGGAAGACATCAATAAGATTTAGGAATAGAATCTCAACCTCTCTGCACAGACATGATGCCATGCTGCTATTTCTTCTGCTTTTCCCTAAGGGCTCATCTTCCTGTGGAAGCATCTGAGGCAATGTGCAGCCCACGTGCACACAAAAGCAGACAGTACTGATACACTCAGGCATCTCTGGCTCTCCAAAACCATAAACACATCCACCAAGAAGTGATTTTATTCAAGAAAATGGCATGTTTCTCTTAAAATATGTCCCCATCTTCTGAATTGTTTTATAATTACATGAGCTCCAAGTAACTGCCTTTCCTCTGGTGCCTCATAATCCCTTCTACTCTCATTTTTCTTGGCATTTTTACTTTTTTCTAAGGAGTCCAGACCTGAAGCAGGTGTCTCAGGTGTGTTCTCATGAGCACTTAATAGCAGCATACTAATCTCCTCTGGCTCTTTGATTTAATGTCTCCCAAAATAACATTAGTCTATGTTATTTATTTTTTCCTGCTGTAGTACATGGCAGATATGTAACAATTATACTGCTCACGCTCATCCCAAATTTCTTCCAGCATTCACTTTTTCCCAAGTTTCTGTTTCACCTGCTGGCAAATAGCTCTATACCTGATTATTACACCCAGGTGAAACAAGGAGTAATTTACCCTTGTTTCTTAAAAATACATCTCTTCTTGTAACCATAGAAAATTGTTTTGGGTTTATCCCTATTAGTTATTCATGAGATTCAATTTATCATGATTATTAATTCTAACCTCTGCAGTGTATGAATAAGAAATCTCATTGCTTAATATTAGTGCCTGACCATTCTTCTCTGCAACTAATGACCTGTCATAGATATCTGGGTCTAAAAGTCATCAGGAAGCTGGAAAGTACTTAATTACTATTAAGTTAATAAAACAATGATTGAACTAATAGTGAAAAGCTGTCAGTGTTTTGTTCCCAATTAATAGGAAAATAAATTAGCAATACACCCAGAGTGACACATCAGCAATCAAAATAATTTTTGATGCAGGAGCAATTTTGAGGCTGCATTTTTCCCTTTGCCAAAGACTTGCACTGACACACATCACCTTGGGAAAAGCACAACTCTGCCGTCCCCACTTTTGTACAGTTTGCTGGGAGAATTCTCTCACACATTTCTATTACTTTTAACTTTTCTATGTGGAATATGTAATGGAAAGGGAATTTTTCCAAATGTCCAAATCGCAGTCTGAAAGACATGACTGTATTGAGAAACATTATTTTGCCCCTTTGGTACTCCAGACTTTTAAAATCCATGTCCAGAAATTAATTCCTCCACTGCATCTGCCCTAACCTTTAAATTAGTTCAACTTGATATCTTAATTTTATCAGATGGATATTGGCAAGTTCTGTGAGCAGTCTCACAAGCATCTGGATAAGGAAAATGGAGTGAGTGATTAGTGTAGGATGCAGATGTGCACTGGGAGAACAGGAGATCCACCATCTGGCTTTGTGCTGAAGATTATCCAACTACTGCCTTTGGGGTCATTGTAACCTGCAAATCCTCCACAACTCAGTACATAGCAATGAAACTGGTTGCAGGAAATGACACAATTCAGAGATGAGACAGGGAACAGTTTTAATGACAGTGACTTTAAATTGATTGCTATACAAGTTTGGGAATTTTCTTTTTATTGGCATAAATTCGTGGAAAACTCTTGAATGTTCACAATAAAAACAAACAAAAAAAATAATTCATAATCAAAAGTAGAGCTTTCAATAGAAGTAATATTAAGGTTGGATTGAGCCATGACTTATGGCGTCAGTTAAACAAATGCGCTTGAGGTGATACTCTTATCCTGAAGAACTGGTGGTTTGAAAAAGTTTATTCTCTCAGTTACAAGGAAGGAAAAACTGTCAATCAGCTGCTAAGGGTCCCAGGACTCCTGGTTTCCCAGTTCAGAACAAATATCAAACATCAATGTTTCAGTGAAATTCAGGCTGGACTTCCAGGGCAGATTGAAATGGTAAGAAACAAATCATTGCTATGAAAATGTAGAAAAATAAAGAAAGTGATAAACAAAGAAGGTGAATTTTCAAAACCACATGGATATTATAGACCTACAGGTCTATAAAAATGCATATGAAGAACTACACAAAGGTTTTAAATTGTATATAGACCTACTGGTCTACAACTGCATATGAATTTCTCTACAATGCATGTACATATATATCTTTCCTCTAGCACAACACTAAAAGTAGGTTAATGTTTATATTCTGATGTTTGTTTTTTTATTTTTAACCACATAGCCATAAATTATACACTTTGTGTATAATATAAATTTATGTGTGTATATAATATAAATTGAGTAAATACAGATGAACTGCTGCAGTTGTCAGATCATCGTTAGACAGTTTAGGCTTTGAAGTCATTCTTTATTACTCAGTTACTGTGATTTTGTGACTTTGATTGCTATAATAACATCAAAACACAGTGCAGCTTTTAAATATATTCACTTCAGCCTTTGTTCTTAAAAGAGACCAGTTATTTATTTCTGTCTTCTGAAGAATCTCAAAATCCAAGGAAGGAGTCAAGTGTCAGGAATGCAATGAAATGACTGAGGATTCATGTCCATGCTGGTTTTTACATAATAAACCTGTTTGTGATTATTTTATATGTGCATTTTTATACATGTTTGTGTGTGTTGGAGAAAACCAAACATTAAGAAAGTGTATTTTTCTGTATATGTATGTATACAAGTATAGCAAAATATAGGGCTGCTGACAAAATACTTGCAAATCAGAAAGTATTGCCAGCACAAAAAATTATAAGTAATACCAAATATTTTATATTTTGGTGGGATTTTATGGCAAATCTAGACATTTTTACTTATGTAAATATTTGCCCATTCAGTCATGAAAGCCCTACTAACAGGGGAATTAAAGAGGTTTGGATCTAAATGAGCTGCATAGGGTTAAATCATCCTAATACTTTTTGTTTATATAATCAGAAAACAATTATTATTTATTTTCAAGTTTTTTGCAACTTTTCAATTTTAAATTATTTAAATTTGTTTGGGTTTTTTGTTTGCTTTGTTTTTCTTTTTCTTCTTGGTTGGTTAGTTGGGTTTCTTTGGGGTTTTTGGGGTCTTTTGGTTCTGGTTTTGGTTTTGGTTTGGTTTTTTTGTTAATAGTATGAATCTTGTGATGTCTTGGGATTTTATGTGTTTTATAAAGATAAAGACTGGAGCCCCTCTGCTCTGAAGCCAGGCTGAGAGAGTTGGGGATGTTCAGTCTGGAAAAGAGAAGGTTCCAGGGAGAGCTCAGAGCCCCTTCCAGTGCCTAAAGGGGCTCCAGGAGGTCTGGAGAGGGACTTTTTACACGGACTTAGAATGATGGGACAGGGGGGAAAGACTTCAAACTGACAGAGAGCAGTGTTAGATGGGCTATTGGGAAGAAATTCTTTCCTGTGAGAGTGGTAGGGCCCTCTTCTGCTTGAACTCTGCTCATTGAACAGTGGTGAGGACTTTGTGGGTAGGGAGGAGAAGAACAAAAGCAGACCTTAAGAATTGATGGGTAGAAGGAGTTGAAAGAGAACAGGAATTTTTGCAGTATGGGCATTTTTACAGTTTACAGCATGCTGAGATGGGCATTGAAAACATTTATAAATGCAATTTGACTTGCTGCTGTGTTAGTGGAGGAATTTGATAGAGATGACTGCTGCAAGATAATTTCCTGAAGCCTTTTTCACTGGAAAACTTTTTACTTACCTTGATATGAATATAACATGATAACACAGTAAAGCTCCAAACTTTCTAAATATAGAGCACCCAGGATATATCTATTTATATGAGCTGGGGAGACATTAGAAATGTTTCTTTAGTGGTTCTGGTTTGCAATTCTGCACATCTTTTGGTGACTTACATAAAATTGATGTTTCTTTTGTTTCACTGATCAGGGCCCTCTGCTTTTGTGATTTTCCTCAGTGAATGACTTCTCCCCATTATGAGGTCATAAAACCACACCAGGTTCATATCAGGAGCTCTACACAGCAAATGATTGAATTATTAAGGTTGAAAAGACGTCTAAGAACATCAAGGCCAGTTGTTAATCCAGCACCACCACTAAACCATGTCCCCAAGTGCCTCATCCACACATCTTTTAAACACTTCCAGGGATGGAGATTCCAACACAGTCCTTGTCAGCCTGTTTCAATGCTTGACCATCAAATTACGTAATTAAGATTAAAACCCAGATGAGCAAAATGCCACAAGGAATGAAAAGAACCTCCAGGAGAAAGCCTTAAAACTAACATTTTTGAACTAGTGAAATTTCCTTTGTTATCAACTTTATATGCAAAAAGACACAAGAAAAATGATGGCAGGTACAAAATAAATCATGAGGTCTTTCATCGTTTAATTTGGAGTTGAAAGTGAATTAAAATGTCCTGTTTAAAACCACCATAATCTCTCAGTATCAGTACCCAGGGTGAAGTTTTAGACACAGCCCTACAGAAGGCATAGTTTTACCTCAAAATTTATTAGCAATTAACTCATTTTTCTTTGCAGTTAGTATAGCACTGCTGGATTATAGGTTAAACATATAACATGGCATGGAGAGAAAAATGTCTGTGTGTCAAAATGCCAATATAACTTTAGATATCTACAATAGATTAAAAATAAAAAAAAAAAAAGAAAAAACTGCTGGTTCTATTGAAATAAAGAGCAAAACTTAGGTTAAAACCAGGATTCCATATCTATATAATGCACACTTCTGGTTTACCCCTATTTATAAAAGAAGATAATACTATTTCTTTGTCTTAGAGAATTTTCCAAGAGAGAAAACAGAAAGTGTGCAGATGTTCATTTGACATAGGTATTGGGATATAGAAATTATAAGAATAAATATTACAAGTCTAAGTGACTCCCTTTACTTGTTCCAGGGTCTTCAATGATTGTTTTAAATAATTATGTAACCTCAGGGTCCCAGATTTGTGAGAGGCAGATTTTAAATATGAAACCAATTTAATAAATTTCACAATAGCCTGTCTTAAATTAATCTAATTTAGACTAATTTCAAAGGACTGAAATTTGACATTTCAGTTATGGTAGGTTTGTGGTTTTTCTTTTTTTTTCTTTTCCATAAAATATGGATATATTTTCATTATTATGCAAACATTAGAACTGGTTTGACTAATTATTTGACTAAGCATCCCAAGAAAGTATATGGATGGAACTCGTATTCCCAAGGATGATAATTGTGCTCATTTTGGGATCCAGGATGAATACTAATTTGACAACTTTCTCTAAATTCCATCCTTGCCTGTAATAACCACCTTAGCTTAGGTCAGTGGTCTTGAAGCAATATGCAGAAGTCCTAACTGATTTCAACATTTTTATCTTCCTCAGAATTATGCAGAAAATCTCTATCTCTCCTGTGAGACCATCTCGAATAAATTGCATTAATTCCTGTATTTGCTGAAACTGTCTTTCTCTTGCTAAGCCACGTGCATCCAATTATGTGAAATGGGAAAAGCTTTAAAATATCACATTCTGGCATGAAGTGTTTGAAAATCTTTGGGGGATGTTAGTTTGTCTTTAATAACAAGTCCCAGATTGTGCCTAGTGGACCTCTTCTCTGAAAACAAAGATTCCAACTTCCTATTAAAAGAACCCCCAAAACAAAACCCCAAATTATCTCATGGCTGCTATCTGTCAAATGAAGAATAATTCTGTAATGAAGAAGAAAGGATGAAAGGTAAAAAAAAGCAGATTAATTCAAAAAGAGAAGCTATTTTTATTTACTTTAAGAAGTACAAGGGAAAAAGGTATTTTTTTAGCCCTCTTTCCCTACCTTCATAATTAATAATTTCTCAGTATTTATGTGGGTTTTTTTTTTCTTTTTTAGTAAAAGTAGAACTATTTTCCAGGGGAAATAAAGAGAAAAGAAGAAAAAGACTTTTAAGAATTACTGCTAGGCATATAAAATGCCTCTTTGTTCTGCATTGTGCTACATTTTGCCGCTGTCAGACACACCATGGAGAATGTCAGTTGGCATTGGTGGGTTGTTTGGTGAGTACATTTTATTTTCAAAAATTGTTTTCTTCTTATAGAACCAAACAGCACTTGAAGCAGCTTGTTTTATTTTGTGTCAGACAGGCATTTGCTTCTGGGTGTATGAAAAGTGCAAATTAGCAACCAAACATCAGAAGAGAGAATGAGGGAAGTCCCCATTGGGTAGAGATGGGGGTTTTTTTCCCTTCTTTTTTTTTTTTCTTTCCCTGGGATCTGAAAATGCAGACATATCCATTGGGGAAACAGGAGAGGGAAGAAATACTGCAAATAACATTCACACAAATGGTCTGATCCTGCTCCTGATGGAAGTTACACTTTCTCCCTCAGAATACAGAGGTGTTACCTTTCTCTCCAAAGACTGACATGTATGAACCTAAGAATATTGGACTGGAAAAAATATCCTGGATTTCCAAGCTTCTTCCCCAGCTATTGCAGGAGCATATTATGATCCCTGTAACATATCTGAAAAATAATTAGGGTTTGGGGGTGTTTTTCTGCTCCCAGTACTTGTACTGCAGGGCTGTTCCAAAACTTTCCTCCTCTGATGTTTTATCAGCCTATTTCAAATTTCCATCAGAAATCTACTCATGGGCATCTTACACCCGATTGTTCTTGAGCCAGAACTGCTCTTTGGTGTGGATAGTCTTTCCTTTCTCTGGTGTATTTGCATCCTGCTGTATTTATGGATGAGTGGGAAAAGCACACAGAGGAGCTCACGTAGGGCACAGTGGGACCATCAATGTGTCCTTCCTCTAACCACCCTTTCTAACTAATCCAAAAGTCAAATCCATGAGGATTCTTGATTCCAGTGAAATTTCTTGAGCCCAACACTGGAGCCTCTGTACTTCATACACAGCACCTCTAGATCAAACTGAGAACTGATAACATCCCCATCTCAGAACCAATAGAATGGTGTTTCCTGCAAGATCCTTGATATTTTAAATATATTTCCAGCATTTCAGAAGCTCAATATAAATAAAACAAATTGATAAATAAATAATATTTATAGATACACCTAACTTTAAGCATCTGCAACCTGAATTTCTCATTTGGGCCAACTCAAAGCACTTTACAGCCCCTGGAAAAGGATATGATTGCCTGACCTGTATAAGATCCCTGACCTACAATCAAATGAATCAGAAATAGGAGTATTTTTGTCCTCTTTTTCTGTAAAAGTGATCTATATTGGTATCCCATATGTAGATGTCTACATTATGTGTGACAGTGGTCAGCTGAAGCCATCCACTCTCTCATACACACATATTTGTAATTCTTTAGCTATTGTTGTCTTTTAGTTTGAACTTCCCAATCTTTTCCTGCTGTTTCAGTTTCCAGATTCTATACTCATCTTCCTTTTCATATCTGCTTTTCTCCCCCTTCCTTTTATCTCTGTCCTCCTTGTTCCACCGTCTTTTCATTTTCTCTTTATCCATCATGTCAGGCTCTGCCCTTGCAATGCACAAAAAAAAGGCAGAGTTCCAATTGTTTACTCCCAGCCTCATCCCCTTCATTGTTGCATTTTCACTTATGTTTGTTTACTTTTGGTTTACAAGCTTTGATCTGAAACTCATTGGTGTCACTGTGGTGTTGAATTCAACTGGCTTTGGGTCAGAACCAGCAGCATGCTTGTATTAAAATCTAATGTGTAGAAGAAACTCCTCAGCTTTAACTACCATGCTTTGGGAATCTATGGAAAAGGTTCACTGTGAGAGGTTTAGAAATACAGTGGAAGAAGTTATGTGGAAAAAAATCTCTTTTGCCTAAGAGGTGGCAGGTATAAGGCTGATGAGCAGAATGCTTGTGGGAGATGCTCGCAGAAAGATTTTTGTAACTGCACAGCATGCAGAAAAAATGCTTTTGGAGTAAATGAGAATGTTTTTGGCTGAAGATCACTTAAATCAGCAGAAGTCCTTCAATCATCTTATACCTTGGATATTTCACAGGTGTTGGAGCTGAAACTTGTCCAACAACACTGGCTTTCCAACCCACTGGTTTTAAGATTTTAGCCTTGGTTTTAAATGCCTTCTTCAAAGAGTCCTATACTGACTTCTTTGGAAAAACTAACCTGAATCATCAAAGGACTAAGAATTAAATTAAAACAATTGTTTCCAATCTTAAAACTCAGAACATCCAAACTACTATTAATACCTGGACAAACAGTTCAGGCTTGACTTTTTGCAAGTCATTACTCTTTGATCCAAGACAGCTGACCCACCTCTGGTTGATGAAAGAAAATTACTCTTTCAAAGATAATTAGCCATTGATTCAAATAACATTAAAACAATCCAAATTAATATTTAAGAAATTATTTGTACATTAAAACAATTTCCCTAACAGTATCACTATTCACTTTTATACTGCAGTCCTGCAGACATCTGACCTTCTTCTCTGTGTATGTGGGTGCTTAAAGATAACAGGTAAGGAAATTGAGAAACTGATTATTCTTTGAAGCTTCTGCAACAAGGTGGAAAAGCCATCAAAGCAATTCAGGCATTAACCCTGGATTTGGGAAATGAGGAGGGTGGTCTCTGAGCTGCCAAAGACTTGTGTGAAATTGGGAATATCACTTTGCTCCAGATCACACTCTCTAACTCTTCCTAAATATCAGTTAGACTAGACTTTAGGCTGCTGGGCCTCAGAGAAGGGTTCTTGGTCTTGGTCTCTCAACTCCAGGGAGCACTTGAAATCAGCTAGTGTGTTTATGCTGGGACAGGTAATTCTCTTGGTGTTTAAATATCAGAGAACAAGGGAGGTTTTTTTCTTAAAGGAAAAGGAGCCAAGAGACAGGGTGACAGCAGGACCAGCAGAGACAGCAGCCTCATCAGCAGAAGTGGCAGTCGCTTGAGAGAGGTCAGCAGAGGTGTGGTGGTGATAAAAAGGTTCAGTTAAGAGTCCAAATAATGAGTCAAGGCCGTGGTGATAAAGTTCCAAGATCAAGACACTCTCCAAGTAATTCCTTATCACAGAATCACAGGATGGGTCAGGTTGGAAGGAACCACAGTGATTCACTGCTCCTGCCCCCTGGCTCAAGCAGGGTCATCCCACAGCACAGGGCACAAGATTGTGTCCAGACAATTCTGGAATATCCCCGGTGAGGAGACTCCACAGCCTCTCTGGTCTCTGTTCAATGCTTGGTCACTGCACAGGAAAGAAGTTCTGCCTCCTGTCCAGGTGGAACTTGCTGGGATCAGTCCCTGCCCGTTCCTCTGGTGCCATTGCTGGGCCCTGGAGCAGAGCCTGGGCCCTGCTCTGAGCCTCCCTGCACACAGGGACACCCAGGGCTGAGGGCCCCTCTCAGCTGTGCCTCCTCTCCAGGCTGAACAGCCCCAGCCCCCTCAGCCTTCCTTCTGTTCCCACCAGGAACTGGCAATATTTACAGTACCTAAAGCACCTTGCTCCAGATACAGGTTTTGAGAGAAACTACAAAAATTGTGAGGTATCTGTCAGGCACTATGACAAATCCTATGATGACAAACACAGAACTAGCCAATCCATAAGGTTTGATTTGCTGCTAATTAGTTCAAGCATGTCATAGAATGTCACCAAAATTAATCTCAAAATGGATTTAGTATTGCACCTTCCTTCAAGTCCTTCTGGAAAATTATAGTTTATGTTCTATTAGGGGCATCACAACTTATTACCATTCATGAAAATGTACAGTCACAAAAATCATTCTGAGCCTTTCTGTTTCCAGGGGTGTCTATTCCTAGCCTGGGCACTGAAGGAAGTAGTTTTTCTGTCCTAAAGTAGAGGTAAGTGGAAAAAAGCTGGGGTTCTTAGTATTACAAGTGCTTCAAGTGATTGGTGACAAGAATGATTGGCATACTGCAAGAATTTTCACAGCAACAATTAATGAATGCATAAAACAGGGTATAAAGTTACAAAATCTCCAAATATAGAAAATATTATTCTGTTAAAAGGAAAAATGCATCATTTGTCTCTGGAATTTGGGATCAGGAGGGCACCCAAAAAATATTTTTAACAGACTGAACACTTACATAAATATGCCATAAATATGCCATTTATAATTATGTCAGGAAAGATTTTATTGAGAAATAGAAGCCTGGGAAAGACATGAAGCAAAGAACACGCTACAAGGCATAAGATCATCACAGTTCATGAGATTAGGAGGAAAATTGTTTTGCAGAAAAATTTTCTGAACTTCCTTCTTGCAACAATCACCTTTGCAGTACAGATTTCATGCAGGTCCATTTGGCTGGGCTCAGAGACAGGCTGGTGAACATGTGGGGTCATTGGGTGCACCCCTAGGGAAACTCTAAATGGAAGAAACTGTGCATTGTGTTGGTCAAACCAGAAACACCAGATGCACACTGATGATTGTGGATAGGATCATCAAACAACTTCTCATATATGTCAAAGAAATTGGAAATTAGGAAGGCTTTTATATGATTTCCAAATCTAATTATTTTGAGGATGGGGTAGCTGTTAGTCCTTCCTGCCCCCACATATACTTGAGAGAAAAAAGGATTATTTAATATGAAGCTACTTGAGAGAAAAAAGGATTATTTAATATGAAGCAGAACTGTTTCACCCTCTCCAGCTGAAAAATAGACATGAATGAGCATTTCCCCCTGTTAAGTAGCATCAAACACATTAAGTACCAGAAGAAGGTAGGGCTTTGAGATGCTGCTCTTCCATAGAGTGACAGGAACTGCTGACCTCATTAAGCTTTGCCCTCATAAACAAGGAATTTCTGAGAGGTTAAGAAGACAACAAAAAGTACAGGTCAGTGTAACAGGAGGAAAAAAAACCCTTGAGCTGTATATTAGGCAGGAAAATCTTTTATAATGAGGGCATAGCTAAAGTTTAATGTCTGAAGGGAATATATCTCCATGGAGAACTCCTATTCTCTGCATTCACTTTTTCATTATCATTTTATCCATTAGTGTAATTTCACTGTTATAGAAAAATGAATGTCAGAAACCAGAATGCTTTGCTTTATTTGTACCCAAGCCAGTGCCAATCAATACCAGCAGTATTCCCTGTGCCCTGTCAATGCACTTCAACCCTACCTTGTTGAGAGTCCTTCTTAATTGACTCCAGTGAAGCAAATCCAATTTCCACATTCTCAGTCCTTGTACACATATGCTAAGACAGCTAAATTTAAACTGTTTCTGTTCAGTTTTGTGGTGTCTGCTCTGACACTTAGAACAGAATGAGATCACCTGAATTTGCTTTATATCTTATTTTTAAGACCATTTAATTGGAATGATTTTATGCCACTGTTTCTGGGTGATATTAAAGTAATATCCTAGAGGAAAAAGCCAAATACATTATTCTACCCCATCACTGACTCTCTCTGAAACCACCTTCTTTACTTTTACTGCTGGATCTGATTTATAGCTGAGACATAAGTGTCAATAGCTTGTTTTTGATGGGCAAAATACTGCCAGGTAAAATGGATATAGTTGAGTATTAGGCTATAAAGTGGGGTATGAAGTATAATTCAAATGGGCTTCATGACACTTGTCCCTCATATGACACACATTCTTTTCATTTCCAATTTCATTGGAACAAGGGGGAAAAACGGTTTCCAATCTGTCCCACCTCATAAAAATAGACCTGTGTTTAATTCTCCAGGACCTAAAATTATCCTTTAGATATTGTCAACCAATCATCCAAGGAAAACGTTCATGGACAAAGTAATAGAGAAATCTTCTATGTACAGGGACAGCTAAAATATTGCTGCAGCTTCAGTTTTAATGACAGCACTCAAATATTAGTGCTAAATGCACTGATAATACTGGGATTATCTGGCATATGCTTTTATACTTTTTAGTAAATGGTGTAGTTTGGTCCATGTGTTGCTGCAATTTATATATAAAAATGATTTCACAAAAACAAATAGCTGGTAATATTCCTTCTTTATATCCACTGGAGGAGCTGCATGCTTTGAAAGAGAGTATCCAGGAGCTACTTGGCCCTACAAGATTACAAAATTGAAAGAATAACCTTTTTTGTGTATGGTTGTCTTGATTTGTGTTTATATATTTCTGGCAAGCAGCAGTCTTGATGTACCCTGGCTTAGTTTTAATTGTTGGTTCTGGAAATTAGAATGAAGACAGCAGCCCAGGGGTCTGATGTGGTTCAGGAAGTGAGTTTGGGACATTCTCCTGAGCAGGCTGAGAGTTATAGCAAAGTAGAGTTGCTGAGCTTATGACATAAATTATTTGGGGCCAAAGATTGGCAGTCTGTGTCATATTGAGGAGCACTTGAGCCAGAATCTCCAGGGTTTCTGAGAGATTTCTCTCCTGAATATCAGGATCATTTTGTGGTGATCAAGTAGGTACAGAAATCATAGAACAAAACAAGAGATCCTCTTGTGGATACAAAAATATTTGCACTACAAAATCACAGAATCATCTGCATTGGAAAAGACTTCCAATCCCATTGAGTCCAACCTGTGACCCATCCCCACCCTGTCACCCAGCCCAGAGCACTGAGTGCCACATCCAGTTGGTCCTTGGACACCTTCAGAGATGGGGACTCCAACACCTCCCTGGCCAGCCTATTCCAAAGCTTAGCAACACTTTCCATGATTAAATTCTTCTGGAAAAAATAATTTTGTTTTAAAGAAAACTACTTTGCAATTAAGCATTCCAAACTGAGATTATAAAATGGTAGAATTTTTTTTCTCCATGTAAATAAAGTCAAGGAAAGGAATTACTTGACTCCAACATGCATTGCTGACTCTCAGGATCAAAATCCTCAAATAGACTTTACATTTTTGGCATTACAGTCTTCTCAGATGTTTTGATTCTGCTGCCAGTGCAATTTTTACTTTTGACATTCACCTTATCTGGAGTGGAGCTCCATCACCTTGGTGTATTTCTGAAAGTCTCACAAAGTGCATTTCATGCAGCACAGGGCACTGCCATACTCACTGGTACCTGTTTTCTATGTCTACATTTGATACTACCAGGGGAAGAAAATTGTTATTTGTTCTGACAATCCTTAACAACTGCATCAGCTCTTTCTGGGAACCAGTTCACCCTCAGTTAGCAGACCCCTTTAAATCAGATTAAAAAGGCAGCTGACAGAAAGGAATATGGGTTTTTTCTGCAATTTCTTTTCAGCACTTTAAATTTCAAAATCTGCTTTGCCATTTTCAGCACTAGTAATGTAGATTCTTAGTCAATTATGATTTTTAAGGCTCTATTTTTGTAGTAGACTGCATAATTTTTTCCCCTACCTCATATGTTATGATGTTAAATTTGTCATTGGTTCTTATTCCTGTTATGAAGTAGGTGTTAAATAGGGATAGAAACACCTGATTGTGGTAGAATTTTGAAGAGTTGTGTTATTCATTTAAACTATTCTGGAAATAATCAGCTCTGGAGTGGCTACAAAAAGTTGAGTAAATCTGTGTGGATACACTAAAGACAGAGAAATTATTCTGTAGAAGCTGAGAATATGGTCCCTTGAGTCAATTGTGTGCCTGATATAGCTCCCTGGGAATGAATGGAAGCACACCAGAGATTAATTTAAACACATTTCCACTGCTAAATGGAAAAACCCTTACATTTGCCTGCTATAGCAGAGCTGAAAGTCACCATTCTTTGGAGTATCAGCTTGCAGAGTAAAGAAAAGGCTGCAGATTTGACCCTGAAGGATTTAGACCCAAAAGTTTTTTCAGATGTGGAAACCCTGCAGCATCACAGGATAAAAATCAGCACAAGGAACTGGTCTTTTATCTTTTCCATTTTCAGATCCAAATGAAAAAGTGTAGGATAAAATATAAAGCAATGTAGGTATTTTTCAAGACAGGTGATACTATGATTCTATGAATAAGAAAGATTATTTGTCCTCTGAAGATGATTTATTTTTCCTGCATCAGATTTTCTTCCATCCATCCACTTTAGGCATATTTATTAACATATAAGTGTACCTATCTCATCTTATGCCACTGTTATCATTGGCAGTGAGAAGAGGGAGGATCCTTCACAGCACAGTCAAAGGATTTAGTATATATTTACTGGAATAATCCTTCATAGAATGTTTTTTTTTTCCATTTTCATGGAATCTTGTTGGCTAAATCTATACTGATAAATCAATTCTACCTGGATTGTGCTTAATCCTGTACAGCTCACTACAAGAGTTGGCCCAAAGCAAAATCTTGTCAGGGATGAGGGCAACAGTCCTTTATCTTGGTCACATCCTGGTCCTCTTACTTTTTATAATGTGAATGCAACTGTAGAGCCTACAGAGAGACAGCTCCCTAATTTGGTCACTTAAATTAGATGGACATTAATAGGTAATAGAAATAATTCCCCAGAATAGCTTGATTTGTTTGCAATTAAGTTAATGCAGGGATAACTCTGTCTGCAAATAAATCAGAGAGAAAAAAACTAAGTGAGCTAATGGACTTTGTTCATTAGGATAATTAGAAATCAAACAAGGGCTGAGAAGTGAGAGAAGCTAATGACCAGAGCTGCAAGAATCAGCAGTAGAGAACTCTCCTGTACCCCAGTTTTCAGACACTGAATTTTATCTTTTTAAGAAGTTTTCTTCAAGTGTTTTGGATTGTAATGGCACCTTTTTCCCCCAACTCCTCTCCAGTGTGTCATGTCTCAGTTTTCATTCAAGCTGTCCCTCCAGCTGGCTCCTTGTCTTGTGATTTTACTCTTTTGGACAAATTGAAGCAAATTGCTCCCAGGACATATTCAAGAGTAGCAAAACCAAGCAGGTTTCATTTCTTTTTTTTTTTTTTTTTTTATTTTTCTCCCAGGCTAAAACATGCTTCTTGACTACAGGTGCTGCTGGGTTGAGCTTGTTCCCAGTTCTCCGGCAGTTCTGAGCCTGATTTCCTGAAAAACACATCAATTATCCCAGGTGATACCATAAGGGGTCTTGTGTCTCTTCATTACCACTTAAAATATCACAAATATTTCACATGTACCTTCTTTTCATCACCAAGTTCCCACAGCTCAGAGCTGTGAGGAGATCTTTTGTAACCTTTCCAGCATATGGCCCTCAAAAACCATCGCCTAAAGACATTCTTTCCTGTCCTATCCTTCAACAGGGTGTGTATGCTAATTCCTAAGAAACAGCAGTGTCTTTGGTTCCTGTTCAGGATAGTCTGCACTGGAGCCTTTTAATCAGTTAGCATGGGGCTGAGAATCACAGGGTCATGGAGTCAAGAAGGTTGGAAAAGGCCTCCAAAATTGTCAAGTCCATCCTTTGACTGGTTATCACCAGGCCCATTAAACTATATCATGAAGTGTCCCTTCATGGGAGGGTGACTCCATCAGTTCCCTGACCAGCCTGTTCCAAAGCTTAAGCCTCTTCTAGTGAAGAATTTTTTCTTATTTACAACCTGAACCTCCCCTGGCACAGCTTCAGGCCATTTCCCCCAGTCCCATCATTGGTTTCCTGGAAGAAGAGGCCAACTCCCACCTCATTACAAGATCACTTTAGCTGAATTTGGCATCTGATTTCAGAGAGCTTCTTATTCCTTTATAGAGAAATCTCACTTAATTTTATGGATTGCTATTGGAAAATATTTTTCAAAAGATTTTTTAAAGTATTTCTGGTTAGACCGGAAATAATCAGTGTTTCTGAAGCAGATACAGCTCAAAATGCTACAGTTGATAAAATAACTCCAAATTCTCTGTCTTGTCTCTGTAAATTCTGGAAGGAAAAGGATGAATGTTGTATGCACTTAGTTTGGCTGTATAGATTATTTTTTTATGTGTTAATGTGGAAAAATACTGGAATGAATAATTCTTAAGGAAAATGAGGATGGTGTGTAGATCAGTGTACAGTGCACGTGACAGAGGACTCACTGCAGATCAGACAGGATTCATTTTGTACTGAAAGAAAGACAAGTATAATCAAATGCATCATCTGTAATACCAGTAACTTTATATATACTTACATATGTGAATGAAAATGGTTTTGCAATTCAAAATCCATATGATGTCAGCATGGTCATAAGGATCATTGACATTACCATTTTCAGTAAGTGAATAAAAAATATAAATTGCTTTTATGAAGATGATATTATTCATATTTGTGCAAATCAGATGTTATAATAAATGGCTGTCATCATGCAGATGTCAGGCTGAAATTTTGAATTGAATTGTGAAGGAATCTTTCACAGTGACTTAGGGAAAAGAATAATGATTAGTCATTACATCTCTTATTACAAAAATTCCATCTCCCATCATTTCTATCAAAGTCTCAAAAATATCAGAGGTTCTGGAGTCTGACCCACACAGTGTGAGTAGAAGAGAGAAAAATGATAATTCTATACAGAATAGTAACAGTTCCAAGAGAGACATATGGCCCTGGTATTTCTTTCTGTTAGCTGGGAGCAGCAGCACTTTATGGTTCAGTGATCTGTTGGATAATCACAAAATAAAATAAAAGATATCATTTGTTACAGAGAATAAGCCTCAATAATGCTGTTGAACTACAAAATGACTCCTCTGTAATCACTGGTTGTAACAAGATGTGAATGATCCCAGTGCCACACACTGCCTCTGCCATCATGCCATCATTTACACTCCTAAATGAATACACATTCACTTTTGTATGGAGACACATTACTTGGGTCTCAGAAACAGCACTGCCATAAATTTCACTTGTTATTTTATTCATATTTTCCCCTCAGGAGAAGAAGTTTTTCAGCAGAAAGCCTCTAGATTCTGGCAAAAAAAAAAAAAAAAAAAAAAAAAAAAAAAAAAAAAAAAAAAAAAAAAAGAGCACTGCCAAATGGCTCACTGGGATCCTCAGTGGCATGCAGTGCAAATAAAATTAGCAATGGTCACAGCTTGGTCTGCATAGAAATTTCAGATGGCTTAAGTGTCATCATGGCCACTGAGAATGGAGGTACTCCTAAATATCTCATTATTTCTTTGCTTTCACTAAAATCAGATATTTCCTTGAATCAAACAATCATTAAGGTTGGAAAAGACCTCTGGGATCACCAAGTCCAGCTGTGAATACAAGCTGTGGATATTATCCTTTATTTCAGAAATCTACTCTTTGGCCTGACTCTGCTCATTTGAATGTGGCAATTGGAAAACCACTTCACACTCACATAGAAAATTTTTCCTTTCTGCTTTAAATGGAAACAGATAAACTGGTTTGTTTGTAAGGTTGCCATCTAGATTACAAAAAAACAGCCTGCCATTAATCCATATAATTTAAAAAGGAATTTAAAGCCCTTTACATTTATTCAGGTTCAAAATCCAAGTGGGAAGTGAGTCTAAAACTCTGGCTGAAGAGCACAGGTCTGTTCTCTGGCTCTGAGATGAACAATTGCCACTTATCCATTCTCAAACTCTCCATGAATTTTGCATCCCACTATATTCAAGCTGGGTCTAATCCCTGGATCAGGGGAGTTCCCAAACCTTCTCAGGAAATGGGGCAGTGTTTGCCAAGTGTGCCATGGACAGTGCTGGCAGCTCAACACTGGTTTCCTGTGCCTCTGCCAAGGGCCACAAAAATATTTCATGAACTGGGACAGATGCAGAATATGTGTCCAGATCATATGTCTGAAGTTTGTGCAATTCAAGCTGCTCATTGCTTTGATGTGAATAAATTTTGCCCTTATTGATTAAAAACACTGAACAGGATTCTCAAATGGAATTACCCAATCTTTGGGATCCCTTTTATGTGTCGAAAAAAGGGACATTGATTTTCAAAAGTAGAGTTTTCTTAAGGATCAAGAGTATAATTTCTCAGATATCAGATCTTGAGTTTGGAATGTTTGACTCTGAAGATGAAAAATCTAACAGCTGTGAAAACTAAAGGTGACAGGTTTTTTAAAGATAAAATGTTATTAAATACTTCAAGAAACTTAGCTAGACTGCTTATGCTGAAATTTTACTGTGTTGGCATAACTGAGTTGTTGTTCTAGAAGCTTAATTTACACATTTATCACAAGTTATATGAACTATATTTGTTTGGGGGGATTTTTTTTTACATTGCTTTTTCAAAGCTTTTGCACCAGATATGGCTGAATTTTGAATCTCCAATCCTCCAGATTTTTGGTAGACTTTTGCTGTGCAAAATACAGTAATTACCTGTATTCTTTTTCTAATAATGCTTGAGATTGTAAAAAATGCAGTAAAAATGATGAAGGTTTTAGTTTGTTTTTGTTTTGTAGCTATTTATTTCAATGCAATAGCATGATTCAATTTAATAGAGCTATTTAATAGAGAATAAAGATTGCTAATTACTTGAAATTGAAGACCTTTAAATATTGGTGAGTATGAAGTGTTTGTAGTCATAAGTTTTTTTCTGAGATTTCTCTCTTAAAAAATCTTTATCTGATTTTTAAAATAAATATATTTGGATTTTTTTAAACTTACACACACACATATGAGAATATTCTTGACCTCTCATGCACGTTTGACTCTGTTCAGGAACTGCAACAACACCTCTGATAACTGGAACCAATCACTCTTTTCCATCTCTGTGCCACAGCAACCAGAATATTTAGCCCAAAAGAAAGGAAATCCTGTCAATGAGTTTGAAACGTTGTGATGACACAAAAATACAAAATTACCATGGAATTAGAAGTTATTTTGGGAAAACTACTGTCCATTCATTAGTCATGTCAAAATCATTCCATGCAATACATTTTCCAGAGTTCCATCCAAAGGGTGTACCCAGGACCCAGTAGAGATTTCACAGATATTTCCTTTCTTACCTTCTTTACACTCTCCATTAAGCACAACAATGATAATCCTGATTTTTTTATTGCCTTCTTGGTTAGCCTTTCACACTGTTTCCTGTCTTTTATTTACTTTTTATAGGGAATGTCTGGATGAGAAACAGCAGAACTATTTTGTCTTGAGTGTGGTGTTTGAATGCTGTGTGAATATCTGCGCTCACCTGATCTTCCCGCTGCAACCTATTTAATCTTTATCCTCACTGTCGTTGTAATCAAGGTTTCAATGGCAATAATTCAGAGTTACAATTCTAGACCTTTAACAGACATTTCAAAAATGCCATAATAACATGGGGGTCTCAACAGCTTCCCAAATTGCCTTCATTTCCCCTACATTTATTACTCTTTGCTGGCAACAATATTGTGTTTTCTACATTCCTATATTACTGCTGGGTATGATGGGAAAATCCCCTTGCTAACATCTATTGCAAATACAGCCTAAGTATTGAGAACTTTCCTGTATATCTATGTATTTAGATAAATGTATAAATTGGTGATCTTGGATGTCTTAGCCTTAATGATTCTATAATTCTATTTTTCTTCACACTTACACATGTATGAATATTGATGGTAGGGATAGATCTGTACAAACATTTAAACATAAGCATGTGCATCTTCACATCATCTAAAATGACAACTAGGTTTGTCATTTCAGCATTCCAAAGTTTTCATAAAATGGATCCTAAGTCTACAGAAGCACCAAAATGTTCCTAAGTTGTTTAGAATTTCTTTCTTGCTTCTAAATTTAAAACTAGGCTTTTGGGGCACAGGCTGTACTTTCTCTGGGGGTGTAATTGTCATGTACATATTAATATATGCAAATAAAATTGGAGTTTCAACAGCCACTATTCCTCCAAAGGTTAGATTCTCTAATTAGAGCCAAGCAATTAGTTCTAAAAAGTTTCTTTTTTTTTTTTTTCCAGAAGCCTTGCATTTCCTTAGCAGTGAAATTACATCTCAGTCCTTCCTTTCTGTTTCAAGATATGAAATAATTACAACTGTACCTACATTTCATCTTGCCCACTAATTGCCCCCTTTTAACACAGAGCATTTCAAATGGTGCCTCTTTGAGGTTTTGTAGCTGTCTAATATGTACACGAGGATAGGTGCAATGTTAGAGCAAATTGAACTGTTCTTTGTCATTCTGACACCTTAAATCCCATGTTGCTGACTGGGGAACCAGAAACTGTCTTCAGGTTTAATCTCCCCCCTGTTCCCTTTTTTGTTAAATTAAAATAAATCTCAGTTTGATGTAGGAATAGCATGACCCACTGAGTGCATTCAAAGATGAACCAATAGTTGAACTTTTTTTCTTCCTTTACAATGAGACCTTAAAAATTTAAAATAAACAGTATTTGACCCTAGCACGACTATGCGATTCCTTCTTGTAAATGGAAGAATCAACAGTGATCAAATGAAAAAGGTCAGACAGTAAGAACAGCAAAGTGATTCATGTAACTTTGAATGATTCATGGGACATGATCATTTTTATCATAAAAAAGAGTAAACAAATCAATGCAACATGCCTGTCAGTTTGTTGTATGAAACAAATACTCACATCCACAACATGTAACTGGAGGCAAAAGGAGTCTGTTCTTCCAGCAGCTCCCTACAGGGAGGCACAGACAGCTCCAGAGGGTAAATCAGCACCCTCAAGACACATTTCCCTCCAGTGTGCTCATCTCTCTTTCTCCACTGATTATTTGGGGAGCTCACAGTCAGCAGGCTTGTAACACATATCCCTCAGCCAAGTGCCTAAAAATACCAAATACCCCAGCAAAGGGAGAGAAGTCAAGGAAATTCCCTGTGTGGTGCTTAGGCAACCAAAAATAACTGCAAGACTTGCACTTGCAGGAACTGGTGGGCAAAAAATGGGAGCTTAAATCCAGTCCCTCAGCTCACAGGTCTCCTATGAACAAAGTGTCTGAGCCACCAGGGTTCACCCTGCAGCCTGTCCCCCATCTCATTCCACAAAGAGGGATATAAATACCTATCCAAACATGGCAGGGAAAAAACAAAACCAGAGCTGAAGAAGCCCGAAGAGAGCTGCAAGAGGGCTGATGTAATGAAGATGTGACACATACAGGCAAATGTGCCAAGGATTTGCCAGGTTGCACTTGCCCAGAAGGAGAACCCAGATATCTCCAACAATCTGAAGCAGGAGCAGAAGGAAGTGACCTGGGGGAGGTGGAAAGAGACGAGGAAGCTGGGAGCCCATGAGGAATAGAAAGGATGAGTGCACAGGCAGGAGGAGAGTCTGGTGCTGCCAAAATGTCTCGTTGCTTCTGTTCAGAGATATGATGACACTCAGAAAAGGCTGAAGGAGAATTTTGCAATTAGCCTTTTTTTCCCCCGTGTTTTTCCTTAGGGGAAGGAGGAGAATGGGAGGAAATAAAAGGAAGGAAATAAAATCCAACCTGTTCTTTTTAGTTTATGCACCAGCCCTTGCTTAGGGCTGTGCCTTAAGGCACAATATAGCCCATACTGATTATTATAACAAATTTAAGCTTAGTCTCACTTCCAGAAAATTTGTACACTTACACATATGCATACATATTAGACATGGTAGTAGCTGTATTTTTTTTTTTCAAGAAACAAAGATAAATAGATACTGAAAGTACCATCACACCCTTATCACTCCATAACCCAACAAAGGTGTCAGAGTCAGCCTGAGCCAGGACCATGCATCCACTTACCTGCTCACCTGTGTAGTAAAGGCTCTGCCTTAGGTAATGACTGATGCTCACAATCTAAAGCCTCACTACCTTGAAAGTGAAGTTGATAATTTGGTAAATAAGCAGAGAAAATAAAAAGATAATGCTTTTAGAGGATCTATAAATACAGGATACAAAAATATTTTTTTTATTTTTTTCTAGATTGAAACAAAATATCTGATTTTTTGTGGATTACAATTTTCTCATCCACAACAGCACTCATTTGCTGGTCCTATAGAGAAAATACTAAGAAAACAGTCCCTCAACTTATATTTGCTGACATTTCCAGATATAGTGAGGGGGAAATACTCTGGTTTTCATAGAATCATAGAATAGCTTGGGTGGGAAGGGACCTTGAACCTCATCTCATTTCCCCCCCTGCCATGGCAGAGATACCTTCCACTATCCCAGGTTGCTCCAAGCCCTCTCCAGCCTGACCTCAGACACTTCCAGGGATGGGGCAGCCACAGCTTCTCTGGGCAGCCTGTGCCGGGGCCTCACCACCCTCACAGGGAAGAATTTCTTCCTAATATTCCTAATATTTAACTGATTTAGACTTAACTTTGCACTGTCATTTGTCGGCATAAACCAAAATCCAGGGTACAACCAGGAGAATAAATATTTTTCTCTGAGATATGTCTTCAGCAAGGCTTTGAATTCTTTCCCCCAAGAGGGTGATTCCATGAGAGAGGCTGCTGCTGCAGTCATTGATTTCTAAAAGACAGGAAATATATTTGGAAATCCATCACTACCTGACAAAGCCCTGACAAGCATCTTTGCCTACAGTACTGATGTGGGGACTCCACTGTTTGGGCATCTTCCTATAAAAATGAGAATAAATGCTACTCTGCAAACCAGGGATATGCAAGTAGAAACTCTCTCAAAGTTATGCACAGGGGTTTACTTCCAAAAGCCAGGGTTTGAAGCATCTTCCTGAAGCAATAGGTCCTCCCTCTTCCCTGGATCACAGCCATGAGGACCTCCTCCTCTACAGTCGTGCTACAACTTCTCAGTTACTTGACTTTTTCTTGCCTTTCGTAAGGTTGAACAGTGTTCAAACTCCAATATTATCTACCAGAATACTCTGTCTAACTTGGGAAACAAATCTACTAACATCCCACCTTCTCACAAAGGTTCTCAATACCTAATCCCCAGCTCCCTGCACATGAAACCACTCTCAGCTGACAGAGCCCCCCAAAACCATTCTGCGTCAACCACGAACCCTCTGACGCCAGCTGGGAGCAGGGAATGGATGGCACAGCCTCTTGAGATCTCTCCCAGACTTGTTTTTCCACAACGTTATGAAAGAAGCAGCAGGAGATGGGTTCATTCAGTTTGACCACATGGGATCTTCCCTCACCAGGTTTCTGTGGAGCCAAGGTGCAGTTTAAAGCTGTCATCCCTGTGGGTAATGCTCAGGGGGCAGGGACAAGGCAAACACCATCTGCTCTTTCTCCTTGGCACCGTATCTTCACAGGCTCTGGGAGGTGCATTCATACCTCCAGGAGGAGTTAAATCAAGATCTCACTCATCAAAGATATTGTAATAGTCGGCCAGAAATCTAATATAAATGTCAAGCAGTTGTTCTCTGAAATATCATAGGCGTTGTTTGCCATATTGCTGCCTTTACCTTTCTCATGTGAATTTAGTTAGAACTGGTGATAAAGTGTTCCAAAAGAACATGGGAGAATGCTGACTGGACAAAATGAAACTTTCTTCGATAACACTACAATTTTGTGAAAATTTTCAGGGTGAAGTAATCAAATTATTGATTTAATGGAAGAAAAAAAAGGCCTGGGTTCTTCACTTCCACTGCATCACCTAATGTAGACTATGTAATGCAAACATATATATGAGAAATGCAGCATAAATTGCAAAAAAAAAGAGGATCAGCATGAAAAGCTCAGAACTTCTCTGGGCAAAATGGTTTAAAATATATTTTGTTTTGAGTTCTCACATGATTAAAAGAATAGCATATTTTGTCCAGAAACTGAGGAAACTCTACATTCACACTGAAAGTCTGAAGAGGTGAAGTGTGGCTGTAAAGGTGATCTCCATTTTTGTCAGTGTTGAGCTTGATAAATCTTTCTAAAACTTTCTGAAAACTTGGCATCCAGAGTCTGGATGCATAAGATAGGGCTTGAAACCCAAACCCTCTATTTGTCTATTCAAGAGAATAGCTGCCAAGTTTTGGAAGAGATTATGCTATTATGGCGTTTCTCAGCTCATTTAGACATTTCTGAAGCTCCTTGAATTCCACTTCTGTGCATGCTCAGAGATGCTCCTGTGTGATTGCTTTGATACCAGCGACATCCCCTGAGGCAGTTGAACTGGCAGATGTTTTCAGATTACCAGTTTACCAGTTCAGACAGACACTTCATTAAGTAGAGATACAGACACGTTCTATTGAGGAGAGTGACAATGTCTGTCTTTCATATTATAATCCAATGGTTAGAGCACAGACACACATGGGAAAGAAGGCCATGTTCCTTCTCAAGGACACAGGTTCATTTTCTCTCCACTCAGAAGAGAAGCTACAGCATCTGGTGGGTTCAATCTGCTGCTGCCTGAGCTCTTTTTTTTGTTTTCGATGGTGACTTTTCCAGTGATGTTTGATGTAAAGACAAAAACATCAAGATCTCTTAGTATGCTCTTCAGTAAACCTTCATGGCTGACCTCGAGCCAAGAAGGGAAGAAACCCAAGATTCCTACTTGGAATGCAACACCACATTCAGCACTTTATGGTGTAAATGTGGGTGAAAGCATCTCTAGGCATTAAAATAAAACAGCTGTCTTTCCAAACACTGAAAAAAGTGGAGAAAACTTTGGACTGTAAAAGAATATCTTTGACTCTGACCAGTTGCCAAGCTCTGGAGACCAGCAGGATCTCAGGGATAGCCCTGCACAACCAACCAGCTCCTGGCCAAGGGATCACAGTCATGTTTAGATTTTCATGCCTGAGGTTCACAATGCTCCTCAGAAAGTGAACAGGGAACCTCAGCATGCAGGACACAGTTCTGGAGTGCATTTCACACAGCACCAGCAAGGCAGATGTCCATTCTCCAGGTGCCTTCAGCTGCTGACTCCTCTGCTCACATTACCTGTAGGGATACAGGGAATCCATCAGATTTTTTGCCTGACTCAAACAAAATTTAACTTCTGTGCTATCTCAGAGTGCATCACTTTCCATGGTGGGTACATTTAGGCATGTGGAGCTGTTTCTCCAGCCATGTTGCTCACATTCCGTGGCACTGGAAACTTCAGTAGAGCTCCTCTGCTCATTTACATTGCATTGTAGGGGTTTAAAGCCTCTTTGAAGAAGTGAGGTTAGAGAAAGGATTTGGAAGATGAGAGAATGGGCAAGAGAGTATATCAGCACTTTCATTATTTAGATTTGAAGGGCATGAGAGATCAGTATTCAGTAGAGTCAAAATACAGTCACATATTTTGGATGAATCCACTCAGGAATTGTGAATCACACATAGAAATTTTCCCCTCCAGTGACTGAGGGGAAGACTTCAGGGATCTGATATTAAACTGGGGTAAATTATCTTAGTTTTTCTGACACCACCCAAGCCTTGACAGTTTACACATGCTGCTCACAGATGTCAGTCGCTTGCAAACACTGCTATTGTAAGCCAAATTTTAACGGGTGACCTATTGATTAAAGGCTTATGTGTTTCTACTGTCCTGTTCCTAATCCCTCTATGAAAACTGTTCTGAAGAGAATACTTTTTGAAGCATGCAATGTCAGCTTCCAATAAAAAGAAGGCCAGTCTTTAAAGAGGAGCTCTTAGTGATGTGGTAAAGATTTCCACTTTCAGCAATTTTGCTTGATTAAACTTCTTTGGGTCTTACCATAAGTTACAGTAGATCATGACAGCAATGTTGGGGACTAGCTTGGAAATTGTGTCAGATCTTTGACCAGCCAGCTCCTGAATTGGTTTCGCTCCTATTAAAGTAACGGATTGGGCTTTGTGTCTGCAGGAGACGTTTTGTTGTTGCGTGGTGCGGGACCCCTGCTGGGCCATTCTGTGCCCTTTTATTGTGTACAGTTTGTGTGTTGGTACTGGGCTGTCAGATGGAACCACGGGGTGGGTTAGGCTGCATTGTCATGCAAATGACACCCAGATTTACATATTACCCCAGACTAATATTCATTGTGATGTCTCAATAAGGTCACCTTTGATGGATAATAATTTTTCCAAGACTACAGTCTTCTTTGAAAGTGCAAATTAAACAGAAGCCCCATTAATGGGATTTCAATAGTCTTTAAATGCTGTCAACTGTTCAACTGCATTGTGGTGTTTCAGGGTCAGGTTCTTCCATCCGAACTTATGGTGGTGATTAGTGACTGCTCTGCAAATAACCTATTTATAGACAAATAAACTATGACTCAGCCCAGGTGTTACAATCTGATATTACTGCAAACAAACACTGGAGAAGTACACAAAATTTTGGTGAAGGGTTTTTTTTTTTCAGCTAGTGTAAGTATGTAGTTCAAGAAATAAGAACCAAGATCTGCAGTATCTCACAAAAAAGTTTGATCAATATATTATTTTAAGGGAAATATACTGCAAAGAACAGGATACTGGAACTTTTTGAAGGAAGGCTGCTGAAGACATGATATTCAGCTGTCTCCACACCAGTGAAATGCCAATATCCCTGCTTTCAGTGAGCTTTGGAGTTGTAGAAGTGCTCTGCCTTTACAGTACCTTCAAGACTATAAGAGCAAGAGACACAAGGAAGACTTCAGGAGAAACACAAACACAACCTCTCTTTAATGCCTCCTGCTTCCTCAGGAACTCTGCCCTTCATCCAGATCCCAGACCTAAGGGATGTTCTCAGTTTTATGTCCTTCTTTTATCTAGTTTCTGCAATCACCTGTAATTCCTGACATCTGGGCTTCCACTCCTACCTGAGACAATTAGCCAGGCTTCCAAGAAAGGAGTAAATTCAGGGTTATTTTTGGCTGCCAAGGAAGCATGTTCCTGGCCACTTCGTCTGAAGTAAGACTGTCATATTTTTATCTGGCATTTCCAGAAAAAATATTGCTTTTACTGTCCTGTACAGAGTCATTCCAGTAACTACAAGGCAATGATAATGTCCTGAACATCCACTGGCCTCTGCAGAGCCTATGGACTGAAATTATTCAAGTGAAAGATCCATTTCACCTGGGCTCAATACAAAACCATGGATGAAAACCTCAAACAAATGTCCTCGATTCTGAAATTCCATCCAAAGGGAATTATCATGTGAGAAGATGTCTCTAAGGGTGTTCCTCATACAGGGTACATGGTAACATTTGTTTGACCCAATTAAACATCTGCAAATTATGCTTATATATATTCTGATTATTAAACAAAAGAGAAAAACATCTGAGATATCTGAGAATATACAATACCTAAGGGATTTCTCTTACTTTATCCTGATTGTTTGCTTCCTGTTTGATTAGATATCTATCAAGGGGTCCTAAGTTACTGTGCTCAGCTTTTCACACGGGGTGTGGATCTAAGAGGAGAGGAGGACCTGCCCTAGGATACCCTTAAAGACCTTCAGCCTTTGAGAAGGTATTAATCTTTAGAGCAGATGAATAACTGCTTATAGCAGTGGATTCTGTATTTCTTCCATGAAGCCAGAAATTTCACAGAACTCTTTGGCAGATGTAGATCACCCCCAGATATTATACAAGAATTTTCAGCCTGTGTGAATCACTTGTCCAGGACCTTCAGCTCTAGAAGTCTGTTGGACTCTTGGGGGAGTCCTGTGAAGAAAAAACCCTGTCCAGCTGAGTTATTTGTCATCAAGACCCAATGACTTTTAACTTCCCAGTGCCTCTGTTCCAATTTCTCTCTTTATGGGATAATGGGAATTCTTTCCCATTTAGAGAATAAACATCTAACATTGTACTTAAACCAAACATTTCATATCATTCCTAGGCCTGTGAGAGAGAGGCAGTTCATTTTACCTACATCAACATGAGACCAATTATTTAATTTTAATCTCTCTTCTCTGACAAGACACTTAACTATCAGATGGTAAATGCCTGTGATTAACTAACATATATCAGTGTATGTTATAATATTTCTAGGTAGTTTTATTCTCCTACTTACATGCTCATCCTGGGCAAGAGGTAATCCCTGTTTCTCTTCCCTTTTCTCCTGAAAAATCCTAGAAATTAGCAGTTACCTGAGTGAATAATATTATGTTTCCTGAGAGCTGAGTGAGGTGCAGTGCACTGTCTCCAGTGCAGCACAGATTTCTCTGAGGACTGAGGATGTGATGATATGTGCTCTTTCTCCCCATGCAGCAACAGTGATTGTCTGCATCATGAGATCCTGCCTTTGTGGAAGAGGACGCTGAAGTTTTTCTGGATTTGTAGAGCATGAAGATCTTGGCTATTAATAGTTTGGAGGAGGAGCAGAGAATTCTGGGTTCAAAAAACTGGTGAAAAACCCAATCAAAACACACAGCCTTTGATATAGCTTTATCAATTACAACGTTAACATATTATTTTCCTTGGCTTCATTAATCCATAACTAATTTGAGTGGGTACCAAGCTCTCTCTCTCTCATTCCCAATTAACCCAGTGGCAATTATTACTGGCTTTAGTCTTTAATACCTAAGAGCTCTCTTTACCTCTTGAAAGAAGCTTTTGAAATCTGAAAATGCCAAACCAGCTAATGTTTTATTTAAGCCTAGAATATGAACTTTAGGTTATTCCCCTTTGCCATAGGTTAACTAATTATTTATGAAAAAGGGAATGAGAGAAAGGAGAGAAAAGAGAAGAAAGGAAGATTAAAATTCCAAACCCTTTTGGTTGGGAATCCCTAACTTATATGAGGAAAAGTTTGTTTCCTGTGTCTAAGAGATCATGTACCAACAATCAAGTTTAATGCTTGTTCAGTGCCAGTAAAGTCATAGCTGGTGAAAGAGCAAATTAAGAATTTGGCCTGATTTCTCTTAGGACATTGGTGAAATTCCCATTGATTTGATAAGTTGAGTTCAGCCCTTGAATTTCTTCCTGAGATGCAATAATGTTTTACAACACAGCAATGTAATTGAAACAAATGGTACATTTGTGATCTAAATCTGCACCCAAACAGGCCCAGGGTGTCCAAGCAGAAGTGGGGAGGAGGATGGCCAGTTTTTTAAATGTAGTACAGCCAAAACATCACTTATATGCTAAGGGAAGAGAGAAATGGAATTTCCTGAAGGGAGACATATTTATTTGGGCTCAAATATAGATGGGAAAATTCAATTTTGTATATACTAAGGTAACTTACCCCACTTTCTCTGTTTTTTTTTTTTTTTTTTCCTTTTAATCTTCTTTCACACAATGGTTTAAAGGTAATAAGATTGTTGATTCTTGTTTTGGGGACACCATGAGAAAATAATAATGAAAACAGTTAAATCAAAGAGAATAGTGTTACTGTGGCAAAGGAGTGACAAAACATCACAAACACAAGCCAGAAACCCGTTTAATTTGTATTCTTCCACAGCAAGGAAAATTAAAAGCAGTCAAGTTGGTGTAATCAGATTGTAATATAGAAACAAAAATCATATAAGAAGAGAAGTTGAGCTCAGCTAAAAAAGTGGAAAAATGACAACTGAGAAAACTTTGAGGCAGACAGAGGAATGCCCTTTATTTTATTGCTCACACTCTAACCGCAAAAAGTTGATAGTAAAAAGCTAATCACCTCATTGGAACAGAGTATATCTTTAATTCTATTTTATTAAATAACTCAAGAAAACTGTGCAGTCTGGATGAGTGGAACGATCTCTCACCACCTCTTACTGCTACCTCTATGACTTCACTTTCTGCTGTTGCAACCTAAGCTCTACTTGTCCAAGACATTTTTGTCTTTGGTTGTTTCTTGCCATCAGCTGGAGATTGATGTCCCCCAGTGCTGATGCCAGAAGCAGTTTCTCACTATATCCCAATCTGTGTCCCAGCAAAGGAACCCAAATGAGCTAAAAGTGTTATTGTCATGATTTATACTGAGAACAACTTGCACTGGAAGCAGGTGAGGAGTATTCACACAGTGCTTTTCGCTACATGGGAAGGAGAATTAACCTCCAGCAAGGATCAATCACAGAGCAACCTGTAAGTGACAGGGATTAAAATTGCATTTATTATACAAAAAGTGTTCACAAGTGTAGTGTCTGAATGTGAGAGTCTCTGTGGTCTGCAAAGGTTTAGTTTTTCTCCTCTAGGATCACAACCATTTCCATGGATAAGTGCAGAGAGATATGAAAATTGAAATAATCTGATGCAAGAAAAAAATTGATTCAAAAGTATAGGAGTTTATGAATATTTAATAACCACTCTAAAGGAAAAAATAAGCACAAGTCTTTTTTATTTAACCTTTTAACAATTTCCATTGCATTCAGAAGTACATGTGCTGTAGAAACCCACAGGAAAATATTTGAAGAAACAGAAAAGTCTGAAGCATGTGAGGCTTTGTGATGCAACGGAAGATCCATGGAAACAACCATTTCATTAAGCTGGATTCTAGCCAGTTCTGTCAGTCCTAGTGCTGCCTGGCTGTGGGCCATCAATAAATCCTGAAGTACTAACAAGTGGTAAGTACATGAGCTAAAATGGATTTTCAACTCCATATAAGCATCACCTGTTTTCTCAGTTTCTTCATCTTCTTAAGGTGATGCTAGGTGGAGATATCTGGGGTGTCAAGATAGAATCAAGATCAAGAATCATAGAATGGTTTGAGTGAAAAAAGACTTTACAGATCACTTTGTTCCAAGCTCCCTGTCATGGGCAGGGACACCTTCCACTAGACCAGGTTGCTCACAGCTCCATCCAGTCTGGCCTTGAATATATTTGGGGATAGGATATCCAAAACTTCTCTGGGCAACCTGTGCCTGGGCCTCATCACCCTCACAGTAAAGAATTTTTTTCTAATATCTTATCTAAACTCTAAAACTCTTTCACAGTTTGAAGTCATTCCCTCTTGTCCTCTCACTCTTGCAGAAAGTCTCTCTCCATCATTTTGTTGGCTCTCCTCAGACACTGGAAGGCCTCAGTTAGGGCACCCTGAAGCCTTCTCTTCTCCAGGCTGAACAATCCCAATTCTCTCAGCCTTTCCTCATAGCAGAGCTACTCCATCCCTCTGTCCAACTTGGTGCCTCCTCTGGGCTCTGTCTCGGAGCTCCATGTCCTTCCTGTGGTGTGGTGGGGACCCCAGAGCTGGGGGCAGCTCTGCAGGTGGGGTCTCACCAGAGTGGACTGTGTTTATTTTTATATATACACTCATATGTGTACAAACATTCTAAATACACACTCAGTAGAGTCCATCCCCCTTTGCAGTTTAACTGCATATATTCCCTGAAAAGGAGCAGCAATCCGTGGCATTGAGAAAAAGCCAACACCTTGTTTTCTTAATAAGCTTAGATGACAATTTCAAAACTTAAGTTGAATTTCTGCTCAGAAAACAAGCTTTTTTATGTCAGGAGAACAGAATTATCAGGGAAAATTGCTCGAAACAGAAGATTTTTTTTTTCATTTTTGTCCCTTTGAAGTATGAAATTGGAATATTTTGGAATTATTTTGTTATTATTTTTATAATTATTATTTTTATTATTTTTATAATTATTATTTTTGGAATCATTATTTAGAAGTATTTTGGAAAACAGCTCTGTGAACTAGCAACATCATGAGGACAGAGGGACAAGCAGGGAGCCAAGCAAATCCTCTTCAGAGAGAGCTTCAAAGCAAAGTCTTCCCTCCCTAGTGTGGCTGTCTGAATCAGTCCCTTCGTGTGCTGCTCCCACTAACTAGGTCTAAACTGCATTTCAGGCTCAGAGAGCCAGCAGAACCATGTGGACAAGCTACAGGCATCCTGGAGGCAGCAATCCACAACATTAGAGCTGGGTCAGGCAGCAGGCTCTGTCTGACGTGGCTTCCTGCCTCACACCCTCAGGCAAACCTCTGAAATTTCTTCTCTCCCTGGGTTTGAGGCACCTGAACAAGGTAAAGAGCAGGGAGAGGAAAGCAGGAGATCGTCTGACTGGGGAGAAGCCACAGAGCTGGGTTGCAAACAGGGGTGTGAGCATTAAAGGAGATACCTGGAGGACAAGGTCTCACCAGGTTCCAGCTGCTGGCAGCTTGTGGCACATGGAGGTGGCCTCTGCTTTCCATTCCTGACCCTATAAATTCATCCTCAGATTACCAGTCAAGCTCACTGGCACCTAAAACACCAGCCATGGAGCAGAAGTGATGCACAAGTGCCAAGATACAAATAAGCAAGAAAGACAACATTCACCAGGAAAATAATTGTGAAAAAGTGAGACATGAGAAGTTTGGGCAAGGCCAGAATAGATGTAGATATCAACAACACTACAACATTTTTAGCTGAATTATTTTTCTCTCTGTAACAAAGCATCTTGATAAATGAGAAGATGGTATGAGACTATATCAAATTAATTTTTCAACATCTATCACTAGTAAATAGTCTTTAAAATAATTTTACTTTTTCATTATGATTACATAAAAATTATGCATTAAAATTAAATCTCCAGTTAAATTAATTCTGAATATATGTATATAACTGTATATATACCCTTCCTAAGGTTGTCTCCTTTTGCATCCTAGAAGATAAACAGATGCATTTTGATGTCTATTCTTCAGCATTGTGTATTCATACATGCATGTACACATTTTGCTCTAATATTGATATCAGGAAATGAAGAATTCCAATTACTAAGAAAATCTTCTCTTGCATTATTCACATTTTATGCACCATTTTTTGTGATATATTTTTCAGAATCTCTTAGTATCATAATCCTAGCTGCTGAGCACCATGAGTGAAGATGGAAATAATTCAGATAGTTGTCATTTTTTAAACTTTTCTCCTTTCTTCTTTTCCTACTTTTTTCTTTTCTCTTTTTTCTCACTGTAGAACAAATGGTCATCCTTATCTATACCCATCCATAGACTGAACTTCACAATAGAGTAACACTGCCAGCCATGAAACTATCAAGAATTCCCTTTTACCCCTCCCTGTGGCCACTGATTTCCACCTGTACACTCCAGCCTGCCTCCTCTTGGGTATTTGGCACTAATGTTCACGGTCCTGCACTTGAAGGACCAAGAGATATCCGTGCTTCCTCTTGGATTACAATTTCTTTTCTGGCATAACGAGCAAATCCTTCCAAAGAGGACTGAGACTGGTGGAAAGCAGAGGACATGTAAGACCATCAAGCCAGAAAAAAAAAGAAGAGAGAGTAAGGATTGGAATAATCTCTTTTAGAAAGGAGCAATTTATAATATAATCATAGAATCACAGAATGGTTTGGTCTGAAAGGGACCTTAAAGATCACCCAGTTCTATACCCTTGCCATGGGCAGGGACAGCTTCCACTATCCCAGGTTGTTCCAAGCCCTGTCCAGCCTGGCCTTGGACACTTCCAGGGATGGGGCAGCCACAAATTCTCTGGGCAGCCTGTGTCACCACACCAACAGAAAAGATTTTTTTTTTCCTAATATCTAATCTAAATCTATCTCTTTTAATTTAAAAACCCTCCTCCTTGTCCTATCCCTATTTGCCCTCCCTTTTTTGTGAGTCCCCTTTATGCACTGTTCATCAACTCTGCCTTTTCATCTAAATGTCTCCATGACATTTAAAAGGAGCAGGTGCAGGGTGGGGGTGACTTCCTGTCTCGCTGGGTCTTTGTAAAGAAATTGTCTAAGAATCATAAAATAAGAGTCTTTTACTAAACTTGATCCTCAAAGTCATCCCATGGCTTTATAAGGGAGATAGTCCTTGGAATGAAGCACTATCAGACTCCTGTGGGGTCTCTGTCCCTGAAGCCAAAAAATCCTGGGTATATTTCAGTAGCATAAATATTTTTTTAAATGCTCACACACCATTTTTATTTGCTCTTTGTGCTTATTTTTTTCCAGCATGATTATTAAGTGCTAGCAGAATTATTTTAATGAATAATTTTCAGACATTTGGTTGCTCATGAGCTGTTTGCTGCAACTATTTGATGTTTGTTACTCAAGATGTATGATTAGCTGTGCAAGTCATGCATAATTCCTTCTGATTCTCCCTTCGAAGATTATTTTTTTTAAGTAGATGGTGAAGCATGATGTCTTTTATAAATGTTTGGAAGAATATTGTGTTGTACTAACATTTGTGAGAACATGTTAATTTATGGAAGATTACACAAATACTCACTCTTTGTCCACCTGAGCACTCACTGACTTTTTTTTCAGGGTTTCTGGAATTTTCAGCATATTCAATTTTTTTTTTCTTGATACCTCATGATGGCTTATTTTAGGCTGTGCCACAAACAAGATGCTGAAAAAGGGAAAAAGTGTAATGAAAAATTTTGTAAATGAAATATAAAAATTTTCTTTTCCTCTTATGAAAACATCCACAAATTGGAGTCTTTAATATTTCCACCATTCTACTTTTCTGTGGTGAGTTTGCTTGCTTCGTTTTATGAACAGTTCATTCTGTAAGTTGGAACAGCTGGATGCTGGGCTAGCCACAAAACTTTCCTAATTAACTGCGTTTTCTTGCACTATTTACTATCCTTTGATTTTTCTCCCACTCAGACTTCTGTAAAGGGAAAAAAGAAAACATTAGAAATATATTTCAATCAAGTTTCTTTTTATGCTTTATCTTGTGCATTCATTTTTTTTTCTCATGTTCTTATAATTCTCAAAGGAAAATTCACCTTTTTATACCAGAATTAACCCCTGAAATAAGAAACAATATGTAAAGGAGATCACAGCTTTCTATTAAACTTCAGAGTTTTTGGATTCTCCTATCAGATTTTTCAGTGTTCCTTCAGCGGGATATTCAGTGGAGGGATACAAGCAGTTTATAAAGTTGAATGTGCAATCCCAATGTGCACATTTATTATTATTTCATGAAAGGGGAAAAAGGAGGTAACAGGAGATCTTCTCAGTCCATGAGGTGTGTGATTCCTGAAGTACCCTACCTAAAATATGCCCTTTCTGCAAAATTATAATCACCAAGCTATGATGGTGCAGGAGGTACAAAGACTCCAAGAGGATTTTAAGAAGATGCTGGAGCAGTAAGAATTGGCACATGCAAATTTAAGGCTAAATTTAACAATCCCTGTCAGATTTAGCAAAACCCAAACCGTAACAAAAGGACTTTAAATTAATATTCGAGGAGCATAAACCCATTCCTCTGCCTCTGGTAAAAGAACAGCAAGCTGCAGACCATGACTACGGCTTGACAGCTAAGCTGGCAAATTCCTCAGTCACAGCAACTAAATTTGACAGGGATCATCAGTCAGAGTCTTTAGCAGGTCCACTTTCTCCTTTCTCCAGAGAGGAGCTCATGCCATCCACCAGCTTGCTGCAGTTTGGAGCCCTAAAACCTTCACCCACCTCAGTTACTGGAGGCTTCTAGGAGATTTTTTTCCTTCCCTTGCTGCCCACTTCTGTCAAACCACCACTGCTTCTATTTTACATTTGCAAGGACTGAAAAAAGTATAATCCTACAAGGGACCTAGGAAAGTTCTTACTTTTCTTTTTTTTTCCCCCTTGATGGAAATATTGCCACAAAGTTGAGCAAAACCCAAGATTAAAATAAAAAATTGACTAACGGTTCCAACTACTGGCTTAATTTTTAATGATAAACTCTCCTAACTCTTAGTGATTCAATTCTGCTGATTTGCACAAAACCTTCACAGAATCATATAATGGCTTGAGTTGGAGGTAATCCTGAGGCTCATCTCATTCCATGCCCCTGTAATGGGGCATGGACAAGGATGTAATGGGCAAGGACACTTTCCATGACACCAGGTTGCTCGGAACCCCATACAACCTGGCCTTGAAATAGAACTTGAAATGAAATTTGAGTAAAACTCATTTAAAGCTATACTCCCACCTTTGATTTGTGACAGAAAGAAACTGTGGATCTCTCATGAAAATGCACATTTTATGCAAGGATCTCCAAAAGTACAGGAGTTTGTAAGTCTAATTCATTATTTGGTTTTACATTTTTAGGATTCCCTCCCATCATTTTCCAGTTGTGCAGAGATGAGGCAATGTTTGCTCCTCCACGATGCCTTATTCCACTTCAAGCTTTGAGAATACCTTTGCTTTTCCTTGTCCAAATTCATTGAAATCCTATAAAGCCTCCCCCCAAATGGGAATTATTCAAAATCATTGCCTGCAGTTGCTTGGGTTTGTTTTTATTTTCCTATTTGTTTTGTTTGTTTGTGTTGGGCAGCAGGGATGTCACACTTAATTCCAGTGACCTTCCAAGCACTGTGTTCTGAGTTTACAAAAGCATTGCAAATAAAAAGAAAAATTTACCTACTGCCTCAATTTTCCTTCCTATTTTTTTATTTCACCATTCCTGTTGCACATTCCAACAGTTTTTAAAGACTGGCTTCACTGATAGTACTTGCAAACGCCTGAACTATGCACCACCAAATTATTACAACCACCAAAAAGCCTTGTCCAAAGAATAATGTAATGAGGAGCAGCTGAGGGAGTTGGGGGGGTCTCATCTTGAAGAAAAAGAGGCTCAGGGGAACCTTATAGTTCTCTACAGGTGCCTGAAAGGAGGTTGTGGCCAGGTGGGGATGGGCCCTGCTCCCAGCTAACAAAGGACAGGACAATGGGAAATGGCCTCAAGTCATACCAGGAGAGTTTTAGATTGAACATTAGGAACATTTTCTTCACAAAAGGAGTGGTCAGGCAATGGAACATCCTAATCAGAGCAGTGGTGGAGTCACCATCCCTGGAAATGTTCAAAGAATGAGTAGATGTGGTACTTCACAACGTGATACTCATCCATGTGGTATTCAAAGGCTGGATTGATGATCTTAGATGTCTTTTTAAGCCTTGATGATTCCATGTGTGATTCCATGACTGGGGGGACATCAGGGAGATCTCCTTAGCAAGTTCTGGATCAAGACCATAATTTCCAGCTGCAAAGCAGGAATAAAGTGCATTTTCATGGATCTTTGCAGCTGATGGGAGGTACTTTGAGCTCTGCAATGCTTATCCCAGGCAGCCAGCATGAATTTATGCCGGACTCATAGAACCACAGAATCACAGAATTGTTTGGTTTGAAGGAGACATTAAAGATCATCTTGTTCCATCCCCTAGCATGGGCAGGGGCAACTTCCTCTATCCCAGGCTGTTCCTAGCCCCATCCAACCCAGCCTTGAACGCTTCCAGGATGGGGCAGCCCCAGTTTTTCTGGGTAAGAGCAGTATAGCATCTCTTATACTCAACATACAAAGCCCTTGCAGCGTGTACTGCAGAAAAATCACCTACTGCGTGGAACACAAACTGGAAGCATCACATCCCCTGCTTCAGTTAGAGTCAGGATAATCTGCTAAACAGTGACAAGGTGCACATTCTGTGCATCTCAGTGCAGCTTTTGCAGCACACAGAGGATGAGGAGAGCACGTTGACACATAACACACTCACGAGCTGAACAGCCTTAAAAAGTCTGCAGCAAAGGCAATGCTGGAGAGGGAAAAGAAAAGTCTCTGAAAGCCAAGATCTGACTGGGAGTGAAACTTAAAACAGCTGAAGAACACTCTGGTGTGAAGTGCAGCTTTGACAGCAACTCTGCCATGCAGGGAGGAAAAACAGCAAAGTGTTTCTGTGTGCTGAGCAGAGCAGGAGTTAAAATGATGAATAGTCCTAATGAATAATCCCTGGAAGGGGGGCTTTAACATAGTAAACCAGATTTGTGTAATCATTCCTCATTTCAGTTCTGCCTCTAGTTTAAAGAAATTGAATGAATTACTGAGATTCCTAATGAGACAAGCCTGTTTTTCTGGAGATAATTGATATAGTAACTCACAGTAAATAATAGTGACTTTAAATATTGCCAGTGCTAAATGCTATAAAGTTTAAAGTGTTTTCATCAGTCAGGAAAAAAGGGAGCTGGGGAGGGCAGATCTCTTCTTCTGTGCATAAACAAACATAAGAATTGGTTGAATTCAGGACATTTGTTTTTTATGAAGAAAAAAAATAAAAGTACCAACTAAAAATATTCTCCCCTGAAAGTTCTGTAGATCCTACAGAATAAATGTTGTAAACAAACTTTGTTCCCTGACTTTGAAGTCTTCCTTACCCATTTCCCCCAACTTATAAAAATTAGACTATTTATAAAAGTGCATAAATTGTAATTTAAGTAAAAAGCCTTGAAATTTTTATCAAAAGCATTCAAATTAGTCTCTCCCCAGGTCAGCTAATGAGTTGTCATGAGCTGGCCTCTTACTGTAGTGCACCTCCTGCAGACTAAGACAGTGAACCATGTTTTCATCAAAGGAAATGCTCATTAGTAGAGCTTTCAGAAACTGATTTGATTATAGTTTCACTTGTTAAAGTGAAATATTTTCAGCTCATTAGGATGATTATGATTCAAGGTCATCTTTTGAAGCTAGTCCTGTCAATATGAGATAAATGGGCCCTCATCTTTTTCCCTTCTTTACGTCTGTGCTTTTTAAACTCTTCTGTGCAAAAGTTCCATAGCCATAATTAATTTTTAGTTCTTCTTTTACAAAGCTGCTTAAAAAAAAAAAAAAAAAAGAACAAAGATTTTGGCTACCAAAAAGGCATTGAAGAACTATTAAGAGGAGGAGGAGGCTATCTTGTTTTAGAGAAATCAGAGAAAATCCTTGAAAAGTTCAGCTTTTGAAATCCAGCTATTTTCTCCTTGACCTCTTCCAAAGTTTCTAAAAGGTACTTTGTACATATTTTTGCATGTATCTTTTAATCTCAAAAGTGTAAAACGAAACTGAAAAACCACCCAAGAAGTACTGGTGGCTTATTAGATATCTTTGCTTTTATGGCACATGATAAATTTAACACCTTTTAAAGTCCTTTTTTTGGTCTCTCCCTTTATATTCATCACTTAATCTCTAAGTGGCTAAAAAAAGCCATTTAAACATAAAGGGAAATACTACTGACTTCTATCCACATCCTGAGAAATATTCCATCTACACAAGGCTTGCAACTGAAACATAATTGGTCAGATATTGCCTCATACTTCAGCTTGAAAGACGAGGTCAGGAAGTCAGGTTTTGTGCCCAATATACCAGACTTGAAAGCTGTATATTGAAACAGGAAATCAGGAAAAAAAAAAAAAGGAAAGAAAAAAAAAAAAAGAAAAAGAAAAGAAAAAAAAGGCAGATTTGGTCTCTCCAGTAGCAGGAAAATGAGTTTAAAAGCGACATAGATTTCAATTCCCCACAGTGAGCCTGCAAGTGGCCCACCAGTCTGGATTATTGGTCCAGACTGGGATATGTAATGCGAGTGCTGGGGAGAGAGGCTGGGGAGGAGTAAGAAGTGAATTAATAGACTTTGAGATTAACTGTCAAATGATAAATGATTAATCATTTTGTCAACAAATTATCCACAATGAAGCCTTGCCTCCACACCAAAGCACTACCAATTATACCAGTGTAATTGCATCTGGGCAACCTCCCTAGCCAGAGCCCAGTAATAGATCTATTTATCCAATATGGTTTGCTCCCAAAAGGGGAATACTCTTAGTGCAGCATCCTTGTACTTGTATAGCTGAGCTCATGCTTAGGCTTAGCCTCCAGCCTTCTGATAAAAAGAAATAAATAAACTCCCCTGTAAATGAAATATATGTATGAACACAGGTTAATGCTTTTGCTCATGCCATTAAGACACTTTTTAATAAGGACAGATATAAAATCTGGTTGCAAAACCCAAAAATTCCTTGCCCTTCCTGCTGGATACATACCTTTGTTGCTGTGGGTACAGTTCTGAGGAGCTTCTTCTACACTGGGGTAGTAACAAATAGCTCTACAGTTACTGAACAGATTAAACTTAACATCCTAAAGGTTTATGTCTTCAGGTTGAGTTTTCAAATTTACTCTTGATATCACTGACCTGCTTAATCTAACAGATCAAGAGGGAGTGGGTATTTTTGTTTTCATTTGTTTGTTTGGGGTGGGTTTTTTGATGTATGTATTTTTAGTTTTAATGTAATTATTTTATTTTATTTTATTTTATTTTATTTTATTTTATTTTATTTTATTTTATTTTATTTTATTTTATTTTATTTTATTTTTAAATGGGGACCTCGAAAAGCAGACAGAGCCCCAGTGTTGTACCAATTCCCCAGTAAGGTGGTACATTCTACCTGGAGGCTTATCTGCAATGTAGCTCCAGCTATTTAAAAATTGATTGAAGTGATGTGGCTTTTGCTGTTTTCTGTTGTTGCCATTTGCTTGTCCTGTGACTTTCGATAAATCACTTCTGCTTCTGTGATTCAGGCTTTTTTTTTTTTGTATCATTGCTATTAATTTCAAGCCAAACAAAACAGAAAAATATTTGCATTAGCCATGCACACTGGGGTAGCCAAGAAAATATACTTTGTGTGTTCCATTTAGTCTATGGAGTCAAAGGTAAGAACTTTCAAAAATAATTATCTGTTCTTAGAAGATTGAGCAGGATGAATTACCTTTAGGATATGTCTGCTTTGGACTTTCTAAATTAGAAGTTCATTTAGCAATTTTCATCTTAAATCTGCCAGCTTGAGTGCCATCACAGCACTTTTCCAGGAAGAGCTGATGGTTTTAGTCTGAGGTCTCAAAAAAAGAGAACAATTTATCAGTTCCCTTGGTAATTTGTCCCAGTGTTGAGCAGCCGAGGTTATTTCAGATATCTGTCTTTATTTGCTTGACTAACTTCCAGCTGGTGCTTTACTTTTTGGTTTTTTGGTTTTCTCTTTTCAGGCACATGAACTTGAAATCATTGACAACACAGGACCCCAGGATATTTCTTTTCTGGAGTTTTTCTAGCTCCCCAGGGAATGATCACAGCCCAAATCCTGACAGAGCTCAAGAAGTGTTTGGCCAAAGCTCTCAGGCACAGGGTGGGATTGTTGGGGTTGTCTTGTGCAGGACCAGGAGCTGGACTGGATGATCCTTGTGGATCCCTTCCAACTCAGGATATGCCATGATTTTGTGACAAATGAAAGCCACAGCTTCACTGAGATGTGGGTCCTCTCCAGGAGTAACAGAATAGTGACAGAAAGAGAAGAGATGCTCTGCCCTGCTGATGTTCTATTTGTCCTCAGTATAAGGGTTTGTCTCTATGCATCAGTTTGCTAAGAAAGCAGTCACTGTGTCCTGCTAAGCAGATTCATTTTTTATTCTACATAAAAAGAAAGAAAAATCAGATTGAAAAAAGGAAAGGGATTCCAGACAGACAAACTTACTCCCAAAGTCCTTGGAGGGGAGAAGATGTTCTCAGAAAGCTGAATTAAATGAAGATATTGCACTAAAAAGGCATTTATATTCAAGATTTTCAAATCATTTCAATATTCAGAAGGAGTTCAGATTTCCAGGAGATAGACAAATATCCAATTTCAGACAAATATTCTATTTCAGTGGGTAAAATGAAGTGTGTGGAAACAAATAAAACATTCGCAGTTATTCCACAAGGTGTGTCAGAGCCATAAACAGAACCAGAACACTTCTGCTTTATCTGATTTGCCACACAATGGGCTTTATTCTTTAATGAAGTGAACAGCAGGGAAGAATTTTTTTTTTTATTATGACAAAAAAGTGGAGTTATAAAATCATCAGGAGGAAAGTTGTTCTGATTTCTTTAACCAGACAGGCCGAAAGTTGCCAGCCTCCATAAAGTTGTTTCCTAATTTTGAGAGTCTGTGTGAAACTCTGTTTGTGTGGAACCCTGCAGGCTCACTCCAGGGGAATTTGGTTCATACCTGTCAAAGACCAAACAATGAGGATGCTGAGGTGTATTTTTGGGTTTTTTTCCTGTGCTAGTAGGGTGACACTGATTTCCAAACACATCATTCAGAGGAAACAAAAGCTGAAATAAATGCTTCTGCAATGTTTCCAGCAGCACTGATGTGGTCTCAGTACTCTATCAAGAAATGCCGTTACTTACAGGAAAATTAAGAAAACTATAGTTGCAAAGATAGAAAAAAATAATTAATTTCTTCATTAGCAGAAATGGGAAAATAAAGAATAGCTTAAGAAAATGAAGGAGAGAAAAACTGTGGCACCAAGAATCAAGGTAATGATTAAAAATCAGGATCTGATGGGATGTAAAACCAACCAAATACAGACAAATCACAAAACCAGACACTTTGTAAACATTAATGGCCACTAGAACTTACTATTATTATAGTCTTAGAAATGTTATAGTCTTACTACTGGCTAAATCATATGGTGTTTTAAAATTTATTTAGTTCCTAAAAATTTCCTTAAAAAGATTTGTAGACAAGATATTTAAAATGCAGTTCATAACCCAAGATAAGTCTAAATGTGTTTAGTGTCTAATTTCTCTAAGAGGTAGCTTGGGTTTTTGTACCAGTATGCAAAAGGAAACCATGGGGAAGAAAAGATTTTGTAGATTTTCTCTTTGACTTGGGAATGTTCATTTCTGACAGGACTTGGGTTGTCTAGTTTTCAGTATAACTAATGTCTCATTTTCTTCCTTTTCCCAAGCCTTTTAGGTATATCTGAGTTAAAAACTGCCTTAAAGTGTATTTTAAAAACATCTAAGCCCTCTCTTAAAAATTATCAAGATTTTTTATTATAGGATATTGTTATTAGGGTTTGGACTGAATGATCCTTGTGGGTTCCTTCCAACTCAAGATATTCTATGATCAGATAACTTCAGGTCACTCTTGTGCAAGGGTCTTCATGACTTTCCAATATGAAACTCTTCCTTATTTATCCAGAAACACTGTGGGATTCATCCAATCCACCTGCAACCATCTCAGACTTCACCTCTGATCTGAACCTGCCATCAAGTCTTGGCCTCCGATCAATGGAGAAAGAATCAACTCATCCCACCTTGAAAAGTAGTTTTGAGGAAATGCTGTTTCCTTCATGGATAGCTGAGGGAGCCTGACAACTTTTCAGAGAAAACCTGAACCACCTAATAGACAGAAATTAAGTGAAATGAATTCCTTGATGTCTAAGGCTGAAGGACAAAATGCCTGAAAACCTCACCATGGAAATTGAGGTCAGGGAAAGAGAAGAAATATTATTTTACCAACACAGAAAGGAGAAGCTGAGGAGGAATCATTCATTTTGGCTAAAGGCAGAGCATTTTCCTGCCTTCTGAGTCACAGGGCCTGTGAACTCCTAGTTCAGAGCCTTCTGAATTCACCAAATTTTACCGGGAAATTACTTTAGCCATGAGGAATTTGGCATACATTACATGATACTTCACAATATGGGAACGTACTCCAGCCTGAGAGAGTACTTCTCTCACACAAATACTGTGAAAAGTTTTAACTGTGGGACTTTTCCCAAAATGCCCTGATTCCAGCCTGGACATCATCAGTGGAGGCCCCTGAACCTTGGAGTTTGCTTCCTGCACTTGGCCCACACCAGCCTTTAGTCTATCAGCTTGCAGAGCAGTGCATGAAGCTCATCTATGTTCTCTGGTTTTTGCCTGAGGGGCTGGAGATAGGGAACATGTCTAGCTTATCCTAAGAGAGTCTATTTAAGGCAGACATTAGTCAGCATGTTTGCATTTTGTATTTAAATTATGTAAATGTGTTCAGAGACTGATGGGGGCCTATCTGACAAACCTAAAACCAAGTAAATAAGAATAAGTGAAGTGTAGTGACATGAAAATGGAAAACCCAAAGGAAAACTATTTTTCAGGGGATTTATGCACACCCAAAAACCAGACAAAACCACAAACCCAAGAAGTTGGGGCAGGACAAAGTTCACAAATGAACCCTGGGCAGAATGAAGGGAGAAATTTCTTTTCTCATCTGTTCCCTGGTTTTCCTAGCCTGGAGCCTAAGGCACCCAGGAGTAAAACAACCACAGGGAACATCCTCCCTCAAGGAAGCAGCAGAAGCAGTAAATGCTTTAACTGGTACCAAGGGCTTTTATATTCATTGCTGCTCAGCAGAGATCTTTAGGCATGGTTTTGTCTCCAGCTTAGGAAACCATGAGGGCACATGTCTTGGACCGACATGGGAGATGTGGCAGAAAAGCAGCGTGGCTGAATCCAAGTTCCAGGAAAGTTTGGGACAACTCTCCCGGTGTTGGCTTTTGGTCTTATTTCACCTGCCTGTGGCCAAATACTGACTAATGTGTAAATCCTGATAAGCATGAAGGAAAATGTGATGGTTGGGATGACCCTGATTTCCAAGAGGAGTCTTTTGCCTCAAGCTCCTAACATCAGATAATAATTTTTGAATTTGAGATGATCCAAGAAGACTTGAAAGTGATACTTGGGGCTAAAATAAAGAGGTTTGATTGTTTCCTCCTCTCTCAAGTGTTAAATAACATTTTGACAGAACTGAAGCTGCATCTAAAGAGTCTCATTTGATAGAAATTTCCACAGAAAAATTCCAAGCTAAAAAATAACCAGGTTTTGGTGCTAAGAATTGAAGTTTTTTGAGCACAAGAAATGGAAACCAAAATCAAATGTTTAGAATGTTTAGGTTTTTTAAAGGACCATTAGAATGAAAAAATCTTATTAAATATTATCCTAGGAGAAGTGAATTGGATTCTGATTCATTTTGCAATGACTATTTCTTTAGACTTTTGCCAAAAATATTCAGATGTCTAATTGCTATATTTTTGAAGTTCTTTGATATCCACTATTCTCTACTTTTGCATTTTTATTGATTTCAGTCAGAAATTTAAAAAAGCCAAGCTCAACATAAGAAACAAAATAATCCTTTGCGACTCGTGGCTTATAACAGAACATTGGAGAACCAAAGAAGAATTCACAGAGAAGCCAAATTTTTCTTTCCAAATTCTTGGTAATTTTACTAAATACATTTGGTAAATCTGAAAACAGGACAGCATGAAAAAATAAATTAAATCATTTAATGGAAAAGCAATTAATTTGTTAAGTTGTACCATGCTATATTATTTGGCTATCTATAAATCACATTTTAGGGAGTAGATTGAGGCAGCCTTGTGTCCTTTAATTTGGAGGTTCATGGTTCAAAATCATAAAAAGCTAAACTCCAGTGAGTCAGTCTTCCCCTCTTCAATATTGCTTAGTCAGTGTAATTATTTGCCTATATTTGCATAAGAACATCCTCAGGTGTGCATAAGAACATACTCAGGTCATTCTTTATATATACTATACCTGGTAGATCCACTTAATAGCAAGTCAATTATTTCCATGAGTAATCCTGCATCCACCTTCTTCCCCTCCAACTAACTCCCATGAACAATCCTTGTTAAAACTAAAATAATCAGGTAACAGAACCTTTTACTGACTTTATCTTTTTATAATGTACATCTTATTTCCTATCTTAAATATATGGAAAAAGCAAGGACAAACATGTCTGTGTTTTATGACCTGAGTATAAACAATCTGGTGGAATGAGACTGAAGCTGAAAAAGAGAAAGTTTGGAACTAAACCAATGATTTTTTTTATGTCTAGCATGGTTCTCAATCCACATCATTTTCCACAATCAGTGTATTATTTTTATGAACAGAATTAATGCAATTTCACATTACAGGTTTAATTCACTGCAAGGAATTTTTTTTCTATTACATCTTGGGCCACTTCAAACCAGTATTTCTGCACAAAGAGTGTTGTGCTTTTGATATGGTAAAAAGTGAATAAGAGAAATGTGGAATTGTGTCCTGAAGGTCAGTGAAGCAGAGTGAGCATTAATAAGAAGGTCAAAGGTATTTTGTGGGGATATTGCCTCAGACTCATTTTTGTTTGCACTGGAATAGGAGGATGCTCTGATAATGGAGAAAGTTAAATGTTGAGGATAATTTTTCAAGTAAGCAGTTGTATTAATTATTAACTTTGACAGAAGCCATCAGTTGTGTAGTTTGTCTCCTCTAAATCTTGAATATTCCAGTATCAGCCTGCCATAAAACTACTGTCACAGAATGGATCTCTGGATTTTGGGGTTAAAGACAAGAAGGAGGTGGTGTTTTTTCCATGAATTGTCCCTTTATGCCTTTTTTAAAATGCATCTTAGGGACTGGCAGGAAGTGCACTTTTGTGGTTCAGGTTTTGGGGTTTTTTTTGCTTGTCTTGAAGTTGGATAAAACCCCTAAATCTCCTAAGTGTTCATCTATTAAAAATTTTAATTTAGAAAAAAATTGTTTAATTTGAAATATTTGAGTTAAGTAATTTGAAATTAAAAGACAATTTATCATTTATTCCTGAAGTAGTGTTTTCAAATGAAAAGTCATTTTAAGAAAAAAGTTCATAGAATCTTCAAGGTCCTCAGCCCAGTACCACCACCATGTTTGACAAGCTCTGATCATATAAAAATACATTTTCATATTTCAAGTCTTCTAAAAATTTTATTGAAATGGAAAAGTCATTAAATCTGCTTTCCCCAGAAATGTTTTTTTTGCAGGACATTAATTAGGATTTGCCAACAAAACATCACAAAGTTTTTGTTCTCACTGTTATTTCTTGTGTGATGGGAGAAGTATGCATCGTTACTATTGAAAAAATGGCAGCTGAGCTTTTAAAATTGCTTTTGTTGCCAGCAGCCAGGACTCAAGAGCAAAAGTCTTGCTGATGTGGGAGTTGGTTCCTTTGAAAAGAGGAGATTTTCCTCAAATAACTATTAAAAGTCAAGATATGTATTAAAAGATGCCCAGAGTGGAAGCAAGCTATATTTAACTAATATTTTATAAATACTGTGTAACAAACTCTATAACATTTTTCCTGGTTTCAGCAATCTGTCTGCAGACTCCTCACCTAAATTTGACACAATTAGTCTGAATTAATTTAAAATAATGCTTTGGGGTGGGAGGGGAAGAGGGGTCAGCAGGAGTTCTTGGGGCAAGAAATTCTTAAATAGCAGAAACTAGGGGAGGCATATTGTAATTATAGTGTGTCTGATTAAATTTATGACACTTTTTTTTTTGCTAGAATATCAAGTATCACAATACTTACTTTCTCTAATTGTCGCATATTTTTCATCATCTTTGCCTTGAGTTCCAGCTAGCAAAAAAAGTGAAAGAGCAGAAAATAGAGAAGTGAAGCAAATTAGGAAATATTTCTTTTAAATCTAACATATTTTTAAGGAAAAAAAGGTGAAAAAATGCCCCATTTCTTACTTTGTCATCATTCTGCCTTTGTATTTTTGAATCTAGAAATGCTTAGACATTTTTATCACAACAGAATTTTTTTCTTGACTTTTTTTTTGTTGTTGTGCTGCTTTCCCATATCACCCCACATAAAGAATTTGCTGCTGCTGTCTTTCTGGGAGAAGCCATGAACAGGAAGACAGTGTGGGAACAAGAATGTCAGACTATTACATAGACAAGATTCTTTGCCTGGGGGCAAGAAGAAAAAGGGAAAAGAGAAAGAAAAAGCACAAAACACTTGAAGAAAAATATGACATTTCTAAAAATCTTGAGTGGCAAGGAGAAAATGAGGAAATGATTGTTCCTTGGCTCTCCCAACACAAGGGGGCATCAAATGGAATTCTCAGGTAATGTGGACTAAACAAATAAAAAAGGTGTTTATTTGCTCAATGCAGAGTTAGGCTGGGCAGCTCTTTGCCACAAGAAAAAGATGCTAAAATTGCATGTTGGGTTCAGGTGAATATGGATTCCAAACCAACAACACAGGCTGAATTTAGGAAAAATTCAGGGGAAAAACCTCAAGGACGAGGACACCCAGACCCCAGCAGTTTGCTGTAACAGGTTCAGAGCAGGGATTCAAACCTTGGCTTGTGGATGGTTATTGGCTCTCCATTAAACAAAAGGGAAAAGAGGGGATGATCCTTTTCCACCCATGATTTTAGAAAACTGACTGTGCCTCTTGAATTTCTTTTTGCTTTTGTCTTTGATCTTCAGCAGGAGCTTTGATCTACACTTTTTACCTTTTGATGTCACTGGTGTAAGGAGAAGGAAAAAAAAAAAAGAAAAAGGGAAGATATTCAATATGTACAAATGGGTGTAGCTCCTAAAAGGAGTTACAGAGTGGTTTGTACAATTAAGAATCTGGGTCAATACTCAGAAATTTAGTTGAAAAGGGTGGAATTCAACCCCCTTAATTTTATCTTTTTATGAGAAATTAGGTGTCTGCAACAAACGTCTTTAGTTGAACTCATTACTGATTTATATTAGATGTCTGCTTCAGAAGAAGATGAATCACAGCCTCATTCTAAAGAGAAGTTCTGGATGTGTATTTGGCAGAATTAATTCCTTTTAAGAGGACACAAAGTAGGATATGTAACCTTGAACTTTTATCAAATATGTACCTAACAGTTGTTCAGCCTTTCTGCTTCCAATTTAACTGTTCATTGTTCCTCAACAAAGATTGTAAAGAGTATTCTTCATTTATGGAAATGAGCAGGGTATACCTCAGTGCTACAGTATTCAGCATTCAAAGAACAATTCCACTACCTATTAAAAAAAGGAAAATAATTGTTCTATAGAACAATGTAAAATTCCAAATCTCAGACTAAAAAAGAAAAAAACAAACTGGATTATAAATTGCATTACAGGCTTTTATTCTGATGAGTTGACTCAACAGATTGAATCTGTTTATTGCCTTTTGCAGTAAAATGGAGCTGTAAAGGAGCCTTTTATGGTGGTTTTACATGGGGTATTTTTTTTTCACTGAAAGTTATCAACTTTGGATTAAGTGATGAGTAAAAAATGAACCTTTTTTTCCCTCCCCCAAGCTTATCTTAGACATATAACCTATGTCCAGGATAGGCCCCCAGCACAGGCTTTGAAAGGAGAGGGCATATTAATTATTAGGTATAAAAAGAATTCATTAAAGAGTAATATTTTTTCTAGTTGAAGGGGTCCCCACCTATGGCAGGGGGATACTTTTGGTGGTCCCTTCCAATCCAAACCATTCTCTGATTCTGTGATTAGAGCTCAAAGAATCCTCCTATCATTTGTGAAAAGCAACTGAAAGAAATGGGCCCTTTTGGCAACAGGTTGAACCTCACTATCCAAAAATTCATCCCCCAGCCTAAAAAATGTAGATGTCTGCCAATAGAAAGGTCATCACAACTGCAGCATCATTGCTCTGGGAGGTCCATCCTGTTTTGGCTCAGTTCTGTGCCAGGTTTAGCAGGAAGTCAAATGGCACTCTTGGCTGAGGTGCCTTGGTTTTACCTTCTATTATCTTGTTAGAAACAAATCAGTTTGACTCGAGGCAGCTCCAAAACTGTAGTAAATACTAGAATTACTCAGAACTGAAGTGGCTGTTACCCAGGACAATCAGGCCAAATTTACCCTGGCACCCTGAGTGGTCTTGTGGCTCCTCCTCTGAGGTCAGCTGCAATTTTGTGGCTACATCCACTTTATTGAATTCTCTGGCTCTCCAAAACAGGTGGGCACATCCTAAATGCTTATTGGAAATGGTCAGTGCCCAAGCCAGTTCCTGAGCAGAGCCTGAAAATTGGCTGGAAGGTGTAGTTAAACTGATCCAAAAACTCACTAGGTATTTTCTAATAATTTAAAGGGGCAGACAATCAAATTTTTTGACACAAAACAATTTACAGAACAAGAAGGATATTTGAATGCTGAAGTTGGTCTCTGATTGGATTTTGCTGTATGTTTGACTACACTGAGCCTTCAAGAGGACATGGGGTATATGGGAGTGTGTGGTGACGTAAAGTACCACTAAATTATATGTACTAGACTTGAAAATTACTGTATTGAGGTGTCAGGGTTCTTTCTGCCTCATTTATCTGCAGCTGATACAAACAGCCATATTAAATTTCCTACCAAGCTCAGAAAGATAAAAAATTAGGGAAGAAAGGAACCACCACCACCAGAGGCTTAACACTGTTATGATTTTTGGTAAAATACTCCTGAGTGAGAAAAGATTCTTTGCTTTACGGGACAACTGTTAATAATGCCAACTTGGAGACATATTACAAATTCAGACATTCAGGGGGCTTTTCTAATCCTCAATTGCAGTTTGTCAGTGCTTCAGGAATATTCCCTTGCTCCAATTGTTCATCCTCAGCAGGAGCTGGATTAGCAACATCAGAGTCTGCAGATGCGTATTGTTTCCCATTAGTCTCAGCTTGAGCCTGGTGTTATGTCCTTTTCATCAGGAACCTCCAACTCTAAGTCAGTGAACCAGGACTAATGATCCCAGCTTTCCTGGGAGACATCAGAGTCTGTGTATGTAATGTCCAGAGCTTTGGCTTCTGCTGCTCTTGGCCATTTAATGTGCTGCTTAAGCCTCAGAGCACTTTCTCCCCTCTGCAGCATAAGCTGCAGCCTCCTCACAATGTTTCCAAGAAAATACACACTTGAATATAATTTTCGCTTCATCTCTTTGGATTTCTTTTATAGTTGCATCTGGCAGGAAAGAGGGAGTGGGGGGGTGGGGGGGGTGGAGTGGGGGGCAAAGAAGGAGGAAAAAGAATCAATTTGCAAACACTTAAATGTTGATGGCCAACGTTTGCACTTTTACTGACAGACTACCTGCAAATAAGAATTATTTACAAATCATTATTTGGAAGGAATGGGTGAGAAAAATGCCAGCATTCACATTGATGAATAATATCTGAGGTAGATTATTCAGCCAAGTCTACTCAACAGTATCAGATGGAGAAGTGCTTTGTAAAGGTTACTTCTGTCCTTTTTTTCTCTCTGTTTTCTTGCTAACCCTGTTGGCCTCTCATAGATATCAAATTCGTGTTTCCATCTCAACACAGCGAATAAAGAGCTCCCCTTAGAAACAGACTTTTTTTGATAGAGACAGGGATATTTCTGTAATGGAACCAGCAACTTGAACCTTCTGCTCTGGACTTTAATATGAACATATAAGACTTCCCCTGGCTGCCCTCCTTTTATAACCAGCTGCCTAAAAAATATTTTTCATGCTTTGTGATACTAGTTGTATTTTTTAATGAAGGTTTAAAGAATTTCCTCCAAAGTTCCTCTGAAACATGCACACCATAATATTCCAGTGAAGTCTGTTTCTTGATTTGCCAGTCTGTTTAAAAGGCTTGTAAGGCAGCGTTAGAGCAGAATTTCACTTTAATTGGCATTGCTCCTAGCTATTTAAGCAATGTGCTGAACTGTCTATCATCAAACCTGGGCAGCCAGAACAGTTTCTTACCACCAACTTGATAATATCTAGACTCAAATACTTACAGCCTAGATAGTGATGTTTGGGCTGTATTGAAAACTATAGAAATCATTGTCTGTAATTGCCCCAGGTATGTTTCTTATTCTAAATGTTTTAACTCAATACAGACCACCAATATTAAAAAAAAAAAAAAAGAAAAAGAAAAAAGAAAATTCTTTGGTTAGCTGAGATTTTAACTTGTGGCATTTATTGTTATTGTGACAAGACACAGGATTCTAATTAGACATCAAGATTTTCTTTTTTTATTGAGTGCTATCAAATTCCTCAAAAGGAGACTGACTTCCTGCTCTGGAAAGATTGAGATGAGACAGGATTTGGATATGGACAATGGGATGGGCACAAAAAGGTGCTTGTGTGGCTGGACTCAGCCAGGGGTGGTTACTGGATCACACTCAGCCTGGAGGCCAGTGAGTAACTCATGATCCCTCCTGGGACTTGTCCTGTTTAATTCCTGTGCTGATGCCCCGAAGGAGGAGGTGGAGTCTGCTCTCAGCAAGTTCTCAGGTGATGCCAAACTGACGGGACCAGCTGAGAGAGTCCAAGGCTGAGTTGTGACCAGGGGGTTTCAGACAGTGGGGACTGATGAGCTGACAGGAACCTGATGGAACTCAACAAGGACAAATGCCCTGCCCAGAGGAAGGAAGAGCCTTTTGCAGTGGTGCAGGCTGGGCACAGAGAGATTCAGGGGCAGCTCTGTGGCCAACATCCACACTGAGCTCTGGCAGCAGCAAGGGCCAGCCCCACCCTGGGCTCTATGAGCCAGGCAGAGACAGCAGTCCAAGGAATGGATTATCCCCCTTGACTCAGCACTCAGATCACAAACTGCACTGCAGTTTTGGGCCCCTAATCCATAAAAGACTGACCAACCATAGTGTGTTCAAGGAGTGTCACCAAGGTGCTCAGGGTCGGAGCAGCTGCTTGGTGCAGGAGCTTGGTGCAGTTGGGATTGTTCAACCCAGAGAAGGGGCTCCTTGGAGAGGCCTGAGATCAACCTCTGGTATTTATGAAAAGGTGATTGAGAAGATCTAGCCAGGCTGTTCACAGGGTGAGAAAATGAGAGGCAGTAGGACTTACAGAAAACAAAATGAAGGACAATTTCCCCATGACAGTTGGGGACTGGGGCTGCTCTTCCTGGGAGATTGTGCATCCTGTGCACAATAATCTGTGCTGACCCCCAAAATTACCCTGTTTTGAGCAGCTTTTTGGACTAAAGACATCCTGATGTCCCCTCCAAGCTGAATTGTCCTATGATCTTGAGATCTTGTGATTCCAGTTTAGGAGGAGGAAGAAAGCTCGACTTGGGATTTACAGACCTTTGTTCTGATCTAAAAAATCAAGGAATTCACCAGAAACAAAAATCCTCTTAAAGTTTTGTTTGTTTGTTTTGGATTACACTCTGATGAGTGTAATCCTCTGATGAGAATGTCTGGAATCTGTTTTGATCTGGTATCTCATATGATGGCTCTTCAGATGAAAGGACTCTGCTTTTGCTGTAAGGGTGCAAAATCATATAGTTGATACTGTGAAAGGTGTTTCTTGTAAAAGGGGAATATTGCTCCATTGATAGCTATCCTAAGAAGGTACTTTTAAAATGTCATTCCCTCTGTCTCTGAATGGTGTTTGACAATGCATACTCAAATAATTTTTACACACACCCCCCCCAAAAAAAAATCCAATTTCAATAATGTATAATTTTCTCTTTATTCTACAGACAGGGATGTAGTTTCTATACAGGTTTCTAAGCTTTCATACTGAGACTTTATCTAGTATTTTCAAAGATTCTATATTAACCAGGTTGTCAAGCAGCTGAAGGGTCTTTGGGTCTCAGTGTCAAGCTGTACAGCTTAAAGAGAGAATTGAAAGAAAGTGTATTTTTGCCTGAGCAGTTTTGTGACTTTATGTGAAAAAATTGTCATCACCAACAGCCAATCATTAAATTAGCCTTCAATCCCAAGAAGCTCTGCATTAAAAAATCAGCTGCTTGAGATAGAGAAATGATTTGCTGGAACAACAAAAAAATAATTTCCCATTACTAGTAGTAATTGTGAATGAATTGTCCCCTACTATTCATAGATATTCTTTCCAGGCTTATCTCACATTCAGCCAGAGGAAGCTACACTTAGTACAAAAGCATAATAATTTTGGGTCTGGATATCATTCTCATCAATGACTTAACATTATATTTTTCCCCCCACTAACTAGTCATGTAATTTCTTTCAGTAACAATGCTGATTACTTTGGTCAACCTTTTCTTACTCCTTCATCCCTGAGAGCTTCTCAAAACCTAAACACAAGAGCATCATCAGATTCCTGAATCTATCCTTCATGGAAAGCTTCTTGAATTTCTCTGCCTTGGCAGGACCTCAACAAGTCTGAGAAAGCTTTACCTCAAGGACATATTTATATTAGCAAGAGAGAAAATGCCAGGAACCATTCTTTCCAAGAAGCCAAAGCTGTGGCTTCATCCTATCAAACCCTCTCCAAACACTTCCTTGCTATTTCAATACTAGTTTTTATATCTAAGCTACTCTTTGGGAATGCATTTTGATGTCTCTCAAGTCTTACACAGGACCTAGGAATAGTTTTAGGATATTATATTATATTATATTATATTATATTATATTATATTAATTATGTTATGTTATGTTATATTATATTTAATATGTAGGCATTCTGGATGAAAGCTGTGCCAGCAATCATGCTGCCAATGCAACAGGATGGATGGTCAACTTCAGTTTGTGTCTACAGACAAAGATTTTGGGCTCAGTGTTTAGGTTTTCACTGAAACTTCATTTGCTGGCATAGGACTTAATTTCTCTCAAGTTTTAAGGAATTGTTCTTTTAATGCTGGATGGCTGAATCTACTGTTGATTGTTCAGTATAGCAAAATCAGGCATATATTTAATCTGTGTATGATTTTACATCAGGGCATTTTAGGCTAAAACAGGGCTGATTCTCTGGTACTTCCTGTTTAATTTAATTTTATGTATTTTTGTCTCCCAAAAATCGATTTTAAATGCTGATTATTAAATTCAGTGTTGCCAGAATCCACTTATCAAGCCTCAAAAACATTTCTGTCAAGTGGGCCATGTTTTCTGCTGAATTCTTACTAAAGTGCAAAGTGCACTTCATGCAGTCTCTGTGAGTTCCTCCCCACCATCTACTTTCACCTCATCTGTTTGTATTCCCTTTCCTCTTTAGGAAGCATTTTCGATGCAAATGCTACAGGCTTTTCTGGGCTGTTTGGTATTATGTGAGAAATCACCACTCCTGACCTCATCCAGTGAAGCATCAGTAGTTTAACAGATTGGCAGGGATGGGACAAAGTGCACTAAGCCCCTGGAGGATATAAGTGTCTGTTTAGCCAACTTGAAAGCATCTTGACATTCTTTTGACCATTGCCACTATTTATTTTTCTGTAATAGCTCTGTCACAGCACTAACCATAGTAGACAGATTTGCTATGAATTTCCCTTGGTGGTTTATCATAGCCAGAGAGAAAGTTAATTTCCATACCTTTCCCTTTGTACATCAGCTTGTGGAATATACAGTATCCATCTGCTTTTCTGAAAGGAGAGTAAAATACCTCTGCACTCTCAAACCTGGCTGCACCCACAGAGTTTCCTAACCTTAGCCCTTTTCTTCCTGGAGCCTCCATGACACCTCCAGCCTCTTAAGACTTTTCTGATCTCTCCCTTCAGGACATCAGGGTCTTGCAATCCACACCTTACAGAACTCAAGGAAGTGGATGATGGGAATACAGTGAGGAGCTATTTGTTATTGCAATTATCCCCAGTAGTTAAAGGGCACCTGGAGTTTTAACGAGTGAGCCCCTCTTTTTTCAATTAGTGTTAGTTCATTGTGATGATATTCTTGTTTACTGCTGATCAAGGTGTTCTACAAAGGAGGCTGGTAGATTTCCCTACATTTTACAGAGAATTTAATTTCAAGATGTAATTTCATCCCTGTCATCTGGCTAGGTAATGAACAGAATACAGAAACCATAGGTCTTAATTAATCGCTTTTTCCCCCTACAAAATCATTTGAATGCTTTTTTCCCCTACAAAATCACTTGAATGCTTTTTTCCCCTACAAAATCACTTGAATGCTTATCCTGGCACTCACAGGTCCCAAATGAGAGAGAAGTACAGTCTGCTTAATTACAACAGACTTAGTCCAAGCATAAATAAGTGCTTCTGCTTAAAATCAAACACCCTATATAGGATTAAATAATAAATTTTCCACTGAGGATTCAGAAATAATATTTTTGTCAAAGAACAATACTCACATCACGTGAAACCCAGTAATTATAGATGCAGCACATGAAAAAGTAATACTGGTGTCCACAGATCTCAAACTTATTTTCAGTGAACATCTGGGTTTTTTTCTTTTTTTTTGTTATAGTAGGGAGAGAGTTTTAAGGCACAAATCACAATTAGGTTTCCAACTCCTATTAAAAGAGTGAGAAAATTAAGTCCCTCTTGGTCTTTTCAAAACCTACCCATTTCTCTTAGCATTTTTGTCAGTCTCTTCTGATTTAACACAGAAGGCTACAATGACCCCTGCCACAGCACTCTGATGTCTTTCACACATTTTTGAAAATATAAACCATAACCCACCCACACTAAATACAATTGTTATTTGTTTATATATAAGACTGGTAAAAAATCAAAAAAACATGCAGTCAGCCATATTGTGTAAAGCAAAAGATTAAAAATACCCCATTCTTTCTAAGAGTTATTCCAGTTAAACTTTTAGCTAATTATTGACTAATAGGTTGCTCAAAACTGCATTTTTTGAGGCCACTTCTGCTGTTTGCCTCTCCAAAGGACTGGAATAGTTCTGGCATTTCCTAGGTGTTCTCAATGCGCACAGAAAAAAACATTCATGAGCCTTGTTTTTCAGACAATAACAAAGGGTATTATTCTCTCTCTTGTAATCTGGAATGAGGCAGCATTGCAGGGGGGGTTTGGTTGGTTGGTTTTACTTTTTTCAAAGGATTTTCATGGTCTCTGGAGGTTCTCCTTGGGTTGCCCCCCATTTTATTCTTTAAAAAAACTGCTGTCCTCTTCCTCTGCAGCCTTTTTTAACTACTACCTCAGTGCTTGTTGCACTCCTCACCATCTCCAAGGTGCTGCAGTCTTACTCCTGACTTTCCTCCTCTAATTACCCTCTCCAACTAGTTAGCATTTGGCCTGGCTTGTGGAGGAATTCTCTGAAAATGGACTGTGGGTGCCTCAGAAATACCCATCCATCTGTATTTAGCATGAAACGGCCTCAAGGAGAAAGGCTGTGGCACCACAGAGCAAGTATTTTATATAACCATAAAAGTTTAGGGTGGAAAGGCAAAAGATGGGATTTAAAACACAGATCAGTGTGACAGCATGTGCTACTCAGTAGCTCAGCCTTTGGAAATTTATTTTTCACCACATACAATGCAGAGAGTCACAGAAGGTGCACCTAGAGATGCACAGTACCTGGGACCTCTAATAAGGCTCAAAAGTGTGAACTTCTCCAAAAGACCAAAGTATTTTCCATTCTGGCCCACAGTGACCAGACACTGCATAATGCCAGGGGACTTTGGGCACCTCCCTTCTCTATGGTAGGATTTGAACATGCTTGATAAAGGGGATATTTTCTTAACAAAGAGTAAGTGATGAAATATAGAAATTTTTGTGGAGGTGGAAAGATTTATCTCAGTAAGACCTTTCTAGACATCTTCAGAAAACCATCTGTCCCAGCTGGCTAATAGCCTAAAGCCCCTCCTAGCAAGAACCTTCTGCTCACATGACCCCAATTCTTGTGGGCTGGGGTCTGGAGCCACTCTTGAAAGGTTTTTGTTACTGTTCCACCATAATGAAGAGGACTGAGAGTTATTAGTTTGTAGAGATGGTTGTATTTTAGTGATAAGTGACAGTGGCTGGATATGTGTATCTGAGCTTTATTGGGGGGCACAGAACAAGGAACCTCTTCAGCTCCTCAGTGGAAGGCAGAAAAATAAAAGGGGATTCTCCTTTAATGGTTTCACCAGGGATTATAATCTCACACCAACATACTCAGAAATTCAGAGATGTACCTGTACCTCTGACATCTCTCTCAGTCTTGCTGATACTGATAGATCCCAGGTCTGAACTTTTTTTTCATCATGAAACTCCATTTATCTGCCAGCTAAACTTTGCCTGCATGTCTCCATTCCCCTTCTCTCAAAGTATGTAGTTGAGAAGTAACAAAGCACAAGCCCACCTGGGTTTATCCCTTATGTTAGGTTTTCCCTGGAATTTTTTTTGTGTCAGAAAGTTGCAGTGTGGCTTGACACTTTCCACAAAAGAAGTGATCTTTCATTTAGACAGGCAATGGCACAATCCCAGAGGAAAGCTGAGAATAACAGAGTTACTGGCATACTAATTCATGGTCTTCTGTAAAGTTCAGCCATTCCCCAGGATTTGCAGTTCAAAACAGGGAGAGATATTTGAAAATGTTTGATCCTTTCAATCAAAGAAGTCTTTTAATCTCTGATTATATACCTGTTCTGTGTAGTTTGTACACAAATTTAGGAGTAATAGAAGGTTTATGTTAGAATGGACCTTAAAGATCATCTAATTCCAACTCCACTACCATGGGCAGGGGCACCTTCCACTATCCCAGGTTGCTCCAGGCCCCATCCAACCTGGCCTTGGGCACTTCCAGGATGGGGCAGCCACAGCTTTGACTACCTGATTGCAAATTATTTGGGTTGCTCTAGTCAACTTCTTGGAACAGGTCACTCTTTCTGGACATGGTTAATTTCACTCAAAATTAGGCATCTAAAAAAGCAAAGCCTTGCAATTGAGTAGAGGGGATTCACTCACCTAAGGCTTTCTTGATAATTAATTAGGGAAAAAAAAAAAGGTGCATTTCTAGAGAATAACTCATCTGACTCAGCTATCTTTTATTTACCTGCCAATTGCAGACACCCTACATGCCAACAGGGTGGATGTGCCCTTATGACATCCATTTCTGCCTGTGGCTGCAGGAGTCCTCGTTCGTGACTGAAGAGTCCAGAATTTTTAGCAATGACATTCAAGAGCTCTTTGGAGGTTGGGTAATGTACCTAACTCCACTTACTTGAAAACAGGGCAGGTAGGATTTCCCTCTTTAATGGGAAGAAAGAGAAGCTTTCAGAAGGTAACTTAGTCCATGTAGCCCAATCTTTGGTCTTAAGATTGATTCATTTAAACTTTTTCCCTTATTTTTCTCCCCTGATAACAGACAGGAAGCAGATGCCTATACTAGACACAAGTAATATGCTGCTGACAGGTAGGCATCAGGGTAATCTGCCTCAGACAATCCCATCCTACATCACCAATCTAAAACCAGGAGGAATGAGCCCTGTGTAGGAGATGTATTTTCTCCCCCTTCTCTGTAGAGACAATCTTAAGTAGACTCCTGGAAGTTTAAAGAAGCTCTGCTAGGACTTGAAGAAGAACAAAAGTTCTATTCAGTGTATAAATGTTATGTTTCAAAAACATTTGGCTGGCAAATATTCAGCTTTCATTTTCTCTCTTTTCTTCTCTGCCCTTTTTTCCTTTCCTGCCCTTTTTCCTTTTTTGCAAGTCAAAACCAAAGCCCGAGGAAGGGAAAATAAAAAGGCCTGGGATATCAAACCTAGAAGAGCAACTTAAAATAAAATAAAAAAACATGTTTGCTTTTCTGAGAAGAACAGGAGAAATGTTTCCTAGAAGCAAGGAATTGGCTTATGAACTTGTCACATTAAAAAAAAAAAAAAAAATTTCTTTTTTTCCAGCTTCATTATTCACTTGTTAAACCTAAGCAGCCTGACTGGTGAGATGTGAGGCAGAGATCAGAGATGGAGACAAAGCTTGCCAACCTAAGGTTTACAATCAGAGTAAAAATTGTTTTGAGCTTGATCCAAAAATGTTAGCAGGTTATTATCAGCCAAGGAAAATCAAGTGTAGATCAGAGACATATTTGCTTACAGGCTTTGGGGGAGCCAGGGTCAGACCCCCTTTCTGCAAAGAGCTCAGGCACCTGCTCAAACTCCTGTCATCCACTGAGAGACAAATGCCTTTTGCATTATGCACACGTGGATTTGCTCTTTCTATCTGAACCAGCTCTTGAATTTAAATATAGCCCTTCTAATTTCCAGATTTACCTTCTAATGGACATTTCTGCCTTCCTCCTGTTTTACAGCCTTTGTATGGGATTGGCAAAGGCATAAGCAAAGTCTAAGCAAGGGGTAGATGGTGGTGTTTAGTGTGAGCACAGATCTTGATGCTCAGAGATCACATAAAATTAAGTTTGGCATTCCCAGGCTCTGTTTCTGCCTGAAAAAAAACCTTTCACAGCATAGTTTCTTAGTATTTAGACAGTGTGTGGAAGTGTCTAATCCAATCACCAATCCCCAATCAAAGCATGGGAACAAGTAATTTGTTATAAAAGTACATTCCTTTCTAAATTAACTCAAAAAGAAAATGAAAGACAACCTGTGCAGAAGCAACACTGATGTTTCCTAGGAAAACACCTCTAAACTTTGGTACTACATAGAGCCATTTTGTAATTGTTTCTGATTGATTAAATGATGCAATTGTATGTAGATTTTTAAAAATTAGTCCCAGTTCCTTAGCCTCATACCTGGCAATAGTATGGAAATAAGTCACAGAGTTATAGAATGAAAGAATTGTTTAGGTTGGAAAAGTTCTTTAAGATCATCAAGTCCAACCATAAGCCCAAAAATGCCAAGTCCACCACTAAACCATGTCCCTCAGTGATATATTTACACAACTTCTAAATATCTCCAGGGATGGTGACTCCACTACTTCCCTGGGCAGCCTGTTCCAATATCTGACCACTTCTTCAGTGAAGAAATTTTCCCTGATATCCAATGTAAACCTACCCTGACACAACCTGAGGCCGTTTCCTTTAGTCCTGTCACTTGTTACCTGGGAGAAGAGACCAACCCCCACCTGGCTTTTAACCCCTTTGAGGGAGTTGTAGAGAGTGAGAAGGTTCATCCTCACCTGTCTGCTATAGTAGTAGCCACATTAAGTTCTAGTTGGGTTTTGGTCCTTCAATTTTCTCCTGGAGTTCCAGCCAAAGTTCCCTGTTCATCCAGGTCAATCTTCTTCCCCACCAGCTTGTGTTTTGGGACATGGAAATGGCTGCCCCTTCTACTTTAGGGTGTCCTTCCTAAAGAAAGTCCAGCCTTCCTGGACTCCTTTGCCCTTTAGGAATGCTTCCCAAGGGCATCTCTCAGCTATCTCCTAAACTGGCCAAAATCGCCCTCTGGAATTCCAAAGCAGTGTTTTTTCTGACTGCTCTCTTTGCTCCTCCAAGAATAAGAACCTCCCTCATTTCCTGATCACTGTGCCCCAAACAGCCTCTGACCATCACATCCTGCTCTGCTCACAAACTGCAGGCCCAACAGGCACCTTCCTTAGCTGGGTCCCTCACCAGCTGTTAGGGACCTCTCTTCCACAAACTCCAAGAGTTTCCTAGATTGTCTCCTCTCATCTCCAGGAGAAGAGTTGCATTTCCAGAAGAATCTTGTAAGTGGAATCCTCCACAAGGATTGTGAGACTTTTCTAAACTTGGTATAGAATATTGATATAGAAATGGACTTTTCCCTTTTGAATGCAACATAAATTTATTGGAGTTGTCCTAATAAAAACGTCTACATTTTTAAGGTAGATAAAATACAATCTCAGAACAAACCCCATCACATTGTTATGGCCACTTTTGATGCTTTTTTTATGGCTAAAAGTGCATAGTAGAGACTTTTCTTTGTGATAAGAACTCACCTCATTGACATAATTTCTTTTTTCTCATGACACTAAATGTTCAGTTAACTTTTGCAGCATTTTACAACAATTAACTCTTCCTTAAACCTCCAAAGCAAGACCCACCCCTTGCAAAATGAGACAAAAGTATTCAAACCTAATAATAATAATTTAAAAAAATCCACTCCCAAGCTGACAAACAAGAGAGAAAACCCTCTCCTCCTCTGGTTAGCCTGGCCAACATATGCAACTAATTCTCAGAGAGGTTTTCTGGAAAACCAGTGACAAGATAGGTACTGTGGGCTAGCCCCGGGCAGTCAGCAGTGGCAGAACGCTTCACACAGCCTCATGTGTAAAGTTTCTGAACTGACACAAAGCTTAATGGAAGTGAACCCTGACAACTGTGGCCAACCGACTGTAAGTGACATTCCGGGTGCCTTGCCACTCCGCATCCGTCCTCCTTCCCCTGCCTCCCCCCTTGCCCTTCTGCCTCTCCCCCTTGAAGGTATAATGTCTCCTGTGGGAAGGAAGCCCTGATGCTGGAATGCCTGGTGCTCTTTTTCAGGTGATTTGCCAGCTCCCAGCTCATCAGCACGGATTGCTCGGGATGGGAGAGAGCCCGGACTCACTCTTGGAAGGCAGCTAACAAGCAGAGGGATGGTCTGGCAAAGGGCAGGCTGAGATTGTGTCTGAAAGTGCTCTATGCTTACCCTGACATTACTAAAGGCAGAGAAAGCTGTCTAGGGGAGAAAATCAGAATCTCCACCTCAGTTGCTGAGTGTCTAATAAGCCCCCTGTCACCCTGTTTTTTTAAGATTTTCTAAGCCTTCTGATGTTTACATTCTTGTAACAAAATTTCTCACACAATTTCTGTAAATAACTAATTGTTTTGCATTCTTTTATAAAAGAAGAAAAATCTGATGGACTGTTGGTTTGTCCAGTGTCATTGGAGAGGTGGCACTTTCACCCTCCAATCCAGTGTCACTTTAAAAATCTATAAATTTTAAAGTCAGAAAATAAACTTCCCTTTTCTCACCTTGAGAACAACAGTGTGTGTGCTTGTGTTGTTTTGTGTCCTATAGTGACAGCCCCCCACAAAAAAAGAGGTTTTTGCATTTCACGCTTAAATATGGATTTTAAAATTTGGGAGCTGACTTTGGGAGCTGTCTCACTGCATCAATAAACAGCTTTGTGCAGAGTATTTTTGAGCAGGCTCCTGCCTCCCTTTGAAGGCAGGGAAAGCAGCCTATTTGTATATAGCAAAATATGGATCTCTCTACAGTGCTAATGCCTCGTAGCACATCGATCACTTCTCCTCAGAGGGTTGGAAAGCACTTGGCAAACACTGGGAATAGCAGTAGGTGTGTAACAGAAGTCTCCTTTTGTTGGGTCTTGCACAAATACATGAAAGCAAAGCCCTGTCCTCAAAAATGCACACTCTACACGGATAAGACAGGCAGAGTTGATAAGGAAAAGAAATATGGGAGGTTTAATGAAGGCTGTTATCATGTAGGTGGGAGAATTATAAACAAGCACAACTCAGCCCTCAGGAGTGACCCCTGAATTTTTTGCTGCTAAACCACAGTTTGCTCTGGCCCTGCAATTCCTACACAAAATAGTGATGCATCATTTCCACAGACAGGAAAAGTGAGCAAAACCAGGTAAAACTGTTTTGTTTTGTTTTGTTTTGTTTTCTGAGATGAAAGAAATTCTCTTTCTCCTCTAATTATTATTATTTATCTACTCCAGTTGCAGAATCTCAGCATAGTTTGATTAATTATTCCAGCACTTCACAGCAATGTCATGGTCTCACAGTATTTGGAAATGGTTTTTTTTAAGGTAATTGCTCTGAGATGCACACTTTTTTTCTTCACCGAAAGAGTGGTTAAACTTTGGAACAGGTTGCCCAAGGAAGTGGTGGAGTCGCCATCCCATCCCTGGAAGTGTTCAAATAATGACTGGATGTGGTACATGTGCTGTGGTGTGGTGGTGTTGGGTCATGGTGGTGTTGGGTCAAAGACTGGACTTGATGACCTTGGATGCCTCTTCCAACTTTAATGATTCTATGATTTCTTTCCTCCAGGTGTGACCCTGGGTGCAAATCTGAGTGTTTTGCACTCAATATATGACTGATTGCTACTGAGTATATTGAAAAAATTGCAATAGGAATATAATCAACCATTGATAAATTACCCTCTTTTCATTCACTATAAGCCTGGTTTTAATATCTTGTTTATTTCACTTATCTGCAGAGACACTGTAAGCAGCATTACCACTGCTCTACATGCATGGCTTTGTTTTTTTTGAGAATGTAGGAAAATCGTGAAGGCGAAAATCCTGAGAGTTCAGTGAAATGATTCATGACTTATTAAATAAAAGAAGCATTTAATCAATAAATTTGGAATGATCTTGGGCAAAACTTAACACAAAGTTAGGTTGTGTCCTTCCTGTAAACAGCGGTCTTCATTATGAAAGTACTAATGAGAATTAACACTATTTGAGGAGAAAGAAAGCCATAGTATATACCCAGTATGTGCAGAGTATTTACCCCACCTGCAGAGCTGCCTGCAGCCCTGGGGCCCAGCACAGGAAGCACAGGGAGCTGCTGCAGAGAGTCTAGAGGAGGAGCACCAGGATGATCAGAGGGATGGAGCAGCTCTGCTGTGAGGAAAGGCTGAGAGAGTTCGGATTGTTCAGCCTGGAGAAGAGAAGGCCTTGGGGCGACCTCATTGCAGCCTTCCAGGGCTTGAAGGAGCTACAGGAAAGATGGAGAGAGACTGTTTACAAGGGTGACACAACAAGGGGGAATGGCTTCAAACTGAAAGAGAGTACGTTCAAATTGCATATTAGGAAGAAATTCTTCCCTCTGAGGGTGGTGAGGCCCTGGCACAGGTTGCCCAGAGAAGTTGTGGCTGTTCTATCCCTGGAAATGTCCAAGGCCAGGTTGGATGGGGCTCGGAGCAGCCTGGGATAGTGGAAGGTGTCCCTGTCCATGGGAAGGGGTCAGAACAAGATGATCTTTAAGGTCTGTTTCAACCCAAACCATTCTGGGATTCTATGGTTCTAGACCCAGCAGAATGAAGAATAAATATAGAGGGGAAGGCTTATTAGAGGGCTTGAAACTATGCAGCTTATGCAGTAAATCTTGCACCACAACTTTGCCTTTTAAGTTGCCTACTAGAAGTTCCCTACTAGAAAATAATTTTTAAGTAGAAGCTCCCATACTCACTAAAGATGGATGATTTTGGACAGCTCTGACACTGCTGGGTGTCATTTCTCTCTCCTGTACTGGATTCTTTCTTCCACAGGAAGGATGCTGCATGGCAAACAGGAAGACTTTGTGAGTGACTGTGTGAGCAGAACTATTTGTACTCAAAGATCAAACACAGATGATTTACCCAAGGTCACATAAAGAATCGGTCACATAAAGAATCAATCACAGAGATTGAAATCCAGCTTGAGTCTGCTGAGTTCCATTCAAGTGCCCAAACAACAAGACCACCTTTTCCAACTGATGTTGGATCTGTCAACTGAGACTTAAAATGTTTTGAGGTGACAGAAACTGACCCCAAAACCCCAGGTTTTATGCGAAAATATTTTCAAGTCTAAACAGTTATGTTAAATGAACCATTAAAAATTAAGCATTGAAATGAACTGACCTGAACAACGAACTAAAACATGCCCGAGGCATCAAACAGGTTTCTATTTTTTTCCTTTTATTTGTGATGGGTGATGTGACAAAAGAATTCACTAAATTCTGAATACTAAATAAATTAGTCATAGCTCAAATGCCACTTCAATAATTTTTCCAGAGAACAACCACCACAGGAGCTTTTCCTCACTTGTGCCCCTTTGGCTCACCTGGTCTTTAAGATGACTCAAAAATGGAGAAAACTGAAAGACAGTGAAATATAGAGTACAAATTCCAAATCCACCAAAACACTTCATCATCTAAGATACAGCTGGGTTAAAAGCTGGACACAAATGTCTGGAATTACATATACACCATTATACATCCAATCACAGGAGGTTTTGATAAAACATTGCAATCATTTTTTTATGTAGCACTATTAATGTCATAAATATGGTATGCAGGTCCTTGTAATTGTGCCTCATTTTGGTTCTGCAATAAAAATATTAGCAGCTATAAATACCTTTTTCTGTGACATATTTCCCAATTTTTTCACTGTGAAGTAAAGCAAACTCAAAAGAAAATTATATTCAGAAGTGTTCAAGTTTCTGCATATGCCTTAAATCTCTTCTACTGATGATCAGTTCAGTGGAGAGAGTAGGGTGAATCTGTGAGTTAGGAGTTGCTGCAGGGACAGAAAGACAGGTGGAAGAGTAGAGAAAACACAAACAGAAAGGAGGAAAATTAGAACAAAAACAAGGAGAAAATAGGAAAAAAAAAATGAGATGGGAGCAGATTCCCCCTTCAGGGCACAAATTTTCTTACTGGTTAGAGCTGAGAAATTGATTAAGTACAAATGCTGAAGAATTTAAATTCCTTTTAAAGGCCAAACCCACCCCTTGAGGTCCTTCCAAAATACTCTAGACATTGAGTTATTGTATGGTGTGCGGTCCTTACTTGTTGATGGAGAGGCAGCCAACAGCTGAGTTCTCCAACTTTAAACCTTCTCATGGATCCACGGGAAATAACAATGGATGGACAAAACCAGGGTGTCCAAAGTCTATATCCTGGTCTGAAAAACCCAGCTAAACAGGGGTGCTGACTTGTGGAGTTGAAGTTATGACTAAAAGAGTCCCCTTTGCTATTCCTCCTGCATGTTCCAGAAAACTTTGCATATTTTCCTTGGCTATCATTTCTCTGCTTTAGCCCTTTCTCTCCCTAAATGGAAGAAAACCAATATTCTCACACAGCTTTAAAATCTGAAAGTGAGTTACAGAGGAAAGATAAATGGGTAGATGAATGATTTTTGAATTATGGAGTAACTCATCTTCATCAGTCTTTCCCTTTATAAGGCTCTTAGAGTTGTTTTTGTCCTTATCACCCCTTTGTTATTGCGCTGATCAGCTGGAGTGGAAGCTGCGTCTCATCTCATGGAATCATGGAAACATTAAGATTGGAAAGGAACTCCAAGTTCATCAAGTCTTTGACCAAAAAGTCCAGCCTTTGAGGGAATTGATTTGCAGCTGAGCAGTGTGGAGCACTAACTTCAGCAGTTCTGCAGCAATGCCCATGGAGGCTTCATCTCCAGCAGGCACCGATATTAAGGTGAAAACCTCCCATCATTGTGGGGCAGGGTACTTACACCTTGAGGCTTCAGAATTAGAGCTGATGTTGGTTTTATCTAACTGCTGCCGTGAAAAGAGCTGTAAAACACTGTACCCTCACCTTTTATTTAATTACTTTTAAACTTGCATCAAAAGAAAAATGACTCATCACAAGGACTTCTCTGCTCCAGACAGATGAGTCACTCACAGCCCTTGGGTGGATCCAAACTTCTTTGTGTTTTGTTCATCAGCTGGGAATTGTTTGAAGGGCTCAGAGTATAAAAGCGCCGTGATCCTGTTTCCTCTGCATGTGTGCAGTGGAAGATGATGAAAGAAGAGAGCTGTTCCACAAGGATCTCTTTGGTAGGGAGAAAAAAAAGCTAGTGGAGAGTTCTATCTTTCAAAAGTTTTGCCATCATTTTCAGGTTTTGATAAAACATTGCAATTCACTTTCTCATTTTATTTGCCCTCATTGCAGAAGATTACACCTGCTCGCTCTTTAGTCCTTTTCTTCCACAACCTAGGCAAAATAGATCTATTTACCCGTACTTTCATTACTTACAATGTCCATTTTTACAAGGTAGTTTACATTGTAGCTTCTTTACACTTGGGGATGTTCAAAAGCCAGCTGGACATGTTCCTGTGAAACTGGCTCTAGGTGTTCCTGCTTCAGCAGGAGGATTGGACAATTTGAACTCCAGAGGTTCCAACCTCAACCATTCCCTGCCTCTAAAACTCTGTGGTTCCAGCTTCAGATTTCAGTATTCATATCAAATCTTCCCTTTCCCATTTACTTCTTGGGCTGTGTTGACAAAAGGGCTTTTTGGAGAAGCAGAGTTATTTTCTGGCATGTGACAGGTTACAAATAACCCCACCCTGCTTAGACCCATTCTCCTTTGAGCTAGATCCACCCTGCCCAAGGAATGGGGCTGCCAAATCCCTCCCCATGCTGTGCAAAGCAGCCTTGGTGAGGAATTTTTGGTGGGCTACAATTGACAGCTGCCCCCACTCCAGGGAGGTAAAACAGCCTCAAAGAGAATGAGAAATGCTCGAGGTCTCCTTCCCAAAGCTGTAAATGCTCCCCATCACTCCAGCCACCTCCCACCAAAAAAGCTGAGTGTCTTGACAGAGAAATTTGAAATCTTGGCAACTTTCCATGGAGAAATATAATCTTTAAGGAGCCTCAAAACTGCCCTTGGGCAAATCCTCTTTTCATAGTCAAAATAATAATAATTAATGAAATTCCACAGTATTCAGAAAAAAAGCCAATGCTTTTAAAAAATCTCCAGGCTGCCATTTCCAATTATAAATTGCCATATCCAGTAACATCACCCTGATAAAGTGGAAGGCTGATCCGTACAGGCAAGCGAGGATGCATCTAAAGTTGAGATAATATCAACACCTCTCCCTGAAGATATAAAATAAACTGCATCATTTTATTAGATTAACATATTAAAATAAAACTTAGTATCTCTGCCACTTCACCCAAACTAATGCAAAGGAGCTTAATATTTTATTATTAGATTTATCTCACTGTTTGGGGATGATGATTAACTCTTTCCAGTGAGAAGACACCTGATATCTCTGTCTGCCATATGCTTCATAAAATAAATATTTTTTCTGAAAATAGAGACAAAGAAAGAAAACAAACCAGTAAAGTCTTAAAATTCAGAGTGAAGTGGGGTTCTCATTTTAATAAAATGCTCTTTTTTTTAGAGGTTTTAAAAGCAAACTCTTTGCTCTTTGCTTCTCTAATTGTTAATATACAGTGACATTCACAGGGTCAGATTAGGTCATCATTCACTGGACTTGACAAAGTCCAGTGGTTTTTAATGTAGATTCAGAGAGCCTAGAACATTTTGAAGAATTTTACACTGTAAATTTGACCTATCCAATGTTTTTCAAAAATTTCTTATGATGTTCCAACCATCAAACTGTGGAATGCATTGATTGGTTCTTCTGATGTGGCAGGTTAAAAAAGTGACATGATTCAATAAGCTGTAAAGTTTATCTGAATTAAGACAGTTTGCTTTTGTGGAAAGAGTAGAGAAGTGTGTCTAATGAGAGAATAGATTCTGTTTGTAGAACTGAAATATTTAACCTGGAATCTCTAATATTTGCCTGAAAGTATTAGAGTTTTTTAACCTTTGTTTTTCTGCTCTACTTTTCCTCTAATCTCAAAATTATAATTTATACTTGTAAAATGCCTTCTTATCAATCTCCCTTTATTGTTTTGCCAAACATTTGTAACATAACATTTTTTTTCAGGGAATATGTCCACAATGACAAAACATATATCCCTGTCATAATGAAATAAGGAATCAGTATTTGAATTTCTATACTGAAGTTTGAAAGGCAAAGAGATTGTTTTTTTACACTTAAGATGTAAAATGAGGGGGAGAAAGGAAAACATACTCTTCTTTCTGGATTTTCACTAAGTCCAGAGTTCATCAGCATATCCTGCATGTTTTTCTGTGCTTCATAAATAGGGGAAAAAGACCATTAACATTATTATTTTTACTTTTTTTTTAATTCATGAGACAAGCTTTTCTTTGAAAAATGTTGTGAACTTGAAGGATTCCTCCACTTCAGTTCTGTATTTGCAGTATTTTGTTCAGACCAGCTACTGTGGAATTCAGACCAGTTCTGACTGAAGCCCTTGGTCCCAGACCATTCCTACTGCTCCAAGCACTGAGGAATCATAGTCACAGATTGGTTTGGGTTGGAAGGGAAATTGTCTGGTTCCAAACCTCTTGTCATGGGCAGGGACAAGAGTGCCATGGGTTAACCTCAGCCATCAACCAAGCACCATGGAGCCACTCGCTCACTTCCCCTCCAGCAGGATGAGGCAGAGAATTGGAAGGGTAAAAGCTGGAAAACTCATGGATTGAGATGAAAGCAGTTTAACAGGGAAAGAAAAATACCACAGATGTAAGTAAAGCAAAACAAGGAATTAACTCACTGCTTTCCAAGGACCAGGCAAATGTTCAGCCATTTCCAGGAGGGCAAGACCCCATCACGAGTGACAGTGATTTGGAAAGATAAATATCATCACTCCAAATGTTCCTCCTTCCTCCTTTTTCACCTCACTTTATATACTGAGCCTGATGCCACCTGGTCTGGAACATCCCCCAGGTCAGTTTTGGTGACCTGTCCTGGCTGTGTCCCCTCCCTTTCCCATGCACCCCCAGCTCCTTGCCAGTGGGGCTGTACAAGAAGCAGAACAGCCCTTGGCTCTGAGTAAGCCCTGCTCAGCAATAACAGAAACATCTCTGTATTATCATCACTGTGCTCTGCACAAATCCCAAACACAGCCCCCTGCCAGATACTGTGAAGAAAATTAACTCTACCCAAGCCAAAATCAGCACAGGTTGATCCAAATTCTGTCCAGCCTGGCCTGGAACATTTCTAGGGATGGGGCAGCCACAGCTTCTCTGGGCAACCTGTGCCAGGCCTCACCACCCTCACAGGGAAGAATTTCTTCCCAATATCCAATCTCAACCTTCTCCTGCTGACAGTTCCTCTCCACATGCCTTGCAGGAGCCTTGACCAAGCTGTGACTGGGCAGCTCTCAGCACCATTCCAGGGCATCCCCTATTCCAACTTCTGGATCAGGCTTCCAACTTAAGAGGTGAACATTTCCCTCTGGGAAGGCAAAAGCTGTCCCACATTGATATTCCTGAGGGTAAATACTCTTGCCAGTGTCAGAGTGGTCAGAGTTGCCCTCTGTGACGTAGAGAAGATCCAGGGATCAACTCTGGAAGGAATTTACCACAGTAGAACTGAGAAATTTGCTGCTTTTAGATACCCAGACTGAGCTGAGACAAACCCTGCCCCACCAATGTGAAATGATCACTTTGAATAAAATGGTTTGTTATAAAAAAAATTAGTTGTGAACATGTTTTTTTCTAAAAAAATACAAAAATAGGCATTTTTTCCCTTCTTTTAGAAAGGAACTGAATTCCTGCATAGTTGATAAAAATGTTTATTAGCAGTATTGCCCTTTTGTCCCTTTTCTACTGAGTGAAAAAGCAAAGAAGCAACACTCCATCATACCCTTGTATCCCAGCTACTGGTTTTGTCTAATATACAGGAAATCAGAGACATTCTAATTCACAAAAACTTCTAAAAACAGTGGAGGGTCTCCATCAATTGTAATTTAAACATCTCCTTGTGTCCCAAAGTTAAAATATATCACCCTCAGCCTCGCAGAAATGTGCTTGCAGAGGGATGATTTATAAATCATTCAGTAACAGACGATGTTACAACTAAAGCAGTGGGAGTTTTGAAATACCTACATCAGATTAGGCCTGTGTTTATTTCAAAAAAAGCTCTGATCTACTTTGGATTTTTGGCAGGCACAACATGAGCCCAACATGAACTACTGTAAATCAAAGCCTTTTTTGAAAGTCAAACTTGGAATGTTTCCAATCTCAATTAAAAAACATTTGATGTCTTTTGGACTTCAATTTTTAAAAAATATTTTTGTTCTTCTCATTTACTCTGTCCAGACCTGTCCATTACAAAGATCCCACCAGGAACTAATGAAATTGTAAATGTTTTTATGTTTCTTTTATTTGTGGCCCCTTTTTAAAATGTATTTTTTCTCAATGATAATATTTTAATAAACAAATTAAAGGAGAAAAATATTCACAGCCATCCACTTCAATTAGTCAAGATTAACATTTCATATGCATTGAATAGGTTATCTCAGACATAAATGGCAGCAGAAAAGATAGAAATCAGGCAGCATTCAAAATCATGAAAGCTATTCAATGGAAGTTTTCATGCCTTTTCTCCCCCATCCTTCCAAGATTATGATACTCAAAATAGTTATGAATAACTCAGCAGCATTTGTGTGGTCTAAAATACAAATCCATTAGCAAAAGAGCTTCTGTTTAAAGTTAAAGAAACCCTAATATGCCAACTTTTTTGGTTAGATAAAAAAAATAAATATCAGCGGAAGATACGCTGAGAAAACATGTTCCATCCTGGAAAATACACTGCAGCTCTGGGCTCAGGCTCTCTAAGTCCTGTGATTTGTATATTTTGCTACAATGGCTATTAGTTTCCATAAATGTTATTTCATGGGTGCAAAGCCTCAGCCAGTCTTCACTTGAATTGTGTTGACATGGGTTGCAGTGAGATGCAATGTTAACCATCCTTCAACAGAAATAAAAGGTGTTTATTTCTGGACTTGATCCATATCTGTCTCAGCATTTCATGGCTTGACTTGCCACATTCAGTGACATTCAATAAATACCTCAGTGCAGTGAATGTCACATAATTTCAGGGTATGTTCTTGGCTCTGAGCAGCCCAGGGTTACCTAAGCCTTGTCATAGCTCTGTCAAACCTCAGAGCACGAAACATTTCTGTGATAGACCCTGCACAAAACCCTGCAGGGAAAGGAACTCACTGAAACTTTCCCTGTGTTTCTGTCTGATTATTTTCTGAGTTGGGGAAGCAAAAAGAGAAGTTTTCAAAACGAGGAGAAGTGAGACTCAGGAATGTGCTGTTTCATGACAAGGCATCTTAGCTTCAAAAACCTCAGTCTAAGTGCACCTGTGTGAGACGAATTTGTTACCTATAACTTTGTATATTTTAAATGCCAGTGCTAAACCACCACGAGAGAGGTGAGCTGACTTGTAGCAGTGTCACAAGAATAGGAGTCAGTTAAATTCCTGACTCAGGTCTGAGTTTTGTGATTCTAGACATGGTCTGCAGCACATGATACAGAATACTATTCTCATCTTTGTTTTACTAATTTACTACAAATTTCATACCCTGACAAAGTGCCATTCAGCTTCAAGCTGAGGAAGCCACATTTCAATGTCTATAGAGCAGCAGTGCTGGGGTCCATACTCAAATGAGATGACAAAACTCCCTTTACAGCCAATTTAGACCAGATCAACGCCATCAATAAAGATTTTTTTTCCCTTAACAGCATTTCAAGATGTCCTTCCTGACCTTTGGCTACTCTCCAAAAGAATTTTGATCTCACTTAGGTCCTTTTATTGTTTCTGCTGATTGGGGGAAGGTGTTTTGTGTCTCTTGGGGCACTATATTCCTATTATTAGGAAAATAAATCATCTTCCAGCAATTCTCTATGATCCTTTTGAAGTTTAGCCATTTTGTGTCTGATTTTGTCATCCCTGTCAGCAGGGTCTGCAAACAAGGTCTAAATTTCAACCTCCCATCCTGATTACCAGATGATAAGGGCCAGTGTCTCGAGATCAACAAATCTTTAGCTACTTAGTCCTGAGGACAAGCCAAAGGAAAGCAATCACTGCAGAATCACGGGTGATATAAAGTGCTACAGCCATGGGTTATGCAGCTGGGTTATGTGATAAGTGGCAGAGGCTGTCACAGCTTTGCACTGTGTTTTCTCTTGTCCTGTTGCCTGGCACCTCCTCAGCTCCATCTCTGATCTGCAGACCATTTTCGTGCAGTGTCACCAAGCCTGAAAATGTCCATGTCACTGACCTGCCACCAAATATGCTCAAAGGAATTCAAGCCTGAAGCTTGGATAAATTGGGGTTTATCACAACATTCCTTGTTTGCTCTTTTGTGGCAACCTACTTGGTAGGAGGATAAATAAATTTTATGGCAGTCATTAGGAGCTCATTAGTTGTCATTAGGAGGTCAGCTGGTTTTTTTGGCACTTATTTCTGAATTTGTTGCAATCATCACTGTGATAATCTCCACTGTTCTAATAAAGTAGATAGGGAAATAATGATATATTTTTATGAAGAAAAGTGTTAGGGATTAGTCCACATTATTCATAGCTTAGAATAAAAAGATGATCCAGTTGACTCCCTTATTTTTTCCTTTAAGTTTGAATTAAAACCTACCTGAAATAGTCTTATGTTGCTATACTTTGGCTCTTTTTTAATCACCCAATTTTTCTTCTGAGTCTTTTTTTTTTCATGCTTGCCTTTCAATATCTCTTTGCAGCATTCCAGCTACATATTTGAATATTGCAAAAGCTGTGAGTAAAACATTAGAAAAAGAGAGCACCAGATAAAAATTCCCATTTGTGGATACAAACCTCCTTAAATTGCCATTATATATTTTGATGATTTCTTAGCCTGTGGGTGCTATCACTATAATTTTCAGTGTATAAGTTTTAATAAGTCAATTATAAATGTAATGTATGCTGAAAATATTACCACAGTAGCAGCTTAATAAACAGAGCCCTTTTTTAATCTTATCCTCAAAACAGAGTTAATGTACCGCTCTTCTAATTTATAATCAAAATGCAAAACAAAATTCAGCTTAACAGAGTAGCTGAGGTGCTTCATATCATTAAATTGAAATACCTGAAGGCAAACCTGTTCTCTGACTGTAAAAGACACCAACCAGCTACACGTGTATATGTGGATAATTCACATATTTGTGTCTGCATATGCATGTATCTGCATTTACTTCTACCCACATTTTCAGATAGTTAGGAAACATATATACACATATTCCTCTGGAGTATATGATTTCTCAGCAAGGCACAAAGTTTATAGCAGAAAGAATTTGTCATATCCACATGGCTCCAGTGCAAAAAAGGCATTTTGCAGAGTATACGAAATCTGGTTCTTAATAAGGTACAATAAAACCCCAAGGAAACTCACTCAGAGAGTCTCAGCCTTACATGAACATTATTATTATTATTTTTCTATTCCCACAGCAGTCAAACCTATGCTCCTACAGGGTATTACAGTCATAACCTGTCTTCCTGAAGTGCCTGAATTCTCTACACAGCCAACACTTCTGCCTTGGGAGAGGCCAGGTGTGTCCCTGACAGCCAGGTAAATGGAATAATAACCTGATAGAAAGCCTGAATCCTTGTTGATATCTTTCATTTTGGAAAGTTAGTCATCCAAAAATGAGATGTCTACTGTGTGTTATTCATTTAAGCTACTTCTCCTCAGTGTGAGGAAGATTAATATTTCCAAAAGATTAATATTTCCGTCTCTTCTGAGAAACCTGAAAACTGAAGTTGCCTGGAGTGCTGATTTCTCTCTGCTAATTACACGGGAATCTGTGGTGATTAATGTAAACTGCATGCTTAAAACTGAGGTTGTTTCACTCCTTTCATTCCTCCATCCACAGTGTTGCAGGGATGATCTGCTACACAGCAAACTCAGGGTATTGTATGAGTAACCCTTTGTATTAAATATATGCCAGCTTGTAGGAAATCAGACTTTCTGTTGTTCTTTTAACACTCAAGGTACTTGAAAAAAATTTATTTTCACTGATGTCTTCTGAAAATAACAAAATTACATGAAGGTATAATTCACATAGGATTGCTCAACCCCCTTCAATGACTTCTTAGTTATTATTTATAGCACAGGCACATGTGTATAAACAGTATTTACTGATAGGATCCAGAATGAACTTGTGGCAGAAGTTAAACCCAAAAGATGCATCATGCATTCTCCACAGAAAAGTCTTGGGGTTTTTTTCCATTGATTTGAGTGCTGATCCTATTCCCACTGCCATGATTAACCAGTGTCCACTTTGAGTCCAGTAACATGACATTCTTTTCAAAGTTAATTGCATTTAAAGAATTGTGTGGGAAAATTTGAATTTGACTGAGTGTATGAAACTGCCATTTGTTGTAAGATGGAGGCAAATGAGAGGGATGTCAGATCCAAGTGGTGACATGGATAAGCTCTCCAAAAACATCTGGAAAACCTTGGTTGATTTCAGTTTCAACTTATACCAGGGAAAGGGCTATACCAGAAAGAAAAAAAGCAACAAAATAGTTCCAGATACCACCACTGAGCTGGTCTTTCCTCCTCTCAGACTGACATCTCCTAAACCCTAAAGGTAAATTTTGATTTGAAAATGACCTTAAAGATCGTATACTTCCAACTCCCTGATATGGAAGGGATCAAGTGATCTCATATTAGACATTCATTTGATACTTGTCAGCTTCTAGAGCAGATTATTTTCTTAGGAAGTCTTTCCCTTACAAAGGGAAAAGGAGTACTTTTAAGACAGAATTCATATGATGTATTACAAATGTCTGCTTTAAGATAAGATGAATAGGAAACTGAAAAAGCCAATTTCTCTCTTTTATAGGACAGATAGCCTAGAAAACCCTCAAGACATCAATGTCTATACTCAATCCCTCTTCAGGGTGTAACTTGTCATGTTCTCAGAATGTTTTTCTGTGTAATTTGTCTTGTTCAGTACAGTCAGATACCTGTGCTCCTCTTTTTAGATGCATCTGTGATGCAGAGGGACAAAGGCATAGCACAACATGCCAGCAGTCCCTGGGATTCAGTAGGAAGCTGGAGAGTCCATCCTTTACCTTTGTTTTCCAGGAAATTTCTAAATTTCTAGCTCATGGACTACATCTCATTTTTGTTTGGAAAGTGTTTGGAAGATGACCAAGATTTGGATGGGTGGCTACTTTTCCTTGCGTGCAACAACAAATAAGGAAGTTCTTGGGATTGCAGGGTCAGAGGGAATATCCTGACTCAGAGGACTGGCCATGAACATGACCAGCACCATCTTCTTTCTATCAGTTTTCAGCACCTGAGGGAGAAACAGGACATTAGGAAGAATTTTACTCTTCTATTTTATCAACATAGTAGTAACACCCCTGTACCACAGGGAGTGGTTGAGCAATTTCACATCCAGTGTGACTGAAAAGCACGATACTTCATGAGAGAGAGACACATTTTATGACCTTTTCTCAGCTTTGGTTGGTGTTACATGAGGAAGATGCACTAGATATGTGTTGGCAGCCCCTGGAAGTCTTCTCAAGCTGCATAGAGATAAATTGAATTGACAAAAACAAGCAATAGTTGAAATTGGACTTAAAAATTGCAATGGCAGAAAAGAAGGAAATTTGAAAAAAAATATTTCTTCTATAGCTTCTGCAAAGATATTTTGATTTTTGGCAATTTTTTCTTTTCTTTTTCTACCTGTACTCATTGAATCTGAACTTTTATGTGTCATATGAACAAAATGCATTTCAAATGCTGTCTACATAGACCATCCAAAATCTGTTAGTCTACAACAGTCAGTGATGTCCTGTGCTAAGCAGCAAAACCTTTTGCAGGAAGGCTGAAGAGAAAACCTCAATCAGCTCAAATCAGAAAGCATTTACTCTGACAGATCAAAGAAATTAAATGGAGAAGTAAAGGACATCACAAACTGCAAAATTCAAAACATAAAAAAGTGGTGTTGGGTTCAGCTGGGGTAAAACACCATCAGTCTGTTCCCAATTCCCAGTTCAAAAGCCTTGCACATAACCCAGGACATTCCAAGCATTGCCATCAAACAAACAGGCTCATTCAACGTGTTCTGGTGAGAAGTTTTTCTTTCAAATGGATGAAATTCCTGTGAGAGCCAAGGAAATTTATCAAGGAGCTTTATCCATTGTCAAGACTAGAGGCAAAGAGCGGGCTCACCCACGAGAGGGTTAAACATAGGGGTCTCTTGGGGGTTTCTGTGTCTTGTCACTTCACTTCTGAAAGTCAAAGAGCTTGAATGCCCAGACTTTTCCTCTCATCCATGTCCTCAGCAGAGGCAGCAAGCCCAGCCCCTGTGTCCTCAGTCTAGATGAGGATATTATCCTCAGCTTTAGGGAACCTTTCTGTTTTCCTCATGCAGAGATAACTTATCCCCACCTCAGTGATAATTTCAGCCTTCCAACCAAAGAAATAACCTAGTAAGAAATAAGTGAGGACGTGGACGTGTTTGCCAAGACTCACAGATCATTACTTTTCCTATCCACTCCTTTCCTCCTCTCGGTTTACCTTAAGCTCACATGGAAATCTGGAGAATTTAATGAGAGATATCAGAGATAATCTTTCCCGACACTTGCAGAGCGTGCCTTGCCTTCCAGACAGGATTTCCTCAGCCTGCTCAGTTCTGGATAGGAAACCATCCTTCTCTCTGCCAGTACCACTCAGGCACAACAAGGGAGGAAGGGGCATTACACAGAACATTTTCCACTGCTGTGCCGTATCTCATTTACTCTTGCTACTGAAATACACAGCCCCTAATTAGCTCGTCCAGCTCCACTCTTTCTTTTTTTAATCTGAGATGGAAAAAAGAAAGAAAAAAAAAAGTCATTTATTACAGACTAACATTCATTAAAACTTGTAACTAGTTTGTTTATTGAAACCAGACGGCATTTCCTCCCCTTTCCAACCTGCCACTGTGTGGTATATTCACATATAAGGCATCAATAATTATACAATGCATTTCAAATGAGCTTTTAAAGCCAGGATGCAAATTAGGAATGTAAATGTGGCTCCTAAATTGGCTATGTTAATATGAAATATGATTCTTTCTAATAGAGTGGGAGTAAGCCCCAGTGGTATTGATCTTTTCCCTTTTCTGCTTGAAACCCCCCAGTTAAGCAGCAGTGTCTTTTCACCTCCCTTCGCTGAGACTCATCTGGTCAAGTCGAACTCTTTCCTCTTATTTGCCTGTGCTGAGCCATGAGCACTAAATGAAGCGAGTAATTTGGTGCATTGTTGGGGGGGACGGGAGGAGGGGGACTGGGGAAGGGGGGCAGCTGACAGTGAATGGTGTCAGCTGCAGAGGCAGCAGAAAAAGCCGACATCTTAATAAAACAGCCTCGGGCAAAATCCCATTAAAGCCTTCAGAAGCTTGTTTCCCTGCAGTTGAGCAGGTAGGCGTCCTGCACTGCGTGGCAGCCCTGAGTGCTCTCTGGGAGCCCAGTTCAAAAAAAAAAAGTAAAAAAAATAAAATAGGGGGGGGAAAAAAATTGAGTGCTTTTTTTCCACCCCACCCCCCCTAAATCATCCACCAGCCTCTGCTCCTCAGAGTCATTTGCAAGGCAGAGAGAGAGGGAGGGAGGGCGAGGGAGCACGGAGCGTGTGCGCCTTGATGTGCGGGGAGCGAGCGCCGGAGCAGCGGCAGGAGCTGCTGGCGAGCTCCCCTCGCCCATTATCGCTCCAGCGCAGACCTCGGGCTGACCTTTGGAGAGCACAGGGAACGGGGGGACACGGGCGGAATGACAATGAGCACACGCTGGGGCAGCGCGCTGAGGATGGATGGTGGCACCTCTGGCGGCAGGATGGGATGGGATGGGATGGGATGGGATGGGATGGGATGGGATGGGATGGGATGGGATGGGATGGGATGGGGGGAAGACTGAGAACAATGGGAGAGGATAAAACTCTCCCTCAAATCTCTTGGAGAAAAACAAAACCTCCAAAAATTAGACCGTACCTCTTGACTGAGAGCAACCCCTCAACGTGCTAATAGCATCCAGACCCAATACAACTGATCAATGGACCCAGCTACCCCAGGGATAACAGCACAATCTCCTCCAAGAGTCTGTACCAATGAGAAGGTTTACGACCTCGATGTTGGATCAGGACATCCTAGTGGTGCATGATCTGCCTTAGGATTTTAGCTCTTATATTTTTCATATATTTGTAATCCTGCAATTCTTTAGTGTATAGCTCTAAACTCCATGTAGAGTCTTAGCTACCGTCTTCACATTTTGGTGAGACAAAACTGTTCCTCTCTAGGCCAGAGAATCAAGGATACCTCACTGCCTCAGGCCCCGAGAAATGTAAAAAAAAAGTGGGTTGGGGTGCAGCAAACTTGGGGTAAATGGCCTCATTACCTGCAGCTGTAATTGGAAGATTAAGATGCAAATGGACCAAAATTATAAAAGTGTGAAAACCCATGACCCAAAACCATTTTTTGGGTGTAGCCCCTGACGGAAGGGGGGAGCTTCATTTGCCCTAAATGTACCTGAAGGCCCTTCAATAAATATAACTACTTTTTATTCTCTTAATTTTGTCTAGCTGCTGTTTTTAGGTAGTCCCAAAAGGTATACCAAAATTACCCCATGCATGTTTTTCTTGAAAGACCAGCAGATGGTCATAAATCAGACACCACAATGCCAGGGACAGGACAGGACAAGCACACAGGCCCAGGAAGATCACCTATGTCCTTCAGCAATCATGACTTCAATAAGCAAAAGACCCAGACACAATTAAAATGCACAATAAAAATTTTTTTTCAACCCCTTTTCAGCCTGGAGATACCTCCTCAATGCCACACACATCCTTTGCTTGATGATGCATCTTCTTCATAGATGAACTCTGGGTGTGTGGACTTCTTGAACATTTCTAGACACTGTTTATACACAAGTTTAAATTGCAGAGGTCTGGTGGATATTGACAGTTCAATGCACAGGGAGAAACAATTCTGCCTGACTCACACCATCATGCAGCTGATCTGACTCTAATAAAGCATGGCAGCCTCCTAAACAGATAGAGGATGCACTTTGTACAATTGAAAGACCAGTCAGGTCTCTTAAGAGAATACAGTCTGCTTTGGCTCAAGATCACTGTACCTCTGCATTGTATATTTAATGTTTGATGGGTGTCTGGCTAGAAAAAAATTGTGGCTTTCTTAAGTTAAATCAATTTTATCTGTTCTGTCAAAACCATTTGGGCTCGTGAATGACCCTGTGCTGAAAGAATTTCCTTAATCATCTGGAACTTGGTGCCGCAGCTTTTGTTCAGCTATCAATCATTTCTACCGAGGGCAAGGAAACAAGAAGTCTGCTTGGCTCTTAGTTAAGTAAAAAATTACAGTTAAATCTGAACACATTCTGACTTCATTTCCCTCTCTGTAAATCAGCAAGAGTAAGAGCCAAGCTTTTGCTTTTCCCAGCCTCTGCCATAGGTTGTAATATCCAGGAAAGTACCAGAAGGAATAATAAGATTTCTGACAAGCAGACTCATTCCATTATGGCTAAATTACTTTGGTTTAGCCAGAATCATAAGACCAAGCTCAGCCACCAGCTGGGTACATTTCTTCAGTAGGAGCTTCTCTACATTTCAGATTTTCCCTGGAGCTCAGCTAGAAAAATCTCAAATCATTCTTGTACTCTGAATTCCTATTTCTTTTTCCCCCTCTGTTCTTTACCATCCTTATTCACTCTTTATCAATTCCTCATTTTCCCTATTTCCTTGCCTTCCTTGCTTTTTATTTTAAAATCTGTCTTTCTACTCTGGAAAGTCCCAAAGCATTTTCCAGCCTGCAGTTTTAAAGTTTGATTCCCCCATGAGTGCACATCCACTGGCAGGAGTTGAACGAATGGGATTATTCCCTCACCTCTGAAATACAGCCACTTCTGAGGTAGAGCACTGCAGCCACTCTGTCTTCAACATGTGCCTGGGTCCCTGGAGAGGGAATGAAGGATAACCTTTTCACCTGAAAGTACCTTTTTCAGATAAGCTGAATATAACTTGGAATCAAGCCAGAGCACCACAGTTAACAATTCTTTCTGAGCATAGCCTGAGATTATGACCAGAAATGTCAGAATATTCCTTTGATGTCTTTCTAATGGACCTGTAAATGGAAACTGCAAAAGTTTCATCTTCCTTTTATATGTGTGTGTATTTATTGCAGCTGTTTATGTCTGTGTATGTGTGTGTACACTCCAAGATTTTGGAAGCAGACCCCTCTGGAAAGACAAATAGATTCAAACATCCAGCCGGGAATGCTTTCACAATGGCAATCTTTTTAGTTCATTCATGTTCCAGTGGATCTCATCATATTTGCAGTGCTTTCTAATACCTCTGAGGAAAATCAAATAAAACTGTGTGCCACAGTCCCAGTAAGGTCTTCCTTCTCACAGTGTTCTGCAGTGAGATATTTTTATTTTGATGATGTGACTCTAAACACACTGTACCTCCACCTCCTCTTTTGCGGTCTTTTGCTGGGCATGGATTGTTTCTATAATTCGGTCTGGCTAAAACTCATTTAAATATCAATAAATCTACCTGTCCTCCATGTCTGTTTATGCTTTCTCTTTTGTATATATCCAATTCCCTTGCCCTTTTACAAGATCTCTGGGTCCTTACCATTAGCTACATCTATGTCTGCAGAAGTTCAGTTTCAGAGAGAAGCTTTCTGCCTCCTACCTGAAGCTTCACCATGGCCAAGACAATGAGATGAAGTCCTTTAAGTTTTCAGAAAAGACCATGAAAGGGTCAAGAATGAAGTAAATTCAGGGAAGATGCCACTTTAGATCTCAAGGTTGGATTAAAAGACGCCACTTCCATGCCTTGTACTGTCTTGCTCAATCATGTGATCAAGTCACTGTCTCATGAATTACATTGAGTGACACTGGTGAAGAAAAGACAATCTTTGAGGTTCTACAAGTTTTTTTCTGCAATTTTATGGTGAGGTGTTTTTTGCTAAACCAAAGCAGAACATCTCCAGATCTGACTTTCTGAAATTCACATAAAGTTTGCCACAGACAACCATCAGAGAGAGTAAAGTTTTTTCCTTTGGGAGCTGCAGTGCAGTTACCTTTAAATGGGAAATATCAGCAGCAAGATTGTGACAATTAATTTATTTTTCTGTATGAGTCAAAACACTGAGATTCTGGATTTCTAACCCAGATGCAAGAATCAGGAAAATCCTAGCATCGTTTTCCAGGCTTTTTTTTTTTTTTTAGAGTAAAGAAGTAGATCTATCTTTTGTATGTCTGTTGGATTGACTTTTATATTAAACTCATTGTTGTCTGGTTCATTTGATCTCCAAAGGGTGCAGGAAAATGTAGTTAATTGGTTTAAAACTCTTGTAAATAAGGAATCCTAACAGCGGCTAAGGTGTAAACAGGACAAGCAAAATTTGTTGCTTTTCCACTTTCATCAGTGTAGTAGCATCTTTACCACTGACAAAAGACACAAAACAGCAAAAGGAAATCTGGCATCAACAGAGGAAACAATACTGGGTGAGTCAGAGCCTTGTTTTTCCTTAGATCTGTCACACACACCCTTGGTGTGTCTGTGTGCACATGAATAAATACATGTGTATGCAAAAATGTGTAATGGCCTGTCTGTTATGTGTTTGTATACATTTGAATCAGGTGTAAACACCAAAGCAGTGAGGGTGCATTTGCATATTCAGGTACACTTATTTCTTGAAAAGCCACCAAAACCCCTCCTCCCTTTCTATGTTCACGCTTCCACACTTAAGTGTATAGGAGCACCCTTCCTCTCCTGTTTTTCCTTGTCAGAGCACTTTTAAAAAAAAATATGGAATTTGGTATTCCATCCTGATGGAGCACTTAAACCTACAGTGCTATTCTTTTTCCTTCCCTTTTCTTTTTTTTAAGTGTAATCAAAGAAGAGAACTGTTCCAATTTTCTTCTGCTGCTTGTGTAAATTCATGTGATGATTTCTTTGGAATGTCTCTCTAGTGTGTAGTCCTTCACTGAGTAACCACCAGGGTTCTGTGTTTAAGGAAGGTGTAAATCAGAATTAATCCAGCTCTGTCCTGACCCACCAGAGACATGAGAAAGGGCAGAACTATGATTATGTGATCTCTTAATGTGCTACAGGTATTAAAACCACAAATAAATTGTCAGGTTGCGTAAAAAAGAGGTATCTCAATTAATAATTTTCCTGCACCACAAACACTGTTTAATTTGCTAAATGAATTTTAAGTACATTTTTCCATGGTCTATTTCCACTGAAGTAAAAAGTAAATCTTTCACACTCTTCTGTATTTCTCATCATGTGAAAAGTCCCATTGAATTCACAGGATGTACGTGAGCAAATATTTAAGGTTCTACACACACTTTCTTAGCAGGATCAAAGCCTAAGGTCAAATCTCATTTCCAAAAAGCTTCTTGCCTTGTGAATCAAAGCAGATTTAGTGTAAAAGAAATTCTTAGGATTGCCTTCTCTTTCCATTCAGCCATGAAATAACCCATATCTCTTGGAAAAAAATAGGTTTTGGGCACAAAAATCTTCCAGGAGAAGGAAGATGAGGAACACAAGACTGTATGACATATTGTTTGTTTCGAGACAAAACGATGAATCTGTGATTTCTTAATAATGGTGTAAAATGCTATATTTTAAATGCATACACCTACAAACTCTTAATCAAAACATTTTCCTACTATACACTATTTGTTTTTCTGTCTGTAAGATGTCACCTTAGGCTGATACTCTAAACTAAGCAGTTCTGCTCTGAAAAATACTCAATATTTGAGCCAGTTTTATCTTGTCATATTCACCTCCTGCTTTCCATATATTTGAAGAGGGTTTTTTTCCCAGGGTTTCCTGTGAAAACTCATTCATGATTTTGGCACAAGAATTTCCTGGTATGATGTGTGTTTTGGGTAGCACAGGAAGGAACTGTTCCCCCGTATCTCATCAAGTTGCATCAGCCTTGGGGCTAATACCTGCAGGTTGCTCCTTTGCTAGTAAATTAGTAGGACAATGGAATTAGGGCAATGGAATCAGATGCCAAAATCACCTGTTTATAGAAATGTATAAATAGAGTGGTCCTTGGTATCTTTTGGCATGGACCAGTTTGCACTCATCCCCTTCAAATAGAGAGTGCTGTGGTTGGTCTCAGCACTATTCCAGAGGAGCAGAAGGGTGAGACCAGTCTATTTTGAAAGATAAAAGACATTTATAAATGTGGCCAGAGAGGAAGATCTGGCAGTTTCAGTTTACTGGGAGAAAATTTGCCCTAAATTCCATCAAAATGCTTTAAATGATTCTCTGACTGCCTGCCAGAGGAGGCTTTGCCTCTACTGCTCCCAAATGTTCTTCAATCCCCATGTGCAAGTCAGATCCCAGCCATGGCTTTGCTGGGAAAGGCCCAGGGTGGATTTTGAGGACAGACAGACATGCAGGAGTCTCTGTATACCCACATAGATGCAAATATGTTTACATATATATGTCCTTATCCAGAATGGAATTTAGAGTGCAAGCTTGATGCAAACAAATGGAAGAAAAATGAAAAACTTCTTGACATTCACATTTGTTTGAGGTATAGGGGGTGTCAGAATGAGAAAAATAACTGCATAAATTCATAAATTCAAACAGAATTTTGTTTTTCTGGTTATAGGCAAACTAAGCACATGAATTTATATCCTCCACTGAGCAATATCTATACGGTTACTGTAGAGCAATTTTGTCTTCAGATTAGTTAGGGGTAATTCTATTTTGGTTTATAAAGTCAATGGAGCATAGCATTGTCACAGGATAGTGGTCTCCCACTGCTACCTCGTTTAAGCAATCAAGCAAAAAATAAAGCATATGTTACACCTTGTAATGTATTTCTCATTCTTGTATCCTTACACTATTTTCATTGTCATAATGATCCAGTATGTCTTTATCTGCTTGGACTTTTTATATAAGTTAGCTTCTCTCTAAGGTTTACAAATGAATAATTTAACCAACAGCCATGTACTATATATTATTTTTTCACCCAGAAGCACAGCCTTCCTGAGTTCCAGTCCACAGAAGATGGTTCAGCTACAAGAGGAATGGCCTACATCTGACAGCAAGCTTGGGCTGCTGCTCCTGTCGCCTGCCTGGTCGGTGCTGTGTTAGGTGAGCCTCAGTCACTGTGCTCTTCCCAAAAGAGTGACTTCCACAGACTGATTCTGACACACAGGAGGCTAGCAAGGCACCTGAGGCTGGTGTTCAGCAGGATTCCAGGGAAACAGTGTGTGACTCTTGTAGGAAATGAGAAATGAGATCAACCCTTCTCCCACTCGGCTGAAAAAATGCGAGGGCAGGTTTACGCGTAAAGCATTTGATGCAGATCAAAATGACTGTGCTGAATCCCTGGTTCAGCCCTGTGAGACTTTGGGTGAGAGACTTTGCTTCAGAAGCGCTTAGGATGATGCTAAAACATGCCAAAACCTATGAAAATTTCTAGAAGTCCAAAAAGCCTAAAAATTTTCTAAAACCCTAAAAGCCATTAGGAGCTATGGGCCTTGTTAGTTCTCTTTTGCTTTATTACCATTAAGAAATAATTGCAAGGTGAAAAAAAAAAAGAGTATTTTTTCTCTCTCTGCTTTTTCTATCCAGATGGAAAACATCATTGCTGACACACTTCATGCCACTACACATTCATACTAATCTCTCTCATAAGCAGCTCAGAAAGGTGCTGCTGAGGCAGTATAACCAAATAATAGGAATCTACAGTCACAGTTTCGAAGCTAAGATGTGAAGTCTCAGTTAAGTTTCTTAAACATCAATGCCTCTAATTAAATTCTAAATACCTTACAGTATTCTACTTCTCCTCCACCCATCAGTGCTGAAGAGTACAAAACCCATCCATGTCCTGCGCCACAGATGCCACCCTGTTGGTGTTTCAACCATCTTTGGTCTTTTCAAATGGCACCAAATGTCAGTGCAGAGTCAGTCCTTGGTGTACTCTCAATTTGTTCATCAGTAAAGACAGGACATTTTTCCTGAACATTTAATATAATTGGCCTTTGTTACTCTCTTCTGGTGGTGTTATTAGTGTGTTATTATTTCATAGATTTCTTTAAAAGGTGTTTAGGGGTATATCTCCTATATCCTTAAAGCCTTAAGGAGAATAAAATTGCAAAATTTTGCTGTGAGGGTGGTGAGGCCCTGGCCAGGTTGCCCAGAGAAGTTGTGGCTGCTCCATCCCCGAAGTGTCCAAGGCCAGGTTGGATGGGGCTTGGAGCAGCCTGGGATATGAAAGGTGTCCCTGCCCATGGTAAGGGGTTGGAATGAGATGATCTTTCAGGTCCCTTCCAAACCAAACCGTTCTGTGATGCTTGCCCTACTCCGTGGTACAGTGCCAATAGTAGTAGACATGCTGCTGGAATTATATTTTTTTTAATCTTGGGTGGAATTGGGGAACCTAGGAAGTCTGAAAGATCATTTGAAGTTCTGTGCTGTGAATTGAATGAACTTTTGTTTTGTGTTTTTTACAGTATGTTGCACATAAAAAACTTTGCCCATGACCAGTACTCTTGAGAAGGCTGATGAAAGAAACACTGACTTGTTGCAAACTATATTTTTATATCAGTAGGAAATAGAAGAGGCAAATTTCAGTTCTGCAAGTCCAGACTGCAAAATTCTTATTCCTTTAAGCTGCACCAGGATGTGAGGAGTGCAAGGGAATTAACAATATGATATAACTTCAGAAATGTTCCTTCTTTGAAGAAGGGTCTGGTCCAGATGATCATTCAAGATTCCTTGCAACCTAAATGGTTCTATGACTTAATTATTTTTCTTTCTCCATTTGGGAATTCCCTGTAGTGAATTAACATATATGTGGTACTGATAATCTAGAGCCTGAGCCTAGAAACAAAACAAAGAGTCAGTCAAATTAACTGCAGCATTTAGATGAAAAAAAAATCCTTTGTCAAGTTCACTGTTTTCTTTGTACATCTACAACAGAATTGCCATATTTTGATCCCTTTTTCAGCCAAGAGCTCAATGGAAGTCAATGTAACTCCAAGCTGCATTACAAAGGTTTTATCTCAGTTTCCAAGGCTAACTATATATGCAAGTCACAGACTCTCGATTTTGTACTGAGAAACCCAAGATTTATTTTTTTTTTTTCCTCTGTCAGAAGCCAGGACACTAATCCTGGAAAAAGAAAAAAAAATATTGATCCCATACCTATTAATTTAAAAATATGTGGTTTTGAACTCAAGCTGGCTTTGAGGAAGCTGTAATGAATACGAGTCACGATCCAGCATACTTTACTTCTTTTGACTAATGCCCTTTTCCATAGGAACTGTGAAAGGGAAAAAAATATCTTCTTTTGCCGTGATTCTTTCTTATTTATATACACACTCTGGGGCAAATGACTTTCCTGTCACTGGAGGGACATCAAAAAGGAAAGCAGTCACAAATTTCTCACAGAGCTGAACTTCCTGGAATACTTTACTTGGCTTCCAGAAAATATTATTTAAAAAAGTGGTTTCTCAGTTTCACTTGCTCCTTGAGGCAGGTGGAACTGAGAAATAGCTAAAGGGGTGGTTCCATAACTAAAGAATTGTCTAGAGTATTTTATCTTGATTTTTTAAAGTATTCAGATCTGTCTTTTCAGACTTGTTTGTTATTAGTTGAACTTCCTGCTGATATTTTTATATATTTTTTAATTCCCTCCTTAAAACAACATGAGTGAGACTAATTTTCAAGAAATTATTAATGCTTTTTTTTTTTCTTTTGTATTGGGTATTTTGAGACCAGCATTTTGAGTTCATCAGAAAATCTTAGGTGCACAAGGGGTCTTAAGAATTTAAATGTGTTTGGCTTACTGCTAATTTCTATTCATAATCAGGAGATGAGAGAGTGATTTTTATTTGTTTCTATTTCATCCCTTGAACATTATCATTAGACCTGATTCAGCACCTATTCTGTGATAATTCAAGTGGTGAAAATCCAGTCAATATTGGTGATAAAAGATGACTAGTAAATTGAGTGAGGTTTTTTTTTTTTCAAAAGGTTTTATAAAGTTAATACTAGCTAGAGAATGACAATATTAAACAATGAAAATTGCTACAGAAGACATAAACTTTTATCTCATAGATTGAAACATAATTCCAGGCAAAACCTCCTCCTCTGTTACCAAGCTCTAGTTTTAAAAAACACGGTGTTCTGATTGGAGGTACTGCTCTCCAACACTCTTTAATAATTTGAAAAAAAACCCAGAAGAAAATAATAATAAAGGAATTTTGCCAGGAAATATATTTATTTCTGTTCTGGAAGATTATTGCATGGCCTTATGGGAGCAATGAGATGGGCACTTCTGGAATCTCCTGCACCCTTTGGAACAGATCACATTATCCATAAAATATTAAAACCTTAATTCTGGGTAAGTGGTGATAGGATTTCTGTAGCTTCTCAGAAGATAAAATCCAACTCTTTTGTAAGTTTGGACTTCTGTATTTGGATCATATAATAAGGTTCTTGTGCATGTCCCCCAAAGCCTGGGGTTGTCTACTCTCTCTCTTCAATAGAGTTTGAATATAATACCTTATCCCATCTTTTTCCCACCAATGATTTCACCCTTGCCCTAGGCCAGTAGACCACCTTCAAATAATTTTTGGCTTTAGTTGCCAAGTTATGGAAGACTTCTTTCATTTCCATTGGGTATATATTATATATTAGTCTGCTAGAAATATATATATATATATATATATATATATATATATATATATATATATATATACACATGTATAAAAAATATGATTGGTATTAGATCATACTACTGGATATATATATATATATACACACATTACACTGTACTGGAGTGCTGGATCCATGCAGTCGAGCGAAATCCTTTCTCAGCTATTGTAATTTGAATCTTCCTGCCTAACAGTATTTTTACCAAAGGCATTCCTACTGCTGGGGAGTTTAAACCTTACTTACAAATCCTCTGTTTCTGTGTGGCAAGGAGTATTTTCTCCAACAGATCCTAAATGCACTGTGAGTGATCAAAGTGTCAAAGTGTTGACTAAAATTTATAACATGAATCCAGTGCATTTCTCTTTCATCAGTGAAAGTCCTTCAGAGAGGTTTTTAAGAGCATCTCTCAAGAAGTCAGTCAGAGTTAGTGCAGGGGGTTTAGAATTAAGGAATGGTAATTTTGATAGCAATTGTTCTTGGTCAATAATTTTTTCCCTGTGAGGGTGGGGAGGCACAGGTTGCCCAGAGAAGCTGTGGCTGCCCCATCCCTGGAAGTGTCCAAGGCCAGGATGGATGAGGCTTGGATGGATGAGGCTGGGATAGTGGAAGGTGTCCCTGCCCATGGCAGGGGGCTGGAATGAGATGAGCTTTAAAACATCCCTTCCAACTCAAACTGTTCTATTCATTCTGTGTAGTTGAACTTCTGGGTATGTGACTTAGTTTCATTGAGTGCTGTCATGCTACTCCAAGTAGTAAAAAATCCCACATCCTTTCCTGCACCTTCACTGCTCTAACTGTATACACAAAACACATTAGTGCACTTGAATTTGTATTCAGGACAAACTACTAGTTCTAACCTAATTTCCTTATAGATGTTACAGACCTCTAGTTTAACTACAGCAGTATCCTGCCCTTGCCTTCACCTTACACAAGAAACACTCTCTAATTTGATAAAAACCCACACATTTATTTTACATTGCCAGACAAATTTTATTGCAAAGGGGAAGCTGTTGCAAAGGGGGCAGGGAGGGTTTCTTTCCAAGGGTAACAAGCTGCCAGACAGCAGAAATTCAGTTTTGGTCCCTAAGATGCTGGAGCAATTGAGCCAGGCTCGAATCTCTCTAAGGCATCCCTGCAACGATGTAAATATGAGAAGCCACAAAGGTGACCTAGAGTTCTCTTCTTCCTCCCATCTCTGGGGTGGAAAATTTTCTGCCGTCGCCTCTAGATGTGGTTTCTGCCAACCCATTTTCATCTTTGCCTACAGAAGTCTCCGTGGAGGCTGGTAGAAAGGGATGGCTGGGCACTGAGAACTTGTCGTATTTACTACTTTATCCTCCACCAGTCTGCAGGGGAAAAAAGTTGCTGTGAAAGGTGAATAGATGGAGCAGGAAAAGTGTCTGACTTTGGAACGGAACATTTAGTACAGAGACTTTCAGACTTTATAAAATTTCAGCTACAGCTCTTTTCTCCTCCCCATACACAGACAAAATCCAGCCAGCATCTCAACCAACCTTTCAGAACCTTTTTCTGGCTTGAGGCTAATTGCAGCTCTGCATTCTGGGAAATACAGGGGGTGTCCCAGCCATTGAAACCAAGTCTTAATTTCGACCTGCTTTCCCTCCTTATTAAACTGTTGGTAATTTGGTACATGAGAGGGCTGCTCCTGCAAGCAAGAGACACGGCCCCCTCTCCATCCTCTTATACTACAAAGCTTGCATTTTTCATAGTGGATTAGCAAGTCTAGACATCTTATAAAATGTCAATGAACGTATGGATCTTCAGTGTATATTTCTCAGGAGAGCTCTGCTTGTTTGCAATGCCGCTCTCCCAGCCCGATCAATACAGCCACAACAGCCTTCTGCATTTTCTGTCAGAAAACAGAACCCTTCTCATTGGATTTTTTATTTTTTTCTCTTCTTCTTTCCAAGGCAGTTAATCAAATAGTGGAGGCAGAGAAAACAGAGGATGGGCGGGGAGTTGGATGGTATGCCGAGCACCCAGGGAAGTTGTGAATAAAGTGTTTTATTTTAATTATTATTACTAACCACAGAGGCACAATAAGAATTATCAGGAGGAAAATCATACCTCAGGGGCGAGACAAGGACTGGGGAAGAGAAGGGAGAGGAGGAGCAGCTGAGTGCAAGAACCCCCATGGGATGTGATTATCTCCTGATAACAACATCCCCAGACTTATTGCTATTATGAAATTTCATTTCTCCATTTTTTTAATATACACAGATACATATATAAATTATTTAGGTGGAGTATTTCAATTCCCCACAAACTGCGAGTTTGCATTAAAATGCTTCAACTGTGAGATTCCCAGGTATATTAATTTCCACTCTTTGAGGATGTTGAGCAGTCCATCAGAATAAACTCTTCATCCTCGGCTGTTTTATGATATTATTACAATGTATTTTAGTTGGGGAATAGTGGGTGGAACAAGTTTTCAGAGAAATAGTCTTGTTTGGGTTCCATTTGGTTGCTGGAGGGGAAAACTCCACATAAAACGACTCTGGCTGTTCAGTAGGGCATCCTGATTTCTTCTTATTATTATTTTTTCCCCAGCACAGTTATATTTCTTGTGTCCTTTTAAGAAGTCCCAAGTCCCCTCCCCACCTACTCTAATAACAGAAAGGGGGGATTGCAGTCACAAGACACAGGGACCTCAAGGACTGCATTCAGCTATGTGTTTTGTATGTTGAGTTTTCTAGCAATTATATATAAAAATGCAAACAGGTTTATGTTGTTACTGAAATCAATTTCACAATTTCACTTGTGATTGCAAATTTTTTAGTGCTGAAAGGTACTTTAAAAATCCACTTCATTTTTTTGTTAGACTGGCCCAGACTATGTTAGTTTTTTCTAAATTCCTTTTAATTTTCCAGTAGCTTTTATTTCAATTCTAGGCTCTGACTGCAGCTCACAGATGTCATTTTTGGTTAAAGTTCATAGAATCAACAAATGGTTTGGGTTGAAAGGGAACTTAAAGATCATCTTATTCCAGCCCCCTGCCATGAGAAGGGACACCTTCCACTAGAACAGATTTCTCAGGAATCACTGCAAATCACAGGGATCACTTTGCTTATTGGGTGAGCTTTAAAGCCCTTTGGATGTAGTGAAAAACTCTGTAGCAACTTTAACATGAGGGCTTGGTGTCAATCACATAAGAGGGTGGAGAATATTTTTCTTCCATTCTCATTAAGTTCAAAAATTCCTTAAATAATTCCTTTGTATTGGTTGTTTTGGTTTTTTGTAATCCCAAAAATTCAACATCATGGAAAACACTGTGGAGTTTAATGTGGTCAAAACCACAGAAAGCTGCACAGGATCAAGTGAGCTAAATCTTTTTTCATGAAGTTTGGCATTCTTTTTCTCTTTTCTTGCCTATGTGTTCTTTCCCTTTTCTATTCCCTTTTCTAAATTATTCTATTCCCTTTTCCCTAAAGCTATTCCCTTTTCTAAATTATTCCCTATGGAATTATTTGGGAAACCTGCAGAAATATTTGGGGGAAGGTATTATACTAAGCCAGCACAGAGTTTAGGGAAATTTTAAGCCAGAACAAAAAGACATTTAATACTCTTAGATCTGTGGTTATGGTTTTGATATGTTCTTCTTTTCTCTTCCATATCAGAATGAGTGAGAGCCTGGGAGTGTAATATTCAGTTCCAGTTTGTTACCTGATAAGGCTTTGACAATTATATTTTGCTATGAAATTATTTGCAGAAGGGAAAATTCAGACTGGGAAAGAAAAATTCTACACTCTGATGAAGACAATACTGATTCTTACTTTCATTTCTGCATTTGCAGCAATTTCACTGCTTGATTTGTGTGTTGTTTTGATGTTTTTTATCTCTGCTGACATCTCTGGAGCAATGCCTGATACACATTTGTTCAGGCAAAATCCCAATCAGCCCTGCAGAATTCATCTAATTGTTCCCCTTCACTAATGTAGCACACAGGCATAAAAAGTGAACTGAAGACAATGTTTCCTAGACGTCTTTTTAATCTACTTGAATTATTTTCTGAGAAAGGAACCCAACACTACTCCACTTTTAATTAAATGAGCAATTTCTTTCAGCTGTAGAGATCACAATACAATTGCAACCTACAGACTCACTGATCTTAGTTGCTCTGACATCACTAAGAAAATCTTATACCACTAAAAAGCAAATGTAATACTACAGATCCTCATCTTACATAACCTTCTTCAGCTCAGTTGAAATCATTGGAATCATATTTTTATTCCAACCCTGGTGATGCTCTAGCTCAGCATCAGCATCACAAGGTTAAGTATCAGGATCAGGTATCAGGATCAGCATCACAAGGATACATACAGACAAAAAATGAAATAAAAGTTAAAAATAAATAAACACACATACACATGCACATACATGTATATATACACACATATTTATATGTTTATGCTCAGGAATAAAGTTGCAGAAGATTCAAGATTTCAGGAAATTCCATAATTTTGGATATGAAGGGAGAAGGCCAGGCATCTGAAACCCAGTCTGAGTGGATGCTCTCAGAGCAGTCACCCCTCTGCCTGTGAGCCTCAGAGAGTTTTGCAGCACAAGGGTGATACAATGGATGCATTGCTGGCTCTGTGTGGCCTGCTCTGATTTGTTCTGCCTAGTGCTGAATCACTGAGGGGTCTTGTGTAAAAGGCAGCAATAAGGTTTAAAAAAAAAGTTGAAAACCTTAGAGGTTCTATGCAAACCTAATTGTAACAGATTTAGGAACATGATGCTGTTTTGACAGAAGCCCTAGCAGAGACACCAAACAGGTACATAGCCAAGTACCACAAAATCATTTTGGTTGGACAAGACCTCTGAGATCAATGAGCCCAAACTTTAAAAGCTGGAGTAAAGTAAGTATTAAAGTGCTATTACTTTAAGTATGTGATGGATATGCAAACATTTTGCTTTGTTAGAGCACAGAAACACTCAGTCCAAACACCTCTAAAAGACCTGAAATAATTTGCCTCTCTAAAAATGTTTCAAGTCATTTTGAAGTTGGACAGGGGAATGTTGTGACCATAAACAACTACACCCTTAAGAGGGTGTAGCTAATTTTCAAAAGAGGGATGCACTACACAGAGTTCAAAGTAATGCCACAAAACTGATCCTTGGGTTGGAAAACAAGCTCTGCAATATCAGGCTTAAGGACTCAACTCAGATTATCAAAGGGAGAGTAGAGAGGTGAGTTGATCACTGTGTAAGGTGCTTAAAAATGTTTGATAGCAGGGAACTTGCCATCCCTGCTAACAAGAGCATAACAACATCTCATGTCTGGAAGATGAAGTTTACATAAATACAGTTTATTTAAATAAGATGGAATTCCCTGGCACTGAGAGGATGTTTCTGAATTTTAGCCTGATATTTGTTGTAAGATAATTTTTTTTTTTGAGGGAATATCTTGGCTGTTGATGATTTGCTTTCCTCGAAACGTAAGAGGCTGTTTGACACTAGAAACAAGATATAAAAGACAGAATTATTTTGATCCCTGTTCTCTACATGCTTGCCATCTACACAGAGCTGGGTGTTTTGAGTGAGATTTGTTCAGTTCTTATCAGCTCTTCAAGAATATGACCTCCCTCTAGTCTATGGGGTTTTTAGCACTCAAACTCTTCTCCCAACACATTTTGTCTTCCGCTTGTCTGTGTTGAATTTCATCTGCCATTGTGTTGCCCAATTACCTACAGTAGTTTAGTTAGGTCCACCTGGAGCTCCCACCAATCCTCTTGGGCCCCGATAACCTAAATAATTTTATGTCTGTGTCATAATAGCCATAAAATAATTCTGTGTCAAAACAATTTTGTAAATTGGTGTTTCAACATTTGTCCTGAGTGCAGCTGAACAAAACCCTTTGTGTATAGCTCCAGTCTTTGCGCCTCAAGGACTCCCCTATTATACACCTGTTCTTGACAGATTGAGGCCTAAAACAGGAGAGCTTAGTCACATATTAACCAGCAGGAAGAAAGTCTCTCCTTTTTATTAATGCCTGCCTACGAGTTCAGTGTTTGGAATGCAGTCCTACCTATAAATCAACATCAGAGACTACAACCCAGTGTGTTCAAGAGCTTTGTTTAAACATCAAAAGAAGAACACAGACAAGCGCTATGGTAGAAATATAACTAATCACTTGCAAATACATCTTTCCTGTCAGTAGGAGCTTAACCTTTTTGTTTAATGTTACTGCAGGAAAATGCATTTATTTACAGTCTATCTATTTTCTTTAAAGCAATAGACAGGTTTGCTATGAAAAATGATCATATTTATTACTGCAATAACACAAACAGGATTTAAGAAGTGTTCAGTTGCAGGAGATTTATGGAATCTTGGGAATTTCAAGGCTTCACAATGATTAACAAGAGCAGGAATTACTGAGATTGCTGAACGTGTTTGGCCATCCCATCACTTGATAAAACAACAGTTTACTAAAAAGAAGAAATATATGTAGGGCTTTTGCTCATTTGTTGACTAGTAATGAGCACAACATGATTGCATGTGGCACATTGATTAGATCAAATTAACTTCACACTCTTCTCCTGTCTTTCTTAGCTCGTAGGGGACTCCACTAGGATTTAGCCACAGTGTGCAGAAAATCCTAGAATCTATAGACCATTCCCTTTAATTTGAATGCTGCAGATTATGGATAAAAGATTGGTCACTTCTAGGATTTAAGACTTCAAAGGAAAGGAAAATAAAGAGAGACACAGAGGGGAAAAATAGAAACAAAGAGCTCCTGTGAGAAAGAAGGGGAAATGCAGAATCTTACAAGATGTGGGGCTGGGTTCGATAGAGCTCCTGAATCTGATTTTCCACTTACTCACACAAACTCCACTGAACTCAATGGCATTACTCCTCTTTTACACATTGGGAAGAGAAAGCAGAATCAACCCCATTTTTCTACTGTAGCGTAGTTCATTGCCAGCAAACATGCAAAAAAAAAAAAAAATCACAACATTCCTGGTTTGCTTTCATCTTTTGGGCTTGATGGTGTTTCAGTCAATACAAGTTTGTCATTGATCAGCAGCACGCGCTTTGTCAGCGGGATCAGGACCTCTGCATTCCTTGTAATCTGTTTTGTAGATAACAAAAAGTGCTCTTCCCAAAGGTGTGGGTTCTAATGCAAAAATAAATTTTAAAAAATGGTGGTACATTGGGTACTGGGCCTTCCTTCAGATGATGAAAGTTTTCTTAGCTCTGTCCAGATACAAACCTTCCAGTGGGGTTGGTCAGCTCCAGAGTATTCAGCTCCAGCTGGGAAACTCTGGGTTGCATTGCATTGCACTGCCCACCTTAGAGTCCAAGGTCTCACCATCTGTTGTGGTTTAACCCCTGTAGGAAGCTGCTCATTCACCTCCCCCTGGCTCAAAGAGGGAGAGAATCAGAGAGGTAATAATGAGGCATCTTGCTGGACAAAATAAAGACAGTTTTATAGGTAGAGTAAAATCTGTGGGGAAAGGCAAAGCAAAATAAGGAATTCATTCCCCACTTTCTGTGAGAAGACAGGTGTTCAGTCACATCCAAGGAAACAAGACTCCATCACATGTAAGGTCTGCTTGAGAAGACAAATGACATAAAGCTGAACAATCCCCACCCTTCCTTCTTCTTCCCAGCAGCTTTTATTGCCATCCAGGACACCATCTGCTCTGGATTATCCCTTTGGTCAGTTGGGGTCATCTTTGCCCCCTTCCAACTCCTTCTGCACCTACAGCCTCCTTTCTGGTAGGGTGGGGTGAGGAACAGAAAGACCCTGACTCTGTGCAAGCCCTGTTTAGCAGCAACAAAAATATCCTTGCCTGACCAACACTATTTCCAGCACAAAACCTAAACACAGCCCCAGCTACTGTGAAGAATGTTACCCCAGCCAAAACCAGCACAGCCTCTCCCTTGAGCAGACACACAGCCCTGTGGTGTGGAGTCACAGGACATGATGGACCTGCCTCCACTCTCCACATGCATTTATTCCTTCCCTCCATCTCACTTTTGGCCTCAATAGATATTTTTCTCCTATCTCCCAGAGGCTTTGTGTCACTCAGTTTGGTCCTCTCACTTCAATCCCACTCTGAGTCAAGAGCACTGGCTCCTTTTTAGAGGCTTTTCCACCATCTGAAGAGAAAATGGAGCCCAAATTCTGATGGCAGAAATCTCAACTTCCCCTTGAACTCAAGGAAAGAACTTCAGTGGGTGCTGTACAACTAAATTAGGCAACGGCCATGTTCCTAAATTTGAAGCCATGAATTAGTTTATGTCTTCTACTCTCTAAGCCTTTCTTTTTCAAGTTTTGTTCTTTCTACTCTTTCCTACATTTTCTCTCCATTCTTAATACCATCAGGTAGCAGAGGTCTCTTCTTTCCATCGCTAGTTCCTGACTCTTCATATCCTTCCACTTCTGCTCCACTGTGCATCTCAAAAATGAACTGAAAAGCAAAAATTATGACTTTCTATGGGTTTTTATTCCTCAGTTTGAGTTTTTTCTAGTATTTTGGCCTAGTAGCTGTTTATTCCCTATTCCAGTAGACCACTTCAGGCTTCAATTTAAATGAAAGCTGCCCTGACAAATAAGACTGCCATGAATTGCCCCTGTCCTAATGTAAGCTACAGTGCTTTCATTTCCTGGAGTGCTAATGGTAAAAACACAGCACTAGTGAGCATCACAGGCTGTACAATGCATTATAAATAAAGGTACATGCACTACAGTATTCAAGATAAAAGGTATTAAGCTTACTGTAGGGGTACTGTAAAATTTAGTGCTCAGTAGAATATGCTAGTAGTCCCTAAAACAGCAGTCAGATACTCACCAGGCACAAAGACAAAGCAAATTCAAGAAAGAAACTGTCAATAGCACAAGCTCTAGAAACCTTCAAAGGGTTCAGGTCTGTTCTATTTGCTCTTATTCTGTTACACTTTTTCTTTTCTTTTCTTTTTTTTTTTTTTTTTTTTTTTTTTTTTTTTTTTTTTTTTTTTTTTTTTTTTTTTTTTTTTTTTTTTTTTTTTTTTTTGGTGAGCTGCTCCATTGAAATCTTGGTGTGGAAAAAAAAGAAGTATTGTGGAAAAAGCCAGCACCTGCAAACTCTGCAAAAGAGCTCTTGCCAAAACCATGCTGCTTGAGATCCCAATCGGTTCAATAATGCTCAAATAAATGTACACCCTCCTTGGGCTGTAACCCCTCCTGCAGTTTTAGCTCTGGGTTGATGCAGTACCTGACTCTCCAGGATCCTGGAGAGCCCAGTTTCCCAAGCTGAAACAGAAAATAAATCTTGTCTGTGCCTTCACTTCATTGACTGCAAATTTTATGAAGCTTGTCAAGGCCAAGTGCCAGTTCCTACACTTGGGTTGCAACAGTCCCATGCAGTGCTGGGACAGAGTGCCTGGAAAGCTGGAAAAGGACCTGGAGGTGCTGGTGACAGTGGCTGAACATGAGCCAGGTGGGCAAGAATGCCAAAGGCACCTGGGCTGCAGCAGGAATATTGTGGCCAGGGCAGCGACTGTCCCCTGTGCTGGGCACTGGTGATGCCGCACCTCAAATCCTGGGTTCAGTTCTGGGCCCCTCAGTTCAGGACATTGAGGGTCTGGAGCGTGTGCAGGGAAGGGAACAGAGCTGGGGAAGGCTCTGGAGCACAGGCCTGAGGAGGAGCAGCTGAGGGAGCTGGGAAAGGGGCTCAGCCTGGAGAAAAGGAGGCTCTGGGGGGACCTTGTGGCTCTGCACAACTCCTGACAGGAGGGTGGATTCAGGGGGAGATCTCTTCTTCCTGGTACCAAGTGACAGGACAAGAGGAAACGGCCTCAAGTGGCACCAGGAGAAGTTTAGATTGGATAATTTTGTTACATGTGTGGGTTTTTATAGCAGAAAACAAAGTCCAGATGCAGAGGACTTTTCTTCCAACAAACTTACTTTGTTTCTGATGTTCTCTGATGTTCAGGTGCATAGCACTACCTATGTGAGAAAAGCACTTGCTTTTGAATTCCCATCCATGTAGCCTCATAGAATTTGGTTTTGCCAAAATATCAAGAGTTTCTGATCACTATCTGGACCCTCATATGCCATTATTTAACTATAAATTTCCTTTAAGTTACTGGAAATCTGCTATTTGCTGCACAGTACTCTGAACCCCTCCTGTCATGCCATTAAATCTTCAGGCCTATTCAGATGTATTATTCATACACTCATTGCTTCCAAATACAGAATATCAGATATAACTCAGCTGGGCCTCTATCCTGCAAAAAAATATACCTGTGTTTTCTCAGCACCCAAGCAGAGAGGAAAATCTGGAGAGAGTCCTTAGTCTTAAATTGTGCATACCTGCTTCTAGGATTATGGCTCCTGTCAGTAAGGGCTGAAATAGCAAAGTATCTTGGTCTAATTTATCACTTCTTTATTATTCCCTTTAAAAATATAAGTTGATTTTAAAATAAAACATCCTTCTGAAGTGGAAAGTTCAAACGTTTAACTTGAAAAAGAAAAGTCTATGCCAAGTCATTTAATGTTTCGTCTTTTCTAAAGCTCTATTTCAATGAAACTATTAAAAAAATGTGATTGAATTTGTGTGTATTTTTTTTCCTTCCAGGAAAATGCAGAATTGAGTAGTTCTTGCCTCTGAACTGCTCAGCTACAAACTTGCACAAAGTCCAGGGGTTTATAATAGAAAAATAAGTAAAAATTAAGGGAAGAAATGGGCTAAGTGAGCCCACCCATCCCTGTCCAGTGGGTCCAGTGCTACTTGAGAGCGCTCAGAACATCCATGCCACCTAGAAGGATGACCAAGAGTGAAATGGGGTTACAGACACCCATTCCCTTCTGGAGCAGCAGGGCAGCAGTTGGCATTTCCAGTGCTGTTGAACACCCTGGAGCTGTGTCCAGCATAGCTGCATGACCATCACTGTATTGGTCAATCAGCTCACAACACTCAGCTTGCAGAGCAGGGCCTGGTCATGAGGCCGTAGAATGGAATCATTTAGGCTGGAAAAGACCTTCAAGATCATTAAGTCCCCGTAGATGGGGACATTGGGTCATCTGCTGGGAAGGACCCATATTGAAAAGTGAAGTTTTTCATTACCACCACTGTCTCCAACCCATTCTCCAGATTCCACTGGCTTTTGGCTAAAAGAAAACAGTGCCAGAGAGGTCACACAGTGGAAGAAGTGGTTGAAAACTGAGGTGTAATTCTATAGGACCAAATAAATACAGAGCGTTCCCAAAGCATGGGATGTGACAGATCTGAGCACGTAGTGATCCTCAAAGCTGGGGAGAAAATATGGAAATCCAGATCTCTGAGAGCTTTCAACAGTAAAACAAAAAAGAAATATACATATATACATAAAAAGAAATATACATATATACATAAATACGCTGTGCCTCAATTTTAATGATTAAGGGAAAATTCTACTCTTTTATTTACATCCTTGGAGTTTTCCAATAGCCAATTCAGGAGCTGTGAGCTAAACATGGTTTCTAATGGCCTGTGTGCAGCGAGCCAAGCTCCAGCTGAAAGCTCTGTGCCTAAACACTGATCAGATTAAGGACCTGAAACACTCAAGCTGGAGCCCTTCGAGTGCAGACAGCATATTCAGAGGCAGGGGCCACTTGAACAATATGTGCCTGTGCATAAATCCACCTTCCACTTCTGCCTGGCCATGGGGCAATTGCCCATCCATTGAGAACAGGGCATTCCCTGCCACTCCAATTACCTCCTTCCCCTGCAGCCACTGGAGCTCCCATGGAGGTTTGGAAGGAGGTGCTGGTTTTATGTGAATCAGAGCTGATGGTGCAGAGGCCTTTGGGAAATAATCAATTACTGTGTTAGAGCAGCGCCTGGTGCTGATGGAGATCTGTGCTGACAAAAGCCCTGCCCTCACAAGGTGCTCAGCGCTGGGTCCTCACTTTGCCTTTCACACCTTTCAGGACAGGGCATCCTGATGCAAACAGACCCAGCAGAGGCTTCAGCTGATCTGGCCTTCGGTGCAAATTCCTTGATTTACTCTGGCAATAACAGGACTTGGCACCAGGACCTTAACTTGATTTTTTTGGAAATTATCTAGGCCCAACATGCTTTGATAGGCTCTGTTATAAGGAAAGCTATGAAATTGCTCTTAAGCAACTAACTGTCTTCTTATTCAGATTTAGCCATTATTATAGTTATGTTTTATTTTTTTTATTAATTGCTGATGATTCTCTTATTTGTATTTCTTTAGCCAAACTCCCTGATTGGACTATAAGGGCACTCTTGTGAGGCTTTTGAAACGAAATCTGCAGTGAGGCAACAACAATTCAGCCCTAAGCCCTTTCCCATTAGTGATAATAAACACTGTAGCTAATCCTTAGCAACACTAAAGGACGCTTGAGCTTGCAGACTGTCATATCCTCTCAACGTGTTCTCCAAGAAAAGGCGTGGGGGATAAGAGCACAGTGCATCTCCTCCTAGTGGCAACGCAAGGGACATCACAAATTCACGGGATTCTACCACTGTGACAGGATGTCATTTCAATTGCCTTATTAACCATATGAAAAAATATATCACAACAGTGAGAAAACTTCTCAGTTATCTATATCTTACCCCTAAGGCTATTGTCATGAGCCAGTGGCATACTAAGGGAAGAGTACTAATTCAGTTGTCAGCTGCCTTGCCTATTAAACAGGAGGAAAAAAATACCAGCAACAAAATTGAAACAAGTAATAAGGGTAAGAGAAAGGTCTGGATACCCTTGTCCACTTGATTTCTAGAATTAAACAAATACAATTACTTCTCCTGTTTGCCCTGTCACATAGCATTGTACTTGGAGTATCATGCTGCCTTCTAATTGAGTATTTTCTCTGCTTAAAACGTTACATGGATTGCACTTTAAAAACGTAAGTGCTGGAATATTATACTCCAAGTTCATGACCTGCATTGTAAACCATAAGAGGATGAGCAATGATCAGCTGAACTAAAACATGTTCAGGGGCTGGAAAGAGCAGGCTCACTGCTAAGGATTAAGGAAATCTGTTGGCTTCTCTGTAGATAATCTGGGTTGTTTGATTAACCATAGACAAACTCTTCATGGCAGGAGGTGAACAGTCTCCAGGTGCTTGTTCTACAGAGATCAGAGAGTTTTCTAAGAAAAAGGCAATGAGATGACTGTTTGTACCCCTGCTCTTTGTAGGGGCATTGCAGACAGGGCTCAGTTTCTTTATTTTGGTGTTACTTGGGAGGACTTTGCAGCTCCCAAGGACACAGATCTCCTGCAAACCCAGTGCCAGACCAGACCACTCTGGGCATACATCACAAGATGCCTCTAATGTCCCTGCATGACCATATTTAACCAACTGGAACTTACCATAAAACCAAATGTATAAACAAATTTCTTAATATTAGTGACTGCTAGTGTTTCACTCCAGTTTTGGAGCACCATGCTGGTGTCAGTAGTGGTGCTGGAGGAGGTGTAAATCTTGAAGGTGTTCTTTTCAGAAAACATAATTTTTTTTCTTCACAATTTTGGTGACTGATATGGTTTGAGACATTTGGGGAAGGTTCATTTTAAGATTAAGCCACCCAGTGTGCAGTGCATCTGCTGAGCCAAGAGCAACTCTGGATATCAGAAATGTCTGGAAATATTTGCTCAGAGAAGCTGTGGCTGCCCCGTCCCTGGAGGTGTTCAAGGCTAAGTTGGATGGGGCTTTAAGCAACCTTGTCTAGTGAAAGATGTCTCTGCCCACGGAGACATCTTTCCAAATTTAATTGGCATTAAATTATATTTTAGGTGTCTTCCAACACAAGCTGTTGTATGATTCAATGAGCCCTCCTTGCCTTGAGTCACATCTCCAGAAGGATTCAGGAATCCTGTAAGCTCATGGTCCATAGGCTTAGGCAGCTGAGGCACATGCTGCTTCCCCAACTTCTTCACTGAATCCACTTTGCCATCACCTTTACTGTATTTTGTCATTTGCACTTCTGCCAATAATATGTGCGATTATACACCTTTGTTTTGTTGGGATCTTACAGGAGTAAGTGACTACAAATTAAGGGTAAATAGTCCTTTCAGAAGACAAAATAAGGTCATTCCATGCCTACAGGAAAGGGGTGGAACTATTTCTAGTTATGTGAGCTGGACCTCTACTCCTTCCTAGGTACCAGCTAGTTGCAGAAAGTGCACAGTAAGTTATGCAGGATGATAACTGGGGGAGGAAGATCTTCCAGTGGAGATTGTTGACTCTGTAACCATCAGAGGGCTGTTAATTAAAGTCCAGCTATGGAAAGAAGATATTCTTTCTCAAGATGGAGATGTGGTCCTGGGTGATCTGTTCTTCTTGAGCAGGGAGGAGAGGGACCAGATGAGTTCCAGAGGTCACTTCAACCTCAACCATTCTCTGATGGAACAGCAGCTGGTTTGGAGGCCTCTGGCAGAAACAGTTCTAGAGCTCTTGTATCTTCTTCACCACCTGAATCCCATAGGAGTCTCATTTTTACTGAGCATTCTCTGCACCAACTGTCCCCCTGTCTCATTTCTTTGCAAGAGATTTTGGGTCCATCAAGCATCACAAAGCAGAGACCCCTTTGCCATGACCCAGCTGGTTTTCCCAGGGCACACCTCAACAGGGGTCCCAGGAGAAATCAGGATAGCTCCTGCTGCAGCTGGCCCCAGGGGCAGAGAAAAGGCCCTGACACTGTGTCACAATCCGTCCTTACGAACGGGTTTCATGATGGTTCGTGGATTGATCTCAGGGTGCAAAAAACCGACACAACACAGGGGGTTTGCAGTAATAATCACAACAATATACCTTTATTGAATGACCACAGCAAAATGTGATAGAGGGGTTAAGGGAGAGAAAAAGATAGAGAAAGAGAGAGAAAAGAGACAGAGAGAGAAAGAGGGGATATAGATACCAAACGTAGAGACAAAGTCTTTGGTCCAGTCCAGTCGAGGATCCACCTGTTACATTGGGGAGATCTCAAAATCTCTAGCTGACTCAGAGGTTTTTATGATGAAAATTCTATTGAAAATGGTGAGCAGGGGGGAAACAGATACAATAAGGAATAGATGTAACAGGTAGTCCATGTTCTCAGCAGTAAATGAGAGCCATTCCTGGTCCAGTGGTCACACCTGCAGACAAACTTCTTGCTCTGGTCAGTTTGCCTCCCCCCACACACCTGCCCCGGGCTGGGGGTTTCAGTCCCAGTCCTTGGAAGGAGCAGAGGGGCCTTTTCACATGGGGGTTTCATGTCTCAGCCCTTGATGGAGAGGCTTCTTATATCTCAGTCTGTCTGTCTGTCACGGTGGTTGTAAAGTAGGTGAGGATCTTCTGTGGGAGACCACCTGAACTCAGGAGAAGTCAGCCAGGCTGAGAGGTGGGACAGCTCCCAAGGCTGTTGTTGCAAAAAGGGCGCAGTGCCTCCTTCTCATTGGGCTCAGTGTAGCATACAGCAAACAACACCTGTGAAAACAATAACCTAGCAATGCTCTCAGGTCTCAGGGCCTTGTTGGCATGTGGCTTTCTCCTTCAGAGCCAGAGATTCTAGACTGGGGGGTCTTCTCTTCAGTGGTCCCCAAATGATGATCGTGAGGCAGATGAGGGAAAATTCGGACAGACTCTCACACACTGTTCATCCTACCAGTAGGAATGTCACCTTTAGCCTTCCTTGTGTTGTCATCCTTAATAAAATCATAAAAAGTAAAAATATGGCACACATCCCACCCGCTGGATTGAAGATATTGGGAGGTAGGATAATTGGTATTTCCAGGGAGCAGGAAGCCAGTCTGGGTGGTTCTGCTCACATTATACCATGGTAATGTCACTATCATTCAGAGTACTGATATCCAGTGACATCAGCCTGAACAAACTCACAGCTGTTAAAATAAGTTTAAAACCTCTCCATGGAGATATTTCACTGAATAGTTGTTTTCAGTATTCATGAGGAGAAATATTTATTTGGGTGAAAACATAGATCCAGTTCCTTTCAGTAAATTATTACAGACAATGCAGAGTCAAAAGGGTATATTTTTTCTCCTTTTTTAAAAAAAAATTATTTGTAGCAAGCCTTCAGCAATTTGTAATTAGATCTTTCATGCTGAGAGAAAAAAAAAAGGAGAAAGAGAGGGAGAGAGAGACCCATATTTCTGCAAAATCATTAGTACTTTTGGCAGCAGAAGGCTGGATCCTCAGCTGGTGTAAATTGGAGATAACTGCAGTGAAGGCAAGAGGGAGATGCTGATTGACCCCATGGATATCATTCCCACTGGAGCACAGCAAAGGGTGGTGAGCCTGTGTTAGATCAGACATTAGAATGTTTGAGAAGAAGATGGAGATAAGGTATATAAGAGCAAGAGCAGAGCAGGGTGCAAACTTGTGGGGTCCTGGAGAAATCAGGCCTGTGGACAGGCAGGAGAAAATGGAGAGAAAGGGAAGGGTTGAGAAATCTGATAGCCACAGGAGCCTGCTAGAAATCTAAAGGAAGGGGCAGGAGAGACATGAGGGTATTGAAAGAGGAAATTTAATTTTTCAAGCTACTCAGAATTTAATAATGGGTGCTTGAAAGTGTATGGGGGAGAGATAAATCATTTTAAGCCTTCCAATAATCAATTACCGAACAGATCAGTTAATTTAACAGGGGCTAAAAGACACTTTCTTACATTTATTGCACTAGTACAGTATCTTCTGGCAGTTCTGGTTTTATCCATAAAACTGAGTCAGAAAAAGGAGTCCAACAATTTCTCTGAATCTCTCAAGTGGGACAGAGAAGAGATACAATTATTTAGTTAATTTAGTTATTGTATTTAAAATGCAATTATTTAGATGTTGAAATCTTGGTGGGGGGGAAATGGTCATTGACCACACTGTTTCTGAAGAATGTCTCATATCTACATAGCAATATACATATTTATCTACAGAACAGTGTGCAAAGCAGGACCATTGGACTATGCCATGCACTGGAACTCAAAGAAAGTTGAGTGAATGAATCATGTCCTGGTCTCTAGATTTTTCATGACAAAGGCTCATCCACAGCCAGGTGTTAATGAAATCTCCAGTTTCTGTACAACAGAACCATCACTGTTTCTGTTCCTTCAGGACAAATTACCCACTTGGTACCATTCCCAGGAGAGTTAGATTAATTTATATTGTCCTTCATCTCATCCCGTGCTTTGCTTCACGCTTCATTGAGACTACAGTAGCACAAGTGCTTTTCTTTCAAGACAGGGCTCTACAGCCTACAGGGAACTGCAGTATCCCAAGCCTGCTAAAACTGTCCTTGACCAGTTGATTTGGGAGTCTTTGACTTGGATCTTGTAAAAGATAACCCTTTACCCCAGTTAATCATCTGGATTTTCTGCCATGGTCTGTGGAGGTAAATCTCTCCAGAAGGTTCTTCATCCTCCTGTGGACGTTCCTGTTATTCAGTGTGTCCCAGTCCCATCTACATTTACCTCACAGTTAAAATGCTTGTTTGTCAGAGGGGAAAAGAGATGGTTTTTCTTTTGAGAAGTAAGCTTTTGTGTGTCACACACACATTTACTTCCCAGCCCACACAAGCTTGTCTTGGAATACCCAGTTCCCACTTTGAACTCTTCCCATTTACAAGCTGTAGTCTGTGCTCTCTAAACATCCTTCTGGATTTTCTACAAGTAAACTATTTCTGCATATCAGACTATCAGTCCCTCTGTCCATCTGCCTCATTCATCTCCTTCCTAGCTTATTTTTTTAGCATTCTTTTTACTGTTGTATCCCTGTGCTTTTCTCCAGGAAAAAAAAAAAAAAAACAACCAAGCCAAACTGCCTGCAGGTTAAATTGCCTGGAATACTTGGGTGAACAACAGGTCTGAGGACATGGAAAACATTTTTTGCTTAAAAATATCGAACAAATGTCTGTGGGAAAGTTCTGGCAGTGTGACCATCTGTGTATTGACATATGTTTGCTGTGGAAGGCTGAATCCAGCATTCAGTGCTTCAGTGGGAATCTCAAGTGCCCAGAGTGTGGAGGGCTCAGCCCTCTGTGCCTTGTACAGGTCTGAGCCACACAGCATGACCTAAACATCTGCACAGGTGGGACAGAAACTCCAGAGCACATGGAGTGAGCTCTGCTTGGAGCAATCGGTGATTCCTTTAAAAAAAAATAAATAAAAAACCAAAAAACTGCAACCAGGTAAAAAACTCACTCATGAAGTGAGTTCTGCTTGGAGCAATCAGTGATTCCTTTTAAAAATTAAAGAAAAAAAACTTCAACCAGGTAAAAAAAACTCACTCATGAAGTGAGTTCTGCTTGGAGCAATCAGTGATTCCTTTTTAAAAAATAAGAGATAAACTGCAGCCAGGTAAAAAACCTAAAAGCAGTGATTATCCTATAATACCAGTAATAAAAACTTTGCAATCTGAATTGAAGAGTGGAAAGTCTCATTTTGTCCATGAAAGAAGATTGCAGCTTCCTTCAGAACATTATGAAGCATTGAAATTTAAAGTCAACACTTCCTTTTCATTGAGCAACCACTTTAAATCAACTTGGCGTGTAATCCAGCAGAATTTATGGGTTTGAGAGGGGCAGAAAAATGAAGGTTTTGCTTTAATGTGTCTGGGGAGAGTCATGGACTGTGTAGCTGCATCTTTGAAAGGCTTCACATCACCATTAAAACAAAAGGAGTTACTTAATTTTTCTTCATCTAATTACTGTTTTATGCTGCACTGTGGTATGAAACTTTCCAAGTCATTGTGCCAGAATTAATATCTTTCTCACAGCCAGTTTTGCCTGAACGGTTATAACAAAACAAAGTGGGCTTTGTGAAGGCCCAGGTTACCCTTAAAACACTGATTTTGATGCAAGAAGCATCAAGAATGGTGTCTTTCCCTGTAATGTGTATCTTTGCCTGTCTGAGATTGGAATTACCATAGGTGAAACTGCACAGTGAAACCATATATTAATGGTTTCATGTCATGTATATTTAGCAATTTAATCCAACCCTGGGATGCTCAGCACAGGAAGGACATGGACCCATTGGGGCAGATCTAGAGGAGTCCACCAAGTAGACAGAGAGGTGGAGAACTTCTGCTATGGGGAAAGGCTGAGAGGATCGAGTCCTTCCAACACAAACCATTCTGTGATTCTGTGAGTCACTGAATTTTCTCTGCTTATTTGAAAGATATTTGCTCTGAACTCAAAAGAAAGTACCATTAAAAGAGAAACAAAATATGTTTTGGTCCATGGTTTGTTGAGTTTTTAAAACTCCAATATGTATTTTTAATGATCTGTGTTGAAACAATCATAGAGATATTCCTAATTATAGATTTCAGTTTTAATAAAGAAAAGGATTTTTTGTCATGGCTTTTTGCAAACACCACCATTTACCAAAGTATTGTATTAAAAATTTATATGGGCGTGAAAATTAATGGGAAGCAGGTTCAAAGGCAGGGGAGGGGTGGATGGAAGTCCTTTTTTGAAAAACCAAAAAAAAAAAAAAAAAAGAAATTAATTTTCACATTCCAGCTAGAAGTTTCCCAGAGAGTATGGCATTTTTCAGGATTGTTCCAGCTGCTCTAATGATCTGATTGCCTTGGCCAATTCCAGGATGTCTGACTGGGCTCATGTGCCTATTTTCAATCTTAAATTTCTTCACTGGGGTTCCTCCTTGGGAATTCTGTTCAGAGTGTAGGAGGTAAATCACACAGGAGCCACAAATGCTCTGTGGAAAGGAAGCCCTGTGACATTTAAAATGCCTCTCTTGAGTCATGGTGACTTCCCCAGGTAAGGAGAAAGGGCATTGCTCTTCCCTATTTTTTTTCATCTGGGAGTTTGGAGTCATTCATTTTGGAACAATAAGGAAAAGGAAATTCTGGATGTTTCTGGGGTATTTGTTTTACTGTCTCTTCACTGTGATCCATAGGATCAGATCAGAGATATTTTGGTGTCTGCAAGTGTAGGGTCATTTGAAAAAGGCTTGAAATTTTAGCCACATATTTCAGCATCCAACAACCTCTGGAAATTCCCAGTAAGGCATGTAATGAGAAAAAGGCATCATCCAAACACTATTGATTTCATTATATTAAATTTCATTATGTTAATTTTAGTTAAATTAATTCCTTTGTAGTTGTTCTCATATCCCTGTCCTGGTCAAAGGGATTTATTGACTGAGCAAAGAAGCATGGAGAATCCTATGGCAAGAATATACTTTTGGAAACATGCTGATATGTTTCTTCCCATAATTCTCAGAGGGAATTATGGGGAGATACACCTGTTTGGGAAGGGGGATGGTGGAGATAAACTCTTAATTGTCATAGCTGATACTTTTGAAAAAATGCTATGTCCACTCTGTTCTTTGGGCACCACCTTTTTTTCCCTGACATCACAAATTTTTACCCAAAAATTTGCATCGAAAAAGAAAAAGAACAAGTGTTTTCTGCTGGTCTAGGCAATTAACTGTGCCAGAAGCTAATGAGACATGAATAAGGCCAGAAATGCACATCCTTTCAATTCTTTAAACTTTCCACCTTATAGCTGCTTCTGATTTTTCTTCAGATATCAGCACAAGTTTGCTGTGCTGTCAAAGCCTGTGTAGGATCACATGGCTCAACACCAGCAAAAATCCCTCATTTCTTTCCTGTCTTTATTCTGGTCTAAATAGATGGCTCTGAATCTGAAAAATAAACTGCTCTTTCCATAATAACAATAAAACCTTTTCGGGTTTCCCTTCCCATCTTGTGATGACATATTAAGGGAACAAACAAAATCCAAACCCACAAAACTCAGGACTAGCATTTACTTTTTGGATGTGATATATTTATTCGTTTATTTGGTTGGTTTTTTGCAGTATATTTCCTCAATCATCAACCAGACCATTGGATTTCTCCCAACAAACAAGAAAAAATGGATTTAAACATTCAATTTCCTTGCTCTGACACACTGCAGGAGAGTTCCCTGATTAGGGAGGGGCAGGAAAAGGTTGTCAGATAAGACAGGGAAAAAGCAGGAATCCTTTTGGGGCAGCTCATGTTTATATCATTTGTGAAATCAGGATCGATGAGCAGGTCCAAAACCAAAACCAATTCCACCCAGAGTAGCTAAATTTACATGCTTGTGGAAAATATTCTAAATGCATTTTGGTGAGGAAAAAAATCTATATAAATGGGAGTATTAAAAAGGAAAATGTACTTGTCTTTTAGGTTAGCAGCACTACTCATTTTTTCCTGCTAGAAAATGTCTAAAAAGTCTAAATTTAGCATTTCAAGTCTGAATGCATGAAACAACCTCACATATTTGGCTACACACACTCATGTAACACTCTAACAAGTCCATGGATGTGCATCCATTCATTTTATTTATTTATTGTTACTTAGCCTTACATTTGGAAAAGAATCATAAATTCACTAAGATTGGAAAAGATTTCTAAGACCATCAAGTCCAACCTTCATATAAAGTGCATAAAACTATAAAAGCATTTTAAGACCAAAATAGTGAAGATTAATCTTCTCCTCACCCTGGAACATGGGGAGGTGTTTTCTATACTGAGAGCAGTTTGCTATCAACAGGATGCAGTATTTCCATAAAAATAATTAAAAACAAGTTCCTGTAGTGATGGGATAAACTCAGACCAGAACAGTTCCTTATTCTCCTGGTATCCATAGCTGAAATTCACAAAATTTATGACAATGGTAAATTATATTAATTAAAATGGATAAAATAAATACTGGAAGTGTGGAGAGGCCTCCAAAATCATGAACTGATAATACAGGTTAACTGTATTAAATTGTATTGGAGTCAATTAAACACAGATTTCTGGCTGTGCTGCTCTGAACTGGTAGCTGTAGAACACTTGCACTGGCTTTTTTTGTCTTCAAAAGAACTTATCTTAGCAAAAGCTACACACATTCAAGATTTTATGTCAGGAATGTTGTCTTTTACTTCATTCCAATGTACCTGTGGAAAGAGGAAGCACAACTGAAGGCTTTTTATGATCTCACCCACATTATTAGGATCAGGTTGAGTTTTCACTTTCCCCAGTAAGATTGCTGAACCTCAGCCTGGTAGGACAGTCAGCTCATTCCTGTGTATTCCTCATTCAATATTTGCCATTCAATCCCTGGAATTCCCTGGATTCCCTGGAATCACTGGAAATTACATGGGGAAGACCAAACTTGTGCTAAATGTCACGTCACAATCTCTGCATTATTTTGAAAGTGGAAACAAATCAGCCACCTACTCCTCACTGAGAGCAAGCCTGGGCAAGTGAAACCACAGAATCATGGAATAATTTAGATTGGACTCTAAGGTCATCAAGTTCAACTGTTAAACTGGCACTGCCAAGGCCACCACTAAGCCACATTCACACACCTTTTAAATGCCTCCAGAGATGGTGATGCCACATCTTCCCTGGGCACTCTGGACTTAACAACCTTTTTCATGAAGAATTTCTTTCTGATAATCAGCTTAACCTTCCACTGGCACAACTTGGGGGCGTTTCTTTTGTCCAACACCCCCTTGGCTACAATCTCCATTCAGGGAGTTGTAGAGAGTGAGAAGGTCCCCCCTGAGCCTCCTTTTCTCCAGGATGAGCCCTTTTTCCAGCTCCCTCAGCTGCTCCTCCTCAGACCTGTGCTCCAGAGCCTTCCCCAGCTCCGTTCCCTTCCCTGCACACTCTCCAGCCCCTCAATGTCCTTCTTGTTATGAGGAGCCCAGAACTGAACCCAGGATTGGAGGTATGGCCTCAGCAGTGCCCAGCACATGGGGACAATCAAAACATTGTCCCACAGCCACTGCAGAAGTGCCATCAGCTCTCTGAGCCTGTGGTTGGCATCGCTGCGCTTCAGGAGCTGCTGGAGTTTTCGCTGTAACAGCATTGCCACCTAGTGCTCCTGCCGAACAGTTCAGCCAGGGCCCGGGAAACCATGGGTTTTAGCAACCTAAACAAGTACAAAACAAGCTTTTAAAAAAGGTTCTTATATTTTAAAGGAGTGGACAAGCTGCAAGAAATACAGTGAGGTTTGGGGGCGATCCAGCTTGGTTAAAGTGTGTGTAAAGTGCTCCCAAGAGATGAGAAACTGATGCAATAACTGCACACTTTCGAAAAAAAAAACTGGAGTTCATCATATTGAAATCTATCTGCTCTAAAGCTATAAATAAAATCCAAACTGGTAATCTAGACTCCTGTAAATAGAGACAGAACAAAATACATCCAACCTACATGAGAAATTATTATTAAAACCTTGATTTAATAATAAACATATTTGCTGATGAGCATGTGTCCATCAATATTTATTGTAATAAATAGAATAAATATCCTCTCTGTGTTTTCATTGTCACTGCTCATTGTCCAGGGAGCCACAGGGATTCTGAATGGATGTCTGACTCACAGGTGAGTATTTTGGGTAAGGTGACTGTAATTCTACACTCATAGATTACAACAAAGCTGAGAAAATAATCAGAATCTTTATAACCATGTATTTTAGACAGTCTAACACCTCTCCTGTACAACAAACTTTTAGTGAGAGTGCAGGAACACTCCACTACTGAAATAAATCAAAGCTTGCTTATTTTTGTAGTGATGTGTGAGGTGTAGTTTCACACTGCCTTTTGAGGAATTTGGGGTTTTGAACATTTTAAATTGGATCCTGGTAACTATGCTACTATAAAGAGAGAAAAGATACCTGTAGGGGAGAGATAGGATTTTATTCCCAAAAGAAAACAACATAAGAACATCTATTCTAGAGAGTCTTGGGGACAAGGTTAAAAGTTTTGCTCACTGTAACTGCATTGATTTGAGATTTTGCCAAGTGAAATCACTGCCTTTTCTGCATATTTCCAGGTCCACTGCAGGAGGGAGATTCCTGGCAGGAAAAATGTGGAGGTGAGATTGAAATGGACTGGCTGCAGACTGTGCTCTTGAACTGTTCCTACACAGAAAGATTTCAAAAGTCACTTAAATCACCAGTACATTTTCATACAAGATCTAATTTTGGGCACTGTAACATTGTTTTCATAGACTCATAGAATTTTTTTTAGGGTAGAAAAAGACCAGTAAAATCATCAGGTCCAACTGTTAATCTAACATTGACAAACACTGCCAAGGCCACCACTAAACTGTGTCCCCAAGAGCCACATCTATACATTTTTTAAGTCCCTCTAGAGTTGGTAACTCCACCACTGCCCTGGGCAGCCTGTCCCAGTGCTGGGCACCATTTTAGTGAAGTCCCAGATGGGCTTTAACCAAAGACAAGGTGCTTTAGCTAAAGTCATATTGGTCTACAAAGGTTCTGAGGAAGACAGGTATCTGGTGCTAAAAAATAAAACACCACATCTTATTGTCTCATTGGTACCAAGCTGGGAACAACATTCTGGGGAATACCTCTACCACAAAATTTAAGTGAAACCTAATCATCTTCCCCTTGTGTAGGCTTTCTCACTGAACAATTATATTAATTGAAACACCAGCATAGATATATTAAATAACTCTCTTGGAGTGGTTACCCTTACTGCTATCAGTTACCCTAATAAAAATACACACAGAACTGTGTTTCTTGCTTCTCTGAGGCAAGATGTGTCTGTACAATGATAGAAAACACAAGTCATTAGAGTTCTGGTTTGAAATCTCCTGTAAATGTTGTTCCATCAAAACCTCTAGGCAACTCGGATTTGGATGAATCCAAATGTAGCTCTATCTGTCAACATGAGATTTCAGGATTAATCTATTGGCAGTGCCCAAGTTACATGGGGACAGTTCAGATAGGAGCTGCCTGGCTCAATAATCCATGGAGACAAAAGTCCTGATATTTGTGATGCTTTACAGCGACATGCTCAGCATCCTACAGCTGTATCTGCAAACTTAAAGAGTTTAGCAAATCAGCAAATTTTCCTTCTAGGCCTTCTTGTTCTTGAACCAGAGAAGTATTCCTCTGTGCCTCAGCTGTCATCACATGCTTGACAGATTTTGGAATGGGATGTAACAAGGTGTCCAAAACCATCGGAGACAGATTTTGGTCCCATACTGAAATATACAATAAGCAGCAACTTGGTGTCTTTAGAAAGCATCATGTGCCTTGGAAAACTGGCAAGGGAAGCTTTCAGCTCCATATATGACTTTGTAGATACTTATAGAAGGAGTTTCTATTCCTCTTAATGCTTTTACAATGTGTTTTCCATTCTTTTAGAAGTAAGAGATATAATTGCGCAGAGACTAACCCCTGGTAAAATGTGACTTCTCTGAAATACCTCTGGTGTTCTAAAATTTATCATTATAAGTATGATGCCTATCTGATATTGGTTCTCTCTGTCATATGGAGGTGATCTTTGTCATCACACCACAACCTCCATTTGTGTAAATAACAGATGAACAAAGCTTTGCTTTTCAGATGAGCTTGGGAAAATCTGTGTTTAAAGCAAAACTGGAGCAAAACAGGAACTTTCCTGTACCTTGAATTCAGAGTATACAGAGTAGGCCCCATCTCAACCAATCTTTGATATCCAGATTTGAATATTAAGGAAATGTAGAGAAGATATCAGGTTGGGGTTCATCATTGCTAAATGAAGGGATTTATTTCCAAGACATAGCAGGGAGTTGGAACTACACAATCTTTAGGATCTTTTCCAAACCAAATTGTTCTATGATTCTCTGATTCTCTCAATGATGGAAACATAACCAGGTCAATCCCACTCAGAGCAGGTATTCCTGTAAATGACTTACTGCAAAGTCAGGTAAGGATGAGCTCATCCAATTTATTTCCCAGTGTCATTCTGAGACTCAAGACCATATTCAAACCATTTTCTGACCTCAAGAGTTATGACTAAAAATTCCTTCATGTCAATATGCTGATTGCCCATGAACTTCAGTCATCTCAGTCCTAGTACACAAGGCTGTTCAGAAAGAAGAGGCCAAGCACAATGACAGTGGCCATTAACAATTGTGTCCTCATTTCACAGAATAGAATGAATAACCTGAATTAAACTGTTACAGTTCAAGCCAAAACTGGAAATGCTAGAATAGTGGTATATGGTAGGTCTTGCTAAACTAAGGAAGAAGACATGAAAATCTTATTCAGTGCAGTTCAAAATGTTGCCTTTTTATAGCAGATTCCCTGAGAATATTTTTGTGTAGACACAAGATTTGCAGAAATGCCTTAACCATTAGAAAAGGGCTGAAGAAAATTCCAAGCTGTCAGTCCCTTCACACAAAATAGTTTCTTTACCATGGTCACCAAATAAACAGATCTCAGGACTTTCAGCAGTGAGGTCTCATGTGCAGAGGTGTGCTCTGTGGGGTACAAGAGATTTGGGTTATCCAGCATTGGGGGTGCCACTGGAATCAGTTTACCACATAAAATGAGGTGTTCTTCTCCACAGGGAAGAGCAGAATCCAAACCCATTGGAATGAATTTTAAATTGATATTTTACTGAAGCTGGTAAACAGTAGGGTTCCTCCAAGATCCCTAATTCCCAAATTAAGAAGCACAACAGACTGTCATTATGCAAACCTGCTTAAATTCAAGTCCAAATGAGTAAGTGACTAAATGAAAAAAAGCAAATCTTATCTTTGACTGCAAATAACATATTTACAAATGTAATTGAAAAATAAAAGCAAAATTAAAGTCATATTGGATCAATAAGAACAAAACAAAGTTGATTTTTTTTCCTTCTTGTTTTCAAATTCTGTGGGGAAAAAAATCTTGTTTAGGAGTTTAGGACTGGAAGACAAAATATTGCACATTGTAAGGCCAAGTGAAATATGCTGATATTTAAGAACAAAAAATCACTGTACTAGATCAGACCAATATCCTGTCTCCAGTAGGAGCCAAAAATTAATGTCTATGTACAATATTTCTTCAGAAGTCTCTCCCAGACTGCAATAACTTCCAGCTCAGGAGTTTCACGAGAATCCTGCTTTTTACATAACAACATGAACTTCTTGTATACAAAGCTGTATGGGCAACACTTGAAATTATCAGAAGATTAAGCCCTTGAAATATCTGATATCAGTGTCTGGAAAGAGGGAATTCCATGGGCTGGCTGCCTGTTCTATGACGAAAGACTTTATCTCAGCTTGTTTTAAATCTCTGATCTGTTCTTTCACTGGATACACCTCACTCTTGCACCAAGACCATGATCACTGTTGTCCTTCTCCTGTGTATCCATTTTTACTGAATTAAAAGAAAAACTTACATAGTTTGCTGAATGAGTTTCTTGGAAAAAAGAAAAATGCTTGTGTCAAAACCACTCTTCTCTCCAGCTGCTGGAAGATACATAAAACTGGGCACCCCTATAGCCACCACTGCTCTTGCGTGTAGAGGGGAACATTTTTGAACAGAAATCCCCACTGTGAGCTGAAAACTGCTTTGGCATCATAGCAGACACAGAGCAGAATTCTGGTCATGGCAGCTGTTGCTGGATGGGCAAATAAAATAAGGGGGTTTTTTTAAAGAAAAACTATCTCTGACATCATTTTATGGGCAATGATGCCAAAGTAGGGAAAAATCTTCCTCTGTGACTGAAGTTCTTCCTGCATATTTCCTCTGGATTTGCCTGAGGTCTCTGATTTCCTTTCAAATGTCACTGTTTTTCTTGTGGTTACAATTGGTGTTGTATTTCCTATCTGAACCTAACTGATCTTATTTCCCCAGCATTGATGTGCTTCCCAGCTCAGAATTGGTAGATGATAACATGCAAAAATGATGGAAAATTCTTGAGACATTTTTATCTCCTAGCCGTTAAAAACCTTTGTGCCAGGTCACACATATGCACACACACCCCTGAGAGTCCTAAATAAGATCTCTAAATTTCAGAACCACAGAATTGCAGAATGGTTTGTGTTTGGAGAAACCTTAAAGCTCCTCCAGTTCCACCTCTGTCATGGGCAGGGACACTTTCCATGATCCCAGGCTGCTCCAAGACCTTTCCAACATGGCCTGGGACACTTCCAGGGATTGGGCAGCCACAACTTCTATGAAACCACAGCACAGGGAAACCTGTGCCAGGGCCTCAGCACCCTCACAGGGAAGAACTTCTTCCTAATATCTAACCTAAATCTCTCTTCTTTTAGTTTAAAACCATTCTCCCTTGTCCTTGTCTTTTCTGAAGCATACATTTTCTCACCAATCTGCATTCATATGTCAATGATTAGATTGAGGTAAGAAGATGAGAACCTCCTGTGAGCATCAGTGTTGATCCTTGTTCATTTTGAAGAGCAAGGAATACTCAGAAAGAAATGAGCTTCTTGGTTTGCAGATCTCTGCTGGATGGATATAAACTTAATTTAGAAGGTGTTAATTAAGTTCTGTTGAACATTCTGTATAAACTGAGACATTCATTCTGGACTTGCAGATTTTAGGAAGACAAACCAAACTTTTCTTGGTCTGATTTCTAGTAGGTCCTGTCTCCCAGGACCTCTGAGGCTCCTGGCCACTGAGTGGATGTGGGCTTTGGTGGTGCTACCTCACAGTAAGAGCAGGACAGTGGAGGAGGTGCAGAAGAGCAAACTCCCACCTGGCCATGGATCACCTCTGTGTTCAGAACATCCTAATGGCTCAGCCCCAGCGTTGACTAAAACCATCAGCAAGGAACTCTGTCATGTGAATTTACACAAAGCATATTTCTTGGTTCAGGCACGAAATCAAAATTCCTTTAAGGAAGACAAGACTTTAAACACTTGCTGTTGGGGAAAAAAAATAAATCTCCAAAGGCCTTATCTCACACATGATACAGTCACAAACATCTGCTTCCGTTTCAGTTTTTCCTTCTGTTAAAAACTAAAGAGAGTGTTTCCAGATCCCTGGAGCAGCTGTCCCTTTTAAGCCACATACACAGCAATATGACACACACTGTTGGCCTGTGGATGGGAAAATGCTGTATTTATCAAAACAGACATTTTTTATCTCTTATTTTTGGACAATTGTAAGGTAAAGAAGTGGAATTCCATTACCAGATTTTTTTGTACAGTATTTTGAATTCTGAATTAGAAACTGGCAGGTGTATCTGGTGTATTTCAAGAGTCTCATCGATAGAAAATGTGAGATGCAAATTCAACGAAAGCCTACAGTTTAATCCTCATTAAGGGACTCATTGGTGTCCATTTTATCAGAATAATGAGATAGAAAACAAGAGTCCTGAGGGAGGCCTTAATTAGGAGTTTTGGCAGATCTGTTAAAATGAGTGCATGATGACTGATTCAGGGGGTTTGCTGTCACTGCATTTTCCTGCTAATATACTTTTGCAAATATACCTTATATTCCTATGCCTTAAAATGCATTTGGGGTCTAGTTCAAAAACCTCATTCTGTGGTTTTTCAAATCCTTCCTCCAAATTCTTGCAGACCTCCAGTCCCCCTGCCCAGTCAGAAATTAGGACACAGGCTTTACTTGCAGGGCTCCTTACAAATTGTTATGTGTTGATGGCCAGTGTGGGAGGCAGTTTGAATCTTACAAAACTGGTTGAAGAAAATCTAAGGCAAAAGCAGAGGAAAAAAGTTTCTGCTTAGGACTCACATATTCTGTTCAAGCAGGGGCAAGTAATTTATTCTCTTTATGCCTCTGATCACTGCCTAGAAACAGGAACAGAATACTATTATTTGTTTGTGTTGCATTTCTTATTATTGTTTCCTCTTTTAACCTTCCTCAGACAAAACCCAAAACCTTCTTTTTATTGTGTGTGCACAGACCTCAAAGTCTCCAATGCTGATTGTGGCTATCAGCACAATCCTCACCACAGCACATTCCTGTTAGACAGAGCACATCTCCCTTCTCTGCTTTCTCCACAGCTCAAGCACTACCTGGCATCAGACTTGGCTGCTACTTTGGACAATTAAATGTTATTTCATGGACAGGTGAATCTCCAGAAGCTGAATGACTCTGCAGAACTCTGATTCCAGAAGCAGGGAAGGGTTTTCGGTACATCAGACAAGCAGTGGGTCAGGAATGCCCCAGGCCTTCAGCTGCTGGAGTCTGGGGCAGGTACTGGGGAAATACCAGCCTTGTTCTGGCTTTCTCATTACTCTTTTACTACCCAGCAGCAGGCTTTCCAACTATATTTGGTCTGATTATAAAAGTAATAAATTAAGTTTAACCTGTTATGATTATACTAGCATTATACTATACATTTAATAACAATTTATTACTCTACTATAATTCTATGGTTATGAAACTAGCCAGGGACTTCTCCCTGATGCAAGACAGAGTTCACATCCACCCAGATCAGCTTTCTCACCCTCCACAACCAACAATTGCGCTTGAATTTTCTACCAGCCATGATGCCTGTGTGCAAACCCCAAGATGCTCTGTGGTTGTTGCTGTTTGGAATGGGCCAAAAACGAGTCCAGGAGTCATTCCAGCAATGGACAGTGCAATTTTACCACAAGGCAGTGCTGGGGGCTGGGGCTGGCTTTGCCTTAGGAGCACAGCTGCACTTGAAAACTTTCCTCATGAAACTTCTTTGACATCCATGGTTGCAACTGCCCTACTTGCTGTACTGTAATCAAAGTGCTCCAGCAAAGTTGTTCATTTTTTTTCTTTTAAATATAAATTCATAAGAAAGCTGAGAAAACTCGAGCAATTGGTACTTAACTTAATTTTTACTGTCACTAGACTAAAAATTATTGCTTCGTTTACTCTATATATAGAGTATAGATATATAGATTCATAAAGTACTTAGTAGTTAATATTGTGTGTTGTTCTTGAAGTAAACAATAAAATGTGAGCAAAAAGTGAAAGAAGTTCACACAATATTTAATCTTTACTTTTAAAATGTGTAGGATTGTATTGAAGTTTTACTCTTGACTTTTGGACTACTGTCATGTTTATAGCACCAATAATCTTCACAGAATTGGTTTCTGGAGAGAACAAAGGAACATGATTGGCATAATTTGATTACCATTGTCCTAGGGGAAAGAGTGCCCCGACTTAGAAGATGGTCTGTTGAAATATTTGCAATAAGAATGTAGAGAAAAGTGAGTTATTTCACTGCAGATGCTTGGTATGGAACAGCCAAAGGGACCCAACCCAATACAGACATTTCCTTTATGGCAGAATTTTTATCCTGAATAAAAACAGAGAGAGATTTTCAAAACTCAAAAATATTTTGCCTGGAGAGACTCCTGCTGTTCTTTACACATCTGTGGGTTGCTCAGGACCCACAGGGGCATCTGGAAGAGGGGAAAGTGATTCCACTGGGATCAGGTGACCAAGAGTTTATGCCACCACAGGCAAGGACAGGACCTTCTACCTGCACCTCCTGTCAAGGCTTCTCCATGTAGAAAAATTTCCACCCATTAACTCTGTTATTCATAATGGAAATATAAAAAAAAAAAAAAATAGAGAAAAAAAAAGGTAAAAATCCAGCTGTGAATTTTTCCAGGGGAAGTTTATTGGATAGTAGGAAAAAATTATTCACAGAAACAGTGGTCAAGCATTGCAAGAGACTGCCCAGGGAAGTGGTGGAATCACCATTCCTAGGGGGATTGGAAAGATGTGTTAATGGAGAGTTGGAGACACGGTTTAGTGGAGGGCTTGGCTGGGGGAACCATTGGACCAAACAATTTTAGAGATATTTTCCTACTTTAATGATTCCATGATTCCCAATTCACATCAATAATTACCTCATGGTTGAAAAACAACCAAAAAAACAACAGAAACATATTTTTATTTGGATTTTGTTTTGGTGGGCTAAAATACTTCAGCAGAAATAATCCCTTTGTAAGATAACATAACTTGTATCACTCTCTGGATAGGAGATGGGGGGGTCCCAGTCCTGGCTCAGAAGAGAAAATATTGTTATCAATCCCAGTTTGCAAAGCAGTGCTTTGGATGAGGACATTGCAGAAGGCCTCTGGAAAGGCATCCTAAATGTTTTTTTTTTTGAAATTGAAAAGTTTGAAACAGCAAACAAAGACAACAAGGATGTCTCACTTTTCTGGCAAGGCTCCAGTTTGATAATTACAATTTCACCTTTACCCATTCCCTGGGCAATTTTAATTGCAAAAGCTTAGATGTGTGTCCCCCTTGAATTCACGGGGCATTGCTCAGTTGTGATTCATGTTTGCCACAGTGACTCCCAAAATAAAGTTAATTTTCTGGCAGAGCAGAAGGATGTGTACTACAGTTCTTTAACTCTTAAATTCCATACACTGGAAAATGCTGTGTTTGCATGTGCCCCCTTCAGGAAAAGATCTTTGGATTATCTGAGATCACAGGAAGGCTTTATATCTTCTAAAACATTTATATCAGCTTAATCATTTCAAACTGAGGTGTAGCTTTTATAGAAATACCCTATAGAAATACCCTGTTGCTATGATGGGTAACATAAGTCTCTATTAAATTCCATTAAAAAATTTATAATTCCGTATGTTATTTTTCTTATTATTTATAGCTCCGAATGAAAAAAGATTTTTTTTTTCCTAATGTCAACTTGCCTTACACTTAATTCCAGGCAGGGTCATGAACTTTTCTCTATGAGGCAGAAGATTCTTATGGTTCCTGATATGGTTCTGTGCATGTGAAATACAAATTCAGGGCTGCCACTGTTTAGCCTTGGAGATGCATTAAAAGAGGTGGAACTCCTTAAGTTTTCCAACACAAGGGTTTCAGTGCTGGCAGTAGTTTTCCACATGATTTTCAGGTTTCCAATATCCTTTTTTAATGTCCAGAGAACCAAACTCAATAAAGTATTGATCTCTCCAGTGACGTGCTTGGAGACAAATTCACTGCTATTCATTACTGACCCTATGTTACATATGTAAGAAGATTATTAATTCTCACCCCTTCTAATTTTTTTTGCTTGCAGATGATGAACCAAATCTTCAAATGGAGCTTTCATGTTTAGAAGTGTTACTTTTCTTCTACTATTATTACTTTTTAGTATCATTTATTAATGTTACTTAATTTTGTATCATTAGTTACTATTTATTATATGTAATAAAACAGTATTAATTAGAAACCAAACATTTTAAACATGTTGATGCTGAATAGGCATGTTTGACTGAATATTTCAAGTCACTGTACTTGCAAGTTATTTTACCTCTGAACAATTCACAGAATTCTTTATGGTGTATCTTTTCTTTCCACTCAGGAACTTGCTGGAATAGTAGTTCTGCTTGCTTACAGATTTGAGGATTTATTGGTTTATTTGGTACTTCTGGGCATGCAGCAGGTAGTTAGTCAACTGTAACAGCTCCTGAATCCCAGCTGTGCCTAATAAGCACATTGAAACCTGAGAACATTGGATCTGCTGCAGACATTTATCCCAAAAATCCCTTATCAGAAATCCCTGTGCTGCACTGCACCTCTGAAAAACACTGTTTGTAGCAGAAGAGTTTTATTCAGACCAAAGTAGTTTTCCTCTGCCCTACAAGCCACCTCTTGACATCAGCAGTTTCTCTCCCTCTTCAAGCATCCCCATTTGAGGGACAATATCGATAAGGTTATGGAAAATCAAGTGTGGAATCACCCAGACATTTCAGATTTCCTGCAGGGTTTCCAGCAATGCTCTGCCTGTCTGCACCACGTTTGACTCCATGGTACCTGCACACCAAGCTGAGTCAGAGGGACTGGAGTTGCTGATGTTTTTTATCTCTGAGAAAATACACTGCAGATGATTTCAGAATTGCCTCAGGGTCTTATTCGTGAGGTTTTAGTGCGCATTGGTTACAAGGGGAAAACAGTATTAACTAGAAACCAAACAGAAAATAACTAAACTGGGTCATTCCACAGCCAGTTATTAGAAGGGCTTTCTAATCTCTCAAAGGCTTTCCTATTTCTGCCCAGACACTGGTTTTGTAAAGTGTCCCTTTGGAGAGACAACTTGCATCTTCATTTTCCACTCCTGTCTTTCACACTTGTGTGGAAACCTTTGCAGTCATTAATCACCAGTTTGCAGCAAAACAAGCAGAACCTCTGAACCTGTCTCACACCAGAGTGCCATTAAGAAAAACAATTTGCCATTTAACTCAGTATTATTCACATGTGAAGTTTATCTCTCCTAATGAGACATTGTTCTCCATGGGTATTTTTTTCCCCCTATTTCATTATTATAGCTCCCTTTAGGCAGGTTTCCCTTGAGTTTTAATTATGAAAACAACACCTGTTTTCAATGCCACTGTTGGAGTTTTCATCTGCTCCAGAGAAAGCATTTGCCTCTCTGTTATCTCCAATGTCTTGCACTCTCTGCATTGATTTCCCAGAAAATGCTTTATCGATTTTATCTTGACATTTCAGTGAATGCCTCATCTTCCTCATTCTTCCTGTTTCTGAATTTTAGAAAGAGCTACTTACCTTTGCTCTCTCTGGGCTCCCAATTAGGGAATTCTTGTGATTTTCCTTTTGGGTTTTAAACCCCTCTGTGATCAGACCTTTTGCTGCTGTGCCCTGTGCTTTTTGAACCTGCTCTCCAGGCCACGAGGGAAATGGAAGGATTTTCTTTTTCTTGGTCTTTAGTCAAACCTTAAGACATATTGCAATTTTTCTAACATTTGCTCTGCTTTTAAGCTTGACTTTATGAGTTGTTTTCATCCTTCGCAATTTCTGTTAGTTTGGATTAAAGAGCCTGGTGTTGTGTCATGTTCAGCACATCCATCTAATCATTAAATTATGCTGGTGTTGGCTTCAAAATCTTGGGCAAAATTTTTCCCCTAAATTATTCTGGCTATATATGAAGTGTTATGTTAGTCTTCTATTATAGTGGAAATAATAAATAGTGGTGAATAATAAAGCAGTTTTCACCTTCGCTGTCTTCTGCCTTTAATTCATATATAATCTTTCATCACTGCTGAGGGGCAAATAAGGCAAAAATAATAATTTTCACTATGTATTAATAATAACAGTAATAATAAAGCAGTTCCCATCTAGCAACTTAGATTGAAAGAACAAAGAAAGTTAGTTTTAGAACATTGCTAGGCTTATAAAATATTACTCTAAGAAGATGGACAGGCCTGAGTACTAAAAAAAAAAAAGACCTATACAGAAATTTCTGGATTTTCCTTAAAGAAATAGCAGCCACTGTGTCAAAGCCAATCAATATCCTGACTCACAGATCTGGATAAAGCAAAGAACTGGGTACGGTTGAGATCCCAAAGCACAGCCATGTGTACAGGGAGTTTGGGATCTATTTTGTCCTGCACTAACCTAAAGAGCAAATTACCACCTTAAACCAGAGGTTCAGCTTCCTCCTAGTGCTTATAAAAATAAATAATCAAAGTATCAGGACACTTGTTCTTAGAAAAGGATGGATCATCCCCAGATCCACTTTATCAATCTGACATCAGAAGAATCAAACTTAGATTGAAAGTTTAAGTTTTTTAGTCAGGAAAAGGTATTTTCCACCATAAATCTTATTAATAAAAGTGGTTTCAGGTGTCATTTCATGTTCCAAATGAGATCACTCAGCCTGGCAAAATAAAAATCATCTGTGAAATGTTAATGAAACACAAATTGTCATCCCTCCTTCCATGCCTCATTTAATGATTGTGTTATTTCCCAGTTAATTCCCTGTCCTCCCACTCTCAGAAATCCAAATATAAATAAATGAATTTAAAATTTTATATTACTAATTAATTAATTAAATATTGTTTTATAAATAAAACAAGAAGTTCAAGGAAACAATGTTAGCAACATTTTCTTTTGTCATTTTTAGGGTGTTTCCAGATGAAAAACTTTAAAGTTTTGCCATGTCTATTTATTTCTTTCTTCTCTAGTAGTGGTAAGTCAAGCCAATTTAATTTTCACCATGGATTTTTTTTTGATCAGTGTTTCCTCACTGATAGAAATAAATTCCATAAGCATTTCTGATTGAAAATAAGCAAGTGATTGAAATTAATCTACTCTTAGATTAAAAGTAAATCATTAAATAGGTAGATAAGCATTGGAAGAATGTTATAATAGAAAATTTACATTAACATCCCTCCTTCTGTCTTCTCCACCTTCTCATATTCCTTCCAGATCTTGTTTCTCTTGAAATACATACAAATTTCTTGAAGACAGATCTTTAATTATGGGTTTATTTGCAAAAATACTTCCCTTTGAATGTATGCATGTGCATATTTGTGAATGCATATATCTACATATATCTATATATATACCATGATTTCTGGGACAAGCTAAAAAAATTTTTGGCTTAATTAGATCTCTATGTCATTAAAATATTCTGCTCCTCAAAATGATGGTTTAATTTTTTTTCATTTTCTTATTTTGAAGACTGAGAGGAATAAAGGTGAGCTTAAATAAGAGGAGTTCTCATGAACAGCTCTTATACAAAATTCACAGATCATATTTTAAAATAAGTAATGGAAAAAAATAAGTCTAATGGAGAACAGCATACTTAAATGATCTGCAAAACACAGAATTAGCAGACTTTTCAGTTTGTTTGGAAATACTGTGTCCTAAGTTTTCTTTGCCATTCCAATCGCAAATGGAAATTTCTGTTTAGAGATGGTCATGAGCAGCATCTTGGTATCTTTCCTGCCACTTGAAAGAAATATGGCAAATTCCTATCAAAGGATATGAATACAGATTTAAGCCTGCATTCTGATTTTTGTCACAGCTTCTGAGGTCTTAAATTCAGGTAAGCAAAAGTAGAATGAGGTTTTCCTCACCTACACAGGACTTCCTGAGCAGCCCATCACAATTCCTATACAGTCTGTTTCAGAATTGTCCCAGTTTCCCGACTCCTATCACAGGTTAACGTTTCCCCTCCAAGGTGGCAAAATTAATTAGATAACCCAGTTTTCTGCTTTGTGTTGTATTTAGCCTTCAGTGCTCCCAAGCAATGATATTTTTTGTGTAAATGTGTGCTATACTGGGGTTATCACTAACACAGAGGTGGTTCAGTATTACTACTGTAAAAAAGGTCTGAGACTAAGGGTTTCAGGATAAAAAGAAGCTTTAATTACAGCAGAAAATTTCAGATACAGTGAAAAGGCAATGAGGAGTTGTAAAGGCCATCTATTGTGCTGAGTGTAATAGTGGATCATGTGGGAAAGGAGTTTTTGTTGCTGCATGATAAAAAAGGAGATGAAGGATCTCACAGTGGAGATTTGTTTTATGGGAAGGTTTTCAAGTTTTGGCATTTGGAGTAAATTTTTTTCCCCAGGGGTTTCACAATATGTCCTGTAGCCTGCAGTTCAGGCTTTTCCTAGAATCTGAAAAATGGGGATGTAGTAAAAAAAGAAGTGAGACAAAAAGAAATACAGGGAGAAAATGTCTTAGTCTTCCAGAAGTTCTACAAGCTCTGAGCAATTCACTATAAATTCACTTACTCTGTTAATAGGAATATGAACATGGTGTAGTGGAAGGTGTCCCTGGTCATGGCAGGGGATTGGAATGAGACCTTTAAGTTCTCTTCCAACACAAACCATTCTGTGATTCTGTGATTCTATGAACAGTCTATATTGTTGCAGAGAAAACCCCACAGATTCCTATTTAACATGCATTACTATAACCTGCCCTTTAACGTGTCGTGAATTTGATTTATATCTTTATCTTATTTTTTTTATCTGAGAAAAAAAAAACATCCTATTAAGTTCTGAACAAGGACATTCCAATGGGGTTGCTTTGTTGTTGTTGTTGTTTTTTTTTTTTTAATTGCAGGAGGAGAAAGGAAGGAATAACATTTTCAGCTCCCCATGATCCCAACAATTCAGATGACTCACATGCACAAAGTCATATCCCTTGAAGCACTGGCTTGAGGGAAACTTTGCTAAAACAACCAAACATTCATCAAGAGATAATTGCCAGCACTGGATAAACGTGCAGAAGCCAAAGAAAGCTGAGGGACGTTTTATGTTGGCAAAGGCCATTACTCATCGGGTGGCAGTTGTAGCTTTGGAACTGCAAATGCTGCTGTGCTTTGTTAACTTTGGTATTCACAACAAAAAAATAAATCCACAAACAACACAGGAGTGTAACAAAAGCCCTGCTAATGTTTAAATTTTATAGTGAGATACAGCCACCAGGCACTAGCAGAGAAGAATATTTCTGATTGGCTACCAGCTGTTGGAGCTGCACAGATGAGCTGGAAAGCAGCAATTTACAAGCTATTTCATATTTAAAACTGTTAAGTCCTGTGCAAAACAATGTTTTCTTTCTGAGAAAAACAGCAGAAAAAAAAAATCCTCAGAACAAAGGAAACATTCACTAGAGCAAATTCTCCCTCCATAACAACAAAATTCAGATTTCTCTTTATTTTTTTCAAATACTTTATTTCTACAAGTGAATTAGTGTAATTTCTTAATGTTATAAAACAGGCTTTTTCCTTAGAAACATTAATTGCTGCCATGTCATGGAGTGTCACAGTTTAACTTGCAACTCATTTTTTAATCATTGCTGCATCAACAGAGCTATTTTAATACAAAGTCTTCCAAAATTTCTGGATGCAGCTACGTAAATTGTGATTAACTAAAAAAGATTATGGTGCTTAAACTAGAATGGAAGTAATAAATGTTTATTTCAGGAAAATGTAAAAGATTTGTGCAAAACCATTGCATTCTATATATAGTCCTTCATTTAACAGCTCCACAAACCTGCAAAAGTTGGTTCTTGTTGAAAACTGCCAGGCTACATACAATGAAATCTGGAGTAATAACACCAGAGAGCTGTCAGTCAGCCATCCATCCATCTAATTGGCTTCTTACCATCTTTCCATCATGTTTTTTTTATAACTGGTCGCCTCTGGCTAAAATGCAAATCATGAGGAAGAGCCGTCTAGAAAAAGCTGCTGCTTTCTTAATTATCTGTCAGAGTATGGACCAGTGGACCCTGGGCCGTGGAGTGGAGTTATGCTAAGCAGAAAGGCATCATGGGAATTGCAGTGACAGCTCATTTTCCTCCTGTGTTTTTTCCGCGTTCGAATGACAATGCAGAAATACGGGTTTTTCCCACACTTTCTCTGAACACCTGGGCCAATGCTCAGGGGAACACAAAGCCAAAACTGTCACATTTCCAGACATGGTCTTATTGCTGTCACTGTGACAGGATTGTTGACAAATGCCAGCAGTCATCTCAGCATCTTGGGAAATGTCTGCCGTGGTTGTGTCAACAGCCTGACAGAAATTGTTAATGTTTAAACTTCTTCCACTGACAGAATCCTGTCTTGCTGACAGTATTTGTCATATGAAACTCAATCTTTGTCAAACTTGCTTAAAAATTAACACTTCCTCCATTTCTTTTGCAGCTAACTGCCTGTGTGCTTTTTTTTCCCCTTCCTTAAGTAATAAGATTTCAACAAGGTAATATTCCACAGTCCACAATGAGTCCAAGAGCACAAGCACATTATGAACTTATGGCCAGCTTGTCCTTTTGACCTCTGCTACAATGATAATTATGTTTTTATTCCTTGCCCATTTTTTTTGCCTTAGGAATCAAAGTTCTGAATTATTCAAGAGCCATAAAAATCCTATTTCTCAGTGTACAATGTGGAAAATCAATTAAACAGAGTTAGCTTAGCACTTATATAAAAATCAAGTTGCAAGTTCGTAGACATACATTACCTGAGTCCTTCTCCAACTTCAGTTTTGAAGGTCAGTCCAAATGGACAGAGTCAGGAGCAGTTATTTTGTACCTGAGCACCTTATTCCAGCTCTAAATCCGAAAGTTCATCAGCACAGAATCACAAAATGGCTTGGGTTGGAAGGGACCTCAAAAATAATCCAGTTCCAACCCTCTGCCATGGGCAAATGTGTTTCCCACTGGATCTGGTTCCTCAGAGCCCCATCCAACCTGGCCTAGGATGAATATAGGTTTGTACCAATGAAAAGACAAGACACATGCTTAAGGAAGAAAATTTGAAGGATAAATGTGCAGCCAGAAATGTGGAGACTTTCAGAATGGTGCAAGGCATGGTCTTGGAGCTCCATTGGGAAGAATTTTGCCAGTGTATCCATACTGATACCCAGCCCATGTCCCTTGGTGGAATTACACAATCCAGAGGTATTAGAATCTTATTAAATCAGTTGAAAAACCAAACCCTGTCTGCTCACATGGATTGGCGATTTAGCAATAGTGATGTCCTGGATACATTTTAAAGCTAGATATTTATACCTTCTCCCAGTGATTGCCTTCACAGAAAATATTTATTGGGCACTTCTCTAACCTTTGGGGAAGTGAACCCATTCCGCTAGCAATCCTGGCAGAGGCCTGATGTTGTGTCCCAAATGCTTCATTAATATCAGACATTGTTCTTTGTTTACCTTCTCAACATGATTTCTGCATATTGTCATTTTCTGGCCACTGTAAAGGACAGAAGCAAGCCCTAGGCAGGCAAAGAGTTGCTCACAGGTAGCACTGATATAAAGCAATAAAATCAGAGAAATGCAATGTGGGCCAGAGAGCTAAGGCTGCTTTTTCCTTCACTGACTCTGCTTTTCAGTATGATCTTCTCCAGTTGCATAGACTGAAGTGCTAAAACTTGGGTGCCTGAAATTATTTATGCAGCACCACACATAACAAATTAAGTAAGAGCATTTGACTCTTCCACTGTGGTCAGTAATGGCTAAAGGTTTTCAGCAACTCTGTGAGACAGGTATTTCCATAACCACCAGGTTCTTAAATAACTTTTGGCATTTGGTCTAAAGGTTGAGTTTGGACTTCTTATTGTCACATCTTTCTTCTGGGTGGTTTCCTGTACAAAGTATGAGAACAGCTGAATATCTAAGGATGAGCCCTGGAGAAGTGAATAGCCTGAGTAAAGGACTGCCTGCAAGACTAAGAAATGTGAGAGGAAAATGAATCTGTTTTCACAGTTCTTAGTCATATGGACATTTACACATTTTGTGTCACCCCAAGCTCTTTCAGCTTCCTAGTGGATTGAGTTTGACTGACAGGAGAGATTAGGCAGTGTATTTTCTGTGAAATACTGGATTTTAGGTGATGAACCTTCCAGCACCATGATATGAGTAGCTCATATTCACTGAAAAAAGGAGGTTTTCCTGAAAAACAATCAAGATATCAAGGAGGAGTGGACTTCCATTAAGAAGCAGCTGGGAAAAAATTCTTCATAGTCCATGTCTGATTTAGCAATTCTTACTTGAGCTTAAAAACTTATTTAAGAACAAGGCCTTATTTTGCCTGTATCTTCACTGTCACTCTCACCAGACTGAAGTAATTATATTCAGCTACTCTGATATGTCTAAGAAAACAAGAACTATCAGATTAAAGAAAGGTCTGACATTATTATTTCTTATTTTGAAGTCATTTGTATGTCTATAATCAAAGGTTTTCTCTTATACATCCTGGAGAGTGAAATCAGTCTAAATGTGTTTGAAATCTTGAACTTTTAAAAAATTCCTTGCAAAAAATTTGAGATATTGACTACATAATCATGACCTGAAATTTAAACACTGTTAAATTGAGACATAGAAATTTTTGCCAATTTTTCATGAATTTTGCATTGTCTAATCTCACAAAGATTTGTTTATGCTGCTATATTTGAAGCTGGTTATCAGGCAAAATCAGTTCTTTTCTTTAAACAGGAATGATGTCAGATGAATGTAGCAGATGGCAAAATTCAATATTGCCGATGTGATCTGTAATGCTAAGAAAGTTCCAGTTCAGAGATTTTAAAATTCTTCATAAAGCAATGCCACCCCTATTTATGGGTAAATAAACTCAACAGACCAGCCAGAGTTCCAAAGGTAAGTTTGTTCTGGTGCAAAGATGTATTTATGGGATTCTGTCAGAGCCAAGAGGTGAACTGATTTCAGACCCAAGTTCCAAATCTCATGTGCTCAGAAGCTTGCCCTGTGCATAATAGAAATAATCCCATATGTGTCTGTCAGAAAGCGTGCTAGAGAGTTGGAAACAAATCCATCCTGCCATTCCAGAGTTAGCTCTGGGTGAAAGTTGTGTGTGTCTGTACAAAACAAAACTCTGGTCATAAATTCGTTTGGCTTTTAAGCTGTCTCTGTCAAAAAGAAAAGTTTGGAGGTTTAAACTTGATTTCCAATTTTCATTTATTAAATTTGCCTGGAAAAAGAGAGGGGTTTGACTGCTAAAAAGTGAGGAGTGCTCAGCAGTTTCATAGCAGACACGAGCAGTGCAAAGACTTGAGCTGCGCAGATGGGATCCTACCAGATGTAAGATGCAAAACTCAGCCCTGCAGTGAGAGATTTTGGATCCACGCAGGGTTCATCTGGATGCTGCTGGAGCTGGAAGATAGATACTGAAAACTTAAAGTGGCTTTTTGTATTCCCTGGCCAGCCTTGCAGCAGCCTGTTCTTCCCCAAGTATTGGCACATCTGCGCGCAGCTTCTGGGAGTGATCACCTGCACTGAGCGAAACTGAAAATCCTTCATTCTCCTTGACACAACCAAGATGATGTAAGGAAGAGAGCAGAGCTGAAAAGCCTGTGAGAGCAGAGCAGAGTGTCGAGTATACAGCCTGAGTCCTGGGCTAAATAATTATCTCCGGGTATTGTATTATTTGCATAATTAAAAAGTTTGGCTGAATTTCCGACATGCTGTCTCCTGCATCGGGGAGGTGGTGGGGGCGAGTTAATCAGCAGGAGGAAAGTGAAGGTTAATGAATTGTTATTCAGATGGTGCAGGCCCTGTGAGATTTGTGGATAATTGATACCATTTGGGAGCTAAGGCAGAGTGGAAGACGAGCGAGGAGCTGCTGCAGCAGCTAGACTGGAAAAGAGCAAGCAAATGATAACTTAGCAATTATCATTTTTATGGGTTTGTTTGTCTATTTTTTTAAACTTCTTTCTCTGTCTCATTCTTTTTAAATTTTTTTGTTTGAGTTCCCTCATGAGTTCAGTAGAATTAAGACGGATGCAAAAGAAAAATTTTAAAAAAGATATTTAAATATCTGGCAAAAGACAATGGCCTTAGAAATCTCATTTGGAAAATTGCCACATGGAGGGTGGAAAAGATAAATTAGTGTGTGCTGGAAGTATGATAGCAGCATCAGGTTTCAGAGGTTCCTTTCACTTCAGTATGAGGTTTTTTCAGCAGGCCAAATTCCCCTTTTGCAGAAGCCCAGGGTAAGCCCTGTACACCCTGAGCCTGCTATTGCTGATTGCTCATGCTATGAAAACATTTTGAGGACATGAACTCCAGCACCACTGCATTCAGCACTGTCCAAAAAGCTCATATCCCAAGGACCCTCCTGTTTTAATCAAGAAACCAACATGAGAATCCCTGAGGTGACCTGTAGCACCTAAAGCTACAAACGTGAGTAAAAGAAGCCACATCTCCTGAACTGGGCTGCTATAAATCAGCAACTTTAAACAATCCTTCTGAACCACCTTGCAAGGGGTCACCAAGCCATCTGAATTTGACAACATAAGGAAGGTATGAGAAACACCACCGAGAGAATTCTGTCCAGGCACAGCTTTAAGATGACTGTGATTAAAGATTGGCTAGAAGGAAGTGTTATCCATCTTGGACCTCTGTCCTTTCCAAGAAAATTATTTATAATTTAATTCAGATAAAATTATTTCTAATTTAAACTATTTATTTAAAAGCATCAGCACTTATAATTTAAGCCAGGCAATATCCTAATAATGGAATTATTTAGGGGCTCAAAATAAATCTCAAGGAGATCCTTGACACTGGCTGCCTACCAACATCCCTTTGAGACATTTCACAGACACATTTCAAATGCTTACTTTTGGCCCACAATCAAAACCATATCAACAAAAAAGCTGATTTTTTTATCAGTACAGAGACAGAACAAAAACTCATTTTAGCATCAGTGCTGTTCTTATATAAAACTGTTAATTTTAATGTATAAGACTTCCTCATCTTTCAAGAAATCATCTTCATGCATCCCAGGTTTACTAATGGAAATCTGTCCATCCTCTGCTGCTCCCACTCCAAAATCAAAAGGTTTGGATGTTGAATATTTGGCCTGCAGTGATTGAGCATTTTGTGAAGGAGTGAAATCTGTGCTCCACACAGAAAGGTGGAGAGGAGAGGTTACTCAAAGCAGGGTAGGGATAAACTGCTTCTGTTTGTTGATTCTTATTTAGATGGAATCACAGAACGGAGGAATGGTTTGGGTTGGAAAGAACCTTAAAGATCCTCTTTTCCCCTGCAGGGACCCCTTTCACTAGACCAAATTGCTCCAAGCCTGAAGTTAAAAGTGAAAATTACTTGTAGAAAATAATCTCAGAATTATTTTCCTCTGCTTCTAAGACATCTCATGGTTGCTGAGATAGAAACATGAGACCTTTAGATACAGAATGTTGGCACTGAGTCCCAAAGGTTTTGATGTGATGTAGCATATAATAAAGGAGACTTTGGCAGTGGCTTCAACTTATAGGATTTGTCAGAAGAGGGGCAAAACATTGCTCAGGCATTGGAACAGACTGCCCAGGGAAGTGGTGGAGTCACCTGCAACTGCTCAAAAGGTGTGTGGGGGGTGGCTCCTAAGGATTTTGTGTGGGGCTGGACAGTGATGTTGGATAAACGTTTAGAATTTATGATCTTAGAAGTCTTCTCCAAACTTAATGATTCTGTGATTCTGTGAAAACATTGAAAACTCTGAGATTTAATCTGATTTTAGGAAAAGATGATGCTGATCTGTAAGACATGCCTAATGTATTAGTAAAGCCCAGTGGACACATCAGCTAAGAGGAAGAGGAACCCAGTACAGCTGCATCTTACTGGTATGAAAGAGGTAATTTCCTTATGGTACCATTAATTATTCCCTTACTGGAAAATGTGTATGTTGCTACCAGTAAAAGCTTGTAGCACCCACACCCCCAAGAATGTAGATTCTCTTTCTAGGTTTTGCAGCAAACCCACACAAGTTTCACCTAAATGAATAAGATCAAGATGACATTTATTTGAACTTTAATAGTATTTCCCATCCCTTCTACTGATGTGAGTTTGGAACAACTCCATTTTCCTGTCATGTCCCACAGAACTGATATTTTCCTTTCTACCTTGGCTGTCTTTCTTTGAACTCTTTTTTTTCCCTTCTTTTCTTTTTTCTTTCTTATTCTTTTTTTTTTCTTTTTTTTTTTTTTTTTTTCATATTACAAGTTCCCGCACCTTTGAGACCTTAGCAACTTCAGGAAAATTTTATTTATTTATTGAATAAAAAATTCAGTGGGAAAAGAACACACACTCACACGTACCTGGATGGTGGGAAGGGGAGGGGGTGCAGAATCTAGGGCACAGCTTGCTGTGATGAAAAAGATGACAGGTGCCCCCCACTGCAAGCATGGGACTGAGAGACCGTGGCTTGAATTTAAGGAGGATTCGAGAGACTTCAGGGAGAAATCTTCTACCTGCAACATTTCCTTGTAGTTAAAATACACAGCACACTGCTGCAGCTAGTTATAGAGACAGGCAAGTGTGAAAATTAATTTAAGAGGCAGTTACACAGATTTTGGGTGAAGGTCTGAATAATGAAAATAGCACTGCTAGGGACATATTTTTGGCTGATTCCAGTGCTGAAATACACTGTAATGTTGGCTGATCTCAATTTAATACAATCCTGCAAGCAGGTGTCCTTGATGGTGCTTCAAGACTTCTTGCAAATAACTCCTTATGTCGCCACTTTTAAAATATGTGGGCAGTATTGTTGGACAGAGCTCATAAAATACAAAATAAATGAAAAGAAAAAAAAAAAGACATGGCATTTGCACTGAGGAGTGAAGAATATGAAATAACTGGGTTATGCTCTAACAAAGAGCATGGTGGGAAATGTAGCTCAGCAAATGTATCGGGGAACTGAAATAAGAGTTAAATTAAAACTTTCTAGGTTGATAAATATGCTCTGGGTCACACAGCAATGATCAGAACAAAAGGTTGGATACACAGAGAGAGTTCCTGACTCATTGCTATTTCCCTGCAGTCCATCATATATAAAATACTGCTATTTGCCCTCTGTGTCTTTTGTTCCTATTTTTTAAATTTTCCTGTCAATATTTGGGTGCTATTGCCTTTGACTCAGGAACTGCCTCCATCCTCATAGCAATTTTGGACACAGTTTAATTGAATAGGCACATCAAATCACCATGCTCAGAACCTGAAAACTGAAAAACATAAATATAAAGGAAGATTTCTGAAAATCAGACACATTAGGCACCATTACCAAAAGACAGGATGAATCCTTATTGCTTCAGCTCAGTAAATCCAGTCACACTGGAATTTTCACATCCATGTTTAGTTTTCTAATACCTGTGTGCTCAGTATAAGCTAATCATCAATATTTCCTCACTTTTAATAAAATGGGACGGCTTCAGGGGAATATTCTACATTAGATATTATGTATTGTGGTATGCTGAATAACTCACTCAGGATGGCTTTTATTTTTCCCCATTGACAACGTCCATGTTCAGCTTAGCTTTCAGACCTCTATGTTATCAATATACTTTGAATTAGTAACACTCCTGCATATCTGAATTTCAGTCAATTAAAAATACACAGATAAATCCTACCATTCTGCCATCTCAGTAACAGATTTAAAGCTTTTTTTTTTTCCTTTCTTTATCAATCTCTATTATTTTTTATGCTAGCAAATACCTAGTTTGCAAAAGAAGCAGAATTTAATGCAGTCCTAAGCCTTGATTTCTCCCAGGAAGAATATGTGCAGCAGATGCCACAGCTGACCATTCAGTTAAAATCTTTATGCTTTATGGATCTAGTGCAAAATTGAATCCAGTCTGTTTGATTAGCAAAAGCACAATCACCTGCTCTTGGAGTATTAAAACAGAAAGGATTTTAGTGTGTGGAAGAGCTGAGCTTTCCAGGAGCCACCAGGAATATCTGTCCTTGTGACAATGGAGAGTAGATAATCTTATACCATGAAAGTTTCTTCTGTTCCAATTGGTGGAAAAGCAGGAGTGGAAGAGATGGAAGCCTTCACAAGCTTTTTTGCCCAGCCTAGTGCTTTACCCCAAAGAATATTTCTTCTGCATCGACAGCTGCACAGCAAAAGCAGCTCCGTCTGTTAAAATATGCAAATGACCAGCAAGCATCTTTCCTCCCTCTCCTACTGGGCAGGGAATTCTGAATCTAAATTTATGGTGGAAAAAATCCCAGAGACTCAGAGTGAAGTGAGTCTCAAACCGGGGGATTACAGCGCATTTGGTTGGATAACGATTTCAGCAGAGGGAAACAAAAATGAACAGGGACAGGCATGCTGGTTCTAGTGAAGAAATGCCTCAGTTTAGATTGGCAAAATCAGTGGACAGGAAAAAAGATCACTGAATTTGGGGGAAATTGCAATTAAGTCAGAACACTGAGAGCTCATTGAAAGAAAATTTAATTTTGAGTTATCAATAAAAGTGCACTGAAAGAGAACAAACATAAACTGGTGAAATGGTCAAAGCTGAACAAGAAAATTTAATTTGCCCTAGAAAACAACAGATTTTATTTCTTAATTTATTTATTTATTCAAAGAAGAGATCTACATTGACTCCACTCTCTGTTTTGTGTTCATTCATTTTGCTTTTTGGTCTATTTGGCTACTGTCAATGTAAGCAATGATTTAGGCAAGGTAAGGGTACCTGGTCATGACAGTTCAAGACACCCAGTGCTGGCTTGTCCTTACAGCCACTAACTGTGGTGTCTAACCACAGCATTTATTCAAAACCATTATTCAAAGTCTGAGCTATAAATTTTAATATTTTCTGAAAGAAGTGAAGATTAAAGATTAACACATTACAACTACAAGGAACGTTTGGTCTCTCTCTAATTCAGATTGTTTTGGTACTTAGCATTACAAATTCAGATCTTTATTCAAAGAATAACAAATTAACAAGCTGGAACATGTTAATGATACATCTGACCACTCAGCATAAAGTTATATCACACTTGACTTCATAAATAAAGAAGTTCATTTTTCACTGTTCTTTATTGTACCATTCAGAATTGACTCATAAACCCTCCACTAAATGAATTTGGAACTTGCAATTAACCTCTTCAGTCATACCTCAAAAACTACTTCCCAGAGTCATTTTTTTGAGTCTTTTTGGAAAGCTCACCAAGAAAATCCAAAATGTTTTTCTTGAAATCAGGTTACACTCTCTTTATTTACTGTAGTTGTCATGTCCCAGTATCTTCCAGTCACTCTAAACTTTCCCTTCCATGATTTTTAGAATATTTTTGTCTTTACACCCTGGGTCTCAGGAGGTGAAGGGGGAAATGCCAGAGGATTCTGTCTTTGTTTCCATGGTCATTTAGAGACCTTGGTTGGAAGAAATAGAAAGAAAAAGAATATTTTTATAGTAATATTTGGTGCTTCCCTAAAACAGTGCTCTTAGGCACATATTGCACCCTGGATATGTCACTCCCTGAGAGCTTTTTTTAGTTCCTTAGAATACTGAACACACTCTAGCTCATTCTCTGGTTTTGGGGCATTTTTTTTTGCATGTCTCAGTAAAGTTCTAGATCACAACAGGAGTTTTTGATCCCTATAGAAATAGGTAAACTAATGCTACTAGTTTGCACTTTATTGGATTTGTATGAAGAAAAAAAAGCAGAAGATAACCTGACAAAAATAATATTTAAGCTCTTGTTTCAAAATATAGGTCATGTCCTTTTTTTTATCCCAAACAAATTCCCTTTCAACATTACTCCAGTCATGAAAATTGGATTTGTGGCTCTGTTTTACTGATGGAAAAGCAATGGCACATAATCTATACAGCTGTGCATGCAGTATCTGGCAGAGGCTCAGCAGTTTTTTCCTTGCCAGCTAGCCACAGTTTTGGCTGGAAGAACCAAAGTTGTCCCAACTTTATTGGCCTTAATCACACCAATAGTTCTACATTGCAGTGAGGGGTGCCAAAGTCATTTCACTCCCAGCAATGACTTTGTGATCTAAATTTGTTGTCCTTAGAAATGATTATGTTCATAATGCTGACAAAAAAACTTTGCTGACATACAGCATTTATGTCAGCAGATCTCAAGGATCTTTGCAAAAGAGGTCAGGATTTTTATGCCCATTAGCAAACAGGGAAACATACATAAGCAGGTGGAGTGTATTTACTGAGGTTTTCTTTCTTTGCAAAATATATATTAAAAAAAAAAAAATAGAAAAGAACAAAACCCAATTCCCCAGACTCCATCTATACAAACAAGCAAACCAGCTCCATGGCACAGATTTGAGCTGGGTCCCACAGTCTTCCCACCATTTGTTAGCAGATTCCTGAGCAAAGCTTTGACTGGAAGCAACAACCATTCCATAATGCCACGTCCCTCTGGTGAAAGGTCCATTTTATTTGCTGATACTGTTTCATCCCTTAGTATAAATCCATGTCTATGCTTATGATGCCTATTTTCTCTACATAATCAATGGATTTTTTTTGCTTGGCTTGAACTAAGCACAAGAATTTTTACAACCCTCCAATTCATAGAATCACAGCATGGTTTGGGTTGGAAGGAACACAAAAGATCATCCATTCCCAACACCCATGTTTGTGTTTCATAAACATGGTTGTCTTTGTCAATGCTGTCACACCCTTTTTTTTTTTTTAACCCAGATTTTAATCTAGAGCAATGAATTTCAGGATAAGAATACTAAAATGAAATAAAATAAAACTATTGTTCATGCCCAATATGTAAAGCAAGAATAAAAGACATCAGACCTGAAAAGGTGAGATCCCATGAGAATTCAGGTCCCTGTTTTGCTGTGAAGCAAGAAGAATGTGTGAATAAATCTTCCATGTGGGAAGAAGGCAGCAGGCAGTTCTAGAAATGAAGATGGAATACCTGAACACAACAGCTGCATTGACAAAGCCAAGTGTCCTCTCACTGACAGTGACCAAACCAAAACCAGGTTAAAAAACAACAGCAAAGATAAGCTGCCATCCAAACCTTGCTTGCCACTTTTCCTAATAGCTATATATTTTTACTGATTATGTTCAGAAATTTTCCAATTGAACATTTTCGTTTTTTCTCCCCTCAGAAGAATATTAGAATATGCCAGTTTTACAGAAACAAATTTTTCAGTGCGTGAGAAAGTACAATTTGCAAGGATTTTTCTATCTCAGGAGCATTCCAAACTGTGAGTTAACTTGCCACTTAAGAATGTGTAAAAAAAACCTGCTTTGGAAACAAAATGCTTTAAAAGGATGAAAACAAACATTGTTTTTGACCTGATCCAAAATAGCATCTATTTTGTTTTATTTTGTCTAGTAAAAAATCTTTGCTGTTTCCCTCTCACATTTTGTACCAGAATTGGGAAAAAAGTGTGATAATTTAAAATTATCATGGTTTAGAGGCACTTTTCTGCCAGTTCTGATTTTGAATTATTCACCTCTGTCTCACTGCCATCAGAGAGAACATAAAAAAATCCCCATTGCAGTCTTAAATGTTCAATATATTTTATATGGATTCAATAAATTTTATATGGAATTAGGAAAGTGCAGACCAATTCCACCTGCTGGACAATTCCTCCTGGGTTTTTCATGGAGGGGTCACTTCATAAACTGGGACCAGAGTCCACTGAAGCTGAAACTCTGCTCATGCCATCATCAAAAAAACCCCTGTGTAAGGGAGACAAATAATCCTGAATTGCTCCTTTGAGATTCTGGGTTATCTAGAGAGACCAACCAACTTCTTTGAATATCTAATTCATTTTTTCTCCCTGCAGAACTGTATTGGATGTAAAATTCATTTCTAAATCTGAAGGATGCCTCCAATTTGTGGTACTTCCAAGCCCTGATTTTTTAGATAGAAAAGGTGATAGTTCCTTGACCTCACCTACAGTTAGTATTTTATATTCTAAGAAAAATATTGTCATCAGAGCTGACCTTCAATAATTGCCCAGTCTCAAGGACACCAATGCAAATACAATTACAGAAATGTTTAATTATATCTATTATAAAGCTCATAATGCAAACTTAAAAAGATAACTGTAAAATATTTTACCAGCTCAGCATTAAACCAAGATTATCAAGTTTGCTTGATTAAAGTTACGTATTTAAGTCTACAGAAAAATTTCTTTCAAAACATCCCTTCCATCCCTGGAAGTGTTCAGGGCCAATTCAACAGGGCTTGGAGCTACCTGGGACAGTGGAAGGTGGCCCAGCCCATGGGAGGGACTTGAAACTGGACAATTGTTAAGGTCCTTTCCAACCCTAACCATTCAGTGATTCTGTAATTCCATGATCACACAGTTTAGCAGCACTTTTCAAGATTCCATGGATGGCGAATAGTTTTCCATACAACACTTCTATTTTGTTTTTTGAGATATTCTGGCTGAATAAAGTAAACTGTAAGCACTGTAAATTGTTTGGCCAGTACAAAAGCTTAAGTGCTTGAGCTCAAAGATCCAGATGCCAGCAGAAATAAATCCTGGTGCTACCCCTAGCTTTTTATGCTACTTCAACTTTTTGCCAACTTTGTTCATAATTACAGAATTAAATAAAAGTCAGTTTTAGAGGCTTTAAAAAAGATTAAAATCTCAATAATAGAAAAAGAATGTTATTTTATACATTAATAAATACTGACTTATAATACTCTATTTTATAATTAATAAATCAGACAGAGATTTGTACCTTAGATCTAGGGCTGACACCTATTCCTATTCCTCATCAGAGACATTAATTTTAGATAGGTATAAAATGTGTATCTAAAGTTGAATCATGTCATTTCTACTTTCTAAATCATATCAAGGTCCAGATTCCTAGGAATACAATACACTGTGGAGGCTTTTTTTTTATTATTATTGTTGATTTAATTTCAATTCTTTGCTATCAGTGGGCATTTTGCCATTGAATTCCTTGAGCATTGGATAAACCCCTCAAGGAATTGTGTGTGACGTCCTTTCCGAGGTTAACCCAACCCTTCCATTTCTATGGCCTATTAACCACAGGAGACATAAACAAAAACACAAATCCTTCTCATAATTCAAGGAACTGCTTACACAGGGGTGATTTTCCAGAGTCTCAGTTGCAGCCAAATGCACCATGAGATTAAGAAAAGTCTTTTCCCAAGCAGTTGCTGTGCAGGTGCTTCATCCAACTGTGACTTGGCAAACTTTGCTGTAGGTTTACACAGTCCATGGTTTTAAGTATTTCTCAAATACTGCACAGCAATAATTAGCAGCCAGAGGCAAAATAATCATTGCTAGATTCATTTAATGCTACAGCCAAAACTAAAATATTTTGTGTTGGTTGAAATGTCAGACCTTATCTGCATTATTGTAAGATCAGATGGAAAAATAGAAGAGCTATTAAACATGGTTCAGAATAAGTCTCCAGTTTATAAATACATTAATCAGAATGTAAGGTGTGCCTTCTAGTGGATAGAGAGGGGCAGCTGAAATGAGCAGGTTGAGCTAATACATCAGCATTACTGATTTATAAGGGAATGCTAATAAATAAATCAGAATTAAAATTAATAAATTGAATCAATGTTGAAATAATGTGGGTTAACATTAATATTTTAGCTCAGTTAGTCATAGGAATTTTTTAGCAGAAAGGGGTTGATAATGCTTCTGATCAAAATATCTAAAAGACCAAAAATAAACCAGAGGAGGTGTTTTCTTAAGGCCCATGATTTCCATGAACTGTTTCACTTTCTAAAGATTTCTAAACTTTAAGCCATCTTTTTGCATCTAAAAAGTCTTAAAAAGTTGCTTGTAACTGTTTTATGAATCTTGAAGTCTCATACACACATATTAGAGAAGCTACACAGGAGAGCAAATCTTCCCCCAAGTGGGTCCAAAAATGTGTATGACTGGTTTTCCTGCCCATCACACCACAGGAGCAATTTCATAGAATTACAGGATTTTAGAATGATTTGGCTTGGAAGACACTGTAAAATTCACCTAATTCAACCTCCAGCCATGGGCAGGAACACCTTTCACTAGAATTTGCCATGTTCAACCTGCCAAGAAGATTCTCTTCTGAATTATGGTAAAAGGACACTGAAGGATGTCAAACAGCCAACCTCTGTTTGGTCACTTTTCCTGTTTGTAGATTTGGAGCATTAGAAGTGGCTGAACAGATCTAATTTTTTGTCTTTAAATTTTGAAAAAAAAAAAAAGAGAGAGATGTTCATCTCAGACCTTGTACGCCACGTTTCAACAAGGAGTGAATTTTTACGGTCAAATTACAAACCCCTGAAAATAGGAGTTTGTAATGGAAAGGCTGATACAACCATAACTATGGTATTGCAAGTGCATCACTATAAGAAAATTGGTTTAGATAATATACCCTTCTGGAATGACTGCAGTTCTAAATGATCCTGCATCTCCATAAATCTAAGCTAACTCAGTAATTCAAAATTACTAAAATTTAAGTTTAGTACCAATAAGCAATAAACTTATGGCTATTGCTATAATAACCGCTGGTCTGTGCTCCTTTATTTCACAGCAGGTGGTCTTTGGGCTGGTTTGCAGCCAGAATGAAAATACTTCCAACTAATTGAAAACTAATTCCTGAAGTTGAGCAGAGGCACATTTCCAAACTTTCACACAATTCCCTTTCACTAACAAAGAGCTTGGTTCTTTGGAGGTTTTTTTTTTCCTTTCCCCTTCTCTCTTTAATCAGTGCCTAAGCATATTGTCCCTTTTTACACTGTTTTATACTAATATATTATATGATGACAGCTGACTCACTGTATTTCTGCAAACTGTCAAGGGAAATGTACTGAGGAACATGTAAGTTCCTCTAAATACACTGGGTCCCTTTACATCACCCTGCTCCCCCTCCACGTCTCTTATACACCTAAAATTCCAAATGCTAAAATCTCATGCCCAAGTCTCCTGTCAGACTGATCAGCTTCATGCAGGCATGACTTTAGTGACTGATTCAGGCCACCAGCAAATGGGAAGAAAATGAGGTTAATAAAGTCTAATTCCACAATTTAGCAGAGTTTGAGATCTCATTTTTCTTTCTCTGAAAGTCATTGAGGGGCTGGAGCGTGTGCAGGGAAGGGAATGGAGCTGGGGAAGGCTCTGGAGCACAGGTCTGAGGAGGAGCAGCTGAGGGAGCTGGGAAAGGGGCTCAGCCTGGAGAAAAGGAGGCTCAGGGGGATATTCTGGCTCTGCACAACTCCCTGAAAAGAGGGGACAGCTGGGGGGGTCAATCCCTTCTCCAATGTGACAAGTACCAAAAAGAGAGGAAAAGGCCTCAAGTTGTGACAGGGGGGTTTTAGGTTGGATATTAGGAAAAAACCATAGAAAGTGTGGTAAAGCACTGGAGCAGAGTGCCCAGAGAAGCTGGGGAGTTGCCATTCCTGGAAGTGTTCAGACAAGATGTGGATACAGCACTTAAGGACATGGTTTCATGGTGAACATGGTGGTGGTCCAGCCTGGCAGTTGGACTGCATGATCTTAAAAGTTCTTTTCCAGTCTTAATTCTAATGATGCTGTGATAGAGGCAACACAGCATCTATATCCTTTCATGACAGGGTGAGGCATAGAGTCATAGAATGGTTTGGGTTGAAAGGGCCCTTAAACATCATCTCTTTTCAACATCCTGCCATGAGCTGGATGCTGCTCTAAGCCAGGTTGCTTACAACCACATCCAGCCTGGCCTTGAACACTTCCAGGGATGGGACAGCTTTCTAGGATCCAGCAGTAAACTTTTGATAAATTTGCTCAGTTATTTAATCCTTCAAGATCCAACAATAATAAATAAAAAATAATAATAATTGGGAACTAGTTCTTCCATTCTTTAAACTCATGTATGTTTGTTTTAAGTGCTCCTTGCTCTGCAGCCACAATACAATCTCCCAGGAAGCAAAATGTGAATCAGTGGTCTCGCCAAAAAATAATTTTAAAATGGGTTTTATTTTCTGCCAACATTGCATGGGACTCTGTGAAAGACACTTAACAAAATCCTGTTAGCCATGTCCCATCAGGCTCAGGAAGGGGATCCTGCCCTTCTGCTCAGCCCTGCTGAGGCACATCTGGGGTGCTGTGTCCAGCTCTGGGCTCCTCAGGACAAGAGAGACACGGAGCTCCTGGAGTGGCTCCAGTGCTGGGCGGCAAAGATGATGGAGGGACTGGAGCATCTCCCTGATGAGGAAAGGCTGAGGGAGCTGGGGCTGTTCAGCCTGGAGAGGAGGCACAGCTGAGAGGGGCCCTCAGCCCTGGGTGTCCCTGTGTGCAGGGAGGCTCAGAGCAGGGCCCAGGCTCTGCTCCAGGGCCCAGCAATGGCACCAGAGGAACGGGCAAGGACTGATCCCAGCAAGTTCCACCTGGACAGGAGGCAGAACTTCTTTTCTGTGCAGTGACCAAGCATTGAACAGATTGTCCAGAGGAGTCTCCCTCACTGGGGATATTCCAGACACAGACCCATGCCCTGTGCTCTGGGTAATTCTGCTTGAGCAGGGAGGCTGGATCAGATGAGCCACTGTGGTCCCTTCCAGCCTGACTCATTCTGTGTTGGGATAAGCCAGCAACTGACTCCTGCCAGAGTTCTGCCTCTCAGACTGCCTCGCTAGAAACCCTACAGGGTCATTATTATTTCATAGAATAGATTTATAGAATGTGCTGAGTTGGAAGGGACCCACAAGGATCATTGATTCCCACTCCTGGCCTAGTACAGAACACTCCAAATCCCACCCTGTGTCTGAGAGTGTTGTAAAAACACTTCTTGAGCTCTTTCAGCCTTGGGTCGTGACCACTTCCCTGGAGAGCTGTTCCAGTGCCCAACCATCCCCTGGGTGAAGAAGTTTTTTTCCAAATATTGAACTTAAACCTCCCCTCACACAACTTTCAAGCTACTTTCCACTTATTCTGGTCACCCATTATTTTGTTCTGTGGTTTCTGGAGGCAAAGAGCTGCTGCACTTTGACTGCAGTTTACAATCTATTGCCCATCACACACATATTGGCATGAGGGAGGGTGGGAGTGTAAAAAGCTGGGGATAAGATGTTCTGGCAACAGCATTGTGCTGTATAAATCAAAGTGATCATTGAGTTACTACCTTTTTTCAGGTGACCTTTCTAAAAAAAGCTTGCATGAGAATTTATGAGAATCTAATGGATAGCTGGGAATGCTTCAGGTACTAATTTTCTGAATTCAAAGATATAGAATTTTCTTGTTTGTTACAGAATAAGGCTTAATCCCATACTCAGAAGTCAAAATATAAGGACATTTTCAGACATTTTCAAAGCCTCTGAAGGCTTGGCTCTGAACCTCAACCCTACATGTGAGTAAACTGTGTGGGTTGACCTCCATGGAAGGAGTTGATGAGATAACAGTTACCATGGAATCATAGAATCACAGAACAGCTTGGGTTGGAAGGGACCTTAAAGATCATTTTGTTCCACCCCCCTGCCATGGCCAGGGACATCTTCCACTATCCCAGGTTGCTCCAAGCCCCATCCAGCCTGGCCTTGGACATTTCCAGGGAAGGGGCATCCACAGTTGCTGTTGGTAGTGTGTGCCCAGCCCTCACCACCCTCACAGGGAAGAATTTCATCCTGGTATCTAATCCAAACCTTAAAGCTATTTGGTCTTGTCCTGTCACTCCATGCCCTTGCAAAAAGTCCCTATCCAGTTCTCATGGAGCCTTTTTAGGCACAGGAATGGGTTTAAGTTCTCTCCAGAGCCTTCTCTTCTCCAGGCTGAACAACCCCAACTCTCTCAGCCTGTCCCCACAGCAGAGACAGCCCTTTGATCATATGGATGGCCTCCTCTGGCCTCATTCCTGCAAGTCAGCATCCCTCTTGTGCATGGGCCCCATGGCTGGATGCAGTATTCCAGGTGGAGTCTCACAAGAGCAGAGCAGAGGGGAAGAACTTTGGGGCATTAAATGGAAAACCTTATCAAACAGGGCTCATTCTCTGCATTCCTGAAGTCCTCCCTTGTTGATGAACCACAGTAAGACTTTATCCTTCTCTCAGAGCCTTTTTTCCCCTCCTCTAGCAGGATGAAAATCTGGGGAGGAGGAGTTTTAATACAGAAAACACTACATAATTTAGAAGACAAGTACAAAACACAAGTAGGAGATTTGTGTAGAAATGAAAATTAAGAGTCTCCATAAGAGCCAAGGTGAATGGCAGAGAAAGCCCTAGGCTGGTGAATCATCTTCCTGTTCTCAAAAATGAAGACATTTGCAAAACCCAACTGTCAGTGCCTGGTTGGTGAGCAAAAGAGACTGAATTCATCAAATGAAAGGACAAATTCTCTACCAATGGAAAACCACCATGCTGTTGACTTCAAGTCAAACTGTGCCAACTTGTGAATTCATCCCAAACTGGTAGCTCAGTTCTCTTTGGTAATGACCTTGAATAGATTCAGATTGGTGTGAAATAGATGGAAAATGGTCTGTAGCCTGTTATCAGTGCATTTCCCTACTCCCAGCCTTTAATCCCTTGAGAGTAGCAGAAGCGAAAAGGTTTCAAACTTCTTATGAAAATATTTTTCCACCATGCCTGTTCCCTAGCCCTGTCTGTTCTCCTTTCTCTCTGCATAAGCAGTTTTAGACTTTATTTAAGTGTCGCATTTCCAAGCGTTCACGACTCTGTACAAAGCTCGTCACACATCACTCATGCCTTATTTCACGGGTTGAGCTGGTAATTAGCATATTTCACAATTAGCCAGTGTATTTGCTTTGCTAATTTCATTCCATGATGAAGGTGCTAACTTGGCGTGAAGCTGTAATGTACTGGTTGATTTATTAAGCTTCCTCTGATGGATGAAAATCACATGCTGTGCCTTTACTGTCGGGGAAAGTTAACAACATCCATTTGTAAGAGATGGTATTTGAAAAGTGATGTTGGTGTGATTGAATGTGTGAATCTGTAATGAAGCCAAGTCAGATAGCTCCTTCCCCATAAAATAGTATTCAACTTCTGTGGTGGCTCCTTTTTGAAACTGGGCTTTTCTGCCCAGATTCCTCCCCTGAACTATGCAAGTACCAAATACTCAGCAGGTGTTTAGCACTCAGGTTTGTTTCCAGCTCCTGTTTTCCAACAACTGTAGAGGAGTCAAGTGCCTAAACCCTCTAAGAGTCAGAATCCTAGATTGAGTGCTGACAGGACAAAGCATTTGCTGTTCTTTTCTTAACAAAGCTGCACATAAAATGAATAATTGACCAATCAGTCAATTTATCCATCAGATCACAGGTTTTCTTTTTGAGAGAGAACTCCCTGGTTCATGGCCTTTAGTTGTGAAACTTGGTGCAGTTATGTCCACATACCCTTCATCGTTCCAAAGAAAAAATTTATTTTGTAGTTTAACTATAGTATTAAATTAATTTTGGTGAGTCAATTCTTTGTCCACAGAGCCCATGGGTAGACAATATGGGAGAGGGCTGGCATAGGGAAAGCTCCTGTGTTTTTATGACCAGTGTGCGATGTGATGTAGGAATACACGTGATGCTGGGCAGTGATGATGGGAGGAGCAGCTGAAGCGATTTTTTTCTCTGCTAATTCTGCATTTTGCTTTTTTAGGATTCACAGGATCTTTTCTACTCCAACCTGCACAGTTAGCCAATCTGTATGTAATAAAATTTTTTTGTCCATACTTTAAATATCCCTGATTTTAGCACATTCCAGAGAGGATCCACACTCACCGGCAGTGATGTTTCTTCTAGAAGGATCCCACCTCACCTCATACTATTCTGTGGCTTATGGTTGAGCTATATTAAGTCCATTCTCCTTTTAATTTCCCAATATTTTCCTTGATTATTTTAACACCTCTAAAGATTATGTGTTGTCTGGAGAAATGTTTTTGAAAGAGCACTTTGAAACTTCAGATGTCTGTACACCCAGACAGAACAGATTAAGTTCAATCTTTCTCTTAAGCAATGACATTTTATCTTATATCTGCATTTTCTCCATGCATCAGATATGAGCTATTGACAAATCAGCATTAACCTCTCTTGTCAGCAGAGTTTAGGGTTTCAAAGAAATCAGCTTGTTCTGTATCAGAATTTGCATGTTTCACTACAATGGGAAAGCAGAATGAAAAAGGAAAGAAAGGGTTGCTGAGGCAAAGATCACAAGAATTAAACTACCCAGAATGAGGATTAATTCAATTTAAGTGTTAAGTAAAATTCTGCAGATGAAGTCAGCATTGAACTGATGATCTTCACGTTTTGCTCTGATTTTTCTCTCTTCTCTGTGCTAGGTTCATCTTTGCTTTGTAATCACACACATGTGATATTGTAACAGTACTAAGAAAACCAAAAACTTGGATTCAGGAAAAATTCAAGCAAAATCTAAGATCTACGTATGTTTCTAAGGATGTGTGCACCTCCCCAGTCAGAAATGTGCTTAATGCTGTCACCCTCAGCAGCTTAAAGACAAACACAGATTTGGAACAGGTTGTTTTCCTGAACAACAAGTTTGCTCCCTCCTGAATTATATTAGCAGGTTTGGGACCAGGGTACTGCTCTCCTGCACAAGTGAAAGCAGTTCAGCTGGGAAATATCCAATCTTTCCCAGTGAAAAGCCAGGGAAATATATTGTATCAGGAACATTACTGTCCTTACTGACTCCGGAATGTCCTTCCACCAAAATGCTTTCCTGAGTCCCTTGCTCCCCCTTTCTCCTCTCTCACCACCCCATCCTTGCCCCTTCAAGCTCCTTTTATTCCCTGGCTCTCGCTGATTCTGTAACTCAGCAGAAGGCAGGAGCTGCTGTTTCACACAAATGTCGCCTCAGTTCACACTTCCAGCTGGGCTTAGAGACCACAGTCATTAATTACTGTTACTCATGTTGTTGTTTATGCTCCAAGACCTGCTTTTTCACCCCAAAAAGAGTTACAAGAAGCTTAAGAGATGCCTCTTGGCCAAGCTTATATTACCAAGGAGTGTGTGCGTCTCATTATATTAAAGGTACCTTGACTGTTTTTTTGACTGATTTTTGCACTGCTGATTATATTTAACTGGCCAAAAACCTAACTCACCTACCAGATATGAGGTATTATAAAGAGAAAAGGAAATAATTTTCTCTAGCTTATGGTAAATACAACTTTTAAAAAATATATTACCAGGAGTTGCTCAATTAAGTTAATCTGTTCAAGTATTAACTATGTGTTGTTGTATTTATATAAGTCATATGGACAGAAATATTTTATTTAAATATTTTTAGATTTAAGACAACTCTAAATATTTTTTTGTAATTAGAAGGCAAGCAAGGTATATTCCTCCTGCATTTTATATGAAAAATAAGGACTGTTTCTGTTCTTAACATATGTCATTTATTACAACTGATTTTGTTATCACAATTTCAAATCACATCACAAAGGAACTGAGCTATCACTGGGGCAGCCAACAGGCAAGGATCAAAATTCATGGATTGTCAGGCCTGAAGGGCATCACTACCCTTAAATTTTCTTAGTCCACTAGCTGGACATGGATTACAGAAAAGAAGACTCTTTTGCAGTAGAAGTTCCCTGGACTGGTGAGACCAATGATTTCCATGAGATTTTGACATTTTTTCCTGAAGAAGTTAAGCCCAAGCCATTGAAATGAGGCTGACTCCAAACTGCTCTGTGTGATCAGGTGAGGAATGTGCTGGATCACCTACTGAGACTGAAATGACTGGGAGAAAAACTGGAATTACCCCATAGCCAATACTTTTGTTAGAAGAAGGATTTCACCACTACTCTCAGCATTCCAGTTCCAAGCAGAAATCCTTTTGCATTTCTGCAGCACAGAATACAGTAATAAGTACTTGAAAATGCATCAGAGAACAGAGGGGAGAGGGGGAAAGGGAATTTGTGAGACCTCACAAGCTTAATAATGATCCCAATTGCAGGTTTGTTAATGATCTCAACATTTGAAGCTGACCCTTGATGTTTGCAATCAGCAGGAAGCAAGGCTGGTAATAAAAGGCGATAGGGACAATGCATGATACAAGATCCAGGGAAGTGGATAAGGGCAGGGAGATGGATCAGTTCTGTGGACAGGGATGCCTGCTTGATAGAAATTTTAATGGATGTGCCTTCAAGTCTGACAAAGCAGTGTGCACAAACTCGGGTGGTGAAGGCCTGGCCTCTGGTTCCTGCCCTTCTTTTCCATCATTAATCTACTACCCAATTGCTTAGTTTCATCATTCCAGTATTAATCTCTAGGTGCCTTAGGCCTGCATCAGTTTAGAGGCAGGAATGGGAAATGGGTGGGAAATCCTACATGATAAAAATGAGACACCATGACAGGACAGATACAGTGATATGGCAATAGGACAAGGGGGATGGCTTTAAGCTGAAGAAGGAGAGATTTAGATTAGATATTAGGAAGAAATTCTTCCCTGTGAGAGTGGTGAGGGCCTGTCAGAGGTTGCCAAGAGAAGCTGTGGCTGCCCCATTCTGGAAGGGCTCAAGGGCAGCTTGGATGGGGCTTGGAGCAAGGTGGTCTAGTGGAAACTCTCCCTGCCCCTGGCAGGGGTGTTGGAACTGGATGAACAACTTTATTTAAGGTCCCTTCCAACCCAAACCATTCCATTTGTGTTTCTAGAGAGTGAGTCTCCTGTAAGACAGGTGAATCCATAAGTCTGTTGGGGTAGAAGTAACGGGGTTTGGTCAGTCAGGCTGCCAGCTGGGGAAAGGTCCACACCAAAGCTGAGATCTGTGTCTGAAGATGTGTCTTGTCACCAATAATATCATATCCTGTTGTGCAGCCTAAGATGAAGGTTGGACTTTGTGATCTTGGAAGCCTTTTTTGTCCTGAATTAATTTGATATTTGGTTTTATGATTTCATGACTGACCGAGTCTTGGACGATGGGAGGATGAGTGATCAGACAGTGGTGAGTGGGCAGAAAAGACCAGGACAGGTACTGCAGCTTGAAACCTTTCCTCTCTGCAGGAGATCTAAGTCAAATCTAAGTTCTGGCTGAAGCATTTACTGGCAGTTTCTGGGAGAAATTCATGAAACTGTCACTATCCTGTTTGTGAGGAGGCAAAAGAGTGGTGTGGGGGACAGCAAGGTGTAGAATCTGCAATGAAGCAGGGTTTGCTCTTCTGTGCATCCTGCAAGATTCTCCTTCATGAAGGAAGCATCTTTCAACAGCACCTATGGAGAGAAACACCAGAGGAAGGTGATGAAACTTCTGCTGTCTCTGACTTGAGTTTATCAACTCCAAATTGGATGAGGTCCAACAGGGAAAAGTGCCACATTCTGCTTTGGGGTCAAAACAACCCCTGAAGCACTACAGGCTGGGCCAGAGTAGCTGAAAAGCTGGAAAAGGATTGAGGGTGCTGGTGACAGTGACTGAACATGACCCAGGTGTGCTTGGGTGGCCAAAACAGCCAAAGACACCTGGGCTGTACCAGCCATGGTGTGGCAGCAGGGCCAGGGCAGTGACTGCCCCCTGTGCTGGGCGCTGCTGAGGCCACACCTCAAATCCGGGGTTCAGTTCTGGGCCCCTCATGTCAAGACAGACATTGAGGGGCTGGAGTGTGTCAAGGGAAGGGAATGGAGCTGGGGAAGGCTCTGGAGTGTGTCAAGGGAAGGGAATGGAGCTGGGGAAGGCTCTGGAGTGTGTCAAGGGAAGGGAATGGAGCTGGGGAAGGCTCTGGAGTGTGTCAAGGGAAGGGAATGGAGCTGGGGAAGGCTCTGGAGTGTGTCAAGGGAAGGGAATGGAGCTGGGGAAGGCTCTGGAGCACAGGCCTGAGGAGGAGCAGCTGAGGGAGCTGGGGCTGTTCAGCTGTGAGAAACAAAGACCTGGGGATCATCTTCATCTTTGCAGCTCCCTGACAGGAGGGGGCAGCCGGGTGGGGGTCGGGCTCTGCTCCCAAAGAACAGGAAAGAGGAACAAGAGCAAATGGCCTCAAATTGTACCAGGGATATTTAGATTGGATATTGGAAACATTTTCATTATTGAAAGGGTGGTTAAGCATTGGAACTGGCTGCCGGGGGAAGTGTTGGAGTCACCATTTCTAGAAGTGTTTAACCAACATGTAGATGCGGCACTCGATGATCTTAGAGGCCTTTTCAAAGGTTGACGATTTTATGTTTCCAAACAAACCGGAATTGTTCCGTTCCCCGTAAGCTTCCCCGGCGCCACTAGATGGTGCTTTTAGCTGCTAAAACCCGCAGTGCATAATCACACAGGAACTCCTGAGCTTCGGAGAACAGGGATTTTCACAGAACAGAAAACTTATCCCGCATGAAGACAGACAGCCAGAAACGCGGATATAGCCATAAAAAATAAATATAAAAATTAAAAAAAAAAAAAATTCAGCAATATTGGATATCGGTCCCCGGGCACCCTGGCAGCTGCTGGCAGCGAGGGACAATCTGGTCTGTCACAGCAGCGCCTTTTGGCGGTGGCACTGGCCGGGCTCCACCGGGGCTGCTCAGGCTGGAAAGGCTCGGATCAGCCCTGGAAAGGCTGCATGAACACAGATTGCCCTGGGACCGCCCGTCCTTGTGTTTTTGCAGCCTCCCAGACCATCTGGCTCCCGGCTCGGACAGCAGCCAGCGGGATGCAGGGGCTGGGCAGCTCTGGGGACACAGCCTGTCCCAGAGCCTCCACGGAACCACCAGGTGTCCCGAGCAGCACAGCCATCCCTGGGGATGCTTGTGCATTAGGAAAAGTCTCCAGTGCTGTTTATTTTATAGTTGGCAAGGAATACGTAAAAGCATCACTGATTTCTCCTCAACTCTCACTTCTTCTCTCAGGTTGTGTCCTGGCCTGGCTGATGCTGCTGCTCTCCAGTCTCACTGGGCTGGACAGAAGATAAAATTGCAATGTTTAGATCAGGAGGCTGGTGTTTCCTACAGTGCGGGTCCATCAGTTTTTACTTCCAGTTTAGATCAGGAGGCTGGTGTTTCCTACAGTGTGGGCCCATCAATTTTTATTTTCCATCTGAAGAAAATATGGCACCTCTCTAGAGAGCCATCCCTCTGCAGAGAAGAAGTCTGGACTTGTCCCACACTGGGGAAAGTTTAATAATCCTGTTTATTTCACTGCTGCTTGTTGTAAAAGAGGTGAAGCAGATACTGTAGTCAGAATGGCTGGAATTGTCAGCTTAATCTGATTAATGCCTCCTGGAGAGAATAAGGAGCTTCTGCTGCAACAGGATGGGGCTGCACTGACTACCCTGATGTAAAACCAGCTGCTTAAAGGCTCCACCCTCCTCAGCTGACACTGTCTACTATCAGATTAGCTCTGTTTAAATTCTGTTAAATAATACACAGCATTGCACTGGAATTGTGTCTGCCCCATGCCTGGAAGTGTTCAAGGCCAGGTTGGACGGGGTTTGGAACATCCTGGCCTAATGAAAGGTGTCCCTGCCCATGGCAGGGGGTTTGGAAATAAAAGATCTTTATTGTCCCTTCCAACCCAAACCATTCTGTGATTTTGAGATTGGAATGTATCACAATGGTATACATTGGCTAATTAAGTTACTGTATTTTGAAGATCATTTTCATTTCCTGTCTCAGGAGCAAATATAAAAAAAAGACCTCTTGATGTTCAGAACAGTACACCAGTCTTTTTTTTTATTTCAAACAGAGGAAACAACTCCTTTTATTGAAGCAGTTCAGTTGTTGCAGTGATAGGTTGCTCTCCATTTCACATCACTTTTCTCCTTTCATAAAACCTTCCAAGGGAAAATATGGAGAAAAATAACATTTCTATCAGAAGGTCACAAACAATTAGAAAGTACTGCTATTGTACAGGTGCCCGGAGCACAATCCCAACAAATGAAGACCTTTACTGTTGACTTTGGAATTTTATAGATTTATAAAGGGATGGTTACAATTTCTGACATCTTTGGTGCAGTACAGCAGTAATATCTCAATATCAATGTACCACTGTATTATCCTAAACCCCCCTGAAGTTGCATGAGAATAGATATTCCATAAAGACAGCCTGATTTAAAGGCACCAAGATGAAATATTAGAGATGTTCATCCTTCTGTGTTAAATACATGTGCAGTGCTCTGCTGTGATTAGTCTGGCTTTGTCATGGACCCTTTATTCATTGTTATTCCTTCCTCAGCTGAAGAGAAAATAAATTCCATAAAGGAACGTGGAACATTCATTTATTATTTATTTTATAACTGGGTTATAGACCTCACAACATATTCAAGCCAACTTGCTAGGACAGCAACAAAGGAAGCCTGAAGGAGATAGATATTTTCTCATGTTAGACTTTTCTACAACAGAAGAAACATTTACATGGTAAAGACAAAGCCACCATTTACATTCCAAATTCAAATAACAGTAATAATATTTTCTGGCTGCAGATTTATGTTTCCATCTGGCTGAAGTGACTTGGCAACCAAAAGCATAAGCTTTGTTTCAATTCTTGGTATCAACAAGTACCCTTAAGGCATATTAGGGAGGTATGACAAAAATCTAGTGAATGCCAAAAGCAGTGAAGCTTATAAATTGGCTTGCCAGCATGAGAGAAATATAATCTGCATTTTGTAAGTATGAATATAGAACAAGCCCTGGCATTGCAAGCCGCTGTCAGTCAGGAGGAACTTCCTACTTCTTTTCAGAATATATTTTATTTTATGCCAATTTATTTTTGCAGTGTGATTTACTGAACAGAGGATTAAGCACAATGGTGTGGCATAAAACAACGTATGTGTAGTCTTTGAATACGGATTTTCTTATTCCACACCACTGCACTTAGCCCAGCATTCCCTGAGGAATGGATAACTAAGAATGAGTTAATCTCAGAGCATTCTTGGGCATTAATTTTATTGTCCTAAAAGTGACTTAAAGTATTTAAAAGCCTTCTTTAATTACAAGACCTTCATCGAGGGGGTCTGTGTATCAGAGGCCTTGGCCTTGGATACGAAATCTTCATTGTTGCCTTTGGCAGAATTTGAAACAAAATGTGATGCAAATAAGAAATGGAACCCATGACTGTGAAGTGGACAATAATGAGTAGGGAATTGTGCTCTGGGATGGCCCTGCTTGAGCAGGGAGGTTGGATCAGATAAACCCACCAGTGGTCTCTTCCCACCTTACCCATTCTGTGATTTTGTGATTCCACACTGGATCTTCTCCCTTTGTTTGGGTGTGTCTGTTATTGAAGCTGTTCAGTTCAATGCTGCTTCCACAACTTTCTGCACCACATTTTCAGTATTAAATGGCTGTGTCCTGGTTTCCAGTGGCTATGGAAACAGGCAAGAGGGTGAACCAAGGCTGGAAGACATCAGTGGTAGGTGGAATTTGAAATATGGGTATTGCAACAAATCTTCTGAGACCTTTTTAAGAGAAGCCCATCAGCTGTCTGATCTGTCATTCTGTGGCTCCTGAGCAGTGCTGGATGAAGACATCACCTAATCTGCCATGGATTTGTGCTGGGTGAGCACTGCTGGTTAATCTGGCTCTGCTGAAAGCAAACGAACCAGTGGAAGCTGCTGAAACTACCACTGCCAAATAGTCCAGGGATCTGGCTACATATCCATGTTCTGATCCCATGATGTGAAGCTGGACACATGAATGCTTTGGTATGTGACATATTGGGCCTTGGAGCTCGGCCTCCTCCATTTAAAAGAGTCAGACATACAATAGTTCCAGATGCTGATTTTTGTTGGTTTTGCTGTTTTGCTGTTGTTGGTTTGTTTGTTTGAGGGGGTTTTTTTTATTTATTTTTTGTTTGTTTTTAACTTTATCTTTCTCTGAGTTACAGGGCTGATCTTCTGTAGAAGGCCTCCCTTGTCTCCTGTTATTCAATGTAAGCTTTCCATGTCTTTCAGCTGAAGGCACAATGGGAAAAGCTTAACACAAACATCTTTCCCCTTTGCCCAAGTTTTTATTTTTGTCAAGATTCACCTAAGAGGACAGTAATGGGGCTGAGGTCACCTACTGCACCAGGAGCCTGAGCCATGTTTGCTGTCATTTCCAGGCTGTAGTCCTGAATGCAATGAAACTTTTGGGATTTATTATTTTCTTATTATGCAATTTATCAGATCCCACTGAATAACAGACAAACTGCAGTAGATTTTCGAGTTTATCAGGTCCAAGTAGGCTTTCAGCTTCCTGAACTGTTTGGAAGTAGAGACTATGGAGGAAAAAAACAGATTTTGAATTCTGAGACAAATAACTCTTTCTCTTTCTGCTGCCTTACAGTAGAACAAGTGTCTAGAGACTTTTCTGTGTCCCTCTCAGCAGTGCCATTGTCTTTGCTGTGCCTTCTCCTGCCCTGAGCCCAGTTTCCCAGGGCTGTTCCAGGCTTTGCCTACAACCCTTCTCCCCATTCCATTGTCCTAAGACAGGACCAGGCAGATCCTGTCCCAGCCTTCCTGGAGTGATGGAAGCTCAAGAGTCCCAGGGAGTCAGTCCTGGCTGGTTGCCTTCTGGGCTATGCCACAAGTGTGGCCAGAGGGTCAAGGGAGGGGATGCTCACCCTCTCCTCCACTCCTGTGAGAGCCTCACCTGGAGCACTGCACCCACATCTGGGTCCCCTGGTTCAGGAAAGACATGGACCTGTTGGGGTAGTGCAGAGGTCCTTTTCCTATAAGAAAGTCAGAGAGAATCTTTTCATGAGGGACTCTAGTGACAGGAAAAGGAGCAGTGGACAAGGAGAAACTGATTTAAACTGAAAGAGGAAAGTGTTAGATGAAATATGAAAAAGACATAGTTAAAAATTAGGGTCTTGAGGCCCTGGCACAGGTTGCCCAGAGAAGCCGTGGCTGCCCCATCCCTGAAAGTGCTCAAGGCCAGGCTGGATGGGGCTTGGAGCAACCTGGGATAGTGGAAGGTGTCCCTGCCCATGGCACAGGGGCTGTCACTTGATGATCTTTAAGGTCCTTTGCAGTGTAAATCATACCACGAGTCTACGTTCCTATAAAGGAATGTTAGAGTAGAAGGTGCTTTTTGGAGACAAAGAGACTGCCAGTGTCCTGAGTGTTCTGTGGTCACACTGCACCTTCACAGTGTGATCAGCTGTCAGGGGGAAGTTAAAGGAAAGGAAAGGAAAGGAAAGGAAAGGAAAGGAAAGGAAAGGAAAGGAAAGGAAAGGAAAGGAAAGGAAAGGAAAGGAAAGGAAAGGAAAGGAAAGGAAAGGAAAGGAAAGGAAAGGAAAGGAAAGGAAAGGAAAGGAAAGGAAAGGAAAGGAAAGGAAAGGAAAGGAAAGGAAAGGAAAGGAAAGGAAAGGAAAGGAAAGGAAAGGAAAGGAAAGGAAAGGAAAGGAAAGGAAAGGAAAGGAAAGGAAAGGAAAGGAAAGGAAAAGGAAAGGAAGGGAGAAAGGCAGTTCTACCATGAAATAACTTCCTGAAGTCATTCTCTGCTCTTCAAATGTTCATCATAACTTCTTGATCTCACCCCTAAGCCCCCCTTCACATCCTGAGACTTCCTGCTAACCCACATCTTCATTCAGAACCCCCACTGATCCTTCTTGTCACCCATCATCACATCGATCTCCATAAAAACCTCCACACTTCTGTCACATCCACAAAATGTGATTTTTTTGCCTAAGACATGTCAAATCAGCTGCGTACAAGGCGTAGGAAAAAGATTTAAGATGCCACAACAGCCTTGGAGAAATCACTAACAGTTGCAAACACAGGATTTCAAGTGAGTACAAGTGCTCCTGAACATCTGTATTTGTATGTGTGCATGCACAGTGGGGTGCATCATACAGCCCATGTGGCAGAGACTGATACTGCCTCCAAGACTTGTCTTACCTTTCTAATTAAGTACTGAGTAGTAAAGGAATTAAATTGTGATGGTTTCTGCACCTGTTTGACTTTCCTCTTTATGACAAAACCCAGATCAATGCATGTGGGTTCATTGAAAAAGGGACTGGTCTCAGTTTGGAAGAAAATATGGTGATAAAATTAGAGTTTCCTCATCCCCTTTGTTTTCAGTCTTCCAGACGTATTTTCTGCAGCTGGACAGAGAAATACGGAAACAAAATCAGATGTGTTCCAGGAAATATCCCTTTCACAGTGATACTGCAACCAGTCACAGGACTGAACTAAAACTGAGAGAAAATTTAAATTGATGTACATAAACTTTATAAACCATCCAATTAGGATGATATTAACTGCAACCAGGAGTTCTCTCTCCCTGACTGTACAAAGAGCCTAGATGAAGAACTTAAAAGAGCTTTACACTCCATGTCTAAAGTAGAGGAAATGGATCCTGCCTTCAGAGGCTCTCCAGATCTTCAATTCTCAGCCTCTATACCAGGGATATGTGCTTTAAAATATGCTCAAAAGAATATGAGTTGAAATTTAGCTGTAGCTAAATTCTCTTAAAATAAGAGAAAAATGGGAGGGTGGAAGGAATATCACCACAGTCATAGGATATGAGGACTTTAGTTGACTATTTTTTCTTAAACTTAATCATGATTGAACTGCTAATATTCTGGTTTAATAACAATAAAACATATTGGTTCCTTTTTTTTTAGAGGCTCAGGTGGTCTAGAATGATTTAACATGAAAAACCATTCATCCAGACTTCATTGTGCTGAAGAAATAGTTGAGTTAATTCTAGTCAAATAGTCCCTCTCTCTTGCTCTCCCTCTTTCTCTGTGTGTGTATATATATTTATGTATATATATATAGTAGTTTGTTGCTATAGGGAGTGACATAGGCACAGAGCATAGTATGGCTACATGGAAGTAAAATGACATTAAAATAAAGCAGCTCTTCCAGAAAGGAGAAGGTTGTTACAGATTAACCAAAATTTACAATTAAATGGGAAGCCCTGGTCAATGATCCATATTTCCCTCTCTTTCCTAACATCCACCCACTCTGCTGAGCACCTTGCTAATGTTAATTTATTCATCCTCACTGCAATACTGAATCCCTTTCACTTCAGCTGGGCACTGAGCAAGCAACAAAGGGACAAGTTTTTATAGGGATACCAGGATGAAAATGAAATCAGGAGTCAAAAGCAGAAGTTGTTTGTGCTGGGGTTGAAAACATCAAACATTTGACCTTCCATTTAGGAGGAAGAGAAACACAGCCCTTTCCCTACACTTTTTTTTTCAATGTATTTTAGTCACTGAAGCACCATGGGGAAGTGGAACATTGCCAGCAGCATCCAGGAGCTTCTGTTGCTGATATTTATTACATTAATTACACTTTATTTCATTAAAATAGCACCCAGGATTCCCTGTGGAGTAGTCTCTGTGTTACACATAAAGCACATTCAGAGGATGATGAGGAAGTCTGCTTCATTAAATGACAGGGCAAAGGAATGGCATGTGTGTGAGTCAGACCTGAACCTAGTCAGGAATTCCAACACTAACTCTCCTGTGATTCTATGAAATGGACATTTATCTGCTTGTTTGTTTTATGGTATACCAGCCTCTGGGGAATTTTATTGTTACAAAGCAGAGACATCTACAGCTCTGAAATTACTTTAGGGTTAACTAGAGGAGTTAGAAAACAGATTTTTTTTTAAATATAACCACTGATTTTTTGTAAGTTCCAATTTATATATGCAAAATACTTTCTCAGTTAAACAAAGTGTGTGCCAACACCCACTGGCTTTGTTTAAAACACAAATGAGATTTTTATCTGTGGACCAAGATGTTATAATGGACCAACCCCTTAAAACATCTAGTTCTAATTATAGAAGAGGATCACAGAATAATTCAGGCTGGAAAAAACCTCCAAGATCATGAAGTCCAACCTTGGACTGAGTATCACCACGAACCATATCACATCTGCTCATTTTCTGAACACTCCCAGGAATGGTGACTCCACCACTTCCCTGGGCAGCCTGTTCCAATCCCTAACCACTCTTTCAGTGAAGAAATTCCTCATAAGAAAAAAAAAATCATATAAGTCTGCAGCTGGAGAGGTTTATCCAAGCAGTTTTCTTGTGTGATTAAGCAAGAAAAGACTCCATTTTCCTTGCACTGACTTTGTCAAAACGAAGTTGGTACTTAAAAATAGACAAAATTTATGTTTTCCTGCTCAAAGTCATTGACTGGTCAAAGTTAAAAGCATGGTCAATACTGAGGTGAGCTAAATTCAATGACCAGGATAACAAAAGTTTTGGCATTTTTGTCATTACCTTGAAGGTTTGAACACACCTATCCAGGTAGTAAAAGCTGTTAGTTTTGAACATAGAACAACAGGATAGTTTGGGTAGAAAAGGAACCTTTAAAACTCATCTAGTTTAGCCCCTGACATTATTGTTCTGGTTATCAAACACTGATCTCAACCATATTTCATTTCCTACATAAAATAATGTCATAATATCTTGAGGATCTTCAGATATCAAATATGTGGATGATTATTTCTGTGTATATAGAAACAGGAAAAAAAATAATACTATCTTACTAAATAAATCAATTTTTAAACAAAATAACTCGTTATTAAAGTTTTTTTTAAAGCCTTATTAGAGTCAAGAACTCCAAGAGTTGGGTCAGACACTAACTTTTCTCATTGAGAAAATTCCTGCCCAATTCCACAATGAGTAGGAGGTTGGATTATATGACTCCAGAATTCTTTCTTTGTGTCAATACCTCCAGAAAACATTCATCCAAACAAGCAAGACGTCAGCCAGGATATCTGATATTCCTTTTCCACCTCAGTGATTTAGTCACTGCTCCTACCTCACACTTGTTCCTATGTCCTAGGAGCACCACGTTGCTGACACAGACGATGGTATCTCCTTTTAAATTATGTTTTCTTGGGTTTTTTTATAAGGAGTGGCACTGGTAGTTCTGAAATATATCAATTTAGTGGGGGTTTAATTTGTTTTTTTCTTTCTTCCTAGCAGCAGAATTAAAAATAAAATTTAAAAAAAAATTAAATTAAATCAAGAGTCATGGTGCTTGTTCATCTAAAAATTTCCCACATTAAAAGTTTCTTGCCATGAGGGTGAATGGCCTTTTGCTATGTGTGTCGTTGCAGTGATTGCACCCCAGTTCCAAAAAAAAGGCAGGTTTGGGCAGGAGCTATTCTCCATGTTAAGGCAATGAAGAATGATGGTAAATCTGGAAAGAAAGTAAGTCCCTGGCAAAAATTATCTTGAAAATATGATTTGAGGAGTTTGTGGGTTTGTTGGGGTTTTTTTTGGTTGGTTTTTTTTTTTTTTTTTTTTTTTTTTTTGTGGGGAGTGAGGGTTGTAAACTTTTGTGGTTACATTTTATAAGAAAAGTAATGTTTGAGCTAAAAGATTTGAGATTAAAAGGACAAAAACTCCCCTTTAAAATGTCAGTAAAGAGGAAACTGTAAATTCCATGTATGTGTATATACTTGAGTATATATACACACACACAGACATACTGATGACTATATTTAATTTATAGTTAGCAGGCTGATGTACAAAGAAATTTCTCTTATAGAAAAAAAGAACAGCTTGTTCTTTAAACTTCTGTCCTTTTGCTATGTGATTCAGAGGGAAGCACAAGAGAATAATTGCTCTCTACTTATATGCTACTCTTCAAGTAATTTGCTTGCACAGTAGCCCATGGAAGTAAAAGCTGAAGGTGCAGCTCCTGCAGTTCTGGAAAACAACAAAGTGAAAATCCCTTTGGAAGCCTACTAGTCTTCCTATTGTGGTCAAAAGAAGAAATTGGTATTTCTAGATTTCAGTTCATTTTATCCTTCAGGAAATACTAAAATCTCCAGTAAGAATCAGCTCATGACACTTTTTTCTGATTCACTTCTAAGAGAAATCAAGCGACTATGAGGCAGGCATCTGTATTTACAGATAATAATAATACTTTGTGAGCTCTGTTGCTGTGTTCTGCTCCAATTCAAGTGATTTTATCCCACTCCTTTTATTTGTGATGATGTCACTGTTTTTGATGAAGTCTGCAGTATTTACACAGATAAATCACAGAACTGCAGAATGGGTAAGGTTGGCACAGGGTGCCCAGAGAAGCTGGGGCTGCCCCTTCCCTGGAAGGGTTCGAGGCCAGGTTGGATGGGGCTTGGAGCAGCCTGATCTAATGGAAGCTGTCCCTGCCCATGGCACAAGTGGTGGTCTAGATGACCTTTAAAGGTTTCTTCCAACGCAAACTATTCTATTATTCTATTCTAAAATGACATATAGGTGTCTTTACGTGCCAGCTAAATCCCATCCACTGCTTCAGCTCCACGGCTCCCAAAATTGTTGTTTAGTAGTGAAAGTGCTGCAAGACAAAGTTGTCACCTAGCAATATCACTCTCAGTTTTAAGAAATATTACAAAGGTGACAAAAACACCCTTCAGTTGTCAATATAGTGTTTCCCTGCCCAGCCACACAAGCTCCATGCCAAACACAAGCTACAAAAATCTAGTTGTGTTATCGCTTCATTCAGCATTAAAGCTGCAATTGATAAATCTAATTTTTAGAGTTAGGATGCATTTGCTATAATAAGCACAGTAGACTGGGATTATAATTAAGCACGTTCAGTTTTGCAGGATCCAGGAGCTGCTGGTTAATGAAGTTCAATGTGATACTGTCAGTAACCAACATGATAATTGGTTACAGAGAAAAGGCAATTTCAACAAATGCTCCTCATGCAGGTGGCTGGGAGAAATTGCTTTCACTCAATTATCTCTTCAATTATTTTGGATGAATGAGGCAGGATCCTTCAGCTCATTATAAGCCCAATTCCACAATAAGTAAGTAAATATTTTGACACAGTGTTGAAACTTCTGCAGAAGCATCTATAATATTTATAAGCATTGGAGAGGTCACATATTGTATTATCATCATTTGGTGCATTCAGTGCCAACTAAAAGAAATTAATGGTTTCAGTAGCCAATATCACTGGAGTAATACTGTAAGTATTCAGTAGTTTTCTGCAATATTGTCAGAGATTTTATGGCTTATAAATACCCATGTCTGGTATCATCTCTAAGAATGGACCATTAAGCAATAGGACACATTTGCCCTGGTTATGGGGTAAACTACATGTTATCATATACTGTGTTGGAAAAGCCATATCTATCAATTTAGGATTAGAATTTGATATTAATTTACATCAAAGGCTGGACTATATAAAAAATATAAAAAATATGAAATATCAGAAGATTTATTTGATATGGCTGGGGTCCAAACATTGTCATCTTCTCTCCATGGCCCTGTTCATCTTGAAGGAAGAACAGGAGATTTCCACCACGCTGCTGGCTGCCCAAAAAGCCAACTGTAACATTTCACTGGCGCATTTCAGAATGAACATCCACAGTCAAAAATTATTTCCAAGATTTAGATAATTAATCCCTTCCTGCATTTGTATATGTTTTTTATTAGTTATTCAATAAAATTGCACTCTTTGATGCATTAATTATATGCCTTTGTCAGAGGGTTTTATGGAAGCTCTCCAGGTGATGCAACTTGCAACACTTCAGGGAATTCAATTTTTTTTTTCCTTTTCAGAGATGAGTATATCACCTGTGTTCATCTAGCCAGTTTCTGGATCTCTTCTACATCACACAGGTATAAAATTCAAATTTGAGATACCTATCAGACAGCTAAAACTCGTCCTCAGACAACTTTTGAGGCAGCCCAACATATGGCCATGAGAAACACTTGAAGCAGAGACATGGAAAATTTCAAATATTGCTGGGAAACATCTCTCCCAGGCTGGCAGCAGGAACCATGACCTGCTGATATCCAAAGTCCATCTGAACATCTGGGAAACTGGCTTTGGATAGTTCTGCTTGAGCAGGGAGGGTGGAAATGGGACCTCCAGAGGTCCTCTCCAGCCCCAACTGTTCTAAGATTCTGCATCTTCCAGACCCCCAAACTACATGGCTGCTCATTTCCCTTGTATTCATATTTATACTATTATAACACCTGTTGAATTATAAAACAATTTCTAAAATTGATCTTAAAAGGGGAACCAAAGAGGGATCAATATGACAATGTATTGAGTCTCATGGAGTCTGGAATTCACGAGTTATCCCTGTTGAGAATCCAAGGGAAGGAAAGGAAAGGAAAGGAAAGGAAAGGAAAGGAAAGGAAAGGAAAGGAAAGGAAAGGAAAGGAAAGGAAAGGAAAGGAAAGGAAAGGAAAGGAAAGGAAAGGAAAGGAAAGGAAAGGAAAGGAAAGGAAAGGAAAGGAAAGGAAAGGAAAGGAAAGGAAATGTATAGAGAACAAAAAGTTCTCAGAAACAGAGGCTCCAATTTGGATAAAAATTAAGTCCTTTTTATAACATAGAGACATAAGAAGGCAAAGGACATCACCACTACAAGGAGCCAATGGATTTTTTTTAATTTCAATTTTTCACCGAACTAGCCAATAGATGATGATAATTTTGATTTTTCAGACCATGATCATGTCCCCAGGCTGTTTCCACATTTTCAGCTGATAAGTGGCTGTTACAATTTCTCGTGCTTATTGATGCTATCTCAGGATGTCTCTGGGTTCTGGGAACCCCAGCTGTACTTGAAGGAGCCCAGATGCAGTTGCCAGGGATGTTTGTAGTATGAAAATTTAGTTCCCAGGCTCACAGCTGCCAGGCTGGCTGGGAATATCTCTGCCAGTATTTTCCAGCAGAAATTTTCTTCTGCTCAATAATTTTCCCTTTCTAACCAGGCCACCTTTAAGGTTGCTCACACTGAAGACTCTGCAGGGAAGATCCACTCTCATTATCCCACCTGCTCTCCTTTTCCAGTTGGAAATTCAGACACTCCTGTAAGGACACAGTTCTCTCACAGTTCTCTCCTCCAGTGTGAGCACCTCTATTTCTTCCTAGGAAAAGGAAGACTTCCTGAAAAAAAAAATCTAAGATATAACACAAATTTAAGCAGGATTTAGGCTGGCTATACTATATATGTATGCATGATGTTATAGAGCTGAAAAAGGTGAAGAAGACAGAGGTTATAAATCATCATTGATCCTTTTCATTAGAAGAATAAATAGTAGTGATGATGATGAAAAATGCAGAAAATCTGGAGAGAAAAATAATGGAGAGGAACTGCAGAAATGAAGGACCGAAACCACTGTTAGCCACTGAACAAAATATTGAGTGGCAAAAAAAAAAAAAACCAAAAAAAAACAAACAAAAAAAAAACAAACAAAAAAAAAAACAAAAACAAAAAAAAAAAACCACCTTGCTTTGGACTCAATAAAACCAATCTGCTTTCTGAGTGGTCGGAAGAATTTCATCATTCCTTGAGTTTTCAAGACTATTAGCCTGAAAATATTTTTCTTCAATATGTATTGCGCATGCACACAAGGCTCAATTTGCTCTTAGGTGCTCATTTAACAAAAGCAAGATCCTTGCAAAAAGCCTTGGAAAAATCTGTGCATAAAACAAGTTTCTAAGGTAAATTTTATTTTATCCTGTTAAATGTTTTGCCTCTGCCAGGAGCTGCCTTGAAGCACTGTCCTCAAGATGCACAAGGGAAATCTTACCTGATATTTATGGCCAATTTTGCATTATCTACAGTGAACCTGACTGCTTCCCCCACATTCCCAAGGATTATAAACCATGGATCTGCTGCTTCATATTACTTGACTGAATGTTTAGGTGAATCAGTTTCCTTTGTAACATGTGAAAATGAGCTTTTTTAGCAGCTTATTGTGAATTTTCTGGGGTTTTTTTCTGAGATTGTCTGTGCTGATGGGTGACAAAAGGAAAAGAAAGGATATGCAGGAACTGCAAGAAGTCAGACAAGGACTTGTGGGACTGCAGCAGATCGATTTATAGTGCTTACAGATTGTGTGCCCAGATAATTTCAAAGCACATGGTATGAAGGGGTCAGATCAGCCTCGTGCCAACATTTTTTGCAGCATCAGGCAAGACTGTCACTTAAGACCCAGCCAAGAGATTTACAATGTAAAATGGTTAGTGCATATGGGCATGAGATTGCCTAAAGTCCCCAGCTGCCAGCGTAGACAAAGCCTTAATTAGCCAATAATGCTGGAAATTTGTGCTTCTGTGGAAGTTTTCTTTATTCAGTAAGCAGTTCCCCAAATAGTACTGAATTAAAAACAACAACCAGTTTGACAAGGAACCGAGGAATGTGGCTTTAGGTCAGTATATATTAACTAAAAATTCAATCAGCTAGCTAAAGGTAAAAGTTTATCATTATATCTCATGAGGCATTTGGTACACTAAGTGACTGAGAACATTTTCTTTTCAAAGATTAGATATCTGTGTTTGGGGATCTAATTCCTTAGTGAGAAACCTGATTATGTGGCCAGTTTAATAGATCCCAAGAAATGCAGTTTCCATGAGGAATATAAGAAACTGTAAGCACTTGTTCTGCAGACAAGGTCTGTCCACATATCTGGGCTAAGAAATGCGACAGGTTCTAGGGATTTAGACTCAGTTCTCAGCAGCTATCAAAAATAGCAGCTTTTATATTCAATTTTAGGTAAAGCTACCAAATGAGACAAAATCCCTTCAGTGGGTTCTTTTATTGTTTGAATTAATAGCATTTGTTACCCCTTATTTTCTTGATGTATGAAATGATGCTTCTGCAAAGAATGTTCAAGCTTAAGCAGAGAAGTGCACTTTATCTTGTAGTTTTAAATATGCAATACAATACAAATATGTTTGTTTGTTTGTTTGTTTGTTTGTTTTCATCCCTAACTTATCTCAGATTCTTGACCTTCTTTTGCATGTAGGGAAAAGAAGAGCAGAAGTATAAAGACATTATTTCCAAAAATACAAGAATTCTGGATTACTTACGGTGCTTGAGCAGAGTAAAAGTGTGTAAGGTACATATAGGCATGCAAGACCCATCAGCCTAATGCTGAGAAGAATTATTGAGATGTGTCCAAAATGGTACTTTGAAACATTTGCTCTGTCTCACTTGTATGCTATGCTCTTCAATTCTGGAGGGGTCTCAACGATTTCAGAAATTTTCCTTGACAAAAGTGAGAAAACTCTCATAATATGTATCATCTGTATTTTTTATGTGGCTAAAAACCCTTAGTTGCAAGTGAGCACACCTCATGATCTTCTTCAATCCAGGACTGGTTTGGTGAAACTCAAACCTTCATGTTTAATGGACCAATAACATCCAGGACAGTAGTGAGAAATCAATCCCAGATATTGTTTGAACTACAAAAATTATCCTGCATTGGGAGAAGAAACCTTTTGCTGTGCCAAACCTTTTTGACTTTGCAACAGCTGTGTGCTACTAAGTACTATTAATACCTACACTTTGTTTCAGTACTTGGTGAATTATGCTATAGTTAAGCTCTCCCTACAACAGATAAGGCATGGAAATGAGTGAGATCATAATTTCTCTTCCAGTCCCAACACTTTATGGAAGTTAGAATTCAGCTGTCTGTAAATTAGATAAGTACTGGATATTAGTCTCTCTCTTTGGGATACAGCTGCTGTACCAGAGAAAAGATTCCTTATCTTCTTTGGAACAGATATGAAGAAAAGGTTTTGTTCCATTTTACATGAATTCAAAATTTCAAAGGGTAAATAATGAACTATGCTTACACTCCTTGCCCCAAAAGAACCCCCTGCAGAAACTGTTCTCACATTTGCAACAATGGGCTAGGCAATAAGTGAAGAGTTGAAAGGAATTTGTGCGGATATTTGATGTGACTTTAGCAGTGTTGAGCTGGTGAATCCATTACAGGTCCAGGGAAGGGGATTTGTCTTCCTGTTTGCTTTAAAAAACAAGTGTTTGTATTACCAAATGTCTTCATATTCAGTGCAGATATGTCAAAAGAGATGGGATGTACTGTTATGGCCTTTTCAATGCAGAAAATATGTGAGTTTTTATCTCTTTAGGGAATAAAAGTGGTAAGGGGTAAATTTTATGTCAGGGAATGCAATGGCTTCCCACTGCCCAAATGTGATCACTCCTGTGGGGTTACACCCCTGGTACAAAAGTAGGGCCAAACTGCTACAAAAGCAGAGTCAAATGGGCCAGTTTCAGTGGAGCAGGTGCAGATATTTTGCCAATTATCTTGTCAGAACAGAACTCTGTGAAGTAAAACCACACGTGTCTGAAAACACTGTACTGGTTCCTGTAAGTGCATCACAAATAGAAAAACACTTGCTTTAAGAGTGCTATGCAATTGGCATACAGGAGGTGAGTTCTTGTGGTACAATGCAAATTATCTGTATTAAAAACTATTTCCAAATCTATAAAAATTATGGCTGCTTTACTCTACAGTTACACTATGGCTACATTATAATCCTCCAGCTGGCCTTTCTTTGCAATTTAGTTTTGCTGCCTATTAGCTAGAAATATATCCCCTTCAAATCTCCTTGCCAATCTAATTCCTTACTGATATAGATAGACCCTCATAATCTTTTTTTTTTCCTCAGTGTTATTTGCCTTGACGCCACTTGAGAGAACTCAAAAAGATGCTACTGTTACAAAGTTGCTTCCAGCTTTTAATCACCATTGAATTATCAGAGAATCTGCAATGTCTTGTTTTCCAGGTTTCTGAACACCTAAAAAAATTCAAGGTATCTTGCCTAACTGGAGATTTCTGGAGATGATCCAGTGTAGCCTTTTCATTTTCCCTGGATCAAAAGAATCTACTGCAGAGAACATTTTATCCTACTTTTCAGACACCTGCAGTGATGTGGAGCCCTCTTGCAGTTGTCCATCTCTCTTCATCTACTCCATGGGGAGCCTACAGAACCTGTTAAATTGGACATTTAATGTGAGATTAAGTTGGGTCAGATCAATTCTACCCTCTGCTGAACTACTGTATATTTGCATTTCAATGGAGTCATCATTTTCATCTGATGAAAACCAGAGCAAAGAAATGTGATCCAATTTCTCAAAAAAATTCTTTAAATATATATAAAATATCATCTTTTTTAATTCTGGAATCAAATTAAGGAATTTTTGTACCATATAGACAAATGTTGCAAAGGAGCACACTCCTAACTTTTGCTCAGGCAGAAATTCAAAGACTTGAAGAACAAGAAAAAAAAAAAAAAAAGGAAGCCTGGTATTTAAGCAAACTGACATCTGTTTCATTAACAGACAACCTGGATAACTCAGGTTTGTGTGTAAGAGGTTTTCATTTGTCATAATTCTTCAAACTGGAGGAACTGTTTAATCAGCTTCAGCAGAGCATAATCCCTTAACTTTGATACTTTCCCCTCACAGCACTTAGCAATGCAAACATTGTTATGAATACCTGGAAGCATTGCAGCAGATTCACAAGAGCAACCTGTCTTAGTCTGCCCAAGTGAAATTGTTCCTGAGACAAAAACAAACAACAACAACAACAACAACAAAAGAAGAAACTACCAAGAGAAAATGGCTGTCATTTGGGAAATTCATATTAATTGCCTACAGTCATAGTCAATGTGAACCCACTCAGCAAGGAATATTTAACATTATGATTTGAGCAGTCCTCAGAAAATCAGCTTCTCTGTTTTAAGTCAGCTGCACTCTTTAACAACTGGCAGAAGAGGATTTTCACTAAGACAGTTGCTCCATTGATCTGGAAATGACAAGATTTAGGACATGCATTTACATAGAAGAGAGGTGGGGACAGCTTGAAAAGTTAACAGAGTATGGAAATTTTCAAGAACGTAAACCTGAGGTTTCCATCATGGACCATATGTGTGCCCCCAACAGGCACTGCCAAATAGGTTATCCTGGGTAACTAAAGCTGTTTCACACTGGCAGTAAGAAAGTCAGAAAAATGAAAAGTAGAAAATGTTGAAAAGAAATGCAGGAATTATTCAAGCAGATAAAGTTTTTAAAAAAATAAAACAACAAACAAAAGCAGAAGATCTCATCCTCTGTGAACATCTCTAGACTGCAAGAGAATCAAGTGAATCAATCTCTCCCCAAGATATCTGGAGGAAAGAGAGGGATGGAAAAAAGGCAGAATAACCCAAATCCTTCATATCAATCCCCCTGTGATTGCCATGGTGCTCTAGTTTCCTCAGGAAAACCAATACATGACCAATATATGACCAATGTGTTTCTGCTGCTACTGAACCTTTCCCTTATCAGTGTAGGGAATTACTCTCTTCCACAATATTAATGCTGATGAAGATCTCATTTTCCTTCCTCATAAGCTTCACACAATACATAAACCATGAGATGGGACCTTTTTTTTCCTCACATCTCTTTGTCCCACCTCAATTTACCATTCCCTTGTGTATTTTTTCCTGTACACCTGCAAGAGTCAGAGGTATTGTGGTAATCAATGCAGAATCAATGGCAATTCCTGAGATTTTGCTGGGTATTTAAGAAATCAGTCATCTGGAATAGTTGTAAAACCAAGTGAGCTCCCCTTGACATATGAAATCTCATGGAGATTTATCTTACTGAAACTATGAAGTATTTCTGAGCAGACCCACTGCTTCCTAAAATAATTCACTGTTACATTGCAGCTGAATGACACAAGGTTGTGCAAATAATTATGTGCAGAAAGTGTCAAGAACCTCAGAAGAAAAGAGGGCATTTATCAGTGCTGGCAGGACTGGCATGGAAATGGTACAAACAGTACCATTAGATTGGATTAGATTAGAAAAATGGTGAAAAATGTTTCATTCCACCTGTAAATAACTATAAAAATTGTTGACACAACTATTTAATATGACTGTGATTTTTCTTTGTTTCTCTGTTTACAGATTCTTTCATAACCTTGTTCAAAGTTTTAACTAATTACTCAGGAAAAATTTTTATAAACAGGAGTTTCATCTGGGTTTAACAAAAACAAACTACAAACAAACAAAACCTCTCCAAACCTAAGTAGCAGGAAAAAAATTTCATTTGAAAGTCAAAATGTTGAGAGTTCAAAAGAAATGGTCTTTTATGGTCTTTTACTTCAGCGATTTTTAAAACAGACATTTGTGTCCTAGAGCTCTGCCATCAATGTAGCAGTGCAAGCATTTCCAAAAGCAGTAGGTCTGGTCTTTAGTTGTCCAAGTGGGTTAAATCCTGCTCTAATGATGTCTTTTTCAGTTTAGTCACTACAGGACATCTATATGATTATCTTAGACCAGACACCAGGCTTTAAAATAAGAAAACTTCGTTGAAAAATTATCTCACCATTCATACCATAAATATGGTTATGTTATCCTTTGATATAAAAAAGAAAAATACCATCTGTTTTGCATAACTCTGATCAGTAATAAACCCATGTTCTTTTCTAAATGGAGGGAAAATTAACATGAAGAAACAATTTTCAGTGCAACTGTAACTTATTTGAGTAAGGTAATTTTGGGCTGCATGTGCAGGTCTGGTCAGTACAAAGAACCTATTGAATGGTGAGACAACAGCAAGCGATATCACAAAAAATTAACAGTGAAAGAGCACACCTTTGTCTATAATTCAAGTCCCAAATATACTGCTATGTAGCAACATTAGGGCATGGTGAATGTGCTCTGTTATTTGCTTCACGGTGGGCTTTGAGCCAGGGAGTCATTCTGCCTGAGAGACAAAAGACACTCTGTCTGCACAGAGATCCTGCATCTTCCCGACACGTTTCCTCATACATTTTGTGAACTGTCTTTCCCCTCCCCTCTCCCTCTGTTATGTGAGCTGTGAACTGCACTGAAAATCTGTCTGTGACAGACACTTTCAGTACTTGGTCAGCTGTCAGACAAGCATGAGGTGAAAGACTTCAAATATGGCATTGGGCTCACAAACACACACACACACACACATAGAGAGAGAAACAGCCATCACTGGCTACTGCTCATGTCCAAGCATGGAAAAAAACAACAGAACACACCAAACCCCCCCAAAAACCCCTAGAGAGAGAGTGCTTCTATATAAGTCTGAGATCTTGCAAACAAAGAAGGCATATTTTATGGTTTTCACAGAATCACAGACACAATGGGTGAGGTTGGAAAGGGGCACAATGGGTCACCTGCTCCAACTTCCCTGATTAATCAGGATCATTCTAGATCACTTTTTAGTTTGTTCTCCAAGTGAAATATCCTCTCTGGGCCCTGTTCAATAACAAAAAGAATGTTGTCTTCTCCTGCAGCACCCTGCAAACACAATGCAATACTCAGGGAAACCAAAGGAAACATCCCAGGTTGATCCAGTCTGAGATCAGATCCTGAAAAGCTTTCTTTGTCAAAAATCTCACCAAATAGACCATCTGGGCTGGACTATACAAGTGACACAAACTCCTTCGTTTCTTTTTGACTCTGAGAGAGATATTTTTGGTCCTCTGTGCTGCAGGACCTTTTCAATGTAATTTATAAATCTAAACAAAAAACATGGCCCACATGAGTATGTCTAATATTCAAAGCTATTCCTAATATCTCTGGATACCTGTAGAAAACTGAATTTTACTGCTAGGAATTACAGGAGTCAGGACATGTTCCTCAAGTGTAGACATTTACAATTAGGTGTGTGAATTTGAGTGCTGCCATCGGCTCACTCCCTGCCACTGCAGAGTTTAAGGCACCTGCAGTGGGTGGCTCATCCTTTTTTAAGATTGAGAAAAAACATGTCAAACATAAATTTGATAGAAGTGTCTGAATTTCATCTTCATTGAGCCCTAAAGTGGACTAAATGGCTGCCATTTAGACAGCTGAGTGTCCATTCCTCTCCCTGAGGGTTATTCTTGGCTCTCTGAGATGTCCTGTCAAGTCTGAGACAGCCACCCAGGGCTGTCAGATATTGCAAAACATCAATGGGAAACTCAAACTTTCTGAACCAGTAGCTAATGTTGAGGCACAATATTTTACAGTGCCAGGCACTGAAGTGGAGACAAATGAAATTGAATTTGAAGGAAACTGACTGAATCAAACAGTGGGCTAAACTCAGCTGCCCAAACTTTGGTGTTTAGTATCATGTACCCCCAAAAAAAGAGGAAGGCAGGCAAAAACACCAGAACAACTAACTCCTGAATATACTCACAGAGAAAAAGGGAGCAATTGGCAGACAATGCCTGGTAAATCCCCAGAGCTGGAAGCATAGCTGAGGCCAGGCAATTTGTCTTACCACACATGAAATAATGGGAATGTGATTCACTTACCTCCATGTAGACATTTAGGGTTATTTTAAGTACTGCAGAATGTCCTACCTTGCCTCCATCTGACACTCCAGAAGGGGAGTCTCCCATAAGTGCTGTGTAATACCTGTTAGTACCGTGCATATGTCTCAAATATGCTACAGCAAAACTGGCAACAGACGTCCATGTTTCAGCAACAAAATCCTCTCTTGCGCCTGCACTTCCAACTTCCCTGAGCATTTGGAGACCCCCACCTTGCAAGTTGTCACCCAAATAGCACAGAGGAGTGTCAGCCAGTGATGGCACAGAGCAGTGCAGTCTGGTGTGCAATCCAAGATACCCTCATTCCCAGGCAGAGGGAGCACATGGCTCCATGAATGGAGACATTTGTTCCTTCTTTTCCAGCCACGAGGGGGTCGGCTTCTCCTCCCAAGTAACCAGCAACAGGACAACAGCACATGGCTTCAAATTGTGCCAGGAGAGGTTGGGATTGGTTATTAGGAAAAACTTCTGCATTGGAAGGGTGGTCAGGCATTGGAACAGGCTGCCCTGAGAAGCTGTGGGGTCACCAGACCCAGAGGAATTTAGGAGATGTGCAGATGTGGCACTGAGGGACACGGTTCAGTGACAGCCTTGGCAGTGCTGGTTGTTGACCTGAGAGGTCTTTTCCAACTTCCATCACGTCAATTCTGTGATTCTATGATTCTTGCAAATAATCCAAGTTTATTCAGTGTTCTCTACACTTAATGCTGAGGACATATCCAGAGAGGATGCTCAGACCCTTCTGGTGCATCTTCAGCATATAGGTTGAGATCTGCATCATGCAGTTCCCCATAATGACATTTTTTTCAAGGAAAGGTGAAAGGAAATCCTGGCTTTGTGTGCAGAAATTGAGTTCCATCTGTGACTGTGACACCTTATCAGAGTTCCATCAGTCACAGATGTGACAACCAACTCTTCTCCTCTTATTTCCTTCCATCTCATCCTGTAATTAACATTACTTCCCCTTTTCTGAGATTACTTGGGTGGGCACATCCATTGATTCTTATCAAATATGTCCAGAAATGTCTTTACCACTGAAATTTTTGGAATTCTGTGGGGTCTTGACAGAGAGATAATAATCAGTTTCCTCCTGACAGTACTGAACTTCCTCACTTCTCTCCACCTCTTTGTTCCTTCTTAGTTTTCTTTGTGATGAGCACCAAGAAGCCCCAGTTCATCTCCATAAATTCAACCTTCATGTAATAATAGAGTTTGCTTTCTCTTCCACAATTTAGCATTTAGTATTCTCTCTCCCTTGCTCGGACTCTGACTGAATTCTAACTTTTCTCAGTCTGTCTTTAAAAGTCATCATAGAATTTAAAAGTGTGTCTTTCCCCAGCCTGAGAAACCACACAAACCAGGGAGGAGCTGCAGAATTTCTTTCTGAATAGAAGAAAAGATGAATAGAAGAAAAGATGAATTCTCCAGGGATGTTCATGAGTTATTCCCTTCCTTCACCAAAATTTTCTCAACTTCTGCTACACATTTAGCCCAATAAGGTGAGCTTTTAGTATCCTTTTCATTAATAAGTTAAATACAAATAATTAAAAAAAAAGACAGAATTAAAAATATATGAGACTTTAATAAGGCCATTCAATAAACATAACATTATGATTATAGGTACTTCTAGGAAAACACATGAATTTTTTTATACGTTGACTTTGGGATCAAATGAAACATGTTTCAAAAATACCTGTTAATTTTCAAAGTCTGTGAAAGGAGTCTTCCTTAAATGTAGATACCCATGGTTATTTTAATTAAATCCATTTCAGGTGCCTAAATGACCTTTATAAAGTGGTCCTGATGGTTTTTGCAATATTCTTTTCTTCAGAATGTCTTGCCATCTTTCCTGGTAAAATTTGATTTTAAGTGGATTCAACAGAGATGTGACTATAGAAGCTATCAATGTAGGATATGACCACAGACATAAAGTATAGATTGCAAATACCTCTTAAAAAATCAAAATGCACAGTTCGGTAGAATTTTTCTATTTCTTCTTTACACTGTAATCATAGTTTAATTTTGACACAGAAGTTCTTTAGATCTGTAGGTTGATAAAGTTTATTGCACTTTGTGTGTCTGTTAACATAGAATCCCTGACCAAGAAGGTTTATTTTTTGTTATCTTTACATGCATAGGATTTAGCATGACAATATTACTTCAAAGCCATTTGGGATTATGTCCAGGTACTTGATAGCAGGATATGATTTCAAACTTGGAAGAAAAGGGAATTAGTCCCAAATATTGTGGAGTTTCTCAATAAAACTGGAAGTACATTATTCATAGAAATAATTATTAAGCTCTCCAACAGAGGAAAATTTGTGCATGAACATTTCCTGTGCATGGTGTTAAGACAAGGCCTTTTTGTGGGAGGCAGATCAAAAAGGTTTGGGGAGTTTTCCTTCCTGTGACAAGCCACAAGGTGTAATTCTGCACTGCCATTAAGGAGGACCTAAATGTGTTCAGTGCCTGGAGAACTACAAGTACTGGGGAAAACCAGATTTGCACTGTAAACAAAATTCTCCTTGCCCAATGCATTTTCTTCTCCAAGTCAAGAACAGTTAAATAAACACACACAGGGATAAAGAAAAACAGAAATATAACTTGGCAACAAAGTTTTCTGCCACTTAGACACCTTATCAGAGTAATTTTTTAAAATCTAATTTTGTTTTCTTTATAATGTACATCACTACTCTTAAACACGAGACACTGCTGCTCCTGTAAGGACTCTTGTTTTAGACGACCTCAGGAATTGGTCAGGCTAAAGACCTGAAAAATCACATTGGAAAGAAGAGAAACAAGGACTCCACTAGTTCAGTGCAGCAATCAATGATGAAACAGAATTTTGGAACTTTTCCAGGGGCGTACTTCAATGATCCATGCTCAAAAAAGGGTATGAAATATATACCAGACATTTATACATTTATAAAAATCCACAGAATGCTTCTATTCTTTTTTTTTTTCCAGGCTCAAAAACCTTATCATAAACCTTCCCTTCCCTGACATCTAACATTTTCTTCTTGACATTTCAAAATCAGAATTGGTAACAGCAGGCATGCTGGGAATTAACTGCACCAAAGATCTAAAGGAGACATTATAGAAAAGTGTGGTATGGTATAAGGATGTCACACAGCCTTGCTATACTGCTAAGATAGTGGCAAACAACATCTCACCCTAAACACAGAGACACTTCTTTCAGATAAATTATGCAAATTTAATTACATTTTTAGCTGCATTTCCCTTGTGATTGCCTGGTCGAGTCGATCTTTGAAAAAGAATCCTTCTAAATAAATGCACTGTTGCTAAATACATTTGCTATGGCAGAAATCTGAAAATACAAAAAAATTAATCTTATTCAGAGTCCTGCTGGCTTAGAGTTACTGGCTCTGGGAAGAGCTACAGAAGAGCCTGAGATCTGTGCCCTCAGTTGAAGTTAGGGATGAAAGAACCATTGACTCTTGGAAGAACCAGTGTAATTTTTAGGATGGAAGTACCAAACCTCAGTGATTGACTTTGCAATCTGTCTATTCCTAGAGATACACAGCGGAGCCTTCAGGCTGCTGTTTTCCAAAGTTTTCAGTGTTTCCATCAGTTTCCTTGGAGAATTAAAACCCTGGGAAACACAAAACTGAGATAGAAATAAAAGCTGAGGCATTAGGTTTCTTTAAGGATTATTAATATAGTTTGGAATCTCCGTAATGGACTCAAAATAATTATCAAGCCATGTAATCTGAGGCTGCACTGAATTACCTCCCCGAGATAAATGCAGATGATACACAGGAAAAAGCCACACTTTTGTTCAGGCTAATAAAAAAATGATATGCTCTAATAATTGAGAAAATTCTTATCATATGGAATATGAGAAAAGAATGCGGCTGATTATATCTCAAATTCCAGTGGGAAACCTGCCAAGAAGGTCTTTAAGAGCAATAAATTTATTGACCATTCCATTTGTGTAACAGGAATGGAACTCCAGCTGAGCATCTGGGTTTTCAGTTTGTGGTGGACAGAAAATGAGAAAACTCCACCCATTTAGGACTGAAGAACAGGAAAGGAAGAATGCTGTTTTGAAGGTAAGTACCTCTAATGTTTTGACATCTTTAATTCAGGTCTCTGCTTTATTCAGTGAACAGGGATGTCACCCAAGGTTGGTCTCTAAAATTAACCTGGAGGTTACCCACCACTTTAAAGACTTAAAAATAATTTTTGGATTGATTTATTTTGTTTAGCTTAATCCTAATCTATGATAAAAATTATTTTTTCATCCACTGGAAAAAAAGCTAATTTCTTCTACCTCTAATTCTCTCTCTTCAACCACAAAGCAGAAAATACCAGGACCATTTAGATATCTGGATATTGCCTCCCACATACAAAAATAAATTGGCAGAGTGGAGTTTCAGAGGCTTTTGTGACATTTATTCTAAGTCAGGGTCACTGTGTGGCCAACAAGAACAGAACACTGCTTTCAGAAGTTACTAAGATGGGTGTCTAAGACAGGAAAACAGAAAAGTGTCTCTGTCTATTGAATATTGAGAGAATCTGGACACCTATATTGTGTTAGATATGTATCATTTGGATATCTAAAGATAGAGGAATGTAAATTCTTTATATAGTTTATTAGTGCTTTTTGTTCTTGCTGTGATAGGCTCAGGGACCCTGCTCTGGGAACTCTATAAAATGCTGTAGAAATAAGAAGGAGCAGATGCTTTTTCTCCTAGATATTGATTGGCTGGATAAAAAGAAAAGAGGGGTATAGATAAATAGGGATAGTAAATGGAGAAAATAAAAACAAAATAGGTTTGATCTATATATAAGACAATATCCACAGACTAGATCTAGCTTACTCACTGAAATATTTTGTAGGCATCAAAACTAAGAAAATACAGAAGGAACTGCAAATGTTTATTGATCCCTCTGCCATAACAAAACTAAAGATGTTGAAAATATACCAATTAACAGGTTAAATTCATCCCCAGGTGCTGAAGGAGTCATGGTCAAAATCTGAAAACTGGATGAAAGGTGAATGTCAGGAGACAAAGAGGGGCTCTTCATACCTGAAAAATGGAAACAGTAGCTTATGACTAATGAGTTGGAGCTGGCATGAAAATTTAAAGACAAGGAATTGTATTCTTATTAGCAATGTCAGGCAAAAAGAGTCACTATAAATGCCTGATTTATACTTAATGGGATTTGCTAGAGAAGTGAGGTTTACGTAATCAGCCAGTTTGCAGGTGATGCAAACCTGAAAGGAGGGGCTCCTACAGCAGGTGGTGGAGCTGCTGTTCAGAGGGACCTCAACAGGCTGCAGAAATGATCTTTAGAGGACCCTTTCAACCTGAGATGTTCTGTGATTCTATGAAAATAAACTATGGGAACAACTTATGAGGTGTCATGACAGAATATTCACAGAAATGTTGTTGGGGGATAGGCTGTTGTTGTGAATCATTCTCTTGGGTTTTTAGGCAGCTCTTACACTTGAGTGGGGAGCTGATTCACAAGGTCTCAGTGTATATTAGGCAGAGGGATGACTGACAAACATAATAGGATACAATCTTTACCTTGTGATCCATTGCTCAGTGATCACATGCATAGAGCTTTTCATTAGCAATGGTTCTAATGATTATGTTTTCTCATACAGCAATTAGAGGTTGCCACTGTAATGTGTTGAACTGCTGTATCTGTCGACAAATAAAATAAGACAAGTCTCACTTTGTTCCCCTCCAGTGTAAGCACCATAAAAATCACACAACCCTAGAACAGTTTTGGTTGCACAGGATCTCTGAAGCTCATCTGGTCCAACACCATGTTCAATCTCAAGTCTGTGTTGTAGAAGAGTCAATCTCTGCCTTTTCCCCTTCCAACACAGTAGCCCTTTGCTGGGCTTACTCTGCTAAAGCCTTTCTTGTACTGGAGACTCTAAAACTGGCCCCAGCAGTCCCAACACCATTTCAGAATTGCTCAAAATTGGGTTTAATCACTATTTTCAGTTAGTGCACTATGGAGTGGCTAATCCAGTGCAGTTCATTGTTCATGATGACTCTTGTGCAACTTCTCATAGAATCATTTACATTGGAAAAGACCTCTCAGATCATCCCTGCCCATGGTCGGAGGCTTGGAAGCAAATGAGCTCTAAGGTCCCTTTCAACTCAAACCATTCTATGATCAAGTCCAACCCCTAATTTATTTTTGTAGAGCTGTTCCCTCAACAATTGGTGTCTCTCAATTGTTTGCTTTCAGATCTTTTCTGTCAAATCACAGGTCCAGCTTTTTGAGGTTCATCTGAATGACAGCATTTTTATCCAGCATGTGGACTGCTCCCTGCAGTTTGGTGTCAACCCCAAACTTGCTGACAGTGTGTTACTCTCCACATAATTAAAAATCATCAACAACCCCACAGTCATCTCATCTGGCAGAGCCAAGGTGCTCTTTCCCAGGTGTGCAAAAGCAAAAGCCTGTTCTGAAGGCACAACCTGAGTTCTCAGGGAGGAGCTGAGTAACTAGGAAGAAGGGAGATCTGAATTTAAATAGAAAAACACCAACATTTGATATAAAAGCAGACAAGGGCAGCTGCTCTGGTCAGCAATTACTGGAGACTGAACATGGACAGAAGCAGTCAGTGCACACACAAAATCCCTTCTGATATGGCAGTGTTCCCATCCATCCCATCTCACCCCATGTACCCGGAAATGCCAAAACAAATACAGGTTTTAATGTTAGTGCACACAGTAATCTTTCAATCTTTATCTAATATTGATTAAATAGATAAATTACAGAAACATCCTTGTCTTCTTTTTTGGCTTTTACACTATAGGACCAATGTAAAGAAACCACAGCATGAACAAGAACTTGGCTCAAGGCTTTTTAAACTCCCATGGAAAAATCAATGGTCAAGATTCCATCTTGGTTACAACAATGTCAGTTTGGAGGCATTGTTAAATAATAATAATAATAATAATAATAATAATAATAATAATAATAATAATAAACAACTCAGTAGCTAGGTGAGGTTATTTGCTTTGCTGGAGATCAAGATCAAATGTTACTACAACTGGATGTGTCAATCATTAGCAGAGAGCTTTGTACCTGGCCTCCCCATTGACTGCAAATTTCAAATTTAAGATGTAACACATCTAAAAATCATTTCAGAGTATTCCATCTATTCCAGTACAAAAAGTAAGAGGAAATTAAAATGGAAAACAAACAAACAATCTCCTTTTTGGATTAATTTAAGCTTGAAAAATATGCCGTTGTTCTATCTGGTCACTACGTGAATTTTGTAATACCTGTGACGTTGAATCACCTTGTCCTATCAGGAAACAGGAGAGCTATAAATCACTCTCCTGTGAAGAATTCCAGCCAATTCCACAACTACCTGAAAAAGGACAGAAGAAACTTCTGATCTTCGTGGAAACAAAAGGTAGGATTCGCCTTGATTCATTGGCTTAAATTATTGTGATTTTTTTTCCTGTATCAAAATACAACCTGTCATCAGAAGACTTCTTGAAAAATTTAGGACAGTCACAGAAGAGGATTTTATTCAGTGAAAAATAAGGATTATATAGGCAATAGTGTAACACAAGCTAAAACAAAAAGGTAGAGAAAATGGATGGACAATCAAAAATACCAGAAAAGCCACCTGTACCAAGAAAGCAGCATCTTAGTAAATTATTTGTATGTAGAGAAAGGGACAGAGAGACTGTAAAATACATTGAATGGGATAGACATTCAGTTTAGTAAGGTCTATAGGTTCATGTTTCTATCACCACCTATTTTCAAAGTGGGAAAATTACCACCTTGTTTAATTGACTCCTGTTCTGCAAAGTGGCTGCTAAGTAGCCTTTGTGCAATAATGCTGTACAATTGCAATGACAGAAACTTTATTTCAGGTCTTTTTCAAGGATAATAAAAAATAATTGGGATTTTTTTGTTAATGGTTATCCAATTAAATGAATAATTTAGGATACACCTTTTTATTTTTTATTTTAGAAAGAGAGACTGGAAAAACATATTCTCATGAGTTTGCCAAACTCATACAAACTAGGGATGCTAAAGCACCATCTTTCAGTGGCAGATCCTGGTATACAGATGGATTTGCAGGAAAGTCAGTAAGACCTGGCACATGTCCTGATTTATGTTTGATTGAGGGGGAGCAGGGGAGGGGGAGAGAGAGACTGATTTTAGGACCGGTGCCTAGAAATTAATGCAGAGCAATTAAATTTACATCTCATAAACTGTAAGCATTTGGTTGAAATCAGTGGGATTGCCAAAAGTATGTTAATATCTTGGAGTGGGAAACCCACTGGGTCTTAAAAAGCATTCCAATGGCATTTTGAAACTCGTATCATGTATTAAATTACCAATTACATTTAATTGTAAGTTAATTCATAGAAAATATTACAGTGAATGAATATTTTTCCCATGTCTCTAAGTCAGCTTCTTCAGCTTGGTTTGCAAACTAGAAAGCTTCATAATGTCAGTGAAGATTTTTTTCCTTTAATACGTGTTTTATGTGCAAAAAGAGTTGCCTTCCACTTGCATTTCATCATATTTTTGCACTCAAAAGACATATTTTTGCTTGTAACTTGAGTACAGCTAAAAATAGCCCAAATTCTATTTACTTTCTAGTTAGAAATTAAGTGAAAAGCATATTTTTTCATGATATTGGGAGCATAACCTTTTGTTGCTAAACACCTAAGTCAGACAAAGTGCAAAGTTTTGTAATGGCTCTGAGAAATATGAGTTAGAGAAGTTAATAAGAAAAACATTCTGTGATTCTAAAGCACTTCAAGGAGACACAGATGATGTTAAAATTTTAAGTAAGGGACATAAAACAATACTAAGAAAAGGACATCAATTACTTACTCTGTTAATCATCCATATGTTTTCCCCTGGATCAATTGGATCTTCCCTCAAATACAAGTGCTTGGAATAAGCCACCCTATTTTGAAGGCTGTGAGATTTTAATTGGACAGATGTGACCAGTCTTCCCAGTTTTTTGGCCTCTGAGCTCCAGCTGCCCATAGTCAGGGTCCATGGGTTTTGTTGTTTAGCAGAGCTGGAGCAGCATCCCTGCCTGAGGCTGGGCATGTAGGTCACCCCCAGAGCAAGGTGAGAGCCTGGTGCAGAACTGGAGCCTTGCTGTAACACCTGGAAAAGGATATTTTTTCTTAACCACGTGTTCTCCACGAGTACCAGCGTCCTCCAGAGCACCCTGTGTCTTATATAAACTGGTTGCCTCCAGGCAAAGGGGCTTTGCTGAATATGAAAGGATCAGCAAACCCTACTGGCCTCTCCCTAAGAATAATTTAAAACTAAAATCAGCAGCCCCTCAAAACCAAACAAGGTAAGCTAATAATATACCTCTGTGGTAACATGCCCATAAATTCCCTCAGAGTGGGAGGTTGGGAAAATTGCCAGAACAAGTAAATTCCACTCTAGTCACCTGCTTCCCTGCCAGAGGTAGGTGAGCAGAAACCAGCTAAATGTAACTTGTGTGACTGATTGCAGATACCTGAACTTTGCAGTGACCTCCTTGGTCACTGGAGTGGTGTTTGAGCCTCCCAGGCAAGTGGAGTCTTGGAGTCCAGAGTCTGGTGGATGCTTCTTCAATTAGAATCAGATATTGGTAGAATAACCTGAGTTGGATGGGATGCACAAGGATCATCAAAGTCCTACTCCTGGCCCTGCATAGGAAATACCAAGATTCACAACGTTAGTGAAGGCTCTAATTTCTGTTGTCATTTCTTATTATTTGTAATATAATCAAGACTTGTTTTAAAACAAATAAAACCAAAAAATATCTTCCTGAATCAGGTCTTTCCCAGTCTGCCCCAGCTCACATGCAAGATTTCATAGTGCTGGTCATCAAGGACTCCTACACCCAACAGCAGAGATCAGATGGACTCAGTGTCTAATTCCCCTCTCAACCAAAGCACTCCAGTCAGAGCAGGCAAAGGGGAACAGGGGAATTTTCAGATTCACCTGGACACAGGAACAGGCTAAGAGCAGCATCCCATTCCATTCTGCAGCTTGAAAATGAGCCATAGGCTTCCTGCCAGAAGGGCAGCAAAATTACCTGTGAATACCTGTGAGCATATTCCTTCAGGGTTACAGCAGGAAGTATGAGATGTAAAAAGCAGCTAATTCATAGACATTTGGAAGAAAAGAGGGAGAATTAATTTTATTATTTTAGTTTAAAATGGATGGGAAGGAAGGAAGGAAGGAAGGAAGGAAGGAAGGAAGGAAGGAAGGAAGGAAGGAAGGAAGGAAGGAAGGAAGGAAGGAAGGAAGGAAGGAAGGAAGGATTTTGAGCAAAAGCCAGCAAACACACAGAAGAAAGACGTATTTTGTATTCAGAGAAATGAAAGCTCTGTAAAAAGACAATTAATTCCTCATTCTCACCTTTTCAGAGATGATTCTGCCAGCAGTGTTCCTGTGTCTCACAGATGTGCTGCCTCCATCCACTGGACAGGTAGAACACATATCTCTTCTTTGTAAAATTTGGATGGGCCCTGAGGCACTTGTAGAGCAACTGAAAATGGTTTTTCCTATGCACACCAAACATATGCAGAAAGAGTCTGATGAGATGTTTAGGATCTGGAAAGCATTTATTCTTAAGTAATAGATAGAGGATCTGGAAAGCATTTATCCTCGAAGTCTGCTTCATTTCAAAGCAGTTTTCTGGTTTTACACTTGCACAAAAAACCTATCTAAATATGTACTTGTAAGTTGGCTCAGGGATAACTGTATTTTCCAGAGGTTTCCACACACAAATCCAATAATCTGGACCTCCTAATGATTGATTACTTTTCTCATTAATTCCACACATGTTTATAGAAATAATTTACTTACCTCTCTTCCTTTCTCATCCTACAGGTCCTGAGGTATTGCCTCTTTCTTTGCTCACAGTCCCGTCCACTCAGCCCATATCCCTGATTTCCCTCAAACAGCTAAATTAACACCCTGAATGCACTCACAGAGTGGTTCCTCCCAACCCAAACTTAGTCTGAAATCTGTAGTTTGCTACTTCTGCATCACATGACTGATGGCTTGACTGCATTTCCCCCTAATTATTCAATTTCTGCTCTCAATGTTGCAGTCCAGACTAGTTGAGAATTGATGTAAAGAGGAGGCTGAGTTCTTCACATGGCTATTTTTTAATTAGAGAGCATATGAAAAGCATGAAAAATTGTATCAGTTATGACAGAATTGGAAGAAAATCTATGGCATGAAAGGTATAAACATTTTCTGTTCAGTGGGACATCCTGATGAAATACCAAAGAGGCCTGAGATGATCCTGTGATTAAACAGATTTCTTCAATAGAAAAACATTGATAGGAAAGTTTAAAACTAGACAGAAGAGAAACACATCATAAAAACAATTCATACATTCTGATGATTTGTAGATCCTCTTTCCACAGAACATCATTAGGACATTATAATATTGGTAAATAAGTCTGGTTCTGTTGCCTAAATGTGAGTCTACAGGCACAAAGGCATTCCAGGATATCTCAGTCCTCCACAGAGGGTTGGGAAATACAACATAGGAATCTGTGTTATTGCTCCTTAGCTCTACACTGTGGAACCACTGAAATGCTGCTCCACATGGAAGCACCCCTGGAGACACTTAGGAGACAAAGAGGACCACAGTCCTTCCTCCCCCACTGGGATTATCTCCTTGGTTGATAATAAAATTTTGGTATTTTAATATTTCCTGCACAGGATGCAGGATTTAGTAACATTCAAATAAAACAGAAATACAGCTTTTTCTTCTTCTTTTTTTTTTTTTCAATTTAGGAAACTGCAGCTCTCAGTGCTCTGTCAAGCAGCAGAGCAGAGCAGCAGAAGTTGATTGTTGACAGACATAATGCCCTCAGGAGAGGAGTAAAACCAACTGCCAGCAACATGATGAAGATGGTAAGTTGTGTGCTGTAAATCCATTTTTAATGAGTGGTTGGACTATATGAGAGATACAACACTGTATGCAGGGTCACATTATTTTATTTAGCCACAAATTCCTTCTCCAGACCTTTCCTAAGGATTGAGCACAGCCAGCACCAAGAGAAACATAAGGCTGGGCAGGTGGAAGAAAAAAACTGGAAAATTTGGTGGTGTATCAACAGTAATGTCTCTTTTGAAGTAAAATTAAAAGAAGAAAGATCCATAGCATAATTAATTTCTTTCTGATGCATTCTTCATCAGGCTTCACAGTTTCTATTCTCTTGGTGCACAGTAACTTTGCTGCTACCTCCCTCTCCCCTCAAAAAATGGCATGAAAAGGATTTCACATTTGACTTTTTTATTATTTAACTGTAATTTCTAAATGTTGCTCCTTTATGAGGGGTATGTACCAGCGGTTTTTCATGGGTGTGTGACAGATATTTTCTTTTTTCACTAAGGAATGGTGTCCTGCAGCTGCAGAGAATGCCCAAAATTGGGCCAATCAATGTACTTTGAGGCACAGTCCTCCTAACCTGAGGAGAACCAGTAAGTGCAGCATGAGTGGAGCTGAACAGCATCACACCTTATTGATGTGGCCAGTTTGGGGTTTTGCTTGTTGGGGGGAAATGAGATGCAATTTAATTCCATTTGGGTTTTTTTTGGTCCTGTGACAAATGGAAATTTCTAGGTAGAAATCTGCCCAGTCAGTGAGAAAAATTCAATCCCATTCTCATCCCAGCTTTACATAGGTATATCCCATTTCCATAGCAGATGAAAAAAAATTATATCATAGTGATAAAGCACATTCTCCTAAAATATCCATCAGAAAGAAGGGAATCTAGAGATCTAGAGCCAGCTAATGCATAAACCAGTTTACTTATGCTGGTTTGAAATGTCTGGGAAGAAAGGGGCAAAAGGCAAAGGTGTAAAACTGGCTGGTGGTGCTAAGCAGGGTTTCTCAGACCAGACTTAAAAGTTTTTAGATTCCCTGGCAAATTGCAACCTAAAACTGTCTTTGAGGTTCAGATTAACACTTCAGATAGTCACTGGATATTGAATTTACAGCTGTACCATGTTAACAGCCCAGTGTGTTGCTGATTGACTTCTACCCACACCACATCTAAGATGTGGACAGTCCTGTCAATATTTTTTCCTAAAATCCAAATCTTCTGGTTTTGCCATGGTGAATCCCACTTGAGGACCAATGCAGTGGGGTTAGACCTGAATAAAAACAGTAGATAAGGGCACTATAAACACTTTTGTAGGTGCCAGGAGTAAAATTTGGATTATTGGGATTTTCCCAAGATTACTGGGTAATGATTATGTTGGCAACTTCCAAATAGCAAAATTACAGCCATGAACCTGCAATGCACCTGTGCAGGTGTTCCTGCAGTCATGCAGAATGTCTGTAACAACCAGCCACAGGCCAAACAGGCCATGTGCAAACTGGCCAAGTGACCCCTTCAGTATTTACAAAAGATGATGTCGCTCACCTGGAAAAAAAACAACATCCTGCTGCCCCATTTAGGATGAGAATTTCTATGAAAATCATCCCAGCTTTTGCTGGTTTGTTTTGTTTTGGTTTGGTTTTTTTTTTTCTCATGTGTGTATTCTCTGTGCATTTCTCAGCACCCTTCTCTTTTCAGATGTACAATGTGGTGAAAATCTCTTCATGTCCTCTGTCCCGTTCTCATGGTCAGATGTTCTTCAGGCCTGGTACAATGAGGAGAAAAATTTCGAATATGGAACTGGGGCAAAACCAAAAGGTGCTATGTTTGGCCATTACACTCAGGTAGATGTATTTTTAATATATATATATTTATATTTCAGGCTGAACAAATAAACGTTAGCTAAGCAAGTTTTAGCCTCTCATCTTTAAAGGAAATAAATACAATGGAGACATGAGAGTTATTCTAACAAAACAAGACGAAAAATTTCAAAGGAACAGAATTAGAAGGAAAATAATAGGTAAAGTAACAAAATTAAAATGAAAATAATAGTCTGAGTGTATGTAGGAATAAAGAGTAAAGATACTGGTATTTCAAGACTTCAGGAAGCAGCAACTTGTTTGACATCTGAGAATTACCCAGAAGGTGGAAAAACAGGGTTATTAAAGTATCAGCAAGGAAATATAAATAGGTTTGCTGCAGTCAACAGAGTTCTTTTGACTCAGAGCAGTTGGGCAATGGCTTATCCTTAACTTCTACAGTACCTGCACAAAACACGGGACACAAAATTTTACATCATCACTCCTACATTAACAGTTTCAATTGAATGAAAACATAAATGCAAAATCAAAGCTTTTATAAACATGTGTCTTGAATTATTATTGTTATAGCCCCAATATCCTTTGGCTGAATAGGTGAGGAAGCAGATTTTCAGTAAAATGGGGATCATATTTTTACTATAAAAGGTAAATAAAGTGACTTAATCTCATTGCAAACATTTCCGTGATGTATATTGTATTTAAATGATTTTCAAATGTATATTTTCCAAACTCCCATGATTTTTATTCTTATACCTACAGATGGTTTGGCACAATTCTTATAAAATTGGATGTGGTTTTGCTTTCTGCAGCAACACTACGTACAGTTACTTTTATGTCTGCCAGTACTGCCCTGCGTACGTATTGATTCTGATTTTGGTACTTGTTGCATCATCAAAATTAGTCAGGAGTTGGTGAAATTTGTATCAGGGCACATCCCCAGTAGCTGAGAAATGGGTCTGAAGACTGCATTAGGGATATGAGAGGACAGAAACACACTCATGAAAAGAGTTATCAAACAAGAAAAAGCATAAAATATATAAAAGGGACATTGATTTTCAAATTTAATATCTCTTGCCTAAAAATCCTAATTTTCATAATAGTTAATTAAAAATAAATATTTTGGACATTCTACTTGAAATGTCAGTTCAGAAAGGCATACCAATATATACAGTACAGTGAAGACTATAATTAATACCAAAAAACTTTAACAGGAATGGTAAGGTAAAGTGATGATTTCAAAGAGTGGCTAAAATTAATTTCCACATTCACAACATCTTGTTGTGGGTTGACCTTGACTGACCATCAGTAGCTCACCCAGTCTCTCTGACTCTTCTCCTCAACAGGATGGAGTAATTAAAAAATAAGGCAAAAATTTCATGGGTCAGGATGAGGTCAGGGGAGTTCACTCACCACTTACCATCATGGAAAATAAGAGACTCAGGTTAGGAAAACAACCTTCTTCCTGAGCTCAGCTTGACTCCTGGTTTTCTCTGCCTCCTCCCCCTCAGCAGCACAATGGGATGGGACTGGGGGCTCTGCTCAGTTCATCTCGCGCCATTTCTGCCATTCCTTCCTCCCCTTGCTCTTCCTCCACTCCATTGTGGCTCCTTCTCACTGGACAGAGACCTCCATGAACTTCAGTGTGGGTCCTGCTACAGGCTGCAGTTCCTCCTGAGCTCCTCCAGCATGGATTCCTTCCATGCTTGCATTCTCTCAGGACTGGGCTGCTGCAATGTGTGTCCCTGATCCAGTGAGGGCTTCCCATGGGCTCACAGCCTCCTTCAGGCATCCTCCTGCTCCACTGGAGGTCCTCCACAGGTTGCAGGTGGATCTTTGCATCCCCATGGACATCCATGGGCTGCAGGGGCACAGCTCCTGGTGCCTCTCCATGGGCTGCACCAGGGAACCTCAGCTCAGGTGTCTGGGGCGCCTCCTCCCTCTCCATCTGCACTGACCTGGGTGTCTGCAGGGTGATTTCTCTCACATATCCTCACTTCTTTCTTCTGGCTGCTGTTGCATGCAGAATTTACCCTCCCTTGAATGTGTTATCACAGAGCCACAATCTCCATCGCATGGGTGCAACTTGGAGTGGCCAACACTGGCCCTGTCTGGAACAGAGACAGCCTCTGGTGTCTCCTCACAAAAGCCACCCCTGCAAATTCCTCCCCCTCTCTGCCCACTGCCAAAGCATTTCCAAATAAACCCAGCACACATGTCAAAACTGACATATACCCAGCACACGTGTAAAAATTGACATATAACCAAGGACCAAGCATAAATGTAACAGTGAGTTACACAAGTAACCGAGTATAAATCTAAACATCTTTATAATTTAGTTTTCCTCTCAGATATGGTGTAGTGACTTCATAGATGATGTTGGCAACATTGATGTTTCAGGGGAAACCTAATAGGTTCAATGAAGACACCCTACAAGGAAGGAGAGCCCTGTGGGGATTGCCCCAATGCTTGTGAGGATGGATTATGCAGTAAGTTCCAAGCATTTTAATTGTGACATGGATAAATTTGATGCTTAAAAAAAAACCCCTAAACAACAACTAATTCATGCAAACTAAATTTTTTAAAAAATTATTTACTGAAATACTAGGGCCAAAGCACTATCAGAGAATCACATTTCACCATGCTGTCTGCTTTACCTAGGTGAAATAACACCTTTTCATGCCCAGGAGAGATAAATCTCATCATTGAACCTAAGAAATTCTAGGGAAGGAGGGGATTTCTTTACCTTTGTTTTTTCTTCATCCTCTAAACAATGGTGGCAGATTAAATGGAAGTAGCAATGCACTTGATAAGAGCAAGTGGCAAACCTGAGATTTTAGAATTCTGATAGGAAATAAAAACATATGGGCTGAGTCTCACAATGCAAGATTTAGTTAATATCTGCTATTATTGAATTAACCAAATTCTCATCGCAGGCTGTACATAAAGAAAGAAAGCTTTCCAATGCCTTTATGGATAAGTAAAAAATCTCCTTGAGAAAGCCAGCTATTTTCTCTGTGTGGTCAAATTAGTGGTTGGGATGCTGCTGGGGAGTAAATGGAAACAGAGAAGAAAACATTAGAGAGAAAATAATGTTGACGAAAAATTATTCTGAAAGGACGTAGTGAAGGTTTTCACTTCCCACTCATGATTAATTTCGTGTTTCAAATCGTTTTCAGCCAAACCCTGAAAGTTTGAAGAGACTTTTTTCCAACATTCCTGGCAAAGTGTCCAGGATGTGCCCAGAGCTTCGTCAAGGCCACTGCTCTGCTCCTGTCAATGCAAAACTGGAATAAAAGAACAGGCTCAACTTTTACCTCCCTGGATATCCATCTCCTTAATGAATTCTTCCACAAACACTGATCCCATCCTGCCTCTCCAACATTTGCAGAAGGACTGACTTCAGTACAGTGACTCATACAAAAAAAAAATCTGTAGGATGATGTACATATTCTATTTATATAATGGTCCAGAACATGGTAGAAATCTTAATTTAAATTTGTTGTTTGTTTGCCGGATATATTTAATTATTAGCTTTTATCATCTTTCTTTTCCCAAAATGTTATTGAATAAACATTTTTTAAAGGTCTGTCATTCCATATGTTTATTATATTCTTGGAATAGATGGATAGTGCTTGGTCATGCTTGATTTTAACTTGATTGAAAATTTAAACTATTGTACTGTTAACAGGACCAGAAGATAAGCAGGATTGCTTGAAACATGTAATTCTTAAAAGAAATTAGGAGAGCAGAGCAGTTTCCTGTAGATCTATTCTGGTTTAGAATCTGTTGCTGACATATGTTCTACTGTAAAATGCTCAGTTGTGAAAAAAACACAAAAAAATACCCCAAAAAACACACCAAATGTAGTTAATTTAATTTAAGAATCCTGTCTATAGTGTAAGATTCAATTTAAATACAGGTAACAAAACCTGTCTTGTAAAGAAAAAGGACTGTCTGAGAAAAGGGCTTAATTCACGATAACAGATAGTCAAAAGGGGAAAAGTCCCTGCATTTGGAAACTTTATTTTTTATAACAAGTAGACATGTGTTTCAATTTTTTTAGTATGTTCTTTCACTGTATCAGTCATTAAATTACTCATTCCTCACTGACCAGTTCATCATAATTTTCATTCTTTCTTATTACCATGAAATAAAATTCTCTAAACTTCACCAAAGTTGTGACTTTATTAGCATTAGGTGTTGAAGGGAGCCTAAATATTTAGCAGCATGAGCAGAATCAGGTTATGTGAGAAGATTTCCTAAGCAAAAACAGAAGTCAGGCAAGCAACCCTCCATCAGACTCCCTTTCAGAGAGAAATAACAATTAGCATAAATAATCTGCAATCCCCACTCGGTGACCTTTGGGATACAGGTGTTTTTCTGTGCATTTAACAATGGGGTTAAATATCATTTCAGTCTCACCTTACAAAGGTTCCACATTCCAGTCCCCTTTTAGTCAGAAGCTGCTGTCATAATTAGGATTGCAAGTCCCAGAGCCCTTGGCACAGAATAATTTCATCACACATTTGACTCCTTCATTCCAGTGGCGTTTCTTCTAGTGTGAAAGACAAGTATTAAGTTAAAAGTTCAATTTCACAACTCAAAGTGCTTGTTATTTGGGTTGGGATTTTTCCTCATTCATCTCCAGCACTTTTCCCCTCCGTGGCACACTGCCCTCTCAGCTGGAGACAACTCTAAAAGTAAATTAAGCAATGCCAGGACAGAGGTGTGAGTGCTGGAACATGACTTAACACACTCTGAAATAATTAGCACAGGTCCAAGTAAGAATGATTATGTTGCAATAGTTAATCCAGTGTTGTTACCAATAAGGAAGTGGGCAGAACCATTACCCTCACTCACAAAAGACTCCTTTACCATGAATAATGGGTCAGGAAATCATAGAATCATTAAGGCTGGAAAGGACCTCTAAGAGCATCAACTCCAAACATTTACCTATCACTGCCAGGTCCGTCACTAAACCATGTCCCTAAAACCAGAACTGCATATTTCTTGAGCACTTCCAGGGATGTGGAACAACACTTCCCTGAGTAGCCTGTTCCAATGCTTGACAACCCCTTCTGTGGAGAAATTTTTTGCCAATGTCCAATCTAAACCTCCCTTGGCACAGCTTGAAGCCATTTCCTCTTGTCTATTGTTTGTTACCTGGGAGCAGAGACCGACCTCCACGCGGCTACAACTTCTTTACTGGGAGTTGTTCAGAGCCAGAATATCCCCCTGAGCCTCCTTTTCTCCAGGCTGAGCCCCTTTCCCAGCTCCCTCAGCTGCTCCTCAGACCTGTGCTCCAGACCCTTCCCCAGCTCTGTTCCCTTGCCTGGATATGCTCCAGTTCCCTCAATATCTTTCCTGTAATGATTTCTGCAAGCCAAACCACAAGAATGCATTTCTCAGTCACTCATGAGAGGAAAAAAATTGTGTAATAAGGTAAAAATCAATCATCATACATCTGACCCAGGGCATAAAGTTCATAAGCCTAATTTAGACCTCCAGGAAGATAATGGAACAAATTTCTTCCCTGCCATTTTGTAACCACTAGAATATTAAAAATCAGCATGGATCCTTCATTAATTGATTTTGCCAAAACAAACTCTCTTCAGAGAGTCACTCAGATGAGAGGATGTTGTCATGGCTTAAGTAACAAACTCAGTAGTTCAGATAAAAGTACTGAAGCACAGCACATCCATGCAGCTGAACACACATCCATGAAAGCTCCTGAGCTGGGGGAGGAGACAGAGACCTCTGGCAGCTCTGGGTCCTGGTGGATGACAAGATGTCCATGACCCAGGAGTGTGCCCTGTGAGCAAGGAGACCCAATGAGGCACATCTGGGGTGCTGTGTCCAGTTCTGGGCTCCTCAGGACAAGAGAGACACGGAGCTCCTGGAGTGGCTCCAGTGCTGGGTGGCAAAGATGATGGAGGGACTGGAGCATCTCCCTGATGAGGAAAGGCTGAGGGAGCTGGGGCTGTTCAGCCTGGAGAGGAGGCACAGCTGAGAGGGGCCCTCAGCCCTGGGTGTCCCTGTGTGCAGGGAGGCTCAGAGCAGGGCCCAGGCTCTGCTCCAGGGCCCAGCAATGGCACCAGAGGAACGGGCAGGGACTGATCCCAGCAAGTTCCACCTGGACAGGAGGCAGAACTTCTTTCCTGTGCAGTGACCAAGCACTGAACAGATTGTCCAGAGGAGTCTCTCTCACTGGAGATATTCCAGAACTGTCTGGAGACACAATCTTGTGCCACGTGCTCTAAAAATACTGCTTGATGTGAGGCCCAGATATTGATGTTTCTAGGGCATGGGAAATATTTAGTGACTGACTATGACACCAAAGGGCCATGTTGCAATCAGTGCTGGTAAAAGACTTTAAAGCCATTATAAATACACTTCCTAACATGTTGGAAGGCAGTTTTCCTTGTCTCTAACAGCTCCTGTCATCACTGAGATCCTCACAGAGCAGCTTTCCTCCTAGCACATCCTGTTCCTGCTTCCTTCCACCTTTCAAGGAGAAACCCTTGATAACCCTGCCTACCTCTAGCAAGGGTCCAGAGCAAACAAGGACATGCCATGGGAAGGCCTGTTGAAAGGGATTATTCCCCATTTCTCCTTCTCACCTACTCCTAAGGGAGCTCCTTGCAGAGAGCTGGCTGCTCTGGGACAGGGCCTGAATTATGTCCTGCATGTTGAACTTCCTGGTTCATTGTGGAAAAGTACACAAGATGGATAGGATAGGATAGGATAGGATAGGATAGGATAGGATAGGATAGGACAGGATAAATCCAGTTAGAGGGGACCTACCTGATGCAACTTCCTGACCAAAGATTAGTTTGGAATAAGTTCTTCTCTGAGTGCAAGAATCATCTCATTTGTGAAGTGGTTTAAGAGGAACACGGTGATGTGGACAGCTCAGCCAAGGCAGTGTCCTGTCTCTTGCCATTACAAAGAAAATCTTCCTTAATGGCAGCTGGAAAAATCTTGTGGCAGGCAGAAATGAATTTCTTCTTCCTCTAGATTTGATGTCCTTTACAATGACCTTAAAAAATGGGACTGTTGCACTTGAAATATTAATCATCTGAGCAGAAAGGTGCTGTCTTTTCTACTTGTATGGAGATAATCCTTATTGATTTTCTCTGCAACATTTAGCCACAGATAAGCTTTTCAGACAAGTGTTACACAATGAAGAAATGAACATTGTACTAACTCTAACTGGGCCATTTTCAGATGGATTTCCTGACTTTATGTCACTGTTCATCTGCTCTGCTGTATCAGATTGCTGAATAGGTAAGAAAGATAAAATTTAAAGAAAACAGAAACAATCTATAGATAGTTTTATAGGTTTGTAGTTTATCCTTTTATCATTTTGTTGCTGGAAAAGAAAACATCAGGTCTGTACTCAGGAGATGAACGTTGAGATCACAGAGGGGCATGAGAACATCTGTGCCCCAGCTGATACAAGAAATGCTCCAGAACCTGATGGTTTGCACCCTGAAATCCAGCTGTGGCACCCACAATTCTCTGTTTGGCACCCAGGCTGCCCACACAGTGATTTACACAAGAGGAAAGTGTCTCCAAATTAGATGCTAATTGCAACAAATGACTGAGCAAGAAGTGACCTATTTCAATTTAATAAGAATCAAAGTTTTAATCCTCCTCCTCCCTCCATGCTGGGGTATACACAAGGGTTAAAGATTTCCCTAGGCATGGCAGAGTGCTATCAGAGGCATTTAGGACCACACATTTGGATTTAAGCAGCTGTATTTCTCCCTGAGCTGTCTGTGGGGATCCTTTAATCTCAGTCTCAGCCTGTCCACAAACCAGCACTCGCTGTAATATGTTAATAAAAACCCTCTTACTTTCTCAGCTTAAAGTGGCAGGCACTGCCTGTTTATTACTCTGCCTTTAACACATTTGCCCATAGTTTTCTGGAGTTATCATTTAGTATCAAAAAATTGCTCTCAATTTTCCTGTAAGTTTTGCTGTTAATGTTCACCATAGAAGTGAAGTTACCCGAGGTGGGTTGCACAGGTTGGAAGAGGAAGGCCATTCCCAGTGCAACCACTACATTTCCTCCTTACTGAACTGATCTCACTTCCTAACCTGGCAGAAAATGATCCACAGCCTGGCTGGCTGGTACTGAGACAGACAGCCACAGAAAGAAATAATTCAGGACAATTCAGGACAAGAGGAAATGTTAAGTTATGTTAAGTTGTACCAGGATAGGTTTAGATTAGATATTGGGAAAAATGTATTGACTGAACGAGTGGTCAGGCATTGGAACAGACTGCCCAGGGAAATGATGGAATCACAAAAATGTGAAGATGTGGTGCTTATGGCCACAGTTTGGTGGTGAACATAGAGCTCCCAGGATCAGGTGCAGCCTCCAGGATGAGGGACTGACCTTGAGTCTTTGGTCACAGAAGACTCACACCATTGCTACCAGTACTAAGAAGATGCTACCTTTCCCCAATCCATCCTTTTCTCCCTCCTCACCAAATCCACATCTGGTTGTGATAAGTAACCAAGGCAGTTTTATCTACAAGAAAAGTGTCCTTGTGCCTGATTAACTCTTGCCAACATAAACCAGGACACTAAACCAGCAGAAAAATATTCCTCTGGTCAGTTTTCTCTTAGAGGGGGTAACTGCTCTCCTCTAATCACAGTCTCAAAGCTAAAAGCAGGACCTTAGGCAACTGGATGTGCTTGACTTTCCTGTATCATGTAGCTTCTGGAATTAAACACCCACATTCACACAAGGACACAACACTTCCTGAGGTACAGGGAGCAGCTAAACAAGATTGTGTTTCTGGTTTAAACGTGCCTTAAGATCTGCAGCTGCAACACTTGAATAAAATAGAAAACAGGTCAAAAAAGCACTCGTTAGATGAAGCCCCTGTACAGAGCTACTGCTAAGATTTTAGTGCCAGGGGAATACATTGCAGGGTCTGTCATGTGTTTATCTCCCAGCTTATCAGAGGAGGGTGTCAAAGGAAGCAATAAGTAAAAGATAAGCTAGTTTGAGACTGACAAGACCATGTTGTCTAGGTTGCCTGAACAGCGACACAGCAAAGTGTTCACCAGCATCGTTAGCAAAATCAGGGATGGGAATTGCACGTCTGATGGCACTTGTGAGGAGCAGCCACCATCTAATGAGTGCCACGGGTCTCTGGTTAGTGCTGTGTACTGCTGGCTACATCTGTGAAACAAGGTGGAGATAAAAGACAGGGAATAATAAAGTGGGATGTCATTAATCGGCTTCTACAGAAGGAGCGTAGCAGTAGATAGCATTTAATAATGCATCGCCCCAAGCAGCTCGGTGTCTGAGCCTGATCTTATCCTCTGCATAAAGCATCTCCCCTGAGCCCCTGCTGGCTTTGTTCACTTCAGGAACTGCAGCATCAGACCTGCTTTGCTGGCAGTGGGTGGGAGCAAGAGGCTCATCCTGCCAGGAGGTGATACACAATGCATAGGATGCCTTTCTGCTCAATTTAAGGAAATAGCAGCAAATGACAAGGCCATTTAGGATAAACCATAATTGCCAGCTAGCCCACCCATTACCGGTTAACAAGAATGAAACAAGATTGTACAGGTTGAGCACTGAAGGCTCTGCTTAGCCAAGATGGACCACAGAGCTGCTAAGTTCAACCAGAGAAAATGAGTTTGCCCATATGTCACCGTGATATTTTATGAAAAATCCCTTCACCAGGATTTCTTCTCCTGCGAAGCTGGGAAGTTTCAGCCTCTCCCTGTTTTGGAATGTGATTTGGAGACTTGTTTACCCAGCATGTGAATTGTTTTAACTTAATGACCAATCCCAGTCCAGCTGTGTCGGGACTCTGGTCAGTCACGGGTTTTTATTATTCATTCTTGTTTAGCCTTCTGATGTAGCCTTTCTCTTTCTTTAGTATAGTTTTAGTACATATTTTCTTTTAATATAATATCATAAAATAATAAATCAGCCTTCTGAGAACTTGGAGTCAAATTCTCATCTCTCACCTCATCCTGGGGACCCCACAACACCACACCCATGAAAACCTCAGGAATATCAAAATGAATTAGTGCCTCCACTCATTTCTGGGGAAGCAGCAGGCACGTTTCAAAGATAAAACAGCAATTGTGCAGCATGCCTGAATATTCCAAATATATGGAATAATGGTGTGTTCACTGTTGTCCCTCCTCATGACCAGGAAACACATCAAGAACTGCAGAGCAGACTCAAAATAGCCCCGAGATCCAGGCAGGAATGGGAGTTGTGTGTACACACGTGTGCACATGTGTATGAGGGAGTTGGGAGTAGCTAAGAGCTGAAGAAGGGGAGAGGTGTGATTTTGCATTGTTTCTGACAGAGGAAACACAGCCCATTTTAATCATTCCTGCAGACCCCGTGGTGACATCATCAAACAGGCTCCAAGGGGAAAACATTGATGAGAAGATGAATCGTGTCCATTGCAGTCTAACACCTTCCCTGTGTATTTCAGAGGATACCTGCACACTGTTGGTACATGATTGATGGCATTCTACAGGAGGATAAGTAAATGCTTTCTCCATGGCATGACTTGAGTCAATTCTTAATTTCAGGCCTTTTTAAATAGATTTTCTGCTGAAACCTTTCCATCCATTCTTTTTTTCATGTCTGTCTGTAGTGACAGGCTACACAGAGTCAGAACACAGGTCTGAGCACTGAAAAGGTTTTCTGTGCCTTCATAGTCTTAGTCCTTGACACAATTTTGGCTTAGACCAAATAGCATTACCTTCCAGAAAAGCCTTGGTATGTCTGACAGGTTAATAATGCCAAGGGCCCTTTAGCATCTTGGAAAACATGGTTCAAGAAGCAGAGTTCAGCTCTACTGACCAGAGCCAAACCAGTGGCCTTAAGACCCAAAAAGTTATCATAGAAAAATTGCACCATCCATATTATTACATCTCCCCCAAACAACTGTTTTCCTCAACCTTACCTGGAAAGAGATATAGAATAGTGACTGACTTGACTCATATAATGCTTTCTTAAAAATTCTTGGTGATGTCAAGGCAGTCTGTCACTATAGGACACAAAAGAACACAAGCACACTACTGTTCTCAAGGTGAAGGAAAAAAGGGAAGTTTATTTTTTGACTCTAACATTTATAGTTTTCTAAAAGTGACAGCGGATTGGAGGGTGACAGTGACACCTCTCCAATGACACTGGTTAAACCAACAGTCTCTCAACTCTCTCTTCTTCCATAAAGGAATGCAAAACAATGAGTTATTTACAGAAAGTGTGTGAGAAAGTTCACTACAAGAATGTCAACATCAGAAGGCTTAGAAAATCTTAAAAAACCAGGGTGACAGCAGTCATTTACCTTATCTGCTCATCCAGCCTCTCTTAGGCACCTGCTGTAAGAAGAAAATGTGAAATAAAGACCTGAAGTACCTGTAAAGGCAGCATAAGGAGAATGGCTTTGAAGTAGAGCTCTGGTGAGATGAATGCCACTCTAGCAGTCTGGATCATGCTCTGGCTGGGACAGGTTTTCCTCACCATCTGCAGGTTCAAGTGAACCTGTAGCTATAGTGAGGTTGATTTTGATGACAGCACACCTGGCTGGGGTGGAGCTGGAAGGTGAGGGCTCTGCAGAGAAAAAAGGTTCTGGATCCAAAGCCACAAAGTGAATAGTGCAGATGCAGTCAGTTAAGCACTGAGACATTTTCTGCAGTGGGTCAAAATAAGAAGTTTAAAAAATATTTAAGAGAAGTAGTCACGAAACACTGCAGAGAATTGAAGTGAATCAGTTTCCATTAGATGAACCAGTTTGCCCACATTCAAATCCTGAAGGCACAGAGATCATTTGCTACACCACACATTCTTAAGAGATCCATATTCTTGATCTTTGATTACATTAGGAATGATGGATTTGGCCAGAGAAGACAGTGGCTGATGAATTTGCTGGAGCACAAGGGAGAGGAGTCACCACATAACCAAGCAGCCAAAGTCACCTTTATACAGCCACAGAATGCAGAGCTATAATCAGCTGGAGGGGGAAAAAAAGCCTGTGGCAGACAAGAACCATGCCAAAGGCATCCATAGGAAAAATACAAGTGAGAAGGAGGGATTGGAAAAATGACACATTCTTGCACCTGAGTTAGCTCAGCCTGGCTTTGCCCTGAGTTGCCTCATCTGGGTGCAGTTTAACAGAGATGTTTCCTTGGAGCAGAGCTGATTTCAGGCTGTTCCTCCTCTCTGACTTAAGAAGGGAAAAGTATTTACCTGATCAGTTTATGAGTAGCTGTGAGAATCTGTCACTTTTAGGTGCTAGAACCTCTAAACTGCTCAATGTATCATAATCCCAATCTCTGTTTACCCTGTTCATCTATATTTTGGTCAAATTACCAGAAAATCTTATTTCTTCCTTAAGCTGTCTTTTCCAACTATTGCAGTAACTAAAGAATGAACTTGATTAAATACATATTTAGGAAGTAATTCAGACTTGAGAGAGCCTATTCAGAAATTTTGTTTACTCTTGTATGCAAACTACTAATAAAATATATATATATAAAACTATACTACTACTACTATACTACAATACTACTATAAAGCAATATACTAATTTTCTGAAACATTTTATTCAGAGCCTTGGGTTTTTTTATCTCCACAAAATTATGCTTTCTCTCCTGCCATCAATAAACAAAGTGCCTGGATTTTGTTCATTTGAGTACATTACCTTAATTACTAAAAATCATTCTAAGTTAAAAAAGCTTAAAAAATAGTTTAAAAAACTCTTTGATATATTATAGGGATATACACATACACACACACACAGGGATATACATAATATATATCTTGACAGGGACACAGTCCAGCCAAACCAACAGATTCTTCAGTTTTTACAGATTTGACTGCAGATAGTTTTTCACATTGTATTTTGATGTAAACTCCTGAATACCAAAACCACACAATCAACCCAAGCTGCATCAGCTGTGGAAGTGATTTAATTTTCATAACAATGTGTATTTTTTTGAGTGAAGATAAAACCACAGGACTGTGTATGGGATGGAATATTCCATGGAAAATACTGAAATCTGGTACCACATCTGGTGACACAAGTGGCCTTGATGCTCCTCAGGAGGAAGGCACAGATCCCTCAATTAAACTGGGCCATATCAAACACTGTGTGTATGAACTGGTTATTTATTTTGTGTGATTCAGCCTGACACACACAGGGGGCTCTGAAGCCTGGCTGTGCCCCATCGGGTGTCACTGGAGGGTCCCAGATGATGGGCAGTGCTGCCAGATGTGCAACAAGGTCATTCTGCTCCTGCATTTTTCCTGTTGCCCTGTCACAGCTGGAATTGTACTGCACGCACAAAACTGCTCAGTCCTGTTCCCAAACTTGCTTCATTGAAAATATAGGAGTGCCCTCTGGTGGAAAACTGAGCAGTTGAAGCTCCAGTGTCACTAAAAATAAGCAATTTCCTCAAATGAAAATATCCATTTCTTGCTGGTACACCAAAAGGTTTTAGTTACATCACTGAATATTTCAAGGCCAGATTCATAATTCTGTGCGCTGCCATTCTGCAAGGAAGTCTTCAGAGCCCTGAGGCTCCAGGTGTTCCAACCAGGGGCTGTGGTTTGGTGAAAATATCAAAGGAATGGTTTGGGTTGGAAGGGGCCAGAAAGATCACCTGATTCCAACCCCCTGCCATGGGCAGGGACACCTTCCACTGTCCCAGGCTGCTCCAAGCCCTGTCCAATCTGGCCTTGGACACTTCCAGGGATGGGGCAGACACCAGATGTGTGCCAGGGCTTGGCTGCCTCTGTTCCTGATACCCAGGGCTCAAGCACTCACCCTTGACTCCTACTACAGGGAAGGAGCAGATGGAAAATGTGGCATTCACATTTCTGGAAAAATCCCTTCGCCCAGGATTTTTCTCCTGGGAAGCTGAGAAGCCTCAGAGAGAAAGGAAAACAATAACTATCTGATTTGCTTCTCCTGTGTTTTTCTGCTTTGGAATGTGTTTGGACATTGCTTACCACAGGTGATTGTTTCATTGGTTTCTGCTGTGAGCTGTTTTGACTCAATGGCCAGTTGGGTCCAAGCTGCGTCAAGACTCTGGGAAGAGTCACAAGTTTTCATTAGTATCTTCTTAGCCTTCTGTAAATACCCTTTCTGCATTCTTTAGTATAGTTTAGTATAGGATTCTTTAATATAATATCACAAAATAATAAATCAGCATTCTGAGAACATGGAGACAGATTCATTCCCTCCTTCATCTTGGGGGAAACCCAAATACAATAGGAAAGTTTGCAGAGGGTCAGCAAAGTAAAAACAGAGAAATTAAGTGCTGTTGAGATTTGCATATTAGTATCTTAATGATTTAAAAAGGAAAACATCAACATTTAAATGTGGAAAGGAAAAAAAATATTTTAAAAAGCCGTGAAATTGGATTAGGAGATAATTGGGAATCTCCAGGTTTTTGGGTGTGCTATCAGAGCCATCTGTGTCCATAGAGCTGGTGGAAATTGGTATCACAGCCGAGCAGAGCAGAAAAGAAATTGAAAGAAAAGAAAGTAGTGATTTGCTAAAAAACTCAGGCTCTCAGATGATGACATTCTTTCAAGGTAAATATACATTAACTTGATTATTTAATAACCTGAACAGAGCTTTTGATTTGTTGCTTGGCACTAAAAGTATCATTGGAGCTGATGAAAAAATGTCCTGCCTTTGCAATATGGAATATTAAAGAAAAATTACTTTGGCAAATGGCAAGTTTCCTGGTAAACACTCTCTGGCTCTGTGGGAGTGGTACCTCACTGACCCAGGGTGTTTGCTTTCCACAGAGCAAAGGACAAGCAAGAAAATGGTCTGTGAGACTAAAATCTGCAAGTCTGCCATATGAGAATGCCACAATGTAAAAACTTTTTTATATTTATCTTCTAAAGCCACACAGACATGGAGATAATCCAGGCAGTGAAATTTAAACCCCTTTTCATACACAGGGAAATGCAATAAACGTCCATGTAAATGGTTTTCACTACAATAGAACAGTGGGATGACAGAGGGGCAGCCAAGGCTGATAAAATTCTCCATCAATACTTAAAGAAGCCATGGAATAAATCTTTGAGCTGTGATCAAGGTTCAAGGCAAGGTTGGATGTGGCTCTAAGCAGACTGTTCTAGTGGGTCTCATCCCTGCCTATTGGGACTACATGGTCTTTAAGGTCCCTTGCAATTCTGTGATTCTGTGATTTTAACATCCACATCTATAAAGACAATCATCACACAAAAGTCATTTAGAGAATTGGGACAATGGATATGGAAATTCTGCCCAAAAAGGGAACCAAGAGAGCATTTGAATTACTGACCTCATCTGATCCAGGGAAAAACTGTGAATCAAATTATTGAAAAAGCAATGCCTAAATCCATGGAAGCTGTGCTGATGGCAAAACACATCTAATATTTCAAACTTCCATCAAGCAAGCCTATGAGATGAAAAGGCCTCATGGCAGCAAAGTCCTTAAAAGGGAACTTCTACATTTCTCTTTACATACCCAAAGCAGAAATGTGAAACTGTTACTCTGCTGCTCTAGTATGCAAACTGGTGGCCAACTTCTTGTGTTCAGCTGAAAGAATGAAGGCTAAAATAGAATAATTACATCAAGTGGCCGGGTATGGTAAGGTAAATACAATAAATATGGGATGGAAAATGGCAGAGCAGGTTTGGGTTGCAGTGACTCACACTTACTGTGTCAGTAATGCCATTTATGGACAAGATTGCCACGGGAACACTCAGAAATATCATGGTTTGGATAGACTGTAAGCAAAACTAGGTTCAGAGGGGGATATGGAATTAGGAAAGGAGATAAAGGGGTGAGAGGGAAGGGAGGAGATGGGCTGTAATTCAGAAAATGGGAGAATGAAGAACAGAATCAAAGAACATTAGGAAGTGAATCCTCTGGCAATAAGGGGAGATGCACAGACATCAATGATGCCAACCTGTGGACAGCTGAGGGCCACCCACTGTGAAATCCAACGTCCTTTTCATGAGATCATTGTCTGGGTGAGTGGAACATAACTGGGTCACAGTATTTATAGAATTGTAATTTGAAAGTAGATCTAAATCTCAATTTACATTTCAGAGATATAATTAACAGCTTCATGGTTGCACATAAATGCCTGCATAGCAGTGGACTAATATACCCAGAATCACAGAATTGCTGAATCACAGAATGGTTTGGGTTGAAAAGGACCTGAAAGATCACCTCATTCCACCCCCTGCCATGGGCAGGGACACTTTCCACCATCCCAGGTTGCTCCAGCCCTGTCCAGCCTGGCCTTGGACACTTCCAGGGATGGAGCAGCCACAGCTTCTCTGGGCAGCCTGTGCCAGGACCTCCACACACTCTGAGTAAAGAATTTCTCCCTAACATCTAATCTAACCCTGCCCTCAGTCAGTTTGAAGTCATCACCCCTTGTCCCGTCACTCCCTGCCCTTGCCAAAAGTCCCTCTCCAGCTCTCTTGGCTCCCCTTTAGGTGCTGAAAGGTCTAAAAGTCTCCCTGGAGCCTTCTGTTATCCAGAGTGAACAATCCCAATTCTCTCAGCCTTTCATATTCCTCAAAGCATTTAGTTCAGTTGTGAGTCTGCAAGTTCCTGACATTTCCCAGGCTATCCAGCCAGGGCTCCAGATAAAATCTGGAAAGGCACAACTCTTCCACATGCACTTGCAACCTCCTTAGCACTGCAAAGGTGTCTTGGTTTATATGAGGTGGTGCCAAGTGTCTCTTCATGGGCTGCTGCTTTGAGATTTAGGTCTTCAGTAACCTAGAAGATCTCTCTCCTTCTGGTGTGAGAACTTACTTAGATGTAAGTAGAAAATGTAGGAAAAACCTACATTTTAGATACCCTCTTTTAGTTAGACAACTGTATAATTCAACTCTGTTTTATGACTTACCTCAAAAGAGTTTGTTCATTGATAAAAAACAGCACAATATTTGCTCTTCCCTGACTTGGGCATAGAAAAGCACCAACATAAGCATGCATACTGAGATACCATTGATACTCGTGTGCACAACTGGATACTTTCCAAAGGCAGAAAGCTGTAAATGTTGTGTATCAGTTTCAATCAGGAAATATTTTTTTCCTTAGCAATCATTTTTCTGCTGGTCGTTACAGAGCAGTGTGTTCTAGGTTCATCTTTCTGGACTCTGTGTACATTTTCTATCACATCACATCTCTCTAAAGGGAAAAATATTGCAGAATGCAGAAACCAGGAATCTGTGTCTGCCTTTGCAACCCTTTTTTTCAGGGCCTTTCCCAGCAAATTAATGCCCCCTCTTCCCTTTCTCCCTATCAGCAGCTCTGTGGGCTCCTGGAAGCCAGGCTGTGGAAAGGCTCAGCTTCAGCAGAGTGTGGGGAAATCCCTCTCAGTCAAGATATGTTTTGAATGGGTATTTAAAATATCCTCTGGTTATGTAGCTTCTATTCATTTTCTATCAAGTAATTTCCAGATTCAGACTGTAAAAAAGGTGAGAAGTCACTCCACAAAGAAGCTTGGCTGTGGCCAAATGCAGCTGGTTCAGGAATTATTATGAGTCAAAATGCATTTAATCAGCAATATAATTTCCAAATGACTCCTCAAGCTAGGATTTGAAGTGGAGTTTCTATAAATACCTCTTTTCACAGCTCCAAATATTTCTCATTTACTTACTGCAGTCAGTCCAATAGAATGTTCTGTGTGAGACTCCCTGACTTGGAAATCACATTTCCCTGTTTTCTAACAAATTTTAACATTATTTGTTGTTGCAACAACAGTTCAAAGTATTTTTTATGAACTGGACACTCTGCATCCTCTACAACAGCTCTGGTTTACTTTTATGCCAGGTCCATGAAAACATTAAAATGCTCATATATAAGAATTTAAGAAATATGAGCATTTTAAGGAATTAATTTCACACCCACACTTTTTAAAAGATTTCATAGTAAAAGGCCCCACACTGTCACTACTGCTAAATTACAGAAAATCTTTTTCCAGCAAATACATGCAGGAAACAAAGGGGTGTTCATGAAAAACTTCAATTTGTGTAGCCTGTATTTCTCAGACAAGTATGTCTGAAGTTATTAACCATGGAAATTGAACATAAAACCTGTTTTATCCATGAGTAATAAACAAATGCCTCCAGGTGATCATTACATTTGAGATATCTGTGATAGTTTGAGTCTGCATTGCTTTGTGTCTTTCACTATTAGTTAGAGAGGAAGGGGTGTATTCTCACTTCCTTTAAATAACAATAAAAATTAATAAATCACCTATATCAAAAGTCAGTTTGAATTCCAAGAGAAGTCATTATGGTTTGTTTGCTCTGTTTCCTGTTGGCCAGATTTAGTTCAAATAAGGGATTTGTTCTAGAGAATCAGCTGGGCTTTGGTTTGGTTACACCTGACTCTCACAGAGAAAGACATATCTGAAAAAAAAAATGGTGTTGTTCTAATGGTTTCCACACAGAATTCTTCTCTGTTCTTCCCTGTTCACTTTCTGTGTATCTTTCCACACTTACAACAGGCATTGGTTTATTTGGTATATGGGACAAATATGACTGGAGTGATGAACCTCATCTCTCTCATTGATCTGTATCTGATATTTTCTCTTTATTCTAATCTAACATTTTAAATATATTAGATATGTTGCTTCCCAAAGGTGACTTCAGAGGTGTGTTTTATCTATTTGCAAGAAAAAATTGAGCTGAAATGCAAGTGCTTTCACTATTGGGTTGTCCCAGGAGATGGAATGAGTTTTACCCCACATTTCTTTTCTGGAGTCAGTCTTTTGTCCCACAGCAGAGATTTAGAAAATGTTTCTAGTGACTTACTAGATCTAAAGGGAAGCTGAATTAACAATCCCTATATGCTTAAAAAGGACACATGCATTTTTACAGTGCTCAGCTTTGGCACATTTCAGCAAAGATTGAAAAGAACACAGGCATGTATTGAACTTTGATATGAGAAGTGTATGATTGTTCTGATTGAATCATTTGCTAATCCATTTTGGGCTTCATGAGAATGGCTTTCACACATATGCACAAAATCCTTCCTGCAATTTTATGTGTTAGACTTTAAAAGCTCTCTGGAATAATAGTGCCATGAAAGAATTATATTCCTCACCTGAGGAAACCACGAAATCTCCTTGTTGCAAACTTCCTAGAAAAATATTGAAAAACACCTCTAAGGAGCAGCCTGTTTTTTGCAGATCAGTTTCTGGGAGCACAAGAGAAGGACTGGGCCTCTAAAAGTTTCTGGACAACAATTGGGTGTTTTTTCATTATTCCATTCTACTGTGCTTATGTACAGTTACTCTGACAGCAACTTTTTGATTGATTGACTCTGTTGCTTCGCTCTCTAATAATAATAATAATAATAATAATAATAATAATAATAATAATAATAATAATAATAATACAGAGGGGAAGGTGAGTTGGGTTGTGTGGAAGAAATCAGTAATGCTCCTTTTTGCCAAACAAAGTTAGGTCTGCAAGGTGTTCTGACAGCCAAGAAAAAGATCTGTGCAAAGTTCTGAACCACACAGAACTGCAGGGATTTTAATCTAAAGTGCTACTTCTACTCTCATTTACTTCAGTGGAAATAAAGAATTAAAGAAAGTGGATTTTTGTCTTCATTGTTTGAGATAAATCAGATTCCTGCAGTTCAGGTCTGGAGGAGAACTTCCACAGTCAAACCATTCTAGCTGATCTTTTTTTAAGAACTTTCCATAGATTTATTTTTAAAAATATTCTTACATTTGCAGAACTCCATGGAATAAATTCTATTTTTTAATTTAATTACCCCACCCTTTCAGGTAATCCAGATGAGGAAGTGGGAATTGCTATGCTAAATTGTTCTTTGTACCATGGATCCGGATGTCAGTTTTATTAATCTTTTCTTTCTTCCCAATTATTTCACCCACAGACCATGAAATGTAGCATATCTGACAGTCATTCTTTAGAGAACAAATTGTTTTTCACTATTCAAACAGGTGGGGCACGCTTTAAAGAAATACTCTAAGTATCATAATTTCATTTTAACAGTACAAATAAAGCTCAGATGACCGTAGTGAATGAATGAAAATTGTTGAGTAGGGTGGATGAGGTAAAAGAATGGAACTATCTCCCAGGACATTGGGAATCTGGAGCTGCTGGGCTGCCTCCCCTCAATAGAAATGCAGTCAATAACTATGGTAGGTGTCTCATGAGGCTTTCTGATGGTGATAACCCTGGTCTCATCAAAACTGCCACAAGCACTTCAGATAAAAATGTAACTGTGCCCTTATCTCAGAACATGGAAGGATATGGGAGACCTTATCAGAGGCAACTTCCCGTGAGTGCTGCCTGCTGTACAAAGGAAGAACAAAGGCAGCTTTGTTTTCCAACACAGGGGTTATAATACAATATTAGAGTTCCTGCAACAGCAGGCAGCTGCAGGAATTCTGCAGAAACCTGGAAACAGTGAGGCAATATTGACTTGGCAGCATGGGCAGCAACCTGCACCCAGTGTGGTGAGAAGGGTGCTCAGTGTGCAGCACACCACAGCAAAGGATGAGAAAGGGAGCCAGGAATGGAATAAGGAGATGTGCAGATGCTTTATGCCTTCTGATAGCCAACAGACTGCATGGAAGGAAGCAAGAAAGGTTGTGTTTGAGCAATGAGGACCTGTCAAAGCTGCCTTTGTGATATTTTACCTTATAAGAGAGTGGAAACAAAGAACCTGCAAGAAGGAAGGATGAGCAGAGTGATGCCAGGTTGGATAGGGCTTGGAGCTATCTGGACCACTGGAAGGTGCCCCTGATCATGGCAGAGGGTTGGAAGTTGGAGATCTTTAAGGTCTTTTCAACCCTGACCATTTTATGCTGCCCTAGAGCAGAGCACATGCCACACATCTCTCCAGACTGAAGACATGAAACATCTGCAGCCATTCTGCAGTAACTTAATCTTGAGCGACATCTGGGGTGAGTTATGTGTACAATAATCACAGAATCACAGAATCACAGAATCACAGAATCACAGAATCACAGAATGGTTTGGGTTGGAAGGGACCTTAAAGATCACCTTGTATTTGGGCAGGGATACCTTCCACTAGACCAGGTCACTCAGAGCCCCATCCAACCTTGTCTTGAACATTTCCAGGAATGGGGCAGCCACAGCTTCTCTGGACAGCCTCTTCCAGGGTCTCATCACACTCATAGTCCAGAATTTCTTCCTAATATCTAATCAAAACCTGCCCCCTTTCAGTTTAAAGTCATCCTCCTTTGTCCTATCACTACATGTGCTGGTAAAAAGTGATGCCCAGTGCCACAGCCTCAGTGAGCTAATGGAATAAAAGTTTTATTCAGCAAATGGAAGTTCAGGAACCACTTGGAAGAAAACAACACTGGGTCGCCCACAGTACAGGTCATTCTGTGTACAGCTAAGATGCTCATTTATATCTCTGCCTCAAAATATTTATCCCACTCTTTTGCCAGAAACAGGAAAGACAACTGCACAACAACCAGCTCAGAACTCAAGCTTTTGTTTTGTGAACACATTAGCACTGTATCTACATCAGACTAGAAGTTGAAGTTCTGCAAAAGGACAGGTCTTCTGTCTTCTCTTTTTCCTTACCCTGGAGACAAGGAAAAAAAATCCAGAACTATGTAGCTGGATTGGTGGATTTTCAGTCACCTGTTCCTTAAGGAAAGTTCTTCTTTGCACAATGGGCAGCCCCAAAGCTGGTGTCATTTATCAGCAATAAATATTGACAAGGAAAAAAAAAAAAGGGGAAATGTACATATATACAGCCCTGGACTGGAGAGAGCCTTTCACTCTCCTGCCACTTCCTCAGGTGCAGAAGGATTCTGGTGGATGAAGGTAATGTATGCAGAACTGAATTTCAGCCTTAGAGATTTTATCCATATAGTGTCTTGTTCATTGTGCTTCTAATTTTAGTGCAGTTAATAGCTGAATTTTACCAATAATTGATAGCGTGATAATTGAAAGAAAATTTATGCTTATAATATCTCAGAGAAAGAATGTAAAATAAAACATATCTTCTCTGAAAAACACCTCCCAGGAGTAGGGATGAAAAGTTGCTTCAGTGGAGTCTAATTCCTGTATTCCTTTAGATCAAAATGCAACACTTGGACCCACTTGCTTCTTTCTACAAATGTGAACATGAAATAATTTTTGCATTTGCATAGGGTTATCAGTCATGGGAAATGCTTTTCTAATGCCTTTTGAATTGTTTTGGTGTTAAATTTGTTTCACCTGAGTATTGGGATCAGTGCAGCTGAACTCAGAATTTTGTCATGTCTAAATGTTAATTATGTGTCCAAACTTTCCAGGTATATATGCTGCTGAAATGCCTAATATATATTATAGTATGTAATAAGCTGATTACCTTTTCTTAATGGACAGTGAATTTATTACTTTAATGAAATTTAAAGAGGCAAAGTCAGACAAGGTAGAGGAAAAATATATCAAAGTGAAAAGACAAATATTCCCACTCTGCCAAACTTTCAAACCTGCTATGCCCTGAAAGCTGTATCAGATGGCAGGAGAAAGATTCTACTGAGGAATGGAACACCAGGATTAAACATAAAAACCATATTTTTCAAATAGAAATTTGTTTACAGTTTTTAAGCTGTCAATGTTTATTTTATTTGCTTTTAAACTCAATCAAATTTTCATGAAACCTCAGGTTTTCAAGTAGAGCTGCCTAAAAATGCATTGTTGGCATTTGTTTTTCAGAAGCATAGAAGTGATTTAGTGGATTGAGCACTATTGACAGGGAAGGATAATTCTATCTGGGAACCCTCATCCTTTGATGATGGTTCCACACATTTAGTCCAAGAGATTTGATGGTAGAGTCTGGCAGTTGAAGATGTGCAGCAGTATTTAATCAACTTTAACTCTGGATCTAGAAATATTTTGTTTCCTGTTGCAGAATTTAATCTGGGAAGTCCCAAAAAGATTTGTGTGTATGGAAGGGCAAGACAACTCCTCTGTGTCTAAAAATATCCCTGCAGTTTAAGAATTTATTCTTCATTGATATCAGTGAGATCCCTGCCTCTACCTCATGCAAATGATTTCCTTATGAAATCACAGGAAAACAAGACAAAGACTGAACATCTGAATTACATGATAGGACAAGGATTAGTGATTCTAAACTAAAGGGGGGGACATTTTATTTTTTGCCAGTGGTAGTTTCCCTATCAAGCAGAATTTCCTAGATTTCTATTGACCTGTCCTGCTCATACCATGGATTTTTCTGAGAGGCCAGCTCTAAGGCATTTTATATTTGTTGAGGTTTGTTATCTCTATTTCCCTCTTGCCTATCTGGGTTAAGGCAACCTGCTGACTCAAAGCTAGTCTTCCTTGGGATTTTGCTCCCTCTTTTTAATAACCAAAGAGAACTTTTCCCCATATATCATCATCAATACATAGATATATAACTTTTGATATGCAGAAAAAGCATCCTGTGTATATGGGTGGGTTTCAGAGTGTCTGTGTACACCTGCATGAGGTGCCTCAGGAGTCAGAATGCAGTAGCCAACGTTATTTGTTAATAACATCATATTTGAAAGTCTAAGTGTTAGATGAAACATGAGGGTGATCACCACAATTTGCTTGATCCATTATTATTCTGATTTAATAAGGAAACAGAGAAGTGGGGAAGAAATGGAGACTATAGTCCCTATGTTCAGTGATCCACTCCAAAACACCAAATCTCACTTGAGAAGGACTCTGATGTGACAGTACTGAACACATTAATGGGCGTTTTTATATACAGGGAGGCAGACATGAAGGGGAAATGCTAAAAATTGAAGATATCTTGAATAAAGAAGTCAAAAGGGGGCCGATCCATCTATTCCAAGTACCACAAAACTTTATGCTATTTACAGCCCCTGCTTTCATGCAATGTGGAGTCTTCTCTCTGTAGGAGGCAGTGGTGCCCATGCACAGTTTCAGCACATCCATAGTGAGGATCAACTAAAATAAACTTATTTGTGCAGGCTTTACTTTGCAGCAGTTTTGTATCTTGCTCACATATCACATTATGCCATAAAGTGTATGCAACAGAGACTAATGGATTTTGGGGGTTTGTTTTTGGTTTTTTTCCCCCTGTAGAAATGGATCTACTAACTGCAATAATTCTCCTGGCTGCTTTGCTACACCAATCTGATGGACAGGTAGGATCATTCATCTGTTCAAAACACCCATATCTGACTCCTTTGTATAGAAATCTGACCTGATATAGTCTGATCCTGTGGTCTCTAGAGATTTAGAATTATGGGGTGCAAGTATTGTTAATATGTTAATGTAATATATTGAAGATGAACTCTTATTTTGTACAGATGATTCATTATTAGTATTAGTATTAGTATTAGTATTATGGTTGAGCAACCTGGTCTAGTGGAAGAAGCTGTCCCTGTATAAGACAGGTGCTTCAGAGCTACTGGCTCTTTGAGCTTCCAACCCAAATCATTCTGCCTATCAAAATACTCTTCATGGACCTAATTTTAAAAATATATTTTTCATAAATAAATGAATAATTTAAGATTCAGAAATATGATTCATAAATCTCCTAGAGAGGATTAGGTTTGTAAGATACCTGCTATGCAGGGACTTGCATGAGAGTTATCAAGATCTTATTAATGAATGAAAAGAAACAAGTACGTTAGGAAAGAAAATTATAAATCTGAGGTGAACCATGCTGGAAATTGATACTTTCCTTTATCTGAGTATAGCTGCAGCCTAAAACTACTGGCTGAGATGTTATTTCTACCACCATAAATGTCTTAAGTTAAACAAGTTTTATGAGACCAATTATTGGGGTAGGTTCAGTTGACCAAACAAAAGTGACAAGAAGATCATAATTTCTCTTGTTTATTATACTTCTGTTAACTGGGACCTTCACTGTTTTTTTTTTCCAGGGTTTTCCATTTAAAAGTGTGAAATCTTTCTCCTTTCCTCATTTTAAGTCTCAAAATGAAAAACAGATCCTTGAGCTGCACAATGAAATACGGAGATCTGTATTTCCCACAGCCAGGAACATGCTGAAGATGGTGAGCTATGAATTGCAGCCAGCCTGCTTTTCCTTTAAAGGAAATGATGGGACAAACCCAGCATCAAAGGAAGCTGTGGGATGAAGGGATTAAGAGCAGCCTGATAAGAAGGACTTGGAGAAGTTCATGGATGAGAAACTCAATATGAGCCAGCAAAATGCTCCAAGGGCTGGAGCACCCCTGCTCTGGAGCCAGGCTGGGAGAGCTGGGCTGTTCAGCCTGGGGAAGAGAAGGATCCAAAGGGACCTTAGAGCCACTTCCAGTGCCTAAAGGGAGTCTATAAGAATGAGGAAAAACACTTTATCAGGGCCTCTTGCAATGGCACAAGGGCTAATTTTTTTCAGTTAAAAGCAGGTAGATTAAAATTAGATATAGGAAGATTTTTATGATGAGGGTGGTGAGGCCTTGGCACAGGTTGCTCAGAGAAGCTGTGGCTGCCCCATCCCTGGATGTGCCAGGACCAGGCTGGATGGGGCTCTGAGAAACCTGGTCTGGTTGAAGATGTCCCTGCTCATTGCACAGGGTTTAGATTAGATGACCCTTCAAGGTCCATTCCAACCCAAACTATCTCTGATTCTCTGAATCTAAGAAGAGAACCAAACCCTGGATGAAGGAAAGAGCATGCAAAGCAAAGGGGGAGCTGCAGTTTCTGAATCTCACAGTGTCAGGAGGGCAAAGGAGACCTAGATCTGCAAAACTTCTCCCATCCCTGATATCCTGGTTATCCCTGTCCCACGAGCAGATGAGCTGGTCAGTGCTCTGTGGTTCATCCTGCATAGAAAGGCCTGAAACATTCCCCAGGTTCAAAGCCCAGCTGATGTTCATCACCACAACTCAGCTGCACCTGGGCTGAAAATCAGATTTATACCACTTAGTCCAGTGCACCCTGCAGTGTTCATTCGGACACAAAGCTGAAGGAAAGCAGTAGTATGTTATAAAAACCCTCTTAATCAGCACCATCTGGAGATCAGGACTGTGTGACAGAACTGTGCAGGATAACCTGCTCTGAAACCTTTAGGAGTTGAAGAAATGTGCCCCAGGAGAGTAAATCAGCACAACTCCTTTCTTTTGAGGGCTGTGGGAGCATTCAGTGCTCAACACCCAAGCCATTCCCTATTTTTATTGGTTTTTTTTTTTTCCATCTCATGGGCTGCACTAACCTATCTGTGACCTGAATACTTCTTCCTTTGTGTCTTTCAGGTGTGGAGTGAGAAAACTGCCAAAAATGCTCAGAAATGGGCAAATCAGTGTGGGATGAAAGTCAGTCCAAGAGACAAGAGAGTTATTAATGGTACTGACAAGCATGGAGCCTCAGCTGATGGGTTAATAGCAGTTTGCAGATGACCCCTGTGAATGTGAAATAGAAATAAGCATTACTTTAATCTGTTGTAGAAGAGCTTTTTAGGATTATTAGATGGAAGGTGTCCCTGTATATGTCAGGGGAGTTGGAACAAGATGATCTTTAGGTCCCTTCCAACCCAAATCATTCTATGATTCTGTGATTATTAAACACAAAAACATCATTTTTGTCAGATGAACACTCTGAAAGATAACTTTTTGCAAGTCCTTAAAATCACAGGGCAAAGTGAATGGCATCATAGGCATTTTTTTAAGCATAGAGCTACAGCCTCTCTGTCCCATCTCCTGCCCTATACTTTGCTTCTCTCCTAATAAAATGGATTTACCTCTACTCCAGGTGTCACCTGTGGTGAGAATGTGTTACTGTCATCCTACCCAAGGACATGGGCTGATGCAATTCAAGTGTGGTTCAGTCAGTCCTCCAATTTCAAGTATGGATATGGAGCAATCTCAAAAAATGTCAATGTTGAGAGCTACACTCAGGTATGGAGACTTGAAACAAACTGCAGGGATACACCAGAATCACAGGAGTACACTTAAGCCAGCTGGGAGTTATTTATAATCAGGAAAAAATTATCAATGTCATCATACTATTATCTATAATTCATACTCTGATCCAAAAATGAATTATAAGCTAAAAGTCTTTTTCATCTAATTAGGAGGCAATGGAACCAGTATTTTGGAAGAGCTGTCCAGAAAGGAAATAGTCTGTAGAAAAACCTTTAATTTAGAAATAAATATTTTTTATACAGAGATAGAAATATGTGATTAAGAAATGTCAAAGCATAATACCTATGATGAAAATATTTGAATTTCAGCTTCAGTGTCCTGCCAGAAACTGTGCTGAAAAACATTTGGAAATTGGAGGAAACTCATTTTTCTATGTATTCTTTATGACAGCTAAACTTTAAATTTAAAAGCTGACTAGAAAAAAATGAAAGAGAAAAATTATTTTCTGGTTCTGTTAGTTTGTGAGGTTTTGGGTTTTTGGTTTTTTTTACAAGAATTCACTCTGAAATAATGTGCTTGTTTTTTGATCTGCAGCTTATCTGGTACAACAGTTACAAGGTGGGATGTGGAGTTTCCTACTGCCCCATGGGCCCCTACAAGTACTTTTATGTTTGCCAATACTGCCCTGCGTACGTACTGCCTTCTTACTCAGCTGTGGTGATTCTGGAAGTGTTTCCAAAACATCCTTGGCTATAAGATAAAATGAATGCAATCTACTTTAAACATTGATACTTTTGAAAATACCAGTGTAAATCGTGGGTTTAGCAGCATGCCGAATAGCAATGTTTGTTTTATTTCGCATTGAAAGAGATATTAGGGAAATTTTAGCAGATGAGCAAGGGTTTATCTCTGTCAGAATCAGGCATCAGGCACAAATCATGCTGTAATTTTGAACACAAAGGAGAAAATCAGATGTAAAGTGGAAACCAACAGCAAATGAATATTCCCAGAGGTAAAGAACTGCATTTCAGAAGGGTTTTGCTGAGGTTTGGAGCAACCTGGTCTGGTGGGAGGTGTCCCTGCCCATGGCAGGATGTTGGAGCTAAGTGATCTCTAGGGTCCCCTCCAACCCAAAGCAGTCTGTGATTCTGTGATTTTATGATTACCTCAATCAGTTGAAATCCATTAGAGAAGCAGAGCTAGGAAGCACATACTTTTTTTTAACAGATAATGTTATACATATACAATCAATCAATTCATTTGTTTCTCTAAACCTTATTGTCCCTCTTACTTAAAATCAATTTTTTTGTTATTCTATAAATATCTGAAACTAAAACATGACTGCCTATGAAAATATTTTTATCCAAAACCTTCTGGATGCTTTTCACTGCAATGAATAACAAACTCCTGTTAATGGCTCAGAGCTTCGTGTTGATCTTGTTTTGTCTTGTAATTCTTTCAAATTTCAGAGGAAATAACCCAATGCAAATAGCTACGCCTTACAGAAGTGGACCAAAATGTGCTGACTGTCCTGGCCACTGTGACAAAGGACTTTGCAGTAAGTCACTCCATTCTCCTTAAAAAAACCCACATTCTATAATATTCAAGCCATTTTAATAGCAGAGCAAAAGTACAAAGTTTATAGAGACATGAACAGCTGGAATTTCTGGAAAATGCAGAATCATCAAACCAGAGCTCAGTTTTCACAAAATATTTCATGTGTTTGCTTCTCTCTGTTCTATTTCAGCCAACCCTTGCAAGTATCAAGACCTCCTTGGAAACTGCAAAAATCTGAAAATGTTGTTTGGCTGTAGCCACTCACTGGTGAAGAAGAAGTGTCCTGCAAGCTGCAAATGCACCACTCAAATCATCTAAAGTCCTGCTGGGTGTCATTAGAGCTGCTGAGAGATTATAAGGAAAGAGTAGAGCCCACTGTAAAGTGTATTCACTCTCAGTGCATCTGCTCAGGCTGACCTGTAGGTAATAATTTTATCTGAAATCTGACCATTACTTCAGTCTTAAATTAGATAGTAGCTCAAAATAACCTCTCATGTTATTTTAGGTTTTGTAGAAATCATGTTTTAAGTTACTAATGTGTTACTTTGTGTCTTTCTTTGAAGTGGATCTGCCACTGATTTATTTCTTTTTAATAGGAAACCCACTTTTAAAACACTTCAGGTTTTTTTGCATAATTTGTTAGATGCCACTACATTTTCTTCTGTTAACTTTTTTTCATTGTTAATGGAATGTCTTCCTGCTAAATAAATACATGATCTACCACCAGTTCACAAACAGAGCTTTTAATTAAAGTTATTTATAAATAAAGGGGCGGGGTTTTTTTTATTTGGAAAATTCCTTATGGATATTTTGAGGTTCTTTTATACTTCATGTGAGTGTGGATGAGAAAAGAAAAGAAGTATAAAGCACAAAGGGGGACAATTTTTTGTACAGGCAAAATAATAGGCACACGTTGTATCTGCAACTTTTCCTCTGACCTAATCACAAAAATTCTGCTACACCTGCCTGTGGTGATAAATGAATGATAAATTTATTGCTGTGGCTCTTTCCCACTGACCTTGCACCACACTGGGTGTCCCACCAGAGCTCCAGCTGCTCCTGAAAGGATTCTGGTTTTCCATAGCCCTTGAGCCACATAAACTAGCCTTGAGCAGGGCAGAACTCACCAATTTCCCTTCTTATTTCAGACCAGTAAAAATAATTTTCTCCACAAGACTGCAATTCTAGATAAAGACACAAGAGGGTGAGCCATACCCAGACATGAACCTGCATTGCTTTTTTTTTTTTTTTTATTTTTCTACCTGTATAAAGGATATCCCCTTTCATTAGATATTGAAGTTCTGGGCCTAGTCTCACTTGCACAAAGTTTCTTAGCTAATATTGGCTCAATAAATAATCAAAACATATAGAAACAGTTTAGCAGTGGTTTCCTCCCCTCTATTGTTTCATCCTGTTTCTGCTGCTCAAATTACCACCATATTAAAACAATTGAGAGTGTCGAATTAGGGAAATTTATGGTTTCCAGGACATAAATTAATTCTGGTAGCCTTGATTTTGTACCTTTCTGTAGCTCAGTTTCACCCTCATGACCACTGCCACTGTGCAAGGCTCCAAAGAAGCTGGAGAGAGACTTTTTACAATGGCATGGAGCAGTAGGAGAAGGGCAAATGGCTTCAAACTGAGAGAGGGCAGGGTTAAATTGGATATAAGGAAGAAATTCTTTGCTTTGAGGGTGAGGAGGCCCTGGCACAGGTTGCCCAGAGAAGCTGTGGCTGCTCCATCCCTGGCAGTGTCCAAGGCCAGGTTGGATGGGGCTTGGAGCACCCTGGGATAGTGGAAGGTGTCCCTGCCCATAGCAGGGGGTGGAACAAGATGATCTTTAAACTCCCTTCCAACCCAAACCTTGATTATATGATTTTTAGGGAGTAATTCAAGCTGAAATTTTCCTTTAAAAACTGTGTTTTCCTCAGAAAACACCAACCTGTAAAACCCCAATTCTCTTATGGGGGGATGCATAATTTTGGCAAAGCTCTCAGGTGTCTTCTGGGTTATTTTCCAAGTTTTTCCTCTTTCCTCCCCTTTTATCTGGGCCAATGAATATTTAACAAGGAAGTAGTTTATTATTAGAGATTTCTGATAGAGTTCCCTCCCTGGAGAGCCAAGTTGCATGCTCTGGATATCCAGCTGTGACGTTTGAGCACAGCAGCAGCAGGAGCTGGAGAGGATCTCCTACAACCTGAGGTGCCACCCTGGAGCACCAGGCACCCTTCTGGGTTACTGCAGGGTATCCAGGCACAACCTTTGTGCTTTTGAAGGAGATTTCAAAAGGTTCTGCTTCCCTACTAATGTGGAACAGAACAAATAGGAGGTGAGATGAAATGCTGGAAATGCTGCCTGGGTGCTCCTGTTTCTCAAAGCTGGCATCAAGGAGTGCTTGGGATACTTCACTTCATGTCCCTGTGAAAGCTGAGATGCTGCTGAATGTGGGTTCATCACACTCAGATGGGGTAAAAGCAATATGATATTTGCTGGGATCCAGCATGTCAAATGACTTTTCTCTCTGTTACTTGCCTGTACTGTCACAAAGTTATTTTTCACACTGATGTCTTGACAGTGGCTTCATTTTTGACACTAGGATGTGCTTTTTGGCTTGTGCTGAATTGTGCTACCTTTTAGGTGTTAGTCCAGGCAAGAAGCAAATATCAGCAGGAATTTCTTACAATTTCTATTCTGGTTCACAAGAAGCACATGTGCTGAGAGATGATAAGAGCAAGTACTAGAGAACAAGTCTAGGCCTTATCTGTGGAGAGGGGTGTAAGAGCTCTTCAGCTGTTAGCTGACATGACAAGGGCCTTAAACACAATTTTGAACAAAGGTTATGAAGTAACTTAGCAGTCTGACAGTTTCTGAAGAAAGAATATTTTTGATATTTAAAGTGCACCAACTGCAGCAGCTCCATGGCCAAATTTGGCCTCTGGGCTAAAGGGAAGGTCATCACTCTCAGTATCCCAATGTCTTGCTGAGTGCCATGGGCCAGTATCTTCCCTGTTTTTCCCCATCTATTGCTATTTTAGAACAAATCTTCCCCAAAACTAGCCTCAGTCTTATTCTTGACAAATCTTACCAACAGGTTAACATGAAATTACAGAATCATTAAGGTTGGAAAAGACCTTCACAATTAAACCATGACCTCCAGTGCCACTTCCATATGCCTTTTAAACACCTCCTGGGCGGGTGACTTCACCACTTCCCAGGACAGCCCATTCCAATGTTTGACAGCCCCTCCCATGAAGAAATTATCCCTAATACCCTATCTAAACCTTCCCTGGCACAACTTGAGGCTACTCCCTCAAAACCTCATACTAAAAAGAAGGCACATGACATCAGAAACCTGTATTGTCAGAATATCCAATTTATTCCCATAAAATAAATTCATGGCAAGATGTTTGAGCAAGGCCAAGCAAACAAGGTCCATCAGAGCAGGGACAGGAGAGGATGTTCCCCACCCCTGGGCTGCTCCCGTCAATCCAGGCCAAGCTGCCAAAAATGGAATTCCTCTAAATGTAAAGGCCATGGCTAAACTGTGAAAAACAGGAGATGAGCTCTGTGATTAAGAACTTTCTTGACAGCTCCTGTCTCCACTCTTGGCTGTGAGCAAGACTTTTAACTCTAAGCAAGATATTTGACCTGTGAGCTTCAGCCTCACCGACTGCAAGGCAGAGATAAACCCACGCAGCCAGGGCAAGGAAGATTAATTAGTGAACGTTGAGAAAGAGCCCACAAAGCACTAGGCCCTGTAAATTATAATATCACATTTGATAGCCACACCTCCAGCATAATTATATCTCAGTTTAACCACAAGGCAAAGGGGACAGGGGGCAGTGGGAGATAGAAGTGAGGATGTGGCACTCCCTCCTGACCCACCGGTGACGTCTGAGGTTCATGGGCTGGTCACTGGGCTCAGCCCTCTGCCCTGGGCTCTGTGAAATGCCAGCCTCAGACTGCTCCCCAGGACTGACAGATACTCTGGCACCAGCATCAATGACAACGCTGGAAGAAAGGCAAATTTTAGGAAAATTTGAGGTAGCAAGCTGGCATGGAAAAGGGCCATGTTAAATATTCATTCAGTCACTGATGGAGAGCCCAAGATCGACACATGTAACTGGAAATTACTTTTAAAAATCATTATCATCAGATGCTTGGGTTTTTCTCCACAGAAATGACCATTTGAAATCAAATTATATTTTTCATTTGATCATTAACGCTCCTCTATTTTCTTCTCTTTTCCCACTGCTCCATGAAGTGCTGAAAGACAACAGCCCTGTGTGCCACACTAAAGTCCAATTATGGCTTTTATTTATTTTGTTGAATGAACCAGAAGATTTTTTATTTCAAGCACTGACTTTAAGCCATCAGGGTTTTTTAGGGAATTCAAAACCATTCACCTACCTTCTTTAAAACGTCTTTTTCCAATGTAAACAAATTCCAGAAAACTACACTAAAGATAAAAAAGGAAGTGTTATCTTATATTAAATGTGTTATTTTTTATTTAGTGACAGCATTCTTTATGCAAGCACATATGATAAGTTTCCCACAAAGTGATTGCTGAAGGGTCATAAGAGGCTTATTTTGGTAAAAATGGAACTGTAACCCTTGTGATTTTTGCAAAGGACTGACACACTGAGAAGTCAGGGACATTTTCTGAGCACTACTGTTTCTGAAGCACAGAAATTACAGAATTTCTGTAAATTCAACCCAAGAATGTATTCACCTCTTCTGTAAATATGGCTGTGCAACTCCAGTCAGATGATGGAGGTGATTTTCCACGCTTGCCCAACAACACACCAGAAAATACCTCCTAAAAGAGACTCTTTAAGTTGATGGTTTCTTTCTAGGAGTGGCTCCTGTGCAGGTGCCACTATTTCTTATGGCAGGAGATATTTCTCAACATCTTGCATTTTTTTTCTTTATTTTCTACACAAAAACAATATATATATAGATATATGTGTGTGTGTGTGTATATATAATTCATTAAGAATTGTAGTGAAGTCAAATTTAGTGAAGTCAATTTCTAAGCATTGAAACTGGAAAGGTCAACAGCAGCCTTCCACTTGAATGAAGAAGGACATAAAAATTTTACAAATAGAAAGCAAAATATTTCTTGAAGGTACTATGTGGTAACCTACCTACAATTACAGGAAAAGTCCTCAATGACCTAAAAATTCCATGCTGCTGAAGAGACAAATGCTGGGTGATTGAAGAGGTAGAAAATGTCAGTCATAATAAATTAGGTGTTGGAAGCAGTAATCATGCTTCTTCCACAGATAACAGTGGCTCAGTGTTCATGAGGAACTCAGTTTATAAATGGGAAAGGAGAAAAATGGCAAAGGAAAAGAAATTTGTAAAGAACCTGGAGGGGAAAGGTGAAATGAAAATGAGATGTAGAATGTGAAGGCAGGGAGACAAACCTTGTGATAAGGGAGAAACCACCCAAAGATGTGGAAATTTGCTGGGCAGGTAAAATAGCCAGAAATATCAACAATCGTCCAAGTCTAGTATTTAATAACGAGCACTGAGGAGGTTTTAGCCTCCTTGAAGCCTCTCCCACCACCTGCCCATGGCCCAGGAGCACCATTTTGGCTCAATCTGTCTCTAGTCTTGCTTTTTGACAAGCCTCCTGGATAAGCCTTGGATCATCTTTTCTGTAATCAATAAATATAAGGATGGGTTCATTGGAAACAGAAAACCAATCCAGACCATTTTGACATAATATTAACCATAATGTGTCATAAACCAAGCCTAAATCTTTGGATCTCAGGTTATTCCAGTAGCCTTGCACTAGAGTCATTGCAGATCTAGACAGATCAGTTGTGCAAACCAGTATAAAGATTTTTATCCAGCTTTATATGAGTTATTTAACACTCTCTGCATGTTTTAGAGGTAAATGAGAGTTTTCTAAGGAGAATGTAGCATCTAATGAGCTATAGCACAAAAACCTGTGCCTCTCACAGCTTGGTATGAACATTTCAGAGACTGGATTTTTCCACTGAGGTAATTTTTCCCTCCATACTCATATTTATTTGCTCCCAATTCATCGTAGTACCTCCTGTGTTGGCTTGTCCCGGAAGGGGTGTTGTATTTTAGATAGTAAGTTAAGTTGTAGTTGTTCATTGAATTTGTCCTTGGCCCGTTGTGAGGAAATAATAAATTCACCTTGTCAGCTCAATAGCAGAGGACTACTTTGGGATATTCAGTGATTTAGCACCTACTTCCTGGCAATTAAAAAACAGGCATGTAAATTAATTATTAAGGTGACAAATCATGTCTTCCATCAGGTCAGCATTCAAGCTGCAAACAAAGAAGTCCCCACTTGCCTAACCTCCTCAGCCAGCTGGAGGAGATGTTAGTTGTACACAGGAAAAACAAACAATATGGGAGTTTCTTATAGGAATTTGTTATGTACTAATTGTTCTACCCACATTTGCAACTGGTGCCAAGGTCAAAATTATTAGAATTGGTGGGTCAGTGTAAACACATGGACAAAAGGCACAGTTTATGTTGGGGTTCAACTTGTGCTGTGGCTCAGAGTTTACAGCACTCACTGAGTCATAGAAATTTTGTGTTTACTGTCTCTCTCTGGCTTGACAGATTTTTTTGTGGATCAACTATTTCATGGTACCACTAAACCACACCCTGATGCTGTACCACTGAGAACATCCCAGCTCAGCCTCCAGAGGCTGGTGGTTGTACAAATGATGGAAGAGCCACACTTAGCAGGAGGTTTTCTGGGATTGCTCAGATTGACCTGTGCTTGTGCCTGCTGATTTAAGTAAGGAATGCATCATGAAAGGTCCCTGAGGAACAAAAGACTTACGGAATCATAGAATCACAGAATGGTGTGGATTGGGAGGGACCTAAGATAACATCCATTTCCAATACCTTCCCATGGGCAGGGACACCTTCCACTGTCCCAGGTTGCTCCAAGCCCTGTCCAGCCTGGCCTTGGACACTTCCAGGGATGTGGCAGCCACAACTTCTCTGGGCAACCTGTGGCAGGGCCTCACTATCCTCAGAAGGAAGAATTTCTTCCTAATATACAAGACTCACTGCAGTTCTCTTCACCTTCTGTGGATGCAGCAGCTCAGAAAAAGAGAAAGCAGGTTTCATTTTCTCACAGAGGACTTGTGAGACCTTTTAGGGAGTTGTAGAAAAACGATGATAGCTTGTTTGTATAAACAACCTGCAGGTGGTGTTTTCCTACTCTGTTTTTCTGCTCTTCTCAAGGACTGTTTGTGAGAAAGATGTTTTTGTTAGCCAATCAAGTAGAATGTGTTGAATCTCTAAAAAAGAGGATTTTTTGTATTAAACATTCTTCTCCTGCAAACCAGCCTTCAAATGAATTTGTGTCATTTCTGGCACAAGGGTGACAACCTTCTTTACAAGTGTCCTTTCCTAGTGCTCTTCTGATGTGATGCAAAGAGTGAACACAAATCCAGGTGTACTCACAGCTGTGGAGTGGATTTTGAAACCTGGAGGCAGACATTCCTTCTGTAAGGAAAGACAACTGAGATGATTGCCTGCCATGTCTGAAGTCATCTCCTTGTGCTTTTTCAGAACCTTAATACCTGCTTGCCTTTAGAGCAGACTCTGTGAGTGATTTCACATGGGCAGCAACAGCCACATCAAATGTCCTTTAACAAGTAAGCACAGAGGACTGATGGGGAGCGAGAGAAACTCATTAACATAAGAAAAGTCAATAAAAATACATGATTCACCACTGACACCATCTGAGACTGAAACACAGACATCTTATTATTTCTTCTTGCTTTCATAAAATAATAGGTAGAGCTCCTGGGTGTTCTGCAAAGCATCCATCTTAGCTGAGGTTCCTTTTTATCACAAGAGCAGTTCAGAGAGGCTGGCCCTTGTAGAAGGGAGCAGAACCCTGTTATCTCCAGTAAACAGCTTTCTTGCTTTGGGATACACCTCCACCAAAAGTTTCTGTTTCAGCATCTAACCCCTGTTTTGCAACACTCATGCAATAAAAGCAGAAATGAAAGAGTGAAGTTTTTAAGTGAAACATGCTCCTCTTCAACAAGTCATGCTTTAGCTGAACACAGCCTAACTGGATGTAATTATTTGGCCTATTCTATTTAGGGGAAAGAAAAAGATATCATTTTTTTCTAACTGGATGTAATTATCTGGCCTATTTTATTTAGAGGAAAGAAAAAAATATCATTCCTTCTAGTATTACCTTCTATTGATGTTCTTTATGTTCTGGAAAGATTAAAAATATGGTCTAGTAATCAAGTAAGGTCTTAGAGAACAAAGTCTGTGAGATTTCAAATGGAAAAAAACCCCACATTTATTTTAGAAAGAGACACTGCAATATCAACCCACATTTACAAGAAATCAGCTGAGAGACTGGTGGGGGTGATATGGATCCAGTCAAGACAGAGAGGCAATGGGCAGAAACTGATGCACAGAAAGTTCCACACGAACAGGAGGCAGAACTCCTTCCTGTGCAGTGACCAAGCATTGAATAGAACCCAGAGAGGCTGTGGAGTCTCCCTCACAGGGGATATTCCAGAAATGACTGGACACAATCCTGTGCCCTGTGCTCTGGGATGACCCTGCTGGAGCAGGGAGCAGGGACCAGAGGGAGCCACTGTGGCCCCTTCCAACCTGACCCATTCTGTGATTCTTATTGTTGCTATCTAAGGAGTCTGAAAATCCACTGAATATTGCTTCTGTCTTTAATGTGAAGGAGGCTATTTAAGGACTGCATGGACAAACTGCATTTTCATGGACGAGCTTTCAACTTGAGGAGAGACAAGGGTTGCTGACTCGAAGAATTGAAGCTAATGTTTAATGAAACAAATGTTTCTTCTGCAACACTGCAGAAATGGGATAAATGTCAATGTTCTCAAGAAAATTTAGCTCAAAGTTCAGGAGATCTAAGAAATATTTCTGTCCCAGTGTGGAGGCAATATGCACCTTATTCCACCTCCCTGGTCTCCACAGCTGCGGCTACAAGAAGAGCACACACCAAGGAAGAAAACTGAAGATTAATGTGCACCCAAGTCATGCTTTGTAAATCCACATTGACTGAGGAATCCTTGTAGCTCAGACTTCAGTGAACTGAGCTCAGAGTCTTAAATAATATCAGCCTCTTCTAGGAGACATCCTGGCCCTAATTTAAACTGTGTCAGCCAACAAACATGACCAAAAAGGGCACTTTCATTCACCTGGCCTCTTAAGCCATATATTTAAGGGAACTTCCTTTACCATGAAAGCAATTGCTCTTGGAAGTTTCTATTTCTTCTGGAAAATAAATAGAAAACACTTGCAGATATGGTGCTGAGGGAGTATAGTTGGTGGTGCTGGTCCAGTGGTGAACCTGCCAGTGCTGGGTTAAGGGTAGGACTTCACAGTCTTAGAGGTCTTTTCCAACTTCAATGATCCATGAGTCCATGATTTAAAAGGAAAACACTGCAGGTTCGATCAGGCACAGAAATGCAGAGTGTGTCTGGTCAGCTGAATGCCACTCCTGATGCTTGAGGGCATTCTGTAGGAAGATTATTAAATGAACATTCTTTCTCATTCTTTAAGTCAGATAATGCCCAAGGAACCCCTTTATTTCTTACTTTTATCATTTCAGAAGCTCAAAGCTCTGCCATAACTGTTCACATTTATTTACATAAAGTTTGTGATATGTCACCAACACCATATTTAGATGGAAAGCTTCATTAAAAAAAAATCCAACAGCTATTTAAATGACAAATATGTAAAGTTATTTAGTAGATAAAGGTGTGCAACAATATTTGTCAAACACCCTCACTCCTTTGCATTAATAGCCACCAGGATTGGGATAAATCAAATAAGGAGACATAAGGGAATTTCCTAAAGAGGAACAGTTCAAGTTGTATGTATTTTGATTGCCCTATGCAGCAGATGGATGGACACACAAAGGCATTTGAAAGGAGATGTTGGAAGTGGCTGTTCCCCATCACCTGGAAAGGCTGTGTCAGAAACAAGGCAATCAGGAAAAAAATGGGAATGACCTCAGGAGAAAAATGGGAATGACATGGCAGTTGATTCTGCTGGGAAATACATCAGACCCAAATGTACACAGACCTCCTGTGTACAAAGTCTCCACTGTGATGTAGGGCTGAAAGATCCAGATCTTGTTTTCATGATTTAACAGGACAGACATTCTGTGCTCTCCACAGATGCTGTGACTGGGTGTGTGTGTAACCAGGGTATGGATATTCACAATTCTCAGCAAGCAAAAACTGAGACAGTAATTCAGGCCAAACTGGGTTTCCCCAAAAGGTCCAGTGAGGAAAATAGTCCAGCTTCAAACCTTGGATAAAGCATCTTCTTTCTGGAAGTTTGTGTTGTCAGCCCTTTTAGCTTAAAGCTGGCAATACCTGAAGATAATTTGTGACAGATTCAGCCTTGTTAGTGGTGAGAGAGAAATGTTTCATTTATTTAGAAGAACAAATATTAGAGTGCCTAAATACTGGAAAATAATTTCTTCAGTATCCCTCTTTGTGTGTAAATCACCTGTACGTGTCTAGGGATACTGTGGCTGCTGGACCTCACTGGGAAAATAGCTAAGTTATTCTTCCTGACCAAGGAAAAAGGAAAAAGACATGGATAAACACTCTTCCAATACAGATTGTGTGCCTCTGTGTGTGTACATACCTGCCTGAGACATAAAGACATAAAATAATAACCTCAGAAAAAGTCCTGATTGAATGGACTTGACCCATTTTAAAATCTAAACACTATTAAAAGGCGCTTCTCCTGATAAGATTTCAGCAAGGAAACTTTTCTGCACCACTAAAACATCTCAGTGTGCAATAAGGATTGCATATATGTCATGTGAGATCTTCACTAGGAAAACCTCTATGCAATGAATATATGGGATATTTGTGGCTCAGCTATGAGTAAAAAAAAAATCAATCAACTTTGCTCATGAGTTTGTCCATTTTTAATCATCTTCTGAGCAAGTGTAGGAGCTCACAGGTCCTCACAATCAAAGCTGGCTGTGTGTCCTATCCTGTGATGCAACAAGGATGAATGATCACTTTTTAACAAAGCTCTGTTTCCTCTCTTTGAGCTGCTCTGATGAAATACAGTTGCTATGAAGGAAAAAACACATATGTGCTTATTTTAGCTTTGCCACTTGCAGCCTTGATTATGTGATAGACAAGAGTTTTCTTGCTAAATATTTTGGTTTCCCTTCCAAATGCAAAGACTCATTTTCAAGGAGAAAAAGCTGTGAGAACTTTGAACTTCATTTGGATAATGGTCTAACTCTATATTAGAGAAGCAATTAGACTCTCAAGAGCAAAAGATCATTCAACAGTAAACTATTTTCTCCTCCATTTGTGAGAAAGTTTACAAACTAAGCTTTTTAAACCATATAATAGATTTGGTCTCTGACCTATTTCCATTGTCTTAGCTAAGGGGAATGTTAAAAAAAAGCAATCATTAAAATGAAAAACGGAGTTGCTCTCTTCAAATTCCTCTATTCAGTAATTGCAGCTTTCCTTTTTAAGAGCTATGAATGTCCTTTTTACATTTAAATAAGTACAATAATTTCCTTTTTAAATTAAACTTTACAATGAGAACTTGTGCTCTGAGAATGAGTACTTCACTGCAAAATAAGTGCAATGAAGTACTCATTGTTGAAAGAAATTCTCTTTGCTTATCACAGCCTATATGAAGAGAGTTGATTTTCCATGTTTTATTTGCAATGCAAAATTATTTACTTTTTGGAAAAAGAGCTACAACTTGAAAATATTATTGACTACATGCAACACACTTGAAAGTCACTGCTCCTTACTGTGTGCAGCAAACCAGGCTCTGTGAGATTTTCTTAAAGGCTATTTCCTTTTTAAAATGCATATAGGCAGTGAGAAGTATGTCTGTGGCTGAATGAGCTGGTTTGTATTACAAACTGGAAAAAACCCACATACAAGCCAGCATTTCAGACACAGAAGCACCCTGGGAAATCGAAATCACTATATTGACCCGCACTTTTTCCCTCCCATAGTGGGTGGGACGGTGTGCTCACGTCTCTGTTTCTTTTTTTTTTTACTATATCACCCAGATCCACGGAATTAGCCAGCTCCTCTGAAGGCAAACACTCATTATCAAGCTCTCACAGCCACCTGCTCTCCAGCAATGCCTCCAGACTTTGACACCAACATGAAGTTCAAGTTCTCGATCCTGGCGCTTCTTCTGGAAGTGATTGTCATCATTTTGTATGGGATATTTGTGGATTATGACTCAGATCCTTCTAGCATGTTATACCCACGTAAGTATTTCTGTCTAAGATCTATAGAAGCTGAAATTTCTTTAAACTGATCCTTAGCAAGGTTTCTGAATAACTTATGAGACCTACTGACAAAGCTGGAAAAGAAAGTTGTGTTTTGGGGCAAGCACATTTTTCTGAGGTGTGAAAGCAACAGGCTTCAAAGACAAATCCAAATTGAGCAGATACAATATTCTGCAAGCACCTCACTGCTGAGAAGTTTACTTTTCTGGGAGAGAAGAACCTGAGAAATAGTTCTGGTGTTTGCACAGCAGGTTAAGACTTGGAGAACTGTGTATTGCTTTGAAAGAGTCCAGCATTTTCCAGAGACAGATGGAAGTGTTTCTTGCCAGACCTTCTATCATTATTAATGTATTAAATAATTAAAATTAATAGAATGTTTCATTGCAACCATCCAGGTTTGGAAAAGGTGTCTTATGAGAAATGGAAATTGAGCTGCATATGCATAACTGCTATAAAATGTTTGTGAAACCTGGACTCCAAAAAGGGCCATAGTTTTGGTGACAAGGTGGATAAGCCCCTGCCATTTTCCAAAGCAGTGGCTCCATTAGGGAGCAATGGTTTAGCCTGAGAATGTTTCTGTTGATTTGTTGCTCTGCAAATACTTGGTGAAGATCAGAAAAAGCTCCTGGCCTGAGAAAGTTGCTCACTTCTCTCATGCAAAGATAAGACTATTGTGAATTATTAGAAAGCAAAGAGAGCTGCAAACAGTGTTTTCCTGGTGGTATTAAAGGTTTGTTGTTCAGTTTTATGTCTCTGAGGCCTCAATGACTTGCAGCCCCAATTGCAATGTGCTTGATGAGGACCATAGAGTGCAGAACTCCCTGCCTGCAGGTAGCACCTGTGTAATTTTGAATGTAATTTTGTAATTTTGAACCCTCTTTTTCTCTCATCCTAACTGTCCTTTCAGTGGCTGTTACAGGGGCATGTGAAATCAGGTTGGAGTAATCGTGTGTTGTGTATTCTCACAGAGAGCTTTGCCTGGGTCAGAGAACAGCAAATGAGGGCATTATTCAGCTCCAGATGCAAGGCTGCTGATGGACATCAGGGGCTCATTGCTCACACTTAGTTTACCTCCACTGAGGTGTGGCAGTATCCCTGAGCTATGGCACCTTGGGCTGTGCCAGAGCCCACTCTCCGTGAGAGTTTGGCCATGTCAATGATGTTCATAGGGCCAAAGGAAAGTTTGGGTTGGAAGGGATCTTAAAAATCTCTTCATTCCAACCCTCTGCCACAGGTAGGGACACTTTCCACTATCCCAGGTTGCTCCAAGCCCCATCCAACTTGGCCTTGGACACTTCCAGGGATGGGACAGCCACAGCTTCACTGGGAACTCTCTACCAGGGCCTCCCCACCCTCCCAGGGAAGAATTTCTTCCTAATACACAATGTAATTCTCTCCTTTTTTAATTTAAAACTGTTTCCTCTTGTCCCATCTTTACCTGCCCATTTAAGAAGCCACTCTCACACTTTTTCATAACCCCCTTTAAGTACTAGAAAGTACTTTAAGGTCTCCCCAGAGCCTTCTCTTCTCCATGCTGAACAAATGAATCTTTCTTAGCTGGAGTCATATTAAACTATCCCAATTGTATTGAACTATCCAAGTTCCTAAATTAAGTGTAGACAGTGTATTGGGAATTACTCTTGGTCCACTGTCACCCAGGAGGTGATTTTTGGCCTAGGTAAAAGTTATGCCAAAACCCACAAGAATAGTTTGACAGCACAGGTAATGGTACTAACACTACAATACAGATCTTCAAACGTAACCTACCCAGTTAGAGATCACCTATGCTTATTTCTTCATTAATATCAGTGTCTAAAAAGTGTGGGAGGAATTTCCTGCTGTCTCCCACATCTCCCTGCACAGACAGTGTATGACTGTGTTATTCCTGCATGCTTGTCCCTTGGCTGCCCACACCATTGACCTGTGAGCAGCCTTCTGGAATGGTTTGGGCTCCTGAAAACTGGCCCCTTGACCTCCTGGCTTTAGGAATAGCATGGATAAGAGACTACTCTAAGGTGGGAACAGTGTTTTAGGAGAGAAGAACATATATTTCTTTTGGCCAGGTTGTTCAGATTACCAGTAGATACATAAACCAAGCAAACATCACTGATGCCATATTGAATTTTTAGATATTGGCCTCACAGACATCATCTCCAATAAAGACTGGGAAAAAAAGTAGATTTTCACAATACCTATATTTTCACTTCTAGGACCTCTTACTCTCAAATTTACCTGTATAAAGTGCAAACAGAAATACAGTTTCCCTGAGGACTTGGCAGAAATTTAATGCTATGGTTGTATAGGTGTATTAGGAAGTATCTTGAGCCAGGACTTCCCCTGAGTCCCTAAATGATGGGTTCAAACTGCTTCCCATGCTATGCCTTAGGATGTTATCCCATCTGTATCTCAGAGATTTAGTTCTTTTGTACAGGTGGTAATTTATATTCTCAGGACTACAGTGCAAGGCCTGACTTTGTATGCCTTAGAAACCTCAGCAGCATGAATTCAAGCTGTTTCAGTGGTTTTGGACAGAAGAAAACTAAAAATAATAGTGGAGGATCAGCATAGCTTTGCACTCAGGTAAGGAGGGCTAAGCTGAGATCATTCCCAAAGCACAGCTTTGCACTTTATCTGTTTCTGGCGGGTACAAAAACTGGCATGGCAGACTGGATGGACAATTTCAGGTGTTTTGTGCCACTGGAATGGGAGAACAAAGGGGTGTGATGGTTCTTAGAGCACTGCAAGAGGATTTCTTTCATGTTGGCATCCTATTTGCATTGTCCTGTGAGCATCCATGACTCCTGGCTTAGGAAAACTTATGCATCCCTCTTGTTCAGGGTTCTATGGTTTACAACTCTAGGCCAAGCCAGATCAGCTCTAGAGTATGTCACAAGCATCTTTGTGTTGAGACTGACCACCTTGCAGGGGAGGTAATGTGCTGCTCTTGGCCAGCCTTGCAGAATTCTGTGCAGGGGCTTTGTTCCAGGATCTGCTGGAGTGTTTTTCCCAATCTTTATTTTCCTCTCTCCCAGAAGTGCCAGATATTGTCAAACATAACTAGTTACTGAAACAGTTCAGTTCAAATCATCTGTTTTCTTCATAATTTAAAGTCACGCCAGACATACTCTTTAAAATCATACATAAAAGACAGTTAAAGTTCAAGGTACAGGCTAAACTAGAAGGAATTTGTTCTCAACACTCATGAATTAACCTAGTTTTAACCAGGATTTTAAACCATTTATGTGAATAAGTCCAGACAGCTTTAAAATGCTTCCAGCCTGAAGAGGAAGCAAAAGGGCTGGAGAGGTTTGTGAACCACCTGCATTTTTATAGAATCACAGAATGGCCTGGGTTGGAAAGGACCTGAAAGTTTATCACCTAATCCCAAGCCAACCAACAATGCTGTTTCTTAAATGCAAAGTAAAGGCTCTTACTGCTATTTCAGTGCTAGGGCAGGGCTGGAATATGACACTGCAAATATAAAGGAGTTTATTAGGAATCCCCACTAAATTCTTATACTTCTGGGCCCTCTTTTGGCCAAACTTGGAAATGCAAAAATGAGGAATACTTCAAGTAATGGGAATTGCAACTTCAAGCCAAAAGTTACACTAACCAGCTCATGTTTCTCATGCTTATTGGCATGCAAGAGCAATTAAATACAAATTTTTAAAAACAGTATCTCTACACTGGAGGTTCTTACTAACAGTGAAATCAGACAAAAAGTTGCAATAGAAAAAAGTTGCAATTAAAAAAAAAAAGTCTTGTAATTGGACTCAAACCTGTCTGGTTTAGAGTCAATTAAATCACATAAGGCCTTAAAGTAAAAAAATATTTTAAAATATAAAGTATCCATGTTGTGGTGATAGACTCAGTTTGTTCTAAAAGCATAAAGAACAAAATTTAAGTAATAACTTTATAAAGTAGAAAAATAACTAACCATATTTTTAAAAAACTCATATTTCAAAAAACAACCAAATATTTGAAGGAAGACTAATGGTGTGTTGATTACCTATATTAATTTTTAAATTTAAACTTAGTCTTAAAATTAACTTTTCTTTTATCCATGTAAAAAGATCAATGTCTCTGACAGTAATTTTTAGGGATTCCAAGGATTCCTTGGCACTGGGACACCTAGCACTCACCCAAACAAATCCCATGTACAATTTTGGAGTTAGTCAGAACACACTGGCTCTGACCACCTTGATTGGAAGGGGAACAAAACTCTCCTGTAAAGACATGAATCTGTGATGATGTTCCAGGCAGCTTCACAAAGAGATGACAGTGACAGACACAAGTAAATTTGCAAGTATAGAGATCCAGTGGCTTTCCATAATGATATAGGAATCAATATAATCAATAATTAGGTGTGGCATTTTCCAGACATTCCATTTTCAGCTGGCAGACTGGTGATGAAGTGGGAAGAATGGATCACAAGCATGACTGGAGTTTGGAACTCTTGTCTACTCAAGCTGCCTTTGTCCCCAGATTCTCACCCTTCTCAGTCACTCTTCACAGTCTCTACATAGATGTGTTTTCCCTTCAGACTTTCAGGATGTCCATGTGATGATATTTGTTGGATTTGGTTTCCTGATGACCTTTCTGAAGAAATATGGATTCAGCAGTGTTGGTTTCAACATGCTCATTGCCGCCTTCGGTCTCCAGTGGGGAATCCTGATGCAAGGATTTTGGCATATGGAAAGAGGGAAAATTTCTGTTAACGTCGAAAGGTATGTGTGAATTCACAAAAACTGATATTTCTATGCCTAAAGATATCAGGAGAAGCCATAAACCACAACATCTATGGGGTCAGACTTAACCTGAATTTCATTAAGCCTTACTGGGCACCTCTCCACATCCTTCTGCCCTTCACCTCTGCGGGGGCCACTCCTGGTGCACTGGGCCAAAGTCTGTGAAGAAATTTGAGGTGTTACCTTGTGTGTGGGAGGTGTGGGTCCTGTAGAGAGATTGCTCTGAATCTCTGAAGCTGTGGAAGATTTCCAGCAGTAGCACAGCACATCCTGCACCCAGCAGGCATGGAAGGATCTGTCTTTCCATGACACATGGGGTCACAGAAGAAAGGCTGGAGCAGCAAGTCTGTGCACTCACAAGGTTTGCTCTTACTTCTCAAGGAAGGATGTCCATGAGCATCATATTCCAGCAGGGTCTGAACACCAATCACAGAATTAGAGACCTCATGGGCAACGTCTCTAAGCACATTTAATGCCCCTCCTCTTCACCTGTCCTGCCTCTACCAAGGTCTCAGAGTGTTTTCCACATCTTCAGTTCTGTTTTCTGAGACAACTTGTAAACACTTTTGAAATTAACAGCATCAGAACATTACTGAGGGGAAAGAAGGAATGATACAAGTAGCTTCCTAATGCTTACAGGCAGGCATCTCTAGAGGGACCCACAGGTTAGTGCCTCTCTGTGCTCTAAGTTTTTGATCAATTTCTGGTTTAATTTACCTTTGCCAATCCCCAAAACACATTAACACTGGTCCTGCCTGACAGCTTATGCAAAGATGATGCACAGAGACAGACAGGTGTGCAAGGCTTCCAGGATTATATAAACCATCTGAAGAAAGACCTCACTGTCATCTTTGAAGCCTAGGTGGCAGTCAGGGCTGGAAATTGAGAGGCTGGAACATGTCCAGAGGGCAAAGGAGCTGGAGAAGAGTCTGGAGCACAGGTCTGATGAGGAGCAGCCAAGAGAGCTGGAAAGGGGCTCATCCTGGAGAAAAGGAGGCTCATGGGGGACCTTCTGGCTCTGCACAACTCCCTGACAGGAGGGGACAGCCAGGGGGAAGTCAGGCTCTGCTCCCTCTGCACAAATGAGTGACAGGACAAGAAGAAATAGCCTGAAGTGACAAGAAGAAATCACACCAAGCGAGGTTTGGTTGGATATTAGGAAAAATCTCTTCACAGAAAGGGTGGTCAGGCATTGGAACAGGCTGCCCAGGGAAGCTGTGGAGTCATCAGCCCTGGAAGTGTTTTTAAAAACCTGCAGATGTGGCACTGAGGGACATGGTTTAGTGGTGGACTTGGCAGTGCGGGGTAAAATGGTCTTAGAGACCTTTTCCAATCTAAATGATTCTGTGATTGGACTCAATGGTCCCAGAGACCTTTTCCAACCTAAATGACTCTGTGATTCCATGACATCCCTGCACATCCCCATACACTTCTCTTCTGCCTTTGCATCATAATTCCAACCAGCTAAGCACATGGTGTATGCAGGAAGAAACCTTCTACACTTACCCTTCACTAGCTGGTAAGACCCTTACAAATCCATTTGGAAAGGTTTGATTTCATTTTTATCCATGAAGATGAACTTGATAATTTTGTATCTGAAGAGTTAAAGCTCTATAATTTTAATGATATAATTTTAGTGGCGTGTTAGGTATTAAACAGCTTTTAAACTTATTTTCTTTTATTTTTGTGTTTTGGGTTTTTGTTTTCTTTTTCTTAACTTCAGCATGATAAATGCAGACTTCAGTACAGCAACTGCTTTGATTTCATTTGGAGCACTCCTGGGGAAAACAAGTCCCATTCAGATGCTGATCCTGACTCTTCTGGAGATCACAATGTTTGCATGCAATGAACATCTAGTTACCAAAGTATTCAAGGTACAGCTATTTAGCAATCATTGTTTTCTCTTTATAACAAATGCTTTCACTTTTTTATACTTCCAATTTTCTTATGCTAGGCTCTTATTTCTACCACAGAATTAAACCATTAAGTCCTCCAGACTTCTTGTTCATCAGACCCTTGTCTTTATGCTGTATAAAGTCTCTGGCATTATTTTTGGTCCCTGTTTCAGGCCACAGATGTTGGAGCTTCGATGACTATCCATGCTTTTGGAGCTTATTTTGGTTTGGCTGCAGCTTTCGTCTTGTACCGTCCTGGTCTGACAAACAAACATGATAATGATGAATCCACCTATCACTCAGACATGTTTGCCATGATTGGTAAGTGAAGTAATATCAAAAGCTGATCAGCTGTTCATCCCTCTCCCATCCCTATTTTTTTCTGATTACCTATTATTATGCTACATTATTTTTCCTAAGTACACTTCTGGAGGCAAATTTTACTTTTACTCAAACTTTACTTTTACAAATTTTTCCTTTTACTCTCATGCATGCACCATATTTTCAGTGGCACACATATTTTTACAGTTTTTCCTTGCTTCCAAGGATGGAAAGATCAAATAAAATATGTGTTTTCACTGTGCATTAGTGGTGACTTCCTTTCTGTTAAATCTTGTACTTTTCAGCAGTACTTCCAAAGAAATTCTCCATAATTAAAAGGATTGAGTTGTGCCTGTCGTGGTAATGAATATCAGAAACCATATATCTATCTGTCCATGAGAACTGTTCATAGACCACGTCACCAGCTAAAACTTTCAGTTGTATTGATAGATGATAAAGGATTTGCATGTGAATTGTGTTGCCCCTGCCTCCTGCTCTGGCCGGGGTTTCACAGTGGTGGTGAGCTCTGACAGTGCTCACCAAAACTGGGCATTACAAGGGGTCATTAAAGCCTTCCAGTAAGACTTGACAAGAGACCATGTGTCAATATCCCAGCAGCCAGTGTCAGAAAAGCTTCTGCATATTCTATTATTTCTTCCAGAATTTTGGCTATTCCATGTTTCTCATTAATCGTCATCCTCATTTCTTTGTAGCTCTGATGTACTTGCCCTTGTGACTAAACAGCTTTTGCTTTGTTTTGACTTCTACTCATGCAGGTACCCTGTTCCTTTGGCTTTTTTGGCCCAGTTTTAACTCTGCCATTGCAGAAGCCCAGGTTACAGCCATTATCAACACTTACTACTCCTTGGCTGCCTGTACCATCGTAACATTCGCCCTCTCCAGCTTGGTGGATAAAAGAGGCAAATTCAGTATGGTAAGAATCACATCATAACCCCTCTTAAATCGAGCCAACCCTCTCCAAGAAGGATGAGTAGGCAGATTCCCAGTGTCCATCTATCTGTCCAGGCTATCTGGAGCCTTTCCCCATACTATGGTCACAATTAGAGATATTTTACTTGTAAAACCTTTAAAGTCTGATGAGAAGTGGCTGAGAGAGCTGGGGGAGCTTAAGAGAAAAGGAGGCTCAGGAAGGATCTTCTCACTCTCTACAACTCCCTGAGGAGGAAATGTTCAACCAGGTGGGGCTTGGTCTCTTCTTCAAATACCAAATGACAGCGTGAGCCTCAAGTTGCATCAGGGCAGATTTAGACTGGATATTAGGAGAAATTTCTTCACAGAAAGGGTTGGAAAGCAGTGTAGTGGACTGGGAACATGTTGGTTGTACTGGTTTGATAGTTGGATTTATTAATTTCAAAGGTCTCTTCCAGCCTTAATGATTCTGTGGTGATTCTCTCTCGTTCACAGAACCTGCTGGACCATAGAGACATTAGTCCAGTGTTCAGGTGGATTTTTGAATCTTATTCCAAAGTTCCTACTTGAGTTTCCTTATTACAACAGCTAAAATATGTCTCTCAAGCAAATGAGCCATTCCCTGGCAATCTCAGTGCATCTCCACTGTGGTGGTGTTTGCAGGGGTCCCAGGACAAGAGAAGAGATGAGAATCTTGACTCCATGTTTCAGAAGGCTGATTTATTATTTTATGATATATATTATATTAAAAGAAAATGATATATTAAAACGATGCTAAAAGAATAGAAGGAAGGATTTCATCAGGAGGCTATCAAGGAAAGGAATGGAATGATAATAAAATCTTGTGACTCACCAGGCAGTCCGAGACAGCTGGACTGTGATTGGCCATTAATTAAAAACAACCACATGAGACCAATCAAAGATCCACCTGTGGCATTCCACAGCAGCAGAAAATTATTGTTTACATTTTGTTTCTGAGGCCTCTCAGCTTCTCAGGAGAAAAATCCTAGCAAAAGGATTTTTCATAAAATATGTCCGTGACATGCCACAACAGACAAAACCAAATCAGCTTCTGTCCCCTTGCCCTAAAATCCAGCTCAGTGTTCATCCACTCCTTTCCAGCAGCTGCAGTTATTTATTTGTCTGAGCCCAGCACGTGCAAGGGAGCCTTCAGAGGCACTCAGCCCTAAAGCAAGCCACTGCTCCTCCTGTGTCACCTCTGCCTTGCTCTGTGTCCCCTCTGCAGGTTCTCATTCAAAATGCCACCCTGGCAGGAGGTGTGGCAGTGGGTACCTGTGCTGACCTGGAAATCCACCCTTTTTCTGCCATGTTCATTGGGGTCATTGCTGGAATTGTCTCTGTCCTTGGGTTCCAGTTCCTGACTGTAAGTATTGGGGACCCAGCTCTGCTCCCATTTTTTATTTCTCTTTGGCTTTCCTGGAGCTCCCTTGGTTTGCTACAAAGGGAGGATAGATACAGTGAATCCAGGTAATGGTGACTTTTATTAATGATTTGATTCTCGTACTTCTGCTCTTTCTTTTGCATACCATCTAGAGATCATGGAAAACCATAAACTCACTATAAACTTCCTATTTCCCCTCATTTCAGCCTGTGATGGCATCCAAGTTGAGAATTCAAGACACTTGTGGAGTTCATAACTTACATGGTCTACCTGGAATTCTGGGGGGTATTGCTGGCATCGTAGTGACTGCGATAAAAACAGAAACTAGGTGAGTTATAGAGAGAAGAGAGAAAAGTTTTTTGATTTTTGAAGGTCTATTATTTGCTACCTTATTTGGATTATGATTTTTTTTCAGAAATGCATCATTGATTTGATGTCAGGCATTGTATTCTCATTTAATTTGGGTTCTTCTTGATCTCCTGCCTTTAACACACTGTTTAAATGCCAAGCTTGTTACAGACTAAAAGCTCAAATAAAAATAAATAAATTAAATAATCAAAAAGAAACAGCACACTGAACCATTCAAACATAGAAAAACCTTTAATATGACTCTACAATTGCACTGTTGGTATTTGTAAGATTTAAAAAAAATCAAGGCAAAATGGCTTTTTTCCACTAGCTCATAAGACTCCAAAAAGAGGAAATGCTGGTTGTTTTGACAACAGGGAGTATTCTCTAATGGCTTACAGGACATTAATAACCTTCTCAAAGAACTTGTTTTCAACTGTAGCCCAAAAGAAAGTTAAAGTCATGACTTCTGTCTTGTGTACAGCAATGGCAGGATTTGTGGGACTCAATGTTCTTGGAGATCTTTTCCAACCATAAAGATTCCAGGATATTTTCCTATCAGTCACCTTGTCCAGCATGCAGCAAGTACAAGTTGTATGACTGATCATCAGTCTCAAAGTGTAGCAATTTTTTGATGGGCAATGGTTTGGTTTTCTACCCTTTTCAGGAATGGTCACACGCTTACTCCTGCCATGCAGGCTGCTGCCCTGGGAAGTACACTTGCAATTGCAATTGTGGGAGGAGCACTCACAGGTCAGTGTGATGCTTATAGTGACTAAAAATATATGTGAATTTAGAGGTTTCTCCATGGAGAACTTAATGTATCAACAATTTTGTGTGACTAATACAAAATTGAAATAATGGGTCCCAATGCCAGAAACTCAAATATGGAAAAACAGCTCTCCAATGTTTTCATCTTCAAATGAAGTTCAGGTTTGTCAGGAAGAATTTCTTCACTGAAAGGGTGGTCACGCATTGGAAGGGGCTTCTCTGGGATGTGGTGGAGTCCCCATCCCTGAAGGTGTCCAAGGAGTGACGGGATGTGGCACTCAGGGCTCTGGTCTGGTTGACAAAGATGGTGTTTGGTCTAGGGTTGGACCTGATAATCTTGGAGGTTTTTCACAACCTAAATGTTTCTATGATTCTGTGATTCTATATATCTCACTGAATACATGGTCCGAAGATACTGGGTTTTATATTTATAAGAATAAAAAGGTGTTGTTCTGGAAGGAATTCTTCTCCAGATGCAGACACTTCAAATTCTGAGCAGAAACTAGTCTGAGATCAAGACCTACTCAATGAGGTGTCACACGTTTCCATGTGTTTGTGAATAAACAAACAGAAAATCATGCTGAAACAGAACATTTTGGTCTGTAATCTGGTCAATTAAAAGCAAGCTGTTATTTATGCTCTTCTTTATGTTTGTATGAAGAAATCTGCATCACCTCTCAGAATAATTGACCTGATGTCCCCAGGATGGTTGAGCATTTCTGTAGATGAGGAAATCAGTCAGGAAACTTACCTGGATGTCTAGGGCACATCTGATGGACATTCTTTGGTCATTTTCTTCATTTTTTAAACCTCTGATGCTGGTTTTCCTGCAGGTGCTATTCTAAAGATCCCCTTCTTGGGACAAGTATCTGACCAAAACTGCTTTGATGACTCTGCTTATTGGGAGGTAAGACACAACTCCTTTTATTTTCATTATATTGGAGGATGTACAGTCGCTGCAGCCTCGCTCTCCTGGGCTTTGTGGTTTGCACACACGAGTCAGAAAGGCTGCCTCTTCAAAATTCAAAAATCCTGCTCTACCTCAGGCTGTGAATTTATCAAGGCCAGGCAAACCTTCAGGATAATTTTTTGGCCTTCTTAGGTAATCATGCCTTTTGTATTGGACTCACCTTGAACAAAAAGCAGAAATAGAGACAACAAATTGATATCACAGTGGAGACCTTTATCTCTCTCTTATGTGCTCACTGTATCAGGTATCCTCTTCCTTATCAGAGACTGATGACATATTCTTAATTTAGGCAATCTGAACTTTATCATTTTATGCCAGGACAAACCCAAAAAGGCAAGGGAAGAATATATAATATACATTCCTTGTAAATAAAATGTGAAGTTAAAGGAAATTTTATTCACTTTTTTCAATAAATTAAACACCTTTTTCTATGAAGAAAAACCCTGAGTTCATCCCTCAGTATCCAGAATTGATGGCTCATGTCAGGCTGTGTCAATGTTAATAAACAGACATATATTATATACAAATAGAATTACATTTTTGGCACAATTTATTCTTCTTTTATGACAAAAGCAAATCTATATATCCTTAACTGAGCTCTTCTTTGTTTTTCATGGCAGGTTCCAGAGGAGGAGACAGTGCCTGAAATTCACTCCAGCCACCGTGATGAGCACAGCAGATTTGAAGCTGCCATGTAGAAAAATAATTAATCTGCAGTATTTGTCCTAATGATGCTCTTTTCTGTTTCTAATGCTAAGAAACAATGAAACAACATCCAAGTATTGTCCCAGCCACACCAGATTTTCAAGGAAAGGCTGAAGATATGTATATTTTTGTAAAAGAAAACAAGTTTGATTTTAGATTACTTAGTCATTATACCAAGCTCAGGTGAATAAATTAGGTCCTTCAAATATATTTGTTCATCAGAAAAAGGCACCACAAATTGCTCTCTAAAATTATCTATATTTTATCTTTTGTTGTCGCTGACAACAATATAGCTGTTTAAATAAACTTTGGTTTTCAAGATTATTACAGGACAATATATTTAATTGTGAGACTTCTGAGTTACATCCTTCAACTCTATAGGGGTAATCAAGAGGAAATTAATTGATATTTTTATATGGACTCGAACAAACTTTCACCAGAGTATCCCAGCTTACATTTTTGAGAAAGTGTGTTGTCCTGTTCTCTGATGGAGGAGAAAGCATGCTGTATTTTGAAGCTTGATTATGACGGGAAGCAAAATGTTGAAATAATTCTTATGTCAAAGCACAGAATACAGTGATTGATAAGGCAATATGAGTATCAAGATTCATTGTTAATATGATTATTGAAAGGGAAAAGAAAGTGAAATTGTAAAAAATTCATTATTGTCATAGATCTATTTATTTATTGTCATAGATTTAGTTAGTTTCAAGGACATAATAAGGGAACTGAGTAGGAGCTATGAAAACCAAGTGATTGCATAATAGGTTTTATTCCATTCAACAGTAATAAGTGGATTGTAGCAGTGTTAATGTCAAGAAATATAACCTGAACTAATGCCAGCTCCAGAAAAACATGAGTTGTTTGGAACTGATTGGAAAGAAATTATGTTCAACCTGCAGAAGACTCGGCAGAGAGCTTCCATGGGGCGAGTCACTGACTCTGAAGTCACTTTCTCCTAAAAGAAGTGAAAGCGAAAAGAAGAAAACTGAAGCTAAATTAAGGGAAATTAACTTCATCAGAGAAGTGGTGACAGCAGCTGCTCAGTTCAGAGACAAAAACTGAGGTGTCTGAAGGAACTCCATGAGGTGCCTTGGTGCATGGGATAATCCATTGAGAGACAATGGATGGGAAGTGGAACTCAAGCAGAAGGAACACAGTGCCTCAATCCATCATTCATGGGAAGCTACTGCTGATGTCTGAATAACAGGCCAAAGAGGGTGAACTTTCAACCTTTTTTTTAATACTAGGATCTTATTTCAAGTCTTACTTATCAGACTTAAGGGAAAAATTCCTCTCAGATAAAATGGCACATACATTTTCATTTCTGCTCATGTATTTTTCCTTGAAAATCTTTAGAAAGATACTAGGTAGGGCTGTCCCATATGTTATACCTGCTGTATACTGCTACATATGTCAGATTTCTATCCATTAATAAAAATACATTTGTTGTATCACACTTTAGTCCAGATAAGCTCTTTTGCAGATGTGCAATGACTGACTCTTTTCTACCTTGTTGGCTGTAAGATGAACTTTATCCTCTCAAAGCTGTCACACATTCATTTTTGTAAAAATTGGAGAAGCATTTAACAATGTAAATATTGCATTTGTAAAAATTTTAGAAGTATTTTGTGCATACTTTATGAAGTATTGAAGTACTTGAAAAATATTCCATCTCTGATCAGCCTGTAAAAATCTCATCTTCAATACATGAATTTCACCCCTCAAATTCCTGCTTGGGAGTTCAGAGGGTCTTTCATTCACCTTAAAGCAGGTGAGGTAATTTCACTAGTTTTGAGTGCTGACCACACAGGAATACCTGAGTGAGGAAGCATCACCCACTGGCAGTAAATTAATAATTTGAATTATAGAATCCTTAAGGTTGGAAGATACTTCCAAGGTCATCAAGTCCAACCTTGGATGGATTCTCATCAAGGCCAGTAAACCACATTGAGAATGCCATGTCTACTCACTTCTAGAACACTTCCAGGGATGGTGAGTCCCCTGCTTCCCTGGGGAGCCTGTTCCAGTGTTTAACCACTCTTCCAGTGAATAATTTTTTCCTAATATCCAACTTAATCCTTCCCTGGTGATTGATGCCCTCCATAATGCATTTAGGGGTTCTTTTAAAATCCAAAAGGAAAAAAATGAACTATACATTTTTGTTCTCCAGTTCTCCTTATAATCTTTCCATAGTAATCCATACCCTCATCCTCTCAGTATTCATTGTCCCCAAACTTCTTTTTCAGAAGATTCCTCTCCCAGAGAAATCAGTCCCTTAGGGTCTTTCAAAAAAACAGAGTAAGGAGATGAATCCCTCTGTTTAACCAGAGCTTTAAATGCTTTTTTTTTTTTTCCATGTGACTGTGCCCTTGAAGTATATTACTTGTTTCTCCAAAGGTTTTTTACCCTAATTGCTCACATCCACATTGCAAATGCCAGTAGCATTTGGTTCTCTGGCTTAGGGCATTTTCTTTCATTGGTTATTTCTCAATTAATCAAAGCTTTGAATACCTTGAATCAGCAGAGCTTCATTAATAATTAGTTGCAACTTCTGTGCAATACATGACTGGATGCTTAAAAGACAAAAGCTGAAATTATTTTACTAAAACCCTTTTTTTCTTCCACGAGGAAGCCTTACACTGGCAGGAAAGGAAAGTAAGAGTTAAACAAGACATGGAGTGAAGGATGAGCTTAAAGGATGGAACTGAAAAGTCAACAAAAGTTAAAGTACAACTACCCTAAATTTGAGGCACATGATCATCAGCATTTCTTTTCTTTCTCATAAAAGACTGGCAATGTTTTATCCCTTCCAACAACCATTCAACACTCTTCCTGTCATACCTTTGTTCTTACTTTGACTTTTTTTACATTAAGAGAGCTTAAATAAAGTGTTGTGGGGTGGTGGGTTTTTTTGTTGTTTTTGATTTTTTTTTTTTTTTTTTAATGAGTAAAACTTCAATGATATCTTCTTTAAACTAACTAAAGGTCAAACTCACTTTAAACTAACTAAAGGTCAGGCTTACTTGTCAACCCTTTTCAGAATACCAGTGGGTGACCATAGCTTTGAAGGCTGCTGTATAGTTCTCCATTCCTACCTCTATCAGAGCAGTATTTCCTTAATGAAAAGAAAATGTATTTGAAAGCCATTGGCTGAATATTTGCTTACAAAATTCCTTTTAACATTTGTGCTCAAATCTGCTGCTGAATAAATGGGTTAATTGAATGATCAGATGACCAACTGTATTTATTTAACATTTCTTGGGGGTGTCTTCTTTCTCTCTTACTGGGATCAACCTTTTCCCAAAATATATTCTCAAATATATTATCTCAAATATAATATTCTCTATATATTATTTCTCAAAATATATATAACAAAATATGTCTCCTCTTGCCAAAGGAGAGCTCTCCCTGTTCTTCTAAGCCTCCTGCAAACTGTTTACCTTTCAGATTCCTCTCATTTCCTTGCTATTAGTTAAACTCCAGATATATGTGGAAAACTGGACATTTTCAGTGCCTTTTTACCCACTCTGGAAAAGTCAAGTAGAATCAGGCAAACTGGAGCACAGCTGAACGCTGACCATGGACTTTTTCCAGGATATCTTCCAGGTAGGTGAAATGTCCTGATGTCTCCTCTGGAGCCCTGGGGTCAGCAACAGGCTCAGGGTGAGCCAGGCCAAGAGCAGCCTTGCTCAAGCCCCTCTCCCATCCTTGCTCAAGCCCCTCTCCCAGGTTTGCTCAAGCTCCTGTCTCATCCTTGCTCAAGCCCCTCTCCCATCCTTGCTCAAGCCCCTCTCCCAGGTTTGCTCAAGCTCCTGTCTCATCCTTGCTCAAGCCCCTCTCCCATCCTTGCTCAAGCCCCTCTCCCAGCCTTGCTCAAGCCCCTCTCCCATCCTTGCTCAAGCCCCTCTCCCAGCCTTGCTCAAGCCCCTCTCCCAGCCTTGCTCAAGCCCCTCTCCCAGGCTCCCAGCCATGTGCCAGGGCTCTTTTCCTCTAGGTCTCTGCTGCCCCATTCCCTGGGGAATGCCCCCATTCCCTCCTCTCCTCTGCCTCTGGCCATGTCTCTGCAGGGACCCTGACACTTTTGGGAGAGGAGGACAAGGGGCTCAGCCTTGAGGCACTTCACCTCACACAACTTTCAGGTTCTGGCCTCAAGGCCACATGCAACTTACGTTCAAGATTTCTGCCAGAAAACTCTTCCAAACATTGTTCTGTGGGCTGTGACTCAACTTTTCTGTCCAGTCTTGCCCTTGGCTTGCTCTTTCAACACGTCCTCCTCTGCTGTTCACTCTCTGAGACACCCGAGTTAGCTGTACCTCAGCCCCCTTTCCTCAGCCAACAGAAGATGTCTTTTCCCAGTGCTGTGTCCAGTTCTGGGATTCCCAGTACCAAGGAGATATGGACAGACTGGAGAGAGTCCAGCAAAGGGCCACAAAGGTGCTGGAGTGATTGCAACATCTCTCACATGAGGAAACACAGAGAGGTGGGAGTTCAGCCTAGAGGAGAGAAGGCTCAGCAGGATCTTATCAGTATAAACACCTGGGGGGAGGATCAAATAAATCAGAGCCAGACTCTCCTCAGTGTGTGCCCAGTGCCAGGACCAGAGGCCATGGACACACACTGAAACACAGGCGGTTCCCTCTGAACATCAGGAAACATTTTCATATTGTGAGAGTGACTAAGCACTGGCACAGGTTGCCCAGAAGATGTGGAGTCTCCCTCCTTAGGGTCATATAATTTTTTTAGGACCTTGGAGATGTTCAAAACCTGTCTGGACATAGGCTGAGGCAAGTGGTTCTTGATGACCCAGCTTGAAAGGGGGATTGAACGAGACAAATTCCAGAGTCCTCTCCAACCTCGGTAATTCTGTGGTTCTGTGATTTCAAATTCCCAATGAATTCAATGGAATCAAAGTTATGCCACCCATAAACAGTTCTGTGAAAAGGCCTGGGAAGCATGGAAGAAAGCAATTACACAATCTGAAATCAGGAAAGGTGTCCTATTTCCTCAAACCTTGAGAAAAATAACAGACTGTCAGGCTGATGGGTTTATTAGAGGCCTGCAACTGGGTTATGTGTGAGGAACTGAACAGAGATTCTCACACTAAGTGTGTGAGTACTGTCTTAACTCTGCAAAAACAGGTTCATTAGGGATGAATCAGCTTGTGAGTCTCACATTCATACACTAAGCATACATGTACTGTCTTAACTCTGCAAAAACAGATACATCTGCTCTCAGCTTGTGTCTCACATTCATACATCACACACTTGAAAAAAAATTAATCTCTTTGCACTACACTCCTGGGCAGTGGAATTTTGATTCCTCAGGGGTATCGAGGATATCTGTGCTAAGGGCAAAAACATGATTAATCAGTAACCTGGACAGCGTGCAGAATTTATGGCTTTTATAGCAAATGTCAGGTTGATGACCTGAAGTTATCCCTGTTCTTGGACTTTCACACTTGCCCAGTGACCCATACTCACCCAGTTACATTGGTTAGCAAACATATATATGCCCCTGTACCCTTCTGAGGATTCATTAGGAAGCACATGGGAAGAGAACAGGTCACCAGCCACGATTAAAACATACAAAAGAGGTTTATGGACTAACACAAGAGCCTCTCAAGCACAATCTCAGGAGGACAGAGATCCAGAGTCCACATTTTGTCTTTTCTGTGGCAAATACTCAGCTGAGTAGAGATGGGCTGGAACAGCAGCACTTCCATTGGTTTTGCGTTCATCCTGGCTTTTCTCTCCATTTTGAAAACAGCAGGTTTCTGGAACAGCAGCACTTCCACTGTTTTAGTGTTGATCCTGGCTTTTCTCTCCATTCTGAAAACAGCAGGTTTCTGGAACAATGACCGAAGACAGAACTTTCCTCCAGGTCCAAGACCATTACCTATAATTGGAAACCTTCTTTTGTTTGACTTGAAGAGACCCTACAGGACTTATCTACAGGTACTCATTTTCTTTTCTGTTGGTCCTATCAATCAAGCCCCATAGGCCAAGATGTCAGAGAGTTTCTCCTGTTGCATCCAATGTATTGCATCCATGCATGAGCCTTTAGCCAGGGACCCAGAGATGGTTATTTGAGCAGAAAATGTTGAACGTAGCATGGTTTCTTTACTGTAATATTTTATCCAGGTTTCAGCCTTCCACAACTTTCACATTAATAGCAAGTATCCACCTTATTTTGGTGGTAATTTTGAGAAAAAGACAACAGGAATTATTTGGATATGTGGTGTAACCCTCTCTGCCTTCAGCTGATTGATGTACCTTGATCTGTGACTGCAGCATCTTGGCCTCACTGATTTATCAACGTTCTCATCTCCCTTTCCTCTTATCTTCCCCAAAAGCTGAAGATATAACTATATGCTCTTAATATTCAGGGCCAACCTTTGCCAAAATAATAAATCTTTCAGTTTTCTTCTAGTGCTTTCTTTACCTAGTTTATTGCAGGGCTTTGCTGACTTTGAGTGAGAAGAGTTCTATGAACCTGCTCCTTTCTTAGAGTTTTTTCTGCTTAGACATTAAAATTACACATCTTCCCTGCTGATGATTTTGAAAGGAATATTTGCACCAACAAACCTGTATGGATGTTGTACCCACAAATCAAAAGACTGCTTAGATGCAATATCTGGAATATCACTGTAGCTCTCCTACACAGCCCAATTGTGTTGACAAAAGCAAGTTCAGGCCAGCAGAACCAACATGTATCTGCTGTAATTCAGTGATTCCTTTCTGATGCTGGATGCTGGTTATCTGACTTGAGCACAACTCAGATATGGGTCTGCTCCTGTTGTTTCAGCTGGCTGTACTTGCTTACCACTTGCTGGACATTTTGCATCTTGATGCTAGATAGATGCCTTCTGTTTCTCTCTGCAAACCAACTAGAAAATGAGTGCAGTCAGGAAACCCCTCTCCAGCAGTCAGAAGAATCAGGAACACTGAGTTACATAAAAATAAATCTACCTGTACCAGCTAAAAAACTACCACATTGTCTCTGAGTCAGATTCATGGTGCATGTAATCATGTATAAGAAGTTTGAATATATCTAATGCTAAATCCTGGGCCAGAAACAAACGGATTTATTTTTAATAAAATAATGGTACCAAACATTTGAACAGGTTGTTCAGGTGTAGCCGGTGCACAAAAGAAACACAGTAGCGTGGAGCTAAGTGTGAAAAAATGAGTCAAAAATTGAATTTACAAGGGTTTCTGAGAGCAGACAGAACACTCAGTGCATCCTTTGCTGACTTGGGGTTTCAGCTGTTGATACTCCTGTTCAGTTTAGCACAATAGAACTCTTCTCCCAACTATTCCATTTAGTCATTATCCACCACAATGTCTGGCACTTTCCCATCATTTAAATCAAGTGCCTTTCCCTGTAGTCAGGAAAATATCCACCATGCGAGTAACCCAGAGGCAGGACTGGAAAACAAGCAGCACTGGAACAGGTAATGAATTTTTCTCTGTAGGCTTTAGAAGTTGTAAATCATTGTTCTCTTTTCTTGACAGCTGTCCAAAATTTATGGCCCAGTCTTCAGTGTTCAGATGGGGCACAGGAAAGTTGTAGTGATTTCTGGCTATGAGACAGTGAAGGAAGCTCTTGTAAACCAAGCAGATGCATTTGCAGAGAGACCTAAAATCCCAATCTTTGAAGATTTGACTAAAGGAAATGGTAAGTTGGTCTTATTCTTCCTTATCAGCTTGACCTACTCTTTTTTTTTTTCCCCTATAGACAAAGCAGGAGCTGGAACAACACTTTGGATCAGAGATCACAAAAAGCATTGGAAATAGGGAGCAATTTCATTGACTTTAGCACGCTTATTCAACTTTGAAACTACTGACAGTGGCAACAAAACAACCATAACTCTAAACATAACTACAGCAACAGAAAATGGATAGTGACACACTTCCAGGATCCTTCTAGAACAGGGCATCCTTGCCAGAGAAGCATTTCTAGCTCTCATGATACGGCTCTGAACTTGTGGGGTTTTGGGTTTATCATAGAACAACTCTTCTGAAACTAATATTTTACTGTTGCTCATCATTTAAGTGGTAAATGGTGCTTTTAAATTCAGAATGTGACAATAGATAGCCTGTAGCACATAGAAAACTGTGAATTTATTTTAAAAAGGAAAATACTCTCTAATGAGCTGGGTTTCAAAATAAGAATTTCACACCCACACTTCATTCTAATTTAGCATAAGAATTTCATATTTATGTCTCCAAGGATCCTTGGAAAAATTCAGTAATAATTCTGTGAACATTTTAACAGCTGCATCTTTTGATCATATTATTGCATAGAAGTTTACCTTTCACTGTTTTTTTGGGTTTTTTTTTTTATTTAGGAAAAAAAACATAGCTGAGGTCATCAGTTAAATGAAAAAAAAAATGTGTGAAGAAAAAATACAGTGAAAAAAAATTGATGGTGGAGATTTTAAGACATAACATAACTTTTAAGATGTATTTTCCTGCTTAATTTTTTCTTGCAGTCATCAGAGATCTTAGTTCAATTCCACTTCCAAACTATGGTGACCAGCAGTTTGAACTTGAGCTTGCAATGTCCGCTTTCTTTCAATGACAAGTGTCTTTGAGGATATATATTCTTCTTAAGATTGATCAAATAAACCTTAAATATTTATCCTTTGCTTGTGTAATGAACCTGCTGTTGAGGATAAAGAATACTTAAGGCACAGATACGTGGTTTTCCTCATCTGGATGCAGTTTAACTTGTTTTAGAAGTGACTGCTACAAAACAGCTCCATTCTATGCTTACAAAATTATTTAAAATCCTGTGCCCCATTGAAATGTTCTTTTGGTCTCAGGGGTTGTTTTTGCCCATGGTGAAAACTGGAAGGTGATGAGAAGGTTTGCCCTCACAGCCTTGCGAGACTTTGGGATGGGCAAAAAGGCCATTGAGGATCGGATCGTGGAGGAGTATGGGCACCTGGCAGAGTCCATCGCCTCCCAGGAAGGTGGGTGGCTCTCAGAACCTCTGCTGCTCACAGTGACTCTGAGATCAATGTACAAGTCTCTTTTTCCCAGCCCAGCTGTTGAAGAAGTCAGGATTTGTTCTCGTTCTCAAGGTTGTTTATTATTTCTTATCTATAACAATCTTTCTCTGGCCTGCCGAGGTCTGTCTGGCAGGCCGGGTTGAGGCACACTGGCTGCCCTCGGGGTGGTGTTATCATTTTATACTAAAATCTACGTGTGCATTATTTACCATAACTTCCCCATACCTATCGCCTATGTTAGACAGTGAGTTTCTACCTTAAACCAATCTAGAAGTGCCAACATCACAGCAGAAGATGGAGGCCAAGAAGAAGAAGGAAAAGACTGGACACGCCCAGATTCCTCCATCTTGCCTTCTGAACCCCCATTCTAAAAACCCCAAAAATCTATTTTTCACCCTGTGACAAACTAACTATTATTCTACTTAAATTCTCTTGACTTGTAATTCTTCACATAAAGGTTGGTAATTGTTTTTCCATGGGTCAAGTTCAAAGGCACAGGGGTCATGGGCTCTGTGCCAAGGTCTCTGAGCCCCCTGGGCAGGGGCTCAAGTCCTCCAGGGCAGCCAGAGGAATTTCCTGGGTTCCGACAGGTGGGCTGTTCATTCTGCAAACCCATGGAATCACAGAGTCACAGAATGGTTTGGGTTCAAAGGGACCTTAAAGCTCATCCAGCTCCAGCCCCTTCCATGGGCAGAGACACCTTCCCCTACGCAGGCTGGTCCCAGCCCTGTCCAGCCTGGCCTGGAACAGCTCCAGGAGTGGGGCAGCCACAGCTTCTCTGGGCAGCCTGTGCCAGGGCCTCACTACCTCTAAGGTTTTGCAAAGGCTTTTTGAGCATTCTCAGGTTCAGACCTTTTTATGAATTGTACATCAGTTTGATGAATTTGGCTCCTCTGGCATTTTTGCGTCCTGCTATGGTATTCTGACACTGGATGATAATCAATGATAGCAATCAATCATAACAAATAAATAACAATATTGAATAATAAATTTGCATTTACAAATTACATCTCTTTATTACAATGTAACAAATTCTCTTGTTTCTTGTCTAGGAAATCCCATTGATGCCAGCAAAATAATTAATGCAGCAGTTGCTAATATAATTGTGTCAATATTGCTTGGAAAACGATTTGACTACAAAGACCCCAGATTTGTGAGACTTGTAAATATGACCAATGAAAACATGAGGCTTGCTGGGAAACCTTTGGTCACGGTAATGATTCACATGTTTATGTTGCTGTTCCACTGCACACCAATAGCAATACTGGGGATCAGTTTCTTCTATTAAACAGGAAAATCTGAGACTTTGAGAGATAATTGGTTTACAAAGCAGTTTCTTGGACAAAAAACCCTTGAGAGACAGTTTGGGAATCATGAAGTCAACATTCAAGCCCCCAGTCTCTCAAAAAAATATTTAAGATAGAGTTTGAAGAGTGCTAGCCAGTGAAAAATACCTTTGGATACTTGCATGCAATGCTGCCATACTCTGGATTGATTTATGCTTATCTAGGTTTTGAAAAAGAAAAAAAAAATGTTAGGGGAAGAGCAGGCCAAAACAATAAAAAAAGTTGCTGGCCAACATTTCCATCTGCCTGGTGGCAGCTTGAAGCTGTCTGAGCCTGACACCTACACTACTCCTGAAAAATAGTAATTTTAAAAGATTTTTACCTCTATTTGGTGGTCCTTGATGAATTTTCTACCACAAGTCATCCACTCAGTTTTTCACATTCCTAAAAACAAAATATTAATCTTAAGTTTTTGACTTTGTATCTGCAAGGAAGGCCAAATGTTGTTACTTTGTTTCTGTAGTGTTTTCAGAGCTCTGGCTGATAAACTCTCTCTAACAACTTCCACTCTCGTAGATGTACAATATCTTCCCATACCTTGGATTCCTCCTAAGGGCTAACAAGGCTCTCCTTCGAAACAGAGATGAATTCCATGATTTTGTACGAGTTACTTTTGTCGAGAACCTCAAAAACCTGGACAAAAATGACCAAAGAAGTTTTATTGATGCCTTCCTGGTTAAACAGCAGGAGGTAACTGAGTATTTTCTTGTTGATTCCATCTCTTATGATTCTATGAAGACATTTGGAATTTTCTTTTAGTCCTTACAATTACAGCTGAATTTCTTTAGGGAAGCTGTCTTTGAGAAAATACATATGACAAAGTGGTAAAGTTGAACAGATACTTCACGCTGTTGAAATTCCAACCTCTTTTAATCAGTGAACATTTATCCTTATTTATTTTCTTCAGACTGTATAAATATATTTACCAAGGCTGCTTCTTTTTATCTGCTCTCTCTGTTGTCCCAGTTCTTCTGGCTCTTTTGAAAACATAAAACATAACAGAATGGAATCACTGCCTGGGCTTTAGTGGGACTTATTTGGGGTCTCTGATATGGTTGGGTCACCTTCCCCATGGGGAAGGCAGCTCCCTTTGCAGATGGTCCCAGTAATACAAAGATAGGTCAGCACTCTCCTCCAGGCACAAGCCCAAAGCTCTTCCTTGCCTTTCACACTTTTTTAAAATATAGGATTTATATCTTAGCAAATATTTATCTACATAAATTGCATTTTCACGTGGAAAGCTTTGAGTTTTCATCCTTTTATCTCAATGACTTTTTTCAGGAGAAATCCACTACCAATGGGTATTTCCATAATGGCAACTTGCTAAGCTTGGTGAGCAATTTGTTTACTGCTGGTGTTGAGACCATTTCCACCACACTAAACTGGGGCTTTCTGCTGATGCTAAAGTACCCTGAAATCCAGAGTAAGTGGTTTAATGATAGATGCTGTTACACTCAGGGAATTAGTGACCAAACAGGAACCTGGAGGACCAACACATTTGTTAATAGGCCGAGTTACAAAAAGCTGAGATTTCCAGCCAATCACTGTCTCTGTGCCCTCTGGTTCAGACCCAGTGGGGCAGAGTTCATACAGGCCAGGCCCTCTGCTTGGGGAAATCTCATTAATTAGTGAGTAAAGAGCAGTCCTGTGTTGGTCAATGATTCTATTCCAGGTTTCCCTCAGAAACTGTCAATAAACTAAAGGTCTGCGCAGATGCTAAATGAACTGTACTGAGGCTTTAGGGGCCTGAGAAGATTCATGGAAGTGCCTTTGCCTGGCATCTCCATTCCAGCTGATGGTACAGGGTTGTTTGGAGTCAAATGGGGTTTTTGAGACAACCCTCAGGCAGAACATGGATCTTTAGATTGAAGAGATAGAAGAAAAAAAGTCTTAAGGTTTCTTGTTGATAAAGAATCAATCAAACACTGTAGTCCTGTTCACCTCCCATTATTTCTGAAAGGAAAAAAAGGTTTTTGGAGAATTTATGGCTTGTACTCCAGATCTATCACACTTTACATGAGTAAAGCACACTGTGTCTCAGGGGTGAATGAGTCCTTGCATCTTAGAGTTGATTCTTTCTTCAGAAAAGGTCCAAGATGAGATAGAGCAAGTTATAGGGTCCAACCCCCCGCGGATCGAGCACCGAGCTCAGATGCCATACACAGATGCTGTCATCCATGAAATTCAGAGGTTTGCCAATATCCTGCCACTGGATTTGCCTCATGAGACTGCTGCAGATGTCACCCTCCAAGGCTACTTCATCCCCAAGGTGAGGGATCCTACAGGATTGGTTTTTTTAACATTTCTTCTTTCTGAATTTGTCCAGGAATTCATTCCTCTGGCCTTTTTTTGCAGGGAACCTACATCATCCCTTTACTGACCTCAGTCCTGAAAGACGAGTCGCAGTGGGAGAAACCAGACATGTTCTACCCTGAGCACTTCCTTGATGCCAATGGGAAATTTGTGAAGAGAGATGCTTTCATGCCTTTCTCAGCAGGTGCTTTCTCTTTTATATTTACACAGAACACACAGCGAAGATGCTTCTGTGCATTCCTGCTTCATTTTTCCATGTTCCTTTTAAAAAGTCACAAAAAATGTCAACTGGGTTAAGTTTTCATATAGTGTGACAACAAAAAAAAACCCAAATTCTGTGTAAAATCAAAGGAAAGAAGGGGCTTCCCCAGAGTGTGACATTCACCTGAATTTACACACCTGCACCATTTGCCAAAACATGGGAGATTCCAAGCCTGCTCCTTCTCTGGCATTTCTCCTGCTTTGCAGGCTCTGTAATTGCTCTTTTAAAGTTCCCATACATCAGTCTCTGGCTAATTTATCTGTCATATCCACAACATTCTCCATTTTTTTATCAACCCTATTTTTTCAACTCTGTATGATCTTTGAATAAGATTTTTTTCTTGTCATACTCACCATCCAGTACACCGTAATTTTTTTTTTCTTTCTTTTTAGAAGAACTTCTGACACTTCCACTTCTCAGGTCTTCTTTACCACACTTAAGCTTAGCTGTCCCAGCTGAAAGCACATCCAGGGAATGTCAGGTCTGGGCATTCCCTGGAGAGTTTATTTCATATCACAGCCATGCAATAGCTCTCCATTTTCTGTCACAGAAGGGTGTTAACATCATATTTTAGATCAGGTTTTTCTTAGTTCTGGCCTTGAATCATCATGCTATGAATAAGGCAGCTTACTAGCTACTGGATTTGACAGAACTTACATTTACAGCACTTTTGCATATTCATAGAATATCTCCTCCACCTTGCTTCTCATTCCCACTGGCCAGCATTTGTGAATCTTCAAGGAATTTGCTGACAAATTTTAGTATAAAAAAGTGCCTATGAGTTGACTAACAGACCTAAAGTCTAGACTAAACCATTTGGTTTGGGATCCAAAAATTCAGCCAAGTAGAAGAAAATTGTGAAAAGGAAGTAAAAATTCAGATTTTATTGAAAACTGGAGTTAAGGAATTCAGACTACATTTCCATACATTTCTCTCCAAATGTAAGCATTTAGACAAAGGAAAATAAAAAACTATCAGCAGCTGGCTTTGGTATGATACTTCTGAAGATCAAAATTCCTCTTTCTCTGTTAACTTGTACCCAAGAGTTTTAAAATCTGTGGTCCTTATTCATACCTAGGATATAACATGCAAATGTTCTGGATTTCCACTGACCTTTTTCAGGTTAAGAGCTGATAAAAGGGTTTTTTTTCTTCCAATACTGAAGAAGCAGCTCACTGATTCTCTTGTGGTCCTTTTGCCTTTGTTCCAGGGCGGAGGATCTGTGCTGGGGAGACTCTTGCCAAAATGGAGCTCTTCCTCTTCTTCACCAGTCTCCTGCAGAGGTTCAACTTCCTCCCTCCACCTGGAGTTTCCAACTCAGACCTGGACCTCAGCCCTGCCGTTTCATTTAATGTCATCCCCAAACCCTATAAAATGTGTGCTGTAGCACGTTCCTAGAGCTCTAATCCATTGTGATTTTAAAATGTTTAAATCATTTTTCCATGGCCTCTGTCTTCCTAATTCTTTTACCAAAACAATCCATATTTCAATTAAGGTTTCTAGTACTTCTAAACCAAAGTAGTATTCTTTTATTTTTTACTTTTTGGGAGGGCAGAAATGGACCAGAAGTGTGAAGTAACTGATGGTTCATGGATTAATCTCTTAGATCACCTAATCTTAGCTAAATAATACAGGCCTTCAGCTTTCCTATTCTTGCTGCCATGTTCACTGTTTGTTGAGAGCATATCTCAAAAAGTGCTCCCAGGTGCAGGTTTTTCCCAAAGACATATGGACTATGAAGCTGTGCTTAGGTTGTACAAGGAGATAAATGCAGGATGTTCAGAGTTTGAGGCTGTCAGAACAGAAGTGCTGTTTGATTTTGGCAGTCAGCTGGGTTTGAAGCTGGACTGGATATCCTGATGTCCCCCAGTGCCTCAGTGCAGCTTCTTCCCTTGGCTCTTCTCCCTACTCCATTTCCATATGCAAAGAAATCATAGTTCTGTACTTGTAGGTCACTTCTGAGGAAAAACCTTAAGCCAAGCTGACCTGAATTCAGAAATTCTTTAAGATTTTCCCTGAGTATTCCTTAAATGGATAGACTCAGTACATAAAGCATACACGCACAGAGGAAAATGTCTTCCCTACTTAAAGCCAAGGTTTGTGAAATTGAAGTTTCAGGCGCTCCCAGGTCAAATCACACAGCTGTGGTCACAGCTCCACACACACAGATCAACAGTGAACCTTCTGGAAGAGGCCTCAAATCTCATCAAAACCAACCATCTGATCATTCTGCAACTCTGTCCAAGGGCATCCACTGTCAAGTCGAGCTGAGACCACCTCCTAAATGTCTGGATTTATGTTCCCTGGTTCATGTTACCCTGTTTATGTGTGCATGACAACCCCAAAGTAACAACACTCACAGCCAGCCTATCATAAATCACCCAGTGTCGGGGAAAAAAATTAAATGAAAGTAATTGTGACTTGCCTCTGTGTCTATCCAGCACTGTAATGCAGCAGCTCATTCTTCAGTTACTATTTCAACCTCCTTGCGTGGAAGCTGAATCTGACTCCTACTCACTGCCCTTCTCTACACTTTCTTTTAAAAATAAAAAACTTTCACAAAGGCAAAGGTCTCTATGTGGTGCAGGAAGTTCAGAACCCACACAGTAAATCACCTTAATGAAAGCAAAGGAGTATATCTTTACTTAACCTCTTCCTGGCATGCAGGAAAATCCTTAACCCATGCTCAGGATTAAATTATTTTGGGGTAATGGTTATATCAGTAACTGCTTCCCTTGCCAAGTGATAACAAATTTGAGAAATACTTCTAAATAATTATATTCCTTTTCCTGTGATTCAGTATAAAGCAAGTACTTGGTCTGGTTTTCCTGATCCTACATGGTTTAGATAGTCCTGTGAGGAGTAGAGAGCTGGACTCAGAGATCCTTACAGGCTCATTCCAACTTGAGATGTTCCATGATTATAACTCCAGAGAGGCTTTCAAGCCCTCATAAAAGAGAGATAATTAGCTTTTGTCTCATTAAGAGTAGCAGCAGCTTACAAACAGAAGAACAAGAGTTTTGAAGCAAGTCAGTGTAAAGAGCACTGCTATCTTTCAGCAGGTAATTTACCTGAAAAAGTATTTCAGGCTGTTTGATGTTGGTTTTTGTATTAAGTGACAAAAATGTAAAAGCAATTTTGTACATTTGATAAAAATTATTACATTTTTTCAATGGAGGTTTTTTGTTAAAAAATAGTAAGAAAGTTGAACAGGGGATTTACAAGTGAGTATTAGATAAGCTTATTTTTACTACCTGTTTCAGGTTTAAACTCCCAAATAAAAACTACTTTGGTAGAAGATACAGCCTTCAGTGATTCACAGATAAAGAAGTGCAAATAGGATGGAATAGTTCCCTTATTCTGTAAAAACACCCAAATAACCCAGGATCCATTTCCCTCCTTTTCCCTATGACAGGATATATCATTAGAAGTCATCATAGGTCAAAAAAACCCCAAAAAACCGTGACAGATGACTTAAATCACTTGAGTCCCAAAATGTATCTACACATTTATATATACCAATGTTAATAGAAAATGTTTTAACAGAAATGCAGCAGTCACAACAGGAAGGCCATTAGGAAGAATGCAGATTCCATCCAAACTCAGCATGGAGACTCCACATATTTTGGCTTTTCAAAGCAAATCCACCTTCTCATAGGTCTTTTCAACAAGGGTTAACAAGTTCTTCAAGTCAGCTGACTGCTGAATAGCATTCATATCCTTTAAAAGTTCCTTCTGATTCTTTACCTTCAAAATTTCCTCCTAAAGAAGGAAAGAATCATAGACAACAAATAAAAAAACAGCTTTTATCAAGTACAACAGGAATTTCATCTTCATGCAGGCCAGCTACAGCTTAAACAAAAAAGGATTCAAAGTCACAGAATGAGTCTTCCCTCCAGCAATTATAGATATATTTCAGAAATTACAAGTTCCCTAGGGCCAGAGGGTTTCTAGGAAAAGACAGGTGATGTTTTAAATCACAAGATCACAGAATTGTTTGGGTTGGAAGGGACCTTAAAGACCACTTTGTTCAAGCCTCTGCCTCCCACAAGGTTCCACTATCCCAGGCTGCTCAGAGGCCCATCTAACCTGGCCTTGAACACTTCCAGGGATGAGGAGGGGTTTTAAAGTTTTGTCCTGGTTTTAAATCAGAAGTATGTAGTTCTCAATGAAAAAAAAAAATCACAAAAATATAACACAGAAAATGAAAATCTATTCAAATTTTCTGAATTTTCAGAATTGCCCCCTGTGGCAGAGGTTAAGGGACAAAAGCACATTCTCTTGCCTTCCTCCTCATAACCAAAGTGTCTCTGAAAAGACAAATATATATTCCACACTCACCTGCAAAGTGGGTGCCTGCAAACTGCACTTGGGGAGTTCTGGAAGCTGGAGTGCTCCACTGCCATTTTCCTGGAATACCTAGAAAAAGAAGAAGAGAATGAAGAAACAATCCAAACCCCCAAATATCAGGAACACAAGTAGGAAATTAACCTGTCTGTCATTGTCCAACTTCTGAAACCAAACTTAATTCTGCAACTGAAGTTGGAAAGATTATGAAGATCCATTCCCAAAAGCACGAGGCCTTCCTTAAATGGCACTACCTGAGAAACAGCTTGTTTGAAAAAGCTCTGGAAGTCAGCCCATTCCTCTAGATTATAGGAGTACACAAGTAATTATTTTATATATTTATTTATTTATTATTTTATACCTTCCTGGCATCTTTTTCATCTCCCTCTAACTGGTTTTTGAGCACCTGGATTTTGTACTTCAGCTGCTGTATATTTTCCTCAATGCGCTCTGCCGATCTCTCTGCTTCATTTATTTCTTCCTAAAACGAAGACAAGACAAAACCAGAAGAAAATTTACTTTAGAAATGGTGAATCTTTCCCACAGAACACACTGAGTCACCGAAAAAAACATCCAAAAAGAAACAGAGCTTTGCAGCAAAGGTGGCTGACAATGATGAACACTGGACACTCCTCCACAACAGCACAGGCATGATCAGCAGTGTGGTAAGGTAATTTCTTCCCTTCCTTGTTTTTCATACCTGCAGTTGTACCAAAGACTCCTCATTTGTCTCAAGCATTTGTTTCTCTGCCATTTGAAGGCCCAGGATATTCTTCAGGTTGGCCAGCTTCCCTGGAGGCACATTTAAAGTCTTGAAACTTCTCAGCACCCTTTAATTACAGAAAAATGAAAGTATGACTTGTTTGGAGTTCTTTGCAAAGCAAAAAGAAAATTCTGGGGAAAAACTAATCTCACTATAGTTTTAAACTTAAATGCTGCCAGTGAAGTAAATGACTGCAGAGGGAAAGAAAAACTGCCTTGAATTACTTTCCAAAATCATGTGGAGTAGGTGTCCAAGGAAAGAACCAGGAACAAGAAATCCCAACATTCTCATGCTTTCTATTGCATTGGCCTTGTGTGGTTTATATTCCACTGGCCTCTATACTCCTCACTATAAACTAGCATTAATTAATATTTTCCTAATATTTTCCCAGTTCTGACCCTTCTGCTTTTCAAATTAAGTTCTAAGAGAAGGATTTTTAACTGCTTCCAAATGATGATCATTTTAGTAAACTGGAAATGCTTGTATGAAACATGATACACATCTTTCTCCATATATCTAGATATATATATGTCAGAGGAGAGCTTTAGTTCACCCTCAAAGTATGGTACAAAACAACAGGGTAGAAGAAATCTTTTCTCTCCCTCTTTCCTTTTAATTTATAATTTCTTACCTGTTTTTTAGTACATTGAGGTGCTTCTGAACATCATCTTTTCCCTCTCTCTGTTGGGACAAAACAGATCTGAAAAGAAAATACAGGCAGAATTTCCATCACAAAGTGTGCAAGCACAGAGAACACGTCAAAAACCACACTGGCTTCCAGTTCAAGTAATACTATGATTTTTACTTTGTTCCTTGAGGAAATAAAGAAGAACCACCAGAGTATTTGGTACTTACAGTACTACTGATTCCACTATATTTTCCAGGAACAGCCTACTGTTCTCTGAGAGAGGCTGCCAAGATCTTATTGTAGCACTGGACAGCTTCACCTTTTTTGAAGAACCATTTTCTCCTGTTATCACAAAGGAAAAATAGGAAATATGACTTGTCAAACCTGAACAGAGAGCTTTGTGACTCAATTCAGTCAGACTGGAGTCAAAGGTGTAAAATAGTTCAAATTTAACAGCAAAGAACAGGACCCTACCTGCAGGGGAAGAGTCTTTCAGTTCCTTAACTCCCCTTTTGCCTGTCTGAGCGACCTGCTGAAGGGAAAAATTTACAGCAAATGTGGCAATTTTGAGGCATCCTCTGCTGTGCAATCATTCATCTATTCCTGTGAACTCACTATGCCAGTGTCTGACAAAAGTCTTTGAGCACAAAAAAGCCCAAAAAGCTTTATTGAAGGCTGCTCAAAAGAGCTCTTCACACTGGGCATTTCCTCGAGAGGACTATTCTTAGTCAATGAATTATTCTCTATAAATTCCAATTTAAAAAATGGGAAAAAACACCTCGTTCCCCTTCCCCTTCCAATAAAATGAATACCTCTCTTTTTTGACCTTGTTTTCTTCCTTGTTCATCTGCTCCCTTTTTTTTGCTAGAAGGCCCTTGTTGATTTTGTGATTTAGAAGGATTTTTTGCTGATCTCCCACCAGCTGGCTTCCCCATTTTATTGGAAGGTGTGTGGCGGGGTTTCATTATCTGTAAACCAGTGGGAACAGGAGGAAACAAAGACATAATTAAAAGCCAGCAATTATAACCCATACAGAGCAAACCATACTTTAAAAAAACAAAAAAAAGGGGAATTGAGCTCAACCCAATAAGCCCCAAATAAGCCTAAATGAGATGAAATGTTTGAATATTTGCTAAGCTAGAGCCCAAATCCTGTAAATTTACCCAAATGCAGAAGCACTAAAAAGGCATCCCCATTTGAAAATGCCTCTGCCCATGGCAGGGAGCTGGAAATAGATCTTTAAGGTCTCTTCCAACCCAAACCATTCTGTGATTCATTTTTCTAATTTTCAGCGCAGTCATTCAATTAGCAGAACTTTTTACCTTAGCACATAAGCACAGTGGCCTCTGATCCAGTTTAAATCTACAATTTCTTTTCTTACCATAGAAACAGAAGGAAAAGCTGTCGCACGGAAGGGAGTAGCCACAAACGCCACCACCCTTCTCGTCTCTCAAGCATCACGACTCAAATTTATTCAGCTTTTCACTCACCCCCTCAGGCCACTCTTTCCTCACTCAGGTCTTGTCACTTCTCGCCAGGCAAGTGTCGAAATTGACAGCAGACAAATAAGGCCCGGCAGGGCTAGTGAGGCCTAAAACAGGTAAATAAACCGTATGCCAGGTAAACAAACTCCACATCGGCTAAATAAGCCCTAAAACAAGCAAATAAGTCCTGCATGTCCCCTCCTCCATAACTACCCATGTTGTGGGACAGCTTTCGCAGCGGACCGCAAATAAGGTATGGACTACAACTCCCAGCATGGATCGCTCCCCACCGCCGCCTAGGACCCTCTCTTCCATCGCGGTGCATTCTGGGAGTTGTAGTCCTCATCAATACGCCCTCACATCCCCAAATGCCCGCTCCCCGGTGCTGCCGGATAGCATCATGGACGACACTCCACAAAACCCTTCCTCTCCTGCGGGCTCATGTCGCCCCGAGCCTCACCTTCCTGGCGCTGCTTCTCCCTCCTTAGCGCTGCCGCCGGCCCCGCCTCAGCCGGCCGGGACGTTACCAAACAAACCCGCGCTTCCCGCGGCGCACGCGCAAGGCCGCTCCCGCCCACCGCGCGTGCGCGGGGGCCGCGCGCTGACGGAGGGGCCGGTGGCAGGTAACGGGGGGATCCCATCGCTGATCCTGATCCCGATCCCTTTCCATGGCCCCGTCCATGTCCGCAGCCCCCAGCCCTGCCACTGTCCTTGTCCTTTTTCCCTGTCCCAGCTCCCGGCCCCGCCCTCCGTCCCCATTGGCCGCCCGAGGGGCGTGTTGGGGGCGGGCGGGAGCGGCGGGCGCTGTCCCGGCACGGAGAGCGGAGCGTTCGTGTCCGGCTGTGGGTGCTGAGGAGAGAGAGGTGTGGAGAGGGGCTGACAGGGCGGGGATGGGAGATGGGCAGAGAGGAATTGTCCGAAACTGAACGCGGGTAAATGCAGCGTCCGGCTCAGGGAAAGGAATAATCCCGGCGTGCGTTAGGAAGAGCACTGCCAGCAGGAAGGGGATTCTGCCCTTCTGCTCAGCACAGCTGAGGCACATCTGGGGTGCTGTGTCCAGTTCAGGACAAGAGAGACATGGAGCTCCTGGAGTGGCTCCAGTGCTGGGTGGCAAAGATGATGGAGGGACTGGAGCATCTCCCTGAGGAGGAAAGGCTGAGGGAGCTGGGGCTGTTCAGCCTGGAGAGGAGGCACAGCTGAGAGGGGCCCTCAGCCCTGGGTGTCCCTGTGTGCAGGGAGGCTCAGAGCAGGGCCCAGGCTCTGCTCCAGGGCCCAGCAATGGCACCAGAGGAACGGGCAGGGACTGATCCCAGCAAGTTCCACCTGGACAGGAGGCAGAACTTCTTTCCTGTGCAGTGACCAAGCATTGAACAGAGACCAGAGAGGCTGTGGAGTCTCCCTCACTGGGGATATTCCAGAACTGTCTGGACACAATCCTGTGCCCTGTGCTCTGGGATGACCCTGCTTGAGCAGGGAGGAGGGACCAGATGAGCCACTGTGGTTCCTTCCAACCTGACCCATCCTGTGACCCATGCAGGGGTGTGAGCCCAGATTGCCTTCTGTCCTGGCTGCAGCATCACATCCCCACTGGGCATGAGTGCTCCTCAGGAGCTCCTCTGTGCCCCTCAGTTATAGGCATACCACACTTAGCATATATATTGAAGCAAATGTTTGGAGGGTGTTGCTGCAGTGGTACAGGTGCTTTCCTGTATCTTGTAAAGGATTTCTCATAAAGGTGTCAGGGAAGTTTGTATTTCTTGGGAGTTGTGAAAGAGATGAGAGAGTGAGGAAGTGACTGACCCTTGGAGCTAAGCTGTAAACGTTTTGTTTTTGTAAGTGCAAGGATAGGGTATGGAGAGCAGAAGCAAAGGTGTTTACAGCTTTTAGAAGTTACTGCACTCACAGACTGGTTTGAGTTGGAACGGACCTGAAAAATCATCTCATAACAACCCCTGCCATGGGCAGGGACATCTTCCACTATCCCAGGTTACTCCAAGCTCCATCCAGCCTGGCCTTGGACACTTCCAGGGATTGGGCAGCCACAGCTTCTCTGGGCAACCTGTGCCAGGGCCTCACCACCCTCACAGGGAATTGTTCACATTGTTGCCCCCCATCAGTCTCATGCACAGTGGGACAAGCTCTGCAGCTTGTATTGTCCCTGTGTTCTCACATACCGCATTTTTTTTCTCCTTTCTTTTTCTACCTATCTCTAGTTTCCATCCAGCCCAAGTTATCTTTTCCAAAGTGTATGATTATATCAGCAATTTTCTGACAGCTCACTTCCTGCAGAGTTCCTCTTTGATGTTGGATACTGGGAAGAAATTCTGTGAGGGTAGTGAGGCACTGGCACAGGTTGCTCAGAGAAGCTGAGCTGCCCCATCTCTGGAAAAGCATCACTCTTTGACATGAAGGAATTCCTAGATGAGAGAGATGTGAAGGTGAGAGGGCAGCTGGCCATGCCATCTTCATGCCTCACTCTGGCTTTTCAGTGACTGATTAATGACGGTGATGCTGAGCAACTGAAATAAGTTACACATCTCAGATGTGAATGTAGATACATTGAGGAAATGTTTTCCTTGGTTAGAGAAAAATGTAGGATTTTTCTTGAATGTAGGATTTTTCTCTTCCTGGTTGAAAGGCAAGAGGAAGGGCTGTCTGTCACATCAGTGCGTGAATGACACATTTCACTTTTCTCCTGAGGGATTGTTTGGGATTTAGCAAACTGCATGACCTCTCCATCCTCACATCTGCTGTTAGATGCATATGATAATGCAAAGTGCACATTTTTGTTTTGTCCAGCTTGTCCCACCCCGTGAGCAGAGCCATGCTGAGGGCCGGGGATGCCGTCCTGCGGCTGCGGCCGCACCGCTGCTCGCTCCTGGCCCGGCGTGCCCTGCACAGGCAGCCCCTGCACCCCGAGTGGGCTGCCCTGGCTCAGAAGCAGCTGAAAGGCAAGAACCCAAAGGATTTAATTTGGCACACCCCAGAGGGGATCGACATCAAGCCTTTATACTCCAAAAGGGACACGGAGGACTTCCCTGAGGAGCTGCCGGGGATGAAGCCCTTCACTCGAGGGCCCTACCCCACCATGTACACATACAGGCCCTGGACCATCCGCCAGTACGCTGGGTTCAGTACAGTGGAGGAGAGCAACAAGTTCTACAAGGACAACATCAAAGGTGGGGCAGCTGATCTGGGAAACAACACTGCCTTGTGAAGCAATGGGGGACATGAATTCAGTCAGTTACATGGCAAATGTGATTATTCTGCACTGTGAGTTTGGATTTCTGATAAGGTCTTCCCAGTGGCACTGTCTTTCTTTATTACTGGGAAATTGAATTGTTTGTGGAGGTGCCTTTGTTTCATTTTGCTGTGGAGAATACACGTGTTAAATGCTGGTTTTGGTTATTGCACCGTAACACATAGACATAATTTGCATCCATCCCAGAGTTCAAGCAGCTGAGATCATGGAGCTGAAGCAGAAGTGGTAATCTGGGTTAGCTGGTAGCACAGCCCAGTCACTGGTCAGAGAGGGGAATACCTGGGGACAGCAGAGTTTTGGGTTCTGCTTTCAGGTTGCAGCAACAAGAGCTCTGGCTGTCCTGTTCCCTGCTTTATATGAATAATTTTCTATTACTGCAGCTTTGCAAATAACAACATGTGTCAGTAGAGCCAGGGAACAGTCTGTGGTGTTTAGTTTGTGATAAAGAGAAGGTAACGTGACAGAGTTTATGACACTTCTGCTCCCAGCTAAGCCAAGCTGAGTTATGTGTATAAGCTCTTATACTGCCTATCTAGGTGCATTTATGACTTGTGGGTGAGCTGTTATTCAGCAGTTTTTAAAGTACAGTAAGGATTACCCTTTTGACTTTTTTCTCCCAGTTAAAAACTTCTTCATTTAAACTACTAAACCTTGAACGGATTTGGGGAGGGAACAATGTTTAACATCAAAATTTAGTTTGCCAGTCAAGCCTGAATCAGGTAAAATAGAGTTAATAAATTTAAATCCCATACTAATACAAGTCTGTTCAACACCTCTAACTATCCTTCTTTGTTGTTTTTTGGGTTTTTTCTTTTCTTTTTCATGTAGCTGGCCAGCAGGGGTTATCAGTTGCTTTTGATTTAGCCACCCACCGTGGTTATGATTCAGACAATCCCCGAGTTCGAGGAGACGTTGGAATGGCTGGAGTTGCCATCGACACAGTGGAAGACACCAAAATCCTTTTCGATGGAATTCCTTTGGAGAAAATGTCAGTTTCCATGACAATGAATGGGGCAGTCATTCCTGTGCTGGCTACATTCATTGTGACTGGGGAAGAGCAGGGAGTGCCTCAGGCCAAGCTGACAGGGACAATCCAGAATGACATCCTGAAGGAGTTCATGGTCAGAAATACCTACATTTTCCCTCCAGAGCCATCCATGAGGATCATTGCTGACATCTTCCAGTACACCTCAAAGGTATTCATTGTTTAAATGTATAACTTCTATTATTAAGTGTTTATGAGTCACTTTGGAGAACAAAGAAAAGATTGGAAGACATGTCATAGAGAAGAGTAATATGGTTGTGGAAAGGCCCAGTAAAAGTTGAGATCCAACATAATTTAAAATATAAATTTGAAGTTTGAGTCAAACTTCAAATTTCAAGCACCACGACTCAAACACATCTTCGTAGAGATGGGTTGTATTTGCAGTCAACAAGGAAGTCAGAGAATGGGCTGGAGACAGGCTGAGAAAGCTGGGGGTGTTCAGCCTGGGGAAGGCTCCAGGAAAACCTCATTGTATCATGTACCTAAGGGAAGTTTATAAAATAGATTGAGAGTAAACTTTTACACCAATAGTGACAACTTTCTTCCCTGTTGAGGGTGGGGAGACCTTGGCACAGGTTGCCCGGAGAAGCTGTGGCTGCCCCATCCCTGAAGTGTCCAAGGCCAGGTTGGAGGGGCTTGGAGCAATCTGGGATAGTGGAAAATGTCCCTGCCCATGGCAGGGGGTGTTGGAACCAGATGACCTTTAACTCCCTTCTAGCTCAAACCATTCTGTGATTCTGTGTTAATGTGATAGAACAAGTATTTGATCCTCTCTTCTGCTGTTATATCCTGTTGTATCTCTTTTTTTTTTTTCAGTATATGCCAAAATTTAATTCCATTTCCATCAGTGGGTACCACATGCAAGAGGCAGGAGCTGATGCCATCCTGGAATTAGCTTATACCATAGCAGATGGCTTGGAGTACTGCAGAACTGGCCTTAAAGCTGGCCTCACTATTGATGAATTTGCACCTAGGTGAGCTCAAGAAATTTGATAGTATAAAACTCACTTTTGGTAAAACCTCTATAGAGTTTAATATCAAATTGAGTATCTTTACACATATAAGCAAGGAGGAACATTCCCATCATCTGACATTAATCAGAGACCTTGCTGTCAGGCTTCTCCATTACCGATCCAGAGTTACCTGAATGATTCAATGTTATATTCTATTCATGTTCTCCTATTACAGGCTCTCTTTCTTCTGGGGAATTGGCATGAACTTCTATATGGAAATAGCAAAGATGAGAGCTGGGAGGCGGCTGTGGGCTCACTTGATTGAGAAAATGTTTAAGCCCAAGAATTCCAAATCTCTTCTGCTGAGAGCTCATTGTCAGACTTCGGGCTGGTCACTCACTGAGCAGGTTAGAAATTGGACTCTCATCAACCTCCTTACTTAAAGGTGTTCTTATGGTGTGTGTGTTAAAGGGGGCTGCTGGTGTTACTCACAAAGGTGCAGCACTGTCCTCTCACTCTGACAAATGCACACACTGGCACGGGATACACCTTTATGTCAGTTCAGGACTCAGAGGATGAAGCTCTCTTATGATTTGTCTGGTGAGTTATCCTTCCAAAATGCAGTTCAGTCAGCAAGTAGAGGAACTTTTTTTTCTCAGCATCACTGGCTTGAGAATTCATTTCAGCAGCCAAGGGAGTCTTTCACACCACTGACACTCAGTGCTGAAGAGAGAAGTAATGGTTACAGCTCATCTGATCCTTTGAAACTGGGTGCACTCTCTGCTCCTCCTGCTGATTTACCTTGCAGCAAGGAGATCAATCATTGGAGTGCACACAGTTTCCCAGGTGAGGTCAGAGCTGGGTCCTAGCTCTGATCCCAAGGCCTGCTGCTCAATCAAAGTCATGTAATAGGAGTTATTTTTAGGTTGTGATTTTAAGTATTGACTTCCTTGCCTTGGTTTTTTTGTTGGGTTGTTTGTTTTTTTTTAAGTAAATGTAATGTTTACTTACATTACAACAACACAGTAAAACTAAAACAATGGAATTTTCTGAACAGTGACTTTTGTGGGTCCTCCAATTAAAAGTATTGTGGGGGTGCAAAAATGTTATTCTTACCAAAACTATATTCAATTGTCTTGCAGTGTCCACTGTAAATATATTTCTGGCTAGATCATAACTCTTTGCCTAAACAAAGTGGTTTATCTTAGTATAGCTTTTCAGTGTGCAGTATTTTGTCCTTGTAGGTTTCAGAGGGCATATATATTTAACATGCCTTTAGATAGGTATCTACCCATAAATTATGTTTTACATTCTCACCTATCCAAATCACATGTGATGCTGTCATGAATGAAAATATTTAAGCACATTTAATTCCAAAACACATCTTGACTAGTAATTTGTCTGACACATGCACTGTTCACTGCTTCAAGAATTCTGGATTTTGATTTGTTACTGTGAGCAGTTTACTGGCACAGTGATCATTTTGGCTTTCTTTATGGATTAATCTCTTTGTTAGGATATCGACAAGTGATAAATCAGTTTGATTTGGGTTTTTTTCAGCTTTTGTTCTGATTATAGCATTTCAGTGGGGAATTTTGTATTTGTTTCTTTGCAATAATGACTAACCTGCCTCAGCCCCACGGCAGAACCGCTGAGCTTCAGAGGTCCCCTTTTCCTTGCAGGATCCCTTCAACAATGTCATCCGCACCACCATCGAAGCCATGGCCGCGGTGTTCGGGGGGACGCAGTCTCTGCACACCAACTCCTACGATGAAGCCCTGGGGCTGCCCACAGTGAAGAGTGCTCGCATTGCCCGCAACACACAGATCATAATCCAGGAGGAATCAGGGATTCCCAAAGTGGCAGATCCCTGGGGGGGATCTTACCTCATGGAGTGCCTCACCAACGAAGTCTATGAAGCTGCTTTAAAGGTCAGTTTGCAAAACCTTCTCTGGGAAAACTGTAGGGATAGGAGTTTTGAGAAATGTCTTTCTAAGGGAAAGACTTCTAATGTTCTCTTCTTTGTTTGATAAATTGGTAACTTCTAATCAAGGAATTATTTTACACTTCAGTGATGTCTTTGTAAATAAACTTTGCAAAATACAGTTTAGAGCACAAAACTGTATAAAAAAAGTATAATGAAAATGTGAGTGGTAGCACAAGTACAAAGCTCAATTTTTAAACCTTGCTCCTACTCAGTATCTCAATCCTCTTCATGTCTCAGCTTATTGAGGAGATAGAAGAAATGGGTGGAATGGCCAAAGCTGTTGCTGAGGGGATCCCCAAACTTCGTATTGAAGAGTGTGCAGCCCGGAGACAAGCCAGGATTGACTCTGGTAAGAGCAGGGGGATGAAAGAAGGGCAAACTGCCAATAGAATACTTCAGTATAAAGGTTTTTTACTCACATGTTCATTGTGGTTTTTTATTTCTCAGTTTAGGAGTAGCAGATTATGAGTGCTAGAATGAATGGTGATGGTTTTATGTCAGTGAAAGCTCTGGAAAGAGACAGGGTGTACAAAATACAGTACCAGTCTTGCTTGACATGTTCAAGATTAGATTAGGCAAAGCAGTAGAAACACCATTTTAAAAGTGTGTTTGGAGCCTTCAGTAGTGAGTGGCTTGATTTCTTATAGGAGCTTTAAGCTGTGATTCCTGAGTTTAAAAGCAGAAATGCCACCAGATGGCGATACTCACCGTAGCTGGCCAAATTCCTGGGTTTTCTGGAGAGCTGCCCATTTTTCCTGAATGGTCAAATCATAGCAGAGGATGATACAGCTCCTTGTTTGCTGTACATATGTGTATATACTTATAGAGTCAGTATTTGTGGAGATATTTATACATGTCTGCTTAAAACTCTATTCCACTTTTTTGTAATCTGCATTCCAGTAGTAATCCAGGAACAGAAACTAGGGATAACTCAAACACGAAAGGACTTACATGGACTTCTTTGTATGGAGGATAAATTTGAAGCAGATCTTAATTAAGACCAATAAAGAATAATCAGTAAAGTTCTATGTTTTCTCTCATAAGGTAAATTACTTCATGTTGCTTCAAAGAGTGTATTAATGTTATCAGGCACTACAAATAAAAATATCTGATAAGTCCATAATGATTCAAACCTAAAATATAATTTTCCAACATGATAAATTAACTTTTATGCACATGGAGTAGTTTTAGGTAGGAACTTCACTTTCTTATCTGTTAAATCAGAAAAGTAAATGCAGAGCAGGAGACCAGCACTTCTGCTTAGTTCTGTCAGACACACTTATGTCAGCTTAAAAAGAGAAAAATAGCTAATCTATTTTAGGGACTCATTACTAAATCAGTTTGCAAGATAAATATTGTTCTATTTCATTTTTTTTCTGCTGCAGTATTCACTGAGTTGAATGTTCATGCATGTAGTCTTTTATCATAAAATCTGGAAAATACAGACTTAAATCCATTCTATAAGAGCAGATTTTACATATTTGAAATGTATGTGGTTATATAAGCAAAGCAATGCATAATAATGCTCAAAATCTTCTTGTCCTGCTAACATTGTGTCTTTTCACAGTAGTTTGCAAATGTGTTCTGAGTTTCTGGTGTTTCCACTGGAAATAGGGTCTGAAGTTATTGTTGGAGTGAACAAGCACCAGCTAGAGAAAGAGGAGGCAGTGGAAGTTCTGGCCATTGATAACTCTGTAGTCCGTGCCAAGCAGATTGAGAAAATCAACAAGGTGAGAACAACCTTCTTGGAAATGAATCTTACTGTAATTCCAGACAGAGACTGAGTAAAGGCAGCTTGCCAGAAGTTTACCTTCCAGTTTCTGAGAGTCCACTCTGGTCTTTAGTGGAGAAACTGGGATATATATCTGTATGTCCAACCTTTAAAAATTGAAAGCTTTACGTGTTCTGAAAATGTGATAGAAGCCATCTATGCAATGTTTTGCTCTAAAAGCCTGTGGCATTGCTTAATCACTCACTGTTAGGGGCTTCTTGTCAAGTGCTGCTGAGGGTTACAGAACCAGAAATCAACATCCCTTTCATAATCAGTGAAAACATAGATAAAATTGGTTTAGGGTTATGTTATGGACTTGTACACATTTTGAGGTCTGAGCTGCCTTTTGACTTCTAATATCATTGAAATAGGAAGTGGATATTGACAATTCCACATCCAGAATAAAATATTTGAAATTAGTCTTCCACACTTGACTTCCCATTTCACTTTGTGGTTTCTTTGAACTGAATGTCTCTCTCCTGCACCTTAGGTGAAAGCCAGCAGAGACCAAGCAGCAGCCCAGCAGTCCCTGGCTGCTCTCACACAATGTGCTGCCACTGGGGAAGGCAACTTACTTGCTCTGGCAGTGGAAGCAGCACGTGCCAGGTACTGGGGGTGGGGTTGGACAGCCCGTTCTTATTTAAAATTTGATGGTTCATTTTCACCTTTTGACTTTTCTTGGGCATAGGGTCAGCAAGATTGGAGTTTTGGGGTTTTTCTTTAGAGGTGGAAGTAAATAATGGCTGCAGTTTCAAATTATAAGACACGCTGTTATTATATTACAACTCCTTAAGGAGTTGTAATATAATAATCAATGCTTTGATTTCTCACAAGGAACACTACTGATATAAAGAATCTGATATGAAATGAGGCTGTTTGTACACATTCTGCTGTTTACAAGTCATATTCTTACCAGTTCCAGGACATAATTGAGTTTCTCTGTCACTCAGCTGTTTCATGGGTGAAGGAGTTTAAGAAGTGTCTGAGATGTGAAAATGGATATTCACAGTCTTATCATGCTCTGTTGCTTCCTCTCTCCTTGCACCACAGATTGGTGTGAAAACATTTTTTGGCTGAAGGAGAAATCAGTTTGCTTAGTCAGGCAAAGTTGTAAGAAATGTATTTGAGCAGTGAGTCATCCTTAGTGTCCAGTGGAACAGTTCCTTTTTTCAGCCAAAGTGCTTTTGAGGCTGTTTTCTTTCCTGCTTCAAGGTCAGCATCAGTCTCTAGAATAGATCCTATGCATCTGTTCCTTAATTAACTAAATGGCCCAAATATGAGCAAACCAAATTCCCTCCTTATTGGGGTGCTGCTCTGTTTTACTGTCATGTCTCCAATTCCTTCATTCCCATTCCTGGAATACCTAATAACTTTATTTTAAATTTATTTAACCACAGCCTGTCAGGAATCTCCAACAGTATGTCTACATCTGTCTTTGAACTGGGGAGGTCACAGGAGGGCAGTGTGGGATTTACAAGGGATTCATATCTTCTGTAGCAAAATTAACCAGTTAACTCCTAGTTTCTCTCCTTGGTGACCTCATTTTTGTTAATTGTAAAAACATTAATAGACTGGAGATTCACTTTGTAAGTTCCAAAGAGAACCTAATTCTGCCCCAAAATTATATATGGGATGTGACCCCAGAAAGAAACTGTTGTGGCATCTGATACAGAGTTTGAAGGAGGATTGTGAGCTCTGGGAACATGTACAGGGAGCCTTCCTGTTGGGGGCAACATGGGAAAAGGTTTCAAACTTAATACATTCCCCCTTCACAAGCAGCAAACAAAACTTGTAACTTACACATAAATAAATTTCCCAGATTCTTCTGCATCTAGTCAGTAAAGGAGCTGTGTCAGGAGTAGAGAAGAATAAACACTAAAATAAAAGCATCAAGGGAAAGGTAAATAGATGTTAAAATGTTAAGTTTCATCTCTTCTGTGTGTTCTTCCCTTTTTTGTCCCCTCTTGATTTATATTTTGTATTTTGGCATGAATCCCAAAGCAGGATCTTTCAGGCTGAGCCCCGCCCCCCCAAAAAAATCTCCATCCAGAAAATCTGATTTAATTTTCTGAATCATCTTGCCATTCCCCATTGCCTTGCCAATTGTAAATCAATTCTCACATGAGCAATAAAGTATTTTCTTAAAAATGCCTGTGCATGTTCTGTCAGTGGGTGGCAGTAGGGTGAGCTGGATTTTCAGAGTGGCAGCACTGAAAGGGAAACCAATGTAAGTAAATTTGTCCAGCAGCAAGGCAAATGGCTGGGCCAGTGCAGCAGTGTCTGTGTCCTGTTTTCATTTCCACCTGCTGATAAGAGGAATGGTTTTTGTCTGTCTCAGGTGCACTGTGGGGGAGATAACAGATGCCATGAAGAAGGTGTTCGGGGAGCACAAAGCCAGCGACCGCATGGTGAGCGGGGCTTATCGCCAGGAGTTTGGGGAGAGTGATGAAATCCTTCATGCCATCAAGAGGTGAGAACTCTTCCCAGGTAGCCAAACACGTAATAGCCTCACATTTAACCCAGGAGCTTCATGTGCTACTGACTGTGCCATAAAAAAACATTTCCCAGACCTGGGTGACATCCCTGGGGAATCCCTGGACCTGCAAAAGCACTCTCATAAGCAGGAAAGTAGAATGACAAGGACTAAGTACAATAAGACAAAGTCAAAATTTAATTAATTTTGAAATTGTATTTGCTTGCAAACAACATTCACTGAGGTGAAGTTATGATTTGAGAGTTTTGTTCAAATAGTCTATGCAGCCACAGGATTAAGGAGCTGAGAAACATTGCCTGAAATCCCTGTACATTGTGTTGCTTCTTTTAAAGGCTGTGTAATAGTCATCTTTAAAATAATTCCAGCAGTTCATACTACAAAACCTTGTTTTGATCTACCCATAAATTGTTCCTGCAATTTCACTCTTACTGTTGCTAAAATTGTTGCTAAAATCTGTCTGGATATCCACATACAGCCTCCAGTCTTTGGGTATTACTCATACCCCGATGGAGAAGGCATCCCTAGATGTTGGTATGTGTGAAAACAGTTGCCTTTTGGGTCTTTTCTCAGCTTCTGCCTTTACTGCTGCCCTCAGGGGTACAGAGCCTGAATTGCTGCTGTGGGAGATGATGCAGCACAAATCAGTCCCTGCTGTGTTGGGGTTTACCCATTTTAGAGCTCTGGCTCTCCTGAAAGGGAATTACTGATGGCTTTGCAGTGGTGATGATTAGACTGACTTGAAATTAGTTGTGCTAGGAAATGTCACCATTGTTCTTTTATTTTAACTATTTAAATTTAACTATTTTTAATTATGCTTTTATGTGAAAGAGAACTGAACTAACCCCTTGAAAATCAAGATGTAGCTCCCTTTCTTACATAGAATCATGGAATCATTTAGGTTGGAAAAGACTTTCAAGATCAGCCTGTAACCACAGACAGATGCTGATGGTACTTGAATAATGAGCAGTACAATGACAGGTGAGGCTCTGATTACAGAGCAGCATCAATACAACAGAAATATGAACTGCCAGTATCCAAAAAAGAGAGGCATTGGAATGAATGCACAGAATAGGAAATAAAATAATCCTTCCATGGACAGATTTTTACCCAGTAGAATTATAATGCACAATGTGATATACAGGACCCATCTCTGTGCAAGTACTTTTGAAATAATAGGTCATAATTATTCTTAAAAACTAAAAAATGTGTTTTGGTGAGTTGTAATTCATCTTGTTAAACCCTCAGAGAATTGAGTATTTTACCTGTTAGAAAGCAAAAGAATAGGGGAAGATTTTTTTAAATAAAGAATATTTTATTTTTGAGGCTGCTAAGTACAAGAAGTGAGTTAATAATAACAGAACATGAATATTACCATAGTGTGCAGACTGCACAGCCAAACCATGACTTAAAAGATCTTTTTATTTTATTAAATTATGCTACGCTTGCAGCAAATGGGTTTTTTTTATGTGTGGAAATACTTCCAAGGATTCTCAGTGATTTGCCCTGACAGATTGTGTGTTTCCCACCAGAGTGGACAAGTTCATGGACCGTGAGGGCCGCAGGCCTCGTATCCTCGTTGCCAAGATGGGCCAGGATGGCCACGACAGAGGGGCCAAAGTCATCGCTACCGGGTTCGCTGACATCGGCTTCGACGTGGACATAGGGCCCCTCTTCCAGGTAGGGCTGAGCAGCACCCAGAGCATTCATTCATTCATTCATTGCCTTTGCATCCCTTCTCCCCGGGGGCGTGCTCAGCCCCCGTGGCTGTGTCCCATGCCCTGCCCCACCGCTGTCGCACACAGACCCCGCGGGAGGTGGCGCAGCAGGCCGTGGATGCAGACGTGCACTGCGTCGGGGTGAGCACGCTCGCCGCGGGGCACAAAACCCTGGTGCCTGAACTCATCAAGGAGCTCAATGCCCTGGGCCGGCCCGACATCCTGGTCATGTGTGGAGGAGTCATCCCCCCCCAGGTATGGGCAGCATCCGAATTGCTGCTGGCATAGCCCAGGGTGAGGAAGCAAAAAGGACCTTTGCACAATGTCCACAGATGTTTTATTCAGCCGAGGCGAGACGATCCGGTCCCAGCACCCTCTCTGCACCCGCACTTTCTCTCTACCGGGCCCTAGGGGCTGGCCCTGGTCTCGGGGCAGTGCAAAGCTGAGGGCCAATCAGGGAATGGGGGGGAGTGGCTCAGGGACATGGGAACAGACATAGGAACAGGGGAAGGAGCCAATGGGGTCTAACAGCTTTTTGAGGGAAGCTTCTTGTGGCTCCCTAGACCAGGGAATGCCCCCCCAGGGTCTCCACACATTTCCATCAAGCTAAGAGATTGATTTATCTCTGTCTGAGCTGGTGTGCTGTTTCCTGTGTTCTCTAATGTCAGAGCACTGAAGGCTCCTCTGGACAGTCAGCAGGACCAGCACAGCTCTGTAAGGTGGGATCCCCTGATCTGATTTTCTGTACACCATGCCCTGGTGTAACTTAGAGTGTTTGTGGGATGGAATATGGAGCTGTGTTGTGAAAAGATGAGCTTCAGGGAGATGTTCTTTAAGCTCTGTTGTTTCACATCAGCAGTCCTTGCTGGCCACCAGTCTGGATTCTGTCTTAAGAGACTTTTTCACTTCCAGCAATGGTTGGGAATAGCCACAGCCAGTGACTAAAGCCCCTGGCAGGTCCCATCACCCCTAGACTGCACATCTCACTCACTTTTCAGCCTCTCCTCACCTTCCCCATCATCAGGCAGGTGTTGCCTTTCATTCCTTCTGCTTTCTCCTAAACTGTTGAGCAGTTTGTTGAATTCCCTGGCAGTCAGATCTTTGCTTTCATCTTTAAGTTTTCCTTAGCTCATGCACAATTTGCCTGTCTCCATCACCTTACAGCCATTCTCTGTCTATAGTGATCCAAGCTGATTTTGCACATAAAACTCCTGTTATTCCCTTTTTCCACACCTCTCCCTTTTCTAGGCAATCAAGTAACTATTTGGGAATGACTGAATTATAAACTGAACAAACAAAACTCACAGTATTTTTCTAGGAGAAAAATGTGAGATACTGTCTGTCCAGTATCTCTCAATGGGATGCTACTATTCTATGGTTGGTAAAGGTGTAATATATCCTATGTAGAAGAAAGAGAGAATACAGAACTGCTTCCCAAGTCCTTTTGAAATTTCAGGACAGTCATAAAATTCGATTAACTCTAGATTGCAAGAGACCACTGGCAGTCATCTGCTCCAAGCCCTTGTTTAAAGTAATATTTTCAAAGTTAGATCAAATTTAGGTTGTGTTGTTCAGACTCATATAGAGTTGACTTTTGAATACTTTCCAAGGATTGCCATTAGTCTGATTCTAAATGAATATACAAACCCTTTCCTATTGATATTTTTTAGTATTTTTTTTCTACCTTCTAACTTCCACCCATTTCCTTGAAGCTGTGCTGCCTCTCTCTGGGACTTGTTGCTTTCTCAGGCCCAGCATAGAGGACAGAGCATGCACCAGTTATAAATTAATTACCCATTTTCTGTTCACTATTAACTATAATCTTAAATCTCTTTTCCAACAGGATTATGACTTCCTGTACGAAGCTGGTGTTTCCAATGTGTTTGGTCCGGGCACTCGTATTCCAAAAGCAGCAGTGCAGGTGTTGGATGACATTGAGAAGTGCCTGGAGAAGAGGCAGCAATCCATGTGACTCTGAAAGTCACAACTCAGCAGCCTTACACTGACCACCTGATTGTCAGCAAGGGATGGCCAACCACAAACCTCTGCTCCCACTGCCCCCTGGCCTCGTGTTTTGTGCTTTCTAAGAAAGTTCTAAACTCTCTGCTTGTTCTATTTGAGGATTATTTATATAGGTACCCACAAGAAAATTTATCTCTAGAACTATGATTTCAGGAAGTGAAGGGAATTCAAATAAGTGTGTTTGGGGTTTTTTTTCCAGATATACTGATAAATAAAATAACAGCTTTTGCCTGATCTCTTTTGCATGCAGAAAACATGTTTTGAGTTTTTTTGGCAGTTATAGTGGATCTAGAAGTCTTCAGGCAGGATCACTGATTCAGCAGAGATGGGATTGAACCCAGCAGCACTTTGGTTTGAGAAATGGTGGCTTCTCAGGGGAGGGCAGTGATGGGAACAGAGCACAGTGCACAGCTGCTCCTATACAGGCTACTGCCATCTACACCATTTGTATCTTACTCAGCCATGAAATTCAAAAATGATGGTTTATCTACCTATAGTTTTGTTAAGAGTGTTACATTATAGCTGCCCCATCCCTGGAAGTGTTCAAGGCCAGGTTGGATGGGGCTTGCAGCAACCTGGGATTGTGGAAGGCAGTTGGAACAAGATGATCTTTCAGGTCCCTTCCAACCCAAACCACTCTCTGATTCTGTGTTTCTGTGATTTTATGAAGTTGTTCATCAAACAACTTGTGTTTTACATTCATGAGCAGCAAAACTGTATCTGTTATGTGGATGAGAGAAGAACCCAAGACAAAGTTTAGGTTGCACAATATTACTGGCAAAATAATGGGGTGGAATCCAAGCCTTTGCAGTGTTATCCTTGTGCTCTAACTTGTGGAATAATGACCTCTCTCAAATAATTGATCTTTGTTCTGAAGTGAGTCACATTTAATTTTATAGATGGAAAATTGACCATTAACAGAAATTTTCTATAAAAAATCTGTAAGTTATTCCTATGCCTCAATATCCAAACACTGCCTAGAAGTTTTTCAGTGTAAGGCACTGAAATTGAACTTATTTTAATACAAATCAGAGTTCTAGTGGTATTATCTGACTTTATAGTTAGCTCCGTAGGGAGCTCCATTTGTCCTCAATGGAAAGAAAGAAGGCAAAGGTGGCTGGCTCAGGTTGAGTGTCTGCATTATAAACCTCCTAAGAGTGGTGAGAAAACTCCTAATATGTGAGAGGTCTGATCTGTTGGGAGTTTTTAGATTAAATTTTGGTTTGTATTGAGGTGGTTGCACTGGTGATTGCAAACATGAGGTGCCCAGACTCGCTCCTGAACTCAGTGCTTGCATCCTGAAAAGACAGCACAGTCCAGGCCTGGGTAGGAAATAACCATGGAATTGTAATGTGATCATAAATTACCTCCTCAAAAGTTAAAACAACCACCAACCAGACCAGGTGTTATGGTTGTACTGAATCAGCAAATATTCTCAGTTGCAGTCATGTCAGTGCTCTAGCAAGGGGGGAATTTGGGATCTCAGGAGCTCCCATGGAAGCCATGAGAGCCAGGACTGCATCTGCAGGGTGTCCCTGCTAGGGAGGTCACCTGGGGAATGCCTTGTGTCATCCTCTACAGAGAACAGCTGCAGAGAAAGGGTGGTGAAGCACTGCAACAGGCTGCCCAGGGAAGTGATGGACCCACCATCCCTGAAAGAGTTCCCAAAATACATGGATGTGGCACTGGAGGACATGGCTTAGTGGTGAACACGGTGGTGATGGGTTGGTGGTTGCACATGATTTAGGAGGTCTTTTCCAACCTTAACAATTCCGATCCTTAAGTGCTCCAACAGCTTCTGTGGCAGAAGAGCTGTTGTACCTCAGCCAGCAACAGCTGAAGAACACAGTTCCAACTGCTGAGAGCTTCCCTTCCCTTCCCTTCCCTTCCCTTCCCTTCCCTTCCCTTCCCTTCCCTTCCCTTCCCTTCCCTTCCCTTCCCTTCCCTTCCCTTCCCTTCCCTTCCCTTCCCTTCCCTTCCCTTCCCCTGTGCCATTTGGGACACACAGGGCATCCTTCACTGACTGCCACTTTCCCACCAAATCTCATCCAGCCAAGGCTGCTCAGCTCCTTGGACTTGTGCTTGGAGGAGTTGGAGCTGCACCTCTGGGAGAGCAAGGAACCCCAGATCTCTGTATCATTTTGGGAGCAGCCACATTCTCACCTTTTCCTGGAAGTGAACATTTCTTGCTCCCCATATGGTTTTCAGTCAGAATAGCTGGAAAACTACACACTCAGCTGTGTTTATTTGGTAACACTGTGTGCAACCTATGGTTTTCTCTGATGGCTGTTTTACTGGTAGGCCAACAGTTGGCAGATAGACTGCATTAAATAAAATCAAAAGTATAGGAAAAAAAAATCAACAAAAATAATAATTCTCTTTTTACCTGAAAATAAGTTTAATTTACATGATTTTATGTTTGGTACATAAATCTATTTCCCCTAAAATGGAATTTCTTGGGGAAAAAATAGATTTTTAATTTTTTTTTTTTTTTCCGTGAGGCTTACAGACAATATTTGAGATTAAAAATATATACTTAAACCTCTGTATTGACATGAGATAGGCAGTGACAACCTCATTTGCTGCATCCCTGGGAGTGAGGCCAGGCTGACCCCACGGCCGCTCTTCAGGGAGCTGCAGCTCCCAGGTTCTGCACCCTCGGCGCCGCAGACAGACGGACGTTGTCCCTCCCGCTCCACATGGTGGACACGGGGTTCTCCATGGAGTTGTCAGAGCTGAAGTAGGGAACCTTCCAGGCACAGCAGCACTGCAGCTTCCTCACCTCGCAGCGGAAGGTCTTGCTGAAGATGTAGTAGATGAAAGGGTTGTAGGCCGTGGAGGACTTGGCAAACAGGCAGGGCAGCAGCGTCACCACGGGCTGCAGGGAGTCGCTGGAGTTAAAGATGGACCAGAAACTGGTGGCTGCATAGGGAGTCCAGGAGCTCAGGAATCCCACTGAGATGAGCACAGCCATCTGCAAGGGAACAGAGCTGTTTGCAGCTGGACAGACAGGGCTGGATGCCCTGGCACACGAGGTGTGTGTGGGACACACCTGAACTGCAACACCGACAGCTGTGCTTGCTGGGCCCTCGTGACAAGAGACACCTGGAGGGGCTGGAGCGTGTCCAGAGAAGGGAACTGAGCTGGGAAAGGGCCTGGAGCACAGGTCTGATGAGGACCAGCTGGGATGTTGGGGAAGATGTAACAGGAAAGCCTTATAAATATGATTCCTGGCAAAGGATTTTGAGAATATAGAAACTATAAGTGAGATTGAAATGAAAGCAAGCTTTGAGATACCTTAGTTACTGAACAACTGGAAAACAATGGTGTGGCTGGCTGAAGGTAATCCCCTTTTGATGAAAAAATTCCCTCTGCTTGCAGACAGGCCCAAGGGTCAGAGCAGACCCTATTAGCTTGGCAGAAGGGTCCAAAGAGGAGTTTTTAGGGTTTAAAATGTAACACAGTATGGTAATGTAATGATTCTTATAGGCTGTATGTAAATGCTATAGGATTTGTATATTTTACTAGATTGCTTAGTGAGAATTAGAATATTCAGCACAGAAGAAGACGTATTGTAACGAGAACCTCGCTCTCTTACCCTTTGGCTCTCTTACCCTTTTTTGCTCTTACCCTCTCATCCTCTTTACCCCTCTCTTCTCTCAGGCCTGCTCTGAGCTGTGGCTGGCAGCTCCCAGCCGGGCCCTGCACCCAGGCCCTTTGCAATAAACCCCAGTTCCACCACCTGGCTTCAGAGATCTCTCATCTCCATCCATCCCGACTGTCCTACCCCCGATGCTCCTACACTGGGGGAGCTCAGCCTGGAGGAAAGGAGACTCAGGAGGACCTTATCACTCCCTACAACTCCCTGGATGCTAGAGCCAGGTGGGGATCAGGCTGTGCTCCCAGGTAAAAATTGAAAGGACAAGAGGAAATGCCCTCAGGTTGCACCAGGGGGTGTTTAGATTGGATATTAGGAAGCATTTCTTCATGGGAGGGGTTGTCAGTCATTGGGACAGACTGCCCAGTGCAGTGGTGGAGTGACTGTAATTAGCAATATTAAAAAAAAATGTGTTGCTATGGTACTTAGGGGCATGGTTTAGTGGTGGACTTGTCAGTGCTGAATTAATGGTTGGACCTGATGATCTTAGAGACCTTTTCCAACCTTAATAATTCAGTGATTCTATGACTGGCCTCTAGAAAGCTTGGATCAATTCTTCTTTTCCACAAGAAATGCACAACTGAAGTCCATATTTGGAAAAAAAAATACATGTTAATACTTTATATTAATCTATTAAAATCCTGTTTCCACACAGAATTTCTGTATAGGTGTCTGTAATCCCATGATTCTGTGAGCTGTGCATGAGCAGAGCCAGCTCTCTGCCAGCTCCTGATTACTGCACACTCTTCCCATCACAGGGATAACTCACCAGGGTCAGCTTTTTCTCCAGTTTGGCTGCGTTGGGGATCCTGTCAATATTCTGGATCTCTTGGTATGCTTTATGAACCTTCCAGGCAATCCCCAGGTAACAGGCAACGATGGTCAGTGCAGGCAGCACCGTGCACAGGAGGAACATGCTCAGGATGAAGGAGAAACCATTGGAGGAGTTGTGGAATTTGCTCCAGGCTATGGTACAGGAGATGCCAAAGGGCTCAGGGCCGTAGTAGCCCCAGCCCACCAAGGGCAGGATGGCCCAGAGCAAGGAGTAGAGCCAGATAAAAGCAATCAGGATGCAGACAGTGCTCTTGGTGATTTTGCTACCTGCAAGAAAGAGGAAGAGCAAGCATGAATGGATCCCATGCCAGCCACAAGGGGGTTTGCCATAACTTCTCCTTAGACAGAAGGATGGTGGCGCCAGACACACCTGGGCTGCTGCTGCAGGTCCCTAACCTTGGGGCTTCTAGAGAAGCATTGTCAGAGGATTGGATGAGACCTGAACACAGCCCTCAGTGCTCATCTGGAGCTTAAAAAGGCAGGGAGCTTTACCAGATCAATTTCACCTTGAATGTGCAGTGGTCCCAGCCCAGGAAAGCCAGAAGAATATTCCTTCCTTTAAGTTCCAGTGTATCTGCTTGGATACAAATAGGAAGGGAAGGCGGTTTTGTCAAGGAAAACATTTGTGCTCTCCATTTTCAGGTAGCTTCACTTGGAAAAACTGAGAAGTGAAAAACCTCACTGTTTCATACAGAATTTAATCAGGTCCTGCTGGGAACACCAGGATTTGACACTGCACTAAAAGCTGAGGTTTATTCTGCTGTTACTGACCTGATAACCCACGCCGCATTCCACAAAGCACCTCCCAGAGCAGCCCAGCCCAAACACAGCAGCACCAGGTGACAATATCGGTGATTTACTCACTGTTGGATTTGGATGAGTTGGTGACGAGGAATCGAATCACGGCCATGGCACACAGGGTCATCATGCTGCAGACCCCAAAGAGGAAACCCATCAGGGCATAGTAGACACAGGAGGTGTCTCCCCCCAGCCAGGCATGGTTCCAGGCAGATGCAATGGCCAGGGGGTACATGCTGAGGGCCATGCCAGTGTCTGCCACCGCCAGGTTCACTGTGAGCAGCTCTGGTGGCTTCAGCAGGGACGAGCGTCTCACAGCCGTGGCAAGGACGGCTGAATTCCCAAGGATGGTCAGGATGGCTGAAAGGGAAGGACCAACACAGACAGGAATATCACACAGTTAACACACCCGGGAAATCCACTGGAAGTATGTGAAGTGCCTGAGAGGGGCTACAACAGAGCTGAGGAGGGACTTCTTATAAGATTATGTAGTGATAAGGAATGGATTTAAACTGAAAGAGAGCAGGTTTAAATAAGATATTAGATGTTCTTCCCTGTGAGGATGGGGAGGCCCTGGCACAGGGTACACAGAGAAGCTGTGACTTCTCCATCTCTGGAAGTGTCCAAGGCGGGGTAGGACAGGGCTTGGAGCAATCTGGGATAGTGGGAGGTGTCCCTGCCCATGGCATGGTTTGGAATGTCCTGTCACTGCCTGCCCATGTGAAAAGTCACTTTCTGTCTTTTTTATAAGTTCCCTTTAAGTGCTGGAAGGCCAAAATGAGGTCTCCCTGTAGCCTTTTCCAGAGAGAACCCCCAGCTCTCCCAGTCTGTCTCCAGAGTGAAGGTGCTCCAGCCACCTCCAACTGGAGCCCCAACACTGGGCTCTGAGCTGCCTGGGTGGTGGCCATGTGCTGCCTGGGCAGCTCAGAGCCCTTGCTGGTCCCTGAGAATTAGCATGACTGTTCTGGTGGCTCTGAGAGCAGTGGGACCATGGGAGTTGTTTAGCCAGAGGCTGCAACAGACCCAGAGCTTGCTTTGCAAAAGGAGCTGTCAGACATACATTATTCAGCTGTGCCACAGGGCTTCAAAGTGCTGGTGACAGCAGTTCCAGAAGTACACGCACCAAACAACTCATTTTCTCTCTTCTTTCTAGTGAACATGGTGCTGGAGCAATATTTTGATGAAAGGTTTTCCTGAGAAGGAGTCCTCTAAAGTCAGATGTGGAAGAGGGAGACAGGAAAAGGTTCTGTCCTGTTCCCTTGTGGTTGTGAATGCAGGAAGGCTGCATTTGCCCACAGGTACCACTTAAAGTGCCCACAGAAGAGTTAATAGAGGCCCATGCAATAAAGTGGAATAAATCTATTGGCATAAGTACAAAATCCTCGGAGGTGTCAAGAGGAAGGCTAAACTGAAATGGGGACACCAATCTGAGACCCTCTGTCACTCCTTCATTCCCTTTCTGACCCCACATCTTCATTTGCCACCTCTGGATGCCCTTGAAGGGCTCCCTGAGCTCTCAGGTCTCTGTGTCTGCACACATGGGATGATGCCCTTGGCTGGCAGAGCAGCCTGGGGCTCAGTGGGCAGAGCTCTCTCCACAGGCTGGGACATGGAACCATGGAATCATTGAATCCTTTGGACTGGAAAACACCTCTAAAATCATTGGGTCCAACCACTCCCCAGCACTGACCAGGCCACCTCTAAAGCACGTCCCCAAATGCCACATCCACTCAGCTTTTAAATCCTCCCAGGGATGGTGATTCCACCACTGCCCTGGGCAACCTGTTCCAATGCTTCACAGTCCTTTCCATGAAGAAATGTTTCCTAAAATCCAATCTAAACTTGCCCTGGTGCAACTTGAGGCAATTTCTTCTTGTCCTGTTACTTCTTATCTGGGAGCAGAGCCCGACCCCCCTGGCTGTCCCCTCCTGTCAGGAGTTTTGCAGAGCCACAAGGACCCCCCTGAGCTCCTTTTCTCCAGGCTGAGCCCCTTCCCCAGCTCTCTCAGCCCCTCCTGGTGCTCCAGACCCTTCCCCAGCTCCATTCCCTTCCCTGGACATGCTCCAGCCCCTCATTCTGTTTCTCACAGTGAAGGTCCCAAAACAGAACATCCTCAGGCTTCAGGAGGAAAAATGAACCCAATTCACTTTCTTTGGTAAGAGCCCAGCCCTTACACAAGATGCAGGAAGCAGCTTTGTCATCAGAGGTGACTCCCAGTCCCTCCTTCCCCTTGACAGAAGCTCTTCCCCTCCATCCCACAGCCTGGCTGGCACAGGACAGAACCATAACTGTGGGACAGTGACCAAACAGCTGGTGGTGAAGGCTGCCACCCATGCCCAGGCCTTGTTCCTAATAAAAAACATCATTTCAGGGCACAAACCTGCAGCCCCAGTGAGTGGCAAAGCTATGGATAAATACAGCACCTGATTCAGTTCAGCTCACTGCTTTATTTCTGAGAGTCCCCGCAGGATGCAGTGAACCTGGCTGCCACACAGGGCTCTGGATCCCTGCTGGAAGCTATACCTGGAGTTTCAGTGCCTCAGAGTCCTTTAGGAGAGGTGTGAGACTGCAGCATGGTGGGACACAAACATGGGGAGCTCCAGCCCCCAGCCCTTTTTTGCTGCCCCTTCCCATTGTGCCTTAAGTGCATCTATGTATCTGCATTTCTGAGAGATGGGAGCTGGCATCCTGACTTGAAAAAGCCCTTCATTTTTTGTAAACAGGGATTTTCTCACCCTGAGTTGTGCTCTGCTGGGCAGAACAAGAGGAAATAAGAAGTGCTAAAGTCCAGCTCTTCTGCCCAGAGCCTCAGTATTAAAGCACATGAAAATATAGGTTTGTCTTTCTTATGTCAAACTGAGTTTGTAAGAGAGTTGAAGGAAGGACTCTTAGGAAAAAATCAGGTGGAAAGTATGCCTAAACAAGTTCCACTCCTCTCCAAATCCACGAGGGTAGAAAACAAATGCCTGTGAACATGCAAGAAGCAGACAAGGAAGAACACACTTAAGCAATGGGCTGGTAGCTATCCCCACTTTTATTTAATTTTCAATCTGCCTGCAGCAGGGCAAACAGGCTGCTGCAAACCCCAGAACTGCTGTTTGGAAACCCTTTGCTGTTCTGTAGCAGTGCATCCTGCCCAGACAGAGCAGAATGACACCTCTCCCACCCAGGGCCAGCCCACAGCTGCTTCCCCCTGACCAGTCCCACGGATGGAGCTGCCCTGGCTCAGTTCTCAGGGCTCAGATGCCACAGAAAGTGACAGAAAACTTATTTCAAATCCTGGTGATGCCACAGAGGCAAATTTGTGCTGGCCATTCTTCAGCACCAAAACAAGATTCCAAATCCAAGAGTGGAGAATAATCCTGGCTGCCAACCAACTCCAGGGCACTAAGCAGGGGAAGCTGTGGGGAATACTTGCTGCCATTTCCCTCCAGGTTCTGCTGCCTGACCACAGCACAGACAGGGAATCCCTGTATCCTGTTCCCTGGCTCCAAGCAAACCAGCAGGCTGTGAACTCACCTATGATGAGAAGAAAGACCCCAGCTCCATAATCCACTACTGGGTGGAGTTTGGAAATGTACTGCTCCTCCATGGTCCCTTGGGGAGATGCCTGAAGGTTCTCAATCAAAGGTGAAGGCGCTGCAGGAGCAAAGTGCTCGTCCTCATGGTTTGCCTGCTGCAGGTCAGGGCTGGTGCTGGGTGCTGGCAGTGCAGGGACCCTTCTGCTGCCTCCTTGTGCTGCCTGTGGAGTGGAGGGCAGAAGCCTGGAGTGAGAGGAAGGGTTTTCCCCCGGGAGGCAGAGTGAGAGCCAGGCAGAGCTGCTGCCAGCGCGATCCCGCCTGCCTGGCTGGCAGAGCTTCTCTCCTCCCACCCCTCCTCTCCCACCCTTTTGCTCCTTGGCTTGTCGAGAAGATTCACAATGCAAATCCCCTCAGATGAGCAAAAACCAATTGTTCTTCAACCACCAGCAGCCCTGGGAAATAAAGCCAGGCTGAGGGGGCAGGCAAGGGAAGGAAGGTTGGGAGTTTTGTTTTCCAGCTTTATGGCTGAGTGTGGGAGACAGGAGGTTGGGGCAGGAGTCTCTGAGTGGAAGTGTTAGAGGAAAGGTGTTTGCTGCAGGGGCTCAGCAGACTCAAAGTCTGCTGGAGACAGGACTGTGTGAGCTGCTCCAGTGCAGAACTAGAGGATGCTCTGTCCAGTGTAGTGTACCAGAAGAGAAGCAACCTCTGAGGCCACTCTGTGACACTCCAGAGTTCTGACTTGGCCAGCAGCCACACCTCACCTTTGTGTTTTCCTTCTCCTTATAATATCTGAGCCTAAGATCACCATAATGAGCAGCCTGGTTTAGTGGGTGGCATCTCTGCCCATGGCAGGGGGCTGGAACAAGATGGTCTTTAAGGTCCCTTCCAGCCCAAACCATTCTGTGATTTTGTGATAAGGGATTTTAAAATTCACAAGAGCATGGAGGCATCTCAGGTGTGATTTAGGTGGAATTTAGGTGCTCAAGTATAGCAGTAACAGCCTAAACTTAGGAATCTGGGAAACTTTAAAAGCCTTTCATTTCAGCAGGGTTTTGTAGATCTCCAAGCATGGAGACTCCACAAGAGTTGTTCCAGTGCCTTTTTGCTCTAAGTCTCACACAGTTCAGGAACAAAGACAGCATCCAACTCATGAAATCCAGCAGCTGCTCATGAAATCATGAGCTGCTCAGGGCAGGTGTCCTTCACTGAACATCCTCAGCAGAGGAGATTCAGCTGTAAGAATGTGGGTGGTTGTTGCAATGCTCTCGAACCATGGGTGTACAAGCAAGACTCCATTTAACACAGGAAAGCAGGATATATAGTGTTAATCATAGGAGGAAGTTCTTCTTCTATCAGAACAGAATAAGAAAAGGAAGAGGTGATGTCTCAAAAACATGCCCAGTATGGAGAGTTTCAAGCAGCTTGGTCAATTCAGTGCAGTCTGTGCAAGGAAGAGAGGTTACCATTTGATAGCATTTTGAGGGAGTGTCCTGGTTCTGACCAGGACAGGGTTAATTTTACAGTGGCCAGGAGGGGCATGGCCAGGACCTGGAGGTGATTCCATAGCACCTGGGCAGAACCACAACAAGCAGAAATGTCTGCTAGTGTAGCAAAAGACACAAATCCTGTGGCAGAAAGCAGAAAATTGCCACATTCTGTCACTTCATCCAGCACACAAACCCATTGTATTGGTAAATTAAACAATGCCAGATCACCACAAAGAGGCTGGAATCTGACTGCTCACCTTGCTAAATTCACAGAACAGCTCCTGGCACTGATTTGGGCTGGGCCAGCTGGCACTGTCCAGGCACTGTCCTGTCCTTCCCAGGCTCAAATTGGATAAAACGAGCCCAGGATTGTTCCCCACAAGCAGTAACATCATCAGCTTTGAAAACAAAATGTTTTGTTCCCTGGCACAGATGTTGCCCATGGGTTTTGCTCTTATCTTGAGTGTCAACATTTAGATTGTCAAGGTGAAGCCACTGGATGAGGATTGACTGTTTTAAAGTTCTCAAATAGAGCTTTTAATCCTGATAAAACCCTTTCTTGATAAAATTCCTGGCCTGTACTATGCAGTCATCTCACCTAATGTTTCTTTTTGGTTTTTCTTGGTGAAGCCATGGCAGAGGGCTCAGTTCAAGGAGCCTGATGTCAGCCAGTCCCAGCCAGATCTCCTGCTTCCCCACTTGTTGCATGGTCCATCTTCTCTCTACTGAAATAAAACACTGCCTTTCTTCAGGCAAGCAAGGAGACCAAGGGCAAGATTAAAACATTCTGCTGATAATTTAATTGCTAATTATTATTTAATTACTGGAGGCTCCACTGGCTACATCAGGAGCCCAGTCCTCTGCCAGCTCTTGTGGGCACCTTAGATTACACTGTGTGGCTCTTTCACGCTGGTTTAGATGGCATTTCATTTATTGTGAAACCCTCAGCTTAGCATTCACATGGGGTGGGATTACATCAACAGCCCAGTTACGAAATGGAAGAAAAGAAAATGAATGATTAAAACCAGAAGAGCTGACGGGTCCCAAACCCAGTGCATTATTCATGTGTACTTTAACAATAGCAAGTTGTGCTCATCACCATCTTCCTGCACATCAGATCGAGCCATATGATCTGTTCACAACAGCCTAAGGTTATACATCTTGACAGCCCAGATTTGGGGGGGATCATATTTTAGAATTGTTTTGTGAAGCTTACTTTCGATTTAATAAAGCAGTCATGAAATGAGGCAGATGAAGGATGAAGTTGATACCTACTCATTTCTGAAAGGTTATGTGAAACTTCAAGCAAAAAATGAACTCATCATGAAACTATTATATATCCTTGATATAAATATGGACATACATATTAAAATAGTTCCCATTGCTGGTATAAAACAGGGTATGAGTTGAGGAATTACTTGATGCTTCCAAGTGAGAATTCCCTATGTGTTTATTTTTACTTTCCACAGGGAAAAACATAAAAAGTATTCTGAATCTGTAGGAACAAGGGAATTGCTCTGAATTATCAGTTTGCCACTATGTAGGGTTCATTTTGAGAGATAAAATGTCTCAATGTGTGGAGCTGTTTGGGACATGAATACTGGGTTGTGTTTGGTACCATATACCAAAATCACTGATATTTCCTGATATTTGGGGAGGGCTATGAATCTGGGTCCTTATCAGAAATGTCTATCAAAAATAGTCATGTATCATTTAGAGGAGGACATGACTTTGTTATTCCTGTTTATCTCTGGCTGCTGGGTCCAGATCTTCTCTTTGTAAAGACTCTGAGATCTCGAGTGAGCAGAGAGTGTGCAAACAGTTTGTGGGGACAGGCCCTTCTGAGTGCCCTCTCCTTGCTGCAAAACACATCTGCCATGATGCACAGCTCAGGCTTTTTGATTAAAAAATGCCACCTTTTCCAAACTCCTTGGAGGAGACAACTTCATTGCATTCTCCAGGAATTCCTACAACTTTCTTCCTTTATAACATTCATTTATTTTTGCAGTTTTAATTCTGAAGCTCATCTTTGAGCTGAGACCTTCAGCTGAGCTTCTCTAGCTTTCACCTCTATTTATGAAAATCAGAACCAGCATTTAAGTGGAATTGTCAGTCTCCTGATGAAGTTGTATGTTTTCAACAACTAAATCTTGTTTAAGCTGGTATTTGCAACCTCAAGCATAGTAATTTTTAAATTGTTTTCTTCTGGTTGCCTGCAGTGACTTGCATGTTATTGCCTGAGGGGTTATTTACAAAGTCTAAATTAAGTGTAGGGACACTAAACTCCCTAACTTCCCTTGGCAGGAACTGAAGAATCCCCTTTGATCGATACATTTTGCTCTTTCACTACAACCAGTTTAATACATAAAACTTGGGTGTTGGTAAACCCAGTCCAAGTGAGTAACTTGGGTCACAGCAACACCTGCAGTGCTGCAGGCTGGGGAAAGAGTGTCTGGAAAGCTGGAAAAGGACCTGGGGGCACTGGGGACAGCAGCTGAGCATGAGCCAGGTGTGCCCAGGTGGGCAAGAAGGCAAAAGGCACCTGGGTTGTACCAGCCATGGTGTGGCAGCAGGGCCAGGGCAGGGACTGTCCCCTGTGCCGGGCACTGCTGAGGCCACACCTCAATTGCTGTGCTCAATTTTGGGCCCCTTTGGGACAAAAAAGGCATTGAGGGGCTGGAGTGTGTCCAGGGAAGAGCAATGGAGCTGGGAAAAGGTTGTGGAACTGAAGCCAGAAGCTCACATTTATTAAACAAAGTCATTATTTGTTGAACCATGATATTCACACTGCACTGGTGAAAAAAATACCAGGTATGCAGTGAGGAAATTCACACATGGAGTAAAGATGTCCCTGACGTGACAAACCAGGCAATAGGCTTCCCTCTCAGGGACAATTTTTTTTCCTCCCCAGCATCTCAAATTTGCAATGAAAGGTTCTAATCTGAGTAAACAAGGCAAAGCAGAAACACAGCAGGAGGTGAGAAAGGAGAGATTGGAGGTTAATTCAACATTAAAGTATGAAGAATACTACAGCTGTTTCAGGGGTGTGAGAAGACAGACACTAATACATTAAGAGTGGAAAGGAAATGGCACCATAGGTGCTAAAATAAAATGAAAGCTACTATTGTGTCAAGAAAAGAGAAGAATAAAATGGTGATGGTATGGAATTTGACATTGCCAAGCTGCTCATATTTAATATGATGACCATGTTCCCAGACCTCAGTTTAACACTGGTATGAACAGCAATAACTCTCCATTTTAAAGGGCTCAAAGACAAAACCATGCTCTGTTATGCTGGATATTGGACAAGTAATCACACAGGGACACTTTCTTACAGTTTTTTTCCAACCATTTATTGACATGTAGGTTTTGGTAGCAAGCTCCACTGACTTTTCCTTTGCATTTTGGTCCTGCACTCCATTTATTCATGATTCCTTTGTGTCATTCAAACAATGGGGAAAACCCCCACAATTTGTAGAATGGAGCACACTCTACCCTCTAAAAAGCCAGATTCAACAGATTGGATCATTTAAGATTCTCCAGTTTTGTGTTACTGTAGCATGATAGCAACAAGGATGTGATTGTCTGTGATCCTAAGATCAGAAGTGTTCTGGAAGCAGCAAAACAGCAAACACAGCTGGGAGACAAGGGACCACAGTGTGTGGGGTTGGGACCAAACCTGCCCAGATTCTTCCAGCAGCACTAGGAGCAGCAAGGCCAGCTCTGCAGAGTCTGCCCAGCTTCAGGACTAATCCCAGCTCTGCTCCTTCACATTTTTTTCATTTAACCTAGCACTGATTTGGGCTCACCCCTTCCTCTTTTGAATAACAAAACTCAACCCTCTCCTTTTTGCTAGGAAATCCAGAACCATGCTTAGAACCACTCCAGCAGCACAGGTGAAACTGGTGCTTCTCTTTGTTCCTTAACCTGGATAGCAGGACTAGGATCTGGCAGAATGGAGACAGGACAAAGCAGGCTGTGGTGGGATGTTTGGGATGCAGGGTCACATGGGACAGCAAACACTGCAGGGCTCTCCTGGACACTGACATGAGGACACTGAAATCCTCCCAGTGCTGCCTCTAAAAGAGTTCCCTGATTGCAGCTGGTGTTGCTGTACCTTGCTTCACTGAAGAGGAGAAAGGGGATTTGTTTTGAAGGAAAAGTTTTACATTTATTTAAAGGTAGTCAGAGGTTACCAGAGTGGAAGATGAGATCAGGGTATTTATACAACCTTTGGGGACAGAGCTGATTATATACTGATAATCTTTACCCAAATAGTGTAACCCAGTTGTGTTGATACCATGGGCTCTCTGAACACTGTTTGGGTGCACCCAGCTCTATTCCCTGTTCCAGTTTCTCTGCCAAGGCAGGCATAGAGCAGCCCAGGGATGTGATCCCAGAGCAGGCATGGCTGTGTATCCCACACAGACAGTGGGGATGTTCAAGGGTGCAATCCTATGGCACTACAGATGAACTCAGTGTCACTGCCCTGGCTCTGCTGCTGCCTTCTGTGTGACACTCCTCAAGTCACTTCCTTCCTCTTGCTGCCTCTGACTGACCCTCTGCAATTGTACATTTCCCAAGGTCTGATTGATCTCCAGCTATTTCTGCCCAGTGCCTGGTAACAAAGCAGTGCCGTTGTTGGTTTGTGCCTCTCAGCACCATTGTGACACAACAATAGTTTAAAAAGGCCAATTTTCTTTCATATTAGAATTACTCTTACTAATTTCTAAATAGACCCATGCTGGGAATTCAAAAATGCCAGGATTACAACTTATTATTTAGAGAAAAGAAAAATAGCTGAGACCAAATCCTGTAAAAAAAAATAGAGGCAGATAAGAGTAGAAATTCATGAAGATGCTTCTCTTGGATGGGAAAGAGCAGGTTTCCTTGTTCAATCTGGAATACAGAATTTAATGGAGAAAGAAAAAAGATTGGGAAACAAGGGCACAACAGAGGCTTGATGATATCAAATCTCTTATTAGGTAGAATGGGGAAGACAAAGCTTCTGCTCTGCAATAAACAGTGGTGGCATCACCAGCTCTTTGACAATGACCCTGCTGAGGACAGCATTGAGCAGAGCTGCCTGACTGACAACTATCACAGCAATCTACTGCTGAGGCAACTTCCCTGGATTTTAATTTTCAGTGAAAGACATTGCTTGGAATTTAAGGATCCCCAGCAGCAGGGAGAGTACCAGAAGTCTCATGTCAAGACCCTCTGCCATTTTCTTCATCAAATCATGTTCAGGTTCCTTTTCCAGCCTTCAGATTATAATCATATGAGTGAGAGAAGTCACAGCTGTTCTGTCCTGACTTTCTTTCTGAGGTCTTTTGACACTTTGGGCCAAGTAGAGATTAATTCCCCCTGTACAAAACTGTCAGCTCAAGATGGCTGCAAATATGGCACAGAGTAGGACTGTGAGGGAAAGAAGAAAAACTACTTTCTCAAAATTATTATTTCTTAGTCACTAGCATTTTAATTGCTTGAGTTTTCATGGTTAACTGAACTGCAGCAACACACTGCTTTCAGAGAGCATTTTCCACACCTTGTAAAGTGCTTTATGTTTTACTTCTTTGCACTTCACTCCTTTGCAGTTGTGTGAAATGCCCTTTGCAAGGATATAAGAGATCATTAAACTTGCAAAAAATTAATCCCACAAGTGTTATTGACTTGCAGCCAGGTCCTCTTCTCATTGCTCTTGATACTTGACAGGAAACAGAACTGGGAGTAAGTTACATATTTAGTAGATATTCCCTGCATTCACAGAGAAAAACTTCCAGCTCTTTCCCCCATGTTTACACAGTGCTCAGTTTGTTTTGCTACTATTGAGTTATCCCTCTGCTTGCCTTCCCAGGGCCATTCTACAGTGAAAAACTCCTAAGACAAGAAAGAGCCTCAGAAAAGCATCACTGCAGCCTCCTTCATCTCAGGTAGGGAAGACATCAATTCCTTTGCTGCTCATGTTATCTTCTGTACATCAGAAAAGTATTTTCTTGTTTCTAAGAGGCTGGTTCAGATTATTCTCTAACAGAACGTGCTTAAAAACAGCAACAGCGACTGTGAATACTTCCTGCACTCAATTACACTGAAAAAATGGAGATGAACGTACCCTCAGAAAAAAAAGGCTTGTGGTGAGGGCCCTGGGGCATTCTGGGTTCAGATCTTTGCCTTGCCACAGTCTTCCTGTCACTGCTTTTTGGCCAGGGATTAAATCTTTCTGTGATTTAATGCCCCAGAAATGAACTATGGATGCAAATAAAAGCTTTCTTTTTGATATCCTCTAAATCACTGTCACACATTCATGGGAACAGAATGGTTTGAGTTGGATGGAACCTTGAAGCTCATCTCATTTCAGCCTCTGCTATGGACAGGAACACCTTCCACTATCCCAGGTTGCTCCAAGCCCTGTCCAGCCTGGCATTGGACACTTCCAGGGATGGAGCAGCCACAGCTTCTCTGGGCAGCCTGTGCCAGGGCCTCACAGGGAAGAATTTCTTCCTCATATTTAACCCAAATATAAACTCTGTCAGTTTGAAGCCATTGTCCCCTGACCTGTCACTAAATACCCTTGTAAAAAAATCCCTTTCTGGCTTTCTTGGAAGCCCCCTTTAGGCACTGGAAGGGGCTCAGAGATCTTCCAGAGCCTTCTCTTCCCCAGGTGAACACCCCCAGCTCTCCAGCCTGGCTCCAGAGCAGAGGGGCTCCAGCCCTTGGAGCATCTTTGTGTTCTCCTATGGACCAGCTCCAACATGTGCCTGTCTTTTGTGTGTTGGTGCCCCCAGAGCTGGATGCAGCACTCCAGGTGAAATATCACAAGAGCAAAGCAGAGAGAGAGAGAGAATCCCCTCCCCTGACCCACTGCCCAGGCTGGTTTTGATGCAGCCCAGGTCACAGTTGGCTTTTTGGGCTGCAAGTGCAAGAAGTGACCAGCCATTGCTGTGTCCTGCCTAACTTTTCATGGAGCACCACCCCCAGGTCCTCCTTGGCAGGGCTGCTCTCAATCCATTCTCTGGGTTGATACCAGGGGTTTCCTGACCCAGGTGCAGCACCTTGCATTTGGCCTCATTGAATTTCACGAGGTTTGGTGCTGGGGCCTTTCTGAACCTGGATCAGGATGTGGGGAAAAAAGGTCCCCATGGCTCACTTGGGCTTCTCTGGAAGTGAAACTGAATTTTCTATTCAGTCTGCATTGCAAACATTGTTTGTTTGTTTGCTTGTTTGTTTGTAGACTCTGTATCCTCATCAGGAGAGAAACTCTGTATTCATTCAGAAGGGGAAATTCTAGGCTATCTCTATTCATTATGGTTATTTAGAAACACTCTGAGAGCATAAATACAACAGGCACAATAACCATGAGGTAAATAAAGAACCATAATTATGACCCTTTTTTCACTCATCATTGGTGTCATATTGACTTGTGACCATGTTAATGCATGGAGTTCACAGAGTAATACCAATCTACTTTTGCCTGTAACTGAATATTTTAAAATATTTTCCTGTCACAGATGTTGAAATGGTTTTTATAACCTGAACATTTGAAGCAAACATTTATTGGCTTGTAACTAATTATATTAAAATCTGTCACATGTACTTAAATAGATTTTATAGCCCTAACTTCACCAGAGAATGTATTTCAGCTAAATAAAACCATGTAAAAGTTTCAGATCTGGTTGAAACTGGTCATCCAGATTTCCCCTGGAGTCAATAGTGAAAGATCACTGAAGTGAAAGACACTCTTGGTGGAGAAATACCAATACCTTCTCTGGACGAGATCAGTTGTTATTTGGAAGTGTCTAATGACATTAAATTTAATAATAGCAATAACAGCAATAACAGCAATAACAGTAACAATAATAATAATAATAATAATAATAATAATAATAATAATAATAATAATAATACCATATTTTTCACTGTGAAGGTGGTGAGGCCCTGGAACAGTTTCCCAGAAAAGCTGTGGCTGCCCCTGGATCCCTGGAAGTGTCCAAGGCCAGGTTGGAGCAGCCTGGGATATTGGAAGGTGTCCCTGCCCAGGGTAGGGGGTGCCACAAGATGATATTTATGGTCCCATCCAACCCAAACCATTCTGGGATTACTGAGAGCCAAGAGAGGTGTCTTAAATAAAGCACCCAATTTGAGGTGGCTAAATTTGCTTGATTTTAATCCTGCCCTGACAGACATTCTAAGAAACACAAGAAACCTGTAACAAAGGATGAACTGAAACATATGGTCTCAAATCTTGAGTTAAGGCTTTCAACTGTGTTACATTCCCCTTGTTCCCATTAATGCCAAAACTGAAATTCCTCAGAGCATGCAGTGGTCATAAAGCCTACTTGCTATTTAAAACAAAACAAAGTATTTTAGCTGTCCAACTTTAACATTATTTTCCCAAAGGTTTTTTAATTACCAGTTCCTTCCTGTAGAAACATAACCAGGACAATGATGTTATTAGCATTTGGATGATCTGGGTTTGACTGTGAAAGTCACATCACACTGACCTGGCCAACACAGTGAACATGAGTTTTCCCCTCATTTGGTGCAGAAAATTGTAGGTACCTGTAAGGCTTTTCTGGTAAGGCAATAATGTGTCCTCTGAAGCACTCTGTGGACTCTAAAAGAATAATTTTTCCCAGATGCTGAAAAGGATGTTGGGGCAGTGGGGTGAGTAAAAGTATAAGTATTGCAAAAGCACCCACAATGCCACAAAAATAAGACAAATACTTAAACTCTTCTGTTTTCTCTCCGAAGTCTTCACTTACCCCAAAAACTATAATAGATTTTCAAGTTATTTAATTAATCAAGTTATTTAATTAATGAAGTTTCAAGCTTCAGTTATACAACTCAATACTGAATTTTCTCTTAATAGTTTTCCTTCAAATGAGCAACATCTCTGCCTGCCTGACAGAAAGGAAGAACATCCAGCTTTTACCCCAATTTTTTTTTTTGTCTATCTTGAATTCTTACAAAGGTACTTTCAGCTCCCTCTTTATCAGAAATGATTTGTTTAATCTACCAGATTTGCTACTGAGATGCAGCCTCAAGGTGGTCAAAGGCTGAAAGGACAGAGATTACATGTCAGGGAGTGGGGATTGGATGGGGAGGCTGCTCTTTGTAAACCACAGACCACTGGCAGCCTTGGAGGAGATGGACAAAGGGATTAAGTATGGATTTCTATGATGATGAAGACTATGGACTAGATAAACCAAAGCAGAGGAGACTCAGGTACCAAGGGAAGGAAAATTCTGTTAGGAGTAGCACATGCACGGCTTTTATGACCAGGTGAACTGCTGTATTGGTCTGTAGCTAACTTTGGTCTGCCAGCTCTGCTGTGAGTGCTGACCTTTGACAAAACATTGACAATAAAACCCAGGAGAATGATGTTATCCTAAATTGTGGCACCCAGCTGCTAAATAATTGTATGCTGAAACTCTGGGGTTTGCAAAGCCCATTGAAGCCAGTGGAAAGATTCCCTTTGACCTCAGTGAATCATTCTCAAGTGCAAATGGAGCTCCAGTTCCAGTGGCTGGTCTCATCTCCATGCAGACTTGTCCTGGGAGAGATCCCATATCAGCCATGGCCTTTGCTGGGTGATAAAGCCATTGCTGATAAGGCCAAACGTTGTACCCTGTAGTCAGGAGGGGATGAGTTCTCCAATCCCATCAGTCACCTGCATCTCAGATAATCCCCCTCTGGCCCTCTAGTACTCAATAAGGAGAAATCAGCATTTCATCTGCAATTCATCACTCCAAAATGGACATCTAAAATAGGTCAGATGACTCACATCTAAATTCCTGCTTCTTCCCATCAACAATAAAGGGAATAAAGCCTGAAGTAATTTTCTCAGATTCAAACATGTGGTTGGAAGAATATCACTCCAAGTATCTTCATTAGACTGGCTTTGAAAATGTTGTCTTTTATAGCTGATTGCTAAATCCAACAGCAAAGTCAACACAAGATCCTAATGGAGACAGGTTCAGATGAACCCAGTAGGTTTTGAGTTGCCTTTCATGAACTACAGAGCTTTGCCTCAGTAGGATTTTATATTACCAACTAAAAAATATTCCAGTGACAAGACAGACTTTGATGTACCCTGCTCTGGTTACATGTTCTGGATCACAGGCCCAAAATGGTATTATGCATATTATAAATATAATAACAATAAGTGGACAAGAGGCTTCAAGTTATTGCTACTAAGGAGTTCTCAGAAAGCTCTCATCCCACTGGTGAACAGAACAGGGGGAAATTCAGCACCAACTTCAAACCTAAATGGCCATGGCTGTGGTTATGGACATGGCTACAACAGTCCAGACTCCCATTATGCTTAGTGGAGAATGACTCAATATAGGCAATGGAGACAAGAAATCAGTTGTCTAAGTAGAGGTATTTAATTTAAGACTGACTTGAACAACACATTTTTGGCTGTAGAAAATCCTCTCCAAATCAGGAATTTGGCCTTCAAGCTCCAATGTAGTCATGACACAAGAAAAGCCACCTAAAATAAGGTAATTGCTGATGATTCTCATCTACTAGAAACTGCCCACGTGGTTGCCCAGCAATAGCATCCTTACCTGGTTCTTATCCTGACAGGATACAGTGTGATGAGCTAGGCCATGTCCTAAGCCTCTAGAACTGTTGTGTCAGGAGAGAATCATTGAATTACAGAATTGTTTAGGGTAGAAAAAACCTCTAAGATCATTGAATGCAATCATTAACCCAGCACTGCCCAGCCTGTCACTAAACCATGTCCCCATGTGCCACAGCTACATGTTTTTTTAAATTCCTCCAGGGATGGTGACTCTACCACTGGCCTGGGCAGTCCATTCCAATAACTGATAACTCATTTAATGAAGATGTTTCCCTAATATCCAATCTAAACTTCCCCTAGTGCAACTTGAGGCTGTTTCCTCTTATCCTATCACTTGTTCCTTGGGAGCAGAGCCCAACTTCCACCTGGCTGCTCCTGTCAGGGAGTTGGAGAAAGTGGGAAGGTCCCCCCAGAGCCTCCTCTTCCCCAGGCTGAGCTCCTTTCCCAGCTCCCTCAGCTGCTCCTCCTCAGACCTGTGCTCCAGACCCTGCCCCAGCTCTGTTGTTCTTCTTCAGACATGCACCAACACCTCCTCCTAAGATTAGAAACAAAACAAAATAAGCTTTGAACTAGTAATTTAATTTTAAAGTGAAGTTTCTCTCTATATATTTAGTATTTAAAACAACATTTTTCTAAATGGGCAGGAAAGGTTTTATACTTGTGGGTACGTTCACACTGAGAATAAAAACATACTTTGAAACTTTGACATTTGCCATGAAATGGAAATGCTGAGTTTCAGACAGCACAAGAAAATTCAGTAATGCCCTGCAAAGTGTTCAAAATCTTTAGCACAACCAAACCCATAAAGTGGCTCCACAAGAGGACATGTGAGTACCACTGCCAGTCTTTGTTGTGCCAGTCTGATCCCCTTCCACCAGATGTTTCTGGGATGACAGTCCAGACAAATTACCTCAAACATAACAGACCCCTTGAGTATTTGAAAAACTCTATTCAGAATCACAGCTTCTAACTTGGCACTACTTACCTCAAAATATTTCTGACTGTCAGCAGCTATTAAAAACAAGAATAACAATGGTTATTTCCATAATAGCTGTATTTTGAAATCTCAGAGCACTTTGTGAACTTAACAGACATATATGAGATGTATGGATTCATAGCCTCTATCAAGGAATGCAGACCTGTTTGGGCAAGATCTGGATTTCTGTTTTTTAAATATTCCATAAAGAAATACAGATAAGGAATGAATTCAGACAAGGAATGAGATTCCTGAAGGTAGGAACACCTGCCACCATCCCAGGCTGCTCCAAGCACTGTCCAATCTGGCCTGGAACACTTCCAGGGATGGGGCAGCCACAACTTCTCTGGGCAACCTGTGCCACGGCCTCACCATCCTCACCAGGAAAAATATAAATATAATGCCTTTAGACTGCTCAGTCACCCTGGTAATGATCCTACTTTAATGAGAAATCCATACCACTTGGTGAATGTCTCAATCACTTCCAATGTGCTGTGTAACTGCCACTTATGCAAGGCAAAACTACAGGGACAAAAAACATTGTTTTGCTCTTGCTAAAAGTGCAAAAGTACCTAAAATATTTTAGGATGGAATAATCTAAGCTGGAAGGAAAATACAAAAATAAGCTAGGAGGGACGTGACATGTTTAGCTGAGGAAAAGGTTGCAAACACAAAAAGCTTTGGCTTCTCCTTTTCCATAATTTTTCATTATTTTCAATCTTGTCAGCATGAATAATATTGTTGATTTTTGCTGGGATTTAGAAGCAGCTGCAGAATACAAAACAAAATTGAAAATCAGTTGAAAGATCATTAATCTATTTTGCTTTTAGCTGAAAGACTCCTCCCAGCTGCAGACAAGTAACCACACTGACTATAATTCCATAAACTACATCTGATCACCATATAGTTCAGGTTTTGGGGGATTTTTTAAGAAATCTTTTGAAACACACAAAAAGTTACTTGCATGTTATAGCAAACATCTTTTTAGATGGCATCATGAGTGCCAGAGTTCCTCATCTGATTTTGTACAGGCACTAATCTTCTCTGCTCATTCCTTCTGTTTATTTCTGTTCTGGGAAATTAGCCCTGGCCCATGCTAACTCCTAATCTGTACCTGGAAATTTTGTTTGCCTGGATCCAAGTCAGAGTCACCTGGCTAGGGGAAAGTGCCCCTAATCACCCAGTTTGGGAGGGTAAAAAGAATTCGCAATAGGGCATGACCAGATCACACCAAAAGGCCTCCAACCTGCAGAAAAGCCACACAAAATCATAGAGTCATAAATGGTTTGGGTTGAAGGGACGTGAAAGCTCATCTTGTTTCAGCCCCTGCCATGGACAGGGAAACCTTCCACTATCCCAGGTTGCTCCAAGCCCTGTCCGACCTGGCCTTGAACACTTCCAGGGATGGGGCAGCCACAGCTTCTCTGGGCAGCCTGTGCCAGGGCCTCACCATCATCAGAGGGAAGAATTTAATGCAAAAACCATGTGAAAAAACAGCTAAACAATCAATTAACATCCAGTTAAAAGTAAATAGAACATTCTCTGTTTTGACTGAGGCACCTTTGCCTTGCTCTAAAAAAAAAAAATTAAAAAAAAATTATTATGTTTTCAGATTGGTCTTAAACCTTGTGCCTAGGAAGCACCTTTTCCACAAACTAATGGTGCTATTTTATCTTATCTGGTGTGGATGTGTTATTTTAAGTTAAGTCCATTAGGGATACAGAAAAACCAAAAAGAGACCTTTTATTGTTATTCACATTCAGACAACTGAATTAAACTTGCAGCCAATATTATCAATGGAGTCTAGAGACAGTCAAATGGAGCAGGCAAACTGAAACTGCATTGTCTGAATAAAAACCTTACACACTCCACTGAAGAAAACTTCACCCAGATGGTGAATCATTAAATTCCTGCCACTAAGCAAACACCCTTCCCTTCACCTGTGGGTTACCCAGCAACTGGCAATTTGGCAGCAATAACTTATTTTTATGATTAACCTTGTCAATACAGAGGCACTTGCTTTCCCAAAGAGCTGACCTTTTCCTACATGTTATTTTTGACAAGCAATGGATCATTACTCTCTGTTACTGTCAGTATTTTAATGTTCAGTTTTCAAATTATTATAGAAGGCAGAGGCACTAACACCCTCTGTTAAGATTTTGCTATGCTGGAACTTTCAAGCCAAAATTTCCTTTGCCACATTTGTTTCTCTCTTAAATGGCAACAAACTCCATAACTCAGTTTTGGGCTAACTTTGTTCAGACCAGTGTGGCCTCATAAAAAACAGTAATTTTTGATTCAGAAGTTCTCTGCCTTTCACATCAGAAAGGCACAAGAGAACTTCCCCATCCCTGGAAGTGTTCAAAGTCAGGATGGAAGGGACTTGGAACCTGGTCTAGTGGAAAGTGTCCCTGTCCATGGCAGTGGAGTTGTAGTCATTTAAAAGGTACTTCCATCTTAAACAATTCCACCATTCTATGAAGAGAAAAAGAGCAAAATCAGTAGAATGGACCCTGCTCAATTTGCCAGAGAAAAGGCTCTGTATTCCCAGGTTTTCCTGAGTTTTACCTTAGATATATTTGTCTCCAGATTAAGGGAAATGCTGTGTATGGCAATAAACCAAACCCTGTTTCTAACACTGAGAGCTGAAAACATATAAGAGCTCTGCTCTGTTCTCTTATAGCAAAGTGAAGAGCTTGAAACACTCTGCAAACAGTAGGGATTTTCACAAATCTGAAGAAAAAACAGGAATGGAAATCAAACTTCCTGGCTCCTGTGCCCTAACCATAAGACTGAATTTTGTTCCTAGTCTTGCAGTTTCCACAAGTTCAAGGTAAACTTAGTGATAAGGAGATCTGCTTGGGGCAGAAGGGATTGGAAAGAAGAGCGTGCTGGGATTTTGTGTGACTCTCAATCCTCAGCTGCCTCTCTCTGTGGGCATTTGGTGTGAGAAGGCTCTGTGCCTAAGTGCTGCTCAGCTCTTTGTCCTCACTGATGTGTTTTCTTCTCTTCCCTCTGGAGCAGACTTCAGTGGAGCTGTTTTCAAAAAGGGACAAAAAAAATAAAAGAGTCAATGGCAGTGTGAGAAAGAGAAAAACAAACCAGCAGGTTTTACAGTAAAAGAATCCATTTAGTTACTAAGCCTTGATTTGTTACTGCAGCATCCGGGCTGTTAAAAAGCTCCCAGCTGAAACTGGGCTGAGCAATCCTTCTGGAGATATTTCCCTCTGTATAGGAGCTGATATTGATCAATAACTTCATTTGCAACTTATCCAGAGCCTTCTCTATGCTTTTCCAGCTGGATTTGTATTCAGCTACCACTTCTCTTATTGCCAGACCAAATGCACTTACATTATGCACCTACACAACATAAGTTTCCCAGGAACAATTCTCTGACTCTCTCTGGTCTAAAAGTGACATTATCTTTTATCCCTCAACTTTCAGGCTTTATGTTCAATATTTCCAGCTTGACTTTTTCTTATGTGCCCAGGCTTGTAAAGTGAAGGACACTGATGTAAGACCTTACAAAATTACTGGCACAGGCCCTTCCAACCTACAGGATTAAATGCAAGAGGATAAAAACCACTTGCAGTGACTACACTCTCAAGTTACACTTTTTAGGTCAATATCTTATGTTAGTTGAGGTAACTCTGTGCCTCCATTCTGGCCATAAAAATGTCAAAAATCCACACTTCAAATAATCACAATTTATTGGGATTCCTTCAATTTCTCATAGTATCTAATATTCCACATAATCACAGAATGGTTTGGGTTGGAAGAAACCTTAAGTATCATCTCATTCCAAGCCCCTGCCATGGGCAGGGACACTTTCCACTAGACCAGGTTACTCCAAGTCCTGTCCAGCCTGGTCTGAAACACTTCCAGGGATGGGGCAGCCACAGCTTCTCTGGGAAACCTCTGCCAGGGCCTCACCACTATTAGAGGGAAGAGGTTTTTTTTTTCCTAATACCCATTCTAAATGCACCCTCTTTCATCTTAAAGCCATTTCCCCCCCTCCTATTCCTTACAAGATACTTTCCACAACTTTTTCATGCAGGAATGTGGGCATAAGCACAGTTGCCAGTAGGTTCAGATCACTCCATTGCAAGCTGAATTTGCAAAACAAATAGTCTGTTGCTTTAAGAAAAAGAGTAGAAAGAGCCACTTTTGAAGAAAAAGGCTTGGATTGACATATTTGTAAAGTTTTCACAGAATTTTGCAGGTTTTCTAGTGAGGCAGATATCTTTCAAAGGAGATTATTTTAATGTTAGAGAGAGAAAAAAAAGAGAAATAGCCAGTATTTCCAGGTTCTTTCCTTGCAGAGCCGTGGCTGCAGAGCCATCTTGTGGGGGAGACTCAGAAAGTTCTGCCAGAAGGAGACTTTTATTTTGGTTTTTTTACATGTTGCTTGCTCAGGCAGCAAAATCTACACAAGACATGCTGCTCACCCCAGCATCTGTTTCACTCACCTTGGAGCACCAACAAGTCTTCTCACTCTGTAGAGATTCCCAAACTCCCTCAGAGCTGAAACACAGAATCCAATATTCCTCTCACCTGTTCCTAATTCAATACTCCCAGGTAGGAGGATTTTGGAAATGCTCCTCCCTTGAGCCTTCATCAGTTCTACTTGAAATTAAAAAGATGCCACCTAAATTTCACAAACTGAACAAATGTTCCTACAAATGGTGCAGCTCCGTATACAAGAAGTGCAAGGCTCTGAAATTAAGGCAGATAATTGGTTCCATGATTTTTACTGGGGGAAGAAGACAGGGAATAGGGAAAATTCCTCTCATTGGGAGTGGCTAAACATTCCACCCTCTTCTGGAGACACTACTGAGTGCTGAGCCTGGAAAATGGAAACTGGGAATCCTCTAGCAGTGCAGAATGTGGGATCACAGCTGGGGGAGGGGATAAAATAATGTCAGGAACAGGGAGCTGGGGGGAACCCTGGGATGGCAGGACAAGGAACTACTGGAGAGGCCACAGAGATGATGAAGCCTCTGGAGCATCTCTCATGAGGACAGACTGCAGGAACTGGGCCTGGTTAGTCTGGTGAAGAGAAGATGGAGAGGGGATCTCAACAATTTGTGCAAGTATCTCCAAAACAGGTGCCAGGAGGATGGTGCCAGGCCCTTTACAGTGGTGCCCAGCAATAGGACAAGGAGAAGTGACTGTAAAATTGAACACAAATTCCACCTAGACACAAGGAAGAACTTATTTACGTTGAGGGTGACAGAGCATGGAGAGGGCTGCCCGGGGATTTTGTGCATTGTTCTTCTCTGGGGACATTCCAAACCCATCTGGACACATTCCTGTGTCAGCTGCTCCAGGTGACCCTGCCTTGCCAGGGGGTTTGGACTGGATGATCTCCAGATCTCCCTTCCAGCCCCAAGCCACAAAATTACAGAATGGTTTTTGTTGGACAGGATCTCATAGACCATTCCAACCACCCTGTCATGGGCAGGGACACCCTGCATGTATATAAATTTATAGATGTATATAAAGACCTACATCTCTATAATGTAAATATGTCTGCACACAAGTTCATATATTTTCCACTTTCAGCCCGAACAGCCAAGGAGAACTGGATGAAACCAAAGGTGCTCTTTTATATTTGCATGAATTTTGTGACTCCTGCCTGCAATTATTTTGTGATTCTTTCTGTACTCAGCAAGAGAGTGCCTTATTGTTGGTACAATTCCAATCTTAAGAGTATGATTGGTACTAGCTGAGATCTAATTTTACAGGAAAAGAAGTAACAACCGATCAAAATTGCTTAAACCGGGAATAGGTTTCGCAGAGCATCCGAATAATTCTGCCCAGGGCTGGGGGTCTCCCTAGCCCAGGTGGGTGATTAAATGGAGTTTTAAAACCACTTATGAGCACGCTGAAAACTGAATTTTAAGGCGCATTTCAAAGTCTCGAGTCCCAGGCCACACATTCCTGAGGCCGCGCCCCCTCCTTCCCCCAAAGCCGGGAGGCGGCGGCGGCGCCGCCCCCGCCCCCTGCGCAGGCGCGCCCGGCCGCTGGTTCGAGTCCCGCGGCGCAGCGGCCCGGAGATGCCGACGGAGCTGGGAGTGGCGCAGGCGGGCGCGGAGCGGATCCCGCCGCCGGCCGCCGACAGCGGTAGGTGCTGCTGGCCTGGGCAGGGACCCAGCGCGGCTCCCGGGGGAGCGGCGGTGCCCGAGGGACCGCGGAGAGTGGGGACGGTGGGAGCTGGGGGGAATTGGCGGGCCCGCCGGGCCGTGCGCATGCGCACTGGGCATGCGTGGGGATGATGGTGGACGCGGTGCCGTCAGGTGTTTCGGGGTTTTTGTGTTTTTTGGGGGAGAATTGCGATATTTATGTCCACTTCTCCTCGCAGAGCCCGAGGTGTTTGAGATTGTGCTCCCAATCACTGTCTTGGTGCTGAGCGATGAGGATTTTCTCCAGGATGATGATAATGACCAGGAAACGTCCATTCCCGAAGTGAAGCAGGAGTTTAAATTAAACAACAATATTTGCCTAAGAAATGAAGTGGAGCCTTCAAATGACAGCAGCAGTGTAGGCAATTGGGATGCAAACAAGACTGTTTCAAATGAAGAAAATTGTATTAAGTACTCCGAAGAGAAATGGCTTGCTGAGAGTGTGTGTAACACATCGAAATTATCTTTAAGTGATGTCCATGATGCAGACACGGATAGATATGGTCCAGATTTCATGTTACCTACATCATCTTGTAAAACAGAGCTTCCAGAGATAGTGAAATGCAGTGATGGAGAAGATTGTGCTGATAATGATGGCTTTCGGGGGATTCCTCCTCTCCTCTCCTCTGCTGACAGTGACAGAGCTGACACTTTGCAGACATTGGAAGTGGCACTCAAACATGAAGAAGAACCTGTCAGTATTGCAAGTGTTCTTTTTGACGGCAGTCCACAGACACAAGCAGAACTCCACAAGGAATTTGAGATAATTGTTAAAATGGAAGGTAATATATTAATGAGATTATTGCAAGAGTTTAAGAAATATGGGAAACCTCAAGTTTTTGAAATAAATAAATGTATAGAAAAGCTATGAAATCAATTTCTTTTAGAGTAAGTATTTTGAATTAGATTCATAAAAGCAACAGAAGGAGAATATTGCCTGGAGTATGCTCAGTTCTTTCACAGACTCCTGTGAAAGGCAGTGAAACTACAAAATTTTGTCATTCTTCTCCAATGAGAACAAGGGTGTCCTTTCATCAGGGAAATGTTCTCAAAATAAAAATGCAGAAAAAGCCTGGTATTTGTGAGAATGGAGCATTAGAAAAGTTTGGTGTTAGTACTTGGATAGGAATTCTGCCATGAAGGTGTTCTGGATGCGGTGTTGTCTTGTGAAATTCAGAGTCTTGAGTGAAAATAGGAGGAGAGAAAGTGGCTTCTAACTAGGAGCAACATTTCAATGTTGGGGGCAGAGGGGAGCTTGAAGAGAGGCATTAGGGAAAAAATTGGAGAGAGGAACTAAGGAAGCGAAGTAATGAAGAGCAAGCAAATCATTAGGCAATTTGGAATTATTACTATGAATTAATAATGAATATTTGTGATTGTATGAAATGTAACTTTTTATATCTCCTTGCAGATTCTGATTCCTCAAAGAATGGAGATGATGAAATTGATTACAGGGAAATAAGCAAATTTGAAGATGAAACTCTGAGTTCTCCTTTGGAACATGGCTTGAAAGAAGAAGAGAAATTTACCTACAATTGTCCTGATCCATTTCTTAATGAATGTTCTACTTTTAAGGAACATGTAGAAGATGTAGGGAAACCTGACATGAATACTTCTGCTGAATCAAATACTACTGGAGAGCATATTTACAAGATGTTAACACCATTCCCTAAGAAAAGATACCAGCAGCAACAAAAAGTTGTTTCTTCTCATGCAAGCCCAGAAGAGTTCCAGAGCCAGCAAGAAGGTTTAACATGGCTGAATGATGGTGTGACCATCACACCTCTTCCTAAAACATCTTGTTTTGCAAAGGAGAATGAAAGATCGAGTTCCAAGTGCAGGTTTTGTAGTTCTGTGTTTAAATGCAGTGCACACCTGAAGAAACATATTTATTCAGCTCATAAAGATAAGAAAATACATAAATGCTGCTTTTGTAAAAAAACTTTTTTCTTTTCCTTCAATCTTAAGAATCACCTTAAATTTCATAAGAAGATTGCTAGATTGCAAAAGGCAAGAAAAAATAGAATAAGTGCGAGGAAAGGGAGGCAGAAAGGATCTGAAGGAAAATCTGAGACCAAGAAAAAAGAAAGTAAATACAAGAAATTTTTCATTAAGATTGAAAGGGACTTTACACCTCTGGATGTGCCAGTTAGCTTTTCCTGCAGAATTTGTTTCTTTGTTTCATCCAGTCCTAGGAGTTTTATACATCACATGAAGGGACACAAGGAGAGACCACCTTACCAGTGCCCTCAGTGTGACTACTCCTGCAGCAGCTTGTCCTACCTGTTAAATCACATGTACTGGCATGCTGGCTATAAGCTCTACCAGTGCAGGTTCTGCACCTTCTTTTCATTGTATTTTGCAAGCATGGTGAGGCACAGCCATGTCCACACAGGGGATAAACCATATTGCTGTGAGCTCTGCCAGGTAGCATTCACCAGCACCTCAGGGTTGGAGAGACACAGGAGGACACATGCAGAGACAGAAACGTGCCAAGCACAGCCACCCAACTGCCTGAGTGGGAGAAAGAGAACTGAAAATCTTCCAAAGAATTACACATGTGATGAATGTAACCTGGTGTTCTACACCAAGGGACATCTCAGCTTTCACAAGAAATTTCATGAACAGTTAAAGGCTGATGGTTACAGGAGTCAGAGCAATAAATACTGTGCAAGCACAAAAGGCAAAGCTGATGGTGATTCTCCGGGACATGTTTCTCACTCTCTTTTTGGTAGAGAAAATGATTGTTTGGGTAGGGGAATCCTGGCTTCAGAAGTGGAGTTTGAGCAAGAAGGTGATGTGTGGGACAATAAGAAAATATGCCCTAGAAAGAAATTCCTTGAAAACAGCCAAGGAAGCAACAGCTTGGCTGTTGCTGGAAACAGATCAGAAGTTCCTCGGACCTCTTACCAAATGGACACCATCACTTACAAAGAGGAGCCTTTCTTCAAGTCAGAGACCTCTCATTCACAAGTGCAAGATAATGCTTCATTTCATAACTTTGTGGAAAACTTGGAGGATAGACATCCTTCTAATTTAAATACATTCCAAACATACAGATGCCAGCACTGCAGTTATGCTACTGCTGTTCCTAACAACTTCAGGCTGCACCTAAAGATACATACGGATGAAAGACCATTCGTGTGTAAAGAGTGCAATGAGACATTTAAAACATCAAACCATTTGCAGAAACACAGCCTTCTTCATGTGAAAAATGGAGAGGAGTTTGGAAGTTGCCTCTTTGCAGAGAGGTGTTTAGAGAAACTTGAATTGCATCGTGAAGTCCAGAGAGGCACATACCCAGAAAGGGATTTGGATTCCTGCAAAGGCTCAAACAGCTCCTTGCTTGTTTCAGAAGTTTGGGGAGTTCAGGAAGGTGTTCAGAGGGGCACAGCAAATGATGTGCAAGCACAAAGTCAGCCACTATTATATCAGTGTTCAGAGTGCAGCTATGCTACTGGCATTTTAAGCAACCTGGAGCTGCACATCAGAACTCACACAGGTGAGAAGCCCTACAGCTGCCCCGTTTGTCAGAAGAAGTTCCGTACTTCCAGTCACCTGAAGAGGCACAGACTCACACATTTGAACGTGGGGCATTTCAAGTGCACGAGCTGTGACTACTCGACCAACAAATGGCTGTCCTTGAAGCAGCACCTGGCTTCGCACACCGGGGAGGGAACCTCCTCTCCTGGCTGCTTCTACGAGCACAAGGAGCTGCCTGTCAAGACATACAGGTGTGAGGAGTGTGGCTATTGCACAGCCCACAACGGGAACCTGAAGCTGCACCTGAGGATCCACACGGGGGAGAAGCCGTTCCAGTGCGGGCAGTGCTCCCTGGCTTTCCGCACCTCCAGCCACCTCAAGCGCCACTGGCTGACTCACCTCAAGCTGCACTGCAGGAGGTGCAGGTACTCCACGGTGGATAAGCAAGCTTTCCAAAAGCACATTAAAACACACAAAAAGAAGTACAGGTGTGCAAAGTGTAATGTGGTGCTGCCCACCAAAAAACTGCTGGAGAAGCATAAGCAGCGGCACGACGTTGGAATGTGAGGTTGAGAATTGGAAGCTGCTGCTTGGTTTTGGAGAGGTTTGCATGTCCCGAGTTTTTCATGGCTTTATGTTCCTTTGCTGTGCCCAGAACAATGGTTGGTAATGGATGCATGTAGCATTTTGGTCAAGAGAGTGACACTTGGGGTACTGGTTTGCTGCAGGTGTTTCTGGGAACATCAATTCTAGCACAGGCTGTGCTGAAGATCTCGGAGACACTTTTTCATCCCTGAGTAACTGCTTCAGTAGAGGTCAGTTATTTTGGCCAGTGTTCATCTGTGTTTAAGCAGTTATTCTGCACCACTTACTTTCTTGTAAAAATTTAGTAAGAAAAAAAAATCTCTTTTCTAACTGAAATAATGTGAAACAGGAGGGAAGGAAGGGCATGTTATATTTTGTAGTAATAACTTTTCATATAAAATTATCAGTGCATCAGGAGGCTAAATGCTACCTCCCATCTGCTGAAAGTTGCCTCCTTTACTCCCAGGTGCTTTTGCAATACTTGTAAGAGGGAAGAAAATAATATCTCACCAAATTACAGAAACAAAATATGCATGTCATCACTGGGTAATTGTGATACTGAAATGTTTGACATGTGTCTGTATATATAAGATGTTTATTAAGCTGTTACCTTGTCTGTAGTTTTGATAATTTTTTGAGTAGTCCAACAGAAATGGTAATGTCCAGAAACATCTATTTTATGATACTGGGAATCTTTAACTCTTCAATTTTATGTGAATGTCTAATGTTAATCTAGTACAAAATGCCTTACCTTTTCTCAGGTTGGTAGTTACTGTGTTGTTTGTTAAAATAGATGAAACACTTTCCAAATGACTTCTGTTAATACGAGCAGTTGCTAATAATTGTGAATGCTGTTTAGTTACATTGAAGACCTTCACAGTATCTGAAATTAAAATTAGTTTAAGAACTTTACTCTTAGTCTAAAATATCGTGTGTAAGAACCATTGTACTATGCAGCAGTTGGTGCAGGGTATGGTGAACCCAGATGGATGCTGCTTCCAATTTATATTCAAATCTAGACAAATCTTTGTTTGTTTTGGAGTTATGCAGTGCTAGGAACTCTTTGAGTGTGGTAAGTGGTTTGAATAACAGTGTGTTATCCCCTTGTGTGAGGAAAGACAACAGCAAAGGCCTGGTGCAAACTGTCCCAATGCTACAGCTCAGTCCACGGAGCAGCACAACAAACCTGTGGTTTAATTTAGAGAATGTAAATTCGGAACTCAGTGCTTTTTTTTCTGCTTCTGGATGTGTCTTTCTGTAGAAATACGGATGTCTTGTAGAGTAACATAGGAGACAGGTTGGGAAGGGCTGCCCAGAAAGGTAGTGGAGTTCCCTTCTTTTCAGATATTTAAAAGCCATCTGGATATAATCCTGGAAAACCAGCTCTGGGTGGCCCTTCCTGAGCAGGGGCTTGTCTTCCAGACCCCTGCAGCCATTTGTGATTTGGAGGACAATTCTCCAATAATGGGTTGAAACTCAAGGACAGATGAGCATTTAAGGCCAGATCAGCAAAGACATTCAAGTGATCCAGTTCTTTGCAGCTTCAGTAAAGTCAGACAATATCTGGGCCTGAACCATGGTGATTTAGACCTTGGAGCCACCTAATCCAGTTGTGAGAAAGAAGAATGTTATCCTGTATGAAGAAAGAAAAGCATTTCTGGGAAATATTAATGGTTACTTAAGCTTGGAGACGTTTTTACCTGTGTTATGTTACAACTCTGATCATTGATTTGAAAAGAACAGGTACAAAGAGAAAACAAAAATACTGAAGGAATTGTAAGCCTCTCTATTAGGTGAGACTAGAAAGGCTAAATCTGATAGAGCACTGTTGTTTAAAAGCATGGTGTACACCAATGATGAAAACAACCTGGTTTAGGGGGATAAATTAACTGCAGTAAATTTCTGAAAGAGTTTGTAAATGTGAGTTTTTTCAAGTTTTAAGTAAGAACAAGAAGGTACTTTCAGTTAGAGCTTGATTTTATAAAAATAATTATTCCTAGCCACTGCCTCTAATAAAAATAAGCAGTTCGATGACTCCTGATGTTGCTTTCTGTTCCTTATGCACTGCACTGGATTTTTGGGGTTTCAAAGGTAATCCAGTCTGCTAAGTCAGTGAAATTTAATGGTTGAGGCATATTCAGTTTCAAATAAGACATGGGCTGCTGTTGGAATTATTTTTTTTGGTAGCTAGAAGTGTAATTTTTTTAATTCCTGCAGTTTAAACAAAAATCAAAGCCTTTCCTAAATCATACTATGAAGTTTCCTATTTAAACCAAAAAGGTTTCATAATTTTCTCCATGAACATATCCTGAATTTGGACAAAACAAGGAAATGTAACAAGACAAATTGAGCAAAAGGCTGTCATTTCACATGCTGTGCATCTGCTAATTAAATGAATACAAGTTAAACTTGTAAATGAACAATAGTGAGTGAGACCTGTATGATGTGGTGCTGCATCCTCCTGTTTGGGCCACACTGTGGTCTCAGAAATGCTCATTAGCCTTGACAAGTTGAGCTGAGCTCCTCTTGAGCTGATCTGAAACACTGTCTGTGCCCAGGAACTTGGCTGGCTAAGGAGCTCCCTGGGTTTTAAGAGCCTTTGGGAACTTATTTTTCTTACCCAAATAACCACCCAGGAGGAACAACATTTTTGGTTTTGAACTTGCAGAGAAAGTTATCAACCTGAATTACAGCCAGGGTGGAAAATTGCTATGAGCAAAGCCAAGTCTGTTGTGACTCTCTAAGCAGGGGTATTTTAGACCTGCGTGTGAGCTCTCCAGACTGCAGCGAGCTGAGGCCAGCACCTCCCTCTGAGTGGAGCCTCTCTGAGCCACAGAGCTCCCAGGTTGGATATCCCTGGGGGACCACAGCTGAGGGACAGTGACAGGTCCTGAGCTGAGATCCCCACTCCTTGAGACTCAGTCTTTCACCTCTTGAGAGTGACATGAGTACCTGCCTATGAAAATTCCCCAAATTCAAGTATGTAGCTTATATACACCCCTTTGGTGTGTGTGTGTTAATATGCAAATGCACTTTTCTGTGGTTCTACAAGAGAGCAACACTATCAATGTTGCTCTCTTGTAGAACCATAGAATAGTTTTACATTTGCACCTTAAAGATTATCTCGTTCCACCCCGTGCCATGGGCAGGGAAACCTTCCACCATCCCAGGCTGCTCCAAGCCCCATCCAGCCTGGCCTTGGACACCACCAGCGATGGGGCAGCCACAGCTTCTCTGGGCAGCCTGTGTTAGGGCCTCGCCACCCTCACAGCCAGGAATTTATTCCACACATAAACGCATGACGCTTTTTCCTGAAATTAACAAAAAACTGGGGAGATGTGATTTCTTTCCGCCGTCCCTTTAGCGTCCCCTGGGGGAATTTGAAGAGTTTAATGAACGCCCACAGTTCCTCCTTTCGGCGCCGCCCGGGCCCCTCCGCCGTGCGCTCCTCCGGCCGGCAGGGGGCGCTAGCGCGGAGCGCCGCCTCAGGACACGCGGGGCGGCTGCGCATGCGCGAAGCGGCCGGACCCGCTTCCCTGGAGGAGCAGCGGCCTCACTTCCCTTGGAAAAGCCGCCGGACCCGCTTCCCGCTTTTCTGGCAGAGCAGCCGGCCCCGCTTCCCTCGCCCCCGGCATCCGCCGCAGCTGAGGGCGACCGTGCGCCGTCTCGGCCGGCCCCGCTGACACCAGTGGCGCTCCCGCCCCCTCTCCATTCTCTCGCTCCAGGGGTTCGTCCCCCCCTCCCTTCGCCGCCAAGATGCCGCGGATTATGATTAAAGGCGGCGTATGGCGGAACACCGAGGTAAGACTCGGCGGGTTCGAGCCCTCGTCCCCCCCTCAGGGCCGGGCAGGTGTGGGGGGGGTGGGGGAGCCCTCACTGGTGCGCAGGCGCGGGAAGGGGGCGGGTGCCGTGTGCGCCTGCGCGGGGGCTCCGGGGTTGGGGTATCCCGGGGCAGGGTCGGGGCTGCCGGAGCCGCTGTGCCGGGACATCGGAGGGGTTGGGAACCACAGGAGCGAGGGCAGGGAAGGGTCTGGAGCACAGGTCCGATGAGGAACAGCTGAGGGAGATGGAGGGGCTCAGCCTGGGGGGATTCTCTGGCTCTCCACAATTCCCTGACAGGAGGGTGGAGCCAGGTGAGGGTCGGGCTCTGTACCCAGGCAACAAGTGACAGGACAAGAGGACATGGCCTCAGAGTGTACCAGGAGAGGTTTAGGTCGGACGTTAGGAAGAATTTGTTCGCAGGGAAGGATGATTAAGGATGTTGGAATGGGCTGCCCAGGGAGGTGATGATGTCGCTGTCCCTGAAGGTGTTTAAGGAAAGCCTGGATGTGGCACTGAGTGCCATGGCCTCATTGACATGGTGGTGATCAGATGTAGATTAAACTCAGTGATCTGAGAGGTCTTTTCCAACCTAACTGATTCTCTAACTCCTTGGCTCTGTGTTGGGTACATTCCCCAATAACCTGTGTCTTCCTCCTTCCAGTAGGCAAAGGTCACAAGGTCACATTGGTGTTTTATCCCTTGGGCTGCAGGTTGGGAAGCTCAGCCATGTGTGTGTTGTGTCCTTCTACCCCAGAGGAATTGTTCCCACTGCCCCTGGAGTGGAAGCATGGGCTGTGCTGTGCTTGGAGATGTCCCTCTCACAGGCTAGAGTGTGACCTGTACTGCATAGGCAGGTTTCTTATGCTCTAGGGGAATGAGGCAGCAGGAGTCTCTTGCCCTTAAAGATATTTCCAAATGTGGAAATGACAAAGGCAAAGTCATACAATTTTTAGGATTGGCAAAGACCTAAGGATCACCAAGTGTCCAGCCATCAACCCAGCAGCACCACCATGTTCACCATTTAACCTGTCCTTAAGTGCCACATCCATTGGTTTTTTATCACTTCCAGGAATGGTGACTCTAGTACCACCCTGAGCAGCCTGTTCCAATGCTTTAGCACCCTTTCCATGGAAAGAAAAAATCCTAATAACTAATCTAAACCCGTGGTGCAACTTCAGTGTGTTTCTTGTCAATGTGTGTGGGCTCTTCATCTGCAGCCTCAAGAATCCTGTACACAGAAATTACTGTTCCAAAAAAGAATAACCCCCCTCCAATTCTATCACAAGCTTTTAGAACCACAGGTGGTCATGAAAAAGAAGTAAATAACATGAGAAATCAAGGATGTCAGTTTTATTAGCTGCATGTTTAAAGCAAGAGGACGTACCTGGCACTGTACAATACAGAACTCTGTCACTGCATACTGTGAACACCAGGCACGTACATGGTTCCAGGAAACAGTGAGGAAAAAGTAATAGAAGATAAAATGTGCTGTGTGTGTTTTTAAGCACTTGTGCTGTATCAGTGGTGTGCCAGGAGGCAGCTAAATTTGGGGTCAGCAGAGGACAGGAAAACTCACATTGTCTTCACCCCATTCTTAGGGTCTTCCATACTTGAAAAATTTTGGTGACAGCTGAAGAGAAAGAGCAGTGCATTAAATGGAATCACAGAATATCCTGGGTGGGAAGGGACCCACGAGGTCCATCAAGTCCAGCTCCTGCACAGAACACCCCAAAAACCTCACGCTGTGACTGAGAGCGTTGTCCAAATGCTGCTTGAACTCTGGCAGGCTCAGGGCTGTGGCCACTGGCCTGAGGAGCCTGTTCCAGTGGGCAAGTAGATCCCTAGTTCACCAGGCTTTGTGTACCAGAGATAAAAGAGGTGTTGGATTTTCTTTTTGTTTTTAACATTTTGATTACACATACAGCATTCAAGACAGAGAAAGAGGAATCAGGTGATACCAAGTCATTCATAAAATGACCCATTACAGGCAAAAAAACCTGTTCATGTCACTGGTACAGCTCCTGTGTGCCATAGAGCACCAAGTAAGTTAAAAAAAAAACCACACAGGGGAGGATTTATTGTTTATTTTCAGAACAGTAATCACATGAATTGCTGCCTGTAGCAGCTCAAGCCAGATCAATAAACTCACAGTTAAAGCTATTGTTCCCTGGGAGGTGTCAGTGTCAGACTCACTGAACTCTCACTGGGTACAGGAGACGGGACATCTGTGGTTGGCAGGGCTGTAAGAATAGTTTTAATGCATTTAAAATACCACTTTTTCTGAATAAACCAGAAATAATGAACCCATCTATTAAGAAAGGGAGAGAAGAAAGGGATAGAGGGATTGATGGATGGATTGACAGACAATTGATTGCAATTCTGGCTTTTGATCAAACTCAGTGCACACTTCATTGTAGGTGAACAACCTGGCTCCCAAGCTGAATGTATTACATTTTTATTCCAGTTGTATTAAAATGTGAAAAATAGATAATTTCATGGTATTATTTAAAACAAGGCAGCCAGGAATATCTGCCAGTTCTACTTTTTTCCCAGTTGTGATGTCATTACCAGACAAACACTTCCTTACCTCAGTTGCTGTCCTTGAGGGAAGATGTACAGAGCCTTTAAACACTAATGCATTAGAGAGCATTGAAAATAATCATTTGGGAAATTCTGTTGGCTATATGAAGTTTGGAACAATAATCATGTGTCTATTTCATTTAATCTTTATGGATTTCATTGACCTTTGAAATACAAATCCTCATTTTTCTTGAGAATAAAATGGAACAGAAGTAACAGTGTTATGGTGTGTTATGCTGTTTCCTCTGGGACAGCCCATGAAATTTACCGTGTTCTCCTTTGTCTGAGCTCAGACTTTCTGTTTTGCAGTCCATAAGAGTATTTATTTATGGTTTTTTCAAGGATGAAATTCTGAAAGCAGCTGTTATGAAATATGGCAAGAACCAGTGGTCTCGAATTGCCTCATTATTGCACAGGAAATCAGCAAAGCAGTGCAAAGCCAGATGGTGAGTGAGAGGTGCTGTGCCTGGGAATATGACCTTCATAATTAGTGGAAATGTAGGAAAAAATGTTACCACAGACTAACTTGTGTCCACAGACCAACAGCAGTTTTAACACTGTTTGATTTTATCATGGAAACTTCAAATTTTTGTTGCTTGAAAGTAGTTGAAAAAAAATAGCCAGATTTTCTGTTTGCCAATGACTGCAGTGTTAGCAAATGCAGGATCAGTTTAAATTATGAACCTTAGTTTTTCCCTTTATTTAAACATGTTTTAATCAGTGGATATTGCCAAGGAAGTAAAATTGTAAGATACTAATCTCTCTTACATATAATTTTCTGATTTCATGTAATGGGAGTTTGGCTTGAGAATAAACATTAAGAAATTGCACTGTGAAATTTAGTATTTTTTGAAAAATAGGAGCTTTGTACTGATGCAAATACTGATGCAGCATAAATGTATTTGAGAATCAGACTTGCTTTTTTCAAGTACTGAACTACACATATTTAATAGAATACTTATCATAGAGATAACAATACTAGCACAGTTGGGGATTAGTAAGATAATTGTTGAAGGCTCCAGACCAAACAATTCTACCATTTCTCTATCTTTGATAGTAGCAACTTTTATTTTCAGGATTAATTCTGTGACTCTTTACTTTGCCAGAATAGAGATGGGAAAAGGAAGAAGAGGCAGTATCTGTATGAAAAGTACTGGATAAATAATACATTTTGAAGCTCAAATACATATGTCATGAAAACCCTCTTGAAGACAAATCAAGGAATAACTTGGATCTGTCATCCTTAATTTTTCCCTTACTACAGGTACGAATGGCTGGACCCGAGCATCAAAAAGACAGAGTGGTCTCGGGAGGAGGAGGAGAAGCTGTTGCACCTGGCCAAGCTGATGCCAACCCAGTGGAGAACCATTGCCCCCATCATTGGGAGAACTGCTGCCCAGTGCTTGGAACACTATGAATTTCTGCTGTGAGTTTCTGCTTGCCTAGAGGAAAGTCTAGCCAAGAATACCCAAAAAATCTGTGGAGTTGTAGCAGTGTGTCATTCCTTTCTCCTTTGGTAAATTAGGGTGGTTTCAAGTTGACTGAGTCCTTCTGTAAGCAAATCTTTAAACATTGTTTTCAGTCACTTGTGTCTAGCTTGAAAGAAGCTCCTGGAACCTGGAGAGCAGCTTGGATAGAGATAGGTGTATCTCTTCTTGTTCCTGGTCATTCTGGCTAAGGGATTGCCTAGATTTATGCTTTTATTAGGCTGTTTGGGCATTTTTTGACTGGCTGATCAGCAGGAGTGGGTATGTGAGAAAGAAAAGAGACATAAAACATGTTGAAATGGCTGAATGTGCAGATACCATCTCTCCTACAAGGGGTTTCTTTTAGCCACGAGAAGAGAAACAATGTGATGTTTTCCCTTGTGAGCATTCTTAATTCTAGTGTAATTGGTTGAGTAGAAAAAACATCATATAAAACTTGATTTTTTAATTTTGTCACACTGCTGGAATTCTTGTTTTTATTATTAAAGATTACCTGAGGTGATTTCTTTACTAGTTGTATTAGTGTTGTATTTTATATAATATTTTATTGTTGTAATGTAATACTGTGTTGGTTTCTTTCTCTTGTCTTGTTTAAGATTATGGAACTGTACCACATTTGTGAATTGTAGAACAGATTTACTGTATAGTACAGAGCACAAGGGTACTGCTTTATCATCAGTCTTTGGAGACATTTAAGGGGTGGTTATTATGAGTCTGGGGGAAAACAAAGAGCTGGAAAACAAACACCTACAATATGTTTTTAAGGGACAAAGCTGCTCAGAGAGACAATGAGGAAGAAACTGCTGATGATCCTCGGAAACTGAAACCTGGAGAAATCGATCCAAATCCAGAAACCAAACCTGCCAGGCCAGATCCCATTGACATGGATGAAGGTGAGTTAGGAGTGTGTTTACCATTTTTGACAGAAATCTGATCTGTTTGATTTTTCTGTTTACGCAGCCATTGTACCTTGGTTTCTTTTTTTTCCACCACCACCTGGTCATTAATTTACTTGTGAATTTTGTCTTATTTCTGTATCTGGCCAGTCAGTTATACTTTTCCAGTTTTTCTTTTCTTGATGCGTTTTTTGCCTCCTTATCTGTTACCATGATTGGCTGTTCTTTACTTTGACAACTGCTCTGCTCATTTGCATTCTGTATCTTCATCATTTTCCATCAGCTCACACCTCTCAGATGAACCCATGCTGAAGCACAGGACTGCCTGACTTCCTTTTTTTTTCCCTTGCACAAAGCAATGTTATAAACTGAAAAGTGCTCATGGTTAAAATTCCATGAATGGACTGTTGGTGTTTTCGAACAGTCACAGGTTCACAAAAACAGCACTCTTGGCTCTGGAAGTAAATGCAATTAACAAGTTCTCAAGAAAATACTCTCAGATAAAGATGTAAATGAAGTTTTACTTTCATTAATGTGGTCAGTGGGCCTCTTTATTTAAATATTTTGATTTGGTGTTGATACTTATTGATACGATTTTCAACATGAAGCTTTTTTTCTAAAAATCTTCTTTTCACCTGGCCAGTGATTCAGTAAATACATTGGAATAACTTGGAGATTAGTGATGACACAGAATGCCTGTGATTGATTGATTGATTGATTGATTGAGCTTTTAAAGACGGTTTTCTGATTTTAATGTCACCTTTTTCCTGACTCTCATCTTTTAAGTGCAGATTCACTGCTGTATTTATTTGTGCTATTGTAGATGAGCTTGAAATGCTGTCTGAGGCTCGAGCACGTCTGGCAAATACACAGGGAAAGAAGGCCAAGAGGAAAGCCAGGGAGAAGCAGCTGGAAGAAGCTCGGTAAACTTGCATTTGGTTTCATATCCTGGGACTTCTTTTCTTTACTCTACACTTGAAATCATGTGGTGTTACTGTTTCTTTAGACGTCTTGCTGCTCTCCAGAAAAGACGAGAACTTCGCGCTGCTGGAATTGAGATCCAGAAGAAAAGAAAAAAGAAGAGAGGTGTGGATTACAATGCAGAAATTCCATTTGAAAAGAAGCCTGCCCCTGGTTTTTATGATACATCAGAAGAAAATTATCAGTCCCTGGATGCAGATTTCAGGAGACTGCGTCAGCAAGACCTGGATGGAGAATTAAGATCGTAAGTGTGTGTTGGAATAAGAAGTGAACAGGAGGGAACAGCGTATCTGAAAAAAAAGCAACCCATATGTCTGTGTGTTAAGTCCTGGAAACATAATGTGGGTGGGAAATGTATTTTCCATGGGACAGATAAAAGTGCAGCTGGCCTCTGCCTTTTCAGCTTTTTGTGGTTTGTCTTTGCAGAAGGTCTAGTTCACCTGTTGTCTGTGATCACCTCTTTTCTTTCCTCTAGTTCACCTTTTATCAGAATAATGTTTCTCACACATATACTTGCTCTTTAAGTTGAAATGTTTTTTTTTTTGAGATTGTATTTTTTAGCAGTTTATTTGCTTGTGTATTTAGTGTCCTTTAAATAATAACTTTATAATGATTGCTTATAGGAGTAGATTTGTAGTATCACTTCTAATGGAGTTGTTCTTAAGTTGGTATCTTTAAATGCTTAATTTCTCCCCATCCCCCCCCAAAAATCCCCAAAAGTGTAGTTGACAAGTTAAATGCCACTCTTGGGTACATAGTTTAATTGTACAGTTGCATTTCCCATTACTGCCAAAACTGCATTTTACTGAGTTCAGTGCCAAGTACAATTTGGTTTATTAACTCACGTGGTGTTACTAACTGATTTTTCTTCATGGCTCTTTGTTCAGAGGGTCAGGCAGGAGCTTCAGACTGAAGGTTATGATTTCACTGACTGCCTCCATTGCTGTTTGAAGGAAATGCCATTTGTATTAAAGACTGAAGAGAAATTGGTTCCCACTATCCACAACAGAAAATATTCACCTTACCTTAGCAGCTGCTGGAGAAAAAGAGGCTCTTATTTTTACTATCTAAATTCTTGACCTGACATTTTTTTTACTGATCCAGTGACCCTGTTTATTGTAGTTTTTCGGCCTAAAGCTAAATATGTTGGCTAATTCCATGATTTAAAAGCATTACACTGCCCTGTAGTATGTTCTGCTTCAAGATCTGCAGATCACATCCAATCACCTACAAGGTGCTCCACTTTTTCTGCAGTGTTTTATTTCAGCATATCCAGTGTTTGAAAAGGGTACAGCCTTTTTGCTCTTGGCTTGTTTGCTTTGCTCTGTAGCTGCTCTGTGTGTTCTGAAATGATCCTGTTTTCCATAATAACAGTGAGAGGGAGGGAAGAGAGCGCAAAAAGGACAAGCAGCACATGAAACGGAAAAAAGAGTCAGACTTGCCCTCAGCTATTCTGCAGACCAGTGGAGTGTCAGAGTTCACCAAGAAAAGGAGTAAACTGGTGCTTCCAGCTCCTCAGGTGAGGTTTTTACTGATGATAAACAACTTATAAGGCCAATACCAAACAGTTCTTTCTGCTTTGTCGAATGGATCGCATAGTTACGTTGTATCTTACTGTGCCTTGGGATTTTCTCCTTCAAAGATATCTGATACAGAACTTGAAGAAGTTGTAAAAGTTGGCCAAGCAAGTGAGATTGCACGGCAGACTGCTGAGGAATCTGGAATCACAAACTCAGCTTCCAGCACTCTTCTCTCTGAGTATAATGTAACCAACAACAGCATAGCTCTGAGGACTCCCAAAACTCCAGCAGCCCAGGACAGGATCCTGCAGGTAGAGTATAAGTGTACAGGATGGGTTTTAAGTTTTGGAGCAGGAGTCAACTGAGTAGAAGGTGTAAGTGCCAGAGAAACACTCCTTAGATTATGTGCAATGTTGGGATTTGAAGCAATCCCAATCTTCAGGACACACTAAACAGCATAAAGCAGACCTGCTTGTATTTAATCAAGTGTCACTGTGCTTCAAAACATTCTGATTCTTTTTCTTTTAGTCATATATTGTGTGAAGCTTTTAACCATTCTCCTGGAGTCTTGCATAATTTTCCCTTTCTTGTATGTCTCTCAGTGCTGAAAATGTATGAGTTCATCTCCTTAAAACAGTGTATTGTATGTTGTCCAACTTTTATTTGAAATAGCAAGTAGTAATTAACTGCAACAATGCAAGAATATTTTCATAGCACTTTATTGGCTTAAAACTTAGGTGAACCAAAACCTGCCTTTGCAACCTCTGATTGCCTGGATTTTTCAAAAAACTGGTTATGTTGAATAACATATTGTTGAGTATGTGGAAATGGATAAATTAAATCAGTGCAGCTAGTGTGTAGTACAAAACAAGACCCCAAAAATCCCACTCCAAAGCAAAAACCCTCTGAGTTGACAATGAGTTGTATTTCAGCAGTTCCATGATAGGACAAAAAAGAAAGTTCCTGGCTCTGCAGATCATAACCTAAGTCTGTGCAATGTTTGCAGGAATGGTCAGGCCCACCTTCAAATGGAGTTTATTATAAATGCCACAGTATTATGCATATGCATAGGTGGATTAGTGGTCTTCTGGGAATATATTTGCTATTTGCAGTCGTATAATTAGCTCATTTTTAGGAAGACTTAATTTTTCACTGTAATAAGGAAAAATGAAATAAAGAAGGGAGCTGTTCATAAAAGCCTCAGCTGAGTCATGGACCAACAATCTAAATAGTGACCATCTCTTCTGGAACATTGTCTTTGAAGTGCAGTTTGGATAAAGTTGATTGAATTCAGGTTTCAGAGTTCAAGTGTGCTCTTCCCTTTTAAAATCAGGATTCTTAGGATTACTTGAGTGTTCAGTCACTAACAGATCTCGGAGATTTACGGAGTCTGGCAAACTGAAGGAAGCTGAAACAATGAGTAACACGCTCAGTTTTGCAACTCCAGTTTATAACATATTTTACTGGAAATGATGTTCAAATGCCTCTCAGTGGAACTGTAGGGTTTATAAATACCAGTGTATGGGTGTTAAAGCTAAGAAATTTTAAACATTTTCCACAAACTGATATTCAAATAACTCTTCTGCTGTTCTGCTGCAGTAGCTGTTGTGCAATTGAATCTGTCAAATGTTACTGTCAATGTCTTGGTGAAGCACTGCTTGTGTTGTCTGTTACACAGGAGGCCCAGAATCTGATGGCTCTCACAAATGTGGATACTCCCCTGAAAGGAGGTCTTAATACTCCCTTGCATGAAAGTGACTTTTCAGGGGTAACACCACAGAAACAGGTTGTTCAGACTCCAAATACTGTGCTTTCCACACCTTTCAGGTAAACAGACTCCTTTTGTGATGGGTGCCTGGGTGGGCATGTGTCTGTTTCGAAATGGGTGAACAGAGCAGATTTTGATGTGTAAAATACTGTCATGATTAGACTTTCAAAAGAAACTCACTTTTCATTTCAAGCCCTTGTTGTACAAGTTGCTCCTTCTCTGTGTCTTTAGAAAACTCAGCCATGTCCTCTTCATCTGTGTTCATACAGCTCACTGGAGTTTTGATCCAAAATGTGGCCTTCTGTGGTCTGGAGCAGTATAAATTATTCTGGGCTAATGCAGAGTATAAATAGTAAGCTGGAGTGTCAATTCTGTATGTGGATCCTGGCCTTTTCAAAGTATTACCTTGGAATCAAAGATGTGGGAGGTCCCTCAGCCAAACCCACACTGAATTTTTGAAAAGCTGGAGTAAATATTTTATAAGCCATATATATCCAAAATAAAATATTTCTTATATTGCCAATCTAAATAGTACAGAATTGCTGGTTTAACTCTTACAGTGAACAAATATATATCCCACAAATGTCAAATAACATACAGCTAAAACATTTTACAATTGGTACATTTTGTGTGTCAGATTTTTCCACTTAGGTTCTAATTTTACTTGTATCATGTTAGTAGGAAAAGTGGAGAATGAAATAAAAAGGACCTTTATAGCTGCTTTTCCAAAGCAGCTTTATTTTGTTCAGAAGCTGTGTGCTAAAGCCCCGATCTTTTAATTAAAAAGAGCGGTTCCAGCAGTGAGTGCTTTTTTTGAAGATCTGTTGGTGTCAGTGTGGTGCAAAATGAACGTAGAATTTGACCTGGAGTGATCTGCCTGTTGATTTGTGTTATTTTATATTTTAAAAAGTAGAGATGCTCTAATTTTGTTGTATGGGGTTTTTTGTGGTGTTTTTTAACTTCTGAAGTTCAGATTTGCACGTGTAAATATGTTACCTGCGGGTCAACTTGGCTTGCTTGCAGAAATGCTGTCAGTGGGAAAATCCAATCCTTGAGCAGAGGGAAAAATTAATCAATCCATGAGGTAGCCCCTCATTCATGTAGTAGATCATTGGGATAGAGAACAATATTCCTTCCTAGTCTAGAGGAGAAGCAACTGGGACCAACAAAATCTAAGACTTAATCCATGTTGTCTAAGCATAGATGCTTAGAAGTAATTATTATAATGTAATTCTTCAACAGTCAGTGAAAGCAAAGAGGTATTTTAGGATGATCCATTCAATTGCAGCATGGGACAGCTGTTGGGCCAGATGATTTCAGAGCAAATGACTTGCCCAAGTGGTGGGGAAATCAGAGGTTGCAATTCAACCCTGGTTACTGCATCCCAGAATTATGCCTGGTGACTGGACAAGCTCCTCTCTCAAAAGCAGCAGTGGGAGTTTGTGTTGGTGGAGTTCCTAAAGCTTCTCTTGAAATGATGATGTGCCTAGATTTCAGCTTGATAGGACCTTGGTTGCACCTTGACAGGCTTAAATAATTTTTTCTTAGTATTCTTGTAATTACACTTTACATTTTCACTGCCTCCCAAGAAAAAACTCTAAATTGAATGGATAGACTGTTTATGTAACTTCTTCCAACATTCAGACTTTTGTAAGTAAGTTCTTTAGTAAAAAACTAATGACTAATTGCACTTCACTAGAACACCCTCTCAGGGGTCAGAGGGCTTAACTCCTCGAGGAGGACTGACTCCCAAACCTGCCCTTGGCACAACTCCTGGGAGAACTCCCCTGCGGGATAAACTGAACATCAACCCCGAAGAGGGAATGGCAGATTACAGTGACCCATCCTATGCAAAACAAATGGTGAGTAGTACTTAAGAAATGGAAATCTGTGCTCTATCAATTTTCAGGGTTTTAGTTCTCATCTGCTGAAAATAATTTTATTTTATAATAAAATGTTATTGCTTCCACCTGTCTAGGGGTCTGTCCTTATCACATAATAAAATACAGTCTTTATTCAAAAGAACAGAAGTTTTGCCACTTAGAATGGCTTTCAATGTGCTCAGTAAACACACTAAAACTGTTTTTTGGAGAAGACATAGTTAAGTTTCCATCCTATTTCTATCTTTGAAGCTGAGCAGGAAATGCATCTTGAGCAAAGATTAATTTTTCTTGCAATCCTACACAATCCTCAAAGTCCTCATCATCTTGACTTCCTGATTTACCTACAGGACCTTTTCATCAGTCTGCTGTGTTGACAACACTGAGCTAAAGGAGTTTAATTTTTGCTGTTAGGAGCACTGGGGTTTGAGATGTTCAGAAATCTGAGTCCCATCCAGACTCTTTCATTACCTTTGGCAACAGATGTTTCCATTCTTGGAGATTCAGCCAGATGGGCCCTGCCAATCAGACATGGTATAAAAGGGCATATACCTAATAGGTAGCACCTTGGGAACTCCTTTTATGTGGCTGATTCTGCAGCCTTGACTGTAGCTTTGAATGTCTCCCACCTGAGCTATTGGCAGTTTTCTTTTTGGCCTAGCTAAGATATCCACTCTAAGTGTTTGCCATGTTCTCACAAAAATAACTCTTCAACTTCAAAATTCCAGAATTCCTCTTAGCTTGAAGGAGAAGGTTTATTTAATGTAGTTATGCTTTGGTTCTCTCTTAGCCTTTTTATAGTAAAAGGACTTTTTACTGCTAGAAGGGAAACTGAGGCTTCAAATCCCTGGTGGACTTCCCTGGTTTCCAGATCTGGTGCTTTCTGGCTTTGCAGCAGACTAAGGTGGTCATGGAATAATTAGTGTGTTGTTCTGTCTGTTAATGCAGATGAGTGGAGTCTGATTGTGCTGTACTCAGGGAATTGCACTGCACTCAGGGTATAAATCCAGAAGCATCACATCACATCTCCCTGCTCTTCCCACAGGAGAGGGAGTCTCGGGAGCACCTGCGCCTGGGGCTCATGGCCCTCCCTGCTCCAAAGAACGACTTTGAGATTGTTCTGCCTGAAAATGCAGAAAAGGAGCTTGAAGAACATGAAGTAGATGAAACCTTTGTAGAAGATGCTGCTGATATAGAAGCCCGCAAGCAGGTCAGTGTGTGAGATGTGGATGCTGCTTTTTGTGTAAAATAAAATGTGTTCCTTGTATGGTTCCTATCATTTCACACCTGTTCAATGGAGAGGTACAGGATAGCAAAGTAAAATTTACCTGTTTTCTCTGCTGCTATCAGAGTATACACACTCAGAAGCCAAATCAGTTTTCTCTCTAAATAATTTTCTTAATTTCTTAATGTTATGTATCACATTGTTTTCTACCATGGAGTCCCTCAGAGTGCCTGTGTCCTGCCTGCTGTGTTTGTCCCCCAGAAGACAAATATTTCATTAAAACCTTTTTTCTACAATGGCACTTGATTGATTTTAAGCACATAAGAACTGTGCTTTTTTTTCAGTTTCAGGTTATTCTCTCAAGGTTAAAAGTTGCTGTTTGTGAAAGATTAGACAGGTGTATACAAACTCGGGCAGGCTGGTAGCACACAGATAAAAATCTGCCATGCAGGGAATTGGCACCCTTGGCCACTACCAGAGGATTACCCAGACAGCCAATTTGTGAATGGGTCCTTGTTGTTGTGTTTTGGTTTAGAATCAAGGAAGACTGGACAAAGTACAAGCCTAAATTCTGCCAGTTAATTGGCTGTACTGGCTAGTAACCAGAGACACTTTAAATCTTTCTAAAAACAGTTCCTTTTCTATTTATTGCTAAGCCTAAATTTTGTTTTGCAAATCTCTTTCTATTATATACCTTATATAAATACACATTTTTCATAAAAATAAATGAGATTTTTGAGTCCAGAGAACTTTGTGAAAATGGCTGTGCCTTGACAAGTGAACAAAATATTTTAAAAAATCCTATGTTTTCATCTTTAACTGGGATAAGCATTTCCCAGAATTTGATTCCTCATGTGTCCTATTTGGGGAGGAACATGTTTTATACGTGTATTTGTATGTCTTGTGCACACATACCCTAATAAAAAGTCTGAATAAATACAAGTAGTGTATGTGTGTAGAATAGAGGAAAGAATCTGAGTTGTACCATCATACAAGAGAAGAGCATCCTGCCTTCAAGAGAAGATGTGCTGTTGCATGCTGGGATTAGAACATGGAGGATGTTGGTCCTTGTTCCTGAAGCTCCTGACAACACTGGCTTTTCATGTTATTTATTGCTTGAAAGTGTATTGTAGAGAGAAATCTCATGTTTTTCCACTTTAACAAGTATTGGTTTAGTGAAATATGTACTTTAAGTCATTGAAGATGAGAAACAGAGTCATGGCTGCTAATTTAAGAGTCTTTCTTTTCCTGGTGGATTTAATGTCTGAAGAATTAGAGCAGCTGTCACACATAGAGAAATGTGTAAAGAACGAAATCTTGCTGCAGTTGAGATTGAAGGAGAATTTGATGCCTGGAAATTACTTTGGAAGATCTCTTTTCTGTTAATCTGCTGTGCTCTTCCCATTCACTTTAGAGGCAGTGAATTACATTGTCATCACATTATTTAGCTCTGGCTTTCTAACATGAGGTCTATATACTGGAAGGAATCTTTGCTTCAATAATCAATTAGTTTTTATATCCCATACATTCCTAGGCAGCATCTGATTGAGTTACAGTGGCTGCAGTAACACTTGGCTTGTTTGTTTAGGCTCTCCGAGAAGCAGAGCGTGCCAAGGAGCTGAAGAGAATGCACAAAGCTGTGCAGAAGAATCTACCACGGCCCTCAGAAGTAAGTGGAAACAAAATTCACTGTTAAGGGACAAAAATTAAAAATAAAGGCTTTAACCATTATAGGAGGAAATACAGTAAAAGGAAATCATGAGAGAGTGAAATCTTTGACTATGCTGATTTTCATGAGGCTTCCCCCACAGAGTTGCTATGTGGTATTTCATCTGCACAGATGTTGAGATTGCTGCATGTGTCACAAGGGTATTGGCACCTCTGCTGTGGGGTTTAGCTGATACATAAAATTTATACTTGAGTGGAGATACATGAATTTAATATTATCTTTGGTGTATATTATATTTACAAACTTTTTTTATTCCTGGACAGGTCAACGAAACAATACTGAGACCCTTAAATGTGGAACCACCCCTAACAGACTTGCAGAAAAGTGAAGAACTCATAAAGAAAGAGATGATTACCATGCTTCATTTTGATCTTTTACATCATCCATTTGGAGAACAGTTTACTGGTAAGAAAGGCAAAGGCCCAGGATTTGGAAGCAACAACGCTGAGCACATGGCTTACTTGGAACAAAATCCTTATGAGAAGTTCTCCAAAGAGGATCTCAAGAAGGTGAGAATTGTGTGGCCTGAGGAGACCTAAAGTCTCTTTAGGGCATAGTTCTGTAATATTGGAGGAAAAAGCCTGCACAGAATTGAGTTGGGAGGTCTCCAGAGGGTTGTATGAAGGGCTGTAGTCATGGAGTTGTTGGGGTTGGAAAGACCTCTCAGATAATCAGATTTGATCATTAACCCAGCACTACCAAGCATTAAGTAAGGATAAGTTAATAATTAAGGATGATTTAAGTGCACATTCTGCTTTCTGTGAGCTGATGTTAATCTGGGCTTTCAGCAGAATGATGAGGATGCTGTATTTGCCCATAGACATTGTCAATGAGATACAAATTTGAATGTGTTGTGGTTGCTTATCATTTTAAATAAGGGTAAGAGGAATAATACCCCAACAGGTACCATATTCTACTTTGCCATTTCTGTAAATTGCTGTTAAATCATTGAGGTATTAACCAGGTGTAATACCCATCTTCTGCTGCCTCTGAATTTTATTAATCCAGAATCACAAAGCATTTTATTCAAAACAGTGCAGACTGAACAGGACAATGGTATTCAACTTGTACCTTGGAGCAGCAAATCAAGTTGCTTAATTATGCTTGTCAAGCTCAATCCAGGCAAGCTGTGCTGGTGCAGAGCCTGCTGGGCTGTGGCAGCTGATCTTGCAGCCATACCTGGTCCAGAAGTGCTGAGCAGGCAGACTGGGCCCTGGCTGGCTGCAGTGAGTGGGCGGCCTGGGCACTGTGTCCTGTTTTGCATTGTAATCCCAAGTTAAACAGCCTCTCTGGACCAGGGTTCCAGTTCAGGGTGTTCATTTATTTAAGCAGCTACAGATGTTGCTTTTTGCTGCCAAGTGACAGATAGGCAATTCTGTGGTTTAGCTCTTTCAAAGAGCTTCACCTATGAAGCTGTGCCAATAACCTTTGACCAAATGCCTAAAAGAATAAAAATGAATGAAAAGAGCAAAATCACGTGCCACCAAGTTGTCTGTCTCTTTAGACTTGTCCTCTGACAATACCTGTTGCATCTCTGCACCTAAATCCCTTTTATACCTTTAAGATGACTCTAAAGATACACAAGCAGATTTTAAATCCATGTCCTTGACCATATCTGACCAATGAATGTAGAGCCTGAAAGGAGAAACACTGAACAGTATGTACTTCCAATTTGCTGTGAAATGAAAAATTATACTTCAAAATCTCTTACCAGGAGACGTTAAAGATGGAAAATACAGTTAGATCATGAATTTCACTGCCCTGCCAGTGTCAGATTGTTCCCTTAGGAATGTTCTCTGAGTGCTTTCTCTGGTTGTTTTGAAGTGCAGCAGGAATCAGGTTTGCTATCACTTCCCTTAGAGACTATTACACGCTCCAGTAGTTTTTGTCTGGAAACTTTTCTTCAAAGTCCCTGGAAGTTCTGTCTCCTAACTGATGGGCAGAAGTTTTTTTGCATCCCTGCTCCTGCTTGCTCTCTAACATTCAGCACAATATTCCCTCTTGTCTAAAATCCAGTTCAAACCAGAAAATTTTTCTATCTCTGTGATCTCATCTGAGGCTTGTTTATTTTGCTTTACTTCATTTGTTTTTAGAACATCTTCATCCTAAAACCCTTTCATAATATACTCTTTCTTTTCCTGATGTGCAGTTCTCTTCTGGGAAGGATTAGCAAGGATTAGCAGTGGTGCTGGGTAGGGTGTGCTGAGCTCTTGGAGCTGGGAAACACTTCTGGTGCCACAAGTAAATACCCTCAAGTAGTTCCTCACAGTGTACTAATCTTGGCTAATTGAAATTTATAACATTGAGCTTTGTCAGGTGTGGTTGTGTTACTCCTATTTTATCTGTCTTGACCATCAAGAACAAATAATTAATTTTCTCTTCCCCAGTATCTGTGGAATCATCTAATCTGGTGATACCTGAATTTCTACCTGGTCAGTGTGCAGTTGCAAAACATATCTGCTTGCAGTAAGATAGCTACTGCTGATAGGGAAATTTGTGCTGCACCTGTAAATGCTGTTGAAAGAGAGGAGATGGACATGTTCTTATAAACAATGAAGTCTAGACTGGCAAAGATGCTTTAATTTTTTAGTTATTAATAAAATCAGAAGGACTTGTGTGCCTGTTTCGTTTTGCGGGCCAGGCTCTTTGTCAGAAATATTAAGAGTTGTGAGACCAACAAGAATCTTTTCAGTTCATTGTAAACTTTGAAAACTAAACTGGAAGCAACAGAGTACTCATATATCACCAGTTCTTCAGCCACAGAACAGTGTTAGTTGCAGTCAGAGTTGTGTTTCCTGCAGCAGAACTTACACAGCTCACCCTGGGAATGTTTAGACTTGACTTTCCAGGTTGTGTGGAGAAGGGCAAGAAAAAGGAAATGAAAAGTGATTTTTGTTTCATAGGACAGCTGCTTCTGTCTGTACAGTTCTCCCTCCCCTCAAGGTCCCTGCTTTTATCTCTGTTCTTGTGCAGCAAGATGAAGTATCTCACTGTGCCACAGCTTTCATTAGCCACGCCAGAGTGATGTCAGGTTTGGCCAAATTATATAAAATGAGGGATAGTTGTGCTGTGAGGAGCCTTCTAGCCTGGGTTTCATTTGTAATCCACAGCATCTGTGTTCGATTTCATAGTTAGCTTAACCTGATGGTGAGCTTTGAGTATGAAAAGAAAAGCTGCCCCCGTGAATTGCACACTGAAGGTTTGAAAAGAAGAGAAATTTCCTTGTATCCTGTGTATTGTAACTGCAACTTCTCTCATCCTTTCCAACAGGCACAGGATCTACTGGCACAAGAGATGGAGGTGGTAAAGCAAGGAATGGGGCATGGAGAGCTGTCAAGTGAAGCTTATAACCAGGTGTGGGAAGAATGTTACAGCCAAGTGCTGTACCTGCCTGGACAGAGCCGCTACACAAGGGCTAACTTGGCCAGCAAAAAGGACAGGATAGAGTCACTTGAGAAGAGACTCGAGGTCAGTGTCACTTCTTTCTGCCTTTTGCACCTCCTTTTTTTGAGTTTCCTTGTGGTTTTTTTGTTCTTTTTTTCCTTTGTAGGAGTTCAGTCAGGTCTTTTGAAAGGATTCATTTGAGAAGGTTGGTTGTTGAGGAGTTTTCCTAGGGAGTTTGTAGATGTTCTTGAGGTGCTTAAATCGCCTTCTCTCATCTTCCTCCTTACAATATCCCCACACAGAGTATTCCCACACAAAGTTTCTCTCTGCATTGTTGGCTGTAGCACAGCTCATCTACTCCATTCTCTACTGGAGAGAAGGTCAGGTTCTGCTGTCTGTTAATTACATGTGGATTTTTTGATGTTTTCTTAATCTCTGCTGTGAGTGGATCAGATCTTCCTCAGTTTGCACTTGATTGTGGCCAGGATGAGGAGAAACCTCAGAGAATGATGCTTAAAAAAATATCTCTGTGCCAAAGTTCCTCTCAAGTTCTCTTTCCAACTTAATTTTGGGTTTTGACAGACTATTACATACATGAAGGTTAGATAGTCTTGAATTCTTTCCAGGCTGGCATCTTTTTCCAGTTCCAGAGATTCCTTCCAAAAAAGGGAACAATGGATGTTTGTGATCCCGTTTGACTTTCTTTGTCAGAGCCTTTGACACTGATTTCCTTTGCCCATTCCTCTCTCTAGATTTTCACCCAAACGCTCCATACAAAAAACCAAAAATAGACAATGTTCATAATAACAAGTAAGCTGGTCTGAAACAGTTTCTTCCCACAGAACATGTTTGTTCTGACTTGCAGTAAGTCATAAATGTTTTCTAAAATACTGCTTTAGCCTAAAAGTCTCTCTAAATTATGCAGGAATCAGATTATTTTTTCCCCATGGTGAAAGGAAACTTTTCAAAATTTTTCTGTATTTAACATCAACATAGCTACTGTTGCTAGAAGTAAACCTCCCCAAACAGCTGCTACCCCAGAAATAACTAGAGTCCAGAAAGGCTGAATTGTCACTTGATTGATACACATGAAATACAACGTGACTGTGTGTTTTGTGAAGTCTGTCAGTCAAGGGCGTTGTCCAGGTGCAGCTCCCGCAGTTGTTAGCCCAGCTCCGGGCCAGGAGCAGCTCACCTGCGTGTATCCCGGTAGTAGGGCTTTAGTATGAGCTCCAGAGCCCCTGTCGTGCTGCTGCTCACCCAGCAGAGAGCACCATTGCCCTGCCCAGCGCTGCCTGCCAGACTCTCACTTGCTCTGCTTTCCCAAACCCGTGAGGGAGCTCAGCAGCAGCCTGGCCTGGCAGGCAGCGTGCCAGAAGTCAGAGGGCTGCACCTAATTTGTGTACAAATCCTTTTGAAATTTAAATATCTTAGGTCCAAAACGACGTTAGAAGGGCATTATTAAAGTTGCAAAGTCAAACAATCCAAGTTAGGGAATGCACGAACAGCCTTAATTTGCCTGTGCATATGCTTTTTGAGACAGTCTTTAATTTCATGATTGCAGCCTAGTTTTTCCACAGACTCATTTACTGCACAGGGTGGATGGTACTTGCTTAATGAGTAGCTCTTGAATATTTTGTTTTCTCTTAATTGTTTGGTGTGTGGCCCTGTGCCTTTATCCTGTGCACTGTTTCTGCAGTCTAAATTGGTTACTTCTGTGTGGGCTTTCTTGTGCTGTTGATTTCTGTCCTTCTCTTCCCAATATTTGAATGAGTAGTTGGTGAGGGAATGCATATTAAGGATACTGAAGCAAAGTAAGGTCAAGTTTATCATTTATCAAGCTCATGTATGTTTGTTCTAAATGGTCTTTGCTCTGCAGTCATAAGACAGTCACCCAGGAAGCAAAATACAAATCTGAGGTCTTGCCAAAAGAAAAAAAAAGAAAGGTTTTATTTTCTGCCAACATTGCATGGGACTCTGTGAAAGACACATAACAAAGTCCTGTTAGCTGTGTCCCATCAAGCTTAGAAAAGTGATCCTGCCTCTCTGCCCTGCCTGCTGAGGCACATCTGGGGTGCTGTGTCCAGTTCTGGGCTCCTGAGAACAAGAGAGACATGGAGCTCCTGGAGTGGCTCCAGTGCTGGGTGGCAAAGATGATGGAGGGACTGGAGCATCTCCCTGATGAGGAAAGGCTGAGGGGGCTGGGGCTGTTCAGCCTGGAGAGGAGGCACAGCTGAGAGGGGCCCTCAGCCCTGGGTGTCCCTGTGTGCAGGGAGGCTCAGAGCAGGGCCCAGGCTCTGCTCCAGGGCCCAGCAATGGCACCAGAGGAGCGGGCAGGGACTGATCCCAGCAAGTTCCACCTGGACAGGAGGCAGAACTTCTTTCCTGTGCAGTGACCAAGCATTGAACAGAGACCAGAGAGGCTGTGGAGTCTCCCTCACTGGGGATATTCCAGAACTGTCTGTTCTGTTCACAATCCTGTGCCCTGTGCTCTGGGATGGCCCTGCTTGAGCAGGGAGGAGGGACCAGGGGAGCCACTCTGTGGTCCCTTCCAACCTGACCTATCCTGTGTCTGTTATCAGTCACTGCAGTCATGAGACTCTGGCTAATGTAGCTACATCCCCTGGGAGCTCAGAGTGCTGCTGGATGAGACTCATAGTGCAATTCCACACACAATCCTGCTCTCTCATTTTCCTGTGTTCCAAAATTCCACCCCAGTGGGGCCAGCAGAGCCCCATGCCTGCAGGTGTAGTGAGCACTGTGCTGCCTCTCACAACTCACTGTTGTTGAGTGCAGGTGGACTCTGTGCAAAGTTAAATTTGACCTGAAAATCTCTCCCAAGTGTGTGCAAAATGCAGTTTAGTGCAGCTCTGTGACTTGACCCTAAAAGGCCCTTCCTAAAAGGAAGATTTTTTAAGCATAGCTCACCTGCTGAATCATTTCTTAAACAATAAATAAAAAGCGTAGCAGTTTAATGAACAAATGAATATGCAATAAAAAAGCACAGATTTTTTTTTTCCTACCCCATTCTCAGCAATGACAAAACCCACCTTCATTTTAATGTTTTTCCAATTAAAATTGTCTGAAAGCAGTATCAGTTGAAATAGATATTTTAATGGGAAGTATCAGGCAAGCTTAATGAAACACAGGGATATTAGATCAGCTTTCGGTACCCCAAGACACTTGCTCATACTCTTAGCTGTCTTTGTGAGAAGAGTAGAAATTGTGAAACAGAGTACACCAGCAGCAGCAACTGATGTTGGTCAGTTTTGGGGGCTGCTTCTTCCCATTTCTAGTGCACTAAGATTTTTAGAGGGAAAAAGCCACGAGAGTGTAGTGATATTTGGCACAGCTGCACATGGGGAAGTCACTGTCTAATACTTCCATATGGGGCTGCTGACACCCTGCAGATCCTGTGCAGAAAAACCAAGCTGTTTCTGGGTCTGTCTTTGTCACTCAGAGATTCCTGGCTGGATTGATGGTGTGGACACACACTCATCTTCCTCTAATTGTCCTGTTCTCACTGCCTGAGTGGTTTAGTCGTGGCATTCTATGTTGACATGACATTTATCTTTCTCAAATGGATGCTGATATCACAAACAGATTTGTGCCATTATTGATGGACTTGAGGAAGCAAAGTGGAGCCGTTGTGGAGAGCTTCTGTTTGGCTGGGTATCCTGTCCAAGCATCATCAGTAATGCACAGCTCATCAGTAGTTCTGATGTTGGAGTGTACTGCTGTATATTAGTAAAACTTTTCATTGCTCTGTTTTGAGGGTTTTGGACTCCTTGAATGTGTTACTTAATGTAGGTTAAGAGTGTTAGAAGATTAGTATGTGAACTTTCTTGCATTACAGATGGGGAGTTTCAGGTCTATGCAGGTGAATCCCTGTGACCTCAGTGTATGTGGCTCTGGTACACCTTAGATTTGTGGATTTTTCTGATCTTTCCAGTAGCTTTAGAAATCCAGAGTATTTTTCCAAGGTTAGGCTATGCTGCAGAGCAAGTGATTTCAGAAATTGAAGTTTTCTGATGCTTGCAGTTGTGTTGAGTAATGGCTTCAGTTCTCTTCAATACCTTTTGCTCCCTCCTCTTCCAAACAATACATTTATAAAGAAAAGCGTTCCTACTAACATATGTTAAACTGGGAAAAATTATAAGATGAAATGAGATAGTAAAGGCATCTATTTAACAAGCTAGTTGCTTCCCTTTGTAGTTCACAACATAGAAACCTCCTGCCATCTTTACTTTTCCTTTGAAGACAGTTAATGAAGTTGGCTTGCAGAATACAAATACTTTAATTAAAATCGTTGTAGTTATCATTATCATTTCAGTTGACTACTAAATTATAAATGCTATTGAAAGCCTACAGGGGAAAAGTTCAAGATACACTGTATATGCAAAATCTAGTAAATTAACTATTCTTTGCAGTATCCAAGATACATCAAGGTGATCATTTATCAAAGTGCTGATGTTTGCTTTTAATTGCAGCCCAAGTCCCCTGAATTAATTCAGATTAAAAACAGCTTGCTTAGGTGGAGTTTTATAGGATGCATGGTACACTCTGCTGCAGGGTGTATCACTTCAGTTTATTGGAGATTGTCTTTTAATTTCTCTCTAGTTTATGTGCTAAACTTTGCAGTTTCTTTTGCATTTTCAGGTGTGCTGGTACTCAAAAAGCACTCATAGAAAATAAGAGATTTTATAGGACTAGGAACAAGAGAAATTACTCACAAAACTAAAATACGGTGAAAATCCTGAGTAGCATTGCTTTTATGGTCACATGTTTTATTTTGTGCTAATGTCTTGCATTTGTGGAATACACTTCTTTTAATAAGGTCTGTTGGGAATGTAGTTGGCACCAGAGGATGACAGCAGAGAGGCATCAGGGGTCTTCACTGTCAGATTGCTCAGAATCTGCAAACTTAGTGTGCTTAGGAGTAAAGGTCAGCATTGACAAAGCTCTCATTGCAAAGGCCTTTGCACACCCTCACTGTCCAGAACTGAGTGCTGCAGGATCACCATGGAGCTTCTGCTGTACTGAGAGGGAGCCAGGCTCTTTGGCAGCTCCTCTATTGCCTGAGCTTCCACAACCTTGTCAGCCCCTAGAAGAGGCCAGTGCAGGCACTCTGGTTGTGCAGGAGTGGTGTTTGAAGGTAATTACCCAGTGACCTCACCAGACACTGCAGCGACCCATGTTTGCTTGTGTTTAATCAAAGCTCTTGGCCTCTGGTGGGTGTTGCTGTCTGTGATCTTAATGCAAGGCTTTTCTTTCCAATGAGTGGTAGAGAGTTTCCAAAAAAGTTCAGTAAAACTAAATTAATTCATTTTTCGTCATAAACTATGCTCTTCTAGACATGTTTCTGCTGTGATTGAGATAGGATCCTTGAATCATTAAATTTGGAAGACCTCTAAGATCACCAAGTCCAGTCATCAACCTTATACCACCATCTTGTTCACCTCTAAAGCATGTCCTCAAGTGCCATATCCACACATTTTTTGATCAGTTACAGGGATGGTGACTTCACCACTCCCCTGTTCAGCCTGTTCCAATGCTTGGCAACCCTTTCCATAATAAAATTTTTTCCCAATATCCAGTGTAAACCACCCCTGATGCAATTTGAAGCTATTTCCTCTCATCCTGTCATTTGTCACCTGGGAGAAGAGACTGACACCCACCTCAGTACCACCTCCTTTCTTTGTAGGGAGCATACGTGGGTATCACTCATAAAACTGCTGGTCTTACAAGCAGTTTTCAAATAAAAATCTTCAAAGTGAACCTTCATGTCATGGCTGTAGACCAGCAAAGACTACTGACTTACACAGTAACTTTCCTAGATTATTCTAGTTCTAGCTGGATGCTGTGAGCCCCTGTAGGAGCACTTGCTTTTCATATACCCTGTATTGTTTTTACTCAACAGTCACACTGACTCATGGTGTTTGAAGACAAGTCATTATAATTTCTGGAACAATACTTCAGGGGGAGCATGCTCTTGGGTCATTAAATTTGGCTGTGAGTAGAGAGAACAGTGTTCTGCAGATATCACTAAGTCATAATGGTACATGATCTACGTGACAAAGTACAATATAGGAGTTTATCTGGGGCTCCCCTAGTAAACTGGGAAAAGGCAGCTTTATATTGCTATGCAAGCTTTGAACATCTGGTCTAGTTTCAGTTGGGAAGTTGTAGTTGCTTACCAGCAGTGCCTTAAATTGAAGATTTTTTTAAGTGAATCCATAAAAAATTTAGTGTGATCCCAGTCAATTAGAATGAATTTCTTTTTTTTCTTACCAGCTACAAGCTCAGTCCCTCTTTGACTGCTCTGACCCTGATCAGCACCTTTACTTCATGATCCTCATTCTCCCTCGTACATTAAGTAGAGCACCTTACTGGAGGTGAGGTGTTCATGGCCAGCTTGGGCTTGGATTTGGGCTTGGAGCAGCCTGGTCTAGTGGAAGGTGTTCCTGCCCGTGGCTGGAGGGTTGGAATGAATTGATCTTTCAGGTCCCTTCCAACCCAACCCATTCTCTGATTCTGTGATCTTTAGTGCCACAGCAGAAATGTGAAATTGTGTCAAGCCCATTAAGTGGTTTTGGTCAATGAGCTTAGCTAATGGTTAATAGATTGAGGCCTTATTGTTCTACACTGGACATGCAATTTTGGTTTGATACTAACTCCAAGCCTCAGTTTCCAAGAGTTGACTTATATTTTACTAACTTGGGGGTAACTCAGGCAGGGGTCTACAGAGAGTTTTGCCTGGTCAAACTCTAGACAGATAAACCAGTGTTTCAAGCCAAAAATGGAGAATTTTGTCCAAGAGCTTGGAACTGAAAAAGCATTTTGAAGTAGAGAAATTAATGACTTATTTTTAAAGTATACTATTGTTGGGTGCAGCATAAGCTTGTAAAGGCAGATGACCCCAGCATGGCCAGAGGATTCTGTAGTGTGGGGTTCTTATCCCTGAAGTGGTTGGAAATGCCTGGCCTGGAGCACAAGCTGCTGTCGAGCTGAGCACTCTCACTGCAGACACTGCAGCTGAGCCAGCATGAGCCAAGCTCACAAACCTGCCATTCCAATTAAGTCACTCCATCTCCTGCCAGCAGAACTGAGTTTGGGAGGGCCATGTGTGGGTCTGAGGTGAGGAAGGAAGTTGCAGTAACATTTAGAGTAGTCCTATGTATGTTCCAGGAGTGCTCTGCTCAGCCGGCGTGGCTGAAGCTGGCAGGGGATTTCTGTGCACAAGCGAGGCAGCTTTGTGATGATGTTGATTCTCCAAGGTCACGGAACAGGTTGGTTTACTTTGACTGTGCCTCTGCTCTGAACATGTAGCAGTTTTTCTTCCATGTTTGTTTAATCCATCCAGCGTGATTAGGAAGATCAATTAAAAGACAAGAGAGCTTAATGCTGTTCAGGGATTACCAGAAGCTCCACATTAAAGGGAAGGAAAACAAACCAGTCAGTACAGCAAAAAACCCTTGGAACTGAGGAGGGGTGTCCTCAGTAGACCTGGTGAGATGAGAATTCTGAAAATGAAGTTTTTAAAGCAATTGAGCTCTTCCTTCCTCAGGGTCAGTTTTTCTTAAATCTTTCCCAGTGGATGTTTGTTCTCATAAGGAGTCCTCCTCTGTCCTTTCTTGTCCTTAGTTAAACCTTACAACTAACATCTAAAATTTCCTTCCCAAATTTAAGTCCCTCTTCCTTTCTCAGTAGCAGTAAGAACAGATGAATTTTTCACAATTAACTTTGGGATATTTAAAGCAGGGTGTTGTGTCTTCTTTTTCTCTTTTTTTGTTCAGCAGAGGAAAAACAAATCAAACAAACCCTGGTTTTCCAGTCAGTCTCTCTTTTCTAGATCATGTTTTATAAGCCTCTGGTTATGTCTGTTGCTCTTTTGGCTCTTTTGTCTGCTGCTTGTTTTGGTTTCTCTTCCTTGGTTCTCTAGTGCAGTACTGAAAACTGAACACCACTTTACGAGTCATGAGGGAAGCTTTTACATTGGAGATTTGGGATGGGATGAGGCTCTCACACTTGCCTTAACACCATATATCATCTTACCCCGTGTCTGTACATGCTGTTCTCATTTTGCTGTTGCTGGTATAAAAGTCAGCAGAACCAAAGCTGGCCAAGGAACAGTACAAAATAAATAAGTGGAGAAATCTTTCAAATATCTTTACTCTTTCTGTTAGGTTCAGGGGGAAATGGTTGTCAGATTTTACTCAAATCTATTTCTTTGCTTTAAGCAAATAATGTAGACTACTGTTTAAACACACCTCTTCATAACTGCTTGGAATTTTTAGCTTGGTATCTGAGCCTTAAAATTTTATGAAGCTTGAACTCAAATTATATGCAGTTGTTGGCACTAATGCAGCAGTCAGCAATTTTTAATAAATAATATTTGTTACAAAAGCTGAGACCTCCTTTTGACCTTCTCATAGTAGGTCCTAAAATTTTGTAGTTGGGAGGGAGGGGAAAAGGTGGTGAGTGTTCACATTTCTCCCTAAGCAGAGAAGGAAGAAAGGGCTGTTATTTCTGGTTTTAGAAACCTGGGAGGCTTTTTTCTTTTCTTTTTCTTGTTTTTGTCTTTTCACAGCAGTGAGGCCTATGATAATCCAAGATGGGACAAAGAACTGAGTAGGAAAGCAATATAGGAACATATAACCTAAGGAGCTCTAGTAGTTAAGAGTCCAATATCCAGACCAACTCAGAAATATTAAGTCAAATTCTCTGAAAATTTCAAGAGTGCTTAAATAATCGGGGTCTGATACTGTAATAAGTATTAGACTTGAACTGGCTTTGTTAGAAGCTTTAAATTTTAAAATGCTTTGTTATATCTAACACTTTCAGATAGTACACACTTGGGGTGGGGTTGATCTACCTGGTCTTGGATAACAGGGTCTGAACAGACAGTTTGTGCTCCCATCACCATCAGTGAAGAGCCCTTCACTGAGCTGTTTAATCTTGTCCCAAGGCCCTGGATCAGATGAGCCATGCTCTGGAGTTGCCAGTTTCTCTCCTGATGACAGAAAGATCTCCTGTGACAAACCCAGATGTTCATGTCTAAAGCCAAGCAAAGTGAATCCCAACTGAAGAGTGTAAAATTGTGAGACCAGGCCAGTACTGCCACTGCTGGTGGTACTTGGAGCATGGGGATAATTCAGGGCTTGTGACCACAGTGCCCTGATCCAGTCTCTTTTCTGTATGGTGGGGATAGTGCTGATAACTCTATTTATGCCCTCAGGTACTCAGTGTTTAAAATTTTGTTAGAAAATCAGATTGTTGAGAGATCAAGGTATCCCAGAATAGTTTGGCTTGAAGGGATCTTCAAGCTCAGCTCCTTCCAACCCCCTGCCATGGGCAGGGACATCTTCCACCAGCCCAGGTTGCCCAGAGCTCCATCCAGCCTGGCCTTCAGGGATGGGACAGACACATCTCTGGGCAACCTGTGCCAGGGCCTCACCACCCTCACAGTAAAGAATGAGATCTTCACTCAGGATGACAGAAGGGTGGAACTTCTCTAAATGGTCTTTTTTAGTCTTCTCTGAAGAGCGACATTGCGATGGGAGTTTCATTTCATACCAGCCATACTCTACATTGTCTGTAATGCTGGGAGCAACATGGACAGTTGATCTTTCTTACATTAGGCCTCTGTTGCAAACAAAATTCTGTTTGCCTGTGCATCCATCTATTCCATGATCTCTAAATGTCAGTGCTGCTCAGCACACATTTTTCATCCAAGAAACAGTAATTGGAAAATAGTTCATTGACCGCACAGCTGTATTTGTTGTTGCAGTAATAGCATATTATTTACCAATGAAGACATTTAAAGCTTTCATACTTTTCCATCAGAGAGTATCCTCACAAATCCCTAATCTATTTATTTAATTTTCTCTAGATTTATATAAATATTGAAAAAGAGGCGCCTTTCTGTATGCTTAAAGCACCTTGGGCATAGCTTAAGTCTACATTGCCAGCAGAGTTTGAAAAGCGTAGCAGTCTGCATGGCTCTCCCCAGGAGCAAACTAGACAGCTCAGAAAGTCAAATTTCTCTTTCACTCACCCATTAACAGTTTGCTCCCTTGACCATTCACTCTGTTTATCTCTGCACCACCAGCTAAAACTGTTCTAAATGAGTGAATAAATTGTTAAGGAGCAGGAGGGCACGTTACAGAAACCTGCAGCTGTGTAACAGAGGGTACTTCAGTGCAGTTGGAGGGCTGATGAAATGCACTTTGCAGTAGCTTGGTGTGTGAGACTGTGATGGCTGACTGTAGTTATCACTGTGAAGGGCAGATCCCTCTTCAGTAGTTCCTTCCCAAAGGAGTTCTGTTTCATTGGTAATAAATGAGATATTGAGTAATTGTAGCAGTGAAAAGGTGCTGCATTTTGGTTGATGATTGGTAATTTCTTTGTATATGAGAACATTCACCAGCAAAGCTTTGATTTTTAAAGAAATGAGGCAAGGATTGGTGACTCAGACACTGTGGTTCTGAATTAGCCTTTATATTTTAATACTTGAGAAACTTTCATATCATATTTCATGTTGTGCACTAATATATCATTAAGTGTGGCAAAAATCAAAATATGAGAAGTTCAGTTTTTTCTTGAGCTTGGCATTCTTCACGCAGTCCTTTCTAAAAAAAATTTTGTTTTGTTGGGTTATTTTTTTTTAAGGAGGTATCATTAAAAAAGCCTCAACAAGGAACTTTATGCCCCTCTTGAGAGATGTGAGCTGTCACACCTCTCCACAGCTGTGCTCAGTGGTGGAGGCCTTTGTTCTTCCTTGGTTTCAGAGGATCACAGAATGGCCTGGGCTGGAAGACACTGTGAAGATCATCTCATTCCAGTGCCTGCCATGGCAGGGACACCTTCCATATCCCAGGTTGCTCCAAGCCCTGTCCACCATAAACTTGAACACTTTCAGGGATGGGGCAGCCACAGCTTCTCTGGGCAACCTGTGCCAGAGCCTCCCCACCCTCACAGGCAACAATTTCTTCCAAATATTTAATATAATTTAATCTTCATCTTTAGGCCATTTGTGATTGGGATTCAGTGTTAAAGATTTCTTTGATGCCTTTAAAAATTCTGATAGCTATTTCATTCTTTTAGTGCCCTTATAATTTTATCCCAGGTGGAAAAATACACAAAGACTTCTGTTACCTTTGGTATTTTTAAATGTTTTATACAACATTTATAACATATTAACACAGAGCTGTTCAGTTATTGGTGTTGTGTCCCAGGTGACAGAATTTTGTAATTTGTGCCACTTGTCTGTTTATGGATTTTGTCTGGATTACAGTTTTTTTTATGTCTATTATTACAGGATTATGTCTATTACAAAGATTTTAATCCAGAAGTCTAGATAGTTGTAAAATGTGCAATATGAGTATTTTAATAGAAATCAAAGAACTTTATCAACTCAACACCATTCCACAGATACATTTTTACTTATTTTTTCCCCTCTTGACTTCTGAATTCTGGGTAACTAAAGCAACTCTTGGGTTCCTTCTGGCAGATCAACAGAGGCCACATGACCACTGAAGCCAAGAGGGCTGCCAAGATGGAGAAGAAGCTGAAGATCCTTCTTGGTGGTTACCAGTCTCGAGCAATGGGGCTCATCAAGCAGCTGAACGATCTGTGGGACCAGATCGAGCAGGCCCACCTGGAGCTGCGCACCTTTGAGGAGCTGAAGAAACACGAGGATGCTGCCATCCCTCGGAGACTGGAGGTGAGATTCCAAAATCCAGTACCTGAGGTCACACACAGGCACCTTGTGGTAAAGATGTTTTTACAAGGCATGAGCTTTGACCTGTAGGAGCGTTGGGGGGTAGGAGAGTCGGGACGGACGGAGACGAGAGATCCCTGAAGCCAGGTGGTGGGACTTGGGGTTATTGCAGAGGGCCTGGGTGCAGGGCCCTGCTGGGAGCTGCCAGCCACAGCTCAGAGCAGGCCTGAGAGAAGTAAAGAGAGTGGTAAAGAGGATGAGAGAGAGAGAGGATGAGAGGATAAAGTATAAGAGAGTGAGGTTCCCATTACAATACAATAAGTCTTCTTCTGTGTTGAATATTCTAATTCTCACTAACCAATCTAGTACAAGATACAAATCCTATTTGTATTTACATACAGCCTATAAGAATCATTACATTGCCACACTGTGTTACATTTTAAACCCTAAAAACTACTCTTTGGACCCCTTCTGCCAAGCTAGTAGGGTCTGCTCTGACTCCTGGACCTGTCTGCAAGCAGAGGGTATTGTTTCAGCAAAAGGGGATTACCTTCAGCCAGCCACACCATTGTTTTCCACTTGTTCAGTAACTAAGGTATCTCAAAGCTTGCTTTCATTTGAATCTTGCTTATAGTTTCCATATTCTCAAAATCTTTTGCCAGGCAATCATATTTATAAGGCTTTCCTGTTTCATCTTCCCCAACAGTGACCTTAACAGCCTGAGTTGGTATCAAGTTTTAAATGCTCTCTTAAAATCATACTTTTGGCTGTTACCAGATTCATCTGTCTTTTACTTCAGTATCAAAGATTCTGTGATACACATATTAGAGGCTGGGACTAATCTGGTAGTGTGTTCTTTAACTTTAGGGTTTTTTTATTTCCTTGTGTGGTTTATTTTATTAGTCTTTTGCAATGCGTATCAGCACAAGTTTCATCTCTCTCTTGATTTGGTTTGTTTCAGTTTTAATTACTCTTAGAGCTTTAGGTAAATGTAAAACTTATCTAGAATCTCCTTCTTCCTTAAAAGCCAGCAGACTAAATGCTGGTATATACCTGAAATCACTACCTTGGAGCCACTTTTCTTAGTTTAAGGATCTCCAGGATATTCTCCTTTTATTCAGCTAATGAGACAACCTTTAATCAAGACTCAGTCCTAGGTTTGAACCAGCAGCACCCTTTCTTTCCAAGGAATAAGTGTTCACCTGAGCACAATTTTTATTGTAATGTGGTTTTCCTCCAGAACAGAGGCTTCCATTGAGGCTTAGATATTCTCAACTACTTGCTAAAAAAAGATAAAATGCATCAGTTCTTAAAACTGATTTTGTGAAGATGATTTAGATAATGCTGATAGACGTGTCTACAGACTCAGAAGTGATTAATTGATTTACTGAAAGATAACAGTTAAAACATACTAAATCACTTGATAGCTGCTAATAGCACCTGTTTTTAGTAAATGGCAAGGTTCCAATTTGAAGTCGCTCCTTTTGAAGCATTTGATCTTAGCTGCTGTCAAAAACAGGGTGAGCTACCTGACATTTGAAATAAGATAACTGTGATTCTTGATACTTTACATCCACTGCTCTGTTTTACATTTATATTTAAAGTAAGTAATTTCAGCAATGTTGTGTCTTAATTCTGAGCTCTTCCTCTGGAGGAACTAAAATACAGCCTTTGGTAAAGATCTTCATGGGTGTGACTGGTGGAAAACTGACTGACTGACTGGTTGTTTGATGATGTTTTCCTTACAGTGTCTGAAGGAAGATGTGCAGCGACAGCAGGAGAGAGAAAAGGAACTCCAGCAGAGATTTGCTGACTTCATGTTGGATAAAGAGACTTTTCAAGCAAAGTATTAAAGCGCAAAATTCCATCTGTCACTGATGCAACATTTCTAAAGTGTGCAGATACTTCTCCAGCAGCTTTTGCCAGCAGTTGCAGAAATCAAGTGTAGTCTGCTGTTTCCATCTTGTCAAGTTTTGTTCCTTCAATGGACTATTCCAAATGCTCTAGGTATGAATAGCTCTGGCCAGTGTTAAAAATGGGATTGAAATGTCCAAAATTTTATTGAAAGAAAAGAAAAATCACTCTGGTATGATTTTAGCCATGTCTTCATTTGCTAGGGTTATCACGTTATTCCTAGTGTTTTACCAGTCTTAAGACCTGTAAGATACATGCAGAATAATGTCTTTTGAATAAATCTGGAATGTTAAAAAACAATGAAGTAATAATGTCTGTCTTTTGACTAAAATTGAATCTTCACCTACCCCAGCCCTCCTTTGTTTTTCTGGTCTTCCCTTCCCCCTGCTGCTGCCTTTATTTTCCATGAATGATTTGTAATAGGAATTACCTGTTCAGGATAGTTGATGTCCAGATAATAAATACCATGTTCCCAACTCTTCTCTGTGCCTGTGAATAAACACTCCCAGCTTTATCTAGGTGCTCTAATGGTCATACTGGCATAATCTCCCCATCCTGGACCCATGCAGGGATAAATTTTATAAAGATGGCCTAATACCTAATGGAAACATAGATTTCAGTAGAAAATGTACTGTTAAATTTTCTAAGTATTAATTTTTATAAATCATCTACTGCTTTGTGGCCCATGGTGTGGGGTAGGAAAGAAGGTCTGTGTTTTCTCCTCCTTTCACCACATCCCAACAGGATTTAAGTGTCTCATTGCTTTGTCTTGAAGGGTAAGGATAGAATTATGGAAAGGTGGGAATGTGCCTACACTTTGGGTTTTTTGAGCTATAGTTTGTGGAAAGGCACAGGGAAAAAGGCAAAACTGTTGTTAACAGCATAAAATTCAGCAATTAAATGCATCCAGTAACATGCATCGTGCATGCATCGTGCAATTTTGCTTGGATAGATTTGAAATTTAGATGGGGATTTTGCTGTCTGGAATTTCACCAGATTGCAGTGTCATTTTGCTTAGGCCTTGGAAATGTTACTGGGGAACACTGTCAGGGCTGTGCCTGTGTAGCTCTGTCAATGCCATCCATAGAGGTTAATGATTATCAGAGTTTTTTAAATGTAACCGGGGTGAGTCCTGCTGTCACTGACAGGAGTAGGGACACAGCCAGCCTTGGAATAGCTTTCCCTTTACTCACCAGGACATCATTCTTCTGAAGTATTAATGCAATTATAGACTACATTCTTCTAAAAATGTGTTAAATATTTAACTGAGCCAGAACACATCTGGAATGAAGTATTAAGCATCAATCTTGCAGCATATGGGGTATTTTAGCTCGGATGGTTATACCCAAAAGGAAAAATCATGTCAGTTCTTGTGGTTGTGTGGTAGCTGGAGATATTAACAGAGAAACCCTTGTAGGTTTACCAATACCACAACTACAATTGTTTCTTTTCTTTTTAGGGCTGCAGCAGAGCCTCTTTGATGTGCCCTGTATTTTTGACAGCTTTGGAGCTAGACAGGTATTCATACTCTGCCTTAAATTGTTTAAATGAAAAATTCAGAAGGACTGATCAGTCACAAAAGACTTTTCTTTCTTGAAATGTATGCAATTAACCAGTCATTAATTGCAGCAGGCACGAGGTGGTTCTATTTGAGAAGTATCTGCAGGTGGTTTGCTCAGTGTTTCTGTAGTATAGTTTGTTCACACAACACTTAAGCAAGTTCACAGTTTTCCCTGTCTTTAACCAGAGTTTTTGTCCTGCAGTTTCTATCTCAGTAATGAAAGAAAACTAATAAAGTCTCTTTCCTTAGTTAGAGCTTGGCTGTGCCCTGCTTTAGCTTTTTACCTGCCCTCAGCTGCCTGCTCTAGGGCAGCCAGTGACAGATCTGCTGAAATTGCTCCAAAAACTTCACACAGGGTGCTCTGTGCATTTGTTGGTTCTAGAATGGTGTGAATGGAGCAGCAGAGCCTGGATAAAACATCCTGAGATCATTCAGGTGTGGGATCTTAAACTGGAGTGCTCAGGAAATCTGTCCAAGCAAATTTGGATGCTGGTAGATGCCAGTGCTTCCAGCTGCAGGTGATGATGGAGCTGGGGCTTGCCAGATCTATTTCTTGGGCTTGGGCCCAATTTATGTCCTGAACAGCACTCCCTGAATCTCTGTCTAAATGGCTCTGTAGCTGCATGCAGATGTTTGTTGGACACAAGAGTGACCAGCACACCTTTGCAATAAATTTTTATTTTAAAATTCTGAAGCCAGCCACTGATTTGATCTTTCTTTCCAGGAACAATAATAAGTATAATCATAAACAATGCAAATTTGTGAACATTTCACTACAGTGGGGAAGCTCTAACCTGTGTGACAGAGGTGGAATGGGGGCTGTGCTGTGTGTGTTAACAATTATTTTGAGAATTATTTAACATTCTCCCCAAGAAATTCCTCCATTTCCATTCAGCATGCCAAAATATATCTGCAAGCCTTTAAATAATTTCAGCTGCTGATTTTCCTCCCTTCCTGGAATCAAACTTGGCATTTATATATTGGATCAATCCCATAGCTGGAGCCTGCTTCAAAGTCTGTGGAGTTGATAAGGCTGTCATTTACTTCAGTTGACTTGGATTCCAGTACCTGGGAAAGCCAAGGGGACTAAATTATAACAGCTGGGTGTCTCATCCATACCCAACAGATAACAGAGATCCTGAGCTCAGGGTAAGGGGGAGACTCCTCAGAGGCAAAGGAGCTTCCCTGTGAGAAATCCAACAGAGCTGAAGCCAGCTCTTCCAAACCTGGCAAATCTCCAGAGAAAAAAGCACTGTGTAACTCTGTAATTAGTCACGGCAGCCAGCGGTGGCCAAGACACACCAGAGCTCTGTGGCTGCCTTAAAAAGACACTTCCAGTGCCAACAGGAGCATCTTGTCTTTGCCTGTTGCTGCTTGTTTGCCTTTTGCACCCTTGTTTGCTGAGACAAGCATTGGGGCAGCATATTTGGGTTCAAATATGTTCATCCAGCTTGATTGTCCAATCCCCTGTCCAGAGTAGACGTGAGTTGGGCCACATTTCCAGGCAGGAAGTGCAAGTGATGGTGGAAGTGGGGCAGAATAGGGTCCAAAGAGGGGCAGTGGAGCTGGGGAAGGCTCTGGAGCACAAGGGAGCAGCTGAGGGAGCTGTGGGGGGCTCAGCCTGGAGAAAAGGAGGCTCAGGAAGGACTTTCTGGCTCTTCACAACTCCCTGGCCCGAGGAGGCAGCCAGGTGGTGGTCAGGCTCTTCTCCCTGGTAACCAGTGATAGGGCAAGAAGAAATAGCCTCAAATTACACCAAGAAGGGCTAACTTGGGTATTGGAAAATATTTCTTCATTGAAAGGGTGATCAGGCATTGGAATGGGCTGCACAGGGAAGCAGAGCAGTGACCACCCCTGGAAGTGTTCAAAAACCGTGTAGATGTGGTGCTTAGAGACCTGGTTTAGCTTTGGGCTTGGCAATGCTGGGTTAATGTTTGTACTTGATGATCTTAGAGGTCTTTTCTGACCTTAATGATTCTTGTGATTGCTTCTGTCAGAGGATGTCCCACTTCATTGTCTGCCTAAAGTGAGTGTGAAACATGGGCTGGGTGCTCCAGGGCCAGTAGCTGACATGAGGTAACTACCCACAATTAAGTCCCTGACAGACTCAGCTGGATCTGTGCCCCTGATGAAAACTCTGGAAATTCATTGTTTTTTGTCATCATGGCCGGAGCATAGATTTCTAAATAAAATGCATAAAAACCCATGTTTGAACTTTCGTTTTGGCTGCAGACTTGCTAACAGTATCATAAACCAGTGTGTGAACTTTGGCTTGCCTTCAGTATCCTCGGTCAGTGATGTTGCTGGAGAAGAGAGATTATTGTGGTCTGGACTTAATCTGCCTCACATTCATCTCTGGAATCAGCTTGCAGTTATCTTCCATAATGTGGGTTCAAAGCAACACCTGTCTCCCAAGCAGGATTTAAAAGAGGAGTATCAAATAGCATTTCCCCCATTTTCCTAGCTGAGTGAAAAGCACATTGAAAAATAGCCAGATACTCATCTCAAGGCAGAGTGTCCTTGTAACTGATTCCAGACCTGTGTGCTCTGCCTTTCCAGGGCTCCAGTTTCTACCTTTCCTTACCAACAAAAAATACCTGGTTCTGCTGATCTTGAAGACTTGCACTGACATTAGGAGTGAGATCAGACCCTGAAAAAGACTTCAAAAGACACATTTGACACATATCTAAGCCAATGCAGCCCTGTATCTCCCCTAAACACATGCAATTGCCTCACCCTCTGAAAGTTCCACAGTAAGCACTTTTGAGACTATTAATGTTGAAGAAAAGGGGAGTAGCTGTGGATAAAAAAAAGAGGAGCTTAACTTTTTTGGTTACATGCAACTTTGGTTGTATGACTTTAGGTGAGTCATCTCCCCTTCAGCAAGCCTCATTAGCTTTTTATGTATTTAAATGAGGTGGCTTTAACCAATTCCTGCTGCCTCAGGGATGACTGTGATGCACACAGTAGGTGAAAAGGTAAAGAAGTGGGTATGGCAGAGTTTTACAGCATCATTGCTGCTGGTGTGATTACTCATAGTGGGTTTGATTGTTTGCCAGTTGTTGGGGGGTGTTGTCTGGGTTTACTGTGATTCATTGTGAGAAGCCTCAGTGTCAGGGTTAGAAAAGTCTTGCTTTCAAGTCAAAAGTTTTTCACAGATCAGATTAGACAGGGTCTGCCTCATTCAATGACTTTCAGGTTTCCAAGTCACAGCCCTGGTGCTGATGTGTTTGGATTCCTCAAGGATTCCTCAAAGGAAGTGCAAGTTCATCTTTTAGTATCATTTATGTGCATTGGAAGCATTTAGGAATTGCAACACAAGGAAACACAGACTGTTTTGTTATTTATTCACTTCATACATCACATCTTTTGCCAAGTACATGCTACTGGTAAATGCCTCACAGGATCAGACAGATGTGTTTTAGGTTCCCCTCTTCTCCCTCTCCCTCTCCCCTCCCAGGACAGAAATGTGGGGTCTATTTTGTATAATTATCAGGCCAGTAGCAATTTTAAGTGTGTTATGCAGCTTAGGTGAGACTGTGGCCCCAGTGAATTCAATGGGAGATTTGGCTTCATTTTCAATAGAGCTGAGATCTCTCCTCTCCTCTCCTCTCCTCTCCTCTCCTCTCCTCTCCTCTCCTCTCCTCTCCTCTCCTCTCCTCTCCTCTCCTCTCCTCTCCTCTCCTCTCCTCTCCTCTCCTCTCCTCTCCTCTCCTCTCCTCTCCTCTCCTCTCCTCTCCTCTCCTCTCCTCTCCTCTCCTCTCCTCTCCTCTTTGATGAGCATTTCTGTGAGGAGAAAAAAGAGATCCTCTTTTGAAAAATAGTCATGAATGCTTAATAAAGCTGAATGAGCCAGCCAGGATTACATTTTTAGCTCCATAGCCAGCAAAATCTATTCCAGAACTAATTCTGATTAAAAGAATCCACTGGTTGAACCTCAGACACAAAGGCACCCCTGGAGTAATTCAACTGTATGATATATTTATTTTTAAAAAAATCTAATTATTGCATTGATCTTTGTAATATCTGGCTCTTGTGTAAAACATTGATTTCAAAGCTGTCTCTCTCTTATCTATAATTATTCAGGAATTATCTTAGGGCTTGGGCAGGGCCATCACTGTAGCTGGGTCTTAAAAAAAGAGTGAGTTATTGACCACATTAATTAGGCTCCATGGCAGACCATAAAATAACTATAAATAAAAGTTAAATTATTCCTTAGATTGTGTTCCCCCGCTTTTTTTCTTAATTCTGACTCAACCAAATGAATCTCTAGCACAGAACAGGCTTCTCCCTCCTTGATCTCTGCTCATGCCAAGTGCTTCCAAGGGTCTGGGAAGAGGTAGGGTCTTTCATAAGAAAGGTGGAGAACCCAGATATTTATAAGACCCTGAACTCTGAAACTCTCCTCCCTGTTCCAGCTGGTTTATTCAAAGATATTCTCCCTTCAGACTGCTGCTTCTACATCCTTAGCTCATCCTGGCTCCAACAGTGACCTCCAGGGTTTTTGTTCCCCATTTTCCTGGTGCTTTAGTGGCAAAGAGACAGTGCTGATCATCTTGCTTCAAGTTTAGAGGAAAACAAGACAAAACCAGGAACAGCAGTTTGGTGGGAACACCCATGAGGTGCTTTCACCCCACATAATAAATGGTTGGGCATTTCTTTAGAGGGCCCTGAGCAGTTTCTGTCCCTGTTGCTGCAGATTTAAGTCACACAACTGTGTCATTTTACTATGACAAAGTGCATCCCCCCCCTTTCTGGGAGAGATGCCAAACTTTCAGCCTGTCATGGATTGGAAGGTCTGGACCTTTGGTCACACTTTTGCCAGTCCCAGAGATCAGCCCTCCCCCAGAATCACTGTGTTGCCTGGAAAACACCCAAATTCTGGTGAAGGTGGAATTTTTTTGTCTCTGGTTTCCTGCATGGTCTCTAGAGAGGAAGATGGGAGTATCTGGCCACTTTCTACCTCATGGAAGGATTATACAGCAGGGAAAAAACTATTTTATGTATTTAATATTTGCTATAGCACATCCTGTGGATTTTATAGAGTCATAGAATCATTAAGGTTGGAAAAAACCTCTAAGATCATCAAGTCCAACCTGCACCACAGTCATGTTCACCACTAAACCATGTCCTACAGTGCTACACCCACACAATTTCTGAACACTTCCAGGGATTGTGACTCCACCAATGCCCTGAGCAGGCTGTTGCAGTGTCTGACCACCTTTGCTATGAAGAAATTGTTCCAAATGTCTACTCTAAACCTCCCCTGTGGTGCAACTTGTGGCCATTTTATATGCCATTAATAATGGCAATATTACCAAAGTCCAGGGGAAAAAAAAGGGGTCCTTGAACCTACAATCAATATAAAATATCCCACCTAATCCTAAATCACATTAAGCTGGGAGTGAACTTAATCATGTGGGTGAGGATAGAACAGTGAATTTGATTTCCTAGCAGGTCCTCTAATGTGTTGTTAGCAGCAGAACAACCCCTCCAGCTCTGCACTTAACTTCCTTTCATTGCAGATGCCTTTTGGTTAACAGCAAGGATCTGATTTAATTTTACAGCTACCCGGTGACCACAGGATGGGGATTGTGCATCACCAGAGAATGCACAAACGTCTGCCTGCCTCCCCTTCTTCCAGCAGGACTGAGGCATGGCAGGAGCACAGCCAAGCCCATGTGGCTGTGACTGTAATTGAAAAAACTGCTGAATCAGCCAGAAGGACAAGGGTTCACAGAGGAGCTTGGGCCAGGCAGACACATGGCCTTGGAAGCACCAAGCAAAAAGTGACCACAAAAAGTGGCATGGCCAGGAGAGGTTGAGGGACATCAGCTGGGTGGGAGGCACCTTCCTACCCACGAGGACAGTGGTTTACATCTTCTTCAGGAGAGGAAGAGGAGGGGCAGGCACTGATCTCCTCACTGGTGACCAGTGACAGGACCCGAGGGAATGGCCTGACGTTGTGTCTGGGGAGGTTTAGGTTGGATATTAGGAGAAGGTTCCTCACTCAGAGGGTGGCTGGGCACTGAACATGATCCTCAGGGAAATGGTCACAGCCCCAAACCTGACAGAACTCAAGGAACATTTGGACAGTGCTCTCAGGCACAGAGTGGGCTCCAAACCCAGAGTCAGGCTTCAGAAGGCAGGCAGGCAGCAGCACGGATCAGCCTTTCCCCACCCATCCCCTTGGTTTGGGGAGCAGGAGCCCGGGAACAGCTGCACAGCGGCTGGGAGCGTGTCACAGCACACAGCTGGAAGCAGTTTTCCTGCTCAGCAGAGGCTGAGCACAGCTTCCAAGCCCCAGGGTGGAAGGAGGATACTGCAGGGAAGCGGGGCAAGGCGGAGGAAGGGAGGGAGACAAGAAGCTGTAATGAAGTGCACACATGTGCATGTGTGAAGGAACGACCTGACACGCAAGATGTGTGCCAGCAAAATTTAAAAAAAATAATAAAAAGTGAGTCCTGATACTTCTCTGCTCATGTAACACGTGCAGGGCTGACCTCAGATGCCTTCTGTCTGGCATCACCACACTCCCAGGGATGATGGGACTCAGGTGACGTATTTGGTCTTTGGCCATCTCTGGCTCAAGCTCCTCAACAGAGAACTTGGCCCAGTAAATAACAAGGGAAGGGACAAGCACAGCTGGAAGAGAATCATCATCATCATCATCATAACTCTCTGCTGCTGAGCAGTGCCTGGACCAGGAGCTGCCCAATTTTGCACTGTAGCAACAAGGCACTCAACTTCTCTTCACCTCTTCCCAAGCCAGGCAGGCAAGAACACATCAAGGAAGAGGTTGGGAGACTTCAGTCAGATTTGTCTTTGTTTATTAGATCCAGTCACTGTTAAACGAAAAATATCTGAGCAGTCCTCAGGCCTGGGTGTGGAGTCCAGAGCTGCTCTCTGCTTGCTGGCTGTCCCTCTGAGGTCACAGGGAGCTGTGTGCAGGACATGGCCACGTCTGGAGCTGCTGAGGTCACTTGGTCTGTTCAGCCCTGGGGAGAGGAGACTGAGGGGAGACCTCATTGCAGTTACACCTTCCTCATGAGGGGAGGAGGAGGGGCAGGCACTGATCTTTTCTCTGTGGTGATCATTGACAGGCCCTGAGGGAATGGCCTAAAGCCGGGTTAGGGGAGTTTTAGGTTGCACATTAGGACAAAGTTCTTCAGCCAGGGGTGGCTGGGCACTGAACAAGCTCCCCAGGGAGTGGTCACAGCACCAAACCTGAGAGAGCTCAAGGAGCATTTGGAGAATGCTGTCAGGCACAGGATGGGATTGCTGGGTTTGTCCTGTGCAGGGACAAAAGCTGGACTCAACAATCCTGGTGGGCCCCTTTGAGCTCAGAATGTTCTGTAATTCCATAATTTTATGATTCAACGATTCTGTGATCTGTGCCAAGAAACTAAGCCGCACCTATCCCTGTCTCTTGCATGGATTATGCCCATGACATTATTAAACTGGTTTTCCCAGGATGATAACTATGTCAGAAATTTGCCCTGGCCCCTGCTAACATCTGAGGAAAGCCTAGGAATCCATGCTGCAAAGGGAGCACACAACACAGACCCTGGGTCCAGCACACTGGTGACACATGTGTGTCATGTTTATGTATTTCATGCTTATTATAGCACATCCTGCAGATTTTTATAGAATCACAGAATCATGAAGGTTGGAAAAGACCTCTAAGATCATCAAGTCCAACCATCAACCCAGCACCACAATCATGTTCACCACAAAACCGTGTCCCAGAGTGCCACTTCCACACAATTTCTGAGCACTTCCAGGGATGGTGGCTACACCACTGCCCTGGGCAGCCTGTTCCAGTGTCTGACCACCCCTTCTATGAAGAAATTTTTCCAAAGTTCTAGTCTAAACCTCCTGAGGTGCAACTTGGGGCCATTTCCTCTTGTCTTGTCCCTTGTTCTCTGTGAGCAGAGTCTGACCCCCATCTGACTGCACCCTCCTGTCAGGGAGCTATGGAGAGCCAGAAGGTCCCCCCGAGCCTCCTTTTCTCCAGGCTGAGCCCCTTTCCCAGCTCCCTCAGCTGCTCCTCCTCAGACCTGTGCTCCAGAGCCTTCCCCAGCTCCATTCCCTTCCCTGGACATGCTCCAGCCCCTCAATGTCTGTCTTGTCATGAAGGGCCCAAAACTAGACCCAGGATTTGAGGTGTGGGCTCAGTCCACAGCCCACAGCAGGACAGCCTCCCCTGAGCCACATCTATGTGTCCCTAAAGGCAGTGCCAGGCACTGGCTTCCCTGGCTGTGCAAATACCACAGAGGGATTGAAGATACCATCAGGTCATTTTTCAAAATCACATCTCTTCTTCTACACTGAGGCTAGAAAATGGCAAATAAGATGCAGGATTTGGCTCCACATTGTTCACTGTTGTCATGACTCATGAGTTATTTTTATCTTTTCTGTAACAGAACAAATGGCTGCAGTAATTAATCTCTGTTCTGACAATGGCCTGGCCAAAACACATGATATTTTTGCAGACAGTGTAAGAAGAGAAGCACAAAACATCATGTGTGTGAGTCAGTATTTTAAATATTTTCCTTAGGTTTGCTTTTTTATATGCTTTAAAATATGCTTATGTACTGCATTCAATGTATTAAATAAAGTTAAAAGGAGCAACAAGTGCTGTTGCACAGGTTAGCTGCACAGATATAAATCTGTTTTGAAGCTCAACCACGTGTGAAACAAGATCTAATCAAATCATGGCAACAGCAAAATTAATTTGAGTCTTTTCAAGGGGATCCAATCCCAGTGGAGGATTTTACTTTGCCAAGCTCCTTCCAACTTTATTGGATGATAATTATTTCTGTAGAAAGAAATGTTGCAATCAAACGTTCTCCCAACAGTACTTTTGTTTTCTGCAGAGCTGGTTGAGCAATGAAAAGATTTATTAGTGGAGAATGTATTAACGAGGAATTTGTGGAGAAACAACCAAAAAACCAGTGAGTGGAATTTCCACGAAATATCTCCAGGGTGTGAGTTTGCCAAGCACAGTTTGCAGATACCCAGCGCTCCCTGTGGAGCAACAATCATACCCCAAACTCTGTAAACAAGTATTTTTACCACCCAGAATGCCTAAGGGGGAATACCAGTCCACAGTAGTATCACAGAATCACAGAATGGTTTCAGCTGGAAGGGGCCTTTGAGATATCTTATTCCAAGCCCTGCCATGGGCAGGGACACCTTCCTCTATCCCAAGTTGCTCCAAGCCTTGTCCAACCTGCCCTCGAATAATCCAGATCTACAGACCCCAATTCATCTGTGAGCCCAAAAGAGCAAGAACTTCATCTTCTGAGTTCAGGCTGCCCCTAATTGTTGGCTGGACTAAAAAACTGCTCATGCCATAAACATAAATTATGGTTTCTTGTCCCTTCCTATGAAGCTCCACATTCTCATGGTCAAGAGGATATGAAACAGACAAGCCTTACACAGACTTACACAAACACATGCTAAAATAAGAAATATCCATTTTCCATAACCATTATTCACTATCTGAACAGTCCTGCCATCCTTCTGTTTAATAGATTTTTCATTGCCATGATCCATTCAATAAGACAATAATCAGGCTTGTCCATAATCACTTGAAGCCTGTTGCCCAACAGGATATTTGTATTATTACCATCATTTTTGTGATCTTGGGGAAAACATCCTCCAAGTCTCTTGTAGCAGCAAATCTGCTGCTTTTGCTTTCTTCAGACTTTGTAAAAGTGAGAGGAAAGCTTGTTTATGGCATTAATTAAGCCTTTCATTTTTTGTTCATCAAATCAAATAATCTTTTCTAAAGTTGTCTTTTTTCCCCACCGATAGGAAAAAAATGCAGGCTACATATCCAGGTTCTTCCAGTGCTGGAGTATCTGTATTTGTGTTGAAGATAAACAGTGACAAATTCCTCTTCTTTGTAATTTGCAGAGAGTTTGGACTGATGTATTTTCTAGAGTTTCATGGAACTGATGTGTTTGATAGAATTCAGGGGATATTTTCGAACCATTAAAGGAAAATACACAAGTATTTCCTGAATTTGTTTCTTCTTATCCCATAGTTTACATGAACTATTCAACAAAGGGAAGCAAAAGCTGAGCTTCAACCAAACCCAGACCAAAGCAGAGCTTCTGGTAGAAACCATGTTGGGATTAAATGATTTCCTTTGGTTTCCATCCAAATCCAAGCTGAATGTGGATTTCTGGGTTGAGTTTCACTTTGAATTTTTGGTTTTATTCAGTTATGAAGAATTAAGTGAAACCTGGGAGGTTCAAACCCTCATTGAATGATCCTGAAAAACGATCTGCAAAACCCCTTGCTATGGAGTCCAATTTCATACCTTTGATCTCTGTGGATGCTGTGGGAGCAGCACCAGTGTCTCTTCCAACCTATAAAAGACAGACAAGTGAAGCCACTACATTTGTTTTAATGTAGAGCTGTTCAAGAGATAATATCCAATCTCAGTCATCACCCTGGGCCAGCTGGAAAGCAGGAAATCCCAGAATTTGCCCTTCTCCCAGACAAGGTCCATCAAAGCCAGTAGGTACCACCCTGAGCCTCCCGAGAAATACGGAGAGGAACACAACTAAGAGTCTTACTGATTTTTTTCCCTGGAAAGAGGAAAGAATTTACCTTTCTCAGCTTCAGCCTGTGCTGGAATCCCAGGCAGTGCTCTTTGGGCTCCCCATCATGGCCAGGATGATCCATGAGATCCCATTTCAGTGGTGTAGCTGTCACTGAGCGGCACATCCCACGCGACAGGAGCAAAAGGGCAACCACTGAGCTGGTGGCCATCCAATAATGACAATTTTACTTCTGCTTATCTACCCAGCTACAGTCAGGGGAGTAATCCCATGTGTGCCAGCTTTGGCAGGAGAGATGGTGCAAGAACTTCCTGTCCCCACCATTTTGAATCTTCATAGCTTGTTTTTTAATGGGAGTCATTTCCATGATCTGACTTCAATCCTGACCCACACGAGGTGGTGTGATGAAACTGGGGATGGGAGAAATTGCATCTCAGGTTGAGAATCTTTTGGGGAAGAAGAAGCCTTTGAAGCTACTGTCTCTCCCAAAATATCCTCAGGTACTCCTGTTGGATCCTCCTTATGGATGTGTGACACATGTCTCCCACTTAAGTCATCTTTATGGAGCACGTATTTCCTGCTCCCTCATGTTTTTATTTTCTTCTCCCCCTTCAAATACTTCCTGCCTTTGGCTGTCTGTGACTGAATTCCCTGGAGCCTTAACAGTCTTGGAATCTCTCCACTTCTATAACTTGATTTTACTATTTAGGAGAAAGTTTGATTCATCCTCCCCAAACCAGAAAGAGAATAAAGGGGGGGGGGGGGGGGGGGGGGGGGGAAATCCTGTTCATCCACCAGCAAAGGGGCAAGATACAAAAAGACAAGATTATTCTCATTCATCTATTCCTGGCTTTGGAGTGCATTTCATTTCACTGTCTGCACAGGCCTTTGTAGCCACCATCTGATTGAACATTACTTATACTGCATATTATAGGCACTAATGAGAAAATGATTCTAAATTGCCCCTAGGGATGGTTATGATTAAACTATTTGCCTTTGCTTCCTCTAGTAAATTAAAGCAACCAAAAGAAGGAGAGGGAAAAAAAAATAAAGAGGCTTAATCTGGAAAGCAGTCAGAATAACGGTTTGGTAAAGTTTCTGAATTCCTAGGAACATTTTTACCCCTAACCTGGCGATGGGCTGTGTATTTCATGCTGGAGTTTGAAGCTAAAGCTGTGACAAGTATGTGACACGGGGAGGCATTTTGGAGGGCTGAACTGGACATGATTTTCTGTGTTGTCAACCAGCTCGAAGCCCTGATCAGCTTTAATTGCAGCCAACTGAAGCCGCTAAACCCCTCTCTGCCACCGAGGAGCTCCTCCAAGGCGTCAGGCGTCTGTCTCTTAAAAAGAGCATTTCAGAGCCTCACATACTCAGAGCCTCATTCTGATGTTTTATTTAAACTCTTAAATCTTTTGAGCTTCGGATGAATAAACAAGTCCCTGAAATGCAATCCATTCTTGCCGGTCAGGGTTTTGCAAGTGTTTTTTCACAGGGAAGAAACAAAATGTCATTTGTGTTTCCTTTGGCCATTTTAAGCAGGGCAGGGTTTGGGGAGCTGGGAGCCGCATTCCATTAGGTGTGCTTGGGCCTGTGTGTGCTCACTATGCACTGGGATTTCAGTGGGACTTCTATCTGGGATCATCCAGGGCTCTTGAATTACCTGATGAATTAATTAAATGTGTGAAAACTCTGTGGGGCAAATTGCCAGGTCACACATCTTCTGCTTAAGCACTGGTTAAAATATTGGCACTGGTGGGCCCCAAACAGGAGCCCACGCCTCTCTGGTGGTCCCCAAGTCTCTGCAAGGTGGTCCCCATCACCTTCACACTCTCTAACCTGGACAGTCTCACTTCCACCACCCAACCCAACACGCTGGAGTCAATTACTCCTTGTGGTTTGTGGCTTTGTGGCTTTGTGGCTTTGGTCCCAGTGACTGGGAAAAACCCTGAGCTGACCTGTCTGCCAACACCCCAGAGCACCTCAGATTCTGTGCTACAACCTGAGACATGCAGAGCCCCTGCAGATGCCTTGGGGGTTCCTCAAAAGATAACAAGGTGAAGAACTTAGAGACCCAACAGAACAACCAAATGCTGCATTGTTGAGTTTTACTGTAGAGCTGCCAATGATTCTACACCCCAACTTTCAAGAGTGTGTCCTGGGTTTATTGTCTATATATCAGAGGGACATGAATGAAAATTATTGTGAGATTATCTGCATGATGCCTGAGGTCACATGGAGCTTCAATAGCTTGGGATGAGAGGAACCTGTTCTTCCTTTCCTCTGGACACAGAGCAGGGATCACTGAGAAATTCAGGTGCAGTTGTCTGCACCAGCAACCTCCGAAGTTGGAGGAGTTTTGTGAATAAACTCCATTTTGCTGGGGTAATGGAGACAACTAAAGGCTCAAATGATCTCTGAGGTACCAGCTGTGTCCTTGGCCCAATGCTTGTGTCAACACAAGCACAAGATGGTCACTGGTATTTGTTCATACAGCTTAATTTGGGGTCCACATCACTGTGCCCCAATCTGTGCCAAGGTTATAAGTGTCTAATTAATTAGTTCCCTTGAAGCAAGACCTTTCTGTCCACACACAATCAGTGGTGAGAGTGAAAAAGCCAAACAAAGCTTTGAAGATTTTTTAGGGAACACAAGTACCCAGCCTACCTGCTCACAGTAGCCAGGCTTTTCCCTTTAGAGGCTCTCTAAGGTGCTCCCCATTTATTACCCAAATAAATGTGGATCATGGTAGCAGAAGCATCTCAAATTTTGTCATTATTTAGATGGTCAAATAAGACAGGATTTGGGCTACCTGTCTTACTCCAGTGTTTCACTAGCCCTCAGAGGATGGTGGGGCTCTGACACAGGTTGCTCAGAAAAGCTGTGGCTTCCACATCCCTGGAAATGTTCAAGACTGGGTTGGATGGGGCTTGGAGCAACCTGGGATATTGGAAGGGGTCTCTACCCATGGAAGAGGATTGGAATGAATTGATATTTTGAGTCCCTTCCAACCCAAAACATTTATGAGTTTATGCCTCTTGGTTAACATGGATAAGGTATAATTTTATGTATTTGGCTGATTCAGGTATCTGCACCACCAGGTCACCCCTGTGGAGTCTGGACATGTGTGTGTCTGTGCTCGAGTGCAGTGGGGTGGAATGAGAGAGAGGAAGAGACAAGACTCTTTTGGACATTGTCATAACAACCCAGAGCTGTCACTTCAATGTCCTGTTCCCTTGTGCACAAGGATTGTGGCTTTGGTGGCAGAAATGCATTTCCAAGTGACCCCAGGCTCAAACCTGAAGGCAGAGTGTTCTTTGTTTCCTCCACACACTGCTCCCTCCCTATAACTGGAAGGTTATGTGTTTCTTAGCTACTGGTCAGACTGGTGGTGCCTGCCAAGAAGCTTTCACGGAATTTCCTCACTATGTAACAAATTTATGAGTCATATGAAAATCTGGGAAATGATTCAACCAGCTGTCTTTCGTTGACTCAAAGATTTTTACAACACCTCGGTGCCTCATCTTTGATTTGAGCCAGCAGAATGGTTTATTGTAACATCAAATGGTCTTATTTTCACTGGAAGGATGCTTCCTACTACCAAAGGAAAAAAAAAAAAAGAAAATAAAGGCAAAAAAAGCTGTAAAACTTTTGAAGGCAGCCTGTCATTAGGTGAGGGATGTGCAGAGCAACTGTGGTCATTCACTATGAACTGATGAATGTGGCTGGATTGCTGCTTCCCTGCAGGGTGGCTGCAAAGGTGGCTGTCACTGGGCAGGGTGCCTCAGCTGCCACAGGTACAGCCTTTCTGCATGGCAAAAATCAGACTTGCAGAAACTTCTGCTCATATTTGGGTTTCAATGGCTATTTCAGTGAATTTTAGCAAATCCTTACTGAGCAGCAACACAGCTAAAGCCAGGGAATGTTATTCTTGTTACGTAGCCATTCCAGGTGGGAAAGGCAGGAAGTGGACCAGGAGCTTTCATCACCATGGAAGATGCTCACTGTAGGAGGCAAGCACAAAAAACATTCTTTCCATCTTCTTTTTTTGGACAAAACCACTCAGAGCTGCTCTTTGCTGTGCTGGAATCACTGGCAGCCCTGAGCAGAGATGCAATGGGCAGCCCCATCTTACTGGTGATCCTGTGCTTTTTAAAAACTATGTAGGGGGATAAATCTCTGGCACTAGAGCTAATCACTGAGTGGGAAGCAGAAGAGTTAAGAGTTAAATTGCTGCAAACAGAAGAAGAACTGGAATTTATTATTACAAAGCTAAATTGACACTCTACATAAAATATCCAAATGAATTTAATTATTAAAACCATGTTTCCAGCATGAGTTTCCATGTCCATGAAAGCAATCCGCCACACAAAGAACTGCTCCCAGTAGCCTCAAATCCTTTGTTTTAGACACCCAATTTCCCAGCCAAAATCATAGAATGATTTGGGTTGGAAGGGACTTTAAAGATCGCCCATTTCCAATCCCCTGCCCTGGGCAGGAACACTTTTCACTAGACCAGGTTACTTAAAGCCTCATCCAACCTGTTCTTGGACAGTTCCAGGGATCCAGGTGCAGCTACAGCTTCTTTGGACAACCTGTGCCAGGGCCTTGCCAACCTCACAGTAAAGAATTTCTTCCTAATGTCTAAATCTACATAACTACAGCTCAAAGGTATTCCATACAAATGGCTGTAGCCAGCAGCTCTGAGCAGAGCTGGAACAAATGCACCTCTCACAGCTGTCACCAGGCACTTTGCAGGTGTAACATGGCTTACAAATCTTGAAATGCCTTGTGTCAGCACCTGGAGAATCCACTGTACCAACGGGGGAAGGAAAATAAAATATACTTGAAACAGACAGGACAAGAAAGGGTTCAGAGGAGAGCAGTATTACTTTGATTTATTGAGGGTCACAGCCTGTATTCAGTGAACTGAACCACCCTTCTCAGTCCAGGCACTTAATGCAGCTCTGCTCTTTGGTATGCAGGTAAGCAGTATAAATCCTGGTCAAAGTTTCTATCCATGTTACAGACCTGCTTGCATGAAACTCCTGTTTCTATCAATTTCCAAAGGATACAAACCTGGGAATGGTGGAGGATGAGGGAAATAGACATTCAGGGGAAAGAAAAAGAAATCCTAAATAGTGATACTGTCTCGTGACTATTTTCTGGTTGAGATTTCCCCTTTCATCTTTCCATCCCCTTCCCATTGAGCGGCTTTGTAGCTTCCATTTGTAACAGGCAGAGCGTGGAAAAATATCTGACTTCAGGGGATTTGGCAAAGGTTCTGGCCTTGAACCCAGCAGCAGATACAGAACACTTGTAACATTCAAAACAGGCCCTCTCTTTCTTGACCTTTGTGATTTTTATTGCTTATCTGGGTATACATAATCATTTTAAGATGTCTCCCCTCACCATAAAATAACCATGAATTATTTTTAAAAAGGTAGATAATAAACTTCAGAATAACTCTTAAATGTACCCAAGCAGACAAGGGGAATGTGAGGTTGCTGTCATGAAGGATAGCTTCTGGCAACTGATCTGAGGGAGCCACTAATGATTTTAATTAGCTTTTGGAAGCACAATCCACCCATTCTGAAGCCAGTGCCCTGCTGGCAGCGACGACGCTTTGGAAGATCGACAGCATAAAACATTTTCTGTAATGAGCCTTCGTACAACTCCATGTGTCAAGCGAGGAGTGATCTGTCTCCAGCAGAACTGCAGTAGGAAAGCTGTAGCTGGAACGTTTTCCAGCTGAGGACTTCCAGCAGGTAACACTCCTGCTCCCCTGGGGAATGGGGGATTAATGACCAGGCACCAAGACCTGGCGCCGTCAGGTGCAAATCCAAAAATCAGCTTTTCCTCCTGGCAAATCACTTCACCTCCTAATTTATTTCATCTATTTAGGTTAAAGGCTTCTCAGAGGGATGTAAATCTCTTACTACATGTTTGTACAGAGCTTAGGATGTAGCAAGGGATTAATCACTGTTGGGGCTATCATCCTCCAGGAACAGGAATGGTGAAATAGCAATAAATTGGGCAAAGCAGCAGATGCTGATGCCTTGGAGGTGGTTGGAATAAGAACCAAAGCTGGATCACAGTTCAGCCAGGAACAGGGAATCTATTCTGCCGAGGAAACTGCAATAGGAAAAGATATTTAAACTATTAAAAAATAAATTTAAGCCTACGTGAAAGACCTTTACCTACATGACTTTATATTGTAGGAGGGCAATTTAGATTAGCTGTTGGGAAGAAATTCTTTACTCAGAGGCTGGTCAGGCCCTGGCAGAAGTTTCCCAGAGAATCTGTGGATACCTCATCCTTGGAATTGTTCAATGCCAGGTTGGACAGGGCTTGGAGCAACCTGGGATAGTGGAAGCTGTCCCTGCCCATGGCAGGGGGTTGGAACAGTTGAACCTTCCAGCCTGTCTCAACCCGAATCATTCATGATTCTGTATCCTTGTGCTCAACAGGTAACAGCTGCTGCCCTGCCAGTCTCTCGAGTATTTGAAGGATTTCAGAAGAGAGAAGGAGGAATCAGTAGATACTGAGATGGAGTCATCAAGTATTTCAAGCTCAGCCTGAATTTATGATGAGTGATGAAATAATAGATAGGTAGATATTAGACATATTATTTAAAACAAATCAGATCAAAGAAAAGAGGGATTCACCAGAATTTTCACTAAAAATGAAATGTGGGCTTAGTTTTTTTACAACTTAGAAGAAATCTGGGTTCCTTTTATACTTTCTATTATAAATCATCAGTCCCAGAGCACATGTTCAACTACTTTGTTGAATCAGGGTCATTATGAATAAGAGCCTGGCAATGCTCCTCTGTTAATGAGCTTCCAGGAAATGTACAATTGTTTTTAGAAGAAGTCTAATGAAGACGGATTTGCAGATCTCATTTGATGCAGCCAGAAAACCCAAACTCATCAACCAAACAAAAGCATGGGAGTGATTTTTTTCTTTTTTTTTCTGTGTGTGTGTGTGTGTGATTATCCTTCCTGGAGTGCTGGTGTGTAACACTTTCAAACTTTCATTGAACTTTACTCTCTCGCTCCAGGCAATTATTTTTGCTTGATGTCTGATGTTGAATGATATACGTGCACCTGTGTGATAATGGCTGGTTGGATATATCTTTACTGAGCTGGGAAAACCCAGGACCTCACCTCCACACTTAACCATTTGATTTCTTTTATGGCTCTGGTACAGATCCCTGTACTAAAAGCTACCGGTGGAGCTTACATTTGTCAGGGGAAATGTGGGTGTTTTATCATACCAGCTGTTTAAAGTCTCCTACAACTTTGCAAACTGCTTTAAGAGCCCTTGCTTTTATCACTGCTCAAACTTCCAAGCAGTCACCAGAACAAAGGCAGGAACAGCTGGGAAGTTTTAAAAGCAGCAGTGTTTGCCGTTGCACTCAGGTTTAAGTACGATAATTAATAAAACTTCCCCTCCTCTTCCACATCATCTCAGTGCACAATCATTTTGAAACAGGGCTTCTCACTGGCCCCTTCTGCTGAGTTTCAGTTATATTTCCCTTTTCCAAACCAGCAATCTTTTTTACTATTATTATTATCATGGCACATCCATATTGCTCTAGTGTCCTGCATCAACCTGCTAAGAGGCAGCATGCTTGGGGCAATTTTGTATTAAGCAAAAGCAAATCTTCTGGAATTTCATTCATCTGAAGAACTACTGCAGAGGGTCAGGAGTACAGCACCCATGGCCAGGAGAGATGAGGAACACCTATGTCCACTACAACCATCAGGAAATTTGTAATCTCACAGGGGTGAATCATATGGGCTCCACCTACAGAACTGGGCCTCTGAAGGGTGATTTATCCTGGCTGCCTCAGACATCTCTCCTAACATGGGATGAATCATCCCCTAAGCGTCTCCTACTCTCTCCACCAACTAGAAAAAGATATCTGGCATCAGCCAGGCTTGCAGGCAGCCACAGTTAGGTCAGGTGAATCCTGCCTGGCCAGTGCAGTGGTCTGTCCAGCCTGGTTTTCTGTCAGCCCTTCCATCACTGGGTGGTGATGGATGCTCCTCAAGGATGCAGAATAAAGAGCAGCACTGAGATCTGTTAAGTATGAAGGTGCACAGTAACAAAGTGTGAAGAAAATTGCTTCCTTCCCCTCTGTGGTGATTAGCGTCGGCTCTGGAGTACGAGCACTGGATTGATGGCTGCTGTAATTTTATCCAAACTGAAGCTGCTGGAGTAGATTTGAGGGGTGGAAATAGTGCTGCTGATCCCTGCAAGATGGAGCTGGGTCCTCTGAAAGGACCCAGAGGCTTGCAGAGAAGCCAGTGGTTGCAGAGAAACCAAACTGTGGGATTTTAGCAGGAACAGCAGGCATCATGTTTTCACACAGTCCATGCTTGCAGAGGTAGCAGCAGAAAGTACAATTCTGAGTATTTCTCAAAGTCATTTAGAAGTCCTACTTCCCACTGAATACAAGTAAAGAGATTGAAATGACTGATTTTGTCCTTTCTCTAACAGTTAATGCCAGGATTTGTGCCTTTGGCTCCTAGTTCAGGGCATCCTCATGGCAACTGTTCACCATCCCAGCAGGACCCTCCCTGTGCCATGAATTGAATCTCACCCCTGGCAGGTGGGATGTGTCCTTTGTTCACGCCACAGCACATCCAGCTGCAGTTGCAGGGATCTGCCAGGACCTGTCCTTAGAAACAATCTAGTGAGTTCTCCAAGGTATTCAGCACCCCAAATCACAGGGCAATGCCTCCCATGGTGACATCCCACGTGCCACCAAAGAAATGGGTGTGTGGATGTAGCACATCCATGGCCATTCAGCTGAGCATTTTTCCACTGTGGCCACACAGGGTTGGGCACTGGCAGGTGTTTTTGGAAAGGAAAACATTCAAACACCTCAGCAAACACAAGGAAAACCCCTCAGCAAACACAGGGTACCTGTGTTCCCCAGCAGAGACTTCTCCAAGATAGTGGCAGCAGCACTTCCAACAGACAGCATTTACAAACCATTATTAACCAAACAAAGCTCTTTAAGAGAGTCACCCCAGGGCACTCTGGCCTCTATTAAAACAGACTTTTCAAAAACATTTATGGACTTAAATAAAACTCATTTCGGAATGCCAGTGAAATTGCCTCCAGGTTGCACTCTGGCTTTGCTACCAGTCTAGTCCTAAAATTATTCACCAGGAAAGGGAAAGATTTTTTTTTTCCCAGCTAAAGGATTCCCGTGTGTGCTGCTCAGCTGTGGGAGTCCTGCCAGAATGTAGCTGGCCTGGTGCAGGTGGCTGAGATTTGATGCGGTGTATAAACCAGATTTTCATCGTTGTTGTTGTTATTATTATTATTATTATTATTATTATTATTATTTGTATTTGTATTTGTATTTGTATTACAGCCTTGCCTGTAATTTTGCATAGGCAAAGGACAGAAATGTTGCAGCAAAGGGACTGAGGCACAGTGAGATCAAATGGTTTGCCCTGGGACGCACAGGAGGTTGGTGGCAGAGCTGGGAAATAAGCTCAGCTTTCCTAGAACCAAACCAACCTTTTTAGGTCTTACTACAACATTTTCAAGGTGTCCATCACACTGACATCCAAGAGCCAACCTACACAGAAACTACTGTGCTCTGGAAGCTGTTCCTTCTCCTTCTGCCAGTAAATGCAAAAGCCTCATCAATAAGAGGGGGAGAAATGGTTGCAGAAATGCATTTGCTGGTAACTTTCACTCTCTAGCTCATATTGTTAACACACACGACTCCAAATGCTGGATGGCAGATGGAAATGCTCATTGGCCTGATGGATTTATGGATGTCTGAAGCCTTGTGGCACTACATATTGCCTTCAGAACAACATTTTCTTCACAGTGAGCCAAGTCCTGGTGCAGTTGAAGTTATTGGAAGTTTTGCCACTAACATTAATGAGATCAGGATTTGGATTTGTGTCTGCAGAGACAAAAATAACACACTGTTGCAAATTGGAAAGTAAGAGTTGAATTAAATGGGGTGAGGCTGAGAAAAAGAGAGAGAGAGACTGGTACTGTGGTAAGATTTAGGATGCAGTTTTGCCCCATCTCTGTGTTTCCTTGTTCTGATGAAGGCAGTCCCACAACCACACAGATCAGCATTTGGCCAAGGAAAAAATGTTTTATCTCCCAGCAATGAGATGTAACCCCAGCCCTTACCACTGGTGACCAAAAGCTGTCACTGGTGTGGCATTTACCTGGTGCCCTGTGTGAAACCAGGTGTTGTTCTCTGCCTTGCTTACACCATGCAAAAATTCTTAAATCCAAGTATAAGATGGATACACTTCTGGATCATCCCAGGTAACAAGTGATAGGAAAAGAGGAAACAGCCTCAAGTTGTGCCAGGGGAGGTTTAGATTGGATATTAGGAAAAATTTCTTCACTGAAGGGGTGCTCAGGCGCTTGCAGATGAGGCTGCCCTGAGAAGTGGTGGAATCACCATCCCTGGAATTGTTCAAAACACATGTGGCACCTGGGGACATGGGGACAGTGGCAGTGCTGGGGTAATGGTTGGACTCAGTGGTCTTAGCAGGCTTTTCCAACCTCAATGAGTCTGTGACTCTAAGATTTACCAGGGGACTGAACTGAACTTTGCCCTAAGAACAGCCCAAACACTTTCTTTGAAATAAATATTTAGAGGAGATAAGAGAGAAGAGCAGAGACAAATGACCAAAGCATCATGACCCTGCCTGACTCACCTGTAAGAGCTGCCCTGGGGAGCATTGATCACTGAGCAGCTCTGACTGGGAAAATAACAAGGAGCACAAGGCATTCCAGACAGCTGACCCTTCTGGGGTGATTTCTAGCCAATTTGGCATAAAAGCAGGGCTGTAAAACTCACAGCAATCTAAACTGGTGTCCTGCTGGCAGACAGGGAAGCGAGGATGCTGCTCTGGTGAAGGTGGGTTTTGTAGTCAAAGCAAACAAACAGGAGCTGAGAACAGCTGGGCCCAGCTCCTGACAGTGCCTTGGTGGTTTTGGGGCTGCTCTGAAATCAACAGGAAAGCTCCACAGCTGCATTTTAGGGGTCAGGGTGCTGTGTTACTTCCTGCAAGTCACCCCAAGGGAAGAAGAATACTTCACCTAAAAAACATCAGAAGCTGAAGCAAAGACCAAAGACCACCAAGTGAGCACCTTCACTGAGCACCTTCAGTCTAGCTGGAGAGGAAAAACCCATCAAGTGCGAGTCTTTTCACAGCTCTGCCTTGAAAGGAGAGACAAAAACCCTTCCTCCGGAGCTGCTGGGCTCGGCCAGCTGCAGCGGTGAGCTCGCAGCCGCTCCGATCCCGGGCAGGGAGACAGCGATGTGGAAATCCCGCCCACCCGTGGCTCAGCACACGGGGCAGGTGCGATGATGCCAAGAACATCGTCACTCCCCTGACTTGCCAAGTACCTGGGTGCAGCATGAGCAATCACATCCTGCAGATAGCTCTGTCAGCCATGAGCGCATCCTCCTTGGAGATAGGATGGCTGGACATGCAAACTAATGTGCCTGTGAGCCTTTCATGTGCAGAGCTGTAACAGATGTTCAAAGATCATCCTCTGGCACTGGGAAAGTGTCTAGGAGGCTCTGGATAGGAGTTTTCTTGGCACACTTTTTTGGTTTTTTTTTTTTTTTCAGATGAGCTGAAGGGGAAAAGTTCCTGTTAGTGATTATTTTCTGTCTGTGAGCAAAGCGCTTACAATGAGCGTCCCAGCTCATACATCAGGGAATGCCAACTAGATAAATGCAGCTTTCTTCTTCCCTGTGGGTCCCTCTCTCTGCCTAGGCTTTACAAAGACTCAGAAGACACTCTCTTTGGTGACACTAGCAATTAAGAACTGCAGCTGGAGGCAACTCACACTTTTTTCTGACACAAAGCTGCGAATCTCGCCACAAAACTGCAGATCACAGGGTATGCCCACAAGAATCTCAGACAACAACAATGGGATGCCCCACACAGCAGGACCTGTCCTCAGAGCTTGTCAGGGTTGAAAACACAGAATCATTAAAATTGGAAAAGACCTCAAAGAGCATTGAGTTGAAATGGAGACCATAACCCTGCTCTGATTTGTAAGTGTGGGCAGAGCACCTGAGAATCACCTTTTTGTGACACTGATGGCCATTCTGTGACACTGATGGTCACCTCAGGTCACCAAGGCTTCAGAAAATATGGCCACTTACAGGAACACCTAAAGGTTGTATGCCACTGGTGCTGGCTGTGGAGGTCATTGCAAACCTGGCTGGGTGTTCCTCCAACCCTTTATCCATGTGCAGAGGGGGGATGCTCACAGCTCTTCTCTTAGAATCACAGAACTATTGGTTCATTAAGGTTGGAAATGACCTTTAAGATCATCAAGTCCAGCTGTCAACCCAGCACTGCCAAACCCACCATTAAATCACGTCTCTGGTGCCACATCCAAATTTCCAGGGATGGTGATTCCACCACTTCCCTGGAGGGCCTGTACCAATGCCTAAACCACCTTCCAGTGAAGAAATTGTTCCTAGTATCCAGTCTAAATCTTGCCTGGCACAACTTGAGGCCATTTCATCCTGTCCCTTGGTACCTGGGAGCAGAGCCTGACCCCCCTGGCTGTCCCCTCCTGTCAGGAGTTGTGCAGAGCCAGAAGGTCCCCCCTGAGCTCCTTTTCTCCAGGATGAGCCCCTTTCCCAGCTGCTCCTCCTCAGACCCGTGCTCAGGTTGATGTTGCCCATCTCCTCCCATCCTCTGCTGTGCACAGCCTCTCTCCAGCTGTGGCTATATCTGATTGGCAGCTTGATGAGGCTTTGAAGTCCCTGTTTACTCTTTCAACTGAGTAGTAAATGCCTGGCACAAGCAGGCATCAGGATCACATCCAGCTGAGTCTGTATTCCTGCTGTGAACCCCTATAGCAACCATTTCAGCTGCCTTACCCAGGACTTCCCATCCCACCACGGGATAATGCCTGCAGGGCACAGCTGCATCCTGCAAACCTCTGGAAGCAAGTCCTGTTTAATTAATGAGGGCTTTTTTGTTGGGCAGCAAAAACATCCTCAGCTCACTCGGTGAGTTTGGCCAGCTTACTGCAGAGCTACCTGACTTTAAATTAACTAAAAAGAAGGAGGATTTATCCTCAGGGTCTGAGCTGGAGCACTGCAAAGCATGAGGACTCTTTTAACTGATCACACAGAGCTGGGAACAGCCCCCAACTGACTGCTGAAAAATGTAGACCCTTCTCATTTTGTTTTTGAGTAGAGACAGAGAAAACCCAGACATAGATAAATAGGGAATAAAAGACATTTTTTTCTAGTATAGATCAGGACATCACAGGAAAACTCACCCACTCCTCCTCCATTTACCAGTGGTACATTTTGAACACCATTTTGGTAAAGGGATATTTCACTATTAAGCTGTAAGGGGATATCTAGCATTGAATGGACATCAAAGTTAAAGGGAGTTTTGTCCCAGGTGTAAGGACAGAGGCACACAATATGCCTTTTATAACTTCTAATAAAAACTGGGGGCAGTTTCAGTTTGGGCTGATAAAACAGGGATTTCTCTCCCACTCTTCTGAATTTCTTTCTAGAAATGGGGCTATAGAACTGTAAGCTTGATTGAACACGGAGTCTAATTCATTAATGTTTACAAATTGCTTTAAGATCTGCAGCTGGATAAGTGCTAAATGGTTTAATTGCTGTAATACCGATGAATTTGCTTATCTCCCATGTAAATCAGCTTAAAGCATTGCCCTGAAATTAACAGCTCTGGGGTTAACAATGGGCCCAACCACACACTACACTGCAGCACTTATCATATCACAACTTTACCCTCATTAATTACACGCCCTGCTGTGGTTTTTGGACCAGGATCAGCCACAATTCAGATATGGGCAGCAGGACAGCACAGGGAGGAGAGGGTTTGTAAGTGCACGACACACACGTTAATGGTGAAATTAAACAGATGGCCCACTCACTCATCAGTGAAAGTCCACCAGGGGCTGTGAGAAAGAAGGAGATTTCCTATGTAACATAACAATTTGGACATCAGAAGGTTTCGGGTTACAAGATTTTTCTTTATCCCCCACCTGAAACTTTTAAGGGGAAACGTCAGGGAATTCCATCCGGTCTTCAGATCCTAATCCCTTTTTATGCTGTTTTGATCTGTCTGCTGGGAGCTGGCAGCCAGCTCCTCTGACTCCATGTAAGGGAACACCAGGCAGCAGATGGACCAGCCCTCTGCAGCCACTGAGGAGTGTCTGGGGCTCACAAATCCCCCCGTCTCCAGAAATCCTCATGTGTGATGAGCTCATAAAGGAGCCAGACCCAGCACTCACTGCAGCACATGCTGGCAGGATGGGTTTAGGGGCTGAGATGCAGGGCAGGAAGAGCAAATATTCAATATTGTTGCTCATCCATGAGTCTCCACTGAAGCCACAAGGGTCAGGTCTGGTATTAAGGCTGGTTTCAGGCTGTGTAACCACCAAGATCACACCAAACTCACTCTGCAAGTTTTGCTTACTCTGAGCAGGGAGCACAAGGTAAACCTCCTGCCTGATTGCCTGAAATGAAACCTTAAAAACAGGTTAATAGGGCAAATTAAGATCTGTGGCAACCCAGAATATCCCTCTGGCTGTCCAGGATGGCCAAGACCCCTGCCAGGGGGCTCAGAAGCCCTGGCATGGAGCCCAAAACACCTGTGGGTTTGATTATGACCTGTGGAGCAAATCACCAACCTTATATGAAGACCAGCAAGGCACAACAGTTTAGGTAGAATAATAGTGAAGTTGTCATGGGGTGGAAAAGTAGATTTTGGGGGTTTTGGTATGGGGGTTCAGGAGGCAAGATGGAGGGAACTGGGCATGTCCAGCCTTTCTCCTTCTTCTTGGCCTCCATCTTCTGCTGTGATGTTGGCACTTTTAGATTGGTTTAGAGTAGAAGCTCACTGTCTAACATACGTGATAGGTATTGGGAAGTAATTGTAAATAATGTACATGTAGTTTTTAGTATAAAGACATAACACCACCCCCGGGGGCAGGCAGAGTGCCTGGAGCTGTCCTGCTGGATGGACCTCAGCAGGGCAGGAGAAAATTTTTTATAAAGATGCAATAAACAACCTTGAGACCGAGAACTGAAGAGCTCCAACTCATTCTTCAAGTGCTTGGGCTGAAAAAAGAGACTTTTAACATTCTTGGGGTAGCAGCGACCCGAAAGACCCTGAGAAAGATCAAAAGTCAGTTTATAGGGAATTATAGGGAATTATAGAATTATTTTAGTGGGAAGAGACCCTTAGCATCATCAAATTCAACTGTTAACCCAGAACTGCCAACCACCACTAAACCATGTCCTCTAAACCCCTCCTGCAGTTCTGCATCCAGGCTGGGGCCCCCAAATCCAGAACAAGTCCAGAGGAGGCCACTAAATTGATCAGGGGAGGAGCTCCTCTCCTGTGGAGCATGGCTGGGAGAGCTGGGATTGTTCAGCTTGGAGAAGAGAAGGGTCCAGGGAGAACTTGGAGCCTCTTCCAGTGCCCAAAGGGGCTCCAGGAGAGCTGGAGAGGGACTTGGGACAAGGGATGGAGGGACAGAACAATGGGGAAAGGTTTCAAAGTGACAGAGGGCAGGGGTAGATTAGATATTAGGAAGAAATTCTTTACTCTGAGGCTGATGAGCCACAAGAACAGGTTAAATGTATAAATATTTGTTTCTATCCTGGTATTTAAATGCCTACCAGTGTTTTTGAAACTTGACATCTAATTCTCTTTGAAAAGCTGTTCCAGATTTACAGATGTGGTCAGCTCTCCCAGCTGAAGTCCTGTTTTCAAAAGAGCTCAGTTGCTGAGGGGAGGTCACCAGACAATGGGCAGATTTTCAGAAGAGCCCAGTGTGGGACTTCGAGATGTTTTGGAAAAGGGGACTAAGAATCAAAACATGAATTTAGGGTATGAAAATCCAGATTTACACATCCTTTATCAGTTGCAGCCTGAGATTATACATTTGGACTTAATAAAAATTCTTTCTATGAAGAAATTATTAATAGATTTTCATATGTTCAATTAAGCAAGTATCTACCATCTTCCTCTTCTGCAACACAAAAAGCCAAGGACAGTCTTTTCTTCCCATGACATTGTGACATTGTTTCCTATACAGAGTTTGGGGGGAACAATATAGTTTTTCTCTCTGTTTAATATTTACAGAATGGAAATTTTATTTTATTTTACTTTTATTCTCAAGTGATATGAAATTTTCTTCTGAATCCTGAACATTTTATTTTTTACTTATCTACATTACTTTTAAAACTGACTGGTATTTAATGGAAGCCTTTGAGGTTCTATTTCAAAAATATCAGTGAGTATGAAAAAATGTTTATTTTACTTATATTTTCCAGGTGTGATAAAATGATTTCTTAATAAGCCCAGATTTGGAAAACAGAGCTGCAAAATGCAGAAAAAGACACATCTGTGTGAACTTTTGTCACACACCCACCAAAGGCACAATATTGATTTGGATTTTTGCTGTATTTATTTCAAGTAGAACAAGAAAGCAGAAAGATCTTCCTAAGGAGCAAGTCAGATGTTCAACACAAATCTTTCACTGGACGATTTGTGCCATAAGAAATATTCCCCCTTCAGATGTCACAGAATCAATCACAGATGGTTTGGGTTGGAAGGAACCTAAAAGATCATACACTTTCATGCCCTGCCATGGGCAGGGACACCTTCCACCATCCCAGGTTGCTCCAAGCCCTGTCCAAACTGGCCTTGGACACTTCCAGGGATGGAGCAGCCACAGCTTCTCTGGGCACCCTGTGCCAGGGCCTCACCACCTACACAGAGAAGAATTTCTCCCCAATACCAAATCTAAAGATCTTCTCATTTAGTTTGAACCCCTTCCCCCTTGTCCTGTCACCCCATGCCCTTGATAAAATTCCTTTTCCATTTCTCTGTAGCCCACTTAGGCACTTTAGGTGCTCTAAGATCTCCTGAGAGCCTTTTCTCCAGGTGAACACCCCTGGCTCTCCCAGCCTGTCTCCAGAGCAGAGAAGCTCCAGCCCTTGGAGCACTTTCATGGCCCACAAATGTGTTATACCTTCAGCTGACTGCCAGCTGAGAGGGAACAACAGCTGGGCATGCTCTCAGTCAGTATCACTGCAGCTTTTGTTAAGCACTTTATATTTTCTCCTCCTTTCCCTCTCCTTCCTCATTTTTAGCTTGCAACACCAAAAGGTGTTGGAACAAAGGCTCTCTGGTGTTCTCACATGGCAGAGGGTCAGATAAGATGATGCTACCAGCTCCCCTCAGCCCATTTTTCCTCCAGGTCTGTGATATGACTCAATTTCCTGGGGATTAATGACCAGGTGGGGTTAATGGTGCTCAGCTGCAGCAGTAAGGCCCAGCTCCTTTTAGATGGTCAGTGTTCATCCCTGCATGTCAACCATGCATACAACTTCTGGCCTCTGGGTTTCACAGCCCTGAAAAAGCCATCAGGGTTTTCCATGGTCCCCAGGGTAGACATCCTGCCCCAGAAAAGGGCTGGGACCAAAGCCCAGAGGTTATGGCTTCTGGACAAGCACTGCTGCATGTGGTTCTTTATGTTTTGCCCTACTAAGTGAGGTGTTAACCAAAGCCCACGTGCTGCAGTCTGGGCATCTGGCAAAGAATTTCTTGTTGATTAGAGACATCTTCATCCACTGCTGATTCCTGGGAATGCTGAGACAGCAGGCACCAAGCAGTCCTTTCTCAGCACAGGGAATTCCTCCTGGCACCTCACCATCTGCTGAAGGCAGGGCTTGGCTTTCTGTGCCTGCACAGAGCTGTCCTGGCCATCAGCACAGCCTGGTGCCAGGGTGTCAGCACAGGAGTCCTGAAATGCCTGAGCCTGCAGCTCAGGGGACACAGGGGGATTGCTCTGGCAAAACTGGGATGCTGGGAAGGAGCCTACAGACAAAATGCCCAGGAGGCAGCAGGGATCCCACAACACAGGGAAGACAACACACCTCAGCAGTCCTCAGTAGCCCAACCTGGAGGAAAACCTCACTAGATCTGCCTCAGCCTGACCTGGAACTGAATAAAACATTTACTGTGCCCAAAGCCATTATTTATCAGGGTCCAGGGTGCTGCCCTCATCCTGGGAATATCTGTTCCTACCTTGTCCTTGTTCTCCACTCCTGCAAAGTGCACTCCTCACTGGGAGAAAATTTCCAGCATAAAATTAGAGAATGGTTTGGGTTAGGAGGGACTTTTAAAGGTCACCCAGTCCAACGCCCTGCAGTGAGTGGGGATGTGTTCAGCTGGGCCAGGCTGCTCAGAGCCCCACTCCAGCATCCTACTCACTCCTGCTCTGGGAGCTGCTCCCAGCAGGAGCCAGGAGCTGAGCTGGGAAGGGGCTTTCTTGCAGCAGGAAAACCAAAGCAGGGCCTGTGCCAGCCCCCAGCAAGCCACAGGCACAATTCCTGATCTTCATGAAATCATCAACCCTGTGTCCTGGGAATTGGGGCTCAGATAAACCGCCCAGAGGAACTGCTGTGCACACAGCAGGGAGGGGGAATTCCTCCCCCTTAGTAGGCAAATTATATAGTTTATAAGAAAGATTATTTACCTAAAGGGATTTACCTATTTCAAACCTTGAGATGTGGAGCATCTGGGCCATGGAGCCCCATTGCCCTGCATGCAGGCAGGGGGCAGGGGCAGAGACACCCCCCAGCAGCTACCACGGCTCCTGCAAGGCAGGACAGCTGCACATAAATGTGCAACTCATAAAGCTGGAGCAGCTCTGCAAGCTATTAGGTAATTAAGCAAAGAGAGGGCTCGGAGCTCTCGGCTGCTCCTTCCAGCCCATGGCTGTGCTCTCTTTAGAGTCTGATTGGATAAAAGATTTTTATTAACTTCATATTTTTGCTTCTAATTTTCCTCTCTTTGCCTTTCATATTGCAGGCCCTGAGCTCCTCTGGTCTTGTGGTGATGTTTATTGGCACTGGCAGGTTGCAACACCCCTGCAGGCTTCCCACAGACAGACCCCAGAGTGCAGACCACGAACCGAGGCAACTTCATACGCTGCCTCTGCTGTGAAATTGCTCAGGCACTTCCCTCATGGTTTTCCTCTCACCCTTCCCACCTTCCCAGCTGGAGCCTCCTCCCCCCAGCTGCGCCTCTCCTTTTCCAGGGGAAGAGGTAGCAGGCCCAGAAAAGCAGCTGGCTCACAGGGCATCACCAAATTCATCTCTTTGCTGCTCCTTGGGGCTGTGGCTCGAGATACAAGGGTACACAAAGCCCACTGTGGGCTGCAGTGGGCATCACCTCTGTGAGGGCAGCACAGACTCCAGATGAGGGAAGGATGGAGGGAAGGGGGTTTGAAACATCAGCAAAAGGCTTGGGCATCTACTTTTGACTCCACCCTGCTTCATCTTCAAGGTTCTGTAAGTCCTGGCACCAGGGGGATGGCAGTTGCCCCATCCCTGGAAACATTCAAGGCCAGGTTGGACAGGGCTCTGAGCAACCTGATCTCATTGAAAATGTCCCTGCTCACTGCAGGAGATGGGACTGGATGATCTTTCAATGTCCCTTCCAACCCAAACCATTCTATGACTCTATGATTTTTCTGTCAACCCCATCCAACCTGGATACATGGATAACTTCACTTAGATCCCTTAAATGCCCTTTTCACTCCCATTATCTTCCAAGTGACCTTAAAAATGCAAAAGTTTATTTTTGTTGCCACAGTGCTGGTGTTTGAGCACCTACTATTCACTTGGAGAGCTCCCCAGCCTCTCTTTGCAGGAATAAGCACCTTTCTGGAAGCTTTTCCCAGCCTGAAACAGTTGTGCCATGGGATTTATTTAACCTCCTGCAGTTCCTTGCTGTGCCCCATGGAACAATGGGCTCCACTTTGTGAGGAGGCTGCGTCGGCTAAATTGGCTTTTTCTGCGATGCTCACAGGCACATCTGGTAGCAACAGCTGGCTGCCAGCCCAGCCTTCCCTTTTTAATATTGCCTTGGGGTTTTACTGGTAGTGTCTCTGGACAGTAGGAGGCAAAGAAAGAAGCGACAAACCCCCAGAGTGCCACCAGTGAATCCCAATAAAAGGCAGGCGGGAAAGCGCCTGTTTGACGAGCGCGGTGCCCGGGTTTGGTGGCCCTCCAGCTGCTTGCTATAATAGCAGGGGAGTGGCTGGGTCACTTCATTATTTATTCCAGCCCCTTGTCCTGGTTGCAAGGAGACACAAAAGATGCTTTGTTTCCACAAGGAGGAGATGGGGAGTGCTCCAGCCCCCAAATCTCCCGCCTGCCAACAGAGCCCGATGCACTCTCTCCATGTGGGATCCATTTGAGCCTGAAAACTTGATGAGGAATGCCACAGGAGCACCAGGATGTTCCCCCATCCAGCACAGCAGTGGCTGTGCAGTATTTGTTCAGCTCTCAGCTGCTGTGCACACTCAGTGCAATGTGGGGCGTGCGACGGCTCTAAAGACGTGTGGGCAACCTCTGGCTGTGCTGAAAGGATGGGCTGTCCACAGGGAGTGCTCTTGGAGCCACACTCAGCATTGTTTAAGCTCCCAGGCATCTTGTCTGGCTCTCACAAGCCCTCATTCCTCCCAAGCACTTGTAAAGCTTTCAAGCTGAGCCATTTCCACCCTTCTGGGGCTGCTGCGCTGTTCAGTGGGAGTGGCAGCCTCTTTAGGTCTCTGCCTTCTTAACAGACTGGATTTAGGACCCAAAAGGTGATGTTGGATTTGGGCTGACACATCTGTGATTATCTGCTGCTCTTTATGGCTGCAAATAAAAGGAGCACAGAGAGACAGAGCCGATGCCTTTGGCAGTTTGGGAGCAGCCTGGAGCAGTGGTTCTGAGCAGCAGTGGCTGCTGCCTCCACCCAGGGAAGCAGAGAGGTTCATCTTTGGAGAAGGGCTTATCCAGGGCCCTTTTCAGCACACCTGCACTCAGAGCAGCCACAGGTGGTTAACCCTATGTAGTTATCATAAATTTCCTTGAAAGAAGTTTGTCTATGTTGAGAAATTCAGTGTTTGGGGGTCTGTTAGACGATGTGCACTGGCAGCAGTCTGCTTTATTGCAAGGAAATGCGTATAAATAATTAAAATAAATTTTAAAGTTTATTGGAAATGGCAGAGACCTGTGTATCAGGATCTGGTTGGGTTTTGTTGTCACTACCTTATTCTGAAGAGACACAGGGTGTGGTGTGAGATAACTCTGAAATATGGGATTACCCCAAGAAAGTAATACATCATAATTTAAAACCATTTCTACACAGTCCTTTGCAATCTCTGGACATGATACTGTTCTCTCTGATCTGCATATTACTTCAGGGAGGCATTTTCTGCATTTACTGAGGCTACCTGGTATTGTTACTTTCCAAATGGAAAAGCCCTGACAGGTTAAAAGGCCCACCCAAGTCAGGTAGATAAGATTCAGAGCTGAATTTCAGGTTCTGGACTTAGGAGGATTCTAGTGGAAAACAAGCTGCTGAATCCCCATGGTTTCAGGATCACCAGCCATCACAGATGATTCCAGCACCACTGGCGTTGGTCCTTCTTGGTCACAACTTCTGTCACTGTCACCAAGGCTCTTTGTCCAAGCAGCAGGGTTTTTTGCCCAGATTATAGAAAAGTCCTTGGTGGTTATGGGACTCCCTACACCTGCAGAGGGTCAAGCCCAGGCTCCAAGTGACCTCACCATGCCCATCTAGGTCATCCTGCAGCTCCCTTCCCTATGGATATTTCCACCTCTGAGAAACTGCCCCCCTCTGACAAGCAGGGACTCAAATGAGCTTTAATGACAAAGGGAAAACCCCCAACTTTAAAAGCACCTTTTTATTGTTGCTGTTTGGTATTTGCATGCTCTTAAACTACCAGCTGGTGCAGCCCAAGGATGCTGTGTGGCTGCCTGGAATGTGCTTAGCTCTCTGGAAGCACTGCCATTAACAACGAATAAATGTTGAGATAAATCCATAATCGCCAATTGTTCCATCCAGACCTGAAAACTCCCTGGATTGCTTTACCTTTAAGCAAAACCACTGCCTAGATCGATTGACACATATTTTTAGGGCCAGGAGGCACCATTATATTTTGAACTTCAACCTCAAGGGACAGATTTCAGGCAGAGAACATCTTATATGCATCCAGGCCTGATGGCAAGCGGCCGAGGGCAGGCTCGATGTGTTGCTGTGACCTGCCCGTGTTTGTGAGCTGATCACCATCATAAGGTGACTTTGGAATCCTGGTCACCTGCTGGTCCAGTTAAATTATGGACATCTGCAAAATATAAGCCAAGAGACTCCCCACGTCCTTGTGGCACACCAGTTGTGTTTTATAATGATTCCAAAGCAGCTCTGAGTGAAAATAAGCCAGCCGGCACAAGAACCAACGCAGGCAGGGTGCAGAGCTGGAAAAGAACTGGAAAAAATTAACTTCTGGTATATATTTCCTATGGTTCCTTTCAGTTAACTCACTGCAATGCTTGAAATGCTTCCTCGCCCTATGAATCTGCTGTGGTGTATTTAGCATATCACCAGTATAAAATGATGCAAGTGCAAGTTTCTTTTATCAGCAAAGTCCAAACTGCTTCCCCTCCTCCAAACCAGGGATGGAGCTGAACCAAAACCACAGATCTGATCACTCCCTCAACATTTGGGCAAGTCTGGATCTTCAATGTAGCATCATGTGCATTCCTAACTTGTTAATAGGCCCACACCTATGTCCTAAATCCAAAAGTTGTTGGATGTGGAGTTTGTTCCTTTTTTAACAAAAGCGATCCAAAAATTCATTTCTAGGAGACAGGCTATGAGGGAATTTGGTTCTGAAAAAAAGCTCATTACTCTCTCTAAACAAAACAGAAAAGAGAAATTGGAACTTCACCCTTTTGGTGTTTGGACAGAGATTTCATTTTATTCCAAAATTCTCCTGGCAAACATCACAGTTTGGGGTAAACCAGTGAAATTTTACAAGGTAAGGAAATTATATATGTCTCTGGAGATTTGTCTTGAAAGGATTTATTTATTTATTTATTTATTTATTTATTTATTTATTTATTTAATGAAGGCAATTGTACCAGGGTTGGGGTATATTTCTGACAGGTACAGACATTTTCTATTTGATATCAGCAGAGTGAGGACTAATGGAGAGAGATGAGCAGTCACAGGGCAGTTTGCTCTTTATTTTGGTCACATCAGGGACAGCCAGGTCCTTGGACAGATCTCCCTGGTGGCGTTCGCTGTCAGAGTGGCCCTTGCCAGGCTGCCATGTCTCTCCCACTGCTCCCAAGGACAGTGCAGGAACAGGCCCACTCCTGGGTCCACTGCCAGTAGCTGGCTGGATGCAGTTTTAAGGCTGACAGAGTTTAATAGGGTGGAGGTAACCAGAGTGTCAGTTTTGAAGCACAAGAATGGATCCTGGCAGTGTTTGTTTTATTAATAGAGACGTAACCTTTGAGGTCAATGAGACAAACTGGAGAGATGAAGGCTGGAAGAAGATAAAAGTCTGATCTATAAATCCTCTGCTTTTTTACTACATGGGAATAATGCAGCAGCATCACTTAATGCTATAGCACTAACCCAAAATCGTAATTCTGAGCAAGATATTGAGTTTTCCCTCTGGCTCCCAGACCCAGTCATTTGCACTCTTTTGCCTCTGCTGTCCATGAGACTCATCCAAAGCTCTGGAAATCCCTAAACTCTGAAAGGGAGCAAGTCAAACACATGACATAGAGTCTGGCAAAAGAGATTCTTTCTGTCTACTATGCCTTGTTATGATCATAGAGCCATGGAATCACAGAGCCATAGAATCATAGAGCCATGGAATCATGGAATCATGGAATCATGGAGTCATGGAATGGTTTCAGCTGGAAGGGACCTAAAAGATCATCTCATTACATCCCCTGCCATGGTTAGGGACACTTTCCAGTATCCCAGGTTCCTCCAAGCCCTGTCCAACCTGGCCTTGGACACTTCCAGGGATGGGGCAGACACGGCTTCTCTGGCCAGCCTGTGCCAGGGCCTTTGGATATTCTCAGTTCAGTCAAAGAAAGAACAGAGATAATTTCTCCCATGCCGAGCTTGGGAAACTTAGTGAAAAGAATTAAAACTATTATTACCTCTCTTTCTGCACCTGTTGTTTATAGATGTGGTTTTCCAGAGTGTGCTATTCATAGTTCACCAATAGTGTGAGTGGTTTTTACTTTGAGACCAATCAAGTCTCACCTCAGTGAGTCAGGTTTTAAAAGTCACCCTATTTTCCATTAAACAGCTTCTGTTCACCTTCTGAAAACTGGAGTCTTTCTTTCCATCCCTGACTCAACAGCAACAGGGCCTCACCACCCTCACAGGGAACAATTTCTTCCTAACATTTAATCTAAATCTCTCCTCTTTTACTTTAAAGCCATTCCCCCATGTCCTATACAATCTGGGTAAAAGTGAGTCAGTTTGTACTGACTCACCAAAATGAGCTGCCTGAGAACAAGGACAGACAGCTGGAAGAGCAATATTTTAAACCTCCTTGCACGGCTTCCCAGAATAAGCTTACAAGACTCTAATCCTTTTGATTTCAAGCTCAGAGTAACTTCTCACAGAAGAACACCTTCTACTCAGAACACCTTCTGCTCTTGTTTGCAGTACTCAGAACCACTGTGGGTTTCCAACAGGTTCCACGGAAGCCAGACAGCGATTTTTTCATGACATGTTGTTTTTGTGCATCTATTTAGCAGAAAGGACACACTCCCACAAATAACCAAACCTATGCGTGAAATGGAAATGGAAATCATGATTTTGTAGACCTGGCTTCAAGCCTATGGGATTTTTGTGCACCCAGAGCCCACTGGAAGAGGATGCTCAGCTTCTGATGGTGGATGGGACCTTCTTTAGATTCTCCAGACGGAAGCCAGATCTCAGAGGGTTATCCTGACCCAATTTCAGAGTTTCTCCTCACCTGTTCCATCTCAGATCTATAAGACTGAGACAAAGAAGGGAGAAGACTTTAAAACCAATCCTGAGTAAGACAACATTACTGTATTTTCAGTTCCTCAGTGTGCTCCTCATTGTAAACCCTTCTGTGACAATAAAATGTACCCAGCCTCCCCAGGGCCTGTACAGAGGCATCTTGCTCTGTGCAGGTCACCAAGGCAGTGCTACTAATATTTCTGCTGGATTTTCTGGTTGTTCCTCTTTTTCCCCTCTCAGTTCCCTTCTTGTTTTAGACAGCTTTCATCTCCCTCTGTCTCTTGAGCACTGTCTCACTATGCATCTGTTTTCCCTTTGCATGCTCTCCCTGCCCCCTCTGTTTACTTTTATAAGCAGACTGTTGTTTTTATTCAATTCCCCTTGGTTTTCTTTGAGTTTTTCAGTTCTTCCAATCTTCTCTGCAGCTCTCCCCTTCTCTCCACTTGCCTTCCAATCCAGAATGCTGCTTAGGGGGCCTGTTTCCAATTAGGTCTGTTTTGTCTTGTTTACTGGAGTTTCCTTCTCCCCTATGTTCTACAGGAGCCACCTTTTTTTATATATCTCCTTTTCCATTTGCTGATCAGAAGCCAGGACACTACTTCTTCACTGCTGTTGGGTTTATTCATTTAGGTATTTTTCCTTCTCCAAGAAGTAGAGTAGATGTTTGTTTAAAAGTGTGTAGACTCTCATTGTAGCAACTGCTGTGGAAATTACTTTCATGCATATTAAAATGGGGAAAAAAGCCCATCTTGGTAACCTCTAATTTTCCTTTTTACCTCAAAAAACATCATCAAATATAGACCCAGTCCTATTTGCCACCAGATTTCCTTTCTGAAAGACCCACAGACTGTGGTCACTGAGCACCACAGTCCTCATCCAGCCTTCTTAAATCTGCAGTTGTAAAGTCAGAAGCATCCTTCTGAGCCAAGAGAAAATACACAAATTTCAAGTGCAACTTCTTGTTTAGGTCTCCTGCTAGATTTGCCAAAACCAAACCACCTCCAGGAACCATTCAGATAGGAACAAACCTGCCTTTTCTAGCAGGAAAAGGATTTGAGGGGAGAATTTCTCACTTGATCTGGTTCATAGTCAGTGTTACCTTGTCCTGGGTAGTACAGCAGGGAAAAGTGAGAATCACAAGGGAAGGAAAATTTCAGTAAAAAGAGAAAACTGAGGCAGTAATGTGCATTTCATCTGCTCATTTCCTTTTATTTTCAAGGAAAAGGAAACTAAATAAAAGTTTCTGCACTTGGCAGCCTTCTGTCCCCTTAAAGCTTAAGGGCTCTTTTCAGCCTTGGGGGCTAAAAGTGAGGCTGACCAAGATGCATAATGGCAACAAAATCAAATTCTACAGTAATAAAATTTGTGGGGAAAATTATCCACCAGCTTAGAGAATTCCAGCCCTGCTCAAAGCCATAAATGTTTGGCAACACAAGACATTCAAGAAATCTGAAAGGGTGATGTTTGGCTTGGGGTTTTGAAAGCTTTCCTTCTCACTCCCCTTTGTTGTGCTCTTTTTATGCTTGATTCTTATGAGCAGAAGTGGTTAACTCAGGAGTTTATGAAACAAGAAACTTGGCTTCCATTCCTGGCTCTTGCATTCACTTTCTTCCTACTCTTGGAAAAGTCACTTAGAGCTGGATCTGTGTGCAGACTTGGGCTGTCCCAGGCATCAGACACTCAGGATCTCTGTAAGCAAATTACATGAATGGATAGGATAAGCCCAAAAACAGAAAGGAGAGCTTAAAAATACCTGGGGAAACTGGTAGAAAATGGGAAGATGGGCAAGACTCAGGGCTCCAAGATTCCTGGTCCTGGATGAAGGAAGATATAGTGTTCAAAAGCTAAGTATTAAAATTTAAAAAAACAGGTGTGGCATTTTGCGATATGGTTTAGTGGTCCTGCTGGGATTTGGTTGAAGGTTGGACTCGCTGACCTTGGAGGTCTTTTCCAGCCTTAATGATTCTGTGATTCTGTGATTCTATGGCTATCTGGGAGCCTTTAGCTGGGATTTTCAGCTCTGAATCTTTTTCAAGATCAGGTACCTGCATCACCCTAGCCCAGTTTTATGGAATTCAGGACAATGAACTGGTTTTTGACAGTGAAAGAGGACTGCGGAGAGTTGTCTTCTCAGCCATCCCCTACATTCCTTTGAGGAACTTAAACCCACCACTTGACTTTTGGGGTAGTTTTTTGAGCATCTCTTCACTGGGGTAGACAAATGAGCAGGAAACCTGTCCAGCTCAGTCACTGGCCTGTGGGGTATGGTGGGCACACGTGGCAGCACTAGAAAGTTCCATTACCACCTTCTGCTTGGGGAAAAGCCAAGCATAACATCTGTGCCCAGAGAAGTACAATAACTGTGCTCAAAGCACAGTGCTCCCTGGAGCAGGTCCTCGAGGAAGGAGCTCTGCTTTGCCTCAGATGTGGCACAGGGGGCTCAGCAGGATGACAGCTTCAAGGCTGGTGGAGTTTCTCTGGTGGAGACTCGAGGCCCGCGGGGCTTTGCCAGCGCTAATGGGAATGTTCATAGCCCTTGGCCACAGGAATTTGAAGGATCCCTGTAAAATACCAAGTTGGAAGTAGCACTCAGGTCCTTTTTTAGCTTTAGCTCAGAAGCCTGAATCTGTGATCTGTCTGCACCCCTGACTGCTGGAATGCTTTATGGAAGATGTGGATATTCATACAATCCAGTTGGGTTGAGGAGGTGAGCTGCAGTCAGGCAATTGTGTAGTGTGTGTGCGTGTTTAAATATTTCCTCAGAAGTTTGTTTTGGAAAGCCAAAAAAGAACAGCTCAATGTTAATAAATAATCCTATCAAATGTTTATGATGCCAAAGCCATAATATAAATCAATATGTTTAGATTTGAGTGTGATAAATATGCCTTAAAACAAATGAGTTGGAAATAATTTCCTTATTTCCTTACCTGCCAATTTTTCTGTAGAAAGGCCTTTGTTTCTCCAGCTACTCCTGATAACATCAGAGCCACCTGAAACAGCTCTTGGAGCAGACCTCAGAAGCAATCCAGACCTCATGAATCACTAAGAAATGTGTGCACAGAGAGAATGGGCTGTGCTAAAATGCTGACTAGTAACAATCCTTATTGGTTTTAACTGGTTAAGGAACAGGGACTTGAGTGTCACTAGGTGGGTGACAAGCCCAAAATCTTGGCAACCAGCTGTACACAGGCTTTTTTACTCTGCTTGACCCTCTGCAATGGGATGAGGAAAAAATGAGGGAAAAAAAAGAGAGATGGAAAAGCAAAAGTTTTCCAGTGACTGGTAAAACAATTAAAGGTAAAACAATTATATCAAAATTAAATGGTGCCTTGCCTCATCGTTATGGGCTAGTCATGGGGCTAGGTGTCTGCTTTGCCACTTTCCTACACAGCTTGCTTTTGTTTCTGAGTACAGAGCCAGGGCTACATGGCATCCACAGCCAAACTTGCCCCAGGTCACATCTGCCAGGGCAGCAGTGGGATGCAGGAGAAGGCAAGAAGAGTAAACCTCTGTTTTGTGAAGAAACCTTCTATAATTGCATTTTTGGAGTCCACACCACAGTTCTGTCACATAATGCCAATGGTGGGGTTTCTTCCAGTCATTCTTGTCCTATGGTCATCGACTGCTTGGACCAGAGAGCTGCTCCTTCCTGTCTGAAAGCATTGCTAGACTAGAATGACTCCTGCTTTTCCAGGATGGCAAGCAGATGAAGTTCATGTCCTAAAGCTATGATGGATTTTCCTTGTTTAAAAAACATCCAAGAGCAGATATTTTGCTCACTCAGTATTTTAGCTACTGGCAAATGTCTTTAGCCATGCTCAAGATTTGATCATATCCCTCTCAAGCTTCCAATTTGGATGGAAAAAGCCCTAGTAACAGTTGCTAGCAAAACATTCTGGAATGGATTTGTTGATAGAAGATGACTGCTGTGCTTTCAGAAGGAAAATTAAACTGAAGAACAAGTATATTTAAGCATAATTGCTTTAAAAACAGAACACATGCTGTATTATAATCTGTACTTCACTGGAAAATGGAATAATCCAGAAGGCTGAATTCTCTATGGCACACTGGAAATGTTAATTTACAATGAGACTTGTTTGATGGTTTTTGTCACAATATGTGCATAAAATACCTCAGCACCACTGGAGAACAATCTGCTTGGATTCTGGTAGCACACTGCAGTAAGACTCAGATGTAATTTTCAAGAACATCATTTTGGAGATCAAGATAATCTTACCAAAGCCTGTTTATTAAACAGTGTGGCATTCTCTGACATATCCCTTCGTCCAGGATTTTTCTCCTGGGAAGCTGAGAAGCCTCAGAGAAAAATGAAAACAACAATTATCACATTTGCTTCTCCTCTGTTTTGCTCTTGTGGAATGTGTTTGGAGATTGTTTACCCACAGGTGATTGTTTCATTGATTTCTGGTGTGAATTATTTTGACTCATTGGCCAATCAGTGTCAAGCTTTGTCAGGACTCTGGAGAGAGTAATGAGTTTTCATTATTATATTTTTAGCATTCTGTAAGTATCCTTTCTGTATTCTTTAGTATAGTTTAATATTGTATTCTTTAATATGATATAGTATCAAAAATAATAAATTATCCTTCTGAGACCATGGAGTCAGATTCATCATTCCTCCCTTTGTCTGGGGGCAATGCAAATACAATAAACAGGATGCTAATTTTGGTGGCTGGATAACTTAAATGTGCCATGTATGCTCCTGACTCAATACTAATGGCCTTGTCTGTGGTGTGGCCTCTCCTCGTTGGGCTGTCTTAGCCATGACACACTATTAAAGTTGTAATAAATGCTAATAGCAAATCTTCCCTCATGAAGCTTTTATTTTCCATTTGATACAAGGTCATCTTTGAGTCATTACCAATTTTCTTCAATTCTGATACTCAAAAAGAGAGCTTTCATTTTGGAGAACTGGAGCTTTCCCGCTTTGTACATGAAATACAGGCAGACTTAGACAGATCCATTTGTCCAGCAGATCTGAGCCCTGAAAGTCTCAATAAATGGCTCAGACATCCATGAGCCTAAATATTATTTCAAACCTCCAAATGCTCACTGATTGCTTAGCTCAGAAATTATTTACTTTAGCAAACAAATAAATAAACCATGTCAAACAAGTCAGCAGTATTTTGCTTGCCTTTTCCAGCTACTTTTTTTACCCTTTCCTCCTACTGCTTATTCTTCATCATATGGTTCTTGTGCAAAATGAGGCCACCTCACAGGAATGGACATTGTAACAACTCTCAGTGCTCTTGTAGGTCAAAATTAGCACTTTCTAAACAGCAAAACCAGATGTAAGGCCTGACAGCAAACCCCATTATGGACCCGAGTGCTGGAGATGCCAGCAGGTAAATGGGCCTGTGGTGGTCAGAATTCACCACACTGCAGCCTCACTGTGCTAAAAGTAAGCTTGTGCAGTGAAATGTCAAAAGATACCAAATCATGAGCAACTCCAGCCTTCTCATAGCTCTGAAGGAAGGAAATAATCCATCTCAAGATGCATTGAGCCTTCTGGTGTATAATAATCTATGTCAAGTCTCTTTGGAGCTTGTAAACCAGGGAAGAATAATAAACAAGTGGAGGCTGAAAGGGGTTAGAAGGAACCTGGTGTATATAACAGGAATTCAGCTTTGCTGCCACCAGGCTTTCAGCAGGCCTCTCATGACAGCATTACACTTACAGCTCATTTCTTCTCAGTCCAGCGAGTTTTGAGCAATTTTCCAAAATTCTCAGATGTAATTTTTGAAAGGTGTTTTAACAGACCATAGCACACGTCACACGATTTGTTCCCACAAAGAGCTGCAAATGTTCAAGGCCAGGTTGGAGGGGGCTGTGAGCAACCTGGTGTGGATGAAAATGTCCCTGTTCTTTTTCAGGGGGGTTGGACTAGCTGTCCCTTAGAGATGTCTTCCAACTCAAGCTATTCTATGATTCTAACCGTATAATTTTTTTTACCACCCATGGAAACATCCTGGGAAAATCAGGATACTCAGGGAAATCAGTGCACCAGCTATCTCAGGCAGGTCTGTCAGTGAGTCTGAGGCTGCTCCCTGGGGTCTGGAGGGCTCAATCTCTGCTTAGGGACAGTGGTGCTGGGCTAGCATTAGATGAGGTGTGCTCCTTTGGGACCATGACAGCCTGGGGACAGTGCTGAGCCATACCCTGGGGACATGTTTGACTCACAGCCTTCCCCAGTGTTGAATTTAGATGGCAGCCATGTATTCTGGGCTGCATCCAAAAGCCAGCAGGTTGAGGAGAGGATTCTCCCTATGTACTTCATTCTTCTGAGACCATGCCAGGAGTACCAAATCCAGCTCTGGGATCCCCAGAATGTGAAGGACATGGATCTGTTGGAGTGAGTCCAGAGGAAGCCACAAAGATCTTGCAGGGCTGTAGCAGACTGGGAGAGCTGGGGGTGTTCCCCTGGAGAAGAGAAGGCTCCAAGGAGACCTCAGAGCCCCTTCCAGTGCCTAAAAGAGGTCCAAGAAAGCTGGAGAAGGACTTGGGACAGAGGCTTCAAACTGACAGGACAAGGGGAAATAGCTTCAAATTGACAGGGTTAGACATTAGGAAGAAATTCTTCCATGTATGGATGGTGAGGCACAGGTTGCCCAGAGAATCTGTGGATGTCCCATTCCTGGAAGTGTTCAAGGCCGGGCTGGACAGGGCTTGGTGCAACCTGGAATATGTCTCTGCCCATCACAGGAGTTGGAATTAGATAGTTTTTAAGGTCTTTTCCAATTTAAACAATTCTGTGGTTCTATGATTCTATTCATATTTGGTGGAACTCCACCAAAATTCTGTAAGCACTCAGAGGTATTTCATCCAGCACCCCAAGGTGCTCACTGTGATGAGAAGCTTTATTCTGGTTACCTGCTAAATAATGTTCAAGACAATGAGGGAATGCATGAGAGTAAATGCTTAGATATTTGTGGGGGTACCAGTTGTTGGTTTTTCTGGGTCTGGATTGAAGGCACTTGAGATGGTATTTCATGTTTGGACTCAGGTGTTTAATATTTCTTATCAGTAGAACAATCTCACTGCTGTGAGTTGGGCAGCTTTTCATTAGAAGGCACAAAATGGCCAACAATCTCTTGTTACAAGGTCTTTTAAGACTAAACTATCCAATTAAGAACTGACACCTAGATTATTTTCCCTTTTAACCCAATAACTGATCCCACAGAGCCCACAATGTTGACTTTTCTGCCCAATTACAAAATGCCACCCAAACCCATGGAGAAGAAGGAAGCAGCAGGATGAAGAAGAAACCCAGGATGACACCTTGTGCCCTCCATCTTGCTTCCATCACAACATACTAAAAATCCCAAAACCTAAATTTCTCACCAAGTGATACACCTACACTACTCTCTATAATCTATTTCACACTTTTGTGGATTCTAGTCTATCTTAAGTCCAGGAAACTTTCTCCAGGAATGAGGGTCAAAGTCAGTGCTCCCCTGGGGGTCAGGGCACCCCAGAGCAGACAGAGAAATATTCCTGGTGTCCTGGGTTTCCACAGATATTCATTGGCATGTTAATTAAACCCTGGAAGCTGTATGTAGGAAGCTGTATGTATGAGCATCCCATTAAAGTGATGGGTAAACTGAGGCACAGAACAGTGACTGGGCTTGCTGATGCCACTCAAGAGGCTGAACCTGCACCATGATGTTTTTTTCAGTTGATCCCTGCTGCCTGGCCCTACAAGCTGTAGCAGGGAAGATCCCTATTGCCAGCAGCAAATATCCCAAGGGTGATAAGTTTATTGCTGTCAGATGTCTCCTACACTCCCTGTGTATAGAACCCCTGTCCAGTAAGACCAAGGATTATTTTGATAAGCAGCTGGTCTCAGCCAATATTAGTTTGTGGGAAAGTTTCTTGGATGTAGAAAGTCTTCTCTACAAGGCTCATTAAATTGCATTTTGCTACATTTACTTCACGTGAGCAGTTTCCCTCATATGGATTGACTGTTTATGCTCATTTCTCAGCTGTGTTTATTGGTTAAGTTTCACAACCTTAATCACAAATGCATAACATCCCTTACCAATACAGAGCATCACCATTTCTAGTAACATATGGTCTGACCACTCGATAGTTTGGATGCCATGGTTCATTAATTCTCCACGGGAGTAATAAGCATTTGGTATCGTCTTGTATTTTAAGCCAATTTATTGTTCCAAAGGGACAAGAAAAAAGGACCTGTTATAATCTGAGTTTAAACAGCCCCTTGCTTAGTTTTTCCAGTTCTCTGCTGCTGTGTGACAATGAAATCAGAGCCACAGGACTTTTGTCTTGGTCAAATAAATGTCACTCCCAATTGATTGAAAGCCTCCAGAGGCAGGACTCTGGTTAATCTCTAATGTCATTCTGATGTGGTTCTTTTCCTCATCCTATTTTGGAGAAGCCCTATCCTTGGCATAAGGACACAAGAAGGAAAGAATTGTAAATTTACCAACACGTAAACTTAGGACAAATTAATTGCTGCACTACAGAAAAAGCTTGGGAAAATCCCACTGTTTGAAATAAAAAACTCAGAATGGTTGAACCTGAACTCATGAGCCTCATCACACTCCTAGAGATACGGAAGGAAGATTTTTAATGGAGAGGAGTGCTGACTACATCTGTGGACAAGGGAAGGACTATAAATGATATCTTTCTGGACTTCTGAAAAGCCTTGATGATCTTGCACTTGTCTCTTATCAGTTCAGTGAAATTTGAACAATTTCCCAAAATTCTAGAAGACCTGACTTGTGAAAGAAGGTTTGAACTGAGGATTCATTATGCCCTTTGCTCCCATAAGAAACTGCTGAACTGGAAACATTCAGGGAATGTTTTTAAACTGACAGAGAATAGGTTTAGATTAAAGTAGAAGTAATGAGGAAGAAATTCTTCCCTCTGAGGTTGGTGAGGCCCTGGCACAGCTTTCACAGAGAAGCTGTGGCTGCCCCATCCCTGGAAGTGTTCCAGGCGATTTGGAGAGGGCTTGGAGCAACCTGGGATAGTGGAAGGTGTCCCTGCCATGGCAGGGAGAGTGGAATGAGATGTTTTTTAAGGTCTCTTCCAACCCAAACCATTCTGTGATTCCACGATATTAGTATTGTAATCAGGCTGATATTAGTATTGTAATCAGGCTTCCTGAGGGAATCTTGATTCTGGCAAACTTGAGGAGGCATTTCATGGCACAGCAATTATTACACAGCCAACAAGGTGGAAGAGGGAGGGTTGTGTCCTCCTGTGAAACTTCAGTGACTGAGACTGAGCAGCCAGCCTGATACACTGGCAGTGGGATGGGCGCAAGCCATCAGCTAAACCGATGTTCAATACTTGGGCCTACTTGTCTGGCTCATTGTCAATTTTCTGCAGTTGCTTCTCATCCTCCAAGGACATCTCCCACCATAAACCCAGAGGTGCAGTTTCCTTTGCAAATGCTTTCATGTGGGGAAGTTGATTCAGACAGAGACCAAGAGGATGAGACATTGTATGAGCTGTAGGCCACGCTTTTGGGTCAGCCCACAAGATATGCAGGACTGCAGCCAACTTATCCCTAAAGAGAATATTATTGTTTGGGTTTCCTAAATTAATTCCTGAAATGTAAAGTACCAATAGAAATGTGGTGATGGAGGATGACGTCTGGTGGCTCCAGTCCACTGCAGTCTTTAATTGACTCCAGTCTGAGTCTCTCTCTGCTGGGCTTTGTCTGGTAAAATACCCACTTGTGCTGCCCCTGGTGGGAGCAGCAGTGAGATCAAACATTCAGTATTCAAACAAGTTACTCACAACCACCAGAATGTTTAACCCTGATGAGGGTGAGGCTGCCTAGGAAGGGAGGTAATGGGTGGCAGCAGGTTCATAATGATGCTTTGACCCCTTCTGCCCCAGTGTAACTTCAGTATTTCTTTCAAGTGATTCATAGGAATTCATAGGGACAGGCACTGGGCAGAGTTGTTGATCATAGATCTCCTAGTTATGGAGGTATGATATCTTCCTCTTTTTTTTTTTTTTTTGGAAAGAGCAGGTAAAATTGAAGTCTATTTCTTCTTCAGCCTTCCACTGTCATTGCTGACCAGAATTAAAAATGTCAAAATGACAGCAGATGAGAACTGAGATGAAGAAAAGACAAGGAAAGTTAATTTTTACTTCAAAACATCTTGTCTAGACTTAATTGGCACTTTTGAAAAAGTCATTTCTCTATCTAGGCAACAGTTAAAAGCCCTTGCCTGAAAGACAACTTTGTTTACTTAATTTGTCTTAAGTTCTGTTCCATCTGGCCACAAAAAGAGCTGCTGCCTTCCCTTGAGAGGTGTGAATGAGGTTTTGGTCACTGTCTCTGTGCTGCAAGACTTGAGCGGGTGTCTGAGTCCTCTCTGAACTCTTTACTTGCACAAACCCCTCACCAGAGAAACATCCCAAACCTCTCATTTCCCCTCTCACAGCAAGTTTGTACCAGAAAAGCACCCTGGACATATGATTGAAGGACATGAAATGCTGCATCCAAGCCTTGAGCCCACTGTGCCCCATTTCTGCAATTAAATGATGGATGAGAATGGAATCATGGAATCATGGAATCATGGAATGGTTTGGGTTAGAAGGAATCTTAAGAACCACCTTGTTCCACTCCCCTGCCATGGCAGGGACACCTTCCATTATCACAGGGTGCTCCAAACCCCATCCAATCTGTCCTTGGACACTTCCAGTGTTGGGGCAGCCACAGCTTCTCTGGACCACCTGAGCCAGGGCTCATCACCCTCACAGGGAAGAATTTCTTCCTGTCTAATCTAAACCCTGGCCAGGCTGACAGATGTTGGCCTGTCTGTAGCATGACCTCCCAGTCTTCTCAAAGGGATGCTGCATGTATCCTGTCTGTTGGACATGGTGCCTGCAAGGCCCTGCTTCCATGCCATGGAGGGACACTGTTTGGACAGTCATTGGCCCTAACCAAGAGCAGGCAGGGTGAGTTCCAGCAGTGCAGTGAGGAGATGATTGCACTCCCAGGTGCCTTTTGGATGGCTGGTACCCTTGGGACACCAGGCTGTGCAGTCAGTGGTGGGGTATACCCACCCTGCATTCTCCACATTGCCCTGAGGGCTAATGGAAAACAAAGCAAATCACTTCTGTGGAAAATCCTATCTGAGGAAATAGGATTTTCCTGAAGTGATGAGTTCCTTTTTAGTGCATCATTTCTGGGGCTGTGCTGGGGATAAAGTAGAGGAGGCAATTTTCAAGGAAAGTATGCTCAGTGCTCTGAGTTTGGATGCCTGGGAAATGTATTGGGTTTGGCCTCCAACAAACTGCAACACTCAAAGTCACCCTTGAAAAGCCCAGCTACAAGCCTGCCTCCAAATGTTTTGCAGTTTTCAAGTACAGAATGAGTGACTGTGATAGCACACCTGCATGGTGACCTTGAACAGGTTAAGACAGTATTCCACAAAGAAGGAGAAAGAAAAGAGGGCAAACTACTATTGTTTGTAAAAATATACTAAAACAAGTGAGAAAAGTTAAGGCTAAATCTCTGAAAAGACACTACAAATTCTTACACACATTGTCATAATTTTAAAGTACCATTGTATCACTCTGGAACTTGTTGATCTTTAAAATGTGTGTTTCCAGATATTAATGCACCTTGATTAGGCTGCCAGTTCTTTTTTAAATGCTGCATAGTGAACCATAGAGTGAAAATTTCACTAAAGGTTTTGCATGGTGGCTATATATTTTGAATTCCTATAATATTTGACCAATCTTCTTGGCCAGTGAGAAAAAGTATGTAATGTGTGTTGCTTTTTTGCATGAACATTCAAGCCTTTAAAAATATCTCTCTGACCTTCAACTCTACCTCAATAATTTTCTGTGGCAGGGAATTCCTTTGGTTGATTATATGGTGTAAACAGAAGTATTTCTTAGCATTTTGACTTTGTTGCCTGCGAAATGGACCCTGCAAACTCCTCTGTTTTTTGCTTTACAGGGATGGATGCAGAGAAACTTTCCAATGGTTTTTCCACAAACCAGTCATTATTTTGTATTCTATCATTATTTATTTATAAACATAAACAGAAAAAAAAGAAACACACAACAACAACAGCCTGCTTATATAAAGTGAGGTTGCTGCTGGAGTACCAGGCTAGGGAGGGCTCTGTAGCCCAGCTCTGAGATGTGTTTTCATGTCAAGATGGTCAAAGAGTTTAATAAATTGTTCAGCAGTGGAGTCATAAACAGAGCCAACAGCCTCCACCTCAGCCTGCTCTGTAAGTCTGCTAGTTAATTGTGATTAGCAACTCTGCAAATGAATTTTACTTCTGTAGGTACTCTAAAGTCAGTAGGTGGGTGAGAGAGCATTGAACGGGTGGGAGATGGGCCAGGGAATGGATGGGAAAAGACCTGTGGGAAATGAGTCTTGCTTTACCTTTACTAAAGCTTTTAGCTTTAGTCCAAACCACAGAGACTCCTTAAAGGAAATGCTGGAAATCTACTGAGGAAATAAAAATTACAAAGCACAAACATCTGACTTCCTCATCAGGAAACATATAGTCATATCCCTCCATGGGATCACTCTGGAAGATCCATGAAGTTGTGTTGGAGAGGACTTGGCCTGTTGTGCCAAACAGAAACAGTAAACACACAGTTATAGAATTAGAATGGACTGGGGTTTAGTAAAGGACTGCTAATTCCCAATTCACCTTTCATGAAGGAAAATGTCTATCATCCCAAATCAGGGATTTCAAAAGGCTTAGCTACTGGGAAGTCTTTTTCACAGTCTTTTCCAAGCTGGTCTCAAAGGTTTTGTGTTTGAAAATCAGAGCCTTTACAGAAAAAAAAAAAAAAATATTTTTAGCCTCACTCAGTAACTCAGCTGAACAAGAACCCATCAGTTCTCTGAAGACCTCAGAGCTTCAGGATTAGCCTTGTGTCCACCCTTGAGTTGCAGAAGCTTCCCACCATGCCATACTTGCATCAGCATATATGTGTTTAATCAGGCTCTTGACAGGTAAGGACTGTGAAAAGAGGACAGTTTGTTCTCCCAAACTGTTCACTCTCTAAGTCCCCTGTTTATTTTGGAGGTGAATGAATAACATTGTGCTGGGAAAGGAAATTAAAAAAGCAGGGTTGTAATTTACAGTAGAGAAAAGAACAGATTTAGGGTCCTTTTTTTTTCCCCTCCTTCTCCCTCCTCCTTTCCCCCTCTATTCACTGCCCTAGTTCCAAACATCCAAACGTGCTACAGCTGAAAAAGAGGACCTCAAGCTTTCCTTACTGCTGGCAACAAGAAGTGAGTTACAATTGCCAGTCTCTGTATTCTTGCCAAGAGAACAAACTGCTTCAAGGCAAAAAGAAAAAAAAAAAAAGGCAAAAAAAAAAAAAAGAAAAAAAAAAGGAGGTTTATCAAAACCAAATGCCACTGAAAATTCTAACGCTGCGAAGTCCAATTCAAGATGTACATTGAAACCTATCCCCAGCCATTTAAGGAAAGAGAAGAAAATGGATTCTTTAATAGAATATTTAAAATAAAACAATTGCTTTGGAGTGAGGAATTCTACTCTCTCTGGTTCTTATAAAAGCTCTAATTTTTTTTTCTTCATCTCTAAGTAAACTCCCAGCAGTTTTCTTTGAAAGTGGATCCTGGGCAGGCACCTCTTTTCCAAAGAGCTCAACATTGTTCTAATGAGATGTGATAGGTGGTTTGGAGTAGGAGCTGGGCCAAGGAATGGAGGTATTGCTTTATTGTGTGTTTGTTTTTCTTTTAAAATTCAGTGATCTGGCTACTCTTCATTTTCACTTTAATGCTTCTTATTATTTTGTTTCTAACCTGTCCCTTGGATCCAAATCAGATCCAGTCTCCTTCTCCCTTCCAAGCATTCACTGCAGAATGGAAAGGGGGAAATTCAAGGCTTTTTATTTTTAGACTAGTGACAGTTTTGAAGACCAGATGGAACAAGCCATTTGGACCATCTATTTAGATTGCTGGACACCACAGACCATAGAATTTCATGCAGTGATTTGTCCATTTTGTATGGGGACTGGAAAACACTTTCTGGGAAACCACCCAGGCATCCAGTCCTGCAGGAGCCATCACAGCCTTGGGCATACAGACATAAGGGGTAAGTCTCACCCCTACAAGATGTGCCAAGTTTTTGCCTAGAACACTTTCATGTCCCAATTCAAGACATTCTAGCTTGCCATAACTTCAGTGGATACTTTGTGATGTGCTTGTCCTGAGTGGTACCTTCAGACCATGGTTGGGGCTTCTAAATTTCATTTGAGAAAACATTTGATCTGGCCTGTTACCCTAAGAATCCACAAATTCTTAGGATAACAGGCAGCTGAGAGGCAGGTGGCATTGGCTCACAGGGACACAGCAATCATCAGCAGATGCTACCTTTGTGTGAGACCAGAGTCTGCAGCCAGAGCAGCTGACAGAGATATCCCAAAACTGTGCACAGAGGCAGAAACTGCAGAGTCAGGCTCTAGTTTCAGAGGAGAAACAGGAGAGTTCCTGGTGCTTCTCTACATGAAAGCCTTTCCCACCTTACTCCTGCCCAAAGGGAGGAGTGTGTGATTGTAACGCAGCCTCAGCCAACAGCACCATTCCCATCAGGAATCACAGCTGGGAAAAGCTGAAAGAGGCAGAGCAGTGGAGAGTCACTTCCCAGGCTGGCTGTGAGCTCAGAAGCCATCACCCATGTCTCATGTTGGAGTTCAGGGCAGCAGCTGAACCTTCTGGGTGAATCTCAGAGGGTTTCCCAAGGCTGGCTACAGGCCAGTTTCTAACAGAGGACACCTGGAAAAGCCATGTGGGAGACAGGCCAGCTCCACCATGCAGACACAGTTTAAATCCATCCCTAGTTTACCCATAGTAAGCAGCTTCACTATCAGATCCATCTTTCAGATCCTGAATGATTTATATGAATTTTTTCTGAATCTATTTACTCTGTGCCTTCCTTGAAGTTCACCAGATCTGCAAGGCAGCAACAGCCCCTCTAATACAAATACAGATGCAATGCCATCTCCTATACACTATTTTCCTGCTTAATGCTGAGTATTTTCCTGATGGGTGCAGGCACATTGTTCATCTGTGGCATTTCAATTGATGTTCACTATCCAGGCAACATATTTAATGTGTGGATGCAATCAGTTTTCCATTATCCCACTGAAGTTAATTGAAGTTAATCAAATCACCTGTTTCAAAACCTTTTTGATTGGTGCTGAAGTCTAATTTACTCCAACCCTTCACCATACAAGTGAGTGTCCCCAGAGGTTCCTCTGCACGTGTTGCCTCTCCCAACAGAAACAGAATGAAGCAATCCCAGTGCTTTCCTCCCCCACCCAAACTCATGGCTCTGATGGGGAGAATGCACTTGAGACCCAGAGAGGAGCATGCCAGAAGAAATAAGAGGTTCTGGATGCAATCTTGGGGCCTCGTACGTTGATGTGAGTTCCAAGTTTTTCTTCCTCTGTAATTGTTACCCCGAATGTTTATATTTTCAGTTATTAAATCTGTGTCACGTAATAAAATGTGCTATAAATTAAAGGCAGAGTAGGGGCTTTTTTATCTGCTCTCTGCTCCATGTCAGCACCAGGATGTTGCATTATGGAGCCTTTCCTGGTTCACCAAGCCTCCTGCTCCATTATGTCAAAAGCGAAACCGGTGAAACACTCCCTTGTTATTAACTGTTAATGTCTGATTTTTTAGAAGAAAAAGATTTTTTTTAAAAAAAACACAATGCCCCGAAATTGAAATCAGAGCTGCAGCACATTAGCAGCTGTTAACACGTCTCCCTGAGCTTGTCCACCAGCCATGGAGTAGCAATTCCTTCTGCTCCGCAGTTGAGCCGCACTGCTCTGTTTCGAATGAAAGCGCAGCTCAACTTCAAAGTGGGCATCCAGAGCAAAGCTTCCTCGGCATCAGAGGTGTGGACAGACCCTCACCAAGAGGCACATCAGTCTTGACATCCAGATCCCAGTGAGGTTTTCCCAGGAGCTGATCAGGATTTGCATGAAAGCAAGAAATCAAGGGAATGGCTTGCTGGGATTTACGTGCTGGATTAACAGAGCGTTATCTGTTGACTTAGCACAGATTTCCACCCTTAGGTCCTGACTGTTTTTCCCCAGATTTATGGAGATAGGACATGAAGCTGTGTCAGGGAAGGTGTAGGTTGGAAATTAGGAAAGATTCTTCAGCCAGAGGGTGATGGGGCACTGAACAGGCTCCCCAGGACAGTGGTCATGGCTCCAAACCTGCCAGGGTTCAAAAACTGCTTTGACATTGCTCTCAGGCACAGGGGAGGATTCCTGGGGCTTTCCTGTGCAGGGACAGGATTTGGACTCGATGATCCTTGTGAATCTATCCAAGCCACGATACTCTGTGATTCTATGACTCTATGACCAACACAAACATTTCCCATGTCTGTGGGTGCACTGTGGAGGTGGTGTAGAAGGGTGGCTGGCTTGGGTGGCACCTTGGGATGGGAGCTGTCTCCTCAGGAACTTCCATAGTGAATGCAATCATTGATATTTGAGTGATCATGTATCCCAACTAGAATCTCTACAGAGTTTAAATAGGGTGCCAGCAGCAGAATTTCTTCAGGAGTTGAATAAATTTTAGGAAGATCAAGAGACCATGGAAATAAATATTAGGACATGCTTGGAGGCATCTCAATAGAGATTTTTTTATATGCTTAAACTACATGTCTTGCCTGGATCCAAATTCAGATCTGGGTACTGATCAGACTGTGGAAATCCTAAATCCACACTACAATGGGTCTCTGCCTGGGCTGTGAAACCCTCGAGCTCTTGGGAAAGCTGACTTGCTTCTCATGTTTAGTTTAAAGCACAGGTGCATTACAGCTGAGAGGGGCATGGGAAGCTGCTGCTAATTATTTCTTGGCTGCTGTCCCTCAGCTGATATCAAGATCCAGGAATGATGGGGAGAGAAAAGGAAATGATCTTTCCATTTGACCTGTTCTCAGGGCCCAACTTTAGGTGATGGTGACACCAAGACAAAGAAATAAAGGGAAGGAGGATGAAGATTTCTCTTTTTGTCATCTTTTGTGTCTCTGTGCTCTATTCCAGTGGCATAGCTGATACCAGAAGCCAAGACTGCAGGGAGGTATTACCACAAGGTGTGGGTCTGAGCTGTGCTGCTGGGACCTGTGCCTCACTGCGCAGGGAAGATCAGCAAATTCATTGATAATTTAATAGATTCACAGTGAAATTTGATATATGGAAAAGCTATGTCCATTCCACATCACTTCTGAAGAGGCAGTGATCCATACTATCCCTGGAGGACAGTGTCATCCTTCTCTGCCTGGCCTTGAACACTTCCAGGGATGAAGCATCCACAGCCTCTCTGGACAGCCTGTTTCAGTGCCTTACTACCCTCACAAAAAATAATTTCTTCCTAATAGCCAATCTAAACCTGATTGTGATCTGAAAACCCACCAAGCAGCAAAGGGGTCACAGAATTGCCTGTTCATTCAGCTGCAGGCTCCTGTCACATACACACACTATGCACAATGACTTTTTCTCTTCCATCCCTGAAGATGCAGTTTTGGATCTGACATGCAAGGAGTTGCCTCCTTTCCTGTAACATTACTTTCAAAAGTGATCCTATAGAATAAATGATATCCTTATTTTCTATGTACCTTACAGCCATGGAATGAAACATTCAGGGATGTGTCCAACTCATTAAACTCCAGTGGATTTGATTAGAAACAAGTGAAGGGAAAATGAATAATTTTATTGACTGCACAGGGAGTGAGAGGCAGCTGAGTCTGTCTTAAATATGCTTGTTCTGCAAGCCTTGGAAGACTGGAAGCCAGTGGCTCTGAATACGTACAGGGGGAGGAATTCAGGCTAAGAAAATGCCATTTCTTATTAGCTTTTCAATGTAAGAATCACAGCATGGGAGAAAAATATCTGCCTCTAAATCAGCAGAAAGAATTCCAATGGAGCTTTAAATGAATCTGAGCTGTGAATTTGGGATGCTGGGTATGGAGAAAGAACAGGTTATATAAGAATTTATATTAAAGCCAGCTAAATGTGTCTTCCAGTGCCCAGACAGTGATCAAGAAGGCATGGTTTTAAATTTGTGAAGGAGAATTCAGCAGGTACTGCTATAGTCAGGATCTGGGTTTGAGCACCCCTATATTTATGCACAACTGAAGTGTGGTGTTTCCAGGTAAAGCTTAATAAAATTAAAAAAAAACCAGGAGACAAAACAGAGCAAAGTAGGCTAGTGTGAGTTAGAGACACTAGCAGAGACACAGAGAAGTCAAAGGCCTTTTTTTCCCTGTTTCTTTTGGTGCATTATTCTTCAACTATAAAAAATAATAGGGAAATTCTTCCTCTCAGGGAATTTTTATGGACAAATCTGAATGTGGTCTTGAAAGAAACTCCAAGTTAAAAAAAAAAAAAAAGAAAAAAGAAAAAAACTGGGGAAACCTGAGAAGTTAAGGGCAGTAAATCAACAAGAGTTGATGATCTTCACCCAAGGGTATAGAAGGAAATGAAGTGTAAAATAGCAGAGATCTGAGTTTATGCAGTAAGGGACCATTCCAGAAGCCACTGAAATCCATGGAAAGACTCTCCACATTTGTCTGAAAACTGGATCAGACCTTCCCAGATTAATTCAGAAAAACAATGAGCCCCTACAGGAAACTGCCCATCACCCCCTCAGGCCAGGTGTGGGAAGCACAGCAGCATGAGGAGAGCTGTGCTGAGCAGGATCAGCCAGACCAGGAGCAGTCCAGACTTTATGGAAATCTCCGTGTAATTAGAGAGCTCCAGCTCAGCCAGTACAGTGCAACTCCCCGGGAGCTGGCCCTGTAATATCAGGAATGCCATGTGTCAGAGGGAGCACCAAGCCAAATCCTGCCACCCACAGGGCTCCCTGGATGCTCTCAGGCCCTGGCCCATCCCAGTGGCACCATGATGTTTGCAGGACCACGGGCCCTTGCAGCTCAGCCACGTTCCACAGCTTGCAAGATGGGGTAGATCTGAAAGCTGCTCTTTCTTCCCCAAAATCACCGCTGGCAATCATTTTTCACAGCTAAGGACAACATCTCCTGCTGCTTGGCCATAGGGCCTCTGCACAGGAGATGCCTTTTGGACAACTTCAGGTTTCCAAAACAGCATGAGGGCAGAGCACAGGCCAGAGCTCCCTTTGCAGACACCAGGAAGCAAACACTCCCAGCTGCCAAGGGTTTTACTTTATTGTCATTTAAGTTGGCTCCTCCGGCACAAGTCGCTGGCGGTCTCACAGTAGCAGGAGTTGAGTAATAATAGTATTTCCAGTGTGCTCACCTCCAAGCAAGGCTTTAGACTGCTGGGAGAACAGGATGAGGACAGTTTGTATTGGCTGTTCCTTCTCTCTTTCTCATCAGACTGTGATTCAAACAAGCATCAAACTACAAACTCCATCACTCATGTCCCCCCTGTGGATTTTCCATGTTGGCTCCTCAGCAAGTGGGACTAGACTGCCATTCATCAGCCCTCGGAGGTGCTGAGAGGGTCTTCTCATCTTGGAAATTTAGAAACAAAGTCATCCACCAGCTTTTCAACAGTCCCATGGCTTTGCTGCACAGGGGCTGGGAATTGATATATTTTTTTCTGAGAAGATTTTTTCAGGAAGCTTGCAAAACCCAGACTTCTCCCAGCTAAATACACGATACTGCCTCTTCCTGAAACTTTCCTCATGCTCAGAGATATGCAAAACAAATCAAGGCAAGTGTCTGGAAACAGGGTAATGTTACAGAGTTCCAAAATCACCCCCAAAGTCATTAATGTACTGTCTGAAACTACCTCTAAATGCACTGTCAATATATCCCCTGACTGCAGAGATCCAGTGCTCTTCTCCATTTGCTGCTCTGAGAATGCCAGGAGATCCTCCCCACCTTGCTCTTCCTTAAAGTTGGCCTCCACATTTCCAAAATACTCCTTTTTCTAATTTGGAAGCAAAGTCATGCCATTGTGAAGCAAGGATGTTTTCTTACTTTTCTGGGAGCTAGGAGTCTTTACCTGGAATTAAATCAAGTCATCTTGCATTTAGTTTCCTAGAGTGTTCTAAAAAGTAAAGGGAAAACAAGGCATTTCTTATGGTAAATAATACTTCAGTCAATACCTTACCCTGATTAGGCATCAATCCTCACCACTCGAAGAGAACTTGGAGAGAAGGAAAGGACTTCTCATTGCTGCCCCAGTTTCTTCTTTTGTGGCTGGAAATAGTTTTATGAGACAGTGGAATGAAAGATCAGTTATTGCCTTGTTAGTTTGATGATGGTTTTCTACCTCATAACAAAAAAGGGCAATGAAAATTTACACCACTAGACACAGTCTTGAAGTTTCCAGGATTTTTTTGATGAAATTAGTGAGCCTCTTTGATGAGAAAGAAGCAGAGACTTCATGCAGTCCATAGGGAATTGAGATGAAATCTTTACAGCGTTGTTTTGGGTCTGGCTGGGCTGCAGATCATTCTCCCACAGCAGCCCTCACAGTGCTGGGCTTTGCATTGGGAGCTGGAAGGGTACTGAGAACACACCAGAGCTTTGGCTGCTGCTGGGCAGGGCTGGCTCAGCATCAGCTCTGCTTCCCAAGCACTCTTCCCAGCAAGATCCTGGGGGAGCACAGCCAGGCCAGCAGACCCAAATTATCCAAAGGGATATTCCATTCCATAGGATATCAGCTCAGATATAAAAGCTAAAAAGAGGAGGAAGGGGGGACATTCATTTTTACAGTATTTGCCTTCCAGAGCAACTGCTCCATGTGCTGAAGCCCTGCTCCCCAGGAAGTACCTGAACTTCACCCACTATGGGAAGTAGAGAATAAAATTTTTGGGTTTTGTCTTTGCTTGTGCATGCTCAAAATTTTGCTTTTGCTTCAGTAATCTGCCTTACCTCAACCTCCAAGTCATTTTTCATCTTGTATCTCTCACCTATCCAGCTGGGAAGGGGAGTAATAGGGCAGCTTGGTGGGCCAAGGCCCACCCACCCCAAGTGTATTTCTGGATCTGCAGAAATTTGCTTTCCCCCTGGTTTGTAATGAGAGTGGGGTGCAGTGAGCAGTTGGTAGCGTGATGTTTCCCACTTGTGGAGAGGGACATCTGGATCCACCTACAATCTCAGCCTTCAGAGCTTCAGATCCACCCATCCCACCTCCCAGAACAAATCCCTGGCCTGCAGGCTCTCATCTGCACCATGCCACAGACATGAGCCACAGAGGTCTACCCTACAAGAGACTGCCCAAGGTTTCATGCACTGGCTCTTCTGGCACTAAAGATCTGTTCAAATTCATCCAGAGAGCTTTCCAAGAGGGACAGCCCCCACATAGACCCACCAAGATCAAATACTCCTAGAAAGCTTTCCAGGTAGGACAGCCCCTGGACAGACCCACCAGGAAGATTTCCCCAAAGCCAAGGCCTTCAGATTTGCAAAGTCTGTAGCTGCAGAGCAGGGAGTGATGCCAAAATTTCCAGACAGTTTCTCCTGGAGCCAAGAGCCTGGAAGAGTGGATATAATCTGGGCTCAGCTCCCAGGTCCGCAGCAGGGAGCCTGGAAGCTCAGAGAGGCCTGGCCAGAGCCAGAGCTCTCCAGGCACGCTGGTTCCTTGCTGAAAGGCTGTGACTCAGAGCCCGAGCACGGGGGACAGTCTCTAAGGGTGGGGAATCATCCCAAATGCCAGTTGTCCTCATCTGGACCTAGCTGGACCAGATCATGACTTAGGGAGCTGCATGCCAGCAGGATGGTGACTATTGTTGCAGCAGGGCTCCAGGTGGTCTCTTCTCTTAGCACTTGTTGGGACAAGGAAAATCTCTGTGTCAAAAAAATCCCATTTTTGTTCAGGACCATCATGTTTCGGGAGCGCTGCAAGCAGAAATGTATTAGAATTTCAAAATACTCTCCGAGTTATGTCCAGCTTAGCTGGAAATCAAATTTAAAAGATAAATAAATAAAAGTTGGAATTGAAAAAGAGAAAAAAAAATCTCTAAAAGTTTGAAACATTACCTTTTGCCAGAACAGTATCTGCTCTAGGCATTGATGGAAGGAATTGACTAATTTGAGCAAAACAGCTTTTTCCCTACTTGTTTCTAAATGAACTGATCTAGCAATCCAAAGACAGAAATGTGGGCTGGGTTCCTCACCAGTGTGTGAGTCCAGTTCCACTGACTTCTGGCAGGATTTCCTCAAAGTAAGTTATTCAAGAATGAGTGCAAAACCCACCAGCTAAATTATTCACAACTACAGTCCCTGCTTTATTAGACTTTACTAGGAAAAAAAAAAAGTGACAAAAAGAATAATTTATTTTGACTAATCACAAATTCAAATCGCTTCTCTAGAAAATGACATGCAAACAGCTCTAATCAGCTTAATAAGGTTTGGGAGGGAAGCCAGGCATTGATTTGGCCTCTTGGAGCTCTGATATCACTCTGGCTACAGTGCAGTAGTTAGAGGAGTCAGAGATGCAACAAGCTGGATTTTTAGAAACCCCTGCCAGTGGAGACAGCTGCCCTTGGGACTGACACCCCCTGAAGTCTCACTCACACAGAGGAGTGTGTATTCACTTGATGAGTGCATGTGTTCACACTCTCCCCACTGGCTGCATTGGCTCTGACACGTTTCTGTGTGGACACAGTGCTCAGCAAGCTGCAAAAAGTGCCTTTCAGATAAGGCGAGTCCTTCCCTGATAAGCTCTGTATGGGTCTGGAAACTCTTCCCTTCACTCAGCAGGGAGGGATTAATGGTAGTGACTAATGCAAGGTGGGCAGGGCAGGCTTCCCTTCATGTTTTTCTGTTTAGAAGTTTTTCCCTCCTGCTCTTTGACAGGTCTCCACCACACTGAAAAATTGTATATTTAATGGAAATGCAGGCTCCACCAGCAGAAAAGAAAGGAGATCTTGTGGGACAAACACAATACTAGGAGGCAGGAGATGTTAGTTCAGGTTCTGGCTCTCCTACAACCTGCCTGTATGATCCCTAACAATTCATCCCATACCTCTGTGCTTCTGTTCTCCTGGTAAATGAGAAAAACAAATTGCAGACTTCCTTCCTCTCTTCAATTTGTTTAGCCTGCAGGACTCCTTGGAGCAGCCTGTGTCTCCTGTTACACATTGATGCAGGGCCTTCCCCAACAGGTTGTGGACTCAGAGAAGATTCCTGAGTGCTACTGTAATAATGAGTCATTTACCCCCAAACTCCCTTAGCAGGTTATTGTGGATAATAAATAAGGGAAAAACTGACCTTTACAGAAAGCTGAAAACTTTTTGAAGGTTTAAAAATCAGAGCATGCCAGGACAGGAATGTCAATTCAGCTCCCTACAGAAAGAAAGACAATTATCTCCATTTCAGAGATCAAAAACTGGACAGCAAGAACAAATTATAGTTTCCCAGTTCCCAATCCCCTGTGGAGTTTTTGAGAATTAACCATAAATCTCTGTTGCAGAGCTCTTACTAACTGGTTTTCTTCTTTGTATTTCAAAACAAAAAAAAGCCAAGCATTTCTCCCAGGTTCTCAGCAAAGTCAGAATGAGAGGGTGAAGTGTTTTTTCCAGTCCTTCAATTATTTTTTTTTTGTTGAGAAATATTTACAAATTCTAAATCTAGTCAGTCATGGGTCATTTTTTATTAAGAAAATGTTAATTTTCTTGATAGCGTTCAAGAAAATTAACCACTGGGCTACTCTCCTATTACTCAATGAGATTGTGATTAACAGAAATGAAGTCTCTCACCTCACAATACAGGCTGGGCAGAGGATGGATTGAAACCAGCCCTGCCAAGAAGGACTTGGTGGTGTTGGTGGTTGAGAAGCTCAACATGAACTGGAATGAGCACTGGCAACCCAAAGAGTTCATCCTCTCCTGGGCTGTGTCAACAGCAGCAGGTCAAGGAAGGGGATTCTGCCCCTCTATTTGTCTCTGGTGAGATTCCAGCAGGAGTTCTGCATCCAGCTCTGGGGACCCCAAAGTATGCAGGACATACAGAGGAGGCCATGAAAATGCTCTGAGGGCTGGAGCACCCCTGCTCTGGGGGGACACTGAGATTTGGCAAAATTCAGGCTGGAGAGAAAGGGTTGAGGGAGATCTTAGAGCCCCTTCCAGTGCCTAAAGGGGCTCTAAGAGAGCTGGAGAGGGACTTTTTGCAATGGCATGGAGAAGAAAGAGGGAATGGCTTTCAGCTGACAGAGGGCAGGGTTAGATGAGATACTGGGGAGAAATTCTTCCCTGTGAGGGTGGTGAGGCCCTGGCACAGGGTGCCCAGAGAAGCTGTGGCTGCTCCATCCTTGGAAGTGTCCAAGGCCAGGCTGGATGGGGCTTGGAGCAACCTGGGATGGTGGAAGGTGTCCCTGCCTATGGCAGTGGGGGGGAATGGAATGGTCTTTAAAATCCTTGCAACCCAAACCATTCTGTGATTCTGTGATCCTGATCTTTTAGTAGAATGTGCGTATATTTCCATGCATGTCTGTACCTATACTGATAAACTTATATACTCTGAATTGCAAATATTTGTCAAGCACACTAAACATTGTAAATGAGAACAGCTACAGCATTCTTTCCAAACACATGAATAGGCCTTGCAGGATAATATATGTGAATCTTGTCTGTGTGCTTAGCTTCTCCTGTAGATTAATTTCCTGAATAGGGCATCATCTCTGTAGGAGTCACAAGGCATCTTTTACACTGCTAGGTTCCAGCACAATAATGTGGTCAGGAACCATGAATTCTTTAGGTATCATTCAGGGGACATTTTATATTCATTATTCATGAGAAGAGAAGGTGGGAATAATGTTTTTGGCAGACACGTGCCAGAATATGTATGGGATTCATGAGAAGATGGCTTTTCATACAAGTAGTCAACTCCACTCAATTTAAACCATGGCTCTTGGGAAGCATTTAAAACACAGAGCTGCATGGAGCTGCACTGTAAGCAGCACAGAGCAAACTGTCCAGTGTGTGTGTGTGTATATAAAAATATATCTATATTTACATATAGCCAGATGCTCAAGGTCAAAGGCACAGAGGTAGCCCCTTGGGGACTGGAGCTATGAAAATGTTGGCTGAGACAACTGGCAGTTCAGCACTCTGCACCCCTGAGATGCTGCTCCAAACTAGAATTTGTCCTTGGAACTACAGAACAGGCTCTAAGACACTGCCTCAGCACCCATGGCAAGGCACATCTGAGGAGCTCAGGCAGCAGATGCAGAGAAAACAATGGTACAATTGGATTGGAGTTTAAAGTGTAAAGTCAGCTATCCCTGTACAGCTGCTCAGGACCTTTCACACCAGGACACCTCCTTCCCAAGGAGCTACAAAGCTCTGATCCTCACAAATGGTGCACACACAGCTACAGGCTCAGCACAAGTGCAATAATCCATCTGTGTCTCGAGGCAGCATCTCATGAGCAAAACTGGGGGGAGAAAAACCCGTCCTGTAAAAGGCACAGTGCTCAGTGAGAGCTCTCAGGCATGGCATCAGACAGGACTTGGGGATGGCATTGAGAGCTGGGGGAGCCCAGCCTGGAGAAAGCTTCATTGCTCCCTACAACTCCCTGAAAGGAGGGTGTAGTGAGGGTCAGTCTTTTCTCCTCAGTAATAAGTGACAGGATGAGAGGAAACGGTCTTAAGCTTAGATTAAATAACAGGGGAGGCTTAGATTAAATAACAGGAGAAAATTCTTCATACAAAGGGTTGGAAAGCATTGGAAAGGGCTGTCCAAGGCAGTGGTGGAGTCACCATCCCTGGAAGTGTAGGCCCTGAGAGTGGCTTGGTTGGTCAGAGCATTGTGCTGTTAACACCAAGGTATGGGTGCAATTCCCCCGTGGGAATATATTCACCTTCGAGTTGATGATCCTTGTGGCCCCTTCCAACTCAGACTATTCCGTGATTCTGTGAAAAAAAAGTGTAGATGTGGCACTTCAGGGTGTGGTTTAATGGTGAACGTGATGGTGGTGCTGGTTTGACAGTGACCTTGATGGTGCTGCAGGTAATTTCAAGCCTTGGGGGTTCTATGATTCCATGCAAGCTGAAATCAGTCTTGTCTTCTTCAGGTAGCCACTGGAAACCAGAGGGATGGAGAGGCACACACATGTCATCACCAAAACAGAGGGAATGACTCCTCAGGACACTGCAAAGCTACAGGAATTCTCATAATCCAATCCTCCTGACCTCCATGTCCAGACTGCTTCCTATCTGCCCCAGGCACTTGGCTTCTGGCCTGGCCCTGAGCAGACTCAGCTTTGCCTTTCAGAACATTTACTGTGCAGTCAGGAGAGAGACATGAAACAGCTTGGCAGTCTGAGCTCATTATTAACAGATTAATACATTATTAACAGATTTTGGAAACAAGTAATCTGAATATAGTTCCAAAACCTATATTTGCCCTGCCTAACTTTAGGCTCACAGTGGAGCCACAAAAATTAGTACCATAATTGCCTTCAGCTCCTGTCTAATTGAAGAGACAAGCACAGACAGAGGTGATCTGACTCTTAACTGGGCTGGAGGTTTACACTCTCTTCTTTTCTTCTACAGTGGAGCATTTTGGATGATCTTTCTGTGATCGTTCCTCATTTCAGCCTTCTTGAATTTCCCCAGCCTTGTCAGAAAGTACATCTTGGATGCTCTGGGCTGTTTCTTTAGAGATTCATCTCTCTTAAATACTTGGACTTATTTTCACCTTTTCTCCAATCATCATCTTTACTTCATTAATGCTCTAGATCCAGCCCAACCCTTTCCTTACTCTGACCAAATCCAGTTTAACCTCTGTTATCAAATCCAACTGTAATTTCTGTGTGAGACGGTAATGGTTTAGCAAATCTACTTTATCTATTTAGGTGGCTTCCCTGAAAGAACTGGGAATTAAAATTGTCCATTACTATAAGGTCAAATACACTGAAGCTCAGCCACATATCCTTGCTTTGTGGGCCATTTTTTTTTTCTCCACAAATTCACTCTCAAAAAGACAGTGAAAGCAATTTCATGGGAAGAGAACAGATAAGTGTATTATTAAAATAGTTGTTAAGATTAGTCCTGTACAACTTGAGCTCAACAACCAGCCCCTCCAGGAGCAGTCAGAAACCAGAAAGTATCTGCCTTGGGACCAGTCAGTCATGTCTCCATCCCATGCTGGCGCCTGTCCTGCTGGGAAAGGGGGCTTGTCTTCACTAATTTCATGATGTCACCATTAGAGGAATGGGAAGCACTATTTCCATGAATAATAACATGCCATGAAGGGCCATCAGTGCTCAAGAACAATGGCCTTGATCACTGTCCAGCCAAGCAGCCCAAAGAGCTCTCTCCTTGTTGTGTAGGGAAACGAGTTATTGATTTGCACATTGTTGCAGAGGGCAGTTCTTAATCATAATTAAGCCACTGTGAAAAGTCAAAGCAATCAAATCATGAGAGGGCTTTCACCATTGCAATCTGGCATCCATATGTTCAATGGCAACTCAAACAGACTGCTTTAATTTTTCTGTAGTTTTTTTTCCCCCTCTGAAGACTCAATATCATTTACCCTTTTAAATATGTCAGTTCTGTGATTTTGGGTATGCAGGCCCATATTGTCTTTCAGAAGGCTAAGTTAAAACACAGCACTCTATTTTGATGCACTGTACAATAAGGAATCATTTCTTTAAGAAAAATAAGGCATGACAGTCACCATTGTGTTGGAGATATTCCCACAAACTTCCATATTTCAATCCCGATGTGGGTTGCTTCAGAACCTGACCAAGTTGCTTAAGTAAATTCTGAATAAAAGTAAAAGGAGACAAAAATTCTTTTAGCTGATTGTTAATCTAGGGCACTGGATAGATCCTTCCATTTCCAGGCATTTCTCAAATACTTCTACCTGAAAAGTTTAGTGTTCATGCTCATCTTGGGTCCATTAAGAAAATTTGAAAAAAAAAAATCTAACTAAAATGTCCTCCTGAAAAGAGTCTAAAAGCATTTGAATTCTGGCAGTGAAGATCAGTTCCTCTCATCAAGGAAAAAGAACTAATGAGTGAAAGAGGGGGTTCAAGTGTAAAGGGCTTCTCTTGGCCTGGAGTGTATTTACTATAAAAATTATATGTATTTTTCAGATAGCTGAGCTAAAGTCATTTTACAGTGGGAATGGTAGCAAAATAACTTGGTGGTTTTAAGGGAGAGGACAATCAATTTATGAAAGGACTGAGACTCTTCCTGACAGAAGGAACAGGACCCCTGAAACTCTGCACCCCAAGTGCCTCCATATGTGGGCTATGGGAGTGAAGGAGCTCCTCCAGCTGGTCCTCCCAGCCTAAAGAGATGTTAAACCAGGCCTCAGAAATCACTTCCTGGACACACCAATTTCCTTCCACTGCCTCTCAAGTGATCACAGCATGTCTAAGTTAGATGGACAGAGCTATGCCAGAAGAGTTAGATGATCTGCGTCCTATCAATGGGGGAATATTTAATTTCTCTCTATTGGACATAGCAACTTTTTATCCAAATCTAAAATTGGAAAAAAACTTCAGGAATTTTATCAGAATATTATTCTGGAGTACAAAGTAGCACTGAAGATCATGTATTGCATGTATTACAGAGGAAAATGTGTCTTAACTTGTCTGAAAATCACTGGAATACATCAAATTCATCCGTTTTGCTTTGGGCTTTTCTGTCCTGCCTTCCTTCAGTTCCCAAATACCTCCCAAGGTGTCCTGCAGAGCACGTACCCCAGGTCCCTGGCTTGCAGAGCTGGCCAGCTTTTCCTCAGCAGCACATCACTCAGCAAATCCAGTAGGAAACAGGAAAACAAATGTCATTTTTTTTTGTATATACTCTTGAATCCTATCCCAATGAGGATCTTCTATTGCCTCTATGAGCTGTGTGAGCAAGGCTGAAATAAGGTCATTGAAAGGATAAGAAAATAAAAATTAGCCTAAAAGCCCCTGAAATTCTATTTTTTAAAAATGTTAAAATGTGAGGAGATCAGGGCCACATTTTCAATGCAAGAGAATGCTTAGTCATTGAAAGTCTTAATTAACAACAAAGGGGAAAGTTTTAAATCATCTCAAACTACATTTGAATGGGTAAAATATTAAAAACTTGCCACATTCACCATCAGATCCTTAAAAAGTAAAAATGTGAAATTTCAGCAATGTGAGACCTGGGGCCACTGAAGGTTTGAAGAGCCCTGAACTAAACTTAAAACCTAAACCTCAGTTCCTTGGGCAGGACTCATGGCAGTGTCTGTTTGGAGAGTGATGCTACGTGATATCTCTCCAGTACATCTCCAACTCTTCATGGTGATGAACTTCACAAAATAAAACCCTCTCCCTGGCCCAAAAACAACGTAGCACTTAACATAACCACACAAATTCCTGTATTATTGGTGGTGCCAGCCTGACTTAGATGATGTCTTCATGGCTCTCCAGCAGCTGACAGACCATATGTCTCACCAGAAGAGCCCTTTACAGCAGTGTATTGGCACGACAGAGTCTTACAGGACAGATTGGAAGCACCAACTCTTTCAGAAGGGCTCAGCCTTGCAAACACTGGAAAGGCAAAGCTGAAAATGCCTGGTTCTCCTGAAATCCCTAAGCATATAACATTATGCACTGCTCCAGCATGGATAACCAGATTGCCTTCCTGATTTCCTCATGGGAAGCCCAAGCAGACCATGGAAATAGAAAAGCCTCCTCCGGTGTTTTCATAATGAATTGCATTTGTTAAGCCCGCTTAAGCAAATTAATTGATTTGATATGACTTAGAAGGACAAAATTTTCCACTTTCTTTTGGCATTTTACAGCCATGCTGCCACATCTAAAAGATTCAGGAGGGCAGAGGAGTTAAAATGAAGGACAGTGGAACCGGCAGCTCCTCTGGCTTCCCATTCCCTGCAAAAACAAGAACCATTCTGCATGGCAGAGTCCTGTGTCTTACCCCCAGCCCAAAACACTATGAATAAGGACCACAGTTCTCTGTTCACTCAGGAATGCCAGATATGAAACCACAATCAAGCTTCGATCTCTTCAGCACAGCATGCTCCACATGCCAATCTATGTTTGTTGAAAAAAAAAAGATTCTGCTGGAATAAGTTTCTATTATAAGCTCTCACTGTGTACATTTTTTGGAGTTAGTATATAATTCCTGCAGCAGAAACCAATATCTTTTCTGTTTTACAACTGCACATAAATACAACTGCCTTCCATCTAAAAAAAAATAAATATTCACAATGTCTGTTCAGTTTGCCTTCTCGCAGCATCTCTCTCCCTCTGCCCAAATATAATCACACTTTCTAACCCAAATCACTCATGGAGGGGGGGGAGAGCCAAACAAATCTCACATTCATAAACTCAGATGACAGCCACCCTGAGCCACAGGAATAGCACGGAATTTATTGGAGCTGTTAGCCCAGTACAAAGCAACTGGAGTAAACAGTGACTTCCAAAGCAGGCAGAGTTATTTGGAGCAGCTCCAGCAGGCAAATGATAGAGACATTGATAGCTGGGGCAATTATTATTTCCTTTCCCCACACCCTTTTCCTTTTTGCAGCTTGGCCAAATGAGTTTTTCTGCAGATGCTGGAGGCACTGGAATCTGATGAAAATTATGTTGTTTTTTATGGTTATCCTCAAGCTGTCAATACAAGAATGAAAAAAATTTCCAGCTTGCCCATCACCATGAATTCATGGTGGGAATGGTGTTTACACCTCTAATAAGTTCACTGGATCTTGGTTTCTTCTTGGAATTGTGAAGCAGGTTGTCTGACCAAGTGATTTTTCTGTGTGGAGCAAATAGGATAAGGGCCAATTTGTCTGGAATTAATTTTTTTAATAAATAACCGAGCATCCATTAATAAGAGCTGAACTCAGATGAGTCCAAGTTTAAAGCTTAGACTTGAAAAATAGGATAATTATTTCTATTAATAATGTTGTTACTGTTCTTAGCAGCCTCACAGTTACAATGAGAAAGCTGCTACACTGAGAGTTGGGCAAAAACTGAGCAGAAAAGTAGTCTTTGCCCCAAATAACACACAGTCTCATGCAGGAGACTAACAGGGAAAGTTCAGGGACATGGGGAGCAGTTGGTAGCCTGAATGAGATGAAATAAGGGGACTCCAGTGTCACCTTCTTATTCAGTCTGGTTTCTTTCCCCTAGCAGACCTCTGTGTCAGGGAGTCTCCCTTTCCACACATTCACACAGCTCCAAGCATCAGCTCTGCTCTGCCTGCAGATCTGGTGAGCCTTTCAGCAAGTTTCTAAGTGAAAGGTATGCAAGTGGATAAGACAGACAGCCTGGCCTTATTTGTGCTCTTTATTCTTGTGTTGAACTCACGTGTACGTGGGACTGTGCCATGTGTTTCCAGTCAGCCCTGGGACATGGGATTCTGCACGGGCAGGGAAGTGAAAGGTTTCAGCAGCAAAGGGTGCTGCAGCAGATCCTTCTGGCTCCACTGCTGATATTGCTGGGCTTCTTTTGGGCTGGGGAGAGGGGGAAAGCTGCCCTGGCAGGGCGAGCTGAAAAATTGTTGGGTTTGATGCTTTGGACACAATCTGAGAGTGAGCCAGTGGGCTGAGCACTGAACCATGACCTGCCTGATGCTGTTTCAGTTTCTAGCTCTTGTTGATCCTTCAGGAAGTTTGGGAATACACATACACATTCCCATGGTGTTTTGCCCTACCTGGTACTTTTGCCTGTTCACCACATTCTGCAGTTTTGCTGCAACCCAGACATCCCCAACCCAAGTTCTGTTGCACAGTTGGAACATTTCAAAGACTTTTGGGCCAGACACAATTGTGCAATTGCTTCACAGATCAAAGAGCTAATATGCATTTATTATTCCCTTTGTAATGCATTATAAATTGACAGCCTAAAAATTGTCCCTCACACAACAGCAAAAATCTCATTCCTGAAACCCTCATGGAAGGTATATGACAGCACACAATCCTGTACCACATTTACTTAATGCAATGTGAACTCAGAGAGTAACTTAATGGACATTGTGGACATAATTGGTAATATCCCAGCATTCTGCAGTGCCAGCCCTGGTCTTGCATCAAAGATTTATAAAGACCAGACTGTTTTTCCTGTTTTTCCAGGATAAAGGCCAATATTGTGCAATCCAGTACCTACAGGGATGATGCAGTTGATGGAGGCAGAACAGAAGATTTCTACATCAAAAGGGTTGTCAGCACCTGAGCAATTGTCATGAACTCGGTTTCTTTTATACTTTTCCCAGGTACCAATTTTATAGTATTTACTGTTGGCAGGAGGCATTGCAACTATGAAATCAAACTGATCTCTTCTGAAGAGGTCAGCTAGGAATCCAGTTCAGCTCACCATCACTAACTAACTGGTTTTATTCACGTTTTAAAACTGGACTTAAATGTATTCTGTTAGGATTTGTGACTTCAGGTTTTGGGGAGTTTTTCAACATAGAAAGCTGCTGTCTGTAATTCTCAAAGATATTTATCAGCTAGATGAGAGCCAGAAATATGACACATAGTGTCATCTGGAGATGTTGGTATGTTGGAAACCTTCTGGAACCATACTTGTGGTCTGCAGCAACAGTTGATAGCAAAAACCACAAAAAATCTCCACCTAACAAGGAGAAAGACTTTACAGTGGCTGAAGAGTAACTTCAGATGAGATTATGCCTTTCAAGCACCTATTTAATCTCCTGGGGCTGCAGTGGGAACTTGGCTCAGATGCCAACATTCCCACTGTGGAGCTAAAGAGATGAAATGAATTCCAGGGTCAGGGTCAGGCTGTCTCACTGTTTGTCATGAGCAGCCCTGAGAGGCCCCTGAAGGCTGAGAGTCACCAGCCATGGCAATGTGGACCCTATGAAACCATGATATTCCCAGATGGATTCACAAGCCTTGAGCTCCTCAGCAGAGCCGTATCCTCCCTGGCACACCCAAGCCTGCCCTTTTCTCATGTCTGGGTACATTTTCCATATATCTCCTGTACACAGTCCCAGTCTACACTCTCAATAGTTTATGCCTCAGGCTCAAGCCATTCCTAATTCTTTTCAGGGCCCTTGGTCCCATTTTCCTGGAAGTCATAGAGCGAAATACTTGGGTTGGAAGGGACCTTAAAAATCATCTCTTTGCAATACCCTACCATGGGCAGGGACACCTTTCACTATCCCAGATTGCTCCAAACCCTGTCCAGCCTGGCCTTGAACACTTCCAGGGATGGGGCAGCCACAGCTTCTCTGGGCACCCTGTGCCAGGGCCTCACCATGCTCAAGTATTCACAGTTATGTTCCTGGGATGCCCTAAATCTTCTCAATCTGTAAAGTTCTGAATTTCTCTTCTCAGCTCCTCTACCTATATATCTGGTTTGGGAGTTTTTTACACCTGAAATATTCATTCCTACCCTGTCTTCATGTCAGATCCCCACTGTATCTCAAACTCAGTGTTTTCCATATCTAAAATTCCTGTACTAATTTGTTCTTCATCTCTTCATTTGGCCCTAGATTATGTTCTCTTTTCGCTTTTACATGATACCCTCCTTGCTAAGCCTGAATTTCACACAAACAAAACAATTCCTCTCTTTACTTCCACTTCTTCTCTATTTACATTCAGAAATACAAAAATATTTTTGACAAAACTTAAAATAGAGATTTCAGAATTTCAAGAGGTGAAGCATGAAAGAAGCACCATAAAGCAAGGCCATGAAGATCAGTCAGCTTAGGAGTCATGGTTAGTCATGTTTGTCTTGACTAATGCATCCCTAAGGATTGTAACACACATACACAGAGCCTGGCTTTGCTCAACAGGCTCAGAAAAGGTGGCTGAAAACAACCTGACTGCCTCTTGTCCTGCAGGTGTTCAGGCACTGTTTTAAAGCCACCTTTTACACACTGGCAAGAGGAACTGTTTTAATCAGACCAATAATGCAAGAAATAAACACGTCCTTTAACCACTAAAAGGTGTCAGTGCAGTTTGTAAAAGTCACCAGCACCTTGAAACCATTTGAAACTCAGGCTTCATCACATTTCCCCTTCAGCAAAGTAGTTGCTGAGTTAATGGACACGACTGAATCCAGTCTGGGCTAGTGGGGTGGGGAATATGAGGAGCTACTCCTCAGTCAGCAGGAAGCAGGTCTTCCAAGTGTATTTCAGGTGAGACTTCTGCTGAAAATTCCAATCTCCAAATTTACAATCTCCATGTGCTATGACTCCATATACAAGTATTAAATTCGTCACTCATATTAAAAAAAAGTTGCCTTCACAAACATTAATGGTTTTTTATCATATCTTTGTACTATTTTTATTGTCTTGTTCTGGTGACTAATGCCCCTATACCTTAGAAGCCATTAAAATCTGCAAAATATAATAATTTATCCTCACTTCAAGTGAAAACTCTGTCCAGCAGGAGTAGAAAAGATGAACTTCACTTGTTTCCAGATTAATCTTTGCATTGGATTGTTAAGAAACTCTGTTCTTTTGTTGACAGGCTCTGTCATCCCATCTTCCTTTCTCATTTCCAGGAGCCCACTGATAAATTCTTCACAAGCACAAATGTTTGGGCTCAGTGCAGGAATAACCAAGCAAAGTCCTGAAGATCCTTTATGCTGAGCTATTCCTCAGGATTTCCACAGGAAAGAGACAATGTGGAACAAGCATGTTGTCATCTCTCAGCTTCAATAAATATTTGGAGCCAAACTCTCATGAAACAATAAATTCCATATCCAAACATTCCCTTAGGTTAATTCCAACTGAATGTCATCCCTACCTTCTGCTTTCCAGTAATTTTCCCCATTTTAACACTATCTTCATGACCTTGCTGAGGTGCTCCCTGTCCCATTAAAAGCCATTAATGACAATGTTCAGCAGTGTCAGTCCCACTATTGACCCCAGAAGAGAAGTGCCAGCAGCTGGTCCCCAGTTGCACATCCTGCTGATGCCCATTGTTCCACAAGCTCAGTGGTCCAGTTTTCCCACCAAATTTTCAGCCCATCCACCCAGTTCACATCTCTCTGAACTTACAGTCATCTCACCACGGTGTCACTGCTCCCATTTGTTCCCCATTTTTGTGCTGCTTTAGGGGAACTGGAAAACAGAGCTCTCAGGCAAAACAAAGCAGTTGGCTCAGCTCACATCCAGACTTTTGAAGCATCAGAAGCTATCAGCCTGCTGTAAAGATGCTTGGCATCCTAGGAAGTCAGGAGCTGACTTTAGGTGACTTGGGGTGTCTTTACCTCTGGAGTTTGCTTTTGTGATTCCAGATGTGCATCTGATAAGCATTAGCTCATATTTTCATACCTGTCAGTCTCAAGGCTGGCAGTGAGTTGTGCCAGAAGAAAGCTGTTCTGCACTTTTTTCAGTCCAAGGGAGAGTTCTGGGGAGCACTGAAGAAAGAAGTCATCCCAGGAGTCCTTTGGTCAAAAAAGATGATGCTCCAAGTCCAAAATGCAGCTTGGGACAACGTCCTTTGCGTGGTTAAACCCAAAGATCAAGGTCTGTGGCATTTCCCTATCATTTTGTAAAAGCAAAAGCCTGGATCCACTTTTCCTCCTGCTGAACTAACAGCACTGGGCGTTCATGTCTGTAACCTGAACACTGCCAGGGGACACTCTGTGACCCTGAGATTGACTGGCACACTCTGGTCACACCCCTATTGCTAAATTCCCTTCACTATAACACGGGGTTGTTGCCTCATCTTTCCCATAGAAAATTAATCACAGACACAAATGTTGTGAATCAAGAGAAGTAAAAAGGCATAAATCTTTCTTTTTCACATGGTACATTTTATACAGGTATAAAACAACCAAAATCAAGAGTCAAGGCTTTGGATGCATCCAGCATTGCTGATGATGCAGCTGACTTCAGCAAGGGCCATTAACTTAATGCTGAGCACTTCTGCCTCAAATAAAACAGCTCGATACAACTATTTTGGGAGAAAATGCAGGCATAGGACTCAAGCACTTTGGAAACCTATTCTAGGCTTCATCCCTTCCTGTGACAAGGAACAAATCAGAACATTGTTTGATGATACTACTTTTCCACTTAGCAAAGCACTATTAGTATAATAATCTACTAAAATATATAAAGAACAGGAAAAGCAGAAAACATTGGCAATGCTATCTGCTATTGCTATTATTATTTTATTATATAGGTCTTAATTTTGGATTTGATCCTCAGGAAATGAAATTTAGAAGCACAGATAAAATTGGCAATTTGACCAGTTCATTCTGGGAAAGTTCAAGAGCAGCAAAGTGTGAGACAACAGCTATCAGGCTTTATCTCCAGTAACTGCTGACACAGGTGAGCTTATAGACAACTATATCAAATTCAGTGCCTGTCTCTGAAAATAAGGGGAAAAAGAAGTCTTTGGCACTTGAGTTAGGCTCAACATAAAATTCTGACAACCCCTAAAATCTTTAACATTTTTTCTTAATTTAAATGAAGCCTAAGAGTGGTTCTATCTAAATTTGGAAATTCACATAAAAGTACAACTCATATAGGAGAAGAATTTGCAAGAACAAAAAAAAAAAAACAAATTAAATACCTGTTTGTCACATCCAGTTTAATAAATTTTTGACAGTGTTTTATCTGAGTTTCTCATGTATAACTTAAAGTAACATGGACAGAACTACAGTAAAGTGGTTCTGCTGCTGTTCATAATCACAAAGCAGTTAGTAACTGTCACAGTCAAAGTGGAAAAAGATATCCAGTAGTTTTCCTCAAGTATCTGATCTGGCTCTGTACAATGTATTCATTAATGACCTGAATCCTGAACCAGGCTTGTAATTGCTAGAAAGTTTGTAGTTAATCCTGGGTTGAGTTTGGGAGTGGACAGATGACCAGCTTGCTAATCTTTGCTATTCATCTCTTTACTGTAATACAACCCAGATGATTATGGCAAGGAAAAAAAAACTTAAATAAATGTATTTTAAATAGAGTACGTAATGCTACCCAAATGCAGGGTTTGAGGCTTATTCTGCAAAGTATTTTTTCTGTCCATTTGTTACATCCTGAATAAACACAACTGGTTTTCTATGCTGCAATACTTTTCCCCTGAGATTTACAGGGCGCTCTTCAGAGCCAAGCAGTTTTGCAAACCCTTCACAGATTTTTAAAGCTGAAGGGAACCATTTTAATTATGTAGCCTTATCTCCAGCCTAATACATGAAATAGATGAATACATGAGAAACAGGTTCAAGACATCCCAATTTTTTTTTAAAGAGCTGTAATTATCTGGAACTGATGTATTCATCTTCCTCTCAGGCCACCACCCTGGAATCTTCTTCTGCCATTTCCAATTTACTGAGCTGGGCATGGATTTAAGCCATTGCTGACCCTGGAGGAAAACCACAGCTTTGCCACAGACTGGTTTAGATTTAGGCCAGGGAGTCCAGGCCCCAGCTTGAAATGCAGAGGTCAAACTTCAGTAACCAGAAATAATCTTCAGAGCTTTAAAATGGCAGGGATCCAAGGATCCAGCTTTCTCCTTGGTTTGATAAATGCTGCCCCGAAGTAAATCCTGGAGGATTTGTGTGCTTCTCACATATCTAGAGGTATTCAACATCTTTGTCAGCTTCTAACAAAAGCACTGAGGCCGCAGAGTGGGCATCTTTGGAGAGGTGGAGATGGGACTTAGGGCCCTGTAACTGTGAGGGACAGACTCAGGAGGTACCAGAGCCCTGTCCCTCTGTCTATTTGCCACAAGAGATTGTCAGACACCAACCATGCTCTCACATTTTCCACATGCAGGGAAGTGGAGAGGTCTGATGGCCTCCAGCTTTCACTCCTTTTTATATCCTCATGATCACAACAGAAATGATAAAGAAGCAGCAAGAAAATTTTATGTTTAGGGCAGATTGTAAGTATGAAGGTGGGCAGCATTAATTTTTTTTTTTTTGTAAAAAAGGGAGAAAAAGCCTTCTGGATGAATCCTGGTGAAGGGCAGCCTACAGCAAGAGAAATCCCTGCTCTCCTCCATTCCTCATCATCCCTCCTGCCTTCCCACAAATTTCTCCCTGGTTAAAGTGCTCACTGCAGGCAAGCAGGGTCTCAAATTTATGTCTCATCTGAGCTGTGGCTCTTCTGAGCACGATAATGCTCATTTAACACAGAACCATAACACTGGATCACGTATCACCTGAGGGGGAAAATGTGCCACCTCTGGAGGCACAGATACAACTTCCTCAGCACCTGGGTGTTCTTGGAGAGCTCTTAACTTACTAATTTGTTTTTTAATATATACTGCTATTCAATAATGGTAGAGGGGGCTGCTGGGTCTGGGAAGAAAATAAGACTGCTGGGTCTGGGAGGAAAATAAGAAAATAAGAAACCTTAGCTGAGCAGAGACGTGGCTTCAGAAGGGATATCCAGAGAATTGTGTCACACAAGGCTCACAAAACTCAAACCCTGCTGGGATTTGTTTTCCTCTCTGAGTAAATTATGTGACATGGAGGGACAGTCCTGCAGGAAACCTAAGCAGGGGATTCCAGCTTCAAGTCAAGGGAACAGCATGGAAAAACAAACCCAGGTATGAGAAACCTCCTCTGTTTTCAGCTACAGGTTTGAAGATACCTTGGCTCTCCCCAGCCTCTGACATGAAGTAGTTTGGTTTTCTGGCTTCCTTCAGAGCTTGATATGAGAGACAGTGCCTCTATCCCAAAGGAGAAGCTCTGCTTCCTGTTATTCTTGCCTCTCTCAAATCCTCTTGCTGTGTGTCCACACACGCTGCAGAACAGCAAATCCACTGCAGTAACCCCAAAGCACCTTTTGGGAAGATATTGATTTTTCCTATTATCCATTTCCTCTCCAGACTCAGGCAAGGAAGTGAGAAACCAAGGAAAATATAAAAATCAGTCAGCCTTGCTGTGGGTACACACTTGGGACTCCCCTAGCCTGAAGTGGGATGTGTGTTTGTGCATATCTGGAGCCATATTAAGATCCTTCAGTTGTTGTGAGATGTAAAGCTTGCACTGAAGAGCTTTAATCCAGAGCCAGTTTTGGACTCAAACCATCAAATTATCCAAATACAACAATTTTTTGCTTTGGTTAATTCAGAGTTAGAAAGCTGCTAGAAGGTTTCCAGGGTTTGGAGGGGTTTGAGGCAAGGAGCTGCTTACCTCAGTGCTGATGATGTGGGAGAAGGAAGGGAGAGCCTTGTTCTTCTTTGCCTCTGGACTTCCCATTTTACCTGTGACTGGAGGCAGAAATGCTGTGCTGCAAAAGGTGTTCTTCACATTCAATTCCCCCTTAAAATGGGATATAGTAGCCCTTTCCAAAACAGAGAAAAACTCAACTAAATTCTTTCAGCTCCCTCAAGGGTCAGTTCAAGGCTTTGACAATGACTTTGGGTCACTTCTGATTTCATCCAACTGTATTTGACCAGCCCTAATTGCACCAGCACATCTGGAAATGCTACACTAAGGCCCTGCCAGCACTTTCATTTATAAACCCTCCTGTTTTCATGGGTTTGTAACTTTTCCTGAATTAAAAAATAAGGGAACAGCAGAAAGGATGAAACTTGATATAAAAACTTCTCAGCTGGGGAGCAATTTTTAAATGTGTGTTGCAATATTTCAAGGAAATCAAATCAACCCATTTTGAAAATGACAAAAGAATCAATAGCAAGGGGTGGGAAGGTACAAGAACATTTTCTAGAGTTTGCTTTTTTCTTTATTTGAAGCATATAGGGAAAAAATATTGCAGCTATAAACCATATTTCAACTCTGACCTGTGGCTTGGATTGGAGGCTTTGGATGACTCTTTCAAGGGACAGCAAAGAAAAAGAATGTTTGCCCACAGCACCTCCTTAGAAATTACTCTGAGGGACAAAAACCATCAGTATGTCCCTATTATTTGGTGCAAGGTGATGTGAATTGCTGGAAGCTCTGGGAGCAGCTGCTTAAAAAAGAATATGGGCTTGTTTACCAGCACTATTTGACAGTGGAATTGCTAGAGCATGATCCTTCCAGACATGGAGAGAAGCATTGAGCTCTCCTTCCAGACAATCCTTCCTGGGGTTTACTCCAAAGCCCCTGGCTGAGGGAAGGTCCCACTCACCAAAGGCTGCTTGTGGTGAGCACTGAATAATCCACAGGGGGACACTAATTCTGAGGTGAAGATAAATACAAACACCTATGAATCAGTCACAGGATCACATTATGGGTAATGCAGTTCTACTTTTACAGTCATTAAATGGATTGGCTAAACAAGAAAAGCACACAGGAGCTGGTTCCTGCAGGACATTAGAAAGGTACTGCTGAGATGCTTCAGAGAATCATAAAATGGTTTAGGTTGGAAGGGACCTAAATGTATTTCCAGCCCCCTGCCATGGGCAGGATACCTCAGGTGGCACTAAGCAGCTGAATCACACAATACTTATTTATATTTACTAATAACTGAAGAACTTCCTGGACTTCAGTGTTTCCACAACAACTTTGTGCCCTCTACCTACACTGAGAACTCGGACACCTCCACCCAGCTGCCTACATTACCCAGAGCCTCCATCCAGCACTCTGCATCAGGAACCACACAGTCAAAGAACAATTCCAATTCCTTGGTCTCAAGAAGCAGGAGAAAGGATCACAGTGTTTTTTCCTGCACCCACTACACTGACGCAGCACACATCAAGAATACTTGCTAAAGTTATTACTGCAGATGACCCTTGATCCATAGATCAGGCTCAACTTCATGAAAAGCACATGAAGGTTTATCTGAATTCTTGCATTGTTCCAAGTTATAGGGCAGATTGTAACCCAGCTTGGCTGAAGATAAGTGGCATAAAAATGTTATTTGCAAGTGACCCCCTCTCTCTATTGACAGCTCCCCCTGCCTCAGGGACAAAGGTCCAGCTGAAGACATTCTCTATTCCATCCCTTCATGATTGTCCAGACACCCACTGGTGAGCACTAAATGTGGGTGTGAGCACTAAATGTGGGTGTCTTAGCCTGGAGCCTATCAAAGTTAGTAATTTTATGGAGATGACTTCCAGTCCTCATCCACAGCATCCAACAGCTTCTGCAGCATAGCATCAGCCTCTGTGCTGCATTACATCACATTTGCAACAAACACAGCCAACTGTGGCAGGTCAGCTTGCAAAAACATAATAATTTGCTTGAGTCCCTGAGCCGCAACCCTTAAACAGCTCAGGTGCAAATATGCAATTTGTATTCTCACCAATTCAAAGACACTTGAATTCTAATGTAGGTGCATAAGAACTTGGTGGAAGAAGAAGGTTTTTATTACAGTTTTTTTTAAGCCTGTCTCTTGTCTAGATGGAGCTGAAAGCACTGTGGAAGCATACTGGGAATTGTATTCATTACACAAACCAGCCTGGCTAAAATCAGAACCTCATTGACATGTCTTCACTTGGGTGAGCCAAATTGGAAACTGTGGCTTTGGTGACAACCATTGCACAAGTACAAAACTATTAATTTCTGGAATAATAGTCACAGGTCAGGTCATCTGTGACCAAGAAAGATGAACTGGAAATCAGGACGGTGCAGAGAAGGGAACTGGGATCATCTAAGGAATGTGGAACTTCATACACAGGAGAAGATGCTTGTTTTAAGTATCAGAACAGAAGCTGAAAGTTGATATGACTATTTAAACTACAGGACAATTTTGGCATGAGGACAAATGGGAACAAACTGTCCATGAATAAATTTCAGATGGACATTAGAAAAGAGTTTCAAACTGTCAGAAGAGTGAGGCCTTGAAGCAGCCTTCCCATAGGAGTAGTTATGGCATGAAACCTAACCCCTTTTATGAAGGAACACACCAAATTTATGAACAGATTATGTTACGTGGGAGGCTGAGGTAGCATGTGGCTCAATTGGTTGATCCGCAAGGCTCCGTTCAGGCTACCTCTGAAAAATTTTGGAATTGAATTTTCAAATGCCCTTTGTACTTTCTCTATGTGATACTGAGAGTAGAAATGCTTTCACTTTGCAGCTAGAGCCCTCTATTATGTTATTGCTACCTTAGACAAATAAAGGAAGTAATTGGAATACCACAGGAAAAGGTGATTTTGAGACATTACAGACACTAAAATAGAAAGATAAGGTAAAAGAAATCAGTCCATGTGCATTCATGCATGCATTCATTAACACCCTCTGTAAGATTTTAGTATTAGACCCTCAGGAACACCTATTTTTCTTTTGTTTACCTGGACCCTGAGCAACGTGTGCCAGACTCACATGTAATATACAGGGAATGAGCACAAGAATTCGTGCACAATTCAAAGCATGTCAGTGGCAGGCAAACCAGCACAGAGGAGAAATATGTGGTAAATAATCAAATAAGCTAGTTTCAGAAATGAAGGCATTATATCTGTATTAGCTCAGGACAGTTGTCTAGAATTAGTCATTCTGGAATGGGACCCAGTTCACTTAGATCCCAATTCTGTGACAGACAACAAGCCCATCCATATATTTTCCTGAACTGCTCATTATACAGCCCTTAAGTTTGTTAAATGCACCTTTATTTAATAAGAAACTTTTCTGGACTCTTATATGTACCACTGAGATTCTGTTGTGATTCAAGTTCTAGCCTTTCCCAAGTCTACATAACATTGTTTTCACTAAAGTTTTCTCAAGAGGGCTTTGGAATCAGAGGTAACAAAGATGGGGTGGTGTCTTCCTCCGAAGAATCTAAAAGCTGCAGTTCTAAAATCAGCTCTCTCTCTGTGGTTAAGCTATGCACACCTTTTCCAGGAAGGTACTGGAATTTTTCAGCAGGAAACACACAGGCTGAGCAGGCAGAATTTTGGTTCCCCACCTTCCAGGTCTTACAGGTTCCTGGATCTGAGCTTTTGTCTCTACATAGCTCAGCAGTTCTCTCCACAACTGAGCATTGTCTGTGGTTTAAACAGTCCCTGCAAAAAAAAAAAAAGTTGTTTTCAGGCTACTTAGAGACCCCAGCTCAAAGCAACAGAGTGCCCTGGGCCTGCACGACAAGAAAACTGAAACCTGTTAGAAATAAAAAAGAAAGGGTCATGATCTAATTCAAAAGCATGAATGTACAAAATAGAATGGAAAAGACCATTCAGATCAGATTTGGCCTTTGGTCATTGCTCTCCAGTTTTCCTCTGACAGCTTTGCTGCCTGAGCATTGCTAGGAACAAGATCCAGGAAGCTGCATAGTCAAACGAGGTTGTTCCATAAAAAACTTTTCCTTTTTAATGTCTGTCTCTTTTTCCACTTTGATCTACTCCAGATCATGGTGTAAGGCTTCTATTTATTTCATGAAGATGTGCACCACTGTTGATCATACACAGCTACATCCACTGGCTGGCAAAGTGCTAAGGACCATCATAAAATTGTGAAGAACTTAGAACCCATCATGTCACTTCTCATCTGCCTCCAAAAATTCCATCTGTTTGGTCAGACATTACTTTCTGTTCCAGCAACTTTCCCAATTCCTTTATATCAGCTTATATTTTTCCAGATGTTTTGTGATCTCATCCTCTCCTAATGTCTCCAAGACCTTGCCTACTGTCAAAATCTAATTTTATTGCAAGCCTGCAACTCCCTGATTTCACCTTTGTATGCAATGGGTTTTTACATTTGCATTGTTCTTGTCCCTTAGTACTTTTTCCTGTTACAATAAGCTCCTAAGTTTTCTTTAGCTGACCAGTATCCTCTTCCATCATCTCTTTCATGAGATTCAGGTGTGACCAGTTGAGCCCAACAGCTGTCTCTTCTTCCTGGTGATTTTTAATTTTTTTTTTTTTTTTTTTTTTTTTAAGATTGATCCTCAGATTGCTTTGGCTTTCAGAATATTTTGTTTTAATTTCTGGCACTGTATTTTGTTTCTTCCTGGAGACCTACTTATCACTGATGGTAGAAGACTAAGGCTGAAGTAATGATGATACATTAGCTAAGACAATCCACAGACTGACCATTGTTTATAGAGCTTTTTATGTCCAGACAAGGCTGGTAGTGATAAAAGATAATGAATATCAGGTGTCTTCTTACTGTTGTATGAGCCAGTGAAAAAACTGCTCAGTTTACTGAAATTTTTATCTAGAATATCAGACCTGGCAGATTGTTCAGAAGTTCTATGGTCATATGTGCTGGCAGAATGTGTTCATGTGGATGAAATGGTCACAACTAAGGGATGCAGTAGCTGAAAATCATCTCATTTGTCCACCATGAAAGTGTCCAGACCCATGAGGAAGGGAACAACAGACTTGCACCTGAGACTTCCCCTCTTCTCATGGAGAGGAAAAGATTTGGGCCAGTCCTGACCTGGAGGAGTGATTTGAGTCCAGGCACCTTGAAGTCCTCTAGGATACCCTAAAGAAGTCACTCACTTTGGAAACATCTTGCAGAATACCAAAATAGTCAAACCCAAGGGGATACATGATAACTTCAAAAATGCTTAACATTTAACAAATTGCATTGCCCATTTGTAACTCATCCTGTCAAATTTTGTGGACAAGATGTATTTCTATTTCAATATTATGTGCAGTTTTAAGAAACATAGTTACAGTTACATAAAACTTACATATTTTTTAAATAGAGAAAATAAAATCTCATTTTAAAGCGAAAAGCTGACAGTCTAGTTGTTGAGTAGCCTTATAATTCTTCAAATCAGGCAAGAACCCCTTTTCATCAGGCCAAATAGAGGCTTTGTGCTTTGAAAATGGTTTGTGCAGGGATCATTGCCTAAACAGGAGCCAAGGATCTGCACAAAGCTCTTGTTTTCTCTATACCTTTTCCTTAACTAACTGGAGGGTTTAGTTCTTCATAGGCTCAGTTTAGCATCTTTTCTGTGGTTCCAAAGATGAGCAAGTCAAATGTAGGGAGATTGCCTTACACTCAGGAAGCATAAATACTTTTAATATCCAAGCACTCAATTGATTGAACAAAACCTGAATTCCTCCCTCCAAGCTTTTAGTCACACAGAGGTGGTTCCACTCTGTCATTGCTCTGTTCTCTCAGGAGAAGAGGCTTTTGGGTCACTGGGGTCACATGGAGTCTGAAGGTGCAGATTCAAATCTACTTAGCAGTAGACTTGGACAGTTCACAGGGGTTGAGATCCTGCACCAAAGGATTCAGGGATCACAGCTCTCAGAGATGTAGGACTATGTTTGATTCATTGCTGCTCTGCTTTGTAGGAAATTTCCACAAGGACTTACACAAGGACTTTTTGTTCTTTGTTTGCACTCCTCCTCTCCACCCAACAAGCATGAGATTCCTAATATAGCTTTGAGGTTCCTAATATAGCTTTGAATCAGCTTCCTATTCCACCTGAAAAGTGGGTCTAATGGCACTGTCCTCCTTAATTGGTGTGATTTAAAACAAATGCACTGAGGGCTTTCAGCTGCCACTCAAGATAATGGAAGTTGGTGGCAATTTGGTACCAATAGACATAAATAACCAGTAGATGGGACCCCACAGGCTTTGAGATTTTAGTAAATTATTTGAACAGTTTAGATTATTCTACCACTCAAATCAGTGACAGAGTTTCCTTGGTTGGCAGCAGGATAAGAATTGTGTAACAGATAAGTGTCCTTGAATAAGAGCCCCATGTATCTACGAGCATTAGTCATTTTTAGCACAGGAGTTATACAGAGAGTTGAAACTGGTGATAACTTCCCTTCTTGCTGAGTTTGTGCAAACATTTCCTGAGGCTTTCAGTTTTACCACAATAGAAGGTTTTAAAGCTTGAATGGGGATAACTTGAATTATTAGCATCGGTCCCCCAGCCCAACCACAAGCATGTCTGAGCAGCTCTTGCTGATAACACACTGCAACAACTACACTTTCCTCACACATACCCATAAAATAAGCTGATACTCGTGATCACCACCACGTAGGAAATCACTGGTTTGATGGGATTGCTGCCCCCAAATAACCTTTCAGCTTCTTCCCTCCATTTTTAGCCTGACCATTTCAACACACAGTGCAAACAATTTCTCAGTGAAACCACAGGTTAACAGGCATTAACCACTCTGTTAACAGGTATTGAGGGCACCTGAGGCCAGTGGAGTCAGTGGCTCTCTGTGATGACTAAAGCAGCAGGTTTGGTGCTCTGTGACTGCACTTCAGGTGGGAGGGTTTCCTCACGCTCGTGGCATGCAAGAATGGCTCTGGGAGCCATCCCACTGGTTTCACCCTGGCTCTCAGCATTCATAGCCAGAGGGACCATGCAATGGCAGGAGAGCAGGTCATAAAACAGAGACTCCATTTCCTTCCACCCATGAGCAGAGCAATGCTCCATCCCAGCTGAAGGCCAGCAGCTTGTTCATAACTCAGTGACCTTTCTATTTCCTTACCTGATACTGGCTCTCCTCCAGTTTCTCTCAATGGCCAGCCATGGCATTGTCCTCCCATATGTACACAGGCCACCAGGAAATGCTGACTACTCCCTAAGGAGCCTCACTGCTAAATCCCCTCCTGGCCCACCAGTTCCCTTTTCAGTATTGAGTTATTCCCCCATCACTTTTCCTGTCCAAATTCTTCCACCTGAGCTTGCATCTACTCACATGTCATGATATGACAGGTATCAATGAAGGCTTGGCAGATTTCTCAGTTTAGGCCTGAGCCAAGCACAGAAATCTGTTCAAGGAGCCAGCTCAGGTTTGCTAAGGCCACCACACATTTATATGCACCTCTGTGTCCAGGCAGCTGAGGACACCAAGGGATAGGTTGTAGCCACAAAAGTCACCCATGATTTGTCATTCCTTTCCCACAGAGGTTTCCACATATAATTCCAGGCTTCACAGAATCATTAAGGTTGGAAAAGACCTCTAAAATATTGGACTTCAACCATTCACCACCATATTCACCACTAAACCATGTCCCCAAGTGCCACATCCACCCAGCTTTTGAACACCTTCATTGATGGTGATTCCAGCAGTTCCCTGGGCAGCCCATTCCAATGACTGACCAGTCTTTCAGTGAAGAATTTTTCTCCTAATATCTAATCTAAACTTCTGGTGCAGCTGGGAAAGCTGTCTTTCAATTTAACTGAGAAAGTCAAGAGAAGGTTTTCATATCTGAATATTTTTTTCTTTTCTCTTTTCTCATTCTTCTCTGAAGAAAGAGAGAAAAAAATTTTTTTTAATCACTTTCTTCTTAAAAATATTTCTTTTTCCCAAATAGATCCTCCAATAATCATCATTACAGTGAGCATTTCTTTCTGTCCTAAAAAATTATGGATAATGTTGCATTTGCAAAAATTTCTGCAGTACTGCTATAAAAACAGTGGGATCAACAGGAACAATTGAATGTGTTTGTTTAAGTCTCAGCAAGACACAGCATCCATAATGCAAAAAGGCAAGGGTAAAGGTACCTGCCACTGTAATGTTTAACTTTAGGAACAAAACCACTTGAAAATGAGGAGGTCAGGAGATTTTTAAGAAATAAAAAGGCACAGCTAAAAGGCTCAAATGACAGCAGTTGCTATGGAGACTTTTAAAAATGAGGTACCGTAATGATTTACAATATTGATCAACTAAAATTCTCCCTAAAATTTCCTCTGATTTTATCTCCTTTTAAAAGATCAGAAGGTTTTCTTTTTATAAAAGGGAGGAAAAAGAGAAGAGCATACTATATTAGGTTAAATATTAATACATTAATAAAGCAGGACAAGAAATAATTTGTGGAAACCTCTGCCAAAACCAATGAAAACCCCCTTAAAATGTTTAAATACTTTTATTTGAAAACCAGCCTGTCAGAGAGCTCAAAGGAATTACAATTGATTCAAGAGAGTTCTCAGACAAGATAAGATACAGCAGAAAAGCTCAACACTTCTTGGTCAAGGAGCAGTGAAAGGTTCTTGCAACAAAACATTCCTCTGTGTTCAATTAAGCTCAAGAACTGTGTCAAGATGAAGTGTTATTAGCAGAAATTTTAGAACAAGCCGATAAAATTTAGCAGTAAGAAATGGCCAGGACCAGATGTCATTCACTCATGAATTCTGAAGAAATTCATATACAAAACATAAAACTTATTAATTGTGATATGGGATCCAACACTTACATAGACCCTGTGCTAGAGGAGAAGAGCAGCCATAAGGATATCTCAAAAAGCTCCAAACATCATATTGGGAATGCCAAATAATATTCCAACTTCTCTTTAATGCACCTTGGTAGACATTGTATTAAATTTCCCTGGGAACATTCAAGGTCAGGTTGGACAGGGCTCTGAAGAACCTGATCCTGTGGAAGGTGTTCCTGTTCATCACAGGGGGTTTGGACTGGGTGATGTTTAAAGGTCCCTTCCAACTCAAATAATTTTGTGATTCTATGAAAAAGCAGGATTAGTAGACAGTAGATCTGATAAAAGGAACACAGCACCGCATTTCTCAAAGGTCAGGAGTCATAAATTTATTAGAAAACTCTGAAGGAATAAAAGGGGATGTAGAGTTTGGGAAGCCAGTTGGACCACTCAGGTTGTTCAAAAGCTGTCAATAAAATCCCTCAGCAAAGTATTTTTAAGAAATTAACCTTTCACAGTGCAATAAAAAGTATCTTGACACACACTAATGGCTGAAAAGTTGAAATTAAGTAATTAAGTTTGGTGGAGTTTTTTTGTTTGTTTGTTTGCTTTTTTTCTTTCTTTTTTTTTTTTTTTAAGGGGGAACAAATTTTTTCATGTGGCTGAAATGAGAAGGCATCTGAATCTTGTTGCTTGTTTTCCCACTCCCTCAGCACCAGATTTTGCTTAAACCTCTCTGTGCCTTAGTTTCAGGGTACAAAATGGAAAGATGTCTTCCCTTTCCTTGGGGCTCCTTTTCTCATTGCTCTGTGCAAAGCTGTTGTAAATCTGAATAGTAAAAGTGCAAAGAATTAGAGCTCATTAATATTAGCTAATACTGCACTCATCACACGTAACAATTTGACTTTGGAAAGTCAAGTCTACATAAAAAAGAGAAACCCTTCTTTGTACTTGGTGTGGATGGATTATGATCATTCTAGGACTCTAGTTATGTTTGTTGGCATAAACTTAGACAAGTTTCAAACAGCCAAAGTAAAAATAAATCTTATTATTGTACATTTATACTGAGCGGGGTTCACAGTTTCCTCTTTATTTTTTTTAGATTGCTATTTTGATTTTTTCCCCTGAAAAACAAATACTGGAATATAATGTTATTTTAACTTTGAAATTTATGGTCTTCCTGACAACAGGTAGTCACAGTTGCATTCTTGCAAAAGAAAACAAAATTAAAAATATAGACACAGGAAATAAAATTAATTTTAAAATATATGAAAACATTTATTCTGTGCATCAGCCCAAGTGAACAGACAAGTCTCTGACTGATACCCACCACAGACTGCAGTTTCTTGGATTGATTGATTAATAGGACAGAAATGAGGAGGTGTGAATTTATTTTGGACTTCAACGGGGTTGAACAAGGTTTGGCACAGTTCAGCTGGACTTAATCTGCATTTTAAAGTCTATGAACAGTGACCACCTACTGGCACCCTTCAATGTGTTAGGTCCCATAGAAAGGAAACATTTTGCACCAGACTTATTTCAGCTAATGTTCCTGGATTTATAAAGGTACTAAAAAGGCAACAGCAATCTGATTTCAAACTAACAAAATACCCCTTTTCCCTTAGTGGGATCGAAACTCAACAGAAGACTCAGGGAAGGAGGAGGAGGGTAGGTGGGATTGGAGAAACAATTTCTCATTGTTTGGAGGTAGATTGTTCTTTTGAGGGCAACATTACCCTGAAAATAAAATTAAATTCCTTTCGGGTGTTTTCACCATTAAGCATCAAGATTTTCATTTAACTGCATGAAAGGTAGTAAAGAAGTAATAAATAACAGTTCAAATGGGAAAAAGCTGCAGAGGAGAAAAAAAATGCTGAAATGCCGAGAATTTTATCTGAGCTAAAAAAAATGGAAGCAGAAAGATCTCACTGTATTTTGCAGCAAGGATAATTAAAAACAAAGCCGTCTTTTAAGACAGAGCACACATTCCCCACCATCTCCTTTTTCTGGCAAAGCCAAGAAACACCCTCTGAAGTAAAACAACCATAACAAGAAAAGGCATCTTCTTGAAGAAATTTTGACTCATAGTTTACTGCTTTATAAGCAGTTCAATAGAAAGATGTTCCACGCCAAGGCAACAAGTCAAGAATTCACATTTTTAATGCTAGTTTAGTCTCCTATGTGATTATTTTTACAACATCTGCAATTAAAGACAGATTTTTCAGCTCCCTGATTGTGACTGGATAGAAAACGGTTTGCACACACACAAACACAGAGGGAAGGAAAACACCACCTCTCTCTGTAATGGTCTTCATTAAAAACAGCTTTCCCCAGCTTCTGTTTTATTTCATTTTGACGATTTAAATTTTTCCTGTCTGGTAAGTGGTGTTTTCTTTTTCTTCCTTACAATTCACTGGTCCAAGGGAAAAATCTGATAGTCCAAACTCTGGCATTTTCAGTCCTATTTTCAGAAAAACCTTGCAGCAGAACGATGGGGCTGGGGTGGGAGGGAGAAAGGGAAAACTGAAAACCCGCAGAATCACTGCTCAAACTGCAGATTATTGACACTCACACAGTTTTTGGGGGGAATTCATGCAGGTCACAGTAGCACCAGAGACTGGGAGTGGTAAAAGTGGTCACCCCTTTGCCCGCTATTGCACCTGTTGGAGAGTTAATGGCTCAAGGCACAAGTTTACCTTTTAGGCTCCCTTAGCTGCCCACAAGCCTTTTTCTACACTAATCTGCAAACCTTGTCCCTGTGTTTTTCTCAGTTCTCCAGCATGATTTTAAAATAAAAGTATGTTACTGACCATTAAATTGCCTACTGTGCCATTCAGTGCTTCAGCACTTGAGTTGCCAGGACTTGCATCTGTCTTTGCAAACCAAAATTGCTTTGTAGAAGAAAAACAGCAGGAAAAAATTCCAGGAATCATTTTGTCAATTCCTTATAGCATTTTTATAGACATTGACTTGATTCCAGGTAAAATATGACCTTACAAGAAATTATCATTACTATTAAACTACACTCCAGATCAAAATTTCTGTGAATCCGTTTCTTTCTATGGGGGCTCTGGAGATAAATTTGTTTTCCTGTGATCTAAAAGAGAGGGACACATAAAAGTTATATAGCCTTGAATGTTCCTTCTTTCATTACCCTTTCTTGACAAATCTGACTCCATTCAAGGTATGTGTTTATTCCAGTGCTGGACTGGTGTGGACAGGAGCCCGTCTTCAATTCTGTTGGAAATATCCATGGCACTTCAAGGTGGTTCAGGGTGGGCAAATATATGGGGGGTAGGGAGGGAGCACATTTGGACTTCCCATCCTGGTTGCTTGTTAGGATGGGAGTAACCCAGAGGTTTTTTGTGTCAAGTGGGAATGAGGATTTTGGGGCTGTGCTGGGTGGAGAGGAGTGGGCATTGGCAGAAAACCTTCATTTTCATACCCCAACACTCCTGAGTGCCACCAAAGAGGAGATTATCAGGGCATTGCATTTTTGTCAGCTGGATCAGCCTTTACCTTGGGGTGGTCCAAACCTTGGTGTTCAACAATTTAATTTGTATTTTTTTTAAAGAATAAACCCAAACCACCGATTCCCCCTTGCTCCTTTAATGCCAAAGTCTCGGAGCTGTAGGCAGCATGAAGCTGGACTGCCCTGCTGCCCAGACCTCCTTCCTTGGGGTGGGTTTGGATTTATAACTCGCTAACCCACGTCCCAGTGGGAAGGTGGGAGGCTCTGTGTCCACCTTTGTGTGTGTGTGCGCGCACACACGTACGCGGGAAGCGCTGGAGCTCCTGGGGCTCTCCAGGACCCTTTGGAGGGGAAATCCAGACCTGGAGACAAAAAAGAAGGTAGCATTCATGCCCAAGCACATAGTGGGGTAAACATATTTTGTAAATGGAAGTTTGTGACTCACATTGTATGACGGGAGCTGCTGTTTACCCACCGCTGGTCAGATGCCGGCGTTGCCAGAGGCTGAACGATTCAGTGGTGATCACTTATAAATAGTGCTGACCAGAAACAGAAACAGTGCTGAGTTTTCATTAAAAAAAAAAAAAAAAGAAAAAAAGTCTTGACTTTTTTTTCATTTTATTTTAGGAGTAGAGTTAAAACTACTGGAGTTAAAACATGCCTTTATTGATATTTCCTCTTTTTCCCTCTCAACACTTTTGTATCGCTCCTATAATTTTGTTTTGTGGTTTAATTTATTTTGCCTAATTTTATTTTTAAATTGTATTATTTTATTTTAATATTTTATCTTGTATTCTATTTTACCTTGTTTTGCCACTGCAAAAAAGCAGCAAGGGCAGGAGAAAATAGAAGAAAAAACAAAATAATGAAATGCAGGTAGATCCTAGCATCTGGGCATATGTTGAAAACTCAAATTCCCATTTTTTAAATTAAAACAGGCTTCAAATTAAAACTCTAATTTTGTCAGAGAAAAATTTTTGTTATTAAGCAAAAAAAAGGTTTTAGAATTCCTGATAGTAATAATTCCTGGGTGTTTAGGGCCCACTGGTAGATACAAAACCTAATGCCCAATTTCCCTGGGAAGACGGAGTAGCTCAGGAAAGCTAAAATTTAATAGAAAAAGTAGCATAACCCCTCCATGCATGCACATTTTCTGAGAACCTCCCTTAAATTCCCTACTTAGCAGGTCAGCCCTGAATGCCATAACAGAAAGAAAGAAGGTAAAGGTGTGAAGAATCTGGATTTTGCTCTTCAGCCAGCAAGAGCATCCGTGATGGAGCAGCTGCCCTTGGTGATTCTGATTTGCACTCTCCTGCCAAACACAGCCAAATCTCTCCATCGTGTTGTTCCACACTGAAATGAAATACTGTGAATTCCAGGTCAGGCACTCGCTCTTTTTGAAAGCTAAAGTGATCGTTTCCCTGTGCCCAGGTTTGATTTCCTGAGCATAAAAGTGATGTGTGCTCTCCAAAGCGCTGGCCCACACAAGCTGGGCATGTACCCACAGGCTTTGAAGGTTTCCTTTATGAATCTCACGGAGAAGTGTGGCTTCAGAAACCAGACAAAAGTCTGCCCTAAGTCAGTGGGAGCTTTTCTTGTGCAAGGACTCAGCACCACAGTGCATAAAAGCCAGGGGATATTTCTTTTTGCTTTTACAGGATCCATGGAACTTTATGAAAATTACAAGTTTTGCTTGCAAGACAGTGGGCAGATGATCAGTCCTTGAGAAAGAAGAAAAACAACACTGAGTGCAGGCAATGGGAAATAAAAAGAAGAAAATTAAAGACAATATACTTATTTCTGAGAATGAGCAGTGGAGGTGTGGACACTCCAATTCCAGCTCCTTCCCAGCACATCCTCAGCCCATCGGCCCCTCTCCTCCTCAGGCACAGGGCTGTTCTTTCTGATTTGGCAGAAAGGACAAGGAGGGGCCGGTATTTTTTCCCCCGTAAAGGAACAGAGCTCTTTCCTGTTCCACAAGGTGGCAACATCGCTTCAGAGCTTGCAGCATCCTGCAGAGTGCAAAGAGCGAGAAACTTCCTAACTTTTCAGCTATTTCAAACATGTTCTTTTGGACAATTTAAAATTAAGGAGGTAAAAAACCCCCATTGTTACAATTTTCACTACCTTTATGTTTTCTAAACATGTGATATAAAATTATATCTACCATCTTTTGTACATTTTACTGTGTGTATCACCTATAGAATCCAATTTACCACTTTCTTTACAACTCATCACAGGGAAAAGGTGTATTTAACACTCTTTCACTGACTGGAGGCTCAAATCTTAAATAAAAATGGACAAAATAAGAAATGGAATAAAGCCAAACTTTGATCTTCAAGGTTGATAAGGAACCAAATTTTATTTAGCATTTTTAGGCAGAGTTTAACTTTACATTTAAGTAACTTAGAAGTCGAACTCTGTGTCTTACAGACTATAGTTTCATACTTCTCCTTCTTATGTTCCTAACCCCTATTTCTTTTCCTAAACAATTAGTTCTGCTGTCTTAAGCAGCACCTCTGCATTTCACTAATGGCTGCATGGCTATTTCTTTTGTGGAAGCTGAAAGGGAATCAAAGAATCCTAACTTTATAAAAAATTTAACTCGCCCCCTCTGCTTGGTCTGCACAGTAATAAGGACATAAAAGCATGACAGATATGAAATATAAAACAAAAGACAATGGATGTTGTGAAGTTCAAGGCCCTTTTTTTCCCCACTCTGGATCATGCTAGCTCTGCTATAAAGGGTGTGAATAATTTGCCATGTGTACCTAACATCCAATTAGCCCCCTAGATCAGAAGGAAAATGATTTGTGGCCATTCTGGGTGTCATCAGTTGGTGAAGATCAGGAGAGTCAATTCAAGGGTCCTACCATAATGAAAATGGTGTGCCCAGGTGGCCAAGGTGACCAGTGGCACCTGGCCTGTGCCAGCATTAGAGTGGCCAAGAGGACCAGAGCACCGATTGTCCCCTGTGCTGGGCCTCACCCTGTACTGGTGAGGCCACACCTCAAATGTTGTGTCCATTTCTGGGCCCCTCAGTTCAGGAAGGACATTGAGGGGCTGGAGGGTGTCCAGGGAAGGGAATGGAACTGAGGAAGGGTCAGGAGCACAGGCCTGATGGGGAACAATTGAGGGAACTGGGAGTTTTCCAACCTTAATGATCCTGTGACTTCACCACCTTGTATCTGCTTCAGCTGTGGATCCAAGCAAGGCTCCTGTAACATTCCAACCACACTCCCTGCCTACTACATTAGCAGCCTTTTCTTTTAGGAGTTCTTCAATCTCTTTGAGTGTGTCTGCACTAGAGCAGCTCAAGAGATGTCCTAAGGCCATGTTATCCAGCTCTGGATACTCCACTACTTCAGGGCACCTTCCTGGCCACCTGTAGGGCCAAATGAACATGTCTTGCCACCTCTGTGCACACTGCATTGCTCCCTGCTGCCCTTGCAATCATGGTATGAGGCACGCTTAGGAACAGTTGTTCCCCAAAATTACACCCTGTTCTCTGCTGCCAAGGCAAATGGGATCAATGGGCAAGCAAAACTCAAGTTGCTTTCATGCTTCTCATGAGTGTTTGGAACTAGATGAACTTTAAGGTCCCTCCCAGCCCAAACCATTCTGTATTTCTATCGTGCATGGTACTGGTTCTACAAAGCAATGTGGCAAATGTACTGTAATGTACATAGCAAATGTAATGTATTCAGAGATGAGGTTTATTGTGGATACAAGCTCCAAGTGTGGGAATGACCCTTCCAAACACACTTCCAGGCTTATTCCAAAGCATTGTTGGCAGTATCAGGCCTGGTGCTGGTGAAATGATTTTTACCTCTCTGTAGATCATTGCTGCTGATACACCCCCGAGATGAGAGCTGTGTCTTTCATTAACCTCTCTGCAATCACCAAGTCTCCTGCTGCTCAGAAGTGGACTGGGAGTGGGGGCTTTCCTTTGGCTGTGCCTGTCTCTTCCCAAACCAAGTTTCTCCACTATTCCATGGAGAGCAACCATGTGTTTGTTTTTAGTTGGGCTGCTGAGCCCAGGGATGCCTTAATAATGGACACTCATTTGATTTGTGTATAAATTAGTAACTAGAGAGGGCAACTCAGCTCTTATTTTTTACAGCCCTGGTTTCTCCAAGGAAACCTTGGACACTGCTCTTGATTAACAGCACAGATTGGAGCTCAGAGTGCTGATACAAAGCTGCTCCTCTGTTAGCAGCTGCACAGGCTTTAACTTTTCCTTTCTTCCTCCTCTCCTCCCCCCCATTTTTTTTTCCATTGTAACTCAGAGCGCATTTTTGAAAGATATCCCTGAAATTACTATTACTACATCACAATATTAGATCAATGCAGTGGTAACACACTCCAGATTGTTATGGCATTCGCATCTTGATGCCTTCCATACTGTCTTGTGGAATCTAACCTAATACCACGATTAAAATGCCTTTTCCATTTCTCTAAGACACTCTGCCTGCTGCCATTACATAAACGTCTGCCTATCTCGGGTTTTGTACTGGCACCCAGCACTGGGGTCTTTGGGAGCCTAATGAAAAGAACCTCCACTCATTAAAGGGAGATGGAGGCTCTTGCCAAAGCCTGGGATTAAATTAGAGTCTGTTCGGTTTCTCTTCTCACTGACATCATTATGAATCAAGAAAAACACTCCATTCAAGTTGTCTTAGAGCAGTGCAAAGGCAGTGTGAGTTCAGAATCAAGCCCATTCAGTTTAACATCCATCTCCTCTGGCATGTTGTTTCCATTCTGCAACTCACCTGCTGAAAACAGCAGCCCTTGGTGTAATACAGTTCTTTCTCATGGGAAAGCAGCAAGCATCAGAGACAGGAACTTTTCAAAAGTCACCCTCAGGTGGGATGGGAGAGAGGGTAAAAATTACCAAAAGGATGAAAAAAGAAAAGGAAACATATGAGCTCCAACAGACTTAGTGCCACAGTCTTTGAAGGTGGCAGAAAGCACCTTGGTTGCTGCCAACAAGAGTAAGCTTCAGCTATTATGTGACCTTGGGCTGACTGCAGATGGAGAAACAGCAGCCCATCTCTGGGACACACCTGCCAGAGAGCTTGTGGACACTCCATCCCTGGAAGTGTTCAAGACAAGGCTGGATGGGGTTGGAGCAACCTGGTTTAGTGTAAGCTGTCCCTGCCCATGGCAGGGGTTAGAACAGGAGCATTGTGAAGGTCACTTCTTACCTAAACCATTCTTTGATTCCATGTCCTTCGTTGAGAGCTGTAGCCCCAGTTTTGTACCCCTCTTTACATCCCTGTGAGGATTCAGAAAAGTAAAGCAGATGCCCAGGGGGAGGCACCACTCACACCATCAGATTTTCCAAGCCTTTTTTCCAAAGGACTGCACGCAGAATAACTGAGAATTCTCACTCTTTTCCCACCATGAAACCAGATGAGAGCAGCTGGCAGAGGAGCCTTCATTTTTCGCTGTCTCCAGGGATAGGAATAAACTTGCCATGAGATTTAATGTCCATCAGGAGCTGTGCTTCTGTAGGCATGTCATCCACAGGCTGGTAAGGGCAGTTTGACACTGTCTTGTTCAAGAAGCTCCCACCACATAGAGAGCCAAGGAAGAAGAAAAGAAGCCCTTGATGGCAACCCAACAGGTCTCAAATCCATTTTCCACAAATGTGGAACTATTGGCTTCAGTGGGATCCCACAACACAGTTGGCATTCAACTGAGAAATCTTTGTTGGTGGTATAATGCCAAGGTTTCCTGCATCACCAGTGAAGAAAAATAAATACTTTCAAGGGGCTGTTTGGGTCTTGGGTGGGAAAAAAAGGCTGTTCCAGAGGGATGGGATGAAGCTGGGCCAAGGAGAACAAGCCATTTGGGAAATCAAATGGAATTTAAAAGAACTGTCCATTAAAATGTTTGTGTTTGTCCACAGATTTTCAAAAATCCCTTCCAGGAGAGTGATACAATCATTCCACACAACATCTCAACAGCCATCCTGTGCCATTTTCACTTTAAAGCTGAAAAAACTACCTGACTTTCATGACTGTCTCCTATCTGCTCTTCTGATATTATTAAATGAGGTCAGGTTTCTTATTTTTTCTCAATGAGGGCAGATTTCTGGGAGAATTTTCAGTTTGAGGCATGTTTGTACATCTGCTGCCTATGGCAGCAGCGCTGGCTCATGGAATCTTGAATTATTTAGTAAAGTGTGGTGTGGTTTTCCAAGTGGTGGCTCTTGCTAGGTTATCTGGGAGTATTCTCCAAGTGTAACAAAATGGAGTTGGACCCTCTCCTACTTTCTGGGTCTGTGAACCCTGCAGAGGCACAGAATCTGTTTCATTTGGTTTATGGCAAACGGAAGCACTGGGACTTACTTGTGCATTGATGTTGGGCACTGGTGATGGGCTCTGTCCCATGCATCAGCATCTCTGTGATGCAGATGTTAGTGCCAATCTTCCTTGCAGAGCCACAAGAAAAGCCATGAGATACAGTGTAAAAACCAAGGGATGTGGGAAAAAAATCACTGTAATGATTAGAATTATTTTTTTCTGTTCTGTAAAGGGAAATTAATTTAGCTGTATAAAATGAATAGTTTTAATGAAATAGGTCTGCAAAAATCCACATGCAAGAACTGCTATGTCTCTCTTTTGTAAAAAGAAAATGGTTTTTTTAGGAGAAAACAAAGAGTTCTCATAGACACAGTAATGCTAATATCAGTGCTACCAATAATAATATAAATCACAATACAGATAATGGTAATTATAATAGTAGTAATAATAATATTATTTCAATAGCACCTCAAATTGAGAAAACCTATAACAAGCAATCAGCCAGCAAATCATTCTTACTGATAACCTGCATGGAAAGCTGCTGCCTAAGTTTAATGGAATTAAATCCTGGTCCTACCTTGAGTCATTATGGAATGCCAACATCTTGTCCTCAGTAATTAAGCACTTAGAAGAGAGAAGCTATTTTTGGCATCACCCACAGGCTACATGGAAGCACTTGGATGCACTAGAAAGTCAAGGGCAGTGCAAGGCTGACATGTTGTAAATTCATCAGGCAGGGGAGGAAACTGAGGCAGAACTGAGTTGTGCATTGCAATCACTCTGCAAATCCACAGCACTCAGACCTGCACGCTCTCCAGCACCAGCCCTTACAGCACAAGCATCACTCCTCATGCACAGCAGCATTTCCAAGTAAAAGCAAGAGATCAAAAGCAAAAGACAGCCTTTCAGATATTCCATTTCATCTGTAAAGGCAAGCGTAGGAAGATTGAAATGATTATTTTTTTTCTTCTTGCCCATTCGATTAACATATGTTTGTCTGTGTTTCAGTATTTTACCACATATTTATATGAAATCCCTCTGCCTGTTTTTTTTTTTTTTTCCCTTGGCCTGTCAAAGGCTTTCACTCATGCTATACCACTCCAAGAAACTTGCCCACAGCACACCATCCTCATCTGCACAACCCCAAACCAGTTCCTACACCTCAGTCAGGCAGCACGGAACACATCTCGGTTGTCTCCAAGAGGAGCAGATGCTTCTGCTTTAACCAACCCACAGATAATCCCCAGTCTCCTCAATGGGCTCAGGAGTGCTCAGAACCATGTGCCACCCAGTTGCAGCCATGGCCCTGCCTCTTTTCCCCCTTGGGAAGGTGTGGTGAGTCACAGCAGATGCCGCTCGGCTCCTCTGGCCAGCTCTCAGGATTGTGGTTTCCAGCCATAAATTCAGCCCCTGGGCAATTTACTGAGGAATTACATTGTGTCCTTCCACCAGCATCCAAGCCTCAGGAACTGATGAGGTTCAGTGCAGAGCATTCAGATTTGGTTTCTTTTTAATAACACTTACTGAACGTGAACAGTGTTAATAATCCCCAGCAGTCATTAAAAGCTTTTTATCTTCAAAGTGCTCTACATATGCTAATTAATGCTCACAACCATCCTGTGATGGTATTATTAGACCCATGTGGCAGCAGGGGAAATGGAAGCAGTGAGGTTAAGTAATTTGCCTGAGGTCAGAGGGAGCTGCTGATGAAGCCACAGGCAGAATGCCTCATCCTCTGCTCCACTGTGCATCTTCCTCCCACAGCCCTGGCTCTGGTTTGTGCTATGTGAGCATGAGACAGGTACCAGGAAAAGGGTGAGAAATTACATTTCGTCTTGCATCCCCACTCTGGCTCTGGCTATGCCACCAAGCCTACACATGTACCAGCCTGCATGTCACATTACATGAAATGCCACCAGCATAGGTCAGTTTTTAGGATAAAGTTACTGGTGCAGCCTTCTAAGCCAACAGAGGCCTAAGCCTTCCCCTCATGTCCTCTAGACCTAGTGGCCCTAAAGCCAGGCATCCCCCTGTTCATCCCAGCACCTAATGGCCCACATTGCCTCTTTTTAACCAGTCTGTGGACATTTTGGCTGCATTATTTCTAATAACTAAACCTACCATTGAAACCAGCTCGGACAGTGGGGATGTATCTTTCCTTCAAGTCTCAACTCCTAAGTCATAGAATCAGAGAATCTCAAGATGGTTTGGGTTGGAAGGGACCTTAAGATCATCTTGTTCCACTCCCTGACATGGGAAGAAACACCTTCCACTATTCCAGGTTGCTCCAAGCCTCATCCAGCCCTTGAACACTTCCAGGGATGGGGCAGCCACAGCTTCTCTGGGCAACCTGTGCCAGGGCCTCACCACCCTCACTGTCAAGAATTTCTTCCTCATATCTAATCTAAGTCTTCTCTCTTTGTTTAAAACTGTTCCTTCTTGTCCTATCACTACTTGCCCATTTAAAAAAATCTCTTTTACTCTTTTTTATAAGCTCCCTTTAAGTACTGAAAGGACACAAAATAAGCTTTCCCTGGAGCCTTCTCCAGTGTGAATGAAGATGGTGACCCTATTCAAAATGCACATGGGGAGTAGTCCCCAGCCTGGGCTAACTCCCTAACCATGTCTGAAAATTCCTGATAGTACTTTTCTTCTAGGCCAAAAAGTTTGCCAGAGGAAATTTCAACACTTTAATGGCACAGCCAGCCAAGTCTAGTGCTTAGGCCAAGGCTTGATGACATTCAATTTTCTAGTCCATATGGCCAAAGTACAGCTAGAGTCAGCAATGTGGATATCTTGTCCTCAAGGATTTCCCAAGACAAGCTTCACCATCTCTCAACTGTCACCATACAGAAGAAAACCCAAAACCCCAAAGACTGAGTCATGATTTAGTCAGGATCATGCACTATGTTGGTGCCACAAACATAAGCCCTACTTGGACCCGCTGGCCCAAAATTCAAGACCAGATTATTTGATCAGCTTTGCCTTTCCAAAGCACAGGTACCTGATCATTAACCTGAGCACACCAGCTTGTTTTACATCCAGCCCCTTTATGATGGGTCCAGCTGCCAAGGATTTGCTTTTAGCCCACATGATTAGAAGCTGATGAACTTCTCCTTCTATTCTCTACCCATTGAAATAAACACAGAGCTGTGTTTTATTTTTAAAATAAACAAAGGCAGGCTGGACTGAAACCATGGTAGGAATGGCCCTAATTCTGCTCTTGGCTGAACTGCCACTCGTAGAAAGTTGTTTTACGCTTATAGGGAGAAATGACTTATTAGTATCAGAATAATAAACTCCTTCCTTTTATGCTTCAAATCAAACTGCAATCTGGCCTGTGCAGAACACATTTCCCACTCCTCCTCCTCATTCTCTTCTTCCTCTACCACAGGCTTCAAACACAGAATCCAGATGCAAGCTATTTTTCCCCCAGCCGAAGGATCTGACTTTTTGGCAAGCTGTGCAAGCTGTTGTGTGGGTGGTTTAAAACTTCCCTCTGGGCCTGTCATGTGGTTAGGGCTGTCTGGGTTGCTCTGAACTTCTGGACACCATTTTCCTTTGACTCACCTTTTATTCCAGCAGAAGCTGGGACCAAGTGTGCCTAGCAAGCGAGGCTGCACAGAACTGCTCTGTGCAGACAGGGCTTGGACACTTTTTTTTGCTCATGTGAAGTCCTTTGGCTGGGTTCACTGGGTGATGCTGTCAGGAGGAAATCCCTGCAAATAGCTGTCTCCCTGACTTTGCTTTAAGCCACTTCCTACTCAGTTTCTGAGTGTCTCTTCCATGAAAATTCATGCTCTGTCATGTGCTGCTGGTTAAGTCAGCAGCAAGGTCTGTTCTGAGTCTGTCAGGAAGGTTGAATTGCAGCCATCAGGGCTGCAGCTCTGCCTTTCCTCTGCACCAGCCAGCCTTTCCTTAGATGGTGTCCAAGCAGTGCTTTGCTCCTGCATCTTGAAGCAGATGGAGAGATGGCCCCAGTGACTCCATAGAGCCATGAGTCAAACAACCATGCCAGAATTTATCCCTTTTTCTTTTCTTTAATTTGACTAATAATAGTGTTCTGCATCTTCCTGGTTAAGAGAAGATACAGCTCTGGTAAAGCAGCCCCAAATATCCTGATCTGCAAGCAGTGTGCTCCAAATTGAGCAAATTGTGCTCCAAACCACCCCCTTCCATCTCATCTGGACTCCATTTGACATCAGCAAGCCAGAATTCTGGGTAGGTCCCCAACACTGGGTGGCTCCCCAACAATACAATTTCATCACAGACCTGAGTGTGTGGATCCCTTACCTGCTGTCTTCTGAGCTTTACAAAGACAGGCTCTACACAACAATCTCTACAGTCAGGGTCATCTCCACTTTAACTGCTTCTGAAAGCAGAAGGGATTTATTCCTCTGTGAGCAGCCTTTGCTACTTCCCAGAGAAAAGCCACTGTAAAACCCAGAACTGCAGTGATAGGATGGCTGGCACTGCTCAGAGAGGGTGCCCTGCATCCTGTGACAGGGCTGGGAGTTGTGATCCAGGGCAGGGCTGTCAGTGCTGATACTTTTAGCGTATAATTGGTGTATATTGGCAGTGCTGAGTTAGTTAACAGTTGGACTTGGTGATACTGGAGGTCTTTCCAGTCTTGCAGATTCTAGAATTCTATGATTACATATATATATAATGGATCACTAACTCACTAGTGAATTACAGGCAGATGAAAGTAGGTGTATTCCACAAAATACCTCTTCCCCATGATGAGCTGTCTCTAGATGCTCACAAACCTCCCCATGAGTAAGGACAGGCTCTTTTGAGGGCACTTCAAACACTCAAATGTCCAAAATTATTAGAGCTGGTCCAGTAAAGTGTTTAAAACCTTGAAATGGATTTGTCCTTTCACATGGAGAAAGATAATTTTCTAAGAGAGGCTAACAATGTGTGCTGCAAAAATGAAAAAAATCAAATTCACCAGATCACACAGTCATTATAACATAAAAACATGTAAACACTGGCAAACAGGCCATGACAAGTTATGCTGCAACATGCATGAGCAGGAAAAATTGTTATGTTTTGGAGTACCTCAGAAGCCATGGAAGTCAATTCAGGACATGAAATATAGAAATGAGCATCTTCAACTCAAGTTATGTTCAAGTGAAATACATAACTAACTACAAATCTTTGCCCAGAACTACTTAAACGATGGCAATCCCATTTTTTAAAGCTCTTAAAATATTTTGATTAACTTCCCTCAGTCTTCAGAAAACACATTTTAATCTACCATGCCTGACCTTGAGCTCTGGGCTCCCAGGAAAATGCTTCTTCCCAGGTATTTCTGCACAGTTCAGAAGCAAGGTGAGATTCCAAGGGAATTTTTATTTCAGAGGTTCTCTAAACCATGTGAATAGAGGTTAACATGGTTTAGAGAAACTTCAAACACACACCTGTCTACTAGAATTCAAATGCTTGGTATCTAGTGCTTGTCTCCACTGATTTGTATAGTCATGGAATCACAGAATAATTTAGGTTGGAAAAGACCTCCAAGATCATTAAGTCCAGCCTTTTACTGAACACTGCTGTGCCAAATAGAGCAGAGCACAGAGTGCCATGTCCAGTCATTGCTTGGCCATTTCTAGGGATGGTGACTCCACCCCTTCCCTGGGCAGCCCATTTGAATGGGCTTATTGTTAACAACCCTTTCCATGAAGTTCTTTCTATGTCCAGCCTGACCCTCCCCTGGTGCAGCTTGAGGTTACATCTTCTTGTCCTGTCCTTGTTCCCTGGGAGCAGAGCCTGACCCCCACCTGTCTGTCTCCTCCTGTCAGGGAGTTTTGCAGAGCCAGAAGGTCCCCCCTGAATCTCCTTTTCTCCAGGCTGAGCCCCTTTCCCAGCTCCCTCAGCTGCTCCTCCTCAGGCCTGTGCTCCAGAGCCTTCCCCAGCTCCGTTCCCTTCCCTGCACACGCTCCAGCCCCTCAATGTCCGGAACTGAGGGGCCCAGAACTGAGCCCTGGATTTGAAGTGTGGCCTCAGCAGTGCCCAGCACAGGGGACAGCCACTGCCCTGGCCCTGCTGGCCACACTGTTCCTGGTACAGCCCAGGTGTCACCTTGGCCACCTGGGCACACCTGGGTCATGTTCAGCTGCTGCCACCAGCACCCCCAGGTCCTTTTCCACTGGGCACTTTCCAGCCACTCTGTCCCAGCCTGCAGCACTGCAGGACACAGCACTTGGCCTCACTGAACTTCATACTGCTGCTGTCACTCCATCTCTCCAGCCTGGTCAGATCAATATATCAATAATATAGGTTATACAATTACAGAATAACAGAATGGGTGGGGTTGAGAGGCACCACAGGGGGTCACCTTATCCAACCGCCTTGCTCAAGCAAGGTCATGCTAGAGCATATATTTTATAATAATTCTTTACACACATATATAATATTATATTAATTATATTATATTTATAAAAGATAGATTGTTCAGCAAGAAGTTTGGATTTGGCTAAGCACAGATCCATTCCCTTCACATCAGCTTGACTTGATAGATTGTGAATGCTTATTTTAATGCCTTGTTTTGGATTCAGGAGCTTAACTGGCAGCATTCAGGTTTGAAATCTGCCCACAGCTCCCTCAGTACTTCCATTTTATCACTCATAAAATGGAGGATACCATTTCTCTACAGGTGTTTTATAAAGCTTAAGTCATTCATGTGTGCAAAGTGTTGAGATACTTCAATGAGCAGCACTGTACCAGAACAATATCTTATTTTGTGAATACAACCTCCAAAACTTTTCACACCCTCTTAGGCCTTCCAATACTTCCTGCTTCCCACCAGGCTGGGACAACTCCTTTCAGGACACTTTTGAGCCCTATCCTGGCTATGGACACAACAGGTGGTGAAAGGAACAAAAATGAATAGAGGTGGGAGGAAAAGTTTTCCAAATATAGTGGAACCTCAGAAAACACTTCAGACAAGGGTAGAGTGAAACTGAAAAGACTTTTTTTTTTTTCTTTTTTTTCTCCCTAGAAAGTTGGTTATCAATTCCCAACCACAGTGGTGGCATCTTGTTCCCCTTGACCACATCATTTTATACAGGAAGAACCAGAGGACTGTCACCACACCTCTGAGAGTGGGGCCAAAGGGGCTGCAGAGCTGCTGAGATGATTTTGTGCCTCTGCTCCCTCCTGGAGGCTCCAGGGGACAGAAAGGGGAGGTAATGGCTGAGGCCCTCCTGCCAAAAGTCTCTCTGGCTGTTTTAAAGCTCTGTTAGCTGGTGGAGGGTTTAACCAGAGAAAAGGCAGATGGGGAATTTGAAAGGCGTAATTGTGGTTTCCGTCTGGTTCATCCTTTCTGCTCATCTTGCACCAAGTGCTTCTGGGGAACAACAGCAGCATCCTTTTAGCTCCTCCCCATGCCCAAAATCTTCTGATCCTTCTCCCTGCTCAGACAATGTAGGAGCAAGTCTGGAGCAGGAGACAGTGAGTGAATATAAGTACTTTCCCTCATCTCCCCTTTCCCAGCCCTGACATAATAACAAACAGCTCTCCAAAAAGCACTTAAATTTACGAACAGTTTATAAATTCACAGACGTTGATTTATAGGCGTTGGCTTGACCCAATATTAGACACTTTGGTTTCTTTTCTGTTTTCAAAGTGCTGCTGTTATGGCTTGGGTTCTGAGCGCCGTCACACACCAGGAAAGGCCTCCAGGTTCTGCTTCCCTGCGAGGACAGGCTGGAGCTGGGGCTGGGCTCCCACCCTGCCAGGGGTGGCTCTTCCCCTGCTCAGCAGGATGGCTCCCAGCTGGTTTAGCAGCAGTGATGACAGGCTTTCCAGGCAGCTTCATTTTGCCTTCCCTGTCTGCAGGAATGGTGGCTGCGACACGGGGTGTGAGGAGGAGCCCGTGCCTCTGTGTGTGGTATTCCCTGCCTACGAGCCCCCAGTAGGAGCATGGAATTAACCAAGGGAAAAAAAACCCCAAAAACACACTTCCCCCCTCAAAAAAAAAAAAAAAAAAAAAGCCCAAACAAAACCCCTCCTCCATACCCTGCCTGGAGCCACTGTTAATTGGCTAAAAGAAATAAAAGCAAGCAAATTTTTACTCCAGGAATGTTAAAATTCCACCCTGAAAAATCGCAGGGCTGGTGTGTCCAGATTTCTCCTCCTGTGGCCACCCAGCATGAACAGAAAGCCCCATGTGCAGACCATGCCACCAGGTGAGATGAGGGTGAAGGATAACCACCTTCCACCCTGTGGAATTTCACAGTCATGTCTGGCTTGCAAACCCAAAATTTGTGGTAACATACGGAACTGTGGGCTTTGATGGGAGCCACGAGGGCCTGGCTGGGGGATTGCAACATGTTGAAAGGCAAGAGAGACCAATTCCTCACCACCCCCCCTACACACACACATGAACACACAAATAAAAGATATTACATCTATCAATCCCTGCCATTTCCTACTTTGGGCCTCTGAGAAGGTCACCTGAGTTCCTCCAGCTGTGACAAAAAGAAGTGATGGTTCATCCTGCATCCTGATCTCAGAGCTACTGATAGTGGAGAGAGTTGCCTTTCTTTATTGGAGAAAAAGAGGGCAATTTTAATGACCTGAAAGAAGGCTGTAGCAATGTGGGGATTGGTCTCTTCTTCTGGATAACAAGGGGAAGCAGCCTCAAGTTCTGCCAGGAGAGGTTTAAATTAGATATAGAAAAAAATTCTTTACTGAAGGGGTGGTCAGGCATTGGAACATTGCCCAGGGAAGTGATGGAAGTACCATCCCTGGAAGTGTTCAATAAATGAGTGGACATGGTGCTTAGGGACATGTTTTAGTGGTGGCCCTGGCAGTGATGGGGTGTTTGCCATTTTGCCTCACTCCTTACAGTACCTCAAGTGTTTCACCTTGATAAACATCCCCTCATTCACTCCCTGACAGACACTTTGCCACTTGGAAGAAAATCTGGTGGGGTTTCCTGGAGTACTGCATCATTTCAAACCTTTATCTTGAAGTATGGAGTCCATTTTACTTTTTTTTTTTTTCCTCATACAGATAATTTTTCAAAAGGCTTCACTAATAATAATTATTATTAGTGTTTTAAAGCCTAGAGCTCACCACAAAGATAGAATTTTAATGTAAAAATAAAATAAAAATTAAAATTAAGGAGCCAGTCTACATTTTTCTTTGAGAAATCCATGTATTTTTTAAAAATTGAAAGAAAGCCAGAACTCTTTTTTGTTTTGCTTTTAGTGAAATAAAACCAACTGTCACCAGGACTTCTATATCTTAGGAATCTTCTTTTCCTTGAGAAAAGAAGGTTCCTAAGATATAGAAGGGGAAACTGAACATTTAAGAATATGTGGAATTGACCCTGCACAGGTATGGATTGTTTTGCAGCAATTTTGCCTCTGAGTAGCCTTTCTCCATTGCTAATCCAGCCCCAGCCATCCATGAGGATGTCTGTCACCCTGCAGAGGTTTTGCAACCAGTAACCAACCAGAGATGCTCCATGTACCCATGTTAAAAGTGCATTTTAACTTGTGATTTAATACAGGGTCTGAATTCCAGGCCACAGTTTCCTCAAGAGTCAACAGGCTTGAAACCTTCACTTTCACAGCTTTGCCAACCCATATTTACATCAAATATCATCCAACCCGCCTCAGGAACAGGATTAGTGGCCAAGACAATGGACTGGCTTCCAAGAGACCTGAAGGTTAAATTTCTTGAGTCTTGGAAAAACCACCTCTAGGGAATCCCAGTCCCACCTTAAAATTTTTTCAGTGGAGCAATAAAAAAAAATTAAAAAAAAAAAAAGCACATAAACTAAATTGCAGCAGCCCCCATTCCTTATTGAAATAACTCAGCTCTTCTTTTCGTGTGTGCCTGTGTTTAAAGAGAAACCTGAAAGGCACAAATTCATATTATGGACTAATAGCCTGGAAAATTTCAGTTTAAAAAACAAAGCTGGCTTTGAGTTACACAGGAGAGGCCTGAAAAAAAAGCATCTGAAACCACTAACTTCTATTTTTTCCTGCACTTTTTACAACATAATATGGGTGAAAGGATTTTATTTTATTTTATTTTATTTTATTTTATTTTATTTTATTTTATTTTATAAACTTGGTTTAAAAAAATAATCAACACAAAAATCCTCTCTCTGGCCTTCATGTGCCAAGTTTCAGCCCAGGGCAAATTTTTTACAGCTGAATTATACACCCTGAAAAATAAGGGGCTTATAATGACAACATTGAAGGTCCCCTAACTATAGTGGTATGAATGGGGAGGGAGGTATAATAAGAATGGTCCATACTGTGTAGCAGCAGCAATAAGTGAAGGAGCCCTTACTCAGCATGAGGAATTCTATATATCTTGGAAGGCTTTCATGAACCTAAACATTATTGCTAAGAAAGGAATAAACAGTTTGAACTGCTGTTGCCATTCATCCAGTGCTCACACACTGAGGAATACATAGAGTTGTTCTCTCAAAGCTGGAGTGAAATATTCCAGACATAATTCTTTCTTACTCCAGGGCTGGAGAGGATTTTGAGCTGCTGGAAGGGAAGTTGGACAAATACTCTTGCTCTGGGAGAATTTTTTTTATGATTTTTTTTATAGCAATAATGATAATAGACTGTGTGCATACAGGACACAAAGGATCATTATTGGCCAGGGCTGGTATCTGTAAGTGAAGTGAGACCAAAATAAGGAGGTGAACAAAATCACTTTTGTTTGCTTTGGGTCCTTCCATCTTGAATGTGGACCAAAACAGATGGCCCAAAAAACATACAGAAAAGAGTTTTGAAAAATTTTACATTTTTAAGACTGCTACTTCCAAAATCAAATCATCCATCACGTTGGAGGCAGAAGTGGGATTTAGGCAGACAAGGGAAACAGGGTGTCCATGCCAACACAGCCTGGGCATCTCCTTAAAAAAGGAGATCAAATGTCAGGATTTCCACACAGCAAATCCCTTCTCTGCAATGCCATTTTTCCTTCTGCCCTCTAATTACATCAGCTCAATCAAAGCACGGAGCTTCTGTCATTCATTTTTCATTTTAATTTCTGCTCATCTATGTATGAACAGAGTCTCAGTTATAAACAGCTCTACCCACACTTATCTCTATATTAATCATCTCCCCACTGTATTTTTATTTTCTGTTCCTTCACATTTTCTATATCAAGGATCATGTCAATATTCATAGCAGAATTTTGCAATTTTCTGAAAGGAAAATTTATCTGAATATTTTTTAACCAGCTCAGTGACTTCAGTGCTATTTAACAAAAGGACATGACTTCGTGTGATTCTCATCTCAAAGTGGGCATCTAGAAAAGTTGTCTTAAAAATATATTTCCAGTGTTACTGACTTCCCAAGAGCCTATGCATTGCTAGCTCAACTCCACACATCTACTTTGGAACCATCTAACATTAAATAAGTAATTTTCTACTTTAAAACTATATGTTATGGTGCCTGTACCCCAGAACTGCTGCTGCCTTTCCCCTCTTCCTCATTAAAAACCACAATTATGAACAACCACTGATAATCTGGATTTCACCAAATTTTCATACCAATACGATACAATTTCAGAGTTGTTGTGAAGACTGTGACGGAGATTAAACTTGTGTCTCTTAGCACAGAAATTAAGATTATACCATGCTTCCTTCCTTCTTTCTGTATTACTTAATGAACCCTTTTTTTTTTTTTTTTTTTTAATTTACTCCTGCTGGAAATCAAGTCCATGAGCACAAATTGAACTTGCAAGTAAGTATTTAATAGAAAAAGTTGTTCATAGTCTTAAATTCACACTACTCAAGTAAATTCAGTCTTTAATCTCTGGAACCCATCTTGGACAAATGTTTCTAGAGTAAGTGTCAAGTTTCTGGCAGTAAATTTGGAATAATAAACAAAAACCTCAGGTGAAGAAACTTTCTAAGTCCCAAAACTGCATGAGTTACAAAGTTAATGTTATTAAGAAGAATTCCTAAGCATGATATTTTTTCCATACCTGTGAAAGAACTAAAGTTTAATGAGTTTGCAAAAAGTTTGGACATGGAAATAAGTAAAAATTACACATAGGTACAATCCTGAAGGTTTGGACATGTAAATTAGCAAAAACTACATACGTGAATAATCCTAAAAGTAATTTCCTTGAAAGAGCAGTGAATGAGTAGCCAAGCATTTAATTCCTAATTTTGAGAATTTCCTCCCAAAATTTGCCCTAAATTCATCTTGTTAAATCTCCATCCTAAATAGGATGGAGATTTAACAAGATGCTGGAAAGCTAAAAATCAACACATCTCTTGAGAGTTTTGCGAATTACTTTTTACCTTGTCTCTCCCCACAAGACTGTTAAGAGAAAGTAGGACTGAAGAGGAAAAAAGGACCTTCAATGCACTATCAAAGTCTTTTCATCTTTATCTCATACAAGCAATCCCTTCTTTTTCATACATAACAGGGAGAGGTATACATTTGACATAATAGTCCACTGTAAAGTTATTTGGGTATAAATTATATTGTATTTATATCTGTGCAGTAACCAGAAGATTGGTGGATATAAAATTTTTCTATAAAGATGGAAAGGCTGAAAGCTTGTAAGATTATGTTGTATTTCTGCTCTTCAAAATAGTGGCAAATTTTAGTAGCAGATATTTTGGTTTGAAATTTGTATACTTAATAAAAAATATGGGAATTTCCCTTCTAAATGAAGTGGAGCAGGATATATGTGCATTGACAATATGTTCCAGGTTATATTTAACCAAAAAAAAATTTTCAAAAGCTTTTCAGTGAGGCAAAAATATTTTTCCTGAATGTCTGAAAAAATCTTGGAAAGACATTTTGGAGGGGAAGGAAATGTTGTGAATTGAAATGCTGAAAAATGTTTGGAAAGATCTTATGAACAGTACCCTGTCCGTGTTAAGTCAAAAGTCTTTGTGGAGGCTCAAGTGAAGCCTTACACCAGCCACAGTCTGGGGGCAAGGGCTGCCCAAGACCTCTCACAGCTTTCTCTGTATGACTATAGAAAGTGGTTACTGCAACAATTTTTAAAGCCCAGGCCAAGCTGTTCATCTTCCCAGGCCTCCATGAGTGGTGGGTACCCTCTAACCAGACTCCAAAATGACATTCAGCAGACCAAAGTCAGCTTTCATCTATCCACAGAAACAGGATGGAAGAGGGAGGTTAAGTATGCATAATTGTGTTCACAATGAAAAGCCATTTTGTTAAAAGCTGTCCATCAGGCCTTTGTGTCACAAACCTTCTTGTTTGGGTTATCCACCTTGCCTTCCTCTGCACATGGTGCTGAGAATCCAATCCCAAAAAAATCAAGTCTTCTTCATATGCTGAAATTTTCACAGTCTTGGCCTTATTTTGTAGCAGTGTGTGCCCACAGTAGCTCACAGGAGCTACTCAATTTTGTTCAGCTCCTTTTCTTTACACAGGGATTTTGACTGGTCTCCTTCCTCTCCTTCACAAGAAAAGTGATTTTCCTAACGACACAGGCTAGACAGATGACAGATTGTCAGGACACAGCACATGTTTTCTTTAAGTGAGATTTTTATTTGTTATTTTAAGGTTATTTCCAGATCCCTGACACTTATTCCAAAAACTCAGGTAACCAAGACGGAGCTCAGAAACTGAAGTTATTCTTAGACTAATCAGCCACTGATCTAAATCCATGACACTAATCTCATAATTTGGCACCACAGAGTTTAACCAGTCACATCTGGATAAGATATTCCAAGCTAACAGACATATTAGGCCCCAATGTTTTTAACTTGTTTACCCTGGGAAGTAAAACACCCGGACTATTTTATTCTGGACACAGTGAGACTTGCTCGGGTGCAGAGAGGACAATAGTGACCCTCCATGAGATGGGGCTGAAATGACAGCTGCCCTTGCAACACACAGCTCTGTATTATTTTGTAGCTCCATATTATTTTGTAGGATTTTATAGACTCCACTTGTCTCTTAAAACCTATTGCACCCTTCAAGGAGCTGTTACAAGAGACTGGTGTTCAGCAGCCTCTGCTGGGTTCTCATGTTCAGCATGTGCATGGTCCCACAGCGAAAGCAATGAAGCTCCTTCCTTTTGATTGCACCCACTGAAGACCCTAAAAGAAACCCCCTCACACCACCCACTCCATCCTTCCAGCACACAATCCTGAGAGAAAACACGGCTGCTATGATTGTTGCCATTACAGTGGAGCAAGAGGGCTGTGCCAAGCCCAGGTCCCAGCCGTGTCAGGGCTGTGCAAACAAACACGGGGGGCATTCATGCTCCAGGCAGAAAGAGACAAAGGCAATATTATTACCGTGCCCATGAACTGAGGCACACTCAGATTATCCAACTTGCCCAAGGTCACGCAGGAAGTAAGTGGCAGAGCTGGAAATTGAACCCAGATTTCTTGAATTGCAGGCCAGGATTGTAACCACAAGGCCATCTTTCGTCTCTCTCTCTCTCTTTCCTTCCCTGCCCCTCCCCAATCTTTCCATTTTAGCACACTTCTTAAAAAAAATTGCTTTTAAAAATCCATTCGGCAATACTTTAGGTATGCTGTGGCCTCCACAACTGTATTTAGCACAATTATAGGCTAAAAGGAACTCTTGCAAATTATGTGCAAATAGATACGTCTTTATGTAAATCCAAGTTCTTGGAACAGAAATCTGCAGCCAGAAAAATACAAAGGTTTAAGACAGGGAGGAATTAAGCTCCAATTTTTTTTTCCTCTTCGAAGGTTGGTAACTGAGCTACAACACTCTCCAGCCAAAGAATGGAGGGCACAGACTGGATGCCTGGGGAATAGTTACATCAGCTTTAAAAAAACTGTGATTTCACCTATAGAAATGTGAAGGCAACAGACACTAGGTCATTGTTTCAGAGGATTCTGCCATGTGTATGATTTTTTATATACATGTGCATCTTCTAAAGCAGTTACTGCACAATTTGTGCAAGAACACTGACAGCCCGACTTCCTAGCACTGCACAGCCCCATAGCAGACAGGGGAGCTGAGCTTTGGAAGGTTGTTTGGCCCAAACCATGCATCAACAACAGTCTGTGGCTTGTGAAAACTTTAGGAGGTATTAGGAATCCTCTACATATGCCAGGGTCTGCACCTGGCTCTCAATGCCCAAACCTCTTTTCGGGCAGTGTTAGATTTACCAGCTAGAAAGGAAAATTCTCCGAGACTATATTAAAGTTTAATGTCTTCTGCTGAAAATCCTTGAGCTTTGTCCACATGCTGGCCAATGTCAGTATATGAGAATTACTTCTCTTATTTGTCTAAACAGAGCTGGATTTGGTTGGGGTAGCACCAGGAGCAATGGGGGAAGAGGGGAACCATGAGGTTAAACAAGAAATTTTGTAGGAAGAAGCCAAAGAAGGGCCAATGGTTCATTCCCTGCCCAGGATACTTTCCCTGATAGACTTTTACTTGAATATATATATATTTTTCTGGAAAATGTCAGAAACTAAAGAAATACAGCATCAGTCTGGTTGGGAGCTGGGGGGCAATTGCATTCTAGGACCAGTTTTGGGTCCAGCACTGGGAGGAGTGCAGGATCAGTGGATCTACTCAACTAGCAGCTTTCCTGCTCACACCAGATTAAATGAGCATCATGGCCTGTGTTTCTAAGGGAGAAACACCTGGTGCTCTCTGCGTGGTGCACATGGCATCTGCAAAGGGGACCAAATAAGAGTCAGCAGTGCCCTGGCAGCAAGGAGGGACATCCCTGTCCTGGGGATGTGCATCAGGCACAGCATCACCAGCCAGACAAGGGAGGGGATTGTCCTGGTCTGCCCTGGGCTGGGGCAGCCTCACCTCGAGTTCTGGGAGCAGCTGTGGGCATTGCAATATAAAAAAGATATTAAACTGTTGGAAAACATCCAAAGGAGGGAAACAAAGATGGTGAAGGCCTTGAGGAGAAGCTGTGTGAGGAGCAGCTGAGGGCCTTTGGTCTGTTCAGCCTGGAGAAGGGGAGACTGAGGGGACACCTCATGGCAATTACAATTTCTTCATGAGGGGAAGAGGAGGGGCAGCCACTGATCTCTTCTCTGTCGTGACCAGTGACAGGACCTGAGGTAATGGTTTGAAGTTGTGTCAGGGGAGGTTTAGGTTGGATATTAGAAAAAGATCCTTTATTCAAGGGGTGGATGGGCAGTGGAACAGGCTCCCCAGGGAATGGTCACCAGGCCTGACAGACTTCAGTGAGCTCCCAGGCACAGGGTGGGATTCTTGGGGATGGTGCAGAGCAGGGCCAGGAGCTGATCCTTGGGGGTCCTTTCCAGCTCAAGATATTCTATGATTCTGCGATTCTCTTTACAATGAGGATTACTTAGGAATGGCACCGATGGCTTTAGCAGAGCAATCCAGCCCTGTAATAGGGTAACCTTTGGCAGTACTTGGACACAGGCAAAGGCTGTGGAGTTTAATTTCAGACTGATCCAGCAGCAGGCAGGAGTACCAGCAATGCTGGCTCAGCACTTCCACCAGGACTGGCGCAACTCTCTCTAACTCATTCCTTCTGGGCTCTTTTTTAAAGTGCCAGCTGGGACCATGCTGCTAAGCTGTCCTCTGAACAACAACACTGTTAATAATAATAACAATATTCAGGTCTTACATAGCATTTTTCACCTTTAGATCTTGAAGTGATTTACTATGGAAGGCTTTGGAGGGCTTTAAGAACAGATTATACAGACATCTGTCAGGAATAAACCAGATTTCCTGACCCTGCCACAAAGCAGTGGAATATTTCTATGCTCTTTCCAGCCCAGAATTTCCATGATTTCCCCCATTTTCTATAGAGAGGGCATTAACTCATGCAGCAACAAGGTGACCTCTCTGGATACCACAGATGCTGCTTTCGAGCCCCCATGGCAGCCCAAGGTATCATAAATGGCAAAACAAAAGAATTAAAGCTCTCCCCACCCTAACACTGTGCCCAGCAATTGTGGGTGGTCTCTGTGGAAATGCACCAGTATACCTCAGATTGGGCAATTATAAAAAGATAACATTTCCAGTGGTAGGAAACCAGATGTTGTGAGGGAGCCTTGAAGAAGGCTTTTGCCAATGGCAAAAGTAGAATTCATCCTTCAAGATGGGGACAGACAGCCCAGATCTCTCTCTTCTGACAAAGGGGAGCTGGGACAAGTAATTAGACCGGACACTTGACTTTTTGGTTGCTAAAGATAGATAAGAAACATCAAAACCAGCCTGGGAAGGGGGAGCAGGATACTCCCATGTTTTCTTTGCAGAAAGAGAGCTCCCATGAGCACCCAGATATCTCAAGCGGCTCATTTCAAAGTCAGGCTACAATGACTCTGAAACAACACTTTACCTGCATTCTCATAAACATCAGGAGAGGCCAAAACTGCTGTCACAGAAATTAGTTAGCAGAGGAGTTTAGAAAATGCACCTTGGCAGTGGCAGAATGGAGATAATGACAGCAGCCTGTGCATTGCTGGTGATGGTTTTGTTACAGTGACACCCTGATGATCTCCGGCTGCAACTGGAATAAAAGATCTCAATGTGCTCCAGAAAACTGCACCTTCCAGGTGAGGAGCAGCTGGACTGACCTCAGAGCTGCTGTGAAAGAGTCCCAGAGATTCCCCAAATGTCTCACAGTAAAAAAGTCAATATTTTTTTAGTGTTGAATGGATTATATTATTCTGTTGTAGATTTTTGTGTGGTTTTTTTAAATTTTTTTTGTTTTGGTGTGTTTTGGGGGGGCGGGGGGGGGGTTGGTTTTGTTTTTGGTTTTTTGGGTGTTTTGCTTGTTTGTTTGTTTTTTAATTTTTTTCCCCAACAAGAACTCTTAACTCTTTTGCTTAACTACAACAAAACTTGACTCTGGTTTAAGTTTATCTTGTGTGTAGAGTGGTGACATGGCCACTGAGCATTTTTAGGAGCAAGAGATCCAAGCACACTGAAGGTGCAAATCTGCCCTGTCACTCTGCAGAGCAATACATATTTAGTGGCCCTCAGGGGACTGAAATCTCTTTGTAAACATCAGTCTAAGAAGCAAAGCTGGCAAGTGCTAACAAAAAGAGGAGCATTCTCAAGCCAAGCACAACCTCATGTTCTTTTGCAAGGGACACAGAAAAGTGACGAGAAACGAGAACATTCTGAACTGCAGGAATAAACTCCTCATTGTCACCATTCGGGGTTGGAGTTTAATCATCATGGACTTCCATACCTGTATGCTCAGACCAGCACCTAAAAGGCCTCTGGGAAAGTCAAACAGCAGAACAGATCTTAGCTGAACAGCTGTTCCATTCAGATTTCATGATTCTAAGAACAATTTTATGAGATGGAAATTATTTTAAACTCTTTTTTTCAATAATGAAAGTATTTCTAATGACCTTTTAATTTTCATCCAGATTTTCTTGTTTTCTCAAATAAGGAAATATAAAAACAATAAACATCAACCTCTTCCATTCTGCAGACTGTTTTTCACCTTTTGGAAAAGTTTTTTGATAAAAAGCCTTCAGTGCTCAGTAAATAAAGTCAATGCATTCTTTAAAATCTTTTTTTTTTTCCCAGAGAAAATCTTCATTTGTGACAGAAGCCCGCTTTTTATCAAAATCAAGTTTTGGTGGAAAAATTTTGACCCCCTGTGGAAACAAAATCTACAAACGGCGTGTAATTTAGGAGTCGGATGGAGATAAACTCAATGGACTGATTTTTAGTTTCTCATGTTTCGGAGCGAGGCAGGGATCCAGCCCCTCCATGCCAGCACAGCCACAGGGTTGGACTCTTATCAAAGCAGTTGCCTCTGAGGCTCTCACGAGATCAGGTTTTTACTCAGTGAGAGCTCCACGTCTTTGAAGGGAGCAGGAAGGCCACAGGAACAGCCTCATTTCAGCACTGACCCCAAGGAAAACCAGGGGAATGGAGGGACTTCGGAGCTTTAAGAAATGGCAGACAGAAAACCAGTCCTTGTTTTCCCCATGGATATAGGTAAAAGACATTCAGGCATAGTTAAAAGTTTTTTTACCAGTTAAAAAAAAAAAAAAACAAGAGCAAAAAAAATGTCCAACAAAACCCATGTGAACTTGTTCACTCATCACCTTGAATAAAAAAGGGCAAACCCTCCCCATTCCATGAAGCTATTCTTGGCCACTGCGAGCTGAAAAGCAGGGAGGGCAGTTTGAAGGGGGCAAATACAATTAATGCTCCCACTTTTGCCATATTTCTGGGCCCAGGGGACAAATCAGGAAACTTTATGTCAGCAGGAATGTGAACAATAAAGGCAAAGTGGGTTGCATGTTAGAAAACCGTTTCACTCCCTTTTTATACTTTTTTTATTTTATTTTTTTGCCCAGCAGTATGATGTGTTAACAATTTTGTTGGTTTAACAGTTCACACTTCCAGCACATTTATCCATTGGCACATGGGGGTTTTATGCATTTAACAGTTTTCTTCATTAAAGTGGGTTCCACTGTGTCTTAAAAATTGTTTTCCTTAGACTGCGTGTTTGTTATTTTATATGGTGTGACTGAAAAGCAGGCCAAAATTTTGGCCTTGGAAAATGCACACTGCAGAGAGGAGCCCGGCGCGGGCAGCAGGATTAGCCTCCCTCAAAGCCCAGCACAAATTCTTTTAAGAACTGCTGATTGCACTTTGAAGCTTTCCTCCCCTAATTGCTGGAAGATTCTTAATTTGTCCTGAGCTTGGGAAAACGAATTGCAGATGTATGTGCTACAATCAAAACCCTCTCTGCACAGGATCTTTGTGCCTTGGTGTGGAGACGTCCTTCACCCCCTTCCACAGAGCCTTCCAACCACCTGTTTTTTTACAAAAACAGTGCCAGCATTTCAATTTCTTTTTTAATTTTTGGAAGGGAGGTCAGGGGCTGGGGGAAGGGAGAGGGTGGCTGTTATTTCTACAGAAGCAGGACTGGTTCTTAGAGGCATAAGAGACACCCAGGTGTTTTCACAGCGAGCCCTGTGCAGGGCCCTTTTGGAGCCCAGCTCGATTCCTGTTTGCCAAACTACACTTTCAAGAGGTGTCAGATATCCAGAACCTGTCTCAAATGCCAAGTCAAGCAACGGAGGGGAAAAAAAAAACAAGGGGAGGGAGGAGGGAAGAAGGGGGATGTGGGGAAAAAGGAAAGGGGGAAAATGTTCCTCCTCGAAGAAAAAGGTAGTTGTTCCAACTTGGCTGTTTCTTTTTAAAATAATTAGTTAAGCAGTGCATAAAAACAGGTAAGTCTGTTCTGCATTGCTCATAGCCTTGGCAGGCCCTGTCCTTCCCCACGTTGGAGGAATGCCTGTGAACCACCGCTGCACAGGAGAAGGGAGGGGAATTGTATCGCCGTGACCTAAGGCAACCCAGCTTGTAAGGTTAACCATAATTTTTTAAACTAACATGACCTCTGTTAACCCCTTCACTCCAATCTTGAAAAAAAAAAATAAAAAAAAGGTAAGAGAGAGAAACACGTTTACAAACCACTAGAAGAGTAAAGGGGGAGCAAGAAGCTGAACATCTTGTTCCTTTGGTCTCCCCTCCATCCATCCCTCACTTACTCCTTTGTCCCTGTGTGTCCCCATCAGTAGCTGGTGTTTACTGGGCCATGATGCAGCATGTCTAGGGACTTTGCTTTTTCTAATGAGTCACAGAATCATAAAATTAAACCATTCTGGGAAGCCAAAAAATTCAGCTCCATGTGTGCATTCAGGGCTTTGCAGGAATGTTCATGTCTGGATGTCTGAGTCACATGCTCTCACAGTAAACGTGATACATCCTCTTATTAATGACACCAAGGGTCTGATTTATTCATTCTGTTTCCCTCTACTCATCCCTCTCCCCTCATTCTGCAGAAGAACGCAGGCTATTTCCTCCAGCTGGGATGCCAGGTGAACCCACCTCAGGCACTCTTTGCCCTTCCCTCTCGTATAGCTGCCTTAATTTGAGCAGCCAAAGCCAATGCCAGCCCAGCTCTGGGCCAGCCAGAGGTGGCAGGGGGCCATGGTCTATGGTGTAGTCAGCTTTTGTGTCAACATTTGGATGCTGAGTTCATCTTAACCAGAATGTGCCAAGCTCAAAGGAATCCAAGTCTACCACAGAAAATACATATGCAACACACAGCCCACACATAGACATTGGCTCAGGGATTGGACTGACCTATTTCTGGGTCTCAACATTTTCTCTATGGCTTATTCCTACCTCAATTCACTTCTGGTCAGTCAGATTCAGATGTGGCATGAGGAAAAGGGTGTAGGTACAAATATGGAGAGACCTGGCCTCATCTCCCACCCATGCACAAGCTGCAGATGCTGCCTGACTGCTCTTGAATACTCAGCTCCTGTGTGCTCCACCAGTTGACACCAAACTGACTTCAATGGGAAGTGAAGTTAGGCCCCTCTTAAAATATTTTTTCTTTGAAATGCTTCCTTCCCTGGTTAAACAAGCATAAACAAACACTCCTGCTTATGTATTTATAATTATTAAGCATGGAAAATCTACCAGTTAAGTAAAGCTAATGTACAAAGTAAGGGGGAACAGGCCAAATTCTCAAATGGTATGAACTGGCAGACATTCAAGACTTCACTGAAAAAATAGGCTTGAACTACCATTCATCTAATATGTAGTCCAGCCCTCCATCCTAGTACAAGTTCATTTACAATTAATTGTTTGTATAGAAGCATAGAAAGGCTTGGGTTGGAAGGAACTTTAAAGACCATCTGGTTCCACCCTCCCAGGGTCAAGCACAGATGAGGTTGCTCAGGCCCCATCCAACCTGGCTGTGAGCACTTCCAGGGATTTCTAGTCCTGTTGGAGTGCACCAAACATAGGAAATACCATATCTGCTACGTACCACTCACCAGGAGATGCACTGAGCTCCACTCTCCCCAAACCCACTTTTTGGAAACAGTAAAAATGTCTGCTGTCATTGTCTGCTCTGGGTGGTTTTCCTTCATAAAATGTTCCTGTCATCCAAGAGAAGACAATCACATGGTTCCAAGGATAAAGCTGAGCACCAGGTTTTGGCACCTGCTTTCTGAAAGTACCCCCATTTAACACAAGTGACAGAGAGATCTGCATCCTTATGAATTTAAACAAATTCCTCTCACCTCATAACTACAGTCAGTGACATGAGGGAAGTGCAGGTCTGAGAGCCAACTTCCAGCCAAGGAAGTAGCCTGGGAGTTGTGTGAGGGGTAGAAATCATCCCAGAGAAAGTCTGGGGTCTGGGTGTGACCTCACCTTTTTGATCTGAGGACCCAAGGAAGGTGGGTTCTAAAAGCCTTGTAGATGGGATCTCTGTGCTGCTCCAGTGTGTGCCAAGAGGGTCCCATCCCAGATGTTGAACAGTCTGAAAGCAGCTGTGGACATAGAGAGGCTGACTGGGAGAGCATCTCAACCTTTGGCAAGTCTTGAACTGTGTCCAGGAACTGTCTGGGTGAGTAAGAGCTGGCCTAAGCCCTGCTGGGACCCTGCTAGTAATTTAGCAGTAGAACCAGCCAAGCCTTAGGACCATGCCTTAATTCAGAAGTAGCACATCAGGCCACAGTCAAAATATCTCAGTAGGTTCCACTGGAGCACTTTGTAAGGCCGGTCCAAGGATAGAGCTGCAGCCCATTCATTTGTACTTGCATGTCAGCAACTCTTTTCATGGACCATGTGCTTATGATTTCATTGTCTGATTTCTGGACATCAACAAAACATTGGAGACTCATTTTCTAAACTAAGCAAAGGGGAAGAGAAACTGCTGATGGAAAAGAACAAACTTGTCTCACGCTGAGGACTACAGTTCCTCCAGAAAGACATCACTGGCGCACGTGCATTTGTCCAATTCCCACCCTTCCTCCAACCTGCTTTTTCTATTCTAAAGCTGTGTGAAACTTACTGCAATTCTTATTCTTCACAAATATTTAGTGTCTCAGAGTTTGAATGAACCTTTGCTGTTTTAAAAAATTCACTTTGAATGGAAAAAAAAAGAAATCAGTAACTTTTTTCTACCTCATTCACTTACAATGTTGATTTATGGTGGTCATCTGTAGTGGGGAGTTGACTCCATCATCTTAATTGATGATGAGCAACAAGACATCAGATATCTGTGTTAACAGAGAAAGGAGTTCCTGAGGCTATCTGTCATAGTAAAATAAAAAGCCTTGTTTCTGATACAGTTAATGCAATGAATACATGATCATCTATTTGAATATGACTTCCCAGTCTCAAAAAAAAAGTTCTGATAATGAAGTTTCACCCAGGTTTGAACTGTTTTTCAAGCTTGGGTTTTTGGTTTTTTTTTTTTTTTCATTATTCCCAGACACTATTTACATTCTTATTCTATAGTTATTCTGCATGAGATCTGGGGACTGAAGGAAGGTAAGTGGTAGGCAAGGGGCTGGGAGACCTGATAACAGAACTCAGATTCTCATTTCTGGGCCACATTCTCTATCTCACTGTCCTCTGCCTTCTAATTTCCTTCCAGATTTCTTCCTAATTCACAGCCTTATTCCTTGACAATTGTCTCTTGAGGTTTTCTTAGCCAGAACAGGCAGCAGTGCATGAAAGATTCATTTGGTCTTAAAACTATTGCCATAATGAAAAAATACTCTTTTTTCCTCCCTTTCCTGGAACACCTTGAGATTACATCAGAGCCATGAAGGAAATGGGAAAGAATCTGGGTCATCTTTCCTGACTCTCCCTTTCTGTACATTTTTGCCTGATGATTTAGGTGAAACATCCAGTATGAACAAGAATATGCTGGGATTCTCATTCTTACTCCCCAGACTCCAAACTGATGAACAAAAAGCACTGTAATTTGTTCCAGTCCTTGATTTGGCCTAGTATTGCCTATACATATTTTGTAGGTTTTTATGTACTAAGATAAATGTATGTTTTTATAAATAAATGTATTTTATGTACTAATATAAAATAAAATTTGAGTAACTTTAAAAGTACCCAAAACTATTAATAACTCCTAAAAACTTTAGGAGATATTCTGAAGCTGCTGAAATTATTTTATTGTTTCAATTTAATTAATTTAAACTTAAATTGACATCCTGTAATCCCTGCTAAACCAGGCCACAGGTATCAGTAACTGGGCATCTGAAATGATGGTCTAATTTGAGGCAGCTTTTACCTTCACTCTCTTCACAGGAACATTGTAAAGTATGATAAAATACCTTAATGCTAAATAAGTATGTGGATACCAGCTTGATGGATATCATGGAAGGTTCTACAAGAGTGTGAACTATTCACTCCCTGACCCTGAAATAAATAGACCCTGAGTTGAAGATCAGAGGAAAACAATCAGTAGGAGCAGCCAAAGCACCCTGAATAATTCAGGGACAGTTATATCCTCTACAGGGCTTTTTCTCCTCTATAACACCAAGCACAGAGCCTTCCATTGATGCCATCACCCCTGTCACCCCTGTCACCCTCACCTTTTCTGGTTGCCACTGCTGTCTCAAAGCCTGGAGCTCCATCTCACTGTACACCACACAAATTTTCCACACTCCCTACAAGTTCTCCTTCCAGTCTCTTTCTTCATTATGTTCTCAGGAATCCTCACCATCAGATTAAGGAGAATTACTGCAAGGCTGCTTCCTTCTGTGCTCTGTATGATACTGGGATGGTGAGTAATTAAAGCATGATAATTACAATCTTTCAGCCACTCCACATGTCACTGAAATGGATCCACACGGGAGGTGAGAAAATCAAGGTCTTCCACTCTAATTCTGAGATGGATGATGGCAAATGCAGAGGCACTCTGGGAAAATCAACTGCCTCAATCCTAATAAGCAGCCCTTGGATGAGATTTTCTGAGACATTTGCCAGATCTGGATGGATTTTCTCTAGAACTGCCAAATCCAAACTGACTACAGGGAATCCCATGCCTCCCATTTCAAATCTTTGCTCCACAGACCAAGTCTACTGGAAGTTTAACAAAAAAAAATTGATTTGTTGGTTTTTTTTTTTCAAGATAGCCTAAATTTTTTTTTCTCTGACATAAAGAATAAATTTAGTTAAAATTTTGCAAAAGAACTCTGCTTATGAAGAGAAACCAGTGATGTTATATACATAGCTGGGAGCAGGTATTGTATTAGAGCATGTTGATTACATGAACTTCAGTGTCTGATATTTCCATTAAGTTTGATTCAGTTTGCACTTAGTGATCCAGAAGTGGATCATGGTTGATCATGAACCCAGTGTGTTTCCCTGTGAACACACAGAATTTTCAGTCCTTTCTGGGGTCCCAATAAGGTGCTGTTAAAGAGCTGGGGGTAAAAAAAATTCCCACTGAATTAAGTTGGTAGGAGGAAGAAGAAACCCCTATGGAAAAGTAATGAAAATCAAACCATGATTCATCTGAATGGAACTCCAGTTTGTGAAAAATGCAAAGGAAGGACATTGATTCCCCACCCACCCCTCCTCAGTAGAAGCAATCAACAAAACCAAATTTCAGCTCACATTCTGCAGAAGCAAAGAAATAAATCTGCATAGCCACTAATAGGATTCCTCTGAATGAACTTGAGCCCAACAGTAGCATATAGGCAGAAGCCTGAATCCCAAAATAGAAACCTCTTGGAATCCACAGCTCATCTGGACAGGATTAGAGAAACGCTCCCTGAACATTTAGTGAGTTGAATTGAACTAATTTACAGCAGTCCTGGAACATCCCAAACACAGAAGCTCTGAAAACAATGGGATAAGAAGGAATTCTTTGTCCACTGCAGCATAAAGCAACTATTTCAGGCAACAATATCAGTGACGTTAATGGCTGCAACACAATCTTTGGGTAGCTCTGAAGGCACTTCTGAAATCTGTGGCTGGCCCTTGGGTACAATGCTGGAATTGTACCCAAGAGAAATTTTTTCACTGGTTTCACAGTTTCACAGGGGAGATTAGTCAGATTTGCCTCTGACTTGTTTTTTGGTCACCCTGAAGCAGAACAATGCATAACATGATGACAGTGAGGTTTGCTGTGGGGAAATTTGGGTTTTTTTCAATGGGTATCTGGAGGGGAAGGGAGAGAGAATTGTCAATATAGCTGAGTTTCTTGAGCCAAAAAACTCCTGAAAGAGTCATTCAAATATGACAGGACCAAGATTTAAATACTGAGAAAAACCAAAGTAACCAATGCCTGTAAAGTAACATAGAACATTCCCTTTTTCCAGGGCATGATTCAAGCTCACTACTGAGATCCCAGCTGACATTCAGGGAAAGAGCTTGGAGGAGCTGGTCTGCACAACCTGGTACAGCAGCACTGTTCTGTCACTGTTACTCTTTCAAAAATTATCCTCTATTTAAGTAGACTGTAACTGAAAAAGGGACTTTTTCTTATGATATAAGTATTGTTTCATCAAGGTGTTATTTGGCAGCTGCGTATCAACATGAAATAGTGAACTTGAACCCATCTGTCTCCAGGGAAAGACAAGCAGCCCAGATCTGCTCCTGAAGGAAGCAGAACTCACAGGAGCCACACTATTAACACTCAGATAATGGGAATGAACGAGTATAAATGCCTGGAGAGGACAGATGAAAATATCAGGGATGTATTTGATCCCAGGTGGTGTAAATAATGTCCCAGATCACATCAAGTGGACAAGCTGGAGTCTCCAACCTCTTCCTCCTCTGCACTACCAGAGAGGCTGCAGCCACTCCATCCTGATCCCAATTAAAAGCTGTCCAGGTTTATCTCCAACCTTGGTATTTTTAGATTGCATGTTCTTACCAAGAACTCTTTGAAACTGATGTTGAACAGAGTTACTCCTGGCTTATGTCAGAGCAGGGAAGATTCAACCCCTAAGAGATTCGGCGGCTCTTTTAAGCTTGTTTTGCTTAGGCTCTGGACGAGGAGCCAATTGCAGTGAGACCAAGAGTGCAGCATGATAAACAGAATACCCAGAGTTTTCATACTGGGGATTAGGAAAAAACAAAGATTTTAGAGGGGTTAAAATTCATTTAGTTGGGAAAAAGGGGCAAGGGCTGCCACATTTCAGATACAAGAAGTCTGAAATTGCAAGGCAGCAATTTGTGTGAGTCTCTAGCTCAAAACTGTGGCCTGGATACAGGTACCTGCAATTTCCATAGAAAACTTCCAGACTTGGGCTCAGCAGGCTGCAAAATGTCATAACTTATGCCATGAGAGTTTTCCTCAGACAAAAACAATCCTCCCTTGTGGGAAGAGGCTCACTCAGACACACTGAGTCATTGTCTGTGTTTCCCTACTGACAATCTTCACATTGAGGGGTTTTAACCATTTTAATCAAACTATAACAAATTACATTCTTGCAGTTTTAAAAAATAAAAATAGGTGACTAAGTGGAGAAGGAAAGGCTTCTTAATTTTTCCAGAGAAGAACAGAATTCACTGTGAGCCCAGTTTTTATTAGATACCTGAGACTCCATGTAGGAGATGGTAGGTGCAGAAATGCCAAATGTGCAGAGGCTTCAGCCAGCATCCCTGATGTAGAAGACATCAGCAAACCTGCATCCCACATCACTGGTTTGTTGTAATGTGGATTCTCTGATGTCTAATGCAAGGTTAGTTTACATGCACCCTCAGTGCCATTGAGTTTAAAAGCCAAACAATGTGAGATACAAACCCTTTGGAAAGCAGGAGTAACCAGGGTATGTACTTGTGGGTGTCTAGTCTTAATGCAAATAATTGGACACATAAATGATAATTATTGTTCCTAGAAGGTTTTCAGAAATACAAAAAACCTATAGAGAGGCAGAGAGGAATAACATTTGCAAAACAATCAAGATGATTTTCAGGAATATTATTTCTGTTGAACTCAGTTATGGGCTAAATAACTAAGCTGGTCTTATATGTATTGACTCAAACACCCTTAAAATATACACACATGACTATAAAGTCACAATATTTAAAATAATAATTTCACTGAATAACTGTGAGATGAAGACAGATAATTTTCTGATGAGCCAGATAAAGTAGCCACAGCAAACTCAGCTTTGATAAATTACTTCCTCCCTGGCATGAATAAGAGGTCACCAGACATGCATTCAGAAGGTGTGATGCATCATTTCTCCCATGGAAGAAAGGAACCACCTCAGGCAGGGCTGAGCTGTGCATGACTCCATTTGGCAAATAGTCGAAATATTTAGAAGCATAGTGTTTCTGTACATAAGTTTCAAGATATGTATGTTTATCTTCTTATTCTCTGCAGTCAGCTTAGAACTCAGAGAGGGGAAATTATAATTTTCAGTGGAGACGGTTTGATAGAAACGACTGGTGCAATGGATTATTTGTTGCAGTTTTCTTCAATGCCCAAAGATTTCCCATGATTAGTGGAAAATCCCTCACTTGCACACTATATGGGGATGGCATTCATCTTGTCAAAAACATCTGCTCTGGCATTGATTTTCAGGGGAGGGATTTATTTTAGCAATTATCAGTGAATTCTTTACTATCCCAGTCCCAGTAAGTCTTCAGCTGTCCAGGCCCTACATTGCTTATCTTGCAATATGTGATTTTTGCCCAAAAAACATCACTCTGGAGATGGTCTCATCTTGGGACTTTCCATGTATCCTCTGCTCTTAGATTCACATGAACAACTGTTTGCTTTAGGATGAATCATGTCATGTTTTTACGATTTCTGACACTTATAAATATTTTGCTTCCGCCTGGCGGTGAAGTCAGCCACTTACTATTATTAAATGTCGCGCTGCGTTATTCCCCTTTTTGGGTGATGACCTCAGTGGAGCCCTGACCAAACCCAGCTTCACACTCTCAGATCTCACAGAAATGCTACTGGTGTGTCTCCCATTTGTAACATCCCTGGTTACCAGCTGTGTTGAAAACCTGTGCTAATATGTTGGAATTACTTGTCCTCTCGAGCTGATTCCAGACCTGTGGTTTATGGATTGCCTTTGTGGTTTGCTAAAGGTCAGGCCCTGGATGCCTCTAAATTTTCTTAAGTGGAATTCAAACACCACAGATGAGGATGTGTTCAAAGTAGATGTCTTGGGTGGTATGGATTCAGATTTGGGACTTGTGCTCAGGATTGGTGCCTCTCCTCCTCTTTGGGGCAGTGATCAGGTGTGGGTTTCTCGACCTCTTAGCGCATCATCCATCCACCATCCTTTGGTCAGATCCCAACTGCCTCCAAAATTTCAGGCTCAGGCTGGACCCCAAGGCACATTTCAAATTGTGCAACCCCACTCCCACCCCATCCCCACGCTGGTGCCATCCCTGCCTTTGGCCTGACTCAGTCAGTGCAGTTCTCATTCTCTTTTTGCTGGCTCACAGGCAGCGACTGCATCAGCCATAACTCAAAATTGTGAACAGATGAGTAGATTACTTACTTGAACTGTACTCAATCATTACATCACCCTTGTACTGAAAATCACAGCACTGGCTCCCCATAAGATTTTGCATCCACTTTTGGGTTTGGCTCCAGAGCTACTGGATTTACTCACTTGCTCCAGCTTACCTAAAAGAGCTGCTTGTGCCTCACAGACATCCTCAGACTCTGAGATCAGTCAGTGCCGATTTATTGATCATTCCAACACTCTGACTGAAAACTGCTGGTGTTGAAGGCTTGGTTCCTCCAAACTTATTTTGTGGAAATCTTTGCAACCTTCATCCAAGAAGGGGAAGGGAAATAAATCTGCAAAACTGTCCAAACACAAAGAGAAAACATTTTCTTGAAGCTGACAACAGCTTGGCCTCAGCAAAGATCTCAGATTTTTTTTTTTTAACGAAACTCTTTCTGTGTAATTTTTGCATTCAGAAATTTTCCTGACTCAGGAATAGCTGTGGATGCTAGACAGGGCGCAGATAAGAGCAGTGAGGAGCCAGAGAGCTGTGGCACATAATTCTGCCTGCCCAGCCATGATGGGTAAGCCCCTGGCAAGGACCCCAAAAGCAGCAGCTCCTGGGCTGGGATGCTCAGAACTCCAGGCACTTCCAGCACAGCCATGACTCAGTACTGAGCAGTTTTAGCAGTGATCACAACTCTTTTAGAGGTGCTGATCTTTCCCCACAGCAGAGTCAGTGCTGTCTGACTCCACCTGTCCCACTGTCCATCAGTGTCTCGCTTGCTGTGGGTCACCCTGCTGTCATCAGGACATTGGCCACAGTACCCACCTGCTCTCCTCACCACCATGGTGCTGTTTGGAAGTCAAGCCTGACCTATGCTGAGCAATGAGTTTCCTCTCCCTCGGTGAAAATCAGCTCAGGACAAGATGAAGGGTGTGCAAACCATGAGTCAGGGCACCAGAGAGAACTTTCCTTTCCCCCCCCCGCTGCAATGAAGGGCACTGCTGCCCACTCAATGCAGAGTGAAATTATCCATAAATGCTGCAAGCTGAGCCTGCCTGGGGCTCACTGCAGAAGAAACAAAAATCCACTTAATGAAAACCAGCATTTATGGCAAGTTGGCACCTCCCTAAACAGGCTCAGCTGATGGGTCCAAGTCTGTGTGTTCAGGTGTGGAGAATGGGATGATGTCCACAAGGCAAGTCAGTTCAGGCCAAAGGGTCAGTGTCTCATCTGGTCAGACCTTACTATCAGAGTCACACACCATAAATCCTACAGCCTAAGGGCCACTAAGGACAATAGCAGAAAAAGGAATAAAAGGAAGGAGAGGAGAGGAGAGGAGAGGAGAGGAGAGGAGAGGAGAGGAGAGGAGAGGAGAGGAGAGGAGAGGAGAGGAGAGGAGAGGAGAGGAGAGGAGAGGAGAGGAGAGGAGAGGAGAGGAGATATGGCTGACAGCTATGGAACACACAGCTGAACAAGAGACCCAAGGGGGAGAGACCTCCAGCAGCAGCTCACAGGCAGGGGATGGGGGTGGGTTCCCAGTCATCACTGAATCATAGAAACATAGACCTCATATGGTTGTAAAAGTTCTCTAAGATCTTTGAGCCCAACCATTAACCCAGCACCATCACATTCACCACCAAATCATGTCTCCAAGGTGCACACATTGTCCTCTCACCAGCCCCTGAGGATGGGGCTTGGCTCAGTCCTCAGTAGCATCAATGGCAGCATTTTCAGAATCCCAGCCTTTGCCTTGTTTCTTGCCAGGCTGAGTTTCAGGGCTTGCCAGCGTGGCACAGCTTTGGCACAAGCCATGTGTGTGTCTGGACCTACAGGTTGTGTGCTCCTTTATTAGCTCTCCCCTCTTCCAGGCTTTGCCACATGTGCTTTTGTATTCCCCCTTGAAGCTTTCCACAGCAGGGCTGCAGGGAAGCCTCGGGAACGGCTTCATAAGCACAAGAAGTCACACAATAAATGCCAGATGTTCTTATCAAACACAACTCCTAGGCACATGCAGCATTGGCAAAGGTGCTTAACTTTAGGGAGGGCCCCCAAACAGGCTCTGGACATGTTTAGCTGTAAGGCTCCAACACTGCTTCACACAATCCTGGCAAAACTTGTGATAGTGTCTCAGCTCACTCAGGGAAAGACAGGTTTCAGGTTAACTGCTTGGGGCTTGCTGTGAGCGTTCATGTGATCCCCAGCCCATCCAGATGTAGGTCCATTCATTCCCACTCTACAGATGGCCAGAGCAATCCACTCCCTGTCATGTGTAATGAAGGGCAGGAAGGAGAGAGGATTTTTGACATGTTTAAATATTATCCAAAACAAAGAAAAATCTCAAAAGCCAGGGATGCATTTAAATAAAATAAAGCTGCCAGCAAAATCCCATATTTGTTACAGCTCATTCCAATTCATCCTCAGAGCCATTCCTCTGCAAAAATGGCAGCTCCAGTAGTTTGGTGTCCAGATGTTCCCTGTCATACACTCTGCACTGCATCAAGAGTTTTTTTCCTGATGTGACTCCTTAAAAACAGTGAACTCTGATTCTAGGACAACCTGAGTACACTTTTCCATAATGAGGGGCGATTGAAAAAACACGGCTGTTGACTTGGCTGGTGGAACACGGGCTTTTTTGTTCTTCTCTTCATCTTTTTTAATCCTCCAGCTGGCTGCTAATCCAGCATCATCAACATCTTTTTGCATTTTATTCCTTAAGCCATTCATATTATACACATTCCTGTTTTTAAAATACAGATTTTAAAAGTTGATTTGATGTGGCTTGGAATAGTGACATGCTTACACATTTATAAAAAATTCATTAACTTGGGGGGAAGAAAAGATTGAATCTTTTATTTTCTTTCCTTCCCTTTCTTAATTTCCAGCATACAAAATTATTTGCTGGTCATTTAGGAACCGCAATGTCAAAATGTGGTTGTCCCATAGGGAGGAAAAAAGACAGTTCACCTTTGCAGTTCACAAGTCAGCTGTTAAGAAGTAGCTTTTGCAAAGGCCAAAGCCAAATTGATCCTTGAGCTGCAATGTGTAAAGCCTATGTTAGCAATTCTGCTCAGTTATTGGGAACACCTCTTCCCACAGTCCTTAAATCTGCCAAATCCTAACCAGAAGATGATGCTCTACAGCTCCTTTGTTCCAGCCTTGTGAAATCTCAGTCTCCAATAGTTACAGCTGCCAGTTGCTCCTGTCTCTAGGCTCAGACCATTCCTGGACCTCCAGTGAAATCAGAAAAAAAAAAAAAAAAAAAGCCAATTTGGAACCCTCCTCGGGAGCCCTGAAATACCTAATTCATCTAAGCCATAAGGTGATAACTTGGTGTCCAGTTCATAGAGGGGTTTAAGTGGCTCAACTCACACTGGACTCAGCTGGAGTTTAGGCACCTAAAGGGGAAATCTGGAGTGCAGAAGAGAGTTCAGTGTTCTGTGCTCTTATGTAATAATTCTGCATCCCTTTTAGAGTGTGCTACCACATCCCTGTGTCACTTTCCTCCTTGTGCTTTATTGTGCTTTATATGAAAACATGACAAAATCATATTTAAGGTTCTTGGGTGTTATTTTATTGTTATTGCCACGACACCTCACAAATGGACCAGTATTAAGCTTGAGAGAAAAGTTTGAAGCAAAAAATATTAGTTCTGTTCAACTTATAATGTATGTAGGCCTCTGGCAAAGATACCATTAAAACATGGGCCCAATCTCACTAGCAGTGGGGAAAACCCCATTCCAGGTTGATGGTTTCCATGGAAAAGCTTTTAGCAGCTTATCTTATTACCACTATATTAAGCCATATTCTCTCACCACTACATATAAAAGTATAAACTACTCCTCTCTCACAGCAGAGGAAAATTTTTTGATGCTGGAAGCAATGAGTGATTGAATGCTCTGACAGTTTCTTGATATGAAATATAATTTTTTATTTTCCAGGTTAATTTTGTCTTTAGACAAAATGCCCTAAATTCCAGACTTTGTCCTCTAGAAATATTTGAGCCTGACTCGTATTTTTAATTAACTTTATTATTTGTTATGACATAGTTAAATCCCACGTGATGCTCATATTTATATCCAGACTTATGCTGAAAGGACAATCCACAGGATAAAAATGAAATTTTATCTGACTTTTCCTGTTATTTGGTATCTTTTGTTGGAATCCCTCTGTTCTAAACTTGTTATGACACTGGATTTAAAGGACAGTGGTGCAGAAATTTAGCCTCAACCCATTTTGATACAGTGCTGCCTAAAAGTCAGGTGCACGAGACTGTGAGGAAGAATTCTGGCTGCTCTGTCTCTGTGGCATGAATTTCATACCAGCATCAACTTGAAGGCCAGGCAGATCACCACATGTATAAAATATTTAAGCACCTGCTTCAGTTGAGACCTCAAGGTTTCTAGATTAACCTGGCCTTCAAGACTTTAATGTGTTTTAGTTCTTTAGTAAATATTATAACATTATAGAGATGTCCCTTTTCCCCCTGCTGGTGCAGCTGTCAAAATCAAAGCATGAAATATTGCAGTGTCCTGTAAGGTCTGTACCTTGCCAGTTTCAGGTTTAAACCAATATTTTATGTAAAGATTTGATCTCCAGCAGTTTGCCTCTAAAATGACAGGGATATTGTGTGGAATACAACTTGCATTCAAGCAGTATGAAGGCTGAAAGAAAAGAATATAAAACAGTTGTGAAGTCTTATTTTTCATTCACACACAAGGCAGGGTTTTCAGCAATCAGTTATCACTAAAGTGTATAATTTAATATCCAGTGTGTGTAATGATTTCAAGCCAACCTGAAGCAGTAGGATCTGTCATTCACTGGCTTTGAGCCCCTCAGTGAGATGGGGAGAGTCCATTGATTTGCTTCCAGCCAGGGTCTGTGGTTGTCTCACGCCTGTCTTAGATTGTTCACAAGATGACAGTCTAACACCATAAGATATTAATATTTGAACTATCAAAAACTTGGGGCTGTCAGTTTTTGTTTCAGCCTAAATATGCATTTGAGATTTTTATTTTCAGTCCATCTGAAGTCATCCAAAGATGACTTTGAAGATCACATGAAAGGGACACAGAAAGGACCAGCTTTGATCAGGGCAACACAATGGAGCTATTAAGGGCTGAGGACAGGGTGAGTGACCCACATGCCATATAGTAGCAGTAACTAATAAAAACAATTAATAATAATAAAGTCAGAGAGCCAGTCAGTGGCTCAGTGACCTCACATAGGAGCAATCATCAACTGGATTGACATTTTGGGCTGCCTGGAGTATAAAGGCTGAAAGAAGATTATCACTAGATTCTTATAATTGTTTTATGAACCCCCTGGTGAATGCAAACAGGGACTGAAAAAGAGCCTTTCTTACATAAGTTGACAATTAAAGCCTTGGCAGGCCAAACAGTAGTTTCTAGTCTTTCAGCAATGAAGTTTAATGCTCAAAGCAGATCTCTTTTTTTTTTTTTTTCACTATTTGGTCATGTTTTCTCCAGCTGGTAAACATGAGTCAGGATTTGTTTCTGGGGGAGGGAAGAACTGGCTGCTTAGAAACCAGCTCACTCTAAAACAGGACCTCTTCAAGCAGAGAAATGTCAAGGAAAGCTCAGTCTATGTTAGTTGATGTTACCTCTGACTTTGCAGAGCAGCTGCTCCTGGAATGGGATGAAAACCCATCAGACCAGCTCTGACAACTCAAGTAACAGCCTGAGTGGTGACCCTTTCACCTGCTGGCAGCCAAAGAAGCCTGGACTTCATTGTGGACCACACACCTACAGGAAAGCCACCCCATCCCACCCCACCTGCCTATTTTTCTGTATTTCCAACAAATAGGAGCTGGGAAATGCAGTGGGAACTGCATATGCTTCCTTCTTCTTCATCATCTTCCTCCAAATGGGGCACCTGAAACTCTGAGCTTTTCTAATATGAAACCTTGTGTGATCTAGTCTTACCTCATGGCTGGCTCTATTCTGAGGAGATCTGTTGAGGTCCCTTCCCACTGCAATTGTTTCTGCTCCTATGATATAGACAATCCAACCTGGATAGCCCTTTTCTTTTGTTGTTGACTAGAGAGTCCCAAAGCCACCATGAACTCCTGACTTTTGTCTTCCTGTAGCTGTTACACACATTTCTCACAACATCACATGAAAAATGAGCCCTTAGGCAGTACCTGAAATAGGAGAAGGCAATGTCTTTGTGCTACAGCCACACCACTTTCAGGGTCATCTGTTTGCCAGACAACTTGACAATTCTTCCTGGGCTCCCAAGGAACAGATTCAGGTTCTTCTGAAGGTTTCAGAGGAGGAGTATGGCTTAAGGATGATCCATCAGCCCTTAGAGGAGTTTCTGTTAACTGCAGAAGCAGTATGGAATGACTTGTTGTCTGACTTGGGAGACTAAAATTGGGTAGGGAAGATGTTTTAGATGTTTTACCTGGTTAAATTTGCTGAGCTCCTTTTCCAAAAACTATCTGCTGGAAGGAAGAAGGGCTCACAGACAGGAGTGGGAAAAGGAAATGAGAAAATATCTGACTAGAAGAGCTGGTGGAGGGAGGCAGTGGAAAAACATGAATAGAAAAAAATATGGGGGTATAAAGATAAAACCTACAGATATGACACAGATGACCACATTTGTAATTTTTTTGAAGCACAGAGAAAGCTTAGGAAAATACCAAACTTTTGTTATTGGCTGAACTGGTATTAGCTAGACTCTCGAATGATGGATTACACATTGTGAAGGAAATTTCAAATAAGAGCATGAACACTGGGGCAGCTTGCCCTTGCAAGCCTCTTTTAGATCAGGAAATCTGGGGCTCTGCATCTTCTCCTCCTGACCTGGTAAAGCTGATGTTTGTACCACTGTGTCTGCATGAGCTTTGTCGCAGAGAATGGCCAAAAGGAAGCCTCATCTTTTGGGTCAACATCTCCTCACAAAGTCCGCTGGTGCTCAGGAGAGGGACTGGGAACAGCTACAGTCTACTGGGATAGAGAGAGGAAGCAAAATCCACTTACCCTGAGGAGAGGATTCTAACAGGGCAGGCCTGACCTCTCCAGAGGGAGAGGTGTCTAGGGGAGGACTGAGTCCTGCTCCTGATGCAGGTGCCAAATTCATAGAAACGCCCAAAAGATGAAAGAAATTAGTTTTAAATGCTTGTCACTCAGACAACTCTGCTTCCAAAGGGACAGGAGGGTTTGGTGTCTGCTAATTAGCTGGAGGTGCTCTGCTCTTATATTGGCTTGAAAATGAGATGCATTAAGAGACTTTTACTCCAGCCTGTGGCACTCTTTGTCCTTCCCAGCAGGGAATGCAAGTGGCTTGCAGGGAATTGGCAGGGAATGAGCATCTTTCTTGTCATTAGTTTTGTGTGCAGAACTGCAATTGAGACAAACTCCCCAAGGGTGAGGCAACCTGGGCAGAGTTACAGGAGTATGGTGAAGGCAGAACTGGTATGGTAAAGGAACTTTCCAGTTTCTCATGAATTACAGGAGCTGAAGAGACTGATTGCTGAGCTACCAAAGCAGGCTTAAAAAAAAAAAAAAAAACAAAAAAACACCAAAAAACAAACCCAAAAAAACCAAAAAAAACCATTGCAAGGACTTAGCCTGAGGCAAGCATTAGGATAGGAAAAGAAGTTACAAAACTAACAAGGAGTTGATGTACCCACCATTTTGCCACGTAATGTTCTAACATTAGCCATGTACCAAAAATGCCGGTCCCTTCCAGCCTTTCCCCAGCTCTGATCACTACAAGAAGCATTCAGTCAGGCTGAGCTGAACAAAACCCTTCATTCATTACAGCCCAGTAGGATGCAAACAACTTCACAACTTGATAATCCCTTTCAGCCCTTATTAAATCAGCAAGGCGCTGCAGGTGGGAAGTCAGCCTGGAAAGGAGAGACGGCCCTTTGCGCACTTTGCAATAAAGCATGGTTTTAGTCACCAAAAAAGATTTCCAGGGCTTTCCCTGCCTGCCTCCCTTCCCAGGAGGCAGATTCCCAGTGTCCCACAGCAGATTACACGAGCATGGTGTTTGCATTACGCGGTGGTGATGATGTGTTTGTTCTTGGCACCGAGGGGCTCTGACTCCGCACAGCTCCGGCAATGACAGTGGAAATCTTTCAAGCCTCGAGCTGGATTTGCAGCTTTCCCCTCCCTTGCAATGCAGAACACAAGACTCTTTTGTGGAAAAGGAAAAAAAAAAAAAGAATCCCACTGAGATTTGTCTTCTGTCAAGAAAGAATGGATTTACAGCCCTCAGGACATGGCCCTGCTTTTCAAACACAGCCCCCAAAGCAGTGGTCGGATGCTCGTATCAGAAGTTAGGCATGTATAGGCTGACTTTATGTCCACATTTATAGATTTGATGTTCCATTAATGAGCCCAGCATATGGGAAGGTAGGAAAGGAACAACCCATGGCTGGTTTTATTGGCAGTGCAAATTTTCCCAAGCACGGTGCAGCTCCTGGAGCCACCTACACAGCACTGTCAGATGTGGCCAGACATTCTACTGGGTGATCAAAATGTGGCAATTATTTTTAAGCAAAGATATCATTTTAACATATGCCTTATTTTGTTTGTTTCCTCTCAAAGTTTTCCAACTTGATTCTGATTATTACCTTTTAGTATTTTCTTCCTTCCCAGTTAAAAACTCTCAGAAAAATAAGCAGGTTCTTTTTAAAACTGAAGTGTTAAAGGGAAATATTTAATTTGAAAAAATCTCAACAAGAGTTTTGATCTAAAGCCAGAATTTTTAGCAAGAATGTTTCCATGGTTGGTTTTTACTTTTTTTTTTTCCCTAAAATAAACAAAATTTCAGATTGAATTAAAAATTTCCATACTGGTTGGAAAGCCAGTTATTTTCTGTTGGAAAAATACTTTGATGCATTAAAAGGGGAAAAAAAAGAGCCTTCTGAAAAACACCTGACTTCTATTTAGAGGAAAACTAACCACCTGAAAACCCCCTATCAGATACTAACCCTATGTGCAGCTTGCATTCACACTGGCAGGCAGCAATATCTTTTTCTTCCAAAATGCCTTCAGCTTCCTGTCTGTTTGCAGGCTTTCCTGCATATGGATTTAAGTTCCAGGGTTCCTAATTTATATATATGCATATATATAATATATACATACGTATATACATGTGTCTATGTATATATAAAAGTCACTGTGGCTTCATCCTCAGACTGCACATAGCTGTCTCCTCTCTTGTTCCTGGCATTGATATTTGGGTCCTACTTGTATGGGGACATTGAGAAAAGGAGCTGGAGCAAATTTGCCATGAAGTGTCGTGCACATGTTTAAACTTGAATTATTTGTCATCTTGGGTCCAAAGAGGTAGCTCTGTCTGGAACAGGAGCAACTCTGTTTTGGGGTTGAAAAGGCACATTTGCACATCTTGTCGTTAATGTACCATGTTTAGTAAAGTTTATGTTTCATGAGGTAAATCAGGGAACAATGACATTTCATAATCTACAGAGATTTGAAGGACTTGCATGCCCCAAAGCACTTTTTCTCTCTCCCCACAACTTTGTCAGATGAAATCAGTGAAGAGCAGATATTACCCTCTCCTGCAAAGTTTGCAATCACTGAGATTTTAAGGACATTATGAAAGGATTTGGCTTTTAGGCAATGCTTTAAATTTCTATTGCTGTTGTATCCCATTTTCTCCTAAACTTTAGATGCCATAAGAGAGAAGAAAAAGGGAAAACACTACTCCCTTTTAACTGTGACAATTCAAGGTGAAACAACTCTTAGAGGAATCCTATATCAGTTGCCTTTTCTCTCCTTGTCACAGCAGCACAGACAGAATATGTGTCTGTTTTCCCAATTTGCCTTTTGCCTTCTCAGAGTACTTTTAAAATCATCACAGATTAACAGAGTGGGTCAGATTGAAAGGTACCAAGTTTGATCATCTGGTCCCTCCTCCTTGATCAAGCAGGGTCATGCCAGAGTGCAGGATTGTGTCCAGACAGTTCTGGAATATCCCCAGTGAGGAGACTCCACAGCCTCTCTGGTCTCTGTTCAATGCTTGGTCACCGCACAGGAAAGAAGTTCTGCCTCCTGTCCAGGTGGAACTTGCTGGGATCAGTCCCTGCCCGTTCCTCTGGTGCCATTGCTGGGCCTGGAGCAGAGCCTGGGCCCTGCTCTGAGCCTCCCTGCACACAGGGACACCCAGGGACAAGGTCCTCTCCAGGTCCTATGGCTGCTGTTCTTCATCACATCCTTTTGGCGTTTGGACCATTTGGGAATGGTGTGAGAGCATCCCCCAAGAACAAGAGTCAGTCTTGCTGCAGCTGCTTCAGAATCCCAAAGCAGTTCAGACCAAATGTTCACGTTTAACTTGGTTCACTGGGTGAGGCAAGTTCCAGGCATGGGTGTGATTCACCTGCTCTTGAACCAGAGCAGCAATGGCTGGAGGTGGAAGATCTTTAAGGTCTCTTCCAACACAACACAAACCTTTCTATTGTTCTGTATTCCAGTGATTCTTACAGATGCTACTCATGGTTGATGGTTTGGTTTTGGCTTTGGTTTTGGGTTTTTTTTGGGCTGCTTAGGAGCTAATTATAAAATGAATTCATTTCATTTTCATTAACAGTTTGTTGGTTTGTTTCTTCCATGAAAATTGCACCTCTGTTCTCAGCCAGCACAGGGTTTGTGCATCTGGTTCCTCAGAAAAGTTGGAGCTGTCTGGATGGATGCTGAAACAAACCTTTAGTCTTTTCTGTTTGCTCACAGTTGGAAGAGAAGCTACATTAACATTGAGAAAGTTTCATAAAAACCCCACAAGCTTGGGGACTTGAGGTAGGGAATTTCTTATCTGTTTTCAGCCCCTGATGCCATTCTGGGACTTTCCTCAGGGAACTTAAGGACATTTTGCCCAGAGAGGTTTGAACTTCTAGTGCTATTGGGAGCCTCTCAGATGCCATTGCCCCAGGCTCTTTGCTTAGAGCACTGAGTCAAGACACTGGGAAAACAAAAAATATTTGCTAAATTTTAGTGAAGACAGGCTGATTTTGAATCTGTATAAAACTTTTCCCCCAGAAATGAATATTTCATTTTTTCAGATTGGACACCTCTAGTGAAAGATGTCCCTGCCCATGGCATTGGGATTGGAATTAGATGATTTTGAGGAGCCTTCAAATGCAAACCATTCTATGATTACAAAAAAATCTAAAACAAAACAATCAACAGCAACAAATTTAAATTCAGCTTTTCCTCTAATAACTGAGGGGGGAATTTCTTTCATGCACAAACAGTTTAGCAAATCTGTCTATAAAAAATATAAAGTAGGATTATGCCCAGTGTTCAGAGCACTGAGCTGGGCAGAGCAGCAGGGAGGTTCTTGGAATGTGTTGAGCCAGGCAGATATAAACCAGATGAGGATCTGTCCTGCTTTATTCTCTTTTCCCATACAGACTTCATTGATATGAGCTAAAATATAGTGATTGGAAAAGGCATTTGCAGGGGAGCAGAATGCAAAAATTCAAACTGGGGCCAAGCAAGGGAGAAAAAAAAATCACCTGGCAATAAAATTGACACACAATGGGAACAATTGCAAGTCTGGAGAGGAAAAAAAAAAAACATTCTCACTCTGTTCTCCACAGCATGGTATCCTCTTAGAGCAGAATGACTGAATTTATTGAGGTCATTTGGTAATTTGGCTACTGTAATATATTTCACAAGTGAGAGGGAAATGGTCTGATGAGGCAGATGTGAGAATCCAGATCACTGGGGGAGGAGGCTTACCCAAATTTATAGCCACCAGTAAGGATGTGGCTTTACAATTCACAGTTACTCTCTCTCTCCCTTTACCATTGAGAATTCTCTCCTGTTAATGGCCTGTGCTTGACAATCTGGTGCAAATTCAGATCTCAGTGGTGCAGGACTAAAATCCTTTGAGATTGATGGACTCGTTCTGGAATAAAATCATGGTTTTCTCTATATTTGAAAGCTATTTTGAATAAGCATGAGCCCTCATAGGCTGTGGTGCTGTCTTAGAAATACCTAGAATATGAATGACTGTGGACTAATCTAATCTGGATGTGGGAAAGCTCACAGTTGTATGAGTTGCTCCATGTATGATTGAATTTGGATAATCTGTCCTGCTTCTGACTCTCCCTCTGGGCTGCCCCACGCTGCACTCCCCACACCTTCGACTGAATCTTCTTTGTCTTTTGCTTCCCTGTGGGTCCTCAGGTGGATTTCTCTTCTCCACTTCACACCTAAAACAAATGGATCATTGTTTTCCTTTTTTTGGGTCCTGACTCAAGCTGTCCTGCCATTCAGCTTCCATGGATGACACTTTATTCTGTTTATTCTTGATTCCTGTGAGGAGAGCCTCCCTTACTGCCAAATCAGACCTCAAGATATCAAAATATTCCTGAGATTAAGAGATGCCACCACATCCAAGACCCAGCCAAGGCTAACACAAAGAAAATGGAAAGGGAGATGTACAAAAATGTCAGAGACAATAACAGAACTGATGGCACAGAAACTAATTTTTGCAGTATTTAATGTAAGTTGCAAGAGCTTTTTGATCTCAAAAAAGGAAAATTTTCTTTGTCCTAGGCTGAGAATATTCTTTTTAAATTTGGATTCAATGCCAGAATAAAAGATTAAGAAAATGGATGCATAAGCCCTACAGAGCATGCAATCTTTGGGATTTACAGAGCATTTAGAGCAGAAAATGAAAATGAAAGCAAATCAAGTACAGATACGTTGGATTCTTGCAAAATAAACCACTCAAATTTTGATTGTTAAAATTATTACCCAAAAAAATCACAATACTAATACCTTTCTATTAAATCCACTTTTTTTTTTTTTCAGTTGGAAAGGTCTCCTTCTGGCATCAATTACACAGGAAGCCAGACAAAACTACAGTGGTGCTTTTTGGTCTTAAAATATCTATTTATTAAATAGATATTTTTATATCCTTTGATTTCCAGCCTGCACATCCCTCCTGTATGGCAACCTGTGCTTGATAAGATTATAACTATTAATTAAGTCATGCTAATGAAGACAGCAAGGAAGGGTTTTCCCAGCTCTCACACTATATTTCAAGCATTGCCAATGTCAGCTCTCTCCTATCTCCCTCCAGCTCTGCTGTCTCCTGTGTTTCTTTGGAGGGGAAAGAGGGTTTAAAGCTGCATGTCATAAATCACCAGACATCCTCGCTGTAACAGGATGATCCCCTGTTAGAAGAGGATTTCCCCTCGCCCTGTGAGTGGGAGTAAATTGTTCTGTGGCTCCTGGTTTCCCTTTGAAGCACGTGGGAGAGGAGCATCCTCTTTTGAAGCCCAGCTGTGTGACAGGAGCAGCCGCAGAGCAGGGAGATCCTCCGTGCTTGGGCTGCGCCAGGGAAGTTGTGTGGGAGAGCTCCAACTGTCTGCTCTGCTGGTCCTTTCCCTGGATATCACCACTGGAAAAAAAAAAAAAAAAAAAAGTGAAAAGACAGCCCTCTGTCTCCTGGAAAGGGGATTAAATGGGACAAAGAAAATGGGAATGCAAGGCAAATACCTTGCCTAAAAACACGTGCTTCAGCTTCCCCAAAATTCTAGTATAATGGCATGATCTAATTGTAGACACTGATTGTAGAATCATAGAATCAAAAAAACATAGAATCAGAAAATGGTTTGGTTTGGGATGGACCTTAAAGATTGTCTAGTTCAAACCCCCTGCCATGGGTAGGGACACCTTCCCCTATCCCAGGTTGCTCCAAGCCCCATCCAACCTGCCCTTGGACACTTCCAGGGATGGGGCAGCCACAACTTCTCTGTGCCAGGGCCCTACTACCATCAAAGTAAAGAGTTTCTTCCTAATATCTAACCCAAAACCACCCTACTTCAAGCCATCATCTCTTGTCCAATGACACTAAAAAGCCACAACATCTGGGTTAATCCATTGCCTTCCCTTCATGGTACCAGCAAAACCACGACATTTTTCTGCATTTCTGCCCTGTGTTGCTGTCCTGATCCTGTCTGTTTGGTTTAGGTTTGAGGCTCCTCAGACCAGCCCTCCCATCTTTACAGAAGTGTGATATCAGTGCCAGCCCCATCAGGGCCCCAGGTGCTGTCACATTTCCAACACACATATAAAAAAATCCTTTTATTTTTTTTCTTTTCTTCCAGTCAGTCTGGTGGTCTGAGGTTTAATTCATTAATAAAAGAAGCTTGGATGGCAGCAATGGCAGAGCAGCAAGCCCCAGCCCTGTGGTAGGAAGCAACACACGTTTTTCCTTTCAAAAACAAACAAGCAAAACTGCAGAGAAAGTTCCCCTGGGCAGTGGTGGAACATTTGAGCAAGGTCTATGGAGATTGCTGTCTCCAGACCCGAGGGGTGGGAATGCTCTGAGGGCTTTCTGCTCTGTTTTTCCCTGTTCTGGCCAACTTCCTATGTATAGGATAAAAATAAGCCCTGAGTCCTCCTCCTTCCGTCCACTTCATTAGAGACATCCCTCTGTGCAATAACAAAACAGGCCCAGAGGAAGCAACACAGACCGAAATACAAGAATGATAATTTTCCTAACACAAATAAGCAGGCAGAGGAACTCATCTAAGGAAACAAGTGAGGGAAGGCAAAGCCACAGATGAGCAAGCAATGGAGCCAAGAGCTAAGCTTAGGCAATGCCAGCCTGCCTCCAGCACGTCTCCTGAGCCATCCCCAGCTGGGAAAGGCTGAGCAGTCACCTGGCATGGACATGCCTGCAAGGGACTGACCTTCCCACGAGCAGCCAGACGTGGAGTGACCCTCACCCCACTTCTGGGCAACATGGCAATGGGAAGAGTCTCCTTTCCCACAGGATGGACCTGGACTGACCCTTAGCCAGCCCTAACTGGGTCTTTCTCAGTGCTTCAGAAGCACCAAGAAAATCCATGGAACAGAGAGGCACAGGTTAACAGGAGGGATAGCAGCTCTCCAACTCCAGAAAAAAAAAAAAAGGCTGGGCTCAGTTCACTCTATTATTTGCCATTGGGAGGCACTGACGCTGCCGTTCTTCAAAATAACCTCAGCTCAAGTGTTTATTTATCTAGAAATTCATCGTGGATGCTTGCCGTGTGTTATAGTTCTGTTTGAAAAGCTTCAATCATCAAATCAAGGACAGGAAAAACAAAAGCAGATCTCTCAGCTGGCTGGTCCCCACTGCAAAAAGGAAGCAAAGAAAACAAACTGGAGGCTGAAAGTTTCTTGCTGTAAATGATCAGTGAATGTCTCCGAACACTAACTCTGTCCAAGGAAGCCTAGATCAGTTTGTGAATGACTCGTTAGGTTAAAAAAAACCATATTCATAATAAATAATCTTTGAAACCATTCTTTCATGCATACTCCATTTTCACAAAGTCATTTTTATAGGTAAACAGCCAAGCCCTCACTACCCAGGAAGTTAATGGCAAAGATAGGGAGACCTGAGGCTGTGTCTCTTTTAGAAAATTAAACGCGGCCTGGACCATTCTCTGGCCTCGAGGCCAACTGGCACAGAAATGCTTGCATCCATTCATTAAACTCTCCCACTTTCCAAAACAGAGCAGCTGTATCCAAGCTGCCAACTGGGAATGGTCCCTGGCTGTGCCGGCTGCCGAACGGTGCCTGGAAACTGTTTGGACGGATGTTAGAGAGCCAAGGTCAAAAGTGAGCAAGGGACCAGTCTGAGGACCAAAAGCAAATTAAAGCACCTAGGAATGCTCCTTTGCAACGTGCAAAGTGTGGACATTGCCCAAGAAATTGATGTCATGCCTTGGAGCAGCATCGCTGGACCCATGTCATTTAGGCAGGGAGCTTTGCTGCTTCATTCATGTCTTGACTTCACACATCCACTTTGGGGAGGTGATGGGAAATCAGCTGAAGCTTGGCAGGTCTGAAGGCTTCAGAGCTTCTTTCACATCTGTATTTTCCTTTGCCAGTGGCCCCACTACCAAAAAGGGACACCTGGGACACCATGAATTTTTCCAGGTAGGGGTTCAAACCTCACCTGTGCTAGAAAGCCAAATTTATAGTACTTGAAAACCACAAAATTTTAGGCACTCCTGGGATTTTAAGTCTGATGTGTCATCCCTGTTAGCCAGCATGTCAACAGGCAACAACACTCATACTTCACATTAAGGGTCCTCCTGGGGAATGTCTCAGTGGCACAATCACCTATTAACAGGGGAAAGAATGGGAGGGGACTCGAAATGCTTAACAGCTGCACAGGCATTTCCCACAACCATCATGAAATTAAAACATTGAAGAGCCCCTCTGGGGCTGGCTGGGGCTTTGTGAGATCCCTTGTTTCCTCTGGATTAATGAATTATGCAAGTCAAGAGGGGCTGGACAGAAAGGTGTGAATAAGAAGCTTACTAATTCCCCAAAGTAATCACCTGCAAAAGTGTTTAGGAACAACATATATCAGGCACTAAAAAAGTTGGAAAAGGAGTAAAATATCTACAGCTCATTGGGAAGAGACAAGGGGAGACCTGAGCCAGGGAAGTGTCACCTTGACATGAATCTATTGTGGGCACGGAGCACACCGCAGTCATCAAATTGCTCCTCGTGGTCCCAGGATTTGTTCTGCTCATATGGCAGGCACCTGCACTTAGCTGGAAACTCGTTTCCATTCATGTGAGAGAGTCCCAGCTTCAAAGCAAGCCTTGTGATTTTTGGTTCCTGTGTGTGAGAAGGGTATTAATAAATGCTGTATTAATAGATCATCCGCTTGCACGCTTCCCGTCTTAAATAAAGAAGACATTGGATCAAGCCCCTTTTCCCAGCACCTCCAGGCCTCTTGGATGCTTGCAGTGTGAGGCAAAGGCAAGACAGCAACAGTAGAAATGAACTTTGAAATCCAAATAAATAAAACCTCAGACCTTAATGCGAGGAGAGTTTGAAGACCAGTTAATAACTGAGTTACAGAGCATGGATAGATAATTCTCTTGAAACTGTCTGAATCCAAGCTCAAAATCTAATATTCATCCTTGCAGTTTATGGAAGCTGGGAATCAGAGCCAAGATCCATTACTCTTCTGGGGTTAACACTCCTCCTAAGCCATTTCAGCAGGGAGAAAAACCTCCTCCCTTCTTATTTTGGTTAAAAGGGCTCTCTCATCATCATCCTCCACAAGATTTTTCCAGAGGACAGAAACAAGCAGTGTCCCAAAGACTGGATCTCCATGTCTCTATGGATTATGTTCTCATTTTACTACAATCTACTGAAAAGCTAGTGATCATCTTTTCCAATATCCACTTTTTTTACAAAGCTTAGTGTGACTAAATTAAATAATGAAAATATTGGACATTTCATTTCATCACCCAACTCTTATCTGCAGTGTTTAACTGCTGTTGATGCTATCTTTGCTTTAAGAATCCGCAGGACATTGCTGCGAACCATTTTTCATAAATACTAGAGTTGGAAATTTTTAAATATTTTTTCATAGCAAAAGCACAATTCTTAGTAACCAAAACACTACAGGAAAACATTGTTTTCAGTCAATCCCTTGACTCAACATATGTTGTAAAAAAAATCACTTAAGTGCCTTATTGTGACATTACAGAAAAATTAAGGAGGTTGTTTTGACAAAATTTGACTAAATAGAGAAAAAAATTGAAAATGGCTAAAATGAAAATAAAATAACATAATATTTATAATTAGTGGCATCAAATATTTAATTTAGTGCAAATCAACCTTTAAAATTTTTGTCCAAAGAAGGTGTGACTGTCCCATCCCTGGAAGTGTCCAAGGCCAGGTTGGATGGGACTTGAAGCAACCTGGGATAGTGGAAGGTGGATTATCATCAGTGGAACTGGATTATCTTTGAGGCAGGGAAATTGGAGCCGGATTATCTTTAAGGTTCTTTCCAAGTGAAGCCATTCCATGTTTCTATGAAAATATGAGTTTTATTTTCTCAAGGTTTCAGGTTTTTTGTTAAAATCCTGGGTGTTTGTATCTTTGTTAAAGTGCTGTATTGCAGAGGGTCAAATATTGTAACAAAACAGCAAAATTATTTTCTGCACAGCTGTAATATGGACCTACTCTAGGGCAGTGCTACCAACTCTGCTTTATAACTACACCTCAGAGGAAAGCACAGGGAAGGCTTCAAGGGCAAGAAAAAGTGGTCTCAGAGAAAATAAATCTGCTTAGCTGACATTTGGCATTGCACTCAGTGCTGTCTCATGTTGAGGGAAACTGCAGTTGTCATAGCACGCTGACTTTGGGGGTTATTGCTATGCCTTGCCAGCAGGTTTAGCATCTTTTTAAGTCAGCCAGCTTTCCCTAATGCAGCAAAATCCATCACCAATCACAGATATGCGTGTCCTGCCGGCCTCTTTGATCCTCAGCTTCTCTATCCATTTTGCTCTCTCTGTTCATTGGTCACAATGAGTTATGGCAGCTGTATCCTACAGACTGTCCAAAGCTCTTTAGCTGTCCAGCACATCATGGAAAGTTCCCAGGAAAGCTCCCTGGTTGAAAAGTAACAACTCTGCAACATAATTCTCAGCGCCATGTGCAGTCATTCATCAACAACACTTCTTCTGTAGAAAGCAATGGGCAGATCAGTTACAGAGCAGGGCTGTAATGTGACCTGCCAGATAGATGGAGATCCCCACGGAGAATTCACTGACTGCACAAAAGAGAATAGAAACTTCTCCAGTGTTTCTGGAAAGAGGAAGAGCTCAGCACTTGGATTAGTCTGGGCTGAGGGTAAGAGAGTCCCACTCCACTCTGTGCTGCTCTGTTGCATAACCAGAGCTTCTAGAAATAAATGAGAAACAGAATTAAATAAAATTATTTTTAAAAAGGAGCTGTTTTCCTCTAGGAATTCCAGTGACATATTAAAAGAAATAATTTACGAACGGCTGGTCTGTGCCTCAGCTTTGGCTGTGCAATCACTCTTAGCACTGTGCTAACAAGAGGCTGCTTTCTAACAGGAAAGTCCAGCCAGGATACAGCCTGACATCCACTTTCTGAAATAACACCCAAGACCAGCCTTTTGTTTTATTTGTGCATTATATGCCCAGAAATTTTATCTTCTGAAAAATCAGTGTATTGAAGCACTGTTTATTTTCATTACAAGTCTTCATTTTAAAATGAATTTTTAACTTTTCTAAACTTTATTATACTGTTTTTGCTTTGTAACTTTACGCTGTCACATCTCAAATTTTAACAGATTTAAGCTGTGATGCCCAAATCTACTTGGTAAGGAGGTGCTTGCACTGACCCCCAAGCCACGAGTAAGAGGGATATATTGAGAATGTAGGACTTCTTTCTTGTAATTTTGTTCTTCTTATAATTTCCCAGCCATGAGGCTGATATTCATAAGGAAGTCATATTACATATATGTTGGTAAGCATTCTGAAGGAAATTGTGTGACATTAAGATGGGTTAATTTGGTGTATTTATATTACAAAAGGCTTAAAAAAAGAAACTGAGATCTCATCTTAATAACTGAGTAAAAACAGAACTAAGAGTCAGTTTATGTAATAGAAAGAGGTCACATGAAGTTCCACACAGATGAATGTTGTTCAACACATTCATGAAATCTGGGAAACAGTGACTCATGAGATAACAGAGGTTGGAGATTATAGGATCTCATTAGGATCTCATGACACTGAGTGATACTTGTTGTTGATGAGATATCATGGCACTGAAAGAAATCCAGTGTTGATAGATGCAAAGTAAGACTAAAAATAACCCTAATTATACATATGTCATAATATTCTTAATTAGCTATGACTGTTCACAGGGAAAATGGGGTTTGTGGCTAATACTCTGAAAACATTAACCCAGTGCTCAACAATCATCAAAGAGGCTGATAAAGCACAATGGATTATTAGAAAGAAAACTGAGAACAAACCAGAAAACCTCATTATCTCATGGTAGAAATCTGTGTGTATTCCTGTCTGTCCTGACTAAGCATGCCTGCCAGGCAGAAAGTTCTTCCCTTGGAAGAGTGCTAAGAACTGGAAATTGTGCAGAGAAAGAACTGAAGCAAATCTCTGTCTCAGTGCCCAGTTCTGTCTCTCCCGTGCTCTGGATTAACAGAACTATGGGGCTCCCTGGGCACTGCTTTGGACCAAAACCAGAAAAACCAGGAGTTATTAGGATGTTAACTCTGATGTCCTCCTGCCCCACACCTCTTGTTCCCAGGAACATTCCTATGCCGTGCAACTTGTGTTGGGATCTCTCTTCTGCTGGGGCCACCACATAAACTGATCAATACACAGGACACAACAGGAAAAGGTGACAAAATGTGGATTTCAGAGCCAGAGGGTAGAGCTTTGTAAAGGGGAAATGTGAGATTTAAAAGTAAACTGCTAATGGGGGAAAGCTGCTGAAAAATATTTGCTAGGTGATGGAACTAGTGCAAAGCAGATAAAGACTTCATAGAAACAACAATCTTCACAAAATTGTTCTCTATTTTTCCTATCACCATCATAGAAACCTTTTCTCCCCATAGATAAAAACCTCCAGATTTTTCAAATTAGCACATTTCTTCCAGTCTGCTCTTTGCTGTGATCCTCCTTTACACTGACTACAGTAGACACTGGGGGCTTGTTAGAGTAAAAATATCTTCAGTCAAGAATTTTGCTGACATTGGGTATAGAAAAATTTTCTTTTAATCCAGTTAATCATATAGCTCTTGTGCCCAGACAAGGAAGATGGTACACATATGTAAAACTTGCTTCCAATGAGGTCCTGCTGCCAACAGGTTTTGTGCTGTATTTCCAGAGATTTATGGTAAATGCATCAGGACTGTGTTAAAATCTAGAAGAGAAAGATGCTGCAAAAAAGGTACATTCCCAAAAATCTTTAACATATGGTGAGAGAGACAGAGAGTAGGAGAGGGGGAATATATCAGAGCTCTGTATGTAATAAGGATTGAGCAAAAATGAAAGGGATGCTCTCTCAGGGGTGCTTTAATCTCTTCAGGGATGAGTGCCAGGACCAGAATTAACACTTGTGAGATCGTCCTTGGCACTCTGCACTTGATGAAGAAATCTGGCATAAATCTGGGGATGAGAAGGCTTGTCAGGCCACAACATGCCCAACATCAAGGAGAGCTCCCAAAGCTCAGGAGCAGCTGTCAGAGCTGTGGAACTGGTGCCACCACAGGGTCCCAGCCAGGGTGACCCCTCTGGCAGCACCAGGCTGGTCCTGGACAGGGTTTGTGCTCTGCTACGCCCTGTCCCACCAGTGCAATCCCACAGCAGGAGGGGACACGTGCTGGGCCATCCATCATCTCCAGCAGGGTCCTCCTTGCAGCTGGCACAGATCACTCCAGAGCAGATGGGACAAGGTCTGTGCCTGCATCCCACAGCTCAGAGCAAGAGAGGAATATTCAGATTAACAGAAAATTTTGCAGTCAACCTTTTTTCCAACACTGATTTTCCTCCAGGGAAGCATGTGGTCCAGTTCAGGGAAATGAGAAAGAGAGCAATTTTTTTTCTTTAATTTTACATTTCAAGTAATAACAGTTTTCTGGCTTTTTGTGCAGGTCACTAACAAGCCTCCCCAGTGAAAAAAGTTAGTAGTTCCCACATCTCTGACTCACTTCACTGTAAAAAAACTGAAGCAGAAAAGCCCTCAGACCTGATGTGCATTTACATGACAGCCTTTTTTTTTCCTTTTGCAGTATATGAACTACCCTTCCTGCAGGTATCAATGTCAAATCTTGCACATTATAAAGGGATGGGAGTGAAAATAAGATCCAGCTTCATCAAAGTGTGTGTCACCACTGTGGGGAGGGATAGGAGAATACTGACTTTGGGTAACAACTGCAAGAGTTTCATGCAGCAGAGGCAGAAAGGAGACTTGAAATTAGGCAGAAATAAATCAGTGCCAAAGCAGAGCTAGGTTGTGTGTGTTCCTGAGGGCACAGGACTGAAATCCTGACTTAAGATTAGCACAATGCAATATCAGTGGAGTGTAAAGAGAGTGAGTTTGGGACTGGGTGAAATGGGTCATTAGTGGGGACCCCTCAGTCTGTGGGCTCCAACGTTTGGTACATTCAGCATTTTTGTCTATGAGCTTTGGAAATATATTTTGCATCACTAAGAAAATGAGTTTAGGGGTCAGTACAGGGCAAACTAAGAGAAAACAGGAGTATGACCAACAACTTACTTTATAAATAAGGTCAGGTTCAGGGAAAATGTTCAAAATGAGCTGAATGGGAATGCAAAGGTTCAGGAACAAGGAATAGAGACCATTTTTTCAAATGGGGGTTGTCTCCTGCCCCAGGTAAATGCTTCATTAAGATCCTGCCTACAGGAGCTGCAGGTGTTTTCCTGCTGGGCAGAGTGAGGGTGAATGTCATCATGGCCTCAACTTCACATGTGGTTGGGATGGTAAGAGCTACATGTCACCACTGAGCACCTGCAGAGTCCTCCAGTCTGGGGGTCTCTTCTGCCTTGGTCTGCCAGTGACACCAGGAATTTCAGCATTTGGCTCTGCTCAGGTGCCAAGTGCTCCCCCTTTCAGCATGGAGCCCCAGGGGAAATGTAAGGAACAACTGCTCAGTTCTGCTCTGGGGAAGCAACAGCAGAGAGTGAGAACCTGAGGCCCTTCCCAGCCCAGGGCTTTTAGGAAAATAATCAGTCAAAGATCCTTGTATGGATAAAGGCAGGAGGAATGGATAATGGATAGGAAGAAATTTTAGTAATTTTCACTGGGAGGAGTGTAACCAGTGATTGCCATGGAGACATGTGATGGCAACAAATTTGTAAACCATCTTGACATTTTAAGTGAAGAGTTCACATTTGCTGATGACACAATATTTTCCAAGAGAAAAACTTGTCCACAAAGAAAAGCAAAAGGGGAGATTTCTGCAGTTGTAGAAGATGAATGATGTGGAGAAAAATGGTAGGATTCATTGTTCCCCATCTATTCTGATGCAAAAATTATGGAATATCAAAGTTAGTAGTTGGCAAGTCCAAAAGAAATATTGGTTTTTTTCCTAGAGACACAACATGTAGGACTTGCCAAGAGGATGCTGTAGATGCTGAAAATTCACATCAAGGAGAGACTGGACAAATTCATGGAAAAGGAATCCCATCTGCATTTCTAAAAAGAAAAAGAGAGCAATCTCCTGAACCATAAATTGTTGGATTTTGGAAGAGCAACCCGGGGAAGTGTCAGTATGTGCTTAGCACAGTCTGCTCTGCTTGCTGTCTGCCAAACCATGCTCCTCCTGTTATTCATTCAAAAGAGGAACATTTATTCTTCAACACCTCCACAGCCCAATGCATCTCCATGACACAGAGAGGTTTCATTCCCTCAGCACCAGCATCCAGGTTTCCCATTTTCATGGGATGTGCTTTACCTCTTAAAAACTGCTGTGCCAAAGGTGGGCACTGAGCTCATCTTTAATTGTGCCGGTCTTCTCCAGAATTCCCACTGCTGGCATGGTGCCATGTGCCAGAACAGGCACTCCTGAGCATTGCTGTGCCTGGAGCTTTGAGGAAGCTCCAAGACAAACCCAGAGATGCCTTCAGCATTGGACACCAAAGAGCCAATCCACTCAGAGTGAATTCCACACCAGGAGCCCAGGCTGTTGAGCTCGGTGACAAGGAGACTGAAAGAGATGATTAATGTGCTATTAATCATTAATACTTATGAGCAAAGAAATACCAGTTACTACCAGGCTTTGTAGTTAAAAATGGGAAAGTACGAGACCTGAAAGACAGGGAAATTCTACTTAGAAATGAGGTACATATTTCTAACAGGGATTGTGGTTAACCACTGGAACAAACCAGAAAAGGCAAGTGGAGGATTCTCCATCTCTTAATGTCTTCAAAGAAGAAGAGGGTGTCTTCCTGCAGCAAAATATACTGTGTTCAGTTCAGCAGATCTGGATAGAATTCAAGAGCTTCATATATTCCAAAACTCAGGTTAAATGATCTTGCTGTCCTTTCAGACCTTTATCTTTACCAGCTTTAACTCCTGCAGAAGTCCTTTGTATGCAGTGGATCTGCAGAGTGAGTTGAGGGTGATCAGGTATGGACAGGCCTGGGTTTATTAGAACCTTCTCCTTTAGGAAACTCCCCATAAAAATAGCTAAAAGTGAAGCTTTCAAAGACCAGCCTATCATAAAGTAAATGCAATAAAACGCTAGAACATCACACTGGAAAATCAGTTTACAGAGAATAAAAACACAGTTTATATTCCTCTAGTGCCCAGAGCTCTGGAGCCATTTGTCCCCAATATTTTTACAGCAACCCAGAGATCTGCAATTTCACGTTGTGTGTCAATTTCCAATGCAAATGGGGAAAATAGAGATGGGTTATAGATGGCTGGGAAACCAAGTCCAACCTCTCACTTCCAGCCCACCAACCAACACAAGCAGCTTCCCTCAAGACAGTGATGCCACAATTTGCTTCTTCTCTGTCTTTTCATCTATTCCACAGCAGCTGGGTTTTCCCATTGCAGATGTCACCTCAAAACATGCACCCACCACCCTTCAAACCACACCAGAGCAGCACCACCTTTTGTGCTTACCTTAGAGAAGGCTTCGCACTGCTCAGGCCAAAGGATTTAGTGTAATTATATCTGGAGTAAAGATCTGTGATGAATTATGCAGTTCTGGTATCTGCAGATGAATCACACCAACCAACACAAGGATGTGGTGTCAGAGCCAAGCTTGGAAATGGAAAATGCCTAATCCAGCATTTTAAAGGTTTAATGCAGCCAAGGTTTCAGAATTTCAAGTATTTTTTTTTAATCTTTGTTTAAGCCTGGATTTGGGGAGGGGACTGGTAATGGTATTTAGATTATTATTTTTGCTGTAACAGGATTATCCTTTTCAGTAACTGTTAAGTCACCACAAGCTTGTTGCCTTTTCAGTGCAGGAATCAGTTAAGCATCACAGATAGAGAAATATTATTATAACCATTTTACAGCCCATTTTAGCCAAGAATGGGACCAGGAATGCTGACACTCAGTCACCTGCTTTCACAAGTGAACTAATAAATAAGGTAGAAAGCTAATAAATGAAGGCACAGTGTACATTAACCCTCTATAATAGTACTTATCCCGTGCTTGTGTTCTATGCAGGAGGTCAGAGGAGATGAACAGAGAAGTCCCTGCTGGCCACAAAGCCAGTGAACCTATTTTTAAACAGGAGGCAACATTCAATAACCTGCATCAGCTTTGATTAACTGTTCTGCAAGATTGAAAGCAACACAAGCAGAACTAACGTGCACAGTGGGCAAAAAAAGACATCAAAAGCACAGTTCCTGATGGCAAGGTTTTAGTGCAGAAATACTGGATGGGAACCTTGGCTGTGCAGCTCATGCTGACCCTTCTGGAGCAGTTCATCATGTCCCCAGAACATTCTGGCCAAGGCTCTTACAGAAAAGCACTGACAACTGAGCTCTGTAGCTTCCTTCAGGTTTCCAGCTAACCCCGGTCTCTCCCTCTTAAATACATAAATACATATATAAATATATATATATATATATATATATATAAGCAAATACTACATTTGAGCTGCTATGAGGCAACTAACTTTTTTAAACATGCAAACAAGCTTAGTATAAGGTCTGTAAAACAGCTCTGCTTTTTCTGGTATTGATTTTGCTTATTTTGAAGTTAAGCATATCCATAAATAAGCTCCATGGTCCCTTGAGGTAAGTCTCATAAGGTATTTAAAAAGGAAAAAAAGGACGAGGAGGAATTTTTTGGCAGCAATTACCATCTCAGATAACCTGCCTGGGGTTGGGAAAGTGTGCCAGCAATCTGCTCAGAAATAGCTTTCATTTGGGCTGTTTATTTTCATACGCTTTGTCTGACACTTTACTGCTGTGGCTGGGTACTTAACTGTCAGCTTCCATTAAACGCTTTGTCAGTTGTTTCCACTCCAGGCAAAAACCAAAATTATCATCTCCCATTATTCATTAAAGCCAACACGCTGGCAGGAAGCAAGCAGGATGACAAAGGAAATCCTCCTTGTGCCAAATGGTGAGATTTCCTCAGGGTCCTTTGCTCCAGTGCTCCTCTAGTTCCTTGTACCTCCCTCGTCTTGACTGCCCCAGTCACCTGCCTCGTTTCTTTCAAATGAGGGGGGCACCTGGGGCAAGCTGTTTCACTTAAAAGCAAAGCTGGGGGGACTGAACTCCTCTGCAGCAGCTAAAAATATTCAGATATTCTGAAGAAGATTAATGTGTTTGCTTCAAATCAATTTGGACTTTCACAGCATAATCATACAGGTGAGTATCCCTTCCTGTGGCAAGATAGAATATAAAATATGAATGGGATGTTAATAAATTAGCTTTGGGAGTGTCTATTACACAGCTTCTTGTTTTGCTGTTTTAGGGTGTGTGGATGGCTTAATTTTTTAAATGATTTAAACTAAATTTTTCGTGTTCCTATACATAAAGAAAGGGGGGGTTAAGCAATTCCAGAAAAGGCAAAACGTGTCATTTCAGGTCAAACAAAACATTTTAAGATGACCCAGACAGATCCTCCCCCTTCCAAATTTGTTCCTTTCCAACCCAGTGCCATTGTCCCCCCAACACTCTTGTTCACCCTTTGAACCAGAGAATCCATTACATGCACTGCTCTAATTATGGTCTGGTTTCTTTTAATGAGCACATGTGGAACTGTATAATCAAGGCCCCGGGCCACAAAATGGTGGATTCCAGCCTGGACCTGGACCTCACATAAATCTGCTCCGTGCCCTGCCAAGGTCCCAGACATCTGACATCTCAAGAAGGAGACCCCATGGGTTTTGCCATTCCTTTTGCCATTCCCTTTGCCATTCCCTTTGCCATTCCTTTTGCCACTCCTTTTGCCACTCCTTTTGCCATTCCTTTTGTCACTCCTTTTGCCACTTCTTTTGCCACTCCTTTTGGTGCTGTGCATCACAAGCTGAGCTTTGCCCAGCTCAGGCAAAGCCAGTGCACAGCTCCCTGCTGACCATCCCCTGGTAAGAATTAGCAGATCTCAATAAAATTACCCCGTGGGCCTCTATTAAAAATTAAACCCCTTTTTGCTCAAGATGGCAAAGTGCTCACCTCTTGAGCAACAAAAGCCCCACCAAACAAAACCAAATGTTCCTCAACAGAGGATCTCTATTGCTGTCCTTCATTCCTAAGAAAAACATTCAGTCTGAATGTATTTGTTCCCACTCACGCTCCTGGGGTTTTCAATGGAAGTCTTGAAGCTGTCCAAGCAGCTCATAAACTGGAGCCCCTTTCTGATTCAAGTGTGCCCTCCCGTTCAGATTTTGGGAAACAGGATGATTAATTGATTTCCATCATCAGACTCCCCATAAGTCACAAACCAAGCTGCTATTTCAAGTTTCCATTGACAAAGATTTCATTATAAGAAGCCATAATTTTTAACCAGAGCTCTGCAAACTGTTTTTAGTCTTCAGCCTGAATTAGGCCCATATGTTACAGAAAAACACAGTGAGGGCAAGTTGTGGGGGTGAAGTGGTGAGGGGAAGGGAAGGGAGCAACTGGTCTATCTCAGTGTCTGAACAAACTTCCACCCACATCACAGCATAAAGGGGCTCTGAATTGGTCGTCTTAACCCTTATCTAAACAAAATAAATCAAAAATACAATTTTCCAATTGACGCTGAAGGATTTGCTTTCTTAGCCAAAAAGCAATTTTAAACTCCCTTGCTGAGTAAGCTCTGCCCAGATACTGAACTCCACTGAGAGCTCCTGGAGTCCAAGGTGGAATTGCTTAATTCCCCTTCTGGTGTTCAGCTGCTGGGATAGAAACATCCTCTGACAGCACCTGCCACAGGAGGCAGATGAAACCACAGCTGAGTGTTGTGTGTAAACCTGGTCCCTGGGAGACCCTCCCTCCAGAGGGCTTGAGAAGGCAGTTGAAAAGACAGGGAAAATGGGAGAGAGGCAGTGCTGCAGTCCTCATTTCACAGAGTCAAACGGGCCAGGTGTATCCCAACAAAGAAAACAGTTCATTGTCCATAGAACACTGAGCTCCAAATCCTGCCAAGAGCACCTGCATTGCCTAGGATGATAACATAGTCCATCATAGCTCATGAGCAAGGCTCTGTGAGTAAAATTTTGCCATTGCCACCCTGTTGAACTGTCTAGCAGGAAGAGGATGGACGTAAGGATGCAAAGTACATTCAACCCAACCTGTTTTCTTTAACTGCATAGCCAGAGCCTTCAGCACAGCAGAGGCTTCATCTGCATTGTAGCTCCAATCTCAGGGATCTGGAGACAGAGGGATCTGGAGACTGAGCACCCCACCTTGTATGAAAAATGCATCCCAAAATGACCTCTGCTCCACTGTCACCTGTGCTAGAGCTCTTTGGCAGTGTCAGATTGTTGTCTAATGGATGGGAATTCTCTGGGTGACAGGGAAGGGGAACAGCAACATCACTGTAGGGATGAACCAGAAGTAGCAAGGAGTAGCTTAAGGAGTTTACATTAAGCTGTGTGACTGTCTGATATGGCTAAGCCAAAAACTGCTGGATACAGGAGCTGATAAATCTCAGTCTTCTCCTTCTCTCTGATTTGCAATACAGCCTTGGACGAGTCACTGCAATTTGGATTTGCCCCCTGCAAAACAGGGATAAATTATATGAACCTGCCTGAAATGTTCTCTGAGAGATGTAAACAGAACCTGATGAACAACTGCTGTCTACTGATGCTTTTGTATTCCAGATTGGCAGGGCAGCTTCTTGGCACAGTGCTGTCACACAGGGGGGCCACAGCACTCAACAGCTTGGGAAAGCCAGCCAAATTTTACATTCATATGATGGCTGCTTCCAGCATGACAGAACTATGGCAACAGCACAAGCCATGTCAGGATCTGGAAGGGCCAGAGGTTGATTGGAAATTTCCCCAGATAAAGAAAAATATTTAGCAGTCATTGAAAACAAACAGCGATTTTTCTTCTCTGCCCCTTGAATGATAAATTTAATCATAGCTCCAGGTCTTTCCTTATTTTCTTTCTTTCTTTATAGCCTTAACCCAGGCTGGCTGGGTTAAGGAAACCCTGGAATTAGTGCAAATTCCTGTGCTTTGAGGAATTTGTCCCAGTTCAGGTTGGATTGGTCAAACAGATGATGTTGCAATCAGGTTGTGGCAGACTCAGAGTAATACCCCATATCTGACTTGTTTTCTCTCCTTGCTGAAACATTGCAGTCTTCTCATGCAATTCTTATCCTAGCAGCCAAAAATGTTTTACCAAAAACATGAGTTTTGCTGTGTTTCAAAATTTTTGCCAACAATCTAGTTGTTCTCATTTTGGTCCTGTACTGATAGCAATATATTTGATGTCACAAAAATGTCATGAGCTTCAGTGGCCTCAATATTTTGGATAAAGTCAGGAAAGTTGGACAGCAGAAGAGTCAGTGAATTGTGGAGAATTTCAGAGGGCATGAAAGGTAGAGAAATGACATCCTTCACATCCTACAGATTTTGATAAGAAACTTCTGGTTTACGTCTCTTGGACTTCAGAAAGAGCACTAAGTCCACACAATCTAAGCCCAGAACAAACAATTTACCTAACACAGACCTTCAAAAATGACCCTCCCCTCCTCTTGCTGTGACTTCAATGCCTTGTGCTCAAATAAACCATTTTTTCAGGATGATACACAGCCTGATTAAAAAGACCAGAGATGAAAAATCCCCCACTCATTGCCACAGTTGTTGTTAATTATTAGTCACCTCTAGAGTTAAAATTTGGCCCTTGCTTCTTGTCAGGATCTGAGCTCAGGTTCTGTTTTTGCTTCCAACCCTTGTTATGTGTCTGTGTAGTTGACCAGGAGGTCTCTACTGCTGCTGTTTATGAAGATGTTTCATCTGACATAACCAAACCACCTCACAACATGGCTTTTCACCAATAAAGACCAATCTCATCTAAGTTTTCCACTGCAGCACATTTTCTCTGGCCCTTAATTTTTTCTTTTTTTTTGTCACTTTGTGCACCTTAAAATAAAAGGTGTGCCTGAAACAGGATCTTCTGTCTCACAGCACGGCACAAGTCACTGGGCAGATCCATCATCTCAGGGATATTCAGCCCAAGGTGTCAATTCACATCCCACCTCATGATTCAGACCTGGATCTGTGCTCTCCAGACCATGCTGACATAGGAATTTTGCATTTCTCCAAATTTCCATCAGGTTTCTCTTGAGCTGTGGTTCACGGGTAGTTTCATCTAAAAGCACATCTGAGCCCAGGGCTCAGCATCCCGACCTCAGCAGTCTCTGTGCTGGTGTCTGAGCCTTGGGCTCTGCAGTCAGTCAGTAGCAAGAGGTGAATTCAGCCAACCCTTTCGGCTCTGGATGTTGGCCTTGCAAGACAAATCTCCACGGAGCTGTTTTTGCATCTCTGGTGCTGGCACAGGGACACGAAATGTAGAATATGCCCTTCCCTATGGGACACTCCTCCATGAGTTCATTCCTGGCTTAGTTGGAGGAGCTGGATTTTACATTATTAGGTATTGAGTTGCAACATGAAATTACCAAAATGTAAAACATGGGAAAACATACTGTAAATCACTTATTGGCAGGTCTCTCACCTCTTTACAAGTGCACAACTGGATACATATGAGCCTTTTGGAATTTCCAAATTAGAGCCCAGAAGACTTTCCCAAAGAAAGGTATTTTCTACTGGCACCAAAACAATTTTATCTGAGCTAAACAACAGAGTTAATGTTTTAGCATTCACACGGCCATTTGCAGGCTACAAATCCAGACTTAATTTCACCTCCTTCTTGTACTGTAGCTCTATTATTATTGCTTTTTTTAATGAATGTTATTTTCCTTGTAACTCTCCTGCTTTGGCTTTTCAAAGGTATTATACAGAGACCCAAGGGACTGACAGTGAAAATGCAAAACCTTTCACATTCAGGTGAAAACACTGATATCCTGAATGGTCTTATCAGGAAGTGAATTTACCTAAATGTATGTTCCTACTCCTGTGACCTCCAGCTCTTCTGTCCCCACCACTTGTGACCCTCAGCTTGTGGTGACAAAGGATGCTCTGGTATGAGGAAGGTGTGATTTTGTGGTTAAGGCACTAAACTAGGAATCAGACATCTCTGATTTATTCCATGCTCTGTCATAGTCTCCCTGTATGCAAGTCACTTAATCCTTCTCTGCCTCAGTTTCCCATCTGATGGAATAAATGAAAATATTTCATTTTTTAGTTCCTTGCCATTCTTGTCCCTTGGGCAAGAAAGATACCCATCCCTTGCAGTGTTCAAGGCCAGGCTGTTCAAATGAGCACCAGAGCCAGCAGTTCACATGAACACAATGAAAAGTTGTGCACCTAAAGCAAAATTCTTCTTTCTGTGTGAAGTTCACCACCAATTCACAGGGGCTGGTCACAGCAGGACACACTACAACCTTTATCTGAGATAAAGAGTGAAGGCATCGTCAGGAAAGGCTCCCAAAAGCCAAAGCATGGCTTGTCCTGTGCCCAGAACAGAGAAAACATAACAAGTTTGTCACATGCAATTTCTGCTATGTGTGGAGGCAGTGTTTGAAACCCACCTGGCCCCCAGCACTGCAAGTGTCTGTCTGTCCATAGCCCATGGAAAGGAGATGAACTGGAGCCTCCCATATCTTCATTCAGCTCAACACTTGTTTAATTTTTTCTCTATTTGTTTTACTATTAGAATCTGGGGAGTTGGTGGCATGGAACCTGGGCCTCAGGTCTTACACTCCTGGTTTCTGCTCTCTGTGTTTCAAAAATCCCTCCTGAGCACCCTTCTCCTGTAGGAGGAACTGGCTCACACAGCATCTAAAGAGAGGGTGGGGTGCTGGAAAATAACAATGAACACAGCCTGATAGAAAGACAGCCATTATCACAAGGTGTATCTCTCAATTCTGATCATCCTCAATTTTTTTAAAAGAAATGAGGTTATTTAAAATAAAAGGAGTGACCAGGTAGCTGCACCCAGAGCTGATTGCTTTCTTGCTGCTGCTACAACCAGTTATTTTCTCCCTAAGTGAGAGAGACACATCTGCTGGCCTTGCAGAGAGCACATCAGATCCCCTGGATTAGCAGGTCTTTCCATGGATAACTTGACGTGAAGCTGGTGTCCCACAGGGGCTCCCAGATCACAGCACTCATTATGGAGAACACTGCACTTTAGTGCTCAACTTGGACGATATTTTGAGAGATAAAATACAAAGTTATCCATAAACCATCAAATGTTTCAGGCCTTTCAGAATACTATTTGCTGATTCCCTCAGAAATTTATTAGCTCTACCAATATTTTCTTTCTTAGTTTTGTAAAGCAAGCTGCAAGTCAGCTAGTACTGACTATGCAGAGGCCTGAAACCACATGTTTATTTTCCTAAGTTATAAAAAGTTTATAAGGGTAGCTGGTATCCTTATGGGCCACTGTACAGTGATTTGCTACTGCATTCCACACTGATACAGAAGAGCTCTGTGTTTTATACCAGAGGGAAATCCTTGTGATACAGCTGTCCAGCAGCCAACATGAGTGCAGACACCTTCAAAAATACAACCCTGATTAAAAAAAAAAAAAAGGAAAAAAGAATAGCTGAAAAGGCAGAAAACATCCCTTCTGAGAAAAATCAGTTTGAACAATGATTACCTTGGGCACCATAAGATCTGTGTTGTAATACCCCAGTGAATATCAACAAAGTGCTTTCATCACAGATCTAGGTTTTTTGTTTGCTTGTTTTGTTGTTGTTTTTCCTTTTTTTTTTAACTAGATCACCATTTTTACCTGAAAATGTTGTATGGTCACAATAATTTTCAGAAGTATGATGCAGTGGCTACCTTTTCTTTTTCCAGGTAACATTCAGCCCCAGGCACTCAGTTTTCACAACTTCTTGTGGCTTCACTGACATGAGGAGGCTTTGGTCAATTTACACTGGAGAACGGAGAGACTGTTATTCATTTATCTCTTAAAATAGTGAGTACACAGCTGCACAACCTGAAGAATTAGGTCAGTACGTTGCTATGTCTGTCCTGGAATGAGAAATTCAGAGCAAACAAGGTAGATTTCAGGAGAGAGCCTGGAATGTGTGAAGAGTTAGCAAAACTGACACAGATTCATAGCAAAAATAAGTAATTTTGCAAATCCCTTAACCACAATGGTTGGATTAGGGCCCTTGTCATACAATTCTTGGGCATGTGAACAATCCCTTTTTCACTTGAGTTCATTTCATTAGCTTCTCTCAGCTACATAAATACTCATACTCTCAATGGGACTACTCACATCAATAAAGTTCCTCAAGCAAGCAGGGATTGCAACCCAATTTTAGTGGAACAAACCCAACCCCTGACTTTGATTGCATCCCTTACTTTTCTAAAAAAACTTTATTTCCAGCAAGAATGAACCCACAATCCCTGTGGAGCTTTCTTTCACCACTTCCAAGCACAATCCCAGTTATTTTTCTCCTCAAATACAAAGGCAAACTGGGCTCTTCTAAACTCCCCAGCTTCACCTTCCTTTGTAAAAACACTGCTGGGCATTGAGCAGGCCAATTTGGATGTCTTTTAGAGCTCCTGGGCTTTGCTGTGCTCTGATTGATGGATCCCCAACTGGGTTATCCTGCCCACATCAAGTCCCCATGTGCCTCAGCCAGCCAGCAGCCTCTGAAAGTCAAAATACTGCTCACTGTAATACCACAAGTAATGACAGTAGTATCAAAGCAGTAATTACTCAGATGTAAACTGTTTTCTGATGAAGTTTTTAGTATTTTTTTAAGCCTTTGACACTGTTGGACAGTGTTGACTGTGATAAATTCACTTACAGTCAATACAAATGTCAAGGAAAATTGTCCCTTTACCTATCAGTTCCTATCATTTGTCTGATGGAGTTTAGTCTAAGGTTTGCTGCAAGAGAGACAGGATTGGCAGTGCTGGAGTGAGAAGTGCATTGCACTGCTGGAGGAAGCAGCAAAACAGAGAATTTTTGCCCCCAGCTGGCAGCAACCACCACAGGGATCCTTAAATCTAAAAGCAGCACATATTGAGTTGGACATTTCCTGTCTATTTTTCAAGCAGGTTTTTAGTTAGTTCCATTCTGCCAAAAGCAGAGGAGGAATTTCTCTTTTGTCTCCAACTCTGCTTCATCATCCAAAAATACACATGAAGGGCTGAAAAGAGCAACAAGCAGAATTGAAATCAATAAATCGACTTGCTGGCTTCTTGTGTCAGTATTTATCATCTTATCCAAGATAGACAATAAAATCAGGACATCTAAACTCAGCCATTTCCTCTCAGGACTGTGATCTTGCAAACTGCTGACGTGTTTTGCTTCCACAAATACCCACCAGATGTGGCACAATTCAGGTAAAGGCTTCAGTGGAAGGCATGAACTCTCCCATCAGCATCCTCTCTTCTCCTCAAGGTGGAAAAAAGAGAAGTGGGAGGACGATGAGGAAGAAGATGAAGCAAAATTAACTCTGTCCCCTCCCTTTCCATTATGTTCAAAGATTATAAGGTGTCTCCAAAGAGCTCTGCGAAAACTGTCATGGAAAATAAACACACTGAGGTGTTTCAGTGCCAGAGTTATCAGACACAAATAAGTAAATAAACTCTTACTCCACAGAGAGTAAGACACATGGAGAGATCTGTCTCTAAGTGCAGTTATGTTGCACCAAGCACAGGTTGTAGGAAGTAATCTCAAGGTCAGCAAAGGGAAGGGAAAAAAGACTTGGTAAAGTAGAATAGGCAATGGATTGTTTTGGGTTTTTTTATGTTTTTTTTTTTTAAACTCAAAGACTGGAACATACAAAAATGCTTTTATGGAACAAAAGGACAAGGACACCTGGAGTACTGGGAACCCTGACCCACTGATTCCCTCAGCAGGACTTGAGTTCAGCATTGCAGCGTTCATTCCAACAAAAAGGACACATTTTATCCAGAGTTAGGAGTCACAGAAACCATCTGCAGGGTAAGAAAATTCTAGTAAGATCCAAATCAGCTTGCCCTCCAAGATCCTGTACGTGTGCAGGCTTGTTGTACACAAGTATGAATGTTAAGATGGTGTTCTCCAGGGAAAGGGAGAAACCTTTTACATTGTATTATAGATGTAATGAAATGTAATTTAATATATATAAATGTGGAACTATTCTCTGCCATGACTTTCTTGCTCAGAAAGCATCTTACCATTCATACATTCAGATACATATGCAGCATATATATACTCACATACATAAACATGCTGTATTATTTAACTTAAAGCATAAACATGTGCTTAGGAGAGACAAGTCTGACAGCCCAGAGACCTAATCTTTCCATTAGCATCCTTCCATCTCTATTACCTTGTCTCACTGGATTTCCTTCTGTGTCCCAGTGAGATTGGCTTTTGCAGCAGAACAAGCAGAAGAACACTCAGATTTGCATAAAGACCTCGCTTGACGTTCCAAGATGCAGCCACGCCATCAGCCAAGGGATGGTTTTCTCATCCAGGAGGAATCTCAGCTGTAATCATCAGCCTTTCACAACAGATTCCTGGGAGTCTTTTACCTCCTTCACTTGCAATTTGTCCAGCTCAGAGATTTACATGAAAATGTTGAACTCAATTTTGAACTTCACGAGGAAATGCATGATCTGGAATATCAAAGGGTGTCTCTGGAGTACAACAATTTTGGACATGGCAAAAAATGAAATCCTTTTCTTCAGCCAAAATACCACTTAAAAGAAGGCCACTTAAGCTGGTTACCACTATAATTTCTTGCTCTTTATCCCATTTACATCAAGTGCCTTCAGGACAATTAATACAAATTATATTTTAAGCATTTTAGGAAGCGTTATGCTACCTAATACAGGGGTGCCATTAGTGAATTCTACTCCACTGAGTTTCATTGTCAGGACTGAAAACTGAATTGCATTGCCAGGAGTGAACTTAGATCATCAGCCTTGACTATTAAGAGTTAGAAGCTATCACAGAGCAGAATGGAGTGCCAGGAGCTGTAGATTAATAATCCAGAAATGCAGATAAAAGTGAGAGGTGGAAGTCAGATGTGGATCATCTCAAATGATTAATACTACAGATAATAAAAATGCTTCTCTTTAGCCACATGGATGAAGAGAGACCAATGACAGAATTGTAGAGCCATAGAATATCCTGAGTTGGAAGGGACCCACAAGGATCATTGGCATCCAACTCTAGGCCATGCATAGGACAACTCCAAAAATCCCATCATGTCCTTGAGAGCATTTTCCAAGCACTTCTTAAACTCTGGATGAATGAAATAGAGAAAATACGAGGTATAGACAGACCAGGGAATGACTGAAGTTTATTAGGATTAATAGGATATTAGGATTTTCCTTTTGTTTTCAGTGGTGATGATGAACATTCTTGGACTGCATGGCAGCAGAAGCCTCCCAGGCAAAAGCACATCCATTGTGGGTGACACCAAAGCCTCATTTGGGCCTTACACCTAGGCCAAAGGCAGGAGACTTTAACAAGGAAAACTCTCAGAAGTTTTCCTACAGACTTTCAGTGCGTGTTCATCCCTGACACAAAGGTCAGCCTGCCAGATGTCAAACCCTTCCTGCAAAGTACAGGGGGCAAAAGAACCATTCACATACAGGTTGTCAGATTTTTTTATGCATATATTTTCTGATTTTGGCTGACATTTTCTAAAATGAATTCAGCCTGAGGCACACACTCAGCACGAAGAATTTAAATCCAAATGGTTAAAGCTTGGCAAAGCTCTGAGCAACTGAACACAGGCTCTGGTAATGGGAAATGTCAGACAACCTCAACAATAGGGAAGCAGGCCTGTCTGCAGCCTGCACTGTAACACACTGGTGATGGATGATATCAGACTGGAAATTTCACAGTTGAGTAGCTGCAGCACCATTAATTCCTCCCTGGCAAAGGTCGGTGTTAAAGCCCATCTGGTCTGTGTGTGCAACATCAGACTATGTCCATCACAACAAAATGAATTAAGGATGGAGTTCAACTTTCCTGTTAAAGTAAGGAGTAAAATTTGGGTACTGGTGATTGACTTGACATGACATACTTTGGTTCATTGACAAGTATGAGGTGTGGCAGCTCCCACGTTTATAAGTTGATGAGTTTTGGATTATATTTTTTATTAAGTGAATATTTCTTATGGTTTTTTTTCTAAGGAACTGGGTTCAGCTTCCATCTGGACATTCCCTTGACTGAATTTCAGAGGCCTAAACATGCAAGGATAGGACATTTCAGGGTTGAATGGAAGAGCATTGAGAGGAACAGAACCTTAAATGTGTGCACCTGGATGTTTGTACTGGAAGACACTTGCAGCAATATTTCAATGATATAGGCATGAAAAGCACCATGTGACTGGCTTGACCAACACATCTCAAATTTTGTTATTTATGAATAAGCCAGAGGGCAAAAAAGTTCATAATGATATTTGTCCAAGCAAGTACAGCATAAGAAGCTGCACTTAGCTCAGAGCTATTCCCTCAGCAGGAAAAAAGGCTACATTTGAATAAATTATTTGTGGTTAATTATTCCATTAGCTGTAGTCATCATAATTCCATCCTGATTTTTATGTAGCATACATAAGAAAATTCTCCTTTCCATATTGTATCTTCACTTAATTTGCTGTGGCTGGAAACAACAATTAAGCATTATTTTTAACGACTATGATTATCTGACAAATGCAGATTGTAGCTAATGTTTGCTCCAGAGATGCTGCAAACAAAAGCAAATCTTAAAGTGAAATTGAATAATGAAAAATATTTTTAAAGTTATTCATGAATAGCTCTGTGGGGAAAACCAGAAATACAAGGAATAGCACTATGGTGAGTTAGGCTCATCACTGTTAGAAGAGTTTTGTGATTTGTTATCTTGTGGAATATAGAAACTTAACACAGCATCAGTCTGCAGCAATTTTCAAAGAATCACAGAATGGTTTGGGGTGGAAGGGACCTTTAAAGATCATTTCATTCCAAACCCCACCACGGGCAGAGACACCTTTCAGCAGATCAGGTTGTTTGAAGCCACATCCAGCCTGGCCTTGAACACCTCCAGAGATGGGGCATTTATTTTCTGAGCTCTTTAAAGCAGGCTTGTGTGGAAGTTTATACAGAAATGCCTTTGCCATGTGCTGGCAGCAGCAATGCTGAGAGAATGCAGGAGCCTTTCTACAGCTTCTGTATCCATGTGTCAGACCAGAGTCAAGGTATCGAGTGCTACAAAGATCAGAGCAGCAAAAGTGAGGAGAAACAGAGACACAGAGCAAAATGAGACTCAAAAAGGCACTTCACCTCTGGAGAAGCTGGTTGTATTCTTTTGTCCAAGTAAATGAAAGCTCAAAGTGGGGAACACTTGGATGGCACACCCAGAAAGCCACCCCAGGGCTGGGAATGCCTGAGCTGAGGTGTGGGGTGACTCACACACTGGGCAGGTTCAGCCTGAAGGCTCTCATGCAAATCCCTGCTTTTGCTTTGGGTCGTGTGGGCTTATCCCCTTATGATTTTTGGTTTCCTGCTAACACCATAACTCTCAGCAAAGCCAAAGTCAGTGTGTTCTGCCTGGTTCCAGGTTTTGCACAGTGCTCATCTGTAGCCATAAACTGGCCCAGCTGCACTCAAATTTTGGTCTACAGCTGTTAAAAAAAAAAAAATCATCATAGCAGATCCAAACCAGATCCTAATGGAATCATCACAAAGAGAATAACTGGAAACAGCATGTCCATTTCCTTGGCTTTAAGTAAGTCTGGCAAAGTCTCCTAGAGAGAAAGGTACAGCAGGTTTGTCCCAGACACTTGATTGGATGCAGTTGCAATTTGGGATAATCTCCATATTATATGGTATAATTTCCCCAGTTTCTTCTGCACAAACCTGGATGTAATGAAGGGAGGAATCAATCTGGTGTTGATCCTTGGTTAATGCCAGAAGTTTTACTCTTCCCTCCACTCTTCACTCCCCAATTCTTTGTTCTTCTTATGACTGTGTTAATAATGCACTGGGATGAAAAATCCTGCAAATTATAACATGTGTGAAGATACATTTCTATTTGTACTTCCAGTTCTATTTGGTAACACACTGACCTCACAACCTTTTCTATGAGTTGAGGCTCTGAGAAACAAATCTTATGAGTAGGGGGATGGAGACTTGTATTTTTTCAGATTTTCTTTCTTTTTTCCTAGATTTTGACATTAATACTGCAAACAATAGCACTGCAAATAAGAACAGATGATAAAAACATGACTGAAAGCCCAGATATCCTGGTGTGAGTGCCCAGGTAGAATCCTGACTCAATCTTACACATGCAAATGAGTAACATGTTTGTCTAACATGCAGACAGAGCTGTGGGATGCTCTGCACTATAAAAAAAAGGCCAGGTATCCTTCTTTGGGCTGGATTTAGTCTCATGTGTCTTTATAGGTGTACCTGTCAACCACAGAATTAAATTCCAGTCATCTTGGGCTCCTGGAGTCAATAACAGTGCAAGTAAGCTGCTTCAGATATTTACCAACATGTGGGATAGATTCCATGCTAAAAGTCTATTTATTTGCTCTGACTATTAAGAGATTTTACGTCCAGTTTACACCTAGATGTGCATCATCTGTCAGATGCATCCCATCATAAATAAGTTTAAACATGGCTTGAAGGGCAGGCAGCCTTCATGGGATCAAGTGCAGACAGCTGCAATGTTGACTACTACATTTACTCTCCTTTTGTACTCTGTACAAAGAAACAGCTGTCTTTAGGGTGTAATTCATCTAACATTAGAGCAGACAATTAAAATAGGTCAGATTGATCACTCCCTGAAAGCATCTGATTTACACTGGCTGGAAGCGGAGTCTGACAAGGAGCTGAGGTGTGAATGTTGGGTGGGATGAAGTCCACACTAAAAGTTCATCTATTCCCTCATTTTGATTGGAACGAGGAACCAGAAGTAGCCAAAAAATTAGAAAGCTCATGATGTGATCAAACCTGAGCAGTGTGGGACAACCAAACTTTCCAAGATTTCTTGGGAAAACACAGGTGCATGTGAACCAGCTCAGCACAAACCCCTCCACTTCTGCAGTAATATCATCTTACCTGGGGATCAGTACACAACCATTGGCTAAAGCTAATAAAACAAACTCCTCTGATATTTTGTTAGCCAGGTAAGAATGTGCAGTTGTAGAAGCTGTAATGAGGATAAAACCAATAATAGCTGATCCTGTATGATATGAATCTGAGGAAATTAATCCAGCTTGAAGCCATTTAAAACACTAAAGCTCCAAACCCTCATGGGATCACAGAATCAAGCAACTCCTTAGCAGAGTGCACATCACCCAAAGCTTATGAAAATATTTTCAGAAAGAGCCACAGGAAGTGTTGCATCACTGAGGACGGCACAGAGTGTGACAAGTCAGGGAACGTGACGCCCAGCCCGTCCCAGCCTGCTCTCCCTGCCTGAATCCAGCCAGTTTGTCTCCTGTTCCTCTCCTTGCCTTGCCTGTGTGGGATTGTGAGCTCCTCTCTCATGTTTATCTAGAGCTGACCCTGTGACAGCAAACACCTCTCCTAAAAAGCAAGGGACTGAGGACCAGCATGGATTCTGGTCTGTCCTCCTCTGACACCTCAGCACCTCACTATTGTCTTAGGTGGTCAAAAGATACACTGGGGACACACTGAAGTCCTTTCATTCTTACTCCCCACAGGAGCTGCAGATTGTGTCAGGCAAACTGGTAAGGAAGTGTAAATATCTGCACTGCAGCTGCCCAATCCTCGCTGGTTCCTGCAACCAGACACTTTCTCTGCAAAAATAATTTTGCCAAATTATTTTTTTACATAATTTTGTCTGAACCACAAGTTCTTTCCTGATGTGCTTGAATGCAGGGAAAGGCAGTTGTGTCTCATTGTTGCATCTTCATAGGGAGAGGGGAGCCAGATTTAAGATTTCCAGGTCAATCTCTCATATGTAAAAGTCACTCTAGAGAGTGACATCCCCAGTGAAGAGCCACAACCAATGTGAATTTGACTCCTCCATAGTAAACACAACCTTATAACCAGACTTGGTTTAGACAACTCTGTTTATGGCCAGTGGTTCACCTACACAGAGAAGGTTTTTTTCTGTCTCATCCACAGTTAAGACTGGAAAATAATTTCTATTAGGTTTAAAAAACCAAAGAAACAACATCAAAAAAGTCTGCAGAGATACATAACCAGGGAAGCAATGTCTCAGAAAAAACATGATTTCCTATCTCCTTTTCCAAATTTCCCTGTTATTTCTGAATACATCTCTTTAAGCATGCAATCTCCCTGAGCCCTCAGGTCTCCAGATGCATTGTAGATTTTGCCATGACAAAGAAGTCAAACTTCTGACTCAGACTCCTGACTAAGACAAGTGTGATTACAGTGAAGATCTGGGTTCAACATTTGTCATGAAAGAAAAAAGAAAAAATTACTCCAGACTTCAGTATTAAACCTTAACATGTCAGAGCCTCATGACTCTGGGCTTGGTTTAATCACAATATAAGTACATTTTAATACAACAATGAGAAAGTTGTCCCATGTTTTTGTCAAAAACAATTTTTAGGTGGAAATTACATTCTAGCTACTGAGCTCTGGTGAAACCCCACCTGGAGAAATGTAACATGAAGTTCTAATATTTTAATTCTGGTCTAGCTGCAGGTAGTGCCATGACAGCTTGGTAACAATGGCTATTTCAAGGAACAAGATGTACTTCATCCTCAGTCTGCATTACAAAGAGGAAAAGTTCTTTTCAGATACACATTCATGGTACCCAACTAAAGAAACTGAAAACTCTAGAACAAAACAAGCCACATTTATTTTTTGTATTTCTGCTCCTAGTTCTGTGGTGTGAAGTATCTCATGACCATCAGATTCAATCCTTATCTTTAAAGTATTTTAAATAATGTGACAGTTAAGTCTGTAAAGTCTGCCTTGGTCGAGGAAATAGAGTCTTTTATTTATTTAAAAAATGGTAAAGAAGCAACTAAATTACAGGCTATATGCACAGAATACTGTGATAGATGATACTGTGGTAGGGGGGCATAAATCATTTATCACTCAAAATTGACAAAATACAGTGGTGGAGAAATGGAGACATAACACAGTTAAAGGAAGGGGTAAATTTTGTATGGCTGCTTAGCACTTAGATGATTTATCCAGGCATGAAAAGTACTTTTTGCAGACCTTACACCAAGATTAAGATCTGTATAATCCCATATAAAATCATAGAAGGAGAAAGAATCATAGGCCTAGAGTTAAAACTAATTATATATTTGATCAGAGGAAATTCCCACGATGATGTCCATCAACCTTAAACCTAACCCACAATAAAACTTTTATCCACAGGTATGTCATCTTTTTATCCATCTTCCACACCTTATTCTTTACCCTTTCAACCAACAAAGAGCATCATTCTCTCTGTCCCCTCCTGTGTGGAATATTTCCTTTCCATCACTTTCATTTCCTTTCAAACCAAGTGTGACACTTACTGCTCCAACATTAATGTTGCTTTTGGCCTGCTCTCCTTCTCCAGTGCCTCTCCCTGTTAGAGGAAGGTGAAACCCTTGTTACTGGATGCAGGAATGAGTCTGCCAGAGGGATCTTGTGTGTTTTCCTCTTCCCCTGAAGTGCCTATGGGTAAAGGTTGGTGACAAAGATGATGCTCCAGGGCTTGAGTTTGCCACAACCCTTGGAGAAGCAGCATTAAGGACTCAGTTCTATAAAGCACTGAACAATTTGTGTCCCCCATTAGTGGCAAATTATCTGATAAAGAACAGGAGAGAATAAATTCTTGACAAGTGAGAGCTCTGCAGGAAACACATGTAGAACCTGCACACTGTGACATGTGCCACCACCCCTCTGAATAGATTTTTTTATCTTTGTACACTGACCATTCAGCAACTTCCTAAGGGAAAACTTATCCCTTGCTCCTATCACTTATTTAACACCCAGTTGCTTCCACAGGACTCCCACATGTCCTGTCTTTTAAATAGTATCAGCATCAGTGCTAAACCCAGGCAACCTTAACCATATTTAAGGAATCACTTGTCTTTCTCACTAGGATACTGTAGGATTTAGTTTTCCCCTACTACAGCCTCTCCATAGCCACATTAAAAATAGGCTTGGTAATACTTTTCACATTTGTAGGCTGTCACAAATGGTTAGCAGGGAAGAAGTCATTCAAACACACATGACTTTATAATTAAGGCACCTAACTCTTATAAACCCCATTTTTCACAGAAGCAGTGACTTTTAATAAAGTGCAGTGGAGCTGTGGGGGTTTCTGTGGTTTCTGTGTGCAGGCCTTGTGTGAACGTTTCGACCCTCAGCCCTGACCACAGAGACCACAGTCATCAGGAGGAATATTTATTTCCACCCCAGCACTTGTCTGGTCTGCTGGACAAGCCCCTGAGCATGGAGACAAGAATGGCAGTCATTTCCCTTTGCTGGGCCTCAGTTTCTCCATCTATCAAATTGGGATGATGATTTCTTCACTATTTGAAAGCTGCCTTGAGAGCAAGGGAAGAACCAAGTGAGATGGTAAGATTCCAGGTGGGGTCACTGAGGTGAGCAGAGGTGAATGTAACACTGATGAAGTTGGAGAGAGAGCTGGAAAAGAAGCCCAGGAGCCATGAATCCCATTCTCATACATGCTGTGAGAGATGGAACTCCTTTTAGTCCCTGGTCTTCTGAGGAGTAGGATGTAAGAAATTAAAAGCTGGAAATAAAACTGATGAAGCTCTTTTTATCTGGATCAGGAGGAGGATCACATGATGAGAGCACTCTGGCTCTCTCCATGCACGCAGTAACAACACACTCGAAGATGAAAACCTGTGTTAAATATTAAAAAGCCATTAGATAATCACTAGAAATTAATTTAACCTCACTGTCAGCAATGTTCTTTCCAGCTCACCTGCTGGGCAAAGTCAGGGAAAATACCTGGTTATCAGCATGACAAAAAAGGTCATTCCCAGTGTGAATCAGGAAGTCAGATATTGCAAGTGCAAATGCTGTCAGCATTCACTGACCTGTCACAGGTGTGAAAATGGGAAAATGGGATACTGGAAAGACATGGTCCACCTCTTGCAGGTCAGGGTGCCCCTCTCCATGACTCCAGCACCTCAGTGCTTCTGTTGCCCAGCTCACCACCAGGCTGAATAATCCTTGCTTTTAACTAATCCTTTGTCTACTCTTTGACTCTACACAAAGTGTGATTTTTGGTGGCCATTTGAACCCTTGTTGTGGGATGCCTGTGACAGGTCACAAGGCTTAGGGTGAAGGAAAAGGCAATAGATTCATCACTGGCACTTGCAGACTTCTGACACTGTCTCATATTCACTTTCCTAATCAGGTGAGAGAAACAGGTCTAGATAAAGTTGCTGGAGAGTGGGGACAAGGCTGCAGATATGTGCACCCAGAGAGCAGTTATCAATGGCTCATTGTCAAAACAGAAAGCTGTGCTGGAAAGCCAGAAAGTGCAGCCTGGGAGGACAGACTGATTGAGTTACATTTATTAGCCAAAAGAGAGCCTTGGTGGGATGTAAGTGCCTTTGAGCACAGAAAAGGCTGTTCCAGAGCACACTGCTACAATCTGTCCTCACTGCTGGGATAAGGAAAGCCTTTACATTGCTGCAAAAAAAAGGAAAAAAATTCAAACCAGATAGGAAAAAAATTTATGAGGATCTATAACATTAGTAGACTCAAGACTGTGAAATCTCCATCCTTGGGGGTCTTTAAACACAGGCTAGATAAACCTTTGCCAGGAAAAACAGGTTTAAGGAACTCTGCTTAAGATAGGCAGGGCTGCTAAGGGCTTTCTGTGTGCATTTGAATAATGCCCTGAGGCTTGATGTGCTTCTGGCCAGGCTTTGTGCATCAGCATCTCTTGGGTACAGGTTGCTGGTAGCTGTGCAGTGCAGCACACAGAGATAACCCACTCTCAGGTTGCCTAAAAAATAGAAGCTCATTTTACATCAGGCAAGATTGGACCTTTTCTAGGAGATACTGTGGTTGTGTGATGCTACTGAAATGGCAGCCAGGAAAAAAGCTGCAGTTTAGCCAAGGGCATGAGCCTGGGTCATGTGCAGACCTGAACCTTTTCTCTGGGATTTCCCCAATGTGATCTCAAACCAGCTCTGGAACCAAAACTTGGATCTAAGCTGTGTGGACATGAGGCATGAAGGACTGGAAAATCACATAAAAAGGTGTGAAATATTGCAACCCACCCTGTGTCTGATGTCACATTCCTGACCAGCCCCTCTGCTCTCATCTTTTGGCAGGTCAGCTGATGGGGATTTCTTCAAAAGAATGATTTTGACCTTTGCTGAGCTGCATTAGGAATTTAAGTTGGGTGTTTGGTGTTCTGAGCCTGAGTGTAATGCCCAGCTAAGCTAGCACCATTGAAGAGCAGAAAAGGAAAATGGAAAAATCCACCCAAGAAACAGAGGGAAGATAGCACAGAAATCAGAGTCAGAGAATCATGGAGTGGTTTGTGTTGGAAGGGACCTCAAAGACCATCTCGTCCCACCCCCTGCCATGACAGGGACACCTTCCAGTTTCCAAGGTTGCTCCAATTCCTGTCCAACCTGGCCTTGGACACTGCCAGGGATGGGGCAGCCACAGCTGCTCTGGGCACCCTGTGCCAGGCCTCACCACCCTCATGTTTTGGGGGTTTTCAGATGGATAAACTCAGAATTTTGGCAACCATATGGGACTGAAATCACTGCACTGCCTTCACACACACACACACACACAAAACACTGAAGCCTCAGACTGGATCTTCATCTGCTCAGTCCAGTGAGTGACCAGGACCTTGAGTCTAGCACTGGCAGAGGGGAGCCCAGTGAGGAGGAACATCAGCCTGTGACTGCTCATCCCAGCAGTGCTCAGGGCTGGTGCTGCTTTGGGATAAGCCCAGAGGAACACAGGAAACATTGTGGGCTCTGCTACTGCTCTTTGGAATTGTTTGGTCCACTCAACAGTGAACTGACTACAAATAAAGCCACTGGGTTCATACATCACACTACAGGCACAATTCACCCTAAATTAAAGTTGTAATGTAAAATAGATTTAAATATAAAATAGACCCAAAAAATGTAATTTCTTTGGTCTCTACTTCAGTGACCGCATGGTAGCAGCCGACATCTTTGGGGAAGGTGCTTTGCAGGGATTAACAGCCAGATGTGGGTTAACAGGCCACAGCTGTACTGTGGTCCCCAACTCCACCCCCAGTTAATGATCTTCTGAGGACATGTCCTTAAATTAGAGGAAATGACAGGTTTAAATTGGCATGTGCCACACACAGCGCAGTGGCAAGCCCAACAGTTAGTATAATTTTTAATACGGCCATAGAAAACACCTTTTTATACTAATGGAATAAATCATGTTCTCAACACCTGGAGTTTACACTGGCCAACCTGTAATAAGGTATTAATGCAGAGCAGTTGCACATCCTGTTCCAGAGCAGCAATAAAATGGTGAGGGACCCCAGGGTACAGGTATTAGCTGAGGGCATGACTCAGCTGCAGATCACCCTCCCAAAAGTGCAGCTGCACCTTCTGTACCACACAACAGACCTCAAACTTATTGTCCTTCCTAGATGTCCACAGGCTTTTTTTTTTCTTATTATTATTACACAGGTTTCAATTTAGCAGAACATTATTATTTCCAGTCTTCCTTTAAGAGCGTGCTCTAATCACACCAAATATCAAGATGGTTTCAGGTCAGATGGGGGGCAGATGCTGCTGCTGGTCCTTGAAAATGCAGCAATGGTGACAAATGCCCCATTCCTGGAAGTGTCCAAGGCCAGGTTGGACAGGGCTTGGAGCAACCTGGAATAGTGGAAGGTGTCCCTGCCCATGGCAGGGTTGGAACTGGATGATCTTTAAGGTCACTTCCAACTCAAATAATTCCATGATTCCATGACTCTACATACTTAGCAATGTAAGGGTTCGTCTGAGTAGGCTTCAAGGAGAGGTAGGTGGAAAAAGGGATCACTTTCTTCCCTCAGAGGTGTTCCAAGATGACAGTGGTGTAAGGCAGACCTCAGTGAATTAGTTATGTACAGGTTTAAGTGGTGCTCTGAAAGCAGCACCTTCTTTTCTTAAATGAAAGCCTGAAATTCTGATTTCAGCCATGAAGCTGCTCCTTCCATGAGGAGGTTGTTGTACGTTTACAAATATCATTGGTCAAGAAAACTCAAGTATTTCCTTATGTCTGGTGCCTTTACTGTTCAGTAAAAGATAACAGATCTGGAGAGATTAAACCAGGGTCTGTTTTGATAATTACCAAGGGTTCACATGATATCATACTTCAATTTTTTTGGTTTTCTATTGTGTAGAATAGAAGAATTGTGTCCAAACCACAGTGGGAACTCTAAGCCAGCAGCTGCCTTTATCAGGACTCAGTGTCCTCCTGAGGCACTAAAATGTTTGGGGTTTCCAAATCAGAAGAAACAAACACTGCATTTGATAAAACAGCTGCTGTGCTGGATTCATCTCTCTCTTTGCTAGAACAAAACTGATTTTGCAAAGCTGTTGTGGTCAGTTTTTCAGCCACAGAGCTACTGCAGCTTCCCTATCACCATTTTTAATTTGAATTTTAGGACCTACAGTCTTCTTCTTACCATTATTACCAGTCTTATTTTTAAAAGACTGGGTCTACACATTCATTGATACAGTGATAATGAACTGAGGCACTGAGAGGTCTGGATGGGAGCCCAGGTCTCCAGAAAACCATTTCAGTGCCTTCACCTTCAGCATGGGTTGGTAAGGGGTGGGTGAGGGAAGCATCTGCTCTCCTTGAAACAAAAATGCATTGGTAAATGTGCCAAATCTGATATGATGCAAAATCAATGTAATACCAAAGGGAGCAGCAGCCAGTTAGGAAAAGCAGCAAACCCCCCCATTTCTAGACTTGGAGTGATATCACCAATGACACCTTTGACAAGGAGGTAAACAGGAAAAGCTGAGTTGGCTGAAAGTCTGTAAGGAAAAGGGCGGGAAAAGTCCATGTTTACCACATGGAAAAGGACAGACAAAGGCAGCACAGAGCTGAATGTTATTTTCAACATTCCCAAAAGAGGATGAGACAGGAGAGAGGGTAAAGACACAACAACACTTAAAAAAGACTTTAAACAAGTACTTACTAGTGTTTCTTTTTGAATGGATTCAGACTCTGGCTCCCTGTGTCTGCACAAAGCAAGGAGAGAAAGAGCCACCAGATCATGGATGTTGTTGCAGTGGAAAATTTTTGACAGGTTTTGTATTTTTTCTTATCCCTGTTGTAAACCTTTACTCAGCGTGAGAGGGGTCTGATCTTGCTTGTGTCCCAAAGACATGTACTTGGGTTTGCTGTCCCCACAACCTGACAGTTTTCCTCCTCTGTAAACACAGTAGGATTGCTCTCCTCATAGTTATATAGACAGACTGAATTTGGACAAAAGAATTTATCAGGAACTGACAGGAAGAGGGAGATTTCCCGGTTATCTAGGATACAGTTCTGCAAGCTAGATCAATACAAAATCATTGAAAAATTATAATAATTCTGTTAACAGGATGAAAGAATTTGGGTAGTTCTGCCTGGAGAAGAGAAGGCTCCTGGGAGAACTTCCCTTCTAATCAAGAAGAGAATTGAAGAGGGACTCCAAGAGAGTTGGAGAGGGGCTTTTTACAAGTTCATGGAGTGATGGGACAATGGGGAATGCCTTTAAACTGAAAGAGGGTAGATTTACATCAGGCCCTGGCACAGGGTGCTCAGAGAAGCTGTGGCTGCCCCATCCCTGGAAGTGCCCAAGGCCAGGTTGGACAGGGCTTGGAGCAACCTGGGATAGTGGAAGGTGTCCCTGCCCATGGCAGGGGGTGGAATGAGATGATCTTTGAAGTCCCTTCCCACCCAAAACACTCTGTGATTCTATGATGGTTAATGGAACACAAGCAGCAGGTATGAAAAACAGTAATATTAAAAAAAAAATTAAATAGGCAACTAGAGCTTCTGAGCAGAACCGGTGCCTTTTTTAATCTTACTGCCTTAGTTACTTGACCAGAGATTTCCTACACTGCTTTATCTGCTGGTTATCAGATTGAACCTGGGGCTGCAAGAGGGACTTGGTTGCCACAGCTGGTGCTGCAGAACTGGTGCAGCACACACACAGTGAGGAGCCAGCTGCCTTCTCCAAACAGAGCACCACAAAGTGTAACCTCAGACTGGGTTCTGTGGGTCCCACTTGGCAAGGAATCCTTTCTACCACGAGAACAACAATTTACCAACCTGGGTGAGCAGAAAACCTACACTGAGTTACAGACTGGAACAAACCATCCCACCAACTCCCAAAAACTCCCAAGCTCTGCACCTGCAGGCTGCCAGTTGCTGACCTGGGAAATGCTCCACTGGGGCTCACTGCTTTTCCCACCTAACCTTCAAGAGCTGTCATTTAATTCAGTGAAAACAAGGTTTGACCCATGAGTAATTTTTTCAAGGAAAAATCATACCTTCTTTTCTGATGTAAGTTTGTATCATTATAGGATTCAAAACATATAAGAGGATTTAAACTTTTTCTTTTTAAAATATCTATATACACTACATGGAAATTGAGGGACTATCTCTGACCTTCCCAGCAAAGTTGAATAGCAATGGTTTTAGTATCCATAAATTTTTGGGTGTCACTTGCTACTAAAATGTTGGACAGGAAAAACAGGGAGAAATAGCCTATCCATATGAAAACAATAATCATGTAATATTTATTGTCTGGGATTGAAATGTTTCAAATATTCAAAGCAATAAAACGTCAGGAAAAGCTAGACTTCCTGATGTAAAAAGGCCATAAATTTCTTCTCTCATAAGACATAAGGAGAGGGGGAAAATCAATGTGACATTTAAAGCTATAGAAAGAGAAAAAGAAAGAATGAGAGAAAGAGAAGAAAAAAATCCACGCCACACTTAAATCTAAGTTAAAGCAGTGGAGAGCCCCCAGAGGGCACAATCCACTAACCTTTGGGAGGCTGCAGGAAGGAAATGGCAGCCAAGAGCACAACTCAAGTACTGTAAAATATAAGGACATTTCAGAACAATTTAAGGGAGCAAGAGGTATCTCTGCAGTGTCTGGCTCTGACAACTCTGTCCCAGCTCCTTGAGATCTCTACCTCTCAAACCACATTCTGTTGGACTTTAAAAACCCCCAACAAACTATTATCAAAGGAAAAAAACCCCAACAATTTGTAGATTCAAAAATGCCTTTTTCATACAGGCCAAAGGTGTTTTTTTCTAAAACCTCAGGGGGTTTCACAGTATCTTAAAGATTCACAGTATGACATTAAACTTTGGGGAAGAGAAAAATGACAGACAGCAAAGAAACCAAAGGTTACAGTCAAATTACTTCCACAAAGTAAAAATCTTTTATTTTTACAAGGACAAACCACTTTTATTGCAGAGAGAGGGAGGTATCAAGACCTCCTCAAAAGGTTTATGTTTGCTTTAGGATTTAAAAAGCAGAGTTGATTTTTGGAATTCAGTCACCATGAAAAATATTACTACATATATATTCATATTTATTTAATATATATGCATATAAATTAAGACATTTTCTATGCTCCTCCTGCTCACCTATGAATAAAGTTTTAATAACAGGCTCTTTAAGTGCTGCATTAATTTTTCCCTTCCTTCAAGACCACCAAAGAAACCAAATAAGATGCAAAATCCCTTCAGAGCATGCACCACAACTACATACCAAAGTGCAAATAAAACAAGCCTCAACAAAATAAAAATGAATCCAGCATCATCTACAAGCCCAGCTTCAACACTGTAAAAAAAGCACCTATAAAAACCAATTGTGGTAAAAACTGGGGAGGTTTGGACATTGGCCAAAAATTCAAAAGTTTGGCTGCTTATACCAAATTTTATGTTCACTACCATAACTTTGGGAAGACTGTAACCTGCAAGGATGGCCAATGGAGCAAGGTGGACTAGCTTAGATGGCTACACTTATTTATTTGGGTATTGTTAATAAAAGCAACCAACTCAGACTCTGCCCCAAAATACATGTGCCCTTAAAATGTGTTTTTAACCCACTAGTCAAAAACAACAACTGTAGAAGGACAGAGAGCTGTTCACCACTGTGTGACCTCTGAAAGTTGACTGCACATGAGAATTAACTATTCTCAAATATTTCACTGACAAAGTTCTGATCACCAAAGTGTGGAAATAATCATGATGTAATTGTCAAACAGGGAAAAAAATAAAAAAGGTTTTTCCTGAGCATCCTGCTGCTGAGCCCAGTCAGACCAAGGTTATTTTATTCTGCCTTACCTTGGAATATTCAGTGTTGTGGTTCTTATCTTCCAATGGAAGAATCTGTCATTCTGTCATGTTTTCCCTCTTGTGCTTGTGCTTGATTCACAGTGAGGAGACAAGTGGGATGCTCATGAGTTTGAGTGAGACCTCAAGGTTGACCTCAACTGTTTGTTGTGGAAGTTCAAGCCCTACAGAAGCCACGTATCAGTTTTGCCACCATCCCAGAGAAGATTAATAAAATCAGCACCTTCCATGGAGAAACTGATTGTCAAAGACCCCTTCCCAGGTGCTCAAAGCATTCCTAAATAATTATTTCCATTTATTTGTGTTCTATCTACACAAAAATCTTCTGAGCATTGAAAATTTAGAACTATGCTGATACCATTCCAAAACAGAAGAGTGCAAAGTCTTTTTATATTAAAGTAAGGGCAAGCTGACATGGAGAACACTAGACAGATCATGTCTAGTTTGCTAAAATCTTTCAGTTGAAGCTACAACAAAATTTGTGCACAAGCAGCAGATTTAGGCACTGCTGATCAGCAGAAGACAATGATCTGAGCAAGGGAGTTCAGGGGCAAGCTCAGATGGAGCCTCTCTCCTCCAAACACCTTCCTTCTCCTCCTGCAGTGATGTTTCAGATTTGTTTTCACCTCAGCTTGACATGCAGTTGCTGCCATTTCATTTGCAGATCTGAAGAAATCGTGTCAGTACAAGACAGGCAATAGTTTCTTTGGAGTTTTTTTGTTTTGTAGATTAATTAAATACTTATGGAAATGAGAGCTAAACAGAACTGGTTTGAGCCAGTTATTGACTGCTGACTATCTGAATCTCACTACAGCTTCTGATACCTTACACCTCCTCTTCTTCCAGGTCTGGTTACAGAATGAGGATCAGCCACCACACTTCAGTGGCACTTTACTGGATTCAGACCCAGTTCATCTACAAAAAATTACTTTATCTTTGTCAACACCCATCACAGCTGCTGTGCCATTTAAAAGAGGGCATTCACGTTTCTTAATTGTCTTTCTCCTCTCATTTCTTTGTGCTCTGATGCACTCTGCAAAGGCAGGTTGGGAGGAGATGAAGGTGAGAATGCTCTGCCACTGCCAAAGCAGGATTTCTGTAATGAGTGCATCCCTCATGGTGATTTCAGAAGTCCAGCACAGTTTGGAGGAAGGAAGGTGTGCCACAGTCCATGTTATGGAGAAAACTTAACTTTTGTGTTTCAGTAGGGGGTCACCAAGTGCCCATGACACATCTCAGCCAGAAGTTTTCAAAGTCTTGAGCCCTGGATTGGATCCAGATTGAGTGGTTGCATTTTTCTATGTCCGGTTCCTCTCATGGATCCAGTTGGATACTGCCTTTCTCCCTTTCTCCCTCATCCTGCAGGGCTAGGTTATGTGCTCTCTGACACACCTACTGCTTTCACTGCACAGGGGAGATATTTCAGAACTGAGAGCATCATTATGAGAAATCCAGGTTTCTGAACCATTGAAAGTTTCCCAACATCTGGCCCATCACTAAGCCTTTCCCCAGAAGAAATGGAGCTCACAACACATTATTTTAAAGTTGTGCTGCAGACATAAACACATGGAAACCTGTGAGGCACTCAGATATTACAGTAATCAAAGTCATATGAGGACCAAAGATTGACAGATCACATCTTCACCAAACCAGTAAGAAAAATTTGCAAAGCATCTGGATGAAGACAAGTCCAGAAATACACAGATATTGATATAAGATTCTTGTGCCAATATTTCTGTCCGATAGGAATTAAGATTAATTATCAATCACAAATATTGAAGAGAGCTATAAAATGTAAAATGAAACCATATTATTATAATTTTAGTTCTTTATTTTCCTTATTTATCTTTCCATCTCTCACTACTAATCCATCTTGTTTAAGAAAAATAGTATATAAGTATAGTGGAGCTTGATTACTGAGAATGACTATTAATGTAGTGTCTCAGAGCACTCTCTAGACAGTTGAAAAGCTTTTAACAGTAAAATATGAAGATTTCTTTCAAATTTGCAGCCATCTGCCTTCTAAAACTTTGTTTCAGTAGTTGCCAAGATTTCAGTGATTTATAGAAGCCAAAGTATCTGATTTTTGCCTCCCCACAAGAGATGAGAACTATTTTTTCTTATTATTTTGTAAGGGCAACATCATTATCTCAAGCAAAAAAAAAAGAAAAAAGTTGAGCTACATTAAAGATACAGCTTTCAAAATAATTTTTAAGGCATCTGGCCTTATTTAAACCATCAAATTTACATTCAATTCCTTCAGGGATGGCTTTGCTGCTTTGTGCTGGCTCCATGCCCTCTGAATAAACCTGGATTTAATGCATGCCACCACTGCATTTCCCTGGCTGCACTGCTGCCCAGGGTAGATATATAGCAGAGGTATAAAAACTAGAGGTATAAAAAGCCCAACTTTGGACAAGATGATTCATTCAGGCAAGAACACCCCCAACCCTGTAACTGTTAAAGTTTCAGCTAGAGTTGGACTTGTGACTAATGTCATTATCTATTTATTCTGAATTTATGATTACAAGTATTTATGTACCATGAAACATTCTCTATGAGCTGGACGGGAAACTATAAACCATTTTATGAGATCTACACACGGCTGATGGCAGAACCTTAATGCAACACAAAGGTTCATCCACACCCAAGGAATGCCAAAACACATCTTTTGTATTTCCCCCCTCAGTGACATGGACACTTGACAAAGAGAAAGGTGCCCTGAAAACCCAGGGGGGGCACATTTTGGAGGGTCCTGAGTGTCTCTGGAGAAACATCTGGAGCACTGTCAGCTTCTCCCAAATTCCAGACAAAGACAGAAGTCTTTTAAAGCATTTGATTTTCTCAGAGGAAAGACTGAGAGAGGATGGACCTGGAAATGAGATGAAGCTCAACTAGAAATTTGTGTTGTGGCTCCCTCACCTCTGATGAGTTTTAAGCTAAATTATTATCCCTGTTTTGTGGAGGGCTGCAAGAAAAACTGAAAAACCAGGTAGTATAACCACAGAGCAAGGCAGGCACTGAGCTGAGAGCAGAAGTCACACTCCCCTATATGATATACAGTCATATTCCTACTGAAACTGAGGTTTCCCTTCTTCAGATAACTAACGTGAAATAATCAACACAATCTGATTCAGTACCTATAAATCCTGGCTAAGAATAGAAATGGTCTGCAAGTTGAAATTACAGAAGGGTAAAGCTATCCATATGCAGCCATTAACTGAATCTCAAGCTATATTTTATATATAATATAAAAATGTGTAGTACCAGCCTAAGCATACATCTCTGTTTCTGCAGCATGGGAAGTGGAGTTAAGACACACTCCAAGTGCAACACAAGTATTACTGGTTGCACTAGTGTTTTAAACAGAGTTAAAGAAAACTCTGAAGATGAGAAAAAAAGTGATTACTTCCCAAAATAAGAATAAACTGGGTTAAACCAAGATAGGGAGACATAACATACCTTGTTTGACTCTAAATTCTGCTCCCTGACTTGTGCAGAGAAGTGAAAGGTTTTTATATGGGTTTACTGGGCAAACCCAGATTTTATAAATAATTGCCTGTCAGGCTGTTCAAGATAGACAAACACACAGCAGACCAACAAAAACATGATCTGTCATATTTCTGAGAGAAATGTATGTTGAGTCTTCATTCTCTGGGACTTTAAGGAGACCAGTAAAAAATAAGTGCCAGTATTTTTCCTGCTTATGCATATTTTAAAATGTAAAATCTGGGAGAGAGACAGCAACAGAAGGAATTTTGATTCCAGTACCCAGTGCCTGAAATGGTTTCTTCTGTCTGTATCCCTGCAGATCGAAACTAAATACAATAAATGCTGGTGTCCTTTTAAAAAAGTCTGGATCTTTACAGCAAGCATATAATTTTCCATGGTTAAGGATGCCAACAAAAATAAAGAGTGATGATAAAAAGAAAAGTTTAATCATATATTTCAAAAAGCACAAATGGAACATCAGAAAACTTCCCCTTTCCCTCATTTAATACATTTTACACATTGCTTTTAGTCCTTTACACACAGAAAATTTCCAGAAAACAAAAGCATAAGCAGATAAAAGAAAAAAGCAATTTATGAACGCCAGCAATATTGGACGTACAACATTCACTTTTACAATATTTTGGTGGCAAAGAGACATTTTTTCCATTTATTTAAAAAATATACATATATTTAAAGTTTTTGCAAGCAGGTCCAGGAGGGCAGGACAACAAAACCACCTACAAATGACCACAAGAGCACAGAGCAGGAGTGAAAATTAAGACCTCACATACTAAGCACAAAGGAGGAGGATGGCTGCACTATATAAAATATTTTGCTGTTCTCTTGATCCCTTGAGTGTTCTGTATTAACTTGAGGCTTAACCTGGATTCCAAGCCTGAGCTCTGGGCAGCTGAAGAAGACCCCTGACCTGTGGGTACCACAGGGACACCAGCAGGATGTGCCAGCAGATCCTGGTGACAGGCTGAAGCAGGAGCCCTTTTCTCTGCTCAAGCATCATCGTGGTTAGCTCTATATTTGTACAGTTTTTATGGGAAGAAATGAATGTGTTTGTGAGGCCAGCAAAGGCTGGAGGAGCTAAGGGATGGGAACAAGCATAGAGGCAGGGACTGAGATTAAAAAAAAAAAAATCTTGAAAACAAACAACGTTAGCTAAAATATATTTTAAAAAAAAGGTAAAAAGGGCTGGTTTCTTCTTTAACCAAATCCAACAGTAATGCTGCCTTTGTCAACAACAGGGACAACATCTGCTTCCTGCAGCAAATGCTGAGCAAGTACACAACATTAAGCCCTTGCCTACAACCACTGAGGCAGACACAGTTATTGAAACACTTTAGAATGTATTTTTCCAAATAGGGGCCCAATCCAGTGCCAAGTCACTGCAAAGGTTTTCTTTGATATTGGACAATGATGGCTCAAACCTTAGGAGATGCCAATATCGAAAATTTGGGTGTGAACACTTAGCTCATCTTTGGGCCTGCTAAAAACCAAGTCTCTAACTGGTGAAGTTGAGTTTACCTGAACTTTTCCTGAGTATCTTTGCATCCAAACTTGGTATACCTGTCATCAAAATTATCTCACTGGATTAAACTGGTTTATACTCTGTGAACACTTATATTAATTGAGAGAAACAAGTGGGAAGTAGTAGAAAATAGAGGGAAAAAGTTTTTCTTTTTGTAAAAATTGCAAAGAAAACTACTTAACCTTTATACAACCTAATGAACCAACACAACCCAGTCTATCTCTGGCCTCTTCCTGCCCTATCCTGCTTTACAAAAAAACATTTTTTGGAGAACATACAGACTTCCAGACACTTAAATAAAAATGACATGGCAGTCAGAAAGTCCCCTGCAAACTCCAGCATTGTCTGAGCTGCATTCTTGTCCACCTACACCCTATCCCAAACATCCTGCCATTAATTAGCTAAATGTTCCAGCTAGTAAACAAGAATAACGATTGAGGGGGCTGGAAAAGGAGACAGAGACAGCCAGCAGATAGTCACAACAAACCAGCCCACTCACTGGTACATGGAGACATTGGAGCTTGTATTTTTTTCCTTCCATGGAGGGGGAAAGAAAATCACCTTAATATAATACTGTCTTTCCTGTTGCTGCAGCCACATCCACATCAGCAGGCGAGAAAAGTCATCCCGTTCCTGCGGTAGGCACTCTGTCAGGGAAAGAGAAAATCTGCAGTGAATTATCACATCAGCTTAAACAAGGGAAGGAGGCAGAGAGAAAGGCAAGGCTTTCTTCCTGTCTTGTAGGCTATTCTGGCTGCAATCTAATAGTGTGCTTAATCTGAACATTTCTGGTGGGGAAGCTGTAAGCAACCACTTTGTCTATTAAAAAATCAGTGTGGTTAACAAGTGGTTAGTGACTCTATTTCAGGAGAGCAAGAGATAGGCAAAAATGTAACATCCTCCTTTGTTAATTGCCTGCAAAATAGATGAGGCCAAAAATACACCATTATGCTGAATCTATTTGTCCTTCATAAGCACATATTCTCTATTCACCATGTTCAAGAAACATTTCTAAACTGCCTGAATATTATATAAATTATTGAATTACAGTTTTCCAAATTTAATTTATAGTCTGAGTCTAAAGTTATATAAATAGACACTGGTATAATCCCCAACACTCCAAACCAAATTAATCTTGAAGACTCTTTGGTCAGTAGGAAATAATTAGATATCCCATATATTGTAACCTAGGATGATGTGTTTCCAATGGTAAAGGAGCACAAGAGTTAAGTGGCACTTGAGAAAATAATTTTAAAATATCCTGTGACACCGTCTCCCTAAAATACCTTTCATGCATTTTTAACAGCTCTTTCCAAATCAATATAGGAAACTATACCTTTTAATGCCACTAAAAACCTTATAATGTAAGGAGATATTCTCTGTTTAAAAAATTCTTTTTTTTCTATTAACAATATCTTTTAAAAAGCAAAGGAATTTAAATAGTTTTGCTTTATTTGGTTCACCTTCAGCAGCCATCCTGTTTTAAAAATGAAAATGTATTCATCTATTTCATTATAGCTAGTGCTTCGTCAGATTTATTTTGTACCTCTTCAGTCAAAGTACTTAGGAAGTGCCATATATAAACACCATTTTTAGTGGCTCTACCAATTTCCTAATTAATTTCAGCCAGATCAATTTCTCCTCTCTTAAACTAGAATTAGAGTAACATTAGGAGTAAAGGATAACCTCAAACAACTTTGGATATAAATAGCATTTATATTGAACTGTAAAGAAACCATTTCAAAACCAAAAAGGATGTATTCAGAGAGACATTTTACAGACAGTGAATATGCAAAAGGAAATATGTACAAGATGTTCATTACAGCATCCTTTACACTAACACCATACTTCAGTCTGGAGATCTGGCAGCATATGGCATTGAAGTCAAAGAGCTATATCAGCTCTGGGATATACAGCCAAGACATGACAGTATCACCACAAACAAAACACAGAATCAATCCAAAGACTCTATAACCAAACATGAAATGCCCAAGACAGACTAGCCAATAATTTTGAAAGGATCCAACATATTCCCACAACCACAAGCAGAAAGTCCAAGGCAGTTTGGATGTTCAGCTTGCCCAAACCATTATGGCTGGCATTTGGAAGTCGAAACAAAAGTAATGCTTTTAGCTGCTTGACCCCAATAGTTTCACAGGGCTTTATAACCCAAGTGACAACCTTTAACACATAAACAAAACATTCAGGACTACTGTGCAGTTTGCTTGGAGACAAATGATCCCGAGTACAAAGCTGGATCTACATGAAAGATAAAAGGTTGAATTTCGTGAAAGGAATTTTGGTTGTGAAGCAAAGTTGGGCTTGGCTGGGCTCACCTGGGAAATAATGAAGTTTAACATTTTCCAACATGGGCAGTGTTGTACAGCCAGTTACATCCCTGCAAAGGTCATTTCAGAATCCAGTTCATGGCAGGCAGGACAACACCTTTGGAGAGTTGGGCACACCCACTGGTCTATATTTAGTCATATATTATAACAAGTGTGGCTATAGTTAGGATTGAAAACTATTTCCTACTTCACTCCCCCTTTCACATACTTTAAACTTTCTGAAACATTTGCCCTTGGGCTGAAATTTCCTCTGCTTTAATCTCTGCCTGAAGTTCACTTTCTTTGGAAACGACCAAAAATATTCCTGAAGCCATTATGAAGTTCAGCAATAATGAAAACAACACATTTTTTCCTTCCCAAGCCAGACAAAGTGATTCTGATATATGTAAGTTTCGTTATGGAATTTAGCCATAAATTGAACCATTTTACCCAGAAACCATTCATACCTTCAACTTCAGCATAAAGGTAACTGTTTTGAAAATCCGTATTTCAGAGGAGGGAGTTTGATTCATCCCATTCCATAACAAGATAACACTTCATTCTCATTTTGATACATTACTAGATAATAAAGGTTAACCTCCAAAATGCTTTTATGCAGAGTAAAAGTATTTTACAGACATCCCATCTTTCTGAGTTATACCAGATATCTTTAAGATCTATACAGCTGAATTTGTGATACTGAAAGACAGATCTTTACATGCCAAGAATTATGAAGAGAAACAGCAAGATGTTTTTCATATAACTCACATGTGCATGCGCCCCTGCAAGAGTTTAGATGTATGTGGCAGACATTTAATGTGGTTGGAGATAATTTAGAGGGTTTGGATGACACTTCTGGGTGCTTTATGCCACTTTGGCAGCATCCACATTTAATTTTTTTAAAATATGATTATTTGGCTCAGAATTACAGATAGAGGATGATGCAGGCTCTTGATGTGGGATTAAAATAGCTGTATCCATTTTGCTGGATATGTCTTGCTGTAAAGAGACAACATAAGCCCATGGTTCCTCCTGGAGCCCTTTTTGGAAAAGTGTCTACTGCATCCAAATTTTCCGTGTGTTCTCTCTTAAAATTTACTACCAGGCTGTGCTTTGACTTTTCCTGCTGTGGCTGAAGTTCTTTAAGACTCTTGCTGTACCCAATATGTGCAGAAGTGGTCAAGAGACCAACTTTCAGACATGGGGAATCACCTAACCTGGCACAAATTAAACAGTTTGCCTTCCCAGAATGGCTTCCATGTCCTGAAAGGTTGATCTGACCTTATTTGACTAATCTAGCTCTCACAGAAACTCTTCCTGCTCCTTGATAGCACATGAAAAGATTTTTCTTCCTTTTCTCTGACCTCCTTGAAGGTAGAAGGACAGATTGCTGCCAACCAGAGCTAGAGGCTGCACAGGCTGTGTCAATGTGAAAGCAGAAACATGACCTTCATCTTGTCCAGGCCTCTCTTACCACCTGCTCCCATTTAGGGCAGAGTTGTGATGATTTTGCTTCTTGGTCCTTGCTTCCCACTCCTACCGTGACCTAGTGGGTCCATCCCTGCCCATGGCAGTGGGGTTAGAACCAGATTTTTAACACCTCTTCTAACCCCAACCATTCTACAATTCTAACCCCAACCATTCTACAATTCTACCCCAAGTACCTGCTCAGGCATTTTCTATTTAGGAATGCTCCCTTGGAAATGTTGCTCCTTCAAGTTGTCAAAGCACTTTGGATTCTAACACCGGATCCTCTCTGGCAACACTACCATTATTTAATCAATGAAGGCAGGCTTTTTTCCAGCAATCTGAAAGGCGGTACAATGAAGCAAGAAAAAATGGGCAGTGCTCACTGCTGTCAGTTGCCTAAAAGCAACATCTTGCTTTGCCCTTAGTTTGGTGAAAGAAGGAAAAACTAACAGCTTAAAAAGACAGCATGGAACAAGGCAACTTGGCAAAGAAAATCCTCAAATTTCATGAAAAATCATCCATTTTCTACTCTCTTTGTTTTTGGTCCCATTTCTCTCCTGTAGTGGCAGTCCTGTAGTGTCATTATGAAGGACCAAAAAGAACCACTCCAAGAAAAGGGTAGCAAAATTCCTGTCTTCACAGTAGGTCTTATAAAATGGGACAGCTTACAGAGGAGTTCACAGGGTTCATAGGACAATTTAAGGGACAGATAATTGTGTTTGTTAGCAATTTAGGACTAGGAAGATTGTTTTAAACTGAAAGAGATTAAGTTTAGATTGGATATTAGGAAGACATTGCTCCCTGTGAGGGTGGTGAGGCCCTGGCACAGGTTGCCCACCATCCAACCACTACAGAAGTAGTGGTTGCTCCATCCCTGGAAGTGTCCAAGGCCAGGTTGGATGTGGCTTGAAACAATCTGGGACAGTGGAATGCATCCCTGACCATGGTAGGGGGTGGAAACTGGAGGATCTTTAAGGGCCCTTCCAACCCACACCAGCCTGTGATTCTATGATTTACAGAAACAAGTCCCAGCCAAACATGAAGATGTCTGAGTACTCCTCAATGAAAGAACAGAGAAGATCAGAATACCAAGACTTCTGAATAGGCACCTCAGCTAGAAATGGTTTCCAGTTAACAATTTACACTAGTGCATGATTTCACAGCTGTAGCATGATGAGAAAGAATAATTTTGGCAGGAGAAAGAAACAGCTGTGATTTTTGAGTGGGCTGAGGCTTAATTTTTATTTGGGATAAAATTTGGAAAGTCTGGGGTAAAACATCTCCAGCGGGCACCTGAGACATCAAAGTTTATTGGGCCAAATCCTACATTGGTTTAAGTCTGCAGTTCTCCTTGCATTAAAGTTAAGCACAATGTCACACTGCAGGCCTGTTGTATCACTTAGAGATGTTAAATCCTGAATTATAAGCCCTGTTTAAGAGAGTTACAGAACAGCACTTATTAAACTTGAAATCTCCCTTTCTTGGTGTCCTCCTTGTATGTGTGTGGGCAAGTGGTTTAATTACAGTGCATAAAATGGAATGGCAGACAGAGACATCCAAATCAAAGAGCAAGCCCTGGCTGAACTTCATTAGCAAACATAAATGCAAATAGGCACATCTTGTTTGTGACATGCCACAGTCCTTTCTGCCTTGGGTAATTTTACTCTATTCTCTGACATTTGCATAAATGTAAATCAAACCATATGACTTGAGCAGGTTTGTGATAAGGGAATCATATGCAAAACTTCTTTCCATTAAATAATTCTCTTCACGCACCCTTACAATGTTACTGTGAAAACTGGGGAGAGTTGGATCTCAGACAGTGAGAGCCTTTATTTAAGAACAGTGGAGGGAGCCCTGCTCTTTAAATAAGAGACATTCTTGGATCAGACACTGGCTGGCAGGATGGAAAAAAGGATGTAGCATTAACTTTCATTCCATTCCAAATAACCTGGAACCCATAAACTACCAATATTCTCTAATTTTGAATCTGCTCCTTTTCTCCCTGTCTCTTCTTTCCATTTTATTTGGGAAATGTTAACTTTGAAATTTCATTAGCTTGCCATAATATCAAACAGGTCACCCTGGACAGATTCATAACTCTTTGTACATAAAAACATTCAGATTAAAATGCCTATGATTAAAAGGTTGCTCCTCTAATTTATCCCAGCCTGAAGAGACAAACCACATGCAAAGTGTCAACTTATTTAGAGATTAAAATAATAATTAGTTTAAGAGGCAAAGTATAAGCAACATTGTTTGAAAAAGAAAATCCATGTGTTGTTTAGAATGAATTGCTTCTGTTTAAGTTTAAATAAATTTGTGTGGATATAAAGTGTCTTTATCAAAAGTGCATCCATGTTACAAAAGAAATATAATGGATAATTCTCCCTCCAATTTAGAACAATAGCACTGAAGGCTCTAATTCCACAAACCCATCAGTAGCCAAAGCACAGACATCTGATATAATTCAAAGGATGAGGCAGCGTGTTATATAAGTAATATCTTGTACATGGTCAGTAATGAATAACACACCCCAAATATGTTATCTATGGACACCCAGGTTTAGCACGTTACAGACTTACTTGTGTGATGCTCTGGCTGATCTGCCCTGCTGTCACCATGAAATCTCATGGATTTCATTTATGATGAGGCCAGACCAATGTGCTGAGAGCTACAGCATCCATTTATCCATACCATAACAGTCCCCCTGGAAGCACAACCACGTTGGTGCTTACACTAGATCCCAGGAAACCATTTGTGAGGATTGAGTGACACGGACTCTGCTTATGCCAGCAAAGCAGACCCAGTTTATGACACCAGTTTACCAGTATTTATAGGTCACTACATTAAAAAAAAAATTTCCACTCTGACCCCTTTGTCCTGGTCCCCTTTAGAAACACATTATTCTGATTATTCTTTTTACACTAGTAATGTCCTCTGTTATCTCCTTCCACAGCAAAGTCGTTGGTTCATCTTGCTTTGTCAGAACGGTTGGAGTGACCAGACATGATGTCTTCACTTCTGTTCTTGCCTTGAGCCTATCTGTCCCTCAGCTTTCACTGTACCAGGTGTAAGAAACACCAACAGCTGCATTCCTCAGGTCTGTTCCCTGAGTCCTCAGGCTGGTGACACACCAGGGACAGCAGCAGTGTCCATGCCAGGAGTCCCTGCCCTCAGGAAGGGGCTGGAGATCACAAGAAGGTTTCATGTAAGTGCCCATGAACATCACACATTGATAAAAGCACTACTCCAATAAACCACCCATCAACAAAATGCTTCCCAGCAAAGTCAGCTCTGGGCTTTGGTTGATGTTTTATCTCCCAGTGGCATAGAGTTTTTAAATAATTTTGTAACACTGGGCTGCTGTGTACAGGAATGGGACATATCCAGGACATATCATCCAAGTCTGTTTAAGAACATAGTCTAGATCTCAACTACCCAAGTTTTTTATTGCTCTTTTCTGCTTCTGGGATAAATTACATTCTCAAGGCTGATGGAAATGTAGGATTACTGGAAAAAAGGACCAGATTAATTTCTCAGACACCCTGTGCAGTACCACCAGTGGTTGGAGAACAAAATGTAGGGCTTGTACTGCTGTCCTCCAGTGCATTTGGCCAAAACGGCAATGCTGCAGTTAACCAGAAAATGCTGCTCTCAGGGCTGGGCTGGTATTGTAAAAAAGAAAAACAAGGCAAAAAGATCATGGCTTCTGTTGCAGCAAGAACTGGGGTGTGGGAGTGGGGTACCAATGTCTGCCAAGAGAAAAAAGAACAAAATTGGTGGGGAGAGAGGGATCATTTTAAGTCTCTCAGAGGGTACTGTAAACAGTGGAGAAAGAAGGAAAAACCGGAACTATAAAACAATACTTGGCAGCCAGCTTTGCAAAACAAACATATTTTCACAAAGTCTTTCCCATCACTGCCACCAGCTTTAATGGGCTTTATTTGTCTGAGAGCAAGAAACCCTTTTTAATTGTCAGAGGAAAGGCGACGCTGCTTTGCGCACTAATAGAAATTCCTGTTCTGAACCCTGCCTCAACCACACGCTGCTCTCCACTCACAGTCAGGGAGAGGAATCCCTTCCCTCAGGCTGCACAACCTGTAGCAGGTCTCCATCACCCCTCTTCCCTGGACAGCATCAGCTGCTTCTCCTGTGGAGAAAGTTGAAATCCAGCAAGTTCCTCTTGCTGTGGGTCTCACGGCCCATAACTGTCTGCCCAGGACACACTGCTGGCAAAGCACACAGCAGGTCTCCACGAGGCACCAGACCTCGGTGGATATGACCTGTTGGAATCCAGCATAATTAGGAGAGCTCAATCCCCTCACCCACTGGAAATGCAGTGGTTCCTGAGTGTCCCTGATCTCCTCATGAGCAGTGCAATTAGTTCACTTGTATTTTTACTGCTTCACGTCAAACTGCTCAAAACACCTGGAATTGCTCAAGGGTCAAACTCTCCTTTCCTGAGGTGCATGGCAACAATAATGTACACAGGGAACTTTATTATGTCTGAGAATTAAATTAAAACCGGAAGTCTTGAGACTTTAGGTATGACTAGACACTGAAACCTCTGGTTTATGACTCAGGGCACTGCACAGTCACAGCACTCCCATGTGAAAATATACCACTAACAATAAAAACTCATTCAGCCTGAGAGCAATTCAGCACCAACCAACCTGGATGGCTCCCTGTCTCCAGAGATGACTTTATTTGATCTTTTAAGGTTTACTTCTACTGCTGTAGAAGCTCAGGGTTTTTTCTGTAGGAAGTTACAGAAGAGGTTAAATTCCCCCTCTGTGTCACCACTGCTCATGACCTCAGCATAGGAGCTAAAGAGCAAATTAATTTGGAAACAATATGGTGTGGTACAGTCTGAGTACAAGGGCAGGAGCCAGGGCTGGGCTCTGCTCCCAGCTCTGACACTTACTTGCTGTGTGGCCTCAGACAAACCACTTAGTGCCTCTGAGCTTCCATTTCCCCTGCCTTTGAAACAGAAATACTATCACTCACTAAAAATCTTTTTTTGAGGATTGCTTGATTACAGAGCTAATACACAGCACTTTGAATGCATTGTATACTATGGCACAATTATTATTTTCATTGCATTTTATCTTCCATTGTAATGGCTAAAATACTAGATGTATAGAAAAGGATGCTGAATTTGGCAGCTATTGCATAGGAGGAGTGGGCATTACTTTGAAATTAAATTATTTGGGCAAAACAACAGAGTTCACCTACATTTTCCCCTTAAAACTGTTGAAATTGTAACAAAAAGCAGCATCTAATAACATTTTGCAACACACTTCTCCCCCACCTCCTGAAAGCATCTTGCAAACGCTCTCTGCAGAGGGCACAGCACCCCTGCTCTCTCTGAGTCAACAGAGCATTTCAGTGAGGAAACGAGAGCCCAACCAACAGCTCAGGTCTGTGAAGAGAGGAATTTTCTCAGGCTCTGAGGCCCTTTGCTGGTGGCAGCCCTGGGGTGTGGCCACTTCTTGCCCTGATCAGCCCTGACTGATGTGCTCTGTCTGCAGAGGGGCGCTGGCGCACCGGAGCAGTGGGAGGTAAGAGGAGTTAAGGTAATGCATCAGTGGTTGTCAGTGAAGGAGATGGGCAGGGGGGGGGGGGGGGGAAAAAAAAAGAGGAAAAAAAAAGAGGCAAAAGAAATATACTATTTCAATCAAAGTCTGAAATTTGTAGAAGTGGTTTTGGTCTCAATATAGAAAAAATATTTATCCAAGAAACTCCTACTCGGGTGCGAACATCCTACTTCTAGTGGGATTTTGCTTGGCAAAGTGCTGTGAAAGAGTGGAAGCTAATACAGAACATGTCTATAAACAAATATATTTATTTAGTACAGATTGACACATTCACTAGAGTATTCCAGTGATTACACATGTAAAACTATTTCCTATAGTGGTTTCCTTTTGTGATTCTGCTAATTTATTCAATCCACCCCATTTTCATGCATTGAATGTTATGAGCCATTTCAGCCACCCAGACTGAAACGTGTTTGGAGACTACATGCCTGTTTTTTCATTTCATCATCTACACATAATTATTTGGTGATATTAGGAATTTGAGCTCAAATGGAAGCCAACCAACATTTTAATAGCTTAAAAATCACACAAAATGAAGTCTGCCCTGAGGTTAATGAATAAGAGCCAAATCTTGAGGCTCTTGCTCAGTTTTTACTCACTCCTTATTCAGGCAAAAGTTGAATCAATTGTAGTTAGAGACTGATTAAAACCAGAAGAATATATATATTTGGAGCTTTCTCTCAGGTAAAACTGAATAAATTACCTAGGATTAGGCTGCAGAATGGCATCCAATCGATCTTTCACATGTATTTCTGCAACAGACTGGAGAAAAAAATCCAAGTGCTGAGGCAGTTTAACCAGTTAAACCAATATTTTAGCAGCAGAATAAATTATTACACACTACCAGGTTTTATGACATTTATATTAGAAATAGCCCTGAATCAAAATAGGTTTCCTGGTCCCTCCTGAACTTCTGAAAATTGGGATCAAATCCAAACTTAAAAAATGGTTCACTAAGTATGAAAGCCAAATGCCCCTATCCTTCAAAACAAAGCTCCATCCTTAATTAAAACATTATTCCATTATACCTGTATTGATACAGGTATTTGATTTTTGATGATGGCAAGCATTTATAATTTAGGATATTAAAGCTTATTCTTTAATGACATGCAGGATGCCCTACTCCTTATGCAAAGAATGCAATATGCCTGTAAAAAATACAAAGCAGAGCAGTTAATTGCTCTGGACAGTTAACACTTCATTAGTAATTGGTGATAATCACAGAAGGATGCTTCTCCCTTAAGTCACAACCCATTTAAGTATTGGGCCAGTCTCAGCAAAGTAATGACATATTTATCCCATTCAAGCCAGACTTAAGCATGAGGATTTGGAAAAGAAAGGAGTATGAATGACTGATTTCTTCAATATAAGCAAAACAAATAGAAGAAGAAAAAATGGGTAACAAGAATGAAGTAGTCAATATGTAGATGTGGCACCTGGGGACTGGTTTTAGTGCTGGGCTTGGCAGCACTGGGTTAATGGATTCAATTGGATTCAATGATCTTAGAGAGCTTTTCCACCCTAAAGGATTCTATGATTTGTGAGAAACACCAGATCCTGACTGGGTCTGGGTGATTGTGGCCCTGCTCACTATATCCTGCAATTTGATGTCAGTGCTGAAATATGCTGAGCACATGAGGAGCTGGACTTGGGGATGGCTTTGTTTGTAAAGGAGTGAGTTAGGACAAGTGAAGAGGGCAGTCCCTTCCTGGCCACCACTCACGCTGCATGCCTGGGGCCTGCTCTGCCCAGCACTTCCTACCTGCAGGACAGATAAACTCCTTCCTGTGTTTAGCAGGGTCAGAAGAGCACAAACCATGTCAGTGGCACATTGGGAGTGTGGGAATGCTGCCCAAAGCCTCGCAGGCTCCTGTGCTGGGCAGCCTGCATAGGGGAGAGCCCTCACTGCACTTTCAGAGAGTTGTGGGCAAGTTATGAGCTGCAAGAATGAGCCAAGGAACTTGGGATCCCAAGGAAAGAAAAGCTTTTCATTACATTATACTTTTAAAATTATATTACATTCACAATCATATGTTGGAAAAGCTGTTCACAAGTGGACATAGACTTCAAGTCTCTCCAATGTACAGCTCAAATTATCTTTAATCTTTCTAAATGTCTTTCTGTCTACCTGTTTCTTACCTGCCTAACATCTTGGGCAAATGGGTAACCCCAGGGACACTGGATGGTTGCTGAGAATAACAGGATTCCAAAATGTCCTCCCGAGAAGTCACTAAAAATTCCTTTTAGTTTTCTGACTGATTGGTTGTGGGTGGGGACTGGGCAAATAATATTTACTTTGTGAAGCAAATAACTTGGCTGACTCAGAATCTTCATGCTATACCCTCCCCTCTACAAGACCTAATTTCACATGTCACTTCCTATGGCACATGTTACTTAAATGAAACTTATTTCAAAATGCAAGGACAGACCAATGCCATCAGCAATATCTCAGTGGTCTGACCCATCCAATCAAACTCTTTTCTTCTTTACCGCATCTCATCTTTTCCCCTCGTATCCAGTTTAAGAGACACACATTTATATGCACATCTATAAAAGTGATACTTGTCTGAAAACCAACTGGCCAGGCCACGAGATTCTTCTGGCTGATTGCCATTGTTCAGTCACTAAATATGGGTTTAGGAATAGGGAGATGGATTACTCGCTTGCAACCCCACCATGGGCATTTCATGATATCACAGCCCATATTTTTTTAATAACATTGAGGAATATTTAAATCCTGTATGGAAGTTTTTTCATACGTACTTCTTTGATGTTAGAACATTTTGATTTGTTTGCATGCTGACACCAGAACATCTCGATTACTGCATGTTCATTTATCAGAGACTGCAAAGTTGATCCTATTTGGATGTGCAATTATTCCATCAAATAGATACCATGGGCTATAGCAACATTCCCACTTCCAGTGGCTGGAAATAAAAGAACACTAAATAATTACTGTAAATGAAGAGTTAGCGAGGTCTCATTAAATGTTATTGTTAACTAAAACAATAAAGGAGTTTATATTTTAAAAAAGCTGAAAGGTGGTAAGGAAATAACTGAGCCCCAAACCTAGAACACATTGCAGTTCCTGGATTTAAAGCTAATGGGACCCAGTGGATTCAGGCTTTGGCAAAGAGAGAACTGTTGTCTCCATCACATTATTTATTGTAATGGTGTAACTCTTTTTTCCTTTGTTTCTCCTTTTCCCCCCAGCAGAATGGCTGCTGGTTAAGATGGGAATGTGAAATCCAGGTTTTCGTCTCTCCAGTAGCTCTGAATTTTCTGGCTTTTGTGGACTGAAATCAGACCCTGAAGTCACTTATGTGCATTTTGTTTTGGGTAATTGACATGAATTTTTAGGTTGCATCGCTAACATCAATCAGCGCTGCTCTCAGAGGACTAGAGTTAAGGGGCCACAATAAAAGAGCATTATATTGTTTCTTTTGTTTTATTTTTGGAGCACTTTGACTACTCTATACTTTTCCAGTGGATGTTACATTTTTTTTGGGTGAGACAGTTTAAAACATTACTGACTGTCTCATTTAAAAGAATACTTTGGCTTTACTGTGAATGCCTTGCTCCAGAGGCTGGGACAGTCAAGGCTGGCAAAAATTCAAGCTGATACCTTTTGTCTATGTAACACTTTGAGGAAACTATGAAATGACAACACATTTCTTTAGAGAGAGCCCTGCTGCCCATTACAGATGTTTCCCATATGGCAAGGGGAAGGTTGGTCCCTTCCCCCTCCACTCATCAGTGTTCTCACATCGTGGCAGGAATCTACAAAGACAACACAGCTGTAAATGACACCGCACAGAAGCCTCCAGCAGCACGCACTGCCAAGGAAGGAGCTGATTTTCATTGTCAGGGCATGAATACACTCCATTGCACCCATTGATGGGGAGCATTTTGACTCCTCAGCTTCCTGTTTCACCAGTGCACTGGCACAAAAACCCTGGAGTAAGTGGACAAGAGAAACCAGACTAGGTTTTAGATGCTAAAATGATGAAATGGAGATGATAGATTAAATCAGTAGAGATTACTGCAGATTATCATCCTGTATCAACTGGTGGGCTCAACACCTTCTCCCTCAAATCCTAATGGGTGGGAAGAAAAATTCTTTCTAACATAAGATCATGAATTTTAGGGAAGAAGAATCTGAGGCACTTTAGTGGGACTGAGACCTATTTTTTGGACACTGGGACATGGTCGCACACAGAGGTTTGCAGGTAGGTCTTGAAAACAGAGAGTCACTGGGTAGAGAACTGGCCTGTTGCCCCATATTTTGCCAAGGAGTCCATCACCCTAGCTTAGGATGTTAATAAATTTTTATTTATAAATAAAATACTTTTTTGGATACTGGAGCTATTCTAACACTCAAGTCTTGAATGCAGGTGTGACTTTCTAAAGGTTTAACGTGTAATTGAGACATTTTGTCTTCTCATCCACTCATTTCCCAAACCAAAAAATTACCTTATTTCAAAAGTAAACTTCAAAGTAAATAAGAACCTGAACATACATAGAGTTTGTGATTAAAAAAAAAAAATCCTTTTTGCCTATTTCCCTATGCTTTTGGTTTTAGAGAAGGTATGGGACCAACTGGGCAAGTCTATATTTAATTTATAATGGACCATTGTTTTTTCATGCCAACCAATCCTAGTAATATACATACATACATATTAGTTGGTATAGTTGGTATATTTTGCCATTGGTTATTATATATTATTACACAATAGTAACATAATATCTAGCATTTCTACAAAATAAACTCTAATGCTGAGATATTTAAAACCAGCTACTGATCTTAGCTGGCCATTTCACCAGTAGCTATGTGGCTGAAAGCTTACACAGACTAAAAAATAAACTTTAAATAATATCTAGTTAAATGTTTCTTCATTGCTTTTTCGCTATTCCTTCCTTCTCAGCTTTCTAAAAGGTGCACCACTATTAAATAATTTCTTAGAAACTACAAGATATTCTCCAATAAACAGAATAATTTTCATTTTTTTCTCTCATCATATTTTCCTGTTCACCTTTTCCTGTTCCTCACAACAGCATTTTTCCTAGTTCTTTATTACCAACTCAAGTGCTTAACTTTAATTAAATCTATCCTTCTATGTATTTGTCTTTGCCCTCCAGTTCAGCTTATCCACCCTTTGGTTTCCAGCCCATTCTCCCATCTTTCCATAACTCATTATTTCCACCAGCTTTTGACCAGCCTATCTCTGCTGGTTTTCTTTCCAACCTGATTTCTGCAGGTCCTTGTCTCTTACCAACATCATCTCCTCTGTACAGAAGCGAAGGGCTTCTGTGTCTTAAAATAATTCCATCCAAAATTTACTTCATTCTCTCCCAACCACATTAGGGGTCTACAAATATATCTGCAGTTGTTGCAGAAACTGTAGAAAAACAGATCTACTTCTTGTTATAGGACACATGAAGAATTTTGGCATTGCCAAAGAGGGCATTGCCCACACAAAGAGAGAAACTCAGTGCTTGGGAATAGGAGCAGGAGAATCCTAAACACTAATTTGGAGCAGCCAGCAGTTGTCACTCAGGGCACAACAGAGCCCTCAAAAGCTTGGGGGAGCTTTCATACTTCCCACAAGCTGAAGTCCAATCTTGGATATTAAATATAAAGGAAGCATATATTTTTCTCTTTTTTTTTTCCCCCCTGTAATTATTCAGTTTGCTTAAGGAGAAAGAAATAAGAAAGAAAGAGGGGAAAAAAAAAAAAGATCACTTGCCACCTTGGTGTCAGAGAGAAGCAACTGGTGTCCAGTCCATTGAAGAAATTGCTCAAAACCACTTCACCTTTGTGGGAACATTCTCCTGCTGAAAGTTTGGGCTTTCTATCCCAGAAATGGTGACATGAGGTTTCCTGAGACTGGATGAACTGGCAAGCCATCTTTACCACCAAACTCTTATTTATTCTTGAAAAATTGGTGTCACTTAGTGTCACTTAATTGTTCCATATTTCCTTCACATGTCTTTAGCTGGGCATGATTCACCTGGAAAGCATGACTAAGTCTTACAGAGCCCTTAGCAAATGAAGAGATATTGCAGCAGAGAATGTTTTGGGGTGATATTTATTCCTCCAGGGGTGCTGTTGATGTGGTGAATCATTGATCCTGACCCACTGTGAACCACTGATCTCTGTTGGGGGAGGAAATTCTTTCATCCTCAATAAAACTATGCTTTTTTTGCTGTGTTCCATGCGGTACTTCCAACGGGTGTTACAGAGGAAAACAAGGGGACAACAAAATATAACAAATAAACAAATTAATAGATTAAACGATAGATGAGTAAAACATCTTGGTCCTGATCTGGAAGAAAAGGCAGCTGCAGATTCAGCTTTGGCTTTTGAAGTGACTGGGCCAGGGAGCCAAACAGGGGGACAATTTTGACTTGTGGGCAAATTTTATCAGGCACCAGGCAGAGTCAACCAACCACTTACCTACAGGCCATTTGCCCAGTTTGAAAAAGGAACAATTTTCAGTCTTTGACAGATTGGACTTGAACAGGCACCAGAAGTGAAAGCATCTATTGTCCACTATCCTTCCCAGCTCTGAGACTTTCCAATTTCTCATTTACCATGTAGCCTGTTCAGAAAAGGTTTGTCAAGCAACAGCCTCTCTAAACAAATTACATTGAAATTCCTTATACTGTGCCACATACTTGACTTGCTGTTCCAGAAAGAGCCACATAATAAGTTTCTAACAAGGACACTGGTTATTAAAGCACTCTCAATTTTCTAGGTCAAAGAGGTGAAAGGCAAAGTCAAAATAATTGAAACAAAATATTCTATAAATCATGGGTGTTTACTTACCAAAAAAAAAGAGGAAAAAAAAAGATATGAAGAGACCTGCTGCTACACTAACCAAAACTCAGCTAGCTATTTTGAATTACCATGTTCTTGATGAAAGCAAAATTTAAGGCGCCAGAGTTGGCTTTTGGAAATACCCAAACAGTTCAAAACCAAACAGAGCTTAGCAGCAACTGGATCCTTCTTTCTTTTCCCACTTCTTCCTCCAAAATGTGTAAGACAGACGTGGCAAAGAAATGCACTGGTAATGCATGCTGTTCCTTTTTATCCACTTAAATGTGAAAAGTAGATACCTTTTTAAACATATATTTTTGCTGAGGTAACCCAGAGATATAAACTGAGAAGTGTAAAAGTTCTTAATGAATTTTGTGAAGAAGAAAGTTTTTTTAGGATTCCCATCTGTATCTCCTACTTTTGAGAAACATTAAGATCTGATCTTTCTGAACATAACCTTGCATCACCTCATTGAAGCATGAGACATTCTTTTTCACAGTATTGCATCTTCATAGTGCAAATTAGTACACAAATACTAATTTTGCTGCAGTTTTCTTCTTTAGGAGACACACCTTATTTATCAACTTCTCAAATCTCAAATGTGCTTAAATCCATATTTACTGTGAAGACTAACACATTTTATCCATTTTTTCAAGGAACATGCTTTTTCAAGAATACAGTTAGAAACATCTTCCATTTCTCAGCTTTTTAAGTTTTTATCTGTGATAAAATGATGATTTTTCAGTAGTTGAGTAAAACTCATTTAGAATGCACGTGTACTTAGGTAATAAAATCATAGAATCACTGAATGGTTTGGGTTGGAAGGGACCTTGAGGATGACCTGATTCCAGCCCCTTGCCATGGGCAGGGACATGTTCCACTAGACCTGGTTGTCTGTTGATTTAGTAAAAAGAAAAAATGAAGGGGAAGATTGAGGATCTAAAAGGAGGGTAAAGGAGCTGCAATTTGCCTTCTGATTTGGGGCATGGACCAGCCCAATACAAGTGACAGAGTGAAATCAGAAGGAAGTGGGTAAGAAGAGCTGTGGATGCACCCATCCCAAGACTCAGAGCAGTCACTGTTGGTGGGCCCCAGGGACCCCCAGATGTGATCCTGCCCCACCCCACACTTCCTGGCAAAAAAAAAAAAAAAAAAAGAAAAGAAAAGTTGGCTGTGGTACCACTTGCCTTCCTTCTGGGTGAATCCAGAGGAGGAAGGGATCAGCATAAATTATAGGTCCCTGCAAGAGCTCTGTGTGTTTCTGTTGACGCCATCTGGAAGCAGTGATAATGCCACTATTAGTGGGGGCGTTACTACAGAGGATCTGCTGCCTCTATTGAAACCAGCCATGCTGTGTGCTGGCTCATGATGCATGTTTGCTCTAATTTCCTCCCTGACATTTCATTCCTAAAGCTGTCAATATCCCGTTAACCCTCCTGGCACTGAAACTCTAAAACCAAGTCCTATTTCAGCTCTGATTTTGAATCTCAGCTATGGTAAGCAATACCAAAGGCTAAGTTTACAATACACCTTTGGCCTAATCTAAATCATGCTATAGGTAGGGGGGATTTTTTTCTTGCTTATACACATCATAAAGCAGGATACAAAAATGTGATATTCTGAAATTAATTCCTTGATTTGATGGAAAGTAGCAAATGCTCTTTACTGGTAACTGGCAGATCCTGCAGATTTCAAAGGCCAGAAGTGTCCTGTAATCAGGGGAATTGCTCACATTCAGTTCATATAGTTTAAAGTCAGAAGGGAAAATTAGATCATCTAGTCTGACCTCCCACATACCACAGACCACAAAATTTCAGTCAGTTGCCCTAATTTTGGGCCAGTAACCAGTTTAACAAAAGCATATTTTCCAGCAATTCATTTGACCTCCACTTGGAGTCATCAAGAACGAGACAATGCAGAACTTCACTTGGTACTTTGTTCCACTATTAATTGGCTCGTGCCTTATTTCTAAATTGAATTTCTCTGGTATTACTTTTCTACATAAATATAAGTTGCAAGAACAGCAATTACAACTGTCTCCACAATAATGGTGACATTAATGTGAAAAGAGCATGTCCAAGTGGGATCCTAAGAAGCATTTTGGCCACATACACAGAAATATTTAAGTACCAGCTGATCCAGATGAGCCCATTATTGGATTTACTGAGATGTCTGAACCAAGTACAAAAGGATCCATGTGTGGGAATGCTCTAGTTTGGATCAGGGGAGTGCTTTTGAAACAAATCTCCCATTCACCGTCACTTACTGTACATAATTTTGCACTGTAGAATGATTTCAGAGCATGCTACCTGGCCTTTTTTTTTCGTAAAAGCAACTCAAAAGCTGCCCTCCAAACAGGCATTCAGTCAATGAGGCCAGACTGGACCCAGTGCTAGACTGAAAGTAAACCCCACTGAAATGCTCAGTGTGTGCATGGAGGGTGAGCACGAACTATTTGTCTTTTATACATCTGCTCCTACTTGTACTGCTGGTAAAAGCACAGAATCATGGAATCATAGACTGGCTTGGGTTGGAAATGACCTTTAAGTTCCAACCCCTCTGCCATAGGCAAGAATATTTTCCACTAGATCAGATCACTTAGTAACAGCCTGATTCCTAAAATTCCTAAAGCAGTCAAAATCGAATTCCCCTCAGCTTTAAGGAACCTCATGCCAGTAGCAGCAGAGAATAGAAAATTAAGATTTAGCAAATAATTTCAGAAGAACAGTAATTGGTGGAATTGATTTTGCTGAACAATAGCTGGGTATTAATGCATGATCTGAAGAACAATGGCAGTGATCAAAAGGTAGTACAGTCAACAGAGTTTCTTTTTATTTTTCCAGTAGTATCCTTATTTCTAGAAAGTAACAAATATTGTAGATAAATTCACCTGGCTCATCCTGAAAAGATCAAGTCAAAAACTAAGGAGTTCTAGGAGGACCACCAGGAAAAGATAATGGGAGACACTGACATGGAAAGAGGACAAAAAATCTGACCTAATAAATCAAAGAATTCACAATTCAGAAATGGCTATTCCACAGTATTTTAGAGATAATTTGGCTAGTTGTTCTAACTCTTTGTAACCAGTCAATTACCTTCAATATACTCTCTGAGGGAAGAACAAAGTAACATCTTCAGAACTTGCATTCATTTACCCAGTCCAGAGACACAGGCCAATTAAGCACTTTATGCTAAGGGAGGCTTAAAATGAGACATGCAATTTCACACAAGACCACTTAAAGAAGTTGCTTTTTGTGGCTGCCAGACCAGCAGTGCTATTGTCAGCAAGAAGTGTTCCTGCATGGGGCAGAAACTACCAAGAAATGATCTAAGAGCAGCAAAAAGATGGACAGATCAATGGCCTTCAAAATATTTTTTTTTAATTTTTGTTGATGAAACTCCTGGAGAGAGTATAAAAGCCAATGCATGAGTGACCACGGCAACCCAAAATTTATTATGGTGCTTTTTAGGGAAGTGACTGGCACAGAAGAAGTCTTAGTTCACCACAGTTTTCTCAATTTTTCAAATTACAATTCCAGTAACTATTTATTTGCAAGAATTGAAAGGCAGAAGAGGTACAGATTGGCCAGTACAATCCCTTTTACATCTCAATTCCTAATTATCCCATCTTTTCAGAACATAATAATAGTATATAACTTCTATAAAGGAAATAAATAGAAATTTCAGCTTGCATTTTCAGAAGAGCACAACCTCTCATTAGCTTAATTAAAGAAAAAAAATCTTCTATTTTCTTCTAATATTTTTAATTTTCTAAATAATTGATCTCCTTCTCATTTCTTTTATTTTTGGGATTTCTCCTTTCTGGGATGAAGAAATAAAGCATTGAAATATTCCAAAAACAATGAAAGTACTTGTTCCAGCTAAGGCCAAGTACCAAGACAAAACACACAAAAGCTTTGCTCTCAGCCTCCCAGCAAAGGTCTGTCAATCCCCAAGTCTGAAATACACTTCAGAAAAGTGCAAATAGAGTTCATGCTGACCTAATCAAGGACTTTTTTGGATATCCAGGACAGGAAATAGGTGTTAATTTAAAATGAGATTTTATGTTTTCGACTATCTGTGAAGGTAATTAACATCTACAACTACTTTTCAAAATATAAACTTGGCCTTTGAATACTGATACAACTGAAAGAGAAAAGAATTTCCCAACAAAATGGGGAATCTGAAAAGAATAACAAGGTGATTTTGAAATCCTTGTAAGGTTCTGAGAAGTCTCTTTGGTCTTTGACTCTTTGGCTGGTGATGCTGGATATATGCAAACAGTAATCAGTTCCAGGCCTGCAGTAGCAATGCTCACTCATAATAGAATAAAATTATAGCTTACATAGGAACTCAGAACTGAGAGAAATCTCTGACTATTTGGCAAAGAAAAGTATCAGGAAAGCAGAAGGGTGGAGAATAAAGGTTGCATGGAATAAGAAAAGAAAATTGTACTGTTCAGACTAATTGCACAAAATAGAAGAGAAGAGGGGCAGAAGGACAGCAGCAGCAGAAACATTACAAAGAAAGCTCAGGAATAAATGGATGTGGCACAAATCAATTAATTTGACAACAGGGACATTGAGGGATCCTGGTCCACACATCATTACCCATGGAGAAATGTCCCTGCCACCGCAGTTACATTTTCACCAGCAGATCAACACATTGTCTGATGGACTGGCACACGTAATGGCAGTCTTCAAAATGAAATTCAATATACTCCTGTTGCCACTGGAAACCTCACCTTCTTACCCAGTCCCTGCTAATGCAACCAGTTGGTCTGGACAGATGCCATGTGTGATCATCTCCTGCATTACAGCTTTTTTTGTTAATGCTGGAAATGAAACCTCAGGCATGATAATACCAAGAGTTAACACACACCAGCACATCTATGCCAGCTCAAACCAGTTACATTCTTCTGACTCTGTGGTGGTTTTGAGTTTTCCTTCTCTCCTTCCACCTCCTCTGATCAAGGACACACATGGATACCCAAAAGCAGCAAAGCCTTTCTACCAAAATTACTCTCCTTTAGTAACGAGACCACAAAAGGCTGAAACACACACAACACTGTCTGCCACCACCCTACTCTGGCTGATTGTCTTTTAATAGCTACAATAACATTGTGCAAAGGAATAATATTCCCCATCCTCAACTCACTGGGGAAGGGTCTGAAGTCTGATGAGGAGCAGCTGAGAGAGCTGGGGGAGCTCAGCCTGGAGAAAAGGAGGCTCAGGGGGCACCTTCTCACTCTCTACAACTCCCTGACAGAAGAGTGGAGCCAGGTGAGGGTTGGGCTCTTCTCCCAGGTAATAAGTGACAGGACAAAAGGAAATGGCCTCAAGTTGCACCAAGGGAGATTTAGCTTGGATGTTAGCAAAAATTTCGTCATGGAAAGTGCAAAGTACTGGAGCAGGCTGCCCAGGGCTGTGGTGGAGCCACCATCCCTGGATGTATTTAAAAGATGTGTAGATGTGGCACTGAGGAACATGGTTTAGTGATGGAGGGACAGTGCTGGGCTCCTGGTTGGACTCGATTATTTTTGGGGTCTTTTACAATGAAAATGATTCTTTGACTCTCCCAGGCAGGACATGGACAATTCCAAAGGAAAGTGTGCATTAGCTGAATCTGCTTCTTTATGACTACAACAGGAAGTTCAGTCCCCTTTTATCGTACCTTTTTATTTTTGAAAGGCTGCCCAAACAGTTCCAAGTTGAGTTGAAGCAAAGTTATTGATGTCAAGAAGCCAAGATCTTTCGCCACGCCTTGCTGAATGAGGAAGGAAGAAACTGTTTATGCTCAGTTGTCCTTTGCCTCTCCAGGCTAACTTTGAGCCAAAGAAGCAGGAAGAGGAGAAAGATGAATAAGTGAAAAGGGATAATGTTTATCTTTTAACAAAATCACAATGTTCTGCTCCTAGCTGTAGCAGCCAAGACTCACTGTTGCATCTTTAAGACAGATAGTCTCTTCTCTGAGAGACGACAGGCTAATTATAGCCCTCCTGCCAGAGGGAACTCACACATGCAAACCATTATGTAAAATATAATTTTTTTCTTTAAGAATACTCAAGATCATTAGACATGGTTTTTTCAATGCTAGAAAATCAAGCCAAAAATGAAAATAAACAGTTTCAAGTATTCGCAACATAATTCCCTCATGCATTTATGGAAATATAGTAAAAAGCGCCTTAAAAATGTGGTTTGACATTTCATGCTGCTCTGTTTTTCTGTTTTTCCAGTTCTCAACATTTGCCCTCTTGTCCTGTATCATTTCAGTTCCATGGCAGTTTGAAAGAGATGATGATGGCAGCCTTTGTCATTTCTACTGTGCTTTTCAGCCTTGTTTCAATGGGTAGGTGACAGGAAATATCCCAAGGACTTGGCATAGATGACAAAAATGCTTTATAAATTCTACTTTGCATGAACCAAATGTGAATTCATTGTATGCAAACATGGTAGCACCATTCACTGAGATAATTACAGGTACAGCACTGCTTCCCTAACAATGTGCTTTGGTAAATTCGGGTAAAAGAGATGATCAACTTAATTTAACAGGGAAGTACCACCCTTTTTACTTTTTTTGCTTTTTGAGCTGCCCTTCCTCCAGAAGGTTTTCTGAGTACACTACCACCTCAAGAGCACTTTCAGACAAACATGGAAAAATATGGAAAAAATCCCCAAGTCTGGCTATGATGATGTGACATGGCTTCATCTCTTTTTTATGCAGGGAGAACTGAACTCCTGCCTATCTAAACTAGTTGGTATTTTAAAGGTTTTGTCCAGTTTATAAAGCATGGGACTATTGACAAACCAAACACCATGGTCTAATGGACTAAGCAAGCAACTGCATGCCACAAATTCTTAAGTTTTAATCCAGACTCTCTTGGTGCTCACCTTCTTGTCCATAAAATTGAGATAATATTTATCCTCTACTTCACGAGGGTGTTGTGAGAGTGAGTAAATGTTTGGACAGCTCTTCAAAAGGTCAAGCTCTAACCAGGCACCTGTATTTTACTGAAGTAAACTGTTTCCTCAGATTACCCATGATATGATCACAGCACCTTCTCCTGAGCTTCTCAGATCGCTTCAGAACCATCCACATTCATAACCATCCACATGCATAAATCACAGAATGGTTTGGGTTGGAAAGGACCTTGAGGATCATCTCATTCCAGTCACTCTGTCATGGGCAGAGACAAAGTTATGCACTGATCTAGGACTTAAGAGTGATCTCACCTGCAAAGTCATGCATATAAATTATCCCTTTGCCACAAAAATAATTCAGAAAAACTACACGCTAAGAAACTTTTAATTCATTTCTGAAGCAGAAGTGCCACGTCCCAAGGTGTTGCTAAGGCCAGTTGATTTTAAAATTGTCATTCAATATCTGAATTGCATAAAAATATAGAGTGGAAAAATAATTTATTTTTAAGAAAATCTTTTAAGAACCACTAGATATGTCAGCAACTGATGCTCTGTAAAGGTTTAAAATAAAAGCTTTTAAAAATCCCCTGCTTTATTAGAAGGGCAATTCCAGAGACTTGACACACTGTATAATCCCATCAGTGGTTAGTTCTCAACAAACAAGTCACACATACAGAAAAAATACTCTAGACCAAGGCAGGAGGCAAAAAGAGGTTAAATCGGTCATAAGCCAGGTTTTTCCTCAGTTTTAACTCATAAGTGATGACATAAAACCCAGAAAAAAACCAGCTCCAACTTGAAAATGATTTAAATTTGCCAGCTCCAGCCATTTCTGGAAGCAAGCCAGCCTTAATTTGGATGTAGGCTTCTCAAAATTTGCACAGCTCTAACTTTAACCTGCTGCAGCCTAAAAAGTGGACCTGTGAAGAAACACACAAAAAATATTCCACATAATTCTACACAAGTGATGGTCTGTTCTCTCCATGTACCCGAGCTCAGGATCAGTTGCTTCATTCCAGGAGCAGATGGTGCTGTGTCTTTATGAGCAAAACTGTCCTCCTTCAAAATTCCTTCTGTACCAATCTAATAAATGCTGCATGAGGATAATGCTCACAAGAGGCAATAGGACTTGTTTTCCAGGAGGGAATGTTTTCAGAGTCGAGCTTGTAATTTCTATTTGCAAATCTCCAAATTCAACAATTTCTCAGCCTCTATAAACTTGCAGATGGAAAGATCCTGTATTTGGAATAAATAATGTCTGAGCTTCACCTTCATTACAGGGCATTTTCTGTTAGAAGAGTGCTATATCCTGACTCCTGGAATACACAGGAGCCCTTTGTGGTAAAGCTATCACACTGGGCTGCTCCAAGTGTGCAGCTAGGACGTTCATATTAGTAGTACCATGGAAAGATTGGGGGGAAAAAGAAAAAAGAAAATATCATGAGAAGTATCGATTAGGAATTCTGATCGCTCTCTCAGGATCTTGCCTAAAAATCAAGGGCATTTTTTTTATTTTAATATGTCTAAATGAACTTTTGTACTTGTTAAAAAAATCTCAACTTCGAAACATAAGTCCATTTATCGTTTTACTATTTTTCCAGCCCTTTCCCCAAAATCTGCTCATTATTTAAACACTGCTGCACAAATGAAAGTGGTTCTGCTTCATAACTTCCCTTCTCTTTTCCTTGTGTACACACACAATGAGATCATTATTTGCTCGTTATGTTCATTCTCACTGGGACAGGTTTTGATGTCAAACACCAAGTGCTGTGACTTCACTGTAGGTATCCAGACCACAGAAGGACTGTGTGAAAAATTACCAGTCCACACAAGAGATATCCAGTGCCTGGACCAAAAGCCAACAGGAGCTTTAGAGCAGGTCTCTGGCCATCAGGAACATATATCAACTATAGAGACCACACTGGGGCACACAAGAACATCCATTGCAGCCACACAGTTTTTGATCAGAGGGTCTCAAAGCATGGTTTGACATCAATCCTACTCATGGAATCACAGAACAGTTTGGGATGGGAGAGACCTTAAAGGTCATCTATTTCCAACCTCTGACATGGACAGAGACACCTTCCACTAGATCAGGTTGCTTAGGGCTCCATCAACCTGGCCTTTAATGAAATTAAAGAAGACAAAAGATATTATTTCAGGAAAGCAAAATGGAAAAAAAAAAAATGTATCATCAACATCTGCAGTTCAGACAACCCTGAGTTAAGCAGCCCTGAAGTCTGCAGTGTGCAGTAACTACTATTATTAATAAACATAATGTGGAAATTGACTCAAGTTGTGCCAGGAGAAGTTTAGATACTAGGAAAAAACTCTTCTCAGAAAGGGTTGTGAAACAGGGTGCTCAGGGAAGTGATGCAGTTATCATCCCTGAAAGTCTTCAAAAAATGTGGCTATGGCACTTGAGGACATAGTTTAATGTTGAAAATGATCATGCTGGTAGGTGGACAGTTGGATTTGATGATAAAGCTTTTTCCAAGATCAGCAATTCTGTGATTCTATATAACAAAATTCATTAGATACTGAATGCTGTTGAAGAGGATCTGACATGCCAGTTCTTCAAGACAACTGGAATTTCTATATTTCAGTAGTTAAGAATGACTTATTTATAAAATAGAATTGACCCCATAAAGCCACTGAGGCAAAGGTACCTTTTTTCATAGCTTAAAATAGCACATGGTAACCCCATGGAACCACGTCTGTGGCTTCTCTGAGGGCCAGGGTTTAAGACTTCAGCTTCAGAGCAGTCAACATATTAAGACTTGATCTCAAGTTCAAAGAGTCTCAGGGAATAATCCTGGACCCTCAAAAAAACCCTTTACACTTAAACCACTTTACTAGTCCCAGGAATGCAACTACCATTTCCTGATTCCAGGACACAGTTCAGAGGTATTTGGAGGCCAGAAGCCATTCTCAAAAGGCAGCCTGGAGATGGCCACCCTATTTTGGAAAATAAGAAAATGGAATAATAGAAGCATGGGTAATGCCATGCTTGTTAGTCCGAGTGTCAGAGAGCACAGACACAGTTAATCACCTGGTACAGACATAGCTTTATGCAGTCAGCTCCTCTGAAAAACCTCAGCCCAGATAGCTGGGGAAGTGTCCTAATTGAGTAGCTAATAATCACAGTGTCAGCCAGCAGACTTTCTACCTTAAAAGCTTTTATTTTAATAGCCATACTAGAAATATGCTTTGGAGCAGGAGTTGAATGTGAGGCAAAACAGGTATCTTTGTGTTGCCATGCAGGCTGTGTTTCTATGCTGATAAGGTCTTGTTTCACTAATGATGGGGAAAAAATAGCCTGCATTTCCAGAAAAGCTAAAGGCTTTATCTGACACAGCCTCCCAGGAAAGCAGTGTCCTTGTGCCTCAGGATGGGCAGCCAGCCAGCTTGGGCTGAACTGCCTACAAGGCAGAAGACATAATATTACAATTCATATCAGAAAACACTGTAATTTGCTTTTTGCTTACAATTTTATCTGACAAAAACAAGGCAGCTCAGGAAAAAGAAACAACAGAAGGTGTGCCTGGCTGTTGGCTACTCCTTTGGCCTGTCTAGTGGGGAATGCTCTGCTTGATTCTGAGCAAACTATCACAGGGCTGATAAGGACAAGAACAACAAAAACACTGGGCTAAGACAGCTGTTCATCAGGATGAAACAGAGAAGAGCCCAGCATGACAGAGTCTAGAGGGAATAGCACCAAAAGTTAAAGAGAAAGTAAACAGGGTTCTATTGTTTCATCTCTCATGTAAGAGAAGACAGAAAAAAAAAATAGATAATGACATTTCACAGAATCACAGAGTTGTGAGGGATGGAAGGAATCTCTGGAGAACATCCAGTCCAACACCCCTGCCAAGGAATCCCTCCAACACCTGGAGCAGGTGACACAGGAACTTGTCCAGGTGTGTTTGGAATGTTTCCAAAGGGACACTCCACAACCTCCCTGGGGAGCTGTCCCAGTACTCTGCCACCCTCAATGGAAAGAAGTTCCTCCTCAGGTTGGAAGCTAAACTTCTTGTGTTTCACTTGATGGCCATTGCTCCCCATCCTGTTACTGGGCACCACTGAAAAGAGTCTGGCACCACCCTCTGACACCCTCCTTGGAGATATTTATATGGATTGCTGAGATCCCTCTAAGTCTTTTCTTCTCCAGACCAACCAGCCCCAGCTCCCGCAGCCTCTCCTCATAAGAGATGTTCCAGACCCCTTTGTATTAATTATTTAATCCTATCACTGAGAAAGTTTAATACATGAATACCTAGATCAGATAGAGTTCTGTTACAGGAAAACCTCTTCCTGGGAAGCATAACTTAAGAGAAAAATCATGGTGATGATGGTAGACTTTTAGAGATTATTTATTCTTCCATTTTCTCTGTTCAGTCTCAAATGCTATGAGTGAAATTCTTTACACTTCACTGCTATATTCACATCCCATATTTGAGTGTCTCAAAGCATAAGAGGCACTTCTGGGATGCAACATTGGGCTGAATAATCAAATCCAAAAAAGAGAAAAGAGAGAAAAGTCAAAGATCATGATACACAGAAGCAAATGACATTGCAAGCTACCAAAAACTTTTTGGAGCTATTCTAGATGAGTGGCAAATTCTCTCTCTGGCTTGTGGAAGAGCATGTTGAACTCCATATTTAGATTTTTTTTTTCTTTTTAAACATGCACATCACATAACCTGGTTAAATTGTCTATTTTGAGTATATGTATAATGTACTGAATATTTTGGTTTAAGCTGTAATTCACAACAGGCAGGGCATTTCTGGACAATTATAACACGTCTCTGGTAGCAGTTTAAGGCATGAAGCCAAAAGGCTGGATCAGTTGAAATACCTGAGATGTGCAATAATCCCTTGGAAATGCTCTGGATTGTCTTACAGCTACTACACAATGTCATACTTAAATTATGTGTATAAAACCCAAAAGTTTGTCTGTGCATTTAATAAGTTTTACACACATATTCAGCTGCTTTGGATATGGTCAGTTATATATGGAATAAACTTGTTTAAAGGCCGAGGATGTATTAACATTACCTAAAAAAATATTAAAAGAATCCATACAAAATACTTAGAAACAAAATATCCTGTCTGTGTAGAGTTTTCAACAGTTTCTACTAACATGAGATAGAAAAGTCCAACAGAAAAAAAATCAACTTTTACCTAAAAGTATTTTTTACTAATTACTTTTATAAGTGAGACTTCCCATAACTGTGATTGAAAGAAAGAAAATATATTCATGTAATTAACAAAATAGGATTATAAAATTGGTAAGGAAATGCAGAACCAGAGCAGATACCAAACTCACTTTTCAAATGACTTACAATCACTGATATATGAAACAAAAAATCAGAAAATAGTACTTTAAATATAAAAATTACTTGCATTATAAGTATTTTAGGCTTATAAATACTTATTTATAAGTACAATAATACTTATTTATAAGTACAGATACAAAATTTGTATTGTATCTAGCCATCCTATCACTAACACCTTACAGTGCTGTCTAACATCACATTCTATATCAAACAAAATTAAGACATTCTAAAATCTTTTTCACTTATTTAATGTGCATTGATATAAATTAACTTTTTTTCAGTTTTGACCACAGGCATCTCTCAGTCTGAGCTAAATCACCCCCCTCCACTTACAGTTAGTGCTGAGAAACATCTTGTTTAGAAGCATATGCAGATCTTAATATAGATGCTCTCTGTCTCTTCTCCTAAATGCCTGCATTTGGCAAGATGAAATCCAAACTCAATTTTCTGGAAAAATCTGAACTTCTTTATTTTAACCACATGAAACTCCACAATTTATTTGGTTATAGGTGTTATTTGAACCCTGTTAACCCTATGAAGTTGAGCTTGCTGAAAAAAAAGAGTGTCTAACCATGAACATCTTCCCCAAATGATACATTATTACTGTTTTCCTTTAAATATCAAGCCAGTTGTCAGCAAATCAGACTGTTAATGGAAACTCCTGGAACTGCAGTTCCTGTTTTCTCAATGACTGACAAAGGGCAGGTTTTGTTTAGGCATTTTACAGAAATCCTTCCCTGGGAGGGTGGTGAGGTGCTGGCACAGGTTGCTCAGAGAAGCTGTGGCTGCCCCATCCCTGGAAATGTTCAAGGCCAGTTTGGATGGAGCTTGGAGCAATCTGGGATAGGGAAAGGTATTGCTGCCCATGGCAGGGGGGTTGAAATGAGATGGTCTTTAAGGTCCCTTCAAACCCAAACCATTACCTTATTCTGTAATTCTAGACTTTAGAAACAGCTCTTCCAGCTTGCTGCACCTTAAAGACAGGAGTTCCTCATATGGAAACAAGACTGCACTGATCTATTTTTACAAACAGGAGGAATTCAGGTCCCATAGTATGAACTGTTCTGAATTTATACTCCTTACAAACTGGAAAATGAACAGTTCAGAAAAGCAAACACCCTTCATTCATATGTAGGATGACAAAATCATTACATTAATAAAATCTGAGGCTATAACAAGGATTCAGAGAACCATCCTTGTGACTTGCTTAGACCCCACCACCACAGTATATTCAAATTGAGGCACTGGACTGCATCCTCTGCAAGTGCATCCCACAATACTAACCTCCAAATACTGTTGTATGTATTAACATATATAAGATTTAAATTAGCTGCAGCATGAGTGGCCCTCCTGCATCAGGAGACATCTGGTACAGCCACAGCCACCTGGGTCCCTGCTGGGTGACAGCAGCTGGATGGCCCTGCAGCCTGGTCAAGTTTGGAGAACTCCTGTCTGCACCACCTGGGGATGTGTCTTGTGCCTTTGCAGGACAAACAACACCTTAAAATCCCATTTTCAGCATTCTCCTCTGCCAGTCCTAGCATTGGCATTAGTAGAGTGTAAAGGGACAGAAATAACCTGGCTTTGCAGCAGAGAAAAGCAATGTTCAGATAGAATCAATAATAGTAGTAGTGATAGTAATAGTAATATGGAGTCATTATTATAATTTTTTTTTTAATCCATTTTTCTGGGAAGGGCAGACACACAAGATATATTTCATTAACAAACACCCTGCTCAGAAAAGTGCACAACTAAGTGTTAAAGCCTTTTAGTTTGGCTTAGAAAGAAGCGACAAGCAGATAACCAAATTGGTCTTGAAATATTTAATCCCGGAAATCGTATCTCAAAAAATAACCTTGAAGCCATAAAATAACTGTTTACCAGGGCTTGCTCCACTTTGTTATGAACACTTTGAGTCGGTGCTAAATTAAGAAAGCGCCTCAACAAGGCACAGTCCATAAGATACGTTATCGGGTTTTAGGGCAAAAACAGGCATATCTTGCCACCAGGAACAACAACCTCATATGAAACCCTCTCAGAAAAACATGTCTCCAGCTTTTAGTTTTGTGAAGGCTTGTTTTCCTATAAAACACTCTCAGAAAAAAAAAAAAAAACCACCTATGACTTTTAGTTTTGTAAAGGCTACTTTCTGACTGACCTTTTCTGAAGCACAAACTCCTGCAGAAGGGCCAACTAAACTCCTTGCTGCCCACGGATCCCTGGTATTGAAATCATGGTATATTTTGTGCTGCCTCTATAGAATCTACTTCATAAACATGAATGACATCCAGGGCACTCCAGTAACTTGAAAAGTAGAATATGACAGCAAATTCTGCCTCTTGCACATTGGTTTGAATTTCAGGCTTCATAAAAACCTACAGTTCTGGAAGGGGAGGATCATCTTTAGTACATTTTGAGACCAGATGATGACAGACTGGCTGAGCTTCCAGAGAAGTCCTATCAACACTTTGGAGGCTGGCAGCAGAGCCACTGGGATCAATTAGGTTAATTAAAACTACACGGCATGCAGGCTCCATGTGCAATTCCTAACATGGTTAGAAGGGAGAAAAATATGCCACAGCACGATTTTGGCTATAATGGATACATCTATAAAGATGGAATGCAGGTCTTGAATCCAGGGAATGGTGAGTAGACAGAAAACCTGAATTTACACAATCCCTAAATAGGCACCCAAGCAATGTGAATTTCAGACTCACTAGGGCTGGAAGGCCCCTCTAGAGATTGTCTAATCCCACCTGAGCAGGTTGCTGAGGGATGTGTCCACTCAGACAAATGGCCAAACAATGCCACAGTAATTGCCAGAATAAAACACAAAAAATCTATGCAATCCTGTCTCCCTTATATACCAAAATAATACCATACATAGAATTTCCTATATAGATAAATTATTCAAGGAGAGGTATGTGTGTCTGTGAAAGAGGTCTCTATTAAGTCACTCCTATCATTGCCACACATTTGGTTTACACTTCATGCACATTTTTGTGACCATTAAAGGCTTCCATCAATGGAGACATGGAGTCTAAGGTTCAGTAACATCTTTGACAACTGGTGTATCCACCTCAAATTATGGGAAATTTCACAAATCACAGAATCACAGAATCATTTAGGTTGGAAAAATCCTTCTGGTTTATACCATTTCTGGGGATCTCAGGGCAAAAGAGATATGGAGGTACTGGAATGGGTGCAGCAGAGGGTGACAAAGATGATGGAGGGACTGGAGCATCTCCCTGAGGAGGAAAGGCTGAGGGAGCTGGGGCTGTTCAGCCTGGAGAGGAGGCACAGCTGAGAGGGGCCCTCAGCCCTGGGTGTCCCTGTGTGCAGGGAGGCTCAGAGCAGGGCCCAGGCTCTGCTCCAGGGCCCAGCAATGGCACCAGAGGAACGGGCAGGGACTGATCCCAGCAAGTTCCACCTGGACAGGAGGCAGAACTTCTTTCCTGTGCAGTGACCGAGCACTGAAAGGATTGTCCAGAGAGGCTGAGGAGTCTCCCTCACTGGGGATATTCCAGAACTGTCTGGCCGCAATCCCATGCCCTGTGTGCCATGTGCTCTGGGTAGTTCTGCTTGATGAGGGAGGTGGGAGTAATGATCCACTGTGTTCCCTCCAACCTGAACCATTCTGGGATTCTGTGATTTCCTAAAGCAGCCATGGTCACTATGCTACCTTCAAAAATCAGGTGCATGAATTTCTCCTCCTCTGCTGCTATGAATCCATTCCAGCATGATTAGCATGGAAACAAAATGAGGTTTAAACAAAGGCATTGTCTTGATACTGTTCCTTGTACAGAAATTCCTATAATGTGTGCAGAAACACAGCACACAATTGCTGATGTTGCAACTGAATGTTGTTTATATCTGCACTTTAGATACACCTCCTCAATTTGTGTATGTGGCTGCTGTCAGGATTTGGATTTTTTATCACAGTAAAAATGAATGTATGTGCTCAGTTTATTTAGCATTTACATCTATTCACAAAATAATAATGTGTATTAGAAAATAATACTGAGCCAAAATGTTAATGTAGTCTCTTCCATGTGCCAAAAACTCGTGTGGGCATGTGCATAAAGAATGTACATACTCAGAGAGACACTAACATCTTGTAATGCAATATGTTTCTGTTATGCACACTCCAGACTTCCTAACAGCTGCATATTTTAATATACATAAACCCATACTTGAAAAATAATAAAATGTATTAGTTTTCCACATTAGGCATTTATGGCCTAATTTAGGAGAGTATTACATCTTTATAACTTTTAAAAGACCCATTTTGATAAAACATCCCCATAAACAGACTGAGAAAATCGGGGTAACAAGCATCTGTTGCTGCATTGTTTTCTTAATGGGGTAATAAACTAATAACACATTTTTATAACTTTTCACAAGAATATAAAGTATTAAAATTAAATCTGATATTGAAAAATGTTCTCATGGTCCATTTTATTTTATTTTTCCACTATGTAAACTTACAGTACTTACCAGATTAATATTAATATATCTTAATTATGTTGACAAAATGGAAATTTGCCAAAGACATTCAAAGAATGGAAATAACTTGTTATTTCCACTACTCTAATTAAGGTGGTGTACTTAGCTCATTTTATTCATAATATAGGAGTAATATGAATATTTATAAGAATGTATAGAGATGCCACATACAGAAATAATGACCCAAATTTTGAAGCATTCTAAAAAAGGGTTATTCCATTGCCTTTTAAGAGCAATTGTGACTTTTTTTCTTCATAATCTACCTCTTTTAATAAGTAATTATCAAAACTTTATTTCTAAAAACAAATGTCAAAAATGACAACATCGGTATCTACTTTCCAAAACCTTATGTTACATTGTTGGGATGGTTTTTTTTTTCCTTTTAGAAAAAAGATCTGACTATGTTGTGTAACACAAAAGTAATGAAAAGATATTGAAAATTGTAACTCTGAAGTGAAATTGCTATATTTAGGAAGGCAAATTTTGACTTATTTCCTTTGAAACTATTAATATGAACATCAGGAATTCAAACCAAATAAGCTGCTGACCTTCGTTCAAAGTGGATTTTCACATTTACAGTTTACCAAAGCACCAGCAAAGGATGATTCATAGCTCTTGGGGATGGAAAGGACCATCTAACCTCACAGTGCTCATAACACAGCCCACACAATTTTCTTGAATTGGCTCTCCAGAACCAATAGCTGTGGTTGAACTTAAGCATGGCTTTTACAGAAACATCTCCTCTTGATTTTAAATTTTCCAGTCATGGATAATCTGTCACAATCATTGGCTAAGTTATTTCAGCACTTAGTTATGTTGTTATAAATATATATGCCTTATTTCTAGTTTGAATTTGTCTTGCTTAAATGTCAAGCTGTACTAGAAGGACCCCTCACACACATCATCCTGTCAAGGTAGAGAAAAAGGCACTTCCACAGCATGGTCCATTTGACCCCTCTTAAACAGCTACCTTAGGAAGAGATAAATTACAGCCCAGAAATGCTTGTTCCTCTCAATTGACTATAAAGGAAATCAGAGAATCATGGAGTGGTTTGCATTGGAAGGGACCTTAAAAACCATCTAATTCCAACCTCTGCCACTGGCAGGGACACCTTCTGCTATCCCAATTTGCTCCAAGCCCTGTCCAAGCTGGGCTTGAACGATTCCAGGGATGGGCAGCCACAGCTTTTCTGGGCAACCTGTCTAGTTGTACTCACAGGTGTTTGTCACTGTGCTCAGATACAAATATTTGTATCTATCCAGAGGAATCCCACCCTGAATATCCCCACAGGTTTGCATGGAAGGACTGAAAAACCCTAAGACATTACATTTTTCTTTTTTATGGGTCCTTAATGACTGGCTACACAACACATTGTCCAGTTTGATGTACTCCAGTCTCTGTGTTGGTATTTTCTAGTATTTTATCCAATTGTTGAGGTTCGCACTCAAACACAGGCACACATTTTAGCTGTGCTTGCCCCAGGACAACAGAAAACTCTTCTATTTCCTATTCCCCTTCCTGCCCACCCAAGGACTGTCCAAGAACTGCCTCAGCCCCTTCAGCTACAGCACTGGATTGGCCCCATTGCATTCAAGTGACTCCTCAAGACTCCGGGACACTCTCTTAAAATCCCTACTTTGCAAGATACAGCCCCAGAGACTGTAAACGTTGCCCATTTGCTTAATTTGCGATGAAATACTTAACATCTGGCTCCTCTGGAACGAAAAGAACTTGCTTACACTTCGCTTATCAAATGGTAACTCAGTAACTCTTTGTCACTACCTTGTCCTCTTCATTATTTTACAATCCTCAATTAACTTCACTCCAAAAATATTTGACAAGGAAACTAGACTCTGAGTAAACTATTTTTGGAGAAATGGAAAGTTGAAGAGTTTGCAATGTAAATTTTCCAAACCTGCAACACTCACTATGAAAGCAGAGTTCCAGCCACTCTGCCTATATCATAAAATACAGGAGCACAGGGGATTTCTCAGACCAACCAGCAAAGCCTCATTCATACAATCTTGGAGTTATTTGGGCTGGAAAAGACCTTTGAGATCATAATGTCCAACCAATAAACCCAGCACTCACCGCTGAACTATGTCCCCAAGTGCCACATCCACACATTTACTCAACACTTCCAGGGATGGTGATTCCACCACAGCCCTGGGCAGCTTGCTCCAATGCCTGACCACCCCTTCAGCAAAAGAATTTTTCCAACGTTCAACCTCCCCTGGTGTACTTTGAGGCCATTTCCTTTTGTCCTTGTTACCTGGGAGAAGAGCCCAACCTCCACCTGGCCACAAACTCCTCTAAGTGAATTTTAGAGAGGGGTAAGGTCCCCCTTTATTGCCTTTACATTGGTGTTACAAAGGCAGCCTCAGTTAAAATGGTGACAGGCAGAACTTCCCAGTATCTAGGGCTTTTCTCGGGATTTATGTCAGTAAGTACTAAAGCCAAACAGTTGCTGCTGACTTCAGGCAGCTGAATGGTGCCACATCACTTTAACATAAAATATTACTTTTTTTGGAAAAAGACATTAGTAGAAAATTTTAACCCATAATTTCTTGAAAATAAACTTTATGAAGCTGGGAATGAATTCTTTCCATGAAAAAATAAGAAATATAAGGGTTTGCTTCAGCAACCTAAAAGGAAATTGTTCTTTGATGAATTGGGAAGTATGCAATAAATTAGGGGAAGCAAATAATACTCTGCATTGTAACCTTTGCTTGCAGACATGGCTGTAGGTGTTCCTTACCCTAAAGTACAACCGATAAAGGTTCCAGGCCAAATAACTCAGGACTAGTTAGATTTTCATGTCCCTCTGAGAGCTCTCATGTCAAGCTGCCAGCTCAGGCTAAATGTGGATAAACTGGAATTCCTCATCTCCCACCTAGTCCAAATCCTCCATTTCTGTCCATCAACAACCCTGTGTACCCCATCATCATCAAGGTGTGTAACATGGGTTTTACCTCTGAGATTGGATACTCTGCTCACTCCGGGACTGCAGCTGCATTTCGTATTTTTCTTTCCTGATAACAATCCTAGTGGCACGTAACAGCCCTCCTTACCCTCCATCCAGATTCCAACCTGCAGAAGTCTCAGAAACACTGAGGAATCTAGCTTCAAAAAAAAACATTTTCTTGTTTGTACCAAGTCATAAGAATCCTGCCAAGCTCATTTCTCCCACCCATCACTTTGATTTTCCTCTCAGCCACATGCGTCAGAAGCTGCTTTCCATTTCCCCTCATGCCATATCCTGTGCAGCAGCACATCTCCCATCAAATGTCACATTCCAACCTGGATCACCTCACTTGCCATTCTTTGCTGTGCACACACCAAACATTCACGCCAGCACATCTCCTGCAGCATCTTTTGGGTAGGAAAAATCAAACAGCAGATGAACCTCATCACCCACTGTCACTTCATTCTTAAATCTCTTCTGTGCTGTGACTCGTACAGGAAAAAATCTCTTACTGACTGGATAATTTATATACTCAGACCACTTCCTCACCAGCTGAACAACACTATCTCCTTTCAATCTTCTGTTTATCTTATCAAATCTTATAATTTGTCATGTCTCTATATTGCAAAATCTATTGAGCCATCATTAACTTCTGTTCTGCATTCATGTAAGATGAATAATACAGAAGTACAGAGGAATCCTGGATCTTGCCTCATGTTCTTACACTGAAAAGCATTACTAATGAGATTGTTTCCCCCCCTTTGTAAAGATAAATGATAGTTTACTTCTGTTATGGAAGTTGAGACTCCAGAAAAAAAATCTCATTTTAAAGAAAAAGTATCATGCACCTTTAAAAAACTACAATAAAACCCAGTATTTTTTTATGTATTTCAGGTTTAGCATTCAAAGTGTCTCGTTACTTCTAAAGATTTAGGACTGGATATAAAATTGTCTCAAAATTAGTCTTGCTTGATCACATGAAAGGCTTTCAACATATTCTAAAGAGCTGTAATTAGTAGCTCTTTATCTATTTGTTGAGCTATTTAATTTCTCTCTTTTGTACCTATTTAACTATTTTTATCACCTAAATATGACTGTAATAAATTATGGACAAAGATGGGCCTCATCTACCCCATGGGATATAAAATCCCAAGCTTCCTATCATGGCAACAAGCATATACCTTCCTTCTGTACCATCTGCTCCTTTTTTTTAAAAAAAAAAACCCTCCATGCACAATGGTGAGATTGTTTCAACTTTCTTGTTAACAGATGCAGAAACAGCTGAATGCTTTTTCTCAGAAGCACTTAATCCACACCCCAAACCTTCACTATATCTTCTGAGGATAATTTAGGCATCATATCTAAACACCAATTAGAACTAGAGTTTTCTTGATGGTAAATGTTAATAACCTGTCCTTCTTGCAAGGAAAAAAAAATACCCAAACCCCAAACCCTTCACCACTGACAAAATTACCTCATGAAATTACTGTTTCTCACTTCCAGGCCGTTTGCATTGCAATAATTCTGCACGGAGACTGCTTGCTTCCAGCAGTTTTAGCACCTTCTGCAGTAAAACTAACACATGTGGATCTCTGGAGAGTCTTATTTTTTTCCTGTTGTCCCAATTCTTTGCCATCAAAAATGACAATTCTGTCAGCACATCAACACATTTTAAGACTGCCCTGTGCCAGTACACAGCCTGGAATATTGCATTAGTACAATTCTTCCAGGATGGATACCAACCTTTTCCCCACCAGCCACTGTTAGGACCCTATGCAAATATTTATTATGTGATTTTTCTTCTTGTTTTTATTGGGTTTTTCCCCTTATTATTTCTTACTGTTACTTATTCTTATTTTTCTCCTAGCATTATTGGAATTTAAATTATGTGAAATTGAGGCATATAATTCTTAGGCAGCTCCTGGCTGTGGAATTCATTCCAAATTAGTAAAACAGAACTGGATATGTTTTAATCACTCAGGTACACTCCAGATTCCATGGTCATTCTGCAATTGAGGGCTGAAGGAAACCACTTATTTCATAAATTTTCGCAGGGCTTTGCAGAAAAGCTCAGGGTCTTTATGAAAGCCCAATATCTTATACTGGCATCCATGTGCATATGAAGTATCATAAATACCGCCAGAGACAGAAAAGTGTCTTACCAAGGCAAAATCTCAAATCCCTTTTCCTAAGACTGTCATGGAGGAAAGGGTGTAACTTCTACCAATAAGCAGCTAAAGAATTTAATTGCTGCGAAGGGAACTTAATTATCCAGGGGGATATAACTGGGAGGAAGAGGTTTGGTTTAAAAGCAAGAAAACCATCTTGATTGTGCAATTTTGTCACTGTAGAACAGCAGATATAAGAGATGTACCAGAAAGCCCTGGTTGAAGCTTAATCCTAAACTGGAAACCACAGTCACAAATATAAGTACAGCAGCACACAGCACTAAAAAAATGACTGGTACTTGTTTAACTGTTTTCATTTTCTGATGTCTGATATCCCTTTCTAGAATTTTCCTTCATTTTGTGATTTTTTTTTTCTTAGCTCTACTAACTCCAAAATAGTGACAAGTGCTGTATCTTATTTAAGTTTAAAGTCTTTACCAGAACTTTCCAGTAAGCAAATACTACAAGGTGAGAAAAAGAATCTGATCTTAATTTCATCCCTTTAATATCCTATAAGTAACTCCTTTTCTCCTATGTGCAATAATTGTAAAAAAAACCAAAAAACAAAAAACCAACAAACCCAAACTGAAATAATAGATGAATCAAAACTTACTTTACTATTAATACCAGAAGCCTCAATTTAGCCCATGCTTTTGTCAGACTGTAGGTATAGCTTAAAATCAAGCAGATGACTGCTTTGCTGAATTGAGGTTTATGCAACCTTGAAGCTAAAGTCAGAAAGCTGGAATAATACAAAACCTCAGGGAAGAAACACAAAAACCCCAAAATAAAACTAATAAAATGTGTTTGGTTGCCTCAAGGCTGGTGTTTTCACTTGATTTTCCTAGAGAAATATTTTCAAGCAGTACCAAGTGTGCAGCCAGGCTCCCTGAAATGGGTCTGGTTTGGAGAAAAGTAAAACTTTTGTGCTAAAGAGATTTTCTAGCAACCAAATCAGTGTTGTCTTTTGATGCCTGGAGATGTACCAGAAAGATGAGGGGAGAACGAGCACCTTTGCCTCAGGGCACACAGAAGACAGGGGACAAAAATGAGAGGCAATCAAACATCATTTGTACTGCTGCACATTCAGTAACTTTTTTTGTTGTTAGTGGTATCAAAGATTTAAATGAGAAGTGACACCTCACTGAGTGGGGACATGATAAATGAAGTGAAACAAAGCACAAAATCCCAGCTTTTATTCAGAAATCTTTTGTCTTTTCTTGTGCCAAGCTGAACAAGTACTTGAGTTTGAGTACTATTGTAGGACTTGAGGAACAAGAGCAGGCAACTAAAATGAAAAATAACAGATGATAAGAGTTATAAAAAAATATCTTCACTTGGTTTTGGTGCTCCCATATTATTATCTACCCCTTTCCAGATTTACTCTGCTATTCTAGACGTTCTACATTCTTTATCTGCAAAGTGACAAGTCAGTGATGCCAGAGATGTCCATGGGTAAGAGCTTCTATCATGGAATCTCAGAATCCCAGAATGGCTTGGGTTAGAAGGGACCTTTGAGACCATCTGGTTCCATCTCCACAGGCAGGATTAGCAGCCACCAGACCAGTTTGCTCCAAGCCCCATCCAGCCTGTCCTTCTACCCAAGCTCAATACAACAGGACACATCTGTCAAACATCAGTTGTACGAGCAGCACCTAAAATGAAGATCTTGCTCACAAGAAATTACATTTCATGCAATTTTTCTCCAACTGTAGGTTAATTCCAAGTCAAACAGCCTTATTACATGATCCTAAAGTTCTCATAATGTTACATCCAGACAGCTCACATCCTGTGCTACAGAGCTGGGCAGCCCTGCTGCTGAATCACAGCTGCTGCATCTCAGTCTGAGCTGGCTCAGAGCAGCACTGAGAGTGAACTGACAACTATGAGCAGCTCCAGCTCACAAAGCACTTTCAAATCTTTCAAGGAGAAAAATATGAATGAATGCTCACATTTGAGGGAAATCTGAAAGAAAGGTATAAGATACAACTGCAACTGATCTTGCATTATATAATGGTATAAGTACATGATATTGTCCATTACCTAACAAAATCACAAAAACACGAATCCTACAGGGAGCTGCACTGTAATTCTGTGCAAAGACAAGTAAAAAAATACACTTCCCTTTTAAGATTCTTCCATTTTGTTCTTAGGATTCTTCAACAACCAAGTTTCTATTTAGTAACTTTTAACTAATTAGTAACTTTCTTTTAGTAACCAGAATATACCTGCTGCATGGATGCAATGCCTCTGTCTTTACAAAAATTAATGCAAATTATGGAAGAAGGACATATTTACTTTTGTAAATAAATATCTTGGAGCACTAAATTACGTAACCTTTTTGTCCCAGTCTCTGCTCTAGAATTATAGTTCTCACCTTACTCTTGAAACTCATATTTATGTATTACATGTTAGATTGCCTTGAGCAAAGTACCAGAAGTCGGATTCTCATCCATACTAAGGTTTTTTAAGCCTCTCAGGAGGCACATAAGAACATACACTTTTGGAAAGTAACATATTCTAACCCTCAGATTCTTTTACATCAGTACAACTGTGCTTGAAATGCTAGTATGTATTTGAATCTGGCCATACAGTTAGAAAAAAAAATATATAAGGCTTATGAAACTAAGAGTTGCTTTGGTTTGTATGAGAGATTCAGGTGATTGCAAACCTTATAGTTCACTTATCTTCTCACTAACAGAGCTAGCAAATTTGTTTGACTAATCAGATTTTTTTAAGGATTAGATACGAAAAAATGATAAAATTTTGCAGTGTGAGCTCCTATGTTGAGCAAAACAGGTTTTGTTCAGCACTTCCAGCACAGCAGGTTTGAACAGGCAGTGACACAACGGAGCACAATCCTCCATGTGGGTGTACAAACTGCAGTAGCAGAGTCACTCCATGCCAGTGTCTCCTGCCTCAACAGAACCACATCTATGCTGCCTGAAAGCCTCATGTGCTGCTTGCAACAATTCATGCACTGTGTTGTGTAGTAGGACGCTGATGTATGTGCTATCCAAGAATTTTAAATATCCCCACAGGATATCAAATACTATCCAGACCGTTTGTAAATACTTTCCTAGTGCTCTGCAGAAAGGGAGTCAGTTCTTTTCAAATCTACTTCAATGACATTTTTGTCTTATCTAAAAATCTATTTTCCTGTTCAATAAAATCATCTGGGCAACTTACTGCTTCATCAGTCCTGTGAGCTTGTGCCCTCATTAATAAATTCTGTTGAAGCGTTAAGATTAGCCTCAGTAGGGACAGCTGGGAAACTGCAATATAAAGTCAAGCAGCACATTTAATGACCAATGAACTTCTGGAAACTTACTCTAAAATGATACATCATTGTGTCAGACACTCTTAAGCATTATGCAGCTTGGTCTCCCTCTTTAGAAACATGAAACCCCCTGAAACTGCTACCACAAATTGGGAACCTTTTAAATTATTGCCAAGCCACCTGCTTTTCTCCAAGAAACTTCATAAAACTCTCCAAATTAGTAATGTCATTAAGTAAAGCTTATAGAACTGTTGTTATTCTGAAGGAGTATTAGCTGTTTAGCTTAAGGAAACCAACAGGGATTTTTATAATGGAAAGAACTGTCATATATATTATATAATCTATTCCAAATGAAATGCTTTAATATATTCTTGAATATGCTATTCTTTAACATTTTAATCTTTCTGGGAGAAAACCTTATTAAACATATTATCAGGATTAAATTTATCTAATGAAGAAGTTCAGTTCAGGAGAGGAGATGTGAAAGATTCACAATCAGTTTATGGGTCTTCAGATGGTATTAAGAGCCATATAAATCAAATGTCCCATTTTACATTTCTGAACAGCACTGGAAGAAATAGTGCTGGAATCAAAGAGGGAGCCCCATTTCCCCTGTTCCTTCTCTTTTTTGAATGGCCCTACAGAGAGCAGGCAAGCATGGATTATAGGAATGCCTTCTTTTGAGGAGTCAGCCAAAACTGTGCCATCTCATCTTGGAGCAATTTATCCAATAAGATGATTTAGAGGACAGTTCAGTGGCACCATTTTTGGAGGCAAAAGCAGAAGGGAAGGAATATAAATCAAAGGTGACTGGCAGGTAAAGGATATATGCAGCAATCAGCCAAACCATGTGCACACTGGCACAAATTCAACAAGATCATTTATAAAAATTTTAAGTCAGGAGTACACAAAAGGGGGTCTGGTGCTAACTAAATCCACAGATAGATTACACGCCACTGAAATAAACACTTCCAGATGCTGGCATACAAAAACCTTTTACAGAAAGAAATGTTTTCTTTCATAAATCTGAAAGGAGGAACCTTGGGATGGGGGTTGGTAGAGAAGGGAACAAGATTTCCAAACTGAGATTTGACTTCCTACTGGTTTTATAGAATAATAACTCATCTTTTTCAAACACAAAGTGTTAACACTGTAGAATTACAAATAACTGCAGACAACAGCTTGAAGTATAGACGAAGACATCATAAATATGTAACTGCTTAATGAAATAAAATGCCTTTTTTTTTGCTTTCAAAATGAGAAGAAAGCATGAAAATGTCAATGTGACTCTTTCTATATCAGAAACTGAATGTGTAACAGAAGGGAAAGTTTTCAAATGCCTTTTGACATAAATACATACATTTCATTCTTGAGAAGTGATTAAGAATGAAATCCTGACTTCTTCAAAATCAGTATCAATTGATTCAGAATATCAATATGGGCAGTCTATATTTACAGGACCCTAAGTATCAGAGATATTTTATTTGGTTTCCATGTAACTAATTTCTTTCGGAAACAGCATTCAAAACTTTTTATCATTCAAGTGCTTTAGAAAAATTCAGCTGTACTGTATCCACACTGTGTCTATTGAAGCAATTATTGAAGATTATATTCCAGAATTTCTTCTCACTACTACTTTGATCTGAAACATGCAAAAAGAAATTTCTTTCAGCTCAGAGGACTAAGCTGCAGACCAAATCCTCCGGGTGACAACTCCAGGTTGTGGAGCCTCCTTCTCTGGAGATACTCAGAAGCCTCATGGACATGAGCCTGTGCCCTGGGCTCTGGGGGACCCTGCTTGAGCAGGGAGCTTGGACCAGAAGACCTCCAGTGGTCCCTTCCAACTGACCCATTCTGTGACTCAGTGAATGTAAAGCTGAATTTTCCTTGAAGCTTAAAGCACCTAAACCATACTTGGTTTCCAAAATGTCCTCTTAGACAAATATCATATTGCCACATTATCCTTTGTATTTTGAAAGATTCCTTCTCTTCTTTCTACTCCCTGAATCTGGTGGTTTAGTCTCTCATAAACTTTGCCAGGTCATCAGCTGCTATTCCACAGATTTAGTTTTTAGGGGAAATTAATAGAGTCAAAACCATCTTTATTATATTGAAAGTATTAAAGATCCATGATGAACCTCAGTGTTTTTCACTGCAGAAATTGATTTAAGCATTTGCATAAAAGCTGAGCTCAATCAGGATCAATAAAAAGCACTTTAAAAACATCAGAAGTAAAAGACCTTGACTAAATGTATAATTTGATTGTGAAACTATGATTACCATGTACATGTACCCTACTGAAGTCCACATGGGATACTTGCATTTATTATTTAAGAGCCCCTAAAAGTATGGGCAGGGCTCTGTAAGGCACAAATAATTCAAGTCTCTGCCAAATCACATTCTCTGCTATTACATGCTCTTCATGCAGGGAATGTCACAAGCAATATTATAAACACAGGTTTGTAAATACTCATTTTTTTTTATGCTGCATAGGCAATTTTATGAGACTGAAATATTTAACCAGAGAAGGTTTAGACTAGCAAGCCTTTTCATTCTGAAATGCCTGGGAGGCTGAAGGAACATTCTCCCCAAAACATAAATACCCAAGGAAATGTTGGTTATACCCCTGTTAATTCAATACACCCCATTTACACACGTACAAGCTGCTGAATAATGGCCACGGTCTGCCATGAGCCTGTGCAGGATTACAATTTACATTTGTGAACTCAGTTTCTCTTAACTAAACATGTGAAGCACTTCATTTCAGAGTTGGCATAAACTAAAGACAAAGAATCTGCTTTGGAAACATTTTCTTGCTCTTTTTGCCTGTGGTCTTCCACTATTGTAGCTGACCACTTTGCTTTCCATTTCAGAGTAAAGGATCTCAGCTGTCCTTTTTGCTAGAGCTGCTCTCTTTGCTACAGCTGTTCTTGTGGTCAAAAGCACTACTTACAGGCTGTTCATGCACCACTTACAGCTGCTCCTATCAAGATTCCAGGTAAGCATTGTGTGTTGTTCACCAAATAAATACTCTTTAAAGAATTATTTTTTTGCTACCCCAACTGTCTGAAATACAATCAAATCAAGTAACTTAAAACAATTTCTCTAGAGACATTATGCTTGTGTTCATGGTAAGAAATATCCACCTAATATTTTTGTGAACACCTTGGCATAATAAATACTATTTTTTGGAAGGCTATTAGGATTATTCCTAAATGATGTCAAGACTGGACATCATTTCACTATGCACTTCCTTAACTTAAATGGGCATAGAAATACACACAGGTCCAGCACATGGAATTGCATTATCCCTTATGATGGAGAGTTCCATACTTCACATTCCCGTCTTGCAAAATTACATGGTGCTATTGCTTAATATTTCTCTGATTTTTGCAAGTCTAGACCATGCTTTAAAGTAGGTAACACTGAGTACCACCCAATATTGTTTATAGAAAATATTTAGATAAAACATATGTCTAAACTACCTTAGACATGATACAATGCAGAAGAATCCAGAGTACACTTGCTCCTTTCCATTGTGGCTTGCACTTGGAGACAAAACCTAAATGCTCTAATTATGTTAGTCATTCTGACATAACTATTAAGGTCAAAATAAATGCAAAGGGATCATTTTCACTGGTTTAATGTTAGTTTTCATTTACCATATGATTATAAAACTTTCAAAGTGTTGTTTCCATCCAAACCAACATTCATCAAATGTTGCTAAAGAATAAATTGTATAGCTTAACTCTTCTTCCAAAACCAGCTCCTTAGGAACACTTATCACCAAATCAGATGGAAGAGAGTGACAATCGTGATGAAATAGCAAAACAGGGAAAGATGTGAAAAATATCACTGTTTGTGCCCTACAAATACATTATTATTATCTTAAAAAAACAGAAGTATATGTACTTTTTTAAAAACAAAACATTCTCCTATATTTTCTTCTTACAGAAATTAAATCTAAATTCTATGTTTGGGGCTGAGCTATTCAGTAGCTTGAAAAAGCATGAAGCTTTTTCACTCCACAACTGTCTTTTTTAAAAAGTGACTTACCATAAGAACTGCTGGCAAGCAATTGGCAGCTCTCTTTCCACATCATCTATCCTTGTGTAGGACAACACAACTGTTAAATTTCATTTTTCGTGTTAGAAACTCATCCCCTGGTGGTTTGGGTTCAGATATGAACTTTCTGAATGCAGCAGCCCCTTGACAACTGCCAGTCTGTTGGTTATTGCACTGATCCATAAAAATATCCCTTCTAGCTGCTTCAAAGAGTTCAGGCAGGGTTTAGATCCTCAGACACTGCAGAGAGCAGCTCAGACTTCTAATATTTTACCAAGGTTTTGCACTGCCTACATGGGCTCTGTCATACAGGTCCTGCTGCTGAGATCTGAGGAAATGGCCATGCCTGATTACATAAAAATCTTCATCACTTCTGTTAATTCATTTCCTCAGGTTTGGTTACACACACACCACCAGATCTGGCCATCATAAACTGTATTTGTGCTGGAAATCTACATTAATGCAGATTGCAGAAGGTATACTCAGTGCTCCATCCACATTTGTGTCAAATTAAGACCCAGAGTTTCTGTTTGCTGCATGGACAATTGTCATTGCCAGGTCTCTCCCCAAAACTCCAATGAGGGCACTCACAGGGGAAAGGACCTAAATGCAGACTCTGCAATACCTCTCAAAATACTTTCCTGAGCCTTCTCATTAAAAGCAGAATCATGTTACAGCTCTACAACATCTGTAGGCATCCAGAAGCTGACCCAAGATTCCCTCTTATTCTTGGCTTGTTCAGAGGGAACAAGATCTGCTCCTCTCATCAACCACGTTGACTGTAGGTAATGTTAACAAATCAAATTGTTCAGTTGCACTGTTTGGGAAGTTCACAGGAGTGGAGGACATAAAAAAAACCCCAACCAAAACCAGGGTATTTTATTATACCTTGTGGTTGAAGAAAAAATTTGAACTTTGGTTAATAATTGACCAAAGCACTTTTAGTGAGGGTCAGGGAGGGAAGATTCACCTTTCTGCAGCTGTTTATGTGAGTGCTTTACTTTTTAAAAATAAAGTTAAATACATTCTCTGCTTTCAGAAGCTATTGCCGTATCCTTAGCTACCACTACTACTTAGCAAACTTCTGCTAAAGACATTTTTCTGTTTTGGACTGGAAATTCTATCCAACACTTTACATGATATTAATCTAACTTTTCTGAATGGCAAAAGAGAAAGGCAAGGTTACAAAAAGACAATTCAATGCAATTGCGCATTGACCATCATTAAAATCAAACTTTCACTGCCATCTATAAAACCACTGATTAGTTTTGGCACTAGGAAAATTATAACTAATAAAATTGTAACTTTTCTCTTCTCTTGTTTCTTGCTTCTGAAATCCCACTATTTCCTTTATACTTATGGCCTTCATATACTTCTGCATTGCTTTTATGTAAATTACTAAATCCAAATTCAGAATAAATTTCCTTTCCTAAAATCTCTCAGAAATTGGACAATTTCTTCCTGATTTTTAGGAGCTGAGGTCCTGTTTGGTGGATTTTGTTTGCTTTTTTCCTATAATTATTTCTTTGACATTTACTATTTTCTAAATGCAGATATTCTGAGGTAAGCAGGATAAATGCCAAACAGAACAGTAGATGAGAAGAAAATTACTCCAATTTATGACACTGGAGATGGACTGCTTTTGCATTTTCATCAGCTGAGAATAAAGAATTTATTTGGCTGCTCTGAACAATGGATTTGCAATTTGCATAGAAAAAATGATGGCAAAACCTCAGAACCCATCAGTGTTTTACCACAAGATCAGTTCTATTACATTTCAGTGAAGGTTCAAAGTTGTCTAAAAAACCCATTCTCTTCTTTCCCCAACCATAAATGTGTCACTTGAGAGTTCAACATCCAATAGGAGCAGTATCTGACACCAAACTAATTTTAGAATATAAAGTGCTCTTCACCATATTGGAATACATATAATTTAAAATAACTGTAAACCTAAACTTTGGAAAAACAGAAAATTCAAGCACTAACAAAAAAGCATAATTTGTAATTGAAAGAAAATAATATTTGAAAGGAAAAAAACCTTTTTTTTTTGTCTTTCCAAAAAGAGACAGAAATTACTAAGTTTTATTTCCCAAGAGAATTATGCCACTTTTATAAAGAAAATTACAGTCACCACAAATTGCTCTCAACAATTCCAAAGCTTCTTCATTTGACCACTTGAAAATCAGAGTTCTTTAAGATTATAAATATAACTTTTTATAACTCTGTTATTACGTACTGTGAATGGGGAAAGGGGGCCAATCTTGTGGCCGTAGCGTCGAATGGCCTCTCTGATGTGGCTGGGCTGGATGGCATCACTTTGAGCCTCCATCCCACAGGCTGCAGTGCTCTGCAACAGAAAAACACATAAATTGTTACTAAATCAAAAACACACAACAGACCTACAGTGCATAAAGTATGAAAATAAACCTTTATAAAATGGACCAATTTTTTTTTTTTCCTGAGGATACACATCATTGGTGCCACACACTACATCAGAGAAAAAAAGCTATTAACAAATTAAAGAGGACTTTTACATGAACTTTGCTTAAGAGACCCAAAGAACACCATGTTAGTCCTTTTAAATCTTTCACCTAGTGCTGCTCTGTGTTGCAATTGCAAAGAGTAGAAAATGTTCAAACTAAAATGAAAGGGTCATATAAGTCATACTGCAATAACCACAGAAACTATTTTTAAAACATTTCAGGCTCTTATTATGATGTCAAAGGGTTGGGGAAAATATTGAACATGCACCTGAAGTGGAAAGCAATCTGACACCAAAATCACCATTGAAGAGTGTCAACTTGAAATTTGAAGCCAAAACACGTGACATAAGGGTGTTAGAAAGATATAAAAATTTTTTAATTACCTCAAACTGGAAAGTTTTAAAATTTCAAGTGACTTTTTTGATTATGGACCCTGATTATGTAAAAATAAGAATTCACTGCTATTTGCAGATTGTACAACAATTTTCCTGGGATTTAAGAAGAAAAAGTTACTCTTTTCTCCTTGCTAGCCAACTTGAAATATTGATTTAGGCTCCACCTAGACACAACTGCTTGCCAGAATCCAGCTGACTTATCTAATGATGGCTGCCTGGCAATAAAGGAATGAAAATTGTATTAGTGAGTACACTGAGAATGACAAAAACTTTAATTATACACTGAAGTTTAATGTACACACATCCATGGCCCCCTCATACATTCACATCATATCCTAATGCTCTCAAACTTGGGATGTTTTTTACAAAATGTTTTATTTTCAAGAGCACTGAGTCCACTGGAGCCTGTGAGTACACATAGAATTATTCCTTATATGACGGCAGATTCTTCTCCTGCTGATTGACATCCATAAAGGGAATATGAAACACAAATATTTTCTGCTGGACTGGGCCTTCATGGTATTTTTCACCAAGTTAACTTGTTTGCCACATTTACATCCAGTAGATACCTAACCAAATTGAGTAAGTCATGAGAACATTTAATTAAAACTGTGCACTTTTTGGAATATGATTATTTTCAAAGGAATTTAGTCAAACACTAAGAACTTAAACTCTCAGCATCAATAAAATATAATGCATCAAAAACTACACCTCCAGCTAAATTTCTGTTCTTAGGAATTATAATGAAAATCAGCCACAGGAACAAAACATAATAAAATATAACATAAAAAAGGAAAAGGAAAAAGAAGAAGTCTTTCCAGGATTCACTAAAAGCTTTCTAACCACTGTATAATAAGGCCAGGAGGAAGCTGAACACTTCAGAACTATCCACAGCACTGATGACAGAAGGAGAAAATACATTTTTTCTACCTTATCACTGTAGAAATCACCAGTTTTACCCTGAAAAGTGAGTATTTTTTAATAATAAAACACTTGATAAAATCCCAAGTCATTTCACTGCTTTTCAGCAAAATGAGCACTGCCATCACATTTCTTCAAAACAGCCCCAGGTGACCAGCACAAGTTTTCCTATCCAGTTTTTTTAATCATATTGATTTCTCTTGGGGGTTTTAGGTACATATATCCCTCTCAGAATACCAAGACTCTGCAACAGCAGACAAGAATTGTAACACATATTGCATACTCTGAATATGAAACACCCCTGAATATTTAGCTTGAATGCAAGCAACTGGGACAAAAAAGAAGCAAGTCAGGCAAAGTTGTTAAAAGCAGGGGTGGCAGTCACCTCAGGCTGCTGGGATCAGGAAGATCACAAGCACCTCTTTGCCTATTTTGCTTGTATTTTATTAAAACCTGTGTTTGCTGCCCCTGTCAGAGAAGGGGATGATCATTTGGGGTGGTGACAATTGCTGTGCCTGTAGAGGAGCAGGTTATCTTAGAAGCACCAATTGTCACCTTAACAAAATTCAGTTTGCAGACATTATTTGGAAAATTTAGCATAATTCTGATAGAAAAAAAAACCACCAAAGCACACATTTGGCCCTGCAATAACAATGGCCATTAATGTGATACAGGTATAAATTAATGTTTAAGACAAGGCACATTATCTGCTGTGAGGATGGTGAGGCTCTGGCAGAGGCTGCCCAGAGAAGCTGTGGATATCCATCCCTGGAAGTGTCCAAGGCCAGGTTGGATGGGGCTTGGAGCAACCTGGGATAGTGAAAGGTGTCCCTGCCAACGGTAGGGGGTGGGAACTGGATGATCTTTAAGGCATCTTCCAACCCATACATTCTGTGATTCTGTGATGATTTCCTGAGAATGTTTTGGGGTTTTTTTATTTTTTATTTTTTTCCCCCAGGATTGTGCACCAAATACCTTTTTTCTTTTCCTTTGTTTGGATTTGGTGGAGTCCTGTCCAATTCCACCGTTCCCCAAGGCTCCTGAGGGGGTTTTGCCAAGGTGTTGCTGCCCTGTTGATGCTGGTGGGGTGGGTGTAGGGGGTGGTGTGTTCTCAGGGGAGTCAAGACTGGTCTTCACACTTGTAGACTGCCCTAAGAGATGTGGCTGTAAAAGCAAGATGTCAAACAGCCACAATAGAAGCAAATCACAAATAAACCCCACGCCACCTGTTTCCTTCTTAGATTCCCTGTTGGAAGAGATGCAACACAGAATTTGGTTTTTTTTCATTCTAGAAGTTACTATATCTGTATAATATCAATAAGTGCAACACAGTACTTAGTGCACTTGCCAATTTTGAAAACTTTAATCTCCAAATCTGCAACAGAGCCTTAAACACAGGGAGATGAAATTTTCATCCAAGAAAAAAGGATTTTTATTTGATTATAAAGGCACTACTAAGAATTTAACATTTAAAATTATAATTTAATATCTTTCCATCTAAATCCATAACTTGAAAGTTCATAAATTCCATAACAGGAGTCTGTATCAATACCACATTCAATAATGACAACTATGGAAGAAAATACATTTACAAGCAAAACATAAAATGCATTAATATGTGAAAAAGCAAGTTTTACCTCTGTAGAGTTGTGGTACTGTATGAAGGTGGCAGATATGGCATGACTGAATGGGTCACCAGCTTTGGGAGTCATGTCCTGTTTAACCAAAAGGGCCAAGTCCACCAGCTGGAGGGGCAAAACAGGTGGGGTTACTGACATGGTACTAAAATGCCATTGTAACAATGGGAGAGTGAAGGCTGTGGGTTGAAGCAGAATATTCTCAGTGTTTCTCAGCTGAAAACAAAATTACTCACATATTTCAGCCTAAAGAGCCTTTCTCTTCCACTTCTGTAAATATGTGGAGCAATCTATCTACCCAAGAGGGCTCGGCTTGGCACTAAGGTAACATTTTGTTTTCCAGGAAATCCTTCTTTCTAATCCAGTTGTGCAATGGGACTGAATGAGCCTCAGTGCACTGCCAAAGGTCACATAGCAAAGTGTGTGGTTTCAGTTTGGACTTAAAAAAGGTTTGTGCAGGACTCCCCTCTCTCCTGCCATTATAAAACATTTCTGTTTGTGCATGAGATGGATGAACACAGCACAGCACACATCTGCCACACAGCAAATTGAAAGACAGCCTGGATTTTTGAGCTGGTCTCATGGAAGGTGTCCCTGTCCATGGCTGGGGGCTGGAACTGGATGAGCCTTCCAAGGTCCCTTCCAACCCAAACCACCCCATGACTCCATGAATCCAGTGAGGTTGGACAGCTGAAGTAGTGAGTGTATTTCTGAAGGGGCTGACAACCCAGACCCAGAGACTGAAGTGCCTCCAAGAGTAATTAATTCATTTCCACTAGAGTTCCATCAGTCCCTTACCTGGGCCACAGTCTCATATGCTAAATATGCCAAAATCTCCATTGCAACTGCATTTGGCTTTATTTCCATACTGCTACAGTCCAGCCAGTCACGGAACTTGGATGCTTTCTTTGCTGTCAGTTAAAACCATAAAGGGAAAAGAAAAGTTAATGACAGGCCAAAATAATCCATTCTTTTGGGTCACAGAAATACTGCAAAACTCAATCAATTAGTGTGAGTGTGATTTGATTGGCCAAAGAAGGAATTATCAAAATGGAACCAGTGGGGAAAGACTGTTATTTCATACATTTTGGAGACCCATAAGCACATGGAATAAAGAGAAAAAAACAAGATAATTGATCACACAGGAGATTTCAGAACAAGGAAGGATCAACCTCAGAGGAGTGTGGACCAGACAAACTTGCTTTAGAATATATTACTGTAAAATAAATAAAATGTTTGCATCACATCTTTGATGAATTAAAAAACACTAGAAGAAATCAACACAAATGTGAGTCCAGATAAAATTGATATAATTGTATTAACAATAGCAAAGACAAATGAAGGACAGAAGAACTTGGAAGTCCTGGTGTTAACTTTACAGGGCTGAGGTGCTCACAAGTGAGTCAAAATTATTTGTACAAGAGTGTTTTTTAAGTGTGCTTTGGATATAAAGAAATAAGGATAGATGTAAAATCAACATTCATACAAGAACTTCACACTGGTAATGGGTGAGATCGATTCAGAAAAAGGGCAGCAAAAAATATGGGATACTGAAATTTAATATTTGCTTGGAGAGTAAGAGGAGGGAAAAAAGAAGATGATCTTACTTAGGTCAGGGGTGGACAAGATGATCATAGAAATCTGTGGACATAAAGGAGCTACTGAGACAGAGATCTTAATGAGGGCTGTTTGTGAGACAGGACAGCCAAAATGAAGTAAATACAAGGTGGAAAAATCATCTGAAGGAACAGGAAACAAATCTTTGAAAAAAAGTTTTCAATCAGACTAAAAAGCTACAGACAAGTCAGGTGTTAAACAGAAAAAAGGTCAATGGAAGGCTACATTGCATCACTAAAGAAAGAAAAACAAACAAACAAACAAACAAAAAAGAAACACGAAAAGTGTGAAGGTGATAAAATGATCACAAAATGTTCTGTAGAATTTAAGTTCGCAATTCTGTAGTACTTGATCCTTGGAGGGACCTTTCCTTTTGCCTGTCTTTAAAAGTGCAGAAATACCTGGAGCTGTGATTATTTATATATATTTTTAGAACAGGTTTCTTGAAGTCCCTTCCAGGTTCATTCTCTTGTGACATGGTTTTTATGGACTTGTATTACAGCAATAAACTTTTTTAAATGTAGTAACACAATCAATTTTTACTGAAATAAATAAGTAAAAAAAGCCTTTGGACAAATATTCTCCATGGCCTTCAGTATGTTCTGTCTAATTGAGCTCATTTTGTGGAATTGAATTAGTGCTCATGTCTCTCTTGGTACTATTTTCTAACCACTGTAATTCTCTTTTTCTCTAATGACATTAAATGTCAGTGAAAAAGAACCGTATAGACATGGTCATTTAAAAACACTGTGAAAATAACACTGAGATATTTTTATAGATCACAATCTCTCGGTCAGCAACATTCTATTTTATTTTGAAAATTTAAGATTTTAATTTGTTTTGTCTCCAGATGGCAATTTTGGGGTTTTAAAAATGACTTTATCACAAACCTCTCATTTCCTGAAGTCACCCTAATCTGAAGTATCATTTATCTAATTGTTCACAGATGTGTGATGCCAAATTATAACTCAACATAGAAAACATATTGAATTAGAAAAAGAAATGCTTACAAAACATGTTTTCCGACGTTTGCTGACGTTTGCTGATGGAGAACAGTATCTCAAATGCATCATTTATTTGCCTTAAATGAGTCACTTTTTCTTTGAATTTAAAAGGAAGAACAAGATAAGGTCTCCTTTAACGACACCACTGTGTTCAAGTCTGTGTTGTAGGATCATGTGTTGTTTTGTCATGATTTTTACTGGTTCATTCACCTCCTTTTCTCTGACATTTGACCTAAAACCTTAGTCATCACTTAACCACTTCTGTAATGATGTTTTACTACATGATCAAGCCCATTAATTTACAGCTCATTATAGCTGTGGCCCACAAGTACTTCTAGTAAGTTGGTTTTCAGTGCTAGTAAAGCCCTAATTCTGTCATCATGTTATTAGTGTTGGAATGGCGTATACTGATGAACTTGGCTAATGGTGAATAAATTCCACAGCAGGAGCTTACAGCTTAAAATAGAAAAGACTCTTTAGTAAGTTCTTTGTGTCTCTGCGGATCGGGAAATAAAAGCAGAACTTGCTGCTCTTCTCTAATTTTAGAGGCATTCCAAAAAACCTGCAGCCATGAAACTTTGCTAATGTGCTGACTTTAGCACCACCACGACAGACTTTGGGCAAGTGTGGTTTGAATCCATTAACTCCTCACCAGTCCTGTCTTTGCAGTCATCCCCACCAACTCAGTATTTGAGCACATAGAAAGCTTGGTAAATATTCAAATAAAATACTCTGCCTGACGGCCTGAAACTGTGCTAAATTAACTGTTCCCAGGAGTTACACAGACAAAGAATTTAAAGTTTTATTACTGTGGATGAAACAAAAGCGCTTTCAAAAAACATGAGGTTCTGGTGTGCTCTCTATTAAATGAAATAATAATCAAACATTTTAATATAGTGCAGCCATTATAATACTTACAAAAACTCAATTGCCGACTTTCACAGAATTCTGCGTACTGGACTGAGTCCATGGCTCGTGTTTGTCTTTCTGCTCTCTGACAAAAGAGTAAAAGTACATGATGTACCTTAGTCCAACAAGACTGCATTCCACAACAGAAATTATAGCACCAAAGAGCCCTTGCCACAACCTTGAAGCAACCCTCCCAAATTAAACATGCATTGAACAAGTCAAGATGCAGAAATATAAACCACAGATGGGTTATTAGTCTTGTGAGTTAAATTTCCCAGAGGAGAGTGTCAATGCCTATTTTCAAAACCTGCCTGCACACTGCTCACCCAGCCCAGTGGAGAGGGCTGAGAGGAGAGAGGAGCTGAGCACTGTTGCCCTGACCAAGATGCACATTTAAACTGAAGCACATGAGTATTCTGCCTGTGTGTTTACAGATGACCAGAAAAGTAAAATGTTCCCCATGGACCGTGGCCAACACATTCTGCACTGAGAACTGAACCTGTGTGCTTCAAAATTGTGAAATTAATAAATTCCATCACACTGATGTGTCAGACAGAGAGGGGCATGGAAGTGTCCCTTCCCACACTCAATACATAGTAATGTATCTGATTTTTTTTTTTTTTCACTCTCAATTTATGCTTCAATTTTTATACTTCTGAACACTTCAGGAAAACAAAGGAAATTAGATTGAATTAGAGCTTGTGGGACAAAAAATATCTTCAAATGTTCACTACTGCATTTAAGAATGTATTTCACATGGAGTCCAGTGACAAGCAAAAGAATGAACCTCAAAGGAGTCAAGTTACAAAACCACAAACACTATGCACACCCTCCCCTCCACATATACAGGATGCTGTAATTGAATCATGGTTGAAGCAGCACTGAAGTCCATGGCTAGGTTTGAGCAGGTGCTTGAGTTCTGTTAACTTCAACAGAGCAGGGGTGATTTTCACAAGGTAAAGATTTGGTCTCCACAAGAGATTAAACCCTTCAGATATCAAAGGCAGGAAGCTGTAGTTAGATGATAAAGAAGGATTGTCCCTGTCAGAAGCAGACAGCTTAGTCCAATCTCTCAATCAACCAGATTGTTTTAAACAACAAGGAAAGGAAAATAAGTGTCTGCCAAATTAATTCAATTAATAAATCATCACACCTGAGCTATCACTACAGACACAAAGTGATGTCAGGAGGGGCTGATGGCACTGAGACTGTGCTTGTGCAGTGAGCCCATGAAGCTCAAGAAACCACACACAAAGAGTGAAAAGTACAGGTGTGCTCACACCCAGGACAAAAACACAAGGGAAAAACCACACACATAGACAAGAATTTTGACACCCTGAACAATTTTATACCTGATTAATCAAAATCGCAGAGTTCTGAGTTCTTCAATCTGATTTAATAGAAGACAATAGGGCTATTGGTAAGTGTGTGTGTGTGTGTGTGTGTGTGTGTGTGTGTGAATATATATACACATATATATATATGGCTCCATGCTATACAACCTGCATTTGGCTTTAGCAGCTCTCAAATCAGGGGAAAAAGCAATTAAATAAAATTAGCACTTAAAATTCAATTCACAGTTTCTCTCTCTATTCTATGCCTTTTAGGTCACTCTCCTAAAACCATCCAACCCTTCACTTATGAGATTGGTTTCACAGTCAACATGTTCAATTTAGCTGTAAACTAAACCCCAAGCTGACGAGGAATACACCTGGATTGTCCTTCCTTTTCTTCTCTACCCAGTCAATAATTTTAACTATATTTGGATCTTTAGTCACCATGGTAGAAATTTTTCTACTCAGGCATTTTCCACTTCTCCTATGCATGGCTCTGGCAAACTGACTACATTTTTAGGAGCTGCCATTTCATATTAGTAAAAATTTTCAGTTAATCCATTCCAACAAGATGTTAAGTCTAAATTGAGTTTTTATTCCTTTAAAAATAATTTTCACAATCCATGCTGTAACTTCAACCCATTACAGAACTCAACTTTGCCCCTGAATTAATTCAGCTATACTTTTGAAAACAGAAGAAATCACAGAGATAATCTAATCTGAAGTTCTGAATAGCACAGGACACTTCTCACATAATACATCCTAGAAACAGCAGTCCTAGCATTCCTCATGTACTTTTACTTAATGCTTTATAAAAGCCTCTAATTTGGGGTTTAATTTTTCACATATTTAAGAGATATCTTCCTCAATTAATTTTAAAAGCTAGGTTTTTTTGCAATGTGGTTTAAATTCTGTAATACTTTTTTTATTTTTCCTGTTGCCACCTACATGTTAAGCCATTGGCTATTCCCCTTCACATCCAGCCCTCCTAGGGATTTAAAACCCCTTGAAACAACAAGGAAGGCATGGAAAAACAAAATCATATGACATGGTAATGTGAGGAATTATTCTTCAAAGTCCTACCTGAGATGATAAAAAAAACCCCAACATGTAGAAATTTGACAAGGATACTTTAACTTTCACAGGCATCCCATAATGTAATATGGAAACAGCAAAACCAGATTAATCCCAAAAGCAGTTATGTCAAATTAAATGATTCAGCAATGGCTACTCTCAGCAAATAGACCACAAAGCTCTGAAAAAGCAGACTGTCAAAGGCTACAGGTTTCATTATAAGTATTAAAAGTTTCTTTTTAAGTGAAGAATCTCAAATGTTAAAAGAAAGGTGCTGCTGAGGGATTTTTCCAACAGGAACTTCATTTCTCTCTACAAATTGTATACAGTAGTTGTCTAAACACTGGATTTAATGTTGTTCTTATATACTAAATACATACTTTCAATTGCTTTCTCTCTGTAAAAATATTTTTATTTAGCAAAATTACTTACATATATGTGAAATAGAATTCTTTTCTTCCTTCAATTCTCTCTTTAAAATAAATATTTCTTAAAGGTGGATTCCAGTATGATTCTCTAAACTGCCACCAAATAAAATAGTGTTTGTCATAAATAACTGGACTTTACTTCTTTTCCCAATTCATTTTAACAAAAGAGCCCTCACATGATGGCACGGAACCTCACAGTTTGAAGGATAAAGACAAACATTCCTCTAGTCCTCCCAGTTTTAGAATAGTCTGTAATTAACCATCAAATGCAGCAGAAAAGAACAGATGAGTGGCACAGCTGGGTCATCTTTAAGGAAACACCAACCCAAAGACATCTTTTTCCTCTTCACTTCTCAAGACCACAAGCAGTATTTTATTTTTTTTCTTCTGTATCATCCCAGCTTCGAAAAATGAAGCGGATACAACAAATGGCAGCAATGGCACTGCTCAACTGGTTTATCCAAAGAATTAAAAATAGATAGTTTTTACTCCCTCTCTAGTAGTACTAGTCACTCTAAGCAGTTAAGAAGCTGAGTTATGTGCTGTACTGCAGAGTTAAAATACTTTGCATGCTTTCCTTGGAACATGCTGAAGGATGCAGTAGATAGAACCTGGCACAGTAAATGTCTGCTTAGTCTTCCAAAAATGTGGTGCATTATATCTTTCTTTCAGCATAAAGAACTAAAAAGGGAAAGGAAAGAAAAAGGTAAAGAGTTGCACGTTGTCACCTACCATCCAGGATGAAAAATAATCTTATTTTTATTCCATTTTGAAGCTTTCACACTTGACATACAAAGCTTTTTGTGTGGGGGGAAGAAGGCAGGAGGCCAAATGTTAAATTGCTCACCGACTGCTCTGTGTTTGGAGGAATTGTGCCCAGGAGCTGCTAAGCTGGAACATTTGAAAAACATATGTGGCACGGCTGGACACCCCTGTGCTTGGCAACAGTGTCGGGATGAAGGTGCTGGCTTCCCAAACTCTCACATACTCATCTTGTGGAGTGATTCCTGATTCCCTCTGCTCAAGAACTCTCATTTCAAAGGAGCCAGGTTGCTACCCCAGGGAAAACCAAAGCTGCCCTGCAAGGGCTGATATTGCCAGAATGGAATGATAAATAATTTATTTATTATTTAGACTAGAGAATAACAGGGCACTGTGTGCTGTGCCTGACAGCTCTGGGGTGGGAGGACAAAAACTGCAGAGTTGTCAAGGCCTGAATTGTTGTAGGGCAATGGAGATGCTCCAAGGGCTGGAGCACCTTTCCTATGGAGCCAGTCTGGGGGAGCTGGGGGTGTTCAGCCTGGAGAAGAGAAGGATCCATGGAGACCTTAGAGCCCTCTCCAGTGCCTAAAGGGGCTCCCAGAGAGCTGGAGAGGGACTTGGGACAAGGGATGGAGTCATAGGACAGGAGGGAATGGTTCAAACTGACACAGGGAGGGGTTAGAGGGAATATTGGGAAAGAATTCCTCCCTGTGAGGGTGGAGAGGCCCTGGCACAGGGTGCCCAGAGAAGCTGTGGGTGCCCCATCCCTGGAAGTGTCCAAGGCCAGGTTGAGCAGCCTGGGAAGAGGTCCCTGGCCATGGCAGGGGGTTGGAATGAGATGATATTTTAAGGCCTCTTCCAACCCAAACCATTCTGTGATTCTGTGAAAAATTACCTAGATAAAAAAAACCAAAAACACAAAAACCAAAAACCACCAAACCCCCTCCCCAAAAAAAAACCACCAAAAAAAAACCAACCCCAAAACCTGAGAAATCAAGCACAAGGTAGCTCAACACTGAAGTATTTAAAAAATATGCTGACATCACATTTTTAGTCTTCTGAATCTTGACATTATCTGAGGATTATCACTATATGAAGACCTCTGTTACATAGAGGAAAAACGGTATTTACTGTTCTGAGAATCCCTTGAATTGGTAAGCAAAGAAAAAAAAAGGGGTGGGGGGGTTAAGAGTAAGCATTTTTGAAGTCTAAGCTTACTCAGAGTTTTATACAGAAAATAAAAATGTCATTCAGGGAAAGATCAATGGTTTTGTAATGTAATACTTGATTTGGTTATAAAGTGCACACATCCAGGTTATTTTTGTCCCCCTCTTACAGAACATACCATACATTCTGTAGCAGCTGAACAAATCTGCATAGCAACTTAGGGCCTTTGATTTAATAAAGGCTTTGAGTGCTCATGTGATTAGAACAATGTTCCCAATATTAGAAGAAAAGATGTGGTCTTTTTCTGGTACATCAAGTTGATCTCAATTTTAATGTATTTTCACAGTAAAAACAGTTTTCTTTTTTTCTCCACAGTATTATTAGTATAATTCCCTGCAATAAACAGAGTTTAAGACCTTAAACAACCTTAAAAATCTCAAATTTTACACAGATTTTAAGGATCTACAACTGCAAATGACAAGAAAAAAGGGTGAATTATTAAATATTAAATAGTAATTGAAATATACTTTAAAATTTTAATCTTCCTTATAGAATTTCTGTCCAGAGACAAAAGATGGAATTTACTTGAATAACTAAAGACCTAATTAGTCATCTAAAGTCCTTTTATTTCAAAAAAGACATTAGACACTTTCAGTGAGTAACTTCATCCTGAACTCAGTGTTTAAAATATGGAACAAATGACATCCATGAATTTGTCTGAAGTTCATCAGCTGTGGCCATCAGCAATGGAGCCCAAGGGATGCTGGATTAGGTCTACTCTGCACAGCCCAGGCATCCTCAGAAAGCCAAATGAATCCTCCTGTGATGAGTGAGGGGTGAGCACCACCAGCACCAGCAGAGCAACACCTTCCATTTCAGGGCAAAGCAAGGGCCAAGAGTGAAGAATGACTCAGTAAATTCAGTTCCTGCTCTGATCTCCAAGCAATTCAAGAATAAACAAGGGCAGCTTTGTGCCCAGCTGAAAGTTAACTCCATTCATCTCCCTGGAACCATGGGACATGTAATCCAGCAAAGTATGTGCAGATAAGTGGGGGGAAGGGAGCTGGCAGGACTATTTAAGATTATGAAAAAATTGCAAGGGAATTGTGAAGAAAGAGAACAAATGAAATTGCAAAGACAATAACAAAATGAATGGATTAATTCCCAGCAGTTATGATCTCATTTCTTAAGGAATAAATAAAACTGACCTCCTGACAGGGACTCACTGCCCCTGTAATACTTTGCCCTTGAACATATGCAAAATCTACACATACAGTATTTATTTGAACCAGTTCCATATCATATCCAAATTCCTTGTCTAAATTTATTACTGATAGTCTGAAATGTGGGGCAGGAACCTGGAAACAAAACATTTCCATTTCATGGAATACCTTTGATTTCTACAGGAAAATATTTTTTTCTTCCATAATATGCATCATCATGAATTTTGTTAAACTATGTGTTAAATTTATGGCTATCTTCTGTCAGTGCTTTCCAAAAAACATAAAATAATTTTGGATAAACTATGCTACCAAATGAAAAAAGTTATGTGGGATATATTGATATATTAATATATCAAGACTACTGACTTCCCTCACTTTTCTGGTTGAGGACATTGTAGCACTTTCCTGTGGTTTCCATCTGGCTGTACATCAAAAACTTTACATACCATGTTAATATGAGGATACCTTTATATCTTCTGGATAGCATTCCTCTGAAACCTTACCCAGCCTCTGTATCCATTCATGAATGAGGTTCATATAAACAGCTTTAGCACCTCACCAGTAAATCTTGCAGTCACCAAAGCAGGGATCACTGCAAGGCGTGGGAGACACAGACAGCAAAGCAGCCTCTTTTGCATCTTGAGCTTTAAATTTTTTCTCTTAGTGGCAGCCAAAATCAGCCATCACATTCTATTTTTTAATATTTCCTTTAGCTGACACACTGTTTGGACTTGTGGCCAGAAACTCAAGGAGTGGCTTTTGCTCCAAGGCTGTTTATGGGGCAAAATACAGGCAAAACACACCTCACACACTTCCTCACTGTCCTGGGTGTGGGAGAGATCTGTGAGATCCAGTCCTGCTCCTACTGATCCAAATGGAATGGCAGGAGGTGAAGGGGGCTGTTTCAGCCCCAAGTTAACCTGGCAATCAATCCTAGACATGCTCAGTTTAAGTGAAACTCAATTCCCAGACATATTCTATCTGTTCGCCCAGCTACAACACGGCCAGAATTACTCAATTTAGAGCCACGACTTGTTCAGAAACACATTCAGTAAAGTTTGTAAACTGAGCAGTAGGGAAGTTTGGGAACAGCTGGGGACCACCTCTCTCTCACTCACTGGCTTCAACTGGTAAATGCAAATAAAAGAATAAACCTAATTAAAAAAAAATTGCATGGCAAAACTCTGCCCTGTTAATTGCCATTATCAATGCATCTTTCTAAAAAGACTTCTGATAGTTTCACTAATGTTAAATTAGAAATGAAAGGAAGTCTTCAAGAGAATTGTTCTCACACTCTTTAACTTGAAAAGGACATGAACCCAAGGTACATACTAGTAAGAAACATTTGTGCTGAAATTCATGGTCCTGTAAGGTTAACTCTGTTAATCAGGTCTGTTGACAGAGACTGTGAAATGCCCTCCTGAAACTTCATTTTAAAAAGAGGATCATAAGAAGATTAAGGAAAATTTTGACTGGCAGAAAGCAGAGTAAGTTTCAGACCGTATGAAAAATACATATTCTTTTGAATCATCTTATTAAAAATAATTATAATTCTGTCTTTTCCCTTGGTCTTAATAAAACAGACTTGTCTTATATTCATTCCCAGTTGAACAGCCAGTTCTCACAATGCCTGCCTTTCTTTCATCATCCTGCACAAGAATAATTGTAATTATTCTTGTGTAGGAGATTTAGAAGCAATATAATGCTACAGGCATATCCATGCAGGCATGCTTGGCAGGTGATGCTCTTTCAGTCAGAGAATGAAAAAGGTTTATAATTAATGGGGTCTTTTTGAGTTAGGTTGCATCTCAATTTTTTTTTTTTAAAGACTAATTTCCAAAATAATGGCAAAACATACACAAATTAAAAAGACACAAAATTTCTGCTATATTTATAAGTAATTTGGTGTGCAGTACAGCAATCCACTTGTTTAGCCAAGATTGGGTCTTTCAACTTAGAGGTGAAGTCCTGATTCTGTAGTGTCCCCTGCAAAGTTTCATTTAACATCAATATCTGTAGGGTGCCACCCTAAAAACACCTCCCCCAATTTAAGGTTGCACCTAGAATACATGAATAAGCAGTTTAGCTCAGCCATTTCCCACAACAAGTCCAAATCTATCAACTTTTATAATGAAATTGTGTAAGTGTATTCATGAGTGTCTGAGAGGAAAACATAAAAATTAATTAATTAAACCTAAAACACATGGTACCAAATACTCATAGATGTTCTTTCCTTGGCATATGACTGGAGAATGCAAAATTACTCAGATTTATTTTGTGTGGTATAGTCTGGTGTAACCAGAGAACAATACAGAGTGGTACTCAAAAATGTATTGCTTCCTTAACACGAGAAGTATAGAGACATTTCTCAACTTGTGGTATTTACACCACTGACTCTAATTCTGTGGTTGGGGCTTCAGTCTTTTGGAAAAGCCTTTCTAATTTGATAATTGCAAGACATGGAACTCCAGATAAAAATCACATCTTGAAATTCAGGGAATAAGTGAGTCATACACTGAGCTAAAGAGGAAATGCTTCCCTTAGAAAAACAGTGACCAGGAGGAATTGCTTGAGATGTGCATGTCTCCAATAAAAGGAGGATGTGGACTTGCTGGAACAGCTCCAGAGGAAGACATGAAGATGCTCAGAGGGCTGGAGCACATTTCCTATGGAGCCAAGCTGGGAGAGCTGGGGTGTCCAGCCTGGAGAAGAGAAGGCTCCAGGGAGAACTTAGAGCCTCTTCCAGAGCCTAAAGGGCTCCAGGAGAACTGAAGAGGGACTTGGGACAAGGGAGGGAGGGACAGGACAAGGGAGAATGGCTTCCTACTGCCAGAGTTAAGGGTGAGATGGGATATTAGGATGGAATTCTTCCCTGTGAGAGTGGTGAGGCATTGGTATAGGCTGTGCAGAGAAGCTGTGGCTGCCCCATCCCTGGAAGTGTCCAAGGCCAGGTTGGATGGCCCTTGGAGCAACCTGGGATAGTGGAAGGTGTCCCTGTCATGGCAGGGGGTTGGAAATGGAGGATCTTTGTGATTCTGTGTTTCTCAAAGCAATTTATAACAGAGAGATGTCTCAGCTCTACTGGCTGAAATTGGCTGCTCTTTGAACAGCCTTTTGAACAGTCCACACTTCCTGACCTACAAAAGAACCGGACTCAAAATTCAGAACTCCTTCCTGGGTTCTGCTACTAATTTGACATCCAAGCATGGCTGAGTGCAAATGGAGGCTGAATTAATAATATTTATTCTCATTTCAAAGATGACATTTTATTTGATTGATGCTAAAGTAGCACAAAGCTTGTGTGTGGTGATGCCACAATGCACCATAGCTGTGTGTTCCCAGCTTGCACAGGCTGGGGGAGAAAAAAAGCACAGTCAAACCTCACAATGTGCCAGGTATGAGGAGTAAGGAAAGGAGAATAAAAAAATTATTAAAAACTTGCTGTCTGAAGTGATAGGCTTTGAACAAAAGCATTATGCTCTTTTTGCTTTTACTTGGGGCTCCCATCACTGAGAACAGAACTTGGCCCGACGTGAATATTTCCTTTGTCAAAAGTTAATTGAAATATTGAATATTGTTATTTTTTTAACTATGCAGAAAATTCTATGCTATTCATTATTGTTTCTTAATTTCTTTAAATGCAAATTTGTCTTCACAGTAGCCTTATGAGAATTATCTCCACTATATACATGAGAAATAGAATCATAATATGATCATTTTCCCAAAGGCAGTTCGTTTAATTGGCAAATGCTTCTTTTTTTCACCCTACTTTCTCTTTTCTCTTTCTAATGTTAGAGAGAAAAAAGGATAACATGAAGATTCTGGGGTTTAACAACATGGTTTAGCATTTGGAATTAGCTAATTTAAACCATCAGCTAATTTGAGTAATTTAGAACAATCTATTTAGTTAGTCTCTTATACCGTGCCCATTGATAAATGCACCACAAAATTATTCAGCGTTTACATAAAACCAAAGAAACATATGCTCTCATTAATTCAAAACAATCCTCACCATCCAAAGCTACTAGAGGAGTTCTCTTATTAAACATCCTCATTCCCTTCTTTGGAAAAAAAACCAGGAAAAATGAAAAAAAAAAAATTAACTGCATAGAACTTTCACAGCAATATTTAAACCAGTTACATTCCATTTTGCATCAGAAGCAGAACTGAAGCTTTTCAATGAAACTTTAGTGATATATTATTTAAAAGCAGAAAATTCAAGATTTTAATTCATGAACACAGATTTTTTTTTTTTTAGTTGGCTAAGACTGGAGCATGAAAGTCAAAGTCAAACTCACCAACTGGTGAAAAACTACACAAGCATAGGCTGACATTCTGTAACACAAAGAGTAAAGTAGCAAACACAGTTTTTTAATGGTGACCTCCCTATGAATTTTGTCTTAAATAATCTCACCCATTTCATGGCAAAACAAACCAAAAAGTTGTTTGGGGAGCTTTACTGAGGCATCCCAGCTCACCATTGACAGAAGAAATCATTCAGCATATCCAAGATCTCTTGCTCTGCCCGGCCAGCATCACTTCCTACTACAGACCCTTCATGCATTTATTAAAATGAGGTACCATAACAATAGTTTTGATGCAAATTTCTGGTTTTTTTAAGTGCTGAGATGAGGGGAAGGAGAGCAAAGAGCATCTACTGTATATGGGTTCATTACCATTAGCTTCACTGATAGTTTAACCTGTTTCCTAATGAAAGCAAAAAACCCCCACCGTGTCTCTATTAAAAAGCCATCAGATTTGGTATCCTGGTGACACTTTAAAGAGCACATTATGTGGGAAAACAAAATAAACATTTACCCTGGCAAATGGAAGTGAATTTGGGTTTTGACATACTTGGCAGGAAGGTAGAATTATATTCATGTCAAGTATGCAGAAAAACTAATATAATATTTAAATATTTGCTTAAGTAATATAGAATTTAAACCAATGTTACATTAGAAGTAACATTTTTGTGAAATATTTTAAAGTTTTTTAGTATTGGACATGCCATGAAAGTAATACTTTCAGCTGAAATTTCAGCCTTCTGCAGCCTTTGTTACACTCTCCCTTCACTTGTAAGGTGGGAAAGAGTCCTCACCTTCCACTGACAAGTTTTTATTTATATTTCCAAGACAAAGGCAGTTCTTGTGCTGATGGTTTAAACTGATAATGAATATATGCAGCGTTCCAAAGAAACAACCCTGGAGAATCGGAATCTTACAAATATTGATATAATGAGCTAATGTTAACACCACCTCAGCTCAACCCTACAGCAGACTTCTACTGTTCCATACATGCGTGTGATTATTTTAAACATCCTTTAGTTTGCAACAAGACTTGATTCAGTGAAGACAGATCTTCGTATCCCTCAGAAAGTACCTGAATGCCAATGACCTCTGAAATTCTCAAATACACTCAATAATGCAGCACTAATTAATAAATAGAGCTGGCTATGGGATGCTGGTTTTAGTTCCAAAAGTAAGGATTTTGATGTACTGTCTAAATATACAACTACTGGACCTTCCTTTTTCTAAATTTGAATTCATATTAGCTGCACATACCCACATAAAATTTTACCAGTGCACCACAGCTATAATTATGAAATTATAGGTAGAATATTCTGATTTACTAAGAGTATTTAAAAATATTTATTTATGATTCTACAGTTTATTCTATTCCTTTCATTTATTCTATCTATGACTCCATAATTTAAGAAAAAGCTTTGCCTAATTTTATATCATTTGAAGGCACATGCATAATTAGAAAATATCTTGAAACATTTTTAAATTGCCATAATATTATAAAACTCAGAGCAATAGCACCAGTCTTCAGTGTAATTGCACACTGTAGAATTACATGAATTTAAATCACTTTAAAATAATTCATTTAAATGAAACCTGATTTGTAAATTTAATTATGAGCTATTAAACTAACTGCTGGGATTTTCAGTTTTTCTAAATCAGCACAGCCTCTCTGAGCCCCATCATAGGAGAGCAGTCACTGCTTTATTTGTAATCATCAATTAAAAGTGTCATAAAGAGTATTCAGACTGTCAAAAAAAAAAAAAAAAGGAAATTTGGGGAATTTTAGTTTTCTTCTTTCTAATTTGCAGTGTCTGATACGCAATTTTTTATGCTGCATTAATAATGGCTCTTGAATATAATATTCATTCAATCAGTCAGTACAGAAATAAACATCAGGACACAGTTCCCTGCACACATTCTTAAAATTGCTTATAGTGAAAAGAATCCCTTTCAAAGGAGTTAGCACCTTTCAATTCAGCATGCAAAATATTTAGTCAATTCCAGAAGGGGAAAAGAGATACCATATAGAAAGAATTCTTCTTTTTTATTTTTTTGGTTCTACTTTTATGCTACAGTTGGTTTTTTAAAGGCAGAAAGCTTTGAATTCAAGAACTTTGGAAGAATTCCTCCTGAAAAAAAGCCCTGGCTTTTTTCAAAATCAGCTATATAAATATTAAATACATGCCACAGTTAAGATTGATATTCCTGTTGATGGTCACTGAAAGCTTTGTAAATTTAATGTGAAAATGGAAACTATTTCGTTTTTGAGAGTCAAAACCTGTTCCCATTTCTAGGGATTTCTGACATCTGTTTAGATTTTTCCTGGATATCTAGGTTAACCAAAATGGAGGATTAGGGAGTTTTAGGGAGGTGAAGAGGTTCCAAAGTGAATCAAAGATCTATGAAAAAAAGAAAAAATTAAATAGCTACATAGCCCTACTCAGAAGAATGCAAAAATGTTTTCAGTTCAAAATATTACAATTAAAAATTAAACATCATTAGGATGCAAAGAACAGTATCTTTAATACCAAGATTCTGAGGCACAGCTTGGAAGATTGAAGTGTATTTAGAATTAAAGGTGTAGCAACACGAACAGCCACGGTCTAGCATCAATTACTTGACTGTGCTGTTAGAAGCTGCCATAGACTCTCATGCCATCACACAACCTGGAGAAAAATTACTCTTCAATGGTGGTACCTTGAATTTCTCAGGGTTTCTGAATTTTTCTGACTTTTTTTGAGTCAAATTTAGCATCTCTCAAAGATGCCACTGCCTCTGCAGCATTTTTGTCTCTTCTTTTAAAATTCCAGGGTACCAGTACTGGCAAGGCACAAGAGCCATCTCACCAATTCATTCCTCTAAATTCAGGAAGCAGAAACCAGATCTCCAGCCTTGAGGTATGTCAAGAGTTAACTCCCCTTTTAAGAAGGGTGTGATTAGTAGGTGGAAATCTGCCTGACTTTAGTATATCTGAGGATGCTATTACAATTTTCAGATATAAAATAATTGGCTGATGATACGAGCTGACAGCTAATACATCTACAATAAACACAAAAAAAGTCATTTCCAAGCGGATGTAGGGAACGTGTTCCGTTTCCAGACTGTTTGATATGGTCTGTGTAAGGAGTGAGGGCTCAATACCAGATGCTGGATGTTCTACAAGCTTTTTCTGCAGATGTCTGCAGCCTGAGAAAATCAACAGTGCTTTGAATAACACCCCCAGTAAAAGCATCTTCTTGTCAGAGTCGCTGTATGATATAGGATATGGATCCCACACAAGTGGATGAACTGATTTTAAATAATACCATCTGACAATGGGGGAGAAAAAACTCTCAGTAGGTCTGACAAAGTCCTGGAAATGGCTGTTAGCCTTGGGAAATAAAATCCAGCCCCCTGACAGAGACTACCCGTCCTTCTTTTGTTTGATCAAATGGAAACCCAAACTTAATGATTGCTTCCGAAGTGCCGGAGGCGAAGTTTCAACAGCACTTAAACACTGCTACCAAGGAGTCCCTGTCCCTGCCCCTCACATGTGCCACTCAAAAGCAGAGTGTGGAAAAGATGTTAAGGAATTATCTGAGAATAAAATACATGCATCAGTGTATTTTTTGTATGACTACTTTGCATTGCATTCTTGTAGAAATGTCTTATAGCACACCAGGAGTGTAGCACACACAATACAGACACCAAAGAAGATCCTGTGCTCTTCCTCATGCCAAAGAAATTCCAAAAGCCTGCCACTATCTCCATAAAAAAGTTAAGAGCTACTTCTGAACACATAAACCCACACATTCAACTGTGGCCCCCTACTTCACCAAGATCTTACTGAATTCACTGATAATAATGAAATATTATCTAAAATTTCATCTCTATCTAAAGTCAGCATTTTTGCTAGTAACAGTATATTATGGTCTTGTCCTCCATGAAAATTTAGGTCTAGCTGTAGATGTACTTTGTCAAGCCAAAGAGGGAGCAATGGCTAATTTTTGTCATGTTTTAAAGTTATTTTAATGCAAAACCCAGATTATTAAAAGGCCGAAATATTGATTACAAGAATGTCTGTAAGAATAAACTCTGCATATGCACTCCATGAGGGCTTTATGTAAGGTAACGACCTGAAAATGAGATCTGCTACTGTTTTTCCTCTTTATCCAAATGAAAAGAACCTTTTCTGACCCATTTAATAAAAGCATATACCTGACTAGGTATCTTCAATTTTTACAAAGATGGGAGAGCAGAAAGAGAGAATAGAGAAGACAAAATTTAAAGTTTGAGGGGCTAAAGATCCAATGGAATCCTGCTGCCTTGGGTCAAGTGCATAACCTATGGCAGCACATTACCCATGCTGTTCTGTGAAAATGTTGTGGGTCCTTTTTCTGGTGGATTGGGAGTGGATGCATCTCCCATTTTGCAACATGCAGAGCTTAATTGTATTTTACCATTTCAACAGACACTTAGGAAGCTTAAATCTTGCTGCTCCTGGTTCCTTTGCTGCACCAGATGTGTGAAGCTCTTCCCAAGTGCAATTTTGCACAGCAGCCAGATCATATTCTTACGGAAGAATACAGCAAGCAACATTATAGATAAAATAAACCACAGTGACCGAGACAAAATGAAAGACAGAAAACCCTGTTCCTTATGTACATAAAACATCTATTCCAGGAAATACCAGCAGCTACAGATTACAGAAAGTGCAGAAGCTGGAAAGTCCAATTATATGCTACCTAGATTTTTAAACAGTTCTTAGAAATCTGAGATGGTTTGTCATCTATTTGCTTTATAAAAGCTCTTCTATTTCCACCCCATCGGCCATTTTAATATCTGAAATGGGAAACTTCAGTGCAGGATCACAAGATGGTAGAATAATTTAATCCAGAAAATTTTTGGGCCTTCCAGAGATCTCTAGTTTGACTCTGCTCAAAAAAGGTCCAATTAGATCAAGTGGCTCAGCACCTTGACCAGCCAAGTTTGAGGTACCTCCTAAGACGGAGACTTCCTCATCTTCTCTGGCCAACCAGTTCCAATCTTTGATCAGAGCAGTTTTTCTCCTATTAGGTATCAGTTCAAGTTCTGTTCTTTACCATGCACATCCAAGCAGGGTCTGGCTCCATCTCCTCCTGTCATTAGTTGGAAACAGCAATGAAATGTCCCTTTTGCCTCCTCTTTTTCAGGCTGAGAAGCTTTTGTCTCTCAGTCTTTCATCATATGTACCCCCTATATTTCTTGGTGACCCTCTGCTTCAGTATTTCAAAGTCCTTCTTGTATTTGGCAGCACAAAATAGGCCACAGATTCCAGATGTGGTCTCACAAGTGCCAGATCATGGGGAATCATTGTTTCCCTTGACCTGCTGGTAACCTCTGCTGACACAGCCCAGCACGTGGCTGCCCCACGCGCTGTACCCTTGCATGGGGTTACAGCATCCACATTTACTACTGCTGACCTTCGTGTCAGCCTATTTCTCCAGCCTGTCAACAAGGTCCTTGTGAATGCCAGGCCTGCTTTCCACACATTTGACTGCTCTGGATTGTGACTCAGTATTTATTTGCCATGAAATGAATTACTGCTTTTATTTAGTTTGTAAGATCCAGCAGCTAATCATGTCTGAGTTGAATGCATAAAGACAATTATAGAATCTACAGAATAGTTTGGATTGAAAGGGACCTTAAAGATCCCTGGTTCCAATCTCCTGCCATGGGCAGGGACACCTTCCACTATCCCAGGTTGCTCAGAGCCCCATGCAACTTGGCCTTGGACACTTCCAGGGATAGGGATGACTCCTCTGGGCAACCTGTGCCAGTGTCTCACCACCCTCACAGTAAAGAATGTTCTTTCTCATATCTAACCTTAATCTCACCTCTGTCAGTTTATGCTTCAAGAAAATGCAGTACAAGGGGAGGCAACCACTCTGGTTCTGAAATGTCCTGTGCTCACTTTAGTTCCTTCCTGTTAATTTATATAGAAAACTGATGAAAGTAAAATCACATTAACCTGCATGCTTGTATTCTTCATTAAACTTGTGTTTTTATTCTTACTCTCAGTACTAAAATCACATCCCCTATGAAAAAATCTGCCAGAGGTTCCTATCTTAGGGATAGTCTGTCAGGTTACAAGTGCAGCTTGTAGTTATAAGTCCTATCAGAATAAGCTTTAAAACAAAAAATGCTGGTAGTTCTCATTCCCCAGGAAGCAATGTGTTTACTATTGGATTACCTTAATGACCTTCACCTCACCAACAGATCCTTTGACTTTCCTTGTGATATCTGAACTTAAGCGCAAATATAGGTGGGAAAGTTTGGCCCCTTGTGGCTTTGTAAATGTGAACAAAAAAATGACAACATTTGACCACAGTAACTGGGTAATAGGTAATCAAATCTTGTGAAATGCTGGATTTTGGTCTGGAATTCACTGAAAGGAAGATGACAATATGGAGATAGAGACTATTGAGTGAATCGAGTGATTCTCAATTTTTTTCTTAAATGCCTGCGGTTCATGAAATCCTCTCTGACTTCAATGAAATAGTAATATTCACAAAATCCTATGTGAATGAAATCAAATACTATGGACAGCATAGCCCAGGAACCAGCAAACTGACCTCTTTATTTCTGAGGAGAAGAACTGCACTTGTCTTGGTTAATTCTGTGGTGAGACGGAAAAACAAAAAAAAATAAAATGCCAAACCAAAACTAAAAGCAGAAAAAGAAGAATTAAATATACAAAAGGAGAGACAGAACAAATCTCTGTTTTGCCCAGGTTCCAGCAGTAGCAAGGTATGATCAGTATAACTACAAAACTAGCTTATGATAACTATTTTCAACAGTCATACAGCACCCAGTGATCTGTGGCTCAAGCACTTCTGTAACCAAATGCAACATCTTTGTATTCAATAACCCTCTATAGATTACTCCCCCCTTTAAGTGGTGCAATTCAATAGATCTGAGCTCATTTTGGCTATATTTAGTTGGAGTGCAGCCTGAAAACTATTTCCAATGCTCCTCTGTGCTGTCTGTGTGCTGCAGACTGGCTGGAGAGGCTCTGATGACACACAGTTTGCTCAGTCTGCTGTTAGAGGGCAAATTCCAGTGAGAAAGAAAAGGATTCTCAGTCATTTTGTGGGAGGTATTTGCAGGGTAAACCCATGGGCCTGATTCAAAGCAGGTTTTAGTTCCTGGCTGGAGTTTAATACTGGGAAAGACAGTGCTAATCCCTTAGTGGATATACAGGGTAAGGAAAGGGAAAAAGGGTTCTCTGCTCTACCTCTGATGTCTAGAAATAGGAGATAAATGAACCTTCAGATAAATGAACCTGGCACAGCCTTAGGCCAAGGGTCTTGCATCAGCCTCCTATGGATGAAGCAGAAACAATTCCTTTCCTTTATATTGGCTTGTGAGTGATCTTCCCTCTCTGTTAAACCCAGGACCTTGCCTGTTACACCTCACACCCTTCTTTTCTGCAGCAGTTGAAACAGAAGAACACCCTCAACTGCCCTCTATTTCATGCCATAGAGAGCCTTCCTCTATTGTCTTCATTTGTTAGAAGGTATTATTTTCTTCCACAGACAGATTTTTGTGATTGGAAACTTTAAATGGAAGGAAAGAGAAATTCAGGGGTGTCCTAGAGCTTGGTCACACAGTGGCTGACAACCCAAGGTGCTCCTGCCTATGGAGTTTTCCAGATGGGACTGAGGGGAGCAAGTGTTTGTGAAGATTGCTGCCAAAAATACAGGGTCTCTGTGCTGACATTTTAGTATCACTCAGAATAATACTGCATTTGAAATTCTTATATAATTTTAATTTGTGTTACAACTCCATGGATTTTTGAGTTTTGTGAATCCTGTGCAAAATAGTCTCAAAAATGGTTTTATGCAAGTGATGAGTTCCTTCTGAAAAACTTGAGAGGACAGAACTGTTCTCAGTGTAGACCTGGTTGACATCTTACCATAAGAAATTAACAGTTGTTGTTTCCTCTTCATTTAGAAAGGACCTCAATATTAGGCTTAGTGGAACTTAAAAGACAGCCATTTGCTACATAAAGGTTCAGAGATCTGAAAAAATAACTTCCACCCTAAAGTATCTGAGTTACAGCCTGTCCTGTAGACAAGATTTGCATTATTGCACCTCTTAACAACCTCAAAAATACAAATGGCTATTAGCACAAATGTAATTACTTTAAATTACAACAAGAGTTTCAATAACCTCCTACCAATGGGACCTTTGTCAGAATTCAGCATCAATCCTTGTTCCCAATTCTCCAAAGTTTACATAAAAAATAACTCTGTCATGAGTAGCAATACAGGGTGATAAGTAGAGCTAAGCAACATGTTAAACATGTTAAAATACACTCAGAAGAAGAATGCTTTGTTAGTCTTGTATTTGGCTCCTAATCAAATGCTCCATGGAAATACTATTTATAAGCATGTGTGTCTACATTTAATCAGAGATATAAATAATATATATCTATAAAGTTTCCTTCCAGAATTTGAGACACAGTCATTTGGGTGTCAAAACTACAACAGCCCTGAATCTTCCTCTTCCTCAGAGAAAGTAAACAGTGGCAAAAAAATACTCAAAGAACTAAAAGACAGAAAAGCAAATAACACCTTGCCCTCCCAGCAAAGCTGCCTAGATTTGCAGTATGAGCAACACTCACTAAAATGCTCAAAAACCCCATGACTGAAGATCCAAACAAACAGGCCACTCTATGTAACCATAGCAAGCAACCCCAATGTGAGAAAAAGCCAATAATGTTAGATTTAACAGTGGAAAAAGTTGATTGATACTGGCTGTGACAAGAAATCTTTTCCACTCAGGGGCTTTTTCCCATTCCAAGAGAATGACACAGCATTTACAGCCATACAGATAATAATAAAAAACTGTTCCTGTTTATTTTCTGTTTACTTTTAACCAATTCAATCACTGCCCAAGAGAAACAGCACTTTCCCACTATCCCAAACATTCCCAAGCAATGTGTAATCAGAGAAACCATTAATACCACCAGGCTTATTTTTATACCAAATAATGCTTACAAATTCTTTGATGCCAAAACAGCAAATTTAGAGTTGAGTTGCTACCAGTTGTGCTTTGCACTCATCTGGAAACACTTGGTGGACTGATGCAATGGAATTAATTCCTTCTATATTTGCATTCCTAACTTCCATTTTGCAGTATTGAAAAAAAAGCTCCATTGCTAGAGAATAAAGTTTTTTTTGTTGATTGATGCTTCATGTAAGTTCTTTTTAATCTTGGCATCTGTAAATGAAAAGCAGTAGACAGTATATAGGGAGCTGGTGTGACCCTAAAGTCTATTTTATATCATAATTACAAGGGTTTTATAACATCAAGGTCCCACAGCACACACAGATTTTGAGTCTCCAAAGAGAATCATCCTGGAGGCACTTGAAGTACTTTTCTTAACATCTGATGAAGTACACTGAAATGTAACTCAGATGTTTCTAGGAATAAAAATTGGAAAAAATAAAATTATTTCTACCTCTGATCTAAGAAATTAACTTCCCCCTGGATTTTTTCCTTCTCATTTCTGAGTACAGAAGCCAACCTCAGTTTCTGGGATGTTTAAACTTTTAGGCAGGTACCACTAAGTGAAATTCAGCCCAACTGGTGGAAGTGATGAATGGAGCTCTCAAAACAGCTTAAGGGAGTGGGAAAATGAGATCCTGGTCTTGCTTTCCTCACTGTACCAGGACTCTTGTGTCCTTGGACAGGAATTTGAGTATGTTATTTAACCACTATAAATCCTTTTCTATTCTTGGCCAGGACTCACAGGTGAGGATGATACTGGTTTGCATTTAGGGCTGCAATTATTTAGTCCATAAAAATTGCAAGATTTAAGGGATTTAATGTTACAGCTTGTCCTTCTGTCCTGCCACTGGCATCGCTTTGCCAATTTTTGACAATGTTTGGTAAAGAACGGTACAAAAACCCCATAGGGATTACAATATCAAATCTTACCCAAGAATACATTATTTCCTAAGGTGTAGATGTTAAAATCAAAGAAGGTTTATGGTCAATAAACTGTGATTCTAAAAAGTAATAATTTATTTGATTTGGGCACAATTTTGGGAGATAACAGAAGCCAGCACTCAACTAAATCCAAAGATTCTGTCCCAAAATATAGATTCTGTCAACTTGAATCTGATTTCAGCAAGGAAGTCAAAAATAATTATTTGAAAAGAAAAATAGATATATTATCAAAATTGGAGAGCAAAAGAGACATGCACTGAGAATTGATGCTTGGTAAAAGAAAACTTCTTACTTTGTCTTCCAGCATGCAGTTTCTATTAAGTGTGTGTTGTCTCTACTTTCCATATGGGCTTTAAATCAGATACTCCCTAAAGACTAATGACCTGCCCTCCCACACTGGCATAATTTTGGCCAGTGAAATGAGCATAGTGGTACTAAAAGGTTTCAGAGTTCTTCCTAAATCACTTCCTGATTGTTTTCTCTGTACATCTTTTCCAAATTTGTATGATGAATTTGAGAACTTCAACACCATCTTCCAGATCCACCCTGTAAAGAAGAGCTCACAGTTGTTTACTTTTCTCTGATTTATGCATTTATGCCCTCCAATTTTCACTCTCCCAATTAAAAGACCCCAAGTCCATGCCTTGTGTCCAAGGGCAATCACCACAGAGCAACCTCTGTCCATGCTAATGATCTCCTAAGAGAGTGGTCACACCCAAACGATGCGGTGGGGAGAGCTCCTGGCCTCTCTGCCTCCCAGGAGTTTACAGTCATAGAATGTTTTGGGTTGGAAGGGACCTTTAAAGACCACCTAGTCCCTCTGCCCTGCAGAGAAAAGGGATATTTTCCAGCAGATCAGATTGCTCAGAACCCCTTCCAACCTCACACTGAACGGTTCTGGGCAATTTGTGTCAGTGCCTCACACCCTCATTGTAAAAAGTTTCTTCTTTATGTCTAAACTAAATCAACCCTCCTTTAGTTTAAAGCCATTCTCCTTTGTCCCAGCACTTCCCAAGTCCCTCTCCAGCTCTCCTGAAGCCCCTTCAGGGTCTGGAAGGGGCTTTAAGGTCTACCTGGAGCCTTCTCCAGGCTGGACACCCCCAGCTCTCTCAGCCTGGCTCCACAGGAAATGTGCTCCAACCCTCTGAGCATCTTCATGGTCTCCTCTGGACCTGCTCCAACAGCTCCTTGTTTTCCTGTGTTGAGGGCCCCAGAGCTGGACATTGTCTGGGACAATGTGACCTTGCTCAGGTCAAAGTATGATCACTCAAAAGCTGCTGATGATACTCCAGCAGGAAGGAATCCTCATGGTCACTGTGTAGGTTAGTAATTTACTGTAAGTCCAACATATTTCTAAGACTGAAACAGAGTGAACTCCCAGAGCACAATTCCTTGTATCTCAAGATGCAGTTTGGTGTGTTCTGAGGTCTTGTGCAAATACAAATTAACTCTGTCTCAAAAAAGACAAAACTAAACAGGAGTAATTAAAAAAAATGTAAAAAACTATATATTCTACCTACACTTTAATGTGATCTACCATCTTTTGCACAGAGCCCATTGCATTGCTGCGAGCTTTAGAGACTTCTCACTAAGACAAGATACTGGTGAGCAGCACTAAAAAAATGACATCCAAAATGAACATCCTAGAATAAAAATAGGCATCTGCAGTTTTTAAGTATCACTTCAGCAATTGAATTTATATTTAAATATCAATTCAGCAATTCATAGGACAATAGACCTTAAATCATAGAATCATAGGATACTTTGAGTTGGAAGGAACCTAAAAGATCACCTAGTTCCAACCCCCCTGCAAAAGAATCAGAAAGTAGGGATTTAACTTGGATTTTTTTACCATTTTGCTGGCTTCAAGCCTGCTTTAAGGTAGTCTATTCTTGTAGGGAAGTTATCTTCCCTCCACTGTTTATTCAAACTTGCAATGTACTATGAAAGCATTATGGCAGCTACTGCAACTGAATTATTGCCATATAACATGTGAGTGTTGGAAATGTATCCTTAAACTAGCAGTCAGAGTGACAAGTGAATGGTGTTTCCCCTAATCCTATGGGAACTCAAGTGAAACAGAGCACTCAAAGCATGATGCTCTAGGAATTCTTTTGTGTGTCAGTCCAGACTTCTGATGGGAAGACTTTTTCTTGGAGGGTGAGAGTATTAAAGCTATAAAACAAATGATAAAAAATGGATATTTAAAGAATGAGAGAGATGTCAGCTTTGCAGTGACATTGACTGAAGTTCTTAAATAGCTACACTTGATTTAATGACATGACATGAGAATGTGATAGTGGTTCTCACAGAAAAAAAGCAGCAGAACTGAAGTTACTATTCACAAAATCACAGCCAAATCTGCAGTTTGTTTAACTATGGTCAGGAACCTGAGAGGTTCAGAAGAGCAACATAAGGACACAAGCACCTAAAACTCCAAGTCTACTTGAACTGCAAAATAAGGAAAAATTCAAAGATTTTAAATGAACAGGGACATTTTTGCCCCACCAATTCAGCCACATCCCACAGGAATACCACCTCTCCTCTCTAAATGATTGCTAAGAGACAGAGGAAAGCCAAATTGCCATCCTCTTGCAAGGTGTCAGTTACTGTGGATTCTGTCATAGTACGGGCAAAGGAAGGGAAGTTGAATTCCCAAGCACCACCAGCTCTGGCTATTCCACAGCCCAACCTGTGCAATAAAAAAGGAGTGTGGGAGTGTGGGTAGATTGCCACCACATGTGTTATTCTCAAGAGACTGGCACACATTATGCAGACCAGTTCTGTGATCCATCTCTCCTTCCCGTGCAGAGTTCAGTTAGATCCAGGAATGAGAATCACTTTTTCCATCTATAAATGTTCTTACTCTGAGGAGCAGCATGTCACTGGTGCTTTACTGCTGTCTCAGGAGAGTAGGATAGGAACAGTTATGAAGTGAGACAGAGGTGCTATTCCAGTTTTTATTTTGTTTTGATTTTGCCAATACAGTTGGCTGGTTTGCCTCTACTTAATGCTATTATTGCAGTTTTTATAAAAAGTCATCTTATCACAATGTATTGATAAAATAATCATGTGTTATGACAAAGTAGTGTGAAATCTGTTCTTAATTTCCACCCTGTAGAAAGAGTATTTTAATAGCATTCCACCTTGGATCAATGTCCCTTTGCACATTGCTGGTATTGCCAGAGACATTCCCTTTGCTTCAAATTAAAATCACGGGGTACACCAGTAAATTCTATAGACAATCATAGATGAGTGTCCTTTGCTTTTAATATGGCAGTGCTGGTGGCTGTATTTCAGTCAAAGAAGTGTAGAATTGTTTGCTCTCCTTTGGTAATGTCCCAAAATGGCTCAGAGCTTTCCTGACTCCTCTGTGGTGCAGATATGGAATGGACCCCACAGCACTGCAGGCAACAACATGAAAGCTTAGCTCTAATTTTATGAAATGCTTTAGAAAGAATGAGTATAAACAATATTTGCATTTTGTATCATAACTAAAACCATACTGCTAAACAATCATATCCTGTTTAGCCCATAATGACATCAGAAATACACATTTATCATCTATTCTGGACAGCTTAGCATGATTTTGGCCCAAGGCAAAGTGGAACTGAAATCCTTTATGGTTGTCCAAACCAAGAGAACCAAACATTTCTGAGGTAATTGATACCTAAAAGGAGCACTGCCCTTAGATTGAAGTTCATGATTTAAGTACACTAATTCCTTAAAAAACCCTGTTAAATTGTCTATTGGATTTCCTCTAGAATTTAGTGTGGATTAAACAATCTACTGAAGAAAGAAAATGTGATACAGGAGATTAGCCCATCCACTAACAACTCTTTCTTTAGGAATGGATCACATTTCCTACTATCTTTGCTTCCTGTCCACTCACCTCAAAGTGACAAGAAAATCCCAAACAAAACAAAGCCACAAATACATTAAACATTTTGAGCAGCATGTTTCAAACAGTCTTTCATGTTTTGTCATTAGATTTAGAGACTAATAAGAAAGGAAGTAGATAGTACTGGCTTCATACCTGTATATAATTCCTTAATGTATTCTAAAATAAGACCTTGATTTTTTCTTTTTTTTTTTAACATAGAAACAGGTCAAGAGTTCACAAAATGTAATTAAGCCAAGCAAGAGAGAAGAATTACTTTTTATATTTAATGCACACACACACTACAGTTCATGGATTACAGTCTAGTGACAAGACCCAAAACATATACTCAATGAAAGGAAAATATCTGATTACAGACCCACATTCCCTGACAGAAAAACATAGATTCAGATTTTCCATTGTCTACAACAGAGAACTTCATACTTTTATCAACTTGAGAAGCTTTTTAGACCTGAAAAATACTATTCTGTAAGAACAGAAGAGAGTGCAAAGTCAAGCACATAACACATTCATTCAGAAGAATGCTGTTATCTATTTCTGTGTGTACAAGCTCAAAGGATTTGCCTGCCTTTATGTAAAACATAACATTCTGCATAAATAAATAAGTAAGAGGTTGAAGAAGAGAAACCATCATTTTCCAAAATACAAACAGTGGTTGGATACAACTGTTCAATGACACAAATTCTTAGCTGGGGGGAAATGGGACTTGTTCCTTAAAAAATTCTTAGAGAGAAGTGGTTCTTCATTAGGTTTTGATTTCTTCCCATTGCAGGGCAGAAAGGAGCAGAAAGCAGATTGGAAATTCAAGAGTTCTGAAAAGAGGCTCCATTAAGAAGAAAAAAAGTAGAATTACAACTAGCACAGGATAAAAATTCCATTATTTCTTATAATTTTCCATGAAATCCTGAAAGGGAAATTAAGCCTTAATAGCCAAATATTAAATACAAAAATATTACCAAACACATGAGCGACCTCAGCATTGAAAGGGAACTCAAACCAAAGCTCCCACCTTCCAGCACTGAAAGGGTATAAAAATCACTGTACAAATATCAAATTTCCAACAGTCTTGTCCTGTATGTTGATGTCTGAAAATGGATGGAAATTGGCTCAAATACTTCTCTGGAATTGTGAGTGTGCTCGCAGCACAATTTTGCCCTTGACATCCAGTTGCCTACAGAAAACATGAGGAAGAATTGAGCAACTGAGCATGAAGAAGGGTGAAGGACTCTTCTCTGCATTCACTGTGGACCAGATTACCAAAAAGCCAGGGTAGTCCTGCCCATCCACAGAAAATTAGTCAAAACCACAGACTTCCATGCTGACACAGCTACTCTGCTTCTCAATCCCACCTAGCTTTATGGAGGTCATGTAGCACTGCATTTTTTAATGTAGTCAAAATTTTTCACAACTACATAGTACAGAAAATAGGACTCAAAAGGATGGATATAAGAGTTTATACACAAGCATGTTTGCACAGAATATTTTAACTTCATCTGTGAGCTGTGTTACATGAAAAGAGTCCTCAAATGCTATTGGAACCATTTGATAAGAAGATAAATAATAAGAAAGGAAAATACTGTTGTGAAGAATGTGCATGGAATGTTTATAAATAGAATTTGCTTTCTACAGGAAGGAAATACAAATACACAGCAGACAGAAAGATCCATAACTACTCTTCTGTAATTTTCCTTCTCAGCATGTGTGCTTAGATATCAAGAAACATTTGAAGGAATAGGAAAAATATGGAAATAGGATTTCTTTAGACCATCTGGGCAAAAGAAAAAACATGTAACAATGATTTAATGTGTAGCATGAAAAAGGCATCAGAGCAGCATGATGTATTAAATGTTTCACAGTTTCTCTGCTGGGTATCAGTAAAAGGAAAGAATTACCTCCATGCGTTCCTGCTTGACATCATCAATCTCATCATCCTCAAACATGGCCAAGAGCTCTCCAGTCTGGTCAATGGAGTTGAGGAAGTCCTGGGCCAGCTTCTGCCGCTTGTTGGTGTTATTGCTGTTGAATTTGTCTTCATAAAGACAAGCAAGAACAACAAACTTAACCTATTTGGCTTCTCCAAGCATCACTCAGAGTGACATGATTTAGAACCAGCACTGAGCAGAAAAGGCCTGCTCTTTATTGTGCCCCTCACACAAGCTGTGCTACCTGAACAAGGTGATGTCACTGCTCTGCTCCAGTAACAGCAAAACATCATCTTTAGTATTTTTTAGTATAACGAAGTAGTTTTTCAGAATCTAGAGAAAACTAATCTGCTGCCCATATATCATTACTTCTCACCAAAGAGTCCACAGTGGACACAGCTCTAGAGGAAACAACCCCTCTTTGGTAGAAAGAACTTGAGTCACAGAGCAGAATATATTGAGGAAATGTTCTTCCCTGAACACATGCAGAATATCCTCATTATCTACACCCTCAAGCAAACTCTAACACGACCACTAAGATGCAATTCCAGAGGTGATGGACCATTGCGCTGGCAAGATGATCGCTGTTGTTCTTAACAGCAGAGCATCTATAAAGGCATTAAATTCACAAAAGAAAATTAATGGCTTTTATTATCAAAGCCTACTAGAAAAGGCATTCTTTAATTCCAGGATAAACTGCATTTAGGAAGCTTTTCATGAACATCTAAAAGGCTTAAGAGAATTGTTTATTTGCTTTAAGTAGTGACACAAACTAAAGTATTAAAACCCCAAAGCTGCCAGGTAAGAAGCTATACTGCTAGATTGCTTGCACACACAAAACATGAAAATAAAATGCCACAGGCAAATTAAATCTCAAATGAGCTGACAAAAACTCCACTGCTTGATGAAGTCAAAGCAAGAAATACAGTGTTTATCTAGCATCAATGTGGATGCTCAGAGGAACCAAACACAAGGAATTCATTGTACGGGAAAAAAATAATAAAAGGCTCTGAGAAAGAAAGTTTAATACAGAAAGTTGTGTGTGGACATTGCTAGATGTTATAACAGTATGGTAAGGTTTAGATTTGCCATGATAAGTTTTAACTTAACTTTTTACAATGGAAATGTTGGTTCTAATATGAATAGAAATCAACAAAACTTTAAACCAGGAAACTATACGGCATAAATTAATATATTTTTAATTCAAAGTGCTTTTCCTTTAAATGCATGGGTAATAAAAACTGTGACTTCCTCATGGAATGCAGAAACAAAAGTGTTTCCCATTATTTAAACTAGAGATTTAAAGTATAAAATGTTAAACCACACTGAAAAAAACCACCCACATCATATATTAATATCCAGTAACTTCAGATTATAAGGGTTTATTTTTTTAAAGCATGTAAAAATATCAATATCAAAACCTTTTGATAATAATTTAACAAATGTCCATTCAATTGCAGGTGGTACATTTAAAATACAGATGCTGAAATCAATAAGCCCTTTAATCAGGACTAGTTTCTTACTTCAACAGAGCTCTGACATTAAAGTCGTACTGTTCATCTGGATGATAGATGAAATGCTCACATATTTCAAATGGAAAAGCAGAGATTTTCAGCAAAATTCCTCCAAAGAGACTATTTTTGTGTCTCTATCAAGCAAGACATTAATACTATGTATTGAGCTGTTCAGTATTTTTACAAGACATCAAGCTTCTCCCAAATTAAGTAATTTCTTTTTTTCTACCTTCGAGGATGTCATCTTCTTCTATTCCTTTGATAATTTTAGACTTGTAGTCTCGAAAAAACATGTATTTAAGTAGCCTTCGAAGCTTCTTCTGTGAGAAAAAAATACATTTATATTCATGACTATTACATAGTTATTTCTTATTTAATAAACTTTGTAACACACAAACATACAAACGTGTAGCACATTACTCAGTAAATATAACCTTTAAAATATTTTTCATTTTAAATTCTGCAGAAAATCCATACATAGAAAGTACCTCAGGACAGTAGCAAATCCATATTAAATATTATTTATTTGAGCTCTTTGGTACTTTGCTGTGAGACAGAAATGAGTTTGACTTTCAGAAATGAGAAATTCAGATATCGGGCTTCTTTGTGGAGCTCCAAAATGTTTGCTTACTTTGGAAACTCTAGGCTAGAAATGCACATTTACATGAACTTTGACTCCATATCAATCGCTGTTTTCAGAACAACCTTACAGCTTTTATCAGATAAAGAAACTACAACTTATTTTCATGTTTTAGTGGGGTTTAATTTTGAAATAGTTTTGTTCATTAGGTTTCACCTGTCAAATGAGGAAAGGAAAAAAAAGGAGAAAAGGGTGAGAGAAAGAGGGAAACTAAGGAAGAAAAGAACATAAAGGAAGAATAAATACTGTAATTAAAAACAGCTGACAATTTTTTAATAATTATTAAATGTGAGCAGAGAAAATTATTTTTTTCCCTTGTTGACCTGCTCTACTTACTATCCAGAGAAAGCAAGGCCATACCTAAATTTGGAGATTTTAGTGGGATAAAACACAGGAAAAATATTATAAAATAAAATAAAGAGGATTTATAGACAGTCTAAATAACAAAACTATAATGATTACATTGTCAGACATCACATTGACACCCTTCATAGCAGGGGGAAATCAGAATTATTGATTTTTAATTAAAGGGACATAAAGTATAGGGATCAATATTTATATCTTATTAAGAAATTGTTTCGAGCTCTAACGCATATAATCTACCCTAAAGCTTTAGGAAAAAAAAATCAATTGATAATTGAAGCTATAGGAAAATAAAGAATTTTTATTTCAGATATTACAGAATGATTATAACATGCTTGATCACATATAATTGCAGAGCAACTATACTTCTAAAATAAAGGTATTCATGATGATGGATTCCTTTAAAAAGGTTAAGAAAGCACTTGAAAACACAAAAGCAGCTGACTACATACAATGAGAAATTTCCGTCTAAGTACTGTACCTTATCTTTGCGCATTAAGAACAGGAGATCTTCAGCAGAGATGACTCGAGCTCCTCTCATCTGAGAAACTTCAGCTGCTTGCTGCAACTAAAATAAATGAATAAATTAGGATGGCCTTTTCAGTGTTAAAAACTTTATTCGCTGGGGTTTGTTTTAAATAAATTCGGATAATATTTTGCATGGTTGTCCATAGCAAAATATAAGCTGTGCACTAAAACTCAAGCTGGGACTCTCAAAGGTGTCACTCACTCGAGTCTTGCTTGCCAAAAAGTGAATAACAATTTTATGAAAAGCCTGGAAGACCTCTGACAAAACTCAAGAAAAAGCTTTTTTGTTTATATTTAAAATGATTGCTTTTAAAAAGTCCTGCTGCCATTTTTTTTTCTTCTCTTAGCACAGAAAATGAACATATAATTCTCTCAGGCAATGTAAAAATGCCAAATTCTTGCCATAGCACTTTATCTGCAACTGTGGAAAGGCAGCTGATCGCTCTCCCAATTTTTTAGAATAACAAATATTAATTTTAAACAGCTTACCTAAGTATTTTTTGAAAGAAACTCTACCCCTACTTGACTTAGCATTAGTACAAACCAGACTCACATGAAGAACTTTTTTAGGAATGTTCTTATTTCATCTGGGAGAAAGAAAATGAATTGATAGGCAACATCGACTCTATTAATGAAGGAATTGAAAAACCTTATTGAACAGAACAGGCCATTCAGCTGTGAAAGTAATAAAGATGGGACTGAGCAAGGAATGACACAAAAACTGATAAAAGGGGGCCAAAGGAGTGTGAAGCAATGGACTGCCCTCACATCCACTGTGACAGAGCCTACAAAGGCCCTGAACACCTCAAATTGTGCTGTAAAGAGCAAAAAACTCCTTTGTAAAGGACTAAGTACATAAGCTTTCCGTAGGTGCAGGAAATTGGGGTTTTTACACAAAAGCAGAACAGGGTTAGAAACCTGGTAACCTGGGTTATCTGCACAGCTGATGCTTATCAAAGTACTGTGCTAAGGAGGTTCAACCCAAATGCAAAAAGAGGCAGTGGGATTTGCTCCTTTCACCTCACGAGCCTTTGGTTCTGACTTGAGAGGTGAAAGGAGCAAATCCCATCATCATCATGGAATCACAGAATGGGCTGGAAGGAATCTTTAAAGGTCATCTAGTCCAACCCCCAGTAACAAGCAGGGACCTTCAACTAGACCAGGCTGCTCAGAGCCCCATCCAGTCTGACCTTGAATTTTTTCAGGGATGGGGAATCCACCACCTCTGTGGACAAGCAATTTCAGCATAAAACATAATGCTGTATTGACTGAGATTAAAAGGATAAGCTTTTTTGCCCTTAGCCTTGTTAACTCTCTGATGGAAAACTGATAGTGAGCACAGCACAAAAGTCATCAAAAGAAGAGACACCTTCAAAATTCTTGATATTAAAATTCATACACACCTGTAACATGATCAATACACAGCAATTTAATTTATGTTCAAATAGCTCTGTATTCTTCTTTAGAAATGCATGAATGCACCTGAAAATAATTTAAAGAAATCCTATCCTTCATACTCACACTAGCAATGGTTTCACTCAGTATCACTGGCTGAATAAGTATATTATTAATCTGAGCTCCCATGCTGCTATGACTTGAAATAGGCCTATTCAGAAGTTAAAAAGATCAACAAAAACAGTAGCTGTTTCTAATATCCAAAGAAGAGGAAGGGGAGGGGGGGAGGGGAGCTTTCATTTTGGCAAGTGTTCAGTGGGCGAAAGATTCAGTCCATAAATCATAATACTGGACTGCATTAATTTTTTTCCACACTAATCACATGAACACAAAACATTAACTGTATCTGGTACGCACAACACAAAAAATACTGCGTGAAGAGGTTCAGATTTTCCCCTTGCAACCCTCTCTTGGCTCTTGCAGTCACCGAGACCAGAGAGATTTCAGGAATTCAGAAGTCACAGTAACATAATCTCACTTGAAAAATGTAAGAATGTGAAAAACGATAGCTCTAGTTTTTGGCATAAGCAAAACAGTTTCTTATTCTGATTAGTCTGAGGGCACGCAAGCTACTTATGTTTCTAACATAAAATATAAAGAGTTGGATAAAAAAAAAAATTACCAAGAACAAGCCAATATTCCTCTCTGGTGTAAATCTATTGCAGCTAATGGATTTATGCCAAGGCTGACTTTGGCCCCACTGAGCTTAAAAGTGTTAGAAAACCTGACCTTAGCATGGTGATAACACAACACAGCTTTCCCAAATATCATGTAAAACAATGGCAGAAATATCCAAAGGGAAAGCATGCCCTAGTTCCCAAACATGCACAAGGATGATCTCTTGGCCCCTTCCAATCCAAACCATTCCATGACTCTCTAAGACAAAAAGTTCAGGTATGTTAATTTCCATGTGTAGCTGAAATACCTTATTTTTCCAAATTATAAACATGTGACAATGACATTTATAGCAATGCTTGTGTGTGAGCTGCTTGCAGGAGTCTTGTGATGAAGGAAGGGAGAGTAAGGAGCAAAGGCCAAATTCATGTCCCGTTTGCATCTAAGTAAATCCTGAATAACACTGTTTACTTTAATGGAGTTATTCTGGGCTAAACACAAGATCAAAATCTGGAATAATATTCTCAGTTTCTACCAAAACAATGAAAACTTTATTCTTGTATTGCCTCGACTTCTGCATCTATTTTATTTTAAGGAATGGACACACAGCATTTAATTTCTTTGGCTTTAAGAAAGCAAAGTAAGAAAATAATTACTTCCTGTACCGTTATAAAATATGGATTATTTATTCAAACAGACCATAATGAGTTATGCATTGGTACATGTATTTACCTGGGAAACCAGGGTATGCTCAGGTAAATATGTATCCAAGCAATTAAATAAAAATTACGTCCCACACAGCTGAGGCTGGGGGAAGATGTATTTATAGTTTAACACACACATAATTGACTCATTCAAACCACAACGTGAGTGCTTTGCTATAATTAGTATTATAACAAACTGTCTTATTTGACTGTCCCAGAGTTGCCATTAATATGCAATAAGCCCGATTCCTGAATTTCTGGAGCTGAAGGCCCTGTTGAGTCATTATGTGATGAAGGGGGATTTCAGGAAGCCGTGCCAAAGAACCCATCCATCTCGGAGCACCCGAGCATTTGTCATTCCAGAAAAGCCTTCTCAGCTCTCTGAAATCAGGAGGTGCCTCACCCTGGCTGCAGTGGGAGCACGGAGGGTTTCATTCAGGGAGCAGCACTGCCCATGACACCAGATGAGGGGTGGGATAGAAAATCCTGCAGGAACTGCTCATACAGGAGGTTACCACATGGCAATGGAGCAGTTATGCCAAGAATTTCCCACCATCTCCCTTCTCCAAGCCTCGGTGCCAGTCACAGAATTTGGGGCTGCAGCAGTTCCAACACACTCCTCTTAATTTTTTTAGTTTTGAAATTAGGTCCACATTACAAAATATTTTGTTTGGGATGATATTGAAGAACAGCAAACAATATAAATTACTCAGCTATTTTAAGAAAAACAGACTAAATTCCCTAATACCTGCAAACAATGTCTGAGACCTCAGAGTCTGAATATATATTTTTATTACAGCAGAATTATGAACCCCTAAAAGTGAAATTTAAATAACGGAAGTGTTGAAATGATTTTAACTATAGGAGCGCAAATAGCTCTGTTAATAATTAGGAGTTTATGTAAAATAAGTGTATTTTACAATTTTTCCCATTACAAAGAACGTAGTATATACAGTAACGATATTTTAAAGCCTAAGAAGAAATGGCTGGGGAATAATATTTTAAAATGTAGTCATGGGTTTAATGACTTTATGAAGTTAACTTTCTTGGCAGGATGAACTGAAGTATGTTAACAGTCACCTTACGGCTATTTTCTTTTTGCAACTTCTGCAAATTATAGATTTGTTGAAAGGAGTATTCATTCTCCTGTGACAGAAGCACAGTTACTTCAATGGGACTGTCTGCTTTTTTTCTTTCTTCCAGAATTATTTTTTCTTCCACTACCTCCAAAGTCAACAATCACCGATACTTCTTCTACAAAACCGTCTTGATGGACAAACAGACAAAAAGCTGGAAAACAAACATACCATGTTGTGACATAATCCTTCCAGTTAAACTGCAGGACAGAGCTGGAATGGTGATGTTTGCATGCCTTGGAACTGCTGGGAGCCAAGAATAATGCTGCAGGAGCTACGATTTTGTTTTCATTATACAAGAAAATTCACCTGGGTGAATTTTTTTTCAGAGGCAGGAAGGTTGTTGTGTTATTAAATATGCATTAAAATGTCCTATTTTCTCACCTTTTCTAGGTAAAAAGCACACTCCTATAAAATTACCAATTAATATTCTGAATTAAGATAGAGTCCTGTAAATACATTCCAGAGCATCCTGATACTTTTATGAAGGCAACTAAATAGAAAAGGTAAATACAGGTTTTCACGTCAATCTTTCCATGTAATATTTCACGTGATACTAATGGTGACATCTGAGCTTCTTATTCTAACACACAGAGAGGGAAAACACTGAATTGGTTTCCAAAACTCAGCAAAGGGATGTGCTTTATTCACTTCACACATCCAGGGGAGATAATTACATTATGGAGCCCATTAGAGCACCCTCACAGGTAATGATTCAGGATCACTGCACAAGGGTTCACCAGCATGACTGAATCATCACAAGCTGTCTAAAACAAAAAACGTCCATCTGCAGATTAAAAGACAATAAATTTTCTTTTTAATAGGTACTTTGTGTCAAATGTATTTTTTTTACTGAAGACTATTTAATATAACACCAGTTGATTATATATGGCCTCTAGAAGATGAAGCTCTGTATCACATTTTGAGGCTTTAGAAAACATAGAATTGTTTAGCTTGGAAAATACTTTTAGGATCACTGAGTCCAACCCTTCTCCCATCACTGCAATGCCACCACTAAGCCATGTCCCCAGGTGCCACATCTGCTAAATCCCTCCAGGGATGGTGACTTCACCACTTCCCTGTACACTGTGTTCCAATGTTTGACCACCCTTTCACTGCAGAAAATTTTCCTAATATCCAATCCAAACCTACTTTAGCACAATTTGAGGCCATTTGGTCTTGTCCTACCACTTGTTACCTGGGAGAAGAAACCAATTCCCACCTGGCTTCAGCCTCCTTTCAGGGAGCTGTAGAGACTGATAAGAGCCTTATTTTATGTTGAACGTACAATGATCTCAGTCCATACAGATCATGAAAATAAGATAACACGAATTCATACCCCCCAGCCCCTGCCTTCTACTGAGATCTTGGTTTCAATGTAAAAATTTACTATATTTGTCCCTTTATGAAAACTGTACTCTCTAGTCCCTGAAGCAAGATTGACTGCTTCACCTCACCTTCTCTTGACTTCCAGTTCAGGTGGCCCAGAGAGCTGGATCTGGATACTGATATGAAGTCTGCAGAGACTTCCTCATATCTGGAGAAGAATTACCTCAAAAGCATCTTTGGCAATAAGCAGGTTAAAAAGCATAAAGAACACATCTACAGGTTCAATACTCAATGGTTTCAATGTCAGGGGTGACAAGCAGCTGATATAAAATTAAGAACACAGGTTTTTCCAGCTACAGGAGAGAACAGCCCTTCCTTCAGCTGCCTTCAGACTGAAATTGGGTGAAAGTCAGTCCCAGGAGCTCCAAATAAAAGCCCCACACCTCATCCTACACGGTTTTTACCACACTACTGCTATCCAAGAGCCCCACAGATCACTATGATGAATATATTTTCTGAATATTCCCATTTGTTAGATTGAACATTTAATATGAATTTAGACATCAGCATCTCTTTTCATTTGACTCACACCTCACATACTTCTGATCATAGAAAAGGTCAGAGGGTTTTTCTTGGTTTGTTCTTCATGGTTTTTAGCAACATATTCAATTCAATCAGAGTAGAAAAAATACAAAAAAATAAGCTACATGCTCAGAGGGAGCAAAAACAGCAAAGGAAGATCACGGACAGCTTGTTTGAGTTTATGTTCTTCAAGTTACAAACAAGATCTTTCTAAAAATACCAAAGAAGAAAAAAAATTAGAGATATGTAAGAGTCTTTAGAAAACTACATGGAGCCAGCCTGTGTAATGGAGTGGGCCAACTGGAAAATGCACCATGTTCCTGGGCTCTGTTATCTATTGGAGACAGAATGATTCCTTTAAAATGGTATTAGATTACTGAGGGAAAAAAATATCAAGTAAATAGTGAAATTAATATCTCTATTTTGCAAAAGATAAGCTTGAATCGAAGTACTTTTTAAAAAATCTCTTATTTATAAATAATTTAAGCCTAACTTCTTAAATTAGAGCTTTTTCCCCCCATTTTCTGACACACAGGGAAAAGAATTTAATGAATTTATGAACAATCACCACATTTCAACTTTAGCTTCAGGCATGACTTTTTTTCTCTTTTTCCTTCTTTCAATTCAAATTCCAAAATCAACATTTTGGACCAACATTTTATAGCTGTAATTCTTCTACTCTCCAGGAAACAAAAGAAACCCTATTGCACACCTGACATTTATAGCAGGTAACACTGACCAAACTAAGTGAATTTATACCAACAATGTTAAAACCATGAAGTCTCTAGGTACAGAAAAGTATTCAGACTCACTGAACTCAGTTTTAATGTGGTCAAATTATTCACTGGCTACATAGGTGTTAATTCAAGATTTGGTGTGTCACTGGGGGTGGCCACAGCTGATGTTCTCTCCGGCTGCTGGTGGTAACAGCAGGCAAGAAAACAAACTTGGAAACTTCTACTGCAACTATTATTATTACAAGAGAGGGAAAAAAAAAGCTTGAAAAATATCATTCAAGTGGAAATGATGGAGTAGTGTTCTTTAGAATGAGCAAGAGACTGTGAAAAAAGCTTTGTGAAGTGTGAACTTTATAGATATGAAAGATTCATTAGCCAACCTGAAACTGAAAAATTCTCACAGCCAAAAGGCCTCCAACCTCTACAAACAGATTTCCCCATTTCTGAAGATGAGTGTAGATGTCCCCTTTATTGATTGTCCCTGTTCTAGGATTGTCAGGATATTCTAAATTCTGAGATAAGTGGTTCCATTCCATTGAAAATCACTGGCATTAATTTTTCCTGTATCTAAACTATATAAACTATGAAGTTTTGGAGGAAATTATTGTAGAATCATTGAATAGTTGCAGCTGGAAGGGACCTTTAAAGGTGATCTAGTCCAAATTAATATAAAACTAACATGATTTGGTCTGAAATTTTCCCAAGGGGCTGCTTCTTTTTCACAGAAGTATCACTATAGGTATTCCAAGTGGAGAATCTCAACAATAACTGCTATTTCCATCTAAGTTACATCTTTGAATGCCTTTAGGCTGCTAAATGGTACTTTTAAAAAATAAGAACATGCAAACTGTTTATCAATAAATGCATTCACATTTCCTTTAGTAAAAAAAAATCTATTAGAATTTACTATTCTTAAGAACTGAAGATAACATTATTTCTGAATATTTAGTTTATTAACTCAGATTCATTTCCTATCCATCAATTGTTTCTATTTCTTTTCTTTCTCTAATATTACTGTGGCATGCAAACCAGCAGAGGTTTATATTATCCCTCAGCTTCCTGTCCTTTGGTTTCAAATCCCAGAAGAAACCACCACTCAGGATTATTCTTACACAGCTTCCAAGACTGCAAGTAGAAAACCCCCTGTTCTCTGTTGATTGAGAGACCATCTAATATAAACAGGTTCCTTTCTCCCATTGCTGTTGAGAGCACCATTTGTTTAAATCATGTATCCTTACATTGCTCACACAGGAAAATAATCATTGCCCTGTATTAGTTTCACCAGAACACTAAATAAATACTCTTCCTTTCCATATGACAGCAAATTAGAATCAGGCGTCACTGTCTGACACAGGGAAAATAAGACATGTATTTACCCACCCCAAGCCCAGAGATAAAGGGCTTTTAGAGGAAGCCTCAGGGTAATGAAGTATTGCTATGAAGAGCTGGCAACCATTAGTGCTCTGAATGTGGGGGGACCTTGACAGGTGGGAGAGATGGGCAGAGAAGAACTGTCTGAAATTCAACAAAGGCAAATGTGGGCAGGAGGAAAAACCCCTGGCACTGGTGCAGGCTGGGACTGACCTGCTGGAAAGCAGCTCTGCACAGAAGGACCTGGGGGACAACAAACTGTCCATGAGCCATGGTGTGCCTGAGGCCAAGGCCAATGGTGTCCTGGGAGCATCTGGAAGAGCATTCCCAGGAGATCAGGGAGGGGATCCTGCCCCTCGGCTCAGCCCTGCTGAGGCACATCTGGGGTGCTGTGTCCAGTTCTGGGCTCCTCAGGACAAGAGAGACATGGAGCTCCTGGAGTGGCTCCAGTGCTGGGTGGCAAAGATGATGGAGGGACTGGAGCATCTCCCTGATGAGGAAAGGCTGAGGGAGCTGGGGCTGTTCAGCCTGGAGAGGAGGCACAGCTGAGAGGGGCCCTCAGCCCTGGGTGTCCCTGTGTGCAGGGAGGCTCAGAGCAGGGCCCAGGCTCTGCTCCGGGGTGCAATGAAGGATAAAATCATACTTTAAAAATTCAAATCTCAGAACATATACAAGACAATGATCTGAAGATTTAGAGTTGGACACAAAAGGAGAAAAAAGGATTCATGTTCAAACAAAAATACAAACATCAAAAATACAAAATACAAAAATACCAACATCTTCTCCTAGCTCTAGAAGTTTTCACAGCCCTGGAGAGAGATGCAATCATGTCCATGCTAGGAAATACCATGGTAATGATGGAAGACTTTGAATGTTAAAAGATTTTACCTGAAATGATTCACACTGGACTTTCTTCTTACTTTTTAATTGTCATCTACTCAAGTGCACATGTCAACCTCGTGAGAGCTTCTCAGTCTGGATGGGGACTTCAAGTAAATGCTGCAGGATCTCTCTGATTAAACAGTGAGACATGTAAGAGATGTAGAGGACTATGGGTTTAAATGGTTTTGGATGCCAGAGAGACCACACAGGTGTCTTGGCTCCAGGTACATTATATTGCCTGCAGAATTTTGACACTCAGGTGTCACCTTGCAAGATGTATCCAAATTATTGTAAAAAAATTCTATCCAAAAAATGCAACCAAATTATTAGTAGAAAAAAAAATCAAAACCATTTAGTTTTAATAAATTAAACAAAAAAGTATTACTTTTAATACTTTTTTAATACAAGATATGCAGCGTACATTATGACACTGGAGAAAGGCTCATCCTATCCTGTAATCTTTAATGTTGATGAGGACAAGGTATAATCAGAATGCACCTCAATATAGGCAGTTCTGTGAACTTTTTTGTCATATATCAAGAAATGTCTTTCCAGGACATTTCAAAATTGTTCCAATATTCTAAATCTGTAACCACTTTCTTCCAAGAATCTTCTAATCCAACGGAAACAAAAAAATAGAGGGAAAACAATAGTCCCAGTCCAAAGCATAATCATTTTCATGTAAAAATGAGGAAAGGAAGTAGAAATTTTTCTAAGTATGTGTTGCTTCACTGTATTTTCTTATTCATTGGTATGAATTATAATTATCAGAGCTTACAAAAAACCAAACAAAGTAAATTGTGCAGGTAAGAGTGATGCCTTAAGTTTTAGCTTTTATATTTTTCAGATTCTGTACCGTATTGGTGTGTGACTCTGAACTTCATATAAAGTGTTAGCAAGTTCTCTTCAAAGTTCACTCAGACAAAAACAACCTTTTCCAGCCTCAGAACCAAGGACACGGTTGCAACTTCGGGCCCAAAATGTAAAACAACAGTGAACTGAGGAGAGCAATCTGGGAGGAAGGGACTTCATAACCTGGAGCTGTAATTGGACAATTAATTCCAATATGTAAATGGACCAAAACTGAAAAAAGTGGGAAAACTCGCGACCAGTCATCCATTTTGGGTCCACTTTGGGTATATCTTGGATGGAGACATGGTGAGGCTCTTGTACTGCTCAAGGTGTTCAATAAATACCTATTTTATTCTTTAACTTTGTCTTGCCTCTGTTCCAGGTAGCTTGTCTAGGCATCAATAGCATGAAAGTGACAGATTTTGTCTTGGGAAAATCAAAGAAAACAAAAAGGAGGGAGCTTTGCTCAGAGAGAGAAAAGAAAGCACCGTGAAGGAGCATAAATGTAAAATCTGAACAACAGATATTTGTGTCTGAAAAAGGCCCTGATTTCCTAACTCCTATTTAATGTTCATTCTTTAATTAACATTCATTTCCCAAGGACATAAGTTTGAAAAGGCTGTTTCACATTACTTTAGCACGAAGAGAAAGAATCACTTTTAAGCCATGAAAAGGCTGAGGAAAAAAAATAAACATGCCTTCAGAACATAATTTCCTCTTTATTGCTACTGCAAAGTTATGAAATGAAATCTATTATTTAATTACATTGGATCAAGCAACAGGAAGGGAAGGGAGTGTTTGAGTCACAACATCCCTGTAAGGATAAATTACTACACTTCCTCTTACTAAAAGACAGTTTTAATGAAAATGTGAAAATGGTTAAAATCAAACTACTGGGAGGTAGAAGGACCTTGCTAACATAAAAAACACATAAAATGCACTCTGAAAATCTGAACAGAAATAGTGGTAACAACACAGGGGAAGAGTAGTAACATTTCTGCCAGAACAACAATAGTTTGAAAATTATTACATTTATTCAGGTTCTGAAGACAGTTTAAAAACTATACAACAGCTTCTGGGCCTGCTTTGTTTAATGCTTTGTATTGGAGATATTTAGATAATCTATTATGAAAACTTTAAACTTTATCTCCTACTACTACAAAACTTTATTAGCCATGTGGGATTTCCCTTAGCTCTGCTTCGTAATGTTTACTAGATCCTTCAAATTGAATGCAACTGTTGGAATAGTTAAAGCATTTTATTTCTTAAGTAGGTTCTTGACATAAAAATTTGTGAGGGCTTTAAAGGCTAATGAACAGATAGACTGAATTCTAAAATCTTGGAATAGTTCACCTGGCAACTGATGAAGAGCCCACAGCTGGGATATGAATGTGCAAATACTGTGATCTTCAATACAATTTAAATTCACTTTGACTTGGGTGGAGATGCTCTGAAATTACCTTTCCTGGATACACTCTTTTTTCAGTGTTAGAATACACTAAAATATGAGGGCATTTCACAAATAATTTGAATAACAATGGAAAGTATCTTTGAAGTTGTTCAGAAAAGTTCCTCCTAAACCCAAGGGGTGGTATGGGAGACAGATATTTCTTTGAAAAAGTTATCCTGGAGGCAGCAGAGATTGATTTCCTGGTTCAGAGACTGGATTGACTTCTCAGGAGTGCAGGATGGATGACATGAAAGGGATGATTGTAAAACAAGACAGTTTTTAAGGAAAGATGCAGAGAGGTTTTGAGACAGATAAAGGAAACAAGATGATAGAAAAATCTCTTTGCAAAAATTTTCTAGATCAAAGACTTCCATGGAGTCCTCCTAGTATTTGGTCCATGGTCTACTTCCAAATTTCTAACAGTCTATCAAAATGGTCATGAAAAAAGACCTTTTAGTCACACAGAGTACTACAGAACCTCATGACTCTTGTATCATTTAAAGAAATTTAATCTTCAATGGAAAATTTAGGAGGTTACTTGCTCTTAGTGGGTAGAACTTGGACTTTACCTGTTGAATGCAGGAAAACAGAAAATGGGCCATGAACCTCCTTGAACACTGTGTGTATTTCTTATTCTTCTCTTGAAATTCAGGTTATTGGCCAGTCAGACTTGAACTGACTATGGAGAAATTTGGTCACATTTAATGAATTTTTGAATATTTTACCTACCAATGCTTCATAATTTGCACATTCTCCAGCTGGGTATGAACTGGGAAGGCTCTGGCACACAGTCAGCCCAGTGAATCCAAAGCACTGCCAGCTGACTGAGCCAGGAGTCTGATAGAACAAAGGGACCAGAGATTCGTGTCAAGGGACAAAAGTACTCAGTATTTTTCAAAAACCTCTGGAAACTGGCAACAGGTCCAAGCAGAGAAGACAAATAATTTCCCCTACCCTGAGGAGAACTCTGCTTTGGGAATCCAACTTTGCAGCCTTGTAATTAAGTGCAGCTCCACTGAAACTGCTCACGTGTTAAGTTACGAAGTCTGAGCCCAAAGCCAGGATATACATTACTGGTGCCAGAGGAGTCAGAAGATAATGCCAGTGATGCCAGTGGGGAGGAGGAAAATTAGTGCTTCCAGCCTTTATCTTGACCCCTTGGGAAGCACAAAGGAAAGTGCTAGCAGGTCTAAGTTCCAGAGAAACATCACTGAAATCTTCAAGAAAAGATGAGGGTCTCAGGGCAAAAAAGCAAGGATGTAAAGTAACATCTAGATTCTGTGGTTCTGTCCATGGTAAGGGTTGAGCCTGAGCACAACCACCAGGATTCTGAAGTTTAGCTCCTAGAAAAATTGTAGCACAGGTTTCTACAAGAAGAGATCTTTATGTTTCTGCATAAGTGCACAGTTTAAAGGGGGTTAAAAAAGGACATTCCTCTCTAATTATTAGAGGTATTCTCTGCAGTGTTTATGGAAACAGAGGGAGGACTATAGATGGTAAAGTGCAACAAAAAAAACCTCCACAAAACAAAAAAATACAAAACCACATGACAAATAAATGGAAAAGCACCTTCATTCCTGAAAAACAATAGGACAATTCTCTCCATTTCCCTCATGCATTTATAAGGTGAACTCAAATATTAGTCACAAATTGTTAACTATGTTTACTGAAAAGAGTGAAAAGAAGAGTGACTGAAACCAGTACAGGTGTCACAAAGATAGAAAGAAGTCTCTATTCTCACAATGACAGAGTGAATGATGTTCCTGTGAAGGACATGAGGAAGGAGTGATCCAAAGGGAAATGTAGAGTGTTGATCAAGAGGTAGCATAGAAAAGATGAAGCCTAGGTAAAATTTTAGAAGGAATATTTATTATTGAGGGGATTTAACAGGTCAAGAAAGTAGGGGTAAGATTTTTAACAATCAAGACAAAATTGTCCATTAATACAGTTCACTCCCCTTTTGGGTTGCTGTCAAGGCTGGCACCTGCACTGTGAAAAAGGTAGGTTACCTATGTGAATATTACATGCCAGTGATATCTGCTCTACATCCACTTTACAAATAGACCAAGGGAGTCAGAGAACCACACTCCACACATGGGCAGGTATTTGCCTTCCTCCCCATCCAATTAGCAGCACTCCTTCACTGCTAACGATTCACCTCTCATGCAATAGGAAACAGCTGCAAAATATTGCAGAAATATACATTAAAAACCCCCAAACCAAACAAACTTCTTCTGAGCTTAAATTTAGAGTTTGTTGTATCTAAACTTGTACGCACTCCTAAGCAAAATCTATAAATATTTCCCAGAAGCTAAAGCTGTGAAATGCAGAGGTGATTTAGCAGACATGGAAACCATAAAAACTGTGCCTGATACATTTCTCTTCTAATTTAGAGTAAGTGGGCCAGTCTTATATCATATAGAATCATAATTCTCAGTGACATTTAAACCAAAAACTAACTAAACATTTAAACTAAAAACCTGCAAACCTCCATAAAGCTTTACAAACAGTATCAGTCATTTTAATATAAAGCTACGAGACAGTAGCATAAACAATGTCAACACAGTAACTACTTTGCAGTTCAAAACTTGTACCTGGAATACTAGAAAAGTAAATTCATATTCATAACAAGTCACTTTTCAATCAGTGGCTTTTTGAGAAGGAATAGGATCTGTAGCATACAAGAAAGCCACACTATTATAAGTCAAGAAGAATAGGAATGAAGGACTGTCAAAAGTAAAGCTTAATTAGGTTTGCAAGTCAAATTAAGAAGCAAAGCAAAGGAGGCTTCAGACATAAACCAGTATAAAAAAAGATAATTTGTGCTGAATGAAATAGAGATGGAAAATCTAAACATTGTTCCAAAACAGGAGAATCATTTTCACTGAGCATTGAGAAGAACTGAGGTTTTGAGCATGGGAGAAAGGCTGCACAACTCATGGAAGAGATGTATTGGATAAAATGATTTCTAACATACTGAATGGAATTAAAACTCAAAGATTTTAATTCACTCCAGTCATCAGCACCGGATATCTCTGATGTGAATGAACTGTAAACATAACAATGTCTGCTGGCATTAATATTCAAATAAATCAGCTTTGTTTGGGGAAGCTGAAGGGATCAAATAATTATAGGCTGCTGCCTATGAATAATTGAAAAGCAATTAAAAAGATGACAGATTCAAATGTCAGATGATTTAATGAGGGATGACAGCCGCAAATTGCAATTTGGAAAGATCGAGGAGGACGTTGGGAAAGCCTCTCTCATGGAAGGACAGAGCAGCTCTGCAACAGTTAAACAGGAGAAGCTCTGAAAAAATTCCTTGGTGGAGTTGCCAAATCATGAGCTGGACAAGGCCATGGCTGAGCAGATCTGGTACTGGTGACGGTCCTCATTCGAGTGGGTTGGATCACGTATCTCCAGGGGCCTCACTGCATTTTGTATATTCTTGTAGAGTTTTTGAGTAGAGAAAATTACTTCTGTTCCTACAGGTTCCAGCACAACAACCACTCTCTCCTGAGTTAGAGTTCCCTATCTACTGCTACACCAGAATTAAAATTCTGATCAAAAGTCGTTCATCAACAAAGTCAAAATGCGGAGAGAGCTTGAGGGCTCTGCAAGAGACAACACAGATGGAGGTGAGAGCAACCTCACAACATTTTTGAATTGCTGCTACAATTGTCAATATCCCCAGTATCTACCAGGAGGAAAAGCCTGCAATGGCACTGTTAATAAGGAGCCAAAGAAATGTCTGCTCCTTCACCCCAGGCATCCCACCATGCACTGGACAAGAGGCAGGACAGGATGAAATTTGGTGCTTCCTTCAGTAAGAACAAATAAATGCATAAAAATAACAGACTCAGTCACAGCAAGTCATTGAGGCTGAGAATGGCAGTTGTGTGTAAAATGAGTTGAGCAAAGTTATTGGGGTTTCTTTTGATACAACTTGAATGAAAATCAGCTTCCATGATGGTGTAAGTATTCCCAGAGTAGACTCCTTAATTATTTACAGCCTTGGTTCATTCAGATAAACAGACTGTGCTAATATGTGTTTGAGCTTCACTTAGGAGAAAAAAATGGTTATTTGTTACAGATGTGAGTATTTCTGTGCTGGGTACTCACCACATGCCGCAACCAACAATAAAATGCAGAGTGGTTGAGCTTGTGCCTCACAGTAAACTTCAAAATTTCATCTAGTTAAGATTTTCCTTCTTAATACCCTGTAAGCTAAAGCCTAAAGATCTAATGCACAAGGCCTTTTTAATGGATTCATGTACACAGTGATTTAGGGTTGAGTTACTATTGTTAATAAACTTAAGGCTGCTGGAGTTTTTACATTCTTTTTAGATAGATTTCCCTTTATAACTTACAGATGTAATAAACTGTAATGCATCAGCTAATGAATGAAAGAGATGAGTCTCATGAGATGGCAGCATCATAGAGAGTGTTTCTCCTTTTTTAGAGATGCTTGCAGTGAAACTGGTGGCAGAGATAGTGGAATGACACAGAGATCCCCCCAGAGGGACAGATTTAAGGTTGTAAATAAACAGACAACACCCCAAAATGTACATATTGCAGTGCCCTTTTTAATAGTCTGGAAGTACTTTATAAGGAACATTATGGACATTTTTCTAATTTAATACCTGATGCACAGAAACAAAAATAAATTTATTTATGGTCACTTTACATTTTACTGATTGTAGGTCATCACTTCACTATTTGACCCTGTCTTGAGCATGACCCAGTGGGGAAAATTATAACTTTTATCCACAACTTGTCCATGTGAGGGACAAACTGTATTTTTGATATGTCCCTCCAATCATCTGCAATCTAATCAGTACAGTGGCAATCTGTGATGTCCATGCTTGGTTGTCCTATGGTAAGTTCAGTGATATCTAATGTCAGTTGATGAGCACTTAATGTTCTGTTAAATGGCATTTAGTGTCAGAAACTAGATGTAAGAAGATAATTTGCTGAGCAGATATCCCATCTCACAATGCACAGAAAATGCATCTGGGTGCTCCCCATTTCTTCAGTCTTCAATCAGTTGTAGAAGTTCAGGTTTCCACAGTCAATGCAAACAAAATCACCAGGAGAATTCACCTACTGTGGCTCCAGGAAACGTATCATCCATCATGATACTGGTCTGAGATGCACATCAGATTGCCTGATGAATTTGCATTCATTCTCTAGAAGACTTTACTTAACAAAGTCAAAGCAAGGCTGAAGGATCTTTTGACAGATTTGGCCAAACACAAAGTTGAGTGCTGCAGCAGTAATGGGCAATTCTTTTGAAATACATCGTATCCTGACGGGGGATGAAATAGTCTCTAGTTTGAAAATCTAGCTCAATATCAGTGGATTTATATGCTTGAAAGATAGACAGGCTTTTGTTAATAGCCTCTTATAATGAAAGGGGTTTTAATTAAGTAGAAATAGTGTTGTATTATATCATCTACAGAGTAAAGCAGTGACTCTGATCATATAAGTAATATTATCTTAGATGGACAGTGACAAATTCCACATCTAAATATTAATAAGTAGGTTCTACTAATAGCAAATTATTCATTGAGTGCATACAGTGGAATTTCTGGCTGCAGTACAATGATGTGTATGTGAGTCCGAGAAAATAAATGTGTTCATTCTCAAAATTGCCCTGTACTCCTGCTTCCAGTCTGTGAATGCCAAGTATTAAAGTAAGTCTAGAAATACTACTTCCATTTTTGGGTTTTATATTTAGATCAGAAGGAGCTTTCTACAAACCAGCAAGAGCAAAACATTGGAACTCCCTCTTACTGAGTACAAATTGAATATCCTTGGTCCCAGCAAAGCTCAAAACTGAAATGATTTCTTGTCCTGGTGCTCCATTCTCTATTTATTCTCTCCCTCAATATTTTACAGAGGTCTTATTTCTGAAAATTTATGCTTCAGTGCAAGTTCACTTTTTGTAATAATGGTGTAGCCAGCAGTGTGCTGGAACACCCACTTTACAATTACATGTTGTAATTTCAAGTGTGCCATTCTTGCCACCCATCTGAACCCCAATAAAAATGTGTCACAGTTTAGCTCTCTGTCATGGAAAATAGTATAAACAGTGTTCACTTCTATGAGGGAATAGGGAATCACAGTACTTCCCCTTCAAAATATTTTAATGTATCTTCTTTTCTGTCCTACCCTTGTTCCCACCTCCCACATCAGTGGCTGTTTCAGCACTGAGCAGCAGCACTGAGTGGCACACTTTCCTTCCATCACTGGGACCACAATTCAAACCTGATCTAAAGTTCTGGATCTTTACCTGCCATCAACCTCCCAAAATGCCCTGTCCACAGCTGCACGTGAACATCAGTGGCTGCCTGGGCTCAGGAGCAAACAAGCCCAGCACAAATTACCAAACCTAAATTACACCTCTTGCTCTTCCACAAAGAAAAGATTTTCCACAAAGAAAAAATTTTCCACAAAGAAAAGATCCTTATTTTCTCAAGTTTATCTGTGTTTTACAATATTCTCCAATATTTTTAGTATTTCCTCCATACATCTCTTCCAGTGACACCAATACTGGCTAGTAAAACACAATCTCTAATCAATATAATCTCATACTCCTGCTTTTAAAAGAAAAAATCCCAGCTATGTGTGACTGGGTTTGTGATAGCTGAACTTGAATGTCCCATCAAGTTGGGTTTTTCAGCATTCTAAAACTCTTTACTTTTCAAAATGTACTGCTAAATTTTTAAAAGCAAATTTTACTATAAATTCCTTTCTCACTTACTATTGTTTATCTGTAATTAGCCTTGGTTTTGCCATGTTCTATGCCCCATTTCACTTAAGAATAACATTCTGATTTGAATATGTGAGAAAAATATCCTTGGTCATTTTCAAGTTAGACAAGACAAAAATAAATTTCTTACTTCAAAAGGCATAAGCCTGGAGTATTTATGTACTCGAATAATGACTTTTGAAAAAAGTCAATCTTCAGTGAAAAATCATCACAAATATCTAATAAATGTTCCATGAAGTTAGAAATAAGCAAGGATTAATCCAAATTTAAAAGGGGTTTTCTACCATTTTACTTTTTCCTGTTTTCCTGGTTTTGTCAAGAGGTTAGAAAACAGTTGCAGAATAAATGTCAAATATTGTTCAACTGAAAGTACAATCTTGATCATAACACTAATATTTTCCCAGAACTTCAAAAGGTTCAAATCCTACTCAAAACATATAAAAGGGGAACATGCCCAGAGAAGTGGTGGAATTGTCTCCCTGACGTATCCAGAAACAAGTGGATGTGGTGCTGAGGGTCATGGTGTAGTGGTGGATGGACTTGGCAGTGCTGGGTTAACAGCTGGACTCGATGATCTTAGAGGGCTCTTCCAACCTTAATGATTCTGTGACTCTAAAAATCAGCAGAGTTTAGGTATGGCACAAAGGAAGATACAGAGAAAAAAATGGGCAGAAGGTCTTGGGGAACATTAGGGCTTTAAGCAACTCTCAGATTAAGGGAGGAAAGATAAGGAGCTTGGTTTTGTTCCTCCCTGAATTTCAGAGGATAAAAAAGTACTTCTAGGGAAACATGCCAAAATGCAGTCCTGAGTAAACACAGACAAGTCGAGAGTGGAGAGAGAAATATTCAAAACACCAGTGCTAAGATGATATTGAATCCTTGAAAGCAGATGAGGCTTGAAAGCCCACTGATGAAAAGGAAACGGTAAGAACAGAAATTTGTGGGATGCCCAAAGAAAGTAAGAAAATTCTGTTGAAAGATACATTGAATTACATAGTGGAGGGGGAAGAAGATTAGAAGAATATGGTGTTTCTCTTTGGGCTGAAAAAACCTCTTCACTATAAAGTAAGATTTAAAAATGATGTAACCACTGTGAGGAGAATCACTTCATAGTTAGAGGACTGGAGATCAAAAGAGCCTCAAAAATAGTTCTTTGCTCCAAATGCAAGAAGAGCCATGTTTTCCATTTCTAATGCACAGTATTTGTCCCAGACTTAAGGCACTCCCTGGTCAGTTGTCCTTTTTCTTTAACACTAAAAGAATAAGAGTAAGCCCATTCATGTGAGTATGTGTATTTCTGATGGAAACCACCAACCCACTCCCCTTCTTACAATGTTACACTTGTCAAAGAGTTGTACTGAATATAAAGTTCCACATTACCTTTATCTTCTGTTCAAGTAGTACAGAGGCAAACTGTTTTGCACCTGCAGCTTTTATAAGGCTGGAGTGGGATTTTAAAGGAACTGCTGAAGTGGTTGAACACTTTATGTGTGAGACCCAGCCTGTACTCTACATATTTATATTTGTTTAACAAACCATTATCAGCCAAATTAAACTGAAGTGTGAAATATGGCACTCTGGAAAAATGACATCTACCACCCTTGCCCACTGGAAAGAATAAGGCAAGAAAATAGGAAACGCTCTCACGCCATTCACAGGATTTTGAGTGTTAAACAGCCAGGCACAGAGATGCATAAATCACAGAGATGCATACATGAAAATGTTGGGGTTTTTTTGTTTTAGAGAAACAGCAGTACTTCTTTAGTAAAATAATGCTTAAATCTTTTAATCACACAGCTAGTGGGTTCAAGCACCTCCAACTCCTATCCATTCAGGAGTGGACATTTTCCTAATGCTTCAGCATGACCGAGTCTCTTCTCAATCATCTTTGTGGCCTTACCTTAAGTCCTGTGTGCAGTTCTGGGTGCCGCAATATAAGGATATAAAGCTAATAAAAAGCATCTGAAGGAGGGACATGGAGATGGTGAAGAGGCTGGAAGGGAAGCCTCATGAAGGGCAGCTGAGGTGATTTGGTTTATTCAGTCTGGAAAAGAGGAGACTGAGGGGAGACCTCACTGGAGTCTTTAACATCCTCATGAGGGGAAGAGGATGAGACAGGACCAGAGACAGAACTTGAGGAAACAGCTGGAGCTGACTCAGAGGAAGTTTAGGTTGGCTATACGGAAAAGGTTCTTCACCCACTGGAACAGGTCCCCCAGGGAAGTGATCACAGGACCAACCCTGGCAGAGCTCAAGAAGTGTTTGGACATCGCTCTCAGGCACAGGGTGGGATTGTTCCAGTTGTCCTGTGCCAGGCCAGGAGTTGGACTTGATCCTTGTGGGTCCCTTCCAACTCAGGATATTCTTTGCTTCTGTGACCTTCAATTCAAAATTGTCTACTAATAGAGATCTCTCTCCAGGGCATGTCAGTAAGAAGGAATGTAAAACCAAATGCAAGGCTTTGATGAATTTATAAAGAATGGGAGCATCATGGAGAAGCACATGTCTAACACCAGTGCCTGTTCCCAGCTGGGCTCATGATGTCCTGGAAAATTGCAACAACCTAGAGCTTTGCACAAGTGCCACTTAGAAGCAGAAAGGCCACATGTAACATTAAGTTGAATTTGCTACCAATTTTCTGACAAAATGCATTTTGTTTTGAAAATACTCATGCTCTCAAACTCTTTTAGAGGACATACATATCAGAGATTGATAGCAGCCATCACTGCCAAATGCCAAAACCGGACCATGGAGCACCAGCAATCTTTCTCACTCTTTCTTTGAAGGACACATGTTTGTATCAGTCCCTTCTTAATTTTTTTTCTCATAAATATTTTTTTTTTATTTTTTAAAGCATATCATACATGATTGGCCAATAGACATTTATTTAATTCTTCACAAAAAAGTGAAACTATGCACACAGGTTAAAAAAAAAACCAAAACAAAACAAAACAAAAAAGAAACAGCAAAGGAGAATGAGGCTTTTATGGCTCTCATCTAGAAGAGAGAAAGCTTGAGTTAAATTCCCTTGCCTGAACTGGGCAGGAACTGAAGTATCAACCTCCTGTGTAGTCCCAGGAGCTACACAGAGAACTGAACCCTGGTGCAGAAGAGGTTTTGTACTGTATTTCAAAGAAATCTTCAAAATATTTTACTGTCATTCAAATACAGGACAGATCTCTTTTCAAGCTTTATAATAATTATTGTTCTGGAAACCTTGTAATATAAACTTCAGGCCTGATGGTCACTGAGTGCCAGTGGATTAATTAATTTCTCTTAGGTTATTCACAGAAAATAAAAAATTTTCCTACAGTCAGTTTAGTCAAAAATGAACATTGCTATAGTCCAAGACAACACAGATACCACAGGCAATGCAGTATTTTGCCTGATAAGATTCATAAATCAGGCTGTAAGTCTTCAGTGCTAAGACAATGCCATACATAAGCAATGCACCCACATTCAGTCACATCTGAAGTTTTTTCTGCATCATCTTTCCCCACTAAGAGTCATCAAATGCACATTCAGCAAATCTGGTACTCAGAAATAAATGACACCCATAGGCACATGTCCCAAATCCCCCCATTTACCAGCATGGGTTGGAAAGTTCTCAAAGTCTTCTTTGGGTTCTTAGAAATAACTGCCACCTTCAATTTCATTTTCTCAAGATCTTCACCACCTCCAGTTGCAGAGATGTGAATGATGAATCATTGAACTGACATCCCAAAAAGGATCATCTGTCATCTGTTAAAATTACAGGCTGTGGAGGTAGGGATGTCTGCAGTTAAGCATAGGTCTGATTTCCTTTCTGTAATTTTGATTCCATTAAAAAAATCTTGAGATAAAGTGCAGCAAAAATAGCTTAGTACTTTACTAATATTGTTTAACTGGAAAAAAAAATTGGCAAATATTTAAAACTTTTGTATTCATTTTTGAAGAATTATAAGCATCTTTATTCTGCTGAAAAAAATGTTGCACTCATTAAAAGGGTTTTGCAATACCTGAGAAAAATCAGGCACCAGATGTGGTTGATTGGACTTATGAAAAAAAAATTGTATTTGCACATGCCAATGGATAATTGTTTGGAATTCAGAAGCAAAATCTACAAAGTTTCCATCTGCAGCAGCCAGAGGGCCGGAAATTGAACAGAATTTTCCCTACAATTTCTTCCCCTAAAAGCTGTCCCTGGCAGCTCTGTGCAGCACTGCCCATATGAAATGAAAAGGGAATGAGATTTTTTTCTTATGTTGTCAATGCCTCCTCTTCTGCCTCCTGAGCAGCCATGAGAGTGACAAGACTGGTGGGAGAAACCTGTTAGATGTCTCCTCCTACACGGATGCTTTCCAATTAGCACTTATCTAGATCTTATTTATGGTTTTAAAGACATAGAAATATTCCTCTCCAAAGACAGTGAAATGCAGCCCAGAGGCACTGGGTACCTCATGGACTCACACAATCAATAAAACACAAAACCCAATGCAAACCTCAGGAAATTGGTTCTGTCTCCAGACATAGAGCACACAGCACCTTCCCATCAGCAAAGCAACAAAAATCAGAACATCTTTTCTTGTGATTTGTCATCCTATCCTGAGTATCCTGAGGGATTATCAGAACAGGCAGTGGAAGGCCAAACATGAATTGTTCAAGACTTCAGCTAATTAATGGAAGGAAAAAGATGGTCAGTTGACAAGGGAAAAGAACCAGCTATTGTTCTGATGATGAAAGAAGCACTTCAATAGGCAGGCGACTTGCCTCCACCCTCCATTATAGCTCAAATAGTTTTGCTGGTGGTTCTTTTATAAGAATTAAATTGTTCCAAAGATATAGATTTTTGAAGGAAAAATAAAGCAAAAAAATCCTACCTTACGAATTTAAAATTGAGAATTTTCATGCAGGATTTTGAGAAAAAATGAAAGTCTCTTCATCAGCCAACACTTAGTCAAGCATCTTGAGAGATCAGAGTGCCAGTCAATCCAGAAATAATGAGGAGGGACAATGGCCAATGGCAAGGAGGGTGAACATAATGGGAAGTTTCATGACAGAGGGAAAAAAAGTGGAAAAAAACTGACAGTGGGGACGAAACATGGCATATGTGTAATATCTTTCCTCTATTGGGGCCTGCACAGATTTTATTTTTAATTAAAAGCATTATTCATTTTAATTAGCACTCATGATTTGTAAGTGATGCTATCTTTGAAAAATAGATAGAGCAATGACTCTAGACTATCCAGTTGGATTTATGTGTGATTTGGCTGCTATAAAGGTCACAAAAAAAGAAATAAAAATACCCTGTGAATGAAGAAATAAGGCAACCCATCCACAGCTAAAGTATAATATGAAAGTCATGTACAGAAACAAATACATTAATATTTTTATATTATTTTCAGCCTGACAATGAAGTTCCAATGAAAAGAGTGGAATTAGTCTATTCCAGTTCCAAAAGATCTGATAAACAAAATCTGAACTTAAATTAATTCAGTTTTAACAGGTTTGTAACCTGTTAAATGGCATCTTTCAAGAAAAAAAAAAATCATCCATTGACTCATGCTGTTAAATTCAGGGTTCTAATCCAAAATCAATTGTGCCTCAGCCAGCTTTCTATCAGCTGAGTCTTTTTTTTGGCAAAGACTCAACTCAAAATGAAGGGAATGCATTGGGGTGATAATTTGCTGCATGAGCACCTATAGAGTTGTTAAAATAAAGGTGCTGTGCCATATGCAGGTGTTCCAACATTCTTAAACAGTTCCTCCAGTATCCCCAGTGCATTGCAATTTCAAAGTAAGCAAACCCAGCAACAGCAATTCTTCATCTCGAATTTGGTTTGGAGCCCCGTCTGGCAAACGGCTCCGATCCCCGCTTTAAAGCACATCCTCCTGCTCAAGCGGCGATGATGGACTGCAAGGAGCTGCATTAAGGTCTCAGACAAGTAAATTACTCTGGCTTCAAACTGTCAAGTAAACTTTGCAGCTTTGTACTTCATAGAGTACAGTTGGTGATAAAGACACAGAAACCCCAGGCTGCTGGTTTTGGCCATAAAAACGCCGACTGAAGTAATCACCCAGTACAGCATGTGATGAGGAATATCATTAACACAGCAGAGACACACACTTGGTGAACTGATACACTTCCAAACACTCTGAAAATTGCTTTTCCTCACCTACCCCCAAAGTCCTTCCTTTGAAGCCTTCACAGGACAGGAATGTGAGACAATTTCAAACCCAAAATGCAATAACTATCTGATCACAACTTTGACAACTGTATTTTTTAAAAGTATCTGCTTACACTCCTGTTAGTGCATTCCAAAATTCTGAGACCAGGTAAACCAAGCTGATAGAGGGATCTAGTGCTTAATCACAGAATCACAGAACAGGACAGGCAGGATCCGGGGATGTGCAGCTGCATCCTCTCCGGCTACAAGATCAACTCCAAACTCTTCATGCAACAACACAGGCAAATGAATAAAGAAGGAAAAAATATCAGTGAGCAAAAGAAATGATCACAAGACATTTTTTCTTAAGATACGTTTAAAATAGAGCATTATTTGTTCTCAGTTTTTTAATAAGCCACACTATCAGTGCTGAAACATACATTCCCAAGTGGGATAGTGAGATAAACTCTACAAATTTCACTACCTTGGCACAACACGTCTTTTTATTTTTCAAAAGATAAAACACCTCATTGCCTTTTCAGCACACAGATAAGATACAGACACCTTTCAGGATGGATAAGGGCACTAATTGATGAACTGGAAACTGTTCATGTTATGCTGCTCTAAAAGATGCTTTTGTGCTGATCCAGTCTCCTTGAATAAAAATAACTGCATATACATACCATAGTGTTTGTTCCACTAGCAGTTTTTATGAACTTGGGTAAAAATATTATAAAAGCAAGTACTCATACTGGATGAAACTGCTTTGGGTAGGAGTCTGCGTGTTAGAGATGAGAACTGCCCTTGGCCATTCAGCCTGCGTGGTATTTATGAGCAACACTTCATTTTCACAATCTTAGAACACTTACAATAAACAATAATGATAATAGTTTTCAAAACACTTGCTGAATTTCAAAATATTTTCCCAGAGAATAATGTTTGCCTCTCTCTGTGTTGATACGTGCCTTGGAGTCAGGCTGTTGCAGGGAACTGTGGAAAGGTAAGAATTTTTTGCTTATGATACTGAACAGTAAATCTTGAGTATTAGACTCTTAGATCTTTAAATAATATTTACTATTGTTATATGCATGGCTTTATAAGCTATTTTAGAAAGTAATTTAGAATATGAAGAAACAAGATAACCTTTTTCAGCTCAGCTCTAAAATTACAATTGCATTCTCACTCTAACTGCATAAATAACACCTTTCTCTGTCAGTTCTGGGATGCACAAATCCTTCCTCTCCATAAAATTTACCAACCTAATAAATACTGACCTAGAATCAGCAATTTTGGTATTTACTAGGGACTCTAACTAAATTCATAAATCAACATAATACCTAAGTGGGCAGTACTACAATAATTTTATATATTCTATATAACTATTTCACGTAATATATTTAATGGTTAGAAACATTACACATTTAGCTGGCAAGTCTCTCCTTTAGCATTCAATAAATGCCACACTTTTACATAAGAAAATGTATTTCAATCTAATGTTTATATTTTGACTGCACCTAAAATGTACTTATTGTAGCATACTGCATCAATAAATGAACAATTATTTCTCAGTGGCATGTAAAACACATAGTGATGTCAGCAGCATTAAATTCTAGTGCCAAGGAGGGAAACAGTTAAATGTAGTTTAACTATAAAATTAATATTATACTAATTTTAATAAAAGGAAAAGATTTACCTTATTATTTTTAGTTCAGACATGCAGTCATGTGCAAGGTAATTCAATACCCACTGTATAAAATCTGAACTATGGAAATGTTTTACAGATGTTTCTAATCAGCTTCCTTTGTTTAACATTAGAGCTAACCTCCAGAAGACACATACAAGCTGCACATCCTACAGGTAATGCTATCCAGATGGGATGTTTTCCCTGAACATCGTGCTCACTAACACAAGGAATAAGGAATAACATAAGGGATATGCTGTGAAGAAAAAGCATCTTGGCAAAGCATTTCTAATGTCATTTTGGATTCAGTGCCACGACACATCTTTTCCAGCTTGCCTGAAGTACTTCTTGTGGAAAACTCCCAAAACATACAGCATAAAAACGTCTTGGGTTCGGACAGCTTTATGTTGATTGCTGGGCTCTAGCAAATACTAAATACAGTAGTGATAGCATCTTAATTCTTAACTTCTTCCTTTGGTTAAATTGTACAACTTCTCAGCTGTTGGGTCTCTAGAATATTCCTGCAGTCCTATGCTATACTGAATTTTCTCTGGATACACCAATTTGATCAGGAAGACACTCCTGCAATGAATGCTGCAAGCATGTCTTTCTTGGCAACAAGGAATGAGCTTCCCTTGCCTGGATGCTGGTTGGCAGGGAAGAGCAAAATATCCCAGCTCCTTAAATTCATTCTTCTCTCATGAGTTAACAGCAGTGACTGAGAGAGAAGGTCTCCAGCTGAGGCATCACAGTGAAGTGATGAGATGATTTTTGTGTTAAACCACTTGATGCATCTGCTGATCATCACCTCAGTGCCTCACCCAGGTACTAGTGATTTAGAAAGGGAAAAGCCCTGAAATTCCCAGAGAACTCCAAGGATGTTTGCAGGAGTGCACCCTGTAGCCCTTTTCTCTGGTGACCAGAGTGAAGGAAGGAAACAAAATCTTCCTTTAGTCCTCCAGAGAGACAACTCAGGCAGGGACCATCATTTGTCCAGTGTAGGACTTAACCCACACCCATAAACATCAAAGGGGCTCTCAAGTAGAACACTGAGGGGGAAACTGAGGCAGATTCCTCAAATTCCACGTAAATGCACACCCTCTCTTGTCAACCAGGACATAAAAGCATCTAATTCCAAATATTTTTATATTTTTTTCAACTGCCCACCCACCAAACACATGTATAAACATCAGACCAGGCTTGCACAGCAAAAAAAAAACCAAAAACAAACAAACAAAAAACAAACAAACAAGCAAAAAAAAAACCCCAATAAAACAAAACAAAAAACCCCCAAAAAACTAACAAAAAAACCCCACCTCAAACAAAAAACAACAAAAAAACAAAACAAAACAAAAAAAGCACAGGAAAATCCTCTGGAATCCTCTGACACAAATACATTTTCAAAGAACAACCAAGGACATAAGAAACTCTATTTTCCACCAGGCAATCAGGTCTTCCCAGAAACGATCCTGGCATCACTGTGGCATCACTGTAAGAGCAGCTGTGTTCAGGGTGGCTGCAGAGAGACGTGGATATCTACAACAAATCTGCTGTAGATCCCTTCCTTGAGTGCACGAAATTCCTGGTCTACAGTCAGCAAAACAGAAATGAGATCCACAATCCAGTGCTCCTGAGCTGACTCCTGCCTACCTTAGAGGGATCACATCCCTTGGCAGGGCCTGGCTGGGAGTTCCAGCACATCTAACTACTAAGCACTAATAAACACTAATTAAAGTGTTTCCTGCCCCTGAGAAGGGCAGCAACTCTTGCGTATGAACACAGCCCTGTCTCCTATACTTGTATTACTGAAGCATTTGGAAGTTTAATAAAAATTTGGATTTTAAATGGCTTGTGACAGGTTAAGATTAACATCCTCCGACTGCAATTGCTTAGAAGCAGGGAACTGGCAAGACACAGGCTATATTTCAACCAGACAGGCATGTTTCTACTGACAGTGACAGAAACATTTCCACAAAATAGCCTCCTGCTGTCTCCAGCACTAATGAAACGCACGGCATACGGCGGCGGAACGGCACTACATTTCCCTCAGAATATGAAATGCAAACTCTGCCTTAACCACCCTCCAGAAATCCACCAGAACTACAACTTCTGTATAACATTAAGTCTTTGTTAAATTAACTGCCGGAGGGCCTAACGGCTCATAAAAAAACCCCATCACTTCCAAAAAACACCCCCAAAATTATGTCATGAAGAACGAATTGAGATGGAAATCCAGTCAGACATAACTCTTACCCATCACTTGTGTGTATGGCATAAAAAGGGCTGCAGGCCCTGTAGTTGCAAGGAAGAGCAAAATAACTAATTAGGTCTATGAACAAAGAATATCCCAATCCTGCTCCCCAAAAGAGGTGTTTGCACATTTTCATGATTGCAAGAACACAAATTTTACACACAAAATGGATAATGGTGAGGTGTAAACCTTTCACTTCCATGATCCTGAACTGCTGATTCAAACATACACAGTCCTGCAAGACAGACTCTGAAGTAGCTTTGACAGCTGAGTTTTACTAGACCATAGTTATGCCAAAACATCCTAACGAGGGCATAGAGTCATTTGAGGTCCTTAACTTGAAATTCTGTTATCCTCAGAGACATTAAATTATACAGTCAGTCCCCTTTTCACTTAATTATTTATTTTTTCTATATATCTATTCTGGCTTTTTGTTATTTCTAGCATACAGCTATATGCTACTGACACTGGTGAATCATGAAACTGCAGTGCTTGCCACCATACAGTCATGAAAAAAGGACAGTGTCACACCAGGCTGAGAGTCCAGGCTGAGAGATAGCAAATGACAAACACACAAACAAAACAAGCTATGTGGACATAACAGTCTCAAAAATTCAACTGGTATGAGCATTTTTGCAGATATCAAAATAGATGGGGAGTTTAGGAACTGCAATTGGAATTTGGAAGACAGTATTTGTTTCTGAAATTAAAGAAAGTGCCTTCTCTTCATAAGAACGTATAGGAGAGAATAAAGTTTACAATACTGACTTTATTCTAACAGGGAAGATTGACATAATTTTTTTAATGGATGTCACCAACCCACCAGGAGTTGGATCTTCATGACCCTTGTGAATCCCTTCCAACTCAGGATGTTCTAGGATTCTATGAAACAATATAGCAGAGAATTATGACAAAATATGCAAATGTGTAGCATTAATGCATAAGTCCACTGTCTTTAAAGTTTGGGTGTTTCCTTTTTTTTTAATAAAGAACATTTGTTTTTCCCTTCAGAATTAAATTCACTGAATCACAGAATGGTTTGAGTTAGAAGGGATCTCTGGAAAAAAAAATCCATCACTAAATCAAACTATAGATGAATATATCTAACGTTGAATTTGTTCACTTGGCCACATTTGGTGCTGTATTATAATAATGTAACAGAGCTAAACCTGCAAAACATTTAAAATCACTTTTTGTAAATAATGAAGTTCACCACTAATATGAATTAATTACCATTAAAAATGAATAAACAAAAACAGTCAAGCTTTTATGAGACCCTGCAGCTATAGCTGAAGCAATGGATTTATAAAATTTAAGCTGAATTTTTTAACCACAAATAATCACTATTAAGGATTATTTTGGATTAAATGCACATGTGAAATATATTAATACTTTAATCATGAGTGCTGGACAGAACCTCAAATATAGGTATTTTCTTTCTATTGGGAAAATCATATCCCTTGAAATAAACAACTTTGCATGTAAGTACTGAGCAATATTTCAGTGATCATACAGAAAAATAATAACATCAAAAGATGTATTCAACAGTCTTATTTTATGGCACTCACTCAGCATGAGGAACACTCAGGTTCAACTTTACATTCTTCCAGCAAGTAGAAACTTGAATATTGGTCTCTCCTCTCCAGGGCTGTTGTCCTATACACAGGACTACCAGCTAGACAAGATTCCTCTTTATCTCAGTAGATTTTTACACTTTCAAAAAATAAGCATTTAGTTTGCTCTGATGAAAAAATAAAGCAAATGTTGAAACTTCTAAATTTTTCAAGGAAATGGAATTTTTATTTTCCAGCCAAACACAGTAATTACAGAGACCTCTGAGCTGGACACGAACCCCGCAATGCTTGAGCAAGAGCCTGAATTTTAGGCTTGCAGTACTTTTCAGAGCTCAAAATCAGGCAGCATTTGAATCAGGTCTAACAGGAATATAATAGAAATGCCACCACCTCCTATTGTAACTGCTTGCATACTCACAGATTTGAAGGAGTTTCAAATGTATGGATAAATACTGGAAAAGGCCCAAAATGAACACAAAGGAAATTCAAGTCCTAAAAGCTATACTGGAGCAATCTGAAAGGCTTGCTTTAAACCTGTTAAAGGAAGGAAATTCACAGTTAAGACTGAAAATCCTGGCTGGAGCTCCAGCCTTCAAATACATACATTGCCTTGCAGAAACAAAAAGGGGTAGGCAAACCATACAAATCAAGACCACAGTGTCAGACTGGATTTCCAGTTTTAACTATGATTTGTGACATATTAGAGAACACTTTATTTCATTCTGTTTCCATAAAGTTGTAGCTCTCAGATGGACAGGCCAAGAATAGTCAAACTAGCTGAGGGTTTATTATAGCAGCAAAATCACCACCTTACTTGGGTAGTGAATGGATTTTTTGCTACAGTTCCATAAAAAATAGGAAAAAAAAATAGAAGAAAGGAAAAAAGAAAGATAAAAACAATGGAAGCAATACTTTCAGAAGGCACAGCACTAGATTTAACAATAATTGCCCTTTCCAGTATAAATCACTTTGTTTTACTTCCCACAGCACTATCAATCATGATATTCTGTGCAAGTATTTTATAGCAACTTCTGGTAGTTTACATCAAACTTTGATTAGGCAGTTACCCATAATTCTTCAAGAAATGGGGCTTAATTTAATAAATAATTGTATATATACACATGAATACACACCCATTTATATGTATATATTTAAGAGCTTTCCTGAACAAAGGCCAAAATTAGTTTGAGATCAGAGATATGGCTCAGATGACCTCTTGAGGCTCCTTCCAGCATAGTTCTTCCACAGTTCAGAATGGAAATTCCAAAGCAATCAGGGTAAAAAAATGTGTCATTAACCAAAAGGAAATGCTCAATTTATAACTGGCATGCCACAAACTCAATGTGTGGAGAGGCCAAGGATCAGCCACAGTAGTGGGGACACAGAACAGGGAAAGTCCTAATACAGGTGTCAGAGCCATGATGCAATTTTTGGGATGACATCGAGCTCACTTTTCACCTGTGACCAGGAATGACAGCAAAATTCAGAACCAGTGTGAGGATTAACCAGTTATTATTGCAAAGGGCTTTGAAGAAAACAGGTGCTGAGTAAAAATGCTGTGTATTCGTGGGATGACTAATAAAAATAGTTAGTTACAAGGAGCAAGAATCTAAAGCAAGGAGGGTACCACAGAAATCTAAGAAATCTGGGGAGGAGTATCGGTGTAATAAAATGAAAACAAACCAACCCGTGTTATTTGGCAATCCCACATGCAAACCACTTGAATTTTACACTTCTGGAGCTTATGTCATCATTGAGCCTCCACCTTCCACTCTGAGAAAGCTGCAGTTTAGAGAACTAGTATTTTAAAGCATGTATAAGGTGGCAATGGGGCAGCTATTCAAGAAAAAAACTATCCTATTCAGTCAAGTCGCTAACTGGGACACTGTTAAATTGTTTTATACCAGAAATTAATATGCCTCTTCCAGCATTTCTGAGGGGATGTGGAAACTCACAAATACTCCTCAAGATTTCAAGAACCTTTGGTATAGTTAGAGACTGCAAGTACATTGTGTATTAAACAAAGAAATGATCCACGCTTTTAAAATATCATCCATAGCCCTCCATAAATCCCCAAACCCCTCCCATTAATGGTTACTGTGTGATTAATGTTTGTACTGGGTCATTTTAATTAGTGAAACAATTCAGAGTTCTACCTTAAAAAGCAGCTTTGTGAAACTGCAGTAGTTGCAGAATATTTCACTCCTGGGCTTGATAAAACACTAAACCAGAAACTGCTTTCAAATAACTGCCTGCCACAGCACTTTTAGCCAACTTTTGCACCTGGTGCTGAGAGGAAAAGCCAAGTGAACTTTCACTCACTTGTTGCATGTCAGCTTCAATGCAATGTCTTTCTTCTGTTGTGTTTGGGTTTCTAACTGGAAGAGACAAGTAAGCTAAACTAGCAGCCAATCAATCCCTAAATTCTAAGAATGCAATAAAATTTGATACCAATAAATCTTTTCTTTTAACAGCCAAAAGAGATTAACAAAGGTATTTGAAATTTTATCCTCCTCTGTACTTCAATAGGACGATTACCTGACAACCCTGTTGAATCAAACAGCAAAATTAAAAGAGACACAATTAAGCTTGTATACACAAGGAACAGGATATGCATTTATGCATATCCCTAGTAGGTCCTCCATTATATATTAGCCTTGATGTATTTTTCTTCCTCTTACAATAAAAGTTATTACACCTTTGGACTGTCAAATAAAAATCCAATTGGCTGAGACATGGACCGTCAATATAAAATAGCTTTGCACAGCTTCCCTCTTGCTACAACCAGTCAATTTTTTTCAGCTCTGTCATTAATTTGTTTCATTACTTGAGGAAAATCCACTTTGTCTTCTTTGTACTTTCATTTCTCATCAGTAAAGTGATCCATTTTTTCCCAAATTTGGAATGCTGATGTTGGCACAAGATCATCAAAGACAAAAATGGCAAACAATGTAAAAACACACTCAAGAATTAGAGATGATAAAAAAGTAGTTGATGAGTAGTGTGAGAATGGTTGTTAGTAACAATATCTGCTGAGCATATTGAAGTTGATATACTGACATCAGGCTGTGTGTCACTATACAAGTGCTCATTATTGATCTATATATAAGATATATGTTTGCTTCTGTGTTATGGTGCAGAAATGTCAGCATTCACATCCCCATGTGTATGATACTGTCTGCAGAAGAAGCATTTGTCACAAGACTTTCTGTGTTGCCATGAATTCTTTCCTAAAATGTAGAATCTGTCTCTTCCCTTTCTTCCCCATCTTGGGCTCTCCTTCACACTCAGACACCAACAGCCCTGTTCCACCTGTTCCATCATTATCCACTTAAGTTTCTCTGGCCTCATCTGAAATTCAATTTGGAAGTAACACATCTGCTGACTCTCACTCCATTTACTACTTCTTGATGACTTCTCTGTCATCAGCACTTAATGTCCTGTAAAGCTACTTCCCAAACTCATTCTCCAGAGCAGACCTTCTGCAGGCTTCAATGCACCAGCCACATCTCCTCTTTCAAACTCCTCTGCCTCTTATTTCAATTATTCCCATTCTCTTGCTACTGAACATTTTGAGAAAGTGTCATGGGAAGCTCTTCCAAACTCTTTTCCACTACAAGGTTGTTTTCATCTTCCTTTATCCCACTACTTTAAACAACTCTTTGCTGAATCTCAGGCTTTGCATTCCTTATTCACAGCCTGGTTTCCACTTCAAGCACCATAATTCTTCTGCTACAGGAGAGAAAATAAGCATTCCCACAAAGCAGCTCTAAGTTTTTGTTCCTGAACACCTTCTCTTGTCATAAATCTTTAGCCTTTTTCCCAACTCTGACCCACCTCAGAAGCTGCATCATATCCTGCCCACTGAGTTTTCAATTTTTCTTTGCTCTCTGGTACTTTCCCTCACTGTATACAGATCACCTCAGTCAAGCCTCTCTTTTAAAGAAATTGTATCTCAATCCAGCCCCAAATCTTCTCCAATTTGTTTCCTTCTCTTCATCTATTAAAAAGCATACACTATGAAGTTTTCAGCTAATGAACAGACTTCTAACTCTGTCTTGGATCAGCTCCAAGGTGACTTTTCATAAATCCCATCCCTTAAAACTGTTCATTTTTGGGACACTGTGTGCCTCTTCCTAGCCAGAAACCTGGGCCTGCAGTATGTCTTTATTTTCTCTGACTTTTCTACTGCTTTTAACTTTGTTAACATCTCCTTCTGCCACAGAGAAATTCCTGTTTACCTTCTTTCCTCTTGCATTGCTTTAAGACTTCTGCCTTGGGGGAGTTCTCTCTCAGTTGGGAGCTCTGACTAAACATAGAAATCTACATCTGAGCTGGTCACCCAAGGCATAATTTATAGTCACTAGACAAAAATCAGCCTTCTGGGTCCAAATTCACCTCACCCTGAAAATAAATCACAGAAACCATAATTGGTTTGGGTTGGAAGGGGCCTTAAAGATCACCCAGTTCCAACACCTTGCCATGGGCAGGGAAACCTTTGACCATGCCAGGTGGCTCCAAGCCTTGTCCAACCTGGCCTTGGACACTTCCAGGGGTGGGACAGCCACAGCTTCTCAGGGCAACCTGTGCCAGGGCCTCACCACCCTCACATTTAAATGCCTGAGAGAAGCCTAAATAGGATCTATCCTATAAGTAACATTTCTCTCTATTGTCACTCATTATTTCTCCAATAAGCAGACTCTAATTCACAGGAATATCAACAATTGATAACAATAATTTCAGCAATAATTTGCTGAAATACCTCCTATGCCATGTGCCCACACAGAGGTACAATGCCTTTACCCAAAATATAAAAAAATGAGCAGCCTGGGCACGTAGTGACAGGACAAGAGGGAATGGCTTTAAACGGATAGAGGTGGGTTTAGATTAGGTACTGGAAATAAATTCTTTACTGTGGGAATGGTGAGGCACTCAAAAGGTGACTTTTTGATGCTTTTACCAGAAAAGCCTTAAAACTAAAAAGGGAAGAATCCTCAAATTAAAGTGAAGTTTAATATGCATTTTCTGTGTCTGTATAGCTTTCATTTTTCTATGGAACATGTGAGTAAAAAAAATCATTGATACTTTTGGATACAGTTGTACAAAATTCCTAATATATTACTTTACACAATGGAAAGTTCTTCTGCCAACATACAGCAAAATCTCAGGTAAAGCAGAGAGTTAATTTTACTCTCAGTTGTCATCTTTGTCAGGAATGGGTTACAGCCCATACTTGCTTTGCTCCGTTTATTTGCAAGTCTGAGATAAAAGACTGTTTGTGCAAGTTTTTGTGTGTAAGTTATTTTCTGTCTATTCAAGGACTGTGCAGCAATCAACACTCCTATCAGGTAGAACTCGTGGCTAGAAGATAAAAGAACACAGAAATAAAAAGCATCGACATCTCCCACAATTAAATAAATACTGATCTAAGGGTTTCTGCTTTTATCGCTGTTTTTCTTGGCCAGTGACACTTACAGACACAAAAGGGCTGCATTTGCCAAAACTAAAGCACTTAAATTTTAAGAAAACAGATTTTGCAGTGCTTCAAGAAGTAAAACAGCTTCTGCCAAGTTTTGCAGTACTTGCTCACTATTTGTATTTCCAATAAAAAATAAAATTGTTTTGAATGATGGTAACACCTTTGCCTTCAGCTACTGTTTCCTTTTGCAGAAGAGCAGAACTGGAAGATGTTGGAAAAGGTGGAGAACTTTGGTATCAACAGCTGTCTATTAATAATCAAGTGCAGTATTAGAAACTCAGGACCTCTGAACACTAGGTGTCAGTGTAAGAAATGGAAAAATATCAAAAACCTGTTGTTTCCAATCAGGTGGATTAGCTAAGAAACCAGAAGCAGCTGTGACCACATTTCCTTGTAACTCCGTAACACTGTTAACAAGCCAATCTTCCTAAAAAATGTTATTCTGAAACTAACAGGTTTGCTTCAAATCAGATAAGGTGATCTAAAAATTACAATGAATTTGCTCTGTTAACCACTCTGAGATGACCTTTAAGGTTCATGAGTTACACTTCAAGACCATGCAGAGTTTTACACTACCCCTTTTCCACTACAGATATCCATAAATCAGTTTGTGTCTTTCGCAATTAAAAGTTTACAGGTTGCTTGCTTTTTTTTCCCCTTAGAATCAAGGAAAAACTACATATCTATAACAGAAATACAGCTAATGTCTGAAGCCACAGAGGTGAGATGTCTCTCACTTCACTTAAGAAGCCCAGATTTTAAGTGCATGGCCAGAATTTTAGATAACTATGTTAGGACATGAAGAATCACATGCTTGAAGTGCCCATTTATCTCTTGTGACACAAAAGATGATCTGGTGTCACTACCTCAGCTTCAGAAAAACATGTTTGTCATATTTGTTTGCTTTTATATTTTACCATTGATAAATTTCCGATGCTTTTCATTTAATGTACTAATTTCTGTCAGAATCAGAATACTAGGCAAGATGGGTCTTTTTGTGCAGGATGGACTTTACACACATTTTCATATAATATTCTATTTATACCATACAAAGAAGATAAAGAAAGAATGAAACCCTGAACATCAACTTTCCATTTGGTTTCTGGAGCATGGAATGCAATTATGTTCCTCAAAATCATAATCAGAATATTGATTTACCAGAGTTCACCATATTGAGCAATACAAATCTAATGATTATTCTTAAATTCTTGATTTGTTAGTAAGTGACATCAAGTGACTGGAAGTAGGCAAAGACCCTGAACACTGCATCTGTACACTGACTGTCCCTGCTCATCTCAGCTCATCCAAGGCCTCAACAGATGTTAACCTCTTCTATTCCCCTAAAATTTTACATAAAAATTAAAAAAGGATGTATCTGTGTTTTGGAAACATGGGCTAGGTTCAGCTTATCAACTGTTTCATAAGAGCCCCAGAAGCCAAGGGAATTGAGTACATATATATTTAGGAATGCCACAGATTCCAAAGCCCCCACGAGTGAAATTTCATACCTACTTCATTCCTCTAGCCCAACAGCCTGAACAGGAATTGGATGTGTGAAGGGTGGTAAAAACAACATGTAAATATAGAGACATATATTCCTATACATTTACAGTACACATAGACCCATGACATTGTTATTAAAGGCCCAGTGTGATATAGAAAGCCAGGAAATACTGGGATTATTGCTGCCTGCACTACCTTCAGTCTTTATATTTTATGTGTTACAACACAATCTTTAAGCACTGATGACTTTTTGTTTTCTATTTAATCTAGTCAATGCTTTGGATCTTTTTCTTCACTATTGAACATGCTAGTACAACTTTGTAGGTATAATTATTCATTTCTTTCTGTTTGATAATTTAGGGTTTTAATAACAATATCTTAGTCTCTTTCCACTTGTAAGGTCAGGGAAATTCATCACCACTGGATGCTGAGCAGCATCTCTACATGACCAGGCAAAAAGCAGCAACCCTCTGTTAGAGCACACGCTGACCCTGCACAGAGATCCATGGGAAAAGAAAAAATCTGACCAAGTCACCAATTCTCAGTCTCAAGAGAAAGCAGAGAGAGAGCCCAGAATCCCTAACTGGGACTCTTGAATCATCTCCTGTAGTAAATTCTGTGCTTGAGAATAGATCTGAATATGGTGAGCAAGGGGCAGACAATGTTTAAAGTAGAAAACTCAGGACATGTCTTTTCATATAAATTACCATATAAATCTATCATATAAATCTAAATACTGACCACATTTAAATGCTGCAATTGCACAGGGAACAATTAACCACTTGCTAGATAAAAAGCCCCATCTCTTCTTTTCCATCCTATATGAGGAAATGCAGACAAACTCACAATGCTGGTAAATTTTTATACTACAGACTTCTTTTCCACTATGATTTCTTCCAGGGCAGGTGTGCCATGTGTTTGGTGCAAATGTATGCATGTTGTTTATTCGACTCTACAGTAGGAACAGAATGAATAGGGGAAGGATTTCTCCCAGATGGTTTTTGTGAACTCCCTTTATCCCATCCATGTAAACACACAGCATGTTCCAGCTTGCTGGGCTGTACATCCACCCTGTGACTTTGTACTAAGTCTGAATGTTTAGTTAGCCAGAAGATTGTTTCCATCCTGTGATTCCTTAGGTCCCTATGGTACCCTCGACTTCCTTTATTTTGTACAATCACAAATTATATTAGTTTGTCTTATTTTGATAACCCCTTTAATTAATGTCCTGCACAGGAAACTTTATAACCGTTTTAAAGCAGACTCATAAAACAAGGGCTTTTCCTGTTGCTGGGGTGGCATAAGTGACAGTTACACGTAACTTTGGGATATCAGTGGGCAATTCCTGCCCATGAAGGAGCTGCTTTCAATTCTTTCCTTCTTAAAAGGAACATCAGAAATGTTACAATTATGTATGTAAAGGTTACAAGTCAAACAGTTCCAAACCGTAGTAAGCAAACCCGGAGCTGTGTGAGGTTACACACATTAAAGTGACTGATCCAGTTTGTGAACAAATAACAGCTGTGATTTAATTTTAAAAACCCAAGAACCTCTACAATCAAAAAATCTGTAAAGGACCAAGAAAGTTTTATCCTTGCTTCTGTTTAAATCCTCATTTTTCCTACTTGACTCTCCCATTGTTATAGTCATTTTCTCTGGAAGGGCAAGTGAAGGTGAGTTTTCCCTTCTTCTTTTGTTTTAAACTGCAATAAAAGAATAACAGCTGCAGGAATAAGGCTAGGAAGAGAAGAAATTACATCATGATCCAGAAAATATACAGCCCTTTGAAAACATAAAACTCACACTGCTTATGATAAGTAACTGTATTTTGTATCAGTAAACTTATGCTTGTCTCTGTACTTTCACCATTCCTTTTCCTAGCAAAAAGTGACAAATGACTACCCAATCTTTACTAAACTCACTATAAAAAAGCAATTTATTCCACAGGATGAATTTACCTCAGATCTAGTCAAGACTCAGGCACATGGCTGAATCTCTGCATCCCACTCTAAGTTTTCTGCCTATGAATTACTGCTGCATTTTAATACAATCTGCATATGCCAGTATAGATTATTCACCTGCTGACCTGTGCTTTGTGTTTTGGTTGATACCAAAGGACTGATTCTGAATTAAATGTTGTGTGCGTAAGAGAAAATTTATTTCAAATAGTTAAAAAACAACAAAAAAATTATCCATGTGTACACTCAAAGTGTTGATTTATACATATGTATAACTCAGGACCCAAATCATGTTCCTACACAGGAAGCAAAAGTGGAATATTAATAGCTTTAGGTATCAGCACAAGTTGTATGAAATTAAATACTATAGGAAGATAAAAGTAAATGACAAAAGAAATTCCAAAAAATATCATGTACAATATGATTTTGGGCAATTGAAGTTCCTTTAAGTTGACACTACTGAATTCTAAGAAAAACAGCCAAGTTGGTCTGACTTCTATCATTTGACATCAATTGGAGAGAACAGAGTCCATCTTCCAGCAGACACACATTGGCTGACAGGGAGCAAACCACAATTCTATTAACATGAATTCTACCATTCATGACCGTCTCCATAAGGACTTATCACACATTACAAAGAATTACAGCAGATAAAACATTTAAAGGATGCAGTCCAAGGCTGTTGTGATGTGCTGTGGGCATGCCTCTGAGCAGCCACTCTTTCATGGACAGACAAGGTTACTTACCAGTATTTTATGATGTGCGTATGTGTAATTTACCTATTCCTTTGTTGAACTCTGTCCTACTGCTAAAATATCTTCCATTTTGTAAAAACAAATCTAATCTCTTCCTAAAAGCTATTTGATATCACTGAAACAAAATGTAAAGGACTGAACTTTAAATCTAGTGCTACACTGAATAACCAAAGTCTGTGAAAACAGGTGCCTGCACTACCCCTGTCATAGTGTGCCTAGAGAATAAACTGCTGGTATTTCATTCTGATAACAAAAACCCAGCTAATACATTGTCAGCATAGGGAAAGTAATACTATTTCACTTTTAATATTAGTCTAATAATATTACATTTTCTTATGAATCAGCACAGAATGATAAAAATTTTGGAGAGAGCTGGTGAAGGTGAAGAGGGACTTTTTCTCTTTCATAAATATTATATAAAACAATTTCCAATTTTTTTAATATCTGTGTATGTGCAAGATTTAGGCTATTTTGATGGCAAACCTCTCAATGATAGTTTAATGATGAGCAAAAATTCCTATTCCATTACTCTTAGTTATAGCTTTTTTTTTCTTTTTTTTTTTTTTACACAAAATGCTGAATAATATACATTTGTCCTAAAGGAGGATCTTCAAGTTTCCTTTCTAAGGGTCTGAATAGATATGAATAAGTTATTATAAAAGATGATGTTTCAAAAACTTCTTAGTGCACATGGAGATTGTACCAGATATGATGGAAGACTGAAACAGAAGAGGTCTTATTCCACTTCAAATGGTCAATAATTGAAAGGCTTGTCCCCTTCTGATTAACACCTTTTGCATTCCCTGTTGAACTGTTTTTGCAGGCACAATTTTCCTTGTATTACTTGTGCCTAACCATAAAGAAAATACAGCTTTGATTGGAACCTTTAGTTTTAGCCCACATAAAGAAGTACAATTTTAGGGTAACATGAAGGCATCTATAAATTCCTTAAACATTTGCCCATAAATGAACATTTAGATCTGTTACCAAATACTATCAGTCAAAAGTGAACTTGATTTCAAATTAAAACTTAAATTCATTGTGCTTATCAAATACATTGTGCTTGACCAAAAAATGTACAAAACTTTCTAGTGTAGGGGCTTTATGATTTTCTGTTGCTTGATATACAAAAAACAAAAGGTTTAATAACTACAATATAAGCATAAAAAATTCAAACTCATGACACAAATATGATGGAATTTATCTCTCACCTTTCATGCCTATCTCCTAGATATTCAAACCTAAGCCAGCTGTCAAAGGATTAATTTCTTAGTCAGCTGAGAATACAAATTCCTAGATAGATACAAACCCATTCAACTCAGAAAGTAATTTTAGGATGAAATGAATCTTCCTCTGGAGATGCTCATTTCCTCCTATACATTGCTATATACTTTTAGTAGAATTTTCCTTTATGCAAAGCAGTGTGCATGTTATGCAAAATACACACAAAAATGGATCATAAAATGTGATGAAGACTCTTAAAAATCTGCTTTCCAGGAATTTGCCTTGTTAGTGCACTCATCTGCTACAGCAGCCGGACTTCATGAAGTGCACAGTGGTTTGAAGTAGTGACTGTATAAATCTGCCCAAACCAGACCTTGATTTAATAGAGTTCAGATCAACTCTGAAAATAGGAAGCTGGAACTATAAAGCTGCAAGATATCAAAAGTTAACCAATCAAAGGTAATCATGCTGGAAACTTATTTTTTAATGCAGAGGCTCAAACCTGGACTTAATCAACAAGAACAAGCTCTTCTTACAAATGCTTACTATGAAAGATGTGTGCAACATGCCAGCTTTATTGCAGGTATAAAAGTAATTTCTACAGTTTCACTTTATACCTGTACTATAGATGGGAAAATGGACATGAATTAAACAAGAAATCATTAAATTACATAGTGAGAACTGCGTAGTCCATTAACATGAGCATTATGACAAAATCCAGGTGGTAAGCAATAAATTTACTTCTGCAGTCAGCTTCATTTATAAAAATAGCATTTTTCTAGTACTGGGTAAATACCATCAAAAACACCTACAAGTAAAGTGAAAATTTCACATAACTGCACAGAAGCTCAATAAGGATGTGCAATTGAGGATGACAAATGTGCAAAATTCCCTATCAGAAGCCCCAGGCATGTAAAACGCTACTGATTTAAGAGTTCCGGCATGTGAATGTCAGAGGTCAAAGCAATGAGCTATTAAAGATACTTTCACTTCCTCAGGAATAAAGTGCTGTCTTGGGCTGGGAGGGGAAAGGTTAGAAAAGCTGTTTATCTGCCGCTCCATTCCCATTCTTCCTTCTGTCAGGAAATCCTACAAGCTCCTGCACCCCACGCAGGGTTAACCCTGGGTCACATCCAGCCCCCGAGTAAGTTCCCGGCTTTGATTAAAGTGCAAAGACCACATGGCCACAGGTTGCACTTTCTCAGCTGCAGGGTTTGGTAAAGCTCAGCTCAGCTCAGTGGGACAGAACAGCCCAGACTCCAGCATGTTACTGCTGAGAGAGGAGCGAAGCTGCAGCCATCGGTTTGCATAAATTACAGGGGGCATTAACAAAGAGAAAATGTTACTTTGTCAGAGCTAAAGCTGGAATAAGAACTACAAATACATGCCCAGGACAGAGTGTTTAACCAGTGGGAAACCTACAGAGAGGGGAGAGACGTTGTCCCCCTCCGAGGAGCCATGGGGCATGTTCAGGACAGCCCAAGAGGAGTGTAATAAGGAAAGAATCCACAAAGATGCCAGGAGACTGTGAAGACAGGGATACACTGTTGGGCTGTAGAAGTATGAGCAGAAAGAAACTGCCTGGAGCTGGAAGGGATGCCAAGGCATTTGCTGAGATGCAGGAAACTACTGAACAGCTGCTGGATTAGGTGCAAAGCTGAAGAAAAACACCTGTTGCAGGCACACAGTGGGCAAGGGGAAATCTGATTTTAGTACATTTCTATTAAAAACATAAATGTCTTATATGCATGAATATGTTGAAATATATATAAAATGTATTTTTATACACACATAAATATTTATAATGTGTGCTGTATCCTGTTCTGAATTTCATCATTTTACAGAAGCGTTTAGCTCTAGTTAAATGTAGTACTGGAACCTACCTTGAAACTTAAAAAGCCCTGTCATTGCTGAAAGGGCTCATTACAAAGAAGAGGTGTAGGAAGTTGCAGCTCAAAGCTCTCAACTTGCATCTCAAATCCATGGACTCACCAGATGTAAATATTAGTTATAATATGTATTGGCATAATCTATATACGTTAGTTCCATATAATGTCCATTCCCACACGTGCTGGTAATTTCATTCTAATCAGAGAATCATTAAGGTTGGAAAAGACCTTTGAGATTATCAAGTCAAACCATTCATCTAGCACTGCCACGACCACTAAACCCTGTCCCTCAGTGCCACATCTACATGTCTTTTAAGGGCTATGATAAGAAAATCACTCTTTTTATGAAGCTACAAGTGGCATGTCAGATTATACATTTCTATACGAAGGTATAGTCATTTGTCAGATGGCAAATTCATGCCTTGGTGTAAAATGCCATGATTTATCTCTTAAGAGTAGACTTATTTGCTAAAATATAGAGCAGTTCAAATTTAGAGTTGTTTCTGACAGATGTGATTCAAAACAACCTCATTTGTATAACACTTTCATTTGCTTTCAATATATTAAAATATTTCATATTTTGGCAAGTTTTTTGACAGAAATCAAAACATCTCATGGAAGGAATATTAAGACATAAATCCTAAGCAAATAATGCATTAACACAAATAATAGAACATAATTTTAAAAAAACTAAAAAAGACAGCAAGGCAGTCTTTAGAAGAATAGTCAGTTCTTCTAACAACATAAAGTTTTTTTAACAAAAAATCCATCAGCTTTCTTCCCAGGGTCAGGTGGTGTTGCATGTCTGGTTCTATAGATCACTGAGACCAGAGCATCACCCTCAGTTTCTGTGTTTTATTTGTTCCTAAACTCTGGACAAGCTCTTATTAGCCATTAGATCACAAAAACATCATGTGGATTGAAGGATTTTTAGAGTGCAGGCTATTTTGCCAGTTATGTTCTTACCAAATTTATCAGCTGAGTGTGAACAATGTCTTCCACCAGAATTGCAGTTTCATGCAGAGGCCTGCGAGCATCTCCCAGGGAAAACCTGAAACAAAGAGGTTTATTGCAAGGTTATGGAAATTAGTTAAAGAGAAAAGAAGTATTGGTCTCCTGAAAGATAAAAAGAAGAAAATATGAATAATAACAATAAGGTTAATACACCTGGATGTATGGAAATGGATCACTCAGCCTGGTGCAAGGATTATAAACCAAAGTCGTGGGATTAGTGGAACAAAAGAGCTGCAGGATGTACACTAAAGCATGTATGGAGACAAACTGAAAGACTGAGGAAACAGGAAAAATCCAGTTTGTAGGAACATTTTTGTACACCCCTCATCAATAAACAACACTGGAAAACCTGCAACAATGGATGACAAGATTTTTGCCTCAGTCTCCACTGACAACCTCTCTTCACACATTTCTCTTGATGATCTTTAATGTCCTTTCCAACACAACAAATTCTATAATTCTATAATTCTGTGAGAAAAGAGCGAGCAAAACTGCAGCACGTGCACTACTACCTCTGATTTTGAAGCTCCCTTTACTTACAAAATTACCAAATAACAATTTGAAAAGGTAAAATGCCAACAGCTTTTTATCCCAAATCTAAATGCTGGTGCTAAGATGTGGAAGAAACAAATGAAGGGTAAACATTTTATACATAATAATGTATGTGAGACTCCTAAAGGCGGCACTGCAACATGAAATGGCAGGAGATCATAAAGAGATTATATATCACAAACAAAAGGCAAGGTGAGACCAGCAAGGAACATAAAATGAGGAATAGTGACAATGGACTTTGCAAGGCAATTTTTTCTTCTTCCTACTTTTCTTATACTTCTGCTATTTCTTGCTCTCCAAGAAACACCAGTCTTACATCATTCTAGAGAAAGATAACTCCTATGCTGTTTAGTATTTCCTCAGAACATTTCTAAGAATAAAACACTTTCTCTCCTCCTAAAGTTGAGTTTTTAAAATACAAAAACTTGCACAGTAAAATATACTCATTGTAAATTAAATAGCACAGGCCAACAATAACACTATATATTCTGATAAAAAGAGTGAAATTTTATTTACAAGCAAGACTCAAATCTTTATAGGTAACTGAATATATAAATTAATTCTTCACAAAAGTATTAGTCTACCTTGCAATATAGTAAAACACTATTTTATCTATAAACAACTAAAGAACCCTCTAATAGGGTTCTTTTCCTTTATCTAATAATGAAATTATTTCCAGTGTTCTGCAAGCAGCATTCCAAATTCTAATAAATAAATAAATCTCAGCCTGAAATGTGTAAGAGCACAACAAGAGCTACTCAGGCAAAATCTGAGCATAATCCAACAGTGTACAGCACTGGTCATAGCATGGGGAAATTACTCTCTGTATTTGTCCCTTATCCTTTGTCTCTCTTGTTGGGACTATCAGCATCCTAGAGACACAGTAGTGTTTTATAATATGTTGTACATTTCTAAAATGAGCACAACTCAAATAATTTTTTTCTCCATTATGCAGGGCTGCACATGCACATGGATTAGAATGTCAGGCACCTCCTAGGACTATAAGGACAGCACTGCAATCCATCCAGAGACTATTAAATATCTTATAAACTGCAAATACATGGACATGATATAGGAAATGCATACAAAGAGAAATATTTATTACCATAGTAGATTGGAAGATTTAACAGTATTGAAACCATCCCAGATTCCAAAAAAGTCCTCACACAGGATAAAGCTCAAATTTTTCTTTTTTTTTCTTTTTTTTTAACAGTAAGGTTTGTAAGTAAATGAAAATGACAATTAACAGTTGGTTTTAATCCCACAGGGCATACAAAACCAAAGAGAAGAGTTATCACAAATATAATATACTGTTCATTCTTAACTGCTGGACTATTTTTTAAAGATAATTATTGTTTCTTTTTAAGGCTTCAAATACAAAATAAATCAACTATGCAAGACAGTAGTAAACACCTGGTGTCCAACAATATCAGCCTAGACATACATTTCTCACATTCACAGTTTTACTCAGCACCCCAAATATACAAATTAAAGGGCTTTGGGTTTCTTTTCCAAAGACAACGAAGTGCAAGAACCAAAATCTGTTTCTGAGGCAGGATGCTGCCTCTACATTGAGCTGCCCTCCTCATCTGCATTCAGAAATCTCTCTCACAAGTATTTCACAGTTCCCCAAATAGCAGGAGGGGCAGGGGGGTTGCAATCATGATGCAGGCACATCGATCCAAAAGGAGGCAAACATCAAATCTCAGGATAAGGGCCAATGGCTTCAAACTGAAAGAGGATAGATTTAGAAAGGTACCAAGAGGAAATTCTTCCCTGTGAGGGTGGAGAGGCCCTGGCACAGGTTGCCCTGAGAAGCTGTGGCTGCCCCATCCCTGGAAGTGTCCAAGGCCAGCTTGGACAGATCTTGGACAACCTGGGACAGTGGAAGATTTCCCTGCCCATGGCAGGGGCTTGGAACAAGATGATCTTTATGGTCCTTTCCAACCCAAACCATCCTGTGATTCTATGATAGACAGATGCTGAGACATGAAGAAAGGTTAATGTCAACTGTACTTCTTGATTTAATAAAAAATCAAGTTCCAGATGCACCTACTTTCTTCCTCTGTCACTTCCATCCTTTCTACCTTCCAAATCTATTTCTATCTCAGTTTGCCTTCACTGTTTTCCCACGTAACTTCTGCCAGCTTCTTTCCCACACAGAGAAAACAAGATACTGGCATGGTGGTTTCAGCAAAAAGTAAAAACCATCACACCCACCCACAGCCGCTTCCTTTTCCTTTGCAATGGATCCAGGATTTTCAGACACTAAAATAAAAGTAAAGCTTCTTTATTCGTTAATTGTATTTGTACAGCATTTGATATGGTTCTTGATTCTAACATGCTTTTAGGATAACATTCTTTAAGATACCAAACACAGCCTTTTTTTTATGTCTTTCTGCTACCAGAGGTAATAATATTTAGAAATGCACAAGTAGCTTATTACTTTAACTCTTTCATTTTTTTCCCTTCACTTTTGCATTGTACCTCTCCACAGCAGAATAAACACTATACTGCAAGTCAGATGGCTCAGATTTTCCCAAGTGGCAGAATACAAAGTAGTTTAAGAACTAAAAGAAAACACTTTAAAAAAAAGCCCCCCAAATTTGGTGCCATTGCTTCTGGGAAGTGAAGCTGAACTTGATGCTTTAATATAAGTTATGAATTTCATTTCACATGTGCTTTGCTTTTATGGTTCATGAGAGTCTTTTAAAGAACCTTCCATTCACTAGACATATTAATAAGTCTTCCTATGAAACACATAAAAATTCTGTTGAAAATAAAAAAAGAGCTGTTTCTCCACAGGTAAATACTGAAGAGGAAATATATCAAAATACAACATTAGCAGGGCATCAAAGCAGCAAAGTATTATGGAAGACAGTCCTGGTAATAGAAGCATCAACCCATTAGACATGTCCTACAATAACAAAGCCTTCTTAGAAGATCTTATTTCAAAGGTTTGTCTGTTTTAAGGAAACATTTTTACAAGGGGGGGATCAACTTACTCAGATTTTCACAGGAGGATTAAAATAGTAGCATGGAGAAAGAAAAGACTGCTGCAGCGCTTTTATTGTTTACTTTTAGCTTCTATTTCTAATTTATTTAAGTTCCTGTAATGATGTTTCCAGGCTCTTCAAAAGGGTAAATCTCCAAGCCACTAAGTGCCTACATGAAGTATCATGGTACTATGTGTAAACACACGCTCATACTTGGCACATGCTAAGGTCCCACTGCTGCTCATGGTGCAGGGACTGACATTTATAAGAAGTTCAAAATAGGCAGCTACAGAAATAAAGTACTTTTTGCTGCATTTTCAGGGGTTTAAGTGCCTGAGAAAGGTATTGGGGCAGGCAAGGCACAGGCTTGGTTCAAAGCCCCTGATGCAGAGCTCTCCAGGTGGCCAGACCACCAGGAGAGTAGACTGTGGAGACAGAGAGCTGCTGCAACCTCCCGTCCTCCACAGCCCCGAAAAGCTGTCCTGGCCAGAAAGGAACTATAACCAGGGTGGCTGGGAGTGCACTGAGCTAGAATAAACAATTTCCCTCACTGGGGTTTCTACTGAGTTCACACCATAACAAGTCTGCCCCAACGCATTCAGAATTTACCATCTCAAATAAATGTGATGAATCCAGCCTAGGGAAAGAAAGTATAAAAGCAGCCAGGTAGTCTGGTGGGAAATATGTGCTGCTTTTTTTCTCCTCTTCTAGAAATCTCTAACTCTCCTTTTCTGTTCCTACATAAAGGATGAGCATGTGCCCAGGTGGGCAAGAAGGCCAATAGCACCTGGCCTCTGTCAGCAGCAGTGTGGGCAGCAGGACCAGAGCAGTGATTGTCCCTGTGCTGGGCACTGGTGAGGCCACACCTCAAGGGCTGTGTCCAGTTCTGGGCCCCTCACAACAAGAAAGACATTGAACATGTCCAGAGAAGGACAAACGAGCTGGGGCAAGGTCTGGAGCACAGGTCTGAAGAGAAGCAGCTGAGGGAGCTGGGAAAGGGGCTCAGCCTGGAGAAAAGGAGGCTCAGGAGGGACCTTCTCATCCTCTACAACGCCCTGACAGGAGGATGCAGCCAGGAGGGAGTCAGTCTGTTCTCCCAGATAACAAGGGACAGGATGTGAGGAAATGGCCTCAACCTGTGTCAGGGGAGGTTTAGAAAGGCTATTAGAATAATTTTCTTCACAGAAAGGTTGATCAGGCACTGGAACAGGCTGCTCAGAGCAGTGGTGGAGTCACCAATCCTGGAGAGACATAAAAGATTTGTAGAAGTGGTTCTGAGGGACATGGCTTAGTGACTGAGCTGGCAGTGCTGGGTTAATTTTTGGACTCAATGATGCTAGAGGGTGTTTTCCAAGCTGAATAAATCCATGATTCCATGATCCAAACTGCCATAGGGCAAGCAAATACTTCTGTCCTCAACACAGAGGTATTTACCTGCTCCTGCCTACAACCAGACTGGGACTGTGGATCACAGGGATCCATGTGCCTGCCATGCCACAGTGACCTGAGAGGGTGCACACTGTGTATGTGGGAGCGTAGCCCATGACCTGGATGAGAGGTTTGGGATCCACATAACAATCTGGACATAAATCTAGGCTGCATATTGGAGAGACCAAAGGGTTTGTAAGTTGGCTACTGGAGGGACCAGGAGGTCCACAGCAGCTGCTGGGGAGGCTGTGGGGTTTGCTTGTGAGACCCACTTGCTTTGTGTGTCTCTGCAGGTGAGGAATGAGTTCTCCAGCACAATGACTGAGCTTGAGACTACTGGATTTAGCAATGACCAGGGTGTGAGTGCTCACCATGTACAGAACCAGCTGATTCACTGTTATCAAAACTAAAACCAGGCAAGGATCCCATAAAATCACATAGGACAAAGCAGCTACCAGATACATTTGGACTGTGTAATATGTGGGCTCACATCTCCTCAGTACTGTAAGAACACACAGCAAATTTCTCTTCTGTCAGCTGTTTGGTGGGAATGCACTTGGAATATGCAGCATATTAATTCTCACAAATGTTTCCATATTATAAGGAAGTGTTTCTGAAATATATGAAATATTGGAAATGTGACAGCCAGTTCATGACAAAGAAAATCAGTTTTACAGTACTGGGCACAAAAACGTCCAGAAAACTTCCAGCAATTTGAACACCTGAAGGATAAGAACTGCAAATGACTGTAAAACAGGAAAAAGAAGCTTTGGAAAATCAGTAATACAGTATCTTGAAGGATGCCAACTGTGAAGACAAAAATAAAAATGTGGAGATCAGGTCCCTTAGATGACAGAAAATTAGGAGATTCCTCTGATGAGCATGAGAATGAGCCTGTCATTGCAACAGACAACCCAGAGAAAATAGCATTAGCATAGTACCTTTTTCAAAGTCTCAAAATCTAAAGATAACTCCTGCCTCTGCTTTTTTTTGCCATGGCTGCTGCTGAACCAATTAGGCAGAAGTAAAGACTGAAAGGAAAGAGATGACTGGTGCCAAACCAGAGAATTGATCAGACATGCACAGGAGGACACACTGTACAGAGAGTGGAAGAGGAAAGAACAAAATCCAGGAGGAAGAAACTTCCCTGAGTAAAAGGACGATTTCAATAGGGGAAAAAAAGATAAATAATGAAGTCTCAAAATAATTTCCATTTTATGTTAAGATACGTTACATTAGAGAGAGGTGAGGTTGTTTTGTGCACTTCATTCCCCCCTAACACTGTCTGTAAACTTATTGAGACATCAATTTAAAAAGTAAATAATCTTGCTTACTGTATTGTCTAAGCTAAAGAAAAAAGGGAACAATCTAAAGCACTGAGTTATGCTAACTAACCAGCAACGTCTACAGCACTACCTGAAAAGGCACCAGAGTTTATATCACTATTTATATGTTTGTCTGCTTATCAGGTAACTTCCACCAAAGCCCTTTTAGAAAGAAAAGGTAATAATTCCATCAGAGTTCATAGCTAATATATTCATCTGCTTGGATTAATGAAATCAAGTATGCAGAGGTTTCACACAACATGCTGAGCATGGCTCTTTACCAGGATTTAGTGTATGATATGTAGAGTCAAACATCACCCTGATGATGTGAACAGCAGTAACTCCCCAGTTTCCTACTTCTACAAAGACTAGAGATTCTAGAGGAACTTGCAAAAACTAATTACCACCTATTTATGCAACAAGTGGAGACATCTTACTGCCTTATTTAAATGCTATAATATTAATTCAAAGAATTTGATTATTAAATGATCGAATCATTACTACAAGAAACTCAGCTAAAGGAAAACACTTTTCCTCAAATGTGTATGGCAATGAAAAAGGTAAGTACAGGAAGAAGCTGAAATGTCAAATACAAAATGGGGCTTTTTCATTCTAAAATTAAGCTGTGGTGATGGCTGCAAATATTGGAAAAGCATAAACAACAAGAAAAGAAACATTACATAATACCATTTAATTATTCAAAAGTACATAGTGACACGTAAAGGGATAAAATTTAGAACAGGAACATTTAGAACAAATTAGAAGAAAAACATCTGAAAACAAGAATTAAAACCCTCTGAAACCATCACAGAAGGAAGAAAATCTTCACTGCAGGAGACACAAAAAACTAAGCTTAGCCAAGAACTGGGGAGGGGTCTTGTGATGCTAAACAAGTACACAAAAGAAGATCTTGATTATGTAAATAAAAATAATTTAAAAAGAGATATAACCCCATTCTATTATGGTACATCAATTGCAACTCTGTGTTTGGAGTCTGAAAAAAACTTCATTGATGCTTATAATAATTAAAATTCTGAAACCAATAAAAGACTACATGATGAATAATCATTTTGAGCTTATTGAAAACTTTATAATGTTCTCTTAATGGTTCCCTGCAGATAGTTCTTGATTACCAGGATGGAAAGCACCATCCAAACGAATCATTGATCTCCTGAGTTGAGACCTAAACAAGGCAAGACCTTTGTTAGAGCAACTTTGTTTACCTGAAAATGGAAGTAGTTTGTTGACACCCTGAGTTTTTAAATGGTGAGGTCTGCCAGGCAGCAGGATTAACAATGCCTAACATCCTGCCAAATGAAAAGTCCAATTCTTCTCACAAAAAGACAAACCCTGCCCTCAGTGACGCCACCATAAATCAAGAATAACACAAAATCCTCAGGGATAAATTTCAGAGATGCTGAAGTCTCCCAGCTCCATGGGAGGTCATTCTGTTTTGACTCAACAAAGTGTTTTAAGCATGAACCTCCTGAATTATATTCTTAGGCTGATTTTGAATGCTTAAATAACTTGCAGAAACAAAATAACATCCTACATTTTCCTTTTAGAAAGGGCAACTTTTGTTAATGTTCCCTTACATACACTATAAAGTAGGCAGTAAGAAACATCTAACCAATTTTTTCCTTAATAAACTCATCTTCATGACTGCAAAATCACACTCTTGCAGGCCAGAAGAGGGGGAAAAAGGGGGAAAAAGAAGATACCACTTCATCACTTCTACTCCATTAATTACAGACCAGATGAGGTTGGATGTGTGGAGACAGCCAGTTCAATTCCCCTGCTCAAATAATTTCCTCAGGGCTGCATCCACTCAAGTTTTGACCTTCTGCAGTGATGGATACTCCACAACCTCTCTGCACAAGGTTCCCACATGCTTGGCCACCTCCACAGTAAAAAAATGTTTTCTTTATGTTTAACTGGAATCTCCCATATTTCAATCTGTGCTCAGTGGCTCCTGTCCAGTCACTGGCCACCACTGAAGGAAGCCTGGCTTTGTCTGCTATGCTCCCTCCCATCAGGTATTTATAGACATTGGTAAGATTTCCCTGATCCTTCTCTTCTCCAGGAAGAACTGACCCAGCTCTCTCAAGCCTCTCTTGAGGATGCTCCAGTCCCTTAAGCATATGAGTGGCCCCTCACTGGACTTGTTCCAGTATTTCCATGTCTCTCTGCACTGGGAAGTCCAGCAGTGGCCCCAGAGATCCAGATGGGTCTGTCCAGTGCAGAAAGGAAGAATCACATCCCTCACCTGCCTCAGGCAGCCCAGGGTGCTGTGCAAGAGCACACTGCTGCCACCAGCCCACTCTCACTGCTGCCTCTAGCCTCTTCAGGTGCTTGTGGAGAGAAATCTTCCCCTTTATAGCACTTCATGAGGCTCCTGTTGGCACATTTCTCCAGCCTGGTGAGAATGACAGCACCACGACAGGGTCCATCAGCCACTCCTAGTTTTGCATCCCCATCAAACTGCTGTGGGTGCACTCATATCCCATCACCCAGATCAATAATGAAGATACCACACAGTGCTGAGCCCAGCTGCACTCGTGTCCCATCACCCAGGTCAGTAATGAAGACATTACACAGTGCTGAGGCCAGGATCAACCCCTGGGATCATCAGAAGCAACAGCCCTTCAGAGGGACTTCACACTGCAGTACCAACCCTATGAACACAGCCCTCTGCCCACCCCTTCATCTATTCCATCAGCTTGCACAAGATGTTTTTACAGAGGAGAAGGACAAAAGCCTTGCTCAAGTAAAGGCAAACAGCACTCCCTGCTCACGCCTCATGCACTGAACTGTTATTTCATCATAGAAGGCTGTTGGGTTGGTCACAGATGATTTTCCCTTCATAAATCTGACAACTCTAAATCACTTTTGAATCCTTAACAGGCTCAGAAATTATTTCTAGGATGACCTGCCCAGGGGTCAATGTGAGGATGACTGGTCTGTCATTTCTCAGATCCTCCTTCTTGTTCATTTTGGGGACAGAAATGGAATTTTCTTCTTTCCACACCTCAGGAATGAACTTCCCCCAGTTGCCATGACTTCTCTTCACAAGCAATTTCATACATAAAATCAAAACAGAATCCTGTATATTATGTCTTTGGAAGAGCAAATATGTAAATTAAAGTCTGATTTCAATCACAAAGTGCAGAAAGATTATCTGTGCTTAAACTTTTATGACTACTGTTAAGACATGAAAAATGATTTTGTGTATATAAAAACACAACTTAGAAGATGCATTTGAGTAAAAGGTTTTTTAAGTACTTTTTCTTTCCCTGTGGTCAATATGCAAAATGTTGCCAATTTTGATGCAAGATGCTATAGAGGTCTACTTTCAACAGACTATTTATAGGTAACTATGCTTCAGGGTGAATATGGATAAATTCCATCCAAGCCTAATTTTCTAAGTTTTGCTAAAAGCTCTGCAAAATAATCTTTCTACATATGGTCTTCACTGAACTCACTTGGTTACTCTTTGTAAACTGTGGTATGTACAATTTCCACTGGCTGAGGAGCAGTGTGATTTTGTAAAATAAGTAAATGCTTGAATTTGGACAATCACATCATGGTGGCTTTAGAAGTCCTGTTATTAATGAAAAACAATAGACTTCACCCTCTGGAGTTTTTTTCTGTTATATTATAGTAAATACTTTCTAACTGCTGAAAATTTGCAGATTTGTCCCAATGCAAAACTGTGGCAAGAGCCCTTTTCAGTGTCATTGTTTACTCATCAAAATATATCAAACTCTAACAGTTAAGTGTCTTAAATTAATTTTACAAGTCCTTATGACTGGCCAAGGAAAAATATATAATTTATTCCAGTTGTATAACATAGTATGTTCCATTTGCTCACTCACAAAGGGTTTCAGATTTTCAGGAAACAAATGAGACAACTGTCTTTCTCAACCATGCAGACTGGACTATGATCAGTCACTTCTGCTCTAGGAAAAAGTTCATCTCAACAAAATACCCAAACACAACTGGAATTTAACAAAGCCAAGGGAGATGAATTCTCAGCCTGCTCTCAAGAGGACAGGGCATATAAGTGATGAGGAGAGCAGGAAGTCAAAACACAATTTCACTGTATATATATATATTATAAGTGTTAACCAAATGTGGAAACCCCTTGCTATTTTAAATCTAGATTAAAACCACAAGACAATTTAAACTAATCCACAAGATACAAAACATAAATGAGGATGAATGCTTTATGCTAATTTTTAGAGAAACAATATTCTTCTTTTTTATATTCCCCAAAACATCACGGCCATTTTTCATTGTTTTAAAAATTCATGTCATGATTTTATGAATGAAATGTGTGGGTGTTGAATGATGATAATTATATCCAATTCTCAAAAACACACTTCCTTATCAGATGGTAACATGTTTTATAACATCAGTCTTCATATTTTACTACCCTTCCTGAAGTCAGTGCCTGGAGAAGGGAAGCAACTTGTCCACTGTGGTCGATGTCAGAAAAAGCAAGTTTTCCCCCTAGGCCTCCCATTGCCAGGGGGGTAACAAGTGCTCTACTGACAAATCAAGCTTTGCAAATTAGAGTTATTTTAATAGTAAATTAGCAAATTAAATTTAATTTTAATAGTAAAACAAAATGCTATGAAAAGTCCATCCATGTATTTAGGGAGCCTGTATTTTCATTATTCACTTTTGCAGTACTTGTGTGAGAGAACTGTTGCAGTACTCACTGTAATAATGAGGAGAAATAGAAAAAGGTGTCAAAAAACATAACCTATCTCAAAAATATGAAAATTTTTGAGACCAGAAGAGGCTTAAAAATATCAGCATTTCTCACGAACACTGTTAAAACCCAACTATGGTATTAATAGTCACAGTATTCTACACTTACGTTTTAAAAATCTGTTATGTAAATAACAAAACCACTTTAAAATACTTAATACAACTTCTGGATCAAGAGTATTCAGAGATCCTAGCTTGGAAATCTGTGCTCTAAATTACAGATAACAAGTTTGGGGCAGAGCCTTCTACAGCTATGAAGCACCACAACCCCTCAGTTATCAAAATCAGACCCACTGTGAGCTGTTACAGGGGCTACTCTGTGTTACAATTGAATCTGTGACTCAAAACCAGAAACTATTTCCCCACTAGGCACAGGTAAAATGCATCCACTAAGAAGAAAAGAGATACAATAATTTAAATATAGAATAATTCTTTCAAATAGTTGTGTTTTATTTAGGTTTAACTTCAGGAATTTAGATTTAACTTCAGGAAGTACTGAACAAACCAATAATCTTACTTTTCTGAGAGTAAAATTCTACCATAAGATAAATCAATTTTACTGGATAGGACAATGCTTTAAAAATGTATTTTATTTCAGAAATCGAACTATGCAACCTTCTCCCTAGAGTAAGAAACTGGAAGTTCTCTGATAAAATCTTTTCTGGAAAGTCAGGGCAATTTCATATCAATGGTGTGTTCTTTTTCCTGCTTTCAAATGGATTACTTAGATGTTTTAAAATGTTATAACCCACAATAATCTGTTCCAGGCACCAACGAAAAGGAAGAAAAAAATTACAGAAGTCAAGATGTCGCCTGGAAGCACTTTATGGCAAACATTATAAAGATAACACAGAGCAGAGAAGCTCTGGCTCAATCCATTATAAATACCCCATTCTTCTTAAAATCACAAAAATGTATTTATAGTAAAGAACTCTTACAGGCTTTTTCCTCCAAAGACTTCATTTAAGCACAATTTGGCAGAATTTTTGGAACGAGAAAAGAAGAGATTTATAAAATATTGATGTTTTACAGTCACCCGAGTCTCGATCTACTTGCTACAAAAACAAATGCAAGGACTCTGGAAGATGACCACATCCGTGTCTACTAATTACACTTTAGTTTTTTATTTTGTCCAAAACGAGCTGTCTAGCAGCTAGATTGAGAAGACACTAAATCATCACTTAGACAACTAATGTCTCACTAAAAACACAAGTTATTGTTCTCATTTTTTAATGGCACAATATATTTTTAAAATAAATGCATGTGATATTAACCAAAAAAAAAAAAAAAAAAAAAAAACACAAAAGAAAAACCACCACCCACAAAAAACCCCAAACAAAAAAAATCAAAATACAAACCCAAATGGGCATACTGACAAAAGATGTACACACAAGGTATAGATGAACCTTTTTTTCCCCTATGTCCAAAGGACAGCGCAGATGTTTGTCCTCTCTGCTTTCACCCCAGGTTCCCCCCATGGGTTCAAGAAAGGGACAAACACAGACACAATAGGCTGCACTGACTGCCCTATTTTGCACTAAAATTATTAAATAATCACTTTGAGTGCAGGGATGAACAAAAGAACATAAGGAACAACTTTCTTGAGCTTCTCAAAATAAATAGTTTTCTTTTTTTCTATGAAAACGGCTCAGTGGAAAGCAGGAAGGGGAAGATGACAATATGACAATATATGGGCTTTAGAAATATTTTTTGGATAAGCAAATTAGGACTGAAGCAAGCGCACTTCACAATCTTCACTAAAAAATTTCATGCTCAAATATATGAAAAGCATTTTGTTTATAAAGTAAAGAAGCAAACCTGAAAGTACCAAATATTAACTGCTTAAGAATAATATATTTTAATACATTTCATTTAATACCTTATTTAATAATAATACAATTTAATAATAATAAAATAACACTAAAAAGAAGGATGTGAAGTTATAGTCCCAGTTTGACATGAGTCAAGAATAAAAGACAAGAAAGGGGAATAATCATGGCTCAAAGGAATGTCCCAGGGAAGAAATTCACAGGTAATTATTTCACTTTATTGATAGTAGTTTAAAAGGGGTCAATGTAAAGCACAAGTTGGTGTATATTTAAGTTTGCCTTTTGAAAAACAGTATTTTCTGAGCTTTCTCAACTAGAAAGACAAACATGATGTGTGCTCATTCACATGAAAAAAGCACGACTTGGTGTTTATTGACAAGCAGTTAGACTTAAATAACAGAAAATCTGGAGAAAATTTACTATAACATCACAGGTGGATTGAATTAATATTAATACACAAATTATTAAGTTAAGAATTCCAGGCTGCTGAAAAAAGGCAAAATCAGCAATCAAATATAGGCATTTAAAAAGCTTGGGCTTTTTGTTTGGATTTTTTTGCTTTGTTTTTTAATATACAGTTCACCCAGCAATATGCCCAGTACACGAGTTAAAGTAAATCATTACCACAGATACTGTATTTTGCTTTCTTATCTGTATCTGCAAAACACAAAGTGAAATGATAACAGGTAAAATTCTAAATCCCTTATTTATAAAAAACAGGCAAACCAGGCTAAGAAAGTTTTTTTAAAAACCCATACCACAGTCCAAAAGTCTTTCAGAGTAACACTTTTAATTACTTATTGCACATTTCTGTGACTGCAGAAGACAAAATTTCTGAAAATATTAAATACAGCATCCTAAACAAACCCACAAATGCTCAGTATCAAGCAACTTTTAAAAAGAACCAAACTTCCAAAACAAGAATTAATCTCTATGGACAAAAGTGAGATGTTGACATCCTCAAGGAAATATGTTCAGCATCCCATCTCCCCCTTCCTCTTCTTCCTTAGGAGCCAAGGAAGCAGTGACTGGATTTAGGGGAAGAACAAATTCTCCAAGAGAACCTGGGGTTTCACTGAATCAGACACTACAGAGGCAACAGAAAATACAATCTTTGGTATCAGAACAATCTGTTACAGGGGAGCAATTAATGTCTCCATCCTGCAGTTACTGAGCACCCCTCATTTCCCTCCTTTCACTTTCAGAGAGTCAAAAGCACGAGCTGCATTCCAGGGTATCCCAGGTGCCACAGAGGAGGCAGCCACAGAGCACTGAGCTATTCCCTGGTATTTTTCCTCTTTAAAACACCCTGACTGTGCTTCTATATCAAGGCACAGTCGTTGCTTCTCAGAGCTGCAGCTTGGCATTGCTCAGGAGCCCAGCGATGGTGCTCGTGGTCGGGATCTGTGTGGTCTGGGGAAGCTCTGCTTCCTCGGAAATGTGGCATCAAACAGAGTTTATTTAGAGCCCGAGTCTCTCGGGCGCACTATGTAAGTTTATTGTTTATCCCTTGCTGGGGAAGTCTTCTGAGGTCAAGGTAAGAAGCAGGAGGTAATATTTGATATGAATGTTCCAGCACACGTTATGTGGTCCATGGCTGCAGCAGCCCCACGAGCACTCTGCTGGTGGTCCGTGGAGATCTGGCCAGTGGAAGGTGCTGGCTTTCCCTGTTTCCAGCTGCTATATCATATTTGATGTATTTTTAGCCTAACTTAATATTTTCCTAATATTCCTTTTCCATGTAAGCAATTAGTGTGGTTACCAGGGATGGCAGCAGAAGTGGTATTTGGCTGCCAGGGGGAGAAGAGGTGGTCCTTCAGCTGGGCATGGGAGGAGAAGCACAAAGTCCTTCTTAGGTGGGGGAAACCCACCCAAGAGGTCTCAACAGCTCCATTTCTCCATCTACTTAAGTGAACAATTTAATTGTTCTTTTTTCAGAAAATTCTGCTGACACATTAATTAATATCACTGAGGAGAAAAGAACAAACCAACAAGTTGCACTTTTTAGCCTTACAAAAGAAACAAACAAGGTATAAATGAGTTTTAAAAATATGTGGCATTTCTGACCTTGAGTTTTGCAATTCATACATTTCTTTAAAATTTCAGCACCTGGAGGTAAAGTACAGATTTCTGCAGTTAATTCACCAATCTAAAAAGCAGAAAAATGTCTTCCAAAATAGATTTGGCCATGACCTAGCAGAATTGTGCTATTTGAATGTTCATTTCTGAAAAAAAAAATGGAAAAGTTTCTAGTATTTAAATATATTACCCTGTTAGCCTCCACTGCCTTAGTTCATATTTACTTACTTTCATCTTGCCTTTGACTAATCAAAAGAGACTCATCAAATCAGTTGGAGACAATTTAAATAATACTATATTAAATGGTGAACATCTGATGAACAAAGAAAAGTCTCTTTGTACACTTTTAAAATTTTCATTCTTATTTAAGTATCCATGAAACTACACTGACTTCAATTTGCTCATGAAGGTCCAGCTGAGAGCAGTCAGTCCCTAACCATGCAAGTACAGTTTACATTTTCTTTAAGGAAAAAAAAAAATCAAATGTTGAGAAGTTACAAATTAAAGTTATTCAGCTTCTGAGTTCTGCTAACAATGATGCTTATGAATGAGTGACTTATTTAGGAAAATAGTTGCTAGAGACAGGGATTTTATGTATTAAAAGGTGTCCTTGCCTCCCTTTGAAATGCAGCAGAGTTCAGGCTCCTTGCATCTCTCACCTCCCCCAAGTAAAATGGGTATTTTTTACAATTCTCAAGAGCTTTTGCCTGATGCCTGGAAAACACCAAATCCCTTATTGGCTTTAGATGTCTGTAAGATTTCAGCAGAGCAGTCTCTCTGAATCTCTTTCCAAGACTTTGCAACTGAGCACCTTCCTAAACCTCAGCTTAAGAAGGATTTACAGAGACTAAATTTGCTCATCAATGGCTGACAGAATAAAACACAAAATTGCATGAAACTGAATGGAAAATCACTTCCATGTATGAGGGTTTTCCTCCCTTCTCTTCCCCAGAAGCTTAATCATCATCTAGTGGTTGGTGTTCTTCCATCACTTTGACAGGGAGCAGACCATAATGCTTAAGAATTAAGCAACAAAAATAATAAGGTGGGGTGCTTTTTCTTTCTTTTCAAAATAACCCCACTGACTTGTATATGTATATCCTGACTGGCAGGAACTTTTTCTGGCATCTGTCCAGACAGTTAAAGGAAAGTAAGGAGTATAAATATGATTTTAGAAGTACATGAAGAATTCTTTCTCTTTTTTTCCCTCTCCTTTCCCATAAAGGCATTATCTACAAAGGTAGGTATGGAATAACACCAGTCTCAGCCCATTAAGATAGAAGGAAATGCAAACTGCATGGAAAGCTGTTTTCAGGGACATACTGTGCGACCATGAGCCTGCTTTGTATGTTCAGGAAATTCTCATGAGTTTTCTTAATGAAAAAAAAAAATTACTAAAAAAAGATTTGCTGTAAATATCTCACAAGCCATGACAAAGTACCTTATAAAATATAACTATTCATAAACAGTCTAGCCCTCTGGAACTAAAAAACACTGACACTTTCTATTAAAAGGTGCTTAGTCACGGTTCACTAAATATTTACAACGAATCATTTATTCTCTAATTTCATTGACTTTACTGTCGTTAGCAAAAGTCAAGAAAACTTCCTGCATGAGTGTGAATGGCTTGTGTATGTAAACCACAGCCCCCAAAATCTTTTTTATGGAAGCAGAAAGATCTCCACATAACACAAGTAGGTCCTCCTCTTCTGTAGAAAACTATCTGCTTAAACTTCCATTGGATGCAAGTATTCAAATGAATTGGAACCAGAAGGCACAAGAGTAAATGAACATCATATCTTACAGGATAAAAGGAAAAATAAAAAGACACAGTTCCTCAAGTTCTCCAGCTTCTGATTTCTATCAGCAAGTTTTCCAGCCAAATCCTGGCATCCTTTCTCTTTTTCTCTAAGCCCAGCCAAGGAAATAGAAGCTCAAGAAAGGAGGGTGAAGGAAAAGTGCATTATGCAGCATTACAGAGCTCATGTTATCACAAAGCAGTGTCAAGATTTGAGCTACTGGTATTGCAGACTCTTCACCAAATGACAGCAGGAGGTTTTCTGCTCCTGTTTGGGTGGGGATGGAATGGGAGACTTAGGGTTTGTTTTCTAGGAGTCTGACTGAGCTGCTGATCAAGCAAGGGAAGCTCAAAAGGCTTTGTAGGGAAATGGGGTGCTTATAAAAACACACAGATATCTGCCAAACATTGCAAGGTTTAACACTATCAGAAACAGACAACCTCCCACACCCTGCACTGACAAAACCATGATTCTTTTATGGGCTTCTCAAAGACAGAAGACTGTAAAATGCCATGGTTTATCTTTACAATGGAGGCTTACACTGAAACTGCCTAATAGAGTTATGTGAACACCTACACCTGAATGGAGCCTCCTTATCAAGGAGTTAGTTCTCTTAACCCTGAAGTCTCTCCATGGTTTGATGTCATAAATTTGTATGGTAATACCAAGTTTGCTGGTCTCCTCCTGCTGACACCATTTAAAACCATGAAATCATTTAGGGTGGAAAGATTGAGTCCAACCATTAACCCAACACTGCCAAGCCCACCACTAAACCGTGTCCCCAAGTGCCACATCTACATATCTTTTAAACACCCCAGGGATGGTGATTCAATCACTGGCCTGGGCAGCCTGTTGCAATGTTCAACAACCATTTCTGTAAAGAATTTTTTCCCTAAGATCCAATCTAAACCTCCCCCAACACAAGTTGAGGTCATTTCTTCTTGTTCTATTACTCACATGGGAGAAGAGATTACTCCCACCTGACTCCAACCTCCTTTCACAGGGAGTTGCAGAGAGAAAGAAGTTCTTTAAGCCTCCTTTTCTCCAGGCTGAGCCTTTTTCCCAGCTCCCTCAGGTGCTCTTCATCAGACCTGTGCTCCAGACCCTTCCCCAGCTCCAATGCCTTCCCTGGACACACCCTCAATGTCTGTCTTGTCACAAGGAGCCCAGAACTGAATCCTGGATTCCAGGTGTGGCCTCAGCAGTGCCCAGCACAGGGGACAATCACTGCCCTGGTCCTGTTCCCACACCATGGCTGATACAGGCCAGGTACCTTTGGCCTCCTTGGACACCTGGGTCATGCTCAGCTGCTGTCACCAGCACCCTCAGGTCTTTTTCCACTGGGCACTTTCCAGCCACTTTTCCCCCACTCTGCAGCACTGTGGGGGGGTGTGTTGTGACCCAAGTGCAGGACGTGACATTTGGCTTTGTTGAACTTCACATAATTGGCCTCAGCCTGTAGATCCAGCTGGTCTAGATCCCTCTGTAGACTCTTCCTACCCTCCAGAAGATCAACAGTCCCATACAGCTTCAGCTGTCTGCAAACTTGTTGGCTGTACACTTGATCTCCTTGCCCAGAGATTATTGATAATATTGAAACTGTTCATCTGAGACCAAATAAAAACCCCTGCACCATGACTTTGAGGCCTTCATACTTATTCTTCCTCTTTTTATGGTAACACAGATAAGACAGAAAGACCAGCAAAAATCAGGAACACTTCTAGCTAACAGCCTGGTAAAGGCAGAAGTTTCACATGAAATACATCAACCCATACTCACAGATAGCATTTTTTGAGCTCTACTTCGTAAAGACTTAGACATATTTGACCACACAAAGATTAAGCAGATGAAGAGGCCACCACTGCTTCTCTGTTAAACTATTCCATTGACTATGGAATGGAATAGTTTAACAGAGAAGTTTAAACTCACTGTTAAAAATATGCTTTGGTTTTAATATTAATTTACCTTGCTTCAGTTTCCAATCAATATCTATGCTACTTGTAGGAGACTGTGTGACTCATCAAGAGGTTCAGTCAATGCAGCCATTGGAATCCTGATAGCAACTCAGTTAACCAATATGGGTAGGGTCAATACCAGAGTTAAATGACCAGATCTTTAAGCTGCACAAACTCCAAAAGGATTTTAGACCTTTACAGTATGAGACCTTCACAATATGACACTGTTTTTGAACCCTTTTTCTGTGAGATTACAGACCTGAGCTTTCCATGTTAATGGTGGCCAAGCACCTTCTGACATTCTATTCTATAAAACACAGTGAGAGAATAAAAAGAAATTATGTATGATTTGGAATCATTCCAGCCACTGTTTTCACAATACCCCTCTATTCCCAAAAGCCAGACAGGAGTATTTAGATTAAAACACAGACAGTTCACACGAGTCCACCCATCAAATGATCAAGATCTCCTACTGCCCCTACCATTACTTTTGATTCAAAATGAATCTCATGTAATTAGACTGTTACTCATACTTTAAGCTACTACACTCAACAAAAACTAACAGCATTTAGTCTTTACTGTCCTTACATATTATTTTAATTCTGAATTTCTTTGTATGATAAAACAAGCAGGGGCACTTTGCTTGGGAAAACACCATGTAGGAAATATGGTTATATGACTTCAGATGGCTTTTCACCAACTAAAAAACCACAAGAGAACTGCTGGTGAGATTGATTAATGTGCAAGCACAATTAATATATAATCACATCCCTGTATTTCTATCACATTCTTATATTCCAATTAATGGAACAGCCACACAGGTAAGACAGAAAACCCAAAGGAAAGATTGGCATGGATTATCATGTTGAATGTGGGGAACCCTGACATTTCAGTTCAAGAAATGAATGTTTTGAATCCCCAATTAAAGCTCTCATATATAAGGGTTTGGTTTTTTTAAAATCACTACAGATTATGTTTTTACAAACAATTAAGCTTATTATACTATTTTTAGCTGGTATAGCGAAAGTTCTAACATTTTTTCTCTACTTCCTATTTCTTCCAATTTCTTCTTCTTTCAGCTGCCATATATTTTAAGTTCTCTTTCCTAAATTGTGTCAGCTATTCTTAACATTGAGGGTACCCCTTCAAGCCAGTCACTTCAGATACTACAGATCCTTCTCTCAGTGCTTGCAATCTAAGTTGGAGAAGTTTCTACAACTCAAAAAATAGACTCATTTTGAAAATACACCAAAAATATGACCTCCACTGCAACTTCAATCCATGCATGTATAAATCCAGTGATATTAAATATGTATTAACATGTTGTAGTCATACTTGAGTGTTAGATGTTTGTACACAACTTGGAAAAACTGGAATAGCAGCATTAATCTAGATTCAAAAATGCAAAATCACAGAAATCATCATTAAACATTGTCAAAAATATACTTTACTAAAATGAATACGGGGAGGAGAAAAAAACTGTCTCAATTATTGAAGTTTTGCAATTACTGTTGTGGCTTCTCATGTTTATCAGGAACGAGGTAGGCATGAGCTCCAAATATCACACAGACCTTTACAACAGGCAAAATCAAATCAGGTTAGATGAGGATACAAAGGGACTGTTTTAGCTCCTCTCTTGACTTGGTTTTCATCCAGCTGGTACACTCCAAAGGCCTTTAATCTCTTAACTACCTGTCTCATTAGCATCTCTACAGAGATCCAGGGTGTTTAGAATATCTGGGAGGCTTTCATGTGCTATGAGTTGAAAAGCTCAATATGAGAAACCAACAAGCCCTAACAAAGTAAACCTTGGCACAAAATACTGTATCATTTTGAGTTTATAACATGAGCACCTTGTTCCCATGCCTGGCACTGGTTGTAAAAGAACCATCCCAACTTGCTGACCAAAGCCATAAAGAACAGATATTCAATGCAGAGTGTAAATGCCTATAATCACTTCACCAGAGGAAACACACTGACAACCCACAGGCCTGAGCTCTGCTGGAGTTCCAGGGAGGAGCAGGGACTGTTATAAAGCTTCACAGCAAATATGATTCAGGGGAGATGTTAAAAGTTCTTGAGAAAGAAGTTCCTGATTGTTTTTTTTAAAGCCCTCAGTGAAGAACACAATAAGTTCATATGCCCTGAAGACCATTTGTGTGTGGTTGGTCTTTACTTAGCACAAGAAGCTTCCCCTGCCCCTTTCAGCTTTCTGAAGACTCCTAAGATTATTCAAAATTTTGTTTTGCTTTAAAATACAACCTTTGCATAGGGAAACTCATATGGTGTCACACATGTTCATTTGCAGAATGCTCATTGCTAAAATAAATGAGCTGTAACATGATTTTTAGGCAATGGTATCACTGGGGGTGAGACAACGGAGTCTGTGCTGCCCTCTCAGGAAATGCAGGAGAAAATTTGTAGTTTGGGAAAGGAAGTGGGAAATGCCACTGGAAAGATCTCTGTGTGCCAGCCAGAGCTACAGGCTGCAATCCTGTCACCAAAATACCCCCTTGCACCACTGGGACTCAGACACCATTCTCAGAAGAAAATCAATCAGGCAGCAGGGCTCACACTGCCGGCAAGGATTAAACTTTTCAAAATCAGCTTTCAGGCAAAGAAAACTCTTTTTTTTTTTTTTTTTTTTCTTTTCCTTTCAACCTTCTCCCTTTTCACCTGAAACAATGTTCAGAAATGTTCAGAAATTTAATTGTTTTCATAAGCACCTACTCCACAAATCCAATTACATGTCATATGGTGAAAAAAACCCCAAACATGAAAATGCCACCACAAATGCTCAAAACCTTTTTATGATCATTAAGAGGTTTACACCCTGACTAGGACAAAGAACAGTTTTTTCCTTACTACATTTATATTCTTCCACTCTAAAGCACTTTAGTAAAGAGTAATTACTGAGGAATAATCAAAATAAAACTGCCTTCAAATATCAAACTGCTGAAATGGCAAGTGACTAGATATCTACTACAAGTTTTGCCCTATTATCTTATATTCTGGAAAAAGTCACTAAAATTTTAGGAAAAGCCTTTTGAAGATGTTACAGAAGCACAGAAGCATATTCCTTTTGTAATACAGTTACTACTGATTAATAGTTAATAAGAGACTCTTGAGAGAGAACTATCTTAAATGTGAAAGAAAAGAAAAAGCACAAAAAACCAAGAGGTTCCTACTCATAAGACTAAACCTGATGAAAGACCTTTAGAAATTCCTCAAACCCAAGACTCTACACCTTCTCCTCTAACCTGGCCTAGAGAATTTACTTTTGGCCACCAACAGCACTGACAATATTGAGTTGCCATGTCACTGGAGGACAAGCCACGGAGGTCACCCACCCAAAATGTATGCAAGGACCACAGGGTGACAACAGGCAGCCCCAGTGCCTGCTCATTTTGCATAGCCTGCCTGCTTCCCCTGCCTCATATCCCACATCCTAAGCCACAGGCTGGCAGGCACCTGGGAGAACTCTTCACAAGGGTGACAAAGGGCTTTAAATTCACTCATGTCAGGTGGATATCCTCAAAATTTGGATAGTGTTTTTAAATAATAAAATTACTACATCCTTCCTGGCCTTTCCTACAACAACAGCAATGCAAAAAATGGAGCGGCTCCTTCCCCAGCCCTCACCATCAAATTTGAAAAGGGAAACTCTCAAGGGGGGTAAAGGCACAAGTTTTGCTTACTCTGCTTCAGCATAGATTTAATGAAGATAAATGACCACTTCATGGTGTCACTTCTCAATCTCTACATATTCTTAAAACTCCATGATGCTCTAGTGCAAGGCCAGAGGAGGCCATGGAGATGATTAAAGGGATGGAACCTCTTTCCTATTAGGACAGGCTGAGAGAGTTTGGGTTGTTCAGCATGGAGAAGGGAAGGCTCCATGGTGGCCTCAGAGCACCTTCCAGTACCTAAAGGACCCCCTTTAGGGTCAAGAGAGCTAGGAAAGGACTCTGGAAAAGGGATGGAGTGACAGGACAAGGGGGAATGGCTTTAAACTAAAGGAGAGCAGGTTTAGATATGAAGGAGAAATTCTTCCCTATGAGGGTGGTGAGGCCCTGGCACAGGGTGCCCAGAGAAGCTGTGGCTGCTCCATCCCTGCAAGTGCCCAAGGCCAGGTTGGATGGGGCTTGGAGCAACCTGGAATAGTGGAAAGTTTCCCTGCCCATGGCAGCGGGTGGAACAAGATGATCTTTAAGGTCACCTTTTATTCTCCAACTCTGCTTACACAGCTAGGGGACAAGATGAGTTTGAGTGTCCATGCATGCTAAAAGGGTATTTAAAAGAGGAAAAACAAATTACTATCTCTTTCCACCCCTACATACATCAGTGAAATTTATATTAGGAGCACTAACGAGTGATTACAAATTATTCTTCATACCTAGCCTGAAAAATGACATAACAATCTTCTGCAATCTTAAACATGTCTGCTACTGAAGTAGCTGATTTTTAACTGTTCTGTAACTTTTGAATTTACTTCCTTGCTCCTAAGAAGACAAAAAAAAAAAAAAATTAAAATCACTGCTACAAAGATGTAGAATTGTATCTTTCTTCAGTCAATAATGCACAGGGCAAGTATGTAGTAAGAAATCTGTTTTTAATCAGCTTGATTGAAGAACTTCTGTAAATAAAGTATGTTATTAGTTCTTACTTTGAGAGCTATAAGCAGAAGTTGCCAAAAATAGTTTTCATGGTGGCAAATTCTGTCAGCTCTCACACATTTTACTGAAAAATATATAGTATTTTGTTAACTTCTTGCAAAAACAAAACGTGGCAAAGTGTCACGCTTTGTTACACAGTCAAAGAATCAGTTTCCAAGCCATTCAGGAAATCAAAGAAAGGTTAAATTTTATTTTACTTCAGGTCTTTTGGGTCAGAGAGCAAATAATAATTTAGTAATAACAACAATTAAATGAATGTATTTGTTTCATGTTATCAAGTAACTTTCTTACTTGGCCTCTATAGGCCTTTCATTTTTATATTTGCCTTCAGAGAAGCTGTAAAATCTCTCAAGAATGAGACTTCTCCTTGGCAAAAGTACACACTAGAGATGATATCTATCACTTCCTAACCAGCCTAATTTTTAAAATTTTTCTCTGTAAGCTGAAGGTTTGGAAGAACATTCATTTGAGCTTGAAAATCAGAACTTACTAGGAATTGGAAATATTTGTAGAAATTATTTTGAAAAACTGCACTTAAAAAAACCCAACTATTTAATGCTAAAAATGTTGTAAATCTAAATAAATATGAAGATTTGTTTGTCTGTGGTTTTAGTTTTAAATAATAAACTGTACAGGCCTGTTAGTTATTTATCCCTGTGCTATGCTTTGCTTCCCTTACCAAGAACGACCTGGTTAGCACAAATTCAGTTCTTGGTATACTTAAAATTAAACTAATTTTACATTTTTACCATAGACCAAATGTTCTAAACCAAACAAAAAAAAAGGAGAGCAAACTCACATATCCAAGTATGCACTTTCAATCTACTCTAAAATCAGATTTCTATAAACAAAACTCTTGATGTAAAGCATTTCTATAAAATGGATGAGAACAAAATTGGTGGGTTTTGCAGAGCATAGCAGAACTGGAAACTAAAAATATTATTTTAGGTGGTGAAAACAAAACTTTTTGCATATGTAAGTGAATTATGGTGGGTTTTCCTGTTGCCTGTAATTTAGCTTCAGTAATGAACAGCTTTTTGGGTCTTTCTGCGCTGTGCTTCTTTTTCCCTGGGGAAGAGGGGATTTCAGCATTTCTTAGAAGTCAACTGAGAGGTTGAAAATTATCTGAAAAAGACAAATTATCTGAAAAACAACTACTGATAAAATAATTTATTCCTTTTCAGCACAGAAGCTAAGGAAATGCTGCTGTAGAAAACCAAGCCAAGCGTGTCTTTATTACAAACACTTAATCCTACCTTTAATTATTTGATTTCCACAGATTTCAAAAGTTCAAAGTACACTGCACAGAACTTTCAGATACTTCAACTGAACCAGCTTATGGGTGAACTATTATGAATTCTGCAGTTACTAAATGATGCTACTATTCTTATTTTTATATTGCCTGTCTGTCATTACAGAGAGGGTTTTTTTTTAATTCACAATTCATGACAGCTACTACCTCTTACTCAAAAGACTATGTACTGAAAATAGTATCTTTCCCATTCTATAAAAGAGTAGGGAATAGTAATGATTTTATCTAATATTTCAATTGCAGTTTTTAATAAGATAATCAAATTAGAGGTGAGCAATAGTATAAGTACTGTAAAATTAAATGAAATTATTTTTCAACAATCATGTAAAAATAAGGAAAACGGAATAAATTACTAGTTACATCAATTTTCCAAAACGTTTTTCTTTTTCCAAATATAGACCATGCAAGACCAACAAGACTTTAGTGGCCTTTTTCACACTCTTATTTTCAGCAAAAGAGTTTGTGATCCATAATTGCTCACGAGAACAGAAGAACTCAACAGACCCCTCTCAATAGGTCAACTGATCACTGGCAATAGAACTGTTCACATTGCACTGCTGCCCATGAGAGGCACCAGCACTGGAAAAAGGCAATTCACTCTACCCCCACAGTTGCATCTTATAAGCTCCTTAATTGCAAACTTCTACTGGTACTTACTAAACATCACAGATTTACAAATCAAAGGGGCAGGTTCTGTACCAACTCTAAGACTTGAGAACTCTTGGTGGAAAATTTCACATACAAAATGCAGTAAAAAGCTTGACTGAAAGTTAGATTCAATTTCCTTTTCTGATGAAGACACTATTTTAAAGAACACAGAGAGCCATTAGGGTTCTAAAAACCAATCAATAATCAGTGTACTATTTTTTAAGCAGAGGAAATAAAAATAAATCATAATGGTGAGCAATTAAGTTTGGGACTAATATCACAGGTGTGACTTACTACAGAGGAGACATTTTGGTGTTCCTGAAAAAGACTGTGTCTAACCCAGCTTCAAGAATTATCTTTTCTCAAATAACATTTCCAATGCTATCATTTCAGATCCATCTGCTCTGCTCATTTTTATCTGACAGTGTCTTTAAATTTAAATGTACTTTAAGTGTATTTCAATATTTTCTTTAAAGTGACACTTTCTTCCCTAAGTAAACTTTCATTATGAACCATGTAATCACCCAAAGCAAACCCATACTTAGAGAGGTGTGTTGATTGTACTCTTGGTGGTGCATTGGTTGCCTGAAAATGACTCTGTGTATCCCCAGCAATGGGTGACCATTCCAAATTTCATATTGGCAATGCTTCTGTATTAAACTTTACCTGAGCAGCAAAGTCCTTACAAAGCTAAAAGTGTTATCTATGCACAGCTTAGAGCTTATCTCCCTTTTCTTCCTCTGGTAATGTCTTTTGAAGTGACAGTGACTAAAGCTGCTGATTTCTGTGAAGCAAGTTTTTCCCTGGACTATTTCAGAAGCCATTGCAAGACTTCCAAGGTGTCAAGTTTTGAAGGGCATTTCCATTAAATCACACAGATGCTAAAACTATCAATTAAATAATTTCTAGCAAAGACAAACTTATAAAAACCCCACAAAAATACAAAATATTCCTGGAGAGTACTTTTCCTGATCAAATGTCAATATGCATCAAAAACAAAATTTCCAAGCTTGTCCACAACCATAATCATTGATTCTGATTGCTACAAAGGTGACAACAAATTACTCAGTTGAAGCTCTCACACACCAGTCATCTCAGATCCACTTCCATATCTGGAGCAAATCACTGCTGTGAAAGCAGAACTCCTCCCAGGCAGGGAAAGCAGCAGAATTGAACAGTGGCAGGGTAGGAAGCAAAGCCAGGGTCTATGGGGAGGGTCATAAAGAAAGTGCTGGTGAGCTGTTCCAGGCACACAAGCACAGCCAGAGCAGCGCAGGAGCCTCTGAGAGCTGCCCTAAAGAGCTTGTGAGATTTAGTTCAGAGATGTAGATTTGGAGCAATTTTGCATAAATGTTTATGGTAACCCTTGATTTGTTAGAAGTTCATCTTGTAGATGCAGATCCGTAAAACTTGCTGCAGCCTGAAGGAATGAAAAATGTTAGAGCATCAAAATTTTTAAAGGGGGAAAGGGAGAAAAGAAGGATAGAAGTCTGTTGCTCACATTCCTGATCCCAGATAAACTCAGAACAGTTCTTCAAGGAGATCTTTATCCTCAGCCCATAATCTGCATCACTCACCATGTATCATCACCCAGAGAAGGCCTGAAGAACTTAAACATTCAAAAGCTTCTCATTTTTAATCAGCTGTAATAAATCACTTCTCCATACAAATCCTGCTTCACCTAAATCAACCTCTCTAAGTACTCAATGATCATTCAAGTCACCTAATTTATTTCAATCAAAGTTTTGGAAATGGGCCATGTGACTAATTAGTAAGGCTATTAAGGGATGCAAAAAGCCCCCAAATTCAGTATAAAATCACAAACTATTCTTAAGACTCCTTTTACATTCCTGCTATGTAACCATTCTTTTTTATTTTTCACCTTCAGTAATGTTCTGATTAAAAACATCACTGCTACAAAGCAGATGAAAGTGATTCCCATCTTGTCAGCTCTAGTGCCCAGCAGTATCTGTTGCCATAAAGATCTTCTCAGAGATCCAGAGCATGACCCAATATTTGTACTTTTCCAAGTGCCATCCTCTCTCCTTAGCACAATTAAAATATGGTTAAAATATGTCAATGATCTTAATTGCCATTAGTAAGACAGCGTAGCTGCATAATCTCCACCTCCTAGCACATCATGCCAGAATGGAAACCTTAGTAACAACCACCCTGCATGAAAGAGAATTTCAGTGTTCAGTAATAAAAGTAAATATTTATGTCTCTTAATCACACTTTGATGTTTTCTCTAATTTATAAAGCATGAGTGTCACACACCATCTAATTTTTAAGTAGTGCTTTTCATGTACATATGAAGTTACTTTAGAGATACAAAGTGTGACAAACACAGCTGAAAGATTTAGCCAAAATTACAAAAATCACCAGCAATGCTGACATAGGGACACCTACTCAAGGATAGATAAATGCAGACATCTTAACCTGAGATCTGAAGCACACAATTTCTGCAGTATTTGAAAATCTTAGTAGGGAAAATATTTCAAAGACCAAGATCAGGGACCTTTCCCATGGGAATATGGCCTTCTTTTGCTTGTTTCACCTTGTCCTTTGTCACTAATTATCTCAGTGTATCAATTACTACCTGTGTAAGGCTGCAGCCTGATCACCACGGGAAGTTGGGTGCAGGGTCAGGAGCCTACACAAGGCACTTGGGGACATCAGTGACAAAGTTGGCAGTGCTGGGTTAGAGGTTGGACTCGGGGATTTAAAGGTCTTTTCCAAGCTAAAAGATTCTGTGATTTCTGCTCCTGCACTCCAGTACCAAACCACAAGCCGTGCTCAGGGGTGTTCACCAGGGAGATGTTTGGAGGAGGGAAAGCTGGGCAGGGAGGTTGGTTCATCTGCCTTTTAGAACTGAGGAAGACAGGACCCTATCTCACCCAATCTAATCACAAATCAAATTACAATTTGGTTTCAAACATTCAAACAAGGCTCTGATGTAACTATAGAAACACTGCTGCGCTTTAAAGGTTTCTCTCATTTTTGCTGTTATCATACCAGGTACTCATTTAAGCCAAGAAGAATTGTTTGCTATGAAAAATGATCCTGAAACTCCCATTTATGATCAGGTATCTGGATAAAAATTACAAGTAACTAAAAAGATGGGAATGAAAAAGCGATGTCTATAGTTGCTATTTCTATGAAAAAAAAAAAAAAGGGCAAAGGTTTGGGTTTTTTTGGGGTTTTTTTTTTTTTCTCCAAACCCTCAGGCATCAGACCACACAAAGACATTTTAACTGGTCAAAGCTCAGAAATTTAAAGAGGAAGTCCTCTGGACCAAAGAAAACAGCACTCCTTCCAGAAGAAACGATGGTGGGTCTAACTGAGGTCCTTAAAGCTGAGACCCTTTCTAAAAGGCAAGATTAAAATATCTTTCAGAATTTAGAGATAAGTTTATTGACTTCATAGAATACTTTGTATTTAATGAGTAGGGACCAACATATGGCCCTTAAAAAACCCTAAAAAACTGTGGTTAACTCCCCTACAGATTAGCACTCATCAGATTGTGCCAAGAATAAACACATTTATGAATCTACCATTTGGATAGGACAAAAGTCGTACCACAGATCACAGAATATATGCACAAATAAGGTCCACTTTGAGATCACCATGACTTGGTAGATTCAAGGTTAAGATTCCCTGAAAAACAGCAATTATATATATTTTTTTATCATTACATTCCCTAAAAAGAAGCAATTTCTCTCTTAGGACCTGAAACCAGGATGTGGGATAAGATTTGCTTCAATACTGAAAAGCATGGGAATATAACATAATATGAGATAATCAATTCTTTACAAAGAGAGAAGCAGGGGTCAGCTTTGTGCCTAATCTGAACGCAGACCCAGACCAAATCAGATGAGCTGAGTTGTAGGATCAGAACACCTCATTGGCAAACACAGGGAGTCAAATTTTATCACCTAATCCAAGTAAAGGGTCACTGTCAGGATCACACATCTGGCAAACTGCTGCAGTTCTGCCTTATCTGTAATTACGGAATAAAATCCATTTTTCATACGCATTACCTTGAATAATAACTGATATTCATACATTAATCTAAAATATACACATCCTATTAACATACCACTTCTCTCTGACAGAAATCTAAATATGAGCTATGCAACTAATTGGCAATTATAATTAGGAGTAGAGAATATATTATATAAACAGTACTAGAGTTTCTGCTGAGTTAGTGTAAATCTTTCTTTTGAAGCAGTGACATGATAAAACAATCAGAGTATAAGATGGCTTAAACCCTGTCAAATAGAACCTTACACAACAGAAATGCCACATCAACAGTAAAGTTTGTTTTGCTATATTTGAGTATATTTAATTTTTAATATTTCTTCTAAACTAGGGCATTTACCAATTTACTGAAAAATACAGTTAGTTATTTCTTTAAAGTATCTATTAACAGCTATTCCTTTCACACAAGAGGAGCACTGCCATTTTTAAAAGATGTTTCTAACTCAAGATCTAACTTGAGTTGTCGGTCCACAGAATTCAAGAATGTCTGGATTTTGGCATTCAAGTCTGAGCACAAATTAACATAATTCAAAGAGCAGCCAAAACACAGCTGTTCTGAAATTAATCTCCCCAAAATCTATATTTTTCTATTTGACCATCCGAAAGGTCATGAAAATTGCATTAACAAAACTTCCTGAAAAGGCAGCGAAAACATTTTGTCAAAACCAGCTCTAGGGCTGGTACAGCAAATACCTGCTTGATACTAAACATGGTTTTCACTTTTATGGAAAACCATTATTGACATTAACTACTATCAAAAATATTTTATGGATCCTTTTCATTACTTATTTTCTATTTGTGAATAATTAATATCCTCTTTTAATTAAAACATTCCTTATGCTTTATTTCTAACGTACTGTTACAACACCTTTCATTTAAACTTATTTACATCTCAGCAGCATGTCTGTATGTATTTGCATAGATATACAGACATACATATCTACCCTTGTGATAGATAACATAATTTTAAAAAATTAGGGCTTTTTTAATTTTAATCGTTTTGGGATAACAATAAGGGTTTAATGCACCTGAATCAGAAGGTTCATTGAAAAAGGAAATACAACACAAAATTGTCAATTTTATTTCTAAAATATTATTTTGTGCAGCAGAGTTCTTTGATAGGCAGAAGATGCAAATAATGCATGCACTGTCTGAGGGCCATGTAGAAACTATTTTATCAATGTTTAGTGGTGATTCAACAAAACTATGATGGAAACAAGACACTACCTAATCCTACTCCCAGTTTATCCCTTTCCATCTAAAATACTTTTGAACATAGAATTGTTACCTCCAAGAAAGTACTCAGAGAAACTTTTCAGAAAAGTAACTTTATCAAAGCGCTGCAACTCAGATGAGGGATTACTGTATCTTTCTCTACTTCTTAAAGAGAAAAAGTAAAAGAATTCACTGATCCTTTGATCATGTACAGACAGCAAATATTCATTGAATACACAGTGTATTTCCTGGACCTGACATGAAGTGCCATTCATAGTCTGAATTTGAAACTAATATTAAATTGACCTGAACATTTAAAAAAAAGACTTTTTTTTTTTTTTAGTTAGAGTATTTTGTATTTTATTACAGTAAGGTAATTCACAACCTCACAGAGTAACTGTCATATGCTTTATTTTTACTCCTGGCTGCGTGTAATCATGCACATGACTATTTTAACACAATCACTACTTGCTACTTGTATATTTCAATATAATTATGTCATAAAAACTACTACATTTACTGGTGGATCCCAAAATACAACAAAAAGATCATATGTTCAGATAAATTATTAGTGTAGAACTTGCATTGAAATGCAAATATCCCACCCCTGGGATTGTCCAAGGCCAGGGAGGATGGGCCTTGGAACAACCTGGTCCAGTGGAAGATGTCCCTGCCCAAGGCAGGGGGTTGGACAAAATGATCTCTAAGGTCCCTTTCAACCCAAACCATCCTGGAATGTTCACCTGAAATCAAAGCAGGTAGGCTGGATCCAAAGGCCAACAGCTTCACATGATTCAGCACTACAAACAAAAAAGTAAAATAACCCCTGAGGCTGCAAGATGAGGGCAAAAAGTGCTCCCAGCAGCCAGCACAGCACAATGACAGGATCAGAACTCAATGTCACCACTGAGATTGGAAGTGTGACTGTATTTCTTCTGTTCATTGGAAAATTATTTTTCAACATTTGAAATGGTTATATAATTTGAGTTCTAGGAAGAATTGAAATTAAAAAACCTGTTCTAAGTCAGAATTCCTTTGATTTTAAATTTATATTAATTACACTTAACATCAATGAAAGGCTAGATCAAAAGCTCCAGGATCAACAACTGGCTGCAGCTAAAATCAAAAGCAGCAATTAATTAAATTAGCAAACCATGGTACACATTATGATTTAAGTTACCAAAGTCATCAGCCTCCACAAAGGAGCTGCCACATTACAAGGACACACTTATACAGAGGGTTAAACCACGTGATCATTTTGGATACTTTCCAGGTTTATAATCTAAACTAATTATGTAATTTAATTAATTACTTGGAATGAGTAAAAGCAAAACTTCTGTTATTTCTGAAATGTTGCAATACAAAAATATTAAAAGGTGGAGGTTTTTTTGTAAACTAGGACAAACAGGAATGACTGGTTGTTTCCAGAGCACTATATCCCAAGAGTAGTATGGTATCATCTGTGGCAGGACCACATTCACCATTCAAGTGGCAAAGAAACTACACATATCTATTTTGATCAAATTACGAAAAGTATTAAACATTGCTATAGCTGGATAAATAATTCACTATACAGGATATTTAGGGAACAAATAGAACTGGCATGCCAATATTAACAAGAATTATAACACTGATTTTCTGTCTTCTACAACCTTTTATTACCTCTACAGATAAGATTATAGTTAATTACGTATCCTGTGCAACATTTATAAGGAATAGTTAACTGCATATACACAATATGATACAAGAACTGTTTAAAATCACTCCATAGGGGTAGCACGAAAATACAATGGGGGGGTTATCCCTGCAAATAACTCTATTTGTCCCAGAGTCTGATTATCCCAGACAATGTTGCCAAAGGTGTGAAGTCAACACAATTTGGATTTGCTGCCATCCCCTCTGCAGCTTTCCTGTGTGCAGAGACACAGTTACCAGTCTGTCTTCAGAAGGACTCCTACCATTCTAAAAATACTGTCCCACAGCTGTTTAAAATTTATTTTTTTAGACCATAGCACCACTGTTTGGTTGTTTCCAATTTCTGAAACCACAAATAGTAAAAGTGTACTCAGTCTACTGCAAACATAAATAGCAAATGCACGCTTCAGCACTTTTAAAAGGATATGGAAATTGGCAACAAAAATGCAGTTCATGTTGAAAATTTACGAGGGCCCTGCCATATTTCTTCAGAAATACAATCAGGTAAAAATTAGGAAGATCTCTACCAGCTGGGTGGCATTTTTGTGTTTTCTTTACTTACGTTTTTTTTTAAACTGAAAGACTTTCATTATGCAACTTCTGGCACTTGATAAAATAGAGCATGGTACCTTTACTGAAACCACAGCTTCTTTGGTTATGTTTAGCATTACACAAACATCTTTCACCTTAGATATCCTCTTGCATTAGTGTGTTTCATTTCAAATACTCTAAGGCACATTACCTTTGGACAAAATTATTTTAATGGCGATCAGCAAATGAGATGTACAAATTATTCTTTCCCTCCCCCTATTTTCACAGGTCATTTCAAAATAATCCAACCCTTCACAATTCTACTTTTGCATATTTGAAGCTTTATGCACATATTTCTATTAAAAGCTAAAGCAGTCTGAAAATATCATAATTTTTACATGGATTTCTTTCAAGAAACACAGGACATAATGACAAAGTATAATCTAGTTTAAGGTAACAGTAGACATGTTAGCAAATGTGATTACACTTTTTTTCAATGAACATCAAAAGTCTGGAAACCTGAAGGAAATGTCAATATTTTTTCGCCTGAAGTACACTTCTTGAAAGAATTCTGGATCCCAAGGAATTTGATGGGAGTTTAAAGTCACTGGAGCTGAGATTTCAACCCTGGCCTGTGTAAATTCAAGTGAGCTCACTAAGAAAAATATCTATTTCAAGTGGTATTTGTGAACTATTTTATCCTGACATAAATGCAACCAAAAGTAGAAACAGGTAATAATTCCTTTTGATCAAATATGGTCCACAGCAATAGACAGTTTCTATCAGTGGCTTAACACTAGAAACCCGAACCTTCGCATTCAAAAGCCTTTAAAAAAATAATAATAATGAATCAGTAATCCATGAGTTGACATAAATTTTTTTATGTGTAAATGTTTTATAAAGCATAAAGGACAGAGGGAAAAAATACTTTATCTTTTCTTTCCCTTTTTTTAGTTCCAGCTAAAAAAAAGCTGCAACTACATACAACTTGGTTTGGTATATATACAAGTCAGTTTGGGATTAATTTCTTATGGTACAGAGGTAACTTACTACAAGCTTTATTAACCACACAGTTTGGAGGCATCATGGGCATATATTTACTTTTACATATATTTATAAAATATAAATAATATTTTGAATTTATAAAATCTAAACAATATTCTATATTATATACAAATAAATATATTTACATATATTTATATGTAAAACTTCTATTTATATTTACTTATTTTATTTTTTTTTACAACAGTTCCACATAGTTCTGTAGTTTTGTCTGCCTTGACATTTTGTGTATTTCCTAATGACCCTGAGTAAATCACAGACATATATGTACACATATGCATGATTTTATCATGTACATTATAAAAAAAACAAGCTGGAGATAAGACAAACCAGCCACTCCATGAAATAAAAATTTGTCCAACAGGCCATGACACACTGGATGAAAACTACATGTTAAATACTGTCCTAGATATATTTTTGCTGTTGACTTGGTAAAATTTTTCTTTCCAATTTACTAGATCTGAAATACTGCATGTTTCTGTCAGTAGGATAGATTAAAGCAGACCCAGGATGATATTTTTCTATTTTTCAGCCCCAAAAAACATGGCAATGGGTAAGAGTGCTCTTGTACTGAATTCCCCAGTGTTATGGGACACAAGTAAGAATTCCCAGGCTTGAAGATGAAGGCTCAGGAGGAAACAACAGCAAAATTGGGATCATGAGCCTGTGAAGGCTCCTGGCTACAGCAATGGGGGCAGCTCACAACCCTTAGTTTAAGGAAGCACCACAGCAATTTTGTACTCTTGGTTTAAATAAATTTAAAATTAAATCACCAATTGGCACTTATGTCTGTTATTTAGCCTGAAGATCTTTTATATTAAAAGAGCCTTATACAGTTTATTTTATTTTTCAGTGTTGAACTATGAGGGCTAGTTTGTCAGGTTTTTTTAAACTATCTAATCTTTTCAACCAAAAATTATGTCCTGCATAAATTAAAATAAATTACAGAACCTTTTCTTAATAACTAAGAATAAGCTGGTGTACACATCACACTGCATTTCTATAGAACTACCTGTAGTATCAGCAATTTCTTTGCTTGGAGGTGCAGCAGGGACACTTGGCAATTGCTTTGCTTCAGAAACATTGTGTTACACAGGTATTTTTCACTGGATATTATGCTTTGTGATGGAAAAGTTTCCCAACTGCTCATTAGAAGAAAAATATTAGTTTAAAATTTAAACAGTTTGCAAAGTATAATTTTAACTAGGAAAACTCCTGCTATAAATATAGAACTGGAATTCTGTGATGTGGTTAACTGCACCTGCCACCCAAAAGCGTTTTGCAATATTATGCACAGACTTTAAAGGAAAAAAATTTATTTGAGAGATGCAAATAATAGCAGGAGTACTAATAAATGTTTGATTGCATTTATTTAAAGGAATAATTTGATTTTCTTTTTAAATACATCCTCTATCCAACTTACTAATACCTACCTGTTCTGAATTTAAGTGCCTTTTGCACTTCAATTAAGAATAATATTTAAATAGATAGTTTTCTTGAAGGTCATCTTCAGGGCTAAGGGACACAAAAGTAAATTTAACACAGAATCAACGGTTTGCTCATCCATTAATATGAGTTTAAAGGATGAACTGTATTTGTAAACCCCAACCTTGTACATTATAAAAAAATAATAAAAAATGAGATAGTAAAATATACAGCCTAAGCCCACCAAACTCAGAGAGAGAGGTTTGATCCTTCTAACCATAATGTACTGAAAATCAAAATGTTTTAGTCTACAATCGATATTTAAATAAACTATACACTCTGCACAGTGCAAAAATTTATACAACTTACCCAAAACAATATGAGGATGCATGTAAGAAGCATCAAATCTTTATCTTAACTACAAAATATTATTTAGAAGAAATAACACAGCAGAGGGGTGAAGAAGTGAGATGCCATCGGAAATATTACAGAGTAAGGAAAATGTTTCAAGTCTGCCTTATTTCTTAGTGGGAAGTTGAGGAGAAAATATGTTGCAGAACCACTGCAGCCATTAGCTTTCCCAGTCCATATTTCCAGGGGGGTTTCTTAATGAAAAATATTTTTTTTTAAACCTCAGTCTTGTTTGTTTTTTTTTTTTTTTTTTTTTTTTGTTTTTTTTTTTTTTAAGAAGGAAAATATTTAATTCTATTACTTTCTTCAAATCACCCTGAACAATTAAAAAAAAAAGTTATGAGAAATCCTAATTTGTATAAGAATAGTCAGACATTTGGCTTCTAGAAATACACATGTTTAAAACCAGGAATTGGTCCTTTTTCCAGATGCAGTATCTCAGCAATATTTACAGTTTAAGAAAGTAAGCTGCATAGTTTTCCTTGAACACTTTTCAAAATTTCCTGAGCAGATTCTGGAGATGCAGCAGGACAGTTCTGCAGCTAAATCTAAAAAAGCTGAATAAATAAAATTCATACATTGCACTGAAGAGGTCTTTGGTGCTGAACATCACCGTAACTTCTACATAAAAAATTATTTCCTTAATTTGATGCACTTGAACTTGCATTCCCTGTGTTCATGATGTATGACAGGAAACAGCACTGCCACTAACAACAGGCAGCAGGCATGGATTTCCTAATTTCAACAAGATGCTATCCTAAAAATGAAAAAGCTCTTCCTCACTAGCAAACTTGGATGCAGAACAATTTGGGCTCCAGTCCTTCGAAGCCAGCACAGGTCTGTAACGTGGAAATAAGGAGAAGCCTTAGAATTCACTGCCACAGCTGCAAGGGTTGAAGTTCAGCTTGATCTTAGGGACAAACCCCTGCTGGCTCATCCCATTTTGCTCAATGTGAGCCACACGAGCTCACCCACCCTCTCAAAAAGGAACTTCTGCACATAACATTTGGTCCATGCCAGAGCTCAGGGTACAAACCTTGTGGAACAGGGTCTCTCTTCCCACCTGCATAAAGCCACCATGTCCATAACTGGGCTCCTTGAGTGCTACCACAACACAAACAAATAAAACTACACACAAAAACTGCATTAAACAACATTTAGAGTCACAAAAGCCTGCATTCATAACTCTGTAAATGTAAATCTGAAGATGGGCTGCTTGTGTTGACATATATATTCTCCTCTTTCAGTGCTCTCTGTATCAGCTGGTCAACAAGGCCCTGATGCCATGCCATTGTCTTCCCATCTTGGTTTTTTACCCCCCTCAACCAGCAAAGTGTGGTCCTTGCCCCACCAATCCATGCCTCACCCTTTCCAGGCACTCTCCAGCTTTCACTAATAATCACTAACAGCAAAAAAAAAAAAAAATTGTAAGAATCCAGGGTTAAGCCAAAATCCTGGGTTATTCCTTCATGTCATGGAGGGAAGTATGTTCTGCTGAAAACAATTTTTTTTTGGTCCAGCAATTTTATATATGGTCTTTATGTACTTTGGTCTATATGTGCTTTAGCACAGTCCCATTTGTCATACAGCAGATGCCTTCCCTCACTGTCTTTTAATATTGTCTCTGTTTTAATCAAGGTAACCATTTTAACTTCCCTCCCTGGTCCTAGAGCACCAAGAGGTGTCACTTACAGACTCTCTGAGTGGCCAGAAAAGTCCCTGCAACACCCCAAGAGCCTCAAGCTCAAGAACCTCCAGAGGGATCAAACACTGAGCATTGCACTGCCCAGCTGAAACCCTTCCACTGGGTGGGTGCAATCAGATGCTATTCAGGACATCTCTTTATTTGAGAAATATCAACTCAAATGCTTGGAGGGTGGCAGAGCTACTGAACCAGGGGAACCAGAGCAGGTCAAGAGACCTTAATTCAGGCAACAGTGCTGATCCAAGTCTTCCTGACACCATGGCTGGGTTATTTAGATTAACACATGGATGTGTTCCTGCTGTTCTAGATCATTAAAGAAACACAATAAATTTCCTAAGTGTGGTTGAATCACGTATTTTTTTTAGGTCAGTAAGAACATGCCAGAATATCCAATGCAAATGACAAGAAAACTTTCACAGAATAAAGCAAAATTAATGTTTGACTGATTTTCTTGGTCTTTTAATCATAAGCATCTTTCTGCCACACAGGAGACAGTGCCATGGAGAGATGGAGTAAATGTAATAGCAGAAACACTCCAAAATCAGTATTTTGTTAAAATGTTGGTACAGTCAGCCAACTGGTGGGTTTCTTTCTTGAGGGTGGTAGAAATTGCATGGCATATTTAATGCAGTGTTAAAGTATAGATCAGTTCTAATCAAGCAGAAGTTAATACTTAAAAATAAAAAGAGCGAGAAGAGTGAAAAAGACATGCAATCACTTAACTATACTATTTCTGTCTGTTTTTACAAAACACTTAGAGAAATGCCTAGATAAGGTATGACTATATTTTGTATTATTTAAAAGTCACAGCTTTAATGTAGTACATGTTAAGTAAATTCTACTTTGACTAAATACTAGGAACGATGTCATCTATACTAAAATCTGTACTCAACTAATTCCTCATGCATTTACTCATTGCTTATTTCTTCTCACTTACACTAGAGTTGTTCTTTCAGTAATGAAGTAACACATCTCCCATTTCCCTTTTCCTATTTATCTTTACAAATTCCATTAAAAAATACTTTTTCCTATTAGGCATGTAGAGCTTATGTAAGTCAGGACTTCTGCAAAACTGAGCTTCTGAACTCATACTTTCAAAGATCTGTTAAAAAATATGTTGCTCTAAGACCAAAGTCTTATTTATATGAGTTTGTGGCTTAACTGACAAGTATTTTTCTGTGACAAGTAAGGGCAGACATTAAGTTTGTATCTTAAACACCATAATCCAGTTTTCAAACCATGTAGACGTCTGGAAGGGAATCAGTCAGTAAAGTAAATTACATTATATCCCACTGACAGTCCAGATACAATCCATGAGACTCATTACTTCTATCCAACACAAAAGAAAAAAAAAATATGGGAGAAGTGTAGGAGGGTCAAAAATATTTGCAGCTCACAAGATTGCTTAATCAAAGTAAACAGACTTCTATTTTTAAAAACACAAACAGCAGTTAGTTCTTGGTTTGAATGCAAAGGTGAGATATAACTTGCTGCATTTTTATGTGAGGCCATAGGCTAACTGGTTCTGTTTTACAAGCTGCCAGCAGTTTGACCTCTCTAATTTGCTGGAAGACAGGGAAACAGCACCTCGAAAATTATATTTTTTCACTAGGATGAATATTTTCTCTCTGCATTTCTTTTACATGAGTTTGTGTAGGATTTATTCACAACAGATTTTCCAATTCTTAGATAGTGGTCTCTCACCCATGACAGCCTTCATTGATGTAGTAGCCAAGATGTACCGATAATTGCAGTCAAAGCTGCAATTTAACCTTTTTAATTCAAAAGGAACATCTGAGAAGGAACATTTCTGCATGAATTAGAATCTGAAGCCAAACAGTACTTTCTTTTCCTTCAGGATTTTCTTCAGCTAACAACCCAAACTGGACATTTTCAAACTGGATTTCACCTTTCCCATAAGTGGTTTCATATGAATGAAAACAAATTCCCTTCTTTTAATTTTTTTAATAGGAATTATGAATACAGTATAATTCCATTAGTTTATTCAAAATGTTAATTTAAAAAATAAAAATAAGCTAAACTTTGTGCACACAGAACATTACTTATCTTCTATAAGATACAGTCAGTCCCTTCTCTCAGTTCCAAATGAGAAACCAAGAAAATATGATTTTTAATTATAATAGTTGACTGAATTTCCCCATTAAGGTCAAACGAGAAATTGGAAATGAGGCACTAAATATGTAGCATTAATTTTTTGTCTTAAGTATACTCTGACCTCAGTCTATCAGTAATATATTGGAAGTTACTAATGTTGTTTGCATTTTACAAAACTACTCATAGTTCAGAATTTTTACAAATAGATAATTTTCCACTGAGCTTTACTTTTTTCCCTGAAAAAGCCCCCACAGCCATCATTTCAGTTTGGTAGTTTTCATATTTGGGCAGCAATGGGGAAAAGTTTCTTTGTTTTGACTGAAACAGGGAAGTGAGGACCTGGGTATGTCTTTGGAGCTCGCAGCTCCTTTAAAAACGCTGTGAGCATCGCAGCACTTTCAGAAGTTAAAATGAAATTTATTTCCGTAACACACAAAAATGTTCCGTTTTTGTGAAAGCAGGAGAAACCTCTTTATTAACCTGGTAGCTACAACTGTAAAAATATTTTAAGTTGATGCAGAAGAGAATATGTTTTTATTCCGTAGGCTTGTATTATGGAAAGCTTAAATACAGATTATCTCATTCAGTAACTCCCCACTTTACAGTAGTAGCAATTCATTCTAATTGCTTGGGTAGCACACTCAGGAAAAAGAGTATTTTTCCTTTTCACTGAATAATGTTTCATGTTCAGTTAAATGCAGGAAGTTACACCACCGTTGGAATGTGATTGTCTGCAACGGCAGAGTTACTTCGTATTCATAGGTTTGTGTTTAGCTAAATATTAAAATGTTGGCCATTCGGCAGCACCTCTCAAAATATCTCTAATTCCTAACTAGCTAAACTAAAAAGGCACCTATCTGCCTCAATCAGAATTGTTTTCAACCGTGCGTAATCATTTTTCACAGAAATTTTTAGCCTCCTGCATGGAGTGGATTATAGCAAATGTAATTCACACATGCTGTTTCTTATTCAGAGGAAAACACAGACTAAGGATGTGGAGAATTTCTAGCCAAATCTTCATTCAGCTCCAAGATCCACGGACGCCACTGTAATTGAGAGACATTCACAACCAGATAGCTGTAGACTTCATTTTTGTTCAAAATAATACCTCTTTTACACGAGCTCCAACCAAAACATTAATGTTATTTAACTTCTAGCAAGCTGCCTTGAGCTGAACTTACAACAGATTACAGGTTCTTGGTTTAATTCTGTTCAGAAAAGGACACTGCTTAAAGCCATATATTTATACTCTAGATCATGTAAATGTGCTGCTGCTTTTCAGACTACTTTAAAATTACGTGTAACTTATAACACTCTTATTTCGGAATTTGACATGCCTGGCAGTTCACAATGGAAAATGAACTATTCCTCCCATACCTCAAAATGCACACTTTACTCTGAAAGTTGTTTGAGCTCACCGTGCCCAGACTAAAAATGCCTACTCATAGCACCCAGCCTCTCAGAAACCCCAGAGGAGGAATCAACTGCCCAAAAAGCAGCTTCATTGCCCTCAGATTTCAAAGAAGTCCTGATTTAGTTCCGCTGTTCTGACATTCAGCTTCATAACAAAAATTATTATTTCAAAAGTCACATTTAAAATTTTATAATAACAAGGAAAATAATGTTTGAATTATATCACATTAAAACATGTAAAGTATAATAAACAACCCCAGGAAATATTAAATGATGCAGACCTGAACAGTGATTTTTTTCTAGGGCTCTTCATCTATATTAGATGCTTATTTTAGTTTTTTAAATATTATTAATTTCTTATTATTTACACCTCTAGCCTACCAAAAAAAAAAAAAAAACAACAACAACAACAAAAAAGAAAACAAAAAACAACCCAAAAACCTAATTAAAGCACAAGAATAAAATTATTTCCAAGGTGACCTTGTTTTAAGATTAACTCTAAAATAACAGAGCTGCTTCCTCAGCTATTTCATACACACTCCTGTGCTGCTTCTCGGCTGCACCAAAGGACACTCCCCCAAGCAGCTGCAGCTGCCTGGAGTCACTTCAGTCCTTTGATTTCTGATTTGAAAAATTTATACAACTATTTACTAAGTTCAATATTGTTAGAACTTTAACAAACTTTTGTTACTATGTTGTGACTGGAAAATGCCCCTAAAGAATCACATTTTTAAATTATTTTATCTGTTCACCTCTTTCTGATATTGCACCCATAGAATCTTTATAAAATTTTATTTGCTAAATTTATTTCTAATTTCAATTAGACATGCCACTTTCTGTATAACTTGTAAGCAACAGAACACACAGTAAGCTGCTGTTTAGATGCCAGAACAAGGGAGTATGTACTAGGCAGTGACTTCTGTCCAGTTACATTTGGAATAACAGAAGGATCCTGCCGCTCAGAATCCACAACAAAACCAGCCTAATACCCTAACAGTGCTTTCAGATATTCAGCTTCATATATTTCCAATAAAATAGTATTTAGAGTAACTCTACTCCTTTCAGCAACAGAATCAACAGCTTTTGACCCACAGTACCCATGCAATAGCATTTAATACTTGGAATTCTGTAAGAATAACCTAAGATGGCATCAATTTCTGTGAGTAGGAAGGGTGAGAACGGGTGAATGATGATGGAAGGATCAGTGAGTCCACATCTCTCCCTCATGACAACATTTGTAGAAAATGAAAAATAGGCTGCTTAAGTACTAATTTTCCACAAAAATATTTTCCTGCTGTAATAAAAATAATACAAAATTTCTTTTCTGAATTTTAGCATTATGTCTAAGGTAGCGGTAGCTCATACTACCCTATAATCTTGGCAAATGTTCCAGTATATGTTTGAATTTGATTTATTAAAAATTATTTCATGGGTACTTTGCTGAAATAAATTAAATGAAGTCAAATCACTGAAAATTCCACATTGCTTAAACACTGAAATTCCAAGGAGTTAGTCCAAGAAGGAGCCTTTTTTTCCAGTAATTTTAAGTGTCCAATAATTCCCTAGAATTTACTAAATTATGACACTAATTAATATATAAATTCACAGTTAAGTAAGAGAAAGAAAAGCTACAACTTAATGCTGATTGAGTATCTCATAATAGTCACTAAACATTTTTCTCCTCCATAAGCTACAAAAACAAAGTTGTAACTATTACATTTTTTAATTTGGACCTATATGGGTTCTATTAATAATCCATCTTTAAACTATGTTTTTATCATGAAACAAAAAACTTGGTTTTGTCATGAAGCCTCCTTTAAATGCTTTTTATCTACAAATACACGAAACCCAGAAGTAGCATTTCTGAACTAAACATTATTATTTAAATAAACAGCAAAGGGAAAAATAGTACTTGAAAGCAAGGAATAAAACACTACTTGAAAAACCAGTTTCTTCTTTTGCACCTCTTAAGAGAGTTAAGCTGTAAAAATACCTACAGATATAATAAAGTAGCTAAAAATGTATTTAAAGTTATTTTCCACTGTGATCAGCAACTTTAAAAGTGAAAATAAATTACATTATCACGTGACAGGCCAGCATGAGACATGTAGTTTTAATATTGATTTGAAATGGCCATTTTCAAGGAACAGTTGAAATAACAGGGGCGAAACGTTCAATGTTTAAAGTAAGTACTGCTAGAAATGGCAAAAAAAGTGTCAATGGAAATTCAGCCACCACACAGTCTCTTCATTTTCCAACATCAATATACTGAAGAGAACGTCTCAACTTCAATACTCACATTCAAAAATTATGTTAACAGCCCAGAAACCTATGCATTTTAAATTTCGGTATTTGTTAAATTTGTTTTACTTTCTCAGCAGTACATTGCCCAGACAGGAAAATAGAATTGGTAACCTCTCAGTACTTTAATTTATGATGCCACAATTCAAATCACAGCACGTAAGATTTCACATAGTCAGCACTGAAGTAAGATCTGCAGACACTAAATGAAACATGTATTTAAAGAGAAAAGGAAAAAAGAGATACCATGCACAAGGTAAACTCTTAAAATTAAATGAAAAATACATGCTGTTATAAATCAGACTAAAGGCATTAATTACAGTATGTTTGACTATGAAACACACTACCCAATGATTTTTAAATTGTAGCATCTCAAAAGAAATTTGAGTTAACAACAACAGAGCAGCTTTTAGAGGGAGCCAGTACTCTATAGAGAATTAAACCACCAAAAAAAAAAAAATCTTTATTCTTCACAGTGGCCTCTTGTCTTCCAGTGTCAAACTGGCTCATTAAATTTATTCTATCTTTGCCTCTAATAATTTTCTTTCCTCTGATGATTCCACACCAGTAAGATAATACTATTCCCAACCCATGCCACCATAGATGTGTGGGACATTCTGGCAGGGGGGTACAAACTGGTTCCAAACCACCTCCTACCAAATCTAACAACATTCACTTTCAAACCACAGTTGGATAAAAACGATCTTTGTGAATAGGTACCACAACTCCAGAATTCCATCATTTCTCCACAAACACACATGCCATGAAGGGTCAGGTTCTCAGTTTGGTACCAAGGACTTATGTCCCTGGTGGCACCTTGGTCGAGCTCTGCAGGATCAGGGAACAGAGCAATCCTTAACAGCCTCTGGAGCCTGATCCATTCTGTGGATGCATGGCAAATCCCTGGGATGCAAGACCCATCCAGGGGGCTGCAGTCCCAGCTGCAACTCCCCCCAGAACTCCATGAGAGCACTCTTGAAACAAATGGGCATTATTAACAAAATAGTTTGTTCTACATTGAACTTTTATCTGGAATAGAGGGCCAGAATTCAGGTGTCTCTTCCTAAATCTGCTTGTAGGTAGGAGACAGGTGGGAGACAGATGTCCACCTTCCAGAACAGGCATTTTTGAGCACATGTTAAGGAAATGAAGCTAAGTATGCTATAAACCATCAAATTAAATACAACTATAGCACAATTTGAGTAGGAAGGGACGTCTGATCATCATTCAGTGTAAATTTCCACAGGGGATGATAAAGTATGTAACTTAAAAAAAAAGACCAGGAAGTCTTCACAAGCTTATATGACTTTTTGCTGCCTGAGCCTTACGTAGATTTCAGTGTCCAATTCTCAGTTCAGGCTGATTAAATTCTAATACTGAGCTTAATTTTTCATTAATGAAATCCATAAGTTCAGATACATTGAAATTTCTCTTTTTCTGCCTTAAGCATTCTCTATGAAGGCCATTAATGGAAACCTTCTTACTTGCACACTCGGGTGTCTTGCCATTGCAAATAAACATCAACCATAAAGCCAGCTGCAATTTGAAATGCTCTACCTTCATTTCTAATAGAGCATAGCAACAACTTGTATATTCCAAAATCCATCTGTCTTTATCCCTACCAGCAAACCATATGCAGTTCATTATCCACCTAAACTCCTTATGTTTTTCTGACTGGCTCTCTTCATCCAAGTTTTACAAGTGCTGATGAAACCACTGTGCATTTCTGTCATTTCAAAGCATCACAGGTATTTACACTCATCTTCACATCCAAATTTCCTTTAATTGACTCTCACACTAACTATGCTCATGCAAAAATTTGCTACTCATTTCCTCCTGCTCAATACCTTCTTTCTGCCCTATTCTTTCTCCAGTACTTCATTTTTTATCACTTCCTTCCCTAGTCCATTCTCACCTCACAACTTCCATGACAACTCCTACACAATACCCTAAAGTTCAAATTGCCTGTTCGTGAAAATAATTTTTAAAATTTTATTTGGAAGGCCAAGTACAGATGATTCAGCAAGACTTAGAAATTGCAATCTCCTCCCCATGGAATGTTACACTTCCTGTGAATGGCAGACTTACTCAGATACTTCCTCTTTGGTTTTATCACCTATTTTAGACAATTTTTTACTAGTTAACTAATTTTAAATAACTACATGAGTAACAGTAATAAATAACCAAAGCTGTAAGACAGAATACTCCATGAAAATCATGATAGTATCCAAGACTTTTTACTTTGTTTTCTTTTAACTTTATTCTGGGGCTTAAAACTAATAGAAAAGGATTATCCTCACCTTACCAAAGAGGTTCATCTATAAAAACATCCCAACATGTGCTAAACTGAAAGCCCTACATAATATACCACAAAGAAGATCCTACCAAAATTTCCAGTGTTTAGAAAAGCCAATATATCTGTCTTACAGGGAAAATTGGGTAATTCAAACACCAGCCAAGGCATCCCAGACCATCCACATCCATCCCACCAGGGAATAATAGAGTACGCAGGCAAGTCAAGGTCTTTTCAGACTGGTTTTCAGACCACAGATCTACAAATAGGAAAAAATATATTTAAAATACCAATCCAATCCACTGCTGTCCTAAACAGCAGTGCAACATTTTTCTGAACCTTGCTAATCACCTGAAAAGCATGGTTGATAAAAAGATGCTGCAAAAAGATGAATGGAAACCATACTGCCAACCATACAACTTAACATCATTCCTCTGTACTTTAACAAATTTAAGCATGACAAGAACACACTGCAAGAAACTTTATAAACTTAAAAACTGAACCTCTGTAAATCAGAAAAATGTCAATATAATGAGATCACTTAACGACAGGAAGAGATTTCAATCAGTAATGCTATGTATTACTCAACTCATTTGAGCAGCATGGCTCAGGGTGACAGTATCTGGCCACTCAACAATCACCCAAGTACAGGGGAGTTTAGAAGCATGTAAAGTATTTCCTACAACAACCTAAAAGCTTTCTGGCCACACACAGGCTGTGTGGCAAAAAAATAAAAATATTAAGAAAAATAGTCTAAAAATTTAACAAATGGAAGCTTATAAATATATTTTATTAAAAAGTCCTAATTGATAACATTCAAGAGCCTGAAATATGAGTAGAAAAAGCCACCTAGGAAAGTGACATTAACATGGGGGTGACATAAACCATTTCTCACTTTTTATTGAAATCTTCACTGAAAGTACTGGAATGTTATGATGAAATTTAATTACAAGTGAAATTAAAATCTGTAGTTATTATATGCATTCTAACTATATGTCGGGCAGATCAACTTCAAAGTGCATCGAAATAATGCTACACAGGTAGAGGTGCCATACATAGAATATACATAGTTGAAAATCTGTTACATGAGAGACCTAAAAGAGCATCCCAAAGAATTTTTTTTCTATTAGAGTAAGAACACAAAGACATAAAGCAATCATAAAATCAGAACAGTTGGTGTTGGAAGGGAGCTTTCAGCCATGGAATCACAGAATGGTTTGAAACTGAAGGAATCTTAAGGGTCATCTCTTTCCAGTCCCACTGCCACAGGACACCTTTTTACTAGAGCAGGTCACTCCAAGCCCCAACACTTCCAGGGATAGGGCATCTATATGAGGCCTCACCACTCTCATACAAATCTTCTTCTTTATATCCAATCTAAATCAACTCCTTTTCAGTTTAAAACCACTACCCCTTGAGCTATCACAAAAGGCCCTACTAAAGTCTGTCCTCACCTTCCTTATTAGTCCCCCTTAAATACTGAAAGGCCACAAATAAGGTTTCTCTAAAGCCTTATATTCTCCAGGCTGAACACGCCCAACTCTCTCAGCCTGTCTTCAAAGGAGAGGTGCTCCAGCCCTTTGGGCATGGTGGTGGCCTTGTCTGGAATTGCTCCAACAGGTCCATGTCAGCCTGTGCCGAGGAGCCCAGAGCTGGACACAGCATCCAGGGAGGGTGGAGAGGCAGAATCCCCTCCCTCACCCTCCTGTCCACTCGGAGCAGCCCAGGGTTCATTTGGCCTTCCAGGCTGAGGGGCTACAGCAGCAAGCTCAAACAAGAACAAAGGCAAACAGAGGCTTAGGATAAATCATATCAGGAAACACCCATAAAATATGACAGACTGGTAGATGAGAATAATTGTAAAAGAAGCAGATTTGGTAATATAAGAAGTGATCACATCTTGTTACCTGCCTAATTACTTTCAGCAGTGGCCTGCAGGCATTACAGCAATAACAAAGAAATTTAAATTCCCTAAGAGCTGTACTTAGAAAGATGCATGCTCCTCACCCTTTTTGCTGCTTTATAGCACTTCAAAAGACATATTTTCTTTTGGGCTGCACATCTTGGAACATTTCTCTGTTTCAACAGACACTTCTGTTCCTCTATCTACATTTCTTTCATTATGTAGAAATAAGGTTCTTGGAGAACCACAATTTCATTGACTGTTGTGATCACACTTTATCTTCCTCCATATTCATACGATGCCAAGCACTTAACGGACAATGCTGTATAGCAATCTTTATTTCTCCAATGTTAAAATCTATATTAATGTTATTAATATGTACTATATTAATGCTACTATTAAAATGTACTATATTAAATACAAACCTTTAAGTGACAGGAACAAACAAGTAAAATTGAAGGGTAGTATGAAGACACTCGAGATTAAATTATCTTATACATACTATGATGAAACAAGAAGTCTTTAGCAAACTCTAATTCTAACATACACTATACATGCCTGCTAGAATATATAACCATATTCTTCAACTATTTTTAATGCATAAATTAAGTACTCAAATTTTGTTATAGTTTTACATAGGACTATGAAACAAAATACATCCATATTATATACATTGGATACTATTTGTTTCCAAAATATGGTACTGTAAGTGTACTACAAAATACAAACTTGGAATTTACTAATACTTTAACTGCACTTATGCAGACAACTTCTGTTTCTTTGTTGAGACTTGCAATTTGAAAGTTAGGACTATATTTATTTTCTTCATCATCCATATATATTTCCTATGACAATATTATACTAACTATATGCAAGTGGATAATTTTATTTATACTTTAAGCCCATAAAAATATGTTTCTAGTTTAGAATTGGTTTTCTAATACATAGAAATGTCTTGTATTACCTGCAGTACACATTAAAATACACCAAAAATACACTTCTACTATTATGGCTCACGTACGGTTTTTCTGGATTGGCCAAGCCCCTCAGAAAGTGTGTAAAGATATGTTTTTGTCAGCATTGTCTCTATACCTGTAAGTGTTAATAAAAATTAAGCTACAATGAAAACATCTCTTTTTACCTTCATAGGACAATGCGCTCAATAAAACCACTAGAAACGCAGGTGTCACAAAAGATAACATTTAAAAAATACTATGAATATTTAGCTTTCACCCATGAAACTGTATGAATGTATTGAAAAAGGGGAGCATTTACAGTCTAATGTTTTACAGAAGCAAACTTGCCATAATTCATTTTTTACTTGTCATTTTCTCAAGTCTGCCAATGCTGATTCATTTAATTTTAAAAAAATACCAATCAACACTGTTAAGTACTGATTTTTGCTTCAAGCAGGTATTCATACTCATCCTCACTTTGTGGTAAACTTTCTGAAAATAAAAACTATTATTTCAGATCACTTAAGTGTTTGCTTAATTAAATACTTAATCAAAACCATCTCCAGTCTTCCCAAACATGTCACAGAGCTTCCAATTACTGTATAATACTCTCTGTCATGGAGCATTGTATTTCTGTCACAGAGGAGGCCATACATTAAAACCTAAATATTACCATGCAATTCATCAGCAAGACTCATTTCACACCTTTTAGGAAACCTTTTAGGAAAGAAAAATCTCTTACTTTAGCATATTGTGTCTGTCTTAAAATTCACCACACACACAATTTGATCAAAGAGGTCTTTCCCTCAGCTATTGACCAACATATTCCTGTGTTCAGCATCTGAAAGGGAAAAACTAACAACCTGTGGTGTACTATTATCCACTTAAACTCCAGCCTAGAAACAGGCAACTCTACTATAAAAATAAAAGTAGCACTCTTGATTATCTCAGACAAGCAGAATTAACAGAAAGCTTGAAAGTGTTTACAGGGTGGTTTCCAAATATCCTGATGAGGACTATTTACAGGTTAGTTAAGACTTTATTGAATGCCAAATTTAAGGAATAGGAAAATGTAAATAACTGAAATGTAGCAATGGTTTTCCACATAATGATCCAAGAATGGAAATTCTGAATAAGCCTTTAAATACCAACATGTTGATATGTATAAAATATAATGGTCTCTAACAGCCAGTACAAAAAGAATGGAAAAACGTAATCAAGCTATGCTAAATAAAGCCTCCGAAGTAAGCAAAACAAATTTTACACAGCCTTCAAAGGGAAGTATTGCAAGAAAGGATCTTTTATTCAGACTTTTTCAAATAAACAATGTCTGGTTAGAAAGTTCAATCAAGCTTAAAGTTTTGTAGCAACTCCTCTACAGAATAACTGCACAATATAAACATTTCTAGAGAGCGTGTGATAAGAACTGATGATCACAAACAGGAATTTTCATTCAAATATTGAGAACATGGACCACTTATGACAAAACAACAAATCACCCACAGTATTCTATCATATATGGAAGGACTGAAGGCCCCTAGCTTACATAAATATCAATTCTGCATCTTCATTTGTGGTTTTCACCTGATACAACACAGCATCTTAATCAGTGATGTGGTAAAGATACAGCAACCATTATTTCTTTTATGGTTTTTCCCATTAGAAAGAATCAGAGCTATGGATTCCAGTTAGCAGAGAATTTGGGACATGCTTTGCCATACCAGTCTGTCTTTGCAATGTAAGAACTCTGCTGCTTTAGAAGAATTTGCTGTGGCCATGGACAGTGATTTCTTGTCAATAGACACTGGGCAGAGAAAAACAACCAAGCACAACCAAAACTGGAACAGGAACTTGGAAAACCACTACCACCACCTCTGGGACTGAAAGAGTAAAATGGTCAGGGGCAGATTTATCTGCACTAGTAGTTAAGTATTAAATACAAGGTATTAAGTATTACCAGAATGAAAGGTGGTTTTCTGAAGTCAGAAAGTGGGAGAGATGACAAGTCAGATACAAGAAGAGCAGCATTGTTTCTAAAAAAATATTAAAAAAAATCCCATTCCCATCATTATTCTTTGTAGCTGTTTCTGGCAAAAGTTCAGTCTGGAGAACTAGAATAAATCCTCACTGTTTGCATGCTATGAGATAATAAGAACAAGTGCATTTCACTGTTTGGCACAACACTTTAATTTTACGTGCCAGATTTGGCAGAACTACACGAAACATGATTCCAGCAACTGACTGCTTGAAGATAATTCACAAAATCCTTTGAGAGAGGAAAGCCACATATCGAGCTTATCAACAGTGTGACTGATCCCATAAATGGCCTTAGCAAAGGCCTGATGTCTGGGTAAGTCAGTCAGTGAGAAGGAATTATCAGTGCTAAGGAACTGCTCCAGCTTTGCAGGGCATCATCCTCACAAAATAAAGCAGCAATTAGTGCCAGCTCGTTCTTCACTGCACAAGGATATAAATCACAGTTACAGAGATAACCTTTACTGTATTATTTCCTAATGTTTATGCTTCATTCTGCAAAACTGATGTTCTTTTAACACAGCATAAAAACCCATTCAGAACTTTTTCTTTCCAAAATTAAAGTAATAAACACACATGTTAATCTCAAGGCAAAAAAGTACTGTGTGCATAAATCATGAGCAATTTGGGAATCATTAGAGCCAAAAAATTATCACCTATCAATGCTTTAATGCAGCTGCATGTAAAAATGAAAGATCATTCATTACTTCTGAAGTTTTTTATGGATTTTTTAAGGATCTTCTACTATTAAAAAGAAAGCAAAAGAGTATTGAGACTAAGAACTAATCTCATTTCCATATTCATTAATGGTGATGCCCCAGTAATCAATTTATTCCTTTCTCTTTTAATCATCATTTCTACTGTCCAAGAATGAAGGCGAAAAAAGCTTATAAAGGTACAAAACTTAGATCTCATTGTTCATAGCAGTCCAAAGGCCTGACACTCCTGTATTTGGCAGTTTGTTGCTCTTCCATTGTGCATCTTATGTAGCCATTCCTACTAAATGACAAAGCACTTCAAATTCTGTTTCCTTTTAGGTATTTCTGACCTCCACACTAAATACTCTGCTGAAAAGAAAACTTTTATTATTTCACTTAAAAACAAGTGTCAACCAATAGAGGAGGAGATACATGAATTAAATTACTTACTTGAATTTTAGTAATGAAAATTAGAGCTTACATAGAAGCACAGGATGGTTTGGGTTGGAAACAACCTCACAGAATCATCAAGTTCCAACCTCCTGCCAAGGGCAGGAACACCTCTCACTAGACCAGGTGACTGGATGAAGTCTGTAAGAGGCCCTATTTCACTACCTTGAAAATAAAAATTGGAAAGTTCTGCTGAAAAAAATCCAACTTGTTTCCAAAAGCTTTTGCTATTTGCATATACTAAACATTTAACCCAGTCAATTAGAAATTTGCTTCATTTCACTGTCTTCAAAGCTAAAGTAAGTGGACTTCTGTGCCATACGAGTGATTAGTATTAACTTAACTTGCTCAAAATTCAGCCAAATTCCAGAAAGCCAACCACTGATAAGACAGTATCTTAAATTTCATTTGGGGAAGTAGATGGGCACTGAGCAACTTTAAAGCATAGGTAAAAGATTTTATTTTGTGCTTACAGTGGTACTTTCTTGTGTGCACATGAGGTTTAAGGAACAGGTTAAAAAGATACATTTTCTTATACCAATTGCATTTTGGAAATAAACACTGAGCTTTAGAGCATTACAGGTATTTTTAGGGAATTTATACAATAAGAAGGTAAGAAGAACATATCCTAAGTGTAAAGTATTAAGCTCTTTTTCTTGGCATATTGCCAGCACCCTCCAATTTTTAAAAACACGACTCAAGTGCTGATGCAATTTGCATAACTTAAAATATCTAAAGTTGACCAACAGACCCACTGTGAGAGTCATACTGTAGTTTCTTCACATAGTCCAAAAACACTGAGTAGCTCTCAGAACACTTTCATCTATAGTTGTCAGAGTATATTCCTCTGGATTGAGCCTACTCAACTTGAGCCTGATGACCTTTTCATTGTTAAAAAAAAAAGAGAGAAAGTCATATCTACGTTAACAAGAGTAGGAAGTTATGCACTTACTCTGCTCAAAGCAGGTGGGTATGAGTCAGTCCTGGTTCAGAAAACACTCCCCAGCATTAGCACACTGAGAGTCAGTACCAGGATATTACACTCATGGAAAAGTGACATAATTTGACTGGGATTCTGCAACTCATCAGCCACTGATGCAGGACAAAGAAAAATTGATTTTTTTTTTTCTGGTTGCTTTATTTATCACAACCCAAACAGACCAACTACAGTTTCTAGACTGTCTTACAGAAATAACCAGTAAAACCCATCAGCTCTTCCAACCATTCTTCCTATCCAAAAATTATGGAATTTTTGTAACTGTTACAAGCCATGCTGCATAAGCAGGAAGAGAAGACCTACAGAATTAAAGGGCTTGCTGCAAGCTACTCCTCAAACTTTAGATAGGTTCAAACAGCAGCTGGGTAAACTCACTGAAGAAACATTCACTGACAGCTACTAAAAACAAAGACAGCTCTAGCTCAGGAAGCCTCAACTACGCATAGCAAGAGGTTAGGAAAGCATCCTGTGGAAGTATCCCTATATTTTTCCCCTTTTCTTATAGACCTTCCTTGAGGTCCACTGTTAGCCAGTACTAGAGATGATAACAGTTTAAATGAAGACTAGGTCTGATCCCAGTGAAGATGCCTCAGGAATAAAGCTTTAAATTTCTAATTCTATTTTTTAAGGTAGGATTAAAATCTATCATTAAGGTATAATTTTTTTCTCACAAGGTGTAAGCTAGCTGACAGGCTTTCCCAAAATTGTGTAATTGGTCACTACTGTTTTATGGTATTTAGTGATATTTCTAAACAGGAATAAGTCAGTGTTTGATTTAGCTAAGTGTACTTAAGCTCATTTATCATCATGTTTTGTCTTGTAATTTAGTCCCTGACTTGTACTTACCATCTTTTTAAAATAAATTATGAAAGCAACGAAGCCAAGTCTTAAACCTGATTTGCATACATTTTCCAATTTTGTGGAGTATGTACTTTCATTAATACAGACAAAATTTGGAGTTCAGATTTGAAGCTTTTTGTCCCAAGTTATCTTTAGGTCTCACAGTCTACACTGGTCTGATACCCAAATAATGCAAGGAAACTGGCTAAGATTCTCAAATGTCCTAAAAACACTGAGTTTTGATCTACTGCATGACCAAACAAATTGTTCAAATGAGAGCACAAAACCAGAGCCTTCTCAGACAAAAATTTTAACTTTACATTTATTACTTTAGGTAAATACTTTACTGAGCATTTGAAGAATCCAATACACTACACAAAGAAAAAGTTAAAGTTGCTTTGGAAGCTGACACAAAAGTAATCAGACCTCATAAAGCAGCATCAAAACTACTTTTGTACTGTAAACCAATTTGTTAAAATACTTTCAAACTCTCTATTTGCAATACACTATTGAATCTTCTATTTATTAAATAAACTCAACTGCGATGAGCATTTTAACGAATCTGAATCAAAGGCACTGCTCAATTTTAAAGTGTGCCTCTACTGTTAAAAAACAAAACCCAGCAGATGCCAGAAAGTGACCTTTGATGATTACAGGTGCATCTGCCAGCTCAAAGTTCAAAATCTAGGATCCTTATAGATATGAACTTCTTTCCCATACAGATTGGGAGAAAGAGAAAACATACTCCTTGAAGAGCAGGTGTCCTCCTTGAAGAGGATTGGGCCAGAATCTTTTCAGTGGTGCCCACCAACATGAAAAGGGGCAACAGGCACAAAGTGCAACACAGGAAGTTCTGTGTGAATATGAGGGAAAATGTCTTTGCAGGTGACAGAGTGCTGGAACAGATTGGCCAGAGAGGCTGTGGTGTCTCATCTAGAGATATCCAAAACTTGCCTGGACATGATCCTGTAGAATCTGCTCCAGAGCTCCCTTCCAACCCCAGCCATGCTGTGAAGTCTATAAAACACATGCCAGCACATCACACCACCAGGGTCAGGACACCCACTCACAGAATTCATGTGCAGCTGACAGCCAGGAAAGGACTGTGGTGTGATACCAGTGGTTGGAAAAGGTGCCAAAGTGACACCTTTCCTTCAGTGCAGGATCCTGTGTGTCAGCCTGAGGGCAAAGGAGAAGCGACAGCACTGCTGCACCCTGCAAATGCCCCAGAGGCTGATCCCCAACTGGCAGGGATGAGCAAGATAAAGGTGAGCTGAGAAGGAGCATTGCATTGAGGCTGGGACACTCTGCAGGTCTGAATGCTGCTACAGAGTCAAACAAGGAATTAATTCCAATGCCAGCAGTTCACAGTATTTACACTCCAGTTCTGAAAAAATAGTTTAAACTGACTTCTTCATACTAAACACAAAAATCATTCTATATATTAGAAAAGCTGTTAATGAAGGTTAGTGCTCCATTGTATCAATATAGGGTTTAAAAGTGAGAGATTGAAAAATAAAACCCAATTCATATTTAGTCTAACTAAATTATTTCTCCTTATTCTCCATACTTGTGAAGCAGGTTATGCCAACTACAGCAGGAGCATGTTGATGTGATTGACCTCATTTTGCCTCTCCCTTGTGCTCACATGAACCTGCAAAACAGCAGTCTCTGCTCTCACGTGGCATCAACATGTCATAGAATCTTAAAATTGCTTTTAAAATAAGAAAAAAATTGAGCCCTGAGAAAGTGGCTGTTATTTCTGAGAGAACTGTTCTCTCCTGAAGTTAAATTGAATTAACCCTAGCAAAAACAACTAATGATATATATAAAGCTGATGAGAAAACACCACTAAGGGCAAAGAAAAACATTTTAAGCTTCAACTCATACTTGGGAGCTGCCACTTCAGAATACTTTCTTTCAAAGTACCATTTTTGGAGACAAATCACAAACCAAAGCTTTAGAGCTCACATATCAGTTAAATATTCATGTGTAACTGAGATTTTCACATTACTTTTAAAACACTGACTAGTATAACACCACAAAAATGAAGATTAAAAGATGGCTACTTGTTACTACATTTATTTTCACAAGACCATCACATTTAGTTTACTAGCTGCATTCTTCCCTTCCCGATTATCTATGAAATCATTTCCCATCTCAGTTTCCTGTCCTCAAATCCTCTTAAAAACAGTGAATTGCTTTACCAAGAGTAAACTCTGTAATAATAAGAGATACAAACATGGAATATCTTCCAGAAGTTCATAAATAAAGGTCCTTCTGTTGCTCTTGGTTGAGCTACATCGGCAGGATTCACTACAAAAAGTAAATGCTTGAAAAAGAATAAAGGACTGTTTTCCATGGGACTGAAACGATTCCAGAATCAAGCTGACTCCAAGTTATTGAAGCTGTACAGTAACTAAGTTACCTTTGCTCTTCTCATTCTTAACCCCATTTCTCTCCCTTATCACATAATGATTTTCACATCTGATTCTTCCATATAATGCCACATTTTCTGGCAATGTTTTGAATTCAAGTATTCTTCCCAACAGGCTGAACCTCCAAGGAAGTTTGAATTAATAACTCCAGCCATCAGAAACTTTTCTCATATAGGATTCTGAACTGTTCATTTCAGCACTGAAATGTGCAGAGAACTGTGGAAAACTGTGCAGAGGAAGTGGGAAAACACTCAATATTCTTTGAATGGATATCCCAACATCCTGAGTGCAACATAACCAGGAGACCAGGCACTGCTCATTTACACTGGTAGCCATCTCACCACGATCATGAGACCTACAGCAACAGGATCCATGGGTGTGTGCTGGTTTTACCATTTACCCTGAAGAAACTAAATACAGGAAGGAAATTTGAAAATTAAATAAATAGGGGAACCAAAAAGAAAGGAAAGACAAGCATATAAATGTTTCTTATTTTTGCTCCAAAGGTTTCTCTCAGTTTATGTGGTTGAGCAACAGTTTATAAAGATCCCAAGATTTTGGGCTTGTATTTGTACAGATTCATTTCCTTTGCTTCTCTTTTTGAACACCTCTTCTCCATCCAATTATTCAATAACACTTACTTCTGTTAGAAAGGCATTTTAACTTTGCTTTTATCACTAACTCTCCCACACTGGGAATGCCACTTCTCTCCTGGCCACAGGGAGATGTGGCTACCTGCTTAGCCAATAAGCACAGTATTAAGTTGGATTTAAACATATGATTTACATGGAAACAGATGATGTTCCAAAACATCATTTACCCCATTATAGCAATTACCTAGGTTTAAATGGCACTCAAGTATTATTTATAAATTAAAATTATCAATAAAAAAACTTTATATGACATACTAACAGTCAACAGGTTTCCTAACTAGTATTAATCCCACTTTCAGCTAATTCCCTACATTCACCAAGTTTCTGACTGCGAAGGAAACCTCATAAGTTAAAGCTTTCCAGGCATGTGTTGGTGATAGATCATTACACAGTCAGAGCTGGGGAGGAGGAGAATACAATATCCTGTTCCAAGCCCATGAAGTCGAGTTCTGTCAGAAGAACGGGTAAAAATATTGGGTCACTTCTTAAAAATAAGAAAAAGCCTGAAACAATACAAGGCAACAAAACATGTTAATGTTCATCTAATCATCAGTTCTATTCCCAAATACTTTCTTAATCAGAACTAACTTCAAACATAGCACATGCTGCTCTGTATTTACCTCTGTTTACATGAATCAGTATTTCTAGAAGGGGTGGCAAAGAACTGCTTCCAAATTATTAATGTAGCTGCATAATGCTCCCTTCACATCATCATCTCGCCAGTAATGAAGACAAAACCCAGTAGTTTTCTCCTTGCAGGGTTTATTGTCAACTAAATCTCATCACACCTGCACAACTATAGGAAACAAAACTGTCAATCAAAAGCATTGCTTATGAGCATTTTGGCAATTTTCTGCTTTATTTTTTGTTTTAACTGTTCCACACCGAGGTACGAGACAGTGCCTGACCACAAACCAGCCAAGCACAGCAATTATTCGGACTATTGGTAATAATCACGTCTGCATTGCTGCAGTATAAATCTGTAATTACACAGGCAGGATATCCCCAAGGCTTGGGAAACAGCACTAGTTTTACAATATGAATTTAACAAGACAAAACTTATTCATGATTGAAAAAAAATTCAAGGAAAGCTTAAACCTTGCCAATTATAACTGTAAGACTCAAATATATATTGGGGACAAAGAACAGAATGTGAGGATAATGATGACAAACTGTTTTCAAGAACACAAGGCTACAGAGGTATCCAAGGGGTACAGATCTGGAGAGATGAGGTGTCCAGGAGAGCTGGCTGACCTCCTTCCTTGAAGTTCAAGAAAATGGCCCATCTCATCACACAGCTAATCAAGCAAAGGAGGCAAAAAATCTGTTTGCATGAGCAAGGAGCTCCTAATTTATGCAAAAAAAGGGAAGGAAGAATAAGAATCACAGAATGGCTTGGGAAGATAATTTCATTCCAGCCCTCGTGCCATGGGCACCTTCCAGTAGACCAGGTTGTCCAAAGCACAGGAGGGCTGGAAGTAGGGAGAGGCAACCCAGGAGGAACAGGGAGATATTGTTCAATCAACAAGCCAAAGCCCAGCTGGAGCCATCTGCTCTCACAATGGGCATGGGCTGAAATACAAGAAATTTCATTTAAACATAAGGAAAACAGATCATTTTTACTTTGAGGGTAGTCAGCTTCTCTAAAAGATTGCTAAGGATGCAAAGTCCATCCTTGGTGATATTAAAAAAACACAACTGGACACAGTCCTGAGAAACTCCCCGGAGCCAGCCCTGCTCTGAACAGGCTGACTGAGCCAGATGACCTCTGGAGATTCTTCCCAACTTCAACTCCTTTGTAATCCTACTTGCACTGCCATAAAAATGATGGGGTTTTGGCTTGTTGGTCTTCCCCCTCCCCAGATAATTATTCCTCACACTCTATATCCTGTATACTGGGCAATAATTATTACTTTGCAAAGTTCTCAAAAACTTAACAAGTAGTAGTTAGCATTATTAATAACCCTAATTTGTATCAACAAGGTCAAAAAATTAAAAAGGAAAAAAACCTTTACTTACTAAGCTTTCTAAAGCACAGAAATCTTTGTATGGAAAACACAGAATACAGCTCATTAAGTCTCCTACTAGGCACAGAAAGTAGCATTTAAGAAAATCTAAGGAAGACCACCAGACCAAAAAATATTCCTGTCCCAAAAGTTGAGTGAAAAATGGCCTAGCCAATTCAAATATGTACAAAAATCATTTTCGTCTGCAAGAATTGCAGTAACCTACCAGTCACCAAGAAAGGCTTATTAACCCAAGTAAGTGTATATACCTGCAATAAAAGTAATGGAGTAAGAGTTACACCTTTCACATATTTAAAAGGTGTTCTGATTTTTCCTAATGATTAGCACTGATATTTATCAACTACCTATGACACAAATAAAAGAGAGGGAACAAAAATACAGCACATTTGGTGTTAGCTCACCTTCAATCTAGAAAATCTAAGATAACTTTTCACAGCCTTGCTCTGTTCAACAGCAGCATCCTCAAAAGTTAAAAAGTACAGATGAACATAAAAAATGAAGAAATGTCTCGCTCCCACTCCAGTAACATAAATACATAAAAGCTGTCCTTTTATCTTCATCATTTCTCCTCTCAGATTTGCAATAATTAAGTAATATTTAAGTTGATAGAAAAACAGTAGGTAAATTCACCAGAATGACCAAAGTTCATTATATGCCCTCCAATTCTTTAAGCTCAACTTGATCCTTTAAGACTGTCAGCATCTCTACATGCTGTTGTGTGTAGGAAAATACTTTCATACCCCAGAAAAAAGTACATTATCAAAAAAATACATTCCATCTTATCTAAGTTGAAAAAATAGCAATGGTTAGAGGAACTTTCTCCAGGCTAACTGCTACAGCAGGTCCGTCTGATACCATCTCAAGTAGTGGAGATAAAAAAATAATGCGTGATCATCTGTCTTACACCAAGTGCACATTTGAATATGGTGGGTTTTTTTAAAACAAGAAATTGGCATTTGGTATCAGCCTTTGTTAATAAGGAACGTCACACAAAGTTAAGGCATGGAAAATAAGTTCATTTCTGTTATTTCATCTAGCAAACAGTATTTAAAATATCCTGAAAGGATGATCCTTAACAAAAACCAAAGTCATAGAACTCAATGGAAAACACAATGAAGTTAAGAAACTAAACTATCTTTAGCAATGTGTATTTGGCTCCTGATACAAACACCCTCTGCCCAAGCTTGCACTTTCTGCCTAGAGCTCAGGTGCTCACTGTGCATTAAAAGAAACAGCAAGTCAATGAACACCAAGGGTGTCTAAGCTGTGCATGGCCATACAGACACCATTCCCTGTCCAGAGCTCTTGGAAAGCCCAGCTCCTGCTCTGGTCTCACCACAAGACACCAGAGGTGTAACAGACCACTCCCAGGACATGGATATGAACCAAACACAGCCAATTCTCCCTACAGCCACTCTAAGTTTATCTGAGCCTGTACTTTGCTACAGACTTGCAGATAAATTCACATGGACAATCTGAAACACTATTAAGCAGTGCTTCAAACCCCAAATCTTCCTGAAACCCTCATGTTTCAGTGCTACACATTGCATTTATACCTAACACCATTTATAAAACCAGATCAAAAACATTTTTTAAAGGAAACCAACTTCCATAAAACAGATTTTACAAGAATTTCTTTCTTGCAAAATTAGACATGTAATGTACAAAAATCCTGCAAAAGAACAAATTGGTCTTAACAGACTCATTTTTGTTATATTTTTAAAACCACTACATTGATACATGAGTAGTTTCTGTCCATAGACTGACATTCTTCTGGGCACTATAAAGTGAACACAAAACTGCTGAAAAAGAATCACTTGTTATAATCTTTTTTTCATATTAATTCATCTAATTTCTATTGAGAAGTTTAAACCATCTCAGAAATCTTTAGATCATTCAGAGTGCAATTTATTTGATCATATGAGTTTTAAATATCTTCTGTATTGCTGAAAGTTAAGCACACATCAGCAATATTGATAGTTATCTATGCTACTGAGTTTAGGTTTTTAAGCACCGAAGAGTTTTGATTTGACAGATGTGAAAGGGACTCCTAAGACATCAAGCTCTACCTGACTACCACTTCCCAGTACTGAAATAGAATCAAAAAGTCCTTTTTTATTACTTTAATCCTAACTAAAATGTTCAGGATAAAAGCAGTATAAACACAATAAACTATTAATTGATGGGGGAAGAGCAACCCTTAAAGCCACAGATTTAGGCTTCAGGGTGCTATTGCTGAATGTAAAGCAACAATTTACATGAACACAAATACACTCCTAAGTATTTCAACACTGATTCAGGAAATACTGAAGCAATTCACAGCTCCAACTAGGCAATTTTGTCCTCTCCTTTATCTTCTCAGTCTGAGATGTGAAAGTGACTGTGAAAAATACTGCAGTTAAATCACATAAACAAACCAAACCAATTATAGGTTTTCTTCATGTCCAAGAAAAGTTGTTTTTCCTGAAGTTCATGTATTCAATTTGTAACTTCTTTTACTGTGACTACAAACTCCATCACGTAGCAGATCAGCAGAAATGCTGCTGCTGCAGCTATGGTACAATGGCTTTTTATGGAACTGGGCACTGCCCAATTCCATAAAAATGTAGAAATAGTGGTTTAGTAGACATAAAGCCCTTCTTATTAAGATGGAAATAGCCAAACACGGTAGGCGTCTTGAAAAACTCTGTCCTAAACTCCAGAATGTGAAAATTTCTCTCATGGGAATTTTCAAGATTTAGGCATAAGGACAAAGAAATACTTTTCAATTAAAAGAAAAAAATCCCACTGTAATTGGGATCCCAATTGAAAAAAAAAAATCAAAACCTCAGAGCAGATTTGAGAACACCAAGAACTTTAAATAACACTGCAAATAAGGTGCTGATCCACACCTTTTAAATACTTGTGAATATGAACTCTACCCATTAAAAACTTGAAGAAAATAAAACCAAGATTTCAAAGCAGATTTTCAGAGGGCCTTAGGGTCAATATTGAGTTTTTATGGGGCCACCAGGCTCTGCCTCTGCATGTATGTGTGTGGCAGGGAGGTGGGTAATAGAGAGGAATCTGTGGAACTAAATAGATTTCAGGTATCTTTAAATACTTATTTATGATCTCCAACTTCTAAGAAGTTGGGACTGTTGATACAGACGGGAGAAAAATGCTGGCTTCAGAGATGGAGTGGGATGGAGCTGTGATCAAAAGCTCTTCAGGATAAATATAAATATTTAATACTGCCTTCCTGAAATTAGCAGCAACTACCACCATAAACTTTCTGAAAGTGTTAGGGCAAGAGTTAACCCAAAAAGTTTCATCTATGAATGCAGAAAACTAAATGGAAAAACATTAACATCAACTGGTAGTACCATTTTGGGACAAAAGACAAAGATACATTTGCTTTACAGGGAAAAGCTCACTCCTTTTTTCTCAGCCTGGTGATCCCAAAATATCAAAGACTAAAGTGTATTTCTTGGTATGTCAGATAAATCTCAGCAGTTTATACTGTTCTTTCTGCAAGTGATTTTTTTCTCTCCAAATTCTGCATTCAAAATCCACTGGATGGGCCCATAGATCAGCCTACTCTAAAATCACCAATCCATGTTGCTGTCCAAAGGTACAGATACCACACATACAAACTTTGCCATTTTTAGTATGGATTTTATATAGTTAACATTTTGGCAAAGAAATAATTTGTAGCTGTAACTGTTTGGTTTATGAAAAAAAAAAGTCTAAAGGAAACCTAAAATGGAATTGGATGCTCCTTCCTTTATTCTGCTGAGAACTCCTTCTTTACGGGTTTTTCTCCTTCCCTCAACCTCTTTTTTCCCTAATCAGTGTGTTACAAAGCCAGTGGTCACCAACTTTGGCTTCCATTAACCTGCACCTCACACATGCAGCAGAAAGAATGCAAACTGAGTATAAACATAATCATGTGTCTTTCCACTGTTTCACTCAGAGCTAAATGACTTAGAATCATCAAAGAATCAAAAACATTTCAAAAAAGAACATGTCCAGCAAGCTTGCTTCTATTTTCAAATACAACAGATACAACAATACTGTGTACAGACTATCTCAGAGCTCCATGGAAAACAAAGACTCAGTAGTCCTCAGAAAATCATGGAGCCAAAGCCATTGCCCAGATAACATTCAAGGGAACCAGATCATTCCCCGAGTGAATAAACTCCTCAAAACATTCCTCAGGTACAAAGAAGGATTAAAGAATTAGAAGAAATAAAATGATACACAGTGTGAACAAAGATGGATGAGCTTCACTTTTTCTTGCTCTGTACCTTTCTTCTAAAATATCACAGGTCATCGTTCCAAAAAGTCCTAGAGGCACTTTTGTTCTTGTCTTCCATTCCTGTAGGTAACTGCCATTCAGTAGCTCATTTCTGGGCAACACATAACAAGTTGTTCTATTTATTCACATGAGATGTTATCTGAGTTTTATTCAAATCAAGTCGTAACAGACATTTTGATCATCTGATGCTAGCACCAAAAGGTGTCAAATTAACTGACCCATAGTACCATTCATGGGCCAGTTTCTTATCAAGTCTAAGGTCATTCACTGGCAAACATCCTAAGCGACAGATTAGCAACCCTGAAACTTCAAATCATAACAAAAGAAAAAGAATATTTTTATCCATGTATTCAATTGCATTCTCTTCCAGTCCCTTCAGGATTAATCCTTACAGACTGAAAGATTATCACAGCAGTAAAGAATCCCTACCATAAAACAGTCCTGGTATCTGCTGAACCTCAGAACGCTACAACCAGCATCAAAATCTGCCAATTTATTTAAATTTATTTAAAGGCAAATTAACAATGTTAACAAACACTGAGCTGAAAAACAAATCTCAAATAAAGGGAGAAACTTATTAATTGAAGAACTGTATTTCCAGTGCAGTTTCTGGGGATGAAGCTGCTTTCTGCTACCATATACCACATTGCTCTGAAAGGAGGTAAACAGCAACTTCATGGCAAACTTGATCTAAACAAATTGCTATAGAGCTTGTCATCAGTGAAAAATTAAAATGTAACTCATGGGTTACTCCAAATGGATTTCCCTTCACAAACAGTTCTGTTTACAGTCTGATGGCACTTGGCTAGGGCAGCTATCCCCAGAAAGGAGTATGCTTCAGGAACATGCTGCTGGTCCCTGGATCAGATGATTACCCCCTTCCCCAAACTCCTCTGAGTTCTCAATCCATGCTGTCAGAATAAAACAAGGCCAGTAGTGCTAATACACAGCATCTACTTATAAAGCCAAAAAAATTAGCCAAACTAGAAAACAAGTTACAAGAACTATTTTGGACATTATAGAGGAATTTTAAAATTAGGCCAAAAAAACCCTGATGTTCAGAAAATACTGGAGGAGATGATGCCTGAAGATTATGTTGCTCAGGAAGCATCAAAAAAGAGCAATTCCCTACAGCAAGGAACAGAAAGTCATGCTTAGAGTCCTTTTTTTCAGAAGATTTAGCTCAACCACATTTTCTCACAGAAAGAGGCCACCCAATATGTCCTCTCTAAGAGCTTGGTTTGCCCCTTGCATTTGCTCCAACGTTCCATTAATAGTCCTCACATGCCTTTACACAGAAATGTGAGCATATGTAACTGGAAGTGTCAGTCTGAAATTCATTTCCATGTTAATCTACAGACACAACCTTTCATCATATCAAGAACAAAATATTTTAAACAGCTAGAAACAAAGGTAATCACCTATAGAAAATGTCTTACCCTTTTCAAATGCAGTGTCAGAAAGCATCCTCTCACTCGTACAAAATAAAAATGGAATAATTTAATTTTTGCCTGTACACTGCCTGAAGCCTACTTTCTGATCACAAAGAAACAAATTCATTTCCATTAAAAAAAACAAAAACAAAAACAAAAAAAACAGATTTTTTGATCTTCTCTAGCAATGAGAAATCTGAAAATTAAATCTTTTCCTGACAGAAAGTTTGATATTAAGGCAGGTGGCCAGGATAACTTATGGTATTAGTGAATGCAGCCTGGATTCTTATGGAAATTAAAAGGACTTGACTACAGACTTAATAGTGAATTTCACAGATACTTTAATCACACTCTTTTTTTCTGTTGCATTCCATTGCTGGGCCCTGGTTTAAAGTATGTGATGATCCCTAAGAAGAAACATTACTTAGATTTAACTACATAAAATGGATCCAGAGAATGTAAACAAAGTTCTCTTTATAGTAACCACAGTTTGATTCTATTAAGCCCAGAAGCGATACATATGGGCATACATCTGAATAATTTACTTTGTCTTTGGAATTCCTGCACCACCTTGACCCCAAGGACCTCTCATGCAGTTCTACTTCTGACACAACTTAGCCTAGCTAAAAGAAGAAAAGGAGTTTTTCCCAATATCTCTGTTCACATCAGAGTTTTGAGGAATGCTGAAACTGAGACCTCACCACATTCTGGTCTGGTTTTGCTGAGAAATGAGGCAAAATGAGTAATGGCTGTTCTTGGAACTTCCTTCTCCACCTCTTCTTTTTCACCTTCTACTCCCTTGACATTTAATCCACCTCTTCCTTTCCATTCAGCCTTCCTTCCCATTCTTCCATTCTCCCGTCAGCCTCTGCTCTCCTATAACCTCACTCTCACCCCGTTCCATCTACACACATCTATGCATCTGTTTCAACCTTTGCCAAGGGTTGAAAGTTGGGAGACTGGAATACCTGAGGATGTAGTAGGTTGATCCCAGCTGGCAGCTAAACATTCACACAGCTGCTCACTGCCTGACCTTCCCCCTTGTCCACACTGCCTCCACAATGGGATGCTTCTGTTCCTGCATCATCCAGGAAAAGAAAGTCATCTAAAACAAAAACAATGTAGATTGCCTGGAAATGAGGAGGGCACTAAAACAAAACCAGTTGGATATAGATCTCAAAGTGGAGCCACATATTTCAGAGAAAAATACACATCACACCTGCAAAATGGGTTAACACTGAACAGAAGTTAAGATTTAGTGCAGATAATTCAGTTTATAAGGAGTGCCCTCCACCACAGAAAGTCAAAAATGTTTGTGGTCATCAGCTGTAAGAGTGGAAAGTTATTTCACTTCTCTACTCCCCATTCATGCAGTGGATATTAAAATTGTTGTCCCAGGCCCAGGATCCATCTTGATCAGATAGGACAAATAAGTTAGTGACTAAAAAATAAAGCAAAAGAGGAAGAATCCAACTTTTCCAGCTTGGCAAAAAACATAAAGAGATGACTCAATGTTCTAATGAAAGTCCTTTGCAAAAACAATGGCTCCTCAATGAAAAGGTGTGGCAAGTTCTGCCTTCTGTGGAGAAATAAGAGATGATAGCGACTGGTAATGGGAAGAATAGGAGGACACTGTATAAGCAACAGGGTAGATGACTACTCAATGTACTGGAAACACAAAGTATTTGCAAACACGAAACAGACTGCTTAGAAATCATTAAAAAATTAGTAACCAGCATAGTAGTATCTCTACTATTAAATTATACATTTGGTGGTTTTGGCATATGGAAAAATCTCAAGAAACAGAAATTTTTATAAATTATTTTTCTTAGAGTCTAAGATTGAAGGGTGTTTTCATATAAATCTAAGCAAGCAACAACATCCATAGTTTCAGTATGAAGCAAAACAACAAGCAAATTTAGTAAGAAAACATATTAGCAATAAATGCATAAATAAAAGTTTCTAAAGTTCCCCCATACATTTATTAGAAACTGTATCAGACTCAATCTAAAAGGATTCAGAGAGACCTTAAAGTATCTTCCAGTACCTAAAGGGGGCCTATAAGAACACTTGGGAGCAACGTTTTACAAGGGCACAGCATGAAGCTGGAGGAGGAAATATTTAGATTATACATTAGGAAGAAACTCCCTAACTTTGAGGGTGGTGAGACAATGGAATAAGTCTATGTAGTGGGTTGAGAAGTCTTGTCTGCCCTATCCCTGTGTTCAAGGCCAGGCTGGATGGGGCTTGGAACAACCTGGTCTAGTGGAAGGTGTCCCTGTCCATGGCAAGAGGCTGAAACTTGATGGTCTTTAAGGTCTTTTCCAACCCAAACCATTCTATCATTCAAGGATTCTAAATTTAGCAATAATTAAATGTAACAAATTAAGCTTTCCAAAAAACCCAACAGCCTCTATTCTTCAAAAAGTAGTTATTCTCATTCATATAACTCTCAATATCTGTAATCTTGATTTTTCAAATATCAGTGCCCATGTTTAGAAAACTAAATGGACTTGATCTCATTTGCAGAAGTGCTGAGCATTTGCACTTTGCCATGAGACACGTGACATTGCCAGAGCTCCACACCTATGGAAGTCTTACCACATTTCTGTGGATAACCAAATATGGTTTTATCTCTTGAATTTCAGGCACCCACAACTGAAAAAAATGGGGCTTTCATTTATAATTCTATTATTATATATTAATTTTTTATTGCTTTGATACTGTAATTGTAGTTATTACCTCAGCACCTCTCCTGCACTATGCTTTCTTAGGATAATAACTGGTTTAAATGTCAGTGGACCAAATTGTTTTCATTCATTCCAATATTCCTTTCACATGTTAATACTTTCTAAATTAAATCATTCCCCCTAAGCTGACATCACAGATTTAACAGTTACTTCCTGATTAGAAAGGAGAGGAAGATGAATAAGTCAGACTTTTCAGATATATATGAGAAATATTTTCAAAGTATACCTCTTGTGCCCCAAAAATCCCAACAGTTAAATAATTACAAACCAGATAGTTCTTTACACAGAAGTTTTATCATATAATTATGATGCTGATAATTTAGAACTATCTAAAATGTCTCCAGCATTTTTAAACAGCTAAGCACAGTTATTTTTAAAATCAAACATATGTGCTTTTTTTCTGTTTATGTCGTCGGAAAGAACATTCTGTATAATGAAAAACATGACCAAATTTTTCACAGTACATCACTATAAAACCCTATAATTGACTTTTTGGGTTGGTTTACTCTATATCTATTTTTGTCCATGTAGAAAACAGCAATGATGTGGTGAAAAGACCAAAATGTAGGTCCCATTGCAGGATAAGGCTCCATCCTGATTAGTGAAGTATCATGTTTTTCCTGGGAAACATGCCCATTTTGTACAAGGGAATTCAGTCCACATGAACCTCCTCTTTAGAGGAAGGAAAAAAAAAAAAGGCAAGAAAGAAAACCATCCTTTTAAGCAGCACAGACTGTAGTGATTGCTCTCAGCTTTGGTTGAGCAGGACTCACAGAGCCTTTCCATTAAACAGAAGGTAGCTCTGCTGATTAGAGCTGTCCCAATATGAATGTTCTGCTTTTAAACAATATTATTCATAGCTTAAGAGCTCAGATTTGCTTATATTTTTATTTTACTTCAACCTGAAATGACAAAATGTTTAACATCACCTACTTTCTTCTCAGAGGAAATAAACTTTATAAAATTAACATAAGTGATAATTGCTAATAATCAATTGATAATAATCAATTGCTACTGAGGGCAATAATGCAATTTCAATGAAAATCAACTTAAAATAGTAACTCAGAAAAAAATAAGATCTGCATTAAAATAATTTCTCATCTTAACTATAATCTGCCCACAAAAAAAATAATTTAGACTGTGCTATTTATTTTACAAACTAGTCTCATTCTTCTTGGAATGGCCTTTAATTTTTATTATCACAAGATTACTTTCATGCCCCAATCACAGAGTACAAAGAAACTGTGCAGACACATTTCCAAAAGAGTTCACGTGCCAAAGAAAAAAAAATCTAAAATAATCAACTTCTTTCAGAGTTAATTGAAATAAATCACAAGACATTAAACTTTGACTTAAGAGTTTGAAGAAAATACTGTTATCTTGCAAATTGTTTAGCAGCAAGATATGCCATAATTGTTCTGAGGTAAATCTTTGAGAAATTGAGGATGACATCTAAATCACAAGCTCGGTAAAGGGGGAACATACCATCCGCAGGCAGAAGGAGAGGAGAGGCATACAAGGAAAGGTAAGCTGTTCCCCTAGCTCAGAACTCAGTTAAACTGAAGCTGCAGTCACTAAAATCATCACTAATATTAGATTCTCTCAAGACATCAAAAACAAAGGGTCTGATCACAAAGTCAGAAGTTCTAATAAACTAAAAAAGTGCTGTAAGCCAGGTGTAGTTTCTCTCTTGGGGAAAGAGTCTCTTTAATGGGCTGCTCTTACATTTGCAATACCTCAGGAGATGTTCCTTCCCAGCCAAGCCTCACTGAATTGCTTCCACAAGCAACGATGCTCATTTACCAAAGTTGCTGCAGGATCTGCTTCAGAGATGAAACATGATGAATGTCTTAAGGCCTTAGGATTGACTGATGAATTATTTTCATTTCTTTGGGGTTTTTTTAATTACCGAAGGAAAAAGAAAGATGACACAGATTACCCTAACAAAATTTAAAATTCTTAGCTGTATTCATTTAAGAAGCTTTAATGCTACAAACATGGTATGGAAATGGAACAGAGGAATAAATTCAATTTTAACTGAACTATAAGAAAAGTGCTCATACCCTAAGAAAAAAAATTAAGTCAGCACATTTAAAAAGAAGAAAAAAACAAGCATATCTGAGATTGAGATCCAGCTACGCTTTAAAAAAGAAGCTTTGGAGTCAATAACACTATTACGTACCATTCACACAAAAGAGTGGAAAAACTACTCAAAGACCCACTCCAGAGATAAACACCATGTGATAAGTACAGCACCGCATATTTATGGCAAAAAGTCTGATGGTAACATCCAAGTACCAACCTGCACTTCTGGTCCAGCTCTCCCTCAGTTTCAGCATGAAACACAGACACTGTGGGTGATGTTTCTGAGGGGGGGACAAAATACCTGTGTCTGAGTCAGCCACTGCTTCCAGGGCAGTGGAGAGAAACATGTTATGATTCATCTGACTGATTTTAGACCCTTCTTTTCAGGGAATCACTACCTAAAATTGCTTGTTTCTCGCTGCTGGCTATAGAAAGAAGGTTATGCTTACTCGCTCAGGTGCATATGCTGACAAGCAGAAATGTAAAGTTAATGAAATGAATCCCTCTTACAACTATTCAGCCATAAGTGAACAGGAAGAGGAGATTCATGCCTGGTTAACACCAGAAATAAAACGTACTTAAGAGTTACAACAGAAGTTTCTGCCATCACTGAGAGATTTACCACCGAGGAGGGACATGGGCTTTTAACAAGACCCATCCTCTGGTCCAGGGAATACTGTAATGAGAACCAGCAAGGTTCAGACATCCACTGTCCTGGAATTGAAGGTAGTGAGCAGCCCTCAGCAACAGACCCAAAAGGTTTTGGAACTAGAACTGCCCCAGTGTTTTTAAAATCCTATCCAACTTTATGAGGTTAAAAAAATAGTCTAAGTAACAGAAGGTTTCAGAGGCAAAACACACTAAATGTTCCTCTCCATCCAATGGAAAGACTGCACTCAGTTTTACTCTTACAAAAGCGACATTTCTGTTGGCATTCACAGCAAAAACCCTCGATCTGTGGGTATACTCAAACACAGAACACAGCACAGGCATCAAAAGCAAATCTCTCCTTGTCAATATCAATGTGAATCAACAGCGTGGTGAATAAAATACAAAATCATTCCGTCAACATGAGACGGAAGGGCCATAAGTCAAAGCGTTACAGAACTATTTCCTTTGCCACTGCAGAAGCTTTTGGTGATAGCATCAAACCCATGAGATACAGTATTGTTGTACATCAGCTGTATGTCCTGGGCCTGATGGAAAGCAGAAAGACTTCACAGAGTTGAATTAAAGAATTCCTAAATTCCTGTTATATGTAACTTTTGAAATATGTTTGGATGTCAGAAACTCAAATCACTGACTGATGGTCAGGTGGGGTTTTTCCCCTCATATGAGATGGCAATTGCACAGCTGTCCCCTTGCTAAGAAACAATTCTCAGTTTCTTCCTAAGTAACCAGTTCTGGTCCTGCTATAGGCAAAATATAAAAATACATGAACAAGAGACTCAATATGGGTTTGTTATAACATGACAAATTCCTCCCAATTAAACACTTTGCTTACATTTTAACAAAGTTATTTACTTGCTACTTCTAGGGAGAAAAACCCCAAACACATATTTGCATGACACTTATTTGGAACTACTAATGATGCTCCACATATGCCAATATTATGCTAACTGTCTGGCTCAACCCATACTCCAGGCTCTTCCAGCAATCAGCAGGCACATCTGGATGAAGTGGTTTCAGTTTTACATTCTTTCAAAATATTCACAGTGCTGCAACAATTAAGCAAATGAAAAATGTAACAACTTCTGGCAAAATCAAAATTAATTTGCTGTTTAAGAGAGGATTATATTTGCTATTAGCTCATTTACTACAGGAACACCAGACACTGAGAAACCCCATAAAGTCTAGGCATCAAAATAAATGTCAAAATGTCATTTTCCTTTTCACCAAGAAAAAAATAACTATTTCATTTCTAATGTCCTCCTCCACCACCTTCACAGATAAACATGCATGTACACTGAGTAGACAGGTAATCATACAACAAATTTCACTCTACTATCCAACCCTAGAGCCTTTATTAAAATATAAAAATACATTTGTGCTGATCTGAATTTTCCATGTCACTTGGTGAAACAAAAACTTGGGAAAAAAAAAAATCAATGGACCATCTTCAAAACTTCTTTGGGGATGGGGTCATTCATAGGCAGGAGGAGGAGAAGAAGAAGGAAGAGCCTACAGGTAAGCCTGTTTTACTACAGATATTCCATTTTTCATCTAAGAACAACAGAAAGGAAAAGCAGCTGAAGTACCTCATTAGCAAGTGACAAGTACAAGGCTTTTTCATGATGCAGAAATCAGTCAGACCACAAAACTGCTACTCTTTAATGGATGAGAAAGAGGAAGTTAGAAACTTCTACCTCCTAACACTAGAAATAATCAAGATTCAGGGAAAACAAGTCTGCTTTTTATGCAACAAATAAAGAACCACTGACAAGATGTGTGGTCCTTCTACAACCCCCAAACATGGCACCAACATTTTTGCAGTGAGTTCTGAATATGTTTTAGATAAGATTAGATATATTTTCACCAATCAATCTTACAAAAGAAGTTCAACTAGATTTATTAGTTTACTGTGTTGACATGTCTGACAAAGCAAATACTAAGTGTTTGAATAGTATCATCATAAATCTGTGACAATATGAGGATAAATCAGTCCAAGTGGCAATGTGATAATTTTTTGTGTTGCTACTCCATAAAGAGATGTATAAAGTCCACCCTCAGGCATATATAAAAGTGTGTGGTTGAAATCTAAGATGATAAATGCTGGATGTAAAACCAAAAGAAAAGAAAAATCTCAAATTAGGTGCTTAAAACCAGATACATACATTTTGATTTCAGTACATTTTGCCTGTCCAGCATGTTAAGACATTACAAACTATCACCTATGATGTTATGTTTTGAAATGCAACTGGAGTTTTCTCATTATGAAGCACACCTTAAGGCTTAAATTTCTTCCATACTCAAGGATGACATGGAACCAAATTTATGCCCAAAGAGATTCATCAAAGCACACTTTTAGGAAAAAAAAAAAGTAGGATATACTAAATACACAAAATTATCTTCCCAAAAGTCAATCATTTTAGATGAATTAATAGAATTTTAGTAGCCTTACTACCATAGGTATTGACACATCTTTCAGTGGGGCTATATCCTGCAGAAAAGGACTGGCACAGGTTGCCCCGAGGAGCTGTGTCTGCCCCATCCCTGGAAGTGCTCAAGGCCAAATTGGACAGGGCTTGGAGCAACTCAGTCTAGTGGAAAGTATCCCTGCCCACAGCAGGGGTTGGAACAAGATGTCCCTTTTAACCCAAACCATTCCATGATTCTGTAAGATTAAGGTTCAGATTATTTAAAACCAGCATTTTCCAAACTTTTTGAAGTAGTAATTTCTCACAGATGAATCCTCGGGTTTAGAACACATAGAGGATAGTTGCACTGAGGACAGCCATACAACTTTTATTAGGCCAATTCTTCCAGGAAGACCAGGAAAAATCATTAAAAGATCAACAACTGGAGCACAAGATAGCACCAAAGAAACAGGCTTAAAAATGTTAAGAAAATAAAGATGAGTTTAAATGAGAAAATCAGAACGGATCAGAGTGACCAAACTGATAAAATAGAACTGGGAATCACCTTACCGTTTTAAAATTCACTGTGAAATATTAACGTGTGGATGATCAATAAATTACAAGGCTGGTGAATACTACTGAGGTTAAATACTTTTGAAAATACTTCCACAGAAGCATAATCCACTTACCTTTATAGGCATATGCACTTGAAGTTTTAAGTTCCTGCATCCTGATTTTACAGCACTTCCTCATTTACACACTTAGATCAGATCTTTGAAGATTTGGTGACTTTCCCCACGGTAATACCCTGGTACACAGCATGGAGCACTATAATCTCAGTGCTGTTATCAGCTCATCTATACACAAACTCTTTAGAACAGGGATCTGCACAGAGATCAAGTTCTCTCCATAAAGGCCAGTACTGAATGCTCAGGGAAAACCCCTTCTTGATTTTCTCTCCAACAGACCTAAAGTGTTGCCTGAGGTTACGACTAGACAACTGTGTTTTATAGCTATAGATAAACTTCACCTCCATGATCTCCTCTTAATCCTTTTCAAACTACAGTAATTTTTGGCTTCTTCAGTGCCTTGTTGATGAATTCAACACTTTAATTATGCACTGTTAAAAAACTACTTCCTTGTATTCATTTTAAGCCTGCCATCTGATAATTTAATTAGGTGCCCCTACTTTTTGTTATGAAAAAGAGAAATAATTGTTTCCATTCACTTTCGCTGCATTCCTCATAATTCCAGATTTCTATCACATTCTCCTCCCAGCTGTGTCTTCCCAGACTTTTAGGCACCCTGCCAGTTTAGTTTCTCCTCCTTGTACAGAATTCATTCAATTCTAGAATTAAGTTTTTAGTTACTGGATGAATACAACAGCAGAACTATTAGTAACACCGTTATGCTCAGATACTCTCAGTTTCTCTAAAATCCAATTCATCAATTTACCCAATCAATTTTTGGGAACTACTAAGGCTCTCTTTTAGAGCTCTCCATGAATCTTTTTCTATGACAATAAACAGCACAGCTCACGTGGGTTTATCAGCAATGGATTTCACCTGTTTCGTCACCCACTCAATTCTGTGCAGTCTTTCGGTGACTCCACACAATCATCATTTCACTCTCTAAAAAACTTTGTCATTTGCTTTCTGGCTTCTGCAGGATGGAGGAGTGAGGATTTCTTGGGGCTGTCCTGTACAGGGCCAGTAGATGGACTTGATGATCCTTATGGGTCCCATTCCACTCAGGAGACTTTATGATTCTATCAAGATCCTCAGTAGACCTTGCAAGTGACTTTGCTCTAGTGCAAAACTTAAATATTCCTACCCTTACACTTCTCACATTTTATTTGGCCAGTGTCTTACAAAAGAAGATCTCTTCTTTATATCCCACTAGATATTTTAAAACTACTGAGGCTTCTAAATAGCCACTGAGTAATTTATCAGAAGATTAAAACTGACATTAAAAATTCCCTGACAGTGTTGCAATTATTTCTTAGCATTAAGACAGAACCTGAAAATATGTCAGTTTGCAGTTTGACAAGGATGTTCAACAGTAATTATAAACACTTTTGTGTTGAAACAATGTCCTGTATTGACATTTTATTGATAATCACTGATTTAGACAGTTACTCATTCTTCCAAGAAACCCTATTTTTAGTCAATAGCTGTGGTCATTAATAAGTCCTGACTTTGTGCTAGATGAAGAACAAGCAGTAATAAACCACACCGAATGCTGTTTGAATAAATTAAGTGGCAATACTTGAAAATAATAAACATTTCTGCTCTTTGCATATTTTTTTAATTCAAAGTACACAGAAAGGAGCCACATATCATGAATGGAGGATACCGACAAAAGGGGTGATCAACTCTCATATGACAGCTGAATTTTGTGTTTAGTCATGAAAGCTCTAAATTGAAGTTACATAAACAGAAAACTAATGCCACTGGCAAACAGCCCTGGTCTGTAATGTTCTATTTGGGATTCACTGGTTAAAGCAGAGGAGACGCTGATCTCTGACAAAGAACGAGATGGGAGATGACATCAACTTCTTTCGGCAAATGAGCTCAGTGTGCCAGCAAGCTGACAAATTAGCTTCTAAAAACCACTAACAGTAGCTTACAAAGTCACAGCTGTTATCCTGTTTTGAACAACAAAATGTTGATCTCGGTTGAAATGTCTAGTTTTACACAAGATTTGTAAGTGCCCCGATTCTTTTTTTTTTTTAACAAAGAAATGAGTTATACTGAGAGATGCATGAGGGACAGGCAGTGTCTGTACCCTGATGACTCCATGGTGATGTTTAATTGACAAGGTTAAGTAGAATACTTGCTTATGTTCTGCACCCTTCTTAAATTTGAAAAACCCCCTAGAGACACAGACACAGTAGCAACATAAATCCAAAAATACAACAGTACCATAGCCACTAGCAATTTCTTCAGCTAACTCAAGCATTTCCCAGGATATGAAGACTGATAGTGGGAAGAAATGCATCAGAAAACTTGTAAGAGATTCCATTAAGTGGTTGAAATCCATTGAAAGACACTAATATTCTACAAAACAAATGCTCCTCAATGCTGATTGTGGAGAAATTTTTTTAAAACCCCATAATATTACTTTGCTTTTCACCTATTTGAGTAATGTAAATCTTCACTTTCATGGCAAATTATGAGCCAGCCTTCTCTGTTCCTCAGAGGTACAGGGGACTAAAAATTCTATCAGATGTAGCAGAGGCAAACTCAGTTAATCTTGGTACTCCTGTGATCCTCATCAGTGGCATCTGAACAGCCCTCAAAAATAAATTTGTTGATGTTTAAGGAAAAAAGAAAATTTTTCTACAGATGACCAACTGAAAGACAGAACAATTTACCTCAAGGCCTGAAGTTTCAAATAGGAGTCTAATCTCATCTCTCAAGCACCAGATCACAGCCCTTTACCACTACAACAGTCTCTGTTTTTTTACAGCTCTTACTTTCATAAAATTGCAGTAACTTTAGCACAATCATTCCTGATTTACGGTAAATGAAGGAAATAATCAAGCCAGGACAGATGCATGCCAAGTTCAAGTGACTACCCAAAGCCAATGAAAACCACCAAACCACTGGTCAGACCTTGGATTGAAATTTCTCTGATTCTAAGTTTAGACAACTAAGAAAGGCCTTTATTTATTAATGCCACATAAGGCCCATTCCTATCAACATAGGTTTTTTGCTTGCTTTGTTTTTTTGGTTTTTCTATCTTTACCTAAAATGGAGCTAGAGTGTAGCAATGACTTAAATAAGACTGTGGGCATATGAAGAGCTGAACAAAACCATGTATTTTCAACAGGAACTTACCCAACAACTACATAGTCAATGTGTCAGGTGTTAAGGCCACATAATACTCTGGTACTCAGGTTCAGGAGACCTGCAGCCTCAATGAATCATTTCCAGTATTGTGATGAAATCTGGTCTCCACTGGAATCTATAAAAGGTTTCACAGGCTCTTGATCATAAGCATGGACATGCTGAGTTCCAAACTGCCAATTTTATGTTTGGAACACACAAGCAATGAAGCTCATCTATGTACAAGAAAACAGAAACATCACAGTAGACCAGAACACCCCATTCAGCTGTGCCCCCTTACAGAGGTGATCAATAACTCTCCACTCCTTGTTTAAGCCATGGTACTGGATTTTAGCAGTTCACACATCCATCACTGACAAAATGAACTGGTTAAACTTAAAAAGATGTAGAGACAAAGCTAAGCATTTTCACAACAAGTACCCTCTAGCTGTAGAATGACTGAGAAGTTTGGGGTTATATTTGTCTTTTACTTTCTTTAATTTTATTCTCTGCATAGCCCCAACCAAGCTATATATCTGACACAGAGAGCAATATATTTCTCCCCAGAGTACTGTGAAGATAATAACATAATTAACATTTGTTAAGTATTCTCATAGTGTGACATGAGCCAGCAGAGCACATGAAAGTTAGTAATTCTCCATACTGGAGTTTGAATACTGTGCAGGAAAGATGGCAAACAGCCACAGAATGAGCAATCAATAACGAGAAAATCTCTGAGTAACCAGCTCTGAAGTGAGCAGCATTCTTTCCATGCAATAAGTCAGGAGTTCTAGAGATGACAAAAAAAAAATGCAATCAATTAACACCATTACAATGCACCAAGTACAGTTGGTCTGTAAGGATGGTCACTGGAAACCCTAATTTGAGATCTTCTGTGCCAACTTCTTCAACTTATTCTTCATCTAGAGTTCAGCTAAGCTTACTGTTTTAGCAGAGGAAGATAAATAAAAGGAAAAACAGGCAAACAAAACAAACAAGGAAAAGACCCAAACCCACCCTTTTAGCTGGGAATAGTTCTATTTGCAAGTTCTTCAGAATCTACCACTAAACAATTAGGAAATCTTACAGAAAATCTTTATTATTTTCACTGTGTATCTGTCACATGTCCAATCTAGGAATAGCTACTTATAAGAGCAGAACAGAAAAGCACTCAAAAAGTAACTGTTCTGTAAAATTCATGAATTCTAAAAAAATTGGGCATACTCAAGTCTGGCTCTTTAAGTTTACTTCAGTTATTCAAAAGGAAAAATAAAGCTTGAATTACTGTAGCTTCTATGCACAGATAAAACAGATATTTTCTACCCACATCAGAAAATGAGAAGATTGAATTGCATTCAGTTATGAATTGGATTTGTTCTTCAATTAAAAGAGAAGAAAAATAAATCATGCTGAAGCTAAATGACAAACCAAAGGCTATTCCATTATAATTTTGTCCAAAAGACAACTAAATTTGTTATTTCTTCAGCTCTTTGATCATTATGTTTAGCTTGTAAAGATGCCACTTACTACTGCAAATACTCCATTTCTGAACAGACTGGTATAATTTTTCCCAAAACTGAAATATAAACATTCAGTGCAAAGCTGCTTCAAACTCACACTGGGCACAACTGGACTTAAAAAGCAACAAAACATTTAGATGTTCATTTAAAAAAAAAAAAAAAGTTAATTTAAAAATTAAAAAGACTTTGAAGAAAGGAAAATCAGTAATTTTACCAAATGAACAGGATAATGATGACAAAATAAATTGAATATTGTGTGGTATTCCCAAATCCCAATTATGTAGGTTCATTCTTAAAATTAGATATACTCTACTATGTAGACATAAAGGCACAAACCGTGAAAGATAAATGTTTTACATTTTACACTTTTCAGAGATCACAGTTATTTCTGAGGGCCCCAACCCCAAAGCCCATGTCATGGGAATGAACTCTGGCTCACGAAAAGCCACATTTCCTTCAGCACTGGTTTTGGCAAAGCCACAACTGCTCAGAGCACTGCTTGAGCTTAAACAACAGTCTGGTAGCATCAAGCCTCACATCCCCATGGGTTCCCAAAATACACCAAGAGTCTGGCTACAAGGAACTGCTTTGGCATCACAATTACAGACTATGGAATCCAGAGGAGACAAGTGTCACAGAGGACAGAACTCTTGCAGCCAACCTCATCTAATGGCTTTTAGCACAAAGTAAGTGCTATCAGAAATAATCTAAAATGCAGAGCCCATATGCCTCAAATAAAGATTTCTTTCAAATGCCAAATTATTCCACGCAAATATTAACCAATTTATGTGATGTCTGATATGCAGGTACATGAAACAGAGATTTCTTTGTTTCTTGAACTAATCTTCAGACAGTAATAACCTTGATTCCAGAGTCTTTTTAGGCCTGGAACAACTGAAACACCACTCCAAAAGCAGAATGATTGCAGAGGAGAATTTAGAAAATACAAGCAAACACAACCTATTTTTCAGGCTGGATCAACTGCAGAATTTTCCAACACTGGGTTTTAGTGTTCCTGTTCCAATCTACTCCTATTCCACTCACCAATGGAGTTTGGCCATTCAGCTCCAAAAAGAATTGAGGTGCTCCGTGCCTGTTCACAGCTGCAGCCTGTCCTCAGATAGGCGACACCAACAGCCCATCTGCATCATTTTGTGCCAAAATACAGAATTTCATTCTGTTTAGCGCCTCTGACCCCTCAGACTAAATACAGCCAAGCAGCAGACCCAGAACCTGTGTTCTGAAATGGAAATGTAACAATTTACTTTCATTATGGGCTGGGGCTCCACATAAAAGAACCCTGTTTATCCAACTGTCATTATTCCACAGAACTGATTGCTTCAATTGCTTCCTAGACACTTCCCTCATGGAGACAACAAATATAGACAGTGATTTATCTTCTAAAAACAAATAATCATTTATCCATCTAAAGAGAATAGAAATAAATGGTTAAAGTGATAAAATAGCTAAGTATTAACAAGCAACACATATACTGTCCTATCCACACAGAATATTTCCTCAAAGCTTGCATTATTTATCTTACAAGCTACAGGTCTGGATTCTGGCAACCAAACCACAGGGTCTCTCCAAAAACAGCCCAGCTTCCTCACTTTTAAGGTTGGAAGGTCAGAGGAGGAAGAGGTATGAGTGGAAGGAATGATTGCAATTCATTTTTTATTTTTCTTCTCCATTACCACCCTTCAGTTACAAAGCAGTCTGTTACTCAGGGCATGACAAAAAATGGGTATTAAAAAGAACTGACATCTGCTTATCTGGCCAACATTGAACAAATTGTCTATAAATGCTGCCTGCTTTCCCTCCTGGAGTGAAAAATCAACCAATTCTCCAGGACACAACACATCAGGCACTGGAAATCTCATACAAATATCTCCCATAATCTTCCTAACATCCCTCAGGTTCTAGAATTCTTCAGGCATACCTTCACAGACCATTTTAAGTGGTATAAAGAGACAGCCCAATTCCCTCCAAAGGAGCTCAACACCACACTGAGCACAGCTGGGCACTTCTGAACTGGCTATTTCAGAGCAAACTGGGGTTCACATGGCCTTGGAGACCAAAAGGCAATTTTCTCCTATGGTTGCTGTCCCCAGGAAAAGGGCTTCATCTTCTGGTTCATCATCCTGTTCCAGTATCTTCATTTCTCCTCACCTCCAGTACTCCTTCACTACAAAAGGGGAGCCATACTGTTAAAGCTGATTAAAACCCAAAGTTTTCTTTTTAAATCTCCTCTCCTTCCAATTTTATTCTTTCCGTTCTTTTCTCAACCTCTTTTCAATTCTCTTCTCTCATGAACGATACTCAGATCTCTCCTCCAACACAAAACAACAATACATTTTTAATTACAAGGGAAAGCTTAAACTGTTGACAAGCTGTGAAAAAGTAGCAAATCCAGGTATTAAATACTTTAAAGACAAGAAGGAAAGAAAAATCACATGAAGAGAAACAGGAGACAGGATGGAAGTACCTGATTTTGCCTTTTTTTTTTCCCTAAAAAATACTGTGTGCTGGACTGAGGAGCTCAAACTTAAGTGAGAATCATGAACAACAGAGAAATATTTCTCTGTGCAATCACTGCATAAGTAATTGTTTTGGGGTTGGGGTTTTTTTCAAAATACAGAGAAGGAACCATGATGATCAGCCATCACGCTCAAGTTCAAGCAGAAAACAAGACCAGTCAATTGAATACAAATAACTAATACTCTTTATAGCAGAATATGTGGAGAAAGTTAATAATAAAATTGCAACTAACTGCTTGCCCTTCTTCATGAAGTTCTTCACTTATTTTTTACTGCTGTTCATTATAATGGGGTTTTCCCCTCCCTCTTTTTCATACTTTTCTTAAATGGCTGGCTGCATATATTTAATTGTATATTCCTCAGGGCAGGGACTATTTCCTTAATTGTCTGTAAAGTCCAGTACTATAAACAACAGTCCTATGCAATGTTAAGTAATAAAAAATGAGTAATGTTTTGTTGAGAAATAGTCATGCATTAATTATGCAAGATAATCTGAAAAATACAGAACTAGGGAAAAAACCATGTTCTGAATCCATAACTTTTAAGCATCACTACCCAATGAATGATTTATGATATTACTTTTCAATATTATATTTAATTTCTCTTGGAGTATTTAAAAACCATCTGCTCTGAAAGTTAGCAAATGGGTATTGTTTACTCAGAAATTCTACAGGGTGCAACCCCCTTCCACACTGTCAGTTAAACACACAATATTTTAAATACACATTAAGGAGCCAACTGTTGAAGCAGGCACTTAGAATGCAAAGAATATTTTACATATTAAAGTATACATGAAAAATACTGTTCAGGAGCTATAACATATAAAGTACAGATTTTAAATTCAGTATTTAATAAGTATGCAATTAAAAAAAAAAAAAAACCATTTCATTTTTATTACTTACTGAACTAATTTCATGTCCTAAATCGACATTGCTGCAGACTTATACAAGCACAGAAGCTACTAAAATTGGTATAACTTTAAAACCAGAAGCAAATTTTTATTGCTGAACTATGCCCCTGAAAATGGGGTGGAATATAAAAACAATGACACCAAATCTGAAGAGCATAAATAGTCTGTCTTAATATCATTTAAAATCTGTTCTCTAATCTTGACTGAGGTTTGAAAGTAGCAAGTCTGTATTTTTCCAGTGTAAATGTTGTGCAAAAGCTTTACAAACATAGATCTAAATCTGCAATTGCCATTACTAAAATAAATGAAAAATCTATAAGCAGCAGTGAAACCGGCATGCAAATAAAAGAACTGTCAAGACATACTGCCTAAAAATAAGCTTACAATAACTATTTTAAAGACTGTGTGTGGTCTTACCCATATATTTTGGCAAGATGCACTTTCTCCAACCACAGCTAGATTCATCCAAAAGCAGTGGCACTGGAGAGTCTCTGTCTCACCTGTCAAACTTGAAGAACGTTGTTCAGCAGACCACCATGAGTCCATGGATAGGATCCACAGCACTACAGCAGCTGTTCTTGATAAGTGTTCTCTAACTAGAGAGGCAAGCGCTTCAAAAACCTTCTGTAAGAGGATCGCCCTTCATATACATGCATTTAAAAACAAACAGAAACAAGAATATATCCAGAACAAGACTTTCGAGACATTTGTGGCACAGCTTCAGTGACCTCACATGCATCTCTCTCTGATATTTGGAAATATTCACAGAAGATTTGAGTCTGTTAAATTTATCTTCGAATTTAACCTAATTATTTACCTCTCACAAATTGCTACACTGTTCAAATTGCAGGCAATCAAATAAAATAACTGGAACTCCTAAATCTTCAGGATTGAGGAAAGTGAACTTTCCTCTTTTCAGTTCCTTTCCCATGAATGACACGGAAAATTTTCACACCAAGCTACAAAGAGATTAAAAGTGGGAAGAAGAGGTAAAAGGCTGCTTGGCTACAGTAAATGAAAGATTCAGTGAAAATGGGATGAAGCACGAAAAGTTGCAAGTTTTAAAATGACCGAAGGGGATATTTTGCCAACCAGAAAAACTAAGAAGAGACTTTATCTGAATTCTGTTCATATAAAATAACTTTGACTGTTACTAGAAGGCACATAATCATTAATTTCCAGAGAAATATGAATATTTTCTAAAAATAGGTCACTGCTTTTAACTGCTGAGATCTGCTCTGATTTAACTACTAGTAGCATTGTATCCTAGAAGCAGGAAAGGCTCTAGAGAGATTACTTTCACTTTTCCCTAGATATATTTAGTGTACTAACTAGCATAGTTAGGATATTATTTTTCTTTGGTTTTGTCAGTAGCATGTTTGAAATAAATTTTATTAAGTGGTAGTGTATGTAACATTGCATTGTGGGTAGCTGTTTCCTGCCTTAACCTAGCCACATCCTCAGCTGTTATATGAGACAAGTTTCCCATATTTTCTGCAAGTTGACTAAAAAAAAAAAAAAAAAAGAAAAAAATACAGACAGGAGAAAATAACTAGGAAGTTAGGATGATCTTAAGCACCAAATATTGACTGTTTAGAATGGGTGCATCTAATCAAAAGGACTTTTTTCTCAGTTCCTGTACAGTCTACAAGATCCAGGAACACAAGAAAAATAATGCTTGTCAAAAAAAAGCCTGAGCAGGAAGAATCAAGATGAGACACATCTGATCATTAAGATGCAGTCCCTTATTCAAAGCCTGATCAGGGGCTAGATTATTTCACTGGAGAATAACTTTGCTATGATATGAAGAAGTGAGAGAAGTGGCAACTCAAAGTGAATGAAAACAATTTTTGATGTACTCACTGATGTACTCACTGGTTAAGAGATGACCATCTTTTTAATTTAAACAACAGTTCAGTTTAAGGTTTAATGTGATCTTCAGTAGCCTGCTTGCACTGTAGAAAAAACAGACAACACTTGTTTACCCTAGAAAGGTAACAGGACTTTTCCCCTCTCCACATTAATGGTCCCAGGCACCATCCACTTCAAACCGTACCTTACCTAGAGAAAGACAGCAGTAACACTCAGATGCTCACTGCTACTCTTGTAATAAGTGCCATTTTAAAATTAAGGAATGCTGAAATATCCTTGCTGTTGCAATTTTTTTAATCAACTAGAAGTTTTAGTCTTTGCTTCAAAAGGTTAGTATGAAGCGGTATCAACATACACTACTCTTGCAGAGATAATGGAAATGAGAAGTCTACAAAATACCCAAGTCTAACAACAGAAGTTCCCCAAAACGTGCAAGTATTTGAAAACAAACAGTATTTTAAATGTACTGGCTGTGAACCTACAGAAAACAGAGTTTTCTTCCTCTAAAATTATAATTACTCCTCAGTTTGAAAAACACAGCCAAGGAAAGAGGTTTCACTTAAAGAAAAAAACCTGCTCTAGTAGAAACAGATACATTAACAACACCTACAGTGAATACCTGCATCTGAGGAAACTGCACCAGGACTTTCTGAATTATAAAAATCAGCATCTTGTTATTGTATATATTGTAAAACTTGTAATGAAATGCAATCTAACAAGTTTGTCATCACACTGCTCTAAGCAGAGTATTTATATCATTCCAGTTGTAGCATAGAAGCAAACATTTAAGTACAAATAAACTTTCAGCAGGGCATCACACTGTTTATACACTGGATGAAATTTTGAGTGACATAAGGCAAAATGTTTGGAAATAGAGCATAGCTTAAAAGTTCCAAAACACGTTTAAAGAACAGTGGAAGATGTAATTATCTTTTAGTGTTGCAATACAATTGACTTTTAGATTTCATTTGTCATCAAAGATCAAGCTCAAAGTTTACCAGAGAAATTCCTTAGCATAATACTTCCTTTGTAAGTGTAATTGGGACTCAAAGCATCCCCTGTGGAACTCTGAAGTGAACTTCCATTTTTGTAGATCTACCTTTAAACAAGAGCCTGTCAAGCATTAGTCTACAATCAAGACACTGATTTACACAGTGGATTTTCAGGATTCTTGCATCTGTGTCATCAGAAGTGCAAACTATACCAAAAGAAACCACCAGTTTCACGGGTATTTGGTCTCAAAGTTTTGCGTTATAATGTTTCTATATTTAAAAAAAACCTGCATTTTTATCAGTAACAGTTTTTACAAACTGCATCTCGATTACTCAGTTACAGTATCTGCTTTTTTGTTTTTAATGGCTTTTGCTTTATTAGATGAAGACTTGTCTGTAGTGCTCTCGATTTGAACAGGTGAAAAAGTTAAAAAAATCTTAAAGGTATCAGATCAAAGCACAGCAACAAAGTTAGAGAATAACTCTGCATACACAAGTGAAAGCATGAAAAAGCCATTCTGGAGAAAGCGTGAGAACAGCCTTTCAATGCAATAAACTTTTATATTCAGACTTCTGTAGGAAGCTCAATATTCTAATACTAAAGATATGACTAAAAATAAAGGGCAGAGTTTTGAAAATCAAACAACTTTTTTTCATATCAATGGAAATAAGTATTTAAGGTCAAGACAACAGTTATCTACTATTTAAAAATACTGTGCATACCTGCCGTCAAATAGGAGCTGATCAATACCTTCAATGTGTAACTGTAGTTGACAACTCCAAACTCTAAATTTGAGTTCCCCAAATAAGAGGCAGCAACCTCCAAAAGCTTTTGCTGCATCATAAATTGATTAAAACTTTAATGCATAAAAATATAAGCTGTATATGAAAAGATTAGTATTCTTTTCATTGTTTTTATATCCTTAAGATTTTTTCATTGATGCTCTTAACCATACAGTGTAAACAATAATAAAAGCAATTCATGAATAGGAGAATTAAATATAACCCTTATTTTTAAGTGGAATGGGTTTTTTGTAGAACATTCCTTTTTCATTTTATGGTAGAATTCTCTAAATTTGGCACTATGTAATAACTCTCAAAATATTGAATGAAGAACAATGCAATTTACCTCACAATAATTATTATGAAATAAGTTTTTATGAAGCAAGATCTATGATTTTTTATAGTTATGTAAAAAAAAAATCAAAACAATTTATTTTTTACTGAAAAAAAATCTTCTCATTTGTCTCATCCCCAAAAAAACAGAGAACCTGGTTCCCACCCACAGCTCCAGCTATTCATATCACACAATTCCTGGCCAATTTCTAACCAAGAAAGCTCAGGACAAAGAAGAAAACAAAAAAGGAGGGATAGCAGCATCAAAGAGATGTATTTTATTTTACAAATAAAAGCCAAATGATATCTAGAAAAAGTTTTACACGGTTCTTCTTCTCCCCCCCAAAAATGACAAAAAAAAAAAAAAGGAAAAAATTTAAATTCATTCAGCTAAAACTTAAAATTACAGTGCATCTGTTGTACAATCGGGATAATATGAAAAGTTCTAGATATAATGTCCAAAGAGGCAAAAAATGAGATACTTTCTCAAAGATGTTTCCAATTTTGTTCTGAATCTGAGTGAGCAAATCAAGACTACTAATACACACTGTCTGTGCACATTACTCCTTACTACACACAGCATTTTGCAATTTATTTCAAAGCCTCTATTATAAACAAAAAAATACTGCTTTTGTTAACCCACTCTGCACCAGTACAGTCAGGGCTTATGTTACACAATCAAAGTCAAAGTTACAATATCTTAAGCATATAAAAAAATATCACACACACATGCACACAGATGATATTAAGTATTTGAGCCTTACATATGCATCAAATTTATGTTTCATTTTAAAACTAAGTGTTAACATTAACTGGTGAATGAAGTTATTTATAGTCTCCCCGAAAGTTTAAGACTGTTCTATTTCCCTTAAACACCAGAACTACAATAAGGAATTAATGTAAGCACAACCAAACCCTCCCAGCTCACTCTGTTACACAACGTCCACGTTAAATCCTCCCAATGCCGGTGTTCCAAAGCATCACTCCCAAGCTGCAGCACACAAGCAGTTATGATATCCAAATGACATATTTTGCTCCAAATATAAAAGAAACATAATTGCCCTTAATTTGCATCACATAAAACTGCCAAGTAGTTTTGAAGGCATGCAAAGCAAGGCAGACATGATTTAAGATTTGCAAAGGAATCCCCAGACTAACACTTCTGTGACAGCCAATTACAGTGAAAAACACAACCCCAACAAGCAGCCTGCTACTAGACCTTAGGAAAGGTAAAGTTTCTTACAATGAGTTACAGATTCACAAGTATAAGACGACAAGGAGAAAAAGTAAAACAGAAGGAATCCAGCCACCCAGCAAATATGAAGCAGACCCAAGATCGTGATACAATCCAAAGATGTAAATTATTGTAAATCATCACTGTTGTTCAGAATTTCACACAGCCACTTGTGCCAATTTTGCTCACTTTTCCACAGACACAATAATAAAGGAGGGAGAGGGAATGGGAGGAGAAAAAAAAAAAAAAAAGAAAAAAAAAGGAGGGGGAAGAAGAGTGGGGGGAACCTGAACTGAGAGTACAAATAAAGTTCTGCTGTCCATATGCTTTAACTGTACAGAAGTTTGGGCTCTTACAGCATTTTGTACTCTCTCCAAAGCCTCATGAGTCACAAAAATTAAAAAGCTATGTCCTTCTGAATGCCAGGAAGGGCCTTACACGAGCCTTTTGTCAAAATATAAAAAAAAATTTTAAAAAAAATTTAAAAAGAAAAAAAAAAAAAAAGAAGAAAAGGAAAAAAAAAGGAGAGAGAGAGAAAGAAAAAGCCACAGTGTAGGCAGTCCTACTTGGAGTCCTCTGATGTCACAGCCACATGACTTGCTCGCTCCAGTAACAGTGCTTGCAAAAAAAAGGAGTTTTAAAGCTTTTGCTTTTTTGGATTGTGTGAATGCTTCATTCGCCTCACAAACAACCACAGAACCACAAGTGCGGTGCAAACTTTCTCCAGGAGGACAGAAAGGAGTCTCTGGTTTTTAAATGGTTAATCTCCGCAGGTCACTACCAGCCACTGAGACCAACAGAGTCAGTAAGTGCTCTCTAACCACAGTCTATGCAGTAATAGTAGGTCCTTCAAATATTTGCTCATTCTCTTTTTTTTTGTTTTGTTGCCTTCCTTTTCACATGTTACCAGCACTACACAATTTTTTGACAGAGAAAAAACCAACTATAGAGTCTTTGCAATCCAGGGACACAGTAAAACTAAAACAAGGTTTGGCTATGGTTTGTGTTTTCAGTTTGAGGATCCAAGAAGTATTTGCACCAGAAGGTGAAAGCTCTGCGTGAACCGAGAGGGACTATGGCATCAAACAGCCTGTTCAGTTCAGTGACACCATGTCAGCAAAACTTCTTTTGGGGTAAGTGCTGCAATATTTGAGCTTCTGTTTTTCGCTGTCGAGAGTTTTCTTACTTTGAACAATACTGGTTGTAGTTATCTAAGCAATGAAATGCTGAATGGGATGTTAGAATGTTGAAATAGTATACCTGGTTGTTTGCGTCTCTTTTTTTTGGGGGGGGGGGGAAGTAACTGTAAATAGCTTCTGCAGATGTAAGAACAAATTTGTTAGCTGGCAAGCTGAGCAAAGGGAAGTTGGTGGCTCAGTCCTCAGAGTTTGACAGCAGGTGTGCTCAGCTGTCACCGGGGTCAAGGTGTAGCTGTACGAATTTGAAAGAGCCTAATGGGATCTAGCAAAATGTTTAATATTATCTCAGGGCAAAAGATAAAGTAATTAGTGAGTTAATCAACAGCAGCTCAGAAAATCTCATTAAGAACTCTGATAACACTTTTAGATATATCCACTATGAGTGGTTAACGAAAGATACTGTAAAAGACTTAAATCACAGGGTTCAGACTGCTTGCTCTCTAAACCTGATGAAAATGAGTAGTGTGCAGCATACTGCAGCCTATCCTACCCAAAACTGCCCTATCATTGTTCCAGGCATCTCATTTTTACACATATATCTCAGATGAAGTTATCAGTGTAAATCTGCAGTTTTCTAGTCCTCAGTTGCCCTCATTTCACAGCAAAGCTTGTATGATAATATATTCAATTGTAAAAGCAAATTCTTCTCATTACACTTATTATGAACAAGGCAAAACATTCATGCATTAAAATATTAAGCTATGAAATAAAAAATACATGATCTAACATGCTGCTGAATTTTAAGTTTAATTCAAAGTGGGATGTAAAAAACTCTGTAGAAGAGCACTGCCAAATATTTACTTCAATATTCTGAACTGTAAACACAGATTCCTTTAAGAAATCATATATGTATATACTGAAGTAATTATTTATATGCACTGTACATATAAATGCTCATAAAACTCATAAATACACTATAAAATTGCACCTCTGTCTTTGCTTACTTTGAAAAGCTTCATGCTCTTAGAGACTTAAAATCAGTAGAGAACATCTCACTCACAAATACTAAATAGAATCAAATAAGACTTCAACTGATTTATCTGCAAGTAAATGAAGTTATATTTTAAAGTGTACTGGAAAATGCTTTATTATCATCACAGTTGATGAACTGCAAGAAGTACAGTAACAAAATTTTTTCAAAGCATCTTTTACTGAGGCAGTTCAGACAGACTAACTGAAAATTCTGAAAGCTTTAGGAAAAAAAAAAAAAGTGAAGACTTACAAGATTTTCTTAATGGTGTCCGTCATGTTGAAATTATGTTGGGACCGTAGCTAAACCTATTTCTTTCCCTCCCTTGCCCCCCTCCTATGAAAAACAACAATGCTAGAAGCATTTCCATTACATACATCCCCGTTATTGTAGTGACTGGGGTGCCTTTTACCCCTCCTACTTCACACACTTTGACTGGTTCCCAGTTAAGCACATGAAGCTCTGAGACCAGGTATAGGAACAGAAATGAAGAAATTGCTTCTTGCAGGAGGGTGACCAATTTAATATATGACCTATAGATACCAGATGAGATAACATGACCTGTGGCTGGTCATGCAGCTTTAATACCCTGAACACTGAGCTGAAATGCAAACACAGACCCGGCAAAGCAGCTTTTCTACCCAAACTGGTGTCAGAGCAAAGCACAGCAGAAGCATAGCCAGACCACATTATCCCAGTGTTTACAACAGGAAATACAGTTTACATGTATAGGGACTTTCTTTTGCTTTTACTTCCAAAAGAGATTAGAAGAAATTTAGTTGGCTAAAATTATCAAAACACCAAGTCTGACTGCTTAATTCACCTACTTCTGATAATTCCTAAAGCCATGGGGAAATACTGTGATACTGTGCTTAATACTTTTCCTGAACTCCACTAAATAGGGTTGGATACCTGAATTTCACTTTGGACACAAACAATAGATGCAAGGAATTACAAAATATCATCAGCTCTGTCAATGTGTAAGCAGTGTAACCTGAGCTAAAACCAAATTTTGGAAAACCCACTTTTATAAAAAGGAGGCAGAATGTATTGTTAAAAAAAAAAAAAAAAGCCAGAATACCCAAGCTGCTCATGAATTTGCCGTTCAATGATGCGGCAGCACCTCAGAATGCACGATCTGTTTTTCCCTTCTGTACTATCATTCTCTTCCCATCTCTACCTTATTCCTTTCAGGACTGTTGAGTTTAATTGTTTCTCTTCAAAACTGAACTGATGAAACATAATGACAAGTCATAACAGGGCAGGAAAACAGAGCTATGATTAACCCGCATGGCTGCTAATCTGTGCCATTAACCATATTCCTGAAAGCTTTTATTCCACTCATTTTTGTCTATATGTTTTTGACTTTATATGAAAGGGAAATACAAGAGTAGCAAAGTGGAAGGATCCTTTCCTAGTTCATGCAAACATATATATTCCTTTCCAATTGGGTACATTTTAATTAACTACAATCTGGGTTTCACATCCAGATTTTCTCTACCTTGTGCCACTTTATACACAGGTTTTGACTGCATTGAGCCTGTGTAAACCTTCTCAGGCTTTTAAATCTAATGGGATTCATTTCAGCAAAGGCTATTATATTTACATCCATAAAATGTGAAGGGAAAAAAAAGGCTCAAAATAAGCACTATGAAAAAAAAAAAAAACAGAACAAGCAAACAAAAAAACCCCAGCATATTTGGTATAAAATTTGGAAAACATTGTTTACTCAAAGTATTTCAGATACTGAAAACGTTTTCAAATGCCTCCAAAAACAATTACAATTTTGAAATAGGAAAAGGCATCTTCAACTATATTCTGTGCATTTCAGAAGAAGAATCCAATGAAAGAAGGAAATAGAATCCCTGTTTAGCTGATAATTTAATCAATTATTTCACACGTAATTTCTGGAAGCTGATCCCAATGGAGATATAGAAATCTAAAGTCTTCAAGTTCTGCTTATATTAAAATACTCCTCGGTATCTTCTTCATCAAAAAATGCCAAAACTTTTGTAAATTTCAATTTTCATCTGCTTTACTGTTTAGTAGGGAATCTTAAAGGGTTTGTTTGATTTTAATTAGGAGACTGGTAAGAGAGAAACAAATCCTTTTTCATTATCTGTGTATAGAAAGCAGTTTTCTGTATGTTTCAGCTCTGTTTAACGTATTCATACTATTGTGAATGCTAAGCAAAATCTCAGGAATCACTGCTCTTTGCATAAAATATAATTTAAAATACCAGGATTTTTAAATAACAATAATAATACTGAAAACTATGCAGGAACGAGTATTCTCACGTGCATTAAAAAAGCTGCGGCTTCGCACGGAGGCTGCCGTTATCTGAAAGCCCCAAACCCTGCAGGATTGCTCTTCATCACTTACAAGGTCTGTAGGCAGCAAAATGCACTGATCTGTTTAATTAGCTGCCTCAAATGAACTATTAATAGCCAACATTGTCTAAATCAACTACGCCGATGTAAAATTCTATAAGATCAAAATGTTCCAGTTTGTTAGGAGAGTATCAGAGTATCTGGTGGTTAAATAAACTGGGAGAGGAAAAAAATCCTATCTCATTAGGGGCACTAAGATTTTATCAAACATAGAGGATTAATCTCTATTGAATAGGACCATTCACAAATCAAAACTCACTCCACTTCAATACTTTCATGCAGTGCTAATCAATTACAACCTTTTCTAGTTATTCAAAATCCATGTGCTTTTAATTTTATTCACTGGTGGTCTAAAATATAATATTCAGGCCAAGCTAAGTCATTCTGTGTTGCAACTTTGCTTTTTTTCAATAAATATTCATCTAGAGGTTTTCTTAGAGAGAACTGCTCATATGAAGACTGTGGTAATATTTTTATACTGTACCTCCTTGTTGAAGCAAAAGGTTAGGGGTTACCTAAATACCTCAACTGTATATACAAAAAAAGGAAAAGGTAAGTATTCACATGAAAAATCCAAAGGGACTATATTATTTATTTTTGCATTTCCTATGATTAATGATGCACCAGTGCATACTTGAAAACTGAAGTCAAAATAGGGTAACACCTCAAATTCCTTTACAAACTGTACAAATATCAAACTTCCATGCTGTATTAACTACTCTACCAGAAATATTTAAAGGCTCTGCCACCCCACATTAAGAGTATAACAATAATACTGAAATTCCTCTCAAGCTGTGTGATTTCTTGGTCATGGTCAGACTAATATTAATCTTAAAATTGCACCTTACAGCTTTATTTTCCCAATTGCTTTCAGAAGAGAGTCATACTTTTTATTGAGTAACAAGAAGCTCAGAGCAGCCATAAGTAGCTAACAAATATCTTACTTTACATTAAAGTAAAAACGGGAAAAAAAAAAAGAAGCTAACAATTCTGGCAAGAGATGCTAACTAGGCAGTGCAGACAGTTCAAGAGAGACAGATAATAACTGTGTTTATGTACTGTCACACCTTGTGGCAGACACCATCAATGAACAACATCAATAACAACTAAGAAATACTTGCTAGAACTCTAACAATACAAAAAGCTGAAGCTATAAGCAGAATCTGGCATTATTTTACGCTCAAGTCCAGAACACTTCTGTGGAAATTGAAGCAGAGAGGGGAAGGAGGAATTATCCTGTGCTTACCAAGCTGCAAAGGTGCAGCATTTCTCTGCCTGAATACCACAGGAGCCAAGGGCAGCTATCAGTGCTGGGCACCTCCTGAAAATCAAACTATCTTCATGTTTCCCTCTATGTACCCAATAAAAATCAACATTGTGTGTTGCAGGGGAAGGAGTTGGTTCTGAAAACTCATTAAATACACTCCATTAATAAGAAGTACAATAAATTGCCATGTTTAATATGCCCCAGAGTATATAATATTTTAATTAAGTCAGCCTCAAGATAAATAGTGAGTTTAAGATGGTAAAACCTGAAGCATTTTGGGGTCTTAAATTCAGCACTGGGAGAATCCAAGTTTCATACAAGCAGTTAAGAAACTGCAACAAGAAAACATACAACTGTTATTTTCAAGATAAAAATTAATTTGCCTAAATGGAATAAATGTAATAACTATTCTGATAAGCATACACAGAAGTAAATTAATAGACTGTGTGCCATTTCAGTAAGATTTTCCCTGGAAATTTTGCCAGACTTAAGAATTATCCACAGATTTTCATGAGGAGACAAATGTCACCCACAAAACATCTACTTCCTCCACCACAGAATCCCCACAAATATCTACTCCTATCAACAAAATTCATTTGTGCTAACATTACATACAATAGCTTTCATTTCTATTAGATATCTTCACTCCAAACTGCCTTCTAAATTCTTATGGGAAACAGGCTAAGGAGGTCTATCTTCTGCTCTCAGGTGTTTTTGTTTTTAAGTTAATAAAGCCTAAATCTAAGAGCACGTTTCCTTACATAAACATGCTCTCTTCTACAAATAAATATAAGACCTGCCACTTAACATACTGAAAACCACACCCTAAAAAGAACATTTTAAAGATGAGCATAAAGACAAAATAAACTCAGGTTACTGTATCATAAAGCAGTTTAACACCTCCAATTGAAAAAAAAAAATCCATTATTCATGCAACTGTTTCCTGTATATATTTTTTATTCTGCTTGTTACCATACTGTGTACTGTTCTAGCCTTCTCCATGTAGCTTTAAGTTTCCTATTTCATGTAGGAACTTGCCCCAGGAGGGAAAACTCCATAGGTTTTCTCCTGACTCTCTTGAACTGCTGAAGTCATTTTAATCAGAGCAATTAAATTATTTTGCACAACCTACTCCTTATTAAATGTTTTTATTTATAAAAATTAACTTTAGAACAGCAAAAGATTAAAGCAAAAAGGCTACATTCTCCTTTAAGTGCATAGGATGCCTTAAAAAGTATTTCTGTGCATTATCCACTGTATTCATAATAGTTTTCCTTAATAATATTTTTTCATCTCCAATAAAACTACCTTTATTTTTACAAAGAAGGGTAGAAACAGTTTCTTCTGCTGTCTCTTAAAAATGCCATATTCATTAAGGTCAGGCAGTTCTGGAATTAACAATAGTTTTAAGTTTTAATATGTTATAGCTAAAAACCCCATGGCAAAATTTTTTGGCAGGAATTCATTCAAATATGATTACTATATTTCTGATAGACAGCTTATTTTACATATTATATTTCCTCCGAATTGCTAGCATTTCATAATGACTTAAAATTTATTATCATTCATTTTCTTGATTAAGGAAAGTTAAAAGCTGATGACCTTACATACATTTATTTTCCCCAGAATTTATTTGAACCGTAAGTGTGCCAAACCATTGTTTACTTATCCCTCATGGTCAGATATCTTAGATCTAAATCTACTCTGTGGTTTACTGAAACAGAAAGACAGAGCCACTGCCAGTTACATAACATAATACTGTTCAGAGGAACAGGATCCAGCCTTGATCACAATGAAAATTAACACTAACGAGATGCATTTGCATCTATATGCACAGACACACATGTACATCAAGTACCATATGTTGTGTGCAGTGGCTCTGCTGGAACAAATCGGAGCAGGGGGATGTTACAAGTCATTAGTAATTACTGAACTGAATTTCTCTGTCAGACACATTTAATATATTTGACCCTATACACACAAGCAAAAGAAAGGGTTGCTTATGATTTCATTAAGAAAAAATAATATAGATAAATAATTACACCTAAGTACATTGACTACCAGATAGCGTTAATCCCTCAAAAGACCTGTAATTCATATAAATACAAATCAGAAAAGACAGAGTTAAAAACACACAATATTTTAATGCATCTGTGTGTGGTATTAGAACAGGGTATTCTTTCTTTTAAGAAATGTTAATGAGCTGTGTATGTGCAAACATACACATGTATACAGCTCAAGCCTCTAATTCCTACTAACTTACACTTCTAAAATCGTGAAATTCAAGTTAAAGAAGTCAAACTAGCAATAGCATAAATTTAGGAGACTTCTCTATCAGTACAATATTTTCCACCCTAGCATTAAAGCCATAAAGGATAATGTGCTACTGCATTCAGATTTGCCAGCAGTACCCCAAGAACATTTGCCACTCTTCACATATCTTGCTAGCATGCCGTGGAGGAACTTGCCAGGGTTCTGTACTGATACAACTATGCTTATTAATGCTACCACAGTGCTCTAGATAAATTTTAAGTGTTAGTGCTTGTAGTGAAATAACAAATGCCAGAAGTACTGGTTTTAGAATACTTGGTAAAAATTATGAGAGAGACACGTCTGGCGTCAGTCCCTTCATACCCTCTACTCCTTCAATGACAAGAGAAACTGCTTTTATGGGCATCAGACTGGCCACTCTTAACTCACCTCAACTTTCAAAATTAAAACACATTTTAGCCAAAGTAGTCTTACTTGTAGGTCACCTGGTGTTTTGACACAGTGCAATATATTTCCACTGAAGGGGCTCACAAAGAAAACCAGCACAACCACATTGACATGGAAAGATCCCTAATACAAACGCAGAGTTGTTCTGCCAAGAGCTGATAATCATCCACAACTGCATTTTTGTAATAATACAATACATTAAAAATTTACTATGAGCACAAATCTTCATCTAGAATCAGCAAGAATAATTTTACATGAATTAAACAGGATTCAAGGGAAATTAAAAGGCATTTTAAGATACAACTTAAAGAAAAAAAAAAAATTGACAACCATAGTGTCAGAATTTGCTATTTTAATTTAACACGTCTCCAAAAGCCTTTCAGGTGAGCCATAACACTGAACTGCTGTGATATTTATGCCCTTGCAGCATTTTCTGTATAAATTCCAGGAGTAACTTTCACTCAAATGCATCATCCATTCACCTTTAAATAGAAAGCTTTTAGGAAAAAAAAATATGTGTCACATTTGCTCGGTAACACTGAAGGGACACATCTGGTCTAGCTTAGTGACTCAATATTAACAAGAGTTTGATGAATTAATTCTACCAGCTATCGTACAATACTCGAGCACAGGAGCAGCTTTGTGACAGATTACTTACAGCCCGCAGTATATTTACTTCCTAACACAATCTGCAAAACTTATTTCCTCTAAGTAAGACCATCCATATAAATTCACACTAAGAGAGTTCATCATCTGCATTTTTCCAATCAGTGGTATCAAAGTTTAACTCCACCGCGTTTGGGTATTTGTGCAATAACCAATCCATAACAATGAATGGTTTATTTAAAACTGACAGGACCAGAAAGCAGCAACTATTTACTTAGGCGCCGTACCTTCGTGTACACCAGTAAAAATGTTCCCTTTTCCCAAAAGGATTTTCTGCAAAAAGGGCATTCACTTTGCTTCCTTCCCACCCCTCTTACATCCAACTCTGTACATTCAAAACTAAGTGCTATATTTTTCTTGCTATTCAGTATATTTTTATTTCCCCCCTTTCTGATTAGACGGCATAAACAGAAACACTAAAATTCAGAAGTTACACTCTTTATATTTTATTAAAGCAATCAACATTCAGAAAAAGTGCAGTCATTTCTGGACAAAAAAATAGCATCTAAGTAACAAAAAAAAAATTAATTTAGCATCAAATGGGAAGAAAGTTATCTTCCACAGTGCAAATCATTTTCATACTGGAGCTAGAACAGTTTCATTCTAGTGCACCACTGTGTACTGCATATGCAAATGCTAGAACAACTTTTAATTTCAGAGCGTTTCAGGAATAGGACCTAAAATCATGCTCTGTTATTCTGGATGGCAATTAACTCAGTCATGACCTTGTAATAATTTGGAGTTCTACGCTCATTAAAGTAAAATTTTAATATTACCTTTAAAAGCAAAAGCAAAATCTTAATTACAGCTGAGCTAACTGTGTATTAATCCATCTTAAAAGAAATGAAGACTTGAGCTTGCCCAGATAAAAAGATACATTATAATAATACTCATTAAGTACAAAACAAAGGCTAGAAAAAGTGTAATTTTATTACTTTGAATTATAATATTAATTTACTAACTAATTTCAAGGCACATGTGTAGTGCACATGTGTAAAATCTACTCGAGGGAACCAGCTCGCACAGACACACACACGAGCTGGAATGTTCCAATTCCGATCAAAGATGTGTGTAGCCGGATGTGCGGTTAATTCACTGATCAAATTTTCACAACTGAAAAACATCTTGAGACATAAAAGTCCCAGTTACCAGTAGTGTGGGCTCTGTGCTTTATCATCAGAATTACTCTTCACAATTTCACATTTTATGATATAATTCAAAAATAATATAATCTCTCGCACACTTTAAAAAAATATTTAAAAGGAAGAAGCAAGGATAAAAAGGCACTGGTTTTAGTTCCAGCACTCTTAAAGGGCACAGTGAGACTGAGAGAAATAAATTTAAAATACCCATAAGAATCTGAACTCTAATCTTAGTGACATGTTCTTACAGTAAGCTTGTGCTCCATAAAACCTATATAAAAATGTCAGGAGCATAGATGCATAGCACATGCACTCACCGTAAGACACAAATCTGCCCTGTAACAATAATATACAGTAGCTCTTCAACATGCCTGAAAGATTTTAAAATGCACTAAATCTATAAAAACAGTCTACTGTCAGACTTCAGGTCTGTCTACTAAATCAACCAGATGTATGGAATAAACACTATTTAATAGCTACTAAATTTTTATCAGCTTTGTATAAAGTTAGACAAATTTGAAGTAACAGTTTGAAGTCTTCTACAATTACATTTCATAATCTTACTTGCTTACTGAACTGGCTAGATACAGTAATTATACATCATATAATGGCTATTCCCCTTCAGCAGATATGCATAAAAGAATAATCTAAACAAACTAAAAAAGATACTTAAATGGGCAGCAATTTTACTAGTCTTAACACTGATTTAAAAGATGTCTCTTTCTCTTCTTTACGTACCTGGTTGTTACCAATTACTGATGTGTCTTCACCCCTTCTTGTTGCAAAACTTCCTTTAAAACTTACAGCACACACAGCACAACATTTGAGACCTCTACACATAAAAATGCTCTTTTTTTTCAGTAGCAAAGAAAATCTGAAGGTTTTTTTAGGCTGACGATATCTTCACATAGAAACACAGAACGTCTGCAGACAGTAAGAAGCCTTTAGTAAGCCTTTTTGCTGCACCATAATAATCTGATCCAGAAATTCAAGGGTACCTTAAACAACGGGCTACCTGTTCTAGCCATGCTTAGGAATGTGGCCAAATCATTTTTATTGATTTAACCTTTATAGGAATGCTACATATCCTCAGAGCAAAACATTTCTAATGCATTTATAATATGATATACCTCTGAGAAGCTATGAAAAAAAAAATCTTGTGACATAGGCTAGCCCCCCTCCACTATTCTGTTTTTCCCAATTTAGTAATCAATAGACACTCAAGTGTTATGATATTTTCTGAGTTTACATATGTCTGTATTCATAGGATGAAGCCAGAAACTAACACTTACAGAGGACAAGACTAATATCTGACCTCTCTTTGTTTAAGGAATAAGAACTGGTGAACTGATAGCCAAGACTCTAAATACTCCTTTCATTCTAGAGTTACACATCAATCATGTTACCTGCAAACATATCAAGTTAAAACTTCCAGAATTTACAGTCCTTTTTTGAATAAACTGAGCAGCATGTTAGTTATGTTCAGAGAGCTTACAGAAGGTGGTTTGTGTATCTCACCAGAATTCTTAAAGAAGTATTTCTCAAATTCCCTCTTCATCAGAAATCTATTTCATACACATTTCAAACCAGTATTTCTCAATGCCAGATCCATATTCTATTATTTTGAAGTTCAGGTTGGAAAAAATAGTGTATTTTAGTATTTGCTGGTTCTGGAATGTTACAAACCACACTTGAGTATTACCAGTAGTCACTTGTTTTTCAGAAAGTAAACTGTTCCGAGCTGCTCATTATGGTAAACTTTAGTGTAAAGAAGTGAATACAGTGACTGAAGAGTCAGTCAAACAAGAGGAAATATATTTATGCTACAAAACACATTTATTACACTACTTATAAAGAAAATTATGTGAGTGGTGTTTGGTTAAAAAAGAAAAATAAAAACAAACAAAAACAAAACGCAAGCAGAAACAAACAGAAATAGCTCCTAGCATGAAATTCTAGTACGTTATTCTTCACAACAGCAAGAATCCCAGCCAGGCACAGTTTCAGCAGGCAATATGCTGTAACACAAATCACCAAGTTTAGGAAGATTGAGTTCCACATTTTTTCTGGAAACAGGAATGCCTAGATATCAGTCATATACTCTCTCATCTATGAGCAAATATGAATCAATCCTACAAAGAAAGAAAAAAATAATTCCTTTGTGAGAAGGAATAAGGTGGACAACTTAGTACAAAAAGTACTAATATCAAAGCTGTGAACTGTAATTAATGCATGGCATATGGAAAAAACATGTATCTGCCAATTCTCACAGACTGGTTTTGTCTCTTCTCAATAAGAGTTTGACTTTTGATTATTACATCACTAATTTGATTGAGAAGTTTTACACCACTGTTTGTTTCTTCATCCACTTTTTCTAAGAAATATCCTAAAGATTAATCCGTATCCAAAACACACACCAACCACACATAAAATACCCCCTGGCATGAGCCTTACACTTCCTTAACCAGATGAAATCAAGCCTTTAATGCAAGGTGCAGCAGTGATTTCTCCAAGGGCAGAGTAGTTCTACCTTCATTCATGGTGCACATGATGAACGTGACCAGGCTCATGAAGGTGACCTGCATTCATGCAAACTCGGTTTGCTTTGTACTACCACAGCCTGAGAGCATTCTAGCAGTTACCACACACAGACCAGGGACAATATCCATAAATAAATAATAACTCCAGACCAGACCCCAGAAAGTTCATTGATGCACATCAGATCATACTTACTTGATTTCATCTGCATTACATGTAGAATAACAGTTCATGGAGCAAGAGGAAAACACAAAAACTTACAGATTCTAGAATAACAAAAAAAAAATCATTGGACGATACACATCCCAACATCTTTGTAACCAACCTAGTGCCTAGAGCTGTATTCCTCTTCCACTGGCCCCTTACAGAACTGTTGTCACTTGCTTATCTGGTGCACCTTAAGGAAGGACCCAGGTAATGCTGAAAAGCAGTGGAGTATGTTAGAAATGCAAATTTCTACTGACAGTGATGATGGCAGAAGGCCTAGCTAAATGCAGTTACACCAATACAACTGCTTATAGTAGCACACTTTTTATAATATAATAGATACATTGGTACAAGAGGTTTTATTAGCAGAGTTATTCTGACAAACAATAACATCTTTTGATGCTACAGAAAAGCTGCTCTGTGCTAGCATGTGAGAAAGGTCAGATGGTGGAAAACTTACTTCATACTCTTAACCTGTAAACTCTTTCCTTTCCTGACTACTAACAAATGTCCTAGCAGGGGAGATCCACAGCTTTTCCAAGAACTCACGTAGGGAACCTTTCACTCTGTTCCGATGGAACAGAACTTGTGCACGTTCACCTCAGGAGCGCTGCCCTCCGTGGCAGCTCTCTGAGTAACTCTGTCTACACAGGTCTGCCACAGAAAAATTGCCTCCAGATTTTCACTTCATTACAGTTTTATATATACACAAGCATATATCCATACACATCTGTAAAAAGCAGCAAACTTGACTACTCCAGTCTGCATGCTATTAGAGAAGCAACTGTGATACTTCAGGAACCTCTAACTTGATTTCAGTGTTTGGAATAAGGGAAAACAAAGTCAGGAGACAGCAACCTCTGGGAACATATTTTGCAAGACTGTTTTATAAGGGACTCCAGCAGGAAAACTAATACATAGGAAAAGCTAGTTTAGACTGGGATTATGCATCAGAGAGGAGCACCAGAAAATACTTGTCCTTGATAACATGCACAGAGGCTCAAGGGTGGCAGGAGCACTAAGGCTCAGGCAATGCACACGTTTTGTCAATGTGTAATTCATGTAACACAGCTTGTTTTCATGGCAATTCTAATGCTTCTTTCACATTTCCCTGTAAATTTGTTTGGCTTAAAGATTCTCACACATTTTGTAATGGTAAAAGTAGTAGGAGAATGTCATTTCACAGCCAAATATTTGACTCTGGCAAACTTGTCCTTTCAGCACTCTGCCATTCATCTCTCATACTTATGATCTTCTCAGTCTTAGGTCTTGAAAATAAGGAGCATAGGTCTGGTCCCATTTTCAAATGCCAGTTCTTGGCCATTGGTCTTCTCTTTCAAGGGTGCTTCTCAGCATCACCACACTTGTCTACTGTCCCACTATCTCATCCATCTTCTGATAGAACAGGGCACAGCTCCCACAAGAAGCTGATTGCAAACTCACCTGAAGCTCTTGTAATGATCATAGATATGATTCTTCTACTTTCAAAAATCATCAAAAAGAATATGAGCACCTTACTAAAAATTTTGCAACTGCCTGATTTTTACATGGCAATGGTTATCTAGTATGGCTTTTATAGTTCCTGGCCTGAAAATCACAGACATCTTAACCCTGAATCCCTCACTTCTTTTACAGGAATTCTGAGGATTATGGTTTTGTCATACATTTGCTCAGTGCCTGCCACAAAATACTGATCCATAGGTGTGACCTTTATAAGACAACACAGATCAGTCACAATAGCAGAATGTTTACAAACAGCATCATCAGTTCAGTCTTGCTGAGTATGTGTTTATTCAAGTAAAGTTGTCTCCAAGGTTAACTTATTTTGATATATAATTGAGAAGATTGTTCTTAAAAAAATAAATATTAAAAAGTTGTACTTATGACTCACAACATCAGGACTTGGTAATTTTGGTTCTTGCTGGGAAAATGCTTAGCAAATATTGTCAGCAAAACGCTTCCATTTTCTTTGTGTAAGCATATTTTAAATCTGAAAAAAGCAATGCTAACAGTTGTGCCATCACCAAATATAGCTGTCCCCTATTTTGGGTTGGAACTTAAAGGTATTTCAACTAGAAAACTGGTTTTGGCTGCAACTTATTTTTTTTTTTTAATTCACAGCATTTAAAAAACCGCACCAACTGCCTTGGTCATAGCAACAGTACTATACAGGATTCTGAACAAAAAGAGTTGATCACTGTGTCCTTTCTCAGTCAGCTTCTGAAAAGCAGAGCTTACATGGTATGCATGGTATTGTCCTTTATCTGGTCCTGATACATATACACTCCTTACTGAAACCACTGCCATGCTGAAATAGTCAACCCGTGAAGATGTAGTGTAAAGGTGAAAAAACAACTAAAATTGATTAATTAAGAATACTTCCAGATCAAACTGGTGGCAAGTGTTCAGTTCATTCTCACAGATACTATCAGGCCTGCCACATACAGAAATCAATAGACAATTTCTGCCTATCTCAATGATGAGAGCTCAGAAAGAACTTTTTAGGTTTTCTTCCTGTTGGACACCACCTTTCAAGGGAGGTGTGGGGAGGGGGGTGGAAAATTCCAAAACACAGAATTTCTGGTGGAGAAATTGTTAGCAACAGTTTTAGAAACCATGATCAATGTGAAAAGGTTGAAGGAACTGAATAAATCACTGTAAAGTAATGGGTGACCAACTTTTCCTTCCTCAGTACTGTGGTAATAGACAAAAACAAATCAGAAACAAAGGAGTTCAGTATTCCATGGCAGATTTCAGCTATGGCATGAATGCCACAAGAGAATTTCCCATCTTGGATTATCTGGGTGCCCAATGGGTCTGTACTCTACCTATGTATCTTCTAAAGCCTGTTTGTGTCTTCAGACATCTACTTTTTTTCTTTTTAAACTATTATGAATTGATAAAATACATCCTCCACATCCAATCTAATTTTACATTATATCCAGAGTCACTCATTGATCTTACTGTTTACAGTCTTGTACAACACAAAGTATTTTTTTACAGCCATCATTTCTCTAGAGAAACAAAGGAGTAACTATCCAAAAAACAAGTAAGTTCAGTGAAAATTGCCTAAAAATCTCCTTCACTAGAGATTTTGGAGCAGGTGAGACAGCTGGCTGTCAGGAAGGTTTCGGCAGAACAGAATCCTGCCTCAGTGATTCAGACAGGAATAAGTAGATTCTTTTAGTTCCCACCAAGTCCTACACCTCTTGTATTCAGTGACTAACAAGTGACACTCACTGATAAAGGTAAGGGCTTTGGTACATAATCAACTTCCCACATGAAAATGTAGGATGGAAATATTCCAGTGACTCAAGCTGCTGTGAGCAATGTGCTCAGGTGCACGCAAATTTACTCAACTGGTTGTAATATCCTTGAATGAAAAAGGAATTAACAACTTTCCATTTAGTATGGGAAAAAGCAGGTATAAATCCAAGTGTGACAGAATGAACAAAGCAGTACAAGCTCACATCCCAGTTTATCTACAGGGAATCTGTCTGCATGCCCAAAATCTGGCAATAACAAGTATGAGTCTTGTTAACTCTAGGCTTCAGTGACAGGTTTTATTTATAAAGAAAGGGGCCTTAATGCAGCAAAATGCTTAAGTAAATGCACAGTTATTTGTATCTCATTCCCAGCAAAGTCAGTGCTATTATCCTTTTCAAACTCTGAAATAATCCAAATAATCTGCTGACACTGTGTTCTCGCCATGCAAAGTACATATAAAATGCTTCCAGTTTCTATTACTGAATTTGGTAACAACTCACTTTTAATTTGCAATTGCAACAAAAAAAAAAGTCATAGAATCATAGAAGAATTTAGGTTGGAAAAGACCCAAGTTTGAGTTGAACCATTAGTTTTCAAACAAGTCAAACAATAGGAATCAGTTCCACTTTTTTTTTTTTCTTGTTGAGAGTAATACTTAAACGTCTGATAGATAACTTCAGTCAAGAGTCAGAGCTGACAAATGTTGATTCCACAAACTAAAGTACAGGCAAATATAAATTAAAAAAATTAAAAACTGCACATCCTAGTTGTAAGAATAGACTAATATTTTGACCAAATAAGAAAATTCAAAACCTCAACTGAATTACCTGGTAGGCTCAGTCCTGCTTCAGTAACAAAACAACTGAACTGTCAGTTTAACTAACTAGGTAAGTCATGTTCATGGCTAGCTTTTTTTTACAGTCAGATGTCAAAAGTAGCTACAAGACTCAACTAATGGTCGTTGCTGTAAAGTGGTTTGTTCTGGTTCAAATAAATTTAAAAACTCCTAAAAAGCTTCATCTTTGGTAAAGGACTATCCCTTTAAAATTTTCACAAAGTAGCTCAGATTTCTGAAAACTGACACCATTACAGGTAAATTGCTTTCTAGTATTTCAACCCTAAGTAGATTTGAATTTAGGCCACCTTACTTTGGATGACAAATCAAGGTGACTTAAGGATAGAGGTCCTGACCTAGACATAGAAGTGATTCAAATTCTTAATCCAAGACTGATCATGCCAAGTTCTAAGGTTAAGAAGATATCAAGACAGTCACATAGTTCCTTCCACCAATAGTCTCAAGAGACCAGACCTGAGACATACTGGTGAAACTCATGAGTACCCTTATGAAAAATATGTTTGACCTTTCCATTTGGCAAAAAATAAAGACTACATATATATGTTGTTACACTAATTATAAGCAAGCATATCAGAATAACTTCAGTAATTTAAACTACTGTACTAGGCAAAGCCTAAACTACAGAGGTTTAAAAGCGTGCTGACACTTCTTATTCCTTCAGTCCAAAAACACTGAAAGCTTTTTGAAGTTTAAAACTCACTGGAATAAATTTTTCTCCACCCTTGACTATAATAGGTGGACTACTTTTTGAATTTCTCAACTCCAGGAGTGGCAGCTATATTCTTATAATCAGCACTGAAACATCCCCAACATCTTTGTTTTCAGCTACAACAAGAAAGAAATGAGTCTTTCACCAACCACAAATAAAAACACATGAATATTACCTCTCTTATAGGATTAAAGTAGCAGCAGCTGTTCTATCATGCTTTCATCACCCCACATTTAAAGCAACAAAAGACTACCAAAATAGCAGCAACAGCTCTCATCAGCTGGAGAGGATGTTGGCTTTTCAGTGTAGGGCATGTGAAGTGTTAGTGATAGAGCTACCAACACTTGTGTTTAATAGTAGATGCTTATACAAGAAACATGTGGCACACATGGAAAGCCACATGGCAAGCTAACATGTACCAAAGAATGATAGGAAAAAAAAAAGTCTAATTCCTACTTTATTTTTATTAAGACAACTATCTTCACTTGTGTGTGAACGGAGGAAACAGCATTGCCAACAGAAAAATCAGACGTCCTTACAGATAGCAAACACATTTCACTATCACCTACTTCAATCAGACTAGAAAAGCTTTATTAAAACAGATGAGAAGACAAAGGGCTCCATTTAAAACTAAATGATATCCAGAAGTTTCTGCCCAGGGCCTTAATTTGCAATTTACAAAATAAGTGTTACAACTTCCCTGTTTCAAAAGGATCATAATGATAAATCAATTAATAACTTTCCCTAAAGCTGTATGACACTATAGAGAGAAGTCTTTTTGTGAAAGAAATTAAATGCCCCTTAAACAGGTCAATCAATCTGTGTTTAAATAAGCCATTTTCAAAATTTTGGTCTGTTTTTCTGGATTAATCTAAACATTAAAGAAAAATAGCTGGTGGTTTGGGCTTTTGATTTTTATCTGTCTTAAGAATTCAAAGATAAATATTACCATGGCAATCCTGGCTCCAGAAAAATACTTTACTTGATTATTCAAACACTGCACTGCTTTTTCAAAAATAATTCTATAATTCATTAGAAAGAACCCCCAAGAGTTTCATCTCCCCTTCTATAACTTGATCACTTATCTTTTCAGTCATCTGAACCATAACAGGACACAACAGACACCGAGTTGTCACTTTAAAGTCAGCACTAGGCACACAACTGCAGCAGTATGTGAACGTACCTGGGCAGGCAAAGCAGGAGATCCTGCCAGTGCAAACTCACAGGCAGAGCTTGTTTTAATATACTGCTTTCCAAAAGAGAGTTTCATTCTTGAAGGAATAAAACTGGCATTTAACAGGGAAACAGAGAATAGAGAAGTTTGCCAACCTCTACAGAGCTTTTCTCTTGAAGTCACCAGATACGCATCGAGCCCTGTTTAACTTGTATTAAAGCTGGTTCAGTTGAGCAGATTTCAGTTTTCACTGCATAGGGCTATTTCCTTGTAATTCCATCGCAGTCGGCACAAACAGACCTAGAAGGCCTAGTCCAGGACCAACACTATTTCTGCAACTCTCCCAACACATCCCAGTCAATGACAATCAGCATTTATACCTCTACACTTTTTAAAGCAAACTTACATACAGCTAATTTTAATGGCATTATTTTTATCAAGTGTTTCAGACCTACACAGATGTTGATTTCTCAACTAATCTATCAAAAGTAAAACTAGAATTACTGAGACTCTAAATAAAGAGACAAAGTTTTTTGTCTGCCTTCACTGTTACTGATTGGACTGACTTACCAAATTATTAGATAAAATATAGGATAAAGATCTGATTGTAGTGAATCTGCCAACTATACACATACACATTCAACTGGAAGTTACTAAGCAGTAGAGGAGTAAAAGGATGTTACGGAAATATATTTCCACAGATCATCCTCTTCCTGCCTCCTAACATATTTATTCCCATGTTTCCTCACAGATAGCCAAGTAGATTCATATGAACTGGAAATTAGAAAAGTGCAATGCTTCTATATAAGCCTATATATAAACATGCAGAGAAAGAGACAAAATTTATTTTAAAGAAAACATGAATACCTTGTTTTCCTGAAAAAAAAAAAAAAGAGAGGAATAGAGGGATACTTTTTCATCCTTTCCTTTATCAAGTCTCCAGGTTTGCTGAAACTCCTTACTTTAGAAAGTTCTTTCATATTAACCTTTAGCACTATAGTGGCCATATAAAACATACTCTGGTTTTAACAGTAACACAAAACATTTTACCATAACTGAGAAGCACAACTGTACAATAATAATTATCCCTGCTTTTGTGCAGGTTCTCCAAAGAATTATAAACAGATAAGAGATGGTTTGTGGGAGGAGGAGGGTAGAGAGGTATTTAACATTACATTATATTTTTTTCAGGGAAATATGCAGAATTACTCCAATGTCTACATTTTTAAATTCATAATAGCAGGAGCTTTGCAGTCTAACAGAAAAAGTAGTCATAGGTACAGAGTCACATATTAAACCACACTGATACATACCTTCCATAAAGACTATGTATTTTCTCCTCTTAACTTGGCTAGTGAAAGGGACTTCCCAGAAAGTCAAAATCTAATTTCATTTAGTAATTTTAGACTCTACTTTAATATTAAAGTCTAGTCTACATTTAAAAGTATTTCCAGAATAGTTACAGTAGCTTGGCTATATTGGAAAAAGCAGTCTCCTACTGTAGCTATAGCAGTTAAACCAGGTAGACTATAAAATAAAAGTGCATTTCTCTCACATAGTTGTGGAGCAATGAGACCTAACATTTGAATCTGGTAGGTTGGACCAAATGACCTCCAGACATCCCTTCCAACCTTAATTTTTCTATGATTTGATGAGATTATTATTTAACTGGTGCAGGAATACTGGCAAGGCACTGGGAATGAGTGTGTATGCACCCATTTAAATAAAAATCCATACAACATAAGCAGCACAGGCTGACCCCTCAGGTATGGACTGCCTGTGAGTAATTCAGAATATAAAAACTACAAGATTGGCTTAGAAAAGAGAAGGGAGCTACCTTATTTGCAGAATTAACAGGGATCTTCTTTAATACAAAAGTACTAACTACTTTAAGAGGAAAAAAATAATTTGCCATCAAATTCATTAGCTTTCTCCCACACTTAAAACAGCCAAACACATTCATTTATACTTTCTGGAATTCAAATTTATTTCTGTAAGGCTTTTTTAAATCAGTATTTACACATCAGCTGTTCATGCTATCTTGCTGTGCTTCACCAAAAGCACAGCAAGATAACAGTACTTAGACTTGTACTTGATATGCTAAAGGCTTTAAACCCAAACAAGGAGTCAAATATAGACTGATACACAATGAAGTATTACTGTAGTTTCTAAATGGATAGTCATGCTTTATTTCAGGACCAAAATATACTCCCTCAAAATGTTTTATACAAATGGCTCTGAATCACAGTAAAAACAAAACAAAGGACATCTGCTAGCAATATACCATTGGTACAAAATTAAGTAAGTACTTAACACACTGTCCTTTCCAGGGTCACTATTCAGTCTATTAAGGGTCTATAGATTTTCTGCTTTTTTTCAGGGGGTAAAACTGTCACGGCTGTTGCCTTTTTAAGTAAGAAAAAGGCCCACTCACAAGCAATCCTGTGCTTCTTCAGAAATACTCATTCAGTCTAGAAACGGAGGATGATTCAAAACCACAACTACTCAATTTTCTAAAGGTTGTACAAATCATGTTGGGGGAAAGGGGAGAAAAACAATCTGAGCTAAAAATAAGTAACAAAGAAACATTATCGTTCAGAGAAGGGTACATTAGGTCAGAAGCTGCTGCTTTTTAACACCAGAAAGTCCTGAGAGCTTTTTGTCCAAAAACTGAAGAAGCAGAAGTCACTAAATCAAGAAAGCAAATAAGTTGTTTGCTCAGCATTTTCTACAAAAACAAAAAGAACTTTAATCACAAACTACATGTACTTGGTAGTGTTTTTTAAAACTAAAACCAGGTCATAGTTAACATCTTAAAGAAACAGCCAATATGATTTTGTATAATAAATTAGCACATGTCATTAGACCATTCTCCTTCTTGTCCTTTCTCCACCCACTTCCCACTTTGCCACTGTCCTTACTGCGGTTTCTGCCATCCAGTTTTATCACACCTGTGAAATTATTATTTACCATTTCTAGAGTCAAGCTGCAATTTCTTGCAGCTTGACTCTAGAAATGGTAAATAATAATTTCAGCTACTATTCAGTTACTTCACAGCCCTGGGAGCTGTGGAGGGGAAGGTGGGTTCCTTTCTAATCACTGCAATGCCTTCACGTGTCATTAAAAAAGGTCCTACAGGAACAAATGAAAAGATCAAATACTGGTCTGAGGGATTTAAAATCAAACATCATATAAAGAGATGGTGACATTTAATATGTAGTATATTATCTAGATTTTTTTTTACATATCTCTTATACATGTAACAAAGTCAAATAATAGAGTAGGATTAACATGATGAAAATTAAAAGTACAATAAAGCTATTTATTTACATTTTAAAAAACTGATGGTGCTATGTACTCAAAGTACTAGAATCTATGCAAGAGGATAAATATTCCATCTACCATTATTTAGCTGGTTCACTGTAAGTCCCAGAGCCAGTGTGGGATCCAAGGATAAACTAATCACCTTCCAGACCAATTTAGGGAGAACGTCATAGTCTAAATTACTATGTTGAACTCACAATGATAGAGAAAAACAAGCACATTTCTGTAACTGCTCAGGGCTGTCAGGCACCTCCGAAGAGACGGACACGTACCAGGGGGGCAGACTTCAGCATCACTCCAGCAAAATCTGGGGAGGATAATACAGCTTTTGTGCTTTAGGAAAGAAAGTGAAAAAATATGTAATTAAAAAGACAAGCAGTGGCCTCCAATGCCACAGAGCTGAGAGCTGAATGAGCCAGAACTAGCTGCTATGGGGAACTTGCTCTGAGTCAGTCCCCGGGACACAGAGCAACCAGCACTTACCTTCTAACTCTGGTCACCTACAGACATCCAAACTGTACATTTTCAATTAATTACCTAATCCAACTGGAAATAATTGTCTGGGGCAGAATGACTTCAGAAGAATGAAAAAGCCAAGCATAGTTTGGCTGTTCTCTGTAGATGAATAATGTCCACCTTGCTCCTGGTTCTCTACAGAGGAATAGTGTCCTGTAACAATAGTGCACGCTACATACAATCAGTAGTGTCAAATTAAATATGACTAAAACAAACAGACTGAAAATTATGCAAGAAGCTGCAATTTAAAGATTTCAGCAGCATCTGCCAGTTATGGTCACAGCTACAGCTAAACTGGATTTTCAGGTTCAGTCTGCTAGAACTAATGTATTACAATTTATTACACTAGGGAAATAAAAAGAGTTTAAAAATGCTGAATTTAATTATCATATTAATTTATGGCTTAATCAGTATTTGGTTACAACATGTATGTCTTCACTCAACTAGGGTAAATCGTTTCCAAATTTTATAATCTTTTACTTAGGTACTAGATGATACCTTAAAGCAACCTGTCAAAACCTGAAACCAGAAAGTTTCAGGAATCTAAGCTCAAAATCCTGGAACCATATATCTTAAAATATTTCAAATCAAAACAAAATTTCAAACACAGGAAGCTTGAGAAGCTGTATGCAATTCAGAACAAACTGAGTAGAACTGAGGACACGGTAAACTTAGAGTAACTTCTCATACTTAGCAAAACTGATTTCACAAATGAACTGCAAAACTTACATTAACTTTGAACTGACAAGAGAAAAATAAAGTACTAGTAGAGCAGAAACACAAGACACACATAACCCAGACTAATGCTAAACTTCAACTAATTCTGTTTATAGAAAAAGCTGTTACCCAGATTAATATCTCCAGTCTTCCCTCATAAAAACATCCTTCTCGTGTTTCTTTTTCAGACTGAGTACAAATGTAATTTCTAAATTATTTGCAGAAATGTTCCTTCATAATTCTGTACAGACACTCAACAATTTCTTTGCTCTATGTGTGCGTCCTACTCAAGATGTTAATTAAGATCCTCCATCACCTCTTGCTTTTTCATAAATAGGGACAGGATACTCAGCAAAAAAAAGAGAAAGAAGCAAGACATAAAATGAGTGTTTTTCAGACTGTTTGACACTAATAAGGTCAAGTTCAGGTTGTATTTCAAGTGAACTCTGCTACTAAAAGGTAAAATGAAACTCTGCTATTACAAAAGAGAGGCCTAAAATAACTACACTTTAAATGCAGTACAGAAATATGGAAGCCTGAAAAATGAATTTTTAGCTTTTTTGAAACTCACTCCATTTCAGCTCTTACATCTTTTATTAACAGTTCTGCAAACCCTATCAGGCCTCCTCAGCAAAATCCTGTTGAGCTAAGTGCTGTGCAAAGAAGAGATTCTGCCTTTAAAAGCTTCAAAATACCACATCCGCATCAGAAAAAGCTGTAGTAATTTCTCTCTAATGAATTTCCTTCCTGTATTTCATCCTACCTATAAAAGGAAAACTTAGTGCTGGCCCTAGTTTTCTATCTCATACCACTCTTGCCTCATGTATTTAATGAGGTAGATAGGAACAGCCACACATGATCTGATAACCACGTACCACATCTGCTGCCACTGCCCTTCCATCATCTCTACCCAAGGGGGAAAGCGCTCCCTGAGTATTTGCAGGGAAGGGTTTCAGCTCAGTAGGCTAAACTGGTTATTTATTTTTAAACAGTGCAATCTCAGCACAATTCTGGGTTCAAATATGGTAAACAAGTATGGGACAGAATAGAGAAATCCTTTACAGTCCCAAATTACAGTTTGGTTAACCAAAGCGCTCCCTCAGCCAGGTCATTACTGATGTTTTCTTCCATCATCATGCCAAACGAACTATCCAAAGTCAGATGACTTTACTGATCAACTTCAAAGCAAAGATGGATAAACAAACAACCAAAAGAAGTCATAAGGTATCAGCCACAGCAGGGCAGTGTGAATACTACCATATCTCATCATACAGTGTGATATAAAAATAATTACTAACATTCAGCTAAAGCACATGCTCCTTTTGTGCTAGATAAATTCTGGACTATTTTATTAAAAACAATCATCTAGACTGTCTATTCAGCATAACTTCCTAGTCCCTATAATCATTTACTTGTTTCAAGCAGAATCAAGGTCTGCATGAGCTCAGCATTCCATGAAACCTAAGACATATGAAAGCCAACATGCTAAAAACGTTTTCCTGAGGAAGAACTGAACCTGGCATGAGGTGAAACCTCATGAGGAACCTGGCATGAGGGAAATGGCAGTTCCCACATTTGTATCTGCCTCATAGGGTGAGTCAAGCTGACACATTATTTAGATGTAATAGAAAAATAAAAGGATAAAACCACAAAATAATCAAGGGAATAGTTTAACAATTGTAAACTGGACTTGCAGCAGCAAACCCATTGTCACAAAGAGATGCAAGAAAGCCATTTGTGTTTTGAAGATTAGATAACAAACTTAGATGTTTATCAAAAACCCAGTAGCCAGCTGACCTTAACAGCTAGCAAGAATGGCAAAGACTTTGTACCATATCTAGAAATCAGAGAATGTATTTTTAAAAGCCATCTTATTAAGTCACATCATGAAATCCTTTGGGTAAAATGTTCAATGGTCCTGTAAACAGCCCAAAATTAAGTATCTTTTTTTTAGTTAGCATGTAATGTGAATAACTGGAAGTATTTGGGTGATTATGGTATTCACAACTGGATTAACACACAAACACAAACCAGTCTAGCAAAGCACAGCTCCTGAATCACAGCTTTTCTTTACTGCTACATGCAGTGAGCATTTCTTCAGCACTGAGCAACAAGTTCCCTGAACTTTCTAACTAATAAGAAAACATTGTTTGACCATACGTAAGCACTATTGTTATCAAACGGAATTTTCATTTCTGCATATGAAAAAATATTTAGCATGAGATACTAGAAGAAACCAATGAGATCTTCCAGAGATTCAGTGGTGAACAAACAGTAATCCAACTCCAGTCAGCAGAGGTTATCCAAATACATTGGCGGGAGGACAGATCAGCTCAGAAGCCATGCTTCCCGTTATTCCATTGCACTTTCAAAAATTTAGAATGATATTCCCTAAGATGTTGTCATCTCAGAATGGATGAGAAATCCTAAACAAGCAAAACCCCAAAGATGATTTATTTGATTGACAAGCTTGCAAGGTGGCAGCAGGTAATAAATAAATAGTATATTTTTATAGCTCATGCCTTATATAGGAAAAAAAATACCATGCAGTGATTGCAAGCCTGAAATAAGAACACATTTATTCTAGATACTCCTTGAGTGACCAGAGGCCTAGAACCACTGTTTACTACCCAGTCTAAAATGGGAAATATTATTGGCAATATTACAAAACCATTCAAATGCTTTAATAACAGGGATCACATAAATATCCCAAGAGTCAGGGAGACAGGTTCAGAGAGTCTTAATAAAGATTTAAGAACTGGCCCCAATTCTTACTAGGTCTCTCCAAGAATTTGCTGAATGTTAAAAAAAAAAATATATTATAAATAATATATTCATAAAGAAAAAAGGGAACATGAAGAATTTATTAGTATCTCTATTACACACTAACACAATACAGAAGTTTAATAGAAGTAAGTGTAAGTGACAAGCTGGAGGAAGTTAAGTAGGAACTACATTTGAAACAACTGAACACATTTTCACTGTCTGGAAAGCCACAATCAATTAGGAGCAGGAATTTGATATCATAGTAATGTGTATTATTGTTTTAATATTCACCTCTGCAAATACAGTCAATAACCAGAAAGACTTAAACCAAATTAAAACACTGTTTTCCTCAATACTTTCACCATTACAATTTATCCTTTTAATCTTATACCATCAAATTTTGATTTTTGGTATGAAGCATACCACAATAGCTAATTAAGAAAATTCAGATCACCATAGTTAAAATTTTTGTAAATAGCTAAGATCCTTTTAATCTTATACCATCAAATTTTGATTTTTGGTATGAAGCATACCACAATAGCTAATTAAGAAAATTCAGATCACCATAGTTAAAATTTTTGTAAATAGCTAAGATAACTTTGAGAAGTCAAGGCATTTTACTGAGGGGAGATAAAAACCTCCCTGTGTAGCTGCAAATTGCTCAACATAAGTCTTTAGACTCTCATGGTTTCCAGAAATTCACTCTGCAAGTAGTGCTTATACTAGAAAATAGATGATCTCTACCAAATTATGAATTTTAATGGTTACAGTGAAATCAGCATGGTTGTGAATCTACTGGGCAGAACTGTAATTTAAGTGCAACCCACCTAACATGAGCAGTTAGTTTAGAAACAGGCTGTAGATCAGCCAAAGTTAAGTAAAACAAACCTCAGCAAAATGCACTAGATGTACTGAAAACTCTTTTTATAATTATTAACAGCTATTGCTGTACACTCTACGGTACCATAATAAAAAATCCAAATACAAGTAAAGGATGTAGAAGTTGAAGTAATCTCTACATAGCACTTTTCTCTTTTAAATTAGTATAATATAAATATAATTTAATTCCAAGGTCTAAAGAATTAAAAGACAAACATAACTATGCAAAAGGTAGTGCACTGCAAATTGACTTGTGTTTGGATGATCTGTGACAATCTGATTAAGAAGCATTCTTCTTAAGGTAATCAGCACATGCAGTATCACCAATTACACAGTACTATTTAGGCATCATACAAACAGATTCTTTTCTCAAACACAACAAGTCCTTCAAATCCAAGGACATATCTTAAATATTCTTAAAGGAAAAACAGAATCATTTCATTAGTAAAATATCTATGTATACAGTGAAAACATTGTACACATGTTGAGACAGCTTTTTTTGCAGTATTTTATGATTTCAAGACTCCTATATATTTCTTGCCTTCTCAAATAAATCAAGAAACCCTGCTGAGCTTATCATAAAAACACAATACTACAATAGGATTCAGTTCATTCCATTACAATGCCATGGTTCAAAAACAGGTGTAATGTATGTAACAGATGTAGCATATGAATAACATCCTCTCCTTAAATGTGATTACTCACAAGCTTAACATTACGTGTAAATTCAAGCATTCCATGGAATCAAACACTGGCTCAACACTTCTGTGCTGTAAATTATACACTAATCAAAGATACCATCTTCAGACCATGAGTATTCTTATCTAGAGATTTCCAGATCATGCCATTGGATTACAACAGGATTTGATATTTAACTCCAAAAATAGACTTTCTCTTCTTTCTGCCTTTTAAATCCCTAAAATCCAACAGCCCATTTTTAAAAGCAACATAAACTACTACATGACATTCTGGATTAGCACTTAATGTCTCTATATGACTTATTTCTCAAAAGTTCATCTTCTTGCTGCATGTTTTGTTGAGAAAGGCAGGGCCAGTTGAAGTTACTCTTCATATTACTCTATGAAAACTACAGCAATTAGGTGACCCTTCTCTTGACAATAAGAAATTAGGCAGAGATAGCCTCTATTTTCTTTTCTTTAAGAAGATGTTACCTTTTTTGCACTGCATTGCTCCAGTCTTAGCTACTTCCCAGGATCTTAAGATGTCAGCAAGAATTTTTTATAAATCGCCTAAACGGGAGAATCCGTAACTTCCTAAATCACATCGTTTATAAAAAATGTCAGCTTCTGTCAGAGCACAGAAAGTTCTTTTAAAGGCATAACTTCATTTTATGGTCCTGGCCAAAGGAAACAGTTGTCTTTTTTTTCTGCATGGTTCATCCCTGGCACTCTATCATTTTCAAAAGTCTCCTTTTTTTTTTCCACAGCAAACAATAAAAATTTAAGTTTCAATGCGCTCACTGCAGTCAAGGAATTTCCTCAGTTCCTACTAGTTTAATGAAGCTGTGAAATATGTTACTCTGGAGCACAGATGATCTGTTTGCACAGCTTTCAAAGGATAACTGCACAAGTTCTGAAGCAAAAGGAAAATATCTATTCCTTCCATTTATATGGCCAACAATAACTTCTACATTCTGACAGAATCGTGTGTACACTGGCGGGGAAGGGGAGTTTCAAAACACTTTATCAGGAAGTCCACAATCCAATAAAATGCAGGCTCCCCAGATACTGATCCAAACTGATGCACAGAATTCGACTCTGAAGTTTTGTTTTTTAAATACAGTTACATTTATTTTTTTCAACCAAGAACAATAGTTGTACTTTTCAGAATAGATGACCTTAATGATGTGAACAATTACCAAACAGAAGTCTCTTGAAGAAGAGAGTGCAGTAATATTATTCTATCCAAAGAAAACTAAATACAGTAGAACACTGGGTCTGTCACAATGTACTCATCTATATTAGAAGATTCAATGCACAAGGCAACACTCTTATTTACATTATACTGAAAAATACTCTCAGTGGAAGGTATCTCATTATCCATCTGACAACAATCTAGTGATCTCATAAGGACACTTATATGAAAACAAATTGCATCTTTCACTTTTGCAAAGGGAACTCTCTGTAGCATTTAAATGAAGACAAGTAACTCCTTATGCATCGACTGCCCATGTAGTAAATCAGGTGAGAAATTGTTATACAACAACAAAGGCAGGCCTACAACACATGACTAGAAGCAGCACAGTTTTTACTATCACCACCAAATTACAAAATCTTACAAAATAACACACCTTGAACCTGCATTTCTGAGAATCCAGTGTTCTTTTAAAAGAATAAGTAACTTATTTTTCTAACAAATTTACTTCCTGTCTGGCAAACCCCAGTTTTTTACAAGCATTCCATATAATAATTTCATCAGTAATATTATGATCTCAGCAATTTATCTCTCTGTATTAGCACTGAAGGATGTTAATAAAAAGTATTTATTTAAAAACATATCTATGACAACAGGAAGTTTAGCTTTCTTTGATGAAGGGCTGAGAAATACAGGACTCTAAAGACTTCTAAAGCAAATATTAAAAACACATTTCTTTACTCAGCAGCATTTACCCTCCTTTCAATAGAGGATGTGGGTTTTATTTACCCAAGTCATCTCTGAATGTTTTACAAATCAGAAGTAAAACACTAACAGCTCCATCACTAACACCTGCTCTTCCTCCCTCCATCACCCTTACTCACACATTCTAAGACATCAGCTAAAAGATGAATACACAATGCAGATACTGCCAGATAGTTTGAGTACTCACATCATACTCTGCAATTCAAGTGTAAAGCTTGTTGATTTTCTTCCACTGCTTGAAGAGGCAACTGCCGACATCGGGCTGGCCACGGTGCTGCTCATCTGGGTAAACAAAGAAATAACAGCACTTACAATACTTGTATTTCATTTCCAAGAGAGTTTCACACTAGATACTTAAAAGGAAGAAAAGATATTTGGAGTAACATGGAAGGTAAAGGGTCTGTATGCAAAAAAGAAGCCTATGTGAGGCAACCGAATGCTTGGGTTTACTATAACCAAACTATTGGAAACGTACTGTTTCTAAAATAACGATTTAGAAGTATCCTAAAAAGTACCAATGCTTAAAAGCATTAAGATAAAAACACCACTACCCTGGAATAGATGGTATTCCCAGACACCAGAATCTCTGCTGCCCAATCATCCTCTTATATTCCTGCATATCCTAACCACCAGTAAATCATACCCACACCATCTCCAACAAGGCCAAAGTGATTCTCACAAAAAGCCAGCAAAAACTTATGAGCACAGAGATCAGAAACTTCCTTTATAATAAACACCCCCTTCACATACACAACTTAAATTCTTAAAACAGAAATGCATTAGAAAGAGTGAGACCCAACCACCATCAGAATACTCATAGCACTGAAGGTACTATTTTTACACAAAGTATTTTACAGCTTTTCTATATAAATATCTCATTCAAGAGCTCCGAAGCAAATCCAGGACAATTTTCCTTATATTCTATGAAGTAATTAATAAACCTACATTTTCCTCTTTAACAATATGCAAGTCAAATTGTAGCAGTGTGTGGCTACAGGGTCTCCACATCAAATGGCTTTGAGCTATTCAATTTGAAAAAATAATTTCATTTACTAAAGGACTGACTAAGCAAAATTTTATTATGGAAAACTCCATTAATATGGACAAGGGAGTCTCATTTTTCCCTTGAAAAAAAATAATATAAAACTGCATACTGTGTAAGTCCCCTGATAAATAAGATTTATTCTCTCTATATTTCTTAGTCTTCCAGTTTGCTACATACTAGTAACAGCTGAGTTGTACTGCTCATTTCTTGCACTATTAGTAGTAGCAACCATAGAAGGTTTATACTGCTATAGCTTGCTGTTCTGTAAGAGATTCTACCTCTCTTCATTTCAAAATGCAAAGGATAAGATTGTTCTCTAGAATGGAAATCCACTCCACCGCTTCCCTGGGCAGCCCATTCCAATGTTTGACCACCCTTTCTGTGAAGAAGTTTTTCCCAATATCTGAACCTCCCTTGGCACAATTTGAGGCTGTTTCCTCTCCTCCTATAGCTTTGCACACAAGAGAAAAGCAGAACCCCACCTGGCTGTCTCCTCCTGTCAGGGAGTTTTGCAGAGCCAGAATATCGCCCTGAGCCTCCTTTTCTCCAGGCTGAGCCCCTTTCCCGGCTCCCTCAGCTGCTCCTCCTCAGACCTGTGCTCCAGAGCCTTCCCCAGCTCCGTTCCCTTCCCTGCACACGCTCCAGCCCCTCAATGTCCTGAACTGAGGGGCCCAGAACTGGGCACAGCCCTGGAGGTGACCCCAGCAGTGCCCAGCACAGGGGACAGTCCCTGCCCTGCTCCTGCTGCCACTGCATTGCTGGTACAGCCCAGGTGCCTTTGGCTTTCTTGGCCACCTGGGCACAGCTGGCTCAGGCCCAGCTGCTGTTGACCAGCATCCCCAGGTCCTTTCCCACTGAGCAGCTTCTCAGCCACTCTGCCCCAGTCTGCAGCACTGCACCAGCTCATTGTGACTCAAGTACAGCATCCAGCACTTGAACTTGTTGAACCTCATAAAACTGGCCTTGGTCAATTAATCCAACCCTTCCAGATCCCTTTGTACAGCCTCCCTACCCCACCCAGCTTGGTGTCATAAGTTGAATTTTTTTATTAATGCTTTCATGTAGATTATCAGACTTCAGTTCATCTTCAGGCAGATTCTAATTTAGGTCCCCATCCTGCAAGCACTTACGCACATGTGTAACTTGAATCACAAGTTTTACTCCCACTCAAGTCTGATTTTAATCACATGAGTAGTTACACACAAGGCTAAACTGTTGTCAGGATCCTGCCATAATCAGCAGTTACCAGTCATCTAACCTAAACAGCCAAATTAGTGAATTTAAAAAATAAAAAAAAAAGTAAAAACCCTCTTTAACAAAGAAAGGTGCCAGTATTTATAGGAAAGCTCTATATACCCATAGAAGGGAGTTAGGAGGAAGCTGCTTTTGTACCCACCATAGCAGAAAGAGCCTAAAGATTTAGAAATTTATATGTATTTGATTGTCCATCATTTCATTAGGACTAATTAGGATTCATTTTAGTAGCTGTATTTTTATAGCAAATACCACAGTACCAGTATTCCTAAATAGAGAATTAATGGTATATTCATTAAAAAGTGAATAACATTCAAAGATTTAAGGAGGGTTCTTTTTCAAATTTAGAGCTTTTTAAAACTAATTACATCACTTGAAGCAAATAACTATTTTCTTTGAACATCCACGACAGAGATTGGGCTTTCTCCATGAGGTTCTGTTCTACTAATTTATGAAACATTCTCCCAAAATTCCCAAAACCATGGGGCCCAATTCCACAGCTGCCTCCTCACAGCGCACGACCTGTGATTCATGCATGTCCTATTCTAGAGCAAATCCTTTCTTACGGATTGAACTTGTCCTCCAAGTGGACAAGAACAGTTCAATTAAAAAAATTTGAAGACTTTACATCTCAGTGGTTTGAGAGCTGAAAGCTTATCAGCTACTGCTTCACTACAAACTTGGGTCCTCCTATTGCAACCAAACGATTTAACTTTCAAATCAAGCAGGTGTACAGCATTTTCTTGACATAAAAAACCAACAGCTTGTCAGACTTCATCAGACCCTTTGCAATAATTACTTCCACAGCCCACATTTTGTTTGATGGTTTAGATAATTAACTTCTTTACACATCAAAGTCCCATCCTCCGTATGTTCTATTTCCTTTCTTCCGGACATTAAAAAAATAAAATAAAAGATAATTCAAAAGCAGAAGCACTCTCAAATAAATTTTCTTCAGTAAGTACAGCTATCATGGAACTGAAAAGCCTACAATGATCTTCAATGGGTCGATATACTGTATTTGTTTTAGCTCCAAACTGAAATGCAGCTGCTTGCCATACTCTATAAAATGAATTCAGATGTTCAGATTAAGTCACAGATTATTTCAATGTGCTGCATTTTAATCATGAACTCTAGCAAGAAGATAACTTCTGATTAACACTATTTGGACTGGTAATTTTGAGTTCCTATCCAAGTAGGCTCAGCTTTTATAAATACTTTTCTCCTAAGTAAAACATTGCAACCAAATGTATAGTAAAATACACACATTCAAAGGTATATATAAACACTAACATAAATGTTTAAAAGCATCTACTGTAATCTCTATGTCTTTTACATTGAAGAGTCATAACAGAAAACACTTGTTCCATATGAATCAGCAGAACAAAAGTTATCAGTTGAGGGAAACAAATTTTAAGTCATTTCTCATCAGGTTTAGGCCCATCCCTCTCACCACAGTAAGATACCTGGGTAGATTTCTGTTTCATAACCCTCCTTCAAATTCATATCCACTCTGAAATTACCAAGCAATATTAACTTACACTAACTTTTCTACAATCAGTAAGTGATCTGTATAACCCATGTATTTACTCAAGATCCAGCTCAGAGACATAAAAATTTGGAATTCCAGTGCTCCTAAAAGATCGTGTAAGGGTTATACATTTAGACAATATCCTATACTATATTAACATGTAAATGCATATATAAAAACCCCCTGCCATGTATAGGGACACCTTCCTTCAAACCAGGTTGCTGAGGGCCCCATCCAAGCTGGCCTTGAACACTTCCAGAGATAGGGCTGAAACCACTCTTCTGCTCCAGTGCCTCACCACCCTCACAACAAAGAACTTCTCTTCTTCTCATCTTAACCTCCCTGTTTCAGCTTCAAGCCATTCCCCCTTGTCCCATCCCTGCACACCCCTTCCAGCTCTCTTGGAGCCCCTTTAGGTACCGGAAGGTGCTGTGAGGTCTCCCCTTCTCCAGGATGAACAACAGAGACTCAGTCAAGGCTTTTGAGACACTACTCAGACACCTTCACCAATCCCCACTGCTGAAACGTCACGTGAAGATCAAGGAGAAAGATGCACCCAGACAGTCACTACAGAACAGTCCTCTAACAGACAGCCTGAAGCTGATCTAAACTCACTCAGGAAGAGCAAAAGTTAATAGTAATACAGTTTTCACTTCACCACAAGGAAAAAAAATACCTAAGTTTGCACTGGGTCAGTTTAAAACAAATGTGAATTTGTGGATTCTCTCTGATGTCTGTTTATAGGCTAAAGAAGGTGCAGGATTACAAAAAAATAGCATCCCTGCAAAATTTTTTACGCTGAGGAACACAGAGTAGAAGTTACCATTACAATGATTTAATTTATCAAGCATACATCTAACATGGTTATCACATCAGTCTTTTCATAAATACATTTTTACATATAACCCAAAACCATGCAAAAATTTAAAGACTGAAAAATTTTCATTTCTATAAATTCCAACAAAACAGGAAGGGAAGAAAAACCAATATAACTATGAATTAACACAAAATCAAAATTAATGCCTTTGTTTCCACACCTTCTACTTCAGAGTAATTAGATTAACTAGTCTCTTACCACTGAGTATTTCATGGCCTCACCAGCTGACAAGAGGGTATAGGATAAGAGTCTTCTAGGACTGGAGATGTAAGAACTTAATTAACTACAGGAAAAACAGATTTTTGTTACCGCTCTTCTTTTAAAAAACAAAAACACACCATAACCCTGCTGAACACATGCAAGACTGGCTGAATGTATGCTCAATACTCTTATAAAAATTAAGAGAAAGTTAAAAAAAACACCCAATACCCCATAACCAAATGCAAGAGCACATACACTGTTTGGCTTGTCACCCCTCTCTCCCAGTAGCACAAATTAACTGAAAATTAAAACACCAAGTGTGAAGTCCTTAAGTACTCCTGAGCTGTTCAAGCAGGCTGGAACTAGAAACACTCTAAAGGGTCTCAGATAAGCACAGTGCATGTGTGATCTAGGATTAACAAAATAATGACTGCTTGTATACAATGAAATTACTTTATCATCCTCTAACCTGTTCAGGTCAAAACTACCAGCTTTATGGGCAACAAATCAGAAATGTTTTTGCTTACAGGAAATAGGATGAATAACTTTCATATTCTTTAAGCACAGCATCTTAAGAAGCCAAGCAGATAAAGACACAAACTTCCAGGGAACAGTCAGGCCAAATACAGGATTAGAAGCAATCTGTGGGCAGGCAGGGACACATCTGCACCAGGTCTGCACACAAGAATATTGTTCAAAGCTCGGGCTGCAATCTCAGCTTTCTTTCATTTTTAATTAATTAACAAAGTACCACAAAGCAGAATGCATGCACTATTCATTCTAAGGATAACACATTACATCTGCTGCTGCTGCTTCCATTTATTACTTGATAGACCAGATTCTTAGGGTAGTTTTATTTTAAACTGAATACCAGAAAGAAAAATTCATCTTATAGCTGTCAATGCATAGCCCAGCTTTCACCACCCAGACAAATAAGCATCTCATCTTTAACCATGACACTCTCTTGGAACAGAACATGCTTGGAAAGCCCACACGAATACAAGGAATACAACTGAACATAATTTCCCCTGTCCATTTAAAAGGCAATTAAATCATTCATTCCTATGTAGAAGTTAGAGAAGAAACATGCATGGCTGATAGCAACAGGTAAAACAAATCTTCTAATACATGTAGGCATAGATTTTCATCCAAAGAATAACACATCTCCTGATAATTTTATCTTTAGAACTGTCCTGTTCAACATCCCTTAAGATAAAACAATCCTTCCTGGTGTCCTTGTGCATTACTTTTGCTGAAGACCTTACACAAAAGCAGTGAACAAGCACAACTTTCTCACTGACTTAGCAAGGAAAGAAAAGTCACCAAAGCAACCTCAGATTAAAATAAAACCTTCTGACTCCACTGTGTGCAACAACTGCTGTGTTTTACTCAAAATGACTCTGCATGTCCTCGTACTTGAAGCTCCTATTTGTCCATGCCCATGTTAGACATGACAGTTACTTAAAGCTTCTTCTGAACCAGACCACAGAATGGTCCGGACTGCTGAAAGAATACTAATACACAGATGTGACTGTTTTATTTGAGACTGGGAAATACATAGAATTTTACATGAGAGCTCTGCCCTCCCATCTGGAGGTGTTTACAAACACTTCTCAGAGTTTCCAACTCCAGTCTCATCAGAGCTCTGCCCTTCTCCAGAAGTGATACATTTGTTTTTAACAAGGAAGCAGGCAAAATGAATCCAATAAATACACCCACCTCCCTCTGAACTGAATGTGCACACTTTTTTGCACAGCTTTGTGCCACACTGGCAATAAAGAGCACTGCAAATTAAGCACAAATGACTTTTTCCTTCCTTCCTAAAAATGCTTTAAGAAAACAAAGACCAAACAACCTGAATCTAACAGCCAAGTTCTCACAATTTCCAGAATCTGGCTCCTATAACCCTACATTTATTTCAACTTACAGTTGTTTTTTTCTTAATACACTGGTATTACAAACCTTCTATATGAATGATTTAATAATTGTATAGAGATGCAATTCAGTGGTCATGACCTCCCCATGGGAACCACTGGCAATTTTCAGTGAAGCAAACACAAGGTGTGCTCACAGGTCTGGTGATAATAAAGAGCTTCCAGCTCATCAAGGACTTGCATACTTCATTTCAGCATGTAAGGATGAACAGACCCAATTATGACTTGCTCAGTATTTTGCTTCTCCTGACGAGTAGAACATTCCTGTATTGATATGCAGAGGTCGGGTTAGCCCCACCAATATGTTTACTGCTCTTTGGCCAGCAAGCAACTCTTTCAGTTAGCATGGGTCCCCATCTGTCTTTAGTTCCATTTAAAGTAAATTAAAATGTAAGGTTTACTAACAGAGGTGGATTTTCTGTGAAGCATAACCAAGCTATCATTAGCTTTAAACTGTATTTTTCTTGGTATAATTTTGTATAAACCTTCACCTCCTTTTAAAATGGCATCTCCCCAACCTATCACACTGATTACATCAATCCTTCTCCTCTCATATCACCCTGAGCTGTGTTTGATTCACCATGTGATATACAATTAAAATCATTTCATAATATAGGTCCACCCTGACCTTAATTGAATATTCTAGCATATCAGAAATATGATCAAGTTATGGCATTAACATATGTATCTAAAATTCCTCATCAAGAATGAGCAGCCAAATCTATAGCTAAGATTATAAAAACATATATTCCAATTCTTATTGTAGGGCTGTTCTTGTTGCAGAAATCGGTGCTTGCCACTATAAATTCTCTGGAGGAGAAAACATCTACTTCCACTGTTGTTCATCTATTCAACATCTAATTCAAGTAAAACTACAGGAAAAACAGCCATGGCTTTAATTTAAGGTCAAAGCATGAAAGTTAGATCTTTAGAAGTTGGTCTAAAAACATGTCAGTAACATTCAGGCCACCCAACCCCCTTCAGAGATCTTACAGTCACATGTGATATCCAGTAAGTTCCTGCTAAAATGCATTCTTGTTTACTCAAAAAAAAAAAACATTAAGCCCAGTACTGAGGTATACCTGGGAGAAATCAGAAGAATTATCAATAGAGCTTTTCATTGTTAAGTGCTTTTAAAAACCATATGCTTGAATGACATTTCAAGTAAAAAAAGCCTACATTTCAGGAAAAGTCTATTGGAAATCACATCTTCCAAACAAGCTCTTGGCCCCTTTTATCCATTACTGCTACTTCTGTGATGGCTTAAGGAGCTGTGTGAACTCGAAACTTTGCAGCTGACTCTGTGAAAGTCTGATTGTAATCAAACATGATACTTCAAACATATGCAAAATACAGGGCTAGAGAAAAGCCAAAGATTATTTATAAATAGAAATTTCACCTGTGATAGCTTGCAAAAGAACACTTAATAAGATTACTTAAAATTAATAATGACTCCACATAGCACTACAAATGCCAAGTACCTGAAACACAGATGGCAGATCAAATCAATACCATTTTCAGTACCTTTGACAGGCAGATTTTTTTGATCAGCTCCAGATAAGCTTGTAACTGAGTCACCACTGCATGGTTCCATGAGAACATAGGCCTAACTAATTTCCTTTTCTTTACATGCTTGTCTATCTACCCATTTGGGTATTTCACAACTGTAACAAGAGCATTAACTCAGTTATTTTCTACGGTATAATTAGGCTGCCTGGGTTTGGCCTCCTGCCTTAGAACACCCTTGCAGTGAGTGATGACCTAGAAAGACACCGTCTAGCTGGTCCCACTGCTCGAGGGCAACACAGCAGAACAGCACCAACGACCTGAACAATGCTGCTCTACGCTGTTGTATGTAGGCAATTCCTAAAACGCTTGTAGCCTGCTAAATTACAGTTTGCTTACGCTGACAAGCTACTAATTGACTAATCAACTCTCAAACAGCTCCGTTCTGTGCTACCCAGAACTGAGCCCAGGAGAGTAATTCAGCTGGTTATGACAGTCAGAGGCTCTAAAGGCACAGAATCCTGTGAAACCTTAAGAAATGTCTTCAAATCCATAGATTTGAAAATTATAAGTTAAACGCCACTAAAGGATTTCTTGTTTACTTCTCAGAGACACAGCTTTGAGCTTTTCCTCCTGCAGTTTCAGTATATTCTGGTTAGACCTCAAGCTTTTCTTCATGATCATCATAACTAAGAACCTCTTTATCTAACTGAAAACTAAGTTTTTTAAACTTCCACAAGCAGAGACAGGGCTTTGAAAAACACTTAATTTTATCCTGTTACAGTTGGAAATGCTACTTCTGGCCATCAACATTTGCACCTACAGAGCAACAACACACAGGATAAAAAGGAACCAAACTAAAACCAAATATGATTTGTATATTAGTAACATGCAAATAGGAGCCTGTGTAAAGTCCACCAAAGTTAACAAAAGGACCGACAGTGCCTTCCACACCACTTGGATCTGGCCAACAGTGAAGAAAGATATGCAAAGAGGGAGAGAGGGTGGCTGCACTGCATCCTGCCAAGTAAGCACTGCTGCCTTGAGCCAAAGGGAAAGCGAGGCCTGTACCAAGAAAGAGATTGATGTGGGAGTTACATAAAACACTTCAAAAGAAAATTTTAGCGAAACACCAACACGGCTGCAAACCTTGAAACAGATTCACTAGTAGGAAATCAAGTGTCTCATAATAAATCACTAACACTAATGCCATACAGAAAACTTGCACTGTCTGCAACATCAGGTTCCTGCTCCTATTCCACAAACACAGTCAAATATATTTTGCATGTATACGGGCTTTGCAGTCATCAACTGCAAATCATCCATTTGTGTAATTTTTAAGAACTTAGAAGAAGTTGATCAGTAAACAGGAAGTATAAAAATATTCTAAAGTGGAAAAATCACTCATAGCTAACACGGAGAAATATTCTTCTGGACTGTCAGACCTAGGCTTTTAAAATTTACCAGTAATTTCTGTAAGGACTAATACCTTCTATAAGAAACACTATAGACCTTATGAGAACATTCTGACATATCAGGAATACCATTAAGCTTTGGCAGCAACGTATGCATCCAAAATTTCTCATCAAGAATGAGCAGCCAAATGCATAGGACTCCAAAGGAGTATCACAGGATTCCAGTTAGGGAATCACCACACCTGTTCAGGCAAAATAAACAAACGCCATTTCCTCCAGATGAAATTTATAAACTAGTCACATTTCACAAGATCAGAGTAATACGAAGAAATTAACAATACCCAGCAGTACACGGTGTACTGCAGGCCAAACTGTCACATAAATTTTAAAGAGTATTTTAAAAAATAATATTAAAAAAAAAAAAAAGTCCTAGGAACACCTCCTAGATAAGTTGCAAGACGACAAAACGAACAGGACGGGGCAGGGTCCAAGGTAACACTGAAGGCCACGAGCAAACGCCGCGGCCCCGGGCCCCCCGCGCCCCCGCCCCGCAGGTACCGCGGGCAGGAACCGCCCCGTCAATGCTCCTGAAGGCCCCAACAACGAGCAGCCTCGCTAAGTTAATTAATAGCAACACACTCTCTAATTGCGTGCTCTCTCTGGTGACTCACTCAAAGGCTCACCCCTGGGGATGGATGGATGGATAGATGAGGAGGCTGAGATGTGCAGGGGAGGAAGGATGGAAGGAAGGTGGGAGCAGCTTGTGGTGCCCGGTCCCCCCACCCCGTGTGCGGACAGCCGAGAGGGGAAAGCGAGGGGCAGGCACTGAACCTCGGTCCTTCCCCTCCACGCGCTGCCTGGACCGAGGCGAGAAACCAGGGGGACGGAAAAGCGGCGACGGCTTCGCGCTGTTCCCCCCGCCCGCCACCACCGGCACCGCCGCCACGGCCGCTGAGGGAGGGGGGGTAAAATGGCGCCGCCCGCGCCGGGGAGGAGCCGGTTCCGCCACAGCGGCCGCCCCGCAGATGGAGGCGGGGGCGGCGGCGCCTCCCAGGGCGCGGGGAGGAGCCGGGGCGAGGCGAGGCGGGGCTGCCGCCGCTTCCTCCCGCCGCCGGCTCTGCCGCCGCCGTGCCCTTCGGCCCGCCGCTCGCCAGGGATTAGTGTTGGTGCGTGTGAACATCTCAAAGGCCGCTGCCAGGAAGATGGTGCCAGGCTCTTTACAGTGGTGCCCAGCGACAGGACGAGGAGAAGTGGCTATAAAATGAAACACAAGTTTCACCTAGACATGAGTAAGAACTTATTTACGTTGAGGGTGACAGAGCACTGGAGCGGGCTGCCCGGGGATTTTGTGGAGTGCCCCTCTCTGGAGACATTCCAAACCCAGTTGGACGCGTTCGTATGTCACTTGCTCCAAGTGATCCTGCCTTGGCAGGGGGGTTGGGCTGGATGGTCTCCATAGGTCCCTTCCAACCCTAACAATATTGTGGTCCTGTGAATAACACATTTAGTTAGGTTGGAAAAGACCTCTGAGGCTGTCAAGTCCAACCTATGCACCAATCACCACCTTGTGAGCCAGGCCATTTCCCTCAGGGCCACATCCAGTCTTCCCTTAAACACCTCCAGGGATGGTGTTGCATGTGCTGCCTGATAGGCCATGACCACCTTTTCCTTCCCCTTCAGCACCAGGCATTGCTGGGGGGCAGCAGGAAGGGGGTTCAGGGCTGGTGTGAGTCCAAAAAGCCAGGGGATTTTTGGGAGAGACAGCTGTGGGTGTACAGAGATGTCTGGTCTCAGCACAGGTGCCAGCACACCCTCGTCTCTGCAGCCACATCCTTGTACAGGTGTTCAAAAATAGCAGCGCAAACAACAGCGACCTGTGCTCCTCTTTACCCTTGGAAACAGCAATGGATCCTGCTACAGCAATACCCAGTTGTACTATTTCAGCCATGACATTAATAGCTCAAAGCTGAGCCAGGGAGATTTAGGCTGGACATTAGGAAGCATCCCTTTACTGAGTGGGTGGTCAGACTGGAACAGGTTTATGGAGGGTTGGTTGATGGTCTACTTCTCTCAGTGTATAAGAGGCATTGAGACAATATCATTATCTTTGGGTCAGTCCTGACTTGGTCAGGCAGTCAGACTGGGTGATTGTTCCAGTTGAAATATTCTGTTCTTTGCTGTGCTGATTTAGTGCATTGGTGTGGTTACATACCCATGCTTTCCTCTTGATTCCTGGCAATGGTGGCTTTCCTCATCCTATATCTTGCCAGCTCAACAGGTTGATGGGGAGGGGCATGACTAGGTGAGCTGGAGCATTAACCCACCATTCCTTTCTTCCTTTCAACCTTTTCTTCCTTGGACACGTCCTAATAGTAGGTTTCTGTGAGTTTAGTTTGGTCATTCTGCTTGTCATATGCAGGTTTGTAGGGAGACAGGCTGATGTGTGCCATGGTATAAAGTAGAACTAATAAATAGGACCAACAGAGGTAAATGGAGTAATTATTAGTGCTTTGAAAAAAAATCTTGTTTTTCTCAAAAGTTTGTGGGGTGTTTAACTTCAAAAGTTACGCTCTTTTACTTTGCCCTCCTTAGTCCTTTTTTAATTCAAATTCCTGCCTGCACAACAAGAAGTATTCATATCATTTTACTAGGACTCATTCTAAGAAACTGACAGCTTAGAGACTTTGTAATTTTATGTAAATCTCAGCATTTTCCTTCTTTGGGGGTATGGATAAGAAAAGGAGGAAGAAGAAAGCTCTGGCAACCACTGCAATGATCTTAACACTCTAGGGACCATCTGAATTCCAGTTTAGTAGAAAGTAATCTTATTTTCTTTTTCCCTTAGCTGACTTCTGCTGCCCTTACTTTTTTTTTTTTTTTTTGGCTACCACTCACTCCCCGTCCTTCTTGCTACTTCATATAAACATTCTGTCAGTCCCCTCTGCGTTGCTTCCTCCCTGTTCCCACCTCCCACATCAGCCTCAGAAAGACGAGGTGATTCTGCAACTCGCTGCTGAGTGCTGCCAGCCCCTCTCCCTTCTGCTGCTGCTGCTTACCATTATGGAAGTAAAGCTGATACCAGCCTGAGCACTGACAGCAACAGGGCAAAATACCAAGATATTATCCTGGAGAATGAGAGGCCTCACTCTGCTGATTCTTGCCTGCACAGCAAAGTTTTAAGTCATTGCTGTGAGGAGGATGGCCTGAACAGTTCCTTCCTGTTATACATTTTAAAATATCTGGGCAACCCCAGCCAAAGAGGGATTATCAATAAGCATTTTCCTGGCAAAAAGGAGAATCAGAACATTCTGTCATGTTATGAAAAGTACTGCAGAAAAACTCGAGGCAACTCGAGTTTTTAGCCAAATTCTGTGATTTGTCAGAACCTTACATTAAACTGAGGGAGGCAAGGCAGCATATTACTGACATTTCTATGCATATCTTTATATATCTAAGAATTGATAGGACTGAATAATATAAGAACATAGAAAAAACAGATAAATTACTATGCCAGTTCCATATGGAAATTTTAATACAGGAATTTCTGGGATAATATGGTTGAGCATGTCCAGTGTGAGCTGCATAACTTCCAGGAGCTTGGATAGAGGCAGTGTGACTTGGTGAGGTGCCTGAAAAAGCACTGACAGAAACATTTCCTGACAAATTGTGTTGCTGTGCAGAACCCTTTTGCCTGCACAGCAGGTTACCTGTTCACAAGGGATTGAAGCTCCTGCCCAATGATGAGCTGGGCTGATGAGAGAACATTCCCCCTGTTGCCACTTCTATAGGTAATAACTTCTGGCAGAATAATTGAACAAGACAGATACCTACTGGCTAGGAAAAGTCAATACAAGAAAATCTGCGAGAAGACAGGAGGAAAGAGCACTGAGGTGTCCCTTCTAGTACTGTGCCTTTGTCTAGCTGGTAAAAGTGCAGAGGCTGTTCTCTGCTCAAGTCTGAATTCTTACAATACTTGCAAAGAGGGAAAAAAACCATGATCACGTTTTTGTTTTGTATTATACAGAACCGAAAAAGGGCACATAAAAAATTGTTTCCCCCTTCTCAGGTCACCTTTCAGATCATGAGGTCATTATGAACTGTCTCAGCACTTTCACAAACTGGAGTCTGCTCAACCCATAATGCTTACAAAGTTTCACTTTGAATAGGCCTGATTTTCTCTGTCATTTGTTTTCACTTTTTATTTCACTGCAGAACATAAAAAGTCAGAAAAAGATTTTATTTTCCCCCTACATAGCATATAATTTACATCAATCATCCCAGAAGGTCAGTACCACTGGGGTGTCATTTAAATACAATGAATATAAAGTAATGAAGCTCTTGCTGGAGTGGATGGCCACAATTCTCAGGGAGAGAGAGAGTTTCCAAAGCATGTGGAGAAAACACAACGGGAGACCGAGTGAATTCATCACACCACAAAAATGTCTCCATCCTGTCGACAAAGTCATTAAAGGAAAATGAACCATTGTTACTCTAGACGCTTGCATTCCTTCAGCATAATAACCTCAGTATAGAAGCATTGGGGCAAAGAGAATTTGCACACACAGGAGAAAAAAAAAATTCAATCTATTAAAAAAAAAATAAAATTTCCAGATTATGTAATGAAAGAAATCCTCCATGCTCCAAAGAGGAGACGGAGCCTCTGCTGAAGCCACAACTAATAAGGAACCTTATGCAGTGGTACAGGGCGGTTTCTTTTCCTCCTGCCAACAAGTCAAAGTAAATGCCAACCCGGACAATTTTTTTTTTTTTCAGATAACCCACAAATTATGTTCTCCTTCAATTACACGAATGTTTCTACCCTTTGCTGATCCATAGCCATCCTGGTTTTTAAGATCTCTTGTTGAGATTTCTCCAGTACCATTTCCCTTTTCATATTCATTTACTTCCAATATTTTTTTTCAGTTGCCACCAAAGCAATCTGTGAGGAATGCAGGGATTAGAAAAGTTTACCATGTTCATTTTTATTTACTTTTTTGTCAAAGGATGTCCAAATAAGAGAAATTGTCAGATGTCTACAGTAAATCATAGCATATACCAGTTTATTAAAATAGATTGTACTTCTGAGGATCCCCCTCAAGGAAATACCACTTTAAAGCCAACCACCGTGCAACCCCTGGTCAAAAAAGGTAGCCTTAGAGAGCTGCAGCAGAAATCCCTCCTTTATTGTAAATTATTCCATGGTGTGGCAAAGACTTCTTTACCATACTAATTAAAGAAGAAATCTGCTAATTAAATTATTACCTTTAATTGTCAAAACCATATAGCAATGTAATGGATAGATTACTTTTCTTGAAGTACAAAAGAGCTGCCTTGATTTAAGCAAATACTGAAAGGGAAATCTGTTATTTATTTTTAGTAACTGCATGGAGCAGGGAGCCTACTAAAAAGGGAGCAACTTACTGAGGAAACACATGCCAGAAAAGACCAACTCATACCTGTTAATTACAACAAATATGCTCGCAGACAACAGCAAGAATGCTATTTATCCATCATTTACAGCCACTGAAGCACAGGGAAAGGAATTGGTTTGCTGGCAAGTATCCCAATTAATTGGGTGTGCTATTTATTAGGGTGCTGATTAAAGTGTACTCTGCAGTATAATAGTTGAGTATAAAGTTGCCAACTCTTGTTCACTCCTGGCTCGTGGGGATGAAAGCAGGAGAGTAGACTAGCACAATATGAAAATAATTATGTATTCCATTCCAGAATGGATTTGAGGCAATTCCAATGGCTGGAAGTTGAAGACCTGGAGAGACAGAAGTAGGTAGCACCGTGATCTTGAGGACAGAGCTTTGTTTTGTGTAATCCAGTTGTGACCAAGACCTTCAATCTGTAGTAGCCATTTTGGGCATGTATTAACACTTCTCTCAGAGGCCAGCCCCGTAGGCACGCCCTTAAGTAAGCAGCATATGAATTAAACATAAAACAAGATAAAAGCAGGGGTTTGTACCCAACTGATCTGAATCAATGCACTTGAAGAAAAACTACTTGAGGGGGGCCCTTTTCCCAGCCACTGACTCCTCCAGCCTGTCCAGTCAGCTGCCCTAAGACTATGCCTTAAATAGTACTTGTTTGCTGTGCCCTTTTCAAAACCATGGCTTCCACAAATGAGGCTGGGAGTTGCCACACACAATCAAGGAAGCATATGCTAATAGTTGTATGTTATCTGAAGTAATGCTTGAGGTTTGATCTCAACCAAGATAACCACCAGAGCAAACCAAAAACACGATTTGTAGCAGTGAAGAATTTCTTGCTCCTGCATCACTTTTAACTCACCTTGTTAGTACTGAGGCAAGACCTGGGTACTCTACAGTTGGGTAGAAGGCCCAACTGGCCATGATTATTAATGATTATTAATGCTTTTGTTCTTACCACAAAGGTCACAGCATTTTGTGACATCATGCATTGCACCTCTATAGCCAGAGATATTCAAGTATGACGTCTCTGGTTAGAGAGCTCCAGAAAAAAAGACTCTAAAAGAAAGTGGGATTTGGTGAAGAGTCTTTCTTATGAAACTGACTGTACCCAAAAAAAATGCAGCTTTGAAAAGAGATCTCCAGCAGTATGCTGGATATCCTTGTCACCTAAAAATGAGATCAGTAAAAGCAGATGAAGTGCCGATTCTCCCAAGCAATGTAAAGAGCCAACACTTAGTAGCCAGAGACTTCTCTAGCTAAGGGGCAGGTAGCAGGGTTGTCTAAATGTCCAAATGGATCTCAAGGAGCTCCCTGAAGCACAACATCAAGAGAAACTCATCACCCCTGTAATCACACCTGCCCATCACTCTGGCTGCCCTGCCTGCCAGCATTTCACTGGAACCACTGCACAAAATGCACAACCAAGGCAGGGCAAGCCGGACTGAACTGGCAGCACACTGATTACCCTAAAACCAGGATTTACTCTGGCAACTACAATAGCAGGAGTAGGCTTCAATGAAACTCAGTCCCCATGGTCAATGCAGGCAAGAAACCAGTTTCTCCAAAAGCAGGCCTCTTTGTTTGGCCATTAGATGTGCTCTGTAGAAGCCACTGACTGCATTTATGAGGGCTGAGCTCAGCTCAAGTCCTCTGGGCTATGTTGTTTCCCTCCACCTGCATTTCCAAAGCACCTCACACAGATCCTGACTCAGATATGCCAGATCCATGGTGATTTTTTAGGTAGCCCAAGGCAGCTGTTAATGGCATTGGAAGCTTAATTTTAGGCAAGTGAATTGAGCCTTAGGTCACTATTGAGTTTCATGGTAGCTTAAATAGCTAGTATAAATATAAACAGTTACTTTCAGTCAACCAAATTTAGGTATCTGAACCTGGAACTCAGCTCTCCTCTAGCTGTCATTTGTCCAAGGAAAATAGCGGTTATATATAGTTACTTTTCACTTTAACATGAGATATACAAATTGGAGTATTATATTGCTTGAGGAAAATTCGCAGGTTACTGAATCCTTTGTATCCTTAGCAAAAACACATCTGGGTCATTTGCCAGAGAGAGCAGGTGGGATCCTCAGGTTGACCATTTCCATATGACATGGTTAGAATATTATGGACTCCAATCATAAGCCTTTGGAAGGTATGTGAGAATTAGACAGAACACTGAGCTTTCTTCTGCAGAAAAAAATACAAGCAGAGGACATTAGGTCCTTCTGGATTGCATATGCCTATAATGAAAGTTTCTAGAATCAGTCCATTCAAAACAGTAATTTCTTGAGATGTAGGAATAGTGCCAGCAATTTGCATCAAATTACTACTGGACTGCAGAATAAATAACATCAGCCACAGCTTGCTAAAGATTTAATTTCCTTAATGTTCTGAAACAAATTCATGTTATTTGACCATGCAGAGCAGGTAGAATGCTGAGTTTATGGTTCTTTAACACTTCTTACTTCTCAGGGTGGGTGCCCAGTGGTGGTAATCTGTGTACATTAGATATGAGATACAAATATATCAGAGAAGCGTTTTTTTTTTTCCCTCTGAATAAATATTTAAATATTTAGGGCCAAATTCCATTGCTAAACATATGAACACAGCTCTCTTTGAGCTCATTGGACTGGTGCATGTGTATCTAAGGGCAGAACTTGGCCTTTAAGTTTTAGATTTTAGCACCGAGCTTCCAGTGTAAAATAATGTGTGATCTTAACACACAGGAAAGCAGCAAGACCTGGTTTTAAAGGAAGGGTACAATTACATATTTCCATCTCTCTTTTGGATAAGAAGTACTGCTTTCAACAGAGGTCCTGAGAATATCCTTACCTCTTCCCCAGACAGTCTTCCTTTTGTATAAGGTGCTTCTCTGGCAGCTGTGGTCATTCCTGTAGCCGAGAAGCAGAGCAGGATACTTTTCTATTTCTTTGCAACTTCTCTCCAGTTTCCATTCTGCCAGCTTCAACTTAGTATCATGATGGAAAATACAGAGCCATTTTAAAATACGCTTACACTAATGATTTAGATACGTTTTTTAAATTATGAAAAAGTCAGGATGTTGATTTTAAACTATACAGAGTGTGTTCAGATCAGCCAAAGGACATACCCAGTCAACCTTTCCAATGAGCCAGTATTACAGCTGGGATCAGCTAAAGCATTTTTACTGGGAAATGTCTATAGAGTGCCAAACAGAGCTCTTGAATCAGGAGAAATTCTTTCCCTATGCTTGCTACCTCTTTTATCCCTCCTTTTAAAAGTATTTGTAAAGTATTTAGATTTTTTAGTGGTTTTTTTTGTTTTGGTTTTGGTTTTGGTTTTGTTTATTTGTTTGCTTGTTTTTAAGGTTTACATCCATCTACCATCCAGGGCCAGGAAAGACATGAAATGGCTGCATGGTACTCATGCAATATTGTGTGACAGGACATGCAGTGTGACAGAAACCTCTACCATTGCCAAAAAAAAAAAAAGTGACAATGACTAAAAAAAATCTCAACTCAAAAGAAAAAAAAAAAAAAAAATCCCACAAGTATAAGTGTAGTAATTGACCCCTCTGAAATTTCTCCAGGATTTCAAAATTCTTCAAAAATTGCTCTCTCAAATATAATATAGCTTTGTGTTTTATCATTATCGAAAAACACTCAGACTGTTATCAACTCTGTGAGCCTACTGAGCAGTTCATATATTTTAGTGGGTTTTGTGGCAGTCAGGATCTTGTTGGGAATTAAAGTTTTTGAGGGATATAAGGCTTTTGGAAGATTTCTTATGAATTTCACTGTCTACCTTTGATTCCTTTTCTGTGGTAATATGCTAATGCTAATGGCATCCAGCACAGCCAAGAAAGATCTTGCACAGTTTTAAAGTTTTTCAGATGCAATTTTAAGTGAAAGTGGACTGCTAGCTTCCTCCAGCCTTTTTAAAATCCTGCACAGACAGACAGACAGATTAAACATTAATCCTTCTAAAAATGTTGCTTCATTTGTGGCCAAAATAGTATTTTATGGCATTTTTTGCAAAGGTCAACTAGAAGTTGTTCTGTACAAAATAGCATCTTCTTTTATCCACTTGAAAAATAACTTCTGCTTCAGTTTCCTTCCTCAAATGCCAGCTTATTCTTTGCGTAATTGCAAAAATAAATGCCATAGAAAAAGAAAACCTCTCTTACAATCCACTTCTTATGGATTATACTATGATGCTTCCACAGAACTAGTCAATTATTAATGAACATCTAAGAAATAGAGATACCCGACCCAGTCTAGTTTGGCAAAATAGTTTCTTATGTTTTTTCACATGGGCTCAGAAGTGTGCACAGTGTGTGAAGAGCCTGCAAAATTCAGCATTATTTATTATGTCAGCAGCCTCACATAGTGAGAGCTCTGATCACTTACAGCACGGGTATTTTCTTCCACTAACTGTTCTTTAAATTAGCATAATCTTTGGCAATTGGCTTGTGGCCTTCAATTCTGTATTGCTTTAGATGATAAAGGACTGTACATTAAAAGTCCTGCTCATCATCTGACATCCTGCAAGTGTAACACCAGCACAGAAATTCTCAGGCCATGCTGTCAGAAGGGACTTTTGCACTATCCCAAGGTTACTGATCCGGGCCTTTATAGCATGGATATTTTGGTAGGCATGTACCTGCCCCAGAGAAACAATGTGTTATTGACAACTGCTGTCAAAACTCCCACCCACTCTCCAAACATCTTGGAGCAGGGTTGAAAACAACTGCTCATCCACTGTGGACAAAGTCAGTGAGTTCAACACCTATTGTAACAAATTCTTCTGTACACTCTGAGGCAAATCCCATGCAGCCCTCAACAGGACTATTTTAGCAATAAACTTATCTGACCTTGTCCACACCACTGAGGCAGCTACTTTTACTAGTACTTGAATGGATCTGAGGGTGGAAAACTATTTTTGACACCTCTCATGAAAAACAGGTCATTCCTCTAGAGAAGGCAGAGCCCCAGTAACATTACAGGCCCCACATGCTGAAGTACAGTGGGTTGAGTTAAGGACAAACAATCATCGCTCAGAAAGGCACTTATTCATTTCAAATTCAAAATACTTTTGTTGTGGAATGTGGAATTAATGAAGTTTGCATTGATAATTTCCCATATGATAGAAGAAAAGAAGCAAACACATTGTGTGTATCTATTAAATCAGGTAGACTTAATAACAGCTCAGTTCCCCTTTCACACCAATGTAAATCAAGAGGGGCAGAGCTGAAGGCCACTGAGTTACTTGTACATGAGAAACACATATTTCTGTAAACATGGTAAACCTTCTTCTTACTTCTTCTTCTCACTTCTTCTTCTCACTTAGTTTTCATGACTGCCTTAAATAGTTATAATAAATTGTCTCTATTGGACACAGAACATAAAATGGGGAGAGGAAGGGGAGCGTGAGAGGAGCATGATGATGGGAATACAGGATGGGCAACCAGGAGAAGCAGTGTCTGTCCCATTCTCATTTACCCTGAGATACAGAGCAAACAGCTTTTAGACTTACTAAACATTCTGAACACACTGAGAGCTCTCTGTTTATTTCAGATGTGTAAAATGCCATAACTTGCCAGTAAATGGAGCTGGGCATGCAAGTACGTGCATGAAGATAACATATTAGTTACAAGAATTATAATTGTCCTATCATTATCTTTTCTTTCTTTCCTGAACCAGAGTAAATGTGCCATAATCTAGCAAGAATCTCATGATAAGCAATGTTAGAAATAGCTTTTTTTTTTTCATTTTTAGCTGCCAACTGTCTATTTTAGACATAACATCACCCTTTACTGTAGGCTTCCACATAAAAGCAACATGAACAGTAACGTCTCTAAGAAAGCATGAATGATTGGCTGCAGATTCTTTACCAAAAAGGGAGTTTATTTACTCCACACAGGTCATAAATTTCATTAGAAAAACTATCAGTGGTAATCTACATGTGGTGTTTAGTAAATAGAGCTTTCCTCTGCTTCCCTCAGTCCATGTTCTTCAATTGTCAAAAACAGTGGAAGATGGTTTTTTCGTCCCTAAAAATACAAATTATTCCAGCTCTCTAAAATGTAGAGGAAATAATGATCTGAAAGACAACATGTTCTTCACCAAGATGGACATTTGGACATGGAAATACAAAAGGATAAGGTGAGTGACTGGAAGCAGCAAGTTAGCTGAAGCCTTACCTCTGCTTCTCTTACAGGAAGCAGTACCTTATTCCGTGAAGGCTGCCATTGAAATCAGTGGAACTGCAGACAGAATAAGCATTTCCTCTCTTTTCTTAATGATTTTTTTTAAAAAGAAAAAGAAAAAAAAAAAAAAAAAAAAAAAAAAGAAAAAAAAAAGGAGGGTGGGATCTGCCCTTTCATGTAACGGGCTTTTATCTGCTCAAAAAATCGCGCTAACCTCAGGGTGCCAAGCACAGGATCTTTGAAAGCATTCCAGGGATGGGAAGAGCTCCTCTATCTTCTCTACTACAAAGGGAAGCTTGGTAGTAATGAGAGCTGCTGTGGTCTTCCAAGAAAGGTATTGCATCTGCTTTGCCCCCTCTGAGGACCTCTTGCTTGTTCCTCCTGAATACTTCCAGGTTATGTCATTCTTCTTATATTTCAAATAGGAGAACATCTTAGTGACTGTCTTTGTGTTGAGTTTTGTGAGAAGACAGAGGATTCTCCCTTGCTTTTCAATATGTGCATTTAATAAACTATATAAATATTTATATGGTAAACTAGAATAACAGGTTTTAGTATTACATCACACAAGCTCCTAATATCATAATGCTCCTAATATCCCAAGGTTAGACAACCTTCTTCACATTTGAATGTCTACTGTTAATGGTGAAGCTTTTAATTATTCTTGATCTTTCTAGGGCCAGACAACCATTTGAAACAAATAGTTTAGAACTTACCATGCTTATCATAACTGAATGATGAAGTGTGTTGTGAAAGAAATGTCCAGAATTTGTACATAACTATTTTTTCTATCACTTCAAAACAGACTACTGAAAAAAAATCTGTAGAGAACTTTGACTTCTGAACTAAGAGTATAAGCCAGATTTCAGCCTGTAAGGAATTTTTATGGTTGAATTATAGACTTCTAAAAGACAGTATTTAAAACTGAACTGCTGACAGTCATTCTGATTATATTTTTTCAGAGCTACTATTAACTAGGATGAGACCTTAAAGGAGGAATAGATCCCATCTCTATCTGCTGACTCAAGAGTTTCTTATCCTTTCCTCTAAAACAGTGCAGCCTACTGTCAGGGACAATATTGGTCAGACTTGAGTGACTACAGATCCAATCCAGTCTAGCAAGCCCAGTGCTGCCATGGAGGCTTTGCAAAATTCAGTTGCCAGCTCCTCCATCTGTACTGAGCATGCGCGAGAAAAACCTCAACAATTTTCAGCAGCTTCTAACTCAGCCAAGTTCGGGTGGGTCCTTTTGGTCAGGGACAACAAAAGGAACTTATCTGCTTTTTCCTCCTTATTCCTCTCCTACTCAGTAAAACTTCCCATCCCAGCTCTGAAATAGATATTGGGCTGAAATCTTAAAATGTTGTGAAACAATGTGTTTTCTCTTAATGCCGATCATAGAAGTAGCAAAAGTATTTCTACTGCAAGTTTCCAAAAAATTCAGCTTGAGGCAGACTGAGGATTGAAAAGATCATCCTGAACAGCTAAAAATTGGCAACATTATGTGAGTGAAAACAAGGTCTTATACTGGAAAGTGGTAGACAAGTTTAGCTGCAGATACTGCTGGCAGCTTCACCTATAACATTTTTTCTGCCAGATCTTTGTCTTCTATTACTAGAGAGAATCATCCCTGTGATGTGTGATGTTTTGTCACCTGTCCTTATGGCTTGTTTTGGGACTGGCACTGTTGTCTCCTGTGACTTGGCTGCCAATTCCACAGCATTCAACTTAAGGGATTGCCCCACACTCAAGGGCTGAAGGCCACACCTGATGTGGGGCACACACATATTTCTGCTAAGATGTATGCTCAGCATTTTCAGGATTACATTATGTCACACCATGATTATTCTTGATGCCTTGGTCTGGCCTGAGTGAATTTTCAGGAAAGAAAAGGCAAAAAAAAATTGCTATGGTCCTTAAAATGTTGTTTCTTTGCCCATTATGCTTGTTCAGTATTTGCCATTACCATATGCTTCCTTCTATTTCACTCCTGGTGACTGCACCATCTCTTTCACAGTTGTCTGTTTTCATCCTTTTTAGAACAAGCCTGTCACTATTCAGTGTTTTTCCTCAGCTTTGAGTCTTGTGTTATTAAAAAAGAAATTTTTTTCCCACCATCCATGCTATTGAAAATAGATTTACAATGGGAATCGTCACCATTGCAACAGTGAGGGAGTAAATGCAAGGACCTGGTGCTGTGCCTGTGGTTAGAAACACTAAAAACCCCTCTCCCACTTAAGACTGATTTACATCTTGTAGTATCTCCTGCATGAGCTTTATGGAGCTTGTATCTGGCCAGAGAGCACTTCATTAGACTTTTAAAAAACAGCATGCAAATTTAGGGACTCTGCAAGGTTCCAGAGGTATAAACACTTTTTAATTACAGCTATACCACCCACTTTCCCCACAGTTAGTCAAGAGAACCAGTTTTCACTAAGGTCAACAGAATAAACAACTGTGCAGTTTCTGGCTCATGCTGCTTTTACATATCCTGAAATAAGGAAAAAAAAAAAAGTTACCACTTTTTAGCCTTTATATCTCTAACACAATATACTGATTTCATCTGAATTCATCCAAGGGGGGAAAACAAAACCTTTTCCTCACTCTGAAATTAGTTAAACTGAAGCTGGAAGGAAAATTAATGGAAAGAGACAAAGTTGGTCTTGCTGTGAAAAATGACAATTTTCCCCTAACTATGAGAACCCCAGCAACTTCCTAAAGCTAATTTTTAGTTTGCATTTTGCAATTAAAAAAAAAATATATTGGAGAAAGACAGGCCATACATTTTTCTAATCCTACTACACGTTCAGGTTTTTAGTGCCAGAAAGCACAGGTCATACTTTCTCTTTCCAACACCGTTACAAGATGACAAGTAGGCCGACATTTCTTGCTCCTCATGATGATGACATTGTCATTTGCTGCTTTCAACTTCTCTGAAATACGTGCAGTCCCAATGGGGCATAAGAGGCTTCAGACAGGGAGGGAAATGGGAGAACTCTACAATAAGACATAGGCTTGCAGTTCCTGCTTAAGAGAAGCAGAAAATATATCATTTAGGAAAAATGCAGGAGCAGTAAACTTTGTTGTTTGTACAGCCTGTGTTTTGCTGTGTGCTGTGGAGAAGCCAACAGTTTCTCAGCAGGGACAGGGCAGGTTTCGTACCAGATTTCCAAATTTTTTTTTCTTGGGATTATTGGGTGCCAAGCCCTGCTCATCTTTGGACCTCTCAGAATTTATATGCATATTTTTTTATCTCAAAATGTGTATGGGTAGCAGTTAGGGCTGCATTCTATACTGAAGAAAAGCTTGCTAAAAGTCTTGTCTGAGATCCCAGAACGTTCAGCATCAGATCATGAGACAGAGCACAAGAGTCTCAGATCTCAGTCCTCATTTCCTACTGAAAATGCTGGGGGGAAAGTAAAATTCTCTAGTTCTTTTTTTTTTTTTTAATGCAGTTGTTTTGTAGCCTGCCTATCAAATCTTTATGCTTTTGTTTGTATCAGGGACTATAAACGTTAAAAAGCAGTTCATGATGCTGAAATATTAAATGTTTCAACTAATTTCAGGACACAAAGAATCTTCTTTTATCTGGGCTGCAAATCAGTGGGGCAGGGATACAGTAGTTAAACAAACCATGGCAGTCCATAGTCTGAGTAAGAATGCTGCAGTTACAGAACTCATTACCACACGCCTACTTAGCAGACCGAATAACGTGCTAATCTGGAGTTACTGTTTGTCATACTTAAGAAAAAGCAAAGAATAGCTGGGCAAACAGTCAACTTCCAACCAAAGCGAAAGTAAAGTGCTGCCAAGAGACACTGGAGCTTATCTCGCCCCTATTGAAATGAATGGAAGTTCGGGCAAAACCTGCCCTAGCATTAAGTTTACTTAAGTTCACATATTTTGGCTCGATGCACACTTTAATGAGTGAATAAAAAGTTTGAGAAAGGTAGATGTTGGAAACAAGAATATTGGCAATTCTTTCACTATAGTAATAATTGCTGACATTGCTGTAGTCGCCCTGGCTAAAAATATCAAATGCAACAACAAACCCGGTGAACCCATTCATTTATTCCCGTTTCACAAAGGCTATTTACATACACAGAGAGGCTCAAAATAAATTCTGTATTCATCATATTTGCAGCACATTCCAGCCCAGCAAACTGGCATCGAAACTATTTATTTAGGGAACATCATCCAGGTTAGAATCTTTCATATCTGATAATTATTTTTCATCTTGAGCACCCAGTACTTGCAACAGGAGCATACTGGGCCTGTGTTTTAGAAATGTGATGGTAAACAAACTCAGTGCTCTTTAAAACATTACCTTTTTGTCCAAAAGCAGTCTAATTATGGCTGTATTCATAACACAGTTAAAAGTGAAAAAGCTAAAAGACAATATAAATTGCAGCAAGCACAGCCATACTAATGAAAATTCGATACTATAAAGTGGATCTGAAGGTGTTTGTTAAGATATAACTTGCAGCGCAAGCACATTTTTTCACCAACCTCCTACAATTCTCTAAGATCTTAAAATATGACCCATTTTGCAACCAGTGCTAAAATTCCGAGAAGTTCTGAAATAAAACCTGAGGAAAGCCGAGCAGCAGGGTTGCTCTCCATTCCAGCCAAATCCAAGCCAACGTTCCAGATTATATATATCATAACATGAATGACTTCTTCTGAAAAATCCCATCCAGCTTTTATGTAGGTCCATAAACATTACTGGTACTTTTATTAATTTGTCCATAACCATTTAAATAAAATTCTAGAACTCTGAGCCGTGATCTGTTCCAGACTGTAGTAAGTTCCTGTTAAATGTGTAAATGTTCAGCAGAAAGATATTTTTGCACAGAGACTGAAAATCAGCTGTGCCAGATACCTGAAACTTTGTTAGGCCACTCAGTGGAAAATTTTATTTTGACATTATAAATAACTCTGGACTATTTTAAGTGACCTTAAACTGGTAGCTTCCAATGATTTATTTTAGTTTATCCTAATTAACTTTTATTTTAGTAGGAAGAGAGGTGACTGTAAAATTTTTAGTGCGACTAATTAAAAGTGGAAAGGTATCTTCTTGTTTGAAATGAAATAAATCATGATTGTCAGGCTTATATAGCATTTGGAAATAAAACAACTCTTTGCCTTCTTTCTAGCGCCTTTGGAATGGCTCTTTGGGAATGTATTAGAGCCAGCTAAAGAAGGGAGGAAGGAAGCCAAAAGAATCTATGGACATAAATATTTTGCCAAAATAAGTATGAAAAAAATTATTTTCTGTATCACAACCACAGCAACCCAGAGCTTCTGCATATATACTAATCCATATAGGTGATGAGTAATTGTGCCTTGGAAACGCCTGTGGCCACTTTTGGGGAACAGCAGATCCCTGTGATTGTCGGGAGTAGTAGGGCGAGCTCAGAAGGGGTTTGCAGCGTTACCCACATGGATCGCATCTTCTCAACAGGACAGAAAACTTCCAGAGCCCTTCCAACCTTGGGCCGGGAAAAGGAAAGTAAAAAAAAAAAAAAAAAAAAAATTAAAAAAAAATTAAAAAAAAAACAACAACAACAAAAAAAAAAAACAACCAACCGTGGAGGAAATGAACGAGCGGAGGGCACTGCTCCCTGCGAGGCAGTGGGTCGGGGGTGCCGCTCCCCGCGGCAAGCGTGGGAAAGCCGCGGAAGGAGGGAGGATGGATGGATGGATGGATGGATGGATGGATGGATGGATGGATGGATGGGGGCACGGCTGCGGAGCGGGGCTGGGTGGGCGCGGAGCCGCAGCCGCGGTGCGCGGAGCGAGAGCTCTCCCCTGTGACCGATCGGCGGAGCTTGCGGGCTGTTTGTTCTCTGCTCCGGAGCCGAGCGGGGCAGGAGCCGCCGCCGCCTCTGCTCGCACCTTCCCCGGGCACAGCCGGGGTTTGCCCCGGAGGGACAAAAATTGGGGGTAGCGGGGCAGGAAGGCGCGGGGGCAGCGGTGCCGCCCGGCAGGAGGAGGCGTGGAGGCTCCGCGGGTGCAGAAACAGCCCCGGAGGTGCGCCCGGCACCGGCAGCCACACACGGACACCCCGAGCCCGGAACGCGGGGCTGCTCCGCCGGGGCTGCTCCGCCGGGGCTGCTCCGCCCGGCTCTTGGCGCAGGGTCCGGGGGAACAAACCCGGCTGGGTCGGGATGCCGGGCTCGGGGCTCGGAACGGCTCCTGGAAGGGCCACGTCCCTGCACCCCCCAGCGCAGACAGACACACACACAGCGCCCCGAGTCACACACAGGCGGCGAGCAAGGAGCACACACGCAGCGCCGACTTTTTACAAGAAGGTGGAAGTAGCAAGTCGGAGTAAAGCCTTAGAAATTAGAGGGCGGGTTGTGATAGGCTGTTATCTGCGCGGGGAGGCGGTGACACTTTCATACCATTGGGTATGTAAATGGTTTTTAATAAGATCTGCCCTTTTTTTCTTTTTTTTTTTTTTTTTTAAGGGAGAAAACAAACCAGACTCCCTTTACCTTAATAGTCTGAAGGGGGTTTTATAGCTTTCATTCATTCAAGGAAATGGTTTAGGCTTTAGACTACCGGAGACTTAGCAAAAAACTCTTTGGCACCAGATTATTCTTACTTTTTTTTTCTTTTTTTTTTTTTTTTTTTTTTTTGCAAACAAGATTTTTCGTGACTTTTTTTCTTTTTTTTTTTTTTAATTTAAACAAACAATCCCAAAAGTGTTAATGGAAAAAACCCGGAGAGAAGTGGAGATCGGAGACTGTCTCCTGCTCCCCCCCTTCCCCGTCCCTCTCCCCGTGGGTGAGAGTTTCTCCTCCTGGGGGGGATGCACATTGGTTTATTTATTTTGAAGGCTGCAAAAGTCTGAGGACTGAAGCACCACGTGCTGCTGACTCTCATCAGCATAATGATCGCCTTAGCCAGAGAGTCCTGTATATATAAACCACAAAAACCTAATCATTAGAAATCCCAGCCTCCAAAAACCACATTCAGGACAAAAAAACTGTGGCGTGGGTTTGGGGTTTTTTTTCCGGCTCCTTCATCTTCCCCGACCTCAACTTCTTGGGACCCAAAAGAAGTTTGTAACTTTTGGTTGCTTTTTTCATAATTATTATTTTTAACCCGATTTTCCAGAAAGAAAAATAACTCAAAGAAAGCGACATTTTAATGATTTTTTTTTTTTTGCTGCTGTTGTTCATCAAGGGCAGAAAAAAAAAAAGGCAAGATTTTTGTTCGCCTATTCAACTCAACGGACTTGGATCAAGCAGCGACTTCATGTGAAGGACCGGGCTGCACCGAGGCTGCCTTTTCCTAGAATTTGCTTGGTCATATTTTAGAAATCAGCCTAAGGAGGGGTGTTTTATTGTTGTGTTGATTGTTTTTTTTCTCAGCTATGATCCCTGCTTCTTTTTCCCTGAGAATCCGAAAGTTCAACTTTTTTTAAGTCCTGATCCTCCGAAAGGAACTAGCTAAAAAGTCTCTCTTAATTATCAGCCCTGTGACTTTCCTCTTCACCCCGACAACCCCAGTAACTTTGTTTCCCCGCCGAAATCGCTTCGGGAGCGCCTTTTTTTTTTTGGAGGGGGGGAGCCACTTTTCTCAAGCCCCTACCCGAGCTCCCGCTTCCTGAAGCCAAAGGCAATAAGCGGGGGAACCCAGCGGCTCCTCGCCTCTGTCCCAGCGAGGCTTTTTGTTTGCTCCCTTTTTTTTTTCTTTGTTTTTTTTTTTTTTCTTTTTTTTTTCTGCGTGTGTGTCCGGAGGAGGAAGATTTCTTCGGAGGAAACCGGGACGTTCCCCTGAACCCCCCCTCTCCTCTCCGCTCCTCTCCGGGGCTGAGTTACGCTACGATTCTGGCGGCCACCAGCAGCAGCAGCCCAGGAAGCTGAACCAGCAGCGAGTTCTACTTCTCCCAAGACAATTTTTGGAAAATCCGAAAAGGAAAAGAAGACGTGGAGGGAGGGGAAGAAAAAAGGGAAGAAACTCGAGCACTTGAGGGAAGAAGCGGTGGCTAGAAGGAGGGAAAAGAGCAGAGAGACTGTGCGAGAAGGAAGGAAGGAAGGAGGAGGAGAAGCGGCAGCGCTTTGCAGCTGGGCAGAAGCCGGGACCATGCAGTTTCCAGCCGGGCTGTGCTGAGAGGGGCAGCCCCGGACCCACCGCCAGCCTCTGCCTCCTCGCTGCTCCAGGCTGCAGGCGCCCCCAGACCGGCATCACCCCTCGCCCCGTCCATCTTTCTTTAGAAAAAAAAAAAAAAAAACAACAAAAACCCAAACAAAACAAACCAAAAACAGACTGAGATTTTTTTTTCCTCGTGCGTTTAATCCGCTCCTTTTTTTTTTTTTCTATTTTTTGTCTGATTTGCTTTTTTGCCCATTATCCTTACCCCTCCACTTTTTCATTCACCCCTTTTTTCGCTAGATATATATATTTTTTTTTACAACCCCCACCCCCCACTACACGCCTCCTCTACCAGCGATCCCCCTACCGCTCCCCCCCCCCCCGCCCCCCAATTCGCTAACTTGTGGCTGTTGTGATGCGTATTCCCGTAGATCCCAGCACCAGCCGGAGGTTCAGCCCCCCCTCCAGCAGCCTGCAGCCCGGCAAGATGAGCGAGGTCAGCCCGGTGGTGGTAGCCCAGCAGCAGCAGCAGCAGCAGCAGCAACAGGACGCGGCGGCCGCCGTGCCCCGGCTGCGCCCCCACGACAACCGCACCATGGTGGAGATCATCGCTGACCACCCCGCCGAGCTGGTCCGTACCGACAGCCCCAACTTCCTCTGCTCCGTCCTGCCCTCGCACTGGCGCTGCAACAAGACCCTCCCGGTGGCGTTCAAGGTGAGACACCCCCCTCCCGCCGCCGCCGCGGCCCGGGATGCTCCCCCCGCGCCCCCTGCCCTTCCTCCCGCAGGGGCTTCTGTGCCCCCACCCCCCGGCCGCAGTGTCTCCGGTGATCCCCGTCCTGCAGGAGCGTCTGTGCCCTGCGGCCCGGAGGGATTTCTCTCGATGTGTCTCGCAGTTCCACCCCCCCAGCCCCGTCCTTCAGTGCCTTCTGTGTCCCCCCGGCCCGCAAGGACTTCTGTGCCCTCCCGTCCTCCCTCCTGCAGCATCTCAGTGCCCCACCGGCCCGCAGGGGTTTCTGTGTCCCCCCTGTCCCCCCGATGGCCCCCGGGCTGCAGTGGCCCCCTCACGCCCCCAGCCCTGCAGTGCCTCCCGTGCACCCCCATCCTGGAACGCCTCCTGTGCCCCCGCGGCCCGGGGGGCTTCTCTGACCCCCAGTCCTGCCAATGCCTCCTGTGTTCCCGCCCTCCCCTCCAAGTGTTCAAGTCTTGCAGTGCCTTCTGTGTCCTGTCACCGTCCTGCTGTGCCTCCTGTGCCCCCGTCCCGCGATGTCTCGGAGTGCAGCCTCCGCAGTGCCTCTCACCCCCCTCTCCCGGTCCTGCAGTGGCCGCCGTGCTCCCGGTCCTGCCGCGCTTCTCGTGCCCGCCGTGCTCCAGTTCTGCCCCCTCTGCCACCCTTGCTGCGCCCCTGGTGCCCCCCATGCTCTGCCCGCGCCCTCGGAGCCGTCCCGTTATCTCCATCCCTGCGCGGGTGTTCCCCCCGCAGCCCAGGGGCACCCTGTGCCCCCTTCAGTATCCCCCCGGGAGACACCCCCTCCTCCCCACAGACTCTCTCCATGGGGTTTTTTTTTGGAGAAACCTGCTTTCCATCCCTGGGGAAGGAGGGATTCAGCCCTCGGCCGGAGCTCAGTGTGGCACCCCTCCGCCTCGAGAAACCAGTCCCTGACCCGCGGGGTGCCCCTTCCTCCTCTCCGCTCCCGGGAGTGGGACTGGAGCATTTGGGGTGGCTCTGAAGCGTGCGGGGGGCGGCTGGAGTCCGAGGGTCAGGCTGGAGAGGCAGAGTGGGATAGGGGCTTTGCCCCCCAACAGCCCAGACAGAGATGGGGCTGGGAAAGGGGGACACAGAGCACCTGGAGGGGGGGACTCGGGGCCCCTTCACTTCTCCTGGTGGACAACCGAGGAAGTGGCTGCCCAGAGAGACTCTCCTTGGCAGGGTCGCACATTTCCATAATAAATCCCACCCCGCTCTGCACTGGGGATGCTGCTTTTAATTTTCTGTCTCCATCCCCACGGCGCGCTAATGAGAGGAAACGATTTTAGAAAAAAAAACCTGCAATAATAACAACAATAATTGCGGGCTTTAAAGCAAGCCCTTTTCCTCCTCTAGCAATATTTCCAAGTGTTCCCCCTGGAGTTTTCCTTCCCGTAGCTTTTAGTAGGGAGGGGGCAATGGCTGGGGTGTCCCCAGGTGCCTTCCTGAGCTGGGCATGGGTCAGAGTGAGGTGGGGTGGCCCTTGGAGGGTCTCAACATACCCACATTTTCCTGTGAAAAATAACACACCTGGAAACCTCTGAAAAGACAGAAAAGTTTGGAAATAATCTCACCCAGTGTGTTCAAGAACATCATCTTTTTCTTGTGTTTCCCGAGTGCCACTGCCGTTTGTTCGGGAAGAAATAGTGAAAGTGGTTAAATGAGCCCCTGGTAAAGTGAGTGGTGATAACGATGGAGGTTTGCTTTGAAGATGTGACGGGTGTGCGGGTGAAGCTTGTCTAAAGTGCTCCTGTGTGTGGGAACAGCTTGGAGAGGCTGGAATTGCGGGAGGAACCCTTTGCACAGGGCCTGCTTGTGCGGGACACGATGGTCGGACTGAGCAGAAATGGCAGGACAGTGGGGTGTCTTTTGGCTTGGTGTAGCACTCAGAGGCTCTCTACATGTAGATCACAGTGGTTCTGATTCAGAGGGGCTGCGGGGTAAGGAGGAGGAGCTTTCAGAGAATTGTGATTATAATTTAATTGGGCGCCACATTAAGTTGGTGTTATAGTTACTCTTTAAAGCAGGGATGCAGGAGCTGCTGCATTATCGTGCACACGTTGCTGTTCTCATTTGAGGTGTCTGAGCCTTCTCCTACCTCACAGCAATTCAAAGGATGCGGTCGCATCTCATTAGAATAAGGGAAAGATCTAAACTAAATATTAAAGTATTTAGAATATTATTACAATAAGAATGCTTACATGTGATAAAAAGGTAGACAAAGGATCAGACTGTTCCCCAATCTTTTTGTGTTCATATATATGTATTTATATGTGTCTTACATGTGGGTCTTGTGTGCAGATCTGACCGATTTTCAGATGCATCAGAGGCAGACGTTGCCCCTTGCACCCAGCTGCTGTGGGTGCAGCTGTGTTTTCATATGCATTATGTACTTTTTAAAATATGCCAAAATTATATATGCCCTTCTTTACCTGTATATGAATTTGAAACTCACTTGAAATACTTCTGACCATTAAAAAAAAAATCTATTTCATTTTTCAAATGCAACTTGCATGCAGCTGCCCAGTAGTTTTAGACCAAAGGAGCTGCATGTATCATACAGTGAAACACTTGGTTATGTTACAAAAGAATGGGAATCAGCTCTGAAAGGGAAAAAAGAGACAGATTTGAGCTATAGAAACCTCAGTTAAACAATAACTTGAAAATGAAATAGCTCACAGACAACACACTTTGTGAAGTTTTATTGGCAATAAATAATATGTTGATGATAATGTTTTGAGTGGTGTGTTAAGTGTGTCATAATTCTCTCGCAGCGATCTCGAGCAAAAACGTACGCTGGATATAGCACTGTTTTAATTTAAAAAAACAGATATAAATCATATGCAGGAGAGGAAGTATGTTATAAACAGTGCTGGGTTTGATTATAATTTTTTGAAATAGTGTTGGCTTACCATTAGGTTTGAATTTTATGTATTAATATTTGCACACACTGGGGAGGGAGTCCCTGTCGTGTGCTCACTAAGATTGTTAATGCAGACTGGTTCTGTGGGGAAGAGTATTTGATGAGTACTTGTTAATACAGCTCTAGCTGTTAATATTCCAGCATAAAATAAATGGATATTGTTCACCCAGGTCCAAATCATATTCACTTCTTAATCTCAGTAGCCAGCCATACTTTATTTGAGTCGAGTCATCAGAATTTGGCCCCTCTGTGGGAGTTTTTACTGCAAGTCATAAAGACCCAGATTGCCACGTTAGAGGTTAGAAGTGACTTCTGTATGATGCTAATAGCAGCAGAGAGTCTTAGTGGACATAAATGCAGGGGAAAAAATGGGATGTGGAGTCCAAAACATCTCCCCAGTAGCACCACAGTAGTTCAGGGTCTGTCAGCATTTCCCTCCAAACCCCAATTTTCGGAGTTTATAACTCAGCTGTTTTAAATAGCTTCAAGCTGAAACCTGCTGTATAAATTTTCAGCCCAGATGTAGATTTGAAACAAAAAGTAGCACGAATCAGTTATTCTGTTTTAAGTTACAGGACACTGAAATGTTTTTAATAGTATCAGATGCTCTTTTGGCAATGTCTGGGAAAAGCATTCTCAATACAGAAGATTTTACATTCAGAGGCTGTTTGAATTCAGTGTTTCGCAAGAAAGCTTTTGAAGTAGCAGATATCAATGTTTGAGAGGAACTAGTTAGCATGTACACTAGTGTTGGCCATTTTTTATTTTTTCAGACAAGCATTTTGCTCTGCAGAAAGTCTGAGTACCTGCTGTTGTATAGGAATTTTGCTTTGTGCTTATAACTTCCGTCTTCAGGCTACATACTTTGGCCAGTTCAAATCCCGCAGGACCGAAACTGGGCAAACAGGTTGCCTAACCAGAATTGTGTTATGCAAAAAACACATAGTTATTTTCAACTTATAAGAATTGCTTTGGTTTTATTAAGGGGATTCATGTACTTTTTTGAGCTCTAGTTGAAAGGAAAAGAGAAAAAAAAAGAGCAAAATCTACTTTTAATCATCAAAATGTCTAGGGAGCTCAATATGGAAAATAAAGATTTTGAAATAGTAGAGATATTGAGTGTTAAAGGATAGGTAAGGAATGTGCACTGTGGCTACTTCTGGTCTTTAATTTTTAACACAATCCTTACTCATTTCACAGTGCATTTACAATCCTCTTTCTAAGAATATGTAATTAATTTTGTATTGATACATGGCATAATATTGCCAAATCAGGGTGTATGCCAACAGTCGTTCAGTTTGTACAATTACTTTTGAAAACTCTCAAAATGACGGGTACTTCTCTAGGTTTCAGACTTGTTTTGTGAATCTTTTTTCTACCCAGCACTTCTACGTACCTGTGCAATAGTCTTAGGCTGTTTTGTGGTAAGAAAGTATCAAAGGAAGAAAAAAATAAGCCTTTTACTCATGGTGCGTGGCAGGGGAGCTTCCCGTGTTATAGGGCTTTATTTTAGGAGCCAAAGTTTTTATTTTCATCTCTGACTTCAGTTTGTCTTACCCTTTGGTCCTCTCTGAAGGAGATGAACAGTGATACTGCATCCAAGGCTTCTCAATAGTGATGCAGCTCTTGATTAGTTGCGATCGCTCAGCGACAGCAGCGGCACGTGCAGCTCTGGGCTAATGGCTAAGCTGACAAATTGAACTGACACCGAGTGGAAAGGGCAGGAAGGAAAGCTCTGAAAAGCAACAGAGGACAGAGGGGAGCCTTTGAAGGGATTTTGCTCCCTCCTGCCAGGTGTTATAAGCTGTACCTGGGTTTGGGACTGAGACGGGGCTATGATGGCGCTGCCTGTCCATGCTCTGTGGGTACCTGGGGAGAAAGAGGTGAGCTGAGGCTTCAGGCACCTCCCTCCCTCTTCCCAGGCCCCTGGCAGCCTTGTGCTTCCTGCTGCACTCTCGGGTGCTTTGCATTTCTGGAGTTAATGTGATTTTTTGTTGTTGTTTTGTGAGGTATAAAAGGCGTAGGGTGCAACTCCCTGGGATGCTGATGGGCATGACAAGATGGTCCAGAGATAATGTGGTCTGCTGCAGATTGGGAAGGGAGTGGTTTATAAGTAGTCTCAAGCCCCATGCTTCACAGTTTAAGCCAGTATCCATTTGTTAATGGTTAGAGTCAGCTCTGTAATCTGTTCACCAGATTATTATTTGTTATTTGATTATTATTTATTATTCCTTACACCTGGCTTTGAAGCTGTTAGACCTGGTTGCTGCCAGACCCAAGGCAGGGAGTTATTGGGACCTCAGATCTTAGCCACGATGGTGGTTCCTTTGTTTTTCTCTTCAGGGACTTTCATAGGACTTGAAAGTAAAATCTTTGTTTGATACGTGAAGACCTCACAGAAGTTTGTGGCAAATTTTAGCTTTTAGTTTTGGGTGGTAGTAACTGGTGTTTAATGCAAAAATAGAAAAGCAGGTAAATGCTTTTCAAAAAGGATTTAAGCTTCACTTGCTTCTTTCTGTTCAATATTTCTTTTAAATAAAATAAGCTATAGTTTTCAGTAATATGGCCTATTTCTGTATTATTGTAATTCCTCTTTATTGTTTTAGAGAAACATTGTACAGTTCACTGGACCACATAATGCTCTCCCTATATATTCAGAACTCCTCATTCTTTCCACTGAATTAATATCACCTGCAACCTGCAATTATTAGTTTCAGCCAGGATCATTTATGGAAAAGACATTTCAGGAAGGCCATGTGATAAAATGTAATATATATTACAGGAGACAGAATAAATTACTCTGAATAATATAAAAACTCATATCTGACTATGTAAAATGGTAATAACTACAAGGGGGGGACACTTTGTAGCTTAAGATATTTTTTCAAGTTCTAGCTCAGCCATGCAATATTTCTGAATCTCTTCTTGTTATAAATTTATTTTCGGCATTAGAATTAGCCAGCAGGGGAAAATGAGGTTATTTTATTAATACTTTTGTGGACATTTTTTCCCTGTGTGTATATTTTCTTCCTAGTAACTTAGCATTACTGTGTAACTTTTTTTTTTGCTTTAAGAAGCCACAGAGTGCTAACACTGTAGGTATTCCTGGTGTTTTCAAATCAGAAGCTGTCTGCTCCATGACATTTATTTAATCAGATGTTGGAGCACTGCACAACCACTGAAGCATGAAAGGGAGACTATCAGGTAGCTGGAACGCAAGGAGAAATTAAATACTTTGATATCTTCTGTTCACCCATCCTGGAATTTGAGGGAGGTATCAGCACTAACCACATGCGACTCTTGCAAGCACTATGAAAATTTACATGCCTGCAAGGAAATACAGCTTTGTTTTATATAGCACATGAGGAGTTTGAATTCCAGCCATAAAGTGCTCCATTGTAGAGCGTGCTGGGCGTAGAGCTTTGCCTGCTGGTGCCCCGAGTGCCACTCCTGGGATGGGTGGATGCACGGATCCCTCTGGCTTGAAGTCTGAGGAGCTCAGGGGTCAGGGTGATGGGTGCAACCAGAACAGAACTGAATCTAGGTGACAAGACTGCTAATACTAATTTCTAGCTTTCCATTTTAAATACTCTCTTTAAATGCTTTCCCATGCATAATTCACAGATACAAGCCTTGCCTCGTGTTCTCACACTGCTCCCTGCTTGCAAAGAACAAAGTTGTCCTTCAGAAAGCATTAAAGCGTGCACTCCACATAAGGATGTTGAGCGTTTCTGAAGAAATGCAACAATGAAGAGGCTCTGAGAAACGGAGACAACACACGACGTCTCTGTGTTTGATGTGGCACTTTATTCTGTGCACAGCAAGTACCAGGCTCCTCACCACAGAGCTTCTTCACGAGCGCGGCAGCCTGCAGAGCGGGGAGGGGAGCACACACCTCCAAAGTGTGGCTTCACCAGTCGTGATTGTCTCCCTGTTTTTACAGGTGGTGGCCTTAGGAGAAGTGCCCGATGGGACGGTGGTGACCGTCATGGCTGGAAATGATGAGAACTACTCTGCAGAGCTGCGAAACGCTTCTGCCGTGATGAAGAACCAGGTGGCCCGATTTAATGACTTACGATTTGTGGGCAGAAGTGGAAGAGGTAGGCCACTGCCTTTTATGTGTTGGTAATGATGTGAAAAATGGTGCCAAGATGTCAAACTTCACAATGAAATATTGATTAACCCATAAATCCCTCGTTCATAGAATCACAGAAAAGTTTGGTTTGTAAGGGACCTTAAATCTCATCTCATTCCAACAACCCCCTGCCATAAGCAGGGACACTCTCCACTAGACCACATTTTTCAGGTCATCAATCTTTTTTTTTTTTTTTTTTTTGTAGTGATGTACACATATTTTATTGTCAAACTTCAGCATTTGCACAAAGCGAGTTAGGAGTCTCTGTAGCTTTTTATCAGACAGGTTTTGAAAAACAATTCAGGGAGTACCTGCTTCCCTGTTTGAATCACACGGGAAGGGTGGAAGGAAAAGGGAATATCTGTGATCCAGGTTATGCAGAGTCAGGGGAGTGTATTTTGGGCCATGGCAGTGAGAGGTGGAGAATTCCCTTTAGCAGTAGAGCCACTTCTGAAGTTGTTGTAGAAGACCTGTAATTAGGGGGATTTTGCATATCACATGTTCTATAGGTTGTATTCTTTAGGGACTTAAATCTTTCAATGCTTAGCAGCTGTTTGTAGAAAGCTTGCTAGTGGGTTTTCTGCCCTTTAAACCAAACTTTGATAACCTGTGAAAATCACCCCCTCTTTTCTTTTGAGTAAGCTGGTTGACTTTTTATGAACTGCTGGTAAGCTTGGGCATGAACTAAATTCAACCTTCAACCTTTACTTTAAATGACAGGGTAACTTTCAGGTTTTTTTCATTTCTTTTTTTTTTTTTTTTTTTTTGTTTAAGATGTAGAGTGCTGTCATTGTCTTCCAGCTCTTTAGAAGTTTCCTATAATCTGAAAACTGCACTGCACTTATAGAAAGCTGTTGTAATCATTGCAAATTTGCGAGAATTCCTCTTTAAGGGTCGCACAGCAGCTTTCAAACTTCAGGTAATGATTGAAAGGATAGCTCAAAGGAAGCTGGCACTGCAGTTCTTGTTGCAGGAGTCTTCAGAGTAGTGTTGTATCAGACATTGATCCAACCTACATATTTTTTTCTTTCAGTGTTTGAAGCAATTATTTGTGTTTTTTCTAAATTAGCCCTGTATGGGGCAAAACAAAGCAAAAGATGCAGAATAATTGTGCTGGGAAATTAGCAATAATGCAAATTATACAGTGATATTCTTTAGAAAGCAATTGCAGTTCATCCTACAGAAGGAAAGAGTTTTTGTCAAAAAAATTTAAACATATGACAGAGGCCCAGATAGTCCAAATCAGTCAGCACATTTTTACAAGTGCTTTGTGAAAGTAAGTCCATAAGCATGACTTACAGTGACTATTCTTTATTTTAATTACCAAGCCAAAAATTCTCTTTATCATTTTAGAACTTAAAAAGAATTAATAATAGAGAATAACTTGAAAGAAAGTGTACTTTAACCAACAGTAATACAACATAAATATGGAATTTATTCCCCCTATGAGTAAGGTGTTGCCTATCTCTTCCATTTGTCTTCTTTAAATAATCAGTTTGCTTTGTTATTCTGCTGATGGATTAGGTTTGAAAGTTCTCTGGCTCCATCTCTACTGCTTTACAGTAGAAGTTCAGTACTGTATCAGCCTTTTAGTAGTGCTGAAAAAGGACTGAAATGTGATGCACTACCTCTGATCTGAGGATTTCATTTCAAACCCATGATATATACTTTTTATTAAAGCATAGGAAATTAAATAGATGGCCTAAAGCCTCAGAAGATACAGATACAGACACAAACACAAAGCTCCTAAAATTTGGTTCCAGTAGTTTAATTTATATTTTTATCTAGCAGACTTGGAATAGACTTTTTCTCTGATCAATCTGGGTAGAATCTATGGAAAAATGATAGTATACTTTTCAAACCCTCAACATATTTATTTAAGAGACTTCAAAGAAAAACAAAGGGTGTGCACTGTTTTACTATATTGGCTTTCTGAGTTTTGGCTAGTTTCCCAAGTAGCAATTTTTATATTTAAAAAAAAAAAAAAAAAAGAAAAAGTTAAAAAAAAAAAGGAAGAAAAAAGACAGACTTAACTGCTTGCAGACTTTTCACGCATGGAAGATGAAGAAAGCTTCTTTTGATGAAGTGTAATTATGTCCAAACAGAGCTGACCCCCTCCCCCTATATTTCTTATGATCTTAACGGAAGAAAGTAGGGCTTTTCCTTTGAAGCAGCCGGGACTCGGTGGAGGATCTGAAATGCTGCATTCTCCTGCCAGAGGCAGGATGGAGAAATTGGTCCAGACTTGTCTTCCAGACTTAGAACAGAGAGGGGGAGAGAGAGAGAGAGAGAGAGAGAGAAGGAGAGTTATCATTGATGATGGATTTTTAGAACTCTGCTTAAAATAGAAGGAAAAGAAATCAGTAGTTGCAAACAGAAGTGAGAAAGCTCCTTACATAGACAAATATCAGTAAATACAAGTCGTGAAGTAGAACAGGAAAAAATAAACTAATAAAGAAGTTATTTTTCAGTGGCAAGAAACTAATCCACACCTGTTCCTGACTTGAGATTTACATCTTTCTAAGCAGCTCGTGCTTTGATCTCTGTATCTCTAAATTTGATTGTGAAGTCTGAATCATCAACTTACCACTTCACCTCCTCTCCCACATTTTTACTTGCTTCCCATGGCTCAATGGAGAAACCCGATTTTTATACATATTCATTTTGTTTGCCTGACAGAAGCTTCACGTTTCTGTTTGCATAATTTCTCTTAAACACCTTTTTTGGATTCATGAGAGTAAGTAACTGGAGTGTTTGATGCAAATGCAGCAGTTGTTTGTATGTGGTTTTCAGGCGGTAGCTCACTTTTACAAGCCCGATCCACAGTGCAGAGAAGAAAGAATTCCTGTCTTCAATAAGCAAAGGATCATAACTTTAATTTTGTTGTGTCCCGATACTTTAATCACATTAGCATCTAACTGAAAAAATATGCAACACGCACACACAAGCTGCTGAGTCTCCTTTCAAGCTCCTTTCTGGGGTTTGCCTTGTGCTTCAGCATATGTCCATCTCATCCTCCTCTGTGTCAGCTCAGCTCACATGTGTGAATAACAAAGAATGCACAGTTTAGACACACTGAAGCAATAGTGCCAGATGACTGCTTGGCTGGGGAATTTAATAAAAGAGAGCTACAATTAGTCTGTAGCCTCTGAAAGTGGATAGTTGAAATGACTAAAGGCAATAAAGAAAGGTGATAAAAAGTGCATTAAAGGATTTTGTAGCTGAGGAGGGATAGCTGTGAAATAGCTGTGGAAGGCATCAGCATCACTGAAACAGGGGACCTTAAAAATTTATTTCATTCTTAATCCTGTAATATGTAAATCATCTCTTGAAAGCTCTGGAGTGCCCTGGCAGGGCCATGCAGCTCCCCACAATGAAGGGCTCTGTGGTTTATGGAGTGTGAGGGGGCTTCGTCACTGTTACTTCATCCACATTTGGGTTTGTAAAATACCAGTTAGGGGACAAAACCAATTTCCCTCTCAAATTAGCTGCTTACCTCTTCAGCTCAGGCTGGCTGGGAGGTGAAAATTCAGAAATTCTCACTGTCAAAGTCCAAATGTAGCTCTTTTTATTAAGGAATGTATTTTTTCTAGCCACTGTATCCTGTTGAGATATATTTAGTGTAGAAAATATTGCAGTGCTTTTCTATGGAACGATTTTTCAGGTTCTTAAAAATAGTATATTTTGTTAATTTTTTTTTGTCATAATAGACATTTATAGGGGTTGGTTATATAAAGAGAACAATAGCATGGAAGGCCAAATTCTTCATTCAAAGGTGTATAGAAAAGCCCCTTTTAGTGTCTTTGTTACCAGTAATATTCTACTGATCATCTAAGGGTTACTGCGATCTGAATGGCATCAGCATACAATTTAATAGTCACAACTTTTTGGCATGGTAAGCTGGTGCCAAAGGAAGCCTTAAACCTGAGCCTGGAGAACTATATATATATTTTTATATTTATATATATTTGTGCAGTGGGCTGAATTCATCTTTGGAGAGGGATAAAAGGCATGGACATTTCTCAGCCCTGGACAAGCAGTGTGGAGGCACTGCAGGGCTGCTGCTGTGTGTGTGAAGGCTGCCCACACCCTGTGCTGACAGGACACACAGTTCACCTCTGGCACAGGTGGGCAGGACTGGACAAAGACTGGACATCCAAAGTACACCTAACGTGTATGATTAGGAATCCTGTGATGATTAGGAAATATTCCTTTTTCCAGTGAAGATGGGAAAAGCTACTTTCAGCCATGCCAGTGGGACAGAATTCAGCATCCTGAGATTTCTGCATGCTTAAACTGACAGAGGGCAGGTTTAAATTGGATTTCAGGAAGAAATAGTGAGGGTGGTGACTCACTGGCATGGGTTGCCCAGAGGAGCTCAGGATTCTCCATCTCTGAAAGTGTTTAAGGCAGGCTTGGATGGTGCTTGGAGCAACTTTTCTAGTGGAAGTTGTCCCTGTCCATGGCAGGGGGATTGGAACAAGATGATTTTTAAGGTCTTTTCCAACCCAAACCATTCTATAATTCTATTTGCCAGGGTCCTGACCTTCCTTCTAACCTGCATCTCCCAGAGAGTTGGGCACAGCTGGAGCACAGCTTCACCTGGAAAATCATTTTACTCTAAATGACAGTTGTATTTCCTTAAAAAAAATCCATGTCACATTCTAGTTCATGAAAATTATAGCCAAGACAGTTTGAAGTTGCACTCCTGATAATAAATGATGCATGTCTCAGGCAAGTTTGGGGGATATGCAACTTGGACCAGAAAGAAAGACCAATTACTAGATTTGACAGACAAAGCTCTGTTCTGTATTATGCCTTATATATAAGCTGTTCTGTATTAGGCCTGAAAAAACTGCATTAAGTTTGTGCTGTTACGTATCATTTAAGATTTGTGCCTTGATTGAATGCCTTCAGAGTTCAGTGAGAGGAAAAGCCCTAGCAGCAAAAATGCACAAATACACCCAGGAAGGAGGGAAAAAAAAAAAAAAAAAAAAAGCTTTAAGTGTCTGGTAAAGTAGCAGCTTAAATGAGCATGAAGGCCAAAGATTGCTGACTGTTTTATTGAGTCACTGTTGTACGCCCACCTTTTCCTGTCTTGAAACAGTTTTCAGTTTTGACTATCTGACATGAGTAACCGTTGCATATCTAACAGATTACAACTGTCAGTGAGTCTCCCAAACGGGGGCCAGTGCCTGTGAGAATGTGTGCTCAGATGCAGGCAGCTCCCTTTATTTATTTCTTTTTAACGTTTTCATTCAGCTGAAGGCTGTAGATGGTCTTGTGCAATCTCTGCCTGAATTCAAGCTTTGAAAAGTAAAAAAACAAAACAAAACAAAAAAAGAACCCAACAATGAAGACTGACGATAGCAAAGTACGTGCACACAGACATTGCTCACCCTCACAGGAAAGCTGGGGGCTTTCTTGGTATTTCATAGATGGAAAATGTGTAGGAAAAAAAGGCGTGTTCCATAATAATGATATCATCATATTAGCCCTGGCATATGAAGGACAGAGACACTGACTCCCTGTTAAAACATCTCCCAAAAGGAAAATATATTCTTTCCTCATCTTATTGTAGTCAAGTCAAACAAATGAAATGATAAAACTGTGTGAAGTAAATAACATGTGGTCACATTCTGCTCTCTGTCACACAGCTGCGAAACTGGAGTAAATTTTTAAATTATCTGACTTGCTTTGGATTTACACCACTTTCAATGCAGCAAAGAATTTGGCTTGTCCTCAGCAGTGAATCACTTTTGTTCTGTCATTGTATGATGACCCATTATTAAATAAGAAACATTTAGATTGTCAACACATGGACGTATTCTTGACATAGAGTAAAACTGAAGGGGAGGAAAACTCCTATGGTCAGTTATGTTTTTAATTTTCACGATTGTGGTAACGACAGGGAATAATTTTAAACTGATTCTTTACTGAACATGCATGTGACTGTTTTCATGTTGTAATCACTCATTCCTTGTTGTTTTTTCCCTTTGTAGGGAAGAGCTTTACTTTGACAATAACTGTCCTGACAAATCCCCCCCAAGTCGCTACATACCACAGAGCTATAAAGGTTACAGTGGATGGGCCAAGAGAACCAAGAAGTGAGTATTATATCCTTCTTTTTGCTCTTATGCCTGCTTAATTTTGTTTAACAGAAACCTGTAAATGAAATATGTATATCTTTGTCAAACACTGGTTTTTGCTCAGTAAAATATGTGAGTGCATGGTTAATTTGGAGTCTATTGGACCACACACATACTTGCATTAAACACTCACTTAAGTGCTTGGCTGAATTTGGGCAATCCTAAACCTGATTCTCATTCACATCAAGGTCTTGATACATTATCTGCCAGTGTAAATGAGAACTAAACCCAGTGTATTTATATATAATCTGATTAAGACACAGTAGATATAATCCTGCAACGTGCTGCATTTCCTGAACTCCTGTAAGCTCCCAGCTGAAGATGTTTAGAACAAAGCAGGAGCCTGATCTTTCAGAATCAGTCCTAGCATAGAGAGGAAACATATAATATAGTGCCTTTTTGTTTGCCCTTAAATTCTTTTGCCATCAGATAATTAATGCACCTGGTTAATCTCATCATACCTGAAGTTGGTTTTCAGCTATGGACTCATCATAGACCCCCAGGGCCAAAGAAAGATTAAAAAAAAACAGTATATCAACAGCATAGTCTTTGTTTCTTATTTGTGTACAGAAAATATATTTTTTTAAAACATAGTCCAGCAGATTTTCACCCAGCACGTTTATCTCCCAGCCATGCAAGCTCACTAAGAATCTATTTGCCATGATTTATCTATTTTGCAATGGCTGTACTTTTATGACAATTGTTTTTTGTCATGTCCTAGCAGTTTTATGGGTAGCACTTATTTTTAGATACAGTCAAGTCTGCTTAATCCATCAGGATTTATCTGGCTGTCTTTCTGTCTAGCACATTTAGCTGGTAACCAGTCTCACATCATATGGGTATCACTGATGAGCCACTTCTGGAGTTTTTTCTTAATCTAACTAGAAATTACTCTAAATTGATTGGATTAGCCAGGTATAGCATTATTTAAATTACACTTAGAGATTAAGAATTATTTGATAAATAACCACATTAAAAGAATCCCTATAATGGAAGCATCTCAAATAATTATTTTGCCTTTGATCTGCACATACAAACACGACCTTCAAGGAGCTTTCATGGTGTTTTGTTTAAAATACCACAAAGACAGAAGTAGAAAGACGTAGAGAGAATTCATGCAGTTAAGTGTTTCTCGTGCCAACACACGCTGCAGAGTCACCTCCTCTTACACTGAGGTGGGAACTGAAATGCTGCCTGTAAGAACTGTCCAGGCTGGAGAGTTTCACTTTGAAGAACAGCTAAGAAAAAGCAAATAGCTCTGGATACATTTCTTTAGGTACATACTTGTGGTGCTACCTGCTCACAGCTGAGGTGTCTTGATGTCACAGAAGGGGGATTTTTGTTCTGTCTTCTCTCTGTGAGTCAGTTCCCATTTTTAATTTTCACCCGCAGCTGGTGCTCCATGTAACTTACTTGGAGGACACTGGGGAAGCTGCATTCATGGAGTAAAAAGCAGGGAGTGAGTTATATATCATTTAGCCATTCCCATCTGGAGGCTGCTTCCATGTATTGATGCGTCTACAGAAGAGGAAATCTCCTGGCAGAGGACACAACCGTGGTGAAAGAGCAGAGAGGTTTGAAAGTGATGTGTGGAGAGTAGTGTGGATTACCCTGTGCAGCACAGAAAGGGATCCTCCTGGCATGGGGATGTTTTGGTGATCCGTGGATCAAAAGTGAGTCTGTGTTCATAGAATTTAACAAGATCTCCTAGTTCTGCTGGAATTTTTTACTTTTGACCTAAGAGGCCCTTGTATGTGGATACCCATTTGCTGTTGTCTTTGAATAGCTGAGCCTAGAAATGCTCAGTAACTGAGTTCTTATGGCCTACATGGAGTTATTGTGTCCTTCTTTTTCTTTTCTTTCTTTTTTCCCTTTTTCTTCTTTTTTTCTTTTTTTTTTTTTTTTTTTTTTAAGAAAGTAGAATTTGAACTTGAATGTCCATTTGTACTTTAGTGTTTTGGTGGAATACTGCAATCTTATCCTTTCAAGTAATTCTGAAAGGATTCATATATCATTAAACTTGAATTTGTAGGGAAAAAGTAGCTCCAATGAGCTCTGGGAGTTTCATTGAAGTTTTGCCTCCTTCTTAGAGACCCTGCACTTGTGTAGATACATTAGTTTGGCAGCAATCATTCAATGAATGTACCTGGCATCTATGTGGCATAAGGAAAATTAGGTGGTTGGGGGCAATAAGGAATTCAAGGAGCAGCTCTGATGGCAAATGTGTTTGTCTTAAAAATTATGTATCGGCAAATAGTGCCCCTCTCTGCCAGGATCTGTATTTCACTTCAACATTTCAAGCATGTTATCCTAGTTTTCCTCTCTCTGGCAGCTCAACCAGAGCTGTCACATCACAAACAACTTTTTTCTTAATATACACATCTGGCGTTGGCAGTTGGAGCAACTTCATAAGAGCACATGATCATCATTCATTACAAGATTAAAAAGTACCCCATGGCATCATTGATGTTTTTTAACTTTGATCTTTTGCAGTTGTGATTCATCTCAGTTATAAAACTTCCCTTTAAAGGAACACAACCAATGACTTATTAGAACCTTCATTCTGAGGAGTGTAAACATAAAATTATGCACATCTTTACAAAATGTCATTTACTTTGTTGCCAGCTTATCATTTTAAGACATGACATCATGCTTTAGATCGTGAATTTGTAAGGCTTGTTTATAGGCAAGGCACTCTGACCTTCTGTTGGCAAGTTGACTCGAGCAAACGAAAGCTGCGAGGTTCCCAGCAGCAGCAGCAGCAGCAAAGCCATGACAGACATCACAGACATTTAGAGCCTGACTTCAGGAGTGCTGAACAGTCGTGGCATGCAGGGACTCCAGTTGGTGTTTTGGATGCTCAGCACTTCAGAAAGTCGGGTTCTTAAATGTAAGTGCCATTTAGTCGTATTAAACGTCTGCTTGTAGAAGCTTGCTGCCTTGCCTCTCTGTTATTATTTGAAAATATTTTAATAGAGAGAGTGATGTCAGGTTGCTCTGTTAGGAAAACTTGCCCATTTCTATAGGAGAAAAGGTCTTCTGATGATTTTTTTTCTCAGAAGAGATTTATTTAATTTTACCTAACCTCTTCCAGTCTATCCAGATTACTGTCCAGGGACATCTTCTGTGTTGCAGTTTCTATGCTGGATTGAGACAGAGTGCTTTGCACTCTGAGTGATGCAGTCTAGAGACAGGGTTGTATAAGATCTTTGGGAATCATTAGGAAATCCTGCAGATATTTTTCTCTCCTCATAACCAGGATAAAACCTCTGCCATATGCAGATCTTAGCCAGCAGAGCTGCCTTCCAGCTGGGAGGGCTGAAAGAAGTTTTCCAGAGAAGTTTTCATGAGGTCATAACTGACGGACAGATAGCCAGAGATTACTGTAAAGGAAGTCAAAGGAGAAGAAAAAAAAAGAGCAAAGAAACCACCCAAATCTTTAGCTAAGCCCCTTCAATGCCTTTGCCTTACCTCTTTACAACAACAGAAACAATGATTTGCGCTTCCATAGTGGTACCTTTAGAACAGGAGGCACATCCTCCCTTCTGGCTGCTTTTGGGACAAACCCAGTCATGAGGAAATCATGAGGAAGGAGGGAGGAGAAGTCTCCATATTTTTATATTTTGCCTGATTTCCAGAAACTTTAGTTTGTCTCTAATCAGAGGTAGGCTCCAAAGTCACCGACCCCAAACTTTCTTTATCAGTGTGAATGGAAAAGCAGCTCTGAGCTTTGAGCTGAAGCATTTCAGGGCAGAAAACTGCTCTGCTTCATTCAGCTCCCGAGCGTTTCTCTGCTGCTGCAGCTTGCAAGGTGCACACGTGATGAAAGGTATGAGCAAACATCACATCGCCCTTTTGTCTGTGCACGCTGCAGAAGGCAGCAAGAGCCAGCCAGGGGTTCTGCTCAACCCCCACATTAACTGTTTGGCCGACCCGGCTTATAAAAAGCAGATAAGTGATTGAGATTTTTGAGATTCCTCGACTTAAAACCATAACAGTTTTTAGGAAGTTCTCCCTCTTTTCTTTCAAAGGCAGAGAGGGTGGAGGGATAAGTCTGAGGCGAGTGGAATGTGCTTTGGAGTAGAACAGCTTTAAATCTTTCAGTTTGCCTTTCTTTATTTAATTTTTCTCTCTTTTTTTTTTCTTTCCTTTTTTTCTCTTCTTTTTTTCTTTCTTGTTTCTTTTTTTTTTCTTTTTTCTTCTTATTTTTTTACTTTTTTTTTGTTGACTGCCTGTCAGGAGCTGGGCTGGTGGCCAAGCAGGAAATGACACATCGAGAGGCATTTGTGTTGTGCAACATTTTGTGGAACTGATGCAAGGATACATTGTCTGTTTACGCATTCCTCTGCTAACAGCCTGCATGGCAGTAATTTTATTCAGGGACACATGGCATGCTACAGCAAGGAGTTAGAGCCTTACCATCTCTTTATGCAGAATTATCACAGCAGTTAAAACACTCTGTGTGTCCCCCGTTTTGAATAGTCTCTGGCCTGCCTTCAAAAACCACTCTACCAGGCCCCCTTTCTTCCCAAAAATATATTTATTTGACTGTGGGGTTTTTTTTGCACTGTGGTAAATTGGGGCAGTGCAGAGAGAGAGAGAGAGAGAGAGAGAGAGAGAGAGACTTTGCAGAACAAGAGGAAATTTTACAGGCAGGTTCCTACTTCATGCATCTACCTCAGAGTGAATGGAGCAGCGCAGCTTTTTCGGGTGATGCGCTGCAGACGCTGAAGGCGTCGGTTTGCATCTGCATGTGGTTTGGCATGGGGAGGTTTTTAATTAAAGTCAATGCTAAATACCCCGAGATGTGATGAGCAAGTCTTGGGGTTTCATCCAAACCCAAGTTAGAAAATCCGTGGCTCTCTCTGGTGTCTTTCAGAGTGACAGATCTCTGCTGAGCTTGGCTGGGTAGGTCTGGATTTATCCCAGTGGCTGTGGGAGCAGAAGAAGGCAGAGTGGGCGGTCCGGGGTTTGAAAGTTGCTCTGAATGACTTTGTAGAGTTTAATGTATGCACTCTAATGCTCCTTTGTAAGAAACAAGGCAAAATATGATTGTACAGCCAGAGAAATGTTCAGCAGGGCCATGGTTTAGAGAGGTTTAGGTTCCTTTCTGTGACCATCATTAGCATATCTGAGCTTGAGCACAGTCCACTTACAGGCTGGGACCTGACTTCCTTGTCACCAGGCCCCCAGTAAGGAGTTGCAGTGTTTCTGTTTCCAGTGGTACAACATCAGGTCCTTACTGCAGTGTAAAAGGCAAGACGGAGTTTCACTCACCAGTTTCATTTGCTGCTGGTTTATTTTTTGCATATGTGTAATTTCACAGAACTGTTGTAGCTGGGGGCTGGAGGTCCTGAGCGTTCCCGGAGGTTGTAAGAGCCTGGTGTGATGATTCAAGTGTTCCCCACCAAAGGTGACAGACACTGCATATACCAGTGGTTTAGGTTTACTTTTGAGATGAGTGTACAACCCACAGAGCAGGGCTCCTTACAGTTACCTCAGCCAGTAGTGAGGCACAGGCACAGGTTTCACAGAGAAGCTGTGGCTGCCCCATCCCTGGAAGTGTTCAAGGCCAGGTTGGATGGGGCTTGGAGTGACCTGGGATAGTGGAAAGTCTCTCTGCCCATGGCAGGGGCTTTGGAAACAGATGATTTTTAAGGTCCCTCCCAACCCAAACTATTCTATGATTCTACAATTCTATGATTCCATGATTTTATGATTCCATGATGGATGCTACTGTGACAAGGTGACCTGGGACTCTTGGGATGGTAGCTGTATCCCAAGGACCCAAGGGCTCATTCTTATTTCTTCCACTGTGGGCTAGAGAGGAGCTTGTGCATAAAATCTCATTGTGTGAGAAGCAGACTGTGAGACAATTTCTGGTGATTGTGCCTTTTTTTCTGCTTGTGTAGTGCATAGGGTGAGTCAAAAGCAAAATCTGCTTAGTTCACTCATGGCTTGAATTCATGCACTGTAAGAACTCAGAACTGCTGAGTTCTGAAATCTCAGCAATCTATGTGACAGCACTGGGACTCTCCATAGGAGGACACTGCTGCCCAGAGAGGTGACAGAGTGACCATGTATTCACTGTTATGGTGACAAGATTATGTAAAACAAATGCACCAGTCTGAGCATAAAACCATTCCATAAAATGTCCTTACCAACAGCAATGCAGTTTTGGTTTGTATTTGTCAACAGAACAGATTGTTTCCATCCCATTGTAGAGGGAACACTTGCTTCCATTTGCTTCCAAGCAAATCTATTCCTAGTACATTTGGCATGTAATTTGGCCATCACGGGGATTTTTTTATATTGCAGCTATTGCTGTTTGTATTCAAAGTGTCCCTCCAAGCTACAAATAAAATCATGGCCCCTCTGTGTAGTTGTGCTGCTTAGTTCTACGATAAGAGAGTTTTGCTTGTAATCTCCATTTATATAGAGATGTGGAAAAGGGCTTATAATCAAACAAATGAAGTAACAGTGGAAGTGAGTTCATTCTGTATCTCCACAGGGCATGACTAGGAGGAGAGGAAAAGGGGTGACCATTTCACAGAGTCATGAAGTCAATTAGGTTGGGAAAGACCTCTGAGATCATCAAGTCCAGTCTATAAGTAACCAGCTCCATGTCAGCCAGACCATAGCACTGAGTACCATGTCCAGTCTTTCCTTAAAAACCTCCAGGGACAGTGACTTTTTATAACTTGGTGAATCTACTCCATGTTGGTCCTGTGGAGGAAGATGGTATTAAAAAAGGCATTAGAGTAGCTTTCCACAAACCATTTTGCTCCATAATTTTCTCCCAAGGGAGCTGTTGAACATTGTCACTTTTGAAATGCATTTAGCTTGTAGCTACTCATATCAGCTTTTTTTTCTTACTCTTCAGTGTATCACCTCTTATACATCTCCCTTCACTTTCCAAAGTGGTTTGGGAAATAAGGAACAGGGTGAATATATTTGGAAACTCTGCATCAGAATAGTGTAAGTGAAGTACTTAGGTAGCATTTGCTTACTGTCTATTCCAAATCTCTGTTTAAAGTTTTTATAGAATTTATTTTTATTCTCCATATAAACTTCATTCTCCACTGAAACATGGTCATCCCAGACGTGAAACACAGATGCTGATTTAACCAGACAAGGAATGCAGAAGAGGAAATGAGAATGAATATCATACTTAATTGAAACTTCAGGGGAAGAAACTGAGTAATGATCTCATGCTGCAGTATACTTGGGACGCCAGAATCCCTACTCAGATGAAGAACTGGGTTCCTTAGTGCTTGTATTTGCTCAGATCCCCTATTATAAATCTCATCTACAGTAGACCAGCTTACTCAGCACTACAGTGGCTTACTGTGTGCTGTGGGTGGCTTTCAGCTCTCCAAAAATCAGACCTGTAGAGTAGGTTTCCTCTGAAGTGAATGAAGAGGCACAGGCCCTTGCAGAGAGTGATTCATATGTTAATGCTTGTCTTAGAGAGCAGTGAAGTGCCCTTTGGACTCGACTTGCATCCCTTGCCATTGATACTGAATGGAGGCTTGATGACTAGCCTAGACTAGACACCCTGGTTTGGAGATGGCTGGAATCAGATGAGATTTGCAGATATTGTAGTCCCAAAGTGTGCTAAACCTGGTGTAGCTCAGACAAGCCCGAGTTAGCTGTAAGGCAGGTAGCCCAGGGTGCAGTCACAGGGAGCAGGAGCTCAGTGTTGGATTAACCCAGTGTTCACTCACCTTCTTGGGTGGGGGCTTTGTCTGGTGTTGAACAGTCCCTGCTGCTTTTCTGACAGCTTAAGGAATTGTTTAAAGCTGACTTTGAAGTGTGTCTGCAGCTGCCATAATGAGTGCAGTGTACATACCTTAGAAATGATGCTATCTACTAAGGCATCATTATCACCTCCTGCAGGATTTCAGTAGTCAGGTACTGCTCAGGCCCCACTCAGCTTGGGTTGTGTGAACTGCTGAGATTAAAACTCCTGTTATTTAGCTGTAGGCAGAGTAAGGTTCTCACACTGCAGTTGCAGCTCCATAAGAAACATTACAAAGGTGACAATTCACTTTACAGATATTGCCTAAAAGTGAAGAATATTGGGGAACATATTTGAAGATTTTCCTAACACTGGGAAGTACTCCATGATTCCAATGTTTCTTCTTCACAACAGAACATATTAATTGTTCCTCACTTATCCAAACTTAACATGCTGCCCATTCTCCTGTGGTTCTGAGATGTAATCTTTCCCACAGCGTGGGAAGACAAACCCTTTCACCTGATTATTGCCAGCATAAATGTTTAATGCTTCCATCCCTCTTCAAACTCTCCCACTATATTTTGTGAACTTTACTCCCACTTCATAATGCCCTGCTTCTTTAGTAGCCCTGCTCATTTAAATTCAGGGTGCCAAAGGAGGTATTAATCAGGGTGCTTACAAGTGCAGAATCTGCTTCCTGCCTGTCTGTAATCCATGTGAGTAATGCCAATTAGTTGTCTGCTTCCTTAAATCCTCATGCACTTTCTCATTCTTGCATTCCTGCAGCAGTAGACATGGTCTTCAGTGTCAGTGCAGTCAGAGGCACTTGGGGGTGTTTTGTTTCATTGCTCTTAGAGCTCAACAGGAAAACCATCACTTCTGAAGCACCACAGAAGTGTGTTGGGGAAGAAATGCATGGTTCCAGCTCTTGCATTTTTACTTTAATTTGCTAGACACAGGGATGTAACTAATTTTATTCTGGAGTATCTCTTCAGATGTCATGAGACCAAGTAGACAATTATTTTTCAGTTTCAGCAGTTTCACATTGGTGCAGCTTTTTCTTGGAAAGAAAAAGGCACATGCAGGCGTCATTGTAGTCCCAGGTCTGGTTTTGTTTCTGTATGTGAAATCCCAGATTAGATTTTCAAAGAAGCCCAATTTTAAATGATTGTATTAAAATGGATCAGAAAGCCAGAGATTACTCTTTGAAAAGAGATGGTGTTCACAATCATTGGAGCCTAGAAAGGAATAGAGACCTGGAAATACAATGCAGGGTTGCTGTGTGATACAAACCACAGGTTAGCAGTTCAGAGGGAATTACACATGGAATACTTTACGGGGTTTTTTTGCCTGTGTACATGTGTAATCAAGGACCCAGATTCAGATTCTTATAAAGCAATAAGAAATGCTTCAATAATTCAGTTATCTAGTGAATTTATAAAGCATTGTAGACATGTTATGTTTAATAGAGTTGGTTCCACATTTCCAGAATACCAATTAAATCAACAATAATTTAATGTAATAATTTCATTTTTCATTCCTTGGGTCTCTTATCACCATAGACTCTAGATTGGTGGAACAGAATTTTTCTTTCATCCCGAACACTTTCTGTCTTTGATGATCTGCACTATGGGCCCCCCTTCCACTTTTGGCCTTTTTTGATGTCTTTGAACAATAGTTTGTAAAACCAGCACTGCAGTAAAATCATCACCTCTGTAGACAGAAGTGTTGACTACAGAAGAGGGCTCAGCAATAGAGCTGTGAATGTAAATAATTCAGTGTTTCAGTTCATCAGCTAAGCAGTCCAAATAAAAATCCTTTTTGTAAAGGGACATATGGATTGACTTTCCTTACTTGTAGCTGCCTAAAAGTTTGATATGGTGACTCAGTGATTCATCTCCTGTCGCTGTGGTCAAGGAAGAGTTGTATGTGTGAGTTAGAAGCTGATTTATCCCACCTGAAGCGTCCATAGGCGTCAGTGGATGTGAGTGAGGAAGAGGGAACATGAAGCAGCCCAGACCACTGGACTGGCACTGGGTGCTCTGCAGGTGCTTGAGCTGGGTTTAAGCAAACTGCCTGGCTTACCACCAACTGCAGTAGCACACACCTCTGAAGAACTTCTTCATACTCCTTCTAATTGTTATTTAAACCTTTTAAAAGGGAGCTTTGGTGTCTGCTTTCTCAACAGCCACATTGAAGGGCTGCTCTCTGAAACACATTAGAATTTAGGGTGTTGGTGAACCCCTCCTTGTTAGACATAAATAACCACTATGTGGTTTATAAATTTCTTGTTTTCCCCTTCTGTGCCTGCTCAGTTAAAACTCTCAGGCACTCAGTGCAGAGGTGTCTGCCCTGCTTTAAAACATCTTTCCCCACACTGATGGTGCCCTCCTCTCCCAAGAGCTGTGTCCCCTGCAGCTCAGCAGCTATCATACGTGATGCTCATCAGCTCCACGGCAGAGTCAGACAGTTTAATGAGCCTTTATCTTCTGCTGTGCCAGAGTGAGCCCAGGGGATGTCTGTGAGTGCCCTGAAGAAGGCTCACACAGCAATATTCATCGCCTGCGGTGTGAACACTGCCATAAACTTCCCTGGGAATCAGGGCAGCAGGATTCCAGCACACCAAGGATACTCCAGCTCATTGTTTAGGCAGGGTCTGCTCTTTGCATCTGTGAAGACTTACTGATCTGTGTTATTAGTTTCACTCTTCTTCATGTTTGCTATTCCTGAAAGATGGCAGCAAAAGAGAAACCTGATAACAGTTGGCTTGTAGAGATAGTCTTTATTACAGGAGACAGCAGGAAGGACTTGGTGCTTCCAAAATCCAGATAACAGCGACTGTTTTTTAGTCCCAGCCCAAAGAAGAAGGAACTTTTTTGGGAAGTGTGTTTACATCCGTGTGGGATTCAAAGTAAACACCTCACTAACTGCATACATGTCATGCAAATTAAATGAGAACTGTTTTTCTCTGGTGACTTGGTGTAAAAGGGAATAACCAGTAGATTTAAGGTATGTGACAAAGGGCATACTTACACATCAGATATATAATAACTTGTTGACTTAAAACAAGAATACTTTTTTTTATTAAAGAGCAGGTACCTCCAGCTCTGCATCTTACTTTATGCATATGCTGCAGACAAAATTTACAGTAGGAAAAGTCCACATCTGAGCACTCAGAACTGGGACATGCCAATGAGTTTTCAGTGTGGCTTTAATTCATGTCTATTGTGTGTGAGAGACAGAAAAAGTCCTTCACTGTAGGAGCATGTGCTGGTTTATCCATAGGACAGCAACATCCTGTGGGATGGAATGCACCCACTTACTCTTATTTTTCACACAGAGAATATTATCTAAGAGCACCTTGTTTTAAATGACTTAACTACAGCAACTACAAAAAATTGTGTGGCAGAAGCATAAATCTGGGTCAGCCATCAGCTACCTTTGCCAAGCTATAAACTGATAAAGCTTTTAACTGATAAAATCTAAGGAATTTTTATTTGATGAAATTTTAGTTTTCAAAGTTGCATAATTTTACCAAATCTGGATGAATTTCCATGGAGGTTGTAAAAAAAAAGAGCCAATCTGCCGAGCCAAGTTTGAAAACTCCACTCCGAAACAGAGTGACAAAAAAAGCTCCTTCAAGAAAAGATTGCCAAAAATGTTTTTCGAGGTGCTAGGTTTTCCCTGAGCTAACTCATTTCCAGGAATGTCGGACCATTTTGGTCGAAATTGAAGAAGTGTGTTCCATACTCATGCAAGAAAAAATGGAATGCAAACAGTCAAAGTTCAGTAAAGTTGGGAGCAACTGAAAATTGGGTTTTGTAATGGGAAGTGTTGGGTAACAGGAGTGATAGGCTATTCTACCAGCTCCAACTGAAACATATTCAATCTAACGTGTTATTAATTTGAATTGAAAAATAAACCACGAGCTTCAGTGGAAATCCTGCGTAGGAAATTAAGTTGGCAGCTGGCAGGGGCTCCTTATGGGCAGCTCTGGAGTCAACAGGTCAGGCTGGTGACAGGCAGGGGATGAGTGAGGTGCCATCTCCAGCAGCCCTGGAGAGCAGGACGTGACTCCTGTCTGTGCACCAGGGATGTGCTGGAGGCAGCAGCAACCTTTGTAGAAGATGAAACTGGGGCCACAGCAGCCAGCAGGGCCTCTGGAGGCGTTGTGGGTTAGAAGGCAGCGTGGCCCCGGGCACCAGTGCTTGGCAGGGCTCTGCTTCCCCACCCTCAGCCTCTCCAGAGGGGTAATTTGGGGTGCGTACTCTCCAACTGAATTGGCACGGCCTGCACAGGCACTGCAGGCTGTAACACACACACACACACACACATGGGGTGTGAGCCCAGAGAGGTCTGGGCTGTATTTTGGGACTCTTCAAAATGTCCAAGATGTGGAGCCTCCTCACTGCCAACCCTCCTGCACCTCAGTGCCCCTTTATCTCACTGACAGGGCCAGTGAGGGCAGTGCTGCTGCTAAGGAGTATTTTTAGGCAAAACACCCCCAAGTGTTTAGGAACCACAACCACAGGAAATAAACATTGATAAAACACCCCAAACTGTACCCTGAAAGCACCCTGGGTTGGCTTTGCACCCTGCTTGAATCGTCTTCAGCTCAGGGGAGAGGCAGCCACAGCCTGTGCCAGGCACCATCCAAACCTCATGGTGGGCACCATCCAGACTCAGTCTCATTGCTGAGCTGCAGCTGGAGTCACTGATTGTAGAAAGGTGGAAAAAGGCTCTTCAGTCTCCTAAAAACCTTCTAGCAAGGGTGTGGGGCCCTGTAAAATCTGTGACCTTCTGCAAAAATGGACTGGGTGAAGGTGACCCAGGGGCACCTTCTGGGGATGTTCAGGTATTCTGATGTCAGCCAGTGGAAAAACACTTGCTTGTTACTTTCTCCTCTTTTACATGGCTCAGAGCTGCTGGAGAATCACAGAACCATTAAAATTGGAAAAGACCTCTGAGATCATAAAGCCTAATGGTTAACCCAGCACTGCCAGGCCCACCCCCAAACTATATCCTCAAGTGCCATATCCATATGTTTTTCAAACGCTTCCAGGAACAGTGATCTCACCACTTTCCTGGGCATCCTGTTCCAATGCTTGACCCAAGGTGTTGGGTCCATTAAAAACCAGCAACCAGAGTTTTAACAGGTCTGAAAGCTGTTCAGAACACTGTTGGCAGTGTTGCAAGTTTCACCTGAGATGTGCTTCTGCACAGAAATCTTTCCCTCCTTCTCTGTGAAACACACACTCTCTTATTTGAATCTGCCCCTGAAATGAGGCTGCAGGGACTGTTTTCCTTGTTGACTCCTTAACCATTCACTGGAATTTGACTCAGGGATGAGTGTTCTGCCGCCTGGGTTTTTATTAAGTTGAAAAAAATTTTCTTTGGAGACAGATTTGAGTGCTGGGCAAAAAGCACATTCACAGTTTTATTCTCGTCACTACTACAACTTAATTTAAGCTTTTCCCTATGTCTTTTACTCTCATGGTGTTCCCATCCTTGGGAGCCAAGCAGCTTGAGAGCTGAAAGAGAAGTGTTGTCAGGAGGGTGATTAAAACAGGGATTGATGCAGCTGGGAGCCAGGGTTCAGTCACCTCCCTGGGCCCCTGTGTTAGTGTTATGTCAGACACAGTAGCTTTACCCTGCACTGCGAGTTTATGCATTTTTTATTGTCTGATGCTGCCAGAAAATGCTGACCCCAGAGTAGCTGGGCTGTGCAAACCCTCAGTGGTGGAGGGCAGTGAGCTCTGAAAGCTGCTCATGTTCCCCCTTTAATTTGTCACTTATGGGTCATATCTTTTTTACTTTTACATTTTTAAATTAGTTCAGCTTGTCCCAATCTTCAGTTGCAGAATCCATGCTGAAAATTTCCAAACTTTACGAGTTCTTAAAAAAATTCCAAAATCCCTTACTTAATTGACATTCAGTATGCTGAACAACTTACAGTTATGGGAAGGCTTCACATTTCTATAAGGACACCAGTCTGGGGAGAGATTAGATTTTAGGGCTCATGTGCAACATGCAACAATTTTGTCTACTTGGTCATCTGTTCAAAGAGGAAAGTGAAATTTGGCCCAAAATTCAAAATAAAAAAAGCCCAAAAAATTGACATAAAAGTTGCACTGATCAAAATAAAATTTTTCCTCCAACATAAATTCCATTAAATGTAAAGCGAGACTCAGCAAATGCTTGAGATCTCCCATATGGACTGAGGAACAGTTTTACATTGGAGTACAGTACACTGTTTTGGAGTGCATCTGAGACTGCTCCTGTTTTGGAAGCCTGCTCAGTTCTTCTTGGAATGACAATTTAGGGTGTATGTAGCAAAAAGCAATGTTAGCATATTTGGACCATCAGCATAAAGGCTCTTTGTTAGAATAAATGTTTCTTTTTTAAAAGAACAAAACAATCCTAACCTTTGCCAGTTGTCTATCCTTTAATCTCATGTCAGGAAATTTGGAAGACCAGCTCTCCACAGCCACATGAGCAAGGCAGGGATGTAGGAGGGTGGTTCAGTGGCTGACACATTTGGACACGAGTCCTTTAAGTCTGTCATCTGTTGTCTCTGACATCTTTGTGATGTTAGTGCATTTGAAAATCCTTCCAAACTTGCTGATATCAGAGGAAACTGGGTACCTCTTTCTCTTGGCTTCAGTTCTGTGTGAAATATGAATAATGACACTACCCTACTCCAGGAATGACATGAACATGAGAACATAGTGAAGATCAAGGTGTTTGTTTACTCAAGTTGTGTTTTTAAGGCATATTCCCAACCAAAGTACATCACAATATGAGTCAGAAAGCTTCACTTTCATAAATGAAAACATCTTTACATATATGTTTTTCATTTCATTAGATGAGAAGAAATGGGTTTTGTTTTTTCTCTTCTGTTAGCTGTGAGTTCTCACCATACACTGCTCTTCCGTATTGCTGTGTCAGAACAAGGTAGTTTTCTTAGGCTCCAAATCCTAATTCCTTTAACTCCTTGGAAGCATTGCTGGAGGTAAAGGTGGCTTGTAGGAGCAAATCTGTCATTAAACCAGCCCTTAATCAGAGTTAAATACCTGGTGCTGCTTTCAGACATTGGCAGGTACCAGGCTCCTGTAGTGCCTCCTTAGGAGCTTTCCAGCCCGGAGAGGTGAAAACCAGACAAGACAGAGAGTCTGGAAAGCTGAAACTCCTGCATGGATAGATATTCTTCTTGCATTTGTCTCATACCACTGACTGGTGAATGACTGCTCTCAGGTGCACAAGCTTTTACCAACCGAGTGTTTTGTGACTTTGGGGAAGTGGATCAGCCACGTTTGTGCAGCTGAGGGGAGGAAGCTCCGCAGCCGGTGCGGCGGCGCCGGCGCGCATGTCTTGAGGGGTGGGGAAGGCAGCCATCCTTAACCAAACATTTGGAACCTGCTGTTTTAGCTGGAATAGGAAAACCAGCTTGACAAGAATGAACGGCTTCGCCAAGCGACATTCAGGGGAGGCTGGTGGGATTTTAAACAAATCTCCTTAAGCAAGCATGAAAACAAGCTATTTAGCACTCATTAATGTCTCAGGTTAAACTCTTGAATAATTTGTCATGGTTAGGCTCTTTTGGTTTCGTTGGTGTTTTTCTAGTGACTAACGAGATGACAGCTACACATGCTTCTTGGTATGCCACTGTTCACAATAGGGTTTAAAGTTGTGTATTTGTTATTGATGTCATTAAAGTGATGGATTTGAGCTTGGTTTCTGAGGCAGCTGACTGGGTGGTTGGGACTAATTTCTAGCAATGGTTTTGGAGGTTGAAACCAAAGTGTGTATAAAAGGAAATGTTTCTTCTTTTAAGCAAATAATTTGAACCCAGATGAATGAAATTTAAGCAAGTGGGCATCAACTCTGAGTTAATTTTGACATAGTTGTCTGGAAATCATCACCAATTAAAATATTTTTATGAGCTCGAATGTAGTATTGTCTTTCAGTGCTTATGTAAGAGAGGAACAAACTGCTTGTTTAACCCCAGCCTTGAGACTACTGGCCAGAATATCTGCCTGAAGTCTTTGCCATATGGAGCTGGGAGGGCATGAACCTTGGCAAACCTCACACTGCAGGGGAAGGCAATTTTCCCGCATGAAATGAAAAAAATTCATAAATTTGAACATATCACTTCCACCCTGCAGAAGTCGTTGTGAGTCTTGGCCATTCAAAGAGGGAACAAGCAGCTCTGTGGCCCAGGAATCTCAGTTGAGAGTAAAAATGAATCACCTGGATTGTCATAATTGGGTTCTTTCATGTACTCCTACAGACTGAATAGCCAGGAAGATATTCCTTCATTTGTACACACCTTTCACACCTGCACATAAAGAAAACCTTTGATCTAGTGCTTGATGGAACAATAAGATGAGTATATGCAGAATTAAAAGATGCACACAATGCTGAGATATTTTAATATCTTTTTAGACACAGCACATGTGAAATAATAATGAATACACTGCCTGATGGGGAGAAGCACTCTCTGCAGTTTGAATTTGACCTTTTCGTGAAAATACCTTTTTTTTCCCTGGTTTTCATGTTGCAAAGAGGGTTGAAATGTTGAAGACTTGTATAAATGCCTTTTTCTGCACTTCCAACCACAGTCTCCCTTATTCAATGAGACAGACTTTTAGCATTTAAATTTTTCTTATTGGAGTTCTATTGAGTTTTTTTCATTTTCTTTTCTTATTTTATTTTCCTTCATATGCATATATATACATAATAGTACATCATGCTTATGAAACAGCCTATCACCAGTTTTTGTTGTCCATTCCATGATTATCATCCTTTCATTCCTGTACAGTAGTGTGCTTCTTTTATTCAGACTCCTAACCCTGTAGATAGATGTTCAAGTATTTCAACACAAACAAAGCTGTTTATATTCTATTTAACTTACAGAATCATTATAGCTTTGGTATGTATGCATGGAATTTGCCCTACTGTGAAGTGTTAACACTAGACCTGTTCCTCACTTCAGTCTGCAAGAAAGTAGATCTGAAATTGCAGTTAATTTCAGCTTCCACTTGAGCCCATACCAAGAAAATTTCAGGGCTTAGTCGCACGATTGAGTTACACGGGATGTCTCTGTTTCCATGTCAGCTGAGCTGCAGCAGCTGCCTGGAAGGTGTTCTTGGCCCCCATAAATGTAAGTTGATTTGATTTATCTTAGCCCTCAATAAAAGACGAATCACTGTACATTCACCAAGGCAGGGAGTACATGTGCAGATCTTCACCATCCAGGATCAGGACTTGGTAACCCGTTCCACCCTGGGAAGTGGCTGTGTGTGTGTATGGTCCTGTACTGGTGATTGCCAAGCCAATGTTTTGGACTTGTATTAACATTTTCTTTTTAAAATTACCTGTTGAATCCTCTCAATCCCTGGGTTTGTTGTGTGCATAAACCCAGTTTGTTAGTTCTTTCTGCAGCCTACAACACTGTTACTCACAGGAAAGGGTGTTTTGAGGGTCTCATTTGAAACAGAAATTATTTTATTTCTCAGCCTGCTTGGGAACAGACCTTTTTAAAGAGACTTTGGCAGGTATTTTAGATCCTAAATTTTACCAGTCTTTACTGCTTAGATATTCTGAATACAAAAAAATTAGCTTGCATTTGGTTACCTTCAGTTCCATAATTCCCACAGTATACAATATTGAGTACAGAACAACCAACAGCTGATTTAAGACATTTTCTTTTCAATCCCCTGTGGCCTATTTTGCTTGCTGAGGGGGTGAAGTTGCAACACTTCTCCAGGACATAGGCAATGAGCATGATCTTGAGCTCTGTGTGTGAGAGCAGACTGTGGACCTGGCTCCTGACTTCCAGTGTGAATGAGAACTCATTCGGTTGTTTCAAGTCAGAGCGAGTTATTTAAACTGGCACCTCTGGATTTATACCCTTAAGCTGCTATTCCTTAACAGGTTATGACTCTCCTTAGACAATGGATTTGAGAAAGTAGTGAGTATGGATTTTCCACTTAGAATTTCCACTGATGGGATTGTTTGGGTTGGAAGCATCCTTAAAGATCATCTAGCTCCAGGCCCTCTACCATGGCTTTCTGCACTTTGTACAGCCCCTTTGAACAGTCAGGATTTCCAGTTCCTTAACTCCTAATCCTCAGGGTATTTTCTCTACTCTGTGGTTGTCTAGCAAGTGGTGTCTGTCCTGTAGTGATTTTTGGTGTCCTGAATGACATTTGGTTCTTGTTATATGTAGATATGGGCAGTCCATGGTTGGTTGTAAATATGCATGTCCATGGGAAAGCTCCCAACTTTTTCCTGTGGGTGAAGATGAGATGTTTGTAAAGGAGAAAAAAGAGAAGAAGGTAGGCCAGCTCCTTCCTGAGCTCAGGTGGATTTTGCATTCAGGATTTCTCAAGGCCATGCCTAGTGGGAGAAGCTGACATTGGAACCTAACGCAAATACAACAGGAAAGGCAGAGGGGATCACAGTGGAGGCATCTGCCGTAAGTGCCTCAGGGTCCCCACTTCAGCTCTCCAGGGAAATTGGAAAATTTGTGAGCCCTGTAGACTGGAGTGACAATAAATCTGTGCTGGGGGAAGGCACATGGCTTTGCCTTGCACATCCTCGAGCAGGAGGAATCCCAGGGGCTGGGGGACATGAGGGTTGCTTGGGTGTTCTCTTTCAGTCACAGCTGTGCTGTCTGTGGAGGACAACAGTCCCTATGCTCATCAGCATCTCACCACTTCCCAGTGCCCCTCTATCAGCATCAGTCAAAACAAGCTGGCTTAGCAGAGTGCTGCTCCAAATCAGCAGTAGCTGTGGTGGAAGATGAGTGAGTGAGAGGCAGGGTGTGATATCCCTGGCAGCTGGCACAGCTTCAGCCTCGAGAGGCCACGTGAACACAGCCCTGGCTGTGCTGGACTCCGTTACCCCCCCAGGCTGACAGAATGTCCGAGCTGTGTGATGGATAGCAGGGGCTGTGGAGTGGACACTGACCAGGTTTCCATTAAACATCCTGCTGAGATCGGCTTCTGCTTCGGGAATGGAAAGTGAGCTCCAAAAAAGTCAGTTCCCATTAGCCGAGTGCCTAAGCAAGATTTATTTTTTAAAGCGTTATTTAAAAATTTATAGAGTTTGTTAGGCAAAGAAAAATTTTAGTCTCAGTGAGCTCTACTACAGTATCAGAAATCTCTGAAAACAGAGGCTGTTCCTGGAAAAGTTGACAGTGTACTGGCCATAAACCTGGTGTTTCAAGACCTTATTGGTCATTTCTCCCTTATGGGGGAAAAATAATTGAGATCTATTAGACGGCAGAAAGCCTCCAGGCTGTTTCAATCTGGAATTCTGCAGCCTGACATTAATGAGAAAAACTTTTTTTTTTTTTTTTTTTTTTTTTTTTTTTTTTTTTTTTTTTTAGCCAGTATTTGGCCACTTCATTTCTGCATTACAGACAGTAATAAATCATCAAGTTGTTTGTGAAAAGTTTGGCTTGATGCATTTCTAAATGCAAGGTACCAATGCGGTCACTGTGAAATCCCATTTCATTGTGGCTCACAGTATTGCAATGACCTTTTTTGTTGTCTTTTGTAATTAATAGCTTCATTTTCTGTCACTTCTCTATGCTGCCTATATAAATATTTCTGAAATGGAGCCTCTCATATTTGCTAACCTCGTCGTTCATTAGCAGCAGTGAACACATGGGAGTAATTTGGGATGCCAGGTGTGCTGCTCTCTGTGTTACTGTCCAGAACGTCCCTCCTGTTCATTCAAATTGTGTTGAAAAGCTCACATTAAAGAGAAAAACGTGGAAATGGGGAGTTCTCTCCTGCTGCTCCATATATGTTGGCCAGGATGCAACCATAAAGAGTACCTGGTACAGCCAAGCAGTAACTGATGTCTCCACATCCCTATCTCTAAAGACTTACAGTTCGCAGAAAAGCAGAGCAAATTATTAAAATTGTAATTTTTGAGAAAGTAGACTTAAGTGTCTAGTGCTGTTAGGGCAGTGAAAGGACCCAGCATGTTTTGAATGTCATTTTGATCACATTGATTTAAGTTCAGTCATATCTAAGACATGGGACAGAGCAGAACCTGAGGTGCTCTAGAACCTACCAATAAATGCTGAGCAGTGGTGATAGAAAGAGACTGATATCTAACAAGCCCATCATTTCAAGATTAGTTGATGAAATGTTCAATTAAATTAGTTTTTTCAGTGGTGTTAATTTTCTGTAGACCTCAGTACAGAGCAGATAAACACTTTTCCCTGCTTGAGAGGATTCTGGCTTTCCAGAAGCATTAACCAGTAATTCTGAAGTACTACAAGTCATGCAGTTCATGACAGAGTTCCAGAGGCATTCAGACAATACTCTTTGGCAGATGGTGTGACTCCTGGTTCTTTTCAGGGCCAGGAATTGGACTTGTGATCCTTGTGGGTCACTTTCAGCTCAGATGATTCTGTGATTCTGTGATGTAAGAAGAAATTCTTCCCAGTGAGGGTGATGAGGCCCTGGCACAGGCTGCCCAGAGAAGCTGTGGCTGCCCCATCCCTGGAAGTGTCCAAGGCCAGGTTGGATGGGGCTTGGAGCAACCTGGGATAGTGGAAGGGGTCCCTGCCCATGGCAGGGTGTTGGAACAAGATGGTCTTTAAGGTCCCTTCCAACACAAACCATTCCATGATTCTATGTCTTTAACACACTTTCTTAATGATCTGGCATGGACAAGAAAGTCCAAACCTGCATATAATACCACAGGTAAACAGACATCCAGTGTGTTCAAGCATGGGAAAAAAGCTTCAGAGGTTCCATCTTAAAGAACCAGGATGAGTGGAAATCCCCATCAAGATAAGGAACCAACAGACTGTGCCATTACACAAAAGACAGAGGGAACACTGGCATTTCCCAGAGTTTTGCCTCCAGGGCATGGCAAAAGCTAAGACTGTTATCATTTGTGGTCAGAGATCTCATTGTACTTTCACCAGCATGTTCACATTGGGTGGTGAATGCCAACCTGCACTACCTTACATGGAGGAGTTTTCACTGCTGCTTCAAGTGATTAGTACCTGTTGATCTGATTGATGAGTTCCTGATTTCCATGCAAAGTCCCCAAATTACCTGATGTGATTCATTGGTGAGGACAACAGTTCTTGCTGGTGGTTTTTAAATCACGAGTGTTTGTGTTTTGTGCCAAACTAAGATTGAATTTCTTTAGATAGTCATGGTCTTGCCTATTGAGCAGGTTTCTGTGCAGGTTTGGTCTTACTTCTCTATGTCAGACTGAGAGGAAGTACATAAAATACATTAACTCATAATACTCCAAAAGTAATAAGTAAAGCATTGTCTCTCTAAAATTGTTCCAAAGAAGAAGGTGATATTTCATAGAATCATGGCTATTGTTAGAAGGGACCTGTTTTGGCTAAATGATTTCAAAGCAGGTTGCATCTTTGAACTTTCTATTAACCTGTCAGAAAGTTAAATCAATTTATAGAGCGAATCAGTGCACTTTTTCTTTTTTTTTTCTTTTTTTTTTTTTTAATTTTTTTGTCCTTCCTTAAAACCTCAAAACCACAATGGGTAATTCCCCTAAGATCCACTTTAGACATTTGTGGTGTGCAGTGTGAAGAGTAGGTGCAGCTGGCCAAACCCCGGCTCTCTTATCCTTTCAAACATTTTCCTCCTGTTTTGGCGAATAACACAAGCTGCTGCCCTCTCCCCGCAAAACCAAAGGCCAACTTGAATAGCTGTATCAGCCTAAATCTTGCTTCTCTTGAAGTGAGAGTTTTGCCATAAACTCAGAGGAGAACTGGATCTGGCCCTTCCTGCTGGGTGAAAGCTCTGTCTCCAGTTGCCACAGCTCAGTTGACAGCAATTCTTCCGCTACGGAGCCGAGAGACCTTATCAAGCATGAAAAACTGACAAATAGTGTTTAACCACAATGATCACCACAGGAAACATTGGCCTGAAATTTCAGTTTTGTTTTGAAAACAGAGGATTTGGGGGAGAGAGAGCATTGTTAAATCCAGCTTGGATCAAAATACGTTTGTAGCTTTTTTTAGTGTGCCACAGAAAGACTGTGCTGTCGCTGACATCTTCAGTGGCTCTTCACAGTGCTGAGAGGCTCAGTCAGAGCATTTGGCTTGGATGTGGGACCTGGAAAGTCTGTGAGCTTAACAAACCAACCTTATTTGGTTGTATTAGTAAGGACCGTTTGATAATGGTCAGTACAACTTCCGTAATTTTATCAGAGCTGCAATAGCTTTGTAGTAAGGTGTGTGACTCTGGTGGACAAACAGCTGGACATGTGTGCACTCACACCCAGAAATCCAACTGTGTCCTGGAGAGGAGTGGGCAGCAGGTGAGGGAGAGGATTCTTCTCTACTCTGCTCTTGTGAGACACTGCCTGGAATACTGCATCCAGCTCTGGGATGCACATCATAAGAAGGGCATGGACATGTTGAGGGCACTCAGAGGGCTGGAGCACATCTGCTGTGAGGATGGGTTGTTCATCCTGGAGAAGAGAAGGCTCCAGGGAGACTTCACTGCAACCTAGCATTTAAAGGGGAGTTGTAAAAACGTGGGAGAGGGACTATTTTACACAAGCACAGAGTGATAGGACAAGGGAGAGCAGTTTTAAAGTGAAAGAGAGGAGATGTAGATTGCATGTTAGGAAGAAATTCTTTACTCAGAAGGTAATGAAGCACTGACACAGGTGGCCCAGAGAAGCTGTGACTGACTCATCTCTGGATGTGTTCAAGACCAGGCTGGATGAGGCTTGGAGTAACCTGGTCTAGTGGAAGTTATCCCTGCCCATGGCAGGGGGGTTGGAACTGGGTGGTTTTAAGGTCTCTTCCAACTCAAACCATCCTGTGATTCTGTGACTCCATGGCTAGGAAGGGATTTTTCATTACCATGTTCCCCAGACTTGAAATAGGAGAAAGTTCCCCAGAGCTTACAACACAAGGGGATAAAACATGGTAGAGAAAGCAGAGAGGAGACTGCCCTACATATGGCACTGTCAAGAGCTGAGACAAAACCTCTGCCCCACAGCAGAGCATCCTCTGCCCATCCTGCCTGCAGAAACCTGAGGCAGTTGCAGGCACTGAGCCGAAGAACTGAGAAATGGATTTTACTATTTACATTACCATAATTTATCTGTAGCATAATGTTGAAATTGCCACTAGAAAAAGATTAGAACCATGTTTCCTGCTGGGTTTCCTCGCTGCTCAGGCCACACACATGCAGCGTGTGCCATTAACCGTTGCAGAGCTCCCGTGCCCGGCACAGGAAGGTGCTCGTGCAGTGGCCTCCAGCAGTAGCAAGATTTACAAACCATCAAGAAAACAACCTCCTGCACCATTCAGTCATGTCCTGTGGTTTGCTGCTGCTATTTACCTGATTTCTGCTCTGTTCTCATTGCCCTGGTTGATTATTTCTTTGTCTTTTTGATCTGAAGCAATCAGCATTTTACACTATGCAAAATCCTGCAATCCAGGAAAAAACTCGCTCCCCTTCCCTCACCCCCCTTGCTGCCTGGAATTGTGTCTTTCTGACACCGTAGACGGATTGGCACAGCACAAGTATGTGTGTGCTTTCTTCTGATTTAATTGGATTTGCTTGTCTGAAATGTAGTATGTTTGCTAATTCCATAAACGAGCTACTGTAACGAAAATCAGGCACAGTTGCCCAAAAGAAAAAAAAAAAACAAACCAAAAAACAACAGATTGCATTTTAGTCCAAAAAGGATATTTCCATGCTTTAAGGGTGGTCTCCCTTCTCCCTTTAAAATGTTCTTTAATCACTATGTGTCTTGGTTAACATCTCTGTTTTTACAGTATTCCTGTGGTTTACATTCAGAGCTGGATAGGTGGTGTTTTAATACACATTTTATTGTTTCGAGTCAAAGCAGTTTCATTTTCCCTGGATTCTTTACCTACTGTTGATTGAAAGATTGGAAGTTTTATACTGTGATCTCACTAGCTGAGGGAAAAGATCTGCATCCCTGGGTGGCTCTGAAAAAAACATTCTCAGAAAACTCTGCATTGTGCTTGCAGCACAACCTAACACTGAAATGTAAAGCCATATTTCCATTTCCTTGTACTTAATGTGAGGCACCCAATTGTACTTATGTCCTGTGCTATTTCAGGGTCAAATGTGGGAGGTAAAAAACTTGTGCAGGAAACCTCAGCAAGGGGAGAAATTTCCCTCCGTAGAGATTTGGTTGATTATTTGCTGTATTCTGGAGGCTTCAATCACATTTTTGCTGTCTACCAACCAAAGGAATTCCTGCAGCAGTCAGATGCAAGCCTTATGCAACACGACAGGTGCTAATCTTCCAGGAAATTCATCCTACATCCCACCCATTAAGGGAATTTTATGTAAAAATGGTTTAATGTCTCTTTAAAGGTGTCAGCAAGCATGTGAGGACCACACAGCTTGGGTTCCACTGCAAGTAATGGAGTGAAATTGTCTGCATAATTATTTTGGTTGGATTGAGAATCTGCAGCCCTCTCTTGCTGCAGGAAATAAACCTCTGTTAAAACCATATGGCAGAATTCTCAGAAGAGACGTGAGTACAGGGCCACTTCTCTTTCACATCTCTAGGCAGAGCTGGAGAAAGTTGTTATGTTTGTGCATAATTAATCCTTCTTTTTCCTTGTGAGCAGACACAAAAATGTCATTTTTAGCACGTGTGTGGGTGCTGGTGTGTTTGTTTGCATACACACACACACATACTCTTGCTTTCAGTGTAGTGAAGTAGCAAGGATTGGGGCTGCCTCGGAACAAACTTAGAGCCATGGAAGGAATGTACAGTCATGTGTACACAGCAGACCTGCTTCACTGAGAAACCAGCCAGAATGAGTTATGCTTAAATTTGGGAGAGGCAACGGGACTTTGAGAGACCACAACCAATGGAAAGCATGTTACCTGGCTTTAAAGGAGGCCACTTAATGCACGCATGAAGGGAAATGCAAAGGGCAGGTTTTAATTACAGTGCACCTTGGAGCGCAAGTCCTGTGAGGACAGCTGAGGGAGCTGGGAAAGGGGCTCAGCCTGGAGAAAAAGAGGCTCAGGGGGGACCTTATTTCTCTCTATAAGCCCCTGACAGGAGGGTGCAGCCAGCTGGGGGGGTCAGTCTTTTCTCCCAGAGACAGGACAGGACAAGAGGACACGGTCTTAAGCTGTGCCAGGGGAGGTTTAGGTTGGACATTGGGAAGAAGTTTTTCACAGAATGAGTGATTGGGCATTGGAATGGGATGCCCAGTGAGGTGATGGAGTCACTGTCACTTGAGGTGTTTAAGGAACACCTTGAGTGTTAAGGTGGATGTGGCTCTCAGTGTCATGGTCAGGTTGACAAGGTGGTGCTAGGTCATAGCTTGGATGATCTCAAAGATCTTTTCCAACTGAGTTGATTCTGTGATTCTGTAAATGCCAAGGTGTGAAAATCTCAGAGTTTGGTAGTAGTTTAATTGTCTTAACTGTCACGTGAACAAGCCATGGCCTTCACTTTAAATTCACCAGCAACGGTATGCATCTATTTATTTTAGTGAGGATTTATACCCCAATCAACAAGAAAGCAAGAAATAGAATCAAAATTATAACAAACAGTAATACCAACCATTCTCAGATGCATATCAAGAAACTTTCTCGCAGAAAAGCAAAACAGGATAAACTACTTTTCGGTTTCAAATCCAAGTGATGTGCTGGAAGTAAATTACCCCCACACCTGATGAGAGAGTGAGGGTAGGGATGGATGTCCTGTCCAAATGATGCCATGAAGTATCAGCATCATGGAGAAGGGAGTGTATATTACAAGACATGTAATTTTAAATCAGTATCATGTCAGAAATGCTGCCTCTTGCTGGGAGTTAGACTTGACAGCAAATACCCTTAGCAGTAGTTTGGCCATCTAAATCCATCAGGCATTAGAAACTGGGTTCAGTCTTAGTCTAATGTTGGTCCTTTGATGAAAGAGGATTGTTAGCACATGGAACCTTTTGTCAAGGAAGGAATAACTTATTTTGATTTCAAAACTGGTCAAGGATGGGGACATTGACAACCAAACTCCCCTGTGCTGCCAAAAGTAGAATAATCCCACGGACCTTGTGGGAAGCTGGAGTGAAAGGACAAGGAAAGATCCATCCTACCTCGAGAAGAGTTAAAAACCAGATTTCTTCCTTTTTCATAGTGCTGAGCTCTCTGCAGACTTTGGGTGAAAAATCACTTTCTTCTTTTAAGCTTTGACTTCCTCAGAGTTTGTGTTGAAGCTGGAAAAAGTTTTCCATCCCTCTTTTCTGTTGTTGCCTTTTTACTTCATTTAAATTGGTTAAGACAGATGAGTTTTGCTTATTAAAAAAACCAAGGCAAGGCACCAGTAGAAGATATCCAATTTCTTCAACATCACCAGGGTTGCTCATTTTACTTTTCTTGGACAAAAGGGAAGAACACTTTGCCTTCTATTTTCCGTCATTCTTTGATGGAATTAAATCAGGGTTGTACTTACAGAAGAAGGAAACTCTCCTATGTAAGTGTTGTCCTCTGAGCCATGGAGCCAATGGCTGGAGTGTGCCTTATTTTCTTTGTGTAAAAAAAAGCAAACAGTGGGGCTAAAAGGTAGATGAGAGCTCATACCTAAATTCCATAACTGAGGGATCAAGTTTTGGTCCTGCAGAGACAAAACTGTAACCATTACAGTGGAAGCAGCTATATTATTCCTTAAAATGAGTCATATGACATTAAAATCAAAGCAAATACTAAAATTTGAATCTGTACAAGCTGTAAAGTCTTTAAGGCCAGGCTGTCTCCCTCTGAAGATGGTGGCAAAGCCTCTGTTCATGGCTCTGGCAGATGGCTTGGGCCCCAGACAATCCCACTTTTCCAATTGTAAGGTCATACATTTTTATCCTCTGAATTAAATAAGGATTTGCCACCCGCACAATAAAACCCAAAGAACGAAACTTGCTTTAAATAGAACGAGCTATTGAGGTGATATTAATAGCACGGGGATAATGAGTATTTCCAGAATTTAAGTACTTCAGTGTTATTTCTGCCTGCTTTAGTAGAGCAGAATAAAATATCCTTGCCACTCTTGCATTGCAGAGATGATTTCCACTGGTGCTCTGTAGTGGGTGTCCAAACTGAATGACGCACCAAAATATTAATAAAATAGAAATTATTCAAAACACCTGCCAGTGATGATCCAATATGTTCTAACATCTTTCCAAACTGGAAGCAGGCATATATATTTATATATATAGATATAGATATACACAGACACACAGCTGTATGTATGTACTTGTGTACATCTTTAAAAGCCTTCAACTACACAGCTGCCCATTTGGACAACTTGTGTTTTTTATAACAAGGCATTTACAGCTTGTGTTTCTTGGATTTCCTTTCTATTTTTCCAGTGGATTGCACCCAGAGCATCATAGAATCACAGAACGGTTTGGGTTGGAAGGGAACTTAAAGATCATCTCATTACAAGCCCCTGCCATGGGCAGGGGCAGCTTCCACCAGACCAGGTTGCTCCAAGTCCTGTCCAACGTGGCCTTGGACGCTTCAGGGATGGGGCAGCCACAGCTTCTCTGGGCCAGGGCCTCACTATTCTCACAGGAAAGAACTTCTCCCTAAAATATAATTTAACTCTCCTCTCTTTCAGTTTAAAGCCATCTGCCATGTCCTACCACACCAGGCCTTTGCCTGAAGTCCCCTTCCAGTCATGCCCAAGCAGAATCCTGTTTATCAGTGAAAAAATGAAGTAGTTACAGCAGGATAAAAGTGCAACCTGTGAACTATAATCTACTTTAAAAAATCCAGTTGAGGATTGTGCAGGTCAGGGGCCTGGTGACAAGTCAGTGGTTTCCTTGTCTCATATGCTGTGTCCTGTCTGGTGACCAAAAGTTAAAACCCTCTGAGTTCTCCTGGTATATGGGCAAGGGAGATTCATGAATTCATAAATAAACCCCAGATCCTTCTTGGACTGATCTCCTTTGACATGCTTTGAGGAGACCCCCACTTTCTACTCAATCTGATACGTCTGGAAGCGGTAGAAGAGCTATTTGGGGTTTCTTTGGGATGAGCTCCTGAGGAGCTCCCTGCAGGAGCAGCCAGAGGACGCATGGTTCCTGCAGTACCCACAGCCTTTCCCAGGCTTTTCCCGGTGTTCATCTGCTCCGTTCTCGGCTCTGTGAATGGCATCACCCGCTGCTTGTGTTGGCCACCCTCCAGCCCTGCCTGACGGGCACATCCCCCCGCCGCCCGCATTCCTGGGGATTTGTTACCTTCTGGTAGCCAAACGCGCAGGCAGCCGGCACAGGGGGCGAGATTTATTCTCCAGGACTCTGTTTTCCTATTGTTTTTAAGTTCATGGGAGGCTCCCCATCACTAAACAAACTTTAACAACTGCCGGCAGAAGGGTCAGGCCCCTGCCAGAGCCCTTCACAAAAATCTCACATTCCTCGCGCCCAAATGCGGTTGTGTCACTTCCCTCCCTCCCCTCTGTCCCCCTTGGGGCTTTTGTAGGAGGCATCACCCCTGAGCAGGTTGAACACCTGGCTGAGGCACTGGATTAGCAACCTGCAGAGCCCATAAGGACAGGCTTAACTTTGGTCTGCAGTGTGCACCTCATGGTTTTTGGGCATGGTGCTAATAAACAGCTGGTCTGGGGTGACACAGCCATTTTTAGGGCTCAGGGGTTGGTGTGAGATGAATGTATGCAGGGATGGAGTTTCTGTAGCAAGGGTGGGAGTTGGGTTAGTGTAGCTCACAGCAGAAAGGAGCTTTTCTTTCCTTTCCACCAAAAAAAAAAAACCAAAACCCCAACAGAGCTAATTATGAATTAAACACTTTCAGGAAGAAGTAATGTAAATAATGAGGCTGTTTTGTTGGAAAATCCCAGGATTTTATAGTCCACTACATTGAGGAGTTCTCTGCACTCTCATAGATGACATAGCTTGTCCAAAACCTTTGCTTCTGGCTTTAGTTTGGGATTTTTCCCCAAGAAATTTGTCATTTTGGTGTCTCTCGTTCTTCACACTGGCATGGAGAGAAGGTTTAACAAGAGAATGGCCAGGGCTACTCTTTGTGGGACCATCTCACTTAGAGTAACCAGCAGACACACAGATAAGAAAGCAAAAACCAAAATCAATCATGGATTAGGATCTGGACCTTCCCTTGGGGTTGCAGGAATACTCTCAAGAATTGGGTGCAAAATTCTTGTTTGTGGTGTTTTGCTCAAAAACTAGTGGGCACTCAGAGTCCTACTCTCTAAATTAATGGTGAGGTCAATCTTGTAATATCCACTCTGAGGCAAAGAAATGATAATTGTTCTGAAGTTAGAGCTGTAGGAAACCCTGGAACAGAGGGTTTAAGACCAGCACTTCCAAACCCCCATGGGTTTTCTGTAGTCAGGAATAGCTGAGCAGATGTTGCCTGCATTTTGCTCTGCCCTTTCATGGCAGCTCAAGGTCCTGAGCTCTTTTCCTGAGCATCAGGCCCTCAGTTAGCAGGAGCTGCTGACTGCATGGACTCATGTTCCAAGTATTGTGTACGTGACTTCACCAAGCACAGACAATCACTCAGCCCCAGAACAGTAGGGCTAAAAAGAAACCTCAGGCGGCCTAGTCCTAGTCCATTTTTCCTCAGAGGAAGTATTAGATATACTTAGATCATCACTGACTTCTGTCCAAATTTTTAAATCCTCCAGTACTGAGCCTTCCACTTACTTACCAAGTCTGGAGTTTGTGGTGGTTTTTTTCCCTTTATACTTAAAAGGAATTTGCTAATACTGTACATTAATCTCTTAAATCTCCTCTACCTCAGCTGAAGGCAGCTTTTTCTTGTGCTGTTCTCAGCTGACACAGAGATCAATCGATTACCATTTTCTGTAGAAAACATTTTACTCTTATCATGTCCTTTCCTGCTCGTCTCTTTTCTAGACTAAACAAATGTATTTCCTTCAACTTTTCCATGTTGCTCATGCTTTCTGAATCTGTTATCGCTCCTGTTGCTCTTCTCTGTATTCTCTCTCATCTGTCTGCATCTTTCTTAGAGGGTGGTGTCCCACACTGGATAAAGCAGTCCAGCTGATGTCTCACCACTTCTGAGCAGCCTGTAATAGATACCTTCTATGTCTTGTATGCAACATGACCATTAATCTTTCCCAGAAATGCATTTACTTAATTTTTTTTTAAAAAAAAGAAACAGAATGCCATTATTGACTCATATTCAACGTGCAACTCCCTGCCACCCCCAGATCTCCTCTGCAGGGCTGCTGGTTAATAGGTTTGTCATTGTGGTGCATTTGGCTTCTTGCTTCAAAGTGTAACACAAAGCACTTAACTTTTACTGCATGTCATCTTACTAATGACATGTCAAGCACAATTTCTCTTCCTTGCTAAGTTCGTTCTGAATTCTGAGCTATTTCTCCAAGTCTGAAGACTCCACCTTACTGGAAGTCATCTAAAGATTTTCTAATTGTGCTTTGTACTGCATCATCCAAGTTATTAAAGGAAGTATCAGCTTTTAATTGGCTGAAGATGCATAAAACACTTGCCATTTCAATATCAGTAGTGATAGTCAGTGGGCAATTTTGTCACACCCAACCCCCATCCATTCATCCTCTATGGCTGTGTTTTATCTTTCATATCATAGAATCATAGAATGGTTCCAGTTCAAAAGGACCTTAAAAACCTTAAAAAATCTAACTCCAACAGCCCCTGCCCCTTTGGGCAGGGGCACATTCCACTATCCCAGGGTGCTCCAAGCCCCATCCAACCTGGTTTTGAACACTATCAGCATTGGGGCAGCCACAGCTTCTCTGGGTAACCTTTTCTAGTACCTCACCACAGTAAAGAATTTCTTCTTAATATCTAATCTAAACCTACCCTTTTTCTTTCTTTCTCTCAAAGACCTGAAAGCAGAAGTTAATCCATCTCAGCCTCCACCACAGCCAGAAATGCCCCTGCTGGCATTGGCAGGGAGAGGTGAAGCATAACAAGGGTTAAAAACTGCGACTCACCTGCAGGATTGTTGGCAACATCTTCGGGCCAATGTTTCTTCTCTTAAGCCCAGCTGCAGTGTTTATGTGCTGCTTAAGGCTGTCCTTCCTCAGAACTTGCACATCATGTAGGTGCTTGTGCAAGAGCTCTGAGTACACAAAAAGTTGAATGCCTCGTGTAGCATAAAAGTTGCCCCATGAACCCACTCACTGCCATCAGCACCAGACATTTTATGCATTTGCGAGTAAAAATAAGAGCAAAGAATAGTGTTAAGCGTAATTTTTATTGGGAAACCACCAATTCCTTATACCTTTCAGGAGGAAGAAAGGGAGGCATCCATCAAACTGTCATTACAAATTTGATGCCACAAACCTAAATTCATGGAGCCGCCAGGAATCTGTAAACCTTTTAAAGGATACGCCTGTTTTTGACATTCAAAATAAAAAATCTTTATAGATTTTTGTGGAAACACCGATCAGCCAGCAGCTAAATGACATTTTTCAGCAGTCAGACAGACTCCACACAAACTGAATAGATGTCCAGTTTTAGAAGGACAGGTAATTACTTTCTGTGCTATGCCCAGGAACAGAAAATACTTGGCCTGTTTTACTTACTGAGTAGGAAAAGATGTTTGAGGGTGGTTGGTTGGTGGTTGTTTTTTTTTTTTTTTTCTAAAGGCTGCTACATCCTGGCTTCTGCCTCCATATAGCCTGAGTGTAGGTGCCCTTTATATAACAATAACTTGATACTACTCAAAATACTTGGCGCTGCAAGCAGGGGAGTGGAATGCAGTAAGAACACTTTAGCAGGTCTGAGGGTGAGTAAACTCCAGTAGTTTTGGAAGGAGAGGACAGAGCTTTCAGTGTACGTCTCTCCCTTGGCATTTGCCGACAATAAGAACACAAGGATTAACATAGCAGACTCCGTTTATTACACTTGGGTGGATAAAGCAATTATCTGTCTATCACAGCTGTAGTAAATTGTGCAACAGCATTAACATGGGTGGATACGTGGATAAATGCTACTCTGCCACAGAGGGTGCTGATACACAAGATAATCCTTCAAGCTGAACTTGTAAAGACTGTTTTCTTTCAGAGTTTAGATCATGTTACCCACCAGTATAGATTGAAACTGCATCTTTTTTTCTTTTTAACCACATTTTCAGGTTTCTTTGGCCATCTGAATTGTATTAGCAAGGTTATTTTAGAAATATCCCGCTTTATTCAAGTTTAAACTGTCTGCTCAAAACCTGCTGCACGGATATAAACACAGCAGTTTTCTAACATAGCAAAACAATCTGTTGAAAGATAGCAAACACACACACATCCATCCATTATTGCTTAACTGTTGTGTCTTCCATGCCTGAATTCCCACTGTAACCGCAGCATTCAGCGTGTAGTGTGCTCCTGGTTTTGGGGGTGTAAAACAAAACCAGAAATGAAAATGCACCTATTGATGTCCAGAGAGCAGTGCAGCATCTGAGAGCTCTACACTAGATTTAAACTAAGCGCCTTAAGTCTGGTTTAATGGCTGTGTTTACATCATTCCCCCCCCCCTTCTTATTCTTTTAAAGTAATCAGGTTTCACAAGCGTTAAGAAAACCATCCCCTCCTGCCAGCTGGAGGGAAGCCAGTTCAAGGAGATTTTTTTTTTCTCTCCCCCTCCTTTACCCCCTTCTTCACTATGATCTTTACTTCCTGGTGCTGCAGCAAACAAGCAGCAGAAATTGGTGAGGTATTTGCAGGATAGCTACCTTCTTGGTGGGGGGCAGGGGGAAACTTTGCTCCTCAAAGATTTTGCTACGTTCATGAAGATGATAAATCAGAATGAGGAGCTCTTGAGCTCTTTTTGGGACTGCCCTTGTTTTCCCTCATCCCTGCTTCTGATGAAAAAAGGGGGAGGAGGAGGGGGGAGTGTAACAGATACCAGCATGCAAAGGGAGCTAAGGCAGGGACCAAGACTTGCGTGACAGTCTCTGTTTATATGAGTTGTCTTTAATGTCTACAAGCAGCCATACCAGCAATGTTTAGCTGGTTTCCGGGCTCACGTGAACACAGATTCCTTTATGTTCGTCAAGGATGGATAAAGGTGAAGGCAGGGCATTGTGGAGAAAGGGGGGTCCCACCTGCTCCTTCCCTGAGCTGGCCTGTTTGGGCTGATGAACCTACGGTGCGTTGCTCAAATCAAGCTTCAAAATCCTAATCAGAATTAGAAAGTTTTTCAAGAAGAAAAGAGAAAGGAGCAACCCCACCACTGCAGCAAGGGCAGACCTGGCTCATTCACCTTGAGTACAGAGTCAGAGCAGAGGGCTGCACGAGTCCTGCAGCTCTGGATGAGTTGGAGGGTAGGAGGGAACTGGTGCAAAAGCAAGCGCAGTTGAGCCCTTTCCTGCTCAGTTTGTCCTTTTTCTCAAAGCACTGTTTTGGTTTCATTTGCTTCCAATTTTGCTGCTTTAACACACTCTTCCCTTTGCAGTGCCTGACCAGCTCGGCCCCTGCCACCTGCCCCCATCAGTCCCTCAGCTGCCAGACAAGCAGCCTGGAGCCCTGCTCCAAGGAGGCATTTTTTACCTCTCTGTGTAGAGAAATTCTGTGAGCAGCAGGTTCCTTTGCAGCTGTTGCAGTTTGCTGAAAACCCCCAGCCTCTGGGTCTACCCTTCAGCTGGGTCCATGCTCTTCACAGCCCCCAGCTGAAGTTTAGAAAGCAATTTGTATCCTCAAAAGCTTTAGAGTCATTCCCACGGGTACAAAGAGACACAGGTTACAACCCCCATGGATCATTTCTGCTCACCGTTCCTGCCCCTTCCTCCCTCCAACTACCCTTTTTGTCCTGGTGGGATGAGCTGAGAGGACATTTCCTTTGGTCCCAGTAAATCAGTGGAGACATGACCATTGACACCAGAGATGCTCTATAGGCTTGTCCTCAGTGCTGAGGTTCCAACCTCCCTCAGGGGTAGGAGTCACAGCTCTGGGAAGATGGAAATGTCCCTGGTTCCCCCAGAATCTGGACCTGGTCCTTTTGGACCCATACCAGTAGTCTGCAGAGCAGGAGTCAGGGAGGAGGGGCTCATTAGGATTTTGGCAAATGGATACACATTAGATCTGTTTCACAGGAACTGAGCGCCTCCACAGTGTGCATTCGTCTGTCTTTATTATTTCCTTTTCTCTGCAGTAGTTTCAGGTACAGGTCTCAGCTGCTTTGGGTAAAAATATGCCTTTTTTAAGAACAAAAAGAGACGGGGGCTTGTTTTCTGCCTGCGCCTGAGTGACTCCTGTTGGCACGAACAGGGCTCTGTGTAGAGTCAGAAGACTAAACTCCCAGTCTAATGCAAACTGGTGCCCTTAGCTATTTAAAAAACAAACTTTCTTTTTTTTTCTTCATTGAGTGAATTAACTACAGTTACTGCACCTATGTAGCTCCTTCTTTTATGAACTATAAGAACCTTTCCTATGCACAGCCTATGGCCTAATTATGTAATTATGTCTCTTGGGTGGATTATATTTTTCTCCTCATAATTGTGTCTTTACCTAAGAGACTGGAAGGGTTCCAAGCTTTCTCCTTTCCTGGGCAAAAATTGTTTGGCTCTCGTGTTTTGGGTTTTTTTCCATGAACTTTGGATTGGGTGCATTCAGTAGGATTGAGTGGGGAGAAACCAGCCCAGTGACAATTTATCACAAGACAAGGGACACAAGAGGGATCCTCATTACTTTCTTCATAGGTTTTTTCCTTGCAAAGAGCTAATGTGAGTCTTCTGGGCTTCTGGTTTATGGCTCCCTTATTTTTACCTCCAGTGCATAGATTGACACTGCTTTGGAGTGACATCTTGCTGCAGTAAAGTATTGTCTGAAATTTGTAACAGAACAGTGAATATTTTTGCTTCATGGTGAATGCTCAGCATTATTCAGTCCCTGCACAACAGCTGTTAGGAAGCCTTGGGCTCAGGTCTCAGCTCCTTTGCTGCGGCATAAATGTGGGTCCCTTCAGCCTGTAGCTGAATTCAGTCAAACCCATATCGGTACCTTCCAGTTACCCCTGTTCCACAAAACCAAAAAGGATGAAATGCAGGTAGACCTGCAGAGACAATTTAAGGAGAATTTGTGGTGAAATTAAGAAGACAGGTAGTTTGTCTTTTTTGTGGTGTGAAATAGTCTTCTACGATGCGAATGCAGAAGAGTAGACACTAAAAAGTGCACTGGAATGCTGCTGGTGTTCCAGGATTAAAAGAGAAAAAATCAGAGGGCTTGTCTCGAAGACTTGTAGGGTTAGTAGGAAAAAATGTGCCCACTCTTTACCTTTTTAAAGCACTTCACCTTTGGAGAACAGAGGGAATAATCAAAAGTTGGGTTCTTGATCTCTGTTGCATTTCTCTTGGAATCAAGAGACAGAGGTGCACAGACCATAAATTCACAGGTCATGAATTCTTCTACTTTCTGCCACCCCTTAACCTGAAGAAAAGTCCCTTTTTCTGTTGATTCACTGAACCCAGAGAAATCCTTGGTTACTACCCTTGAGCTCAAAGAATTTTTATCTACCTTTTCCAGCTGTAGTCACTCCATGGAATGACTCCAAACTTCACTATCTGGTGCTGGGCACATTTGTGACAGAGAGCTAACAGAAGCCATGGTGGCATTTCACAATGGGTCATCACCCTCCATTCTGCTTGGGATGTCCCAGAAAATGTGTCTCCAGCAGGTGACAGCCCAGGCTCTTACTGCCATGACCCTTCTGCCATCCCTTGCCTCTTTTATGGAGACACCTGACTCCCACAATACTTCTTCTTAAGGCAAAAGCAGAAAAAGATAGAACTGGGTGATGACTGAAAATAGCTAGCCCAGTGGAGAGTGATAAAAGCATCTGCTGAAAATCTGGTAACCAGATCTCCTGGGTACCAGGAAAAAAAAAACCACACAAAAAAGCTGGTGGGTGGTGTACACGGTACAAAGAAAGGGAGTCCCTGAGTGTCAGCATCTGGCAAGGCCACGTGTAGCATAATCTGATTAGTTTTCAGTTCCACACCCACAAGCTGAAAGATAAAAACGCACACCCCTCCTCCCTGAGGAGGTAAAAATCTTCAAGCATCAACACCACATTTACATTCTGCAAGTCAGCCTCTTCCACAGACCAATTTACATCTTGCCTCCTCCAGCAGAGTGGTGGAAGTTCAGTGATGAGAGACGAGCTCACGTCCCTTTCCAGTTACCACATCCAGCAGACTCGAGATTGCCTTGCTTTGATCTGGAAGACAGCCCTGTGCTTAGTTTAAACTGAAATGATTAAGCTGGAGATGAAGACTCCTCACATCTTCTGCCATGCCTGGGATGTGATAATTGAACATCAGCTTCCATGGGCCACATGAACATGTTCTGAGGCTGTGCTGGGCTGGCGAGCAGAAGCAGCAGCACAGGCACTGACTGGCTGGCTGCAGTTTTCACTGACCTTATAGCACTCTCAGTACTGATTTGATTCATGTAAAATGGCCAAAATTGGCACTGGAGAGGATTAATGACAATGTTTCTGTCTCCAGAAGTTTATACTCAGGTTGGTGTTTGGCTTGAAACAGCTGAGGAGTGGTGAAAGATCAGAATATTTCTTGTTATTTTGGAGCAAACACTGGATTTCTGATATCCAGCTTGTTTTGTACTGTGCCAGCAGACAAATCAGAACATCTTGTTTAGCTCTTGACTATGAACTCTCAGTTTTTCTCATCTCTTTCCCATCTCCTCACTGGTGACCTGATCTTTTCCAGTGGCTTCTGGGTCCCATCCTTAGTCAGAGACTTATGGGTCAGCTTCCATTTATTTTTGACAACATTTCACATCCAAGTCTGCTTAAGTCCACAAGCATTTTTTCTCCCATCCAAGCCAAATCCATTCTACAAATTCATCCTTACAACAGAGCAACAGGCACTAAATGAAGTGTTGCAGGCATTGGGGTAGCTATAACACTATTTTATTCTACTCTTCATATAGTTTCTATATTGCTTTTTGATGTACTCACTGCTGCAGCAGATCATGGATTCTCCCTCAGCTATTCACACTTGCTACCCTAATCTTTTTTCCTGAAATAAAATTATGCCTCAGTACTGAGACTGAGGAATACAGCTTTTCTTAGCACACTCCCCTGGGATCAGGAATTTCTCTGTCAACGGACACATATATCAATGAGAGATGAAAAGCAGCTTGTGGAATGAGTTTTAAACATGTATCACATATTTCATTCCTGCTGCTTATGTGCTACTCAGAAGGTCTTTTTAGAGTGTTTTCAGCCCATACCTCATGGCTCCTCCATACTTAACAGGATTTTTTTTTTCCTGCACAGAAATCAAGGCAGGACATTTATTTAAATTGCCCACACGCCTTTGTGAGCACCTCCTAAATACAAAGGTTTTGTTGGGTTTCCTGCTTACTTTCAGTGTGAGCACGTCTCAGCCTTTATCAAAGCAGAGAAACCCATAATGTGCAAAGCTGCAATGTCATCTTGTCTCCCTGGGATATTTCACTCGGGGACTGTGGCTCCTTCTGTAGATCCCTTTGTCACAACATGACTCCGTGTTACAACCCTAAATTTTAAATGTCCAGAAGGGGAAGGCAAGTCTGCCTTTGGCCCCTTGCTGGTTTCTGGGGACTTGCAGTTCCATTGATGCCTGGGGTCTTCCAGATGTGCATAGAGTTCTCTCTTCCCTATTTTTTTTGGGTGGGTGGGGGGGAAGTAGCAACACCCAAACCCACACATCTATAGATCATTTCAATTCAACCAGATGTGGAAATCTTTTTTCTTCTTCCTGTATGCCCCTTCTTTTTTTTCCTCTCTTTTTTTTTTCTCCCCTGCCTATCCTAAAGTGCTCTGTTAGCCAGAGCTCCCCTATAATACACATAATTAAGTATAACCTCTCTTCTAACAAAGCTATGTATGACCAAATAGAATGTGATGAAAACAAGACTGAGGGTTATCTGGCACAGGTTAGTGCAGGAGTGGCGGTGACCTGTGTAATAAATTATTTATTGAGTTACCTGAGAACAATTGAAATACATTATGCACCAGTTTGTTAGTGGTTCTTTAGTTAAAAGGTCACTACATGAACATAGCACAGGTTTTTTTCTACAGAAATTCTAAATAAAATTCACTTTCTGAGTGAACTCATTCCCAGCTAAAATCAACTCTTGTGTGTGAGACTGGAGATGGGCTTATGACATTTGCCTTATTTTGAGACCTCTTGAATTTCACAAAATCCCAGAATGGTTTAGGTTGAAAGGCGACTTAAAGATCATCTCACTCCAAACCCCTGCCATGGGCAGGGACACCTTTCACTATCCCAGGTTGCTCAATTTGCCAAAGGATGATCAGGAATGAGCAGAAGAGAAAAAAGGAGGGGAAAGAGATGTCTTTAGAAAACATAGTGGAAAATATGACTAGCAAAGGAAAAAGCAAATGCATAAAAATTGTGGGGGGAAAGAAGAGGGAGAAATCCCAAGAGAACACTGACTGCATATGTATGCAAAAGTAATTTCTTCAGATTTGGCAGCACCCAACTTGTAAAAATCTTAGTTTAAATGGATTGAGAATAGAATGCTGAAGACTAGAGTTTGGATGTAATCCTGTTAATTAAGCTGTTATTATGAAGCTTTTACAAGCCCAAAAATCATTCCCTATTTAAAATGGTTGATACTTTCTCAAGAGGGGAGTAGGCACCCATGGCAGCTCGAACATGGAGCAGCACTTTCTCCCTAAGGAGAAGGCTCCCGCCTACCCCGTGCTTTTAGACTGAGTCATTACGGGGGAGAAAACCCAGACTTCAAAGTACCAAATTATGGGTCAACTAATTAATTTTTTTAAATTGCTAGAGAAGCTTCTCCAAAGTTAAATCCCATCAAGTTTACCCTCATCTCCCAACCTGAATCTTTGTCTGTCTAGAGCTATGATTTCTCTGAATCCAGTCTGGGTTTATTTAGTTTGGATATTGCCTTGCCTGTGTGTCATGTTGGCACCGTGGTGCCAATTAGATGGTGGGAACCCGTGTACTCAGTACTGTGGTGAGAATTACTATTAAAAAGCATTTTTTTTTTTTAGCAGTGGTAGCCTGATAGTTCAATTTCAAGATTCAGTGGCCTCATTTCTGCTTCTAAAGTAAATTAAACAGTTTTGGAGTTGGTTCTATGGCCCAAAGACTGATGGGACAATCTTCCCCTTATCTTCAGAGCTGAATTCTTGTAGACTCCAGACAGATGGCTGCAATACTGCTGAGGGACAACACGGATTATCTCAAGGCACTGGTGATTATTTGGAAGGGTTCAAGCCCAAACCATACCAGAGACCCCTCCTATTGTTAAAAGCATTAAAATATTCCCCTCAATTATTGCTTGTGCCAAGGCCCGGTACTGCTTATAGGAATGGAGGCAGATGTGGTTCTGGGTTGAAATCAAGGAGTCTGGGCCCCACTTTCAGCTCTGCCAGAGGCTTTTTGCATGACCTTGATCTGTAACTTAGGGTAGGCTTCATTCCATTTAACATTGACTAATGGCAAGGGTGTCTAATTAAACCAGTCATGTGTGCTCCCTCTCTGATCAGAGAAGGAAGAGAAAGCAAATTCAGGAGGTGAATCATGCTGTTTTAAGGCGAGTGTCAGAGACAAATGAGATTAATTGCCCTCTGGAAGTAGCTATTTCTTTCCATTAACCGAAGAGGAAGTCTACATTAGAAGAGTTTAGACTAGATGCCTGATTTATGAATGGCTAAAGTTAAGTAAAATTAGTCCTGTCCTTAATCTCTATGCATGCCTTTTTCTCCCTGTGCTGAATGATAGAAATAACACCTTCTGCACCTCACGTTCAAAGGCACCATTGGACAAGGAGCATCCTTTGGAAAGAAATTAAACCTAGGAGCAAAAATACAACCATTAGAGAAGCAAAGCCCTTGCTCTTGAAACATCTCAATGACAACATAAGCAGGACCACTGGGGGCATCCCAGTGCTTTTGCCATTTTCCCCCTTCATATTTTGTCAGCAAAACACTCCTAAATGAGTGTTCCAAATATATCCAGGGGCAGTTGGCCTGTTTTGGGTGAGTGCAGTAGGAGCACTGACCATGCAAGGGTGTGTAGGGCCCAGTCCTGGCCAGCAGCTTTGGAGGTTTTCCTTGGATACTGCTCTTCTCAACTGACAGGGACTAATTACTTTCTGGAAAATCTCCCAGAGGAATGAAAGCTGATGACTAACTATAACAGAGTTAAAGAAGAAAAAAAAAAAGGGGGAGAAGAAAAACTTGCATTTTCTTAGCAAAAATCCACAACATCTAAACCAGGCATGGAGTAATTGTCCCAGTTGATAAGTTGTAGGTACATATGAGGCTTGCTTTTGGAAGGGAAAGCTTGCCTGTTTAACTACCTTGGGTAGTTAAAGGAGAAAAAATTAAAAAAAAAAAAAAAGACAAAGAAGACCTTGTGTGGGTGTCCTGATAAGTGCTTGTTTTGATCCAAATTGTAATATGTTACATGTGTATGGGCACAGCTGTGCTTGATAAGGCTTTCACCAGCACAACCATGTCCAAAACACAACCCCCTCACAAAGTTTCTGTGTTATTGGGGGTAGCTGAGATACCTGTAAATCCATTAAATCTAGTAACAGGTCCTTAGAGACCATTTTGGGATTATTTTGGGGGTGTGTTAAATTACTAAATCTTGTTATTAACGCTTTTATTTTATGATTTGCTGTTTCCAGGGCACAGACAGAAGCTTGATGACTCTAAACCTAGTTTGTTCTCTGAGCGCCTCAGTGATTTAGGGCGCATTCCTCATCCCAGTATGAGAGTAGGGGTCCCGACCCAGAGCCCACGGCCCTCTCTGAACTCTGCACCAAGTCCTTTTAATCCACAAGGACAGAGTCAGATTACAGGTAAGAGACAGAACCATAGGTTTGACTTGCACAGGCATTGGTAGTAATTGCTTATGGATATTTGTGTCTCAGCTGCAGTCAAAGAGGCTGTTACAGAGTGGGGGATGTTCTCCAAGTGAAGCTAGGTGGGAAGTGGATTTTTCTATAGTGCTTGAAGCTAAAAATGTAATTTTTTTTAAAATATATTTTTGCCATAAATCTAAAATAGTCAATCCAGGTCATTTGAGTAGGGATATGGTGAAATTCTAACTGCCACGTTGCTCTGCCTTCTCCGTGTTGCAATAGCACCTTGAGTGTACAATAGAATGAACATTTTTATTCAGCCTTGTTATTCTGCAGTCATGTTGAGGGAAGCAGCCAGCACTTAATAGTCTTTTTATCAGAATAATAATACAATCTTCTCACATGGTGGTTTCCTTCCACCAGTAGCGCTGACCACGGTTACAATAAATGAACTGGGTTATGGAGAAATCTCCAAAGGTTGCTCATGAGGGTTGTATGCAACATTTATGATTGCATGCTGAGAGACAGATTTCATTGTGCTGAGAGAAATCATAAAGCACCCACCATGTGTCACAGATTAGAAGGCTGAAATAAGATGTTTAACTGCAGCTATGCCAGAAGTTTGCAGCAAAACTGTGAAGCCTACAAAATAAACCAATGTTGTTTTTTCTAAGGTCAGAGCTGGTTAATTTTTTCAAAAGAGATTCAAAACAACTTCTATCTAACTTTGGGCATTTCTAGATTCTAAATTTGTGCTGGCATGTTTGTGTCTATCCAGGATGTAAAGAGGTGTTACCCCTGACCAATTGCTAGAATTGTTAGAGAACTTCACCTAGATGCCAGTCTGTCAACAAAGCTCTTGGCTCAATTCCCTAGACTGATTTAATACTCACTTCTGCTGTGACAGTTGTATCCCCAGCAGAGTCCTTTGCCAGCATTTTACACCAGCATTCCTTTCCTGGTAAAGCACTCCTAGTACAGACATAGTCTTTGAGTCAACCTAGGAAGATTTCTAGTTTCATGTTTCAAGTGGTTTTGACATGATACCAGCTGAAACTCAGTGGTTTTAACAAAGTGTTGTGGCTTTCTTCTTCTCTCTTTTCCTTCTTTTTTTAAGTTCAACCGGTTTATTAATTTGCAGTAAGAAAGAGAAGTGAGTTTATTTGAACCCAAAGCACTCAAGAAATTGCAACAAAAAAATCATTCCCATGAGCTGTGGCAAAGTTCTCCCAGATTTAGAAGTCTAACTTTAACTAGTGTAAAATGTTTATAATATATTAAATATGTTGATTATACCCATTACATGGTACCTGCTGCCCCCCAGCTTCCCAGAGCAGGTTTTTTTGGCTAGGCTTCATGATTTGTTCATTGGACATGTGAAGTCAGGGCTCTTGTGTATATCATTTTCTGCGTAAGAACTGCTGAACTAAAACACAATATTTTTTTCTAAGCAAGTTTTCTGTCTGGCAGTGTTTGAAGTCATAGTTCCCAAGAAAGCAGGGGGGAAATCCAGGCTATAAGCAGTTTTTTTCCTTCTTCCTTGTGCCTCCATAGTTTACCTATTGTGCAACACTATATCTAGGAACGAAAGAGGCTGAAATTCTTCCTGACCCCATCTGGTGATCAGCTTATGCCCTGAAGCACAAGAACTGAGATCCCCTTGTAATTTTCTTCCTAACTAAGTGTAACCTCATATGCTGCTCCCCTTCACATAAATGCCTCCTGTAGAAAATGTTCTGCTGGCTTTGATTAATAGACTACTTCTCTGCCTCGTTATGAGGCAGCAGCAGCATTTACAGATCTGGGAGATGAAAGCTTCAGATGAGCTTTCAATAAGCCTGACTGGAAACAAAGTTGTGTGGCATTCCCTGCCTTCTCTGCAAATTTAAGGCAGCACCAGCTGAGTCTTCATCAGGAGAGGGAAGATGCAGTGCTAGTGGGGCAGAGAGAAGTGAGCTGAGGGATGCAGGCTGGATTTCCCATCTCTTGTGGATTATGTGCTTTTATTGTTGGATAAATTCAAGGTTAGGGGATACATTAGAATCCCAAGTTGCTCTGATTTCCCCCATAATGGTGAGAACTCTCTAGTGAATAAGTGGTCTGATACAGTGTTTCTGATGCTGTTTCTCACCCTCAGAAAAGTCCAACAGCCAGCTCTCCATTTGCTTGCTGGTGGTCATGCCCTTCAGTTGGGTGGTTGGTGTGAGCATGTTACATGGGTGCAAGCTCTTAGAATTGCACTGGCTCTCCACCAGGCTTTTGGGTGCTCTTGGGGACCTTGTATGTAATCTGTAAAGCTCAGCGTGCTCTGATGTTCCACTAAAGTGCTGGGATGCTTTTTTGCAGACAGTGCCTATTCTAGGATCTTTCTTGTGGGATGGATAGGTACTCTCTGCTGCACAAACCATGCCAAGCAGAGATAAAGGTGATGCCATGGACAAGGCACCCTTTGGTCAGGTGTTGAGTGGGAAATTGCTGAACATCCCCCTGCTTGGTGCGGTGGTAGGGAGCGAGGTGCTTGAGCTGTCCTTCAGCAGCAGTTTCCCTGTTGTAGTGGAATACTCAGAATGCCACTGGCTTCTTAACATAAGCCATGCCTTGGGTGTATGTTAAAAGGGGAATAGACCCTTCTGTCTGAAAACCAGGATTTTTAAATTACCTTCATTGGAATTAAGCAAGCATTCCTTTAGAAATACCACGCTTTCATTATCTCTTTACCTAGTTATTATTTAGGGAAAATAATAAATTTCTAATAACTGGAACAGTAAATACTATCCTACAAAAAAATCCATATTATTGCTAGTAAGCACATTTTGCCTCATTCCACTTGAGGCCTTGCATAGCTATTGCATGATTAAACAGACATATTATTTAAAGCCTGGCTGACCCACACCTGAGTCTGAAAGAACTCAGCACTTTAGGGTTCACTCTTATATTTCTTTTCTCTGTCTAGGTTGTGTTTATTTTCCTGGAGTATCAGAGTACAGGTTGTACAAATCACAGCACAGTCCTTAACCTACCTCAGGACTGGGCTGTGGCAGGACAAGGCACAGAGTTGCCCTTATTCAACATGGCATTTTAACTAGGATTCAGCAAAAGCTACATCGAAGGGTGATTAAAAAACAAATGGTCCAATAAGCAGCTGCCTTTGCTGAGGCAGTGCAGATCCAATTTGAACCCTGCTTGCTGCCCGTAAATCAGGAATCCTGTCCATTCACATTTGTTCACTGGTATATTTGCTTTTTTTATTTTTTTCCCCTTTCCCTAACGGGCTCATGCAACTTGTTCATGTATCCGATTACATTCCCGTTCAGACACTGAGCTGTTGCATCAGTGTTCCAGTGTGAGACGAGGAAAACTTGGTTTTTTTTAAGATGCAACTGGTGAGGATTAGCTTCTGTGGGCCAGGAAAAGCCACAGGTGTAATGGCAGGAATGTGATAGGTGTGAGGACCCCATCAGCTGGGCAGTGGGGACAGCAAGGTGGGAGTTAAGTGAGGTTTCGTGCTCCATCACCACTGTGGCACTGGCTGATCTATAGGCAACCTCTGACTTTCATCACTGAAATAACAGCCCTCAAAGGCAAGTCCTGTGAAACCTTCACTTTCTCCCCTTTTCCTCTTCCCCTTTTCCATGCACATCAGGGATGTTATGCTTCCATTTCTCATCATTTTTAAAGCAGATTTAAAGTCTTCAGAGCCAGCTTAACAGGAAGGTAGTGAGGGGATACATCTTCACTGACAGACAGGGACTGATTTCAGGACAGTGCAAACTGAATCTGCAGCCAGCTGTATTTTATGCAAATTGATTGCATCCTCTGGTTGACTGACAAGTTGCCATTGTGGACCTCCATTTCATAAAGCTTGCACCCCTCCTATTATTCTTTTGACTTTTATTTCCCTCTACCCCCTTTTAAAACTTAGATGCCCACTGGCATGATTCATTGAATTTATCTTTTTTTTTTTTTTTAATTTCAAAAATGTGAGTCTTGGAGGGGTGGGAGGAGAAATGGATTTAGAGGTTCTTCAGGCCAAAATCTGGTCTCAATTACTTTTCTGTACATTGGGGTGTAACTCCACTGTATTTGACTTTGTTGATTGAACTGGGCAATCCAGATGAAGCCCTGGGCTTTTAAAGATGCCTAAAAAAGAGTTAGAGAAGGGAAGAAGGTTTTGCTGTTTTGCTGTTGTTGTTTTTCTGAGGGGGTTGGTGTTACAACAATAGTTGGGTTACTCATGCAGAAAGTCATCTTGGCTTTGTTAAGATCAGAAGTGAGGATATTTGCTCTAAGTGTTTACCAAAGATAGCTCCAGACAGCTTGTTTTTTACTATTGGCACTAGCACTAATCCAACCAGCAGCAGCCAGAGCTAGAGCTGATGGCTGGGTTTAAATGAGAGTATGATGCATGTGATGTCTGGGTATTAGAGACAATACACCAAGGAGCTGCCAATCTTTGATCATGCTCTGGTCATGTAACTCATCTTGGAAAAGGAGGAATTGGTTTTTTTTCCCATAGAAAATCAGTGTGCTTCACAATCCAATGCCAAAGTGAAAAAAGTTGCTCTTCAGGGATATTTGCAAGATTTTGCTTCTCTCCATTGACACTTCAGAATATGGAAGGTGTCCCTCCCCATGTCAGGGGGTTTGGAACTAGATGATCTTTAAGGATCCTTCCAACCCAAACTGTTCTATGATCCTATGATGATTTCTGTTGGAAGAAGAGAAGTTGTGATACTGGAAAGCCAATGCCTCTGGTGGGAGAATGGGTCACTAGATGGGCTTTTTCTTTCTTTCTTTCATTTATAATTTTAGTTTTATGTAGTGCATCTCCTCTTGGACTAACTTTTAAAGACTTTTATTGTCCATTAAGCATTAATATCCACCATCCATTTAATGCAGTCAGTCAGAGACAACAAAGGTCAAGAACCCTGTGTATGTCCCATGACTATAAATGTGACAGCAAAACCTAGACACAAAATAAAATGCAATACTCAGTATTTCCTGCTTTGTGGAGGTTCACCTGGAAGGGCAAACAGGATGGAGCTGTTTGCACATTAGTTTAGGCCTCGCCCCGCTGATTTGTTTCAGCTGAACTGTGCCCAGGCTGTCTCAGCATACCCACAATATGCCCTGCTGTGAAGGAATACGCTGAGAGCTGCACTTCCCCTCACACCCACGCAGGCATAACAGAAATGTTTACAAAAGGAGGACTGCTCTTAGTAATCACTCCAAAGTTTTTGAGTGTAAATGCCAGCTCAGAGTGGCCCTCTGACTCCTTCACTGTTGTTGAATGCTCTGTTAGCCCTTCCCCATGGCTGCCATATGGAAATAAGGGTGGCTTTTTCCTGGACAGTTAATTTTATTTTTATATTAAGTATCTTTCCTTGTTTGGGAGGGACTCCTTTAGGGAGGAATCCACATGCACTCAGAGCTCTAAGGTTTCTCATCTGTTCTGGGCTTTTTTGTGATGGGAAGATGTGCCATGCCTGCAGAGCATGTGGTGCTTTGGGTGGTGGTGCAAAGTCCCTGGCTAGCAGAGATCCTTGGACACGTGGGAGCCCACCAGCCAGAAACAGTAGGGAAGCTGGCCTGTGGTGTAGGAGGCTAAGGAAAACCTCTCACAAATCATCTCACAGCTTCTTCCCCAATAGTGTGTGTAAATAGTCATCCTACCCCTTCTGGGCCAGAACAAGGACAAGGTGATCCTCTTAAGGGCCTCGTGTTTGCCTCAGAAGCATCTGTGTGAGTCTGCCCTGGAAGTGCTGCTGTGGCAGCTGGCACATCCCTGTGGTGCCCCCAGCACCCTCCCTCCCCCAGGAGGTTTGATGGTGTGTGGGACCAGAAGAGATGGTCTGGTGGGCCTCAATGGCCAAAGCCAGTGGTCCAGCACCATTGCAAGGACCATCTCCATGGGAACCAGAGGGTGCCACATGAGCTGCATGTCCACCTCCAGGGACTGTCTGGGGAAGCTTTGGGCTCTGCCTCGTGGCATTTTTCACTGTGAATTGGGCAATGCTGCTGAGCAGTGATGTTTGCCCTGTGACTTGGCAGGGTGTTTCACCACTCTCTTCTCTCACGTCCCTGCAAACCTTGACCACCATCAGGCAGCAAGGGCTGGCTTTAGGACATTTGCTCTGGGATCTGGTGAAACTTGTATTTTCACTTTCTGGTTTCCTAACGGGTCACAGATACCTTGAACCAGTCATCCCCAGGGCAATATTTCCCACCCTGCCTTGACCATGACCTCAACCATGCCTTGGTGTGGAGGAATCAGAGTAACCCTCTGGCCTGAGGTACTGTGACCTCCTCAGTCACTGAGCTCTGATGAATCATCTAATGTTCAATTTGGTTAAACATTTTCCTCTTCATTATTTCCTCTTCCCTGGGAAGACTGATGTATTTGAGGTAGATGTTGAAAGAATATGTGGTATGTTTTTGGGGTCAAGTAATGGTCCATCCAGCCCTATATCCTGCTTCTGACAGTGCAGTATGAGAAACTGTTTTGAAATACCACATGAGCCTTTGAAAGACCCCTTTTTGCTATTTGTCATTCTTGTGCCCACACAGACATTCACAGTTGCTAGATTAAGGGTGTTAAGTATAAAACCAAGTCTACCATGGGTGTTCAAAGTGATGAGAGTGCCAGAGATGCTTAAGAAGTTCTTGTGCCATGAGGATTACACTATCAGGAGTGGCATAAGCCTCCAGAAAGGTGCCTCTTTTTCTGAGCTTTCCACCATCTTAGACCAAAATGATGTAAAAACATCTTCTACTATGACTTTTTTTCCAGCCTTTACCTGCTGTGTTATTTCCTCCTAGCATTGAAGCTGACCTAAACCCAAAACTTTAGGGGCCCTGTTTTCGATTCAGAAGCAGAGATTGAAAAGGTCTTGGAGTTTGAAGGATCTTGGATTTAAGATTGTGCTCCTAACACACCATTAATTTTAAGACTGTTTTTCCAGCAAGCCTAGGCTTTCTGTTCCCATTCAAAGATCATTTACCATTGACTGTATGGTGAATTATCGTAGTGGAATGAGGCAGAGAAATATGTCAATATCAGATGTAACAATGAGCAGTCAGTCAGATTTGAACCTGTGCCAATCCATACAACCTTGGCCTTGAAAATGTTAAAACAAAGAAGTTCATTACATTTAATGATCAAGTGTCCTTTGGATTTCTGAGAAGTTTATGTTAACCATTTAAATTACTCAGTTCTAATATAAATGGCAAACTCCAGGAAAATCCTCTTAAAATTAAATTGGAAGGTGGTTTTTTTTACATATATATATCTATATAGTTATTTTGCTTCAAGGAAGTATCTGCTTTCCAGACATTTCTTCAAACAAATCATGTCTGAAGAGAAATAATAAACAAGAAGTAGCTGAAGCTACAAGGTTTTGCTGTGTGGAAGAGCAGGGAAAGGAGTTAAAAAAAGAAAAAAAAAGTTGAATTTCCTGAAAAAGAGCCTTTGCTTATGCCATGTGGCTGTCACATTGCTGTCTGCAAAGGAAGACTTTAGCACAGTGTTCTGATAGAGCAAGTTCTCCAAATCAAGTATACTTGATATACTCAATATACCTGAGTGCTTCCTTGAAAATAGTAGGCAGGATTTGAAGGGATGTGTTACAATTTCTGTGAGCTAGTCCAACGATAGTTTTCTGTTTATTATGCAGTGCCCCAAACAAACTTTGAGACTGAAAGTGCTTTGGTTTTGTCAATGTAAGGAAATAAAAAGCATAATTTATGAGGTATTCAGTGGTATCTTTACCATCTGATATTAACTGAGAGCGAATGGTTTGTGAATCCAAACAACAGTGAGTAAAACTAGGTCTCCTTCTACCAGTGCTTCAGCAAAAATTGATCTGTGTTTATCCTAAAGATAATTTCCTCCATAGTGAGCTGTTACAAATATATCAGCAGGTATCATTAGCTTCCAATAGTTATCCCAAACCATTTGGTTTCATATTTTGTAATTGAGGGTACTGTAAGTAATTGGGCCAGCATCCAAATGTGACATTTTTTTGACGGATGCTGTAAGATTAATGACATTTTTCAGCTTGGCTAGTATTTTCAGCATTGAAAACACTATTGTGTGATGTTTGAACTGGATAACAGCTTGACAGGCGTGCCAACTGCTGACTGTAGAGTCTGCCCATCTCTGAAGGAAACGGCCTTAGGTTGTGCCAGGGGAGATTTAGATTGGATCTTATGAAAATTTTCTTCACTCAAAGGTTGCTCAGGTTTTGGAGCAGGCTGCCCAGGAAAGTGGTGGAGTCACCATCCCTGGAAGTGTTTAAAAAACCTTGTAGCTGTGACACATAGGGACATGGTTTAGCAGTGCACCTGGCAGTGCTGGACTCAGTGGTCTTAGAGGTCTTTTCCAACTGTAATGACTCCATGATTCCATGAAGTCTACTTCCTAAGATCAGACCTGGGGTCATTCTTGTTGTCTGCTTCTGTTTCTGATTCCTGGAGGATTGGCAACTCCTAGTATAATATGTTGGAAGAGAGACACCAGGAATTTGCATCCCAGCTTCTAGACCTCTGGTCTGTTCATTTCCCACAGAAATTGTTCTGGGGAGGGAAAAGCACAGACCAAGACTTGAAAGGGCTGAGCATTGAGGAGCAAGTTGTGTTTCATCACATTCTCACTCTTGGTAGTATTGATGTGTGCATGTTCAGTAATCCCACTTCTTTCAATTAGGCTGTTGATACCCTAAAATTTTTCTTCCTTTAAAAAAAAAATTTCTCTTTTTTTTTTTGTGTGTTTGTTTTTATTTTCCCCCTAGACCCCAGGCAGGCGCAGTCATCCCCGCCATGGTCCTATGACCAGTCTTACCCATCCTACTTGAGCCAGATGACTTCACCGTCCATTCACTCCACAACTCCCCTGTCCTCCACTCGAGGCACGGGACTTCCAGCCATTACCGATGTGCCCAGACGCCTCTCAGGTAAAGACTCTGTTTTGCCTAAAACAATTATGTAGAGAGGAACAGGACTGGCAGAGGCTGCCTCCGTGGCCTCAGACAAACCTTGGCAAGGAGATCAAACCTCAGCAGTGGTACCAGCGTTCCTGCATGGCAGGCAGGATTTAAAATCCCTTTTTTTCCAATGTGGAAGAGCTGCTATGTTGCTCTGAGCATGTCTCTCTCGAATAACTTTAGGTCCATTTCAGATTAGATTATTTTTAAATTGTGAACCTGATTCTTTGAAGAAATTCTGTCTTTTTTTTTTTTTTTTTTTATTTCCCCTACAAAAGGATGGTCACTTGCATGTAATTAGGTACTGGCACAGGTTTCCCAGAAAAGCTGTGGCTGCCCCATCCCTGGAAGTGTACAAGGCCAGGTTGGATGGGGCTTGGAGCAACTTGGTCTAGTAGAAGGTGTCCCTGCACATGGCAGGGGGGTTGGAACAAGATGATCTTAAGATCCCTTCCAACCCAAACCATTCTGTGATCCTGTGTTTTAAAGTAAATGTTATGCTCTCTATTTTTTGGTGCTTTATATTTGTGGTATGTGTGCTGCTAGGCATCCTGGCAGATAGATGCCTTTATTTCTTCAGTAGTTATGGCTGAGGTTCATTCTCCTGTATTTCAATCCAGTAGCTCAAGAAAGACTGTTTCCTTAGTTAATATGTACTTAAGAAGCCTATCAGAAACAAGCTGAGTCACTTAAAGGTAAAGATTGGCCAAATTGTGCTTTGGAATGATGCAGGAGAGAGGAATAAATTTAGGAACATAGAAGAGACAGTAGTGAGGAACTGAGACTTTTTTTTTACCAAACAAATGCACATTTATATATTGCACAATTCACCTCTAATGGTCTCAGTGATAAAACCATCTGTGTAAAGTAATCTGATTACCCCAAAGTAAGAGAGAGCCTGTCATGGCACACAGTCACCTTGTACCTCTTGCCAAAAATTAGGAACCTTAGGGGAGGGAGGCTCAGTCTTAAAACTCCAACCTTGCAAGTGTGGAAATATTAGCAGCGTATGCCAAAAAAGCATGTGTAATGTAAAGAGAGCCTTTATGATTCATTAATGAAAACCAAAGAATCAGTCTTATTACATCTATTTTTTGCATGTTTGCAAGATATTATTATAATCTTGGATGCTGCTGCCATACACCTGTTTGATTCCCAGCCAGGTGAATTTCTTGCTGTTGTGTTTTCCCCTTCCACCAAGCTCATAGCGCTGGAAATGTTGATCACTCCACTGAGCTGCATCCCTGACAAGCTGAACTGCAGCCAGCAGGCGTGGAGGATTTGATTAGCATAGACTCCTTGATTTCTTTCATCTTGGAGGAGGGAAGCTTTGTTTCTCAAACAGCCAGCTGCAAACCGCTCTGCAGCCCTAGTGCACTCTGCCTTCACAGACATGCCAAAGATCTCCATGTGGGCCGAGGGCTGGAGGGTTTTGGAGCAGGTTCCTGCGGGCTCTCCATGCAACACCCTGACTTGGGTCAAAAAACTCGATCGGCTTGATGCTGAGGAAATGCTTTGTTTGGCCCGAAACAGGTTCCCTTTGAGTCAGAGCCTCCTGATGGTCTGTGTTGTCGAATGGGTTATTTTTGCAATCGTGCCCGCGGCAATACCTGCAGGAGAGGCTCGGCTGGGACCTGGCAGCTGCACGCCGCATGCTTGCCCTGCAGCCCTTGCTTGTCTGTGTGTATTCAGACGTGAGCTCCTGGCATGTGGGCACAGGCAGGGAGTGACTAAAAGACCTGGCTGTGTATGATGTGTGGCCGTGGACTGAACTTTCCTGCCGTGCTCTATGGCCAGTCGCCTTCGTGCTTCTTGTCCTTCATCTTTCCAGGGCTCGAGTGATGCCTCCGCAATGCCCTGACCTTTTCCCAGCATGGGGATCTTGCTTCCAGTTAGATTCCAGAGTGAAAAAGGGGACTTTGATCCTCCACAAGTGCCAGAGGTTGTGTTTGCTGACAGAAATAGAAATTCAGAATAGAAATGGTCTATTTGGAATTAGAGAGAGGCATTCCTGGCTGAAGGACCCACTCGGATGCTCAGCATGCAAGAAGGCACATTGCAGCCCCGGCTGCAAACCTGACAATGCCTCTCAAGGGTTTCACTGTCAGTGCCACAGGGAGGGAGGGCAGCATCCAACACCTCCTATATCTAAAGAGAGAGAGAAATGCAAGTTTTAGGTAGGTTGCCCCGTACAGCAAGCAGTTTACCCCTCACACTCAAAGAAATGCAAATCTTCACTCAGTTACTTAATGCATATTTAGAAAGAGAACAGAACTTTGAAGAGGTTTTGCAGAAAATTACTGCAAAGAAACACTAAAATCCTTAGAAAACTTCAGGCATTTTTAAAGCATGAGGGAGAAATTAGAGTTTTATAAGGCCTTGAATAAAAAAGTCGCTTTCCGATACAGTGGCAGAAATCTGATTATCGAGGCTGTTAAAAGTATACAAGGTCATTTTAATGAATGCCATATTAACTGCCTGTTGCTTAACATCATGCAGGAGGAAAAATGAATAAAACCTCCCCCCTAGCCTTGGCTGTCACACCTACAGGCACAGAACTTCCTATCTGCCCTAATTTCACACCACCCACCCTTTCCATGAGCCTCCACGCTTCACCCAGACAACTGCTAAAGTTGTTCTCACCCAGATGTTGAAAATATTCCATCCAATAAAGCAGAAGTGGCTCCTGGTTTTATTCTCAGTGGCAGCACTCAGGAGCTACTTTTAATCATTTTCTTTTGACCAAAACCACACTCATTCTGTGGCCAAAGTGGTGGCGTTCTTCCCCATCTTGGGATGGATACATGAGCCAGCAGTGTGCCCAGGTGGACAAGAAGGCCAAAGGCACATGGCCTGTATCAGCAGTGGTGTGGCAGCAGGACCAGGACAGGGAGCATCCCCCCCTGTGCTGGGCACTGCTGAGGCCACACCTTGAATTCTCTGCTCAGAGAATTCAGGACCCTCATAACAAGAAACACATTGAGGCGCTGGAGCGTGTCCAGGGAAGGGAACGGAGCTGGGGAAGGCTCTGGGGCACAGGTCTGAGAAGGAGCAGCTGAGGGAGCTGGGGGAGCTCAGCCTGGGCTAAAGGAGGCTCAGGGGGGACCTTCTCATTCTCTACAACTCCCTGACAGGAGGGTGAAACAGGTCAGGCTCTGCTCCCAAGTAACAAGTGACAGGATGAGAGGAAATGGCCTCAAGTTGCACCAGAGGAGGTTTATATTGGATATTAGGAAAAAATTCTCTGAAATGGTGGTAAGGCATTGGAACAGGCTGCCCAAGGCAGTGGTGGAGTCACCATCCCTGGAAATGTTCAAAAGGCACATGGATGTGGCCCTTAGGGACATGGATTAATGTTGAACATGGGTTCAACATTACTGGGTTGGACACAATGGTGTTTTCCAACCTTAAGGATTCCATGAATTTTGGTGATGAGTTTGCCTGTGTTTCAACCCCAGATTATGCTGAGCATCAGAAGAGGTTTGGGGCTGCAGGACAGGATGTGGTGGGGCACTGCCATAGCAGTGCATGCAGTTCCTCATCCCATGGGAGAGGAGAAAAGGGCAGCAGGCTGCAACCCCGAGGAGCTCCTCAGGCAGCTGCTGCAATGCAGCTGAACTGGTTGTGTCAGTGTCTCAGATGGTTTCTTTGCACTACTGGCAGGTTTGCATGCGTGCTGCAGGCACGTGCATGTGTGTGCCCATGGCTGCCAAACTGCAAGTGTTCATCTTTTATATTCTCCAACTGGGGGTCAGTGCTCTGTTTGCACCTACAACTAATCAATGATATATCCCAGGTATTTGGGCAGTATTCAACATCATGAGCTGAAAAGCAAAGCAAAAAAAATGTTATCTGGCATCACTCATGCAACTTTTGAACCAATGATCTTTTTGGTTCAGAAGTTTCAAATTCATATCAAGAACAAATAAAGAAACAAGTTCATGAGGCCATGAAATTGCCTTACCTTAATGTTCTGATCATAAAAAGAGCAGAATTCCCCATATTTTATTAAAATGTCTGTCTGTTCAGACTTCCCCAGAAGACAGTGAAAGTTGGTGGCCCAGCAGATTAATATTCTTAATTAAATAATATTGTAGTGGAAGCCATGGGAATATAAGAAAAGGGTCATTTTAGAGAGAGTTTGCCTGAGGGATGTAGTCTTATTGCATGATTCATAGTGAATGCACTCAGTCTTTGTGTCCTATGCATAACCAAAGTGCATGTGGGACGGGGAGCATGAGTGACTATTAGGTAATTAATGTATATGATTCATATAAATATACACATCACAGCCATTTTACATAACACTTTGGGGCTGATCCAGCAAGTCCTCCCCACATGGAAGGTTCAGAGCAGGGAGTACAGGTCGGGTTGTTCTTGCAGTCAAAAGAGGGCTGCTCCCAGGCAGGTGAAGGAGGGACGGGTATAGATGTCCCCAGGGCAGACATCCATTCCTGAGACGCTCACCCCCAACTCCCTTTTGAATCAGTGGGGACAAACTGGCATTTTCAGGACTTGACTGGTCTGCAGGTGATGTGTGCTGGTCCCTGGCAGTGCCTGGGAAGAGCCTGTTTGTCTCTGAAGCGAGCCTAGGTGAGTAGCTCAAGTACAGGCACGTATGATCTGATAGTCTGCCTTTGCTGAGGTGATTTAAGAGATAGTTTAACTGTCCCATAAACATATCCATATCACAGCCTAATTACACTCTAGTCCTGATTTAACCCTACCTCACCCTGACCTCGACCTTCTCCGCTGTTTAAGGGTTAGAGCTTGATTTTAATTTTGTTGAGAATCCTGAGAAGGGGAAGGTGAGGAGACTTCTTCTTCCCCTACACTTTTCCTGGACCTACTCACCCTTCTGTCTCAACACAGAGACTAAAAAAGTCTCTTACTTTTTGCTTCAGCATTGAGAGAGACTTGCAGGGTCAAGATCTTCAGATGCTGGAGGACCTGTCCTGCAGGTGTACCACAAACACATTCAGTGCTGACTGTGGAAGATCCTGTCTGTGATTACAGGTTCCACATGACAAATGAGAAAATTAAAACTGAATCTAAATAGCAGGACAAATCCCCAAACCCACCTTTTCCAGGACTGGGCTGGACCCTTCCTAGATATTTGTCAGCTGGGGACGTGCCACCAAGCCCAGACATTGCTGTCCCACTAGCTGGAGTCCCCACAGGATGCAGGGTGAACTTTGCTGTCTTTATATTTACTATGTTATTGAGTAGGGCATGCTGAGTTAGATGAGGGAGATGCTGGGATCAGGCCCTAAACAAAAGAAGTCTGCAGCCCCATCCCTCTGAACTAAAATGGCCAGAAAGTGGTATCTTCACCAATAAATTACACAGTGGTAGGGCTGGACTGTTAAATACCAGTACTGTTAAGCTGTCAGCAAGGCTGGTGTTGAGTGGGGTTGGCCAGCATGGTCTCAAACAGGTCCCAGCTGTGGTTTGGAAATGAGCAGAGTCCTGAACCTGCTCCTGTGGGCAGCTCAGAGTCAGCCACCCCATTATGGAGTCAGGATTTAACATTACATCTGTGGCCAGACCATCCTGACTAGATTTAGAGCCAGAGAATGTGCCCTGACCCTGTTTGCTAGTTCGTGTATAGCCAAACTTTCCCATTAATTTGTCTCGCCCTGTAGATAAATCACCACAATGTTTTGGGCCATCCTGGACCCTCATCTCAAATTGAAATTTAAGAAACCTTCCTGTTTTCCCAGTTCTGATGGCTGGCAAGTATAAATGCAATGCCAGCCATGACTTAATCAGGGACAATACTGTTTTTTTACACAATTTAATTTTCATTCTTGTTAGTCTAAAACTCATATAATAAAAAAACTACATGCAATGAATCCAGCTGAACCTCTGGATTTAGTATTTGTATGTCAATGAGAAAGAGGCTGACTGTGATGGACTTTTTTTTCTTGGGGTCCTGTGCTAGTTGTCATCTTGGGTTTCTCACCCTGTGTGTGAATTACCTTGGATTTTGCTATTGTCATGTACTCACATGATTTTTTTTTACTAGGATTTTTCCTTTTTGAGGGAATTTGGTCTTTGAAACAACTTTTAGAAATAAAGCTTGTTTGTCTTCTCCTAAGGAGCTCAGAAAACTTTAGAGCAACAAAGTAGAAACTGTGGCCATGGAAGTAGCTGTGCTTTCATCCCTTAATTCCTGCTAACTTGATTAAATGTTGTGGGCAATAAGGAAATTTCAGGACGTGGCGTTTCATAAGGGAAGGCACTAGTGCTGTCTCCAAAATGCAATTCTTTTCTTCTTTATGTGTTGTGGGAAGCACAGAAACAGTTAATGCCGTGGCTATTGCCAGCATGGCCCTGGTGTGAGCAGCCCCTGCAATGAATGAGCAGTTCACGCTTCAGCAATATTGTCTCAGGCTCTTGGCAAACCCAAGAAGCCAGCTCGGTTTCTGGTGTGCTTGCTATGCTGGGATGTTTTTCTTGGTGACTGTAACAATTTTCACTCTGTCTTCTTCTTCTTCTTTTTTTTTTTTCTTTTTTTTTTTAATTAAATGGAAGCCGAAGGACTCAAGGTTGTCTCTGTCTCCATTTTGCCTTGCTAATGTTCAATGCTTTCCCTGCAAAGTGAAACTGAGTCAAGGCAAAGTAAAGAACTTGGGGGAGCTCAGGTCTTCAGAAACAACCCGCTCATTTTGCTGCCTTCCCTAAACTTGTAACTCGCCTTCCTTTTTCTTTTTTTTTCCATTATTTTTCAGTGGTTCTATTTATTTTGTTTACCGCAGGTTTTCCATTTTTAGTCTCCTGCCCACTTGGTGCCACCTGGGAATCTCAGCACCTTGGCACTCATCTGTGGGCTTTCAGTAGCAGCCTCTCCACTGGGCTGAATCTCTCATTGGAGTAATTGTCCAGAAGATGCGTTGCATGATCCCTACCTCAAATTTTTCTAGCGTGGGTGGCCTCAAATTAGGCACCTATGCCCATATTTAGGTGGTAAAACAAGTGGGCTGATTTTCAGATGTTTGAATGTTACAATGTGTGTCTTTAAGCTCTTTTCATTTACTTAAAACGGCTGTTGGGAGAGGAAATAAACAGGAAAAATGAAGGCAGAGGGAAGGAGTTTTATTCCTGAAATAAGGGATTTTAAAAAGTACTGAAAAGAAACAAGTGGAATGTTTTGAAATGGAATAAATTTGTTGCTGATACAGGCAGGAAATAGCACACTCAAATATATGTGGATGTATAGATATATTTTTATCTGAGCTTTTTTTGCAATGTGTTTTATATTCAGGACACATATCAAGATTTGCATCTGTTTCCAGAACTTGCTGCTAACAGTTAGTAATGATGCCAAAACATACTTTAGTTCCAGCTTGAGACCAAATGATATTCAGGGCTTTTTTTTATTACTAATTTAGGGTCTGATATTAATTAAGGAAATTTTCCATAAGTGCCAGGCTTTTTCTGAAGAACTCATTAAAATTATATTAACTTAAACCGGAATCACAGTCTGAGCATGTTTTGTAATGATTATTCTTACTGACTCTGCTGGGTTTTGTAAACAGAATGCTAATTGTTAGTGGGGCAACCGGGTCCTCAATTCCAGACTTCCAAAGGGACAGATCCTGAGCCACTACCTAGATGTGTGTTCCCAATAAAGTCAATAAGCCTCTAACAGGAAGGCTGTGGGATCAAGCTCTTTGTTTCATCCTTCTGCAAAGGCGTTTGATGATTTCTCCCTTCCCTTTCTGGAATTGCTGTTAATTTTCTACCTAGGATGGAGCCAGCGATGGCAGCTGAGGGAGGCTCACATGTGTGCTGATGTGGAGAGGAAATGGATCTTCATGTGTGAAGCTCTCTGGTACATACAGGGTGGTCAGGTCCACTTATTTACCCCCCTCCCCTCATGGGCCCGCAAGAAAGCTGGGGAGAGGCTTCTGATGAGAGCATGGAGTGACAGTGCAAGGGGGGAATGGCTTTAAACTGAGAGTTGATTTAGATCAGACATGAAGAAATCGTCACTGTGAGGATGGCAAAATACTGACACAGGCTGCCCAGAGAGGTGGTGGATGACCCATCTCTGGAAACATTTTGTTGAATGCCAGGTTGAATGGAACTCTGAGCAACCTGATCTAGTTGAAAATGCTGCTGCCCATGGCAGGAGGGGTGGACTAGGTGACCTTTAAAAGGCCCTTTCCAGGCCAAACCATTCTGTGATTCTACGATGTTGCCCTTAAGTCTTTGTGGCCTTGTGTCTTTGTTGCATTGAATTGGGTTTTATTAATTGGCCAATATGAATTTACTAAATGGTTCCATAAAATGCTGGAGAATTTGATCCTTCTCAGACTGTGATTGTGTTTGGTAGAAGATAAGGTAAAGGAATATCATATCCCTTTCAGGAGCCGAATGGTTTAAATTCTGCAAATTTTACGCTAAAAAGTACAATTCAAGAGGTAAAAACTGCTGCTGGTAGAAATAGCCGCAACTGCCTTGGTTTCATTGAAATTTCCTCTCATTTCTGGCCACTCAGAATTTGACCACACTGAATTTGGTCAGCAAGGAAGTGTTAGATACCAGCAGAGCTTCAAAAACACCTTTTTGAAGTGGTTTAGTAATGGTTGTTGGCCCCATTTTAGTCATGACCAAATCTCTTCCTCTCTTGATGGATGTTTTAGCAGAAAAGAACCTGGTGTCCTGCCAGCTTGGCTGTCATATTTCAAAGAGCTTTGATACTAGTGATACTGGGCTGATATTGGTACAAAAGGGAAGGCAAGAGCCATGCAAGTGGCTCAGCTTTTCTGTGGTTGTACAAAAGCAAACAATGTAGGCAGTGAAGAAGTCGAAGATGGATGAGATAAAACGAGGGAGCGCACCTTCACGTGGGTCACTAAGGATGTTATTAAGGGAGAAGGAACTACTTCATATGCATAAAGGGAGTGTATTTGGGGACACTAATCTGGAAATCTCTTAATATTTGCTTTCAGACTGACTCAAAAGGCAGTGAGGGAAGGGATCAAAAGCAGGAGATGCCTTCCTGAGCTTGGGACAGTTTCCCCATGTCTGCAGGAGCAGTGTGCGGGTGGTGAAGTGGCCCCTCAGGGAGAACCCAACCCTGTACCCACATGGTGCTTGGTGGTGCTGCTGTGTCCAAGGAGTTTTTGTGGAGTGTGAGGATTTTTACAATGGTGAAGCTTCATCTATGAGGCTCAGGGAAGAATAGTTTGACATAAGCAAATCTCCACAGAGGTATAAATTCATTGATTATTGTACAGTGAAGCCCATGTGAACATTTGCTTTGAACCCAGGTGTAAGATTTCCCCAAATTAGCTCTCATTTGAACTTGAGGGCAACCTTTGAGAAAAAAAAGAAAGCCCAAACACTCAGTTGGGCTTAATTGAAAAATTTCCAGGGAAGCAAAACCCACCACAGCCTTTGGTTACAGATGCTAATTGACCTCACTTTGAAATTTGGGTTTTATTACCAGTCTGAATTTGTCTAACTTTAGTTTCCACTCATTTGAACTTGCTACAACTTTGCAATAACTTTGTCTGCCAGAACGTAGCACTGATTTTGATTTCTGAGGGTCTCGTGGGTTCCTGTGTTGGTGACAGGTACAGGGAGGTGGGTATGACAGGAGGCTGTGGTGGGTCTCAGGGAGGTGGCAGAAGTCACAGGGAACTGGATGGTGCAGGACAGAACTGGTTTGACTTGCAAAGAATCTGAAGGGGGACTGTGAAAAAATATTTTGGTCAATTCAGTTTGCTGTGGCTTCACTATAATCTGTCAAATCATGGAAGTTCCCTTTCCTAATCAGCCAAACTCCTACTGTATCTGCTGAAAAGGTGTTATTTTTGGTTGAATTACTGTGGCACTCCACTTTTCCAACCCACCTGAAAAAATGGACTGGGTGAGCATTTTTCACTGACTTTGTGGGCTTCTGCAATTCATTTAGGAATTTTTCTGCCCTTGTATTTGCCCAATTGCAAAGTCCTCACAAAATGAATTTAATTTCTCAGACACTACCCTAGATGGAGATAAAGGAATAAAACAGTAGGATGCATGTCCTCACTTAGTTTTCCTGCACTGTCCAATCTTCCATTTTAAGAAACAAAACCATAATCACAGGAGCTTTTCCTCCCAGGTTTAGTTTGCATTTCCATTGTCAAAAGCAAAGCTCAGAGCTGAGGCTGTGGCCCTGTTGGGGAGCAGACACCCAGTCAGAGCAGCCTCTTTGCTCTCCACAATCCTAATTATTCAGCAGGCAAATTTGCAAATAGACAGTTGAAACTGTGTTAATCTCTTGGGATTACTTGGACCAGGCAATGTTCTCATTGTGTGAAGAAGTTTAGTTCTGTCAAGAGAGGTATCATTATGCACTTAAAGCAGGGGATTTTGTGGTGGTTTCAAGGTGCATTTGGAGGAGGAGAGGAGTCACTGTGCTGTGTGCGCAGCCCTATCTGGGCCATGTCATCTCCAAACTTCCCAGCTGTTGTTCTCAAAAGTCTCTCTAATCATCCATTTAATCTTTTATCCTGTGGTGGCCATGTGTGTTAGCTGTAATGGGTTATTTTGTAACTTGGGAGTGCTGGGATCGGCAGCTAGAAGAAGCCTCCTTGGGCTTGTGTGAGAAAGAGGAGCAGTAGTAAGAAAGGGGAGCATTGGCAGAGAAAACACCTTGAAAGTTTTAAACCAAGGATCAATTCTGAAAGCAAAATGGAGGGGTAGGGCATCTCATGGCAATCTTTCCATCTCTTAACATCACAAATCTCTGGCAGTGAGCAGTGAAAGGTGGTATGCTTGGGTTAGGAGCAATACCCACAAAGCCTCTTTCATTTAGCTGAGATGAAAAGCCCCTACACAAGCTCTAGTGATGCCACATGTGTGGTTTCCACTCGTTATTTTTAATGTTTAACTGGGCTATCACTGTCTGATCCATAGGCATCACTGCTTTTTAATGCCCTTTCCTATTAAACAGGTACTGTTTAGAATTGGCAGAATATTATAAAGCAGCTAAAGGTATGTCTATCTTGGTTAAGTTTACTAACTAGGGTTCACAATGGGCTTGCTTGGAAAACCAGTTTGAAGCACAGGTACAGGACCAAATCTATGAGGCACATCATTTTTATTGGATAGATGTCTGTAAAAACACAGCTTGCCATATTTAATTTTGCACTGAAATGATGTTTTGTGTTGTGTTGAAAGCTGATTGTGGGATTGAAAAATTTCCACAAACTGGAGATCAGTCCCCTTGTCAAGGCATCAGTTGAGGTTTTGGCTTTAGCTGGAGCATCCAGGTTTGGCTCCTGCAAGCAGTGCAGTTCAGTGATCAAAGCAATAGTTGTATTTGGGAATAGCTAATGAACCTCTGCTGGAATCACTGCTGGCCGCAGAGAGTGTTTGTATTGTGATGGTGTCTGGAGGTCTCATCCCCCTTGTGCTAAGGACTTTACAGCGATAGAGGAGGAGGAAAAAAGGGAAATCAGCCTGTCCCCTATGAATTTGAACTCTTAGGTACAGTACAGCTTGATTACAAGATGTGCAACGGAGTACAAGAGGGAATTGGAACATGAAGGGAATCAGTGAGGTGGTGGCAGGGGTTGCAAAGAACAACATTGGTATTTTTGGTTTCTTTGCAAAAAAATGAAATTTTAAGGAGGGTACTGAAGTAGCTCTGGGGCTCTTCACCTCTTTCCAGGCTTCAGAACAAGCAGGAAAGAAAGGAAAAGCTGCTTGTCACACTTGTAATGAGAAGCAAATTGTGTTGGTCAGGTTAGGCCAAGGGACCATCCAGGACCCATCACGTTCTCAGCTTGGCCAGAAGTGGTCCCTCAGTTCCCCTGGAGCTCAAAACCAGAAAATATATATATATTCTGTATTTAATAGCTGTTGACACAGCTCTGTGAATCTGCTTACCCTTAGGTAGGTGGGAATTAACCTCAAAGAGCTGCTGGATCAATTATATTTCCTATAGGTCTGTAGTGTCACAGTCTGATCAGACTGACAGAGACCTTGTGAGATCATATGATCTGTGCTCCTGTGTGGAGAAATAGGATCAAACATCTGCAAATAATTCCTGTTGAGTGGAGCCAACTAGTTATGTGTGTTGTTGCCACTGAAAACAAAAATAAAACTATGTCCCAAAGAAGGGATCCCAGCCAAAAAAATTAATTACAGTTTAAATAGCTAATTTGAGTGCAGTTAAGAGACAGAGTTGGACAGTATAGAGAAAGTATAGAGACCTCTGTGAAAAGATCATAAACATTTAGATACCTTCAAGGGTACAAATTTCAAGGCCTGGGATCCAGTATGGGAATGACCACTGAAAAACAGGCCTTCTGCAAAGGTAACTGGCTGGCCAAATAGGAAGGGAAGCAAGTGCCTCAAAAACACCAGGAGGGCTGCTGACACAAAATCTCTGCAACATAAGACCAAGATGAAATGTCTCATTGGAAGAGGAATCTCACAGAAGCTGCTCAGAGGAAGTCCCCGGGAACTGTGATGTGGATGCTGGCATGGCTGGAGGAGCCACAGAGGAATCCTGGCAATGGGAAAAAGGCACCTCTCTTCCCGCTTTCTCCCTCTTCCTCTCTCAAATATCTCCGTCCAAAGGGATTTTTTTTGTTTGTTTTTGTTTTCATTTTGATTGCTGCTAAAAGCCAACCCGTGTTGTTTTCTTTTTTATGGGTGAAGAGGTGCGCAGGGAGGATCTAAGCAGCGCCGGAGCCGAATTGGGAGCCACTGTATTAGATTCCAAAATTAGATAGGAAGCTGGGTTTAAGGGTAGTCCAAACCCAACCAGTTCCTCATTTGGCCTGGCCCATGTAGGTGGGCCAGACTGGTTTGGAGCTGTTTTTTGGACAGGCTGTTTGCCCGTGGAGGAAGCCATTCCAGCCGCAGTGGGGCTGGAGCCGGCGCCTGGTGCTCAGCTGGGCCAGCTCCTGCTCTCACTGGCCTGTGCTGCAGATGCACTGGAGGCTTGGTTTAAAGCAATTCTGCTGCTGCTTTCTCAAGCAAATGAAGGCAACTGAAGGTGGTAATTCAGGCTGAGTTTGTATGCATCTTTTTTATCTCAGAAATCAGGATTGCCTATGAAATTTTATTTCAAGTCAAGTTCTCTTTGCTCTGTCTGACCTCCAATTTTTTTGTGTCTTCGCCTATTGAAGAGCTTATAAAAAATGTCTGTCGGGTTTTACCTTTAATCTTTGTAACTTTACAACATTTTCCAGCAAAGGATTTCATAGTATTTTCTAAACTGTACTACTAACTTTTGTCATTTGGCTAATATGAAGTATTGAAATATACATTGTATAGTAAGCAAAATTTACACAGGAAAGATTAAATTATTTGCCCAAATTCACAAAATAAATCAATAGCAAAAGCCAGAAAGCATTGTATCACATTTTCCCTTGTAACAGCTGTAATGGTTAAGTGGGCTTTCTATTTATTCCCAATCACTAGTGCTGATCTAAATTTAAAATCCAAGATACCATATCTAAGATAAATCTCTACTGATGGTCTAAAGAGCTGCTAGTGGTATAGCCTAAGGGGCTGTACATCAAACAGCCTCGAGCATGTTTATGGTGTGAGCTGTTACAGACTCAAGTCTGTTTCTTTTTCTCATCACTACCTTCCTGGGAGGATAAAACCCATATTCAGACTTTACACTATGGAGAAGAAGCATTTATTTAGAGGTATTCATAGTTGGACTGGTTTAAGCTTCAGCTCAGCTGATGAATGGAGATGCTGTGTAGACCATCTTATAATGGATTGAAACTTTGCTTACAGTATTTCACCTTAATTTAGTAGGAAGCTCAGGTTAGGTCTGAAAGGAATGAAAAAAATATACAGAGGCATTTACACAGCTTTTATTAAAGGAGATTGAAAATTGTATGTTGTTAAAGTGAACATAAGAAGGGATACAGTGCCTCTAGCTCTTCTGTACAGCTATGTTTAGCTGTGTTCTGCTGAATTTTGTGGCAGCTTGGTCTCTAAACAGGCACTGAGTGCCTAAATCCATGGACTGAAACCTCTGTAGATCTTTACACAGCTCAGTATTTTTGACTCTTAGCTATGAGAGCAGCAGCTCCAGCAAAAAAAGACCAGCAGTTGTGTGCAAGGTTTTTCTCCACCTTCTTGAAGCTCATGGTGATGGTCCTGCAAGTCCTGCTCTGTGGCTATAGAGCCACAGCTTTGCTCCTGCCATGCCAAGGCTGTCATCCCCAAGCTGTTCTCACTCTGCCCCATGACATGGAAGCAGGATTCAGCTTGGTGCTCACCTATGGCTCTCCCCACAGGGCTCCTTCTCACCCTGAGCCTCCTGAAATTTCCTTGGCTGGTGAGTCTTGAGTCACGCTGACGTGTTTGACCATTTCATCACAGGGCCCAATGTCACTACTGTTTGTGTTACTTGGGGGAAATGTATTCTCACCGTAATGGAAAAAACTCTGGCCGTCACTGGGTTATTTTCCACTGTTTTCACTCCAACAGCATTATTGCGCCTGCTGCTAAAATCCTCAGCCTAAGATGGAAATGCCTCCCTGGTATCTCCCCTCTCCTTTCTCCAGTAGCCAGAAGTCCCGTGGGCTCAGTGCCCTCATCCCCTCGGAGCAGCTGCCCCTGCACAGCCCCGGCTCCCAGCACAGGCAGCCGCCTTCCGCTGCCTCCGCAGGACCAGGGGCGGCTGCTCTCCCTCTGGGGACATGGGACTGCGTGCTGGGGAGGATCAGAAATCAACATCATGGCCCTGCTTGTGGACAGGGACCGAGGCTGAAAAAGCCCTTTGAAGGCAGAAGTTATTTTGGAGGAGAAAAGTATGGTTTTAATTGTTTAGATGAGGGGGTTTCGTGTTTTATGGATGTCTGGGGGCTGGGGAGGTGCTCTTCTTTCTCTGTGTATGATATTGTTCAGGGCAAAAAAAAAAAAAAAAACAAGAATTATCTACATTTGTGAATTTAAGTTTTTTTGGCCAGAAGTGTAACCATTTGTAGGGTTTGATTTTTCTCTGGGAAAAAAAAAAGAAAACAGAGCGTTTTGAGAAACAAGGCCGAGTAACCAAAATATGTTTGTTTTTGTTTAAATCGTTCAGTAGAGAAATCGTCTCTTGTCTATTGTTAAGAGCGAGGTTTAAATCAAAGGCAAGTTCTACATATTCTAAAATATACAGACAACTCTTTGAAAGCAAAGCCAAGCCAAACTTTAAAAGAGACCTTCTCCTTGATGCAGAAGTTTTCAGTTAGTTACTGTGCTGGGGCTTGAGTGGAAAGAACCAGCCTGAGAAACAAATGGCAAATCCCCGTTTCAGCAGCGGAAGCCAGGAAGAGCATCATATTAATAGCACACGAGACCTTTCCACAGCCATCCTAGTCCAGGGCTTTTCCAGCAGCAGTGAGGAAAAGCCTTTGCAGTTTGTGGGTATTTTTTTTGTGTTCACATTTGGCTGTGGAAGTTTGAAGTGAGCGAATGAAGGGCCTGATCCTCACATGTTGGGTGGTCCCTCCCACCACAAATAACCCTATTGGAAACAGAGGGACTATTTGTGGAGTCATTTGTTTGTCAGGAAAAGTAGGGTTTGTAGGATACGGCCCCAATTAGCAGCCAAATTCCTGGTTATTTTCTCGTGATAAAAAGGCGGGTATCTGTTGCAGAGATGCACGTAGCATCTCTCCAGTTCCCATTTGAACTCCTGCCACTTGATCTGTGCTTCTTCCCACTTCCTCAGCCGTGCAATTATTCCACAGTAGCTTGGATGAGCTGGGTCCTTCTCTCCTGCCTAGCACTGATGTGGCCTCCAGTCCTTTTCTGTGCTGTTTGGGATTTTTCTGCTCTCTGGTACCCATCAGTGAGGGCACCTGGCAGTTGCTTTTGAGCTTTGGCTCCAAGGACAGCAGGCAGGTGATATCCACCCCCTGCCTGCTAAACCAAATACACCATCCCACAATAAACTCTGCTTTTAGTATGGCTCGGGTACAGCCAACCCCATCCATGGCATATCCTCTCCTGAATCCAGCATTTTCCAGGAGATTAACTTAATGGACAGTTTATCACTGAGTTGTAGCTTTTGGAAGGGCAGGAAGGAAAGAAAAGGACGGAAAATTTGTAAGGGAAGGAAAAAATTGCTCCCACAGGTTACCAGACAGTGGGCACCTGCCCAACCCATGCAGGCTGGCACAGGCAGGACCATGGCTCTGCTGACCCCATGTGAGCTTGGCAGATGTCAGGAGAGCTTTTTGGGAGCTGCAGGAATGCCGATAGTAGTGTCCTTATTTGGGGGAGGAGGAGTGCTCTTGTTAGTTGTATTATTTTGTGACTCCCTGTTTTGGTAGCCATAAGTCATTAGTTGGTTTTAATTTTCCTCTCCCTCCCCCCCCCCCCCCCCCTTGAAACTGAAATAAGGACTGTAAGGACTGAAAGGGAAGAATTTTCCTTCTTTTTTTTCCTCTATTTTTTTTTTTTTTTTTTGGCTAATCTGAGGCACACTGCCACATCTGAAGCCACTTGGCTTATTATGGATTTCATGGAAACTGATTCCCTGAAAGTGTTTCCATATGTGTGTTCCCAATATATCCCATCCTTTTCTAAATGGGAGTACAAACTCGCACACGAGCTGGAAATGGCTTCAGGATGTGACAGAGAAGTCATATGACTGGAGTGGCACTGTGTGTGGCCCTCTCTGAAAGACACGGTGTCCTGTGTGCTGGCTCCTATCCTACAGTAGATCCAGTTTCAAATATCTTCCTTCACGGCTTCTTAAAAACTCTTAATCAAGAAGCAGCAAGGAATCCTCAGTCCTCGGGAGAGATGTCCATTAGTCGAATAAGATGCAAAAGGAAAATTTGGATGGGGAGGGAAAAGGAGGGGTTTAAAGGGTGAAATAACAGAGCAATGCCAAGAGCTTCCCCCCCTTCCCTGTCCCTGCAAAACATAGTTCCTTTGTGTCTGCTTGAGGATCAGATGGTATTTCTGAGTTAGTAGCATGCAGTGGAAAAGTACAATTCATGACAACATTGGAAACAAATATTTATACTGGACAGTTAAAGGCACATTTTTCTGAAAAGAAGAAAAAAAATAAAAAGAAGGAATAAAGTAGCCTGTGAGCCATGATGTATATTATCTTCCCATTCACTGGATTTACTCAGGATTCCTGTCCCGCTGCTCTCCATCGCCGTGCCTGCTCCACAGCCCTGTGGTTTCACCCCCTTGCTGTATACAACACTCTGAGGTTGCTCTCCAAGAAAAGCCTCAAGTGCTCCTGCTGATGCCTTTCGGCTGGCGAAAAGCGGTGACTGAAATTCAGGCAGGAGAAGCTGGGGAAGAGTGAGCGTAGAGCGCTGCGCTCTCATGTGCTGCGTGTTTGTGCCACGCGGTGCTGCAGAGCTCCTGGACTTATTTCCAGGAAACTTTATTTACTCTTTGGTTCCAGTGCAGCCCGTAGATGGCCTGAGACTTTAAACAAGCAGGGGGCTTTAGATACACTGCCAGTTCCTTTGCACCCAAATCACCCGTGACAGCTCCAGACTGGAGTCACTGAGATGAGATAGCAAAGGCTGAGAAGTTCAGAGGCTCCCCATCACACCAGGTCAACAGGCATCCACAGGTCATAACCACCAACCCAGAATCTATTTCTGTAATGTGACCATTTGTCCCCCTCCTGTGGTTCTCATTAGGAAGGTTTATAAATCATGTATAAGTGAGGCAACATCTATAAATGAGATGGTGGTGGCTGAAGCTTCCACAGTTTCATTTCTGCCCCCAACAGTCTATATAAGAGGGGTTGGTTGTTACATTTTTCTACCTATTAATGTTCCTTAAATTTTAGATGAGCTATCTCTGGGAGTGCTGAGAGCAGCCACCTGTGTTTCAGTGCTTAATGTCACCCAGCAAGACCTCAGTGCCTTAAGGAAAGCAACTTCATCCAGCAGAAAAGTGCTATTGAGGGAGCAGGACAGGTAATGACAGAGCCCCGGCTGAAGAAATGCAGAGAAACTCAGTTTTTGGTGTTAAGCAATATAACATCTCTGTTTGAGAAACGCTCTCCTTTATTTGCACGAGTGGTACTTTAATGGCCACTACTAACTATGTTATTTATGGGGTGTTTCTCCCAGCAAAGGGCTTAGGTGCAGCACCATAAATTCAATGAAAACATCTATCTGCAAATTAATCTGTGGTATTTTAGGTGCCAAAGACCTGTTACCTAAATACCAGGAGGCACCGGTGTGCAGTTTACTGTGTGAACAGGGATACTGAGGGACTGTGAGAAGGGATGCACTGGAATTAGGGTCTTGCCTGCTGTGTGTGAGGCTCTGAAAGGGTTAAAGTGTTCCTTCCTCCCTCTGACTTTTGTGAGGCTGCTGTGCTTAATAATGTTGCAGTTTAAATGGTCCCAACTAGGCCTTGAAGTTAACACCTTGTTGAGGTGAAGAAAAGAGGAGGGGGGGCAGTTCACACCTTTTCTGCTGCTATTGTTTGCCAGGAGAACTTTCTGGGGTGACCTGGAGGGGGGGAGGAAATTGAGAAAAAAAAATAATGTCAAATGCCTTTTTACTTTCTTTTCTCCTGAACTAAAGGGAGGGAAAAGAGCATTTAAAAACATATCATTTCCTATGATAAATGGTTCAAAAAATCCAGATGACACGGGCTCCTCCGGAAAGCAAACCAGGGAGGGAGAAGCCCGGTGCATCATTTCTGTGGTGCTGCATGGGCCTTGCCCTCCCAGCACGTCGACACTCGCTGCTGGATGTGTGGGAGGAATGTCCCTGAGCTCCTGCATGAAGCTGAGCACCAGTGTAGGTTTGTGAGATCAGGACCTAACAGCTACAGCAAGGAGAAGATACAGGAGGAAGTATCCCTGTGTCTTCTGTAGGATCCCTGTAGGATCCCTGGGAATTGCAGTCCCAAGCTCCATTTTTCCAGAGGGAAGGTGGTACAGCAGCTTTGGAGAGACAGAGGCTTGCCTGGAAGAAAGCAGGAAGATGATGCTGTGTGTGATTCAATAAACACTTATTAGCAGAGTTTGTCTGCTAATAAGTGTTAGTCTTGTTCCCTTATAACAGGCAACAAGAATTTAACAAAAAGTAACACTGTCCCCCTGATAAAGAAGGATGCTGGGAGAAAATCCAAAGAGATCCAGATGGAAAATAATCACTCCCCCATTAAAACACACTGCAAAGAATCCTTCAGACTGGCAAAACCAGGAGCTCAGAAATTAGAAAATCGCAGTACTTACATTGCCTGTGCAACTTTAAATCAGTCTCGTTCTGCTTATGCATTATATTACAAATTTTAATTACAGGATCACATGATACTTTTCCCACGGGATTCCTGTCTCATTCAGTGCACAGGATGGACAGTGCTAACTTAATGAGCAGCTCTTCAATATTTTGTTTGCTTCTTGTTCTTTGCATTTCCTCAGGCCTTGCTTATTGCAGAGCATTAAGTGCTGTTCTGAAGAAGGAATCCTTAATTTCTTGCTTGGCTTTGCTCTAATATTTCTGCCATAGCATTTGTATACAGTTCACTGCAGTGCAATATTCCCAAGAAAAAAAAGAACCCTCTTTAGAAAGAGAAATGAGACTTAAGGTCTCGTGTCATTCAGTGCACCCTCTGTGTGTCACCTAAGCACAATTTCAGTTCTGTCTGTGTCCTTGAGTTCAGACCTGTGATCCCCTTGGCTTCAGCTGCAGCTGGGAATGCTTAGCACACGTGCAAATCAGAAGCCAACATCTTAGCTGCACACAGAAAATGAGGGAAGTGAAAATGGGATTTGGAGACATTTCAACTGAGTCATGTAGGAGCCATGTGGCAGAAACATATAAAATCCAGTTAACTCAGGAAATAATTGGGTCTCTCTGACTTTGTTCACTTCACCCCTTCTGATTTCTTGGAGCAGTGGATCTAGGGAATATATAGACAATGGTCTTCTCTTATCTTCAGCTCAGATGCATCTCCAGAGGTGGCCAGCTTGGGCAGGTTAATGAGAAAGGAATAGCATCTTGTGTAGCTGAATGCTTTGTCATAGTGCATTTGGAGAAGTAACTTGAATGCTGGTGTTTCCAAAGTTTCTCACTCTTCACATGGTAACCTTAATAATATCTCTTTGTTTGCCTCTGGTTATGTTTATAGTTTCTCAGATTTCTAAAAAAAAACCAAACCCCAAGTAACCCCACCTTCCCAAATTTTACTTTGCAATGTTATAGGAACACCCACATGGTCTCCTTTCACTCAGGGTCTGCCATCCCAAAGAATGGAGCCATCGATGGACTGATCCTTTTTGGGCTGGCATGGGGACAGGTGGCAATGTCCCTGTGTTTCAGCAATGTTTGCAGAAAAAATGCTAGGACTTGTGACTCCTGGATTTCATTCCAGTCTCTAGACAAGTGTCTTTGTAGGGGCACAGAATTTTCTGCCCATTTTTAGTCAGAGTGCTTATGATTTGTTCATATTTGGCTGGATTTTCATGACAACATCTCTCACACAAAAGCCACTCCTATTCCAAAGTTCAAGTCCTTACTTCAAAGCATGGAACTGGTACAGCTTTTCAAAGGAAGGCTCCTCAGAGTTTAAGATTGGTAAAACAATGTATTTTTCCCAGCAGAAGAGTTTCAGCTGAAATTTTAAAAACAAATAAATGCATAAATCAAAATTTAGCCTGAGACAGACGCCCAGCATGGACAATTTCAACCAGAACATTTAAAGTTTGGCAAAGCTGTAAGAGACTGAAATCGTCTCATCATGTGAAGTGTGTGGCATGTTTCATCCAAGGCGATATTATCAGCTGTAAGTAATCCAGACTGTGCTTATAATTCAGAGACGTAGATGTTGGGAAGGAGAAAACTATTTTAATAGGTCAATTAGTACAATGTCCCAGCCTGAATTGAACTGTTGAACAAAACCCCACAAAACCTAGTTTCAACTTCAGCCAATGTCTTAACACTGAAGTTCCCTGAAACACAAGGGAATCATTTAGCTACTGGTAAATAAATTTAACTATATGTTGCTGAATTTCCTCAAGACAGACTGTTCAGTGAATACAGCATTACTCTGGTTTCATGCATCGAAAGATTCTGCATTGACTTGATGGGCTAGAAATTTCCCTATGAAACGTGAAATAACTCAAGGGGACTTTTTTTCTTGTTAGTGACCATTTATAGCATTAAATAACAAAACAAATTGTAATATTTTTAAGTTATAAAAATATCCTGCAAGTCTTTAAAGTAGATGTCAGCTGGCTGTACCTACAAGGAGTTAATCTGTCCTCAGTACATTATGATCTTTAATAATTGGGAATGATTGACCAAAGTGCTGTAAACCTGACAGAAATTTGTTGCCTGATTTTCTGCAAACCACAAGCGCAGCTTATTAATTGAGACCTGAGCATTAATTGGCATTAGCTTGCATCTGTAAACTGCAAAAGAAAAATGACCTTGGCAAACATGCAGCTGTGAATGGTGGAGCTGCAAAGCTGCAACAGGTAAAATTGGGTTTTAAGCGCAAACACAAAACAGTTTGAGCTGGCTGCTGGCAAATGCCCAGGTCTAGGGTTTTTAATGAGGCTTCTGCATCAAAATAAGTGAAGCCACATGGAATTTTAATTGTTCTTATTCTAAATATGAAACACACTGGAGCAGTATTCTTGAATCTGGGATGTTAGCATATATATTGGCATATTAACATGACCACTTTTCTGTTCTAAACATTTAGCTCTCAGAAAACTGGAGTGCCAGGCTATGTTAGGAAGGAATCAGCCTGGAAGATTTAAAAATAGTTTAACCTGGACTCATTCAGATGTAAAATGTTTAGTTTTTTTTTTTCAAAAATACACCTTTTTCTATTTTTTTTTTTTTGTTATTGTTAAGCCCAGTCAGCTGATGAGACTGTTTAGGAGAAGATCAGTTGCTGTGCTCTTCGATTTGTCCCTCTTTCTGGTGGCACAAAATAAAGTCTATTTTCTTCATACAAGAGTTGTTTTGCAATGTGGTGCCCATGATGTAGAGCAGAGGGTCTGTGCTTCACCCATTTAGTGCAAGCTATCACGAGAGTGGGAATTCACAGATGCAAATGGTTTTCTTGATCTGACAAAGGAAAAATTAGCATAGAATTTTAATCCTCCTGGGGAGAGGAATAAATAAATTATTATAATATTATAGTTATTATATTATGAATTATATACTTGCACTGTCATGTTACTATCTTGCTGATCCACGTCACTGTGCACAGCTAGATTTACAAAGATGGGTGCCATACCCAGTAGAACTACTTCTCTTCCCAGCCCAGCAAAGAGCTTAACATGTATAAATGAATAGGAATCTGGGGTTTCCAAGTTCAAACCAAAATCAACCTTAACATAAGGAGGTAGCACAGAGAAAAGAGGAGGAGGAGAGTGAAAATGCATCAGCAAGATGGAACAGCAGTTAGGATGGCAAGAAGCTGAGGTTTAGAGCTGACTTTTTAGTAAGTTTGCCTTAGAAATGAGACTTTAAAACAGAGAACTCTTTCTGATCTTTAAAAATGATTTTACATAATGGAGATACAATAAGGCTGGGAACAAATCGCAGCCCTGTGCAGGGAAATATGGAGACAGCAAAAGACACTTGGGCAAAAGGGGAGTTGGAGAAGTGAGTATGCAGGAGCTGTGCAGACACAGCCATGAGTGAGATAAGACAGGGTTATGGTTGTTTGGCCTCTGGGTAAATACGATTGTGCTTTACAAGCAACAGTAAAAACAAACAAGTGTGGATTTACTAGGGTACATAAGGAGGTCTGCAGCCCCACATTTGAAATGCCTAGGTGTGGTGTGCACATTCCCAGTCATTCCACACAGACATAATCTCTTGGCAGCACCATGCAGATAATATTTGGATCTAGCTCTGAAAGGGAGGTTGCCTTTTAATGTGTAAAACTGTGTGGTGACCTTTGTATTAAGAAAAAAAAGAGTATTGGTTGCAAAGAAACCAAAAATACCAATGCTCTTCTACACCCTTAGACTCATACCAATTCCACCTTTGATTGTAAAAGCCTTGTTTAGCTTCTATCAGGGTAAACCAAGAGCAACTCTGTTCATGCTGGGAGAATTGCAATTACAATAAATAAAAATAAAAAAAAAAAAAAAAAAAAGAAAGAAAAGAAAAGAGAATAAGCAGTAGCAGATTGAAACTCAGTATTTTGAGCAGCTGGGGAAATTATGTTCTAACCTTATATTTCCAGATACGTATCAGACCTGTTCACAATATAAAGGATAGTGTTCCAAAATTACAGCTTTGAATCTGGGTGGTATTGCCTCTGGCTATTGTTTGCAGTTGGGAACGAAAGAAGTTGCATCAAGTAGTAAAGTGTTTGCTGTAAAGGTACAAGTTATATTACATTCCAGGGAGCTGTGGTTGGAGGGGTTGATGATGGAGACAGACCCATTCACCCACAGGTCACTGATCAGCCCCAGATAAAGATAATAGTTATCACATTGTCATCAGAGTTTGGAATGGGCTTTTACTGCCCACTTATAGTTCTGTGCTTAATATTGTTAGAGATAGAGGATTATAATCCCCAGGTTTCAGGCTGATTTGGAGGCTTGGCTGGCTGTGGGCCAGGTCCTCCAGCCTGAACCCAAACTGTGCCTGAGCTTTGCCCCACTGCTGCTTTTAGATATCACTGTAGGCATGGGTTCACTGAGCTGGGAGAACAGGCCAGAATAGTGATCTAAATTCTAAAATGTGCCACACAGGGTGGCAGAGGCTATGGGGTCTGTTGCTTACAGCAGAGTGGACCAGGAACAGAAGGGCTGGAAAGACCTTTCTTTTACAAAGCAATGTCAGTCTACAAGGAAAATCATTGCTTCATCTTAAACTGAGGATACACAGAACATTTCACTGTTTAGCACATCAGTTTGGCATCTAGAAGATGCCATGTTTTCCTTTTAGTTAAGTCAGCTTCAGCAGACTGACAAAGAGGTGAGTGAACCCTTGGATCTGGAGGGCTCTAAAGCTGTAGGAATGTCAGCAGGAAGTGCAGGAAGGGTCCATTTGATTTCATAATTTTCCCCCTTTATTTACACCCTGCTCTTTTCAGCTCTCTATAAATGTATGTGTCTGCTGCATACTGGCCATTGCATTTGCCTCCTCCTGCTCTGTACTTCCTCATTAGGCTTTCCCTCTTTCCCCCTGTCCTTTTCCCACACCCTCTTTGTTTTCCACTCTTCTGGCTCTCAGTACGAGCTTTCACCATCTTTGTCTTCTGCTCCTGTCCATCCCACAATCTCCTAAGCACATCACCAAGCTAACGTTTGCTTTCCAGTTCTGCTCCAAAGCTTTGGGTGTTTGATGTGGGATTAGAAATTAGGCAAAATGAGTTTACCCATCCCTGTTTTGCGTTAGACTCCAATTCACAGTGTTACCATCCAGACGTTCACAGTAGTCATAAACTGTGTGGTCTTTTTTTTTTCAACCAGACTGCAGAGACTACATACGAAAACAAATTTTTTTTCAATGGCAAAAAAGAGTGTTGGGCTTGTAATTTTCCATCAACTTCTCTGAAGAGTAAAATCTGCATTTTTTCTATCAGCTTAATGGCCTTGTCCATCCTTCGGATGCAGCAAACTGATTTTTAGCCAAGGGAAGCAGCTGAGTGGATTCTCACCTAAATAAATTGATTTAAGGCAAGAAGTGGGTCTTAGTCACCCCCAGTGTAACTCTCCTGGTGTCAGTGGTGCAGTTAACTTGGCATTGCCAGCTCTTGTAGCTTTACTACAAGTTGCAAAGTGATTTCTGCTTTTCTGGAAATCCCAGCTCCTGACAGCCTGTGCTGAGGTGGGAATCTCAGCTTTCGTGTGCAACCAGACCTGAGTTTCTCAAGAGGTTCGAGCAAAAAAACAGAGACACATGACCCTCAAAACTCTGAAACCAGAGGCAAATCAACTCCAAGTCCACCTTTCTTTTTTGGCTCTTTTTTAATCTCTAGATTTTAGAAAATTTTTGTCCCCTTTCTTTTTTGGCTCTTTTTCAATCTCTTGATTTTTTTTTTTCTTCAACCTGACTCATGACCTTTGAGCACTTCAGGTTGGCAATGCTGTTCCCTCCATTGGCATCAGTGGAGTTAGACCAGGGATGAGTTTGGCCCAGCACTTCCAGAAGACAGATGTATGACTCTGTTCCTTGCAATGTGTTGCTTGATATGATCTGCTGTTCTCTTGGGGGCCAAAAGAAGTGGGTTATCTTAGAAAAATAAAATTCTATCATCACGTGATACAAAAAATGGTATTTACAGAATTGTTTTCCCCCATCTTTTGTTATAATTTTTTAGGTGCTTCAGAGCTGGGCCCATTTTCAGATCCCAGGCAGTTCACAAGCATTTCATCCCTCACTGAGAGCCGCTTCTCCAACCCACGAATGCACTATCCAGCCACCTTTACCTATACACCGCCAGTCACCTCAGGCATGTCACTGGGTATGTCCGCAACCACTCACTACCACACCTACCTACCACCACCCTACCCCGGCTCTTCCCAAAACCAAAGTGGACCTTTCCAGACCAGCAGCACTCCATATCTCTACTATGGCACTTCGTCAGGATCATACCAGTTCCCCATGGTGCCGGGAGGGGACCGCTCCCCTTCCAGGATGCTCCCGCCGTGCACCACCACGTCCAACGGCAGCACACTGCTAAACCCTAACTTGCCCACCCAGAGTGACGGGGTGGAGGCGGATGGCAGCCACAGCAGCTCCCCAACCGTCTTGAATTCTAGTGGCAGGATGGATGAGTCCGTTTGGAGGCCGTACTGAGATTTCTTCTGTAGCCGGCCCGACCTCCGCAAGCCAAAAAAAAAAAAAAAAATCCACCAAACCACCAAACGGTCGACTAACTACGAAGTGCCTGTTTTTTGTTTATTTTTTTTTAAAAAACAGATTTTACCAATATGTGCAACTGTGTAGATGGGATGATAATGGCCATAAATAACACAAGAGTTACCAACATACCACAACCCATGTTTCAGATTATGTGAATCAAAGCACATATTTTCTTTTTTTTTCCCCCCTTGAAAGCATTTTACCTTGTTTTATATTTAAAATGTACTTTCTACACACACACACACACACACACACACACACAAAATCACCCCCTCCTTTTTTTTTTCTTTTTTTTTTTTGAATTTTTCCTTCTAATTTTTTTCCCCTAGAGTTTTGTAATAACTAGTGAGTACTTTTGCCAACAAGGAGAGAATGGACTCCCCGGCTATCAGGAGAAGCATGGTGATGCAAGGCAAAGGCTGCATTCCCTTTTATTGTAATAGAAAACCAAAACTAACCATGAACTCCAGATACAGTTGCAATCATACAATGTATGGGACCCTCTCCACACCTGTAGTGCAATTCACCTGGTTTGTATTGGTGCACATAAAAAGGAAAGCAAAGAGCAAGTTGCTTCCATTTTGCTATGATCCATTCAGACGAAAACAGCTGTCCCAAAAAACTCTGTCCGAGCCTTGCTGCGGATAACGGTTGGAATTTCTGTGTTCATTGCTTTCTTGGTTTGTTTTTGGGTACTTAAAGAGAATGAGTTTTCAAGTTAGGTGAGCCAACCCCGGGGTTTCCTTTTTGCTTTTGTATCTGTTCATTTTGCCTTCGATTAGCCAAAAACCAAAAATAATAACCAAAACCTTGAAAAACAAAAACCAAAATGTTATTACTTATGCAAAATATGAAAATGGCAATATATATTACTAGAGCCAAAATGGTATACATAGTATTTGTGTTCGGCTATGTTCTTTTTTATTTTTTTTTTTAAATTATAAATGTGTAAAATTTGAGGTTGTTTGCTAACATGAATCATCATTTAAGTTTAAAAGAATATTTATAATTATTTAATGACATTTGGACCCTTTAAACGTTTCTTAATGTAATGATATATTGACTTCGGTCTCTAAAAGTGCTTTTTGTTTTGTTTAGTTTTTTTTTTTATTACATTTCTGCAATAGTGTAAACCTCAGACCTTTACCCAACTCTGAAAAGCAGTTCCAGTGTGAACCAGTTTACAATGTGACTTAAAAACAACAAACCCAACCTAAATGCATCCACATCAAATGATTTGGGATGCAGGATCTTTTTATATAACTTATGAAGGAAATATTGTGTTTAAAATATTTTTATTAGCTGTCTGGTTGCCTTCAACACAGTCTTGCCTTTTAATCAGTAGTTGTGGAGACACTGGAAAAATGGTAGGAAGGATGAAATATTTTCCACCCTTCCCCTAATTTCTTCTTCTCCAAGGATTTTTTCTCAGAACTTCAAAATTTGAAAAGATTCATATTTAAAATGGTCTATTTTGACAGCAAAATTTGGATTTCGACAGGGTTGGTTTTTTTTTCCCAAAGAAAAATCAAAACCGTTTCAAAGCTCGTATTTTGCAAATGATGAATTGTTGAATATCTCAGAAGTGGGATTAAGGGAGAAATGGTGAAACATTTTCCCCTCCCCTTGCAATTTCAGCCCACTCGGTGGAATTAAAAGTTTTCAAACTTGAGACAGAAACTGCCTGGTAGCGAGTCACCACCCGTTAGCATTAAATGCGGGAGCCGTGCAGATGCTGTGGTGGCTCCGAAGCTCATGTGGCTGTTGCCGTGTTAGAGGGACAAGCACGAGGGCAGCAATACTCACCTCTGCCCACACAGAAGACACAAACTCACCCTCAAAGCCACCCTGGGGCTACCAGGGGTGGTACAAGCAGCACCCAAACCCCAACCTGTCTGTGGCCAAGCTACCCCGCAGAGAAGCCCCAGTTTTGCCCAGCCCAGGGCTGCCATGGCATGCAGGGAGGTGGCATGGCATTGGCTGGACGTGGTGGGAGCTGAGTCATCCTCCCCACGCTCTCCCCAGGCAGGTGTTAAGCCTGGCTTAGTGGGATGTTCAGCACGTGCCAGTGGGCTTGGCCAAAGCTCCCTCCTTCCACTGCCTCAGTCACCGCTGCCCACAGCCTCCTCCAAGCTGTTCCTTGGGTGATCTTTGGCTACCTCCAAAGTATGGCAGCAAATCAACATTGGGCACAGCCACACAGAGCCGGACACCACCACCACTGCTCATTAGCAGCGAAGCTGTTAACGAGCTGCCCTTAGCATGGTACAGCCCTCCAATCTGCGTGATGACGTGCTCTTAAAAATAATAAATTAATAAAGTCTTTGCCTTCTAAAGGTTGTATACCAAGTATGCTTAAAGTATAAGTAAGACACTTTGTTTTTCTTCTAATACTTAGTTTTCCTTCAAAGATGGAAGCTGTAATTGATTCTATTTATTGTTGGTTTGTGGTAGCTTGAAGCATACCACTGTCCATTTATTTGTAACTGTAAAGTAACGTTTGTTAGTCTCAGCAGCACTTAAAAAACCAGTGTCTGGTTACACATTTCAGTTTTGTTTTTTGTTTAGTAAGCAAGAGAAAAAGAGATGTACTGCCAGTGCAAGCTGTTTCCTATTTAATAAAAGGTACTATATTTGTACATTATTTGTTATTGCTGAGAAGGGCTTTTTAAGGTTTACTGTATGCATATTAAGTAATTTTTAGGGTGCTTTTGTGTCGAAATGTTGTTAAGAGTGGCTGCAGGCAGCAACCCAGATTTTCTTTTTTTTTTCCTTAAGACTTTGTTGTAAAATTCAAGCACTTGGTTTTTGTTTCTGGATAAATCCAGCACAGACCAGACTTTTGTTTTGCCCAATACCAACAGGACTCTGTTTGTGTCCCCGCGGTTTTTCAACTGGACCTTTAGGGACAAACGTTGAAAACGTTTTCTCCACCCAGTCAAGGCACGCATGCCTGATCAAGTAGATCAGTGCCCTAGTCTGACCTGGCTCTGCCTGCTTGAGATAGGAAGGAAAGGATTTTCTAAGTACCTGTGGACAGAGGAGGAGCACCAGCCCCTTGACTTTCAGTAGATCCCCAAGCTCCTGAACCCTCCTGGTGCCTTTAGAAAATATGTCCCAGTACATCAGGCTGGTCGTGGAGGGAGTTGTACAGGCTGAGGCAGAGATGTTCATCAGAGCTTTCAGAAAATGCTTTCAAGTTCACTTGGAAATGCTCTTGAATCAGATTTTCAGACCCAACCGGTGCTATGTAGTGAATCATATCAATTTATCTGAGCTTTTGTGAGGTGCTTGGCATTGGAGAACAGAGTTTTCTCAAAGGTACGACAGCCCTTCCCCTCGGGCAGTGGCAATCTTTGGCACCGGTCATAGACTTAAAGAAAAAAAATTGCCTTTTTTTTACCTTCCAGCTTCTTATCCTACCAAAGACTTACAGCACAACAGGCACAATGTCCCTTTTGCTGAAAGAAGGATTAAATCCTCCTCTCCCTCCTTCTGAGGGTAACCAGATTGGGTGCAGTGGGTTGGGACAGAAGAGTAAAGGAAATTATTTATCCAACAGCATCATTCACGTGGCATTTATCATTTCCTTTAAAAGCCCAGCTGCTGTGTCTTTCTTAGCTTTGAACCTTTGTTGCCAGCAGTCCCCTAAGCAAAGATTTACCAGTTTCCACAGGTACCATCTGGAGTGGGGAGAATTTTTGCACTTTCACCCTAAGCAAAGCAAGGCTCAGTCCCACACTGGGCTGCAGCAGCAGCAGCAAGCCATGAGCAAAAGCAATAATTAAACCTGGATCAGCCATGAGCTCAAAGAAGTCCCATTCTCTTCCCCCCTGAATTTCTTGTTGTTTTTAAATAGAATGCATTTCAGTTTAACATTTTCTGAGAACTTTTTTAGATGTTTGTTTACTTCCATGTTTACAGATAACTCTTTGCTTTTTTTTAAATGCAGTACTTTTAAGTATATCAGCCAAAACCATACTTTTACAGTAACTTTAGGTAATATGAGTGACATTCCAATTTTTTTTTGTTGTTAAATATGCTTTACCAATCTTGAATTTCCGCTGGAACAAAATATTTGTAGCATTTTGTGTAAATACAAGCTTTAATTTTTTATTTTTTCAAATGCTGTCACCCAAGATTTGCTTTTCATGCACATATTGTACAAACACTCTGCTTTATGCCACAGACAATGATTGTGGATCAGTTTACTTCAACTTCAAAGGGACTATTTGTATTGTATGTTGCAACTGTAAATTGAATTGTTTGGCATTTTCTCATGATTGTAATATTAATTTGAAGTTTTAATTTCATTTTCAATAAAATGGCTTTTTTTTTTGTTAACGTTCTTCTACGCTTCTTTTTCTTCCTTGTCTCTTCTTGGCACCAGGCACAGTAAAGCAAGCACATGGTAGGACATGGGACCAGGCCGTCTGTGGCTGACCCATCAACTTCTGCAGCATTTCAGTTTTCAACTAAATTTACAAAGCAAGTTTCCAGGCCCTTGGGTGGTGAAAGAGACCTTCTAAACCTGATCTCAAATGTTGCTTCTTTTCCTGAGCCTGCAAATTATTGAAAGTTGTGTTTCTTAGAGGAGTGCAAACTGCTCTTGTTCATCTTAGTAGGCCACTAACTCTGGAACTGAACAACTGGCATTACCCAGGACATTCCCAGGGAAAACTGGGATAGATTTCTAAAATGGGAGGGAGTGATTTGGATTTGTGATGCTTTTCCATGATGGGGGTTGAGCTATCACCACCACCTCTTCCTGGTCAGACCTGAGGAATGCAGTCCCAGATAATCTTGTGATTTGCATAGCCTGAGGCAAGAATAGTTTTCAAGCAGCAGAAGATGTATGGACTGGGAGGGGACTGAGGGAGGAGGCTATTTTTCCTCCAGCTTAGTGTCAGGTGTAGGAGGAGATGCAGCTCATAAAGGTGAGGTTAAGTTCACCCAAGGCTGTCTGCAGGAGGAGAGGACAGGAGCTGTGTGCAAGCTTGTGCCTGGTTTCATAGTAAATTCTTATCCTTTTTAGATATCTCTTGAGTCTGCAGAAGAGAAATAGTAGCACAGAGAGATGTGAGGTTCTGTTCCTTTAGAGAAACCTTTTACTCTGAAGTTTAAATGTCACTGATACAGATTTTGGGAGCTCTTGCTGGCTTTACCATGGACCTACACATTTCTTGTGTGGTGGTTAAAGCTTTAGGGCTGTTTCATTCCAGCTCATAATCCAAGTCCTGACTGTAGGGAAGCTTGATCCAAGAGTAAGGGACCAAGCAAACCAACCAATGTTCTGTGGTGTAATTACTATGGAAATTGTTTTGTGGGGGACACATGCTACAAGTATTAGTGCTAAGGCTTTCTGCTGCCCTCTGGCACACAAAATAACCCATCTCAGCTACCCACTGCCCAGAGAGACCCTCATTACAGTCTTGCTTTCATGGTCACTTAATCCAGTTTCTCATCAATGGAAATAAAAAAATTTCTCCGTTTTGTATGGTGAAGTGCTGGAACAGGTGCCATGGGAGTTTGTGGCACTTCTGTTCCTGGAGATTTACAGGGCCCAACTAGTAAAGCATGGAACAACCTGGTCTGACCTCCAGGCTGAGGCGGCTTGAGCAGGAGGTTGATCTGGAGACCTCCCACGATCCTTTCCAAATTATCCCATGGGCCTGTGAGGCAGGCTGGGAGCTGCCTGCTACAAGTTGTTGTCTGAGATAAAAACTGCTTGTGTGACTGTCTGGAGAACACATATTCAGCTTAATGAAATCTGAGCAAAGAGGTTGGACAAGATTAAACTCAAACATAGGCAGGTTACTGAGGAGTTACAGTGATCTCTCTTTTCATAGAATCATAGAATGGTTTGGGTTGAAAGAGACCTTAAAGATCAGCTTTTGTTGGTTTCTGCAAATTTCTCTGGGATATTTACAGCAGATATGGTCAGCACAAGGTCTGATAGGGCAGAACCATCCCTCCAATCCAGTACAGTAGCTCCCACTGAGCTTCCCCGTGCTAGGGATGTTGGTTTTGATTTTTGGATTTGTTTACCCTGCAGCTTAAGAAGGCAACTCTTTTGCCTTAGAAAAGAAATCAACCACTTTTGAGGCAAGTTACCACCACTGGTGAACATGGAGGACAGCCTTGTGCAGAGACACGTGGAGTGGTGGGGGCAGATAAGACTCAAATTTCTTTAGGAGACATGAGTTAGAGACATTTCCTGCAAGGGGTGGAGACTGTTTTCCCCATCTTTCAGTGTCAATAAATAGCATCTTGGGTTTGGGTTGTGAGGGTTGAACATCATCTCTGAATTGCTGGAGTCTGGCCTTGCTGGTTCCACGCAGTCCGAGACTGCCTCTCCCTGCTGGCCTCAGTTTTAACGTTTTAATTTCCTGTGGCTGTGAGCAAAACTGGAAGGGCTCACAGCAGCCACAGGCCTAAATCAGCCTTTTTTCTGCCTAAAACAAGATCTTGGGAGAGGTGGGGGTGAGAAGAAGCAGGGTCTGACTTTATGGTTCAGCACCAAACCCTGTTCTGACACCAAATAAAACATTCATCAAGCTGTTTATTGGTGAAAAGAAGGAAATAACCTCAGTTATATATCCAAGGATTGACATGAACTGCCTAGTTACCTTCTGCATCATTGGGAGGAAATGTATGGATATTTTGGGGTGAAAGCACTCCCCTGGCTAACCTCTCACAGATGACCAGTGTTCTGCAGCATGTGGGGGGTCACACTAGAACATGTATTGGGTAGGGGTGCAGTGAGGGTGTCCAGCTCAGACACTCACCACTTGGATAAATGCTTGCAGAGGATGCCCCAAGAGCATTATTCGCTAGAAACATTTGCTGTATGGGTTAAAAATTATAAACAAATCTGTTAGAAATGCATAATCCTTGGACAGGTGATGAGGACAACTCTGACATGAAATTATGGGAGCAGGTTGAGCATTTCTTCTTAACATCTTGAAGAAGAGTTTTAGCACAAGCTTAAAGTGAAAAAATTAAATATTTAGCTTGGTCCTTCTGTGATTATCTTTTCTTTTTAGATCTACTGGTGCAATGTCAGTCTGGGATGTGTGGAGATGTTCCCATGAGGAATCTTTGTGATACTTGTATGACTTTGGAGGGGTAAATCTCAGCATTTACTCCTCTGGGAATAGGAAACTGTTGGTGCCAGTAACAGATAAAACCACGAGATAGAAAGAGAGCAAATCCCAATCTTCCAAAAGCTTCTGGTGATCTGATGCAGTACAAACAAATAACTTGGGATGTACAACATAATTTAAAATTAAGTTCTCAGGCCTGCCCTGCTACTCCTGTGCACACTTATTATATATGTTACTTAATGTACATGCAACCTGCATTTCGAATGTTGACTGTGTTACTTAAATAACAAGCAGACTTGAATTTTCCTACTCCAGTTGTGTGAGAGTTTTAAAAATCCCATAAGTATATTTGTAAGAACTTCTAAATATGAGACAAATTAGTTTTACTTCTGTAGCTGAGAAATTTCAGCATCATCTGTGATTCTCCAGACAGCTTAGGTCTCCTCTTTTAATGCCTCAATTACCCTAAATACAGATCAGGGATTTTGTTATTTCCCTACTGTGACAGGGTGTCTTATGGGCTCCATGTTTACAAAGATCTTTGAACTTTGGTTGTTACTGTTGTTGTTGTTGTTTAGCTTTTTTACTACAAATCCAGTGTTTGGTCTCACACCATTGGATAGTGTCCTTTGAAGCAGCACAATTCTAAACCACATGTTTAGAAAGAAAATGACCCAGTTTCCAGACTGCTGATCTGGTCAAATAACAATGTGGAGCTAAGGCCAAGTTGTGCTGCTTCAACAGATTTACTCAGGATTTGTGGTGGGGCAGGAAGAAAAGCAGAGATCTCTGCAGTCCGCGGAGGCAGCCCTTGGCCGCTCCCCCCGGCAGCTCACTCGGGATGAGCAGCTGGATCTTGTGGGATGTCCCAACACTTAGAGAAAAGCAAACAGCCCATGTTAATGTTGATACACTGCAGCAGCTTGCCAGTGATTAATGTTTGCCACGAGGCCAAATTCAGATGGTGATTACGCCAGGAGAGGTCAGCTGATGTCCCTCTAATAATAGTCCCGCGGTTTTGGACGCAGCATATTCCTGCCCGTAAGTGTGGGTGTGATCAATGAAGGGTCACTGGAGTGCTGATTGAGTGAAGTGAAGGAGTCTCCTTTGCTCTCCTGGCTCAAGGGAGGCTCAATGCAAGACCACAGACACCAGATCCTCTCAGCAGGGCTGTGCCCAGCAAGGTTTGCTGTCTTCTAAGCATGGAGATAAAGACAAGGCTTCAGCGGAGCATTCTATCCCCAAGCTTCTCCTGATGTCCACCTCCAACCTTCCTAAGTGAAGCTGGTGACTTTTTCACTGGCCTCTGCATTAGGGCTTGGTTTGTCCCTGCCTCTGACTTTGGGCACACAAGGTGCAATAAGGGTTTAAAACCTTGTTTTAAAGCACATCTATAGGGCTCCAGGGCTTAATGACCTCTCCTTTCCCCTCTGCTATATTCACAGAATCACAGAATGGTTTGTGTTGGAAGAGGCCTTAAAGATCATCTTTCTCCACAGCAAAGAATCTGTTCCCAATATCTCGTCTAACCCCTCCCTCTGGCAGTGGGAAGCCACTCCCCCATGTCCTGTCATTCCCTGCCCTTGTCCAAAGTCCGTCTCCACCTCTTGGAACCCCTTTAGATACTGGAAGGTGTTGTCATGATTCCTCCAGACTGTGATTTTAGGGCACTATTAAATATAAAATCAAAGCCTAAACACTAAGACAGCTTCTCAACCCCCCACAGCTTGTTTACTTTTTGTTTTCCAAAGTCCTTGGTAGCTGAAAATGATGCTGCTACATCCAAACACTCTGAGACAGCTTCTTCCAAGAAAACACAATTTTTATCCTTGCTCCAGGATGTGTGAGGCTGGTTGGCAAACGTGAGGAAATAGGAAGAACAGGCCTCAGCAGAAGGGATAAAAAACCTAAGTAATCCAGACAGATCTAAGGAAACCTGGATGCAAAGGCTCTTTGTCCATTTATTACCAGTAGCGGTGTTCTCCTAAAAGAGCAGGATGCTCTCATCTTTTAATAATAGCCAAGCCAGATGCTAAAGTCTCTTCTGCAAGTACTGTAAAAGTGAGGAAAACAGCTGATTTCTGTTAAGATGAGCACATCAGGAGAATGAGCCAAAAAAAGTATGAGAAATCTCCAGAGGTCTGTCTTTGCAATGCCACTTGGCAGCTGGATCTTAGAGTCAGGACTGAAAATCCAGCCTGTGCTTCTGTCCCTTCACTGGTCGGTCACTCCGTGTGGAGAAGGAATTCCTGCACTGTCTGGGGATTTGGATCAGTGCTGGCAGGGATCTCACCCTCTGTTTTACAGAGCTGCAAAATTCACAGCTTTTGGGGAGCTGTAGAAAATACCAATTCAACAAGGAATTTGCTTGACTTGCTCCTTGCCATAGAAAATGGTTCCATGCTGAGTAGGGGCCAGTGGCTTAAAATGGCATTTTTGTTCCATCTTTTTTTGTACTTTCCCCTCTGCCCTGTTTTTGTTCTCAGTATTTTTTATTTGTCTGGAAGACATTAATTCAAAGTACTTGATAAAGACAGGATTGGGGTTTCATAAGTTATTGTATTGAGCATTAAGGAAGATGCCTGTGCCTCTCTTCACACTGCCCCTTCAATCCCTTTTCCATATGTTCTGCGCAGGATCTTGAAATCATAGTAAAATCACTCATGTTTGTAATGTGCTTATAGGTATTGGATTGAAAGTGTTAGAGAAAAGCAGAGTTCATGGTGACATGATATTTTGTATTTCTATAATGGGGCAATGCCCAAGAAAATGAATTAACTGTGTATCATTGCCACACATTTTTCTCAGATGCTGAGTGGCAGTTCTCACAAACAGTTCCTAGAAACCAGAAAAAAAACCTATTGTGAAATGATGGGAAAAACTCATTCAGTGTTTAGGATTGCTGCCTAATGACTGCAGATAAAATTGTTTATGAAGACTTGTGCAACCCTTTCCCTTGCCAACAAGGGTAGGTTTGGTACGTGCTATTTCAAACCTCCCTGTCTCTGCCTGACCAAAAGGATCCCCCCAATTTTTATTTTCATAAGTTTACAACTAGGAACTTATTTTGATTGTTCCATTTTACAGGGCACAGTGACTTTTCTTTTTTCTGTGCACTGCTTTTGTTTATAAAGGATGTTTTTCTGGGGATGGTCATGTAAAGAGTAGAATTTTATTGTGGCCATCTGCAGTGCATGAGCTCCTCCATGCCAGAAAATACCAACAGATAATGTGCTGATGTTCTGCAGCATTACCTGATTATTGTGGAGTTACAGAGCCAGGTGTGAGTGGCACAGAGGGACAGACCTAGTGCCCACCCTTTGTCAGCAGCACCTGGTGAAGGATGGAAAGAGGATCCTCCACTCATGGCTGAGGGCATGTTCTCCTGCTCAGAGACACCTGCCTGTACCAGCTCTCACCATCTGGAGAAAATTTAAAATAGAGAGAGATAATTTGGGTCACCTGCAGTGTGACAACCAAGAGACAGGAAACACAAACCACTGGTATTTGAACTGACCATGGTGTGCAGGAGGTGACACCTCCCCAGGGCTGCTCAGGCGAGGTCACTGGGGACTTGCATCTGTCCATTGCTGTGGGGCTGAGGGGTGCAACCCTGGTGAAGATGGACAAATGAATGCACACCATAAACAAAAGTTATCTCAGATGCAAATCACCATGTCTCTGTCTGCTCTTGGGTGCCCTGACCCCAGGGGAGCACTGACTTTGATCCTCATTCATGGAGAAAGTGTCCTAGACTTCAAGATAGACCAGAACCCACAAAAATGTGAAATAGATTATAGAGAGTAGTGTAGGTGTATCACTTGATGAGAAATTTAGGTTTTGAGATTTTTAGTATGTTGTGGAAGGAAGCAAGATGGAGGGCACAGGGTGTCATCCTGGGTTTCTTCTTCATGCTTCTTCTTCCTTCTTCTCCATGGGTTTGGGTGGCATTTTGTAATTGGGCAGAAAAGTCCTCATTGCAGGCTCTGTGGGATCAGTTATTGGGTTAAAAGGGAAAATAATCCAGGTGTCAGTTCTTAAATGGATAATTTAGTCTTAAAAGACCTTGTAACAAGAGATTGTTGGCCATTTTGTGCCTTCTAATGAAAAGTTGCCCAACTCACAGTAGTGAGACTGTTTTACTGATAAGAAATAATAAACACTTGAGCCCCGACATGAAATACCATCTCAAGTGCCTTCAATCCAGACCCAGAAAAACTGACGACTGGTACCTCACAACTGTGCTCAGATCCTGGCTTTACATTGGAAACCTCCCCCTCTTCCAGCTCCCCAAGCAGGAATTGAATGTGTAGGGTCAGTGTGCAGATCTTACATTTATCTCTGTCAAAAAGCAGAGCTAAAACTGGAACCAGTTTGCACTTTGAGGAAGTGTAGATTTGCTGAAGTCACTGCCAGATGTAATGTCTCTATTGGCCCTTTGGCATTTCAGTTACTGACCTGTTAAAGTATTAATCATAAACCCACAGGAGCTGCATGAAGGGATCCATCCCTTCTCTAGGTGGCCTCATCACTGGTACATGCAGGGCTTCTCCCATCCCACTGCATCCTTTCAGCCCCACAATGGGGTTGTGGACCAAAATCAGGGAAAACTGTAGCAGCCTGGCTGGCATCCCTTGGTCCTGGCAACATGTGAAAAGGTGCACCCAACAGAGACATTTGCAAAGGTTTGGTGCTAAAGATGAGAATGACCACAGACCTCAGGCCTTGCAAATGAAGTGTCAAAGTCATTTCTCCTGTGCTTCTTTGCCACAACAACTGTAAATAAGAAAACAAACCTCAGAGACGGAAGATTTGAAGTTCAGAAACACATCCACACCCATGTGCAATATGAGAAAGGGGGTAACTAAATTTGCAGCTGTCTCCCAGAATGAGAGGGAGTTCACTTCTGAGAATGATTCCGTAACTCACTCTCTTCTCAAGGGTCCAGAAGAGATGGGTACTTAATAAAATCTGTGTCAGGCTTTAGATTGGCCCTGGTGAAAGTATGGGATATGAATGTGAATACGAAAATGATTTTTCCTCTGTATTTGCCACCTTGTTGAGTCAATATTATTCAATGGGAAATAGTATTGGAAATGGGTAAAAGTATGCATGGAACAAGGGAGTTGATCTTGCTATGAATCCTGTAGCTCCTGGCTTATTTAGTTGCTTTTTTATAGCTTAAAATGGAGTAACTGTTTTTCTTCCAAGGGTTTTTGGCTGCTTTACAGTTGTTGTTAAGAAATCAGTATTTCTTCATAAAAATATGCACTCATTTGTTAATATTTGTGATGAGGAAAATTTCAAGGAATTGAAAGGATGTGATGCCATTTTTTCAGAAAGGTCCAGTACCTTGTCAGTAAACACATTTCTCCTTAGCAGCTCAATACCAATCCGAATTAAAGGGAAAAGGAGGGTTGCAGTTTGAGAATTTTTTTCTGCTACAGCTGCTGTAGTTGTGCTCTCTACTTTGCTCTCTTTGTGTTCATAGTAGAGGTTTAAAAAACATTATCAGGACATACAAAGGAATGATTTGCTTCAGGTAATAAATGGTAGAATTTAATCCTGCTGGTTTTCCTTTTGTAGCCATTAAAGCCATCTGAATATTTGAGGCAAAGGTAGAATGGGAAGCAGAGCTTTGAATACCATGGCTTGTGACTTCTCACCTGATGACTCCTCATAGCTCCTAGTGAGCTAAGGTCTAGGGACAATGGTTAAGTCAGTCCCAAAGCAGGAACTTAATGCCTAAATTGTCATTAAAAGGCTTCACAGACTACGCAAGAAGTGTTACACAGAATTAATTCAGTAGTTGAAGCTGGATAGGGATACCCCCCCACCATGCAGATGAGCAAGAGAAAACAGTTCAGCCAAAGATGTTCTCAAAGGTCATCTCCCTAAGTCAGGAGCTAATTCCCTGAGATTTAAAGATTAGGGCCAATAGTTTATTGAGAGGATTTTTTCTGTTTGTTTTTTTTTTTTTTTTATTCCTGATATATATATATATTTATGCATTGTTGTTGTATTACATGATATTCAAATATTTAAAAGGGGAACATAAGAAAATTCCAGCTTCCTTGCTGGATGAAACACTCTAAAATGCTCCTTTTGGCTTTGGGGATCTTTGCTTTCTTTGCATGTGAGTGGATCAGCACCTTGTACCTGGCTGTGTTTGTGGAGCTGTGTGTGTGAGCCAGGGCAAATTGGCCCTCCCAAGGAAAGCAGATGAGAGAATGCCAGTGAAAAGATGGGACTTGCCTCTTGTTTGGCATGGGAAGACCCATTCTCTGTGCAGAAAGGATTTCTGTTTTGGAAAACCAAGAATTTTGGTCTCTGGGTTTGAAAGTCATCTGGATAATAAAGTGGCAATGATGACAGTTTTTATTTTTTTTTAGTCTTTGTTGCTCACTGGGCTGCTCCTGTGTGCAGAGCCCCAGCTAGACCATACTCCCTGGCCCCAAAATTGTGTGTGTGATTGGACTGAAGGTTTTCATATAGTTTTCAAGTCTTCAGAAGATGGGGAAAGACTTCTCCTTCAGTCAGTGCTTTGGTCATCCAAGCTGCAACAGATCCCACTGCCTCTCTGTAACTCCAGTGCTGGTGCTGGAGATAATCCACTGGATCTAAGTGAGATAAAGCAGTATCTTTGCTTTTCCACACAGCTGGAAAAAATGACAAGTTCTTGGCCAAGTAATTTTTTAAGACTATAAATAAATAATAAAAGAAAACAACTTGGAGAAACTAGGAAAAATTGCTCTAAGTTTCCTGTAATCTTATAAATTATCTGAGACAGTAGAACAGAGAGACACCTTGCAGTGGAAGAGATGAGGGAGAAGATTAAGTGCCATAAAAACAATTTCTATTGCATCCATAATGATTGCTTTCTAGTACAGTTAATATTTTCAGTTCTCAAATTCCTCTTGTATCGGTCTTCTTGTAAAGACATAACTGGTGCATTGATCATTACTGATAAGTGGTTGTTTTTTGTTTTTGTTTTTTTTCCTGGAGTGAAGGAAATGGTACATGGGCTCTTGCTCAAGGCAGAAAAGCATCCAGGGAAAATGAGATGTCCCAGGCTTTGAAAGATATGAATGGGTGTGATGTGTTATTGTACTGATGTTGTGCAGCCAGCACCTCTCAGCTGCACCTGAATAAAGTTTTGCCACCCTCTGGTTTGGGCTTAGCCATGAGAAAGCTGGGAGATGTTGCTTTTCATATTTAACGCAAAGGAAACAACCCCTGTTTTCTTGACACTTTGGCCCCCTGTTTTCTTATCAGCCATCACCATGGTGTTGCGAATAAGCTGAAGAGTGCAGAGGAAAAGGGTTGAACCACATGAATCTAGTTTCATTATTTGCATTTATTTTTTTCTGATTTTGTCTGGGCTGCCACATCTTGATTGCAGTGTGCCCAGGTGGCCAAAAAGGCCAATGGCCCCTGGCTTGTACCAGCAATAGTGTGGCAGCAGGCCCAGGGCAGGGATTGTCCTTCTGCCTCATGAGGACACTGGTGAGGCCACACATCAAATCCTGAGTTCAGTTTTGTGCCCTTCATGTAATAAAGACATTGAGGGGTTGGACTGTGTCCGGAGAAGGGCAATGGAGCTGGAGAAGACTCTGCAGCTCAAGTCCAGGAAGTTGGAGGTGTTTAGTCTAGAGAAAAGGAGCCTCAGGATGGATTTTTTTGCTCTTTATAAGTCCTGAAAGCAGATTGTAACCAGGTGGGGCTTGGTCTTTTCTCCTGAATTACAAGGGTCAGGATGAGAGGAAATGGCTTCAAATTGTGGCGGGGGAGGTTTAGATTGGATATTGGGAAAAATGTATCCATTGAAAACATAGCCAAGCATTGCAACAGGCTAGTCCTGGAAGTGGAAGGGTCACCATCCCTGGAGAGATTTAAAAGATGTGTAGATGTGGTGCTGAAGGACATGGTTTAGTGATGAGTTAGCAGAACTGAGCTAATTATTGGACTCAGTGATCTTGGAGACCTCTTCCAACCTTAATGCTTCCATGGTTCTGTCATCCTGTGTCTGCTTGGTTTGACTCATGTAGGAGCAACTCCTCCGAGCAGCCACTGCTGCTTGGAGCTGTTCCATGGATAAGGAGGCTCTGTGAACATGAATCCTGGGGCAGACAAAGTGAGTGATACTGCAAGTGTCTTTCTTTCAGTTTAAGGATTTTCCTAGGGCATTTCTGGGGGCATTTAACTTTAATTTTCAGCCTTCTTTTGAATGGGACAGAGCTACTGGGATTGGGCGGTGTGTGGACACAAGGGCAACGTTTGTCTGTAGTTTTCAGTCACATGGTCAGTGAGTGAAGCACAGTAATTTCAGAACTCCCAAATGACTGAATACATTTCAAGATGATGTCTCCATGGATAGCAGAGATGTTTCTGTCCAAGCTTTGGTTCGGGTGGAACCTTTATTGTGTAGCAAAGAGAACAACCAAGACATGCTGCACTACAGTCCCTTCTTAATACTTCTAAAAATGTTCTTGTGTAGAAAACTAAGAGTTTGTGAAGAGGCTTTGATCTCACAAACACTGAAATTCTGCAACTCAAACAGTGACTGTTGGCAAATGTGACAAAAAATGCATTTGCTGAAAACCCAGTGAAAGAGGTTTCAAGCTGAAGTGTTTGGCCTCACCTTCGGGGCTTGGCCTTCATGGCCTGTTGGTGATGTGGTGTCAGTCACTGACCTGCAGTGACACAATCAAGTGCCTGAGCCCTCTGAGTCTGCAGAGCAAAGGATGAAATGTTTATCATATTTGACCTAGATTTGGTCCTGATTTTTAAAGGCAGTCTTGTTGCTCTGTGAATAAACTCAGGATGTTGAACATAAACATCTAAAAAATAGAAGGATGAGTCTTCTCACTCAAGCCCTAGAAACCAGAAAAGGAGAAAGTTGAGATTTTAAAAGAAAAGTCACAGCAGTGTGGAAGCAAGATAGGAAGATGCTCCATTTAAAACAATTTAGGTTCCCACTTTCCATATCCTTGGGAATGTGATACTCCTGGACCAGCAGCAGCCACATGGTCAATCCACGAACACCCTGCCCTGCTCCTGGGGTTATGCCTCAGATCTTCTGCAGGCCAGAGCTAAAATTGGATGCATACATGAGCCTGAGCCCTCTTAGCGAGGCAGCCACTGTAGAAACCAGAGACTTCAGCCTCTTCCAGGAACCCTGAGCGAGGGGTGTTTTCACAGAAAAGGTTGAGTTCTCTTTTTCCATCCACGAAAAACAACTGACAGCAATGTATGCTTGGCTATTTTCTCAAGGGTTTTGCTGTAGCCCAGACTTCTAGATAGGAAAATAATATAGAGTGAGAGCAGATCTTTCCTCCTGGATCTGCTACTTGTTTGTAGACGGTTTTTCCTTATCAGGATGGTCTGTCTTGGTGTTTGTACACTTTGGGCTTATTTTGGCCTGTCCTTTGCACTTTTGACATCTACCTGGACCCTCACCCTGGTGCACTGACCTCCTCTTTCAGAGCTCCTTTGCCTTAGCAAAGTTGAGCTTGTGTAAATCTGATTTTCCCCTTCCAGCTGAGAAAATGGGAGCATTCACACCTGATGCTGGGTGGCAGAAAGGAGAGTTAGAGTTATAAAGCCTGGAAGAAAATTAAGTGGAAAGACAGTAGATGTACCAACAGTGATGTGCCCTTGGAAAGGGACAGGAATGTGATTTTCATGTTGGTTTTGCCAGGTGTGAATCTTTCCAGGACCTGACTAATTAATGCTTACACATATCAGCCATCCCACCCAAACCCTGGCCCAAGGGGGGCAGGAGCTATTTGGGAAGAGCAGCTGCAAATGGAACAGTGCTGGACCCCAGAGAAGCAGGATAGGAATTATCTCACCTAAACTAGACTTCCACATCTGGGATAGCTACCCTGTGTTTGCTCCCTTTAGGGTCAATAGAGGGGAAATAGTGCTTTGATCTGAAACAGTTGAGTTGCCCACTTTAGGGTGAGATACCTTAAAAAGATATTTCTCCTTCTTGCCTGTGAAGGAAGCTCAGAGGCATCTGCCCTGAAATCTGGATCGTGAAAAGTTGCAAAAATCTGTATCCCTGGAGCCAGTTTGCCAGCAGATTTCATAAGCCTCATGGCTGGAAAATAGTTCTGGGTATGGAAGTCTGGATTTTTCAGTTCTTTAAATTGATGGTTGTGCACAAAATTAGTGAGAGCACTTTCTTTTTGAACAAAAAATTGGATTTTTTGCAAAAAATTGTCAGCTCCATGCACTAGCACAGAAGCTAATCTCACTGTTAGCAGTGAAAGACTGAATTGGTCTCAGTGACTGACAGAAGTGAGCAACACCTGAGACCTGATGCATTAACTGCTGGGCTTTGAGTTGGGTTTTCTAGTTTTGCTCTTAGTGGCAAACAGAAAAAAGCTCCAAGAATCAAATGAGAAAGAAAGAGAAGACCGTTTCATCCCTTTTTGGGATGGGTGGTAATCTTGTTTCTCTGGTACATAAATTGGATGCAGGTTCACTAATATCACTGCACACATGGTGACTGAGCTGAGGAGACAACCTGACCTTGAAAAAGCTTCAAGGCTCCTTCAGGCAGGCAGCCATGGACTTGGATACTTTCCTAAAGTGTAGCTAAACAATTTGCCTTTACAAAAAAAAAAAAAAATTGGAAACCACCCAACAAGCTTTTCTGAAGAGGTGTCTGGACCTTCCTGCTCTCATGGGGCTAAAATCACTCCAGGATTTTAACTCTCACTCATGTTGGTGGAATTGGAGGGCATCCAATGGCAGGTGGCAGCAGGGTATGAACTGAGACAAAAACAATCTGAGGATGAGTCTTCTGCATTTCAGCCACAACATCCCTAGAGTGAAGGAAACTAAAAAATAACCAGAAAAAGATTGAAGTGCTGGCAGCAGTAAAAGCCACAGCTGTGGTACAGGTGGCATCCACCCAAGGGCTCTGGCCAGGCTGCGTGTTTCCATCAGCACTGGGAGGGAAGGGCATCCACCAGCTGTGCAAAGAGCCCCTCTGGATGTGGGGTAATGACTACCTGGGGGCACTGCTGTCCCCAGCTGTGTTGTGCAGTCAGGTCCTGGTTGCCAAGCAGGCGTCTGTTTGGGCTGGCTGTGTCACACACCCATGTCCCCACCACCCAGGGCAGGGTATGTGCCTTCCAGGAAAAGCTTTTCCTTCATCTGAGCTCAGAAATGAGCTGAGGCGGTGCTGGTGGAGATGCTGGAATGGATAACTCTCTGATTTTGGGGAGCCAGTGAACCCTCACAGCTGGCTCTGCCTCCTGTCTGACCTTGCATTTTCCTCCAAATGCTGCAGACACTGATTCCTGCAGTTCCCAGCAAAAATCATCTTATTTTACTTGTAGATTTTTTTTGTTTGTATATTGGAGTTTTTTGGTAGTGTTATCCTGATTTCTCCCTGGTCTAAGAACCCAGCAGTGGACATGTAGGCTCTGGCTTTACTTTCCCATTTCCTGTCCCTGCACACCAAGCATTTGTTCCTTCCGTGGAAGCAGGTTTCTCCCTGAGGAGCAGGTTGCTCCAACCTCCTCTCTGTAAGGTGCAGGGTTTTCACCAGCCATCCCTTCGCAAATGAAACCATCATCAAAGAGACCCACATGGAGTTTGGATCACAGAAATCAGGAGGCAGGTCAGAAAATGGCATACCCAAGATGGCCATGATAGATTTGACCACTGTGGTTGCATGAACCAAACCTGGGTTCACACTCTTGTGCTGAAGCCTTGGCTTTTTTTTCATTAGGTACACAACAGTAAATACCTGGAGCCCCTGAAAGGGAAGAGGCACATCCAAAATGCCTATTTAGGGTGTTCTTGGCTTTGCTAACACATGATCTGTGCCTGAAACTGGCTTGGGAGAGTGTTACTTGACTGTGCCCATGCTAAAGATTTTGCAGCATGGATATGTTCTTGTGCCCATTCCTGCATGCCAGGGCTGTTTAATTTACTATATATAGTCATAGCATATGTGTACTGGAACACAGTCTCTCTCCAGCTTGGTTCAATGTAGAGGTTTCATGTAGCATACACTATAAAAAGTTTCTTTTTCAGATTTTCATCTTGACATGAAAGTGCATTACAACATTTGCCATTAATAAAACACAATTCCTTCCATGTGAAAAGCATTACAGCCTCAGTATGGTTATTGAGTGATGATACCTGGATGACGGAAATACAAGAACAGGAAAGTGTACATAGAGAAACTTCAGAAACGATGCCAAGGTTTTTTAAAAGAACAATGTCTGATAGCAATGCAGATGAATTTGGAGAATTTAGTTCATTTGTACCAAAGGAAAAAAAAAAAAAAAAAAAAAAAAAAGAAGCTAAGCACTAAGCAGCCTGAGCTGACAGAGAAATAAAAGCAAGGAAGGGAGAGAGAAGCTTCACAAATGAGTAACTGATGAGGTTGGCCAGGCTGGGAAGACACTTGTGAAGAACAGATTGTTTGCCTCTTGCTCTATGGTTCAATCTTGAGCCAAGCCAGTCATGACCAGGCATCAGGATTCTCAGGAGCTCCCTCTCCTCTCAGCCTGTAGCTCATGCCCATCACATCATCCAGTTCTGGGATATCAGGGACTGAAGGTACAATTATTATTATTATTATTATTATTATTATTATTATTATTATTATTGACTTAGAATCCTAGAGAAGGACCCTCAAGGTCAGGCTTGAGGGCTCTGGGGACCCTAAGTGGGAGACTGGCCTCTCTTCCAAATTTAATCCAAAACTGAGCAGCTGACACCAAACTTGCTGAAACAGAGGGAAAATGACTTTGTAAAGAGCCTTGAATCAAGTCCTTCTTTTGAAAATGTGCTGAGCCAGGATCCTTCTTCTGGGTCTAAATTTGGAGTTTATGAAAATGTTCCCATTAGCACCAAAATAAATGTTAGCTGTGTTTTGATTTTAGCAGAAGCTCAAAAAAAAACCATAAAGAGGATGCTAATTAACTTGTTAACTGAAGCCATTAAATACACATCTCCAAATCTTCTTGAAAGCAGCGCAAATCCCCAGCACTGGGTTCCCAAGATGCAAGGCCAGTCACTCGCCTTTGGAATGCGTAAACATTTAGTGGAAGAAATTGCGACTTCAGAGAAAGTCCAAACAGAGCAGCCTGTTTGTTTGTGTGGCTGCTTTCTCAGGGAGAACTGGGAAGCATGGAAAGGCTGGAGTGTCCACCATGGGCCGTGCCTGTGATCCACAAGGGCCAGAACAAAGACTTTCCTATTTATAGCAGAGTGACCGAAAGCAAAAGTGCTTGAGTGATGAAAAGGCACAGTCTGCCATTGTCGAGGCTTCTGAAGAGAACACAAACCATGGCTTATCAAATGACAGGAAGAAAAAGGATTTTGCTGGGCAGAAAATAAATTATGATTTTCCATTGAGCCCACCATCCCACACCGTATTTTTTTTCTGGATTGGTCACACTTCATCAGGCAGTGATTGCAGAGAGTGGGGATGTAGGAGGAGAAACACGTGTCTACGTGTGTGTGGAGGAAGTGCTCAGCAAAACCCACACTCTTATTATTTCCATTTAGCAGGAAATGCCAATTCTACATGTCAGAGTCAAACTGTTGTATGACATCACCAAAAGGCTAGAGTTTGATTTAAGGAATAAGATAAGCTCTGCTGCTTATGCTAACATTATGCTTCTAACCTTTTGGAGAGCTTTTTGTTTGTTTGTTTGTTTGTTTTAATGGAATTTTAGACAACAAATAAATAGGTTATTTCATCTACTTATACCAGGTCTTATTTGACATCTTGCCACAGTATCAAATGACTTCATCTCCCTCCTCTGTTATATTTATACCATTAGGCACTAGGAAATCAGTTACTCAAATACATTATTGAGAAAAGAGTAGATGTAGTATGACAAAAAATTCTTCCATTTTGCCTTCTGAAAGAGGCATTTCTGATAGAAATTCTTTTGTTTCAGGAAACTGTCTTTTCAGAGGAATTTTTAAAAGTGGAAGTCTATTTAAACCACAGTTTCTGAGAGGAAAACATCTTCAGGGGATCATTTTCCAGTTTTAGATCTGTTTCTACCTTAGGGCTTCCTCCTACTATGACAAAACTGCTGACCAATGGCACTACATCCCAGAAATCAAATGGAAATTCTTCCAAATCAAGTATTATTACCAGAGTGTCTAGCGCAGGGTGTGTGAAAGGAACTCAATGCATTTACATTCAACAAGCAAACCAATTTAAAAGAAAATTAGGAGGAAACAGAATTCCAGCTCTCAATCTCATTTAGACTTTCTGCAGTGTCAAAAATTAGAGCATATAAGGTTAAAATTTGTCTTGTTCCTGAGCAAGCCACTTGGGGTCTGTGACAATGATGTGAATGGGGCAGACATGGAGGACTTGGCTTGCCCTGAGTCTGGGCTGTGAACTGGCTCAGTGCTGAGGCTCCCAAAATCAGAAGGGCAGAGTTAAAGCTCCTCACCACTTCCACAGGCCACAATGGTACAGAATTTTGCCACTCCCTCAAAGCAGACCTCAATTCTGCTGGTTTTATACCCACCTCACCATGATCAGGTGGAGCAAACCTGTGCACAGGTCTCAGATCCTCTACTGAAAATCACTCTTGCTTTCCTTGGATCAGGGAAAGAGGTGGGGAGAAGGGGAAGAGAGGTGGTCCATCTGAGGGAGAAGGTGGAGGTTACAAGAAGTAATTGATGCCACATGAGCACAAAGTTGCATTTTCTTGTTAATGTTCATGGCACAAAGCAGTGATGGGCAGTAAAGAGATGAAAATGAAAATGTTATCCAAAGAAAAGGAATTTCAATAGTGAAAGCCAGTCTGTAAGGGGACATTTATACTAATAAATTAAACAATTCAATGTAAACATTGATTACTGTTATTAGCATGGACTTGCCCTGACAGGATAATATGGAGGGGCCTGGCAAACTTTTGCCTGGGGCTCTCCCATAAAATGGTTGGCAGCGCTCAAGAGGTAGGACAGGCAAGGGACTGCTCCCAGTGGCCAGTTTGGATATGATCACTGTGATTTGGAGGCTAAACTGGATATGGTGGGCATGGCCAAGCCATGCCTCTTGACCTTCTGTCCAAAGAATGGGCCCTGGTCATTTTTATTTTTCCTGTGGCCAAGAGTATTCATTTGTTATCCTTCCAAAGCATTTAGCTGCACCCTATCCTCAGCATGTCTGCATGCTTCCCAGTCTGTGATGTGTTTATCTTTGCAGCACATCTGGTAGGGAGGAGAGAGCCATTAACATTATTGAAGGGAGAGGAACGGAGGTGGATGAAAGTGTCTGCACACCAACACACAGCAGCATGGTCGGACCAAACCGGCTCCAGGAAAGTTACTGAGGCTGAAGATTGTGAAGATGAGGCATTGACCTGGAGAATGTGGTGTTTGCAGGTTTCTTGAATCAGGTTGTAGCTTCCCAGTGTGACAGCAGTGCTGTCACATCTTCACTGTGGGTCTGACCCATGCTAAGCAGTGCAGATACACCACCCATGCTACAACCACACCAGGGCTCATCTGGGAGTGTGGGCACACAAAAAAGTTGCTGCAGGCCAAACAAGGGTGTGAGCTCTCCCCTCCCCATCTGTACCTGTGTGTGCTTGTTATCCCCAGGTAATGATGGCATGTTTAGGACCATGTCCTCATGTCCTCTGCTCCCAGGGTGTTGGCAGGCCAAGAAATGCACTTAGGATGGCAAAGATGACATCTCCCCTTACAGCCCACCCTGTGGGGAGTTGTTTATACAAAGAGACTTTCCCCTGGGTTATTTTAGGAGGCTGCAGCAGAGGCAAGGCTGGAGCTGTTCTCTAACCTTAACCACCAAGCTTCCCTTTAACGCTCATCACTTATTAACAGGCACATTTCTTAAGCACCAGCAGTGTGTTCATAGCTATTAAAAATATAAAGGAGCCATAAGCTTTTCCCTGCCCTCTGTTCCACCCGTGTCAGATAGCCACTGAAATGAAGAGGTGTTTATTTGCCTGGAAGTGTGGAGTCTTATGTCAGCTCCCAGAATAGGAAGTAATTTTGCTGGGGGTCTGATCCTGCCATGGAAGAAAGGGCTGGTGCTTTTGTTTCTGTTTTACTCTGAGCGTGGTGCCTGAGCTCTTGACATACCTGGAAAATTATCCTGCTTCGCAGCCAGCGCCAGTTCCTGGCCACCCCTGCTACACACCAGGCTAAATTGGGAAACTAAACTTTTTTTTCCCCCCGGTGTACGGCTGGCCTCCCCACCTTGCCACTCATGAATGCCTTGCTGAGTTAGCTGTGATTTGGAAAATTAATTGACTCAGAGCCTACTGCTGAAGCAGTCTCAAATGCAGAACACCCAAGATGCAGTGGTAGCAAGGTCAGAGGAGGTGGGAAATTTTGCAAGACAGGTAGCGAGCAATAAGCAGAGCAGAATACGGGCGCTGGTGGGGAAGTGTAAAAGGAAACCATTCAGATTAGACACAGCCATGGGAGACAAGGCAATGGGACTTTGGGAGGCTTTGGTATTTATTGGGGGAGCTGCAATGCCTGTGGCTGGGAATGCCCCTGGCTCGCTGTGGGAGGTGGGGTGCCTCCAAGGGCCCCTTGCCTCGAGCCAGAACATGAAAAAGCACCCTAAGGACCATCTCCTGTGACTGCAGAGAGCAACATCTTTGCTCTGCAAAGAAATCTTAAATAATGTAGTTTATCTCAGGCATGCCATCTGCTTGGGAGTCAGTCCCTTGAGAAAAAATGGAAAGAGGGCTGGGAACAGCTCCATCGTGGCTTTTCTCCTATAGCTTTGATGCTTTTGCCCTCATTTTATGAATCTTTGCAGAATAAAAAAGAGCTCTCAGAGTATGCCTGTAGTCAGACTGTGCCAAAACTTTATCCTAACCTGATACATCGTGGTTCAACTCTTCTAAAGTATCTGGGGACTGACATCCCAAGGCAATTCCTTACTTACTAAAATCCTTCTTTGGAGCTCTCCTCAGGCCCTGTCTCTGTGTAAGCCTGGTCGTGCAGAGGGATAGTTTCAAACATGCAATCCAGTGCTGGCATCAAACCCTTCCCATTCATGGCTGCCTGGAGGATGGGAATGATCCCTGAGTGTGCTCAAACCCAGCCTGGCTTGTATGGCAAGGAGATTCAGCCTCAACCCACAGTGAACTAATTTACTAAATTAATTCACATTAATTCAGGTTAACACACTAAATCCCATTTGTTCCCCTCCAAGGTGGCCCAGGGGCACATGCACAGACAGTAACAGAGGCTCAGCTGACAGAGAGGTGATTTGTTAAGCCACTGTCCCTCCCCTACATGTTTGAACCCTTCCTGCCCACACCATGGGCATGATGCTGGCATTTCTCAGAGGAAAGGCATTTCTGGGGCTTGAGCAGCTGATATTTGTGAATGCCAGTGCCCATCTTTAGCCATGCTGAAGGTACTAAGGGGGGCAAAGAAGCACCATATACAAGAGCTGTTTTCTAATCCTCGGTTTATTTGTGACCAGGAGCCTGAGTTTCTGTCTCAGGAATTGCAAAATGGGATGGTGTAGGCTAATGTTGAGGCTGAGAAAAGTATACTTGCCCAGTGGGGAAAAAGAATCCCAAATAGGTCTGAGTTAGTGACAGTTTTGTGTGGCTTTGCCACCAAGCAGGAGTCAACCAGCTTGTCCTTAAAACACCTGGCCATGGGGAAAGACGCAACTCTCCCTCCAGGGCAGGAATACCAAACCAACCTGCTTTGGATAATCCTGGGAATATGCAGCAAAGATAGGAGCAGCAAAAACAGGAGCAGCCTTCTGCTCTCTCCAGGTCAGAAGGTGGTCTGGGATGGGAGCAGTTAGGAACAGCAACAGTTCCCCTCATCATGACTTTGTCTGCACCAATTCTCCTTGTTCCTCAGATGTGATGGAAACTGAGGCACGGGACTCTTGTTGGTGCCTCAGTTGGTAATTTCTGCCGATGTTCACCTTGCTCTGCCTGGAGCTTTGTGGCATGTTTTAAAGCTAAGTTGTGTAAATGAGTCTGGTGGTTATTATCATGCAAAAAGAAGAGGTTTGTACGCAGCTCCCGGCTTGCTGAACCGCAGCGGCGCGAGGCCGCGGAGCAAGGCTGTGACAATGCTGGCAGTCCAGCCCCACTGCTGGGCTCCCCACCTCGTTCCTATTCATTGCTTCTTTAGGGTAATGAAGAGCAGACTGAGGCATTGGGGTTGTTTGCTTCAAGAGACTGTTATAAAAACCCTACTGCAATCTAATTCTGGCCTGGACAGTGAAGGGCAAGTTTTCTGAGCATCTTTGCCTTGCAAACATCTCCAAATCCACAGTGTTATACAGGTTCCTATTTTATTTCTATTTTTTTAAGGGATTCATATCAAAGCAATAAGCATTAGACAAATTTTTCCTAGCTGTTGTTCCTGTAGTATCTGCATCAGATCTCGTCCTGGTGAATCTGAAGGGGCAGGCTGGGACAAATACCCACTCAAATGCTCAGGAGCATCATCCTCTTCCCTTTCCCAATTGATTTTCTCATAAACAGCCTGTGCCAAAGCCTTTATGAAATTCAAGTCTGGCTTCACATTTCATTGAAAAACCTTTAAGAAAAGCCATTTTTCATACTTAAGACTTTTTCAAATCTCCTCTAACCAGTCACACTCTGCATTGTATCTTTTGAATCTGGCTATTGTCCAACGACAATCCTTAAAATCCCTTTACAGTTTTAAATGAAAATACAAGCCCTCATTTACCACTGGATCCAGCCTGAAAATAAAAGCTTAATGCCTTGACAGGCCTGGATATTTTTTTGGGTCCTAAGTCTGATTTATGGTGGTAGCCAGCAAACCAGGCTGGTGAAATATTTGCTGCTGCTCGCAGGGATCTGGAAAAATGAAGTGTGAAGTTCTGAAGAGAGCAGGCAACAGTTCTCCAGTCACTAAACACTTCCAACGAGTTGGCAGCGGAACAGAGCTGTGGTCTGAAAGATGAACCTCAAAGGAATAGGGGAGGGGAGCAATACTGTGCGCAGTGTCAAAATACTGCTGCAGCCTAAAGCTTTCCATACATTCCTGACATTGAGAGGGAAAGAGAAACATTTTCTTCATTATTTATTTATTCTTTCTCTCTTTTTTTTTTTTTTTTCATCCCCCTGCAGGGGTTTCACCCAAAATCGTGAAAAAAATTAAAAGCAACAACAGGAGCATAGGAAGCTGCTTAAAACCATCATAAAAATGTGCTGGTTAAAAAAAAATATCTATGTGATCTGGTTGAGGGAAAGCATCGCTGGTGCTTTGCTCATTGCAGAGAGATCTCAATGAGCAAGGCTGTGGTGAAGCATCTCTTGCCTTTCCAAGTGCCAAAGCCCTGCGATCTGTGGGCGTGGGAGCTGCGATTTTCATTCCCATGAAAAGGGAATTTCCTAGAGGTAAAAGTGAGGTGGGGATTTTTCAGAGCGTTCTTGGAATGAATCACCCCTGCATACGTTTGCCAGGTAAAACATGTGGCTGCTTCGCTTTATTTTCTTCAAAGGAAGTTAATATTCATCCCTATCGTGTAGATCATACAGAGACAGAGATAGGCTGATTAATGAGGCGTATTTCAGTGCTCAGGTTTTCAGTGATCTGCATTAGCTCCTATGAATTAACTCAGTTTCCCAGTTTATTCATGGTGAATAAAAGGGCCAGCATTGGGAGGGTTTGTCGGGGATAAGCCATCCCTCAAAATCCTGCTATGCCCACTTGCATCTCAGAGGTATTGCCCCTCTCCTTATTCATCTCAATCCCGTCCCAACAGCTGGGCACACTGTGAAATTAAAGATTTCCTCCCTTTCACCTTGCTCAGCAGAGCCACCAGAGGTTTTATTGCCCTCAGGCCCAGGAGAAGTAAGCTTAACTTCACCTCTCAATTGTGCTGATGAATGTCCAAGGAACCCTCTTGGCTTTGACATTTACATGAAAATTACAGCAGGCAAAAGTGGGGAAAATATATTCTTCTTCACATTCATGAAAATGAGGATGGGATGACTTGATTTTTCTTCCATTAATAAAAGAAAAAAGGCACACTAACTAATTTGCTCTAAAGCTGTCTGAGGTCAGAAGCTGAGATGATATAACAAAGCGCTGCTTGTTTCCAAACACAAGATTTTGGTTTGGGCAGGATCAACTGCACGTTCTGGTCATCTTTATGGCTGGGGAATGTTCTGCCTCTGCAGCAGCACTGTCTGGGCTGGGGAGAACCTGGGCACCAGCCTGAAGTTTCAGCAGACAATGCATATTATTATTATTATTATTATTATTATTATTATTATTATTATTATTATTATTATTTACATTTTCTTGGTGTTACGAAACGGTTCCCTTTAACAGCGGAAGCATTTACGGGACACGCTCGCAGACAAAGCTCGCCAGTCCCGCAGCCACAGAGCCCACGCAGTCTGTCACACACAGGCACTCTGTGCCACCCACGCTCCCCAGAGCCCCTGCCCCAGCAGCGCCCAGCGTGGCTGGGCTCACACAAACCGAAACCCAGGGCCGCCGCCGGCCGCCCACGCAGGCACAGCCAAAACAGGTCCCCGAGGTCTCACACGTCCTCCCCCCGCCACCACGACCTGCAAACATCCCCGCATCAAAGGGGAGAAAAGCACAACCTGAGCTGCTCAGGGTTTTGCAGGGCTGGTCTCCTCCAGGAGCTGCTGGCAAAGCCAGCCTTTACGCCTCTGTCTGGGGATTGGTTGCTTTTATTTCACAAAAACTCAGCAAAATGCTGAATAAATCCCACTCCATCTACACCTGGTTTTGCAGGATTTTTAAAATGCTGGTGGTCACCCTTTGCTCTTTCAGCAGATGGATAAAGAGGCTGTTTTTAAAGCCAGCCTTATATACATCAGTCATGGATATAAAAATCACCCCTGTTTGTCTGGGGGGAGTCCAATGAACTTTGTGCCAGAGGATGCTGGTTGCAAATTCTGCAATGTATAGGTGCAGGTGAGGGATGTGGTGCAGCAATGCTGTCCTGTTTGGTGCCCACACTGTTCTTTCCTCAGGATAGTCTAGTCCTTTTCCAACCACTTTGCTCAGAAAACATTGCTGGTGCCAATGAGCAGCAGAGCACTGCAGTGCAAGCTGCTGTGGTGTCTCTGAGGGAGCACCCCGAGATGTGGCATGGAATCTCTGAATCCCTCTGGATTCATCCTTACTGGCACCCCCCTGAGGAGGCAAATCAGGGCACAGCATTGCCACGGCCTCAGGAGCACCCTTGGGCTGCAGGGTGCTCATCCCACCAGCATTGCCTGCCTGAGGGGTTCCTCAGGAGACATGCTTGCCTACAGACATCCACCTCCAACGCTCATATATACAATGAGTTTGTCTTTCAGTTTTGCTTTTCTCTTCTTTCCCCCCTTCCCAGGGCTTTGGGGCCCCTTTCACCCCCATTTACAGCTTCTGGCCTGTGGTGTGGTGGTTGCTGGTGCTGGGAGGGCTCCAGCAGATGGTTCAGCTCGTGGTTAGTGAACTTCCCAGAGCAGTGGGAACAGGAACCCACTTCCCTCAGGCTGCCCTCAGAACCCAGTGTTAGTGGAGGTGGGGAGCTAACCCCAGTGGTATCAAAGGGAGACAGGTGTTTTCTGTACTAGACAACCTCAGCAGGCACCTAAATTCCACCTCCAAAAGTGGAATTCTGGGTTTCAGCAAAGTGCCAATTATAGCTGAAAGAGTGCTGCAAACACACTGGTGGCTGTGCAGTGCCTCGCTGTGTGGGGAATGGGGGCACATCCACCCCTGAACTGGAGAGCGTTCAGCTCTGAGCCATCCACTTCCCACACCCTCACATGCCTCAAAGCATTTCTGCAGTGCATCAAGGGCTCCAAATGCATGGCAGGGACAGTGCTGAACTCTGAAGTTCATGTCCCAAATAGCAAAAAATACCCACAAAATTTCTTACATATATTTTAAGTATCCTCCTCCACTGTCACTTTCAAAGGTTCCTCATAAGCTTTGCAAATCAAGTTTAATTTCTTTTTCCTGCAGAGGGGTACCCATCATGGGGGCAGGAAGTGGCCAAAGTTGATGTCCATAAGAGGAAAGGCATCATCATGAATTAAGTCTGGATAGAAATTCAGATACGAAAACTACAGAATTCCTGGTTTGGCCTTGTACAGCTGAATTGTATTTTTATCTTGACTGGCTTGGGGTTTTATGTCAGTCACTTTAACTGTTGGAGTGACACTCTCTGCCTCCTGTGCTAGAGGTAACCTGGATTTAGGATGACCTACAGAGGTTTTATGCAGATAACACTTGGTGATATGAATATGATGATATGATATGATATGATATGAGTTGGCAGTGCATGTTGCACTGCCCAGAAAGCCAATTGTTTCCTAGGCTGCATCCAAAGTAGGTGGGCAACAGGTCCAGGGAGGGGATTCTGCTCCTCTGCTCTGCTCTGGTGACAGTTCCCTGCCTGCAGTGCTGCATCCAGCTCTGGGGTCTCAGGACATTGTCCTGTTGGAGCTGGCCAACACAAGGGCCAAGAAAATGATCAGAGGAGTTGAACACCTCTCCTGTGAGAACAGTTGGAGAGAATTGAGGTTGTTTAGCCTGGGAAAGAGAAGGGTCTGAGAAGACCTTATTGCAGCCTTTCATCACTTGAAGGTCATACAAGAAAGAGGAGAACAGATTTTTTAACAGGGCCTGTAGAAATAAAACAAGGAATAACGGTTCCAAAGTGAAAGACAGTTGATTCAGACTAGATATAAGGAAGAAATTATTTTACAATTATGGCATTGAGTGTTGCCCAGAGAATCTGTGGATACTCCATCCCCGAAAGTGTTCCAGGCCAGGCTGGATGGGGCTCTGAACCACCTGATCTATGGAAGATGTCCCTGCCCATGGCCAGGGAGGTTGGACAAGATGACCTTTTAAAAGGTTTCTTCCAACCCAGATCATTTGGTGATTCTATTCTATGCTAGCTCATACCATGCCGGGATGACACAAGTGCAACTCTCCTGCTTTTTACTAGAATTGCTGAATTTTAATTCTCTGATCTATGGTAATAGTACCAACAGGGTTGGAAGGATTGCTTTGCTCTACTCAACACACACTGTCACCACATGCATGAAAACCTCAGTAAACCATGAAACTTTGTATGCGGAGTAACATCAATTCACTTTTTTCTCATGGAGCCCTTGGGGCTTTTAGGCCTCTGAAGTACCTGGCTCTGAGTGGATGGGAAATTAAATGCTGACCTTGAGCTTGGGGTTTTTTTTTGGAGAAGTTTGAAGGGAACTTTTTTGCCGTGAGAAATCTGGAAAAGGTCTTTTTCCTGTAAACAATTTCCAGTGGAAGTGCTCCTGGCCTCCCTTCATTGGGACGTCCATTCTGAGCCTCATCCCAAAGAAAGACTCTTTTGTTGAGCAGAACAATGTGGCCGCACAGGGAAGCAGGATCAGCTCCCACATGCAGGGTAGGGTTTCTCTCACCTAACCTAAGCTGTCTAAAGCCAAGGTGTCTGGTCTAAAACCATCACTCGACCTTCCACTAATGGAGGCACCTTCTCGGGGGCGTTCGCTCCGTCTTCGGGCAAAATAAATCGCTCTCCAGAGGTGCCCGGCTCTCCCGTGGCTGGGGGAAGCCTGCAGACAGGGGTCTGTGCAGACTGCTGGCGTGGGGATGGCTAATTAGGTGAGATGAATCCCACCCTGAGGAAATCAAGGTAGCTAACGAGTTGCTGGAGTATGTTTGCACAGGGCTTGCCCGCACGGAGCGTGACCATGCTGGGGTCTCTTTGGGTCACTCTGAATGATGTGAACTGAAAAGCTGACTGCCACAAGCAAGTATTTTAAAAAATATATTTATTATTATTATTATTGTTATTGTTATTATTGGTGTTTTCACTCTTATAGCCATACCACACAGCTTTGCTGTTGATCATCCTCTGTCAGATTGTTGCATCTCATTTTATACCTAAATGGTAAGATATTTGGGAATGTTAAGAGATGTGAGAAATCAACTTGTTCTCTAATTCAGTTTTTCACCTACTGCTCTAACTTGGTTCTTTTGGCATCATTATGATGAAAATTAAACCATAACAATTTTTTCTTCTTAACTTCTACAGACATCAAGAATTTTGTATCTAATCCCAAATAAAATAGTTAAGTTTTGCTAATGGCATCAATAGGCAAAACCTCACTGTAAGTAGAAAATTACTGGATCAAGGCTTTTATTATTTAATTTTCCTCTAAAATCGCATAATCCCACTCCTTCTTGTTGAAACAGGATTAAACACTTTAGCAGAGATGTGTTTCTTCATTGTCTCTTATTTTTTCCTCCCCAAGCACGTGTTAATCTGATCTAATCACACAGGCTGGCCTCGGACAGACGTCTATGTTCTCACCACATTGGAAGCTCTGTCTTTAACAAGCAGCTTGTTGAGCATTTGTTAGTTCTTCTAAAAGGTGATTATTGCCAAATGCACATTCTCAGTGGCTCAATAAATGCATTCACGTGACAAATCCATGCAGCATTTTGTGTGGACCAACCCAAGGCTGTCACCATTTAGAACAAAATGCTAAATATTTACTGGCAAGGCAAGCTAAAAGTGTAAATATTTATACCAACGTACAATAAAAAAGTACCATAAAACTGATATGTTATAAGGAATTTATGTGTTGAAATGGCCAAGGCCATTACAAAAGATGTGCTATTTCACCATTCTATTACATGTGGAGATCAGTGTTTAGGTGTTTAATTTACTGCTATCTGGCCTTTGCTGTTCAACTCATTAATCTGTCAGGTAAAGGAGTCCTAATTATATTTCTTGTAACCTGGCAAACTGCAGAGACTCGTGCTCATATGGGGAATAGATCTTGTAGATTTACTGCTCTGTTGCTAATGGTCCCACAGGGAAAAAATATATACAAGTGCAGAAAATGTTTACAAGGGGAATCTGTCTTCCCAATTATTGTGCTGAATGTATCCTATTGTGCTGAGATAAGAGAATAAGCACCAGTTTATGTAAAACTACTCACAGGACCCTTTTGAGGCAGTAATTGATTTGGTTTTGTGCATCAGGCTACACACATCCTGAAATTCAATGGTGAGCCGAGGTGACAAGAATCTCTTCTCACCGTGGCTGCTGCTCTCATCTGTGCTCTGCCAGGTCCCAGCCAGCAGTTCCAGTATGCCCTGGTCTAGTGGAAGGTGTCCCTGCCAATGGCAAGGGGGTTGGAACTGGATGATCTTTAAGGACCCTTCCAGCCCAAACCTCTTTTTGGTTCTGATTGTGGTTTTATACATAACACACTTCTCAGGGACATAGATATCCTGTTTGATGAGATGGCATAAAAGTAAGCATGACTGAAAAAAACCTACCTGCTAGGCTCCTTGCATCTCTTATTTTCTTCCTGTTGTTGCATTGCATTTGTGGGTTTTATTCTATATTTTAGGTTTTGGGAAATGCCCTGTGGTCTGGGACAGCCAGGGGTGGTGGGAACAGCAGCTGGGTGAACGCAGGTGCTTGTGAGCTGGTGAGATCAGCAAAATCTCAGGTGATCCTCAAAGCAGACCATGTCACTTACCACAAAGGAAAAGAAAAAAAGCCCCATCATTGTGACCTCTGGGAAATTCCTCCCTGGTCACAGCTCTGATGCAGAGTTTCATTCTGAGGAGCCCAAAGTTGTGATTTTACAGTCAGTGATGAGCACATCGTACTGAGAGCACAATGGAAAACAGGTGCAGGGACTCTTCAGCAAGAATGACCCTTTTGGGGGTGGGAAAACCTCCTGCTCCTTCAATGTATGGATGTTACATATTCACACAGCCTGTGATAGACAGCTGGGGAAATCTTTGCCTCAAAGAACTTGCTGTCTAAACCTTACTATGATGTGAATAGAAAAGTGAAAATACGAGTATCTAATACACAGATTTTTTTCAAAATAGCTGTCGGCATAAAGCCTGTGGACTGGACATTCAGCCAATATAAACTGAGATAGAGATACTGAATTATTCCCTTTTACACCACTGAAGGGTCTGACTCTATTATTCTCTAAAAGAGTTTGATCAATGTTTTCCTCTGGCTCAGCTTTTGATTAATACCACAGACCAGCCCATAAAGCAGACTTTGGGAACTGCAAGATATGATCCGTTTAATCAGTTTGTCAGTTTTATTTTGGAGACTTAATGGAAAAACAAAACCCTCTGCATAGCTATTGATTTAATAGGCTTTGCCTTATATTCCCATGAAGGCAAATGAATAAATATTTCTGATGCATATGGTGCTGGAAGAGCATTATCGCTGTGTTCAGGAACAATTCATGTGGGAGGACTGTAATGTGCACTATCAGTGTATCATTAAGTCCTTTTGAATGCTCGTAACGAAATAGATACTAAAATAACATTAATATGAAAACAAATGCAGAAACATATGCTTGCATTTCCACAAACAACTCTGGGAGCCTTTTGTGTCATGTTTGTTTCTGGAGCTGTTTAAAGATATTGTTGTTCCCCCCAAACCAGCTTTTCTGTCCTAGGCTGATATGAAACTGGAAATGTTAGGTTGAGGCTGTGCCCAGGTGGGCACAGCTGAGCTGGTGATCCCAAGCTGCCTGAATATTCTGTGGAACAAAGCAATCACTTTTGGATAGAATTTTCTACCTAATGTAGGTATCTGCTGCAGGATGAGGTAAATGGGGCACTGCCAGCTTCTTCCCCTAAAAAAGGGTCTAAGATGACTGGGGGTGAAGATTGCACTGCAGTGAGATGACATTTGCACTCCCAGCATGTCCAGAGAAGGACAGTGGAGCTGGTGGTGTGTCTGGAGCACCAGGAACAGCTGAGGGAGCTGGGAGGGGCTCAACCTAGAGAAAAGGAGGCTCAGGGGTGACTGATCAATCTCTACAACTCCCTGACTGAAGGGTGCAGCCAGGTGGAGGTCGAGCTCTGCTTCCACGTAACAAGCAATAAATAAGAGAAAATGGCGTCGTGTTGCACCAGGAGAGGTTTAAATTGCATATTAGGAAAAATGGGCTCATGGAAAGGGTGGTTAGACACTGGCACAGGCTGTCCAGGGATCTGTTCAAATCACCATCCCTGGAGGTATTAAAAAGTTATTTAGATGTGGTACCTGGGGACATGGTTTAGGTGTGGATAGATGGGTCTGGGTTAATGGTTGGACTTGGTGATCTTAGAGGGCTTTTCCAACTTTAATGACTCTGTGGTTCTATGATTTGTTACTATGAAATTTATAATACTACTGTTAAGGTTCATACCTTAGTAGCACCCAGGCATTGAGCTCCAGTTATATCTATTGGGATCTAAATGGGAATTAGGTGCCCACATAATTCTGGATCTGGTCCTGCACAGCTTCTGAAACTTCAAAGGCAGTATATCTTAAGATTAGAAATTATAATGTGTATTTGTAAATAACCTTGTGTAACTCTTACTGGAACATGCTGGAGCAAACACCCTACACAGCAGCCAGATCTTGCATCTTATGCATTGTTAATGAATTTTCCTGAACACTCACAGTGAATTCAACGTGAGTTGTGCAAATGAGAATTTTTATGCACAGTAGTGCAAGCCAGCTGCTCTAGAGAGTGTAAAATTTTGGTGTGTCTCAGTTTATAATTTTAACCCTGCCTTTTGCCAAAAGGCATCAGGAATAAAGAAAAGAGCAGGAAATTCTGTATTAGATTGCGTGTTCACACCTTTCCTTACATTTCCTAACAGTGAGAAGAGGTCCAGACAGCTTTCTGGTTAAAGAAATCCAATTTCCTCTCATTGGGCTGTTGATTGAACAGGACACAACCTTTCTGTCTGAACAACCTTTTTATTTTGGAGGACTAGGGTGTCCCTGGCTTCCCTGCTTCCTTGCTAGAGGACAGCAGTGATTTTCTCCTGGCTTTAGAAAATGCTATTTTACCTTCTCTCCTCTTCACACAAGTGCACAGGCCCTTTCACACACATCTGTACCTCACTTTGGATGACTTGAATTAAGTGGACTCATCCATGATTCCCTGCACAACACATTCACATTTTGCAAACAATTTTGCATGAAAGAAAACCATACCCCTGGCAGATGGGCAGCAGTAAATGCTTCCTTTTGCCAGTGGTTGAAACACTGTTGTTTGTCACACCTGTGTACTGGCCTGTTTAAACAGAGAAAAACACCAGAAAACACAGGAAGCGCTTACTCATTTTGCCCTGCCTGCCCAGCCCTGGTGTCTGTCCTAATGCAAACAAATACTTTTGCATCTAAATTCCACAGCAGTTTCACTCCTGAAGAGCTGTTGTTGTGCCCATCGTCGATAGCAGCACCAGCAAACCGTAGCCACAACCTCGTGTTATGCAAAAACAAGACAAAACGTTTCTCTCTGCTCTTGGCACTCGAAGTTTCAGCATCCCGGGGTGGGCTGAGTGAGTGGCTTGCTCCCTTGGCACGTTTAACCACCAGGCAATTGGAAGCAGTTGTCAGGCAAGTGAAGGAGCCTCTGGAATTTGGGCAGCACATCAGACTTAACACTTTTCTCTCACAGGTAGTTTCAGTACCTAAAATTAGGAAAGAAATAATTTACCTTTTTTTTTTTTTAATTGTTGCTCACTACTGTGAGCAAAGGAAATATTTAAAGATAAAAATTATTATTTTATGATTAAGCCATCATGCCTAATCCAAAAGCACTGAGCACCATTCTGGGGTGCACAAAAGCTCCATGCAGACTCCAGAGGATGAGTGACACTTCATACACATGTGGGATGAAGATTTCTTGTGAAGTGTGAGTAGTGTGGCACAACAGTCCCTGGGACCTGATGTTATCACAGCACAGGATCTGCAAGCAGACAGATGGCCTGACACTGTGAAAGAAATAAGAACTGGTTCAAGAGTGCATATGTAAATCGAAGCATCTGACCTGCTGCAGGAAATGATCTATTTCTTTGAAACTGTTGTGCTAAAATTCATTGCATTTACTCTAGTCACTGTAGCTCTGTATCAGCAGTTCTGAAGTTTTAGTGAAGAAATTCTGTTGTTCTCTGTCTGAAATTATATTCTCTATAGCTCATATTTTTTTATCCCCTTTTCAACCTTCGGCTCTGCTACCTATCCTACCCTTTTGCTTTTCTGTTCAGACTTGTTTATTATAACCATAATTACAATATCTGAGCAGTGAATTGTAAGTTGTTCAAACTCCTATTTTTAATTAAAAATACACAATAATTACAATATTTTCCCTCCTATTTCCACCTGTGAATGTCCTATGACTTTTATTTCCCATAACTGCTCAAAACTGAACTCCTTGTGCTTTAGTAAACTGCTGAGCCAATTCCTTTAAAAATCATCAGTGTACTCAACTTAAGAGCTAAAGATGTGTGTACACTCAACTATAATTTCACTTGGTATTCTCTTTAAGTGCTTTTTGCTACCTGTTGTCCAGACAAAGTGAAATTCCATTACCTAATTCCATTACCTAATATACTTCTTTATTTCATGTGCATTTGTTAAATGATTTCTTGAGTAAAATGGGCTTGGGGACACAGATATTGCTACAGGAGCAGGTTTGGGTATTTTAAAGCAAAACAGATGCTTTCTTTTCCTTTTTTTTCCTACTGCATTCAATGAAACAGGTTTTTTGGGGCCCATTTCTTAGTTAAGCATAATTCCACTTGAGAAACAGAAAAGTTTCTTCTAATAGAAGAATGTTGTGCAGGAGTCAAGATGTGAACTAACTGGTCAGGCCTGTGCAGATATCCCAGTTAACACGTTGTCATTGGATGGGATTTTCTCACTTGCTCTACCCTCATTGTTCCTACTGCATTTGTCAGGACTTCTGGGGGCTTGTTATCCTACACATGAGGTTAGGACATTTCTCTAGTTTAGTGGGTGAATTTGGAGTATTCTTGCAGCTGCATCAAACACCTCATGCTTCAGGGATTAAAGAAGTCTTTGCTTTTTGAAGCCTCTTGAATCCCTACAAGGGGGACTGGGGCAGCTCTCAGGAGCTGGGCCACCTCTGTGTACTTCAGGAGAGCATCACCCCATTCTGGGATGGTGGCCACTCTCTGAGGCAGGATTTTGAGCTTCTTGGACCCCAGGTCTTCAATTTGGTGGGACAACACCTATGTTCCTGTACATGCCACATGTCTAGACAGGCACACAGGGACTAGGTTGCTTTTCTAAGGAGGAAACCTGGATGGAAAAACCTCTCCTGCCTTCCTTCCAACCTTCTTCTCAGTGTAGATGCCCAGAAAGAAGCCCTCAGCCGATTGCCTGTTCCAGCCCAGGGTTTTTTTGCTATTCAGCTTTACCAGCTTGTCACAGATCCCAGCAGCAAGCAGAGGGGCTCTGAAATTCTCCTTGTTTTAGTTCATGTCTGAATAGGGGATTATTTCTTACCGGACATAGTTATGTGGGAACAAAGAGTATCTCCCCTCTGCCAGTGGCTGCTATTCCTGTTGTGCACTGGCTGGTGGAGCAACTCTTGGGATAATATATAGTTCCTCCCTCAAGTATGTGGTCTCTGGCACTGCCAGACCGAGGCATCAGGCAAAACTCTGCTACAGGACATGGCAGGATGCAGAGAGGGATCACATTTCTCTCTCCATTGGTCCATTTGGATTCCTTGATAAAGGAGGGACTTTGAGTGACACCATCAGCCCTCGTTCCACCTCCTTCCACCTCTAACACTTGACATTGCTTCCCTTTTCTCCTCACCCAGAGCTAACGGCACAATTCAAACAGAACAGCTTTAGCTTGCAAAGTGTGTTTGCCTGTGATAAATGGTGCTCATGATGGATGGCTGTGGTCTTGAGGATGATGGAGGTGAACAGCAGGGTGCTTCATGGATTTGTACTAGCAGGAACATTATTTAATGCTTTTATTAATGGTCTGGAAGGAGGTGTAACCAAGTACATTAACTAGATCTGCACATGACACTGTGCTGGAAAGAACTGTAAACCAAGTGAAGACAGAGAAATAACACTAATGGAACCAGGGGTTAGAAATATGAGCAGGAAACTGAATGAGATTCTGTCTGGGAAAAGGCAAACTAATAATTCTGAGAAGAATAATCCAAAACACAGATATTTAATTGGAGGGTTAGAGATCTGAAAAAAAACTCACTGATGTTCTAAAAGAGTGAACAGCGATGGTTAAGAGTGACTAGGCAATGGCTGTACACTGTGAAATGGTGGAAAAAGACATTTTTAGTTTGCAGAGTAAATGCAAAAGTACAAAATGCCCCTGGTACAAGGGCTTGGCCCTCTTTGTAGGTCTGACCTTCTACAGCAGTTTGAGTTCTTACTTCCAGGCTTTATCTGTGAGTAAAGCCCAGAAGTAGAAAAATATGTTTATAGCTGGCTCTTCACAGAAAGAAAGACCTGGAGGGCATCTTCTTAACCACCCAGTCCTGAGTCTTCATATTCAGGGAGAAATATTGGTCTGTGTCACTTCCCTCTCCTCTCCCCTATCCTCTTCTACACCTCTGCTGGGAAGTAAACCAAAGCTTCTTTGGTTTAATTTTGGGGGTAATTTTAACACCAAGAGCAGAGAAATGTGAAGAAGAGCAATTCTAACTAAATTATATGAATTTGTAGAGAGACAAAGACTTATTCTATATAAAAAATCGAAACAGGATAATGCATATGCAGTGGGGCCATACCTTTTCTTTTCACTTAATGTAATTAAGTTGTAGGTACCATTTCTGACACTGTAATATTTGTGTCAGTTGGCACAAATTGAAATCAATAGGCAGTGATGTGTGGAAGTGGATATTTTCCAAAGAAGGACTTAGAAACACTGCAGGAATCCTCAGGTGGAACTAACCAAACAAAAATATTACTAAATATCAAGGCTTCTCCTAAAGTGATTTGTGCTGAAGGGTCTTAAAAGCACGTGGCCATTGCAGTCACCCATTCAGCAGGATGCTGATGTGTGTGCAGACCTCTAGGGTGTGATGAATTACAAAGGGAGTTGCAGCAAGCTGGAAATCTGTCCCAAATGTACTCACTCAAGGGCAAACATCCCTCACTGGTGAGAGCTTAGTCCCATGGGGAAGGGATGCTGCAAAAGCACTTGCTGAGATTCCAAGGGCAGTGCAACCATGGGGGTCACTGCCTGCTGCTCCTTAGAAGTTCCTTCATGCTGGGCAGCTCTGAAAATAGGAATGAAATGATTTAAAGTGGCAATTTGTTCTTGGTATTGATTATAAGATGGATAAGTGTGTGTGTGTGTCTGTGTGTGTGTTTGTGTGTGTGTCTGTGTGCAAGAAATGTGGCTACTATGAGCTGCCTGTTCAGGGGAATTCTCTGTCAGTTCTGCAGAGCTGGTACAAACCAGGAGTTCCTGCTTTTTGTAATGAAAATATTTCTACTTTGTGAAGAGAAATTAGCAGGAGAATTTGTTGTATGCTTGGCCAGCAGCATTATTCCTAATGAAAAGGTTGTCTTCTTGTGCTGGAGCCCACCTGGATTCCTCTCAACCATTCAGCAACCTGAGGCATAAGGAAAAGGAGAGGTGGAATCCATGAACTCACATCCTCCACTTACACAAACACCCTTCAGACTCTGTAGCATCTTGGAGATTTTTGGTTTATTTTGTTCTGTTTTTCTTTTAAATGCTGATTATTAAGAAAGCTGGGAGACCATCCTCTTAGATGGGTACAATTAACTCACAAAAAGTTCTCATATCCATTTTGTCACCATCCTGAGGACTGAGGAAGAATTATGAAAATATCCTGCTTAGCAGAGAAACAGAAGGACCAGGCAGCAGCATATGTATCTATATATAATTATATGTCAAGAGAAAAGTCCTTTACCCACTATGAACCACTTACTCTCCTGTACCCTCTGGTACCTCCACTGCAGGCTGAGGAATTCCTCTGACATTGTAAGAGGGAAAAATAAACCCATCTAGCCCTGAATATGTATCATCCATTTAGTCACTGAGTGGAAAAGCAGCTACCTCCAGGGTGGAACAGAGAAACCACCCTGTGAGCTTCCCTGCAATATTAGTTCTCCAGGCTGGAGATTTCCTTAGCTTTGCTCACAAAACCATCATTAAAAATGTTAAGTTATAAGGAGCTGTCTTAGTGTCAGAGGGCAACTGCCTGTACAGGAAAACCTTTGTTAGAGTACTTTCCTTCACTTAAATCTCTCCATTCTTCAAAGTTCTCTGATACAGATACTCAACCGTTTCAGTACTGTTTGTAGTAACCTAATAATTACAGGGGAAAAAATATGGCCACTGTATGAAACACCTGGGTATATCATATGTTACTAATTTTAATTAACCATTTCAGCCTGTTGTAAACAAGAAGGCCAGTGAGAAACAAGCAATGTAAGTGGTCCAGTATTGGAGCTCAGTTGTTAAAATAATCCCCTATCTGCTTATCCCTGGATGATCTTTCAAAAAGGAAAAATATTCTAAATGAGAATGTGAAATTTAAGAGGAAAGTGAGCAGGACCTTGTATTATTCTCCTGGCATGAATAGGCAGGGTGAAAGTGATTGGCAGGACTGTGTTTATAGCTCTAACATGGGAACCACTAATCCCTGTTAAATATCCTGAGAAACGGCCGATCCTCACAGCATCACACAGGTCAGTGAAACCTGGGAAGCTGCAGGATGTGAAAATCTTGAACCACGTCCTGTTAACGAATAAAATCCTGATTTGGGCATCTGGCCCCCACAGAACTCCATTTTTGCTAGTGAAAAAGGGGTATATCTGGGGTACAGCTTGGCAGGGGGTCTGGTCCCAGTATACCAGGAGCACTGGTCACTTCCTGCATGGTGAGATCAGGAGTGTCTGGATAGTCCCTGCTACAGCCCATGGGAACTGGAGCAGCCCATTCTGAAGTTCTCAGAGCACTGCAGGAGGACTGCTAAGTGCACATAATTATGCATGTGAGCATGTATTTTCAGGATCAAGGCTTAGCCTTTTAGCTACTGGGCATTCCTCCTTATTCTTATTCTTACTAAAAGCAATGATTTTTATTAAAGGAGCCTTCTGGCACCTGTTGTTCCAGACATCTACAATTACCTGACCATGGCACAGTCTGGGGAAAGACCCTGGTGTGCACCAGCTACCTCCCTGTCCCTACTCAGGACAGAAGGCAGCTGGAGCTGTTCTGGCAGGTCCCCAGTATGGCAGGGACCACTATGCCACAGAGCACTCACTTTTCAGAATAAGAGTAGCCTAGAGATAAAAATAAAAATCCCATCCCTGAGCTTTCTGACAGAAGTGAGTGCAGAAGGTCAGGCTGAGGCACATGGATTAAATGCCTCCTTAAAACCATGAAAATTTCACAAAACCTGAGTTATTTTAGCCATTTCTTTTAGGAAAGTTGAGTTGTACCCTAAATGTTCATGACTGAGTGTAAACCTGAACTAGAGCCTGCTACAGCTGCACTGCAGATCTCCCCTGTTTGTTAAGTTCAGTGGCTGCAAGAAGCAGCACCTGAAACATCACAAACAGATTCATGGAATCATTAAATTGTCAAGGCTGGAAGAGATCTTAAAGATCATCCAGTTCAACTGCAAACCCATCACCACCATAATCCCCCTGAAGGCACATCCCCAAGTGCCACATCCAGACATCTCTTGAAAAATTCCAGATATGGTGATTCTACCACCTCCTGGGGCAATTTATTTCAATGTCCAACCACTCTTCCAGGGAAATTTTTTTTATTGAGTTGCCTGGTGTCCTTCAGAAAAAGAAGCTTCTTTTTCTGACACCCTCAGATTATGTGTTGAGCTGTCCACTAGGATGCTGCCTCCCTCCCCATGGATTACAGAGGGTTCATGGTGGAGACAAGGCTCTTCATTTTTGGGGTCTAAAGTGGAGGTTCTGCTTTCAGGCTTCTGGATGATTTAAAAGTTATCAGGTATCAGTGCAGAAAAGAGAATCCTGCAATGGGCTAAAATGTGAAATAATTAATGGCTGGTTTGAACCCAGCCTCTTGCTCCTGCTGCATGTCATAGAATCATAGAATATCTGGGATTGGAAGAGACCTTAAAGATTATTTAGCTCCAAGCAGTTCCAAGCAGTGTTGTGGCCTTCCCACATCATGCAGCCCAAATGCCCCTCAGTACAGGCTGTGGCAGTAACAATGCTTGGCATGCCTATGGCTGTAGAGAGGATTGTTTGGGTAAAACATGACCTTTGGTAACCATTAGTGTAAAATAAACCTCCAAAATTTTGTCTTGCTGGCCTCTGCCTGTAATCTGCCTCCTGCCTCTGTCCAAAGAAAATCTGTTTTCCTGACTCTCAGGCTTAAACTACTCATTTCCTGGAACTTGTTTGGAAATTCAGCTACATCTAAAATAAGTATACTCATGGCATGCAAATGGGAAAATTCTAGCCAAAATCAATTGGCATTTGCTAAATCATACTGCAATTTATGATAGCAGAATTTGGCCCTGATCAGGAGCACAATAGTCTCAAGACTATAGTCTCAAGACCACCAAAACAGCTGCTGGTCTTACATTTTGCCTATATTCTCAGACATGCCAGGTGGTTTGCAAATCTGTTTGGCACCAGGACTTTATGTGATCCACACCCAGGTCATACAGATTGCAGAAACCCAGGCTTGATTGTCTACTGCCCCCAACAGCTGCAGGGAAAAACAACATCTTAATCCACAGCCCCAAGCAGAAACCCTGGGGAGCCCCAGCCTGTGCTTCCCAAAAATTCCCCTTGGCATTGTGTGACCTATCCCTGAGTTTGGGAGGAACCACAGAATCACAGAATATTCTGAGCTGGAAGGGACCCACAAGCATCACCAAGTCCAAGAGCCCACTTTTGTGGACACACAGAAAAGCTGAGAGCAACTTATATTTGTAAACTTAAACCTTCCCTTTCTAAAATTTCCCTTCCACTGCTCAATTTGGTATGAGAGGATGAAGGAGACACCTCTTGCTTCCCACAGCGATGGCTGTGTCAGGAATGATCTTTGTAGCTTCCATCAAAGGGGACAGACAGACAGCTGGGGAGCATCCACATCTGGGTGCGCTGGTGTTTTTATTGCATGTTTCATTATGTATAAATTCCACATGGAGTCAAAATAATTTTGGACTCGGTACCTCCTCCGAGCCAATACCTTAATTAGAAGTGTTTTGTTTTGTTGTTTTCCTGAAGGAGAGCTGCCATCCAAGCACATTATTATGGGTTTACACATCACTGTGCTCTTAATATCAAAGCTTTTGTTTGGCTGGAGGCTTCCTTCCCTGTGGGGGAAGGGTTTCTGGGTGAGTGTTGGAGGTTGCACAATCTTTTCCCAACAGAAAAGCGAAGCACAAGTTGGAGTCTGTTGTGATAATGCACGAGAGGAAGTCAAGAGCAAGTCTGTGTGGTCTGAGTGAGATAACAGGCAGAGTCTCCTGTACCCCAACCGTGTCAGATTGCAGCCTGATGGCAAATTCCTGTGTGTCTCTTACAGCAAGAAGTGAGAAATCAGATAAAACAGAAACATTTGCAAGATGTCCATTTGCAGTTACAATATGACCACTTTGATGACAGAAAAGTTCTTGGTCAGATTCAAGTGTCCAGATTGTCCAGAGAGGGTGTGCAGTTTCACTCACTGGGGATATTCCAAACTGTCTGGACACAATCCTGTGCCAGGGCCTCTGGGATGACCCTACTTGAGCAGGGATGTTGGACCAGATGACTCACTCTGTTTCCTTCCAATCTGACCCATCCTGTGCTTCTGTGATTTTGTGATCTCTTTGAATTAGTTGCTCGCCCCTGAGTTGCACTGAGCAGTCTGAACTCTGGATGTTGTACCTGCATGAAGTCAAAAGAAGACTCTGCCCAGAAATGATGGCAACCTGAGTAAACAAGACTCAGATTGTACCTGCATGAAGTCAAAAGAAGACTCTGCTCAGAAATGATGGCAACCTGAGTAAACAAGACTGATCCAAAATGGAGAATAAATTAGTATTTTTGTTTTGATGGTTGGAGATGGTAAAGATTGACTGTGTGGGTCTGTCTTGGTTACACAGAGCTGGGAAATAAATCCAACCTGTCCCAGCCTCAGCTTGCTGTGTTATTCTCTTGTTTGGAAAGTGAGGCTTCCTACCATGAGAAGGTCCCTGACAGTGCTTTTTAATTAGCCAGTAGGATAGTTTTCAAAGGAAGTAAGAATCCATCAGCAGGGACTTCTATTAACTCAAAACTTTGCTTTCCCCGTATGAGATTTACACCAAATTCCTCCCAGTTTTTGGTCTAACATTACCTATGCTAAATGGAGATGTATTAAATATTGTTAGGAAGGAAAATTTGCATGAAGCAGTTTTAACGATTGAAGTGATGAGCAGTAGAGGAAACCTTTCCCTTTTCTTTTGTTCTCTCATCACTGGCACAGGAATCCTCTATCTACCACATCTTTGCCTTTGTTCTACGGGGCAGAAAAAGGATGCAAGGAAGTCTTGCAAAACAGGCAAACATCCTCCACCAAAAAGGCAGTGCTGAGCTATTGGTTGTGTTCTCATCTAAATGTGCCATGCACGCATTCTGCACCACACATTTCCTTACCACCCTCATCACAGGAGTGGAAAATCTGACAAGTAATCTTCTGTGGGGACATAAAAATGCAGGATGGAAACCTCTAAGCTGCGTGGTCTTTAAGGAGCAGTCATCCATTGAACTAAGGCTATATTCAATATTACAGTATCTTGCTGATAGATGACATAAACCAAATTTGTTACTTAGAGAGGCATGTTGATTGGCTTCATGCTGGGCATGCATGGAGAAAGACATCTAGGCGCTCTTTTATCCAGATGGAATTCCTAAGTCAATCAAATAAACATCATAATAATAAGGTTAATCTGGTCTTTACTCATTCAATAGAGGAAAGCAGGGATGTGGATCTAATTACATAAATATTGTAAAATCAGTTTGCATTTATCTCTTTCCACATGTCCTTGGTACAGCCCTGGTTCAGCATGCTTAACATGGCCCTTTTTGGTCTGAATGATTTAATTCTGGGGCTAAAGCCATTCAAGATTTGTTTGAACAGGAAAATCTTGTTTTCTTTGGAGCATTTTGAAGTAGGCATAATTACAGTGTTGCAAATGCGATGCTCTGCTTTAAGGAGCTGTCAGCATTTCCATATTAAACCACTATTTTCAGGGGTTAACAGAATTGCCAGAAAAAAGAAAAAAATTTAAAAAGAGTGGAAAAGAAGAGTCCATTATGGGATGAAACTTGGTGTTTAGGTTTTTAATCCAGGAGGGTGGTTTCAAAATCAAATTGTGCAAAATTAATTTACACTGCATGCTTGCAAAACTGCTCGTGTCACTTTTTTCATACTTTTTTTTTTTAAATCAGCCCACAATAAAGCCCACTTATTTTGCTTGTTTCTACTGTACACTGCTCTTTAAAGTTAATGTCATTTCCATACAATACCCCCAATGTAATATGCCTTAGAGGCAGCATAGATTGAATAAGTGACTTGGAGCCAGGGACTCCCAAGTTTATAATTTAGCCGCTGACTCACTGTGTGGCCTCAGGCAAACCACGTAACTCCTATGTCCTCATCTATGGTATGGTCTCAATTTTCCATTGTGTTGCACAACATGTAAGGAGCTCTGCTCATGTTCAATTGGAGCTTAACCCGATGGTGAGTGGGTTACTGGAGCCCTGTCGAGGATATGAGACTTAACACAGCTCCCACTCAGCAGGTTCTGTCTGTTCAGATAATCTGCAGGAGAGCAGTCTTCAGTGAGCTGGTCCAGGTGGGCACTTGGTGGGTGTATCTCCACCTGTGACATCTGTGTTGTGGAGAAAAGTCTGTCTTGGTGCTGGCACTGAAATAAATGATGTTCTTCAAAAACCAGTAGAGGAACTGAGATGTTGTTTTGAAATGTGTAGGCTTGCTTTGTTCTGGACCTGCAGGATACTCAGCTCATTCTGTCCCTTTCTGTACTTCTTCAGCTTTCCTCAGCTCTTCATGTGTTTTTACACTGTCCCTTCATGGCTGAGCTTTTCCTTTATCATAAAGCCATTTGCTTTTGCATACAGCAGAGTCAAACTTCTGTTACATATTATTTGAGTCACTTGGGGAAGAAAACACAGACAGCTTGTGTAGACAGTGGATGAGGGAACAGTGAGATTTTTTTTCCTGAAAAACAACACCCCCTAGGAAGTAGGTCCTTCAGCATTTAGCCAGGCCTGAGAAGGGCTCTTTTTCAGCAAGTGCTGTCCTGGCGTGGACCTCTATGAACAATATTGCATTTGTGGGGGTCAGAAGAGTAGAAACATAAATTTAGATAAGAGTGTTTCATCACTTCCAGCCTTCCATATCACAGGCTAATATACACTGGTGGTAAGTTCAAATGTGTCTGCAGAATGTTTGTGGCCCAGGCCACAACAGCCCCCTACAGCCATCCACAGACCTGTAATTAAAGATCAAGATTAGCAGCTGAAACATGTCACAGATGGAGAACAAGACTCAATGGTCTGCCAGTGGCCTGGGTCAAGAACAGCACAGAAGTGGTGAGACAGCCAGACCTAGAGAGATGGCATTCTCAGACAATCTTCCCCTCTCTGAAGAGATCTTTGTTCAGTCAGAGGATCATGAAGAACACTCTGGTTTTAAAAATTGTCTCCCTTCCTCTTCATCCCCTGCCTACACAAGCTGCCAATAGCTGATCACTTTCTGACCTCATGTAAAACTTTCTATTGTGCAGCATCTCACTGCCCAAGCCCCACAAGCTGACCACGTATTTTGCGAAGAACCGTGTCTTTTCTTTTTTTTTTTTTTTTTTCTAATTTTCCACTTTGTAGATTCATGTGGTGCCTTTGTGGTCTTGTCCTGGAGGACAGCTTACCTCAAAGGGAGTTTTTCTGTATTGGTTTTCAGTTCTGATGGTTAGAGACCCTCCCATGTCCTTGCACTGTTTTCTGTATTGCTCATGTGGCAGTGCTCACGCAGTCCCAGTTTCCTGTGTGTGGAATGGGAATGATAGTGTATGATATCTTATAATACATATGGAATTATGAAACACAGCAAATCCCTCTGTGATCCAGTATTCTCTGCCAGTTAACAAAATAGTTTTATTCTCTGAGCAGACATGTCCGTACAAAGATCTAGATTTGTGTCCTGCCTTTAAAAATTCATTTTCGTCTTGGATTTGGATCCCAAGCTGAACTGTTGGAAACTTCCAGTATAATGAGACACTTGTAGAAAAATATTTTATTGTGAATGCGGGAAGTATTTTGAAATATTTTGGGGTTTTGGGCAGTTTCAACACTCAGCTGTATTTACAGTTTTTCTCCATTCACCTTGTGAAGTTGTTTTCTTCCTGTCGTTTTTGTGCTGGCTGGCTTTCCTTGTTAGAGAGAATCTCCATTGCTTCACAGCAGATATGCAGATCCCAACATGTATGTGTAACTCCAGCTAAATCCAGCAGATCCATGTCAGGCTGACTTGACCTACAACAATTTTAATTTGTTTAGACCTGACCTGAACAGTTTTCAGATCGTGTTGACCCTGAGTGAGTGCTTTACTTCAGCTTTCCTGAGGGAAAATGGAAACAATTCAGGAAAATCAAGCTTTTCCTGGGGGCAGCTCTGTCTCTGTAAAAAACAAACTTGGTATTAAAAAAGAAACAAATAAAATGGAAATTTCTCAGTGGCTCTACTTGCTACACAACTATATCTAAAAGAATATGATTTCAATCTACAGAAACAGCAGTGTTTGAATTCAGCATTACAATAATAAAGAGGTTTGTCTTCCACCACCTAGTCAATATTAGCCAGCTGACAGCTAGTCTAGCATGGTGTGAGACAAACCTCGTAAAAAACTGGAGAGCTTTACAAAAATCAGAGTGGGTGATGACCCTAAAAATTAATACTTACCAGGCACTGTACAGCTGAGAGACTGGTAGAAACAAAAACCACGGATTTTCTGTTGGAAGACATGTAAAATTGACACTGTGTGATTTTATAGTGGTTTGTAGGATTTACAAGACATACTGCAAGTAGCACTTGCTAAAACTACAGCTCAAGATGTCTGGAAAGAAAAATATCTGCAGGAATGGGGAAGAGCAGCGTCAGCTGTTTAGGAACGTCTCTCTGGGATGCCTTGGTGGGGTGAATAAGCGGTGATGTGGTTTGGTTGTCAAATGCAGCAGTACAGGCAGAAGGTTGGGGTGGTTTATAACTTAATTCATCTTTGGAGGAGAAAGACTTCTCTTTTATACTTGAATCATGGATGTAATGTTAAGAAGGGCTGAATGTCTACAAAGCTCAGTGACTGACTTTCTGAAGCATCAGCTGATCTCAGCCTCACAGAAGTGGCTGCAAAATTTGTGTACTGCTGAGTGGCTTTCACTGAAGATGTCTGCCATGTCAGTACAGCTGGGCCGACTTTTCAAACCTGGTATTTTTAATCTATTCCTTTTTGCTAAAGGCTTTCCCAAAGAGGATCCTGAACCTTTCCCTTACATAATTCTTGCACACAATTAAATTCAATCTTCCTTTCCCCCTGAGACATGGAGAGTCATGGTGCTCTTTGGGAACCTGTTGACAGATGATGCTGGTACTGGACAAAATTATATTCCACCAACAGTGCTCCCTCATTCTGCCCTTTGTTATGTCCAAATCCCACCAACCCAGCAATGTGAAGGACCAGTAGAGCTGCTGGATGAGAGCTCTTCTCATCTCTGCATGGGTGTTTCCAAATCACCTGGCCCACTAGGAAAAAGACGACTTTCTCTTTAATAATAGATGGTGGTAGTGAGACATGAAAATTAGGAGACATATTTTCATTTGATATTGGAATATCATGAGCATCAGTTATTTTGGGAAGGAGTCCAAAAAATACTTGGAGAGAGTCTAAAACTGCAGATGAATCCGCAGGTTTATTTTATTGGGTGATTTCAGTTCTGCCAAATATTTGTAGTGTAAAGAAATCATAAAAATTGCTGGTGGTCCTCGCCTGGCGGGTACTTCTCACATATTTGAGACAGTTGTACGAACTGTGACAAGAATGTTTGATCTATTAGCTTAAAAACAAATTAGAGTCTTCAAGAGAAATAAATGAACTATAGATGGTAGAAATACATTTCTCTTATCTTAGAGAGACCAGGAATTTTTGCCCCCAGGCTTTATTTGCATTTAATTATCACAGTTTGGATTTCCTCTACTGCATGCATGGAGGTTTAGTCTGTCTCGTTCCATCCTCTGTTCTGAAATAACATTAGTACCTGTTAATGATTATCATTGTCAATTATATATTCTGGTTACATGGACATTATAAGAAATATTGGTTTGTTTTAATAAATCTTCAAAAGGCAGCCTAAACCTGTGCCTTATCTCCTTTCTGCTTTGTAATTTATTTATTTTTATGGTTATGATATATGAAAGACTCTGCATGCTCCCAGGGACTGTGAATGGGTATCTGCTCAGCACTTGAATACTGAGATGGCAGACAGAAAAGGTTTTATTTAACATAGCTTTCCAAATGAAGCAAAGGGGTCAGGTCATGTATCTCAAAGATAAAGAAAGGAGTGAAGAATACAGGTCTAGAAATCCAAAGACTCTGTTATATGCATAAAAGAGAGAGAACTGGTGAACCCATAGGTGGTTTAATTTTACACATACTAAGCTGCAAAACAGCTTGTGCTCACATTGTAACGATTATTCATTTTCTAACTTAGATTATTTTTTGCTAGGATAATAATTTCACTGTAGTCCTGACCTGGAAAAAGGACTGATTGCTTCACTTCCCATTGGTCTGTAGGCATAAAGATAGTTCCATATGAAAAGATTTTCACTGCATTTCTAAAGAGAATTTTGTTTTGAGTTGTGCAAACCTGATATTTATGCCATTTGCCCATGTGGATTATTTTCATTCACTGGACCAGCACTGAAATGTCCACTCCAAGAGGAACACTTTAACCAAGCATTCTTTATGTGGTCTTCAATTAATAAACAGGAATACGCCTTTCTAAACCTGTGGGTAATGATTTTTCTGCTTGCTGCTACTGTATGTCACCTAAATGAATGGGGCATTTATATACTGTCCTTTCATCTGGGATATCAAAGCACTTTATAAATATGGACCAGTGGCTCTGATGTGCAACCACTGAACTGTGGCTGCCTTGGAGGTGGCATGCGGTTGACATTTGGCTAGCAAAGCACATTTGAACATCAGAAACTGTTGGTTTCCTCAGAAAGGCTTGGAGGTGTGGGGGGTTGAAACTATCTGAGTTAACCTCTAACACATACCTGCCCCAACACGGGAAAGCAACACCACTGCCCACCTTCCAGTGAGGTAAAATACAGTCTTGGCTAAGAGCATGACCAAAGCAGCTTCCATCAACTGGATCACTGATTTTATTCCAGCCCAAGACCATGACTGCCAAAAATTATTACCATATGGGGAGTTGGTAAATTGCCCCAAGAAAATGAGCTTGGTGGTCCCAGATTAGTTTCACATGGACAGGTGTCTGCACCACAAAACCACAGTCACAACTGCTGCCAGCTGCCGCGGGTTTCAGAAGGGAGGTCCAGCACTGCCTGGTCAGTGGTAACACAAGTGGTGGTTCTAGAGGTGGCATCTCAGGGCTGCAGAGATGAGGCTGTTTGTGTCTCTTTAGGTGTTTCTTGACCCCTCTATCCTGAGCTGTTAGTGAGCTTGTATGGCGCTTTCCATCATTGTTGTGGCAGGTGCTTTCTCTTACCTTCACACAGAGGCCCCCCCAGCCCTGCTTCCACTCTGCTAAAAGGATGCAACAAAAAATTTCAACTGGGCTTGTGTGTTGAAGGTGTTAAGTTCAGACCACACAAGTAGGCTTTAACATCTTTGGTACAGCTTGGAAAATCCTCCACAGGACTGGAAGGGCCTTCTGGGTCACTAATCCCAACCTCCCACTGCTGCAGCCTTTCACTTTGCATAATCCTGTAGAAAAGCTGACTAATCTTCAAAAACATGGACAATCACAGGAAACCTCAAAAGCTCTCTATATGAAAAAGGTGTCTAATCTATTTTGCACCCCTCCAACACCTTTCATCCAAAACTTGTAATGAGTTTTGCAAACATGGATTTAAGAATTGCGATACCAGTGGGAGGGAAGAATTATCAATTATCCTTACTGTATTTGAGAGGAAGAATTTGAAAGACAATGAAATTATGAAGCAAATCCCCATTCTCATTCAGACAAAGCTTTTAGTGGCTTGAGGAGGTTTGCTCCAATGGAGATATCCAAGACCATCCAACCAAACCGATTAGACAGTCAGGAATTAAAATCAGTGTTCCTGACTGTCTTTTTTTCTGCCTTGTAAGCACTGAAGTGTACAATAGCTCAAGATTTTCCACCTGTCAGACTCACTATTTCTTCCAGAAGAAGAATACATCCTATTTCTTCTGTGAGATAGCAGGAACATCATCCCCTCACTGAAGCACTCAAAGTCAGGTTGGACAGGGCTCTGAGCAACCTCATCTAGTGAGGATGTCCCTGCTCACTGCAGAGGGATTGGACCAGATGACCTTTAAAAGGCCCATTTCAACTCAGACTATTCTGTCATTCTATAATTCTGTGGTGTACCATAGTTAAGTGGGCAGGAGGTTCTGTTAGAGCGAAGAGGAGTATCAGCAGCAGATTTAAAGATTTTTTTTAATCTGTAGAAAATACAACGCAGAGAAATGACCTTTCTGCATTTTTGCATCATCAGAAAGATGAAACTGAGTCTATCTTCAAACTCATGAAAACACACATTCCTTCTTCAGGGACAATAAATCCTGAGCAATGCACTGTGTTCTGTGGAAATGTTTTGCCTTCATCTTGAAGCCAAATGCTACCCTCAGTCTCATTGACTTTTGGTTGAATTTGACCTTTCTGATTTTCTAGCACATTTTTTGAACTTGTAAGTGTGGATGATGGCTAAGTATGGCCATGGAGCTATTTATCAATTAGTAGATGATGGTAGAATTTATTAACAGCATTAGTAAGTGGAGAAACTAGTCCCCACAACCTTGTAGCACCACTGTTTCAGGTTATTGGTGCTAAGATAATTGTTTGCGTCCACCTTTGATCAAGACATCTTTTAGGATTTTCTTAAAATTTGTTACTTTAACAGCTGATCCCACTCCTACTGTACAGTGGATAAAAAACTATCTTGTAGATTTTACCAAGCATTTAAATTGACTTGGAAGTTCTCTAAATGAATCTAATTTAACAGTGAAAGAGGGAATGTGTGCTCTCCTGATCTCCTGTGCAGATTCTATATTGGCAAAAGTTGGTAAAACTGTTCTTGCAAATTTGTCCTTAAAACAGTTGGAGGGTTCAAAGCAGGAGGCAAAATTCAGGATAAAGTGCAAGGGCCAAATGCTAATGCACTTGCTTACACTGAGAAGCATCAAATCCAAAGATTTGCTAAACCTAGAGTAAGAAGATGGGAAGTTTGAACAAGGACATTTCAGATTACAATTCAAAACTCACTTTTAACTCATGCTGCTGTTCAGGGATTACTCCAGCAACATGGAAAGGGGAGTTGTTAATACATTTTGTGCTCGACAGGACTGGCAGATCTTACCTCAAAATGCTTGGTTTTGCTGGCATCTGTCCTGGTGCAGTCATGTATTTTTAAGTCACTTTAAGCAGTTTCCTCTTTGAGATTTTTATTTGCTGTTTGGTTGTTTGGTTTTTTTTCTGTGACACATTAACTTTCCTTCTCTTATCAGAGCCATTCTAGTCAGAGATAGACATGGACCTTTGATTATTTTTTATTAAGGACAAATTAGGAATGCTTTAATTAGGGTCATGTGCTCATTTCAGGTGTCTTAAAAATTAAGGTCCATCTCTATTCTGGAAAGCTTTATTTCAGAAAGCTTTTTCACAGGGACAGCTTCCAAAATTACATGTCTCCCAGCTATGTTTTTTAACAATTTACTGACTTTGGGCCTTGGAGAGCCGAGATGAGTTCCAAATTTGGGATATTTACTCCACTGAATTGTGAATGCCCTGAAGATTGCAGTGCTTGGATTTTTTACAAATGACAGAATTCAGGATAATGACAATGCTAATGGACATATCTCAACTGACTCACAGCACCACTCCACATTTGGGTGCTGATTCAAGCCCCATCTCTAACTATAATGTCACAAGGACTGGCCAAGTGCAGTACCTCTTTCTGATGTTGTACAGAGTGTGTTGGGCTGTGTAATTCAGTCCAAGCCTCTGCTGCTGTTACAATAAGAGCATTACCTGTAGTCTGAGCTATGCAGGGATTATTTGGGGTTCTTCTGGTAATTTCTGATGGCATAACCACCTTCCCAAGGTGCAGAAAGACTGAGCAGAGATGCTTTCTTGGAATGGGCTTCTTTCTCTGTGATGATTCAGTTAAGCCTATGGAACAGATGTATAGATGGACACACAGTGGTTTTGTGTTGGTTTGTTTTGGGTTCTTCCTCGCAAGACTTAATGCTTGCCCTTGTAAGTCAGGATCCTGCATGAGTTTGTTTCCCTGTTGAGCCATTTATGAATTTCAGCAGCTGCACCTTGGCTCCTCCACATCCCTCCTTCACCAGCCTTTCTCTTCTCACATTCCTGGTGGCATCCAGAGTCCTCCTGACCTTGGTCTCCTGATAGTTCTGGTGTGGCTCGGACTACCCAGTTGTGGCTGTGCTCCCAGATTGCAGTCTGTGTTAAAGACAAAATGCTGTCTTTTTACAACTCAGTTTCTTTCCATAAAGTTAATCAAGCAGCCTTCCTTTTACAAGGCAGCAGATCCTTTGGCATTTCTTCCTTTGGCATGCTGAAAATTCCCAATGCTGCCAGGTTTCCCTCAGGATAGAGAGAAGCTTCTTGCCCTGGAGAAGAGCTGTTCCCTTACAAGGTACTTGTATTGTGTCCTTGGAAAACTTCCTCTTCCCATTCAAACATGTTGTTGGGGATATCTTTGTATTTCTATTAGAGATGAGCACAAGCCATGAGGCTGGATCTAAATTTAGTCAAACTCTGAGGTTCCTTACAGTAGGGAGTAGGAGCTCGACGTGTGCTTTTTGGCTGGAGCTGCTCTCCTGTCTGCACAGCCTAACACAAAAAGCATTGCTGGGCTGTTGGGGAAGCTGCTGACACAACTGAGAAACTGAGTGGTGAAGGCTTGTCATCAAAATCAACAAACCTGAAGGCAAATGGGAACCTGGTGGTGTGAGTAATCATTACCCCTTGCCCAGCCACTTGGAGCAAACTTTCTCTACTCAATAATCACCAGGTTTTATGAAGGGAAACAAACGAATTGCAGATGAAGCACAGAGCAAAATGTCCCTGCATTGCTCTTATTGGGGAAAAAGAAAATATCTCCTTCTTTGGGCTTAGTTTGTGCATGCCTTTGCTGTGTAGCGAGCTGCAAACGGTGGCCTCTCAGTTCATTAATTGACAAACACCATCCCCTAAACATTTCCAGGCACAGTCATTTTCTTTTCTCAGGTTTACTCAGTGGTTCTTACTGAGGTTTACATTTTTCCACACATGTACTGAGAATAAACTTGCCTCTACAATCTCATCTCTTGTGCTCTGAGAAATTTTGATAATGTAATTCATAAGCAGAAGCAGATACATTTTCTGGGTCTGTCTCTTTTTGCAGTTCTTCTGGCTTTGGCTGTTTACTACTCCCTTTACAGCAAACTGCCCCACTTCCCAAATACCGCAGGACTTTCTGAACTGCAGCATTTCATTCCATTTGTCTCTCTTTTTAAGAGGCTGATCTGTCTTAAAGAAATTTTTCTCATTTAAAAATAATTTTGCTGTGGTTTTACAGTCAGCATGGTTCCCCCCAAAAGAAACAAAAAATCCCTGCAGGCCTATTTCTTCTCCTTCTCCCATGATGACACTGGTGTAAATGACACTGGTGCCAATGGAATTATTCCTGTTTTACACCAGTATAAAAGAGACCAAGTTCTGAAAGATGGGATATATTCAACATCTTCACAAAATTATATTAGGGTAGAAGGGTATCTCCATCTATCAAAAGGGATCTCAAATTCCTCTTTTATCTTCAATGTCTCAAATAGGGGAATATAATCATCTACCAGCATGACACAACAACCCCCAGGGTGAAATCTACAATGCATTTAGCATGGAGAAAAGGCAAAGGCAGCACAACACGGCCCCTTAGGAATGGGCCCAAGGAATACAGTGTCCAGCTGAAATTAGTGTTACTATTTGCCTCGTGGAAATGGTTGGGAAGCCCAGCCAAATTCAGGGCTCCAGCCTACTGGAGCAGCTGCAGTGAGGGCAGTCTCTGTTCCCCAGCGCTCGCAGTCCCAGTGACAAACAGCAATCAGACCGCGGGCCAGCAAGAAGTGGAGCCAGGCAGAACTAAAATATCCCTGTTGGAGTGCGGTCCCATGAGGACAGTGTTATGTCTTACCAGAAACAAAGAGAAGAGCACATTTCCAGTCTCAAAGACTTCTCTGTCCCATTAAGGAAAGCTTCAGACTACAATTAGAAAAAAAACAAGAAAAAGAGACATAGCCACAGCATGCCAGTTTGCATCCAAATGCAGCCTAGAAAAAGCAGTTCTGCTCCCAGGAGAAGGCTGCTAGCACCCTCTTAGACTGGTGGCTCCAACCATCTCACTCAGGAGGGTGGGAATGTGACCCTGGAGAGAGACCATCCCTCCCCCAAACCCAGAGCCACTGGGTAAATATTGACTCAGAGAGAGGAGTGGCTGAATCACTCATTCCTATTCTAACAAGGTGTTTCCCTCTGCCCAGCGTGTGAACAAGCCCACCCTGCACAGCCCAAAATATCAGACAGGAATTGGTGCCCATGGTGATCAAAGGACATGGACTCAGAGAGACAGAGCACCTCTGTCTGGGCAGGACTGACGTGTTTGTTTGCTCCCAGAGTGGCCAAATGTCTACTCCTTTAAGTTATTCAGGAGGACACATGGTGGGAAGGATGGATAGGTGGAGGGATGAGGAACTTGGAGCCCCCTAGTGCAGTTCTTCTGTTCTTATCACATGAAACACCTCTCAAATTGTCTGACTGCTGTTCCACAGCTGCTGATGGTGTGGTTTCGTACACCGGTTAATGCTACTGCAAGGGCCTGTGTTCATGAAATCTCTGCCCCAAGATGCACAGAAGTAACAGTGAATTTGTAGAAAGGGGTAGGAAAAAGTCCAGCTGTCTCAGTTGTCCAGCTGTTTCCAGCTCAGGATTCAACCTGGGTTGGATGATTTGCATCATAACTGTAAATCTCTTTATAATCTAAGAGTACTAAAATAAAGCCCAGGAAAGACCTGGGAGACAAATGGTGGTGACCACTGACTGGAGCTGTGAGTGGGTGTCATGAACTTTTGGGTGGCTCCTAGCTTGTGTAATCCAACTGGATGCAAGGGAAGGCTGAGTTCATTGTTGCAAGCACAGGTCTGGATTTCATTTCATGTCTGCTACAGATTTCCTAACTGGGTCACCATGCTAGCCTGGAACACAGGCATTATATGTTCCTCCTCCACTGAGATGTCACAGAGCTCAGGATTTGATGGTTTAAAAACTGGTTGAGGATCTCCCAGAAAAAGGATGTGTAAGAAAAAGCGTATGCTATGGATCTCTTCATATACGCTACATTACCAAAAATGTTGTATTTATGTATTTCAAAACTGGGCACTGGGCTACATTTTCATTCCCCAGTACAAAGGCAAATACATTCCAAACAAAGCAATGTTGTTTCAACAAAGCAAGGGTTGAAATCTCTCCAGGGCTTCATTCTGTCTCACTTAGATCGGGCATAAGATCTTAAAGCAGAGTTTAGTGGTCGGCCGATCACGCTCCTCTGGGAAATGACAGAGTGGTAATTCAAAAGGGGTAGTGAAGTACAGCATTGTCTTGGTCTGCAGGACTGTTCTTCAATAAAACCAGCGTCTCACCCGGCTTACAGGAGAACATTTTGTTCCAAAGGAGCTGTGGCTCTTCAATAAACAAAAGAATTCACCTCCGGCTAGACTTGGGTGTAAAATGAAAATGTTATTGGAGACAAAATGTCTTTGTGAAGACAGCATTTCCATGATGCCTGCCACGATTGCCTGGGCATATCGAGCAGTTGAAGTGAAAAAGGATAAAAGGTACATCTCCAAGGCACTGACTCCATGGGTGTTTGAAACTTCTTTCAGGCTTGGGAAGTGGTTTCAGTCCAGCTGGGAGCTCTGAGGGAGGGGATAAGCAGCCTGGGTCCTGTCTGGCACTCACCCTTTTTGTTGTAAGGACTCAGATTTGATCACAAGTGTGTTGAATCTTTCAGGGCTTTCCTGAAAGCCTTTCCTTGGAGTAAACAAGTTCGCCCACATCTGACACAAGAGATTGGGAAAGCATCTCAGAGTATCTAAACACAAAAATCCATGAGATATTCCTCCTCCAGTCTGAAACTCCTGGTACACTCGGGAGAGTTCACAAACAGCAAAGGAGTTGTAGGGTCATTCAGGGAAATAATTCATGTCCAGACTGGCATAGCTCAGGTGTTCAGATATGGCTGTCTCCCACCCAGATTAACTCTGAACAGATATGGTCTCTGTGGTTCCTTGGTGCATGAAGATGATAAAAATCACCTCGGGCTGTGCAGTTTCAGGGGATTTTTGTTACAAGATTATTTTCCTAAAAATGGCACCATGCCTCTGGGGATGAAACATACTTGGAAATTTATGAAAATTTAATCAATTATGTGAGTTAGTTCCGACTTTTCTTGCATACTTATGGCAAGATCATTCCTTTGTCATCCTCAGATCACTGAGGGGCTCTTTATTGTACAGTCAAGGTGTCCACTTTTAGCTTGACAAGCAGGTTTTGGCCTTCAAACTCTTAGGCAGAACAACAGCTAAGCTCATCTGGCAGAGACAGTCTTTTGTGGTGTCTAGAGAGACAGTCTAATCATGGCCTTCTACTCAGCCTTTATTTCACCTAGAAGTTGTTCATGAGGATAACCAACATCCTTGTTCTACTCTGGGGATGGGACAGGGGACTTCCTGCACTCTTTCTCACTGTCTCTTCCATTTAAGTAATGAGCTTACACAGCTTGAAAGATGGTACAAGATAAGGACTGTTAGACCACTGCTCTGCTATGTAGACTCTAAGGCTTAGCAAAACCCTTGTGCTGGGGCAGTCAGATGGTAAATATCCAGGAAAACACAGAGTTCCTGTGTTTCAGTGGGGAGCACAGCTGTGCCAAGCTTTTGAGAGAAGGTAACCCAGCCTGGATGCAGATTGTTTCATGAATCAGCCCAAGAAAAGCCATATGGTGTCTGCAAAGGAGGCCTGTCCACTGCTGGATGGACATTGTCCTTGCTGGACTCTCTGTAGCAACCTGAAATCTCGTTGACTCATGTGGACCAAATTTCCAGACTTGACTCATTGGCTACTAAAACCATAAGATTGCATGGTGTGTCTCATATTTTTCCTGGGGAAAAAACCAGCAGGAAAATATATCTTTGGTTAATTAACATTTGAATCTGCTTTGAAGCCTTCAGAGAATATATGTTAAGAAATTAAATTAATCTCAAACCAGCAAAGAAAAATAAACCTAAAATATCTGGACCATCAAGATTTGTTTCTATAAATGTTCCTGGTTGCCTCATCCTGAGATGCTGTAGCATGTCCAGGGAAGGACAACGGAGCTGGTGAAGAGTCTGGAGCACAAGTCTGATGAGGAAAACCTGAGGGAGCTGGGGGTCTGAGCCAGGAGAAGAGGAGGCTCCGTGGGGCCTTCTCATTCTCTGCAACTATCTGAAATAGGTGTAGCCAAATGAGGATTGACCTCCTCTTCCAGGTAACAAGGAATAAGATGAGAGTAAATGGCCTCAAGTTGTGCCAGGGAAGGTTTAGATTGGATATTATGAAAAATTTCTTCACTGAAAGGGTTGTCCAGCATTGGAACATTGCCCAGGGAAGTGGTGGAATCATCATCACTGGAAGCATTCAAAAATGTTTAGATGTGGCACTTGGGGACATGTTTTAGGGATGGACCAGAGACTCTTAGGTTAATGGTTGGGCTTGATGATCTTGGAGGTCTTTTCTAACCTTAATCATTCTATGATCCTTTGATTTAAAGGTAAAAGATACAGATCTTGCCTAGTCTCTTTTGTATATCTTAGTACCTGCTGAATGTTATGGAACCATGGATTTATTCTAGGGCCATGTGTGGCAGGAGGGGCAATTGAGAAAGGTCCAAAGAGTAGGAACACAGGTGGTTTTACAGAAAATGCTCTTGGCATTATCATTATCAAAAATTCCCTCATAAATGGAAAAATTTCCTCACACAATGGAAAACTAAACTGAGAAACTCATTGCTGTAGGAGTTAATTGCCAAAACCTTGCCAAAGGATGAGAAAATAAAAAGGAAAAAAGAAACAGGAAAAAGAAAAATAATGAAAAATTATGCGATGTTTACAATGCCAATAAGACCATAATAGGGGCATTTAGAAAGACAATAGTACTTATTAGGAAAAGAAAACAAGAGTCTCAGAAGAATTACACGTGTTGGAAAAGCTGTCTGTTTCAAAACAGGAAAAACCCTTTGGTGTAGCTAATGGCCAGATCCAGATAGGTAATTACACACAAGTTCTTTCAGCTGCAGTCCATGCAGTTGCAGTTCATTTTGAGCCTGATCTTAAATCAAATCTGTTGGCCTCCATCAAAGGTATTGTTGATAGTGTAAACATCTGTCCTGGGCCAAAACCCGGATTCATTAATGGAACATCAGGAAAATTTCCTACAATGGTCTAAGGTATAGCTTAGTCCATTTTTTTGATATTTCCTTGGAGGAAATTTTTTGATTGAAGATTTTTTTGATATTTCTTTGGAGGCAGCATTGACTGACCATTGACAGAGGCAAAATACAGTCTGAACAAAACGGTCTGAACAATTACACCACTTTCTTCTTCTTCCTGTTTCTTTTGGCTCTCCAGAAGTAGTTGTCAGTCCTATTTTAGTTTCAGAGGACCTAAAGAGTCTCCTAAGCCACTTTGCCATCCTCACTAAGTTGCTGGGAAGGGAGTATATGTGGGTGGAGGAGATGTTCTTGTGTGGCCACGGGAGGGCTGGGCTGGAAGTCTCCTTACGCACAACAGATTTTTCTGCTGTGCCTTTTTTCTGTACTGCAAAGGGGAGGGAAAGAATCTTTCCCCAATTTAAGAAGTTGTGTTAATAGAAGCTTAGAGCAAAGGAGCCATCATTGACAATGCTGGTTGATGGGGAAGATGAGAGTGGCCTTTGTTCCTGGCTCCTTGATGGACTTCTGTCAAGGCATTTAATTTTTCCTGTGCTTCAGTCTGGCCCCAAAAAAGTGCAGCCAGTGTGGGACTTGTCTGTGCAGTGCTTTGAGCACAGCAGGACAAATGTGTTAGGCAATGAGCACTGTCATGAGGAATTGCCTGCTGCCCAACAATATTACCTCTCCAACGTGCCTACCTCCTCTTTTCCCATTCCCTCCCCACACTGAGATCTTGGGGCATCCTCAGGGACTCTTCTGTTTTCAGAAATCACAGGAGCTGCAGAGCACTTCAAAAAGTCTGGCTCTGTCCCTTAGGTGTCAAAGAAGGACCTCAGGTTCCTGGAAAATCTGGTCCCAAATGAGTGTAAAAACACACATTTTGTCAGGAAGTGAATAAAATCTCACTGAAATTAAGCCAGGGACAAAGATGAAAAAGCAGATGGCCCATGACAAACTGTGAGAACAAATTTGTTCGCATGACATGGGAATAAGTATGTACTCATAACAGACTATTACTCAAGAAATTTTGAAAGAGCACAACTCCACAGGAGTCATAATGGGATTAGTCACATAAAGCTCAGTCCAGCTAAGCCTGGTGTACTGTACCTGAAAGAAGAGAAACAGACCCCAAAACAGACCACAATTGAAAAAAAAAACCAACAAAAAGGAAACAATTTCCAAAGAGATGCACAAGTTTATGAAGTCAGAAAAATTTTTAAATGAATTAAAATATGTAGAGTAGGTCTTGGATTGTTATTAGGCTGCTCAAAAAGCAAGAGGCCAGAGGAAGGAGCCTTCCTGAAATGACTCAAACCAGTTTGACAGCACAGAGTTGGGGTGTTTTTGGTGAAATGCCATGGACCCTGGAAGAGACTTTGCCATGTGCTCCATTACAGCATTGTTCTCGCAAACTACAATTATTTGCAATTATTTGCAAAATCCCTTTAAAAATAAGCCACAAACCAGAGGAATAGGGTTGATTTGGAATACTCTGATCTTTTTTTTTTTCAAATCAGTATTTTGCGCAAAACTCCTGGCTTGAACAGACATATTTAAATACATAAAACCACTCATGTCATTAAAGGGAGCAGCATCTTGATATATAAAATATTTTGTGATTTTTCTACCTATGAAGAGAGGAGTGGGTTCCTAGGACACATATGTGATTTGCTTTATCTAAAAAATAATTAACAATAAGCTTGCCTAATGCTTTTATGAATTTTCTATTCATTTCTGAGCTGCTCACCCAACAGCGAGTGTTTGGAGCTAGTTTAGATTGATTAAATAATTAATTAAAGGATAGACTAGAATGAAAATAATATCAAGAACCGAATTCTGTTTCTGAAATCACAGTCAGACATGTATGCAGACACCAATCCTGGAGTGCTCACACTGATGCTTCTCTTCAGACCTACACCACGAGTCATGTCCCACAGCCTCTTCACCCAAGCTGGTGACTTAATCCCTTCTAAACTTGCTTGAAACCCTTCTAAACTTGACTTAGCCTGGCAGTGGGAAGCAATGCCACTCCATCTGAATCACACCTGAGCAGTGCAGGAGGGTTGGCTTCAGATGCAGGTCCCAAAGATGGATTTTGTCCGTGCGAAAGCAGCACAGCCCTCAGTGACGCACATGCTGCTCTTGGGCTCTCATTTACCACAAGCTGTTGGGACTGGAGTTTCACTTCTCACCAGAAAGCGGAGGCAGGTGTATATTTAGACTTTCTTGGGAAGCAGCTGTGAAATGCAGGGGGAGCACACACGCACTCGGTCCCGCGGGCACACACACAGACGCCGACAGCTTTAGAGCAGCTGCATCAACCTGAGCAGAAAGGACATGGCACAAAGGCCTCCTGCAGGTCACTGTCTCACCAAAGAGACTCATTTCAGCATCTCAATATCCTTATCATTGAATCACGGTATCACAGCATCATAGAACAGTTTGGGATGGAAGGAATGTTAAAGATTTTCTCATTCCAACCTCTCTACTCATTTCAGGGACACCTTCCACCAGATCAGGTTGCTCAAAGCCTCATCCAATCTGGCTTTGAACACTTCCAGGGAAGGCACATTTTCTCTGAGCAACCTGTTCCAGTGCCTCACCACCCTCTGAGTAAAAACTTTCTTCTGATGATGAGTCTGAATCTCTCTTCTTTTAGTTTAAAGTCATTCCCCCTTTTCCTATCACTATCTTCCCTCTTTAAAAGTTGTTGTCCCTCACTTTTTTAAGCCCCCTTGAAGCACTGGTTATTTAAATAAATAAAGTACTGTCACTATTGAAATAGATTGCTTGTTCAGTCCTGACTCACTTGAAAGATTATCACCTTCTCAACCACAAGCTCATTCCTTGAAGCACTCTAGGGGCTTCAGGTTCTACTCTCCTGTATCTTAAACCTTATCTCTATGGTTTTGTGCTTTCCATGGGAACACAGAAGCAGCATTACCCATCTGCTATTGAGATTTGATAGAAAGTTGGTGGTGCCAAGAGGATGGAGCCAAGCTCTAGCCTGTGGTGTCCAGCAATAGGAAAAGTGGCAATGGGCAGAAACTGACACCCAGGAAGTTCCACCTGACCATGAGGAATAGCTGCTTTCCTGGGCAGTGACCAAGCACTGGAACAGTCTGTCCAGAGAGCGTGGGGAGTCTGCTCACTGGGGATATTCCAGTAATGTCTGGATACAATCCTGTGCCCTTTGCTCTGGGATGGCACTGCTTGAGCAGGGGGCATGGACAAAATGACCCCCTGTGGTCCCTTCCAGCCTGATCCAATCTGTGATTCTGTGAAATTACTTGCTGCGTCTACCTATAAAGTGAGAAATCCAGCTCACCCAACTTCAGCCATTTAGAAGATATTTAGGCCATCTAAGGTGGTGGATTTACCAGAAGTTCTGGGAGGGAAGGGACACTTCAGAGCATGATCCTTCACCCCACTTAGGGACTTGATAGCTTGGAGTGGCTTTACCCCAGAGGTGCTTCTTTCTTGACAGGAGCCAAGACGACTGCCTCACACTAGATGCCAGCTAAAGGGCTGATGTTAGATGAGCTGAATCTGTGGAAAGTCATGCTCCTGCTTTTCCCTCAAGGTTTCTTCTTCACAGACCTTTCCCTTGTTAGTTGACAATAGACTAAGAAATCAGAGTTTGCAGCAATTTAGCTGCAAGGCAGATAAAATCAGTAGTCAAACAAAAGCAGCTTAGATAGCCAAGGCTGACTCTAAAGTTAAGTAATTGATCTTCTCATACAGCTGAATGCATTTAAAATAACTTTAGTTGGCTATTCTCACAGGGCAGATCGTTAATCTTTTGGTGACATCCATCATCATGAGCAGGACAAGTACTAGGAAATCCCCTCCTGGAGGTGCTCCTCTGGTCCCTATCAGTACTGAATTACCTGCCTTATTTACAGTCCCATGAGTTTTGGACACCCTGAGATCCTCTTGGAGGTGGCAGAGCAGAAGTGTTTCCTCCTGCTTGCAAATAAGTACAACAAGGATGTGCAATGGCTTTCCCTTGAGGAGATCCATAGCAGATCAGGAGGGTAGGGAATGTTTTTAAGCTGGGCATTGATTTTTATGCACTGGTACAGTTCTCTTTTGCAATGTAGGCATTTTCAGATCATGACATCCACATCCAATTTAGTTATCCAACATTATTCCCAGCAAAGTGATGAAGACATATCTCTCATTCTAGCAATAAAGAGGTGATACTCGACTTTTTTTATCCACTGAATGCAAAGAAAGGCTTGAGAATTAGATAAGATGTAGACAGCTATGCTGTAGGCTGTGACTGTGTATAGACTGACAAGCCAAAGGTGACTTGAGGGAATGGCATGAAGCTGTATCAGGGGAGGTTTGTGTTGGATATTAGGAGAGGTTTCTTCACCCAGAGGGTGGCTGGGCACTGGAACAGGCTCCCCAGGGAAGTGGTCATGGCACCAGGCCTGGTAGAGCTCAAGAAAAGCTACAAAACACTCTCAGAGACATGGTGTGATTTTTGGGGTTGGAACTGTTCAGGACCAGGATTTGGACTCAATGAGCCTTGTAGGTCCCTTCCAACTCTGGATATTCTGAGATTCTATGACTGGAATCCCATCTCAGTAAAACAGTCCTCCTGAAGGATGAGGCAAAGCTGCCTGTGCTGTCAATGTAAAACTGACTCTTGAGAGAGTTGTTCAGAGAGATACATCTTGTGTGTCTAAGCCTTCATTTAGGGGGCTTTCCCTTGATACACAACATGGAAAGTGCAGGGACTTTGAAGGAATTTTTTCACCAAGCACTTTTGGTTCAGTTGTGTAGATGAAGTTGATCCCAACCCTGGATTCACTCCCTCAGCTGCTGATATAAATTTTCTTCTAAGCTACAAGCTTGCCTTGAGCAGTCAGTCTTTGCATGTGGGGGTAGGCTATAGCATCCACCCAGCTTCTGTGGACTGGGTGTACTGGGGGATGCCAAATGACCAGGAACAGGTGGCTGATATCCTTAGGGAAGGTAACTGTACCTGTCTGAGCACTCTGTGTTCGACATCTCTCTTCTCTGCAGGCATCCATCCTACCCCACTTAGCTCCAGCTCTGTCTAGATGTGGATTGAACATCCCCAGCAGTGACAGTGCACCTGGATGCTCCAGTTGAGACTCTCTTTCTGTGAAGACTATACAAAAAAAAAGTGGAAATGACGAGGCTAACAACTAAAGTTGTGATGAGTTGCAATGAGAGGAAAATAAAACAGCATTAGAGAGGAAGGAAATAAAGATAATAATCCTGTTGTATCTGATACACAACAGTAGTTGCTTGCTCCAAGTTTCATCCTACTCAGAACTCCCATATAACTGGACTTTCTCAAACACACTCCCACAATTTTGACCTTGGAGAAAAAAATTGTTGACACTGCTTTGGGCAGGGTTTGTGACTGGGCAGTCTGCAGAGGTGCCTCCCAGCCTCAGTGATGCTGTGATTCTGCAGTCTTTGGATGCTGAGCAGCTGGGTCAGACCCTTCCCAACCATCAGTCACTCTGTGTTCTATGATCTGAGCATTGCAGCAGCTCCCACATGTCCTGGATACGCAAGGATCCATGTGCAGGTGTCCAGACATGTGGAATTTCTTAGATGGAAGTATGGGAGCCTGATCAAGCTGAGCAAGTTGTGTTTAAAGGCTACATGGCATAAATAAATCTTAAAGGGGGATTAGGGGGATGACAAAGATGTGGCTTCTGATAGGGAAACCACACTGCTTGGAAAAGTTTCAGCCAAATGGAAGAGCCTTTGGTGTCCAGATTTTTACCTCTATTCTCATCTATATAAGTTGCTACTCCTCGTATATTAACTCCAGTATCTCTGACTATTTAAGAATCAATTGTGACAGTTATTTCCCACAGATTATAAACCAGATTACATTAAGGTTTGTCAAGCTTCCTCTGCTCTCTAATGTATGGAAAAACATTACACTTAATTTGGTTTGCTTGGGCAGTGTGGACAGGGATTAGCCACACTATATATGGACCATAAACACTGTTCTGGTTAACACCACAGTGCAGCCAAACCTGAAACTTTCATCTCACTCCTTGCAAACTTTGGTGGTTTGGATGGAAAAGGAACCTGTAGTTGAGCTCTGCTTTATTTTTGTTTTTGTCTTGAAAAACCAAAGGCAAATCAAGAGCATTTTGGAAGCCCAAAATCCAGCATCCTCAGCCCACCTCCAGTGGACCGGGGTCGAGTGCCTGCGTAGGCAGGGACCTCGTATTGGGAAGAAAGCCAATATACAAAGGAAGGAAACCATTTCAAGGAACCTGCAGTAACTCTCCATAAAAATCTCAGGAACATAAGGCAGACTCAATTTTGTGTCATAATCCCCTCCAAGCAACATGTGTGTCTGGTTAAGAACAACATAGTAGTCCCATGTGGGACAAAGATGGACTTTTTCTGCCCGCATGTCCAGCTGGTTTGGTATTAGGAATGACAGAGGAAAAACTTTGCTTTTGAGTCAGAATTTCAGTTTGCTATCTGGAATACCAAAGCAGCCAGCAATGAAAATGGATTCTCACATCAGATTTTTTAGATGCCAGAAATAATAATAGCATAGTGTTAACACCCCAGTACTTGGCTTTTTCTAGGTTGTTTTAACCTAGATAAATTTATTAATTTGTGTCTTTTTATCCACAGCAGTGCCTTAAAATTTACACTTAATTGCAGCAAAAGTAGTTTTAAAATCCATCTGTTTTCCACTGACCACTCCTGTAGCATCTCAGCACCTCTTGTATAATGTGTTCCCAATGCTAAAATAAAGATGCACAGTGTGACATTGTAATTCCACCTATGCAAATCTTTGAGGCTGTTGAAAAGGTAAATTTTCCTGTTATACTTCTGGCTTTCAGAATGATTGTAGAAATAGGATCATCCTTACCATATGGTATTTAGCAACTGGGCACAGTGGGTAGAGCACCTTAGATTGTCATGTGGCTCTCCAAGCCTCTTTATATCATCCAGAGGCTGCTCTTTCTTCCTATCAGTTCAAGCAAGAATGTTTCTAATGACCTTCGTGGACATCGGATGAGGTCCAGTGAACTACTTAGAAGAGGGCACAAATATCAGCCAGGGATGCACAGTGTCAACAATTTCTTTCTGTCTCTTCTTTTTGATTTTCATATCTGAAGTTGCTGAAGGGATCTAGGCAGGGATATACATCAAACTTTGATTGTGTGAACTCTGCATGTGTCCACACAAAAAAAAAATAAATTGAAGGATCTAAGCCACCAGGTAGCCCTTATTGTGTTTGGTGTTTAGCTGTGTGTTCAAACCAAAATGCTGAAAACTGGGACCCTCTATAAAGCAGCAATTTAGCTCAGGCAGAAGCTGTCCAGCCCTCCCATCTACACAGGACATCTGAGTCAGAACATTAGCATGGTTCCATGGCTGGCCAGGAAAACAAGTAGGTAATTCACCAGCTAATTCATAGCTATGAGATGCCAACCAGAAAAATGTTCAGGCCTGTCCACAGGTTTTATGAAGAATGAGAGTGGAAAGATAATTTAATTTTATAATATTTAGTTCATGCTTACCTCAATAGGATCTTGTCTTAGATTACATCTGTTCTTTTCTAATGGGCCTACAGAGAGTATCACTGCCAGCTGGTGAAATTTCCCCTTTCATCAAAGAGGGCTTGGTCCCATTGAGGGCACAGCAGGCAGCAGTCTGCATGCAAGTATATGTGTGAATGAAGGCTCATGGTGTATCTTCCTTGCAGATTCAGATCCTTGCACTCCTGATGCTCCACCTGCTGCCACTTCACCACCAACTTCTGAAGAGCCTGGACCTTTCACAGCTCCAGCATCACCCTCCTGTTCCTCTGACACTGGTACTGCATCATTTTCACCACCATTACCTGCGTGTGTTGCAGCCTTACATCCAAAACCACCTCCTATTTCACCATCCACTTCTGCTGCCACTGTTCACTCTGGACTTCCTTCTCTTCCTGCCCCACCTGCCTCTACTCCATCCCTGCACCCTGGGATTTATCTGCCCGTTGTCCCACCCAGTGGTGCCACCCACCTCATCAACTGGCTGCCCTTCCTCGCCTCAGCAACGCTTGCCACCATCCAAGGCAAGGAGGAAGACCAGCCACCCATAAGCACAGGCTCCCTGGAAGGCATGAAGCCCTGCAGCAGCCCAGCCCCACGCCCTTCGCAAGAGGAAAATCCCCAGGCAGCAGCGATGGGAAGCAGCGCTCCGGGAGCTGCGTCCCCACCGCCGGCAGTGCCTGCGGGCTCCGAGGCATCCGCGAATGTCAGCGACATCCTGGCGGAGCTGCGGACCATGAACAGCCACCTCTCCACCATTGCCCGAGCCCTCACCCAGCTGGCATCGTCCCTGGCACCCCAGCAGGATGCTGGTGGCACCCCACCTCCTTAGTGCCAGATTTCACAGGGAGTGGTGCTGCCCAGAGGAAAGGGACCCTCCCCAAACCCGCCCACGCCACTGGAGCAAGTTTGCTGCAGTTGCTGCAGTTGCTGCAGTTGCAGACACCGACCATGTCTCCCCAGTGGGTTTTTCTGTCAGTTTGTTTGTTTGCCCCTTGTAAATGGCTGCATATATTAAAAAATAGTTTTGTGGTCTTGTTAATAAAATTGTTTATGTTTCTGGCGTTCCTTTTGGATGCGCTCACTCCCCTCCTCTCACCCGTTAACCACACGAGCACTGGTAGGAGCCGGTGAGGTCTCACACAGAAAATGCTGGGAATCTGAAGTGGTGAGAAGTTACCCACGAGAAAATGCTCAAGGCCGTGACAAAACCGCTCTGGGCAATGTGGGGGGACACAGAAAGGAAGGGACACAATGAAACTCTGAAAATTTTCTATGTTTATCCTCATCCATGTTGAATGGCACAGCTCTGTTGAAATTGGAGCCCTTCCCAGTGCACTACATCTCAGGGGTAATTGTAACTACCAGCACAGGTACAAGCCATGATAAATTGTTCAGAATATAAAGCAGGGTAGTTGTCTAAGCAGCAGTGTTGCAGTGTGATGTAATAGCTTGTCTCAGTATCCCGGTTCTTTACCAAGGCGTGCCAATAACCCCTCCCTTCCCCTCCCTTGCCCCTGCTAAGTGCTGTCCGTCAATCTCAGCATTCCAGCAAGGGCACCGTGTGATTGGCAGAGTTCAAAAGATGCCTCTCAGCCCTGGGGACATTGGGCCATCCAGGTGTCATTTGTCCCCTGAGACTTCCCCCCCCTTACCTGGTTGGTGGGACCCCTACCCCATCCCCTGTCCCTGGGGTTCAGAGACACAGCAACCCCGCGGTTCGTGGTTCTGCTGGAGCTGTTGCTGCGTTCAGAGGCCTGTGGGCCAGGAATAAAGCTCTGGATCCAAACCCTCCAGCAGAACCGACTCCTTTTCCTTCACCTTGCCTTGAAGCCTCTCCACCAGAGGTAAACCTGAGCTCCTGCAGGCCTGGACTTGTCCCCAGTGCCCAGCTGCAGCATCCAGCAGCCAAAGGTGTCTCTGAGGTGCAACAACCTCAGCTGCCGCCTCTGGTCAAGCAGCAAGGGCCAGACGAGCCCAGGCACGTTCCATCCAGCTATATTGGTATTTAACACCAATACAACAGTGGGGCTGAACAGCTACCAAACAGCCTCATACACCTCCTGCCCTCCAAGAGAGAGAGAAGTGAAGGTGCTTAGCTCAAATCAATCTGTCTTATTTACCAGTGGTGCCCAGGGTTCTTCAAGGGCATAAACAGACCAAGCTAACTTACAACAATCAGCCAGGCACATGTGGATAAATCCTGACATTTCACAATCTTTCCCTATTGCCAAGGTGCAGCAGCTTGCCTAAAGGTGGCACTGAAGGTGTGAAACCTTAAACAACCCCCTTGGTAGATGGAGAAAAACCTCTTGGACATGAATTCAGGATTTGCTCTTCCCAAATGTCTGACCTATAGAGCAGCTGGTGGAGGCAGGATTGGACAGGTGGAGGCACCAGAGCTGAAGATGAAGACTGGGATGTGCTTGGAGCTCTGGAAGAGCCCCTGGAAAGAGAACTAAAAGCTCTTGTAGAGCTGTTTTGTGCATCTCAGCTGCGGTCTGCCCATAGTGCAAACAACCAGACCAGGTTGTCCCTGTCCACAGTATCCCTGATCTTTAAGGTCCCTTCCAGCCCAAATCATTCTATGATTTTATGAACCAGCAGTCCAAATATCTTTTCCCAAATGTGGGCCAAGCACAGCCCTGGTGGCTGCTGAGCTAGGCTGTGCTGCTGCTCTGCCTTTCATCCCAGTGGATTAAAACAAAACACGTGCTCATGGCAAAGAGAAGAAAGTAAAGGTCTCTGTGAAGCTGTGTATGATCTCGCCATAATTTAGCTACACAGCCCTCAGATATCAGGATCTGAGGCCATCTCTAGGAAAATCCCAGACAGACAGATCACTAGATAAGATTAAAGAGGAAGTATTCTGTCTATTTGCAAATATTTCTGTTACAGATGAGTCTAAGCCACAAAGATTGAATCAATATACAAACTTCCCCAAAGCTCAGGTGTATTTGAATTTGAGGTTTTGGTTACTGCATATGTATTTATATATAAACCTATCCATATATTTTGAGTCTGTGCCCGAAAGACAAAGGAATTGTCCTGCTCAATCATGGTTTTTTTTCCTAGTCTGATCAGACATTTTTTTCCTCTGCTGTGTTTAGCAAAAAGGTGAAAAAAATCCCCAACCATTTCATAGATGTCCTACACTACCTTTAAAGTTTGTGTTTAAATATATGTTTCAACTAAAGGAGATAAAAGGAGTATCTTCAAAAAATTCTGGGGTTTGATTTGTCCATTGCAGTTTCCTTAGACTAAAAAAGAAAAAATAAAGGAAGTTTATCACTTTTCCTCCTTTCATTATGAAATATAGGACAGGAAAGAAAGGGAAAAGCTCCAAGATTAAAAATTAAAGGAATAATTTTCATTTTTACCATATTTCCCTCTTTCATCTTAGCATAAGTAGTAAATAAATAGCATATTCCCCCACTGCTGATAATTTTGCTTGATTGATCCTGTTGTTTTCCAGCAGTAACCTTTCATGGCCTAATGTTGATGAAAATGTCAATGGAGTTTGCTAGATCCATGCAAGGCACACAGGTATAAATTCAGAAAGTATTACTGTGCAGCTGCTGATGCTTTACCAATCAAAGTTAGAGCTGATTTCATTTAGGTGTCTAGGGGATTTGGGAACAGTTTTCATGGCATGCAAATCCAGAAAAAGCCTGGAAAAGTTGCCTATATTCAGCTGCGAAGGCAGTGTTCTTCGTTCTCAAAGATGCTATGAGTGTAATCCAGCTGGCAGGGAGGGAAAAGTGCTATTCCTGAGCCACTTCCTAAATGAATGAGATTTCTGTGGTGTCACAGCCAAAGATATTAGATGCTGAACACCTTTGCTGTCAAGGCTCCAAGCTGTCTGATCTCCTGCAGCATCCTGACAACAAAGCAGGACCAGAGCCTGTAGCCAGAAGTAGCAGCTTTTGGATTGACTTGGTAACTACTGCTGGCCCTCACAGGGCACAGCAACTGGCTGTGGGGCCAGTGAGTGGGGCAGACAGAGGCTGTCTGTGGGCAGGGACAGCCCCTGCACCTGAGCCAGCATGAGCCCAGCCAGGACTCTTCTAATGCCACAGGTCCCCATCTGCAGAGTCTTCTGCAGGGTTTGTGCCTGGCCCATGGGAGTTAAAACCCAGCTCAGGTACATCTGGGCAGCCCCACCATGGCCCCAAAGGGCTTCTCTGCCATGCTAAGAGGAGTTCTGCCCACATGCTCCTCATTCAGCAAAGTGCATTTTTCTCTACTCAGTGCATTCAGCACTCGTGTCCTTTGGGAATTACTCCCTCAACTTCATTAAACCACTTCAACACTGCAGGAAACAATTGGTTGTTCTGACTGCATCGCCTTGCTGGCAAAAGTTTGACTCTCTCTCAGGTTTTGTTTGCTCTTCTTGGTTTTCATCTGTCCCCATCCAGCTTGGTGCTACCAGCCCCACTGCTGCTCTGTGTGTGCTCAGCAGTTTTACTGGCACTGCTGAGCTGCTGCTCCACATGTGCTATGCTGCCAGTCAAAAGCTAGAGTGCAGCTTACCACAAAAAAGTCTCCTAAAGCCCCCAAAAGTGGCAGCAGAATGGCTGAAGAAAGACTGAAACCTCAGCAGAGCTGGAACTGTGTCCCCACAGTTCCCCAGCACCTGTGGAAATGACAACATGACAGATCCACATAACCCATGGCAAAGAGTGCAAGAGACTTTCTTCTCTAAATTATTCATTTTGATTCAGCTCAAAGCATGAGGGGCTGAAAGTTACAGTGCCTTGGTGAGTGTTCAAAGTCCTGTGTAGAAATAACCTCATCATCTCACACTCCAGGGGCTGTTAAAATATTAAAAATCCCCTGCTGGCTTTTTCTCTCTTGTGACATCTCCAGTTGCTCCTTCTTCTTCTTCTTCCACAGCCTTGTTATTTTACAAGGCAGGAATTTATGGGGAAAGATTTGCTTTAAAATTGGCAGATGCTGCTTTGCTTTTCTACTAAAACACCCTTAAACACTCTGGATGAGAAAAGGCTGGAGGCCAGGTTGTTAGAGTTAGCATTGTGATCAACACAACCCCTTGTGGCCTCACTATCAAAATCCCAAACACACTGATCTCATCTTTCACAGTTTGTTTCTGAACAAATATTGAAGGTAGATTTCAAGTCACCACACCTGAATCATGTAAACCTTGGGTCTGTAGTTCCTCTACAGCCATGGGCTTTCATCTCAACCTAAAAAAGGTATTTAAAATAGGTAGGAAGGCATTTAAACTTCTGGCAATGCCCATGGCTCTCCCCAGACTATAGATGACTCCTGTAAGCCAGATGCTTGACTTCTAGGTGGCTGGAAGTAAATGAAATAAATCCTCTGTTAGTAATTGCAGTTCATTTTAAACCAGTGAAACATTAATATATCACATTTATTTGAATCACAATAGCAGTGTGAGGAACAGGAAGAGGGGAAATGGGAACTCAGGAGAATAGGACTGACAGTAAAACTGGAAGCCCCCCCCAAAACTTCCAGCTCCAGCCCCATGCCAGGAGTTATCCTGTGCCAGGAGAGCACCCAGAGGAACATCCAGGTCATTCCATTTTCCCAGAGAATTAACTCCTCAGGATGTGGAACGGAAAGCTAAACAACTTCATGGGGTTTGAGTGATGTACTCAGTGTCTGCTACTCCAGCAGGAATTACTTAAGGAGGCAGCAGGCTGTACAATATTGTATTAGACTGCAACTCAAGAAGGTGGGAGAAATCACAGGTTTACCCAGGAGAAATAGGAAGCCGGGTGGTTTTTCACTTTGTTTTCTCTAGCACACATTTTTCTTCCAATATTTGTACACACATTCACCGTAACGACACTCAAATCTTCCAGTAAAAATAATTTATAAAGAATCATTGCTGGGGAGTGCATTCCTTCCCATTAGCCCAGCTGCAAGCTGGCAGCTCAGAGCCTGGGAGTGAGCTCCCTCCTCCAGACAAGAGGGTTTTCCATCCCAGCTCTGTCTGGGAAGCACAAAGCAGGTACCTCTGCCAGATGCCCCTGTGGACACCCATCTCTGCCCACAAAGCCACAGGGACTGTGCCTCCAGCTTCCTCCCAGACCTTTCACTACAGCATTTTACAGAGTTCTTTGGGTTTCTCTTCATTGTTTCAGTGAACAACTAACCAGGACACCTGTGCCAGGGATTGGCTGCACCCATAACCACAGGGCTTTATCCTGAGCCCACAGCTGCCAGCCTGGTGAAAGATCCTCTTTGGATGCCACAGGGCAGAAGATGCTGCACCACCAGAATGGGCAAGGACACCCTGTGGCCCTGACTGTCCCTGTCCTGGGCTGTGTGTGCAGGGTTTGTGCTGGTCATGGCTGTGCTTGGGAGGGGACAACCGAGTCACCCAGCCAGGGACCAAAGCTACACACTCCATACTCATCCCATGGGCTGGGGAGCCTCTGCTCACATCACCCAAGGATGCAATAGAAATGCAGGGTCTGCCCAGCCCCAGCTGGCTGTGGAGCCCACTGTGCCAGAGGAGCACCAAGGCAGGCAGCACTGCTCCAAAGTGCACTGGAGCTGAATAAACCTGGACCCAAGGGCTTTCCCAGCCATGGCTGGCCTGGGAGACTGCTTTTGAATGCTAAAAGGCAGCATACTTTGTACGTGCTCGGGTGTTTCTGGTCATCTTCCACATGGAACTTTTCTTCCTCTTGACAGACTCTGAAACCCTGCTCTTGGCTTAGCCAGAGTTAGGCTGTAGGACTTTGGGCAATTAGTACTGGTCTTAAAGGAAGTAAATGTGACATACTCTGGGCTTTCAGATGTCACAGAATCACAGAATGGTTTGGCTTGGAAGGGACCTTAAAGATCACCCAGTTCCAATTACCTTCCATGAGATCAGGTTGCTCAGAGCCCCATCCAGCCTGGCATGAAGGGATGAGACTCTGTCCTTTCTCCTGGGTGTGCCAGGGCTGCAACTCTGAGCAAAGGTGTCCATCTGCTCCTCTACAACACTGATTGCTCTCTGTCACCCTCATTTTACGCCAAACCTTTACATTTTCAGAGCAAGGAGTAGGTTTTCGCTCTACCATCATGCAAAGCTTAGCATGGAAAGGGATTTTAAACACCGTAACAGCACAAGGTAATTATTAATAACAAGTGATATATGAAACCAAAATCTTCCTCTCAACAAAGAGGAATTCAGTTATGTAGAAGTTGAAGACAGAAGTGCACCACAACCCCTTGCCAGGTTCTGCTGCAGACTCTCTAAAATAGGCCAGCATGAAACAGTAACTTCTCACTACTGCTTTTTCTTGTGGAAGTGGTTCCCAGACAATTGCTGTTCATTGTATAATGTCAACATCTGATTTGATCCACATCGTTCCCATCTACCACTCAGCCTAGCTTCCCATTTATCTTGAACTTTGGCTGAAATCTCATTTTATTCAGAGACAGGTCTTACTGGAACAGCCCTCTAGAAGAGCTTACTACTTATAACTGTAATTCAAAACATATTTTGAACAGAAAATTGTGGATTTCCACCAGCTGAAGCCCTTGGTGATTCATGATGATGGCAACAAATTGTTTTTGTCACAAAACAAAAATAAGAGGGTCTTGAAAAAGTATGAAAATGCCAAAGACTGTTTCTATTTCTAAATATTTATTTTATTAAAGATATCAAGCCATGCCAGTAGTTCAAGAAATAATTGAAGCATTTTGCTTCCTCTGCATTGCTATTTTACCCATTTCCTCAAATTTTTTGGACAGTATTTATTTTGGGTCGATAGAAAATGACATTGCTTCTCCCTGTCAGCAGAATCAAAACATCAGATGCCACATGTGGCTCTGCTACAAGAGTACAGTGGATTCTTAGCTTAACTTGGCTATCTGTGCGTGGAAATCCAAACCCCACAGTTTCTCCCAGATTCTTCAAAGTAGTGAAAGTGTTGGTAACACCAGCCTGGTGTCCCATGGTCCATGACATATGTCACCAGTGAGGTGGTAAATGGTTCTATTCCCAGCCTTGACTGGGAAGAAAACTCACAGGCCTTTGGGTGATACAAATTTCCATGGGACTTTGAGCTTGGATTGACCAACCAGGGCAGATTGATCTGTTCCAGGTGGGACCTGGCTCCATGTGTTTCAGTAAATGGTGGTAGACACTGGACTTTTCAAGCCATGCCAACCGACATGTGATTAAAGCTTCCAGGGGCCTATTCATTTCTTCTGCATAAAATAAGGCAATTTGCACATTTAATGTTAATTCTGTATGGACAATCACTCTTGGGAGGTAAGGATGTCATTATTTTTTAAACATACAGGGCTTTACTCCATCAGACTCATTTGTTTCCTCTGATGGAAGAAAAGGGCCTGAGGTAGAGAGAAGTTAAGAGCTGACTAGGAGGTTTTAACTGAAGTAGTGGGATGAACGCGAGCCAAGGAAAATTTAGGCTGCACATCAGGAAAATTTTCCTAACAACGAGGTCTATTACTACGTGGAATGGCACCCCCAGGGAAAAGGGGGAAGCTGACTAGACAAAGCAATGAAGAACACATTGTAGGGGGCAACCTTTAAACATTTGGGGAATGGACCAAGTGACCTAAGCGCATTTTCCATCTCCAATTTCTCTGACTCAATCACTGCAAGGGTACGGTGCAGAGTATATGACTCCTGTTCTCTGCCACATCAGTGCTCTTGGGAACACTTCCCACAGAGCCAATCCTCAGGATGCAAAGGACAGCAGAGCTCTGACCTCCAGGCTGTTTCACTGAGGTCTGCCAGGCACAGGCTGCTCTTGCTGGGACCTTTGGCTACCCAAGGGACCACAGGGAGCATGGACTCAGGTCATTTTTGACCGGACTTTTTCATTCTTTAATTTCAATTTTCTTTGCCTTCTCCCCTCCGATTTCTTCCTCTTATATGACAAAGTTTTTCATGCTCAGAAATCACTAAGTTGCTTCAGAGACAAGCTCAAGCTACACAGAAACCTGACACAGAGGGGGATCTTCTGAACACCTGGTGATGCTCATGTGGCAGCTGTCACAGTAGCAGACACCCAGCACCAAACCAGGAGACTTCAGAACAAAAAGCTCGACTTCAGATGACAAACCAGCTTACAATGCAATTCTCAGGTCCTCATTTTCCAAATTGAATTGGTCTGGATGAGCCAAGGAATAGTTGAATGCTATGGAAGGGTTTGCTTTGGTCAAAGCAAATGTGACTCCTGGTAATGAGGAAGAATTATTATTCTTATCCTTGAATCTTGTATGTTTAAATATCAGTGGTCTTCTGGTAGAGTTCTTCAAAGTTTTTGTATAAATCTTCTTAAAAAAAAAAGTTGATTCAGTGACAGCCATAAATTTATGTAGGAAGGGCCAGTTTCATTACAAGTTCACCCACAGTTTCAAGGTGTTCACACTCCAAATGGCATATTTTGCCATTTTTTTAAAATGAAATATCATAAGTACGTTTTGATTTGGTTTTGTTTGGTTTGAGCTGGTTTAGTTTGGGCTGGTTTGGTTTAAAAGCAGGCTGTCTTTTCAAATTTTAACTAATTAGAGTAAATCAAAAAGGACTCTTGCTATAATTCAGGGAGCTGATGCTTTTTTCCTCTCAGAAGAATGGTTTAATATGCCCAAACTACAGAGAGCTTTGTGTCTGAGTATTTTTATCTCCTGAAAAAGTTCAAAATATCAACATTTCCATAGAAGAGAAAAATACCTCCCTCTTTGGCTTATTTATTGTTTGAGCAGGAATTGGTTGAAAATATAGGCAAGATAATGAAAGGCCTTTTTTCTGTGCCTTTGCTGGAAAACCTGTATTTACTCTTAGTTTAAATATGGTCCTGAAAACACATGTTTTGAAAAAATAATAGTCCTGTTATAAGACAAATTCAGTGTACCATGAATGAGGCTGGAGGAGCTGTGTAACTTTCTGACACAGACTTCATTTGTGCGATCTGGATTAAGTTTTTTCTTTTTGTCAGCCTCAGCAGTTTTTATCTTTGCAGCCTCAGTTCACATCTATTTCCTCTCTGTGCGAGGTGTGCGTGTGAATGCAGGGATGTCTAACAATGAAAGAGCAGCTTCAGGCAAGAGAAGAGCAAACCAGCTCTGTATTCACTGAGAGCTGACTGCCAACCATAAAAATAGATATGAAAATGCAAAGAAGAAATGGCTGAAAAAAGCTTCTAGGCAAAGTGATTACTTATGCATGTTAGAAAAAAAAAAAAAAAAGCCAGTGGAGACATTAGAAGTGATGATTTTAGAAAATGCACTGGGACAAGACAGGACAAATATCACTTACAGGGGAAAAATCCTGCCCATGTCAGTAACACCTCTATCAACACCACTTTCGTTTTAGCAGTTCCTGTCTAGCCGGGAACTAATTTCTTTACAGTTACTGAAGCAGAGTAACCACAAATCAAACAGTAGGAAAATGATAACCTGCTGAACTCCGTAGAGGCCTCTCAGCTGGGTTTGGTAACATCTGAACTCTGCTTAGACAGTTGTGAAATGTCTAATGTGGGGCAGTCAATCAGGTTTTGCCCCTGAACTTGTCATTTTGTCAGGCAAAGTGGGAATAAAAAAAATAAAACCCACAAATATTTAGAAAAGTCAAAACTGCTAAAAATTATTTATGAGCAAATGTTGGATATTTCTTGGAAGGTGACACTAGAATCCTTTAATATATTATGAGAATATAAAGCATGAGGGGGAGTATAAAGTGCAGGGAGAGACCCTGTTTTCAGGGGTTTTTCAAAGTTATGTTCCATTGGCTCAGGCTGCACCTCACTGAAATGAAACTTAACAGGCCAATAAATACAGCACTGCTGAGCAAAAAGAAGAAGAAATTGTACTAAACTCTGATTATGCTGACATCAGCTGGCCTATAAATTATCTCCCAATAAAAACTATAAAGATGTGAACAAAAATATCCCAGATATGCATTCTGGAAAGGAAAAACAGTTTGGATATAGTCCAGAACAATAATTCATATATATATATATATCTTTTTTTTGTATTGAGTTATATATATATGTATATATATATACATATTGTATTGTGTTCATGTAAATATCTATTTTGTCAGCTTCATCTTTAGGCTTTTTTTTACACTCACTCTTCTCCTGCAAGGAACAGGGAATCTTAACACAGACCAGGTTGCTCAGAGCCCTGCCCAACCCAACCTTCAGTGTTTCCAGGGACTGTCCACCTCTCTGGACAGTCTGTTTGGTGTTTCACCACCCTTCTCTTAAAAAATTTCTTTCTTATATCTAATTTGGATTTGCCCTCTTCCCTTTTACAACCATTACCCCTTGTATTGCTAGTGCCCCCATCTTTCTTTAAAGCCCCCTTTAAGTATTGAAATGCCATTAATGGAATAAAAGAGCAGGAGAAAAGACACATTTCAATATGATCTCCTCCTTGTAAGAGATCTCAAGGATCTGAAGGATATCTCTGAAGGATATATTTTTATTTTTCCATTGCGGTGTGTATATATATGTAAATTTTCAAGATACAGTGTAGAGGCCTTTTGAATAGAAAGAAATATCTGGATATCTGTGGACAGTTTGCCCAGAGAGATGGTAGATGTCTCATGTCTGGAAACATTCAAGGTCAGAGTGGACAGGATTCTGAGCAAACTGGTCTAGCTGAAGATATTTACAAGGGCATGTCATGACAGTATAATGAGTAATGGCTCTAAACTTTAAGAGGGACAATTTAGAATAGATTTAGGAGGAAATTCTTTACTGTGATAGGAGTAAGACACTGGAATAAGTTGCCCAGAGAAGCTGTGGCTGCCCCATCCATGGAAGTGTCCAAGGCCAGGTTGGAGTGGGCTTGGAGCAACCTGGGATAGTGGAAGGTGTCCCTGCCCATGGCAGGGTTGTAGAACAAGATGATCTTTAAGAATCTTTCCAGCCCAAACCATCCTGTGATTCTGTGATGCTCACAGTGTGGCCTGCTAGATTTCTGTAGCTAAATTTGATTTTGTCAGTGATCTGCTAAGTCTAGAAAGCATCACTTCCCAAAATTAACTGTAAAATAAGATGAAAAATCATAATGAGAGGAAAACTGCTCATGAGGACTCAGGTTACTATCTGTGTGTGAAAGATGCTATCTGTACCTCTCACCCTCTCCTACCATCAGTTGAGGTGATGACTGGGAGCAGCACCAGCTCAGATGGAGAGTGTGCCACCCACTGAGGCACTGGTACTGTTGGCACAGCCCTCCTGGTAGGAGCTGTTCTTCTGCTGAACCTCCCTCCTTCTTCTTACAAACAGAAAGCAGAAGTGATATGGGTCCCCTCAAAGACCACCTGCTAAATTCTTCTCCTGTGGTCTTGGGCCAGATGCCACCTGCTAATAATGAATATGAAGATAGAGGTCATCAGGATATTGCTCAGAATCAGACACTCTTTCTTCAGGATTAATTTCCTAAGGAAAGCAATAAATATCAAAAGTATGAGCACCCACTTCTCAGGAGTCCCAAAATTCTAAAATTTATTACCTTCACAGATGCATAAGCACTGCTGTTACTCACCTCTAATGAAACAAAATCCATTTCAAGGTAACAAACCATGTAGTAAATTTTTCTTTTTGCTTGAACATGAGTCAAATAACCTTCAAATTCATCTTTATCAATTTGTATTCAGGCACATTTTCTGTCTTATATAAGACCCTACTAAACTCAGAAGACTAAGTGTACCTAAGTATGTCCAGTGGAAGACTGGCTTCCATCTCCAGTGTCCCTAACTCCTTTCTTCATATCCTGAATTACTTTCTGAAGCAATGACTAAAAACATGAAATGGTGACAGCCTGCACACTTGGAAGACAGCTGGCATAGAATCAGCAGTTGGTTGTTTGCATTTGTCCACCATTCTTATAGTTGTAACTTCTAACCACACAAAGAAAATACTCACCTCTTGCACACTGCCACAGCCCATGCAAGGTGGGTCTGTTGAGCTGAAGTGCCCCCACGTCTCTGGGACTTATGAGTGAACCTGGAATTTTTGTAGAAGTAGTAATCTGAGAGAAAGCAAGAAGAAAAGTCGCTTTCATCTTTTATACTCATCAAGTCTGGGACAGCTTCCAAATCAATGAGTACATGCACTCAGTTTTGTCTTGATTTTTGAGTTACTACCATAAAATAACCAACTGAGACCCATAGATTTTAAAAAACCAGTGCAAAAAACAATGTGGTCTTTGAATTTGCTTTTGAATCTGTCTATGGGTTAAACACTCAGAGTTTTTGCCTTTGAAAATCCTTAAGCAAAGACGCCTTAGCCTCTGAGGAATGACATTTTATTAATGTGCGTGCTTGTGTATGTTAGCGTGTGCATGAATATATGAATAAAAGTATAGACAACTACATAAAGACATAAGTTTATGGAATTAAAAACAGTAGCCTCAGTGTTGTATCTCTGAACAGGTAACATATGTCAGTGTTTAGTTCATGTGTTCCATTTGAGGGCATATTTATCAACCAAAAGCACTCCTTGTTTTACACTCTTACTTCCTGTACATTATTTCAGGCAATCATAATTCCATAGGCATTTATTTTACTTGTTTTGTAAGTGGTAGATGAAAGAAAAGAATCAGGATATAATGGCAGGCCAAACCCTGATGTCTTTACTTAGATCCTACTCAGATAAAACTGCTCAGGACTTCTACCTGCAGAAAGACCACAGGAATTAGCCCTACAAATGGTTTCCCCCCTTCCAAGAGGTAAATATATATCTTTGTTCTTTTATCTGTTTGTTGCCAGGGTGACAGGCTTATGCAGTTTGAGAGTACAGCAGTAAGGCCTTAGGGTGTCACTTTAAGATAAACACACACTTGCTTTTCTGTTTAGCTTCATTATTTTATTTTTAGCTTTATTCATAACAATGTGCTACTGAAAAATGCCTATTGTCAGCTCCAGGTGTGTTTGCCAACATTAAAAAGTATAATCACAATAAAAGAAAAGCCAGGAGCTATTCCACCTCCCACATGCCAAAATTAACAAACCATAGCAAAAATTAAAATCAAGACTATTTTACTTCCCTCCCTCCCTTCCTTCTTCTCTCTATTCTCTACTCCCTCCTTTCCACAAACTACCAGGATTTCTTCCAAATGCCTGGATTAATGGATAACATGCAGCGTGGATGTTCAGTTAATGCTGCAAAACCATAATTTTGGACCTGTTTTCATACCATTGACAGTGTGTCCAAGGCAGATTCCCTTTTTCATATTAAGAATTCTCTTTTTCATACTAATGAAGTGCATAACTATACAGAAGACTTCTACATAACTTCTGTATAGTCAACTGACAGAGCAAAACTCAAGATTTCCCTTTTCCATAGATTTTGGAGACATGGGAAACTGTAATTATCTCTACAGCCTACAGTGTCCCTTGAGTCTTTAGTTGTTTTTCTAATTCAGACCTGTATTTGAGGTAAGGATTTTCTTTGAAAAAAAATAATACTCAAATGTTGATTTTCCAGTGAAGTCCCATCACAGGTCTCAAAAGCTAATCTCATGTCATACATGATTCTTTCTTGAAATTCTATTTCACTGTTGAAGGATATAGACCAGACCGAGGGACAAAAAGCCAAGGCAACCTGCAAGATTTCTACCATATCTTGAACTAGTAAGTAAACTTTCTATTCTTACTCACAATTTTCTTATTTAAATCCAAGCTCTGAGTCTATTTGTTGTGTTGCATCATGGTTAGCTCATGTTCAGATGTTTCTCTGTGATTTTCAGACCGTATGTGGAAGCAATGCCTGCTAAGACAGATCCATCCATGTTTTATGATGTTTATATTCTTTGAGTAGGGTTGGATTGGTTTAAATCCCAACCACAGCAAGATTTAGATATCTAAATTCCAATTTCAGACCAAGCTAGCATCCTATCTGCTTATTTTTTTCTACTTCTACTGTCCACACCTTATTAGCCTGGAATTTCCTTTGATTTTAGCTACAGCTAGTCAGATATTCATGCTCTCAGGACCTGTGTCTGACCTGTGTCAGTGAAAACTCAATTTTGTACACAGGCCTCTAGCCTTTGTGTACTCCCCCAGAGAATCTTTAAAAGCTGTTTCTATTTAAATAAATAAAAGGTAACCTTTAACCCTGCTGTTTGCAGAAAATGATGGCCCAGCCTTCGCTTTGTCCCACCAATGAATGGTGTGCATAGACAAGCTACATGGGCAGTGACTTGGGAAAGTGAGTTGAACTTTCAGTGGCGAATTTGGTCACATAATTATTGCAGTTGCCTTGGCGTCCTAAAACAACTCTGGAGATTCCCCACATACCTAAAAGTTTCAATTTGTCTTCCTCTTTTCTGCACAGAGCTGCTGTAAGGCTGGTGGATGAAGCCAGAGAAATGTTCAAAAGCCACAGGACCAAGCAGCAGGGTCCTGTAGCTAACTGTGAATGGCAAAGGAAACGGAAAAAACCTGTATTTTAGTCTATGCTGGGCTGCATAGAGTTCTTGTCATATGGAAATCGTGCCTGCTCAGCATTGCTTGGCTAAACTCACAGCAGGGTCCACACATTGACAGAAAGAGATGGATTTGCATTACCAGAGAAGGTGGGAAGGCAGTTGCAATTTCAACAGCTTTTCAAGAGTATTTAAGTCACCTGAAGTATGGCCCCATGTGGTAAAAGGCAGTTTGGCCTGGGCAGTGCTGGGACGTGTGGATTCTGTGAGTTTTCTCAGTAGCCTTTTATCACTGGACCGCCCGGAGCGCTGGGATACCAACCCCGGCTGCTGCAGACACAAAGGAGGAGCTTTCCAAATTGATTCCCCTCTGCTTTGCAAACTGCTGGGCTGAAGCCCGAAGGTATGAAGAAAATTCAGTAGACATGGACAAATCCCATGAGGCCCCAAAAAATGTCTTTATCTGAGAAAGCTGAGAGCTTTGCCATGTCCTGCTGGCACCCGGCCACATGTGGTGAGCCAAGACAGGTGGTCTGCTGGAGTGGGAGAGGCTCTAAGACAGTCTGGTCAGCCGGGCGCGCTGGCACGAGGGGTTCAGTGAATGGGACTCTTCTCCTTGCACATGAAGGAGTCCAGGGCAGTACAATGGGGTACTGTGCTGCTGAAGAAGTTGTTCTTGGGGTGAGACATTACACTCATAAAACTCAGTGGAGGTCCTGACCACTTTGTGGGCATTAGTGATCCCATGACTTCTAGCCATGACTTTGGTGTCCTGGCCACACTCCAACTTGGAACGCTTTGTCTCGTTGGACTCCCTATAGAGCTCCTATTCAGAAATGTTGTCTTCTCAAAGTCTACGTTTAGATAAGCTCATGTTAAGCTGCCGTTTCAAAGTTGATGCCAAAATGGAAAAAGAATTGTAAAAACAATTAGTGATGATTACTGATAATTACCTACACATGGTTGGTGTACCAGACTCAGAGAAATACCTCAGCATGAAAAATGTCATGTAAATATAGGGTGTTACTAAGTCTCTGGCTGGGGTTTTGAAACACTCAGAACTGTATGTATGGACTCACATATATTTTTTTTTTGTCAGAACAAGAAGTGCTGTCTTGGTGCTTGAGATCTTAAATTCAGATTGTGCACTGGGTAAGTTACTGACAATGCTTGCAAAGATATGAGATCCTTAGAAAAATGTCTGTCCACAAATTCAAAAGTGGGACTTGAAGCAGCTTCCTTTGACAAATGGAGCTTTGAATCACATTAATCACTGGAAGAGGAGTGCCCACCACATTTCCCTTCACCATTTGGAAGATCAGGTCAGACACTGGCAAAACCAGGCCACTAAGTCCGTTAGAGGCGATTTAAATACAACACATCAAGATAACATTTGCTTTAAGCTTTTCATTTTCACAGCCTTACTCAGTGAGACTGGCTTATGAAGTCTCCCATTTAAAGCCTGATTTGTGATTTATAGTGATTTATAACAACACTAAAACCTCCCACAAAAGACAAATTAATACTCAGATGCTTTTTCAGCACCTCCTTTGAGAAAAAGAGTTTTGAGCCAGTGCCAAGGAGTGGGAGGCAAGTATTTCTACCGAAACACAAATGGGTGGCAAACTCTGGAATAACATTTTGGCATGAAATACATGCCACATTTTTGGAGTCTTTTCTCTTTAAAATGTCTGAGCATTTCAATTTAACAAATTAAACTTTCCCTAATAAAATGAGTTGGTCAAGGAGAAAAGAAGGAATTTAAGTTAAGTCTCCTTAAATGTTTTTTGCACATTTGTGTTTAAAGCCTGCTGCCTGGTCTGCCTCTCAGCTCATGGCAGTCCCAAAATACTGAGTACTTGTTTTGGCTCTAGGCTTACTATTATATTGCCATTAAAATTCCAACTAAATCCTCCAGGTTTGTAATTAGAACTATGGAGAGACCCAGGAGTTAAACACAAAGGATGCTGAACTTCAGCAGAGGAAATTACAGCACAATTCGGTGCGAGACGTGTTGGATGAAATTGAATGGAACAAATCAGTGAAGCAGATAGGGAAGGAGAGCATATCCAAAGATCAATTAATGCATGTCTGAGTGTTGTGAGCACTGCTAAGCAGCAGTGCATTAAGGCTAAACTAGGACTCCTAACAAAAGCAAAAAGAAGTGCAAAAAAACATATGAAGGACAAAGCAAGACTGATGGATTCATTCTGTAGAAGAGGAGTTAAAAGCCAGTAGGATTATTTGATGACCAGTTAGAGGAGAAAGGTAATAAAATGTCATGCTACAAGGTATAAGCTAGTAACCACGGGGGTCTGTAAGTAACATTTTCCTTCTCTGGAACATTGCAAAACTGGATGACAGAGTCTTTACAAGGACTGCTCTTTATCTCCCTCTCCTTTAGTCTTCTGGCTTTGATTGAAACATTGGGTGTGTGCCAGTCTCAGACCTAAACAAAGCCTGATGCTCAAATGGTCAACTATAATGTATTTTATTTTCCATCAAAAAGAATGAAAATCAAAACACAGTAAGAGATGAACCTGAACAAAATAAGATTCCACTTCAGTCTTCCTTATTCCTGAGGGTTTTATAATGCCTTGGGTGGGAATTCTGCCCCAGCATGGACTGCAGGATTGACATTTTACTGATGACAGATGTGATTTTCTGTGTATGTTACCAGCCTGCCAGGTGTTGTTGGCAGCAGTGAAGGCCAGGCTAAGCATCTAATTTTTTTTCTTAAAATTACAACACAAAATTGCTCAGAAAAAATAGCCCAGAAACCTTCCATGGGTACCCTAGAGAGTATTTCCCATTCATAAACAGAGAATCTAATAATTAAATGGCATTAATTCGGGAAAAAAAAGCCTACTAGGCATGAGTTGATAAATAAAACTGGATTTCCCACTGTCCTGGCCAGGAGATCTCAGAATGGATCCAAACATCTCCAGAGGACAAACGTATCCATAGGATGCTACTTGCCTCCTTTCTTTACTTGTCCCTATCTTGGTTTATTGTTGATATCACACATTTTGCTGCTTCCACTCTACCTGTAGTCCAGGCACAAAGGCAGCAATCCACATGATCCATATGTCTCCATCTGAGTTAACTGCCTAAACTACCCATCAATGGACAATAAAACAGATATCTCTAGATCATGGTAGATTTAATCTTAAAGTAATTGGAAAGAGCCAGGGAATGGGCAGAAGCCCTGGCCTATAACTTTTGAGACTGATAAATTGTTAGTGTATAATGCAGAATTACTTCTGTCCAGGCCACTTAGCATCGTGCCAAGGAGCATTAAGGCCTGGTTCTTGGTGTGGATCAAGGATGTGTCCCAACAGACTGTTTGGATGTGGCCACCCTGCTCTGGATGTAAGATGAATTGTGCCATTGTGCTATCTTCCACTGGACATGAGTCCTGCCCTGTTTTATTTATTTAGTCATACAGCAGCTGTGGGGACTTCAATCAATAATTTTAAATCCTCTTCTGCTTCTTTTTCATCACAGAATGTGGAGAATAACATCTTGGTGATGCACATTAAATTAATGTCAGCTACAAGCTAAAGTATTCCTGTGAACACACATCATAAGTGGGAATGAAGCTTGCTCATTTTATTTTTAATTTCACCAAGAAATGATAGAATGGAATGGAATGGAATGGGATAGAATAGAATAGAATAGAATAGAATAGAATAGAATAGAATAGAATAGAATAGAATAGAATATTTCAGTTAGAAGGGATCTACAGCAACCTTCTAATCCAACTGCCTGACAGAGGCATGTTCTTACCAGATCCCCAGAATGCAGATTTATGCAAGAAAAGGTCAGCTAAAGTAAGATAAAGTGGATAATGAAACAAAGCCACTTATGAGAATGTCATATCTTTTGATCACCTCCAAGCAAGATCAGTAAAAATTATGTTGCTGACATTCTGTACAGTTCATTCAGCTCGATGCAGAGTTGAGAGAAGGGCCTACAACTGGTCCTGAGTCAGCCCTGGGTCATCATGAGCCTTGTCCTGTTTCAACAAGAGGAAAGTGGTGCCAGTGGCAAATAAACCCTTCAAAGCTCTTTCCTTGATGCTCTTGAAGGAGAAAGGGAAATATTACGGAACCATGGAATAAGGAGACTTGCCATAAGAGGGGACAAAACCTGAAGCCCCCCACTCCTGAAAGGACCAAGTTAAATTTATTTCCAAAATCAACCAGAAATGGCATGAAGGACCATTTAAATTATATTCACAGGCTATTCTAAAGATGTTCAGTTTCCTTGGCAAAATAATTTAAGGTGCTTAACTGGTGGTAGGAAGAAAGAACCATACCTCACACTTCAGGTGGCAGCACAAATGGTATTGGAAACCTCAACTACTCCACATATCCCAGGAGGTTTTACCATCACTGCTTTACATTCATCAGTAACAAAAAATTGGTGTACACTGAAAGCAGAGTTCATCTTCACATTTAAGAAGGGACTTGGGAAAGATTAGCAAATTCTACACTTGTGAACATGGTTTCAGGAGCTGGTAAAATAACTGGAAGAGAGCCATACACATGGCAGGGAAATAACCACAATACTATCATTGATGAAAGGATGGCTTGATAAGAGGAAGCTGCAGACATCATCATCATTAATTAAACACTGGAACTGGAAAGAGGAGGGTTTTGTGGTTAAAGTATTGGACTCAAACTCAAGAGATCTGGGTTGCATTGCTGGCAGAATAAATGTGGACAAGTGCCTTTACATCTTCTTTTACCAGGTCTCCATCTGTAAAATGGAACAAACCACACTCCTTTCCTTTGCTGATTTAGAGAGGGATCTTTGCCCCTGGATTAGCCTGCAGCAGGCAGCAATGCACAATCCTCAGCATAGATGAAGGTTCCAGGTGCTAAAGTAATTCAAACCAATAATAAGAAATAACAGTACTGCTGATAGAAAGCTTTGCTTCCTTGAAAATTAGTTTTCAATTCATTTCTCCTAAGGAAGAAACTCTATATTTTTACATGCCAGAAGCCTTTTTTTTTTCCTCTCTATTTTAGTGCTCACTATGTGGGAGGTGAAAATAGAGTTCATAATGAGAACTTGATTCTGTGGGCTCCCAGTGGGAGCGTACAAGTTGCTGGGTAAGTGTCCTGCCTTATAACAACTTTTCCTGCTACCACAGCTGTAACTGAACTGGTAGAGCAGAAATAAGAACATGCAAAATAGGTAACAAGGCTATGTTTTATTTTTTTAAGGCCTCTGCTGAATGGATGAGAAAATAATGTGGATTTACATGAGTTGCATCTCATGTAATACAGTTGCTAAATCAACATGAGACACTCTGGATTTTGTACATGAATTTCATGGAAAAGCCTTATTCCACATATTTTCTGGAACATCTAAATCAAAGATTATTTTTCCCCTAGTGCCCTCCCTTCAGGGTAATTTAATCTCTCTCTCAAACACCTCGAGCACTGGGAGATTAATTTTTGCCATCCCAGGAAACAGGTTTCCCCCTCCTTTACAAAACTCCTCTCTTTTCCACATCTACCTGGCCACTAAAGCAGACAGAGCTTTGGTTGTTTGTGACCTTGCTTCATTTTATTGACCCCAAATATCTGGAGATAGTTCCTCAGCTGTAGAACCACATCTGTGTAATGCCTCCCTCTACTGGATTTATGGAGATGGCTAAGGCAGCTAATAAATGGTTGTGGGTCACTGATAGATTTGGGAGAAGATGTATTTCTGTGTACATTTAAAACTGATAGCTTGGTTTGCCTTGATTTTACAAGGATTAAAAGAATGCCGTGTATGCAGCTTGGCTAAACAAGGGCTGAGGGAGATGTGATAGCTATCTACAGAAAGCTGTGAGCATGCTGGAGTTTGCAGTTTACCAGAGTTTAAGTGATTAAATTAGGAAGGGCTGAACTTTGCAGAGTCTGGGGCAAGAAAAACTCAAACATTTTTTGAGCGAGTGGGGGATTTGGGTGAGCGCTTCACAGAACTGGCCTCACTTTGCAAACTCCTCTCTTTCCACTTGTAATTTAAACCTTTGCTGGTTACTTCCCCACTTTGAACTCAATTAAAAGAACATGTGTTTTTTTGCTGCAGACAAATCCATGATGTACAGTGAGGAGGGAAAAAAGAGCCATTTAAAAACTGTGCAGTTGCTTCACTGTGGTATCCACTGTTCTGTTCACCACAAGTGGTAAAAACTCTGGCATAAGACATGGATCACTGCAGATGTGAGTCACAACTGATGGCATGCTTGTAGTCCACCTGTATGCAACAGCATGAATCTCTGATTCCTACTGAAATTACATGCCCTACCATGATATAAACACTTCCTAATCTTTCCACTTCCCCTCTCCCTATGTTCTCTTTTTAATCATACCATCATGACAACTCCATTTCACTTTTTAAAAATTCCTCTTTATCTGGACCATCTGCCAATGTATTAGCAAAACTTCGAACACCCTGAACAGTGAGTGGGACTAAGTTCCTCAAACTGTGTTTATGCCAGGAAGGATTTTCCAGCCAGGTTTAGCCAGCATCTCAAGGGCATGCCTGAAGGGAACTGGGAATGCCATCAAAATCAGGGCAGGGTATCTACTGAGTATGATGGAGGCATTCTTGTACATGATGACTCTTCATAGCAGAATTGTCCTTCTCAAATGCAGAGATGTTATTTGGTCCTGGTTTAATCATTGGATAATGTTGAACTATAGCAACGACTGTATCAACAGAGAGATCACAGGGAAATGACACTTTGCATGGAGCCAAATTATCCAGGATGCATCTGGCTGCATTAGTAATCTAAAGTGAGATCATGCTGCAAAAGAAATGTGGGGAAGAAGAAGGAATATCCTTTAGTGAGAGAGCTTAATAAAACTTACACTTAATCAAGAAAATACCTTTGTATGTGATGGTGCCCGCAAAATACAAAATGACTCCCATGCAAAAGGCCTTTGTTAAAATCCTTTAAAAACATCTTTCAGAAGTTTGGGCAGATAGGATTTCAACAAACAGAAAAACAAACTGGTTTACTGTGTTGGATTGGTAAAACAGAGCATCAGCTGCCGGCAGCCACAATTCCCCCATGCCTTACAACTTGCAGAGAGCAAAGGATTGCAGAAGTCAAAACCGTGGCAGGTCTGGGATCTTGCTCTTGTTTTTTCTCATTTCTGGGTCTGAATCATGTGCCCAAACAAAACAGACTCAGCACTTCAGAAAGCCTGGCCAGTCCAGACTGTGTAATTTTTCAGGTCACTTTGAGACACTGGTTGATCATTTATCACAACAGATAAATAGTTTGAGCTACAAGGAAAAAAAAAAACCTAAAATGAGTAAGTCAAGTTTTACAAAATATTCCCAAATCTTCTACTAAGATGTCTTCCTTTGATTGCAGTCTCTGGCAATTTCAGGGAACAGCCAGGGAGCCTGTGGGGGTATCCTTTTCCCTGCCTTACATAACTTCCTTGCTTCAATCCCTTCAAAACACGTTCACACCCTCGCTGGATCTATCCTTCATGCTGCAGAAGGAAATACCTCTGAAGGACTGCTGTCTTTGAAATACCTTTAGGGCCCATCTTCCCTTTTATAAACTAAGAGGATCTAGGAAGTTAAAATGATCTTTAAAAAAGCAGCATTGTTTACAGGGGCCTGCTTTGCCAGGAGAAGGCATTGCTATCTGTGTCCCACTGTCAGAAAGATGCTGTGATTTGAGCACCATGCAGTGAGATCAGCTGGAGTGGATCTGGAGCAGACAATGAGGTGAGAATGTGGATGAGAAGGGAAAAGGGAACACACTGAGAGTTTATTTCTGTGTTTATGAGAGGTAGCTGTTAGATCAAATTTATAAGATGCTTGCTTTGTCTAAATTTGTGAGCAAATGTTATCCTAATAAAAATCACAGCTGAGAAAATCATCTTCAACTTCTACAGGAAGGTCTTTGGCTTTCTCTCTGAAGTAACCTCCTCATCTTACCAAAGCAGCTGGAGATGTCAGCAACATCCAGGCTTCCACTGACGCTGCTTCCCAGGCTGCCTCTTTGCTTTGACCTTATTCCCAGCCCTGGTATATCAAGATACCCTTCTCTGCAGAGCTGAAGACCTCCTAAAATCTCAGAAAAAGCTACCTTCCCTTACCCCAGTCATTCAAAAAGAGCCTTAATCCCAGTTTCTTCACAAGTTATGAATAAAAGACACATTCAGGGTCTCAAATGTTATTACCTGCTGTCCCTTGTCCATGCACGATGCCCATAATGTACATTCATGGTGGACATTTTATTTTGGACCATGACTTCTGTGGGGAAAGAGCCACCTTTTTAACTATTTATATGAAGAACTTGATACATAGTAGCAAAAGAAATCTTTTATCATGGCCTTGGTTTTCAATGACTAATTTCTTCCCTGGCGCCTGAAACCAGATGTGCTCTGCACATCTGAACCACCCACATCTCCATTTCAGCTGCCTTTTACATGAACCAACAGAGAATACAGATAGTTCAGATGAACTGAGATATTAAAACAGGCTTCAGGAAGCCTAGATAGAGCAGAGACATGTGCTTCCATGGGTGTTGCATACTGATTATTGGCATCATGGTTCCATGTAAAGAAATCTAGAATAAGACATCTAGGCACAGAGACAAGACTGATTTTAGCACTGAGAACTGAGGCAAGAACTTACAAGTTGTGTTTAAATTGTTAAATATTCATTAATAACTCTGTGACTCCCATCATTAAAAAAATCCATTCTGTCTGAAAAGAAAAGTAGTGTAGAAAATGTCTTTTTGCATTATAAACTTTCTTCAAAAGCATGTAAATGTGATAATAAGACAGATATTGATGTGCTTTTGGGGTGTGTGTGTTTGTTTTTGTCTAACTCTGCCATCTATAACTGAGCAAACAGTGGAGTTGGTACAGTGCCTTGCTGGGTTTTTCCTTGTGCAAATAACAATCATTTACTGGCAATGTCTGATGCATTATCTCATGCATCAGAGATTGCTGAAGTGGGTCAAACCAAGAGGAAACCAAGAGGAACTGCTGGGAGAGCTCAGTGTTCCCCCATGACACCAGGAAGGGCATCCTGGCCATGTCCAGATAACTGTGCCACTTTCTCTGGAAGTGTCCAAGGCTGGATAGGGAGCTGAGCAACCTGGTCTAGTGCAAGGTGTCCCTGTCATGGCAGAGGGCTGGAACAAGATGATCTTTAAGGTCTCTTCCAACTCAATCCTTTCCATGACTCTCCTACACAGATGGCATCAACTTCATTACTCTGATTTAAGAATTTAAATTCTTATTGGGCAATGCACAAGGAAGAATTTGCTTCAGTTTACATTCCCAGGGTAATGTTCTTTCTGTAATATATGCAAAAATAAATATTTCTTTATCAATACAGCTTATACATCCAAAAGAGGCCACAAGGATGGTGAAGGCTCTGGAGGGGAAGCAGGATGAGGAGCAGCTGAGGTCAGTTGGTTTGCTCAGCCTGGAGGAAAGGAGGGGAGATCTCTCTGGGGTCTTCAACATCCTCACAAGGGGCAGTGGAGGGACAGACACTGATCTCTCCACTCTGATGATCAATCACAGGAGTTGAGGAAATGGCTGGCACTGAGTCAGGAGAGGTTTAGGTTGGGTTTTAGGAAGTTGTTCTTCACCTGGAGGGTGGCTGGGCACTGGAAAAGGCTCCCCAGGGAAGTGGTCAAAGCACCAACCCTGATAGAGTTCTAGAAATGTTTGGACAATTCTCTCAGGGACATGGTGTGACTCCTGAGGTGTCCTGTGTGGGACAAGGAGTTGGATTCAATGATCCTGATGGGCCCCTTCCAACTCAGCACACTCTGTGACTCTGGGGATCACTGTGCTAGCACAGTGGCAGGGATACATTGACCTTAAAGTTGTCACCTTTCTATAAAACATATTAAAAATTTAATTTGGAAGGTACCTTCCCATTGGCTCTGGGGCTGCAAGAACCCACTCTGTAATCCCTTTTCTGATTGCAGACATCCTTTAGTCTGCATTTGCTCTGCTTGGCAGTGATTTGTAATGTGATTATAATGTATATTTACACACACACCCTCTCAGCACTAACTGCCTGGCCACACTAGAAAACAATAAAAGCAGTCAATCCCCTTCCTTCTTGAAGTTTAATGCTGTGTGGTGAGTGAAAGACTCTTAAAAATTGTTTTATTAAGGGAGTAAATGGGAACCAGGAGGTGTCTAAATGTCACTCACTTCACAAAAACAAACAAACAAAACCCAAATAAACAAAAAAACTAGTTGTTGTTTTATCTAGTTGTTGTCTTATTTTCTTTTTTTTTTCCTTTAGAAAAAAACCCATGTTAAGAATAGTCCTCCTCACAGGAAAACAGAGAAATAAATCTTCTCTGGTCAGTGCTCAGCCAGGAACTTATTGGTAATCAAGAAGGGAAGGGAAGGGAAGGGAAGGGAAGGGAAGGGAAGGGAAGGGAAGGGAAGGGAAGGGAAGGGAAGGGAAGGGAAGGGAAGGGAAGGGAAGGGAAGGGAAGGGAAGGGAAGGGAAGGGAAGGGAAGGGAAGGGAAGGGAAGGGAAGGGAAGGGAAGGGAAGGGAAGGGAAGGGAAGGGAAGGGAAGGGAAGGGAAGGAAAGGAAAGGAAAGGAAAGGAAAGGAAAGGAAAGGAAAGGAAAGGAAAGGAAAGGAAAGGAAAGGAAAGGAAAGGAAAGGAAAGGAAAGAAATAAAGGAAAGGAAAGAAGTAAAGGAAGGGAAAGAAAGGAAAGAAATAAAAAAGGAAAGGAAAGGAAATAAAGAAAGAAAGGAAAGGAAGGAAAGAAAGGGAAGGAAAGCAAGAAAGGAAATGAAAACAAAGAAAGGAAAGTAAAGAAAGGATATCAGGATATCAGATGGAGTTCAGTCAAGGAAGATGAAGAGGCAGTGATAAAAGAGGAGAGGAGAGGAGAGGAGAGGAGAGGAGAGGAGAGGAGAGGAGAGGAGAGGAGAGGAGAGGAGAGGAGAGGAGAGGAGAGGAGAGGAGAGGAGAGGAGAGGAGAGGAGAGGAGAGGTTAAATGAAGCAGGCAGATGCTATGTGGGAGTGGATGTGGTTTCTGGATATATGGGGCTTAGAAAGTCTTTGGTCCCTGGTTTGCAGAACTTTATCTTTTCCTTTGGTGATAAGATGTCATTTATATTAGTGGGGAAATTAACACCCAGAGCTTTTCCAATATTAATGCTCCTTGGCTCAGTAGGCAGCAGCTCAAATCTATGTCAGGACAGCTTCAGAAGACCTGGAGTGGAAAGGTCACCAAAGCCAGTGAGGTGCCAGACTGACTCAGGCTCAGGAAGGGCAGTTTTTGTCCCGTGGGGTTAATTCTAGGCCCAGCAGCAGTGGGAGCCACTGGTTGCCTTCTGTGATCATGCAAGGACAGGTCACTGGTGAGGGTGACATCCAGGGATCTCCCAGCATGCCACAGACACCTCCATGACAGAGCCAGATTATAGGCAGGCAGCTCTGCAAAAGTGAGGAAATCATCACTGGGCTTTGAAACCTCACCCAAATGGGTTTGACTCAGTTTTCAGCAGGAATTAGTGCTTAAATCTTCCTCAAGAAATGCTTCACAACCCTTAAAATACACCCACTGTGTTTCTGGGCTAGAGCCAGGCCATCTAAATTAAGGGACATAAATTAGCATAGTTGCTCTAGGTCACCTTCAGAAGGCAGTGAGGTCTTGGTGGCCTCCTTTCTGTGCTGACTGCAGGTCATGTCTGATTCATTTAGACTCATCTGCCACCCAAGCTGCACATGCCAAGCGAGGCAGGAACAGCCGGGACCTCATTTTCTTTAAAATAACTCCACCTTCCAAGGGTACAGTAATGATCTACAAGATGAAGTCCTGGGGTCCTGGAGTGGTGGAGACTGAACAAACACCAGAGCTGAAATCACTGTTTAGGACTGAGTTGGCTGAGCCCACTTTTCATCATCTCTGATATGCCCCTGAATCAGCACCCTCAAGGTCCTTTGACATGGATGGGGCCCTTGGTGCTCTGTGACATCCAAGGGGACTCTCTGTGGCACTTTGCACGACCCAGCTGCCAAGTCCTGCCTGTGGTGGGGACGAGGATTACGGATTTAATGCACCCTCATGCTTATCCCCGTATAAATCAGAAGCAACTCCACTGATTTCTTTGGCATCCAGCCCACCCAGCTCCTAATGGAGCCATTCATAAGAATCCCACTAACTTTCCATGGGGGAGTGTGGATATGGCCCTTGCCTTGGGAGGTCGCCGTCAGCCCAGTGGGGTTATCCTGTGAACGGGAGGGAAGAATCAGCCCTCAGGCTTTTCCTTTCTAATTCTGAGCATGCTGCCAGGCTTAACTGTGTTAATAATTAACCCACAAGCCTGGAATTCCCTTCTCCTTCTATGCTGTGTGGCAGCCACCACCGAGAAAAAAAAGGCAGCAAAAATGCAGGAGACCTGAGCTGGCTGCCCATGAGCACACCTCACAATCTGTGGGATCTAAACAAAGGGGGAGGCTAATTTCCTGTAGAAAACTGCAGGAAATCTTCTCCTCAGCACAAATCTTCTGTCACAGGTGAGAAAAATGGGAAGTTTGGAAAACAACTGCATATTTGGATTTTATACCATGCACACAAATTAACCTCTTTGAATAGGGTCACTCCATTATTATTATTATTTTTAGATACGTAGTTAAAGTTATGGTTAGCTTTATCCCCTCCTGTGTTATTGTTGTTATACCACATATTAATGTAGTGCTTCTGTAGCTGGGAGAAGTATGGTTGAATTACAGTAACATGCTACAAGCAGGAGGAAAGAGCTGTGGTTTGGCTGGTCCACTACTAGATATACACCAGCACATCTGGACAGGAGATCATGTGACAAGTAGGAAAGCCAGAAACATATCCTGGATACTATAAAAAATGGGTTCTGTTAAATTAAAAAGGCTTTAAATATTGGCTCAGCTGGTTTCTGTATAGCGTTTTTAGTAGTTTTGGAATGTGTTGCAAGATTTGTGTTCATCAAGAATTTGATTAAATATTACAAATCCATTGTGCTGCTAGTTTGTTCTCATGGGCTCCATGTTTCTTGCCAGTTCTCCTGTACTCTTGTAACACAAGCCATGACTTCTGATTCTGGATGAGAACTTTGTGTCCTCAGAACAACTTCTGTGCAAAAAAAAAAAAAAAAAAGAAAAAGAAAAGAGAAGAAACCAAACACACAGAGCACCACCAAAAAAAGTCACTGCTTTTGCATAACGTTTTGGATACTTACAAGGCTACAGTAGGTTTTCAACTCCTGCAGGATGCTAGACATGACTGCCTCTGGTAAAAAGCCAGTCTGTTGACTCATAGAAATTTGAATCCTCAGCCAGACCAGTTGCTAAATTTCACTCGTGTCTATTCACGACCTGCTATGCAGTGCTGTTCTGCAAACACAGCTTTGTGGTTGTATGTGCCATCCTACCTTCTTCCTAAATGACCTGAAAATCCTGGATAGTCTTTGGTTTCAGGTTTGGACAAAGGTCATGTTCTTCTTCCTTTCTTATGCATGGAAGCAACAGTCCTACTGGAACAGATTGTGGTTCTCCAAGGAGCAATGTTCCAGCAATATTAATAAGTTATTGCTATGGCATCACAAAGAAAAACGTCATATCATCATGTAAATAGAGGGCTGGAAGGGATCACAGAATCATGAATCATGGAATGGCTTGGATTGGAAGGGATCTTTAAAGGTCATCTACTCCAATATCCCTGCCATGAAGGGCACACCTTCCACTAGATCAGGTTGCTCTGAGCCCTTTCCAACCTGACCTTGAATGTTTCCAGGGATGGGGCATCCACCAACTCCAACACTGTGACAGTGTTTCCTAAATCTCTCTGGAAAAAAATTCTTCCTTATACCTAATCTAGATTGACGTTTCTTCAGGGTAAAATCATTACCCTTTGTCCCGTCACAACAGACCCTGATGAAAAGTTTGTCCCCAACTTTCTAAAAAGCCCACTTTAAGTACTGCAAGGTCACAAAAAGACCTCCCTGCTCCAGGCTGATCAACCCCAGCTCTCTCAGCCTGTCCTCTCAGATCTTAAGGGGTCATTGTGTCCAAGTTTATGTTCTGACATTATCTCTTAACCTGTGCAAGGCAAAAACAGGAAGCACAGGAGGCTGCTTGGATAAAGCATGAACCCTTGGAATCTCAAGCACAAGTGGGAGTGAACACAGGGGGCAGATTACCAGGATGAGTGTATGGGAAGAGCAGAAACACGTGAGGGAATAAACTCAGAGAAGCCAAAACACAAAATAGGATTAAAGTTTCAATAAACATACAATGTATGAAGAAATCATTCCACAGATTCATCAGCAGTAAGAAGAGAACCAATGAGAGCTGGCCTATTACCAACAGAGGAAGAACTATTGTCAGACGAAGCTGACACAAGGATACATTTAAAACCTTTTTCAATAAGTTTTCGTTTAAAGAACTAAAATTATCAACATCATGAACAATGAATAGTTCCATGATTTATTTGCTCTCAGATTGGTTGAGACTGATGAACTCTGGTCTAGGGTGCTCCACATCCCTTGAGTTTGGTTGGGGAATGCACTTTTATAGAAGATCTCCTAATCAGCTCCATTTAATGTGCTCTGGTTTTCTTTACAGACAGGCTTAGACCTCAGAATGAAACTAAACAGGAAGACACACTTTGGGAGTGTTAATTGGTTGCTGCTAACAGGCATGAAGTCCCTGGGACCAAACTACAGCCAGTCTGAGGAAAAAACAAATAAGCAGAGTGTGGTCACTGAGAGTGAATGTTTCTTAGGACTGATCCACTGCCCTTGCAGCACAATGCTTGGACAAACAGACACAGCCTGGAAGAATGGGGCAAAGCAGACTTACAAGTGTTAGCAATTATCTTTGACAAGCCTTTGGCGGAAAGGTGAAAAACTGTAACTGGAAATAGTGCCCATTATAAAAAAAGGCAGATAAAGAAGCCAAGGAGCTGTAGGCCAGTAAGTTTATATTTTAGCCCCAGAAAAACTCTGGAATGAAGAAGTGAACAAATTATTACACCTGGAAAATACTAAGGACATGAGTAGCAGCCAATAAGAACTTGCCAAGAATAAACCAATCCAGTATTCTTTGAAAAGAGGAAAACAGGTCTTTCTGTTTGGGAAAAGTTGAAGGCTTTCACAATTGGTTTTTTCACTCACCATTCTCATAAGCAAACTAAAGATACACAGTTCAGGTGAAATTAGTTTAGGTGAAAAACTGACCAAATTATTATATCCATTGAGTAGGTAGAAATTTGCCATCAGAAGATACAACCTGTCAAGAAGTTTTCACAGATGTCAGTCCATGAAGTGGAGAGTAGAAATATTAAATTTGCAGAGGGTACAAGGCTGGAAGAAACCACAAAAACTTATTGAAAGAACTGCCATTCAGCACTACTCTGACACTGTCCTTCTAGTCCTCCACTGGGAACTACCACTCCAGGAAACATTGGGGGACCAATTTTCTAGTTTGTCCCACTACTCTCATTTAGCACAGCATAGAGACTCAAGGAGTCTTGTTTTTCTCCAGCCTCAGGATGGTGCACAAAGATGACCTCACAGCCCACAGATAACTGCCAAGAGAGTCATGATTCAATCATCCTGAAACCTCAACTCCATCCAAACGAGCACTTATGTCACTTAGTCAATAAACTTACATGGTTGGGGATTTTTTCTGATTCAGCCCTGCTCTCATTTAATCAGTGACAGAACTCCTGAGGGCTGTGAACGACCAAGGTGGCAGCTGAACAAAACAAGGACTGGTGATGCTCTGCTTTATTTCTAGATGGTCTTGTTTGAAAAGCAATGAGTAGGGCAGGGAAGGACAGGTTGAGCAGCACATCTATCAAGAGATTCCTGCACGCGGTGTCTGAGACATTACAGTTACACGCTCCTTTGGGGAACCATCTCACACAGTGTGTACGTTATGGTTTCTTTTAGGGAAGCTTATGGGAATCATTGAGCTTCATGTATTAGTCACAAAATGATTAATAAGGACCCAAAGGTTCACATGCACATACTTCCATGTTAATGAAGCCCTCATGCTTTATGCATGAAGCAGAACACAAAGCTCCGGAAATAGTTCTCTTCAACGTTCTTTCCAGTGTTCCCATTTTTTATGCTATAATAGACATTGATTTATTTGAAATCAGCATAAAATATGTACCAGCTCAATAAACCCCAAAGAGGTTCTCAGACTTTTTTGAGTGTCCTCATCGGGCAATAAATCACAGAAGCAATAAAGTATGTTAAATAGCTTAACCAATCATGAAGTGCAGAGCCATCAAATGACTCATTTAAATACTTGTAGGACATTAACCAAATAAGAGATACTGGAGTCTTTAAACACATATTTCTTTCTCACACTTTCACAATAAGTATGGAGATAGGACAGTGGAATTCTGAGCCATACATTAAAAATATTTAAAACGAAAAAATCTTTTTCTTATCTTTGTAAATGAGAACTGCTATACACTCTATTTACTTAGAATATATCTAGTTAAATTATTTTGTGGTGAACTACAGTATGTGAAAGCTTAAAAACCTTTGCTATATTTATCTTTGCCATATCCTATAGAAAAAAGGAAGTAACCTTTTCACCTTCTTAAAATAGGGGAATTACAGAGAGACAGGGAGGACAGAGAGCATTAGACCTATAAATGAGCCACCATTGGCATTTTTTAGGGTCTACAAAACAAAATCTAGATTCTTGAGAGTCTTACTGTAAATCTAATGTCAGAAATATATAAATTCCCTTCAGAAATGTAGATTCTCACTGTCACAGGAAGCCAGGATGGGAGGCAGTTTGCAGGTCAAGACATCCAAATCTGGTCAGCTGAATCAGTGTGGAGACCTTGCTAACTGCCAGCTAGAACTTCATGAATTACACCTGGAGCTCAGACAGCAATTTGCAGGTATTCATCCTCATTTACATGTCCTATTCTCAACCTCCACCACATCCTGGCAGACATGCTACCTTCTAAAATCTTCTAGAACATCCCAAGGTCTTTGGGCAATGAATTGCATTCATGCAGTAGCCTAAAACTTGACTCTCACCAGCTGAGTAATTCCCTTCTTCTGGCTTTATGGGGGCCTTGAAGTTTGAGTCAGATCAGTGTGGGAGAAGGAAATAAGGCTGAAATTCTGTCTTGCATTGTGGTTGTTTAGGGTCTATTTTAGTTTTAGTGACATTTTACATAGTCTGTAATGAGAATCCAAAGCTGTGTAATGAGAATCCAAAGCTGAGCCACCTCCTTTTGGTGCAGAAAAGGTCTACAGGATATTCAGACAGAATTTCCTTCTCTTGCCTTCCCTCAGGTTTATTACTCTTCTCGTTAGACTTGTACTTAAGAAATAATATATAACACAAATATTTCTCATGTTTATGTTACTTGAGTGTGTATTATAGGGAAATAAAACTATATCTATTCCTGTATATACATGGAGCAGAACTGGCAGTAGGTGTTTCAAATGCATGTGCTAACCACTAGACAAGATCATCTCCCACCACTTCTGGATTCCTGAATTTGCTCTGCCTGGAGAGCCAGTTAGCTCAGTGAAGATGAGAGTCACAAAATGAGCTTAACACTGGCACTGATGATCAGAGAGCTCAGGGTTCTGCACATACATGAGACATGAGCCAACATGATGGTGCAGATGCACTCAGAGAAGAGGATGGGTCAGCAGATATGTAGCACTCTGCAGGAAGAAAAAGAGAAAAAGGTCTGGGTTGAAATCCAAGGAGGGGATTCAAATGTGGGGCTTTCCACACTAACCCCGAATGCACCAACCCAAGTATAATTATATTGAAGGAGGTCCTCCCTTGTAATTTCTGAGATAGAGTAATGGTAAAGTTCATGATAAGCAGGCGAAAATAGGGGGATTTTTTGTAGTGTGCCCACTCATTGTCCCACAGACTGTTCAGCAGAGGGTTGTTTTGGGGTTGGAGGCTGCAGTCTGTTCACCAGTACACCTATTATTATTCCTGGATTTTTGAGTCTCACCTTAAGCTTATTCACACTTCTGGCTTCTGTACAAGCCAGCAACAATGAGTTCATCTGCATAATTATATTTTTGATAAAAAAATACTTCTTTTTGATCTAAACCTGATCAAAAAGAAGTATTTTTTGAGAGACTGATGATGGTGTTCTCCACGGCCTATCTTCTACAAAATGGAAAGCAGATGTTTCTGTTTACTTTCTCCATAACCCTCCATTTCTACAAGCCTCTGTCAGCTGTCTCTTTTCAACTTCCCTTTTTGCAGACACCATATTATACATACAGCTGATCATCATTGACCACTTCACCATTCCTGAATCGCTACTGCGTGAAGATCTGCACAATTTTCAAGAAATGAGCTCAAGGGACATGAGTATAACTAAAATGTGACTTTTCTGATTTATAGTTTAGTTGTTAACCTTCAGAAACACATAATCACATAAGCCATTATATGCAGGTGCTTTTATTAAGAGCTCTGGGTGTCAGGAGTATTCAACTCAAATCTGACTCCGACTATACATTCGAGATGATCATGTTTTTATATTCTATCGTTATATAACTTTCATGTTAATTATTAAACTTATATTGTTCTATTGTATACATAGATTTCAGTCAAGCATGGCTTCTCATGGTTCCCCCTGAAATTTCTAACATAGTTTCTCATGATTCTTCTTATGATTATATAATAATTATATTTAGTTACTAAACAATCATCGCATCTAACAATTATATCATTTATCATACTGCTTACACAGGTGCAGTGATCTGAGAAAACACAAAGCCTAACATTTTCAAAGTCTATCTTTAACATTTTCCAGGGCTCCACTATCATAGTAGTCTTTGCTAACTAATTGTCTATATCTATTTGCATTTTAGGCTGCTGACACCTGTACTCATATTTTCAAAGAGTGACTCCAGGAGCTTTCTCCTGAGTTGACAATAGCCTGTTTAGAGCCTCTTATTGTTTATGAACACTAAGAACTGCTTTATTTTTCACAGATACTTCACCTGTGAAAATCATACATTAAGATATAAAACTTAAGCCTCTTTATTAAAAACTAATTTTTTTGCTTGTTGCAGAATCAGGGTGCATAGAAGCACACCTGAGCAGATGTGTCCACTTACTGCACATTTTGTATCCTATGAGCATTGACAGGAGTTCTGTGTTGGCAGTAAGTGATCTGTGACACCTACCTGGAACTAACCTGTGTTAGAAACCTGCCTAGTGAGTACAGAGTGTGTTCAACTGACTCTAGGATATTCTGGGATGCGAGGGGTTAGTCATGTGTGAGAGGATGGAGACATGTTGGGGTAGAGTCAGAGAATCACAAAATATCTCGATTTGGAAGGGTCCTGTATGGATTAATTGCAGGAATAGCAGCAGCAGCATATCTTGAGTACAAATTCAAGTTTGATTAAAAATGCTCAGGAAGAAAAATGGAGGGAAGAAATCTGGTGAACCTCTGGTCTCTTCCTTACCTTGTACTTATCCCAGTTGCCTCATGAAACTCTGCTTCTTGTGTTTCCTTCCTCCCTTTTCAGAGCCCCCCACAGGCAGCTGTATCCTCACTCCCTGCCAACCTCACCCTGCCTAAATGACCCCTTGTCTAAACACCTCACTTTCCCATCCCCTTTAAATTTAAGAGGTGTTTTTCCATAGGATCTGATCAAAATTAAGTATAGCCATGCTTTTCTTGTGTGGGGTTGGTTGTCACACCAACTACAATCCACTGGCCCATCAACACTTTTCCATGAACCCTCTGGCCTCAGTCAGTTTCTTCCCAGACTGCTGCTGATCTAGAACTGCTGCTGCACTTCTTGGTGGGTTTGAATTCATGTCCTCTACCCCAAATTATCAATGTCCCTTTCTCCTCACCCCCAGGCCCTGAGGCACCATGACTGACAAAACCATACCTCTTGCCCTGGATCTCTCCATAGAAACAAAACCCCCTTCTGCTCATTGGGATAGCTTGGAAAGCCTGGTCATGACTGCTTTTATGAATAATCCTTCTGGAACAGATAGAGGTAGGAGGAGAAAAGGAATGTGTCTGAAATTAGGTCTACAGGACCATCAGGACCAATCCCTTGGCTCCTTGTGCATCACCTGAGGAGACCAATGGTGAAGTCTCACAGTGCAACACAAAAAAAACTTGGGCCTGAGGCTTTGCTCATGACAACTTCCCAAATCACAGTAGACCTTGGGCCAAACACCAGCTCTTTGGGCTGTAGGTGGGCTGACTTAAAGTTAGGAGTAGGTACCTACTAAAGGTCTTTAGTGTTGGTCTAAATTATCAGTGTAGACCCCTTCCAAAAGAATCATTCTATTCTATTCTATTCTATTCTATTCTATTCTATTCTATTCTATTCTATTCTATTCTATTCCATTCCATTCCATTCCATTCCATTCCATTCATTTTGATTTGATTTGATTCTAAATGTTCCATTAAAGGCTTGCTTCAAATTCTCTGAAAATCAGTAGTCACTTCACCCTCAATTCCAGTCATGTTGGCAAACTTTACAGGTAAGGCAATGTTACTAATTCTTAGCTTGGGGAAAATTTTCTTGGCACTTGGCATTCTCCTGTCCTTCCAAATGTCTCTTAAATTTTGGCTGAAGAATTATTTTCTTCCAGACATTATTTTTTTCTCTGAGTGTGTGAGTGTCCATGCTTGTGTGTGTAGGAAACAGGATGAGTTATTGTGGCTTGATTTCTTAGCCAGATCACCAGCTCCATTTGCACAATCACTGTACATGTTTCCACAGGATTATACAATGCACTGGCCATTCCAACTCGGCTGCAATATTTGGCACGTTGATGGTTGACTCCTCCTTTTTCCCAAACATCCCAGAGACTGGCTTCACTACACTGAAGCCAGTGGAATTACAATAAAATAAAAAACAGTGTTGTGGAGCAGAGGAATCAAGCCCATCTGATGATATTTCTTTAACAATCTGCTCACTTGGAAGAGTTCAGGTTCTGGCAAGTGACAACTTGTAGATGGCTCATTATTACCACAACAATGACAAGCCAATGCCCACTTCTCAATAGCAGCAACGGGACTTGGCACGTACCTGTGGGCTTTTTGGATTTGATTTATCTAGTTTTGTGTGATAACAAGCCCAGAAGAGAAAAAAAAAATCTAGTTAACATAAATATCATGTTACAGGTAAAATACAGTTTTACATGTGCACTCTAAACATAAAACCCAAAGCCTGTTCAAACCACCATGTTGCAGATGAGATTTACCACCGACTGAAACATCTGGGCAAGAAAAGGAGCACAGAACAACCCATTCCAAGCTGGGTAGAGCATTGGGCTCCTGCCTCCTCTCCACACAGCCTTCATCTGATGCAAAAATTATTCTAATAGTACAGAGGAGGTTTAGCTGGGCAAACAAGCAACACTTCAACATGGCTTTGTTGTGTTTACCAGTGCCAAGGCAATTTTCAAAAGCACTTCAAAACAGTAGGATGAGCCTCGGGTCAATGCAGCTGATTTCTGATAGATAACTTTTATGTCTCTCCCCTTTCCAGGGGAGGAGCTGCAGAGGGAGCCAGTGACAAAGAGCCAAAGTCTGTAAGGTTTTCCCAAAAGCATGGAACAAATGTAGGAAAACATGAAGGGGGAGACTATAAATCAGGATCCAGAAGGATGCACTGTCCACAGCAGCAGCTCTGAACCTTCAACAAGACATTTTTCGAGCAAGGTTTTGGAATTTTGGTGGGCTCTGACCTGCAGTTTTCACTTCCAAAATAACTTGACTTTTCTAAAGTGGTAATTTCATTTTCATGATAATGCTAAACTCAAGCCACATGTGCTTTAATTTAAAGCAGGACTCAGGCAGTGGACCCTGCCAAGAAACAGTAGAGAAACATGCTTATTCTACTAGTTTGCTTGAGGCATTCAGCATTTTTGAATGCCTAGGCAGAAATATAGTTTTTAAATAAGCCAATCCCAGAGAGACAGAGAGAGAGAAGGAGAGTGAGAGCAGAAGAGGGAGGGATAGAAGAAGATTGCAATACATGTTTGCATTAAGTTTTTGTTGCATTGGCTGGTTAAAGAACTGATGAGCTGGTAACAGAGGAAATATTATTTATTACCTTCACTGGATTTTTTTTTTGACAGAGAAGGTGTTGCCCAGACCCTTTCTCTTTTTCAGACAAAAACTGGCTTGTTAAACTTCATCATAGCACTGGCTATTAGATTGATTTAAATACACTTCTGGTGGTTGCACAGCTCTTCGTACTAATTAAATCCTAGGGAGAAATATGTTTACAGTCCTTCTGGTGGCATTCTTAGGATTATTTTAAAGTCTCCTGTGAGGTTCAGGAAAGCAACCTTGTCTTTTGTTCAGTAAGAGGAAAAGAGAGAGACAAAAAAGAAGAAGAGAGACAAAAAAGAAGAAAAGAGACAAGAATGAATGAACAGGGAGTGTGAGAATTCCACCCCCCTCCTGAAAGACAGATGACTGAGCTCTTGGACTTGGGGGCACTATGTGTGAGTGAGAAGCCAGCTTCTTCCCCCTCACTAAAGTGACTTCTGACTCTTTTATTTGTCAGTAGAAAAAAAAAATTCCCCAGATCTCAAACTGCATCACCAAGGCAAGAAAGTGTTAATTTTCTGGTAGAGAAAATTACACAGATCTGGGTGGATAAAGTCAAAGGTTGTCAGGTTCAGGTCTTGAATTTTAGTGACTTATGCTGTATCCTTTTCTTTGTCAGGCTGCCCTATTTTTTTATGTTCACAAAAGAGGTGTAGGTGCTTGACATGAGGCACCAATGGTTGGAAAAAACCACCAATCCTATCCCCAAATTGATTGACTACCGTGAAAACATGTTTCATTTAATTGGCTTCCAGACACATACACTAGAGATGCTCTGGACTTGTGCCTCTTGGGGATTTTCTTCACTGAAATGTGCACAGTTACAGGAATTGGGAATGGCAATAACCACTCTTTTGTTACTGCCCCAGCTGTCTGTATTTACCCCATAGTGGCTTGGAACTGTGCAGATAACACAGAGCACACAACACAGGGATGGTAATTGGACACCTGTGCTTGCAGATATTGGCCAAATATGCTCATTTTAAGCAGCCCCATTCTGGTGGCCTTGACCTGACCCTTCCCTTCTGTGACACAAGTAGGGCTTTAATCCTTCAGTGAGGGTTTCCTCCTCTGCTTCCCTCATCCCTGTCCCCAAATGTCCTCAGTGGTTAAATCCTGAGCTTTCTGATCTGTGTCACAGTCCCTGTAGGTGTCCCTAAAATGGGACCCAGCTATTTCCAGCCAACAAATCTTCCCAGCATGCCAGCTTCAGTGCAGCATCAATTTTCTGTTCCCATAGTGTCCCACCACATCTGAAGTGGAAGGGGGGTCAGCATGACAGATGTGGCTGGGTTCAGGTAAAAGGCATGACAGACTCCAGGTGCCTGCTGTCATAATTAAAATAAACCCCACTCTCATAGGTAAAACCCCAGTGATGCACACTAGTCTACTCAGGACAAGTTTTTTAAATCCCTTGAAATAATAACTGATGTTCTCAAACAAAGTGTGGTTTTTATCGTAAAGAAAATAAAAGGTGTTCTAACAAAGAATTTCTAATTTTGAAAGGCTCAGAGTTGCTTTTCAAACAATTCTTCTCTGGCCTGGAACGGGCAGCCCTAAGACTGGTTGTTTTATGGTGAAATATCTTCAGTAAGAAGTATTTAGAAAAGGAACCACAATGCCTCAAGACAGACATGATTCAATGATTTCCCAAAACAGGGATTTTAAATAAATATTACATTACATCTTTCTGGTTTTGTTTTGTTTTTATAAGCCATCAGTAACATACATGTAGCAGCTTCCAGGAAGGATGTGCAGGTAGTGAATTATCCATGGAAATGACCAGGGGCTGAAAGCTCAAAGCTTCCCTCTTTCCTTGAATTACCTGGCTGGCAGGCTATAACAAACATACATGCCAACCACACACTGTTTTAAAAGAGCATTATTAAGGTTGCAAATCAATTCTTAACTCAAAAATGAACCTTAAATCATTTTCCTTGTGTGTATGAATGATATAATTCTTTAATTAAATGAACAGCTTGTATGTTTTCCACCACCTCATTCAGAGTGGATAGTGCTCTCCTAATTCAATATTTTGTTCTCTGCTTATTATCTGAGGTGTGACCCCAGGCCTTATTTACAGTAAAAATCTCATTCTGAAGACAGAATTATTAATTTCCTTGTGGCTTCTCCTGTGGGGCTCATCACCACAGAATCCAAGGGACTCACAAACATTCACTCATCTCTTCCCAAAACAGAGGAGGGGATGTTGTAGTCCTTGCAGGAGTAGCCCTGTCAGAGAAGCAAAGCACAAGGGGATAGAAAATGGGTATTAGGGGGACACAGCATGAGACACGTGCCCTGATCTTGGCTGCAGTTGGGAATGGCAGCTGCTGCTGCAAAGTCAGAGCCCACGATCTCATCAGATACCTGGAAGATGAGAAATGCAAAGTTAATGACTTGTAGGAAGAGTTTGGCTTCAGTGACCAAAGATGGGTTAAACAAACACCGGGATAAAAGTGAATCCAACTCTACTAATTTAAACAAGAGACCATCCATTCTTGTCTTGCAGCCTTCATTTTCTAGTCTTCTCTCACCCTTTTTGTGCTTTGAAAGGACTGAGAGCAGGACTGGAAATGTCTCCTTCATTCAGGATGCCAGGTCCCAGAGCAGACCCTCCTTGCACTGAGGCAGAGGGCAGTGAGAAATGCAGGAAATCCTTGAGCCAATAAAATCTGCATGAACACCACTTAGACACAAGAAACCAAACTGAAGTTGTGCAAACCTATTAAAATTCAGTGATTCCTAATCTCTGCATCATCCTGCAGTTAACATTTACTGTTTTATTTCTTAGGTTTTTAAGAAGCCTGTCTGAAAAAATCGAGTTGTCCAAAGGAATTATGCTCCTGGCACCCACAAGAGCCATCAGCAGGGCTGTAGCCTCTCTAGCACCCTCTTGGACTTCTTCACTTGAGATAACAGAAGAATTGGGCAGAGGAAGACTTTGGAGCGGTTGCTTAATGTCTTTAAAACTGTGTGAATTGTGGTTTTCAAAAGCCTGAAACTTTGCCAGTTTTGGGCAGATTCTCACAGGGAATGCAAAAGATTCATCTCAACCATAGCAGCCAGCCAGCTGTAAAAGTTGAGATTCCCATTAGAAATCAAAGGCAATTGTGTCCAGAACTTACTGCCAAAAAATAATATAGTCTTCTTGCAAATGGCTATTCCACCCTAAATTTCTCCAAAAAAGAAAAAAAATCAAATACAAACTAGCACCAAAATGGAAGATTTTGGTCCCAACACAGAATCTTGGGCAAGACACAAATAATTGGAAATTAGAATGTTTTAACAGTATTTGTTGTGCAATTATAAAAGTTATTGTGACAGAGAATGTTTGTAAGTTTTTCTTTCATCTGGCAAGAAGACATAACCTGAGAGGTGATATGCCACATCTTTTACCTGTGCTTTGTTTGCTTGAAGCAATGCAGGTGAATCAGAAAATGTGATGCATTTATCAGGTGGTTCAGTATCTCTGCTTGACTTTGTAGTACTTTGACTTATCTGGTTAAAATGTTGAGAGGAGTACATGCAACAAAAACCTCAGGTCGTTACTATATCTACTCCCACTCCCACTCCCGGCTGAGACCTTGAGTCAGCCAATTCCTTTATGGTTTCTAGTAATTGGTTTAATTTTCAGAGGTGTGAAAAGATTACAATTCCCTCACATTTGACTAGCATAGCTAGAAAATTACACATCATTGCTGCTCAAATAGGAGCTGAGTTGCTGAACTGGAAACACTGTGACTATAAGTGCTTGACCTGTTTTTGAGGTGTTCAAGGCATTATCTTGTCTACACTGTGCAAAAGCCAATCAGGAATTTAAGTACTTTTTGATGCCTGGCCAGGTAGCTCTATGGTAGGTCAAGGGCTCATTTATTGTTGGTTGTTGCCACTAGGAGTCCTTTAAAGAGCAAATGTCACCTGTAGGACACGGAGCAAGGATCAGTCCACGCACGCCCAGGTGCGGCACCTCCCTTACCCCACCAGCCGCCTGCCAAAATCACCATACAAATGAGACCTGCCCTGCACACAGCAGACAGAGCAGGGAGCAGAGGAGTGCCAGGAGGTATGTGCAGGTGGAAAAGGATAACATCTCCCTGTGGGGTCCTGTTGCTTGTTTCTGAACACAGGGCTTAGTCCAAGCACAGGCTGGGGTGCCTCTGCTGGATTTCTCTGCAGCCAGAGGGGTGGCTTTCCCAAACCTGTGTGCAGTGCCAGCATGGAAGTCACCTGGGAATGGCTTTGGAGCGAGTAGCTGGAGAGCCCCAGCTTGACCATTGGGGTATTACTTTCATTTACATTGTTCTCATATGCCAGCTGATTATTATTGGATGTGTAAAGCATGTTGTTGGCTGCAGCTGGCTGGTAATCGGGTGTGGTTAGAGAGCATTTTTTAAGGAAATCTTTTTGGTATTTTGTGACAGAAATGAGAATTTGTTACAAAATCCCATTTTTTTTATCTTGGTGAAAATAAAACACTCCCAAATTCAGATTAAACACATCAAGTGTTCTGAATATTTTCTCCATGATGCAGTTTGCCAAAGCATTTGAATTTTCAGCAGTAATGGTTTTTTTCCTCCACGTTTTCAAGTTGAAGCCAAGCAAAAAAAAACAAAAATAAAAAAACACAAGAAAATTATTTTGCCCAGTACTAGCTGGGAGATCATTTAGATAGATGTTCTGTCAACAACATCCATAGAATTTATCCCCTAGGGTGTTATATCCGTGTTTCTCAAGCTCTGCTATATCATAGCTTGCAATATCCTTTGGAAAAAACATAGGTAGACCGCTAAATTAATCAGGTTTACTTGATTTTTGCCCACTGGAACTGGAATAAACAAAACAAATACTAATGTCTAAACCAGAACAACTGCATGTCTCTCTGATGGATTAGGAAATCCAAGAAGTATGGTTTTTTAAAGCACGAACAATGGAGAGCTGACATTGCAAAAGGCCTGATAAATGATACTATATTGTTTTCTTTTCAGTGCTTTCCACCACTGCCCACTTGCTTCAAGCCCCAAAGACCAGCTCCAGAAAAGGAAATCTTGATGTTAGTGAATGCAACATCTTCCAGTGGAGCTCAATGATTTATTTAGTTGGTCTGTAATTAAAACCCCTCAATCTGGACGCCACGTTCTGTGAAGAGTCTTACTAGACTGTTAGATTATTTGTGAGGAGAATCATTCATGGTACTAAAGAGTAATCCTGTGCTAGCAGTGGAATATTTAAGTCATCTAGGCACCCAACAATTTGTTTCCCAGTCATCTGAATTGAATCTGCCAAGATGTGCTCTTGAAGAGTAATGGAATAAAATAAAAAAAGACCCCACTGTTTTAATACATGGTTATAAGCAACCAATAAGATAGTCCATTTTCCCTACCTCTAAAATGCTTGCAAGTTTAGCTCTGTAAAGGTTAAATAATTGGTTTAACCTGATCCCTCTATGACTCTCCTCTACCTTGTGGGAAAACTCCTGTAAGCTTATTGTAAACATAATTATGCTGTGTGGGCTTTTCATTAATCTACCAAAAAACCACAAGATGACATGCATCAGACTGTTTTTTTCTCTTTCTGGAACTTGCCTCTACTTGCAGTTGCAGCAAGATGCTTATTTGTATAGTCTGAGCTTTTTTGCAAATATACAGTGAACTAAATCTTTGTTTCTTACATTCTGAGAATTAAACAGGAGTCATCCCAGGATTAATAATAATAAGTTTAATACAGACCCACCTCTGCAGCCATTACAAGATGGACACAAACCTCTCACCCTCCTGTTCTTGGGCTTTGCTGGCAAGTCAAGCAGTAATATATGAGGTGAGAATGTGAAATACAAAGAGTGGGAGTTACTTTCAGTAATAATGCTGAGTGAAGAGACACATTGCACAGTGTCTTGGTGGCAGGCCAGCCTACTGATTTACATGCAGTTTGCAAGCTCCCAGGTGAGGATCCTTTACCTTGCATGTGGCAGGCAGTTGCCTTCATACACTGATGCCAAGAGACCCAAAATTACTACCCCAGAGCCATCTGAGCACCCAGTCGAGGTTATTCTGCAGGGAAGCAATTGGGACATCTGGGAGCCATTGGCTTTTCCACCTCCTAAGGACTTTTGGAAAGTACTTTCTGCTTTCTAAAGTATGTGATAAATATCTGGTGGCTCTTTGGGGATTTTGGGTCAAGCTATTTGGAAAGGAATGGCTTATTGTACTGGGCTTGTGGTGGGTAACATGGACTCTTAGGGTGTGTTCATTAAATATAGGTTAAATCCAAGAATACCCCAATTTACACATATCTACAGCTAGTTGGGCTGTCTTCCTCTGCTTTCTCCTTTTCCTGTCAACCACACAGGGTTATTCCAATAGCTCAATCTCCCCCACATTCCAGCAGTTGCCTGTTGTAGAGTAGCTGATGAAAGACCAGAGCTGGAAATCACCCTGCAATGTAAGACATATCTCCCTTCACTGTCTTCATTTATTAGGGAAAAAAACCAAAAGGTTGGGTTTTGATTGCCTGAAAGGATATTTGGAACACAAAAGGATACCATTAGAAAAAGAGTTTTCAATAGACCTTGTTACGTATGGCTTTAAACTGAAAGAGTTCAAATTTGGATGGCTACTAGGAAGAAAATCTTTATTGTGAGAGTTGTGAGATACTGGCACAGGTTGGGCAGAGGAGCTGTGGGTGTCCCATCCCCAAGAGTGTTCAAGACCATGTTGGATGGAGCTTTGAGTGGAAGGTGTCTCTGCCCAGGACAAATGATTGGAACAAGATGAGCTTTAAGGTCCCTTCCATGTGAAACCATTCTAGGATTCTATGATTCCATAATGTACTGCAATAATGGGTACAGATCCCTTTTTGTCTCCAAAGAGAAGAATATGCATTACAAAGTGAGTTTGTCAGCATGGCCCTTCACATACAGCAGGACTCCAGAATGGTTGTGCCTGAAGCAGCAAGGGGCTCTCTGAGGACAGCCCAGCACTTTCAGCACACGTAGGGATCTAACAAAGGCACTCATTTCAAATCTGGGCTGGCTCCTCTCCAGCTGAGCCACTGCAGCTCTGCCTGCAGAAGCCAGTGCAGAAAACCCCACAGCTGGTGCTGCTGGGGTAGGAGCAGGGACAGGAGCCACCTTGCTCACAGCATCCAAGGTGATGCATAATCCAGGTCACTGCTGGGGCTACAATAGCACAGATGCTGCTTCCAACCCTACATGACTGAGGTCTAGGTGAAAAGCAGAAAATAAACTCTTAAAAATACTCTTTTTTTTTTTTAATCCCACATTTGGGATTCAGAGGTTGGGCTGCAGTTGATATTGAAACAACATCCAAATCATCATCTGTAGACAAAAAAGGATAACACACAGGCTTCCAGGCTGCCCACACTGCTACAGCCCAGGTGGATAAGACAGGGACAGGAAACTGTGCACTTCAGGACCTTCCTCTGGAAATCAAGGTCTCCCATCACATCCTAAAACCAGGTAACTCTGTGGGCCAGAGTTGTCAAGTGGGAATTAGAATGCCTGTGAAACAGCATGAGAGGAAAAATTGCTGTAGTGGATTTTTTTAGAAGAAATCCTGCCAAACCAAACTAAACTTTTTCTGGCACAGCAACACACCTTTTGGATAAGGGAGAAGCATAGATGTTTTATCTTGCCTCTAATAAGCTTTTGATATTGTTTTAAACACTATTCTTTGGATCAAGTCAAAGGGATAATAAATTGGAGAGGAGAAATTGCTGAGAAACTAAAGGCTGCCAATACTACACTGTCTCCCAAGAAATATGTCAAGAGTAGTAGTCTCCTCTGGTAATATTCAATCCCCTCATGAATTAAATGGTGATAGAGGAGAGAGAAAACTCATTAAGTACAAGGCTGATAAATTATGCAGGCATCCAAAAGTGAATTCTGAAAGTATATTCAGAGACCAAAGAAGAATTAAAATAATGTTCACAAAATAAGGAATGACTGGTAAAAAAATAGGATGCTATCTGACAAGGACAGTAGGGAATCTTATTAATAAAATGTGATATAATCCTGCTCTACTTGGTTTGGCTAAATTTAAATTGAATTACTCTGTTCAGTTTTAGAGAGATGTAGTGCAGTGGCAGAAGACACACAAAAGTCCAAGAACAGTAAAAAGACTAGAAACTGTGACATGTAAGTGGAAGGAATGAGGATTATGTTGACTTTTCTTTAGAGAAAGATTGCAGGCAGATATGATACGGTTTTTCACATATATGAAATCAAGAGTAAAGAGGAAGGGAATAAAATATCCTCACAACCTAGTGCAGGTAGAACAAGAAGTAATAGGTTTAAATTGCAATAAGAAAGATTTAGGATAGCCTGTGGGGAAAAATGTAAACATAAATGTAATTAAGTACTGAGATGGATTGTTTTGCAAGGCTGTGGAATCTCCAGTACAGGAGGTGTTCAAGAACAGGTAAAACAAGCATTTGTTGGGAATAATGCAGCTATCACTTACCTAAGGATGGTTTCCCACAATAGACTAGCTGACTTTCCAAGGTTCCTTCCATCCTTTTACAATTTTGAGAGGGGAATAAGCTGTAATGTGTTAACTACAGCACTGTAAGTATGGAGCAGAACTCTAAGAATATCCTTACTTACACCCCTAACATGTGACTTGATTAAAATACTTCTTTTTCCAGAATAGTCTTCCTTAACTTTTAATTGCTTATCCTCTAAGTTATTGTACTGTACTTCTAAGTATCTTTGATTCAAAAATTTACTTTCAAAAATTTATTTCTTTTCTATGTGCAGGTTTTCATATAGCCAATTATATGGGTCAGTAATCAGCTAGGGTATAAAATAGCATGAGGGGGTTAGCAGAAGATGATCATCATTTCTTAAAATCCCCACTATCCTGAATAACAATTTTATATTAAGACTGAGGACTTCTGCATTTCCCTCCCCTTTTAGACAGCTCTTCCACTAAAATATTCCAGTTAAGAAGAATAACTTTAGCTCCTGGCTAATACTGTTCATGTCTTTAATTACATTGCTTAGTCCTTCAGTCTCTTCTTGAAAATTCAAGTTATTACATAGGGAACACTTGAAAATTTCATTGTATTGGAGCAGCAAAGTCAATATAATAGGTTTCAGAAGAAAGAAGATTCAACCCACAAGCCAGGACAAAACCATGACAGAGTACCCCAGGATTTTTGTAGACCTTGGCAGAAGTACAGAATGCAAAAGGCAAAGCATTTTTATAATATTAAACAGGAAGTGACTTTAATACTCTATATATTTATTTATATATATAAATATATATATATGTAGATATGCCTTAGTTGAACGTTGGTATCTGACAATGTTCATTGGAAGAGCTGAATGTGGTCCTTCTCTGTGTGATCTGGAGCTCATGCCATAAATTAAATTCCTCTCCTCTTGAGGACTGCTTGCATATTTGAGTGACTGATTACTGTGCAAACAGAAAGACATGTCCTGCCCTGAGCAGTTATGAGGAGTGACTCTGAGGAGCAGGGTGGATGCCAAACACATTGCTCTGCAGATCTTTTCCCTGCTTTCTTTTCATTTTGGATGCAGTACTGGTAGATTATACAGAGCATGTATTCTGAAACTAATTAAGTTTGACTGTTTATTATGTATCTAAAAAGGCAAATGTCTAATTTCCACTTTTTAATATTCTGATTTCATATTTTCCTTAGCAGATTGCTAGTGAAAGCACTTTAACTAGAAAAACTATGACACATCATCTCAAGAAATAAAGATAAGGGTGATTTTTTTCCCCCACGTTTGCAGAACTTTTTTCCATACACTTCTTTGGATTGAAAAGTCTCATCTTTGGGACACATACCATAAAGCAGAAGGATAAACCAAAATCTTCCTTGGCTGCTATTGCAGCATGTTGCAGGAATCCCCTATATCCTTTGGGACAGAGCAGAAAGCATTGAAACAACATTTCAAAGAAAATAAATTGTGCAGAATGCTCTACCCCAAAATGAACCTCACCTAGAGTGGCTTCCTAGACCTTAGAGGTGTTCAGTTACTGTTTTTCATAAGCACCACTTTGATGCCCCCTGTTTTGCCTTAGGTATTGGCTGTAGATCCTGTTGGCTTTGGGGTTGTGCTTTTAAGTCAGCACAGGCATTTTCCACTGACTTTGCTGGTTATGGGATCAGGCCCTATAAGAACATATCCCCCTTTGTGAGAATTTCATTAAACCAATGCTCATGGGTCCAGACCATCTCACCTGGCTCTCAAGCCTGTGAAGGTGAGGTATGTGGGTAGTTAGATCAGGCTCCCTGATGCTGTCAGATTTTTCTCTTTTATAGATGATTTAGTAAACATTGAAGGAGAATACCTACATACAACACATCATAGAGGTAGGATGAACACACCTATGCAACACCTGTGCAACTGAAAACCCAACTAGGAGCTGAGAGACATGGAATCACAGAATGATTTGGGTTGGAAGGACCTTGCTCCAACCCCTACCATGGGCAGGGACACCTTCCACTAGGCCAGGCTGCTCAAAGGACCATTCAGCCTGGCCTGGAACACTTCCAGGGATGGGGCAGCAATCACTACAGATGCTACTGTCTCTCTGAAGTAGACTTAGAGGAATTCTCTGGAGGAACTTGAAATGCTTTTGCTAGTCATGCAATATTTTATCATAGAAAGAAATTTTTCCCTAGTGCTGAACGCTTTTAAGATATGACAGCCCCTGTGATTTGTTAATATTTACTATTTTGATTAGTTTAATACTTTAACAGATGCAAGGAGGACCAAAGGGGAAAATGACATCCCACCGTGGCCAGAGATGAAAGAGCTTGTAATTTAAAATAAGAAATAACATCTCAGACCATTGTCTTTAGCTTCTGTATTGCCTCTAAAGGCTTATCCTTCTGCAAAACTCTTGCCATAAATTAAATACCTTATCCACCAGCTGTAAGAAGGAAAAGATGATTTTGAAATCTGTTCTCCACTGGAAGAAAATGTGTATTCAAGCTGGACACAAGGTTGTGTAGGAGGGGACCAGGAGCCAGGTGCTTTGGGGCTGCAATATCTTGATGCTGATCTTGCCATCTCTGTAATACATTGAACATTTTTTTTTGCTTGAGAAAGGCAGCCACTCTCTTTTTTAAAATGCAAATTCTATAAAAATTAATAATTAAACTCTCATTTATAATACTGACCCAGCACAGTTTTCTGATGAATAAAAAAAGTCCTGTCTTCCTCCAACATATTGATTGCTCTCAAGAGTAAAATAATTGAATACTCCCTTATCATCAGGAGTGAAGTCATCTAAATTTTGCTTAAGGATGCTCATACTATTTGCCTCCAGATTCTTTGAACCAAAATTCTCCCTGGCTATGTATTCTTTGCCTAAAACAATGCCTCCTTCAATTCTTATGCTGATGTCATCTGAGGCATTCAGGATGTGCTTACAAAAACTGATGGATTAAACCTCACAATGACCCTGGAAAACAGAGAATTATTATATTTCTAACTTGGTAGAGTGGGGAATTGAGACAGAGCAAAAAAAATTCTCTTTACCCAAAAGACATCTACATACAGTCTTAGCAGTGGAAGGCCTAAGCAAACAGAGCCATTTTTCGTTCTCTGCACTTCAAGTCCATTTTCTAGCAGTAATACAACACTTCCCCTCCCCTATGTAATACTTTCCCCTCTTCCTTCAAACATCTGTCCTTGAACCTCCTGCCTCGCTTAAATGCATTTTAATCCTTAGTTTCAATATTTCATTCAAGTCACCCCAATAACAGACACTTTCAAGAGTAAATAATTCCATTTTGAATCATCCCCTTTTGTATGTGAGTCATTCTTCCCATGTATCATATTTGCAGTCAGATGCTTTGTGCTTTCCAGCTGAAAAGTACCTCTTGTCTCAGTAATTATTTAGGAATCAGTATCAGCTTGCTATATATTAGTGAGGGAAAGCTTCCAAATATTCTCAGAAGCTTTCTTGCGTTTTCATCACAGCCAATTCAATGGCAAATCTGATTTTTATTCATATAGAATAAGCATGTCAAGTTTTGAATCCCAGTACAGTCTTTACAGCAACCCTATATTATGTGTTCAGTTTATCCCATGTTTCCATTGTCTTCAAAAAGCACTGGATCAGGGAGGGATAGAGCTGAGACTTTGGAACAGGTTTTCATTGGCAAAAATAGAGTGAGGTGCCTGACCCGAGGCAGTTTGCATGCACAAGTATCATGGCTGTTCAAAACCTTTGGGGATTTGAAAGTCTCTTCCCAATGCCCAGTGCAGTAAAACAACCAGATCCACACCTGCTTTGTGGAAAGTGTGTCTGGATGGGGTGGAAGTGCAAAAGGGAGTGTGTGCTGTAAACTCACACCTGAATTTGATTCATAGCTGCCCTGTGTAGAGAAGCCTCCAAATTTATAGCAAAGGCAAATAAATTGCATTCACCACTCTGCTGTTTGCTGTGATCATATTAAATTGGACATTGGAGTTCAAAATTAAGGTCTTGCCATCCTGTTATACCCAAAGTCTGGGTATAAATATGACATTTCCAGTGTCTGTGTGAAATAATACATCATGGTCCTTGCAATATTCTGTGAAATTATTGTCCCATGTCACATCTGTGTCCTGTTTTCTGCCTTGTTTTGTTTTTAAACCCAGGAAGATAATTCACTTAAAACTTGAAGTTTTGGAAAAAGAATAAGAATTTATCAAATTCAGCAGAGGAACAGAATGCTTTTCCTGTAACCTGAAAGTTTATGTGGGATTTTGACAGCTAGAGGGAAAATTATTTCTCTTTTCTTTTAAGCCTGTCTCTCATCTCAGGAATTGAAGCTTCAAGGCTCTGGGCAGGCGAATGATGCCAGAGTCTATTCCAGGAGCACCCTGCAGTGACTGAAAGGACACTTGGCACACCCATATCTCCTTCCCCATCCATGTTAATGGAGGATTCTCAGCTCAGGTTGGCCTTGGTCACTCAGGCCAGAAAATCCCCATCCATGCTGTCGCATGTATAGGAAAGGCTGACTGATTAAATAATTCTTCTACACCATTTTCCAGGTCCTTTTGGAACAAATGAGACAGAAAGAAGCCCCAAGAATGCCTGAACTAAGAACAGCAAGGTTCAGCATTTGGTACCCATTTGGGGGGCGGGGAAAGTGAAACAAGGCAGCAGAGGCAGATATGCAAAAAATTGCATTTGGCATCAGGGAGTCAACAGATAATGAAATGTAGCTCGGGAGAAATGTGGGCAGAGGGAATTTGCTTTAGCTTATAGCTGGAATTAATTTGTGTTGTTGTGGTGTTCACACATCTGAGCCCACCTGACAGAAGTCTGCGTGTCTCCATGCCTCAGTAGTAACTCAGTAGTAACTCAGTACTTACTCACAGCAACTACTGAGTAGTAACTACACAGTGTAACTGTAAATGTAGATTTCTAAGAAAGGCTATAAGGATCTATTTGGTGTTTCTAGAGCCTGTTGTTATTTTGTCATGTGTTTGATACCTAGAGGTAATACCTGGAGCTGGTTCCACCTTGGTTCAGGTGAGACAGGCACGGTGTAGGCTGAATCAGGGAGTCAGTCCTTTCCCCACTGCCAAGCACAGGTCAAGGATTTGCTGATCAACAACGATTTTTGGTTGATCCATTTTCAGCAAGTATCTTTTGCATCAGCAAGTCCTGCCTCTTCAAAAATTAAAGTGCTTTGCAAAAGTGTGTTCCTTTTGATCACAAATAGGTGAAGGCAGCTGATGTCTGTCCAGTGCTCACATCCAGGCTTGAGCTGTGCAAAAGCTGTGCTGAAATCCGTGCTCTGCCCACTTCACAATTAAGATTTGAACCTGCACTTTCCTATTTCTCTGGAAAGTTTCCTGGCTGTTTAATTGCTTTTTTTTTCACCAAAGAGTTGTATCTGCCTAGCTGGAGTTAGTGCCCTGCTGTTGAAGTACCTGTGTACGTGTTAGTCCTTCTACAACAACAGCTGCTCACATGGCCAGTAGGAAACAAAAAAAAAAACCCTTAAGCACAAAAAAAAACCCCAAAAAAGCCAAAAAAAAACCCCAATCAAAAAAACAACAACAAAAAAAAATTGGAGGACTTAATTAAAGTGACCAAGTGACCATGAACTGTAGGAATCCATGCAAGTTCTTGTCACTTCTTCAAGGTCTGGAGGGGAATTGAAATCTGCAAAATCTGCAGAAGAAACACTCTTCTGACAGCTGGGCGAAGGTGCAGGGTATGGATCTCATCAAAGACAGGCACGACCAGGAGCCTCTTTGGTTTGCCTCATTCATGCCTTGCCAGGTCTGCTCACTTTGATGATAAAATTCCTTCTCGCTGCAATTTCAAGGAAATGGGGAGAAAACACACAAAATACTTCGGAAAATGTCACTAAGGCTTTTAGAACAATTTTCTGTTAAGGAGGCAATGTTTTGTCTCTAAGGGGGATTTGCAGTGTTTCAACCAATCCTAAATAGGAAGCTGAACCAACCTGTCACTAAAAGTGAAACATTGACTCGTGTTGAGGTTTGAGCCTAAACTCATAACAGGCCTTGGGAAGAACAGCTAAGATATCCTGCATCTGCTTCCTATCTGGAGGTAGAGGTAATTAACTTTGCTTTACTTTTGACTATGATAAAAAAAAAGATGAATTAGCACCAAAAATATTAACTTGAGTTAAAAATAACAAGTCTCCTCGTATTTATAGTGCCTCTCACAGAGAAGTAAACTCTTGATAAAACTGTCAATACTTCCACAGAGTCACAATGCTCATTCTTTAAACCTTTATTAATCCCATTCAAAGAAAGAAAAAATTCAAAGTATTCCTATTGTTAAATGTGGTGAAGTGGGGAAATGCTAAGAATTCTGCTCCAGTAATATTCACTGTTTGTAACAGCTAAAATAACAACGCCCAAACTCATGGACAAATCTGACATGGAGACAACTTTCCTGGCCTGTAAAGTTCTGAGAGCAGCAGATGATGCACATCAACTGTGTTGAGGAGACAACCTAGGAATATTAAAACCTGAAATACACATAACAAGTGACAAGCTAATCAGTCTTCCATAAAACTTAACACAGCTCTCCAAGGAAGAGCTACAGCCCTTAGGAAAACATCTCTCTAATATATCTGTCAGGAAAAAAGTAAAGAGCAGCTATTTCCATGAGTTTTGTGAAGGTTAGAAAATACAGCACATCGACTAAGTCCTGGAATACATGACCACACAATGGTAATAAACTGTCTGTCTCAGAGCCTTAGTTTCCCAAACTCTGTTGGAGGTGACTGAGACTCATTTCTAAAGCTTTCAGCTGGGATGTTTTATTTAATAGGTTTTGTTGTGTGGGAACTGATCAACACCCATGATATGATAAGGTCTGCCACTTAATTGGGAAATGGTTTGACTTAATGAATTTGAGCTCAGCCACTGCCAAGTGCTATCAGAGAGTGAAATCAATGTACCAAAAAGCCCCACCAAATGTTGTGTTATGGAAATGGGTGGCAGGATCTGGCTGGATCAGATTCTGATGGACCTAATTTGAGAATCACATGGTGAGGTTTTGTGGTTGGAATTATGCAGAGAGCCAGTCTAGGTGATCTGAATGGTGCCTCCTGGCCCCAGCAGATATTAAACCAAGGGATGTTTTGATCTCTGTGTTGTTTAAAACTTATTTCTTGTGCCTGTTTTCACACTATGAGTGCAAGGCATCCACTTGCACTCATATTTGTGAGCTCTTAGCTGCTCTAATCAAGATCCTGCAAATATTGTCTTTGGGAATGGGGCTAAATATATTCCAAAATGTTTGCAGGAGCAGGCATTAATCAGAGCAACCCTTTCTAAAAGGACTGCATTTAATTAAATTAATTATGTTTCTTTGTATTTAATTAATTCCATGCTTCAGGGTTTCCACTGGAGGCCTAGAGAAGCCAGGAAGATTTTTTTTCCCACCTTTGATGAACAACTTGGCTGCTGATTTTTGGTGTTTATTTTTTCCCTATTTTACTCAGATTCATCACAGATTGTCTGACATGGGACATGAGGTCAGGGGCACTGCTGCTTCCCTCTTGATTTCTTTTTGCTCCTGTACTCAGGTTTAAATTGCTCATCCGTTATAGGGTCAGGAAAATCTTCTCCATATCAGATTTGCAACAATTCTCTGCATTGGGTGGATTCCTTGGGCATTTTCACCTGGCCAGTGTCCTGCAACTGAAGGTGCCAAAATCAATGGTGATGATTTGAGTCTGTTCTGGTCTCATCATGTTCAATATTATAGTTTTAAGGGTGTTTTCCTTTCTGGTGCTATAGATTTAATTTTTAACTTTTTTTTTCCCTGAGTGTTGGGCAATGTAGCTGATGATATTTGGATTTATGCAGAGAAAAGGCCCTTGGGGAACCTCCCAGGCTTAAGCATCTGCTACATCTGCTCACAGAGGAGTAGATTCTGTTACCCAGGTAATCTGGCATCCCTGAAATAGCTGAGCCTGAAGTCAGAGCTTAAAATTGTTTTCATAATTCTTGGAGAAAATGCATCTAACAAAAGGCAAACTACACAAATGACAACAAATCACAAATTTAAAGAGATTCTAATGCTGGGCTCAATAAAGATAAGTGATATATTTCAGAAATTATAGATTCCCATTACAGTTTACAGCAGCCACCACCCTGTTAAGGGCTCCAACATTGATCCATGGGGAAGAACTGTCCCCTTGCTGCAGAGGGAGAATGCAGAGCAGAGCCAAGGATGGAGGGTAGGATCTCCTCATGGCTGGCATGAAAACAAGGAGGAGACCATTTCTTGTTCTCCCTCCATGTGACAGGGCTGCATCTGAGTGCTCAGCTTGAAAGAAAACCTTATGATGAGAGCTGGGACAGCAAGGTAGCCAGGAGTAGATAGGGATTTGTGGTGACCATAATTAATTAGGGCTGTGACAAAATACTTTGCTCAGAAGGAACAAAGTTCATTGAACTTTGTTCAGTGTTGCAGTGGAATTAATATACTGATAACAAAACATGGCTTTATTTTATTTTTTTTTTTTAGAAATAAAGCATATTATTGATCATAGGGTTTTAATTGGGTTTTCTACTTTGCTTTTGATTTGGTTTTTTGTTTTGTTTTTTTTTATTTGATGCATATCAACACAGATACACATTCTTCAGAAAGTCCCAGAGGAAAGGTCAACATCCAAGACTACCTTCAATGTGAATAACACAGGGATGGAATTGCAGAAATGCCTTAAGATCATTCTGTGTCTGTAGAGGACAAAGCTTGGTTCCCACTGGGACAGCTGAGACTAAAACCAGTGCCCTTAGAGTGAGGAGCAGGGGCCTACTGGAGCCTTGGGGCTCAGGCCAATGCTCTGGTTGTCCATGTAAGAGATGTAAGGAGAGAGCAGCATAGCTCCTCAGCAGTCCACCTTTCTGGGCTCTGCCCTGTGGAAACCTTGATTATCAGGCAGGTCTTGCTGTGAGCTAAGCCAGGATCAATGTCACTAGATCTTCTCAAAATCCTCCCACCCTCAGGTAGAGAGAGGATGACAGAAATGTTCTGATACAAGTACTCTGTGGTTCAGCTCACAAACTGGGCTGGGATTGCAAATGCTGTGATGAGGCTCAATGTAGAGTGTTCCAGGGCTTGCTTGAGATCAAAGGCTGTGTCATTTTTCTGCCAGAAGTATTGGTCTGTGAGGGAAGGAAAATGATTGCTGTTAGTGCATCCTGTCAGGTGTGACTTGCGGGGTTTTTGTGCTCTTAGGGTTCCCTATCAAAAAAAAACAACTTTCCTGGCTCAAGTGAATTTTCTGCAGTAAGGGTAAGAAGAGATTTTTTTATTTCCTGGGCCTAATTGTGGAATGAATTTCCCCAGGAATTAATGAACATCACAAGACTCACTGTCCTCTGGTAAAATGCAAGGCATCTACCTCTGTGGTACCTCCTCTGACATGGGACTTGAAAATATTCCTTGGGAAAGCAAAATCCCCTATGGCACCCTGGTGTCTGCTGGGGAAGGAGTGACACAGAGCAGATGACAAAGGTCAGTCACATCTCTCCGTGGGCTCCTGGAAGGTGGTCATGCACTGTGGTGAGGAGCCCAACACAAAAAACATTCAAACATACCATCCCAGGGTCTGCCAGCCCAGCTCTGTCCCAGATTTATAGTACAGCCACAAGTGGATTCTGCCTCAGTAACAGGATGCCTCTTACAGCCTCAGTATTTGTTGCTCTAAAACTCTAGAAGATTTTAGGTTGGTTGTTGCATTTTACTTTTTCCAAAAGGTTTTAAAGGAAAAAAAAAATATACAAGAAATTCCTTCCCTTTAACAAAGCTGTCTCCTTTTTTTAGATTTGCAGCTGAGGAAGGGTGTGTTCAAGGAAGAGAATGCCAGTTTGTTAGGAAAGCTTTTATTTAACAACAAAAGCAACCAAACACCAACCAAAACAAAAGTCAACAAGCTCACGGGTAAATAGTGCAACACAACAAATCAGAAACTAAATGTAATGTCAGTCAAAAAAAAAATTATCACTTCTAAGTAAAAGCTACAGATAGAGCAAGCCAGATGCCAAACTGATTTTATTATTCTTCTATTTAGCATGAATAGGCAAATGTCAAAATACAGCATCTTTTCATTCGACAAAGTGGAATTCTACTAAATTGAATCAAGTTGAACAGAGACAACTGTAGTTTAGACAGGCACTCCCTCCCCTTCTGACACTGTGGGCCTGCTTGGCAGAATGCTCAGGTTTCAAATGAAAGAAATGTGTTGGAATAGAGCAAGCGATGAAAAAAATGTCCTTAACAGGAACTTCATTAATTAAAACCCAAGAGGCTGACAAGCCTTGAGCTAATATCATGCAATGTTGGGGTAGAGGGTATATATTACTCAGATCTACAAGCCAGGTTTATCCCCTGCCCCTATTATCACAACTGGAATACTGTAATTTAAACAGTATTCACTGCTGGAAAAGAAAAGAAAAGAAACACAACATCAATAAAACTGAGCATGTTGTACTTCTGCTAACCTTAGGGCAGTGTGCAGCTCTCATAATTTATAACACTCTGGCTATCAGTGTGAGGGTGTTATGCTGGGGCACATCACCAGAGTATCTCTCAAAGTACCTAAAGCAGATTAGCCCCTAAAGCAGATTAGCCCCAGACTGCCTTCACAGCAGTTGTCATGGACTTGTTGACTTCTGGCATTTGAAAATCCACCTTGGATAGGATTGTGGCTGATTGTCCATGAGTTTTGAGTTTCTCTTAGCTTTCTACAGCTGGATTGGACTCTAGGCTGTCCAAGAAGGTGGCTGGAGGGGCATCACCCGAGGGCCTTTTGAGAACTTTTTCTGGCAACAGCAGAAGAGATGTTAAGGAAGAAGGGGTACAGCATTTCCTGAAGATCACACAATCACCTAGGTTGGAAAAGACCTTTGAGATCATTGAGCCCAACCTATGACCAAATGCCACCTTGTCAGCTACTGTCAGATGTACCTTGTCTTCCATAAGTCCTATAAAGCAGATTTTAACTTCTGGTTTGTAGGGTTGTTCTGCCTGCCATAATGCTGCAAGGTATTTTTCATCATAGGATCCCCTGTAATTATTCAGTTTGTCTCTGAATATTTATCAGAACTTTTTCCTTGCCACTCATTGCCCTGTAAGCTGGTTTTCTCTGGAAGTGTCATCAAAATATTTAATCCCCTTGCCAGTAAGAGCACAGAAAAAATATTTATTCCTGTCAAGTAAGACAAGGAGAGAGTGACTGGAGGGGAGTTTAGACCAGACAAGAACCTTGACAAGACTGATGAAAAATAAATCCAAGAACAATTAAAATAGGAACTCTGGGGTGAGATGGTTCAGGCAGTGTCTTGATGGAACCTGAAAGCAAAGAGATAGAGAGACTGGTGGAAAGTCACATTCCTGAACATTATGTAGTTGCATGAACCAGGCCTCATGTCTCCTTCTACAACCTTTGTCACTTTTAGCTTAATTTCAGCATGTGGTGATAAGGAAATTTTGTGATAATGAAGCAGGAACAGCTGTCTTTTCAACTGGTGAGTATTTAGTCTTTTCATTGAGTTCCTTCCCTGCTCACTGACAGAAACAGTGATGCAAAAGCAGGGAAATACTACATCTGATTGGGAAATGTGAAATGGACATTTTTCACTGAGGACAATAGAAAGGAAAGGGCAGGAATTAGGGTTAGCACCTTGCTCACTGTGCACTTCTTTGCAACAAGACAAATTAAAGGATCAGTAGACCTTATGAGTCTCCTGTTGCACTGAGCATCTGTGGGATAAACATGAGGCAGAGAAAGAAGAAAAAAAATTGCAATATTGCAAAGGATATCATAAAGGAAACTGGTTTGCTATCTTTCCTTTTTGACTTTGGTTTTAAATTTAATGTAAATTTCACACATAGGAGGGAGCATATTTAAAAAAAAAAAAACCACAGCCCTGTGAAATTTCATCTTTTCATCATGAAATAACAGACCTTCTTTCCTTTCCTTCTGCTGGTCAGTCCCAGCCCAAACCCAGAGTCCAAAACCCATGCTCAATAAAGTATGTGGAATAAAAACAATACACGTTAGAGTACCAAACAACTGGTAATAATCAGGCTTTTGAAATCAGGGGAGTAAAAGAAAAGGAGTTGGGCCCATTTGCCAAAGAAAAAGGAAAACATACCCAAGGCTATTGTAAAAAGAAGAAAAAAAATGGCAATCAGAAAAATTTATTTCTCTAAACAGAAATTGCTTACTAATATAAAGGTCTCCTCAGGGCAGAGGAAGGACAGCAGCAGTTGGACATAATTATCTCATTGACTTTCACCTCCAGCTCTATGGCAGTCCCAGAAATCTCAGCGGAGGTGGACAAACCATCTGATGACTCCAAGTTCTCCATCCATTATTTTAGGCCATATGAATGTCTGCATCCAAATCTAAACACAACTCATAGCTTATGCCTATTTCTACTTAAAATTTATCTTGACAGTAGAGTATTTTTCTATTACTATTATTGGAAACAAGATAAGATTCCAGCTTTGACAAGTGAAGTTAAAGATTTCCACATGGGATTTGATCACAAAATTCTGGAATATTTCCTACATAAGTTCCTAATGACTTCATATTTAATGAAATTTTGAAAAATTGGACAGCAAATCTCAAATTACTAGAAATAGCTTTCAGTGAGAAATTCAATCTCAGTTAAAATTCTTCAGTCTGTGGAGTTTATCATAAAGAGAATTGAGCAGTGATGCAACTAGAAATTTTCACTAGAAAATCTGTGAAAATGCTCTTAAGGTGGGAAGCCTCAGCATGCAATCAGTCTTTACCCAATCAGAGAAAGGGATAAAAGGAATGGAGGCTCTAAAAATTATGAATAGAAATATGACAATGGAAGTGATTATTCATAATTACAAGCTACAAGGAAAGCAATGATATATTCACCTGAGGAACTTTTCAACAGGCTATAGAATTGTCAAAGATATATTTTCACCAATTCAATATTATGGCTTTATCAAACAAAAATTATTGGAGTATTTAGCCAGGCTAGTTTGGATAATCTGATAGATGCATCTCCATATTAAATGTCTTTTCATCACCTTTCTGGCTTTAAATTTGATGACTAAATTCGTCTAGTGGTGTCCCCAGTTCCAGCCTTGAACATCTATGAAGCCACAGACCAAATCCTTGCAGAATGAGCACATGGTTGTGGTGCTTTGGCACAGCTGAGGGTGGTGAGGCACTGGAACAGGTTTGTCAGACAAGTTGTGGAGATGCCCCATCCCTGAAGTATTCAAGGCCAGGTTGAAAAGGGCTTGGAGCAACCTGGTCTAGTGGAAGGTCCCTGCCCACGAAAAGGGGCTGGAAATAAACAGTCTTTAACATGCCTTTTGACCCAAAACATCCTGTGATTCTGTGATTATGGTGTTAAAATTTGAAGTAAGTTGCATGTTTCTATTTTAAAAGTCAATGCAGGATTCATACAGCTCATGTATGTGATGCCCCAAATGAGCTGAAAAGGGGTTTCAGCTGCTGGGGAAGGCTCTTCATGCTGTCAGCCTGTGCAGATCTTCCCTCTGAACAGAAACATGCAGAGCAAACTGCAATTTATCAGCATGAAAGAACTGCCAAGGGAGAAATTAAGATCTTCCAGTGTCTCACATGGAGCCTTTGAATTCAGGCTGTCTTCATAGTAGGAATATTAAGTGATCTGAGGAGACTGCCTTACAGTCATTCCCAGGCTTCTTTGTGGAGTAGCTGGCAGAAAAGATGGGAGGGAAACAGCAGAGAAAGGTGAAAGATAAAAGGAAAATTTTCAAGTGAAGTGTTCCACTTATTTAACTGACTAAAGTTCACCATCTGTGTAGAGCTGTGTTGAGAGCCAAGGAATTTGCATGTTACAGTGAACCATTTATGAAATACACAAATACACATATAAATATATTATAGTAAATTTTCTTGTAGCTGGGGTTTTTTTACCATTAAAAGACCCGGTTTACACTAATGTTCATAAATTTACATTGATCACTTGCTATAAGGAATCAACATGTTTCTAAAGATGCTAAGGATTTCACAGAAAGTTTCTCAGGAATACAGCTAAGGCACTCTTAAGCATTTACTTGAAGTTTTCATTTAACTTCCAAAATGGAATTTTTTTTTTCCTTCTAAGTGCTCCCACCACCACTTTTAGCTGCCTGATTCCTAATTTTGTTTTAATTGGATTATACAGTGTGTATTAGGATCAAACCAGGAAGAATGTTGCAGGTGAAAATTTTTTCACATTATTACACAAATTGACCTCCCTAATCCTTTCTGACACATAAATAAGAAAAATCCTCTCAAGGACGAAGTCACACGTGATATCTCTATGGGTTTGCATGAAGAAATTCAGTTTCCAGCTTAACTTTGTTTATGTAAAAGGCTGCAGATTTACAACAATAAAGAATCTGGAGGCTCAGCTGCTATATTCTAGTAGATCTTGGCATAAAATGAAGTTCTGGACATATCTGGTCACTTAGTGGCAGCGTGTATGGGTAGGGAGAGAAACAAGAGAAGATGCCCAGAGGTATCTTGCTCCTGTGCATTCTCTTGCAGTATTTGTCAGTCCAGCAGCATGTATAGCTCTAAATTATTCTGCACCTTCAACATCCAATCAGTCTTCAGCTAAACTCTCTGCATCTCTTTAAGGAAGTCATGATGGGGGTTCGGTTCTATTGCACTCATTAATTCTTCTACCTTCTCCATGAAAATCGCGGTTTAAGTAGATAAAACCTACAGAGGGGTCTCCCCTGGTCTTGCACTTTCAGTATGGGATGGATTTGGATCAGGATGAACTGATCAGGATGAACTGATCATTTGTCCAAAGTGGACAAATGATCTGAAAGAACAAATAGCAGCACATGCAAAATTCCAGACTGAAGGATGAATAATCAACTGTACAAACACAAGTTGAGGAGTGAAAGTTTTATTAAAAAGTGTCAGGTTGTTACAGTGGATCAGAGGCTGAGTGGAGGTCCATCAAAGCTATCATGCTGTTGAGAAAAAAAAAAAGGCAAACACAAGACCATGAAGCCACTCTTGCTCTCTTCAGGATCAGGATGTCCCCAGCTGATTACAGCATCCAGTTCTGACACATCTCTTAGGGAAGAGCATTCCCTGACCAGCACAGCAGAGAAATTCACCTGAGGTTGGGAGAAAGGCTAGAAAACCTGGTGTGGGAGAAAAAAATTAAAGAACTATTTTTAAGACAATAAACCTGCAGCAGCTCCTGAAGGTATCTACCATATATTCCTGTTTACGTGCAATGTCCATGGAACACATTTACTTTCCTACTTTAGCCACCACATATGGACACATTTCCCTCTGTTCCCATTAGTGAAAAGTCCCAGGGATCCATAGAGTCCTCCAAATTTGGCTTTGACCTCCTCATCTCAAGCCTTTAGACAGCTCCAAACCTGTCAGCCAGCAGGTCAGGGCTCTCCCCAGCCAGCTGCCTTGCAGCTTCTGGATGAGGACTTGGCTGGGCCCTGCCTGATGTGTACAAAATAATCTGGGTTTAAGCATCAACATGTACTTGATTTCTTCGCCCTGTAGAGAGTGTCTTCCCAGCTAAATTACAGGAGTTGTTATTTTGTAAGATAGCAGGAAAGTAGTCAGGTATGAGCTATAAATGCAGATCCATTGCCTATTCAGCTCCACAAAAGAGGAACTGCTCATCCTTAGGGCCATAAAATTAACTATAATAAAACACATACTTTCCTAAAAGAGGCTGTGATTCAGTGAAGCTGAAAAAGCTTCTTTCTGAATAGGCAATAGAACAGGTATTGGGATTCAGCCTCTTCCACAGGTGCAGCATTTGAGCTACACCAGACTTCCATGCTCACTGGCTGTGGAGAAATTTGTGATTTATTGAATTTACTCTGCACCAGGGAGGGTAAAACAAGTAAAGGTTGCAGGAGCATGTGCATTGCCATTGCAACACTTACTGTTGTGCTAAGCAAAGGTACTAATCACAACACAAAAAAAAAGCCTAAACTGCTCGAAAAACCCTAAAGATACATTTTCATAGAAGAATATCTGATGCAGGAAAAAGTGTACAAATGTATGCAAACAGATGTACTGTACTGGGTAAATTGTGGACACTCCCATTGAAAAACCTGGCCATGACTGACCAGCAAGTTCAGAATAATTTGCAAAAATTGTTTAATAAGTAATCATTAATATGGAATAATTCCAGGGGAATCATGGAAGCTAAAAAAATGAGATAGGACTTATTGGCTACATATTTTTGTGAATTATTAGCCTGCAGTCTGCAAATAGCACATATATCTTATTAAAGAAACTAATTTTCTTAGAAAAGAAGTCTTAGGATAGGCCTGAACTATAGTCAATATTCCAGCTGTTCAAACTGATTTTATCTTCATGAAAACAATTCAAGCCTCTATTTATTTTTTCTGTTGCTACTGAATGAGAGAACTCTGACTCCATGTCTTGCATATTCACCCATTCAAATATCTGATTATTGGCATTCCAGTCCCCTTAGTCTTTAGGCAATATCTCCAATGAAAAACTTCCCTATGAGGTGATGGAATATTAGATCGGACCTTGTGGTCATGATCAATCCACAAAACGAAGCTAAACACAAGAGAATTGTTTTTAAACATACATTGAACAAATCATCTGAGGGCATTGCAAACACTGAACAAAGGTGCAATTTGGAGAAGAAAATATCTTGTTTTGCCTCAAATGTATCAAGCATCTCCAGGAGCCCACCTTATGGGTAGATGTGTGCACCTACACACTTGCACACACGCACAGAGCCAGGTACGTGCACACACACATTCATGTGCGTATAAATAGTTTCATGGCAGGTGCCTCCAAATGGCAGTGTTCCCACAGAATCCCCAGCTCTGTTTCTTGGCATGGAAGCAGACTTCCCTGCCGTGTAAAGACATGCTGTTACGCTCTTATGAGTTTTAATTTTCTGGCTAATTGTTGACAGAAGATCATGAAATCTCAGGGCACCCAGTCAACCCTGAGACTGCAAGGGAAAGTGAGGAGCCCAGACACACTTAGCAGCTCTTAATAACTTGTTGAATCTGAACTTCTGTCAACTCTGGCCTTTATTCTTTCCCTAAATCTGCCCTTGGAGCTGTTTTCTGTGTTGAGACATCTTGGGAGCCAACAACCAGCATGAAAGGAAGGATTGCTCTGCCCATCCTTGTAATCCCCTCTCTACAGGAGAGGTGCAGACATCTAAATAAAGAAAATTGCACTTTGTATGTCACCAGGCTCCTCATCCATCATGCTGCTCAGCCAAAATGTGTGCAAATATGCCCCCAGTGAGCTATCTATGGGGGAACAGAAGAGAGAGCAGGAGGGATTGCTATGTCTGCCTGGTTTCTAAGAAAGCAATGGACTCCCAGCCTAGGAAAAAAAAAAAGTGTTCTGATTAGAACACCACAGCCCTTTTTGATTCATTGCCTTGGAGAAGTGAGAGCAGCTTTGGCATATACCCCTGCTATTGTGTGCCAGCTCTGAGAGAAGCCACACTGAGAAGCCTGGGGCTGTACACCATGAGCAAAAAAAATAATCCACCGCAGTAATTGCTTCTTGTTAGTGCAGCTCAAACCCACAGACTGCAAAAGGTTAAGCTTTCGGTATAAAACCTAAATGGAGTCTGTCATGTTGTTCCCTCATAAATACAGTACTGTACTGTTTAGTTTGTTGTTTAAATCCTAATCTTGCTGGTGCCTGGACCTTCTGCAGAAGTCTGAACATGAGAGAAGATTTCTGATGTCAAATTCATTTTGAGAGTAGACATTTATTTTGTTTTGTTGGGTTGGTTTTTTTTGGTGGTGATGTTGTTCTGGTTTATTCTTGATTATCTTTTAATTAATGCTCTTACTCTCTTCACTGGAGTCAGCCAGTGTGAACATGTGACATGCAGAAACACACGTGTATGATCATGAAACAATATTGTGGCCATGTGCCAAGGAGAAGGTCAGGTCCTCAGGCCATGAGCCCGTGGGTCTACGTGTGAACACCTTCACTGTGGGAGCACACCTGAAAGGGTTGGAACAGGGCTCCAGGCTCTCTCTAGGGAGGCTGTGGAGAAGCCACAACCCCCTTGCCTGGGCTCTGAAGAGAAAACAGATTTCTCAAGCATGGCTAACACTGTCCCAAAAGACTCTACACACAGTTAACCTGGGGAACTCACCACCACTAGGCAGAATTGAAACCAAGGTAGAAATGCTATTCAAAATATGGCTGCTGAAGAACACCACAGAAACATCCAGAAGTACCTTAGCTTGCATAAAAATATGTGCATAGGGAAAGCAGCAGTGAATTTACATTCCTAACAGGCAAATTTCTGCAGTCTACACTCATTAACAAATTGCCTTAAAAGGCAGAGAAACAGTTAACCAAAGCGACATCTCCCTGCAGAAACACTGCATAAAAATGTACAAATGTTGTTTTCCTTCTCTGTATCAGCTTGTGTCCCAATGAACTCCTATAAATTATTCTGCAATACAGATTCTGAGTAGTACAGTTAAGCTCATCCCAGATAAGAAAGGTTTGTTGTTTGCAAAGATGTCATGGTTTTACCCACAGTAATAATGTATCCCTAGACACAGGAATCTCAGCCTGCTCGTGTGAATCCTCATGACTTGCTACAGTGGGAAAATATCAGAGTTAAAGATGGGTCAGAAGATGTTGAGTGAGTGATCAGCAATTCAGTCCCCTGAACTAACCTCTGGAAACGCTTTTACCAAATTCGGGGTGAAACAAAAGTTCATCTTGAGCCATTTCAGCATGACCTAAATTGTGCTGTTCAAGCTATACAGAAGGCAAGAAAGCATTTCATAGCAATTTCTCTAATTAAAAAGTATTTTCATTTAACAGATTTCAAACAGATTCCATTTTTCTATGACAATTTTTGTGAAGCAATTCATTTAAGCACTTATCAGTATGACAAACAGGATATAAAACCAACTTGAGAATGAATGAGATTTCTAAAAGCAATTATTTTGCTCTTGGTTAAGACAAGAATTTTCATAATACTTTTAATTAAACATATCTTGTAAATAGTCAAATAAAACTAATAATATTGGCAATTGTGCACCCACAAAAATTTATCAGACAACTTCCCCTTCTTTAAAGCAAGCAATTTAAAGACATTTGTTCACCTGCTCTACAATTTTGCTTGAAGCTATTAAACATTCAGTTACACTGATCTGAGATTGCAATCATGTCTGGTGTGATGAAATGTGTTAGATTAGATTTACTGACTGGGGAGCCTGGATCACAACTGCTTCCTATTCACTTCAGAATGAATCTGAAATTACTCCTTTCAAAATCATTTTATGAACCTCAAACCTAGTTCTAGTCTCATTTATAGGGTATTTTATGGAAACATAACTCAATTTCTATCCTCTGTCCTGACAACCCTTGTCAGATTCCTGCTCCACCAGCAGTTGCCCATTAGATTGGGTTCCTCAAGCATGGTCCATGCTCTCCTGATCATCTCTGTTGCTGGTCTCTGATTTGGGGGTGGTCGGTTCTGCCCCAACTTCCTCACTCCTACCCTTCCCTTTGGTGTCTGCTCTCTCTTTTCATGTCTGTGCTGCCTCCCACAAATGGAACTCACCACCAGCTGCTTCTCTATCACCCCTGTTGGGTACAGAGACTCTTGGGGAGCCAGGGTTTGGCTGATTTCCCTCTTACCCAATATATTTTCCTGTACTTTTGCTAGTCTTCTAACTAAATTTTTTTTTTAGTTATTTCCAGACAACTCTACATCATAATTTTACCAAACCCTTCAGTGCAGTTTTCCTCAGCTCACTTTTCCCTCACCATCTCTACTTTGGAGCTCCTTTCATCCTAAACTTTCACCACGTCAGATCTCACCAGTGCTTTCAAAGTTGCAGCATCACCTTCCTCTGGGTTTTGGTGCCATTTCTTTTGCTCCCTTTCTGTCTCAGCATTCTGCTTCCCTCTTTCTGATACAAACAGGGGCATATGTGTTCCTGCTTTAGCACTGGCAGCCCTACCTACATGATGCCTTGTCAGATCCTGTCATCCTTTCCTCTGAATTTCTCACTTTCTTTTCAATTTTACTGCATTTCAGACCCCTCCTCCAATCATTGTTCTCTCACTGCACCTCCAGAGATACTGGTCAGGATTTAGGGTGCCAGCACACTTTGACTGCTGGTTGTCACACTGAGCAGCAGCTGCCACCTTACCCCACCCTTGCTGTCCACAGCCACCTCTTGTTCCCTGTCTCACACCTACAAGACCTTGTTACCAACACTTGGAGAGTCACCAGCACCCACTGAGTCACCAGGAGAGCCTGTGTGTGAGCCATTAGCCCTTGGCAAACACTGTGTAAGACATCTAAAGTGGGAACTTTATTAACACAGGGTCTGTATTTATACAGCTCCTAGTTGGGGACCTGACCCCAGAGTTCAGGTTCCCCAGGGGCTGAGGCACAATGACTAATAATGGTACTAATCCCACAAATATCCGCAAGGGAATGTTTTTGATTACAATACAGATGCTGATTTTTGAGCACAGGGTTTCAAAATCTGCTTGCATTGTAATTTAAAAGAAATGGTTATGCTGTGGAAGGCCCTTTGACCCGTCTATACCTGCTCCCAAAGTGATGTGAAATTCATCCCCTGCAGAAAGGCAGAACAATGAGCCAATTAGACCCCCAAGACCCACAAAGGGTGAGTTATGTCCATAGAGCACCTACATGTTATGAAAGTACATTGTTGAAAAAAGTACCCTAGCTCTGGAACAGTCTCTTTGAACACAATATAAATGCTACTGTGGACCACAGGGGTTAATCCATTACAACAAGGCAATTAGATTTAGTGACTGTTTGGAAGATAAAAGCAGCGAGTCATAATCAATCCTGAGAACCCAGACATGATAAATTTCCATAATTTCCTCTTACTTCATAGATCTGAGCATGACAAAGCGAGTTAGGGTGGAGTGGTTACAGTCCCATGTCAGAAATGCAAGAGGAATTTTATTTTTATTAAACAAGTTACATGTGAAAAAAGAGTCTTTCTCTCACTCTCCTTCTGGCAGTCCCATTCCAGATGGTGATGTGTTTAGCCCTCAAATATTTTGACAATGCTTTTTCCTAAGCTTTGAATGTCAGTTTCTGGAGGAAGACAGGAACAAAAGGGGCTTCTTTCCTGGTTCTGCTACAGCCAGGGCACTTAAAATGGAAGGTCCTATTCACCATTTTCTGGTTAAATCCTGATCAGGATAGTTATACTCTGCTTGCAGCTTGTTTCACCCACCATGGTGGGTGGGAAAGCACAATTCCAGTCTTGTCTGGAGGTGGGACATAGTGTTATGCACACCCAGCTGCTTCCCAAGGCACACTTCAGCCATGGACCTAACAATTTCTGCAGCTGAGAGTGGCAAATCCCCCAACCATTAAGCAGTGGGCTGTCCACAGAGCCAACACCTCAGGCCAGTGTGAAAGGCTGGCTCAAAAGAAAACCACCCTGGTAGTTTGAGTTCTGCAGCACAGATCAGCTAACCTGGCTGCAGGAGGATCCTGCCTCCCTGACCATGTCCTCCAACCTCTGTGTTGGCCTAAGTTAGGTAGCTGAGGTTGGATGCCTGCTTGGTGTAACTCCACTGACCTCACTGTACTGTGATATGCCTACAGAGGAAAAGATTTTGTTCTCACTGGGCATGGTATCAAGGCAATGCCCTTGAAATGTTGATGTGGGAAGTCACTGCTCAAACTTTCTCTGGAGATTTGGGTTAGAGGAACAGGACTGCAAGTGCAAGGCACTGCCACCCTGCACAGCACAGCTCCTCCTGCCAACGCTGCCTGGGGCTGGGGAGCAGCTGGGGAGCTGGGATTTGATCACAGGCAATGGGATTCATCTCAGTTTTGGCTCCCCAGAAATTAGTGGCCTAACCTAGGCAAGCTATTGAGACTCCTTCTGAACTCAGGAGGAAAAGATCAGAGAGGGATTAGAATGATAGAAGCATTAGGTTGGGAAAGACCTTTAAGATCAGGAGTAGGCAGAGGTTACTGAGGGATAAAATCCCTAAATAGGAGGGATTAGTATATTGTGAAGGTGCTAACCATACAACACAATAAACAACTTGTTTAGGAAAGAAATTTAATGTTTAAAGAGCTAAAGCAACTCTTTTAATTTCTAGCAAGTTAAAAGCAAAAAAATTAGATCAAATACCTGAAAATGTTTGATAAGTCCAACAGCTAGTTAGCATCCTACTCACCTTTTCTCCTTTTCCTAAAAGAAAGCCCCAAATTAAGCAGATTGGTCTGGCACTTTGTAAAGATATAAGTTCAGAAAAACCACACAGGGATTCTCAGTAAGAAAAGCTGTCCCTAGTGGGACAACCCTATTTTTTCCTAGGAGAATATCAGAGTTGCCTTTTTCAGTGAGCCCCCAGCTCAGCATCACAGGAGTTGCCAACCAAAAAGGTGACAGAGCTCCAAGAGTAAATAAACAGCATCCTTCTCCTCTCCTCATCCACCCATCAGACCCAGCATTGTGCATCTGCTGGCAACATTCGGGTCGGGAGAAGGGGGACGAGCTGCCTCTCTGGCTGTGCTGTTACTCAGTGACACATAATCCCCTGTTTGACAACTGGCCTGCATGTCTGTGGTGATGTGACCAGCTAACAGCAGTTCAAGCATTCCTCTACTGTGTGCAGCTTATTAGGCCTTTCAACATTTTTTCTTATTAATATGAGAATATGTGAGAAGGAAGGACATGGTACCAATTAAGTACAGCCATGAATTTTATGAACAGTATGCTGGAAACCACATTAATGACTTCATCAAGGCTAAGTGCACACATCAGCCCAGTGATATTTACTTCTTAAAATAAATGTAGAGCTCAGGAAAGACTCCCAGCTGACAGCCCTGAGGACCAAAGCACCCTCCCAGCCACAGAAAAGACACAGTGAAAGCAGCAATGGGATATACCTCACTGCATTGCCATGCACGTGTGGGCCCCAAGCCCATGCAAAAAGGTCACCTCTAGACTGGCAGAATAATTCAATATTCCATCCTTTGCTGCTTATCTGCACTTGGAAGAGGTTCCTGTTTACGCCAGCAGTAAGGGGATCTTTAATGCTACAGTATCCAGAGCCTGGATTCTCCTCTGAACTGCAGCAAAACAAATCAAATTACAGTTCTCCAAGAGTCAGCATCATTTCAATGCACCTCTTTGCCTGGTAGGAAGCAGGGGCTCTGAGCTGCCTGTGAATTTAACCTTTGTTGTCTATTTGCTATTTTTTCCTAATATATTCACACCTTTTTCCCCTTGGGTTTGGAAGAAGTTTACCATAAATATCCCTAAACTTTGCCTATTTTCATTACTGTGGTTCCCTTCTTCAACACATCCTTTGCCACACTGTCTAAAGATGACCAACTTGAAAAAATATCTTATCCCATTCCTTATCATACTGACCAGCAATGCCTCAGTGACTTTTACTCCGGGCATACCTGTTGGGTTATTCCCATCCAGGGGGTGGCCAGTGGTCAGCTCTATCCCACTGGATGATTTATTCCAGCTCCAGACATCAGACACTCCCACTGCATTGGTACACCTCAGGAGTGGACAGTCTCAGACTATTCTAATGAATGGTTGGCTTCTGAATGCAGAAAATTTGAGGTTTTTTAAAGACTTTGGGTTTTTTAATGGAAGAAGTCACTTAAAACGCAGTTTATGCAGCGAGAACAGTGAGGTCCAGATCTCCTGCAACAACAACAAATATTTCAGACAACCCCAACCACAAAATTCATATCCAGTTCAGGATTTGAACATCCATAAACTTTGTTCTTGGTTGTGAAATTCAGCTCAGATTCTCATGGCAAATCATTTCTAAGGCCAGTGTCAGAACTGGACCCAGGCCATTCTCTGCTAGGAACTGAATCACTGCACATAGAAAACGGGAAAATTGTCAAGTGAAGAGAAATATACTGAAAAAAATGTTAATGGACAACCCCTTCAACAATGGCTGTTACCTGGGCACTCCATGCATAACCCTGTGGGCTGCTTCACCCTATTTTCTTCAACTTTTATTCCAGTGCTAGTGAAATTTATCACACGCTGGTTTTGCACAGGTACTATTTCATGAGAGGATATTTGAGATAAAACACAAAATCAAGTTTTGCTATGTATTCTTCCTCATACTGAAGGAACTAAAAGAATAAAAGAAATGGAAACAAAGTTTTTCCAAACACATGACAGAAAAGAATTTTTTAACAAACTGAATGATGAACTTGTGAAATTCATTACTTTTACATAAGATTACCAAATACACCTGAGGAGCTAAAACAAATAGTTGATTTTAAAGTAATCTTCTTTTGATTACTTTGAGCAATGAGCAGAGCAGATCTATCCTGGAAAAAAAGCCATAATTTAATCTCTCTATAAAGAAATTTCTGAGGTTTATTTTTATGGGTTTTAATGAAGTTAAGCAAGTGAGGAAATCATTCTTCAGATAAATCCAAGTAATTGTGTTCTCTTCAACAGAATTGCAAAATCACAGATCTTCTGGGTCTGGAAGGCATCTCTGAAGATTGCCCAATCCAAGCCCTTGCTCAGAGCAGGGTCACCTGCAGCAGGTTGCCCAAGACTCTTTCCAGGTGGGTTTTGGATATGCCCAAGGATGGAGATTCCACAACCTCCCTGGGAAACTTGTCCTTGTGCATGAACACTCTCCCAGTGGAAATGGTTGCTCTTATGTTTAAGTGGAATTTGCTGTGTTTCACTGTCCTTTCTTCATTTACTGGGCTCCATGAGATGAGACTGGCTCTGCCTTTCCCCCTAGCCCCTTCAACCAAGCATTTATACACAGTGGTACTTTTATTTTTCTGATGTAAATTCTATATCACACAGTCCTGAAAACACATATGTGTGTATATATATCGATCTAAAAATATAAATAATCACAGTAATGTGGCTGGCTTTAAAACTGCACATAGTCCTGATCATTTTATAGTTACTCCTGTGTGCAAGCCTGCACAGGATCAGAACATTTAAAATAACCAATCTGAATCCCAACAAGAAATATGCATCTGACCTCAGGATGCCAGGCATCACACAAACATAGCTAAGAATTATGTGTGTCAGGAAACTTACGTGGAGAAAGATTAGGAATGGAAACTATGAATATTTAAGTGTCTCCTTGGGTTTTTTAATGTAAATTTCACTGAGGCCAATCTCTTCGGTCCATGTTTTTTTTTAAATATTTCCATACCTCTCGAAGTATCTAAGGTATGTTAATAGCCAGCTTTTATGCAACACAAGCAAAACGACACCATTTCAACTTATCAGAGTTCCTGCTTAGCAAAAATGTCACCTTTACACAGTTTTTCACTTATTTTTGTTGAAAAGTAAAGTCTCTTCCTGCACCTTTTCTGAATTAAAAAAGGAAGGGCAAAGGTGGATGATGAAACGTGCTGTGCAACACAGTTATATATGAGGAACTAGGCATGTAATGTGTATTTTCATAACGTTCCCAGCAGCAGCCAAACTTCCACTTCAGAAGTGCTAGCCTTTCACATTTCTTTTTTTCTATGGGAGGGAAGATTTCCAGCACTGTGTTTAGTTTCCATATCACGCTTTTGCTGGAAATGTCCTCTTTCCATACAGTACCTCTGAGTCACGGCTCAACGGGAACGCTGACTATAATCTCCTCTTGACATTAAGATGTTGCTGAGAGACCAGAGGATATTTCAAGCAGTGGAATTCATGTTCAGCCACATGTTTGGGCTGAGGACCAGTTAAACCTTGCTAGAGCAATATTTTTCTATGCCGTTAGTTTTTATACCAAACAAGGTCTGTAGTAACTGGATGCCTCAATTGAGCAAAGCAGTTTACAAGAAATAAATCACTCCTGGCATTAAGAAAGCACAAAGCCCATGACTCTCAAGCAGAGCATCATTCAGATCTTTATTTCTCATAAACCTAACCCCCAACCCTGTGCATTCTCCTACACGGTGACTTTGAGTTGTGGTCAGTGCATTTCCATAACCCTGTATTACCATGCTTACCTATTCTTGAAGCCTTACTTGGGTGCAAATGCATAAGCCACGATTTTGCTGCTCAAAAAAGGTAAAAAAATGCAGGTGAAGACCTGACATGAGGTAGAAATTTTATTTGCTTAGTAAACCAAACCTTAATTCTCATGCAAAACCCCCAGTGATGCATGAGGACCAAAATTTGGCGCTGAAAACCGTGTGTGGCTGGTGCAAGCCCCTGAGTTTCAGGTCCTCTTTCCACCAGCCCACAGAGGATATGAGTTATTACAACTCCTGGTTCAGCTTTCCGCTCTGGAGGCTCCTGGGTTGCACCCTGACGTGTCAGGTAAGCAGGACCCATCTGACACTTGTGAGCCTCAGGCCTCTGCTGCAGACAAGCTTCCTCCAAGCAGAGGGGGAGTGCAATCCCTGGTGATGAGGAACTCAGTTCTCAGACAGATTTCAGACCAGGAGGTGGTTGTTCTGTTCCATTTCTGGAGCAGCACCCTCAGTTTTTCAAGCCCCAGGGAGCAGCTGCTGCCAGCAGGGAGCACCGAGCAAACGCTTGGAAGGAAAAAAGGAAACAGATCCCAGCAGGTTGCTTGCTTCCCTCTCCATCACAGGAAGGTGAGAGCAGAGTGCTGGACCAGAACTGGAAGTCAACCTCAAACCCACAAGATGTCAACCCTGCCCATGGCCATTTTTGCATCAAAGTGTCAGTGACTGGGCACAACCACAAGGTCATCTCCATCCCTCCACCTTCCAGTGCAAGACCAGATCATACCCAAGAGGCTACAGAGCTTGGTGCCCCTTGGAATAGATTTCTTTCCAAGCTGGAAGTTTCTCATCTCAGATAAAACTGATATTCAAACCTCTGCGTGATGCATGTAGCTATTAGTTCCCCTTTTACAATGTCAGAAAAAGAGTACTTGCATTTTGGTGCCTGTAATCTCATCTCTCCAGACAGTTATCTTTCAGCATCAGAGCCTGCTTCTTCCTCTCTTTCTGTACAACATGTACCATAAGAAGACCTTGATTTTTGACTCAGACCTCTCATTTCCTCGCCATGGAACTGAAAAAAAAGTTATTTTGAGACTTTAAACAAGTTCCCACGCAACAGAATTTCACTTTTTATTTCTCATATAGGTAGTAAAATGGTACCAAAAGCAGTTACTGCTCAAACATAAAGTGTTTTACCTAAATCATATATATTATATGATTCATTATTTTATGTGCACTGCCTTTGTCTTGAAACATTTTTTCAAATGTCCAAAGGGTTCTCAGCCCATTTTACTCACCCTTTGAGATCATCAAGTCCAATCATTAACTCAGCACTCAAGTGCACCCCTAAATTATGTCCCTAAGCACAACATCTATAATAATAATTATAAAAGTTCTCACTTCTGCTGACAAATTAACAAAAATATTTGTCATTCAATCTCAAGAGTTTGTGTGCAGAAATTTTGTTTACTGTAGGAAAGGTGATTGACTAGATATTAATGATGACACTTCTGATTCTAAAAATATGGCTTACATCCACATGAGAGTCAATTCCCTGTATTGTTTTCAGGTACTCTGCTAATTTTAAACAATTTGCTAATTTTCCCATTCTGCAAATGGCTTTTTAAAGATGTACATTGCAAGACAGGCCAAAGGATCCTGCTCAGAACAGCTACATTTATTAAAATAAATTAAATGGGATCAAGCCCCTTTCTCTGGTCCTAAGAGCAGATGGCATAGCATAGATCATACCCATGTGTTCTACTTCATCCCCAAAAATTCCAATGTGTCATTTCCTACAGTGCTTCTCAGGAAGACCATGAAGCAGCCAGCACAGACCAGGTGAGTGACCAGGTGAGCGCCTGGCACAGGCTGAGTTTCAGTGCAGAGATTTAGCAAAGGTCACTTTTTCAGCTTTTTTGGGGATTTGTGCTTTTTTACATTACTGAATAAAACATAACCTTGACTGATAATCCAGAGAGCCTCCTTTTCCATACTTCAGCTATGGACAATCCCCTGCCCATCTCTGCACAGATGCAGAAAATTGCATTTTTGAGCAATTTTGAAATAATGGTAGCAGGGGTGAATGTTCCTGTCCCAGGCTCACTCCATGAATGCAGGAGCTGGGCTCCCTGTGTGGGCACAGGCTGAAGCTCTCCTGTGTGGGCAGATTTCCAGCCTCAGTGGCAAGAGCAGCAGGTAGATCTCCTGAGACTCACGACAGGAAACTCTATGGCTGTGAAGTGCCTTAAGATGCCTTTGAAGTCTCAGCTGTGAATAATCATAACATTTCCACAAAACTGACATAAATTCTATGGTGATTATACTGAGTTCATGTTAACTGTGGAGCCAGAGGTATAAAGCTGTGGCACCGAGTGGCAAGTGTGCTCATGAAACTGGATAGCCCATGCTGTAATTTGTAAAACTGGAGCGTGTGTTTGGCCACTGGATAAAATTGGAACAGCTTAACTTTGTGTCATCAGTCCTAATAACATTAATAGCACTTTTTTCCTAGATGGTAATTTTGGCCAATATTCCTCAAAGTATTTTACAAAGTGACAAGTAAAATTAACTCTAGTTTATAGGATAATAATTCGAGGCACAGAGCGGTGAAATTTCTGGCATTAGGACTCACAGTCAAATATCTGAACACCCTGCCCACCAGACTGCCTTCTTGGTGGTGCTAAATCCACATTTTGGACCAGCAGATACTAAACTCATGTCTTTATATACTCAAATGCTCTTTCAATGTTTTATGAATTTTGTAGGTATATTTGTAGGTATATATCTTCTATGTGTGATATAAAAGGTTCAGGCTAGTTGTGCTAAAGAGAAAACAATTGTTGGAATATTGTTTTGTGCCCAAAGCTGTGTGAGAGAAAAAAGCAGGAGAAAAGAAAGCTGGATAGATTTTTAAATGGAGCAGTATCACTCGTGAGTGCAATTTGCCTTTTTTAAACTGTTTAACCATCCCAAGAACTGTTGTTTTTCAGAGATAGTGAAATAGGGAACACATAGGCACAAACAATTTAGACAGATAAATTAAGAAAAGCAATTAGCAGGTAGGAAACACTCAACCAGCTCTATTCATCTTATAAGCTCAAGTGTTGCCTTCACCCTCTCACACAGCAGTAAATAGGAACAGAGCCAGACACACTGGGTTTAAAGGTTCAAACACTTCCTCCTCCCCTGCCCAACAAAGAAGAGAGATGTCCAAAATATTTCCAAAGCAAATTACGATGGAGCCAACCACAAGAACGTCCTGCCATTTCACAGTGGCTTGTACCAAGCCAGTCCTGCTGTTTTCCCGGCGGAATGGGGAGAAGAGTCGCAGCGTGTTCTTCAACCTCAGCCCCGTCAGCCTTTTCCAGCCTCAGGAATCTCTGCATAATTGATGACCAGCTGACCTCTGTGGCTATCTAGGTGATTAGCAGTGTACTGGCAAGGGTGAGAGCCATGCACTTTGGATCACCCTCCATCAAAGATCTCTTGTGCTCAGTGACAAGGTTGAGGATGGACTTGTCATCTGCATGGTACTGCTCCACCATGAAACACACCACTGGAAATCCAGGAGGACAGCACCAGTGTTTTTTCTTACTTTCTGACAGCTTGGTTTTCTCCAGAGTTTTTCCAAGACCTTTCTCTTGGCTTTCTTAAGAGTGGCTTCAAGTTCAAATGCCCCATTTCTAAAGGGGACTTATTAAAAAGAGGGAAATAAGCTTTTTACAGAGGGTGATAGTGATAGGAAATGGGAAAATAGTTTTGAACTAAAAGAGAAGAGAATTAGATTAGATATAAGGAAGAAATTCTTCCCTCTGAGGGTGGTGAGGCCCTTGCACAGGTTGCCCAGAGAAGCTGTGGATTCCCCATCCTTAGTAATGTCCAAGGCCAGGTTGGAAGGGGCTTGGAGCAACCTGGTCTAATGGAAGGTGCCCATGCCCATGGCAGGGAGATTGGAACTGAATGATTTTTAAGTTCCCTTCCAAACCCAAACCATTTTGTGATTTTGTGATTATTTACAGTACTCTTCATTGCCCAGATGTTGGGGCCAAGAGCCACAAAAAGTCTTGGGTGCTTAACTTGTCCTAATTATCCTTCTAAGATCCAAATCCTTGAATTACCTCCCACCTAACTTTGGAGGTGCCTCCAAGGCACCATCAGCTGTATTCCCTGCATTTGCCACAAATCCTTCCTCCTGGCACTGCTAAAAAGCAAACAGTCTAACATGTGTGTCATTTCTAAATGCTGCCAATCCCCTTTTAAGGGTACAGCTGTATCTATCCAGGAAACTACTCAACAGTGGGGAGGACAGGTGAATAAGGAAACTCTAGCTCTTCTTCACCACTTGATGTGGGATATCCCTCTGTGACAGCACTGGGAAGGAGCTGGCAGGAGCACAGCCCTCTGCCGAACAGCATGAGACCTTAACTCCATACTATTATTCAGACAACACTGTCCTATATGTGGCTTTCATACCATTATGACACTCCTTTTATACATCTTCATAACTTTGTGAACTTAACCATTCAGGCTGAAATTTTACAATTGTGGTTCACCTGTTTACAAAACAGAGCCCAAGGAAAAATAAGTTCCATTGTCTCACAGTATAAAACTCAACAGAACACAAATAGGTGTTTCATTAAAAAATTCTCCTATCCCTCTTCTCCAGAGCAGGGATTTGGAATTCAGCAAGGGGCTTACCCTACTGTCAGAGACATGCCTTTTCCTGCAAAAACCTTCTCTGGTGAAATTACCCAGTGAAATTATCCTATGAAATGAGCCTTTGGGAACTCTGAGGTCGCACACACTCCACAGAGGCTTTTTTTTTTCAAGTTTAACAGCTTTGGAGTTTCCTCCAGTCCTGAGCCAAATATGAGTTTCTAGATAATTAGCTGCTCTTGGCTGTGGAAGGGGTGCTGGTAATGCTGGGGGAGCACGGGGACGGGGGATGCTTCTCGTGTGCTCCCATTGCTCCTCCTGCTGGAGCTGAGCAGCATGAGGGAGGTTGCTGGGGAGGGAGATGGGTAAAGCACCAGCTGTGTGGGTATAACTAGGGCAAGGGAAAAGGCTTGTCCATTAAGGCTTTTCCCACAATTACTGAAGTTGGAAATTTATATGCTTTTAAAGGATAAATGTACTTTCTGTGCAAGCTTTTTATGCTGTCAGTTGAATAAAAATAATTCTAATTGCATGGGGAGATGTAAGCACAAGTGTTCCCAGCACCAAGAGCAGGGATCTCAGCAAGAAAGCAGATGGGGCCTCTTACACCTCTCTTTTTTGTCCCTGTAGTCCCTTACTCTATTTCTCCACATCCTCTTGAGAGTTATGGGACTGCCACATTGCATCTCCTGGATCTTGAGACTTCTGATCCTGAGCACTGGATGAGACCAAGACGGTTTGGAAGAGACAGGATTTGATCCTTTCATTATAGAGCCACAGAATTGTATAGGTTGTAAAAAACCTCTAAGAACCTTGAATTCAACAATTAACCCAGCAATGCCAAGCCCCCACTAAACCATGTCTACACATCTTTTAAATACCTGCATAGATCTTCTGCACATGGAAAGAAAACTGAGACTGCAAAAGCTCCCTAAACTATGGCTTTTCCTAATTTCTTGCTTGCCTTTGAGACCTAAAGCTTTTGAAGAATAGATAGATGTATTCATGTGTTTGTGTGTAATATCCATTTTCCCCACCTCGTTTGTGTCTGGAATAACACAGACACCAGACTATCCAGTGTGAAAATGTACAATATCCCAGGTAAAAATGCTGTCAGAAATTGGCATTTGGCTATGGGCTGCAAAGCTGAGAGAAACCCAAAAAGGAAATCAAGGAGAGTGTCATGAATCCAGTTGCTCAATAACCTAATGCAGTTTTTCAAAGCCTCAGTGGTGGATTCCTGTCTCCAGGCTCTCTTGTGGTCAAGGAAGTGTGAGGAGCCACAAATGACAGCATGTTCTTGGCAGCAGTGTGCCGGCCTTGCAAGTCCTGCAGGACTCTGGTTCTTCAGGTCTTCAGGTTTTCATTCACCACAGAAGTAAAAAGGGCATGCACATGATTTTCTAAATTTTCTTTCCATCTCCTGTACTTCATGCATATCCTCTGGTTCATACGTGTGTGAGTCTGAGAATGAAAGAGGAAACTGACAGATTTATCTATTTCACATCACTTTTCAGTAATGTTATTAGATGGGAAATGAAAAAAAAAGAGAAGAAAACCTATCAAGCAATGAAAAAGCATTTTTAGAAATGGAGACAGTAGACAGAACTGAAAAAACCTGTCTGAAATGTCATAAAATTTTATATGGACATAATTGAAATTTCTCAGCAAATCCTGAAGGGAACAGATTTATTATACAGAGTTGTGACACAGGGTAGCAGATGGCTGGATTCACTTTGAATTTCACTATAGTGGTTTTCTAAGTATCTCTCACCACTAGAAGACACAACGTCTGAAGTCCTTCCTAATTGTATAGGTAAAAGACTTTGTGTTGGACACCATGTGAGATAGACTTGCTTGTTGAGATTCCTAGTGAAAGGAGGTGTTCAAAAATCACTCCTGGCAATTGGGAGAGGAATAAAGAACCATTGCCTCACCTCAAGAGCAGCTCCTCACCAGGCTGTGCAGGGCTGCTTTTTGAGTTACTGAGTAAGACAAGCTCTTCCACAGCTGGAGAATACCAAAGCTTCCTCTAGAGCTTCAATGAAGAAAACCAGGCCAAACCCAAATAATACTCAATGGTGAAAGTGAAAATCCCATTCTTTTAAACCATGTCTTCTTAGATAGGGATACATAACTGAAGTTAAAACTTTCTTTGGAAGACAGAGAAATTGAAAACTTTGCTTTGGACAGTTCAGAAGTTTTATGAGCTTAGACACACAAGGTGCAGACAAGGAGCAAGGAAGGATAAACAAAAAGCGATAAGCTTGAAATTCAACAAGAACAATTTAGATTTGACTAGAGAAGAAACTTTTTAAAGCTAGGAAAGTATATTGCTTAGGAATTTGAGTTTGTCATTACAGGCTGCTTTTTAGAACATGCAAAAATGTCAAGAACAACATGGATCATGTTCATGTCTTCTTCAAGACCTTCATGAAGTCTTTTCCAGACTTCCTGACTTAATACTCCTCAAATTCTGGTATGTCACATGCACACATGTAAAACTACATTAAAAAGACACCAGTAAGGTTACAAAGCAGGCTTCAAAACATTCATAGAAATTAGACTTTATGTTTTTCCTGTCTTTTGCCCCTGCACACGTGTGATGAGATGGCAGCATTATCATTGCCTGACTGCCATTTCCATTAGGAACAATGGCACTGGGGCTGGACTGGACAGGTATGGGGCCTAAATACCATGTGTCTTTCTATTCCAGACCTAAGTGATAATTGAAGGGTAAACTGACTTTTGCAGTGCATTACCAACAACTGTTCTGGATGTGCTGCCAAATCAGCTTTTTTTCTGCTGGATGTTACAGTGGGATGGATTGAAGACCAGTTTTGGAGTTGGTACAAGTGAAACTGTGCTGCACCTCCTTGCTGATGATGGTGAGACCAGAGGTGTTTAATGATATAAAGAGACTGAAGAGATGCTGTAGACCTTTTGCCTAGGTAGTTTTTGATTTGGGTCTCCTTCAGCAGAGCTTAGGCAGACATCACCAGTTCTACCATGAGTGTGCTTTGGGACAGGTCAAGAAGACCACTCCATCCATAACTTGTGTTTGTAAGAACACAGATTTGCTTGACTGTCTAAAATAAAATGCCTTCAAAAGTAGAACTTCTAATTTTTTTTCTACCAGCATGAGAGGAATTAATGAGATTACAGAATCTTGAAGGACTTACCAGTTTGCTGGGCAAAATCTTTGAAAGGTTTAATCATGTTTCAGTATTGTTTTGGTCAAAACAATAAAGGTGAAATAGCAATTCTGGTACATCTCTATAAATCTTCTAAATTTGAATGTGTGTGAAGATTGCATTTATGGTTTCACAAGCAGCTAGAATCTGCAATGCCTCAGAGGAACCACTTTGTCAAAGTGATGACTGCTCAGATGGTTGGTTATAATCTGAGTCAACACTTCCCCAGATACAGAGATGAAGAAGACATCATAATAATTGTCAAAAATTTATGATCTCAGAATTAGTGGTTTAATTCCCCTTCTGCAGCTATTAGCTCCTTTTTTTTTTTCAACTCCACTTCTGCACTCTGCTTCATTTGTTGCAAGCTTAATAAGCAAATCCTCCATTTCTTTTTCTGCTTCTTAATGTTACATGTGCAGTACTAGACACAGGAGCCTTGAGGAAAAAAATGCATATGATTAGATAACTAAAGACTATCATAATTTACAGTGCCAGAAGGCAACATTTGGGACTTGATTGACACCCTTAGTTCTGCCATTTATCAGCTTTTAAGTGCTTGATTCTACAACTATAAAATGTTCTTTCAGGTTGGTTGGATTATTTATTTCTTTATTTTGAAATGTTATATCCTAGATCTCAAAAACCCCATTTTCCTTTCTCCTGCATGGCTCATCAGGTGCCACCATGCCAAGATTCACGTGGGAAGGACTGGGCTCTATTGACGCAGACTGTGGACCAACCTCTATTAAAGATAAAAGAGAAACTTAGCACTGAGACTAAGCTGTCCTCTCCTACCAGAGATTTGTGGAGGTGAGAAAACTTCACCAGCAATTTTCACAGACATTTACTGACTTCAAAGGAATAATGAGCAATAGAAATGCTGGGAGTCATCCAGACTGCAGTGAGCACAAAACCAGGGCTCATTCCTTCTTCCCCTTCCTCTCTTACTTCTCCCAGTCTCCTTCCTACTTCTGAGTATTCCTAAACCCATCCTTCTATGCTAGAAGACTCAAATACAGCTGCTCAGCTCACAGCAGAAAAATATCAGGAGTCAAATTAAGCATGTGGACATTTAATGATTCCCTGGATGGACAGATTGAAGAACAGCAAGTCAGAAAAACAAATAGATAAAAGCTCCTAAACATGTAGCACAAGCAGATGTATGCTTTTGTCTGACCTGCAAAATACCTGATCTCAGATTTCATACTCTCACTGTGCTGAAAAACTGCATTAAAAATATTTAGGGATGCATTATATTAAATTTACAAAATCTGGAGTCAGCACTTGTTCACACACATCAAAGCCCCATATAAACATGGGCACATTTGACTCCGTTGTACAGATGTTAATGACTTTTTTTTCTGTAGAGGTTTACTTTTTGGTCACTCGTGTGGTGGGGAAGATAATTTTCAAGAAGCCCAGTAAGTAAATTCAGTAAGGCCCAAGGAAGTGGGTATTGTCATCTGTTAACTACCATGTTGAGCTTTGAAGTCAGGAGAAGCCACAGTGCTCACCACATGGCCATGGTTAATTTTGAGTGGTAATGTCTTCCTCCAGATGACATTATGTCAACCACTGTAATAATGTGCTCTCTCTAGCTTTGAAGGGTTGGTTTTTTTTGATCAGTGTCTAGGATTTTATCGGAAGAGTCATGGACCTTAGGGGAACAATTGCCAAAAACTCATTGTGAAATTTTGCAGGATCAGATTTCTGTGGTGGAGAGAGGGTGAGAGTCCAAGGCAACTTTAGACAAATCTGTCTAACTCAGTTTATTTGATACAGGTTGTACAATTGCACAAAGCCTTATTTCCCTGTCAATAAGAAAATAATGTTGCTTAATAACAAGAAAATTATATGGTGTTATTTCAGCTCAACAGAATGAGCTGAAATCTTGTAGCAAAATCTTTTTTAGCCTTAAGATAGTATATTTCTATTAATATGAAAGATTAGTGTAAAAATGTTTGTGAGAAAGATGTTTTATGAATGACTAAACATTTGTCAACTCTTTATTACTCAGGTATTATGTACCGACAAGACTAGTGCTCTAATACTTTATATTCTTTTATCCTTTTTATCCTTTGAGTAACTCCTTTTCAGTAAAAAGAAATTATCTTTCAGATCTGTAACAGTTATTAAATTAAATTAGCTGAATTAGATCCTCATTATCTCAATTAAAATATGATCCAGAGCTAATCAGGTCCCCTGTGTATCATCCATTACTGTATTACTCTTACAGTACTACTTACCCATGATCAAACAGCAAAACCATGAGATGACCAGAAACTGAATTTATGTCTCCAATACCCAACTCCAATGCCTTGACCGCAACATCATCATTCTCTTAAATTGGTTGCATTTGGTTTTGGTTATCCCGAACCTCATCAATGAGGTTTTGCACAAGCAGAAAAGAATCAGCATTGGGCTAAAAGTAGCAGCCAGTGGGAGTTTTCCAATCCTAATGGCTTCTGTGGGCTTGAACTGGTATTAATGAGGGCAGGACTTGCCCTTCTGCTACTTGACCCACAAAAGGATTTCAGTATACAGTGCTTGAGAGGTAGGGATAACAGGAAAAAGATGGTCAGGATATGGATTTGTGCATGTCAGCTAGTTGGTCTTTTTATGCATTTCTTTTTCTGGGGGAAATGATCAATCATTCCTCAAATGTACTCATCTCACGTCACCTTCACTACTATAAGTGTTGCATATTGTTAAGAGTAATTCATGTGTCTCATCTTAGACTCATGTGTTTCAGCCAAGGCCTGCATGAGACCCACATACAGAGGTTCTCCTCAAGCTCAGGCAGTTTGTGAGTGGGGAGAGTTTGGATTCCAGCCTAACTGCCTTCAAGACACATGCTCTGGCAATCTGAGGAGTTAACAAATTTTAATTTAACAGATCTTGGTAATTTGCACCTAAAAACTACCCGAGAGAGATTTTGCTGGGTTCATACTTATTTTTAATAACCACAGAAGCTCAGAATTCCTGAAGACCAAAATTCATGTTCATGTTTTCCAAGGCAGAAAAGTGAGATGATGCAGATAGCTGACTGAGGTGACTTAATTAATGGCAAAATTAAAGGAATGTAGTAAAGTGATTCAATAAGCAAAGAATTTAGAACTAACATGTAATTGAGGCCACTCAGTAAGTTCAAATTCAGATCCTCTTCTGAACCAACACATTTGGTCTATAAAAATATCTTCTGAGACATATGAGGTACATAGGCTTTTGCAAGGTCAACTGGGTGTGTCGTCATTCTCCTGCAACCATGAACTTTGCACAGTCTCAATAGCACAGAAGTAAAATGAATTAAGAAAATATTAGCTAGGAGATGTCAGAAATAGGAATGTCAACAGGAAATTAGTATTTAATAGGGTACACCCCCCGGGCTCCTACAGGGGTTAGTATTGTGTCATGTCATCCAGTGCTTTGATCATTGTTCTGAGAACAAGTATAAATATTACTGTTCATAAAGTTTTCAGATTGCACAGTTTTCCAGGTGGCTAAATAACAAATGAAGACTAAGCCTAAGGTCAGATCACATTATTTCTAAATTTTCAGTTTTGGATCACAAGAACCAAGTTAATCTGGCAACAGGTGTACACTTCTGCACAGAAGTAGTCACTCTGGACTCTATAACCACAGAGCCATAGTACCATGGAGTGGTTTGGGTTGGAAAAGGCACTCAAAGATCATCCAGACCAACACCCTTTCCCTGGGCTGGGATATCTTCCACTAGAATAGATTGCTCAAAGCCCCATCCAGTCTGGCCTTGAATACCTCCAATGACAGAACATCCACAGCTTCTCTGGAAAAGTCATTTCAGGGTCTCACCACCTTCATCACAAAGAAATTCTTCCTTATGTCCAATCTAAATCTCCCTTCTTTCAATTTAAAACCATTGCCCCTTGTAGACACAATACAGACAGTGGTAATAAATCTTTCTCCACTATTCCTATTAACCCTCTTCAGATACTGAAAGGACACAATAATTTGGAGCCTTCTCTTCTCCCAGCTGAACCACCCCAGCTCTCTCAGGGGGAGATGCATTTTAAACCCATGATGATCTCTTCCAAATATAGATAACAAAACCAGACTAGATTAAGCAATCCCCAAGGGATCTTATTTCTTTCCTTGGTTTATAGTAGATGCCTGGGTTAGTATCCTCAGTGTTGCTTTCTAAAGTTATACAAGGTAAATCCCACCTCAGGTGAGAACAAAGGAAACAATTCCCTCTAAGTCATGAGATACTAACATATCTTTTACCAAATTATACCTTCAGAACAGCATAAATCAGGAATAGCTCAATTCACTGTTAAAAAAATGACAACTTATATTGGAAGAGAGTTTGAGAAATGATAAAAGAGTCCAGTTTTCAAAAACAGTTTCCCAGTTTCACAGTGTGCTTTTTGAATCACAGACTGTGTACCCCTCATATTTCATTTGTATCATGATATTGCAGATTGAGTGAAACAGTGTTTTTGTGGTAGTAATGCCATCAGTTTTCTCTTAGAATCAATTCATCAAAGTAAATTTCAACAATAACATCAATGTTTTCTGATTGGTGGAGAGTTCAGTGTGTCTTTATCACAAACTCAACCACATCTGTCCTTCAAGCAAGTCTCCTGACATTTCCAATGACGAGGAAGGGAGAATGGCAGGCCTGCTCACCCCTACGTGTCTGGCTTGCCTCCCTGACGTGACATCATTGCTCATGCCCTACTCCAGCATAATCGAGCAGGTCAGTGGTTATTCCAAGCTTCACCCATTCCAGATTCCACCCTTAACCCTCCAAAACGAGTCTTTTATAGTTAAATGATTCACTTATTAGGTAAAATAAACACGAAAATAATGTCAAATTAAAATAAAGCAAAGTAGCATGAAGTTAAATTCAGGCTGACACTGAGCAAACAGTCTGGCTGGAATCATTATACCCTTTTGGAAACAGGCACGGATATCAGAGCATGGATCCAATTAGTTTCAATTGGGAGGACCCTTCCTGTTCCTGTCTCCCTGAGCTTAAATCTCACCATTTAGATGTTATTTTAGAGCCAGGGACAACTGTCCTGCAGTTGCCATCTACAGGAACTCAAGAAACCTGCAAACTTTCTTCTGGGCTCAAGACAACAAGGTACTGAAACAAAGCATGTCATTTATCCTTTGAAAAGATCTTTAAGACCTTCAAGAGGCCTTGGCTTCTATGAAAACCTGGAGAGAGAGCAAACCCAAGCCAGGTTCACCAAGTGCAAGCACTGGTCTTCGTGTCTGGAGCCAACAGAGGGGCCAACATGCACAGGCAAAAAACGAGGGGAAAGGGATGTGCAAGGGCTGCTCTGCCGCTGCCTCAGAGAAGTGCTGTACCACTCTTTCAGGCTGACTTTTATTAATTGTGATCCACAAGGGATTTATTTAGAGGCACTACCAGACCACGTACAGCTGCTTCTTGGCTTTTCTGGTACCACCCCTTACCTCAGCCCAGCAGAGGCACAATGGCACACAAAGTGATGTGAAAGAGCAAGTCAGCAGCACTGGTCAGACAGCTCTCCCTTGTTGAAGTTGTGGTATCATATAGGGAAAACACAAAACCACAAAATTAACTTGGTGGTGCCAAGCGAAAGTCAGAGAGGAACTTTTTACAAGGATAGGTAGTGATAGGACAAGGGGGAATGGCTTTAAACTGAAAGAGGTCAGGGTTAGGTAGGATATTAAGAGGAAATTCTTTATATGAGGGTGGGGAGGGCCTGGCACAGGTTGCCCAGGCAAGCTGTGGCTGTGCCATCCCTGGAAGTGTTCAAAGCTGGGTTGGATGTCACTTGGAGCAACCTGGTCTAGTAGAAAGTGTCCCTGTCCATGGCAGGAGGGTTGGAATGACGTGATCTTTAAGGTCCTTTTTGACCCAAACCATTCTGTGATTCTGATTCCATGCCAGATCAGGATATGTTGGACACAGGATTTTTTACTGAGTATGGCTGCTGTTGGTACCACTCAAACACAAATCCCAGAAGAGGAAGGAAGTGCATTTCCCCAAACTGAGCTTCCTTGAGCTCAGTGAAACATTTTTCAGGCCCACATGGGAGAACAATTCCTAGCAGCACTTGTAGATTTTACACCACTATGGAAACCATGCCCAGGGTGTGTATAGTGCAAGGTTCATCCCCACTTGTTTGCAAACATTCCACCACTCTGAGAACTGGCAGTTCCTGCCAGCTATGTCACAAGAGGCAACATTTTAATATCCTGACCCAACAGAACCCAGGAACATCTCAGCAGCTACCTGTCATGAGGCAGCTGTGAGCACCACAGATATGAGCAGCTCCTGATTTTGTATGCAGTGAGAATCAAAAAGAGTGTTAGGATGTAATTTCAATAACTAGATCTTTATTTATATTTCATGAGGAAATGTGGACATTGAATACCTTTTATTTTATTCAAATTCTTTGTAAAATCTGAAAGCAAATCGAGACACAGTATTTCTGCTGTGGGTATTTTTCTTCTGATATCTGTGTATTTTGTGGCAAGCAGTTTTCATCTCTCTCTCTCTGCTACACCTGGAATTACCAATGCACATAAGTGTGTTATCTACACACTTAAATTCCCTTTCAGCCCAACAAAAACCATACATGTATTTCTTATTAATGCACTGTTGAATTTGAAAATTGGGTAACAGTGATTAAAAATAAAAATCAAAGCTGATATCACCATTTCTGCCAAGTCAGAGTGATCCAATCAAAACTTGGCATAATCAAGGGGTATGAATTCTTCCAAACATTCATTACAATCTTTAAAACAATCCCTCATCCAAAAAGCTGATACAGCATCAGTCATCACTCACACAAAGCATTAACAAAAGAGGTATAAGAAAAGGCAAAAGTAAGAAGTTCTTATTAAAAATCACGCAAATGGGGCAAGAAAAATCCTAACTTTATTTTTGCTATACTCGCCCTTCAAGTATGACAGCTGATGTTGTTTACTTAGGCTTGTGTAGGTTCAGTATTCTCTGGATGGGGTCATCAGCTTTTCAGCAGGACACTTCACATCCTGGCAGTGTGTCACAGGGCGCTGGCCATACAAATAAAAGCCATGTCTAGACAATTCTTGAGAAATAAAACCAGTAAGATGGCATTGCTGTAGAATTGCTCCCTTCCTGTCCCTAGAGAAGCTGATGATCTGTCTCAGCATTTGGCAGCTGCAGGCCAAAACTACAAGCATGAATGAAAAAAGCTGGGATGTAAGTTTGGCTGGGGAAAGAAAAAAGACATGAAGATATTACAATTTGTGGATGTCTCCATTTACAATCTCACGTAATACAGCATTTCATCTCTTAGTACTAAGAATGTCTTAGAAAGAAACATTTAAGACCTGTTTTCATTGTCATCACACTGTGAGCAAGCTTAGCGGACACTATGGCGGGGTAAATGTGTTCCCATTGACCTCACAGAAATCAGAAACTAATAAGAAAGGCTTCTGGAAACACCGCCTTGAAGACAGCCATGAAGAAAAACACTGCTAATCTCATTCCCAGTAATGCATTTTTTACATTTGTTGCCCAGAGAACCTGTGGATGCTCCATCCATGGAAGTGTCAAGGCCAGGTTGGATGGGGCTTGGAGCCACCTGGTCTAGTGGAAAATGGCCTGCCCATGGCAGGGGATTGGAACAAGATGATCTTTAAAGTCCTCTCCAATCCAAAGCATTATGTGATTCCATGACTCTATGATTTCCACAGCCTTCCCTGGCACAGGGTAAAGTGCACATATGGGAATCCCTCCCATATCTACTTTGCAGCAACAGATTGTGCCCATTCTGACCCCTTGAATTTTGTAAACTGTGCAGTCTCAGCACACTGGCTACTGTTTTGTATATTAAATTGTTGGGGGGGGGGGTGATATCAATAAACAGCTGCATGGTCAAATTAGTACTGTTTACTGTCAAATTAACAAGGAAAGTGATACTTTCTGCTCTTTGTTTATAACCCTGCACAGTTGGCCCTGGCATCAGAAAGACTAAATGAAAATGGACAGCTCCTGATGGTAGATGGTCTCTGAGATCAAGCAGAAGGGAAATTTTGTTTGTCTTATAAGCTAAACAGTATCTTTTCAGGTTCATGTGCTCAGAATAACAGCTATTCAGCTGCACCAGCTGTTTTGTATTTCACTGCTAATTGTGTGTCTCATTCCTTGCAGGTCATTGTTTGATTGTTGATGTTCACTCAGGATAAAGGAACGGGAGTCCAGAGCACATATGTGTGCATGAGGTAGAAGAGTGGGGAGATGTTTAAATTCCTGGATGAAAGTTGTATACAGCTGTAGTTTGTTTTTTTTGTTGTTGTACTGAGCTTTGGAAGATAGGCCCTGGCCTTTCAGCACAGTCTCCTAGCTCTGCTTTTGGAAAGATGCTGTAAAAGCAATGTCAAACACTTGTTTGCAACAGTTATGTGATACTGCACCCACACTGAGGGTGTTTTACTCCAAAAAATGCCTCAAAAAATCTACAAACAGACTTTGAGTCTAAAGAAATCTGAGCTCTTCAGTCAAAATATAAATTTTGAACAGAACAGAATAATTGCTTTCATTAAAATATCTACTTTAATAAGGAAACTTAATTTATTCCAGCTGACCCTTTCTTTAGGTGTGGTCTATACTATTTGAATCATGAAGATGTTACCTCTTCACACTGTTTCTTGCCATTCACTCACTCTTCTGCCTTTTTTTTCCTTCACCTCGCCAGTTACTAAAATTTCTCTTATAATAGTTTATTTTCTATACTCCTTTCACTGAGACAGAAATATAGAAAGGCTGTCATCACATAGCAAAATAAAAATAAATGGCCATAAAAAGCAAGTACAACCTTTGTTTGATAGTTTTCCCGCTAATTTTACATTATTTGCCTTATTGTCACTTCAAGACAGGTTTTTGCAAGACACATTGCTGTTGGTGTACCCTTGTCTTTAATCCAATCATAATTCTACCATGTATTTACAAGAGTATAGTTATGAGAGCTGTGTGGACAGCTTCCTCGAGCTGTATTTCTTGTCAGTGGAGACAAAACTTGGAGACAGTAAATACACAGACTGTTTGCATCCTCCTGTTAAATGCTCTGAAACTATGTGAATGAGTGTGACATAAATGCTTGGATGCATTAAACCCAAAATGCAGCTCTTCTCTGTCTCCAGTTAAAAGGCTTTTGTGGTGATATCATGTTGATAAGAACTTTGAAATGCTATAAATAGGTAGATAGGATCTCTAAAGTATGTGTTTGAGGTCATTCTAACTCATCTATCTCAAGAAAAAATTCACTGCAGGCAACATTTGCAGACCACATAAGGTTTGGCAAACAGCTAAAACAGTAAGAGGGGTCATTGTTCCAGAGGGGCAGATCAGTACCCGAGTTAGGCATGAAGGGTGGGATGAATCACATCCCAAGTGCTTTCAGGACACAGTTAGACATGTGCTGGGCATCTGACCTGTGTTTTAGTCACTGCAGGTTTCATCCCAACAGTCAGTGAGGTTCATCTGGCTGCAGGCACCCACATCTGGCCAGAAGTTCTTTGCCCAAGGTTCTACTAACCAGAGCAATAAGGTTTTGACTATAGTGGGAGTCAAGACATATAGTTCGCTGGTGGAAATTGGCATCTGTAGACACCTGAAATGGTGAGTTAAGGTGGCATCTAAGTAACTTCCCTGTGTTCCCTGTGTAAGAGATGGAGGTTAGAGAAGAGTGTTCCTCATTCCACCCTAAAGGGGGAACTGTAAAGCAACAGGTAGGATGCCATACTCCACTAAATTCTGAAAAAACCTGCTTGAGTGATTTACACAATCCACACAGCTTTAGACAAGTTAAATTCAATGAGATGAGAGAGAGGGGATGGGGAAAAGGCATGGGGGGAGAGAGGGGGAAAAAAAAAGAAGGAAGGAAGGAAGGAAGGAAGGAAGGAAGGAAGGAAGGAAGGAAGGAAGGAAGGAAGGAAGGAAGGAAGGAAGGAAGGAAGGAAGGAAGGAAGGAAGATTAAAATTGATTTTTCTTTTTTATTAGAAAACAGCATGATGTATTAAGAAACTATATGGTGATCTTTACCGGCATTCTTAGAGAACAAATGATAATGTGCTATAAAGCAAGATATCAAATCAGGATCCTATAAATTGAATTTTTTCCTGTACTTTCATCTGCATGTTTAATGATATACTTCTGAACCAAAAGCCTCTGTAATATTATTCCTTCAGTATAACACTTCACAAAGGACTAAACTTCAGAGATAACTGAAGCTATTTCTGAATGTTTCTGGACATTTTTAGGTTGATGAAAATGTGGAAACACAGCAGCAAAAGGTGCCCAAATAATATACAACATACCTCTGTTAAACCTTGAACATGGTGTCTACTTTATTTTACCCTAACAGCATTTCTGTTATGTGATGCCAACTAATGCAGGGCAACTGTAAAGTCAAAGAGGATAAAGGAAATCACTTTTTCAAATTTGTGCCAGACTCTTTCAAAAGACAACTAGGAATGTAGCAAAAAGTGATCAAAGGCAAAAGAGCCTGCCAGGCTTTATTTACTCTCTACTCTCTGTCTGTTGGGGATTGACATTTTTTATATTTTTGTTTCTTTTTTAAAAACAATAGTTTAGACAAATGTGTCTAGACTGATGGTAGAGCAAATGTGACATTAATTATGGATTCTTACACAGTGGCTCAGCTTATGCGGGCAGTTGCCAGTTCCCAGGGAAACAAGAACTGCCAGGCTGCCAAACTGGAAATAGCTGCTCATCTTACCATGGCCCCATCTCAGAGTGGGACTGGTATCAGATGTTTCAGCAGAGGCTGCTGGCACAGGGACCTGGGCAGCTGCAGGGCAGCAGAACCAGAAGTGTGCTGCCATATGTCCAGGTGTTAATGGAGAGGAGCCTGCCAGGAGATTGATTTGTTCTCACAGCTCTGCAGGAGGTACTTCAGATCCCATCATGTGCCAGGTAAAAGCCAATTTGGCTTGGAGAAGATTTTTGTGCAAATATGGGGAGGTTTTGTTAGCACCCAGCCAGGCCCATTTAGTGAAATCCCTGAGTCTGATCCCACAGGATTGGTTTGCTCAGGCTTGACCACACAACAACAGGGACCCAGGCATTAGGCAATATTGCAGATCTTTTGCAACAGTGGAAAACATCTTCCTTGCTGGGGACATCTTCCATTTTGGGAAGGCTTTTTTGCTATTCTGATTCCATTCTATTGGTGGCTCTGAATAAATGTGCTGTCAGCTAATAAACTAATGTCTTTCATGTCTCAGTTGCTTCAAGTGATGGGTCTGATATTAAAACATATAATAATAATAATAATAATAATAATAATAGTAATTTTGAAGTTAAATCCTTGTGTTTCGCTCTGCTGAAAATTGTGTCAGGACATCAGATCTCCCTGCATGGTAACCCTTCTCTTTGTGACATTAGCAAAATATAGAATTATGGAATCATAGAAGGATTTGGGCTGGAAGGGAACTTAGAGACCATTCAGTTCTGAGCCCCTGCCATGGACAGGAGCACATTCCACTGGACCAGGTTGCTCCAAGCCCCGTTCAACCTGGCCTTGAACACTTCCAGGGATGGGGCATTTACAGCCTCCCTTGGAAGCTCTTCCAGAGCCTCATCAAACTCATAATTTCTTCCTAATATCTAATCTAAACATACCCTTCTTCAGTTTAAAGACATTTTCCCTTGTTCTATCACTCCATGCCCTTGTGAAAAGTCCCTCTCCAGCTCTCTTGGAGGCTCCTTCAGGTACTGGAAGAGGCTCTAATGTTTCTGTGGAGCTTTCCCTTCTCCAGGGTGAACAGCCCCAAGTTCTCTCAGTCTCCATAGAAGAGGAGCTCCAGCCCTTTGATTAGCTTAATGGCATCTTCTGGACTCATTCCAAGAGGTCCCTGTTCCCCTTGTGTTAAGGGCTCCAGAACTGAATGCAGCACTCCAGGTGGAGTCTCACAAGAGCAGACTGGGTGATCAACAGGCTTTTATGCCAAGATGACCAATGGTCTATTAAATGTGCTCATTCTTAAGAAATGGTTTGTGACAAGCATAATTCTTGAAAAAAAATCTGATCCAGTAGCCTCCTTCCAGCCAAAGACATAACTTTTCTCATGGCATTCATTATTTCTTTCTGTTGAGCTGATTCCTTACAGATCTTCCAGCTGATTCATATTTGGTCACTGATGAGCCACCACATATATTCTGAATTCTTGTGGCGTTTTAGAAGCACACAGCAAGATACAAACACATTGTAATAACAGGACAATCTCATTTAGTGTGGAACATATTGCTGACCATACTCAGTTTAGGCATAAAAGTCTGAGTTGTATTAGTGTCCAAACCAGGTTCTCAGCTTCTACACAAGTTTATAGGTTTTGTGTTATCAAGAAAGGTATTTTTTAATATTTGAGCTTATTTAATAATCTAAAAAAAAAATATGAGATAAGAAAGAAAGAGAAAGAAAGAAAGAGAAAGAAAGAGAAAGAAAGAAAGAAAGAGAAAGAAAGAAAGAAAGAAAGAAAGAAAGAAAGAAAGAAAGAAAGAAAGAAAGAAGGAAAGAAAGAAAGAAAGAAAGAAAGAAAGAAAGAAAGAAAGAAAGAAAGAAAGAAAGAAAGAAAGAAAACTATAGGCAAATTGTTCTGTCTTCTTTTAACAAAGACTCAGCATAATAATTTTTAGAACTTGCCAGTGACACAACCCATTATTGGTTTGCCCATATTAAAAACTTCCTGGCTTTATATTTAATCAAAAATAGCTCTGACTGGCAGAAGTGCTGAAGGCTGTAACCTTCTGGTTATCCACAGAACTAGAATAACAAGGGCAGCAGGGCAACCTCTCCTCACCCTGCCTCTTCACACTGTCTCTGTTCTCCCAGAGGGTCCAACTCTTCCCACTCAGTCCAGGGCTGTTTTGCTGAGTCTGACACCAAAACTGTGCAACTGAGTTTCCTGTAGGGATGCCAGGGATGAAACCAGAGTCAATGTGCAGCCACAAAGAATCCCTTAAAACTTAAGACTCAGAAAAATGACTCAGACTGGCTGAGGAAGCCAATTCATACAGATAACTACTCTCTGCAGCACTCAGGCTAGGGTGAAAGAGGTGGGTGAAAACTCCTGCCCTGTTATTAAAAAAGCAATTTCCCTGAATTCTCCCTGAATTGAATTCTCCATTGCCTTAAGTGATCTGCTGGTAAAAGTGCAGCAGTCAGCTCCCCTGGTGCCAGAACCACAGGCGCTGGGCACGGCCGAGCACCGCGCGTTCTCTGCAGACGGCGCGCTTCCCAAAACTTCTAATTCCACACTTTTTGAGAGGTGTAAATACAAGGCCACTGAAAGCAGGTTGGGTGGGGATGGACCTTACTCTTCCCTCCTGTGTGTATTTAACATGGAGAGGCAAAGGTTATGGGGAGATCCCATTGGAGCTTTTCTGTCCTTAAAGGGGGCCTAAAAAAAGAGGGAGACTGGCTTTTTGTTGCAAAGATAGAGAGAGGAGAAAGGGAGAATGGCTTTAAATTTAAAGAAAAGAGATTTAGTTTAGATGTTAAGCAGATAATCTTCACTGTGAGAGTGGTGAGGCCCTGGCACAGGTTGCCCAGAGAAGCTGTGGCTGCCCCATCCCTGGAAGAATTCAAGGCCGGGTTGGACAGGGCTTGGAGCAACCTGATCTGTTGGAAGGTGTCCCTGCTACCTCATCTTTAATATCTGTTGATGTTCTTGCTGAACATCAATTCATGGTTCTTTTTTCCCTAACACACACAGAAAATCCAGATGCACAACCTCCTATTGGAGGATCCATAGTGCAAAGGCACTCAGCCCATTAAAAGCGTTTATTTCATTAAAAGACCAGGCTAGTGCCTGGTGTGAAAGGAACTATCAAGAAGGATAAGAAGAAGGTAGGACCCCCTGGGTAAAGCAAGATCTACCAAATGGCAGTAAAAGACACTGAATGACATGTTGAGCTTCCTGAGTAGCAAAATTCCCTTAAGTGACCAAATCCTCCTAGGTTCACATTTGGACTGACACTGTCCACCTTCCAATTTTTTTTTTCAATTTCTAGGAGAATATTAATTTTCCATTACATCTTGGGCAAAGAAAAATTCCTCTTTTTCAGTTGAATGCATAAGTAACATCATCACATGGATTACAGAAATGAAATATCTGCCATGCTGTTCCCACTGTGCACAGTTTTATTCGTTTGCTTAAACTTGTTCAGCTTCTGCCAGTAGTCAAATACTTACCTTGAGTGCACAAGAGGAGAACAGTGACTTTCCATCTACCTCCATTTACAAGATGTTTCCTTAACCATGTAAATTTAAGAAAGTGGTATTGTCCCATGGAGATTTCATCAGCGAAGAAGCTGGAGATATATTCTAGATATTCTGTATTTAAGTACTTGTTTTATTAATGTTTCTCTGTGCCTCAGGTCCCTTATTCTTAAGCATTAATGCATCCTAATGCAAGGTAGTAAAGTAAAATTAATCAGCTCTGTTTATTTAGCAAATTCCAAAACAGAAGTGATATTTAACATTAGTAAATGTGCATGTAAGTCTAATCTGAATTTCCAAGAATGCCCTAAAGGACTAAAACACTGCAAAATAGTTGACTAGGTGTTTTTTGAAAGGGAATTAAGAAATACTTTTTTTTATTTTCCCTTTGATTTTAAACTATATTTTTATAGGCTTTTATAAGTTTCTGGTAATTTCCCTGGTTTTGTTCATTCCTAGTTTTTTTATATTGAATAATGTCTATGTTTTGGATTAACTTATTTTGCTTTTCCCTTTCCAGTATTTTTTCATTTAATTGGTCACTTGTCATGAAAAGTGCTTATCTTTCCCCATCCTTACTGTGATAAGAAATGCCTATGACAACAGGCATTTTTTCATAGCTTTGTTTTTTATATAATTGGTCTTCTGGAACAGAAAATCCCTTAAAATACATAGGATGCAACCTCAGAATAGGGTTTTTTATTTTATGAAAACTTGGTTTCTGCATGGGGGTGAGTCTGAGGCTGTTGCTATGAATTATATGCTCCCAGCATCCAAAGATTTTGAACACTCACTGCCAAATGCCAGAATTTACTATTAATTTATTTTGACTTCTTCCTGCCCCACAAATGACAGCTCCTGATACAGAATGGCTCATGCTTAGCATGAACAACACATGTGCAAGACTGAACACTCATGGAATACACACATTCCCTGTGAAAACACGGGCAAAGGCACAGCAGAGAACAGCAGGGGAAGGGAATATTATCTAAGTTGTGAGAGGGAGGAGAAGAGCCAAAACACAACAAAAGGAACCTCTTGGATGGTGAGTGCCAGGGGAGGAAGGTGTGCAAGCCTCTGTGTGGGATCTCACCAGCATCAATGGGGTACCGATGGCCCAGGCTCAAGGCCCACTGAGACCCTTGGAAATCCCTCCTGTGCTGCATCCCTGCCCTTTCTCCTTGACCCCCAGCCCTGTAGTTCTTGTCCCAGGCCTTCTTTGCTGACTTTTTGCTCAGCTAGCTCAGCTCATTAAAGTACCAAAAGATATATCCAACAAAAATGTGTGGAAATTAGCCATTTCCTTCCATTTTCCAGTGGTAGCTCAGCTCACATAGACATTGGATATGCAGAGGAGCCACTCAAGGGAAGGTGCAGGACTGCAGGATGCTGGTCCTTGGCTGTCCCATGGATTCCACTCCACTGCCTACAAAAATCTGCCAACAGTTGTTTGTGATGGATAAATATTGATGGATAATAGGGTTACATACTTTATTTTGAATTCAAACACACTGATGGCACCTATACTAGTACATAAACATGTGAGCAATGCCTCCATGAATGTCCATGTTCACACTGCTAAATTCTCCCCAAAAGTGAGAAGCTGCATCTGAGCAGCTGCTGGGAACAGTCTGAGCTCTCTGTTAGCTCCCAGCTCACAACTGGGTCCTACTGGGATCAGGCCAGAAACATGTTGGGGAAAATTCAGGCAATTCAACAGCAGAGACAACAAAGGGGCTGCACATGAAATGCTCCTTGGCACTGGTTAATCTGTCAGAAGAGGTGAAGATACTGTGTCTCTTATTTTAAAAAAATAAACAAACAAACGAAACAAACAAAAAACCAAGAAACAAACAAACAAAAACCCCACCAATAGCACCAGCAACATAAAAATATGGATCAACCAGACCCACTACTGCTTCCCAGGACACTGTGGGCTCCATCCACATTTTGCTTCCTGAACCCCTCCTAACAGGATGCCTTGAGTCCACAAGTATTTTCTCACTAATTTGTTCTATATTTATCCCAAGGCTGAGTGACCAATCTTTATTGATTTCTCGCCCTTCATGAGAGTTTACATCTCCTCTTTGTATCAGATGACCGTGCCATATAAACATTTCCCAAATACTCCCAGTATGTGCACTGTTGTCATTTCTTGAGTTCAGAGCTCAGGACTTATTTTCAATGCATATTCAGGGTGTGGGGGAAGGAGAGAAAAGGGAAATTTTACAGAGTGAATTTATTTCTTTTTTTGCACAAGAACTAGTCCATATTAATTCCAGTTGTGCTGATGAAAGAAAAATTGTTCTTGGTGTTGCCCAGGAGGCTCTTGTAGACTACAGAGTATTCCACTTCTTGGTTGTAGACCAACACAACCTCACAGAACACAGAGCTCTCTCTTCAGAGCTTTCATCTGGCTCAGCCCTGATTTGCAGAGACATCAATAAGAGCTTTTCTCCAGGCTCCATTGGGAGATGTCTACAGCTCTTGCCCAGTTTGCTTCCTACTCTTCACATTTTGCTGGCAGTTGCCTCTGCCAGTGGAGGGACAGATGTGTTCTCAGTTATCTCCTAATCACTGGCCTATGGCACTGCAATGAGTGGAGGTTTTTGGGGGACTGGAGCAGAATTTGTGCCTTTTAGAGGGGGGTTTCAGTCAGTGGAAGCACAGATACTCCTGGGGGTTGGCTGTAACAGCTGCTAACTGCCCAATCCAGCAAAGCGTGAGAGCCCAGTACTTGAGCTCAGGCCACCCCGACCCCCATTTGTGTGCACCTGAGATAATTCTCACTTGACTCCATCCATCATAAAACTAAATGTCTAGTCTGAGATGGTCCTGAGATGTCTAGTCTGAGATGTTCTTTTCTTCTGGAAAAGAACAGAGCCTCCCTTCCTAGGGGGGTGTATCTACAAGAAGAAAGGCAAACAGCTTTGTGAGGGTGCTCATGTCACATCACTGATGGCAGATACACCTTGGTCTGAGGCAGCCAATGTTAGATGAGGACAAGCCCATCCCAGGGTTTTGGTGTGAGCCCTCATCTCAACAGGGTCACACCAAGGTGCTCTGGCCTCTGCAGAGGCCACACACAGCCCTTACTGATCAGGTAGTTCCTAAAGATAAATGAAACCCTCAGTCACCCTCCCACTCCACATCTGCCTTAAGTAAGTGATTCTCATGATTCATAGAATCATAGAACCATTCAGGTTGGAAGAGACCTCTAAGATCATTAAATCCAACCATTAACCCAGCACTGGCAAGCCACCTCTATCAGCACCACATGTCTTTTAAACCCCTCCAAGGCTGGTGACTCTACCACTTCCCTAGCCAGGCTGTTCCAGGGCTTGATAACAAAGTACTACAAATAAATTAGCAGACTGGTGATTCACAGGTGCAAAGTTTCTAAGACAGTTTAACATTTTTCTGATTGAAGTTTTTTGCAGAGTGGGATATCACTGTCCTGGTGGGAGACATCCAGTGCTGCTGCCTGAATTAACTGGAAAATCTGTCCCAGCCTGTAGATACCAAATGGCATGAAAATCAGCTCCTGGATTTTTAGAAAACCCAGGCCCTTGCATTTCAATCAATTTCTTGTTTATCTCCTCCACAGCTGTCACCTCTTGCAGTCCACAGGGAGTCAGAAGCAATTCAGTGCTAGAAAGTAGTAAATAAAGAAATACAGAGAATTGCAAAGAAAGGACCAGCAGGCCTTATTTTCAGAGCTCATCTTCACTGGTACTGCAGACATGGCATCAATTTGCAGCTCTCTGAGACCCAACACTTGCTATTCACAAAGGTGGGTAACCACCTGCTCCTCTCAGCCACTGCATGTGCGTAACCTACATGGCCAAGAGGTTTTTACTACAAAACGCAGCAGCTCCTGGTTTGTACCACTCCAGGCTGCCCTTCTGTGAGAAGCCACACAGCTCCTCAGGATGCTGCTGATGGCAAACACCAGGAAGGGGTTGACCACTGGGTGCCACCACCAAGCCACGGCCCAGCTGGAGAGGCAGCTGCAGGAACCCAGCGGGGATGGACGCGCGGGGTCAGACGTCCGGTCTGAGCCAGGAGCTGGTTTCTCCCTGCCTAGAGAGCGTGTGGGCATGCACCACATGCTTAAACAAGGAGAGGATGCTTTGGAACTGGCATCTCCACCACTGCCTTCGGTGCCCACAACTATGTTTGCACAAATATATGAGGGGTATCAAGAATTTTATAATGATACTCCCTCGCCCATGGTTCCAGTTAAAACCACTGTAATAAACAAAACACACAGAGCACATCACTGGCACCAGAGGCTATAATTTTCTCTGAGCAGAAATATTACCAAAAAGAAAAAGAATAAAGAAAAAATGCAGGATTTCATCCAATTTAGGAAGAAATCTCTGCAGACCTTTCATTAAACTTCTCAACCATTATTAAAGGAAAGTCAGTAGCCAAAAATTCTTTGATGATGACATTGAATCATTTGATGACAGAGTATTTTGGGAAAGGCTACAGATGGAGATCACTGGTAAAAACTTTGAGTCCCAGGAAGAATAATCTTTCAAATGTCACAATACTTTCTCTTTTGTGGGGGAACACTTTTAACCCTCTTTTAAAGCGAGCTCCACCTTTTCTTTGATATCCTTTGGTTTTGTAGGTATGAGGAAAACAAAATGTGACATCTTTCCTTCTGAAACTGCAAAGATCTTGAGTGATGGCAAAGAGAAAGCAAGTACCAAACAAGGAATCTTGGAACTGCAGGATATGAAACATGCAACTCTCAAGCATACTGGGAGCAGAGGTGTTTACTTTCTTATTTTCCTGCTAAAGACATTTCATAAAACCACAATGAAAACATGGGCTCCATAATGAACAATTCATCACCACGTGACTCCTCATTATTCAAAATTCTGTTGTCTACATATCTTTATGCTTTAAATATCCCAGATTATTTATTTTTCACTAATTTTTAGCACCCAGCTGTGGACACTTTAAAGAAACTGCTTTTGAAGGTGCTGGTCAGTGCTGGTCAGAGGATGAAGTTATCTGAAGGTGCTTCTCTTGCTGTGTCACTCCTGTCCAGTGATACTGACCTTTTATGTGATCTTGTTTGGGTTTTTTTCATTTATATGAACTTCTCTCTAAATTCTGTGGAAATGCTCCTACTCAGTAAACCAAATGAACACCTCTTCAAGCCCATGTTAAACTCTATCCCAGCTCAACAGACCAGGTAACCCCTTGACTTCAATCATGGATTTAAGGATAAGTATGTGCTCATGCATTTTTCCAGGTGGGAGTCAAAGAAACAAAGGATGTGATCAGAGCTGCATCTGGCCAGCTTTGATCACCTGCAAAACAAAGCTATGGGCTACCTGTGCCCACCCCTCTGAGACCAAAACAGTGATCATTTACCACAGAGTCATAGAATAAGTGTTTGTGTTAGAAAAGACCTCACAGGTCATTGAGTCCAACCACTAACCCAGCACTGCCAAGGCCACCACTAAACCATGTCCCCAAGTGACACATCCATACAACTTTTAAATACCTCCAGGAATGGCTATTCCACCACTGTCCTGGGCAGCCTGTTCCAATGTTTCATAACCCTTTCTGTGCAAAAAATTTTCCTAATATGCAATCTAAACTGCCCCTGAAACAACTTTCCATTTCCCCTTATCTTCTTGCTTGTTATTTGGGTGAAGAGACCAACACCCACCTCCACAATCTCTTTTCACATGGCTATAGGAGCAAGAAGGTTCCCCCTGAGCCTCCTTTTCTCCAGGCTGAGCCCCTTTCCCAGCTCCCTCAGCTGTTCCTCCTCAGACCTGTGCTCCAGAGCCTTCCCCAGCTCCGTTCCCTTCCCTGCACACGCTCCAGCCCCTCAATGTCTGTCTTGTCATGAGTTGCCCCAAACTGAACCCAGGATTCAAGGTGTGGTCTCACAGCACAGGGGACAGTCATTTTCCTGGTCCTGGTGGACATAATATTGCTGAGACACAAATGAAGGTGCTCACCCAGTCCCCAGAGAACAGCAAATGAGTAAAGCAAGCAGGTGGCAATGACTATCAGCCAAACATAGCCCATTTTGGTGCTCTGGAAGGAACAATTCCTTTTGAGATGCTATTTCATTTAAAAATGCAATTTAATTTCCAAATGCTGAATTACAATGAGATATTTAACTTTGGTAAATGAAGATTAAATATTTTGGTGCGGTTTTGCATGTGCATCCAAACCAGAAATTTTATTTGGAAAATTTTGACAGGATTACATTTTTAGTGAGAATTTCCTATGGGCTGAAAAATATTTTTCATCTGGGATACACATTGCTCAGAAGATCCTTTAACTCTCATAAGGTCTATGAGATGTGCATTCATATTTTTGGGAGGTGATGACAGCATTTAGCTGTTCCCCTGGGAGCTCAAGTCACTTGTGCAGCAAGAGGTTCCTGACTAGGTCTCTGCAGGTGATGAACCACACTCAGGGAGAACATCAGGATTTCCCTGGCCTTGTTCAGAGTGGACAAAAGCAGGAGAGGAGCAGGCCTGTGATGTCCATCCCTGTGGCTGTGTTTTAGTTTGGGCTGGAATATAGTTAATTTTCTTCACAGAAGCTGGGATGGGGCTGTGTTTTGGGTTTGTGCTGGAAGCAGTGCTGACAACATGGGGTTGTTTTTGTTATTGCTGGGCAGGGCTTGCATAACACCAAGGCCTTTGCTCCTCACCCCATCCCACCAGTGAGGAGACTGAGGGTGCACAAGGAATTGTGAGGGGACACAGCTGGGGCAGCTGACCCCAGCTGACACAGGGGATATCCCAGATGATAATGTATCCTGTTTCAGAAGAAGGAGGGATGGGAGGATGTTTGGAATGACAGCATTTGTCTTCTCAAGTCACTGTTACATGTGAAGGAGGCCTGCTTTCCTGGGGTGGCTGAACACCTGCCTGCCCATGGGAAGTGGTTTATGAATTCCTTGGCTTGTTTTGTTTGTGTGCCTGGGTTTTGCTATCCCAATTAAATTGTCTTTTTCTTAACCCACACGTTTTCTCACTTTTACCCTTCCAATTCTCTCTCCCACTCCACTGGGGGATTGAGCAAATGCCTGCATGGTGCTCAGGGGCTGGCTGGGAAACCACCACAGGCTGATGCAGGACTGGTGGCACTGAAGGGATAAGGGCTTCTTGGTCAGTATTATTTATCAATTGCATTATTTAGCCCCAATGCATGGTGGACCTCAACCCTCTGCATGAGATGGGAGGTGAAGAGCTAAAAGGGAACATGGCACAGGGAGATGTGGCAAACAGCAGGAAGGAAGAAATGGTAATGAGATTATCATGTTTATTCAGTGTCTGGTGTCCTACATGTTCCCAGAAATAATGGAGCACTTGGAGCCTCAGAGAAGAGGGCTTCAGAGCATGATCTGTCTATTTTTTTCCTGTAGGACCAGCAGATGGCAAAAAGGCCCTAAGGAAACATCAATCTCTTTGGCTCTTACTCTGTCTTCCTAACCCACTGCCCCTGGGTTTGCCTTGCCACAGCCACCACTTGCTCCTCTCCTCTTCCTTTCTGTGGAGGAGAAAACCCTCCTGTGAGTCAGGAAAGGGAACAGATTGTCTTGTTCTTCATATGGTATCAAATAATTGATACCTAATAATTGAGACAAATAATTAACCTGACTGTTTGAGTGATGAGTGAACATCTCTGGACAATCCTCTCTGTAAGTGGAGGCTCCAGTATGAAATCTTCCTTTCATTTGGAATGAAATCTTAATTTCATTTTGATTGCAAATTCATGGGAGTAGCACAATGGCTAAAGAACTTACTGTATTATTTGCACATAGTGTCAGATATTTTCATTATTTTATTGCTATTACTATGACAGGATGTCAGGCTGGGTGGACAATCTCTTTCAAAGCTTGCTGGCATTACCTATTGATGATTTGTCACCATCCCTTATGCTTCCCTGTAGTTTTTTTCGGAGGAAGGGATTAACCAAATGCTCTGCCCTCACCTCCTGACAGAGCCAGGCAGGTTCTGCTCATCTAAACTACTCTGGATAAACACCATCACTGAATTAAGGAGTGCTCAGGCAACCCCTTAACCGTGGAGAGAGTTGTGAACGTTGTAGCAAATACGTGGGACAAGGACATTTTCCAGCAGCTCAGTACTTGCTTAGCAAACCAGCCTCCACAGTGTTGGTCACAGCCCCCAGGGGCTCTGTGGGTAAAACAAGACCAAAGCACTGGGCAGGAGAGGAGTGTTTGTGAAGGAGGATCTCTGCCCTCTGCACTGCCCAGGGCTGTTGGTGCCACCAAGGTCCCACCTGGCCACTGTGACTTGTGGCACTGGGAAATGCAGTAAATTTCATTCAGGTCTCTCCCAAAAAAGCAAATCATAAAAGTACATTGAAATGTGATTTGTTGAATGGTGACCAACATAACAAGCCACCCCAGACAGCTGATTTCCCCAGGCCTTCCCTTCCTGACAGGCAGCTGGAACTGATAAAGCCATAATTGCCCCTTCCCCTTCAGAGAGCATCATGGGGAGGGGTGGAGAGAAAGCAGCCTCTGTTCTACTTGGGCACAGGACTCTCGTGCAAAGCAGATCTTTGGGTGGAACTGGTGCAAGGGTGTAGAGAAAACTTGTATTTTAATCAACAGGTATCACAAACATTTATAATACCTGTAAATACTGTTGTCCCTCTACTTTTCCCAGCCCTGGTGCTGCTGGTCTGTCAGGTGCTGGTGGAGAGGATGGATCAGAGCTCCATGCTGCTCCTCCATGGCACAGATGAGCAATCAGCAGTTTGGCTGCCAGAGGAGCTGTGGAATCAGGCTGGTCTCCCAGGAAACAATGGCATTGTTGCCACTGGAACAAACATCCTGGTGGGCCATTTGTGTTTATCTGGTATTTCCATTCTCTGCTGATTAACCCAGCCAAGTGAGGTCTTCATGTGGTAATTACAGCACAGCTCATTTGTGTGTGTTTTACAATGGTGTTGATATAATCCCACTAGAGCACCCCAAGCATGTGCAAGGAGTTCCCACCAGAAATCCAAATAACGCCCCAGCACTGCTGACAGCTTAATAACATGACAAAGTTCAGTCTTGCTGGATGTCAGGGACAGGAATGCAGCTCAGGCTGCTCTGACCTGGAGCTTTCAAAATACTGTACAGTTGAGGCTGAGTGTTTGACAAATAACCTTTTCTTTGCCTGCTCAAATCCATCAGACGCTACCAGGTGCCACGGAGAGGCCACATGCCACTGTTAAAATGTTAAATTGAGTGGCACAGCCATCGAAAGCTCTGAGGAGGGACATTTATCTTTATTATTATTGTTATTAATAATGCAGATATTGCTGTGCATTGCATTCCAAGGTATTTTTGCAGCACTAAATCATCCAAACGCCCATTGACGGCCCTGATAAATCACACAATAAACCAAAATTCAATACAGCTGTCAGCCCAGACCCTAAGCAAAATCTCAGTGAGCTTAATTATAAAGTTCAGGCAGAGACTGAGCCTGCTTCAGAGGGGACAAGGGGCAGCCTGGCACTGGGATGAGGAGCAGGCTGGCATTGCCACTCCAGGAGCTCAGGAAAGGCTGCATCAGCCCTGTCCTCCCATCCACAGCATCCCAGCCCTGCCACAAGCAGCAAGGTGGGGATAGCTGCTCATGACAGCACCTCTCATTGCTTTCTTCTTTCTGCTCTTTCCGCTCTGCTTTACTTCTGATTTATTTTAAGGTATTTCTCTCTCTTTGTATTATTTTTGCTTTTCCTTTTGCTCCTCTCCTTTCCTTCCATCCCTTCTCTTTCCACCGTCACTTGCTTTCTGCCTCACCATCCCTTTCTTGCTCTCTCCTTCTTCTTCCCCTCCTGACCCCCCCCCATCAAAGCAAGGAAACCATAACCCAAAGGAAGAACAAGAGTTGAACCTGTGCCAACACAATGGGCCAAGAGGCTACATATGGAACCAGCAAATCACAGAGCCATGAAGGATGTTAGTGATTTAAAGTTATGTATATTGAAGTCTGGATCTTAAAATGAATCCATAATAGTAGAGGTAACTAATGGAGAGACTTAACTGACAGCAAGCAGAATTTTTTTCTCTAACATTGTTATGTTCCCACAAACTCCTCTTTTCCTGTCCCCACCCTTCCCCTGCTCCCCTCTCTGATTAGTTCAACATCCATGCTGACAATGAAAGGCTAAATCTGCTGCTTTATGAATAAAGATTTTACCCTATACACCATAAATATGAGTGCTGGTTGCAGAGCAAAGCATCCAACTGGCTCCAACATCTGTGGGGCTCTCCCTGGGGAATCATGCCAGTGGCAAGGGATGGGGACTATTCCCAGCAGAGCAGGCAGGCAGCACAGCTCTGGCTGTGGTGTGATAAATAACCTTCTGAGGATTTGGGATTCAGCAGAGATGTGGTGCCAAAGCCAGCTGGTCCTGTGGTGGCTCAAATCCCAGCTGCACTGATTTTCTGCCATCATTAAGGATGACAAGGGAAAACCAGACTAAAATGCTGCTCAAAGGGAAGGATGTCACTGCACATGTGTGCATGTATGGATAGGTGTGCATATGTGTACAAAACATTTTACAAAGCACAACTACAGCAAAACATTACCATAATTGCAAAGTCACTCCAGAGTCAGGAAAGATCAAATATTGATCATCTGCCCCAAATTTGCTACATTTTATATGCAAGCTTCATGGTGGCACTGGGACCTGAGGCAACAGCTGAGGGGCAGGAGCTTCTGAGCAGTCACAGCTGCACGTGGAACCTAACCCAAATACCTGCCTTTACTCCTTGGTGGATATATGTATAAAAATTTATAAGTTTTTATATATAAATACATAAATATGCATGTGTATCTTGGCTCAGGCCATCTAGTACCCTCCCAAACTAACCTTTGAAATCAGCTGGAAGCTCATTTGTCCAGGGGGTGTTTCTAACAAGCCATTTGCAGGCAGCTATTCAGTTGAGGAGAGTAAACCAGTATGGACAGGAGCCAGTTCATGCCAGTTTGTCCCAAAGGTTGGGAGTGATCCCAGTACATTGAGTTTATTGGTACAGCAGTTCCCTGAAATCACAGCACAGTGTGAAAATCACATCTTTAATAGGTGAAATGTAGCATCTAAAGCAAGAACTCATCTCTGAAGTTTTCAGTCTTGGTTCCCCACACTGTGAAACATCATCCTCTGCCCCTTGGGGACACAAGAAGTGATCTGGTGAATGTTTGTGAAGCAGTCACAAACAACGCTGCTGCAGAGAGCACATGATATTGTGACTGTTTTAAAGAGTTTCCAAACAGGCTGAGCAATAAGGAATAAAGAAGGCCCAGCACGACTCTGTGCCAAGAAAACAAATTGCATCACCCATTGAGGGCACTGATAGGCCAGGAGCTGTGCAGGATGTGGTGCATAAGCTGATGAAAGCTGGTACCACAACCCGTCCACACCAGGAGTTGGATGAGGATTACACAGGTGACCTCAACTCCAGCGGGTTCTTCAAAGTCCTTCCCTTGGCACCAATAATGTTCTTTAATGTTGTTTTAACAAAGGTTTGAGGGAAGGGGGACTTCTTGCAATAAGTTCTTTCTCACAATTCCCAATGAATGCAGTTTCTGTCCAGCTTTTCCCAAAACTTGTGGCTTTCAGTGCAAGGGAACTAGAAGAAATCCCCTCTGTTATCTCTGCTCGAAATTTCAGGAGCATAAGGGTTACAAGGCTTACGTGTATGCTAAAGAAAACACTCTTTCTTCTTGTTTTTGGCAGGTTAGACTATTCAAACTGCTGCACCTTCTTCCCTATGGCATTAAATTTCCCTTTTGCATTCTGCAATGCTGATTTAGGGAAAAACTCAAAGAGATTAAAGTCCCTGGGGTGTACACACAACACCCAAGAGAGAAGAGTTTTGTTTCCCTCTAGCTAGTGAACAACAGGGCAGGTTGGAAATTGGCCACCAGCCACTGGCATGGCCATGCTGGGCTCTGGGATGGTGGAGGAGCCAGTTCCAGTCCTGCTGAGGAGTGACCAGACTGTGGGTTTTCCTTTTCCTCCAGGCTCCTCCAGAGAAAGGCTAGATCCTGTCAGCGGTGGCTGAATATTGGCCAGATTGTGGGGCATGTGGGTATAGCCTATATTTATTTTTTTAAAGTATATATTTGTTTGATGTTTTGCAAGCATCTGCTTAAGATTTCTGTGCTTATCTAACGGGAGGAAAGAGGCCATTCTTCCCAAAGCCAATTCAGTGCAAGAAAATGTCATAACACTGCTGGGCCCCTTCGTTTCATCCTTCGCCAGAGGGACTCCATAGTTCCTCTGCTGCTCCTTGGAAAGCCAGGAACCAAAGGCTGGCAATTAAAGGCATCTGCTGGGCTCATGAAAGGAAAGGCATGCATGAGATATGAAGGATGGATGACACCTGAAATGTCTAAACTCTTGTCTGGCACAGACTGTACTGATTGCAGCATGTGGAGCAGGATGTGTGGAGTGTTACGTCAGGTAGTCAGATAAAAAAGAAAACCCAAACTAAACCCTCCTTGACAAAGCTTCCCCCCACCCCATTGCTGAAGGAAGAGGTGCCAGCAGCTCCGTGGAGCCCATCAAGGGCTTTATTTTTTACATAGCAAGCAGGGAGAGAGAGCAGTACAAATCCCCATCAGAGAGAGCGATTACCTGGGTAGAAGTGAATTTTCAGAGACTGAATGACCAAAAAAATGACCAGCAGCAGTGAGACATTGCTGTGGAAAGGGGAAGCTTTGGCTTTGCTCAGAGCAAATGCATAAGGAATGATAAAATGAAGACAGGAAAAGTCATAAGTGATCTAGGTTGTTACTCACCCCATTTTTCATCATTCAGATCCGCAATCACAATCACTTATGCGCAGAAACCACTTATTTTACACAGTGCCTAACAGATCTGATGCACTCAGTTTTACTACTGTCAAACATCACCCAGACCAGTGTCCAGAGAGCCTGAGATCTGTGTTAGGTTTGTTAGGTTTGTTTGTACAATGAGAGGGGACAGAGCTGTAGGGAATAATTTTTAATGAAATAAACTACAAAACCACCAGTGTCAAACATTTTTTGTGTATGGTCAGTAGGTCAAACCTCAAGGGTTGGGGCTCTTGGCAGCCCTCTGTGAATTATTCAGTACTGACCACTCTGTCAGAGATACTCATCAGGATGGAGCAGTCTCATATCTGTGGTTCTGGCATGACAGTGACATGATGGAGCTGTGCAAGGTGTGTTTTTTCACAGCAGTGTCCCCATCAGCCACAGCAGTGCACAGCAACCCTCAGCAGCTGAGTGACTGAACAGCAGAGCTGAACTTCCATTCAGGACTGGCTACAAATTAAGCAAAACAAGTATTTATTAATTCTTTGATGTGTCCGGTGAGTTTTTCAGATTCCCTGGATTTCTTTCATGCTTCCATGACTGGAGAGAAAGGGAAAGATCATCTGCTATGAAGGTGCACCTGGGTGTTTGCACATCTAGGGCTCAGTCCAAAAGCCATCAGCCAAGGCTCTGGATTTGTACAGTGCTGGACAAGTGAAATGGCATTTCAGTACTAGTTTGAGCAGAAACATTAGGCTGGCACTTACCACCTTGGGTTTGGAGAATTTGAAACAGATGCCCATTTTTATATCATGCACAACATCAAAAGAGAGGTGGTACCAGAGCAGTGCAGCACTAGAGAGATGTGACCCATTGGGTACAATGTTTGGGAGCAGAAGAGGAGTCAATATGTAAATTCAGAGAAATCCTGCTTGTTCCTCTCCAGCTGCAGCTGTTGGATGATGAACTCTTGTTGTTTCAGATGGAATGTGATTCCCTGAAAGGGATTCTGAGCTTCTGTATCTAAAGCACCTCTGGAACTGGTTTGCTTTGGGGAAGCTATATTCAAAGTTCTGTGCTGGAATTCAATTTACAATACTTCACATTTGTGTATTGTAATCCCAGGAAGAACATCCTGGAGCCAAGGCACCCAGCCCTCCTCTGGCTGTGTCTAATCTCTCACAGCAGAAACAATATCAGAAATGAGGCAAATGGAAACCTACTTCCTCATGGACTTTCTCTCAGCCCTGGTGTTTGGGGACTTCTTAACCTGGATATTGCTTCCAAAGTTTCATGTTTAGCAACACTTATGGATCTATTCTTCAGGAAGTTGAATCCCATACTCATTTTGATCTGCACAGTATCATCCAGTAAAGGGCTCCAAAGTTCAATTACACATTGTGTAAAAAGGCTTTTCTTTCTGATTGCTCTAAACTTGCTGCTTGATTATTTCATTAGGAACACATACCATCTGATATGAGAAATAGTGAATGGTCACACCCCATTTCACCCCTCCATTATTTTATAGATGTATATTATAATCACACCAGTTCTCATATCCCAATCTTAGAGTAAGGGATAAATATAGCTGTATTCAAGCTCTGAGCTCACATTTGGTTTTTTTGCAGGCAAAGAAAAGTTGCCTGTTTAAAAAAAAAAATTACAAAATTAAACAAAGTTCCACAATAACCCAATGAGAAAATAAACCACTTTTATTCAAATTATAAGGCGTTAATCACTCTTGGAATATAATTATAAACAGCTCCAATTCAGGAAGGTGGGTTTCTTCATTTAACACATACTCATTTGAAGGATACAAAAGAAGTATTTGCTTCTATATTCAAAAGCTTAAAATGAAACAATGAGCAGATACTTTTTTGCATTTAAAACTTAAATTTAACTCTTCAATAATAAAATATACTACCTATTATACAAAAAGGACAGTATTTTATTCACAGTTGACAGAGTCTCACAATCATAATATTAAACGTGAACTGCAATGACATTTTAAATAGATTTTTCCTATTATTACAGATTATGAGGGTTAGAGCAGCACACAAAGGCCCTAATCAGGGTCCTGTCATGTAAAGAGCTGCACATGCAGAGAACAAATATAGAGTTCCTACCCGAAGAGGTTGCACTCTAATCTAAAATTGCACATTAAGAGAGGATGTTCCTTGACTGAAAAACACAAGTACACAAAGGGATCTGGGCTTGCTTTCTTATCTGATGGAGACCTCTGGATACACAGTTACTTTTCACTGTCAGACACTATAAAATAGTTGTTTACAAATAAATTACTTTCCTTTGAAACTTATCTGGTCTGAGTTTAAAGGTAATTCCTGATTTCTCCACATGAGTTTCAGATCTTGCTTTTAGCCCAGCACTTCAGGTGGGAGCCCTGAAGAAGCCATTAGCCATTTCTGTGATTAATGACATTTTGGAGGAGAAAATCCAGTCATGTGAATTCAGGTCTTGACCAGTAGCTAAAAATTTAAGTGTCCTTTCAAATGAGCTCTTTTTTGCCTGTATGATGCCCTGAAGAGGTATCAATGTCTGACCATCACGTCAAGGTTCACTGCCCAAATTTTGCCTTTCAATATCAGTGCAGGTCTAAGCAACTGTGGGTCTGTTGGGGCACAGGTTGCTCACACACTGATAGGAAACTTGTCCACATATCTATTAAGACTTCCAGACTGGTTCCTGCTATCCTCTCTCAGTGGGCTCCCCTTCCTCTCCTTCAACCTCAGACCTCCTCAAAGTAACCAGAACTGTGCTCCAGATGAGTCAGGATTTGAAAACTAGGTTTTGGAGGGGAAAAAAGCACTTCTGCTCACCCCCAAATCTTATTCTGCAACTTGGTTTTGATCTTCAGGCTTTAGAACTGAAAACGGGTCACAAAAAGAAATCTATTGATAACAAAATCATAATTTTCTAGGAAATACACAGCAGGACCCTTTATTAAAAAAAATAAAAAAGAAAGGATAAAAAGGAGCAAAGGGGGGTTACCATCATAGCTCTGAGGGTTTGCAGAGATGAGGACCTGTTCTCCAGGAACCAAACCAAGCAGCTGTTGGGAATTTGTTCATTGCCTCTGAAAACACAGTCAGGAGTAAAAACTGCCAGGTTTGCACCAGGAAAGAGGGTTGGGTTGGGGAGTGGGGTTTCTCATCCCAAATTCTTACAGTCGATAACGCCCAGCAATTTCCATCACTAAACAACACAACATACTCCTGGTTTCTTTGAAACACAAGGCTGGGAAACACAGCAGCACTGGAAATGAGAAGTGAGGCAGCAGCAGAGCAGCTCGGTGCACTTAAGGGAACATTTTTAAGCCATTTAGCAGGAGTTTATTGCTCCAGCACTGGAGGCTTTGAGCATTCAAGCACGACAGGGTGTGCATTGTTGTGCCAGAACTGCCCGCCCTGGGTGTGTGTGGTGTGGGGCAAGGGGCCAAGGGCTGTGTTTAAACGCACCCACACGAGAAATGCGATTTAGGCAGAACAAAGCACACTCCTGTTGTGCCTCCCCGTGATTATAAAATAGATCTGTGTCATTATAAATAGAAAATGACTGGTGACAAAGATGCTGCTTTGACTCACTTCTGAGGCCAAGCTCCTTCGCTGCGGTTCCTGATGTCAGACCAATTTAGCGGCTGCGCTGCAGGCGAACGTGTCTGGTTTGGGGTTAGCCAGTCCACATCTCATGATGGCTTAATCTCATTTTAAAACAGCAGGGGATTCGCTGGGGTCCTTTGCAAGCATCGCTCCCTCACCCAAGGACGGCTCTGAATGCCTTCAAAACTCGCTGTGCCCACTGCAAGGCTCGGATTGCTAAATACCAAATTACCTTGCCCTCCAAGGGGCTGCCAAAGTTTCGGGGTCTGTGAAGTTGAGATCCTGCTTCCACACAGCTAATGGTGTGGTTCTTGTTTATTCCAGTGGGAACCAAATCAAAGACACAGAAATAATAGCGCTGTTTCAAAAGTGTAAGTTTTCCTCCTTATGCCACTTTCCATCCCAACAAACTTCACAGCATTATTAAATTAAATAATGCAGATAAATACTCTGAATATATAAATATATGTATATGTGTATATATAGTTTTTATGTTGTACAATAAGTAATTAAAAAAAAAAAAACAAAAAAAAACAAAAAACCAAACACAAGCCCCAAAAACCCAAACCAGAAACTAGAACTGAAGCCTCTATTGCAGTATCTGGAATATTCTGTTCATTTACTCCTAACATGCTCCTTAAAAATACCTGCAATCTTTCTGCTTCAATAATTTAATCAGAATCCCACTTACATTTGTATTTTATACCACAGTTTATTCCCAAAACTGGAGATAACCTCTCATTTCCTGAATGCTCTTTAAAACTTTCTTAATGAAAGAGTAGAGAAATCTGCTGTTTGCAAATTCTACTTACTTATTGCTAACTTCCAAACTAAAGTAGTTAATTTAATGAAGGAGGAAAAAAAAAGGAGTGAAAAAGAAAAAGACTAATTTGGTGCCTGTAGCCATTTCCCAAATTCTTCAGAGTTTATGGACCTAGAGAGACAGGGAAAGAGCAACTTCTCAGCAGTGCAGCAGAATAGGCCAAAATGACCCTGTGAAACCCAAGCAATTCTGGGAATTAAAGGATGTTCACTCCTGTTATGGTTCTACACTGCAAACTGCTTTTAGGGCTCCCAGTAGTGCCCATTAGCAACAGCCAAGCTTTTCTGTTTTAATTTAATTTAATTTAATTTCCACCAACAAATTCCACCCTGTGGTGAGAATTGACAGTATCATGTTGAGAACCATTAAAGCATATTTGGATTGTTTTTACTCCATGTATACATAAAAAAAAAAAAAAAAAATCCCCCACCCTTCTTAGTTTTCTTTAGAGAAGCCACTTCATAATAAGAGTGAGGCAGACACAATGGAGGCATCGTTGTGCTGTGGGATCCCACCACAGGGAGTGTGGCTGGAGATACAGCAGAACACGCCTTGGCATTGCACTGCCAGCACAGCCTGGGCCCTGCTCCACTCTGAACCCGCCATGGGACCAGAGCAGAGCCTGGCAGCCCTGCTCATGTCCCTGCAGTCACCACCTGGTGCCCTTCTCTGCACTATGAACCTTTATACCACTCTGCCTCCTCCCCGAGTGCTCTCTGTTCTCTCTGCACCCGAAACATCTTCATGCTTATACCACCTTTGGCTTTACTGGGAATTCCTATTGGGAATTCCCCCACTGGGAATTCTGCCACCAGATTTCAAAGGGAAGAGAATAATAATGCCCTTCATTAATACAGGCTTTTCTGTCATGGCTTTTAGGCCCCTCTCCAGGCAGGCAGGCAGGCAGGCAGGCAAGCAAGCAAGCACATGTTTAACACATCACTAGTCCCTGTTCACATGCTGCAAGCTAGAAATGCTCATTAGTGCTGGATCATGGCTCCAGCTGAGCTCCAACACTTCAGCCAGGGAGGCAGGCTGGAGGAAAGGTGGCCCTCAAACCTTTCATCAGGGCTGCAGCATCACTGGTGGAGCAGTTTTGGCTCCTCCAGAGGGTGGTGGGTCCCCTTGGCAGCAGAGGCACAACCTGCTGAGCTGTGACAATGCCACCATTCAGAGCTGCTCAGCTGATGAGCACAGCTCAAATCCACCACATTCAAATGCATCCTTGGGAGTGTTTTCAGGATTAGCATCCTTCCAGTGAATGGTGAAAGGAGAATGAGCTGGGGCAACAGGGGAATAAGATGATTGCAGTGGTCTCTGAGAGGCTGCTGAGTCCTGAGTGGGAAATGCTTGAGGGGTTACACGGGACTATTCGGGCTTTTACGTCACATGTTAAAAAATGGACATATCAAGCTTTGGAAAACAGAACTGGATGGGGTTTCTGGGCTTCTCTGGGGCTGAGTGTTGTTGGAATGTGGGACAAGGGAATAAAACATCTTAAGGCTCTCTGCTTTCCCTGCACATGAGCTGGAAGGGGAGAAAAGGGAGCAGGACTCCTCATTTCACTGCTGAGTGCTGAGTGGGCTGTCCTAGCTCAGTGTCCAAGCCAGCAGAGCCCTCCTGAAAGGAGGAAATGGGAAATCTGTGACTCAGAGGGAACATGGCTACTACCTGAGAGAAACCCCCAGGCAAAGCTGCCTTCAACATGCTCCATGCTCATGTCTGTGCTGAAATTCAGAGTCCAGACTAAACAGTTACTTAACTCTTGGTTAAAGGATCCCAGATGAAAAGACACAATTTTAGAAATTATTTTAATGCTGTTTTCTCCAAAAAAAAAAAATCATTACCTCCTTCAACTTCTCAACAAGTATAAACCTCCCAGCTTTCCTGCCTCCTCTGGAATTACTAAGTCATTGCAGACATCAAAATTAATGAAGAGATGAAAGATTCAGCAGAGAGACAAAATCTTACTGGAAAAATAGCTCTTAATATAAAAAAACAATTCAAGAATAATGGATATGTTTAGAAAAGTAATAAACAAAGACAAATTTCCTGATGCTTAAAAGAATACACATGAAGGAGGACACAAGACCTAGGGGTTATTTTTTCTTTAAAACACCAATTCTTTTTTTTTGTTTAATAATGCTTCCATGTGCTTCTGGTTTTACAGGAGTGTGATCTCCACTGGCTAAATTTGTGCAGTACTTTCAACTCAGTTTATTAGCCAAACTCAGGTGATGCAGACAGGGGGCTTCATCCCACCAGATGGAAGGGCTACACTAAAACAGTTTCTCCTGTGCCCATCCACAAGAATCCTGCTACTTGTCACTAAGGAAATGGTTATGGCTAACTTGGAACTGAATTTGAGCACAGACAAGAGAGGGAGAAAGGTGTTTAGGGGTTAAAATAAAATAAATATATATTTAAAATAAATAGCATGTGCAATTCACTTCAACTTTCTTGTAAGAAACAAAATTGTCTATTTTCTTTGTGCTATAGACTGTCACTTGCCCTGGCAGTGACTTTTCAGCTGATGCAACCAGAGGAGTAACCAGTAGTTCTATATTCCACACTAGACCTGATAAAGTAATATCATGATGTGATTTCTATAGGAAAAAATGTTTCTTAGAAGCTCTGGTTTAAATAGACTTTAAAGAGATACTCTTTAGTCCTACCTGTGCTGCAAAATGACCTCTTGGCAATTCAAAGAGTTCTGACAGAGAATAAGGGTAACTAATCTATGGGAGCCTCAAGAACTCCCATACCACTGCTAATAGAAGAAAAATCAATATTCCTTCCAATATGAATGGAGTGTTGGATTGACTGAGCAGGGAGCTTTGAAATAAATATCTAAGAAATGTTTGGATGAAATGGACATCTTCACAGACATTTGGTCTGCATTTCTGAAATGTAGATGATTAAATCCACATTGTTGGCTTCTTCCCTCTCTGCACTATGTCTTTCTTTACATCTTACAAAAAATTTATGAACAAAGTTATTGTAAATCTGCAATGTCTGTCTTGTCACTTAGATTCTTTTCAGAAATGCTGCCTTGCCAATGTAGATATACAATTCTGTATGATTAATATTTATTACTTATAATTCTAAATACAATGGAAGGTCACCAAAAATTCTCTGCCTAAAAGAGTCTGGAGCCCTTTACAATCTTGTTGGTGATGGATCCTGAGCCTTTAGAACTGAGCTCAAAATCTTAGCAAAACACTTTTCTATGTAGGATTTCCAGTATTTCCTGCTTCTGGCAATGGATAAAGCCAAGAAGCACAAAGGTGAGTGAAAGTTACAGATCTGAAAACATGAGCTTGGATTTCAAACCCAAACAAAGGTCAGGGAATGCCTGAACCTGTCCATGATCTTGGATCAGCCTATAATAGAGTTATAAGTAAAATGCAAAGTTAGGATGCAGAGTGAGACTTTAATTCAGACAGAACTGGCACTGTAGCTGAAAACTGCTCCATTTCCCTCTAATTGCTCATATCCATCATTATATTTTATCTAGATATTTTGGAATACTCTGTGAAAAATTAATATATTTAAAGATTTTTTTGCAGTTTATTGAAAGGAAATCAGCCTGGGGACTTTTAGATTTTATTATGAAACCTTAAAAAGTTTTTAAGAACATGCAAATCATCTCAGAAGAAGTTCATTTCATTTATAGATAATTTTCTTTTTGATATAAGCCCAACCATTTTTAAACATAATTTTTTTAAAGACAGATGCAATTTGAGGTCACTGAAATAAACTGATTGTGATTTGGCCCTCTTCTATGAAAAACAGAGACAAACTTATAAGAGAATTTGAGAACTATGAGATTCAGCAAAATGGTGAAGATTCTGAGGTGGAAATCAGGGCAGACCTTGGTTCACCTGCCTGAGATCTGCTGCATGTTTGGACAGTCTTCTTTTAGGACACAAATATAATAAGCAGAGAGTAAGAATCTGCATCTACATCTTTTTATTCAAAAGTTCAAAGAAACTGTGACTAAGAAAAGCTACTGACTGAAGTGCAAACTTGGGAAAAGGCAAATGAGAAAAATGCAGTTTCTGTTGATTGACAGGATCATACTGAGAGTAAAAAATCCCCTGGACCATTGATCAGATAGAAGACTTTTCTCTAGGAACAAACTTGCAGAGCTTTGCTAATAACACTTTTCTAAACTGACCAAGCCATCCCGACCCACATGTTGAGTGAAAACAAAAACCAGAATGACAGAAAGAAAGGATCAAGTCAATTAAGATAAATAAATAAATAATTGCCAGAATTTTAAAAAAGAAAAAATAATAAAATAAAATCACAGTAATTTCAATCTCATGAAGAAATGTTTTTAACAAGCCACATCTGCTTGTGCAGATACTTCTAATCTCATCCGATTTTTCTGGCTGCTATTAGTGTTCTCTGAGCCAGCTGATTTCTCAGCAATATTTTAAGGAGTGCCAGCCTTTGCCCTCCAGTCTAGCCACTGCTAAAATAGCCCATTCTAGGAGAAGACTTGGGAGTTCATGGATTTTCTTCCAAGGTTTTGAAAGTTCAGAACAAATTGACCATTGCATGTGAAACAATAGTCAACCACAAACTCTCTTCAGTCAATGAGCAACATTCTGCTCCCAGCTGGGTTAGTGTGAAAAGAGGAATTATCCCACTAAAGCAAAAGGATGGTTTCAGATTTTCATCAGCATCATAGGGCAGAGCCTGGCTTTCGATGTTGTTCCACTTTCCCAGCTCTCTCACTGCAAACATTTCTGCTGTGAGGTTCCCCTTGGTCACAGCTCACCAGATTAGGGTTCCCATCAAATCACTGCAGCTTTAGCAGCTCTGATTTGAAGGGGAGCCACATCAAGTTACAGTTCAGCTTTATTTTATCTTTTAAAACAGCAATAAATCCCTTCACAAACTGAAATCCATGAACCATGTGCTCTCCTGTAGTACTGGAGCACATGAGTTTCAAGTGAAAGAGCTGTCATTCTGAATCTGCTGAAGAAATGTGCAAATAATCACCAGTATAATGCAGATGTGCCAGGCAGGCACTGCAGACAGAGGAAAATAATCTCTTTTAGGAAAAAATGCCTAATTCAGAATTGCAGAACCTGGCTGGGCAAGGCCTGGATGAGTGGGATTGAGGCACCATGCACGGATTTCTGCTAGCACACTTGCTGAATTCCTGGCTGGAAACTTGCCTCTCACTGTGCCAGCCTGCCCTCTCTGAGGCTCTCACAGCAAACTCCTCCTGGGGTGAGATGCTGAGCACTTGCAAGTGACCCATCTGGAGCCCAAGGCGACGAAAGCGCTTCCCCTGCCTGGAATCCATGTGCAGCGACAGCTTCCCACTGCTGATCCAAGTTTCCCAAGATAGCAATTACAGAGGAACTGGCAACCAGGCAGTCAAGATGACAATATCCTGCGTGGTTTGGTTTGCTGTGCCAATTCCCTCTGTGGGTGCTGGAGTCAATCTGCTGCCCCTGTTATTGCTGTGTCTGTCTGTCTCTACCAACCAGCAGATCCACTGGGCATCTTGGCACAGGCCCTGCTCTTCCAAGGGCTGCCTGCTCAATTGCTCTTTCACCCTCTTGCTTTAAACATTTGGATCCAACAACACCATGCAAATTTTATGCAGAGTAGCATCTGCAAGTCTGACATATTCACTCAGGCTTCCCCCTCTTGCGCCAAGTTAAAAATTAATACCCTATAAACTCCTGGGCCTGCTAAGACAGAAGATGCATTCAGAGAGTTTATTTAAATATAACTGCTAAGAGCATTTCTGCTTTAGGGTCAAACTCCTATTTTTCTCCTCTCTCTCTCCTAAATTTTGTTCTTGCCTCAAGGATCTTAATAGAACTGAAGGAAAAAGCGTCCTTGAAATAATCTAGAGAAGAACCATAATCTAGAGAAACCACCAAGTTCTATGTGTTCCTAACTCTCTTACCTGAAATTTCAGCTATTTTTAAAACTCTAAAGGATGCAGGTCATGATGTACCCCCAACACAGAACAAGAAACTAGTCAAGTGGACTCATTTCCAATACTGATTGCAAATAATACTATTTGAGCCAGATCTTGGGTTAGACTTCAAAGGGTGTCCACCCCCACCCCCCACCCCACTACAGCTGCCTTCCCTTTTCTCCAGGGAGAGGCAGATTTGTCACTGCCCAATACACTTGGAACAGGTGAAGTCACGAAGATGCCAACCAGACAGCATAACGATAAAGTACATGTTAAGGCAACAAGGAGCAGAGTCTGTAAGAGGGGATACAGCGCCATGGCTGGGGGCAGTTAGGACTTGCTGAGCCTCTTGGCCACATCTGCGTAGGCTTGCTCGATTTCTTTGTCTGCTGCACAGGTGTTGGTGAACTCATCCCTGCTGTACGCGTTCTTCAGGTACCGCCACAGCCCCGTCATCTCCGCCGGGAACTCGAAGTTGCGGTATTTCTTTGCAACAATCTAAAGCAAAGATAAAACACCTGAAAAAACCCATCTCACAGGGGATGCATCTCCTTCTCAGGGAGCTTCTTGCTCTCTTCTGTCATATAATTAATAGCAAATGAGAGGAATGTTTGGAGAATCAGGGTTTTATCACAGAAAAGCCTTAGAAGTGCTGCTGGTTGTCCCATATCATGCAAGGCTGCTGCTTGGCCTAAGGATACTCTAAAGCTATGACCTGGCTACTGTCACCAAATTTCAACTTTTATGATACTTGAAGTTAATTGATTTTACCATATTGGGGTTTTGGGGGGTTTTTTTACGAGTCTTAAGTACATCACTTAAAGCTGAGACACCACATAAGAAGGAGCTGAATCATCAAGAGCAAGACAGATTTAAGAGAAAGGCATTAGTAATGATTATAACATATTTTCATATTAATTATTATATTTAACTTTTTTTTTTATATTATGGTATTATATTTTTAATATATGTAATATATTTTGCCTGGTAAATGGTGTCAGAGGATATAACCACCTACAGCTGTTGGAAGGCTGTTGGAAGGCTGTTCATGAAAAGGAAAAATTCAGGGTGGTATGGGTACCATGATTAGGAAACCAAGATGATTTAGCATATATTAGAAACAGGAGCATTGGGATAAACTGAGGGAGAAAATGGTTTTTTCAAGACTTGTTAGACTAGGAAATTGTCTATCAAGGCAAATTTTCGATTTCTAAAAACACTTAGGCCCTTATTCAGGAAAATAGTTAAGTGCATACTTAATTTTAAGCACCTGTACAGTCCCATTGAAGTCAATGGGATTAATCTGCACTTAAAGCTAGTTGGTTGGTTAAGTACCTTGCTGGATTGGGATATTTCAGTTTCCCTGTAGAAATATACCATATAGAATAAGCTTGTGGTGACAGAGTGAACTATCTGATAGGAAAGGATGGATTAGCTAATTTAATGAGTGCTTCTCTAATTTTTCTGACAGTATAAAATTGTTCCTGGGCATAAATTACACACATATGTGCCACAGAGCTCCCCTTTATTTTTAAAGCACATGGTAGAGCTGTTTTCTATCTCAGATTTTTAGGACAGTCATGTTCTCAGAAACAACTGTGATTTGTTTCTATTACCAGGATCCACTTGGTATAAGCAAGTCCAAATCCTGTCCTAAACTGCATTTAATTAAGCATTCTTGCCTTCCCTGATGCTTCACACGCATATGGGGGAGATAAAACCTGCTGGGCAACTTAAGTCAACATTTTCAAAATTTCCAGCACACATATTCCATCAAATGAAAAAATAATTCACCCTTTTCTTCTATCTGTTAAATGCTTTTCAGGCAATAACCTATGGCTACGCTTGTCTGAGAAAAATTTTAATTCTCTTTTTACATCTTTCATTTCATCCCTAGGAGACAAGAACCAGTGAGGGGCCACACATTCATTTTGCATTGTCTGACTCCAACGTTGCCAATGAAGACAAGCCAGAATAAGCACTAAACCTGTGAGAATATTATCACATTTCTCACCTGGTGACTTATGTGCTTTTTTTAATTTTTTTTTTTTCTTTTTGCATGTGTGCAGTCAGCTCCCAGGCTTGGTTTATGTTTTGGCTCACAGAGCCAAATTAGATGCATGACTTGGCTTTAATTCCTAGCTCACTCACTTGCCAAGGTCTGCCAGGTACTTGCGTTATTCTAAAGCAACATGTCATCTGATAAATGAAATAAATGCAACATTTAGAAGTCAAGATGATGTACATGATTTGCCCTTTACCAGCAACCATAGTAATCTGAAATCCTGGACCTTGGCAATGACTTTGATTTGTTAACTTCTCTGTGTGAAATACCAGATGGAATAAAAATTCCCCAAAGAGATGGACTGCTGATCTTAAGTTACAAATGGGTGGGAACTGACTAAAGTTTTGACATGTTTCTTAAGGGCATTAGGAACTAATTAATACAAAAGACTGCTGCTACTTACAGCTGGGTAAAAATAAAGAGACAAGACATCTAGAACTTAGTACTGTCTTCACCACTAATAAGTGATGGGACAATTTTCCCATGAACTAAGCATAAAGTTCCTTTATTTAGCCTGTAGAAAACACTGAAGAGCAAAACTGTGTTTCAAACTGCTCTTCTAGGCCTTAAGAACTCTCTGCTGAAATCCACTTTGGCTTTGGCACTCAGCTGTCAGAGCAAGGCACATCAGATAACCATCTTTGACCAGCTCACGACATTTTTTACCTTCACAACGTGGAGCTTGGGCAGAAGGTTGCAGTCAGCAAGTGTCAGGTCATCTCCATCCAGAAACTTGCGTTTAGACACTTTTTCCTCTTCAGTGCTGTCTGCATCAATCTCCTCTGGCAGGGGAGTTCTCAGGTAGTCATCCAGCTTCTTCAAAGCCTTCACTAAACCCCTTTCAAGTGCTTTGCCAAAAAAAGTAAAGAATAAGTGATTAGGGTAGAATAAGAATTGTTTAGAAATGCTCATTATCAATGGCTATGGTAGTGTCTAGAAAAAAAAAGCCAAGAAACAATTTATTCGTTGTTAATTTGTGCTCCAAAGCTGACACAATCCAATGGCAAAGTAGCCCAGCAAAGTACATCTGCATAAAACTCATCCTGCAGTGAGAAAAGGGACACAGGGACCTTGCTGTACCATGTCTTCTCCTGACAAACAACAAAAAGCAGTGGAAGAGATCACAGAAGGAAAAAACAGCTTGTCAAGATGAGACACCAAAAAACCACATATTGCCTATGATACTCTTCTGGTCTGTTGAAAGCCATCACACAGGAACTGGGACACTGTACACTGCTCCTTCATTTTTCTAACCAGCTGCATAGGACTGCAATGAAGCAGAATTTTCTAGCATTACTTCAGCTCTATCAAGTCTTAATTTAACTTCTTTCAACACCCTTGCAGAGTAATTAAAGGCAATAGCAGTAATTCCAAAGATGCTAACCAGAGCCCCATAGAGCTGAAAGATATGCTACAAATGAGATGAGATATTAGCCAGTGTTAAAATTCCCATTTAACTCCAGTTCAACTTGGGTGCAAATGCTCTTTTTGAGAGATCTCAAATAGTCTTGCAACGGAGAGGAGACTCCAGACCTCTTAGTTCAGTTACTGAAGATCATGTCCCACACTGTTGCTGGCTCCCACAAACTCCAATGTTCAAATGCCACCTAGACCTTTACAGCAGAGTGCAAATTTTTCACTCAGGCAAGGAATTTGTGTTTTTATGCTTCACTGTCAGGACAATAGAAAAGCTTGCTTGCAATTGCAAGTGCAATTTGCACTTACAAACAGCTGGATAACTCTGTGCAGGCTTGTGCATTACTCAAACTGCAAACACTCGGGGCAAAGAAGGGTCTTTCGTGTTTCTGTCTGAAGGGTGAAAAGTATGATGGAGTCCTGGTCCCCCACAAGTGCCCCAAAGTGCTAAAGCAACTTAAATAAGAAACAGCAAGAATTTACAATGTGAAAAAATAACAACATGACTCATGGGCTTAAGGCCAGAATTTTAGCTGGTGAAAATTACCTGTGGTGATTTATACTTGCTGCAGATGTGGCCTAGAGTCATTATTAATGGCCTAATACTGTAAAATCTTATATCTCTGAGTAACTTACTGCCACTGAACTTAGGGGAGAGTTACTCAGGTGGTATAGCACCACAAGGCCTATGGAGATAAGTACAAGGACCGATGGGTTCAAACTGAAAGAGAGGAAACTTGGTTAATTACATGCAAGAAATTATTTATGGTTGCCCAGAGAAGCTGTGGCCCCATCCCTGGCAGTGTTCAAGGCCAGGGTGGACAGGGCTTGTAGCAACATGGGATTAGTGGGAGGTGTCCACAGCAGGGGTTTGCAACTAGATGATCTTTAAGGTCTTTTCCAACCCAAACCTTCTACAATTCTATGGTCCTAAATATATTTATGGACCACAACAGGCACTCGAAAGGGCTGCAGCAATCACCCTTCACAGAGAGCCTTGCTGGCACAGGTAACCACAGGCTCTGCTGTCAGCTGCCCCTGTGCTTTTGGCACTGGGAGAAAGGCAGCACATCCAGGGCCACTGAGAGAGTAGGAGCTGAACACCACAGAACATGATTTCCCTGCTGCCCTAACATCCATTAAACCTGTGCCAGCAGTGGAAGTCAGATTAAGCCACTTGATGCCTTGCTCCCACTGAAGTCTCTTGGCCCAGCACCAGGGAACCATACCAGCTCTTTTGTGGCTGACTCTGAGACACAGTGGCAAACCCTGGCTTAATTGATTGACTGGAGAAATGACTGCAATCCAACTGAAAACACCCCCACAAACATAGCAGGGAGGGAAGGAATTTTATTTCTGAAAGCAGAGCATCTAAAGCGACTGAAGTGCTGCTATGCATAAAACAAAAGTGTTGCCATCCTTCATTTAATCAATTCAAATTGAATTTTGACACTGACATTCTGCTGTCAGATGCTGGCAGTGGTGCCTTTAATTTCCTGCAGCTGTCCTGCCTCACAACTTCCACAGGAGGGTAGGAACTGTGGAGTGTGGCAGCACTCAAAGGATTTAGCAATGTCTTTTTGGTTGGACCTGTAACACCTGTTGAATAGACAGTTCTGCTTCTCTTAGTCAGCCTCAGACTATGTCTTACAGTGTGTTCATGCAGAGAGAGTGGACTCCAATTACTGTGATTTCATTAGTTTTGTTCATCTGGGTTTTAGAGATGGCTCAACACCGACCACTTTCCAGTATTCCCTTCACCCAGTAGGATTGTTGGTTCTCCAAGTCATCTGAGCAATATTCCAGTGTCAGGAGGATGTTTGGATGTTTGATGCTTTGTGCTAGCCCATGGGATCAGTCAGGTGTGTGCACAGAGACAGCAGCAGCAGCAGGTGAGGTGTGTTTATGTAACTCTTCTGGAACTTATTAGGTTTTGGGGGATTTTTTTGCTCTCATTGCTCTATCAAAGTGCGTCATGGCTGTCCCAAAAACAATGCCTGGAGTGCAGCCTGTTTGTGACAGCAAGAAAAACAACTGTCTGAATTCATAGTTGGCTCTTGCATGCAGCAGCTTTAGGCCAGAAATAAGTGTGTGTGTTCAGGGCTCAATACATCTGTGACCTAATTCACAGCCTCTGCTGGAGCCCACAGGATGCTGACACCTCACATTGAAATCACCACAGAGTCAGGACCATCTTATATCCTGACAGGCAAGAACTGAACAACTACTTGTGACACCAATGACCCCATTTTTTTAATCAAAACTCTTCTTAGTAAACTCGATCTTAGATCCTAGTAAAGTTCTCAGGACAGCCTGGAAAATAGGAAAATAGTGAATAAGAGAGAACTGCTCTCCTTCCAATTAAATTGTGACAAAAAATTCAAAAACTAAGAGAATTAAAATCCATAAATTGCCACATGAAATGGATTTTAGGTGCACAGGGTCAGATTTTTAAAGCCTGTTGATGATTACCAAGGCATTTTTTGAAATCCATATTCAAATATCCATGTTGCAAATCCTACTTTCTAGGTGCCCTAACACACTCAGATCTATTTGTAGGATTTGAAATCTTATATTCCTTGAGAAGGTACTCAGGGAAATCCCCACTCAAAGTAGGAGGATGTGTAAAAGAATCTCATTTTCTCTCTTACCTGGTAGATACTTATGCATTATTTGAAAGGTGAAAAATTGTGAATGGAGACCAGGAAATGATCTCTTCAGAATAGCCTACAGCTCTGGAACTCTTTCCTGAAGAAAGAACTGTCTGGGTTCACATTACTGACCAAACTCATCTTGGATTAATTGCTTAAACTTGGACTTAATCCCAGATTTCCCATACTGTGGCTATTTCATTGAAAGCTGGGTGACTCTCTACATTGTCTCCACTGAGAACACAGGGAGAGGATGCACTCACCAAGGCAGGGGCCATGTGAACACCAGTCAGCACCAGACTGGATGAAGACATTAAAAAAGATGTGAAGATCTAAAAGGTTCCTAATCCCCTATTTGTGAGAGTACCACCCACAGTGAATTTCAGAAGTGGCTGAGCACCTAATTCCCTTGGCAACTTGTCCTCTAGGAAACATCATTAAAGAACTAAATAGCTTTGCTGATAACAGCCAATGGGTGGGATTAATCTTCCCCAAAGTGAGTAAAATTAAAAGAATAGGTTTGAATTAAACACCCTGGGAACTTCCTCTCTGTTCAGTGGAGTTTTCTCTTCTACACTTGGTTTTGGTGACCCCTATGAGGGTCTGGGGAGAATGAGCTCTGGGAAGAACTTCTCCTGAAGTGTCTAATCACATCCTTGCATTGTCTTGGTAACGTCAGGGTGGAGAATTCAACATTACAACACCAAGTAGAGCCAGGCCTGAGTATGTAGCTCTGTGCTGCTTTTGAAACTTCTACCTCCAACTGCTTCTCCACCCTGCAGACTTTCAATAGGAACTTAGAGATCCCAAATATGATCAGCTCTGAGAGAGGAGCCCTGTCATCAGCTTATCCATGCTACAGCTGAAATGTCTGAACTCCTGGAAACCATTTTTCTGGACAGTGGAATCACCAAGCACAAAGGCACCAGCATCATATAGCCTTCACTGGGATATATTTAATATAACCTTGAATTCCAAGAAATTCTACCCATGTATAGACAAAATCCATGGTGGAACCATCTCTCTCAACCTTCTCTACTTCATTCTGGGCTACTTATGCAGCCAAAGACAACTTCTAGCAATGACAGTCATGCCCTGTCATCCCACCAATAATAAACAATAATATTAGTAAAAAAACCCTCATGAGCTTTTTGTGATTTTTCTTCTCCCTTCAAAACTAGGATTTTAAACAACTTTACTTAAGAATTCTGAGTTAGAAGCCAGAAAAATAGCACTTTCCAACCTCAAAGCAACCACAGAACACTTAATGAATGTATTACCATCTGTCAAATGCACAGGGTGAGGTTCAATTTAGCTGATGATACCTAATTCACATTGACATTCTGTTTTCAGCAGAAGGTTACTTGATGTTGAACAATGAGATTAACAAATTCTGACATGCACAGAAATACAAATAATGTAACAAAAGTTAATAATGGGCAAAACTGTGCTCTCAGTTACACTGACATAAAAGAGGAGTAACTGCATTGTCAACAAGCTATTCCATATTTACTCCAGTTCAACCAAGAACAGACTTTGGCTCTGTTACTCAACTCTTCAAGCAAAAACTTCCTTAAACTATTAGTCTGTGCAACTATTTCCAGGGGATGGAGAGAAACCCTTGTGCCTTGAAGTACTTACACTACATCTGAACAAAACATTGGAAAATGTAATGCATGGAGCAATCCTGCAAGTCAAGGAGAGGGCCAGATGACAAAGATACATTAATAGGTACTCAGGGTGAAATTTTGGCCATCCTGGAGCTCATGGAAGTTTTGCTATTGACTTCAGTGGGATTAGGATTTCTCCAGAAGCTTTTAAAGCCAAAAGAGACTATTTTAATCAGTTAATCTGACCCCTGAAATAATACCAGCCATAAAACTTCCAGCGTCATCAGTCGTTTCCATCTCTGTTTTCTGTGGGTCAAATAAGGCTGAAGCAAAATGGAAAGTAACTCGAAAGTAGTAAAAGAAAAATGGTTTGGAAAAAGTAGAACTGATTCAGACTGCCCACACCCACAGCATTTGCAGAGGTCAGGCGAGGACTCTTTTTCCCCTTCCTTGAACTCCAAATATTTCCTTCCTTGTTTAATGTTGGGACAAGGAGAAATAGCAAAGCAGACAAAGCACATAAACACCAATCTCTGTGGCCTGAACGAGCCACTGGAAGGCAAATCATTCCATCTTAAAATAGTACCCAAGGAAAAACTGAATTACCACCAGAGAAGCCTCAATCTCACTTTCTGTATCTCTCTCACTCCCTGTCATAGGCAGACTGGCTACCTAAATTTAAAATAGCTAAAATGAGGTGAGATGACTCCTTTTTTATGTGCTTGTGTGGAACCTCTTGCAGGTAAGGATTTCACGTGATAGTTATTATGGAAAAAGATTCAAAGCATAGAGGGCACAATCAGAGTATGAAGAACAATAGATTTTTAAGCTAACTGAACATAAAAACTATTTAATGTATGTGAAAAGAGAGCAAAAATAGTTAGTTTTTTAAACAAACTTTAAGCAAAAAAAAGAGCAAGATTTCTAAACAAACATGAAAACAAGGAAGTCATGTTTGGGGATGGTTGGTTAAGTAAGTCTTGCCTAGACATCCAATAATTTTTGCATCACTTTTTAAATGGTGACAATCTTCAAAATTAACATATCATTTCCAAATTAAAAGGAGAACAACCTTCTGCTTCAAACAGTTTAACAGAAAATACTTTTACTTTCCAAAGCAAGTTATTATTCACAAAATTCCACCCACATTTGCCAATAAATCAGGTTACTCACACCACCCATGGCATTTGCATTAAATAAACCTTTTGTCACAAAATATTTTCTCCAAGTCAAGGACAAATATATGCAGCCCTCTTTCTAAGTGATTATCCCTTTGACAACAAGGCTTCAAAGTGATTGAAGCCCAGCAACATCTTGTCTTTTGTAGCCAACATCTGAAACTACCTGAGGCTGATCTCAGTACAACTGCAAGGTTCTTAATTGTCAAGCCCAGGCAAGTACAACAAACCATGATCCATGTACAAAAATGAACAATTCCTGCTGCTACCCTGGATCACTGATTGATGTTTTCCCTTTTTACTGCTTTCTTCCACTGCCCTCCTGTAAGATTTATCCTGTAACACACGCAAATGAACTTGGTGAAATACCAATGAGGGAAAAGGGGGAACAGTACATAAATATTCACAGTCTCAATCAAACCATCTGAGATTTATTTTTCCTTTAAAAAAACAAACCACCTTTCCTGATCACTTCCAGATTCACAGTTTGATATTATATGAGACCCAATACTGTTTTCTGGTAGGAGAAAGGAACAGGCTAAGAAACAGCAATTTAAGGTAAGAAAATAATATCATTCCACTAGTCTGACAGTCTGATTAAAAATCAAGGATTCATATTTTCACTCTATTTTTTCTCCATCCTGCCCTCTTTTGTTTTTTTTTTTTTTTATTCCAGGCTGGCTCAACAGAGTATTGTAACTTTAATCTGTATAGATTAATTCTTCTCCATGGAGGAGCTGTGACTGCAATACACATGACTCTGTACTCCATATTGAACAGTTTACCTTCCCCCCTGTGATTTCAATAAAACCCTTGAGATCTGAGTGCTGCCTTGACTTCTTCTGTTCAGCCATTTAAGAGTTGGGTGCCTTGTCTAAGCTGATTCTGTAGGTTCCCTCTCTGCTCAGAGGGACTGAGCATCTCCAGAGGGTAATTCCACCCAGCTGCCTAAGACACCTGATTCAGACCAGTGTGACTCACTGCACACATGCCCTTCTTGCTGCATCAATTACAGATGAAACCTAAAGGACTAGCTCAGACTAGACACCTCACTTTCAGGGAGGTGAAGTCAGGCAAGATGAATCCTACCCTTTGAATGTAATTTCACAGTTCACCCAAGTGATCTAGGATAATGCCTCCAATTTTTTTTTAAAGTTACTTAAATATTAGGGTTTACACCCCACAGGGCAAATAGATTGCCCATTTGAGCATTGCAGCATCCTTTCCAGGCATGTTTCTGCCTCATAAAATCCCCAGCTCTGAGCAGCAAATGAGTGGGAGGTCACAGGGAGAGCCATTGGAAATGCAGAGGAGGATGAAGGTTGTGTGCTCCCATGCATCCAAGGCATTTAGATGCCTAAGTCTGGGCCAAAGGGAGTTTCTGGGGTGATTCAGCTCTCCTATTAAAGATGTTCCACTCCAGATAAATAATTCAATATTCACTGGAAAAGAGACTTGTGCATGTTCCCACAATAAAGGTGAATGCCCACACAGCCTTGTGAAAAAGCCGTGATCTCTCTGTCTCTGCCCACTTAATGAATCAACAAATACCTTGTGCACAAAGAAGAGAAATAAATTAGTGTCTCTTACTCCTCAAATCCACTTTTACCTGGTTTGGGGTTGTTTTAGGGGACAGGGGCTCATGTTCATCCTCCAGACAAGTCAGAGCTGGGACTTGAAAAGGGGTTTTTTACTCCCAGTTAGTGCTGGGGTGAGCAAACACCAGGAATGGGGTGAGTCACAAAAACACAGGGCACACATGGAAACAGCCACACAACTCTGGTCCCAAATCACCTTTCAGACACTGTCTGAGCCAGGCATAAACAGGGACACATTTTCCATACATGTAGACACATATATGTTGCTCTGTGTATTTGCAGTGACAGAAATGGGGGTGCTAAGCACCAGGAACACTTCCTCCAGAACTCAGAGGAGCATGAAGCTGACACAACTGAGGGATACCCCAAGCACTCTCAGAAACCTGGACACATCAAAGATCTGTTGATTTGCTTATGGGTAAAATTCCCCTTGCCTGACTTCTAATTGTTAGGTAATTAGTCTGATCTAATTGGTCAAGTATCCCTTATAGGTAGCAACAAGAGAAAGACACCTCCAAAGGAAATTCTCCCAACTCATATTTTAAGAAAAATCAAAATGCCCTTTAGAAACATCTCTCTCCATTGATCAGAAATAAACCAGAACTTTTGAATGACTAATATATAACTTTTAGACAGATTTAGGTGAGATGATCCCACCCTTAGCATCTCTCCTCCCTTCTCACCCCATCTACAGACTGATGATGTGGATTGATTGATTGATTGATTGATTAGAGCTTCACTCAAAAAGTTTGGGATATTTTGACAGACGTGTCTCAAAACCTCCATAGAAGGAATGAGAAAGACTGAAAGCTCAACTCCCAGCTACCTTTTCTTAAGAGAGAGAACAATGATCCAAGGATTAAGAGGCTACCTGGATTTAGGAGACTTTAGTCTCTTCTTAAGTTTTCTATATTCCCTTGTAAAAATAATTTAAATCATTTGCTTTGCCACCTCCTATATACAATATAAAAATAAAAAAACTCTTTGGCCACAAACTTTACATGAGTAAAGCAGTAATGCACCAGCTTTGGAAATATGTTTCAGGCTATATGTGATAAACAGTAAATATAATAAAAAGAAGAGGCATCTTGGCATCTTTTTATTTTTGTGATACCATTTGTCCTATCCCCAAAATAAACCTAGCAAAGCAGGTGAATCAATAATACCTTAAATAGCAAATTAGACATGTTTTTCAAGCATCCAGAAAGATTGTTTTCACGTGTTTCTATTTTTTTACTGAAAACTCAGTTTTCCTCCCTCTCTTTTCTTATCCATTGCTACAATGGAGGCAAGAAATAAATGCAATACTTGTAACATTATCGTGAAGAATGCTGTCAGAGCACCTTCAAATGCTGTTTTTTAAGAAGAAAAGCCAGGTGTTCAAATGACACCAAAGGAAAGCTTCATTCTCAAGTCTCTTAGGAGTCCCAGTGACCCTGAGGGCAGGAAGCAAGTGAATGTAAAACTACTGGCCTACAAGTGCCCCAGGAAGAACAGCACCAAACTTGCGTTTCACAAATCATCGTGACCCTGTGGCAGCACATAAGTGACAAGAATCATTTCTAGGGCACGTCCCCAAGGGCCTAATCCTGACCTCTGCCATGTTAGTCTTGTGCAGGTGTCCCTAAAGCAACTGCAGACAGCAGCAGCTCATTTGCATCAGGAATTTGGAAAAACAAAATAAAATAAAATCAAGCCCTGCAGATTTTAAACACATGTTATTTTATAGTATGAGATTATCCTACCTCTATTACAATTTTTAAGTGTGTTCACTCAGAGTTTAAACTTTTGTTTTACTACTGAAGAGCAAATAAGACGATTCTGGGACTAACAAAGGAAAAGTAACTTCGTGTGTCTGTGTTCAAGTAAGAGAAAAGTGAGATTCTGGTAGCGAGTGTAGCTGGGCTTCAGCAGCAGTGCTCTGGGGACCCCTTGTGTTCCAAGACTTAAGTGAAGAAATTTGTTCCTGTACAGGCTGTTGGTGCTTGAGTCTTTAATACTAATTTCTTCCAATTCCACGCATGTAGAAGAATAAAGTTTGCTTCTGCTTACACCAGGATAATCCCAATTGCATTCCACTGTTTTCAACTACGTAATTTAATTCTAGAATCAGTGCAGACACATGAGAGGGAGACAAAGCAATGCCTAGCTAGCAGCACCTGAGGATGAAATTTAAAGTTCAATTTTAAGTTAAAGCTATTAAGTTTCCAAATCCCTTACTTCACTTGGGAAAATCTCAAATAGATTTATTATTTCCAGAATTTTCTGTGTTCAATCTTCCAGAATTTTTGTGTTCAAAAATTGTTACTGAGACAGAAAAAGCCATAAGGCTATGAGATTTACAAATGAGTCACATCTTAATTCTTTCCCATTGTTTCTCTGATTTTGAGATTATTTTGTGTCAAGCCCCTTGAAATTACTTAGGGATCATCATGATTATGCCTCAACCTCCCTGAAAGGAGCAGAAGCAAAATCAGTTATAATTAAGTCTGGATGTATGAAAACAATCCAAGAATTAGTAGGGAGGTCACATTGCCTCTGTTGCAACTGAACTGTTGGGGCAAGTATTAAAAACATTTTTCCCAGTTCTGGTGTCCACAATATAAAAAAAAGGAAAAAGGCACTGGGAATTCCAGCAAGAGGTCAAAGGAAAACAGTAAGATAGTGTTCATGGACTGGAAAAAAGCCTCAAAGACAAAAGACACTTCAGTGCACCAAGGACACTTCAGTTTCTCCTGTTGTCTGCTCAATCAAACCAAATCCTTCTAAGGATGGAACATTAACATGTTTGCTCCATGGGCAAAACTCACTGGGATGTGATTTGTGGGAGATAATAACACAAAGATTCTTCTGACCTCAAAGTCCATGAAATTTGGATTACCTTTTTCTGCAATCACAAAAACCAGGATATTTTTACAAGAATTATTTCTCTAATTCCCATTTTGTGACCTCATATCTAGCAGTATTTTCAAGCTGAAAGTCAATGACTTAAGATACATCTAATAAAGAAACTTAGCAACATTGATTTTCATTTACATCTCATTCTTCTTTTCCCTGTTATTTTATGAAGAACATTTTCATTCATTAAAAAAATAATAATTGAAAATATTCTTTAAAAATCTGTTTAGGGAAAAATAGAACCTGGGCCAATTCTTTTCCCTTTGAAGTCATCAGTGGTTTGGCAAACTGATTTCCAGGAGCCAGTCACTTGTCTATCTACCATGTGATAGCTTGAAATGGCTAAATGGAAACCTGTGAACAATCCTGTCAGGACATCAAGGCCAGTTGGGTGTTTAAACCCAAATATTTGGTTATATAAGACTTGGACACTGAACTGAGCAAGGCCATAACTTCATTTATGTCTTTGCTGTGGGGAACACACTTAAGATACACCAAGTCTGTCACAACAAAGGGAGTTACCCACCAGGGCAAAACCATAGAGCAATGAAGTTAAAACTCAATTCTAAATAATAATGCAATTTAGGCCTCCCATTCCAGCAGCAAGGCGCTTAATTCCTCCCAGGACTGCTGCTGCCAGATTGCTCTAATCCACCTCCAGCTGTGCTACTGCTCCTGTGTGCGAGCATGGGAGCTCGGCTGGGAAACAGAACAAAGCATCCCAGCAAAGCCAGCAGCACTTGGAGGAATATTCCAACACACAGGGGAAATAATTCCCTCTTAAAGGAGAGTGTCTGCCAACTGCTGCTCCCATTGCAAGTGTTTCACTCTAGGCCTGGCCATGCATACAGGCCCTGACTCAGCAAAGGCTTGAGAAAGTGCCTTAATTTCATCATGTCATTAACCTTGTTGAGTTCAGCATGTTCTATAACTTTAAATTATATAAATAAATATCTTCTTCTTTTTTTTTCACTCTCTCTCTTCCTCCTTATGGTATGCTATGTCTTCAAAGTTGCTTCAGCACAGACATGTCAGAAAATTTTGTCTGTTAGTAAATTTATTGCAAATATTTACTATTCCCAAAATGGCTGCATCTAAGACTGTTAACCAGGCATATCAAGTCCCTGCCTTGGAGAGCCTGCTGTCTGAGCACATCTGGACTTACAGAAAATGTTCCTTTTGTGTTGTTTTTAAATAATGGTTTTCACATTTCCACCAGGAAATCTTTGTTCCTCAATTAGCAAGGTATTAGAAGATAGAAAGTTCGGAAATATTCCCATGTAAGGTACAGATTTCTCAGATTAAGGGGATGGTGTGTTATCATTTTAGAAAACTGAAAACCTCTTCCTTTTAATGACATAACATTTCAGTTCTCAGTTTTGGCAGGTCAAAAGATATTGGTCCTTAAAGCTGTCACTGGTACCAGACAGAATATTGATGGCTCTGGGCCTCCAGCCAGCACCATTTTGAGAACTTTCAAAGAAGTTATTTCTCAAGAAAACTTATTTTGCAAACTGCTGTTCCTGGGCATTTTAGACTTTGATTACTGGGCAGAAAGCAGATAAAGCAATTTGGGACAGGTGATAAATGCAACTTGCAGCACTTCTTAAGAAGTTAGCACAAAGCTACACCACAGTTTAGTGATCTTTATATGTGTGTTTTTATAAGGAGACAGAGTGAACAGTTTTATTAGCATATCATGAGTGAGTTATGTGGGTCATCCCAAATGAATGGCAATAAAAGCTTTATATCACACTCACCAATATGTATTTGGTACTTTATGTGCCACAAATGTTGCAGAAAAGCTATTTTACATATGTTTTAAAGACTGGGTATTTTTTATATTAGGGCTGGTTTTGTAAAGCTGCCAAGCACTTTAGCTACCATGAGCCCAACATTATTCAGCTCAGGGGGAGTAATAAAAACTTGTTTAAAACGTTCTGAAATAGCTTTTTTTTTTTTTTTTTTTTTTTTTTTTTTTGGTGCCTCTAAAGGCCAAAATTAAAGAATCATGGAATCAGCATGGAATAATGGAATGGCCAGGGTTGGAAGGGACCTTAAGAGCATCTATTTCCAACCTCCCTGACAGGGACAGGGACACCTTCCACTAGAAGAACTGTCATCCTGACATATTCCATCACTAAGCAAGTCCTTTTCTCTAAAACAATTTTAAAAGCTCTTTTTAGTCCTTCCTGGTTGTATGACAGAGAAAACTTGGTACTGTCACACCACAGGGCAAATTGTGGCCTGTTCTGGGCCTTGGACTGATGTGGGGTTTGTAGTGGAAAATGGAAATTCTTCTACTAAAGAGAAAGAATTAAAAAATGTAATGGCAAGTTGACAAACAGACATCACACACATATTTATATTTTCAGCTATATATTTCTATGGCACCTTGAAAATCTGTTCAAAAATCATAAAGAGTACTGTTGGTCCCAAATTAGAGTCTGATCCAAGATCCCTGTCACAGGAACCTTTCCATCAATACAAGAGCATTCAAACAGATTTTTAAACTTGCTCTGGCAAACTCAAGAGCAGCTTTGCCAGGAACTTTTCTGGGCACAGGGTGAAGCCTTCAGGCATGGAACAGGCCAGAAGGACCAAAGTCTCAAGAGAAGCCATATCACAGTTTCAGCTGTATTATGTCTCCTTTGGCTGAGAGAAGCCAGGCTGGAAGGAAGAGGGGTGATTCCCTGTCCTTCCCCACCAGGGGTGTAGATGCTCTGGGGACAGATGCTTTGCTCTCCTGCTGCTGGAGCCAGATCACACCACACTTGTCAGGATGTCCCAGGCTGCCCCATCACACATCAAGAAGCTCCTAGCCCTGGCTCAGGTGCCACAGAGGGTCTGACCATGCAGCTGGTATTACTGTGAATAGTCTAACTGGGCTTGGAGTGAACAGATTTTCTGCTTAAGACAAGAGGCACACGATGGCTTCTAGGAAGGATCAGTGTGCACAGTTCAGCCTGTGCACATCCCTGTGCTATGGGTCTGACCCTCTGCTTAGTAGGAGTAACTCCACAGTGTAAAACTGATGTAGGGCAGTCTTAATTGCAGGTCTGTATGTGTGTGTGCATTTCTACTGCATGTGTGCACACACAGAGCACTGAGAGAGACATTTCCCACCTCACGCACCAAACCACAAAGTGTGATGGAGCTACTGAAAGAGGTGAACGGCACTTAATCACGTGTGAGTTAATTATTTAAATGCGCTTTTATTTTTGGCCTCTTGATGTAAATCCAAACCAGACAAGCAGAGTCCTCTGGTCAGACTGCTGGAAATTCCTCTGCACAAAATCATGTTGGTGGTCTCCCAGCTCAGCGCCTTCTGAGGAGCCCTACAGTGAAATATCCTTCCGTACCACTAATGAATGCGCCCACCCACACTGGAGCTGGTGCCCCCTAAGAACTCAATTCAAGAACAACTTTTTAAACTCCTACATGAAATCAAAGGGCTCATTCTGTGAGCCAAAGAACTCACAATTTTGGGCGGGACAGTTAATGGGTGGTTACCCCAGGTTGTCCCCTTGGTTTGCAGCACGCAGTCTCGCAAGTAAAAATAATAAGCAGGATACTGACTGTGTACACAGCATTCCAATTAATTAGATTTCATCCTCCTCCAATGAATACATAAATTGTTGCTTCCCTGGTGACCATACAGAGCATGAGTGACTTGCTCAGCATCAACCAGAGGAACCAAAGTAAACACACAAGACCTCAGTTTACTTTCCTATGCTCAGACAAGACTTCCTTCTCGATATTAAACAATCACTAAGCAATCAAAAACTCTCAAATCGGCCATGAAAACTTGAGCAAGAGCATCCAGGAAATAATTTTCAAGACTACTGCACTGAACCCTCCCAAGGGCTCTTGTCCATGTGTGAATGAGCCCTTGCCATTTCAGGCACAAGGGATGAAGCCTGGTGACAACAGCCAAAGAACTGAATAATCCAGTGCTGCTACTGAAACACAGATCTAATCCCACAATGAGGAGATGACTCCTTCAAACAGGCCTGTTATAAAATTATCAAGTGGCACAGGGGGTGGAAGGAATCGAGTTCTGATTGAACTGACTTGAAATAATAAATGCACACACTTTCTTTAAACACAGCTTGCCACATCCTGAGAATCTGGAATCAATTCCTTCCCTTTCAAGAAGCTTAAAAGTGGTGGGACTTTGATATGGCATGAGCATGTTTGCTTCTGGGCTTACAGCCCTCACCAGCCTGTTCCAAAACTTTCAACATTTTTATATTATAAGACAGAAAAGTTAGGAAAACAAAGATGGAAAAAAATAATCAGAAATTCAGGGAACTATTAAATCAGGGCAGCCTTGCTGCCAAATACCTTTGGTAAGTAAATGAATCATGATCAATAACATATTGCCATGTAGACTTGCAGGAGAAGGTTATCACCTGCTTCTGTGCCAGGCATAAAACATAACTGTGTGTGGCTAATGAAGTACTGCATGAAGCCAGAAAAAAAAAATCACAATTTTTCTCTGTAATGCTAAAGTATTTTGACTTCAAAGTAAATTTAACTCATGCAGAAAAAACATAATTTTTTCCATGAAAACTTTGTCAAAATTGATAGGTTACTATGAAACACTTCTCTTTTGACAATGTTACATTTGTAAGAGGAAACTGTCTTGACAGAAAGAACCCTGTTTTGGTAAGGGGATGTTTCCGCCCTGATTGTAAAGCTGCTTGTGCAGAGCTGCTTTATACATTCATATATTTGCCAGCAGAGGGTATCAGAATCTCAGGAACAGACCTACAAATGTATCCTTGCATCTGTTCACTCAGCTGCAAGGACTCAGACACACACTAAAACAAGGATTTACCAATCTCTTGCTGTCCTCACTGACTTTTCCACTATCAGGGAAAAAAAAAAAAACATTTAGCTATGTAAAGGCTGTGCTAGCAATGCCATCTTGCCAGTGCTCCCAGGCCAGGAAATACCACAGTGACACAGCCAGCAGTGGCATCACCTGAAGTGTGACACTTCTCCATGGCCCTGGCTGCAAACTCTGCTAAGAGTGATAGCAGCTTGTTCTTCTCTTTGGTGTGCATCAGATTCCCATCAATTCTCACACCCAGTACCCTCATGCTGCACAAATATCATTAATTATCCCAACCACTTCATGAAACTTTTCCACAGAGCTGTAAGAGCCCCAGGCTGGGGTGAGAGCTCACGTTGCACACACCACGAGACCTGTCCTAAACCAGTACCCTACAAGGAATGGTCACACATAATGACACCTAACCCACACTTCTCACAGCCAGAGACAGGCTGATGCCACAAATTCCCAGCCTGATATCCCACACATTATTGAATTCACTTCCCTGACTCCTGAGTTAAGAGAACATAATTTAAACAACTTGATGTTTGGTGCTTTAACCACCTTGCTGTCCCGTCCCCCAGCCTCTATTGCCAATTAAAAGAAATGAAAACTATTGTTTATATAGCAATCTGGGTTCTATAATCTATTTTTAATTCACTAACAACTCGTCTTCTATTTGTGTTTTGATCATGTGCAACTGATGTTCCAGTCACTGGTGTGGCTTTCCAAATTAACCCAAGCACTGGAATCAGCTGGAGCTAGGAACAGATACAGAGGATGACTATGAGACACATATAACCTTTATCTCAGAGCTGGGAGCCACAAAAAACATTTATGATAACCACAGGCAGCAAACTCTGTTCTTTTTGGATCTCACCTGCTCATGTGGAGACACGGAAAGGGACTTCACCTAAGTAATTATATTTTATGTTTATAAAATGTGGGGGTTTTTTGTCACAGAACTATATACAACTACTTTGCTGTTATACAGGATAAATAAAAATATAATAATATAATATTAAGAGAAATAGAAGATATAGTACGATATAATACCGATATAATACTACAATACATAAAAATGAATGTATAAAATTTATTTAACATATAAATAGAATAGACTATAATATTAATACAATATAAAAACTATTTACTACAATAGAAAGCCTCAAGCTGTACTAGGGTAAGGCCAGGCTGGACATCAAGAAGAATTTAGTCAGTGAGAGAGTTGTTAAGCACTGGAATGGGCTTTCCAGGGAGGTGCTGGAGTCACCATCCCTGGAAGAATTCAAGAAGTGACCGGATGTGGCATTCAGTGCTATGGTTTAATTGACAGGGTCATGATCAAAGGCTGGACTTGATGATTTCAGGGTCTTTTCCAGATTCCAGATTTCCAGACTCCAGGTCTTTTGGGATTCTGTGATTCTATTCTATTATTTTAAATAATGCTGTAAAATGATACACACCAGATGAGAACTAGAGCCCCAGATCCCTTTTGAATCAGTGTTGCAATTTTACAAAAAATTATTAAATACAAATCAAAAATAAAGAGGTTCATTAGGAAATATGTACACAGTGTTGCCCTCCTTTCGTCTTTGCACAGTCTTTTTACTGCTCAAGAAATGTAAGACAGCTACTTTATGACTAACTCATTCTCCTCCATCCAAACCAGCCTTCAGAAAAACTGCTGTTGTTCAGATGAACCAGGCAGAAGGTGAATAAAACATCCCTGGGATTAGGGAGAAACTATTCTTCCTTAGCCCTTGAAAACTGACAGTCAATTACTCAGCTGAAATTGAGGTCTGCACTGACAGTCCCAGGGACCTTACTTCATTGACAGAAAGAACATAGTTATAGATAGAAAGATCCAGCTCCACTCTGCCCATGTCTGCTTTATTCTCCTTGCAGTGCAGCACTCCAGCTGTAATAAAATTAAGCTAAAAGCTTTTCTCTACTTTGAAGAGGAAAGTTGAGCATCAGTACATTCAGAGACTGCAGTGTCTGGATAGGACAGGAGCAGGAACCAGCTAACAAAAATGGAGTGAGGATGTTTGCAGGGAGCAAAGATTGTGTCTCTCCTGCAGCTTAAAAGCTCTGGTCTCTAAAACTTTGGTGTGCTTAATTGTCATTTACAAGAGTACCTAAACCAAGAGTTTGTTATGCAGAACTAGGGAAAGCTCTCTTTAATCATAATGCAGCTTCTGAAAATGTGGAGTGCCTTGTGGGGTTAGATTCCTTATCTCACCATGGTGGGTATCAGACTTTGAATTGCAGCTCTGCTTATGGCCAGATGCAGACACCTCTAGGACAACCATTTATTCCTGGCTGGAGATGCCAGCCCTTGTGAGCCCAGGGATCTGCATATTGCAGCCACTGGAAGCAAGAGCTGGGACTGTGCATGTGGGGTAGCACAGCTGAAGATTTACAGTTGCACAGCAGACCATAAAACTTCCTTGTAAATGGCCAGGATATTTTACTTTCATTGTTACATCCATTTAGTCTAACTCTTAATTTATCTTCCTTTTACAACTTCCTATAAAGGTTAGCTGAGCATCCCATTAGCATTAGACAAAAAAGTTTTTAGCATCACTGAGAAGCGAAGCACTATAATTATTTCCTTCTGTTAACAACACAAATATATTACAGAGGAGATAGTTATCTGACATAAATCATCATTTACCCACTTTTATCTCATGGGTCAGCCCCGGGCAATGAAATATAATTGCACAGATGAAATGTGTGGCAGAGCTGGAACCTGCAAAATTTGGTGTTTTCTGAATGATATAAGCCCATGGTATTCAACATGCCTTATGTCTCTGAGAAAGCAGTAATACAAGGGAGGAGGTACATCAGTGAATGAGTGCAAATATTGTACTAGATCATCTCAAGGGATAGGGATGTGTAAATCCACAGCTTTATGGAGCAACAGGAGCTCAGACTCGCTGGAGTTTTGCCTCTCTGAGGGGAAAGGAATGCGGAGGAGAACAGCAATTTTATTAAGAAGACAGTGTGGGATGCATATAAATATGAATGGCATCTGGCTTTTGGGGGACTCTTTCTTTTCATAAACAAATGTGAGGGAAAATCTGGAGCTTACAGAGTGCAATACACACTCCTCTAAGCAGTGCTGGGGCAGAGGAGGAAGTAGCACAGGCCAGTCTCTTCAATAAGCAGTTAGGGAGCCTGTTCTGGTGAGGGAGCTGGGCTGTATGGACAGGAGTCATGCCACAGCTGTTGGTAAAGAGGCCACCAAACACTCTGAGGCTCTTTTATTTACTACTACAGATGTAGTTAATTCAACTGTGGACATGTGAGTTGAGTCCACCTAACAAACCACCTCAAACTGTTTAGCAGCAGTGCCTGATATCATCTGAACACAGTTTACAAAAAAAAAAGATGAGAGAATGGCAAAATTCTTCCACTTCTAAGCACACAAACTCCCTGGCACATTTGGCAATGGTAATACTCACCAGCATTATCCTGCTGCTTGGTGTTTTTGATGTATGCAGAAAATTTGGAAAAGATATCGATTCCAGCAGTGTTTGATTCCCGGTGCTTAGCAGCCAGCTTGGGGTACCTGGACAGGAAAAAGCAGTGGGGAGGGCAACATCCTGTTACCAGCATCACAGCCACGGCTACAAATACAATTTACAAGAAGAGAGAAAACCCTCCTGTGTGAAGAACTGTAATTAACACTCATTATCTCAAAACAACAGCTTGGCAAGACCCTCTCAACCCTATCTGTTATCTGTCTGCCGAGGCAGGCATGTGGGGAGCTACACTGGGATGGTGTCAAGACAAAGGTAATTGCACGCGTGCTTTAGGTAACCACAATCCAAAATCAGCCTGAAATCAGAAGGAAACATAAATTTCCAGAAAGGTGCAGGGGAGTTTGGCAGCCAGATCTCTCCATTATGAATGGCAGCCGTGTCTAATCCTCAACTCTGAAAATGTACTCCAGGATGGAATAGCAAAGGGTGTTAGGATTAACCAGGTGAAGGAACATAAATGTTCCAGTCTCCACATCGCTTTTTACAGACATTTAGTGAAAAGGAATATATTGATTTGAGAGATAAACACGAACTAATGACTCCTACTGACTTCAGTGGTCTTGGAGCAGAGTATAGAAAATTTAAATGCCGGATCTCTTGCCTCAGGACTGGCCTATAGCTGCTGATTCACTTGGAGGTAAAATGCTCCATAAGGAACCAAGCCAAATTTGATGGATTCATAGATTCTAAGGTCCAACTCACAAGCCAACTATTTATTTTTTCCATTATCCTTGTATTAAGTCCAAAATGTTTGACTTAGTAAGGCATATCTGGTAAATCTAAACCTTTCATTGGTACCTTTTTCATACTGAAAAAATCTGGGCCTTATTCCTGACCTGAATTAGTTTAGTTATAGCTTCCAGTTATGGGCTCTTGTCATTTCTTGACTAGAATAATGAGCACTTTTCTGCCTCCCGAGCCTGTTGTCCTCTGTAATCAGTTCCCCTTCCAACCTTCCTAACACACCATACAGCTCAGAAACCTCTAGTTGTTCACTGTAAAATGCTTTTCCTGGCACAGATATTTTGTGTGGCAATTCTCAGCATCTATTCCAAGTTATTTTTAGCTTTGCAAAATGTGGCCACCAGACCCCTACAATTTTTTTCTAGTACTGGTCTCCTTAATTCTGCATACAAGAGCATCCTGAAATGTGTACAGAGAAAACATTCTGCAGTTATTAGTCACATAAGTAACCTTCACACATGGAAGTCATCTCACTGAAGCCAGCAAGTTTCATAAATAAATATTACTCCTGTAAGTAAAGGTTGTAGGAAGGAGTGCTTTTTAGGAACTCTTCTTAGGACATCTTTCATTCCTAGGAAATGGAATATTGACTGAAAAAAATATCTGAAGGTCTTACTTTGGAGGTGCAAGAATCTCTTCCAAGAATTCCTCAATCTTGTTAACATCTGTCTTGACTTCTCCATTAAATGTCAGGAAAGGTGGGTGGGTCCCAGGAGCCAGATTGTGCAGGTCAGCTGGCTTTCTGCAAGCAGAGAAAAAGTCATGAAATCACTAATCTTTATGGTCGGGTAGCTGCACAGATATTTATAGTTCCTACAAAATCAGTCTGCCTTTTTTTTTTCCTCTCCAGTAATTTGTGGTTGGAAGACTTTGAAACTACCCCAAGCACCCTGTTTAATATAAAAACATTCCACAAGTGAGAAAAAAAATAAAAACAACAGCCAAACCTGAATCCCAACTATTTTGTTGTGCTCCACAGGCTCTGTAGGCCAGATAAAAATCTGATTTAACTTGGAGGGGTCTTTCTATAGTGGAAACACTAGGTCATACACCTATTTTCAATTAAACAGAACAATTTTTACCTTTTCAGATCAACAGTGGTGACATTGAACACAACTCCTTTGAGCCACAGGATCATGAAGAGACGCTGGGAGAACGGGCAGTTCCCAATGCTTTCTCCATCTATCCCAGCCTGGGAAGGGGAAAGGAAAAATGGAGTTCAGATTTGTTACTCATTTACCTCCCTCAAGACGGAAAATTGAATGGTGAAAGAAAAATGAGCATTTTAAAAATAACCAGCAGTGCTTGTTATTTAATACAGTTTATCATCAACACAAGAATGGAGTTATTGCAGGATTCTACCTTTGTCAGGAGCTCAAGGATGCAACATGGAGCCTCTCCTGAGGACATCCCTAAGGAGATGTGCCCCTTGCTGATGGCAAGCAACATCCAGGGTGCTCTTTCACCTACTCTCATCCCTACAGGACTGCCTGTCTCATGGACAGGATGGACACACATTTCTGCTTTATTTAAGTCTGTAGACCGCAGTTTAGATCAGCTCAGTATCTGTTTCACTGTTTTACTATCTAAAACGTGTACTTCAGAGTTAAACCCAAAAACTCTGGACATTGAGTTCACTCTTGTTCATGGAGTTCATTCTTGTTCACATCAACAACTGCCTCAGACACAAACAGCAAGGTCCAGACAGAAATGTCCATCTGAATCCTTCTGAGGTTCAAGGCAGGCTTCAGCCACCACATTCAGTCTGTTCCTATCTCTAGTATCTAATGAATTGCCTACAAACCACTACACAACAACACAAAACTGCTAGTGTTAGCATTGAGGAACAGCCTATTTTTTTCCTCTAAAAATTTATGGTCCTTAGCCATGCAAATTCTAACTTTGAGCCACGGAGGGATACAAATAACAGCAGCTGAACTGAGCCAAAGCTGTGGCCAAGGACAACATCCTTCTACAATAATCATGCTTGTGGCCAAAGCTTTCAGGATGATAATTGTTTTGATAGATTTCCATTTTAATTTGTGGTACCATTGTGTTTAAAAGATTTTTATAATCCTGGTGAAGCAACCAACCTTCCGTTGTTGACCCACATGGATTGCATAACTGCATTTTAAGCACAGTGTGTGTCTGAAAATGGCTGATGAAAGAGCTAAGCAGATAAATGCCCTTTTCCTTTGGAGACAATATTACTTATTATAATTATAATTATTACATTACTTTGTTGGCTGTCAGAAATTTTCTTTTATTAATATTCAAGCTGTGAGGTAGCATTTCTCTGTCTTAAAGAATGAACCCCTTCTAATTATTGCAGCTCTGTGAAACATCTTGAGACATGTCCAGTTGGTACAAATTCAGGCCTTGCCTGTGAAATGTTCAGCCAAAAGATTTTCTTGTGAACATCAAGAGTCTTTCTCATGTCTTGAATGCAACTTTTGACAGTTCTGGGTTTAAAAACAAATTCCACATTTCCTGTCACCAAACTATGTGGAGAGTGTGAATTCAAGGCTTGGAGAGAACCTGACATGAAGTTCAAAGCTATGTAAAGAGATTTGATCTGGGTTCAGATTCAGTTTCAAGCACTCAGAATCTAGAGGTACTTGATTATAGGGGGGAACAGTCTGGCTTCAGTTTTACTTGAAATTATGGATCTGCAATATGTCTGGCATATGCAAGGATCAACAAACAATGTGGGTGAAAGAGTGGTAAAGCATGAGAATGAGTAAGAAAGGATGCATTTCCCATCTACCTGAGGTGAGAGTAGTCTGGTTTTGCAAAATGTCATGGATTTAATCATTAGGTCTGTTCTGCAAATTTCATGGCAACAGCAACAATGTCACCATGGGAATACCAGGGACCACCATAGTGCATGCCATAATTACTACAAAATCACATTTTCTGATTTGGATTTTGGTTGTTAAACCTTTGCCAGGAGCTTTTGACTTCTTACCCTTCCTGAAAAGAGGCAAACGCCTGGGAGAAAACAGCAATATAACACCAAAATTCCTCTTGATTTTTTCACCATCTTGTTCATAAATCACAATTTCATCTTCTTCAGGAAAGACACAGGAACACAATTTCCCTGCTATCTGCATTTGTTTATTCTCATGCAAAGATAAAGGATTATCCAGACTTGTATCTTATATGTTCTCTGTCCTTCAAGGGAATGGTGAAAAACCATCTCCAGACCAGAGGACTAAAGGAGGGACAAAGCAGCTGAGTCACACAGTCATAGAATCAGCTGAATCACAGAATCAGCTGAATCACAGAATCACACAATCTGCTGAGCTGAAAGGGACCCACAAGGATCACTGAGTCCAACTCTTAGCAAAGGACATCCCCAAGAGTTACACCATGTGCCTGGAAGAATGATAATAACAGGGGAGAAACAGAAGTGATGTGTTGTGTGGGGCTAAGGGATGTAGAAGTCATAGGGAAAATGAAAAAGTTGTGAAATCTGGAAGAAATAAGATTGATTTGGTGATCAAAACTAAAATCATTTGTGTAGGTCAAATGAGGCCTCCAACTGTCCCAATGGTCAAAACTCCTTCTCAACACTTCCAAAGCAATGGGAAACATTTATTGCCAGAGACAGATTTGGAATAGGCAGAGGAAATTTCAAAAACAAAAGATAAACTAAAGAAAAAGTACAGTATGATCTCTGTTCAAAGCTCTGGGATCTGGAAGCCCGGCTCATGATTTGGGTGGAGACTGACTCATGGGTTTTGATCTCATGTGACTGGCATAACTGAAAATGCTACCACAAATCACAAGGCAAACTGGTGACAGAGGAGGGAACAGAATCAAAATCTCCCCAGCAACACAACTTATCTGTTATATTCAGCTCTTTTTCTGTGGAAATTATAGGCAAGGCACTCTTGGTTTTGTGAATCCTTTCTCATTGCCTCTAACAGCAGTCAGTAATTCAACGTTCAGCACTCATAAAGAGCAAAACCTTAGTAGGTAACAACTTCAAAGGCTTATCAGAGTGTTTTGAGATCCCTTGTGAAGTCTATTAACTACCAGGAGGAGATGAGAAAGAAAACTTGCCAGGCTTAGTCACTCTGAGGTTCAAAGAAAAAAAGCTTTCTTAAAGCACTGCAGTGGTGCCTAAATGAAAATCTGTTACATATTTGTCCAAGAGTAAGGGCTCAGAAAGGCAGGAATTAAATAATACCTTCATCAAGATCAAGAACTCAAGCAGTGGATGGAAAGAAAGGAACATATAATTGACAAGCTGGAGAACCACCATTAATCCCTGCTGTTTTTCACAAAAGCTTTCTCATGCAGCTTCCCTGAAACACAGTAAAAGTGATGAAGCACTTATAAAACGGAGCAAGTTGGTGACATATGCACTCTCCCTGCCAGTAATATTGGATATTTCTGATACAATGATTGCAACTAAGGACAGGCTGACAATTCTGAATAAAAGACTGCAGCTAGGGACAGATTTGAGGCTTTGTGGGCACTAGGATAAAGGAGATAGAGTTGTTAAAGTGCACTCCCAACTGAGAAGAGCTTCACCTGAAAAGGCAAATTCCCATAGTGACCATGGAAAAGTAAAATAGATTTGAGGATTTGCTGGGTGAGACTCTTTGGCCAACCACTACTCACCCCACTGAAGTTTAACTGAGGTGCCCAAGGGAAGGTCTCCTGTGTGAGCAAGGCCAAGATGCACATCTGAAAGATGAATCTGTCCACCTTTCCCTTTGACTGCATCCACTGAGTGCCTTAGTTTTAAGTGGGATGAATGTGGACCCCAGCAACAGAAAAGTCTGGAGTTTGCGGAGAGAGAATTTCTAGAGATTTATGTTTCTCCATCTTGGAAACAGCACTTTCTGCTGCCATTGCTTTCCACAAACACAATTTTATTAGTTTACCTACTCAAAAAGTATGCTTTTCTACTTAGTCTCCAGCTGTTTCTGTCCTTCACACTAAGCAATGCAAGGTCCTGCCCTGGAACTCAGTACAACCACATCAGGAAAAGCCTCCTGTCAGACCAGCTGCTTCCCTCTATCTGAGTAATGGCAAGAATGAACAACATGTACTCCTTTATTAATTACAAGGTGCTCCCCCTTAAACAGTTCAGCTATTTTTAGTGAATTACTTAAACCTTAAAAACATTTGTGTGCATGCGTGGGGGCTGCGTGAACTCATTATCAATTAACAAAATTTAGGTGGTTTCAGGAGGGAGAAAAAATAGTCTCAGTGATTTTATGAACTTGTGTCAAGTATTTTTGTGAAGTCATGGCAGTATCAAAAGCCTCCAACCACTGCACAGCACAGCTGAACAATGTGAACAAGGAGCTCTTCTCAAGTTCAAGCTAATACTTTGCTATAAATGAAATAACTGGAATAAATTTCCTCACATATTCCAAAAAATACACCAACTGGTAAATGCAATACACACAGACAACTGTATATTATTTTAACTAATCTTAAGGGAGGAAAAAAACACAAGTTCCAGTTTTTCCCAAAATACAGAACTTCAAAGAAATACACCATCATTAATAATGACTAAGCATCTAGCTTAAAAATGGCAGCACTGGAAAGAATTGCATATGGCAAAGCACTGTGGTTTTTCCAGGCAAATAATGTATTTGGGTTTATCTATCCTCCTTCTCCTTTCATTTTTCACTGCATTGAGGTCACTCTACACGTGGTCCAGGGGCCTGTTAGACTGTGGGGTAAAGCAAGGAGATATTTTTGATTGCATTAAAACACTTTTTTTTTTTTTAAGGATTTTAACAAGTTAACAAAAACAAGCAGGCTAATTCACCTAAATGTTTCCCAGTAAAGATTAAGGAGGGATTTGATTTCATCATCCCTACAATCAAACTCAAGGCTCACATTACACATGGTTACATCCTCTCTGTTTTAAAACTGGGAAAGCTCCTGCCTTTTGACACTTACTCTCCTTACGCCCAGAATCCAAATGGGAAGTGAAAATCCTATTGGAAACGCAAAGCTGGCCAGGAAATATCCTATTTATTGTGCAATTAAGGAAAAAAAAAATCTGTCTTAGTAATTATACCACACACAGAATAGCACAAATCTCCATTGTAGGGAAAAAAACATGGGTTGCAACATGAGATCAGACATGCCAAGGTATTGCTTTAGTAAGGGTTTTTTTTTTTTCCATTTTCTTGTCTTTTTTTTCCTTCCCAACTTCTCATCCAAATGCAAAAGCCAGTGAGCTTTTTGGAGTGCCACCAACCAAGAGGCAAGCTAAGAACTGTACATTCATAGAGCAGCACTGGTAGGTCTTAGGTAAGAAGTAAATCTTGTCTCACAAGCCCTGTGTATCACAGGACACTCTTGTTGACTGTGGCTCTGATTCAGGAAAGCATTTAAGCATGTGCTGAAATACATCCCAATTCAGAGGAAGTATATGCTTGACTTTAAGCATGTTCTTAAGTCCTGTTGATTTCAATAGGACTTAAGCACATACTTAAGTACTTTCCTGAACAGGGGCCTATAAAAACAAGAATAAATTTGCTGTACAGCATTTCAACTTCATTGGACTTTTCCTGAGATTTCGTTTTGCTAGGAGAAGCTGTGGGCAGCAGCCTTCCAAAGGAGGGCAAGATAGAGCAGGAATATGTCCCTAAGCACACACACATGGAAATGGACCATGTGCATATATGTCAAACAAAAATAGAGCTTTGCCTGAAGGGCTGTCAGAGTAGTAAGAAAACAAAAATGAAGTGGTGAGACTCTAGCCAGCTCCCCAAAAGCCAGCCAAAATGCTGTCCAAGCTTGGCATTACATACAGGCATATATTTCAGATGCACATAAGCTGAACTGGTCTGTGCTGCTGGCCAATTTGAGGGGAGCTGGCTTCTCACACTGGGCTCCAAGCAGCTGAGCAGGGCTGAGCATCTCCAAGGAGCTGCCACTGCTCTCTCAGATCCCTGCAGCTTTGGAAGAGATGCATTTGTACTCTTGAGATGTTCAGGACTTTCAGGAGATGGAATTGCAGGTTGGAGACCCCATGGACATCATGCAGTTAGGACATGACAAATACTATCTATAGGTTTGGTAAATCATTATTTTTTTCAACTTTTTATATCCACATGAGGGGCAGCATGGGCAGGAAGGGATCAGTCCTATAGGTTGGCTTCTTCTAGAGAATCTTTTCTCTAGAAATTGTGGTTTAGGATATTCACAGTTAAAGATCAGATTCATCTGCCACATCAGGTGAGGAGGTCCTGCTAGCAGAGCAGCTGCATGCACAGGGATCAACCTGCACAAATAGGTCCCATTTGCCTCAAGGGCTTTGTTGGAGTCACTGGCCACTGTATTTGCTCTTGCATGAAATAATTTTTGCTCTGAAATAAAGCTTGTGATGTCTGAGAACTCCATTCAGTCATGTGCAGTTTAGACTTGGAAAACTACAGACTAGACATGGGTGAATGGTCTGATCACATGGAAAGAATTCCATGTTATTCCATCACCTCTTCTGCTTGCTTTAAAAGTTCCATGACTTGACAAATATCAGTGGAGTAGGAGAGCACAGTCTGACACCCTAGAACGTGATATTATTTTCATTTCATTTATATTTGTAGAGCTGTTACTTAGCTTTGCATATGGTCAACCTAATGAGAATTTAATATTAGATAATCAGAAGTAGTGGGAACTATAACAAAACTTCCTACACCAAATATATATATATATATATATATATATATGCAAAAAGTTTGGTACCAAATTATTTTTTTTTCTAAGAGAACATATTCCAGCCTGCTCTGCTGTGAGGAACTTCTGAACACCAAGTCTGACTTTCACAGGGTGACATATAAAGGAAAAGCCCCCAGAAGAGTGAGAGTCATTAAGTAACACCAGCAGTACTGTAGAAAGAAATCACATAGAGCCTGTATTTATATTCTTTTAATGTCAGCAAAATACAAGCTAAAGGATGGGTGCTAAATGCAGGCTGACATTTTCAGAGTGGCTAACAGTTTTAGAACTTGTGAGACAATTTGAAGGCAGCTGACTTCTCACAAGTATCAACTATCTACACTTGGCAAATCATGCCACAAGCAACCCAAAATGAAAAGCTGATTTTAAAAGCCTCAGTAAGAGGAAAGTATCACTGACTGTGAGTTTCTTGAGCAACTACACAAAAAATTCAGAGTGTTCAAAAATAAAATCTCCATTGGAATAATATTATTTGAGGAGCACACTTGGAATTTGACAAATACCTGATGGAGATGCATGAAAGCTTTGGCCATATCACCTTGAGGAATATACCTGGAGTTGTGGTCTTTGGCCAGCCCCCAGGGATGGGAAAGGTGCTGGGACCACACAAACCTGGGAGGTCACAACATGCAGGACTCTCAGGGCTCCTGGCTGCCCAGCAGCCCACCCAACAGACAAAATTTCCTTATAAAATTCCTATTGCAGTTTCCCCTCCCCACAGAAAACTCACCACAGCCTCTGTTCAGTAATGCTGTGAGTGTTTTAAAATGGGGTTTTTAGACTTAGCACAATTTAGAGCAAAATCTTGAAATTCTTCAAAACCAAAAATTGCCATTCTTGTCATAGCAGATTGTACACAAAGTTCCTGTGTTTCAGAACTTACTGGACTGAAAATACAGGTGTTTCATTCTTGGCTTGATGGACAAACAACAATCATCCTTTACACTTCTTCCTGAGCCTTTTCCAACTTAATAAAGCAACTGTGCTCCCATCACTCACAAGGATCCTGGCACAGGATCCTGGGTACCCACATCAGCCAGTGGATGCAACCTCAGGAAACAGCTTTTAAAAGCTTTGCTTTTTGGGAACCCATCAATAATTCTCTGTGCATGAGACATCACAGGAACAAGAAAATAACACAAGAAATGTCAGCTATATAAGTTTAACATATAGAAAGATACTGGGAAAATGAGTAACAGTAACTCACAAGGGAATGTGGAAATCTAAAGTTGATAAGAAAAGACAATATGGACATATCAGGAACAAATAACATTAATTAACCCAAGTACATTTTGTTCTCTGCCAGGTTTCCCAGCACATTGGGTAGGAAAGAAGAAGCAGGTACCTAGAGCTGACCTCTGTAAGGTTTATGACATCAAATCCAGACCATATTTTCATTAACAAAATAGGAAAACAAGACCTGTATGAAACCTCTGCAAAGTGCTTGTACAAGTAGTTGAAAAGATACTTATAGAGCAGCAATAATCAAGTTTTCTGTTAGCACATAAACACATAACAAATAGAGGTACCATAAAGGTCTGTGACAAGATGAGTCATATTTAATGTTTCCATTAGCAAAATGGAGGAAGGAACAGAGAGAACCTTACAAAATTTCCTGGCAACAACAAGCCCAGAGAGGTTACTGGGATTTCCCAGGAGAGGAGTAGACTCAAAGTGATGCTAAAAAGTTGGAACAAAGTGTCTGAAATCACTTAAATGAAATTCAGCAAAATAAGCTTCAAGGTGTAAGATGTCAGAAAAACAAACTGTGATGTACAAAATGCAGGATGGGGAATACTGGTGAGGGAAAAGTGAAGGAGGTTTTACGTAAATCACAACGTGAATCATCTCTCTGTGCCTCTGCAGGAAACAGCAACAAGTTAATGAGAAGTACACGTGTTGCTCTACTACAACATAACAGTCTCCTCAAGCATGCATAAGACTGCTTCACAAAGAGCATGATGATCCATTGTTGTTCATGCCCACAGAGGATGGGATTAAGTATTTTGCTCAATTTGCAACACCAAAGATTTAGGAGGGGGAAAAACTAGTGTAATTATAGGACTAATGAAACACAAAGCAGGCTTTCTAAGGAGATTGTGTAATCTGCATCTAGTGGAGGCTTTGAAGAAAACCAAAAGAAGCTGGTAAAACTGGTCTTGATTTATTTCATCTTGCTGCAGAGCAAAGAGGGGGCATAGAATGTTTTAAAAATCCTTTTTAACAGTATATATTAGTGACTCTGACAATAAAGCTGCTCCTGCTGCCAGTGCTGGATGCTTGGTGGCACAGACTTTTGCCTCCCTCTGACCTGCACAGGATGAAGTCTGGCCCCAGTAAAATCAATGCCCACGACTTTGACAGTACCAGAATTTCACTCAGAGGTTTCATGGCCAGAGGGGACAATTATCATAATCTTTCCTGACCTTTTTGCATCATACAAACACTGATTTTGCTCAGCCTGTAGCCAACATTCTGTGGCTGAACTATAACATATGTTTTGGAAGGGTTTCTGGGAGAGGCACAGGCCTCACATAGAGTGGTAGTAAAATCCCCTCTAGCGTTGCCTGTTTGCATTGCAGGGAGCAGCTCCTGCCCCAAGGAAGCCAACATCCCTTTTCTGGGGTTTTCCAAAAGGTACCTAACTTGTCACATCAGTTCTACATGCAATCTTTTTTCCTTATCTATCAGTTCCATTTATGCACCTGGGTTCAAGTACTGGAAGGAACCTTAGTGACAGGATTTGGGCAGTCAGGACACAGCAGCATTCAGAAAATTCTCACGATTTTGTAACATTCAATAGAGATGCTGAAGCACCAGCTGCTGTTGGTTGTTTTGGATACAATGGTGTATCTCCTAGGAAGAAGTAAGGGCTTTGAACAAGGAAGTCACAAATCTGTTTTATTAAGATAAATAAACTTAGAATCATAGTGGTTTGGGTTGGAAGGGACCTTAAAGATCATCTATTCCCAACCCCTCTGCCATGGGCAGGGATACCTTCCACCAGACCGGGCTGCTCCAATCCCACCCACCCTGGACACTCTCAGGGATGGGGCAGCCACAGCTTCTCTGGGCACCCTGTGCCAGAGCCTCACCACCCTCACTGGGAAGAATTTCTTCCTAATATCCAATCTAAATCTCCTCTCTTTCAGTTTGATGCCATTTCCCCTCGTCCTGTTACTCCAGGCTCTTGTAAATGTGTTCTCTCCATCTTTCTCGTTGGCTCCCTTCAGGCACTGGAAGGATCTTGTCCTGCAAGATTTTGATACCAGTGCCTGTTCAGCTCTGCATATCCATAATGCAGCTCCTTCATTTTGGAAGCTCAAGCCTGCAGGATCTTGTTGGGGTTTTTGCCTTTAGGTGCCACACCACTGATGGGTTATATTCTAATGGAGTAGGTGGTGGATGCCCCATCCCTGGAAATGTTCAAGGTCAGGCTGGACAAGGCTCTCAGCAAACTGATCTAGTTAAAGGTGTTCCTAATTACTGGAGGAGAATCAAACTAGATGACCTTTAAAATGTCCCTTCCAACTCATAAAATTATATGATTCAGTGATAATGTACCATATCTAATTCCATAACAGTCAGTATTCACACAAAATATTCCCACTACATTTTCCACTGACTTCAGTGAAAGCAGAGTCATACTTTGGATTCACTAGTTTCTTCCTAATAAATGATTAAAACCACAAGTGCTCTGAGGAAAGAATTTGTGAATAACTCTTATTTAGCTATTCACAAAGCACCAATTTTAATACTTTCAGATATTGATGATTCTATATCCTGAGAGCTAATTAGATACCAAAAAAATCATTTCCCCCTGGGGAAGCTGCTGAAAATAAAATGAGAGATAGATCAGTGCCAAAAGGTGTCATAGGCAATGCAAATTCTAGCCAAATTATTCCTGTTTCTAGTGGAGATCAGGTGCAAATCAGGTGTTTCTCCAAAACAAGACCTGTGCAGAGTTCCCATTACAGTACCTAAACCCTACATGCATTTTTTCTTGTAAGAATTAAATCTGGCACATCTGGAATTTGGATGTCTGTTAAAAATGTCTGAGCCAGGGGTAGTAATCTGGCCACATAGCACATTCTGCAAATGTTGGTGAATAGCAGCCAAATTTCCATGCCTCTAAGCAGCATATCAGACTTACAAATAATAACAGCAGCCAGGTGCTGAAAGTCAATGCTGAACCTGAAATAAGATCCAGGGCTGAATTATTTATTGAAATTCCATGACTTTATTTGCAGTCTTAGGAAAGAGAGTCACTTGCAGGCACTGCAAATAAAGGTCTGGATGGTGGGTGTTGCTGATAAGTGCATTTACCATACCAGCTGATCCCATAAAGTGTCCTGGGGGTCTTGTTCTGTACCTTATTAACATCATAAAAATACTGAATGGGTTAAAAGAGCAATTGGCAGCCCTCAGGAGGTGTCCCAGAGTGGGCAGGACCCGGCCTTCCTCTCTCCTTTTGCATCTCCAAAGTTCACAGCCCTGCAGAGGGCAGGGGGAAGCTCCATCCTGAGATGTGATGGGTGTTTCTGACTTCCCCTGAAAGCAGATCAAACTGCAAAGGACCAGCAAACCACAGGCCCAAAGCAGCCTGATGTTTGATGTTTGCACCACGTGTGACTTCCAAGCACAACCCACAATCACTCCAATAAACTAATTGTTAATACAATATTACTGGTATTTGGACCAAGCCTTGATGCCCTGAGAATAAAAATGCCTTATAAATAAATTTTCTGGTTTCCAGCTACTCACAGAGAAAAAATTACAGAGCTCAGTATCGAGGGGATACTTTTTTTTTTACTTTTCATATTTTGTTCCTTGCTGTATTTCATCTGATCTTCTACACAGACATGCAATCATATTTAGCCATTAGAGGGACATTGCACTACAAAGCAGTCTTTTCTGACACCACTCCCTCTGAATATTTCCTTAAACAAGAAACAGAGAGCAAGTTCTGAGTTTATAAGTAGAAATACCTGCAGTGAAAGCAAGAGTCTAAGATATACACACAAACAGCAAGTAAATGTTCCTTGGGATCCACCTAAAAGCAAAACAATTTGTGTGTTCAATATCAAATGATGGAGAAAATAAACAGTGGTGCTTTCCAAAAGCTACTGAGAAATTTTGAATAAGTGTGTGCATTAGTAAAAGTAGAATTCACAAGTATTTTTTTGTACAATGGGCTTCTGAATTTAATGTATGATAAATATTGTAAACAGAAAAGAACAGATCAAAGAGAGAAGTCTGGAACACATTTCTTGTTTGCTCAGTATCCCAGTGCAGGATGATTTCTTAAATTCCTTTGTCTGTAATGTTTGGGCCGGTTCGAAATGCTTTAAAAAGAAATGGTTTTGATAATTTTCTCAAAACAAATTTTTAAGTGATGCTCAGTATGAATTTCCTCTGACTTCATTTTATCCTATTATACAGCATGAAAAACAAAAACAACCAAACCCAAAACCAAAGCTTAATTAAGTTTAATTCAATGCTATTCATCAAAATAATCAACTGCACTTTCCCTAGCTCCTCTTCCCCTCTTACTGTCCTTTTGTTTCTGGGATCTTTGATGATGCTGTTAATTCCAAATATCATCTTTTTTTTTTTTATTCTCATCACTCCCAAATTCCTCGTGCTCCAAGTGGAGCAGCCTCCAAAAGGCCCAGCAGTGACTCCAGCATGGCTGTACAGCAGAACAGCAGAACTCTTCTCCAGCCTGTTCTTTCCTCCCACAGCTTCCTCAGAAGCAAGCAGTAGCCTTCTTCCCCAAATGTCTCTTGCTTGCATTCTTCCCCTCACAAGAAAATAATCACTTTGTTGATTTTATTTCATGTCATGCCCCTCACCTTCCAGCCATATTCTCCATTCCCTGGCTTCACCACTGATTTGGTGACAGCAGCCAAGGATCTGTCCCCAGCTCCCATCCCTTTCTCTGGCTCTCCACTCTCTGCCATTGTTACCCAGCTGCTTTATTCAAATTAAGCAAATCCTTTTTGATATGGTGGAGATGGAGTGTGACACAAGGGTCATGCTCTCTAAATCTCCTCATCCATTTATTGTTAAGTTCATAAGAAGGTGCCACCTTCTCTGGAGACAATCCAGGTTAATCAGGTAATTGAGAAACCAGGATTTGGCAAGAGAATTTCTGAACATTTTCTATACATTTGTGTACAGCCGGGCCTAATTCCCTCAAATACCTGAATAAGGTCTGAAAAATAAGCTGTTTTTTAAATCTTTACCTACAATTCTCTCTAAAATGGAGATTTTTTTTTTCCCCTATTATTGTAAAATCTCAAGCACACACGGGAGGTCTTCAAAAAATAACAAGTAAGAGAAATCCTGTAATTTCACACTTCCAATGCAAAGCTAAGCATCTGTTAGTACCAAATCACTCTTTCTGGCAGAATGGCACAAGGTGATTAGTACTAATGCTGCACTCACTTTCAAAGATCCTGCATATGGCTTAAAAGAAATGTTAAATAAATATTCAAATAGTTTTAATAAGCTAAAAAATTATTAATCCTTGGTGCCCAGAGTGAAAGAGATGTCATGGGACTAATTATAACTTTATAGAGATTATAATATTTATATAACTTTATAAATATATATATATATATAACTTTCTATAAAAGTTACATAACTTCTTCACAGCTCCCATCTTGGCCACATCCTTCCCCAGCTCTTCAAGGCTGGACATGAGGATCTGTCTACAGTCAGCATTTCTGAGATATACTATTATTGTTGAATCATCTGTTTTGAGATAAACTCTGAATCATGAGGGCATCGAGCAGAGATCCTGCTCAGTCAGAGAACAAGGTGCTCCCACAAGCACAGGTCATAGGGCTGCTGGTGCCAACGAGCCAGGATGGGCAGGGGATGCTTCCCACTCTGAAACAAGTCTTCCCACATCCATGTTCACCTGCCTTCAGTAGAGACCGAATAGCAAGAGGACTCATGGAGTGTTTAGAGAAAGATGTAATGGAAGATTTGTAAATATGGAATTAAAGTATGTAATAGAAGATCACATTTGTGCACTCTGAGGAGCTCCTTGTGGCTCCATCTTGGAGCAGGCTGAGTACAGAGTGTTTAATGCAGTGGAAACATCATTTTTGAACCTCAAGCAAGACCCAGTCCTAGGACTGGATTTAGAGCTTAACTGTGAGATTCAGAGATATTGTTATAAAAAAGAAAACAAAAACAAAAATTCAAATTTAGCACAAATCAGTACAAGAAAGGACAAAACACAATTCCTTGTCAAACTGCATGAGTGAGTTAACACTCAGAATGAAAAGTGAATTAAAATGAACCAAATTCTAATGGAAGACTGAAAATAAGCTTAATAATTAAGGGCATTGTTGCACTGAATCCTCTTGGCATGTCCTGGGCATTTAAAAGAACTAAGCACAGAAAAACAACTAAAACTGCCATTCTGAGAGAACCTAGAACCTGAAAGAATATTCCATGATTCAACCCCTCTTCATTCAGGAAGAGCTTTTTAAAAAAACACTATAAATAAAATAAACAAGCAAAACAGGTCTCCAGTTGCACACTGAATCAGCAGCAATGGCTCATCACAAAACACAGAGCAGTGAAAGAAAATAATTTCCCCCCATGATATGCATTTGCATCTGTTTGAAGTTGCCCATTCAGCAGCTAAAAGCAAAAGGAAAGCAGTAACACAACGTGCCTGTTGACCCACACAAATTGAATCACAATCTAGAAAAACACCAGCAACAATAGCAATGATCCATCGGGGCTGGTTTCTCTGATTTCCACTTGTTTGGGACAATACACAGGTACAGGCATGCACCAGCAGGCAGAACAACAATAGCTACATGCCCTGGATGTCAGGGTTCAGGGTGGTTTTTTTGGGTGTTATAATGTCATGAAGAGGACAAGCTTGGCAATCCATACACAGCCAGCCATACAGATACCAGCCCAACCTGAAAATTAATTCAGTATTTTGTCAGGAGTTAACCCACAATGATTGGGTTGCTTTTGCAGTCATTCATCTGTGTAAAGGGAAAAGAGGGGAAATTTTACCTGGACATGCTACTGGACTACACTGATATGAAAATGGATGTTGGGGCAAACGTTTCAAAGGGAATGAAGCCAAGGCACGGGGCTGTGGCATGACTGAGGTAATGACAGACAGAAAGGGCATTCCACTCTTGTATCTCCCAGTTTAGCTCTTCCTCATCTCATCTTCAAGGTCTGACCTGTACTGGAACAGCAATCATCAGCTCAGCCTTTGGAGGCCCTTCCAAAGTCTGGCCCTGGCATAACCAGGTTTGATAAGCACATAAGATAACCAATCCCATATTTAACCAGCACCTGAATTAATCACATTCCATTATCACACCCAGGACACGTAAGCAACCTCTCAGCATCATTTCTGTCAGACTAGCCTCAACCAAATTTGTGCTGCCATTCAGAGACACAGAAAGCAAAGACTCCTTCTCTGCTTCAACCAAGCCCTGTTCTTTTTTGTCAACACCGCCTCCATAGCAGTGCCCTGCTGGTTTGCAGATTTTCTAGTGTGTTTATTCCTTTCTTGTCCCTTGCTATGTGTGCTTCATTACAGCATATCTAGTCTTGGTCTGAAGCAGAGGCAGACAGGGTATGACTTCTTTGGTGGTTCATTCCAACAGGTAATCACCTTTACAATCACTATTAAGCCTACTCCTACTCTGACTACATCTGACCTTAACTATTAATATGTTGCACAGAGAAGTTGTGAATTTCCCATCCCTGGAAGGGATCAAGGCCAGGTTGGATGGGGCTTTGAGCTACCTGGTCTAGTGGAAGGTGTCCCTGTCCATGGCAGAGGGATTAGAAATAAACAGTCTGTAAGTCCATTCCAACTCAAACCATCCTGTGATTCTCTGTCTTGTTACACCTCTTACCACTGTACTAAAAAGATCCCTCAGATACATTTAATATTGCAGCCAAGTGATGCTTGCTCTTTTAATTAAAGGAGAAAGGCTGCCTTAGGGATGGCAATCTTAAGCAATATTTAACCTTAAAATGATTCTTCTCTACTTCTTTTCCAATGTCCTAACACACATAAGCTCTGTGTGTTATTTAAAACACCCAGTCAAAAGATAATCTCAACCTTGACCCCTCCCTACTAACAGCAGTGGCAAAAAGAGAAAGTAAAAATGCATAGCTGTGATTAGCATGATTTGTGTGTTTTTTATTGGGCCATTTACTGTGAATTACTGAGCCTGAATCAGTCATGCTAAGTGCTAAACAAAAACCAAAGGACACAAGAGCTATTGACTGGAGGACAGAGCACAGGACCAAGGTGAAGTTCTTGCTGGCCCTCCTTGCACAAGGCAATGATTCTTCAGCTTCTGCACCTGCAAAGTACTGACCAGGACTGTACAACGCTTTGGAAATACCATAAAAAGGCATCTGTAGTTATTTTTTACCTCAGGGAATGGGTTTTGCAAAGAGAGTCATGTTCAGAGGTGGCTGCCAAAGCACAGAGCAGTCTGCACAGCCTCCTTTGCAGAACTGGGATCTAAGGATGCTTAATTGCTATCAACATCTAGGAAGTTTGGAGAATTTCTAGTATCACCCTGTGTTTTACTAGCAAGAATTAAAAAACCCCAACACTCACAAAAAAATCCATCTTCTGAACATTTAAAACTGAGGCCAAACAGTATTTTCTGAATAGAGACAGTTGTTGAACTCAGCTGTCAGATTTCTGAGATAGAGAACACAAGGATTAGCTCCTCATACTTTGAACTCCACTGTGAGCCTGCAGCAGCACAGTCTCTTTGGAGGTGATAAGCCCCTCTCCAAGAAGTAGAGCATTACACTTATGTCCTTACCAGCAGCAGAAGTTAAAAGTCTCCTTCGGCATCTTCTTGGTTAAGAGAAACAGAAAATAAAGCCACACCTAAATCAAGCAAATTTCCTCTGTCCATAAACCCTATTCCCAGAATCATGAACAGGTTTTAACACCTGAGATATTGGTGAACAGTGACCTGAGTCAGATGTTTTTCTTAGACCAGAAGAAACAAAAAAATTGGCCAGAGAAGCTGTGGATGCTTCATTTCTGAAAGTATTAAAGGTCAGGCTGGACGAGGCTCTGAGCAACCTGGTATTACAGAAGGTGTACTTGCCCACGACAGGGGAGTGGGAATCACACGATCTTTAAGGTCCCTTCCAACTCAAACCATTCTATGATTCTATGAAATGCAAGAGAAGCAACAGATATAGTTAAGAAATGGCTTCTTTACAGCAGGATTTACATAATAAAGGGGGGGGGGGGGGGGATTTACTACTCCCATATAATATCCTTGCAAGTTTTATAGAATTTAAAGGAAATGAAAATCAGTGTCAGCCTTGAATATAAGGCCTTGAACATTTTAATTAACTTTTGCAGCAAGCACATACAGGTGAATGCCATGGGCTTCTGTCATCTGCACTGCACACAAAATTAGCATCTATCAAGATGAGGATTTAGAAGAGCAAATTGTCACTATCTGAGCACCTTTATCCTCCTTAATAGAATGTCCTTACACCAGAGTAGCTATAGCAGGGGCAGTTTCAACTCCTACTGTCCTACAGATGCTTTAATACAACACAGCCCTCCTGAAATGCATTTCAATTAGTGCTTTATTTCAGTTTTATGAAGGGTTGCCAGAAATACATAAAAAGGAGTTTTTTTAATGTGTTTTGGAAATCAGGTGCACAGGGGAAAAATTGGAGAAGCCCTTGAGCTCCAGATATAGAATACCTCTTAAGAAGTAACCAGGCTGCTTTGGGGACCAGCACAGTAATCATGGAGATTACAAGACTGGTATAAATTTAGGAGTCTGTTTGTGTGTGAGAACACGCAGGAAAAGCAGAGAAGATGCAACACATGTGCACAAACTTGGCACCAGAGAAGGACAGGTATCAGCATTTTATCAAGGTAAGGAGAGCCTGAAACACCTGTTTTGGGTCACTGAAGGAAGCAGAAAAGCACAAAAATAAAGAAATCCTGCAGAGAATTTGGGTCAAAACCTGGAAATATTCTGAGCTTAACATGTAAAATTCACATTGCAGGACCTTTAGATTAGAAAAAATAATAAAAATCAGAGGGCTTGAATGATGGCAGCTGTGCTGTTGCTTTCTATTAAGATAAAGTGCTGAAGTGCTCATTTGTTCATAGACTGGAAAGTAAAAAAAAAGAAGTTGATTTGGATTTTGACAACACTGGGGCCATTTTAAGATGGCAAAGCTTTGCTAAGGTGTATTAGAGAACTGCATCTCAGGGGGCTTTGTGATCAAATTTCTTTTCTGAACACATCTCCTCTCATGACACTGTACCCATGACATTTCTGTGATGCATCAGAGTCACTGAATCAAAGAAGATTATGTGTTAAATCATGGAAGATGACTTCAGCCAGTGAACACCGTCATTAATAAAATATAGATACATACAGAAGAGTAAAATCATAAACACTTCAAAAAATAAGTCATGAAATTATTCTTGAGAGGGACTCTCAATGATACTCATTTACAAAGAATCTTTAAATTTAAAAGAGTCAGAGAAAAAAATCCTATCAACTCATCATTCTACATTTATGTGTGTAGTGGCAATCAAGTTATGCAACAAACAGCAATGACATGTTGTAAATGCAATCAGTTAGATTAAGTTCTACCCTTAGGTATTATTAGACAAAATTACTTGCTTTGGAACTGCAAAACACAGCTGGATACACTTTGAATTACTTCTGTTCCAGTGTAATAATTTCCAAGTCTTAAGTTTAATATAAAAATCATGCCAGGAATACATGATACTGATTAAATTCCTCAGATATACAAAACCCAGATTTTTTAAACTCATAGCTCCAGATGTACATATCTATCCCTGCTACTACATCTAGATGAGTTTTACTTCATGTCAGCAACACAGATGAGCAAAAAATGGGGAGAACAAGAGACAAGGAAGGAAAGGGAATAAGGAAATTACCACATGAAATTTTACTGTGCCAAACAAATCACTTCAAGCTATTTACAAAGTACCTAGTACAGCACTTCAGGTACTGGCTCTCATTTCCTACATCATGTAAGATTTATAGACTGAATCCAGCACAAAACAAACCAACCCTTCCTTATCCCAACTGATTCTTCCTGACTTTAAGTCAACCTTAGTTTAAAAAAAAAGTTTATCACTGAAACCTTCTATTATTTATGTACAAAACTAACACATAAAGCTCTTTAACATCTACCTAAATCTGTTAAAAAGGAGTAATTTGAAAAATCTACCAGAGCTCCCAGCTGAACAATGGAAATACTACTAACAAAATAATATTTCTGTTACCCCTGCAGCACTGCTGGGATTATTTCGCTCTTATCTGGCACATTTTGAAGAATTATGTGCCACACAAGAACTACATGATATTGTTGCTGTGATGATCAATGTGCTCTCCTACAGAATCCTTACACAACCTTCCATTAAAGCCTATTTGCCACAGGCAGGAGGATTTGACACCAACATGAACTCCTGGAGCAGGGGCAGACGCACTTCCTGCGGGCTCTCCTGGAAAGGCTCCCTGTGTATTTTTGGGATGTTATGTCAAACGATCCCAGCAACATTTGCTGTTCTGGATTAGCCTCAGCAGAGCCATGTATTGCCAATAAAAGTTTCCTGAGGACAGTGGAGCTTCACTGTCATTGCTGAACCACGACACAGCAACCTGTGAGCCTGACTGGATGGGAGCTGCTGGAGATGGAAAAAAAGCAACCTGCAGCTAAACATAGAAGCACCCAGGGCACACTGGGGGCTAATTCTAAGTACCAGCAATAATAATTACAAGTATCACCAGTTCTTCATGGTTAAATTAAAACATAGGATTTACCCAATTTGACTCTGTGGCTCAGAAGAGCCAGAAAAAAGGAAGGAGCTAGCAAGTGGAGTTTAAACAAGATCTCAAATACACTTAGGCAGGCCTAATTCTGCTGCCACTGAACTCAGCAGTACAAAACTGACTTGCTTTTGTGGCCATGACCCAAGTCGAATGTTTCTGAATTCCTATTTATTCAAATGGATCCCATTTATAGAAAGTAGGCATGCTCAACAAAGCATTGAAATATGTTTCATTTTAATCAGATGTTTTGATCACAAGTGACGTGTATATCAATACCATCAAGTTTAATAAAAAGCAAGTTGTCACAGCTGTTTACAGAGGAAAGCCCCCAAACCATGGCAGATCAGGGTATCAATCACCTTTAATCATAAAAAAAGGATGAGACTGCAAACTTAGGCAGGAGACACAGCTGGAAATCGCTTCTTAAATTGAGAAGCAGTTTCCCAGGCAATCCTAACAGCATCCCAGACTAGCTTCAAGGTGGCTGGGATAGTGAATATATCCCTGCCAAGTCACTTTATAAACTTGGCCTGCTTAAACAATTTACTGCCTGTCTCTAATATTCCCACCAACGAGGCCCTTGTCCTGATGCAAAACAAAACCTCCAAAAGCTCAGAGACAAAACAGACACACAGACACACAGACGCTGGGATGTGTAACTCAGGCTAAAGCTTCTTTAAAGTATTGTTTCTCTTATCACAAGGAAAAACAAGCAACTTGTAATTTTAAAACATTTGCTAGGTGGTTAAATGGCAATTTATTGAATTATTTTTTAAATATGTCATTTTAAAGCAAAGATAATTCTTGCCAAGATGGATGTTTTTCCTCTATTTTTAATTATTTTATTGAAAATGCTTAATTAAAAAAAATCAGAGGAGCAATGGTCAGTCCAGATAGCATTTCCCTGATTTAAGCAGGTCAGAAGTGGAGTTGTTACTGATTTGTCACTCTGGTCACTCCTGATTTGACAAGATCTTAGCAGAACCACTACACTGAAATACTCGAGTCCCCCTGCATGGAACTTTCAAAACTCATTTACAGATGTTTAAACAAACCTAGTAAAATTATTTTCCTCCTGGTGTCTAGACTACTGGTAGACCCTGTAAATGTTGTAACCTTAATACCAAAGCACAAGGCCAGGATGCTGGAGGAGGAGACTCAGGCTGCTGATGATGCACTGCCTCATCCAGAGCAGTTTGAAGAGACACAAATCATGGTGCCCATCACCTGCTTGGCAGCTCCAAAAGGTAAAAATTCAAGATACACAGTAAACTGTGTTCCCACCCAGACTCCCACCACTTCCAGGGTGACAGCTGAAAAGTGTCAGAGACTGCACACACTGAACACATCTGCTTTGTAGGATGGTTGTGGCTTTTTCAAAATGTGAAAGGCTTGGCAACAAAAAAATGTTATGGTCAGTCTTGGAGCACCAGACAGGTTGGACCAGATGTTTCAGTGTCATTATTCTTCCTTGTGCTTTTTTTATCTTTGTTATTTCCTTTTTATCTAGAAAGTTTAGCTAAACATAGGAATGATTTTGTATGAAAGCCAAGCTGAGCTCAGGAAATACCCACACTTCTCAAGAAACAGAAATTAACTTAGGGCCCTCCAGATCTGATTCTGATTTCTAATCATGAGCAAAACCAACTTTTTGAGGGCAGTCTGTGAATCAAATACACCGCAGAGCCTGTCTTGTTATAAAGGGTTAAAAGGTTCCTAGCAAGTTATCTTTCCCTGTTTGCAAAGCCAGTACTGGTTGTGATAACCCTGAAATTCTGAAACTGAAATCAGTTTTCTTATCAGAGTGACTCTCTCATATTAAAACCACAAAAGCCTTAACAGTGGGGAATTATTGCTTGTAACAGGTGTAACACTTTTATTTATATCTCCCTTTAAGGCTATGTGACAACACTTCACCAAAATCCAAACCAAGGCTGGTTTGAAATCACCTTTCAAGCAGAAATAACTTAAAAAATCCAGAAAATGCACCCAAAAAAGCCAGAACAAAAAAAAAGAGCAAAAACAAAACCCCACCCAACTTGCTCCTCCCTGAGATAATTTCTGGGATAATTGTGTCCACAAGAAGGGCAGCAACACCTTCCTGAGAGCAGCAGCTCCTGGGGCTTTGCTGGAGCACACTGCTGTGGATGGCTGCTCTGTCCTGGCAGCCAGGCTCTCTCTCATTCACTCAGAGCAGTAAGCTTGGTACTGAATCTTGCCATCACTTTTAGACATAATCCTAACAGGCCCAGTCAGCTGGAAGATGGGGACATGTCAAATGTCTGAAGTAGAGACTGTGGAAGTTCAAGGCCTCTGAGGTCTCTTGATTGCTACACTTGCAGCACCTTCACATTTTCCTAGAAGGGTGCTCAGTGTGACTGGGTGAACACTGAGAAGTAAAGCCTTACACATTTTAAGCAAAAGCTCTTGCTCACCTAATCCTAGAAAGGTTTGGGTTGCAAGGGACCTTAAAGGTGATGTCATTCCAACTCCCCTGCCAAGGGCAGGGACACCTACAATGCCAGGTTGCTCAGAGCTCCAGCCAGCCTGGTCTTGAACACTGTCAGGGATTCATAACTTCAGGCAGCCTGTCCCAGGACCTCACCACCCTTATATACAGAACTTCTTCCTAAAATCTAATATAAACCTAGCCTCCTTTAGCTTATAGCCATCCCCCTTTATCCTGTTTGCCCTTGTGGAAGGTGTCCCTCTAGCCCCTTTGGGTACTGGAATGTTCTATAAGGTTTTCCCAGAGCTTTCTCTTCTCCAAGCTGTTTTCATGGCAGAGGTGTTCCAGCCCTCTGATCCAATTGGTGGCCTCTTCTGGACTCATTCCTGTGGGTTCACATCTTCCTTCTGCTGGAGGAGCCCAGAGCTGGATGCAGCAGTGCAGGTGGGGTCTCAAAAGAGTGGAGTAGAGGGGCAGAATCACCTCCCTCAACCAAGGACCTTCTGATTTGAGCTCAGGCCAGGACACCAATGAACATACTCCTAATATTAATCCATCAGTGCCACAGCAATGACTCCTTCTAGAAGCAGCTGCCTGCTAGCCTACCACACATTCTCCTACCACCATGATATCACCATCTTTTCTCTATCAGAAATAGGGGTTAGGATATATCTTGTTATAGAACGTTTCGAAAGCAGGAAGATTTTTAAAATTAAATTTACTTTGGTTCACTTGTGGTCTGTTTGCTTTCTAGACTGCATTCTGAGCAACGCAGTCCTCTTTGCATCGTGTTTTGCTTTCCATGGGTACTATGCATCTCCCTTCAAATTAGCTTTTGATATTAGATGCTACTCTAATCCTGAAAGGCAAGGAATGTACATTCAAACACCTGTTTCCATCGCAAACAAAAAGAAGCAACAAAGTCCTGTGGTCCTCCCTCATGGTTTTAATTGTATTACTTCACATAATAGGCGCACTATTGCAATTCTGTCATTATGTTCACGCATACAGGTGCAAGATTGCCAGGAAAAGCTAAACACACCTTCCAGCAGGGTGTCATTGTCGTTTATACAGAAGCACTTTGCTTCTCCAGCACACAGAGGACTGAAATCAGCCTGAGTTACAACAAGCTGGGTTAAGCACAGAGCAGCACAACCTCCCGAGGTTCCCTTCCCCACGCCGCTGCCGCATCAAACCCTTCTCTGGGGCAGCCTCCCCCAGCTCCCTGTCAAACGAGTTTAGAGTTTAGAGAGGGAATGGCTGCTGCAGAGTTTCAGTGCTCAGCAAAGGCCTGCTCACACAAGCTGCACATCTGATCAAGGCAGCACCACCTCCCTGGCAGACCTCACCGCTCCCACCATCGCTCTCCTCGTGTCCTGCCCCAGATTTGGGGGGGTTTGCTCTCAAACACTTGTTCACAAAAAAATACCTCGCAGATCCAGGCTGGGGCACCGTTAGAAAACAAGTGAAATCAATGGGGATGAGAACAAATAGGTGTGATAACCACTTAACCTGTCCCTGCCACAGCAGCTCAGCTGTGTCCTGGCGGTGCCCAGCCTGTCTGTGCAGCTCAGGAGCTCCTGAGCCAGCCTGCATTAGGTTACAGAGCAGCTCTTTTGGTTACAGCCCTGCTCCCTGCTTGTCTGTCTGAGGCTCCTGCACTCCTGCTTGACAAACAGCAAAGGGAAATAGAGCAATTGTGTAACACCTTTCTTTTTTTAACCTGAGACAGAAAATGCTTTTACTGGGGACACTGTGGCTGGTGAAAAACAGCCCTTTCTGGTTTTTTTGGGCTTGTGGAAGATACAGTTTCCAGCAGGACACATCTACTGCCCTACATTTTCTCACTTGTTGCTGCCTTTTCTGTGTGTTCCTTCAGGGAAGCAGGACAGAACTCTTTTAATGGGTGAAGTATCACCTCTATAAAACTCAAAAGTTAGGAATTGCTCATTGATCCAAACATCCTCTGCTGTTAGAACTTGCCTAAAGTGTGGTCCTGTATATTTACATTTGCCACTTGGCCCAGTATCTCATGGTCCTCCAGAAGTGACCACTTTTCTGTTCTTTCCTGCCTTAAAACAGGCAGAATAAGTCTCTTCTCCTTTGCAGAGTTTCTCCTGGATCAGCATTCCTGTTTACCTCCCCCTACTAATATTCTAATCTTTGCAGTCACCCTCCAGAAAAGTTTTCACCTGTTCATGATTCTCATATTCTCCTATTTTTCAGCTTTCAGCTTGTCTTTCCTTTGGATGTTCTCTTTTTATTTGAACTTCTGAGGTGTATAATTTAATACTCTGGTCACATGCTTTACTATAAAACCTTTTAAACTTTTAATTAAATTAATGGCACCTTTCCAAAACATCAAGAATTGCAATTTTTCAACCTAAATGGAAAGTCTCCAGGAAGATACCAATTAATTCTTCTGTTCCAGCTCTGAGTTTTATGTGAGTCTGTATGCAATTCTGTAATATGCATTATGCAGGAAGTCACATTACTAAAAATGTTCTTTCTGGAGTTATAAATCTTCAGGTGGTGGCATGGCTTGGTTTAATGAAGTGCTCATTTTCGCCCAGTATCTTATGGATCCAGAGCTTCACACAATGAATCTGGGCAATGACCTTCACTTTAACAGCTGATGCAGTCAAAGAACCACATATCACAAACATCCATGTCAGCCTCAGTGAAATAGTGTGAGCACTAAAACAAATCAGTAGCTGCACATTTCCATTCCAGCACACATTTGACTGATGACAGAGTACCAAACAACATCACAAACCTATTTTTTAGCCCATAAACATCTCCATTAAACACAATTTGGTAGAAACAGCTTGTAAGAGGTGAGGTGTCTGGTTGTATGGAGTCATGCTGGTCCATTTTATTACATTAAGCTCTATGTAAAAAGTATCTATGGGGCTCTTATGAACCTGAAATTCTCGTCAAATCTGTTTGCTACAGAAAGAGACCTCACTGCTGGCTCAGTCACAGCACCTGCACCTGAACTGACTGGTTTTGGAAGATGTGTGAAGAGACTGTGTATACACATCATGGATGTGGCTGACATTTCAACTTACAGCCCAAAATATCCATCAGGGAGTACAAAGCAATTACATACTCTCATCTTGACAGAAGGGAGGGGTTGGAATTTGCTTTCCTAATCATTCAGGGCTCTGTTTGCTAAGGGTCTGAGGTAACTCCCACATATTTATAATAATGAAATGGATTTACAGGAATGGATTAGGCTCAGAGAGACCGAACACCTGCAAGTGTTCCAGGCCAGACTGGACAAGATTTTAAGCAACCTGTTCTAGTGGAAGATGCCCCTTCCCGTGGCAGGGGGATTGGAACAAGATGATCTTTGAGGTCCCTGCCAAACCAAGCCATTCCATGATTATACATAGGCATAGGGGATCTCAGCCTCAATTTGTGTAGAGGCCCTAAAACACTCTGAACATCAAAAAATCTGAGCTCTTCACTGAGACAAGGTTTGCATGAAGTTTGCTATTAATAAGGTTGTATGTGTCACGGGTTTCAACCATGCCACTGATTTTAATGGTAAGGTTTTCACAGCCCAAGACCAACAATCATACATAACTTGAAACATTCTGAAACCCTACCACATAAAAGGTGTGGTAATTTTTCTGTATTTTCATTAAATTGCTTTCTGTTCTCAGTTACTCTTCTATAAAATCAGAACGAGCTTCAGTCTGAGGAAACTGACAGTAAAAACTGATGAAGTTTTTATTGGTTGAGAAAAAAAAAGGGAAGTATTACAGTAAATAATCAGAAGACTGACAGCTTATCTCAATCCTCATTGTTTTATGGTACATCAGCATTTCAGACCTGACAGCCTCTGCTGAGGTACCAAATCCTGGTACCCCCCAGCTCTTCCCAAAAATGGAAAAGAAAGTCAGGATCCATAGAGCAAAACCTGAAGCCTACAGCCTCAAGTCTAAAGTTAGGACACAGTACATTGCAGGCAGCAGGCTAAGAATAACAGAACAAACTCAGGAGGAGAGAATTAACAATAAAGCACAGGAACTCTGACTCTCCCTCCACAACATTACCTAATTCTAATGTCACGAAGAAGAAAGCAGAGTGAGTGTGTGTGCAGGAGATAACAGGCTGCCACAGCACCGCTTCCGCTCAGCGCCAGAAAATTAAAGTTTGATTATTCAGTAGCCGATCTGAGAGTCACACCAGTGTCCAGTTCACAGTGCAACTTACCTTCACAAAGAGCTCAATTTCAGGGTCCTTTCCTTCCCCATTAGCAGCAATAGAGTCTGTCATTTTTCACCCCCAAGGCTACCAGCTGATCTCTTGATATTAAGTGGCAAAAGGAGGTTTCAACTGCACGGCCGTGCGAGTTTCCCTTCTGAACCGCTCCCACAAAGCTGTTAAAACATCACTTGTAGTGATAAAGCTCGAAAGCACTGGAGTAAACAAGTTTGCAGGCAGCTAAATTAACAATAATTAAGAAAAGGCAGGCAGCAGAGGAGCAGTCCCTGTTACGGTAGTTCTTCTGAGCAACAAGTGCTGCTGTGCTCTGGTACAGTATCCTCATCTGTCAGAGCTGCAGCCCTCGCTGCCTCCCAAAATAGCCCCGAGCATAAAAAAACAGAGGGTGGGGTTAAACTCATAGGGGAGGAGACAAGCTCCTGGTACCTACGACAGGATCAGTCTCTGAACAAATAATTCTGCTCTTCCCTGTTTTCTGCGTTTCTGTTGTTCCCTCCCTCATTCTACAGCGGGGAGCACCAGGGACAGGGAAGAAGGAAGTCCTGCAGCCGGGCTGGTTTCGTTGCTTTGAGCAACCGTGATGTGTTTTGCTGCTTTTCTGAAGGGTGTTTGTCCTGCCTGTAGCTGTTCAAAGTTCTAACATTGTTATTGCTAAGAAAGGTAAGAGAAAAAGAGCCTGTGCAGTGGCTGTTGCATCAGTCAAGGAATGGGAAGAAAAGCAGAGCTTTGCCCCAGCAGCCCCTGCCATGTGTGGGGTACAAAGGGGTACAGGAGCCAAAACTGAGTACTCAGGTAAGAGAAGCACCTGTGATGTGACCACTGCTGATGGAGCTCAGGAGCAGAGGAATGGCAATGTTTGGGTCCCATAAGTATTTCTCAGCATGTCCCCCGGGGTGCTGGTTGTAGAGGGGGGATAGGAGAGCAATGATTTGCTGGGTGGAGCATGGGAGGACAGTTCCAAGGGCCTCAGCCTGCTGCTGACATGCTGCTGTCATCCCTACTCCCTTTCCTTCACCCTGCATTCCTGGCGTGACTCATAGGGCACTGCACAGCAGCCCTGAGCATGAGGTGGCACCTATAGAAAGTCCTGACACAGCCAAAAGGCACGAAGGGAGGGAGTGCTGGCACAGGAGGGGACAGCAGGCAGAGGTGAAGGGGTCACTGGCACCTCTTCCTCATCCCCATCCCTGCCTGGAGGGACTTTGTGTCTTCCTGCCCTCGGGAAGTCCCTTGCTACACTTCTGCCCCGATCCTGCTTCAGGACTGCCAAAGCTCTGGCTCACAGGGTGTTGGCAGCTCGAGCTGCCAGACATGAGCAGTTTTATCTTCCCCTTCTGACCCAGACATGCCTTTTGGGGAGGGTTTGGACATGATCAAACACTCGCCTTCCCTGAAGGTGCTCTTAGCTGTGTGCTTCTGTGGTGACCTCCAGTTCTGTCTGTAGGCATTTGACACAGCTCCAGAGCAGTCACAGCCAGCACCTCCATGGCCCTTTGGGTAAGATCTATGGGAATTTTCCCACAACAGCTGCTTCATGTGCAGTACATGAAGGACTGAAATGGTTAACAAGTAAATCTCATTATGCTGTTGCAACTGTAATTACAACATAATCATCATTATAATTACTGTAAAAGTATGCTTATGGTTTTTAGATCTAATTAGCACTCATTCAAATAACTGGAAGGTTAACTATAAGAAAATTAAGTGTTATTACTCCTTTGATTTCAAATTTTTACATGTAATTTTTGGACTAGGCACATTAATTACCAAACATTTAGAGTACAATTATTCTTAAGCCTACTGGCAACTTTCCAAGGACATGGGCTAAGTGTACTTACATGTGGCAGAAAGAATCATTGCATTGTAATTATGCATTACAGTTATAAAAGTCTGCCAAAAACTTGAGAATAATCACTATATCTCTAAAATGCATCCCTAAATAATGCATTATTAACTATACAATTATAAGCTTTTGGGATTTGCAGAAAAACTGTTTTGCTCTAGCACCTCGTGGCGACGTAATTTCCCTTTAATAAGGGTTCTTGGGAACAATAGGAAATGGCTCATCTTGACTGAGGTTACCTTTAGCTCACTGAAAACAATGTTTTTCAGCCTCACTGAAAAAATTGTTTTGATCTAGGCAGGTGGTTTGAACAAGTTATATCCCAGGACCATTGGCTCTGGAAGAGAAGATACTGCCAGCTATGAGCACAGTAATGAGGTAATGCTGCTAATGCTAAATCAAAGGGTAGAAATAAAATCAGCTTTCCAAACATCAGCACTTACAAGTTGTGATGCATGTGACCTATTTAGATGTCTATTTTAGAATGAAAAAATATGCCCTAGAAGTGTCTAATTTTTTCCACTGAGCCCAGGGTAATGAGATAAACATGTAATGGTCAGACAAATCCTGCAGTAATTTTTAAGTAGAAGAAATCTATGGCTTTAGAGCCTGATTCCTGTGCCTGTGCCATCCCTCCCTCCAGAAGTTGTGTGTGCCTTGTGCTTCTGAAAGTCAAACTCTAGATGTAGCAATTTCAGTAGAGCCTCAACGTGTTAAAGCATTCAAATCCTTCCCTCCCAATTACTGTATGGGTTTAGTGGTGTGTTATAATTAGTAATTAGTTTGCAGATGAAGATTGTTGTGCTGAGGCTCAGCAAAGCAGAAGGGAAACTTTGCAATACAAAGGGAGCAAAGGTGTCCTGCAGCCATTTCCATCCTAACCCAGATATAAACTGCTGCAGGGATGGGCCAGATCCCACCTGGCTCGGGGTGTTCTGGGCAGTGCTGCCACTGGGAGGTGCCTTCCCCATCTGCTCCCACCTCACCCCCTGCCCCAGGACCTGATATGGGTGCTCAGAGGCTACAGAAGTTGAGGAGTAAATACCACACATCTGGTGTTCCAGCTCTGCTTTTAGGTATCCATGGAAAGAATAAGTTAGCCCACCTCAAAAAAAAAAAAAAAAAAAAAAAAGAAAAAAAAAAAGAAAAAGAAATCCCTCTGCTTTACAAAACTACCCCATGGAATCCCTAGAAGAGACCAAACATAACAGACAACATAACTTGTTCATATAATGCTGTTTTTTTTTTTTTTAAAGAGATTCTGGAAGCTGAATTTAGGATAAACATTGTAGAAGGCAGTGAATAGGAGGAAATATGTATAGATATATGGATACATATATATATATTTATATATGCACTGCTTTAGGAATCTATTCATGCATTTACTGCTTTTCTGTCATATAAAACTGACTTATCACTTACATCTGGGTGGAACCTTTCTGACTATAATGGTTTTTAGTGTCTACACAGCTCTTTTGTGTATTATGAAATCAGCTCTTTCTTCAGCCAAATTAAGGGTAAGATACTGATAAATAATTAGTACACTCTCATTTTACTGCAAAGAATGAGTCACTTAGTTTGGCCTATCATTTTCTCACAAGTCAGAAGTAGCAGAGGCTTTGAGTTACACACAAGAACATTAGACACTGAATTATGAACTCCTCATAAGACAAGTCATTATAGTTTGAGGTTTATGAGATATAGAAATGAATATGAGCACATCATCCCATTAATAAAAGAAGAGGACGGCTTCAGAAAGGGAACAGCCATGTCCCTACGTAAGACTCTATTGTAGGTGAGCCCTGGTGCACTATCGGCTTTCACAGGCCTGATCCAAGCTTCACTTCCAGCAAAGATTTGTCCCGAGGGGGTGAAGCAGAGGCCAAGCATCCAGAATGTAACTCTATCAGTTCTCCAGCACACTGCTACGTTACCAAGAAGGATCAGAGCACAAGGCACATCCATCCCCCAGTGCTTCCATCCAGCCCCTTCCATCAGAGCACGTACTGCAAGTTTTATACGACACAGGCAACGTTTTTCATTGTTGGGATGAAAAGATGTAAAAGCTCGGTGCAGCTGCAGTAAATGCAGTAAATGGTATTCAGGGCTATGATTTTACCAGGGAATTATCAACTACTTAGTTGTCAAAAAAACCCCCACACCTAAGCAGCAGCCAGGGTTTTAATGGGTTATGGAAACATCTCTTCCAGAGGCAGTTCTGAATTACTGGCAATTTCCAATTGGATGCTGGTAGTTTTGATATGCAACACACTTAACAAGTTAACAACTGCAAGGAATCAATCCAGGGTCTTTTTGGTTTTGTTTTTGTTTCTTTTTTTATTTACAATGTGTCATTATTGATTTCTTGTCTGAATTTCAGAAAAATCAGAAGATTTGTCTCAGATATTTGGGGCTGGACAGCAGGTCTGTTCCCATTCCCAAATATACAAGACATGCAAGGACTTACAAAGCTCTTTTCATCAGTCTCATGCCAGCACTCAGTGACCAGATACTTTCCCTTGAATCTAAAGATGTGCAGTACCTCAAAATGTGTTGGTTTGATGGAAGAACTTTGATTTTGTTCCTTTTTGTAAATTTTCCCACACTCAAGGTAATGGAAGAAAAGACATCAAGAGATACAAAAACAGCTGTGCAGCCTGAATGTTCCAATAAATGGGATGGGATGGAAAAGCCTAGAGCAGAAAACTTTGCACTCCATTAACTGGCCAGTTTGAGGTAACCCACCCCCAGATATTATGAATCCATCACAGCCATGAGCTACAGCAGATCTCCTTTATCTTTTTATTAAAAAGCATTTTAGCTCTAAAATGATCTGGCTGAAACTCTTCTGTTTAGCAGAATGAAACAATTCAGACTGGAGTTTTGCAAAGTTCTAGTCCAAAACCATGGAATTATTTTAATACATAATTATGTTTTCACATGGATGCAGCATCAAACTTTGTTGTAACATTAATAAGCATTAACACCTTCAAGAGAAAACCTGAAGAGAAAAACTGAACCTGCTGTTCAGTGTGAAGAGGGATTGCATTATGGATTATGATCTCAATGCTCACATAGGGACAGTCTCAGGTATCCATTTGTAAGGAAGTGGCTCTGAAAAGGTACAAAATCATCTCCTAATGCTGCATTCAGTACAGAGGCTTCTAGAGGGCAGTGGTTTATTTCACTATCATTCCAAAACTGACATTTCAATTAAAAACAAAAGATACTTCCAACCAGGACTGAGACTGCTCTGGAAAGTGGTATTGTAGGAGATACAATGGAGAGCATGACAGATTGTCCCAAACTGTGGGCCCTATGGATAATGCAGCTGATAAAAGGAGAAATGCAGAAATCCTCAGCCCTTGCTTTTCAAAATGAATCCTCCATGCTTTCAAGTGTGGTGGAGAAAAACAGAACCAGCTAATTGTGATGTACCCATTGTTGTTGACTCACTACTGTCATAGAAGTAAAATTACATTATTTTACTTCCAAGTCTGCAACCCAGTAAGTAATGCCTATTCCTGTCTTGTTTTACAGGAGTTCATCATGCAAGTCCCTTTTTAGATTATTTCTGTTCACTTCTTTGTATACTTCTTATAATAAATTAAGTCTAAATTAATTAAGATTTGAAGTATGAACATGCAAACTAGGATTAAATCCCTTCCCAAACAAAAGACCAGCACACAACACACTACTTTAATCCTGATTTATGAATTATTATTTGCAGAAAGTGTTCAAAATGGCATGTACAACTCTTGCATATCTCAGGCTAGGCTTCAGTTGCTCCCAGGAATTAAGGCTCAAAGAATGCACAGTTGCTGCTGATTTCATTGGAGACATTAGTGTTTCACACTGTTGTTTAGAAAACAATTTGGCTGAGAGCTGAAATTACTTTATATGTTCTGATGCACATTATTTCTAAAAGTTGAAGCCTTCAGCAGCTCACTTTGAAATTACTTATGACTCAGGCTAGTCCCCATGGGTTTACACACTGGCATCAGTACCTGCAGGGCAGGTAATGTGCATGGATCTGCACCATGGATTTTAGAATCCTTTGCTGTGTAGATCCTGTTTAAGAAAAGGGCCTCTGGATTTTTGCTCCCTGATAAACTCACACTGGATCAGTGTGAAATAGCAGGGCTCAACATCCTTACATCCCTCTGTGGCAGCAAAGTTTAACCTCTGGCGATGCCTCTGGTCAATGGCAGTGCTGCTAGCCTGGGTTAATGGAGCTGGCTGACCTTGAGCCTCTCAGTGAACTGAAGAACTCTTCCATTCTCCTTAATAAATTGCCTTCATTCATTTTTCATTTCACCTTTTGGTACTTCTGTGATAAACTTTCCACAAAGTTTGCCAGCTCACTTGCCTTAGTGCATCACCTCAAGCTGTTCTGAAGTGAACTGCAAGTTCTTTGTTCTTTTTTTTCTTCCTAAGAACTTCAAAGGAAGAGTTCAACATCTTGCAGCACCTGAAGTTGACTTGGTGATACTCCATTTTAGGTTTGGTTGGGTTTTTTTGCTTGAGGACCCTTTTCACTGCAGAGTTAATGCAAACAACCAGGATGGATTGAAGCAAGGTGGTGACTTCAGCACATGTGTACTTCTCTTCTGCAAATGCTCTTTTACATTAGCAGATTTTTGCTGGTAACCATCACAGTAACAGATTTTTGCTGGTGATCAGCAAACCTAGCTCATTAGGACTTCAAAGAACATGTTCCACATCCTTAAGTGAAAGATGGTTGTGGTAATTCTTGAAAAGGTGGTTGGCTTAAGACCAACAGTACATTTTTAGTGAAATTCATCACTGAGCACAGTCTAAATAACAGTAGTGCCTTATTTAAGTCTGTCAGAACTGGGAATACTGGGTGATCTAACCAGAAAGACATAAGGGGGTTTTTTTGCCTCTTAAATGGAAGTTTTTCCAAAAAAATTCCATCTTTTGCCAAATCACAAATTTTGACAAAGCATGTAGCAGGTATCACTTTTATAAGAAAAGTGTGGACCCTTGGCCACTGGCTGCAGTACCTGGGAGCAACCTCACAGACCACCAAAATGTCAAAGCCCAGTTTGTCTTTGTAGTGTACCTGCTCTGACACAACTCTGCTGCAATTCTGTAGAAAACGGACTAGGCTTTCCTGTGAGACCTACATCAGCTGGAAAAGTTCTAATGAGATATGGACCCCTTTACTCATTATTAGCAACTTCTACCCATTTCTAGCCAAGCAGCAAGTCAGAGTTGATACCAGACTAATTAATAAATATATATAAAGGTATCTCATGTTGAGAGAAAACTAAATTCCCCTGCAGAGGGTGGCAGCAAACAGAGATTCTCCAGTTAAGCCTTGCCTACAGGTTCATACAGAAATTTGACCTCAGAGAGGAAAAGCAGAGTTCAGAAGGGTGAAGTTGTGTGTGCTGTGAGGTTTGACTCCTCTCAGCTCTGGATCTCGACTAGGTGGAAGTCACTATGAGGGACTTTCTATCATCTCTGACCATGCTGGGTCTCCTGAGCAGAAAAAGATGACTTTGGGGTACAGAATTATCAAACTAACAAGCTCTGCAATTCTCTCATATGCCACAAGAGATCTAGCAATTAAACAACAAATTAAAAGGTAATTGAAAGGTAATTAAAAGGTAAAGCCCTTTTTAGAGAACTAAGTATATAGAATAAAAAGTGAAAGTAAGTTAGCCAGGTCATCTATCACTCTCCCAAGATACAAACCCTGCACTTTATTATTGTAAACCAGAAAAAAAAAAAAAAAGCTGTAATGAAAATGAAGGGGAATCCACACATAAAAACTTCATAGTGCAAAGCTTCATAAAATCAAAGAGGAGGACTCAGAGCCACTGGAAGTAATACATGTGGGAATAGTTTACAATTGATAGGGCTGATAGGGCCACTGATTTTTAATGCTTCCTAATTCTTTCCCCATTTACACCCTGTTTTCAAGTCAGTGTAACTTTTGCCAGACTTTAAAAAGGGAGCTTTTCAACACTGGTGTTTTCTTTATTCATCCAAAGGACTTCAGACACCCAAAGATTTATCTTGCAATGCACTCAGCCACTGAACTCTCTGATTCCCCAGGCTACATCTTAAAACAAAAGCTCGAAAGTGAACAAAAATTCAAGGAAATGACCGAATTTCCCCAGAATCAACAGCAAGCTAAGAATAGACTCCTGAACTCCTCAATGCCAGCTTAGTCAAACCATTGTCAAATGAAAATACATTGGTTTTCCCAAGTGTTCAGAACTCCATAGTCATGGAGTACACTCTCCATACAGGTAATTATGTGAATATATATACAAGTACAACATTCTTGTACACAGTATTCTATGGGCACATTTCCAAAGACATTCCACCAGCCCACCTGTCACGCTCTGCTTGGAAAAATCTGCTTGGAAAATGTGGCCTTCAGTCTGCTTCTTTTTTTTTTTGTTTTTTTTTTTTAATGAACATAAGATGTACTTGGTTACCATCCCCATGAGTCACGCAGTCCAGTCCTGACAAGTTAATTGTTAAGTGGAATTAGGCAGCAGAGCGTTCTTTGGTCACATCCTTGCAGGGACTTGGGGAGCGCGGTCTCCTCCCTGGCTGGCGGTCGGGAGGGAATGCCAGGCTGGCTGAGCTGCTGGCTGGGCTTTTATAGCTGGCCTATTTTTAGCTGTTATCAGCCCCTGGTGCGGGGCCAATCCGCGCCCGGGGCCGCACAGAAACTCTGCCCTGGCCAAACTTCACTGGCAGCAATCTCCCAGGGAGGGGCCAAGTGACTCTGAATTTGCTGCTCTGAACTTGGGCCGTTCTGTATTCGGGCTCCTGCAAGGCGCCAGCGCACCAAGGACACGCATTAGGACCGTGAGCAAGTTACTGATTCAACAGATAAGCATCCTGCCTATATTTGGTGAAAATGAGTGAATTTAAGGGGCCTCATGAAGTCCAATAAGTGATGCAATCATTCAGTATGATATGCATATAAATCAATCTCTGGTGTTTTTACAAAGGGGGTGATTTTTATGTCACCGTGTAAGTATGTACTGTGTAACTGGAAACTACTTACTGTGATTATTTACAAATCCATGTGCTCACCAAAGAAAGGGAAGACGGATTGGTGCCTCTTCAAAACAGGCCACATGGTGTATAATAGACTCTTGACACTGGACCTTTGTCCAACATATTCTTTTAGTAAGTTTTCAGAGAAATAAGACCTTGTAGTAGCATTAGGCTTTGTTTGAGAAATGAATTTGAAATAGTGAGAAAAATGTGTATTAAAATTAGGAAGAGTTTCTGATGATATTAAGAAAAATAAAAATTTTATAAGTTCAAATTAGTTCTCCTAGTATTTCTGTTTACTGAGGACTTGCCAGTATTATTTGGGCACCTCACTGGCTATTTCTGGCTAACAGAGACCCTCTTGCAATGAGGGGCCACCCAAAGTATCAATGTTACAGCTAAGGATGAACATTTTTATAGAACAAGTATAAATGTGGCAAATATAAAACACTTCTGCTGATCAGATTTTTAGTCAAATAGATTTTAAATTAATCCAAAAGTGGTACAAATACATGTGAGCAGAGGTCTGAAGAGTGATTAAATATCTATATTTCAGATGCAAAGCTTCCACTCTTTCCATTTGCTCCTCAACCAGGCTTCAAGTTACAGGGACACAGTGCTGAGGTCTCCCAAAGCACAGCAACACAGACATTTCACCTCAAATAGAATTTGTTTACTCAAACAATCACAGGTATCTTAAAACAGGAGGTTATTAAAAGAATCTTTTTGCTGCTTGTTTAGTTTAGCTATAAAAGCAGAAGCAACCTGAGACAAGATGCAGCTGTGAAAAAAAAAAGCCACCTTTGTGTAAAGAAAATATGTGCAGAAGGGAATTACTATGACAACTGGCAGAAAAAGAGACAAAAAGGATTGGCTGGTTTAGCCCCAAAACATCTGAGGTTGTCTAAGCCTAAACTGATTTTTAAAAGAGCTAAATACATGAATGACTACTAATGGACCATGCTGGCACAAGAGCAAGGATGTTTTAACTGCACATAAATAAAGGTAATTTTGAAATTAAAGTGTCAAACCTTTAGAGCAGTGACATTCTGAAACAGATTTCCAAAATTAATAATAATAGTAATAGTTTCTAAATAGACTTTGATCACTTTATGAATGAAGTATTGCATGATGAGGCTGTCTGTAACAGAATACTCGATTTCATGTCCCAAAAAGTCACATCCAGTCCTATGAATTTATTTTTCAGATTACCTAGAATCCTCAAAGAAACCATCTTGGTCAGTGTGCAGATTATTTCTACCTTTCTGTGCCTCATCTTTTATAAACCTATAAGCAGGAAGATAATGGTTTTCTCTCAGAAGATGTGTTCTCGAGTTTTACTTCTTTAACACCTGCATGAAGCCTGCAACAGAAAATCAATTAACTTGTAAATCAAAATCCTGGTTTTGAACACTGCTGGATGTACTGAAACCAGACCTGTGCACTGACAAATTCACCTCCCAGCTATCCCTGAGCACGTCATTGTAACGTCATGAACGTCACTGACGTCTTGCATTACCAGAGACGAACAAATTCACCTACAAACAGTACAAACTCACCTACAATTATTTCACTAATTGATGTGAAAAAGATCATCTAGAGATCTAAATATAAAAATCATACCTGCAGATGACAAATAAATGACTCATTTTAGAATGACACACTTCCTCCTTTTCTTCTGCTACACAAGTCAGTTTCATACAGGTTCATAACATTTTCCACAAAGAAGTAAATATTTTTTATGTGCCACAAATACATAAAAATATTTATATGTCTTGTTTCAGCCACAAACAAAGTTATGAGAGGACATTGAGTAATTCTAAATGAACTAGTAAATACAGTGGCACTACAGCGGAAAATTTGCCTTCAATGCAGGGTCTTATGACCCAAAGAAACAAATTTTTCTTTTCCCAATTAAAATCTTAAGCTGTGTTTGAAGCAGTATCTAGGAATTCAAATTCAGTATGTTCAGTTAGCTTTTCTCTTCTACTGTGGTGTCTGAAATAAAATGTAATTCTAAAACAAATACAGTTGAAAGACACATATATGGGGATTGCTGTTGAAGAAAAGATTTGACTGAAGTTAAAGGAAGAGTGCTGGATCTCAGTCTTGGAAAGATGATAAAATGTATTAGATAATTTTATCTGGTTAATTTAGACAGTAAGGGAACAGCAGAAGTGTCCAACATCACACTGCTCACTATTGCACTTCAGTTGTTGCTGAGTGGGGACACTGAAACAAAAAGGGAAATTAAATAGCCTGAAAAAAGAAATTCATCAATCCAAAGTTTGTTTCCAGATGTCCATTACTAGAATTCACTTATAGTCCAAGATTTGTATTTAAACTGTCACTGGTAGTATTCCATTTATTGAATTTCAGGTGACCAGGCCATTGTTTTCAGTGAAAGTTTATGGCTTGATGCAGTTGCCTAAGCCTAGATATCCAGCAGCATTTGGAAGGATAGCTGAGGAAATCCATAAACATATATGAGACAGGATATATGGGACACTCCAGAGGCAGCTGGAGGCCAGGAAAGAAGCCTTTAGACATCTAAACCAGCAGGGGATGCCCGTGGTTGGAAAACTGAATTGGGCCCTGCTCCATACAATGAACAGAGTCGACCTAACAAGGAACCTCCCTCTACAGGTGGTGCTTGCACTTGGCCACAGGAATTAACATCCTATCATGCTATTTCAGATAGCTTTTTGTTGCAGAAAGAGCCTAGATATCCTGCAGAGATGTAGTTAATGGCTTACAGACACACCTTCAGTTGGATGAGCCAAATCCAACCCTTGATATCTAAAGAAAACAAAGAGCAGAGCAGAAATGCTGCTTTCCTTTAGCAGACTCCAAAATAGTTGACATATTATCATCACTTGTTGCTCTGCAGGGATTATGCATTATTTTGCATTTGTAAAATCTTTGTTTCAGTAGAGCTGCTCTCTAGGTACTTTTAAAATAAGCAATTCAAAATAATACAAATTGCACTGTTTTGGACAGGATTCATTCAACAGTTGACAGTACTGCTACACAGATAAGTTTTCAAGGCCAGCAAAAAATCAATCCACAAATCCAAACATTTTTCACTCCAAAAATGTAGGTGCTGAGATGTTTCAAAAAAAACCAAACCAGTCCATGCTGGGATAAGAGCCTTGTTTTCAGAACATCAAAGAGAGTATCACATGATTAAAGATATATAAGGAAAACAAATGAGTAAATAAATCCTGGTTTAATTTTCTTTCGGTGTGACCTCCATTATTTACATTGTGTTTGCCATTGCTGCAATCACTGTGCAGGGACAATTTCCTAGATAATCCAGGTCTGTATTTTGAAGCTGTTGCTACGCTGCTGCTCTGTGCCCGGACACAGCTGTGGCTGGAGCCGCGCACTGAGGGGGGCACGGAGCACCAGCTCAAAATGGAGTCATGGACCTTTCCACAGGTGCCTGAGTGAGGCACAGACTCAGCAAGGGTTGGAAGCAAGACCTTTTCCCCTTTGTATCCAAAAGATTAAGCAAACTGCTCTGCCCTGCTGCTGAAACACATTCTGCTTGTGTCTGATAGTTGGGGGCCTGGGTGTTATCTGCAGCAGAACGGCTGTCACTAATCTTTCCACACACACACACACACACACACACACACACACACACACACAGAGTAATTTGGATAGGCATAAATCCAGCTGTGAAGAGAGCCACAGCACGGTTTTCCTCCTCAGAAAGAAGGGTTAGTAGCTATTAGGTTTATATGTGAAGACTTCAGAGATTACCAGTGTCTGCTGTACATGACAGGGTGGAGGAGGGAGCCATAAAGCCACGCTGGGTCTGCACAGTGATGTGGAAGTGTTAAAGGTGTATCTTATTTTCTGAGTTAGCAGAGCAAAAGCTCTGGTGAAGGTGTCCTTCACACTGGATTTATGTCAGAGCAGTTCTCTGACTCCAAAACCATGCTGTTTTCAGTGAGGGGTGATCCGAGTCTGATCACACCACTAAGAGAAACCTAAATTCTCACAGAAGAGAAACCTAATGCTCTACAAGTCAAATGGCAGCCACAAACTGTGCAGTACTACTGGTTACACCTGCTTGCAAATGGGCAAGACTGTTACTGAAGCATTTATTGGGAAAACATCAGGGCTGGAGGAACCATACAAATGTTAAAGGATTCAAAAATACATTAAAATAGAGCAGATAAAGTGTTCTGACTAGAGAGTGGGATAAATGATGAATTAAAGAGGTGCTTGCTGTAGTAATTTTTATTAGCATTGCTATGTGCACTACCTGTACCTCCAAACTGGAGCTTAAGAATTATATAAATTAACTGGAGAAAGACTGGAAAAGGTCATAAAAATGACCCCTAAAAAAAAAAAAACCCAAACCACAAACATCAAACCATTCAATATTTAGAAATGATGACTCAAGCTTGAAGGCAAGCTGAAGGACTTGTTTAGTTCAAGAAAGCAAAGACTGAAGGAAATTTGGTCTGTGTCTTCTATATACATAAAGGTATTGTATATTAAAAAGAAAAATAGCATAATTCAGAGCAATAGAATTTTACTAAAGGAAAATATTGTCTCAGGACAATAATTAAGCATTGACAGAGACTAATTGTTTTAGGTGCTGAATGGGCATCACTGAATGTTCCTAAAGAAGCATCTGTTAGGGATAGTCTAGATAAGACTGAGAGCAGAAGGACACATTACTTGGTATTCCAGACTTGTATTTCTATACTTAATTGTACTTGTAAGGTATCTCAAGCTATTTGCAGGAATAAACAACCATTAATTTCATTTTAATTATCAAAACAGGTATCACATTAGGATATTGGCTCCCCATGAGTCATTTCCCGCTGTGTACATGTTAACTTCAGCATCTTGGTCTGTAAATCTGCCAAGACTGGAAGATTCTGAAAATAGTTCTTGGATCTTTTCCTTGCTCAGATTGCTCAGTTAACGCTGTTTAAAAGGTGGATTATGAATCACTCAACCTTTTTCTAAGCTTATTATTAACCGAATAATAGTTGCTTACTTCCGTTAGATTCATTATTTATAGTATTTTTAAAGGCCAAAATGTTATAAAAAGACAAACTATAATTTTATGTACATATGGAGAGTTACAGCTGCCACCTGGCTTCAGCCTGAATTTACCTTTCTACCTGCAAACTTGGTGGAGAAGATATAGCTAAACACCAGCCTCATGTGCTGTATTGGAGTCAATCAGAAGACTAACTGGTTTCCATTGCTAGGAGGAATCTGGACACCCAGTTATGCTTACAAATATCTAACAGCCCACAACTGCAAATACAGCTGTTTTCCTCTGTAGATTTTGAGTGTAGTAAGAAATGCTCAGTTCTGCTCAGCAAAACACCAGTTTAACCACTAACTTCTGACTGGACATCCATGTGGTTCTGATCTCTTCAAATTATACATGCTTAAAATTAGATTTGTCCAGTGACTTCAAGTTCTGAACCATTAATACACATTCCTAAACAGAATTTTCTCAACAGATTCCAGAATGCTTCATAAAACAAGAGAAAAGCCAACTCATTAGGAAGAAGTGTGATTTCCCCAGTGACACAATGAGTCTCACTGTCCCCATGAGGAACATGGTCTGTCATTCTCAACAGTTCAGCTCAACCTGGGGAGTCAGTAGGGAAAAAGCACAGAGTTAGTTGAGCCACCAAGTTGGAGTCCTCAGATAATCCTGGCTTAGAAATCAAAGAACCACAGAATCATAGAATTGGTAAGGTTTGAAATAACATCAAGTCCAACTGTCAACCAGCACCACCACCATGGTCACCATTAAACCAAGTCCTCAAGTACCACATCCACATGTTTTTGAATGCCCAGGGATGGTGACTCCACTTCCCTGAGTGGCCTGTTCCAGTGCCTGACAACCCTCTCCATGGAAAAAAAAAAAAAAAAATCCAAATATCCAACCTAAATCTCCGCTGGCACAACTTGAGGAATTTTCTCTCATCTTGTCACTTGTTATGTGGGAGCAGAACCTGACCCCCACTGGCTCTGCGCTCCTTTCAGAGAGTTTGGAAAGCAAGAGCTCCCCGCTCCCTCAGCTTCTCCTCATCAGACCTGTGCTCCAGCCCCTTCCTCAGCTCCATTCCCTTCTCTGGACATGCTCCAGGCCCTCAATTTCTTTTTTGCCTTGAGGGGCCCAGAACTGAGCCCTGGATTTGAGGTGTGGCCTCAGCAGTGCCCAGTACAGGGGACAGTCACTGCCCTGGCCCTGCTGCCACACCATGGCTGGTACAGCCCAGGGGCCTTTGGCCTTCTTGCCCACCTGGGCACACCTGGCTCATGCTCAGCTGCTGTCACCAGCACCCCCAGGTCCTTTTCCAGCTTTCCAGCCACTCTTCTCACAGCCTGCAGCACTGCAGGTGTTGTTGTGACCCAAGTGCAGGACTCAGCACTTCAAATGAGGGAGTGGGAAACAACTTGTTGGAAAAACAAAAATGTCCTTTATTTTCCAGCTCCTGACTTAATTAAATTTTACAGAAGGATACCATAATTCCAAAGAGCTAAATATGTAGGTTCTGATTCTTAAATATAAGCATTGGTATCTACTAAAAGGACAGGAGGCAACAAGCACAAATTTAGATACACAAAATTCCATTTAAAACAGTTTTCCCATGATGGTAGGACATTAGAATGGTTTCACAGAGAAGTTGTGGTTTCTTCATCTTTGGAAACATTGAAAACCAAACATGACCCTCAGCAAGCTGTTGTAGGTGATCCTGCTCTGAGCAAGGATTGGACAAGGTGATCTCCAGAGATGCTCTCCAGCATCCATAACTCTGTTACTCCAGTGCAGTGATCCAACAGCTGCAGGCTGATGATGCTAAACCACAGTACAGCATTGGTATTTTTGCCTAACACAAGGTGTTTCTAGCTTAGGGTAAATAATTGCCTCCCTTCTTTTGGGAACTGTATTCCTATGGCACAAATGAGTATAGAGAGACTATAATCTGCAGTCAGTCTCAGGTCATCAAAAAAAACAGAAAGGCAATAATTTTCTTCTGAAAGAAAATTGGAGGACTGCTTTTTAAATAACAACTTAAGCTTCAGGAAAACAAAAAAGTTAAAATTTTCAAAGAAACCCAAATCTTCAGAACAAACATCATGCTCAATAGGAAACTACAGTGTACAGGGGAGAAGGCTGGACCTTGGAGCTATGATTGGGTCAGGCTCTCCTGTGCACTCACTAACACAGCCTGTGTGCCAGTCATATTTCTGTTCAAATTGCAAAGGCTTTTGTTTGAATAAATTACAGAGTTATTGAAAAGGCATTAAGGTGGCTGTGACAAGCCTGGACGTGCTGGAGTCACACAAACAGATTCATGTTGTTACATGCTGCATTCTGCTGTTAAAGGCACAGGCAATTCCTTTTTTACCTTGTGGCACATTCTGAAATAGCCCACTGACATGACACAGTTACCAAGCACTGATAATCAGTGAAAAATGAGTTAAAGTGATGTAAACATTTTCTTGGTGTCTAATGAATGCACTACTGTAAACATTATCCATCCAGCTGCACTGTGAGTTAGATACCATTTAATCTTCCCACTGTTTCTGGTTTTCAGTCCTCTGACACTCACGTTTCCAGTCATTCACAGAGATTTATTAGGTCTACAAGCAAAGGGAGGAATAAATAAGGGCAGAATTGTCATGATCACTGCTGTCCTACAGCACCAGGTCCTGCTGTCACTGTTAGTGTCTGCAGAAAAGTGCAAACCCAGATGAACCCAATTTCAGAGCAACACTGGCCTCAGGTGGACTAGAGACCATGTGAGAAGGGAACCATCTATGAGTAATATTTATTGACACAACTGAGATATTAGCCCCATGTGCAAGACGCCACAGGCCTCAGGGATTTCACTACTCTTGTTATAAATTATTCTGTGACCTTCCATTTTACAGGCTGACTTTTGCTATCTAGATAATTAAAGAGAGCAAAGCTGGATCTGCACTCCATGGAGTTACTGCTTTATTACCTTGACACCAGAAAGATAAAAAACCAAAAAGCCAAAAACTAAACATCAGCAGGTTCTCAAGGAGTAAAACACTGTAACAGGAGCTCAGTTCAGTCACCTACCCAGCAGTACCCAGTGCCCTGCCCGCTGGGCACAGCATGGAGAGCCTCATGTCTCAGCCTTTCAGCCAGGTAGGGATCTCTTGGGGCTCAAGGACATCTCAAAGACACCAGGCAGTCACGTTTCCAAAGTGAAGAGAGCACAGTTTGCCTTTCTCTCTGGAGTAGCTGATAAGGACCTTTATGGGATAATCAACTACTCTGCACAACAAAAGCAAGGAAAAGGACTTCCTCAGACCTTGTCCCTGACAGTTTTATTCAAAATGCCTCTCTTCTCACTTTTTCAAATTAACCCAAACTACTCTGCTTGAATGGGAACATCTGCACACATTTCTTATTTCATCCATAGAAAAATAAGACATTGTTATTTTGAAATAAGAGCAATGTAAAAGAATAAGAAAAATAAAGAGATGATTCTAAAGCCCAAATACAAGTTGCTAACACCATGTAGTTGCTAACCAACAAAATGTACTCAATTGCTACAACTTTAAACACATACACAGGACTACATGCAGAAATATAAAATAGAACTAATGTCAAAGCTCTTACTTTGACCATATAACCAATATATTTTAGTAATGACCATGATCCAGTAACAGAAATAGGACAGGTGCTGTTTCAAGGAGTCATTCAACCAAATAATGACTGCTGAAAATACTTCTCATTATGTGTTGTGAAAAAATCTCTTCTCCAGCTTCCAAAACACCCATGGAACTGAGAAACAGATTTTGATAATATTATTTATGTTGAAAAGTGACAAACTTCATGAGGCTTCTCTTGAAATAACAGAATATTATAATCATGGTGTATTTTCTATTCAAGGTGCACAAGATCTTGAATGTTTTTATATAGTTAAAAAGAAGGAATTGTCAGGCCTGTGTTTCAGCCCAATAAACGTTGAGAAAGATTAAATACAAGTGTGTTTCTGAAGGGAATCATAGTGTTTATTCAAGAACACAGGTGTTTACAGTTTTGAGACCTAAGTAATCCTTTATAAGGTGAGAGAAGGTGTGAAAGCCCTCTCAGTAATTTATACCTCACTGGAAATTAATGAAAATACATGTTGAAATTGTTACAGAAATACCTACATCTAAATATTGAAAGAAAGGAAAGAAAAACTTCTTTCAGGGATGAGCATTATTAAAACTATATATTCAGTTTTCTTCATAGCATTCACAGTTATTAATTTTGAGCTCTCAGTTACTAGATACTGAAGTGCAGGGATAGCTGAACTAGCTCAACTAAGTAGTAGCAGCCTAGCTGTAACAGCAGAGAGATTTCCCAGAATAAATGAATTGCAGCAACAATCAGAATACCTGCACCATACTGCCATTTGAATGAAGAAATCCCAGGCATTTCCACACAACACAAATCACCTCTTTCTCTGCTTACAGATGCAAGAGGTAAGTGAAGAGATTGGCTCCCTGCAGCAGAGTTGAGAACAAAGCAGTGGGTAGCTGTATTTCACTGATTTGGAGGACACACATATTGATTTGGGGTTTAAAAGTAGAGTATGCTTAGGAGCACCCGGGTTCTTACCTTTACAAAAACAGAAATCTCAAAATCTTCCTGAAAGTTGTTCGTTTCTCCAGAGTTATTGTTAAGGGGAAACTTGAGGGAAGTTGAAGAGTTGGTAAAAGTGCTCTGTCTCTGACGAAACTGGAAATCCGGAGGAAAATGCAGGTTGCTCTCAAACGCTGAGCCCTCTTCATCTTTATCTTCCAGAATTGGGCTCATCAGATCCATCTGTTGCTGTGGGTAGTCTTCTTCAGCACCATGGTGAGATGAAGAATCATCTTCTCCATCACTTCCATGCTGAGAGGCCACAGAATTATTACAGCTATCTTCTGAGTTCTCCTTACTACCATCCATGTTTTCTGGGGTATTAGTGATGGAAAAAGGGGATGCTGAATCTTCATGGACATGATCAAAAAGATCAGCCCCTTTATTTTCCTCAGAATCTGAAACCTCAGAAACACTGCTGTTGTTAGCATTTTCATTGATTTCAGTGAAGACTGGATCTTCCATGGCTGCTGGCTGGTGAGCTTTGCCTGCCTGCTGGTACCTTACAGACTACAATTAAAGTGAGATGTTGACAGACAAGGCTCCTCAGGAGGAAACAGAGTCTGTGGTGTACTTTCTGAATGCTCAGCTACACATGGCAGATCTCCAACAATCATTTACTGAGAGCCTTGAATCAACAACTGCACTTCCACCAAGTAAAAGGCTGTCTCACTTTTAACCCCTTTGTCGATCTGACTCCTGGAAACTGTATCTCAAGAGCTGTAATCAGCTGTTCCTCCAGATGTTGTCTGGGTAAGTATAGCAAAAACCAGCTAAAGAACCTATCAATACTAGAAAGCAACAGTTAAAAAAATAAGTATTCTTACATAGGAAGTTGAAAATAGTTCTACTGGAAATCTTATTTATGTAAAGAGGTATAAATGCAGACTTCACCCACTCACTCATATTTTCACAAAATAGGAGTGAGTTTTTTCACAAAAACTTCAAGGAAAAGCAAGGCAAAACTGCCTCAATAATACAAGCAATCATCTACAACATTTTAGTGGTTACTTACAAAATCATCAACAACTGAAGAATATTTATGAAAAAACTACCCAAAAAAATTGTAAAGAGATAAATTTTATCTCTTTCCAACATTGCCACTCATTCACTTTGGGGGCCACACATTTCACATTTGGCATTGTCTTCCTCTGAACTATAAACTAGGGCCAAAAACTGTAAAAGCTCTCATGAGCTACCCTGGGAATATAGGAAAAGAAAGCAATGAAGGAGTATTAATCATGATTACATATACATAATGCATCAATTATAATCATGTTTTGGTTATGTATCTCATGTTGTAAAACATACACTGTAGAAATCTTGTTTGCCACCTTGTGTATACAGTACCTTCTCTCTAATGAATGGAGAGACACACCAAACTGCACAGAACCTAAAGTGGTGAATACTGCCAGCTTTAGCAAAGAATTAACTGCCCTTATAGAGACAGATACACATTCCAGAGCAACTGAATTCAACAGACCTGAAACTTCTGGAATATCCAAACCTGCAGTTATCAGATTATTATAAAGTTACCAATCTATTAAAGTCATGAGAACTTCAAGCCTTATTGACTAAAGCCTTTTGATCTCCATGTTTACTGCATCTGGATTACATAGATTATTACATGAATTCTTATAAATGAATATTTAATCTTTTGGAGTTGAGTCAAAAGGAAAATGAAGGTGTACTCCTGGCCCAGCCTTGTAACTTCCTGAGTGGTAACTGCCACAGCCAGGTTAGAGTTCTTAAAGAAATAAAGAAAAGAAGTGAAAGAGAAAGATGGTAATTCAAGCCATTCCAGGCAGAACAAGAAGGGAACACAAGATGTTTCACAGTGTAGGACAGCAGGTGCAGCCTGCCTGGGATTTATGACTGTAGTTAACTGCCATTACCCTTATATTAAGAAGTTTAGAGTAATAATAATAGTTAAATATCAAAAGCAAAGCAATATTTCATCATATTTAAACATAGGGCTCCTAGATAAGCAGAAAAGTGCCAAGATCATGGTCACAAACAAGTTTAATCACTGTGATTGTGCAGTACAAATATGCAGGTAAGTATCAGAGATCAATGAGATCTCTCAGTTCTCGAGGGCATTTCTGGCCTGCTGCAACTCAAGGACTGCAAGGATACATTACTCATTACCAAGGCCAAATTTCAACTCTTACTACCCCCTCATTCCTGCCTGGCACAAGTGGTCCATCACCAAACAGGACAAAGCACATCTCTTTAAATTAGCTGTATGTAACTCAGCCACAATTCCTCACTAAATCCTGGAAATCCTAACTCAGAGATTCTGAAATGGGTGCTGTGTAATCTGTCTTGCAAACTTCTAACACTCAAGACCAAGGCTAATGATAAGACCGATTTAAAATCATGAACTTAAATTACTGAAGTTCCAGAAACTTCACAAAAGCAATAAAACAGCAGGTAAGTTTTATAAATTCAACTTCTTTTAGGACTACTTTTCACTTCTAACACTTGGATTTCTTCATATTTTGTAGAAAGACAAATGTATTTCTGCCTGGGTCTGTTCAGCTTGCTCTCAGCATGACTTTGATCAGCAACTCCCACTGATCTTCAACCCCTTCTTACAGAGTGCTTGCAGGATTAAACTCCTGGGATCATAAAAACTCTCTCCTTAATAACTCACCTTTGAGTTATTAAGGAGAGTTTGAGGGGAAAAAAAGAACACAGAAATATGCACGACACAAAACAAAGAACAAAGTCCAGTTGTAGTCCAGTCCGTGACATTTTTTTTTTCCCTCCACGAAGACATTTGCAGGATGCAGCAGCACCTGCTGGAGGGTTTAAAATATCAGAAGTAAAACAAGGAGTAAGAGCATAAGGTGAGTATTATTTAAAAATAAATACAGTTCATGTGGGTTTCTTTATTGTGAGTTATCCAAGTTCTTCTTTCCTCTGCCACCCTCCAAGAGCAACGAAAGTGATCATTAAGTGTCCAGTGAAATGGGAATTCTCTCCTGCACAGAAGTGAGAGGGAAGAGGTTGTATGAGGCAGGAGAGCAAAAAAAAAGTCTCAGCACAACTAAAGCCCTCTGAGTAACAGTCCCACCCTAAAGCCATGAGAATGCAAGATTACAAAACAGAGATCACCAATCTGATCCATTCCCTAAATTCCTCTGCTCCCAAATCTAGAAGGTGTTGAGTTAATGTGGAAGTTAGTAACACAATACTTTCTGCTGCTAATTCTGTAATCCAAGTTGTGTCACTGATCATCTTGACCCACGTGAGCCACTGGTAATCCTGGTCACCAGCTCTGCAGAAACACAAAAACCACAAGCAGTAAAGTTCATAAAAGGACAAAGAACATGAGCAATAGAACTCCTCACTTTCAAGAGAAGCTTGGTTTTTACTTTATGACTGAATTTCTGATTTTACTTCAACTTTATTCTTTTTAAAGGAAGACATACCAGAATCAACAAGTCCAGTTAGCATACTTAGACACAAGTTAAAATTTTGTTAGTGTTCAGCACCTGGAATAAGCAAATCACTGATTCTTTCTACAGTCCAGTGGACACCAATGAGCACCTCAAAGTACATCATAGAAAATGATGGAAATAATTACATCAAAAGGAGATGAAGATGGTCTTTAATACAGTCCAGTTATCAGAGCTCCCCAAAATAGATTTGTCTGTTTAGACAGCAAGGCTGATATTTAACTACATTTAGAAGCCCACAAATGGACATCAAAACTGAGCCTAGGAACCCAGATCACTGCCTAGTTCACTCTGCAGAGACACACTGAGCTCAGTTCAGCAGCCCAAACACACAGAGACATTTGCTGGTATTTAAGTTGTTTGCTTAGAGCAACTTGATTTATCTGAAGGATAAGGGCAATGACACACTCTGACTGTTGAAGCTACTACTGAAACTTCAGCAGTTTACCCTGAAACGCCAACAGAAATCAGCTCCTCCACCTTGCACTTATTTTAAAAATGACAAGCAGAAGACTGACTGACTTGTAAAGAAATTCCTGCATTGCTAGAGTCAGTTATCCCTCTCCTCCAGAGTAGAAGAGAAGGGTGGAAAGAACAAAGAGTGACAAGAATATCAGATCCCTAAAGAGAGCACCTCACATATTCTCAGAGATTAAGAATCAGAGGCAAAACCTCACATTACACTATTTAGTACAGATTCTGAAGACTTCTACCTGGGTACACCTTTATTGAAGCAATAAATTGCACATATTCTAGACATTCCATAATATTGTAAACTTCAACTCATCCATCAGTGCCACAAGTAGCTTCAGTGGTTCCCTGTTTAGAAATAGCAACCTGCTTTTACAGGAATTTCTCTGGTCATTTCCAGTTGGATATTCCTCTAGTTTTAATGGTTTAATAAAAGAGTCCTTCAGTTTCATTTTTCTCAATGAAGATACTTGCACAATTTAAGCAAAGAGCCTGTAAATCATTCCTCATAACCTGAAGAAATTAAGGCCCTTCAGTTGCTTGCTCTAAAGTATCTTTTTCCAGACAAAGACATGCAAAAAAAATCTTGAACAGTTAAAACACTCAGAGTTCTTGGAAACAGCTGAACTTGAAACTGAATGATGGTAAACAAAGTTTACTGTCCCTCAGTTTCTGAGGGATCTTAGCATCCCAGAGGATCAGACCCTTCATTTGCACTTAAGCGCACTCAATGCAAAATCATGAAGGTTCCTGGCCATTCAGGATGTTGGTTTTACAAAAAACAAAAAACAAAAAAATCCAAACCCTCACAAAAAAAAAAAAACCAAAAAAAACACCAACCAACGAAAATAAAACCAAAAAACCAAGTTTTTTCCTTCATAAATATTCAAAATTTTCAAAGCTTTGCGACATGTAGTTCAAGGACATCATCAAAACTACACTGTGGGCTCTAGGAGACAGACTGGTCATGGTTTACAGACATACTACAAGGGACTTGCAATAAATTCATACCACTTTGTTTTCACTCCTGGCTGCACTCAATACCTGGAGGAAATCAACCACAAACTCCTGCACCATTTCCAGCCTCAGCTTTTGGCAGCACCTCATCTCTACACAGTTCATCAACAGTAATCCTCTATCCACTGCCAATCTTGCACTAAACAGCACGAGGACAAGACTTTATCCCACTATTTGTTCCTTTATCTGTACTCTATTTGTACTGCAGTAAGAAAAACAAACACACCAAAGAATTATTTCAGAAGACAGTGGTTTGGAAAATGTTCAGGATGACACATTTTACACAGGAGTCAGCACATCCTTGAAGCAGGCATCCAGAAATCCATCTGTTGTTCTGCTGAACTGACCTGGATTCTGCAGTCTTGAGGGGCTGGTTCAGGAATCCAGGACCCCACTGTAGTAGTGGTGATTCACATTCACCCAGATTTCCTTGCCTGCTGGCTGCATAAAAGGCATATTTAAAGCCAACACACCCATAAATTTCACTCTGCATATGACAGACATTTCTCCACTTAGAACCAGACAAACAATAGAAAATCACTTTGCACAGGACACTTAATTCTCATGTTATCAACAGCTTTTAGTTGTTAAAAATACCAGGAGTCATTGTCAACATACATTTGAAAAACTGCTTTACCTGCTGCAGCACCTAATTGTTCCCAATTTTGATGTTTCAAAGCCCTTTATTTTTGGTATTCTACAGTTCATTTTGTAAAACTTTACTTGATTTGGTCTTTAAGTCCATGTTTAGAAATTGCATTGGAATACCTAAGAGCCTAAGAAATACCAACATTTTATCTGCCTAACTGCTCCAAGAAAAACATTTTTGTTTGCCTTTAAAATCTGGCATAATTTCAACAGCCTTGTTTATCTCTGAAACTAAGTACCCTTGAAAAGCTCAGCAACCCAGCTTCAAGCCTGTTTGCAGGGGAGGCTCTGGTAACTGAAATAAAGAAGGCAGAGACACTACAGTCCTCTGTATCACCCTGTCATACAGCCTTAGGGATCTCCTTCCACAAATTTTGAGAAACAGAAAGGTTAAGAGCCCTTTTTCTTTATAGCCTCCATACACAAGCAATACTTTGGATTAAATGGGCACTAAAAGCTTAAGGTCTAATAAAGTTTAACAGCTGTTACTTACCCAGCTCTTTTTATGGTTTCATGAAACGTCTGGTTTTTTTTCATCTCAATTTTATAAAGATGCATCAAAACACAGTAAATTACAAGTTAAATGACAGATTAAAAAAACTACTGAGCAAAAATGGAAAAATGGTGACAGAGGTCTCCATCACATGGATAAAATTGAGAATAAAACTGGAAATACAGGAAATAGTTCTTGTTCAGGAAAATATGCAATACAGGGCAGGGACATTTTCCACTATGCCCATGTTGCTCCAAGCCCCTTCTAACCTGACCTTGAACACTTCCAGGGATGGGGCACCCCCAGCTTCTCTGGACAACCTGTGCCAGGGCCTCACCACCCTCACAGGGAAGACTTTTTTTCCTGATATCCAATCTAAACTTGCTCTCTTTCAGTTTGAAGCCATTTCCCCTTGTCTTGTCACTCCACGGTCTTGTAAAAAGTCCCTCTCCATCTTTCTTGTAGGCACCCTTCAGGTGATAGAAGCCAGAGTTAGGTCACCCCTAAGCCTTCTCTTCTCCAGGTTAAACAATCCAAATTAAATTAGTCCAAGTTTAACCCCAAATTTAATTAATCCATATAAATTCAGTTGCCTCACCTCTACAACACTGCCAACTAGAGGGCATGGTTTCTCATCTAAGCGTTGTACTAAACCTAGCAACCCCTGAGAATATTTTGAGGTTGCCTGCTCTTTTCTTCTGGCATTGACCAATGTTTTTTGAGCTGCAAATGCTCAATTGTACTCCAGCACTAAATCTGGACAGCTCTGGCAGCATCCAGTGCTTAGAACTGCAGCCTCTAAAGGCAAACATGGGCTAAAATACAACAGAGAAATCAAGGCGAAGAAAGGCAAACATCTCAGTAGTGCTCAGTTTTACTCCTCTTAATGTCAGTATACATGTAACTCAGCCATTTCTTGTAGGCAAACACTGTAAATGGAACCAAGAGCTGAATTAAACACATTAGACAGATATTGGCCAGACCAGCTCAGAGTTCAGAGCTGCTGTGGTGTGCTGCCTGTATGATGTGTCAAACTGGGCACAACACATTAGGCTGGGCTTCTGAATAAGTGAACACTGCAAATGGTTTTCAAAGCATGTGGGCAAGGGTAAACAAGAGATTACTCACACCTTTCAGGACTGAATAGCTGAGTGAGTATGCTACAAAAGTAGGCTGGCAAAAGAGCCTCAGTGCTTAAAAGTTGCCTGCATCTGCACATAAAGTTTTTAACAAGAACTCAATTGTAACTTAATGAAATTGGTCAAAATATTGCACCTTGTCTGTTATACATTCCCTGGAGCTCTAGTTCACTCTGTGTAAAAAATATTTTTAAGGCAATACAACAAAGTCATTTATAAAGGACGTATCCCTCCTCCACATGATCAGCTGCCATGTGCATATTCACAAAGCTGAATTTGTGTAATCAAAAAGAGACTCAGAGGAAAAAAAAACCCAGAAGGACTTTGACTTGAACTTGACACATAACCCCTGAGTAGCTGGAGATGTTTTTTTCCCCTCTTTTACAGGCCTGTGTTTTGCCACGCCTGCTACATTCCATAAATCAAGGTGAATCAGGGGTGTGTCGCTTTATTCAGCCTATTGTACCACATTTTAGAGCCACTCCACAGCTGGCACACACAGGTAGCAAAACCTGCTTAACTCATACATATGTGAAAGCCATTAGGAAGAAACAAGCTGAAATCTACACTGCAGAATAAACATCTAGCAGGGTATACAGAATGAAATTTAGATCCACTTCAATCAGTTATGAAGCTATAAGCATATCTTTTTATCAGTTTTTAGGATGAAATTTTAAATAGTGATGATTTGTGCTCTGTGCTAGCAAAGGATGCTTCATTCCTCTGTTTACATAGAGCTGGTCTCATCGTTTGTCAGCCCCAGTAACTTAACAGGTTTTGCAGAATTACTAATCCCTTCTCATAATAAAAAGGAAAACCATGGGAATGTAAACTATTTGCCTTAATTTATGTAGCAAACTTACACCAGGACCCAAAACAAATCTCAACTCATTGTAGTACACTCTGCTGCAGTGGCACTCAGAGTACATTCAGCAACACCTGACTATTTCCTGCCTGTATTCTGAGTTTTAGGGTAAACAAATTTTTTTTTTTTTCCCCACAAGAGACCACAAAAGGCAATGTGCGTGAAAGAATATGAACATCCAATTTACAGAGCTGTGTGACCAAAAGGGAGACGGAGTCATGGAGGAGTCATGGTGACAAGCAGCACGGCCTCGAAAAGGTGACAGCCTGGGGCTGCCGGGCACCTGCAAAGGAGGCAGGAGGCAAATTATGGGCGTGCTGGGAAAACACCGGGACACTCCCAAGGACGTGTCCCATCGCAGCCTCACCTCACGGTGCTCTTCTACAGCAATGGGAAGCGCAGCAAACAGCCCCAAAGTGAGCTGCATCCCGCGCCGGGGGTACAACACATCCCTGACAAACCCCTGAGCTCTCTGGAAACACCACGTTGCTCTGCTTGGGAGGGTTCACGCCACAGCCCCCATGGCTCCCCTCAGCTCTGCCCCTTCATCCCGGTGGGTGGCAGCAGGAGCAGGGCAGTGACTGTCCCCTGTGCTGGGCACTGCCGAGGTCACCTCCAGGGCTGTGCCCAGTTCTGGGCCCCTCAGTTCAGGACATTGAGGGGCTGGAGCGTGTGCAGGGAAGGGAACGGAGCTGGGGAAGGCTCTGGAGCACAGGTCTGAGGAGGAGCAGCTGAGGGAGCTGGGAAAGGGGCTCAGCCTGGAGAAAAGGAGGCTCAGGGGGATATTCTGGCTCTGCACAACTCCTGACAGGAGGGGGCAGCCAGGTGGGGGTCGGGCTCTGCTCCAAGGGAACAGGCACAGGACGGTCATAGTCTCAAGCTGCACCACGGGAGGTTTTTAGTTGGACCTTAAGAATAATTTAGAATAATTTCTTCACAAAAAGGGTACTCCAACAGTTAGACATTAGAATGGGCTGCCGGGGCAAGCGGTGGAGTCACTGTCCCTGGAGGTGTTCAAGGAAAGACTGGACGCGGCACTGAGAGACATGGTCTAGTTGACAAAGTGGTCGTCGGCCATAGGTTGAGGTCGACAATCTCAGAGCTCTTTTCCATCTAATTGACTCTGTGACACTTCAGTCACAGAAATTCCCCACTGCTCCGCTAGCGCGCGTGCTTCGCCCCCACAGCCCTCACAACCCCTCTCACTTCCCGCTCCCCCCCCCCCGCCGTTCATCCCAGCGCCACGCCCCCCACACCGCAGCCAATCGGATCTCCCGCCAGCGGGCCCTCAGCCAATCACAGCGGGCGGAGGCCGCGCTCACCGACGGGCTCCCGCGCCCCCCCTCAAGGCCCGTCAGTTGCCGGTTGGGGCTGCGCGGGCGGCGGGTGCGCAGGCGCTGAACCCCCGTCCCCGCTGCCCCCGGTCACCTCCGGTGCCGCCCGCGCGTCCCGGCCCGAGCAGAGCCGGAGCTCTGCGGGACCTCACGGCGGGGCCCCGGCGGGGACCGGGGTGTCCCGCGGCGGGAGGCTCTGGGGACGGTGAGCCTGGTCCGAGTGCGGGTGAGGGACAGGCGCGGGGGAAACCGACCCGGAGCGCCCGGTTGGTCGGCGGTGCCGCGTGTGCGCGCTTTGCAGGCGGAATAACCTCCGTTCTGACCCAGCCGAGCTACTCCAAAACCTGGTCGGGAGGTCTGGGAGCAGGTGGACTGGTGTTGGTGGTATTTCACAGCTGGCTTGCTTTGCTGGGTTTGCCTGGGGCAGAGTTAATTTTTGGTTAGAACGTGCCACTCGTGTATAAAAACAGCAGTGCTGAGACTCTGCGGAGCATTTCCAAGGGAACGCCGCGGGTTTGCCTCTTACTGCGCTGTGGAAAACTCTGGTTCTGCTTTCTAAAGCACCTGACAACATCGAAGGGGTGATCTCGCCGCTGCGTTGCGCTTCCCATTTCTTTTCTCCTTTTTCTTCTTTAAAAGGCGTGTGTTCTCCAAGTCCTCGGTGCTAAGAGCTGCCTTAGTGCTGTTTTTTGACAATCCTTGTAACTTTTGTATCTTCTGCAGACAATTTAACTGTTGGAGACCGGGGCAGGGGGTGGCTTCCCGTGCTTGGAATTCCCGTCACTGCTAAAGCTACAGCTAACATTAAAGCTCTTTACGCCTTTAAAATAACCCTGCTGTTTTAAGGAGCTTGCGGGAAGGATTGATGTTAAAAATGTTGGGAAGGCAGCTGCTGTGCCTCCTAGAATCACAGTTTGTCTGCACATAAAGGAAGATAAAGGATAAAAGAAATAGAAAGGGAAAAATTGCTGGAATGGGGCTCTTCTTGAGAAGCAAATAAACTGCCTAACAACATTGCAGAAGGTTTTGTGAAACCTGGAGCTTCGTTTCCTCTTTTAAAGACAGAGTATCGTTCTGTAGCTTCCTAAACAAAGTGCTTAAGTCACACATAATACATTAAGAGAGGGTCAAAGCTTACAGATTGTACCTGGCACTCATAACCATTAATTCCTTGCTGAGAAATACTTACCTCATAGCTAAGGTTATTAATTTTGGGTTTTTTTATAGAGAGAAAAGTGTGGTGTAAGAAGGACAGGTTTAAATGCTGTTATGGTAGATGTAGAGCAGCTTAGAAGGAAAGGAGAAGTTACTCCTGACAGTTCTGTGTATGGAATGAGCAACGAGTAAATGTGACTGTTGAAAGGCTGAAAAGTCTTCCAGCAACTCTAGAGGGTGGAAACTGTAAGGAAAAGTGAGATGAAAAAGGAAAACTACAATTATAGTAGAAAAAGGCTTCTGACATTAAAAGTGATGTGTAATAAGAATTTAGGGCTGCAGAGGACTCTTAAATGTGGGTCTGGAGCTGTTCAAGTCCTTGTGCCTGTGCTTGAACATGAGGAAAAATACTGATTTTCTGTCTTGGAATGTAGAATTGGAATAGGACACACACAACAATGGAGTAACTGATCAAAAGAAAACAATTCTTCCTTTCATTTAGTCTTCAGTGGAAAAAAATCTCGCTGCACATTTATTTTAATATATGAAAAACTGATAATTTGTGAGAAACCTCCGAAGTCAGTAGGGAAATCCACTGTTGACTCGAGTGGTTGTTTAGACTGGGTGTTTTGAAATTACCCTCTGGAAGGAAGATGTCTATAATGTATAGCTAGCTAAACTGGTCACAGTAGAATTGTTTTGGTTACATCCTTGTCTGTTTAAATTTTTCAGGTGCATCTGATTACCTGCTGGAAGCACTTCAAAGTCTCCACAATGAGCTCGATGTTGATGTTGTTTTTTGCTGGAATCCTACTCTGTTGTGCTCGCTCAGCTGGTGACTCGGTACCCAAGTTGCTCCTCGTGTCCTTTGATGGCTTCAGGGCTGACTACTTGGAAACCTACAAACTTCCTCACCTCCAGGAATTCATTGAGGATGGTGTGCTTGTAAAAGAAGTCAAGAATACTTTCATCACCAAGACCTTCCCAAACCATTACACCATAGTGACAGGTTTATATGAGGAAAGCCACGGCATTGTGGCTAATGACATGTACGATGCTGATGCCAAGAAATATTTTTCACAGTTCAACGATTCAGATCCCTTCTGGTGGAATGATGCAGTTCCAATTTGGGTAACAAACCAACAGCAGGGAAAGGGAGCAAGTGCTGCTGCAATGTGGCCCGGTAGTGATGTAAAAATCAACAACACAACCCCTCATTTCTTTATGAAGTACAACTTCTCTGTGAAGTTTGAGGAGCGAGTGGAGAGAATTGTGGAGTGGCTGAACAGCTCTGACCCAGTGGTCAATTTTGCTGTGCTCTACTGGGAAGAACCAGATGCGAGCGGGCACAAGTACGGCCCAAGCGACACCCAGAACATGCACAGAGTGTTGGAAGAAGTGGATAAACACGTTGGTTTCCTTATGAGCAAGCTGAAGGCATCGGGCCTGTGGGACACTGTAAATGTCATAATAACAAGTGACCATGGAATGGCCTCCTGCTCTGCAGAGAGGCTGATTGTCCTGGACAAATGCCTCGGGCGCAATAACTACACCCTGATAGACAGGACTCCTGTTGCTGCAGTGCTGCCAAGGCAGAGTATGTTTGGGTTTGGTTGTTTTTTAAGGCATATACTGAGAATTAAGTCTTGTTGATCTTGCCTCTAAAAAGTACACAGTATGCTAGGCTGTTCTCATCTTTTGCAAAACCTATGGAGTTCATGTTGCAAAACTTTTGCATAAGGAGTAAGCTAAAGAATGATGGCTTATTTTTATTTGGAAGTTTGTTTTGACAATCAGTGGGACAAGGAGAGTTTTTTGTCAAATTGCTGTGGCTGATAAGGATAACCCTGGTACAGGTGGTTGAGAAAGTAGGTAGGTACTTAGTTTTCCTGCTCTGTTGATGCTCACTTAAGTCTGTGCAGCTGTGATTCACAGTGAGCATGAAATAAACCCATGTTGTTTATTCAGAATAAAAAACGTCATTGTGTAAGTTTCCAAGTAAAAATCTAGTCTCCCAACTTTGATCGTTTTATCACTTCTGTTTTCAGGAGTGAAACCTAAGATTTTGTACCATGAATTCCATTTTTGTGTCTTGGAGTGGTCCCCAGCAGGCATGTCTGAAATCATGACATTGCTGGCCTCTCTGTGGCCAGACTAATGAACAAAGTGATTCCTTCAGTAAAAACAAAACAAAAAAAAAATTACTGCATTGGGTAAAATATTGTCTACTTGAGGGGGTGGTTGCTTTCTCTTGATTTCTCTGCTTGAATTTTGCCCTTCAAGCCCAGATTGTAAGTTGAGTTGTAGGTCCAAACCCACATCTGGGAGGAGTCTGATTTAAAATGAAAGCAAATTTTGAAATTCACCTCAACCGTTGCAGCATTTCGTAAGGGACACCAAAAAGTTCCTTTTCTATGTGTTTTTTAAAAATTATTAATTATTTTGAAGTAATGGATCTTAGGTTTAATGACAGATTAATTGTAATAAACAGGAGTTAATTTCCATCTGTTTCACACGCAATATTTTCCTTGGCAGACAAAGAAGATGTGTATAACTTACTCAAAAATTGCAACAGTCACATGAAGGTTTACCTGAAAGAAGAAATTCCAGACAGATTCCATTATCGCCATCACAAGAGAATCCAGCCCATAATCCTGGTTGCAGATGAAGGCTGGACAATCGTACAGAACGAGTCCCTTTCCAAGTGTAAGTGTGTGTTCCTCTGTGGTTTGTGTGGGTAAACTGCCTTGTTTTACTCCAGCCAGCTGCAGGGTGGTTCTCATTTAGTGAGGGGAGTCCTGACACTGTGCAGGTTTAGGAATAATGCAGCATTTTCTAGAACGTTCTCCGCCTGAGCCTGGAGTGTTTAACAGATGAGGAGGAGATGGGGAACATTCTGTTGGCTGAAACACTTTGACATGTTCAACTTAATAGTCTGAGTTATCTTAGGCAGGTTAGCAGTCTGACTCAAGCTTTCCCTGGAGTGTGGTTTGACTTTTTATTGTAATAAAATACATATGTAGGGGTGCACAAATCAAAGCATGCAACACACAACATTTAATATTACAGTACATGTTCTAGGGAATGAAAATAAATGGCAGGAAATACTAAAAATAGTAGGAACCCAGCAGCATGTTTGAAAGACAAAACTCAACAGGTGTCAGTTCTCAGTGTCTTGCTATGCTGTGCACTTTCTTCCTGCTAGAATGTCAAATTACACACACATATATATGTTTTTTTATGTGTGTGTATATGTAGGTGTATATATTTCCAGGTGTTCCATATGCAGGGTTTTTTTTGGCAGACAACAGGCATGGATAATTTATAGAAAAAATGCAACAGTCACATGAAAGTGTATCTCAAAGAAGAAATTCCAGATAGATTTCCTTCTTTTAATAGTATGAAAATTCAACCTGTAATTCTGGTTGCAGATGAAGGCTCAGAGTGTGTGTGTGTGTATATGTGTGTTCAGAAAGTGATTAGACAGATTCTTGGTAGGAAAATCCATTAATAGAAATTAAATACAAAAGTACCAACTTCTGGGAAGTTTCTGAGCAGCCAACAGCTCAGCCTGGTTCGTAGGGTCAGGGATATCCCTCCTGGATACTTCCCTGTATGACTGCTGTTAGGCACAGGGTGTTGAGTGGTGTGAAATCCTGGTTGCACCCAGTTTAGCTGATTTTACTGTCTGCCCATTGCAGAATTAAGTTCAGGTTTTTTCAGTTATTTGTACAGTACTACTGTTTAATACAGGATGCGTTTATATTTTAATTTCCCCACGGATTTGCTACAATTATCTTCAATTTGGCAACATGTAGCACAGGTGTTCTCTGATCAGAGTTCTCTTTTTCTTGTTTCTGCTTAGATTCAATTTCATGTACTTAAAAATAGTTACTAAGTGAATATTTATAAGGAGCAGCATCATATCAGTTGAAGTAAATCTCTTTTCAAATCAGTTTTATTTGTGAAGGCTTCCCAGAATCAGGCAGGGGAGGTTTTAGCCTAAAAGCCTGTTTAAGGTTGTCTTCATGGACAAAGTGGCAGCCATGAGTCAAAACAAACAAGATGTGGTAACAAACAGAATGGTAGAAAAGATTAAAAAAGGCTAGAGAGGAAGCTCACTGAAGCGGTGAGTGTGACATAATCAGTTGGAATCTGGATGTTTTGCATCAGAAGCTTCGGGGATGCACCCAAGGAAACAGTTCTCAGGGATATCCCTCCACTGTTACTAAGAAATGGACTCAAATGCAGTCACTCAAATACTGTGCTGTGAGAGACTTCTGGCACCTTGGACAGGTTTTTCAGGAATGCTGTTAGGAAATTTGACAATGGCTGCTCTTCAGCTGTTTATAGTCTTCAAAACCTACCAGATGTCCAAGTTCTCCTGACCTTATAGCCACAAAGGTTTTGCTGTGTGCCTGCCAGAGGCACAGTGATCCTTTGTCTTTTGATTTTGACTCTCTGGGTGTCCCTTGAGCTGAAGTACTTTATCTGATAAGCATGAATTGAGGGTATCTCATATGCTCAAACTGAGCACTATCAAGGGAAAGGTGCCTGATTTTTAATAAGTAATTAAAATGTCCACTCTGCAAGGAGAGATGACTTTCCAAAATCTGAAGAGTAAAAACTTTGCATTCTATCTACTGACTCATTGTGGAATGGCAACCTCCTTTTCAACTTTGGCTTGAAGAATGGCAAGGGGAACACTGGAAGTGTTAAGCACTGAAAGGAAAAGAGATTAATAGGAATGAGAACCACGGGGAAAGGCCAGTGTGGGAAAAGACTTGTGGGGTTTGGGAGAAGAGGGAAGAAACTCTGTCTTCCTTGTGCAGTTGATCCAACAGCTGCTTTTCTGTTGAGCATTAACCTTTGGTGAGCACACGTGCTTTGGGTGTGGGGGAGATGGGGAGGGGAGCAGAGGCTGTGACAGTGACTGTGTGCTCTGCCCCCTGCAGTGGGGGACCACGGCTATGACAACGCCCTGCCCAGCATGCACCCGTTCCTGGCCGCGCGCGGTCCGGCCTTCCGGCGCGGCTCCAGCCACGGCAGCCTGGCCAACGTGGACATCTACCCCATGATGTGCCACGTGCTGGGGCTGGCCCCGCGGCCCCACAACGGCACCTTCGCCAACACCAAGTGCCTGCTGGCTGACCAGTGGTGCATCAGCGTGCCCGAGGCCATTGGGATCGTCATCGGGGTTTTCATGGTACTGAGCACTTTCACCTGCATCATCATCATCTCCAAGAACAGAGTGGCTCCCTCCCGGCCCTTTGCCCGGCTCCAGTTACAGAGCGATGATGACGATCCTTTGATTGGATAGCGCGGAGGGAGCCGAGCCTCGCTTCCTGCCTTGGGATTTCAGGAGAACAGTTTCAATTTGCACTGGATGGCATTCTTTGTTTATGCACTTTATCTGTGTAAAATACTGTACAGCCAGACCCTGCTGATTTGTGTGACTAGTGTAATATAAAAATATTTTCACAACCAGACGGTGAACAGGTGGCTTTTTACTGGAAGAGATGCTTAACAAATAAGGATGCTTAGTTTTTCATTCAAGTCTCCGAACACTTTCAGAAGGAGACTCCAGAGTGTGACTAGCCAGAATAGACAAAGTGAATTTTAATATTTGTAAATGATAATTGCTTTTTTGTATTAAATTAATATTTACTACTTTCAGTGTTCTTGCAGCTGTGTTAGAAAGAAAAACTTTATTGAGAGTTAGGAGTTAGTAGTTTTGTTTAGAGAGTATATGCTGATGTGTCCTTAAATTTGGGGAAAGAGAAGATCTGAGACTTCTGTTTCTACCCTAAGTCAGCAGTGTAGTAAGAAATTTCTGAGAAAGAAAATAGAAGTAAGTGATTAAAGAACTGGTGCATATCTCTTGTATTTGAGCAATAAACTATGTGGTTCAGCACTTACAAGCCTGGACACATGGCTCTGGCATTCCTGGATATGTGTCTCTGGATGACTTAGATCCACAGGTCCAGCTGGGATGGCACCACTGCCTTATCTCAAGAAAGTCAGTTTAACCTGGGAGTCAGTTACATCAGCTGTAGTGTAAAATCACTGCTCCTGAACCCTATCAAAAATTTCTCAGGAGTAAATTCTGCTGAAGGTCGTCTTGAGATAAAGGTGGTTCTGCCCTGGGTACCAGCTCATAGTTGTCTCTTGAAGGCTGTTGTGCCAAAAAGCAACAACTGAAAGTTTGATGTGCATGTCATCAAGCAAGGATTTCAAACTTGTATTTTAAACCCAGGAAATTAAGAGGAGGAAGTTAGCAGATCTTAATTTAAAAATAAATTCTCTATAATGCTTGAGGTATAATATTTGAGATGCAAATTCCTGCTGAAGACCAGAGCTAACTGTTCTCTTAATTGAAACTCTTGATTCTTTGCTAATGGTCATCTAGTAACTTGCTATTAAAAATAGTTTGATTGAGAAAGCCTTAAATGATACCTTATCTTTCATTGAGATAAAATTGTTATTGCTAACCCAAAAGAGAACTGCAGTTATCAGGTCCTTGTCCTACAAGTCTGATGGCTTTAAAAAACAAAGTGACAGAGATACCTGGTAGCAATGGGGTTTCTCTTTCACAACTTCAGATTCATTGCAGTTTGGTGTTGGCCACAGCCTTTTAGTGATCCAACAGGGAGGGAGCAAGAACTTTGGAGGGAAGGAGTTACTTTGAACTGCCCACTGGAAAAAATAAACTTGAGTTTTACAAATGTGTGGAAGTTGTAGTAATGTTTGTCTTCCTCTCTAGGGATTCCATTGTACTTGATTAAAAACACAATCTAAAATCTAACCACTTCTGCCTTTTTTTTTTTATATATAACTACTAATTATTACTTACTAATGCTTTACTCTGAATTGATCTGAATTTGGAAGAGTTCAGCTTAATTAGAAAAGGCTCAGGCCCCTTGAAATATCTGTGCTGTTACTGACAGGGCACTGGATTTTAGCCTGTTGATATTCTAGAGCAGTAGCTGGACTGAACACAGAGTCACTTCCTCATCCTGCCATATTTAAATTAATTAATTACATGCACCAAGAGGTCAGATTAATGAGTAACTACAAAGGGAATGTGCTGCAGGGAATGTGTCTAAGCCTAGAACCTAGGCTTAGATATGCTGTAAAAGGGAGGATGCTTGAATTCCTGTGTTGGAGAGAGTTCTGTTACATTCTGGTAATTCTGCTATTCCTAAGTGGGATCCTCAGAGGGTCAGTCAGAGAATTACTGGAGATGCTTTGCATCACCTGTGTTTGGAAAGGTTTGACTGACTTTACCTTTCTGGCAAACATCCTCTCCTCTACCTGTGAGTTTGGGGTTCTTTTCTAGAAGCTAAAACTGATTAGGACAGTATTTTCTCCACTCTGTTCCTTCCCCCCAGCAGCTGTCACACAGAGGGTGGCTGATGTGCTCTCAGTTCCTCTGTGCATCCCCTCCCAGGCAGGTGGCAAAGCTACCAGCAAGGCTTTGGTGACCAGAGCTGTAAATGCTGACTGAAGGAGGATGGCAGAACTCTGACCTGAAATAGGAATGTTGGTGCAGCTGGGGAAATCAAGGTCTAAATGCATTTCTACTCCTGGCACTAAGGCAGCCCCTTCTGATGAGAACTGCTACAGGCACTGAGCTGCTGTGAAACCAGCAAGTGGCTGTGTCTAGTAGAAATCCTGATCACCCTCTGGTCCTCCTCCCTTTAGCAGGAAGATGAGACAGTGCTCCTGTGGAAAGGGTTTAAAGAGGAAGTTTCAGTGTTAAGTAAGATAAACTATATTCCAGTTGCACTGTTGATTATTTTCATTTTCAAAGATGTGGTGTGGTCTGTAAAGGTGCTGAGTGTTCTTCTTAGCACAAAGGGTTTCACAATAGCTCTTGTACATCCAGTTTCATACAGAGCATGAACAAATCTAGAAAAAGCATCTTTCTGTCTTTAAGACATGCAATTGATTTATTTAAGGATGATTATTTTTAACAACAGAGCCTTAAACATGACAAAACATTTCCACTGCCTCATTCTGGTTTGTGTGAAGTATTTCTCATGAAAGCCAGTGGCTGATTTCCTTCTGGGCAGCCGTTCAGAGCAAGTACAGCACAGCTGTGGCTTGTGCTTCCTCAAGGCTGTGATAAAGGGACAGTAGTGTGTGACAGCATTTCATGACTTGCTAAATGGACACAACTCAGCCATGGTCACATAGGGCAGGTTAATTCAAGGGAAGTTCCTAACCCTTAACTGGCTTTGCAGTTTAGAGGGGAATAGGGGATCTTTAGTGACACTTCCAGCACTGAAAGCAGATGTTTCATTACACTGACTGCCTCCACACAGGGACACTCCACACTGGGTACAGCAGCCCTAAAACAAACCCCTCTGGGCTTCTGTGCTTTTTGGGCATTGGCATCACAGAAACAGTTCCAGAATTGAGCTGATTTCACCTGACTACAGCTCTGAAACACTGCTTTCAGTAAACTTGCTGCCTACACACTGCCTGTGAAAAGAAACCAACTTTGTGTACCTCCAAGGACCAGACCACAGGGACAGATATTTGCTGTAACATGCATGGTAGCATCTTTTATTGCAAAAAAACAGTAATAGAGATTAGTTAATAGGATTCAGATTAGGATTTCATTATGGAAAGGCTGGTACCACTATTGTATTTATAATTTTCATGTGCTTGCAACAATTTTTGTAGTTTACTATCTAATAATGCTCTATCACCTTTACTGTAGAGCAAACATGCCATGAAAGGTTTAAACAGCAGCACAGATATGACCAACACAGCATCCATGGCATTATTTAAGCAGGGAAGGAGACTGGGAAGTAAGTCTGTTGGATTTCCATTTTACAAAACAACAGGACCCAAGCACTGCACATTTGTCCTTCTCCCACATGCAGGTCAAGATTGTGCTGTTTACACTTCTGACAGAGGTCAGGGGAGCAGGGAGGTTGAAATGAGCTGATCTTTAAGGTCCCCTCCAACCAAACTATTCTATGATTGTGTGAAAAGTCGGTTTGTACAACATTTCTTACAGCAGACTTAGCAGTTCTGGGTTACTGGTTGGACTTTTCCAACCTAAGTGATTTAATGAATCTGATTCTTCTGTTTTTAATTTTTTTTTTTTATTTTGAGACTGCATTTCTTGTAGCAGTATTACTGCAGCTCTTGACCAAGAAAGTCTGGAAGATTTGGGTTTTTTTTTGTAAAAGAAACTGGATTCCCACTATTTGTAAGCAATAGCTGTCTTTTCCATATATGGCAGCAAGGTGGGAAATAAGAAGTCTGTTACATAAGAACTGTGACCTAAAATTCCAAACTTCTATCACACTTCCAGTTATTTTTAACAAAGCCCTACACTCTGCAGAATCCAAGGAATATTTGGGATGCATACAAGTTGAAACCATTCTTCCCCAGTCATCTCTCCCCAGTTCAAGTTTGTTTTCCAGAAGTGTTTTCAATGAAGCCAGCACTCCATGCTTGACAGCATTATAGCAAAGATGTATTTTAACTTCAGCATTTCCAAACAAGAAGAAACAAAGAAAACATTTGACATCTGTATGCTCCACAGGTCAGTAATGAAACACATCATGCATCATTCTTGGTTTCCAAGTTTTAAGTTACAAGCAGTACACAGTGTACTCAAATTCTCTTTCCAATAAACTTGTTTATACATCATAGAAAGTATCATATACACAGAAACCAAATCCCACATCCCCCCCACCCAAAAAGGTGTCTGAAAAATGTCACATCAGAGAAAAAGCCACAACTTTTCTCCAGTGGCATCATCTGTGCTTTCAATTTCATTGAGCTCACACCCAGTAACTTAAAAAAGTTGGGCAAATGTCCTAACAAGGAACTACCCAAGAGGTACCTGCAAATACACCTAAGACAAAAGGTATTGTTTGACCCTAATCTGAAATACCCAAATGCTACAAGATTCCCTTCATTTTTTACAAAGTTTTATTTTGCCCTCCTCAAAGAAGGGCCTCACAGTGCAATACAGAACAATGACATCAACAATTCTCACATTTGTGTCCCCAGCCTATTCTGGTATTATTGTTACCAAACCCTTTGTTGGGGGAAACGTACTGCTCTGTCCTTGCTGCATATTTGGGCAGGTAAATCTAAGTCCCAAATGACTGATCAACACTGACAAACTTTGCCCCCTCCTTAAAATCAAGGCTCACTTTGGCTGATGATAGAACTACACTTGCCACAATTAAAAGTGGGGTTTAAGGAAAAGCTCTGAGATTACAACCCAGTTATTGTTACATCTGCCATGATCACTGCTATGAAATTATTGCAATAAGAAGAATTTCTACTAAAGCAACATGTTCCAAAGTGCAGAAGCAAGAGGTGAGGGCATTGTTATGACAATTGTTACTGTTATTGCCTTATCAAAGTCTGCAGATCTTCCTTTAAACACACAATACCATTGTGCTATTCATTTTTAAGCTGCAAATAAGCAAGAAAAGGTGGACTCAGTGCATCAGTTTGCTGTGTGCCATCCACTTTTTGGAAGGTGGGTAGGGAAGGGATTAGTAACAACTCAGAGGTTTGGGTTTTGTGCTCAGACTTCTCTGGTCTCTGAAAACTGCTGTGAACATGTTACAGATGGTGTGGTTCAGCTGGAGCCCCTGCAGCACTCGTTTTACCTGTGCCAGCAAATTCAACTTCAGGCACAGCTAAGGGCCAGCTTCACTAAGAATCAGCCTTACAGACCTTTTCCTTCAGTGTTTTCTTAAGAAAATGGCAATGCAGGAAAACAAGGCAGTTCACAGCACACTAACAGCACTGAGTCAGCTGGAGTTCACAGGATTTCATGTACATCCCCCAAATCAAGGGCTGTCTTCTAACAGACCTGCATTTTTCCTGCCTTCCTAAAATTACCATTACAGCTGAACTTTCAGCATAACCCTTAAGTTGGGCTATTTCATTGCCTTCCCTCTGAAGCATTCCCTGTACCCAAATGTGGCCTCTGGAAATGTCCACATCTGTCTGCAGGACAGCTTGGTGCTAAGCAAGTGTCCCTGCCATCACAGAGGAACACAGCAGATCTTCAGTAAGTCTGGAATTTAGCCCAGCAAAAGGAGTTTTGTACCCCAGCCCTCCCCTTGCAGTACTGACTGTCAAGCCCTTGGTTTGGCAGAGCACACCCAAAGCTGAGGTGTTCCCATCCTTGCCCTCTGCTGGGGGCTGTGGATACAGACATGAACTGCATTTCAAAATACCCAGTCTGCTACTTCTGCACTAATTTTGAAAGTTTCTTTCTCCTTCAGGCATTGTACTCAGCAACAAAGTGCAGAGAAACACTCTCTCATCTCACAGGGAGAAGGAGTCTGACAAAAAGACAACTTTTCTCACTTCAGAATGTTTTTCATACAAAATTTAGTCAGCAGATTCTCACCATTTAACTGAGCTCACAAAAAACCTCACAGCTACACTAGCAAGAAGATTTATTGCCACACACAATGAGAATATGTACCTTTGATGACTCAGAATTAATATTTTTCCCTGACAGAGGTTTTCCTCTGGAAAATTAAACTCCAGTCTTACACCTTTTTTTTGATTATTATTAAAATGTGCTTTTTCAGATTTAAGAACATTTATGGCTTAAGATTTATACAGCTGCCCCTTAAACTGCATGTGTAATCCTGATCATCCCATTCCAAGGCCTACCCAGACAGAGCAGATAAAACACAAGTCACAGGTCAAACTCAGAATCTCCAGTAGCAGACCAGGGACAAGCCTGACAACACTCTGAAACCAGCCTGAGCAACCTTGTTCCTTAACTTATTCACCTCCCTTAGTACCACAGAAATACAAAAGACTCCATTTGGATATACAGGTGTGGTGCTTGTACATGTCTTTATCCTGCCAGCTGCATGGAACTCCTAGAAAATTTAGTGCAGTGTACAGGAAATTAAAAAAAGTAAAGACCTACATTTACCTGAAATCATATCTAAAGTGGTAAAAACCTTTATTTACTTAAACAAATCTTTAAAACATTAAGCATCAAGCAGTTTAATGCTGATTGCTAAAGGCAATACCACTTAAGATTGTATTTTGGGGCTACAGTTAACACAGTAATTTGAAGAAATATATGTAACTCTAAACTTAGACACCTAGCACTGCATGACCTAGCTGAATAATAATGTTCTTTCCTGCAGGATTTAACCCACCAAGTTATCTGTAATGGTGATCCATGCAAAAGCTTCCTTGGGCAGGGAAAGAAAATACTAACAAAGAAGTTTAGTACCATTCAGTGACTTGTTAAAATCAAAGAGACTCAAAAAAAGCCTCAAAGAATAAAACAAAAAAGAGGGTGAGAAATGAAATCACCTTTAATAGTCTGTGAGGTGCACCCCAGTTGATGTTACCTCCCTAAAAATAGCCATATAAGGTATTTGAGGTCTATTGTCACTACAGGTCTACATACACACAGAGCTCCCCGGGTTTACCTAGGATATCTTCAAGCCCTGGAAGTTGAAGTGGCTGCAGTGTGAAACAGGAACATGCTCTCTCTCCATCCCTGGTTGCAAGGGATCAGCATCCATCTCCTTTCACTCCACGTATTCATGCTAATCCACCTCCACTGTTTATTTTCTTTATATAGGCTTATTTTAAGCCCCAAACAGGAAATAATCCCGGCTGTTATTAATCTTGCAGCAGCGGCTGGGCAGCTTCAGTGTGTCGGATTTGCATGGAATTTGCTTGGGCAAGGACAAAATGCTTAACAAAAACTGCAGTAAAAACAAAAACAAGCAAGCTGCCCAGGAAGACTCCTACCACAGTGGAGTAGGAATCTGCACTACGGGCTCCAGGAACTTTCTCAGCAAGTATATCCTTCACAGCATTGAAGGAACCATTGTTGGGCAGTGGGCTGATGCCAAGCAGATGGCACAGTAAGGGGTACAAGTCCGTAGCATTCATGAATTGTTTGGTGGCATTCTTTCTGAAAGCAGGCCCAACTGCCAAAAAAATGGGATGCATTTCTGGTACAGTGTTGTCATATCCATGATTACCAACTAGAAATAAAAGATAGATAAAGGTCAATATTCCAGAGTTGCAAAACAAGCATTGAACATTTTCCTAAAATTAGTAGAATGCAGAAAAGGCACAGCATCCTTAGAGAGGGTTGTTTTGACAGCACAAATGTCTCCTAGCAAATACCAAGGCTCAGAACTACAAAAAGAAAATACCTAAAAACCCACAACACAAAGCACTATTTAACAAAGGGGGGGGGGGGGGGGGGGAAGTGAGCTCATTGTCAATGGCACACTGTGTACACCCACACTTCCTTGATTTTCCTCAAGGAAAAATACCAACTTTGCAACTGGCCCAGATCTCTTAGAGAAAATTAAAAAAAAAAAAAAAACACATGTAGAGTCAGACTGTCCATGTGACTCCAAGGAGACACTTTGAAATTTTGTCCACTTTTGTGCACCATCAACTCCTCAACAAGGAAGAAGAACTCACTGGTGGATGTCCAGTGCCCACTCCTGACAGGGGCATTAGAAACTGGGAATGTGTCAAACACACAGGCACTAGAAGGTGCTTTCAGCAGCTACTGAAAATCTTGTTAAGTCTTGCTGATAACACACTTCAGGTTCACAACCAGCAGCAAAGTTCAAAAGGTTCTCAATTAGAAATGCAAGAACTGACCATGTAACACCTGTATTTTAGGTTACCAAGAAGTTAGAGTTCACTGCCTCCATGCTACCTATAATAAATCTAAAACTGGAAGGTGAGGAACTTCAAAGTGTTGGGGGTTTTATTCCTCCAATCACCTAGAATGCATTTTTTCCTCCAAGGCAAATGAAAATCACCGGTGTGCAGTAACACAATATCCAAAGACTCTTTGTAGCAATAGAATGAGGTTACTCCAAGTGTAGCATCCAGACAAGCTGAAAACTTTCAGAAAATGTTTTTGTATCTTCCAACCCAACCCTTCTCCAGTAAATAAGAAAAACATGATAAAACAACCCTATTCACTCTCTACTCAACACATTCAATTGCAACTTTCTTTTTTCATTTCTCAGGAAGTGCTTGTTGGTTTGCTACATCCTGAAAGACCTCAAGTATGGGGCCACTAAAACATGTGATTGATCTTATCTCAGCAAGTTTAATGTTTAAAGAAACAGTAAGTGCAGATCCTCCTCCCCTAACAGCAGGGTGCTTCCCATCCCATCAGGGGGAAAAATTATAAATTTCACACACTTTAGTTTTCCTTCCCAGTCTTAAAAAAAAAAAAAATGAACTTTGGTTGCTGATACTAGGAGATAAAGTACCACATAAGGTCCCTGCCCTGGAAGATACAGCAAAACACTATAAAGACAGAATACTTACGTAGAAAACCATCAGTCTTGTTCTGTACAATTTCCCATCCTTTATCAGCCACTGCTAAGATGGGCTGGATTTTACGGTTGTGTTTGTAGTGAAATCTATCTGGAATCTGCTCCTTTTTATACACAGTCATGTTGGGATGAGCGTTGGCCAGAGCTTCATATACTTCATCCAGTTTGCCTTCAAACAAACAAAAGAGACAAAAGACAAAAATTAAACATATCAGTGTGTTTGCTGAACTCATCAGTAGTTGAAATACAGCTGAAAGAAGAGGGCAAAATGTACTTTCCCACAAGTGAATTATAACTGTAAGAGACAACAGTGTGTGCACAGAAGTTCCTGTGAGAAACCCAGAGCCTCAGTCACAGTAAGATCCCCCTCAGCACCAGAATTCACAGCCTGTTCCCAAGCAATAACTGCCTTGCTAATTTTAGAAAAATCCCTAATTTCACAGTTATCAGAATGTAAGCTTCTCACAGGAATGAGTTAGGAAGCATTCAGCTGACTCCTGGAAAAGGAACCAAACCCTTCCAGCTTTGTGCAATGCCTGAAAGCAAGACGACACCTCCGAAACCTGTTTGTGAGGTAATGGCTGCATTCAGGCCAAATTCTGTCACCTAGTGACAGCAAGTGACACTTTTCATCTATTTTAAAGCACTTTGTTGCTTTCCTTTATTATTCAGTAACAGCCAACAGCATGAGCTACTCCTCTGCATTCCTAGTGCCTGCTCCTTTCCCTTCCCTAGTCACAGTGAGCACAAACCCTCAGGAGCTCTACTGACACTGAATAAATAGGCATTTTCCACCTCCAGTTCTTTATTTGCTTATTTCCAGTTTCTGAGCTTGCCTTTCCAGTAAAAGCCACTGAAGAGCCACAACCAGTTGTTCAAGCTGGCTGGAACACCAGTGCACAGAATGGAGGAACCAGAACAAACAGCCAGGAACACCAAAGCAAGTGCAGGAATTGACAGCTGACCAAATTTCTTCATTCCCCACCTCCACTTAAGGCCAGATTCCTATTGAGAGCCGTGGAGTGCACACAGGAGACTCCTGTGACACAACAAATCCTCAGCTCTCTTGACTTAGGTAAGTATTTGTGTGACACATGCAGCTGAATGCACTGTGTGTCTGCAGGCCCCTTTGAGACTGCCATTTCCAGTATCCATGGAGTTTTGAATGGGTATCAGTGGAAAAAATCTGGGAGAAAGTAGCCAACGTTTCTAAAGAAACCATTTTCCTTTTCCCCCTCAGTTCCTAGAATCCAATATAGAAAATCTGAAGGAATAGACATTAATTTATACATTCTGAAGGAAACACATTATTGTTTCTTATGTCAAACTGGCACAAAAAAAATCACTAAATTAAGAAACAAAACAAAGGTCAAGATGAGACAGCAAAAGTGAAGGTATCAGAGATAGTTACAGCAACAAGAAGAGGGGCTCTAATGTAGCATTTCTAGGACTATATTAGTAATAAAGTGAATTTTGCTATGCCAGCTTTCTATATGGGCTAGCAGGGAGGAGAAGTCCCAGATATAGCAAATTTGGTTTTACCCTAATGATTTGAATGAATATATTTATATTAAATGCAAGAAAAAGGCCAGCATCATCAGCTGTGGTACAGGTACAGCTTCTTTGTGAACATCTAGTTCTCCACACACAGTAAAGCACCAGCATGGGTAAATAATGGCTTTAATCCATCTCTTGGGGAAGCAATAGATAGTCAAACAGTTAAAAGAAATTGCAGCGTTTTTAAGCATTCAAACTTTTCCTCAATCTCACAAAGTTTTACCATCCCTTTGGTTTAAGAAAGACAAATTGAATAGCAGGTGAAGAATCAGTGTTATGTACTTAAGCACATATTAGCTCATACCTGAACTGACAGTGACACTCCTTGTTTTATAATAAAAATCACATCTGGTACCACTGAAGGAAAGAATTTTAGCTGTGCTCAAAACTGATTCTTGTTTATTGGTAGTGTAATAAATACCTGAATCTCTGGGCAAAATCAAATCCAAGCTGTTCCTGAAATCCACTGAAATGGCTTTTTTATTGTTCTGTCATCTAATTGCAGCAGAGACACTGTTTCTTTTCAGCATTTAGCAGACAGGAGAATCAAGTTACACATCTTAAAGTCCTCCTTTACTGCATTAGGGAGGTGTCAGCACTGAAGTTTACTTTTACAGCTTCTTTATTTGTTAATGAGAACATCTTGGACAACCTCTGTGGGGGTGAAGCTTCCAAACTTGGCTCTTTTATCACCACAGAGAGAAACAGCACCCAGCTACAGGGCCTGACTGCTCAGGCAGCAGAGACCTCAGTTTGGACATACTCACATTTGAATCTGGAGTATTCTTCAAATTAAAAATGACAAGACACATTTGTTCAGGCCTTAATTAAGTGACTTACAGGTCACTTAATTCTGCAAAATACTCTCCCTGCTTAGGCATTAAATACAGAGTATATCTATCCACTACTCATCCAAATGTTACAGAATTCTTAAAAAACGCCTTTCCAGAAGGTCACCTTGAAATTCAACTCCCATATTAGCACTTTTTTTGTGTGGGCAGGGGTGTTATTTTCCAGGTTTACATTTTTGCACCAAGTAGTTTACAGTACTTGATCATCAAAATAAAAAGCAGATGCATTAGTGACACTAAACATACACCTGACACCTCAGCAACTCTTAGGTGACCGCAACCAGATTTCAGATTTTGATTCCAACATTGTTCTTGCCCACCTTTATCTAAATAAAAATGGTATAAATGTAACTGCCTGGCTGTTCAGCAGGACGGGGGAAAAAAACTCAGTGAACTACAATAGCTGGCAGCCAATCAAATAGCCAACACAGGCTTTCTTTTTATCAAAGATCCCCATCTGTTCTCAGTTTACTGTTTGAGTTAGAAATATAATTCTTCCACTATGGCTTCAGCATCTTGATGAAAGGCAAGATATGTAACATTCAGGTGTTATCTATCTAGAGCACCATTCAGCCTTGATAATGCCATTAGATTATCTTACTTCTCACAAGGACTAAAGGATCCTTGGCAATATTAGCAAACAGCAAACAGATTTGCTCCCTTTTACTTTCTGAGAAAGTTCATCCAGGCTTTTGGCAGAGCCCACAAAAAGAACAAAGGGATCCTGCAAGTACTCCTTGTTCAAGGCTGATGTCCTACTGCCATCAGTGCTGCTACCATCAACTCAGTCTATGAAGTTTGGATACTCAAGTACCTCCTCAGGAACGTTACTGCTGCAGCTCCTACCTTCTTTTGGCAAAATGGCTACTGTAGGGGAGTGGTCGATGACTGTATAGAGCTCTCTGCTCACGTACTGATCAAGCTCAATGAGCCTTTCTGAGGACGACTGTGACATTCCGTGATCACTCGTGACTATGACATTTATCACATCCCACAGCTTTGCTTTCTTCAGTTCAGAAATGAGATACCCCAGTTTTCTGTCAATGTCACTGATTATCGCTCCCATAAGTGGGTTTTCTGGGCCCAGAAAGTGTCCAGACTCATCAGGCTGTTCCCAGTACAAGAGGCCAAAGTTGATGGGTTCTTCTGATGTAAACCACTCGATGAGCTTTGCTACCCTGTCTTCAAAGGGAACAGATTCATTGTAGGGCATGTAATGTGTAGGCAAGACTCCATGTATCTTCACATCTGTTCCAGGCCACATAGCAGCACCAGATTTATGTCCTTCCCTCTGGTTCGTCACCCATATTGGACTGGCCTCTTCCCAGAACTTGGAATTGTGGGTGTTCATTTTGTTCAGGGAGAAGGTTTCGTTCAGGACAGGGTCATACATCTCGTTAGCCACGATGCCGTGGCTCTCAGCATAGAGCCCTGTCACCAGGGTGTAGTGGTTGGGGTAGGTCTTGGTGATGAACACGTTTGTCACCTGCCTGACGTGCACCCCGCTCTCCATGGCATAGTGGAAGTTGGGAGTGGACACCCTGTAGATGTAATCCCAGCGAAACCCATCAAATGACACCAGCAGCACCCCGGGCTGGGCTGCCTGGAGACACGGCGCACTTGGAAGAGAGAGTAAGAAAATTCCCAGGACTTTCCAGTAACTGCTCATGGCTATTCTGGAAGACATCTGTCCCCTCTTCTGAGGCAACATGGCATCTGTTGAGCAGAGGCAGAAGTTGTCAAAGTCATAACTTAAGTTTTAAGAATGAGTGGCTAAAACATTCTTTATGTATTTATATACTCTAAGATATATTTTACAAAAGCATGCAGTGACAGGACAAGGGGGAATGGCTTCAAACTGCCAGAAGGCAGGGTTAGATTAGATATTAGGAAGAGATTATTTACTGTGAGGGGGTGAGGCCCTGGAACAGGTCCAGAGAAGCTGTGGCTGCCCCATCCATGGAAGTGCTCAAGGCCAGGCTGGACAGAGCTCTGAGCAAGCTGGTCTGGTGGAAGGTATCCCTGTCCATGCCAGGGGCTTGGGACAAGATGACATTTAAGGTCCCTTCCAACACAAACCATTCTGTGATTCAAATTCTGATCATAAGACTCAAGGATTTTGACTCCTCCTAGCTATGACAGGCATTCCTCATCTAACAGTCTTTATTATGTCCTTATCTGACAAAATATGACACATAATTTCCCTTTGCACTGGCTTGTGCTCCCCTGCCCCAGTTTCCTCCTGTTCTTCCCAAACAATTTCTTGTTTAAAACTCAGATAACTACTCAAAGCAAGATCCCTGTAAGAACCCTCACACAGAACTTCTCTGTCTGTAACTGACCTAAAATTTCATGCTAATATTCCTCACTTTTTGTTCAACAGGCATCATTTAACCACAGGACCAGATATTGCTCAATCCAATCCTGCATATGGGTGATACCAATATTCCTTACAGTTCCCTTTAGGTTCCTATTTTTCAGCAATCCTCTGGGACTAAATCACCACTGAAATTCAGCTGGAAAACAGTGAATTTGCAACCAATAAACCCATCTTAATACTCAGAGTACATAAATATCCTAGTGAATATAAGAAGTTACGGTATGACAAGCATCTGAATACCACTGCAACAATGGAATGGGATCTGTGGCTGCCCCATCCCTGGAAGTGTCCAAGGCCAGGCTGGACAGCGCTTGGAACAAGCTGGGCTGGTGAAAGGTGTCCCTGTCTATGGCAGGGGGGTTGGAATGAGATGAGCTTTAAGGTCCCTTCCAACCCAAACCACTCTGTGATTATAGGATTCTGCGACTTGCAGGCAGTCAAACATTGCACCAAACTTGTGTGTCTCCCAAAATTAAAATCCAGGCCTTGAATTCTGCTAAGAACAAACTGACATTCCAGAGATTTAATTCCCCTTTCAGCAAACACAGACCCAAAGGCTGTGGATTACCTCAGATCCACCTGATGGGGGATTTCTTCCAGCTGAACCTGAAGGACGAAGGGACAACACAATGTTGTGTTCATTGGAATCCCAGCTGCCAAATTAGACATAGCCCATAAATCCCCTTTCTGGGGAGGGACGAGTATGGATTGAATCCCTCTCAAGTGAAATCAAGTCTCTGCTTCTGAATTTTACACTACTAATGATCTCATAATGATCTATAATTCTTTTATTCTAATTCCTTAACTGCATGCTCTCAATAAATAATAAATGACGGCTGGTTTGGTTTTTTTCCAAGGCCTTCTCACATGGCTCTTCTGCGGATACAGCCTAAGCACATCTACTGACTCGGGTCTCTGCAGAACTCGGCCCCACAAAACTCTGGGGACCGGAGGGGCTCTGGGGGGACGAACCCACCGCACTGCCAAGGGCAGGAGCTGCCACACGGACACACAGACGGACAAGACAGACAGAAAAGCGCCCCGGGCCCCGCTCGGCGGCCGCCGGAGCCCGGCACACGCGGATGCCGAGCCCAGGCCGCCATTCCCCACACGCAGCGCCCACACCCCCACCAGCCCCGGGCCGGAGAAGGCCGAGGACCCCCCGAGCTCCGGAGCCGCCGCCGTTACCTGAGGGGCCGCGGAGCAGCGGGTCCGGCCCGGCCCCGCCCGGGAGCGGCCCCGGCGCCGTCACTCAGAGCGTGCGGGGCGGGACGGCGCGGGGCGGGCCCGGCGGGAGGGGGACACGGAATTAATTACGGAATTACGGAGGCACGGCGTCTTTTGGGTCGGGAGAGAGCTCTGAGAGCACAGATCCAGCCTGTGGCCGAGCACCACTGCGCCAGCTGTACCGCAGCCCTCAGTGCCATGTCCAGTCTTTCCTTGAACACCTCCAGGGACGGTGTCTCCACGGCCTTCCTCGGCAGCCTATTCCAGTGCCTCATCATCATTTCTGTGAAGACATTGTTCCCAATGTCCAGCCGAAACCTCCCCTGGCTCAGCTTGAGGCCATGTCCTCTTGTCCTGTCCCTGTTCCCTGGAAGCAGAGCCCGACCCCCACCTGGCTGCCCCCTCCTGTCAGGGAGTTTTGCAGAGCCAGAATATCCCCCTGAGCCTCCTTTTCTCCAGGCTGAGCCCCTTTCCCAGCTCCCTCAGCTGCTCCTCCTCAGGCCTGTGCTCCAGAGCCTTCCCCAGCTCCGTTCCCTTCCCTGCACACGCTCCAGCCCCTCAATGTCCTGAAGTGAGGGGCCCAGAACTGGGCACAGCCCTGGAGGTGACCCCGGCAGTGCCCAGCACAGGGGACAGTCCCTGCCCTGGCCCTGTGCCACACCATGGCTGCTACAGCCCAGGTGCCTTTGGTCTTCTTGCCCACCTGGGCACAGCTGGCTCATGTTCAGCTGCTGTCCCCAGCACCCCAGGTCACAGGTGAGGTGACCTTGGGTGGTGTTCCCCAGTACAGCCCTGGCACGGATGTCACAAGGGTTGTAAGGGCGTTGCTGCATGTCATAGAGCTTGGGCAGGGCTGGCTCAGCTGACTGTAAAACACAAGGAGTAAAATTCATTCTCTGGATATCTGGAAGTGCTTCTTCAGTTAGAAATAATAATAATTTTAAAATTGCTGTTTTTCTATCAGCCTTTTTTTCTCCTCTTGAGAGGTTCTGAGGCTCTAAATTTTCCATTTGCTTCCCAGAAGATGCTTTCCCCTCCTTTCCATGTCCAGACCCACATCTAGGTCCTGGAATGAAAATAAATTTATCCTTCCCCATCTCAGTAGAATCTAAACTGCTGAACTGGACAAAAATCCAAGCTAGGTTTCCCACCTTTCCTAGCTGAGGATCTGTGTTATGTATGAGTCCAAAGTCCGTGTCCTGTGTATGTTCACAAACCCCACCCCAATTCATGGCAGTACAAAACTCTCTTCTTACTGGTGCATGGGAACACAGAATCATAGAGTTGTCAAGGCTGCACACAAGCACTGCCTGTTGACTGAATAAATAAACAAATAATTATGTATATATTTATATTTCTAATTTTCTATTTTTATATGTATATCTATATACATATATGTGATACCTTTTTCCCTTTCACCATACCACCAGGGATTGTACAAGGGAACAAGGCTCTTCTAATTGTTTTCTTCATGTCTTTTTTCCCCCTCCTTCATTGCTGCTGTCCTGTTACAGGTGTGAGGCTGAGCTAGTCCAAGCCTGGAGAATCACATTGCTGCTGTGCCTGGTAGAACCTGTGTGGATGTCGCTGTTCTGCTCCTGTAGGACAAAGTCCATCATCTGATTCCTGGCTGAAAACCCCACTAGAAACTTTGGAGAAAGGGAAAAAGGGAAAAAGTTGTTATAAAACTGCACCTGTGTGTATTGAAATCTCTTACTGGGTGTCCCTCAACAGCAATGTGCTGTCCCACATTGTTACTCATTAGCTAGAAAAAACTGTGCTGACATTTACTGTTGGTTCAGGCTTGATTTTGGGCTCTCACTGGGATCCAGAAGTGTTGGGAGCGGCCTCTGCAGTGGCTGGGATCAGTCACTAGAGGGTACAGGTGCACCTGGATTTAAGGAACAACATGAGTAGCTGGAAATTATAATATTTGCCCTGGATGCCAGAAATGGCTCAGCTGCTTAACACTGATACAAAATGAAAGCAAAGCACAGACAAGGAGTTTGCTAATTCCACCAAAATGTTTAATACCATAATAGATTTTCATTGAAGTACAGCGCTAATGTGAATATTTGTACAAAATATGTGGTTAAAAATAGTATTGATTTATAATATATACAGATATGTCACATCCGTGTCAGAAATGCAGACACTCGAATGAAACCATGAGCAATGCTTTTAAATCTACAACAACATACACGAAATATTTCTGCAGCTACCCACAGTAGGACAACTTGCCAAACTGACACTTAAGGATCCACCAGTCCTTACAGATGGCATTTCTGTCAGAAGTTTCTGTACAAGAACTCTGCTCTAAAATGGATTCAAAACATTCACCTTCATTAACCCAACAGTGAAGAGAACACATCTGTGTGACACTAATGTAGACACAACTTTCTCGCACTAGATATATGATCAGTTACAATAATTTGTTAAAAGAAGGCTGATTTTCTGGTGAGAACAATAGAGAGCTTTAATCTTTCTTGCTGGGTACTCTTAATGTTGTGAGTGAGCCCCTGATTCAAATGGGCTCTTAATACAGCTCTCAGGTACATGACTGCATCCTGAAGTCCGTTTTAAGGTTCTGAATATCTTTATTTTTCATTAACTTCAAGGCTGTTCACACTTCACAGCTTTCCCAGCCTTACTCCAGCAAGAACCTCCCTAAAAAATGTCCCTATTTAAGCTTTGTAGCTGCTGCATCAGGACACAATCCTATATTAAGATGATCTTGCTGCAGCCCCAGAATCTGTGTAGTTCTGAACAAACTGACAGAAGGGGAGAGAGAATTCAGCCTGTTTTTTTTAAGCTTTCTGAGCATCTCTGCAGTAGGGACTTTCAGGGCTCCTGCCATGCCATCCAGAGTGCTGCTGCTGTTCTGCCTCTATCAGTGCTGGCTTCTCTCCCCTCCAAGCCAAAGCAAATACACTCCACACTTCAAATAGACCTGTGGGAAAGAGCTTTTACAACACTTCCTCCCTTGTCCTTTTACCCCTGCATGCTGCAGTCTACATGGATTCAAAAAAAGAGCACAGCTACTGTTATAAAAACATCTCTTTTTAAGAGGAGCCTAGAATATTGAAATCTGCTGTACTCCCCCAGAAGATGGGTTAAACCAGGAAAAGCAGTGTTTGGGGTTTTTGCTAGTGTAACTCACTAGTCAAGAGCATTGCATGATGCTGAGCATAAATGAGGGTCTGGCTAGGACTTTAATCCATAGCTGGTTTTGTTTTTTGATAAACCAGAATTAAAAGTGATCTCTTCGGCAAAAGGGAATCAAGGACATGCAAAAGTATTTCTTTCACACTAGTATGTGAGAGAAAGCCTGAAACTGCAAAAAGTTGAGTGCTGAGGTGTTTGCCACTAAAGAAGGACCAAAAATAAATTCAGTGAATATTTTTCAGAGGATCTGGAAGCGCTGTGACTGTGATCAGTCGGGTCCTCTGGGACACAGCTCTCTGCCATCCCCAGCTGAAGCCCTGAAGCTCATTTCCCAGTGCTGTGTCCAGTGCCAGGCACGGTGGAGGAGCCACAGCCAGCATGTCACAAACACAGCATTTCAGTCAGGTGGATGAAGAAACTCACAGTGGTGGGGGAAGCTCTTCTGGTATTCAATAAAGAATAAATTAGGCTTCCTGCCTTTCACCTCTAAAAGAGGTGATAAGAACCCCAGAAGAAGTTCACTATTACTAGTTTTTCTGATTAAAACACAGAGGTTAAGGCCTGTCCTTTTCAAAGGAATTAAAGAGCTCAGAGTTTACTTCTCCAGTGAGGCTTCTTAAGTAGATCTAGTTTTCAGAATGATGAACAATCATCCTTTGAGAAATGAATATTTTGTGCCCAGAACACAGAAAAACGAATCATTTTTTTAAATCCAGATTTGAGCAATTCAATATCAGAATTTCACAGGACAGTTATCAGCAAACTCATCTCCCAGTTTCCAGTCTTTTGCAAGACCCAGCACAAACTGATGCAAGAGACAACAATTGGTTTCAATTTTTATAATAATGAATGCTAACAGACTCTTACCCCAGCCTGGCTGGCAGCTGGATGCCATGCTCCTTGTCCAAGCACTCATGGCCACAGCACCCATGATTATAAAAGCACAGTGAGAACCACATCAGGGGTCTGGGACATGCTGAGCTTTTGCTCATCAGGGACTGCACTGCAGCTTTTTTTTGTGCACACCAAGCCAAATCCACAGCAAGCCAGAGCAAGTTCACATGACTGTGAAACTGCAGCAGCTTAAAATGGAACATGGCATAGCCTGCCAACAAGAAGGCTCCTTTCCCCTTAATTTCTACTGAAACAGAGTTTGGCCTATGTCACACGTTTAAGCATTTTCAGTTCTAGCAGGGGTACTACTCAGTTTATTGATATAGTTTAACTCTTTAAATGTTGCTTTTCCAAACACCAGTGCAAGCAGAACACAAAAATACTGTTTGCCATATTTATTATTTTAAACTAAGCTCTGAATTATACAAGTGTAAAAGTGATTAATTAGCCAGTAGCTTTTTAATACTCCTATAAAATATGACTAAATGTAATATTTCAAAAGTTATGTACAATACAATGGAAAAGCTCATGGCATCTGTGACAGCGCTTAGACAAACCACTGGAATCAAATCCTTCCAGGAGTTCAGTCCATTCCTCAATACAAACAACAATCTGTATTTTTGCTGAAAGCTTTTACAGTGTTGCTGAATGGGAAAGAGCAGGGGAAAGACCAAAATAAAACCAACCCACCCTTCTCACCCAATTTAGGATCAAATTAGTGCTACAAAATTTATGCATGGGGAGAATTTTAATAACCTAAAACACTTTACAGTGGCTATGGCTGTGGTCTTGCTATATGGTTGAGGAAGGGATGCTCTTGCCATATTTTCTTGGCTGAAAACAAAGTTTACTGGAGTGTGTTTGTGTATGTTAGGAAGGGGGGAGTTTGCACACCTTGTCTTAATTACAAAAATCAAGGCCACAAAAATTACTTGTTTTGTTCCAAAAGAGCAGATTCTAAAACACTCTTTCTCCATGCACTGGAAATGTTTTCATGCTTTAAACTGTAGTGAGGAAGTCATTAAAATGTCAGTTTCATTTCTGAAGAGGTCAGAAAGGACAAGTAGGCAGCAGGCAACAGAAGCAGCAGCTGTACTCCCCTGACTTCCTTCTTTTAATTTCCAAAGAGCAGCAGGAGCCATGTCCACCCTTCAGAGGCCCCAGGGCATCACCTCCAGCCACTCCCTCCAGCTCCTGCGTTGGGGAGGAAATTAAAAGGATGTAGGCTGTGCCACTGTGCCTCAGGAGCCACAGTGTAAAATTGAGGCTCCATTCTTCCAGGGCTCCAGCAGGAGAGAACCCCTGACACCCTGTGAGAAGTGCAAATCAGAGTGGCTGACCTCAGAAAAGCAAATTCCCACTCAAATAAGGAGGAGGGCTCTGCCTGTAATTTACTGAATAAGACAATTCCCCTTCCAGATAGTCAGCATTTTTTGGAAGAAGCATTCTTTCCATGTCAGGCAAGAATCAGCCTTTAGTAAAACACTAGCTTTTCTCAAGAGTCACAAATGCTTATAGTTTGATGATAGGGACATTATTCCATAATACATGAAACATCTTTTTTTTTTTTTAATGATGATCATTATTTTATCACATACAGGTGATATATAGGCTTTGACCATAGAGGCTGCTTTGAATTTTCAGGTTTGTAATTGTGTTTCTATTTCAATGCTTCAAGCAATGAGCCATGTCCTGCTGCCTCCTGGGTAGTACCACACAGCTTTCCAAAGCACGGAGTAGTCACTGAATGGGGCCTTGTTTTAATACTGTTTGAAAATGCACTTGGAGGAAAGAACATTTAAGGTCCAGTGCTTTAATTTGCAGTGTAGTTTTACATCATTTGAGGCCAAAGTACTTAGTTCAGAACCACGTCTCTCCAAAGTTTGAGGACATGGATACAAGGACAAGATTTGGCCTCCTACAGTTTTGCCTGTAAAAAAATCCATTAGCAATGATATCTGATCATTCACGTGTTTAAATCCTATGGACATCAGTGCTGGGTGTGTTCTCAAAAAAGCCAGTGGTGTTACTCCTGGAATATCCTTTGTGGCCTAAGATGGTGTTTTCAACAGGATACATTCCTAGGCCTGTGAGTGACAATTTGTTTCCTCAAATCAATTTTAAATGTATCACTGGGAAAATAATTGATGTGGCACCTCCAAGGAGTCACTTTAAGGAAACTTCACACCTGTATCATGAAGATACTAAAGCCCCATTTTCTGTTCAGTCTCTGCTGTATTTAATGAGCAGTATTCCATCAGTGTAACAGCACACAACAATGCCCATAATGCAGTAATAACAATTATCACATTATGGAAATATGCTGAGTGCTAAGCAAAGAACTGCATCTCATCAGGAATACCAGGGGGAGCTGTGGTGGTCAGAGGCTGAACTATGTGAGAATGACAAGTCCTCATTCCCAGATGTCCTCACCTTGCAGGCTGGGAGTGCCATCTCCTGTCCTCACTGACAGAGCAACACACCTGTTGTCCTGGAAGTGCTGCCAAGCCAACACCCCTGCAAGGGGGACTTGATTCTGCTGAAGCTTTGTAGCATTGCTGCTAATTAAGGGTGTGATGGAACCCTCCCTCAGAAACCAGATCATTAGGTTTTATAACAAAAATCTTGATTACAGAACCTAAGCTGACTTTTCAGATCCTAGAATAAGCTTCCAAGATGTATTTACTTATTTTAAGCTGTAAAGGATTTTAAACCATGGAGGCTCGCTGTGCCATTTTATAGTCACTTTGGGGAGTACAGCTGCAGCTAATTAGCTTTAAAATCCCACCATACCTTGCACATACGCTCAGTTTCTGCAGTATTAATTTCAGTGGAACTACTCATGTGCATAAATTAAGCGCATGCTTAAATATATGCAAAATCTGAGCTCAAATGTCTAGAAAATATGTTCTCCAAATGACAAGTATGCCTTAAAAAAATAAATCATCATGGAAGGTCTGCCAGACAGGGAATCCGGGACCTGTCTGCTGTCAGCCATGATGCAAACACAGAACAGTTTTTGTAACCCAGTATATATTGCAAGTGAAAGAAACATGCAGGATGGGGTGAAAAAAGGGGATTCAGTTGCATGCAGTCTAATTTCAAGTGTGTAATTATGGTCCTGTTTTCTTTGGCCTAAAAAAGAAAAAAAAAAAATCAACTAACCTCTGCTCACCTCCACAAACCCAAACTGCATACAGCTCAAAAAGGGTTTTGAAGCACAGGACACGGGAAGGGAAAAGGGCTGAATATTAGAGATGTGCAAGTAATTACTGACAATTTCAGGGCTATTCACCACACCACTAGGAAAGCATTCAGCCTGTAATGTTACTGGAACGTTCAGCTATGACAGAGAGTAAGGAATCCCATCTTAAATGAGCAGTCAGTCAGCTCCTCTTCCTCAGACCCGAAGAGAAGCACCACTCATCCCTTGATAGAAGATGAATTGACAATCCCTATTGATATTCTGGCTCCCTTCTCTCCAGAGAGAAGAACTGACCAGACCCCCCAGCAGCTGCTGCCTCTCCCCTCAGCCCAGGGAGCTCCATCTCAGATCCCTGCCACCATTTCAGACCACCGTTCTCTACAGCTATTGCTGGAAGAGGGTTGTTTTCTGTTGTTTCTGAAAATGTTGCAAAGATAGTATTCCTTACAGAAAATTCCAGGGGGGTGCAAAGGCCACCAAGCTGCTAGTAAAGCAAAAGCAACTCACCTACCCCCCTTAAAAAATGGGAAAAGGGAAAAAGACTGTTGGGAGGTGAGGAGGGCAGAGGAGCAGGCTGCTTGATGAAGGGCAGTAGCAATCCTGGGAGTTTGAATATCAAGACTGATATTGGCCTAATTCCCACCCAAACGATCTCTGGTAGTAGTGTTTCAGTATGCAAATTACAGCTCTGAAAAGATCCTCAGACTGAAACCAACCCTTGTTTCCTCAGCCTTGTTTTGTCCTTTCCAGCTAGATCTATCAGTTGGTGTGTGATATGGTTACAGGTACAAAGATCTTTTTCCTAGCCCTTTTGTTACAGAGGCTTGATTACTGTGAAGGGGTTTCAATGACCTTAATGTCCCGGTGCTCAGAAGGCAAAGGCTGCCTTTCAACAGAACAAAGCAAACAAAAACCAAGAGCTGTGCTGGAGGAGAGAGAAGTGCTGCTTCTGCCGGAGAGGCTCAGTTAGATACAGGCGGTGGCACACCGGGGCGTCGAGTTTGAATGATTTTTGGCTTTGGAGAATTCTTTGGGTCCTCGTCTTCCTCCATGTCGCTGTCACAAACGTGCACTACCACACTGGGAGTGGACTCTGTTCCTGCGTGCAGCTCGTATTTCTCTCCTGGAAGCAGAGAAAAGCAATCACATCAAACGATGGCAATCTGAGTAGCAACACAGCCCGTGGCACTCCTGGACTGCAGAATACACCACACCTGGGTAGGGAGCTGAGTGTGTGCTGCTCCTAAATACAGGTGAGCACCAGCACGGCTGGACTCTGTCAGCTGCCACAACACATCCTGGGAATCCTGCCCCTGGAGGCAGCTTGCTCCCAGGTCTGTAAGGCATCATAAAATACACACATCCTCATGTCTGTAATGGGTTTTGGTACTAATATTGGTGGCCAATGGCACTGAAACAAACCCCCAAAGTAGGCAGAGGAAGGAGAAAGAACACAGAAATTCAGGGTTAAAAAGATGAACTGGAACCCAGCCTATTCAACCTGTGGTCTGAAGTTATTTCACACTTGTTGGGTTGGGGTGATTCTTTATTTTTGCTGTGGCTTTCCTTCAGTCCCATTTAAAGCCCAGTTGTTGCTCTTAGACAGATTTCAACACTTAATCTAATTTCTCCAGAAATAAATTCCCCCATATCTCTGCTGCAGACAGATTTTGAGTTTCAAAGCTCTTTAGCTGGGGCTGTAACAAATTTTGTCTCTACAGATGAGATTACAGAGCGGTCTATAAATGCTCACTAGAGCAGGCTGAATGCCTAAACAGTACATATATTTTCTAACTATCTACGTTCCTTATTTAAGTCTCAACACAGTACTCCTCTGAGGAAGATGAACATGGCATTTTTCTTTTTTCACAGAAAATATTCTGAATTGGAAGGAACCCACAAGGATCATGGAGTCCAGCTATTAAGAGACTGGCCCAATGGGCTTGGGTGGTTACCTACAAAAGTCCATAGGCAAACAAAGGATCAGACATAGGGCTTTGAGTCCTGAATTCAGCCTGCTGGCACTACATGTATTCTGGATTTTACATGGGATACAAGTAGGTATTGGTAATTAAATTGCAAGAAATGAATTTAAGACTTTAAAAAAAAAACAACTTTGCCAGCAAAATCTCCTGAGATGAGGAAGGTGAGGCCCCAGCAAACCCAGCTGGCCTCTGTTTGTGGTACAGTGGCTCCTAAATGCTGCACCACTGGCAGAACCCAGCAGTGCCACATGTTGTACCATGGAAGCAAACAGCAGTCCCTGCCTCAAAGAACTTGTGGCTTGCTTGTGGTACTAATCTGGAGTTTTATTTATTTGCCACTTTGTGGCTGAGTAATTCATGTGAAGAAGGGGTTTTAGGTTTGGCCCTGCATTAGCACATGCAGTTCTGGGACTGTGCTCACATGCTGTTTGTGCTGACAAATTCCTGGTCCAAATAAGCCTGGGTGGTTTGAGACTAGAGGACACACTGTATTTTTGCCTAAAAACAAGAAGGCAACTAGTGAATAATAGATATAAGCCAGGCATCTTGCTGTGAGAAATATTTTACTGCTGTGATACCATTAATGTTGACATTTAACTGCTCTATTTTTGGCAACCTTTCCTCTGAATCCAAATCGAGCAAAGCATTACAGGTCTTGCTGATAGGCTAAAATATAAAAAGAGAAATAGCTTGGTTGTGCTGCATTGAGGAATTATATGGTTTTTCTTTGCCCATTTTCCCTGCGGGCCTCAGCTCATTTCTCAGCTCTGGGCTGACGTCAATGCCGGCAGGCAGCACCGAGGGCTGCATTGGTCACTGTCACCGCGGGCAGCTCCCTCCGCAGTGCTGTCCTCCTACAGCAGCACCGCCCAGGAAATCACACTCACTGCCCTCTTAAAAGGTAATAATGCCACTTCAAATGCCACATTCTTTTACTGCTCAAATCCCTCCCAGAAGGACTCTTTCTGCTGAAAAAGAACAGTGAAAAAAGTACAGATGCAAGGAAAAATATTCAGATGCCTCTGGCACAAGTAACTGCAGCAGCAATTAATGTCACTTTGCAAACCAAAATGTGATGCACTCATAAATTAGGTTTTTAAGGCATAGAGTTATTTCTGAGCATAAATGAGCTGCAGACTCTGTTCTTTACACAAACAGCACAAAACCTTTTAATGGCTGAGTTAGGAACAGGACAACAATAACTCTGGGACTTTTGTACAGCCATATCTTGTTCCAAAGTTCCACTGTTTGCAGAAAAACACTAAGGTGATAAGAACAAAATAATCCAATAGATACAGCCAGATTAGCCCTTCCCTTCTGCTGCTTCCCTGTTTCTATGTTTTTTTTCTTTTCTCTTAAACACAATTTCCAGCATAAGAAAAAAAATAATGAGTTAAGCCTGCAGCAGTTCAGCTACTGAAGCAATGGTTGAGTCACTGGAGTGACAAGACCTAGGTTGTCCCAAGCTATGAGTAGCAAGATGAATTAATATAGGTAAGATTCACCAATTTCTGTAATCCCACCCAAGCATTTGTCCAGTGACCTCATTCAGCTGTCTCTGACATGGCCTTCTCTGTGTTCCCAGGCCCTACACTGATCCATGTTCCTGCTTCTCCTGCTTGTCTGGAGAATTCCTACAGGCTAGCTAAGCCAAAGGATTCTTGGGGACGGGGGTTTTCTCCTCCAGCTGTCCTTGGCCTATCTCTATCCTGTAATAATAAATTTAAACCTTTACATAAGCTAACAGTGGCAACTCACATAAATTTACTCAGAAAATTATCATAAAATTTATCAAATATACTCTGCCCTTCAGGAAGAATTCAGCTGTGGCACGTCCACTATATCGATTTGTCAATAAAACTTTCTGATAAGCCCCTGAAAACAGCAGTGATGTTCCTCTCTATTTGCTTTGCATAAGAAAACCAGTAAGAATTTGAAGTCTTCTCCATTATCAATGAGCACATCTGCTTTTCTGTCACTGGGCCCTACTTTTTGTGACCACAAGAGCCAGAAGTAAACCCATAGCCTTGGGTGACGCGAGAAAGATGAGCACAGAAGCAACTTAGGATATTTCAGAATTAAAAATAATGGTATAGGCTTTTCTAGCCCTTTGTGAGTCAATACTGTGACCTTTCCTTGATGGTGCAGTTCCTGTCTAACAGGGCCCTTTTGTCCAGTAAAGATCAAGCTCATATACATAAAGAATAATGTAAAAATGCTAATGATAATGTGTAGCTACTTCATCCCCAATTCAGACTTATGAGCAAAGGTTAATGAGTTCACAGCTGCCCATTTCATGTAAATGTGGCATTAGCATCATGAAAATACCTTCCACTTACAGTCCCTTCATCCAAGTGCTTTACAAATAACAGGATGCAAATAACAGGAGGTCCTTTGTATGGGTGCATGTTTGTGACAGAAGAGCTACAGCCCATGACACAAAATACCTCCATAAAACCCCTCTACAGCACGAATCTGCCATAGCAAAATGGAGGAGCTGCTCCCTGGAAGCCCATTACTGATGTTGCAGGAGCTGGGCACCCTCCTCTTCCAACCAGAGGTAAAGTTTTCTCCATGCAGCAGCTCTCCTGTACCCTGCCCCTGGTAAGAGAAGGGAAGGGCAAAAGCACCCACAGAACAGCAGGGAGAGGAAGGACAGAGATGAAAAGTTTTATCTACCACCATTTGTTTGCCCCTCCATCCCCTTTTAATCCTCCCTGGGAGTCATATGAAGTATTTAGTATTTCCTTTGACTCAGTGATGACAAACATGAGAGTTTGAAAACACTTGGGCACAGAAAATCTGCCTTGTGAGATGGTTTGAAATCCCTATGTATGGCATTTCCTGGGCAGGGTCCTGCTCTCACCTGTTTTCCCCTTCCCTAGGAAAGGGTGAGCCAAACCCAGGGCAGAGCAGGAGCTGAGGCTGGCAAGAGGAAGTGAGGGTGGCACCTGGGATCCTGGGGAAAGGCACTCTGGAGTGCAGAGTTAGAAATGAGGGGATACAGGGCAATCTGTTGTGAAGAATGAGGCAGTGGGGGAAGAAGAGCAGATATAGTCAGGTTGGGGAGTGGACAGGGAGAGGGAGGGACTGCTTTCCAGAAAAGAAAGAGCATATTCTAGTGCCAAGAGGACAGTTTGCAAATCACTGCACTAATAAATGGCAAACAGCTGCCTGTCCTTTGAGAGGAGCAGCTCTGCTGTAGACACAGGCTGGACCTGGAGACTCCCTCTCCCTCCACTTTGCAAAGATTTCTTACATAAAATATGTTTGCAACGTGGGGTGCTTGTTTGATTGTCTGCCTGTCAGGTGCAGGTTGTATCCTCACCTGGCCTAACTTGGAGCTAGCTTTTTCCTACAGGAATGCTTGCAACCTGCCAGGCTGTTCTGTAGTCCAGGCCCTGATGTCTGCACATCTTCATCAGCAGATCAAACTACACAAAGTTGTCTTGACAGTGGGAGTGTTTTCCATCAAACTGATTAACAATTGCACTCCTTTATTTGCAATATATTGAAAAGATTGTAGGCTGGTGGTCAGCACCAGGCACAGTCACGGTTCCTGGCTCTGACTGATCTACAGCATTTTGTTCATGCCTCATTTAAAGCCTAATTTCTGCATCTGTAGAAAGTGAGAATATACATCAATCATCCAGGAACTTAATTAAATATGCCACGATCTTCCCTAAGGAGTAAATGCACCCTCACCGATCTCAATTCCATGTGAAGGGACCAAAACCAGCTTCCTTCTGAGCACAGAAAGAAATCTGTTCCATTAGATCTCCAAGATGCCAGCCTGTCACTGCTCCAGCTAAAACACCTGTCCAAAACTGCTGGCACACAGCAAATCTGTTAACTCACTTCCAGCATACTCCTTACACCCTGGAGGAAATTTCCCAACATTTTTCAACCAGGGGCAGTTTTGGTGTCTAATTTTATGGCTATGATGATTATGGCACCATACTGTGACAGGACATGACCTGGATTCAGGGAATGGGAAAGGAGCATGGGTCTGTGTCCAGGTGGTACATCCTGCATTTCCAGTGAAGTAGGACAATAAAACTCATCTTATGCTGAGGGCATACAAAGACACTGTTCACTATTTAGAAGCACTAATGAGTTTTCCTAGTGCTCAGATGTTTATTATACCACATCATTGCATTTAATACAGCAAAGATTCCTCACAAGTTAAAGACATGGAAGTCAGATTCTAACATTCTCAGCTCTGTAAACAACTGTGCCAAGTGAGTATTTTTCGACAGCTGATAAGCCGTAGTTACATTTTTAAATTGTGTTTTTGAACGAAAAAAAATCCCTTCTCTGAGGCTACCAATGCTGTTTGATGTCCAGCAGTGTTTTACTGCTGCAATACTGAGAAACAAGTGTTAGTGGGATTTGTTTTTCAATGAAATTCTAAACATAGTAAATGCACAACTGAGAACAGCAACACTATTTTAAACCCGCCGCTGCAGTTAACTAAAATTGATCCCTCTAACAAGTGCTAAAAATAGAAAGAAGAGAGCACACAATGGCTTTTCATAGTGCTCCCTGCAGGCTCCTTAAATCCGGGTGAATTTGACCTTCACGCAAAGCTGTCCCAGAGTGTGGGACAATGAGTGATATTTCACATTCCACTGCTCCAGAACAGGAATTGATTTATTACCCAGCTAGCTCGGGAATTCGTTTACATGTTTCCATTTATAACACTGCTGCATCAAAGGGGGAAAAAAAAAAAAGGAGGTTTTTGGTTTTTCTTTTATTCAGCATTTTAGAAGCAAAGTATCACTCCTGGAAATAATAATATGCAATACTGTATGAAGTCTTCCCCCGACTGCCTTTTTACTACTGCCTTTTTCCTGCTGAAGGGGAACAAACCATAGGAATCTCCTGATGTATATTTTCCTCTTGTGAGAGATCCCATCTGAAAAAGACAGGAGATAATCCTGCAAACCTTGTGAATCATGAAACATCCCTCTGCACCCTCTGCACTCCAGCTCTGAGTTCCTTTGGTGCAGTTGCACAAAAGCCCCAATGATTAGATGTCTGCAATTGGAAGCTGCTCTCCGAGCGAGCAAGCAGCATTCCCAGTACAGCTGGGGAGAAAACAATTCTCTCATCCCACAAGAATTTCAAAAATAAACTGCTAAATTTTCATGAGCTCACCCCCACAATTGTTATTAGATTGGATCTGAAATGTTTTATTTCGGTATGAAGATAATTTAATAGGTTATTTTTTCCTTGTGGCTTATGAATGTAAATTAGATTAATTTGTAAATGATACTGCTTGGACCTGAAACTGGAACCTTTCTCATTTTGAAAATTCTAAAACAGGATGCTTTAACAGCTTTGAAAGGAAACTATTTGTAAAGATGACTTAATTAAATCAAAAGTTACCCTCTCCTATGTAAAGTTTTGGTTTTATCAGATGTGCATTTTCCAAGGGAAAGCATTGCTTAAAAATCACGGCTAGCTTCAACTCCCGGCGTTAGCTGAAGATGGGAAGACAGAAGAAAGCCTGGATGCATTATCCATTGACATTTATCTTGTGCTAAGGGAGGCTACAACTTATCCTATTCCTCCTGCATAGTTTTCAGCAGGAAATGAGCATTCCTAACAGAGCAATCCCACTGGGACTGGGGAACAGTAGTTCTCTCTCAATGAACAATGTGAGAGATTCTCCACTCCAGTGAATGTGCACTTTTTCAAGTGAGAAATCTGCACCTTGGAATGCAGAACTGAGCAGATGTCATGTACAGCAAAAACTCCTCACATCCACAGCCAAACATTTGTCCAGTCCCCACCTAAACTATCAGCTGTGTCACCTAGGCACAAACCTCAGCAGAATAAATGGTGTAAGCAAAGCTTTGATCAGCTCTCACGAGCTGCAGATAACACACATTCTGTGCCTACACATGGCAAAACTCATTCTGAAGGAAAGAACCAGGTGACATCCATCAACTGAAATCCAAATTTTAATGCAACTTCCAGCTCTATGCCAACTCCCTCTACAGTTATTATCTACACTGGTATTTCTTGTCTGCTTTTCTTGCCACGTTTTCACCCAAGGACCACAAGCTTACCTGGTCCAAGCTTAGAAACTGCATAAAGGAGGTCGTAGTTGATGACAGGTGTTGCATCATCTATTGGTTGCCACCCTACAGGTGGGGAGGCTGGAGGCGAGATGAGAAACTGTTTTGCAGGCTGTGGTGGTGCCAAATGAAGCTTGTCTCCATCTGTCTCAGAGGTCTGAATCTTTAAAGCATAACAAAGACACTGTTTAGTACAGGAAAGAATCACACAACGGTTTGGGATGGAAAGGACCTTTAAAGGTCATCTCCTCCAACCCTGCTGCCTTGCTCAGAGCCCCATCCAGCCTTGAATATTTCCATGGATGGGTCATCTGCAACCCCTCAGGGCAACCTGTGCCAGTGTTTCACACTCCTACTGTAAAAGATTTGTTCCTTATACCCAGCCTAAAACAACCTTCTTTTAGTTTAAACTATTTCCCCCTTGTCCTATTGCAACAGGGCCTGCTAAAAGGTCCATTCCCACCTTTCTTGTAAGCCCCCTTTGAGTACTGAAAAGCCACAGTGAGGTTCCCTGGAGCCTTCTCTTCTCCAGGCTGAACACCCCCAGTTCTCAGCCTGTCTCCACAGCAGAGGGGCTCCAGCCCTCTGAGCATCTTTGTGGCTTCCTCTGGCCTCACTCCAACAGGTCCATGCCTTTCCTGCATCTGGGACCCCAGTGCTGGACACAGGACTCCAGGTGGGATCTCACCAGATCAGAGGCACGTCCCTCAGCCTGCTGGTCACACTGTGGGTGATGCAGCCTAGGATATTTGGGGTGCCAGGGCACATTGTCCAGCTTCTCATCCCCACAGGATGGCTAAATGGAATGACTGCTCAAATCATACCCTTCTCATCCCAAATGCCACCCAGGCAGGATTTCAGCATCAGTCTCAGAAGAGAAGGCCTGGAGCTGAATTTCACCTCAGCCTTACAGATGGTGCCTCTGCAGTAAATGCACAGTGTGGGGCTGTGACATCAGCAAAGCTACAATGTCTGTGCCTCTTGTGTACATTCCTTCAGGATAAATGCAGAGCTTTGGTAGCTCCAGCTGCTAGCTCAGAGATTTTTGAGGCTGTAAAGGTACTGTTGTGATCTGGTCTAAAGGCCTAAATAAAAAGTGAGATCACACAAGTAATTCCTGCACCAAGGCCTTGTAAGTAACTTCAGAAAGGTTTCTACAGATTTTATTTCTTTAGTTGAAGTGAAAAAGGAATCTACAATCTTCCTTAGTCATTTGCAAATGAGTGCCCTTATTTTATACCCATCTTGAATTATCTGCTTTAATTCCTGCTCTTTTCTAGTATGTTAAAGAAGCCTTGATATAAATTAATGGTAGTGCAGCCATTCCTAAGCAAGGTTACAACCACCTCGAGCACAATAAACTCTATTTCCATTACAGCAAACATAGGGTTTGCAAAGAACCACTCTGAATCTCCATGTTCCCCAGAACTTGTAGGTCTGGAAGTGGTTATTCAGCCTGGCTGAGGCCAGACACTGCTCCAGACACTGCTGCTTCCACATCTTCACTCCCTGAACATGGCTAATAAGCTCTTGTAAGACTCAATGTACTGGAGAGCATAGTGCAGGTATCAAAATGGCTCTGCAGGAAATCAGCTTAGATAGGGAGACTAATCACTGTTGTGCACATTTTTCTTTTTGTTGTTATCCCAAGTTTTCAATTAGCCTCCTGAATGTACAGTTAGAATGAAACCATTCTCAGTTCTGCCTAACTGCAGGTTTTAAAACCTTTCAGAAAATTCAGAGCTAGATTTAGGAGATCAGGGCATAGAAAATAGGATTGAGGCAGATTCTTCATACCTAAATCCAGCTGTAAGATCTTCTGAGCTCATCTAACTCATTAAGCACATTTTTTTTTTTCACAGCTGTAGCTTCCCATCTTCCTGTGGTTCTGCTCCTGCGTAGGCTCAAAACAGCTCCTATTCTGACCAGGATGAAGAAGCTCATAATTTAACACTGTGTGTTTGCTTGATACCTTGAAGTGAGCCAGCCCTTATCCTCAGACCTCTGAAGGGCCAAGCTGGCAGCTCAAAGCACGCCTACCTTGCTTATAAACACTACTGGTTATCTCACAAGCCACAGTGACAACATCAATTTATTAAACTGCATTCAGAAGAGGTGGTGGTTGGGTTCTCAACCTCCTTCAACTTTCTCTATCCTGGCTGGGGCCCAGCGTGCTGTGGGAGATCTATGTTCTTTCTCCCTTGGCCAAGGAGAACTAAACATCCACCTGACAGTTCCAATAGATGGATATAATCACCTACAGCCCCAGGCTGGGAGTGTTTTTCTTCCCCTACCTTCTTCTTTGACTTGGACTAAATAAATTCCTTTTAGAGAATTCAGTATTTGTAATTCATGTATTCAGTAAGGAAAAGCCAAAAAGGCAGGAGGAAGCCTGACTGTGGCTCAGGGTGACAGCCAAACATGTAATCCAGCCCCACCTTTTTTATTCACTTGGATTCTTTACATTAGCACTTTCTCGTGGTTAGTTAAGAGAGTTACCCACAGACAACACCCAGTGTTGTAAATCACCTCTGAGATACATAATTCTGTGTGTTGAATGAGCAACTTTAGTCCTAAGTGGTCCTTTAAATTTACTGCAGACCCTCAGGGCAGAAACAGCTCAGTCAACACAAGGTTGAAGTAATCTTCTATCAGAGAGATTGGGCAAGGGAGAAACCTTTATTACTTTTATTCAGTGTTAGTGCATAGCTTTTAAAGAAATATTGTGCAGTAACACAAAAGATTCCAGATTTCATTACCTGTGCAAAATACAACTTTAACTTCTTCCCTCTGAACTGTGTTTCATGCAGCTCTATTCTGGCACGAGCAGCTGATTTGGGACTGCTGAAATTTATCCGCACACGCCTGAAGCTTTTGAACAGCTGGAATGTCACGCAGTCATCATAGGCACGGAACAAACCTTCAAATTTCTCCTGCAAAGCAAAAAGAAATAATGCTGAAGATTCACTTTGTGCTCTGTCACATCAGTCTGAGTCAAACAACAATCTGAAATTTAACAGTTGTTTAAGTAGGAGGTTTCAACCTGTGGCCTCTGGGGACAGGTGTCCATAGACAAATAAAGGCTCTGTGAAAAGAAATTAAGGAAAGCAGTGGTTCTGGTAGTGCTGAACTCTGCAAAGGGTTTAGAGGAAGAAGTCTTCAAATTGAGAACCCAGCAGCTATTAAACTTCTCTTAAAAGTTGAGCAAACCTATGACAGTGACATGAAATGAAGCTGAAAGGGCACATGACTGAAAACACCAGACAACAGTGGGCTCATCTGCACAGAAGCAACCATTGTGCTGAATTACAGTGAAGTCAGCATACAAAGGCTGCAGCTGAGGCTTACATCCACATCAGCACTACAGGGTCATTTTGTATTGCATGATAGGTTTTTCTGGATATTTTGTCATTTAAAAACTTAAGAGAATACACACTTGTTTTCTGAGAGGTCCTACAGCATCTGGAAACAAATTGGACAACCGAAAACAGTGATCTGTCCAAAACAGAAACTTCAGGCTTCAAAATGTTTAGCTGTAGAAATGTGCTCAAAAGCTCATGACAAAAATAGGGATATTTTAGCATTGTAAAACCAAGGTCTGAAGTTTACCACACCCATGGACTTGGAAATGAACAGAAACTCAAGGCACTTTGGCAGCCCTGGAGGCTCAGACTCCATGATTTCTCTGCAAGCTGTGAGCACACAGAGGACTAAGTTCCACACCACCAAATAAACCCAAAGTCCTTAAATCAATTCTGACACTTGCACAGGTCTTTTCACTCACACAAGCACAGATTCATAAAATGCCAAAGCTGAAAGGGGAGAGTTATTATTTAGTCCAGCCTTCATATTTACTTAGATTTTAGACTGCTATCCAGTGAGTCACACATCAAATCTGAGCATTTCAGCTACTGCAATCAAGACTTGAAGTTTTGTAAGATAGAGAATCAGCCAGACAAAGCCCCTGCTTTTAGGAGTGCTTTATTCTGAAAAAAAAACCCAAACCACTGGTAAGATGATTTGCCACACCATTTCATATACACTGAGGGCTGTTATGTCAGGGTTTGTATAATTATAATAACCTAATGTATATTGACAATAACCTGATGTAGATGCCACATCCCTGGAATTGTTCAAGGCAAGGTTGGATGGGGCTTTGAGCGAACTGGTCTAGTGGAAGGTGTCCCTCCCCATGGAGGGGAATTGGAATGAGATTATCTTTAAGGTTCTTTCCCATTCAAACCATTTCAGGATTCTGTTTTCTTGCTATCTCTGCAAGTCTGCACATTCTTACATGTTTTAAAACACTTTTTTGCTTCTCATCCAGAAAAACCATTTATTTTCCCTTACAGTAGATAACTGGTACAGACTACAGAAGACAAAGAAAATGCAATTTATGTAATCTCATCAATACTTCAGTTCTCATCTATTGAGCTTACCTGCAAAACAAAGAATTCAAAACTTCTCAGAAAAATTCATCCAGAAGCACAGTGCAGCTGCATCAGGGAGCACTACCAGCACTGTGGGAGTAACTACTGTCAGAGTGGGACATTTATTAAGGAGTTAACAGGGAAGCAGCCCAGCTCCACAGCCAGGGCTGTGACACCACGGCGCATGCGCCCGATCTCCTTTCATTCACTGCCAGCTCTGTGGTCTTCCTCCCCATAACTGATATTCCATTGCTGGCACCCTTTCAAAGGAACCTCCCTATGGTCTATTAAGCTTTCATGATTTTCATTTCATTCTGCCTGACCTCACTCACCTCTTCCTCTCACTGCAGGAGATACTTTGGAGGAATGAAAAAAGAAAAAAGAAAAAAGGGAGGTGAGAGCTCTGTGTTTTGGCAGCGGCTGACTAAAGGCATGCAGCAATCCCCAAAACAGTTGAAGTGCATAGGTTTGTACAAGCAGGTCTAGTCTTACCACCCAATGTCCAAATTGTTACACCTCAGTTATGCTTTTTATCTGCTTTGCTTATATTTTTGAAAATTCCATTTTCCTGAGCAGAAGCCTACATCCAGTGGCATTTGTATAAAGGTCAGCCAAAAGCAGCAGTCATCTCAGTCCTGTCCTGATTGGAATTTTGATGTTACAACCTTCACAATGACCAGGGAAAAAGGGCTGGGGGAAGGGAGAGAAAGGGACAGGGGCCCAGTGTCTGTGTAAAGTAGGACTCACACATCACTCAGAAACATAGCTAATTAAAGCTTATGTCTTCATGTTGTCTTTATTACCTACTTCAGACCTCTTCAGTACATTTTTAAAATGAAATAAATTTAAATACATATGAGTGAGGGACTTGGCAGTGCTGGGTTAACAGTTAATCCAAAAGGTCTTCAACCTAAACTATTCTATGATTCTGTGAGAGATAGAAAGGTATTTATATATATATATATATATATATGTGTGTGTGTGTGTGTGTGTGTGTGTATGTATGTAGGTATGTATAGAAAGATCAAGACATTATAACAGAAGTCTCATAAGCCAAAAATTAGAAGCAAGGTGAACATTTCCCAGTAGTAGCTCTTAGTTTCTCTATAAGTCAACAACAACATTCATCATATAAAAAAAAAGTTTCACCAAGAGTGGAACGAACCATGCACGGACTTGTGTGGACACTGGGAAGTATCTATTCCTACCACCTGTTTATTAACAAAAAGATGCTCCCTGTCTGGATGCAGCAATCAGGGCTGTGTGCCTGCCCCCTCTGTAACACAAGCCAGAGCCCAGATCTTGGTGAGGGACCTAACACAACATTAGGGAAGACACAATTTCAAACGTGGGTCCAAGAACAGTGAGCACAAGGAATGTGCTGGGCACATTCCTGGGCTACACTGAGACTCACTCTGATTAGGCACTGAAAGGGATAGATGGAGAACTGCAAAAAAGCTGATTAAGTCCTGGATGCTGTTGCCACACTGGGATAACTTTAAAGCACTGTGGACTTTATTCTGCTTGCTTTTCAATTTTCTACTGGCACAGCTTTAGAGACCCAGCCTTGATTAATGCTCCTGAAAACGCTGTGGGGAGGAGGGAAATCAAGCTCTGTATTTGATATTATTAAAAGGCAGTCTATCCACAGTGGGGGCACTTCCATTGCACTGACTGAAACTGCAACTCCCATTAAAAAGATTCATACATCTGGATTTTTTTATGTTTTCAGCTGATAATAATAATGACCTCAGCAGAGGTCATTAATCATCAAGTGAAGTTAATGGCCCTCAGCTGCATTTTGAGCCATCCTCACTCCTCCGAGCTTGATATCAATTCCCAGGAAAAGCCTTATGCCTTAATTGCTATTGCCTGTGACTTCTAATATCTGCTGAATGCACTTATCTGGATAAAAGTCTTTCAGGGTCATTCCAATCTATAGGAAAATTTATCATATACATTATAAAGACCTAAGCAAATTCTTTCCCTTTCAAGTTTTGTGGATAAATTATTCAAGACTCATAATCCTCTCAATTCAAAACTTTTAAAGTGCTTTTAGGATTCAGTACTTTTAAATGCTTTTAGAAAGTAAGTCTTTGAACTTTCAGAGCACTTTGAAACTTGTGGGGAAAAATAGGAAACATCCAAAGTTAAGCAGCAGTGTTGCTATTCTTAAAAAGTCAAAATGTAGAAAGTCATGAGTTACGCATTTATTTCTGGGATTTTGGAGTGTCTTCATCCATCCCAAGTATGTCTCAATGAGGCCCAATTAATGCTCTGGAAGATGTGAGCAACCTTCACTTCCCAAGTTCCCACTTCTCCCTCCCGGGCCCTGTGCCCTCTCTTCATCTCATTATTCCTTTGCCCAACACTGGGCACCTTTCCCCAGTTCTTTCCTGTCACCTTCTGTCAGCTCCCATCACTCAGTGCCTCTAGCAGTTTCCAAAGTTCTTTTCTGTTTGTTTTCTAAATTAACGAAATTAGCACAAAGTAGGACCATACTAATTAAAGCTGCTGATTACTCCAGCTTGATGGTTATCATTTAGGACAGCCAATGCTGAGAACAAACAGAGCAGCATGCAAGGAAGAAATGAGCGCTGGAGTGACAGACAGGAGCTAAAAGCCTCTGAGGACAAGGGCAAACCTATGCCCTCCTTGAATCAAAACTATTTCTAGCTCTAAATGGGAGCTCATCTGGGACCAAGACCCTGCAAGTCCCATGGTAACAGAGATCAGTGAAATGCAGCCATAGGGAGGGAAACAAGATGCTGGGTATATTTGGAAAAGTATTTCCAGTAAAGCAAGGAGAGTATTAACAGCATTGTATGGAGCACTATAGCAGCTCATTAAAAATGCAGCGTTTGTTGCCTGTATCCTAAGCAGATTAATGGGAATAGATCCAGATAAAGGTTACAGGGAGGTGCTGGAATAAGTCCAGAGAAGGACAACAGAGCTGGGAAAGGATCTGGAGCACAGGTCTGAGGAGGAGCAGCTGAGGGAGCTGGGAAAGGGGCTCAGCCTGGAGAAAAGGAGGCTCAGGGGGATATTCTGGCTCTGCACAGCTCCTGACAGGAGGGGACAGCCAGGTGGGGGTCGGGCTCTGCTCCCAGGGAACAGGGACAGGACAAGAGGACATGGCTCAAGCTGAGCCAGGGGAGGTTTAGGCTGGACATTAGGAACAATTTCCTGACTGAAAGGGTTGACAGGCATTGGAACAGACTGCCCAGGCAATTGGTGGAATCACCATCCCCGGGAGTGCTCAAAAGGCAGGTGGATGTGGCACCTGGGGACATGGATTGGTGGTCATCACAGCAGTGCTGAGTAAATGGTTGAATTTGATGATCTTACAGGTCTTTTACATCTTTAACCATTCCATAATTCTATGAATTAACAACTTACTAAATAAGAAATTTAAATGCTTGGCTTATTTAGCAAAACAAAACAAAGCCTGAGAGGAGATAGGACAGTCATCAGTAATTTACCAGTACTGTTCAGAGCAAGGAAAAATCACAATGTATGGTGTAAATCTAGAAGACCACATTGGCATAAAACAAGTGGAAATAATTGGCATAAATAGGTTTAGTCTAGAAGTTAAAGAAGGTTTCAAACATCAGAGTAATGATCCAGAAACAACGTTCCAATTACAGCAGTGGCAGCAAATTATTTTTTTAAGATTGAATTTGGTTAGTTCATGTGAGGGACTATGACAAAGTATCGACACAATGAGCATTGTAAAACATGACAGCCATAATTAGCAAGTGAATTGGGTTCTGACACAGCAAGTTCCTGTGATTTATTTCCAAACATTTCTTTCATGAATAGCTCCACTGGTATTGTGTTCATTCAGGACAAAAGCCAAGGCCTAATTCAAATCAATGGAAGCCTTTCCACAGACATCAGCAAGCTTTGGATTAGAGCCCTAGAACTCAGAACCCAAATTACATTTTATTATTCAGTGTGTTTACTCTCATTATCACCCTTGCTACCATTTGATTTAGGATATGGTTGTGATTTAGAACTTTAGCCAAATGCTTTTCCTAGAGTTTTGCAAGCAAATAAAGAAAGTATTTTTCCTATTTTAATTTTTCACATTCATTCATGTAAAAGATACTCCAAGGAACTAACCACAATAGGGAAAGGGATATAATTCACAATTATGAAATTAGTTTTTCCTGAAATTAATTCTGTAGTGGATATAAATATCCCTGTAAGACATAAACTCCTATCTCAGAGTTGAATGTATTCTGTTTCCAGACAAGCCATGCTGGTTGCAACCCTACACAGCTCTCATGAGGCACAAGAAAAAAGACAGAATCTGGTAAAACTGTGGAAGTTGTGCACTGAAGAGTCTTGTAGTAAAAAACAATCTAAGAACAGATTAATTCTCTGTTTATACCAAAGAGGATGGGCACACCAGTTACTTCTAGAGGGATAAAGGAGTCACTAAGGTGACACACATTTAACAAAAATACTAAAACAGAAGCCTAGAAAATATGAGCTGAAGTGATTTCAGCATTGAGATATGTCAATGCCTCGTGAAGGGTATTGTAATGACCTAGCCTGGATATTGTGTGGCTCTCCTCATCCTCGATTAAGGAAGATGGAGGCAAGATGGAAGAGCAACAAAAGACTGCAAGGATGATCAGAGAAGTTGTGAACCTGTCACAGGAGGTGAAGGTGGATGATATCCATCCCTGGAAGTGTTCAAGGCCAGGCTGGACAGGGACCTGAGCAACCTGGTGTAGTGGAAGGAGTCCCTGCCCATGGCAGGGGCTGGAATGAGATGGTCCCTTCCAGGTCAAGCTGTCCTGGAATTCTGGGATCTTGCCTTGGGAAACAGAACCTGAAGTATGAGGGATTTCCTGCTGCATCTGTATGTAAGGAAATCAATAAATAATGTAAAGGGAAAGAGATTAGCAGAATTAAAATAACCAACAGTGTTGGTATTAAACAAAGACTGCCTGTTAAAAGATTTAGACTTAAATTGAGGCAGTTATTTAGCACTAGACCTGTAACATATCAAAATGCCACTGGCCCAGAAATAGAAAAAAGCCTAATTGCTTTGATGAAAAGGGTAAGAAGGAAAGATTAGAGAAGAGCACTATGCATTTCTGTGGTTCTCAAAGACCAAAGGAGAGGAAAGACTAGAGGAAAACAAAAAGGGATCTTGATTTGTCTAATGAAAACTTAAAATAACTGGGTTGATCTGAAGTACTTTTAACAATTATTTAATGATCCACACAAAAGAAGCAAGCAGCTTGATACAACTCGCACGTGAAAATTCCTTAAAAGCAAGAACTCCCACAAGTAGCCAGTGTAAGCAACAGCTTCTTCAAATTCTCTGCTTCTAAAAAGATGAAACTCATTGGGAAATCCTGGTAGTGTATATGAAAAACCACTATTGATTCTCAGCTAAAATTCCAGGAGTGCTATAAATAGAGGAAATATTTTAAACAGTGATGATAAATAGAGAATTCCTATGGGCTTGTCCTGCTGCCTTTAAGTAATGGCAGGAGAATAAAGCACAAATTTACCATTTAGAGATCCCCTTAAGGCAAAGGTCTCCAGGTTGTAGCTTTTTATTTCACCTTTCACTGTAGGTAGCTGTAGCTGAGAGTGTGGGATCTTCCTATTCCCTCCTTACAAGTGAGGGAGGGTATTATTTGAATATTCACCCTGAGTATTACTGTCTGAATGTTGGTTTGCAGAAAGTTTCTTCTGTTACCAAAGGAAATCTCTCAGCTGGCAACAGGAATGGAAAAATGTGTCTTTCCACCTGTCATTCACCAGGGTACATTTTAAAAGGACATTTCTTCATGTGAGACATTTTGAAAGGGGGGGAAAACCAGGGAATAGTGGCTATTTTGTCAGATAATCAGAATCACAAAGTACTCTGCAATGACCTTCTGGTTACTATATTATCTAAAATGTGTTCCTTACCTTGGAACTCAGTGCACAGCCCTGTTCATTTCTTCATGAAGTTGGATTAGAGCATTAAGATAGGGCTAGAAAGAGCTTGGGTTTATTTACATTAAACATGGCAGTAATTAGCATATCCCAAAATTGAACAATTCTCTCAGTACATGAACAAACCAATCCAGTTTGCTACCCCAGTCCATTCAGTTTGTTGTTCTATGCTTGGCTTTCTCCTGTTTTCAAGAGGTGAAGGTCAGGTAAATTGTGAATCAGAGGTGAAATAAAACAGTAAAGCCAAAAAAATTTTAAGGCTGGGCTTCAAGATGGAGGGCATTAAAAAAAGCATTAAATCTTGCTCTCTCCAGTAAAATGAAGGTTGATATGCCTGCATTACTGCAAACCTTTTAAAGGGGAGCCTAATACCTTTAAGCTTTACTATGTAAAGAATGCAGTTTATATTTCAGAAGTGATGCTCTGTGGCCTCCTTGCCCCACAATTTGCAGTGAACCAACCCTAAACAGGAGCACACTGGCAACAAAACACAGCCCTGGCCCATGGCTCACACATCCTGCTGTGTTATCCTTACACACTGGGGCTCTTCACAGGCATCTGCATAGAACCTTTAGATCCTAAAGGATGGTTCTGCCCTCCACATTGTGCCAAAATCATTCTGACAGCAGAAATATTTGATGTAATGTTTACTGTTTACAGATCCAGTGTCTTGGTCCAGAGAGGGACTTTGAGAAAGTCTAACAGACGTCACACAATGTTGTAGAGACATTTGTAACTCATCATCTCTCAAAGAGCCCTGATGGCAAAAGTAGGTCAGGAGCTGGAAGAAGTTTGCTGGTCCCACCTCATGCTGGCAGGAGGAGGCATCCATCCCTCACCAGCCCTCCTGCATCACATGCCCACCACGGCATGAGAGCACTGCAAACATCCTAGTGAACAGAACAACAGAGATGTTCCTCTTGAAAAATCAGCTGAACCAAATAAATTTTCCTTCCTCTTCCAGCTCATCAGCACAACAAAAGGTACAGAGATAATATCTGCCCCAAAGCTTAATGGGAATGCATTCACATTTCGGAAGAGGCTGACAAATGTCAGGGGCACAGAATTCTGCTGCGTTGCCTTTTCTGTTTTTAACCAGCTCACATCCCTGTTTACCTCAATGTGACGCACATTCCTCCTGCTTAGCTCCACTGATCTGGAAACCAAAGGCTCCTTCAAGATGAAATAAATTGTTCCTGTGGCAATGCCAAGGGGCTGATTTAATATAGTTTGGAGAGTTCTCAATTCAATTTCACACCCAACGATTGAGCTAAAAGAAAAATCCACACTTTACATTTCTTCTTTATAGGAACACTGTTATTTTACTGTATCATCAGCCACAGCTTTTCTGAGCACACCATATTTGAAGTACTCCAGTTCCAGATGCTGTATGAGCTCCCTGAAATGCTGGAAGTGCTCTTTCAAAGCAGCTGGCAAAGTGCACATTCTATGACCAGATCCATTAGTTTCAACCCCAGTGCTGGGCAGTGTTCTGTAGAGACATCATTCTTTGTTCCCTGAAAAGCTACATTTGACTCCAGTACTGGCTACCATCATTGTGCAACATCACATAATAGTTGCCTTTTATTTTTCTCTTTTGCATTGTGTTTGTCAGTGGGAAAAAAAAATCAAAGCCTGAACAGATTTGTGGAAGATTTATTGCATTTGTTTTCCAAATAGCAGCCTAACATTTTGGCTTGAGAATGGTAAAAATAATGCTAAGAACAAAGACGTGAAAAAAAATTCAGACTGTCCTGAAAAACTGCCTATTTTTGTTTGCTTTAAGATTTCAAACAATAACTGAGTAGATAATGTATGTAGTGAACTCCAAGGGGCTCATCTGCATTGGATTTAAGAATGTTCATAGTACAATACCAGCTATTGCTTTTGTCTTGTTCCTGTTGTTAAGCCCAACAATTAATTGGTAGCAAAAGGAACAAATTACTGTGTATATGTTTCTAAAGTTCTTATTATCTTAATTTAGCACACAAAATAAGGAAGAAAAACAAGCTTAATTAGTTTTTACCAAAAGCTGCTACATTTATGTTAATAAGGAATGTTCCAGGAGCAGATCTCTGCAGCAAAACAGTTGGTGCTGACTTTCTGATCAGGTGCCACAGACTGAATGCCCATTAGCAGTTGGAGCATATCAGGCACACTCCTAGAGTGCATCTTCTATATGAATTTCATCTGAAAGGCATCCAGTTCATGAACTGCTCTGTGATGTGAACAAAAAGCACAGTTAATGAAGAGCAACAGGAAAGTTGCCTCATGAGAATGCCCAGCTCAGACTCAAAATGCTAATGTAGACACAAGCCTGTATCTCTCATAAAAATAGTTAGCTGGCACTCCAGGAGAAGAATAAAATAACTCCCCAACCAAACTGAAGTGCTAGAGACAATAATAAATAAGGGACTGGTGGTCAAACCTGTGCACAAAACTAGGACTGAAATTATTTACTATGAGAAGCTGTGTGAAAATTATTCATATTCATAGAACTATAGAATGGTTTGGGTTGAAAAGGACCTTAAAGCTCACCTTAAAGTTCCAGACCCCTGCCATGGGCAGGGACACCTTCCACTAAACCAGGTTGCTCCAAGCCCTGTCCCACCTGGCATTTGACACTTCCAGGGATGGGGCAGCCACAGCTTATGAGGAAAACCTCTGCCAGGGCCTCACAACCCTCACATCAAAGAATTTCTTCCTTTAAACTGTATAAACTTTGATACTGTAAGAAAAGCTACATAAATATCCATGTTATTATGACACTATTTTTCATTGATCTTTGGCAACTGCAATTTCATGTCCTCAGGCCTCCTGAGGCCACCCCACTGTCCTGTTCGTGTGGTGACACTGAGGAAAGGACGGACCCACAGCCACAGTGGGAAACCATGGGAGTAGAACCAGAGTTTTCCTAACTCATTCTACATCACTTTATTTTTACACAATCCCCAAGTGGAGTATAGAAACCTCAGCCTCTTGAAAAACTGTTACTGAGGCTGTGGAAGTGTCAGGGGACACCTCTGTTGCTGTGATGCAGAATCAGGACGTCAGTGTGCAAAATGCTAAATGCAAGGATGAACTACAATAAAGGCAACACCAAGAGCTGAGAAACTGTGTCTTATTTATAGTCTTGGAGATGCAACGTTGTAAAACAACCATAAAATGCACACTACTTATTCCCTGACATTGTCAACCCAGTTAAACTAGAAAAATAAACAAGAACAAGCCATGGGACAGTTTAAACTAATAAAATGCTTGCATTGCCCATTCCTGATTTACTGTTTTGCCTACAGTGATCAACATTTATAGCATTTCAGCTGTTCTCATCAGTCATGGGGAATGCTTTCTCCCTCTCCTCTCCTCTAACACTGCAAACTGCATGAATAGGACTAAAAATACAGTTTCAACTTGTCTGGATTTGGAAAGGACACTGACAATTTTGAAAGTGACTATGAAGCAAAAAAAAAAACAACAAGTAGGGGAGCAGAATAGAATCTAATATCATGCAGCTCCATAAATGTTACTTAACTGATGAAAAAAGGTTCAAGGGGAACTCCTGACCCACCAATGCACATCCTCTCATCATCATCCTCTGCAGCCCACAGTCAGTGACCCCCCAGTCACAACCAGCAGCACTGTGCCCACTATCTAATGCTCTGCTTGTGCTGTTTGACTGTTCCTTGCTCTTCCCAGTCTGTCCCAGCCATCTGTCATTCCCTGTCTTACACTTCATTTGCAAATTACTCGAGCAGGTCTGTTGTCTGTACTCTGAGCAGCTCCTAGGAGCTGCAGCCTCTGAGACTGGAGGCCTTTGTACAGTGAAGATAAACCAAGGATGGGAATACTTTGCCTCCAGTCAAGTGGCTGAGTGGAGTCTTTAGCAAACCTACATCAACTACAAGTAAATGGTGTTTCAGAATTAATGGCATAAACAGAAGCATCAGAGATAAACATGTAAGGAAGTGGTAAAAAGAAAACTAAAGAAAATACCATCAGTGGGCTGGAAGAGCAGGAAATGTCCTGTTTACAAATGTGCCAAACTGATAATATTGACATCACATTCATATATATCATCTATATCTTTGGCTGGACCAAAGGCAAGGAGTGCAGGAGGTGAGGAAGGGGATTCTGCCCCTCTTCTGCATCCAGCACTGAGGACCCCACTGCAAAAAGGACATGGACCTGATGGAGCAGGTCCAGAGGAGGCCACGTGCTCAGAGGAATGGAGCACATCTCCTTCTGGAACTTGCCAGTGAAAATCCACGTTCATCAGCAATTCTTTATGCATATTTTCTTTTTAACCTAATTTGCTCCTTGTAGTCCTTCCTTCACTAACTGTTTATAAGAGAACAATTGTACTTCATGCATTTATTTGAACAGATTTTTTTAAGCTATTACATATGATATAGACTTTTCCAAACAACAGGAATTGTGCTAAAATATAAAGACAGCAGTGTTAATAAGTAAATAAATATATATAAAATACATACATATATATATATATATATATATATATATATATATATATATATATATATAATTTCAGTTCAGAAAAAAGAATAACTACAGAAAACAGTCTGTTCCTCTTAACTTCAAACAGCAGAACTTCCACAGACTAAAATGTTAATGTTCACACATTGCATTGAAAGAGTTATAAAAGACTGTGAGTTTCTCATTCTCCCACATCCACTGATTTGGTGCCCTCAGAGGAGGCTCAAATGAGCTGTAATCTGCTGGGTCTAATTCCTCTTAATGCTGTTACCAGTCTGAAAAGTTTAACTGTGAATTTGATTTTGCACATCATGGCAGAAAATGAATGGAAAGCATCTCCATAAACAGAGATGATGCACTCTTCCCTCCATGCTGCTTCTAGATTGTCACTGGAACCCCCAGTTCAGCACTGACCCACAAAAAAACCGAACATGTCTTCCAGTTTGAATAAACTTCAGTGAGGGAAAAAAAAGAAAGAAAAAGTGCTTGAAACATTTTTACACTTGTAGAGGCTGTTTTCTTCCCCATCAGAGGTCCCAGTTTTTAGAGGATCTCAGGATCTCAAGCTGCACAGATGCTGAAATACCAAAGGAACACCACACAATGGTTTACCTGCCTATTAAAAATATTTCAACAGCATATTTTAATTTCCAGTATGCACCACAATACTTAATTAGCCGCTAGAACTTTACAGTGTTACAGTACCTCATGACATCAAGAATTTAGCACACATCAGAAAACTGGGCTTGTGCAGGCCAGGAAAGAGGATTTGTGTGGACTTAGTAAGCAGATTCCAGCAGGCAAAAAGGCTGAGATGACAGATACAAGTTCTGTACTGGGTACAGAAGGCTAGAAAAATAAGCAGAGGTTTCCATCTGACTCAACAGCCACTAGTACCATCCACTTCCAGACAGCACAGGGAATTTCAGTCTTACAGTGATATAATTGTTTTATTAGGCAGACAGAAGGAACCCCAGGGTGAAAAAGCAAATATTTCTGACCAAACTGCTCCCATGTCATTTTTCAACCAACTGGAAAATTTCCAGTTGGCACAAATTCTGTTTAGAAACAAGAATTGGAAAGTGGACTAATCCTATCTTAGAGCTAAAACTAGCACTGCTCTTCATCAAAATCATTTTCATTTCCTGATGTGAAAAATATATCAGTAACAGCATGATATTAAAAAGATACTGGGCTGGGATTATGAAACTGAAGCTGCTGTCCACAGATCCAGAGCAATTGGTGAGAAGGAACGAGCCCTGTGACTGGCAAGCAGAGTGGTAACAAATGGAGATTTTTTTCTTTTTATGAACAAGTTTCTTACAAATAAGTAGGACACAAAAATAATCAGTGTCCCATAGTTTCTTGCCCTGTGGCACTGTTTCACATTGGCTCTGTGTTGCATTTGCCCTGCAAATGCCCTTGTGCCAGTCTGGAATGCTGGAGATAAACATGGAGAACCCAAGAACATCCAAAGCTGGAAGGGACCCACAAGGATGACCAAAGTCCAACTCCTGGCCCTGCACAGGACACCCCAACAATCCCACCCTGTGCCTGAGGGTGTTTTTCAAACACTCATTGAGCTCATTCCCTGGGGAGCCCACTCAGTGCCCAATCACCCTCTGGGGAATGCCACCTAAGCCTCCCATGACACTGTGCAGACTCAAGGAGTCTGGACTTGAGGTCAAGGAGATTTTTTGGTGCAAATAGATTCTAAATGATAGGAGAAGTGGGATGCCAAATCTGGTGGAAGCAATTGTCCAAAATAAAGGGAAGCCACCTGTTCCCTGTGGAGGTTACATCTTCAGAGTTCAGAGGGTGTCCCAGACCACTCAGCTCGATGCATGGACTGTGCCTGCATCCAGCTGCAATCACTGCACTGCAGAAGCAGCATCAGTTGTAGCCCCAAGAACAGCATTTACACTTTTGAATTGAAATGGACATTATGTATTTAATCAGTATAGGATATTAGTATTAAATTAAGAAGGGCAAATTATCAACTTATAAAAGTGAATACATTCATGCTCAGCATAGTCCAGACTTTCTCCAAGGGATACTCAAACCAGAAACACAATATAACTGGATTTGCTACATATAAACTTCAAATTTAATGGAAAACATTAGTGGGGAATAAACCAATGAGGGTACCTTCATATAAGTAAGTGGCCTCAACTGAAAGAGGTCAGATTTAGATTGGGTATCAGGAAGAAATTCTTCCCTGTGAGGGTGGCAAGGCCCTGGCATAGGCTGCCCAGAGATGCTGTGGCTGCCCCTTCCCTGGAGCATTCAAGACGAGGTGGGACAGGGCTTGGAGGAACCAAGTCTGTGGAAGTGTCCCTGCCATGGCAGGAGGTGGGACTGGATAATCTTTAAGGTCTGTTGCAACCCAAACCAGGCTGTGATTTGGTAATTTTATGATTCTAAAATAGAGGAATTAAATAGGTACCAACCTGCAGCATTATCATCCACATCTCATTTTACACACAAGCGTACATTCCTATTATACCATCATTTTACCATTCTTATACCAACTACTTATTCCCAAAGTAAATTCCCCTTATCCAAGACCTTTTCTTTATAGAATTGTTACTCCTTTGCTCTGCTTCTATTTCACTATACAACACATCAATTATGAAACTGTATAAGGAGGAATTTTACACTGAGACAATGACATGAAAAAATATTCTTTACTGTATTGTAGGATACAACATGCATTGGGTAAACTCTTGTTTTGTGATTACTACTGTATGCCATCCAGTAGAATACTGTATGCACACTCCTTGCCAAAAAATATCACCACTTTGGGAGTTAGGATTGCAGGCAGCCTGCTTACATCACTACAGTTTTTCAACAGTGTCAGTCTAATAATTTGCTACAAAAGCATGAAGCAGATAGCTAAACATCTTTCCCCTTTATTCAGTTATTAAAAAAAAAAATCAGGCAAAACCACATCAGCTTCCAAGCCTCTAAAATTTTAAGTACACTAATAATTTACTTTTGTCTAACATAAGCAGCATGTTCATTTCTGCTATGGCCCAGCATTTGGCTTTGCTCCCAGCTGTCTTGATTAATAAGAATTTTTTTTTAGCTCAACAACTCTCCAATTGTGGTTCAAGGACTGGCAGCCGCCTGCAGAAAGCTGGCTGGTCACACAGCCTGCAGTTCCTCTCATGGAATCAGCTGTTTCTAAAGATAAAGGTACTACTTTTCACAGCTCAGTGGTTTTCTTCTTAGGCTCTGTAAACAAGGTAGCAACACAAAATCTCCTTTCTACACAATAAAATGTGCATCTGAAAATTCTAACCAGTCTCACCAGAGACAAACAGCACAGCTGCAACAAACTTGGGCTGGAGCACCTCTCCTGTAAGGAAAGGCTGAGAGAGTTTGGGCTGGAGAAGAAAAGGCTTTAGGAGTTCTGGGGTTTATGGCAGCCTTGGGATACTTAAAATAAGATGGAGAAAGACTTAGAAGAAAGACAGAGACAGACTTTTACCAGGGCCTGTAGTGACAGACAAGGAGCAATGGGTTTAAACTAAAGAGGGCAGGTTAAGATTGGACTTAGGGTAGAAATTCTTCCCCGGAAGTGTCCAAAGCCAGGCTGGATGGGGCTTGGAGAAACCTAGGATAGTTGAAAATGTCCCTGCCCACAGCAGGGGTGGAACAAGATGATATTTGAAGGTCTCTTCTAACCCAAACCATTCGGTAAATCCACATTTGTTTTGCTGACAGAAGTGTGATACTGCTGCTAATTATCCACTGCTGTTCACTAGAACTCAAGAGATTTGCATCACACAACTGTTTAGTCATGAGAATGTCTTTATACAGCTGTGACTGATTTATTTCTTCTTGCACTAAATTTCATCCTGTTGTTTAAGCAAGGGTTGTTCAGAATTTTGACCCTGCCCTACTAACACAGTGTCATTCACACTTTTTTTGAGGCTTTTCCCTTTTGACTACTGCCATTATTCTCAACCTGCTTTCAGTAAGGAACATGTGAGCTCATCCACTTAAATGGCTTCACCATTTGAGATGAACCAGTTCTGGTTTTGACATTCTGTAAACAACTATGCACCCAACCTTATGGAAATTATATTTTGAATGTAGATTACTTATGGAAATGACTTGAACAGTGTGAAAGCTTTAGTCAAAATATCTACACTCCACATCTCCTTTATCCCACTTATCCCATTGCCCTGTCAAACAAGGAAGGCACATTGATTTGACATGACTTGGTCTACACAATCCAGGCCTAGTTACTTCCAAAGTACTTCCAAACTTATTTCCAAAATCTGAGTCAGATAAAATCTGAGTCAGATAAAAATATCTGTAATTGTTCAGGTCTTTCTCCTCTCCCCCTTTTAAACACAAATGTCATTTTTTAATCTCTCATCCTCAGCAGTCTCTTTGTAACCTATGAATTCTTAAAAGATCATTTCAAATAGTAAAGAATTATTTCAGCTGCATCCTTAAGCATACCCAGGTAGATTTTAACAGCTCCTGTACACTTAAATATTTGTCTTACCCCTGCATTTTTAGCAGTTTTTTCTCTGCTGTGGCCACTACTAGGGTTGCTTTCTCTATTAATTTCGGTAATTATCTATGTTATTATATAACATAAATGAAATCAGTTACACCATAACCCTCCCCACATTATGTATCTTGCTATTAATGGATTTACACATTGTTTTCCTCCTAATTTTTATATATCACAAGACTTCCCTTGCTCTTATTTAAAACCTCTGATAATGGAAACCTATTTGGTGATTTTGCACACTTGATTTTCATGTTATATTTAAATCCTTAAACTGCTCTAAAGCAAAAGGAGTATCTGATGTAGCCCTAACAATCTCTCATTGTATGTCCCATCTGTCCTTTGCATCAGGATAGATAATCTCCATTATGCATTCAAAAGTGCCTCCTTAGCTGCTAATTCTCATGGTCTTCTTGGTCTCTCAGATAATCTTCTTAGGAGACACTATTTACCAGCTCCATAAGGTCACTGAAAATGACTTTTCAGAAAAATTATTTTCCTCTGACTTCAAACTTTATTTCAAAAGCTAACTTCATAATAATTTTCACCAACAGTACTTGCCATTATTAATTTCTTCAATTGCTAAAATCAAACCTGAAAACCAAATAAAATTACCTACCTCCATTTGCTAAAAAAACTGCACCCAGAACAGTCTCATAATCTGATATCTGTCTTACTGTTTCACCTACTGGTTGGTTATTTCCAACAGTTTAAAAATTACTGTTATTTGTTTCTAATATCATCTACCACACTGAACAAAAACAAGGGAAAACACAAAATTCCTTCTTGCATTCCAGGAGGATGAAGCAGAAAGACAGAGGAAGTGGGAATAGAATATATAAAAAGAGAATTTTTTTTTTTAATAAGGTTTACAAATTATTTTCTGTCCCATACGTGCATATGTAGCTTAGTCATGTTCAATCATTTTATTCCTTGTGAGATATTTAACAGCAAAAAGTTTTGAGGAAGGAACTGAAAGCAGAGTGGCAGCAGCCCAGAGTACCCATTTACAAAGGGATTTTGTTACCTGGAGGTGGGATGGAAGCCTGTGGAAGATGCTTTCAGTAAAGCAGAAAGCTGTCAAAATTAATTTAACTAAGGTTTCAATGATGCTTAACACCTGCTTGATGAAAGCTTTGTCACAAAATCCTCATTTTTTAGATTATCAATGGGTCTTTCCAGCATCTTGTATCATCTTCTGCCCTTAAATCACTCCACTTACAGCACAAGAAGTCAAAGTCATCTGTTCTCATCTTGGTCTTCCATTATTGCTCTTGTTTTCATGGGCTCTCTTTCCATCCCAACTCCCCTGCTGCTGTTACCCCCAACAGACACCAGTCCTGCCACCACCTGCCACAACCTGCCCCAGCCTCCACAGGAGCTTTCCCCACTCTTGGTCCTTCCCAACAGAGGAACTTCATCAGAGTGATTTCCCTCCTCTCAATCCCCATGCTCCTCTTCCTCATTTTGGCCACATTTTGAATAACAACTGATTTCCTCCTCCCTCATCTCAGAACAGTTCCACCTATGATCTGCCCCTTAGAGATACTTGCTTCTCTTAAAAAAATGTTCTCTGGGGCAGAAAGACCATTTCTGCTGGTGGGTTGCTTTCGGTTTTGTTTTTCTATCAGTAGTAGGAAATAAAACAATAATCCCCCAAACAAAACAAAATATACTCCACCACATCCCCACCACAACCAACATTTGCTTTGAGGTTAATGTGCACCTGTTCATGTGCTGACACTGAGGCCAGGACCAAATTTGTCAGTATAGACATAATTATTCAGACAATTCAAAAGATTTATTTTTAGTGGTTTAGTTGTAGGTTTTCTCTAACAAATGTGGACAAGTAGCCAAAACTGAATGAACCTTGTCACCAGGCACAAAGATACACAGCAAAGGATGATGAAACTTGAGGATGGCAATGTTTGAGTAAAATTTGTACAGCAAATAAAACAATCATCTTCTTATCTTCTCCATATATGGAATTTCTTTTATTGAGAGGATTAGCAGGTTTTTTACCATTCTTTGTTCATCTGCCTCACACCAGCACATCTGGCCTACATGAATAAAAAAGTGGCTTCTCTCTGCCTGTGCAGCAGAAGTCCTGCTGCATGATTCAGCCCTCTGGATGCCTCCACCTTTTAACAGCAAACATATCCCTCACTGCAATAGGTGAAGCAGAGAGATTCTTCTGCATGTGGCAAATTGAGCTGCAGAAATTCCCCTGTACACCTGCCTGTTGCTACTGCTCAGAGCTCAATGGGTTCATTGGGTTTCTCAGCTCAGGGACTATTATTTCAACAGGTGGAACTACCTGGTGCTGCAAAACTGGAGGCTCTTCCATGCTCCTGATAAATATGAAGCCATCCTGTAAGATAAAGTCAGTCTTTCTGTCTGCCAGAATCAAATGCAGATTCTGAAAAGAAGCAAGTTTGGGCAAATTAAAAACAAGACAACAAACAAACACACACACCCCAACAAAAACAAACAACAAAAACCCCCACCAAAAACCAACCAAAATCAGCTACTAACTCAGCAAAGCTCCTTGGTCTCTGGAAAATGCCTAGAGCTCAACAACATTTGAGACTGAACGTCTACAGAACATGATTAATAAAAGCAAGAATTATTAATTACACCAGCTTTGCATGCCAAATCCAGTTTCCTGATCAGAGAACTTACTTCCTGGTTCCTTAGTTTTCCATGTGCAAATGAGAACACTTGGAACTTTTTACCTATAACATCACTGAGGTTTTCCAGCAACTCAAGGTGTACAGAAGAGAAGGTGCCATGGAGATGCTGCTGCAGCATCCAGCTCTACAAGCACCCATCCAGCTGTTTTCCCACCCTGCAAGGACAGCAGAGCTCTTTGCTCCATCACAACTGCTACAACCAAAGGCTTCTCCTTGATTCAGCACCAAGAGACATTCCATGTGGGGACAGTTAAAGGCATCACAAGGACACTGATGTTGTGAGAAGGCAGTCTGTGCTTCCAGGAATGGACATGGACAAAGCAGAAATCAAACAGAATCCTAGATGGAAAACAGGCTGGAGCCAAACTCCATGGCTGCACTTGCTTTTTAGAGACATTGCCAATAAGGAAAAGAAAGGGAAGAAGTCTCCCCTGGGGGAAATTTTGATTCTGTTGGCCTTTAGAAGGAAAATTTCAATTCTGTTGGCCTTGCTTATTGAAAATCATATTAGAGGGGGAAATCTTCAGGACAGGCTCATGCACACAATGCCGGTGCCACTGTAAAATGTGCATGGAAAACACAGTCTTCCAGCAAGTGGCCACTGACTGGAGCTTGGCTTGGCTGGTTTCTGGTCCTTGGCAGGCTGTGTGTTAGCCAAGTGTTTGACAAACTGTGGTACAATTTCCTCAGTGTCTTTTTGCCAAGGAAGAATTCTCTGCTCAAGACCACGCTGTCACGGTTGCTTGCACTCTAGCATATGATTAGGCAGCATCTTCCAAAGCAAACAGGCTGTTTAGCACTTGAATGATCAAAACTGAGTAGATTATTTAAGGCCTCTGGTAGAATCACCTGTAGAAAATATTAAAGGAAGACCTCTCCAACCACTAAGCATGTACATTAGTCTACAAGCAAAAAAAAAAAAATTGCTATAAATTACTAAAAAATTCCTAAAGATACATAAAAGGTTGGTGCAGACCTCTGCCTCAGAACCTGCAACACTGCTCAGTATCAAATCTTAGTCATGTTTAGCAGCAGCAAACAGCATCAGTAAAATTTGAGAAAAATGTGCACAAAAGAGTGCACATCTACAGCACCTTCAGAGGAAAATGAGACTGGATCACTGCAGACCTGAAAATAATGTGTCCTTGATAATTTTTTTTTTTTGAGGAGAAATAACTTGGGTACTTTATCTCTCTCGGTTCTTCTGAGAATTTTAATTTTATTCTAAAATTGTAATAATTTAAGTAATTATTTAATGAAAAATCAGTATCACACATGTATCCATATTACAAGTACATCAATCTAGAGCTGCACTGATTAATTCTTCAAATCTGCTTAAGAAAACCACCATCTCTTCAGTGCTCCTCACACAGGCTGGGCCATTTGTCAGTAGAATTACAAGCTCCATCTTACCTTATTACCTGCCTTGGATTAATCCTGCACCTTCTACCAACACATTCTAGTTGTTATTTATTTTCATTTGACAAATTACTCATTGTCTAGCTATCCTTATGAAAGGGAAATATCTTCATGTGACTTCCAATAGAAAGGAGGATCAGAGAAAATACAAAGCCCCCTGACTTGCTTTGCTGCTCCCTATTAGCATTAAAAGGGTGAAGAAGGAGATGCAGAAGCTCTGCCATATTCAGAGGTGTGTAAACACCTGCAGCTGCCACCAAAATCTGGTGAAATAGCAGCACCCCCCTTCTTCTGAGGTAGGGGAGAAGCGAGAACAAATAAGTGAAGATCAGCAATCATTTCTTTGGGAACTTCCCTAAAGAGTCCAGCTGCCTTCCCATAAGGGTGTTAGAAGGACAGAGACAAAGCCCAGCCTGTGACTGGAACTGGGAGCACCTCAGTGTGCAGCAGCAGTGGCTGCACAAGCCCCAGCTTTGCTGTCAGAGTCTCTCTGTGCTGACCCTGAAGCCAAGAGCAGGGTCAGTGTCCTGGAAACAGCACTACAGCATTTGGAAAGCTCCTCTCCATTACTTGCTCCAGATCAACACAAGACAGTAAGGAGAGATCAAAACACACACAAGTCTATTTCTCCAGAACTCTTGGATCATGCAGATTTCCCAGACTCAACCTTATTTGCAATTAGAAAGAACTACCAACTATGGAAAATACCAAGAGAAGGTACAGAGCAGGCCTTTCGAGCCATCAGAGTATTTTTGGCAGTCATGCTGTTGTTTGGTTCCCTCCTTAGAGCCCGTCTGTGAAGTCTTATGACTGTGCAACAGACTCTTCCCACGGATCAAGCTCACATGGCTAAGGAGAAGGATGCAAAGGCAGAAACCCAGAAACTCTCCCAGCAAGTCATGCTTCCTGCCACTGGACAGCTGGCACCATCCAGAGGGGCAGCAACATTTCTCCCCCTTTCTCCAGTTTTCTTCACTTGACTCTGGCCTTAGAGCACTTAAACTTTAAACCTCAGAACATCTTTGTGAATGAGCCACTTAGACAAGTGGAGAATTGAAGTGGAGAGCAAAAACCACAAGCATCTAGTGTGCTTTTGCCCTTTAGACCTCAGAAGTTTAGACTGCTAAACCTCTGATAGGCAACTGCAGGACAGTGACTGAACCTCCCACCCATCCGTCCCAAACAATTCCCATTAGCAGGGTGCTCACTGGAGCATCTGAACTGAGAAATGAGTTTACAGGTTGACAGAGATTCTGCTCCAATAGGGATCAATCCTCCAAAGCAGCAGTCCAAACAGTGAAACTATTCCTACTATTGCCCTTTGCTGCCTGGCTCATGTACACATTGGGTTTTATCCCTGTGTTAAGATAATGGTCCCATCCACATTACATTAGTGTCTTCAGGATGTGATCCATCTGGATCATTAGTGTTTCTTCTCTCTTATAGGAATGCCAAGTCACCCCAGTCCTACCTTGCTTCTGAATGGAATGGTCTGTGTGAACAAAAATGAGAAGAAAATATGTAGAATTAATCATATAAAAAACACATTGCTTAGAGTAAGAAATACAAGTTTAAATTCTCTTCCACTGTTTCAGTGATGTCTGGGATTCCTCTATTAGAAATAAACAAGATATTCATTAACTAATTGCTTATGTAACAAAGATCATTACATGAAATTATCATCTACAGGCACCGAAAGAATCTTAATTATCCAGGTGAACTTCAAAGCAGAACTGCACTTTGTGATTCCTCTGGTTGCCTTCTCTTCTCAACTCTTCTAGTTCCTGATCTACAGTCAGTGGCATGTTGATTAGCCTGACCCAATTTCTGGATTAGAAAAGCCAACTCAAAGCAGCAGCTGATCAGAAGTGAAGGGTTTGTTGGATGGGTTTGTGGTGTCAGTGCTGGGGGCAAGTTGCCACTGCCAAGGTACCCACACAAGCCTCTGTTCAGAGAGGATGAGCAGCTCCAAATGCAGCAACCAAAAAGCCTTCAGTACTAAATAACTGCTCCCCTGCTCCAGAGGCCAAATGGAAACAGAGTGTTTCCAAGCCTGACTGCCAGATGCTAAGAGCGTAATGGCTACAGAATAAGGTCTCCAGAGGTGGAAAAGCAGCAATAAGCTGGAGAGCTCCCTCTGCTCCAAGTCCTGTGCCCAAAGCCAGCTTTGTATGAGAATTCTGCAGCATTCTGCAGCTCTGAGGGACCGATGCTCTTGAGAAGTGGCAACTTCCAAGAGTCCCCATGGCCACCTGCTGTGGGAACTGCTGCTCCAAAGCCCCAACACTCCAAGCTCTGCTACTGCAGTCCTGGCAAGCTCCTCACACCCCTAGCCTGCAGCTGTGGCCAACACACGCTGCAAAGTGCAGAGCAACGGCTCCGTGTTGCCAGCATCCTCTTCCTAAACCTCCTGGGAGAACAATGGTTCAGTAACACCAGCATCCTTCTCCCAGACCTCCTGGGAGAACAATAGCTCAGTAACACCAGCATCCTTCTCCCTAAACCTCCTGGGAGAACAATGGCGCAGTAACACCAGCATCCTCTTCCTAAACCTCCTGGGAGAACAATGGCTCAGTAACACCAGCATCCTTCTCCCAAACCTCCTGGGAGAACAATGGCTCAGTAACACCAGCATCCTTCTCCCAAACCTCCTGGGATAACAATGGCTCAGTAACACCAGCATCCTTCTCCCAAACCTCCTGGGAGAACAATGGCTCAGTAACACCAGCATCCTTCTCCCTAAACCTCCTGGGAGAACAATGGCTCAGTAACACCAGCATCCTCTTCCTAAACCTCCTGGGAGAACAATGGCTCAGTAAAACCAGCATCCTTCTCCCAAACCTCCTGGGAGAACAATGGCTCAGTAACACCAGCATCCTTCTCCCAAGCCTCATGTCAGTTCTAAACCTAAACTGAAATAAAAGTGAGATATGCTGTAAGCATATCCTAAATCCTGAACACAACCCTTACTGACATCAGAGAACTATTCTACAGGACTCAATTGCTCATTTTAGCAAATCTCACCAAGCACCACATGTATTCTAAGATCTTCAGTATCTGTTCTACCACTGAGGGAACATTCCCTTCACACAGGGAGAAGATTCCCTGCAATAAAACCTTTTATTGGAGAGGTGACAATAGCCTGGACTTCAGTTGTCAATGCTACCTGTGCCTTCAGGCTGACCCACAAAAGGGCTGGGCAGAGGGGTACTCACAGGGTAGGTGGAGAAGACAGGAATTCTGCACTTGCTTTTGCTCTTCAACTTCCACACCCATCTCTTCTCAGCAAAAGCCTCCTTCCTTTTTAACCCTAAATCTGTTCCTCATCCTATCAAAGTCAACATAAACTTTTCTATGCTGTGACCACACTGTCACCAAAAAAAACTCACTTTGAAGTGAACCCTTTTGCATTAAAAAAAAAAAAAAAACAAACAACAAAACAAACCAAAAAAAAACAACCAAAATCACCCCCCATACTGTTCTTTTCCCCGCAATTCTCCTGGATGTGAGCAAAGAGCAGTAGGTATCTCCAGCTTTAAATTATCAGCAGCAGTGAAACTTTCCCAAAGAGGATGCCCACACTGCAGGCTGCTGCATGGGGAGTCTGGGGATGAGCACAGAGCTGCCCACAGCCTCCAGAACAGAGTCTGGGGACAAACCCATTGGAAAGGAGCTGCAGTGAGCTGTGGGTCACGGAGCACACGCTGCTCACAGCCTCTAAGCCAGGCAACTTCCAAGTAGACTTTGCGTTTCTAAGCTGCAGTGCAGTCTGCAGTGCAGTCCCCACTGTAAATATACCCAAAGTCTTTGCAATCAACATTTTAATTCTAACATATGGTGGGGAAAAAGGCAAAACAGGGCAATTTCAGCCAAAGCAAACAAGGTACAGAAAGTCCAAGAAACACAAAAGGGTTACAATTCCTGTAATGTCTCTGTAACCCTTTTGTTCTCTTATCTTGTACTCCTGGCCCACACTTTATAGATGCTGCAGCTTAAATCAGGCTAATCTAAATCTTACCCAAGTCACTGGAATGCTTTCTGCTGATTTATGTTAGTCAGAATTTTGATTTTGCACTGCTACTGGCATATGAGCAGCATGAGGATATAAGAAGCTCACTACTACTTTAATTTCTTGCATGGTCTTACATCTAACACGGACCAGACACAAAAAGACCCAGAAACAAGATCATATCAATGCAGATGTAAATCCTACATGTTAAAAGAAAATGCTCTAAAATGAAAAAAAGAGAAAAAAAGAAAAGAAAAATGAATAAGCAGATAAACATTTAACTACTTCAAAATAATACAAGAAACATGTCCCAACGCAGGCAAGACTCCTCACCTGAATCATTCCTCTGAATTACTCACTTTTTCATCTCTAAATTCACTACTAAACTGTTAAGAAAAAGATTCTTAAATTAAGAAGAATCTCTTGATGCCAACACAAAAGCACCTGTATAAAGTATAAATGATCTCATACATTAACAGACTAACAGGGAAATAAAAATCATCAGAGCCTCTTGCAAATCAAAGTAGTTTTATTTCCAGTGGCTTTAATGTTTGACTCAGAACCAAACAGAGCAGAGGTTCAAAATTTGACCTCCAATTTGTAAATCCTTTTTACCCTGTTCCAGTCTTTCAATACTAAGTACCATCAGATTAGAAACTAATTTTGTCTGTACCTTTGTCCTTTATAAACTGCTGAATATCACTGTGAATATCACTGTATTACATCTATGAGCTCTTTCAGATGATCTGTGAAAAGCATACTTAGAATTCCTCTTTCAAACTTAATTTGCAGTGATTTTCTTGCAATAATATGAGAATAAATGAAAAAGATAATTGATTTCAACAGTAAGCAATTACACACAATGACTTTTCTACAGCAGTTGTTTAATTAAGAGACTATGAGCCCTGAATATCAAGCCTTAGATTTAAGCATTGTTTTTCAGGTATGCATATGATATGCAAGATGCATAACTTTTTGTGTTCTGTTACACTGCAGATGCACAAAGATACTTACTACAAACTTTTAGCCCTTCACAAAAAATTAATGTTTGCATATTTGATTTGAATGTGAAGGAAAGAAACAGCTACTGTTTGACTGAGTAAAGATATCTGAAGGTTATCAACATCAATAAATAACATTTATGGCAAGGCTGATCTAAAAAGTGACACTAGACTAAAAATAACTTGACAAAATTAACAATGAAAGATTTTTTTATGAATATGAAACATGCATATGCACAGATGTCAGTTATATAACCCATTTCTTACATCATTAAAGAGTAAACACCAGGCTATTCTTTCAGCTTATCAAAACACAGTAAAAAGCAGACACATTTCCTTTCCCATATTTCTCTCCCTTAATTAACGGATTTTTTAAACTGCGTTTCTTTTACCACCGCAGCAGAATCTCATCTGCCCCCTTATTGTCAATTGCTACATACAAATGCCTATTGCTCCCAAAGGCTTTTCTAAGAAGCAACAAAAGGATTGCAGGCGCATACCTTAACCTCTTGGCTGGCAAAAACCTCCACATCAACCCCACAGGCAACCAGAGTGGAAACATCACAGTCCATGCTACGGGCTGGCATCCCCCGCCTTTGTACACTGAGTGAGGCAAGCTCAGAGTCACAAACGATGCAAGAAAACAACAAAAGAATAAAAAAAAAAATCTTCAGTACTGCAATTGAACAGTCCAAGATTCAGTTTCAGCGCTGGCAATGCCTGCAAGCCTCCAACACGAGCTCTGTGCACTTAAAGTGAGTTGCTGGTTGCCTGTCCCCCGTACACCCACCAACTGAGCAGGCACAGCATAGTAACAGCGCTATTCCATCTCTCATGGCAATGACATCACCACAAAGACTGACATAAGCTAAATCTATTTTTTCAACCCTTTTATCTCTAGGCAGCACAGTGGATCAAATTGAACATGATTATGTGCTAAATCTGAACTCGGACTAAATCAATTCAAGCAGCGTTCACTGTCAACTGAGTCATAGCTGTTGTTTCAGCTGAGTGCTTATGGTGGCAAAAAAAAAAAAAAAAAAAAGAAAAAAGAGAAAGAGATCGCCTGACACTGAAAGCTCCACTCTGTGTGTAAATTAACCCAGCATTTAAAGCCACTAATCTCAAGGTAACATTTGTGACTTTACTATACTTGAAAATCTACAGCAGAGCACTAATAAAAAACCCCTCAAATCACCAAAATCTCAGCCCTCTGGTTTTAATAGCTCTAAGTCCTCTTTTTTAATAAAGCACATTCTACAACCCCACACACAGGATTAGAGAACATCTTGTCCTGTCACCAGCAGTGATCAACACACTGCAAATTTGATGCCAGTGCTTCGCATCCACGTTGCACTGTGACTCATCCCCAGGAAGATCAGAGGCATGTCTGTGTGTGATTTGGAAGTCAATACCCCTTCAAAGAACAGAACATGAAAATTTCCTTGAAATTAGGACTTCACACTGGGCAAACTTTACACCATCCATCCTAAGGGTTAACCCTTCACAAATAAAACAGCATTCAACAAAAGAAACAAGTAGAAGTGAAGGTGCTTAACACCTGCTGACTCAGTGATCTGTTTATTCTTTGCAAGTTTTATAATTTTTTTAATGATAGAAATAAAATATCTACATATTTGCGACTTCTGAAGTGACCATTTCATTCTCTACCATTTCATTCTCGTGATCCATAAATTACAATTAATTGTTGTAGGCCTAGAATTGGCATTTATGGATACATCAGATTAATAAGGAGAATTAAATATTTAACTACTGGTTATGAACACAGGAGCTGCTTATGGCTCAATGTAAGAGACTGCTCTGCTTACCTCCACTTCTCTCACAGATAAACTCCTAATTATACTAATATTAGGTGTTAGGAGCAAATTCTTTACTGTGAGAGGGCAGTGGCATTAGATGCTGAGACAGATGAGCCAATATCTCTTATCAGAGTATTCTTTTTCAAGTTCTATTAAACAATTTTCTCACTTTTCAACTTGCATTTATAGCAACCTCCCCAGCAGTAATCACAATCTAAGATCCACAGCCAGGACAAAATCCTATCCCAGCACTAAATATTTTACAAACCCAGACTATACAGACCAACAGAAATGGATAGGGAAGCAGAAAGCAGAAAATGAATCAATATTGTTTGTCACAATTATCAATTCCTTTGTGCACTGGCCACTTAATCATTGTCAAGATTTTTCATAAACCACAGGAAACCACTTTTTAGAAATATTTTGAAGTTAACATTTTTGAGAGTGTTTATAGGACCTTTTATTCGTATATTTGAATATAATATGTATGTGCTAAAAGAGAAAAAAAGCCATAAAGGCCTGATTGAAGTTGTAGGCAGACAGCAAGGGAAAAATCATGGCATCAGAAAAGGGAGAAGCCAGAAGTGCTACCAAAGAGCTGGAAGGAAACACTGAAAGCAAAGGTGAGTCACGTGTCTGAGTCTTATGGAAGTTATAAGAGTGATGGACCAACAGGATGAAAACAAAACAAGCATTGGGGAAAGGAAAAGATCAAGAAGCAGATGATGATGGTCTCTAAGGTCCATAAAGGCATCCAGAGTGAGGGTGATGCCTGGCCTGAATGTGGTTCCAACAGCAGTGATGGAAAAATGATCTTACATTACAGAGCTACACTGGATAGTTCTGGAATTATTTTCTTCCTTTCTTCTTCTTATGAAAACTGTCACCTATCAATTTCAATAGCCTTAATGTTCTTATGAAAACTGGCACCTGATGTGCAAACTGACCTGCTCCACTTCATGATTATTCCTGCACATCCACTGTTAATCTCCTTTCAAAAGAGAATCACTGCAATTTTTCCACTTCATCTGAATAAGGAAACCTTACTGAGATCACAATTACTTTCATTTCTTGCTTTTTCTTGCCTATTCCAAAGTATAACCTAATTTTTCCCCTTGAAAATCACTCTAGCTAACTAGGGTATTTTAGTGAGCTCTTTACAAAGATAACCTAGTTGGTTTTGCCTCTTGAAAACAAAGATTACCTAACAGAAGAACTCTATAAAGCTTTTGAGTACCCCAGCTAATATCTTTGAATATATGTCATATTCTATTTGCTACTGCTCACTTCTCATTTGAAATCAAGACATATTCCTGTGTGAATGGTTTTTGTTCAGGGCACTCCACAATTCCTTGTAGTCTCACCTAATGTTAATGAAAAATTTATTATTGAACACTTTAAAATTGGTTAATATTGACTTATTTCTCCAGTTCTGGAGACTTGCTTTTCATCCAAATTTAAAGAAAAGTATTTCAATTTCTTTCAAAAAATTTCTTAACTCTGTCTCTAGATGGTCTTCTTAATTGTAGTTCACCAAACTCACAAGAAAAAGGAAGCCATGTTTCATGAATATTTTAAAATATTATATTTAGTAAACAGAAATTGCTATAGATAGACCTGCACTTCAGCATTGTACTGATACTCACTCAGTAGGTTCTCTAGATCACAAACTGGTAGCAGTATGTAACTCTACTGCCATCCCTCACCAATTTTATATGGGGTTTAAGACCATGACCATACATTCTGAGAGCTGAAAGTGGAGAGTTTTGAACAGTTATTCAAAAGCTTCTTAATTTGTTTTAATGTTTGTCCATAGCACCAGTTTTGCATGAAATTCAAGGGGCACTACTCACCACTGTGAATATCTCAGGGGGGCTGAATTTGGAGCACCTGAGGCTCATTTGTACAATCAGGCTGAGCATGGAAATACCAAGTTTTCACAGTTACATGCATAGACATCAGACATATTCTACAACTCAGAGCAATATTCCAGGTTATTGTTCCTTCACAAGCACCACAGTAACCCCACAGCATCACTAGACTCTGGTGATTAACACTTGATAATCAGGTCTCGTATTTTCATCAGCTTTTATATTTTCATTTCCTCAACTAGAAGGAAAATTAAAGTCATGTCATTCCAGCCAGGAATCTACCATTCTGGATCTGTACAGTTCCTGGAACAGCACAGCCTTTACTCCTGTGTGTGGAGTTGTTTCCCTCCTGTAGTTCCAGCTGTGCCTCAGTTTAACACATATAAGCAGCACTACAGATTTAAGATTTTCCAGCTCAACTCTCAAGTCATTAAAACAACTGCTGCAAAATCTTGAGCCTCCTTTTGGAAGCAAACTAGCACTGATTTAGCCTTAGGGCAACTTCACTGGCTCTGGACCTCACAGTAACACCAGCCATATGGTAACCAAACCCAGCAGCTAAATTCAGATCCTGACTTTTCTGCTCTATGGATGAAGCTTGTGCTTGTTATCACTGGTACTAGAGGGGTTAGTTCTGCAGCAGCTCTGCTTGCAGGTGCAAACCTTACTCAGTCAATGTACAAATCCAGAAAAATAAAAAGGAGGCCTCCATCAATGACCCATTGAGGGCTGAATGGAACACTGGGAATGGATTCACATTATGGCTGATTGAAGTGCTTTTAATGATGTGCATCTCTATTGATCTTGTGCAGCCTACTACACAAGTAAACAGCATTTAAACCATGCTCCTACATGTCAGTAGGAGCATACTTTTACAAATATAATCTCATTTTTAATGGTATTATAAAGCATAAATACTTTCAAAACCACATAAAATTTTAGAAATGTAAGAGACAGTCCTGAAAAAAAATCCAGAAAAAGATAACTTAGTTGGTTTTGGCAACTAGGCAAAGAAGAAAAAGAAGACAGTTCTTCCAATTTCTTTGTCTACAGCAGAAGATAAAAAAGGCCAACCACAAACATTCTTCAGGAGCAAAGTTAGCTTCTTCAAAGAGGTGTTTCACAAGGACATAAGGAAAATAGAACACTGAAAACAGGGCAGGGTTCAGCTCACCCAGTGAAAGAATTATTTTCTTTTTAAACACAGTGAGCATTGGTTTGTGCTAAGGTCAATTACCCCCAAAACAATGGAAGCACCAGACAAATCCAGCCAGAGGAACACACCAGCAAACTGAATAGTCATCAAACTGCTTGGAAGTGTATATTTTAAAGAGAATATTTAGCTATCATTTGCAGTGAATAAGGAACACTGAACGATCCAACAGCTACAAACCCACTGATTTTCCCACAATGAGTCTGACCCCCAAGCTATAGTTTCTACAAATCTTAAATTGGCATCAATTGTGGCAAAAAAAAGGACTCCAATTCACCACTTCTCATAATAAATAATCATTCCTATGAAGATTTTTAAAGACACAGAATCTTGACCAGACAATAAAAGTTCAATTAAATTTAGAATAATCCTAAATCAGTAAGTTCCTCTTACATGCAGACACTTTTGATTTTAGAAAATGCCTTGGCTGGCTTTGCTTTCATGATAGGCAGCTTTTCTGTATTTTAAGTGATATTTTGCTTTTCTGTAGGCAATAATTTTCTGTCAGTCATGCTTCTAGGTCTCGGAATCTGAGGGCATCCAAGAAAATAAAACAAATCATCAGCATTATGAAGGATTTCTCCCTCTTTAATAAAGATAATACCAAACAACTCAAAGGCCTGCACATGGTGGGAGAATACTTCAGTGACTGCATAAACAACTGTGTCAGTCAGGCAGCATCACTCTGCTGTCTCATTTAGCTACACACAAGCTGCAACTGTGAGTCAGAGCTGCTCAATTATTTTAACGTGGCTGTACCATTCATAGTTCTTCGCTTCCAAGTAAATTCAGGGAGGTGTGAGGGGGTGGAAATCTGTGCGTGTGTCTTCTGTCAACTCAGAATGGTTACAAATCCTTTTCTGTGCCAGATCCACACAGGAAAACAACTGTTATGGTCCCAAATTGCAATCCTCTCTCTCTGGTAAAATAAACTGCTGCAGTTCAGGAGTCAAGACACCCTTGATTCATCTGGTGAACCCACGACCACCTACAGAATACATAACACACACATGAATCCCTGGCAACAGAAGAATATCATAATCTTGCAGTGTTAGCTGAATTTATTTGCAGCCTAGCTACACAGGATCATTGATAAATTGCATAGGTTTCAAATTAAGAAAACTAAACAGAGATCCCCACATGCTGGTATACACACATTGCCAATATAAGCAACAGATTTGGGAGTTAATTTCATGGCTCCAGCATGGATAGCTAATGCAATGGGAGATACCTAAGGGTATCCAAGACACACATACAGACTTGACAGACATGATCCAGGACCTCTGGAAATCACCCTCCTCTGAACCATCAGCCAGAGGCCCCAAGAGGTTCTTTAATATATTTAAATTAGCACTTATTATTTGGGCAACTGTTCAACACACTCCCTGTTCAATGTACTCCATGGACTATTAGAGTGGGATTTTGCTGATCAATCACTTGCTGTGTAGTTTAGGACAGACTGAATTTCTCTCCAGCCTCTGACTGCTAATGAGATTTCCAGCAACTACAACAGAAAGATAAGCATCTAGCACATATGTACATATGTATAAACTGATGCTGTAATTTAAGTGCTAATCTATAACTGAATCCTACCCATAAAGATATCACTGTTCCTCGATTTCTCCAACAGCAAGATAGGAATGGTGATACCTGCTCTGTCAATGCATCCAATATTAATGAGCACATGTAAAACAGATTTTTATGCTGTCTCTAATTTTATAAAAGTTATAATGATGAAGACTACAAAACAGGTGAAGTCCTCACATATGTTTATTCTTGCAGTACTTGAAAACCGAATTAAACCCAGGTCCCAGAAGGATTCTGTACAAGATTCACACACACAGAGGATGCCAGGCCAGTGCTCTGACAGCTGCAGGAAACTGAAATCCCAAGTATCTCCTTCGGTTCCCAGTGGGAAGATGGAAGTGCTCAGGGGCTGTCACAGGAATAAGACACTGAAGAAATGGATTCAATTCTTCACAAGAACTACCTTTGTAACCTTGGATGAAGAGCATGCAGGAACACACATTCAGAATAGCTCAGAGCTTTGTGTTTTATTTAGATTTTAAGTGTAATCTGGGCAGGACAAGGACTCTCCATTACTATTTGTTATTTAATGGATGATGCCAGTTGGAATTGGTCCGTAATGCTCCTGCCTAAAACTGTGATTTGCAGTTATCCACAAGCTCTGTTAACAGCTTCAAAATGTATTTTAAAATCATTTCCATTTACCTTTACTTGTCTCAGACTAGCAAGGGTATTTAACATGCCTGTATGTTTTCCTTGTCATTTCAGACGCTTCATCACAGCAAAATGCCCTTGAAAGAAGAGCCTGGAATACCAATGCTCACTGCTGTGAGAGAGACCAACCTTATCTCTCAACTGCAGCTCTGCACAGGACACGCAGGTGAGAGATTTAATGGCTGTGCTGAGAGAAAACAGCCTTTACTGCCAAGCCAGCAAAAGCAGCCCAGTTCAAAGGGGGAAAAAAAGGAGAGAGAGAAAAAAGCCCACTGTCAAACAGCATGCAGTCAGACAGCAAATAATGAAGGAATGAATAATAGATTTCTTACGTAATTGCTATTTTATCCTGATAGTATAGGGTGGGATTTATTTTACTGCAACACTTTAAAACAAATAGTCTCTTCTATTAATCCACTGATTAAACTGCAGACAAAAAAAAGGTGTTGATACTTAAGATTTGCCATATCCAAATATTACTTTTTGTTTTATTTACAGGTGACATTATTGTCTATTTTGATCAATTCTCTGCTATTATTGTTTTATTTATGTTCAAAAGACAGATGGAGATTAGATACAATAAGACCTAAAAGTCAGGTATGAAGATTCCAATGGCTCTAAAGTGAAATAAGAAAAGAAGAAAGAAACCTGAGTAATTCTAAGTTATTAGTGCACTTGTAATGTATTTATAAAATAGATTTATCCTAGTTTCTCCTTACAAGACTGATTTCATTGATTTCACAAACAGAAGAAAGAGACCATGATGGGCCATTTCACAGCCTGTATCTTATTTGAAGACAGATCAGATTTAGTTTCCCCCTTTTCCTCTCCCTAAAACCCAAACTTATTTTTCTAACCTGAACTCAAGAAACAGTCTTGCATTGACCCAGCCCAGGAAAGGACCAGAACCAGTTCTGTTCCTATGTTTTGAACTCTGTTTATTCAGCATCTCCATATTTTTATGAAGTGTGATACAGCTCTAAAGAGACATCCACAAAAATAAAACAATTTAAAAATTGAAGCAGAGCTAGTTCCTATATAGGCATTTCAAATATGAGATATCAGTGTGGTTTCAGAATGTATTTAAAACAGTTCCAAACCATTTAGTTATTCTATAATGTTACTCCACTCTCTAATATAAAAGAGCTTGACACGGCATCGTCAATATTAAACTGACAATAATTAAATAGCAAATACATTAAAGTACAAGTGAGTGACAGAAAATTGATCTTATTTCAAAGCAACTGATCTATATTTAAACAGACAGCTTCCTTCTGAAACATGGAGCTTCAAACAATGAACCCAGATGCCTGATATTCCCCAAACCAAAGCATCTTCCTGCAGCAGAACATTTCCATACAAAAATTCCAACTCATTCTACTTTTGATAGGAAAGTAGAAAAGGAAAAAAAGTTTAGGAAAGCCAAAGGCAGAAGGGGGAGAACCCAAATATTGGGTCCAACTAACCTACAGCAAGTTCAGCTGTTACCTTAGAATAGGGTTTATTTGTAAGTTGTTTGTTTGGTTGTTTTTTGGGGTTTTTTTGTTCATTTTACTTTAAGTACTTCAGTTTTAATCAGAAGCCCGTATCAAAACTGGAGAAATCAGGAATAACTCTTTCTGTGAAGTTTCTTGTTTTCTTGGAAAAAAGACTTTCTCATCCTCTACTTTTTTATTCTTTCATAGCTTCTTATAATCTTCTGGTCACTTCACACCTATGCAAACCCAGCTTATGAACTTGTTGAACTTTGGGAATATGTTGGTTAATTATCTGTAGATTTCACTTTAAGTGGCTACACACATTTGGGACCTAGCACTGATTCCTAAACCACACTTTCAGTTACTCCAGGTAAGTAAGTCTTCCAGGAATACTCTAAGCTTGGTTTTGACACCCAGTAGCATGCAACAGTCCCACATTTGTGCTGGTATTGTTGACCATGTTTATGATCTTTTAGTTCACTCCCAGCCACACTTTATCAATCAATACTTTCTAGAGCCTAATGGACCTGTCCAATCTTTTTTTTTTCAACTGTATTAAAACATTCCAATTGCAAAGGTCAAAAACCCATATAATCACTGGATCTCAGAAACTGTAAAGTAAAACTTCTATCAAGTCATAACTTCAGTCCCACAGCAACTTGTGCATGTCCAGATACACAGATGCAGACCCAATAATCTGATGGGAGTTGTACTCTGTAGCCCAGTCCATCTATCACTTTGTTCAACATAGATTTAAACATCCAAATGAGGGAAGTCTTCAACAGAAATGGTAGTTAAAATTATCTGTTAGTACACAGTGACTTTACCTCCTACTCAGTTCTGCATTCCTATTCATGACCACTTGTGTCCTAGTTAATTCTGCTCTGACTTTTGCTCACAACCTTATCACAGCTGCCTTCACCTCAGCACCAAGCAATGCATATTTAGTTGTTTGTACTTCTTCACAAGTAAGCTCATTAAATTATCTGGGAATATTTATTGGTGATTTAACTTATATTTGTAAATTATTTTTGCATTCTCTTAACACAATTTCATAGTAATATTCTATTCTGGTCACACGAATCAATTCATGGAATTATGGATACAACTCCAATTAAAAGCTTATGACCTAGCTATAGACCACTTAATTTTCTCTTAATTCAATTAAATTAGAATAATGCAAATAAGCTATGAATGGAGAGTGAAGCACTGAGGCACTCAAAAATGTCAACCATGAAAGAGTTAATCCAATAGCCTCATTTTTATACAGTGCAGAGTATCTCAGTTAAAGGGGAAAAAGTGTCTGACTAAAAAACTCCAGTCCTCTCCACACCTTGTGCTCTTTGATGTGAGGTGTTCCATACTAATGTTTACCATAAAATATGAATTTGTTTCAACACTTTTTCCTTGCAGCAAGCAGAGCTTACTATAGAAAGCTGATTGCTTCCTCATTGTTGAAAAGACAAAAAAGATTCAAGTATTAATTTGCAATTTATTACGAATTTTTAAAGTAGTATCTGTGCATTTTAGTCACAAACTGAGATTTTATAGTCAGAACTTCATCCTTCAACTTGAGATAAACAGGCAAAATCCTACTTTATTTCACTGGAGATCCCACCAACTATATTACAATTTTCTCAGGCCACAGAGATAAATTTAGGCTCAGATTTTACAACACACAGCAAGAGGCACCTTGGTTGTACCACCTGCTCTCTCAAAGGATCACTTGGAACTGCTTTGTTTCATTCCATGGCCCTGGTTTCATCAAGTCAAACAACAAGAAATTCATGCTCCAAAATGTGTGTAACACAGGAAGGTCACAACTCTTTATATTAGCACTAAAAGAGCGCTAAAGAGAGTTCTAACATTGGATGATATCCAGTGATAGCAACCCCTCCTCATGGCAAGGATAAGCCCTGCAGCTGATGCAGGAATTTAGACTAGGAAGGAATCCCAGTGTGTCTCAAGCATGTTTGTGTTTCTGGGACACATGGAGGCAACTGGAGACAGTCACAGACCAAGAAACATTCCTTGAAGGTAACTGAATCACAACTTGAACAAAGAAAATAGTGTCTTATCTTTTGGACAGAGCAACTGAAAGAGCTACTGATTTCTGTTATGTCAATGTCCTTGTAAATCTTAAAATGTGATGGCCATGTCTGGCTGCCATTTACATATTTTACAGTATTTTACATACAGTATTTTACATTTAGAGTATTTTACATACATCAACAATGCAGCCAAATTTCTGAAGGGACACGGACCAGGCCATATACAGTGATCAGATTTTAAAAATAACCGGTTTCCCAATAAAACAATTCCTTTAACCAAGCTGCAGATTGTCTCAGGACAGTCTGTTATGTTAGACTGTACTAAAAGAAGCCCACTGAAGCCTTCAAGGCATCACATTCACTGCAGTGATGGACATAATATATAAAATTTGCACACAAAAAGCCCCTTGCTAAGCACCAGAAGACTCCCATCAGTCTGTCAAGGCTACAAGCCAAGGGAGTGCAGTGGTCACAGACCAGGGGCACTGTGCAGCCACAGGGGCTTACACAGAGCCCACCCTGGCAGCCATACAAACCCACAGGGACTGAAACCACACCCACTGATAAAAACACAAATCCTGGCATCCCTGAAGACAGTCCCAACTTGCTGCCTTGTTTCTGTAGAGGAAAGGTGGATAACAGACGGACAGGTTTCTATATTAACATCCACTTTCATGCAGAGTTAGTTACAAAGCTGTAAAATAAATGTTCAAAAGCTACTAAATATCACAGGATCATAGGAGGGACCTTTAAAGGTCATCTAGTCCAACCCCCCTGCAATGAGCAATCTGTCGAATCTGACCTTGGCTATTTCCAGGGATGGGGCATTTTGAAAGTACAGATTACAAAAGCTTTTCTGGAAGACAGAGTAGTTACCAATACAAAATCATGCCACAGAGAATCTTCAATGCACTGCTAGGATTTTTTAAACATCAATTTAAGTCTAGAAAAAAATTAGTTAAATTTTAATGGCCCACATCTTTGACTTTTCCTCTAATGCCTTTGAGCCATTCCCCAGTTACAACTGCTGTATTTCAATTTGCTAATTAAATTCTTCCGTTTATCAGGATAAACGGAAAATAATTATTTTTGCTGGATTATTTACTACTATACAAATTTCTGAAGTAAAACATTTATGCAGGCTTAATGCTCAAAACCAACAGCAGTTCCTAAAATGTAGGCAGAATTACAGGTTAAGAACTATTTTAGCAGTACTTCTAGAGGAAAAGGTGATGAAAGGAATATTTTTTCAAAGCAAAATTTTAAAAGGCAGAAAAAGAACACAGAGGTATTTTTTCTATTGTTTAGAAGTCATTATTCTCAAACAGGGATTGTATAATCTACAGGACAGCTGCATGCTGCAACCAATAGAGTATTTTGTAATATGCAATAATTTTCTGTCCATAATTCTTTACGTGTAATAATGATGGAGAATTCAGTTGTACAGAATTTGCTTTGTCTGGAATTGAAGTATTACTTCCCTTGGTGAATGGGAAGCCAGAGTCACTGGTATTTACAACAAGAATTTGTTAAGTAACAGAACACTGCAGAACTTACATAAATAAAAGTGGCCTGAAGTCCATGCAGTTTTAAATTCAAAGGAAAAGAACGAACAGATCCCAGACAGAGATTTCAGTCTTCAAAATGGCAGATAACAGACAAGCAAACCCAAGCTTCTTTCTTTCCAGTATCTCAGACCTCCATTTATCAATGTACAGAATCTGCTGCAATCTGGAAAACCAAAGTGGCTGAACTAGAAAAAGAGATTCCTGTGTTCCCTCTACATCCTGTTTTTGCAGAATAAAGTTTTAACCTTGTCTCCTAAATAATTTTGAGATCTCATTATTTGAGTGCTTTCTTGCTTTAGTGCATTGTTTACCAATTCTAATAAAAAACATCTGAAACTTGCACTTCAAATCAAAAGCAGGGCGTTAGGACAACCTTAAATTTCATCAACCTGGAATTGTGTCACCAACTCATAAAACCCCATGACTGGACAAACATAAACACAGCTTTCTTAAATACAGGCAGAAATGTGGTAGGTAAGCACAAGCCTGCACAAATTCAACAGACGTTTGGAAGGTGTTTGAAAAAGATCATTGCAATCCATACACCTGAATGCTAAAATAAAGCAGCAGAAGTTTAAAGTTCGACTCTTTTTGAAGAGAATTTTTAATAGATTTTTGTCTCGTATGGTTTATCTCAGATAAATGAATGGGGGATCACATATAATAAATAATTTCAAACAGAAAATTGCTAATGCAGAGAAGGCAGGACTGGTGCAGAACAAAGTGCAGAAGAGGAGAACACTCCCTTCAGTGCCAGTAGCAGAAGTACCAATCCATGGGAAGGTTGTGAATATCTCCTACTGAACTGTATTTTTAGCAGCAATTTTATCTGTCATATTCATGACAACCCACGTGTGACCCACGAGAACTCATGAACAGGTCAGCACTCACAAATCCGCCGATGGCTCTAAGTCTTCAAAGCATGAAAGATCAGGACTGGGACCAAAAGCTGACCAGGACCAACAACCCACATAAGATAACATAACATTAGCATTTGGAAAAAGCCACTGCATTCCCAGGTTTCAGGAGCAGAATACTTCCAGGTAAAGAAAGAGAAGTGATTATGTCACTTCACAACACCTCAGCACAATTTAAAGAGAGAGAGAGAGAGAAAAGATGTTTGTGGCATAGGAAGTGAATAACTCCTGTGATTGAAGAACAAACTCCAAGATGTCTGTGGGAATGTTAACAGGACAGGATGATTGGCACTGCTGTGGGAAAGAAAAAGAGAGGAGTGATTTGAAGGATTTTTAAGTGTGGGAGGGAATAAATGCAGAGCAAAGAAGGTGATAAATTGGAAACGGAAATGTAAAACAGCAGCATGAATACGTAAGAGCGATTGCGTTGGAGAGGGGAAAAAAGAATCCTGAGCACATTCCTATCTCACACCATTTTACATCTTCCAATACATCAGAATCATGGGCACAATGATTCACAGGGAAGATGTTTAACAGCAATGCTGAATAATGAAATAGCTTGGGAGAAAGCGTGGGAGTCGTGATACCCAAGTGCATGGTCAGCTCAGCTCAGAGGCTCCGCTGGTCAAACACATTCCTGCAGCCACAGAATCAGGGAAAGAACAGTTCTTGAAGTTTGCTGAGCACAGATAAACTTAGATTGATTGTCTGGGCCTGCCACCTGGAACCACAGCAGAGGGGTTTGCAACACACTCAGCATAAAAGAACAAAAAAGGCATCAGAAAAGGAACAAGTATTTGGTTGAAGTCACTCAAGTCCTTACACTGCCAGCAAAGCACACGTAAATGAACACTAAACCAGGCCAACTGGATGTAAGCAGCCAGGTAAGAATTGGGAAGCTGAATCAACTCCAGCTTTTGTAGTGATGACTCAAATCAGGAGGAAAAAAGCAATGATCCAGGACAACTTAAAAAAGATTCCTACCAAAAGAGCCGATGAAGCACCAACAGTGGGTTGTGTCTATCATTAAACTGGGAATGCAGTCTCAAACCCAGATCTAACAGGAGCTTGTTATAACCTAAACAAAGAACATGCTAGAAGCTATTTTACTTCCAGAGTGATTTTCATTTGGGTAAAAACTTCAACAAGCGCCAGTCAAAAAAGTGCCCAAATTTGTGTAATAAAGTCTGTGATAAAATGATTCTAAGGGGTGCTAAATCAGTATGAGCAATTGATCATTTTAAGTTGTCTGCAATGTGAGGGCAAACAGGAACCAGGAGCAGTCTGATACCAATACATCAACACTCCTGAATGTACCAAGAAAACTCTGCTTTATAAAGAGCTTTTATACGAATGTGTTGCATGAAGTTGTGACTTTTTTATTAGGGAAGAAAGATGAGTAAGAATCAGGGAATAGCTGCAGCTGAAGGGCAAGTCTGGAGATTATTTAGTCCAACACCCTGCTCTGTGCAGAGTCAAACCAGAGCAGGTTGCTCGGGGTCATGCCCAGTCAGGATTCAAATATTTCCAAAGACTGAGTTCACAGTCTGTCAAGGCAAACTGTGCTAACACTTGATCACCTTACCATATAAAGAAGGCTTTATTGTAATTTTTTTTAATGTTTTAATTAATTTTCCATTTTTTCAGTTTGTGTCCACTGTATTTCTTTTCACTGAACACCACTGAGAAGAGTGTGGATTCAGCTTATTCACTCTTCTACAGGAGATGCTTACACTCAGCACTGGCCCTAGCAGCAGCCCTAGGGGTGCACCACCAATATCTGACCTCCAGCTGGACTTTGTGCTGCTGATCTCAACCCTTTTATCTCAGCAGCTGAGCCACTTTTCAATCGTCCTGTTGTGGTTTAACGTAGTTTAGTTTTTAGTTAAGGAAAAAAATCCATGAGCTACAGAAGTGATTCCCTGTAAGGACCTTGGCAGCTTCCTTTGGACCTGACAGAACCAATCAGCTGGCAAGTTTTGAATCTTGACACCCTGTTAAACCACTTAAGAGAGCTGAATATGCCTTTGTAAGATCACATTTAAAGACAAACAAAGCCAGGAAAAACTCTCTTGCTTCCTGCCTTTCTCTCGAGTGGGAGAAATGGAAAGGGTGAAGGCACATAGAGAAAACAACATGGAGACACCAAGGTCAGTGAAAAAGGAGTCAAATCCCAGATGGGAGAAGAATGAGGAGATGCCTTAGTCTTGGGCTGAGATTCTCTTGCAAGGCTATGGTGAAGACAGAATTGATCCATCAGACATTTTTCTCCCCTGTAACTCATGAAATGCACTGGGGGGATGTAGTGTTCCAACTACAGCCATGAGCAGAGGCACCAGTGTTGAAACAAGCAGATGCTGAAGTAGCTGAGATCCAATGAGAAGCTTGAACAGAGAGAGATGAGAAACCTTGCCCCAGGGATAGAAGAAGAAAACCTCTGTTCCCAGAGATAAAAGAAAGGAACTTTTGTTTCTATACTAGAGCAGTTCATCCTTAAAACTGCACCCCAATAAGCTGAAATGACCCATAGTGGTAGTTGTGGGAAGACACCAAAGCATGGGAGAGACTTCACGATTGCAGATTTGTGGGCAGCTGCTATTTGTGAAAATTAAAACCATGAGAGAACTGGTTCTTATGGAAAAGACTCCATGGCATGGCAAGGGAGACTCCTCTCCCTAAGTGTACTTCAGAAAAATTATTTTAGAAGTGGTAAACTGACTGAAAATACCAAATTTTGTCTCTTTATGTTATCAGAGAGGGGGGAGGAGAAGTCTTCTGATGGTTTATTCTGATTTCTTATTATTTTTCTTTTAGTTCTGTTAATAAAGTTTTCTTTATACCTTTTAAAGTTTTGAGCCTGCTTTGCTCTCCTCCTAATCCTTATCTTGCAGCAGAAAATGAGTAAATAATTCTAGTGGGTGCACTGGCATCTGGCCAGCACTAGACCCACTACAGCTCATCACTGTGTACTCATCTAGTACCTCCTTCAGTAGCTTGTGCCTGGGGATGGTACAGGGGCAGTGCCAAGAGACCTAAAATCAGGATAAAGGGTATCTACTGCTCTGCCCTCATCCACTGAGGTCATCACTTCAGCACAGACTATCATCAGGTTCATCAGGCATGACTTTCCACATATTTAACATTTCACACTATAATTTAAGGAATGAACCAAACACTACATTTAACATTTTTTCCATTATTTGCCCCTCTGTTCTTCATTGTCTCTCTCCACATCTGAAATTCAGCTAAGCACACCCTAGTACAACCACAGATGGCTGTTCAGTAGCTTCACAACACAGACTTGTAAAGATCAGAGCACAATCCATGGTAATGTGGTCGTCACTCATTATCAAAAATGTATTTTTCTTTTAAAATGTTTGAGAGAGTTTACATGACTAAGGCTCATGCTATATATACCCCAGGAATAAATTTTAAGTCTCCATAAGCAGGTAAGAAAAATCTCAACTACCATACATTTCACACACACAACAGTATTTTATGGGTGCAACTGTATTTGCATTTAGTTCAGACCAGGATTGTGCTTTTGAAGCAAACCTCCTGACAACCCTCACCTATCACACTTTGTTCCACACCACTGCTCAGGCTGAGTGTGCAAATTGGATTTCTTGGAAAAAAACTGAAGTGGAAGAGGCATTCCAGGCATGCTCACTTCAGAGAACACAAATTAGGTTAAAAAGTATTCTGAAACACCACATCCACACAGAAATACAACAGACTCACTCTGGCAAGATCTCAGCCCAGAGACAGCTTCCTTTAGCAGAGGTTGTCAGAAAGTAAGAACTTCAGCAGAGGGTATTTGGCCACTATGTGGAAAAAAATTAAATTTAAGCAATGCAAGAAAGATAAGGTTGGTGTCAGAATGCTGATCTAATTTCCACTTCTTCCCAGTCATGCAGGAAGGAACACTAAGTATGAAAACTTCTGATTTGTAGTAACAACAATGCAGAGAAGGGCCAGGAATATGTCCAAATAAAAGAAGGATTTTAAGATGCCTGCAACCACCCACACTCCCATCTATGGCAGGTTACACACAAGGAAACTCTACATTTGCCAATCAGACATGAAAAAGGCTGACACCAGACTCAATGAAATCAGTTTTCTTCAGTAGGTATCAGTCCTCACATGGAAAGATTAAATGCTTTACAAAATCCTAAGAGAAACACAGCACAAAGAAATGACTGACTGCTGAATGACCTTCAAAAGTCAAAGAACAAAAAAACAGACATGTACCTAAACCCACATTAATTTCCAGGATACTCCAATAAACTGCCACGTAAAGATATGTGTTACAGGCCAGCAGAATAATCTACCTTGGAAGAGACCTCTGGAGGTCATCTGGTACCAGCTCTTACTCAAGGCACAGAGAGCTTCAAGATCAAATCAGATTGCTCAGGGCCCTGTTCAGTCAACTTCCAAGAAAATCTTCCAAGGATGGAGGTTCCTCAGCCTCCCTTAGCAGCTTGATTCACTGCTTACCCATTGTGAAAACTGGTTTTTCCTTGTAAGTTTTGAGGTGGGAAATTCTGACAGGGTTTATTTGCTGCCTTCTCTCTTCTCATGGTGCACATGCAAGAAGAGTCTGGCTGTCTCTTCTCCACACTCACTTGGTGGCAGAGGACAATTAGGTCCCTCCAGAGTCTTATTCTTCTCCTTTAGGCTGAAGAAACCCAGGCCACACACAGGCTGTCCTCATTATATGCTCCCCTTCAGAGCCCCTCTCCATCTTGTACACACACCTTTTATTTGTGGACAGAAGCCCAACACAGGACATGCTGTCCCAGATGTTGCTTCACCAGTAACTAAAATAAATCATCCCCTTCAGCTGCTGGCTCTGCTCCTGCTGAAGCAGCACACAAGGCAGTTACCTGGGACTAAAAACTGGAATCTTAACGTGTTAAAATACAGAAACCTCACGGTGAGAAAATAGAAATGAAACACAGCTGGAAGCAAATCTACCCCTGTCTGCTGCATCCTCAGAGATAGAAGGGCTTCCCTGTGGGGGGCTTTCCATCCAGCAATAAAGTGGCTTCCTGCACTGCAGGAAACTCAACATGTTCTCTGATACCCTGGGAAGTCCCTCTGCAGTTTGTGCTTCTGTCTTACCAAAACTGTTACACTGCAGGTCTCTTCCTCTTCACCTTTCTTCTCCCCAGCTACTTCCTGCTCTGAAAGCTTTTCCAAGGGCTCAGCTGCTTCCAAGGAAAACCTACATCTCTTTGGCCATTCAGCAGGTTTCAGGGTCCAGTAGCTCATAGAAGGCAAACTGAGCTCTGTAAATCACTCTCAGACATTTAAAAAAAAACCAAAAAAAAAACCAACCCAAAAAAACCCCCAAAACCAAACCATGGACAGAAGAAATAATACACTAATACTAAGCATTTAAATATTATGCAAATATCACCTGTTTCTTAAGCACTTTAAAGAGCTTTAAAGAGCTTTGACTAAGACCAACATCTAAATGCTGACCCAATGATCTCGTTTGCGAGCTGAGGAAGTATGGGCTGCATGAGCAGACTGTTAAAATGAGTTGAGAACTTGCTGAACTGACAGGCTGGAACACTAATTATCAAGTGCTCAACATCCATTTGACAAAAAATAACGGGTGAATATCACAAGGGTCAGTATCAGGGCACAGACTGCTCAGTATCTTCCTAAGCACTTTGGGCAACAAGACAAATTGCAAATGTGCTGAAAAAAAAATTCACTTGAAGGATAATACAGACGTCATCTCCCCAAAGAGGCTGTGGAGTTGCACGGAGGTTTTCAAGAGCTGATGAAAAAACGTCAGAGTTGACCTCAACTAGTGTTGGCAACAGTCTTAAACTTGGAGGTAGAGGCTGGACCAGATGGCCTCCAGAGATCCCTTCTAACCCATGTCTCTGTGATCCTGTGAAGATGCAATGCAGGAACTTAATTTCTCAGGACAGCAATAGTAATTTGGGGAACAAACACTCCCAGTGAGGAAAAAGCATATCTTAGTCTGACACATAGATGCACCAAATAAAACACTTCCCATTCTACTCAAGGACATGTTACCACTCTCAGATTCAAAAAGGAGTGTGTTGGTTTCAGACCTCCTCATTACAGGTTTTTAATTATAATGTACATAAGGAAAAGCAAGGAGATCTGCTACTTGCAGACTCAAAAAACCTCAAGTAGAGAGAGAAGTTAAATTCCAAGTCAAATAATACAATATACTTCGTATTGCCAAGAGCTTAGAGAAGAGTCTCTCTTCTGTCTGACAAATCTCTGTCAACTCCTTCTTGACTGCCACTTAAATATCACTTTAAGCACATTTTAAATAGCTCACTACATTTACCCAAACTTTCAATTACAATATAATTCATCACAATGACTTCTGAGCATATAAAGCCATCCTTTACCTAGCTGGCCTATAGGATCTTCCACCATTGCCAAGAGAAATAAGATGTATAGAGGGTTGAATTGCAGTTTGAGAAAACTGTTTTGCAAATAAAACAGCAACTCTTACAGTGATGAGTTGTCTCTCTACCTAAAAAATTTCTTGTGCCCAGTATGAGTTGCTTAAACTGCTCCAGTAATACCTTTGTTTGAAATCTGGCAAGCAGACTTCCTACTGCTGTTCTACTAGTCCAAGAAAATCACAGTGAGCTTCCACATCAGAATTATTTTCCTGAAGGTTGTACACACACTATGTGCATATGCACATGCAACACAGAAAAACAAACAGCAAAATAAATTCATCTGGTAGGTAGGTTTAATATCTGCTCTTACATATTCAAAACACAGAAAAAAGTAATAATCACACTCAATTCATGCAAACATATTATGCTAATTTTTTTCCACACACAGCAGAAGCATTTTTTGTTATTACCTTAGAGCAGGAAGTTCATAATTAAATGTTCTGGCTTAGGATTAATTGAAAAGTCCAAGTTGCATAAACGACATGATATCACCAAGATTACTTAAGGTATTAGAGGGACATGAGTCATATCTACCTAAAAAAACCTGTTCCTGGCATCTCTAGTGTTACATTATTCATTTTGGTTGTGTTTATTCCTCTAGAGTCTAGGACATTATATTAGGTGCTGAACTAACAAGCATCACAGTCCTAACACACTTAAGATAACCAATAACCACATCAAAGAGACCAGTCCTCATTGCAAGACTTGAAAATTTTTTTCTTTTTTTCCTTATGTTTTATGCATTTAAAACTACTGATGTATTCAAATATTTCAGGAAGCATTCTCTTCAGTCCATTCATTAACTACCTTTTCATATTAGACAGGGACTGTACCCATTAGGCACCAATTAGCTCTGCTAAGTATTTCTCTGCATATCTGGAGGACATTCTACCTCCCCCACAAAGATAAGAATACCAAAGACTTCTCCCCACCCCTTAGCAGTCAAGTGGAGAAGGCACAAGCGATATATTCTTAAATTAGAAGATTCAAAGTTAAAAGTAGAGCTTTTTATCAAGTTATTTTTGCCAAAAACAGTCTCCTTAGCAAGGCTGTGCTATGAAAAGCACAAGTACTCAATCTTCTCATTTAGCTCAAAAAACACTGTAAATGTATTTAAATAATTCACTACTACATATTTCAGCTGATCCCATTCATCTAAACCGGGATGAAACTTTATCCATCTTATGCATTACCTTGCTTTCAAATAATCCTATATACTTCAGTAGGGTTTTGCCAAATAAGACAATAAATATGCATAAACATGGATCAGATTTTAATCTTCTTAATGCAACAGTACTTCTCCTCCTTTACTTTCCCAAAAACTACAAAAAAATATGAGGGGCTTCCTGTAACAGCCAGGCTTAAGTGCCTTAAATCATTCCTGGGATACATTTGCTCTGTACAAGTGCCTGACAGGAGGCTGTATTCAGGTGGTCTCTTCTCCTGGGTAAGAAGCAAAAGGATGAATGAAAATGGCCTCAAGTTGCTCCAGAAAAGGTTTGGATTGGATATTAGGAAACATTTCTTCACTGGAAGGGTTGCCAGGCATTGGAACAGGCTGCCCAGGGAATTGGTGAAATCACCTTCTCTAGAAGTGCTCAAAAGGAAGGTGGATGTGGCATTTGGGGACATGGATTAGTGGTGCCCATGGTTGGACTCCATGATCCCAGAGATTTTTCCCAACATAAGGACTCTGTGACTGCATTTACCCCAACAACATCCAGCTACAGTGGGTGGAATTGTGATGGTGTCCTTGTCAGGAGAGAAAGATAAACCTGTACACAATTTGGGTCCCAAGCCCTAAACAGACCAATAATCATTTGGTTATGCCTCCTCTCCACAGCACAGAGAGCAAAGCTGCTCCATGACTGAGGATTAGCTGGAATCTCACATTATCATTATGCAGCCCTTGCCAGAACAGGATTTGATTTACAGCAGCCCATGACAACAGCATTACATATGCCATATTTATTAGGATTGAATTCCTTCTCAGTAGATGCTCACCAACATTCAGTTGAGTGACTCAAAGCAATAAATCTATTTTAGGTTTTAAAGAAAACCTATGACAAGCAAGACAAAAGAGAAGTTGCCTTTAAAAGCAATTTAATCAGTGGGCTGTAAACTACTCTAGGATCTAGCTAAACTGTTCTCCTCCAGTTTGCCCCTTCTCTCAGCTTTGTCACTAAATCAGGTGTAATCACCTATTTACACCACTTTACCTGGTAGTGCTGCTGGTATGGTCACAAAGGACAACAGAACCTATTTTACCAGGTTTCCTGGTAAAAGCAAGCACAACACAGAAATTATTTCAGTCTGACTTCCTACCTATATACAGGATACCACAGATGGGAATAAATGCATAGAATAAGAAAAGACTTCAAAAATGTTGAAGATAAAATGCTAGAGGCTGAGTTCAGGTGCTGAGCCACAATACAATCAGGCAATTAAGATCTAGGTCCACCACAGGAAAAAACACTGCAAAAGAAATCTGATGGTAATAATAATTCCTCTGTAAAACTATTTTGCAGGGCTGAAATGAAACTGAAACACATTTAGGGGGGAACACTGTTGTCCTAACTCCACAAAACTAGCACGGATTAAAAAGTGCATTTTGTATTTAATATTCCATTGGTGGGGTATTTAAATCTACATTCCTTAGCATCTATTATCTTTCCCTCTTCCAACAGCAAGTGCTGTGTGGTGCAGGGACGAGTCAGCAGATGGCACCCACGAACCAGAGCACAAACACCCTGCTGGCCCTTAGCTCACACACATGGGCTGGGTTATTCACAAAAAACTGGGATTTCTTCCTGTACCAGCCAGGATTTTCCCTCATACCCTATAAATGGTCCAAGTGTGTATAAATCAAGTTCACCTTCACTACCTAGGTGACTTGCTGCATGATATTCAGATGCAAGGAGACATCAGAAAGAAGTGGAATGGTGCTTTTCACTTTCATAATTTTAATCTCAAACTCCACAGGACCAGTGTTTTTACCCCAGTTTACATCAGTTTCTGTGCAAGAATGCCAGTTGCAAATACTCCCTTTCACCTTGCCAAACACACACCTAAGATACAACCTCAAAAAATAAAAAAGAAAAGAAATCAACATATTGATGTTGATGCAATCTAATTAGGCAACTTAGGTCAAAAGCCAGAAGGCATTCAAAAGAACCTAAATTTCTCTCAAAAACCAGTATCACAATACTGACACAACTCATGTTTTTTAGGTCTGGGGTTAACAGCAGTCCTTATGCTACAAGAATGTGGATACAGGGTAGCTGAAGGTCCTCAATAACAAAATAAGGTAGGGAGGGCATTAACTGTCAATGTGGAAGAAAAAGCAAGACAGGTACTAAATATTTCAAGGAGACTGGACTACCCAGAAACTCTATACTGCATATTTGCAGTACATAAACCACACAAAATTCTAAAAATGTCACTGTATTCACATGATTTTCACCTTATAAAAATTTTTCTGAAATTCCAGTGCCTGTTATTGTTCTCATTCAAACTCCATCATCCCTTCTGCCTTTTAGTTATACCACAAGAAAGTAGCTGGTTTTTACACAAAACTAATTCTCATACCAAATGCAGATCTCTGCAACACTTTTTTTTCTTCTTCCTCCTGTTAGTTAGAGAAAGAACAGGCTGGAAAAATACAGGGTTGTGCTGAGAATGGAAGACATGGAAAAATCTCATCTTCACTCAAGCTACTGATAAGGTGTACATCCATCTTTTTCTGTTTCAAGACTGACAAATATCAGATAAGGATTTAATTCTTAGGCCTGAAGTAAACACATGGAATTCAGACACGTAGCTTGGACCAGCTATTTTAAGCAGCTGCTTGTGCTGTCGCCACACGGCATCAATCACATCATACATTTTAGATCAACAGAAAGACTGGGATGCAGCAGGGTTCTGAATAGATAATCAGAACTGTGCTTCACTACATGACAGCTCCACCAAAAAAAAAATCTCAAAATCTAAATACATGCACAGGACAAACTGCATCTGCTATATATAGGTCAAAAACCAGCAGGGAGTCAGAAAAACTTCCATTCAGAACTGTAAGAGTGATTGATTAAGACAACAAAACAATTTCTTTGGGACATACTTATTAAAAGATACAAGCTTTTTCATTTAAATCATTTGAAATTGGAATATAAAAACAAGAAGGCAGATTATATTCCTAAGAAACACTTCTATACCATTTGGGCTGTGTGTCTCTTCTTCTTAACTGTGAGGGAAACAGGAGCAAATCACAGGAGCAGCTGCATCACAGAGCACACAGCAGGTAGAATGGACACCAGGTAAAGAAATACCTGAAAAGAAGATTTGTAGTTAAAGATGCAGAAGATAAAGGGATTTCCAGAAGGACACAAAAAGGAAGGACAACATAACAGCATTCTGTGATATATTTCCACAGGTCCTGTTGGCAGCAGCAGACTTTAAAAGAATTTGGAAGTGTCTGTGACCAAATCCCTCAAGTCCAACAGTTCGAAGCAGCCCTGCATGTTTATTCAGAGGAACAGGATCACCAGTATGTAAGAACTGAATGGGTCCATAAGTTGCTCATTTAAGCATCTAATATTATATATCCCAAACTGGGTCTCTGCTTGTTGAGGAAACATTCCTGGGAGAATCCACACAGAAGCTTTGCAAAGACAAAAAAGTGAAAGCAAGCAGTGCCAACTTGTTGACGTACATTAAAAATGTTTGATATCACACAGGAGGCAGCCTCTGAGCTATGTCAGTGCTCTCAGTCTGTACATGGCCCTGTCCCAGGAACTCAAAGAAAACCATGTAAAAAATAACTTCAGTCCCCAAACTGGCAGAAGGCTGATTCAGATGGCCCTGTGGCTCAATGCAACACAACCTCAGCCATGTGAAATACCCATTCCCTTCTCTTCAAGACTGCTGGTATTTCAGCCTGAATGAATTGACTTTGCTTTCAGTCAGGGACACCAGAAAATCCAGCTGCTCAACAATAAACAAAACAAAACCAAAAAAAGGAAAAAGAAAAAAAAAAAAACTATCACCAAAAGCTTAGAAGAAGAAATAGAAAAACAATGAGTTTTTTCCAAAAGAGTAACAAAGAATAAAAATGAAAGAAACATGGGTTTCTTGACTTTATCACGGCTTTTGGTACATGTCAGTCTGATATGGAGGCCTTCACACAGGGGACATCTCTCCACCCCCGCCAGCCAATTGAGGGCTGGTACCTCATTTCCTCAGCATCTCCTGAAGTTCCCAGCTTGTTCTTCCCTTGTAAGGCAGCCACACACTGGAAACACAGGGATGAAACCATCCAATTTCTCCCTAGTGCTGGATCCAGTAAAATGAAATGGAACATTTCTGTATTCTGCATGCTGCAGTCTTACAATGTCTTTATGCTTTTTTAACTCACCACAAGGCCAGGTAAAGCCAACACACGGAGATTTGAGTCCACCCTGCTGCAGCACAAAAGTTGCTTTCATTACTCTCTTGCCAGAGATATTGTAATTTTTTTCCCCATTTTACTGTCATCTTAACTTCCAGCTCATCAGTCCCTATCACATGGAAGGTTTCTCTTATCCCTCTGAGACAAACACTTTACATCTATCATATCTGCAATGCCTCTGCTTCTGGATTAAGTTACAAAGCCCAGTACAAAAGTTATGTAACTTAAGCAGGGTAGAGCATCCAGAAAATGCAATCGAATTAGAAGAAAACAACCTAAAAGTAATCACATTAAACCAAGACAATTTTTAAAAGTACATACACAGTACACAGGAGACTGAGAATTCCAGCAAAATCCTCACTAGTGGAATGGTAACAGCAGATCTTGTTGAGCTGTTCTCAGGGATTGGACCTGAGAACAAAACCATGGAGAAATTTTTGCACTACTGCAGCAAATGCTAAAATTCCCATCAGCTGGAAAAGAATCAAGAATTCATCTGGCACAGAAGAAAACATGTTTTCAAATGCACAGAAGTAACTGATAATTTGTATCACCTTGATCAACTATGATCAGATTTGACCTTTGTGCTCAAATCTGTTGTGGATTCTTAATTAATGCCACAATCTTAAAGCCACCATCTCTCCCTTCCCCACCCTGTATTTTCTCACATCACCTCCCCATATCCCTCATTTTCTAAGATAATATTCCTCTCCAAGCAGTATTTTTTTATCCACCTCTATTAACCATTAGTTTATTAATTGCATTTAACTCTTGCACAGTGTTAACACATATTTTGTATTAAATATTTGAGGAATTCCCTTAAATAAGTAGAAATTACAGTTGTAAATTTACTGGTTTGAATGTGATTAAACTATAAGGTTGCTTCTGTAAATGCAGTGTCTTTGTGCACTGCTAATGAAGGCTGACCTTCATTTAGCAGCCTTTTCCTTGGGCCAGAAAACTGATATCAGAACTTGTGGTTGGATTAGGACCTCTGATGCTATTAAAATAAAGAACAGCTGCTGTCCTAACCACATTAGAATGGCTTTACTGCACTTTTTGATTACTATCAGCTAGAAAAACAGGATTTTTGTTGACTTCAGAGTGACAGTTTGCTGGAGGGAGAAGGGCAAAACTGTGTTTGATTATTAGCAGATATTTGCTGATAAGAACTTCTTAGTGGGACAAACCAAAGACTCTTCTATAAGTTACATACAGGCAGCTTTTCCCTTTGGGAGCTGTAGCTCCTGCTCATGTCAGCAGATACCAGAAGGGTTGACTTCTTCCTTTAATATGCAATGTGCCAGTTTCAATGAGGCCCAAGGAAGTTCCTGCAGAGTTCATGGCTGTGCTTTATTCCAAGTCTGACCTGCTATCTTATCATCTTGGCTTTTATTGCTTTATAAAAACATGCCATGACTTAGATTGCCAGACAAGAAAAAAAAAGGGAAAAAAAAAACCCACACAGGAGTAACACTGCTCAAGAATAGCAAGTATCACCAGTTACAATAAATCTTATCATCCCAGAAAACAGTATATCCTGCTATCATCCTGGAGAAGAAAGGCTCAATATTCTGTGCCCATGCAGTCAAACTCCAGTATTTTCAAGAAGGATAATCAGAAGGAAAACTCTACCAACACCAAAACTCAGGCAGCAGAAGTCCCTGGCTGAAGGCCTGTTCCAGCTAACCCTGGTAGAGTTCAGAGGAAAGCCACACCAGCCTCAGTGTTCCAGGCCAGATCCAACTTCCTCAAAGATCAAAAGGCATTTGAGTCCAGGAATTTAGTTCAACCTATTACAGGAGACAGACAACTGCCAAGTGGAATCTTAACCTAAATTTGTACAGTGTTTAGGAATATCTAAATCAGACCTACCCACAGTTAATCCTACAGTGACCATTGTGCTGCAGAAAGGAGTAATTAAGAGGATGATTTTTTACTGACTTACACACAAGACTTTGCAATTCCCTATGGCTCCCAGAGCCTGTTTACTCATGTCATAATTGAAGGCCCTCATAAACCTTAGCAGGGATTTACTAACACCTTTGGTAAAATGTCTAATTATTCAAAAGTCTGTATTTTAGTAGAACTGGTAAGAAAATCATATTCCTGTAAAAAAAAAAAAAAAAAAAAAAAAGAAAAAAAAAAAAGAAGGAAATACCCTGAATGGTCCTTTCCCAGGAAAGATTTCCCACCCATCCTGGTTTGAGATAACACATTCCCTCTAGACTGCAAAGTAGAACACAGCCACAGAAAGCCAACACTGGAAGAATTTTTCCATAGTTGCTCTTAAGGAAAAAAGTATGTTTCCAAATTTAAAAAGCAGACAGTAACTGCTGTCTTGTGTGTTCTGGAAAGAACATTAATCAGGTTATTTTTGTAATTTACAAACAACTAGTATAGTTAAATGCTTTGAAGCACTACTTCAGATTTCAGCTGCAAGGAATACAGGCCTACCTTTAACCCAGTTGGTTTTTTGCCAGGCACATTCTCCCATCGAAACAGGGGCATTTGTGCTACCAAGAACACTGTGCATGGATGGGAAAATAACCTCAAGTACTGTAACAATTATTAGACAGCATCCACATGACAGACAGTGGCCTTTCAGACCCAGAAATACTTGTTACTAACTTGTTGGTTGGTTGAGGAGTTTTTTTTGTTTAAAAGGAAACAACACCAGCAGCACCACAAAAACACCAAACCACATTTTCAGAGCAGAATATTGATGCAATTGAGGAATATTCAGAGCTGGGTAATTCCTGCATGCTAACTGCATCATCTCCAGAACAACCCAAGAGAAGATGGAAGGAATGCCTAAACTACACTGACAAGTCCTTACAGCTTCTTTGGAAATTCTGCAGATCACCTCAGAGGAAATTACCATTAGACCCTATATACATACATAAATGCAAGTTGTCTTGTTAAGAGCTACAAGAACAGCCTTAAATCATCTCCTTATAAATATGCATTGACATTCTGAATATGCAAAACACACCAATCAAAATTAACTCATTTTCTGCCTCTGAACCACAATGAATACTCAACAGATCCCAAATGTCAGTGAAGGTGAACTTCCCTACTTCCCCTTCTCCAGTAAAACCTCAGCTCCTTATGGTTACTGTGGCTTGAGACCTAAGGAGTTCCAGATGCTGAGATGCTTTGTGGATCTTACTGCCAGTCATGGTTAGAGAGTTCACATGCTACAGGACATCCAACTTCATGAAGTTACTGCTTTTCTTATTGGAACTCCTCAACAGAACTCACACCTGACCTGTGAGCAAAGCACAGGAACAACAGCTACAGGGAGGAGCTGTGACACCACATCCCATTCCATGTGCCAACACAGAGCTGGATAACAAGGTCCAGCAGCTACACCATGGGGTAAAAGGGAGGTTTACGAATGACAAATGCAGAATGGTAGAACAGTTTGATTTGGAAGGGATCTAAAAAGATTATCTATTCCCAGTCCCTGCCATGGGCAGGGACACCTTCCACCAGACCAGGATGCTGCAAGCTCCAACCAAGCTGGCCTTGAACACTTCCAGGGATGGGGCATTCACATCTCTTGGAAACCTGTGCCAGGGCCTCATCACTCTCACAGTAAAGAATTTCTTCTTAATATCTAATGTCAACCTACCCTCCCTTTGGTTTAAGGCCATTTTAAGGCTAAATATCAACAGCTTGTTTAAGTTGGAGAGAGAATGTGCATAATGAGGCTGAAAAAATCAGGCTTACCACTCCAGCAGTCAGATGGAGTATCAGATTCAGAGCATGGAAGATCACAGGTGTTTTCAGACAAAACACTGTATTTCTCAGAGACGGTTCATATGAAAAGTTTTTGAAATTAGTTACAGAAAAAAAGTGCAGTAGAAAATGAACTTCAGGGTGCATATTTCTTAAAGCAAGAACAGCCTCCTAGAGCTTTATTTTAGTGCTTCCAAAAGTGCATACAAAAAAAGCTGTGCTTGGCTGTCTGCAAACAAGCACCCAGGGAAAAGTGCAAAATAGGATTCCCAGGGGGCAGCTGTGATTCATGAAGGACACTGCTCCTGCAAGCCACTCTTTGCAAGCTCTCTGTATTTTCATTTTATTAGATGCACAGACAGAGCATAGTAGAGAAACACTTCCATTTTCACAGAATGACAGGGAATAACACTCATCCCATTTAGAAAGCAGGACAAAGAAAAGTAGGTAGATTCCACAGCATGAGGCACAGTCTGCTTCAAGCAGCTGCTTCTGATAATGTTATCATATCAACCAGCACCAACCTTAAAAGGTAGAAAAACTGAAAGTAAAACAAAGCAACAGCAAGTGTACCAGGAAGGCAAAGTGAAGCCTGCATTCCTTTCCAGCCTTGGAGCCTGACTTCATCTTTGCTAGGGTGACCTTCCACTGGGTCCAGGCTTGAATACTAATATTAGACTAAAAAGAAGTGTGCCACCCTCTAAATATAATGATGACTCAACACCTAGAGGCTTCAGTGACGTAATATGAACAAAGAGATTCTGACTTCACAATCTAGATGCTTAAAACTCAAGTCAAAAGGAACAGATTTTCCTTCCCCTGTAGACACACATCCTGCCTAGAGCCTCCCAGAGCATCATCTTGAATTAGCCTGTATGAAAAGGGAACTGAAGAAACATTTCACAAATGGCAGCAGACACACTGGCTCCACTTTGTTTAAAAGGAGCACTGAACAGACACATTTCAATTATCTGCTTCAGCCAAAGCAGAAAGTTTCAGTTCCAGAATTAACATATAAAAGTTAAAGACAACACAGCACACCAGTGAGCAGTCCAGTATCTTTCACTGAACCTTAAAAATAAAAATAGCAGCATGAAAATGGACTTTGTTGAGAAATCTGAATGCAAGTACAAAGGGAAAAAAGCCTTTACAAGTAAGGCTACAAAGAGCTCTTAAAGCATCACCCTTGGACAAATATTTCAGCACTTACCTGAGGGAGACTGAAATATTTTTCAGGATCCAAGTTCAATACATCTTAAAAAATAAAGTCAGAGGAAGTTTAACAGAGGCTTCTCCAGTAAGAGCAAGCAATCATCCAATATATGTAAATAAAGCTGTAATGTGAAAGAATCCCTCATGAAAATAGTAATTGTTTTCATAGTAAAGTCCTTCTATTAAAATAGGATTATCTTTTCCATTGGCTTGTTAGTTTGACTTTTCTCCTTCCTGCCCCACCCCACCTCCATTAAGCTCACAATTCAGAAAATGCATTTTTAATCACCTTCACTCCCCAGTCTTGCATTTCCCACACCGGCCCTCAGCATCAGAAGAATTAGTATACACTTCAAGAAGTGTTCACAGAATCACAGATTGGAGGAGGTTGGAAAGGACCTCTGAGGGTCAACCTTTCCAACACACCCCTGGCTCAAACAGGGTCAGCTTGAGCTCAGTTACCCAGGACCATGTCCAGAGAGCTTCGAGTATCTCCATGGGGAGAGAGAGACTGCACCACCTCCCTTGGCACCCTGTGGTAGCACTGCCACAGTAAAAAATGTTTCCTGATGCTCAGAGGGAACCTCCTGCATTTCAGTTAATGCCTGTGGCCTCTGCTCCTGGCACCACTGAAAAGAGTCTGGTTCAGCCCTGTTTGCATCCTGCCTTCAGGGGTTCACACACACGGCTCAGATCCACCTGAGCCTTCTCCAGCTCAACAGGCATAGCTCCCTAGGCCTTTCTTCAGAGCAGACAGGCTCCCATCCTTTCATCTCTGTGACCTCCCTCCAGTGTGTCTACATCTTCCTCATGCTGGAAATTCCAGAACTGAAAACATTTGATCAGTATTTTCTCATGCAGAAATAACAATATATCTCCTAAGTGCTTAGATTACATTGGCAAGAAAAAGCACTTGGTGGACTTTGGCTATCACTGCCTAGGCAGCTTCACCATAACTAAAATGCTCAGAAACTCATGAATCATTCTTTATCTGAAATAAAACCATCAGGTTTAACTGGTGCTCCTTCCAATTTGAGCCAAAAGAATGGTAAAAAAAGGAGCATGCAGCTTCTAAAATGCTCGAGGAAACATATCCTTCCCTCATGAAAACATATTCTAATAATGAATATTATTAGAAGAAGAAGCTAATAATATTAGCTTTGTATAAGTGTCTCCTGAGGCACTACAGCATCTGAAGAAACCATCCTAAGAGACAAAGATGCTTCACTTTGACAGTGTGTTTACCAGCCCCAGCCTGAAGGAAGTTGGAGTCACAGAACAGAAAGGTTGGTTTTACAAACAGTGATACATGCATAGCAAAAGCACAACAAAAGAGTTACCAGCCAGAGTTTAAAGGCTATGGGGAGCAATTAATTGCTGAAACACTCGAATGCCCACCCTCAGGAGTTATCAGAGTCATGGCCTTTGGCTCACCAACACACTTGCTTTATCAGGAAAGCTAAAAGGAGCAGCACCTCCCATTCAGTCACAGTACCAGCCAAAAATAAGTCTCAATTTTGCCATATCTTGCTCACACATAAATAGTCCCAGCAATGTGACAAAACCCAGGGTTAAGGCGTAATTTTTTTTTAATTTTTTTTTGCTTCTTTACAGTAAGACTTCCATGACCCAACCAAGTCAGTGCTGTAGACTCCAAAACACCAAATTAACCTGCCCCTACCATTAACAGCTATATGCCAAAACAAATGATCAGAACACAGGACAGTGACAGGGGCACAACCGAATGTGCTCCCAGCTTAGCAACAGATTATTATCCTGTTGGATAATCTTCTCCACACCTTTGCTGCACTTTAGGAACTAAAAAGCTCTGTATTTTGAGCACACTGTAAAGAAGATACAATTTCATTTTCCATAGGAGGAAGGCTGTCCATGATGGGAGTGGAGATAAGCAAAGCCACCTCCCCTCAGCTACAGCAAGCTGCTATCCTTCTGAAGCTGCTAAAACATCCTGCACAAATCCTTAAATGCCCATAGTATGGACCCACTTATCTGGGGCATTCTCCTGATCCAAGCACACGTTTCTTTCCAGGAACACAGCCTGGAAGGTAGGGAACTATCTTTTGACCAGATGCTCTGTTACTGAAGCAAGATCAGCTGTAGGGAGCGTTAATCTATATTCCCCTTTTCTTTCAGGAAAGTCAGTTCCAAGCAGCTTCCTTGAAGTCTGATGGGAAACTCATCTTCAGATCCCAGAGTCCACAACTCTTCAGGCTCAGCATAGTGAGACCTCAGGGTGCCAGCCAGGAGAAAACACAAGCTGTGTCTTTCCCTGCAAAGGACATGGCCTTCAGCTGCCAGAATTCCTCACCTTGAGAGAATGAACATCCCAACTCAGGCTCCCTGCAGGTGCCATCATTGCTTTTGACAGGAGACTGAATCCTTTCTAAGAGGGATTGTAGACACACAGCACTGGTGAAAGGGTATTTCTGACACAGGACTCAGAACAAACCAAATCAGCTTATCCCCAGCACAGGTGTATGTGCTGCCAGGAGCTGCTGCAAGTCCACATTCCAGCACAATCTGGAATTTATCCTGTATCTGATGCAAAAGAGTTAAATGCCTTCCAATTAAAACCTGTCTTTAGTGAGTGTATTGCTTAGATATTAGTGTGTTAGAAGTCTGAACTTGACATTTCAGCCCCTTGGACACCTCAGATAATGCAACTTCAGAACTGACAGGGTAACTTCTTTACTTTAATGCTGTTCCATGCTAAAGCCACTCAGAACTTTCCACACCAAATCAAACCAGCCATTTACAATGAGGCCTTCTCTGGCTTCCTTTACTAGCTAACTTGTAACTTCCAATCATGCCTTCACTTTACTCCTAAAAGTGCAGGTCAAGAGTAAAAGTCAAAAATACATTACAAAAAGCTTTACTTTCTGCAGAATGAACACCCCAACTAAACAATTTTAGATATAACCAGTACTATAGTTCATACTTTTTAGAAGCTTAGTGTACCATTACATATACTTTGGGTCAATATATAATTGAAGATATGATTGTTAGCACCATTTATGAACAGTGATCATGTGATATTTTAAAATTTAGTTTAGCAACTTGACAATATTTTTATTTTGAATTCATGTGTGCTCTTATCTTGCAGCAACAGTTATTAATAGAAAGGATTATGGATATTAATCAACTGGAAACACAAGAACATGTTCTACAGGAATAATAAAAACGATCATCAACTCCCCAGGTTCTTGGACTTAATGAGAAATCTGAAGGTAATCCCATCTTGTTAAATAGAGACTTAGAGGAGTAAGCACTTACCTGCAAACAGAGCTTCAACCCACAGCAGGCACAGGGCGTTCACAGACCCACGTGGCACAGAACATCCACCTCCACAACCCAGCTGCTATTCTTAAGACACATCCTTAAGTCCTGCAAGTCTTTGGGGATTGCTATCCCACATACTTACATAATCATCCATTCCATTTTCTAACTAAGCCATCAGCTAAAAAGCAGAATGCAGCTCTCAAAAGGGAAAGCTCAGGAGCAAGTGGGGATAGAATCTCTGCAGGGTAAACAGAGAGATTCTCTACTTCCAGGTGGGCTTCTGCTTTCTCCCTTTAAAATTGGATTTCAGACCCCTTCAATTTTAGTCAAGCTCATTACCAGATGGTGATAAAATTCTGGAAAATGGCAGAATGTAAATGCAAGATGCTTATTAGCAAAAGGCCTGTTCAATAAAATAGGGAACTGGTTTTCAAAATTGCAATTTAGAGTGCAGAATTTGTAATACATAATTGCCCATTTTAAAGCTCATATTGCTGCACTAATCTATATTACTCAAACATACACGAGACATTATTACAGAAGACAAAAATGCCTAAAAAACTAAACCCAAATAATTCCACTTGTACAGCCTCACCAGACATCACTTTCAGTACCTTTAACAGGGAGCCTGTATCCTTAGAAATCTTGCTTTATTCCTCTTATATCTGGAAATCCCCCCACTAAAAAGTCTTTGTCCATTCTGGCCAGCTCTGGTCCCAGTGATTTTGTAGTTTTATCTGGGTACCTCAGACAGTTTCTGGCAAAACCCACTGTACCACTGCCAGCTTGTTTCTGAATCAAAAATTCTGAACAGGACACTCAAGTAGCTTGAGATGTGCCTATAACAATTAGCTCAGACTCATTTCATCAGACAATAAAGCCCCAAGCTAGCAGTTTTATATTCTTGAAGTCTCAGTCAGAAATAGTACTAGACTAAGAAACAGGAACTGAATGCTTCCTACAAGAGTTGATTTTTTGTTATTATTATTATCTTAAGACCATGTTGTTCTCAACATTGTTTTAGATTAATTGCAGAGTTCAAAATATTGTCATGAAGTTTCTCATGTGTTTTTATCTAGAAAATCTGAAGTGAATGACAGTGAGAACACAATATTACTGAAAATTTAAAACACGCCAGACCTTATCTCTCTCCTCTACAAGTACATGAAAGGAGGTTGGAGTGAGGCAGGTGGTGGTCTCTTATCCAAATCAGCAATCAGTACGACATAAGGAAAAGGTCTCAAGGCATGCCAGGGGAGGTTTAGTTTGGATATTAGGAAAAAATTATCCACCAAAAGGGTTGTCAAGCACTGGAACAGGCTGCCCAGGGAAGGGGTTGAGTCACCAGCCCTGGAGGGGTTTAAAAGATGTGTATGTGTGGCACTTGGGGACACAGTTTAGTGGTGGGCTTGGCAGGGCTGGGCTAATGGTTGGACTCAATCTTAAAGGTCTTGCCAACCTAAGGATTCTCTAATTCTGTGAGAAAATACAGAAAGGCAGCCTCTCATCTCAGTGATCTGTGATCAGCAAGCAGGAGCAGCCATCACATGCTTGACTTTGCTATTCCCACCATCCCTGCAGCCAAGGTTGCCATGAAGACACAAACATCCATTTCAGTATTCTGCAAATCTCAACAAAAGAAAAACATTTTTGTTGACCTCAGCTGACAAAGAGGCTTTTAAGCTCTTGAAATAAATGTCAAAGCAGAATGCTGCTGTTACCTTAGAAAGAAGTCATACTTGTGATCAAGTTTCTTTGCATGAAACTGTTTCACTGACAGCAATAAACAGATATAAAGCACAGGTTTCTCTTACAAGGAAAATCTGGAAACAGACACTGTACCTTACTGTCCTCATCCTCAAACACGGACTGGTGAACATTACAGGCGAAGAGAGAATTTGGGAGATCATTGAAATCAATTATTTCATGAAAATCTTCCTCTGCAAAACATCTCTTCAGGCCATTGTCTCCATTGATAGAGTAGAGCAGGAACTGTCCTCCATCCTCTGGGATGCAGCCATACTGGCCAAGGCCCCGCATTCCAAAGAAGTAAGAATCTCCCCTCATCCCTGGCAGCAGAGAAGATAACATCACACAGTTACACAATGTATTTAAATGTTCCACATCCACAAGGTAATCCTGAGATTCTTAAGTCTGGTGGCTCTGTTTTTACAAAGTAAATTTCACACAATTCCAAGGCAACAATTGGCCTCTGACACAGGGCACTGAGACCAGTCTGACCAAGGTTCAGACAGGGGCTTTAACTTCATTTATTAGCACAGAAAATGCTTAAACATACCAGTGCAAGTTTCTGAACACAAACAGAAGAGACATTACTTAAGGGCCCCTTGCCCTATGAGAAAACACTGTGCTGTATTTGGGTTTAAAAGAACCATGTTTGTTACTGGGCAGGCTGCTGGTGCTTCTGAGTCTGCAGCCAACTCAGGAAGTATAATGTCAGGGTAAGAAGAACTTTGAAAATAACCTTGAAATTTAAACCAGACTTCAAGAAAAAAAAAAAAAAAAAAAAGACCCTTATGGAAAGGAGCATGAACACAGCATGATCAAAAACCAGTACAACCAAGACACATCTCTGCTACACAGAACACGGCCAATTTTTTCTACAGTTTAAGTACAGAACTTGGGCTGGTTTTCAAAGCCCATTAGCAATTTCTTTGCATCTTAATCACACTAGGTAGCAAATAAAGTTAAGGGAAGAGTGGACTCAAGATGACTTTCAGCACTTTCAGGAAAGTCCTGCTGATTTTGGAGCCTTTATCCCAAATGCATCAGTAGAGAAAGGTAATTTTAAGGCACACAAAATGATGGGCACACATAATGAGCCCATACATTAAAAGGTATCACTACTGCTGTTATGAGAGAAAGCTTCATGCCAGCCAAGGGGAGTAAGTAAAGGTCCAATTAATGATCAGTGTGTTAATTAGTATTTAATCAGGTATTTAGCAGTCCTTAGTAGACATCAACTTATTGCATCTAGAGAGCCCCAGTAAATTAACTAGAAGTTTACTGGATAATAATCTATTCCCTTTTATTTGTTTCTTTCAATAACAATATACAATCATTAGCTGCTTTTCCTCCTAGCACAAGCATTTAGAGAGTTACATAAACTCAGTGTGCTCATCTGTTCTGCTCTGTCCTTGCTCTCTTGCATACTTGCTATTCTCTATAAATAGCTGTAAATATTAGCTCAAACACACGATATAGAACTGCTGTCCAAAATTAAACCATATGGGTTTATTACACTTAATCTCAGTAAAGCTAAATTATGGAGCTAATTTGCCATGGCTGTGCCTTTCATATAACCTCTGCTCTGAAATGAGATTTGGATGATGACAGAGCACATCATTCCATAACATAAGGTTATGGAAATATCAGTAATTGTTATTGCTGGAGTCTCAAGGCTAATGACAGAAGTTCTCAAGTACACAAGCTGAAGCCATGCTCAAAAGTACTGTGTTAACCTGAGGATGGGGTTTCAGGCTATCAAATACACACTTTGCTTTCAGCAGCTCAGCCCAGTAGTAGCACAACTACCTCCAACTAATTTCAGTTTAGAAATTAAATTCTGATTGGAAAGAGGAAGCCTGAACAAATGGCAGAAGAGATGGCTACAATTCAGGAGTACATGTTAGTGTAGGAGAGCTCACCCTCACAGTAACATTGCCTCTGGTATTTGAACCAACTCACTTAAGCTTTGTGTTACTGCACATTTCATGGTAAACACATCCAGGGAAATACTGGAAAGAAATCCTCATAGCAGCCAGAAACTTCACATCAGAATGCAGAATTTTCTCTAGAAAAAGCTTTAATAAATCATCTCCTCCAAAAACAATCATCCCTAAGCATGTTTGTCATCATGTCTAGCTTGTGTCATTAGGTTTATGGAAATGAACCTCAAGCCCAGTGTTACAAAACACAATTTACATGGCAGAGCAGACTTGTGCCAGGCTATGGGAAGAATTTCATTCACAACAGGCAAAAAAATTTGCAGCCAGGGAAGACGCTGACCATCTGAGAGTTACACTGGACATGCTAAAGTCGTAGAAATCTGGATTATAATGTTAAAGTTAACAAGTTTCATACCTCCTTTCCCAAGGCATAACAAGGCTAATTGTGCAGAGAAGCAAAGAATCTCAATTAAGAAAGAAGTCAGAAGTCTACAGGCTTCCTCACTAAGCAGTTGTTTATTTTTCTCTCCTGGGAGAGCCATATTATAAGTACTACATAGGAAAGCTTTTAAGTTAGGAATTTAGCAAAACCACTATGACAACAAAACAGAACAGGATTTTAAGTTATAACCATGAAGCTCAGGTTTTTAACCAATAACAAAATGAACATATGCTGCAGCAGCCAGGATTAGAAATTAATAAATATTTACATCCTGTTGCAGTAGTCTTGCTCTGCTAGAGCTCTTGGATAGAAAAAACTTGATTCTTTTTTTTTTCCAGCCAATTATTGAGACATTTTTGCCCAGTGGGACTTGGGTATTGGCCAAGTCTTTTGAAGAAAGTCACTGTCTCACAGGCTTGTGGCCAGCTCTTATCCCAGACTTGCAGGTGTCTGTGCCTGACAGGCATCTTCTAGTCTTAAGATACACCCAGAGCTCTGATTAGTGTTCCCTCCACTAGCAAATTAACTTAGACCTGATTCCTAAATCCTCTGCCCAATTGATGATGGCGTGGTTAAGAACACCTGCATGGAGTAACTGTTGTTTCACAGATTTTCCTTTGCCATGCATTGCACCATAGAAAGCACAGCAGCACAGTTAAAACAGAAATCTCACTAAGAAAATGTTCCCCTCCATGTTCACATACATGTTCCCCAAGAGAAACAAACTGCCCATGAGCCTGAGCTGAACGATAATCAGAGGGGACAAACATACTTGAATCAACATTTGTTAGCAGGCTTCAATCAGAAGTTATCCTCAGGCATAAGATGGAAAGCTTACATTTTTCCATATTATGAATAGTGTTACACATACAAACATTTACATATATATATATATATATATATATATATATATATATGTAAAAAATCATAACTACATATCCTTTATTATGTCTGTCAAACCTGAAGGCTCAGTTATCATGTTGTTGGTAGTGTTTTCTGGCTTCTTTGAAATGATTTAGCCACTTCAGGCAATCCTCTGACAAAAAAAAATATTCTCTTTCCAATTATTCAACTAATTTAGAATAAAAGAATTTATATTTCAAATCTCTTAAAACAATTAACTCTAAGTCATGTATCATCCATGAACTGGATTTCCATATCAAATAAACCTAATTAAAAGTAATCTTTTATGTTACAATAATACAATCACTGGATCACATTCCCATTTATGTTAAAGCTCCTTTCCACAGCTTCTGACAAAATTAGTTAATTTCATCCCCTTAGGATCCTTTTTATATTAAAAAAAACCAAAAATCCTCACATAACAGTAAACTGTACTTACCTTCCTTTTAAAATGCATGAATTCAAATCAAGTTATGCCTTTGCTTCTCCCCTCCCAAATCAGATTTTACAAATACTTGAGATACCAGAAATTGCCATACAGAATTTCAAAAATAGGGGCAACGCCATTAAAAAAAACAAATTATACACTAATATAGGCACTATCCAGAACCAATATTGATGCTAAATTATCCAAAATCTTACCTGGGATCATGACAGCAAACTCTGTCAGGATTGTTCCCCTGAAAAGTCTGTGGCACTGAGGCAAATTCAAACCTGAGCCAAACAACTTCATGGAACCTCCAGCTAAAGCTGAGCACTTGCCACATCCATTTATTCCCTTCATTTAAAGCCTACCTGAAGGTTATCTGTGTTATTTCTGAATTTGGTGTATGGTTTGGACCCTCAACTTTAATACATCCCACAGAATGAGAACCTCAAGAGTGCTGCACTTTTAACCCTTGGAGAACCACAGCAGCCACTTCCCTCCCAGACCCTACAAATCACTTCACTCTGACGTGGGTTACTTTAAACTTCCATGGTCCAGGTGTGCAAAGGTTTCTAATTTGGGAACTCTCCAAACACAAGGCAAACACCTTCCCACTGGCACAGGTCATGTCAGTGTTCAGCACCAGAGATGCTGTGACCAAAATCTCTGTAGAGATTCCAAGTGGGAGCTCTGTGTTCATTCTGTTACCTCACTATTTTTAGACACAGTACACCTCTAATTAAAATTAACAGAGGCCAGCAGAAAATTATATTCACTGGAAAACAGCAGTAGCTCACTGAAGTTTCTCTTTGAAAAATTACACTTATTTAATATAAAACTGAAAGGGTAAAGATGCACATCTTCTCATGAAGTCAGATCCCTGCAGAGCCAAAACCTTCAGCTGAAATTGCATTGAATTAAGACAATTTGAGGACATGAAGTGTCTGAATGGACCAATGCCTTCTCTATCACTGAGCATTTATGGATGTATCCACTGTTTTCATGGAAACTAATAAGGCATTTCCTTGGTGAACGTTTCCCTGTCTTTAGAGTTTTTAAAAAGAATCCCTGAGGGACATCAAGAAACAGGCACATATCTCTTGAAATCACTAGGAAACTTAACTTTTTTTATTAAACACTGCTTGCCATGACAAACAACATGACTAAAAATAGAATAAAGCAAACAAAACATTACAAATAGAGGCTTTAAATATAATCACTATAAACTAGAAGTATTATTAAGCTCTGAGTGCAAACCTGGAAACTGTAATCTGCAGGAATTTAAGAAAATTTGGAGGAAAAAACAAAGCAAGAAAAGTTGCAGTTTCTTTTGTAGAAGGGGTCCAGGAGAAGTGTAGAGATTCCATCTTGGCTTCTACTGAAAAAAAAGCCCCAAAAAAGCAATTTTTACCATAATTCAAAGGCAGGGGAGAGGCAGGAGGGAGGAAATCAAACCCAGTGAATAAGATCTTACTGCAAGAATAATTTTTTACTTAAAATATTCACTGACTTTACAGTAGCAGAGCCACCAATTTCAGTGGTGCCAGCCTAGGGCTGCACCTCCTGCTGAATCCAACTGGCCCCACACGGAAGGCTCTGTCAGAAAGCACAAATGTATCAGGGAAGGTCACAGAGTAACTTACTGGAATTTCATTCCACTCTGCACAGTGAACACTGGAGATGAGCATTACTTTTAATGGTGCTAATTCTTCACTGTGGAAAGCTCCTATGGACTTAAATAGAGGCTTTTTAGTTAATTAGAAAGAGCAGAACTGGACCTCACATGACAGGATTAATGAACTTTTGCAGCCTCAAAAGCAACAAGGACTACAGTGACCCCCACCCACAGCCCTCACCCTGATCTCCCACCTGGGCAAATTCCCTTACAGGAATCAAAATTATCAGTACAGGGAAGTCCACTCACATTTGAGCTCCAGTTTGGTTAGCACCACACAAAAATAGTGCCAATCTCCACTTTTCCTCTTACAAAAGTGGCAGATATGAGGAAGAGGATTTTAATTTTTTTTTTTCTAAATGCTAACTGGTGCAAATCCCAAATGTTCTAATCCTTTCCATTGACATTCTAGCCGCATTAAATTTAGCTGAGACTTGGGAACTATTTTTGGAAGCTTTTAACATCCAAAGGGACTATTCAGTTTTATTCCTCTAAAGCAGGAGTGGTCAGCTCAAGCAGTCCAAGACATGCACATCACACTGCAGGTTCAGCTGTGCCTCCCACACCAGGGATGTATCCTGAGACCACAAAGGGACTCTGGCATTGCCTTGATGATAATCTGCACCTCCAGCACTGGAGAAAACAACCCAGGAGGCACTGGTGAACCCAGCCAAGCCAAAATTCCAGTGCCACTGCACAAAAGGAATACCTTGGAGCAGCCAGTGCCAGGTGTGAAGGAAGATTCCCTGTGCTGTTCTTAAAGTCAAGAAGCTGAGCTTCAATCAGTTGGGCACTACAGTAACCATGGCAACATTAAGGTATTCAAAGAACCAAAAAAAAAAAAAAAAAAAAACCCAACAAAAAAAAAACCCACAAAAAAAAAAGACCCTCCCCAAACACAAAGAAAGCAGAACAAGCCTCCTGATCACCTTCACTTGGCCTCTATGCTAATCTATTTAAAGCAAGCCCGTTTCATAAGGGGCACACAGCATTAGAGCGTCACCGGCCTTCAGCCAGAGCTGTCACCTCACACAGGGGTCACTGGAACACTCGCTCAGCAGCCCTCAGAAACTCAGAACTGTGCCCCAAATCCCACCCAGAACTACCTGCAGCAGGAGCCATTCACAGGGCTTAACTCCTAGAAAACACTCAGGGACACAATGATGACTTGGAATAACATTTCAAAGTTTCCTCCTCTAAAAGGATTTCCTGCTAGCAAAATCTAGTAATTTATAAATTATTTAATTAATTACTCCAATGCAAAGAAAAATGTTTTCAACACAAACAATGACAAACCAAGCTACTGAATCTGAACACAAGCTACAATAGTTGGAAGGGGACAGACAAACTGAATCACACACCTGACAACTTCTCAGAAGTTTAAGGAGTATAGGACAGATCCTGCTGTGAAAGACAGTTAACAGAGATGATCATCTACAGAACATCTTCTTCTGTCCTTGTTCACTGAGATGTGTTAGCAGTTTTCTGTAATGTTTGACATTCTCACAGTATTCAGACTTCCATCTGTATAAGCATGATGGGCAACCATATAATTTAGCTTTACTGCAAGATAAATGCAGCAGTTTCTCAACACCAGTCATGTATTTTCATAGAATAGGAGTTTTCCTTTTCATCAGGGCAGCCACTCTAACTAGCTAAAAGACCAAACGATTTCCAAGAGCAAAATATGAAAGCTAAAGACAGAGGCTGGTGGTGTAAAGTATAACCCCTGATTAAACTACAATTCTCATTTATATGATTTCTTTCAGCTGTATAAACTTATCATACATTTGTTTTTAGGAACATTCATTAAAGTCCAAACTCAAGAAATAAATGAGCAGAATATTTTAAAGAGGTACAAAAGAATATAGGAGAGGTGAGGGGGAAAAAACCCCAAACCAGCAAGTTTGGAGAGCTATCTATTACATAAGCATTAAATGATATTGGCTTGGGATCACGGAATCACAGAATGGTTTGGGTTGGAAGGGATATTGAAAACCATCTCGTTCCAACCCCCTGCCATTGGCAGGAACACCTTCCACTATCCCAGGTTGCTCCAAGCCCCATGCAAGCTGGCCTTGGACTCTTCCAGGGATGGGGTACTCACATCTTCTCTGGGCAACCTCTGCCAGTGCCTCACCGGTCCCACAGTAAAGAACTTATTCCTAATATCTAATCTAAACCAACCTTTCTTCACTTCAAAGCCCCTTCATTCCCCCTCGGCGACAGCAGCCAAGTTTAAAGCATCCCGAGAAAAGCCTCTCTCTGAGGGCTCCCGGCGCAGCCTGCCCGAGCACCCGGTCCGGGTCTTCATCGACCCCGACCTGCTGCCAGCACGGCCGCAAACCCCCTTCCCACTTCCCCATCCCTCCTCGCAATCTCCTCCGCATCCCACCGGGGGAGACACCGATCCCGGCCCCAATCCCTCCCGAGGGGCGGCCGCCGCCTCGCCGCGCATCCCCCGAGAGCCGCGGGTGGAAGGAGCCCCGAGGGCAGCGCGGCGCCACGGGGGGCAGGTCCGCGGGGCGGTTGCGTAACCCAGGTCTGCCGGACAGCGCTGCGGCCACGGCGGGGAAGGAAACCCTGGGGAAGCGGCCGTGCCCTTACCTGCGGCTCGCTCGCCCTTCCCTTCCCTGCCCGTCCGGAGTCCGCCTCACTCCGCGCCCAACGCTCCCTCAGAGCACCCCGCGCCCGCCCGCGCCGCGCCCGCCAAGGTGGAGGACGGGGCGGCCCAATCAGCAACGCCCCCGCCTAAACAGGCAAGAGGCGCCGCCAATGAGAATGCGAGAAGCGCGCTGGTCCCGCCTCCCATACTCCAGGCCACGCCCCCAGCTCCCACGGCGACCCTACGGGAATCGGTGACCGGCGGGGCCCGTGAGGGGACAGGGGACAGAGGAGTGGGCACGGGGCATGCACGGGGACAGATGAGTGGTACCAGGCGAGCCGGGCAGGGATGTGTGGGGGACAAGGGATGACCGACGACGAGTGGCAGGTGTGTAGGGACAGGCGGGAGGGACACAGGGCAGTGAGGGGACACAGATGAGCCAGGGCGGGAGCTCCTGACACCTGAGCACACAGGGAGCGGTAGGAACCAGGCCGTGTTTGTGTTCCCGTGGCAAAGCTGCTCTCCCTCAAGGTGTCCGTGCCCATACCCTGAGGGTGAGGTGGGATTGGGTGAAGTCAGGTGGGGTGGGATGGGATGGCTTAGGGTAGGAGAGAGGTGGGGTAAGAGGGGATTCGCTCGGGATATACAGGATGGGTTGGAATGGGAGTGAAGAGGGGTGCGATGGGTGGAGTAAGTTAAGGTAGGGAAGAGGTGGTGTGGGATGGAATGGGAAGGAGTGGAAAGGAATGAAATGGAATGGAAGTGAGGAAAGATGGGGTAGGAGAGAGGTGGGATGGGATAGAACAGGAGTGAGAAAGGGTGATAGGATAAGGTAGGGGACAGGTGGGGTGGGATGGACATCTTCACAGTGCCAGGGCACCTCGCCATGGTTTTAGTGACAGCTCCTCAGGCCCTCCTGTGGTGATGTTGCAGGGGTCTTAATTACTCTGAAGGATGAAGCTCCCAAGACTATGTTCCCCTCAAATTGTCCTTTGGAGTGAGCTCCCTCTGGGATGGAGGCAGATCTTCAGGCTAACAGGTGAATCAGGGGTATCTCCCCACTAGAGATGATGCCAGACCAGAAGAAGCATTTGTAGGGCTCTAAAGGAAAGTCACGTTTACAATAGAAAAAGGCTGATGCTGGTCATGATTTTAAAAAGAAGAGAAAGCCCTCAGATGCCCCCAAGGCATGTTTTATTAAAAGAAGGGCTATTTTCTCTCTTCCAGCTGCACATCTGAGACTAACACTGATTTTCTGTGGTCTCTTTTCTTTGGAATGTAATACAAAGGGATTTAATCAATAGGGTGCTACAGAAACGTAAATAGGTTTTTGTAAAGATGGCTTTGAAAATCTATAGAATGTAATGAAGAACTAGAAGACTCCCTTGTAATTATTAAATACCCTATAAAAATCTATGTAAGGAATAATTCTCCATTAGTTAAAAGATATATAAAAAGATGTGTGCCATTTATAGCAGCACTTTCCAATAATAGCAGAAAATAAATAGTGTGAAGAATGAAATCAATAGTGTATCCCACCTCATCTCTGCAGGCAGCAAAGAGCAATGCATTGGAGATTGCTGTATTTGCAACAGAGGAGTTTCTTCCAGGTCCCTTAACTAAGGATTGACTTATGCCTTGATACCTTTCAGGGTTTCTGCTTCAGTTCTACTTTTATTTTTAAATGTGTAATAGGTAACTTATAATAGTAATTATTATTTTCATTGATTTGTCCTTGTGTCTAAAATATTGATCCCTGACCATGATCTTACTGCTTTAGGCATTATGCAGAACAGTAAGCAAGCTATGGAACCACAGATGTCACTATATATAAACTAATCAGGTTTTAAATCAAATTATCTGCTTGTTGGTTTTTGTTTTGGGAATTAAACCTGGTAGGATATTTTCCTTTGTCTCCATTTATGTGTGTTCCCTTTGCATGATGTGTTATTTTAATATTCTGAGTAGGAAGAGCATCCACTGGGCTTTTTCTGTCCTGCGTTTTATGTTATACAATTTCCTTGTGTCTTCTTATCTCCATCCTCTTAACTGTATCTTGTGTCTCAATTTTTATTAATTTTCATATTGGGAAGGATGTTTCCATTGTGATGAAGCTGCCCTGGCATATGTTTTCCTTGTAAAATAGGAATCTCTGCAGTTTTGAAAGCAAGTTAACCAACCTATGCTCAGGAAAAATCAGGAAAGCCAAGGTCAGCACTTTGGGTTTATATGCATCCAGGCACTATTGCTAAGATGAAGGGGAAAAATCCCTAAATTCCACTGATTGCAGTGAAATGTTCTTCAAAGCAGATAATTGTCAGAATGGCAGCAATTGTAGGATTTTAATATCCCCTGTTATAAGCATTAACGATTTCTATTAGGAAAGGTCACACAACAATATATTATTTAGACATGTAAAAATGGTGTTGCAAAAATAATAGGATAAGAGCAATTGAGAGAAGGTTCTTTGTGGAGTCCCACCCTTCACCCCAGAGCTGTTCAGGCCATGCACCCTGTGCCTCTTAAAGGCTGTGGCCATCTTCCCACAGCCCAAGTAGTTGCAGAGTGCCAAAACCTGGAGGAAGCTGTAATTCTGGAAAGGATACCAAAGGAGGTGATAAAACAGCTGCTACTTGCAGGATCCACAAGCAGTGCTGTGAGCTCATCCCACAGAACTGAGTGGGAGTTTGTTACTGATATCCCAGAGCACAGGCTTAGCCCGTCTCCTCCAAATCCTGAGCTGCTCATTATCTTCAGTCTGCACCTGCTTCCCATCTCCAGATTTAATCTGTAAGCAAAAGTGGCCTCTCAAGTGTGCTGAAGCAGACACTGAGAGTTTTAACACAACTGAAGCACTGTAACCAAAAGATTTTGCCCCCTGACAATGTTACCTTGATTTCTGATCATCAAAATACAAACCCTGGCTAAGTCCTGCAGCCTTTGCAGATGTTCTGGTGACAAATTCCCCTTTTTTAGAAGAAACAAGTAAGTAATGCCTGAAAATCTGTAGATGCTCAAGAAGTCAATGCTTCATCTTTTACATTTCTGCTTACTGGGATAATCCCAAATTCTTTGGCCAGATATGGATTATGATTTCTTGCAAATGGCTGAGTCTGGAGATTAGAATGGATAAAGCAAGTAAAATTAATGTTGACTCTGTCAGCATTATAATCTTGATTGTTTCTGTTTCTTTTTTAGAACATAAAAAACACAGTTAGATCCATCTAGCTTTGTCTTTTGTCTCCAGCAGCCAAGACTGGCTGCTTAGTAAATCAGTGTAAAAATAGGCTCTATGTTCTCCTATTTACCTTATAATATTCCAGCAACTAGGGAGGTAGGGATTTCTGGAATTCATGGTTGAATCTAAGTTACTCCACTTAGTAGCTACCAGTGGTCCTGTTCTCCAGGAGTTTTTGACTCTTTTTGAACCCATTTGTGGTTTTGCTTTCCACAATGTGCTGTGACAGGATAGTTCCTCACTGTGTAAAAACAATTTCAAGTCTTACCCCTGTTCATGAGTTCCTTTGTTATAGAGGCAGTAAATTTATTGTTTATACTTTCTCACCATCATCTGAGGACAAGGTGGATTGACTTGAGATGAAGGAAGAGGGCAGGTTTAGATTAGATATTAGGAAGAAATTCTTCCCCGTGAAGCTGTAGAAGCCTTGGCACAGGTTGCTCAGAGAAGCTGTAGATTCTCCATCCCTGGAAGTGTTCAAAGCCAGACTGGAGCAACCTGGTCTAGTGGAAGGTGTCCCTGCCCATGGCAGGGGTTGGAACAAGATGATCTTATAGGCTCCTTCCAAAGTATTCTGTGATTACTTTCTAGACTTTAACTGGATTTTTCTTCAGCTCTCCTTTTTAAATTTTATGTAGTTTTCTCTGTTTTCACTGGGAGACTTTATCACCATCCTCTCTAGCCTATCTAATTTTACAAGAAAACACTGCTTTGAAACTCTGATTCTGCTAAAATGACTGTTGAATTTTCCTGGGTCTGGAATAGACAAGAGCTGTCTGGCCAAGGGACTTTGAATAACTCTGAGCATCTGGGCTAAAGAGTCCTATGACTCTGGGGATCTCCTCATCATCTAAGGGGGAAACTACTGATTTTTAACATTTAGTTTCCCTTTTTGACCAAGGGAAAAGCCCCACACTGACATTTTCAGAGGGCTCTCCACTTCAGTCTCCAGATGTCCTGCAGTGCTGGAACCAGTGTCTGTGTGTGTGTGGTTGGGGTTATTTTTCCTTGTGCATTGCTTTGCACTTATCACTGCTGAACTTCATCTGCTGGTTTATCACCCAGTCACTCAGGGCAGTGAGACAACATTGCCTCGACACCTCTCCAGTGTCTGTGTGTGCTCAGCAACTGGAGAGCAGCTTAGCTGCAAAATATTACAGAGAAAAGCAAAAATGTGCAAAGCAAACACTGCCTCTTCTTGCTTTTTATCTACAGAGCATTTTACACCATTCTGGGTACAGGAATAATAATTGCACAAATGAAAAATTCCTGCTGGAAAGCAGGCTATCCTCTACCTGCTGTAAAGTTTCAGTGCCTGTAGTGCCCTTGTGCACATTACTCCAGGAGCAGGTTGATCATGGAGCAGAGCTGTTGCCTTTGGGGGCTTGGATATGCAGGGAAGCATGTGCTCCAGCTGGGATGTCTGTTCTCTCCAAATCTGGTACGTGGGGGTCAGGCAAGTGTGGAGCCCTAGAGAGGGCTTCCAGCAGCTAAAGGGGCTACAAAAGAGCTGGAGAGGGGCTTTTATTAGGGGCATGGAGTGCTAGAACATGGAAAAGGACCTTAAGCTGAAGGAAGGCAGGGTTAAATTAAGTATTGGGAAGAAATTCTTCCCTATGAGGGTGGTGAGGCCCTGGCACAGGTTGCCCAGAGAAGCTGTGGATGCCCCATCCCTGGAAGTGCTCAGGTTTGGGTTGGATGGGGTTTGGAACAATGTTGTCTAGTGGAAGGTGTCCCTGCCCATGGCAGGAGATGGAATGGGATGATCCTTAAGGTCCCTTCCAACCCAAACCAGCCTGTGATTCCATAAGAACCTGTGGACTGCTCTGGAACCCCTCAGCTCCCACATTTGCAGTGGGACACCCCCTGCATTTTGGCTCTGTTGCTCCCTAAATCTCCTCTCAGGCATATCCCTGTTGTTTCTGAGCATCTTCAGGAGCAGACAGAGGTCAGACAAGGAGCTTGTGTCTTTTAAGGCAACCAGAACAGGAATAAAGAATCTTTCCATTTAACATCTACTTCAGAGAGTGAGAGCTGTTAGAAAAAAATGAAGGGCTTTTTGATTTCACATTGCAAAAATTCCCTACCTAACATAAAGTCCCACAAAACAGAACTTTACTATCTTATAGCTAACCCTCTGCTTTAAAGACAACAAAAATGGCACGTCCCCATTTCTGTTGAAGGAATATTTTTAACCAAGAGATGTTTTTTCAGCCTAGATGCGTGATAGATCAAGGGGAAAAACAGGTTTCATTGACTTTTAAAACAACCTCCATTTCAAGAAAGAAAAACAAACCTTTTGTACTGTAATAAACAACATCCTTACAGTACAAGTGCAGCTCTCACATCTGAAATATTATGGCCAGATGCAAATTGTCACATTTGAATGAGGATGCTGAAATAGAAGGTTTTCATTTTGTTCCTTGTTTCTCTAAAATTTCTTTTAAAACTTCTTATGTCCTTTTCCAAGTGCTCTCAGCAGAGTCCTGGACTGTTTATTGCATAATTGGTTCATAAGGTCAAGGCCTGTACAAGCTACTGTGCACATTCAAAAGCAATCTTGGAGGTGTAGCCACAATTCAAGAGCATGACTGATGATGTCAGCCCAAATTCCTCAAGAATAAACTGTGGTTTGCTGCCATGTGTTAACAAGCAGAAACACTTGGTTTCTAGGATTTACCCAGTCAAACTACAGGAAGCTGAAACATCTGGCTTGTCAAAATGGTCACAAGGTTACAGAGGCAATGACAAAGATGTCAGAAAATTCAGTCCAGGAAATGAGCACAGTTTAACCACAAGATAAGTTTAGTCTCTAAACACACTGTCTTACCTTGCTGATGCACTGATTTCTATCTTTTTTAGATTTTAATTCTCCATGAATGAAACTCCATGTATTTTCAGGAAGTGCTAAACATCATGATGGTTTTTAGTAAGTAATTCTTACTACCTCTCCTGCTATTTCTTACATCTGTGATAAGAATTATTAGAAGAGACTTGCCCATTGTGACCCAAATGGAAATAAAAAAATGCAATGAGCCATAGCTATGTGACCTCAAGCCAAACGCTTCCAACTCATGTACCTAAATATAGACACCTAAATAAATGGCCTGGTTTTCAGGAGCACTGTGTGACTCTCAGAGTTGTAGGTGCTCTTAAAAATCAAGATGCTCATTTAGGTATCTAAGTACAGACTGAGTTTATGAATGTATTATTTAATTTGTTTCAGAATGTAAACAACTAAGAAAAAAACCAAAAAAGCTACTAGAAGTTTTATTTTTATATGTGCTAATTAGAAGGCCACAGAGTGTAATTCACTGCAAGACACAATTTACTCCTCTAAAGCAAATATTGTAGTAATTAATGTTTATTAATTGTTGAGAAGTAGAATTTAGGAGCCCTGTTTCTGAAGCAGTGCTAGACAGGTTTGATGGAGAAGTCCACTGTATGAGATTTATTTCCCTTTTATTAATCTTTATCCTTAATTATGGAGATTGACACAGGAAGGCTTTCCAAAATGTCATTTTAAGGAGCTTTGTTTATATTGAGAGATCATTAAAAAAATTCTGAATGTTTCAGTTTCCTTAAGTGTGATCCATAATCTTCAGGCTTCTCGTGTTTTTCTTTCTTCTCTGAAATTTTCATTCATTATTCTGGCACTTTTAAGTGACTACTGAAGGCATAATTGAAGTATCATGGGAAGCAGAAGGCTGTGTTATTAGTCAGCATGACACCACATACACATCCATTTAATGGAAAATAAGCAGGTAAGTAACAATTGAGACTCTATTTTTGAGCCTGAATTGTGCCTAGAAGTGAAAACTTAATTTTTCAATACTTCTACTAAGACATAATTTGGTTACAAACTTTTTCTTTGTGTGTGCTTGTATTTATATCATTGTATTATATATTTTAGCACTGGTTTTCTAGAGATCACATCAGTGACTGACAGTGATGATGCCAGTGCCCCTGTCCTGCCAGCCCTTGTGCAAGGGGAGCACTGGGGATGGCAAAATGGAAACAGTCTTGGTGACACAGATATTTTTGGGCAGTCACAGCTTCCACAGCACTGAGTCACTGCGGCAGAGCAACCTCTAAGGAGTGTCCTCCTTCCACATCAGCCAGAGGGAAGACTCTGCCCCCTGCTCCTGCTCTCCTAGCAGTGTGACACAGCTCCAGAAGGGATAGCCAGTCCATTCAGGAGTTATCTCCTACTAAGGCACTGATCTGCCAGGCTTACCCTTGCAGTGTTGCACTGCAACTTGAAGCTTTTCAGGCACTTGGCAGCCTGGATGTCTTAAAAAACCTGAAGGAAAATGTAAGCTGAGTTTACAGCTGAGCTGGGAAGGGGGAAAAAGAGCACTATTGAAGTTCCTAGGGAGGATGGAAACAGTAAATGGAAGATAAAAAGGAAAGATGAAACAGGGCCTGTAGTCTGATTGTGCCCTTTGCCTGCTCCAGGGCCACCTTGGGGAGCAGCCTGCTGTGCCATGAATGTCCTGTTCCACCAAGACATCCAGTGGCATGGCACCTTCCCAGGCTGTGACATCCAGTGGCATGGCACCTTCCCAAGCTGTGACATCCAGTGGCATGGCACCTTCCCCAGCTGTGACACCCAGGGCCATGACACCTTCCCAGGCTGTGACACCCAGGGCCATGGCACCTTCCCAAGCTGTGACATCCAGTGGCATGGCACCTTCCCAGGCTGTGACATCCAGTGGCATGGCACCTTCCCAAGCTGTGACATCCAGTGGCATGGCACCTTCCCAGGCTGTGACATCCAGTGGCATGGCACCTTCCCAGGCTGTGACATCCAGTGGCATGGCACCTTCCCAGGCTGTGAGAGCTGAGAGCCCAGCAGGCACGACAGCCCCAGCTTCCAGCTCCTTTGCCCAGCTTCCCCCTTTGACCCCTGTACAAAGATGCCAATGCTGAAAAGTCTCTGTGTGGAGGGATAAATGTTCCTTACCATGGTGTGGCAGCTCAGGGCAGATGTGATGGCAACAAATCACCTGGATTTGTCCTGGCTTCTGGATGTGTAGAGAACTCATTTCCTACAGACCCATATGACTGAATGTACAAACTGTGCATGTGCCCAAAACCTCTGAACCAGGCTGCAAGGCCAGAGTCTGCTGGAAAAATTTAGCTGGATATATTGATTTATACCCAAAAGACAGAATAAAACCATCTCCTGCTGATTCAGGCCTCTTTATTATTTTAAGGAACAACTAGATCATTGTGCTGAAACTGGCTTTTAACAAAGTGGTGCTTGATTTTACTTCATGGTAAGCAAAGACCAGTTGCCAGGATTTCAGATAGTAAAACATTCCTTGGTTTATTTTCTCAGAAAAAGGAACTCCAAACCTCAGCTTTAATGCCTGAAAACGCCCTAGTAATTATCCCCTTTTTATCTGCATATTATTCCAGCTCTATAAACAAGCTTAAAATAGTAAATTGTAATATTAAGATTTGGGCAAAAGAGCATCAAAGGCAGTATCTTCAGCTCTCGTGAATTTCTTAAAGAGCAGAACTCTTTGAGTATCTCAAGCTGCTTATCCATTTTAATCTGGGAATCCCATTCAGGGGCCCATGGCCTGATACTGGAAATCACTTGATTTTCTTCTGGTGTCAAGCAAACAGGAAATGCTTTTCTGAGCATTGATGGTCTTCAGAATAGAGGTCAGATAAAAGGCCAGTGCCTTGAAACTACCTGTGCCTCTGTGTCAGCAGTTACAAAGACCAACACTACGAACCCAGTGTGTTTAATTCAAATGAGTCAAGTCTGGCTACAATTGAGACCTTTGAGGGGAAGGTGTGACAGAGCCCCATCTTTAGCTTGGATCCTGCTTTACCAGTGCAAGACCCCACAGCAAGAATAGTTTGGACATGCAGTGCTGAGGGATCACATCCACAGAGCCTCTCTTGGATCTTCTTTGGGTCAGATCTTCACAGAACTCACTGGTAATTGCCTCTGAGCAAGGACAGAGGAAAAAGGGAATGCCAAGTCTTTCCATTCCATAATTATGCTTTGTAAATAACATGATCCTTCTTAGGTTTAGATTTCTCTGCCCAGCTGTGATTACATGATCTGAGAAATGCACTCAAAAAAAGATGTTTTCTGCCTTTGTGGACTACCTAGAAGTTGCTTTATGGAAACAGAATGCCCATATAGATAATTTAGATCTTCAGACTCTCCTGGTTTATGTTTTGCAGATTCCTGAAAAATAATGAGGTTGCCTTTTCCTCTTCCCTTCACCCCAGGAATGCACATGCTCCAGAGCAACAGCTTCTGTTTTGGAAAAATGGGCAATCTTGTTGTCAGGACTATTCATATAGAAATGTCATTTCAGTGCTTGGTAAAACAATTCCATTTCCTCATCTGCAGTTCTACCTCATTCCAGGTAGGAAGCTGCTCATTTTCCTTTCAGTCCACTGCAAAAAGGCACAGCAAGCTCCAAAGGCCCATCCACTATTGGAGAGCTCTGATCTCTCTCAGATTTATCAGGAGCTGTTTGCAATCCCAGCCAGGGCTGTTACAGTGCTATTGATGGGAGATGTAGAATCTCCTCTCCAGCACTGCTTGTTTTTGTAACCAAAATCCATGTTAGGGCCTTCAAGCAAAGTATCCCATGTGACAATCATTTGCCATCACTCTTTCCTCACTTGCCTTTTTCAAAGTTGGAAAGATGATGTATGGTGTCTTTAGAGCAGGAAGAGTGCAGCTAGGAATGTTAGAGTACAGATGTAGTTCCTACTCACAGGCAGCTGCTACTCAGCCTTCTGGACAATGCTCCTCCATAGGGGTTGGTTTTATGAAAGGAAGTTGTCTTTTCACTCAACAAGGAACTTGTCCATAATCTTTAAATGCCAAGCTTTGCATTAAAAACAAAGTATTTCTGAAGACTGTGGGTTACAGCTGTTTTATCATCCTCTTAAAAACTGTGAATTAAGAGATTTAAAATATTTCTCCTGAGTGTTTTGATTGTAACTCTACAAGTAGTGTAATTTACCAGTAGCACACATCAGGAAGACATGTAGCTCATCCAAAGCCTTCCAGACAGCCATTGCTATCAATAACCAGGCAGGAGTGCTCTGATGAGTGGGAGCAACAGCTTTTAAGCCATACAGACTTTGCAGCAGTAGGTAATTGTCATTATTACCCCAGAGTGAGGAAAACAGGGATGAAGTGATTCACCCAAAGAGCACTGTGAGTCAATTGGGGAGCTGGGAATAGAGTGCAGAATTCCCTGCATTATCCATTGGAGGCCTCAGATAATATCATTTCATAAATGCTCTATCTTTGTAAAGACTTCAGTGCTATAATTATCTTCCCAGGACTCTCATGGAAACAAGATATTTATAACTCCATTAAGCCTTTCCTGGTAATTTTATGATCAAAGTGAAAAACCCAAATAATGCTGTGCCAATCAGTCGCATGTCCAATGTCATCCAGAATGGCCACATGATGAAAGCCTCTCCTTGGCTGTTGCAATTAAGTGCTTGCTACCTTCTGACTGCCTTTCCTGTGTCCAATTCCCCTTCTACCACATGGTGGACAGGGAGTATTTTTTGCAGTGTGATGAGCCACACATTTAGAATGTACCAAATAACTGGGAAAGATGCTTGTTGGCAACAGAGCCTACTGGTTTGGGCTATAAATGCTTCCTAAAATCCTTTCAGGTGTGCCAGGTTCACCTAAAATGAGGAAAGCCATCTCAGTATTTCCACTAACCTTTGTATGCCCTTAAAATTGCAATCCTGATGCCAAGACTAACTCTAAACAACAGGTTAGGGACTGAGGCTTTTGGACCCTGGTTCAGCAAAGCACTTAAGCCTGTGCTTAAATCAAAATCCATTCTTATTCCCCAGATCCATTTTAAGTGTTTGTTTAAGGCAAAACACATGCTTAAGTTGAGTTTTGCTTGGCAAAGTGCCTAAGCCCAGCACAGAGCAAGGGCCTTAAAATTAATTTCTTTTTGAGGGAAAGTCATTATTTTTAGCCCACCTCTCAATGGCCACAGCACTATCTTTTAGTCCCCAGACAGCTATTTTGAGGAGGTGTATGTGCTAAGCTGAAAGTTCTGGGTTCTGTGACAATCAGTGGCACAGAAAAAAGAAAGACCACTTGACATACTTGGCTTGAGAGGGGCCTTTGGGGAGGCTTATTAGAGGGAAGACATGAAAGAAGTTGTGATTATTCTGGGAGGTGGCTGCTGATACTGTGGGTGATCTTTTCACTGTGCTGACTGGACAAGATTCACTTACAGGAGGTCAACAATTTTAACGGGAAATGTTTTCAGAAGTTTTATATTTCCACAGGAAATTCATTATTTCAGGGGAAATGTTTATACTCTCTTCAAAAGTATATAAAAAATTGTCTGGAATGTGTTAGTTTCCTTATTTTTTTTTCTGTGAAACGCTTCCCTGAAATACAATTATTAAAGGAATATTCATGTAACAGAGTTTTATTTCTCATTCCTTGTAACACTAGATTTCCTGTCTCATTAAGACAACTCTTACCATTGTTTCAACAACTTTGACACTGGAATTTATCAGGTAGATCTGGCCTTTGCCACATCTGGAGGAGGAACAGTTACATTTTCTAAGATTTTTATTGAGGGATGCTCTACTACTTTCCCTTTAACACCCAGACTTCATATAGAAGGTAGAAATAAAAAAAGTAGCTTGAAATGCATTTTATTTCTCTGTGGGCTTAAAAATCTTTGGCTTCTTACAGTCTGGTGGTAATGGCATGGATAAAACCTTACTCTGATTCCTGCTATGCCCTGATATGTAGGACAGCTTTCTAACAGCAGGGAGAGTCAGGTAAAAGGACAGATCCCCCATGGAAATTTGGCACTGCTGTATTTAAAAGCTGATTGGACAAGCACTTGAAGAGGAATAATTTAGATACTCTTAATCCACTCCTGCGCAGGGTATCTCAATGACCTTTTAATGCCCGTTTAACCCTGTCCCATGGGAAAGTCTTTCCCTCCCCCAGAAGCTTCTGGATTATTTCCAGGCAGAAGACCCCTTTTAGCTCTATCACTTGACCATCACATTGCTTTACTAATCCACCTCCCTTGTTTTTTTCCACCTTGGAAAGTACAGCGAGTGCCTGGAGCTGTCATCCACAACAGGCCAGTGATGGGACCCCACAGTCAGGCCCACTTTTCTTCACTTCTGCCATGAACAGGTATTTCTTTCCTGCCAAAAGCCTGCACTTCCAATAAAAACATGTCCTGCCTTTCAGGACTAATATTTTCATGGCTGATTCGCGACTGATGGGGAGTTGCTAAATCCTGTAGCCCCACAGAGATGAGGCTGCTGCAGCTCCACACCCCTGGATCCAGCAGACACATCCACAGATGTGTAAAATGTGTGTATCGACTAATGGTTCCAGCGGCCAGCTCAGACAGAAACACTCAGCATTCAGATAAACAGCACCAGTGGCCTCATCCTGCCCCCTGCTCTGGCAGATCAGGGTGGAGGTCTATGAGTGCAAAATATTTATAAAAATGATCACAGAATCATAGAATGGTTTGGGTTGGAAGGGACCTTAAAGATCACCCAGTTCCAATTCCTTGCCATGGGCAGGAACACCTTCCTCTAGATCAGGTTGCTCAGAGGCCCATCCAGCCTGGCCTTACAAATATTATGGTAATTTCCAAATTTTAGAAATAAAATATACACTTCCAGGTAATACCGTGCATGAAATCCAAGGGAATGGCTTTCAGTTATGGAAGAGACAGTGGAACAGCAATTAAGATTGCAACTCATACACAGTTAACCATTATGGGCTAAAATAAAAGTTGGATGAATCATTTTCCAGTCATATAAATCACTGAAGTTGTTCTATCCATCATGAAGGTAAGCCAACCATGTAATGAATTATACAATGTATTATTTTCCTATGCATGTTATTCCCATAGTTTGTTCTGCTGTTCAAAGTCTATTTGTATGAGGGGATTTTTTTGCAAATACTTTTAAAACGATGAATAATTACTTGCAAGACTAAAAATGCATGCCAGCTATTACTGTATATTGAATTTGACAGCAGTTAAAGTGTTGGTATCTGAACTTATTTGACAGCATCTTCAAACAACTTTTACTAGGTATTCTTTACAAGATTAAAAATTCTTAGATTTGTGCAATTTGTTCTATAACTCATGGAAGGGAAAGTAAAAGTGTTCTAGATAATAGACAATCAGTCTCATGAGCAGGAACAGCTTTCCTTGCAATCACTTTTTATTGGGAGCTAAACACGGTCAAACCTTCATTGCAAATTCATGCAAGGACCGATTCTGAATCCTGTGGAGCAAAATAAAGCTCAGCAGAAATTTCAGGTGCTCCAGTGGAACAGATCCCAGATGCAGTTTTTTCATTACAAATGTATTTTATTCGCAAGATGTCGGCACTGGTTGTAGGCAGAGCAGGCCAGACCTTCACCTGCCCACACAGGCAGTGACACACAAGTCCCCACAATTTATCAGGATGTGGAGCTGATCCAGAGTGTCTGCTCAGACTGTCCTGGATTTTGTGCTCACCAGCACCAGGGAGCTGTTTGTTGTTACCATTGTGATTTCTTAGCATGAGGCACCAATTTGGCCTTGGTTTGAAGCGCCCTGCAGGAAGCAGTGACCTAGCCCAAGGGAGCTGCTTCTCTGCTGGTTCTGGCACAGCTTCCACACAGGATTTCCAGACACTGCAGCTTTTTGCCCTGAATGTTTGGTTGGTGAGTTTAGTATATCAGATTTGCAACGTCAGTGAGTAACTGGCCCACAAATTATGAATGCAGCAGGAGAGCTTGGACTGAAGCACTGGGAGGTGGGCAGCCAGGGGAGAGCACAAGTATGACTGCAATGGTTTGGCACAGCACAATGTACAGCACTGAAAGCCGAAATCAAGAACTCTGCAGGCAGAGAAGCTGTCTGAAGATGTGGGATTAGGAAGCAGCTCAGTGGTCCATCCATCCAGCATGGGCTGGCAAAGAAAGGTCAGTGCTGCACAACTTTCATTCCCGGCATTTATACTGGACCTGTAATGGTGCCATGGGTTGCTGTGTCCCCACCAAGTGTAAAGGGCTCTGAAGAAAAGAAATTCAGAAAAAACACATCAGTTAGTTTAGTTAATGGAATTACCATTGTGCTTTAATGTTAAGATATAAGCATTCTTGCATCTTCAGTCTTAGAGAGCCAAGACCAAATAACAGTAATTATTTCTTGGCTTCGCCAAAGCCATCGAGTAGGGCCTACATGGTTAATTACTATTCCAGTCACTCTGTCAGGGTGACACATGAGCTCTTAAGAAACTCACAGTTTTGAATACTTCTTTCAAAATATTCAAATAATGAAGTGGTGAGTATGCCATTCTACCTTAAGTGTAAAACCTTTCTGTGTCTCAATCGCTCATTCAGTCTTACTCTAATCATTTACCTTCCAACCCTGAATATGGAGTGGAAGAGCACTACAAGTGTTACATCTGATTCCATATCTTTAAAGTATTAGTGATCTCGTTCCATATTTACTGGTTTTGTGAGCAACAAGTATCAAATCTCTGCTAATGTTTAGGCAACAATGAGACAAAACATTCTTGTAAGCACTTTGTTGTATCGGCAGTGCTGTATTGGAATTGCGGGAATTACTCTGGATTTTCTGAGTTAAAACAAAGATACATGTTTTATAATACTCCTCTCAAAATTTATCTAAGCACAGTTGAGCATGGTTGTTCAGCTGAGCTTGATGAATGAAGGGTATAAAGATGGAGAATGCCTCACAAATGCATGGATCTCTTACCTCCTTTGGCACTGCATCCAACAGCACAAATTCATACTTGTACAGGAACAGCACAACCAACAGCTGGATTTCCATGATTGCAAACCACCTGCACGAAAAGGGAGGAAAGCATTGGCCCTCCAGACTGACCATCACATGTGTGTTATTATCAGGTAAGAAACAGGGTGTCTTTGACACATTTTACACTCTGTGCTTTAGTTCTGCCTGAAAGTTTATCTTCCATAGGAAAACTGCTGTAGTTTGGGTTTGTTGCTCATCAAAGAACATGAATGTGGCAGCTGCCTCTTCTTTCTCTGGTGAAACACTGGACTGACAGTATCCTTCTGACACCTATTTTAAACCAGTTCCTTATCATTATGGATTTTTCCACTGTATAAACATTTATGTTCTCCTAACACTTGCTGACTTGAAATAACTTCCTAGGAGTGAGAAGGCAGTCAAACAGAAAAGGCCATATGACTAATTGTGCTATATAAAGTTATATAATACAGCTGGGAGCCTGGTGACATCAGAGAGCAGTGACAGTGGGAGTTATTATTTAATGCGTCAGCATTAGGATGCAGTAGGAGACCCAAGGGTATGGTTTCTTTTTTCTGTAACACTCTCCCAAAGGTATTTCTTAGGCCAGAGATGATTTTGCATAACTGCAGGTGAAATCCTCCAGGCTACTGGTTTTTAACGCTTGTGTGTACAAGAGCTTTCTGCATTCACCAGTGTGCACCTATGCCAGGTCATGGGATTACTCACTTGCAGAGTTTCGACACAAGTCTTAAATACCCAGTTAAAATAGTAATACCACCTTGCTCTTGTACAGAGAAATGCTGGGAAACCTGGATAAAAGAGCTATGGGGGAATTCACAGGGGAAGAGGCTACATGACCACACATGGAGTTGGCCAGGCAGGTGTGAAGGGAAGCTAAAAAGCTTCACAGATCCAAGGTAACTCCTGCAGAGCCACCAGGCTCTGCACATGGAGCCACCCTGAGCTCTGGAGTGGCTCTGGATCCCAGTGCTTGAGGGGACAACACACCCATGCAAGACAAGCACAGTCACACAAGCAGTAATCATCTGCATTTTGGTTTGACCAAAGTAGTCAAACTGACATCAAATTTTTCTCTTAGGTAAAAAATATGGCACAGAAATGGCTTTTTGGAGCTCTTCCCACATCAGTTTGGTAGGATATTGGACAGCTAAGTTATTTACTAGCTTTCAGTTTGATTAAAGTAGCTTTTAATTTTATGCTGAACTTTTGCAACGGAGAAATTAAATGTTACATACATTTCATTTATAAACCTCATTATGGAAATAAATAAAAATGCACCTTAAACTTGAAATAGCATTGTTTCATTCAGTTGTATGAAGGTAATTTTCAACCTGAATCTTTGATACAACCCTTGATTTAATTTTTTTTTTTTTCAAGACCATTACATTATTCTTTTACAATTATTGCTGAAAAACCTGAAGGTATGTGTTACCATGTGGACTGCCAAAGGGTCTGAAAGGGCTTTTTTGTTTCTCAGCAAGAAAAAGATTCTCCATCTGTTGTCTGTGTAGAAATGTTATACTTTCCTCTCTAAACAAAAACTTATTTGAAAGATGTTATCAGAGTCCAGAGAACAGCCTGAACAAAGATATAGGTCAGGATACAAAACAAGCAGCTTTCAGAAACATTATTTTGCAGCTTTCCCTGTACCTGCAGATGCCTCTTGTGAATTTTGCTGTTGCCCTTGCTGGGAATGAGGCTGTGCTCAGATTTAGCTCAGGAATGTGGTACAAGCCACCGAGGTACAGCAGTGAGTGAGCACTTCCCTCTGACAAGCCTAAATGGTGAAAGCAGTTTTATTCATTTTGTTCATGTCTTTAGTGCCTTCACAAAATTTATCTGGCACTTATCTCTAGCCTGCCATAGGGTGCAGATTCCAGAATGCAGATCCTCTGCAACACCCTCCAGATTCCTTGCTCCACATGGAACTCGAGGGAAAATGACTGGTCTTAAGGGTTCCAAGGAGACTTTTGTCTCGGAGGAGCTCAGGTTTTGAAGGCAGAGGATTGAGCACAGAGATGTTTGAACACAGGAACAAGGAGCAGCTGGCTCCCTGGGACTTTTTCCAGGAAGAGGGACAGCAGAGAAAACAGCGGAAGGAATGCAGGAAGTACCAAGACTGGCATTGCTGGAGGAGTGAAGTGAGACAGGATCTGCAATTTAAGCCATTCTACAATTCTGTGTGCCCTAATGCAAAGACCAGATTCAAACAGAGAGGAGCCAGTTAAGATACCTGAAGATCAGCAGAGATGTTAATGGCATTACAGAGAATGGAAAGAGTCTCAGACCTGACAAATGTTCTGTAGGTTTGTTTAGAACTGGTTTAAGGCAACCTAAATAACTGTGTCTGTAAAATGGTGTGTATGGAAGTGGAGCAACTCTCCTTTGATGAAAAGAAACCTCAGCAGGGGCAGAGCCAGGCTGAATTTCCTCCCTGGGTGGGGGGCAATATCCCTTGATACACTGGTCTCAGATTCTGCCTGTTCATTGTGACTTCACCTGTCTTTTCCAGGAATGAAACCACTTTCAGATCAGTTTAAACAAGGTGCAGATGGTTCCGAACATTAGGAGACTGACAAAGAGCAAAGCAAACATGTTATCTCCAAGAGTAAGAGAAGCCCAGTTCAAGAGAGTTGTTCTCTGCAGGGTTTGGGAATAAATAAACTCCAGCTGTTTCACTGACCTTCCTGGACACTGATGCTTCCCTCCTCCGAATGCCACAAAGCTGTCCAAGAAAGCATTCTTCTCTAAATTTGCCTCTTTCCAACGATCCTGTGGGAAGAAACTTTTTTTTTTCCAAATCAGCCTTATATAAATAAAGCTTAACTTTATTTCTTCAGGCTAAAAATGACCTTGGACAGCTAATCCTCAATACAAAGTTGCACTAATACAATTTTTTTGCACTCAACCTGTTAGTATTAGAGTCTGGATCCAAAAGTCAACACTGGATCAGGGAAAGAAATGAGGGTCCCATTTGAAACATATTTAGGTGCCTCAAAATGCTGGAGAAGTTTTCAAAATTACCCCTAAAGCAGTTTTCCTATTCCTCCCCATTTCCTAAATCCTGCATCTTGAGCTATTAAAATGCAACCTTCTCTTTTTAAATGTATCTACAAATGCAAATGTTCAACCAGTACTGAGGGAAGCCTCAGCCACAAAATTGTGTCACAACACACAAATAGTTCACACACATCTTGCACAGAAAAAACATTTCTAAGACAGGCAAATGCAAGGTCTATGAGCTTTAACTGGTGTAAGCCAGTGTGTGAGAAGATGAAAGACTCTCCACAAAAAACAGCTTGTCTGTACCCAAAGGGATCCCTGCTCCATCCTAAATTGCTTTGAGAGGAAAGGGACTACACAAGGAAAAAGGCAATACTGACTGAAGTTCTGGTGGGTGACAGTGAGAGAAGCACATCTCATGACTGCTGGGTGACAAACTGTACCAGCCTCCACAAACTCAGTGCTACTCTGCCAAGTAACACCCTGTCAAGCTTCTGGTGGTGAACTCCTCTGATGAAGCTGTCCCAGAGAAGACATCATCTTGCATTTATTTATTTTAGGGGGATTTTTTCAGCTAAGGCTGATTAGAGATTTCTGAGGAAGAAACCTGTCAGCATCAAAATCCAATAAAGAAGAAAAACAATCTCCGTGGTGATGAAGCAAGGTCATATATTTGGAATGACAATGTCCAAGGGGCACTCATCTATTCCTCTTGAAAAAAAGGGAGAGTTTCTAAAAAACAAGCTAACTTGCTCTTTAGAAATAAAGTTACTAAAAAAAATAAGCTGCTGCATCAGAGTTTCAGCTTCAGATTTCAAAGAAGCAGGAATTGTTAAAAGGGATTTCAAATCAGGAAGAGTTTGCTAGAAGGGAAGTTTTGTTTAAATTACTTCTTGATGTATTTCTATAAAAAAGACAAACTGTTCTATATTGGATGGTGCTAAAAAGAGCAGTTACAAGCCTGCCCACACAGCCACCTGCAGTGGAATAATAATCAAGAAACTAGATTAACTACTGAATTAGCAGAGATAATACCTACGAGAAATCATCTGGCAGGGAGAGGAGAATACTTGGAATCACAGAATTGGTTAGGTTGGAAAAGACGTCTCAGATCATCGAGTCCAACATTAACCCAGCACTGCCAATCCACCACTAAACCACATCCCCAGCTGCCACACCTACACATCCCCTCCAGGGATGGTGACCATTTTCCTGGGCAGCCTGTTCCAATGCCTGACAGTGCTTTCAGTCAAGAAATTTTTCCTAATATCCAATCTAAATCTCCCCTGGCACAATCTGAGGCTGCTTCCTCTCATCCTATCAGCTCTTACTTGAGAGAAAAGACTGATCCCCACCTGGCTGCCATCTCCTTTCAGGGAGTTACACAGAGTGGTAAGATCAGGATCAAAGTGATACTAAAGTACTACTACCATATTACCTGCAACATGTCACTGAATTTAAAAGAATTTTTTCTTCCTACAGGCTCCTCCTTTATGTCCCTGTATTCGAGGCCATTCTCCAGCCAGATTTAAGCACATTTGTCCATATGCTTTATTGTAAAATAAGTGAAGGGAAGAAGAGGCAGCAAAATATCCACACTAAGAGTGACAACTTACAGGTTTGAACATTTCTGGGTCAGGAAAATATTTCGGATTCCGGTGCAACCAATATGGTGACAACATCAGCATGTCACCTGCAGGGATGGTGAAATTCTGAAAAGAGAAAAATCTCTAAGAAAAGAACTGAAAATCTCACAAACAGTCCCTCCTTGGTAGTTCTCGACCATCAGTAGAAGATCCTAAGAAAAGACAAGTGAGAGTGATAAAGCCATGGTGGCCATATTACATGTCTGAAGTTTCTTCTTGCTGCTGGTATTTTTTCCACAAAACCTAAACAATGGGGAAGTTAGAAAGATTATTTGTGTTGTAATTTGGGTTTTTTTAGATATCAAAAGATCAGAAGCATTATTTCTGTCTTTCCTGCTTCTTGATTTATGTGAGCTGTTTTCTTTTTTTCGAAATATTTTGTTAAATACTTCCTTCAATGCAAAGAAACTCAAAGGAAGCCTTCTATGACAGTAGATAGATTATACTGATAATTTGATCAGTAATCTTAAATAGTCATGAGCACTGATTCCTTAAGAGTGTGGGTTTTTTCCCAAACATTTCTTTGCCAGATTCCTGAATGCTGACACCTTCCTTCTGAATGGTAGTGAAAAGGACAAAAAAGGAGTCTCATCAGTAACTAAAATGTAGATCCTTCTACTATTCTTGTGGTGTCTGATTCCTCTTTTATATGCCATTGTATCTGTAGTTCAATTCAATTCAATCTTAAATCAATTCAAAATTGAAGGCAAGACTGTGAGCCAGACAATCCAAAACACTCATAAATTAATGATGATAAATAAATCTATTTAAAAGAATATATATGTGAGGCTGGGGAATATCTCTATCACTGTAATTTTACCAGATCTATTGGGAAGACCCTTTCCAAACAAATCACATTTTTTTTCCTTTGGGGAAAAAAAAAACCCACAACCAAACCTCACCTTAATTCTAATTGGGTTTATGACTTTCTTGGTGATTGCACCTGGAGACCTCAGCCTTATGGCTTCCAAAGTGCACCATTTAATGAAAGGGATCTTCTTCAGGTCCTCCTCAGACACTTCCAGTTTATCTTTACCTGTTGTGGCATGAGAAAGAATACTTCACATAAACATTACATTCCATACTTGCTTTGATACAGGCTGGCATGTCTTGCTTTAGGACTGTGGGTGAAATACTTCAAGACTTCGAGAAGGGGCCAAACAAAGCCATGTTGGAAGTTAAAAGTCTTCAGAGTTTTTCTGTACTTTCATAGGATACTGCATGGAAATCTCAGGGACTGTAGGCACCAAGACAAGAAGCCATGGCTGAGCTCTTGGGCTCTGTTAACATTAGAAAATGAAACCAGGCCAGGGGAAAGGCTTCAGGAATTTTCTTTATTGGTTAATTACTGACATGTTTCTTGATAATGTTTTGACCCATGTCAACAAAGACATGGGACTGCTTTTTGAGGGAAAGAGGTTACTGCTTTTTGAGGGAAAGAAATTACTCATGGGGGGTGAGCCATGCTGGAAAAATTTGCCTCAGATGACAGAAAAGAGAACAGTTCCTGGTCTATTTTTTATCCATGAATAGCTGTAACTCTGGTGAACAGGACACCATGAAAAGCACCTGAACTGAAAGACCTCAACTATTAGGTACCTGGAAAAAGCACAAGACTGGGAAATACAAATCTAAGTTTAAGTGATAGGAATGAAGAAACAATCACAGTGTTCTTTTCTGATAGGAACGAAGAGACAAACACATACTGTTCTTTTTCTACTTCTTTCTGCTAACATCAGAGATGTTTTTGCTTAGAAATACATCTTGAACATATATGAGCAAAGACCTGAGAGCTGTCTATGCTATCAGTAGCACCCTTAATTGGAACACTCATTATTCCCAGCCACTGACCAAGTGTGCCCTGTGCTGGGCCAACACAGGATAAATCACTTCCAGCTTCCAGAAGGACAAAATCACATTTATTACCTGCTTTGCCAAAAACAGAAGCCAGGTCTTCCATGACTTTCTTGTAAATGGCAGGATTGGAGAGTATGAAAGCAAGGGTCCAAAATGCAACCTAAACAGAGATGGAAATCCTTGAATTGAGGGACTGGAACAGAATAACAGCAAATCACAGAGGCAGGTGAAAACATTTGGACTTTTTTTGTGTGTGCCTGCTGTGGTTGAGATGCATGGGGAGCTGTGCTTCCTGGGTAAATCCATACCTAAGGGCTCAGCTCCTGGGAGATTATGTCTAGTCATCTGCTGTGTACTCATCTTTAGGGAACATTATATAGCTTTGGCCTTGAGCTTTGAAACACAGAATCCTTTATTTTCAAATAACTAGGTGTTAAATGAACTACTAAATCATCATGCATGATTAGTTTTAGCTGCAGGAATGAAAGAAAAATAAATTCATACTAGCATTTGCAGAAACGAGGTTAAATAATTTGCAGGGCATTGTCATAGTGAGTCACACTAAAATGGGCAGGAAAAGTTTTAATTAACAGCAAAACAAGGAGTAGTATATCCTCTTTAGAAATAATTTGCTAACTGATTATGCAATGAAGTTGAAAATCAAGAAACTTAGGAAAGGAGAAAATCCTCTTAAGCAGGATGAAACCAGAAGGACTGGCAGCAGTGCCAGGAGTCTCTCTCCTCTTGCTGAGCTAGCGGGAGGTGCAGCCTGCACACAGATCTGGTCGTGGGCCATCTGTGCTGGTGAGGGATGAAACTCTGACTGTTATTTCCCAAACAGACTGACATGGATGCAGCCCTCCTTCTGAAAAGGAGGTAGCTTAGCCTTCCTGTACAGCATTTGGACACTGTGGCATCTCTCCATGGGCTAAGAAGGGATAACTGAATTGTTTTAGATAAAAGGGTTTAAAGTGCTTGTAAAAAATGCCCTTGGAAGGTGAAAGGCCTTTTCTTTCGTCATTTCATTCCCCAGAACAGTGGTTGTTACTATTCTGAGGAACAGAAAAATATCTGTATGTCTATTTACAGCTGAATATTACAGAAGTAAGTGTTGTGGAAGGAATGTCAGTTATCCTGATAACAGACAGCAGGCTATGCCTCCCACTTATGCCAACACGTGAATCCACAGAAACCTCACTGAAATGGATGAAATTCCCTTAGGCTAAACTGCAGTAATATCCAATCTCCAAAAAACATAGATATATCCGTTAGGGGAACATATAAAAATAACTCACTATCATGTTTTTCTAAATCACATCTGTAATGGACATAACTGTGCTGGAAAGAGCTTAGTAGTCATGGTAAATAAAGGATGTTTTTGCTGCTATGGATTTTTCATCTGAGAAATTCCTGTAAATGTCTTTGGTCAGCCTAAGCTGTCTTAGATATATTGGGCTTGTTAGCATACTTATATCAGTATCATTAATCCAGCAAATCCTTTTCTAACACAGACAAAACTTAACAGCTCTAGAATCAAACTATTGCTTTTCTTCCACTGGCATTTGTACAGCAGATTTCCCAAAAATGAAAGAGAAAAAATCACTTGAGGGTTTACACACAGATGAAGTTACTCTATATTATGCTTTTGATATTCTTTACAATTGGTAACACCAGGGTATCTGAAATAGTCTTTTCTATAATACAGCCACAGTGCTTCAAAACAGAGTTAAATGCTCTTCACAGCTTAGGACTGTGATCTTAATAGCTGTGAGGCTTATGTTCCTGAAATGTTATGACAGGGGACAACATAATTTCGGAAAAATACAAGAAGAGCTTTTCTTGTCATTGCTTCTGTGACATTGCAGCCTGGGTATATTTGTAGTGATGCATGTGGGCGTGATAATCCCTTCTTTGGAATCCATGGAGTGTGTGTGACCTCTGCTTCAAAGCCTTTCCTCCCCAAATCCAGGCTTTGGAGCAGGAGAGAGAGAAGGTGTTTCTGCAGCTGATGTACTTACAGGCACAGCATTTGCTTGGGCAGCCCAGAGCATCAGGAGACCATACTTGGGAGCTAGATGTTTTCCCTGCAAGTTATCCAGGAGATGTTGTAGAAGTGTCTGTTAAAAATAAAAGAAAATAATCTGTATTTCCAAGAATATATTAAAATGTAGTTTGGGGCAGGGCCTACTAGAGCTCAAGGACTAGCTTCTCAAAGAGAAGTAATGTTAGTTATGGCTTTTTTGGAAGGCACAATGTAGAGATGACAGCTATTAAAAGAAAGTGAAACTCACAGAGGCAGAGGGCAAGGAGAACTCAGTGCACCACATGAATTCCTCCTGAATACTTTCACTGCTTTCCATTTCCTTAAAGTTTTAGAGGAGTGGGTTCCCTCAGTCCCCATTGTTGCTTGTATGTGAAAGAAAGGAAAAAAAATCTCTAATCCCTTCTCTACACCTCTGCTTTAAAGAAGCTCAAAATGGGAATGAGCCAGCTGAACAAATGGAAATGAAGAAAATGTTCTCTCTGATCATGCCCAGAAGGTGCTTCTTATGAAGAGATGGTCTGACACATCAGCAAACTCCTTAGTTTCAGGCACCTTGTTGGTGACCTAAGCAGTGACTTCAATGGGCTGATATTTGGAACTATAGCAACTGTGTAATGTTCTAGGATCAGCTTTTGTTTACAGTATTTCCTTAAATGCAGGGCAACCATGCACTTGAGGCAAACCTTCCTGCCTACTTTTCAGAGGGGAAAAGGCCAATCTTGAATAAGAAAATTGCTGATTTTTTCCAAATTCCCATCCAACCTAAGACATCAAGTTTATGCTGCCCACTTCCTGCACCTTCTTTACCTACCACCAGCTCCTCTCCAGCCTTCTCTTTCTTTCTGCTGATCTGGTTTATTTTATTAAATAAATTGCAGTATGTAAAGCTTTTGAAGTCTAAATAAAACCTGTTTTGTTTAATGATCTGTCCTACAATCATTTGGTAGATCAAAATTCCCAGGCCAGTCTGCCGTCACATTTGTCAGCCCTATCGACAGAATTCCTGCCAGAGCTCAGGAGAATAACCAGGGGAACAACTTATCTCAGCTTTGACACAATCAATATTTAGGGTACTTGGCTCCCAAGCCAGTAATCTGCTATTTTCTACCAGTCTGGCTGTTGAAGGATCTGCTCACTCTACACCAGGGTTTATAAATAGCACATGTAAGGTTCTGAAGTTTCACAGCACGGTGCCCTCAATGGAACAACTGAAGGGTCTTTCTCTCACCTCTTTCAACTGCTCACTGCAGCGTGGTACTGCAGGCTGGGGATGGGCCATAGCTCTGACCCCTTGCCTTAAAATTCCCCAGGGAAAGATGTTAATTCTCAGAATTGCTTGAAAGGAACTAAATGGAGGAACAGGAGTCAAAGTTACGGGTCTGTCCTACTGCAGGTGACAGCAATACTGAAACATTTGGGTATAGCTATAAAAGCTGACATATTTGACTTATTTCTTCCAGTACTGAAGTAATTCCTGCCCTCCATTGCTTCAGTCAGAATATATAACAAAGTCATCTCATTTCCTAGCCTCGGATGTTTACCTTGGATGCGGTCTCTGAAGGGTTGGTCCTCTCAGCATCCAACACTACTTTCTCAAATAATTTTAGAAGCCATTTTTTGGATTTAGACCAGTTCCTGTAAAGAAAAGCAACAAACAAGAAGCACTGAACTGAGGCAGCACAAACCAACATTTCCTTTTCCATGAGAAGCCCTCCTTGGGTTGTTTTCCAAAAGCCCCTGGGCAGCAGTCAGCTGATGAACAGCCAAGTGATGACTGGCATGAGGAACAGCACGTCCAGGGCCTTCACCTTGGCCAGATCTCCTCTTGCAGCCAGGACCTGGGACTGCAACACTCCTACATTTTCATACCTTTTTATTACAGGTTTTTATTGGTGATTTGGACAGACTGCTTAGGGCAATCTTTTAAAGAATGATACTCTTGAAGAAAATCAAGGCCATTTTTTTAGAGCATCCTCAATTCTTTCTGAAGGTATTCTGAGGTGCTAAAGGTGCAATGATGGCCCTGAGAGCACTGACAGTGTCTGGGAAGCCCCTCATCAGGGTTTAGGTGTTTCCACCCAAGGTCAGTTCTGGGACAGTGCAGACATATAACCTGGGACTGGTATTGGGAAAAGAGCAGAGAGACACCTCATTGGAGGCCCCCTGAGCTTGGGACTCACATTTAGGCTCAGGCTCTTTACCCCATTCTGCCGCTCCCTGTCAGGTCCAAGCTCACCTAAGCCAGGTTATTTCTGCTTTATACCAGAAAATGCACAAGACAAGGTCAGAACTTTTTTGAAGCACTTAGCTAAAAACGTGCTTCACTTGAGGGCACACCATCAGTATAAACTGGGCATCATCTTCCAGGGGAAATATCTCCCATGGCTGACACTGCAGCAAATAAATGTCTGTAGTGGGTACACCACATTCATCATCTCTGCCCCTTTACCTCAGGAAGCACTCAGGCATCTGAGAAGCATATTCAAAGTCCTCATCATACTTCTGAAAATGCTCTTCAAACTCCTTGATTTCACTCGGACTGGTTGGGCAGATGCCCTTCCCAAACAGCGTGTTCACCACTGCAGGATACATGACATGCCTGCAAGGACAAGGTGTTCAAGACTTAGGGGCCACAGGAAGCTGTTGCAGCAGTTTTAGCATGCTGGACTGCCCACCCTGGAAGCTGTGGGACTCAAGGGTCACACCAATATGGAAGGGCTGGCACAAGGCTCACACCTCAGCCCCCCACTTATTTCAGATTTTAAACAGAGGCGGGAGACTCACAGACCTCAGGCTGGTCTTCTACACATGGCTGAACTTCACCTGCTAGGGTTTGGTCACTCGAGTAGGAGCAGAAAGGCTCTGGCCACCGAGGTCCCCTTCTCCCCATTAACCACCCCTCTCATTTCAGTTTGACCCACATGAACCTTCTGGGCATTGCACAAACCCCTCTGGACCAAACATCCTGAAACATCCTTCCTCTGGCTGCAGCTTTCCTGGGCAGATAATGCTTTTCTGGTTTCTTTTCATCTCACTCTTTCTTGCTTTCTCCTCTGTTATCCTGCAAACTCTGAGCTCCTTCCTCAGACCCTTCTCCTGTACTCCAGGAAACTCTTGTGCAGCCTTTGCTGTGTCCCAGATGCTGCTAAATGAGTATTTCAGGGAACAGTGCTCACTTTTCTGATAATAAGGAAGAGGGGGCCATCTGGTGGCTCTATGGATTTCATTTGGAGACAGCTAAATAACAATTATTCAGTGCTGTATTCCAATACTTTTGCTTTGCCTTGTTTAGCAAAACAGAACCAATCACCCCCTACAAGATTTCAAAGCCCCTCTCCCCCACATTTTTCCCAGTTAATCCAAATTGCAGTAACTGGAGTGAGAGGTGCCAAGTGATTTAACTGCACTAACAGCTGCATCTTACTGTATAATGCAGGTAAAGGCAGCAAAAGACAATGTGAATGTGAGTGTTAGAAAGAGGTCCAAACCAAAGGCAGTATCTGTCCCCATCCCTGGGAGTCTTCAAGGCCAGGTTGGATGGGGCTCTGAGTGACCTGCTCCAGGGGAAGGTGCCCATGGCAGGGGATGGAATAAGAGGATCTTTAAGGATCCTTCCAACCCAAACTATTCTATGTTTCCATGAATATTCAACTTGCAGTACAGATGGACAGACAAGATACAGGTGTTCTCTCAGATAATCAGGAAGAAGAAAGAGTTAAAAGCTTTGTTGCTGTCACATGAAACAATTTTTTTTAACGTGAAGGTCTGGCAGCCAAGTCAGTTGCAGAAGGTCATAGTTAAGCTTCAAGCTAAGCTTGGCTCAAACATGGAAATTTCTCATCCTGCAGAAGATTAAGCATTTTTTCTAAGTTCTTTAGAAATAATGTGAAGCTTTTATCCCATCTTTTGGGAAACAGGGTTTGTTGGAACATGCTGTTTTCTTTTTTCTTCCAAACAGGCAGTTCAGACGCTTCTCCTAACTGGGAGAAACACCTTTACATGAAACCCTGTCCACTCTGTGAGCCACTTTGAAACCATGAAGCTCTGATGAGCATCCTGACAAAACTTTTGTAAGACTTTTGAGCTCCAGCTGCTTTACAGAAATATTTCCCTTCCATGTAGGACACCCCTGAGTTAGAGATGTTCTGCAAAACTCCCTTACCTTACCAGGTCATTGAGGTCGCCCGTGCCCTCCGTGCCCAGGTGAGCCATGTGCTCATGGAGCTCCTTACACAAAGTGCCTGAGAACATGTGCAGGTTACTGGGACTCATCTTCCCCTTCATCATGCTGTAGAGGTTACCATGGTTGTCATAAAATGCTTCTGCAGGAACAGAGACTAAATACAAAATGAAACAGAAACGTTTTTGGAAGTAGATTTTTCACTGAAAGATAGAGTGAACATTTTTACACTTAACTTCTAATTTAAATGCCTTAACCCTAATTTTCCCAAAGTAAAATTCCCTGGAAGCTTCCTTGTAACCATGCAAAGCTTTCGGTAATGGCTCTGCTTCTCCCAGTCTGTGTAACATCTTCCTGCCTCGTGAAGCTTCAGTGCCAGAACCAACAATCCAGAGATTTCCCCCCAGTGGGATGTACAGAGATGTGCAGGCACGCCACAAAACTGAATGAAGTGAAAAATCCCCAGTTTGTGTCTCCATGCTATGGAAGTACATCCTCATAAACACCTCATCCTATTCTAATGACTGCTGTACTACTGTGTAGCAACTAATTATTGCTGCAAGCTGATTTTCCAGGGAAGTGATAGGATTACCTACAATTGCTCTTAACAAGGTACATGCATGTGGGGCATCCAGCCACAGCAAAGGACCTGATCTCAAACTGGGGTTGCTGGATGGTGAAAACAATAATATTTCCTGGATCAGAAACTTCTGATTCCTTGAGACTGAATCCAAATCCCTCAGCTGGTTTACAGTACTGGGTCGTCATGGAGAAACTGAATTTCACCATTTCACATCATGGTCATGGATTAAAATAAGCATTTAAGGCATGATCAAAAAGCCAACAGGCTTTTGGTTGGGATTTAATGTTCCTGGGTAACTAGATTTGGTTTCCTTTTAAAAAGAGACAGGTCTCAGTTACCTGCATTCTTGACAGCTTGCTGTACTGCCTGTTCAAAATTTAAGTCTTCAGATTTAAAAAATATTTCAGCTCCTTCTTCCTCAGTCACAAAAGTGAACCGTTTTCCCAGAGCAAATATTGTGAACACAGGTCCATGCTGGAACAAACAAAGATTTCCTGTCAGTACACTGTTAACACATTTTGCAGGAGCCCCAGCACGACTTCAGTGCTGCTGAGAGGTCAGGAGGGAGGACCTGGTCATTCCTGCCCTCTGCACACCTTGACTCAGACCTGCACAGGATGAACATGAATCAGACCAAAACTTGCAGACTTATGACCAGAAGGGAATGTGGTAAGTGCCTGACCTCTTGCAGAGTAAGGACATTTCTTCTCTTAAATTAACACTTTATATTTGAATTACATTGTAGCTCAAGCAATACAACCTACGTGGATTTAGAGAACTCAAGGTATGGGTTATCTTCTGCATACTTTGGCTGCTACAGCAAAGTACCAATACTGTAAAAATCCATAATCCTACAATTTCAGTCTACATTGTTTTAGCAAAAAGTCCACCCTCCTGCATATTTTTAATATTTCAGGTTCCTTTCCTTTTTCCTTTCCTTTCCTTTCCTTTCCTTTCCTTTCCTGTCCTCTCCTCTCCTTTTCTCCTTTCCTTTCTCCTTTCCTTTCCTTCCCCCTGTCCTTTCTCCTAATACCAATGATTTCTTTCTTGTAGAGATTAATATCAAAATAGCTAACAACCTTAGAGCAGAACAGATTGATGTTCATGAAAGGTTTTTGATGCCCTAAATCATAACTTCATGTTCCCTTAATCTAATATCCTAGACCCTTCTTGAAACTTCCAGCAATAGGAATTCAATTCTGAGTTCCTACATTGTCAAAATGATCACTGATGTTTGCAAATACTCTAAACTAGAAAACAAATGTGTAATACCTTCTGTCTGTCAGATGTAGGCATATAAAGATCATTCTACCTTGCTCACATTGTTTATGCCATTGACTTTAACAATTTCTTTTGCTGTTGGTGTCCCTAGTGTAAATCCTGCTTCATCAAAAGCTCTTTGAAGCCAAGGAGAAGATTCCTCCTTGCCTCAGCTGAATTTTGATTGTGTCCTTCAACTGCAAATTATTAAAGAAATAATGACAGTTCAAACTCTCTGGGTGATAATAAATAAAATATTTTTTTAATAACAAATGTTCAAGGCCAGGTTGGACAAGGCTTTGAGCACCTGTCCACTGGCATTTGTCCCTGCCCATGGCAGGAGGTAGAACAAGATGAGCTTTAAGGTCCCTTCCAACACAGACCAATCTGTGATTCTGTGACTCTATAATAGCTGAACTTCTAAGATTGCTTTTTGATGTCCATGTCCTCATCATCAGTCTGGATAAAAATCAGTGAATTTGTACCATGCTTAAAAATTAGATGTTTAAAATTTTAAATTAATATTAAAATGTACTTTAATTAATTTTAAAATAAAATTAAATTTGAACTAATAGCAGCCTGCAATAACACTTAATTATTCAATTAAGGTCACACTCAATTAAAGATTGGAACACTTTATTTTAGGTGATTACATGTGAACAAGATGTCTGAGTTCCCATAATAGACAACAGAAATCAAGTCTGTGCAGTCAGGGGATCCCAAACACCAATTCACCAGACCATCTCCTGCACTCCTGTTTTTGGAGGGAGCTGAGCTGCCCTTGGACTCCACTGACAGCACTGACTACATGTCCAGAGACCATCCTGGTAACCTGCAAACACCCACACAACAATCTAGGTTTGAATCTCATCCAACTTCCTGCAATCTATTTAGAATCATTAAAATTAGACCAATATTTAACAAAAGTGAAAAAAGAAAACTCCATAGATGACCTTCTCCAGAATAAGTCAGCCCCACAGAGCAACACTGTCATGGCAGATATTCAAACAAATCTTTCAGAAAGCAGAATTTTGTGTCCAAATAAATATGACATTTGATGAATGCAAAGCAAAATTAAACTACTAAGAGAGGTTTGAGAATCAAACTAATAAAGGCAATCTGCCTCCCCAACAACAGAGACTTTTCCAAGCATGCCAGATGCAGGAAGTCTCCCAGGGTGCTGCTGAGCCTGATAAACACTCAAGGTGTAAGGAAACCAAGTGGGGAAGGAACCTGAGTTAGGGATTGCATCAGTGTAGGACAAGTCCCACCTTGGAGCCTTTCACTGAGTGATGGAGTGAGACCTTGTTTTGAAGGAAGTATTGAGCAGAATAGACTTAAACAAGTTCTAGGTAAAACAGTGATAAGTATTTCAATTCAGAACTCCTGAGGAATTAAAATAAGAAGCTGCAGAACTCCCTACTGTGATCTGTTAAATCATCCTCAGCAACAGGAGGATGGACAGGCAAACATAGTGCCAGAAGGACCTGGGAAGCCTCAGAGTCATTTTGGTACTCAAAAAATTACAGTAAGCATTATTAAAGATTGGGATTAGTAGTGGATAAATAGGATGTGCTGCAAAAGAGCCCAGTACAGCTTTTAGGGAGACATAAGGTTGTGTGGTGTTAGAAGTATTTTCTAATTCATTCTTTGGAAGAACTAAAATTTTACTCATGATCCGGAGTCATTTGAGAGTGTAAAAAATGAGAAGACCTAGAAATGTCACAGAAGAAGGCTTAGAATAATGACACTCTGAAATGACTCCAAAATCTATTATGCAAGTGCTAATAAATGGCTTCAAACTATAAGCAAGTAGGTTTGCACTGGATATTTGGGAGAAATTCTCTACTGTGAGGATGGTGAGGCCCTGGCAGAGGTTGCCCAGAGAAACTGTGGATATCCATCCCTGGAATTGTTCAAGAGCAGGTTGGATGGGGCTCTGAGCAACCTGGGATAGTGGAAGGTGTCCCTGTTGTGGCAGAGGGGTTGGAATGAGATGATCTTTAATGTTCCTTCCAACCCAAACAATTCAATGATAATAAATCTGGAGCTCTTATCTTGCTAGGAAAGGAGAGGAAAAAGGACAAGAAACATCTAAACCCATCCTGTGCCTGCATCTTTAATTTGTGTTTCTGCCCATTGCATCTCAGCAGGATATTCTGAGCTAGTCAAAGTCAAAGGGATGCACAACATGCATGAATATTTGAATAAAAGGAGATTAAGTGAATTTAGATCCCAGGAAAAGAGGAAAAGATAATCATTATTCTCAGTTCCTCATAACGTAAAAACTAATGGGCTTGAGATTAGGAGTTAGATGATTTAAAAACAGACAGAATATTTATATAGGTCATGATTAAATTAAGGATTCACTGCTGTGCATTGCTGTGAAGCCAAATTTATACACAGGGTAACAAAAGAGATTAGGTCAAATCATATAGATGCAAATTCCAGCCCAGCAAATCCCTAAACCAGGAGCTGGGAAGAAAAAGCAGGAGGCTACATACTCTCACCTGGGCGTGCTCCTTACACCCTGTTACAGAGCATCACCTAATGGCTGCTGTCCCAGACAGACACCTGAATAACCAAACTGTTCATCTGTCAAAATGTGTAATTACATTGATGTTACACTGCAATAAAATCAGCTCCTGGAATGCACTTGTGTTATGGGAAGGTACCAATGGAGTGCAGGCTCTGCTGCCAGCACTGCACCCAGGTTACTGCTCTGAAACAGCTTTTAAGGGCACTCCACAACATAGAGAGATATAGAAAGAAAAAAAAAAATCCTTTTAGGATTTATTGCTTTCACTCATGAAAGCAAATTTTTTTCCAAAGATTGGGAAACACTTCAGTGCCACAGTAAGAGACAGATTCAAGCCTAAAGAAAGTAACACACCAGAGAAATAAAAACTTCAGAATGATGTTCTCCAAAATCCCAAAGGAAATCAGGGAAAGAGTCAATCTCCCCAGGGGCACTGACAGGGAGCAACCACTCTCAGCTGAGACAGCTGCATTGCACCAAGAGCTCTGCTGGGAGCACTGGGTGTGCACACACACAGGGTCAATGCCATGTCCCCTCTCTAGCTCAGGGACTGCAGCATTTTGGTCTTTTACACCTGGGACCAGTCACAGACCTTCAGTGACTCAGCTGTGGACACTGAGTATGCAAATGCTCCACCAGAAGCCTTCTCCAGCCTGCTCCCCTCCAGGTGTCCCTTGCAGAGTAACCCACTGAGGCATCCCTCACCCAGCCACACACAGAAAGGCCAACAGTTCTGGGACACAGCACCTTGTCCCAATTCAACACTGTCTCTGAGAGGGATGTATGGATCCCACACGTCCCTACAACAGTGCACAACAATCTCCTGGGTTTAACTGAACTTTTCCTGTTAGCTTAATTAGCAAACTGAGGAGAAGAATTTGAAATGTCTTACTAACTCTTACCACATTTGCCAGGAGAACTGGGGAGCCACCCCCTTTGAACCCCTCATTAAGCAGATCACCCTGTATTTTATGGGGCATGGTGGTTCTGGTTATTTCCTGTCCTTTCCAGACTGCTACAAAACTTATCTCACCAGGCAGCTTTAGGAGGAAGAGGTGGTATCTTTTATTAGATGAGAGATTAAATATTTTATTAGAGCAGGGGAACTTTCTTTTCTTAGTCCTAGTGATGACACAAGGGGGAAAGGAGACAATTCTTCCAGCCCACGTGTTCTTCCGTGGGAGGAAAATAGAAGCAGCAAACTCCAAGCAAAGGGCAGGCTGGAAGCAGTGGAACTTTACTGTGTTACCCAGAACTTGAGAGAAAAAACAGTGAAGGATAGACACAAAAGGAATTAAGGAAGAAAGGAGTTAAGAAAGACATGAGTGTCACTTTGACAGTCTGAAGGATTAATCCAGAGGAGGAATTGCAAGAGTCTCCCCTGAAGATAATGACCTTGCAGAGATGAGGAGGTTTCACACTGCCTAAAGCTTGTGTCTGTAACATCTTTTACGAGGGCAGCTCATACTAAGGACACTTAACCTTGTTCTGGCAGTATCAAGGAGCCTGGAATTATTGCAGATGTATTTTGCAAGCCCTGTAGTGCCTGTTAATGACACCTTTGGCAGCAGCACGTGTTTGGTTTGGCTGTGCTCTCCAACAGTGCCTACTCTTTTAAAAGGGAGCAGGCAGGAAAAGACTTATTTTTCCTGGCCTCAGCACAGTGTGCCAGTGTGGGAGGTGGGAAGGGAGGGAGACCTTCAGTGCCTGAGGAGGGTTTAAGGAGAGGAAGGGGACAACAAACAAGTGGCCTTCCTCAGAGGCAGGGAGACTGTCAGGTGATGGTGCTGCAGGCAGGTGGCCAGCCTGGGAGGGATGGATGGAGACATCCCCCTTGGCCCAGGGGGAGCACAGGGAGAGGTCGGAAGGAGCTGCTGGATTAAAAGTCAAAGGAAAAGCTCTACCAGCAAACACACAGTAAAGGAAGACATGTAAGAAAGCCTTCTCTTCCTTCTTTGCTTTGAGTTTTCAGCCATTGAAAATATTTCTTGTTCTAGTTCCTGTCCCAACAAAACCAGAGGTTTATAAAGTCCTTCAGGTGTTCCTGGAGTGTGCAGATGTGTCAGCAGCTGCTACAGCATCATCCTGGAGCCTAGAGGGTCTCCAGGCAAACACCAAAATTAATTAACCCAGAGCCAATGAGTGTGCATTTGCACAGATGAAAGCTACAGCAAAGACACAGTAATATAAAATTTAAACTGGCCTGTGAAGCACAGAGAAGCCAAGAAACTCCAGATCTTACCTCTAAGCTTACCCCATGATGCACCTAATGTGCTTTAATACAAGATTGACAGCTCTTGTTGTTCTCAAAGATCAGATTTAATCCTCTGCTTTAATACCATGAGTTTATAACAATACAAAAGAAATACAAATATGAAATCTAGCAGTTCAAAATGAAAAAGTAATGGGATCCACTATTTATTGATGTGGGGTTGTTTTTTGTTGGTTTTTTTTTCAAATTTCAGGATGTAACAGTGGTTTCATTTTTAGCTAGTTTTTGCAAGTAGTGAGGCTGTGTGATCCTTCAGCATGGAACACTCAAGGCTTATGACACTGTAGTAGCAGGTGATATAATCCCTGAATGAAAGTGGGAAACTGGGGTTTATGTCAGTTATTATTAAATATCTAGAAATTAAGAATTTGATCTCTTTCTATCCGACAGACACAGAAAAAGAAATTCAAGTCCAAGGGGTAAATCCTGACGCCTATGTTTAGTTAAGATTTTTAGGACAGAAAATTTTATCTGCCAAGCACATCTGTGTGTTGCTTGAATGCTGAGGGACACCAGCTGGTGCTCAAAAATCTCACCTAACTTTAGGCACGTAAATAAGTAGTTTCCCGGTCCCAGCACTTGGCATAGAGCTTTCCACATTATCTGAAACCAAGATTTAACACACAGCCAGACTGCAAAAGCAAAACGGCAGAGGTCCAAACAGGATGATCACAGCACAGAGATCGTGCCTGGATCAGATCCACAACTCACCAATGCTGGTGGCACTAAGCCGATTCTTCACCATTTAAATGCTCCTGACGTTATAAAACGTGACAGGAAAAGGCAAAACTGAACGCAGGAGTTTCTGCTTGCCTTTCCCCTTGCAGGCAGCCACCCTGAGCACGCACCCACGAGCAGGCAGGCCAGCACACGCGTTACCTTGTTCCTGGCTCGCTCTATAAACTCCAGAGGAGCTTTCCCGAACTGAAACGCAGCTCCAAACCAAGGGATCCAGCTCCTGATGCAAGGAGGGGAGCTCGGGTTTCTCAGCTGAAACAAAAGAGCCTTGACAATGAGGAGTCCCAGGAGCGCTGCCAAGAGCACAGCGAGATCCATTTTGCCTCTGGGCCGCCCGTCCCGGCCCCGGCCGCTGCTCCGCCTGCCGCAGCCCCGGCATGGCCGCGCTGGCCGCGCTCCGAGTTCATCGTCTCTGACCGGCCCTGCCAGCCGAGCGCTGCCACGGGGACAGCGGGAAAACCCTGAGCAGCACAGGGCACCAGCCCTTGTTCTGTTAAAGGCAGAACCAGTTCCGATCTGTTCTGGGATGAGGACCAACTGTGCTGCTTGCAAAACCTAGATATTGCTGTTGGCAAAGCCTTGGACTCTGCACCGGTTGCTGGAAGGCCACCCGGGCAGCCAGGGACACGGCCAGGGACACTGGCAAAGCAGTGCAGAGCCTTCTTCCATTTAAAAAATATGCAGTATTGAGATTACAAAGCAGAGAGCCAGTGATTTGCAGACATTTAGCTTTCAGCAGGTCAGAGATGGCAAGAAACTTCTGCAGGCATCACCTGAAGCAGAAACCTTAAGAAAGGGATATCTCACCTGTCTGAGATACCTCATTAAAGGCTGGATGTGTGTCCAGTGTCTGAGAAGCAGAGAAATGCTTCTGAGGTAGAACTGACAGATCAAAACCTGCTGGCCACCTCTATTATATCTGTGCCATGTCAGAAGACAAGATTTCAGAGAGGTCAGATTCGTTTCTTTGCATGTGTGAAAGTGGCACGTCAAAATTACTTACAGAATACATTAGGTATAAAAAGCCCCTAGGAAGTGCTGTCAGCATCTACCCCCACACACCCTCAGCAGGTTTGAAGAGAAGAGAAAACCAGGAGGAGGGGCTGACAGACCAGATGAGTGTGCTGTCACTCAGGAGGACCTCAGCAGGCTGGAAAATGGGCAGAGAGGAACTTATCTCAAAATCAGAGAATAACGGCTCAGAAGGCACACCAAGGATCCCCTGGTCCAGCTTTTCCTGGCAAAAATAAATAAATAAATAAATAAATAAATAAATAAATAAATGAAGTTCAGCAAAGGGAAATGGCAAGCTCTGCCACTGGGTAGGAACAACACCATGCACCAGTACAGGCTGAGGGGGCACCTGGGTGGACAGGAACTTTGCAGATCTGGGGTCCTGGTGGACACCAGGTTGAACACGAGTCAGAGATGGACCTTGAGCACCCTGGGCTGCATCAGGGAAAGTGCTGCCAGCAGATTGAGGGAGGTGATCCTCTGCCAAGAGTGAAGTGGCAAAAAGGGGTTGGAGCATCTGTCATTTGAGGAGAGGCTGAGGCAGCTGGGACAGCTCAGTCTGGAGAAGAGAAGGCTCAGGGGGATCTTCTCAGTGTGTATGAACACCTGAAGGGAGGGTGCAAAGAGGATGGAGTCAGGCTCTTCTCGGGGTGCCCAGTGAAAGGGCATGAGACAATGGGCATAAACAAATACAGATACAAATACAGTTTAACTCCCTTCCTGTACAGGAAGAGGTGCACAAACAGGAACCTTTATATCTGTGCAGACAGGCAGTACAGTAAAAGTAGCACAGCAGAAATATACCTGATAGTAGGAGGTTAAGAGCTCTTTAGCTCTTAATTAGGTGAAAATTAGGTGTATGTTCTTCATTATACAGTCATTTTGAAATACCTTGGGATGTTACATGTTGGTTGTAGGTGCAGAAGAGCAAGCTCACACATGTCAGCTGTAAAAATTAAGGTGTTGATCTCCATTTTGCAAACTGTCTGGAACAAACAGATAAATCACTGTTAACTGTGATATTTCTACACCTCTGTGTTTAGCTATCACAGCTCTTTATATGTTTATTTCCTGGTTTTATTTATCCATTAAATTGTTTCTCTTCCTATAAAGGAGTAAAGTGATAAGAGAACTAAAGGCCTTGTAATATTGGAGAAAATGCATCTTTTCATTATATGCATGTTATATTTTTATTAACTAAGTAGTGAGTTTAAAGTGATCTATGTATACAGGTCAGAGAGTTCCTCAAGCCTCTGTGAAGACATTCATTAAAGGCTTTTGTGTTTGTTTTGGCCCTTTTTGTTTGTTTTGTTTAGGTTGTACTTATAGGGCATGATTTGGTGAAGGACATGAGATGCAAGGCACTGCTGTGAGGAGGACACAGCCATTAGGAATGTGTAGCAGTCACTGCCAAGCTTTCCTCAGGGTGGGCAGAGGTAAATGTTTAATGGTTTTTCCAAGTGAACTAACACAGAGGCAGGGGTGAGGGCACTGGGCAGTCTGGCTGCCTTTCTCCAGCAGCACACAGCTGGCCCAGACCCTGCTGCTGGGCTTCCACCTCATCTGAAGTCCACACTCTGTCCCTCTATATGCAGCCTTTGGTCAAAATGGTTTGGGACAGAAACCAAAAAACTCCATCTCACTCAGAATGGAAATAAATTAATAGGAAGGGTCCTCTCTGCTGGTGCTGTCTTCTCAGGATTTGGGGATGTAGGAACTCCAGGTGTTAGATGGATCTCCATGAGTACTGGCCCTTTTCCACATACCACAGAGCTGTCCATGCAAGCCTCCGCCTCTAGTCAGGCTCATTTCAAAGGTCCTGTGGGGAGAGAATATTTCTCTTCACAGCCATCCCCCAATCATCTGGTTTAAAAAAGAATCTATTTCTTCAGGCCAGAAATGACCATGGAGAGTTGCTCCTTCCATAGGATGCTGCAGTGCTATGAGGTTTACTTTAAGAAGGGATTTTTGTTGTTTTCCACTCCCTAAAGCATGGTCATAGAGAAAACAGAATGACCCAGAGGTGTAGAGCTAAAGGATGGTTGTGAAACCCTCATCCTGGGAGGTTTTCAGGGGACCAAACAATACCTTGGGCAACCTGCTGTAACTCCAAAGCTCTCCCTGCTGTGACAGAGGACTGTAGGATGACTGCAGGTGAACTCTAGAGGAGTTCCTCTCTACCCCACATCACAGTCAATGGTACACAGGCTGATAGAGTGTGGCACAAACTGACCCAAGCCCACAGAACAGCTGTGGAGGGAGGCACCAAGTGCCACAGCAGATGGCATGAACTGTCCAGAAACAGGCTCTGAACACTCATACCTTCCATGCAGCCAGGCACATTTGCATCAGATTGCAATATCCCCTGTCCCCATTTTTAACCACGGCTTTGTCAGGAGTTTGTTTTATCCCTGCATGAATTCTAATGAATTTTAACCCCAAGAAGGATCCAATTTAATACCAATTACTGGTGACCAATGAGATAGATTCATCCAACTTCAACTGAATATTTCACCTGCAATGCTCCCTTAATTTGTCTGAATTATTTTGGCAGGGACCACACGCCAAAGCTTTAGGCAGTCAGAGGTGTGGGGAGGTGTTCTGGGATAAGTTTCTGTGACCAAAAAAATCCTTAAATCAGCATGAGGATTACTGACTAATGGCTAATGATTAACTTAGGGCCTTAATGATAAATGAAAAGCTCTACAATAATTTAAGAGAAATTAGGACTGGCACATAACAGGACTTCAGCACTCAGCCAGGAAAAGCTTTAAACTTTTCACTTAAGAGCTCTGAAAAATGATCAATTTCTGCCATCCCAGGCTTGCTGGGATCCTTGTTCAAAGTGCAGTGCTGCGTGCCTAATCCGCAGCCCCAGCTCGGCACGTAGCTGTTGCTAATGCAGCTCTTATTAAAGCAGATCAGGATCAATAAACCCCTCCCGGATGCAGCTGCTTGACACAGGAACAGTTTGGGGCTCCCCAGGCAGTGCTGCCAATGACAGCACCCCGCAAAGCAAACAGACCCTACGCGTAATCTTCAGCTCTCATTAATGAGAACTTTAATTACTCTTTTTAATGTAGATAATGGGCAAATCCGTGCGTGTGTCTGTACCTGCAGCACCGGTTTCCAGGCACAGAGCAGCCTTGGTGACAGACTACATTTCCCAGGAGCCTGTTGCGCCGGAGTCTCTTGTGTCACTGCAGGAGGACCTTGCAGCTCTGCAGAGCCGCTCGGGCTGCTGCAGTTCCCGGTGCTGGCGCTGGAGAAACATGACCTTCCGCAGCGTGTCTCCTAAACCACCCCGAGCTGACCTGCGCTAGGGCCCGCTCCTGCTGCGGACACAGCCGGGCAGGGTGGCTGGTTACCCTCGGTTCATGTGAGATGCTAGATGCCACCTGCAGAAGAAGAGAGGAGCTTACCTCTTCCAGAGAGATGGCCCCGAGCCAGCAAATTCGCTCTGTCAGCCTGTGCAGCGGCTGTGGCAGAACTAGGTACAACTCACCGTGGTTTTCCGAGAGGGAAGGGGGGTCAGATTTACTTACGGGGGGCAGGGGTACATCAGTCCCCGGATGCCTCATTCCTCAGTGTTCTGCTCCAGCAAATCTGCATTTCACTGTGCTAGTCGTGGCTTTTCCATAATCTAAGTGTTTTATGCCACCTGACCGCGGCTGGAGGGAGGGTTTTTCAGGATGAAATCTTTGCCTCGGAGACCGAAGGGCTGCAGTCGTTAACTCAGTGCAGTTGTGACTAATTTAAGCTTTGCACTGGCTGGGTTTCCAGAGAAAGCCTGAAGAGGCAGGCAGATCTGTTGCCTAAGTTACTAGCAAGGCCTTATTCCTTCAGGAATTTCCTTTTCATGGTCAATGAAGGTTAATCAAAGAAAAATCAACTCTTTCAACCCCTCAGTGACATTTCCCCTGGATCTCACGAAAACCCGGCTGCAGATCCAAGGTGAGGCTGCGGCCGGGCCGGCAGTCCCGTACCGCGGGATGCTGCGCACGGCGGCTGGAATCGCGCAGGAGGAGGGGGTATGGAAGCTCTGGCAAGGAGCCACGCCGGCCGTCTACCGCCACATAGGTGAATATCCGCTCGCGATGGGACACGATGGGTCCTGCCTTCTGTGGCCAAGCCTTTTGGAGTGAGCTTGCCATGTTTTCTTGTACTTTAAATAAATCTGTGAGGACTTTTCAGTCTAGCCCCACAATCCCACTTTGAAATATACAAGATTTCAGATCAATAGCATCTCTTCCTTCCCTTTTCCAGTCCTTCATGGCCTTATTCTGGCTTCTGGGAAAACAAAATATAAGTTCTCTGTCATCTTTGCGTGAAGGTCTTGTTCAGGAAGTCCAGACACTCAGAGTTCTCAGAAAAAATGTCTCATATGTGAGGGAAGTGGGGACAGATTAGGAAAAAAAAAAAGGGAAAATGATGAGGTTGCAAGCACAAGGGAAAAAAACAATTGCTTAAAAGAAATGCATTAGCACAATTTGAAATTTTTGCAAACACAAGTAACAGCTTGACACAAGTAACAGCTTTCTGTGCTTTAGTTGGAAATATGATGACAACAACAAACCTCAAGAGCACTTGTGGAGGTTTTTTTGCTTGGCATCAGCCCAGAAGGAGGCGATGCAGTTCCATCTCCTTAGGGTGCAGGCAAAGCTGTGCTGGTCCTGGCAGACCGCTGGCTCAGCCAGAGACTTTTTGATGCTAAAACGCCCTGGCTCTCCCCCTGACACCAGGCAAACCCCTCTTTCCCCATTTGGATCACAAACATGAGAGCAGTGACCAGCTGAGCTCTGGAGTGCCATAAGCCAAGGTCTTGGTCTCTCTCTCACTGTGACCTGCAGAAGTGGCAGACCCAAGAACTGTCTCCTGCTTTTGTTTTCCGCAGTATACAGTGGTGTTCGGATGGTTACTTACGAACATCTCCGTGACTCCGTGCTTGGCAGGGCAGAGGGTGAAAGCTTTCCTCTCTGGTAATGTTGCATATTCGTGCATGTTTATTGCTTGCTTGGGGATTGTCCTTACTGTAGGAGACCTACAGCCATATCTTAGGTCTAAAATGTATCTGGTTTTAGAATGGGATTGAAAAAATCTACTGCAAAATAACTTGTCATGCCCAATGCTGCAGGAAGGGGGACCTATGGATAATACTGAAATTTCTGATTTTACTAAAATAAATAGACCTATAAAATTAACACAGTTCATCTAGTAGCAGTGGGAGAGAAAGAAAAGTTTTATATAAGAGCAAGCAGTTTGGAATTTCAGGTGGGCATTCAGTTATAATACATGGAGCATCATCCTTTACTTGTGTACTTTGCCATCCTGCCTTTAAACCTTAAGCAAAGAGCAAAATGTAACCTTGTTTTGGTTTTTTCCCCACCCAGGTAAGTTTTAACCCTTTTTGAAAATTGACAGAAATATTACTGACTACTTTAGCAACCTGTAGCCACCACAATTATTACCTTTGCTTTGGCTGTTAATATATGGAAGAACCATTAACACTTGTTCCACCTGTGTTGTGCTGCTGAACTCTTCAGCTTGAGCACTGTGACCTGTGAGGATTTTCAGTGTATTCTGGAGCCAATTTCTCTCCATTTGGCAGGAAAGCTGTGGTTGGAGGCGTATCTGCGGGTGCCATTGGACAGTTTTTTGCCAGCCCAACTGACCTGGTGAAGGTGCAGATGCAGATGGAGGGAAAAAGGAAGTTGGAAGGAAAGCCGTTACGGTTGGTTCCTCTCAGAGCTGGTGTTTCTTCCCCTGTTACTGATCACTCTTTGGCCCAGGGTGTGTTGCTCTGTGTTTTCTGCCACTCCTTCTCCCCAGCTGCTCTGTGCCCTTTCACAGCGAGAGCACCCGATGTCTCTGGGCAGTTAAAGGGGGAGGGATTCAAGACCTCCTCCATATTCCATTTATACTCAACTTCTTTATTCTGATTTATTGGTCCCAGGGACCACAAACCCATCCTCCGTGCTGCAGCACGTCCCTGCCAGCACTGCACCATGGGGAGGGAAGGACACTTTCTGAAGATGGAAGAAAGCACAAGTGAAATGGCTTGTGCAGGATGCACAGGCACAAGGAAGGCTGGCACACAGCAGGGCTTGAGATTCTTCTGCAAATAGCAGGATGTGCTGCTCTTTGCATTCCAGTTGGTGTCACATAAATTTAGTATTGTAATCCAGTGTGGGATCTAAGGCTTGTCTGCTGTAAGGGACCAGATCACTGCTTTGCAAGGCAACTGGTATCTCTGGTAAAATATTGTGGCATGAAAGTCAAAGACAGATCCAAAAATGGATCCTTGCAGGTATAAATTCCATGCAAAGATTTCACTGGGCTGCCTACCCACAGGTTTCATCTTGATTTCAGGTTTCGGGGCGTGCACCACGCATTTCTGAAGATCCTGTCTGAAGGAGGAGTAAGGGGACTTTGGGCTGGATGGGTACCAAATGTCCAGAGAGCTGCTCTGGTGAATATGGGAGGTAAATGGAATAACTTGGCCTGCAGCACTTAAGGCCCCACCAAATCTTTAAGAAAAAGGAGCTCAGCTGCTCCCTTTGTCTTAGGGCCCTATTTGGAGCACCCTGCAGGTGACCTCTGCCTTGTGCGCCTGTGTTTTGGTCCTGTGGAAATCAAATGGCTTAAAAGTAACAGTTTTTACCTGAATTTAAGGAAAAGTGAGCCAGAAGCTGAAGGGGTCCCACGGCCAGCAAAGCAGGGACTTCACCAGCCACAACCCAGTGCCCAAAGGCAGCCAGGCTTCACCAAGATCCAGATTTGTAGGGAAGTGTGTGGTGATGAGGCAGGTGTGAGACCAAGCCAGGAAGCTGAGCCAGCAAGGCTGGTGAGGGTCACCCAGATACAGCTCAGCATCATCTGTAAGGTAAATCAGAGCAGATGGGAGCAGAAAGGAGAATGTACTCACATGTCTAAAGACAGGACTCAGGTGCCACAGCCCTCATTAAAAAGTGGGGCAGAGTGCCAGCTGTGCCAAAGGCAGGAGCCTCAATGGAAATGAACATCCTGTGTTGTGAACAGCACACACCATTCACTCCTGACAGTGCTGTTTTTTCTCATTACCCTCTTTACAGATCTGACCACTTATGACACAGTGAAACACTTCTTGCTTCTGAACACGACACTTGTGGACAATAGTGTGACTCACAGTGTCAGCAGGTGATGTATTCTCCAATTGCCCCTTTTCCACTGTGGAGCATTTCCAGCCTTGCTGTCTTCATCTGCTTCTCTGTGCCAGCAGAAGACCCCATTCTTTGATTTTGATACTGCTGATGAAATGCAACTTTAGAATTATTATTTTTTCCTTAGAGAACATCACTTTATAGAAGACACAAGAGAAAGGATGCCACCATTGCTACAAAACTGCCCTCACTAGAAGTGCCTTGTTGGTGCATTTAAATACCTTTGCTCTAATCTGTGGGAGCACAGTGATACAACTTCTGCAGAACATCCTCTTTTACTTTCCTAAGTGATGAAAAAATCTGCTTTATATAAACAATATTATCAATTGCCTATTGTGGGTCCTTCATCCCTCACTCAGAACTGCACACAGAGGTGAGGGCAGCTGGCACTGGGAGGACATCTGAGCAAGAGCAGTCTCCCAAATCAAGTTTATGTTATGAGTTATTACTCATGATTCGATGATAGCTGTTTTAATATATCTTTATTATAAGAACTGGAATCACAATGCTGAAATTTTTATGATACATCTTGGTTTCTTCCTTAAGTATCTGTTGCTGTTGGCAGTGTCTGCTCTGGGCTGGTAGCAGCTGTTCTGGGAACTCCTGCTGACGTGGTCAAAACCCGGATAATGAACCAGCCAAGAGATAAGCAGGGAAGGTATGGACACTTCACAGACCAACTTTTCAGCAGCACCTTGAAACCATGGGTCTGACTGATTTCACTGGGAGTGAAGGGCTAAGTTGATACTTGGCTCTTCATCTTTCTAATCAGATGATTTTACTGATTTAGTAAATGTCTGGGGGGTGTTGTGATGGCCACCTAAGCATAACCAGTGCATTTCAGTTCTGGATTAGGCTCCAAGGAGCTCACAAAAGCACTCTGGCTTGTAGAAAAATCTCAGCACAAATTATTTTTGTGAGGGGATGTTTTATTTTTTTAATTGTGTATGTGTAATCCTAACACTGTTTGCTCTCCTTGCACATTGCTAGAGGTCTGCTCTATAAATCTTCCATGGACTGCTTGATTCAGACTGTCCAGGGTGAAGGGTTCATGTCTCTGTACAAAGGCTTTACACCAACCTGGATGCGAATGGTACGTGCTTTTTAACACTCTTTACAAGAACAATTAGCATTAAAATGTGAGGAGTGTGGATGCAGCCCTAACCCTTGTGAGGAGTGTGGATGCAGCCCTAACCCTATGTAAAATTACAATTTTTGTATGAAAGACTTAATCATAGAATTGTAGAATAGTTTGGGTTCAAGAGACTTTAAAGATCATCTCATTCCAAACCCTCTGCCATGGGCAGGGACACGTTCCACTTGCTCAGAGCCCCGTCCAGCCTGGCCTTGAACACTTCCAGGGATGGGGAGTTCAGGGATGGGGAGCTCTGCCTCTCTGAGCAGACAGAGGCTTGGGAACCTCTCTGGGAACCAGAGCAACATGAGACTGAACTTAAGAATATGATTTTTCAGAGGAGACAGTTTAATCTAATGGGCTTATTTATCTATTGGGTTACTTTTGTTTTAAGCCTGTAACTTCAGTGTTTGCTTTCACAGGCACCCTGGTCACTGGTATTCTGGCTTACATATGAACAAATCAGAAGGCTGTGTGGAGTTACTTCTTTTTAAAACCTTCAATATTCACAGAGGAGAGCAGTCAAAAAGCTGAATTCTCATTCCACAGGCTAGTAGGATCACATGTGTAGCTTGTTGCTCCAAACCCAGTCCTTACTGGTTGGGAACAGCCATGACTTAAGGATACTATTTGATTATCAGACTTCTACATGAATTTTATATTATCCACAGGATAAAACTGTCACAACAATACTTCAGCTACCAGCCAGCATCACCTTTCTGAACCAGGAAACAGGAATAAAAAACATTCTACCAAGCAAATAGAACATAATACTGTCTGTTTGATAATGGAGATGGTTTCTATTGCTAAAAAACAAGAGCAGGTTGATCAATGCACTGAACAAGTTCTGTGGCTAAGCATCTATAAAAATATTTGGGAATTTTTGTTGTTAATTTGCACACAGATAAAGAACTACCTCTTGTTAGTTTGATGTGTCAGCAAACCAAGCCTGTAGTGCTAGGTATTAAAAAAGATAAAAGCAGTTTACCTGATTCCAAATCTGCTTTGCACAAAAAGTGGAGGGGTTTGTGTTCCTCTTACTTCCCAGAGACGGCCTGACCTCTCCACTCAACTCTTTGAGTAAGATCATGATTGAAATGTGGTCCTGTTCCCAGAAAATCAAAAGTCTAATTTGCTCTGCAATGCTCAAAGGTCTCAGGATATTCCATAGGAGCAAGCTGAACTACTTGTCCTGTGACAATCTCAGTGCTGATGTGGCCGACTGGGTCATTTTCCATGGAAATGTGCACTCTGTCCACTTTAAATCTCGATGGAAATACAATGTTCTCTTCAATAATGCAAAAGGTTTGAACAGGCGTGATTTATTTATTTTTAAACCTAAAGCCTTCCAGATTTCACGGAGAAGGAGACTAGTGCTGTTTGTCACTAGGTTCACCTTTGGCAATCAAGAGTCAAAAATGCAGTATTAAAAGCAGCCATGAGTAGATAAAACAAAGCTGGCTTTGATTTAGTAACATCTAGTAATTGAGTTAATGTAGAAAATGTGGCTCTTTGAATAAATACCCAGGATTTCTTCTAGTCTTTGCAACCAGTGTCTCCAATGTGCCATTTTCTCACTGAACACAGTTTGGGTATTTTCTTGGCTTGCACTTGTTTGTTCTGATTGTTCTGTAGTTCAGTTGTGGCTGTATGCATTTGGGAGTGTGCTTCCAGCTTGGAAAGTATTAATCTCACCATTATTAGGGAGTCACAGAACCATAGAATGGGGCAGGTTGAAGGGACCACAGTGGCTCATCTGGTTCCACCTTCCTGCTCAAGCAGAGTCATCCCAGAGCACAGGGCACAGGATTACACAGTCAGTTCTGGAATATCTCCAGTGAGGGAGACTCCACAGCCTCTCTGGACAATCCACTCCAGGTCTCAGTCATTGTACAGTAAAGTTCTTCCTCATATTCAGGCAGAATCTCCTGTGCATCACTCCAAAGGTTTTGTTCAGAAATCCTGGTATTTTTCTGTCATCCTGAGAATCAAATCCAAGTTCTTTCTGTCTTGTACTCTAGCACCAGCAATGACAAAGCAGCAAAGCTGCTGCTCCTGCTGCCATCCTGTTAGCCTGATAAGCCAGTGATGGATACACAGCTTTACCTTTCTCACGAGACAGAATAAGTACTTTTATCATACAGTCATAGAACAGTTGGGGTTAGAAGGGACCTCTAAGATCAGTTCCAACCCCCTGCCATGGGCAGGGACACCTTCCACTATCCCAGGTTGCTCCAAGCTCCCTCCAGCCTGGCCTTGGACATTTCCAGGGTTTGGGAATCCACAGCTTCTCTGGGCAACCTGTTCCTATGTCTCACCACCCTCACAGTGAAGAATTTCTTCCTAACAGCCAATCTAAACCTGCTCTCCTTCAGTTTGAAGTCATTCCCCCTTGTCCTGTCACTCCAGGCTCTTGTAAAAAGTCCCTCTCCATCTTTCTTGCTGGCTCTCTTCAGGTACTGGAAGGCCACAATCAGGTCCCCTTGAAGCTTCTCCAGGCTGAACAATCCCAACCCTCTCAGCCTTTCCACGAAGGACAGTTGCTCAGCCTCTCTGATCATCATAACCAGTATATTAATTATAAGCAGTGTGTAAAACCACTTTTAGCCTGCATTTATCAAAGTTGCCATAAGCTACTTTTATGGGCACACAGCTTGGGAGAATCACTGAAACTCTAAGTTTTGTTAGAATAACCTTGATACGCTTCAATTAACAAAGCCTGGAAGAAGAGAGGTCTATTGATGAAACTGGATACAAGGAGTGCACAATTTATGGACCACAAAGACATTCTGCAGAAAACAGCAGACAAAAAAGAGACTAACAAAGACTTAGTATGTGTGCTGGAAAGTCCCTACCTGGGAAAAAAGATAATAAAGGGACTGAAGAATATAGACTAATTTGCAGAAGTGAGAAATCAATATCCAACAGAAGACAGAATACTAATTAATGAACAAGAATTCTGTCATTTAGAACCAGTGAATATTAATTTGCTTGCTAAAAATACATATATAAATAAACATAAAGGTTCTGTATCTGCATCTCTGTAGAGACCAGGATTTTGTCAGCCACACCCACACAACCCCCTCTTGGCCAAGAATAAAATAATGCCTGACTCGCTAACACTAAAAAGACAGCGTTAGAGGGTCTTATTTATCCCAATGATTTCAGAGGATTTGGTGTCACTCAACTTGGTGTCACTTGTAAACTTGCCGAGGGTGCGCTCCAACCCTTCACCTATGCAATTAATGAACATACTAAATAACCCAGGTCCCAATGCGGACCCTTGAGGCACAGCTCAAAATAAAAATGAAAAAAATGCCCAAAAATGCCTCGTAAAAATCTCGTAGAGAAAGACTTCTTTAACTGTTAATAAATCTCTCTCTTCGGCTGTGAATTGTTAGCAATTCCTGACGGGTGTCTAGCGCCAGCTCCCCGTCCTCACGCCACGGTTGCCGCCCTCACACCACGCCCCGCCCACAGGCCGCCACTGGCCAATAGCCGCCAAGCTCCGCACGCCTGTCCCGCCTCCGGCGCCGCTCTGACCAATGGGAACTAAGCGGGCTCGGCGCGCTCTCCCCTTCACCCCGCCCCCGCCGTCCCGCCGCCACCCGTCCCTCGTGGAGCGCTCCACCGTGGGAGAGGGCAGCTCCGCCCGGCTCTGCCCTGAGCCTCGCGGCGCCCCGGACATAATTCCGTAACCCTCCTCTTCGTGGCGACTCCGCGCACTCTTAGCGTAGCAGGAGCGGCGCCACGTCTCAGCTGGCTTCACCCCTCCATTTCTCCTTTCGCTTTGCGCCGCTCTCCACCCCACCGAGAGGATCGAAATGGACTCGGCCGCTGGGGCAACCGCTAACGGCTCCCCGTGGGTCACGTGGGCGGCGCGTGCTCTATATGAGGCCGAGGGGCGGGGAACGAGGCCTTCATTCGCCTCGTGCGGGGAGCGGAGGTGGGGCGAGGTGGCTTCGCGATGAGCTCCGGGCCGGGGTCCCTCGGCCGCGGTGATACCGTCACCCTGCGGGTCCGTGCTGTGGGGCTGCATCCCGAGGTGCCCATCCTGCGGCTGTGGGGGCTTCTGGGGGAAAGCAAGGCTGACTATGCCCTCCTGTACCGCGAGATCCAGGCGGCGGCAGGGCCGCGCCTGGCGGCCCGCCCCGAGTCCGGCGGGCCGGGGGCAAGCGGGACCAGGCTGTGCCCGGGAGAGATGGCACTGGTGGAAGTGTTGGGTGTGTGGTACCGCTGCTGTGTGGTGAGTTGTAGTGCCCAGGGCTACCGTGTTTTCCTGCTGGACGAGGGGTACGTGGTGACCACATCCGCCTATTACCTGGCACGGGGCTGCTCAGAGCTGTTCCAGCTGCCCCCGGAGGTGCTGGGCTGTGTCGTGGCCGAAGTCATGCCCTCCCACAGTAACGAGGGGACAGCGAGTGGGGATTCACCCGTGTCCAAGTGGACCGTGGAGGCGATGGAGTTCCTCAGCTTCCTGCAAGGCAAGGAGGTGTCTGGTGTGGTGCAGGAGGTGATAATGCCGCAGGTCATCGTGCTCGAGCTGCCCCAGCTCGTGGCTCAGATGCAGCAGCTGGGCCTGGCCAAACGTGTCTCTCCCAGCTGGTTCTGCCAGGTGCTCAGGCGCTGCCTGCCTTCTGGCCAGTTAAAGAAGCAGCTCTGTCAGCAGCCTCCAGCGTGTTCCCTTGGAGCTTTTGCAGTTCCACAGCTTGTCCATGTGTTGTTCTCGTACCAGCCTCTGTCACCTGCCTTGGATTACTACTACCCTCAGCTTCAGTTGGGTGTGACAGAGCCTGTCCTAGTGACCCATGTCTCGGACCCACATCACATTTACTGCCAGTTGCAGTGCCTGTCACAGGAGATCTGTTGCCTTTCTGAGACCATGTGCCATGCTTATGACCGGTGGGAGCAGGACTTACTGCCCAAAGTGGGCTCGCCCTGTGCTGCCCGTGGGATGGATGGCCAGTGGTACCGTGCCATTCTGCTGGAGCTCATTGCTGGGGAGCAGGACCAGCATGCAGCTCTCGTGATCTTTGTGGACTATGGCAAGAAGGAGACTGTGACCAGAGCGAACCTGCGCCATTTGCCTGCCGAGTGTTTCCGCATGCCTGTGGTCACTTACGCGTGTGCTCTTCAGGGTGTTTCGGATGGGGGCTGTGGCTGGTCCTCGTTGCAGGTTGACTTGCTGAAAGCGTTGGTGCTTGGCAGAGGAGTGAGTGCTCACATCAAAGCCTTTAACTCCTTTGAGCATCTCTATTATGTGACTCTCTATGGGGAAAATGGTGTTGATTTGAACCATCTTTTTGGGTCTCAGGCTTGCTGCCTGGCCAGCAGTCATGTGAGCCAAACTGAGGATCATGAGCAGCTGGAAGTAGAGGAATCCTTAGTTGAAGAGTTGGGATTGCCACCAGAAGTACCTCCTATTTTAGCACATGGGGATTTGGCTGCTGCTGCTGTAGCTGGTGTGTATCTGAAGACCTGGACATTGTACGGTGCACAGGTCTCCCACGTCCAAGACCCATCTGAGTTCTGGCTGCAGCTCCATGAGTATTACCAGCTATTCAGACAGCTGAAGCAGAGCATGTGGAATTTTTATTCCCATTCCACAAAGCTGGATGGTGCTGGGTGGGACCCACAGCCTGGATCCCTTTGTTGTGCCAGCGGGAACGAGGGTGTCTTTTATCGAGCAGTGGTTACCAGGGTGCTGGACACTGGGGTGGAAATACACCTGGTGGACAGAGGCAGTACAGAAACTGTGGATCTGTGTGCTGTGAAGGAGCTGCTCCCTCGGTTCAGGGAACTGCCTGCTTTAGCTCTGAAATGTTGTTTGGCAGGTGTCTCCCCTCCAAGAGGGAGTTGGAGTGAAGCTGCTGTGTCTGCATTCAGGGAGATGGTACTGAATAAGGAACTAAAGGTTTGGTTTTTGAATGTGCAGGGTGACAAATACATGGTTGAAATTTTTGACCAGTCCCAGTTAGGAGAGGGAAGAGTAAGTAAACTCATGGCCCAGGGGGGTTATGCTAAGTACCAGAGGTATGAAATACCCAAGACTTGCAAGAAATCAGACGAGTCTGTGACACAGGCCTCTTCCCTAGTGTGTGCTGCAGAGGAAAGCCAAGTAAATGCAGAGAAGAGGCTCAGAGAAGAATGTGATCTAAAGAGCAGTGATAGAATATTTGATTCTCATGTGGGTGTGATGGTCAGAGAGAGCCCTATTGCAACCATTCATAATTCTAAAAATAGTGAATCTCTTCTTTCTCAAGACTATGAGGGTAAGGAAAATCTGCACACCTCCGTGAGGCAGAACTATGTGGAAATTAAGCCAGGCTCCTCTTGTGGAGGCCACTTAGAAGTGGGAAGTACAGTTAATGTTATTTTGTCATATGTTGAGAGTCCTAGTTGTTTTTGGTGTCAGTTAAGTAGAAATTGCCAGGACCTTGAGATACTAATGGATGAAATTCAGGAGCATTGCAGAAATTCATCCAAGCCACATGTTTGGCCAAATCTTGTCTGTTTAGCCCAGTATTCAGAGGACAAAAAATGGTACAGGGCTTTAATAGTTAGTGAAGGAGTTTGTGCAGAAAAAGTAGAAGTCATATATGTTGACTATGGCAACAGAGAGCAGGTGTGTCTAACAAAGCTGCGTGCAATTAATGAACGCTTCCTTAGGTTAGAGGCTCAGGCATTCAGGTGCAGCCTTTACAACTTAATCCAACCCAATGGTCAGAATCCTTTTGCTTGGGATGAAGAAGCAATTCGGGCTTTTCGTCAGTTTGTTGTTGATTCATCATCTGACCTTGACCTAAAATGTACAATCTTTGCCTTGGCTTCAATAAATAGGGACCTGTTTAACATTGTAGATTTAATCACACCTTTTCAGAGTGCTTGCCAGTTTCTCACTGAGAGAGGTGTAGCCAGGCCTTTATTTCCTCAAAAACATCTGGAATCTTTGGTCCATCTTCACTCTTTCTATTATTCTAGTCACGGTATCAAAATTGGGAGTGAGGAAGATGTTTATATTACACATGTTGAGAATCCATGGACATTTTACTGCCAGCTTGAAAGGTGTGGAGATACCTTGGCACAGCTGGCTGATAACATTACTTCCCTGAGTGAGAGAGTGAGCAGCTCAGGATCCTTGGGGAAGTCTGGGACCTTGTGTCTGGCAAGGTACTCTGACAGTCAGTGGTATAGGGGAGTAATTATGGAAAGACAACCTAAGGCTAAAGTCTTCTTTGTGGATTTTGGGAACACAGAGACAATAGAGACAGATGATCTGCTTATTTTACCCAATGATGCTTCTGATATCTTGCTTGTGCCAATGCAGGCCATAAAGTGTTCTGTGTCTGATGTATCGTCTGTTTCTAAGGAAGCTGAAACATGGTTTAAAGAAGCTGTCCTGGAAAAGAGATTAAAAGCAATAGTGGTAGCAAAGGACTCTGATAATACACTGCTGGTTGAGTTGTTTGATAGAAATACTCAAATTAATACAAAACTGAAAGAGCTAAGCCTAAACAGTACAGGAGTGCGTGGTCGTGTACACAGTGAGACTTTGTGCGCTGGAAATACGAATGTGCATGAGAGGAATGAGACTGCAGGGTCCCCTTTCAGTGCAGGCAGGCCTCTTGAAAGAAAAAAATGTCGACCTGAAGCCCAGCAAGAGCAAGGGAGCAAAAGACACTTCAAAGAAGTTGTAAACCTTTTCCAGCACTCTGTGAAGGGACAGAGTGCTGGATTGCTAGAACCTAATGAGGTGCTTAACAGTAAGAACAACACTGTTTTGTTGAATAAAGTAGGGGAGGAGTCTCTGCTCTTTTCCCAGATGGATACACTGTCAGATACTAAGTCTGATGCTGAAGGCAGCTGTATAATGCTTAAAAATGCATCTGATCTGCCACCACAGAAGATAGTGCCAGCTCTTAAAACCTTAGTGTATGTGTCTTATGTCAGTGACCCACAGGATTTTTATGTTCAACTAGGGAGTGACGAGGTTCAGCTTAACAACATTTTGGAAAGTTTGAACAATGGGAAGTCAGTGAAGGACCCTTGTGGACAGCTTTTCCAAGCAGGAGATTTAATCAGTGCTGTTTATTCAGAAGACAGCCTGTGGTATCGAGCTGTAGTAAAAGAGAAGACTTCTGACAATTCAATAAGGGTGCATTATATTGATTATGGCGACACTTCTGTGATTAGTGTTGATCAAGCACGCAGGCTCCCTAAGAACTTGTCATCTATTCCAGCAATGAGCATTCACTGCTTTCTAGGTGGACTCAAATGCAAAAAAAATGCTGGCTGGACAGAGAAAGCAGTGTTTTACTTCACCAAGAGAACAAGTGAAATCCTGCTGTCATGTGAATTTGTGAAGAAGGTTGAGGATAAATGGGAAGTTATTCTCAGTGACCATCAAGGTATAATAACAGTGGATTTAACTGATAAAGATCTTGCAAGTACAGAAAGACTTTTCTCAAGAAGAAAAATTGATAAAAGAGAGAACTATGACATGATCACTGGCTGTGAGCCTTTGCCTCCTCAGGTACAAAATGAGATTTCCTGTGTAAATGATTGTAAATCGTTTATCTGGAAATTTCCAGAGGCAGGTCAGACTTTAAAAATTTACGTCACAGTAGTAAATAGTCCAGGATACTTCTGGTGTCACCGTGCTGATACCAAAGACGTGAGCTACATAGAGAAAAAAATAGAGGAAGCTGAAAAGCTTGGACTAAACTCTCTGAATGATGACAAGTCTTGTATTAAAAGTGGAGATATTTGTCTAGCAAAATACAGTCAGGATGGGTGGTTCTACAGAGCTCAGATCAGCAGTGTGAATGATGACAGTGTCGTTGTTAGACACGTGGATTACGGAAGCGAGGAAAACGTCAGGCTGGAGATGATCCGACAGATGCCATGTGAACTGCTCGGAGTGCCTGGGCAAGCTTTTGCTTGCTGTCTCTCAGGTTTCAGTCCCCCAGATGGCTCATGGCTTAGTGAAGCAAATAAGAAGTTTTATGATATGACTGAAAACCTTGTATTAGAAGCTGAAGTTGTAGAAATTTTGGAAAATGAAGATTCTGAAATCCCTCTGTGTGTTGTCAAGCTGGAAGCTTCTGGCAATAGTATTAATGAAGAGATGAAGCCTTTTTGGAAGGCTAATAAAGAAACTGGTGACAGTGCTTCCTCAAACCTTTGCAACCCCCTAAAGGAAAACAGAAGTTCAGACAGCAATTTGGGTCTTTGTCTCAACGAAGAAACTACTGCTGCTTGTGGATTAGCTCAGGAAGAAAGTGAAAGTGCTTTATTTTGTTCTGATCCTTTCCTGGGTGTAACTTCTGAGTGCTTAGAAACTGCAGAAGCAAATGTGTCAGTGGGAGCTGCCAGTGGGAAGGCTGATGGTGGATGTGAAATAGGAGAGCATGAGACCAGTTTTGATAAGGAGATGCCTCTGTCTGAAGGTGACAGTGCTAACAGTATGCTGCTAGAACCAATGAGAAACTGCAGCTCTCATACTGTGGGCAATGGAATGAAAGCTGAAGAACAAGACCTGTCTGAAATACTGTTTGGAGAGGAGGCTGAGCTGAAAGCAGAAGTGACAGGCAGTGCTCCAGCAGCCAGCCTTTTCCTAGGAGAAGAACAGGGACTGCAGAGATTGCCAGTGCTCCAGGCACAGCCATCTGCAAGCAGTGGAGCAGAGACGTTAGGACAACTGGATCCATTAGAAATGCACTTACCATGTGATGATCTAAATGAGCTCCTACAGGGGCTAGAGGGAGTTATGGAAAAGTCCTCCTGTGGTGAAGGAACAAAGGAAGCACTGGAAGCAAAGTCTCTTGAAATGCAGGCAGCATCAGGCAGTGAAACAAGAGAGACAGTGTTGAAGCAGGAATTGCTGGTGCTGCCAGATGTGAGGGAGGAGACAGGGCAATTGACAGCTCTGAACTGTCTTGAAATTTTGCCATTACTTAATGACAAAGAAAATCTGGTGCTTCCAGTTAGTGACAGAGAGAAGTCAGTAGAGCTGATTCCATCTGATGTTCAGCCTTCTTTGGGAGAGGAGACCAAGAAACTGCAAGCGAATTTGTCTGGAATTCATGAAGCAGAAGCTATACTAGGTGATTGGATGGAAGCAGACCCTCCTTCCCTAAGGCTGTCATCATCTGGTGGTAGACCTGAGAAAGAGCTGCACCAGAAGATGCATGACAAGCAGTTGATGCTAGGAGCCAAATTTGAGCCCTTTCTGGAACTGGTGCTGCCTAATGTTCAGCCTCCTGAGGAAGACAGGGAGGAAGATTTGATAGGGCTGGAACATGCTGTGCTACAGAGTTCTGCAAATAGTGGAAGTCAATTTTCATTTCTTTCAAAAGACTCAGCAAATCAAAGGCCTGTTTTCTCTGTGAAATCATGTGACTGTAAAGTTGAGAAACATAAGGGGTGGCAGAAGAGGAAAGGTGACTCTGTGGAAGAATGGATGGAACAAGACTTGACTGACTCATTTAAAGAGAGTGAAAATATGTGTGTTCAGTCTTTAGGCTGTAAGCCTGGGGAAGACAAAAAGCAAAATGAGAACTTGGCTGACTGCAATGCAGGTAAAGTATCTGATTTTAAAGGGTTAAATAATCAAAATGTTGTGCCATTCAAAAATGAAAATAGCTTTCTTGTAAAAAACCCAACTTTTATTCCCTAAAGATATTTTATTAGTGTTAATGCTTTCATGAATTAAGGACAGCAGACTGAGTTTAGTTTCTCATGGGTAGTGTGACAGTCTCAGCAACTAGTGTTACTTGGGAATATTAATGATTTTGAGTGGAAATCCATTTCTGAACATGAAGTGCATTTGCCAGACTGTTTGGGATGACAAATTTTTATCTTTCAAATATCAAGTAGTTTGGAGGGGGTGGGGCAGCAGTGTTTGAGATATCTGATTTTTGAGGGTTGATTTTTGTGGGGTTTTGTGAGGTTTTTTTTCCTTCCTCCTTCACTGCAAAATTACCATTTCTTGTAGCACACCATGACTATCCTTGTAATCTGAAGGGCTTTGCTGTTGGTTCCAAATGTGTGGTGTGGACTTCTCTCAAATGGTGTGATGCTCGCATTTTGGAGGTATCTGAGAAGGGTACCAAGGTAAGTGTGGTTTGAATACTCTTTCTGCAGTCTTAAGATCTAGTCCTTCTCTAAACTCTAAATAAATATTTTTTTTACATTTTGTTACAGAATTTAAGTATTTCAAAGGCTGATTCTGAATTTATAGACTAGAGAGAAACAGCGGTGTCTGAAATAGAGTTGATGATAAATGCCAACACTTGATGTTCCTTTCACATCTTATGCTCTTTTATTGACTGGGAATACTGAAGGATCTGACTCCAGTTTGAGGCACACGTGTGTGTGGTTTTGTCTGGCCTGAAGTTAGTGTTCTGCAGTGGAGCTGTGTTACCATTACATGCTCATGAAACTTGCCATTATTTTACTGGTGCTTTGAGGAGTTAGTGCTAGAGCACTAGAAACTTGGGAAGAAACTCAAACTATACCACAAGTAATAATGAATCCACAACTATCCCTGCTTCAGTGAAATGTATATTGCATTAGTGGTTGGTGGGAATTAACTTTAACAGCAGAGAATAATGCAGTGAGCTGCTTTGTTCTACTGCTGTTTGAGCTGGGGGGTGAATGAAACGTCTTTCTTCAGTCCAGGGGGAGTGTGTATTGATGTACAACATGCACAGACATTATACTTACATAAAATGACCTCTAGGTTATAATTTAGGATTGCAAATCCAAAAGGTTGTTTCATAAAAGCATCCTTTTGGAAGATGGAATGTCTGAGATCGTACAAGTCAGCTCTAGTGCTGGTAGATCCCTTGGGTATCTAAAACTAAGCTCAGGTGCATTCAGATGAGAGGCAGTGTCAGGGGTTATCATGTAATGATATCCCCATTCATTCATCAGCTTCCTTCTGGTTCTGATCTAGTAGTTGTTTTGCAGCCCTTTTCTCACTATGCTTGGGTTAGGAGCCCAGAAGAGCCTTGAGCAATCTCAGTCCCTACATTCAGTTTTATTAGAGATCAGCTTGTTCTTCTTTACAAGATCCAGACTTCTCAACACCTTCCCAGAGGCACAGAGTCCTCAACTGTGTTTTCCTACTGCTGTGTCTTGCTTGTTGGGTGTATTGCTGCTGTGCTAGATCCCCTTTGGCTCTGTCTGTACAGGTGTTGAACCTCTGCAGTGGCAATGAGGAGATTGTGCATCCTGAGAACGTCTGGAACGGAATTCCTGACGGGGCTCGCAGATCATCGGAGGTATGGCAGTGTGGGGCTGGGCAGGACAGTACAGGTTTTAAGAGAGGCTGCTAGCTAACTGCTAAGTCATGAAAAATACTTCTATTGTGGAGTAATTGGGAAGGAATAGTAAGGTTTTCACCAGTGTTCTTCATGAAGGACCTACCAGTGGATGAAAAACTCATCCACTCATCCAAAGTTCAGGTCATGAGCCATGGTGCTGGTGATGATAACAGCATGAATTTCCAGTTTGTTCTTCACATGCAGTCTTTGTATCCAAGTGAAAAGTGGGCAGAAGACTAATGAAGTGAGTTATAAGGGAGAAAAACAATGGTAAATAGGAGTCCAGTAAGAAGTTAGTCTAGTATTAAAGGAAGCACCTCAGTGGAAGTCTTGGCAATAGTGCCAGCTTCCTAACAGGATCCCTTTTTGTGTAGGCATTAACCCCTGCAACAGAAAACTTGCAGTCCTTACCAGAGGAGTCCTTACTTCAAGGTAAGTCTACCTTAAGCCCCCACATGGTTTGTGTACTCTGTGTTTGAATGGTTTCTAATTTTCTAGGAAATGCTTTATTTTGGAAAATACAGTTGAAACACTAATTTGAGCTTATGTAGTTGATACTGCTGGGGTTTTCTTGATAGCATTACCTTATGTATGTCAGTTTAAGGGTGACTACATGGAATGAAAGCTGCTACTGTGTCTGGATTACAAACCAATTTAGTATTTATTTATTCATCTAATGAGTTGAGCCTCTTGGAACAGCTGGGGTGGTTGACCCAAGTTATAGATTTTGGCAGGATTTTGAGCATTGCTATCAGCATGCTGTTCTTGGTCATGTTTCTGAGGCAAGGTGAGCAACTGCTAGGCAGACTCAATTAAGGATTTAGTTTAGCATTTGAGTGCCCCAGTCCCATAATCTATAAATCTAAATCCACAATAATACCATTTTAGTTGTTGTAAGGATAGTTTGTAAATAGTACATCTTTATTGTTACTTAAAATTTTTGAAGTGTTACTGGTAAACACTTCTTAAATGTACCAAATAAATAGTACAGGTTCTTTTTGTTTGTATGCTATTATGGAATTGTAGAGCAGTTCTGGCTGAAAGGGGCCTTTCCTGGTGGTGAAAGCAGGGCCAACTAGATCAGGTTGTTAAAGAAAGACCTTACTGCCAGTTCTGGAATCTGTCCAAGAATGGAGACTCCAAAACCTGTCTGGGCAATTTATTTCTGTGGTTGCCTGATGAAGACTAAACTGAGTTGAAGTGGGCATAGCATTTATGCTTTCAGGTATTAATTGGTGATTGTATTTCAGTATAACTACTGGTTTATGGGTAACAAATTAGGAAGCCTGCAACAGAGACTGGGTTGCCTGTTGAGCAAGAAAAATGGTAGTTAAAGAATTTGATAAAATGTTAAAATGGTCAGTCTGCAAACTCTCTCCCAGAATTGCATCCCTCAAATGCAGGATTATTTTTGATTTTAGAGTTGTTTTTTTTTTACTGGAGTTAGTGTGTGCACTCTCAGCACCAGCACAGGAAAGGTGAGTCAGGGTCATGCACCCACATGTCACAGAGCTGGAACCTGCTGCACACACTGCCACTGCCTGGAAAGGCAGTTTGAGTAGGAAGTACTCAGGGTGCAAAAACTCCTGCAGTGGTTTATGTCAAGCCCACTGAGGGATGGAATAACTTGAACTCATAACTGAAAACTGAGAGCACTGCTGCTTCATCTTCTGCTGTTTCAGCTGTTTTATCTTTGTATAATAAGTGTAGTCTTTTAACATGGTCCAGTATGGCAGTAGTATTTAGTCTGAAGCCCTTTTGATCTTTATGCCCTTATACACATTTATAGAAACATCTTGATGGGTCTAATCTGTGTTTATTCCTTATAGAAAAGCAAACTGGCTGCAGTAGCAATTTAGCTGAAGATCCTCATGTCCTCCAGCAGTGCTGAAACCAAGTGGCACGTTGACCACATGAAACTGAACAAGTGCCTGTGTATGAAATGTTCCCATGCAAATGTGTTTGTGGGAACAAAAATACCAGCAGAGCATTGAGTGGCTTATTTTTTCTACCTAACTGACCAAATACCTGTCACTGCTGAACTTCCCTATAAAGGAATAGTGTTGGCAGACTGTTATTTTCAGCTTGTTTTCTTAGAGCTGTTGTTGCTAAACTGTTATTGTTAGCTTGTTTCTTATAGCTGTAATTTCCTAAATAAGAATTTGCCTCGACTGGTTTGTTTTTTTTTTGAGTGGGGGTGCACTGACTTGTATGGAATGTTTGGTGGGTGGTTCTTCAACAGAAGTTTCTTGTGAGTTTCTGTATATGCTATTGTGTTGTACAGCACTGCTTTCTGATGTTTGCTTTTGGAAAAGTTGCATTGTTACGTGTTTTTTTCTCAAAAAAAAAAAAAAAGTTGAGGGTATTTTTGAGGGGTAGGGGTGGGGAGGTTTTTTTTTTTCTCTCCATAGGGGAACATAGTTGTTTTGGGTTGAAGTCTTGCATTTGCTGCTGTTCCAAAGCAGTGGAAGAAGCTGGAATAAAGCTTTGCAGGCATATATTGGTTTGTTTCTGTGTTTTAATGACTTGTGTCTGTTCTGTGCAGAAGTTCAAATGCTGTGTGAGGGCTGTTCTGCAGTCACTGATTGTGTTTTGACCCTTACCAGCTCTCTAGAGCACTGTGAGCTATGGTCAATGTTTTGAAACATTAATTGTACTTAATTAATTGAACTTGCTGCAGTTGTACTAATGAAAGATGAAGCTTTTCCTATAAATATGAAGAAGACCCAATGGAATGGTTTTGCTGCCACATGTGTGCAGCATGCTGAGCTGTTTTAAGGACCTGCTGCTGTTTTGAGGAGATCTCACCTTTTACTCCCCTCCTCAGGAGTTGAAAAGGGGGTGCTATTTTATAGTGGTGTTCCATGCTCCTGTGTAGCATAGCTGCTTCCCTCCTCTTCAGCAGCTGTGGATTTTTCATGCTGAAACAAGGACTTAGAAACCCAAGGTGGCTGATAGTGAATCTCACAGTAGATCTCAAGTGTTAGTGCTGACTCAGTAAGACAAACATGTTTATTTGCTTAATAGAAACAATACACAGCACTAGGCTGGGGAGAATTTAATTAAATTCTGAAAGACGCGTCTTAGGTGTTATTACAATCTCATTTTAAGATCACAGATTATGTAAAATACTTAATTACACTGTTAATTTCTTAATTTGTTTGCTTCAATGGTTTTGTTTGTAACCTGATTTTGAAATTAACAGAATTTAGAAGACACCCTTCCATGGGGCAGCTTCGGGCAGTTCTGATCCAAAAAGGAGAGCCTAAAAGAAGGCTACCCAGGTGGCTGCTGACAATCTTTGTCCAGGTACTATCACTGCTGTCTGTATCTGTCAGTGGGAGCCAACTGAGTCCCCTAGAGACCACTGTGAGTACCTGGAGAAAGCTGAGTGTCTGGGCAGTGTTTACTGCCTGGCCAGACCTCGGGAGCTGCAGCAGTGCTAACAAGGAGCACATAAAGGGAGCTGTAGAGGGGCCACATCTGTATTTCCCCTGCAGTCCGACTGAGTGATAGTGGAAACACAGGGGAGGAGCTGCTGGAGCTTTGCCCACAGGCAATTACAGTTGCTACTAGTGTGCCCCAGGGAAAAGCTTTTGAGATATAAACATCATCCTCTACGTATGGCACTAAACACATACTTAGGTTTAAGTGGATTAAGCTCCTGTGAGGAGTCCTGTGTCTGGACTTCCTCTGCTGTCAGCTGAAATCCTTCCTGTATCTTTTACTGTGACTTATTTTAACAAGACACAGTCTTGAAGACCACCCTCCACAGGCATCTCTAACTCCCAACTGTTGTCAGAGCACAGCTGAAATACTTAGAATCTAAACAGGAAAGTGGTGGTTTGGGGTTTTTTTTGTTTTGTTTCTTTCCCCCTACCCTGCAGGAAAGGCTTGCTGGATGCAAACTGATATAAAGCTTGGTAAACGAACCTGTAGCTGAATTCCTTGGAGCTCAATCTGTCTTTCTGCAAACTTGATTCTAGTCAAAACCAGAAAGAGCATTTAAATTATACCAAGTGATTTCCCCAAGCTGCTTACAAAGCAGAAGTTACCCTATTACAGTATTTCAGAGCATCCCACTAACTCATTTGAACAGAAACCTCTGTTTTTATGATTATGTAACTTAGTGCCTTGCTTTTTTTTTTCCCCCACACCCCAAAAGCTTTGTTGGTGTTTAATACCACCACATGTCTCAGCAATGTCTGACCAATATTAGTGTCCTGATGTCCATGGCATACAATACTCCTTTGTATTCCTTACTCAGGTTCAGCTGGAGATGTGTCAATATTGGTTCCAGGAATAACATTGGGTCCTATGCCATCCACAAGTGAATCCCACTGATCAAAATCCTTCTTAAGACCTGTAGGAGGGGGAAAGAAAACCAAGTGGCCATGAGTTAAGTAACCAGCTTTTTGTAAAACTACACTAAAAAATTAAATCAATTCAGCAAAGTAGGGAAGGAATAATGTTTTAAGGAGGAAAAAATGATACTCCAGATTTTTTGTACCAGAACAAAATGTCAGTGATTTTCCTCTGAGTTGCCAAGATCACAAAAGTAACTGACAAACCTCTAGAAGAACTCTGACTTATTTTTTCCACTGACACGCTTATTTTGATCTTGTTTTAAACAGAATAGTTAAAAGCTTCACAGGAATGAAATATTAGTCAACTTCCTACTTTGCTTTAAAAAAATACTTACTCAGATGTTTCTGTAGGAAGGCTAATGAAGCATGATTGCTGATATCAATCGCTTCATTTGGATCTATTTCTCCTTTTAATTTGAAAAATCTTGCAATGATTCCTCCACTCACAAAGGTGAAATCAGGAAAGCTCTGATGTACTGACCCCCTGCAAAGAGAAAAATGATCAACAGGCCTGTAAGACTACATTAAATTGCCTGATTAAAAGATGCAAGACTTCAGTTAAATGTCTTGTGCTGTCTTTAAGAGAAGATAAAACAGGTTAATCTCACAAACAAGATTAGCAGGAAATTCTGCACTAACCACAGAAGGGAGGAAGGTTTGTACATGCTCGCTCTAAGTCACTGTAACAACAGCAATAAAGAGTTGGTTTGGCAAAGCATCAAAATCAAGTTGTCTCCCTGCTCAGTGGTGCAGGATAGAGCCATCCCTCCCCTGGCTGCAGAACTGCCCCCAGAAGACTTTCAAGTGTTCAATGCAGGCTCAAGGCTCAGCACAAAGCTTGTGCCCCAGGGCAGGAATGCACACCTTGGAGTGTCTTAAATTTGGGGTTCCTGGCTGCTTTGAGAGGTTTCTCTCCCTGCTGTAGGGGATGTATGGCTCATTTAAACATATAGTGAAAACCTGGGCCATGAGGACAGACAGTCATAGTATCATTTAGGCTGGAAAAGACCCTTAAGATTATTAAATCCAACCATTAACCCAGCACTGCCATTCCAGCTCTAAACCATGTCCCTCAATGCCACATCTACATGTCTTCAGGGATGGTGACTCCCCAACTTCCCTGAAGAGCCTTGTCCAATGCCTAACAACAGTTTAAATGAAGAAATATTTCCTAATATCCAATCTGGACTGCCCCTGGTATGACTTGAGGACATTTCTTTTTGTTCCCTGTGAGAAGAGCCTGACCCCCCACCTGGTTCCACCCCCTGTCATGGAGTTGTAGAGTGAGGAGGTCCCCATGAGCCTCCTTTGCTCCAGGCTAAACATCCCCAGCTCCCACAGCTCCTCTTCCTCCTCAGGCTTGTGCTCTAGGGACTGTCTGTCTGTCTGTCTGCAGCTACCTGTAACTGCACAGCTCCAACACAAGCTTCAACCACTGATGGAAATGATGGCTCCTGAGCACTTACTTGATAGTGATCATCTTCTTGTTTGTGTCATTGGAGATGAGCTTCTTAATCTTTAAAATGTTCTCAGCCCACTGGAATTTTTCAGAGTTGATAAAAAGCAGCGGCTGCTGGACGCTGTTTTGGTAAATGTCGTCACCTACAGGAAGCATCCATACATCGAGGGCAATGCCACACCTGCCAAAAACATCTGGATATTGGCACAGAAGCAGAAAGCTTGGAAGTTCTGAACATATTTTGAGTTGCAAAAGACATAGGAAAGAGAAAGTCTTTCTGATACTGAACAGGTAAATGAATCACTTTGTTTTATAATTATCTCTACTCTGGGGGAAGAGAATTAGTCCATTCTTTCCATATGTTGGTCTCCACTGCCAGGTGCAGCTGGACTGCAGGGTCCCACAGTATCATGATTTAATAAGATGCAGCTGTTATGTTCCACCATAGCCCCACACTTGGAAAAAGCATGGCTGGAGAAAGCAAGACATGCCAAACAACACTGTTCTTCAGAAGTCAATCAGTAGTTGGGGGATCCTAGGTAAAGTGCCCTGCTCCAGACCTCTCAAGTGCCAAATGTCTCTGGCCTCGTTTTGCATACTTACCTAAATCTTATTTCTTTGCTGAGACTTTCAATAACTGTAGCACCACCAAAAGAGTGTCCCATCACAGCTATTCTGCTAGTATCAACAGAATCCTGTCAAAAAAATCCAGGTGCTGTAAGAGACTTTCTTTCCCAAACGTATGTTTTTAAAGGGAATAATTTTTTTAGGCATTAGACCCAACTGAAGTAGGAAGAGCATAATTTCAGCTCTGTTACTCTCTATCCAGCTTTGGATGACCTGAGAATATTTTCAGAGATTACACAGTGATCTTCAGAATACTTTACATGAACCAGTTTAGAAATGGAAGGGGGAAATCAGAAGCATTATTAGGTGTTTAACAAAATGCAGGTGGCACTTTCCACTCACCTTTAGGCTGTTCCAGTCAAAGTCTGAATGTAATACATTCGTTACTTCCTCTCCTGAATTGATTTTAAGAATGAGATTGAGAGCTTTGATACACTCCTGTGCTCTTTGCTGCACCTAGGGAGAAAGAGAGGGTGGGGTAGAGCAGTGAAAGAAATCATCAGACAGCTGCCAGGCTCGACTTGAGCACAAGACTTACTCTGATAGTTTTCCCCCACTATTCTGAACTGCAGAATGGAGCCATCTGACAAACAACAAAATTGGTTTCTGGTGGTGTAAAGAGCTGAAGCTCTTGTGTAGATCCTCTACACACAGAGGCATTCATCCCTGTAACATGCACCAAAGGCCATCAACTCTGTCCTGTCACTGCCTAAGAAAAGGAGTTGTTGGGATGTACAAAGGCTTAAGTTGCAAAACTCCAAGGAAGGCTGACTCATTGATGCTTCTCAGGCTGGATAAGCAAATATCATTCTATCACTGCCCCATCACACAATAGCCTTGAAACTGTCTTTACATTGGATAAACCATACTAAGAAAAAGTGAAGCCCATCCCATGTTTTATATATACTCATCCTTGAAAACTGTAGTGAAGCTGTTGCAAAAAAAGATTTTCATTGTTCCATGAGAACAGTTTTTAACTGGTATGTCAGTAAAAGAAAAGCTTCAAGAAGAACCAAGGAATAGTTGTGATCTTAGGAACCACAGTGTGTAGGCAGCCAACAAGATGTCTGTGCATCACTGAATTTCAAATCATTCCCAATCTCCTGACTTCTCTACTTGTGAAATTTGCAGACAACAGCTTCTGAAGGCTATTTCCAAGCTCAGACATTACACATTCACACCCATGGGTAGGACATTGTAGTCATCCAGGAAATGACTCTTGTACTATTGTCTGTATGGCCCAGGGAGATAAAGAGAAGCACCTCCCTGGCTAAGTTTTCATTAGCTGGAAAAACCACTCCCATATTTAAAGGTCAAGTGTATGCTTGGAAGAGCTTGTCAGAATGGCCACATTACATCCAGCTTGGATACTGCTTATAATAAATTGGAAGTCTGCGCTGTTTACATTGCTAAAAACACCTTCAAGTGTGGTAAGGACTATAAAACAAACATCCCACTCAGAGCAGCCATGATTCATCATTCCATGGAACAGTAAATGAAAGCTAATGCAAGCCTAAGGCCACACAAACACTTGAGCTCAACTCTGTGTCACTCTTAGGCTGGGCTGGGCAGCAAAAGTGTAAGAGACAGAGAAGAAACAGAAAGTTGAGTGGAACCAGAAGAGAAACAGATGACTCAGCTCAAGAGTGCAACTTCAGGAAAAAGCTTTGTTGAGGGAGCAGCTTGTGCTCTGAAGAAAGCTATTGTTGGCTGTTCCACCTTCAGGGGCACAGGACTCAATCAATTTTTCTATCTCCCCAAGCCATGGCAGAAGACTGCTCCCCTGGCCAAAGGGAGACTCTGCTAGCCCCAAACACAGCCCTCCTGCCACACTTCCCAGAGCACAGAGCCAGCCCAGGCACCTGCTTATGCCGCAAGCAACGCTCCTCCTCGCCAGTTTTCAGTTTCCTGTAGTAGATCCACTCCTTCTCCATGTTAGGCGGAGACTCTTCCTGAGACTCAGAAACAGACCTTCTTTTACAGTAATATGTGGCTGAAGCAGATTCATCTCTGTAATACCAAGAGGTTATTTCTGGGTGCGCATTCCATTTGGTTTGAGATGAAGTCAACAAAAGTTTCCAGTTTCACTCATCTGAAGAGATTCAGCTATCAACCAGTGCTGTTGCAATTGCAACCCAAGTGTACACAGACTTTCTAAATAATACAATAACCCCACCAAAACTCCCACCTCCTTTATATTCTTCACCTACTTTATATTCTAACAAAAAGAGTGAAACAAATAGCATATCTGAAAAATGACAAATGATATCTACCCCAAGACTTTCATTCTCGGGCTCATCTAAACAGAAGTCCCTTTGTTTGGAGAAGAGTTGAGCTATGGGCAGTGTGGGCAGTGCTGAAAAAGACGTGTTAGTTTTTCTTTTTTAAAAAAATCCAGAAATTCTTCTTTAGAATAAATAACATTCTGTTCAATGAGAGAAAGTTGCTTTCCATCAGAACTCCAAAATGCACAGCACACTCACCTGTGCTCCACAGCAGCCACTATAAAGCCCTGAGAAGCCATCTCTATGCAAATAGCAGAATAGATTGTCCTGCAATAAAAACCACACTCTGGTGAGATGTCATTCTTTCAGTTCCATTGCTCCTTAAATGCTGACCACACTAGATATGCACTAGTCTCCACTCAATATTTCTTCTCTTTGAATTTGCTACCCAGCAAAGCAAGATTTCGTATGCCAGGCACCACAGCCTGTTCACAAAACCTTGGTACTGCTTTACTGTCTGTTCAGAAAGGAAGATGCCACTGACTTTTAATAAGTAGCACACACAGCACTTTGCATCTTCAAAGAGCTGTCCAAAAATTAACCAGCTAATTTTCACAACATCCTTATGGGCTGGTAAATATCTTCCCCTCCCTCATAACAAAGGTAAAACACAAATGGAGCTCTGAGCAACCTGGTCTAGGGGAAGCTGTCCCTGCCCACAGCAGTGATGATCTTTAAAGGCCCCTTCCAACCCAGGCTGTTCTATTATTCTGTGACCAACCATACACCAGCCCTGCTGTTGTTTCAGTGGGGGCATAATGACATATGGCAGCCTGTTCTTCAAATCTGTTTCAGCTCCACAAGGATCTCACCTCCCTACTGAAATCTGTTCAGAACCACCCTTGGAGACTGCTGTCTCCACAGACAACAAAACCAGTTTATCAACAAACTGCAAAATTACCGAAAAGCTCCAAGTCCATGGGAAAAAACAAGAAGTGGGTATTTTTCTCCTGGCTTAAAAGCAGCATTTGACTTTGCAGGACAGGTCACTGAACCTAAATAAAAATGGAAGTGTACATCATTATAAATAAAAATGGAAGTGTACATCATTATTACTGGAATGAGAGAAAGCATTTGTTCCTGTGGAAAAGATCCCAAGAATGTAGTGATCACTAATATCAGAGCAATCACCTAAAGATAAGGTGCCAAGACTCATCTTTAAAATAGAAAGCAAAAATGGATCTGATTCTGAAAATACGTTCTACTTGGCAGAAGATACTTGTCTTCTCCCATCCACAGCCTGGCACAAGGTCTACATATCTCTGAAATCTTCATAGTCAGGCATCTAGGTCTTGCTGATATTCAGACCTTAGGATCTCTCTGACTTTTGTATATTTGCACATTTCCTTGTGGGATTTAAATCGCAACACACAAGTGCAGCTGACCTAGAGCAAACTGCCCAGACACTTCACACTTCTATCTACAGCAGTCAGGGACTGCTGAGAGCTGGGGTCACATTTAGCACTCTCACTACACAAACCCATCCCACAAAACCACACTTTTTAACTAAAAACTCTTTTTCAGCCCTGCAGCAGTAACACCCTACTCATGAAGCATGGAGGCAGTGACAAGAATAAAGGAATAAAACCAGAAGGAGTCTTACCAACATAGTAATGGAAGAGCCTTTCTCCTACAACCCGGTACATATTAAGGAAGTCAGAGAGTCCCTGATAGTATTCTTTGTCCGGAATCCATCGTGCCTCTTCGATATCTGTGGCATCATATGCTGGATAATACAGGCGCAAAAAGCTTCCCTGGGATTAGGAAAAATTAAAAAAAAAAAGGAATATTGGTATTTATTTCTATATGGAAGAGGAAATGGAAGACTAAAACATTTATAGAAAAGGTTTTGGTTGCAAGAATGCAGTTCAAGAGAATGATGAGAATCTCATGAGAAAATTATTATCATATACAGGCTTTGATGCCAATCCTATGTCACAATTTTCCTGTGCCTACAATGAATTTAAAGTAACGTAAGATAGACATCATCACAGGTGGAGATACACATCACCTTCTCTAGGTTAGCTTAAGGCTTATTAGAAATGCTTCATTTAATTAAGTTAACTATTACAAACACTCAGTACCTATTTGCTCAATCCAGCATCTTGCTGGATCTTTTCTTCCGTCTTCTTCACTGGGAATGGTTTGATGATGTGCTTTGATAAGTTTCATAGGGCTGACTGAAGTTTAAGGGGTGACTGAAGATGACCTGAGAGCTGGAGCACCTCTCCAAGCATGACAGGCTGAGAGAGCTGAGGCCATTCAGTCTGGAGAAAATAAAGCTCTCTAACATGGCTGTAGTGTTCCTGCCTAAACTGAGCAGAGGTTGTCAGCGAAGCCCTTGGGCAGCTGCACAGCAAGGGAGAACAATAAATTGCTCTTCCTCCTCATCAAGATGTTCACAAGTGTCTTGTAGTCCATCCTTCTAAACACAACTTTGTTGGCCTGTGTTTCATCTGCCTCTGTTTCTCACCACCAGTTCAAATCTCCTACTGTCTGCACTCCAGGTATCCCAGGAAAGCACCCAAGCTTTCCACACTCACGAGGACCTTCCATATCCCCTTGTCAGTCTTTTTCCTTCACAGACAGCAGCAATGTACCAATGCTACAAAGCAGACTTCCCAGCAGATGAACTGTGTGCAGTTTGCATTCTTAATTCCTGGTTTGCAGGGAAATTTGCAATACCCCATTAAAATTCACTGTCTTGCTCCAGCTGTACTTTTGGTTTTGCAAGTTACAATCATGGCCAAAATAAACATGAGCTTTGAAATAAAGCCTGATTTCTTGAACACTAATTTATCCGTTTACCAAAAGTTTGTTTAATGAAGCTTGTTTCTATTCACTTATCAAACTTAAATCAACCTTTGACACAGAGACCATTGTGGAAGAACTTTCCTCCACATTGGTAGTGATATCAACTTGATCTCAGAACAGTCCCAGTGAACCTCCCCAATGACTAACTGATTACCAGAAAGGGGAAGAGGTTCATTATTTATGCCTGGGAGAACTGCAGTTGTTCATAATACTTATGTAAAAAACCTCACATGCGCTGACTGCAAAGAGAAACTCATAACTTCTCTGTGCTGATATGGAGTAAGTTCAGTAAAGGAAAACATATGAACCATTACAAACTGATCTCAAGTTTCACTCCATCTGGCTACTCTGTGGAGTAAAACCACAGTGTAAATGCAGGTGTATTCTCTCAAAGGCAAGAGGATTTGAAATGAAACTCACAATGAAGAAAACTCACAATGAAGCTCATTACTTGTCTGGTTAATGCCCCTGTCTTACTATTGTGGCTTCTCACTGTGCTTACCTCTTGCAAAATTGACATCTTGTTCATCTTCAGAGAGATAAAATCTCAATAGACATCTTGTCTCTTACCCTGCAGCTGAAACACTACATAGGCTCATCTCCAAACCCTGCCAAATCCTGTTGAGATCTTTGTGATGAGAACAGCCACAGCCACAGAGACTGTGCGTGGAGTCTCCTCAGGAGCCCAGCACAGGAGGCAGCAGTGGGGTGGCTGGGAAGAACCCGGTGGGTCTCAGAATGACACAGTTTCTTTGCAGTATCTTTTGTAGGAGAGTCAGAAAGGCAAGGACATTAGAAGAGGGAGGAATTGGCCATGGGAAAGGCTTGCAAGTTACATCCATCTGGTAAATGCCCAGCACACATCCTACACCAGGATGGAGAGGATAGAAAGCTCAGCTGTGAGTGTCAGCATGGAGCACACTTCTGCTTTAAAACTGCAGCCGGTTATTTCACTAACATTGTGGCTTAAATCCAAACAGTCGAGAGCTTTACCTCAACTGCATTTTCTGTCATCAGGTCTGTACATCCAACTGAGTGTGGTCCCTTTCCTTCAGGGATCCTGTAAAACTTCTCAGTGCTGTTAGTGCTCCACATTTCTATTGGTGACTTCACCGACGAATCTGGGGGAAAAAACAAAAGCAAATCAAGAGACCATCATGGCTTCTGTGACCAGACCACCCACACTGAAACAAATCCAGCACGCTGAAAATCCAGAATTAGGAAAATCAAGATTGAGCCAATACAGAAATCTGCTTGTGAGAAACAAAGAAATCCCGAATTGTCAACCTGACCTGTTCTACTGGGGATTTTCCTTGTTGTATCCTGAATCCCAAGAAGCAGACAGCGCCGTGCACTTACAGAAAAGTGGGATGAAACCTTTGGATGGCGATCCCGCGGCGGCACTCGGGAGATCTGCGGTGCTACGAACCGCACAGAGGAAGGATTCTGCCGCTCCTCGAGAAAAATCGGCCTGTGCATCAGGGGGAGTGGGATGTCACAGAGAAACACAACGCCGCTGCCATTTTTCCAGAAGGAATGACGAATCCCAAGCTCGGCCCCTGGCGAGACAAGGTCGGGCTGTCCGTGCCGGAGCGGGTGACAGGGCGGTGTGACCGTACCTGGGGTGACCCCTCCGCGCCGGGCTAGCCTCGGCGATGCGCAGAGCGCGGGGGAAAGCAGCCGCATCCCGGGCTGGGCTCTATCTGCCGCCTTCTCCTTGGGGAAGGAGACACGGATCCATCCTTCTCCCGGTACCCCACCGCCCGGGGCGGGGCTCGCAGTGCGATGTCACGGCTGCTCCTCCCCGGAAAAGCCGCGGGGCCGGCGGCCGCTCCGCCCCGGAAAAGTCCCTGAGGCGCGGCGGATCCCGGTCCCGCAAAGATGGTGCGGAAACTGAAGTACCACGAGCAGAAGCTGCTGCGGCGGCTGGACCTGGTGAACTGGGAGGTGTCGGGCGGGAACTTGGCGGAGGTGCGGGCGCTGCGGCGGTACCGGGTGGGCCGGCGGGAGGACTACGTGCAGTACAAGGCGCTGGCCCGCGCCGTGCGCGCCCTGGCGCGGCGCCTCCGCGACCTGGGCCCGGCCAGCGCCGCCTTCCGCGCCCGCTGCGCAGCCGCGCTGCTGGAGAAGCTGTACGGGCTGGGGCTGGTGAACAGCCGGCAGTCGCTGGCCGTCTGCGAGAGCCTCTCGGCCGCCGCCTTCTGCCGCCGGCGCCTGCCGTGCCTGCTGGTGAAGCTGCGCATGGCGCAGAACCTGCGCCACGCCGTCACCTTCGTGGAGCAGGGGCACGTCCGCGTGGGGCCCGAGGTGGTGACAGACCCCGCGCTCCTCGTGCCCCGCGCCGTCGAGGACTTCATCACCTGGGTGGACGCGTCGCGCCTGCGGCAGAAGGTGCTCGACTACAATCAGGAGCGTGACGACTTCGACCTGGCCGCCTAGGGCTGCCCTGCCTCACAGGACACGCTCACCGATAACACCACCACGGGATATTCACACGCCTGCAAAGGGAGCCAGAAGGAAACTGTGCGCCTCCAGTGTCTTACTGACCTGCTCCTGGCTCCCTTTCACAGCTGATGGTTCCATTCATCCACGCAGAGGAACAACCTTTACACATCCACTGCTTCAAGAATACATCCAGTGGTCCAGCTCCGTCATCATCCCTGGCATGCTGTCCTGGTTTAGAGCAGATTTTTCTTCTCCCCCGCTTCACTCTCAGATCTAAAGGTGCAGAACTTATTTCTGGGCTCAAGAGACAGACGGGGATACCAGCATCACCCCAGGACACATCTCAGCTCCATCATCGTGCCCAGCTCCCTCATCCTTAAAAGTGCATCTCCATCGTCCTTACATCCCATAAAGCAAAAGTGCTTGGAAAAGTCTCTGCCCAGTCGCAGGAGAGGATTTAGGTCAGACTTAAGTGCTTGGCAGCTTAATAGCAGCTGCTGGAAGGGGTTTTAAGCCAAGCTGAGCGGCTGTTTTAAGACTGAGTTTAGCTGCTTCGCTGCTCTTTTTCCAAGAGGTTGTCCTGGTTCCTCCTTCAGCTGGTGAATGCACAAGAATCAGAGTTACTTCTGGAAGGGTTTTCTTTTGATATCAAGGAACAAGGAGGGGATTTCTGGGGCTCAGCAGTAAACAAGAAGGCCAAATACCATGTTTCTGGAACTGTTAAAAGTTTTAGCCAAAAACAGAATTAAAAACAAAACAAACCAAAAATTTTTATTGTCATGGGAAGTTGTGAAGGGATGTTTGATGCTATGAGTTGTGTCTTTGCTGTGTGGGGTTCCAGATTACCATTATGCATCATTTATGGACCAGGATCTAACTGGGGAGGTGTTGGAGCAAAAGCTGGTGTAACCATAACTGCAGATTTGGGGGAACTTCTGCATTTAGTACATTAGCCAGGGGCTGTTGGGAATTTTGTTCCTTTTTGATAAAAAAAGCAGAAAAACAAAAATAAAACTGTTGGACTTTTTTTTAGCTGGTGAAGAAGTGTGTGGACTGCTTTATGATATAGTTTCTCTGAGTTTATTCTAATTTGTAAATGGTCCAGTAAGCCCTGTTTGACACCTTTCTAAACTTTTTTTTAATTTAAGTTTTTATGTAACTTATGTAAGTCTGGTTTTATTTTAATAGCTAGAAGGCTATTACTGAGTTGTAACATGTTTATCCTAGGAATGCTCTCTTTCCCTTACCCGGGGCTATGAAAGGATTTGGCAGTAGGTTTAGGAGCAGAGCTGTGACTGTCCATCCTAAATCCAAAGAGCTGGAGGAGTGCAGCTACTGTCAAAGCTCTGGATGTGGATGCCTTAGTGTGGCTTTTTTGAACAGAAAAAGTATTCAGCTGAGGTATGTTTTGTATTGCATGACTACAATATGCCACCAAATATTATGCCAAGTTTTTATAAGGCAAACAGAATGTTTACATTTCTTTCCAATCTCATAAGCCAGCTGTATTAAGCATAACAATTATTAAAGCAATAATAGATACTAAGAAAAGGACACTAAACAGGTGGATAAACCATTTGCCTACTACTGCTACTTGTACTTTAATTTATTTCAGTAACCATAACCTCAACAACATCTTAATCTTTTTCTTAGAGTGTGCATCTTGCTTATGGTAAGAAATAGAACCTGAAAAAAAGTTTCACACCTGATGCCTGACTTCTAAACACCTTCACAGCTTCCCTTTCCTCTAGAACAGTGCCATCATTTCTTGGGAAATTTAGAATTGCCTTATTCAGGTGCAGGTTAAAGCAGTGTTTCTGCTGTGCTTTACTCTTTTGGGGGAATTTAAGTAATAGCACAGTTACTATGCAGGGGATTTTACTACTGAGATGCTGAACTCCTGCTCTGCCCCATGTGTCCAGCCCTTGGAGGAACTGTAGAAAAGGAGATATCAAACCTCCAGCCTGTCAGCCTCTGCAGTTTATATCATCACCCATTCCTTTTGTATGAAACCTACTTTTTATCATTCAGCATCTGTAACAGAAGAGAAATAAGCCTGTAGACTGTTAAGCAGTGGGAATTGATTTCCTTAGAAATATGTGGGATAACAGCATCCATCACCCCTGCTCTCCTCCTATGGTACTGGAAATCAAATTCTTATGTTCTCTAAGAAATCAGGCTGTGTGTTTATATGTCTGTGTGCTTTAAGTCTGGAATTTCTTAACTGTGCTGGTTGTACAGTAGCTGAGACCTGAGATGAGTGTCCTGCTCCTCAGTTTTTAGCAGCTGGCATCCTCACGCATCCCTGACCAGAGCTGGGTCCGCTTCAAGTACAATAAAATAGATAAAACAGATAAAATGGAAGTTCCAGCAGCACAGCCACATTCCTGCTGATGATGACAACCAGGGAAATAATGGCTTCCTTGTGTTCCACAGTGGTTTTGCCTTTAGTTCCTGGGTTTGGGTTTGTTTTCCAGAGCTGACATGCTGTGGCCACTGCTGGGTGGTTCCTGCAGCAGTTCTGGAGCCGGGGATTGGAAGGGCACAGGAAGCAGCTCCTACAGCCTTTCCCAACACTTGGATAAACATGGAGGCTTTTGTTAAATTCCAAGGCTGATCCAATGTCAGTAAAATTGGCACAGCTTCCATGGTCTTGTATAAACTGGCATGAGGATATCCAATATTGTCCTTTTTTGGGCCAGGTCCTTCAAACTCTCCCCTCCAGTGCTCCAGGGACTTGCAGCAGGAGAACTTTGCATGTGAGAGTAACAGGATGGGGTCCTGGGTGTCACTGTGCTTCTTCCCTGTACCTTCTGAAGTGGGCTTGATGTTCCTCAGGTACCCCAACATCTCCATGTGTCTTGTGGGAAGTTGTTGCTGCAGGACAGAGGATGGGGCAAACTCACTCCATGCCTGACAAAACTTGGCCACTGCCACGTCCATATGTGCCTGTCCCAGGACCTGGGGGGTGCAGGGGTACCAGCTTCTCCAGAAAGGGAGAACGGGGCTGCAGGGGGGTCTGGGAAATGCAAAAGCCATTGGCAAACAGCGAGTGGTTTCCAGGCAGGAGCTCTCACTTGGATAGTGGGCAGCAGGAAAGGAGGTTTTACCAGGGCCTTTGGTTTTAGGTTTGAGGGAGTTATTTTTTCCTCTGTTTTTTTTTTCTCTTTAATGTTTTCTCTTTTATTTTTTTCCTTTTATATTTTCTCTTTTTTTTTCTCCTGACCTTGGCTTTCACTTTATTTGAAGGCTGCCAAAGCAGAGAAGCTGAGGCTGAGGAATGTGGGGGAGCTGAAGGAAGGAGTCCTTCACACTGACGCCTTTTGTGCTGCAGTGTGTAAAAAGCTGAGGCTGTCACTGAAATGCAAATGTGTGGCTTTTCACTGATCTAAGCTCCGTTATTTTCCCAGTAAACAAGAATGCTGCATGTTTTAAAGGCTGCTTCCATCGGACATTTTGGTGTGGCTTAGTGCTGACCTCAGTCAATCACTGACAGCACATCACCATGAGCCTTGGGGCTGAGGAAGGATGGTACATCCCCCTTCTCAAGATGGGAAATAGAGACTGAGAAACAAAGGTGGAACTGGGCAACTCCCAAGTGTTTGGGTGATGGTCCTATATCCTGGGCTAGGCCAGGGCCTCCCAGCCTTGCTGAAGGGCACTTCCCCATGCTCATGTCTGCAGCACTCCCTAGTAAGAAACCCCATAGCAGATGGAAGCATCACTGACCCCTTTTTGAGCTCTGAATAAGGTTTTAAATACATCCCCTGGCAGATCTGACCCTGGAAATTGCCATTTCTCATCACCAGAGCATGGGATCACCTTAGTCCCTATCCCAGAAGCCAAAACATTTCAATATTCACTGAATCTGGGGGATTATTATCTTAAGAGCTATGTCAACATTTACATGAGAGCTCCAGCTCTTGTCCCTGCTTTTAAATACACCATTTTGGGCAGTGAAGCATCTTTTCTGACCCACTGTTTGCTGTTTTAGGCCTGCTGCAGGACTTTGTAATGGGAAATGTGCTTGCTGGGAACTCCCCCCTCTCACTTCTCTGCAAGCACAGCAGTCTCTTCCTCCCTCATATCAGCTGATTTTGAAGACAGAAAAGTATTTTGCTCCCAGCAGGCAGAGAAAGGGGAGGCCACCCATTAATGAGAGATGGAGATCTGAGCATGTCCCATTCCTCCTGGAGCTGCTGTTAGGGGATCCCATGTGTCCCCAGCAGGGTGTCACCACAGTTTGATCCCACATGTCCCCAGCAGTAAATCACCACAGTTTCTGGGCTGCTGTGACCACATCAGCGGGGTTGGTGAGTGCAAGCCCAGGCAGCACCACCACCCCCAATCCCTACCTAGAGGAGCCACCAGGCTGGGATGGCTGTGTCACAGGGTAAAGTGCAGGCAGGCTGTCCCGGCGGGTCCGTGTGGCTGACATGGCAGTCCTCGACTTGTCCCTTGTACCTGAGCTTGGACTTGAAACACACCAGGGAAACCACGTCCTAAAACCACCTTCTCTCCACACCAGCTCCAAGAGCAGCTGAGGCACAGGGTCCCGTGCACGCATGGGGACGCTGGGTTTGGAGACAGTGAATGCCGTGCTGGAAGAGCACTCAAACCTCCTACACCTTGGCCCCCTCAGCTTCCCCGAAGAATTTAGTGGGGAAGGAATGCTGGAAGTCACCAAATCCAAACCCCTGCTCAAAGCAGGGCACACATGGGGCTGCCTCAGATCTGCATGTCTCAGTGCTGGACACCTGAAGCACACTTTAATCACTCTCGCTGTGAATTATATTTTCCTCTTCCATCTAGTCGGAGTTTCCCCTGCTGCAGCCTGGGACTGCTGCGTCCTCCCATCCCCATGCTGGGCACAGCAGTGTTTGAGGTGGGTTATGTTTCCCTGAATGCTGTCCACACACGGATAGGCGAAGCGACACGTCCCCTGTCACCCCTGTCACCCCGTTACCCGGAGTGACTCCCACCCTTCCGCAGGGACGCACAGGGATTTGGGGCCGGATAAGGGGCTGGAAGGAAGAAAGGAAGCACAGGAGCGCGATCCCTCGAGGGCTGGGGACAGGGAGTGCGAGCATTGAAGCTGCGTGAGGCGCTGCGCAGAAATTAACTCCTTAAAATTCCCCTCACGTCACCATTGCTCCTCCCGTGCTGCCCGCAGATCCTTTTTTTGCTCTTTGCAGGGCTTCACGTACCTGTTGTGCGGTGTCCCGGCCGCCCCCTGCTCCCGTCCCGCCGTCCCGAGGAGCAGGATGTCCCCTCTGGCCACCCACGGCCCTCCGGAGCCGGGCGAGCAGCGGCTGCTCCCTCAGGACGCCGCCTCTGTCGCAGGCACAGCGACTGCCGGGCTCTCCCCGAAGGGGAGGGACCAAACTTTGCCTTAGTTTCCAGCTGAGACAATCTTTCTGAGAGAAATCCTCCCTGGGCCTGGAAAACAAAGTTCTGGCATGGAGCCATGCTAAGCACAGCCTGCGCGTCCCGGCGGAGCCCGCGGCTGCCGAGGTGCTGGGCCGTGCCCCGGTACGGCAGGGACAGGGTCATGTGTGGGCTCCTTGTGTGTGAGCTCTGGATCTCCCGGCTGGGGCTGGGTCAAGCAGCAGAAACCCCAAGAGAAAATTCCCCCGGATGGGTTGCAACACCCCGTGGAGGAGCTGCAATGCCTGTGGCCGGGTGAGCAGTGGGGAACGGCGCTTCGGCTCAAGGTTGTGCTGTAAAAATACAAATCTTTTCCTCTGTCCTTATAAAGGGGATAACCACAGTCTAGGGAGGCAGATCCCACTTTTGGGTGTGACATCTGAGGTGGCTGCAGGGGAATTTAGCACAGGTTCCGACCTGTGGGGCAGATCTGTACCCACCCCGCTTTGCATAGTCCCGGCATTTGCCCCCTCAGTAATGCTGAATTCAGGGAATTCACCTGAAGTAATAAAAGATTAATTTAGCACCAGTAATAAAAGATTAATTTTGTGAGAGATCAACAGCTGCAAAATGCCCTTATGAGCTGCAAGGTAGGCAAAGGGAGGCAGCAGGGGAGGAGGGGAGGTAGAATTTGGCTTGGCTTAAATTGCTTATTAAATTGCCCCTCTGGACTGTCTCCTTGGAGAGCTGCTGAGCTCCTGCCTTGGGATCAGCAGCTCCCCTTCCCTATGTGTATGGGTATGAGCAAAAGCTAGAAAAGAATAAGAAAGTTGTATGAAAAGTTCCAAAATTTTTTTTCCTGTTCTCTTGTCCAGACTTCATGTCAGTGATGGGCTGGATGCATTAAAGTTTGACATTTTCAGGATAGATTTGATGCTGTTGAAAGGTGTTGGAGAACAAGTCAGAAGATTTTTTTTTTAATCTAAAGGAACAGGTTCTTCAATGTTAGTGAGAGACAATGAGGAGGAGGAAGCAGTACACAGGTGGTTAGAGTAACAGAGATCTCATGATACTTCTTTGGCCCACTAGGGGCTCCAAAATTTAATTTTCTTTTTAATATATTCAGATTTCCCAGATGTGGAGGAGTCAAACTCAGTAGAAGACAAATATGGGTCTTTCTTTTGGATCTTATCTACACAGTCCAACCACCTAGGTGTAAAACAGGCTATGAATCTTAGTTTAAGACCATTCATCCTTGCCCTATCATCTCTTTTTATTATGCTTAATTATTATTATCCCTTTTTATAATTTTCACCATCAGAGGATGCTTGCATAGATGTTGCTGATTTTCTCTGCAATAAAATGCTACCAGTAAGAGATCTGCAGCACTGGCAAGGGAGGAGCCAGTTCCCATGGTTAGTGAGCACAACAAACCTGTGGCAAATGTTCAATGTGGCTTTAGCTACAAGTCCTTTATATAAAGGACTGCACTTTGCTGTAGATTTCTGTGTCTACAGACCAAAAGTCACCATCAGTCTGTGATCACTGGTTTGAAGATTTTTTTTCCCCCCTGTCATTCCTTTTACCCTTTTTTGGACAAATCTTGGTTTCTCACGGTGCCTGTCTCATTTTTAATCCAGGTGCTGCTTGACCTATTGAAGCTGCTGAGAGGAGCTGCTCATCAGTGAACACCATTGAATGACCATTCCTCTGTTACCAGGTGCCTTCTTGCAGCATGACAGAGCTCCATGAAGCTGTGGCTGTGGGTGACTATGACCTGGTGAAAAAGATTTTGAAGGCAGGGCGCTGTGACCCAAACCAGAAGGATGTTGACTGGCATGACAGGACCCCCCTGCACTGGGCTGCTGCCAAAGGTAAGAGCACCCCCACTCTCCACTACCTCTGTAAATGGACATCATAAAAGGTGATGCTGATCACCTGTGATTGTATCTAGGCTGGCAAAATCTCAGCTTGTGTTTGGTAATTTTGTCCCTAATGTGCAAAAAAAAAGTTAAATATGCATTTAAATGGGAACTTTGCCTACAAAATACTTTATGAGACTGCTGTTGAAGTGATTTTTAGCTTTTTTTCTTCCCTCACACAACAATTTGCAATTTACATGATGTACACATTGGGAATGGCTGCTTTTCCCCCCTTACTTTTCTAAGACATGACTCCCTGAGTTTATTTCTCATGTACACCCATGGGAAAGAGCAGGAGGTCAAACCCACTGTATTTACACCAGGTATTTATCAAACCAAACAGAACAAAATAATAACTGTGTTTTTACATTGCTCTTTATATCCCACGTGATTGAATGAACAATGCAGGACCAGAGCTGCTTGCAGCTCCCATTTGTCTTTCACCTTCAGAAGTGTCTGATAAACTCAAATATCCCTTTGCAGCCCAAAAATAGATGATGCAACAATAAATAATGTATAATTGCACACAGTGTAAAATGGGAAACTGGACCTCTTCTTCTCTGTGCTACAGTATTTGTTGGGATCTCATGTCATCATATCTGTCTTTGCTCAGAAATCAAGTGTGTGATTTCCGTTTTAACTTAAGACCATGTTTTTGTTTTGTCCTGATGGATTATCAGACATTTGAACATTAGCAAAGGGGACTGATCTTCTTAACAAAAATGATGGTGAGAAGCTGACAGAGCCTAGATGTAATTTGGAATAGTCTAGCTCAGTCAAGGCAGTGTGAAATGGTGTAGAAATAACTTTTTTTTGCTTCTTTAAGCAATTCCATTGGTTAGAAAAATGTGAAAGTGAATGAAAAAGTAGTTTCTTGACTTGCTATCCAAAAAAACTCTGTTTTAGTAAAGCTGTTCACAGGTTTTCCCATTCTCAATGTTTAAATTTCATTTTGCAATTGAACTAAAAACCAAAATGAAACAATGAAATAGCTAATTGGTCAATGACTACTTGAGATGTGCTGTTCAGAAATTAAAAAGCTTTTTGATTTGGTTGGTGTTTTTGTTGTAAATTTCTTCTGGAAACAGTCGAGTTTGGGAGAAAATAGAAAATAATAGCATTTTCTATTCAGTATCCCTGATATATAAATATGATATGAGTCAGGTGGGTGAAATCTGTGTCTGAGGGAATTATGACCAGCTGTGTGTGACCGCCTTGTGCATCCTGAAGATACAAATTGTAAAGCATCTGCTCTCCTGGTTTTGCTGCGCGTCGCCAGGGCGGTCAGACCTGGTCAGGCTCCTGGTGCATCACGGTGCCCGGCACTGCCTGCGGAGCGATGTGGGCTGGACCGCGGCTCACTTCGCTGCCGAGGCGGGGAAGCTGCGGGTGCTCCGCGCCCTTCACTCCCTGCACGCTGCTATGGATGCCGCCGACCTCTTCGGAGACACTCCCCGGAGGCTCGCGGAGATCTACGGACACCGGGAGTGCTCCAAATTCTTGGAAAAGTGAGTAGTGGTGGCAGGCCTCGCTGCGGCTGCACTGAAAATTAACTTCGCTGCTCCACAGAGGACCACAGAATACACAAAGTGTGTTACTTATCTTCCCACCCAAAGCCTGCTAAAGCCCTGACACACAAGCTGTAGTGGATGAGCAAACACGGGCCTGTCACGGGGAAGCCGTGAGAAGACATTCTTTTATTCCCCTGCCTCCTGCGGTTTCCCTTGGTATGTTTTCAAAATCGTTACCACTTCATGACATCATTGTTTTTGTAAGGCTGTTGCAGAGCTATTATTAAGCAACAGAAATGAAAGCAACAACTGACAAGTGTTAACCCCTTACAGTGGTGAATAGCAAATACACGGGTTGAGTTGTTTAGGAACAGCCCTCGGCAGCTCTGTGTGTGTGTCTGCGTGTGTATATATATTTATGTGTATATAATTTGGCTTTCTTATAGTAAAGAAAAAAAGCCACCCTATTTTTTTACATAATCACTGTAAATTAGACCAGTTAATAGGATGGTCATATAGTACTTCCAAATTTTGGGAAAATATTTGTTGTCTTAATTACTTACAGTTAGCACTGTGGCAGCACATGCCATAATAAATATGTTTTTTAATGGTTCCCAATTACCATTCCTGTTTTTCAGCTGTTGGCTTGGCTCACAAGTATTTTCATCCTTGCAAAGGTGTTTCCCTGGATCAGGATGCTTTACTGCAGAGGTTTGAGCTGTGTCCCATCCTTCATCTCTCTAAAGGAGTGGGACAGATCACCAGAGGCCAACCAACTTGTTCAGTGCAAGCCACAGTCCCAACACTACTTTACTTGAACACATTGCCCATGAAAGATACACGTGCCAGACCCTGGAGTGCTGAGAGCTCCCAAAAGTGTTTTCTCCCTGGGTTTTTCTGTGACATTACAGTCCCATCATCATCCTTCACTGGCACCACTTCCACATTCTCAAGACTCCTTTGGAACCATATATATCCTGTTTGTTTTTTTTTAAAATAGGCATTTATCCAACTCAAAGTCTTCAGCTTGTCAGTGCAGCACACAAGCTGCCAAGTTTGAAATCAGGCATGGTGACAGGCAAATATCTGAGGAGGCCAGTGCTTGACAAATGCCACTTTTCATTAATCCATATAAACTTTTCTGTAGGTACTGCTGTCCTTCTGTTGTACTTCTTCAGCTTGGTTCCTGCTGAAATGCCCCGTGCCCACCTTTTATCTTGACACATCAGAGTCCTTCCATAAGAAAAGACAACCAAACTGTGCAAAATTCCCCTGTATAGAGCCCAGAAAACTTTGTAGTGGAGACACAAGCTCTGGTTTCCAAGCTCTGGTTTCCAAGCTCTGGCTGTTGGAAGCTGCTAATAGCTTTGCATTTTACCTGCCCACCCAGCACAGAATCATAGAATGGTTGGAAGGGACCTTAAAGCTCATCTCATTCCAACTCCTTACCATGGACAGGGACCCCTTCCACTAGACCAGATTGCTCAAAGCCCTTTCCAGTGTGATGGAGCTGAACGCTGCCAGAATGGGGCATCCAGACCATCTTAGAGCTAAAGTCTTTTTGGTTTTGGAACTGACATGCTGTAATCTCCCACTATTCACCACTTTCCTTCCACACAGATGTATCAGCTCTTCTTACTCTCAGACCCTCAGTTTAAAGGCATTTAGGCAGCCAGCAGCTGATAATGAAGCTTAGATTAGATTTTTTTACTACCTAGCCAGTGTCTAGGTAGTAAAGCTCAGGTCTGCCAGACCTTTGAGAATGGGGCATTGTCTTCCAGTGGAGATTCTTTTTATACTCTTCTCAGCTCTTAGCATACTTAGTTTCTATACCAGAAGAGGTAAATATTATCTAACCCAGAGGGTGAAAGTCTGCAGACTTCTGCCCCTTGCATGAAAAATTTATACCAATTACTTGCCTATTCAATGCTGTCTGTTTTGCACTAATCTCACCAGTAATTCCTGCCAAGTCTGTAGCATTTGCTGTGCCCTGAATGTGCTCCAGAGCCATGGGAGCAAGGGGTAGGGGAATTGCCTGGATGATGCCAAAGGGCAATGCCTGTGGCAGGCAGAGGTGCCTGGGAGAATGATTGACATCGTGGTCTGAGACACCTTAGCAACAGCCCATGCTGACTCAGGTCAGCTGCTGAAGGGCTTTCTGAGGTGAATGACTCAGATTTAAGGTGGAAAACTCATGATTTAAGGTGGAAAACTTGTCTTTCAGAACCACATGCTGGCCTGACTCACCCCACAGCTGCATGGCTCAGCATGGCTGGCAGATCTAATGACCAGGAAGATGCTTCAAATGCCCAGTCTAGAACACACACAGAGCCTGTACAATCACCTCATGGCCATAACCCAGCCTGTGGGCAGCCAAGAGTTTATCACTGAGGCTCAGGAATACTTTTTAAAACCAGCCACTATCATTTATGACCACAGTGGATGCTTTCACCCTCACACACTGGTGTCACATCAGCCAACTTGGAGTAAACTAGGAGGAACAGTTGTCACTTGTAGTGTAATTTCAATTACCATCTGCTCCTTCAGATGTGCAGAAGCTCCGAGAGGTGATGTCCAGGGTCAGGCAGTGCCAAAGGGTACAGGGCAGTACTGTGTACGCCTGAGACAGAGAATTAAGAGTGTGCTTGCACAAAATGCTGTGCAGCACAGAGCATCTCTGCTCTCCACACAGTGGTGTGTGTGGGATATACATAGTAGGAACATTTTGTTACATACCATCCCCGTCAGATTTGGATATTTGCCTGTCATGCAAAAAGAGAGAAAAAGCAATTTTTAAAACCATCTGAGGGTCTGCACCAACTGTAGGGCTGATGTGCATATCTACATAGGCCTATGAGCATCCAAATCCTTCATTAATCCAAATTCAGCCCCCTCTAGCACCACGTGACCCTTGCATGCTGTTTGTTGGTCCCCAGGTGTTGCCAGCTGCATGAACTACCTGGGCTGGGCCACTGAATTATGCTGAGGACTGCACCCACATGGAAATATTACATGTATCAACATGGAAATATTATTAACATGCAAATATTAGGAATATTCCGCTGCTGAGTATCAGTACCACTCACTGAGGTTTGCATGAACATGCAAAAGTTAGGAAACAGCTGCTTTCAAAACAGCTGCTTCTGAATAGCAAATGTGTATTTTGCATTAGATTTGGTTTGTGTGAAAAGGGCTTTACTCTTGATGCTATGAGACCTGCCAAGAAGGGGAGAGAGACCCCTCAGCCTGTGTCTGCTGCCAGCCTCTCTGCAAAGTGCCAGCTGTTGAAATTGCACCAAAGGGTCCTGCTGTCTAAGAGCAGGGCATACATATACTCATGTATAAATAAATAAATAAATAAATAAATGTTAATATTTAAAAGTTTATAGAAAAATATTTCTTGCCCTTGGGAGCAGATACTTAATAGAAGACAATAGGGTAGTTCAGTTGGAAGGGACCTACTGTTAATCCCATGGCCTGACCACTTCAGGACTGACCAGAATTCAAAGCATCTTATGAAGGGCATTTTCCAAATGCCTCTTAAACACCAGCAGTCATGGGGCATCAACCACCACTGCCAAACATAAGCTCTGTGGAGACCTTAGAGCACCTTTCAGTACCTGAAGAGAGCCTACAAGAGAGGTGGAGAGGGATTTTGGACAAGGGCATGGACAAGGGGGAATGGCCTGGGTAGGTTAGGATTAGATATATTAGGAATAAATTCTTGACTGTGAGGGTGGTGAGGCCCTGGCACAGGTTGCCCAGAGAAGCTGTAGCTGCCCCATCCCTGGAAGTGTTCAAGGCCAAGCTGGGTGGGGCTTTGAGCAGCCTGGTCTAGGGGAAGGTGTCCCTGTCCATGGCAGAAGGTATAGAATGAGATAATGTCCCTTCCAACTGAAACCATTCTGTGATTCTATGACATAGAAAGCCCATGTGATGACATCCATCAATATGGAGCTGCTGACTTTCTCTGTGCTGGCAGCTAGAACAGCATTGCACTCATGTGACAGAAATGCTCTATTACAGAAAAAAAAGGATTTTTCCTGATATTGGATGGTGTTTCTGACAGAGATTCCTGAATTCTGAGTGCCTACAAAATCAGAGCCCTGCAGAAGGAGGAAAGGGTTTGTCTTCTCTTGGGCAAGACTTACACTTGGAATGTCCATGTCTGGATGCAGGCAGTGCTGGGGCCCAGGGGCTCCCTGTGAGTGGAGGTTGGGGCTGCACCATGCTGGACACACTGTGGTGTTTCTCAAGTGTTGATGGCATCAGGGTTTTGACCAGACCAAGAAACAACCCCTGACCCTGCAGATGGGCACCTGTGAACAGAGATGTGTGTGCTGTGCTCACTCTTGGTTTCTCTCCTAGAGCAGAGGTGGAGAGCAGGAACTACCGCAGGAAAGCTGCACTGAGAAAAATACCCTTAGACCAGAGAGATGAAGACTGGGAACTCAAGAAAGAAGAGCTTAAGAAAAATCCACCATGTTTTTGGGAGAAGTGTACGGCCTCTATTCTAAAGAAACATGGGGGAAAAAATGGGAAGCAGTAGTGTGCCCTGCCTGTTTGGTGCCTCTGATCCTTGCAATGCAGAGCAAAGGCACTGGCAGACCTCAGGTGGATCTTTAGTGTGATATTTGGGTGAATGGAAGAAGCAGAAGGCTACAAGAGTGCATCCTTAAAGATACCCTGTAAACAATCTCCTTAAGAGCTAGGAGTGCTTCAGCCTCTCTGTGTGTTTCTATGTACCTGATCTCAAAAATAAAAACAATTGAAGGATATGTTTAAATGTACCAATACTGTAAATCACTGCAATGTTTAGAGTTACTGCAATGGAATTTACACATGTTGCCAAGGAAAAAAATAGTCTTGATCCTACCTGATTCACAAAAGCATCTCAGACTGTGGTTCTGCTTGCTCTGCTGATGTCTGTGGCCTTCGCATCTTTGCTTCTGTCATTGAGTCAACCAGGAGGTTCTACATGGACTTGCAGCCTCTGGTGATGCCTGTCTCATTTCTTGGAAGTGGGATGTACTTGCCTCTTCTGGATGAAGCTGAGATGTTAATGCTGAACTTTCACTTGACACATGGGTCCAACAGCCTGAATCTTCCATTCCTAGCCCAGCAAAAGGGAAAATGTGCTCCTCCCTTGCTGCTTTCAGACAGCTGTGACTACCAAGGGTACTGGAGCACTGCCTTTTTTTTAGCATTGTCTCCAGCCATTTTCATGTTTCTAGAAATAGGAATGGTGTGCAAGTGGTACTGAGTTCTGCTTCTGCTCATCAAAGCTTTCCATGGCAAAAGCATTTTTAACACTTTCTCTTCTCAGTCATAAAGACTTGGAATGTGACCCAGAGCAGTTTTCCATCCTGGGCCAGCACTGGGCAGCCATTCCCATTGATTTCTGGCACCTCTCATGTGTCAGCTTCTCCAGGCTGGGCACATCCTGCATCTGTCCCCATGGGCTGTGCAGGGTGGCTGTGCTGATGGACACCCTGTTCTCTGCAGTACCAGCTGAGTGGGGCTGGTGCACAGGACAGGGATCCTGTGCTGGCTGTCACATTCTCAGAGGTTTCATGGGGATGGAAGAATGGATCTGCAGTGTGGTTCACTGGGGCTGTGGTGTTTTGTGTGGTAACATGTGCAAGGTGCTGGGTTTTGCCTGCTGAGTTTTGTGGCATGTGAGGTTGTGAGGGATGGATGTTGCAATGGATGTAGGGTATGAGATGGATCTTCCAGGGCTTTCCTGTGAAAGTGGTCAGGTTTGTCATGTTAAAGGATGAAGTGCATGAGCAGCAATAGGGGAAAGAGGGATGTGTGGCTTTTTTTGTCCTTTCAAGGTCTTTCACAGGGGAGATGTGTCCAGAAGAGATGCTTACAATCTGCCTCTGGACCTGAGCTGGTGGTAAAAGTGACCAGTTCAGGTTCTGCTCCATTCTGCATGTTTCACCTGCTGTGATGGGTTGCCCTCAGGGAGCAGCCAGATGCCCACTCAGCTGTTCCTTCACTGTCACCCATAAATGGGGTGGAAAATAGGATGGAAAGCTGATGGATGAGAAAAATAGAGTGAAATCACTAACCAGTTACTGTCACAGATGAAACAGACTTGATGTGCAGAAAATGAATTTATTTACCCACTAAAAGTACAGTAGGATGATGAGAAATAAACACAAACTAGAACCCGCTGCCTGCACCACTCTTTCATCTGAAGCTCAACTTCCCTCCTTCATCCCCAGCTCTTCCACCTCCTCCCCCACAGCAGCACAGGGAGAAGGAAAATGAAAGTGCAGTCAGTTCACAGTAAGTTGTCTCCTCCACTCCCTTTTCGTGCTGTTTCCCTGATCCAGAACAAAACTTGGGTGTTTCACTGAGCCAGAGTGCACTGGGAAAAGCCAATCTCATCTCCAGGTCAGAGCAGGCCAGGAGAGCAGTCCCACAGAGCAGGCAATCCTGTCCTTGCAGGCAGTGGGGCACAGAGGACGCGCAGGGCTGGAGTGGGAAGGGGGCTCTGCACCCCCTGAGCTCCCAGGGCTGTTCCTGCCTCGCTCTTTGTGGCTCAGTGACCACCTCTGGTGAGTGACAGGGCTCAGCGTGTTCACACTGAGCTATCAGCCACTGCCAGGCACTGATACAGCCCATAATATATGCCACAGCACAGGGCCACAACAGAAGGAAATGTGTTCCAAAATAGAGAGAAACCCTGCAGTTTATTTCAGTTGTTTCATTCAGAAAATGCCAGAGCATTTGGTGGCCAGTTTGCAGTATTTTTACTACCCTTTTACAGCCAGCCCCTGTACCAGGTCTAAATAAACTTTGTTACTGACAATAATTAAACTCAAATAATTATCTACATGAAATTATAATTGAAAATATATTGTGTAAGTCACATTAATTTAGTTCATAGTATTTGAATTATATATTCTTAATATCAGTGATGAGAACATTTGTATCACATACAATGCTTGGAAAGTTGCACTAGAGATTAAACTACTTGTTTTCTATAATGTAATATTACCATTTTGCATGGGCTCCAGATTTTATTACAGCTCCTAACTCATGCAAACCTTGCGTTTTACACTTCTTTCTAAGGGAAGAATCTTTAGCAGTGCCTTTTCTAATTTGGGATTGCTGAAAACCAGAATAAGGGAGTGAAGACCCGGAAAAATGTACTGAAATACTAAAATGAGAAATGTCAGTTGATTTGCCTTCTTTGTGACATAAACCATATTTAAGACCAAACATACAAAGTTGATACTGTAAACCACTAAGAAGGAGAAAATAGATTTCATGGCTCTGATGTGGGCATCCATGCTGAGGTCCTTCATGGAGTTGGTCTGCATTGTGCGCTTGTGTCTCCAGAGAGAAAAGAGAAGGAAAACAGCAGAAAAGATGACTACCAGGAATGAAGCAGCATATTCAAAGCCAGCGAGAAAAAAAGAAGGGAAAAAACGTTTATCCATTTTGATATTTGCTGTCCCCAAATTTCCTTGTCTTGTGGAATTTCTGTTGCAGTGCGGTTTATCAGCGATGTCATAGGCAACGATGCCGACAGCCAAAGCTAAAATCCCTGATCCCAACAAGACCCCGGGCACCATCCTGTCAATTTTTACTTTCAGGTAGATGAAGAAGCTGTTCCTGAAATTGGCAATTTTTATACAATAAAAACCACAAAGAGAGGCTGAAAACCACAAGTTGCACTGATTAAAAAAGGATTGAAAAAATACAGCTAGTTGAAGTATGGTTTGAACATAAAGGTAATTGGGATAAATAAAGGAAAGAAATTTATATATCCAGGCGATGCACAAATACCAAAACCTGGAGCATCCCAGCAGCAGCAAGATCTTCTCATTAGAGTTCAAGGTTTTCTTTTTGACCCAGGCAATGCAAAGCACACAAACGATGAAAGCATTTATCCACATGCCAGGAAATGCCTCCACGGTGATGATGGCCACAGTTAAGACCCCATATGAAGTGACATTGAATTGCTGTGGAGGGTGACAAGCTTCCATGGTGCGAGCTGGGGAGCAGAGCTGTGCTGGCCAAGGGGGCTGTGGCAGCAGAGCCTGAGGCAGGTCAGTGGCTGCTGTTGGTGGAGTGTCAGGGATGGCAAGAGGAGCTTTATAGAGCTGCTGCTGCTGCTGGGGGGGATTTTGGTGCCGCTGCTGTGGGCAGCAGGGCAGGTGCAGGGATGTAAATGTGCTGGGTATCCTCTTACTCGGGGCCAGTGTCACTCTTGACTATTTGAATGTTGGTTTGGGGGGGCTGTGCTAGGTGTCACAAACAGCAGAGATGTTTTTCTGCAGTGGAGAGTGTTGTGATTTTGAGACTGTTCTCTGTTTGATCTGACAGATAGAGCCTTTCTCTTGCCCCCTGTCCTTGAGGTGGCATAGAATAACCCCTGAGTGCTGGCCCTGCCCTTTCCTGACTGCTGTATCATCTGAACTGAACCCTCTCCTAAACAACTATATCATCTACCTGGAGATGATAAAAAAATTAACAAAAAATTTACCCTGGCAAAAATTAACCCTGTCCTGGTCAGAACCAGGATAAAATATTACAATAGCAGGATCACACTGTGACTGTGGCTTGGAATCAGCTCAGTGTGAGGAATATGGTACCTTAAAAAAAGTAAAGGTGTCTATAAATCAGAATCTCCAGTGCTGAGTTTTGAGATCAAGAAAATATGGATCAGGTGCTTGAAAGACAGGGGTCTGCTTTTTGTTCAAATCCCTCTGGCACCACTGAAGAACAGGAAGGATTCTCCAGGACATTGTATCTACCAGCTTATGTGCATTTTTTTCAATGTCCTTGTGCATCTCAAAATGCATCAGACTGCTGATTTTATGCATATGGAGGGACACACAGCTGTATTAAGATCTGAGAGACATCACACACAGACTGCATTGCTTCCATCTGAGCTTGGTTTAGGCTGAACATCTTCCCTCTCCAGAATGCTTTATTATTATAGGAAATCCAAGAGGATTAGCCTTGATTAGCTAACTGGTTAGGCTATTAGTGGCCCAGTTTCTTCTGAGAAAATCTATTCAATCCATAACTGGCCTTCAATATGCAGAAGACCACAATTGTTTCAGAACCCTAGAAAACAAAATGAAATCTCCTCAGGGCAGGTGTCATAAACTTGTTATGGAAATATAAATTCAACTCCAAATGCTTCCTAGCTCCAGAAGGTGGATTGGCATGGTATCAAGTGGCATTAATTATTTCTTTGCTTGTTTCTGGGGAGTTGCTATTTAAGGAGAGTTGGGTAGTTTCGTGAGGCAGCCTGCTAGTCTGTGTGGTCTTTGGAAAAAGTGATTGAGAGGTTGCTCTCAACCACTGCAGTGGTTGAGAGGTTGCTCTGGCCTAAATGGTTGTATCGCTCAGTTCAGAATCAGGAAGGAAGCTTTTGGCAGGTGAGATGAGAAATGCACACCTGGCACTGGGTGTGAGGTAAAACAACCCTCTGAGCGTGAGCTGGTAAAATAAGTGACCAGTTCAGGTTCTGCTCTGTTCATGCTGGTGTGAAGGAAATTTTCCTGTCTCACCACCCAGGCAGCCTCTGACAGTCACAGCCCAGCACCAGAGACTGTCACTGCAGGGACCAAAGCCCCTTCACCATGGGCAGCTGCCCCACTCCACTCCCTGCACACACCACGCTCATAGCTGAGGTTTCCTCACCAGCTTGGCACTGGCTTTCCCATAGTGGAGTCTCAGGCCTCTGGATCTTTCAAGCACTTTAATCATGGCACAGTAGCACAGAAGCAGCTCAAGCTGGGTGCCTCTGAGGAGGTAGCCCAAACAATTGAACCCCTGGGATTTTGTGTCCTTCCTGTCTGTGCACATGATGACTGGGGTGTCTTAAGTGTCCAGTCAGCTGGCTGGTGCCACAAGTCCCTGTGCCCTTTGCTGTGCAAGGCTTGGCACCATGCTTGGGACTCCCAGCACTTCCCGACAACCTGCAGCTCCCTCCCATTGCAGCTGCTCCCTGAGCTGTCTGCACTGAATGTGTTCCTCCACACTGGAACTATTTCACATTTCACTCTCATGGTGAGTTGTCCTTGGGCAGCTCTTAGAGCTTCCCTCAGTCACTCCTTGACTCTCACTCTGGAATAGGACAGAGGAGGCAAAATAAGATGGAACTGCTCATGAGATGAGACCAAGACAGGGGAATCACTCCCCAGTTATTCTCACAGACAAAACAGACTTGACACAGGGAAAATCAGTTTAATTTATTGCCTATTGAAAACAGAGTAGGATGATGTAGAACATGCACACAACTAGAATATTTGATCTTCACCCCCGCAATAATCTCTGGCTCAGTTTAACTCATTTAGAGATTCTCTAGCACCTCTTCTCCTCAGGAGCACAGGAGCACAGGGAATGTTGTTGGCAGTTCATAAAAAGTTGTCTCCTTCATTTTTCTCCTGCTCCAGCATGGCTCCCTCCCATGGCCTGCAGTCCTTCAGGACTTCTCTTTTCCCAGAGAAGCCACAAGGGTCGCTGATGAGATGAGCAACGTCTGGTGTTGGGACCATTAGAGTGCCTGGAATTGGCTTTTCCCAGCATGGGACAGCCTTGACCTCACCTGGTTGAGACCCCACAGGCCCCCAGCTGCAGCTCCTGGCCCAGGCACCCTGTACATCTGCCTGTGGGTCACTGTGAGATGAAGCTGTGGCTTCATTCCACGCTGCACCTTGCACAAAACCCACCTTCCTGGGGCTGTAACTGAGCCAGAGTGCACTGGGAAAAGCCAATCTCATCTCCAGGTCAGAGCAGGCCAGGAGAGCAGTCCCACAGAGCAGGCAATCCTGTCCTTGCAGGCAGTGAGGCACAGAGGATGCGCAGGGCTGGAGTGGGAAGGGGGCTCTGCACCCCCTGAGCTCCCCAGGGCCGTTCCTGCCTCGCTCTTTGTGGCTCAGTGACCACCTCTGGTGAGTGACAGGGCTCAGCGTGTTCACACTGAGCTATCAGCCACTGCCAGGCACTGATACAGCCCATAATATATGCCACAGCACAGGGCCACAGCAGAAGGAAGGATATACCAAAATTGAGATAAAGCTGTTGTTTCATTCAGTCAATTCAATCAGTGAAAACTAAAATGTTTGAGCCAGGTTTGCAGCATGATTATTGTCCTTTTGCATCCAGCACCTGTACAAGGTCTAAATGACTTTGCTACGTACAATAATTTAATTCTAAGAGCTGTTTTAATTAAATGCAAATAAAAATTCATTTGCCTCCTACTAACATTAGTTTAAAGAGTTTGAAATGTATATTCCTAACATCTAGGCTGAACTTCTCTCCAATCTACTCTGCCTGGAGAGTTGCAATGAACATTAATTGAAATTGTTTTCTCTAAAGATATTTTGCATGAGCTCCAGCATTTGTAACAGTTTCTACCTCATGCAAAGCTTGCACTTCACACAAGAGAGAATCCTAAGCAGTGTCTTTTCCAGCTTGGGATTGCTGAGAATGAGAATAAGGGAATGAACACCTGGATAAGCATGTTGAATTGAGAAACTTAGAAATAGCACATGACTTTGGTAATCCATTGAATAAACTAGAGTCAAGATCAGAAACATAAAGTTGATGCTGTACATCACTAAGAAGGAGAGAACAGATTTCATGGCTCTGATGTGGGCATCCATGCTGAGGCTGTTCATGGAGTTTGTCTGCATCTTGCACTTGTGTCTCCAGAGAGAAAAGAGAAGGAAAACAGCAGCAAAGATGACCACCAGGAATGAAGCAGCAAGTACAAAACCAGTGAGAAAATAAAGACGGAAAAAACGTTCCTTTATATCAATTGTTGCTTTCCAAAGTTCTTCTGGGCAGGTGAAATTGATGTTTTTACAGATAGCTTTATCAATAGTGTTGTAGACAAGAATTCCAATAATCAGGGAGAACATCAATGACCCCAACAAGAGCCAGGGCACCATCCTGTCAATTTTTACTTTCAGGTAGATGAAGAAGCTGTTCCTGAAATTGGCAATTTTTATACAATAAAAACCACAAAGACAGGCAGAAACCCACAAGTTAGAACAATTACAAAAGCTGTAAGAACCTTGAAGTAGTGGAAATATGGGATGAACTTGAAGGTAATAGGGAAAAATTTCTGAGACAAAGACATATACCCATGAGAAGAACAAATACCAAAACCTGGAGCATCCCAGCAGCAGCAAGATCTTCTCATTAGAGTTCAAGGTTTTCTTTTTGACCAAGGCAATGCAAAGCACACAAACGATGAAAGCATTTATCCACATGCCAGGAAATGCCTCCACGGTGATGATGGCCAAAGCCATGGGCCCATACACAGTGACATTGAATTGCTGTGGAGGGTGACAAGCTTCCATGGTGCGAGCTGGGGAGCAGAGCTGTGCTGGCCAAGGGGGCTGTGGCAGCAGAGCCTGAGGCAGGTCAGTGGCTGCTGTTGGTGGAGTGTCAGGGATGGCAAGAGGAGCTTTATAGAGCTGCTGCTGCTGCTGGGGGGGATTTTGGTACCGCTGCTGTGGGCAGCAGGGCAGGTGCAGGGATGTAAATGTGCTGGGTATCCCCTTACCCGGGGCCACTCTTGACTATTTGAATGTTGGTTTGGGGGAGCTGTGCTGGGTGTCACAAAGAGCAGAGATGTTTTTCTGCGGTGGAGAGTGTTGTGATATTGATACTGATCCCTGTTTGATCAGTGTCAGGCTTCAGGATCTGGGTTCTTCTGTCCCTTTTTTGCCTATGATGATCATGCAGAGCCCTGGATGTGCTCAGCAGGTCAGGGGACTCAGTGGCCTTTTTAGTTTGAGAGTCTGTGTGCTGCAACATTCAGCCTACATGCTGGAAAACCGGAGTTTATTTTGATGCTTCACAGGCATTGAAATCCATGTTTGTTTTTCCAATGGCATTGCCTTAAGAGTTAGTGAAGAGTCCCATAGTGGAGCAGGTGATGGGAGCTAAGAAAATAAAGCTGGTACTTCTTACAAGTTTAATTTGGAGCATATGACGTAAATTGGTAAAAATCAGGACAAGTCCCTGTGCCAGGGTTCCCATCTCATCTGCTTGGGAAAGTGAAGGCTTTCAAAGATGGCACCATGCTGAGTTTCCTCCACACTGCAATGCCCTAAAGCTTCCAAATGACTTTAGACCCTGAAAGCTGTGAGGTTTTTCCCAGGCAAGTTGTGTTAAGCTCTGTGGGGCATGGACTGCCTGTGCCCTTTGGGGTGGTACAGGACCTGTCCCATTTGGCCTTGCACAGCAGGACCACAGTAACCAAGGAGATCTCATCTGATGCTGTGGTGGAGGCAGGAAAAATGAAACCCCAAGCAAGAGCTCTATGGCTACAGGAAATGAACCCCCAGCATTTTCTCTCTTCCAAATGATGATAGCCATGTTTTCTGTGGGATATAAGAGCTAGGAATATGTTACATGAATATTCATATCACATGCTCCTAATTGCATTGATTGGCCACCATAAAGACTTCGAATGTGACCCAGAGCAGTTTTCCATCCTGGGCCAGCACTGGGCAGCCATTCCCATTGATTTCTGGCACCTCTCATGTGTCAGCTTCTCCAGGCTGGGCACATCCTGCATCTGTCCCCTTGGGCTGTGCAGGGTGGCTGTGCTGATGGACACCCTGTCCCCTGCAGTGCCAGCTGAGTGGGGCTGGTGCGCAGGACAGGGATCCTGTGCTGGCTGTCACATTCTCAGGGGTTTCAGGAGGATGGAAGAATGGATCTGCAGTGTGGTTCACTGGGGCTGTGGTGTTTTGTGTGGTAACATGTGCAAGGTGCTGGGTTTTGCCTGCTGAGTTTTGTGGCATGTGAGGTTGTGAGGGATGGATGTTGCAATGGATGTAGGGCATGAGATGGATCTTCCAGGGCTTTCCTGTGAAAGTGGTCAGGTTTGTCATGTTAAAGGTTGAAGTGCATGAGCAGCAGCTGGGGAAGAAGGGATGTGTGGCTGTTCCTGTCCTTTCAAGGCCTTTCACAGGGAAGATGTGTCTTGCAGAGCTGCTTACAATCTGCCTCTGGACCTGAGCTGGTGGTAAAAGTGACCAATTCAGGTTCTGTTTTGTATTTGCTGACACTATTTCGTGTTTCACCTGCTGTGATGGGTTGCCCTCAGGGAGAAGGCAGAACTCCACTGAGGTGTTCCTTCTCTCTCACCCACAGGAAGAGAAGGGGCAAAAAACACGATGGAAATACTCAGGGTTCGAAAGAATGGCAGGGAGATCACTCACCAGTTACTGTCATGTACACAATGCATTTGACACCAGGAAAATGAATTTAATTTATTTAAATATAGAAAATTGAGCAGGATAATGAGGAAGAAATGGAAAACTTGATCACACTCCCTCCACACCCCTTTCATCTGAGGCTCAACTTCCCTTCTTCATCTCCAGCTCCTCCACCTCCTCCCCCACAGCAGCACAGGGGCAAGTTGAATAGGGGCTGCAGTCAGATCTTAATGAGTTGTCTCCTCCACTCCTGACTCCTCAAGCTGTTTCCCTGACTGAGAGCAAAGCCTGTTAGCTGGGTGTTTCACTGAGCCGGAGTGCACTGGGAAAAGCCAATCTCATCTCCAGGTCAGAGCAGGCCAGGAGAGCAGTCCCACAGAGCAGGCAATCCTGTCCTTGCAGGCAGTGAGGCACAGAGGACACGCAGGGCTGGAGTGGGAAGGGGGCTCTGCACCCCCTGAGCTCCCCAGGGCCGTTCCTGCCTCGCTCTTTGTGGCTCAGTGACCACCTCTGGTGAGTGACAGGGCTCAGCGTGTTCACACTGAGCTATCAGCCACTGCCAGGCACTGATACAGCCCATAATATATGCCACAGCACAGGGCCACAACAGAAGGAAATGTGTTCCAAAATAGAGAGAAACCTATTCATTGCAGCCATTTCATTCTGTGAATACCAAAACATTTGTGGCAGGTTGGCAGGATTGTTATTCCATTTTTTGCAGCCAGTTTGTGTTCCAGTCTTGCACATTTTTCTGTTCCATTAAGAGTATAGAAATTTGGCAGAAAATAAAGCCCTTGCTGGTCCTCAGAGATGAAAGGGCCTGGGTGCAGCTCAGTTTAATTTCTGATTATGGCAAATTCAACATGTAAGTCTTGTCATGTTCAATAAGAACTTTCAGATTCACAGAATCACAACTCATGCATTTTATTGTAGAAATACAAATTTGGAATTGCCACTAATAAATACACTCACTGGACTAGCTCTAAATATATTTAGGAAAAAAGAAGAAAAACAGAAGAGCAGTGGGTATTTCATTAAGCTCAACTTCACCACCAGGTAGGCCTATGAGCAGAATTTCACCAGGGTACAATCTGACAAAATCAAAAGAGCAAATCTTAACCAAGAGGTGTTCCCTGTTTGGGGAGGAGAGCAAAGCAATCCTGCTCTCCTGTCTGCACAGTGGGGTCATGGTCTCATCCTCTGCCAGGGAGGGTTTGAAATGCCAAATGGATACTTTTAGGAGAAATGCAGGTGAGGCTGCAGTCAAAATACCTCCTTGCTGCCATGGTGAATGCTGGTGGGCAGCCAGCTGCTGCGGAGATGAGGGATACCCAGGGTTGTGATTGCAAAGGCTGTGACTCTTGGGAAGGGGCTGAACACTTAATTAGCATCACTCCCTCTTCCACTGGGCCCAGGCAGAGGTAAAGGGGCTCTGCCTGATGATCCATCACTCCACCAGCAGACTCATGTCCCCATTAATCCCTTCACCACACAGGGGCTTAGGCATCGTTCCTACCATCAGGGCCAAATGACTTTGTTAATAAAAAATGTATATCTCAAAGATTTAGCTAAATCTAAATATGATAAAAAAGTATTTAGTTCACAATAATTTAGCTCAAAAGATACAAATGAAGTTTTCATAACTTGGATGAACATCAGTATCATCTACACTGCCTGGAGAGCTGCATCAGAAATTAAATTACTTGTTTTCTACAGTTTTCAAGATTTTGCATGGACTCCAGCTGTTATCACAGTTCCTACTTGATGAAAAACTCACACATTCTCTCACAGGAGAGAATCTTCAGCAGTGCCTTTTCCAGCTTGGGATTACTGAAAATCAGAATAAGAGAATGAACAGCTGGAAAAGCACACAGATATATATATAAAAGGAGTTTCATGATATTTTCTTTCTTCGTGGCATAAATTATTGTCAAGACCAAACATACAAAGTTGATGCTGTACATCACTAAGAAGGAGAGAACAGATTTCATGGCTCTGATGTGGGCATCCATGCTGATGTCCTTCATGGAGCTTGTCTGCATCGTGCGCTTGTGTCTCCAGAGAGAAAAGAGAAGGAAAACAGCAGCAAAGATGACTACCAGGAATGAAGCAGCAAATACAAAACCAGAGAGTAAAAAAGTAGAGAAAAGATGTATATCCTTTCTGATAGTTACTTCCCAAAAATTTCCTTGGCAGGTGGAAGTGATGTTGTTCCTCTGGAGAGTTTCAGAGAGGTCAGCGATAAAGATGCTGATAGCCAAGGCTACAGTCTCTGACCCCAACAAGAGCCAGGGCACCATCCTCTCAATTTTTACTTTCAGGTAGATGAAGAAGCTGTTCCTGAAATTGGCAATTTTTATGCAGTAGAAACCACAAAGAGAGGCTGAAACCCACAAGTTGGAATAATTAAAAAAGGTTGCCAAAGATCTAATTAGTTGACGTATGGTTTGAACTTGAAGGAAATTGGGATAAATCATAGGAAGGAAGCGGTATATCCATGTGAGGCACAAATACCAAAACCTGGAGCATCCCAGCAGCAGCAAGATCTTCTCATTAGAGTTCAAGGTTTTCTTTTTGACCCAGGCAATGCAAAGCACACAAACGATGAAAGCATTTATCCACATGCCCACAAACACCTCCAGGGTGATGATGGCCACAGTTGTGGCCCCATATGAAGTGACATTGAATTCCTGTGGAGGGTAACAAGCTTCCATGGTGCGAGCTGGGGAGCAGAGCTGTGCTGGCCAAGGGGGCTGTGGCAGCAGAGCCTGAGGCAGGTCAGTGGCTGCTGTTGGTGGAGTGTCAGGGATGGCAAGAGGAGCTTTATAGAGCTGCTGCTGCTGCTGGGGGGGATTTTGGTACCGCTGCTGTGGGCAGCAGGGCAGGTGCAGGGATGTAAATGTGCTGGGTATCCCCTTACCCGGGGCCACTCTTGACTATTTGAATGTTGGTTTGGGGGGACTGTGCTGGGTGACAGAAACAGCAGAGATGTTTTTCTGCGGTGGAGAGTGTTGTGATATTGATACTGATCCCTGTTTGATCAGTGTCAGGCTTCAGGATCTGGGCTCTTCTGTCCCTTTTTTGCCTATGATGATCATGCAGAGCCCTGGATGTGCTCAGCAGGTCAGGGGACTCAGTGGCCTTTTTAGTTTGAGAGTCTGTGTGCTGCAACATTCAGCCTACATGCTGGAAAACCGGAGTTTATTTTGATGCTTCACAGGCATTGAAATCCATGTTTGTTTTTCCAATGGCATTGCCTTAAGAGTTAGTGAAGAGTCCCATAGTGGAGCAGGTGATGGGAGCTAAGAAAATAAAGCTGGTACTTCTTACAAGTTTAATTTGGAGCATATGACGTAAATTGGTAAAAATCAGGACAAGTCCCTGTGCCAGGGTTCCCATCTCATCTGCTTGGGAAAGTGAAGGCTTTCAAAGATGGCACCATGCTGAGTTTCCCCCACACTGCAATGCCCTAAAGCTTCCAAATGAATTTAGACCCAGGCAAGTTGTGTTAAGCTCTGTGGGGCATGGACTGCCCGTGCCCTTTGGGGTGGTACAGGACCTGTCCCATTTGGCCTTGCACATCAGGACCACAGTAACCAAGGAGATCTCATCTGATGCTGTGGTGGAGGCAGGAAAAATGAAACCCCAAGCAAGGGCTCTCTGGCTACAGGAAATGAACCCCCAGCATTTTCTCTCTTCTCCAAACAAGAAAAGATCTCTGTACTTTTCCTCTGTGATGTTATCTCTTATGAATAGATTCCTACTTTGGTTTGTTTAGAGAAAAAAATGATGTTTAGCTTGAAGGGCTGACTTCTTTCTAGGACAGGCCCATTTCCTACTCAAAGCCTACTTACTCAAGCTCTCTGCCTTGTGCTGTGGGTAGGGGTGTCATGGCCAAAGCCCTTTTCTACCTAATTGCTGAACATAGAGGTGAACATCCTCACAGCCATGACTTGTAATTTCAGATGTGAAATAGAGGAGCAGGATTCCATGCCTAAGCTAAAGGCACTCTAGGGATTTTGGTGCCGCTGCTGTGGGCAGCAGGGCAGGTGCAGGGATGTAAATGTGCTGGGTATCCCCTTACCCGGGGCCACTCTTGACTATTTGAATGTTGGTTTGGGGGGGCTGTGCTGGGTGTCACAAAGAGCAGAGATGTTTTTCTGCGGTGGAGAGTGTTGTGATATTGATACTGATCCCTGTTTGATCAGTGTCAGGCTTCAGGATCTGGGCTCTTCTGTCCCTTTTTTGCCTATGATGATCATGCAGAGCCCTGGATGTGCTCAGCAGGTCAGGGGACTCAGTGGCCTTTTTAGTTTGAGAGTCTGTGTGCTGCAACATTCAGCCAGATGCTGGAGAAGTGGGGTTTATTTTGATGCTTCACAGGCATTGAAATCCGTTTGTTTTTCCAATGGCATTGCCTTAAGCGTAAAGTGATGAGCCCCAGAGTGGGCCAGGTGATGGGAGCAAGAAATCAAAGCTGGATTTTTTTACAAGTTAAATTTGGGACATATGACATAAATTGGTAAAAATCAGACGAGTCCCTGTGCCAGGGTTCCCATCTCATCTGCTTGGGAAAGTGAAGGCTTTCAAAGATGGCACCATGCTGAGTTTCCTCCACACTGCAATGCCCTAAAGCTTCCAAATGACTTTAGACCCTGAAAGCTGTGAGGTTTTTCCCAGGCAAGTTGTGTTAAGCTCTGTAGGGCATGGAGTGCCCACGGACTTTCGGTTAGCACAGCACCTGTCCCATTTGGCCTTGCACATTTCCTTAGGAAATAACATTCCCTTTTGGGAAGGGAAACGAAATCTTGCGAACCTGAAAAGAAAGACTTAAAAACACTCTGGAAAGGAGATATGATCAAATGAAATGCAATTGAAAAAAAACCCAAAAAAACCCAGAAAATCTGGAGATTTAGTGTCTTCAAAAAATGGTCTGTGAGGAAATGAGCTGCAGTGCAAAGGACCAAAAGATGCCAAAACTAAGCTCACAGATGTTGCAAAAGCAGGGGGAAAACATCAAGGAGAAAGACACAACTTGGAGGGGAAGATATGAGGGACATGGCATGGATACTTAAAAAATAAAAAAAAAAAAATCTGTCCCAAAGTCTAAGCCATCAAAAGGCATGGCATGCCATCAAGTGCAGGGACATGCAGCAAAGCTTGCCAAAAGTGATCCCTGCTGAAGGCCAAAACAGAAAGGAAGGACTTACAAACACTCTGGAATAGAGATACCATCAAAGGAATTGCAATTGGAGGAGAAAAAAAAAAATTGGGAAATTTGGTGACTACAAGAAAATGGACCGGGATTATATCAGGTGCAGTGCAAAGGACCAAAACAGGCCAAAACTAAGCTCACAGATGTTGCAAAAGCAGGGGAAAAAAGTCAAGGAAGAAGACACAACTTGGAGGGGAAGGTATGAGGGACATGGCATGGATACTAACAAAAAATAAAAAAATCTGTCCCAAAGTCAAAGCCATCAAAAGGCATGGTATGCCATCAAGAGTAGGGACATGGACCAAAGCTTGCCCAATCGATCCCCATTGAACTTGCAAGATTTCGTTTCCCTTCCCGAAAGGAAACATTTCCTTTCGGGAAGGGAAACGAAATCTTGCAAAACTGAGAAGAAAGCCTTGCAAACATTCTGGAAAGGAGATATAAGGAAGGTCCAGCTTGACCAGCCTGATCTCCATCTGTGATAAACCAACCTCCTTAATTAATGAAGGAAAGGCTGTGGATGTTGTCTACTTGGACTTTAGTAAAGCTTCTGGTATTTTCCACAGCATCCTTCTTGAGAAACTGGCTGCTTATGGCTTGGACAGGTGCATCATTCACTGGGTAAAATCTTTTCCGGATGGCTGGACCCAGAGAGTGATGGGGAATGGGGATAGTCTCTTCTCCCAGACAACAAATGATTTGACAAGAGGAAAGAGCATCAAGTTGCACCAGGTGAGTTTTAGATTGGATATCAGGAAAGATTTCTTCACTGGCAGGGGTTGTCAAGCATTGGAACAGGCTGCCCAGGTAAGTGGTGGAGTCACCACCCCTGGAGGTATTTGAATGGTGTGTAGATGTGGCACTTACAATTTAGCAATGGGCTTAGCAGTGCTGGGTTAATAGTTGGACTCGATGATCTTGTCTCTTCAACATAAACTATTCTGATTCTATGATTCTCTGTCACCATGAAGTTTTCCTGCTTAGAAATATGTCACTGCAATCAGTATCCTGCTGTATTCTTGGTATAGCAGCAGCATATGTAAGCATGGAGTTGGTATTGTTAACCTTTAATTAAGATTAAATAATGAAAAAGGAACTTTACATAATTGAAGGCTTTCGTCGTACTTCATGAATACAGAGATAAAACAAAGCCATTTTGCTTGATGTAATATCAGCTTTAATGGAACCTTTCTGATTAACAAAATTAGACAGCAATTAAATAGTGATCAAATCAGTCTTTATTGATTCATTATTTATAAGAAACTTCCTGGAAATGTAAGTGTTGGATCTTTTAACTTACAGTACCACAAGACAAAGCTACCAGCAAAAAGTGACAGGCTTTATTGCATGATTATTGATGTACGCAGCAGAGTGAGATAACATTCTGACACAAGCCCTTAAAAAAGGGTACTGTAATTTTGTTCAACCAAAATTCATATTTAACAAAAAAATATGTTTTTCTGCAAAAATCTTATGCTGCCACATGCAACCCCTTGTTACTTAAGTACATCCTGTTTGGGCACTTTTAAGTTTTTCCAACGCCTCAAAATAACTTTGTATTTTTCATTTTCAGTTTTGTCAGATAATTTTTTCAAGACTACCCGCATAACTACTGCAGTTCCTGTTTCTTTATCTTCACCTATTATGAGATCCAGTGTGTCACCAAGTTTCACCTGGAAACAGAAAGAGAAGATGAGTGATTATAAACATTCCTTGGGCAAATCCCCGCCATGTTCCTTTCTTTCCACTTAATATTCCTATCTCACAGGAGAGGAGGAAGGCAGCCACTACCAGACCTATTATAGATCCTCCAGTGATGAACTTCCAGGAAAGCCGTGGTAATACACAATTACATGTCTCAGGACCTCCCCTGCCAAGAGCTTCAGGCTCCATGTAATACAACCAACATCTAACTCTGTGAAAAAGGTTTCATGTATGTCTTTATTTCCTGTCAACACAGACACAAACCAGCAAAGTTCTTCTTCCTGCCTTTAAAACAGTTAAAGTGTTTCAAAGAACAGAGTGCTCAGCAAGTGCCTGTGCTCCTCTCCCAAGTCACAGAAGCAGTACACCTCTCATAAACCAGCCTTAACTCTATGGGATCAGGAATCAAAACTTCTCACCACATTGCCCTTTGATGACAGTAGCCACCACTGAGGATCACCCTCACATAAAGAAAGGGTTGGTAGAAGTACATGTCTGGTGATCCTTCTGGCTCTCTCCTAACTGTGGTCCTGTGTGCTCTATTACAGGTACAACAACCTTCCCTCAGCTACTCCAGTTTCAATCCCTTTCTATCATCAAACTTCCTCTTATTCTTTAATCATGTGCCTGCTCCACCAATATCTCAGATTTAATAATTGCTACTTCACCAACCTCGCATAGTGGTATCATCACTTCTTTCAGCAGCTTAAAATGTTCCGTCCTTGCTGCCTTCTCCTGACTTTCAGACTTAGATTTGACTCTCCAACCACACAAGTTTCCTGTCTGCCTTAGGGAATAAAGTTTTACCCAGGGAACCATGGTCACACCATCCCCCCCAGGTGGAAGTGGTGTTAGCAATGCTGTGCATTCACCTTTGCAGAGTGATCTAGAGGGAGATCATGCCTTAGATATTTTCTTGTACTATATTAAAAAAAAATTAAAAAGTCTTACAGTTCTACTTTTCTTCCATAGTTTTTCTCCATTCAGCCTGAGTTCATTATTGTAGAATGCATCTTCTACTTTACTGAAGAAAAACAAGGTTTTATTGCAGTTACAGTGTGCAGCAAACAAAATGCAATTGTTTCTTTGCAGAAACACAACACCACCATTCATAGGCAAGGCACATTTCTACACCTCTAATTTGTGTGTAAAGGACACCTTCAGATTTGAACTGGAAGTAAAGAAAAGGGCTTTCACAAATACTAAATGAAATAATAGCCTATAGTTGCTCTGTGCCAGAAAAGCTGTTTCTAGAGATCTGTCTCTTGAATATCCAATAAATAATATCCCCTTTCCTGCACCAGCCAGTTTAATAATTTGTTAGTTATCAAGTTATACTAATATTTTGTTCCAACAACACAGTGATATCAGACTTCTGCAGGTGGCATTAGATCAAACACTGTGATAGATTTATAGACTGCACATTTACCTGGTGGCCTGTGAAGCTTATACTTACCAGCCCCTATTTCTCCATTCATTTAAATAGTGCATTATTTTACTCCCTCAATCTCAAATTAGACCTTTTCATATTACACAGTACAGTATTTTGCATTTCCTTAATTTTAAAGAAATAGGAAGTGATTACCAAATGCCTCCTCAACAATCTTAGAAATACTGGAGATAGGGAAAAGCAAAATCAGGCTATTTCAAGGGAGGTTAATAAACAGGAACATCTATACATCCAAAACATCTATTTAGAGAGTCAAAAAAGCTACCCCAAAAAACTTCCCCACAAATACTGGAGTTATTCCAGCAGTAAAAACTTATCAGAAGTCAAATTTTAGATGCATGACATCTTTCTCAGTAGCAAGTTGTTTCTTCTGTACTTACTTTCTTGCCATGTCTAGACCAGCTTTCAAGATCACATCATATCGAAGAGACTGCACTACTTTTTCAAGATCCTTGTAATCTTTTACTACATTGGGGTCATTTTCAAATTCATCTTCCAAATTACTTTCATCTTCATCCTCTTCTTCCTCCTCTTCTTGTAAGCTTTGTCTGCTCTTTTTAGAGCTTTTGCTGCTTTTGTTCCTCAGAGAAAGTACTGAGATATACTCTGGAGAGAGTCTTAGTGCACTGAGTCTGACTGGGGAAAAACTGAAACATCTTCTGTAGCTTACTGTGCTTGCTTGACAGCTACAGAATAAGCTTCTCCTCCAAGTGGGATACAGTTTATTTGAGGGAACTTTCTCCCACAGTCCGAACCAGACATTCAGTTTTCTCAAAGTGCTGATGGGGAGTCTGAAGCCAGTCATAGCATAACCTAAAATAAAACAAACATTCTTATGTAAAAATGAGCAACTGCTTTGATGGAGTGGAAGGATTTCCCTACATATGTCATAACACTCACTACAAAAAGATGAGTATCCAGTTCCCCATATAGTGATGCATCACCTGAAAGCACAAGGCTTTAGGTGGCTTTATGATCCGACTTTCTCATACACTGGCCAACACTACAAAGAGCTAAGACGCCAGAGGAGAAACAAACGCAGAAAAGCCCAGCAGAATACTTCATTTGTAATTACTTTTCTGGTGTTCAGCATTAACTGTGCAAACACATTTGTGGCACTTTGCTCCCTACATCTGAAATACAATCACAAAATACACAGTAACGCCGCTATCTGTGTCATAAAAAGCAGGGGAGATCTCTAATTATCATGAGTCATTGTCAATACAAGCAAGTAGCTGAACACTGCAAGCAAGCAAATCCAGAAAAGCTGAAAGCTGCTTAACCTCCGTTTCTGCTTGGACCACAACACCCCTGCGTGGCAAAACACTGCAAAACGTCCCCCCCTGTTTCTCCAGATGGGAACTGGCGCCGCGGTAGTGCTCGGCAGAAATAACACGGCTCTCTCTATGTACCGCAACAGACGTGACACCAGGAATGGCAGTGGCAACAGCAGGCTCATATGAAAGCTCCCCGGTGCTGCTGTGTCAGACTGATCAATACAACGCTGCTGCTCCTCTCTCTGACCTGGGATAAGGAGGTGCAAACACCCCCAAAACACCCCAGATGTCTTTCAACACTCTCAGAAACTGATTTACAGCCCCTACGAGCTGGGCGCTGCGCTGGCTTTTACTGTGATCTCATATCCACGGAAACACGTGTTTCCTTACGAGATTAGAGTCTGGTTTCCCCGCACCCAAGTGACCTCTGCCGAAACATTAAATGAGCCGCTATTTGTGGCTGAGAAAAAAGCCCTGATCAATGAGAGCAATTACTGGCCAAATAAAAATAACCACACCTCCCCTGGCTTTTTTCTTATATCTAAATATGTGACCTTAAAATATAGGACAAAGAGTTTGAATTGTAGGACGGTACAGCGACTGCAGAAGACACAGGCCTCTCCTCAGTTCGGGGGCAAATTCCAACAGCTATTTGGAAATGCAAGAAGGTGCAAAGAAATATTATTGCAAATATTGTTTGCAGAACGTGCAAACAAATATTATTCTTTCTTTTTAGCGCTCGACCTTAGTTTGTTCCGCGCAGGCCAGCGGGTACAAGCGGCCCGGGAGTGCGGTGAGCCCGCCCGGCGCCGCAGGCGCGCCCTCTCCGCCCCGCTGGAACCCCCGGGCGGGCAGAGCTGGGCCCGGCGCCCCCCGACCCGCCGGCGGGGCGCTCGGTAGCGGCGGCACCGGGCGGCCCCGCCTTCCCTGGCGGCTGCCCCGGGAGGCCGCAGGGGCCCGGCCGCGGCCCAGCCGCCGCCAGCCGCCTCCGCGACTCGGCCCCGCCGCCTCAGAGCCTTGGCGCGCCCGCCCCGGCGGAGGGCGGCCCGCGGGCCGGCGTTACCTGGGTGCCGGGGCGCCTCGGCCCGGGCCGCGCTGCCGTCCCCGCGCCGCCGCTCGCCCGCCCGCCGGAGGCGGAGCCGGAGCCACCGCAGCCCCGGCTCGGCGCCCTCTGCCGGGGCCGGGGCTCGGCGGACCCGCTCGGCGCCCCGGGGCGGGACGGGCAGCGAGGGCGGTGCGGAGGCCGCTCCTTCTCCGCCCCGTGCCCGCCGGTCTGCGAGCCGAGGCGCCTCTCACGGTATCACGGAATGGGCAAGGTTGGAAGGAAGGCACCACAGTGTTACCTGGTCCCAACTCCCTGTTCAAGCAGGCTGTTTCAAGGCAGGTAGGGTGAAATAAACAGGAATGTCCATACATCCAAAACATATATTTAGAGAATCAAAAAAGCTACACACACACACACACACACACACACACAAAAAAAAAAAAAAAAAAAATCACAAAAAACCCAAACAAACAAACAAAAACAAACAAACAAACAAAACCCAACCAAAAAAAAAAAAACCACAACAAAAAAGCAACAAACCAAAACCCACAAATACTGATTTATTCCAGCAATAAAAGGTTCAAAAGTCAAATTTTAGATGCATGACCTCTTTCTCAGTAGCAAGTTGTTTCTTCTGTACTTACTTTCTTGCCATGTCTAGACCAGCTTTCAAGATCACGTCATGTCGAAGAGACTGCACTACTTTTTCATCCCAGAGCACAGGGCACAGGATTGTGTCCGGGCAGTTGTTGAGTATCTCCAATGAAGAGACTCCACAAACCCTCTGGGCAGCCTATTCCAGTGCTTGGTTATCCCAGCAGTAAAGAAGTTCTTCCTCATGTGCTGGTGAAATTTCCTGTGCATCATTTTCTGCCTGTTGCCTCGTGTCCTAATAGTTGGCACCACCAAGAAAACTCGGCTCCATCCTCTTGGCATCCTCCCGCTAGATATTTGGGGCTGCCTCTCCCCTTCTGCTCTCTGTGCCCTCTGGTTTGGGAGCAGAGGCTGGAGGGAGCTGGGAGAGAGGCAAGAGGGCAGCAGGCTGAATCGGGTATTCAGCAGGCTGAATCGGATCCTGCCGATCCCTCCTCAGCAAACCGGGAGGCTCCACAGGAGGAGCCCTCTGTGCTTGAGCCACCTCTGCCTGTTCTCTGCTGGACAGCTAGGCCAGCCACTGATGGTCTCCTGCTCCACAGAGATGTGCTGGAGCTGCTTCCCATTATAATTTCCCCAGCTTTCTAGGGAAGTTTTTCTTTCCTGTGTTTTCAGGGAAAAAATGCTCTCATGCTCTGACCAAATGCCCAAACCAGGAAAACATTTAAAATCTCTCACTGGGGAAATCACTCCAGCAGATGCACAAGTTTTCCAACCACGGATTGATTTGAAGGGCTTGGCCATCGTGACAATTTAATGCAAACCCCTCTGTGGCTCATGTTTTCCCTTATCCTTACTTTCCTTCACATAACATCTCCCTCTTTTACTCTTCATGTCCATTATTGGGGATAATTCATAATTCCTTTTCTGTGGAGCTCAGAAACTAGGAGAGGTCCATCCCCTCTTCTGCCTTCTCCCAGATTTCTCTAGGCTGTGCACCAGTCTCTTGGTGCTTGTGAATGCTCTGATTTCTCAGCATTTGGGGAATTCTTTGTATCCATGCAGAATGCAACCAGATTGGTAGTATCTTGCCTTAATGTAAGTGGCTGCACAAGGTTAAGGGTAATTTTGGCAAATGGAAAAGCTCCTCAAATTTACAGTTTTGCTTCAAAATGCTGGCCATCTCACCTGACAGACCAGTCATCCCTTGGAAAAAAACTGGCAAATCTGAAAAGTGATATAACTGCAGAACTACTGCTGAACAGCAGCTGTGCAATTAGCACAGGCATTATAAGTGTTTGCTTAATTTTTCACCTGTATAAACCTTGTCATAAAATGTTTGAATGGGAGGTTTTTATGTCAGGGACATTTGGTAATGGAAAAATTAATGGGCAATGCTATTTCTCCTCCTTAGAAACTTCACTGGGAAGAAATCTCTGAACATCTTTGTGTCTTTATGTATTTTGAATGTTCCAGTGCTAAGTTCTGTGAGATTCTGACCAATTTCAGTTGAGAATATAGCCTCTAACTTTTTTAGCACTTTTCCCCTATATATCATAAAATATACATACATATTTACTGGGGTGTGGGGGGGGAAAGAACTGTAAGAGTAACTTTCTTGCATTCATAGTGGCACATAGTGAGTCAAAACAAAAACATGCCAAGAGCAGCATGGATTCCCTAATCAGAAATGCTACCTTCTCCAAGGAGTAAAAAAGCCCTTAAACAAAACTCAACAAAAACCACCCCAAGCTTGTCTTTACATACATCTCATTCTCTTCAAATCTTTTAGAATTTGATTTGTCTCATATAGGATTAAAGTAATTATCTAACATTACTAAGAGTGAAGTTAACTTACTCTTAGTAAACCAAAATATAAGTATTAGTGCCTTTCTATGTTGTTCAGGTATTACACATCCTTATTACCCCTTCATATTGAATGGCAAGGCAAAGAGTGTGTCTGAAGTCACCCTGTATTTTATATTTTAAAATATGATGACGCTGTTGCATCTCACAGAAGCAGAAATTAATCAGATGCAGAGGAAATGTGACTTGGTTGTCATGAGCAGGCATCACAAGTCTGATTTATCTCATCATTTCGCAACCCCAAACAGAGACATCACCTCTGTCACACTTGCTTAATTTCCTAGTCCAGCTATGAGGGCAACTGTTCCAGTTGTACTGGTTGGAAAATACATCATGTTATTATTACATCTCAGTCATGAAAGCAGATGATTACCAAAGTTTTTTGGGATTTCCCCCCACCACCACCACCCCAGGATTCATTCAGCCCTGGACTGTATTGGAACTTCAGTGTCTCTCAGGTCTTCTTGTCAGATTCCCTGTGTGCTACAGAGTTGAAGGGTCATGAAAGGGAACTCCCAGCCTGGGTCAGTATGTGCACTTTTTAATAAAAAACGATGTAAAAATTAAGTTAAGAATGATTAATCCTGCTTTATATATATGGGACTGTATTTACAACCAAAATGTTCCGAGGGGGTGAAGACCTCAGTGTAATTTTTCTCAGTCTACCATTAGATGGCACTGAAAAGCTCCTCTCAAAGTCACGGGCTCAGGCTTCCAGCACAAGAGGCTTTGCTCAAGCTCACATCAGTCATAGCTATCTCTCAGCAGGATGTTCTTTAAGCTGCTTTCAGATTACTCTTTTTTCTTTTTTTTTCTTTAAATATAACACCTCAGCAACATGCAGTCAAAAGTTTCAGCTTCGGTAAGAAACAGTGATCATTTATCTCTGGCAGATTCATGGTGGTCTATTTTTTTTTTAATTAGTCTGACCAAATGTGTTCTTGCCATGGCTATTCTCATAGAATTGATTAATTTCTTTTATTTCCGGTGGAGTCATCTCCTCTCTAGGAAGGGTAATTCCTCTCTTGTTTGATTTTCATTTTGTATATTTCACTATACGCCCTATGCCATTCACTCACAAGGAGATTAGTCTTTTAGGTTTGATAGCTCAGAGAAAAAATTCTCAGTAGCTTTTGAGCTGTATGTTTGAATCTGTAACTGGGAATTCCCTCCCCACTGCCTAGGCTTTTTTGTTACTTTTGTTTTCCTGCAAGGTCAGTCAAGTGACAGCGCTGGATCTGCTGACACTCATTGCATCTCAAAATAAAGAGCCCCATGCTGCCATTTGAGTGCTGTGAGTAGCTCTGACTAACATTCTGCAATGCACATCTCACCAGATCTCTTGTCTCTGCAGATTTAGCTCCAGCATTGCGTTGTTGAGACCACACGCTTTTAACTTACAGTGCTTATTTCAAGGTGAGAAGGTGACTGGACAGTGTTCTATGCATATTTATGCTGCCTGGCCAAACAGAGTGTTCCCATACGAGCATCACCTTTAAGTTTGTCCATATTCATTTGAATAATGAGCTTCCTGACTGCTAATTCACCTCTTCCAATGTCACACCTGTTGTAACTGCTTAGATGTTCCTTTTTCTTAGTCCATAGCCTAGAGACAATTCCTCTGGTTGGTTACTTGCATTCAATCTGTGACCAAATAATCCTATCATCTGTTTCTCTAAAGCCCCTCTCTGAAAAATAATGCAGCAGAATCTCCCTTTCCAGCTCTTCCAGTGCTGCCTTTTCAGCTGACACGCTGCTCTAAACTTCCCTTTCTCACACATTTGCCCATATAATCTACTGTGCTTTTACTATAAAAATATATATAGTAAAATTATAGTAAATTATAGTAAAATTATTCTCTTTAGGATACCTTTAATGTCTCAGCTCCTATCCCAGCACACTGAAACCCCTGTTTCTCTCTACTTACCAACTCTTTGTGTTGCCATTTCATCTCTTGTGGTAACAACTGCATTATGAACTTCTGTCCATTTTTTCCTGCAGCCACATTGACATCCTGCAAGAGAATCCCTTGCAAGTTTTCACAAAGCACCTTTACTTGCAGCTTACTTATTCCTTGAAAACCCATCTTAGACATTAAAGATGGGTTATTAGGGGAGTAGGGGAAGGTGGATGAATTTCAGGTATTGTTTTGTATTTCTTTAAGTGATGGAGATACAACCACTTGTTAATGTAGCATTCTTTCTTTTTTTCATCATCCTTTTCACTACCTGACTAATTTGGCTTTTGTACTCTTTATTATGTTTTAAAGTAAGAGGCTACATTGAGCCATGATAAGAAAGAAGATGGAGGTGGATAGTGCAGATTGCTCTGACTAGCACTGAAGAAGTGATGTGAGGCCACTCTAGCAGTCAGAGCATGGTGAACCACCTAAACCAGAAACACATTGCTGCCTTGCCAGTGAAAACTGGTGTTACATCAGTGGTTAAGCAAGTGGGAGGAAAACAGTGAGTAACTTCCTTCAGCCAGTCTGGTATTAAATCCAGCTGCACCAAGATTAAAAGCTCTGCAGTTTCACTGCTAATTCTTTCATTCCCAGTTTGGTGAGAGCTTTGCAATGAGGTTTGTTTTGTTGTTTCACCCTCACTTTCTTGTTTGCTAATTGTCTAAAACACAATAATTTTTTGTAGGAAAAGTTATCGTGCTGTTTCCTAAGACAGGATTTGAGACTTTGATTCATTCTGTAGTGAACGTGTTCAGGTCCTGCTGCTGTTGGTTGCTGCTCTAGGATTTATCTAGCTACACTAACAGTGGGTGGCAAATGCAATAAAACCCAAACCCAATCAATTAAGCATTCATTATTTGAACCTTATTTATTAGCCATAAAACAACATAGTCCATGAGCGAATGTTAAGTAGTTTGAATTATTTGTTTACTTCTGTGTTTCTTCTGTATTCTTCTCAGATTAATGTCTTTAGTTACTAGAAAATAACGTTCTCTTTTCTTATTGATAGCAACTAATTCAAGATATACACACGCAGGTTTAGCATTATTAATTTCCAGTAGGGAAATTTCAGTTGTTCCTCCATCTGTGTATAATTAAAGTTTCCTTAAAACAAGCAAACTAAAAGCCCCAAACAAAACCAAACCAACAATATTTTGTGTCACGTTTGCTTTTAAAAGCAGAAAAAAGGCTGAGCAAAGGACTTCAGCTTCCAGTGTGACTCAGGGACCAAATTTTCTTGATTAGCATCTGTAAACAGAAAAATTTATCTGTTTCAATGCATCTTTGAGATACACACACACACACATATATAAAGAAATAATATCAATAAAGGTGCAATAAGGAGGGATAGAATAATATTGCTTGGTGTCAAGGCTGTCCTGCCCTTTCACAATGTTCAGCTCCAAAGGTGTAAACGATGTGTAAATCCCATGGTAGGAAGATCTGGGATGCTTTATCTCCCGGGATGCATGTCCTTGCAACACTAGCTGTTTCAGCTCTGGGTGTTCTCATCAGTGTGTCACCACTCCTTCTCTGTGCCTTGCATAACAATACCATGTGATAAAGTATTCACCATTTAAAAGATACATGAAGTCTTAACACTCCCAGTGATACATGATACATGTTCCCTTTCAGCAATTCCTCTTTTCAAATCCTAGACTGGTCCCTTTTTCTATTATGAAGTAGTAAGAATAGCTGATCTACTTTACACATATTTTAATCCTATTTGTTCTTATTTTGGTTTATAATATTGTGTCTTCCAATCCAACTTTAGATCTTCCTGTTTATCAGATTTCTCCATGGTTCATTCTAGTTACTTTGTTATCTCTGCCTGTCCTCTACTCAAACTAGAAATTACCTAGAAAAGATTACAAAAGAATAACCCCTTCAGGATGCCATGCAGCAGTCATGACTAGTAATTAATTCTGAGCCTAGGCACTCCATAAGACAGCTCTCTTTTCATACAGACTATCTTCTTGATAACTGTGGGTAAAAATCTGCCCTGTTAACTGGCAAAGAGAAGGCAGTAAATAAACAATGACAACAAAAAAAAACAAACCACAAAACCAAGGAAACAATAGCAAACAGAAAAAAATAGAAGCAGAATACATAAGGTCCAAATTGCAAGGTACAAGTGTTCAACATTTCTCAAAAGAAGATAAAGACTTTCCCTGCTATCAGAAAAAAAAATGCTTCATATGCAGGGCTGAAAACATGGGTCTTGTAAAGTGTCAGGGATAGGAGAAATCCCAGCAATCATAAACTAATGATGATGATTAAAATGACTAATAAGGATGCAGAGATTTTCAGTGTATATATTTTCATTTGTGTGGAAAGAAGCACAGCAAAGTAGCAGCATAGTATGAGGATAGCTAACTTTTTATCCCCAGGTAAGAGAGGTAATGCAGAATATCAAATCCAGTGAAAGAAATCACAGCTAGGGCTCAAGATAATGGTAAGAAGAACTTGGCTGCAATAATTGCAATTACAAATAAGTCTTATCATAGAAGGAAAATTCAGGGAGATGGGAAAAGTGCTAACATTGCACTATTTCTCAAGAACCGGAGTGAGATAATCTCAAAACTGCATCAAAACAAAAACAAAACAAAACAGTTGGAAAAAATTGTTCTTTCTAAGCTGCATCAATGGAGTTCTTGTATGATGAAGTCTTATCTTGAGTAGAGTGTGCTACTTTGGAAAAGATGATCTAATTAAGACAGATTTGAGAGAGTACAAAGGAAAGTAACAAAAAAAGCATAAAAATCCTGTGAAGAAAGCTTGAAGGAATTGAATCTGCTCCTCAAATTACAGGAAAATATAGTGGCAAATGTCAGAGTGAATCATCTATACTCTTTTAGGAGTTGGTGAAGAGATGTCAGCATCTCCAGGAAGTGATTAATCTATTTCAGATGTGTGTGTTGAAATGAGATAAATTACGTCATAGAAGCACTTGTTTCCTTTCATCATCCATCAAGGGTTTCCAGGGAGACTCACTTAGATGTAGATGGCTGCTGTCATGCAACCCTTCCTTCTCTCAGTGCAAAGTGTCTGATATGTTTTCAGCCAGTAAACACTTTGCTACAAATCTGGTCATCATTATTATTTGTGCACTTTACTGTGCAATGCAATAAATTGTTGCAGTGCAATGTAAACTTGCAGCAAGAAGACTTAAGAGAATATTATGCAAAGATAGTTTGTCAAACAAACAGAAGGCCTATGGGCTGGGGAATACCCTTCACTGGTTTTTTTTCTGAGTGTAATGTTTCCAAACTTTCCTCAAATCAGAAGATGGAATAAATGACCTTTGGTCATTTTTACTTCTTCATGTCTATAGACCTGTTATCTGACATTATGCCTCATGAGTGAAGGAAAGCTCTGTCTTGCTTTTGTCCTATTCCAAGTAGCATTTTCCCAAACAATTCCTGAACATGGAAAGTTCAGGAGTTGGCTCAGGCCAGGGACAGCTATGTACCAACAGGCAGTTTAGACTTAGCCTCCATCTTCTGGAGACTGGGAGAGTTTAATAGTGTGGACAGGGTTAGACATGTCAGGTGGCCTGAAGGCCAAAGAACAGGCTCTGCTGCCATTTAATTTGTTTGTATTGATGTCACCCAAGAGTTTGTTTGACTTAAGGAGAAAGGTGTGCTTTCAAGCAGATCTGAAGCCACACCTAATTGTGTAGGCTGACACCATCCCTTGAAGTCAAAAATCCACGGACATTAAAGCAGCAACCCTTACACATTTGTTCTTGAGACTGTTTCTGGAATCACAATTTCCCTTCTGCTCAAACTTCCAGGCTTACAATTCCAGGTCTGGAAATCATGGTTTTGCTTATTTCCATAACTATACCTCTAACTAACCAGCCCAACACCTTTGTCTCAGATCAACACAGAAGAGAAACAGTGCCACTGCTGGAATCCTGGTTCTGCATCATGGCAGCAAGGCCCATGTCTGAAGACGTGTAGCTGAATTTAATCAACATTTATTACCAATAAATGGAGATTTACATTACCACCAATCATTAAAAGCCTTCCATTAAAAGCTTTACTAATAAAAATCTAATATGAACCCTTCACTGGAAGAGGAAATGCAATCCTCAATAAATATATTCCAAGTTCTTATCCAAGACACATGCCAAACAGCTTTGTCCAGTTGTCTAAAATTAGTTTCAGCCAGTCCCATCAGTATTTCAGTCTTGTTCTGCAATGGTAATGAAGATGCAAATGTAAGGAAGGGTGCTTCAAAATATCAGGCAAATTTTGATTATATGGCTGGAGCTGCTGCAACACAGGTCCTTTCCACTAAACAAGCAGCAAGAGAAGGACCAGCCTAACTAATGAAATATTAGGAAATATTGACCTGTGAGTTTCTCAAGGCATAACCATACGCTAAAAATGGATATCAAGGAAACATCACCAGATTATGTCAGCTTAGATCAGCATATGTGGGCTAGTTGATGAACACTGCAAAAATGGATTTCTCCAAATCTGTCTTTTGAAAAAACATCAGGTTCTACTACATAAAAACATGAGTTCACAGGTGGGTATTAACTAAAATAACTCATAATATGACTCAGGTGAGTACTGAGAGCTGCAGTAGCCTGAGTAGCTGCAGTAGCTGCTTCACCTTGAAATGGGTGAAGATACTGAGAGGACCCACAGGTGTAGTAAGTTCTAATATATAAATACTATGTTCTAGTCTATGTACAACCAAGGAGAGTGAAGAGCTGGCTGGGGGAACACGAGATCCAGTGATTTTCACTGGCAATTGATGCTCCTAAAATATTTTAGATGGATCAAGATTAGCATCTTAAAGGTAAGAGTAAATTAATGGTTAACTCAAAATTATTTCTCATTAATTCCACTTAATGCTCTGTCTCCACTTATTTTGCTAAAGCTTTTTTATTTAAATGTAATATATTTGAATAAATTACTTATGTGTCTTGTAGACTTCTCTGCCTCCTTTTATAGACAACTGTTGGGGTTTTCTGCCAGTTATTTTAGCTGATCTTGTTTTCCAGTGCATTATGCAAAGCAGCACAAGTTTTGCTTCTGCTCACTGAACTGAGAGCTATGACTATTGCAAAGTTCAATCAACTTAAAAGTCACTGGTGGAATATACACATGAACTTACATTTAACTCAAAAGATCAAGGTCATTTTCTCCCTTCTCTTTGCTAACCTTTCTAATCAAATTCTATGTATGTAACTGGGAGAGGTGCTGACCTATGGATAAAAACTAAAGGAAGCAGAACAATGGGGATTCAACAATATTTAACACTGTGTCTCAGCATGATGAGAACCCTAAGAGCACACTGCTATCAAAGGGAGTTTGATTGAGGGAGCACATTGTCTTTTCTGAAAGAAAAATAGCTGAAGTTCCTTTTGGCCACCAGATAGCAGTACTTCACTTCATATGGTTCTCAGCTCACAGCATTCCTTGCCTTGCCGAAAAATCCATATATTGGATCCTGGGCTCTTGCTCAGATACATCTTTTGCAGACCTCATGATAGACTTCAGCTGTAAAAAAAAGATTTTGGAATTAGGAATGCAGATGATTTATGTGTTCAGGAGGAATCAATATTGCGGCTTTCCTGAATGGGGAAAGTTGGTTGTATAAATCTAATGGAGTGTTAGGCATTATAATTTCCAATGACAAAAGCTTCAATGAAAATCTTAGGCTTAAAATATTTTTAGCATTTCTCTCTTGCTGACAGTACATTTCCTTATTTATATTAGTATTTCAGGAATACTTCAAAAAGGCATTTTTTGGCCTCCAAACATAAACTTTACAGAGTTTTACTATTTCTATAATTTATAATTTCTGCCAAATGTTTTTAACCCTTGGTATTTTTCTTTATTTTTAAATAGAGGAACAGACTTTACAATATTTTTAGCAAAAAGAAAGATACCCTCATTTTCACTGAAACTTGTTCAAACACCAGAAGTGCAATACACTGTATAATAATTATAATAATAATAGTCAATTGTATCATGCTGTATTGGTTCATGTCACCTTACAAGAACTGTGCATCATTGTCTTTTTTTCAGTTACAGACCTCAGGCAAGATGCCCAGGTAGAGAGAATGGGAGAGGCCATCTGACTGTTATTCTCTCATTCTCATCTGTCCTGGTGTTGACATTTAAGTGTCTCAGCTGCTGCTTCAACCTGGAACAGCCAGTTACGATCCCTATGGGATCATGCAACAGCTGTATCACTTCCTTTTCTCCCAAACAAGATGGGAGAGATAATAATGGCAACCATCTCTGTCAGATTTACACTAGACTATTCTTTGCTTTAGCTGTTGTTGAGCCCTAACTGGATTCCCTTCATTTTTCATCTCCTCCACAGAATCTGGTGTCAGAATCACGTGAGCCCTGACTTTATTGCTGTGATTCACATGACTTCTCTCACAGGGAATTTCACTTTTCTGAAGTGTTAGGCTTATCTACTGAATGAAAAGGTGACCTTGCCCCCCATTTGTGAGTCATTTAACTATGACAACCAAAACTAACTGTTGGCAAGGCAAAGTAGTGATAGAAATGTTTTCAGCTTTGTCACTCCTCGGTCATTTTAAGTCCACCACAGTTCTCTTTTTTCTCTCCTTATATCTCCATAATCATGAAAACCCATCTTCTGGCATCCAGCTTTCAGTGGATTCACAACCAGTGAATATTCAGAGACATAAGACCATCAATTTGTTGACTGTTCCCATAGTTACTCTCTTGACAGACTGTCTCTTTATAATTGACTGGACTGTGACTGTGATCAGAATGAAGGAAATGTTGCTTCAGAAGTGCTTCAGACCTAGCATAGCTCTCAAAAGCTCTTTTGTCCTGGTATAGAATAAGGATTGATATCTTGGGGGGTACAGCTTGCAAAATGCCTTTATTTCTGGAAAAAATAAAATTACCATAGCTTTGTTGGGCATTCTGAAGCAATTAATGAAACACTTAGTTTGGAACTAAATATTCTTGTCCAACACAAGTCCCAGCACCTGGTTCTACAGTGAGGTTCTACAGTGCATCTCTTCACATTTCCTGTGCTTTTGGACTGGGTTCTAGCAATGCCCTTGGAAGCTCTTCAAAAGCAGTCCAGCCCCTGAAGATGGCCAATGAGTTCTGTAGTGCTGGACTTGGGTATCTCCTCACACTTTGTTCCGAGATAAACACAAATCTGCCCAATTTTGAAACCTGTTTTGTCTGAGCCAGCAGAAAATCTTAGATAGAAACAACTGTTTTGTGACAATAGAGCCAGCACATGGGTGTTTCTTTTTTGTAGCTTATAAAGTGGATACAGACTATTTTTGTTCAGTTGTCCATGTAGTGAGACATCTGAAAGGTCGTGTCAGGGTCTCACCAAATCAGTCTATAGCATTTACTGTGCCAGAAGGTAGAACCTCGCCTACACAGAGTCTAGAGCTGGAAGAACTTTGTGTTCCACTTGTTACATAGGTTTCTTTAAAGAATAATGGTAATAATCAAATTTTTAGATCCAAAGAGTGCTTGAAATTGCAACCTGTGGTCTGAAGCCTGAGCACTGATGGTGAGGCAGCTCCAAACAAGATGGGATCTTAACTCCCCAGCTTTTTTTCCACTGCTCCAGCCATTTAGAAATATTTACAGCCGCTTTTACCTTTCCTTCTTTCACTTTTTTTTTTTTTTTTTTTTTTTTTTTTTTTTTTTTTTTTTTTTTTTTTACATGGAAAAAGCCTGGTGTTTTTAAAGACACAAGCGTTTCTCTGGAGTAACTGCAGCTCAAGCGCCACAGCCCTGTGCCAGTCCGTCCATACCAGAGCACGACGCCGGCACTAGAGAGGGGCCAGCGCCTGTAGGAACGCAGGGGAGCAGGCAGAGCTCCGGCTCTGTCGGAGGGGGCTCGGCAGGACCCGAGCGCGCCCCGGTCCCGCGGGACAGCCCGGGCAGGGGCAGCGGAGCCCGCAGCGCCGCGGGACCAGGGGGCGGCAGCGGCTTGCGGGGCCGCGGCGGGCGCGGAGGGCGGGAGCAGAGGTGTGGGGCGGAGGAGGGAAGGCGGCGGCGGCGGCGGGGCGTTCACGGCAGCCCGCGCCGCTATAAAAGGGGCCGGGCGCGGCGGAGCGGCGCATCCTTCTCGCCCGCAGCCAGAGCGGCAGGAGCAGCACCAGCATCGCGCCGGGACAGCATCAGATGGGCATGGGGACGGCGCTGGCGGCGCGGCTCGGCCTGGGGCTCCTGCTCCTTGCCCTCCTCCTTCCCACGCAGGTGAGCCCCGGAGCGGCTCGGCGCTTTCCCTCCGCCGGCCCCAGGGCGAGACCCTCCCCGGCCGCCTCGGCAGCGGCGGAGGGCGGGTTTCCCCCGAGAGGAGCTCCCGCTCGTGTGCGCCGTCCCGGAGCCCGCCGCGGGCGGCCGTGGGTGGAGGGCGGCTCCTCGCCCCGGGGCGGCGGCGGGCGGGAGGAACGAGCCCGGGCAGCCCCGGCTGCGGACGGGCGGGGATGGGCGCGGGCGGGCGGCGGGGCGAGCCCGGAGCCCTGGGACGGCGGTGCCGGTGCCGGTGCCGTGGATTACCCCGGTCAAATCAAAAAAGATCAAGTTGGAGTTGGCCGCCTTTTTTTTTTTTTTTTTCCCGTGGGATCCTCGAGGGAAAGCCGCGGAACCGCGGTGTGAGAGGGAGCTGAGCGTTCATTCCCCCGCTGATCAGAGGGAGAGCGATCCCTCCCAAGCCGAGCGAGCTCCGGGAAGGCGCGGGTTTTGCAGCGGGACCCGGGTCTGGTCCTTCCCCCTGCCGAAGCTGCGGGGCTCTGGGGCTGCTCCTGGGCTGGGCTCTCGGCAGGAGCGGGAGGTTCAGGGGCTGGAAGCGAAGGCGCCAGGCTCTGGCTGCTGCGCTGGCCGAGCTGTGCCCTTGGCGCAAAGGTAATGGATGCAGGAGCGATCCGCTTCTCTTTGAGCGGCCAAGCCGAGCGGGGCTCGCAGGTTCCGTGTCGGTGTGCTGTTCCTAGAGACCGCCTCTTCAATAGGGTGAATAGCACAGTACCAGAAAAATGAACAGCAACGGCATTGCTGGATCGTGTGCCCTCCTCCTCTCTTTGTTTGCAAGGAAGGGCATTATCCCTTCTCCTTTGTGCTCAGTGGAGTCTTACCCTTGGCAGTGATTGAGAGAAGGATCAGACCCTTTGGGTTGCCGGTATTTATCACATTTATCACATTCACGCTGAGAAAACCTCTGGGGTCCCATCTACTGTGATGCTGGGGAACTTGGACATAAGCCCATTTGCTTCCACCGAAAAAAAGAGCAAATACTGGACAACTAGTTTTTTTGTTTAAAACCAAGAGAACTTAAAATATACATAACCAAGAGTGGAATGATGGTGGAGTCTTTGTAAGAAGACTCAAAAAAATTCCAGGGCAGGCTGGGACTTGCCTTGTAGGTTATTAACTCAGCAATTCACTATTGATCACTTTCAGACCAGTCTTAACAGAAACTTCAACACAGCGATTTTTATCCTGCTGTCCTAAATTGCTTCCAGCACGGTGCCGATTGCCAGAAATGCTAAATACCAGAAGCTTTACACCATTCTTACATTTTTCTATTGTATGGGGTTTTTTAGTAGGAAATACCAAAAGAAAGTGCTTATGCAATTTTCTAATTAATTTAACATAGACTTCATTGCTACAGTATTGAGGGATTGATTTTTTCCCCCTGCTAATCTATTTTCTCAGCAGTACTAGAAACATGAGAAAATAAGGACACCTTTTGTGGACAGAATTACTTATTAAACTAACTAACCTCTTTAAAAAAATATGGTTTTACTTGAATTAAGTCTAAGAGCTTACCAGAATGCTCTGGTAGAATACAAGTTTGCTGCCATGGGGCTGAAGCCAAGCTTTCTGTATTAGGCTCATTTTTGGGGATGAGATAATGTGATTCTTGCTCTTGTCTTTCATCCTTGTGTTTCACATGCTTTTTTTTCCACAGGAATAAACATACTTTAGGTTATCTTTGAAAATTTTCCTGTGCATATATAGGAAATAACTTGATATTGAGGTTGCACAGAGTGCAAGTTTTTGTTCTGTCCCAATAATGCAGAGTTATGAGGGGAAAAGGGTATTTTTTATTTTGCTTTCTGTCAGCATTTTTAAAATTTGCTAATATATGGTCTTTTCACTGCACTTCTTTTTTTTTTTTTTTGTGTCTTCTAGAATGCCAATAGGTTGTGATTTAATCAGTATGGTTTCATTGTTCTAACTTCTGCAGTTCCGTGCGACCACAGCACGGAAGATAAGAGAGGCTGAAATATGAAATCCACGCACATTAAGCCCCACCATTGCTTCAAAGGAAGCTGCAGACCAGCCCCAGAAACACTATCAATAAATTCTTGACCATTGTTTCCTCATATTTTTGTTTGTGGCTTGGTCTGCAAACACAGACTGCAATTCACATGGTTGTTTGAAAGTCTTTCTTATCCTAAGATCTGCCTTTACATAGCTCTACATTTGCACTTTTTTTTTTGTGAGGTTTTTTGAAACCTATGTGTCTTCTAATTTAGAGAAGAATTAAGAGATTTCCATAAAGTAATAGTCATGTAAATACATTTAGAAAAATATTAGATTTATTTCTTTAACAAATCCCACACATGCAATTCAGAATGTCTTTGTCCTTAAGAGCACAATGAAAGGCAGGAGCATTTGTATGTATCATTGGAGTGCTGTGTCTGAGGGGGGCTACACAGTGTTCACTGCTACTAATATGTATTCTGACTTTTAAAAAGAGACAATATAACCCTTTTTGTTACTTCCCCTCCTTTCCACATTCTAGATCTACTGTGGTCCCAATGGAACAAGTCCAACACCTTCAAACAATTCTTCAGCAAGTTCCACTTCTCTGTCAGCTGTCACAAATTCAGTGAACAATACCACCACTCACGGACATGGAAATTCTCTTCACTCAACCACAAGTCTTTTTTTCATTCTCTCCGTTTCTCTTCTGTATTTTTGCTGTTAAGAGACTCTGGCATGGAAATGGCTACCACTCCCCACCCCGTGTCCTGAACCGCCCGAGATGGCTAGATCTCCAACCCAGCATGAGAAGAAATCAATCCAAACTCCACATCAAACCAGCTTGGTTCCACTCCATACTCAAATTAGTACCAGTCTGACCTAGAGAAGCACTCAGTATTCTGACTTTCAAAGCTGACCAGTGTGAAAAGATCAGCTTCAGCAAGGAAGTAAAATTATGAGCTCTTTCACCAAATGAGTTGGAATCTGAAAAACAAGATGGAAACAAAAAGAGACAGTGCTGACAAACCAAATTTAAACCTGAGAAGAAATACAGTATCCTATAATAAGGATGGATAATAACAGTCCACGAAGAAAAAAGGCTAGAGAGTTTATCTACCATTTAGAATAAGGACTTCAAGAGTTTTTATTTTTTGTTTAAGTTCAAAAGCATCATCAGGCTCATAGAATCCCTAGAAAACACAGAAAAGCTGAAATAATTCTGTTTCTTGCACAGCCTGTATGGTTATAACTTATGGGTATTAGGATGTATGAAAAAGAAACATCAGTGAAAAGGGTTTCTTCTAGATTTCATTTGTATTAAATTGTTACAAGGCTAAAATAGAATAACAAATTTTTTGCAAGAATCCTCTTATTTAACCAAATGGTTAGCCAGGCAGGGCTAGTTTTGAAATAGCTAAAACCCCACCAGTTTTCATAAGAGTGGAATTATTTATGGTGGGAATTTGAATTTGACATTTTATTTAAATTGTTTGTATATTAAACCATATGTGCCAGAGAAAGGAGGTGTGGAAACATTAGAAAAAGTACCAGGAGCTTTTTGTAAATGAAATTCAGAAAGAACGAACAAACAAACAAGTCAATGGATGTATGTCTCCTATTTCCTTTATTTCTCCTCCCAAGTTGTATAAGTTTTTTGCTCCTGGAACTTTCCTTAATTATGAAGGATTTATGAAATCTTATGAGTAATGTTATAGTGTTGCTTTTATTTTTCTTTTTTTCTTTTCTTTTTTTTTTTTTTTGGCACAAGGTGAATAACTTACTGTTTTTTGAAGAGTTTTAATTGTGATAGTCTACTTTAAACCTGGGCTAATATTTGTGGTGGGGAGAAGGAATGGGGAGGGGAGAGCAAACCGCCAAAAAAAAAAGAAATTAAATGAACATGTGTTTGGAATATGAAGACTGGAGTCTTAATTTAATCACTGAATTTAAAAATTACCTTTGTAAATACTACTTTTTAAAATTTTTTTCTGAATCAAAATTGCTACACTTGCACAGATTGTTTCTGTATCATCCAACACTTTAGAAAATACTATCTGGTACTTGATCTTAGCAAGCTTTGTTGAGGAGGTTCATCTACCTTGATGATGATACCTTGTCAGAAAAAAATTAACTATGTTGATATGATCACATGTGAATGTACATGATCATACCACTGTCTGTAGATATTTATCTCAGTATAAGATCATGTCAAACATGAGTGGCTCTCTAATTTTTTTAATACACATCTGTCTTTCAGTTATATTACCATCAATTCACAGTATCATATATTAGTAGCAGGCTAACACAAATTCATGTCAGTGAGCGTACATGGACATTTCCTTATGCTTATCATTTGTATCCAGTAAAGTGTTAATGATTGTATTTTGTGTTTGTGTAATAATGCTTTGATTTATTAGCTACTGATTTTCATTGAAAAAAACCTGTAAATAAAACAGTGGGCAGGCAATGCATTCTAGATGCACTTCCAGACACTTCTACAAAAACCTGTACCTTGCCTGTGTTAAGTGAATGAACTGTTAAGCAAGATGGTATATGTGATTAAAAACCTCAAGGTCTAGAAATGCTGAAGTGTAATTAGTTTTATTTCTCTGGAAGGTTTTGTGCCACTGGGAGTCTGGATTTTGCTTTGAAACCAGGGAGTGAGATTTGGTTAGCATCTCTAGTAACTGTAGTAAATTTTCCATGCTTATACAGACTCTTCCCTTTTAAAGCATGACTGTGTTTTCATGTTAGACAAACAGTGCTTAGACAGAGTTTTCTTTTTCTTTTGGTGGCAATGAGCAGTTTTCTTTATGATGGCTAAAGCTGTTTCTCAGCTACTGGATATCAAGCAATTTGAATTAACTGCTTAAGGTTTCTGCCCCCCCACAGACTACCCTAACACAGTAGGTGTATCCCAATAATACAAGCTGAACCATGCTTGATGAAGGACAGAGACTGGAAGAGGTAGGAATTTGTGCAAAAATTGCTTTAAAGCAAAAATTAACCAGATGAGCATTCAGTAACAAATAGTTGCAGTTCCTGACATTCCAAAACAGTGTCTGTGTTGTTTCCCAGGTATGTTTCTTTCTAATACCCCTTAAAGGCCCAAGGTTGTTCTCTGTGGTTATCTTCACTCCCTACATGTGGAGAAACACATTCCCAAGTGCCTAAGCACTTAGGCATGCCTAGGCTGCATTTGTCAGAGGGAAAGAGGCCCCTGGAGAGGCCTCCCAAGGCTGCAGAGGGAGGGAATGCGGTGTGGCAGGGCTTTGCTTCTGTTCCTTTGCTTTTCCAGTAGGCTGAGCAAACCAAGGAGCAGGATAAGTTTATCAAAGCTGGCTGTTTAACTAAATCTTGGAACGTGCAGGGAGTATCAAAGCATGTTGTTCCTTTGTTTAGCTTTTCTCCAAATGCTCCAGGAGAACGCAGGAAGATAAACCAACCAACCCGGCTGTGGACCTTTTTTGAAAACATTAAATTAAAAATAACCTCTCTCTAAAGACAGGCAGACAAGGAAAAAGGCTGCAACAATAGATCTTAATTCTATGATATGCCAGCACAATAAAAGAAGTAAAGGAATGTGTTGGAAGTTTTTGTGAAATAATCAGACATAATGGGATGCTTGGCTGAATTGGTGCCATGCTTTTTTCAAAATTTTAATTTTTTTTTTTTTTTTTAAATTTGAGAAATAGAGCCAGATTGCTCTTCAATAGCATTTAAGCTATTTAAATTCTCTTGAGTTTTAGAGTTTTCACCAGAGCAGATGAGTGATTTAGAAAAATGATCTGGTAACCTTTGTTCTGTTCCATTCCATCACAGGACAATGGAATCAGTGATGAAGAAATCCACCCAGGGAAGGAGGATGTGATGGATGCATTTAACAGAGCGGGGAGGGCGGGAGGGGAGGGAGCACAACGGAGCCTACACATTTCACAACTCTTTAATTTTTTAAAATGACACCTACAATAACTAGAGCCAGCTCTTACCTTTGCCTCTCACTTTCAGAGGTCTGTCCAGCTGAAGTGTGTCTGGACAGTGTATGTTGCAATGACTCTGAAACAATACTGCTCTGTCTGATGCATGGCTCTGCTTTCGTTGTAAACATATGCTAGACACACAAGTCCTGAATAAAGTACAGTGTTATTATTTGAATGGAAATACCTAAAATGAGCACTTACAGTTTGTGTGAAGCTTACTACTCCTTCTCAACATCATACTCTGAATAGCCCTTAAATTTTTCCAAATTGCAGTTTTCAGCTAGTTTAGAAATCCACAGGGACTTTGAATGAACAACTTCCATTCAGCAAAAATCTCTGCAAGGTGAAGTATTTTGGGCCAGATCCAACACCAGTGCCAGTGGCCTCCTTGTTTTCAGCAAGACACAGCCCTGTCCCCTGAGCCTTTCTCCACACCAGAGCAATGTACAGGCAATGCTGTGTTGTACCAAGGTAATCTCCCTTTGTCCACGTGGGGATGGGACATTGTTAATGTCTCAATAAAAGAATTTTTTGACAAGCCATTCCCAACTCTTTGGCAAATCCATCAAATTAGGGTTTGCCTGTACAATGCAAATACTCTCAAGCTAGCTGGAGACTGCAGCCTGCTCTCTAATATTATTAGTACACTGTTTAATATGGAGTAATTTCTCCCCAGAGTCGTTCTTATGCAGCCTGTTTGCCTCTGGAAGGGCTCATGGGAACACACGCTTTCAGGGCTGGGCTCTTTGTCACACAGCTTTCCAAGTCAGCATTTCTCTGGACTCGGGTTACACCAGGCTCTGCAGTGAGCTCACAATAACACCTTGTATCTGAAATTGAGGATGGATGTGAATGTGCTTGTATTAGAGGCAGTTCAGAGTGATTTGCATTTTGTGTGCATTCAGGCTTATAGAGATTTGATTTCCCATACATGACTGAAATGATTTAGGCAGCAGACTTTATCACCCAGCATCTTTATTGTAATGGATACAGTTGGGAACATTTCTTGTTTTTGCATTAAAGATAACTTTGAAACAGGAGCTGTCAGCTCTGCCTCGTAGCAGCACAAAGCTCTTCATTCTAGAACACACATTATGTTTGATGCACTGTAGAGGTCTACTGAGCCTCGACAGATGAAGGGGCTGGTTATTTTAAATCCATCAGTTTATCTACAGCAGCACTAGGCTTTCTGCAATACGTGCTTTGAGATGTGGTCTTTTCATCATTATGCACTAGCCTCAGGAAAGATACTTGATCCTTACTTTGGTTATCAGCCTTCAGTTTTCCAAGTGAAACCCTCAGCATCCTGCTCATGAATGAATAATTGCTCTGGTTTAGACTTCATCAAAATGTCCAGAATGAATGACCTGGAGCTGAAGAAAAAACCTGATAGATTCTTTACTGCCCAATCAAAATCCTAAACTAACAGAATCTCATCTGTGAAGGGTCATTCAATTCTCTCTTGAATCCAGCAATACTCCCTGCAATGCATGTGCTACAAATACATGAATAAAACATCTTCAGGCTTTTCAGAAGTGAAACGAGACTCTTTCTTTTATGCTTTCAGCTTAGCAGGAGCTATGCTTTAACAACTGATGGGCGTACAATATAAAATTTGAGCACACAGCAGAATTAAATCGTGGTAGCTTGGTTTTGCTGCATAAACTGAATGATCACATTCCACCAAAATCTCTCTTGAATGACCTAGCGTGAAAAGTATTCTTTATGTGGCACAAATTATTAAAGGAAGCAACGCCTCTGTAAAGCAATTGTTCTGTTTCCCGCTTTTCATCCACTCTCACTGAAAGCACAGCGTGGACTTTTTTCAGATAGTTTAGTGTGCATAAGCTGGACTTAAAGTCTGTGTTCATCATGCTGAAATATGTAAACTTCTCGTGACAAAAACTGTCTATTTTCTTTACTGGGTTGTATAAAACGCAGATGGTTTTTGAGGAGTAAGACTGAACCTTGAGTTCAGAGGGATACATACACCTGAGTACAACAACAAATGCATTTTGTGTGATTGCTTGGACTAGTAGGATTCAAAACTGAGCACATACAGCTCATGATAGCAATTAAAACCATAATAGCAAGAATTAAAAAAAATTAAAATGGGGGGAAAGCATGTTGTGAGAACCTTCCTTGTTTTAGGAAGCAGGAAGAATTTCCTCTGAAAGCAGATTATCTGGTGGCTGTTCAGTTATGAAGACAGTCTGAAGCATGTTAGTAGCACGAAAATGGACTTCATTGAATCACAAAACATGATATAGAATATAGATTTGGTGGAGTCTTTGCTCAAACATGGCAGTTTCAGTGTGTTAGTATGAAGTTTTTGAACAATGAGGAAGAAAAGTCCTTTGGCAGGGCTGTGTGAGTAATACAAAGAAGAAGGCATCATTATTCTGAGACACAACAGTGACATTTGCTGTCACAGACCTGCTATCCACATTTTAAAATATATTTTCTAAAACTTGCTGGCATTTTGTGCCTTTTTATGTCTCCAACGGCATCTTCAACTTAATTTTTTAAGGCTGTTGTCACTACTCTGATTTTGTTGTCTTTCCTGTTTCAGGAAATGAACACAAAATTACATGCAACACAGCAATTTTTTCTCATTGGAATTTCTCATTCCAAAATTCTCAGGCTCCTGTAAGGTGTGTCCTCTTGCAAAGTGCCATCAGTAAATGAGCCAACCTGAAGCACTACTGGGATGACAGATGGGATATTTTCTTCTCTGCTAATTTGTGTTTTTACTGAAATTAAAATATCAAAAGAACATGCAGCTATTTTCAGAACACAAACTCCACAGTAATTTAGCCCTGTTCATCTGGCACTGACCTGAGGCCTCTGACACAGTTTTACTGTAAGCAAAAGCACATTGCCAGCATGGTGGAGGAACAGGATGAGAGAGGTAAAGCAGCCACACATACTCCTGTGACCTTACTGAGATGTCAGCTTTGATCCCAAAATGTGTGATCCATTCCACTAGGGGTTTGGTGGATTTTGCTAGGCTGCTGATGGGGGTCTGTGACTTTAATTAGTATTTCAATGTGTTTACATTTAGTGGGTCTGTTCTTACTCAGCAGTGCAGGCTGACATTGTTCAACTTCTGCTTCATTCTTTTTTCTTTCCCTGCAGTCTGATATGAAGTGTTCCTCAGAGCAGAGGCAGACTGTGCTGAGAGCTTGCAGAACTCCTGGTAGGCATTAGCCATTCATCAGCAGGTTTTACACCATTTTCTGTAATTAAAGTCCAGGTCTTCAAAGGTAATTTGGTGCCTGACTTGAATTCCTGTTAAGATCAGTGTCCTTGTGGGCTGTAGTTTGATGGCCTTCTGTGTAAAATCCACGTATAATGCTGAAAGCTCTTATGCACCTCATGGGATTGCTGCTTATTTTTCTTTTCTGTTTTGTGTGCCTGCTTCTTTTGCTTCCTGTCCTCTAGAACCTCTGATTGTTATGGCAGGAGTGTCTGTAAATTATCTCCACCAAGGTGGTGTCTTTCACCTCTGGTGGTGTCTTTCACCTGCAGCTGGACAGGGGAAATTTAACAAGGTCAGAGCTGCCTGAGCTCTTCAGTCTGCCCACACTCCTGTCCCAGGCCCTCACATGGGGATCAGCACCCTTCCAGAGCAGCCACACTCCTTGGTGCTCCAAGCCAGAGACAGCTCAGGGCCCCAGTCAAGCCCCAGTTTTGGGCTTGAGCCAATCATTGCACTAAAGACCAGAATGGGTCTATAAACCCAATGATGGGTTTATATCGATCTCTGACAAGGAAGAAGGAGGGGCTGAGTGAAAGGCTGATGAACTGACAATATGGGAAATTGCATCCTTTTCCAGATGGACCCTTCAAATTTGATTTCCAGTGGCACTGAAATACTGTATTTACTCTTACTTATGAGCTGAATGTAGCTATTATAGTTAATATGTATGTGATATATCCATATTAATATATTTTATATAGCTAGTATAGAGAATTATAGCTAATAGGTTATAGCTAAGTGGCTTTTAATATGGTTTCAGCCCTGAAGAGCTTGCAGTCTTGCTGGGTTTGTTCCATCTGGGGAAAGGAGGGAAAAATGTGTTTAATTGCTGTCCTGCATATGACAGGGTGGGGGGGTCAGGAAGACTGGGGAGAAGGCAGGGGTTGGATTTGCTGGGGAAAAGGACTCTGCAAAAAATAAAGAAACTTCTGGAAAATGCTTAAGGCAAACACTTCAAAAGAAATCTCAAGCTCCAAATAAGAAGTGCTGTGTCCACTTTTGGACACTGCAATTAGCAGATATCAACTGGTAAAATTTGGAGTAGAGCAACGAAAATCACAACAGCTGGAGATGGGAAAAAAAGTAGAAAGATTAGAGCATATTTAGCTACAAAAAGAAAAGTAGGAAGAATATTGAAACCTGCAGGTAAAAAACAGTTTCTGAGATGTAGGGACAGAGCTTGTCCTTCCTGTGTGCTGTGAAGATAACAAATCACGTTCATAAGTGTTGACCGAGGTTGCTGGGGAAGGTTGAGGATGTTTCTGAAAGCAGGTTAGATAAACACCATTTCAAAATAATTCAGATCTAGCTGATCATACCTTTGGGCAAGGGCTGGAGGGTCTCTCACAGCCCTTCTTTCCTGTCTGGTTCCAAGATAATAGTGTTGGTGCAAGGATTTGGGGCATCTGGGGAAGCAATGTGGCCTCGTTATGTAGGACTGGCAGGGTTGTTATAAGGACAAGGGTAAATAAGGAAAGACAGACAGCTTGTGTGGATGAAAGATAATTTTACTGATGCTGCATGGTGGGATAAGGAATTGCTATCAAATCACTATTTCACTGCTTTTGGAGTTAACTTGATTGCCCCTTAGTGGAGAACCCCACAAACACTGAAGCCAAGGGAATCCTGGTGCCTGGCAGACACTTTCTGAGGGAGCTGAGTCTTTAGAAAGGCTCACTGTCTCTCACATGGGACCAGTGTATGTTGTTTCCAATCTCTTAATTAAGGCTTTCAGTGGATGCTTTTCTTTTCCTTAACCCCCTTATTTTCATGGGATGAGCAGGAATTTAATTCTGTTTATGGCTTTGACCACCCTGTTAAAATGTGTTGACACGGGTCAGCGGGTTCCAACACTTGAATTAAGGATATGTGAAGAAGCACAAGCACCACGTGCTCATGTAAGCTTAAAGTCAGTTAGGCTAGAAATTATGTGAGCTTTAAATAATAAAAAAGCTATCCTCCCTTTGATGGCATGAGTGAGACAGTAAGGAAGTTCAAAGAAGTTGTTTCATAATGCTTTATTCCTTGAAATATGCTCCTGTATGTGGCAACACTTAAATCAAATGGTGATAAGGCATTTGTCAAATAGCTCAGATTTACTCTGCTTGAAATTGAAAGAGGAGTTACTGAAATTTTAGTAAGTGCACAGGAAACCTGAAGCTCATAATATACTATGAAAGGTTTGTTTGTTTTGTCTAATTTACATCTTTCAACCTTTCATTTTCTGTAGAAGGAGGTAGAATATGAATTGCTTTTTTTAATGCAGCAAAGATTCTCTAAAGGTTACTATAGTCTCTGTAGTCCATTCAGCACATTCAGAATGCAAATTAGTTCCACATCAGAGTCTTTTTGTGAGGCTTTTCATTACAGGGGGACATGTAAAGCACTCAAATTTCTTTTTTAATTTCAGATAAAGGTGGATCAAAAAGTGGACAGATCTCTTTATTTGTATTTTTAAGAGTCTTTTAAATACTTTTTCCTATCAAACATGAAAAGGAAAATAGTTGCATTTCTAGGCATATGGGGACCCCTTTGAAGCACTGAGAAAAGGAATGCTTAATACTTTGAAACTATGTATTATTGAAACTATCAATTACTTTAACATTTTTCAAAGGCAAAACAGGATCCTCACCAGACCAGCTTCGTGTCTCGTTTTTCCTGTTCTGAGAGATTGTCTATCTGTATTGTAATGAGGAGATGGTCAGACTAGCTTAATGTTTAGCACTTCTTACTTTTCATCTTCAAAATGGTTTGTGAACATCAAGCAGGCATATCAGCTTGATTTTCTCTAGAAAACACTTGTGTTGAATAGATCATGAACAGATCACGACTTTTTGAAAAATCTTGTGGCAGTCGTTAAATACTCATGGTAATTTTAAAACCTTCCAAAAATTAAATCATGTTTTAAGTTTTTTGGGTTTTGTTTTTTGGGGTTTTTTTTCCAAACTAAAATAACACCTGTTGGATTTCCAGTGGTAAATAGCATTGTTGAAGATTTTGTATTACTGAGGCCTGGCTTTGTAATTTTGACTCAGGTTTTTGTTGAAGTCAAAGATTGCAGCCCTGAATTCTGTTTGACGCAATTGTTTTATTATTTGCAATGTGTAGGGGTTGATTAAAGCTTTTGTGACTCCTCCCAGTCATCCTGTTCTTGCTTACATTTTACTACCACTTTTAGAATGCATCAACAGCGATGAAAAGTCTACCTAGACTCTGTGCAGGGTCCTGACAAGAAAGGCAGGGAAGATGCCATAAAAACCTGGTATCCTAAAGGTTTATTGTGAGAAAACTCTGTTTGAGGGGGTGGCTTTTGTTCTCTAAAAAGCTCTGATTTATCAGGCAATATGTAAAGACTGTAGTGCTAGAAAAGGTGATGGAGAGAAGAAATGGATCAGTTAATTGTTCACTTCTGATATCTGGTACTGCTGGATGCTTATTTATTAAGTCCTGACTCATGACATGTGCAGTGGTTAAAAAAATGAAAACCTCTTCATCTTGACGGCAGAAATAATTTGGAAAAGTCCTGGAGATTTCTAAGGAGTGACACCACTGCACATCTTTATATTGTTGAACGTTCAATATATTTATGTAAGGAAAAATGTGATGACATAATGAAGAATTTAAATGGGATATAAAATTCTCTGACTGTATGTTATTTGGTTTATGTGACCTTTCTTATTTTCTTTTATTTTTCTTTAGAAACAATCTCATTTTGCTTTTTCATCCATTTTCTCAGCTACTTCTTTGTTTTCAATGTTGATGATTTCTTTCCCCTGGTGATATTCAGTGCCATAATCTTTGGCTGGTCTTGACTCTCTTCAAGTTAACCATAATCCTCCTCCCACCCAGCCTTAAATTGTGCAAATACTTCTATGGCCTAGAAACTGAAATCATATTTTAAAGTCTTGTCCACCTTCCTTTTTTCTCCATTCCCTGGATTTTTCTCCTCCAGAAGAAACTCTTACTGTTTTAATAATTGTGTAGAATTCATCCCCTTTAAAGAACTCTTACTGTTTTAATAATTGTGTAGAATTCATCCCCTTTAAAGATTTCTGTAAAAATTCTATTATCTTCCTCTGTTTTAAAATAATAAATGAATAATGCAGATGTTGAAATATTCTGAAGATCTTGAATCATTACAAAGGCTCTGTAATTACATTTATTATTAATGATTTTCATTAGTAAATTGTTTGAGTTTACTTTGCTCCTTTCATCCTAAAGACTTATGGTGCTATATAGTAAAACATTCATTACAGCTTAAGACATCCCTGGAAGACAAATGAGTCCTCAGGCTTGTCTAAATGTGTGCAAGAGGACCTGTAAGTGAAGGCTGCTCACAAGACAGGAGCTGTGGGCCAAGTCAGAAGACAGAATAATTCCAATGTGGTCTGACTTCTTTTCCCCCCTGTATGTTCCAACCATATGAATTTTTTTTTTTGGGTGCAATTTTGAAAGAGCTTTATCTACATCTCTCTGTGTCACAAGCATTGCCCAGGGGAGAATGAGAAGCTGGAGAACAAGAAAAGTGGGGATTTCTCTGGTCAGACCCTGAGCAGCTGCTCCTGGGGTCACAGAGGTTTGTGCTTGCATGGGGCAGAGCTCTGGGGCTCCTTTTGCTCTGCTCCTCCAGGAACAGCTGCCAGAAGCTGAGACAGCTCCTCTTGAACATGCCCCTGAATTTCCTTCTGAGTTTAAGCCCATGATCTATCCGTGCTTTGGCAGCACTCTGACACCCTGGAACAGAGAAACACACACTGTGGTGCTATGTCAGATACCTCTAACCTGTGCCTAGAAAAGAGGACAGAAATGAAGTCACCAGAACTAACTGTGACAGCTATCGTGAATGTGCAATTTTTTCTTTTAATAACAGAGAGCAAAGATGTTCACAAGATGTTGTTTGGTGCTTTTTACCCACCTTGGCACTGAAACATTGAATAGCTTCCAATTAATCACTATTTTGCTGGAGCTAGAGCAAAAATCAACATCTACTCTTCTGCAGTAGTCAAATGCCTGAGTGTTTGTCATGAGTGGCTTCTGCTAATGGCATGATATTTTATCTTACAAATAACCAGAAGTTTGCATTGATCCATGGGAGCAGGAGGGAAGGCCAAGTTACCTATTAGATATTGCACTCACTAATAGACAGACTAAGCCTCTGCCCATAGTATTTCCTTGCAGTGCAGAGACTTTTTCTGGCCTTTTTTGGGGGGAGGAGAGGGTAGGTGTGCAGGAGTGGAGTGGTGGTGAGTGATATCCTGGATGACACCAAGAAGTCAGGCACTGACACCTGAATCAAGGACATAAAATTCTTCATTTGGTGCAGTTGTTCTTTCTACCTTCTAAACTGGAACCTTGTGGTGTGTTTTTTGTTTTTTTGGGGTTTTTTTTGTGTGTGTGGTTTTTTGTTTTGTTTTGTTTTGATTTGATTTGGGTTTTTTTGTTTTGTTTTTTGTTTGTTTGGTTTTTTTTTTAAATTCATCATGTTAGAGCAACTTGCCTCTGATGCTGGAGCTTAAGCAAAGGAGATATCACAACCTTTAAGCTCCTTTCCTCACAGGAATCCCACTTTGCATCTGCTGGAGGAAGAGAAATTCCATGGTTGCTGATGGAGTCCCTTCTCTTCAGGTGGGATTTGGTTATTCACCTGCTGTTTCCTATGGAATGCAAGCTCCTCTGATCAGGTCCTTTGATCAGGTGAGATAACAGCAGCATTTCTCAGGGGCTTGGAGGTGGTGTTCCACAGGAATTGCACAATCTTTTGCTGAACCTAGCAATTTCTTTCACCTTCCAGACTTGCCAATTCTGCAGCCCATTCTGTTTCTAGTCAAGGTGGCACTAGCAGCACTACACATGGATCCTAACCCTGCTACCTCTTGCATAAGCAACAAGCAACATGCCCCTGCTTCAAAGACCTTACACCTGAGGAAGCTACCATTTATTGTTGCTGCTTTGGGGCAGATCCCTGCCTTTTTGCACCTCATTGCTCATTTTCACTCTTCAGTTTTAATCCCTCATATCTGACAGATTTTTCTGTCAGAATTATCAAATGGGTATTCTTGATTTTTCGTGATATTGTGGATAGGAATTATTTTTTGCTTTGAAAACTGTGACATGTCCAAGTATCCTTCTTATCTTTGGGTGGCATGAAAAATATCAGAAACTTTCAGCACCCTCTCAGTTGCTGCCTTCTTGTATTTCACTGCTGGAAGCAAGCCCTTCAACCAGTGACATCCATCCATTTCATTCTTTTAATGAAAACTGTTTGAAGATGCTAAAAATGATGAAGCCTGACAGCTCTTCTCAGACGTTTGCTGAGCATCATTCACCATAATCCCTTTTGGTTGTGTGCAGATTTATAAATATGCTATCTGAGCTGAAGGGGGGTGTAGAAATGGTTCTTCTGCGCTGGCACAGCTCCAGCTGTGGGGCTGGGACACTTGCAAGTGTGAGACCCAGTCCTGCAGCTTGGTCTGAGCCTGCCCATCAGGCTCAGAGGCCTCTCTGGCCCAGTGCAGTGGTGCCTGAGCTGCATGACTGGCTCCCTTCTGTTGGCAATAATCTTCTCTTTTCTCTGGCTTCACCCTTCTGGGCTGAAATAATCCAGTTTGTCTTTCATTCCCATTAGAGAGTCGTCTGGATACCAGCAAAGCAGAAAGATATCAATGAGTAAGTTCAGGACACTTGGAGGGAAACACTTTTTTTTATCCTAACAGTAATTTCATGTGACTATATGAACAGTCTGCAGTGTAATGAGGAATTGGGAGAGTAATATGAGAGTCCACCTGGCAGAAGAATAATATGTGATCTGTTTAAAATGAAAAAACTGTGCCATCAGCCCATACTCTGTTCTGATTTCAAATGCAAATTACACTCAAGAAATGCGAAAGGCCAAAAGGTAGATAGAAAATGGAAATTCTTTGTTCCTGAGAGGGCATCTCATGAAAAAGGCAACATTTTCTGAATCTTATTCACACTTTCGGCTTTATTGTTAAGAAAAGTCTCTAGTTCTTGTGATTGATAAAACAGACACCTAAAGTGGTAGGAATCATCATGCAACAGAAGGACTGTGGGATATTCTTAGTCTGAAAAGTTTCCATCCAACAAGAGACTAAATTGTGTGAAGTAGATTGATGGTAAGAAAAACTGAGTCCTGACAGTAAATGTCAGGGAAGATATATTAATGTACAGTAATGGAGTAGGAAATAGAATTTTTTTTTCTTCTATTGCAACTTCAGTAATTACTTGCACAAAATGTCTACTAAGTGTCTTTTAAAAAGACATGAACCAAGCTACCCTTCTCCTTATATAAAAGCTTGAAGCAAGCTAAGGACTAATTGGACACAGTGTAGAAAGAAAAAACTGATACAAGAGGTTCCCAGTTATTTTATAATCCTGAACTTTAATATAGTGATTTCTTTCTTCATTTTGGCTTTTTTTAGGAGAATTAGGCAAAACATTCAGTGATTTCTTATATAATTGTAGTGCTTTTATTGGATTCTTCTTATTCTTTTTTTTTGTTTCAAGAAAAATGAGGAGAACTTGCAGCATGTTTCCAGTCACTCTTTTTTGAATGACTAAGATGGTTGACATGAGCATCCTTAGCTGAGCCCCTCTCCTGGAAGTGTTAGAACAGAAATTCCATCCCATAGAAAGTCATTCCATCCCATGGAAAGTTCTTGAGGTTTCTGAAGTCTTTCTGTATCTTTAGTGGGAACAAAATACAAAGCAGAGCCTTTCAAATGCCTCTGTGAAAGAGAGCCACATTGACATGCCTAGTTTGAGATCAAAGCCCTCAGGTTGGAAGGTTTCATTTTGGTCACAAGCAAAACTCTTGAAACGTTCATGTTCTTCTGAGGTGTTTCATCTTTGATGTAGTGGGATATTTGGCTAAATACCACTTTGAAAATGTTCAGAGCAGGTCTGTGTTTTTGGTGCCAATGTGCTGGGATGAGAGGAACTTAAGTGGGGAGAGCTGATAGATGAGGAATTATGAAAGACCTGGAAAAAGAACATGAACATATAATAAGATGTTAGCTCTGTGCAGGATCCAGCCTGCTTAAATTGAGACTTGGGAGCCCAAAGCCCAAGGCTCAGACTGTCTGGTCCTTGTACTGCAAGGCACCTCTATTCTGTGCCTGAAAATTTCCTGGGCACTTGGGGAACTTGCCAGTGTCCTGATGAGGGATCTAGAGCACATGGGATTTTTTCATGGCAGTGTGTAAAATGAGCACTGAAGCCAGGTGTTTATTACAACCCTTTATTACAAATCTGTTTCTGCATTTTCCAGCCAGCCTCCAGCATCAGTGGTGGTAAGATCAGGCCCTTTGTATGCTGCTGCCTTGCAAACATGCTGATGTGTCCTCATCATTGTAGCTGACATGATGTGCAGTGCAAGTGAGACCTCATCCTGCTGCAAGTGCAGGGTGTTGAAAGCAGGGATTGCTTTAAAAGGTATCTGTATTTGTGTAGATTGCATTATTTTTGTATTATAGGAATAAATGGACTTGAGAGAGTACAGTCTTGTGGAGATGGAGGCATAAATCAAATTAATCATGGAATCATAGAATGGTTTGTGTTGGAAAGGACCTTAAGGATCATTTTCTACTGGATCAGGTTCCTCATAGCCCTATCCAGCCTGCTCTTCAATACCTCCTGGGACAGAAGTCTACAAACTCTCTGGGCAGCTTGTTCCAGGGCCTCACCACCCTCACAATTAAGAACTTTTTCCTAACACCTATTCTAAACCTGCCCTCTTTCAGTTTCAGGTCATCCCCCTTTGTCCTATCATACATGTCCTCATGAAAAAGTTTCTCCAACCTTCTTGCAAGCCCCCTTTAGGCACTAGAAGGCTGCTGTCTCTTCTCTAGGCTCAGCGAGCCCTGCTCTATCAGTCTGTCTTCACAGGAATTAAATGCTGGACAGGAGAATTTTCATATTCTGATCCAGCACAATTACAATAACTGTTCAGTATTATGGAAAAGGGAAAAAAAGAGGGTCAAAGCTGGTAAGGTTTGGAAATTCATGGCTTTGTTCCACGTATGATAAAAGCATTTCTATGTGAATCTCATTTTCAGGCACTGATGATAACAGAAAACCAGAAATGCAGAAATAAGCTTATTTAAGATTTTGCATCACACACACACACAAATGGAGCATCTGGATGTAAATGTCATTGTCTATGGTGCACCCTTCCCCATAGAGACTAAAAATATTTAATTTTCATCACATGAACAGTCAGATATAAAAGCTCCATTACTCTTGAAAGTTCATATATAGAAAACTAGGAAATTTTAAAAACTGCTTTTCAAAAGAATTACACCTAGAAATGGAATCTGTGGATCCTGTACATTCTCACAAGATTTTTCAGTTTTGTCCAGGAGTTTGTCTTAGAAAGATGGCTTAGTGGCAAATCTAGTGGCAAATGTTTCTGGTGCTCAGTTAACTTGGTTCCAGCTCTGTCCTGTGCTACATCTTTGGCTGAGTGGTTGGTTCTGTACCCTGTTCCTCATCTGTAGAAGCAGTGTCATGTGTCTTTTCCCTCCTGGAGTGGAAGTTTCTCTGCTCTGGTGATGGCTTTTATGATGAGCATGGAGGATGCAATCTTGTTTAGTGCCTCTGAGCTTCCACAGTATGCAATTATCAATGTTAATGTCTCCAAATTGAGGAAGTGATTGGATCTAGCAGACTGCTTTGTTGTTTGTTTGTTGTGTAATTATCAGCATTCATTACAAACAGGTATGTCTAATTTTTCCAGCTCTCAGCAAGCTGACTACAATGATGGTATTATGGGTTGGGTTAAACTGACTGGAACTGGTGAGTGAAATGGCTGCCCTTCTGTTATGAATAAATGCAACAAACACAGGGTTAGGCAGATTAAAAAAAAAAAAAAGAATGAAAAAAGGACTTGTTCAGTATGTGAGCTCTGGATTTGAGCTGCTCACAGAGGAGTTGAAAGCATGGAGCTTTGGTGGGATTTCCCAGGGTATTGTTTAACCATGTGCACACAGCATTCTTCAGTGGGCAAACAGCAGGTGAGAGAGAGACACAGAACAGTAAAAATTGGAAATACAGTCTAAGAAATATATACAAGAGAGAAAGCATTTGAGCAGTGTCAATAGAAACCAAGAGCAAGGAGCAAAGAATCACCTGCTGTACCCAGAGACACAGGGTTCTGGCCAGCCCCAGCAGTACACAGGGCTGTATCAAAGAGCCTGTCCTTGGCTGAAGGGCTCCAGCAGTTAGATTTCATCAGCAAAAAAAGTTCTTGCTCCAGCACACTGCTGTGTGTCCTCTCTGTGGTGCAGATGGGAGCCTGAAGCTACACTGATGCCCTCTGCCTGACAAAGTCCTTGCAATTTTATAATCAGGAACAAAACCAAGATGGGAAACATTTTGTAAAAAAGCAAATCCTTTCACACCTAGACCTATCTAGGGGTGATAATGTTTGGAAGGGAGAAATACCATTATTCAAGAGAATAGCTTGCCATCGCTGTTTTCCCTGCTTTTGTACAGGTGCTACGCTTGACAAAGACACGGGAGGTGCTCCCAAGCCCAGGAGAGCCACGTTCTCAGGTGTGCCGGCACATCCCTGCACCCAGGGCAGCCACAGCCCTGCACAGCCGCCGGTTCAGAGCCCAGCCCCGGGCCCTGCGCGCTGGGATGCGCTGCGAGAGGCCCTGGGCAGGCGGGGGGAAGGAGCCGCGCCTGCCGCCGGTGCCGGCGGGTGCGGAGCCGGGAGGGTCTGCCTGCATCGCCCGGGGCACCGAGGGCTCCCAAACAAGCCCTGCTGCTCGGAGCCGACACAATGGCTCCTTTGTTCACCGCGGCGGGAAGGAGCAGCCGGGTGCGGAGGATGCCGTGGGGAGCGCGGCCCAGGGGGCGGGCAGGGCCCACACGCCACAGGGCCGCCCTGCCCCACACCGGGCTGCAGCCAGAGCCGAGCGCGGGACAGAGAGAGAAAAAATCAGCTCTTTAGGACTGAATTCACCAAGAAAATGTGCTAAAAAGAGGCACTGGCACTGTTTGGAAAAGCAAAGCGATGTTTCACTCGATCTCAATAGTAGGAGAACGCAGAAAGTGTTTATTCTTTGTTCATATGCTGGGAGTGGTTTGGCTGGGGGGAGGCAGACCAGGTTCTGTGCAGGTTTATATAGGTTACTGTGCAAAGAGAAATTATGAGGTGTCACAGAAGGGCACTTTGGAGAGGTGTATGGTCCTGACCTTAATAAAGGCAGATGTCACTTGTGTGCCACGACAGGCAATTCCTACATGCCCTTAATTTTGCAGCTCAGGGTGCAATAAAATTCAGATGGCTAAAGTATTGCCTTGCAATGCACAGCAAGGCAATTTTTGTTGCACAGTTATGCAGCTGGAATGGGTTAAAGCACTTCATGTGGAGTAGACTCCAGTCCTGACATTTGCACCCACCAAAGAAATAACCTCCTGTTCACACACTTCCTAAGTTTGATATAGGAAAACAACACCACAAGTATGGATTGTTCCTGCAGATCTAGGTCTGAACTGCAGGAAATAACACTGGATTTTGAAATTGCCACTGGTGATGCAGAGTAGCCATCCAAAACCACAAATGAGAATGGATTCCAAAATTTTCTTGGTTGCAAACAGAATATTTGGTGCTAGACTTACTTTGGCCCCACAGAAGTTTTGCTTGACTGCTGCAGTCAGTTCAAAAATTGTATTCTAAGCTCAGGGTAGATTGACAGAGAGAAGAAAACCCCAGTTCATCCCATATAAACGTTACCAAGGCTGTATCAAGGGCACAGAGACAGTTGTTTGGCTGTTAGAAAATATGCAAAGGGGTATTTCCCCTGTGAGTTTTATCCCGCCCTCTGTTTGCGTTTCTACATGCGGTTTGTGCCATGGCTGTATCAGGGTGTTACAAATTCCTCCCCGTTTAACCACAGCCAGTGTTTTTAAGGCTGGCACTCTGGGGCCAGTTTCTGATCTCTGGTGTGATGAAGGAAATGTGAGAAGGATTTACTGCACCACCCAGGGTTTGCTCCTGCATAAGCAAAAGGAAGAGTGGGAGGCAGATGGGCAGAGACTGCCAAGGAAAGAGTTAAGGGGGAGCAACAGTTAAAAAAAAAAACCCAACAAAACAAAGAGTAGGAATAAAACATACAGCAATACTACTTTTTATGCATAGTGTTTTGTTTAAGTCTCCTGATGAAGTTTTGTGGGTGCTTCCTCCTGTTCTTATTTTTTAGTTTATTATCATAAGAGCAGGTCATGTAAGGTTTTCAGGTCTCTCTGATACATGTGCTGCTTAAAAAGCTGGCTGAATATTCTGCCCTGTGCTTCTGTATATTTTGCTTCTCTGCACACACTTTGCTCTGTGAATAGTAGTTAAAATTCCAGTGAATTGCCCTCCCATTAAAATGTTTTATTGGGATACCTCCTACTTGAAATGGTTTAACACATAAAGATCCTTAGCTCATTTGAGAAAAAAATAAGCTATACTGCTGATGCAGAGGCAAGATTGTTTGGGTGGCTCTCCTGTAGATTGCTCTTTATGCAAATGGTGCCTTGGGAACGGCAGATTAACGAGTTTCAGGGCAGGATGGAGACGCAAATGTTGCATCTACTTGCCTGGGAGTGCTCTGATGCAAGAAGGGAAACAAGCTCTCCTGCACACTGCTGACTGCTCCCTTTCTGTCTGAAAGTTCAGTGAGTGTCCTGGAAAATAATTACTCGTTTAAAGTAAGGAAGGAAAGTCCAGAGTGGCTTTCTTCAGGAGGAAAAGGTTTGAATCACTGTCTTGCTGAGGATGAAGAGTGGGAGAAAAGTAAAGCTGGAAAAGGCGATGTAAACTAAAAAACAACAAAGAGAATTCTGATAAATCTGAATGTAAAAAAAAAAATAAAAAATTAAACCAGTGCAGTTTAGTTCTCTTGAGTTACTAGAACAGGGTTTTCTATGTCTGTGAAAACACATGGTTAGCTGCTGGTTGAAAAGGGCATTTTCTATGCCAGTCTAATGAAAAAGAAATCTGCATTTTGAGAAAGGGAGGAGAGACTAAACCATCCAAGCTGAGAGCAGAGAGAGGCAGAATTCAACTCCAAAGATTTTGATTAAAGGTTTTTCTGAGAATCAGCCGTGTCTGGCTTCTCTTAGCCCTTATTTTAACATGTTTGGTGGCTATCTGCAAAAATCTTTCTCTAAGTATTCCTGTTGGGTTTTTTGTCTTGTTTTGGTTTAATTGTCTGCTTTGGTTTGATTTCTTCTATTATTATTATTTATCAAAGACTATTGATGGTGCAAAAAATGCTTTGTGCATCCAAACTGCTGTGTAGATGTAACTTTGCTGCCAGTGGGCAACTGCTGACACAATCGTGATGGGGTATTCGGCTGCCTGCCCTGAGGGGTCTCCTGCAGGCTCTTGCCAGGACTTCAGACACAGAGCTGGGATTGGTTTGGTGGGGCAGTGGGACAGGTTTGTCCTCACCAGTGTCCTCCTCAAAAGGCAGTGGAACATGCTTCATGAATTGCTGAAGATCTCCGGGGGAATCAAAGACCCTGGAGCCCACCTGGAATCTCTGAAAGAACTGGAAGATTTTGGGGGTGCAACAGAGCTGTCTCCTGCTCTGCTCCCTGCAGGACTCTCAGCAAAGGCCTGATTCAGGAACAGAATTCACTCTCCAGTAGTGTCTGTTTGGGCTCCATGGAGATGCCTGCAAGGGGTTGACTGTGCAAACTCCTGTTTTTCTTGCCAGCATTTCGTATGACAAAAGAAGGAATGGCACCTGGTGGGGGGTCTGAGGATAATCCCAGCACATGGGTGTGTGTAGAAAACCTTGTTGTAGCTACCAGTAACCATGGCACGGTTTTTCTCTTTGCCACCCTTACACAGCATTTTCTTTGTCACTGAATTAGTTTCCAAACAACTTGCTGTTATCCTGGTTGTCAGTGTACCCATGGAGTGCAGCAGAAGATTACAGGAGGCTTAAAGAAAGACTGGGACACCGCAGGTATTGCAAAGAGCTAATGGGACTTTCTTCATTTCTTTAAAGAAAATCTTTACAGCCCCATTGAAATGGCCAAGCCCTTTTACTCAGCCTCTCTGCAAAGAGCAAGATGTTGACAACATCCCTTCAGAATGTATTTTCCCCAATAGCGCCTGTAAACCAGGTCTCTGCCACTGCTGTTTTGACATGGCTGTGTAATAAATATCATTCCAGCTATACAATTGATTGAAATATTATTGCTGCTTCACTTGTGACTTTAGTTAACAGCCTGCTGCAAAACTGAAATAAACTTTCATTCCCCATGCTTTGGTACAGACCTATTATGCCTCCCCAATTCAATCAAAATATCTGGGAAACTGTCAGGATCTGAAGGAAAAAATGTCATTTGCTATTGTGCAGCAACTCTTACTGGAATCTCCTTAACTACTACTAGAAAAGAGCAGATATTCAGCCCTTCCATTTGCCCTCCCTCTCATCTGTCCAGAGGAGGACAGTCCATTTCCTCCACTGATTGAATTAAGGATGGAAAATTCAGTTTGAGAAGGAGAGAGGAACTGAAGATTTATTTTGATATGCTAAAGTCTGGGGGTTCACTTGTTGGTTTTGGTTTGAGTTTGATTTTGGTAAGGATGAGGAGGGTATTCAGAGGTATGGTGCCTACTTGGAGCAAGATTTGTTAGAATTTGCACTGTCCATCATCCAGGCTGGAGAACTGATAAGGCAGACAGGGAATATGAAGGATTGATTGCTGCAAAAGGAAGTGAAAGTAATTCTGCCTAGAATGAACAGCCTACCATTCCTAAACATAAATAGGTTTCTACCAAATTTTTCTTCCAAAGCATTACCCAGAAAAGTAAATGGAAAAAGTAAGAGGGAAGTGAATACTCAGTGCCCATTTTCTACTTTAATTGAATTTTCATTTCCAAAAAATGGAAGAGGAGGCAAAAAATATGGAAGTATGACACAGTATGTTAGTTGCATCAGAAATAATGAGTGATTAGATCTGAGCTGTTGAGGAAAGTTAAAGGAGAAAGTTGTTAGCAAAGTACCAAGGAAAGTGTCTATAAACCATATTTTTGAGGCCTTTCTGAAGAGTATTGCACAGGTTGTGCAATATTGTATTGTATTGTATTTAATACAAGCTAATTTGCTCAATAGGGAAGTCTCAGGTGGAGTATGAGAACAACCTGGAAGTAAAATAACAATATCCCTCCTTCCCAGCTTCCAAATTTCAAAGAGATCCATTTTTTTTTCATAATTAAGCAATTAAGACACCAAAACATGTCTGTTAGCTCATTATAATCATATGGGACTGAAAATAATTCTAAGCCAGCTGTGAAGAGGAAGAAGAGATGCAGGTGCCTGGGACAGATGGACAGCCAGTCCACTGTCTGTCAGTCAGTCTGCTGTTTTGGTGGCACAGCTCAGAATTTCTCAACCAGGAATTTACAAGCCAACCTTGGCTGTCAATTTAAAACTAAACTAAACAAAGATGCTGCATGTGAAAATGGCCCAAAAAACACATTCTGAAAGGTGGGAATAAAAAACTATTGTTAAAATTTTAAAGAATAATTTGTTCAGGATTTGCTGTTGTAGTTATAGGTGATTTGTTTGGTTGGTTTTATACTAGTATTAAACAAAAAGGCATGACCAACAATTTATTTTCATTCTACTTTTTAAAATATATTTTTGTATGTATATTTTGTGTATATCTGTTTGCTTTGGCAATGTTCTAGTTACCTGAAAGCTCAGCCTGAGCAAGACTCTGCACAGAAGCTGGTTACAAAAAGGACTCCAAAGGTGGCAGTATCTTTTAGGCAGCAGGGAGAAAAGGTAATGCTGACACCTTTCTTGCACAAGGCTCATATGTCAGTGATCAGGGAAGCCTGGGACAGTGTTTCTTATTAGGTTTCTGTAATATGATGCACACTCAGATAAGTAAGCCACTCTTCTTTTTTTTCTTTTTTTTTTTTTCTTTTTTTTTTTTTTTTTTTTGTGCCCACATCTCCAATCTAGGAAGGTCTGGTGGGATTTCTGTGCTCTTCTTTCTTAGGGCTAGGGGCTAGCAATAGCAGACTCTAACAGGAGACAGTGACCAGGAGCAGTCAGAGGTACTTGTGTAAGCAAAGCAGATGTTCTGCCATGTACTACCTTAGAGTGAGTCTCTGCCAAGATCTACTGACTGATACAATTCAGCCTTCTGCCTGTCTTGAAAACAAGGATTAGAGGATTGGGGACATGATGCTGGAGGCAAGTGTGGAGTTCAGATAGAGATGTGTATATTTTCTGAAGGAAAGGGAAGAGCAGCTGCATGGGCTGCTCAAAATTTGCCCAAAAAACCCACCTAGAACATGAATGGTTTAATGAGGAGGGTGACCATCCAAAAGAGAGGAACTTATCATTTAATGGTGTAGATTGATCTTGAAATACAGACATTTGTTCACTAGAACAAACAAACAGAAGAATGAGTTGGTGATGGAGGAGGGAAGATATGATGCTGTGAGAAAGACAAGTAATTCTCATCCAAGATCCAAAGTTATGCTGAGTTTGTGAAGAGAAAACATCACTGATAGTTGATGGAGTGCTTGGCAGTCTCAGTGACAAGGACAGCTTGACTGAGAAAGATTTCTGTGGGGTTACAGGGAGCTGCAGCCTCCAATGCAAAAGCCAAAAGAAGAGTAAAATCTGAGAGTCTTTGAACTAGAGGGTTCAGAGGAGGACCATGAAGATGATCAGGGGGCTCTGATCTGAAGACAACCTGAGATACATGGGGTTCTTCCTCCTGGAGAAGAAAAGGCCCCTGGGAGACCCTGCAGCAGCCTTCCATCACTAAAAGGGGCCTAAAAGAAATCTGGAGACAGAAGTATTCAAGTTGAGGTTGGACAGGGCTTTCAGCAACATGGTCCAATGGAAGGTATCTCTGTGCATGGCAGCAGGGTTGGAACTAGATGATCTTTATGGTACATTCCAGCTCAAACTATTCTATGAAAATGAAATGTCTGAAATTTTAGAGGTGAAAATTTAAGCAAAAATCTCAGTCAGTGGAACATGAGAATTTTCACAGCTTCCTTCTTTACCTGGGCTGCTTCAATGGCTCAGATGGCCATGGCTGGCCTGAAAGAGGAAAGCAGACCATATTGAAACAGGAAAGAGTGAGTGTGTGTGCTTGTTTGTGTGTGTAAGAGTTTTCATGCACAGAAACTCTTCTTGGGTGAGAATTTTGGTGCCTCAATAATGGGATCATATCCTGGAGACACTGGAAGAAACAGCATGGTTTGATAAAGCTTGTGATGTGATGTGCAGGTTTCAGGTGTGGGTTCTGGGCAGGTGAGAGGATCCATACTGACCAGGAGGTGTAAAAATGAAGAGCTGGTAGAATTCAAGAGCTCTGTACTTTGACATGCTAAGCATCATTCCTATGCTATACACAGCAGTGCTCCCTGTTGTCCTCCTGCCTGGAACACCCTATCATGGGAAGTCATCAAACACTCTGGCTTTTAATTCTATAGGTGAAAAGTCCATCTGTTATTGCAGTTGTGGGATCACTTTCAGTTTGGGTCTTCTCTGAACACTGTTCCACAGATGTGATCACCTCTCTTTAAGCTGTAGGCTCTTTTCCTTTCCAGTTCCTTAAGAGAACCGTCCCCTCCATCAACAGACTCCTGCTGCCTACTTAGGGGGCTCTGTTGGTGCTGCCCAGAAATGTGCTTGAATACATCCAGAAGATTTTCTCACTCATAAATAACAGGTTTGCTTGGGTAATTTCTTCCTTATGCCACTTAAACACGAGCTTTAAGTATTCAGTCTGTTCCTAACAACACTGATGTCAATTTTGTGTGTGTTAGATTACATGTCAGTCTCTGCTGACTCTTCTTAATTTATCTCCACCTGTTGCTCTGCTATCCCAAGGAACAAGAGAATGAGGAAGAAGTGGGGTAACTTGGGTAAGGCAAAACCAAGGATAATGCAAAAACTTTGTATATTTACTTGGCTTCTGCCAGCTGTGTTCCTGCTCATCAGACCTTAGTTCTGCCTCCCTGCATTATGTTAAACAAGGGTTAAAAACAGCCTCTGTTCTGGAGTCACTCTTTAGGGCATCCCAGGAATGCTGGATCTCATTTATATTTGTACCACACCAATTTGGTCATGGTCTGGTTAAAGTGTAGATGGTTCATGATAGGCGCAGCTGCTGGGGCGTGATTCCACACGGCGTGTTCCTGTCCTTGGGATGGAGACAGGGTGGAAATGAAGGAAGCTATATCCCTTCCCATGGTGCACCATCATGTTCCTCTGATGTAAAACACTTTCATTCAGAAAATGCCACCTTGCAATTGAAATGAGACATTAATTTGGAAAAATACTGGTTTCTAAGTTGCCTGTGGGCGACCACTGGGCAAAAGCAGCTGTGAAAGTGGTGCCACTTTCCATTTGACTGTGGATCCTGTGTACGTGCTGGAGCTCTGCTCCCAGGAGGCCCCACACCCACCACCCTTGATTATTTTGGGATGTGGTGAGGGGAGGCTGAAGACTGGTGAGAGCTCACTGAACACACAGGGACTCTCTTCTCCCTCCAGCTGCTGCCTAGCAATGTATTCCCACAACAAAATTTTTAATTAGAAACCTTTTGCCTCAGGAGTCAGTACTAAACTTGTTAAACTTACTTCCTGGCTTCAGTGAAGTTCCACTTTCTTCCCTAATTATTTGTTATTTTCTTTCTTCAAACAGGTGCTAGATACACTCCCTGCTCTTGTGTCTAAATTGTGTCTCATCAGCAAGGGTGAGTGAGTTGCCTGAAAGGCACTGCCCAGTGCTCTGCTGATGTTATGGTGGTAACTGGACTGATGGAACTTGTGGGAGTGCAGGGGAAGCTTTCTGTGCCTGCCATTGTACCACACGGTACATTCTTCTTAGATTAAACATTTACAGGAGAAAAGTCTGATACTGCTGCAGGAATCAATACACCTGCTTCACTCAGCAAAGTGCAGTCTGGACAGGGCTGCCAAGTGCCACTCCTTGACAGGAGCCAGGAGCCACACAAGCGTGCTGAATGAAGCCCTTGGGTGTCTGAGACAGGAGCACACCTTCTTCACAGCTCTTCAGTGACTTGATCTGGTTTTTGCTGCTGCCTTTACTGCAGTGGCAAAGTGCAGGGATTCCTCTGGCATGCAGATGTAATTAGGCAGAAACAGAAAAATCATGAGCAAAACCTTTTTTTTATCTGACAATCCAAAGTGTGTTATATAATTAAGAGATATTTAGAAAGCCCTAGATGGAAAGGATGAAGGATGGAAATTGCTGTCACATTTGCCACCTGTATTTCCAGCCACATGAGATAAAAATCTAAGAAAAAATTCTGGACTTAGAATATTTAATATCTTTGCTTTAGATAGGAAATTTTCAGCTTTTCACGTAGGCAAAGGCAATATTATTGATACATACTGATATTGGAACCTTATGCTATTTCTTTTTTTCTTAAAGCCCAGTGTTTATGAGGACTAACTGTAACACATATAGTACATTTAGCACATAAATAGAGTTGCACTTTTGAGTATTACCAGGCATTTCCATACAGACAGAAACTGCAGCTGAGTGACAGCTGTCCCTTCCCAAACAATAAAACTACGTTATATAATAAAGATGAAAAATTTTCTTTTTTTTTGGTTAAAACTCCAAAAGAGATAGAGATCTTGACATTGCCTCATTTATATACATAAAGAAGTGTTTGACAGTTCAGTAACTGATGTAAGGTTTATTCCTTCAATGAACTATTTTGAAATTGGTTGTTAGGCCATAGTTGTAATCCACATGAATACCAGGAAAATCAAAACGGCTGCAGCACCTCTTTGGGATCACAAGGTACTGAAGTGTGCTTACAGCTCTGCACAGCTCACATGAGTGCTTCACACTGAGCAACACAGGCAGGAGAAGTGACATGACAATTTTCAGATCACTGCAGGGCTTAAACTGAGAGGGATGTACCTGCTGAAACCTGTGGATGCTGGTTGTGCACAGCTGAGTGGTATCAGAGCAGCCTCCCTGGCTGGCTGTGCTGATGGCAGTGGCTCACTCTGCCACAGTACTGAGCACAGACCTGTTGTTCTGCTTCCCAAGGCCTCCTCACAGCTTGAGCTGTTTGTACATTGTGAGCCTGGAAGAGCTAAACCAGGCAGATTCTCAGCAAGGCACACTAATACTAAATAGAAATGCTATTTTCTACCAGAAAAGACATTGTTCTTCAGGAGAACACAAATTATTTTGGAAAACAAGTGAATATTTTCCTCCAAAATAGTCCACCCACTCACAGAAATCCTTGTCTCTGTGCTGTTGTTTTCAGCTGATGCTCCCACTTCTCCTCTTCTAAACATCTCTGGTCATTCCTTGCCCTCCAAGGGAGCACTTGTGACCCAGCAGCTCCTCATGCTCCAGCTCCCACAGCACAGTGGCAGTGCCAAGCCCCAGCTGTAACAGGAGTGTGCCCCATCTGCAGCCTTTTCCCTGCAGGTTTATTTTCCTGTGTAGGGGTAAACTCTGTTTTTCCTCTGCAGAAGAGAAGAACCTGTGTGTGGGCTGCTGTGTGTGCCACAGCAGAGCAGCTGGCAGGTGGGAACTTGTTTATCTGCAAGAAGGAGAGCTGTTCCTGAGCTTTCCCTGCTCCTGTGCCTTCCCTGCTCCCCCAGCTGCTCCTAGGCTGGGGCTTGCCTGCAGGAGCTGGTGAGAGTCAGACCCTGCTCAGTCAGAGCTGCTCCTGTGTGGTGTTGTGAGGGTCCCCAGGATGAGGCAAGAGATGAGAATTTGACTCCATGTTCTCAGAAAGCTGGTATATATTATATTATATTATATTATATTATATTATATTATATTATATTATATTATATTATATTATATTATATTATATTATATTATATTATATCATGATACTAAAGAAAGAGAAAGGATACATCATGAAAAGGATACATGATGAAAGCTTGTGACTGACTCATCAGTCTGACACAGCTGATGGCGATTGGTCATTAATTAAAAAAATTCACATGTTTAGATAAACAATCTCCAGACCACATTCCACAGCAGCAAAATATGGAGAAGCTGAGGCTTCTCATCTTCCCAGGAGAAGAAATTCTGGCAAAGGGATTTTTCAGAAAATATCATGGTGACAGTCCTGAGTTTTCCCTGCTCCTGAGTTTTCCCTGCTCCTGATCTCTCCCTGCTCCCCCAGCTGCTGCTCCTGGGCTGGGGCTTGCCTGCAGAAGCAGGGTGAGAATCAGACCCATGGGAGGTGGAGGCTGTCATGGGAGAGAAGGGGAGTGGGCAAGGATAAATGAGGGCTGTGGTTGTGTGCTTGGGACGTGCAGGACTGTGAGGATTTGTGGGAGAGATGAAGAGGGGTGTAGCAAAGCTATGTGTTGATTTGGGTAAACCAGTGTGGAGAGACTAAAGGAGAGCAGAGGACAGGTAAATTCAACAATTCTACAAAATAATTTCCAGCCCTGCCCCGAGCTGACCCTGCTCCTACATCCCCAGGAAGGCTGGAACCACACCATGGTTGCCTCCCAGTCTCCTGCACCCATCCCTACAGCTGTGGGGTCACTCTGCCAGCCACAGGCAGAGCTACACAAGTCTCCACAGCCCCTGGGCTGCCCCTGCTGCCTGTTTCCCACTCAAACATGGGGAGAGCTGGTGTCTTCCTGCTCTCCTGGGGATGGACATGTGCTTATACTGTGGCTTTGGCTGCCCATTACAGAGGGAGTTTCCCAGGGTAAGACTTATCCTTGCCATCCCCCCTGTCTGCTTGCAGTCAGGAATAAGATCCAAACTGTATTTCTGAGGCCTTTATCAGAGTATGATGTTTTTCTCACTGCTGGCAGTGGCTGGAAAATGATAGTTGCCACTACAATCAGCAGGAGTTGGAGATACTCAGCACTGCTCTAGATGGGCCCTGAGGCATGGCAAGTCAGACATCTGAACCTGAGCTGGTCACCCTAGTCACTTATTTATACATAAGATAAAGCTCTCATTTCACATGTTTTCCTCTGGCACCCAGGTAGTTCAGCTGTTAAGTGATTTATACTGCAGCCACCAGTGAGTCAAAGGCTTCCAGAGATGATGAGTTTGGCAAAATTTACTTTTGATCTTTCATCATACTGCTAGACTACCTTTGCAGGGAGGGCTGGCCTCACAGTCAGGTGTTCAGGAGTGTGTTGCATTAAACTGCTTTTGCTATTTACTGCCCTGCTGACTGATAGCAGAGAAAACACATGGTGATTTCTGCTTTGGTTCCCTCAGTTGCACAACACCCTACTAGTCCTTTAGGATTACAGGAGCTGAGTTCTTTGATGTTGCAACTTGAGGCTACTGTAGGTTTGGTTTACTCTATGGTTTTAACTCTTCTGGAAGGCTCCAGTGAGTTTCCATGCAGATTACAAGAGCAGGATTACTTCAGGAGCCCTTCTCTCTGATGAGAAAATGCTCTCAGCAGGCCCTGCCTCTTCAGGCAGAAGACAGTAGGTTTTCTTGGAAGTATCTGAATGTTTATCAGGTATTCTAAATTCATTAAATGAAATGGAATGGGGCTTTTAGCAGTATTATTAGCAAGATGACTATAATTTAAGAGAGTAGGAGAGTGCTTCATTTCCTACCTTTAGTAATAAACTGAAAATAAAATGTAAATGTCAAGTGGTAATGTAGCAGTGTGCTTAGCAACCAGATGATCAAATGTTAGGAAAATGCCAACAGCAGTAAGTCAGAGCTGCCTGCTTGTGTGTTTGTGTGCATGTAAATAATCTTTCCTCAACTAGGGCCCAAGTGTCAGCAAAGGTTATTTCGCTCCCTTTCTCTTCCCTATTTGTGTCATAATTCAATCAAAAAGATTAAGATACAGCAGAGACACAATATAACTTTGGCAGAAAGGCAGCCCCAAAATCTCCAGATACAGTAATATGCCCTGATATTAGCATGGCAATCAAAGTGGTATTTGTCTGGGTAGAATTGAGACAGACTTTTCATACTCTTCACAAGGCTGAAGCTGGTATGAAGAGGGGATATCTGCTAAGCAGGACATTATAAGCAGTGCCCTTAGGTTTGAGATATTTGGTCAGCTATGTTTGTGAGGATTTAGATAAAAAAAGTACGTGAAGGGACAGCCTTGCACCTTAGGATGTTTGTGAGCCCTTCATGTCCATTAGAAAATCTTGAGGCAAAGAGAAGGATCTCCTAGGGTTTGAAGAAAGCTTGTTGGAGGCATCATGAGGAAGAAAGGGAATTATTTCAGAGGCTACCCAAGCTTTAGTGCTAGGTCATGGTATGGCTTTATTAACCATGGTTTCCCTGCCTTCATGGTTTCCTGACTATATCATATTACATTTCTTTCCTTTCTCAAATATTTGCACTGTTACCAGTCCTTGCTCATATACTCTTAAGAATTTTTCTCAATTTTTTTCCCTGTTAAATCAGCCTCTCTAGGGCATTACACAATTTTCATTGCTTTTCACTGAACTGTCTGTATTTTATCAGTACCTTTTTGAAAGTAAGCTACCTGTTCTTACCCTGGTATCTGCTCTCATGTGAGCAGTAACTATTGCTCCTCTCCCTGGAACATTTTATAAAGCAAAGAGATTTTTTTTTCCCCTTCCAGCCCTTTCAAGAAGCCTGCAAACACCAAAGGACTGAGCTACTCCCCCAGAAAGCCCTTTCTGTGGCACCATGTGTAAAGTTTATCCATTAACATACAGCTACATGTGGTGCTAGGAAGCCATAAACATCTGTGGGCATCACTAGTGAGAAAAGGGCTCAAGTTTTTTCCCAGATAGAGACAGATTTCTGGAAAACCTACTCTAAATGTAACCCAGGTAGAGCGGCTGCTGCTGCTCTGCTGCCAGTGCAGCCCTTACTGCTTTGAGGGGTTGATAGGCTGAGAGACAGGGCCTGGGCAAATGCAGTGCCTTGTTTAGGTCTCTGTAACTGTAGGATGGATTAAATCACACTCAGCATGTCCAGCCTCGCCCTGCCCCTCCTCCTGTATTGATTTTCTTCATGTGGGGTGGGAGCTTTGTTCACCTGGGAGCAGCAATCCTGGTCCCCTCTGTCCTGCCTGCCTGGAGCTCAGCCCAGCACTGCCTGCCTCCTTCCCCTGCCAGCCCTCTTCCTCAAAGGAAAGGCCAGGCATATCAGCACTGCTTTATGCTGTTATTCATCACCAAAACAAAAGCCTCACTGACTTCACTGTGCACAGACATTCATGTTATTTTAGGGGGGCTGCTATTTAATTTATTTTTTCACAAGGAGATATATGATTGAGTAGAGTGTCCTCTGTGTTGTCCTTATACTCAGTTGGTTTCAAGTGAAGGTTTGTCTCATGGAAGTACAGGTATCATCTATCAACCCAAAAGGAAGCCTGAAACCATGAGTACCAAACAGTTTTTCAGTCTGTCTTCTCCCCTATGCCTGTGCTGAAGGCTGTACTCTTTGGTAATGACTACATCTAGGCAGGAGTTTGATTATTCCTCTTAGGAGAAATTCCCAGGGTTCCCAAACCTGCTATTTTTTACTAAATGGTCTAGAATAAAAGAAAAAAAACCTCTTTTTCTGTGAAAAGAAACAAAAAGAAAGCAATCAAAAAGGAAACAAAAATGAAGCAGTTCTGATTTTGATGGTTGTCTTGAAAGTTTTGAATATACAAATTTTAAAAGCCTGGAAAAGTATTACAAATCCTTTTGTAAATGAAAGAGCATATGCTAAAAAAATGAAAAGAGCAGATGTTACTTCTAAAGAGAGTGTTTATATTCCAACTTTCTCTCAAAACAAAGCTGGCTTTCCTTTTAAAGGACATTTCCTTAAGAAAAATCTCTTGCAAAGTAAGCAGTTGATGCGTGGTAGCTCACTTTTCCCACCTGTGTTTTGGTTTGCTTAGGTCCCCTAAAGCCTTCTGGGGTGCAAAATCAGCTGGAAATACCTTGCACATGGACTCCTACATGGCATAGATGGACTTACTTTTCTAAGTGAGTGCCATGAAGCCAGTGGTGGGGATTTTGTAGCTAGATCTTTGTGTAGCTGAAGGCTGCAGGCTGTGGAAATGCTGCTCTCATGGCATGGGCAGCAACAGCCCCTCTTGGCATGGTCCTCAGTGGAGACACAATGGAGACACAGTCTTGGCTTGCTTGCTAGAAACCAGACAGGGAGTGGTTTTTAATGAATGTTATTACTAAAAATATCAGACCTTTAGAGAAAAAGTAGTCTATGAAACATAATTATCTTCTTCCATGGACTTAATGAAGGGATAATAACTGTGTCCACCTTATTCTGCTGTTACTATTGTTTAATACCATATCACCAACAGCAGCAGACTGGTGAAATGCTGGTTTCCTGTATTGAATTCCATTTAAATATTTTGTATCCAGATAACGACCGATTCTAGTTACAGTGATCTGAATATAGCTAATATAGCTAAATATATATATATCAAATATATATAGCTAGCTAACAGAATATAGCTAACTAACAAATATAGCTAACTAACAGAATGATGAACTATTTGATGAAAAGGAGATCTGTTGGCAGCACATAAAAACTCCTCTCAAGTGTAACTACAAATCATCAGCAGCATCCTTTTGGGGTACCCTGTTGGTGACAGCGTACACACAGTCCTGTGTGAAGCTGTGGGGTTCTGCTGCCCCAGGTTAAGTGAATTTTTGGCCCTATCAGTGTGGATCCAATCTGGTCAGAGCCATAATGCAGCAATTCCCTCACCTGCACAAACCTGCCCTTGGCACAGCCCAGGTAGGGTTATTCTGGGTAATTCATGTGTTGACTACCAGATCATGGCACAGGCTCCAATTTGTTTGGAGAACTTGGACTCAAGGAGGAAAAGTTAAACAGGAAGCTTGGAAATTTTGTCCAGACACTGCAGCTGGGAAGAGGTTAAAGCATCAGAATATCTGGACTGCTGATATAAGAGAAATTCCTGGAAGCCTGAACACCGCTGCTTTCTGCAACATTGTGAGTTATTTTTGCTGTTAATGCCACTTGTGCTCAATTATTAGTTAATTAATGTGAGTAAAACTACAGTAGGGAAAAACATAATAATCAGTCTGCTTGTTCTTTCCACTCCCAACAAAAAAAATAATGCAAGCCATTAGTTTCTCCTTGATGACTTGAAAGCCCAAATAGTGCATTTTTATACCTTTTGTGCATTTGTGTGTATTAAATTATAAAATTTGTATACAAGGTGGATGTTAATGAAATTGATTTTTAAGGATTCATGATAAATTTTATCTTTTTTTCCCAAATATCTGGCTTTGATTATTTTCCTTTTGGATGTAGGAAGAAATTTTTTAGGAATTTGAATCAGCATCACAGGCTGGGGAACTTTTCTTAATGTGCTTGCCAGCTCACATTTCACAGCTCTAGTTTTTTGTGTATTTGTTTGGGTTTTTTCAGAAAATTTAAAGTGAATACAACTGATTCTGTCTTCTGACTGGCAATGAATGAGTTCAGGGCAGTTTTTATCTGTCGTTAATTTTAGCCAGTGATATTTTTGCCAAGATCTCTCTTCACTGCTCTCTAAATTGCAATTCTCCTTCCAAATGGGAATAAATGTTGCCTATACAAATTCTCTTGCATGGTTTTATGTAGACTTAATTTAACATATTGATCTCATCTCACTCGAGGCTAGAAGTAGAGCATCTCTCATGTTCTCACATTTTAAAATTAGTTCTGCCAGATTCGCTGTGATTAATTTTTTAAGAGAATTTAACTTTCAGAAATAAAGGAACTATCAGAGGGTTTGCTTTAATGAAGCTGTTTCCATTCTGCTCTACCATGACTGATGGGTTTTATCGTAACCAGTTAAACAGAAATGTGGTGATGAAAAAGGAACTTTAGAGAGAAATAATCTCTTAAGATATTCAGTGTACCAGAATTAGCTCTCTTCTCTAGGAGGCTGAGCATGTTAGTATATGCATATCATAACTTTTCAGAGGTTTTGTTTTTGTCTTATTGCTATGTTTTGCACAGAACACTTAAACTGTCATTTAATCGGCTTGATATACTTTCTTAGGAAGATTATTAGATTCAAAAAGTTCCAAGAGGATTTAGATACATTGCTAATCACAGAGCCAGTAGACTGGCAGTAGTTAAGTTTTAAAAACCCCAATTAAGCAATTTGATGAGACTGCAAGCACAGTTCTGCAGAGTTCACTATTTTTGTGCGTGTGCAAGGAGAAAAAGAAAATATTTTCTGTCAGAATCTCTGTGAAGAGCAGCTTGCTGTGTGCATTGTACATGGGCTGCATCCAGGATGTCAAGTCCAAAATCTGCCCCTCTGGTCTTTTCAGTGGGATGGGGTACATATGGTGAGTGCTGTCCCTCCAGGACCACTGATGGGTAATTCACACTAAGAGCCCGCAGCAAGTTACAGATTATTATTTTTCCAATCTGTGTGGTCAACTCTTCCAGGGGGAACCTCCCCCCCCCATCAAATAGAAAAGCTGTACAATTAAATGTCAAAAAATGTTGCTCTCTTCTGTTGGTTCCTTTGGTTGGACTGATGCATCAGCCAGTCTGGACTGCAGCAGTAATGGATGCCTCTGCTGGCACCCACCTCAAAGCAGACAGGCTCACAGGGAAGGAGAGAGAAGAAAGGGAGGTTTCAGGATTAGAGCTGGAGGCATTTCTATAGCCAACATCTTAAAAAGAAGTGAATTCTTATACAGAAGGTGAAATATTTATCTAATTGCCAAAAGTTTTGCATTCACCAACTCTGGTCTTCCAGCAACCATCAATCCTGGACCTTCCTTAAATCCCATTTTGAGCCAACATATTATAGCTCAGTATTTTTAAAAAAACCTTTGAGTTACCAGAAAACCTGAGAGCCTACTCCAGGTTTATCTGACAGCAAGTAAAATTAAAACTTTTTTCTTTTTTTTTCCTACCCTTGGGTTCCTGCCTGTTACACAGAATGGCTCTCTACCTCTTTTTCTGTATGGTTGGTATTCACAGTAAAATATACATCACAGAGATGTAGTGAGCTGGGACTTGATAAAGATGCAGAGCACTGGGTATGGATATCTGTATTTGAGGTATATTTCCAGTTCTTTGGTTGTGTTAACCTCTATTAGCCTCTTCCACAACTGCAGGCATTAGAATTAGTCAAAGATCTCTAATAGCATTCACAACCCATTAAAACACAGAGGCAAAATGCCATCTTTGATACTGCCCCATCCTCCTGCTGCTCACTGTGGGATTGTGCTCTCTTTCAGCTGGTGTCATCAGGGATCCAGCTCAGCCAATCACCCCCATGATATCCAAGTCCTTATCAGAGCTGCTCTTTCCTGGAAGAGAGGCTTTCAGCCTGTGAGTCTGGCGTGCATGCTTTGTTTCTAGATGCTCACTTTAACTTTTATTATCTTAATATTTGTATCTCATCCTCTCTACTCTTCTGCTCTGTCCCCCCAGTTGCTCCCTTTCTCTGTTCTTCAGGTCACTTGAATACTTGGGTTAGTATCAGTTTTTATACCTCCATTTCACCACTGAAAATTGTGCAGATTTAATGTCTTCATGAACCTGTTAGAACTCCACCTCTTCAATTATGATATCTTGTTTATAAAACCTGTGCTTGTAATTTGCAATCTGGTGTTCAGTGTTGATTCTTTTTTTCCTCCAATTTTTTTACTATATTAAATTACCATATATATAGCTAAAGTTAATATATCAGTGCTATTAATTTAACAAACAAACTTGTAATATTACAATAAGGTCATCACATTTATTTGGTAAAATTGATTTTCCATAAATCTGTATTACTGTCATTCCTTGTCTCATCTACTTTTACATACTAATAACTGTCTCTCCTGTCAGGTTATCAGTTATATTGTCTTGGATTGTTGCCCATCTGATGCAGTATTTATTTATTTTAACTTTCTTTTGTAAGTCCTTCCAACCTTTTGAACTTCTCTAATATTCAATGAGCTATTGATAATGGCATATTGTCTGATTTGTATACTTCCTTGACCAACAATTTTTAATATTTGGGTACATTATTTCAGGTTTAGATTTTTTTTAAAGCATTTAAGATTTGTTTAGATTTAACTATTTATTATCCTTCTAGGTTACAGATGAAATAAAAATCTTACCAGTCTCTGGTTTAACTGTACCATCTGGCTGGGTTTTTTTTTTTCAATTTGAAACCTATCAAAGAATTTTTTACTCTAATTTCCTAAATAAAAGATACAAAACTATTTTGCAAACAAGATAAAAAATGGAGATGTAAGTCAGATAAAGTTACCTGAATAGAAGACATAAACAGAGTATTTGTATAAACCCATAGAGGGAATGAGTGTCCAAAAGTCCTGTACTTTCAAAGAAATCTCGTAGAAATCTGCTTGTATATCCTTAAAAAAAGACTTAAAACATAGCCTTACACATCAGAAAGATCCTCATGAGGTTAGTGGAAATACAAAATACCCCACTTGCTTTCTAACAAATGTGGATTAAGGCAGAGAGATTCTTTGCTGTGAGATACTACTCCCAGCGTGAGAGAGAGAGAAAAGTGCCAGCAGGAGGCCAGGGTGGAAGAGTTTGCACTTGAGTTTGGAAGCTTCAGTGTTTCCTGCCTGGAAGGGAAAGGACTCCTGGGGAACCTACCCAGCACAGGTGGGCAGATTTGAGAGGAGATTAGGAAATACTCCAGCCTCGTGGGTGGCTTCCCACTGAGGGGCAGGTGAGACCAACGGCCAGGTTTGCAGAGGAAGGTGAACAATGGTATTGCAAGTACCAAGAAGCCCTCAGGGTGCATTGCAGCCTGCAGTTCCTTGGATCAGCAGGGTAGGAACTGTGCTACTGCCACGTATCCATGTGATAAACACACAGAAATGAAATCCTGCAGCACCTGGAGGGGAATAATGTCACTCTGCAGGTATCTTTCCCAAGCCCTTAGATGTGCTTCTTGCAGGTCAACTGTACAGTTTAGAGGGATAAACAGATGGTTAGGAAGACAGAGAGAGAGGATCCTTTATGGCTTGTTGTCTTCCTCATATGGCACCTCATCTTGCTCACCTAGGCAGCAAAACAGAAAACAGAGTAGTTTTGTGTTATCTACCTGGGAACAGCATACTAGTGGAACAGAGCTCTGCAGCCCAAGGTAAATTTTGTTTTGTAATAAAAATGGTTTTACAAAGAAATTCAGAAAACAGGAAATTAGACTTTGTCTGGAAACCAGCCTTTTCCTCCTCTTGCCCCACCTAATTTAAACATACTGACCAATTCCAACCTTGCCTGGCAGGAAGATTTGAGGAATTAGGATCCTGCTGACTTTGTCAAAAGAGTTGCTGTGAGGAACCATTCCAGGATTGTGACAGTGGTCACAGGGGTCTTTGGATGAGGGAAGAGACAAGGATTTGATTCCATATTTCAGAAGGCTTGATTTATTATTTTATGATATATATATATATTACATTATAACTATACTAAAAGAAATAGAAAAAGCTTCATCTCAGAAGGCTGCCTAAGCTAAGAATAGAAAAGGAATGATAGCAAAGGCAGCTGGCTCGGACAGAGAGAGAGAGCCAGCTCTGCCGTGACTGGTCACTAAATCCAAACATCCACACGAGACCAATCACAGATCCACCTGTTGCATTCCACAGCAGCACATAACCATTGTTTACATTTTGTTCCTGGAGCCTCTCAGCTTCTCAGGAAGAAAAAATCCTAAGAAAGGGTTTTCATAAAAAGATGTCTGCGGCACAGGTCTGATGGAAGCTGCAGCACAGGCACAGTCCTTGTTAGCCATCAGAGTCCACAGTGTTGTTTACTTTCAGGATGTGAAGCACAGTACATTGGGTTCCCACGTACCTCACAGAACTGCTGCCTCTTGCTCTATTTGTTTGTTCCACATCCTATGATTCTTAATCTAAAATATTAATGATGGAACAATTTCCTGCCTGTTCCTTAATTTACATCATTACCTGGACCTGAACACAAAACTGCACTGACCCTTCTTCATTAAAGCAGAAATTTTATTGATAAATACTTATGAAAGGGTGTACTCAAATTAGTCTGTAAACATTTTTGGTGCTTGTTGGTGTTCAGGCTACAGCATGGTACCCTGAAATGCTCCTGGGGAGGTGGGCTGGTCACTCATCTGATGAGTGATGAGTGACTGATAACCTTTTTTGGGATGAAGTGTGGGAGGGTTGTTTTTACTGATCAAAAGCTGATCTACCTAAAAAGATTTTAGAAAAGTTTTTGCTACAAATGTGTTACAGTTCCTTATTTAGTATTCAGTGGCATCCCTGAAAAGCAAAGGAAGTTAAGATCACAGGAATCCCAGTCCCAAACACCCTTGTGAAGACAAACTGATTTTTTTTCTAGGGCAAATATTTATCTAGGTTTATTTCTTCAATTACATTGAAACTGTGATTTGTAATACATCATAATGGAGCAGTTGTAGAAGTCTTGTGAGCAAACACAAGCCACCCTTTGTCCAGGTGCCTTGTTAAAATGACAGCAGGGTCACCTGGACACCTTTTTGGAGGCAGTGAATTGGTGTGAATTACCAATATCACGTGAACACCTCCTGTGTCCAGCTGGGAATGTGAGAGGAGGGAAGAGGGGGCTGCAGGAACCCTCCACAAGGGCTGTGCCCCTCTCAGGGCTGAGCCCAAGCCTACTGCAACCCTGCACCTGCTGCAGGTGCTGCCTCATTGCAATAGCACCGTCTTCGGTCGCACTGCACTCGTGGCGACTCCGCTGTCACTGAGGCTCGTATGCAAATGGCTATGGTAGCAAGAGCCCCGTTGAAAGCATTTTCTTAGTCTCTGTGTGATAACTTACTTAAGGGAAAGTGACTTTTTTATTATTTTGATGGAAAATCTTCACTTAAACCCTCGGGTACCTTACCCCCAATTTACTAAAACTTTTGCGTATGCCTAATGCATTCTTTCAAGGATAACTTTTCCAAAGTGTAGAATTCAGCTTAGTTACCACCAAAGAAGTAAAATCCAGTACTTCAATGTTGCTGGTAAGACTTTATTAAGTCATTAATTGTGCTAGTGCCAGCAGGGTATCCTTGCAAATTGAAAGAACAAAGGCAGTTATTTTGTAATATGCACATTCCAGGACATTTAAATTATTGACCAGGTACGTAAATAATTGATGGCTCTCAAAAGTATCGCTGTAAGAGCCCTGGAAAGCGTTGCATTCATTTGCCAGGGAGATGGTGGGGTCAGGACTTGTGTAGTGAATAATGATTCATTCTTTCCTTCCCCACTCTGGTGCCATTATCCTGCTCAGCTGCGTGAGCAGAACATTTACGCCCCAGCCAAGGAGCAACACCTGACGCATGCACTAAGTATGAGGAACATTGTGTGAAGGTGCCTTTAGTGACAAACACCTGAGCCTGTTTTCATTTCTGTCCTGTTCCCAAAAAGTGGCCTTGGAAACGAGGAAGCTCTGTGAATTTCTGAGAGTACAAGCTGACAAAAAGAAAACAGCAGTGTCCATTAAGAAAAACTGACCCTTACGTGTCACCCTCTTGCTGTCTCTGCTTTGTGCCATGCCTCCTGCAGCCCTGACATCTCTGCCCTGGCACAGCCATCACAGGCAGGACCCCACCAAGCTGCTCAGGGTGGCACAGAGGTGTCAGCCCTGGGGGAAGGATGTGGGAATCTGCCCCATATGCAGCCTGTGCAGAGTGCAGGAACTGAGGTGGTTTTGGCTGTGGATTACAAACAACAATGCAGTCACGTTTCCAGACCTCTAATGCCAGGCTCTCCCTATCAAGGAATGCCAAACCTTTGGTGGCATGGCAGCAAGCTGTGATCCCTAGGCAGTGCCCTACACAGGCAGGATGAATTCCCATGCCCCCAATATGTCCTTGGCATAGGGCTTGCCAGGGCTCTGTGTGGGTCTCCTTTGGAGGCAGGTGAGGGAGGAACTTGGATGTGAGCCAGCTGCAGCCCAGGGTGGTGTCCCTGAGACCCCCTTGCCCCTGAGGTGGTGCAGGAAGCAGTGTCAATGAGCTGTGGATCCACAGCACCACATGTGAGCAAAGTCCATACTGCACAATTTATAGACATGAAAATATTTGTGAAGTCAACCTGAAAGATGTAATATCTAAAAGCAAGAGAGGCAGAAGTCCTCTGTGCACTCTCTTGAGTGGGAAATTTATCCCTTTTCCTAAGAGCTCTTGTGGATGCTGTTGGAGTCATGTCCACACAAATATTGAAATATTTTTTTAAGCCAGTTCAAGTCATCAGTTACTTAGGCTGATGTATTTCCTTACCCAGCTTTTGCCACAGGCTTGCTGACCCTTTTTTTATATGCCAAAACAGGAGAAGGGGGGCATGGAAACATGAGAAGTATGGGTGACCTAGAAGTAGAGATGCAAGAACATGATAAAAGGTGACCTGAGCTCACTCTGGGCAGTGGGGTGCTCCAGCAAAGAGTGAGAAGAGCAAGGAAAGGCCAGTGGGAAGCCCAGAGGAGAGAGCACCAAATGAGGTTAGAAACCCTTAGTCAGGAGGAAGATTTAGTGTGTCCTTCCTTGCCAAATGAGAAACAGGAACAATATAAAAGTCAGGAACTGTGTGGAAAGGGGAATTGCAAAGAAAGAGCCTGGATCTTGTGTAAGGAAACAGTCCCAAAGGGTACAGCTGCAGCAGCCTGAGACAGTGCTCTCCCAGGGTGAAGGAGCCTCACCATCCACCTTCCTCATGGATCAGATGCTCTCAGAACCAGTTATTACCCTCTTAAATCTCTCCAGTTCTGCTTTCCCTTTGGCCTTTAAGTGCAACACTCCAAAAGGGACTTAATAGATTAGTGCTGGAAAGAATGAAATTATATCTCCTCCTGTCTCTCACAAATGGCAACCCTCTCAGTATGCCCTAGGCTTACTCAGCTTCATGCTGCTCATACATGAGAAATTTTGGAGCCATTTTACAGCCCAGATCTTTTGTCAATCCTTGTTTCATACGTGATTTCTCTCCTTCTCCAGTGTAGCATTAGCACTTGTCCTGGCAGAATTTCTTCATAGTGATTTCTTACCCTCCCTCCAGGCTATTATTGATCACTTTAAGCTCTAACCCTGCCCTTCAAGGCATTTGCAGTTTGTTGTTATCCACTCTGTGTACCCTCATTTAGTTGTTGATAAAAACATAGAGTGAGAGGGAGCTGACAGCCTCTCTCCCCATCTGACAGTGACTCACTAAGAGCCCCTGTGCTGAAAGCAGGTTCTCAACTCCTTTTGCCCATACCTAAGGCTGGTTACAGCTGGACCACGTTGCTGAGGCTTGTTTATGAGGATGTCATGTGAGATGGTTGTAAGTGGTGCATATAGCTTCTCCCTCAGCCACCAGGCTGGTCACCTTGTCAGAAAAGGACACTGGATTCATCTGGTGTAAGTTTTTGACAGAACAGAACTACTTGGGTTGTTTGCTTGATCCCTTTGTCACCTTGCGGGCACATGTGGACCAATTGTTCCTTTGTTTTCCTGGGATACTGGTCAGTCTGTTCTGGCATCCCCACGTCCTTCTTTGTATGAAATTTGCCTTCTGCAGACCTCTCTTCCACATAGGATTGGAAATAATTGGCGGTGATTTGAGGTTTTGTTGGCATGGTATATTATAATGAAATATGCTCATGTAAAACCAACCACCTGGGGAAAGGCTGGGTGATGTCTCAGACAGGGTCTCATAGAGTTTCAACAATTGACAGATCTTCCTCACTTCTGGGAAGGTCAATGATTGCTCAGAATAAATAACCCAGCTGTAGATGAGAAAAAACCTCAGGGAGGTGAGAAATGGGGAGGGGAGAATTAGGCTTCATAATGGCAGCAGCATTTCTGACAAGCTGACAGTAGCATGGTATATAGCAAAACTTGATAAAACTAGCTGCTGTGAGAAGATGAATCTTCCTGGTAGTCTTTCTTTTTGCTGGCTGCTGCTTGCAGGCACAAAATGAGAAGTATGGCATAAGTCTCCCTTTCCAGAACTGTTTTCATTTTGGAAGACCTGAGCTGCTCTGTTCTTTAGGGGGTTATTTTCTCAATTCTGATTATAGATGATAAGCAGAAATTCATCATAGTCAAAGAAATCCATGACATTTGTGTTTCCTCTGGGCCTCTGATTACTCCTCGACCTAGGGGTTCAGCTGAGGGCAGACATGACTGCAAGAGTACCAAGAGAGAAGATAACTATATATTTGAAATATTTGAAGAGGCTGAGATAATAAATTTGAAGTCAGATAGCTCTCCTATACTTTTGTAGATATTTTCTAATTTGAAGTCTAATGCATAAACCCTATGTATTTTAAGAAAATTGGAAAATAAATATAATTCAACGTGTCTATCTGAACATCATCACCTTGCTAAATCCAAGCTAGTCACCCCAAGTTTAATTTACCTCAGTGGAGAGAAATAGGCCCCTTGAGAAGGTAATTCATCAGACCCACTTAATTTACATCACTTTGTGAGTCATTCTCTTGAGGCATCTGTAGCTCTCTGTTGCGTACATGTGGAGATTAGGATGATGCCCATGTTAGGTAAAACAACTGTTCATCAGTAACAGGAGAGCCAATTGAAAGCAAGTTAATATGCTTTAGCTACAGGCTGTTGGGCCCAGAAGAATTCAGGAATATTCAAATTTCATTTTTCTGAAAGGCAAACTAATTACTATTGTCAAATTTAATGTTATAAAGCTTAGAGCAAATACAAAAGCATTCAAAGATCAGTCATTTCTGCTTTGCATTCAGTACTGAAGTAGCTGAACATTTGTTTTCCTGATCTTTTATGCCTACTTTATTGTCATATGTTGTTTGACATTCAGGAAATAGCACAATGTTTTAATCAACAATGTAAGATTGCATTAAAACTTGATGGCCCATGGCTTAATGGCAAAACTGAGTAATTAAAGCTGTGGCGTAATAGTTGGAGGCAAGTTCTGGTAAGATTTCTCCTGCAAACAAGGAAACTTCCAGGACTTACCTACCCATGTCTAGGGACACAGAGGGGGAGGAGACATTTGTATTTCTTTCCTCTGTCCTGGTGTGCTTGGTGAACCCACCAGACCTTCAAATTGTCATGAATGATGTAGTACAGCACTCTTTCCAAAATGCAGCTGATGGCAGTGAGACTGTTACTGAGCTTGCCGGACATGCTACTCTCTGGTCAGGTAGTTCTGTAATTGGGATAAACAACAGCAAGGACACCATTATTGCTAAGTCTTGCAGATGCTTCTGGTGCAAGCAGAGGAGGCAAACTCTACTCTGACCATCCCCACATAGGTATTATGTGTCTCTGACAAGTTAACAAAAGGATTTTCATTACAACCAAGAAGAAAATCTGTACTGAAACAACCTGGCATGAGATAGGTCTCTTGTTGTGTTCTGGAGCCCTCTCCCTCCTCTCTTGCTGTCACAAGTTAGCAAATATGTCAGGTGTGAAAGTTGCTCTAACCTTCAGCTTTGCTGTCATGTCCAATATAAACCATGACTTGAAATTTGTGTCTAGAGTGTCTGGTTTATAACATCTTCCAGTGCATGTGTAATAAAGTAAAAACCATTTCAGGTATTTTAGAGAACATTACCTTCCCAGAAATGTCATCCCCACACTTCCCCCATTCAGGTCTCTCGGGGTTGCCCACTGTACGTAGCAGTAAGGAAAGGGAGCATCAAGGAAAGAAGCAAGAGGGTCTCTCCATTTGCCATCTTCTGGATCTGTTTCTCACAATGCCATCATTTCACAAGGTGAGATGGAGGTGGTGTTTGAAGTGGATGTGGAGGTGTTTGAAAATGAGAGCTTTGAAACCAATGCCCATGTGGCAATGTCCTTGGAAGGAGTCAGGGAGTGAGGTGACACAAACATGCCTCTCTGAGGACAGTGAGTCACAGAGCTCTGAAATTTGGCTGGATCTTAGAAAGAATTGAGAGGAGTGCAGCTACATCAGAGATGTGCTGGACGATGCCTCACACATCTCTGGGGCTGCATTTCAACCAGCAAATTGAACATAGTGCTTAGAGGTCTTCCTTTGTGAAATGTAAAATAATTTACTAGAAAAGCTCTCTGTATAATGTATGATGTTCCTAATCCCTCTATAGAATTGAATATCCATTAATTTTGCATCTGAAAGATGGCTTTTTAAAATCTTAAAGTACGACATACTTAAGGTTTGTAGCACAGTGGTTGTAGCATCCTGCAAATTCTTTTCCTCTTCCATAGGGCATTTTTTAAAAGGAGTTCACTTATTTTATGGAAACACAGAATCAGAGAACAGTTAGGGTTGTGAGATCATCCATGGCAGGGTCACCTAGGGCAGGTGGCACAGGAACACATCCAGGTGGGTTTGAATGTCTCCAGAGAGGGAGAACCCAGAACCTCCCTGGGCAGCCTGCCACCCTCAGCATAAAGAAGTTCTTCTTCATGTTGAGGTGGAGTTCCTTGTGTTCCTTGTCCTGTCAGTGGGCACCACCAAAAAGAATCTGGCACCATCTGCTTGACAGCTGCCTTGGAGACATTTACATGCATTGATGGGTCCTGTATTTGTGGGGTTCCCAGATGAAGGAAGGAAAGATGAATCTGACTCCATGTTCTTAGAAGGCTAATTTATTATTTTATGATGCTATATTATATTAAAGAATACTATACTAAACTATACAAAAGAATACAGAAAAGATACTTACAAAAGGCTAAAAGATACTAAAGAAAAACTCGTGACTCCTTCCAGAGTCTTGACACAGCTTGGCACTGATAGGCCAATGAGTGAAAACAACTCACACCAGAAACCAATGAAACAACCACCTATCAGAGAAATAATCTCCAAATGCATTCCAAAGCAGCAAAACACAGGAGAAGCAAATGAGATAATATTGTTTTCCTTTTTCTCTGAGGCTTCTCAGCTTCCCAGGAGAAGAATCCTGGGCAAGGGGATTTTTCCAGAAAATATGACGGCCACAGATGGGATCCCCTGTCAGTCTCCTCCAGACTAAACAGGCCTGGCTCCTGTGGTATCTCCAGATAAGAGAGATGATCCTGACCCCTCATCATCTCTGGGGCTCCCTGCTGGATTAGTTTTCAACTGATTCCAATTAGTTTTCAAAATCATTTGGACACGTGTGTGGATCTACCTCATGGGTCATTAAAGGGAAAAATAAAATCCTAAGTAAAGTATTGCTCTTGTTCATGTAATGCTTGCTTCTAGTAGCACCTTCTTCATATAAAGTGAATTAAGTTCTTGGTTTTTCAAAAGGAATAACGTGGTTGCATTAGCAGTACTATGGCAGGCAAAAAAACCCCTGCAATCCATACCCCTTTTGTTGTTCAGTGTAGAATGATTTGAAAAGAGCAGATATTTATCATTGTACCCAAACCCAACCTCATGGCACTTGCTTTGGGAATTAGAATCACTTTCTTAAACTATTTTTTAAGATATTTTTCTTGGTCTGGAGATAAACTAAATTAATTTGGGTCCTGCATGGTACTTCTCAGCTATCTTGTAAAAATAGTATTTTTCTGTGTTACAGCATAATAACTATTCTAAGTAGTAAAAAATAATGGAGCTCTTTTTTTTTCTTTGTGGAGTATATGTTTTGTCCTCTGTTTGTCTGTATGTTTCTGCTGGTTAATAAATAGGGAAGAAAGAACTACATCTTAGGATCCTTGAGGCCTTTGCTTTAGAGGCTGAGCCCTGAACTTGGGGTCCCTCAATAAAAGATCTGAATTGTTTTATTCATGTGCATACTAGAGATATTCTACAGCCAGTCTTCAGTTTCTGTGTTTCATTTGAAAAGGACAGAAGAGACAAAAAGTAGTTTTGAACTGATATTTACAGCACAGTTCACCTCATCAATATGTAGCAGCAAAAGTGAGATGAGGTCCACACTTACCTTACCTGGGCTCGGGAGAATTCAGGAATATTCAAATGTAATTTTTTTGAAAGGCAAACTAATTACACTGATGGAGACAGAGCAATGGAAAATATGAACCTGTGATCTCCCCAAAAGATTGCCCTGGCTGCATTTATTCATTCATGTTGCTCCTTGTCCAGAAAGATCATTCAGGAAAGAAAAAACTGATTTAGAAGACAAAAATAAATGCATTTACCTAGCAACTAATTGGATTTATGCCAGTACCTGCTGAACCCCCTGTGGAGCAATTCTTACTGATGTGTCATGGAACCTATCAAAAGACCTTTTCTAACTACAGACGTGCTGTATGTGGGACTGAAGCTGGTGAACCCTATCGCGCTCTGTTCTGGAAACCTTTCTGCTCCTGAGACCAAAAGAAAAAATTAAGGGGTTTATTATTTTCATGTCCTTTTCACATGCTGGTATCTCTTAGCACAAATAATTTGGATGCTTCTCAAGTGAAGTTGGCAAAGTCTTCAGAGTGGGAGAAATTGTTTACTTGTGTGTGCAGGTTAGCTACCAGGCAGCATTCCAAAAAATAGCCATGCTAATTATGGGCTGAGATAAGGTCTACAGTCGGGCTAAGTTAATCATCAACTGAGTTCTGAATGAAACCATTAAAAAAATAAAGCAACACAAAAAGCAACAAAAACACCTTAGCCTATTTTGCAATTCAGACCAGAGTTTCAGCAGGGAAGGATGAAGGGTGCTTGCACTGAGAGTGGCTGTTCAGCCAAGTGCTTCTGTGCATGCAGAGCTGCGGTCAGGCTGTGCCTAATGATCTCAGGAGGCTCTCTTGTAATGGCCTGATTGCATTAATTTTTGCTCTGAGACCATTTAGATGTCCATTCTGATAAGTAAGCAGATTCCAGGAAGGCAACCCCTCCTCCAGTGCCATGGCAGTGTTTGGAGAGCTATTCAACCAAGGATGGGAAAAACACACCAAGAGCATTGCGAGAAGAATATTGAATGGTCTAATTGAGGGAGAAAGAGTGAGCGGTAAAGCTGATGTAACAGAAATGATGGGAAGAGACATGACTGAAAATACTGAAATTTATGGTCTTCTCACTTTGTTGGTTTTTTTTTACTCTAGAGCATTGTGATTTACATTCAAACAGCCTGGTAGGTTTAAATTTTAAATGAAGCTTGCTTAGAATTATGAATAAGGCCATTAAGTATTGCCTTAATAACCTTTTATTGCATGGAACAGCTTCTATAATTGCAAAAGGGAAAAGAACTTCAAGCATTTGCATTTGAGTAATTGATGGGCAATTTACAATGTTTGTTTTCTATTTTCTGGGGAGAAATGAAAGGGCCCTAATTCTGTTGATGACATTTGTTTTTCTCTAATGGTATTTTCAGAACCCAGTCCTATTGATCAGGTGTGCAGAAAATGTAGCCAGCGGGTTTGAACCTTGGAAGAGGGAAATCACAGAAATTCTTGGGATGAGAAGTGTGGATGTAGTTTGGGCAAAGTAGTCTGTGCACACTTACAGCTGCTCTGTGGAGTTGTCAGCTCCACTGGTCTAACTTTTGGCCATCATCTTGCTGCATACTCCTGCTGTACTCCACCAACCCCTCTCCAGCTCCCAGAAAAGGTACAATGGAACCAAGAAAGGCAGAGACGAGGGAGAGAAGGGCTGAAAGCAAACAAGGAATGACTAAATAGCTACTTTTCAACCTGGGAGCAAGGTGACTGAGTCTGGCAGATATTATAATATTGCTAGTGGGTATGAAGAATGTGTCTAGGGAAAAATGCTTATTGTACCTTGCAGCACTACAACTAGGAGTCCTCAATCAAAACTTGCACTCAGCACATTCCCAACAAACAAAAGAGATAACTTCCAGGAAACATGCAAATAAACTGGGGAGCTTCTGACACAGGAATTTGTGAAAGTCTGAGGTTTATAACTCGTCAAAATGCAAGTGGATAAGTTCTTGGAAAAAGAAAAGGATTCAGAGGTGCCAGGTTTGACCCCAGAGACCCTTGCATGGTGGACTGGGATATGCACCACGGAAGCTCAGTGCAAACACAGCTGCTCTTGGACATCAGTGTGGGCCACTGATGAGACAGAGCAACTGAAAATACAAACCTGTGATCTCCCCAAGCATGACTGCTCTTCTTTTCTTATATTAACATTCTTCCAGTCTTGAGATAATGAAAAATGCCAAAACAATGGATGTGTTTTGCCTTTGTTTCTCATTGGAGATTAGAGCTGGTGGAAAACAGACGTTGGACACAAGAGTGCATCCAGACTGTGTGACCTCTAGTTATGACTTGCTGGAACTGGAGTCACCCCAGCAGATATTATACAGAGTGCTGTCAAAAAGATCATTTCCCTGTGACTCTCTTGGCATTCTATTTGGCAAGTACTGTGCAGTGTGTCTCTGGAACTGAAATTTTGGTTTATTAATCTTAAATGTCCACCAGTTTTCACAGGCTGAGCCAGAGAAAGCCCAGAGCTTTTGCTTTTCTCCCTGCTAAAGCTAAAAGGTCACAGCATACAAATTCAACTGATAAGTGGCTTATGGGAAAGTGTACAAGAAGGTAAGATGTGAACCTGAGTAATAAAGAAATGTTATAAGGTTTTTTCCCCCCTCCCCCTCCTTACCTTATCCTTACCCACCAAATCTGTGGTGATCTGCCTTCTTATACTTTCAGGTATGGAAGAATGAAAAATTCAGCAGTTCTTTAAAAACTTAACCTCAGACCTGTGCTTTACATTAAACCAGTTTTGAGCTACAGCAACCAATACTCAAGCTGGACTTAAAATTGACATGCCACCATAATGCATGTGAAAGTTTTTCCCGTAGAGCAGCCTCTACAGCTGAGGTAGCTGTTTGCAAGTTCCTAAATGTGCATTTCCTCTTCAGCAGAGACTCTCTGAGGGCAGCAGCATCAAGTTCACTGTGGTGACTCCCTGCACACACAAGCTACACCAAGTGGAACTCTACATCCATATTACTTCCTTGGGCATCTGTTTCTTGGATGCCTGAAAAACAAACCTGAAAAGAGTACCCCATATCCTGGGGAAAAGTGCAGGCTTTCCCTTTTAGTGTCCTCATGTACAGCACAGCTTTGCTGCAGGAATAGCAACCTGGATTAAAATCCTGGTTCATGATCAGGGCCGCAATTTTCAGTGGCTGTGGCAGATGGATCAGGCCATTGCTGCAAAGTAAAAAGGAGGATTCTTGGTACTGTACAGCAGGACTGGAGGTCTGGCTCATTTGTTTCGGAGTAACAAAAGAGAGGAGTCCGAGTTGGGCATTAAGTGCAATTTTCCTTGTAAAAGCAAAAAGGGTTTTCACTACAAATGTTTTCATAATTTCTAGCAATTTAGAAAGATTGCAGAAAACAACTGAGCATGGGGATTTTGAATCTTGATACAGAGCTGTCATCTGTAAATGATAGTCACAGGCTGTGCTGGAAAAACAACTTGTTACAGATCCATTTGGGATGTATTTTTTTCCTTCTTTCCTGCCTTTCTTTCTTTTTTTTCAATGTTTTATATGAGATTATTCTTACCCTGAGATGACTGCTAAGATCCTATATAGATCTCACATTGGTTTATAAAGAAGCATAAGGGAAGATGTTTTTCTTATTTGTTTTTTTTTTTTTTTCTTTCCTTTCCCCCATTTTGATGTAAAAAGAAATCGTAGCACAAAGGTTGATGAACTCGCACAGAGTAAGAAATAGGAACAGGTCCAGTTTTTCTCATTTCCCTCTACCTTGGCATGTTATCTGCTGACATGCATTCACTCTCACACAATAAACAGCATAGCTAATGCCAGATTTGGCTCTGTGCATCACGACTTATCATGGACTGCTGCACTCTTCATACCTGCCAGTCACTTCATCCAAAGCTCTCACCCATCATTTCTAGAGGTTAGTTCCTGCATTTGCCATGCAAAGGCTGATATGTTCCATCTGCTCTCTACTTTCACAGTTGAATATTCCAGGACTTGGAATTCCAGTCACTTCCTGGATACCTCTTCAGGCAGAGTTTTCTTCATTGTCATTGCCATCATCAGGACCAGAATAGACACCAAGCAGGGACAAGGCAGAAGATACTGTGGGACTGTGTCTTTTTCCTTAATTGTGCAGAAACATCTGTGATATTCTTTGCCCCATGCTGGAAAATTCCTATCAAGCAATCTCTGTGGAGTAACTCAGGGCAGCTGGTCAGAAGGATGGTTTGCTGGTCATGACTGAAAATCTCATCTGAAGCCTAAAGAAGGCTTTATTCAATAAAATGTATTCAAGCTTAAAGTAAACGTCAGTGCATTATGCGTCTTTAAAAAAATTATTAGGAATATTAATGGCAGCAAATTTCTTCTACTACTTGTCATCACTTCCCACGCTCTAAATCACATCTTAAGAACACCCCATTGATGCTGCTCTTTTTTCATTTCCACATTGGCAGATGCCATGGGAATAAATGTCTTGACAAGCAGTTGTCACAATTTCTTTTTCCTCTTCCTTTAGATAGTAACTTACTACCAAAATGCCAATTTTCCAACGCACTGTGTCATACATTTAGAATGCATTATGTGTTAAATTACTTTGAAATAGTTGGCAAACGAGCTGGCATCTCTCTGATAACTCCCGAGGAAGCCAAACATAATATGCATGCACTTTTAAATTATCTATAAGCAGTTCTGTTCAGTTTTCAAGGGTGAGTGCTCAGCTGTGTTTCACTTTCAATGCATTTTTGTTTAAAGCCCATATTTAAATGTGAATGCAGTAGTGCATAGCGGGGAAAAAGAAAATTAATATTGTTAGTGTTTCCACAAATTCAAATACTTTTAGTTTTTATATTTGGAATAAGACAATGAAACATAGAGAGAATTTAAAAAACAACATATTTTGAAGGGATTTTAAAGTAGGATCTTAAAGTGTATAGTTAAAAAATAATGTTCTCTAGAAAGTAAATGCAAACTCTAACTTTTAATGGCAGTTTTCCACTTTGCCTTTAAGCACTGCTTTTTCTCTATCAACACCCTTCTTGAATTTTAAAATGATACTACTTACTAAGTTGTTTTTTTTATTAAAATGATATGTAGAAAAGACCTAGATGAAAAGCTATGATAAAGCTCATAGAAGAGTGCGGGAAATACTTTTATGTGAAGGAAGATCCTACTGTGGCTGCATGGGCCAAAGAAAAATATGAGTAAGAGCATGGCCCAGCAGAAATGGTCCTGACTGATGTGAGGAAATGGGCTGCTGTGCTAATCCAAATACCTGGCAATAGAGACATTGCAGGATAAGTGGTTACACAACCATCCAGTAATGCTGTCCCCTCATATGACTGTGAAAATATGTCTTGAATCAGGCTATAAATAGCTGTTTCTCTGATTGTCATGAAGACAAGGGTTTGGGAGAGACATTAGCAAAGCCACCTCTTGAATGAAGTGCAGAATAGCATCATTCCAAGGCAAGGGAGAGATTTGCAAACAGAATTTCAGGGAAATTTCAAGAAGGGCCCTGGAAATTGAAAGGAAAAGAAATAAAAGGCTTGAGAACCCGAGAGTTCCTCTTGAGCTCATATCGTGAGGGATGCAAGAAAATGACAAACACTCAGGTACAGCTTGTCTGATAGATATATAGACATTAATCAAGTTAGCCATATGTTTCATTTCTGACTTTAAAAAACCTTTGAACTGCCTTATTGCTTTTGGCTTCTGCAAATAAGCATAAAAGAAAATGAATGTTTTTATCCTAGCTTGTGCTAAGAGTGATTTTGAAATATTAGTTAACATCAAGCTATTTCATGGTTATCATGATAACCTCTGAACTACACAAGGGCACTGGCAATTCAGTGCCTTTCCCCAAAGCAGGGGAACTGAAATGGGATGCCTTCACTAAAGATGTTGGCAGACTGTTTGAAAGCATGGAGTTTTAATAGAAGGTGTCTCTTCAGACCACAACATTAAATAAAGAGAACCTGCTGAACCTGTAATCAGCACTTCCTTGAAAAATTATAATCAATATGTTGTAAATAAATGTTTGTGGAATTCTGTCTTGGAGAAGGTAATAAGCTGCTACCTTAGTACTTGCTGTAAACCAAAATGTTTGTTACCATGGTGTGATTATGGTAATTTAATTTCCATTATGCACAGAGGAAAACAGAGAAGTGGTTTGCTAATGGGTCTTGAACACAGAGAAAAATCCCAGAGTAAATAACTAGTGTAACATCTCAGTGTACTTAGACCTAACTCCAAAGGTCTCCCAGTCTCTCTAACATGGTAGACAATCTGGAGGTTGCTTCACAGCAGCTCCATCTGAGGAGTACTCAGTTCTCTGTCATCATTCAGTATCCATTATTTATAGAAGGGAAGTAGGATTTCCCTCTGCAGCCCAGGCCTTTGCCAGCTGCTTGTGTTCTAGTCTTTTTCCTCTCTTTGTATTACACTTCCTTCTCTGGCCCATAGAAGAAGTGCCCTGGCTTCCTTCCCTCATCACCCATCACTGAGTGCTGTCACACAGCTCTAGGAGAGCCTGGCATCCTTAAGCATCATCCAAACTCCAGCTGACTATTTACATTCTTTTCCTCCTTTGTACTTTCTCCTACAAACTGTTCACCTGTACTCTTTGTTTGTGTTTTGTAAACAGATGATTTTATTTGATTTTTTTTTCTTTTTTTTAACCTTGCTTTCCTTTGAGCGATTTTAAAGTAATTATCATTTTAAATCCTTCTGGCAATCTGAAAAGAGAAGATAATGGCTGTTTTTCAGGTCCACAAGCTCCATACTGTACTCCACAGGTTATCTCAAAGTGGCTCTGTCTCTGCTACTTTGGAGAGTAGTTTGAAGGGTTTGGGAAGAGGAAATGTTCATAACGGTTTGGGAAGAGGAAATGTTTCCTGCTTATCACTGTCAGCCAGAAAAGTTCTCTCATATGTAGCAAACATGGAGAAGCTCACCTTATCTCCAAGGGTACTTTAAATTTCTCCTTTACAGGTTGATTTCTCCTCTGAAGGGAAAAACATGGGTGTTTAGAATAGAGAACATCAGTTCCTCAATGACCATTGGCCCTGATTTAACACTGCAATAGTTCAATTATTTTAGTTCACATTTTCTTCATTTAATCCATTTAAACTAGGAGAAAAAAAAAAGAGAAGGTTGGGATGGGAAGGCAGAAATAAGACAAATTTAGTTTCAGGGTAGCTAATTGGGCATGGCTGATAATATGAGCAAGGCAGCATGGAATTGAGGCAAAGTCATTTATCCCTGGCTTAAGAAGGTTTTGCAGCCTGTGCTGTCCCCAACGTTACTTCAAGGGTTTTTCATGTGGCACCTGCATGATCCAGCCAGCTCAGGCACATCTACTCAAGCTGCACTTGAGCAGCTCACATAGTCATAGCATTTGTTTTATGGGTAGCTTTTGGAATATTCATTGGGAGCTAATTCTGCTTCCTGGATATTAAATGGAGTGTGAGTCTTGGCCCCAGTGACAGGCAATCACTCACACAAACACCTTCCTCCCCAGTAAGATAGTGTGGCTTGGAGTGTTGTGTATGACCATATTAATATAATCTTTGGAGAGGATGTGGATTTTAAATTGGTGGCAAAGTAAGCAAAAAGCAAAGTAAGCAGAAAGCTGTACTGGGGTACTAAAGAGTAAATAAAAATACAGTTGGCTAGCTTAATTGTCACTGGCAGTGAAATTACATGCCATTGGTAGAATAATGGAACTGAAACATTGCTGTGTTACCCGTGCTTATTTCTGTGCATCAGCCTCTTGAATGGTCCCTGGCAAATGAATTGGCACCAAGTTTATAATCAGAAACTTCTCACTCCTACAGCTGTGTATCCTGCAATCAGACACTCTGCAAGGAGGAGCAGGCAGTGCTCCCCCCATACATTATATTGAATCTCATCATTTAATCAGCCATGTCTGGGAAGGGATGAGCATAAAGAAATTCTTTTCTGTAATCAGCTGAGAAGCCCTGATCTTGGCATTGCAGATGGCTCTTTTCAGCTAAGTAATTAAGTGTAATGTGTAAGAAGTGTGTGTTACATACAGCAGTTGACTAAACCCTAGTGAAGAGTAGAGGAACAATTTTACAATTCTCAGATGCTGGAGCATTCCCCAAAGGTGACTTTAAGAAACATAACCACTCTTGGTAATGGTGATTTCCTAGTTTCCTACCTCTGGTTCTTGAGAGGTGAGAGGAAACAGAGCCAGGCCAGATGCTCATACACTATAAATTTTCACTGTTCTGATGGGTTTTAGCCTTGCCAGGCTAGTCTTTGCCACCAGACCTAAATTTTTTTTTAACATTGCAAGCACTTAAATAGACATAATTCTACTTCAGTACACAGGTGGATTTAACTCTGAAGTGAAGATAATAATAATAAAAAATTTTCTTAGAACAGAAACGAGAAATCCCATGTCATGCTCTACCCTTTAAAGTCTTTTTCATGAAGGTATAAATCATAATGCCATAAAGGCAGCATGTATGGAAATTTGCTGATTATTCAAGATCCTGATCTTCCAGGTTAGTAAGAAAGTTTAAAAGATTTATCTGACTAAATGTAGATGTCTACATATGAATTACTCACCTTCAGATGTCTTCACAGAGATACAGTTGAAAATGTAATAGGTTCATGATGAATACGATTCATGCCATCTTGGAGTAGATTTTTAAATGTAGCTCAAGAGGAATTTCTCCTTCTATTATCTGTTGCCCTCTATCAGATACAAAGGAGTTCCAGAGCATTTAGACATCTGCAGTATAATTATCTAGATCTGACTTAAAGTGAATTGTGCCTCATCATCTGTGACTTCAAATTTTTGCTTGCAACCACAATAATGTTGATTTTTTGGGAATCACTCTGGGTTCAAATAGCAAAACAACATAAACTGTGATAGTGCTGAGATGGCCTGTGGTACTGCCTATATTTGCACTGCAAACTCAAGAGAAGCAAAGCCAGTTTGTGAAACCCTGCAGTACCCTTTTTCCCTGATATACCAAGTCAATGTAAACCACATGTAAGTGCAAAGAATCCCTCTAGTAGGCAACTGTGTTGAGTTTTCTTTGCTTGGACATCTGTTTCCTCATCATCCCCCACAAGAAACCTTTTATTCCACGAGGTCTCATTTGGAGCATATCTGTTGTGAGGGGTCTCTGACTACATTAATGTAAGTATTGGGTTTGAGGGTTTTAACTATAAAGTACAAATGCCCAGCTTTATTGCTTACCCTGCAAAACTTGCTGAAGTGTTGCTGAAGGTGACGCTGAGAGAATCACAGATTTACACCGGGTTTTGGTGCAAGTTAGAATCTGCTGGCTTTCATAATACAGTTTACAGCCTCTTCATAACCTAAGAATACTGCCAGTCTATGGCTCTGGATGCATGAGGCAGAGTAGTTTGTTTCCACTGATAGACTCCACAAGGCTTACAGTGATGCATGTAAGGCTGGTTCTAGGAGACAGCGGATACAAAAACCCTTGTGAAGGTGTTGGCAGTCACTGAGCTTTGTTTGGTGCCAGCGTTGGAACTGAGACCAGGGTCTGGGATTGGAAGATGGATGCTGAAGATGTTATTTTATCACGAGGTCTGGCCAAGTGCTCAAGTTTGGAACGAAGGAATGGTGCCTGAAACAGACAGATTAATGATGTAAAGTATCTGGGGGGTAGCATTCACTTGGGGTGCAGTTGAGGCTTTCTTTGGGTTTGTTTACTGTTCAGATCCATCAGAGATACAAATGCTAGGTATTTCTGGGTGTCAAAACATACTTTTGAAGGGAGACTGGGGTGCGGCTGCAATAGCAGTTTCAGGGGTTATAGGTAGGTTTAGCCTCCCCTTAAGGCAATGGGCAGCTGGGTTGGACAACCAGGCTTTAATCTGCAGAAGGAATGTTGCTCTGGCCTTGGTTATAGGCTGGTTGCAAAAGAGAAACCTATTTTGTGTCTTTTTGTGGCCTTCAGCCAAGGCAGAGGTTATGGCTAGCAGGGCCTGATGGAAAGTAGATATTTTTGTGGCAGTTTAGGGTTGGGACTGGTAGCCAGAGGGTAAGAGCTCATTCTCTTTTCAAGCTATGATAAGAACCTAACTCTAACTGTGGCCAGGTGTCATGTTAGGGAAATAGACAGCAGGACCAGAGGACCAGTGTTTAAAGGTGCAATACAGAAGGCACTGTGGACTAAGATACGGGCTTGTGCCAGGAGGCAAGAATATTTCATGCTTCTCTAGAGTCTACAGAAGGGTTTCAAAGATATGATCAATTTTACAGTTGGAAATGGCAGATCCTGAAATACTAGTTTGACTATTTGACTCCTTGGAGGTGCCATGTCTAGGAATCAAGCAGATATTGGCTTTGTAGTATCATAATCCAGTCTATGACTATTCCAACTGGACTCTGGATTTTTGGCTACCAGGCCCTTACAAGTTTGGCTTTATCCAGGAACATGAAGACTCTGTCTAGGACCAAGGGCTGTGCAAAATCTTCATGGCTTTGAATGGGCTTCATATTACTTTGACCTCTTCAGAAGGCTATGCACACATATATATGTGATGCATATGTGTGTATACTTAATTAATTGATTTTCTATGCTTCTGTAAAGGGATAATAATCTACCTTGGGCTAGGACTGGTACAGTTGTTAACAGCAGGTCCTGAAGATTTCAGTCTTCAAGGCTTAATCTCTTATAGCAAGACCCATTGCTAAAAGGGAGCAGAGTCAAACTCTGAGTTGAAAGTTTTCTTACTTTGTGTTTGTTTGTTTCCAGTTAGGCCTCTCTGTGTTAAGACTAAAGCCTAACTTTATGAGTTGGGAATAAAATCAAAAGTTTTGGTATGTCAAATTATATACATGTAGTATGCAGGACTAGTCTAAGCCAAAGCCTTGTCAGCAACCCTTTTACAATGAATAGCAGAGGGGAATCATTTCCCCACCACTGCTGTGCAGTAACCACACTTCTGACAGTAGTTGTATCAAGAGACACATCCCAGTAGCAGAGGGATAAGGAATAAAAGGAGTGTAAGGAGTGTAAGGAGTTTGTTTCCTTTTGGTATCAGTCCTCATCCTAATCTGCTAGGCCTGACAAGATTCTAGTCCTCCAGTAAATGAGGACTCTGTAAATGAACCTAAACCACAAATCCTAGCCACAGGCTTAATAATAATAATAATAAACAACTTATCCAAACAAGAAGAAAGGTCATATTTTCCTACTGGTAGCAGTCCAGTCCACAGACATTTCAGTATCTGTGAATCCAAATAGCTCTTCAGTTGAATCTTGTCTTAATTATACAGCCCAGAGCTGTCTCTTCTCCGCAGTTCTCCTTTGAACTTGGAGAAACAAAGAAACCACACATGGCCCCACATCTCATCCTCAGCAGTGGCCCTTGCATCACTAATTTGAGACCTTCAGCCCCTCTTCCATAACTCTCATGTCCTCACCAGTCTCAATCTTAGGTATAAATAATTTTTACATTTTAGCTACAGAGATGAACTTCTGACTAACCTTAAGCCAGTTTCTTTCCAACATGAATTCTGTTGCACTCCTCTGCACGTGACGTGACAAAGCTGCTCCTGCTCTCAGCAACTGGAACCATATGAAGTAGCCTAACCTTTTTTCACAAATGTTCTAGAAATTAGAAAAGAAAGGAAAAACCAAGCAGGATCCAGAAAATGTCCTAGCAATTTGATCCTTCCAGTTTAGAGCTCTACATCTAAGCCTGTCCTGAATTTAGACTTGTTTAGGGCCACAGATATTCCTGCTACAGCAACAACAATCTAATTTCAGTATTCACCTTTATTCCAACTCAGAGTGCCTTCTAGTTTCCTTTAACCTTTTGTCACCTCTCTGCAGCACCAGTTCTAGCTGTAAACCTAACAATAATGCAGAAATATCTACTTGGACAAGAAAAAAAAGTGCAAGATTTTCTATTCCTTGCTTGACCACATTTTTTTCCCATATCAATGGACCATGCAGAAATGAGCCTTGCCTCCATTGCTGCATATGTTCCTGCCTTATCTCTGTTCCAGCTCATTTTGTTCCTGCCCTACAAGTGACATCATGGTTGTTTCCCTACCTCTGAGTTTTTCTTTGGCTAAAGATGTGTGAGAGAATGGTGGGCTCAATCCTTTAAACACAGCAGCTGTTGCAGGAAAACACCCAAGATGAATTGCTCACAGACCTCCTGGACATCCTTCTGTTTCAGGAAGGAGACAAGGACAATGAGTTCTTGGTAGTCTTTGTGTTAAAGACCTCTGAAGCTATTGTTCAAACTCTCTAGTGCTGGGTAAAGAGAGTGGAAAATGAGTAAGAACTTATCAGGTATTTGCTTTCCTCAAGTTCTTGGAAAACTCTCTTGCTTTTCATGGGATCCAGTCCAGCTGGTGCCTGGCTGGGGGCAGGCAGAGCTACATCAGTGTCCCTGTGTGCTGCAGCCTCTGTGGCTCCCCAGCTGGGCCAGGCAGATGAGCCAGGAGCTATCAACTCCTTGGAGAGGGGGCAAGAGAATCCCTAGAGGGAGGAAGAGCTGGTGCAGCACCCTCACACTTCCATGTGCAAATTCAGTGTCACACAGCCACCTCTCACCTAGTGGGTAACTTTATTACCAACAACTACAGGACATGCTGGATGACCTTTGATTCTGTTAGAAACCAGACAAATTGTAAATAAATGGGGCTGATCAGGTTTTTTTTGCACTGTCACAGAGTATCCCAGGTTCTTATGCTGTTTCTCAGGCTCTGGGAATGTTCCATGAAGTTGGATGCTGATAATCTCTCTTTAGTTTTCTTCACCATTCATCTTTTCTCATCAATTTCTCTTTACAAGTTCCTTTGTACTGTCCAAAACTGTTTTTTACACCCAGTCAGAGGTTTTATCCCATCTGCTATGGACGTCTTACTCTGATTTGTTTTGTCCTTTAACTTGCAACAGGCTCTGAACTGACTCTATCCAGTTTATGTCCTTACTGAGACAGATTAAATACAAGTAAGACCTTTTCTCCTACAAGGTCAGTTTTTTCTCAGGGCCTTGCATAGCAGTTTATCTAGCCAGGTTGTTTTGGGACCCACAACACCACGTGAATAACAATGCCTCCCCTTGCAGCTGGCAACCAGTGCTAAAACCTGCTTTGGAATCTCCAGGAACAGACTGTCCTGCAGGCCTTGGGGCATTAGCAAAACACATTTACAGACCCAAAAGCCCCTTTAAGGGTGGGAGTACACTTGGAGAGGGCCTTCCAGGTCTGTTTTGAAAGGAGTTTGAGTGCACCACAGCTGCCTATGGCACAGCACAATGCATGGTATGTGGGAATGATTAGTGAATTAACTTTAAAAGCATGCTGTAGCTCTGATTGAAGAAGCTATTGTAGAATTCCACAGTAGTATCCTTAGAACTGCTCCAGTAAGCCCCACTCAGACCAACACAAATATAACAACTCTCTGCCCTCATGTCCTGGGGTGACCTGACAATGTTGCTACTTTAGGGCACCAGGCAATACATCACCTCACCATCTTCCACACTAGGTTTTCCATCTTCCACACAGGGACATCCTATGTCCCTGCTGCCCCTGTTCCCTCCTGCCAGCTCACAGGCAAAGGAGATCTGCTTACACCTGAGTCAACCTTTAGTCCTCACACACGTCTTACACTAGTCCTTTTAATTTTCAGAGTCACCTCTGCAAAATTTGGACCTTACTGACAGTAACCTTAAATCCTTCTCAACCTAAATGCTAAAATAAAACCTTCCAGCCCATGCCCTACTTGCACGATCTTCTCTTTAGCACAAATCAAAATCTTCACTCTCTGCTTTCCTAAATAATAAATCTTAACCTATCCCTAATCCCAGTGCAAGCAGTAATCCTGTTACCCCAGCATGATCTGGTATGCCAAATGACTGTGACTTTTTGGAGCCTGTTGCTTAATTGTTTGGGGTTTTTTCTTAATTGAACTGTAGGTCATTATTGTCAGTGTCATTTCTTTTCTCATTTGTTGCCAATTCTCCTGTTGATGCTAATGAGCAAATAAAAAGCACATGTAGGCTGAGTTAGCAGTCAGGTTATGCTAACAGCACAGACTAAGAGTTGGGGTTGCTTCAGCATTCAAGGCCCACAGGATTAGAATTTGGGGGTGGAATTAGGTGTCGGGGTAGGGCAGAAAGCTCTAGCACTGGTTGTGCCAGTATTTCTGGGCAGTGATGAGGCTGTTAGGAAGTTTGGATTTGCAGTTAGGTTGTTACATGTTACAGAGATTGGTTTGGTGCTGGACCCCAGAGAGCCCCACAGGTGGTCTGGAAAGGGCTCTCCCACAAGGATACTGCCCACACCAGCACCCAGCTCTTCTCTGAATAATGGAGGGCATTTGGTGCTCCCTTCCCGTGGCCTAAGAGTTTTATTCCCACAAGGATTAGAGAGAGTTAAGGTACAAGTGCCTCCTTCATCATCCCTGTTAATTTAAGTGAGCACCTGAAATTGCATACCTTGCCAGCAGACCTGAGCCAGCATAACAGGTTCTACTTGGAGTTGCCATAGCATCTTAATAAACTTGTTTAACCTAAAAAACAACAGAACCTGAAGTTTTCTTGATGTGGCAAGAGGTTAATTTCGCTGAGCTGAAGGGCCTGCAGATAAAGAGGGATCTCGTGACAAAGATAAAGAGGCAATTTGCAATGATGGAGGTCCTTAAATATGCTGGGAACCGTATAAGAAAAAAATTATACAAACATATTAACACGATACCTGTAAAAACTGAATGTAAGTCTTGTTGAAACAGGTCATATTGGCAAGCCTAGAAAATGAATTCACTGGTTATATAGGGCTAGCAGCAATTCATTTACCACAATTTACAACACAGGTCTGTTTGAAAGCTGAATTCATCTTGGTGGGCTTAAAGGGAGTCTGCATACATATCCCAAGCAGTTGGATTTTTCTGAGTGATGATGAAATTGAGGATTTAAAGGGCAACTTTCAAAAATATATTTGTATTTCTGAATCTCTCAGCTGCTGATGGAGAGCGGGTAGAAGAACAGATGTGTGGCCTGTTTTCAGCCTGATGTGGGTATGGGGCTGTGCCTCAGCCTGAGACATTACATACAGTGTCTAATCCTCTGAACCATAAAATCTCACGTGAATAGTGCCATTGATGAAGCTTGCAGGTAAGGGCTGCTTGTGTGAATGACTGCTTGAAGGACCCGGCCCTCTAATTTCAGGCTGTAGGGAACTTTCCTAGCTGTGTTTTGTGTAAAAACACCTAAAAATCAGATCCTAATAACATTCCTGGCAGGCTTGCTGCTGTGGTGTAGAAGGTATTGCTGATGTTTAGCTGATGGCTATGACTGTGGAAAACGATGAACAGATTAAGGCTCTCAGTGGAGCTGATCCAATTGCACTGGGAGCAGACCTCACTCCCAAATGTTGGTAGGGCTGAACTCTGGGACTGGGGATAGAAAACAACCTGTGAAAACACTATGAAATACAGTGAAACTGACCTTCCAGTCTCAGTTTTATGCCCAAAGGAGAAGGTGGGAGGCAGAAAAGAGGGAAAGACTCTGGTTAATAAACTTGTGTTCATGATGTGAGTCATTCCTCCAGTGTCTGCAAAGAAGCAGTTAATTTATCTCCCAGGGATAAATTAACACTGTAACTGCTTTGCCAGTCTAATTACCTTACAAGCTAAAAGGAAATGAGCAATTGTTCCTTAATAGCTTTTTCTGCAATGAACTGCTGCAAACATTGGCAGTAAATATAATGGAGATGAGAGGCGTGCGTGGAGTGAGGCCAGTGTCTTGCCCTAAGTAGTGAGGTTTGCTCACTCTTAGAGAAACTGGAGAGAGGCAAATTTCATGCTGTGAGATACACTGGATATATATGGCAGACAGCTGTCTTGGGTTAAGAAACTTGGAGAGTCTTCTTCCTTACCAAGTTTGCTCTGCTGCATGCAAGGACTATTTTGTGATAAATGAATATGACTCATGCTAACAATTGTAACTATATTGATATTTTAGAAAATAGTTGTTAAAAAGCAATAGAGGAAAAGGATATTTAATTAGTGCCACAAAACAGATGTTTTCAGATGTTCATAAAATAGGATACAGGATGTAGTTTGAGATTAGTAAAATCCAAAAACTGAACAGGCCTCAGGATAATTAAAGAATCGGCCTTGGGATGGACAAAATCGAGATGATTCCAGGTATCTATGATATAATAAGGCTTATTTTTGGAATATAATGCTGGCTTCTGTAACACAAAACTTGGGGTGCATGTGCAACCTGTGGGGTTGTTCAAAGGACAGTGACGATGAGGAGAAGCCTTCGTCGAAAGCGACCACTGAAAAGCCAAGAGACCCTTTAGCAACAACTGCAGCATGGGCTATGCAGTATAGGGGCATAGATTTCAAGAATCTAAAATAGGAGGAGATTTACAGGAAAATATTGATGAATATGTGTTAGCATCCAGTATGTAAGTCATGTCTGGATTCCCGTGCTTTTTGTAAATGAGACAGGGTGAGAAAAACCCTCCCCATACCCCAATAAATGGTTTTGTGTATGCTTTATCCAAACCACTGCCAAATTATTTTGTATCTGCTTGATTATATTTGATTGTATTATTCTATATAAAATTGATGCTCAATTAAAATTGCTGCTAAATATAACTTTGTTGTTTTATTGAATTAGACATACAGAACTTCATTCATAACAATTTCATTCCAAATATTTTATAGTTCACATTCATGATCTATAGTTCATGAATGTGAACTATAGATCATTCCAAGCAAGAGATATATAGGTTGGTTGGTTTTGGTGGTTTTGTTTTTGTTTTCTTTTTCTTTAACCATTCCATATCTTCTTTCATGCAAGGCATAACTGGGGTGATAATTCATGTAATTATTTTGACTCATATTCCAATACCACACTAATTTTTTTTTGTCATGAAATAGGTTTTCTGGTGCACCCAGAGAAAGGATTATTAAAACAAATACATGCCTAGGAAAGTGAATTTGAAGGCTTCAGAGAGCCAAAACTCTAATTCTGTGTCTCTTTGCTCTTCTTTGGAAGTTTCAAATGATGCCACAAATTTGGTTGTGAGCACTAGCTGTGGAAAAAAGTCAATGGCTATAGCATGTGGAACTCAGTCTGAGGAGACTTGACAGGTAGTCATTTGTCACATGATAAGCTTATTTCTAGATGTTTCTCTAGGCAGAATCAAACACTTAAGTATTGTTATAAAGACCTCCGCAGGTGGGTTTTTAAATTTTAGGCTGAAAATCTCACAGGATTTAAATGTCACAGTACTAAAATGCTGCAATATAGGTAGAGGAGAGGTGAGCTTTTTGGAGGCAGTAGTTGAAGCAGAAAGAATCAAGAAACTCACACTGGGAATATTTGTACCTGCAACTTCCCACTCAAACCCAGTATTTACTGTGAACAGGCTTTCAGAGCCTGTCTAGTGTGACAGTTGCTTGAATTAAATGCCAATTATTCATTACTTAGTCACCAAAATGTCTGATAGTGCATCAGTTTCTTAGCAATTGTACAGCTGGTTAGGGAAAAAAAATAATCAATACAACACCTACTCTGCAGAATTTATTGATTTTTAGTCAAAACTAAAATGTTATGCAGAGATGGTTCTGATTCAGTGGCAGCTCCAAATAGGAATTTTCTCCTGGGACCACTGTACTTGACAAAAGGGGCTGATGCAGCTCCTCTGCCAGAGCTGCTACCCCAGCTGAGCTCCTGCTCAAGTGCTCCCCAAGGCCACTCCTGCAAAATCAATCCTGGAAAATCAAAGGGAGGGATGGGGAATAACAAGCTTGACTGTTTAAATGAGTGAGGTGGGAAAATCCTGGGAAACAGGATCCTCTTCTCCCTGTATGGCTGAACCTGGAGGGAACACCCTGAGTGCCTGTGACACTTGGATGTCCATGAACCAGGTTTGGTTTTGTCTTTATTTTTACTTCAGACAATTTGTTTCACTGGTTCCTCTCTCAGGTACCCAGGGTTGCACCTTGGGAGTTTCCAAGCTCCACATCTCTGGGGCACTTTGGTTTTTTCTTTGGTGGTAGTTGGTGGACATGATAATATTTTTATACTGACAGTGTTTTGAATTGTGCTGGAGACAAAACTGTTTCAAAAGGCTGAAATCTTCTGCACAGAGGAGTCTGATCTCCCAAGATGTCTCTGACTATTTTGAAATTAAAATGATTTTTTGACTGAAAGTGCACTAAAAGATGGGCTCAAAAAGTGCTGGAAACTGAGATATAAAGGTGGTTCCTATGCAAAACAGGTAATTCTACTTAGCTGATATTGTGTTGTAGGAAACTGGAAGGGTAATGAAATGAGTTTGGAAACTCTCTTCAGTGAAAAATAATTTCAGCAAGCTTTGGAAAAGCTTACAGACTTTTCTGGTACCCTCTGTCGCCCCTCTTCTTCCTGTCTTATGTCTCTGAAGTAGGAAGAGGAAGATACAGAATGCAGTAATCTTCTCAAAATCTTTGTGAAGAATATACTTTGGGGCAAAGAATTGAATGTAAGCAATAGAAAACCAGTTTGCCATGAAATGGCTGGAAATACAGTGAGGACACCTCTCCATTTCTTTATTACTGAAGAGTGTTTGAACTGCAGAGCCTTCCTGTGTTGTGCCAGCAGGGCAGTGGGTCTCCCACACTGTGGCTATATGGTGGCATATGGCTTCTATATGGAGGAAGTGGGATATCACAAGTAAGGCCAGCAGAAGATGATTTTATCCTCAAGTTCTCTCATTGGTGGCAGTAATTCAAAAGATTAGCTATTCACATTTTGAAATCTGGAAAATTTATGAGTTTTGGGGTAAAAATACTGGAATCTTGTCAAGAATTGCAGAAAGAACTGTTCCTTCAATCTCTGTTTAAGTCCATTAAATGATGTAACCTAAGAAAATGCATTAGTCTCCAATTCTATATTGTCAATAAAATGTGGTCTTACTTAATTTTTTGCTTTTGTTAATTCCTTTTTCTGATTCTTGATTTGTGGCCCTATTAATTAGTGTTTGGTATACTCTCTGAAACAACATTTGTTGATTTCAAATCATTTGGCCAGGACAGAGTAAGGAATCACAGGAAAAGGGGATTTTGGTGGGCAAGAAATCCATCTGCTGGATTTTCTATTAGAGATCCAACATAGCCTGAGAAAGCAGGGATAGTTAGAATTTGTAGTTAGAATTTCAACAACAATATTCTGTGAATTGGGTTTGTTCCCTGATCCTAAATTGGTCAGATACAACCCAAAGTATCTCCTGTTAGTTTTAAATGTGCTGGAGATTTTTATAATCATCCCAACACTGGGGGAAAGAAGAAGACTGATTGCTAGAGGATTAAATTATAACTGAGTATGATTGATTATATCTGTATTTTTTCACTTTGTTCACAATGTATTTTTCTCTTAGAATAGTTTGTCTTATGTGCCAAGATGTCAAGGAAGTGTTTGTTCAGTGTTATGAATCTTACTTTAAGCTAGAAGAGGAGATGAATAAGTAATACCAAGCCTGTATTAACTTTTTATACATGTCCTTAGTTACTGAGGACTTTCTTACAAAGCTGGATCTTTTCATACCTCCAGGGTACATGGGTGTGATACACTTTTAACCATTATCTGTCTCATGCTCAAACATTTTGAAGATTGTTCTGCAATTATTAGACTACTTTAATCACCTGTGGAGTTTTCTTTAGATATATATATACACACATATTTTCAATTCCTTCTTTCTCAAAAGTCAGGAATAGTCACAGATTCCACAGTGTAAGAGGAGAATGGGGGCAGTGAACCAAAAATTGAATAAAACTAGAATATAATGTTATTAAAGTAATTCATTATTACTGGCTGAGCTATTGGTGGCATTGCATGGTTTATACAAGTGTGCTGTCCAGAAACTTCCATTACCTTGGAGAGTCATGAGTTGTTATATTACAGTTCTTCATCTTAGAAGGTGGTCATAAGAAAGTTTAGTGCTGAGACTAGAAGAATTATACCAGAAATAAAATGCATAAGGTCATTGAAAATGCTTACACAGGCGTGTGTGGTTATTTGGTTATAAAAAGCCTTTTATTTAGTAAAATATCTGCTGTTTAGGAAAGGCTGGAATTCATATAAAGGTTGCTCTTAGACATAAAATCTATTAAAAAGTATTGTGAATAATTACTTGTGGTAAATGTTATTGACATTGACTCATAGGGTCTGATGTACATTGGTTTAATGTTCCAAATAACAGGTCTTAAAATCCAGATTCTTCTACTTTCAAGTGTCCCTAATGCCCCAATAAATTAACTCTTAGATTAACACTTCATTGAATTAAGGTAATCAAATACGTTCTTTAGAATCTGCACGACTCCTAAAAGAGCTCAGCTGTGTTTTTCAGAAATAATTAGAAATGTAGAAACTTTGAAAATCTGGAGTCTCACTTTCTCGTAACTTGTGGAAAACTGATAAATTTTTCTCCTTCTGTCTTTTTCCTTGTTCCTGTATCACCCTTGCTGAGCGTTGCTGGGCAAAGATGGGCTCGGTGCTGTTTGTGTGTCTCCAGCCCAGCACGTGGACAGCAGTGCTTGCTGTGGGTGGAGAGAGCAGCTCAGGAGAACGTGGCTGGAAGGGCTCAGGTCTGTTCCTCTGGGTACTGAGGGGGTGTGAGCAGCTACTGCTTGTGTTCAGGAGCATCCCTCGCTCCACTTGCATTGTGGTGTGTGTCGTAGTTATGGTTTAAGGGTCTGGCTTAGTAGGATCTCCTTTCCCTGTAGGCACTTTACTGTGAGGAGCCCCAGACTTTGGATAAGAACAAGAAAATCTGTCTTCTAAAGAGAAAGGTGTTAAGCCACAGCTGGGGATGACAGGCTTTTCCCATGAAATCACTGTATTGCACTATGGATTAAGTGCTGTACCTCTACCCCAGGTAAAGAAATCTTCTGTGAGGAGGAGAACTTCTGAAAACTTAATGTTAGTGACTATGTAAATATAATATGCTTTATTGGGCAAGTCAGTTCACAATTTCACAGAGTGTGTTGTGCTAGAGAGTAATGGAATGCCATTTCACTCAGGCATGGCATGGAAATTTCTGTGCAGGAATCATAACAAGGCCCTCTGGAAATGTTCGTTTCTCAGCCTATAAATAGGTGAGACCACCAGCCCTGTAAAGGGTTACTAGGTTGCTGGCACTTTCTGGCCAGGCAGGGAAGTCATAAAATGAGGATTTCATTACTTGGTTGCAGAACTGGAAAGAGAAAAAACATTGCTTTCAGAACGGAGGAGGAGAACTGAGTAAGAATTCAGAAAAGGCTGGAGAGCCCAGCTAAGCGGACAGAGAAAGATTTTACTCCTCCAGAAAGGTTCTCTGAGTTCCTGCCACAGAAAATGCCAGAAGGTTGGGTGCTCCTTACTTGTTGAGATACCAAGTCTTTTGAATTTGATCAAACAAGAGTTTGCATTGGAAAAGATCTTAACATCCTTAGTTGTACATTGAAATACACTTTACATTTACTTTCATTTCTAAAATACCTATTGCCTGTGTAAAACACTAGAGCCTGTGATTATGCTTAACTGCTCGAGCTTCTGGGATTTTGGGGTGACTTTAATTTCATTTTTCATTACTTAAATGTTAACTAAATATAGTACATCCATGGCTGGTTGTGAAACAAGACCAGTTTGAAACACTAGTGATGTGTTATTGGTTTGACTGGTGTCCATGGATCAGGACCAGGAATAAAAAGGAAGAATTTCCCCCAATATATCTGCTCTTGCCTGTTTGGGAAGAAATGTTTTCTCACCTTCCTGAGAGGAGGAATGGCTTTGCACAGATCAGTTTAGGTGTGTGGACATAAGGCTTATCAGCAAATGCAGAAAATATTTCTTTGACTGATGGGGTAATGTCAGATGTAAAAGAGCAGGCAAAGCAGAATAGATAAGAAAAAATAATTGTAATATAACTTTTACAATAAAAATTCAATAGCTTTTTACAGAGAACAATGAAAATTAGTGTTGTAAAAGTGGCAAACAGAATACTCATGCTCTCTGCAGCCATTCACATAAATCTCTTTACTATGATGGCAAATTCAATGTAATTTTCTACTCATTTCTGAAGCAGCTTGAGATTTTACATTGAGAGCTCCATTTACTGAGAATAACATGAACCTGTTTCAACTTAGAAAACAATTAAAGATAGTGGCTACTGATTCCTCCAAACCTTGGAAATATCCAAGTATTTCCAACATTTATTTTTGGGTAGGTAGAAAAGTAATATGATCTCTACAAGAATATTTTTAAGACCTCATTTAGACAGCATTATGAATATACAAAAATGTAATAAATGCACTGCTAACAGGTGATTGGGGTTTAACCTGACCTACTTCTGCTTGCAGTTGCTACAGCTCATGCTGCTGTTTAGAAAACACCATTTTCCTGTGATTTTGCAGACAATAAGAAGCAAGTCTTGCTTTCAGCTGCTTTTCTAAATAACAGGCATTTTAAATCAAGGGATAAACATATTCCTGAAAAAGATTTGGCAAAACCTTTTGCTTGTTTTTCTGCAGATCTGAAAAATAAGTTTTGGAAATCATTCTGTCAGTTCTCAAAACATGGAAATGTTCAGGTACACCTTAGTAAGAAAGATGTTTAACTTACAGTGAAAAGGATCAGGAAGTATTTTCCAGCTCCTGTAAGTTATTTCTGTCCTCTAGGTAAGGGTTCAGTAATTAAACTTTGTCTATTAAGGGTGAAGAAGAGACTCTTTCAGTGATTGCATAATGCTTCTCTTCACCAGCATTTAGCATGTTTATTGATAGTCTTAAAATAGTCATCCTGACTGTGATGTGTTGGGAGAACTTCTATAAATATATGTTAGATCATTAAAAATCTGATGATTAATACTTGGTTGTGAGTGTACCTATGCACAAACACATTATTGCCCATGTCTGTACTACCTCTGAAATATGTGACTTTCTTCTGTTTTCAAAAAATGAACGTGTTAGGTTAATTTAATCACCTTCCCTGAGAAAACAGTGCAGACTTCAGGCAATTCTGCTGTTTACTGTACAATTCTGGAGCTTCCAGATTCGATGGAGGTTGGGCACTGTGTTTGTCTGAGCAGTGCTCTGTACTGACAGACCAAGGAGGATGTGTTTACATACTGTGAGAATATTGGTTTCAGAAATGATATAATTTTCTGACCTGTAAAACCATCTTTGCTTGATTATTCAAAGTCTACAAGTACTGCATTCATATCTACTGCTGTAATAGCTGAAAGACTACTTCCTTTGAGTAAACTAACTTGGACAATCTGTGGAAAACTTAGAATCAGTACAATCATAATTTATAGCTTTAACCTAATTTATTTTGCATATCTTAGGAATGGATTTTAAAAAAATGTGAAATGGGTGAATGTTATTTTGAGTAATAGATAATTGTATTTGAGCATATAAAACTTGTATTTGCCAGAAAAGTAACTGACCTGTTGAGAAACATTTTCCTAAAAAGCTTCTTAAATTAAACTTTGTCAATGAAATAGATTTTTGTAGGGGTATGAATAGTTTATTGTCTGGGAAAAAGGACATCTCACCTCACAGTAAGTTTAAGCAACAACAAAAGTTTTCCATCTAAGTTTCTAGACTTGCAGCAGATTCAACTAGTATCTATAATTAAATGCATGAACTGAGTTGAACTCTGGAAGAGAGCTGGTAAATTATTTCCTGGGATCCTTTTAGCTTTGCTTTCTTTTTCATTCCTTCCCATAACCTCACCACCTCCTTTGCTCTCCCTATCCCCCACCAAGGATCTGGTCATTAGTCCTTTTCAGAAAAGGAGTGAGCTTTTCTAGACATCCCTGAAAAATCCGTGCCACGCTGGTTATAGCCCTGAGGTTTCTGTGTCACAAGCAATGAGTCAACGACTAAATCAGGTGCCAAAGCACCTCATGGAGTTGGTTCTTGTCTAGGGCTTTGTTTGTGGGTATGTTTTCCTCTCACTGTCAGACTGAGCATGGAAATCCCCAGATGTGGAGTTTCCTCCCCTGAAATGTGAACTTTCCTCCCCAGCCCATTTGTGGAGTCAAGGCCACTCTAGAGCGACCCCCTTGAGGCAAACCAGGCAGTAACTCCTGGCTTATTCCCAGGGAAAGCAGGTTTAGAAACCAACCTTTAAAGGCCATCTGGATTTGAGATGGGATGGACTAAGCAAGATGAACTCAACTGGTACTTAACTAGCCACAGAAATGTGTGTGCTGCTGAGCTGCCTGGAGTGTGGCATGCCCTTCTTAAGGAACTTGTCCTCGTGTGGTTTTCATTCCAAAGAGAGAAGCACTCATGGCTCACAGACAGCATCTTGTCTTTGGAAAGATGTCATTCTTAGAGTCATTAGAGGCTTAGAGGCTTTCTGCCTCAGGGCCAGGTTTTGATCCATTTGTTTCTCTCTTTGAAAGAGCTTGACAAAAAGAGGGGGTAACCAGGGCAAGCATATACATTTTAAAATACATTCCAAAGCATTTTTATGTTATTCCTTAGTGCAGGTGCTTTGCCCACGTTTCACCAGGTGGTATCTGGCTTTACTGGGAGTGTTCTGTCAGATTGTAGCTATTGTCATTTGCTGGGCACTTCAGAGCTTGAAATTAGGCTGAGCAGCCTATAATCCTCTCACATCATACCTAGCAGCCTTCTTTGGCAGTCAGGTAACACACTTTCTTTCTGTGTGTTTGCTAAAGGTTTTGAGATTGCTTTGTACTATTTTAAACAATGGTATCTTGATATTCTTTAGACTTTGTTTCAGTGCCTGGTACAATTTATGCTGCATTTAATCAGTGGTGCCTGCGAGATCGTCTTTGTTCTTTTACAATGTAAGTTAATTCCCAATAACACTACTTAAAATAATAGCTCTTGCAAAGTCAGAAAAAGAACAATCTCTTTGAAAAAATCAGGTTAAGTGAGAATGAACAGAAGTTTACTCCTCGATTTACAAAAGGAGAAATAAAATTTGATGTATAATTGCTTATTTAATCTCTAACTGAACATAGGCACTAATTTTCTAATGAGAATATGTGCATGTTAATAGAAAAATTTAAAAATATGATAGAGATGTTTAGGAATTTTTTGATCAGCCAGTCTGGTTCTTTTAACCAGTGGCTCAAAAGTAATAACAAAATAAGCATATTGCACAATGTTACATATGTAGGACTTTTAATGCTGGCTGGGGAATGCTTGAAGAGAAGGAAGAGGTTGTTCTTGCCTTCTGAGTGGCAGCAGGATCATCTAGTGCAGATAACTCAAGGACTTCCACAAATGTTCTGGTATGGTCTTAATGGGAAGCCACGCTGAAGAAAAATTCAATTCTGTTTGGATTTATATTGTATTTTCTCTTCCTTCTGGACGTGCATACTGGAATCTGGCACTGTCTGAGAGGACAAACTGTCTGAAGGACTCAAGATGGACATATAGGGATCAATCAGATACAGGTTGCAAAAAAAATCACTAAAAATTAGTCATTTGAACCACAGCCACATCAAGCCTTTCCCCTTCTTTTAGGCAACCATAAATCCATGGAGATTAAACTATCCTTCCCTTCTCAAGTTCTGCCAAGAAGTTACACAAAACTTCCTGATCAGCATTTTTCTTGATGCTTTTTGCAAAGCTTGGTGTTATAACTCATCTTTATTTAAGCCTGGAATAGTGCCTGAAGAGTTGTATCTCAGTCATTTGAGGAAGCAATTTCTGACACTTGCCCAGTCCAAAAGGAAATAAAACTTCCAAAAAATTTATTTGCAATGTCCGGATGGCTCCTTGTGATTGCAAAGGAGAGTGCAGAGGCTGCTTCCTGCTGGTGCCTCCAGGAGGACACAGCACCCTGGTGGTTTGGGAAGGGTGGAGCTGAGGTGGCCCTGTCACCCTCAGCATTAACCCTGGTGTGGCTGGCTTTCAAGGCAGAGAATAAGGGGTTACTGAAGCAGATGGTGAAGTCCAGCTTCTCCTGCTCTGCTCCTCTGCACCTCCCCCCGAATCCTTTGATATCCTTAAAATCAAAGGGAACTGATGAAAAGTCTGCCTAGAACTTTCTAAAGTCCAAATTGGACTTCCTTCAGGTCATATAGCACTGATAGCTGGGAATGCCCCTGGTTTAATCTTTTTTTTTGACTCAAAACAAGTGCATCAGAGGCTGCTGGTACCTGGAGGAAAGGACTCCCATGCATCTCAATGAGCTGTGTGAGCAGAATACAGCAGCACAGTGAGCTTGGGATATGCAGACCCTCAGAAACAAGGACCAGCAGTGTGGAAAAGGCTCTCCTTGTTGAGAGAGCCAGCAGCCAAGCAGCTCTGCAGCTTTTTGTAGGTAACATTTTCTAGCTCTTAGGTTTTATCACTGATGCTTAGGCACAGTAGAAATGGCCAGGGTGTGAAAAGAACAAACAGTTCAATGTCAAGAGCAAATCATGTGGCTGCAAGTCAGCCTGCTTGCTTGCTGCACTGGAAGTGCAGCCAGGTTACAGCTGGAAATTCCCAGTCAGGACATAAAATTAGAAACTGTTTTGCACCGAAAATAGTGGAGGTGTGGAGAGAGAGAGACCCATCCACAGCAGCAGGGAAACCCCCATGTTCTTGAGAGGGTTTCAAGAAGGTGGAAAATCAGATTTTGTGGTGAAGGTGAAATGGCAAAGGTACCTGGAGGCTTCAGTGCAGTCCATCAGAGATCTGGAGGTGGAGCCAGCTGCAGACCAAGCCACCCTGCAGTGCTGCCCATGCCTGCCTGCAGGCTTTCTGCCTATCCCATCCATCAGCCCAGTCCCACTGCCTGTGCCTGCTGCCCCTGGGCACACAGAGGCTGGGCACAGCAGGGACTTGCTGCCAAAACCTGTTTTACACGGGCACATTCTGGCAGAAGAAAGTCAAAGAGCTTTAGGGATGTTTATTTTTACTTCCACCCTTCTTCTTGCTTATTTTTGGCAGAGGCAGACGCTGCACTTGCTTTAGCAGAGCATTGATGAAATGTAGCCTTCCCTTCTTGATGTTCTGCTGTTCTCAGGGCAGCAGGACTCACTTCTGCTTTCTCTCCCTGTTTAACAGTTAATGATCTGGAAAAGAAAACAAGGGGTAAGGTGACATTGGCAGGCTGCAGCTCCCAGGGGAGATGGGCTCTCTGCAGGAGCTTGAGCCCTCTCTGGCTGTCAGGGCCAGCAAGCTGAAGTAGCTGCTGGTGCTCCCATATAGCAGCCACCCCATATCACATCTTTTATCCTTGAGACTGGGATGGGAAGGCAGTACTGGGAACTGCAGAATATCTTCTTTGAAAGCCATTCTGAACAAGGCTTGACTCAATTTACCATTCTGGATTTTCAGAAGATACATCATTTTCTCTCAGAAAATGTATGTTCAAGAGATATAAACAGCCAGCTGCATTTCTAAAATTGTCACCTCATCACAACTGCTCAGGTATCAAGAATGTCAGCAGTACAGCAGGTCGATGAGAGCAAGGGACTTCAGCTCCCACCCTGGATAAAGACACCATGATCACAGTAATGATATGATGATTCTCTAGTTTATAGCAGAGAAAAGAATAAGAGGTAGCAAGGAAGCATATTTCAGTTTTATACTCTCAAAAATGTTTCAAATGTATTTATATTTTTCGATTGGGTGAATTGCTGGAAGATTAAAAGTTTTATTTCTTCCATGAATCCAAGTAAATGTGAAGCATTGATTTAAAAATAAATAAGCATTGATTCCTTTAGTCACTGTCACTTTAACACTCACAGTGGCAGCGCTGCTTGGAGAAGGTGAACAATGTACTTTGCTGGCTTTTAAGTCACACAGCAGAGAAGACAAAGCTCTTCCAGCTCAAATTCTTGATGGTGCACTGCAAAATGAGATGATAATTACATCACACTGAGCACACGTTCACAAAGTCAGCAGCTCAGTTTTGCTTAGCTTGCAGCATGCCATGGGCATTTAGGGATGTTCTTTCATTTGCTGGTGAGATGGAATCTTTTACACATCAGTGGGGCTTTGGGACTGTAGTCTGGAGCTAATCAGGAGGTATCTCCATGGTATCTTCTGTTAGACCTTCTCCTTCTGCTCTTTCAGCCAAATCATACATGTATACTCCCAATTCTAGTATTTCAGGTTTGGTGTCAGTTTCTTTGGCTATCCATTTGTTTCTGAGAAGAGTTCTACTGCATTTTTTTACAGAGGGATGATCAAGAAATGCAGTCCCTAGGCTTCAAAAACATAAAAATGTTGTTGGTTCAGGTGCTTCGCTTCAGAAAGTTGAAACCACAGCAATTCAGACTTCTCAATTTCCCTGTGTCCCATCATGTGAGACACCTTGAGTTGGGTTATTTGATCTGGAAGGGCAAAACACTTGCACAACTGGTCACTGGTGGGAGGGTGAGATGAGGAGGCCCTGGCTGGTGTCTGCAGCCCTGGCAAAGGACGTGGGGCTCAGGGGTGAGGGATGCTGCAGTGGGGCACAGAGTCCCACAGAGGATGCTGCAGTGGGGCACAGAGGGTGCTGCTGCCAGGGGTACCAGTGCTGCTGGGAGAAGAGCAGGGCTGCAGCTGCTGGGCAGGTCTGATCTCTGGACACACAGCTGAGTGAGCCCAGGGGATTCTGAGTCAGATTTGGGGGAAATACTTCCTTATAGTACAAATGATGCTTGCTAAGTCATGAGCTCTTCCCAGTAACCCAGTTCAGGAACAGCGCCCATGGAGGCTGCTGGGACCTGGTTGCACACTCACTACTTGTGCCTGCAGGTTTCCTCACATGAGCAGTCCCTGGTAACTCTGGAAAAGGATGTGGGCAAGGCAGGCTGGTCAGAGCAGCTCTTTGGGAGTCATTGAGAACTTTAGGAAAGAAACTGTCCTGTCTTTGACCTGGCTGTGGAGGAGGCAGGGAGTAACTGTTGCTTAAAATGCAGCCCCAAAGTGCAGGAACCTGGTCTAGTTTCACCTTTCACACTCCTTAGAATGTGCCTACAGAGCACAGCTTATTCTGCTATGACCTGTCAGGTAGATAAAGTGGTAGAAGCTCATTAAAGTGGGTACAGTATAAAGAGAGCAAGGTTTGTAAAGAAAAGTAGTAGCCCTTGTTACAGCAACCAGTGTTCTGGAAAATAAACAGTGAAGATTTCAGGTACTTGGGCCTTTTCCAAGATTGTGTGCTCCTTACACAACCACAGGTACAGACATGGTTACTACAACACTGTAGATGTGCTGTAGAAACACAGCTGTTCTCAGGTGGAAAAGGTAGCAAAGGTAACAAGCCCTGCAGTGGTTGGTTGTATTTAAAAAAACCCCAAAACCCAAAAAACCCCCAACCAACTGAAAAAAACACACAAGCAAAAAAAACCCCAAAGCAAACCACTTTAACTAAACCATATGAACTCTTCCCAGCTCAGTTCAGATTTAAATCAGGATTTAGAGCAAAGTTTATCCTGCAACATATTACCAAAACACAATTTTGCAAACAAGTCCGAGTTTTCCATGTCCACTTCTGCAGAGCAGAAAAAATCATAAGCTTTTCCATTGCACTGTAAAGCTGATAATTCCTTTTGCTGGCTGATCAGGATGCACAAGGCATTTACACCTGGATCCTTGGGATAACTGGGATCTGAAGGCTCCATAGCTGCTCCTGGCTGCAATGATGTGAGGTCAGGGCAGGCTGGAAAGTCCAAGCAGTCACTCTGAAAATTGATGAGTTTCGTACAGTTGTGAATAAAATGTTCATACATTTGTTTTCCTGATGCTTCTTGTATATTCAGTGTTTTATGCAGGGTCTGGATTTCATGCTACCTTGAAGGTCCATATTGCCAGTTCATCAATATGCTGTAGGAATTACAAAGGATGAACCTGGAAGGTTTTGACCCCTGGCTGGAATGTTACTGGAATTCAGAGTGGAATATGTTTTAGTAACACAATTATTTGTGAGACAGATAAAAAACCTCATTATCCAACTGATTGTCTGCAGCTTGGTGAGCAAGGAGCCCATTGAAATGCGTGAGGTGATTTGTGCTTTACAAACACCATTGATTTAGTCTGGCTGCCAAATTTGGGAATGAATGCTGTAGCATTTGTGCATGTTTCATGTTTTCATAGCTGTTGATCTGGAGATGTAGATCCAAAATCAAAAGCAAGCCCTTGAATTTGGGAGGACTGGGGGAATACTGAGCTCCACAGAGCAATGATGAAAGACTAAAATGCTGGATGCCATTCAGCCATGCTTGCTAAGGCAGACTGCACCTTTGTTCTTGGGGGCTATTTTCTAGACTTTTAAAAAATTTCTTTTACTTTATTCCAACAGACTGGCAAGGAAATATTTCAGAACTACAATAGCCTACCAGTGATATTGACTTTGAATTGAATTAGTTTCTCTGTGCATTTGAAATAACAAGGAGGTTATTAACTGTGAGGTTGGTATTAGGCTAAGCAAACTGACTAAGAATACAAAAAACATCTCCTAAGCAAGAGAATACTTCAGATGTGTGAGGAAAAGAGTTTTGGCTTTTAAAGTGGCTGTATAGACAATAGTTCTTTTAGGACACTTGACTGAAAAGTTGCTTATTTGATCTCACAAGAAGATGGAAAATCTCTCAGCACAGAATCCTGAGCCATTAGGAGATTTGGATTAGGAAGGAATCATTTCTGTTCTGAGAGTAAGGGAACACTGCAGCTGAGATTTTTATTCTACAAAGATATATAAAGGGCTAGCAGCAGAACATTGTGCTGCTGCATTGGCAAGATGACAAGATTTGAAAGTGACAGATTTTAAATAAATAGGTGGAAATGCAATTACTTAAAATAAATTGGGTTTTGTCTCTCTTTATTTCACTTTTTTTTCACTTTCTTTTATCATTGCTGTTAAGGACTAATTGCACTAGGATTTGTACTGCAATCTGTAAGAATAATTGGTGCTGTTTCAAAGCACATCCTATAAAAGCACCATGTTACAAGGCATTGATAGGAGAGTGCTAAATCCATTCTTGTTTGGTGTGCAATACATCTCTGGTAAGACACAGTCTCGATTTCAAGAATGAGCTTCTGTGGTTTGGATTAGAAATCCAAGACAGGACTGCATCATTAATGCCTGAATTTATGTGGAATAAACCAACTTCAATCTTTAACTGCCCTTTATTATTTTTAATGTAGCACTTCCTTTAAAAGAATGAAAATTAAGAGTAAGGATATGGATACACGCAAAAATTGTTTTTGCTTTAAAGGTTCATTTCTCTCTGCCTTCCTCTTAAGTGCAAAAACTACTCATGGAGCAAGGTTTGGGTTTTTTTAAAGGGGGGAGGGCAGGCAAAGCAGCACATGGTCAAGTATTAACCACAGTAATGTCAGAAACCACTTTCCACGGTGAAGAAAGGCTGCAGGCATACATTTGTTTAATATCTCCTGCCTTTGGCTGCAGGGCAGAAGGGAGGTTCCTCTTCCTGGAGGGTTTCTGGTGAGCAGGGAGCCTCTGAGTGGGCTGGGAAAACTCTGCAGCTTCCACTCTGTGGGAAAGGGACTGCCTGGAAACAAATGAGCACCCATTTAACTCCAAGCCATGCCTTGGTGAATAAAACCAACTTACATGGCCAAGGACATGGGGGGAAATAATTTAGCTGCCCTTGGCAATGTGAGGGTCCTAGATAATAAACAGAGAAATTGGAATTTGTCATTTATGAATGTAAATTCAATAGAGATGGCATTGCTGGAACTTGATGGGAATTTTCTGCTGATTGAAATCTTTAAATCAGGGGTAGAAATCTCTTCAGAAAGGTTTAGTGGACAGAAGGGGAATAGAAATGGCGCTCTATGACCAAAAATAACAAAAGGACATGAATATTTTACTAGTGACAAATAACAAAGAAATTATCTCATGGACTGGTTTCCCATTGTGAAAAGTGCAAAAGGGAGTAGGAGTGTCTCTGTGAGAGAAAAAAACTCTACTTTTTATGAGGAACAGGTGACTGGCTCTTTCAGCTACCATCTATAATTTATAGGAGGAAAAGGAAAATTGTGGGTTTTGTGGAGACATTAATCCAAATGTCATATGCTGGCAATCTCATGCTGCCAGCACTGAAACATCTTCAGAATCACTAAATAACATTATTTTTTTTCTTAAAAATGACTGTTCCAGATATCAAGAAAACTCCAGATTTTGCCTCAGCAGAGGAGAGGAAGCACAGTAGTAAAAATTAGTGGTACAATAAATAAGAATGTTCATAACTCGATTATGTTTGTTCAAGAAAAACAAAATGCAAATTAGTAATTTTAGCTGATACAATTTCACAAAGTGGAAAACAATTCTGAACTAAGTCATTTGGGGGGAAAATGTAAATTGTAACTGTAAAATGTCTAAGAATATTTTCCAGGCTGCCTAATTAGCCATAACTGGGAAAAAAATAAGGGTAGATTCATTTCAAGAAAAACAACAACATCCTGGCTGAAAGGGAACTGTTAAAACAATAACCCTCCCCTCCATGAATATAAAACAAGAATGGGGAAGCTGAGAGTAACAAATACAGGACATAAATTTCTAACTGGAAAAGCTGATACACCTTTTTCCATAGGATAAGATACAAATTTTGTGGAATAAGGTAAGATATTAAACACTTCAGCCCTAAGCTTTCCTAAGAATAAAAATCCACCTTCCCTTCTCAGCCCAGCTGTGCTCCTGGTCACCTGCTGGTGCTGCTGGCAAAACAAAATCTTTGTCACTAACAGCAGAGAAAGGACTTAGAGATATGTATAGATACAAACCAGAGACATCACAGCTGTTTCATCTGACTGTGTATCTTCCCCTCTGGTAACAAACTGGGAGGGTGCCAGATTGCAGCTGAACATTTGAAAATGCATGACCTCCCTCCAGGAAACCAAGCTGAGAGGCTGTTGGGGTGGGTGCTGCTGTGGGCACCAGGGAAGCCCTGAGGAAGGAGGGGAGGAAGCCACATCTCAGAGCTGTCAGGATTTCAGTGGGCACTCCCAGCCATAAGTCTGCTGCATCTTAGTCACAGGAAAAATAGCAGAAACCAGGATGGGGGACTGGACTGATAGCAAATTGAAAAGAATGTAATGAGTGTCAACAGATTTATGGAAAGCATTTTCCTACCAAACTTGAGAAGTTTGTAGTGTTGCTATAAGAGGTGGCTAATATGTGTTATAATGTTGCCACTGTATATTTAGAGTTGTAGAGTGATATTTTTTCTTGGATAGTACTTGACACTGGCATGGAAACTGGGAGTGATACAAAGGCAGTATAGCACACTAACAGAAATAAAGCCTCCTCCAGCTGGATAGTAGTAAAAATTATTTACTTCAAGTGCAGTTTCTGTGTACTGGCCTCTTCCTTGTAATGTTTCATCAAACTCCTGAAAGGCAACCTCTGCTCTGAGGCCTGACTAAGCTTTCTGAAGCAGTGACATTAGCAGAGAGCTAAGTCACTTCTGAAAGGGATCACTTTGAAAATTATGTCTTCAGTGTCCCTGGGCAGCTGGTCTTCCCCAGTTAAGCAGAGAAAACCAGACCTTCCCAGCTATCAGTAAAGACTATTGTATTGAAAATAGAAAAATATATCAGATGGTCTAAAAGTGGCATATGGGAAGGGACTTGACAATGTTAGCCTTATAGAAACAGTTAGGTATTTCCAAGGGCTGTTCATGAATAATGAAACTCATTTTCAGGTTTCATCTTTGGAGAGTTCATAATTTTTCAGAACTGTTTCTTGCCAATGTTCTTTAGTGGTAATTATAAAAAAAGGTTAGTGCTTGCAGCAAGTCCTAGAAAAAAAAAGACTTGAAAAATTAATAGATCAATAGAATAATTAAGTGGTATTTAGTCTTCTTGTGCCCCACCCCATACATTGTGCTGATACTTAAGCAATGACAACAATTTCTGGCTGTAAGAAATGGAGCTTGAGAGGAGCTAAATTCTCATGTATTTAATAAGATTGAAGAATGCTCTAAAATACTCAATAGCACACTCACTCTGGTAATACTAGACTGCATGGAAATGTGATGTTTGTTTAGTGAGTTTGTTCATGAGAGTCGGGGTCAGTGGTTTAGGAAATGTCTGTGCTTTCAGAGTAAAGTATACCAGAAGAAGGAAATTTTTGACAAGTCTATGGGGAAGAGTACCCATAACTACACTCACAGATGTCTCTTCTCAATAACAGCATGACCAGTCCATTTACACCAAGCAAAATGAGTTCTGAAAGGTTTTCTGCACCATCTCAGGTCTATCAATGAATTCTGTATTTGTTGGCCAAATTCATTGGGAAATCTTGGGTTTGAATGGAACAAATGAAGTGGCATTGAAGAGCAGGAGCCAGAAATGCTCTACAGGAAAACTGCTAAGGTTGCACAGAGAAAAGCAGTAGTTACCTAAAGTTCCTCTATAGCTTGTCTTAGGGTCTCACTTTTAAAGAAGAAAGGGAAATAATTATCTTCTTTATTTTCAGTTATGTTGCTAGGTCAGTGCAGGTTCATCTGAAGTCTGTTTTTCACCAGGTTCAAAGTATGTTAGATCTACTCCTAATCCTTCAGTGCTCTGATTTGCTCTTCCTGAGTCAATGGAGCTGGAGCAACACACTTCCCCTTCATGAGGCTGTTTGTAAATGTAACAGTGCTTGAAGAGCAAATGCATTAGAATATTTTGCTGACTTGCTTGCAAAAACTATTTCCTCCTTTGGTATTCCATTTGTCTCCCCTCATTTTTTAAGGCATGCTACAAATTTCTCACCCCCATTCTTCCCTCCCATGGAATGTACTCAAAAAGGCGAATTTGATTTTAGAGAAAAACATGCTGTGTGGGAGAAATACACTTGGCACCTGCAACATCTCAGTTTATATTCTGGGGACCAAAAAAAAGAGTAGTTTAAGAGTAGTGTGTTTCACCAAGTTCCTCCCCCAAGAGAGATACTAGGAGGTGCAATCTCCTCTCCCTTTGGCTGAAGATCAGGACAGCCACTTTGCTTGTTCTGTGAGGGAATCTCTTGGCAGGATGTGCTGTGGTCCTGCTGGGCTGCCCTCAGGTGAGATGGTCTTGTGGCAAAAATGTGCAGGACTGTTGGCTACAACACAGAATGAATGATTTTTTGGCTTTGTAAGTGATTCTGTCAGATGGATGCTTTAAGTCCCAAATCAAAGAGGCATGAACAGAGCTGGGTTTTTGTTCCACCCTGATAATGTTTAGCCACGTTCTCCACGGCAGGCCTTGGCATATGTTATCTCTCTGATTGCACAGTGTTTCACACAGCCCTTGGGGCCTTTATATGTTCCTCACACTCTCCATGTGCATGCTGCTATGGTGCTCTGAGAACCTCATGATTGATTTAAGATTCAAGAGTGGGATGGGAAATGGAGAAACACAAATTTCTCCCTGAGTCCTTGGAAGCCAACACTTCTGGAGAGGCATCAGGTCTGCCCTGAAATATGCCCAAAGACAGCCTTTGCCCTGGTGTACTGGGCAGCCCTCTCAGGGACAGCTTTGCCTCCTATGTTCTCTGACTCGTGTAACCGAGGAGGTGGAGTCCAGCACCTTCCCACCTCCTCTTGTCTGCAAGCAGGCAAGCTGGTGTCCATGGGAGTGGGCAGATTGGCTCAGAGATGGATGATGCTTCTTTCTGAAGGGTCTTTTGAGGTATTTTGTGCTCTGCCTGAGCCAGGCTGTACTGGCAAAGTCCACATTATCAGTGTGGTTGTGAAGCACAGGGGACAGACACAAATATAACTCTAAATGGGAGACTTGGGATGAAGCATAGCTTACAGTTGTGTTCCACAGTGTGGACATCCCTCTGCCTGTCACATTTCTGACTAGGGCTGCAATTGAGGATTTTGTTGCTTGTCTGTTTAAATACTGTGAAGCTGAAAGTTTACTTCTATAAAAGAAATTACATGGTTTTACATGCTGCACGAAAAAAGCACAACACAATCTTTGTGACACAATTGTGCTTTTCCCCTGGCTTTTCTGCCAAAATCATATGACTACAATATTCTTTTAAAGTGTAACTGTGTAAGTGATGCCCTTTTCTTTTGTGGCTTATTCTGTCCACTCCTTTGGGGGTGAGTATTAATTTTCACCACTAAACAAAATTCTATACTTTGTGTATTAACAAGAAAGTAACACAATGGTCGCTCCTTCCAACCCCAGTAGCAGTGACCATCTGGAGACCTCCCCATTCAACTTTGGATGAACTTCAGCTGAAGTATGAGAGCCACTTTGGCTCCATACAAGCTGTTCCAAGCCTCATTGTTGCTATTAGCAGTTTGTCTTAGTGACAAGGCTGCATTTTGCCTATTGAAGGTTGGGTTTTAGTGATTCAGCGTGTTTCCATTGTCCACAATTGAGAGTAGATCATTCAGGCTCTTATGTTTCCAGTGCTGTGGATACAATAGCTCATTATCCTGGGGTGGCTTTTTTGTTGGGGGTTTTATGGGGGTTTTGGATAGATGCATAATAGATGCAGGCTCTTTTCAGGGGCAAGTTCTTTTCTTGATACCCACGCACAGTGTTTATTGCAATGGGACTCTATGTGGTTTTAGCCATCAAAGCAAGCCAGGCATGGAATAGAATGAGGGCCGTAACCCCAAGTTTTTGTTAAGAAAGGCTGCAGCTCCTCAGTCTGTATGTAGCTTTGTCAATAGGTGATTGCATCTACATGATTCATCAGGGCACAGGTGAGACTTACAGAGGCCACACAGGAGAAACTGGATTTTATTGTCCTCTAAGTCCATTGGCAGCAGTGGCTTGGAAAATGATTGCAATGAGGGTAAAGTTATGGTGATAAGGAAAGTTGTTTGAAGGACACATTCTTTGTTTCTGATGACATGAAGCTGGGATTACTATCAAAACAGTGGAGAGCTGGACTGCTACAGGAAAAACTGGAAAACTCAATCCAAATAGCAGTGATGAGAAGGAGTGCAAGGTCATGAACCTAGGGACTTAATAATGAGCTCCCAGGAAATGGTCTCATACAGGAAATGGTTATCCACTGAAAGCCATGGAGGCAGAGCAAGCCCCAAGTGCACTGGTTAATCATAAATTGGCTCTGAGCTACAGTATGGTGTAATGTGGCTGAGTAAAGGACAAGTGTGATTCCAGAGTGTTCTGGAGAAGGATTTTTCAGGAGTGACAGGGAAATATTAATGCTGTTGTGCTCATAAACATGCACCTGGAATTGCCTTTACAATACTTGTCACCTATGTTGGAAGACATGGATTCAGCTGGAGCAGGTGCAGTGAATGGCTACAGGGATTAGCACAGGGTGCTCTAATATACAGGAATAAACTGTTCTAGCAGAATAAAGGCTAAGGAAGATTGTAACTGTGCTCTATAAATAAAAGAATGAATTAAACACATAAATTGAGAAAGCATGTTTAAACAAAACAACCAATATTGCCTTGAGTAAATAGGTGTGTGTGGCTTGGCTGTGATTTAAGTTTCCAAACAAAAGGTTCTTGAATATTAATAGGAGAAAGAAACAAAAAACACTTGTTAGATTTTAATAATGGAGATGACTGTATGAAATGGCTATTATCTATAAAGAGAAATCAAGCCCACATGGTCCCTTTTGCAGTTTGTTCCAAGGCTTCCTGAAGTACATTGTTAATAACATGTTTTGATCTTTGTTAAACATGTGTTTTGTGTGTTTGTGTCAGATGTTATGTGTGCCTGAGAAGCACTTACCTTGGCACTAAAAGCTGGTGAATGAAAGTCTCAAATACTCTGGTCTTGGACTGAATCAAGTTGCCCCTCTGTTCAGAGAGGTACAATTGATAAAAGGTACCCACCTTCGAAGATTTCAACTTAGGAACATGAAGTCAAGGCCCCTCCTTCACCAGAATAGTTCTGATGAGCTTTGTGGGTCCTTTCCAACTCAGAGTATTCTGAGATTATGTGTGCTTCCTCATCCCCATGTCCTTTATCTCTTCAATCTTCCTCTCCCAAGTCTGGCTACTTGAATGAGTTTTCAGCTTTCATCCTTTCCCTCTTTTGTGTGCTTTCTACCTCCTGATGTTTCTCAGCTTGCGTGGACAATGTTTCTGTGCTTCTCAGTGTCACTTCCCAAGCTGAAACGTCCCCTCCTGGGTGGCACAATGAAGTGCCCACTGCTTTTCCTCCCTGCACTGCAGTGCAGGATCTTGTCTCCCCTTTGGAAGTGGTGCTAGCAGACAGCAGGCACAGCCCAGCAGTTGTCCCAGGTCATGGCACAGTGCAGGCAGGTGCCCAGTTGCTGCCAGACAGTCCTGACCACCTACTGCCTCTGTTCCTGCCCTTATCTCACACCCTCCTGCAGCAGCCTCTCAGTCAGTCTGTCCTCTGCCCTTTCCTCTCCACCATAAAGCACCTGGGGATCCTGAAAGGGGCCTGCAGCTGAGCAGTCCCTGCTGTGCCCCAGGTGTCTGATCTAGCACACATGGCAGTACCCTGTGCACCATGGGTCACTATCAGTGCTGCAAGGCAGGACACACAAATGCTTTCACCACTGGCTGTCACACACAGTGACATACAAGAGCAGTCTCTTCAGCTGAAAAAGATTCAATTTCCAGCTCTTTGAAATCCATTTCATCACGTGCTGTGCTGCAGACTTGGCTTGTGACCCTCTACAGCACTTCCACCCTTACAGTGACCATAGCCCAGGCTGTAAAATGGCACAGGACATGGCAAAGTGCCCTGGCTGTGTTCCTGCTGCTTTCCCTGAGTGCCCTGCACCCCTGAGCCAAAGACACCTTTTACTGCTGTTCAGCAGCAAGTACATGAGGATGCCTGTGCTGGGTGGGAAAAAAACCTTTCTTCTGCTTACAAAGAAAGGTTAGCTTGGAATCACTTAATTGCATCTGGACATTAGTCAATCAGAGGTGTGGTGAGCTAATTAGAAAGATTGTGTTTTTCATTTGTTGCCTCTCTCTAACATTCCTGTAACTGGATACCTTCTTTTTTATTTGAGAGATAGATGGAAAAACAACAAACTTAGATTAACCTTTTTTGCTCCTCTGGCTTTTTTTGCTTATTTCTGTGCTGTCTCTGGTGGCATTGTGGGCATCAATTTAACATGAAGTACGACTGCCATGTAACTCCAGCTGAGATTTTTAGGCATGCTGTGCACACCTTTTTCTCCCTTTTCAGCTGCCCATCTGTATGCAGTATGAATGCTCTCAGTTTTCTGGGGGGCAGAGCTGAGGGGGAGGCCTGTGGGATTCCCCAGGTAGGGTACAAAGCCCATTACCTATTGCAGCTTTGCACAGATTAGTTCCTGGGTGAATCATACAACTCATGGAGAATGACTATCACTTTGGAAGTTATAATGAATTTGTAGTTACTATTAAGTGCATGATACATGGAATGGAAACTAGAAATGCAGGAACAGAGAAGGAGCAGCACTTAGCAGCACAAGGTTAAACTTTGCTTTGAATTTCTCCTTTTTATGAGTGCTCTTCAAGAGGGTGAGGGAAAAACTCATATGTGGAAACTGCATAAAGTGCAATATTAGATGGCAATTGTATTTAAAAACATCTTAAGCGAAAGCACTTAACAATTTTCATCTCAAAAAAAGCTTTTCCACTATACAATGTCCTTACAGGTTCTCATTACCTGAAGAAAAAACAATTTGCACCAAAACCCAGATTGCTTGTTTGCTAAAGCTCTAGCTTTTGTTTCTTTCAGGAAACACTGGAATTATCTGGGCTCAATGTGTGCTAAGGTTACACCTACCTCCCACTGTGACCATGCTGTAATGCCATGAAACTTCCAACTCTTATTATTTCAGTGAATTGTTTTTCAAGACAGCTGTACAAAATGTTTGCATAGGCAGGGTTTAGGGTTTTTCTTTTTTTTTTTTTTTTTTTGCCTCCAGACCTTCCTGCTCCTTGGAATTCCCGTGCTTCTGTAACAAGGGGTTTGGGGAGTCTAATTATCTGGCATAGCAATTTTTCTGTTCATATTTCTGGAGCTGTGACTTGGCACTGGCAGCAGCTGCACAAAGCTCTGCTCACAACTACAATACCTATAAGTAGGCTGGGGTGGAAAGCTCCTTTGGGAACTGCTGGGGGCTCCAGAGTCAGCTACCAGTTTTTCTGATATGAAGACAGCAGAAGTCTCTTACCTATTCTCCTGCAGTGTAAGGAACTCTTGCTTACCTCCTCTAGCAGCTTGACCAAACCGGTTGCTAAGTTCTTCCCTCTGATTTGATGAAATTCCAGCTTTAGAAAGGGGAGGGCAGAAAGAGCATATAGACATACAGTCCCCAGAAATGCAAACCAGCTAGGAGTGGGAGGAGGACAGAAACCTTGTTGGGACTGCTGTGAATCTGATAGCCCAGAAATTTAGGCATCTACCCAGGAGTTTGTTTTTTAAGTCTCTGCAATTGTTAATTCAACTGCTAACATAGTTATAAATGCAGTTATAAATGGGAGTCTGGCTGGTTGGTTGGTACCTCTCCCACTGTGTATTTCCCCACACAGCTGTTGTATGCTCAGAAATCTGTCAGCAGCAGAAACTGTGGAGGGCCTGTGTCAGAACAGGTCATTGCTGTGATCATCTGAATGCTCCTTTAGAGGGTTCTGCAGACTGGAATTGCAGCCCCACTTCAAAAAAAAAGGTAGTGCAGATACAGGGACCCTCCACCTACCTTTCCTCTAACTGCTTGGAGTTGCTCCTCTAATTGTATGGAGTAGGGATCTATGTCTTGATCCAGTTTTCCCACCAGGTATCTCTTTACATCAGAGGAAGTTTTAAGAGAAAGACTGCCAAGCATAAGCAGTGATCTTCCAGTAGGTCAGAAGTCAGCCTAGAATGTATCTCCAAGGGAAAGCACAGTCCTCAAGCTTGTTCTCTTCTGCAACACTCCAAGGTGCTTCAAGTCTCTCCAGGAATGCTCTGCACAGCCAGGATTTTATCTCAAACTCTGGCCCAAAGACATTGACCTTTACTTTCAGAAACAGCAAGTGGTAGGCCTGGGTTTGGGATGTGCACATCAAAGAGCAACTATTTAAAGTATATATCCAGGTACAGCAACTTGGATAACCTCACTGAGAGCTCTGCTCAGCAAGCTGCTGTAAGACTCTCCTGCATGATTACAGCACACCTGAATTACTGAACAAGACATTAATGAAAATATTGTATTAGGATTCTCAGTTCATCATTACCCACTAATAGAAAAAGCAAGTTCCCTAAAGACTGTTCCATGGAAAGTTCTATTCAGCTTTTTAAATGTGGGGCTTTTAGTTATGTACCATTTTAATTGTGTAGGAAAGGTATGGAAAAAGCTCACTTTGGCATATGGAAAAATCACCAATTCATCTGCAATTTTTAGAAATAAGGATTTTCTTTTTTATATTAGTGACAATATGGTATATGGCAAGATGTAATTCTGTAAGATTCTTTATGTTGCCATAGGGGATTCCACCTCAGTCATTTTTCTCCCTCTATACCTTGTCCATCTCTGCATACTGTAGGCTATGATTGAAAGTAAATCTGATGCAAAACATCTACAAACTTCATCCTTCATGTTTTTAACTATCAAGAAACAGAAACTGCAACATTTGAAACAGGTGAAGAGTTGTTTAGTAAGTCTTCCAGTCTACATGATGACAGTTTGGAAATTCAGTTTGAATTACTATTGTGTTGAATGACTGTCCATGAAGGAATAGATGGCATTATTCCCACACTGAGCAAGATCTCTTTCTTAGCAAGTATTTAAGTGTTGATTATAAAGAACAGTGATGAAGGAAGAAGAAAATAACTACTCAAGTACTACTACTACTACACATCTTTCCCCAGAAGATATCTGGAATTCATCATTCTTACACAGATATTTGTAAACCCAGAGGTTATTTTTACCTTCTGCACAAGTTAACTAGAAATAGGGAACATTTTGGTTTTTAAAATGAACTAACATTTCCACATCTTGGATTTTGATAAAACGGGGATCTAAATGCAGATGTGATTTAGCTTTCTCACAATGGCCTTAATAATCATCACATAAGAGATGTGTAGTGTGGCATTAGGGATAGGATTGAATGCTGAACTTTGTAGTGCTGGGTTGGACTTGATGATCTTAAGTCTTTTCTAATCTAAAGGATTCTATGGTTCTAAGTTATTCCCTTGTTTCCCTCTGTATTTAACTCTTGGTAAACAGATCCTTGATACCTTTGTTCCAACAGAGCTTGTCTGGTTGTTGCCTTTACAAAAGTCTACACTCCAGAAGGAAACCAAGTCCTTTGGCCTTCTTGGCCACCTGGGCAACTCTGAAGTTTTCAACAACAGCTCAGTCTAGTTCTTTAATTGGTCAGATACCTTACACACCCTATAGGGATTAAAAAAATCAGCTTCACAGGCATAACATACACAATTTCAACTTGGTATTTTTAATATCAGTAAGAAATGTTGCTTAATAACATGGTAATGTTTACTTCATGATTCACTTTGCCTTAATTACACTGTAACAAGCTGTCGTGATTCCATCGTGCATTACTGCATAACACCTTCTTAGAACAGATTATTACTTCTGTGAAACACAATTAACTGCAGAAATTAGTTTCTTGACCATCCCCACATCTGTCTTGCTCTAGCTGACTAGCAAGTCCCAGGCTATGAAAAAGAAGCAGATTTCTGATGCTGAAAGACATCACTGTCATGCCTCTTTACTTCTTCTAGTTGAATCACTGGGAATTGTACTTGTTTTTCAAACCATTTGGCAACAGTGAGAAGCTGCTTTTCCTGGAATGAACGTCCAATGAACTGAAGCCCAACTGGCAAGCCTCTCTCTGAAAGAGCTGTAGGAACACTTATGGCTGGCAGTCCTGGAAGAAAAAAAAAATACACATGCAAAGACCTACTATAAACCTTAGAGTAATTTCTGTATCAATTTTAAGAGAACCAGAAAAATAGAGAAAAAAGACTAGCTAAAATAATTTGATTCAACGAAATGAATGCTAGATGATCACAAGAAATTAATTAGAGAGATTTAAGAGGTCAGCATCCTCTGAAAAAGATAATCAGCTCTCCTTAGGAAGAGATTTCTGTCTCTGGAACAGATTCATCTTACCTGCAGCCCACACTCAGCTCCAAGGTACCCTACTTTAAAATCTGGTCATACATTTTTAAGCGTTTATTAAAACTGTCCTTAGACCCAGTTGTCACTGTAGGACTTAGGACATGGGGGTGAAGTATCTTGATTCTAAAGAGAAGGTTAAATACCTAAAGGGACTGGACTTTCAAAATGATGAGGCAGGGGAAGATGTAGTTGAGTTCCTGCCCCTAGTCACCTGCCATGTTTGCAGCCTGTGTCAGGATGTCATCTTGAGCACTGCGGGTCCTGTTGTCCTCCTGGATGAATTCTGTGTAAGGTGCTGCATCACTCAGAGTGGTGGGAGTGAGTAAAATATCAACACCGCTCCTGAAAACCTTCACAAAGTCGTTGGCAATGAGACGTCTCACTTTCTGGGCCTTGACAAAGTATTTCTCATAGTTCCTAGAAAGGAATAGGGACGTAAAGGCCTGACACTTTAATTCCCAAAATACAGAACTTTATTTCTTAGTTACTGTGGAAAAGACAAGCCCAGTAATCCTTTTGGACAAAATTTTAACTGACACTGGAAGCTTAGTCACCACACATGTGTTTATGCTCTCATAGCAGAGGAGCTGCCAGAGAAGGAAGAGATGAGGGCATACAGCTGAAGGAAGCTGAAGGAAAAACAAAACCCTACCTTAAAATAATTAACTAAAAATCAAAACACTTTTATGACCATTTGGAAACTAAATAAACATTGAATTTCACAGAACCATGGAAAATTCTTAGTTGGAAGGGACCTATCAAGATAATGGAGTCCAACTCCTGGCCCTGTGCAGGACACCCCAAGAACCACACAATGTGCCTGAGAGCACAACTCAGACTGGCTTGGTGCTGTGATCACTTCCCTGGGGAGTCTGTTCCAATGCTCAATCACCTTCTGGGTGAAAAGCTGGTATCTAACCTAATTTCACTGTAGGGCAGCACAGCAAAGTCTAGAAAACACAGAACTACACATGTCTGAAAAATAGGAATTAACCATTTAGGATTCAATCCAGCAAGATACTTGAAGCAAATGAAAAAGTCCCATCATCTGTGGACAACTCCAAATGGATTTAAAACTATGTATGAGGTTGTAGTATTCTTCTCTGTAGAAGAACTTATCTTTATCCATTTTTCCCCCCTCAAGTAAACATGTGATCTATGGATTTCTGTCTTTACACAACTCTGAAGCAGAAACACATTAATCAACTTTATGTCTATCATTCCTTTTAACCACATATACAGAACTGGTAAATATGGAATTTTAAATTCAGAGAAGTTCAGTTTCAAAAGTAACTGTCATCTAAACCCTCATCGATCTGGGAAAGAAAAAAAAAGTAAAGTAAAATAAAAATGGAGTGGTGTATTATCAACTGCTACATGCCAGAGTGTTTACAGATAAAACAACTACAACTGCCTAAATCCCATTTTGTTAGAGTAATCTAAAGATTTAAGATTCCAAGAAACAGCAATAAAAATGGTTATAATCAATGAACAGATTCAAGTCAGTAAGTTATACAATGGGAATTAGACCTTTTTCTACAATCACTTCAGAAATCCACCTAGCTGTTAACTTGATAAAGTCCCTAAGTGCCACATCTACATATCTTTTAAATATCTTCAGGGATGGGGAGTTCACCACTTCCCTTGACAGCCCTTACAGAGAAGACATTTTCCCCAATATCTAATGTAAACCTCACAGGGTGGAATATAAGGCTGTTTCCTCACATGTTACCTGGGAGAAGACACTGACTCCCACTCACCACAACCTCTTTTCAAGTAGCTGTAGTGAGAGTGATAAGGTCTCTCCTTTTCTCCAGGCTAAACATCCCCATCTCCCCCAGCCACCCCTTGTAGTCTTGTGCTCCAGACCCTTCACCAGCTCTGCTGTCCTTCTCTGGACACACTCTGGCACCTCCATGTCCTTCTTGTTGTGAGTGGCCCAAAAGTGAATACAGGATTTGAGGCATGGCCTCACCAATGCTGAGTACAGGGGGACAATCCCTGTCCTGGTTCTGGTGGCCACACTGTTGCTGATACAGGCTGACATTCCATTGGCCTTCTTGGCCACCTGGGCACAGCTGGCTCATGTTCAGCTGCTGTTGACCAGCACCCCCAGGTCCTTTTCCCCTGGGTGGTTTTCCAGCCCCTCTGCCCCAGCCTTTAATGTTGCCTGGGGCTGTTGTGACCCAAGGGCAGGACCTGGCCCTGCAGAACCTCACACCATTGGCCCCAGCCTGGCCTGTCCAGATCCCTCTGCAGAGCCTTCCTGCCCTCCTGCAGATCAACACTACCACTCCAACTGGAGCTGTCTGCAAACTTGCTGAGGGAGGACTCTATCCCCTTGTCCATCCCATCTCTAAAGATGTTAAACAGAACTTCCCAAACAATCACCTAGTCATTTTAAAACTTTGAAAAGCAAGGTAAAATAAGCTGTAAAAGGCAACATTTGCAAGAGACACAGATGGGTTTTCTCTACTACTTGTTCTAAGAATGCTTTCTGAACCCTGCACTCTGTTCTTCAAAAGTAATTTACTGTGGAACAGGAACACAACTCTCCTGTTCCATCTGGGTGGAAGCTAATTGTGTATTCCTTCACAGAAGAGTTAACTATGTGAATTTTAAAGCAGCCTCAGGAAAGCTGATCTGGACAGCTGTAAGCAGAGGGAGCACACTTGGCAGGAGTGTCGGCATTCCATAAAAGCTGGTTGTTACAGACTGACTGACAACATTCCTGTCTCTGAGAGCAATCAGAAGTCACATCTGATGAATACTCTTGCTGACAGAGCTCTTTCAAAGCAAGTGCACTACAGAGACTAATTATATGCCTAATATTTTTGTTAGTATCTGAACAAATTCAGACAAAGAGGAAAAGCACATTTACTAACATAAATTAGGACTGCTGGATAAGGGTTGAAAACTAAAACCATAAAATCGATCCATGCACTAGCTTCTCTACGTGAGCTGGGTAAAACCCTGACTTCTGTAAGGACTTCAGTCCAATACTTCTGCTAATGATTCTCATTCCCTGTACACTGAGACACAGAGCTGCAGTTAATTTAATTGCTATATGTCTGGCTTTCTCTAGAAGATCTCACTAAAAAGTACCAGCAGTTTTTCTATGCAGTTTTAATGAAATTAACAGCTACAGAACTTCTAACACTAAGACAGTAAAGACTTCAGTATGATTTCAATGTCATACCATAGGGTAGATTTCTGCCTAATTTAACTAATGGATGCCAATAATGCTCTGGTAGGGGAAAAAAAATCACTAAATTGTTCTACTTATTTAATTTAGGACACTCACTGGTAAGACTCTGGGAAAACATTTTTGTTCATTATTAAGAGGCATTATAGAGCTAAAGCAATAATAAAAATACAAAGAGCTACTAGAGTAAGAGCAATTTCTTCGTCGTGATAAGCAGTTAATCACCATTTGCTCAAAAATTCATTAACATGGAAAAGCTGAATTTCAAGAAGTTCTGCTTACTGTTTCAACAAGAAGTAGTTTCCTGACAGAATCCTTCCTCTTACAACATCATTGAAGCCTTCTCTCCGTGTTGCAGCATACATACTTTCAGTGGAATCCTTCATGTCAGAACGATGTCCTGGAAAGAAAAGGCATTCTGGGTGTTAATACTTCTTGTAATCCTTAAGATTTAATAATGTCATAGTAGTAGAATAGGTCACTGTTTGCTGCAGCCTGACATGCTACTACTCCGGAAAAACAACAAAACACATTCCTGTTTTATTATGGAAATACTAAACTAGATTTTGAGCCCAGACACTGATATGCCTAGTAGTGAAATATATTACGTATTTATTTACCCATTTTTGTCTGCACAAGGTTTTTTGCTATATTCCATCTTGGAGAAATAGTATCAACCATCCAACCATGAAAAGAAAATCTATGAAAAACACTTTTTAGTCTATGAATAACACTTTTACATGGCATCCAACAATGTTTCTACTGTCTGAGAAAAAAGTTTTTTCAAAGGCCTTACCATATTCCAATCCATCAAACCTGGCCATATTTGATGCCACTTCTGCAGTGCACAGCACATGATAGCAGACAATTGAGTAAGGAGTGTGTGGTAGGCTCACTTCAACCACTTTAGCACCTGCATTCTTAAACAGGTCAGCAGCCTTTGACCAGAGAGCCAGAATTTCACTAGACAGCCCTGGTGCATGATATTCCTTAGAGGAAAAACAAGAACAGGAGTTATTTTACGTACTGGTTTACTTCTAATAGCAACTAAAACACAAATACTCCTTGCTAAAAATACAATGAAACCATTATCTTGCCACTATATGATTTAAAGTACCAATAAAAACTTTTTGCATCTACTAAATCCTATACAATGAAGGGGTACTAAATTAACAGGATTGAATCTTCTTAAGAGAATTATATTCATCCCAGCAGGATCGACATATGTATCACAGATCATGGAATTTCAGAAGTTTCTTCTGAAAGAGTAATTGCCCAGCTATTCCCATATTTATCTATCAAGACTAAACTGTACTGCTCTGCAGTCACAGGTACAAATTCTTCAGGTCTAAATCCTAAAACTAGGGCTGTTAGCCCCTGTTGTTAACGCTTACAATGTTATCAGTGGCAACTGGCACACCTTGGTGAAACAAATAAAACCACCCACCAAAGAAGAACTACAATCAAGGGGTTGGGAGAGACTTAGAGTAGCTACTTTCCTATTTCACAGACAAATTATAGATATTATATTAAAATTCCCTGGTTTTAAAGATACTTGCTTTAGTTCTAAACCATAATATCAGGGTCATAATACTGTCTGATTTCTGAGTAGCTATGACCCATGTTTAATGTATGCATGTATCTGTTTAGAATAACCTGTAGCAGTAGAAAAAACTGTCCAAAAGATAGGAAAAATTAACCAACATCACAATTTTAGATTTATCAAGATTGAAACAGTATGCAGCTGATCAATTTTCCAGGCACGTAATTTTTCCATTTCACAGATTGTGAATAATCAGTCAGTGGACATCTCTGCTTACCAAATTAAAACTTTTGCTATGCCTTTTCTAGCTTAGGTTCCAATGCTGAGAATACAATTAATAAACGTTATTTACATTGTCTCTTTGAAGGCAGAGCCTTTATTAAATTAAAAAAAGGCTCAAGTCCCAAACTTTGTTCCTAAATTTCAAACAAACATGATTGAATTGCATACATCAGATGCCAAATTACAGATGTCTTTCAGTTCTTATTAGGATTCTGCAAATCACAGCTCCTTGTGCCATTCAATGGCCTTTAAAATTCTGCTCTATATTAACACAGTGGTATTTAGGCAAGGATCCCAAAGCTCTGCACAAACCAATACCAAGCTCACTGCGTGGGAAGGCACCAAGAGCAACTTGTTCGAGGTTACAGAGTAGACTAAGGAAAGGGCAACAGAGAGAACCAAGAACTGAAGTTCCCCATTTCCCCTAAGTTCCTGACAGTGCTTCCTACCACAATGACAACATGTTTTAGGTGATGCATTACTGTATGCTTACTCCAAATTGCCTGGACAGGCAACAGAGCAAACACATACTGTTCTTTTCCAGGAGCTGCTTTTACTGTCTTCACTGTTTCCAATCATGGGAGACTAGGAGGTGGTGGCCAAGACAAGTATTTTTTTGTTATGTGTCTTTTATTTGTTCTTCCTGTCCATAACTGTTAACAGGATTTAAATGTTACCTTTGGAATTCCAATTGAAAGCTTGCTGACATCAGTCAAGTTAGGTAGTTCAAACGGCTTAAAGTCATCCTGAATTGTGGTAGAGTCCTTAGGATCATGTCCAGCAAGTGAACCTGAAAAAGACACCAAATGTGAAGACCAGGAAAAAGTTAGTTAGTTAGGATTCAGTCTGTTTTGAGGAAATGTTGTAAACAAAGGTGTATGACAGAGTAATACCTAACAAAACTGCTGCATCATCCACACATCTGGTTAGGATTCCTGGCACATCCATGGAGTTCACTAGAGGAATGAGACCATGGCGAGAGATCAGTCCATATGTTGGCTTTAAACCTACAACACCACAGTGAGCAGCAGGGTTTCGGGTAGATCCTCCTGTGTCTGACCCTAAGGCTCTATGGTTTCAAAAGGATCATCATTAGTAAGAGAATTCAGAACATTTCCAAATCATAAGAACGTGTGGCTTTGAGATGCATGGATTTAAAACTGTAAATTCTTCCAGACCACAAGTCATAATCACACAGCCTAAATTCCAGTCTGCTCTCTATGTCTATTTTTCATTTGTTCTCTGATTTTTCTTAGGGTCTCTGAATTTGCCATTAGGAGAGTCCAGTTCTCTTCACAAAGAAAAGGCAGATAGGTAGAATTCAGACCATCTGAAAATGGCCCCAAATATCTTTTTCTGCCTTCCCTGCCCCAATACTGTGGTCTGTTCCAATACTCTGGACTCCAACTGGCACATCTGATTTAGGGAACAATTTTCAACACTTATATCTTATTTATTGGGTAACCAATGCACCATGAATCAGCATTTTCCAGGATAAAAAGGAAGAATGACACTTCTTGCCCCTAACAAGAGGGCATACTTTGGAAAGATGTTTTTCCTGTTTCCAAATCTACAAAGATTGATCAGAACTCCCAGTTTACATTAGCTTAGGTACAATTAAAACACAGTATATTATTATCATTATTATTATATTGAATTCCTCTTTCCTTATCCACAAGTGAAACCTTGTTCTTTCTAAATTGAAACTTTTATTTCAAAAACTGTATTGCAATGAAACATGTTGTTCTCTTGTTTTTAATAAATTTAACTCAAGCAGCATTAAAAAGACAAAGCAGTTTTCATTCAAATCTTTGCCAAAACCAATTTAAACTCCAGAAATAGGTATAATTTTTATTGAAGTGAGTATATGGCTTTTCCCATAGCCATTTGTTTATGAGATGGCTGAACCAATTCAACTGACTTTCCTGAAGTGGAATTTTTTCCAAAGCATTTGTGTTGATGTAAAACATCCTCAACTTTATAGCATTTTTGGACATCCAAATCCCAAACTGAAAATGTAAAGACTGGCAGCATTCCTGGTGCTTGAAAGACACTAATAGGATGGATATACAATAGGTTATATGCAATAAAATAGCTGGACAAAAAAATCTCCCTGATCTGACAATGTGCTGAGCAGTGCAAAATGGAAGCCCAGCAACATAGGAAAAGGTGCCAGACCCTCTCAGGATCAGCCCATTCTGGCTCAGGATGAGAACCAGCAGTCCTTGGGAATGGCTGCACTGAGTTCAATTTCAACAGTATTAAAATGTTGAGTAGGTTACATCCCAGTAAAGGGCAAGGATAAGAAGAGATATATAACTTTAAAAAGTAATTTAAAGAGTTGTAATCAACGTTAGCAAGAATATTTTAACATCAAAATAGATGCTTGTAATGTAGTCTATGGGCAAATAAGGATAAAGTAACTAAAGAGCATTTTTAAACACCTTCCAATTAAGAGCAGAATTGAAATAATCTTCTATAAAACATGTTCCGACATGTAGCTCTAAAAATTGCCATAAAATGCAAGGTGTAAAGGTTTGTGATCAGTTTGAACAGTCAGATGGAGAAGACAGTATAGACAACTGACTTGCTAAAACAGAGTGTTGATATTCCATGCAGTTAGTAATTACTATTTAAAAAAAAAAGTCCAGTTTGTTTAAATTTATTTAGGAAAAAACTCCAAACAACCATAAACACACACTTGCCTAAAAAAACACCCCAACACTAAAATTGTTTTCTAAGTTAAAAACAGGGAACTCTGTAAGTATCTATGTAGTAAGTACTCTGTACTCTTTTGTTAAATAAGAGATTTGAAAGTTTTTAGGTCCCAAATCTCATGTACTATTACATAACTGTGCTATAAAGACAAAGGAGCAGAGGAAAGATTATTATACTGTTACAAATTGAGGGATCTCTTAATTTTCTGAATTACATTTTCAGTGTGTATTTGTGTAATGCAATTAGGGAGGAAGAGGATGCGTCACAAACCCCTTAAGACTTTTTAAGAGATTATGTGAGAATAAAACTGTCACTCCCTTACTGCCATCATAATTTTATATATATTTCACAAAGTGCAAAGTGGTCATACCACTGAATAATGCCTGAAATGAGTAAATCTAAATTTGCCTGCATGGATTAATTCTGGCTTCATGATATGCCACGAGTAACCTAGGGATGCTGAAATAAATTTTTGCATGCCAGTGCCAATAACCCTCTTACTTCCTACTAGCTTATGAGAAAGTTATAAAATTAAAACACTCCAAAAATATTTTGAGACATTTAGGGAAAGACAATTTTAAAAGCCTCTTACGCAAAACATGTGAAAGACGACACAGCAGCCGCGCTGCCTCCTGAGCTCCCTCCTGTTATTACCCAGTTTGACTCTTCATCTTCAGAATGGGATTTTGGGACAGACTTTTCCTTGTACTGTTTTGAATAACTCCAGGGATTTCTGACTGGTCCAAACACTCCATCCGTGCTCCCAGAACTGAGATAGTCAGACAGGACAAATACAGACAGAAGTGACAAATGACACAGTTGTATTCCTCAATTTATTTTTTTTAATCCAATTCCTCATCATGCTTGCAAATTCAATTTCAACACAAGAAGACTGGTGTATGTAAATCCTTAAGCAGTCAACTTCTACAACATTATATACAAAATTCATAGCTGTTCATCAGTTCCTGACACAGAACCTGAACTGGTACCTCTTTCTAACTTCTGCTAATGCCACTGAAACAAACAGAGTCACAAAGACCTAAAACTGATTTAAGATATGTAACAGTACAGGAGCATATCTCTTTCAAAACCAAGGTATTCTGTTTTTCCAGCCCTGTATTTGACACAAGATCACTGTTGTGAGGAAAAACATGCTGCTAGAGGTGGAGAAAAGCTCCACAATACCAGGAACACACATTTCTCTGAAATGCCACACTATTATTCACTCTGTAGCCCTCTGCAGAGACCACAGTTCACTGGTTCAGAATGCCAGACTGGCTTCTCAGAAACTGGTTTCAGCCAGCTTGTGTCACCTAGGTGTGAGCTGACACCAGAAGCAGGGCAGGGCATACTTTCCTCCTTCCTCAGGCCCTCTACCCCATGCTCCCCCTGACTGCCAGGTGCCAGTGTTACCAGCTGTATCATCAGACAGAACAGGCAGCTCTCAGCAGTTGAAAACAAATCTTATTGAGACATCACTACTTTAGAGCTGGATCTGCTCCCTGATCAAGAGATCATGCAAACACACAGACCAGAATGAGAAACCAGTATTGGGATAAGCTCTTTAGGAGAATCCTGTGCTTTAATGAACTTAGACCAGCTGTAATACTGCATTATCAGGTTTCTCCCCAGCTTTTTGCCTGCTCTTCCTCTGAGGAATAGCTTTTTACATAAAAATTACTTTATTCAAAACAATATTGTCCAAGCACTTCCACCCCATCCATGTGAATTTCCAATCAAACCTTGGACTCTGGTTTTCAGTATAATAAAACCAAAATACAGCATTTACTGTTTTTCACAGGTAACTAAATCTCAGAGATTCCCTTCCAAACCTGGCAGTAATTCCCATCCCCAACAGCCCAATGCCATTCTCTGCTACAGCTTGGCTGCCTTCACTGATTTGCAGAAGAATCAATTTGTAGGAGCATTTTTGAATGTGCTCCTGACAAAAAGTCACCACCATTAGCTTAGGCAACTTAAAAGCCTTGCCCTCGATTAGCCTGTGTGCAGCAAATCAGGGAGTACCCATACAAATCACCCCAGTGGTCAGATGGCAGAGGCAGTGGCTGCCACTGGGGGCACGATTACAATTACCTAAGGGCAAAAAGCCATCAGTAAGGAGAGAGGAAAAGGCAGCAATTAACTGTGTTGTAACCAATTCTATAAACACACTACTGAATCTACAAGAAGGCCACTTGTCCTTGGCCTTCTCCTGCAAAAGCTGGACTGCTTCCTGCCTCTCAAGCACACTTGAACACTATGTTCACAAAACTCAGCGTCTGTATCATTTACACAACACTACAAAGGCTCAGGGAAAAGTTCATGCAGCTCTGTGTACCCTTCCAGTAAGTATTCATTGTTGTCTTGCCTCACAGAAAGGAGTTAAGGATTACAGGTAGATTGGAACAGATGGTATGTAAGCTATTTTATGTAAAATCAACACATTAAAAATCATAAACATCACTCACCCCATTGCAAATTCATCTAGGTTTGTTTTACCTAAAAGCACAGCTCCCTGATCCAGTAACTTCTGAACTACTGTAGCATTGTAAGGAGAAATATAACCTGAAAACAATCAAAACAATTAAGAGCAACTGGTGAGATGCAAGTTATTTTTACAAGTAGCTACTCTGAACATTTTGATGCTGTCATTACCACTCAGACTTTACATAATGATGAGAACTAGACCTCAAATGGTAACCAATTCACTTCATGAATGATAACAGGGGCTTCTTCACTCCCACTTTCATCAGGAACAAGGACATCACTCCTAATACTCATTGCAATCAATCACATAAATGTGCTTTAAGGAATGCGCTTTAAAGCACATGAGAATGTGCTTTAAGGAAAAGCATCTCAGGTAATATAACAACTTTTACAACAGTGAAGTCATATTTTGTTTCTTCTGCTATTAAAAAAAAACCACAATCAAATCAGAGGACTGCTAATTTACTTCAACTGTCTTCCACAAGGATTAATATAAAGTTTTACTTTGTGCAGAATAAAACAGATATAAGAAATGTTTCCTACTTTTGTTTTTACTATAAAAACACTGTAATGCCTGAAAATGTTCATGAACTGTTAATAAAAACAATGAGTTTAGGAAAGAAAAAAATTTCCTTAAAAGCATTATAGAATGTGATTGCATGTTGGGATTGTTAACATCTGCCTTTACTACAGCCACCTAAAACCAATGTGAAGGAAAACGAGAATTTTGGAACTATTTTATTGTAGTGCATAGGTTTTTATTATAAATGTTGTTAAATGCATACAAATATAAAGAGATAACATGCTTAGAAGAAGGAAAAGATCCATCTGTAATACCAGATGAACTGGCTAGTGAAACTGGATAAATGTATTTCCTCAAATGACACCAGCTCATTTTTTGAAAATACTTGGATTTCTGGAAGACTCCAGTCCATAAACCCTCCAAAGAGCAAAATATCTGTTTCTATTTTAAAAGCTTTACTGTACCTTTTAGCATGTTTGATGCACATGTTGTCTCAATGCCAGCTGTATTAAAGTTGTCTTTTACAGCAATAGGAATTCCATCTAGAATGCCCAGTGGCTGACCTACAATGAAATGATTGTAAAACAACAGAAATTAAAGCAAAATGTGCCCTACATATGTTCTCATCGATTACTGATTATTTTACATGTCCCTTTGGGTGATTTTGAAAGCAAGATTGCTTTCCACTTGGCATTTGATGGTTGTCTGTTCCATTTTCAAGAACCACCTTCCATTCCAACTCAAGCATTGAGCACTCTGCCCAAACCAGACCTCGTGTCTAAGCCCTCCACCTGCTTTCATCCAGGCTGGCTGTCCCAATGGAGTGCATTCCAATGTCACCACACAGTGCTTATTGCAGCCATAGGTGCTACTAAATCCACCCTATCACTAGGCTTGGAGCCATGAACTCTGCCTACCTGACATACACAGTAGATTAATTACTGAAACAGAGAAAATCTTTCCCAAGTAATTGATTATCCACCATCAGAAAAAACCCCAGAACCAACAAATACCACAAAAAAAAACCAAAACAAAACAAAAAAAACCCCAAAACCTAAATGGCCTACATTAGGAAGCAAAACAACCTGACAATTTTATTGAGCTGTCAGAGGACAGCAAGTGTCACACATGAAGGAAAACATGTACTCTACTAGGTGAAATTTACCTTTCCTGCCTTTCTTGAAACACAAAGGAAAACAAGGATGGCCATCTTCTAAATGCTGCATGTAACAGGACTGAAAGCTGTTCTGTTCTCCAATTACTAACTGCAATTAATAAAGCTACATTATTTTAATTTACATTCTTAATTAAAAACTCGATAGGTTGTGCTAGCTGTTTGCCTATCCCAGTCTGGAGGCCTGTGAATGACCACTGCATTTGCCTATTCATCGCAGCTGTTGGCTACATATTCCAAATGAACTGCTGAGGGAAAGAAGCAGCAGACACCAAGCAGCAGTGCTGTCCAAGAGGCACAGAGCCTATTTAACCTGCAGTGCCTCGTTTGGTCCAGGTTTTCCTTCTGTTTTTTTGGCCTAAATACTCTCCTGAGTGCCAAGTGTATACCCACGGAAATCTCAAGTGTGAGCTTCATCTCCCAAGAGTCAAACAAGCCAAGACATCCCCTTTAAAAAGCAAAGGTGCTTCGTCTAACACAGACAGCTCCTCCTCAGCAGCTTCTTAAGGACTGACATTAGTTACAAACCAACATACCTCTTTTATATCTTTCCTCTGATTCTTCAGCCTGCTTCAAAGCGGTCTCTTCCGCTACGGTGATGTATGCATTCAGAAACTTGGTGCTTTTGATGAGGGCCAGGCATCGCTGGCAGAGCTCCGTGGGAGCGACTCGTCCTTCCTTCAACGCCGCCGACACCTGGGAGCGCAGCCCGTCGTTCAGGGCAGCCGCCGGCCAGAGGCCGCGCCGGGGCGGAACGGGAAGAAAGCGCCATCCCCGCTGGGGGAAGGAGCGCACGGGAAGCGCTCTCCCGGGCCGCCCCGGGGAAGGGGAACGCGAGGGTCACCTTGCGAACCCGCCCCGCTCCTCGGCATCCCCGGCAGGCGGACAGACCCCACTCACCTGGCGGAGAGAGGCGCGCAGCATGGCTCTCCCTGCCCGTCGCCGCCTCCTCACGCCCGCCGAGCGACCCCTGTCCTTACCCCGGCGCGGCGGCCGCGCGCCGCCATCTTGCCGCAACACCCCGCGGCACCATTGGCAGGGCGGCCAAGAAGGCGGCCGCCCATTGGCTGCGGGGGCCGCTGGGCTGAGCGCTGTGGGGCGAAGGAGCGCCCCGGCCCGATCCCGATCCTTATCCCGATCCCGAACCCGATCGCGAGCCTGGGGCCCGGCCCGGCCCGGCTGCCCTGGCCATGCTGTCATGGGGAGCGGCGGGCGGGCGGGCGCTGCGCTGGGCGAACGGGCGGGTACCGGCCCGCGGCTTCCGCGCCTCTCCGCGGGCGCGGATCGCCATGCCCAGCTGGGTCATAGACCGGTACGGCAGCAACGAGGTGCTGCGCTTCACCAGGGAGATGATGTTCCCCATCATACACTTCCCGAACGAGGTCATCATTAAGGTTCACGCTGCGAGCCTGAACCCCATCGACCTCAGCATGAGAAGTAAGTGCCGAGCCCGAGCAGCCGCGGCCGGGCTGCCGGGATGGCAGGGGCTGTGCTGGGGCTGCGGCTCCGGTGACCCGAGCGGTGCCCGGGCACCGGCCTGGCCCGGCAGTGTCCAGGGCTGCCTCAACACACGTGTTTCCCCGAGCCCTGTGGAAATCCGCCGCCTCTTGGAAACTCCACTTTTTTCCAGGTTCTCGGGGAAGAACGATACACAAAGCCACTGACAAGAGTGTGCGCGTGTGTGTTGAGAGGGTGAACTTTCAATTGAGCGATTGTGGTGCTGCTCTCTTGACCGAGATACGCCCGGCCAAGGAGCAGCATTCCCCCTAAGTGATGCTGGATTTTCCCATCTCCTGGAGGTGAATGGGGCTGGAGGCCCAAGTTCTGCCAAGTCGGTTTGCCACGACCTAAGGCAAACCGTGGTGTTCATTGCCATGCCCATCCTAAACTGGCATCTGGAGACGTGCTGTCATCCCGCCCGGGAAATCTGGCTCTTTCACTGCCCGGCTCTTTGTATTTGACACATTTAATTAGGTTTTTCCCCCCAGTTTCTGTGTTTGAAACACGAGAAGGAAGTTGTGGTAGTAGAATACCTTGTATTTCCTGTGTAGAAGTGCTTGCATATTGAATCAGATTCAGTAGAACAAGCAAATATATCTGTAGGAAGCCTGCTGACCCAGCTGTAATCTGTGCTTTGGGTCTCTAAAAATGAATTTTAAAAAATCTTTGAATATAGTTGGGGGTTTAGTGATGGGACATTTCCTATCTGAGGATTCCTGGTAAGACACTTTCTGGCATGATAGGGCCCCTAGGTGGACTTTTCCAAACAATTGAGTGGGTATACACGCCCAAATGCAGGCTCTTTTTAGGCTGAGCACTGTTATTAGTTGGGTAATTCTGAGACTTCACCGCCTTTGTCTGTTGCTTACTAAATAAAAGTCCAGGTTACTCATCTTAGGAGCTATGCCTTGTTATTTTTTACACTTGCTCTTTATCTCTAAAATCTGTAAAAGTGTGAAATATTGCAGATTTTTTGCATGCTTTAGTTATAACAGAAATGAGGCACGTTATGGATAGCTGGTGCTTTCTAATTGGAATTGCACAGTTAATAAATGAGCACTCAGTGTGGTATGTTGTGGTTGATTCCATGTTTTGCAGGTGGTTATGGTGCAACTGCATTAAATATGAAGCGGGATCCCCTGAAACTCAAAACCGGCGAGACTGAATTTCCTCTAACGCTCGGTCGAGATGTCTCTGGTGTGGTTATGGAATGTGGACTGGGTGTGTCTTATTTCAAACCTGGAGATGAGGTGATACCACCAATGTCTTATTTTATTTCTTTTTTCCAAAATGTACACTTAAAATATACTATGAGATGTTCAGCATTCATTCTCCTCATAATTAATTTTTTAATGCTGTTGCATGCTTAATAAGGCCTATCTGGCAGTAAATTCCTAGAGTACTTTCTTCCCTTCATTTTTTTCTGTGAAAAACATGGTCTCATGGTCTTTCAGAGACTTGCTTCTGCAAGTTAATGTCCCTTCTGGGTTTTAGTTTTTGGACCATTGCTGCAGTAGCAAGAGTGGAATTTGTTTGTTTATAAGTGCACACTCAAGAGTGCCACTTTGTTTTTAATTGAAGGTAGAATTCTAACAAGAAGAGATTTGTTTTTATTTTTCTTGAGTAGCTTGGAGTAGGAACTTTGGCTTAACCCAAGAAGCACTTCATGGGTGCCCACACAAATACTGATACTGTTTGCTTTCACCTTCACCAGTTGCTTTCACATTTCATCAGTTTTAGCATAGCAAATCCTGATTCTGCACCATCCTCACCCCTCTAATCTGGGCTTTCCTGGCATGGGAGTAGTTTGGGGGGAGTTGAAAAATTATGTCTTATACACAATGCAGTACAATTTATTCACATAGCCCTCCAGTCCTTCATATAGTTGGTAGTCGGTTTTGTGATTTTTTTTTTTTTTTTGGTGTAAAATAAGCTAAATCTGGTTTCTGATAAACAGTGAAGACATTCTGTGAATTGTAAAAAAAGATTTCTTTAATGAGGGAAACTTCTGTGTACATACAATAGTGTGCAAGGCTACAAAAATTGATAGCTGTTTTCTGTTTGGTTTTAGGTGTGGGCAGCAATTCCCCCATGGAAACAAGGCACTCTGTCAGAGTTTGTGGTAGCTAGTGGAAATGAGGTAAACTTCCAAAACTCTGGCTAACAAAACCTCAAAGTTGTAAAGACGGCATTTTTCTTCTTCAGTATCTAAGTAACTTTATTTCTTAGTGCTTGGATTGATTCGTACTCCAGCTAGTTTTGAAGATGGCTGAAAATGTGCAATACACAATCTGCAATTCAGTAAAGCTTTTTTAAATATTTCAGTGTCACATAGGAGCTGCTGTGTGACTTAGTTATGGTTTTATTTCAGGTATCTTTTAAGCCAAAGTGTCTCAGTCACACAGAAGCTGCTGCCTTACCATATGTTGGTCTCACTGCGTGGTCTGCACTTAACCAAGTGGGAGGACTGAACCAAAGTAATTGTAGTGGGAAAAGGTAAGTAAACAGTTCTGGTGCTAAAACTAAAGTTCTTCATTTTTATATTGAGCTGCTTGTAAGACATGTCCAGCAGCAATAAAGACTGTTACACCATGACATTGATACCGATCAGCTGTCTGAGGATGATGGATTCTGTCTACACAGCTGCTGAGAGAGGCTTCTTTAGAGGAAGGCTCAGATGAGGTCCCTGTATAGAGGTAAAAAATGCCCACCCAGAGAAGTTGTGGATGCCCTCACATCCACAAGTGGAAATGCTTAAGGCCAGGTTGGGTGGAGCTCTGGACAACCTGCCCCAGTGAAGGGTGTCTCTGTGCAGAGCAGGGCAGTTGGAACTAGGTGATCTTTGAGGGCCCATCCAACCTAGGCTGTTCTATGATTCCAATCCAATGTATATCTAATGTATGGGCTATATAGAGAATTTGAGGATGTTATCTCCAAGAATTTGTAGGGACTTTGCTTTTCAGCTAGCCAAATGTAATATCCTCTCAGTTGTACTGGCAGCTCACAAAAAGCCCTCTCAAGGACAGAGATGTGGTTCAGTCACCTCCTGCATGCATGGCCCATTTGGAACAGACTGGTTTTCCAGCTTTTTGAGAAAAATGAGCAGGTGACTGACTCTTACTTGACCTGCAGGCCAGAACTTTGATGAGGTCAGGAATGCAGACAAGAAAAGGAGAATGTACAAGACAAGCAGCCAATCAAATAAAAAAATTGGCTTTGTTTATCAGTCTTTTGATCTGACAATGGCAGATGAGGAAAAATGCAGTGAAAGGTTGGAGCAAAAACCATTTTTCTTCTGATAATTGAAATCTTCAGTTATTTTGACCTTTGGATGTTTGAGTAAATAGATAGCAAGATCTTCAGAATGGAAATGAGGGCAAAAGTAAAACTATGGGAGTTGAAAAACAGTAGTTAAAATTACTGTACTGCATCACAGATTTAGGTCATAAAGTAATTACTGGGCAGCAGAAGTCTTGGATGCCTGACCTCTTCTTATCTTGGCTGATACTTTGTAATGCAACACATTGCAAAGGACACTAGATTGATTAAAATTCTTCACCCACATCTCTAGAAGACAATCGAGTGAGTGATTATTCATGTGTCACAGTGAACTTCATAATGAAAATATTGAGTATTTTTTCTAAAGGTAAACAATGTTTTGAGAAGATGAAATTGCAAAATTTAAAGGAGTTTCAAAGAGACATGATTGAAATTAACTTCCAGCTAGTAATAAAATTCTATACAAGATCACCTTACTTTTTTATTTTTCAGTATTTAGACTTTTTAGTATCTTAACTTTCACACATAAATAGAATTAACCTAAAGATACACTGATAGGCTAGTTTTATTTAAATTTTCTTTCCAATCTTCAGGTAAGTGTTTAGATTGTTAGCAGTAAAATTGAAACTGCATTTGTAATGTAATCTTTACATTTAATATTTACTTTCATGTTCCAAATAAATTTTTAATTACTCTGTCAGCAAACTACATTTGTAATGTAATCTTTACATTTAATATTTACTTTCATGTTCCAAATAAATTTTTAATTACTCTGTCAGCAAAAACCCATTTTAATGTACTTTAAAAATATTATATTTCCTATCTATAAATTTTGAACTGTAAAACCAGCAGTGAATGACTTATGTGATGGTACCTTTTTTCCTCCTGAAATAGTGCTTGTAGGAAAGTGTTTAAAGTGCATTGAAGAGGCTGTGCAAAATTATATTCCATGAATCCTCAGGGCAATAATTTAAAAATACAACAGTTTATACAGCGTTTCCTAATTTCTTTAGATCATATATTTGGTAAGAAGTTACCTACGTGTGTGATTTTGTGTCAGTCTTTCTGTCTCCTGTAGTTGTAGGTAAATAGCTATGTAGAAGGGTGCACACACACAGAAAAATGTCTTATTTGGGCAGAGCAGCTGTATTCTTGATGAAAGCTCCTTCACTGGTGCTTTAGTGCAATGTTGGGACACCTTAAAAGCAGTGAGATTTTTCTATTGGTGTGTATTGTTCTCTTTGCCTCTTTTGAGGCATTAGTGTGGGCTAACCAGAAACACTTGCTGTTAGTCCAGTGTCTGGCTGTGCATTGATCTGGCAGATTATCTGCTCCATCTGCACATACTTTCACAGGTTATGTTCTTACAAGTTTCCTGAAGTGTGCTCTCATTGTTTGTGAACACTCCTGCAATTCCAGTCATTTTTCCATAGCCTTTATTCTATACCACTCTAATTAATTAATGTCAATATTCTTGTAGAAGCTTAAATGTTCTTACTGTCCTAAATGTTCAAAATGACTGTGTTGTGTTGAAGTTATCTGTGGCTACCTCATATGTGCCACTGACCTGTTTCAATAGAGAGGAGATATGCTTGTTCAACATTAGATGTTAAATATCTTGCTTTCTGTATTCAGAAAATGCATGACAGAAACCTGACAGTTTGAGAAGTTATTCAAAGTGCTTACATTGCTTTTAAATAAAAGTCTTTATGTAAATGCAGAAGCAATATCTTAGACTTTCATGTATGCTGGGCAGAGATGCTGGATTCTCTTAATGTAAGCTACCAAACAGACTCCTGGTTCATACGGTCACGGTGAAAATTTGAATGGTATAATACCCCAAGAAAATATTTTTTCAATGTCTGTGTGTTATTTCATCATTTTATCTGTTGAGAAGTACAAATTGAGTGTAGGTTGTAAAACTTCTTGATAGGGTAAACAGTGCTTGATCCAGGAATAAATTTCTTGAGGACATTTTGTTGGCATAATCAAATGAAATATAATTTTATATCTAAATAAAGTTGATATATTTAGTCAATAAATACATTAATTTTACAACTATATAAAATCACTGCATTTATTCAATTGTTATCTTGCATGTAACTCCGCCACTGAAATTTTTTAATTATTTATAATCTGGAGAAAATATTAGTCCTTGATCTGTACCCACTCCCCACCCTCTATGTGTTCTGGTGGGGGGCACACTCAGCTGAGACAGGTCCTGCCTCCTGATGCTCGTTTCTGACCTCACCATAGCTCCAAGCAGGGCCTAGGGAGATGGGCTAAACTTTCAAATCTCATGCTGTGCTTATTTGGAGAAATCTGCTCCCTCTGATTGTTTGAACTGCTGAGCCCCATGGAGGGCTTGGTGAATGTTGTGCCTCTGTCAGAAGGGAGGAAAGCCTGGGCTACAAATGTTCTTTTTGTTCTTTTGAAAAAATTGGTTCTCTTGGATCCCTGCCCAGGTCAGAAGATTTGTTAATTTGGTCCCTGGTGCAAATACTTTTATATTAATTTACTCCTGACCTCACCCTTGCAGTGCAAACAGGTAGTTTCTATGATGTGTTTTCTCCTGGCTCTGTTTTCCTGAGGCAGTGCACACAAAACTGTTCCTGCTTTGGCACTTGCCACCATCTGTCATTCAGTACTGTCCTAACAGGTCCTGCACCTTCAATCACCACCCCTCTTACTTGTGTGTCTTGCTGTTGTCAGTGCTGCTGGGCTGCTGCACATGGATCTCCTGTGCAGATGTGGTTTGTCTCAGAAATGAAGAGCTTTCTTGAAGTCACAGTGTGTGGAGAGAGTTTTAATGATTGTAAGGTGTGATAGAAAATAGCCCATGTAACATAGGAACAAACTGAATCTCAGAAATATTTCTACCTGAAGGAATCCTGAAGGGCTTTTATTGAAGGAGAAAAAAAAAAGTCCCAGCCAAGCTGCTCCCCAAACTGAAAATGTTACCTAAATCCTTTGAGCAAATTGTACATTTTAGGATGGCAGCTTTCCCCCAATTATGTAGTAGAAGAAATGCACTTTAACTAAGGAGTGAAATTGTAAAGGCAGTTTGAAAAGGTTTTTTTGAAAGGATTTAATTGTGACTGTCCTTTTTAAGGATAAAGATGGGTTTAACCCAAAATCTTGACTGTAGGATCCTGGAGCCTTTTCGAGTATACTGAAGTCGAAATATGTGTGTTGCTGTGGGCATCTGTTGTTAGAAGCCTGGTTCTGAGGATAAGTACATTTTGGCAGATTTAAAAGCTGCAGGCTTTGTGGTATTGTGGTTTCATATTCTTAATCTGAATTTTGCAGCTTGGATCAGTGAAATGGGAGGGAACAGAATCTGATCACTTACAAAAGGAGTATTTCAAAATGGATAGTGTGACCACAGCCAAGTCTCTTAGGCTACTTCAAAGAACTTTTGTAAGCTGAGACTCCAGATTGTATAGTACAGTTTTGTACTGTAAAAAGCAATTTCCTTCAACATCTTTTACTGTGAGATTTAAAACAGGAATTTCACCAGCTTCTGAAGATTCTGAGATTTTTCTGGCAAATGGAAGCTCTGAGAAACATGATGTTCCCCAATCCTGTGCCAGGACTTCATCTTGGATCTTCTTTTTGTCCTAGAATTAGCAAATGGATCCAAAGACAAAGGCACTGTTTGCAACTTGAGCTGCAAGGTTTTCTTACTAATTCACTTTCTGATGTTTAGTTATTTAATAAAATATTTGGATTAAATTTTTGAACAGCGTTTAGGCTTCTAGCGCTAAGGTCCTCACACAAGTTAACTTGTATTAATTTTTTTTTGAAATTTAGGGTTATCAGTTAAAATGAACTCTCAGTTGCTAATTATTAGGCAATATACTCTTTCATTTTCTTGCTTGTGTGCCAGTTCCCACAAGCTGGCATTTACAGGGTCTTGTTGAGATGTACTGGAAGGAACTAGAAAAATTCTACTGCTTTTTTTTCCTAAAGAAAAATACACTCAATTTAATAAAAATTAAATTTGTTAGTGGTGAGGGCACTTCATTGTATTTTTGTCTTTTAGATTATGCAATATGGGATAATTATGTTCCATATGTTCTGCAGTTCACAGTCTCATTAAATAATGTCATAATTAACTACTTTTTCTCTTAGATGGGACCGATTTTTGTAAAATGCTGGTGAATTGGATTTTTTTCTTTAGGAGATGTGACAGTGGAGTCTGGGAGACAGGAAGGGCTCTTGATTGATTTTGTCCCAAACGAAACAATTACATTTGGGAAAGTGAGGACAGGTGCAGGAGTTTTGAGTGATAGAAGTGCTACTACCTGACAGCTCCACTGCCTGCATTTAGAAGAAAGGACATATGAGGAAGTCTCTTTGGCTGTGCTGAGATAATGTTTTTGGCACAGGACACATGATCAGCAATGTTAAGTCACATTTTTGGCTATCTGAGCAGTTAACCACTCTTGAATAACATTGAATGACCAAACCAATCTTTTGCTAAAAATAATTCAGCGTCAGAGGTGTATAATAAACATTAGAATACATAATTACTCCAGAGTTTATTTAAAGAACTATTAAATATATTTTAATTTTCTCTTACAGAATATTAATATTAGGAGCTTCAGGAGGAGTTGGTACATTTGCTGTACAGGTAATATTATCCAGCATGCCCAGGATTAATCTTCAAGCATTTCAGTATGAAAAAAAATAACAGCAGGGGAATTGAGAAAAGGAATAGAGAAATAGCAAGCTCTCTATATAGCAAGATTAATAGCAAGATCAGTCTGCCTGATTGAGAAGATTGATATTTCCAAAAGTCAAGTATTTTCAGATTTATTGCTTTCCGTTTATTATGTTGTATTATTTTAAAGTAGGAAATAGGGACTTTCAAAGAAAGGAGTTGGGTGTAAGATCACATTTCACAATTTGGGTGCAGGAAATCTCTGATTGGTGTAAGTTGAAATATGTAGGCTGTTCTTATTATCTTTCATTCAGCTCTGTGCTCTAAATAGGAGCAGAACTTGGTGTATGAGTGGGAAAACTGATGGAGAATGTCACCTACCACAACTGCTGTAGCTGGTCAAATGATGTGAGAGGCCATCAGGCTTTTGTGTGCAGTGGCTGTAAAGCACAGAGGCTTAGATTTACTTTCCCTCACTGTCTTTGCCTTGCTGCCTTTTTGTCTGTCTGTTCAGTAGCTCTAAACTTTGGAAAGTCAACATGCTCTTTTGTTACTTCATTAGTTGTGGAACATCCTCTTTCATGCTCTCAGTTAATTTGGGAGTTTTGATTCTAATTACTATCATCTCATGCTGAAAAATCTTTCTCTCAAGATTATAAAAAATACAGAAGTTGGGTGATTGCATCACTGCTTTCTGTGTTACTAGGCCATAAGCACAGTGGTTTTAAAGAGGTTTACAGCAGAATTTTTTGTGGTATGCTATTTGCCTGATCTTTGATGAAGCAGGTGACTTTTAGTATGAAAGGCTGACCAGCTACTGACTAGTTACAATTTGTAACTGATCAATCCTGGATAAACTAAGTTAATTAACCTGGAATAAAGGTAAAAAGTGTTAGTGTGAATGAAAAAATGAGATGCCAAAAGAGATAAATAACTAGCAAAAATCCTTTACTTTGCTATAGCTTTTGGAGTAGAAGATAACCTGATATTGTCCCTGTGATAAATCAGACATTATTTCCTTCTTTTTCTTTTTACTAGTACTTAACCTATTTGCAGTAATATGAAATACTTAAAGGGCATATTTAATAATATTTAATGGTACATCTGGTGCCAGTTTGGTTGATTGGCAACTTGGACAGTATCTCTTGGTGTATGTTTAGCTGATAGACTAAACATACAGATGGTAAACTGAGAGCCTTATTTTTCATGAGACCTGGTATCTTTCAGTGGCATTAAAAAAACCCCACACTCTTTCCTTCACACCAACTCCTCCCTCCCCACAGCCACCTTAAATATTGATAAATTCTAGCCATTATTTTGTCTGTGGGATTTGTGACAAATTATCCTGTATTGGAACAGTCTCTCCAGTCCCTATTAAAGGTGCTCATTTGTTATATAAATATAATGAGACTTTGGCTTTTCAAATTGTTCTCAATATTTCACTAAATTTTAATCTTTGGACTTTTTTTTTATACTTGCTTTTAGCTAATGAAGGCCTGGGATGCTCATGTGACAGCAGTTTGCTCTCATGATGCCAGCACACTGGTGAAAAAGCTTGGAGCAGATGATGTGATTGATTATAAATCTGGAAATCTGGAAGAGCAGCTTAAAACATTACCCTTGTGAGTATTTGTGTTGCTTTAATACTGAGATCAAGTGTAGGGGGATAGAATATAAGAAAATAAAGATAGTGTAGAGAGTAATCTTACCCCTTGGGAGTTGCACCTGGGCCAATTATCAAAGATTAGGAACAGGCCTGACTTTACCAGGCCACAGCTGTAACCAATGAGAAGAAGATGCTATAAAAGAGTGGGTGGCAGGTTGAGAAGAGAACTGGAGTCAGTGGCTGCTTTGTGAAGAGGAAAGAGTCAGTGCTGTGAGGAGCTGCCCATGAGAAACACCAAGGAGGTATGAAACTTTTGTGCTAAGGAGACAACAGTATGGAACTCCTGGAATAAGATGAGAACAATGAAGGAGTTTGTGGTCAGACCTTCTGCCTTTTGATTGCTTGACTCTATCAGAACTCCCTAAATTTTTCCCCCTGTTTCTAAAGCATTATTTTGTGAAGTAGGTTCACCTTTTTGAATGCAGTTTGCAAGTGAGTATGCCCAGCACAGATTTCATTGTAACACTAAGCTAGTTAATTGGGAGACAAGCTCACTTCCATGTGCTTCTCTTCAGTGACTGTAATATGAACAGTTTTGTAGCTTCCATCCAAGTATCTTGGAGAATATACAATGCATGAATAAATTGAAATAAATCTCTGAAATCCTGAGCGAAGCTGGTAAGTATAAACTTGATCTTGTAGAGGAAAGAACTATATCATGAAGGAGCAGTGACTTGCCACTGTGCAGTGCAACTGGGAGTAAATTTCTATTCTGTAACATTGGATACAGAATACCTCTGAAAAACAATCACATTTATCTTGTCACAGCAGCTATGTTTAAACTAGCCTTGGATTTTTCTCTAGAACAGAAGTATTTTTTGCTTTTGTCATCTTCCCATCTGTTTAAATGTAGTCTACTGTGACATGTATTTGAATATGGTATTTACACTGCTCTTTTTAGTTAGATTGAGCTAACTTTCTGGGAGGGGAAATAGAAGCTACTTGATCTGTGGAAAAATTTTGCTGGTAACTGTGCTAAGAAGCCATGTGCCCTTTAACTGTAGTGTGATTGTCAGCAGGCCTGAGGGCAGTGACACTGTCTGTACAGCAGGATGGACTTTGCAGCTGGGGCAAAATTTGCCTTTGTGAACACTTTAAATGTTAAACACCTATTCTAGTGAGGGACCCTTTCTAAGGGACATCAACAACAGTGTCCTGGGGTGCAGTTTAATGGTGCAGCTAGGCTGGTCAGTCAGCTCTACTGAGTGGGTTGTTCCCTTTGCAGTTGTACTGACTCTTCAGAACCCACAGTCAGCTACTCTTTCCAGGAGCATTACTTTTCATGGTCTTCTCTTGCTGGCATCTGTTACATGAACTGAACTTTAAACATGAAATAACACCTTGGAAGACAGGCAGCAAAGCCATCATTCCAGAGAAATAAGGACTTTTCTATTTAATTTGCAGTATGTACTTTCTCTCATATTTTTAGATTATTTAGATTGGAGGTATGTGTATATACATATCTATTGCAATCTGGAGATTGCTGGAAATTTACAAATGAGAATGAGTTGTGCATTTAACAGAACAGGTGCATAGCTCCCTATTGCCCTATTCAGCCTTTACAGGCTCACATGCTGGTATAATGAGAAGGAACACTGAAACTGTGGCTTTTTGCCAGAGGCTCCATATACCCATTCCATGGGGGAAGGTTTTAGTTCCTTTGCATTGTTAGGTTTAATGTTAAATAGGTAGATGTGACGAAAAGAGCTGTCAGGAGAGGTAGAATGGCCCCTAAATAAATCAGGAAGCAAAAAAAAAAAAAAAAAACTTGGAGAAGTGAGGCTGAGAACTGGGTCACAGAAAATATGTGAGGAAATAAGGGTTAGTAGAATAATTTGTTTATGTAATTTTAGCCACTGGAACTGACTTTTGTTGAGTACAGCATGTACAAGAGCAGTTCCTAGTTGAGGGCATGAGTCCAGACTGGTTTTTACATGTACATGCCATATTGTTCAGTGCTAGACCTCAGGACTGTTCCAGTAGTCCCTGTGGGAGGGCTGAAGAGATAGATGCACAGCTACTTTCTGTACTTGCTTAAAGCCTTCTAGAGCTCTAAGTTTGCTTTTTGGTGTTCAAGTGTACTTTCTAAATAGCCTGTGTCTGCTGCACAGTGACTAGGCAATAACCTGTAAATTTAAATCCCGTTGTTCATTAAGCTGGGACTTTTCTGAAGTCCTGGGACTTTCTTGCTGCTATCTTGCAGGCTGATTTGTTTTGCTTTTCAGTGACATGTAAAAATGTGGACTATAGCTGATTTCTGCTATTAATTAGCTTAATTACAGTGAAGTTATTTTTCCCATATCAAGATTTTAAACCTGTTCTTTGTATGTCTGCAGGTTTGATTTTATCCTAGATAATGTTGGTGGATCCACTGAGAAGTGGGCGCTAGATCTCTTGAAGAAATGGTCAGGAGCAACATATGTTACTTTAGTGACACCTTTCCTGATCAATATGGACAGACTTGGAGTGGCTGATGGCATGTTGCAAACAGGAGTCACTGTTGGTTCCAAAACCCTAAAGGTATTTGACAAAATCCTATGTGCTTTTTTATTTTGTAGTACTTTAGTGACTGCCTCTGTGGCTTGGATGTCAGTCAGAGCTCATGGAGAGGCAGCTGTTGCATTGTCCTCATATGTCATTAAGTATACTATTCTTTCTTTCTTGCACTGAAATGTGTTGGGGTGGTGCTTCTGGGGGTATGTAGTAGTTTGGGGAGCTTTGAAGTTTGATTCCTTATTGTGCTTTCCATTGTGGCCTTTTCCATATGGCCTCCCTAGTGAGTCCTGCTGACAGCCAGGGTTTCATAGTAAACACAGCAAATCCCTGCCTCACTGCAGCGAGGGCACTTTTGTTACTTGCTTTAGGCTGGTCAGGCTTTCTCTCAGAACATTGTTCTATGACTGATTCTCTTCATCCTGTTCCAGCACCAGAGTGTAACAAGCGTGGTGGAGGGGGGCTAGGAAGTCTTTCATCTCTTTCATGCTCATGTGTCTAGATGGTGATACTGATTTTTCTAGTTTTCATAAGTGGATCTTAAAACATTCTGCCAGTGGCCAGAGCAGTGGGGCTTTTTAGAACTTTTCTCTTTCTTCCCTATGCTTGTGTACTTGCTCTCCAAATGAATGCTTTTTAAGCAGTTGCTATGGTATTCCTGCAAAGGCTTGGCTGAATGGGATTTTAAGTCCTGCAGCAGTACCTTCTCAAGAAAGCCCAAAGACAAAATGAAAAAGTGGGGAAGAAATAATGTAATTTTATTTCTCAGTGTGCATGTTTCCATGATGAAGAGGATCCTATGCCATATATAAAAATCATCTCTTTGGCAGATGATGTCTTTTATTCCTGTAATGACTTACTTGGAGGAGATGCTCTTGACTTGTGCGTGTGAGATCTTCCCAAAATGCTTTTCATGTGAGCTGCCATCTGTCGTTGGATGGTGATGACTTGGCAGATATTATGGTGGAAAATGAAGTCACTGATACTGAAGTGGAAGGTTCTAAATGTTACATTGATGGGTTTATTTCACCCCTGTTTTGAGTGTACAGGAACACATAACACCATTTCTCTCTTATGTAACCAATAATGCTGTTTCTAGCTGCAGAGACAAGGTAATTGTTTTTCTCTACTAGCTGACTTGTGCAATTGGACACACAATTCACCCTGATCCTATTGTGGTAACACAACATCATGGTTTGTACATTCAATCCATATGCTTAGGTGCTGTTTTTTTCAGACACTAGCATATAATTTCCATATCTTTTCCTTAAGTTACTTCTTCAGAGGTTCTGTCATTAATTTTAGTTCCCATTTCAGTTTGCTCTCATTATATTTTAAGAGATTTGTGATCTTTCTTGCAGCATCTCCTTAAAGGAGTCCATTATCGGTGGGCATTTTTCATGCCGAGTGGCCCAAGTTTGGATGAAATAGCAGAACTGGTTGATTCTGGAAAGGTATGTCAGTACTGGTTACTTGGGTATTTGTGCTGAAGGAGATGCTGCTTGGACTCAAAAATGGTGTAGTTCACTGTTGAGTAATAAAGTGTTCTGAGAGTCATGGTAAGGAAAACTGGTTAAAAATCCACTTGTTCCAGTTTCTAACTTGTGCCTTTTGCAAGGAATTTTGGAGTTTGTAATGCTTAAGACTGTTCTGCCTTGGCCTTCTTGAGCATACTTTTTAACAACACAAAGCTTACAAAGTTACAAGGAGTAATGTCCAGTGATTGTTTATTTTTGCCAGTGGGAATAATTTAATATGAACTCTACATGAAAACTATGTTTTAAGAGGTCTCAGTTGGTTCATTTGGGCAGAATAAACATGGCTGTTTATCTGCATATGCAAAATTGCTTAGCCTGGATGGTTGGCTGTCCTGCCCATGGTTTGCTCAGAACTAGAATATTCTGGTTATTCCCAGGTAATAGATGATCTCCATTGGCAGAGTGGTGACAAGAATCTTGTTTTTCATTATTTCAGTGCTGCAGGTTCTGATGTTTGTGCTAATTCAGCACAGGGACTTGGAATATTGTGAGCATTCATAAGCTTCTGGGGAATCCTAGTGGACTTGGGGGGAAAAAGCCAAGACAGATTAAGTCTGCTTTTGTGATCTTTTCAGGTTTATGAGCTTGTTACAAAATATATTGTGGGAGTGATCAGTTGATTTCCTGTGTTTTGGATTGTGTGGTGAAATAGGCCCCAGCAGTGTCCTCTTTGGGAATTTTGGCAACATGAAATTACCCAAGAGTAGAGAATATGGACAACTGCTGTTAATCTTTCCATGTGGTAGATAAGCAGAAGAGTAAGCAGAGTCTGTCATGACTGCTGGTAAATTCCAGTATGTGAACTGCCATCTTGTGCTCAAAATTTGTGCATATTAGTAAAATTTAGATCTCTCAAAGTCTGAGTGTTGATCCCCCTTTTTGGGTATGCAATATGTTCCAGAGTTTGGAGAAGAGTCAATAAACTGTTCTTGTACTGAAGACCTGATTGCTTCTGTTTTGCCACCTCAGTGTGGCTGCTAAGAATAAAAAATTCTCTGCTTTGTATTATGTCCAGTGCTGTAGGCATAATCCTGTGGTCAAGAAAGAAGCTGTAAAAGGTCCTCATCCTGTGATTGTATTCAGTCACACTGCTAAATTATAAGTGTCTAAGAAAAAGAAATGCCCTTGTCTTTGTTTTTACCATTTGTCCTGTTCTCAGCCAGTTGCAATTTGTTTTGTGTTCTGCTTCTACCTTGTATGCAAAACAAATGCAGACCATGCTCATGAAAGCCTCTTGGGAAACAGCTGTTTATGCAATAGAGATAGGGCTTAATAACCTGGCCAGGTGAATTGCAATGCCACTTCAAATGTACGTCAGACATGCATGAACGTCCTGATGTACTTCTGGCTGTAAAGATGATCATGAGGACAAAGATGTTTGCTTGGTCTTTTATTCTCTGTGCAAAAACAGGTCCCTAATGTCAGGCTGTTTGTCTGCAGAGTCATTATTCTAGCAGCATTTTACTCTATTTTGTGCAATGTTGTAAACATCTGAGCTGTCATCGGGATTTTATAAGACTCAGTTGTGTTCCATTTAGACAGATATTAATGAGACTATGACCTTTCTTGTTTAGACACAAGAGTTCTCGTAAAAGGACAGACCATCCATTCAGAAGAGTAGGTGTTTGGGAAAAAAGGCAGGAGAGAATCACTGGAGAAATTGTACCACAATTTCCTATAAGTAAGTGAAATGTTTGTGTTTGGATAGGAAAGAATAAAGGAGAAATAAAAGCAGAAAGCAATGAAGTGTTTCAAGAAGCTTGGGGAAGCCAGCAAACTGAGCTCATGTAGTTGTACTTGTTACCTTTGAGTGAATATTTTTGAGTAATGCAGGGGTTTTTTTTTCATTTAAGTATTTTCTGTTAAAGACATCTTAATTTTGAGATTGTATGAAATGAGTAAGAGAGCAATTAGAAAGCTCCTGGAAACAAGAGGCTTTTTTTCCAGGAATAAGTTATATGGGGGGATTAAATGTAAGAAATTAAAAAGAGATGATGGTTTAAAGAGATGTTACAGTAAGTGAAGCGTTGAAGAGCATATCTATGAAGCATTTACAGATAATTTTGATTTGACAGTCCTTCTGCACAAACAGAGATTTTTAGCTCTGATGAGTTCATCATATTCCTTTGTGAAAGCAAAAGGGTTCTTAATCCTTCAGTGGATGAAGAATAAGCAATTTTGTTTAAAGTTACTTGGTTTTCACCTGGATGATCTATGCAGCAAGGAATAGAGATTTGCAAAATGTCAGCTCTGAGGAGGAGTTCTTTTAACAGCCTTTTTTTAATGGGGAAGCAAAGGAGAGGATTTGATGAGTTGGTAGTACAAGAAAAGAGAGTAATTTTCTTTGTGTAATTTACCTGCACATCAGTCAGGTCTGGGAATTGCAGAACCATTCTCAGTTTACAAGCTGTTTTCTCTGCCTTGCAGATGGACATCTTGCAAAGAAACTATTGCAAGACTCAGGGGCTGGGAGGCTGCTACAACAATTATGGGCATGGAAAAAACCCAGTATTTCCTTGACAAATTTTAGAGAGACTGGCTATTTTCTAAACTGCTGGAGAATCCCTCTTGTGGTTTGAATTTCAGCAGTTAATTATGACTGGCTTAATGTGGGCTCCACCAAATGAGTTGACAAAGCCCATGTCAGCTCTGTATCTCTTTCCATGGTAGAATGTTCCTGGTGAATTACAATTCTCATCTTAAGACAGCTGAAATCAACAGAACCTTTAATTCAGGATACAGATCTGCTGGCACACTGTTCAGTGAAGCATCATCACTGAAAGGCTTGTTAGGAATTAATTTGGTGTATTTGTGGTCAGTGTTGTGGATTTAAGATTGACAGTGTTGGTTTTTGCTGCTTGCCCAGCATTTTCCTCCTCAGGACATGTCATATAGTCCTTGCTGAAAATAGGCTAAATTCATGTAAGTATTTAAGTTGGTAGAAGCCTCTAACTCATAACTGAGCAGTTACTTTGTCTTTTTGAAACCTGGTGGAGGAAAGCTGGCTCAGAAGACTCCTTAGTGTCACAGGCAGGAGCACTGAGTGTGTTGTGTGTTCTTGCCAGGACTATAATAGGATGTGGGGTCATCCTAAGACCAACAGAAAAGTGACTTTTTAATTTTAATTCAGTGCTATTTAAATGCAGTACAAGTGTGTGTGCAGTGTTTCTGGTGACTTAATACTGTTTCCTTCAGAGCATTGTTGCATCAGATGGTCTGATGGGTGAAAGTTGTTTTTGCAGAAGGAAAGCTGAACGTCAGAGTCTCCAATCATGAAATGAATAGGTCATTCTCTCTGATATTTCCTTTTTAGATAGATGTTCCAGCACAGGCACCCTTAGGAAGAACAAGTGCCTGCCTTTATTAATGTAATTTGTGAGTAGTGTTGGTTTTACATTTTGCTGAAGGCACTAGATGCTTTGGTTTAGGGGGCAGGATTCTGACTGTTCTTTGGCCCTGCTGCTGCCTTCTTGTGCAATTCTGAACAAATCACATAACCTTTTGCTACCATAATTTCTTGATCTACTAATGAGGGCAAATGCCCTTTATTCACCTTTGATGATTTGCTCTGAGATACCTTGTTAAAATGAGGAATTTAATTGTCTTCTGTTCCTGGTCTTTCCTATTCAGGAAGTAAATAACACAAATGGATGGATATGGTCATCCACTTTGACATGCCATGGGTTCTGAGAATTGTTTGGATGGCCATTAGGGCATAACAGCTTCTGGACTCTGTATCCTAACCTGTGCGTTGATTTGCTTCCAATTCATTTTGTTGCAGCTCTGCAAATAACTTTTCCCCTGGCCCTTATTGCAGTTGCATTTCTCTCAGCTCTATGAATATCAAACAGTGAATGCAACACTGAGTCCTTGAATGTTCTCCAAACATGGCATCTATAGATGTGGCCTTCTCTACAGTAATTCCAGACTTTGACTCTGCTAAGGTATCGTAGGATACCTGAGAACTTGCCCTTGTGTGGTACCTGCTTTAGTCTCTCTGAAAAAGGCACTAGGGTACCTAAGTATAGGGGTTTCTACACTTAAATGTCTCCATTAACTAGAGATCAGTCCTTCTTCCCACTCTCATGGGAAGTCACTCATACTTGTTCTGATGACCTTCTTTCTTCATGCTAAATTGCAAAGCTTGCACCTTTTTTTTACTTTTTTAATTTTGTGTTTTCTTGTTGCAGTGCATTTGTTTGCCAGGTTGGTTGGCTAGACCACAGAGATGTTGACCAAGGAGGGGTTGCCAAAAGCTCTGTTCAGCCCTTTCTCTTCCAAAAAGAACCTCTATCTGCATTTTGTCATGGCCACCAAAAACAAGCCGCTGTGATTTTTATTAAAACATACCTGCTCCCTTCCCTCTGAGCTCTGTGTGTGTGATACATCACAAAGTATCTGTGAAGGGCACCAATGGAAACTTTGTATCCTGTGGGGAAATAGGGTTTCAATATGTAAATTCACTTACACCACGGTGAGGTCCGGAAAAGAAAGCGTCATCACCTACCAGGCATTTAATCAGATGTGTTCCCTTAACCTGATGTAATTGTAAATTGTGTGGTAAGTCAGGCCTGGTGTTCTGAGCTCTGGCCTCCTGGTGTAGGAGGGAATTGTGCCTAGTGCAGGATAAAGTGCAGACAAGGCAGCCCTTGTCTGCTGTGAGTTTAGTTTGCTGAGACTGGGAAGATGTGGATCATGCAGGACTAATGTTCTAATCTCTATATATGATAGGCTTTCATATGTAAATGTGTTTATATTTAACTGTACCAAAGTTGGTTCTGCCTTAAGTATATGGTGACATTGACCTAGATTGCTTTAATTACCAGCATAAATATCAGGATAACTACCAAGAATGTGCCTTACCAGGGATTCTAGAAGAGGTTAATTGTGCTTTCCTTTAGTTAACAGTTTTTAACATGGTCCTGTATGTAACTAAATCCAGCAACTTCCTTATTTCTACTGATTTAAACTTGGGCTAGGCTGGCACACATTGCAGTTCTGGGCTTATCCCAGTTTCTTACTGCTCTTTATTGTGTTCTGTAGAAGCTGTTCTGCCAGGGCTAATTAACAAACAAGAGATTTTGAAGCCTTTTCTACACTCTGAACTGTACCCTGATAGCCTTCTTAACTGGGATTTTTCTGCTAGCATTTTAATAATTGTACATGATATATATGAGTTCCTGTGGGCTGCTGTTAGAGATTTGATATAAAATAATGTACTTTGGCTTATTAGCCAAACATATAAGACCTGATAATGCAGTTGTTGGTAAGAGGTTGTGGGATTCGACCCTGGAACATTTGCCTTCCATTCCCATGTGTTAACCACTGCAGCACCATTTTTGTTATGAGTGTATTGTTTGCTCAGTTTTACTTCTCTTAGGTATTTGGGACAGAAATATCATGTATGTGCTGTCCTTTAATGTGCTCATGGATGAAAGTGCGTATTCTCTGAAACACAAGTTCATAAAAAACACAGCAAGGAAGGCTTTTTACAGAACATTCAAAGATGGGCCTCTGAGCAGTCTGGTCTAGTGGAAGGTGTCCCTGCCTATGGCAGGGGGAGCTGGACTGAATGGCCTTTAAAGGTCCTTTCCAACCCAAACCATGCTGCAATTCTATGCTGGCACTGTGCAGTTGCAAAGCTACCTGTACAAGATGTGACCAGAAGCAGCTCTTGCAGAAGGTAAGGACTTCATTCTTTGTCTTCAGTGAGAGCTGCCCATAGCCCTTGTTGACCTTGTTGGCAAGCAGTACGAGGCTCAGCATGCATTGCCATGAATGCCATTTCAAGGGGAAGAAGGAATGAAGAAAGGAGTGAGATTTGGATCCAAGGAGCATGGAACAGGAGTACAGCAGCGAAGATGCTCAGCTAAAGTAGGAGTGTCCCAAAACAGCATCTTTTTTCCCCATAGGATGACAATAAAGTAACAAATGGATAACCAATTGTTTAGTTCCAGGACAAGGACTGTTCTTTTTAATGATTTCTCTTCACAATTCTTGTTGACATTGATGAGGAGACTCACTAAAGACCAAAGGAGACTCTAAAGCTCTGCATTTGTGCTCCTGGGCTGCATTTAGGCCCGGTGGTAATTTCTGGAGGAAGATGGCCTTTGCCTGTGAACTCAGCTAGTCAGATCAGCAGGCAGGTCTTTTCCATTACAGCAAGCCCTCGGGAGGACTCTGTCTGGTGGCACATATTCCAGCTTTTGTTCTGTGCTTGTGCAAGTTCCTTGCCTGGAGGGTGGTGGATGGGAGCCTAAGCAGCCTCACCAAGGCAGAGGAAGGCGGGAGGCATCTCCCAAGCAAGGCTGCCCGGCAGCTCTGCCACGGCCCTCCTGTGCAGAGCTGGAAGAGAGCCAGTGCACTGTCACTGTCCTCTGAGAGACGGCACGTTTGTCCTTCTGCTCTGAGCCAGGCTTGCGCTCGCTTCGTCGCTCTCCTGAGACGTTCAAGGCTCTCGCTCTCCCTCCAGTGGCAGGAAAAAGCTCCGCACTTACTGGAGTCACCTATCGCTATTATGAGCGTCGAAGCCGTTCTTCATTCCTTTCATGTTTTCTCACTTGTCCCCTCCTGATAAACTAAAACTGCGTCCTTGGCACCGCAGAAGGCGCGACCTCCAAGGGTGGGCCTGACTCTGCCATGATCAGAGTGTGTTCCTGCTGAGCAGTCAACTCCTGCCAGTGCTGTTCACTGCCTACTGCATTCAGAGCTGGAGTGGCTGGGACACCCCTCTGTGATGTGTGTAGGGATAGCCTTCATCAGCATCAGCAATTACTCTTTTTATTTTTCCAAACACGAGTTCATTGCAAGAGACCTGAGATTCATTTCTATAGTATGTCCTGCATTGGAGAGAATGAAGAGGAAGAAAATACCTTTCAGGCCCAATCTGTTTTCAGATAAACATTTCAATGTGGGTATGTGTAATCCTTTCTCTCCCAGACTTTAGTTTAATCCCTTTTCCCTGAACAAATAGGTGTCCTCTGGCAAGGAACTGATGCGTGGCTGTAAATAGGCAATGTTTTTATTATCCAGTTAATCTCCATTTATTAGCACACATTCAACAAACAGCAGACGCTCCCCTACTTGTTTGTCTGTTCACAGGAAGAAATTTTATCTTAGTCAGTGGATTATGGTAAAGGCTGAGTGAATCACTGTGCTGCAACATGGTCAGCCCTTTCAGGGTTATTCAAACAATGGGACTGTCCAGCCAGCCAGATAAAATGTTTAATGCCCTAGATTGCCAGGATCATCAATTTGGTATTCATGTCTCTCTATAGCACTGCCTAAAGCCAGCATTTAAATGAAGCTAGAGGTTACATCAATGTAGCAGATGGGCTTTGAGCATGTGGTGGCTGCAATACACACGGTGTTTTGAACTGTGAGGCTGAATTCAGGGCTCCTCTGAATCACTGTGTCACCACTTTTCAAATGCAGTGGTTTAAACTCTACCCTGCAGGCTGAGGATGTAACATACCTCACTCTGTCAGAGTTGTAAATTGCAACCTAGAGTAAGGGACTATGGATTAGAACACTAAAGTGTCTTGTTCATGTTTTCTCAGTTGCTGCACATGTCTGAAATTAACTTCTGCCTTTCCCTGGAATCCCTTGCACTTCAGATCCCTTGTGCTGCTGCTCTGCTTTCTTCCCTGAACACTTTTCCTCTCCTCCTAGCCTGTTGCTTGTCAGGGTCATCTGTGTCCATGCACTAGCAGGCTGGGTTTCTGTATCTCTTTTTTCCCTCTTAATTGAAGCACAGCTTTGTACACAACTGCCACTAACAATAAGTACTGTACAAGTGCTTGGCTCAACAAAGTTCCTAAACTGTGTTTTCCCAAGCATCTGCTATGAAAGCAAGGGTTGGTCTTCCTCAAAACAGTCAGTACTGACCAGCAGCACGTTCCTCCTGATGGTCACAGCAGCTGCAGCTGCCCTCAGATGCTCAGTTTACCCCAAACCATTGTCTAATTCAGTGGGTTTGCTGCCTTGAGTCCACGTCCCTGACTTTGCTTATGTCCAAGACAACATTTCTATTCTGTGCTGAATGCTGACCAGACATGAGTTTGTCTTGAACATGATCATTTATATCCAACATTTCTTCCACAGCTGGGCTGTCTTTGTGGCTCCTCTGCCATGTGTTGCTACTGAGTTTGCTGGGGCTTGGTTTACAGACATTGTCCAGGCAGAACAAGGGAAATAATTACTAAGCCTCATACCTTGCTGCATGGCAACTTTGAGGCACTTGGTGATTTGGTGACTTTATTTTTTTGCACAGTTGCTCTCAAAGTTATTTGTCTGCAAATTCTAATGCATTCTTTGGAGAGGGTTCATTAATTCCTGATTTTCTGCCATGTGAAGTTTCACACTATGGCTAAGCTTGCCTTAACAAAACAAAAAGGAAAATCTAGTGAAGTTAGGGGATGCTGTGGTGCAAGTTAGAGTACTGATGTCTTGGATTACTGCTATCATACAAGCAAAGCCAGTAGTTATTTAAGTGCAAGGAGTGGATGTCAAGGTAAGGCACAGTGTATAAATGAAGAGGAAATTAGAGCTAAGAAAAGGACCTCCCTGAGCATGGACAACTATCAGAGAGCATTTGTTGTGCTGCTGGGGAGGGTGCTGGGTGGTCAGCTCTGGTGCTAGCAAAGTGTGTGTATGATAACCTTTCCTTGGTAGTGCTGCACACTCACCTTCTAAGCAGCACATCTGAAAGCAAAACCCTTTGTCATGTGGTAAAAGCAAGGCAGCTTTTTGGAAGACAGCACCATTCCAGAGCTGCACATTGTTTGTGTCCTTATTGCTGCTGTATTCCTTTTCTGTCTAGCATGTCCTGCCAGCAGAAATTACCAGTTCTGGCTTATTCAACAAGAGAGGGTGCATGCTATAAAGAAAATGCAGAAGATATTTTTTCCCTGACACAAGTGAAAAGGATCTTCTAGCACTGTAAATAGTGTGTTTGGATCTTTGGTACTTCACATCTTCATCACTGCAAGCACTAGCTGCAGACTCATTTACTGATCATTTTTCCTCTGGTAAGAGGATTAGGATCAGTGCATCAGTGCAAGGATATGCACTGGGCTGGTGTTACAGCATCCAAGGTAAAGGACTAACCACAAGGTAGGCAGATCTTTGGTAAGAGGTGTGAGAGGTAGACAAATATTTTTTATTATTAATATTCTGTAGACAAATATTTTTTTGGCATTTGGAATGCTGACTCAGAACCTGACAGTAGAAAATAACCTCTTCCCTTGGACCAGCAGTGACAAATATTTTTCAGAAGAGCTGAAATTTCTTCTGCTTCTGTTGGTACACTATGACATCTAAAGAAAATGCTTATAGGGGTTTCAGGCTCCTTAGTTAATAATGGGGAGAGTGAATAAGTAGTTTCACTGTTGTTAGAAATGAATCTGAAACAATCCAGAAGGCCACTCTAGAAAATTAATGTCAAAATAGCAGTTGATGCAAGCTGGGCTTAATAATGATTTATGCCTCCTGGAACACACAGTGGTGAATTTTCAAGTGTAGTTAAATGATTCAGCAACAAACATTGGTGGACAATTTTTTTGTACTTCATTTGTGGTCTTTTGAGGGTACTGAGCCATGTACTGATGCAGACAGGCTTCAGATTTATAGGTATCTTAAAAATATCTGACATTGTGAGAATTCTTGAGTTTAACAAGAAAACCAGTAGAGAAATATGAGGAAAAAAAATATTCTTTCTGGAAGTATATCTTTGTGGACAACAAAAAGTTAAACCATGGTGTCAGTGTTTGAAAGGATGTACAAGTTAAAACCTTATGTGGTGACATTAGTGGGAGAGGCCCCAGGTAAGGGCTTCAAGAGGTGTTTCAAAACATGGGCAAAGAGCAGCAGAAAACTTTCTTCTGGATGCAGTGGTATCCCTGAAAAATCTTAAAAGCTAGTGGCTACATGGCAAGTTCTGTCCTAAATACCATAAAGAAACCTCCCTCCCCCCTTCTTCATACAGCTTTGAAGTGTGAGGGTGATACATTACTTTATTCCTAATATAATGACATTTTTTCTTTATTCTGTAGATTCAGCCAGTTATTGATGAAGTCTTCTCATTTTCTGAAGTTCCAGAGGCCTTTCTGAAGTTGGAAGGAGGACATGCACGTGGAAAAACAGTGATCAATGTAATTAGTAGACAATAAAGTATCTCTAATCATTATTCTGCCTGCAGTCAGTCCTTGAACATGAATTGGGATGCAGTGAGTGTTTCTTCTTTAAAGGCTCATATAGGATGCATAACTTATGAATCTTGTTTTAGAAAAGCCTCTGATTCCTTCATATGCTGCCTGTTATTAAGCAGACAAGACATACTAATGCCTCTTCAGCATTTCTACCTGAAAACCATATTAAAAATGTAGTTGTGAATTTTGCAGAACACCCCTCACTCTTGGGATAAGAGGAACAGTCTGCAGCATTTTCCTTTTGTATATCTTGAAGCTTTTATTTTTCAGGTGTAAGTCCTGAAATGGTGAGGCACACTTATCTACTTGTCTATATGAGACCTGTGCTGTTTTTCCTTGGTTTTCCTACTTCTGTTTACCTTTACTAATGCAGATTATTACTCAAGCTATTTCATTCTTAGAACTAAATGGTCACATCACTGTCTCAAGACTGATACTTTGATCTTGTTATGGCAACTCTCATGACGTAGCTAATTTAAATAGAAGCATGGAACAAAATCAATCTGTAACTGATAATTATTCTAATTGCCCAACTCCTGGCCCAGATTCAGCTGACTGCAGAGTCTGTGCAGGTAGTCATTTTGTGTCCCTGTTCCTGCTGTGTCTCATCACTGATGGTGAAGTGCTGGAGGGGGTGTTTGTGTCTGGTGGGCTGTTCCTCAACTTGCCATTTTGCCACATGGGCTATGGAGTAACTTCCCCTGCAATTATACAGGTGGATTGAAGGAAAGTGGCAACTTCTTAAGTGAGAGCTGTCCATTTACTGCAGTGCAGCTGTGGTGATGCACAAACCATGTCATGCAATGCTTCCACCAGGGGCCAGAAGTGGCAGCTGTGTGAATGGTGGCTCTGTGCACAAATGTTTATACAAGTGCCTGTACAAACATGTGCAGAAGATTCTTCTTGTATAGAAGAATCACCCATTCCTCAGAGCCTGCAGCTATTCCACACCATGTATTCACTCCTCAGGGGATGGCAGAGGAATTAGGGACAGAGATGGGCACAAGATGAAAGCAAAACTAACCATAAAATGTCATTTTTCTACTTTAAAAATAATTTCAGTAAAACATTACCTAACTTAAATTTATTTGTAAAATGCTATATTATATATAGCAAGAGCACATCAATATTACAAAGTACCACTGTTTGGAACCAGTAACATCATATTTTCTATTAAGGACTAAAAGCAGCATATTTCAGAGCAACAAAACTTCAGTGCTTCTTTACAAAAGGAAGAAAATTAGTAAGGCACTTCCTCTAGGGTGCTAATAGCAAAAGCACCAGTATCCTTTGAGGCAATACAATAGTAATGAAAATGTTAATTTTAAACAGATTTACTATGCAAGACAAAGGCCTGGATGCTCCTTGGAGCAGCTTGTAATAACACTGGTCTAAGCCAGAACAAAACACAGCAGCATAGTACCAGAGTTTGTATTTTACCTTTTTGCCAACATTATTAAGGAAAACTAACATGACCAGGTTCAAAGCAGAGCAACAGCAGGACCTCCTGCAGTCATCAGAACATCCTGCATGTCACAAGCTCTTTACTAAACCACTAACACTTACTTGGAATGGGCACAGCCCTCGTGGCTGGGCACATATCCAGGCTTGGCTGTGCCCCTTCCTAGAGGGGTCTGACACTTCTGTCCAACTGGTGAGCCAGGAGCCCACCACTATCATTGCTTTTCAACAGCTCCAGAAATATTGGGGAGTTGGGCATTCTCCATGTTGGTAAGCCCAACAGGCAGTGGCTGGAAAACTCAATAACCACAGTGCTCACAGGCTGTTGTAGTCATCTGTACTAATTCTTTCGCTATGAATTCTTGTTTCCTATGATTTCAGAGGTCAGTAAGACTCTACTTACTGAAACTGTTTTAGGAGGTACAAATATGCCTTGGCAAACAAGAAAAATACTCCCAACTCAAGAAGTTAGGCAACCTAGAAAATGGGCAAATTCTTCACATTCCAGTGCATCCTTTTGCCAGCCCTCTCTTTTTCTAACAAAATATCTGCTACTTTACATCCTCTATACATGAGAAAAATCTAGATTTTTTCTTAATTTAGGACTTACTATATTAGCATACTAACTATACTTGAAGCCACACGTTGAAATATCTTTGGATGTGCTGTACTAGCAGTCTTTAAACTTTCAGTAAACGTAAGTTTGTTCCAGTGAACCAAATATATTAATTTCCTGTAGTGAATATTTCTCTATACTACATCCCATAGTCCAAGTTGCTATACCCACATACACACTGCACTCCTGCCCTTTACAAAATAAGTTACACTTACTGACTATTCTGGGTTAACTACTTGCTGGCATGATTGTATCTCCATGGGGTCTCGTCTCACAGGATCTCTCTCAGTTGTTCCCTTCTAGCCTGAGGAATACTGCCAAATCTCTATCCAACACTGAATTGTAAGGATTAAAAAAAAAAAAAAAAAAAAAAAGTTTTGAGATACTCAAACTTTTATAGGGAAAATAATCTTGGATAGGGAGGTGAAATAATTCTGTTGCTTGTTCTTTTTAAAATTGTGAAGAAAAGACAAAACTCTGATCATTGATCCTGTATCCTTCAGAGATGGCAGTGCCAATTCCAATGTCCAGAACAGCGGCCAATCCAAACATCATCTTTGCTTCACTGGGTTTATACAACCAGTGGTTCCCAACACTGCGTTAACTTTTCTTCGCTGACTGTGTTGACGACAACATGGTCGCTGTCATACTGAGTGCCTCCTGTAGAGAGAAATGTCAAAGAGGGGAGGTTATCTTTCAAATAAGAGACAAACACACTAGGTTTCAGAAAAGCTCTGTAAGAGCTGGTGTAGACAATTTATCTTCGACGATAGCTCTGAGAAGACAAATGTATTTTCATCACTGCCTGCTTTTGGAATTTATTTTTGAAACAGTTTTTGAATTAACCAGGATCAGTCTGCCTTATTCTCTCCACCCCTTTAGCAATTCAGTTTTCAGCCTGGATGGAAAAGGAAAGAAACACTGCTGTATAGTCAGGTGCAGCTCCTTGAAGACTGTCACTTCCCAAAAGTCACGCTTGACTATTCAGTTTTCCTGCAACATTGTCAACTGGCTCTAAAAACAGAGTGAAGATATTTGTATGATGAAGAAGGTCCTTCTGCTACCAGACAATACACACGTGACCAAGTCAGAGACAAGGTCTGGCACTCGTTTACTCCTCACCATTATAATCTTTTATTTTGACCAGATGAATCACAAGTCATCGTGCACAATGTATCACCCAATGCTCAGCTGTTTCCACTGGAAGCTGAATGTATCTGAATGCAAAATAGGAACAGTTCTTAGGGGAGCTTAACCTACTGATGTGGTACAATGCCAAATATGTTCTCATATAAGAGCACCATTAATATTCTAACTTAAGAAACTGGTAGGCAAAGACATTTCACTGGAGCTGAAAGTCAGAATTGATGGTTTTCTCCCTCAGATCTAGTATGTACTGCAGAAATGTAGGACACGTGCATTTCCTGCAGTACAACACACCTGCAAAGCAGGTGCTGTTCCCACTGGAAGTAGCCATCTGTGCAAACCATTTATACAAAGCACCGGGACACTCCCACAGACACTGTCTTTTTGTTCTGTACCCCCATTGCCTCACCCTCCCTGACTGAGCAAAAGATAAGCCTGGCAGCTGAAAGCTTATGATGAGTCTAACATACTGAGCTTTGTAGCTAATGTTATGTTTTTGTAGCTCAGTTATGACTCTGAGTGCAGAAATTTTTTTAAAGTGGTGTCTGATAGAACGTAAACATGTTAAGATGGGAGTTTTTTTTCAGTGGATAGAGAGACTATTTACTTTGATATCATGGTGCTCTGGACAAGGCTTTGTGCTATGCCAGTTTATCCACAAGGTGGCATTGGCAACTGCACTGTTACACAACTGCATTCATTTGCTGAGGAATTCTTTAACACACAATTTGTGGTCTGGAATGAATCGGGAGAGTTGGCAGAAATAGGCAATGTTCTTACTAGGCTTTCTCAGAAAAAAAGCTACATGTATCTACTGTTTTGTATTTATTGTACAGATTTACTTTGTTTTAAAGCTAAGAGTGCATCTATACTCCCACTACCAGACCCATCAATTGTAAAGTTCTTCAATTATAAATGCAGAATTGCTTTTAACATGATTCACTGAAGAAAAGGCAATGCAGTAGTATTTCTGCTTGTTTGGAACAGGGTCCCCAGGAAAGCAGTCACAGCACCAAGCCTGATAGAGATGAAGATTTTGGACAATGCTCTCAGGCACATGGTGTGACTGTTGGGGTGTCCCTTGCAGGGCCAGGAGTTGGACTTTGATGATCCTTATAGGTCCCATCCAGCTCAGGATATTCTATGATTCCACACGTTCAGTCCTGTTTAGATCTAAAGTGCTGACTGCTGACTGTGCTATTTTTCTGGTTGGTTTGGGATTTTTTGGGGGTAGTGGTCATTGTAATTGACATAATTAATGTCACAGCATCAACTTAAAATCAATTTTAAAACAGCTAAAAATATTAACAGAATAGAACAGATACAGAAAATGTTTACTTCCTTCACTCACAAAAGCAGTTATGTAAGAACATCTGATTATGCTAATTCTGCTAATCATTAAATTTGCTACTTTTTTAGACCTTCTGCAAAGCTCTGAAAATGAAGTTCAGAAACAGTATCTACACAAATCAAATTACTATGACAAAAGTGACTCCAAAATACACATCAAGTGCTCACAGACCCCAGGCTGCTATGGCAGAATCTCACACTTGCCATATAGGCATAGCCATTAATAAACAAAAGAGCCCCACCTTTTTGCATCTAATCAGTATACAAGCCTGCATTTACATCAGTATACAAGCCTGCCTTTACTTTCCTAATATCCTTTGGCCATTGCATCTACAACTACCATGTAAGAAAATTTTCACTTACAGAAATTAAAGTTAATGAAAAGTTAGGTTGTTCTTGCTTCACCATTTTAAATAATCATATTCACATTGCCCAAAAATTAACTGAGGCTATCTACAGCGAGTGGACACTAAGAATACAAGATAAGCAAGTACTGTGGGTTACTAAATTGTATGTAGGAGAAATGAAATGAAGTCTTAGGGCCTGTATAATTCAGGAGGTCAAACTAGCTGATCGGGTCTTTTCTGCTTCTAGATTAAAGCAACTAAAGCACCATCCTTAATTTAGTGTGTATCCCACTGCAAATACCATGTAATTAAGACCCAATGTAATGAGATAACATTTGCTTACCTTTGATATCTAAAACCAGCTTGGGTTTCATCTTGCTATAAATTCTGCCATCAGGACTAATATGCCAATATTGTTTGTCTTCATTTCGCTCAAATGACAGACCGAGTTTAGAGCCAGGAGTTATAAGATTTCCAACAATTGTCAAGCAGCAATCCTCTGCCATCTGTGTCATCAGAAAGGCAACAGCAATTATTCAGAATGGCTTTACTTCTACTGTCCACTGTTTTTTTTATCAAATCTGAGAGATATCATCAGGTGAGAATAGAATTTAAGAATGAGTTTCCCTCCAGGAATCCATTTTTGCCCCAAACTCAAGACTTATCTTTTTTTTGTTCCTGTTTATGCTGACACTCTCTACTACATGGGAACATTAAAATAACTATGGAGTATCAGACCAAAAGGAACAATTAGCACCTGTCTATAGCAGTGGCCAATAACTGAAGATTACATCAACACCATGGAAGATTACATTGCCAGTACTCTTGTATGAAGTATGTTCCTGGTTATCTCTTCCAGGCTACAGCAATTGCCAGCCCAAAGACTTTTCCATGCATTCCATAATCTTGAATACCCATTTTCTGTCCCTTGTGTGAATTTATTAGTCACTACCCACCAAGATCAAAGTAACGTTTAATGTGAACGCCCTTGTGTATTGTAGCCCTTCCATACTGTGGAAAGCAGTTCCAAATCCCAACTACCATTATTTAAAATATATATATATAAATTAAAAATAATTTGATATGCAAGTAGTTTTATTTGATGCACTCCTCATCCCTGGATTGTTTTAAAGGATGTGTTATCTATGCTATGTTTGCAGAGACTTCAAGCACATTATCCCTCAAAGTGTGCCCTTTCTAGGCTAAAATGTCCTCACTATTGTCTCTTCCTTGCATAGAGGCACTCCATTTCCTCTGAACATATTTTTTTCCTAAACATTTCTAGTTTTGCAGTAACCTTTTCATAAAGAGGACATAACTGCACAGTATCAAGTGTGTGAATTTCACAGGGTATCACAGAAATATTTGCTTCTTTGTTCTACACTCTTTTCCTAGTCACTTGTATTACTTGATTCCAAACATCTGCAAATGTCTTCTTGGTTAAAAAAAGAGCTGGCAAAAATCAAGGTTTTTTCCAAAGAGTGTTAAGGCTGTATTACTAAGTAACAGTCAATTTTTCTAGATAAACAATGATTTTCAGTAGATCATCATAAACTGCACCTTTTAACTACTGCATGCACTTCTGTGGCAGATGGAACACTCATCTGTCGTTGAAATGGCCCTAAATTATTTTACAAGTACTTTTGAAAGCACTTTTTCTTGAAAAAGTTATACTTCTGAGTGTCATAACCTAGAATTAAAGAAAGTTGATTTGGTTGTGAAGTTCTCACTTGTATCTGAAGCATTCTCTAGTGGGACAAGGAAAACTCTTGAGCTTAGACATTAAGTTCCCTAGGCCAGAACTTAACCCATCTCCATGAAACTCATGAAGAGTAAGAAGACCTGCATTCACATCTGTTTCTGAAAAAAGAGCAGAATGACTTTCATATCTTGCTTACTGGTTATCCCACGTACTTGAAACAGCCCTTCCTTGAAAACAAACCTCAGGCACAGCTCAAGGTCACATCTCATGACTCAGTCACTGAGATGACCCAAGCTTACAGGAAGGTGCAGGTTCTTCCAGTGACCTGTGTCTGCCTCCATGCAGGTAGTTACCCACCCAGGAGCTCAGTTTTCTTTGTAATATGTGGTGAACCCAATTTCTGGTTTGTGCAAAATGGATTTACTACCATTCACCAGAAAGATGGCAGAGCTCTGTAGGAGTTCAGTCACTTAAGATCAATGTTGCCAGCCTGCACTCTGCACTAAGCTACCTGATTGCTATACAGCACAAGCCATCTATTTTCTGTGCACAGAAAAATTGCTTTATGAGATACAGAAAAAGGGCAAAAACCAGGAGCATTTATCCAAAGCCATATAATACCACACTGTCTCAATATGAAAACTTGTTGACATGTTTGAGAAGCACCATCAAAAGAGAAGTCTTTTGTATGTCATATTAAAGCTTTTAGCTTACTTTGCATCATTTTGCTGTCTGCATAAATCCCTTTTACAACTGCATGTGTCCTGCAAACATGTCCAAACAATGCCTTAGCTTATTAACAGTAAGATTCTTCCCTCCAGCATAGATGACATAGTTATAAATGGCTCCTTTGAAGTTATACAGTCCTATAGAAAAAGTTCACATGATTCTTTGCAGTCAAGCTGTTTAACAGTATTAAAGTAACTTAATTTTCTTTTGGCTGGCATCCCTACCGAAGACTGTTCATGCTTAAACATTATATGAACTGTGCATACCTCTGCTCACCTCAATGACAATTTGCACATGATTAGTTTTATGCACTGTGAGAAAAGTAGGGCTTCATTTGGAAACTTGTACCGAAGAAAGGAAAAAGGATGGATTTGTCTAATACAGGGATAACCAGAAAACAAACAAAAACCCCAAAAAACCAAAAAAACCCACCCCTAAATGGCTCAAAAGAGTGGGATTTTATCTTTAAGCTTGTCTAAATGCAGAAGAGGATAGTGTCCTAGGGTGACTTTATGATGTTTATATTTTTAACTGTTTCCTCCCAAATTTGCTCTAAACCAGTACAAATACCAACCTACATTACACTAACTGTCCTACTGCAAGGTATGCATAGTTCAAAATATTATTAGGAAGGGTCTCCCCTGCTTTGATACTTTTGCAATACTTTCTCTCAAAATTTCAATTATATCAAAAAAAGTATCATACAACTAGTTTGTATCACCTGAAAAAGCCAGAGCTGATAAAAACAAAACAATGCCCACAAAAACCAACTCCCTACAGAAAGATTACATTATAGTTGAAACAGATTAAGCCTATAAAATAAATGAAGATGTTGCAGTAGGAATTAAATTCATAAAGCCCTATTACTGGAGAGGAAAGGAGAAAATGCACATTGAACCCAAACCTTACCCGACACCTTATGAATCCATCCTGATAAACCCAGATTTGATCATCTGAGTCTGTATCTTCTGCAACCTGAATTCTGAGAAGATTCAGATTATCTAGGTTGCCATCAGCTGACATAAATTTTCCTGTTTCCTTGTTTCGAAGCCTGAAGTACACACGTTTCTGCACAAAACAAAAGCACTCTTTAACCACAATCTCAGCAGAGACAGCAGTTACTGTCAGTGCTGAACCCCAAACTTCCCTCTTTCTTTCTGAAAGCTTAAGTTTTTAATTTGAGAACGTAATTCAGAAGCCCATAAACATGTGGACAAGACAAGCTGTGAGAACTCACCACTTTGTATGGAGAGTTTTAGGCTTTGCTATGCACTGAAATCAGCGCACAGTGGAAAGCTAAAAATTTTTAATTCAGAGCAGAACTTCTCTCTGCTAATTCCCTTCCATATATCCTCTTAGCTTTCATTAAGGGTGCACTTGTGTGGCCTCTTACACATGAACACTTCTGTTCAGACAAGTTCTCAGCAGGGCAGTCAAAATGCATTATTCCTAATTCTGCTTAAGGCTATGCAAAGACAAAGCTATGACAGCAAGCAAATGAAGCTGGTTACAGGTACAAGTAACCTATGAATTAGGAAAAGCTGTTTCTCCAATGAAACCAAGAACCTCAAATGTTAAAGCTCCCAGGACTGCTGCACCATTGGACAAGATCACATGGAACAAAATATTATACATATTTACAGAACAAAACATATTTTTAGAACATGAGTGCGTGACAAGAATAAATTTTGCATTAGATTTGGAAATTATTTTGCCAAGTAATAAGCAGGGAGGGACTTTTCCTCTTAAATCAACACAAAATCACTACTAACTGAAGTATCTTTTTTTTTTTTTTTTCCATTTTCTTGTTGTTCCATAAATAATGCAGACAGTACAGACAGTATGCCAGCAACCAGTCTCGGTGCTAGTTACGAAACAACCTAAAATCATTTCTATATAGCAGTTATAGCCATTATTTATTAATCCTTAATTAATCCTTATATGCTGTCTTCTGTACTTTGGTTTAAAGGATGCTTAATTAACAGTTTAAGCCGTGTAACTGCAAAGCCATGTAGCATATTCAAACAGCTTTCATTACACGCAAAACTCTGGATTTCTTTACACAACTGCCAATGCTGAAGTTTGTCACATGCCTGTGACAAGGCTGTAATGCTGCTTACAGCTGCATAGTATCTCCCCAACCCCATGACAAGATGTAAATTAGTGCTTGACATGTCATGTCAAAGGCCACTCACCTGCAGTAAGGGTCTCAGAGAACCTATCTGACAAAAGCCACTGGCTTTATACCAATCTGGAATTTCATTTGGTGTTAGCATCATCTGACGTCCCCTGTAATTACTCTGTTCATAAATTATCCATCTATGAGGAGAAAAAATAAGACAATGTTTTAACTGCCAAATTCTGCTTTGGAATCAATAAATGAGTTTAATAGAAATCTGTCCCACAACATAGTAGTGTTTAGCTTTGGAAAGCCAATTACCTTCTTTGTAACAGGCCTTAAAAAATAATAAAATAACATCCTGATTAAGGTCAGCCACTCTGAGATGGGTACACAGGAGTTCTAATTTTAGAATCCTATTATTTAAAAATTACAAGCTGAATGAAGCACAGCATTTTCTTGGGAGAACCCAACTTTTAAATGCCATTTGTTTTCAGGAGGCACTGTGACTCCTCAAGGAGCACAGATCTATATGCAGTAAATGCTACATTGCTGCAGGTGCAGAACCAGCTGGTTTGTGTGTCTGAATTTGGACAGGCCTGGCTCACATGAGAAAGAACTACTATGGATGCAGACTGGAACAAGCAAATACTGGAAACTGCAACAGGGTGAACTTCTCTTGGGTATTTATTGAGAGAGTTTTATTTCATAACATCTCTCTTCTTTCCAAATACCTGCAAGGGGGGTGGGGAAGAGACAGAGCAAGAGTGCACATCAAAAAAATCTGTTTAGCATTCCCTAACATGCATCCAACTATGCTTAAAATCACACATTGAGTGTAATCTATCAGAACCCAACTTCTGATTCTCCATTATTGACACAGCCAGCGAATTATGTCTGGGCTTCAAAATAGGCTGCCATACAGTGCAATTTCTAGTTTTCTCACAGTGATGTGCTGGGACTGTCTGGTAGCCATGGGGGTTTGAGTACATGAACACTCAGGTTACCTCCCTCCTCTGACTGATTTGTCACCAGACTTCTCCATCCAGAAGCAAATTCACTTTAATTTTGGTGCTTTTTCACTGCCTAATACACATCTATCCCCAGGAATTATAAATGGAGGTCTCTAAGTGAAGGCAGAGAAGATGAAACTCTCTTCAATAAGGGAGGCAGCAGGGGCAAGGAAGCTGTAAACCCTGTATTTTGACACATTTCAGCAGCTGACACTGCTATAATGAAATCCAAATTTACATACCATAGTCTATGTTTCCAGTGATCCACCACAAAAAAGAACCCCACATATATTAATTGGACAGAAAACATACACAATTCACAATTCCATTACCTGCAATAATGATATTGGCAAAGAAGTAACTTGATGTTTCATGTTATGGAAAGTGAGAATCAACTATATTGTGGTTATGGTGAAAGATACTGAAACCTTTGGAGGCTTCACAATACAAACATGTACCTTTTCTTACAACCTTTGTTTCAAAGTTCAGTTCAGTGTGCTAAGAAAACTCTTTGACCAGCTTATCCTGATGGGGAAAATTATTTACTCTACAGATTGGCTTATTAGCTATCCACTTGAGGGCAGTCTTAAGCTACCCAACAGCATCTCTCTAGCACACACCTTGGAAATTTACCTCTTCAAAAGAACACATTTAAATGCAAAGCAACAGTAACATGGACCTATCATTGAAACAAAAACAAAAAAACCCAAATGACAAAAACCACCAAAACTGGGGGCAAGTATCTCAGAGGTATAGGTTAACAACCTATAGGTTAACAACAGGGAAAAAACCAAAAAGATAATTTAACAGATATGCTGGAACCCTAGATTATAGGACAGTAAATTTTAAAAGCATTATTAAAAAAGCCTCCTAACAGCTTTTAAGCTTCATGACAGAAATTTAAAATGAAGTAAACTTCAAGACTATTTTTTACATAGTCTTCTAGGGTATGTTTAGAGAACACAACTGCTTAAATACAGCTACCAAATCTAACCACTAGATTCTCATCCAATTCCTGAAGTAAAGGGACTATTACTACTAACACCAAGAGAGGTGAGCTCATGGTCTGATTGTACCTCTGTGTCCATAGCAGAGGTTAAAGGATGACCATGAAGACTTATTAAAAAAACATTTTTAACTTGTAACACAGATCACAAACCAGATGATTTTTTTACAACTGAGACATAAACCAAGAGCAGAGAAGTTGGTTTTAAGGATGCTATCCAAGCTGATTTTTATAATATGGCATGAGAGAAGACATGAGTTTTTCTGAGAGCTTTATTCAAATTCATTTCAACTCCTAGCAAAGGACATGAGTCAGTGATAATATATTGTTGAGACAGGATATGAAAATGCTCTGTAAGATGAAATGGCATTAATGCACTGCACACATTATGATATTCTAATTTTACATTCTGTGGTTCCATTACACCTGTAAGTACTTCATTCTAAAGAATCAAAAGGTGATTTTAAACTTACATGCCACCAAGGACTTGAACTGAAGCTATGCGAGGATTGTATCCCAGGAACTGCAGATTTAAGATTTCTGTACTGAACTCGATTTTCTTTCCTTGGAAACCCGTCTTTTCAAAAAGAGCTATGCAGGGCTCAGACAGCTCCTGCAAAAGGAAGATAAGTGCTTTTATAGGATGTTGGAATTCCAGATGGTGACTGTGAAGATCAGTATGCCACATACTCCTTTTATTTCAGAGGTTTCTTCTGGATTGTTTAAGATCAAAAACCCTGAATGTTTCTGCTCTTCAACTCTCTAATTAAACTTGAAAAGTCATAAAAAAACCTTATACAAAATACAGGAGGGATCTGCTTACATGGAACACAAAGCTTCCTTATCTTCAGGCACAAAGACCTCTGTGGCTGGTTCTTGCACAATACCTTAAGTATGTTTTAAAATACATTTTAATCAATGCCATATCTCTCTTGCATTGCACTAACCCCCACTCGTGGGAATTTTCATACAAAGAGCTGAACAGACAGTAAGATAATATTGATTTCTACAGCTTCAAATGATGACAGCCTTGTCAGCACTGCTTATCACTTACTGCATTAATTTTTAACTTTTACAGTAGGTTACAGCAACTTCAATCTCTGACTAGACAAAAGATTCAAGATCCATACTACTGAAGTAAAAATTAACGACAAGTAAAAACTGTAACATTGGAATCCTCCAAATTGCTGTGGGGAGATGATTCTTCTTCTCTGTCAAAATGCTTCTGATGTCAGAGGGATTCTGCCCACACAAAACTCTCTGCAATACTGAATCCAATTTGAAGGTCTTTTGGAAAAGGAACTTTGGACTCTTTTCTGTGGGGCAAGGTATCTGTAGTGGACTGAAAATAACCTGTCATAATGAAGGCCTTCCTGTGGAAGCTGGGAGGTAGGGTTTGAAATTCCCCAGGGTAAAGTCAATTAAGCCTGAGTGTCCTGGTGCTACAGTGTACACTCATAGACAGAAATGACACTGCCACTCCCTTTCTCACAAATCTTCCAGCCAGCCACTGCATCAATCCAACGCCGCAGCCAGAAGAGCTCCTTCCTTCTGGCAGGTGTTCAGGGCACTCACACATCAGCTGGATCGGGAACGCCTGACATGACGCAAAGTCTCGACAGACTCCCGTCCGCCCTCAGGCATGCAAACAGGCCCTCCAAGGCAGAGCTGGCTCCATGCATGCGTGGCAGCTCATATATGCATGCTTCCATGGGAATTTATTAGGCAAGACCTCCCATCTACCCATTTCTAACAGTGCTTAAATTCCTCTTTAATCTTCCTTTAGATGTTTAAGGGCTCAGATGACGGCGTTGCATGAGCGTCACCATTACCTTCACAGCAGTCCAGTTTATCACAGAGCAGCTGAGCTCTGCTTCCTGATGGCACACATGCTGCTAGGCTGTGGAGAATTCCGGGAGAGGCCTTTTCCCTTTACTCCAACATCAGAGTCTGCTCAGCCCCACCATGAAAGGCAACACCAGTTAGATTGTCATGCACCACCACAGCTGAAGAGCCCAACGGGACCAGTCACACTTTGATGACCTCTCAGTGCCTCTGAACTCTAAGCCCTTTTAGAGACTGGCACCTGCCCTCTGAGACATGCAACTTCTCAGACAACAGCCTTCAGCCTCATGCCATGCTTTAGAAATAATCCTCTTGTAAAGACAACAGAAACAGAAAAGAAAATCCTCCAATTTTCTGCCACACCTTATACTGGGAATTTTTTTGATTCAGCAGCAATACTGTTATATAAAACAGTGACAAGTGCAAGGTCAGCTCATGAATTTTCTGTCAGTTCTTCCCCTGTACTGCACTGTACCAAGCTGGTGTTCCTGCAGATCTCCATTTAGTTATTCCACAGGGTTTCTCATTACAGATGACTGTTCAAGTATAAACCACATTCACAGCTGTTTTTTATAGTATGCTCAGGAAGAAGAATGTGTGTCAAATTCAAGAAAGAAAAATGCCAGGTTCTATCTGCAGCACAACTATGTGGAACATGCAAAGCAAGCACAACCAAGATATAGTGGAATCTAACACCCTAAAACCCTTGAGTCTATAAACAGCCCTTAATATAGTTTCATAAGTTCCCTTATTTACAAAAGCCCTTTTAGCTTTCACTTATAAGTGTATCAACTATCTCTTTAATTTCCTCTTGTTTATGGTCACTTAAAAAATCATCCTTTCAAAAGGGGTGTTTAACTAGATAAATACAGTAACATGACACTAAAATAGCAAAGGTGCTTCTTATATAGAAATGTCATGAAAAATCGTGAGGAAAGTTATAGAAATGGCAGATGGTAGGGAGGAATTAAGATTGGCACTGCCAAAATACAATCCCAAAACATGTCTGACAGGTGAAACCAGGAGCTAAAATAATAAGGCTCAAGCTTTAGGAAAATCATGAAAAATAAACAATGTAAGTAGTAAGACAGAAATAATCATTCTTTCTATTCTGGTTTGCTAATAAACCAATGAGCAAAGTAACCCATTCTCCTCTTCTCTGCAGCTAGGGAACCTCTGAAGAAGGAAGCAGCAGCACATGATTTGCAGACAGATGCAGCTCTGTGCTGCTGTCTGAAGTGTGATAAAACATAGGGCTAGAACAAGTTTCACAAGTGTAAAGAACTTAAAGAAGCACAGAACTGCCATTTCTGTTTTAACACATCAGTCTCTGTCACAAATAGTAAATCATTTAAAAGTAAGCTGATCCTTCCAGCTTGAAACAAGCATTTTAAACCCAGGAACTACTGAAATGAAACAAGCGTTTTAAAGCCAGGAACTATTGAAATGTATTTTAATTCATGGCAATCACCCATCAAGCTTGGCTAGAAACAATTCTATTGTTTTTAATAAGATCTGTCTACTAGCCAGCCCAAGAGTTCAGAAGGCAGACCTACTTGCTGCAGTTGTTTACAGAGTACATCAAAATTCTCCAGAGCTGTGAAAGAGGATGACATATTTCAGCTCTCCTTCATCAACTGCTACACCACTGACAGGTTACCAAAATTACAGTGGAGTGCAATAAAGTTGCCAAATTCAAAGAGGAGATTCAAGAGAACTCCTTTTTTAAAACAAGTACCATCTCCTCATGTTGCTGTAAGTTCCTGGAATCTTGACCACATTTTGCTAGTAATTACTTTGATCTTAAAAGATACTTGCAGATTCCATAAGTGATCCATCATAATCATTGGTTATAAGCTTGAGTAAACTCTTTCCTGGCCACTGATGAGTTACAAACTATGTAAATGTAGTTTAGTTTGTATCCACCACACATAACAACACGGCCTGATTTTGCCAAATAGTATTGGGTGTTGCTTTACCTATCTAGAAGGGTGCATTATTTTGCGATTAACTCAAATTCCATTGTCCTGATGATAACAACAGTGTCTTATAATTACATGTATTACATGCAAAGTTGCTTAATTAGCCTGTTTTTTAAATATGCATCCAAAATAAGGTCCATGGTACAGATATTTCTTCACACCATCCTACCACCTTCTCTACCCATTCTAAGTGGTCTCTCCTACTGGGAAATAGACTTGACTCTGTACAGAAGTTTTTTATAAGCTGTTATTAAGGACAGGCATCCCAGGCAGTTGCTTCTGTAACATCTTCTCCTTTACAAAAACAGCACAGAGGTCAAGAAAACCTGACTAACTGCAGCTAGGATATTTAATTGCTACTGCACAGAAAAAAACCCAAACCAAACCAAACAGACCAACCCCCCACCACCCCCAAGCCTCCTCTGTTGTATGTGTGCCCTAGAATTTTTACTGTTTCAATAAAAGGTATCATCACTGTCCTTATCTTTACAGTATTTCGAATAGGTTTTACTTACAATATTTATGATCTGTAAAGATTTTAGAACTGCTTGGGGTGAACAACCCATTGCTGTCAGATCAGGATAGATCCCTTCTTCCAACACATACTGGTTACCAGCGAATTCCTCCTGGTCATACACTATGCAGCTGCAGAAAGAAGGAGAAGAAGTTCCCTCTTAAGACATCTGTGCCAGTAAAATGCAGATGCATTATTTACAATGTTTTGCCTGAAAGATCAATGTGCAAACAGCAAAGCATTGCTCTCTGTAAGTCCCCATCTATGAAACCACCTCATGTGTTAGAAAGCTGGTTGCTTTTCTAAAACTTCTACCATTTAAATGATTTTGCATTATTCAATCAATATAACTTACCTGCCATCTAAAATTTTTGAAGACTTCACAGCAAATGAATCAATACATCTTGTGTTTTTTTCAAATATTTGGCAGTTACCCTTGAATTCAGGCTCTGAAAATAACTGGACCTTTAAAAAGTTATAAACATATTTAAGGAAATTAATTCTTCTACCTTCAGTTACATCTCTACCATTAATTCTATAATCACATAAAAAGATACTTATAACACCCAGCCTTCCTTTTTTACCTATGTTTGTCACCTCTTCAGTGTTACAATCCTTGCTCAAGAGAGCAAGGTAACAACTCCAAAAATTACTTCTGGCTGTAAATCACTTAATGACATACAAAATAATTAAAACAACAATAACAAGTATATCTTCTAGGTCTATCTGCTGGGTAAGATGTTTAAATTCCCAAAGAGTGACCAGAATAGGCACAACTTTATTAAAGTGCCATAAAAAAGATTTCTTTTATATTACTAATCTGCTTAATCTCCAAAATGCATACTCTTCACAGTAAATGGAAACTCCCTGCCTCTCAGAACACTAATGGTGTATAATCCTGGCAAAGGACTCGGACAGCATGCCAAGAAGTATGGCATATATTCCCAGGATAGATGGGCTTTATGATGGGCTTTACAGCTACAGATACAGTCTCATGTTAGTCCTTTCTCTGCTCCAAGGATAAGAGAGGATACATCGCCCAGAGTGTTTTGCCCTTATTAAAACATAAAAAATTTAAAAATTCTAAGCAGCAAACTTGCTAATTTGGCTAGAGGATAATTAGCCATGATCACACAGAAGTCATTCCCATTATAACATGCCTACCAGCTTTATTCACTCTTAATAGAGATAGGAGTGTGGGCAGGTACAGCACTCTCCAAAGAGGAGCACGCTGACGATGGATGCAGTCTGTTGGCTGCAAGCCACGACTTCTTTGTTTCCTTAGGATAAGGTCTTCCTTAGCATAGGGTCTTAATAGGCACATAATGTAAAGATGCAAATAATTTTTCATGCACACAGCTGAAAATAAGCAGCCTTGAGATTTTTATTCCCCATAGTTTATGCATTATCCCTATGCAGGAGATTCCAGTGAAGCATGCTACTAATCAGGAGTAGCAAACCAGGACAGCTAAGAATTGTCTCCTTAGGTTTTAGGGCTGTGATATACTCACTACTTTGACTGAAATGAAAATAAAAATAACAACTTTGTACAGGGACAAACCTGAAAATTTGAAAAGGTTCAGAAATTAAGAAGGATGAAAAAAGCTGCCCATTAGCCTCACTGCCAAAACTACATATTAGTACTTGCACAAAGGAGACAGTCCAATGTAGAAATATATTAACTCACTGAACAACCAAGTTCTCCCTGCCATTTCCTTCCCTTATGTTATTGACAAAAAATGGGATTAACTTTTAAGCCGAACTCAGCAGTACTTGTGAGTGAACAACTCCCTTCAAGTGCAACCACCACTAACAAAACTCTTAACCAAAGAAATAGGTTCACAAGGAATTAAGTCAGCTGTACCAAGAACAACATCTACCCTGTAGTGCTCTCACCAAAACATCATCTGTTTGTAGAGCTCTCAGCAATAGATTCCAGGTCCTGCACCTCTGCATACAGGGCTGCAGGCTCCAGCTCTATAAAACAATCACTGATACCCCAAAACACCTCACTTGCTGAATCAAGACATTGCCAGTGCCCTAAGAAAGTTCTGATGGCAATTGTGTATCAAATCCCACCTTCCCTGGGTCTTAATGTGCCTTACTCAAGAGGTTTGCAATGTAGCCTTCATCCACCTGCAGTCTTCACTCTTTGACTAGTCAGCCATCTATGCAAACACCTGAGTGTTTCCCTGGACAAACAGCCACTTCTTTATTTACATGTTACAGACACTACACAGTATGTTTCATGTGCTTAGAGAAGTATCTTACCTTGACTTTACCCCTTTCGCTTCCAGCAATATCCTGCAAAAGGTTTGAGGGGAAAGAAGAGAAAAAATATTTTCAACAGCGATAAAATATCATACAAAATTTACTATTAATTATCATTTAAGTAATGTAAATAAACTGAATTTGATAGAAAAAGTAGAGTTCCAAATACTTCAGCGAAACTTGCAAAACAAGTAGAAAATTAGCTCCTTACCATAACAATGGGTTGAACTGAAGATATTTTGCAATTCTTTCCCCCCCATGCCTCAATGCTGGGATACAGCCCTTTAGCCAGTATATACTGCTCCCCTGTAAACTCAGGATTCTCATAAGCCACCCATCTAAAAGAGAAAGGAGAGGAGAGTGGTTGGTAGAAGTCACACTAGTTTACCAAAATGCAGATATGTACATTCATTACTGTCTTAATGTAAGAACAAATAAAAAGTTTCTGAAGTGCCAAACTGTGATACTGTTAAAACCCTAAACAAACCAGTGTATCTGATAGTGCAAACCTATGCAAATTTTACTACCTTCTTGCACGATGTTGATACAAATCAGAGTGAATGAGCTAAAGGAAAGCACAGGTTCAGACACATCATGTGCCACATATCCTAAAATTTACCTCCAGTAAGAATATTTCCAGTAAGAAGATGTTTTACAATTCTATTATTCTACCAAGGTCAAGTTCTTCTCTTAAAAAAAAAAAAACCAAAAAACCCAAAAAAACCAAAAAAAACCCACCAAAAACCAAAAAAACCCAAACAACCAAAACAACAGACAGATATCAGAATACAGCCTTTTCAATAAAACTAACTTTCAGAGGAATCTGAGCAGTAAATGTAGCAATACTGACTTTTAATGTTGCCTGTAGCTACAGCTCAGTTGTGTTTAAGCAAATACACACCCCACAGGATGCTGAGCTGCAACAACAGGCAAATATGCTAAGCAGAGGAGACTGTTCCCTGCTAGGAATCAGAGACAGCAAGAAGAATATCCTTGAAAGCTAAGCACCAAAACCACCACAAATTTGACCAGATCAATGTATTTAAATGCAAAGCTGTTACTGCAACTACTCAGTTGGATCTCATGCTTGACATAGGCCACAAACTCAGAGATCTGCATCAAGTCTTCTGTCTTAGTCAAAATATGCCTTTTTGAAAGACTTTCAACTTTTGACATGATACACACTTGAAGTATTGGAAAAGCAACCAAATCACTATATATATCTCTCTGATGTCCAATTACTCCTGCTCTAGGTCCAATCTTAAATATCTGCTATCAGTTAGTCTTGCTAAGAACAGTATACTACATTCAATAAATCTTCTGTTACTGTTCTGTTCTTCTGACCCCGGTTCCATACTGAAAGCCCAGACACTTCCTGCATCTATACTACCTTTGATTTTGTGATAACCTGCAGAACTTGACTTGCTTTTCACTGCTATACTTCCCAAGCTTTCCCATACTTACAACTCTTTTTTTTATCTGTTTGGTTGTTTTTTGAGTGCCCATATGAATTCAGACCACAGTAGCAGCTGCGTTTGGTTCATTATATTTATGTAGGAATCACGACATCTTGCTGGTTCCTGATTCTACTAGAAAAACTTCTACTCAGAGTCAACTTGCTTTTAATTTTAGCCACTGTAGTGCATAATGACTATATGCTAGGTTATGCCCAAATCCACTTTCAATGGGCTCAGAAACTTACTGAGTTTCTACACTAACAAAAATTTCATATCACAAAGCAGTAAAATGCTACAGATCTTAAAATCTGCAGGGGAAGGTAACTCTCAACATCAAAATTCCCCATTAATTTATATGAGTTGATCAATTGGATTCTACTAAGCTGCAGTTTTATTCCAGGTACAAATGCCAGAGTCTCTGCAGATACAAGAAGCGGGATAACTTCAAACTGAAATAAAGGTGCATCAACATGTATGTGCCAAGAGTATGAACTTTGTTTTACTTGTCCATGGCAAACATTCAAACAGTGAATCACACACATCACTATTCACGTCTCTTGGTTTGCCTCAGATATAATCAATTATTCCAACTTGTTACACACTAATTACTCACGGCATATTTCAAGGTCCATTTCAAAATCACCTCAGAGTAATTCATCAAAGAGACATTGGTATGTACAATAAATTGAGCAGAGAGTTCAAATGTCTCAGGTGTGTCTATACCTGTATATCACATACACTAAAAGCAGTGAAAATGAGGTTTCCTTAAACAATTTCTTCAGCAGTCATTTATTAGATTTTTCAGTGCTAAGTGCCAGGATACAGCTATGGTGGACAGTTGTTTTACTGAATTGAGATCTATGCAAACAAGTGTTTTTGATATAAAATTAACTGTAAGACATGTCAGCAGCCTCCTAAGAGCCCCTTGATAGCAGTTATTTAGTTCCCTCCAGCCTGAATGCAGAAGTAATCAATGAATCTCACTTGCACATGTTTACATTTAAATAAATGGGATTTAAATAATTAAGTGTCACTCTTCCATGCAAGTCAGCCCATGCAGTCAGACAGTTCCTAGAGTCAGGGCTTAGTGGTGAAATACTTGTGCTTCTCCACTTAATTCAGAAGCCCATGTAAGCTGCTGAAAGTGGTAATAACATCATCAAGCACAGGCAGCTGAATTCAGTACCAGCTAAACCTGCCAGACCTCAAGATTATCCCTAGGAAGGAGCACTGCCTTAATCCAACTTCTGACTTCACAGAAAGTCCTGGAGAGCAAGATATTGCCTCCACAGCTGAGCAAGAGAGTCACACTCCAGCTGCCAGGCACAACAAAACTGAAGGGCTGCTCTGCAGCATGGCAGCAACCATCCTGCCCCACAGGGAGTGAGCTCTCCTAGCACAACAGATTTTGTAACCCCAGATGCACAAACTGCCCTCGTGAGGCTGAGCAACAGCTCCATCCCAGGCTGCTGGCAGGAGGGTGCTAGAGACCTTTCCTCCTGGGCACCATCCATGCCCCTGAAGCCAGGAGTAGCATAAAGCTTTGATTATGTATTCTTAGTACTATTACACACAGAGAATCTTTCTCCAAAAACACCTACGTATGACATCTAGGAAGTGCAGCTCCAAACAGGGTCTGAATGTACAGGCAAGAAAATAATCCAGATATGGGTAGCTCACCAAAAATCAGATTTGCCCTCAGTTAGCCCAGGACTCACCTTGTCTGACTTTAGGAGGGAGGTCAGAAAGTTAACTGGCACTTGCAGACTTGTACAATATTAACAGATAGAATGAGGTAATAAAATTGTATTTATAGGAGAGAGAAAATGAGTTCATCATGCTCCTTTGTGACTGTGATTCTTAGTATTCCAGGGACCTGCAAGCTTTAGTTTTATTACTCCTTTAAAAATTTTTTTCTGAACATCAGTTCAGTTACACAGAGAAGTTAAAGCTTTGTTTGAAGTGCTCTCCAGTGGAGTGACCAAGGGTACTTTGCCCTTTTCAGCTCCCAGTGAAGGTTTGTTCTTGTACCTTGTGTCTCCAGTTTCACTCATGTTACCTTCCTGAGTGCATCTAGGTTAAATTTACTATCTTCTGGTTTCTGTATGTGAACCACTCATTACCTAATTATTTCCTTAATATCACTCACTATCCATACATACTCTAGCAGCAACCCCATCTACATTGTGGATTAATTACTTGAAAACTAGGGGAAAACCAGGCTGATAACACAACCACAGTAAACAGATGACTACATAAAATAAACAAATCTGGGAAATTTCTTCCAGCAAGTTCAAAGGAAATCGACTAAAAGACAAGAGCTTCTTCAGGAGTTCTGGCAAAAGTTTGGTGTGTTTATGGATAAAGAAAAGGCACATTTCAAACATGCAGTTCCTGTGATTTTGATCACTATTAAATAAAAGCTTGAAGGAGTTTTTAAGCAGAGGGGAAATCAAAATAGTACAACACTTGATTTTAGTACTTGCTTGAACTTGTAAAGGGTGTTACCTGTTGCTAGTAAATAGTTCAATTTTCCGCCACTTCAAATTCTGCCAGTTTGAAAGTAAAGTTCAAACCCTACTTAAAAGAAGAAAGGCCCCTCCTATTTCCAGGCAGCCTGGATTGCTTTCTCCTACCCTAATGGCAGAAAAATAATTTTTGAATTTTATGTTTGGCCAGTCTCCAAAAAATGCTCAAGAGCAAAACATTTTCATTTTTAAAGAAGTACATTTAATTTTTCAAGAAGTCAATCCTCATCTCCTTAGGATATATTTTTCAGGATGTCTTTACAATGGATTTAGCAAAGACACGAAAATATTGCTTGGAAACATGTTTAGAAACATTTAGAAATTTAGAAATTTGAATGCAGCTAGTGCTGAATTGCCCCAAAATTGAACAGTCACCCCTCAAATGCAGAGCTGGGCTGTCTCCAGCAATACAGTTCAGAGCTGCAGTTGAGCTCAGAACTCGTTCCATAGTATCTGTGCACTGCAGTGTGAGGCTTTCTTTTCTTTGATATACCCTTTAAATTACAGAGCAATCAAATTAATTATGTGGGAAATACAGATCATCTGTTATCTTACTGCTCTAACTGCTTACCCCAGATACCTGTAGTTAAAAAATTGCAATGAAAGGTAGAGGGCTTCTTAAATTTTTGACTTATTTTAATTAAGTGTTTTCAATATAATACCAGGAAGATTACTTTGAAATATTATGACAAGCTTTTATTGAATCTGTCACAGTTCACTATGTCATCATCTGCACTACAACCTAAACAGCTCAGGAAATTGCTCAATGGATTATTCATTGCCCTGTGACAGATTTCTTGGAAGGAAAGATATAAAAAAAATCTTCTACCTGAACAGACAGTTAATACTTAAAATAAAGCACTGTACTGCCAAACATGACTTCACACAGATCATTCAAGCTTTCTGGCACTTAAACATTGAGTAAGATCACCACAAAACCCCCAAACACTCACAACTTCTCTGGAAACAGAGGGGTTGTACACAACTCTCAAGAGCTGAGTGCTAGCCACCTGTTATGAGCAATGCATCTGAATGTTTTAAAACCTTATTGCTACAAATTACATCTTTTGGAGTCTACAAGATGAGATTACAGAAGAGGTAGCAGAGTCTGTAGTTCAAGTTTTGTTCACAAAGACTTCTAGCCACCTCTGCCATCAGAGTGTTAAAGCCACTCTTAATTACTAGAATACTCAAACTCATGTATGATTCCCATCTCAGATGCAACAGACACATTTACTAGAACAACTACTTGAAGGGCATGATAGGTAACCCACAATTTGTTTCCCAACCTTCAGAGATGACTCTTTCCCAGGAATCTCTCTTGCATATTACAGAAGACAAAAGAGGACAATGGCTTCAAAGGTCACCAGGCAGAAAAAAACCTGCTGTCACACCATATTCATACAGAAATTAAAAGCATTCCTCTGGAATGCACCGAGCTTGATTCTGCAACCTTTATCCAGACAAAACTTGCAGAGATAGAGCACAGATAACACAGGGAAAGATTTTGGGTGTGGCTGGGTAAGGCAGAGCTTCCAGCAAGTCACCTGCATGAATACCAGGCAGGGAGACAGACTGTACATTTCATGCTTTTTTAGTTCTGGTACTTCAGTTAATTTTGTGTGTTTGCAGACATGATTGCTAATACTTGTTGGCATTTCCAAAATACTTTAATACAGTCTGCAAGGCTGTGAAACTCAATCTGCAGTTGATGGACTCGACTAATCAAACAGCAAAGTCTATCAGCTGATCAACTGCATGTGATAGCACTCATGGCACTAAGAGGTGGTTTGTTAATGGCCAGGGCTAATAGACACTTTTGGGAACCCTATGTTTAACAAAACCCCAAACAAACAATAAACACCAACACCACAGCACTAAAGCACTGTTAAACCTACAGGATTCACTGCAAAAGCAATGTTAATTTTCAGAACAGTTACTCTCCCTAGTATCAGAAGGTATTAGTGAGCATAGTAAAAGTTATCTCTATTTAAAACACAAGAGCAAGGAATCTACCTCTGGTCAAATGCAAGAAGCCTGGAAATTAGTTTCAAAAGTGGAAATTATTTCCATAACAATTTTGCTGTTGAAATGCTTCAAACAAATGCAACCACAAGAACAAGCTATTCCTCTCTTGATGAAATCTCATCTCATGCTTTCATACTCTGTGTATCAGAAAGTCAATGCTTCCTCAGACCATCTTATCTTATTGGAAGAAGAAAGATGATTTACTGTACATATTCACCAACACATTACTTTTCACATTCTGCGGTCAAGGGCAGAAAATTTTATCTGAAGACTCCACATAGAAGTCAGAGTCCTGAAAAACATCTGCAAACACCATCAATTTCTATAAAGACCAGCATATCTAAAATGAAAGAGTGAATAAAAATATCACTTACACGCCACTTAGCACATTTATAGACTGTGTCCTCAGCCCATATCCAGTGTCTTTCAAATTGGAAATGATACCTAACACGTTGATATTGGAACCCTTTGATCCAAAGTCTTTTTCACTGTACATTATCATATGAGAACTTGTGAAATCCTGTTAAAACAAAGAGGAGCACCATAAGGAAAGTGCCACTTGACATCTCCGAGCACTCAGGAGATGCCTACTGTGTGTTCTTGGAACTTACCCCAACAATTGGTCGCAGGGACTGCACCTCCTCATCGTAGCCACCCCAGTCTGCCCAATCCCGATACGCTCCTTCTTCCAGCAGGTACTGGTGGCCTTCAAACCCAGGCTTCTCGTAAGCAACCCAGCTGAACAACAAAAACAACAGAGGATGAACGTGAAAATGCACAAGTGCCACTCCATGTTTTCATGGAGCAGATATAGATACGTAATATTTATTCTTCTGCTGTGAATATTTTTAAATTTAACCCTGGTGTATACCTCAACCCAAAAATTACAAAAACAAAACAAACAGGGATTGGATTTGTCCACTGCAACTTCCAGCCTATGGAGTTACTACTTCAGCTGGAGGGTAAATACCACTTTTCCATACTTACACTCCTCCCAGTACTTTCATGGATCCCACTGATGTAAGTGGAAGTCTTGTCTTGTCTTCTGATTCCTTGTCATCAAGCATAAAGACTTCTGATTCTATTTCCACATGCTTTCCTTCAAAGAAAGGCTTCTCATAAACAATTATCTGGAGTAGAAATGAAGGAAAAGAAAAATTGCAGGGAGGATGATGAATTCTGACAACAGACAATTTCTTTAGCATAGGCACATAGAGGGAGAATGCATAATTATAAAACCAACTAGTGGGATCTCTCCTCTACAAGAGGCCTTTCCACTAGAGATGCAATGTGAGGGCTTGAGCATTGATTGCCCATCTGCATCATCTGGATTGCTGTTAATACTGTCATTTATGCATGTGATGGATGCAGAAATCTAACAGAAGTTGTATTTTCATGGTGTGGTCACATAAAAAAGGGCTACCCAGTAAAGCATCAGTATCCAATCAAAGCATACTTATCTACCCACGTGTAGTTCATGTGCTGTAAAATAGCTTTGGACAATCAACACATACTGACTTTTACCTTTGGCTCCCCACTGAATTCAACTTTGCGACCACCCTGTTAAAAGAAAAAGAAAAAGAAGAAAAATTAAGCTTTTCATGACTTAGACAACATGTAGATGTCTCTAAGAGTCATCAGTTCTCTGCAAAAAGTCAAGGACTGAGGTGAAATATTCCTTAAAGAGTGCAAGTGAAAATAAACGGCAGATTAATGGCTGAGATGGATGCAATCAAATGTTGTAAATTCAAGAATTTTATAGACTAAAAATTTTAGTTTTTTTAAGAGAGTTACATTTTTGTAAGTCTTGAAAAATCTAACCACCTTAATACATTATTTCTAACACATAAACATAGGTCATTTAACTTGTAAGTAATACCAGTAGTTTACCATTTTCAAGGGTCTCATGGACCTAATGTAGGCTTCCTTCTTCTCCCAGAATAATAAATTAGGATATTCACCAGGCTCCAACATCAAAGGGACTCCCTGGAAACCAGGTTCTTCATAAAGAAGCCATCTAAAAGTAGAGGGGTGGAGGGACAAAAGTAAGACATGAAACCCCCAGAACATTTCTGAACAGTAAAGAACAAGACAATATGCTTACTTTAGGAACAAGATCATTGTTCCCTTTAAAGGGAGATGCCAAGCTAATATAAACTGGCCCAAATTGGTATAGTTTCATTGCAGACACATGGCTCCAAGAAACAAGCAAGGTGTTTTAGTTTCATTACTGTCTGTAGCTGAATGTTTCATACATTGCTTGCCCCATATTCACACCACTCAGTAAACCCTTCGCTTGTGGCTGGTCACACGCGGTACTTCCAAGGGCTCAGTACTGGGCTAAATTCTGTTTAATACCTTAGTATTAATGATTTGGTACTTCCAAGGGCTCAGTACTGGGGTAAATTCTGTTTAATACCTTAATATTAATGATTTGGATGAGGGGATTTGAGTGCTCCCTCAGCTGTTTTGCAGATGACAAGAATCTGGGTGGGAGAAGCTGGGTGATCTGCTGAAGGATAGGAAATCTTTACAGGGGGATCTGGATCAATGGACCAAGGCCAATGGGATGAGGTTCAACATGGGAAAGTGCCAGGTCACAACATTCCCAAGCAGTGCTTCAGGATTGGGGAAGGGTGGCTGAAAAGCTGCTTGGCAGAAAAAGACCTGGGGGTGCTGGTCAACAGCAGTTACACATGAGCCAGCTGTGCCCAGGTGGCCAAAAAGGCCAATGGCATCCTGGTCTGTACCAGCAACAGTGTGGCCAGCAGGACCAAAGCAGTGACTGTCCCCCTGTACTCAACACTGGTGATGCCACACCTCAAATCCTATGTTTCAGGATCAGTTTTGGACCCCTCACTACACCAAGGACATTGAGGGGCTGGATCATGTCTAGAAGGGGACAATTGAGCTGGTGGAAGATCTGGAGCACAAGTCTAATAAGAATGGCTGAAGGAGCTGGAGGTGCTCAGCCTGGAAAGAATGAGACTCTGGGGAGACCTCATTGCTCTTTACAACTGCCTTGAAAGGAGGTTGTAGCCAGGCAGTGACTGGACAAGTGAAAGTGGCCTCAAGCTGCACCTGTGTAGGTTTAGACTGGATATTAGGAAAAAATAATTCACTGAAAGAGTTGTCAATCCCTGTAACAGGCTGCTCAGGGGAGTGGTGGAGTCACAATCCCTGTAGGTATTCAAAAGATGTTCAGTAGTGGTGCTTAGGGATATGCTTTAGTGGTGGACTTGGCAGTGTTGGGTTAATGGTGGTACTGGATGGTCTTACAAGGCCTTTTCCATCTTAAGGGATTCTATGACTAACTTCACTGCAAGAACTGACACACATGGAAGAACAAGGAGAGAGTACAGTCAGAAGATAAAGGTGCATTGACTCATTTTTGTTGGCAGCTTTTAACAAACAGCAATTAAGCATGAACACTGGGAAACTTTAAGATGATACAACCACACCCACATGGCAAGGTGACTCAGAATCAGAGCCTCCCTCACCTGCCAACACAGTGAACTATGTCATGCTTGTAAACTAAAGGCAAAAAAACCCCTAACCCTGCAACATGCAAAAAAGCAGCTGCCATCTGCAGAATTTCTCATGGAAGTGACTTCTTTCTACACTGGACTAATAAACAGGTATCTGAGAAAGACAGTTGAAAAATAGTATATTTCACTTCCTGGCGAAAATATTAGTCTGCTTTCCTTCAGGGATACAAATGCAAGAGAGAGATATTAAGACAGCAAGAATTCATGTGGATTTAGTAAAACAATGCTGTTACACTAATGCAAAATAAAGACAACTCAGATGTGCACAGGCTCTGCCTTCTTACAAAAAAACCTGTAATTTTACTGGTCACAGATAGCTTTTAAGTGAGACAGAAATAAAATGGAGACATAGATGAAGTGAATTAACAATCAACCTGCAAATCACATATCTGATTTCCTTACTCTTGCAAGACATGTAATTTGGATTGATGTTGCAGTTCACCAGAAATAACTTCCTGTCAGAGAACCAACTACTTGGACATCTTCAGATTTGCCTACATACCAAAATGATTCATTTTTTTCCACAAATCAGGGTGTAAATATTTACTCAGATAAAATACTCTTTGCCTAACAACAAAAATGTCCGTATATCATGTGGTAGACTTGAAACATCTTTGCTTTACATATTTCTATAAAAAGTGATATCTAACACCTGCCTTCAGCTAGGCAATTTTTGATAGACCATTTGCAGCAAGGCAAGTGCTATCAGTGCCCAAACATAAGAGCTAACAACCAAGGTCTGTACATCCTGGAAGAAGTTCTGCAGGATGACTGGAAGTGGCTCCAGTCTCACTTTTTCTGAAAGAAGCCTCTCTCTTTCTTCTGCATACTTTTCCCAGTACTACTTTGAAGCATGCTTTCCATAATGATTTACTAGTTTGTTTATTAAGCCATGAAAACTAATACTGGTACAGCACCTGGATTGCTCCTTAGAGGTCTCCTTTCTCATAAAAGCTTGCTTGGTTCACAATATTACCCTCCTAACTCAGATGGCCAGATATTTTCAGGTGACATAACCTCTTTGTATTACACATCACCATAAAAGCCCAGATCAAAATGCACTGTGAAATACATCACATATGGACTCTCTAAAGCACTGAGTCTTAGTTTATAACAGAAGGACTTCAAAAATTTTCTTCTTTTGATCATTTCAAGTTTAGAAGAAAGCAAGTGCGAAATGCAGTCTTATTATAACAGTTCATTCCCTACCCCTACTTATGGTAAGTTTGCCTGAATGAGAAAAAGCAAGAGAGGCAAACTCTTATTCCTTGGCTACAAATACACAAGGGTTATTCAGTATTTACTACACGCAAGTAGAAGAAAATCTAGCTCTAACAAAACATTCTAGGTCAGACTCCAGAAGAGTGAAGCATTACAGTGATGTACTAACACTACTGTCAACAAATAGACTGCCAAAATATAGGACTAGAATAAATATAGCCTGCTCGCGAGTCTGACAGGTGTAACCAATGGTTTAAACCAAATTCCTGTCATCACACTACACATTCATACAGAGCTGCATACTTACATGCCCCAATGCACTTTAATAGAACAAGTCTTCTGAGTGGTTCCAAACACCCCTGTTTCTTCAGTGTCATCAAAAAAGGAAGTCACGATTCCTAACCCTTCAGGCTCTGTATACAAATCAATTCGGCAAACCCTGTAATCCTGAAAAATGAAGATTGCCATAATCACTTGATCTGTGCTGGAGTTCTATAATTACTGTGCATCACTAAATCAGTTTTGAAACACCTGTTTATTTTAAATTGTTTCCCCCCCTTGTCAATTACCACTGCTATTAGATGCCTATAATAAAAGTATAGCTAAGCCAGTTTGCCTGTCTCTGTTTGAAGCAAGATAGTCAGTCAATCTCTAATCAGCATTTACATTGTTTACTTTCTGCCATCTAGGCAGGAATGCATCTTCTTTCATCAGTTAACATCTCCTCTAGCAAATTAAATCCTAAGATAATACCAAACAAGCCATCCTTGAAGAGAACTGCAACCTAAACAAGAATTGTAGTTACAAGCAATATATATTCCTCCTTTTTCCTATATATCCTACTCAAATAACTTTATAGCTTGTGCTTGTTTTGGTAACCTGCAATTGCAACTACTTAATGGTAGGTTAAAAGTGCATAGAAAAGATGTTCCATCATGTGTGAAACTCACTGGTAAGTTTGCCCATACCAGGCAAACCAAAATTTACACTGAAGTCTGTATTGAGTGCAAATTTGGTTTGTATTGCAAAAAAAAAGAAGAAGCAATATTTTGAAAATACAAAATTGTTGATGGTTTCCTGGGATGCCTTTTCTGACACTGACCAGACTACAAAGCATATGCTGTATGTAGCATTTTGGTGGCTGTTCTAATAAAGCCCACCAAGTTCTGTTCCTACCCTGTCCCTCCTCTTGATATTACCACAACCCCCACTGCACAAAAGCCCCCACATGCATTTTGTGATCAAACATGGAATTCAACACAGAATATTGTTTCATGCACTTGTAGCTCATGTTACACTTGTGTCCTAATAGACCAATCACATGCTCTATCAGTATAGAACATCACTATACATTAAGATCTATAAAAAAAATTTTTGACTTGTATTACTTGCCTTAACAACATGTCTTATTGAACCGATCACTGCAGGCTTTTGAGACGTGCAGTCACTTTCCTCTTCAGAAGCACCTGCACCCCAAATATCTGTGAGTTCCAACTCTCCTTCTTCCAATGGAATAGAGGGGCCTTCAAAATTTGGTTTTTCATAGAGTATCCAGCTTAAAATAAATTTTGAAAAATCTAATTTTTCATGGTGCTTTATCATGCGTGATTTGCAAAAATCATGATCCCACTTAACAAATAATTTCATACACAGTACTGTTTCCAAACCCTTGCCATTTCCACAATACACCTTATTCACCCAACACTGCTGATTCAAGCCATTTTCAGTCTCTGTGATACCTTTAAAAACAATGATAAAACCAAAAATGTCTACTGCTGAATTGTACTTTCACAAAAAACTCCTCCACCTTTTAAAATTGATAATTTGGGGCAGCAGAGACTACTGTCTCTGAATACCAGACTTCGTATGAGATACTAATCAGAACCAATTTGTACATCACAGAAAACAATGACACTGCAGACTTCATTTTTAATGGCAGAACAGAATAAATAACTAAATAAGAACTTTATCCATCTGCAAATACAAACCCTTCACTCAGGCTCTCAATGGAAGGAGGGAAAAACCCCAGACCCAGTCCCTCTAGACCACGCTAGAAAAGACAACCTGGTTTACAGAGATCAAAAGGTTTTTGTTCCAGTTTTCTGAAGCTAAACAGCAATCAGTTTGCTTCCCAGTACCTCCTACTGTGGCTAGCCCTTGTGTCTGCACCTTACTATCAGATAATTACTTTTGAGAACCTGCTATTTGACTGCATTATAGCCTGGCCACAGGATAACTTGCTGTGCTAGCCACACTACTAATGGCCCCTCTGTTGATGCTATGAAGAAAGCAGGAGATACTTGCTTTGAATTACTCTTGGGCAATACAGCTTTTAGAGCAAAATCCCTCCTTTTGTCAGAGAAACAGTCAATTATCTCTACAGCACCATCCTATTCCTTTGGTCATGACATAATTATGTAAGACCTAGCTTAAAACTTATATGCTAGCCTTTTAGCCCAATCCAAATACTATGCAAGAATCCCTAATGACCAGAGGAGTTGAAAGGCAGAAGAGCTGAACAGAATCTGTCATTTCATCCCACACCTATGCCTGGTGACATCTCGCACCCTGCCAGATGCTAACACTCACTCAATTAGTCAGCAAAATAGGTTTTCCAGCTCAGAACTTCCTGCTGCAGAGGTAAAATGCCCTATTTCTTGCTCACAGTTCTACATTGTTACAAGCCAGACTTACTGTGAATCACATGCCAGTCCTGCTTCAAAACATTTTTGGATAGAGTAAAAATCTTTGCATAAAGAGTAAAAATTGATCTCTTACCATCCTCTGATGACTTTAACTAAAATTGTTGGTGACAGAACCCAAGAACTGCAATCTGGAACATCATGGAAAACTTCAATGCCAGCTTTTTGACAGTCTGAGTCACAGCATATCACCAGCTGTGTTAAAAAAAATCCAACAAAACAGAAAAACACACCAGTAACATATAGTTCTATCTTCCTAAGCTTTAAATATAGAAAGGAACACTAAAACTATTAAAATTGATCTTACCTTGCCAGGTCTGGGATTGATTTTACTTTGTCCATTTCTTGGAAGTGTCTAATAGACAGTGAGAAGAGAAAAAAAAATCACAAAAAACCCCCCACAAAATCAAAAGCATTTTCAATAAAGATACTCAGCTATAGAAAAAAGGCTAGTAGACCAAAATAAAAAATACTCTGAATAGTAAAAGTTGGTAACCTTTTAACTATACCTACTTACCACTTCAATCTCTACTTCCCCTTGCAGAACAGCACCTTGTCACAAATGTATAAATTTATACACTTTTTTAAAACTCTGAATTGTCATCTTACTGAAGTTGACTAACCTCAGATCTGAAATGCTTTAAAATCATCCTGATCATCTTCCTACATAGCCCAGGATTTTAATACCAAGAGACTACTTTAAAAACTGCCACTGATGAAGTACATGCTGTACAATAATAAAGATGAGTTTAAATGTCTAAAAATGTCAAGCCATAAAGCATGGTGTATTTTTAAGAAATATATGAAAATACTGAGGATGCATGATGGCACATTCATGTTTGAGCTAACTAGCATAATCAATTTTGTAACAAGTTTCCTCAAAGAGCATGAGACTGAGCACTAAGTGATAAACTAAAAATATTCAAAACAGCTAAAACACATGGAGGTATACAAAATCTAAAACAATGCTGAAGTCAGCAGTAAATTGTATGATACAGAATATATGGGAAAGTTGTGGTTGCATCACGTCACCTTCAAACAAATAAAGCAAGCATTGGAATTATGTGTTTGGTTTCCTAGCAAGGATAGGAGTGTCCATTCTGGGACAGGGTCCTGCTCTTCTAGGAATGATTCACACAAACAAAAAGACAAAAACAGCTCCTGCCCCTAAATAGGTAACCAGCAACACGTGCAAGGAATTAAAGAGAACATAGTAGTTAATATGCAGAGCAGGCAGTGGTCGCAGGACACTTCTTAACCACCACCAGGTTTTTGTAGGCATCATCAAGACATGTTGAAGCACGACTGGTTTTTAGCCTGAGCTTCAGTTCCAGTTAAAACTTGTTCTGTGTTTTGAGGAATGCCAAAGTCATTGTTTTGGGCTGTCCTTACTCCTTCCTTCACATCACCCACTAGCCATTGCATCACCATTTTCTTAGTCAGTGGAAGATGCACAGCAGGAACACCTCACAGAAACCTTTCTGATTCCTTACTTGAGCAAAACATTTCAGTCAGCAGCAGTGCCACAGAAATCCAGAAACCCTTTGAGCAAAACATTCCAGTCAGCAACAGTGCCACAGAAATCCAGACACCCTTTGAAGCCTAAAGGGTAAGGTATGAAGCCTAAAGTCTTAGGTATGTACACACTTCACTGCTATATCAGAACTCCACATTCTACTGCAAAATTGAAACCCACTCAAGAAAAACAGTTTAAGTAGCAAAAAACAAACTAAGAGAGTATTAGACATTTAACTTTAAATTCAAGTTTTTAAATCCAAGCAGGACCAACAGAATAAGAAAGCCTCTTTAACTGGTAACATAAATCTACACTACTGTAAATAACCCCCCTAATTTTCATCTCCACTCTAATTCAGAAAACTTCCCATAAGAGAAGAATCTACATTCTCAGAACTGCAAGGTACCATGGATGGTTGTCCCCTGCAAGGTGACAAAGAAAGGAGCTCCTTTTAGTAGAACTGCTATAGCAGATAATCATTAGCTTTGGAAAGTATTTCTCAAACTTCTTACATGCTGCTTCAATTCCACAGGTCCCATTCATGTGGCTATTAAATTTTAGAAAACATATTTCTTCCCATGGTTTTTAGATCCCCTGATTATCATTTTCCTCTCAGGTCACAATAAGGGCTTACATTAACAGAAATAGCAAATACTACAGGACATTGAGTCATTATTTTGAAAACAAAAATTACAAATATATTCCATAATAAAGTTGCTTTGAGGGGAAAACATAGGTCTGTCTTCAGTCAGGAAGAACAGATGCTTGTAATCAGACCAAGGGACAGCCCTACACTGTAGCAGCACTTTGAATAATCACTACTATCCAGATATTACAGTATTCTTAAAGAATATATATATTTTTCTGCTGATACGTGGGAATACAACAGAGAGCTAAAATAAAAAATTTGCTGTTACTTATTTAACTGTACAATGGCTGAATGTCTTGTTGGAAGAGAAGAGAGATTACTTCAACAGAAGCTTTCTGAAGTTCACAGAAAGCATTCTACTAACAAAAAATTAAAGTTAGCATAATATTTGTTTCAATATAATACAAAATCAAGTACAAAGACATATTCAAAAAATGCTTTCCATTCATATTTGCAAAAAGTCTCATTTTCCTTTTCAGATAAAACTGGTACCATACCAAAGTTCACCTCAATGTATTTGTAATCTATACATATCCCAAAGAGGGGAAACAAAACAATATATGCACATTGTCTATCAAAAACATAAAAGCTGGATAACTTTGCAGGCAGCTTTTTAAAAACACAATACTTACATCCACATCTAATAAACCAGGAGGGACATTCGATTCATATCTGCTTGTTCCTAACCAGCTCGAAAAACTTTTCTCAGGATTGCCATAGTTGGGCATTTGTAAACTTAGCTCTTTTTTGGCACTATCTGCTTGTAGGTACTTCTCCACAAAACTTGGAAACTTCACATCTGAAAGAGACTGAATTGCAAAATCAAAATTAACAGTCATTCAGCATGTTGGCAAACATTGTTTCATTTCCTGAATGATCTTTATTACCTCAGATTTTTGAGGCATGATGAATGGCCCAGAAACATCCTGTTGTAAAGCAGGCATCCCCGAGGAGTCACTTGCAAAAGCTGTTGTGTTATTTACTGGAGTGACAGAAGGGCTAAAAAACTTTTCTTTAGAAGACAGCAAGCTTGAGAAGAGGGAACTTTTTTCAAGCCGTGATCTCTTAATTTCACCATCTGTACAGTCAATGTTCTCTTTTCCATTTATTTCCTGAGTAAAGGCAGGTTCCTCTCTACATGACTGCAGAGCTTTGAATATGATACTTTGCTCTGTTGATGCACGCTTGGGCCTGACTCTGGCTATTGTTTCCAGGCTTTGCATTTTCATTTGTTGTGCTGGTAACAGATCCTGTGTTTTTTCCCTCCTCAGTCCCAAACCAAAAGTAAATACACTAGGATCAAATACTTTCTCTAAGTTGTCTTCATGAATGGGAGGCATTGCAAAGTGGGGTGCTGGAGACTTGGGAAGCTTTGACCTCTTCTTTTTCTGGGGTAAACAAACTGAGCTGTCTAAGTTTTTTATTGTTTCAGCAAACTTCTTCATGTCAGATGGGGAATCAAAAATGCTGTCGTCTTCAGCAGATCCATTACAGGCTTCCCCTGGGCTCTTTTGTGTATTGGTGTTGTGCTCTGATTCCAATACACTGTCTTGATTGCTGTCATCATACTCAAGTGGTGCAAAGTTCAAATCTCCTGGCTTTATCTTTTTATCTCCATTTTCCATCTTCTTAAATTCTGATCTGGAAACCTGAGATGGTAGAGGATATTTATCATCATTGCATGGTGATAAAGCCTCTGTGTTTGGCAGCACTTTTTCTTCATTTCTATGGAATTCTGAGCTTGTGTAATTTCTTTGGTAGAAAGGATCTTGAGCATTTTCAGTTTTTACAGGTGAGTGCAAAGGCAGTTTAAAAGGTGAACTTTCTTTCTTTGCTGTGGTTAATTCTGATTCTGATTGCTTCAGAGAGACACTACCAGCATCACTTTTGCTGCTTTGGTTAAAAAGGGATATGGCAGCTTTTACTTTAAGTTCTGTTGTCTTCCCAATATCCTCATAAGAGGTAAAGATTTCTCCATTTTTGCCTTTTAACTCTGCAGTGCTTTCTTTCTCCAGTGTGCCATTCTCAAATAACTTCTGGCGGCTGCTTTGCTTATTTAATGTTTTATCAGGCTGTTCATTTTCTTTAGGTTGTTTTCCAAATTTCAGCTTTGCTCTGCCAACGAATGTGCTTGGTACAGCATTATTTTTTGAAGCAGGGATGTCAGTAGGTCTCTGGCTCTGGCTAGCACATTTGTTTTCAAACAAGGAAATTTTGTTGGCAATGTTGCTGTTAGTTTTATTAACTGGTTTTTCAAGAGTGTCCTGCTCACTTTCTAAACTGTCTTGATTCGTAGGTGTTTTAAAATTCAGCTCTATGTTCTTCGGTTTGGCTGGACTAGAGGAGGCAAAGTGACACAGAGTGACATCTTTAATTAATCTTGAACAGGCTTGTAACAATTTTCAAAACAATAAAAAGTAGAATTATAAACCACAGACTTAATTCAAATTTTGATATCTCAAAAGGAATCAACTAAAAGAGGAGTAACTATATGGATGTAAAAAATTAGACACTAAATAAGGAGTATGTATTTCAAACATGTACTTAGTTCTTTAAGGTTGGTAAGACAAACACAGCAACTTAGAGCATCTGCAATTGAGGCAGAGAACTCAACTACTTATGACTGACAGACATTAACATTTAGTACTGAATAGGCAGAATAAATTATAAACATGCAATTCCCTACAGAGTTTAGAAAGCAAATCCCAATTCATTAAGGTGATAATGAGTTGGTTAACATTTGCATATTCTCTCCAATGAGTTTTGAAGACATCTGACCAGATTCTTTGCAGCTTTTACACCTACAGTGCAGAAGCAACCTCGAATTGAGTGAAAACTCTTTCACGAGTGCTTGCAGAAAATGTTAGCTGTCCCCAAGCATTGCATCACCACCTTGGCTAAGTGAACACCACATGTGAGGACTCTTCCACTTTCTTCATGTAAACTTAGCTAGCAATTTAAATTGTGTAAACTAAGCCTAATAATTTTACAAGAATTGAATTTGGAAGCACAAATCTTTTCTATCAGAGTGGACAGAGAGGCAGGTACAAGTACATGCACACAGTACTCCTGTGCTATGGCAGAAGGCACAGCTGAGTGTTTCAAGCTCCTTTCTCTGAATACCAGAAAAACTATTTTTCCATGTAACTTGCTACTGCATACTGTACAGTATGAGCAGCTGTGAAGATGCAAGGCAGATGGCTTCAACATTAATCAGTCAGGTCTAAGGAGTGTCAAGGAGCCCACCATCACCTCCAAGACAGTCCTGTTCTCCAGAGAGGAATCTGGGGACACAGCAGCAGAAGGACAGGTAGAAGCTGCCCTACATGAAAACTGACCAATGTGGGGGATGAAAAGAAAATAGCTTGCAGCCATCTCCAGGGTTCCAAATGCTCTACCAATCAATGGATGATTCTGGTATTTAAGTGTTTTCTTCTTTTTTTACCTACATAAATTGTGTTCACTAAGTTTTCAGGCAGCTCCTCAGCCCAAGAAAGAGGTGTGAGATATAGGAACAATCCAGAACATGAGATCCATTCCCCTCTTCTTCAAATGATCCATCCCAAGTAAGAAATTAAACCCTTCTAATGCAAGGTTCTCCATTGTACAAGTTTTATTTCTTGGGAATACCATGAGGAACAAACTTACTGAAAAAACAGGAAGATTCAAAAATAGTTACCTACGAATCTATACAAAGAGCAACTGTTAAAAATCATAGACTATCAAGAGGCTGCAATGGATCTTAAAAGATCATCTAGCCTCTACTCTCCTGCCATGGGCAGGGACACCTCCCACTAGACCAGGTTGCTCAAAGCCTTTTCCAACCTGGCTTTGAACACTGCCAGAGTTGGGGCATCCTCAACCTCCCCAGGAAAACTTTTGTAATGTCTTACCACCCTCACAGTAAAAAGTCTCTTCCTAATATCCAACATAAATTTCCTGTCTCTCAGTTTGTCCCCAGTACTCCTGATCCTATCAATACAGTTCCTGGCAAAGAGTCCTTTTTCAGCTTCCCTGTAGACCCCCACCTTCAGATACTGGAAGGTTTTTATGAGGTCTCTGTGCAATCTTCTCTTCCCTGTGAAGCCCCAACTCTTTCAGCCTGTCTCCATAGGGAAGGTGCTCTGGTCCTCTTATCAACTTTGTGCCCTCCTCTGGATTTGCTCCAACAGTTCCATGTCCTTCTTGTCATCATGTCATTTCAGAGAAGACCTCCCAACACTGCTCCCTCTAACTACCAGCCTACTCAAGCTAGTTCACAACTTTATGAAGAAATATGAAAAATGTATTATCAATAAAAAAGGAAAGAGCAAACTTAAAATCCACTGGCCATACTTCAGATAGGTACTAATAAAACACACTTGGAAAATTTAAGGAAAAACAGAAAACCAAAATGTTCCTGAAAGAGAGAAGGTATGAAGGGAACTATCATAGAGCATAAAATTAAATATATTGAGGCACTACTTTTCATTTGAACTACAACTGTTTTTTCCTAAACTTTTAAAAGTTAAATTATTCTATGACTTTTCTCTTTGGAAAATGACTATGAGTTGCAAGGGACCTCTGAAGATCAGCTAGCCTAACTTCCTACTCAAAACAGGGACAGCTTCAAAGTTAGATCAAGTTCCTGAAAGCTTTGCCTGACCAAGTTTTGAATAACTTCAAGGGTCAAGATCTCACAACCTTCCTCGTGAAGCACTGCAGCAGGGCGGCCACTGTCACTGTGAATTATTTTTGCCTTATATCCCATTAAAACTTCACTGCTACAACTTGCAGCTGTGGCTGTTGCCCCTTCACAGCTCAGGGACAAATCTGGCTCTGCCTTCTCTATAGGTAGTGAGAGATGACAGAGGTCTATCTGTATCCTTCTCTTCTCTCAGCTGAAGAAACCAAGCTGCTTCAGCTTCTCCTCATACATGCTTTGCTCCAGAGCTGTCACCTTCTTTAATGGCTCACTGCTGGACTCATTCCAATTTGGGAACATCTCTCTTATACGAGAAGAGAGTTGGAAAGGGAGGAAGAGCTACAACTCAACAGAGTGACCCAGATGTAGACCCATGAGCAGTAAGACCTGCTGGCTATGCTCCTGCCTATGGAGCACAGCACAGCCTTCACCTGGTACAGTGATGCACTACTGAAACGTGCTGAATTTCCTGCTCACCAGGATCTTTCATATCCTTTTCTGATCAGAAGAAAAATGTACTTATCCTTTTCTTTTACCTGTATTTTCAGGAGGTAACACTAATGGCCCAATTATCTTAACAAAGTCATTCCCATACCACCCTTTTATCAGCCTGTCACTTGCACTACTACATTTCAACATAACACATATCTTCCCCATAAAAATCTGTGTCTCTCTGTATGCCCTGACACAAGCAAGTTTAATGGCTAACAGTGATACTTATCAGCTACATCTAAAACCTCTTTTAAATGAAGAGCTCACCCCTCAGAGGTATAGTTTCAAGGTTTGCAAATTTATGCAGAAACAACCACTTCAACACTTTGTATTTTGTATTCTGCAGTACTTCTGCACAGCAGCAGCAGCCAAACAGCTGAAACCAGAGAGCATGAGAAAGCTCAGCCCTGCAGCTCCACTCACTACAGCTGGCCTCTTCTAATCTCTTCATTACACCTTTTTCCACACTACAACAATACAGGTTTTAAATACAGCCAAAAGATGCGCTTTCTTGCAAGAACTGAGTCACCAAGCTTGTTTAAAAGGAAATGCTGTTGTAGTATACTTTAAGTCTCCCATCTTGTATGGGGAAAAAAAACTTAACAGCACAAATGCTTTCTTACAAAGAGTCCAGTGTGGCTCATTCTTACTGATCTGCGACGCCAGGAACAAGCAGGCACAAGAGAAATACCAATGTCCTTCTCTGTGGTTACACCTTGCAGCTAAACTGTGGAAGCAAGCAGTTAAACCTCTCCCAACAGTCAAAAATGGAAGGTGAGTCACACATCAAGCTTGCAAGTGGTGCCAAAAAAACACTGATGCCAAAATATCAGATTGAGGTGAGCAAAGAAAAATGGCATGTGAAAAGAGAAGAATAATTCAACAAGTGGGCTTAAATGCAAAGGCAACTACAAAACCATGTCTGAACATAAAGTATGACAACTGAAGCCAAGTTTTCCGCTAAGCACATCAAAGTGACTGCTGCCTGAGGTTTTATTTGCCAATTAAGATTTACCATCAACCTCATTTTAGTCTCAAATCTGACAGGTTTCCCTTCCAAAAGCTAGAAGCAAAGTATCCTGTGACTTTCAAGTTATCCAGTACACAGACATAAATGGAGAAAAGAGAGAAAATGCTATCTTTATTTACAGGAAACCTGCATTTCTGGAGGTGATGGAGAAACTGACCTGTTTTGAAATTGATTCCAAAGAAACCTGATTCCCAGAATTGGCACAATATCATTAGTAAGAGATATCATGCACTTTTAAGGGAGAACTACTTGTATTATATAAAATCCGTCTTACAAGGGGCCAAGGAATCTCTAAGTAAATGGGTATTTTTCAACCAGAAAGGAATGAATGTGAATTATCTAAAAAAAACTTTTTGACCTTTGAAAATGAAAAATTTATCTGTTCACAGTGATAACTAGAGAATAAAAACACACCATCTTCTAGTAATGGCACCATCTTTCCCCTTCCCATTTTACAGCACCTTAATCCCGATCCAGGTTTATAGTTCATACATTCTAATGAATGACTCTAAATTATACCAGATCACCTGAGCATGTCACTCTGGCTAAAGAAATGGTGTGGTGCTGTGCTATGACAGCTATCAGACGCATCAGAAACCTTGCAGGCAACACAGCAGTCCCCACCCAGGGCTAAAGCTCCTATAGCAGCAGATAAGGCCAAGATACAGTGTCACACACCCCACAAAAAGGGGTGAAATAGAACAGCTTGTTTATTTGTTAAAATTTGGTCTTTCAGACAGGACACTCGTCTGTTACTTTATGAGTACAGTAAAAGATAATTCACTGTACAGCAAGGAGATACACAGAAAAAAATGAAATCCAGCTATGCAGCTGTTTATAACTTCTTCATCACTAAGTGACACAGAGAAAAAACAATCTGAAAGCTACCTTTCCTTTGAAGCTGTGAAGATACAAACTCAGGAGTTTAAGATTTGTGATCTATACTGCCAGATGGCAAGGCATCACCCAGTACAAAAATGCCACAGTTTAACTTTCAGTACTAGGCTTTTTAAACTTAAGTTACAAATTAAGGACTCAGATGTAGAGTATTACAAATTGTGCAAAGGAAATTGCTCCTGTGCTCCTCAGATGTGGGAAGCATAATTGCAAACAGACGTGTCTCTTAAACCATCGTGTTGAACCTCCACATCCCTCTAACACAAGGACAATTATCAACACTCAGTGTACCTCGGGTGGGCCTACAGGATTCAGTGTGCCCCCACACCTACAGCTGAACATGTCAGAACGAGGAGTGCAACAGCACACAGCCCACAGCCGTGGCAACCAAACAACAGAAATGAATAATGCAAACAAATCATTCCCCGTGGATGAGAATGCAACAGTACCCAAGTAATCAATCACTGGTCTCAGACTAGTGATAACAGTGAACTTTATAAATACAGCCACTTCTTTATTACCCTAAGGAAAGCTCTGACCACTTGTTTGACAGAGACAGTTTCTTCAAGTGTAAAATCAAAAACTGAAAACTAATATATGCATCATTCTGCAAATACCTGATGTTATTCACATGCATCAAAATTTAAGTGATTCACCCTGCATATACTTAAGAAAGCAACCGCATGTACTCAAAACTTTGGAATGTTATCTATCATATCATTTGAACAATCAAGTTCTACATTGCATGCTACATTTCTTTATAAAATAATAGCAGAACTTAGGCTGTTTCATAGAAAACTTGAATACATTTCTAATTCAAACGATTTTCACATACAAAATCTTCAACCACATTCTGATTTGGTTACAGAGAGAATAATTAATCAAGGTCAATGATAGATGAATTAATCTGATCCACAACAATGATGACTGAGCAGTTTTTTATATGTTAAATTATTCCATATAGTGGATGTGACAAAGACATTCCCTATCAATTTAAAAAAAATTAAAAATTAATTATTTTTCTAATACATGTAGACTACAGTGCTTGTTAAGTGGTAGCTTTAATTATGGTAACTTATTTTTAAAGGGCAGTTCTTAACTGAAAACAATTTAAACAGATAACAGATACAGAGCTAGTGTTTCCATAGAATTCTAAACACAGATACAAGCAAAATTACAGCTACAAGGACAAGGTAACCTAGCTTGTTACTTACAGGCTAATCTTTGTCATGACTGTTCTGGAAGAATCCAAACTCTTCAGCTTCGAGGTGTCTAAATCAGAATTTGTCTGTCTCTCAGCTGACAGACACAGGTCTCCATTTTTAATCCCATCAGTATGCAAGAAAGCTCTTCCATCTGGACCATTACCATTCTTTACTGCCTTGGTATCACTTCTGCCTTCAGCAAACACCAAGTCTTCTGTCTTAGCAGCCAAAGAAGCTTTGGGAGACTCCAAACTGTCTTCCCCAAAAGCCACAGGTATAGCTCCCTTTTCCACTGAAGTTCTTTTTGTCACTGGGTTAGTCTCTGGAGATGCTAAAGGTTGCCTTTTTGAAGAGTAATCTTTCACCTGACCCTTCAAACCAGTAGGGGAGATGGGTACAGTATCCGACTGATTCTTTTTATATGATCTTCTCCTTGCAGAGCTTGTGTTTGAGATCTGCTGCTTGCCCTTGTCAGCTTCAGCTTTAGATGCCCCTTTGTGAGCAGATCCAACTTTTAGGTCCTGATTGCTACCTGAGAAAGAGGAATTTCTTTCAGGAGTCTGCTGAAGAGACCTCACTTTTCGTTCAGGGTTTATTATCTTGTCTGAAAACACCTCAGACTGGGCATCATCCTCAAAACCAGATTCTTCCCTTGCAGTATTCTCAGTCTGGTTTCTCTCTCCATTTGGAATGTCACTAGATGATTGAGACTTTCTCCGTTTTCCAGATCTTTTACTAGCAGATTTTTTATCCATTGTGTCCAAATCACTGCAATTTTCTTCCAATTTAAGAGTCACAGGTTCATTAAGGAGTTCCTCTGTTTTTCTTAGATAGATATCAACAGTTAACACTCTAGCAGAATATGCGTGCTCACTCGCTGCAGATTCCAACTCGTATGGCAAATCCTTTGGTTTTGCATGCCCGGGCTCCTCAGACACCCACGTGTTCACAAGCTGCTTGTGACTTAAGATACTCTTTTCTAAGTCTTCACTAGACAGATTTCTCAAGCTCTGTATGAAATCTGGAGTTGTGGAATTATTTATATCTGTGACGGATTCTTTCTCCAGCCCCAGCGTTTCCACATTCAGGCTGCTCTCACAGAAAGAGTTTTTAATGGTTTCGCTGCTGCCGCTCCAATCTGCTGACCACTCGCTGTCAGAAGAGACTCCCCTACTGCTCCATTCTGAAATCGTATCGTGATACAGCGGTCTTACCTCCCCACTGAAATTATATTCCTGTGCCTCAGGAAGGGCACTTACGTTTCTCACTTGGTTCTCTGCTTGAGGAGCTTCGTGTCCTTCTCGGAAGTGCCTACAGTACACTGCCTGCGCCCCGTGAGGAGAGCCTGACCTCTCACCCTTGTGACGTGAAGTGTGTTCTAGTGAACTTTTGACATTTTTCCTCTTCCCTGTACCAAACAAATTTCCAAGTCTTTCCAAAACAGGTTTCTTTTTATTTTCTTCTCTGGAAGAATCTGGAAGGTGTGAGGTGGACTACAAAAACAAACAAACATTTGGTTAATGTCAAAATTGTTTCTATAATATATTTATTTTGTTCTAAGACTACCTCTAAATTAAAAGGACACAGTGAATGGAAACAAAACAGTTTACTGAACAATACTAGCTCTCAAAAAAAGAACAATAAAAGTCTTGAAAAACAATTAGGACTCCACGATGCTTCTGTATGTTTTTTCCTGCATTTGTTTGCAAGTGTGCTCATCTTGCTTTATAATGGCAGCTTTATATATCCCAAATCTCAAAATTTTGCACAATTAGTTAACGTCACCCAAAATGGTACAGAAAAGCATCCTGGTGCCTGCAAGACTGGGGTCAAACTTCACAGTCAAAATTTTCCTTACAAAAACAAGAGTGGGGAATTTAACTTTCTCTCCATCCTGGCTGAGTTAGTTTTCACTTCACACTTGTGCCGGTAGAGAATAGTTTCAAAGGTGTAAGTTGTCTTACAATTCATACATTTCTCATTAATTGAGTTCAATAAATATTTGGGTTGTGTTATGGGCTAAAAATCTCAGAACTATAAAAGCCACTGCATCACTCAGTGAGCATTACTGGGTCAAACACTGCCCTGGATTACTCTTGGCGAAGTTCTGCCTTACAACTTCTAATTAACATGGTAAACAGGAAACACGCAACAGCATCGCCGAGAACACATGCATATTTGCATTTTAATACATTAGCCCTTTTTACATGCCGGTACGATGAATACTTGTTTTGAGACGTCTATTTCAAAACACCGCGAGTACTTTCTACCCCGGCGCACCAGACCTCTCGAGGAGAGCGGGTTCCCTCGGCAGCACGGACCCTGCTTCGGCAGTTTCCAACTTGTTTCTGCTGCAGACACCCAGCTCTCCTGCCACTGTCAGTGCCCGGCATGTCCCAGCGCCCAGGGCGGGCCGGAGTTGAAGCCCCCGCGCCCTCCGCGCAGCCCCAGGTACGGCTGCAGAGAACCAGCCCAGCACCACCTCGCCGCAGGAGCCACAGCCCCCGTTCCGCGCGTTACCAGGAGGGTAGAGCCGCCCGAGGCTGCCACTGTCCTCCCCCATTCCAAAACGAGATAAGCAGAAGGAAGGTGCCGTGGCGGGCTTTACCCGCCGCCGGCCGCACCGCATCCTCGCCTCTCCTCACCTCCCCAGCCCGCCGAGCGCCCGACACTCACCGCCCGGCTCGGCTCGGCTCGGCGGCCCCTGCGCGAAGCCGCCCCACACACGCCGCCGCTACCCGTAGCGCGGCTGCCCCGGCGCCGGCCGTCTGTGCGCTCCGCCCCGGCCCGCCCCCGCAGCCCGCCCCGAGCCACCGCCCCGCCGCGGGCAGCGGCTCTACCTGGCCGGGCCGCCCCTCCCGGCCGCGGAGGGAGGGGCGGCGGCAGCGCCGGACCGGCCCCCAGCGAGGGCCGCGGGGCAGCGGGAAGCGCGGGTGCCCCCGGCCACGGGTGAGGCCGTCGAGGGGGCGGCGGGGCGCGAGTGGGCGCCGTGCCCCGTAGGTGCCCTAGCAGCCCGCGCTGCGGCTGCCGCCGCCTTGTTATTGAGGGCAAAACGCCGCCCCGGGCAAAACCGACGCCCTTTGATGTTGAGAGAAAAGCACCGAGGGTTGGAGAAGGGCGGTTCGCGCCGCCGCCGCCCCGGCGAGCTGCAGTGCGGGCTGCCCGGCGTGAGCCGGCGCCCGGGCCGGGAGAGGGGCGGCGCAGGGCACGGGCACCGGCTCGTCCCCGCCCGGCACGATGACTGCGGGGCAGCGGAGGGTGTAGAGCGGCCGTGACCCGGCCGCCCCCCAATGCCGGCCGCTCGGAGGTGCCGGGAGCAGGCGTGGCTTTCCCCCAGCCCCGGGAAGTGTGCGGGGGCCGGCCCCGCCCAGCCGCCAGGGCCCTTGTGGGACATGGGGGTTCAAAGCCCTGCGGGGAGCTGAACCCGCACCTTCCACCTCGCACCGGCGGGCGTGGCTGGTTGCCGTCTGTGCCGCCCGACTATGCCTGCCCTGCCTGGCCGCCCCGGGCACGCCGCCCCCGGCTGGGGACACGGCTGCCGGCGGCAAGGGCTGCCCCGCCTGCCCCCGGCCCCGTTCGGGCCGGCGTGAGAATGACTCCGCGGCCGAATGGTGCCGGCGCTCTCCCCGGGCGCTCAATTAGTATTTAATGTTTAATGAATGCTCAACAAGTCCTCTTCTAATTAACGCTTAATGACTTATATGAAGTGGAACAGCTTCAACAGGAAGGACCACGCAAGTCTCACTTCGGAGCGTCTGAGGGCCCAGCGCGGAGGCGGGGGAGACACCAGGTCAGCCCGCCTGCAGCTGGCCGGGGTGCCCGGCCTGCGGTGTGTCTGCCCCCTTGGCTATTGAAGAAAATTAGGACCTTTTTTATGGAGTCACTTCCTCCTCCAGCTGGAAAAGTGTTAAGTTAGTTATTTTTTCTTAATCAACAGCCTACGCAGTTTTGTCTCGGGAGAGCCACGTAGAACCTATTTAACATCAGTGAACGTGCAGCAGCAAGGCTTGCCCAATCAAATGAAAAATAACAAAAACCATGAAAAACATAGAGCCTAAATTGGGGAAAAGGTAGAGTTGACTTATATTGCAACCTAACAGAAATCCATGGAACCCTTGTCTTTGCCTACCTCTGTTGACCAATGTCACTCATTGAGCTGATAAGCAGCTGTAGCACCGACCAAGACCTGTGTCCTCACACAGTGATCTTCCACCGCTGGCCTTCAAATAGGCAAGTCTATGGTCATTACCTTAAGCTCAAGTTTTTGTGTTGTTTGGGGTTTAGGTTTTATTAGACAGTGAAATAATCTGAAAATGAGAAAGTTAATGCCTGTCTTTTTCCACTCCCTTTGAGGACTTCTTTCAACCAGTAGAACCAAAACAATTAAGTAAAGAGCAATATTAAGGGCTGCATTAAGTTCATACAGCTCAGATGGGTAAAGTGCTTTAGTGATAACAAAACTAACTATGTATTTCCCTATCAGATCATGAGTAATGCAGCCCAATTACTAATTTCTTATTCTATCTATGTATTGCCAGTACTAACTAATTACAGGGAAAGAATAAGATGACAATAATGAACATTGCCAGCTAAAATAAGCAAAAATACAAAAATTTCACACTTAATGCAAGGTAATAAGGAAAGATACTAATTTCTCCCATAATTCATAATAACTACAAGTATGAGGAGGATGACTATATTGTTCATGCTAAAAACTGTTGGAACACCAAAACAGGGGAAATTTAACTTTATTATGGTGTAAACCATCATATTAACAAGTGGATGGAAATAGCTGTCAGTCTTCTAAAGTAGTTGGGACTACATTATCAACCTGACCATTGTTATTACACTTACTGTCAAGTTTTTAGTTTGCAAGATTACACCTAGAAAAATTAGTTATTTGAACTGGGGATCTGGATTTCTCTCTTCCCAGCCACTGATTTTCATAAAGTCCATGGGAACTTAATTATCATTGAGACGTCTCCCCCTTTCAAATGTAGTTTAAACTACAACCATAAGTTCAAAAGGTGTTGAATGGAAGTGAGGAGGGACAGCCAGCCGGTCCAGTCACATAAGCCTTGTTTCCTCAGGGAACAAGGCTAAAGATTTTTCCTTGATCTTGAAATAGCTGCCCTATGTAAACTGTTTTGAAGTAATTTCTTCATACAAAGTACCTTAATTATATACAGCTCTTTCAAAACACATAAAAGACCGGGTACTTGCCCTGAAGAGCTTGTATTTTAAGTCAGATAAATGTAGGTGAGCCAGTATTGTCAGTGCAAGAGGGCACAGAGACCGAGCATCCCAAGGGACTCTCGAGTGGGACCCAGCCTGCCAGAGCACAGCACAAGAATGCTTGACTTGAGAGCACTGCATGGAAGTGTTTGATTTCAGAAGGCAAGAAATACCCTTGCTCTGCAGATCAGGCTTCTTCAATGTGCTTATGCTCAAGCATGCCTATTCTTAAAACATTAACTGCTTGAGAAATACCTGATCAAAGGCATTGGCAACTGAAAAATCTAGAGGACCTGCCTATCCATTCCTTGGACAGTGTGGAGGAAGCCATTTCAAGCACTCTGCATGAACCTTGAAAGCCGTGTTTAATCTGAAAGCAAAATGCTGCTGCCTTCTTAACCAAGAAATGTAAATTTTGTTTGTATTTATATTCATACCTGTTTATGCTCGCATTAAAATATTTCCTCTGTTTTCGGCTGGGTTTTTTTTCTCATTAGCTAATGTAAGTTGCCACAGCCAAACCCCTAATTTAACAGTGCAATTAAACATGTGCTTTGCTGGTCTCCAGTGAAAAGAGAGCATAAGCTACTATGATCTGTTGAATCAAAACTTCAGGATGTGTCTTGAGGGATCAGTTGGATGTTATTTTCTTAGATGAGTTCATCTGAGTCAGCTGAACATAAATAAACACACTTCTTAGAGCACACATTAGAGAAAAAAGGAGTATTTTTACTAGTCATTAGCAACTTTGTGGTAACTAATAGATGGTAATATCTACTGTGGACAGTTCTTTAATTTAAACATTTATTTTCCAGCATATGTTCATCTTCAGAGGGGAAAAAACCAACAAACCATTTAGTGAAGAATAAATTTAAGCTTTATCATTCATTAGAAGGTCATAAATGACTGGATTTCAGGTAACATGAAAACTTCTGAGACCCTTCTCTCCTCAACAATTCTAATAGTGTAGGACCCTTGGAAATTCATGCTGGAAAGCCAGTAATGTCAAGTATCTTTAAATCACACTATCATAATTCACCCAGCCATGAGAAACAGAAAGCCTGGAAGTTCTAGCAGTCACATGACATCCCAAAAAGTGCTTTAGCCAAAAACATTTAAATAAATAAACTATTACTCTTCAGGCTTTAGCATTCTGCAGAGACTGAGACTGAAATATATCACAGTAACAGTGCTGGGCTTTGTGAGGCTGAAAATTGCTCTGGAGTATTGCTGGCTGAACGTGCTGTGAAAATATTAGTAGAAAAACTGGAAGGAACAATGTACAAATCAAAGCTAAGAGAGAGAAAAGTCTGAGAAGCACAAGACCCACTCGAGTCTTACAGAGAAGAGTTTTCATACTGCTTTCCTACAGGTGAGTGCCACAGCTACTGGCAGAGAGAGAAGGAGTGAGTTGCAGATGGAAATAAAGGCTTGGTGCTTATTTTCTTCTTTTAAAAGCATGGGGAAAAAATGTACTTAAAACATTTGACCTGAGTCAATTCTTGTTGTGATTTACTGAAGGGAAAAAAGCAGTTATATTTTAAGTTAATCTAAATGATCTCTAAATTTAACCAGTTTAACTGACCTTGCTGTCAAATGGATTTGAATTACTTCAATTCACTATACTCATTGTTCATTGTTTATGCTGACCCTTCTCAAAGACACAAAGAGGGGGTTACTATTAGGAAAATATGGCTTATGTTATTTTAACTCCCAAACTTCCTTCTGAATATGAAGAGTTTGGCATATATTCTCTAAACCTTTTTTAGCATTTGTCTTAACTATACCATGTTCCAGGTTGACAGTGTCCTCTTCAGAGTTAGAGAAAAAAAACACACTTTAAATTTAACAGGTCCTCTCTAGCATGGAATTCACTCCCTGTCTTTTCCAGCTCTTTGCCTGCTATGCAGATAGAAGATATAAATACCAATAACTGGATTTTAAACAATTTCAGTTTTACCTGAGCAATTTGTGCAGGGAATACATTTATTTAGATTCAGGAACTTACCTGAGTAAGCAAGGGGCTATAAATGCAAGACTTGAGCAGAGTGAAGTGAACCACATGTAAGTTTTCTTAATAGTCATATTTTTACACATACTGTATTTTCTAGTAAGTCAGGGTATTTTAGTGAAACATTTAATATCTTCAAGAGAACAGGACCTGTCTGCTTCCAATTTATTTTTTCACTGTAAAAGGAGATTTTTAGTTCAAATGTACATCGAAAATTGACTATTTTCCAACAGCATATAGATTAATGAGATTTATGAGCCTGCATGTTTAAGGGATTTTTTGTAAAAGAAATAATCAGCTCAAGAAGCATAGATGCATATATAAAAATTATTTTATACCATAATATTTCTTAGGTGTCAAACACCAAGATTTAGATATTGGATGTATTAGAAAAGAACAGCAAAACTGAAAGGAGCAAATCACATAAAATAAATGAATGGAAATCTTTCAAAAAAGCTCAGGAAAGACAAAGAAGCATTGATAAAATGAAACAGATCCTTACATGAGTATTTAGGAGAGAAGGGAGATAAATAAGAACGGGCATGTCAGAAAAGGCATGTCTGCTCCCATCTCCTCTTCCCCAGAGCTAGTTATTTCCATAAACTAAAATCTTTCCCCCCTCCCCTTCTGTCAAGAGGAGCATCTGTTGGTTAAAGAAACGCCCTATAAAACTAATGGAGATCAGTAGATTTTATGATTTAAAAAAAGTAATTGTGTACCAACATGAAGATTTCTGATGGGGTTTAAAAAGGGAATAAAAGAGTGTTGTTTGCCTTACCATGATGATGATAATTCTTTCTGCTGTTTACAGAAGAATAAACAAACTATCGTGTGTGAGATGCAGTCCTGTGTGTCAGTAACCAAACCCTTTTTCTTAGCAATCCTCCCACGCTTTAACCCCTTCTTTCTTCTGGCAGCACTCAGGTAAAAACAAGCAAAAAAAAAAAAAAAAAGGAAGTAGTATCTGACTTGAGCCTTTCCAACTGATAAGTCATTTGGCAGACAAATTAGAACTATGAAAGGGGCTCAATTAGAGGATAGGAGAAAGAACTGCAGAAGGGTGGCAGCAAGTCCTTCAGTAAGCAGCTCTACAGAAGCAGAGAACATGTTGCAAAGAACTACAAAGTTAGTGTTGGGCAAACGCCTTACGTGTATTAATTAATGTGCAATACCAGAGCACAGATATGCAACAGTAGGGGAAAATATACCACACACGTTGGTTCTCACAGACCTGGTTATTGTTTTCTGATCCAAATTTAGGATGGCTAAAGAAAAAAAAAAATCACTTGTGTCTTTATGCAGAAAGTGACTGATTTATGTTGGCATCCTTGGTTCTTCACCTTCCTAGGTTGGTATCTTAAATCTGTATTTTTTGAGCTATTAGTGGTAAAATGGTACTATAAAGGGACTTGAAAAAGCAGAAAAGAACTAGCACCAAAAGCAGGAGCAGGGATTATTCAACAATGAATAACTGAGAGAATATTTAAACTCTCCTGAACCTGAAAGACATCCAGAAAAAATTTATATGCAAAAAAAATCATATTAACATAAATTATTGTACTTGAAACTCTTTGTGTTTCAGTACAAGAGAAAGTGAGGAAGTTTGATATGAATTAGCCTCACATCTTCACTCTCATGATTTTGAATCTTGCTGTTGGGCCAGAGCTGTATCACTAGATAATCTTCTTAGTGTAAATATTCATCAAAACTATCTCTTTCAAAGTAAAGAGTGGAAATAAACATGTGTATGTTTTGTTCTAAGAGATAGGAACTTGAAAGTACTTTTTCTGTTAAGCAATAAAGGATAAATAGCAAAAGCATTTTGGAGAAGAAGAGAGTGGCTTGGAGTTAAAATTAAGTCCCCCCAATCAGAAGCCACAACTAACAAATGTAACCCCTTTCCTTTTTTCATTTCTGAATGCAATTCACAGTGATAAAGAACCTATTTCATCAGTGGTTTTGATTTAGCAGGTCTCTCTCTGCTATGCTTGTAGGTCTTCTGTTTTGTGAGAGTGTACAGTGCCTGTCACTAACTCTAAATGGTCTGCACTGATTAGTACAGATTTAACATAAATTGTCTAATTTAGCTTACTGCAACACTTACTTCTTTTAGATGAAGTATTTGTACATAGAGATAAGAAATATGATTCCTTTTCTGCAAACTTAGGAGTATCTGTACCACAGACAGAGCAATCAGTCTCTGGAAATCAGCTCTTTCTTAGGTACCATCAATCTTCATCTCTTCCCCATGCTTTCACAAAAAACTGCTGCTGTCAACAGGAGCTCAAGCAGCCTGGAAAGTCTATGGCACTTGAAAAAGTCTTGCAGCATTACATTAAATGATTATAGGGCAAAAAGGAAATAATCTTGCAGAGCCACATATATTATCAGTCTCTGCCAAAGAGGGCACTGATGTGGCTGCTCTGTGCTGGTTAACCAAGCTGGCTTTTCCTGGGCATCTCTACATGACACTGCACCTGGCCTTACCTTGAGTCCTGTGTATATTTTTGGGTGCCACAACGTAACAAGGACATTAAGCTGTTAGAAAGCTTCTAAAGGAAGGTTACAAAAATGGTGAAGGATCTTGAGGAGAAGCTGTATGAGGAGTGGCTGAGGTCACTTGGCTTGTTCAGCCTGGAGGAGACTGAGGGGAGACCCACTGCAGTCTAAACTTCCTCATGAGGGCAAGAGGAGGGGCAGGCACTGATCTCTTCTCTGTGGTGCCCAGTGACATAGCCTGAGGGGATGGCCTGAAGTTGTGTCAGGGGTGGTTTAGGTTTGACATCAGGAAAAGGTGCTTCACCCAGAGGATGGCTGGGCACAGGAACAGGCTCCCCAGGGAAGTGGTCACAGCACCAGCCTGACAGGGTTCAAGAAATGTTTGGACAATGCTCTCGGGCACGTGGTGTGACTCTTGGGGTGTCCTGTGCATGGCCAGGAGTTGGACTTTGCCCTTCCAACTCAGGATATTCTATGATTCTATGTAGCTCAAGAGTAAGGCAGAATTTCTAATACACTCCTGTGCCCAGTGTTTCCTTTTAGCTGGCTGTAAGTGCTCAGCAGAGGAAGCTTATAGATTGTCTCACATTACTAGGTAGGAAACCTAGGTCTCACCTGCAGTTCTAATTCAGTCTAGGGAACAGATGCCCAGGAGTTAGTTAACTAAAGCACCAAAGTGTCCTTCAGCAGCTCTAGCTCTAGATACCTAAAAGTAACTAAAGATGTAATTTGAAATTTATAAAATCGGAGATTTTTTTCCTTGGGTAGCAGATAGTCTGAAACTATAAATGGAAAACTAAAAGCCTTTTGCTAGCAACATGGGGACTTTGCCCAGGTCAGGCACAGTAGAATATAGGCTGTCACAGAGCAAGAGGCAGAAAGCCATCCTTGTGAGCACGGTGTTACTAAGATGAGGCTGTTAAGATGTGAAAGACAGTAAACAAACTGCAAATTGGACTGCTAATTTGATCAAAGCCAAATTTCATAATCAACAAAGTGAACTACATGTTTAACATGCTGGCTTTGGAAAGCTGATGTGATGGTCCTGAGACAGAAAAAATTAATGTATGGTTCTGACTCTGAAAACTACTTAGCAGAATGAAAAATGGCAATAATTAATCAAACTGTATTTAAATATGAAATTAATGTAGTCTCTCTTCTCCACAGAAGCTCTCATTAAACAGATTAAAATCATGTGATGTAAATCCTATTACACCTCATACCAGGGTATCATTTGGTACCTTTCAACTGAAATGTGTCTCAAGTCAGCCCCCCAGTACTGAGGTGCCCAACATAGCAGCTGTTTTGGAAAATTTGGGTTTGATAGCGTGTGAGCTTCAAAAAGCTCTTTTATGAAATGTATAAAGTGTTTACACTCCTTGATAACTTCTTTGATGTACAGATTTTCCATCATTTACAAATGAAGAGTTTTAAGCACAAGGAACTATTATTACTAAAATATCTTCTCCTGACTTCATAAAAATCAGCTGGATACCTCATTTTACATCTGAATTACAATACTATAACTTAGCATTTATTCCAAATAACAGCGTACACCTAAGGCTTCCGGAATTCATTAAAATTATTTCTCATAATAATTATTACAGAGAAGTGCCTCAATATTGGTTAGAATAAACTTTATGAAACCAGTATGAAGAAAATGGGAATGGCTCCAAACCCACTGGTTCCCTATAGTGTTGTGGGCAAAAATGTAAATTAAGTGGAATAGTCCTTCCAACTCTTTGCCTATAATCCCACAATTACTTCCATATCGCAATATTCTCCATTAAGCAAGAGAAACTTCTAAGAGGAAATGTTCTCATGAAATGCATTTTTATTCTTAGGTGTGTTTATTTTAGGCTCCAAACAGAACTAATTAATGCAGAAAGCTTTAAAATAAACAAAGCATCTGTCTAGAAAACAGATACATTATTACTTATGAAGAAAAAAGGGAGATACATGTTTTCCTGCTATTACATATTAATTACTACAGTCATGCTGCATTATGCTACTGTGCACTTCAACTGCTAAATGTTAGCTACTAAAGAGATACAACTACAACAGCATTTAAATTGCACTACTATTATTGGTGGATAATTGGATGAAAATTCTAATTTCTACTTGGTATTAAAAAACCCACATCATGTCTTACCTCTAAAAATATATTTTGTGGATGAACAATAATGCAAGAGGGAATTAGATTAAACTGGTTGAAACTGTACAGTTCAGAAACACCGAGATTTCCAGGAAATGTCAAGGAATACAGAGAGTTATTGATTCTGCACTTAAATTTCTGAAGCTGTTAGTTTGGATATAGGCCAATGCAACATACTCCACGATTGGCTTTGGTATCTGTGGCTCAGAACAACACATTTGATAAAGGTAATTTTAAAGCTAACCCTTCAAAAAGCATCATAACTAACCATAGTTTTAGCTACAACAGTTCTAGTGTTGGGCTCAAAGTATTTTAGATACTTTCTAAATAAATTACAGCAAAACCACTCCATTAGCAACTCCTGGAGTCCCCTTTGCACAAAGTCACTCCATTATTTGCTGGTGCTTTGGAATGCAGGAGGGAGGTGGTTGGCGACCATTAAAACCTGGTAGACAACCAGAGTTTCCTGTATGCGGAAGGCAGGCATGAGTCTTCTCCCCTGCTCCTAATCTACCACTTCCCTCCCACGCCTTCTTGGCACCTGTTGGGAAAGGCTGGGAATACAAATCTCTCCTACTCTGTAGGGTTTTTCTCTAGCTATTTACCCTTTTCCTCTGCAGGTGACTCCTTATTTTTTCTCTTCTGCAGCCCAGGCTTTCCCAGCCGGCCACATGGTGAACCTGACAAAGCTTTTCAGTTTCCCAGCTGTGCACAAGGCTCTGAACAGCAGCCAGCAACAAGCAGGGGAAGCTTCTCTTTTGCCTGGCAGACACTTGGGGAAAAACCCTCACAAACTGTCTACACATCTCCCATGTTTGGAAAGTGGGAGTCTTTTTCAGGTCCTAGAGTCAGAAATTTATCTAATAAAAACTGACACACCAGACAAAAAAAAGATACCCTTCGTGTTTCCAGAAGCAAAACCATCAAAACTCCCCTGGAGAAGAGGGAGGGGAAATATCCAGAATTACCTCTGATGAGCCTTTTAAAATCACAAATTTCTCCAGAGGAAACATTAAAAAACTAAACAGATCTTCATGTTCTTTTTATCCGAACTCTGGATGCTAAACATTTATGGTATAGTTGGTCAGATTTTTAGACTTATCAAAAGCTTAACTTTTTAATCTCTGTTTTCCTCTGAGACAATTATTCTCTTTTGTTTCATTTTGGTTTGGTTTTTTTTTTTAAGCAAATATACCCTCCTAGAAAGCAAAATGGTAAAAGGAAAAAAACCATAAAAAAGGGAGAGGAGAATTGTAGAGACAGGAGAGGAAAAGAAGATAAATTTTCATTTGCACGTCATAACATATGATTCAGAGGAAATTAAGATGTCAAACTTCCATCATAAAAAACAAAGTCTGAAGCAGTCCAGACACAACACAACAGAAGTCTGTACTAGAAAACATTACATTCTATTTAAATCTTTAGATAGTATTTGTAACCACAACAAACTGAAAACTTATCTGGTGAAATGTTACCCCTCTGTGATTTTGAAAATGATATGAACAACACTAGTTTGTAGGAATGGTAGATTTCTTTTACAATCTCCAAATCTTATTGAAACAGTAGGCAGTTTGGTTTTTTAAATGGGTCATGTTTTGCTTTTGCAGATATTGAGCCATGGCAGGTTGAGTGCTTGTTTTAAAGAGGTAAGTGAAGAAGCATTCCAGGTTATTCACTCTAATTCAGTTCTTGAGACAATAAAACCAGAAAGATGAAGTTTTTCATGACTACCCTCTTCAAACCCATTATTACACTGTAGCTGGCACTACAGAGCAATAAATTACACATATATGTATGCATACACACATTCTTAATTGTCACATACAGCTTAAAAAGTGGCAAAAGCCTGGTCAGGAGGAATGGACTATTAGCACAAGCTGTGTGTTGCAACCTCCTTAGATCTGAGGGTGCTCAGGTGTACTGTGAGCCACCTGGTCACGTAGCATGGCAAAATGTGGAGGGCCACACCCAAGGAGAGAGCAGAGCTAGCTGCCAAGGTCCTGAAAACCATTCCAACACATTGCACAGGTGCGGAAATGGTACAAGAAAAGCACGATGCAGGACAAATCCTCAGCTCTCCAGACTGCAGATCACTGCACAGCCCAGCATGGAGGCCAGCAACAAATCCCTGGGGATTCAAAGAGCAACTTCACAGGACTTTACTCACCAAGGGAAAGAGAAGGGAGGAGTATACCCTTGGGAAGAAAGCAGTAAAGTGCAGGCTGTCATCCTAAGGAAAAGTTACATACTAGCATAAGTAACACCTGTGAAATGTTGAAATGCCATGTAGCTGCGTGTTTGGCACGATGATACACAGAGGCGGGGCAGATAAAGGATGGTCACCGATAATACCAGACTGCCTGGTGCACACTCCCATGTCACCATTACCACAGGCATTTTGTACTGTCAATGCTTGATCATTGATGACAGACCTCCTAAACAATTTGCAATGCATGAAGGGTTCATTGCCTTCCCTGGGCAATACCACACTGAGTATGTGGCTGTCCACATTATCTCACTCATGCAAAGTGCAGACATGTGCTGGTTTGATAGACCTTTTATTTTGTCCCTGCCTGGGAGACTGTAGTTTATTCAGCAGCCCAGCCCTGAAGACCTCAGCACTATCACATTGCAGGACAACTGCTCACATGACTTTAGGCCATCATTAATCCTCTCTAAAGGAAACACATTTTCATCCACTGCTTCCACTAAATTTGTTCACAATATTACATGGAGCGTGCAATAACTCAGATGAAATTCAATTCCAAACAGAGCTGAACATGAATACTATTCAGGATTTAGATCCAATGTAGAGTTGAACATAACCTTTTTATACTTCACCTGCATCAAGGTGACTGTATTGAATTGCTTGGAAGGACAATTGTCCAAGTGACAGCTGTCTAAAGTTGCTAGCCAAGAATAAATACATGCAAATTGTCTGATACAAGTTCAAGTTTGTTTGGGTGTTTTTAACTATATATAAAACCCCAACAATCTCCTCAATAAACTTTGTGACTACTTGGAAGGTGCCTATCAGAATAAGAATTTACCACTATCCCCACCTTCAAATATATTCTAAAGGGGTGAAACCTTCTTGACTCAGTACATCCACTGCCATCTTGAATGCCAAAGTATTACACTACAACATAGATTCCTCCTGCACCAACATTCCAGGACCTATGTTCCTTCTACAAAAATGATACATAACTCCATGCCATCTTCCCTCCTGTGTTTTCCCCTTCTCTAAGGCCCATGTTCATTGTCAGCTGTAGTCCTGTACAGCTATCATCAGCCACAGCTTAGATGCTCCCCTATTAATCTCACCAAAAAGCAGCAGAAATATAAGAGATGTTTTCAAGGTCTCTCTGAGCTGGCCATAATAATGGGACATAACCTAACCTAGATGGTATTTTTAGGAAATAAGAGAGTTGGTGTCTTAGCCATATTGGAAACAGCAAAATGAAAACCTTTGTAAGTTAATACTGAAGTGAATTTGTGGTTCAAATGGGGATAAGAGGAATAATGAGCTGGGAATATGGAAAAAAAAGTTAACCGACAAGGAAATTGCCATGATGCCATCAGTCTAGTCAGCAGCACAGTATTTTATTAAGCAGAGAAGTAATTTTGTTGAGCAATACTCAGAGAGCTTTTGTCATGGATAGTTGAGAACCTTTCTTGTGCTGTAATTAGCCATAGATTTCCAGACTTTTTGGAAGACAAGAGGATGAGCATGTCTTCAGCAGGCTAAAGCCAAATCACAATAATCAGATAGTTTTCTAGTGGACCTGATGCCCAAGCTTTTTGACATCTTGACTTCTCAGAATTTTGGCTCTCTGCCTACACTGTGAGTATGACACCGCATGTATAACAAGTTGCTTGATTCTTCTGTCTTCACTATTAGGAAACATGGCTGAGTTGAGGACACCTGTTATCTTTCTCTGTTAAAGAATCATACCTTTGTATCCAGAGAATCTCTGCTGCAGTGTTATGAATGCTTGCTGTGTCCTGGGAAACCTGGGCAGAATGATGCTTGACCAAAGGTTTGTATCATTATGGATACTCTAAACTAAGGAATCCTTAATTCTGTTGTGTCTCAGATCAATCATGTTAGAAGGGCTATTCTACTACGAATGACTTAATCTTTTAGGGATGTAAATATCAGAATTGTAGTTCTTTAAGCAGAAACATAGAATAAACTTGACTTACAGCAGAATCCTAGAAAAGCACAAACCTTTTATCATGTAACTGAAAGCATTTAAAAGACAGAAACTGCTTATTCAGTCTTCTGAACACTCCTACTTGAATTTTTGGGTTAGCTTTCTTTCCTATCTGCTGTGAATTTAATCTATTAATGATTAATTGTTCTTGATTTGTGGTTTTAGCTTGCTTTTGTGCCATCTTTTTGATCTCTCCTCTCTGGCCTTCCTCTTGTCCCCTCTTCCTTCCTCCTATCGAGTCCTTAACAAAGAGCAGACACAGGCAAAGCAATGGATGTGCAATTATCACAGCCCAAAAGCGAATGGGCTTGATGTACACTAATTCCTATCACATTTGTCTTTATTATTTTCCATAAAACCAGACATGGTATCTAGGTTCTATCAGTGCAATAAGCCTCACCAGTGCTGACTTACAACTGCAGCTGGCTGCCCAAGTGTCCTGATTCAGCATTCCTACAGGTAAAACAGCACCTGTGCAGTATTAAAAGTAATATAAGGGCTCTGCTACTTCTATATTTTTAAGTATTAATGTTGAGAAAGGTCTATGTCAAAAGACAGTACCATGTGTTATTAAAACTGAAAGAATTAACAAAAGTGAAGTTCAGTCCTCCAGTCTTAGTGCTGTTCCTTAGGAAGAGTTCCCCTACATGTGGGTTCTTTCTTGCAGGTAGTATTAAAAAGATTATCTGGACATGCTGGGGTTAATTTTGCTTTGTTTCCATGATCCTGATCACCCCTTTCAGTTAAATATACTTATGGTAGTCAACACTGCCAGTATGTCCCTGTAGACCATGTTCCTAAATATTCTCTCTGCAGAAAAAGCTTTGATAGAAGTTATATTCAAATTATTCCCCCTGTGCTTTGTGGGTTTTAACATTTGCCATGCCATTTCAGTTTACTGGTTTATGACACTACTCACCAAACACTGTGGACAAGTAAATTAACATACAGTGGCTTTTTGGAACACAAGTGTTTGTGGGAGACATCACTGTGACTTAAATTGTCAGCATTTAAATTCTGTCCCAGTTCTGCATTTCCTGGCTTCCATAATGATTTCAGTACTCTGTAAATTATGTTGTTTCTTAATGTTTATGGTGATGTTGTGTTTTTAATTATGAATTGCATACTTATCAACGAAATAAATCTGAAAAAATACTTCTGTATTAATTATCTCAGATCATGACTCAGAGCTAAACATCTTAAAAAGCTCTAAAAGTTTAAGGGACAGAGCAAATTAAATATTTGTTAAGTGTAAAAATACTTTGTCAACCTATAAGAAATACTGGCATCACCAGGGCAAAATGAAGCATTCTTTTTCCCTTCCCACATTTCTCCACCCTACTCAACTGGTTTGGTTTGAGAATTTGATTACTTCCCCCCCATGAATTTCAAAGTAAAGACTTCAGTGTTCTACTCCTATTAACATCACTTTCTTGTCCAAATCACATCATGGTTGCAGCCCAGGAATAGGAACAAATTGCATTGAAAGGATAATAAGGAATTACTGTGCTGGTCAGCACTACAGCATCCTATTAAAAGCCATACAGACAAGGAATAATGTAGCTGTTCTGGGTGTTGTCAAAGAACTCTCATGTAATCCATGCTTCACCACATCTGTTCTTTTTCCATCCTCTCTATATACTGTTTTCTTCAACTGATACAAATACATCAGGACAGCAATCCCAAAGCCATGGCTTATGAATAATATCCCCAAAAAATTTCTTAAGTTCATATCTACATTTAAATATATACCCACACATACATATCTGTATATGTTTATAAATAAAAATTTAAATAAAATTACTGCATATATTTTAGCCTATAAAATATTTATTGCTGTTTTTTTGATTGATTTAAATGAAAGAAATGTATTTATTCAGATTTCCCATAAATTAGTGAACCTGAGGCACATCACATGCAGGTAACTCTCACAAGCAGACCTGTCTACATAAAGAACTTAAAAGTTATACTTTAAATTTAAAATGTGGGAAGCTACTCTCTCCTCTGCAGGGATGATAGTGGGGAGCAACACGATTAAAACGTAGCCCCAGCAGAGTGAGCACAAATATGAGTAACTGAAAAGGAAGTAAGTGAATGCCAGCTTTGTGTAGGGATTATCAAGGGATTTTGAATCTATATGTCTATTAGCAAGGGAGAATTCCTAGTAGTAAAAAAAAATAAAAAGGAAGAAAAGAAATAAAAAAGGAAGAAAATTATTCAACTGGTTAAGCCTGGGAGGGAGGTGGAAAGTGTGGCCATTATTTCAGGGAAACAAGTTACACTTGGGGAAGGATGGTGGCTGGAACCACTTGGTAGCAAATGACCTCTCTGCAGTGAACACGCACTCTCAGAGAGGTGCACAACCACCCTGAGTGCCCTTGCCATATTTCCCACACAAGGAATAACAGCAATTTTACCAGTAATTTTATAACACAACAGTTACATCAAAGAAGAGGAAAAAAAAAAAAGAAAAAGAAAAAAAAGTTGAGCATAAGTGTAGTTAAGCACATAGAAACTCTAGCAAGAATCCAGACATGCAGCACAGCACCGAGCAGGATTTTTTCCCTGTCTTTTTCCAGGTAACACAATAAAAATTTGTCCTGCTGCAACATTTAATTATCTGGAAAGATATAACATTCCAAACAGCTGAGGGAGGAACTATCTAGATTGTAAAAGAAAACAAAACAAAGCCAAGGAGAAACCCAACCCCCTGCCTCACCTAGCCTCTCTTAGGTGACTGCTTTCCTCTAACTCCCCTTCACCTCAAAAGAAAAAGATGCTACAGTGTCATATAATTTCCCCCCTTTTCTCCCTTCAGTCTTTGCACAAGGCAGGTTTGTGTTCTCTTGAAATTGTGGGGTTTTTTTCTCCTTTGAGAAAACCAGCACCAGCAAATATTGTCAGCCCCTGCATGACTCATGTTGTAGGACCTTGGCTACCAGGTTTTGTTTAGCTTTCTGATTCCAAGCTGGAGAAGGAGGGCTTCTCTTCTTTCAGTCTCAAATTCTGGGAGGAGATTGGTTAACCACTGAAAGGCCTTATCTATTAAAAATTGGGGTGAACCTTAAGGCAACAACTTGTTCTCCTGTGGACAGGTTCCTCTCACCTATCCATGAACTGATAATTTTGTTGTCTGTTACTTTGGAAAGTAACTCACCTGCTTTTTCACTTACTTGGTATGGAAGTTTATCAACTGACAGTATAAAATGCTTTCTTTCTACCATTTAAACATAACTCTGGGAGGTAATTCAGTAACCCCATGGATCCCAGACTTTAGGTTTTGTTGTTTCTTGAGAAAACAAACCGCTGTAAGAAAAAGCAGTATGACGAGCTAGGCTGAATGTCTTGCTAACATTTCTTCAAGCAAGGCAGACAAAAATTAAAGAAGCAGATGAGGAATCCTAACATGAAAATATCTTAGACCTTGATGAACTATCATCTTGAAAGATGAGTTACAAGAGCAGGAGGAATTAGGGATCTGCATATCTGCTGTCTCAGGAATATGGCAAAGGCAGTGATAGAATAAACTCATTTAATCCAGTAATTTGACACAGAATCAAAATGGGCTTCCATAGCCACACCTGGGTGTTAGAAGTACTCCACCCAGTTTCCTTCAATGAATATTCATGTCACAGAACTGAATCTTTGTGTGAAAGGCAGTGGCTGTGTTCAGGTAGCAAGTAGGTGTGAGAACTCTTATCTAGATGAAGAATCCTGAGAAACCTTTGGACAGGTCCCTGGTTATAAATCTGAAAATATGACTAATCAACACCTGAATATAAGAGCAGAGACAGCATTAGAGCACACAGATGTGACTTAGAAAAAAAGATGTTGAAACCTAAGTATCTCACATGGAATTTTGAAGTCTAGATTTTTCTGTTTGTTATTCCTAATGCAGAGGAAATATATAAATAATGAAGCAATACAAACTCTATTTTCATTCACTCATTTTACTATCAGCAGAAGCCAATCTAAATTTGAAATTGTTCTCTAGGGGAATAAATGCCTTTCAGTGTAACTATACAGAAGCCTATCAGCTTAACATGTGTTTGTCTTTAACTACATAATTTAATGTCATTTGAGTTTGCCATAGCAGAGGTAGGACCTTCACCCTTGGTATCTGTATTTTGTCCCTGCTGAAGCTGCATGATTGCAAAACACACATTTCATCCATGATTTGGTTCTCAAATTGAATTATTATTTATCCAAAGAGAATGAAATGAGCCAAACATTCAGGAAGTTGTTTCTTCATTCATAGTGAGAATACTGGCCACATTGTTTTATTAATAAGTCTAAAAGATATAAAAACAGATAATAAAATCATAGCTACAGCTATCTACTTCATGCAGTGTAGAGTATATCACAGCTCAGGCAATCCTCAATGTGAATTCACACAGACATTGTAGATATAAACAGGAATCTAAGAAAGCCATGCTCCCTTCACTTGCAAACAAACTCAAGTGAAATGCTCCAAATGCACCTATTTAGCTTCAATTAGCAAAACTGGAAAATGTAACCAGTGATGTAATGCATTATTTGGGAAAAGGAATAAGCTGAGTTTTAGAATCTAGAAATAGTGTATTTCATGGATCTGACATCTAGAAATTATTTCTGAGCACTTTTTAATATTTAATAATGTGTTATCAAAAGTCTATTTGCCAAAATACCAGAGGAAAACCAGCTAATCTTCAATTTCATGAAACAAATGTTTTGCACATTAAATAGCAAAGGACTAGAAAAGTCAAGAATCAAACAGAATCACAGAATATTCTGAGTTAGAAAGGACTCAAAAAGATAATTGAGTCCAACTTTTAAGTGAATGGCCTATAAGGGGATCAAACCCAAAAATGAAATATATACTCAAATTTATATGTTTTTTTATTTCTCATATATCCAGTTACCTCCAGTGACTTAATAAACATATGCAATTTGTATTTTTATAGGAGCACTCTGAACCTCTCTTTCACTGTTATATAACTGACAATTTTGGTTGTTCCAATCAGAAGCTTACAATAAACAAAATTATAGATTCCAGAAGGCCTTGCAAAGGAAAAGAAAGTGGAAATCTGTACAGAACCAGAAGAATGTCTGAATCAACACCAGAAGTATTTGATGAGAAAGAAATATTGTTACAGAAGGATACCTCTCTTTTCCTAAGAAAAAAGGATGTAGTGAAAAGAAGTATTTTTGCCATATAATTTGGGCAACACAACATTTACTCATTGATTGGTACTATCAAGCAAGTGATCTTAAACAATTTTAATATCCTGGTGTTTTACTATCACTTAGGAAGTCAAACAAAAAGAAAGAGAAACAAAGTTGCACTTGAGCATGGAGAACAGTTGCTGTGAAGTGCAGGAAGAGGCGACATGAAGATTTGTTAAACAATCCTGGAAGAAGATGAAAAGGGAAAACCAGGGTACACTAAGATAGAAGTTTATTACAGACTAGCTTTTTGGGTGGAGAGAAGTTGTGTTTTTTGATCATACAAGGGAAGCATCCAAAAGGAGAAAACCTGACGGTTTTAATTACTTCTTGAAATTAATTTTTTTTTTCTGTTGAAAAATAAATACAAGAAGGAGACAGTCCAACAAGTTCTTGGAATACGCTGGGGACAGCTTTTTCTTTAGAAGGTAAAGAAAACCATTAAGGGAGTGGCTATTTTAGATCTTCTGCTGACTAGTAGGGCACGAACTGGCTGAGAGTGAAAGGCAATCTAGGTGAAAGTGAACACCATCATTTAATAGTCACTACCACAAAAAAGGAAAGAAGCAAAATCAAGTTACATTTTTTTGCCCAGAAAACAAAACTAAAGTTTTGTGAGCTCCAAAGACTGATAAGCAAGATTTTGTAGGAAGACTGTTTAATTAACAAAAGAATGTAGGAGAGCTTGTCTTAGTCATTGCTGGAGTCAGTTCTTAATTACCCAAGGTAAAGGGAATAATATGAATTAGGCAAAAACAGAGGATAAAACAAATTAGTCTGGGTACATTATTCTGCAAGACTCTACTCAGTACATTTACCTTTGAAAGGCTTATGAGCAGATTTCCATAGAAAGAACAGCAACAGAGAGGAGCCTGATGCAAACAGCTTGTTTGCTAATCCACCATTTTCTACCACTCTCCCACAAGAAATGCTGAGGGAAGGCAGGGCTTCCTTAAATCCCAATCCCCATAAACCATCTGTCATCAGCAGGTGACTGTGTTATTACACATATTAGGAGATTATCCCAATACAAAAGAAACTGCTGAATTCACACACACACACACGAACACCCCCCAGGCGATTTCCTTGATTTTTATAATTTATCTAACAATCAGACTTCTGCATTGTACATCAAAGTATAAAATTATGTGGCCTAGTCTCACTCACTTGCAGAAGCTTCATTTAAAAGGCTTTAAATGTTCTTAGTAAAAATGGATTGATTCCAGGTTAGAGAAATGACACCCTAACAGTTTAATTTCGCTGTAAGTATGAACAAATTTTTCCAAAAGAAGAACTAAATGCCAACTCAGAGCTTTCTAAGCAACAGCTGAATGCTCCTATTCTTTCCACTGAAAAATATCAAACATCTATTTGCTTTTCTAGAAGTCCCTGGAAGAAACTAATATACAAGACAGCAGTAGGGTGAACAGCAATTTTTTCTGTTAGAAAGCTAATTTCACAGCCAGCTCTACTACAATGCAATGTCACCCCAGCACAGTAAATGTGCCATTTTGCTGTTTTGTGAAGAACTGAGATCTTTTTGTAGGATATTTCAACAGTACCAATAGACCTAAGATCCTGAATGAGACCAGAAGGGGTATTTGGGGGTTGTGTTATTCATGTATTCAGCTAAAGACCAATGAGTCTTTTCCAAATGCAGAAGATAGTAGATGAGATTTGCTACTTAAGAAGACTGAAAAATAAATGTGTTTGTTTTAAAGACAGAATATTTTAAGCCTTCATCAAATATATTCAGACGAATATTAGTTCCACAACGAAGAAGAAAGAAACTTTTTCAATTACTGGCCTGCTGAGTACTTTTGTTAATGTGGAAAAATAGTATTTCTCTCTCCACGGAAACATTACAATAAAGACAAGAATGGCATTGCACAACTTTGTCTGCAATCTGAAATTAAGTTCTCACATTAGAACAGGAGTAATTAGCATTTTCCCTACCTTGCTTCCATGCAGTAATACTGCTGCCAAGCACATGAGTAACACTACATGAGCTAAATGAACACTAGAAACAAACGTGTAGCCATTCCTCCTTCTCTGGGAAATAAAACTTACCGAGTGTCCTGGTTTAGGGCAAATTTGGGAGAAAAACAGTACGGGGTAAGTGGGGAACTGTAGAAATGTAGGTGTTGTTCCTTTATTATTTTGGCTTACATATTTTTTATGAACAAAAGGAAAAAGCCATATGGTTTGTGGGAGCATGTGGAAGATCTCCTCGAGCCATTTTCTTTTTTGTCTCTTCATGCCAGCTAAAGTCATTATGTACCTTCCTTATTTCCGTCCATGTTATTAATTTGAAAATTTTCCAGTACTTCAAACACAGGCCTTTTAAAGGAAGATTACAATTATACATTGTGTTAAATTCTGTTTTCAGAGTAGACACCTTCATGATATATGTATGTGTGTTTATCTACGCTTATATAAACACATATATTTTGTTTTCTCCTACCTTTCTAAGTGCTGCTGGTAGTGAGGCAGTAGACATTGATATTGCTGGGAGAGCGTAAGAGTGGGGGCAGATTACTGAGGGTGTTTGGTTCTCCTGAACAGTGCAGCGTCTGCCCGACACATCATAGTACCTGCAAGGAAAGGAAACATGGCTCAGTTCATGCATCCTAGCAAAAAAAAAAAAAAAAAAAAAAAAAAAAAAAAAAAAAGCCTGAGTCAATGTTTGCTGTATTTCTGATAAAACACTAAGATGTTTTTTCCCGTTCCAGTGGTTCCAGGCTTCTGGTACTTGGAAAGTTTACTGCTTTATTTTAGCTAAACTACTTGCTCCTCTTCTTAGACATTAATTCATCCCACCTGCTTTAGCTCTCTGAAACTAACTTGTCAGCTTTTTCCTGATAATGAAACAACCAAAATCCAAATACAGCACTCAGCAGGATAACCACATCAGAGCCACAAGGCAGAAAAATTAGTTGTCTTATCTCCTGTCACTCCACCTCTTCAGAGACAGCAGATTACAACATTTGGAGTTTACAGCTCCACATTACATCACATATTCCGTTCACTTTCCTTCTGGAAGCTGTCTCAGTAAAGGATCAGTTGAATCCTCAGAACAAGTCACTTTTTGGGAAAGGCTGTCCCAATATACAATCTTTAAAGCAATACATTCATTTTAAGCAAGTCAGTCCTAAAACTTAAGGAACCTAATTTGGTTATGTTTTTTCCATAGCAGTAAATTTCAAATTCTGAATCCAAAGGATGTGAAAAAGTTCACTTAGTCTCCTCTCAAGAGAGAAATAAAATAGTAAAAACTAACCAAGTTTTAAAATCTCTTCCATTTCACTATCTGAAAAGTCGAAGTAGCAAGAATCCAAAATTCTCTGAAGATAGTTTTATTAAAAGGTTGATAAATATAATAGTTTATATATATTTTTGTCCTTTAGATGATTCAACAGTTGGTTAAAATGCAGCTTTTTAAAAATGGTATGTATTTTGATATTTTTACTTCAAAATTGGACTGAATTTTTCATAGGACAATTTAGGTTGGAAGGGACCCCCAAGAGGTCTCTGGTCCAATGTCCTGCCTGAAGTGGGCTCAGCTATGGGAACACACTAGGTTGCTCAGGACTTTACCCAACCAACCCTTGAAAATATGCAAGGGCAGAGACATCACAACCTCTCTGGACAACAGTGAAAATGTTTTCTCTTACATCTAATCTGAATCTCTCCTTTATCAACTTTTCGCTGTTGTCTTGTCTTCCCACCATGCACCACTGTGAAAAGTCTGGGTTCATCTCCATTACCACCCAAAGCTTCCTCCTCTCCAAAATTGAACAAGCCCCAGATCTCCACCTTCTCTTCACAGGGCAAGTGGAGCCTCACAGGCAACCACCTCACTGTCAACCATCCAATGAACTCACCCCAGTTTGAAACATTGAGAGATCTCTAGGCAGAATAAATACACTCATCAAATATTTTGCTTTCACGGAAAAAAAGAAAGTTTCAAAATGTTATATATATACGTTGTTTTGTTTTGTCCTCAAAATATGCATATTTTCCATTTTGGTTGGAACAAAACTACTTTTTTCCCACAGGCTTCTTTTCCAGACTCATCATATTGTCCCAAATCCAGCTCTGTTTGTACAGCCTTATTTGCAAATTCACTTTTATAACTGACTTTCATATAGAGTTTTCAAAGAGTGAATAAGTGAGCAGAAAAGCCTCAGGCATATTTATAAAGTTGTTCAGTTTATTGCATAATTGTGGTGAAAATGTTTTGACATTTTAACACATATCCCAATAAACATGTGCAATTATTTTGTTTATTTACCTATTTCTAAGGAAGAAACTGCATCACTCTTAATAGCTGGTTACCTTCCCCAGGACATAGCTGACTTTGAGCTGTCCAGCTTGATTTTCATGTTCTGCCTCCCCTGATAGAGCTGGCTTTTGGGGTGGTTCCACACACATTGCATGTGAGAAAATTCAAAAGTCACATTAAAAAGCTGCTCAGGTAGTGCTGAAAGATCCTGTGGCACCCTACCTACCCTGTCCATGGTCGATACTGCTGAAGGGAGTAACAGCAGGCTGGGGACTGTCAACCCCATCGTCCAGAGCAATGGCACAAGTGACATGATATGAAGGCTGACACCTTCAGCCAAGGTGTTTGGCTGAAGTCTGGATAAGAAGTCAGGGTGAGGAGGAGGAAAATAATGGCACACCAAGGGAAGTGGATGGAAGAGCTGTCAACTGTTGAGGTGACACTGACACTCTGTAAGAGGCCACCATTTGCCATGGTGCTGCTGGGCTGGTGACAAGCATCTGCACCCCAAGTGATACACAATGAACCTGTGTCAGAAAATAACGCATCACTAATGCCAAATGCCAAAAGGGAGCCAGAGGAAGCTCTGGAAGCAAACACTTCCTAGGTAGGAAGGCAGGATATTTCACCAGGATACCCTTTGTCCTGCTCCAAAGGGGGCTGTGCTGGTCCCTAGGCAAGCCAGCAACATCCACCTGGGAGGCACCTGCTGGCTCCTGTCCACCAATGAAGGCTGGGCCTCCTTGGGGACATCCTCACACCTTGCCCCACGTGCCCCCTCCTGATGGCCATCGGTCCCTGAGACACCATTAGACCTCAGGGCGCTGGCATGTCTGTGTTGTGGTAGCCAGAAAGCTGCTGCCTTCAGAACGCAGTGAAACAGCACTGATTCTTTCAGGCATCTTTTTTTTTAAAGGACACAATTTCACACCAAAAACCAGAGCTGACAGAAGCAGCCTGGGAGGTTTCAACCCAAAGATGTTGCACTGGAGAACAGCCAGCTCCAGATTTCCAAACAGGTGAGAAAAGGTGCTCTTTGAATTTCTTCACAGTTTGAAGTCTATCCTCCCAACAATCTGCTGACGAGCTGAGCTCACCAGAGCCTCCAAGTTTTACTTTATGGCACTGGGCAGTTTTCCAGGGAAATGCTGCAGTACGCTTCCCGCCCCAAGGCATGGGCACGCACACAAGCTCCTGAGGGCAAGACAGGGTGTGAGGGCACAGGGCTGCACCTCCTCTGCCCCAGCTGCCCAGCCAAATTCTCTCCTTCCAGCCCAGATGCAGAGCAGCTCACCCCAATGCACGGTGGAGAAACTCGCTGTGGGCAAGGGCAGCTGGGGGGACAGTCACCATAGAGAAACTGAGGCACTGTCAACCCACACCCTTGCTTTTCTCAGCCAGGCATGTTTGTGTAACCATTCCCACTTGCTCAGAGCCCCGAGGCTCTGGGGGGAGAAGGTGCTTGCAACACACTGAGCATGTTATGAAACCCTCCCAGACATTTTGCTCAGCAGTAACTACAACAGCCCCATGTTACCTCTGCTGCTTCCAGTACAAATCCAAACCATACCCCCCATACCTGCTATCATGAAGAAAATTAACTTTATGCCAGCCAAAACCAGCACACATATTTTCATACAGCTATTAGTTACAGTAATAATTAATTTTACAGTGAAGCAGAGAGAAAGAGGGAGGCCTTGGAAATTATCAAGCTTTTGGAGGGAGGAGGCATGAAAGGAGGAAGGTAGGTAGCTATATCCATCTTCTCTTTATCTGATTTACAGCAGAACTACTGACTGGAAAAGGAAACCACCAGATGGGAACTGACCTGGCAGTGCTCTCTCTATGCTGCAGACCACAGTTTGGCCCCATCACTCTTACCTGTCCATGCCTTAATCCTTAGTAGCAACACAATGTTATCTTATTAACTATCTTAACATATTGACTTGAAATATAACAATTGCAAATAATTTTGAAGGGAAATAGCTTGTAGACAAAAATATGTAAAGACAATGTAGGAGCAATGAGCAAACAACTCACTAACAGAAAGAAGAAGAGTGGGTTGCCATACATTTTAACCTAGCAGTGCTTACTAAACTAGCATCCTTATAAATTTTACAGGCATGGTTTCCTTCATAATCCATCATATTCAGCCCTGCAATCCATCTCCCATCTGCTGTTTTTCTGCAGTCTGTATCCAGTATATTGTTCTTGCCTATTAATTCCCACTTTTCAATCAACACAGTATGAGATCATTTTTTAAGAGAGAGCATGCATGAGCAAGAGCAACTTGATTACAATGGAAAGATATTTTGTTTGTTTATTCAGATCCTCTACCCAGTCTTCCCCCTCCCACATCATATCAGGACTAGAATTTTTCCCTGGGAGCAGCAAGTATCAATTTGATCAGCAAAATGACTGACTAAAGATTTACTGCAAAACACAGAACAATATGAAGAGCAGTAAGGGGCATTTCTCCGGTTCATCCGCCACCTCAGTGCTCGTGGCTATGATAGATGCACCTATGCCAACAAATAATTTACCTCCCTGGTTCATTCCCTGGTCCTGGTGCCCTTGTCAGCTGTACCACACATGCAGCACCGTGTGCTTGGACTCTCTTCTGAAGGAGACCAACTGCTTCTCTCAGAGGAAAAGCCAAGGCTTTTCCAGCTCTGTGGACAGACTGCCCTGAGGATGTCACAGCAAGGATAGGACCAGACCAATAGTGGCTTCTCCTGCCCTCCACCATCCCAACCAGCCTCTTGTCCTCAGACAGCCTCTGTGTGCCCCACGCCCCACAGCATGCAGCATACTTTTGGCATAATGCTATGAAAACACCAGTCTTGCAGGCAGCAAAGCAACCTTCACATTACTTCAAACACTTTGAACTGAAGCCACAAAAATATAATTAGAATCTTAGAGCCATGGGGGCATCGGACCCAGGTCAAATGTTAGGCAGCACAAACACAAACAGTTCACTCCAGAGGCAAAAGAGTTGTGGATGCATCTATAAGGATCACTCCTTGGGGCAGATCCTTTAGCCGTGTAGACTGTTTTAAACAAGGGTTTTTTAATTGTGCATTATTTGAGTTGCTGTTGTTACAACCTTAATATATTTTGAGCATTTCAAACAGCCTGCTCTGGGCTGAAGTTTTCCATACAAAGCTACTGCTTGTTATTCTTTCTGTCATCTTTTCCACAGAACCAGTATGTGGACTGCCTGAACAGTCTGCAGCAAGCTACTTACCACATCTATATCACCTCTTCCCATTGCCTCAGCAATCCCATTTCTGTGTCCCTGGTCATAGAACAGAAGAGCCAACTTCAGCTCTGTTACACAAAGTGGTTGCTATGCTGGGACACCTCTTGCACACACCAACTCACACAGAGTTTCAAGGGGTGGAAATCTGGAGCAGACACACTGCATGTCCTTCTGTTGTGGGAGTGACAGGATGTGTGTGTGTGTGATTTTCATATGGAAACTGAACATTTCAAACTTCTCCCAGGCCTTGGGACTGATGAATGGCTCAGAGCTCCTCCTTGGGCATGGCACTGAGAAGTGGCAGGCAGGCACACACCCTCTTGTGCCAGCACCCTGCCATCTAATGGCCAGGCTTCAGATTCACAGGTGAATTGAGTTCTACCTTTCTGCCTTCACTATTCTAGATCCTAGAGATAGAAAAGTCTGTTTAAACTACCTTAGGTCACATCTTGTCAGCACAGAAGTATTCCTACCGGCTTACTTCAAGGTGTTTTCTCATATGTCTTAATAACAGGGTTAATACCTCACCTAAAAGTACCCTTTGTTATAGTTACTCCACTCTGCCTTACTAATTCAGCCTAAATCATTCTTTCCTTTGTTTGGCAAATTCACACCATTTAAATACTTGCAGGCTTCAGCTGTATCTCTCACTCAGAACCATTATTTAGCATCATCTTCCCGTTCTGTAAAGGAATTCCCATGCTCTCCTCTCTGCTTCCTTCTGACAAGACCTCTCCAGCAAATCTGTGTCCAGAGCTGCACGCAGTGTCCCTGCTCGACTCCCACAAAAAACCACAAAGAGCAGGTCTGCTGCCTCGTTGCTTTGTTCCACGATACATTTGCTCACACAAAGACTGCACAGAGCTTTTCTGAGCCACTCTCACACCACAAACTTGTCGTACTTGTTGTCCACTTCCATTCCTACATGTATTTGTTTTTTTTCTTTCTACCGCCTTCCCAGTACAATATATTAATTTCAGGTTATTAAATGTATTTGTTTGCATTTGGCAGTTTGTTGAAGCTCTGAGCAACTTCATCATGAGATGAAATGGCTCCAAGCTTCTGGCTTTCCTGCACTTCAAACAGCATGCAGCTGGAAATGCTACAGTCATTAGGCCTTCAAAACATGTTTTTCTGAGTGCTAACACAGACACAGTGCTGCTCTGCCAAATCTTTATACAGTGAATCCAAGCAGCTTCTGGTTTCTTATTCCAACTGATCGTCTTCTGTTTTACAAAATCAAAAAGCCCCTCTGTCATAGAAATTACTGCAATTATTAAATATGTTTAAACTTTTTTAGCACCTCCATTAACTAGGAAAAAATCCAGTAAAGACGCTTCAGAAAGACGGATTATAAAATCCAACTACAAAGTTGAATGATAAGGTTATCTGCTGGATAATCTGGAAATTTGATGAATAATGGAGTTAGCTGCCCAGAAACCTTGCCATTATATAACTAGTTAAAATATTCATGAATAGTAGCATAGAGCTTTACCTATACCAGGCTTCTGCCAGATGCTCATCATCCTTTCACTATTTTGCCTCCTGGTGTTCTCAACTATGGAATTAACTGTAATAGATTTAATTTTGTATCTTGCTGTCTTAAATATCTTTGTATCTTAAATATCTTCACAGCAACTCACTTTTTATATCTACAAACCAGGTTAATATCATTCTATATTGATGTTCCTGTGAGGAGATACATCATAAACTTCAGTTAATACCTACCACAAATAATCACTCCCCTCTAGTTGTATTTCTAGCCGTCATTTGCATAGGAAAAATCACAATTTAACAACAAACAAAACTTTGGTTTGGCACAAACTGACAGGAACATGTACGGATCCACTTTCTAAAACATCATTTCAAAGGAGGAATACATTTTGTCATTTCATCATTTGGAGACTATTCAAATTACTGAAGCTCTTTTTTTATTCTGTAATTTGAAGGCCATTAACAAATTTCGTCAGTTACTAATTTTTGTGAAACTGAACTCCTGTGCTGATAGTGATGTTTAAAAAAATCCCCAAACTTAGTACAATATTAATATAAGATGTACTCCTTTAAGTAGTTTTTTTCCCTTTTTTTTGGCCTTTTACAAAATTCATCAGAAAAGTTCATTATTATCATCCAGCCACTGGGTGGCACCTCTACATAGTTGCCAGGTGTGCCCCAACAAGCCCCTGATGCCTTCAATAACCACTCCATTCCTCCCACAGCCAAGTGTTGACATTACATCAGCTTCATGTACACAGCCATGTTTGGGAGACAGCTAAAGTTGGTTACTAAAAACTGACTTTGTAAAATATTCCTGGAATTTTCTGCTGCAATTTTTCAACTCCTAACTTTTGGGAAAAAATGAATCTGTACAGAGAAACCTGTCAGGGGAAACCTGATTCCTTGAATATGTGTAAGTATGGACAACTTTTGATAGCCTATGAAATTGTTTTGACAGTTGTGCCAGAGAAAATATATAATGAACTTTGTTGCTTTGTAGTAATATAAAACAAATCATGTCTAATGTTACAGTAGCATCCAGCAAGCCCAAGAAAAGTTCAATTCCAGTTTTGGTGGGCAATGAAGTAATAATATCCCTGCCCCTAGGTCAATTGTAACTATGCTGCACTGGACTATCTCAATGAGTGAAAAGCTCATCTTGATATTTATGCTCTGGCCTAGCTTTAAAGCATTGTATAAACAATAATCATCACACTGAGTTACCTAACACAGGTAATATCTCATTTTATATAGTAAGAAACTCAAAGAACCAGATGAAGCAGTTTGACTGAGGAGACAAAAAGCCAGCATCACTCATTTCTTTAAACACATGATGCTTTTCTTCCTTTGTTCATATTGACTCACCATGACTTGAGGAACAGAAACATCATGTTACTGCATCATTTTCCTACTTTCTGTAGCTACATTGGGAGATACAGAAGGGTGTTTACAAGTTCAGGGACATGAAAATGCTTTTGAACATCCAGACTCACACTTGCAACATTTCCCCATCAGCTCTTTTATGTAAGTTCAAGCATTGTGGTTCAAAGTGATAGTTGAAAAAAAATCAGCAAGGTTTGTGCTCTTTAGTTTGTTGTGAGCCTGTCATAATCTGCCTTGGACTGAAGTCCAACGTTAGTGGAGCCAAAGTGGAACTCAGAGTTAAATCCAATTCATCTGGACAACTCTAAATACAGTGCAATTCGAGCAACAAGTAGGAAAGTCTTTAATTCTTGGGAGGAACCTTTCTGCCCACAAGAAGGGATAAAACAGGTTTGCATACACCAAAATAAGGCTCTCAAGTTCCCACTGTCCAAAGGCAGGAAAGGCTGTGCAAGATGGGCACAGGGCAGCAGGGAGGGAGGGATGCACTGTTACACACACCTGAGTGCTGGGTCTTGTGCTGGGACACACTCGTCACAGGGGAATGAATGGCCACAGCTCCAGGCTGCAGCTGGGGACTGCAGCTCACAGGAAGGGCCCCTTCAGCACGAGATCCCAGGAGATTCCATGGCCTTTCAGCAGCCTGACACCCTCCCCTGCACCCACTGGGCCAGGGAGGAGACCCTGGGCAGGTCCCTGAGCCCAGCATGAGGGTGAGCCCCTGGTAGCACAGCCTGAGAGTGAAGAAAGGGCCAAATGAATGAGATGCAACCAGGACTCGTGAGGTTTGGCTGGTGCTGCATAAACTCATCCATTTATCTATGCATCAAAATCTTCATAAACCACACCCTGCAATTTCAGCAAAGGAACTCACCTAAAATGAGTTGATTTCATGAGCTAAATTAGCCCACTGTCTAGAACAAAGACAAGCATCAAGTGTGGTACCAGCCATTCCACATTTGCATCAATTATGCTGAGCCCAATTGAAACTCAGACTTTTGGCAACAAGGCACCAAGCCACCGTTTGCTCACAAAATAACACAGCAGCTTACATTCACTGGAGATTTGTGATTACAAATTACATTAATGTAGATTTATTAAGTCACTTCTGAATATCAACAGTTTAAATACCTAGGTAACTTACACTTACAAACATGCTGCAGAAAAAAGCAATCATTTTTCTTTTTTAAAGTAGCACTAGAAAGGCACCAATTAAGAATGTAGACTTAGCTTTGTAAATTCAGCTTTGAAAACTGGCCATTAAAATTTTACTGAGCTCTAAGAAGAAAGAAAGAAAGAACAATTTACTAAAATGATTAAAAAACTTCTTTTTGATGTCAGGAATGGAAAATTGAATTGAAATGACAAATTCAGTAAGAACTAGCAGGAAAACATAGAATTATACTTAGACAAGTCAGCTTGTGTAATAGGAGACATTTTTGTTGCTTCCAGACTTAATAATAGACTTTTTTATTTCAGGCTTTAAGTAATTATAACTTTATTGCAAAAGTTATCCCTATGGATTTTCTCATTTGCCTGAAAATGCACATCTGCAGAGATTTCAATATAAATCCTAGATTAATTGCTTTCATTTAAATTCCATGTGTATTTCAATATGGAGTATCTGAGTGAAGCATCATTTCTTAAGAGATGACAATACTGAACCACAATTTATGAGAGTGTTTAATGGGCCAGGTCCATGACTCCCATGTCTTGGAGCAAACAGCCTTCATCTTTTATGTGTATGTACAGTTACATTTATGAAAACAATTTAAAAATGCTTAACACAGACATCTTTTTAGATATAACTTGTAAAAATCTATTCTCATACTTCATATGGCTTTTCTAGTAATGTGTCCAGCAGAAGAAATAGTTCAGGGAAGTCTTGAAAAGTATTAGACCTTTCAACAAGATAACAATAGAGAAGATGAAAAAGCAACTCAAAACTTATATAAATTGTAGTCACAGATGCATCACAGAAAGTGATTTTTGTCCCAAACTCTAGCACAGCACCAATGTAAGATATCATTTCACAGCAGATCCCACAGCCCCACCGATTATCATCAGAGCTCATCATTCTCACATTCCTTTAAATGCCATTAATACAGTTATTTAAATTGTCAAAAGTTGCACATCAAAATAAACACATGGATGTGGATGGGTTTTCTACATACCTCCACAGAGTTCAGGCTTTCTGCCAGCTCAAACAGACATCATAACATGGATTTACACAACCAAGAGCTTCTTTGAAGTCATACTGGCTTCTTCAGAAGGACTAGCTTACCGAGTAAATAGCAGCAGAATTCAGGATTCCTTCTGGATACAAGCTCACTGAAGGCAGCCTACCTGCATCTCTGCATCTTTACAGAGCCAGAAGACCACGGGCTTCACCTTCAGAGTTTGTTTTGCTTCACCTTTTGAGGAATGACTTGTCTCCTGACAGTATTTCTGCCTCTTGTCAAATCCATTTACCACTCTCCTTCTCTTTTCCACAGCTACCAAAAGTGATCTTGCAGGCAGTGAGAGAGAAAAAAAGAAAGGATCCAAAGAAGAGAAGAGAGGGGGAAATGAAAAATGAAAATGGGAGGCTCCTGGGAAAGGAGGCGCAGACGAACTAGGGAGAATATTTTTTTAACTGGGACACTGACAGCCCAGTTAATTTTGTGTAAGGCTTTGTTATTTAAAATGATGAACATTTTGTTACAATTCAGTACACTTACTTAATGTTGCTTCCACTCTGTTCATTAACAACTCTCTTCTGGATTACTAATCTACAAGGCCTTCAACTATTGGTTTTGAACAGCTCATCTTCCAGCCTCAGTGCTTGATCATCCTAGAATGCTTAAATACCTCCCGAACAGGAAACACCTTCATGTTAATTATGTTAAATGTCTGAGCTGGAGCCTGCCAAGCACTTCTGAACACAGTAAACCAGGCAGAGACTTTGTGATGAGTAAAAACAATGTGCTCCTATAACAGAATCATTATGCGTAAAGAAAATTCCTCAGAAAAAACTAAATAAGGTTTTAACTTTGAGGAAGCTGCTTACAACAAACTATTTCTATCTCCAGCACTGATCTGTGGCCACACCTCTATAAAAGAATTAAGTTTATCTTGTCTCTTAGATTTAACAAACAGCCAGAGCAGAGGTGGATAATCTCAATGCACATGCACTTCTGCGTGAAAACAAGTTTGATTTGTCCACCACAAGCATTAACTTTCAGCCACACCTACTCTTCTGTTTGGGTCAAGTCTATAATTAATGAAAGCTCCCTCTCCATATGACAAGCAAATTTTTATATCATCTCCCTTATCTTTGATTAAAGATGCTATCTATAAAACTATAAGATAACTGTGGTAGTGTTTGAAGCTGATTTAAGAAGAAAAACTTAAGAGAGTGAACTAATAGCCTGCAGCTACAGCATCACAGATCCTTATGTGTACCTGAGCTGGTGTGCATGGAGCAGGAGCAGCCTCCGTGGTGCTTGCTGAAGGAAGGAATTTTCATTGCAGTGAATGTCATGCTTCAGCTGTTTGTCATCAAGAAATGAATTGTTTCAGTGCAGCACTCAGTGACAAACCACATTGTTCAAGTGTGTGTGAAAGCCATCTAAGGGATTCTGACACTTTATGGGCTCTCAGCGTGCAAGCTGCTGAAAGCTTCGAGTTTTAAAATGTCCACATGACCATTTAAAAACAAACAAACACCCAAAAGCTCCACACACAAAGTTTTCTGGTGTTCTTTTGGAGCCAAAGGTGTTTGTACCATCCCAGTGTCTCAGTAGGTTGAGTAGCTCACTTTGGCTCTGGGTCTTATGCAAGACATCTAATTGACAGTTGAGTACAGAGAGTAATTAAGTAAACATCTCAAATCACAAAAAATAATTCTACTACCATTTCAATCAGATTTTAATTTTAAAACAGTTCACACAGTAAACTTTATCCTAAAGCATCATGTGGTACAAATGTATTATGAGCCTTGGACTTTACACATGAAATGCAAGTCGTTCTGGAGCCAGTTCAAAGACTGACTTAAGTCATTTAGGATGTCCTATTTACAATAGCTGACTACAGAGTCATCTGCCTGCAACTCTGTAGTTACCTGCTAAAACCTTCTATTTTAATTTCTGCATTTGCCTACTTTCAACCCTCTGAGGGTTAGAACCAGTTTAACAAGGCATTTATCTCATCATTGTGACCCAGATGGGGCAACTCATTCACAAGGGACAAGAAATCAGAATCTCCCACAGATAAAGCCTCAGGATCTGGGGGAAAAACATTTTTGATACTCAGTTTGAGACAGCAAAGTATTTTGTCTTGGCGATTTTTCAAAGCATTATGTAAACCCCTCCTTTCTTAACAATATTCCCACAGCTAAAGGAGCCACAGATTCCTTTCCAAAACCCTAAGTAATCTCCAAAAGGGAGCATGAGTAAACAACTGAGGTAATCAAGACTCTCTTACTAGAATTAGTTATGCAAAGGAAAAGAAAGAAAGCTGTTGTGTTTTCATTGTATTACATGCACAGTGAAACAAGAGACAAGTTCAAAATCTTTGGACCCAGTCTCCAAAGCCAGGCCTTCAAGCATTCTAAAAGCCTTCTCTAGAAAGCTGTGTGCAGTAAATGCACACTTGAAGATGCAGTCAACCTGGCAACAGACCTTTTGGACTGCAAAATTTCTTCTGGCAAAGATACAGACCCCGAAATCTCTGTCAAGGATATCCATTAACCATAATGCAGAACTGTACATTGATCTGCCTTCAAATGTGACAATACCAATTTCAAAGAAGTCAAGGATCAGGAAGAGGTAACTAAGGATGACAAATAATTCCTAAATATTTGACATTTATTTTTGAGATGGATAGTTTCATTAGTTCAAATGTTATAAAATAGTAAATTATAGATGTGAAAATAAAATGGCATGCTTTTGCAGAAGCATTGTAAAGAAATGGACTTACTCAAAGACATCAGCTGATCTGTTTCCATCAGAAGGCAGCACTGTAGCCTGGTCTGTAAGTCTGTTAATTACAAGTCTTTAACATAAAAAAGTAAATGAAACTCACCAATTTCTATTAATGTTTCCATTAATTAACAGGAAAAAAAACCAGGAGCTACAGAAACAAGAGGACATTGAAGTCTTGGTTTCCCTAATGAGAGCTAGTTCAACATAATTTTAATAACTCAGCTCTCACTAATTAAAACATGCAATAACATTTTTAGGAACTTCAGAACAACAATGGCTGTACCTGGAAGCAAGACCCCATATCCTTCTCAGGCAATGAGGTAAGTTCAGTTGCTCAAAATAACTTACACAACTATTCCCAATACTCCTCCTCCTTAAGGATGTGTCAGAAGAGTAGTGAAAATGGAAGCAATAAACACAACTCAAGCTTTACAAATTTCAGCACAAAAATCTAGAATTAACAACCTTTATTTGACACACCCATCTCACTATGAGTGTGAAACCAGCTTGTTCATTGAAAGTTTATTTTCTACCATATACATCTCTATAATGTAAATATTACCCCAATTCCATTTTTTTCCTCCCAGTATTGATCAGAACTCCCAAAATAGGTTAAAATGAAATGTCAGTCTCCTTACTTAAAATTTCCAGCTAAGGTATAGCTGGTATAGCCAAATGCGTTAATTGGCACAAAACAAATTAATAAAAGTTGTGGTAGAGAAGAAAATATGGAAACCCTCTAGAAGATAAATACAAGAAGGGGCAAACCAAACTGCTTATGTTATACTCTGCTTTTATTTTGCTTGGTTCTATGTCCTTAGTAATTATTTTTTCGTGCTCTACTAGGCAAATACTCAGAGTTGGCTCAAAAGTCAGTTTTGCTATAGGAACTTCATCAGGCAGCTACTGAACTACTTCTGTTAAAAGGCTCTTCTCATCCCTGGTAAAATGGCACACAGTTTTCATTAAAGAAAAGCCTCAGTTCCCCCTTGGCTCTGTAAGCCACATGCAGCAGCAGTTCTGCACTGCACTCTGTACACAGGGACACAAAAGCAGAGTTGCCCTTGGAAGTCTGGGCAGACTGAACCCAGAAGAATCTAGAATTTTTTGGACTGCAACACCAGAAGATGCAAGAGGACTGAAGGGTTTTATTTTACAGCTAACTTTTTGAACTAGAACTGTCTGTCCTCCTCAACCCTCACCTTCATTATTAAATTGTAATTTGGGCTAGATTAAAGGACAGCAGAGCAGCATAAAAGGGTGCAAAACTAACCAAAATAAACATATTTAGGACATATTATTGACTAGATGTAAATAATGAGACTGTTCCAGCATATGAGACATAAAGAAATCAGAGTGGACAAAGTAAAACACTTCTAAAAGTATGAGAGATGAAGGAATGTGAGGACTTCTTCAACAATTAACAGAAGAAGGATTCCTCAAGCCATTTTTTAAATCATGTATTTCTTCTTCTTGGAGAAAATGGAAGGAAGTTTCAGGAAAAATTAATTTGTATAAACATTAAAAAACTGTCTGCAGTGATTTTGCAATTTGTTGTTTTCTGTCGCACTTGTTCTATGTAGGTGCCATGTAAAAATTCAAACTCAAATATTAAGTAATACAATGTAATCAACAGGTAAACTGCATTAAAGCCAAAAAAAAAATAGAGTAAGAGGTAAAATCTAGTACTATTTGCACTGCAATTATGCTGAGAATCTCACTGTGGTTAAGTGCTGTACCAAAAACTTGGTATGTCCAGTAAGAAGGAAGGGAGGAGACACAATTACACTGGAACATCTGCAATTATCCTAACAGCTTCATCAGATTTATCACCACCAAGACCCAGCATCTGCCAGGGAAAACATGTGGCAGGAGGCACCAACACCACAGAGCAGCTGGTGTGAACACCAAAGCCACTGAGAGAGGACATCAGCGGGCTCCTGGGAGCCATCCAAGAGGGACACAACATCTGCACCTCCATGGTCTTTCAAATCAAGATCAAGAGACAATAGTGACATTTCTAGTAACCTCCAGGGCAGCAGATGTACCAGTGATAACATTTCTCTACTACCTAAGTAATGCAGGGCAGCAGGGAATGTCACACTGTGGCAAGATACGATCAGCTATTTGCTTGGACATGGATTTGTGTCCAAATTCATGCTTGCATGGATTAAGAAATATAAACACGGAAGTTCAACAACAAGTATTCAAAACTAAAGCCTACGAGGAAGAAAGAAAACTTACACAATAAAAAGTTAGACCATGAAATAATGTTAGATGTGCAAATCTGTATTTCATTAAAGCATTAAAAAGGCACTATTTATTTTATTTTGTAAACAAAGTAGGGCAAATTTTTCTCTACTTATGTGATAAAGCATATTGGGCAAAAACAGCCTTTCCTGTCTTTCCTAGGCAATATTATTAAGCTCTGAAGTCTAGGATTTATTTTTCCTTTCTCTAAGCTTACTAACTACAAATGTTTTAATTTGTAAAAATTATCAAGGAACTTTTCTACAACAAAGCTGCAGCTCTGACCTCATGTGCACCCCAGGCAGTTCATTTCAAGAGCTTTCAAAATACAATGTCATTTTTTAATTCCTTTACGAAATATCAGCTTTAAACTTCCTTTATTAATTTTGCAATTTCTACATTAAAGATCCTGTGTAGGTTTTAAAGATGTATAAAACAGTATTGTTCATCAGCTTTATATAAGAAAACATTCATTTTTTTGGCAACCTGGATTATTTTATAGTGACTTTTCTCATCTTCCAAGTCACAGTTGGTTCTTTTCTCCTCTGTCTTCCAGATTTTCTACATGCATAAAACTCACCACATGTTTAACTATCAAGGTTCTTCCACCAATTTTTCCAAACACAAAGCAATACAATAAATATTTCAGTGAATAACAAATCATTAACTATGAATAAGCACCTAAGGGTGTGCACTGGGTCTGGATGGAATGGAGTTAATCTTCTTCATAGCACTTCATATGGTGCTCTATTTTAGATCAAAACAAACAAAAAGAAAACCCCACCACATCAAAGTTTCAGCTGCTGCTGGACGGAGCTTGTGCAGCACCAAGGGTTTATCAATTTCTCACTCATTCTCCCCAGCAACTGGGCTGGGAGGGAACAGCTGACCCAAACTGACCAAAGGGATGGATATTCCACAGCATTTAACACCATGCTCAGCAATACAAACTCTGGTTTTGTGATGTTTTCCCAAAGTAGCTGCTGCTCAGACACTGGCTGGGCACTGGTCTGCAGGTGGAATTATTGAGGGACTGTGCATTGATTTGGATTGGTTTTCCTCTCCTTTGCTTATTAAGATATCCTTATCTTGAACCATGAGTTCCTTCTTGCATTTGCTCTTCCAATTCTCTTTCCCATCCCACTGATGGGGAAGAATGAGCAAAGTGGGTGAGTGCTTCATTGCTGGCCAAGGTCAACCCATCACCAAGTAAAATCCTTCTCATGGGGCTGGGATTGGGATTCCTGCACAATAAGATGTCCTCAGGAGATTATATATGTGCCATATTTATGAAATTCATACCATTTTTCAGTTATCATGTAAAAACATACACTGCTCTGGTTTTACTTTACTATGCCATCACTATTTCTTTCAATTAAGCAAAAATGTTTTCATTCAATCCTGTGTAACTGTTATAAAAAGAGAAATAAAAAGAAAAGAAGATATCAGAGTTAAATCAGCACTGGCCATAAATACACTCCAGTAGAAGTATATACACTTGACGAGTTTTTTTGTAGCAGTACCTATGTATTTAATATCCTTCATATGTAGCTCAATGCTCTTTGCATTGATGTCATAAAGGAGAAAACACACCCAAAACTTCAGTTTCCTCATGAGCATGTGATCCCAGTCTGCCATATATGTAGAGCAAGTGGTTGCAGAAGGTGCCTATGCACCACATATCTTCAGGAAAGCTAAGTGACACATTAAAAAAAAATTCCATTCTTCTATTTGTGGTTGTTCACAGGCACACACATGAATAATAACAAAGGAATAATCAGTTAACTTGGAAGTGGGAAGGGAAAGGAAGACATCAAGGAGTGTTTTGCTGAATATACCATCAAATTTGGATGCCCTCAGAAAACAGGCAGTATTTCATGAATGTGGAACTGTAAAACTGTCCTTTGGACCTCCCAAATAAGATAAACACAATTTATGACCATGCTGGAGGTGCTACTTCCGCAGCAGTCTAGGCCAGTTCAGCAAATCCCTCACCTAGAGGACACTGGTTTATAGGCACAGAGCCTGTTCCCAAGGCTGTCTGCTGGACTACAACAATACTGACAAGCTGTTTGATGTGGTGGCATGGTGCCACTTCGTCACATCTTAGACCTTAACTCTCCGAAATCTTCTGTGGAGTGCTCATCTACAATCATTTCATCTTGGAGGATGAGCTGGAAACAGGATCTCCAACAGCTGAGAACTCAATTACTGTCTTCCAAACATTTTCTTGCCACAGGGACTCCTCCTGGGTAGATGTGGGGCTGAAGAGTCTCTAATTGGGCCATGCTGTCCCCTCATAAATGCCTTGCATCTCTAGACCATCTTGGAAACCATCTTTTCTTTCCAGGTCTTACTCATATTGCCAAAGACTGAGAATATTTACACCCATCACATCCTCCTAAATCCCTGTATTTGGTGAGGAGTCATAAAGAAAGGCAACACCCTTCCTCTGCACGGAGGTAACTTTGGGGCCAAAGGCAGCAGGGTCATGACAGGAACTGAATGGCATCAGCAGCACCATTTCAAGGGCTGGAGCATTAGTCAGTGCTGCCTGCTGCTCACATGCCCTGACCTCTCTGCCAAATATAACCTGGCAGCCTGGCTTGTGCCAGCAGTGGCACTGGACACCACAGTGATAAAAAAGATGACATAATCCCAGGGAGGGTAGTGCCCAAATTGTTTCCTTATTGCCCCTTGATTGTGACTGGACCCTGGGAGAGATGCAGAAGGCACTGGCAGTGCCACAGCACCTGTTCCTCACCCAGGCACTTCGGAAGCAGGTCACCAACATCCAAAACTGCATGAGCACCAGTGGAAAATATTCATGTGCACAGTTTTGGGAGGTGCTCACTACTCCAGATGCCTCCAGTCACTGCCTTGTTTGTCCACGTGTCCTTCTTCAGCTTTGTGAACTGAGTGACAAAGGACTTAAACCAATGAACCTCAGCTGATTGAAAGTATTAGAAATTGAATTTAAAAACTCCACAAGAACAAGAAGCATTTGAAACAGGGGAAGAAGCTGGGCCCTTTGTTCCTGTGAGAGGAAGCACAAGTGGCAGTGGCAAATCTGTGGATTCTTGTGGATATTGCTGGATTAGAAAGTCCTAATGTTTGAGCACAGTAACCACACACACATGCATCTCTGAACCTGAAATGAGGACCACTGCTCAAAAGCAAACCAGACTATTTAAAATACATATGCAGAGAAAGGTTCTGCCAAACCCTTGTTCTGCTGTAGGAGTTATTTCTCTATTTTCTCCTGCATAACCTGACACTAAAGTTCAGAAAATCTCACAAGTCTCAAAAGACTCTCCACGTTTTTGTATTCACAGGCTAAAATTACAAGGAAAAGAGAGACAAGTGAGGGCAACCCAGGGAAGACATAAAAAATGCTAAATCAAGTAAGTCTGTCCACATTTCAGTATCCAGTTAGACAGAATTTATTTTCATTAACTCTCCATAACCTTCATTTCACAGCTGTTTCCCCTGACACTACTAATGTGATTGGAGAGATAAAAGCAACTGCATGTCTTCTTCCCACAAACTGAGTGAGAGGTTACTTGAAAGAGGGGTTCAGAACTCTTTTCATGAGTAAAAATGACTCAAACACTAGATGGAATATTACACACACTAAGAAAAAAAAAAGAAAAGAAAAGCACCAACTAACAAAATCTACCCTTGGAGAAGCACTCTGATTTCTTTTGAAAGTAAAAAAAAGGAAGCACGTGTATCTCACACACATCATGGCCTGCTGCCACCAACACCTGGCTGCTCACACTTCTTCATTAGATGACATGAACACTTAATCTGTCATCAGCAGCAAAACTTATTTATAATCATCTGCACATGTAAAGTACATCCTGCTAGTAAGAAAACTCAGTAAATCAAAATGCATGTGTTAGAATGAAAATAATTATTATGTCTTGTATATAAAACTAATTTATATTTTTTAAATTTATATCAAATCTACTCTACACACCTATGTTGCAATACAGCCTGTATACCAGTGAGTCCTCTGGAAGTGAATAAAAATATATTTCAGAATTATGAGAGAAACAGATCAGATGGTGGGTAGTCTGGGGAATATTATGTCTAGAAAAAGAACTGAGGGAATTGCATGTTGGAAAAAAATAAATAGTATTACTAATGAGGGAGAAATCCCTCTGTCTTGGTTGCAAAGTCTCGACCAGGAAATTGATGGTAAACTCTTGTTAACTCCTACCTGGTGTGAAACTAAGTCAGAACCCATACATCTCACTGTGGGAAGAAAGGAATACATTCTAGCACATTGCTTTGGCAGCTGTCCCGTGGTAAGGATGGGAGAGTTCCACTTCAGCTGGAAAAGCCTATCCAGGCCATTGCCAGTGAGAAAAAGCTCCAGGGAACGTTATGAGCAACAGTGGGAACAGAAGACTTGTGGCCTTTGACAAACCTTAACCAATTATCAACATGTGGGGTCTTTAGAGCATAAAGGACTTGCTTTAAGCTGGATGCAGGAGAAGCACTACTGCAGAAAACAAGCAGGGAGGGGGAAAGCACTGTTCAGAAGAATTACACAAGGAAATATGTCAAAGGTTGTCAGGTAACTCAGATCTAACTCAGAAGAGATTAGACATGTCCAAACAGGTATACAGGCTTTTTTTTTTTTTTTTTTTTAACCAAGCAAAGCTAAGCAAAACTAACTGTAGCATGTGGCAAGTAAATCAATCACAACAGCAGTGGTATTAATGAATCACCCTGATTATATTTAGCAAAATCATTTTAAAAAATAATTAAAACAATTCCAAGGAAAACAACTGACAAATAAATCTCTGAAGACAAATCAGATAAAGTAAACATGCATCCAACATGTTTGGATTCAAATACCTAACAGTAATTAAACATCTCCCATGGCCTAATCATATTTTGTACTTTTAGAAGAAACCTGACAGAATATTTAAACCTAAATCTTGACTACATCAGGCAACACTACAATGCCATCAAAAATACTCTGCTCAATATTTCAACTTGCTAGAGCACATGTAGACGCAGAAATTGAGAACCTAAAGTTGCCAAGTTTTTGTTGGACACTTCCTGTTCAGTTCCTCCCCAGCAGCCAAAGCAAGCATCCTGTAAGATGCAATCCTCCCTCGAATACCTCCAGGTGAGCCCTGAACTATTATTACTGCCTCCAATGCTGCCCCACTGGTTTGGCAGCTAGTGGGACATTCTCCCAGTGCCAGCAGCTCCTGCCAGGCTCACACACAGCTTCTGAGCACTGTGCTCTGCAGTGGGGAGGAAAGAGATATAAGCCCATTAAATCCAGGTTCATTCAGGATGCAGAGGATTCATAAAAATACTCAGGACTAAAGTACAACACCGTTTCACAGTGTTTATACTTGAGGTCACTTTTTGATCGTGTTTTTGTATGGAAGTCTCACTACCACACTGTGGTTAGTACTTACAGGGGGAAAAATTGAGACTTTTCACATAACAAAACAGACTAGTTTATCATCTGACTAGATCTACTTCTGACAAAAACTTACATTATGAAGTATATGCTGATTTTCTAATCTTTTATTTCTTTGTAAGATATTCCCACCACCCTGGCACACATGTAGAAGTTTTTTGGGATAAGACTCCTTTTTGTTTTGAACTTCAGTTTATAAAAATTAAAGCATCTTCTAAATTATCCTTTGAAAGACAGTATGTTTGCACTAACAAATAGTTCTCGAAAGTCAAGATGAGAAGCTCATTATCTTAACAGAAAAAGCTGCATTTAGGCCTCAATTTTTAATGTTAATTTTATTTTTTTTGTTTGATTTATTAACTATAATGAACCAGGAGACACTACTGTTGTAACTCTACTAACTTTTGTCCTTTCATATTGAATTATAGTGAAAATGTGAGGTCTCTCCCACAGAATCTAACTTACCCATAAATTTATTTCATATGGAACACTGAAAATCCTATGTTAAAAGGACTAGCTTCACCTTTACTCAAAGGCTATATAGTAAAGTTTTCTACTCATCCCAAGAGAAGAAGATATCATCTAGATCTTATTGAAGAACTGGTTAGTTCAATTACCAGTCGCTCCAAGCCACAGATACGTGGCCTAAGATAGTGCTAACAGTGACACAGACTCATGAGTAATAGTACAGCTCTGGCTGCCTTTGGATTTCTATGCTTCCATCAGACAGCACAAAAATCTCCATAATTCAGGTTTGTTAGAACAATAAATATAAGCATTTTCCTGAAAACATCAGGAGGTTTCAACCTGAACACAGAAGAGCCCTGGCTACACTCAGTTTCTGACAGGAAACGTGACAGGAAAGGGCATTGAGCTGTTCATCAGGAGCCAGGGAGTCCATTTCATGTGAGTACACTCATCAAATGCAGGATTGTCACTTGTATTTAAAATACTCCCCTGTGGAATGTTCATAGGCCTCTCAGCCTCTTTTTTAATTCTTCACTTCATACACACCCATTAAATTACACAAGGACTAAAAAGCCTGATAAGTTCCACTCTGAAATTGCAAATGATATGTACTCATTCAGGGCTTTTGAAAGATGCCAACTTTTTTTTTTGGTCTTTTGTGCTGTTATTTACTATTTGCATAGTCAAAATCAGACTCCATTATTCTAGACATTTGATAAACACACAACCCAAGCCACCACAGCCTGGGAGAGATTAGTCAGTAAACTAACAACACAGACAAAAGGTGTGAGAAAAAGATTTCTTACTGCCTAAACTGAAAACAGACAAGGGTACCTCCCACTGAATAAGATAAGGAATCCAGCCACAAATCAGAAGAATCTCACAAAGTTAACCCAGAATACATCTACAAGGTGGGGTGAGGCAGATGTCTGTGTTTAATGTGTCCAAGTCCAAATCAGCCAGGTAAAAAGCAGCTGTAGTTTACAAGCCATGTCACTGTGTTAGCTGGGTGCTGTGCCTGCACATCCATCCTTCCAGGCTGACTGTGTGAGCTTATTCTCAGGGCTGCAAAAACCAATCCATCAGCCCAACCAACCAATCTGCCTCTCTACAGAACGTGACTGCATGAAGCTGTTTTTGCTAATGGTAGACAAACCCAGCTATGGTGCTTCCAGACAGAAGGTATCTTGCTCCTAGACAGCTTCTAACCCAGGGAGGTGAGACCCACCTGCAGTGCTGCATCCAGCTCTGGGGTCCCCAGCACAGGAATGACAGGGACCTGTTGGAGCAAGTCCAGAGAAGGGGCACCAAGCTGATATGGGGGATGGAGAACCTCTCCTCTGAGGAAAGGCTGAGGGAATTGGGATTGTTTAGCCTGGAAAAAAGAAAGCTTTGGGGTGACCTCATTGCAGCCTGCCAGACACAACAATGTTTTCCTCTTCACCAAGTGCACAAATCTTCAAAGAAGAAGAACATAATCTTTTCATTTCCAATAGAGAGAATGTAAGATTGATATCTTATCATATACATCCCAATTTTCTCCCCTACTCCTTCAGTTTGGAACAGCTGAGGGAGGTCACAGAGATGCTTCAAAAGGGGACAACAGGGAAGCTCCAGCATGTATCAACAGGTCTCCTCCCTATACCATGGAGAATTAATTATTTGTACTTTATCTGTAAAACAGTATAACCACGGGTAAATCATCAAAACACTGTCCTTGAAGATGGAGATGGCAGTATAATGTTATAGAACCTTATTAATAATCATATGGTTTTATTTAATGCCAAATGTGTTTATACTGTACCAAAAATCCTAACTATATATTTTGTTACAATAATTACTGCTTCCTCACTAAATAATTTGTAAGTGGCACAGGATTTTCAGCCAAGGGAAAGAAAATATGTCAGGACTGCTAATCACACAGCAGCTCCCTGCCTGCTGTGGAATGCCCACCACCACCATGAAATCCCACTGGTGGTTCTCAAGGAATTAAAATTATGGAAACCAAATCAAACAGATCAGTAAAACCTTCTCAAAGTCAAAGAATAAGAAACTATAGGCCCTTCCCCAGAAATCCACAGGTTCACAGTGACACTTGGAATTACCTTGCACTTCTCAGTGCCAAGTCCCTGCAAAACTTAGTCTTCATATCATTCTACCATCAAGCATTATCAGCAGCAGAGCCTTGGCAGTGGGGGGCTACCTGTACATCTCCTGTACATGAGAAGTGTACAAAATTATGTGACTACAGAGAAGGACCACCAAGATGCTTAGATGCTGGGATATGAGGTACAAGAAACACCTGGATGAGTAGAAACTGGCTGCTTAACAGGAGCCAATCTGTCCTAGGAGGTGCACAGGGAAGGACTGAGAGAGAAGGGGTATAAGTTGCAGCATGAGAAATTCTGTTAGCCTTCTGCCAGGAAAAAAAACAGAAAACCATCATTTCCTAAAAAGCAGCCTCTTCTCACCAGTCCACTGATTTTAGAGGTTCTCTCCCACTTTCCCAGCATTAATTACAAGTCATCTACATGACCCTCCATGAGCCCTGAGACACCACATTGTGGCACCTGCTCCTGGCCATAAAGAAGGGACAAATGGAAAATGATGCTTTCCACTAGGCCTTGCAACTTAAACATTTTCTGCTTGGCTGTTCATAGTCTGTGAAGTTGGATCCTTCTGGATTTGAATGGCATCTGATCCTTCTGGATTTGAATGGCATCAGGCAGTATTCCTGACCTACAGCCTTGCCTCAACAGCAGGACCACAGATGTGGCACCAGCAAATTTCAAAATACTCTGGAGACAATAAAGAAGTAGTTTACAAAGAAGAAAGACCAACAATAAAAAAGCTGGTCAAAGGATGCACAGGGGCCCCTCTGTCTGCCTATATTTCTTAGAGTACTTATGGAGTGATTAAACTGTACAAGGAGCACTGTAATAAGTCATCCTTACTAAATTTTTTGCATTTTCTTTTGTCAAAATGCTGGAAAATGTTAAATACATAAAAATCTTCTTAAGGAAGGATTGTTGATTTTTGATCTTCACATACTTTCAAGTCTAATCAATAAGAAAGGAGATTTAGTCTGAAACAGAGAGCAGCACATGAGCTCTAAGTGATGTGCAGGTGTTAGAAAGACAAATTACTGGTTGGTAGAATTGCCTTGCTAAGCTTTAGGGCCTGGCAGGTTTCAGTGATCTCACACCCAGAGGGAGGTTAACAAAGTTGGGGAGAAGGATGTACCACTGACAGCAGACACAAAGAATGCAGAATTTATGGGCCACAAGGACATTGGGCAGAACCCCCAAGATAAGAAATAAATAAACCTTACCCAGCAACTGTGCTGAGCCAGCTGTGACTGGGTAGAAGGGAATTCTGCAGGGGGAGATCCCAACTCACGGATCATTGACCCAAAAACCCACCAGCCCAAGAGAAGAGAAACACCATGGGACTGATTAGCATGAGAAGAGAGAGAATAATTAACCAAATGGAGATAGAACACTAATTAATGTGTCCAAGTCTAATACAAGAACTATGAAACTTGTAGCCAATGAATTAAGGCTTCCGTTTGCTAAAATGTATCATGAAATGTCTTGGTAGTGTTGGCTTTGTGGGTTTGACACCCAGCACCCCCTTCCACACAGAAATGTAAATAAATCAAATACCTTGACTATCTATGTGTGTGGACTGGCCCCTTGCACACAGAATAAAAGAACCTATTTTGGGACTGCAAATATAGTAGCTTTGCTTCTGGCATTGGGCTCTACCTGAAACTCAGGATTTGGGGAATTCATCAAATATGCCTGTTTTACAAATTTTCACAGCTCAGGACATTTTTAAACTTTAGTTTGGTTGACTTTATAACTGTGAATTCTAAATGAATAAAGGATTCAGGTATCATGAAGAAATTTTATCCAACTAACATTTTTTAAAATTTTTATTTCAGAATTTCCAAGTACAGTTCAAGAATAATACAGAAGATGGTATCTTATTTTCTTTAAATAAATGCTATGTTTTTGGGTTTTTTTCCAGAGAGCACTAAAGGAGGCCAATCTCTTATATTGATCAGTCTTTGCCTATCTATCTTTCCCTTCTTGTCTCAAGGGAGCACGGAATGATGAAATATTTGATGACGGATTGTGGGAGCTCACCGTACGTGGCTGCATGAACAAACATGTGTGAAGATAAGATGTACAGCAGAAGGTTTGCTGGTGTGACAAATACAAAAATCATACATACAAAGATACACCACTATCAGATACATTATATGCAAGCAAATCACTGATGACTTCTGTCTGTTTTGAAAGCTGAAGGGTTTTTTTTTTTTTCCCCTCTTGCACCTCTGGTGACCTCATGTTTTTATTCTATTTTTAAATGCAAGCTGCTAAAGGAAGAATTGCCTAGTATTAACAGTTCTCCATCTTTCTTAGGACAGGATTATATTTCAAGCAGAATTTAACTTTCCTAAGCATTGCTATTTTGGCTAAACTTCTCCAAATCAGCCCATAGGTGTAGTAGTATCCTCTCCCTTTTCTCCTACTTCCCCTGTTCTCTTTCTCAACCTGTCTGGGAAAGGTTTGTTTCCCATGCCTTTCCCAGCCATCCCAAGAAAATGCAGAAGTAGGGATCAATCCCAGCTCCCTAAAGAAACTTGGAAAGTCTTAACCACAATGAAATGAATAACATAATATCCTGAATAATAGAAATTATGCAAAAGTGAGTCTCTCAAACCAGACTGCTTGTGAACAAAGAAGGTGACTTAAAGCTGCATATGAAAAATCAGAACATAGTTTTTGAAGCTCACCACTGTTTGACTTTGCACTGTAGGATCTCCTACATGGAAGTATCACCCTATGGACTCCCCCACATTGGGTGACATTGATGGAATTTAGATGCCAAAATTCAGATGTTGAAGGTGTCACCTTCAGGCAGCTTTTAAAGTCAATGAGAAAAAGCTTGTCAGATGCAATTCATTTAGCCTGGTTTAGACACTCACCTTAAGGTGAGAAGCACTGCACACCAGACATGACTATTTGCCCTCCTCAATTATAAAGTGAAGAACTATTTCAGATGCAGATATCTGAAGTTAAAGGATATGGATGTCATCTTGTCTATGAAGTAAATGAAACTAACTATATTGACCCTTTCTATAACATACTAATTTCTACCCACAAATGTTGTCCTGCCTCTTCCCTGAGATCACCACACGTACAATAAAGCACCACTCTTCTCTTTGTTCCATGCAAGCAGAAATCCACTAGAGTGTGCAGCATAAACTGCATGATGTAAATCTTGAGAGGACAGAGAGGGAGGGAAAGATGGGACAGAGTTGTAGGAGCAAGGACCAAGACAAGGAGGAAAGGAGAAGACAAGAGACGGGTGTGCTGAGAAAGGGTAGAGTCTGAAAACTGCTGTTTTCTCACTGAGACAAGTGGTACTCACTGAAGTGGTAGGCATTCAGTATTTAACATTGTTTTTAGCACTCCATGCATTACTAAGTGCCAACTGTATGTACCTGCATTCAATAAGAACTTTTTGTTTGTGCACCTTCCTGGCTGGTTTCTATAGTGGTGTTTTATAATAGTAATCTCCCAAAAGACCTTTCTATTTTTATTTGTCACTATTTCCAAGTGTGGATCTGACACACAAAAACCAGAGGTGCCAAGACTGGCACCTAGTTTGAGTAGGATGGAACCTGCTTTTTCACAACACTCCTTGTTTTAACAGGCATTTAGATTTTCAGTACAGAACTCCTACTACCTGAATGGAACTCAGCCCTACTATGGATCAGATTCACCTGGATATAGAAGGTAAACCATTTCTTCAAATAAACATCCAACAAAGCCAGAAACACCCAGGAAAAAAAAAATCTTTGACTGTGAATGGCATGAGTCCACTAACTCACTTCTTTTTTTTAAGATTTTTTTTTCTAGATTAAGTGAAAAAGCATGAGCAAAGAAAGTCAGCAATTTTTGTGCACAACATCAGTCACGAACGAGGTGTCACTGTTCTCTAGCAGGATCTACCTTTCACACCCTAACATCCAAGCAAGCTGACCAGGAAGGCATCAGCCATTTAACTGGTTCATATCTTTCAGATTGTAATTTGGTTTTGAAAAGGACAAAATGAAAAAGAGAGTGTTCCTCACCCTGGTGTTTACACAGCCACCAAACCCAGGATATCAGCAACACAGAAGCAGCAGCTGATGTTAAACTCATGCAGGAAAGACAAACCACTACTTTCATGGCACAGATGTCATTACATTTTCACAGGACAGTATTTTTTACTTCTTCAATATGCAAAAAAAAAAAAAAAGCAAATGAGTGTTTTAGCATGTCATCCCTCTTATCTTAGTATCTTTCTAGAAACATGTAGGATTTCTTTCTAAGGATCAATTTCCTCATTAGGTCACAGTACAGAAAACAACTCAGAAAAAAAGTTCTGCCTTTAATTCTTTGATCATCATATCTTAAAAGATCTTCACTCCCCTATTAAAAACATTAAAATACTAAGTTTTTATTCCTAATGTCTTATGCTTACATTACAGATTTCTAAGAATTATACATCAAACTGAATTACTCTTGTCCATTTCCACCTCCTGCTAAGTGCAACTAGAACACTTGCAGAAATTCATATTCAGTCTTACAAAAGAACACAGGTGAATGTTTCCTTTTTCTTTTTTTCAACCAGACAATGCACAAATGTGAAGTTACCCATAAAAAGTACATTGAATTGAGGGTTTGTACTTTACAAAACAGCAAGCTGTATAACAGTTTTCTACATTTTATTCCTGTCAATCAATTGAGCTACTAATAGTCTGTGTTATTACACACTTTGTTTTTCACAGCATGAAGCATTTGTTCTTCGTCTTTTTCCAAAACATGATGTCACACATGGGCTGTGAAGCACAGCTCCTTCACCTCTTCTAACACAGAAGTCACAGAAGAGTAACTTAGAGTAAGAACATGGAAGTAGGGAAGAGATACAAGATCTTGGTCTCACTGACACTTTCTGCACTAAAAACAATGTTTCTTCACTTTCTACATATCTCATGGAGGCGCATGTCCCTCACCAAGATAAGGTAAAATTCCACAATAGGAACTTTCCTTGGATGCAGCCTAATGCTGTTTCCCTCTCATTATTTTTATGCTATTACTGAACCCCTAATATCTTTTATTTCCTTGCCAAATCACCATAGAATAACAGTCACACAGGTTTCATTGCCCTCACATATTTAGCATGTTGATGAAGGTGAGCTGAGTTCATTTAATCAGGGGAGAGGAAAGTAATAAAAACAAGAAGTGTTGCTGGTGGTAGTGTTTCTAACATGCTCAGCATCAAATATCTGTGTTTCTTCAAACTGAGGAAGTAATAAACAGCAAAAACTTCCTCCTTTTTCACAGTGACTACACTGACACATCTTGGGCAAGAATCTAACTACTGTCATTTTTATGGTAGCCAACTCAGAACTGGACCAAGTAACTTGTCTGGTCTTGACCATCAAGTACAAAAAGCACAAGATTCACAGGGTAGCATACATTGTGAGAAACACTGCTGAACAAACACACCCAAAGATAAACAGTTTTTTTGTCCTCCTCTAGTCAGCTTCCTGCTACAAAGCTAAATTCCAAGCCATCCTCTTCATTTTTAAAGTTGCCATTGGGTGGAGATCATTGAGTGTCCAAACCATGACAGCTGTACGAGGACATGACCTCCAAGACACCAAGTAAAAATTGGTTTCATAATATGATGCAGTTATCTACAGCATGGTGACAACTGTAATTCTTTTTCTTTTCACTGCAACTACTTCTGTTAAGAGGCTCAAACTTGTAGCTGTTATCTGAGGGAAAGAGATTCTACAAGCTTTTGGTAGAAAAAGTTATCAGAGGAGTTCATCTGGCTGCCCTGCCACCCATGAATGCAGGCAGTACAACACAAATTTCATAGAGACAGGAGAATGCATCCTTGTAACTTCAAGTTTAAGGAGCTGGGATGCTTGTTTGGTTTGTATCACAAGATTTTTTTTTATGCCATGCTGGGCACTGCTCTCCCAGATAAATAACTAACAGCAAGGAAAAGTACTGGCTACCTGAAAAAATAACATAAGAGGAGCAAAACAGCTGATGATGAGATAATGTTTAAATTGGAGAACCATATAAATACATGTGTTCAAACTGACAGCTGTCATGCTTGCCATGTGCCAAACCTAAGCTAAAACCAAGGCCACCAATTAAGCATCTCATATCTTCAAATGCATTCCTGTTAACAGGACACTGGATCTGTCCTATACAGTACTCTTGAGACCAAGCATTACAGCCTACCATGGATGCAATAAAAATAAAATACTTCAAACCATGTCTTTTGAGAAGTGCTATCATAATCTTCAACATATTTTTTAAAATGTATTTAGTGGTTTTGGCTGTATACTAAAAGCTTAGCTTGTTCCATTTTTTTTTTAAGGCAAGGGTGTTAGAAAGCTACACAAACAAGAGAAGTTTGTGCCCTCTGAAGATGACCAACTGCAGTTAAAGATGGTGACATACACGTGCATTTTCATGTGCTGAGGCACAAACCCAGCCTGTCATCAATAGCAGAAGGATTGGTTCCCTGACCAAAACTCAAACCCCCTAGAGTTTTGTAACAGCAGTCACAACCCTGTCCTTTCAGGAGACTTGCAATTATTAGACTTCTCTTGTAATTTAGGCACAGAACTTGAAAACAAATGTATGCAGTAAAAACATCCTGGTATCTGGAAAAAAAAGGAACCCACACCTGGATTAAAGACTTATGCCACTTCTCCTACGCCACCATTCATTTGCCCACATCTAAATATTCTATTCAGTTTTGGGTCCCTCAATACAAAATACACTGATAAAAAGAGCACAGGGCCCCAGGATACTGAGGGGCTGAAGATCTTGCCCTGAGGAGTGGCTGAGGAAGCAGGTTCAGCCTAGGGAAGAGATGAGCACAGAGAGAGCCATCACCTGCCTGTCAGTATGCAGGACAGGGTCACCAAGAGCCACAGGGCAATTCAGTAGGGATGGCAGGTGCAGCACAAACTATGAATGGAAATGTGCTCCAGCCTTCTACCAGAAGAAACTATTTCACACAAGGCAGGAGTAACACAGCTTGGCCAAAGTTGTTGTGCACCCTCTCTTCTTGGAAGATTTCAAAACTCAAGTGGACACAGTCCTGAGAAACTGGGATCTGAACTCAGAGTCAGCCTTGTTCAGGGCTCCCTTCCACCCTGAGCTACACTGTGATCCCACCCCCTTCTGTTTAATCTGGCCTCTGGAAGGCAAAAGAGGGATCTGCTCCTCCTGCAGCATTACCTTGAGCTTGGCCACTCAATAGCATTCTGAAATACATCATCTCCCAGTTTACAAGTTCTGAAAAGCAGACTTCATTTTCTCTTTCCTAAAAACATGTAAACATAAGTGGCTTTCTTTCCTTTCATAGAAGAATTTGGTGTTTAAAGTCTTCAATAATACGTTTCAACATAAAATCCAAACACAATTAGACTGTACTTTAGTCAAGTTCTAACTTAAACCTGATGTCTACTTTTCAGCAAGTACTAACACTGTCATACAGAACCACCTTCTAAAACTTACAGATTTCTCAATTTGAAGCAACCGCCTGAGAGATCAACAGCTCACAACTTTTTTTTTCCCCTAATGTAGGCAGCACTGGCATTTTCCCACTGCCTGGCTTGTGATGTTCCGATCTGAGCAGTATTAACCAAACCCTTTCCTGACATAGCCTCAAGTTCACCATGCTACTGTGAATTACCTTCACGTCAGAGGTTTTACTGCTCGGCAACCCCACAGTCTCACTGAGGTTCCTTGCGCTGTGGCCACAGGCTCTAAACATCCCCCGGGGAATACCTGTGTCCCCAAAAAGCCAGCATGCACTAGATAATCACTCATGGGAGACTCGCACCACACTGGGGAGCAATAGCTATGGGGAGCGCTGTAGCAGTGTTGTCAAGCCCTTCCCTTTCATCTTCCTCCTCTATCACGTCCAGAAAACGCGAGCACAGAGCAAGCCCACTGCTGTAGAGGAGTCCAAGTCACTCACACACGCCAGGCGCCCTTAGGAGGATGCTTTGGGCCAGGCAGCCTCCCTCTGCTCCGGGCGCAGGCTGTTACTCATTCACACGGGCGCTGCTGTTTGTCAACACGGCTCGGGCGCCGCTCCGCCAGCAGGCTGGGGCGGACGCGGGACGGGAAGGCGGCTGCGGGACACGCTCTTCCCTCCTCGACAGAAAAACCCCTGGCCCCCAGCCGGGCCCCGGTTCCCCCCCGCCCGCTCGGGTGTCGCGCTTACCGCGGGGCCGGGCACTCGAGGTGCGGGGCGGGCGGCGGGCTCCAGGCGGGCGCGGCACCGCCGCCCTCCCGGGGATGCTGCTCCTTCTTCTTGGGGCGCCAGTGCGGGAACGCGGGGCGCCGCTTGGGCGCGGCGGCGGCGGAGGGGCGGCGGCGGGGGGCAGCGGCGGCCGCCGGCCCCTCGGGCTCCGAGTCCTCCGACTCGCTGCGGCCGAAGAGGCGCTGGAAGCGGCCGCGCCGCGCCATGCGGGGCTCTGCGGGGCTCTGCGCGGGGATCTCCCGCCGGCAGCGGGGGGAGCGCGGCGCTCTCGGGCTCTCCGCGGGCATGGACGGGGCGGCGGTGGCAGCCGCCCGCCCCGCTGTATGCGTTTAATAAGGCGATTCCCTGCCTGCCTCCCTGCCCACCGCCGGACGCGTCGGTCCCTCCCCGCGGTGCGAGCCGCGCCGCGGCAGGCGGGCGGGCGGGCTCCCCGCCGCTCGCACAGGAAGGGAGCGGCCCACGTGTGATCCGTGCCCAGGTGCGCATTAGGGGCCATTATCTTGTTGTTGTTGTTTTCTGCTAACCCTGAGGTGTGCCCCGCGCCCCGGACACTTGTGCGAGGCGCGGACAAAGAAAGGCTGCGCGCCGCGCCGGGGGCTCCGCATCCTCCCGCGGCCGCCCCCCAGCCCCTCCTCGTTTAAGGCGAAAAACATGAATAAAGAAAGTCAGCTGTACAGCCGAGGGGCTCGGGAGCCAACACACCCCAGACCTCGCAGCGCTGCTTTTTGTCTCGGTGCCCGCCACATTAATTAATTAGCTGCTTATCCCTCTCCCTGGGAATAAATTGGCTCTGCCCGCCCTGCTGGCTCGGTGTCCCGCCGAGGAGGATGAGGAAGGGTTCCCTAGGGAGGCAGAGCCGCTGCCGCGGGAAGGCTCAGACACCTTGCAGCGGGGAGGATCAATCGTGTCCGGTGCTATCGTGACCAGCTCCTGCCAGGACCTGGCCATCCCATGTGTTCCTCGGTGCTTTTAGGAATCTTCTCTTAACTGACCCTGAGGTCCAGCTTTCCTTAGGAAATGCTGCTGTGCGCTGACGGATACCGTCTGTCCTAAATTGTGTCAACAAACACGCATTCGTCTGATGTAAGGAGCTTTTAGGGCTCTTGTGGTTTTGGTTCTGATTTTTGCTTGTTACTGATGCAACATAGATGTTATAATTCTCTGCTAAAAATACTAAAGATGACATAATAAAAATGTTGGAAGCCTGTATTCTGGAAAAAATTTAAATTCTGCATTATGCAATGGTCATAATCTGCCAATAGCTGACAAACACAACATAAATTAATGGATATAAATTAATGGTGGATTTTCTATGGCAGAAAGAAAAGGAGGTGAGCAAGGCAGGGGAACACAAAATATACAGAAGTTGGCTGAGCAGCTCAGTTTTACCTTCGCCACTATTTTACCTCAAGCAATATGTACCCTTGTTTGGGGAGAAGATTCAATTATTTTGACTTGTAATTTATTTGGTTAGTGATTAACTCAACAGATTAACCTAAAAATAAAGTTGTTTTTCCCAAAATTAAGTATGTGTTATGCCAAAATTGAGCAGAACTGGAAAGAAAGATAGTTGTACTCTCAGGAACTGCATAAGGGATTGAGAATAAAAGTCAGTTTCAGTAAAGCAAGCTATATAAGCATGAAAATCGTAGAATCACAAAACACTTTAAATGGGAAGGGACCTCTGAAGGTTGTCTAGTGCAGCCCCCTGCTCAAGCAGAATCAGCAAGAGCAGGCTGTTCAGGACTATATCCATTTGGATTTTAAGTATTTCTGAGGACAGAGACAGGAGACCTGATGGCAGGTAGATGCTGTCCTTTATGGATGGCTAGCAACAAAGCAGAAAGTCCTGCCTGCTATAGCTGGATAGGATTTTTGGACACTGGGTAGACACTGTAAAGATTCAAATAGCTATACCTCTTCTCTTACTTTAGCCTAAAATTATTCCTTTCTATTTCCTTGACTAGATAACCATACATAACCATGGCATTTTCTGACATTCTTCATTTCTGAAGAAGCCAGATAAATACATTACCATGTCTGTGTGCCACATTTCCATTTAAGTGTCAGTTATAATTGGGATTCTGCTGTGCCAGAACAAAGGTAAATTAATTGGTGTTGGTGAACCACTTCCCCTAAACAGCACTGGAGAGAAAGGAGTCTTGGCCACTGCAGTCGTGGTGTGTCTTCTCACTGCCACTCTACCCATTAGATACCTTGGGTTGGTAGCAGACCAGGCACATGAGGGTATGTTCAGCAGAGCTGTGCTACTTCATTCCACTCAAAAGAAAAAAAAAAAAAAAAAAAAAAAAAGAAGAAGAAAAAAAAAAAGTGTTTGGCCTGAAAACATGGAGTTTAAATGACATAGAGAAAAGGGAGAAATGCAAGGCGTGCATTTTTTCAAATCCTTTTAGATTATTTTGGCAGGGTCTAGATTAGTATCAGCACCCTAAAGTATCTAGAAAATGTGCAGAGTTCCACAAGTCTCTGAAGAGACACATATAAGAAATGTGCATTCCACATAACCCTTGAGGTATCCAGAATTTGTGCTTCAGTGCTGACATATCCTAAAAAATCCTGATACACAAACTGCAGTGAAGGGGTTTGGTTGTTTTGGTTGTTTTCCAAACTTTGGCCAAAATTAAAGTCTGGTTGTTAAATATGGCAGTGTCAGAAAAATGAGTGATTTCAATCCAAACAGATCTGTCAAGGCCCTGTACTTTTAGTTGTACCTGTCTTACATAGAAGGTTTGGACCTCAAGTCAGGAAAGGCATTTTTAAGGCCATTAGTTAAGATAGACATTCATAAGAATTAGCCAGTCATTCAGGAAACTTTAAATGATGGTCATGTTTATGTCAGCAGCCAGTTTATGTCAGTTTAATCCAGACACATGCAACAGAACAAGTCAGTCTAGCTTTATCAGAACCAACACAATTTTGCAACAGTTCATAGTACTTCATACCTTAGAAAGGTATTATGCAACAAATTATCCTTCTCCTGTTTGCTATCATTCCAGCAAGGTGAAAAAGAAGATGATTGAGTATCTAGATTAGACTTCACCATACTCAATAGTCTTGCTTGACTGCAAACTGTGAAATTTAAAAAACAACCAAAAAACCCCTAAACCTGAAACATTTAAGCTAATATTTGAGTTACAAAGATAATCCAGTAAATACAGGCTCAAAATTTTTGAAGTTGTTATAGAAATCAGCTAACACACAGGTTGAGATAATACTATTAAATCAAATCATTGATTCTCCCTTTTTATTGTTTCAAAACAGAAACAAGCTCTGTTCTAATGTAAAACTATTCCAATATATGGCACAATAGCTCTGAAACAAACAAACCTCCAATATAAAGCCTGTACACAAATTACAGAAAAATATTAATGGATTAATCTCATAAACTCTCTCATCAAATATCTTTTCTTCTTTTCCAATAAAACAGAGGTGTCAAATCTCCTTCAAAAATGGTGCATGCATGCAAACATTTGAGATTCAGAAAATTCACTGCCAGAATATATAAAGACTGTTTTGGATTTCCACACATTGGAGTTGGTGGTAAAAGAGCAATAAAGTACACAGGGGACAAAATCCTCCCTGTGTCCCACATAAAACACGTAAGTCCCAAACTATGGTCCTGAAATCCCACATTCATTTGACACCTAACCCTGTGGGCACTTAAATTCCAGGGTTGCCTCCCTGTTTGTCTTGAAAGTGCCTCAGGTTCTTAGGGATTCACTTCCCCACATGCTCAGAGTTGCCTCAGTCTTCACGGGTGCCTGCTTCTTGCCCAAGTCTGACAAGGAGCTAAAAACTGGGTATGGCTTGGCCTGAATCTGCTGGGACTCCCTGTGGTTGCATATTTGGATCTTAATTAACTCATGCTCTAACAGCAGGCTCCACACAAAATGCCATATTGGCTTCTATTTTTTTCCAGGAGTTCCAGGTGTGATGTAGAAATAGTGATGGAAATGGTAGCCTTAATTTGGGAAAATCCTACCTACAAGAACACATTCTATCTCACAGTCATGTCACCACTAATGTTTGTTTTCTGGCCCAAAAAGGGACTAGAGGTTTCCTGGCCACACCTGAAAAGAGGAGTGAGTCCCATTCTATGCCTTGGAAAAAAAAAAAAAGGACATAAATTAATGTCCTCAGTAAATGATCAGGTGGGATACACACATGGTGGGATGTGGGTGATCACCCCTGGGGATTAAAGACAGCCTTGAAAAAGCAACTAAATATTAGGACCAGGAAGAGCCAAGGCTAGGAACTAAATTAGTTCAGGAACATGGCAGCCAGAATTGTAGCAAGAGTAATATATGGGAAGCCAGGAAAGCAAAGAGACCCTTAAAAAAATAGCAGGGCAAACCCCTTAAAGGTGAGCAATTCCATGTCACAGGAGAGCACTCGGAAAAATGGCGAGAGCTTGACTGAGAGTAGGACTAAGAAATCTGGAAGCAAGGGGCAGTGATGTGGGCTTCAACCAAGCAGTAAATTTGGAAGTCAAGCTTTTCTGGGATTGCCTTATGTACCTGGTAGGTGGGGCAAGCCATCACCCAGGCTCCAAGGGCAGTCATTATTGGCGTGCCAGTTGCCATGACTTACCCTGCTCTGTCTGGCAGCTGCATGCCTGGATTGCCTGGGGAGACACACAGGGGAGCACACAGGCCCTGGAGCTCAAGTAGATGGAAGCACCTCAGGCTCTGAGGGTATTTTGGAGTGGGAGTGAATTTACATAACCTCATGCTCCGAATTTGATCTTGTACACACTGTGTGATTACTTCAGGCAGCAATTTATATTTCCATGTTGGATGCTTTTGGTCTTATTTTAAGTTGTCTGGTTCCCATCGTGGTTCAATTTGGGATCTTTGGTATTTAGGTTCATCTGTGAGCTGATACCTCTCTTGAAAGCATGCAATGTCCATCTCCTAGGTGCTAATTATTGATCAGATAAGTCAAAAATGGATGTGACTCTTAATTTATAACTCACTTATTCATGAATAGTTCTGCCAAACCCTTTGATACTCTTAAGATTTTTATTCTGTAAACTAAGCATTCCACAGTAGATAGGTGGGGATAGAATTTTTTATGGGAAATTAGCATGTTCAATTAATCAATTCAATATTAGCATGGTTTCTTCTTATTATTACTTTTGCTGTAACATGCCAAAAATTTATCTGAGCCTTTATCTGAGTTGCTTGTATATTTGCATAGATGAAAAGTGTAATATAGAACTCCCTGCTACTCACACACCTCCTGTCAGCTATTAAAGAAGAGTCCTTCAACCCCTCTTTGGGCCTTTAAGGAGTCTTTTGCATTAGAATCCTACAGCTCAAGGGAAGCAAACAAAATAAGTCATGTGTACAATCCGTGGGGTTGTGTAACTTCAGTGCTCACCCATTAGAAGTGTCCCAGAGCGATGCCAAGCTGTAGCACGTGGTCTTTGACTTTAACATGAAATTTTATAGTGCTAACCAGAGCCATTGTAGGTTTTTTTACAAGTAAACTACTTCTGCATCAGTTACTACCTCCACATAATACTCCCATTGTGATGCTAACAGTGAGAGTGCTCTGTTTGGTTTCAATGCCAGCTAGGTTCAGCCCATAAGTCCAGGCAGATGGCCAAATAGATTTCACTTATGAAATGTTCAGGAGTTCCCAGTGTGGAATATTCCTCTTTTTCTTGCTAATACATCCATTCCAGCAGTTTTCATTCCTTCTCCAATCAGCTGACACGGAAAAAAAAGTCTCCCAGAAAATTTCTTTCAGGGGTTTTCTTCTCTGTTACCTGCCAGGTGCTTTTCTCATTCTGTCAATAACAATCCAATGTTACTTTTCATTAATGATAACTATCTTTCACTGAAGTGCAGTGTCAGTACAAAGCCAAGATAACACCTACAACTCACCTACAAATCACTTAATTCTTGCTCTGAGTATCCAAGTATTTTGTTCTTTTGCCCACTTATAAAAGATGAATGTTTCCTCTGTGCATTTTTCAACTTACAGTTTCTTGAAAGCTTTCAGTCTTTGGACTTACCAGTTTGCATAAAGAGTTAAAATAAAGATCTTGAGTCTGGTCTCAAGCTGAGCACTAATATCTGTAAAATGCTTTATGTGTGCTATGTCTGGGTTGGTTCAATATGGTGTTTATTTGGCATCTGAAGTTGTTCAGTAAGTATTTTTTCCCTCCTCAAAGCTCTAAGAGGGGAAGATAAAATAGCTGTGAGAAAACAGGCTATACAACTAGTCTGAAACAAATTGTGTGGATGCTACTCAGAGGAGAAAACATTCCACATTGTGGCTACTTTTTTTTCTTTCCCATCTTAGTGGGAAAGGAGGAAGGAGGTGGGACATGCTGCTCCTCATGGGAGCAGAATGCCACTGATTGGCAGCATCATCAATGCCACTCTGTGCATCAGGGGCTCCAGCCTCCTCTGGAGTTTAAAAGAAAAAAAAAAGTGAATTCTAGCACTCAGTTCTCCTGTAGTCACAATTTAAATGTATACTAGTAAGACCATAAATTAATTCAATTAGAAAAACACCACAAATTAACATAACAATGAGGCATTAGGAATATAGTACTGACAAATTGTTAATTTACTGCTTAATATCAAGATGTGCTTATGTTTTCCTGAGCAGATATAGCTTGGCTGAAATGTATTTATTTCCAGGCTAATATTTTATGGTTCTGTTTCTCTTGCTTTCCAGTTTTGCACTGGTTAGTGTGCATAGTACTGTGTGCAAACACTTTCATGCTTGGCCAAAAGCAAAGCTATAGGTCATGTTCTTCTCTGGTCTCAATTTTTGATTATTATCTAGGTTGAAATTAATTTGTCACCTTAAAGAATGATTTTTAATTTGACTAAATCAGCAATGTCATTCTATTATATTTTCATGGAGATCTATCAGCTAGCATGGCTTAAGTTAGGATAGGATCTTTCTCTTTTAATTTTTAAGAAGGAAGGTAGAAACTACCAGGGAATTTAAAATTAATTACTTCATAAAGATTCTAGGTATATTACTAATCAATAGCCCTGAAAATTAGATACATAATTACCATTTATGTATTATTGCTCATACTGACTAACAGATGAGCTTAGAAAAGGACAAGGATGAAGGAAGGTAGGTCCCTCTCTGTCTTCAGCAATTTACAGTCTAGAGCCAATGTGCTAAAGAATGAAATGTAAGCACAGCTGATTAAATTGCTATGGAAGATGAGCATCCTGTGACAAATCCAACAGCTATCCAGTCTTCTGTAATCTAGCTGGGTGCTAAAGAATCTGCAATTAAATATTAAGCTGACCAGATGCAATTAAAAGCATAACTGTTCTTATGTATCTGCAGATAATACAGGAGCACTACTAGGAAATTGAAACTGTTCATAGTTGTGTTTACCAGTCACTTCTTCCTGCGGGATATTACACAGGGTCTATAATACAGATCCTTGAACACCATCAGCCTCTGTGCAGCATCAGCTCTGCCCTCTTTCCAGATGAATATAAACCTTGCACTGTCCTGTGAAAAGTTATCCAAAGAGGAGGTGTTGAAACTGCCTGATGAAACAAACCAGTTATTGTGAGTCCTGGGGAGGAGAAGCACGAAGTAGTAGAGCTGTTCATCAGCATTTGCTTTTCCCAGGATAACCAGTTGCGATTACAGAGAATAAGGATGTAATATTTAAAACAAACACAGAGAGTGACTGTGAGAATGTGGGTCAGTGAAATTCTACTATTAATAAACAATAATTAGGGAGTTATCTAGCAGCTGTTCCACAAAAAGATAGATGAGGGAGAATGCGTAAGCTAAGCTAAGTCCTTATAAACATGCCCTTCCCAATAAGTTATCAAGGCAATTACACTATTATGGGTTCAGGAAAAAAAGATGAACAAAAAGAGTAAGAGTAATCAATATGAGATGAAACAAAGAATGGACTTACTTAAACTTCTCTAATAAGATTATTCTTATTTAAGCTATTTCCTTCTCTAGGGGCCAGAGTGCCCATCTGCAGGTCAGACCTGCTGTCAGGAAGCTGATTACTTGTCCTGGGCCCTGGTGCAGGACACCACAGAAGGACCAAGAATGCCTTTGGATTATTGCTGTCTATTACTGCCTTTTCACCGTTACTGTGTGCTTCTTACCCACCTGGACACAAGTGTTGCTGCCAGAAGAGAACTTGAGCAGATCATGGGTAACTGCAGTGCTCTGAGCTGTGGTAAAGAGACAAGGTGGTGTTTCTCTTTCCCCCTACCATGAAGGACATGGGCTTAATAGGAGAGGATGTATTATGCAGATCAAAGCCAGTGTAGCTGGTGTCACAGGGAGAGCCTTTGACTTCTATGTCCATGGATTATTTTCTGGGAGTGAGGACTGGTGGGAAGTGATGGCAACAGCATAAGAAAGAAAGGCAAGAGCACCTTTCCCAATAGTCTTGCTGTTGAGAAAGGCAGGCTCATCAAAGTATGCAGATCAAAGCCTAAAGAGAAGTGGGAAAACAGGTTCAATTTAAGATGCTGAGGGAAGCAAGGAAGGTACATGGCAAAACCCTGAAGTTCAGGGGAGTGGACTTCAGCTTGGTCAGGCAGTCGGTCAGCAGGAATCACTGGGGAAACAAGAAAGAAAAAAAAGCTGGTCTTCAAATCAAATCTCCTTGAAGCACTATAATGGCCCATTGTGATTGCACAAGAAGATGGGAAGATACAGCGGGAAGATTGGCTGAAGAGGAAAGTTCTAGTTGAGCTTAGACATAGAAAGGGGGTTACCAGGAATCTAGCAGCAGCACTCAGGCATTCAAGAGTCAAATTAGGAAAGCCACACAGCTGGGGTCAAAACCACCAAGGAACACAGAGGACAACAAGAAGAGCTTCTACAGATAAGCAGCCCTGAAAGAAAGATGAAGAAAAATGTAAACTTTCTGCTATATAGTGCAGGCAAGATGCAAAGGATGTAGAGACAAATTGCATAGAAAAGACTGGAGTACTTAATAGAAAAGTACTGGAGTACTTGTTTGCCTTGTTTCTTACTGCCAAGGTCAGGTCTCTGAGCCTAGTAGAAAAATTGTGGGGATTGAGGCACTAGCCATCCTACAAGAAGGTTAAATTAGGAATAAATTAAGTATTTCTGGACATAAGCAAGATGCATTCATAGAGGTTGAGACAGCTGATGTGTTTGTGAGGCTCCTCTTTGTAATTCTTGAAAGGCTGTGACAACTGGGGGAACTCCCTAGTTGCTGGTAAAAGACAAGTGTTACATCAATATATTTTTTTTTTAATCAAGAAGGAAGGTCTACAGCATGGTCAGCTCCTGGGAAAATGAAGGAACAAGTCCTCCACATTTTAGACACATGAAGGACAGAATGATGACTGGAATCAGCCAGCAGAGATTTATCAAAGTTAAATCATCCTTGACCAACCTGATTGCCTTCTATGATGAAATGGCTGGCTCCATGGATGAAAAGAGAGTAACAGATGTAGCTTATCTGAAGCAAGACTTTCAACACTGTCTTTTGTAGTGTACTGGTAGCTAAACTGAGGAGATGTGGACTGGATGAGTAGACTGCAAGGGTAGTGAAAAACAGGCTGGACTGCCAGGATCAGAGAGTAGTGGTTAATAATTCAGTGTGTATTGGGTTTTTGTGACAAGGTTTTGGTAGCAGAGGGACTACAGTGTTCTTCTCTGGGAAGGTGCTGTAAACTTCCCCCATGTCCTACAGAGCCAACACCAGCCAGCTCCAAGATGGACACACCGCTGGCCAAGATCAAGCCTATCAGCAATGGTGATAGCAGATTTAAGAAGGGGAAAAAACACTGCAGAAACAGCAGCAGAGAGAATATGTGAGAGCAACAGCCCTGCAGACACCAAGGTCCGTGCAGAAGGAGGGGGAGAAGGTGCTCCAGGTGCCAGAGCAGAGATTCCCCCACAGCCCGTGGTGCAGACCATGGTGAGACAGAATGTCCCCCTGCAGCCCATGGAGGTCCATGGTGGAGCAGATATCCCCACCTGCAGCCCCTGGAGGAGCCTATGCCAGGAGGACGCCCAACGGAGATTGTGGCCTGTGGTAAACCTACATTGGTTTACCACCTCCATGGCCTGTGGTGCCATGGAGAGGAGTCCATGCTGGAGCAGATTTCTGACAGGGCCTGTGGTGCCATGGAGAGGAGTCCATGCTGGAGCAGGAATGCTGGCAGGACCTGTGGTCCCATGGAGAGGAGTCCATGCTGGAGTAGGTTTCTGACAGGACCTGTGGTCCCATGGAGAGGAGTTCATGCTGGAGCAGGAATGCTGGCAGGACTTGTTACCCTGTAGCAGACCCATGCTGGAGCAACCTATTCCTGAAGGGCTGCCCCCCATGGAAGGAACCCAGGCAGGAGCAGTTCATGGTAACTAGTGAGCGATCTCTCCCTGTCCCTATGTTGACCCATGACCTTTTCTTTACATTCTCTCCCTCTCCAGCTGAGGAGGGGAGTGACAGAGCGGCTTTGGTAGGAACCTGGCATCCACCCACAGTCAACCCATCAGAATGCCACGAAACATGTTTATTTATCATTGAACTGGACAAGGAGCTGGAACACACATTTGTTTGGGTTTTGGGTGATACAAACTAGGCAGGGTGGAGTGATTGATATGCTGAAGGACTGAGCTGTTATTCACAGCAATCTCAGCAAACAAGAGGATGCAAGAATCATGGAGTTCAAGAGAGGCAAATTGAAACTCCTTTGTAAGCAAGGAAATCAGGCATACACTGGGCTATGTTAGACACGTAGCCAGCAGCTCAAGGGAAGTGATTTCCAACTCAGCTCCATCAGCACTGATGAGGCCACTGGTAATTATACTTCTCATGGAATAAGATAGACTTTAGGATTTTTACTTTTTTTCACCATCAACTCGAACACCCATTCTCTTATTTTACATGCATCTTATTCTTACTTTTTCCCTGAGAAATCAGTAATTTAATTGCTAACTCATATAACAAATGTTGTTCAAATACAACCAAGAGGAAAACCAGAAAAACTTTCATCCAATATTGATTTTAAATCTACAGAAAGGTCTTTGTAGGTTTAAATCTCCATAACAGCGGATAAACAAAGATATATCAGAGCTTTGGAACTGGAATTATTGACACTTTAGTACTACAAAATTATCAAAGTGAATTTTGAATCACTAAGAAAAAATTTTCACTGGGTAAAACCACTGAAGACCATCCAGTCATATTAAAAAAAAAAAAAAACAACTTTATCTGCAATAGAGAAATCCAGTGTTTTATTACAAATCAGTACTATTTCTTTTCAGAAATCTAAGGGAAAAACTGGCCTACGTCAGATGTAATAAGACACGTGTTTACTGAGAATAGAAAACTACTTTTCTGAAGTCTTGATGACTTGGATGGGTAAAAAATATCTGGCTGTTGTCTTTGTGTCACACTTGGCACTGCATTTATCCATGAAGCTGTATGATATTTGGTACTTTATTGCAAGAGTAAGTCAGGTTTCATAATATAGCCAATAGGCCAGGTTGTAACGAGTCTAACTCAGATGCTTGAAACTACACAGTGTAATACAGAAAAGGAATCAAGTCCTTATTGAAATGATTTTGATATAGAGCTGTACAGCAAGAAGTGTTCTTACCAAGGTATAAAAGATTACTTGTCAACAAGCAGCAGTTAATTCTGGTTTAATTTCTGGGAGTTCCCAAGTGCTGGGTGACACATGGGTGCTTAGTGTCTTCTTGTACTGAGGGCTGGACTGCCCACGTCTCAGCAGTTGACATTTCAATGGTATTAACAAGGTAGGTTATTGGTGAAACCTCTTCTTGCCTAAAAGTAAACAACTTAAAGGCTGTTCCATTTTCCAAATAGCACAGGATTATTGTATTATCTTCCTTCTACTTTTGTGTTACTTTCTGGTTACTGGTTTCTGGTTACTTTCTGTGCTGTGATTCAGCACTAAGTTAGTACTGATCCTTGGTCATAAATGACTAAATTTATGTATCAAACATCGATGGAGCCAAACCTGTCCCATACTGAGATAGTACTGACAAAGCCATTAACCTTTTTGTCATTACTCCCAACAGAAAAAACAGATGTGTCAGGAATCATCATCCTACCACCTTTTGAATTCCCCTCTATGATAAGAGAGAATAGTTGACAGAATAGGTATAACTTAGTTAACATGCAGAAGGGTAAAAATGGAGCACCTTCTCCCCCTCCTTCTGCACTGACCTTGGTGTCTGCAGGGCTGTTGCTCTCACATATTCTCTCTGCTGCTGTTTCTGCAGTGTTTTTTCCCCTTCTTAAATCTGTTACTTAGTTAACATGCAGAAAGGTAAAAAACCAGCCCATTGTTCACTTAGCCCACTAAACCATGGGCTAAGTGAACAACGGGCTGCTGGCATTTTCAATATTTTAGAAAAGAAAGCTTATGATCTAATCTATGTCCATAAGAAATCTCCACATGTACATACTGTGAAATTTTGAAAGGTGGTATTTCCCTTCCTCCTCACTAAGACCAAGATGTCTTCATGAATCTACAATGAAGTAGCAAAACCAAGAAATTTTATTCAAGATAAGTAATAAGTGGCAGACCTAGAACTAGGATTTCCTAATGTCCAGTCACTTGGTTTAGAAGTAAAATATTTTTTTGATAGTCTGAAATATGATTTAGGAATTTTAATTTTGAACTAAAATAGTAAATGGGGGTTGGAGCTAGATGATCTTCAAGGTCCCTTTCCAGTGCAAATAATTCTGTGATTCTATGAAATCAGCAAAGTAGAAAAGAGTTAACAACTGTGAGGGAAAGCTAAGACAGTTGTCAGCATACCTCAGTTATTTAGACAAGAAAGAGTTTAAAACCAGTCTAGAATATTTACAAATACATTTGTTGTTATAGAAGACAAATATTAGTAAGTGAGGAGAGCGTGAAAGAAGAATTACATCCAGATAAGAGTGATTTTTTTTTTGCTTTCACAAACTTAAAAATTAAAATTGTATCTGGAAAACATTAAGTGTCATCTTGTAATATTTCCAGGAAGTTGTCAGATGAATGAATCAGCTTCTCGTGTAATTAATCAAATTAACTCAACTCCTCACTGGGAGTAGGCAACCATGAACTATTTAGCTAGATATAAATAGCAACTTTATGAGTTTCATTTGACTCTAAGTCACTGTTGCATATTAAAAGGTGTACATTAAGGATTCTCACAATCTGGTTTTGTTTACACACTCAAAAGACAATAGCTAGAAAATTAAAGTATGTTTTGCTTTCTACTGAAAATGGTTAGGGAACTGAAGGGAAAAAAATAGTGATTGCTGATCATTTGCTAATAAAACAACACTGGAACAGGTAAAGTTTCACATATCTGTGTGTTTTGTCAATCATTTAATGGAGTCTGGGCTTTACAGACTGTGGAGCCAGGACTGAATAAATGGAATATTTTCTCCACCTGCCAAGGGTATTTGTTATACATCCATTTATGTATAACTTCCATAAGTAGATACATTACATACTTACAAACTATCCTTACTTTGTGGTATGTTAGGTGACATAAAATATCAATTCTATAAAAGCAGCATTAAATTCATTCCATGTCATGGAAGCAATGAATATCAGTAATCCCACTTCCAGCAAAATGCAGAGGGAAATATTATTTCATGTTTTATTTCAGGTCACTTTACAGCAATCAAATGGTGGCATGATTTGCCTTTACCGATATGTTCTAACTTTGTAGTTACTCCCACTTTGAGAAGGGGTGCTGGCCTGGATGTCAGGGAAGAACTCCAGAGGTCCCTTCCAATGTAAATTATACACTGATTCTGCTTACAAATCTTCATCTGCACTACCATTACACAAAAACATAACTGCCCACAAATATGTAAACCATCTGTTCCATTTATCTTATTTTTATTAGAACTAATGCATCTTTAATTATAATCTTGTTTGTTACAAGCATCTTTACATTCCATGTGCACTCAATAACAGGTATTTTGATTCAGCTGCCATTAGGCAATGACTCATTGTGTGTTGTCTCATGATGACGTTTAAAATGAGGGAATACTGCTTGAGGATCTTTGGAATTGGAAATATGTTTGTTGAGCTCTTCCCCTTCCAATTTAGACCAGTCCACTGTGCCGAGTGACAGTGCAAATTAGATAGCAATGTGGAAAACAGTGTGTGAAAGAGGTAATTCTCTTTTTATTGTGCTTATTTTGACATTACATCCTAGCAGTTATTTTTAATGTTGGATCTGGATTCTTTATTTATAGTCACAATAACAGCAAAGCTAGCATTCACTTCAGGTTTAGTTTATTTGTTCAGTAGTCACATTATATCTCATCTCCAACCAACCAGCAGAGCCTCATTCACCTTCAGAATTATTGTCTTCAAAATCTCACATGGGCAATGTACCTTGCTGTATCTGTGGCTGGCAACTACACCAGCACAATGTTTAAATAGGAAGATAATTTAAGTAGCAAGTTATCTCACTTTATAACTTGACTGAGTTCTATTCTCCACCTGGCTTCTTGTATCTAGATCCAGCAAAAGACTTGGGTGCTTGATGGAATTCAGTTTTCAGCCTATGAAGTGGAATCCATAGGCCTGAGTCAGGTGCCTATGTTCCTTATATTATACACAAGAGAAACATGCAAAAGTAAATGTTTAATCTACTTGGTAGTCACTGTAAGTAATCAACAGAATGCTGATTGCACAGTCTAGCAGGCCCACATTGTGCTTCAAGAACTGCAGTAGTGGGGGTTAAGACAGACCTCAGGAGGTGAGCACAGGCAGCATCAAGGAGTCACATCCTAACAGGATCACTAATAATAGCTTGCAGACTCCTCCCTGACTGTGAGAAAATAAATGACCTGGCATTACCTTTCGTGGGGCTGCTACAATGATCAATCAAACCCTTCAGCCTACAGATCCTACCAAAACCACCCTTTTCTATAGGAGAGCTCTGAGGAGCTCATAGGAGGAAAGGGCAAAGACTAACCCTGTGCTTCTCCTTGATTTCCTGTAGGGATATCCATATGTGCAAAGCTTTCTGAAAGCTTGCAAATGATGTAATGAGGAAAAATCTCTGTAAAAATCTTGTTCTTTTTTGTCTGTTTAGTCAGGGTTTTCTGTTTGTTTGTTTGTTTGCTTTTCCAGTAGTGCTGGCATCTCATAGCATCCTCCTGAGACTGGTTTCAGCAGACCTCTAACAGCATTAAGGGGTTCCTTGCAGAAACACACAGAGAAGCTTTTAGTAAATGTGCAGTGCTTGTGGGTTGGATGTCTCTGTAACTGTGGAATCAGTTCTGTGCATAGCTCCTGCCATTCCAGGTTTGCAAGACAGTAATTTCCACCCCATCCACACTAGTTAAAACTGTTGTGAGTGCACAGAGAATACTTCTGGAGGAACCTCTCTCCTTCCATCATCATGCCAAACACATGCAAGGTGAGTGTAGTTGCCTATATTCAGAAGTGTAAGGGAACTGGTCCCTTCAGAGCATAAAGCCTTGCAATATCACATGTGCTCTGTGCCTTCTTTCCCTGTCCTTGGGGCAGGCCATACCAAATACTAAGTTTTCTCCAGGTTTACAACATCATTCACCTCCTTTTTAAACCCATGTGTCACAGAAAAATTGAGAGAAAAGGCAAGGAAAGCTTCCTTGTGTATGTCCCAAATCACAAAAGTGCCATAGCTCAACTTTTTGCTTATAGAGCAGTAGCAAAAGAGATAATTTTTTTATTAGGCCTCATGTTTGGAATATTATGTTTTACCAAAAAGAGGTCATCATGATGATCTCATTTAAACTGGGAAAAAATTAAAATGAGCCTGTCAGACTTTTCTAATCCTTCAGATGACTGAAAAAGTACTAGAGTTCTGCAAATCATACTGTTGGCTCAGCAGCACACAAACTTATTAAAATGCCAGCCTTTGGGTAAACCCCACCGAAAGTCTGTAATAATCGCAGCTAGTTCCCGAATTCCCGAAGACTCCTTCAGCAGCCGTGGCCACTGCATGACATCTGGTGGCCACAAGGCAGCACGGCCAGAACGTGGCACTACTGAAACTGCCGCCCGTGCATCCTCTAAAACTGCCCTGTATCGGCTCTCATCCCACTGAGATGGGATCCCACACCCGCTCTGAGATGTTCGTTCGCTCGCTGCTGTTGTACACTTTGCCAGGGAACAACCCAGCCTGGACAACTGCTAGTGTGTAGCACAGCGGGATACAAATCTTCCTTGGGAGTTCTCATGCTCCCCGCCACCAGGGTCGGTCTTCCCCTACACTCCTACAGTTGTAGGACGTTGAGGTGGGGATTTGCAGAGCAACAGAATTGTGGGAGATGTTGTTGAGAGTGCACAGGTGGAATTCACTGTGGAATTTATCAGCATCTACCGAGCTGATAAAAACCAACCCAGAAGGATGCTTTGGTACGCAAGAGGTGTCATTGGTGGCAACAGGTACTCCTCACATGACCATGGTACAAAATCACAGAATTATAGAATATAAAGGATTGGAAGGGATTTTAAATATTATCTAGTCCAAATCTGCCCTGCCACGGGTAAGGACACCTCTGACTTGACGAGGTTGATCAAAGCCTTATCCAACTTGGCATTGAAAACTGGGGCATCCACAGCCTCCCTGAGCAACCTCCTCTAGTGCCTCACTACTCTCACAGTAAGGGATTTCTTCCCAATACCTTAAATAAATTTCCCATTGTGGAATCACATATCCTCTAAACAGAGAGAAGCATAGTTTTCCCAAGAAAATCCTGGGAAGCTGTGTAAAAGCTGTAAGAAACTTAGAAAAAAGAATTCAAACAATTATTATCTTTCTTTCTATAACCATTGTTTATAGATATAGTTCTCCAAAGTGTGCTGTTCATAGTTCACCAATAGTATGAGAAGTTTTCACTTTGAGACCAATCAAGTATCAGCTTATCAAATCAGACTATAAAGGTCACAACTTCTTCTTAATAAACAGATTCTATTTCACCTTCTGATGACTAGAGTCATTCATTCCATCCCTGACTCAACAGCGTCATCCCATCTTTCACTTTGTCCCTATTCCTCCTTGTCCTGTCACCACAGTTCCTGACCCAGAGTGCCTTTCTGGCTTCCCAGCAGGCTCCTTCAGATACTGCAAGGTTGCCATGAGTTCTCCACACAACCTTCTCTTCTCCAGCCCCACCTTTCTCAGCTTGTCTTTGGAGGGGAGGGGCTCCAGTCCTCTCAGCAACTTTGTGGCCTTCTCTGGACTTGCTCCATCTATCACCGCGGGTAAGATTCTACCACAGAAAAAGTCACAGAATATTCTGGTTTTGAAGGGACCCATCGAGTCCCAACTCCTGGCCCTGCACAGACACCCCATGAAGTCACACCATGTGCCTGGAAGCATTGTCCAAGCTCTCCTTGAACTCTGTGAGCCTTGGCGCTATGATTACTTCCTTGGGGAAGTAGAAAAAGAACAATCGGGTAAGAGAAAACAGAGAGATTAAGTGCTCAAAATCCTCCAACGCGCGGTCCATCGGCTGAGCGGCCCCGCCGATGCCTCAGAAGGGGGCCCATGGCCGGCTCCGGTACGGCTGCGGCCCTGCAGCTCTCCGCCGCCAGCGCTGCCGCTGCAGCACCAACAGCGCTCTCGGAGCGGCTGGGGACCGGTTCCCGGAGTGGCTGCAGGACCGGCTCCTGGAGCGGCTCCCGGACCGGCTCCTGGAGCGGCTCCCGGCTCCAGCCCTTCCCCGGCCGCCCGGCCCCGCCCCGCCGCTTCCTGCTTCCTGCTTCCGGCGCCGGCGGGGGCGGGCGCGCGGGCCGGGCGGAAGCCCCGCGGCGGGCGGCGCGTGCGCGGGGGCGTGGCGGCGGCGGGGGCGCGGCCGCCGCTCAGTTCCTGCCCCGCGCGCGGGCGGGCGGCGTCGCCGGTCGCGACAGAGGTAACGGCACGGCCCGACCCGCACAGCATGGCCCGGCCCGGGCTGGCCCGCACGGGCCCCTCGGTGGGGCTGCCCGCCCAGGGCCGCCCCAGGCCCGGCCGCTGCCCGGAACAGCGCGCCTGGCGCAGCCGCCGCGGCGCTACCCGGTCCGGCCCCGTGGGGCGGGAACGCCGCTGATTCACCTCGGCCGGCTGCCGGCAGGGAAGGAGGGAGGGAGGTCGACAGACGGACCGACAGACAGGCGGACGGACAGACAGATAGACGGACAGACCCTGCGGGGCCTGTCCGGGCTCCGGAGGGCGCCGGGTCTCAGCGCGGCGCTTGGCGATGCTGGGGCCCGTCCTGCGGCCTCGGTGACCCCCGGGCCGGTCCCCGCCCCCGGCGGAGAGCCCGGCTCGTTTCGGTGTCCGTGTGCGGCCACGGGCTCTGCCCCGGCACCGCGGCCTCTCGGGGTACCGGGAGCTGCCGGGCGGTAACGGGAAGGGACCTTTGGCTCTGCGGCTGGGGCGTGATGCAGCCTTAGGAAATGCTCATTTATGTTTCACTCCTTATCCACCATGTGTTTGTAGCTGGGAACTTAATTCATCCCGTTCTTTGTACCAAGTGATGCATTTAATGCCCCGGTGACAGCGTTGGTCAGCCTGCAGGAACGTAGTTATGGGAGAACCTTTAGCAAGATGTATTTTATTTGCAGTCCTCTTGACTTGTTTTCTCTGGCGGGGGGGGGGGGAATGGGTTACATTTGTAGCTGAAGAAACAAATTGATCTACATGTGCTTCACTGTCCATTGGAAGAATGACAGATGACAAAGATGTACTTCGAGATGTGTGGTTTGGGCGAATACCGACCTGCTTCACTCTCTATCAGGATGAGATAACTGAAAGGGAAGCTGACCCCTACTATGTGAGTATGACAAAGGTAGTCACAAATAGTCCAAAGCCGTGGTTATGTTTGTTTCCTTCATTCTCTTCATGTGTACTGCTGCATATTGTGAAAAAACCCCGCTTTTTTCTTCTTATTCCTGGTAGCTTCTGAAAGTAAACATACAACCATGCTGTGTGACTTCATCTTTCTTCACAGCAAGTTGTGTCACTAGTGAGAGAAACTTATCACAGGTCATTAGGATCTTTGAAAAAATTCTTAGGAAGTCAATGAGTGACTAGGTAAAGGAGGAGGCTGGATGTGAGTTTGTATGTTCTTGGATAATGAGCAGTCGAAGGGAGAGAACTTCTATTAATACAGAAATAATTTAATTAGACTTAAGAAATCTTAATATTTAAGGTTGGTCACCTATGTAACACAAACTGCTAATGAACACTGGCTCTGTGGATGACTTCTGCTCATTTTCTTTTCTTTAAAGTCCAGCAGCCTGGACTTTAAAGAAATAAGAAAAACAACTGTAATGGCTAAAGAAAATACTGCCTGAACAGGATTGCTAGCTGATGATAAAAAAGGGATGATGGATGTATTTGAGCTATAACATGGAAGTGCCTTCCATAATGATGTATTTATTTATAGTGTTCTCATCAGTTTTCATTCTTTCAGCACCTAATAGACATGTAATTGAGAAAGAATGTTAGCTGATTCAGTGAAATGCAAATGTGAAATTTAACGAGTATATGGAAAGGAAATCTTGACATTTTAATTTTTTTGGGATTCTGAAATTCTTAAACCTTATCATATCCCATTCCACACTGGATAGATCTCTTTTTTTTTTTTTGCGTTCAATAGCATCTTTATAGCATCTTTGGGTCATCAGTTTCTCATTTGCATGTGTTGTTTTGAAACCTAATAAACTATTGGTGCTTTTTGTTCAGCAATAATAGTGCTCATCTTTGTATATTTTAGTTTCATCACTGCTGAAAGATAAGCACTGCGTTCATATTTATTGACCTATTGCCAAATACATCTAACCTAAAAGTCTGAGACTTTAAATTATACATATGAGCTAAAATATGTTTGCATATTTGTATAAGAGCTCCTTGAAAGTTATGGATTTAAGTTTAGAGGCTTAGAGCTTTGATCTGTTTAACATTGGCTTGGAAAGCATGAAACCATGTTATCCTTGTGGTGTGGCCAGCTTTCTAAGTCAAGAAAATGGTTTTAAGGTCATAGGATTTCTTTTATTTACTCCATGTAAAGTATGCACAAAAATTCTCAATGCTTAATTTTTTCTTTCTGCAAAATGTGGTTACTCACGGATGACAGTTCTAAAATTTTACCTTCTTAATTTTTCAGTTCATGTTGGAGCTGGTAATACAGCTTTGTGTCTTATGAGGGACCAATGATTTATAATATTATCAGGCAGAATAGCAATCAAGGTGTTAAGTCATGGTATTGTTCTGATAGTTTCAGAGTGTGTTTGCATTAATGTTTTTGTTCAGATCTGGAAATAAGTCTTCATTCTTCCCACTTCCTGTGCCCAGGTTGGCATCACAGAGCAGTCAGCCCAGGGGTTGAATCATTTTCATGTGAAGTTGAAGGAGCAGATGGGCTTCAGTTGCTAATGGACATTTGGTGTATGGGAGCAAACTTGAGCTAAATCAAAGTAAAATGATGGGTAAAGTAGAAAACTACATGTAGTTAACATTTCCAGCCCTTGACATCAGCTCTTCAGCTTTACATGGCTCCTCTTACTTGTTAGTATAGATACAGCCTCTTTATTGCAGACTGCCTTTCATAAGTGGAAAGACTGCATGGGAAGGAAATACTGGCATCATTAAGTTGAGAGAGGGTAAAGGATTCTGCTCTGAGGAAGAGCTTTATGAAGATGAAGGATGACACAGACTTGGGGGGTGAGGAGTTAGAAAAACAACTCCAAGTCTGTGGGATGGATTTTGGTTTTTGTGAGTGGTGTGACAGGAGAGCCCTGTCTGTCAGATGGGTTAGTGCAGCACAGGGGTTGAAGTTGTGTGTATCACCTTCTGGCACAGCACAGGGTAGGATAAGTAATTTAAAATTAACTTGTCTGTCTTTTGGAAAGAGTGGTGACATAAAGACTGGGCAGCTCCAGTAAAACATTGTCCTGTGTCTTAATACAGTCATGTAGGGTAGGTTTCTGCAGTTATGCTAGAAATGGATACATCAATTTTCTTTGGAGTGTTTCAGGCAGATGGTTATGTTTTGAGTGGCAGCACATTTAGGAACAGTTTGCTTGAACTACTTTTGTTGCTGATTTATCTGGTTTTTCTCTCATCCTAAAATTGTTACGCATTTTATTTTAAAATTATAGACTGTTTGCCTCTTGCTGCAAGCAACAGTTAAAGAAGGATGAAAAAAGTATACAGGAAGCAGTGACTCATTGGCTGAGACTTGTCAGATGTATAAAGAACAAAATTACAGCAGGATACAGTCTTAGGATGATGCTCTGCCCCAGGGACTGGTCTTTAACAGGACCACTCTTTAGCTTGCTTGGTGTCAAAAGTATTATTTTGTTAAGATATCTGTAGGAGAGAGCAACGTGAAGTCATTGCAAGATAGGATGTTTTGTTTGATCTCCCTTGACATTTTAGTGATCAGACCAGTCCAGTTCTAGTTAAATCTGTAATTTTTCTATTTTAGTGCTTTGCATGTAAAAATACTGCATGCTGTGCCACAAAACCTGTGGATATACCTGGAGAGGCACTCCTTACACAAAGTTATATTGCAAGCATTTACTTTGGCATTAGGAGTTCTTTGTTATTCATTTAGCCTCCTGGTTAATAAGAAAACATTGCTGGTTATTGTGATTAAATACTGTAGCAATACATAATATTCAAAAGGAAGATGTTGAGATTTGTGTAGTTTTTGGGGATAACATTTAGAGATGGCTGCAAGGATTTATTCTGCTTAGTGATGAATTTGGAGATTTACTTCTCTTAATTTAATGAAGAGAACCCATGATCTTACTATCTTTCAGTGGGTGGGGAAAGGATATTAAAAGGGGTAACAAAGTGAAAATGTGTTTAAATTGCTCTTAAAGATCTCACTTAACAGATTTAGTATACTTGTAAATCTCTAAGATTAATAAAAGCTAGATAAATTAAAGCTAGAAAAGTGGTAGAATTAGATCCTTTCATTTCTCCTATGGAAGGGGATAACTGTATCAAGGTAAAAGAACTGGGAGGGCTAAAGAAAGAGTTCAGTAGGTTCTACGAATGCTCAGCATCTCTGGAAACCAAGGAAACCAGGTAATTCCTGTAAATCTGATTAACTGTTGAGTTTTGTACAGTTGTACAGTTTTTGTTGAAGCCTTTTGGGAGTGCTGGCCACGTTCTGTTAAATTCAGTTGAAAGCAGTTTGGTTATTGTCTGTGTTCTCTAATTTTGTTGAAGTAGAAACCGGGTTGTTCTTTCACAATATAAACTGTAGTATTTTATGGAGGAAATTATGCAATCTAAAGGATTATGTGAAACACTGTTGCAATAAAGAATGCTTTAATATATTTATCAATTCCAGCATGGCTGTGCTACATGCAGCGTGCTGAAAATTGGCTTTTGTAAGAGTCCTAGTAAGTCTCATCAGAGTACACCAGCATTCATTTAACTGTACATATCATGCAGAAATAACATGAAATTATTGCCAAAAATACGTGGGTTTGATTGGTATAGCCTGGACTGTATTGTCTCAAGAACAATCAGTGAAGATAGGTGCAATTAGGTAAATAAAGGATAAGCTTATGTCATTAAAGTACCAAACAATTCTTACTTGAATGTGTACATAACTTCATTGAATTTATGGAGTTTGTTTGCCTTTTAAAAATGAAGGCTGTGTTTTGATTACATTGCTCCTATGAAACATGGTAGAAACAATGTGATGATGGTAATAAAAGCAGCAGTTGGAAAAAGAAAACCATATGGTACATGAAAAATGGAGTGTTAACTGACATGATGACTGTGACAGGGGTGAGACTTGGCCTTATGTAATTTTATAAAATTGTGAAATTTACCTGTGTCACAGATGTAACCTAATGCAGCATTATCAAAAAGATTAATCTGTTCTTCCAGGAACTTGATGTACTCTCCATACTTCTTTATGAATTGGGTATTTACAAATTGTATTATCAGGGCCAAAATATTATCTGATTTATATATCAAAGTGTGGTCTAGTTATTGGAGAAATTCTGGAAGAATGTTGCAGCAGAGATCAAGTTTTCTGTCAGGCAAAATATATCCTTACATGATTTAGGATGTCTGTACCACAGGCATTCACTTAAGGCCTGGCATTATTCATATATATAAGGAAAATATATAAGGTAAATACTTTAAGAAAAAGCACTGGTTATGAGGAACACTAGAAAAGAAATGTTTCTCTAAACATGTAACATATAATCTATATATATACCTTAGGCCCATCTATTTTATTAATAATTATGAAGCAGAACTTTACAGGATGGATACTATTAATTTAAAATGTCTGCTCTAAAGTGAATTGATATTTTGTAGGGAGGTTACTGAATACTGAAAAGCGTTGTTTGTTAATGCTTAGGGATTGATTTATCTCTAGTGAGTGTGCCACACAGTCATCAGTCAATTCACTGATTGGTACTGAGTGCTTAACCACTCCTGGGCATAATGCTTTAAAAAAAGAGATGATGGGGAAGATGTTGCAAATAAAAATAGCACAGCATTCTGATTTGGATAGTATACACTTGAGAAAAGAAGATAGTATATGACAAAGCTTGTTTCAGCTAATAAAATATTTACAATTTTCTTTCTGATTTTAGTTCCCGGGCGAAGGTTAAATAGTAGTCTTGACTAATAGGTTAAAATGGCAAACCCAGTGCAAAGGAAATGGAAATTGACAGCTCTTGGAATTACAAACACTTGGAAACCAAACCCTTGAGCATCTAGTTTTCATAGGTTTTGGTTTTGTTTTTTTTCCTTGTGTAGGAATTTTAATTTTGAATAATAGCTGATACACATTTTCATTCTTTTCAATTAGAAGTTATAATCTCTTCTTTTGTGTTCATAGAAAAAGGTTTAAAACTTCATTATTTAAATACAGAAAATCAGAAATTGAAGTCCACTGTTCTCCCCCCACCCCACTGAAAGAATCAAGAACTTAATTTTTTACTTTTTTTGGTGTTAATATGTTGGATACTACTATTATCCATCTTCTGTGTACATCATTTCATTGACCATTAAAAAGTAAACTGTTTCACCTTAAAAAGGGGAAGAAAAGAATGCTAACTGAATATTGGTTATGAAAATGCATACTTGTTACAGATTTTTACTAGTTTAGTGTATTTTATTTTCACTTAAAGCTTCTATAATTTTTTTTCAGTTGCTTTTGCCAAGGATAAGCTACTTGACACTGGTAACAGACAAAGTGAAGAAGCACTTTCAGAAAGTTATGAGACAGGAGGAAGTTAGTGAAATATGGTTTGAATACGAAGGTACACCACTGAAATGGTGAGTTTACTGAACTTTGTACTTTATGCAGTTTATCATGTAGAGAGTTCCCAGGTTTAGCACAGTGTCAGTAGTTTTCCTAAAGTAATCACTCCTTTGGGCTTCAAACATAGCAGTAGAGGAGGAGGGTAAGAAATGTGTGTTTTTGGGGAAAAACAAAAGGTTTAATGTTGAACTTATTTTTTATTATTCTGCTTGAATTTTTATTGTATGCATAAGACAGAGGTGTTGTGCTGCACTTATTGGTTTTGTTCTCGTTGTTACCATAATTCAGAATGCTTGTGGGTTTGGCTTTACTGTTGCTTGCAGTAGAATTGCCAAATAAATCTTCCTTTAACATATTCCACCTTCCTAAAGATGTGTAGTAACACAGATAGGAAGTAATAATTTTGAAGTCTGAATGCAGACAGCTTATATGCATCACAGTAATAAAACATGAGAAGCCTTCACTGTTCACTGGTGTGATACGTGCTTGCACTGTAAAAATCTAATATTGATCTTCAAGGGTTTGTTGAATTCAATTAGCTCAAGTTTACTGAACTAATTGCTGTTGATTCTGTTTTTGTCTTATAGTCTATTAAAATTATCTTTTTGGGTTTTTAGTTTGTTGGGTTTTTTTGGTGAGAGGTTAGGGACTTGGACTGATATTGTTTAATTTAATTAATTTTCATAAATATTTTTCATCAGGTTTTCTACTTCTTTTGCTGTCAAAGAGTTTTAAATAAAATATTTTGAGAACTGCCGTGTTTCCTAGTTTTGTATAGAGAGCATCAGCCATCTAGAAGGTATTTAGTATTTTGAATGATGAAGAGATTTTTATCTCTTTTTATTTCTTGTTTCATCATAAGAAATCAAACTAGTGATTTTTTTAATCTTACTGAACCTGGATTGTCTTGTGATTAGCAAGCATCACATCATGGAGTGCCTGTAGATTTGGTGATGCAGTAGATCTCTTATAGTCTTTTGTTTCTTTGAGACCAACCTAGTGAAAATATGTAAAGAGAAATCCATAAAAACAATCTCTTTGAGCTTTTATTTTAACTGACTGGCAAAACCATCTTTAGACATCTAAATAAATTATGTGGGATTTAACAGGAAATGGTGTCTTATGTGCCACAGTAATGTTGATTCATTGATACTACCTAAATAAAAAGCAAGGTACCACATTTATCCCAGTGTGTTCATAATCCCAGGTAAATATTGGAAGAAAACTAGTTTTCACTGAAGTTGTAACAAGAAAGGAAAGAGAGGCTTTGTACTTCAACCACAAATAGATCCATATTTTCTGTAAGTTTTCAAATACCATGATCTTTAAAGTAGAATGAAAAAAACAAAACTCTACATTATAGGTATAGACTGAATATGTGGCTGGTAATTCTAAGATTAAGTGAAGAGTTATTAAATTCATTGAATGCAGAAATGAAAATAAATAGTGTAATGATGATCTGCTAATTAAGGCTCTCATCTTTCAGAAAAACTAAGCCTATTCTGCCAGGAACAGGCTTCCACTGATTTCAGTGGAACTGCTTTTCTAAGGAAGGTGCTATTTGTAAACCAGTCTTTTAGGAGAATGGTAATTCCATAAAGAGCTGAAGCTTCTTCTGGGGAAGACCCAAATACAAGAACTGGGAATTAGATTGAACTAGTAGTTGGTAGAGAAAGAATAGCAGGCATTAATGTTTAGTCTTTTAAGCTATGACTTGTGCATTCAGAATCAAATAGAACTTGTTAATAATATTGTTTATTCTAATTATTTACTTTGCACGGTGAGGTCTTATTGCTTGCACTCTGCAGTTTCATACCTAGGTGGGATGGAGTCTATATCTGTTCAGATCCAGCTCTTCCATTTTCCAGTGAGATTTTGGAGGAAGTCTGAAACATAGTTTCTACTTCAGGCCCTGCAGTGCTTGGGTCAAGTTCTTAGAGGAGAATGAAGCCCTCCAGGCCTGGAGTTACATGGGCCCGGGTTCTTTGTCCTGCTGAGTGTGTTGGGACAGGGGAAGATGGATTCTTTATCTGCAGGAAGTGGAGGAGGGTCTCTGTCACCAAGGTAAAGAGTTTCAGGAAGAGGTTATCAGACTGTGCAGCATTAGAGACTACAGAAGGAAATGGATGAAATCTTAGACCCTCCTACAGCTACAGGAGATTTAACCTACAACCACAATGAAGGAGATGCAGTCAAAGACTGTGATTACTGGATCAGAAAACAGTCTCCTAAGATTTGGAAGAGCTGGAGGTTTATGACTTCTTGCAACAGGAGGAATGTTACTACACCTGCATTTCTCTAAGTACAGCATAGGTTCAGTGCTCTGGCTGCAGGTGAAGGACTGAAGGTGTTGTCCAGTAATGCATCTGATATGGCTGAACCTGAACTGTGTAGGGCACCAGGAGGAAATGAGAAGTTAAGTCATAAGTCTGTGTTTGCCTTACTGTCCTTTCTCCAGGACTTTTAACTCTGCCATTTCATGGTCACTGCAGCTAACGCTGCCACTGGTTATCACAACCCTTTTGTCTTAACAGATAATTAACAGATTTAGCTTTGGGTTATCTCTGGTTTATCCAGTGTCTGTATCAAGAAATCTTGACTACTTGTCAAGATTTGTTGCTTTTCCAGAAGATGTGAGAGATTAACAGGAACCAGGATCTGTGATGTAGACACTTACTAATTTGTTTAAAGAAGACTTTATCGTTTTTCTCACCTGGATTGCATGATCTGTTGCCCTTACTAGTGCCTCCTCTGTTCCTGAACCACAAGAACTCAACCAACCTGTTGTCTGTCCTATTAAGTTTCATACATCTAAGCTGCTCCCTGACATGGAAGACAACCCTCTGTCCTCATCTGCCCTGCCTGCCTTTACTAAGCAGCTTATGTCTGTCCTTCCACAGCAGTATTCCAGTTGTGCAAGCTGTCTCACTGTACCTCAGGTAGCCCAACACTCTCCCAGTAATGCCATAGTATGTGCAACTCTAGTTTTTCCTGCTTGTTTCCCAAGCTACATGCACTTCTGTAGACACTTGTGGTGGGCTCTGTCCTCCCTTCTTTTGTCACTTTGACATCTCCCTTGCAGCTATCACCTTTCACCACTTGCTATCCACCCGTGTCCATTAATTTCTATTTATCTGTGGGCTGTTATTTACACTTCTGTTGTAGGCTGGGCAACCTTAATGCAAAGATACTTTTGTCTGACTTAGGTAGATTCCATCTCTCCCTAGCAGTCCATCATCCCCAAAAGGCATCCTATGTCTGTAAAAGCCAAGTAAGTCCTTGCTGTTGCACCAGCTGCATGAGCTCCTGACCTGCAGACATCTCTGAACCTGTCTCCTTTAATGGCAAAATTGTGGAGATGCCTCCTTTTCCCTAGAACTTGTAGAGTCACTTTTGATGCTCTCAGGGGTTCTTTGAAGCACTTAAAATTTGTGCCCATGTGGGTAAACGGCAAGGACTAATAATCCAAGCAGAGGACAACTTTGCCAATCTGCAACTTTTCAGCAAGCAGCAAACCTCTGCAGGTTAACAAGTGAAGTTGGCAGATGGGCTCTCTCTCCTGTAGGATGGAGTCTCATAGTGCTATGTCTGCTTCCTCTGGCTGTGGATGGATGTGCTGTTCAGACAGCTCTGATGCTTCTTCAGAACTTCCAGCCTCTTGTCTGACACTGAAGCACTGCCAGTGGTTGGAGAAGGCCTGCCCTCTCTTGGCCAGAGGTTAAGGAAACTTTTCTGTCTGTCCCTCTGGGAGCTGCTCTGGCAGTCACACACTTGGACCACCTGAGCTGGGACAGGCCCCTTTGCAGCCGGCGGCTCCAGGGAGCGATGGGTGCCTCGCTTGGCTCCCTGCACACCCCACACCCACACAGCCAGACAAGGTTTCCTTTCCTGCTCAACCCTTGGTTTCTCATAGCAGAGCCTCTGGATCCCTGAAAGAGCTTAGTCAGGTGTAAAAACAGAATAACAGCTTGGGCTGGTGTCCCTGAGCCAGGACCCCAAACCAAGGAACCCCTGGGCTTTTATACCCTCACAGTCTGTGTGTGATAGTGTGGGGTTTTTCCTCTGTGTCATTGGCTCCTGCCCTGTCCCTGAGTGTCCAGTCACCTGGCAGGGCTGCAGGTCCCCGTGCCTTTTCCTGTGCAAAGGGTCAGCACCAGCTTTGGCCTCTTGCTTGGGGCTCCCATCACATGGAGCTCAACCTGCAGCTCCCTCTGCAGCTGCACTCTGAGCTACTGGCACTGAATGGATTCCTCAGCACCAGAATTCACACAAATCTGGTACTCCCAGACTCCCTGTGAGTCCCCACTGACCACTTCAATGACTGCTGACACTTTCTCTCCAGATTCTCATCTCTGTGAGATCTTGGTGAAGATGCCATTAATCTCTTTGTATTCCCTGATGCTGTGCAGCCCCCTGACTTCCTGCAGCTCCTTAGCTTGGTGACATAGCTCCTCCCTGGTGTGCACTTCCTCTAGGCAAGGACATTTCCTCTGCTTGCTCCAACCCTCAGGAGAGGCCCCAGGCTCTCCTGGCAGCTTGAAACCTGGAGAGCTGCAGCCTTTCTCAGCAGCCCTCCCTGAGTGGTGCCACTCTGTGCTGGAGTAGTTTCTTCAGCAGATGCTAGGGGATGACACCTGCAGCTTGTTTCCATCCTGTCTGAGCACTTGCACATGGCTTTCAGTGGAGTTTTTGTCCCTTTTGTGCAGGTTGTGTTCTAGCCCTGGTAATTGTAAAGGTGGCTCTCTAGTACTGACTGGATGGATGCTTGACCCTTCCTGTTCATAAATTAGCAGAAGACAAAAGGTCAAAGCATCACTTAATCAGGCACCTATTAACTCTGCCAAGCTCAGAGATTTTACTGAAGAAATTTAATTCCATGAACTTCACTATGTTATCTTAACTGATTGGAAAATACAGATGTAGGCCAAGACCTGATGCAGGAGTTTTTGTATGGGTTTTTTGTTGTGGTTTTCTTTTTCTTAGTTGTTTTCTTGTATTAGTTGAAAGAAACTGGAAGTCATTGTTCATGCTGAAAATTTGTGTTCATCTAATTATCAAATCTGATTTTTGTTACTTAACTCACCTGGAAAACCTCTCTTTCATGGAACTTTTGCTGAATCCTTGTTAAGTGTTTAGGACATGATTGGCAGTTAGTAGATAAAAATCTTCATGGTAAAAACTTGAGCATTAGCAGTGAATCAGGATAAATCTGGATATGTATCCTTTTTATTCTCAGGTAAGCTCAGGAATTGGAGTAGTATTTTGTGGTTTATTTTGCTGTTGTGATGAATTTGCCTTCGCTTTGGGGTGGCTCACCCGTAGGGGGTGCTAAAGCACTGTTGTGTGAGAGTTTCACCGCTCTGGAGAGTGGCTTGGCACAGGTGCTGTTAAAGCAACGCTCTTGGTTAGTGCTCTCAGGACTTCCAAAACTTATGTACGTGCTTGGGTCTGCGACCTGAGATCAGTCCCATTAGTTCAGTGAAACTACTGACTTTATAGTTCAGCATGTGTTTCTCTCTTTGTAGGATGAAAAGCTAGTAAGGCTCTTTGGGTTATGATCTTTGAAAGATAAAAGAATGGGTCTTGGTAAGCTGAATGTAAAAAAAAAAAATTGTATCAAAAATCTTGCCAATATCTGTGTGTGAGAAAACTGAAAAAAGAGCTTTTTTACAGGGCCTGTGGAGGTTTTGTGTGTGTGATATACGTTCCATATACTGCTGGGGGCTGTATATTCTGATGAATTTAAAGGAGAGAAAGCTGTGAGACACAAGGGAATATTTGTCAGAAGCAAGCTTTTTTGTGTAACTCCTTTAATCTAGAATGCCACTGAAATACAAAACTCCAATTAATTTTTTTCCTTCCTTTTCATTCTTCTTAATTTGATAGTAAAAATACAGAGTTGATCTTGATCTATCACCTTTCAGCCCTTTTACAGATATGTAATTTTTTCACTCTTTCACTCTTCTCCTTATTCTCTGCATTGCTATATCAGACATATGGAAGAAGGAAAGGATGTAAAGGGTCAGTGTGGTATGAACCCAAGCATCTGAAAGCATGTGTGCTTTTCCTGGTCTGAGGCTTTTTAACCAGAAGTGCTGTTTTGGAAGGTTCCACAAAGCAGCTGTAGGCCACTTAAGGCTGTTGCAAAAGTAGCAGTGTTTTGTGGGCACAGCTTGGAAACCACTGGTTTAGATATTGAACACGTACATTCCAGACTTAATTCTGCCTGTCAGTCATCTAAACTTGCCTGTATAACTTTTCTAAGTTATAAAGTGGGAGTCAAACAGCTATTTTGTGTGTGTGTGTGTGTGTGTGTGTGTAAATGCAGGTATGTTAACTGTGATACATAGAATTAAATGCACGGCTACTATATTAAATTAATATCTTGTCATTTTTAGGCATTACCCAATTGGTTTACTCTTTGATCTCCATGCATCAAATACAGCCCTTCCTTGGAGCATCACAGTGCATTTCAAGGTAAATTGATAGAGACCCTTTTCTTAAGAATGAGTGAGCATGAGATTTCATGACATTTGGAAGCTGGGAAAAGGTTTCATAACTATTTTATAAAACATGTGAATGGTGTGATGTGAAAGGGAGAATATCCATTGTTCAGGAAGCATTTAAAGGTTTCTGTAAATCTGCAGCTATTTTCCATGAGACTCTGTGTGCTTTTACTGGATGTCCTGTAGAAAATTACTCTGTTATAATCTCAAAATCCAAAATTGTTTTTCAGGTTATGAGGCTTATGATAGAACTTTGTATAATGTTTTTAATTTAATTGGTTTGAGTTCACTGAAGATTGGGAAGATTGAGAAGTGCTCATCCTTTTAGGCATATATGAGCATGGTTATGAGATGCTATAGAAATCTTTGAAGTCAGGGAATACTGTTGTACTTAATGTTGGTCCCTTTTAGAGAACTGAGTGAAATGAGTTTGGTCTTGTGACTGCTGAGTCACAGGAGAGACATTATTTTGATTATGCATTGTAAACCCATTAAATATGGCTTAATAGCACTACTGATCTTTGTTCAGAATGGAACTTGAACAAGGTTAGCTTTGGTGCAGGATTCTTGCATACTCTGAAATGCATTGAGACAATAATTCCAAGTATGTTTTGAAGTCAAAAGCACAACTACAAATCATGATATTTAACTTTGAAATGCTAATTTCTCCATTGTAAAAGAAACAGTGTAATAGGAAAACTGATCTGAAGGACAGCACTACATTAATAGGCTTGACTTTAGTGCTTGAGGGATTTGAGTGAAATGAAAAATGTATTGGGGAAGCACTTGTGTTGATTGTTTTCATTGAAACAATTCTCAAAAGTGTGTTAGAAAAACTTTTTCCAACAGTAATCTGATTCTTTTTGGAAGTGTGCACTGAAAGCATACATTCTTATGATATGTATTTCTACATGTTGAAACTTCTAAAATGACTGACTTAATAGATCTGAAGTTGGGGATGTTTTTGAAACCACTGTAATTGCTACACTTGTCTGATAAATGTCAGAGAGCTGGGATGAGGAAACTTCCAGAATGTCCTAATGAAAATGTAGGGCGTCTCGTTTCATAAACCATAGTTTAATTGTTATGTTCTGAGTGCTCTGGGGTATTAACAGTGGCAATGTGGGGATGTTGCCATCACAAAGTAGAGGCATCTTGAGAAGTTGCAGCACCACAGTGCTTTTTAATCAGCAGCATAAATTTGGCTTTAATGTCTATGTTGCTGTTTGCCAAAAGATCAACTACTTTTAGTTTTTCTGAAAGGTGTACATTAAAGATCAGCAGAAATAATTAACTGCTATGGTAGTATTATTTTAAAGGTTGATGTAATTTAGTAATATAATACTGTGGAGTTAGCACCTGCATAATCTCTCTTCCTATTTTGATGTAATCTGAAAGTTTATTTAAATAAAATCCCTCTGAATCCTTAAGTCAAAACATAACTGAAAGATATCAAAGTATGTCAAAATATTGAAGAGGTTTTCATGTGTTACAGTTCCTTACAGCTGAATAGTTTAGGTGTGGGATTTTTGACTAGAGTATTCTTTTCATTTCTGTGTAGTTATTCTTCAAAGAGTCGTAATTCTTATTTGGCTTAATTAAACAGTGTTAGATTTTATGGGGTTTAACTTTTGTTGTTGTGGCTGTCTGCTTTCTTCTACCAATGCATGCAGTCAACAACAGATATCTCAAACATCTGTAAAAAGTGTTTTTAAACTTATTTTTCAAAGTTAGCCTCCCCCTATCAGGTTTCCTTGTTTGAAGTTAAAAACATGGAAAAGGCTTATTTCTGTTCAGCAGAAGTTTTCAAGTTGATAGGTGTTTGTAATTGTCCTCCTGTGTTATGTATGCAGACCAAATCATAAACACAGTTCGTTTTTGCATTGAAGAATCAGTTTGTTAATTTGTACTTCTGGTATGCAATAAAATTACGTGCATTGTATCTTGTAAGGTTGAAAAACAGTTGCATTAAATAGTTGCAGAAGGAGGAGGCTGAACAGCATACTGGGGTCTGAGAACCATGAGAGGCTGTAGTCTGGGAAGTTGCTTTTGTTATCCAGGTGTGGCTTTAGAGGAAGGAGGGAAATTCTACCCCTTCCTGTTAAAACCATCTCACCTTACTCTGTGGCCTGTTTAACACTGCTGAGTTCTCAGTGTGGTAATCACCTCTCCAGATTTTGGGCAGTAGATAAGATGGCAGCACTGTTGGAGGAGAGGAAATTGTGTGTGCCAGGGGAAATGCTGAGGTTCTGATGAAACCATTGTCTGCTGGTGCCTGCCTCTCCACCCATGACCTGATGTACAGGAGGAGAGGCAGCAGCTGTCCTTGTGTGACAGTCATCGTCTTTGTGGTTTTTTAGGTGAAAACTGGATCAAGTGCAATGGAAATGAAGTACTTTTCCATGTAGCATATGGATAAATTTTGGAACTGCTAGGAGATATAGTGGAAGCCAGAGGTATAAATGGGTTTTTTTTAAAATCAGTCTTCTTAAAGAAAAGACCACTGATGATAACCAAACACAAATATATAGATGTACCCCCTGCCACTGGATACATTCCTTATGGTTTTAATGCCCTATTTTCTGTAAATGTAGTCTAATGCAAGTAGACTGTCACAGGATAAACAGATGTTTTGTGAGCTAGAACTGAGAGATAAATATGGGTGGAATGGAGTTATGAAACCAGACTGTTGAAATTGTCAGTGATGTTTTTGGTACAGTTTTTTGTGAGAGGTCATTTAGTGCTCTTGTCTGTACAGACAGTACCTATTTCTTGGTGACCAGGTCATACTGCAAGGATCTACTGGTATGTGAAAACAAAAACCAGAACTCCTTGAGCTTTCTAAGAAAATCAAAGCCAACCCTTAGTAATTGTTCTTTCAAAGATGCAGGACATGGAGGGAGCAAGACACACCAATGAGAGTACTTGAATTAAAGCTACTTATGTCATCTGTTAATACTTTTTGCAAATCTCCTAGTTGTATAGCCAGGAGTGGCAACCAGTTTACAATTGTCCCTTTCTTCAGGGATCTGAATGAAGTTATTTATGATTGATCAATATTTCTTCAGGTAGAAAGAAGGCAAGTAGATTTCTTTTTAAAAATACAAGCGCACATGACCTACATTTAAATATAAAACTTATTATTTTGTACCCTGAGGATAAATCAGCTGGGATGCCATGTTTTCTGTTGACAGTCTCATGTAGGTGAAACTGTTTCATATACTTCTTGCAGGTGTGCAGTGTTTCTTTCTAAGTCGTCACTTTCATGTTTAGTTGTTTCAGCTTCTCCTCACTGTACTTCATAGAAATGTGTCAGTGTTTTCCTACTAAAGAAAAGCATAGACAGCACTGAGGTTCAGGAGTGTTTTCCAGTCTTTTACAGTGTTACTCCTTAGAAGCTGGGAAAATTAATCTTGCCACACCTAGTTCTACTTCTGTGTTTAGATTCTTTACATTAGCTTAACTAGCTTTGACCAGTTTTAAATAGATCCTTGCTGTTCTGCAGACAGCACTGTGTATGATTTCTGGAACTCATCCTCAGGGAGTGACATTAGCTGCAATTTGATTTGAAATTCATTGCAAAAATGTCAGCAGGAAGATGTCTGCCTGTAGAAAGAGAAGAATGTCCAAAAAAAGACCCTGCAGTCCAATATTTACACATGTGTATTGAAACACTTGTTGTAACAAAACTGTTGTTTTCATAAACAACTTAGCTAAAACATCACTTTTTAACTAGGAAAGTCAGTTTCTAGGTTCTTATATTATTTGGCATTAGGTATGTACCACTGTTTTTTCCTTTGTTCTGAGGGATGCCAGTGTCTCTCTTTGAATTCTTGTGTGTAAAGACCTTTTTTGATCTTTAAGTATGCTATTTCTGTCTATTTGTTTCTTCTGGATTGGTTACGAGACTTTACATTTTTATTTGAGCAAGTAAATTGAACTTCTGAAAGAATTTACAGGCCTATGCAGATGTCAATTGGCAAGTAACAGTCCCAGTAATGTTTTCCTAGTAATCTTGGGCCCAATTATGCTGAGACACTCAGCTTTGTAGGGTTGAACAGGAGCAAGGTCTGCCCCAGAAGAACTTTCCTTATTGTTCTGTCTTCTTTAATGTCTTTATACTTGGCCATTCTCATGTAAGAAAGTAGATTTACCTCTGTCCTTAGCTTTCTAGTCAGCTTAACATACACCAGTCCTAACAACAGCACTTCCTTTTGCAAGTTCAACTCAAACCATGTAAACTTTAGTGAAAAAGATATTGGCAATCTTTTCTTTATGCCCCTGTTTTTGGAAAATACTCATCCTTTTGATCCACAGTTTCCAGAGTTTGGGTTCTCACTGTCATAAGGAGGAAATGCTATATGAAATTCCATTATTTAATTTCCAACTCTTCTCAATAACCTAATGAGGAGGGAACTATCACTGTTTTACCTCAGAATTTCTTTCAGGTAAGGCAATCCCCAGCTCCCTTTTTGATATTTTGGGTTTCTGTATTTTGAAGCAGTCTTCACTATTTTTCTTGAGGTTATGTAGGGGAATGAAGGTAGGGTTTGTTCCAGCATTAGATTGCTCCTACTTTGACATGGTAACTATGTTGTAGAAGCCTTTGAAAGATACCCCATTATATGTACTTGTATTTCCAAAATGGTTTTGACAGTCCCTCACAAAAGCTTTCTAAAGTGGCAGTTTGTAATGGATTAAGAAGAAAGGGCCTCTGGTGGAATAGCATGAGAATTCAAGTATACACATGTGGCAAGCCCTTGTTTGGAAGAGGAGTACTGATGATGCCACCACTCTGGTTTGGTTCTGAGGTTTGCTCCATTCAGCATGGTCATAAGCAACTGTGAAAATAAAGTTAATTAGGAGGTAATAGGGGTGGGATTTAAAACTTCTGAAAACTATAGGTAGTTGATTTGTGGTAGTGAATACTTGTGTTATTATAAAATGGTAGGTGATAAAATGGTAAGTGTGGATAAAAGAAAAACTGGAGGAAGAAAACCCACAACCTCTACAATGCTGGACTTCTGATCAGTTGATGTTCAAAGAAATCTTTTTTGTATCTGAAGGAGATATACTGCCATAACTCCTTAATAAATTCATTAGGAGAGGCAGTTGTCATTTACTGAAGGGTTAAGAGTTACCTGAGCAGTGGTTCTTGTGCATCTGCAATGCTGAATGCTGTGTGCCAGTGTAACCAAGCAAAAGGGGTATAAAGTCAAGTCATACAAGCTTGTGTGACTTGATTTTATATGATCTGACAAAGATTTCCAGTGTCCCTGAGGAAAAATGTTTGTAAGTGGCAGATATGCTACAGTTCTTATATGTGCTGGATACTGCTTGATTTTCAAGGAACTGCATAGAAATGGTTGATAAAATATCATAGAGAGCCATTTTGTATTAGGTGCTTGTCACCTCTCATCATTTTCTTCTATTTAATGTCTGAGATTGAATATCTGCTTGAAAACATGTTAAAATTCTGGTTTTACAGAAAGTTGTTGAGCTTTTATTTTTCCTGAAACATTTTCACTGCAACCTGTTTCTTGTCAGCAGAGTGAGAGAATGGTTGTTACATTCTTCTGTAAGTAGAAAATTCCAGTGTGCTTCTTTTGCATAAATGTGTGCCTATTTAAAATTATCATTTATGCTTCATCATACAAGGTATATGATGCATTTATTTTTCTTGATCTATCATTTATTTTTGTAGAATTTTCCAGAAAAGGATCTTCTACACTGCCATTCTAAGGATGTGATTGAAGCTCATTTTATGGCTTGCATAAAAGAAGCAGATGCTTTAAAGCACAAAAGTCAAGTCATCAATGAAATGCAAAAAAAGGATCATAAGCAATTGTGGATGGGATTACAGAATGGTAAATACAACACATTAAGTATTAATTATATTCAGGTTGAACAACCTAGTAAATAATTTCTTCAAATTTCATTTATTGCATGAGATATAAAATGTCATTGTTCTGCAGAATTTTTGTCTAGTGTCATGGAAAGCATTGATGGTTTTGGTGGTTTATAATTTTTTTTTCATTAAAATAATCATTTTGGTGATAATTTAAATGTGCCTGGAGTTATTCAAGGAATTAGATAGGGTCGTGACTGTTTTAAAAAACCAAAACTAGCAGCAAATCAAAATAGATAAATATTATCTAGTGTACTTCTGTGCAAATGATGGTCTTTATTTGGGAGACACCTGGGGTGTACATATTCAGTATTAGCTATCTTGGACCATACATAACTAGAGGAGACAATCTCTTAACACTTATGGATTGTCACTGGTACAAGTAAACTTTTAAAAAAGTTGTCCAGTAGATATAATAACTTTACTGTTCTCTCTGCCATTTTTTTAAATTGCTTGATGGCTTTCACAAGGACTTCTGCAAAAATAAGTATTGACTTGGAAAAGTCAGCAAAATAATTCAGAATAAGATCTTTAATTAGTGTTCTTACTTTGCACAAATGGTATGAATCAATATTGCAGTGCACAATAAAACTTTTGTTTGTAGTGTCCTCTGTATTAAGGCTTGTAGAGCTTGTAAGTTAAAAAGCTTTTGTAAGTATTTCAGAAATTGCTCTCTGGAATGGGGTGATCATGTTGCTTTCATTGCATTTTTCTCATCTCCTGAAGCTGTCATTTCTATTATCCCTAGTAAATTTATTTTATGGATACATTTTACTATAAGCATGAGAATGTTTATTCTGTGTTGTGGGACAAAATACTGAACAGTTAGAATTAATGTCTTCCCATATATGTATAAGAAAAATTAAATGACAAAGAAGAACCTTAGAATGCAAGAAGACTGGAACCATATTTTTGGTTTAGACCAGAAGGTTCCATGTTAGTTTTGGTTTAATGTGTGTGTTTAGTGGGTGTGTGGCTTTTTTTTTCATTGTTGTTTGGTGGTACTGCCTTTCATATTAAAGGTACTCTAGTGATAATTTTGGGGATGAATCGTTATTAGAAACTCTGCTTTCTATTTTTTATTTAATTGGACGAGAGTTAGAAATTAAAGCATTATCTTAATTTGCCATTTGAGTAGTAAGATCTTGAGGAAGCCCATGCATACTTCCAAAATGAAACAGTGGAAGTTGGAGTTCCTTTAACCAGAAGTTACAGAATCTTGATACTCTCGGTATTTAAGGTAATAGGACAGATAAACAGCATGTTTTTTTTGTTTTCATCTTAGGCTTTATCTTTTAGTTGATTATTTGTCTAAGAATATCTTCAGTTGTAGGCAAAGGAGAATATTTCTGTTTTGCACTATAATGTTAAGAACAGAGGTTGCCTAGCAAAGTTGATTTCAAGGTTTCACTGTACTTAATGAGAAATTGCACCTGTGGAATCTGACACCTGAATGAGAAGTTTAAGCAATCTTTCAAATGCTAATTTTAATTTCTCAACTCTTCATAAAAGAGAAACAAGAAAAGCTTGTGAAACCAAGAAAACTCTTTTTAAGCATGTTGTATCTTTCAATATGTTTTTATAGGTTTTCGTTTGAGATGTAATAATTTTGAACCACTTTGTGAAACAGAATAAATGACCACAAAAAAGAAAAGAAAGTAGCATTTGTGATAACTGCTTTGTAAGTAAAGGTACATCTGCAGACTGTTTTTGCTGTGCAACTTCAAACAATTTTCTTCAGTTCTTAATTACAGGAAGTGTTATTTGTTTAATGAGTGATAGCATTACTTAGAAGACATGTCCTGAATTTACATTTTTGAAACAAAAAAATCCAGTTTTGTTTGGAGAAATATAACTATCAAGTAATTTGGTACAAATGTTTCTGCTGAGAAGCAGTTACTTGAACAGGTAACACATGAAGTTTACCAGTTGCTGTAAGTTGCAGCACAGAAGAGCTGTAATAGTGAATTTGTGGGAAAATCTTATGCTGGTAACAGCTGGTGGTTATTCATATCAACCTTTACATCCTTCCTCCCACCATTTCTGGTTTTATGTTAATCTGATACCAAATCAGGAAAGAAAACAAATTCTTCTATTTTGTGCTGTGTGTGGTTTTTCTTGCCCTTCACAGACAATTTTTGATTCATAAACCAGATATTTCTGAGGTGGAACACTTCTTTGGGACAGGTACATTTGTGACCAGCCATGGATGTCTGTCTGTGGTAGGGAAGTGATAAAAGCAGACTATGCAGCTATACTGACCTTTGTTCTTTTGTATGAATTGTTCACATTCTTTGGTCAGAATTCATGGAAAACGTTACTACTGTTTTTGCTTTGGTAGAGTTATGGCCATTTTTATCATGCATGAAAGGGATTTTCAAGTGGGTGGGTTTTTTTCTTCTTGCCTTTTGTGCAGAAAAATAAAGGCTTTCAGCTTTGAAACTCTTAAGACTCTCTGGGCCTACTGATGAGTCAGGATCAAACCAATGAAATCCCAACTCTTTCCAGGGGGAGAGTTGTATTTTTTGCATGGTTCAAAGAATTAATATCTGTAACTTCAGTATATAATGGCTCTGATAAATGAGGGGATTTAGATTCAGCACATCTGCTTTTTATCAGTTGTGGACTAACAGAAGCGACTGTGCCCTGAAACTTTCACAGGCATCATTTATAACCAATGAAGAATAGACTTGGTATTTCTGATACATGAGTGGGAGAAATAAACAGAAAGAACTCATAACTATTTTAAGGTTTCTTTTATATATTATAAAATATAATGAAGTCATTATTTTACTGAAAATATTATGGAAAAAGAATGTAATGCTCATTCATGCTGTAGGGCTTACCAGAAGTTAAGTGGCCATGTTGAATTGTTCTTAGTAGAGGAGAAAAATACTGCAAGCATTCAGAATATACAATATTTTATATTTTAATGCATCTGGTATCTTTCTTGCCTTACTGACAGAATCAGGCCTGTGTTGTCTTGCATTTCATTCCAAAATCTATGTAAACTGTTCTTGGGTTTTTGAGAGCCAGAAGTTGTGTTTGTTCTCAGTTACCACATTTCTGTTTAGAAATGTTCAAACTGCAAAAAAGGGAGTGTCCTACAGCCTTTCTTGTGCTGCATACACTTCACCCACTCAGGTTGGATGGGTGTGTTTCTCATCCTCCCAGAGAAGTGGTGGAAGCAATGCTGTCCTTTACCCCATGGTGAGCATGCTTTAGTAGCTGAGCAAATCTTTGTGATCTCAACTCATCATTTGAAATTTGCTTAGAAAATCTGGAGTTTATCAGGAGAATGAATAAAAAAGCTACTAATTTTTTAATTCACAAAGCTACCTTGTTTACTTCTTCCCTGTATTGCTACCAAAATGGGGAGTTTTTTCCATGCTTAATCTGTGGAGGTTTGGTTAACTGTGAAAAAAGATTAAATAATTCATTTGAACTTTGAAAATTAGTGTATTGGTTAAAAGTGATTTTAAAAACCCAATCATTACCTTCCTGGGCTTCCTTAGTTAAAAATGTCCCAAAATGCATCAAGTTGCTTTATAACTAGCATCAGTACCTGCTTATTCTGGAGTTCAGCTAGCATGGCACACACCAAACACTGGTGTTGCTGATACCATGGAACTGAGGGAATGTGATTTAGACTGATTCAGATAGCCCTGCACAAAGTCAGCCCACTGCTGGTTGGGTGTTGAGCAGGGTCTGGCTTCAAGCAGGCTGGACCTGCAGAGTAGATCAGCTGGTTTTTAATGATATTCCAAGTTGCATAATTTCTTTTTTTTAAATCCAAATATGGGATTAATCTTTTTGTATTTTGAAATTTTAATTTCTTTTATTTTTTTTTTTTAATTTTAATACAGTGTAGTTTGTATTAAAGGGATGTTTTGGGTTTTTTTCCATAGCCTTCCTGGGAATGTTTTGGGTTTTTTTCCATAGCAGCAGGTTTTGTTTGGGGTTTAGTTAGTTGTGGTGGTTTTTCTGGTAATGGATTGTGACCTAGACCTCACTGTTAGTTCTGCAGTGTTTATGGGATTGTTACTCTTTCTGCACAAATGACTAAGCCAATGCTCCACTCATTTGGGTGAAGTATTGTGAGTCTAAACTCCCATCCCTCTGAAACTGCTTCTGGCTTTGTTTTGTCCTCTGTGCTGGCTTGGTGTCTGCTTGAATAGCTGCCCTTTGCTGTGGCACAAAGGTGGGGAATTGTTGGCAGCTTGCATTTCCCCCTTGCCTTTCTCTTCTCTGCTCTCAAGCAGGAGGGCAGAGCAGGTCTGTCTGTCTGTCTGAGGGCAGAGCAGGTCTGTCTGTCTGTCTGAGGCCAGTGCAAATCAGTGGGTCTCAAAGGAGGGCAAGAACTGTATGAAGGCAAAGGAGGAAGGAAAACAAAAGGTAACACAACATTCACAATCCTACTGAAGTCTCTGCCACGAGAGGAGGCTGCCTAGAGATGAGGTAGAGATTGTGTTTCTAGCATTTTCACCCTCTTGGGTTAGATGGCCATGTGTCCAATGAAAAACATTACACTCTGAAGGAGCAGACTTCAAGGTCTCTTTTTGCTGCCTTCTACTTTTCTTCCTCCCCTCCCTCTCAAAATAAGTCATTTCCTGAAAAATCTGTATGGGCTAACTAAAATTTAGAGTAAAGTGTCTCTAAAAAATAGACTTCACTTTTAAATTTAACTTCCTTTAGTTGTTGAGGGTTTCTTGTTTTGCAATTTGAAATGTTTCTAAGTTACTTTCTCCTAGTAAACGCCTGAATTCATTAATATGCATTAATATAGGGGTTCCTTAGCTTTTAAGAAAAACTTTTTATAAGGAAAAACATAGTACAGGGAAAGCAAAGTGGGTTAGAAAGTTACATGGTGTTATGCTGGTCTGTTTTCATATTTATAGAGAAAGCATAATTAGAAATGAAGAAATCAAAATTCCTAGGCTATCTTAGACATGGAGCAGGGAGCTGGTGGATGGATAAAATTGTTGGGAGTCCTTTTCCCTTTGACTTTCTCAGGAAAGTCTGTAAGAAGCCCTGCTTCTAATTCCTATACAACCTGTGGGGTATGTGTTTCAAAAATGGCTTTGCCTTTCTCCTGATCCTATCTCACAGCAGAAGTGAGTGCATGGGTGATTGGCCAGCACTGAACCCACCACACTCAGCAGTGCATTGTTTGGGAAAATCTCAAAATTGGGAAAATCTTAAATTGGCAAACCAAAACCACTACAACTTGTATGTCATCAGAGCTTTCCTTTTAGTTTAAGTGACAGGGCTTCTGAGATCACCTGGCTTTTGCTATAGAGAAAGCTTTGTAGGATCTGTGCATTTTGTTATTTGAAGGAAAGAAAGGAAGTAGTCCATCTTGATTACTTTCTTTGCCTAAACCTTTTCCAGGTAAACTGGCGACCTAGAAAAGAAGGGAGGTGGTGGTAAGGAAACTGTGAAGTACTTAAAGTGAAACTTCTGGTTTGTGAGTATGTTTAGTAAGTGAAAAGAATGTTGGTAAGGTATGGCTCCCTTGTGTATACTATAAGAAAACAGGGGGAAAATGCCTTTTTGATCTGATAGATAACCTGAAGAATGACATGCTTTCTTGTACAGTCTTCAGAATGTCCTCTTATGTTGAACGTTGTTACTTTGCTGTCTGTCACATGAAGAACATTTTTACATATTTCTGTGGCTTCTGCTACATTAAGTCAAAACTGTTCTAAGGTCCTGTCTCTCTATATCTGATAGTGACTCATATATGAAGATAGTCTGAAAAGCTCAGTAAACTTGTGTTCCCTTTTCATTGGTGGATTCGTATTATATACCATGATTTTTCAAATGCCCATGTAAACTGGGTATTTAATAGCAAGAATATTTTAACTGTGGCAATGTGTAAAATGGAAGAGAAAAATAAATATCTAATAATGTCATACCAGTATTTCAAGCTGTGATCTCAGAAAAGCTGTCACTAACTGTAGTGATCATTGAGAGTCAGATATGTACCAAAATCTTCCTGAAGTCTTTGATAGTTGTAATTATCGATGTTTTTATAAAAACAAGAATATGAACGATGAATTTAGGTGAACTAAGTAATTTAGAGACAAGTCTTTATATAGCTGGGAAATTACAGTAATCAGCTGTTCTGAATAGCACAGAAACTAGTTTTAAAGTGTTCAAAATATTTATTTCATCAACAAAAACTCCTTCATGCTTGAAGCATACCACACAAGAACTTAAGTTTTTATAAAATTGGTTAGAAATACCAGTGAGCAGAATTATGTATGCATGCAGAGTCCTAGTCTTCCTGGGAACAATGTGGAAGTAGTATTTATAGTAAATTTTGAGAAGCCTTTTTTTTTAGCTACAGCAGTTAAAAGCAATGCTTGTTAAAACATGAGTCAGTAGAAAATATGCTTGCTTTAACATTAAAGGAATACACTTTGTATCCTTGACTTTCAGCTTCAACTCTCTGTACCCTACCCTAGTTTGATTATATATATGTGACAGATTAACCCTTAGTGAGTTTGTCTGTGAGTGAAGGGAAAAGTTGATGGGAGCAGTTGGTGGATTGAAGGGCAGATCTGCCATTCAGAGGGGTCATGATGGGCTGGACCCTCCCAGAGCTGACACACAGAGCCTGGAAAAAGCCCATGGGAGTCTAAGATCTGACTGGGAAGCAGCTTTCTGGAAGTGGGTAAGGGTGAACAAGAAACTGGGTTGAAAGCCTCTTGTGTAGTGTTGCCAAAATAAAGATTAACCTGGGAGCTACTCAAGCTGTTGTGCCCCCTGCTTGGCTCAGCACTGGTAAAGCTCTACTGGGAGTGCTGTGTCCTCTTGGACCCCAAGACAAAAGAAATGTGGGCAAACAGAAAAGAATCCAGCAGAGTGCTGGTAAAATTCTCAGGGGCTGGAGCATATGCTGGATTATAGAGTGGGGCAACTGCCTTGTTTGGCCTGAAGATGAGGAGGAAGCTGAAGGTGGATTTAATACCAGCTTTACCTGAAAGGAAGGCCCCCAGAGCAGATGGAGACAGACTCCCCTCACTCTTGTCTCCACTGTCAGTAGAGCTGGGCAATTACCAAACAAGAAGCAGTTACTGGTTACAGCAGCAGGAAGTCTGATGGTACATGGGGAAGGGAGGGTGGGGTGTGCTGGGGAGTGAAAGTGCTTGAGTGGAAACCCACAGGGATTGTCAGACTTCACTGGGCAAGGTCTTGAGCAAACTCATTGAACTTTGTGAGGCAGCTCTTTTGGGACAGGGTGAGGAGCTGTTATTCCAAAGCTTTACCTCTGAAGGCACTGCCAAACTAAAGTTTTTCCGTCGTTCTTGTACATCTTGTACATGAGTCTGCAGTCTCTTAGTGCTGTCCCCAAGTATTCCATGGTTCATATGGTTGTTAGAGAGTGGTGAACCACTGAGAATGGACAAATCTTGTGTTTTTTAAACTTTAGTGTTGAACATAGTTGCATGCAGGCTGCAAGGTGGTATTGCTTGCATAGAGCTACAGATACAATTTAATTTCCAGCTTTCTGTTTAATTTATTGCAATAAATGTCTTCAAGAAGAAACCATGAATAGTCCAGACAAAATTGTGCATATGTGCTACCCAAGGGCTACATGAGTTTGTTCACTTCTTTGACTTTGTAAAAAGATGCTAAAATACAAGAGCCATGAATTAGTATTTCCTTTCTGAATTTCAAGTCTTTCAACTCATTTTTGTATTAGTTCTTTCTGTTTTCTAAACCCTCTCAACAGCCTTCTTGAAATCAGTCCAGTTCTAGAATCTGATAACCTCTGATAGTTGCATCGTTATCAATTACAGAAACAAAATAGTTCCTTAGAATTATGATATTTTTATTGATAAAGATTAGGATGGAGGTTTTTAGTTCTTTTGCCTACTACACTGCAGTGGGAACTTCATTTTAACTGTCTGTATGCTTTTACCAGGGCTTTTCATTGCAAGGTATTTGCAGGTGTATTTTTCCATTCTGTGGTAATTGCCCAGATTTTGTGTATGCAGATTTAAAGCTATGCTGTAGTGAAATGCATGTGTTGATGGTGAGCACCTGAGCAGTGCCCTTTACCCTCTCAGTGATCCATCCTGTTGTAGCCTCATGTGGGTGAAGGGGACGTGTCTAAATTCAAGATCCACGTGAAATTTCAAGTTGTTTGAAGCATGACAGCAGTTGAGTTTCAGAAAATGACTGTAAGAGGCTAGTATGAGTGAAACTAATTTTTCTGGTTGCCTGAGGACCATTTCAGGCTGAGACTCAGGGGCAAAAGGGAGCCCAGCCTTTTAGGCCTTAGCTGGGACTAATCCTTAGTTAACACTGCTCAACAGTAAGAGGTTCAGCAATTGTTGTCTATTAGCAATAAAGTGTAATGGCATTACCAAGAACTTTTTAACATAACAAGGTATAAATTTGGATTAATTTCAACGACTGCTAAAGGATCTCTATCGGTTTTTCTGTGTCTGGATTGAAGGCACTTGAGATGGTATTTCATGTTCAAACTCAGGAGTTTATTATTTCTTATCAGTAAAACAGTCTCACTGCTGTGAGTTTGGCAGCTTTTCATTAGAAGGCACAAAATGGCCAACAATCTCTTGTTACAAGGTCTTATAAGACTAAACTATCCAATTAAGAACTGACACCTGGATTATTTTCCCTTTTAACCCAATAACTGATCCCAAAGAGCCTGCAGTGAGGACTTTTCTGCCCAATTACAAAATGCCACCCAAACCCATGGAGAAGAAGGAAGAAGAAGCATGAAGAAGAAACCCAGGACTACACCTGTGCCATCCATCTTGCTTCCATCCACAACATACTAAAAATCCCAATACCTAAATTTCTCACCAAGTGATGCACCTACACTACTCTCTATAATCTATTTCACACTTTTGTGGATGCTGGTCTATCTTGAAGTCTAGGAAACTTTCTCCATGAATGAGGGTGAAAGTCAGTGCTCCCCTGGGGGTCAGGGCACCCCAGAGCAGACAGAGAAATATTCCTGGTGCCCTGGGTTTCCACAGATCTCCAGTCTGGTTTAATGGAGGAAACAACAATTCCCAGTGTTTCCCTCCATCAGTAATTTTTTCAGCAGTTTTAATGGGTACTTTAAGGACAGGAATAATTTTACTGATTGGTTTCTGAACCCTACATGCATAATGTAGGCATACATTATGTATTTGTAAATTTATGTTTGAGTTTGCTTTGTTGCTTAATGAATTTTTGTACTGAGATTATTGTCATGGGTGACATAAATTCTTTGTAGTTTTGCCAACTCATAGATTCTGTGCATCTCTGTAGTACTGAAGGCTGATGTCTGTCTTTTGGGCATTCAGTGACTGCATTTCTAAGCAATAAATAGTTATAAATTTAGCAGCTTGGCTGATACATTTCTCAACTATTTGGCCATTAACTTTCTGATCTTTGACATAAAATACATAGAGAAGTTTTTATATTTCGTTTTAGGCAAATTTATGTAGAATCATCATCTCTTGTTTAAGAAATATGATTAGTGGAGTCATATCAAACTTCTGTACTGTCACTAATCTCACTTCTATTCAAATCTTATTGTCATTACTTTAAATATTGTTATTCAGATAGGGACATCTGCCTTTTGCAAGTACTCTTTTTGCTAATACAGAAACTCTAACACTTCAAGCTGTGAAAAACAAAAGGAATCAGATTTGACTGTTAGGGTGGTTTAGATGTCATGCAGACTGCATAAGCTTTTTATGAGGGAGGGAGAGAAGTGTGTAAAGTGCTTTTGCTGATAGGTAGAGAACTCTTCCTTGTTTACTGGCTTGATGAAAACTCAGTTTTGTTTTGATTGTTAAATTTCCGGCCAGTCCCTTCTGTCTTTGTCCTGTCTAGCCAATAAACTAATTAGCTCTTCCAGCTCAGTGTAGCACTAATAGCTTCCTTGAGACTTTGCAAAAATAGAGGGTACTGCTACATAAAAATGAGAGAAGGAAGAACCCTTTCACTTAGGTTTTTAAGGAGATTGGGGTGGATATTCGTCAGTGGTTTTGTTTGTTTGTTTAAGCTTTTAATCTTAAGGATTCTGTGAAAAGCAGTCACTTTGGGATTTTGTACTTTTGGAGCTTTAGGATTCTGGCACTCAGCCAATGCTCTGCTAATAAAGGCTCTTGCCAGGTCATATATATCAGTATGCAAACTGGATAACTTTTTTTTCTCCTGCTTGCTTTATAAATTTGTCTTAGTTTTCTTACACCCAACTCTGTTTCCTGTAGTGAAAATACTGTATCCCTGGAAAGATATTTGGCAGGCAGCAATATAAGGCTGTGAGGAGGAATCTGTTTAGAGGTCTTCAGACAGTTCTGTACTCAGTGGAGATCTTAAGATGTCTGACTCCATTATGTATAGCTAAAATTCCTGGGATATCAGGTGGATTGACAGAGCATTCTTGATTACAAAATGCACCAAGTTCATAATTCAACTGTTGCAGGTTTATTGCTGTTATATTTGGAAACCACAGAAACTTTTAGAACTTTGAACAATAGATTGTCTTAAGCACTGCCTGAGTGTTCAGAGAATAATCTGAGGGGAATAAATTTTTAATTTTAGCTGCCTTAAATAAGATTACCTGGTTTCTGGCATGTTTTGTAGGAGGTGAGGAAAGGGGAATGAAGGAAAGAAGTGAGTTAACTGCACATTACTACTGTTTAACTTCTTTTTGTCATCCAGAGCCTTCCTTGTTTGCCATATTTGCATGCCACAAGGGTTAAATGCCTAATTTTTTGACATAAGTCTTTTAGTTGTTCATAATTTCTTTTTCTCCTGATCCATAAGATGTGATGCTCATTTCTGGTGAATTTTGAGAACAGTAAACTGTTCACCCAACTAATTACATTCATTCCTAATTACAGTAATATGAGCATTAAACAAGTAAATCAAGTTAATGTTTGTTTTATTTCTGTTCAAGTAGGATGTCTCCAAATATGGAGATTCCTTATTTAAGTCTGCTGAAGCTCACTAGCCTAAGTAGGTCTGAATTGTTTTGTTTTTTGTATCACCATAACAGTTTTCTCAAGTGAGTTAGAAGTGGTAATTGAAGTATAAATCTATCAGTGCCTGCTGTGGAATGCCTGTTCACACATCTGTAGTGAAAGCTACAAGTCATTCTGAGTGCTGCCTGCAAGCAAAAAGGAAGCATGCTAAATCTTCACCTTGCTAAATCTTCACCTTCCCTCTGAAAGAGCTCTGAGGAGGAGGCAGTCATCTATCTTTGTGTTGGACATTTTCAGCCTAAACCTCTGACTCTGCAGACTGGGGTTGCCAAATGTGGGATTGTTTGATTGCAGTCTGCTCCAGGGCTGTCGGTGTCCCTCGCAGGCAGTGGGTGGTGGGTGCCCCCCTGCATCCCGGCTGCTCCTCGTGCTGGGCAGGTGCCTGCCTGGTGCTGCTGACTGTGGCTCAGGTAAGTGCCTGTCAAGAGGCACTTGCTGCTATCAGGAAACAAGGGTGTGGAAGTACTTTCTCAGATAAGTATCAGGAAATGCTGCTACAGCATACCTGGCAGGAGTTTGTTCCCAGTTTCTTGGAAATTCCTGCCTTGTGTTGCATTCAGTCAGGAAAAGCAATGTATTATAAACCCTGCAGTATATATTAACCTGTGCCTTTTAGTGCACTGGCAGGCATCTGTGCTGTATGCTGGAGTGAAGCAAACCTCAAACTCATTTTCTGCAATTGGTTAAAGTGTAATCAGCACTTTTGGAAGCAGGAAGAACCTTTTTCCTGTGAATACATTTCTGAATTTTACCTTGTTTCACTGAGGCTGAATTTTGTAATGGGTATATTCTGTAAGAGCCCAGCTTCTTGAGACTTGGCTGAACATTGTACCCAGGAGAGAAAATTGGAGACTGTGTGTTCCTTCTGTGGAAACATCCTCTGTATTTGGTGTCTTGGGAGAGTTAGGACCTATAAGGAATTTGATCCCCTGCTCTTCCTTTTCTAAAGCTGCTTTCTTCAGTAAGGCTAGCACCAGCTTTATTCATCTTAGCTCTTTGTATTTCTTTCTGTCACTTCTGGTCTAGTTATTTGCTTCATTTGAATAATTGATTTGCATGTATAAAAGCCTTTATTACTCTTAAACCTATGCTGTCATTAGTACATTTTAAATGTAATAAACTATTCAGTTCTTGTAGTGTATGAATAGCATGAAATGGTGTGCAGGCTATTTACCCTACTTACTTGGATAATAGCAAAAATGTGTTACAAGCATAAACTTTTATTTTCAGGTTGTGTCATGAATCTGGTAGTACATTTTCTGATCATGTCATGCATTGTTGCAGATTATTTTAAGATCTACATATTCAAATGTAAACCACTTAAGAAGTATTTCTCTTGCTTTAGTTTCTTTGTGCTTTACACCCATTGTTCAGTTATAGCTAAGAACAATTAGATATTTTTAGCAGACTGAAAGTATGAACCAGTAACATCAGGGAGTGGAGAAACAGGCATTGTTAATTGAGGTAATGAAATCCATAATTTATAGCCCAGTATTTCCTCAACAGTGGGAGATAAGATATGAGTTAGAGTTGCTTTCTCTTTCAGTTCAATAAATCACCACATCACTGTTTTCACAGGAGAATGCACGTGACCTTCCTTTGGCTTCAGGCTAAATAGGAAAGAGAAATGTGGGGAAAATTAATTCATACAGGTTAAACTTCTGTAAGAAAAGCTTGCATGATGTTCCAGTTGTGTCTCATTTACCTCTTTAGGCTGAAAAAAAAAAAGTTACTGATATTGACAAAGTCTAATTTTACCTTCACAGATAAATTTGAGCAGTTTTGGGCAATAAATCGAAAACTCATGGAGTATCCTCCAGAAGATAATGGATTTCGATACATCCCATTTAGAATTTATCAGGTAGGAGACAATAAAATCAAACTCTTCTGCTGAGGTGTCATATATTGTAATCTGTTTTCAGAATTATGTTTCCTTTTCTAGCATTATGGCAAAACTTTGCATGCTCATTTTTGCTGGACCCCTGAGTTATATGGATTAGCAGACAAAACAGACTGTACTTATTCTAATAGGTAATTAACATTTATTATGTTGCAAGTGTGTAATACTTTAGAATGTGCTACAGCTGGTATAGGTAATGTTTGTCTGTTCTTTTTTAAAAAACAGTTCAACAACCTAATTCTGTTTTTAAAATAGCTACTAACTATGAAGAATGCTTTAGATGCAAAATGCCCTGTGAAAGTTCTAAGCCAAACACTTTAGAAGCAACACTTTTCCCTCAACCACTGTATGGGCTTTTTTTCTTGTAGGCTTTTTAAGGTAGAAGTAATGGCATAGGTCTTGCATCTAGTTCTTACTTTTGTCTTCTAGTTGTATACTTACATCCCAAAACTAGCTTTGAATGTGGGTTTTTTTCCTGTTTTAATACACCAGAACTTTATTTTTCTCAGCATTTTGTTTGGAGACATATTCTTTGGAATCCTTACATTTTTTTCTTCTCCTAAGGACACCTCCTTAGTTTTTATAGCATTAAGGTCACAATGAAGTTTGGAATTATGTATGGTTAAAACTCATACCAGAATTCTTGTAGCCTCTCTGTAAATTAAACAGTTGTGCTCTGTTGGAATGTTTCAATCTATTTATATTTAAATTTGCACCAATAGCTATGAAAAGAAGGTCCTTTATTCATAGTACTGAATATTCTGATATTACTCTGTAACAGGTTATAATGACCATAGAAGCCTATACAGTCTTGCAGTGGGACTGGAGTAGCTTTTAATGTTAGATATAAGACATTTACTGTCATAATGAAACCTCAGATTGAGAACGGAAGTCAGTTATTTTGACAGAGATCACAACAGATGGCAAGGTTTATATAAGAATTTAAAAGTATGTATCAGGAAAAGTGGTACTTACAGCATTTGTTTGGTTGGTGACTAAGTTATTTGCTTGTTCTCTGATAGGTGTGAGGCTTTTTAAATGTCTTTTCATAGAAATCACGTAAATAGGTTTGCAAAAAAGAGGTTTTGCTCTCTGAATAGGTTGCAGATCTTTAGGGCATGAGGGAAGGTTTCTATGATACTACATGATTTCAAACTAATAAAGCTTTTTTAAAATAATTAAATCAATAACATCTATCACTTGAAACAGTTGTACTTATCTTGATTCCCATTACCTTTTCAATTGGAAACCCTTACTTGCTATGGTTGAAACCCAAAATATCTAACTAAGAATCGAAGACCAAACATAAATAAAGATGATGCTGACATAACCTTTGAGAAGGTTGGTATATATTATTTTTAGTAATGCTGCTCTTAGCATTTCTAAATATTTCCAGTTTTTTTTTAAAATGTGGGTGCAGATGTCTCTAGCTTTTTTATTTGGTTTGTTAGTGTGTGTACTGCTCTATGTGTTTAAAGGAATTTTCAGAAAGCCTTAGAAAGGGTGAGATTATAATTTAATTCCAAACAAGGAGTTAGTGACAAACTTGCATATGGAAAAATAACTGATTCCAAAGTGTTCTTCAGATGTATTTAACCCCTACCCTGAATGCATTTAATTTCCATTAGTGCTGGTAGGAGACCTCTTGGTATTCTAATTGGTTGCTTATATATCTCTACATAAACACCTAATTTAACCTGAGTTTATGTTGCAGTGGATATTTATTCCCTATGTCTTCCCACAGTGTTCTTGTAGATACTTAAGGATACAGAAGTGGATGGCAGGAAATAATGCAGGAAATTGCCTTCAATGGGAAGAGTTTCCCCTTGTATTCTCCATACTTTCTATTATGCCAAGTTATTAGAAGGAAATTCTGTGAAGGGAACTTTCTTCTTTTTGGCAGTAGGAGGGAGATGAATTTGTTTTCCTTCAAAAAATTGTACTAGATTATGATACCAAGTAAGAAAAACCAGTCTTAGCTGCAATTAATTGTGAATTGGCAAAGTTGCTGCAGAAAAAATGCATTCAATAAAGTGATTTGATAGATCTTTTTCGCTGAAGAATTCATTATTTTAAAAACTCAAAAACTCTTTCAGTTGTAAAGTTTGTCTACTAAAATACATTTCTAAAGAATAATATGAATCATACCTCGTGTGGTGACCAAATCCGATGAGGTGTGTGGGAGAAAGAAATGGCAAAAATATGAACATCATACTTGGGTAAGTCAGAACTAAACTAACCACAGGTAATTTTAAAAACCCTTGTCCAGCATCTCTTCTTTTAAGTATAGCAGCTAAGATTGGACCAGAATCCTGGAATCTACAGCAGATAATGTAAAAAAAAGTTGAGAATCACTAAGGATCAACTCATTTGCAATTTTAAAAGTTAGTGAAGGTATCTTGGCGATTTTATTGCCAGCTGCTGTCGTATTCTGTTAGCTGTGTTGTATGGAACTTGAACCAGATAAACTTTGACATAGGTGGAAACTTCTTCTACCAGAGACAGTTTAAAAATAGTATTATATTTTTGTGATGCTTTTCATTCGATGTGTCAAAAAAGAAGTTCCTCACTTCATCTCTTCAGAGGTGTAAGCTGCTTTGTCTTCAACTGACAGGTGCACAAAAGCTTTTTTGCCTTTTTATCTCATAGTACTGTAGAATTGAGTGCTTTTTGCACTTGTTCTTTAATGGCAAGAAAGAAAATAATAGTAATGTTTTGAGTATATTTTGAATCCAAGGTGTCAAGCTTTTTGTATCCAGTACTAGAGCTAGTTTGGCTTGTGGAATTTCCCCCTGTGTTTATAAGAACAGCTGATGTTTCACAGTCTAATTGAACAAACTGGCTGATAGATGGCAGGAAGTTTTCATCAGTCTTTGGCTCCAGGCACTGTGACAGGCCATATTAGTCAGGAGAGGAGTCTCTACATGCTCATAGAGACTGTTCTGATAAACTGCTGCCTGCTGTGGGAGCATTCTGAGTCCCAGCTGTTGTGCACTTAATTTGTACTCATTCCCCATTTTTGTTTCTTGCTCTCTTCCCATGTCATTTTTGTTTCTTGCTCTCTTCCATGAGCATGATGTCACCCACCTCATCATGCTCTGGAGTCTGCCCTCTGAGTGTATGGGATTTACAGCTGTATAGTGTATTTCATTCTTGAGATTAAAATTGCAAAAGTATTGGAAGGAAAGTGGATGAAGCTGTCTTCATGCCAAGTTTTCCTGAGTTTTTTTAGAGTCTCAATTGCTTGAGGCAGGCTGGCTGTTCTGTGTTTGCCATCCCAAGAAGGGATGATCTGTGTTTGTGTTTTCCTTTATTTGGTACTGAATGAGCATTTGCTTTGCTTCCATTTTCTAAGAGTTTTGAATAGCTTAATAATTTTATTGTTTATAATTACATAGTAGGCCTTAACTTTGAACAGGTTTTCCTATGATAAGTCCCTTAAGATGTTGAGATTAAGCTGTACAGTCACAAATTGTGAGGATGTTTCTCTTCCTTTGTAACATGAGCGAAATTCTCCATACTTATAATATATAACTTAAATTCAGCACTTTGCTCTTTATGTCAAGGCTGCAGTATTGAGATGTCTGAATCAACATAAATGTTTACCATGACCTGTCCTCTAAAAGTGGGAGTGGGAAATAAAATATTTTAAGACATTATTAATACCTGTCTCAATAAGTGAATCAGAAGCTCAAGCATGGCCATTTCCAAGCAATTGAAGACTGTTTCATCCATATTTCCACATTAATTGGCAGAGCTCAGATAAGCAGTTGCAAAACCCATTGCAAGTATGCAAATCAACAGCACAATTCAGCCCATATTATGACAACTATTAAAAAAAAAAGATCAAAAGAGGTTGTTTGGAAAGATACTGGGTCTACCTGTAGAGTTTTCAAGTAATAATAAATCTACCTTTTTATTCTAGTAGATTATTAAATTTTTTGTTGTTGTTGTTGAAAAGTCTCCATTGCATTTCAAGTCTGAATTTCTCTGACTTCAGTTTCTAGATTCTGTTTTGCCTTACCCCACTTTAAAGTCATGTGACTTTGTGATCTCCCATGTTCACTTATGGATTGGTATCAGGAGCTTTCTTTGATAAGCTGAAACAATTCAGCTTTTTAAGCCTCTTGTCATGAGACTTTCTTATCAGTACTGAAGTTGGTTTTTAGTCATCTTTTCAAATGCTGGTTGATAGCTTGATAATCCTCAAGATTAGTATTGAGGTTAGGGAGATATAAAGGGCAAAAGTAAAGTTAATTTTTATAGGATATTAAACAAAAAATGCTTCACGCATTGGTGGAAGACAGGTGAAGTTAGCTGCTACTTGAAACTTCAGCTCTGAAAAATGTTATGAAAGAAGTTACAATGCAATACCTCGTCAAGGAAAAGAACTAGAAAATATGCTGTCGACCTGAAGAGGGCAACACAACACAGCAAGTTTCAGCATTTTCTTGGCTAGTGTAGAATGCTCTTGAACAGACCTGTGTGCAGTATCTTCATTTTTTCTTATTTATTGAAAATGACGCTTTCATAAAGGACCTGCTAAAAATAGACAATTTGTTTCTTAAAAACTTCCTTTTACAAGGAAGAAGTTTGAGTGAATAGGAAGATCATGTGAAAGAGTGATTTGTGTAACAGCTGGGCTCAGCTGAATTTCTGTGCTGAAGAGAAACAAATGGACTCTGAGTTTTTCTAATAACTGATGGTTTGGCACTAAAGAAACAGTAGCACACTTTCACCAGTTTTAAATTACTTCAAAATCAAAGCTTCATGAATAAGAAATTTTTCAAGCTTTGTTAGGTAAATATTTTTCCTTGTGCCTCATGACTGGGGGAGGTGGGGGGAAGAGCAAGAAACACTTCCATTGAGTATTGCACAGGGGCAGTGTGATCCTTCAAGACTCATTTTCTGAACTGGGATGTTTTGCTCTGTGCTGAAAGTAATAGCAATTTGACTAGTTCTCACCTTGAGTTGAAGGTCACTGTCACCACAGTTCCACCAGAGGTTCCATAATTGCATAAGCTTTTCTTATGCATCACAGCGCACACTGAAATGAGCTGGCTCAAACCAGTGCTGCTAAAGATGACTTTTTAACATATTCTCTGTGAAGGAGTGCTCATGCAGCTCTCTTGAAAGACTTCAGGAACCCATGTGCAAGTTCAGCCTTGTGCCTTTAAGAATCTTGGTACAGCATGGGAGCTGTCAATCAAGAGTTTCAAAGAAAAATTCTGAGATGATAAACCGTATCTGTTGTCAAAACGTGACTAAAGCTTCCTTAAATATGCCCAGGTTGTCTGTAAAACTGTCAATCTGCCTAGTTCAAAGCTGCTGTGAAAGTTGCACAGGGCTCAGGGAAGGAGATGCAGAGGAGATGGAGCTATAAAGCCTCGATTTGGGTTGATTCTCAGCTGTGGTTGACCTGTTACCAAGCTGCAGGGTTTTAAACCAGTTCAGGCCTGTCACTAGGAGCCTCAGTAATTCTTCTGGGTTGAACGTAGATGTAGCTTGCATACAATGAATAAAGTAGTTCTGCTTGTATGAGAAACAGTTTGTTGAGGTTCTGAGTTATGTTATATCTAGTTAAAAAAAAATAGGGATATACTGGATTCTGCATATTGGGGATAAAATGGGTAGTATTTTTTTTAAATCTCCTTTTTTTATCTTCCAATACTTAAGTTATTTGTAAATCCCAGAAGAATCTAAGTATATGAAAAACCAGTAGAATCCTACTAGTTACTAAATGAAGTCAAAGTAGATATTGAATTACAATGGAATAATGGACACTTTGTGTGGGGGGAAAAAAGTCCATTGGCAATTTGAAAATACCTTAATCTTACCTCTTATGCACCCCCCAATTACAAATTGGTGCTAGCTTTTTAACCAATTGGTATTGTATAAAACTCTTCAATTGTTGTCTTTTCTTTGAATTGTCTTACAATACTGGAGTTGAGTGCAAATAAGTTTGGGTTCGTGCTACAAGTTTGAATTTAAACCATGAGGTTTGAATCCTTGTGGCTCCCTTAACTGTTTCATTAAGGTGGTAACCTTGTAGATGTATATATCATCCTAAATTTGTTAAGAAAGTTAGTGTATGTATGCAATTTTTTAGAAATTGCACTTTTAACCTCAACCTTGAATCTTTATTCTTAAGTATATCAATACATTGAGAGGCTGTGATGAAGACAATGAATGAAGCATTAATTCAGTTGAGTTGAGTCTGTGCACAGTTACTCACAGATCTTATAATTTGATTGCATTGTTCTTTAGTATAATGCTGCCTTTCCTCTGATCATTAAAGCTGATCACTTTACTTTTCCATTTCACTTGCTGTAGTCAACACAAAGTGATTTGCCACTTTTATCACATACTGTGTAATGTGGGCAAGTTCTTATGTTGTGGCAAAAGGGACTTGGCTTATCTGAAGCTTCCCTGAGCTGTATTCCCTAGAGATTGGCTCTTGTGCTCTGATGTAGTAGCAAAAAAAAAAAAAAAAAAAAAAAAAAAATGGTGAGCTGCTTTCCTCAGAAAAAGGGAAAAAGCTGGTACATAATTTTTTCTTCAGAGAAATGAGGAATGTCATTTTCAAGGGTTATTTCTGTGGCTGTGCAGCATAAGCAGTGCCTACAGAATTAAACCTAGCTATCTTACGATGCTGATGCAAAACTCTGCAGAGATGAAAGCCACAGACAGTACCTGTTTTGACTTATCAATATCAGCATTTCATCTTTACTTATTTTAAAATAAAATAGGTGAATAAAGTAGGTTAACTTTTGCACAGAATTGAGGATTAGAAAATATAGAAAGTGTTCTGTTTTTGGAAAGTACCAAGACTTCTATTTGCATTTTCCAGAAGACTAAAAGCAAATTTTCTACAGGTAAATGTGGAATGGAACAGACCTCTGAGGAAATGGGATATGATACCACACTCTAGAAATACAATATGAATTAGCAAACAATTTTTTTTTAATTTTGCTGTCCTTGATTAAAGGAGCTCCTTTTGGTTAATCATTAGTGTAGAAAACTGCAGCAAATTATTGGATTTAATGGTTTGAAGTAGCTTGAAAGAGATTTATGAAGTATTGTTTTTCTCACTGCTCTTAAGCAAGCAATGTAGTGTTTGTTTTTGTGGATGTAAATCCATTTCTAAAGTTGTTTACTTGATAGGTAGTCAGTATTCAATTGCTCAGTTCCTAAGTGAGGCTTAGGTCTGCATGTGCACATAAAGCACTGCAGCTGTGAATGAAGAGCACTATTGATTTGTTGTCCCTGACTCTTCAGATATCTTGATATTTTACCAGTTACAAATACAAATTGTTTGCTGGGAAGGAAATGTATTACTTTGAGGCCATGCTTTTATTGTAGGTGTGTTTGCCTTCTCAGGGCTCAACAAAACTGCCTCTTGAAGCTGTTTTTTGTATTTATCTCTGCTGTTTCTGCCTCTGTGACAGTTGCCTGCTGTCAGCTCTGTGTGTCTCAAGTGTTGACTTTCTTCTGCTTCTAGGATCTGTCCAATTCACCTGACATTAAAAATATGCAAATCCAGTTGTTCAGAGAATACAGTGCTATTTTCCCTGCACAAGAAAATTTGATAGATAATTTGAAAGACCAGGCAACAGCCAGAATGTGATTCAGCCATGCTTGTTAGGCATTTTGAGTGGTACTTCTGCAACTTTTTGTGTGGAATTGGAACTTTTGGCAATACATACTCTTGTTAAAAATGACCCACAAATGACTCCCTGTCATAGATCCCACATAGCAGTGGGACCTATGACAAAGAAAGTAAATTATATCCTAGGCTGCTGCAGGATGAGAGTTGTCAGCAACTTGAGGGAAATGATCCCTCCAGTTCACTCCACACTGGTGAGACAGCACCTGGAGTCTGGTTTTGGGCAGTTCAAGGGACACATGGAGCTATGGGATGAGAGTACCATAAAGGACCACTGAGATGATTGAGGAACTAGTGAATCTAACATCAGAGGTGAAAAAAGGCTGTGGGACCTACGACTGTTCAGTCTAGAGAAGAATTTTGGGGGTGAGGAGATCTCCTCAGTGTGTATAAAAATCTGTCTGAACAGCAGAAAGTATTTTGAGTGCAAAATCAGTGTAAACAACATGAGGCATCTTCATAAACAGTTACAGAAACTTAAGCAATGTCTTCAATTCTGAAGTGTCACAGTGCACTCAGAACATTTAATTTCTAATCAGTTTTTTAAGGGATGCTTTCTAACTACACAAATCTCTTTCAGATAACTAGAACATGTGGTAGGACATTAACTTTCAAATGTTTTATATGGTTCTAATTACTCATTTTGTTGCTATTATGTAAAGTTTTTTTCTATAAGATTGTAAGGAAGCATTCTCTGCCAGTTTAAATAATATGGAGAAGGGTGATATTTTAAATGGTTCTTTAATCTTTTTAAGGATGAGCAAGTAATTGCCCTCAACAATGTAAGGGAGAATTAACTGAAATAGTTGCCATATTTCTCTGTAGGTTTATAATGCTAAACTATTGTTAGTTGTGTACAAAGTTAGTACAGAACTGCAATTGCTTCATAAGTATGCTCTGTTTAATGAAAGGCATCAAGGAAGACACAAGTTGTTGTCCATGAATAATTAGGAGAATAGTCCTTAACCATTCATGATCAAAAATGGTTCAATATTATTGTCTAGACATAACTGTAATAAGCTCTACTACATAAAATTTTAACCTTATTCCAGATGTGTTTATAATTCTAGTTGTGGCTTTAATTTGACTACAGTTTTGGCTAAGATACTAGATAATTTTAGCATTATTACTTGCATCAATTCTTGACATAATACTTGCCACATGTTATGGAGGCCGTTGTTAAGGTCTGTTAAAGCTTCCACCAAGAAAACACATCATGTAATTCATCTTGCTTTTAAACCAGTGATCATTTATGTTCAACACCACCTAAATTGATCATTTATGTTCAACACCACCTAAATGTTTCTCAGTTTGTGTAATAGTGTTAGGAGTGCTTTCAAGAATTACAGAATTTTCACTTGACTTGATGTTGTGATTCCTTGACACATATGATTGATACCATGATTACCTCCCCATCTAAGGAGTTTTACAGAAGTGTCATTCTAGAGGTGCCCATTCAGCATGACCATATTAAAGCATATGTGCATGCATTCATGGAATCATCTTCAGCTTCAATCTAGTGATAAACTTCTGCACTACTAATTGAGGTGACTGGAGTTAATGTAATTAAATGTATGAAGTGTAGCCTGTTCATTGAATCTTTTTTGTTGTTGTTGTTGTTGTTTCAGGCCTCTTAAGAATAGTAGGGAGTGTAAAATTCCTGTCCATCATAATTAAGACTTTCCATTCAATGAGGAAACCAGAGTCCTTTTTACAACATATAACTGTAGAAGTTCTGATGCAAACTCCAAAATAGGTGAAAGGATTAATTTTTTTCTATAGTTTAAACTCAGGTATATATGTTGTGATTTTTATAACCACTGAAAATATCTAATTTATTAGAGAGATTTAAAATGTAGTATGGGAAAAACAGGTAATTTGATTTAACATATTTGTTTATTTTATAGCTAGTCCTGCAACCCACAGCACATCCTGTCAGTGACTCAATTTTTGTGGTAATTCTGGGTAGGTGTGTTGAGAATGTCTATTCTTTTTGTCTTATGGGTTTTAGTTATGTGTTGGACATATAAAAGCGTTACTTGCTTCTTTTATTAAAAAAAAAAATTCTGTTTTATATTTAGTTGTACTTTTTTCTCTGAACAATGATGTGATACTGCAGATAAGCAGTTCAAAATTTTGAATGCTAATGAAAGCAGTGCCAACCTTATTCAAAGCACACAATCATAACTAGAACATCTACTTGCTGGACTTTGCAGAGAAATACTAGAAATAGTCTTTTTTTTTTTTTTGGAATATTGTTCCAGTCCCATCATCATAAAGAGTAAGTAAAATAGAAAAATTATCAAAGGTATAGAATAAATCAGTGGGTTGTCTGGGAGAAGCCCTCTATTACTTGGAAGATTTGAAGAGGAGAGGAGCAACAATTACAGGATAAAGACATCTCATATGTTCATGTTTTATGCCTCTTGTAATAGAAGCTCAAAAATATTAATGGAGTTTGAAAGGTGACAGATTTCAGATAGATAAAACAAGATCATTTCTGTGTGTACTTAAGCTTGTTGAGCTGAAAATCATCTTTATGAAAGAGATGGAAGTTGTTTTTTAAAGCTTTTTAAAAGGAAAGAAACAGAACAATAAAAACCCATCAACTCCCACCCAGAAACATTGTTGTACCATCTCCACAATTAAATACTCAATGAGTCTGGTCTAATATTAAGTAAAAAGAAGTCAAAGGTGCCCATCTTGAAATTCCAGCAAAATCCCAGGATTTCAGCACCAGTGGAAGAACAGTATTTCAGATGGGGATTTGCAGTATCTTGCTTTTGGACAGGCATTTTGTTGTGATGGTTCTGTGACTACAGCAACTCATCAGCTTTTCAGTTAGTCACTTTTAAATTGTGCATTGAGATTCTTATTTGAAAACATTTCTAAAAAGTAGAAGACATCTAAAATGTATGGAAAAAATGTATTTTAGCAAATATTTGCATAATTTTATTTTCCTGTTCTTTCTTTTTTATATATAATAACTTGCATTATTGTGCAAACTCTTTTTACTTCTAAAGCTTCTTGGTTGAGTTTAAGTTTAAACAAAATGGTTCTATGAAATTAAGAGAGTTTTTTTAATATAAAGTTATTCATTACAAAGCAGAACAGACTGAATTTGACAAGTTACTGAAAATATAATGGAATATGTAGGGAGGTCTCAGCTTTTATTGTTTTAGGTTGCCAGCTTATACACATTTGGGAATTGTAAGAACTTCTTTTTTACTTTGTGGGTTCAGTGTGTATGGTAACTTTTATTTGTTTGAATATTGAGGAGCAGCTGAGTGTTTAGGCAGAAAATCCAAATCCCTTCCTCTTGATGAAAATAGTGGTAACTGCGATTTTTCCAGATTAAAACCCAGTGGTTTGTGAGTTATGTTTTTCATTTTAAGATGCATCCTGTGTAAAGTATCTGACTAATTAAATTGTGGATTTCATGCAGTGTTTGATGTTGTGTTGACTCTGAAAAGGACCAGGCAAGCTGACAACTTTTTTTTTTTTTTTGCCAGGATGATAGGGAAGAAAAAGTTACATTTGTTAGCATAGCATGTGACTGTATAGATTGTCTGTGATCTGTGAGGCTTTGCACTGCATTAGAGGGCCTCTTAAAACTTGCCCTCACCTATAACTCTTCTCAATGCCAGTATTCCTGAATAGGTAACTTTAATCTTTCTCACTGTGGTGTAATTTGTTTTGACCCTCATTCTCCTATCATTGTCAGGGCTTAAACTTGATTTTAAAAAGAGTAAAATCTTCATTTGTTCTGCAAATCATGAGATTTATGGTGCTATGTACTAATAGAGAAAAATCAGAAATTGCAGCAGAAATTGCAGTTGCAGTTAAGTCAAGCTTTCTAGAAAGTATATGAATTCAGAGATGAAGATTTGCTTTCATATAAATTCAATAATTTGATAGTAAATTGTGGATATGATCAGTACAAAATGCCCTGAAATTTTTAGGCTTAGTGATTGTCTTCATATGTTCATATACCTGAAGGCATTTTCTCTGCAGAGGTTGGCAATTGCTGATTGACTTCCACCTGTTGTATCCTGCAAATGCATCCAGAATCTTGAACAGCTCACAGCTACATGGAGGCTACACTGTAAAATAAAATAATTTTAACAATTCCAATTTTCTGTTGAAGGTATGATCATTTTAGCTGGCAAAATGATAGATATTGTATGAATATTTGCTTTAGATCTGGTGTAGATTATTTAAAATCATTATCAGTTATGCAGTGATATCTTTATGGGTCAGATTAGATTTTCTCATGATTGATTAAGCAAATATTGTACAAAACACAACATTATAAAAGCAGCTATTCATGGTGGCTGTTCCTCATGTCTTGTTGTAGTAAATGGAGTCATAGAATAGTTTGGAATAGAGTTGGAAGGGGCCTTTCAAAGGTCATTGAGTCTGACCCCCCTGCCATGGGCAGGGCCATCTTGCACTAAACCATTTTGCTCAAAGCTCCATCCAGCCTGGCCAGGACTTGCAGGGATGGCAGTACTGGAGTAGAAAGTTGTGGTCAAGCTGGGCTTATATTGCTACACATGAGAAAGGGTGATGGCAAGGTTTTTCTGAAACTGTGCTCCTGTATGACTAATACACTTGGAAAAGTTATCCTCTAAATATTGTGGAATGTAGGATGGGACTTTTCTTTTGATTCTTTTAATGCAGAAAGCATCTGCTGCTTGTGAGGGAAGAAGTGTATAAGCATCTTGGGGTAATACTCTGCCTGTAGGATTAGATTTGTGAACCACAGTCTTTGTATAAACAACAGGCAGTTACTTTTATCATTTTAACATTGATGAACACCAGTGATTTTTATTTACTTTACCACATCTGTGTTGCTTAACACTTAAAATGCAAAACTGAATTCATTTTCTATAATGTTTTATGATAGCAGCTAAGGATATTGTTTGCAGCAGTCAGCAACTATGTGGGAGACTTGAGAAAATAAAATTTTGGCTTTTCCCTCTTGGCATTAAATTATTATAGCTAGGGGTAAAATTGTCCATAATTTATTAATAAATAGACTACCTACTTCTCTTTGTTTCCACTTCTGCTACTTCAGGAGTTAAGCACTTGGGAGTTATGACTGGACTTCTGTGAATATCCAATTATTTTTAAAAACTAAACCTGGTACAAAATTGCTTTGACTAGAACAATGTTTTAGAGGGATTGGGTTTTTTTTCCTTTTTTTTTTTTTTTGTTATGTTTTGCATGTATATTTGTTCAGCATAATGTGCCAGAGTTCACTTTTCAACTGTGGAGCTGTCTGAGGTGGATGCATCCTGCTGGCTGTGTGCCTCCCAAAATTTTTCAAATGTTCAGATATTTCATTAGCCCTGATGATACCCCATAAAGGTACCCTGAGGACATAGGGAAGTGACTAGAGCAGCTAGGAAACAACTTTTGATCAGTCTTCATGAGAAAAACTGGGAAAGGACACTTTTTCCATATTTGAAGACTGTTAGCAAGAAGTACCAAGTAGTTGTGTGTCAATAGTTCTGCACTGTACTGCCCTGGAATTCCTTCTGAGCTAGAGCACCACTCTTAGGCCAAGACTCCCTGCCTGTGAGGGACACTTGTGTTGTTGTTCTTCATTTGTTGGTTTGAGTGATTGGTTTTTTTGCCCATGAACCCCCACTGGGAAATAACATACCTCTTGATAGTGAGTTGTTTCTACTTTTTAATTACCATAGTAGGATGGGAGATACTTTCTGAAAGGTAGGAAACTAAATTTGAAAGGGTCAAAACAACTTTGCCTGTCTTTGCAATGTCAGGTTCTTGCTGCCCCAGGGCTGCTTTTACAGGTACCCAAAGAAGAGAGCTACCTTAACAGAAACATGGTTCTTAAATAAGTTCTGAAGATCTGCTAAAATTTAATTTGGCCAGGGACATTAAGGGCAACAAGAGGAGCTTCTATAGGAATGTCAGGGATAAAGGAAGACTGGAAAAATTGTAAGCCCTCTCCAGAAGAAATGGGACACCTGTTTACCCAGAATGTGGGGGTATTCAGTGTCTTTTTTGCCTCAGTCTTCACCAGCAAATATTCCAGCCAGACTGCCCAAGTCCCAAAAGGGAAAAGGCAGGACTGGAGGAATAAAGAACTGCCCACTGTAGAAGATCAGATCCAAGAACACCTAAGGAATCTGAAGGTGCACAAGTCTATGGAACTGGGTAAGAGACACCCCCACATACCTTGAGGAGAGTGACATATGAAGTGGCTAAGCCACCATCCATCATATTTGAGAAGTTGTGGCAGTCCAGTGAAGTTCCTACTGAAATGCAACCCCAGTTTTTAAAAAGGGAAATCAGGAAGACCTGGGGAACTACAGGCTAGTCAGTCTAACTTTAGTGCCCAACAAAGATCATGGAGCAAATTGTCCTGGAAACTATGCGAAGGGATATGGGGAATAAGGAGTTCTGCTTGATCTGCCTGGAGAAGAGAATACTCCAAAGAGACCTCCCAGTACCTAAAGGTGGCCCACAAAAGAGCTGGGGAGGGGCATGTGATGATAGGAGAAAGAGAATGGCTTTAAACTGAAAGATGCATAGTTGAAATAATTCTGGATTCCTTTACATATCTGCAGCAGAAGTGGGCCATGTATGTTCTTTACATATGATTGATTCCTTAAGTGAATAGAAGATTCTGGGTTGTCTGTCAAAGCACAACACTTTTTTTTTGTAAGTTGGTAGTGGTTCTTGCAGCTGAAATAGTTTGATATTTTTGATATTAAAAAAAAAACTGAGCAAAAATCATCTGTTGATCTGTAAGGGTAAAGTATTGCTTTGGCTTGGCAAAATATATAAGGATATGTTGAACTCCTAAGTTTGTGCTCACTGCTTGTTGGTTTTTTTAATTAAGGGTATATTAAAATAGTTTTTATTAAAGTGTGTTGTATTCCCATAACAGAAGGTTTGGGGCTTTAAAAAAAAATTAACACTCTTGTATCCATGACACTATATCTATGAATTATCTTCACAGTTTTTCTGGAGTGACAGCCTACTTGTAATCATTAATAAACAAAAACTTCCCTGCATTTCATGATATGAATGAAATGCAAGGTGTGAGGCAGGGGGAATGTGGAAATACCAGATGTTTCTTCTGGTGCAGCCTTTAGTTCTGTCCTATTGTGTACCTGTCTGAAGTGCTAATACTACATATTTGCATGGTCCTTTAATTGTTTGGTTTGATTATTTTTTGTTGAAACAGGCAACAACAGAGAGACCTTTTATACAGAAGCTATTTCGACCAATTGCTTCAGGAGGACAGTTGCATACTTTGGGAGACCTGCTAAAAGATGTGTGTCCTAGTGCTATCATCACTGAAGGTACTGCAGAAATAACTTTTTGTCCAATAAGATAATTCTTTTTCTGTTGATTTATTGGGTTTTTTTGGTACAGATTTTTTTGGGGTTGTGGTTTTTGTTTTGGGTTTTTTTTCATATGAGTATTTTGGAGGGAGAACTAAAATGTCAGTACCAGAATTTCAGATTTCATTCATTCCTGGCTCTTTACTGTGCCCTGCATGGTTTCAAGAAGGTAAGATTGAGCCCTTAGTCACTCCTGAAAAATTATTCTCTAGAAATTTTATTCTGAAATTTCTGTACTCTTTTGCTATTATGATGATCATAGTAAAAATATTCACATGTTATTTTCTACACTTTTAAAAAAAATATGAAAGTGTCAGCAGATTTTAAGTTACCTTTTATTTTGTATTCCAAAAACTTTTTATATGTAAAACTCCAAAACTGATAGAAATTGAAGATGTTTTCAGAATGCTTTTTTCTGTTCTTGAAGTCCAACCTTTTAAAATGTACCAGTAAGAGATTTTTACAAGTATATAATACTTTATGTATGATTACGAATTAGTATTGTGTAAGCAATCAATGTAATGTATTATTTCATACAATAGCATTTGTTGATCTGCACTTATTCAGGAAATGGGATTTTTTGGATGTAATTTTAGTCTCAAAGCTTACAAGTATTGTAACTGTGATATATGTTTTAGGAGGAATAAGTGTAACAATTATGTGCTCTGCAAATTAAGATCAAAGTTACTTAATGCAAAAGGTTTTTAATTTCTTTTTGCTGTTGTCTTACCAGTACCTGTAAATATGAGGAACTTAATGAGGAACTTAATGAGGAACTTAAGAGAAATGTGTGATAAGCTAGAGAAGATATTGGCACAGAATTTACTGGTGTAGTATCAGCATCTTTTAACAACAAAGCACTGAATTGGAAATCAATATAAAGTTCTGCAATATTTTGTTGTACACAGAAATTGCTTGATTCAAAATTAAACAGTTGTCACAGATTTCTCCCAGTATCAGGATCTTAGAAATACACTGAAATGTCAAAGTACTTTTTTTTACCCTTGTTTAATACTTGTTAACACATGAGAACAGTTTCCAAAAAGAACAGAAGGTAAGAAAAGTATGGAGTATTGCTAACCACGTGTCCATTTTTCATAAAGCTCTTTTAAATTTTGGAGCATTATTTTAAGTAGTGCTTTCCACTAACTGTCCAAAAGATAAAGGGAGATACCAATAGATACATGAGTGTTAGCACCAGCAAGTTTAACCATCTTTAAGTACTTAACTGTCAGTATCATACACACCCTACTGAAAAGGTACAGAGGGAATTTAAAAAAATCATTGGGAAGGATGGATGCATTTTAACTTGAAAGGCAGTCGAGCACAAATGAAATGAAAGAAACTCATAAGCAGTTATGGACAAGTTATTCCAGGATTTAAGGGATGACAATTTTTATGTAGATTTGCCAAAGCTGCAGATGGTGAGTGTGGTAGTTAACTGCCCTTATTGAAAGTGTGAATGTAATACAGTTCTGTCTGAATACCAGTGATGATGCTTCCCATCAGTAGGCCTTCTTTGCAGATATTGACAAAAGCACCAATCTCGGACAGCAGAACAGAAATGTGTTGTGCTAATTGCTTGCTTCGTTTTTGTTAAAAGCTTAAAAAGCCTACATTTATTCAACCCGGACAAAAAAAAAGTTGGAAAAAGAGAAATTAAAGTAGGTGCTGTTCTTACACATAAAAGGAGGGATGTGAAATTCAGTGGGTTTTGGAGTGTTGGAATATGCTTGTCTGTTCCTGTATACGTCTGCTTGAATTTGGCCCAGTTTTTACTGAACAACTTGCAAACTCCAGAGTTTAATAGATCTGGTCCCTCAGCACATTTTCTCCTGTAACACAGTTGGTGTTGTAGTGTCATTCAGTTGTTCTTGTGCTGTGAGTGTTCTCCCCTGCTGGAGAGCTGGGGAAGCTGTCTGAGCTCAGTGCAGAAAACAACGTGGGCTTCTGAGGAGATGTGGGGGTAGACTGATACACAGAGCCAGTGGAGGGAAGGGTAAGAGTCTAAGCAAGTAATTTGGAAGAAAATGAGGGATCTGGGAATCATTAAATGTGATTGGGAGAGTGACTATAAACAGTGTGGCAGAATGAAAGAGATTGGGGAAAAAGCCAAAACCTGACATAATAAATGCGAACACCTGGACAGGGTAAGTGGGGTAGGAGATGATAAAAGGATGAGAGAGAAAAAGAAGCATGTTGCTTGTGGAGCATGCACAGAGCTCGTGCAAGGCATCTGTGAAAGAATGGTGAGTAGATATCCTGCTGGCCAGGTGATTCAGAGAAGGGATTTGGAGAAGCAAATTGAATCAGAAGTTGAAAAGAAGGGTAGGTTGTGCTGGCAGAATGACAAGCTGCAGGTGAAGAGGTGGTCAGGTGGAGCTGGGGGTTGTCAGATAAAGGACTTGAGGAAAGCTTGTTCAAGGTTTGCTGTACTGCAGACAGGAATACAAAGCAGAAATTCAGGCATGGCAACATGGAAAGAAAAAAAGGAAGAAGCAGAATTAGAACAAAACAGAGGGATGATCAAGAAAGGTTCAGGCATAAAGGAAAGTGACCTGGAAAGATGGATGCCCATGAGAGATGTGATTCTTACTGCTAAGGATCATGGACAGGGAAGGACAGTGCTGGTTTAGGCTTGACTGGTAGAGATCATCATACTCTGTTCACTGATTAGTCAATTTAGCCAATAAGTGAATTTAATTATTCTCTTACTTGACTAAATCCACTCATTCATTATTCAAATGTAATGTGCACTATATTAAGTGTTCATGCTCTAATACAGCTTTGAGCTATTAAAAAACCAACTAATTCATCAGACTGTTTAGTGCCATTTTTGAGTTTGCCTGTAGAAATGTTAGCAGCCACAATGAGGAAGAGCATCACCCTTTTCCACCAAGTAGACTAAACTCCTGAGGCTGCAGAACCACAGCACATCTGTGCTATTGAAGTCTTCATGAAACTCATTCAGTAAAATAATTTTCTCTCTGATGCTGGATCACTGAGAATTTAACAAATTTCCTATGTCAACAGATGTTCCATTAGTTCAAAATACAGAGGAGATATGGGTATAGGAGAGTTTAATTTACAAGCATGTTTTGGAAACCTGGGATACCACACTTAAAGGTTTTACTTCTGAAGCAGTTGTCTCCATTTGAAGTTGAATATTTGAAGTTTAGAAGGTGTCAGAGCTGTAGACTGGCTGTACAATCATAATTTCCTTACATACTTACCATTCAGCTTATAATCACTCTGTGCCTCTCATCTCTGTCTTCTGTGAGACTATTGTCTTTGTGCCCAGGCTGGGTGTGTTTTAGTGTCAGGTGTGTGGAGTGAAAAATCAGTCCTAATTCTTGAAGGGATAAATCAAGAATGAATGTGCTTCAAGAAATATTATAATTTAGGCTGCTCAATACTGCCTTTGGGAACAGAATTTAATTCTTTTTTCCCTGGAGAATTCATTCATATGTAATCACAGGCAAGCTGAGGATTACAAATCCACACATTTTATAGAGAGGAGCATTCAGAAAAATCCAGTGATCAGCATGAGTGTTCTGCTGAACAGTTTGCTTGCTTGAAATCAATGAGAACTCTGGGCCTTTGAGTGTGCAAACCCTAGACACTTTCTGAAGTAAAGTTTAGGCCTCTTATAACTATTCTTTTGTCCCACCCTCCAAAAAACTTATATTTATGCCTATAAAATTGCTTTGACTTCAATTTGTGATCTCTAAAATGATGATAATTCAGGAAACTATTGTTAAAATGGTTTCTAAAGGAAAAATAGATTGTAGTCAGACATTAAAAATTGTCCTCTTTGGACTTAGTGTCTTCTAATATATTTCTTATAAAATTGTATATTTTGTCTTAATCTACACTTTATTCTGGTGGAGGCATTAAAATAATATTGTAGCAAACCAGAATACATTATCAAAGGTTTATTAGAAAATAATTAAAAACTTTTTCATGTCTGGATTTTCAGACTAGGCAGTTATCCAAGTTTAGATTTACTTAATTTTTCTGAACAGATGAAAATAAAAGTAGTATCTCATCAAAAGTATGCTTAAAGGTGTAATAGATACTGGAGAAGCAAGTTTTTAAAATCTTTTTACTCTTCTTTTCAAAGCCATTTAGATAATTTTCCCATTAACCTCCCTCTTTAGTGAATTGATTCTCTGGTGACATTAACTGCATCTTTTCTTCAGTGCAACACAATCAATACGATTTTTTTCTTTCTGTTTTTCTCCATCTGTTGACTTTTTTTCCCCCTTTTCCTCTATGGTTTTCTCTTTTCCAATGACTTTTCATTCAACTGGAAGCTTCACGGTGATTGTGGTGGTCGCTTGTCTGTGGTGACATCCGTGGCTGAGCTTTGTGCCGTGGGAACACAGGGAATATATGGTTTTCAGACTCAGCATTTGTAGCTGTATATTGAGCTGTTCCTGCTGCCAGATTCTTAGGGACCACCACAAGAAGAGGGGAGGGAAGGGTTTCAAGAACCACCCACAGTGTCTATATGCCTTTGCTTTAGGAAGCATGGATATAATTAAGTCTTCCTTTTAACTGTGCTGAGAAAAATGTTTCAATGAAAAAATGTATTTATATATCTATATATGTGGATTGAATATAGGCATTGGTTACCAACTGTTGAGAACACGGTGTAAAGAGCACTGTCAAAAGAACAGGTTGAATAATGACATTAAAGGATTGATAGTGAAATGGTCTTTGTAAAATGCTGTGTCAATATTATTTTGGATTGTTATAGACTGCGGGTAACTGTTTAGAATACTGTATTTTATTTAAATTAGCTTATGAAACTATTTATTCAAGGCTTTTATTGTTCGTTGAAGTGCTGTAAAAAATCAAAACTTTGAACTGTTATTATCCCAACCCATACTTTTCTGTCTCTCCTCAAACTGATCCTTTATTCAATTTTATATATACACATAATCATATTTTTTAAAAAATATATATGTGTGTCTGTAAATTTTTTTTCTGCTTAATAAATTCTGTACAGGGCTTATCTTTCTGGGTTGCTAAATAGTTTCATCTGCTTAAGCTGTTAATCAGAGAAAAACTGGTTGATAAAAGACTTTGTTATGGGCATTTTTATACTAAAAGCAGAGTGGCTTTTGTTTAGAGTCCATCCTCTAACTCTTCAGATTTCAAGGAGCATCAGCTTTACCTTCTCTTGTCCTCAGTCACTGCAGTGGAGTTGGAGCAGTGGGCACAGTAGTTGGGAACCCATTTGTCAAAATATGTATCAGGCATTTCAAACATTAGTAGTAATGGTCAGAAAGTGTGAAGAAAAACAGTGGAAGTAGAACAAGCACTAAGAAGCCAGTGTAGTTCTTAAAACTATTGGCAATTACATTAATTATCTTGACTATAAAGGATACCCTGTTTTTCTAAAGCAACATGAGAATGCCTCTCTTTGTTAGTAGCAAACAAAGAATGATTTGGTTTGGAAGGGATCTTAAAGCTCATCTAGTTCCATCTCCACTGCCATGGGCAGGGACACCTTCCCCTATCCCAGGTTGCTCAAGGCCCCATCCAGCCTGGCTTGGACACTTCCAGGGATGGGGCAGCCACAGCTTCTCTGCACAGCCTCTGCCACTGTCTCGCCACCTGCTGAGTAAGGACTTAATTCCTAATATCAAATTTAAACCTGCCCTCTTTCAGTTTCAAGCCATTTCCCTTTTTCCTATCACTTTCTCTCCAGCTCTCTTGGAGGCTTTCTTTAGGTAGTGGAAACATTTAAGAATTCTAAGAATAGTGAAATGTTCAGAGAACCTTCAAGGAAGATGCACTTATTTTCACTTTGTATTACTGCTCCTGCAGTACTGTGCAGTACTTTCTTCCAGAAGGCTAGGTTAGAATTGATCCTCTCTAATTTTGTGTCTTTTGTGTCTGAGTAAGTATTTAGACAGCAAGTGTGTTAAATCATCTGTTTTCTCATTAGCTGAATATTTATTCTTTTTACATGGTTCCTATTTAGCTGCTTCATAGGCAGTGGTTGTGGTTATGTGGCAACAGAAACAGTAAGACCAGGTCACTACCTTCCACTGAACATTGATACATTTCATATGTTTCAGTTTTTTTCTTTGTTCTGGTCTTCCTGTGTTGACATAAAGTTTGAGAAGCAGTGAAATCCTTCTTGTCATGTTTAATAAATATTAAAATCAGTATTTTCAAACTAATCCAATAATCACTTCTGCTGTATTGTAGCCTGCTGTAGTCTTTCTTTAAGGCATGTTATATTTTTGTGTTTAGTTACTGAACTGTATTTTGTCAGTTACACAGCAGTTAATAAATTAAAGTCACCTTAGTCTGAAATTTTACTATGGATAAACCTATATTGTGTATTAGTATATTTTTATTTACTGTATTTCCATAATTGTTTAATTTAATTTGTCTAAAGACTGCATACAATTGAAATCAAATTTGGGAGTTGTGTAGTAATATAGATATACTTAGCTTGCTATTCAGGACTACTATTCCTGACTGTCTAGAGTTTTTGGAAATCCTTCCTGGAAGATGGACAATTTCATTTCAGTTTTCAGTCTTTTAAAGTAAAACATAGCAAGTTCTGTTTGAATATATTAAACTATATAAATAGAAACTATTAAATATAAAATAAACTATTAAATACAAATATAAACTATTAAATATATATTCTGTTTGAATATAGTAAACTGTGTTTAGTTTTCAGTTGTGATTACCCTCTGTTGGAGGAGCATGTTTGTATCTGTTTTATATTTGCTTCTCCCTAGTTGTTCATACTCCAGTCTGAGGCAAGCTGGTCAGTTAGGGTTTTGGGCAGTGTCTCATTATATTTGATCCTGATAGCAGCATCAGGAAAGAGGGGGACTTATTTTTCAGTTCTCTTTTCAACTTGCATTGACCTATCTTATTTTCTGTTCTGTCAATGTCTCTTCTTTTTCCTGCTCATGTTCCTTCATCATCTGTTCCAGTAATAGCTCTTTGTTGTCCTTTGTTACTCTTGTAGTATCTACTTTTGCATCCTCTAAAGCTAACTCTCCTTTGACTAAGCTTATGGTAATTCATATAACTAATTTTGCAGAGTTTCAGACCTTAGCTGATTTCCTTAAGGGATAGATCTAGTTCTCTGGGGTAGTAGTTAGTCAACAGTCACTTCTACTCTGTTAGTTTTTTCTTTTTGCTTTCTGTCTTATTGTCCTGTGGTGTTCTATTATCTAGACTTCAATTTTCTAGAGTTTACTAGCAAATTTCTGTATCACTGGATACAAAAATCTAAAATATTTGGACACCTAGGGACTGTGCCGCTCTATCAGCATTCTTCCTTTTCCTAGTTTCTCTTGCTTTTCATTTGTCCTCCAAGATGACCAATGTCCTGGTTAGTTACTCAAGGAAGTCAGAATAAAGTTGTCCAGTATTGCCCTTCTCATTCACAGTTTTACACTCTTGAAATTTTACATATATTCTTTCCAGCCAACAGTCCAAAATCCTTCAGCTTTGCTTCTCATAGACTGTGCATCATGTAGTTTTGAATCTAGGCTCATGACAGATGGCTTTTTTATTTTAATATGAAACACCCATTCATGAGTGTTTAGAATCAGGGTTAGGATCAGATTATTCTGATTATTCATGCTGCAGCCTATAAATTCATCGTCTGATCTTTTTTCCTATGCTTGTGGATGCCACTTGCACAGACAAAAGTTGGTTCTTTAATTGGACAGTTGTTGTGTGGTGAATTGCAATTGTCTGCAGTAGTTGCAGTTCCAGAAAATTAGGCAGTCATTTAAATAACTTCAGAGTTATTGCTGGTTTTGGGAAGGTTTGTGGATTATGCAGGAACAGGCTAAGATAGAGCTTGATATTGCTTGTGGTCTCTTGGACTGTGTTGGTGTAGTTTCTATGCAAGTAAGGAAGAGAAGATGTTAAGATCATGCCTGCAACTATAGCATGAGGTCTCACACCTGATATGATAGAACACGTTACTTATGGGGATTCTTTCTCAAACTGATGAATAACAAAGTTTTCTGTCCCTGAAGGAGATAATACCATGGCTACTCTCCCCTACTGTCTAAAATTCTCAGTTTTACTCACATTAGGTGGATTACACCACCTGCTTACAGCAAGACTGTTGTTTATGACAGATAATTAAATTAAATGTTATCTATTTGTTGCTTCAAGGAAGTCATGCTGTGTCTCTCCATGATTTTCTGTATTTGGTGATAGCAATCCTGTTGCCAATTAAAGGGTCTTTGTTTCCAGAAGTAATACCATTTCTGAATGTCAGTGTTTATCAAATTGGAAAAAAAAAGTGAATAATTCACAACTATTGGAAAAAAATAGTTTGGTTAGTGCACATTTATGAAGTTCCTGTAAATGAACATCCTAATACTGTAAACAGTTCATTTAGAAATAGTGACTCATTAGGAGAAAGGGAGGAACACAGTATGATCTTACATAACTACAAAGCAGCAAGAGGAAACAGTGTTGAGTTCAACAGAATGCTTTGAAGAGGCAAAGGGTTAAAATGATAGAAAACAGAGGTCTGGGGGGGAAAGACTTTTCCTCTTCCCCACCAGAAATTTAAGACATTGGGCATAATGCAAAGATAAAAATGGTGTAATGCAAAAGAAAGCAGTTTTCTTGCACTGCTATCATGTCTAAACAATTCTGGATACAATTTTAATTTGCAAGTGTTGTTGAAGTCTTCATAAAACTTGTTTTGATTTTTGTCTCATGCTTCCTTGAAGGCTCAAATGGTAAACATTTGGACATAATGACGCAAACAGTAGGCTATCAATCATTCCCAGTTTTCACAGCATTGTTGTTCATTCAGAAAAGCTGCATGAACTGACCTCTTTCTAAAGCAGTGTCATTAGTTCTTTCAGAAATAAAACAAGGATCAAAAAGACTTTCAGGATTTTTCTCTTAAGACTTGCTGTACTGAATGATTTTGGAAAATTAGGGATCAACTGTTTTCAATTAACTCTCAGCTTTTTTCAATGTATAATGTATGAGAGACTACATATTAATTGTTTTTGTTCTCTCTGTTTTTTAAGCATTGACTTCCAGTAAATTAGTTAAACAGAAAATTGAATTTAGATTAGATTTGCCATGTAGACTCCTAATTTTGATACAAATGAGAAATTGTGCAACAGAAGGAGGTAAATTTATGCAGTGTGAATGTCTTTGGATAGACATGAAATATGACTGGGCTTGCTCTGCCTGAGGTCAGAATTAGCTTGACGTGGGGCTTACTGTGGGAATTGGAGCAGCACAGCACTGTCCCATTCCTTGCTGCTCCTGTGGTGAGCAAACTGAGGGAGTCTTTGCTCCCTATGTCTGACTAGTAAGTCTGATTGCATATGCTGTCTCAGACTGGTCTGCTTTTCAATGTTGTGGAGGTAAAGTGTTGAAATACTTTCCCAGGCCACCTAAATTAAAAATATAACAAGCCCTGGGCAGTTCTGGACACTTCATTAGCCACACTTTCATCCCACGTGGCTATGAGAGTGTTGTGAAGGGTTAGTGGTCTTGTAGAGAGTGGGTGTACTAGAAGATGGTTAAAAGCTGGCTAGTGGTATGAGTTCAGGCCACTGGCTGCTCTGCTCTGGGAGTCATCCTCTGGCCACAGCTCATCTTCAGACACTGCTTGAGCTATTCCGCCCTCCTGGCGGCCTTGTCTCAGTGGTGCTTTCCGTGTTGGAGGAGGTCATCCTGTACTTCTCCTTTCTGGTGTGACTCATTATTTGTGCCTCTTGTCTTTTCCTAACTAGGCCATCTGCTTGGATTATCCTTCTGCATCTGACTTGCATCTTACTGCTGACTTCTTGATTTTTGTTGGTTTTTTTTACACCCACAAGCACCTACCTGCCCCAGTTGCCTTTTTTTAAGTTGAAGTGGAAACTTTTTTTCTGTGTTCAAGTTGCATACCTTTTGATTTTAGTAGTCCTTTTTAATCAAAAGGGGTGGAAGTCCAGAGGTTGGCTTGAAATTATGGAATTAATAGTCATGGCTACACAATTAATTAATATAGATTTAATTTGTCGTGACCACATGGAAAGGTGCAGATAATCTGAGAATAATGTGCAGTTGTGCTTCTTGTTAGCCATCTTCATTTCTAAACAAACTCTTTACATAATCAGAGAGGGCTTCTGTTGTGTGCAGGATGTTCTGGCTCACTTGCTCCTAAAAGGAAACATAGTGGGTATGTGGGGCTGCTGGTGATCTTTCTGCATACAATTTCCTGGGAAACACTGAACATAGCTTGGTTTTCAGGGTTTCTCTAACTTAACCTCAATTGACTCTACAAGGATTATCCATCTGGTAGCTTATGAATGCTTTCCTCCTTTCCTGTTGGCAAATGGGATGGAATTCAGTAAGTCCAAATGCCAAGATTCTGCACCTAGGACAGAGTAGCGTGGAGCACAGATATTACCTGAGAGAGGAGTGGCTGGAGAGCAGACCTGCAGAAAAGGGTCTGGGGGTGCTGGCTAGGGGCAGTCTCAGTGTGAGGCAGCTGTGTGTCCTGGCAGCCAGGAGAGCAGACCACACCCTGGGGTGCATCAAGCACAGCACAGCCAGTAAGAAGAGGTGATTATCCCACTGTATCCAGCATCAGTGCAGCCTCACCTGGAGTGCTGTGTGCACTTCTGGGTCCCACAGTGTAAGGCTGTTAAGGCACTCAGGTGCCTCCAGAGGGGAGCAACAAAGCTGGTGATGGGGCTGGAAGCATGTCCTGTGAGGAGCAGCTTCCTGAGGAAGGGAAGTGGAGAGGGAGGCACTAAGTTCTTCCCTGGGTATCCAGTGATAGGACATGTGGGAATAGCTCAAAGCTGCACTGGGGAGGTTTGGACTGGACCTTGTGAAGCATTTCTTTACCATGAGTGTGGTCAAACAGCAGAACAGTTTTCTAGAGAGGTTGGGAGATGCTCCAAGCCTGTCAGTGTTTAAGAGGCATTTGCACAATGCCCTTAATAATGTGCTCTAACTTTTGGCCAGCCCCAGATTTCTCAGGCAGTGGGTGAGATGATCATTGTAGGTCCCTTCCAGCTGCCACAGTCTGTGCTAGCCTGCTCTTTGGCCCTGTGTCCAGCAGCTTTGCTAACATCACAAGAGTAATGTGCTGTTTCTTTGTCACTTAGAAGTGGTTTCTGGGCAGGCCCAGGCACGCACACTCAGAATGGTAAACTGTAGGAAGAGGTACAGCAAATAGGGAAATAATCCTGTTTCTCAGACAAGCCTTTGGAAATTTGTTCAGCTTCAGCTAAATTTGTTCTGCCGGCCACCCAATAAGTTTTATTAGTATCAGACTCCAGACTATTCTCTTTAAATTAGTCAAAAGGCCAATGACTTTATTCAGACACAAGAAGAAGTTTTTTAAGTCTGTCATTAACAGTGGTAGTATGAAATGGAGAAAGTAAAATCCTCGACAGAGCAAAAGAACTTCTTCAAAATTTAGTTTATTCGGTTTGAAAATCTCAAGCCAGCATTTCTAAAATGCTTTCCTGAAGAGAGGTGAGGTTTTTCATCCTAGAATAATAGTCTGCTCTTCCCAGGAACATCAGTGTCCTACCACCAATTTCCTGACTGAGTGCTATATAGATTTGGAAATCTAGGCAGTTAGGAAAATATTGTGGAAAAATACTGACAGAAAACCTGCCTGATTTCTAATCATCTGCTATGTATGTGAGTTTTAGGAGAACTCTTGGGATCGAAGCATCTTGACAGTGTGTTTTGGTTGTGTTGAATTTTCAGTTTTAAAATGAGTATTTTTTGTGTTTTAGGAGGAGACTGCAGGTTCCTTACGCACTGTACACGTTGCAGTGCGTTCCCACAGAATTTATCACTTAGATAAAAGATGAGTGAAGAGAGACAAAAAAGGAGGAGAAATTAAGAGGCACAGAGGGGTGATGTGGCTTGTACCTGGTCACACTGAGGTCAGTAGCAGAGTTAAGAATTGGATTTTTTTGAGTCATGATCTGAATGAATCTGTCATACTCCAGAGGCCACAGAAGGTCACTCAGTATGAGTGAGCCATCAAAAACTTCACAGTAAGAAACCCAAACCAAACTTTTGGTTTTTCATATATCCTTGCTCGCAGAAATAAGCATGTCAGCAACAGCTGAAGTACACGAAGTACATAGATTTACAGGCTATTTCTTATGGTTAGTGTCACAGAAAATGTGACAATGCCTTTAGTGGTATAATTAGTTCAAGAGTAACTGGAGATTTGGGTCTACCAAAACTTTAAGGAGACAGTAATAACCTCTGTGAAGATCCACAATGTGAAGTTCTCAACCAGGACACTGCAGCCCACAAACATTTAAATTATTTGCTGTCAGTGTTTTTATTTATACTAGTTAACAGAAGTGGGCTAGAACATGTGTTGTTTGTGCTGTGTGACTGTTAGCAGTTCTTGGGCATAATTTTGGTCAAGGCATATTAATATTATCCCAGAAAATTTGAGCAGGGCTTATGGATTAACAGTTTGGGGTCTGTTCTCAATAGGCAGTAGAGAGGGGCAGATAATTTAGCTGAATAGGCATGAGCTGTTCTCTGGCATTTGCCCTGAAGTTCAAATAGTGGGTTCTGGCCCATTTTGAAAATTATATTTATATATATCTTTATATATTTTATATACCTTTTATATATATATATACCTATATATATATTTTATATATATATACACACCTTTAAATTAGATGTATGTACTGTGTCTTTGGGGGTTGGCTGAGTGAAATCATTCCCATCTTCCTTGAATCTCTCTTGTAGTCTGGTTCTGTTTTGTCTTGATGCATCTAGGTTGCATCGAGATGTAACTTAGGATGCACCTGATTTTTCCAGGAAATAAACTTATAGGGCTGGAAAAAATAGAACTGCAAAACTAAAGGACCTACAAAAAATAATTAGGAGGAAAATAGCAGTTTTACTAGTACTGTAAAGGAGAATAATCCATTGTGTCCTACTCTCTTCTTTAAGGATTCAGCAACACTTGCTAACAGTAGTTGTCCCCTGCTTTAATACCCCATTTTAATCAGAGATTTTAGTAACTTCACAATCAGTGGATAAACAGTGGATAACTTTATTTTTTACTTTGCACCTGTAGCCATTTGGAGAATATCTGTTAAAAAATAGAGATAAAACCATTCCTTATGTTGAAGCCAAAGTCTTATGCAGTGGTTTGGCTTGTGCACAGGAGCTGCTACAGTCAGTGAAGATTTGAATGCACTTGTGCTGCTTATCCTTTTTCCAGGTGGCATCATCACCACATTTACAATGGCAAAATGCAGCAGGTCTCTACACTTTGGCAAACTTCACGAGCTCCAGTATCTTTGTGCAAGCTGTCACCAGCCATTTAAACCAAGAAGCCACATGTATGAACCAGACAGAGAAATAGATGCTTTCCTGACACTTGTGATGTTGGGCATAAGCATCCTCAGATGGAGAGATGGCTGCAAAGCCAGTTCTCTTTAGTGCTGTGAGCTAATGCAGCCAAATTTGTGGTAATTAATTTCAGACCTGTGCTTGTCTACACAGCTAATGATTCCTAATAATCTTGCTAACTAATTAATGATGCTAACCTAGCAAACTTTGTTTGCAAATACTGTATGTTTGTGTTGTAAGCTTTATGGATCTGTTTTTCTACTATAAAGCAGAAAAATACCTTCTGAACTCTTAATTTAAAAATATTTAAATTATGAGTCAAACTCTCATTAAAAACAAAGATTATAGTATAATCTAACAGCTTTGCAGCTAACTGTCTTAATATTTTGGAATAGAAAAGCTGAAAAGAACTTTTGATGAAAACCTTCTTCTAATCTCAACTCTGACCAGGTAGCTGTCAACAACCCTTTGAGAAGGGGTTGTTATTTTTTTAGTGTTCAGTGTAGAGAGTCCTGCAGGTATTCCATTCCTCCTTTCACCACTCTTTCCTGAATTTTTCAATGCTAGATTCTTTAATTTTACTATGGTAGAGATCTCTAAATACTTTAGTCTACTAGCTGTTCAAAAGAACCTACAGTACATGTATTAAAAATAGGTATTTCATGTGTGCAAACTCTACAGCCTGCTCATTACAGAATTTATTTTTTGATGAGTAAGGGCCCGGAAGACTCTAATGTAAGTATTTTAGCAAGGGTTTGTATTTCTCTGATAAACAGCACTCCCCTTCTGTTTGTGATCACAGGATGAAAGCTCTCTAAGCTTGTATATGTACATTTTTACTGCTACATCATGTAGTGTGCTCTTAAGATTGAGATCTCATTCCCCAGGAAGCATTTCTGTCTAAGATTAATTGCCCTTTTAAAATCAGTGTTTGATGTATTCCTTTGGCTATATCCTGACTCACTTTAACCCTCTTTGACCTGACCCCACTGACTATTACTGCCATGGCTGGAGCAGAAATCCTTCAGCCTGATGTATGCAGTAGAGACTTGAGCCTGTGGTTTTTCACATCAATGGATTCAATTAGCTGAGTTTTTACTGATCAGCTTAGCAGAGGTTGAAGAATTTGTCAGACACGGAACAAAACTGTCCATACTTTGAATATAATGAAATAGCTCATCTCAATTTTCACATGGAGTTTGCTTGTGAAGTTGTTTACTTTGTTAAATAACGTAAATAATAATCTTGGAAGTAGCATTTTCAAAAAGGAAAAACCAGTTTATTTTTCTCTAGTTAAGTAGGGGAAGGCACAAAACATGAAAACAGCCATTAAGCCTTGAATCTGTATGTGTCACTTATCACTCTTCAGCCAAATGGTTTTAACCAGTGTTGATGTCCCAATGTCCACTTTTGAATTTGATGTATTAAACTGGGCAGATAAAATAGCAATTAGCATTATGGCTGGAAAACAAGTGAACGTGCTGGTCTCTTCTGTATTGAGAGTGATTTTTCAGAAACAGTAATCCTTCTGTGCTTTGCTAGGAGTAGGTTTGATTAGCTGAAAAGTTCTTTATAAAAGGTGGACGGCCATTAAGATCAAGAATATTTGCAGGCATGATGTGAATTAGAGTAACTTGAAAATGAAGTAAACTTGAGGTGGAAAGTTCAAGAATGCCATTAAAAACCTTTAAAAGTGTATGAATGTGGATATGCTTAGAGGATATATAATATGATTGCATAGAGAATTTGTTATTTGTTTGGCATAATAGCATTTTGAAAACAATGACATTATAAAAATTCTCACAAACTACTAGTAACAAGGTCTTTTACAGCAAATTGATTTGCTCTAGACCAAACTTTGTAGAGATAAATCTTTATCAAATGTGATTTTTGTTTGTTTTTTTTTTCTCCAAGAACCATATTGATCACGTTTAGCTCCCTAGCTGCATAGAGAGCGAGCCCTAATTTCTGAAGGTCAGTTTTACACTGTTTGGAAGGAAGGGCAACCTCAAATCTAATTAAGGGCATAGTGCATAAAAGGGTTAACTTCTGGTAAGTCAAGATGACTGCTGTCCAAAAAAGCTACACAACTCTTAAAAGTGATTTAGCTCTCCTTCAACAATGGAAAATATATCATGGACAAGTTGGCCTCAATTTGTCACACATTCAAGTGTTTATCTTTTAATGCACACCCTGCCTGTTCCTCATGTATCTAAATGTGTTGTGTGCTTTGTGCTTGCTTGTTACATGGAACAGCAGCATGATTTACACTGAACTTTCTCACTTTGTTCACATGTGAATGACCAAACTTAATGCATTGTAGAAAATTGTTTTATAAGCCTCAGCTGCTAACCCCAGGCTTTTATCAACTAGTACAGGTTTATTGCTAGTTCAAAGATGAGGCTAAGACACTGATGCTAAGGGAGAAGGGTTACAAGAATATTCCCTGGGAGTTTAGTCTTAATTTTTTTTTTTATTCTGCCTGAAGCTAGATGTTTGATGGGAAGCATCTTTGGCCTTGTAAGGTCTTCTATGAAATGTCAGATTTTTAAGAAAGGTATTTTAGAGTTCTGTCATAAATTAGTTTGGGACTTATTCCAAGAACCCTATTTTAAAAACTTCTATGAAATATAGAAGAATAAAATAATTTAAAACAACAGCAATAAATTTTAGTTAAGTAAAGCTTATCCATTTCCACCCTCCATCTGCTTTTCCTTTGAGTTGCATGAACTCTTGTACAAAAGGAAAAGTTTCCTTGTCTTGCATGGCGTCACTGTCAGTGTTAACTGTTTTGGGAAATTGTTAAAAATAGTCTGCTCAGGTTTAGTCTGCTTAATGCTGTTTCAGACCAAATTCACCTCCTCTAAAAACTTTTTGAGTGCACTAGAAAAAAGGTTTTTTAGTTCATTTGCATGCTTCCTGGCTCCTGTGAGATTAGAAGTGTAAGCCAGGTTTTCATCTTCTGCTTCAAAGCATCATAAACTTTTACTTGTGGTGATTACTTTAATCTGTTTTTTTGCTATGTTTCAAAAGTGTGGCTGTCTAACCTGAGGATAGATTTGAGGTAAAAGATGACAGGAAATAACAAGAGAGAAGAGTTGCATGGAAAAGAAAATGATGAATAGAGTGATGCCAAATACTTGATTTCATCTCAGTATTCAGTGATATTTAATGTAGATGATGGTAATATTGCATATGATAATATTGCACTTCTATTTGGGAGATAGAGAAGGCAGGATGGTGCCTGGGATAATCCAAGGAAGGTAATCATATAAGAACTGTGACAAAGAAAGTTTTGTCCTGACCATTAAGTCACAGATGTCTAAATTCAAGTTAAGATGTTTATACCACAAAGATCACAAAAATCCCAGCCAACTGGCCTGTGTCAAAACCATGTAAAGAAGTAGAGCAATAATTAAAGTTAAATTAGTGGATATGGGTTTAATATCAGTCCATATTTGTATCTTGCCTGGAGGTGGGCTTTTGTAGTCAGGTACTCTGCAAGAATAGAGTTCACTGAAGTTGATACAGGTCTAGTTCTATCATAGCATTTTGGACAAGTACTTCCTATGAGGGGCTCTGGTAAGATGACATGAAGGCACTTAAGGGTTAAATTGAGACAATATGAGTGACAAAACACTTCAGGATCAGGAGACTGATGTTTCTAGATTTTTATTTTGGAGAAGAATTTTAAAAAATCAACTTAATTAGTTAGAAAAGATAGGTTGAACACTCTTGTTCTGTTATCTGTAGGTTGTTCAGTGAAGTATTAAAAATTAATATTAAGGGATTTTAAAACAAAATACAAAGTTGTAGCTTTTATTTACCATACCCCAAACTGGAAACAGACATTTAGGAAAACAATGACCTTCAGTTTGAGCAATTGAACTCATGTTACTACTAAATGGTTAAAATGAGTGATATTGTCTTGTTGCTGACAGTTAACTAAATCTATGTCATGGTTTATTTACATTCATGTCAGGCAGTTGAGTCTATCCAGGAACTGTCATTCTCCAAACCACATCTTGTGTTTGGAACAATTCTTATTTCAGACGCAGAATCATTTTGAGAAATAAATTTGTACAGAATAATGCACTGACCTTGTATTTCTGTGGGTGAGTGCTTCACCTGAAGTCAGCTTCAGTGGCTTTCCCCAGTGCTGGTGAGGTAGGTAGGCAGGAAGGAAAAGTCAGTCCTGTGCTTTCATGTCACATATCAGCATCTAAAATTTTTGAGGTCAGAGGAACCTTTTGTTGTGGCTAGGCTATTGTAGAGTTGGCTTTGCAGAACTCTTTGTGTGTTCTTGCTCTTGGTCAGAGGATGCTGAACAGCATCTCTGCTGACATGATCCATCTGTGTGTCTCCTGAAACTGGTCATCATTCCAGCTTTGGGGAGAGGAAGAGAATAAGGATTTTGGTACTTTGTGTGGTTGAAGTGAGGTTAAAGGCATGTTAAGATTGCTATGGAAAATGAGTCACTTCTAGCAATAGAGCCTACTGCTGTGGCAAGCAGGGTTGTGTTGCACAAGATGGAATTCACGGAAAAGTAAGGATATCCTGGGATATGCTGGCTAAAATAGGCTAGTGTGAAGCTTCTGAAAGCTCATAAGACTTTATTCCTAGTTAAAAAATTCTAAATTCTAACTAAAAATACCCTGCTCAATTGAACGTGTAGTAAACTTAGACCTTGAAGCTATAGTTTCTTTAGTATGAAATACTTGTTTTACTAAAGAATATGTTTGCTGTCTGAAGTACCTGTGCTGGGTTCATTCGAAGAGCAGAATATCATTTGGCCATGAGATTTCACCAAAATCAACTTTTCATGCACTTCCCATGAAATTACATAGGTATTGAGCTCTTGTTAGTACTCAGCTGATTAAGTACAATTTTTTTCTATACAAATTTATTTTTCTATTTGATCCCTTTATGTTGAGGTTGTCATCACTGTGGAATCAGAACACTTCACTGTATTTCTGTACCTTGGTCACTGTTACACATACACATGCCAGAAACTGATTGGAGATGCTCCAGTTAGATTGGGGTTTATTAATGGAAAAGCCTGTAATAATATATGTTAGTTTCTAATATGTTTTTAAAGAAAAGTAAAGCGTGAATATTTAATTTATACATGGGTTTAATTCATTCTGTAGCTCTGGTTGCTCATTGAGCAAAGAAATATTTTGCCATGAATTAAAAAATATATGGTATCTGCCTATAGTAAGTACTGCAGAAGTGATGTGAAAATGTTCATAAATGCTCCTTTGCCTATTTTTTGCTTTTTTTGCATTTTATGAACACATGGATTTTTTGTAGCACACACAATGAAAATAATTGTGAAGCTTGTTTTGTTGTAAATGGTATCCTGCCTTTGTCAATTTTAATATTGGACATTTGAACTGTTTGGACAGGTTACTATTAATCTAGGTAGGTGCTCTTTGTCACGTTTCAGGGCTAACAAATTAAACCATTGCTGACTTTATTAAGGTTTTAGGGGTTTTAGAGATGCTACCTATTTAAAAGCACAAGAAGAGAAGTATGTTCATCAAATATTGGTGTTTCTGCTACCAGTGCTGAAGTCACTGGTGGAGAATTTCTTTAGACTCTGAGGCTTGTCAGGGGCTGTCTTGTCTCTCTAGGTCCTAGAATTTCCAACCTGATGTGCCCAGAGAGGGAAAGAAGAACTTCAGCCACTGTCCGGTGCTTTCCTACCACATGTGGTTACAAATTAGAATAGTCTTTGAATTTGCTTACTAATATAGAATAATCTTTTGTAAATAAGTGTACAGTTGCCTGTGTGATCCTTGGTGCTGGACCAGAGACCTGGCTTCCAAGAAGGAAATTTTCACTTTTGCTTACCAGAAATTTGGCCTTGCCCAGCTTTGGCTTCTGGCTTTCAAAACTGGGTCAGCAAAATCATTCAGTAGCAAACTTAGTGGTTGCACACTACATTACTCCCACCAGGCACATTACTGAAAGCTATGTTTCTCTAAGTAATTTCCTATGACATCCTTCAGAGGTAGATAAAATCTTTCCAGTGAAGTTGTTGGTGTGTCTCTTCAGATTCAGAGATGTCTGAGGCACCAGGTGCTGAGTACACACTGTTCTCCTGCCAGATAATCTGAGGAGCAGAAAAAATAGAGAGGAAAGCAGCCACATCACAGTCACAAAAAGAAAATTCTGCTCCTTATAATGCTGTTCCAAGATCAGTTTTCTACAATATGGCATAGCCTATTGTCAGGAATACCTTTAGTATCATCTCCAGAGCACATGATATATTCTGAAGATAAGCAACCAAATGTCTATGGCCCACTTCACAGCTGGAAAAGCTGGCATCCAGTTATGTTGCACTATTAAAATGCTGCTACTGCATGGAAGTTGGTTGTGTTTACTCCTTATACATTTTAGTATCCTTGTCTATAGTCCTGTGGCCTAGTACCATACAAGAAATGCATTGTTTGCCCCTAATTTGAAGTACCAGGTTCTATTTACCTTTTTAGGGTTGTAAAGCCCATTTTATAAGTGGTGCTGTCCCTGACTACAGGCAGATTCTAGGACTTGCTATGCAGAGAACTTGCATACTGAGGATTCTAATTGAGTACTCCAGGGGCACTTTTGCTAAAGCCTGAATCTGAATATCTTGTATTGTCTATCTGTTAATGGATTTAAGCCTACTAAATTGCCCTGACAGGTGATTGCTTGAGGCCACAAATCAGAAGGGAGGTATTTCATCCCACTAAAGAATTTTAAGTGGTACATCACAGATGTAGTCTGGCTAGAGGAGCTGTCTTGTGTAGGTGAAAGGGAGTGTGTCATTGCAGCACTGGGGAGCATTGAGGTGCTAATCTGGATAAAAACTGGCTGAAGTAAGTACCTGTGGCAGGCAGTGCCTTCTCACTATTAGGTTCTCAGGCAATTGAATCTGTCTCAAAACTAAACCAATCTTTTATGCCCATCTTCAGTTCTTTCTTTCAAATAATAACGTAACTCGGTAGAAAAATTTATTGAGACGCATCAGTGCTCATGTGCAACCATCTGAATTGATGCTGAATGAGCTAATTTTCCTATTACTGAGTAGATGAGTTTGCAAGCAGCAACTTATATAGCTGAAGGAAAGAAAAAAACTTACTGTGTGATACCATGACATGGCACATCTTCCCACCTTCTCTGAAGGCTACAGATTTTCTTGTTTGTTCTTCCGCTGTGTCTCGCTGATTCCTGGATATTGAGGGGTTTTAAAGGAAGCTGGGATTAGCAACAGTGAATATTGTAGTTAGAGCATTCCCTTAAAGAAGAGAGAGTGGGCTCAAGCTGCCTCAAGTTGGGGAGGGCTTTGAGCCACTCTCTCAAGGACTCACTTGAGATGCAACAGGCCACTCTCTCTTGCTTCCTCCCAGCAGATGCCTATCTGCAAAGAGAGTCCTCTGCAATGTGTTCTTGTTGTGGTTTCCTCATCAGGAGCATGGAGCCACCTTGTTGGTGACAGAGGAGCAGATCTCTTCCTAAGCCCTTCACTTCAGAGGTTCTTGTTTGTCTCTGTTTTCTGTACAGAGCTGGAAAACCCTTCTGACTTTACATGGTACGATTAATTAGCCTGAGTCTGGTCAACACTTTAAGTGTTGCAGCCTTGAGTTATGTCTAAGCTAAGTCAGGTGAAAAAATGTCTTAGTACATAACATATAAGCATTGTTATCTGCCTTCTGGAGATGGAATATTGTTCAGTTTTACCAAAAAGTGTTACCATCTGTGCTTACAGCTTGCCTCTGGTAACTTGAGGGGGCTATGGTACCTTCTCCATTGTTACAGCTCTACAAGGAAAGTGGTAAAAAATGATTTAATCTTGGGACAACCACTCTGATAGATGACTTAATTAGTTTTCAGGGTTTTTTGGTTGTTTTGTTTTTTGCAAGTGCCAAAACAGTGTATGTTACTTGAGCATCACTTCAATAAATAGAAGCACTCTGATTTTAAGTAGCACTGTGAAAACTTATAAAACACAGATTGCTATGCTTTTATTTTTCTTGTATTTCTGCTTCATCTTGCTCCCAAAAGTAATTTGCAGCAAAGCAAAAAAAAGAAATCTTAGGTCATGTGATAAATAACATGTAACTCAGTTCTGATAGGATTTTAAGAGGACAAAAAAAGTTGGGGAGGTTACTGGAAAATTTGAATTAGTGGTTTTGATGAAATCCTGTTTATTTTTTCACTACATTACCGAACATTGTAGAATGGGTATTGACAGTAATAATATCATCAGGTCTGGACCCTGTGCACTGCAGATGAACAGAGTTATTTACCCTAATTTTCATCATTATCCAATGATGTGGAATGGCATTACTTTGTAATTAGGTCATTTACATTTTATACCACTAATTTAAATATCTGTTGTGTTTAGCAACTTGTACACTTCATAGCAGCATTTCGTCACTTTAAAAAGGCTTCTTGTGATCATAGAATGTGGGTTGGGGAAGAAGAGGACAGCAGGTTCATGTGTCAAGCTGCATCTAAAATCATGGAAAAAAATATTTTGTAAATCTCTTAATCTATTGTATCTCTAAAACAGGTGGATGAAGTTTTCATGATAGCTAGCAAATCGTTCAGGACTCAGATCGCAGTGGAAGTGGATAATAATTAGACAGCCCTTGAGAATATAAGAATATTTTTCAGTAATTGTTTTAGTGTCTTTGCTGTTTACAACTTTTTGCTGCAAAAAGCAGAGAAGAGTCTATATGAGAGACACTCTGATTTATAATTGGATGTGTGATGGAAAACGTGAAAGTTGAGGAAAGTTTGGGTAAATGTGCCTTAAGTGAGAGTTGTGGTTCCTAGTAAGAAAAGGAGAGAAGAATGTTGAAGTAAAAGCAATAGATTTTGTGAAAGAAGGCTGCAGTAAATACAGAATTGGGAGATAAGATCTCTTCAGTCAAGCCTCAAGGGGAAAAGGAATTAAGGAGAAGTGATGCTTTGTCAGAGATAATACTAAAGCACAAACAATGCTAATGCAGAGATTTAGATTTTAATTAAACTGGTAAATTCTTCATTGACCTCTGAGGCTTTCTCAGTTTGCCAAGGAACAGAATAAAAGACTTGTATGAGAAAGGGTAAGGACAAAGCTGGGTAAGGAGCAAGGAACATCAAGATTACCTGCACTTCATTTTCAAGCAAGAGTAGGCACGTGCACACACATACGTATGTTGCACAGTAATGGAAGAGCCAAAGAAAATGTTTATAATTTATAAGCCTTTCCTTCAATGGCAAGAAAATGATACTGGGGTTCTAAAGCTTTTAATTCTTATTTTTTGCAAGTTTGGCTAAAAAGAGTCAGGTGCATTCTGTCATCTGGTTTTATGTAAATTAGTTGTTTCTGGAAATTAAATAATACTATGAAACATGAAAAGTCATCAGCTCACACCAACTTAAGGAATACCATAGGTAGGTTTTAATTTTTAAGTGTTAAATACAAATATTTGGAGGTTACTTAAAAATATTTAGATGTTCCCTAACTTCCAAGAAGAAGGAAAACTGGTGGTGTAAACGAATGAAGGCACCACCACAACTGGGTTTCTGAGAGCTTTTCTTTGGGAATTAATTCTTTTGACAATCTGATTCAGAGTGTTTCAGCTCAATAAATACCTGTTTTGGCTAGAAATACCAGAAGTTCATTTTTAAATTATGTGCTTTGTTCTTCAGACTTGTCTCCAATAATACCAGAAACCAGCAAGTGTTTATGCTTAATTTAGTGTGATACTGTGTGTATTATGCCATTTAGAGAATCAAGACTTTGTACAAAATATACCATATGTAGGTGACAAGAAACAAAAGTATAATGCTTTATTTTAAGCAAACACAACTGTCTGCTCTTGCAGGAAGAATTATTACTAGCAAAAAGGCAACTACATGTTTAGGATGATTTTTTTTACCAGCTGTGTGGGCATAGATAGCTGATTATACTACAAACTTCTTCAGGCAGCTGTCAAATCATTTTGGCTACCAAACAAATGTGATTTCACCTGTGTTATAAAATAGAAATTACACTACAAGTGGGGCCACTGAATGCAAGAACCAGTAATGGTACCTACACTTCTAGATTCTGTTCTCTTCCATGCAGCTCTTGGCCAGGATGGTGGTTTGTTCTGTTATAAAGACACTGGAGTGGGACATAAAATGCCAATTAGTGCATGCAGTAATACTTTTGAGTACTGAGTGGGGAGTTCACTGTGGTAGGTCCATGTGAGAATGCCATAGTATAGAATAAAATGAGTGAAAGGTCACTGCCTACTTTTCTCCCTGCTAACCATTATTTGGAGCATATTTCATATGCTCTTTTCATCCCTTGTCTCTGAAATAAATTTTCATTTTTTGTTGTTTTAGTTCATGTCATGACTGTTATGTCAGTTGCTTTAGCTGGTTCCCATCATTTGAATCAAAGGATCAAAGTACTTGCATCGTCCGGGACAAGTATAAATAAAAAGAATTGAAAATACTCTTGTTATACTGGGAATAATTTGCTAACTTTGCTTTTCCAAGAGATGAAACTAAGTGAGAAAAAGCCGGTGCCAACTCTGCCTTTGGAGTAACTCTGAAATATTGCTAGTGATTTATGTAAATGATTCTTAGCAAAACAAGATCACTTCAGGAATAATGCATGTATTATATTACACATAGTCCAGCTCTTTCAGGAGATCACAGTATTAAGAATACAACTTACCAGTATGTTTTGGGAAGCTCAATATTTTGAGCATGATCTGTGTAAAATTCATATGCCTTACAGCTGGGTGAGATGGATTTGCCTTAACTGGGTTGACAACAAGCTGGGATCACTGGAGGATTAAAAAAAGCCCCTCTTGCAACTAGTAAAGAAAAGTGGCACTTTCATTAAGTTTTACTTAATTCCGGTTTTGTCTTGGAATTAATTTTAACTCAGAGTTTCTGTTTTAGATGATACAAATCTCAGCTTTCTCCACACTGATATTTCCTATTTTTCGTTCTGTTAAATGTTGAACTCGGTAACACCAATTAAATCTACCGTAAATTAAGTATGAGTAAATGTTTAATCTTCCTGTGAACTTTGAATGGTATACTAGTGGTTTCTCTTTTTCTTTGAATTAGATGGAGAGCAGAAGACTCAAGTGATGATTCATGGAATTGAGCCAATGCTGGAAACACCCATTCAGTGGCTAAGCGAACATATGAGCTATCCAGATAATTTTCTCCACATTAGTATCATTCCCCGACCTACTGATTGAAACTCAGCTGTATTCCTATGAGGAGCATTCTCAAGCTGGAATTCTAAGGGCATGTCAACTTCTTGCTTCTGTCAGTCTTGACAGAGGCAGCCTGACCAGAAAAAAAGAAACCAACAAAAAGCCGAAACAAAACAAGAAGTCCTCACTGCTGTAAGCCAAACAGGAAGAGAGATCCTATCATCAGATAAGGGCAATTGGGCTGATCTTATTTTGCATCACTGCTGCGTTTGTTCACTGCTGTAATTAAATCAGTTGCGATATGAAAGAATTTACAGGACTTCTGCAAGTCTGCTGTTTTCTTGTAAAATATAATGAAGCTGAAACTGTCAGCCGAAGAGCAAATGGAAATATGCCACTTGATTGTATTTCTGATTAACAAATAAACAGGGCTGTTTCCTAAAGAGGTAGTGTTTCAGCTTTGAGGGTGGAAACATTGGTTTAATTTTCTAGAAAGTTAGACACTGAGAGATTTGGTTACCAATAGCTTTTTGTAAAAGATCAAATTACTGTAAATCCATCTTTCCTTAATGAGAAGTTCATGTTTACAGTATATGTATTGGTATGCAAATGATCTTTTAACTTTGATAACAAGCAGTGAGAGATTTTAAAGTAAGCCCTGAGCATGTTTTGTCAGTTAAAAACATGCACAACTTAATAATTACAAATACTCTTGATTTGTATGCTGTCACTGAATACTCCAGTGTGTTTATTATTCAAACCAGTTTTCATAGACTAGCAACGATGTAGGATAATTTGTCTCAGGATTCGTCATGGCATTTCTTTGTGCTCATCTAGTTTTTTTTTCTTTAAGAATATATTTTCTTAATTTACTTTAACAAGTTTTTTTTAAAAAAAAAAGCTACATGGATGTTGCAAACAGGATTGTATCCTGCTGTTTATTCCCATAGACTAGGAAACAGTTAAATCATAGAATGATGAACAGATTGCTTTTTAATGATTTTGAATTTTGGAAAGCTGAGGCTTTCCAAGCTAATACTTTCTTACATCTGTGATCCCTGTGCAATCAGTCCACAATTTGGAAGCTTCTAATCTCATTGCACAGATTTTTTTTCTTAGTGTAGCAGATGTATTTTTAGGTTATTGGATCATTTTGGTTTCTAAATGTTCATTACCATTGCAGATGCTACTCAAACTCTACCAACTTTTTTTTTCTGTTGCACTAAATTCATCAAACTCTGTGCTCTATTGCTTTGTCTGCAGTTTGTGGCTGTTTGTGGCACAAAACTATGTTTATAGTAGACATATTATCCAGTCTGTCAAATATTATCCAATATAAAGAAAGCATGATATTTTTCTTTCAAAAATAGTGGCTGTCAAAGCTCCTACTCACAGTTTGGCTTGTAAATGTCCCAGTAATTCCCAGTGCTGTTCCCATTCGTTCCCATGCTCCCTTTATGGCAGGATACTTACCTGTATCTGAAAAAGAAGAAAATGAAAATCAGCCAAATGAACAAAAACCTCTTTCTGAAGCAAGAGGGGAAGGATCTCCATGGGTGAGGATAGGGTTGAGGCTAAGAAGAGCCCTCAGGGCAGAAAAAATCTGTAGACAGATTAGATATTGTTTTAAATGTTAATGAGGAAAATAGCATTAAGGAAATGGAAGGGTAAAGGTACTAATGAAACAAATCTATGCTGTATTCTGCAGGACATGAAGAATTTTTAAAACAAAACAAACCATGCTGGTCTGTGTTTATGCAGAATAGAAATATAATATTCTTATGGTGGGATGATTTGGTTAAGTTATTCTAATTTCCAGTTCTGTTTGGAACTTTTGTTACAGTGTTGGATTGGCATTTATAAACTTACTTAGGCACACATATCTAAATATTTTGGAGATTTTCGAAGTCCTGCCAATGGATAAAGCAAATATTTTGTAGAGTCTTCATATTTAAAAAAAAAAAATCTTTTGTAGGGATAATTTTTCCATTAATCAGGATAAGAGGCAATACCTTTCAAAAACTGTAGAGATTGTGTTTCCTTTGTTTTAAGGTAATCTGGAGTGAGTCACTGGCTATTTTAATATATTCTACACCAGCATTTTAAGTATACAGCTCTTCTTATGGCCCGTATTTGCCAGTAAATCTGACTTTAAGGCCTAGCATGGAACAAAGAAATAGCTTGGCTTTAAAACGTACTCTTTCCTCTTACTTTAACTATTTAAACTTTATTAAAAAATAAAAGAAAGTTTGAGTCTGTCTTTATTTCCAGCTAATAATGATCTTTGTCATTGTATGACGAGTATTTACTTAATAAGTAGGAACTTCTTAGAAGAGGTTCTTAGAATATCACATACAGATTGGGTTCTGAATTAAAGCAGGTAGGTATCTATTCTGTGTTAAAATATCTGGTTTTGAGATAGGCATGGTGACATTTTGAAATGTCACACTAAACCTGAGTAATATCTCTTGAGAGAGCGGTAAAAAGACATTCAGAACTAGATTTCAGATTTCTGTACTTTCACATTACACTGTCAAATTAGCTTGTGGAAGATGAGTTTAAAATGGGAGAGATGTTTTCTCTCCTTCCCTTGCCTTTCATGTCTCTACAATTCAAGTAAGTAAGTTTTTTTAACTGTGAAATGAAACACCAGTTTCTTTGAACTATAGATTGAAGAACAGAAAGCAATACAAACCAGCTATGCAAACAGCTACATGAGGAGTTTGGTGGATGTCAGGTTTTTATATGTACAAAATAATTAGCATTATATGGAGTTTATATGTATAAAAACCACTTAGGGTAGAAAGGCAGGCAGTCAAACACCATGTTAGGGTTGGAGGATCTTGACTGCAATTAAAACTGCCAAAATGTGTCCAATTTTAAAATAGCACTTTCCACTGAAGATGTTCAAAGCCTTAATCCTTGCACCATTTCACTAATCTAGGTCAATAATAGAATGGATGTGTTGTGGAAACAAATCTAGCTACTAATACTCATTGTACCCTGAGCTCTCACCATAACTGAGTATAACATGTTGGAAAGGGTAAAGCCAATTTGCAATGTAGTTTGCTTGCATCTGTTGGAATTGGAAGGATTGCTTGCTAGACTTTTGTCAAGTGTGTTTTGCAAGTTCACAAGCACTTCTTAGAAACCTCTAGAAGTTTGGTTCTTTTTCAAAGAAAATCAGGCTGTAGTGGGGGGAAAAACAATCAATAGCACTGTTCACTAAACCTGTCCTTTTGGTGGCTGCCTTACAGTGAAAGACACGCGGAGAATGCACGAGTGAGAGCTGGTGATGCCTTATTTTGCACAGATATGTTGTAATTTCTCCTTGTGTATATTGTTACTTAGTGTCCCAGCTGACATAACAAGCCAGACAACTTGTTATTCTTTCAGCTAGACAGAGGCACTCAAGTATTTTTATTACTACAAAATTAAAGCTCAGAATGGAAACTATCTGGCTGAAACTTGCACCTTACATGCTTTTCTGACTATAATTAAAATAATCTGCACTTCAGAGGTTTGATTTCCATCGGTCATGTGGACACACACCCTCACTGGATTTTTTCTGCACGTCAAAATTGGCAAAATAGGCTGGTTTTCCTTCATTTTAAAGACTATCTGAGTCTGTACAAGGCAAACAGGAGGAGGGGATCAGGCCATGGGGGTGAGCCTAGAGCCCTGAAATCGTGGCATGACACAGGAAGTCATATGGTTTCTTCACCATTTCCACAGCGACCATTTTATCATGTGAATCCTGGCCCTTGCAGATTCTCCTTTAATTTGCAGCTTCTCTTTGTTTAGCTGATGTTTGACCTCGGCTGAGTGGTGATGAGGCTGTGCCTGCCCCTGGCTCCACAGCTCTGTCTGTCCCTTGCAGGATCACCAGTGCTGGTGCCTTGTGTGTGACTGAACTGCCCATCTCCAGGGCCTCCCTGACACTTTCACACAGCTCCTCCTTCACCAGCAGAGCGTGAGTTCCTTTCTGCTGGCTTTCACCACCAGCTGGGTGGCCCTGGAGGAAAGCAGTGAGAGAAGGGTGCAGAGGAGGAGAGAGGGAAACGAGAGGAATTAAAAAACAGTGAAGGTGGGGCTTGAGAGAAAATACTTTGTGGGGACTGAAATGACAGAGCCAGATTCTTGATCTCACCCAGGTTTCTCATTCACTCATCACCTTGCAGCTCCCACCACGTGCTTTCCTTTCCATCCTTTCCATGAATACACTGTCATGGCTTTCACCTGCAGGACAGTGTCTGGCACCTCTGGTGTTGCCAGGAGTGAGCAGTCACTGAGTGTGTGTTTAGCTTTGATGGTTTGGCACAATGCTGAAGGAGGCCTTTATTTACAGGAATTGTTTCAGAGCTTCCTTCTCTGCAGCAGATCCTTGACCTGGGCTTCCTTCATGTGAGGAGTCAGAATGGGGAGGTCCTGCTGCAGACAACATCCTGCACAGGCACCACAGGTCCCTGTTCCAATACACTGGATGTTGGAAAACTGAGTCATGGGTGGATGGATGGGTCACTAGAGGACCTTTCTTTCATGAAAAATACTGTTTCATGTCTCTGAAGTTTTATTTTATGCTATTCTGAATGTTTCATAAAGAACAGCAGAATACATTTTCAGTGTGGCTAATAAATACCAAACCCAGTTCTGGTCACAAGCATTTTCTGTTTCATTTTCCAGTCAGAATAAAATTCTATTATATGGGGTTTAATTGTAGAACAAGTCATCAATATTTGTAATGAGTCTGTATAGGCAGTAGAAAGAGGATGTGTCCATTGTAATCATCAGCATTTCTGCAGTGTACATCTCAGCACCTTTTAATATGAAGATACATGAGGACTTCTGCTGAGGCATGGTTTTGCTGAGCCACCCAGGCAGTTTCTCTGCCAGTTTGGGAGGTCTGCTCCCCTATGGAAACTCACCAGTTTTGGTTTATTGTATATAAATTTATACTTGATGGCTTTGAGGAAATGACTGGAAGAATAGCCATAATGGCAATGGAAAAAAAAAAAAAAAAAAGAAAAAAGCAAAACAACAAAAAAAGCAAAGCCTAATTTATTGCTCAAATGGAATGTCTTTCAGTAAGAAATCATGATGTCAGTTTTCAGCAAAATTAGTGATGTCCTACTTCTGGTTGTGTATTCAGTTATTTCTGTGTTAAGAGGGAGCAATCCTAATGGGTCAGCTTACAATTGCCCTGAAATATATATAGTGTATTTTTAATTAATATGCATTGGCATATTAATAGGAATTACTTGTATTTTATTTTTTCTCTTACTGAAGCTTGAATGCATTCAAGGGTTCTGCTGCAATTGGCTTCCTCGGGGAAGTGCAGCAGGAATTGTGTCCCTTCTGGCCTCCATGGATCACATTGGGATCAGTGTCTTTTGGAGATACAGGGGAAAATAGTTCTCTGCAGCTTACCTATTTGCACTCTTCCCTCCCTCCTTCCCCAAACGAGATGCCACAATCTTCCATCATGCAACCCTTTTTGTTGTTGTTGTTGTTGCATGCACTGGACAACAAGCCAGGTGAACTGTGGCTACTGAGCATCGTGATAATGATCTTCAGCTGGCATTTTGAGGGTCTCTGAAGTTTAGGTCTTTCAAGTTTCTGAGCCACACCTCTAACAGTTCTTGTTCTGGGGTAGCCACACAAGCTTCCAACAAGTTAATACACAGTGTAAATTAAGCTCTCTTTTAAAATTGGCGCTCATGTAAATGGAAGTATCCTCAGCCTTCATTCAGGCTGGTTTTGCTGTTTCTGTGTAATCAGCTTTCTGGGTACTTGCAAAAAGCAAACCTCAGCGAGGTGGTGTGGAGGGAATGGACGATGCCTGTTGCACAACTCCCTTGCCCGCACCCAGCTCAGCCCTTGCTTGTGTCACTGCAGGCAATTAACAGTGCTCAAAACCACAGCAGCTCCTCTTCCAAAATGCCATTTGATGGTATCGGGACACCATCAAATTCAGGAAAAAAATTGTTTCTATTTTAAAGGGAGTTTATTCTTCAGCATTAGAAAATGCTGAAGTAATAAAAGGCATTGAGTGTGCAGCATCAACAAGATCTTTGCTGCAAGTTATGATGTGGATGGGATAAAAGTGCTTCTTCAGTATAATATATGCTTGAAATGAACTGTAATATATTTAGGTGTTCTGCTTTGATCCTAATGTGTTGTGGGGTGCTATGCTGAAATGAATGTGGATACCATCAATAAAGGAGGAGATCCTTAACACCTTAATGTATGGGCATGTGCCGCAGTTGCCACATCATAAACAAGGGCGTAAGCTCTGCAGAGCTGCCCCAAGATAGGGAACTTTTTACCTCCTCTTGTCCCAGGGTAAACAGGTTGCTGGTGTCTCTGAGAGCAGTGGAGTGCTTTCTCTGGCACTGGCCAGGGAGGGATGAATTAATTGCTGTGGATTTCTCAGGTGTGCTGTAGATGTGCATCTTGACCCGATAGGAATGAAACTGAGCGCTTATCTTTACCTGCAGGATTTATGTTCAGTGATTTTGCTATTTATGATGTCAAAGAGGGCTTCAGGGATTTGAAGTAACCTTAGGCATGGGATCATTTTGTTGACCACCCTTGATGCTAATTATTTGAAGCAAATCAGACTCTAACATTTTTATCAAGTTTCACTGTGGAGTGAGATAAGATTAGGTGTAAATGGCATGGCTGGAAACTTCTTGAGAAATATTTAGGTTTATTTTGCACATAGGATCACAGGAAAAAGAGAACACTCCTGCCTGTGCTGTCTCTGCTGAGGGTTTTGGTGGGTGTCACTGTTTGCCTGAAGTGGTGCAGTATCCCTCTGCCATTCAGATCATGTAGTAAGGGTGTTGTTCCTGTGGAAAAATCTCCTTGCCCAAGATAAGGGCTGAACTAAACCTGAATCTGGTTCTTCTGAATTCTGACAATAATAATTTCACTGAGCACAAGCCATGTTGTTGCTGCTCAGCAAGTCTGTAGGGTTTTTTCTGGATTTATTACCTTGCAGAGATAAAGCCTGCTGTTTATTCTGAAAAACTCCTACCTTGACAACTGAAGAACACCTTAAAATTTTTCAAACTAAAGGGAGAAGCTAGAGCTAGGAGGAGCTAGCAGCTAGCAGCAACCTCCCATGATTTACCAGAAAGAGAGAAAACTCAAATTCTGTACTTTTCATCACTTCACAAGCTTCTTGATACAGCATAAGTGAAAGGTTTCTTGATAAGTTGTCTGGGGTTCATGTAGGGAAGAGAACTGGGGGTCTTACTGCTGCTGATGTTGATGTCAGCACTTTTGACTTTGCAAGCAGAGCTTATCAGCCTCAGCCATGAATCTGCTGTCCTTCCTCTGCATGGATATGGAAATTCAGCTTCCAGGAGAACTCCATTTCAGTTTTACTGGGGGAAAGAATTGGTAGAAGCTTGGGAATAAAAGATGATGTCTAGAAGGTTACTAATGGCAGAGGATCCTTCTCAGAGCCAGGTTTAATCCTGCTGTGGATCAGGTGCTGGTCAGAACTGGGGTTGTGTTGAACCATCTGCTGATGTGTGGAACAAGTCTGTCAGTAATACCTGTGTGATGGCTTGGGCCTCAGAAGGGACAGATGCTATCCTTCTTGGCAGTGCAAACTTTCAAGAGTGTGTGATCCTGAATTTGGAAGATGGCAGGGTTTGGTAAACGATGCACAGCCTGTATGGTTTTGTTATGGAACAACTCTTTCATGGCATGGTACACCATTAACATGAGGGGCATTGTTTTATTTATCTCAGCTGATGTTCCTCTGACACTGCTTGGTGGGTAATTTTAATGGATGTGTGTCATGGTTTGGGAATGGTGTTCCACAATTTAGTATTCCCATCGCTCCCTTCCCCCTGCCATGGGATGGAGAGGAGACTGGGAGGCACAAAAGGTAAAGATCAGGGGTTAAGGTGAGAGCAGTTCACTGGAAAGAGCAATGAGATGAGAAAATGAACAGTGTGAGCAGCAATATTAATGGCAGAGGGTACAAGAAAGAGGCAAATGATTCACACACAGAGACCCCCTGACAACACCCAGCTGCTCCCTCCACCACACTACACCGATCCAGGCAACTGTGAGGGGGTACAGAATAACCTCCAGGGCCTGGCCATCCCCTCCTGAGCAAAAATTAACCCTGTCCTGCCAGAGCCAGGCCGATGTGGAATGGGAATCCCTGCACTGGCAGGTACAGTAGTGCTCACCTTCTTTGCTTGCAAATGCCCCAGGCAATCACGTGTGACACCTTCCTGCAAATGAGGCAAATCCCGCTTGGCGCTCAAGCCGCTGAGGAAGAAAACTTTTATATTGTAACATTAAAGGCAGACACTTTGTTTTAATCACTTGCCAAAACAGCTGAAAACAATTATTAATTAATAGGAAACATTAACTTTTAACTTTGCAAGCTCTCCAAAGAAGTGCCTGTGACAACTTACATCTGGATTTATGGATAATTTGGATACAGTGAAAATGGGCATCGTACTGCAAAGGTTGACTGCTTTAAATTCATTTTAAGTGTACACATAGTGCTCTTAAAATTAATATGTTTATAAACCTAAATTGGTTCAGTTGGATGCCTTTTGTTCTCTTTGTGGCTTCATTTGAAGCAACAACAAAAAGCTGTGCTTGTTTGTATGTTTAACCAAAATGTTAAATGCAATTAATCCACCAAAAGCATACAAATATTTTTTGAATAATAGAGGCGCCCCTTTCACAGTGTCTTAGGTATTTAGCACCATGGTTTGGCAAGTAGAAAGCAACTTCTTCACATCTCATAAATAAAATTTAAAAAATCTTTTCCTTGGCTTGTTTAATTTGAACCAACACAGTGCAGCACCCTTAGTTTTTCTTGTCTGCTTTGATATGGCTGGGGTTAGTATGTGTAGTTGGTGGGGGTGGCATTCCTAGTATTTTAGATTCTGGATCCTACTTTCCCCTCTGGAAAATACTGTGTCTGACAAAAACAGCTCCCAGGAAAAAAGAAAGGGGAGATGAATATTGCAGTCTGAGACAGGTCCTGTTCGATCTGACTGGGGTGTGACTGTTTGGGGATTCATCATGCAGATCTATTGCTTTTGCCTCTTTTGTCCAAAAAAAGAAAAAATTCCTTGGACTGACAGAAACACAATGTCCAAAATATTTCAGCTAGATCAGACCACAAGAGTTAGTTTGTTATCTTAACTGAGGATCTTTAGACATCCCAATTATTTTAACAATGGGAGAGTGGCTCCTTAGCCCGTTTGCTTCTAGCCAGCCCACTTCCCAGTTATTGAGCAATTCATGGGGGATCACAGGATGACTTTAGGAACTGCAGATTCTTCAGCAATTACAATATCATTTCTAGCAAATGTGAGGACTTTGCTTTTTACATTTGCTCCTGAGACTCTTCTCTTAAAAAAAGGTGTGTTTTCATCCTTTATTTAAAATTCTGCAGGTCCTGCTAAACCAGCAACTCGCTCTTTGCCAGGTAATTCAATCTGAGCTCATCTTCTGTGCATGGGACTGAGTCTGGTTGTCTGGTCCCAGTTGTGTATAAGGACTGGGAATCATCTTAGTTATCCTTGTTTTGGATCAAGGCACAACACACATGGCCACTCACCAACCTGTGGAAGGCAGATGGGCCTATGTAGTCCTGTATTTATGGTTAAGAAGAGAATTGTTACACAGTTCAAAGGTTAAGTGGTGCCTTCAGATAATAATGCTTTACTTTTCCTGGAATGTTTTGCACAAGTCTCATAAAGAAATAGAACTTGTCCTCATTTTATCAAGTAGTTCAGACTCTAGTGGCTACTGAAATGATGCCTACAGCTCATTTCCCTTTCCCCTCTCCTCCCCACCCAGCACAGTGCTCTTGTTGGAAAGGAGGGGTTGCAGTGGTGCAGACATATGGATGCAGCACCTTGAGTCAGATGTATAGGAATGAAAGGCAGTGCTGCCACATCAACAGAGTGACATCTCTGCTCTGGGTGATAGTGGTCAATCATCTCAAAAATAGCAATCATATAAATACCTGATGGTTTTATGGGCTGAGCTATGGCAACTGCTCTGCTTCAATTTCTGTTTGTACCTGCTGAAGTCTTACACATTCATCCTGAAATTACTTTTTATTACAAACAGTGGCTATTTGCTCAAAGAATTTCATAATCTCAAAGCAGTTATCTTTCTTCAAATAGATAATTTAGTCATTACCAGCTTTTTCTCAAAAGAAGGGGGTAAATTGACAAGTCTAATACTTCTCGAAGGACAAAAAGTGATTTCTGCAGTGGGTTGGATATTTTCTAGACTTCTGTTCTCTCCCAGCTGTTGCTTGATGCACTGCTCTGTCTGGAGACTTGCACTGAGCATCCACCCTATCAAGCACAGGCTAACAGTGCACTGCACTTGTGGCATCTCCACAGCACTGTGACCAATCTCACATGAAAGCAGTAGGTTGCTTCTGCTTACTCACTGGTGTATTGGATTTCTAGTAGCAGTCCATTTTCAGGTCTGTAGGTTGTGTGTGTCAGATGGAAATAATTACTTTCAGTGTGCTCTGGGGTATTGCTAACTGAGCAAGAAAGACAGCATGGCTTCCCTCTCCCGCCACCCAGGGTTTAGGATATGCCTAGCTGGAGTGCTACAAAGATCTGGATTGATTCCTGAGTTTTATTTTGGTGGTTTTCATTATTTCCACAGAAGCAGCTGAAGGATAACTGTAAATTCCAAGTGTCAGCTTGCAGGGAAGGTGTGAGTCTGATCTGTGATGGTTCTTATTGAGAATGAATTTAGAGCAGTCTTGCTTTTAATGCTTTATTTTTGCATGGGCTGTGGGATTCAGGATTTGTTGAGGCCTGTGAGGTTCCTTTGTGCCAGTATTGGTTTGTGCCTTTTAAGCAAAGCCCTCAGTGCTGAATCTCAGGTACAACTCCCATGCAGCAGAAACTTCCCCCAGCTCTTGAGCTTCCTAAACACAGCCTGGGACTGCTGCATCCTCTGATGCTTCTGCATGTAAGAAGTTGTCTGGATTTGGTCCGTTCCTCTCCAGCTCTTTGGATCTGCCAGCTCTGTGAAAATAATGGGATGTTAAAATTTTAAAATTAAAAAATAAAACATGATTTGATATGCCAGCTTCAGAGGACAACTGCTAATTCCAGTACACCTCTCTGTGCTGTCCTGGTTTTGACTGCTGTTTCCTGCTACTGTGGTAGAATGAAATTTGTGTTATCCTCAGTGTTTTCCTATGCTTACAGGATGTGGGAACCAGTAGGTTTCCATGCATAGAAATCCAGCATTAGGCAAGTGATTTGGTAATCTTTTGTAGTTGTCCAGAAGGTAAAATGCATTGTGCTGCCACAGAGCAGTCCTCAGAGCACCCTGTATATGGACAAACTGTTTCTTTTTGCTTGGCCATCTCGTTTAAGATACAAAAGTACCCCCCAAGCATCTTTCATGGCTTTCATCTGTATCTGTGGAGCATTTTGCAAATAAAAGTTGGGAGGTTTGCCATCCTTGTAAACAATATTGCACACCCCAATTCCAGAACAGGGAAATGCTTCCCTGTCCACACAGATGAAAGTCAACAGATGCTGAATTTTGCAGTTTTTTGATGTCTCAGAGCATAGAAGCTGTAGTATGAACATTGAGGAAAAGCTTTTTTCCCACCAAAACTCTCAAGCAATCGTACAAATGAAGCAAAACTGCTTCCTCTGTCCTGAAGAGAACACCAGGGAGAGGCAGGGATGTGCAGAAATGAATGAAAGGTTTGGTCTAACTGGTCTTTTTTCTCACATAAGGTTAGCAGAATGCTGTTTGTTGCAGTCTATTGTTGAAGCACCAATATTTGTTCTATTTTTAAAACAAAGAAATGTTAATTTGATGAAAATCAACAGAAAAGAGTGCAGGAAGCTGCTGATGTGAAAAATTTTCCCATCATGCCAAGACAACATTTTTTTATCAAGTTTTTTTCTTTAAGGTGTCACTTTGCAAGGTTGCATGCTGATGATAATGTTTTACTGCTACAGCTGTGTGGAGGAAATGAGACTGATGAAATTTTTCTGTGTGAAAACCTGTAGAAGTTGACTTCAAAGAGAGAGATGTCCATGAAACACAAATACAGCAGAGATGTTCCCCAGGGATATTTCAGCTACCAGGAATATGAACTGTTGTGAGCACATCCCCTCTCAGATTTGCATAGATGGAGATGCATTGACTCAAAACAGAAGGATTTTGATAAGCAGATATTAGCTTCAGTCAGAGCTGAGTAAAGAGGAAAAAAAAGGTAGGTCATATTCAAAACAATGAACACTCACCAGCTTAATTATACACCATATATGGTCCTACTCTTCATCAGTGAAGATGGAAAAGTCCTTTATTAAATTTTATTGGTACCCATGAAACTGCAGTCTTCAAGCCTATGCCAGCTGCTTCTGAAATCACAACAGAGGATGCTGCAAGCATGGCCATGTCTTTTCCTGAAATCCTGTGTTTAGCCTACAGATCAAGTGAGACTTAATTGGGTCAAATGAAAAGGTTTGGATTTGATCATGGGTTGGTATATGGTTTGTCAGCTTCTGTTGCTGTTCTGCCTTGTCAGTTGAGAAATGCCAAAAACTTTGGGCACGATGAATTAGTGAAAGTAATGCAATAGCTTTGATAATGTAACTTTCATGATGGCTAAAGGACAGCTCAATACCAATTATACATGATAAGTAATAAGAGTAAGCTAAAATTATTGCCTGACAGTGCTTAGGAGGGACTTGGAGGATGTGTGTAATACATTTGCTTCCTTCCAAAACTTGTTGGACTAGCAGCCTGACTACAGGAAAATCACTGTAATTTAGCTTTTGCTGGCAGTATCAGCAGTGGAATCTAGGGCATAAATACATTGCTTTATGTATATCTTAGCCCAGATCTAACATGGGAGCAAGTGAATATGACAAAGCTTGCACTGCTGTTGCTTCTCCTTTTTTTAAATAGGAACAGGGAGAGCTCAGGCCTGGTTGTGCTGCAAAATAGACATGAACTTAAAAACATTACCTTTATTTCATCCCAAACTTCTTATTGAAGGGAGATATGAGCCCAGGTTTTGCCCAGTCCAAAACAGAGACTCTCAGGCAGCCACAAAGGAGGCAGATGAGGAAACTCTCATAGTTCAGGTCTTCAGGCTTGGCACAGGAAGGCAGCTCCCATTGTACCCAGCCCCTATCTGGGATGAAAGCAGTGATCACAGCAAACCTGAACTGTCCACATGCCTCACATGTGACAGAAACATTTGTATTTCCCTCAGCCTGGTCCCTGGGAAGCATCTGACACACCCCATGAGCTTTGATTTGTGTGTCTGGGGCACAATTTGTTTCTTATGGTAGTCAGAGACTACAGACAAGAACTGTGGGTCTTGGTTTTAAATTTTGGAAGAGTAGGGTAGCCAAGCTTTATACTTGCATTGGATGCATTCTGTGAGCTAAGGAAGCACTTTTGGTGACATGCTTTGCCAAATGAATTAGCAGAAGCAGACTCAGCCAGCCCCGAGTATGTCACTGGCCACTTTGGTGGCCCTTTTTGCCACACTTGCAAGAAACCCAGGAACTGCTGCAATCTGGAGAGAGAAACTTTTGATCTTGTGCCAGCATGCACCTGTTAACAGGGCTTTGCTGAGGTCTCTGACCTGCAAACAGAGATAAGCTGCTCTTGCGGGTTAGGAGATTTGAAGCTGCCAGGCTGAAATCCAGCACATTCCAACCCAAGCTCTTTACCTGTTCCTTGGTTAAGAGGTGCTTGAACTATTTGGCAGGGAGCCAATGAGGTCTGCTGGCTCTGCCATGGGGCAAGGAATTATGTTAAAAGACCCAGTTTCCAATTAATCCAGGCCTCTGTAACTCTCTAAGCAGCTTGGCCAAAGTCACGTCGGTGCAGGGTCACCCTTGTCTTCGAGCGTGACACGGGGCAGATGAGACCTCTGGTTCTGCTGAACACTGAACTTCAGTGCAGATCATGAACATTTTGAGCTTATCAGGAGAAAAGCTCTGGAAATGATTTGTGTGATTGTATCTTGAGGGGCAGAAGGCAGAGCAGAGCTAACTGACTGATGTTTCTCTCTCGGGCTGGAGTTTAGCATTGCCCCATAATCTCTGCTGAGGCTGTTTTTTGAATAAAATAGAACTCTGCATGGAGCTGTGCTCAGTGTGGCTTCTGTGCTCTGAATTCTGAGGGAAAATTCATAACCAAAATTAGCCTAATTTTTTTCTTCTTTCTGCATTTCTGATGGTAGGTGCAGGATTTGGGGAAATTACTTTGCTGCACCAGTGTGGAAGTGTTACTGTAGCTGTGACCAAGGTGACCAGGAGATGGTCCTTGCTGCCAGATGTGCCCTGGCTTTACTAACCCATGTGATTATTTTTGATATGCTTTTGGCTCATGGCAAGTATCTCTCAGAGGTAATCTGTACTCTCCTGCACTGAAATACATCATGTGTAAAAAAGTGATGATGTGGTAGCTCTGTGACAGAGGTTTTTGGTGTAGCAGGGCCATGGTGAACACCCCTTTTCAGTAACTGGGATGGGCTTGCTAGGAAAAGGCCTGGCTGACATGATACTTCTATGGTGAACTGATGGAAGCTGTGAGGAACAGCACAGCACTGGCAGTGCCAACTCCTCTGCTGCTGGTTTTGACTGATATTGTGGTGATCTGCAATAAGTGGTGAATCAGTACAAACCCTGGATATGCCTGCCCATTGCTTTAACAATTCACTCTCACAGAAGCTTTAAGATCTCTCAAATTTTACTTGCTCAAAGAAAAGTCACTTAAAAAACCAGGCTCATAACAGGAAGTTTATTCTTTTCATTAATACATTCTCTCTAAATGCAGTGTTTGTTAATATAGTATAAATTGAGCTGAGATAAAAGTTCTAAGAAACAGAACTCCTGCCCGAGTCCTGTGTGGTGTATATTTAATGAATTTTCACTTAATTATCCATTAATATGTATTAATAAAATAAACATGGCAATTGAACAGAACAGCACTAAAATACTGTTCTGAAAGAAAACCACATTGAGTAAACTAAAACAACTGCATTTCTTACTAATCTACACAATGCATTTAATTTAAAAGGAGAATTTATAGTATTTGAAATATCCTACCACATACTGAAACTTTTAGTGTAAACTGCCACTTTCTGACTATCACATATTGAAATACTTGTGGTGCGTAGTGAAATTTATGTTACATTGTGTAAAATATATAGTGAAACCGAACTGATGTATAATGAGACACACATGTGCCTGCAATGACTTATCAGTTCCATTATTTTCTAACTAACATTATTTTCATGATCAAGTTTTTCTGGGTCAGAGGAAGAAAATGGTGAAGACTGGGATTGATACTTCAGTGGAGAGTGTAGACCCAAACTTGTACAAAAACCTAATCAAGCTGAGTTATCCTTTGTCCTTTCCTCAGATAAATTCTAAATGTAAAGTCTGCTAATGGTTACAACATGTCTCTCTTTCTCTGCCAAAGCTTCATTACGAACATCAACATCACCCCAGCAAGGGAAATACCACCAGCCACAAGTAGAGAGGCCGGGTGCCGAATTCTCAGCAGCTTTTACCAGACCGGAGCTGCTGCACAAGAGACCCTGGTGAGGTTTGTGGGGCCTTGCAGGACCACCCTAGCACAGGTTGGGTCATTCAGACCCATTCAGGTTTTGTGGGAGAGGGCAAGTAGACATCCCAGACCTGACCTCCTTCGTCCACCAGTGCTCCAGACCTCCGTGAAGGCTCAGGGTGGATGGGCAGCATTGCTGTGGCCTGCAAAACATCTCTCCATGCTGCTTAGATTTGTTTTTTCTTTCTTAAGTTAGGTCCGGGCGGCAGAGCCAAGCATCCCTGCCGGGCAGGGCAGGCAGGCAGGCAGGCTGGGTGTGCCCTGCTGCGGCAGAGCAGGGCTGTGGCAGCCAGTCCAGCAGCTGCTGGCCTCCTGCTGACCTGGGTGCTCCTCTGCAGCGCTGCTCTTTGCAACCCACGGCTGCTCTCCAGCTTCAGCAGTGGCTGGGGCTGAGGATGGCGGCTGCTGGGCTGGCTGGCTGGTTTGGGAGGTGCTTTTATCCGGGTTGACCGGGATCTTTGCAGGTCCCAGCTGGTGCAAGGCTGCAGGATCTCTCCAGCTCTGTCCACTCTTGCCCAGAACTTGCTGCTTGGACCGCAAACAGACTGATGTTTCTGAGAACTTGCCAAAAAAGAAACTGAGGTCCTAATGCTGCTCAACCAAAAGAGTAGGAAATAAACCACCTGTGAACTAAGTCTCACACCTCCTAGACAGTCCTATTCCAAACTCCATCATCAGAATGTCTTCTTTTATGAGTTATCTTTTACCTGGTTTTGCAGCCTTGCCAGGATGACCAAAGCATTTAACACCCAGAAAGTGATAACCACCGTGAAGTTCCCTCTTTCTTATCTGCCTCGGTAACACTCAAGTCAAGGTGTGTTTATCCCATCCTTGCATTGGATCATTGGCCTTTTGCTAAACCAAAACAAGCTGGGCTGTACTGAAATTGAAAGACCTTCCTACTTCATGGCTGTTGTGCAATCGGTGCTCATCAAGGATGGTTAAAGGCACAAGACAAAACACACCCTGCATTTGAGGGTAAGGTGTATTAACCTTTCCACTTGGAATGCCTAATTGCTCAAATATTGCCAACATTGTTCAAACTGTCAGATATGTTAGGGAACAGGCAAAACTGGAGGGACAACTCTATATGAGGGGTATGACAAATTTATTGGGTAAATTGTATGGGAGTGCTTAACCCTTCTCTCTGTTCTGGTTTTTGTAAGGACAGTTGCCAAGTAGAGTTGGTCATGACTAATTCATGTGAGGAAACAGCACAGAGAAGTTAAACAGCAGCAACCAGTTTAATTTCACTTGTTACCAATAAGGCCTAACTTAAGTTTCAAAAGGAGATGAAAGGTAAATTTGCCATTTGCTCTCTATGTTTTAAAATCTGCATGGGAGCTTGAAGAGTGACATGCTCTGTATTACTAATGCTACCTCTGTCCTTAGAGCAGAGGGAGGAGACAAACACAATTTAATTTCTGTGTGTACTAGGACAAAAATTCTCCAGAGCATAGATTTTGTGTTTTGTTCTACCCCATTCCTAGCTTTTAAAAATCATTCTAGAGGTACATTAGTTATCCCTGAAGCAGGGCAGAGCACACATATGCGTCAGTGCCAAAACTGACCAAGATGATACTGGGACATTTTCATGAGGGAGAAGAAGGAAAGTTATCCTAAGTATCTGAGCATCAACTGTAGCAAACAATGCATCAGGTATGAATATTTCACAGGTGGTACAACCAACCAGCAGCTACTTCTCTTTTGGTTTATCTTCTTATCTCCCCTGAATCACAGGGTACAATGATGACAGTGAGTGGATGAGGCACTATGTATTTAGACAACATTGTAGAAGATGATTTGTCAACAGGGAGACAGAAACCTTTCATAATGCTTGGAGGAAAATTCATAGCATAATCCCAGAATAATAGATTTTTAATCCTTGGTTGTTTCCTTGTATGATACAAGCTAATGAGTGTCACCCACTCCTTTGAACCTTTCTGTAACTTCCTTGAGAAGTTCCATTTCCTTCCTTCCATTTTCTTTTGAAAGACGTTCAGTCCAAACTGAAACATTTACCAATTCCTTCATTCCTGTGGCTAGATTGTTATTTTGCTAAAACAGAATTGAGCAAAACAAGAATCTTTTCAAAGGCAGTATATGGAATTGTTATCCCTTTGAGCTAACTGTGGGAAGGCAAGCACATGGCTGAGCTTTTGTAAAATCATGTTGAAACACAATTCTCTTCATTTAAAATGCTTCTGAAGAAGCCAGTCTTGATTTAAATGTCTACTACATGGGTTGTAGTTGAAGACCACGTGAAATGAGGCTGTGAATGGGCAGATCTGCCCTCTGCTGAGCTGGGGGAATCTCTGTGAAGAGGCTAAAGGCAAATGGCTCTTGCATACATTAGCAGTGTAGCAATTTTCTCAGCATCCGTGAAAAAGCTGGGGGTGATCACTTGCCACTAAAAGGGACATTTTGCTAGCATGGACCCAGTTATCTTCTTCCCTGGCTGCCTGTATCCAGTCATGGAGATGTCAGTGTCCTGACAAGAGCACCAGCTCCATATCACTGGATTTTCAGCTGCAGGGAAAAGTATTAGCAAAGGAAGACGTGTCAAAACAAGGAAAACCCTAAAAAAGAGTTATTTGGTAATATCAACCCAGCAAAATACTGAAAGGGAGCTTTGGCAGGGTGGCAATAAGCTTCCAAGGAGCCAGAAAGCATCGTGGATGTCACAGTTTGTCAAGCCATTGAAATTTCATGCCTCAGAGTAAAGTCGGAGATGAGAAACTCTGGACCTTTCAATGTGGGAGAGCTGAATCTATCAAAATAGTTTCACTTTGCATCTGCAGACTGTGAAAATGCGTTCTTCCTTTTTTTTTTCTTTTTCTCTCTCTTAGTATTTTATCTCACCCTTGCCCTTAGTTGTGTGGGTCCCTCACTTACTAGGCACCATGTTTTCCAAAGAAAAGTAGTGTTTCACTGCTTCACTTCACCAGAAATTCTCACTCTGGGAAGACTGAAGAAGCTGGTGGCCACCAACTTGCAGCACTGTCAGGGGTCCAGGAGCCCCAGGGATGCTCACCTAGAAGGCAAGAGGAGAGGGATGGGCACAGGGAAGGGGAGAATGAGAAAGGTAACAGAGCTGGAGAGGAAGAGTGGAAGGTTCACCACCCTCCTGTGCCAGTGTGTGTCATGGGTGACAGCCTTCTCCTGGCAGCAGTGCCACAGCTAGCAGAGCTGGTGGATTGGTACATGAAAAGCGCCAATCCCACTGTGTTGTGCAGCCATAGCATGGGACAATCACAGAATGGACAAATCTTACCAGTGCATGTGCTTTCAAAAGCCTCAGAGTTTGCCCACGCAGCTGGTGAGAGCAGCACCAAGGCAGCAATCTCAGGCACTCAGAGGATGAGAAAAACTGGAATGAAGGTTCAGTCAGTCCTTCATGGACGTGCATAATGATGTGGTCTTTACAGGCTGTGTGTTGCCTTTGCCCTTGGCCTTTGGAATTGGGAACCAAAGGAGGCTCTAAGGTGTAAATCCCACACCTTGGAGATGGTCTCTTGAAAGAGGAGGGGTAGATGGAGGGGCTGTTGTGGCCACAGACTGGAGTGCTGCCTAGGGAGAATGTTTTCCACTGGCTGTTACCCAAGGAGTTGTGCATTGCATGGAGCAAGTCATTCAGCCTGAATTTTCACAGGTCATGTAGTGTAGTTATCCCTGATTTGTGCTTGGTTTGAAGGTGTTCAGGACTCCCAGTTGACCCCTGAGGTTAAGATAAGCTAAAGTCAAATAACATGTGGGATAAACTGCCCTGAGATTCTGGGCACCCAAAGAGAGTTTTTGACTTTAAACTCCTGTGTTTTATTTCTTTTTCAGTCCTGTCTAAGGATACCACCTCTCTCTCCCAGGTGAAGCCTTCAGCCATCTTTCCAATGGGTCCACTGAGAGCACTCAGGAGCAAACGGCCCCAGATGGAGAGTGGGGCAGGAGCACAAAGGCCAGAGCCATGTAGCCAGAAAGGAAGATGGGGTGACAGGAATGGCATCCTGGCATCCCTGCCCTGTCCCATGCAGGGAAAGCATTTCCTGCCTTGTGCACTGAGCAAGGTACAAGTCCTGTGGGAAAACCAGTGTGTGATCCTGCAAGCAAGGGCTGCTCCTGAAGCTATGTGTGGACAAGCTTAATTAATTCTGTCACTTTTTTTTGGTGCTTGACATTTGAACCTTGCTGCAGTGCGGTAATGCAGGGAGAGAGGTGAGTGTGTGTGAGCGAGTGAAAGTGGTGTCAGCATTTTGATTAGAACAAGGTTTCCATTCAATGCAGACACATGTCCAACCTGGTACCTGTTTGTTTCCAAGTGATGTGAAGGCCCCCTCAGTTCAGCACACTTCTGGGGGCCCGGGCTTTTAATAGCATGTAATATTAATTTCTGGCAACAGATGAGAGTTAATACATTATGTTTAAATCTGGGATGAGTTGTTGACCAGCTGTGGTCTGTGTGCAGAGATACCAAATGCTTTTCTTTGGATAATGTCAGTTCCAGCCTGCAAAGCACATATGGGTCAGAGGCAAGACTGAAGACCAGCAAAATTAACCCATTTAATCTTATGGAGCCATGTGTCTCCTGCAGAGCATTTGGTGCAGTTAGCCTCTAATGATTTAAGCATTTCGGAAAGTTCTGGGTGAGATGGCTCTTTTTTCAGTGCAGCATGTCAGTCAGTGCTGGTGGGAGGTTTCTGCCCTGGTGTCTGCACCAGAGAGGTAAATTAGGTAAGCAGAGGCATGAATTATTTGCATGAAGCTGAGATGGCGAATGTGTTATCTCAACAGCAGAAAAGGAAATGGTTCTCTATAGATTATTAGTTACTGAAAAAGCAAAGGCATGTCTTTTGTTGCCACCACACCACTGGTCTGACTGTTGAGTAGATATGGATCAATATCTCCCCTTCCTCCTCAACCCCCTTGCTCTTCACATTTTCACTTAGGCTGAGGTGAGGAGGTTTCACTTTAATTTATGTCATTCTTGTATTGCCAAATGGCATGCCAGTGCAACCGATCCGGGTGTGATCTGACTCTCTGTTGTGTGCTCTCACATGCAATGCCCTCGTGGGAAAATGCTGAGAGAAAATGGAAATTTAAGCTATGCACCTAGCCACAGTGGTTTTTTGGGTTTTTAATAGTGCTTTGTTTGTGAGGTCCTTTGGGCAGAGAGAGTTTATGTTGAGTTCAGGGTAGTCATAGCCCATAAGTGAGGATTTCTAAATATTATGATATTGCAGATAGTACTGTAAGCAACTTGTTGTCTCTATGAACAACAAACTACTTGCAGTTACAGATCAGAGGATCTCAAAAAAAGGTACAAATATTAGTCCTACACCACAGCCTGAACAAGTCTTGTACCTATTCTACAAATGAGTTGGGCACTGTATGGGAAGGTCAACTGACTTGTTCCAGACCTCGCTACTAGTTATGGAGGTACCAAAACCAGAGCACAGCCATCTTAGTTCCATGGTCCTTGTTTTCATTGCTTAGTTCTGGCCTTGAAGTACTGAAGTTTTTAGATTAAAAATAAAAAGTTTGTCTTTAAATCTCCAGTGTTAAATAAGCTTGATCTTGGATATATTCCTCTGTGTAGATAGATACTCATCGCTGCCTTAGTGTTTAGATTGATCTAAACAATTACACTGAAAATCAGTTTTTTAAAAATGTACTAAAATGGCATCAACTGGTATTCCCACACTTAAACACCCCAAATCTGGGGTAAATGAGAACCTGTAACTGAAGTCTGTGTCTGGGTCCTTCTCTTGATATATTTTTGAAGTCAGACTCACATGGGGTGAGGCATTTCCTTGAGGCTAATGAATACAGAGGGAGATAATGGGCAAGAGACCAGTGGCAAAGAACTGAGATTTAGTGTGTTCAAGTCTAACAAGGCACTTAGAGTGTTTTGCAGGGGTGTGTGCTGCTTCAGGAAATGGGTTTAATGGTCAGGGAGGGCCCTTGTTTTCCAGCTTTCTCATTTTGGATGAGTAGCTAAGATTTTGAAGGAAACTGGAGAGCATTCTGCCTCCACTAAGGTTTGTCCCCTCTGCTCCTCAGCCTGCCTCTCTATTGGGTGCTCTCTAGCAGGGTAAGGAGAATTCTGCCCTACACAGCAGAAGGGCCTGAGCCATGCTGCCCATGCTCAGCAGCTCTTGAACCACTCATACCTGCAGCCACTGCTCCACCTCATCTCCTAGGCTGCTTTTTGAGGTCAAGCAAGACCAACGGCAGTGCAGCAAACAACACAGTCATTCCTGGATATTGTATCTGGAGGGGATTACAAACTCAAGCAGATGTGAGGGAGGAAGGAAATCTACATACAGCTGCTATGTAGGTCATAACTTCATCTTAGAAATACTTGGGTGTTTTATGAACAAGTCCCACAGTGATTTGTGGCATGTGGCTCCCAAGAAAGGCAATAAGAATTGGGGTGTCCCCCAGGAGCTGTGCTGAACTCCTCCTGAATGGCTCCTCTCAGTCACAGCCCAGGTAGGGACAGCAGGACAGCCAGTACAAACATTGGGGTGTAGTCTAAAAGCTGGGTGTTTATAGCAAACACATGTAAAGACTCCAATGCTCATTTGGAAACCGACTGCACAGCTGGGCACAGGTATCACTGTTGAGACCACAAGCCTTTAGAGCAAAACCAGAGCTGCTTCCCAAGGGCCATGGATGTACCTGCCCTGCCCTTCCATTGCTGCCATCTCTAATCATGAGCACAATTTTGGTCAGGGGCTTGTGGCCAGTCTTGCTCAGGGCCAGCCCAGGAAAGAATGGGGATGGGCAAGCACCTCCTGCAGCTGCCCAGTTTGTATCTGCCAGGCTGTGCTCCCAGTACTGGGACATCAGTGCAAGGGAACGGGGCTGAAGCAGGATTTTAGGGCAAAGGGGATGTAAGAAAAGAGCCCCAGCCCTGGGATCCTGGCTGTGCTAGCTTGGGTCCTGTCTAGGGCCTCTCAGGGTGGCACCGAGGTTGCGGCTCTTGAGGTGGCTTATTGCCCCACCGATTGGGTTGTGAGGGTTTTGGCAGATTGGGATGCTCTGCTGAGAAAAAGCCCTTTGGTTGTCACCTCTCTCGTTTCTCTGTGCTTAAAGTGTATTTTCTCAGTTTGCAGTGTCAGGGGGCTGGGTGCACTGTGAAGCAATTTGGATTCTGCATTGATAAGGCAAGTGCAAACTGTCCCCGCAGCTCTCGAGAGCAGAATCAAACTGAAACTTACCACTCAGAGTAGAAAGCACATAACACCCACAGCTACAGACATGTACAAATTGCTGTAATATAGGTTAGAAAAGGAGCCCTGTTCTGCACCCTCTAGTCTCATTAAAAACATGCACACAACACCAAATCTTCACTGAATGACTACAAGCACCAGCACATGATCCCTCCTAAACACCCAACTTACTTGTAACGGCTTATTAAAAAGGCAAATTTTCACTTTTCATGTATTCTTGCTCCCCTTAGCACCTGGTTGCAGTTTCTACAGAATTTTTAACTTCTGTTTTTTTCATGACTGGTTGAGAGTAAAGTGAGACCTCTCTGGGACACCACCCAGCCTGGTTAACTGGGTCCCCACCTAGGAACATGGCTCCAGCGTGGTCGGAAGAAACCAAACTTCCCCCTCTTAGTAAAGCCTTTCTGCAAGGGGCTTTGAGGCTGACAAGAAGAGCAGATCTGGTCTGTAAAGATGTACAGAACCTGTTCTGTATAAACAAAAGGTCATCACAATACACAAGGTAGACTAAGAAGGTGAAGGTGGGGAAAAAAATGTTTCCTGGGGTTCACAGAGGGACAGTTCTCACACAGAAAATTTTGCCATAGGAAAGCTCAAGGGAGACTGGGAACTATAATATCCAAGAAATCACATTCAAAATGCTGCCTGCCACACTCCTCTTCCTGCCCAAAAGCTGACCACTGCTTTTAAGTTAGGATTTAGTGTGTAAAACTTAACTGGTAAAGGCAGGAGCATTGGGGCTCCCTAACCCCAAGACTGGTATCACATTGTGACAGCTGTCCTCAGCACAGGTGAACTGGGAAAGAGGTTTTCAGCCTCTGATTTTGCTGTGTGTGGTTTCAATATTGCAGGAATTGTTTCTCTTCCCAGCACAGTGTGGCCACTTTGGGGCAGGAATGCTGTAAGGAATCTCACTCAGTCCTTGGATAAGGAAATGATCAAGGACTTGCTTATTCACAATTAATGGAGAAAAAGAGCTGAAAGCCTTTATTAATCATTGCACAATAAGGAAGTCATACTGGTTTTGCTCCCTTCAATAGGGCTATTTGGTCACACCTACCTAAGTGGTTTGGCATCCCAACCATCTCTCTGCGTGCAGCTGAGGATGTACCTGTAGCTGAGGAGGAGGAGGAGGAAGGAAGAAAGGGCCTGGCTTCAGCACCACCAAGGTGCCTGGCTGACAGCTCACAGGGAAGAGAGAGCTCTGAGTGTCCATCTCCCTTTCCTGAAGGGCCAGGCATCTCTTTTTAGAGATCTCTGCCCAGACCTCACACCAGTGCTGCCTGTCCCCATGCTTTGGGCACAGGTTTCTGCCCCAAGCCCTGGTGTCAAAAAGGAGCAGAAATTCATGCAAGCCCTGTGCCAGAGTTCCCCCTGCCAGCTGCAGGGGTCCCTGCCAGGGAGGGTCAGGCCCTGGGGGTGTGTGCCACCCACCACTCCCTGCGGAGCCTTGCCCCACCCCTGGGCTTCTGCTCGCTTGTTTACTGCTCGTGGCAGCCAGTCTGTGTAAACCCCAGCTCCAGAAAGGAGTTTGTGGCCAGATGTGATGGCTGGCAGGTGCCTCTCAAGTGCCAGGAGACAGATGCTCAGGCTCCAGGCTTGGGCTGGCACAGGGAGCTGTATTGCCCTGCCCTTAAAGGGTGCTGAGGTGATGTCTCAGGGGCCTTTCCTAGGTGAGCTTGTGCAGGCTGATGTTTGTAGAGCTGAACAGCCTGAGCCAGCAGAGCCTGTGCTGCCTGGAGGTGGAAAGCATCATCCCAGGCAAACCTGGGCTGGGTTTTCCTGTGTAGAGCACCACTGAAGGAGTGCCAAGCTGCAAGCTCTCATGGTGGAACTAAGGATACTTTGGCTTTGAAGCAGAAGGCAATGTCTGCTTGCACACACCTCCAACCTGACCCCTCTGTCATGGGATGAGAATACAACTTTGCATCAGGAGTCAGCACTTGGGCAGCAGTGTCTCGGTGAGGCTTAGCGGCCCCTCTCCTGTTTGGCTGCCACAGTGAATTGCTGGGAAATGTTCCCCAGTCTCTTAAAAATGAGTGAAAACAGAGTCATGCAGTGTGTCAGAAACTCTGTCACTGAGGACAGTTGGTACAAAGGTGGCCTTCACTGGTGTGCAAATATGCTCTTTGCCAGCTCTTCCATGTGCTTCTCAGGAGAATGGGAAGGGCAGCAGACATGCTGGTTGCAGGATGAGTCTGTTTCAGCATCTCATGAAAAATTAAACACTTGTGATTTTGGGAAGTGCCACATCTTTAACAAAAGCTCTTGTTTTTCTGCTGTTCAGGTGAGACTGTGCTGATGTTACCCAAATATCAACCTGTACTCCCCACATCCCAGGCCAGGCAGCTGCCTCTTCCCTGCCAGCCTACCCCAACCCTGCACAGAGGAGGGAAACCTCCCTCTCAGAGCCAGGGCGGCTGCTTTGATGCTGTCAGTGAGTTTTTCTCTAGCCACTGTGACAGCCTGTGTTTTGCAGATACCTGCCCCATGATGGTCACATTCCTCAGCCGCACCGCATCCACTCAGCTCCGGCTCATGCAGTAATTAGACAAGTGTTTCCTGGCTGCCTTTAATTACAGCCACAACTATTTCCCTCACTCTAATGTAACACCTCTGAATGACAGCAAAGGTTCTGGGCTGCATCCCACACGGTCCCAGCACGTGTTGAGACGTGGCCGTGCGCTGGCAGACACTGATTTGAACCCAAAGGGCTCATACCCCCTCAGTGAGTCACATTTTTCATTTTCGACCTCAAGGCCATAATTGCCCACACTGGGAATTAGCGGTGTCTCCCCAGTACCCAGCCAAGAAGCATTGGGCTTTATAAACCAGCCAGAGGGGCAGCAGCATCCTCCCTAAATCCGTGCTTAAGTCTATCTCTGCTGTAATTCGCCCTGTCCTGTGGCGAAGCAGCTCAGCTGGCAAGGCCACACTGCCCAACACGTTCAGCCCCTCAGCATTTTCACACTGACACAGCAGGATGGGCATCAGGCCTGCCTGCCCACAGGCAGCCAGCGGCCCTGTGCCGGGGCACGCGGTCTCGCAGGGCCGCGTTTGTGGCAACTCCCGAATTGATGTGCTTCCCCGCCCTCCCCAGCCCCTTGCTAAGGCTGTTGTGGTTGTCTGACCTGGTGGTGGTGGTGTTGCCATGGCTGAATCCCACTGTAGCGCTGCTCGGAGCCCCCAAGCCCTCAGCGGCTCCCACCGGCTTGGGGGCTGCCAGGAACCAAGGCAGCAGCTGCCGCGCTCGGCCGCGCTCGGCTGTGATCTATAACGTGCATTGTCTTTTTATGTAATGTGTTTTATTAAACATCTTCTAAAGCTTACAAGTGTCCCCAGGACATAACTCTCCAGCACAACGTAACGCTTTGCCAAGTAATGAAGTATGATTTATGGTGGTAATGGTTATCCTATGTTTTTTTAAAAAAATTATTACAGCAATAGCTCTGTCGAATATAGGAATATAACATGCTGCATTTGGCACGTTTATGACAACAGTGCTCTGGTTTTCTTAACTCCACAGTTCAGTGTTGGCAGTATTTCAAATTCTTGAGACAGATGTTTAAATGAATTTTTTTAAGAGGACAGTGAAATACTTTTAAAACATCATACGGCGCTGAGTGTCTCAATATGTGCAGGAACGTTATTTCTTTAACATTCAGGTAGGGCAGGGCAGCACATGGCCTCTCTGGTTTAGATCTCACAGTAAATGATGGAAGTAGCAAATGTTGAATTAGCTTTCTGGGGCATCCTGGCCTGCTGTTACTCTTGGGCTGAGGTGGGGAAGGAGGGGAGGACACTTGACCTTCCCCTGGATTTAGTGCAGTGTTCACATCTCCTTTGTGAGCACTTACAACAGATCCACATTTGTTTTGAATGCAGTTCCCACCATGCTGAGACAGGACTAAGTGGTCTCACACTGACATTTTGAGTGTGTCATTGTGGTCCCGGTGGTTAGGGTTTCAGGCCAGAAATGACAATCATTTGGAAAAATGTAAATGAGAACCCTGGTCATGTATCTCTGAGGCAGATAGCATTCAAGCATTTCCATTGAAACACTGAAAATTCTTGGCTTTTTTTTTTCTAAAAAAAGGTACTGGCTGAAATTGAGGAAACCTCTGTACAAAATGAAGCCAGCGTATTCAGCTCTGGCATCGATGTTTGCACCTTTCTGTCAAGGAAAATCAGAACCCACAAAGGCAGGGACAGCATTGCTGAAGACACCATCACCCTCAGTGTACCAGCGCTGGGGCCACAACCACCCAGCTGGTGCAGAGAGATTGAAGACAAGGGAAGCATCAGTAAAGCAATGAACACTTATTTTTAATTTACATTTGACAATTTGCACATAAATAATGATGTAAACCAATACGTAAACATATAATAGTTTGTTGTTCTAGCAAAGTAAAAAGCCTGTTAACTTTGGTCAGAGTCTTTCTTAGGAGAGACAAAAAAACCCCCAAAAACACTGTTGATTGTTGCTACATTCACATGTAAAACGTCTAAGGGGAGGGGGAAACAGTAAAGAGAAGTAACAATTCTTAAAGCTGATGCATATAAATTCTTGTAAATTTTGTATCAAATACAAGAAAGCACTACAGGCAATAATAGGAAAAGTGTGTGTCCAGTGACAGAGTAGTGATACTTTGGTTTATCCTACAATTAAGTACTATATTTATGAACTATTGCTACATTTAAAAGATGTCAGCCTCACAATTTGCAGGAGTGGAAATGTAATGAACTGGAGTCCTTCAAAAGCTGTGTTTGGAGATTTGTATTTCAGGATTGTTTGTTTTTTTTTTAACAGAAGGCATCAAAATGAAGTTTGCTGAAAAAAAAAGACCACCGAATCCTGAATTGTTGAGGTGGACTTCTAAAAACTTTTTTTAAGAACATAACCCGACAAAAAGGGATACATGGTGGGGAGGTGTGTAATAATGCTAATAATGTTCATGTGAGTTGACTGTGCAACTCGTTAGTGGCAGGGCACAATGAGACAAGGGCCTTGTCCCACCTGACTTCCATGCTGCCCTTACTGTGATTTGTGACCACATCACGCACGGGTCATATTTGGCTTCTTCTCAAGTTCTTTCGGTTACATTTTCTGGCTGGCTGTTGACTGACCACCAGCCTCCTTCCCCCCCAGTGCAGACTGCCAGGAGAGCAGGGGACTGAAGGAGCCCTGGCCTGCAAACAGGGTAATTCCCACCAAATTCACTGAGATGCCACACGTGGATGCATGATGATGTCATTCACGTGTTTGCTAGTTCCAGCTTCACCTTCAGCTGTGTGTGTGTATTTGCAAGTGATAAATGCCTTGGTTCAACCTTCTGGTTTTGAGGTCATTGGTTATTTGCAGAACTGGGATAACATTTGATTTTCACACTTAGATGAAAAATAGGTTTTATTACATGGTTTGGCTCACAACTTAAGTGGTATAAATATATATACATATACATATATCGTATAGTGGTATAAATATATCTATAAATATACATGTATTCTTTGCTACACCTCAAACGTCACCATATCATCTTTGGGCTTAGCAAAACAAAAAGATAAAAGGATGTGCATTCTATCTTTCCCTGTGCACATTTTGGTTTCTTCTCTAAAGTAGCAAAGCATTTAGGTAAAACAGCATTGTCTGCACCACTGGACACAAGCACTGAGGTAATTGTTGTTCAACAACTTTGCAATGCCCTTTTCTTCTTTAATTAAATTAACCACAAAATGTACAAACACAAATACTGAGAAAAATCTGAGTCGTACAGGAAGGAGGAAAAAAATTTATGTGCCAGGAAAGGACTTTGTTCCCCACTTCTACCCAGGCAAAGTGGGAGAGAAAAATACAAGTAAAACTGAATCCCTTCTTTCTCAGGGAATATGACCATCTTTTTTTTTTTATCCCTGGAAGGCTCTGGCCAAAAAAAACCCCAAAAAAAACTAAAAACCAGAAGAAAGAAATCTGCCCAAAGCCCCTTTTAGGCAGAATAATATTTGTGTCTTTGCTTTTAAACTGCTTTTGGAAACAAAAGAATGTAAGTGAGATTTTATTTTAGAAAAGCCACTTTAAGCTCATGTGGTCCTTTGGTCTTAAAGTTACATGATAATGTGTGGGGCTGGAGCTGTGTTCTAAAAACCTGTGGTATTGTCCATGGCAGGTCGGTGTTTGCTGTGCCACATCTGTTCCAGGGAGAGCTGCAGGTAGAAGAATCTTTCTCCTCCCCTGAAGAGAGGCAGGAGAAAAAGTTTCTTCCCTGCTTGCTGCTACTCTGGGTTGTTGGTTTGCTATTTTTTTTTCTCCTTTTCAATTCCCAGTGGGGTGATTTGCTCATGAAAGTACACAGCATTTTTTTTCAAACCAACAGATCTAGGATTCTGTATGTCACATGTCCAACTTTGGCAATATGAAAAACCACATTTGTTTAAAAGACATTGGTACATAAAACACATTTACTGAAACCCTAATCTTAGGTTCTTAAAACAGATGTGCAGAAAAAAAATATCTACAAAGAATGGCCCATAAAACAAAAAATAAAAACATTTAAAGTAAAAATTACAATGAATTTTTCCAGTCATTGTAAACATTTTCCTAATTATTGCTTTTAGAATGATTAATTGCATAATAAATTATGAAGTACTATCATTGAAAAAATAATTATGGATAAATGATTGTCTCTTAGTAACTGGCGAGGCAATGCAGAGTCCTTTGCCCCTTTTTATGCCCTGAGAAAACAGTAACTTTGGAGTTCCTTCTTTCAGCTGAAGAGCGTAGGGAAACTACTGTAAGCCAAGATTGCTTTGCAGCATTGAAACTATGTACAAGCAACTGCTACAGGCACCCTGACTTGCCAAGTCATAAATAAAAAAAATCACTTTGCCAAAAAGTCTTAAGGGTCCATTGGTTCAATTGTTTCTTGCTTGACCTTTACAGGTAACAGAGGTAGTGGGTGACCGTGAGGCAACTTCATAACTGACATATCTGACGACTCGTAAAGGTTGCATCCTGAGGAGATAAGCCCATTTCCCAGGTTCCTCTGCAGAGAGACTTTCAGGTTAGCTCCTTCCATTTCCCTCCTGAGCATGGTCAGTATATCCTTCTCCACGATCGATGTTAAGTCGATATTGTCCTCCACTTCTTCCAGCTTGTCAGCATTGTCACTGATGTCAAACTTCTCGATCTCCTCGTTGATTCGGTTCAGGTCCTCCATGGAGCGGCCGGAGGCCGGGGCGACGGGGCAGTTGCCCTTCAGGTGGACCTGGAGGCTGCAGAAGTGAATGTAGCTCTTGTGGCAGTGGATGCATTTGTGGGGGCGTTCCCGGGTGTGGAGACGCTTGTGCAGCTTCAGGTGCACAAACTGGGTGAATTTGGCTGGGCAGAGCTTGCACTGGTAAGGCTTCTCTCCAGAGTGGAGTCGCAGGTGGGTTTTGAGATTGCTGGTGCTGCTGAACCGCTTGTGACAAACCTAATGTGGGGGGTGGCAGAGAAACAGCGAATGAGTGGGAGGCGATTTTATGGTTTAAATCACAGACACCTAGGAGGAGACGGCAGGATGAAGAAGCAGCTTTCTATATCTTCACACTTTCTCACAAAGGGAAAAAAATCCCCACCTTTTTTATTTAAATATTGCTGAATGTCATTTTGAGTGTGGCTGATGGCAAAACTGTATCAGGCAGGTGTTGCTCTAGCAGGCTGCAGGCAATCGTGCTGTCTCACAGACGCTGCTGCACCAGGGCTGGGCCCGGCTGTGGTGCAGATTCTGGCCCTGAGCAGCCAAGGGTTTGTCCCTCAGCCCTCCCTGCACACTGTAGGGGGTGTGCAAAGCCCTGCCATCCCTTTGGCCTCCGAAGGAATCACCTCTCTCTCTGTGTTACATACCTGACACTCGTGGGGTTTTTCTCCCGTATGTACCAGATAGTGCTTCTGGAGGTGAGCCAGCTGCGTGAAGCCCTTATTGCAAGTCTGGCATTTAAATGGTCTCTCTCCACTGTGTACTCGGAGGTGCACCTAGGGAGAGACAAAGCAATGAACAATTTGCAGTTTCCAGTGCTACAACAAAAGTGCTTTCAGATGTTTCCTAAAGTCAGCGGAAGAGTCCCATTGCCAAAATACAATGTTATCTAGTTAATTAGGTGGCTCAGTATTAAAGCACACAACCACGCTTTCTTGCTGGGGGATACTGTCTTAAGCCCAGACACATAAACGGCCTAACAAAGCAAGGGAGGCCTGACCCTGCTTTTCCTCGAAAGCCTACAGGGAGAAACCTGAGCCTTCAAAGAAGGCTCCTGTCTTATTCTCCACTGCCTACCTTCAGATTGGAGAGCTGGCCAAAGGTCTTGGAGCAAACATTGCATTCGTACTTGATCTTCCCATTCTGCTTTTTCAGTGGGTATGGGAGGGTTTTGTAACCGGTCACATTCCTCTTACTTTTAATGAGATTCATGGCTTCTTCACCGCCGGTGGCAGCCAACACCACTGAGGTAGGTTTAGGTTGCATTATGTGTTCCGAACTGGCTGCTGTACCAGCGGTGGGGGACCCACTGGTAGGGCTGCATGGCTTGTCCTTCATGCTGGCAGCAGCGCCCGTGATAGAGAAGGCACTGTTGGGTGCTGGTATGAGGAAGTCTCTTGGATGATCAGGCTGCAGCAGTCGACGGCCTCCTTCACTGGGCAATGAGCTGGGGAGCGTGGTGGGGTTGAGCATGTGGTGGGAAAGGCTACCTCCACTGAGCAGGTTGCCATAAAGAGGGTACATCCTTGGGAAGAGATTGAAATTGTTGATGCCATTGATATTGTTCAAAGCGCTCAGGTTATTACAGCTCATATTGAATGGAGGTAACAGGAATTTGGGGTAATGGGGGTTATAGGACGGTAGAAAGGCAGGTGAGAGGTGGCCAGGAGGTGCATATCCAGGATAAGACCCCAATCCTTCTGAGCCATATGATCCGTTCAAGTAAGAGTATGGCTCTCTGTGCTCTTGGGAAGTAGGTGCCAGAGGTGAAACTGTGACCCCCGGACTACTGTGAGGGCTTGAACTTTTTAAACTTTGGTCTGGGCTGCTCCTCCCGGAAGGACTTGGTGTAGTAGATGCCTGGATGGGTGAGTGAGTGATGTAGCTTGGTCTGTCCATGCCATATGCTAAGGAAGCTTTCAGATAGTCTTCAGGAATGTGAGGTCGGATCGGGTAGACAACTCGAGGGAAGAAACACCTCTCCGGGCTATAGTTCTTATGTAAATCATCCAAGTCTTTTTCTGGAGTAACTGGTGAAATGTTGGTCTGAAAGAAGTCTTTTCCTTTAGGAGGATTGGATTCCATTTTCAGGATTTCTTTCACACTGTGCTCCTTCTTTGGGACACTTTTCTGATAAAGCTCATCTTTATCAGTGCTGTGCTGCTTTGGATTAACGTGGGTTTGTGCTGAAATACAAAGACAAGATAACGATTATTTAGATATGCCACTGGTGCTATCTCTTTTCAAAACAGAATCTAACCCCTACAAGTTTAGTGGGAAGGAAGGGCTACTCTCAGAGATGAGCAATCATTCAACTTGCCACAAAACTAATTGTGTGAAGAAATGCCTGCTGGTATTAAATGTTAATAAAAAGCATTGTTAATTTAAGGGATACCAACCAGTACATAGAGATCTGGATGATGATGCATTTGCAGAGTGCCAGCCTTCACTCTGCAAACTGATTTCAACTTTCTTACCCCTTGAATTTGCCTAGCTTTGCTGTTGAATGTCTCTTTAAGCAGTATTTCTAATAAATGTGGTAATGAGCATTTGTTCACAATACAGGTTTAACTGAAGGACTTTGCAGAACACAAGCTCCCAGAAATGTTCCTCAGTAAAATAACAAGGCATGACAAATCGGGTTTTGCCAAACCGCAGCAGTCACTTCACCAGCCAGTTCAATTACTTACAGTACCAAAAAAACCATGGCTGGCTAGGATGAAAGCCTTCTTCAAAGAGAAGGTATTCTCCATCAGTAAACAGATCATTACTCATTAAATATACTGCTTAGGAACATCTACAACAAAGCAGACTATTTACTGCAGATTTCTGTGGCATTCAGTCTATGCAAAACTCCTCTGCTTACAGCTGTATTTTATAAAAAAAATGCTGAAGCAAAGCAAAAGAAAGCAAGACTGGTTGGCTCCAGCTTAAGTTGAAATGTGCTTTAAAAAAAAAAGGGGAAAGAAATATGTATTTAGAAGGACATAGAAGCTAGCATACATTCATCTCAGGTCAGCACATACTCTATTTATTTGTATTCAAAGACCTTGCTATCTGGACATAATACAACCTTAACAGCACACTGAAGATGACTTCAGTAAAAAAACAAATCTGCCTTTACCTTTGTTACATAATCTTGATTACTTGTAAGATATTTTATTATTTGGGGGGGGGGGGGGGGGGAACTAAGAAGGTTTCATAATCATAGTTAGTTAGTGCAAGGCTTTCCATCAGAAGGTACAAGCCAACACCAGTAGGCACGTGACTCAAGAACACTGCAGTCCTTTAGAAACATTTCTGCTCCCGTGACTGACTGTTCTTACTTCACTATCTGAGGTGAGAAACAGTTATTTCTGATTTTTGGTGGATTATCTGAACCAAGTGAGGAACATGAGAACAGGCAATGACCACGCTGCTTTGAACACAGATTCTTTGCTTCACTATTCACTACCCTGATGGAATCTATCATTTGGCAACATTACCCTATAAGGCAAAGAAAGCCATTTATTAAACTTATCCAAGAAAACAGCTGCCTGCAAAACATGCTCCTACTTACAACAACCCACTTTACAGTAGCATCCGTTTTGAAATGGCATTAGACTAGTAACAAGCAAATTTAGTTTGAGATTTTTGAGTAGTTTGGATATTTTCAAGCTCCAATGAAATGCAATTGAACACCGTTAGGTTCAATTAAAATATTTATGATAAAACTTTAAAGTGTTGTACAGCAAGCATATGCACACATAAGCACACAGATAGCTTCCCAATTACTTCTCTTAGTGTCCAAAGTTTAATGCAGAGCTGTATCAAAAATAAAGTAATAACATGTTGTGTTTTCCAGCTTTAAAAAACATTTACTTTCTTTGGCAATTTTATCTGTACTCCTGGACTGATAACTCATTTTCTAAATGTCAGCCAGATTTTGGGGCATAGCACAGAGGTCCTACTAGGTTCAAGAAGCTTCAAAATGGCACTGTAAGTAATATTATCTCTATCTTCTTATCAGCTGCCTTTCACCACAGCAGTGTTTCAGAGCAAACATTCCTGGTGACACTATCAGCATCGGGAAGTATCAAGACCAGGCAGTACTGAAACCTGGACAGGGGGGTGGGAGGCAGAACTTGTGAAGCCTTGCAGCAGGAAAAATAAATAAATACCACCTTATCAGGCCCGTATCAGTTTCTCAGTGGGGTCTGTCAAGCAGGAAGTTCAAATTGACACTTTTCTCTTTTAAAGAAAAAAACCCAGGGGGAGGGGAAGAGGAAGGAGAAATGCCGGTGGTGCTGGAAAAGTGATAGAGAAGCTGGGGCCTCTTCAGCTGGAGAAAGAGCTCCCACTGTCACAAGGTTAAACATGAGGGTGGGGATGTACATGCCTTATGTGCAGGAGCAAGCCCAGGAGTGACAGAAAGGAAGCTCATGCAGAGATCGTAACTTTCTTTGTGCAACAATCCCATGCTCTCTCTTGACTGACTAAAGATAATTGCTCTTTTCTTCCCTTCTGAATTTTCCCAGTAAAGCTGTCCCTCCTATTAATTTCCATGTGTAGACAGAAGTTATGATATTTAAAGATATTTTTTCAAGTCTAACTGTGACAGGTCTCTTTAGTTTGCAAGCTATCTTTGATCCATAAATCCCCTCTTGGCTTTTTCCGTTATTACCTGAGCACACGGGACACTTGGGAACACCAGAGAGACCAAAACATAAACAAGTGTGTCAGCACTGTGTAAAATAAGAGAAGGTAATGTCCAGGGCCAAGGAGAGGTTCTTCAGTTTTATACTGAAGGTGTATTTAAACCAGGGCTGAAACTGATTGAGAGGTTTACAACCCTTCTTGCTGCTCTTAAAGGAGCCATACTTCAAAGTTAAAGAGATATATTTCTTATAAATGGAATTTTTTTTTTGAACTTGTGATCTTCAATTTAAGTTTTTACCAATCAGAATGTCTCCCATTCACTCTTGAAATGCATTTCTCCCCCCCACCCCCATATACACACACATACATATACAGTAAATATAGGCACATACTCCTCCAAGATCTGTCTAGTTTCTGTGGTCAGAGGGACACACAGAAAAGAGATTCACAACAAAACAAGAATGAAGCAGCTGCATTTCTAAGTTACTGATCTGAGGGTGATGGTGGGGGGTGGAAGAAAGGAAAAAACCCCAGACATGCCTCTTGAGGATCCTGACACGTCTAACTGAGGTCAACAGATTATTTGCTCAGATCTGAGAGCAGTGAGTGCATGCAAGAGGAAAAGGGACAAAACTCCTGTTACTTTTAAGTATTGATAAAACTTGGGTGAAGGAGTTGCCTGAAGTTACTCCAGTGTGGGTGTTCCAGCTACAGACTGCTGCAGAGCTATAGACTTTGCTCTCAGTTCCTGTGCTCTGAGCTGTAGCCTGAGAAACATTTCATAAAAACAATGATCTGTTCTTTTCTAAAAACTTGAAAAACGGTTGTAGGCAGACAGTAATTGCAACAGTAATTTCAGGAGTGAGATGGTACTGAACACTTCGAGTGGTAGAGCTTAATTATGCCGATTCACATTTTCGATCTAAATTAAGCACTTCTTTTGCTAGTAGAAAGAGAACCTCGAAGTTGTGAAGCTGGCAAAACAAAGACTGTTTCCACTCAAAATGAGAACAGAGACCAACATTCAGAAGTACAAAATTTGATCATCTGTTTTCTAAATGTGTCCATGGCAGTGTGACATGCCTTTGAAAACCTTTTGCTCAGAGAAGGTCTTTCTGGGAGCCTTCAAATAATTCTCAATATTAAGACAACTTCAGTCCTCAAATTCTGATTTTGTGAAGACAACTTCTCATATCATTTAAAAATCATTTTCCTGAGCCCTTTTGAACATTCCAGGAGGCATTTTTTTAAGCAAGTGCAGATGTTTCCTCTCAACCCAAACAGAAAAGCTTCAAAACCAGAAAGTGAAACTGTCCATAAACAAAAGGGAAAGCGAGCGACAGGGCTGAGCTAACGGCCAGCATGTCAGGGCCAGCAGGAAGAAGAGAAGAATAAATCGCGTTTAAGAAAAAAGCATTACAAAGTTAATCTTCATAGAACTGGAAACATTTTAAATAATGTCTTTTTGAACCTGTTAACAAAACAAAAAGATTGCCAAATATTTTGTAAATATGCAAATTATCTTCCCCCAGCTTGAACTTTTTTTCTAAAGCTTGACCAAAAGATGTCACCTGCCTGTACTTGACTGAGGAGACAAACATGACATGAGCAGCAGGAAGTTGCATCATATGATTGCAATATATGAACATTATTATCAAATAGTCATGTCCTGAGTCAATGCAATTGTTTGGATTTTGTTGGGTTTTTCTTGTTTGGTTTTGGTTTGGTTTTTTTTTTACTGTTACCCTCTCCACGCCTTCATCCTAAAATAATCCTCCCATGTTGAGGTAAGAATGAAATTCTAAACCATTTGGAACCACCAAAGCAAATTTCCTCAGTGTTTGCTAAATAAAATATCACAGACTAAAAGACAATCTGAAGGAGCAGTTGAATGAGCTTAGGCACATTTAACAAATTACTGAAAATTTATTTTTAGCAGAATACAGAAATCTTGTGCCACCATACTTAAAACTATTTACTGGACAATGGCACCATCTGAAAGTGACATCTCCAATCCTGACAGAAAACATTAGAGACCTCAAAAGAGGCAGGAAGGGAATGACATTTGAGTTTCCAGCACTGGGAATAATGTGGAGTCTCACCTCTACCACTATTGTGCAATTCCTTGCAGGCACTTCAACATCCATTTGAAGTTACGTAGCTCCACTTGGAGCTAATCATGGCTGTGAAGGTAGGTGTGTGCTCCAGCGTCTGAAGGACTGGGTCAAAGGCCCCAGTTCAGGAAAACACAGAGGACAGGCTTAAACCCACAACTAAGTACATGCCTAATTGCTGTCTTGCATCTGGATGCTTTCCTTCTGCGGCACAAATGAGCTAATGCTGGGGAAGTTACCTTTAATTTGAAAGTTTGCTGTTACACAGGCAAGTAGATGTTACATGTGGGTGTGTAAATACATTAATGCTCTAAAGTGGTAGTTCTCTCATTTCTGAGGCCACTAATTACAGGAAATAAAGCCAGAGAAATTCTCTGATACATTTTTCCCCGGAGGCCCATCCTGCTCTGGTGCTTAAAGAGGAGCTAAGGTGCTGAACTCTAAGGCTGTGATCCCCAAACCCTTGAGGCACTTAAAGCAGCTGCCTGTATTTTAAGTTGGCAAGACTGGAAGGTCTCTGTAGGTGTGTGTCCCAGCTGGCCTCTCCTGTGCTGGGCAGCCAGCCAAGGTAAGACTCTTCCAAAGCCTCCCACAGGCACCAGTGTGCACTGCACACCAAGACACAGCTAAGGGAGAGATCTGGGTGCAACACACCATGGCCACTGGCTGCCTCCTGCCCACACCAGCATGTATCCCATGGGAGGAGACCCTGACTTCAGCTTGCCTCTTGGGACCTGTACCCCAACTTTCCCTCCCTCCTTCTCAGTGGGTGCCAAAACCAGCAGCCACAGGCTGGGAGAGGTGGTGATGCACCCCTGCTCTTCTGAGGGAAGCCATACCACTTCAAACACCAAATTATTAGCAATCTGTTTGGCTGGAGAGGACTTTCCTGACTTCCTAGCAGGTTGGGGGGGAGGAGGGGGTCCCCCTCAAGCAAGGCTGTGTTCAGATGTCTTGCTAAGCCAAAGCCCCACATCTGTAGCAGGTACGGGGTGCCAGAGAACTGGGGACAAACTCCTGCACTTTACTCACGGATGAATGCAGTGCCAGGGTACCTTGGCCAGCCTTTGTGACAGAGAGAGGCTGGAGAGGCAGCACGATGCTCTCTAATTTTAGATTTAACAAGTGGCCTGGGAGAAAGGAGCAGAAGAAAGCTAAACAGTGCTGGCATTCACAGTAAACTCATCTGGTTCCAGTACTAATGCTGGAAAAACCACCCCTGCTTGCACCATTGCTACAGGGACTTTGGCAAATAAAGATCTTTGGGAGACTTTTGGATTTTTTCCTCCACACTTTTCAAAAGGCTAACTTTAGAAAACCTCAATCCTTATGGTACCTGTAGGGTTTTTGGCCCATCTGCAGGCTTTAGGCCTGATTGTGTTGCTCACAAGAATGAGGGGAGAAGAAAAAAAAAGTGAAAAGTTTTTCTCATTTTCTGAATTGCTATTTTCTTTAGGTGGAAGGAGCTAACATAAAATTTCTAAATGGTTTAAATGTAATTATCTTAAAAAAGGGAAAAATGTCTATTCAAACTCAGTAGCTGGAAATACTGCAAACATTAAGACTGAACTACAAAATTGTGGCTCAGGTTTTCATTTCTTTAAATCCTTATACTGAGCCTACTACTTTTACTGAAATCAGTTATTCTGCCAAGTCCAGACACTCCTAGGTTTGACCTGATTAAGAGTAACCAGACACAGTAAGAAACACTTTACAAATACATTAACTGCTACTTCTGCAAGGAAGCCCAAGGTGCCAGCAGATGCAGGAAACTGAACCCGTGTTTGTGTATCCTCCTAGCTAGTGACCAAATGTGCCTGACTAGATTTTAGCAAACTCCTCATCCACCAGAGCCCTACATGCTGCTCTCTCATCTCACCTGCAGGTCCCACTGAAAAGCCAACAGCTCATTATATCAGGAAATAAAACTGCACAGAAAGTGGTGAAATGACATATGTGCAAAGATGACAGACTCAGTGGGACAGTTTCTGAATAGAGAATATAGCTGCATAAGACATTCCCTCCCTCTCTTCCCTCTGTCATTAGGAGACAAGTTTTCTTCTATTAATTTGTAGGGAAAGACAAAAAGCTAGTGAAAGGGTGACACCCACAGAGTATAGATGTACTTTTGATTAATCTGAATGTGTGATACAAGTTTTATAATATAGGATGACAGTTCTAATGATCCTCAAGTAACATTGCTATTTTATAACCCATTCCTTGTTGCCAAATAACTGTAAATAGTTCTTTTTATTAAAAAACAAACAAACAAAAAAAAAAAAAAAAACAAAAAAAACCCCAACAAAACTGCTTGCAGTTTTTCCTTCAAGTTTCAATGTAGTCGCTGGCAGAAGGACAAAAGAATACTCTGCTTTAAGAGCAGCAGCAGGGGAAGTAGCCTAAAAGTCCACTGAGAAGTCAGCAAGAATCTTTTCTTCTCTAGAAGGGGCTCTGGGTGAGGTGTCAGGCAGTGATTAAGCGAGAAGTAAAGCACCAAGGCTGGAAATAATCAGAAACCACAGAGGAACACAAACTCCTGGAAACACCTCTTCCCTCTGCTACCAATGCTAGTATTTTTGAACAGAAAATGAAAGCTGCAATAAAAAGTCAAGAAATGGGGACAAAGTACACTGAGCTCAAAACACAAGTAACCAGATGAGAAGACCACAGGAGGTTTGCTCCCACAAGATAAGTAAGGGTAGATGCAAGGCTCAAAGTGCATTATGCAGTAAACACGTATTTTGTCAGACACCTAGACAGAGTCATGGCACATTGCCACTTCCTGGTACAGTGAGGGCAGCCCTTTGGGAGCATGAGTGGACAGCCTTTAGTATATGCTACCAAAGCAGACTTTTGCTCAACACACCGTGAGATCTGAAATTGCACAGTCTGAGAGAGAGCCAACAGCGATGGTTAGGAAGACAGAGGTCAGGTTGTCTGTCCAGAATTTCACCAGATAAGACTCAGATTGTAAACAAACAACTACTCAGATTTTATAATCTCTTTCCATTTGAACAGGCACAGGGAACTCATTCTCTTGTGTTGGGTTTTTTAATTCCCCTTTTCCACTCCAAGCTACCTCCTGTGACACAACAGATGATGCAGCTGTGTAATTATACAACTTATTATTAGATTGTATAGGCAGAAGAGACATTACTAGCATTCCTTGTTTATACTGTAATCCACTTACTGAGGTTCATCATTGTCAGCTCTCTGGAGGGGGGATAGTGCAGCCTCTCTGCAAAGTCTCGGCAATACCACACAAGCAGCTCTTGGTTGGCAGGGATGGGCTTGATGGTATAGAAGTAGATGTTCATTCCATTCTGACAAGCAGCCAAGTTCTGCTCCTGAACAGAGTAGCCAGGGTTTACATAACGCATCCAGTTGCTCTTGTCCTCGTTAAATCCATCAATGAAGTGGTGAAGTTCACCACTTGAATAGATCTGGAATAGAGAGGAAGTGCTTGTGAATATATATACATATATATAGGCACAATATGCAACATGTAGGCACAGAGTCCAGAGGGGAAAAGTGATAAGCTCCTTTTTTTTTTTTTTTAAGATGAAGTAAGAGTTCAAGCTGTGTTCCTGCCTTTCCAACAATGACATCCTCTGAGTTAAGAAGGTCTTTAAAGGCAAGTCCACAGTCACCTTTTCCATTTAATCTTAGCTAGTTTTGGAAAACAAGACCCAAAATCTGAAATGCAGAGTACTCTCTCTGTGTGAGCAGTCTACCTTAGAGCCCTTTTCCTGGTGCTCTGATCAACAAGTAGGTGATGCTGATGAGGGCAGGTCTGAGTGCATGCTTGCATTAATGCTTTGAGTCACCTGTGTATAAGACTGACTGGCTGTGCTATGTCAGAGTTCTCGCCTCTTTCTATGGCCTCTGTACTTGCAGTTTCCTACCACCTCCACCCAAAGGTTTAAACTATGCAAACATTCTCCACCCCCCAGAGTCCTAAAGCAACACTTGCTCATAGTTGAACTGTAACCCTTTTGTAGGCAGGCTGGGCGAGGCAAAGATGAAATTCACCTGCCATAACTGAAGGAAGACCTGACCAGGGGTTAGCCCATGAGATGTCACTTTTCCTACCAAGGGACATGTTCTGACTTGTCCACAGAGGGGCAAGAAAACGTGAATCTGAAAACTGCTCAGCAGTTTCAGGGGAAAGAAGTTTTCATTACTGACAGAAGCTACTTTCTCTTGAAATAATAAGAGAATTATTTAAAAAAAGGGAAAAAATCAAGAGAAATCCAGGAAACACGCTTGTAAAAACACACTGCTTACTCTCAAGGGGAGCTAGCTCCATGCTGGATGAAATGGGGTTCCTGGTTTTCTGAAAACAGATGACCAGGCAAAAGCCAGACCTTGAAGTGGGAGCAGCTCGCACCAGCAGCGCACCTCGCTGAGCAGGAAATGCCTTTCCAAAGGGGAGACAGAGCTTATCTGGCGGAGAAAACCCTCCGCGGGGTGTTCCTGCCCGTGTGCCCCCAGCACTGTCTCCCGCACCTCTCCGGCCAGCCGGGACCCTCCCGTGCCCCCAGAGCCCGGCGGGCAGAGAAGGGAGGCGGCCTGGCCCTTTAACGCGGGCCGTAAACACCAGAATCACTTTCTTTAAGAGTAACTTCCTGTAAACTGAGAAGGGGGAAATACATGTGGCCTCATCAAAGCAGCTTGCGAGAGATTTTGCGGTGTGTTTGTTATGAGAAAATGGAAGGGAGCCGGGCGAGTTGTGCTGCATCAAGAGGAGCCTCCGCGTTTCTCTGCTCACCCCGGCTCGCAAACTTCCAGGAACGCGGGGCTCTGGCGCTTGACGCCTGCCACCACTTCCCAAACCAGCCCTCCACCGCTCCCACGTCGGGGCCACAGCCCCGGCTCCCCGGCAGAGGCAGCCCCCAGCTCCCACCTATTCTGGGGAAGGCGCGCCCAGATGTGCTGAGTCACGGAGCGCTTCCCAGAAGTGACGCGGGCCCGGCCGGCCCCGCTCCCCTGGCGCGGGCAGCGGCCCCGGGCGCCCAGCAGATGTTCCCGCTCCTGCCAGCGAGCCCAGGATGCCTTTAATAACATGTGGGAAGTTATCTCCCACAATTTCCTTTGCATATGCAAGGCTGTGTCAGACCCCTAGGAAGGAATTCATTTTCAGTGCAGCAGTCTGCCTTGAACGAATCAAGAGATTGTAACAGGGAATTTGATGATGCCTAGGTGGCTCCCAGGATATTATTTCTGAGGATCCCTCCACATTAAGGCTTAAAATCACATCATAAGAATGATGTCACGTTTCTCAGTGCAATGTAGGAATGAAGTCCTGCAAGATAGCTATCAGCCCCTCTTCCCTGTGTCAGCCTCCTGATCTCTTCCTAGACTGGACACAAGCTCCCAAAAAGTTCAACGAAAAGAAACATTTTGTGGCCTTGTTAATGTGAAAACAGTTGCCTGCTCGGTAAAAACACTCATGCAAATAACTGCCTGTGCAATGCTGTATTACATCGTACAAGGATGATCTGAGAAAACCAAAATGATTCAATTAGGTAGGAAGAAAGGGGTGTGGGGAATGCTGGTGCATGCCCTAGGTTTCACCTGGATATGAGGTTGGGATATTACTAAGGCAGGCAGGCACCTGAGTGCAGAGGCTTGGACACAGTCCCAAATCCACGGATTTAGACACAACCTACATGGCTAGAAGGCAGCAAAACAAATCCATGGAATGAGATGGGGCTGAAGGAATGTTCTCTAACAATTAATAATGTGTCTGTAAGGAAAATGAGGATTATGTCAACTGATAAACTGGAAGCATATTCCACAGCACAGACTGCCCACACCAAAACACATTGGCTGCTGCTTTCTTCCAGCTTATACTATGGAGTACAAATTAGGCACCACCTCTGGTGTTTGTCTCTTTTCCCTTTGCTGAGATTCATGAGCTGGTTTTTTAACAATTCTGAGGAGGCCTAGAAAGATTTATGAATTGAATGATACATGCTGAAGACTACCACCACTGTGTTATAGCAGCTCTATACAAGAAGCAGGAAGAAATGTCAGAAAATGTATCATAATTCCAGAGTGAAAGTTTATGCAGTACTTTTAACAGCTTCTTCGTGGCGAGAAAAATCAAGGATGTGATACTTGCATAAATCAGAATCACTTTCCACTGTGAAGAAATGCAAAATAACCTGCCCTTACAGCAAGCAGCAGAACTATTTCTCTACAGAATCAGCACAGATACATTTTGGAAGAACGAACCAGGAAGGGCTGTGCATCTCCACTGCTCTCTCCACCCACACAGTCCCTACATCCAAGACAGCCAGGCTTTTAACTCAGCTTAATTCACCCACTGGCTCTGTTTGTGCCTGGCCACATACAGAGGCTGTCCCCTGCATCACACAGCAGGAAGTGACCCAGCTTCTCAGCCATACTCATTTAGTGATCTGCTCACTGCAACAACGGGGTGCTGTTTTTTCCTACTTACCCGCCAAAAGTATTTTCTGTTTGCATTCTTGGGAACCGTATCACTGGTATAGATCTCTCCCACCAGGGGTCCAAAGCGTGTTCCTTTTGGGATGTACTCTTTGCTTATCACTCCAGTGACCTACAAGAAGAGCAGCACAGGATCAGTCCATTGCCAGGAGAAAATGAGAAGTCTCCCTCTTCTCCCCTGTCCCCCAAATGTAACAAGGTAAAGCAAACAATGCAGCGAATTTTCTGTGACAGGTCAGCAAAACAGAAATGAATAAATGAACAATCGTGTTGGTTACAATATGAACAGGTTTTTTAGGTACTAGCATTTTCCTAAGACATATGGAAGCTGATGATGAATACCACCTTAAAAATGTGCTTTTTGGAAATACAAGAAGAAACAGTAAGCAAAATGTACAGAGACTGTCAAATATCTTCAGAAGTTATTTTTCCCTATCAAAGGCAACCCCTAAAAGTCTAGTTCCAGCAAACAAAAATATGCAATATCTATCAATCACTTCACTGCTACAGAGCTTGCTTTTCTAATAAGTTAGGAACTGGAATGACTGCTCTTCCAGATCAAAATGAAACCACCCTCCACCCCCCTCCATTCTTTGGTCTATACCCGCCCTGATAGCTAAAAGGAGAACACACAAAAAAAAAGACAACCCTCAGTTCTCTTACGAGCATACAGTGGCATACAAAACAGAATATGAAATGGCTCTGGGACATGTACTCACAGGTCACTTTCTTGTACAAAAAGGAATCATCAGTTCTGGTAACATATATTTTAAGTGGGTTTGGTCAGAAAAGGTGTAAGGATTTTGAAGAAAATGCTCCACTATGCTAGGTCTAAGAAATGTACTCTGGTTGTTCAGCTTCCTTCTTGACAGTAATTATACCAAAAAAAGTCACTGACCACAAATCAGGAAGCAATTCATCATTATTCAGAAGAACGTGCCTTGGAGTAACCCTTTGCAAAACACTGCTGAGTTATTGGTTTTGTCTCTCTGTTTCTCACCAATCTTCTTAAATTTAATGTATCTAAACAATGTTAGAAAACCAACAATTTTGTAAACCAAAAACCCCAAGCCTTTGCAAGATTGATCTTGCTGCTCAGATAGTAGAAAAAAAGGAAGGTAAAAAGCCCATTAATTTGGTATTAAAACCAAATATATTATAAACTCTCATAGGAAAATGTATTAAACATCTTTCCACTTGTCTTGCCACACATCTTGCTACTTGTCTTTCTGCTCACCAGGATTTCAGAACAAGACAGAAACACCAGAAGTAGTTGAGGAAGACTGAGAATTGGGATTACTGCTGTCTGTACCCCACAAGGAATCAATGTCCTTACCAAAGCAGATTAGCACTCCTCAGACCCTACAGATAGCTCACTTCAGTGATCTTTTCTATTTCTTTTAACAGTCCTTCTCAGCAAAGGATGGTAAAAACCCTGGACTATATGTAGACAGTGCTTCACAAATTAGCTAAGCCTTCTGATTTTCTCATGCTACATTTTCTTACATTTTGTGATCCTTAATGCATAAGTGAGAGGCAGACAGAGGAATCCTTGCCTGTATACTGGTCAAGATTAAAAATCCCAGCAAAAAATGAACACCTAGCATAATTTCCTGTTAAATGTCAAAATAAAGGGGCCAAATAACAGCCATGGATTCAAGGAATCACCTGGAAACAGATTGCTGGGTGTTCGTGGTGGCTGTTTGTACTCGTTTGCATTTTAACATGTGTTTTCAGCACACTACAAAGAAAAAAAAATTAAAACATCAACAGCAGAGGTAGTTAAATGATCTATTGATCTGTGCATCTGGACTGAAGAGAGAGAAGAGGGACTTCCAGAAATTTTCTTACACCTACCATATGCTGAAACAAGCTCAGTGGCTCAGTTTTATTTTTGTCTTGCTTGTACATGTCTCATAGAGAGCTGAAAAAGGCAGATGTTCTTCTCATTTTCCCTATATATCTTAATTTACATCCATCTGCCCTCTCAAGCAAAGTTCACAACCAAGCTACAAGCACACCCTACCAGTTTTACTGCATGATAGCTTGAGATTTTTCATGGTTTTAAAAATATCTTGGCCTTAATTAAAACGACTTTAATGAAATTCTCAGAATCTCTAGAAATCACTCCTTGAACCAGTCAACTTGAAACACTCTCTGACACAGCAGATACTTTTTGATATCCACTTTATAGACAGTGCTTGTGTTCAGCTGTGCCAGGGGAGAAGCAAAGATGATTTCTCAGCCTGTACCCATCAGAACTTGGCAGAAGGTTCCGCACATCTCCCTGTGCCAACACTGAAGTTTTGCTAAACCGGGCTTTAAAGCTGTCCAGATGACTTTTAGCTGACGGTGGCTCTCAGGTCAGCAATTCTCGGACTCCACTGTTCCCTCCCAAGCTCAGCTGCTAGGATCGATGAGGGCCACCCTGCAGGAGAAGGCCGCCAGCAGTGCCAAGGCAGCCCCCGTGCCGCAGCCAGAAGGGGCTCCTGCCCCGCCGCAGCTCAGCGGGTGCGGCTTAAGAAGAGGCCAGGAAGCCGGGAGCTGCCGAGGGCTGGCAGACAGGACAGCGGCGCAGCTCCGGGTGCGGAGCCGGGGCTGAGCGGCCCCCGGGCTGCCGGAGGCTGTGCCAGAGCGGCACTTCGGAGCTGTGTCCGCCAGGTGTCCTCCAGCGCGCCGCTCCGCCCGCCGGGGAGCCCTTCCCGGGAGCCGCGGGGCGCGGGCGCTCCCCAGGAGCGGCGGAGCCCTTCAGCCCTTCAGCCGCCGCCCGGGCGCTGCCGGGCCCGCACCTCGCCTCACGGCTGCTTCCCCCCTCGTTCCTCTCCACACGCCCTTACCCCTTCTCCCTTCAGAGCTCCCAGCGCTCCGCCGCGTCCCTCCTCTCCCTAGTACAACAGCATTTCCAGCAGGAAGGTGCAGCCCGGCCTCAGCCGGAGCCCGCTTGCCCGAGCGGGCCGGCTGCGAGCGGCGCCCGGGCGCGGCGGCGCGGCCCGGCCCGGCGGGGGGAGGCCGGGGCCGGCGGCAGCCCGGGACCGACCGCGGCCCTGGAACTGACCAGGGTCCTAATGCGGCGCCGGGGGCCCGCCCGGCCCGCTCAGCACATCCCGGCCTGCCCGCGGCCCCCGGGCATGAGGCGGCTGCGCTCCGGTCCCAAATCTGATCTGAGATGGCGCTTTGGAAGATCAGCGCTCCTTGCATCTTTGTTTGGGGAGAGGGCACTGAAGTACAACAACGACTCCTGCCCATTCTGCAAGGGGATGGTATTTTGCAATAGGACCACTAAACTGCTTTAAAAAACCAAAACACCGAACAAAACTCTCACTGGCTTCACTGAAACAGCAGCATTCTCCACACGCAAACAGGGCAGGCCGTTATGTGTCCTGAATTAACACTGATTTTAAATTTTTTTTAGCTACTAGTTCTATAGTTATGTATTTTTTACCCCTTTGTTCAGTGACCAGTTTTCTAAAACTTATGCCACAAAATAGAATGCTTTCAGATGGCTTCCTCGGCAACCACATAAAAATAAATAAAAGCAATAGGGGAGAGCAAGTGTCTGAGGTCAGTGAGGCACAGTTCATTACAGCTCAAAATCATTCCTTTCACCAAAATCACTGATTCAGGGTCTGTCTCTAAGAAATGGCCTTATCAGAGATATGCAACAGTAATGGGTGGTTTGCCAAGATATGTTTTCCTCTGTCAAAACTCACACACCAGGATGAGATACTAGTAATATTCAAGATAGCAGAGTAACTCATTTTATATCAAGAAAGGCTGTTTGGGCTTTAAGCACCAAGACCAAAGGGAAGATTATTGAAAAAAATATTTTTAAATGTCTGCATGAAAAAATCATTCACATATGGCCTTCCAGAGCATAAGCCCGACACCACATTTCATCATTTTTTGACAATTGCCCAAACTGGGGGAAAGGATAAATAATTCACATACAAATAAATAAATAAATGACTTCATATAAATCTAACAGCCTAAAATATTATGAGCAGTAGTAATTCATTTTTTTAAATGCTGACACATTCTGTGAACTCACAGCAAAAAATGTGTTCTTCAGAAAAGTCCCTGATCAAGATCCAAGAATAAACAAGAGTATGATGACGTGTCATGGGCTCCCTTGCAAATTGCATAAACCTTTAAAGAGGAGCTCCACAAAGCATGCAAGGAGAAGATACAGAAAAAGCAGCCCTCCCCTAACAGCAGCGGCCGTACTTCCTCCCTCCCTAAGCAGGCATGCAGTACTTTTCCTGCTCCAGCCAGAGATACAATACCAATCATGACAGAACTAGGATTTAATGATCTAATCATGACAGTATCAGCATTTCACAAGCAATATATTATAAATGCTTTTTTGACAATAAACTGACTCAGCATTCTAGACTCTCAACCAGATGAAACCATAGCTTTCCCCAAAGTTAACAATGAAGACAGCTCACATCTGAAACCCACTGGCAAACACGCACGTATGCATCCCTCAAAGTCTTACCTCATCCTTTTGCAAGTGAAAAAAACCCACTCTCCTGAGCTGTCAGGACTCCAGTGGTTTTCCATGAGGTCAAAACCAGAATCAGGCTCCCTCACTGACCCACAAACACCAACACGCAAAAGCAACACATGTAGCCAGTCCTGACCTCACTAAACAAAATCGAACTTGGAAGGCAGACAGAGAAAGAATATAGTGTTGCATGTCAGAAGTTCCTAGCACACAAGCAGATTATGCCATTTACAACTACTTCACCCTGCAGACGAGTAGCAAATGAGACCTGTCTGTACATTCTCCAGAATGCAGCCTTCACAGAAGGTGGGCAAAAGAGCCCAATCATATCGGCCCTTCCTTGCAGAGCTACCTTAAAGATAGTCAGGGCTTAAAAGCTCCTATTGCTCCTTAGGGTAGGTGCAATTCAGCACAAAAGAAAGACCGGGGGGGAGCTTTGGAGAACAAAAGGAGGATGTCCTATATTCAGACTCCCACTAGCAGGGAGCTGCACGGGTCACATTTTACAAGAAAGAACCAGCAATCTTTCAACAACTTCTCTCTCCCCCCACCTCTTATACAGAGATGGCAGCAATCCTCCTGATTCACTGACCTGAGCCAGGGCATAAGGAAATTACACCTTGGTGTTTCCAAACACAGTGTTGGGAATTTTGAAAGCTCTCTGGATGTCTCCAGCCACAGCAGCAGGACTCTACAGGGGCAGAGGGAGCAAGCAGCCTCAGCAGCCAATCAGTCATCAGCCGGCGGCCAAGGACCGACCCGAGCTGTCACACTGCAACGCATCCTTCAATCAGAAATCCTCCTGTAACCCATGGCAGAGTCTCACCTTTATTTCCCTCTTCACACCAAACTAAGACCTATCTAGCAATGCAATAACACAAAACCAGGTTTCACACTTTTTTCTGGAGCATGACCTTTCTCTGCCAAAGTTCTGCAGGGCAGGGCAGGGCAAGGCAGATGGGAAGAGAAGAGTGATTTTAAGGAGAATTTAGCTTTAACCTCTTACCAAACGAGCTTGGCACTCTATTAGGGACTGCCAAGCTAAATTCCACAGTGTCAACACCCTTTAGCTGGGGGTCTGGCCCTATTTCTATACACAGGATTAAACAAGTACCTGCTCTGGAAGGAAATATTTGATAGGCATGGATGAGTGTACCTCTGCTTTTCAGCTCTGTGGTCAGTATGTTTAGCCCAAGCAGAAGCACAGGTAATAGTTGCTATACCACAAGTCTCAGCACAGGGAGAAATGAAGGGTTGTCCCCTGGGTTGTTACGCTACTGAACATCACACCTAGCTATAATAGCTACTCTATACGAAGGAGTAAACACAAAACCAAATTGCTCATCCAGGCTTGTTTCTTTCCAGCCCTTCTGAAACAACAACAAAGAATGTACCCACTCCAGGGACAAGGATGGAACAGACTCGCAAGGCTAGCTACCGGTGAAGATACTGTCCCAGATAAACAAAAGTTAATTTAAGCTACGACCACACTTCTGTCAAGCTCACTACAGTTCTACCATTACTTCCTTAACTGACATGCCAGAGTTTTTAAGAATTTAGGAAGTTGGGAATAGAACAACCTCACGAAAAGAATAAAGCAATTTCATAACCAAAGGGAAAACAAAAAGAAATAATTAAACACATTTCCAGGAATTAGTTTTTTTTTTTCTTTACTTTTTTAAAGCTATTTATTGGACAACCGAGGCACTTTAATCTCTGAGCCAGAGGCAATGAATGGTCCTGGCAAACAGCAGCCTAGAAATTGGCACAAAGAACTACCCCACAGTTTAAATATGCTTATTCAGATGCTGTTCAAATTGTGTGAAAATTTAACTGTTTGCAAATTGGTACAGAACCAGTTTCAGGGATAGGTTGGCTACAATTTTCAGTGAAAATATTACACAACAGATGACCAACACACAGTTTCTTAAAAGAGTTATTAGGGTCGCATATGAAAGGCTAGCGGGCAGCATTTGTTGTTGTTGGTAGGGTGTGTGTGTGTGTGTGTATGCTAAAGAATCAAAGACAGGGTGAGCACACGCTTTCCAAAGCGCTGTGATTTGGCTTGTCTGACTCCAACCTTCCCCAGAGCACTGCCGCTTACCTCTTTGCAGTTAGATGCATATTTGAAAGTCAAGTTCCTTGGCAAGGAAGCCTCTGCCTGAGTTAGGGTGCCTCCATCGGCACTGGGATCCAGCGGATGATCATTTACAATATATGTGCACTTCTCTTCAAAATCAGCCTCTGTCCACAGAGTCATGTCAGCATCCTCCATGTCCATTTTCATTGTCCACTCTCTCCCTTTCACCAGATTCTTGAAACTCACAGCGTCCGAGCTACACTGTGTAGCAGCCTGGAAAAAAAGAAAACAGCCTTTAATCCTCATTGTCCTTCAGTGTTGTGGTTTCCGTTGATACAGTGTGACTAATACAGTAGTCTGTGACACTTTAAAAGCGTATGCAGGATAGTTGGTACAGTTGAGTAATAGCCAAAAAGCAGTGTAAACGAAGCTGCTCTGACTGAAGCAGCACTTTAAAATGCCAGTCTCGGTAGTAATGAGGGAACAAAAACAAAGAGGAGAAAATCCCTAGGCTGTGACAACCACTTTACCTTTTTCAGACCCTTTCCTTAATGCTTCAGAGAGAAAATAATATTCTGTGCTGAAGAAAATGTGGGGTCATGGCCGTGAGACCACTTAGTCGCCTGTGGAAAAGCTGCCTCAGAAAAGTGTCACACAAACAAGGAGAGGAAGAGGAAAGGAACTGCTGTCTGCGTCTGAATGAAGCTAAAAATGGAAAGCGCATGTTGGAAGAGCGGAACCCAGCCTTGCCTCTTCCAAATGGGGAAGCCTGAACTTTCCCACCGGCTTTCAACACACAAACAACTTTCAAAACAACCTGCCCCCCCCCCCCCCCCGCCTCCTCCTGACGTCCCCTTATCCTTTGGCATGGAAGGCTGAGAAAGCCGACATCCTGCCAGCATCACTGCAGCAGCAGCAGCCCTGTACAAAGCACTACAACATGTTCCTGGGGGTCAAAGCAGAAAAGAAGCATGGGAAATAAATAAAATAAATATTTTTAAAAAATTTATTCTATCCCTTTTGATTTCGATGGTACGTCCTAGAATTAGTATCCCAAAGCAGTGGATATGAGCCTAGCAGAATAGTTTCAGCAAGTCCTTCAGCCCCTCTGTCTGTTGAGGACAGAAGCACTGTTATCTAACCTATCCTCGAACATATATGGGCTCTTTCCATAAGGTTCACGAGGAACCAAAATCTGTGCCTTCGCCGGTAGCTGAGAATAAGGCTCAATCCGGCGTAAAATCCCTTCATTTTTCCTTTTTGGATGCGCAGCTACTATGAAATTCACACCCCTACTCCGGGAAAAACGAAACACGAAGACTGAAAGCGCACGATTTTCCGAGAAAGAGGTTAAGGGCTGACTGACTGTGGGTTCGGGGGAGACCCCCGGGACGGGCTCCCCCGGGAGGCACAGCCCGAAGAGGCTGAGGCGGGGGTCGCGGCAATACACAGCCCCCCCGCGGCCGCCGCCGCCTCCGGACCGGCCCCGTGCCCCGTCCTGACCGCGGTCGAGGCGAGCAGTGCGACAGTGCCGGACCCTCGGCGTTGGAGGGGAAGAGGGGATGAACAGCGAAATTCGGGCCAGGGCTATGACAGCTGCTCAGCGGAGCGAAAGGGTTAATGCCGATCAGAGGAGCGCTCCCGATCCGGGAGAGGCGACGAGGAAACTTTTCCTCCGTCCCGCGGGCGCCGGGACGGGCGAGAAGCAAGAGCCGAGGAGGTGGAGACGGGGCTGGAAGAGGGGACGGCATCGCGCTCCTTACCGGGGCAGAGTCCGCGCGCGTTTCCACACCGAAGCCCACCGGCGGCGGCAAACCTGGCTCATTTCTACAGAGTAAACATTTCTCCTTCCTTCCAGCGGCCGGGTCCCCGGGAGACTGACTCACACCTCCAGCCGCCGCTCCCCTCCCGCTCCTCCCTCCCCCGGCTGTCACAGGTGCTGCTGCTCTTGCCGCTGGGGAACGCTGGGGGGCCGCCTGCCACAGCCGCGCTCTGCTCTCCGCTCCTCTCCGCTCCTCTCCGCTCCGCTCGCCCCGGCCCGCCCCGCCTTCCCTCCGCCGGCCCCTCTCACAGCGCGGGAGGTGGGGCCCTACCTGCGGACCCTGCCCCGCCCAGCCCACCCGCGTTGGGTTTTCTACATCACTGTTATTATTTTACTTTTTTTCCCCCCCTTCCTTTCGGCCCCGTGCGTCAGCTGGGAGAGCCGCGGCGCTGCCCCGCCGCCGGGATCTGCCGGGTGGGCGGGCACCGCGGCGTTTCGCGGAGAGCGCACCTGAGGCAGCTTTTACTAGAAATCTGTTTTCCGTGCTATTTTTAAGCTCCGGAGTTTAACACGTGCCCGCTTTCGTTCTTGCGCAGTTTGACTTGATAGCACTTTATAAAAAATACCAACTAAAATTAATTTACTGGTTTACTGATCAAAACTCGATTCAAAGTGCTTGCTCCCAAACCTCAACAATTATAGTACTTTACTTGAGATGACAAATTTGGGAGTTTCAGAGTTTTGATTTTATCCCTTTCCAGAGTCTCTAATCAGTGTCTGTAAGAGGAACTGCGGAAAACATTTCTGTTTCTTCCCTTAAACAAAACCTTCCCCCTTTCCCTTGGTAACAGCAGGGAAGCTCACAGCAGCAGGACACGGCACGCAGCGTTTCCGAGCCCGATTCCCTTTCGCAGCGCGGTAAGAAAACGAGCACGGGTCTCGCACGGGGCGATGTGCGAGCGGCCGTCCGGGAGCACACTGCCGAGGGAAGGAGGGTTGGTAGAGCAATCAACAGATCCCGGCACCCAATTTTTTTTTCCTCCGATCCAAGTCAGCATGCTGGCTGAAGGAAGGACATCCTGTGATGATGGCATACAATGTCCTGTTTGTTTATTATTAAGAGCATTCCTGCTTCTCATTACAAAACAACCAGATGCCTTACTTCCTTCAGTGGTCCTGTCCCTTCAGCAAGGCATCCTCGGGCTCAGAGGAACGGTGATGCACAATTCCATTTATAGCCATCCACAGCCCAGTACAAATGCAAGCTGCTTCACTGTGAGGCAACTGTACTATTTTTCCTTCTCACACGTCTGCAAGCATGTTTCTCGTCACTTGCCTGGCACTTTACGCGACAGCTAGTTTCACATTCTCCTTCTAAACATACATGCACTTATATTCTAGGATGATCTCGGTGAATTTCTTCACAGGAGAAAAGGAGAAGGGGGTGGGGGGTGGGAAGCAGGTTTATGCAGTCGGGTACCTGTCTGTCTCTCTGACAGGCGTACACAAACCCCTTTCCCTTGACCTGCTCCTCCTCCCACTGATAAAAAGATGTGTGGAAAGGATTACTTGCCATTTTGGGCCTGCGATGCTGAGAATAGCACATCTGTGTAAAGACCTTCCGTGTGTGTGTGTGTGTGTGTGTGTGTGTGTGTGTGTGCGCTAACGCGGCAGGGCTCGTGGCAGCAGACCTAAGTAGGGCAACTGCTCGCAAGTGAGTGTCCTGGCTTCACTGCCACCACAGCATAATTCCACAGGAGAGGTGGCCCGAGCACTGGGGCTGGAGGATAGAAATGTAATTGGATATACCCTGTAAAACCGAGGCACATCCAAAATGAGGTCTAGGAAGGCTCTGAAGTAGGAAGAACCATTCATTAAAGGAGAGAAATCCGGCCTACTTGATTGGGTTAATTAACTGATGCTGAGTCACACTGCATAGAACAGAAAAACAATGTAGTCATACTGAAGGTGATTATTTTACCGAAAAATAGTCTCACTCCGAGAGGCAGCTGTTTCAGAGCTTTTCACTTCCCTGTTAGCTTGCAAGAAAAACAAAAAAAGGCGGGGGTGAGGGGGGGAGACAAGAAGAAAGGGTTCATGTGTTTCCTTTAGGGACTGATCTTAATGTGAAGGAGAGCAGGGGAAAAAAGCAAATCTGCTTTTCAAGGAACTGACTATGCTTTTGGGCTGGAAAACAAGAGGAAACTGAGATTAGATTAGATTAGATCACATCAGATGAAGTGAAATATTCATCAGGAGGATGCCAATATCCCAGGTCAGTGCGGCTCCATCCCTGTAGCCTGCAGAGGTGAGTACAGCCTATGAAGCCTATGGACTTCAAATAACTCTGTGGCATGCTCTGAGGCTATCCCAAAATTAGCTCCAGGTGTCCCAGTGAAGCTGAGCCCAGAACTATCTTAGTGCAGGAGAAGGGGTATTGCTGATTTGCAGATCCAACCTAGCAGTGCTTGATCTGGAATAAAACTAAGTTTATCAAGAAAAAGAGACAGAAACAAATTGTTAAGAATGTGTACTAAAGTAAGAATCACAGAGGAAGCTCTGCCATTAAAGAAATATATAGACTGACCTTCTGACCTTCCTCCTTAAGAGAGAAACAAAAAGACTCCGTGTTCAACCAGAAGTTATCTGCTCTTTTACAGAAATCGTTTGCACCAGTAGCTGCTATTGTCTGGAATGTGCAATCTCAAAATGTTGCTCATTTCAAAAAGAACAGTTTTAGTAATATTATAATTTTTTCCTTCTCGCTCATAGAAAACCTCAATTACTGTATTAATCAGCATTTCTCAGGCAGCTCTCTCTGCAGCAGCTTTCAGCCTGGCAACAAATCATGAATGGCCCTAACAGCTCTGATCTCAGAAATCCCCATCCATTTCCTTTGATGCTATCACCACTTCAGCTCAACAACAAGCCTGTGCAACTCAGCCTCAGCTGCCACTGCTGCTGTTTTCCCTGCGCCTGCTGTAATTGTAAAGGGAAGAAGGAGGGAAGGGAACTGACTCTAATAGATGAAATTTCTTTAAAAAGTTGGAGGGGAGATAAAATGCACACAAGAGATTAAAGGAGAGTCTCATTTTCACATCCTCCCCTTCCCCAAACAAGGTCAGTGGCAGATTGACCACATCAAGAGTAACTACCAGACCCACCCCCATTTCCCACTTCCTGCATGTAGGCATCCTTGTGCTGGTAAACATTTGGGGACCAGTTGTGGTCATTATTGGAGAAGGTACATGATGTAGTTGCACGACTGCACATCTTTTAAAAGCCAACTGAGAAATCAAACTCTAAGAAGAACTGGCTTTCAAGTTCTGATATGCACTCATGTTTTGGGGCCACATTTTTGAAAACATGGTTGCTGTCAGATTCAAGGGAAAGAGAGAGACCCAGCACACTTTAGTGACTGTGCAACAGGAAAAGTTATACTTTGTTGTAAAAGAGAAGCTGCCTTCTCTTCAGACTGGCCTGACCTTTTCAAAACCTGCCTATGGGCTTCAGATATGATCTCAGAGGCTTTGTATGCCCTAGACAACTTCAGCTGGTATTGCCTACAAGGAGAGAAATTAAAATTGCACTTGAATCTACAAGAAGCTTTTTGCAAGGGCATTTGGGGTGGTGTGTGCTATAGCCAGGAGGCTTTTGAATTAACTCATGCAGCTTTCAGGGACTGCCTTTAATTACAGAGCACCCTGGTCATTGCCTCGTAGCACTTCCAAATGCCAAACGTTTATTTTTGTCTGGGCTGTGCAATACCAAGAGCAGATCTTTTGGCTGCACTGTCAGCTACTGCCTAGTGCAAGCCTTAACATCACTTTTTGTTTCTGTTGTTTTATCCTCTCAAGAAATTTTCCTTAAAAAGAGAAAAAAGGAATCAAACTAAAATACCATGTCCCTTTTTGTTTCCCACTAGGCCTTATTAAAATACTGCTCAGATGACGTATAAATAAGCCAAAACAATTCTCCTCCAATGGAATAAAAACATCCTCACAGCAGACAGAGACAAGAATTAAGCTTCAGCCTTTTCCTCTTGTTGAGGGTTCAGTTTGAGAAGAAGGAGCTGAAGCTGTCTGGCCCTGCTGTTAGGAGGGCAAGAAGGCTTTGTGAGAGGGTGGACCACAGATGTGCCCTTCTTGGTTACCATCAGCCTTCCCATCACACCTCTGAGCAATAGTGGTCTTGGGAAAGGCAAGGATGATAGTCAAAAGCCCATATAAGAACAGTTTTATTGTCTTTGTGTGTTTCTACCAACACAAGTTTATACTGGACAAGAAGAGCTGAGTACAAATTCTATCTTTCATGTCCCAACCTTGGAGTTTTGAATATTCTGTCTATTGTAACTGAATCTGAGGAAAAAATAATGACAACTGGCCAACCCATTCCAACTACTTTAATTACTTTCCAACTTTACTGGTGACAAGAGGACTGAAAAAAGAGTGTGCTTTGGAAAATTTTCATTTAAAATAGGCTGACTTCCAGACTGTCATGGAGGAGGGATGAGATGGTATGCATACATTAGAAGGCTCACTCTTGTGAATACTTCAGACATCAGCCTCATAACAAGCTCACAACAAGCTGAAATAATGAAGTCACCTCAGAATAAATTGTATTATTTCAACTTTCACGTCTCTTCCCAAGTTGGCAGTCATGACACTTTTTGGGGTATTCTCTCCTCCCTCATATCACTGTAAGACACAGTGATATGAACAATGGTGAAACTTCAGACTGTGCTCCTGCACAGTTCAGTTTTCATGTCAGACACTCTCTGGGCTGCCCAATCTCCTGGAGCTGATGAACACAGCAGAAGGAGGGCAAGATCCATGGGTGGAACCACGCCACTTTTCTGACAAAGAGCTGGCCACAGAGCGCATTTCAAAACAGATTAACAAAAACAACAGCTACACACCATGACAAAGTGCATGTGGTGGAAATGAAAATATTTACCCACAGATTATCACACATCCAGCAGTGTGACTACCGTGCATTGAGGACCAAATCATTCAAAATAGTGACTGTATGTTTAGAGTTGATTAGGGAATCTGGAAGGGTTGGTCTGTAGTACCACTTTTTAAGCTTCTAAGAGTACAGTTGTCATTTCTCCACCTCTCCTACCCCAGGGTGGTGAAATAACAGTCTTTTCATACCTGTGTGTTGGCTGGGGGAGGGAAGAATTCCTCTGCTATTAAACACAACTTCTCATTAAATAGTTGACACCTTATCCTTCTTTAAATGTTGTAATGTTTACTTTGCAAAACCCAGGAAAGCTTTTAAAATAAAGATAGCAGAGAGATTCTTAAGCCGGGTGTCCTTGCTTATCTGCTCTTTATCAACCAGCTATTGTTTCTGGAGGAGCTCGTTGGGGAAGGTGGAGCAAAGGGGGTTAATGTTCAATAGGTATCTATCAGTTCCCCTGAAGGAATAGTGCTGCTGACAGAAGAGCAACAGTGGGCTCTCAGCAACTTCCTGCAAATGTGACAAACCTGAGAGGGGGAAAAAACCCAAAACAACTGAGGGCTGCAGCCACTTCTTCTCTTTTTTTCTTCTTTTTTTTCCCCTCCCTCTCCCAAAACAACTAGTTTTAAGAAATACATTGTCCTTAGGAGAGATAATCCCACAATAGAGAGTCCATTAGAGGTATTAAAGCATTGGCAGTGCCTGATCTACAAGAAGGGCTCTGTCCTGACAATAGACAATTAAAGCTGATAAATCTGCACTACTTGTTGCCGTTCTAATTCCTCGTAATTGTATGCTACTTGTCCCTGCCTCCTGCGTCCAGGGATGAAGCATGCTTCTTTAATCTCCAGAGTACCTGACCTAGTTCCTATGTGGTCTTTTCAGGACCTGTTTTCTTCCCATCTGGACTTCTTCCCTCCTACTCTCCTTTCCTGCTTCTCTGCCCTAAGCATTAAGAAGAGGTTACGATAGAGGGCACAGAAAACACCAGAGCACAGCACCCGGATCAATAATTCTGGAGCCCCAGACAATGCACTAATCTGCAATAACAGCTAATCATGGTCAATTTGGCACACCAGTGATTAAACTGTACTTTTCATTAGGCTCAACAAGTAGAGCAGACGCACACTGACAATTCAAATTGCCCTATCAGTAAGAGCTGCCAAACTCATGTGCACTTCTGCATTTGTAGCTGCTGCATCACTACACTTGCCAGACTAGGTGCTTTGTGGGGGCTTACCTGTTTTCTTTTGGTATTTTATGAACTGAGACTCTTAGCTGTGTTTTCTATAAAAAGCAAAGCCCTTGCCTCATTCCACTGCCACAAGTTCTCTTACTTAAAGGGCTCAGTGGGTGAAATTGTGATATGCAGGATGCTGAAAAATGATCATTGCAATTACATGTTCCCTCCTGGTCCTAACAGAATTCTTGGGTTTATTTTATGTCTCAAAGATATTTGGTGATTTTGTCAAATTTCTTTTTTATTTTTTTTCATTGAATAAATCTTGTAAGCCTGCTGGCGACAGAGCAGAGGCATGAAAATGCATCACTGGATTTAGAAGATTGAAACCAAGTAAAAATTACTTTGGATCTATTTATTTTTCAAACAGAACTGTTCAGCCAACCCCACAGAGTATTTGGAGACTCAAGAAGGGTTTGGATTTGTTTTTTTTCACCCCTAAACTTATGAACTACCCGCTACTGTGCCCACCTTAGAAATCTACACAGTTATTATCCTTTACATGTAATTTCGAAAGTGAGCTTCCTGTCACCCTCATAGAACAATTTCTTGTGACAACAGTTTATTCTGCTTGCAGTCACACCTAACAGACCCATTTTAAAAACTGCCCTGAAACTCTCACCCGAGAGTTTACCACAATCTTTCTCAAGATTGTGCTCTGCTAAAGCACAGCACCAAATTCCAGGACTCCTAGAGACCAACCCCACACACTCAGAGGTCTCCTTCTGTTTAACTTTAGCTTATCATCCTTGTAGTAACTTGAATAAGTGTTAAAACTGCACTTCAAGTTGCTCTTAAAAAAAAAAAAAAAAGAGCTTGGAAGATGTCAAACGAAAGCAGGAAATGTCTATTCTACTATTAATATTAATGAATCCCTAATGCATTTGCAACTCACTTGAGGTTAAGTCAGTAGAGTTCTTCTGACAGCTATTCCTCATCAAACTACCACTGCTGAAGATGTTGATGCTTTCCCTTTTGCTCTGTAATCTCTAAACCAAGTTTAAATCACACCAGAGCCTACCACAAAATAATGTATTTTATCCTAAGTGAACACAAAGCCCTGGAGACAGCAGTTTAAAACAGCACACATGTCCGCTCAATTTATCATTTTAAGATAGGAAGCTGCCGCAACAAACAAAACACCTCCTTGAAAGTGGGACAGCAGCAGATTGCGGTGCAGAAAGCTCTGGGATCTTTTGTTTTCCTGGAGAGCAACAACACGGCTTTGCAGAGAAAGACAACAGCCTCCCCTTGCTGAAATCTAAATCAGTTCATATAGAAAAGCCTGCCAACTGCTAGTGAGATGGTAGCAAAATATTGCAGATAATTCACTTTTCACGATAAAGCAGGAACAAGCAGGCATGCAGCACCCAGCAGGGGCTCAACTGATAAAACGGTGTCAAACTCAAACCATTTGTCAATTGGGAGGGAAGAGAGCAAGCTGAAAGATGGATTCAGGAAGTAGATTTATCTAGTGCGACACATTAACTAGTATAAATACTAAGGAAAAAGTAAACACATTTACCCAGCAGTATCTCTAGCCAGCAAAGAAAAGGCTTCTGAGCCTCAGACTCATGCTGGCTGTCTAACCACTCAGCTGTCAGCTACAGCAGCAGTAGCATTTTTCTTCTTGTGCAGGATTGCAATGACATTTAATTCATGGCACTAAAAGGTTTTATTAAAAGTGTACATTATAATTAAGCAAAACAAAAGCGTGACTCGTGTGCTGTTCTAGTCTCCTCCCTCCACCCAGTAGCCAAACCAATAAAACCACCTTGGCAGCAAACAAGTCAGGTAACATACCCCGGAGAAGAGCACAGATTTGTTACAGAATCATTCACTTGGCGTCTGGCTTGTTCAAAACTGCCTTATCAGAAACTTCTGTGCCGGAGGCTCCCGAGGCAATGGAGGGGGCTGACAATGCAGGTCAGGCACAGTAATTCGCCAACAGCGTAATGTGGGGCACATAAACAAACTGGAATAATGCAGGGCAGGAGGGCTCTTTGGATGTATGCTTTCCATTGGAAAGTATAAACAAATAACACAGTCTGTGCACGGCACATCTTGCTACAATCACTGGGAAGAAGGAAAACATTTCAAAGGGCTTTAGGATACCAACCCACAGCTACGTGGCAACCTGTAATATCAAAGAATAGTGCAGCATATCAGCAAACCATTTTAACACTCAATCTAATGCAAACCTCAAAGATTAATGGCAAAGTAAGTCTCTGCATCCCCCCCCTCCCCGCCATCCCCCTCCAAATAAAAAAAAGGGTTAGTTCATAAAGAAAACTACAGCACGGTTCTTTGTTCAGCTGTACCTTTATGTGTCCACACGGCACAGGTTCCCCACCTCCAGCTTATGCATCTCAGGATTTTAGTCCATATGGAAAGTCTGTCATTCGCTCTCACACTCTTACACACACGCACGCATGCTCACGCACTCCACCCCACACCCGCGCTCTTGCTCCCCAACACACGCTGCCTGGAACTGCTCCGAGGATTTTAGAATTTCCTCTTGCTAGCAGATTCCTCCCTCCCCTCACATCCACTCCACCCCGTTCTGTAATTAGGCTTAACAAGAACAATTAACAAAACAAACTCCTCTCCGCCTGGTGGCCTGATAATTCTGATTGTCATAATGTATTAAGATGTGTAAGCCAGTTTAAAATAAAGGTAAATTACAGCATTGCACAAGGGGCATTTTGCACCTATTTCTACTGCTTTTATCATAGGGATAATGAACATTCAGCCACGCCTTTAATTTAAAATATAAAACACCAAAACTCACATCTGAACAGCAGAACTCAAAATTAATGCTTTTGAACCAACAAGACTATTTTGATTTTTTTCCTAGTTTGCTAGAGGGCAGCTCCCTTCTCCTTTGCACACCAAACTCCTTAGAAAGATTTTTTTTTTATGGAGCTACTTTGTGATCCTAAACATTCAAGGTGTAAAATCAAGTTTTAATGCATCTTCTGGCTTTACAATTGTCCATGAATAAACAGATTGCAGCTGTTCCTTTTGCCCTGCCTGGTGTCCAATGGCATGATACAGGAGACCAAAGCCTCAACATTTTTCTGATGGTTTCTCTGTCCACTTTTAAACCACTTTCCTTCAGCAAGCAAATCACATAACTTTAGTGACAGAATCATAAAAAGACCCAATTGAGGACTAACTGATTTCAGGTGGTCAGTGGAGAAACTTTGATGTTCTTTGATTTCAGTGAGCTATGGGTACAACACGCAGAGAAAATTTACAGACAGCCTGAATTCAGTTGGAAAACATATCTAGTTCTTGTTCTGCTTATACAGTCTGTGAGTTTGTCATTAAAACTATCAACATGAAATGAGTAAACATATTAAAATCATAAGCACACAGAAGACCTGAAAATAAAACTGGTATGATATGTGACAGGGATTTGGGTTCATGTGAACTGAAAAATCATTCTGTTCCCTCAGTTACGTACAGTCTGATTCACAATACCATCTGCCAACTAACCACAAGCAATTTTTTTAAAAAAGACAAAGAAAGAAAAAAGAAGGCTGGTGTTGCTGGTATATTGTTGGAATCGTGCAGTTTCTGATAAGCTCGTTGTGTTTCCCCAAGTGAATGATTTCATCTCTGCTGGGTGTCAACATTTACACAAGAATAATTTGGGGGGTCAGGAAGACATCAGCAAATGAGATTTCAAAAGGTTTCATAACAGCACAGATTGCTCAAACCCAGGGAAAGGAGGGTTTCAGAAGTTCACTCTTCTGCTTCTTCATTCCTCCTTCCCTGAAGCTGAGTCAAAGTTCTGTAAAAACCTTCAGACAACCATCAGATTTGCAAGACAACAGACTCACGTAAAAAACCCCAAGCTTTACAGTGAGAATAACACTCCAAAATATCAGTAAACAGGAGACCTAATATGGTGCAAACTCAGGCATTCTTTCAATTGGTAGGAGATACCAGGAGATCTAAGATTGTGTACAGAAACTTAGTTCTGCCATCTTGGCATAGGACACACCATCTTCTCCTCCACCTCATTCAGTGTTTAGAAAGAGGAGTGCTGACTAGAGGAGCCGTTTTTCCAGAATTCTTTCTCTCTCCTTTCTCCTATAAAGGCCCAGTGCTTTACTTTAACCACAGACTGTTCAAATGAAGACAACCAATTTTGTCTTGTATTTTTCCACTTTGCTCATCAGAACAGCAGCACTTGAACGCTTCACAAACATCAAATAATGACTAATCTGATTTTCACAATACCTCCCCCATATGTTGATGAAGGTATTATTGCTACTCTCGCTCTGCAGAAGGGGTATGGAGACACAATGACATTAACATCAAAAGCATACATTACTTTTGGGATGCAGAGCAGCTGATTTACTCAACACAGTGCATTATTTTATATGTTCAAAGCATTTCTCTTCCTGGCATCTTTTCTGTGATGGCTCTGTGTTTTGCAGGGTTTCACATCAGGCACCCAGGAAAATGTCAAAATTTTTGCACACCTGCAAAAGGCTTTACTGAGGTGAATTGGCCTGAATCTTATTCTGAATCACAGGTAGGAATAATACATAGTTCTTCAGAGCAGAGCTCCCCTGCTCTGAGGAGAGCAGCACTTCTTCCTGCCATGGCCATCTTACTTCCTTATGCAGCAGCAAATGAGATGGCGGGAAGAGGTGTCTTAAAGATAACATTTTATTACACCACCCCAATTCATCTCCCCTAGCAAGCTTGTCTTATGCCTGAATGAGGCACATAGCCAGCTAACAGTAATTAAATGAGTAATTAAAGACTGTATCATAATGCATAAGAGGATCAAATTGGAGTTAGGCAAACAACCCTAAACTCTGGAGAACTTGAATTTGCAATTTTAGTAATGTTTTTCTACAGTTTTTATGCTGATTTTTGAAACTGCAAATAGAAAAAGCAGAGAGCTCATGACCTAGCACTACTCTGATGCCTACACAGATCAAGAAAAAAGCTGAGGTATTCTGATCTGCCACAGGCAGACCTCAGTAGGGACACTGGCAGACCTGGCTCAGAGCAACCATACGGTTGTTTTTGGCAAGGTTGGCACAAGCATTGTAAGGATAGGACAGTTCTGTTGATGGGTTTCATCAGGTGATAGGCTGGCAGCAGAGGAATGACTGCTTTCAGGCATCTTGATTTCATGCCAGGTGTGGTGAGGAGTTTGTTCTTCCTCTTCCAGGGCTCGACTCAGACTTCTGATTGGTTTCCTTGCCCAGCAAGTCCTCAGCTTGTTCCTCCTGACCCCTCTTGTAGTTTCCCTTTCCAGTCACTCACATCTACCACTCCCACACCCAGGCTCCTGTGCACCAAGTCTTCTCATGAAGCCAGTTTCAGTCCCTCCTGTTTCCTCGTTTGCACTGCACTTCTTTCCTGTCCCACTTGAGGCAAACATGACATGCTGTCCATCCCCATGTGCCCCTGCTGCCCTGCTGACCAGCAGGCCTGGCCTCCACAGCCTCCTCATCAGTGTGGTGCAGCCAAGTCTGCAGGCATCTCCTGGTGCTCCTGTGCAGGCACGTAGCCCTGAGCTCAGTTCACACCATGTTGAGCAGACATGGTGTCAGGCCAACTGGAACTCCTGTGACTATGTTAGAATGGCACTGAGCCCGAGCTAATAAGCCCTGGTGAGAAGCCGGATATATTAGCTTGGGCTTAGCACTGTGCTAATGCAGCCAGGCAGCTTTTGGATCAGAGCTGGCTTACATCCCGCCCGCTTTTAACACCGAGCCTGCTCGTCTTCGTCTACAATAAACCATAAAGATAAATCCCCTGGTCTTGTACTAACCTTACTCTCAGTTTCCCTCTTCCCTGACACTGCTGATCTCCAGGCATAGTCTCTCCTCCTTCATAATCCCCTCCAGGTTCAGCTCTTGTCCATAGGCTTTTGAAAACAGTTCCTTCTGATGACTCTCTGGCCTCGCGACAGTTTGCAATGAGCACATGCTGAACACGAACTCCTCTGCTCTCAGTTCCAGTGTTCCATTCTAGACCCAGGAGTGTTTGCCCACTGAAGGGAGCTGTGATGCCCTTCTGCAGCTCCTGGGAGGGCTGCTCTGCCAATCCTCCAGGCTGGCTTCTAGCTCAAAAGCAATTCTCTGGGATGTGGGAGTCAGAGATAAAGGTGAGGACATTACCAGAATGTGTTCTGGTCTTGCTTTGAGAGAGACCCAATGCAAATGAAGCACATGTGGAGATCCAAGAACTGGGAAGTGCTCCTGACAGAGGGGATGGCATTTGAGCATCTCAGACAATGACAGTCACCACCCTCCCCTGCCACATATGCTGCCCTTCCCCAAGCCACTGAACCTGTCATTCAAACTTTGTTCCAAAAAATGGGGGCTGCCATGGTGGCGATTACTTTTCAACAGAAAGGTCATCATACTCCTAATGTTAGCAATACAATTTTTGTCATAGCCAAATTCTTGGAAATGACAGAACAGATTTTGGGGGGAAATGCATCCATAGGAAAATAAAATGCAATAAACACCTGAGGCACACATTAAGAGTTTGGTAGATTTATGAGAACCTTAAAGTGAGATCTCCAAATGCAAATTGTCTGTCTTAGCAATAGGTGATGCTAGCATGGTGCTTGATATAGTTCCCTGAGATTTATTTTAGGGGCATATTATTGAAAACTCTCCTTTGTATGAGAATGAGAATATTTCCATCAGTCACAAGCTACATACAAAGCACATGCATAGATTTAAGCCCTTTTTCCTTGGTCTGCTGTTCCTCTTTCAGTGTCCCAGGCCAATGCACTAGAATTTTATTACTTAGACAACATGGCAAAGTTTGATAGAGACAGAGAGGATGTTCCTATTCCTGTAAGTTTATATAATTTTCTCCTTTTGTTATACTAAATCTTAATGGGAAATGCAGACAATGGAATGCTGAAACTCCTAATTTTCATCACTGTTAAGGTTAGAAAAATAAACAAGTGACTAAGTAATTGCAGTAGCTTGCTGTAAAAAACCCAGATCCTTAAATGACTAATCTCATCACCGAATAATAATAATAGAAAATCTTTTTGAAAGAATAAACTTGCACCAGTCTGTCTCAGCATATCCCTCTCATTTAAAACTACTAGCACTACGTGCACACAAATCAGGCAACGGGGTGTAAGGGAAGCTTGCAATCAGACCTAATGTCTTCCCTTCCTCTCAGCCCCCAGTACAGGACAGCCACTTCCTTTCTACAAATGCTTTGCTCAGATCTGTACGCAAGACAGGCCACATCTTCCGGGGAGGCTCAAAGTCTTTGCAGACACACAGTTGCCTTCAAAGCATCACTGGAAATCTGTGTGGGAAGACTCTTAAAATATTAAAACCATCCTATACTCTTTTCTTCTAAGCCAGCAACAAACCGCCTCTAAACTTATCTATCACTTCTCTGCTCAGTTTATTCTGTGCTGCAGAATAAACTTTCTGACTACTGAAAAAGAGACACAAATGCATAAGCTGCACCACATGTGCAAAGGAAAACAAATAGAGAAAATATGTATGTCCCTTCCAGGAAGACAGCTCTTTTCCAGAACATTAGAATTATGCACAAGCGTTTCCCCTATTACAAGAAGCAGGGAAAAAGAAAGCTGGTGTGAAAAAAGTGCATTTCCAAATGTAGCTTATCTGTCCTAAATCCAAACTGACTTACCTTTTAGATCAACACTTCATTGCCATCTCGCCTGATTTTCTTCTTCCACAAGTGAGCACTTGCCCTCTAGCAGATTCATAAGTCACTTAAACCATTGTGTTCAGTTTTAAGAAATCCCCATCTGAAAGTTTGCTACGGCACTTGTAACCACAGCCCGGCAGCGACAGGACGCGATGCTGCTGCTCCTCCTCGCGCAGCGCTCGGGCAGCCAGCCCGTGCTTACCCACTACAGACCAGAGATTGTCATGTTTGCTGTTCCCCCATGTCTACCCTGAGAGCCGGCCTGTGCAGCAGGATGACTTTCAGAGATGCATCCTTCAGACCCTCTCCTTGCTGCCAGATGTCCTCTGCAGCCAGTTCATTGCTTTCATTTTGTATGTCACAACAGCTTAGAATTTTTAATAAAAATTCCCGGGCTACTACTCCTGAAAAAAAAAGTTATTATTCTTACAGAAGGTGGAGAGGCCAAAAGAGCTGATCTCAGTTAAATCTTCTGAGTTTCTCTAATTTGACATTTCTTTCTGACTGTCAAATCCAGGCTGCTGACAGTCCTTTATATATTCATCCCTTTGAAATATGGTCAAGCTGACAAGGTGTGGGGCAGTACAATAGTGATGCTATTCCCTGAAATACCCGGCACATTTACACTGTGCTATCACAACTCACAGTGCAGAGAGAAGAGACCACTACCAGACCTTCACAGGCTCCTGATAAGTTTCTGTGGATGGATGCTCTGACTCCACAGATAATGATGAGGAAGAATCAATTGGTTTAAGTCTGGCAAGGAAGTAAAGACAAATAGGTACCAGAAATACAGTGTACATACTGGTTACTGAAAACAGGCAAGGCACAAGGAAATATTTTTTCTGATTAATTTACATAAAAATAAATTTGACTTTTGTAGAGTTGATGGGATTTTGCAAATCACCACGTCGAAGACATCTAAACAAAGTCCATCTGCATGTTTATAAACATGTACAAGTGTTTAAGGGACGCAATATGTTTAAAAAAAGTCAACAATAATGGTTAGTCTATGCTTCCAATTATATTCTTTCTTCAATTAGTCTTGAAGAAACTAACACCTCTATTAATCATTTCAATTAACTCCACGCACCACATGACATCCGCACCAGCAGCCCATATGTTGCGTTCCAATCACCCAAATATTAAAGCCTTTTTAATTGATTGATCTAAAGAACATTCAACAGGCTCAAGGTGGCAGCCAGCCAGGAAATCCCAAAAGAAGATGACAAAAAGGTGGGGGTGCTAAACCAGCTTCCCAATTTGTTTTTCCTCTTCCTCCAGGGTTCACTAAGTTAATCCAATCACAGCCCATAAAGCCCCTTTTTAATAAAATAAATAAATAGATAAGAGAACACACATGTTGGCTTTCCCCCAGAGAAGCCCCCTCCGCTAAAGCTGGAGAGCCATCCTGTTAAGAAAGTGCCGCATAGGAGGGTGCATTTTTTATCCAGCAGAAATATTTAGCTTGGCTGCCCGCCAGGGAATGCTGAAAGAATAGACTGAATTAGGGGATTTACCTTCCACGTGTTTGGCACGCGTCATTAGAGGCTCTGAAGAGCTTGACTCTTTCGCTCTCTCACTCTCTGTTTTTACTCCCCCCCACCAGAGCTTTGATGCAGAGAATAAAGTATGAGCTATAAGAGCAGTTGATGTGTTGCAGTTCCAAATGTTGGCACGGTGGCTTTTGTGCTATCGAAGAAAACCGGTGCCCAGTTTCTGAAGGTTTGCATTTATTTTTTTTAATTCCAGTCAGGTATGGGGTGATACATTTTAAAAGCATTTACTTTAACACAGAAAAAAAGAGCATGCTATTTTTCTTTCTCTCTTTTCCTAACAGCAACAACAACATAAAAAACTTTCTGAAGTTTTCTGTAGGAAGATTTAAGCTTGGAGAAAGTGGCTTAAAAGTAAATTCCATAAGTGAAACTTCAACCACAGAGCATTTTAGGAACTTGTTTGAAAGGTTCGTTTTGTAACAATAACCCATTAATTGCTCTGTCATTTGACTTTTATATGCTCTCACACGTGGATTTAGGTTATTTTAAAAAACACTTCTTTACCTAAGTACTTTGGTCTTGCAAAAACCTATTAAGATCTATAACCAGAACATGTTAGTAGAGGTGGCTGGTCTAAACCTCAAGTAACTTGAGCACCTCCTCAGGATTTCTGATTTGTGAAAGGAAATGCTATGCTTTAAGTTAGCCTCTGCCACCTTAATTTAGGGCAAGGAAAAGAAAAAAAGAAAAGGGAAAAACCCCACAGTTTCCAGATTAATAAAAGCATGGAGGTCCTTAAACCAACAGTATATGCAAATGTTTGTGTCTGGCACGTGTGCCAACCCTGTTTACGGGGCAGAGTCTTGCAGATGGACTCCCAGTGCCATTCACTGAACTGTGAGCATTGGAAGAGCCCTGCTACAGCTGCCTCTGCAGCTCATCACAGTATCAGATAAATACAGACCCTATTCACTCACAGTTTTTATTGCTATCGATTAAAGCAAATCAGTTTAGAAGCTCCTTGCTGACATGCTTACTCAAAGCAAGACTCAAGCAGAGTTTCTGAACTACAGTACTGGCTGTATCTTTATCCCATCTTCACTTGCAAAAAAATCTGGGTCTGACTTCAGTTCAGCTAGTTCATGCCACCAGATGACAGATCACATGTGAACTTTCATCTCTCTTTCAGTAAAACTAGTTCATGTTTTACTCGCATATCAGGAGATCCTGTGGGCTGCAGAAAAGCAACTTAAGGGATGGATACTAGCCCTCAGATGAAAATACAAGATATTAATTCCAATGTCAGTAAGGGTGCTGAGCACCATCTCCTTGCTGAACCTAAAACACCTCAGCTGTAGGGACCTCCTCTTAGCTCAAGGGCTGACCTATAGTTTATCACTTCTTAAGTAAATCATTCATAATTCATAGCCAGGTTGAAAACCACACAAATAATGAGCTCTCAGTATTACTCAGCGGAAAGTGAGAACTGGAGTTTTCCACCTAAACCTGTAAAGGCTGACAAGTTCAGACATGGTTTTGTGAGCTCCTTCCTGGACCCCATGTTTTTAATTCAATTTAAAGAAAGCTCGGCAGCCACTTCCCCCCTGTCTTTGAAGTAAAGATGTTAACATCCGTGCTAATAATACAAACTACCCCTTCTTTTATCAAAGGCTTCAGCAATTGCAAAGGCTTTCTTTTCATCACAAAGAAAAACTGCAAAGTAAAGCTGCCTGGTTCTGCTACTAACAGGGCAGGTTTGGCTCTGTACACTGCACAGATGCCAGCCAGTGCCCAGAGCACTGCTTTATAAATTCATAGAATTGTTTCAGTTACAAAAGACCCTTAGGATCATATAGACCATAAAGATCATTCCAACCACGAGTCCAGCACTGCCAAGTCCACTGCTAAGCCATGTTTCTAAGTGCCCCAGCTACATGGCTTTTAAATACCTCCTCCTAGGATGGTCACTCCACCACTTCTCGGGGCAGCCTGTTTCACTGCATGACAACCCTTTCAGTGAAGAATTTTTTCTAATATATCCAATCAGAACTGCCCTTTATGCCAGAGGCTGTTTCCTCTTGTCATAGAGGACAACAACTCCTCACTGAGCCTCCTTTTCTCCTGGCTAAACCACTCCAGCTCCCTCAGCTGTTCCTCATAAGACTTTTGCTCCAGATCCTTCACCAGGTTTGCTGCCTTTGTCTGGACTCAGTCTAGCACCTCAATGTCTTTCTTGTAGTGAGAGGCCCAGAGCTGGACACAGTGTTTGAGGTACAACCTCACCAGTGCTTAGTAGAGGGTCCTGGTCACTGGCCAGGTCCTGCTGGCCACACTGTTGCTGATCCAGGCTGGGATGCTGCTGGATTTCTTGGCCACCTGGGCACAGGCTGGCTCATGTTCAGCCACTGACGACTGGCAACCTCAAGTCCTTTTCTGCCGGGCAGTTTCCCAGACACTCTTCCCCCAGCCTGTAGTGCTACATAAGGTTCTTGTGAACCAGCTGCAGGAGCTGGCATTTCACCTTGTTGGACCTCAAACAATTGGCCTTGGCCAATTGATCCAGCCTATCCTGTCCAGATCTCCCTGTAGAGCCTTCCTACCCTCCAGCAAATCTGCACTCCTGCCCAACTTGGCAATCTGTGAACTGACTGAGGGTGAACCCCTTGTCCAGGTACTTGATGAAGACATTAAACAAATCTGGCCCCAGTACTGAACCCTGGGGAACACCACTGGTGACCAGCTGGATGTCACCCCATTCACCACCATTCTCTGGGCCTGGCCATCCAGACAGGTTTTTACCCAGTGAGGAGTGCCCCTGTCCAAGCCATAAACAGCCAGGAGATTGCTGTGGGAGACAGTATCAATGGCTTTACTGAAGTCCAGGTAAACAACATCCACAGCCTTTCCCTCATCCCCTAAGTGGGTCATCTGGTCATAAGGAGACCAGGTTAGTCAAACAGCACCTCATTCATAAATCTACACTGGCTGAGCCTGATCCCCTGTTTGTTTTTTGGGTTTTTTTGTGTCAAGATCATCTGCTCCAAAACCTTTATGTTTCCAGTGGAGTGTGTTTGCTGCTAACTGAATCTCCAGATGACTGGCCATGCAAAATTTGAGTACTGTACACTAGTACCATTAGGAACTGTAACAGATAATTCCCCATCAGTTGTTTCCATTTTATCAGAAAACAGGGCGTGTACTCTGAACTGACAGTCCCAAATGGGAAAAATTCCTCTGTGGAAAGACTGCAAGTTTAATGAAAGGTGAATGAGTGAATGAGCCACTGAGAGTAGCTCAGTTGGTTAGAGCATGGTGCTAACAATGCCAAGGATATGGATTTGATTCCTCTACAGGCCATTCACTGAAGAGATGACCCTTGTGGGTCCCTTCCAATCCAGAATATTCTGTGAATTAAGATGTGTATGCTTCAGGCTTGCATTCCATGACAAAGTGCCCCAGGGCAGCATGTGCTTCTCAGTGAGGGAAGGCTTCCCTGTAAGGTAAGGCAGGCAGTTTTCCCCACACCACTGGCACAGAGCTGCCTTCCTGTGAAACACCCACTGACACAAAAGGTGCATTTCTGCAGCTCTGGCCCCATCATGTATGATCCCGGGGACATGTGGATTTTCATGACTATGTCTGAAAATGCCTACCTGCTTTACCCCTTTAGCGGATACAGTGAGGCCAAGTGTATTTTAGTATTGTGATTGATATTTTGAGACTTAGGTCAAATAACAGAGAACATTGGCCTGATAATATCAGTTCTGTGGCAAATTGCTTGATGTATTTGTCAGTATTAAAACAAACTTGTGTTTAAACAGTCTGCTTATCATATTTACAGAATAAAAATATGACCTTTAAAGTGAAATAAAAGACCTCCTTTTTCCTGCCACATCTCCTCCCTCTGTGTTTTTAATTAAAACCATGAACCAACACATGTATCCATCCTTCCTTCTGTAATAGCTTGGGATTCCACTCTCAAATACTATACAGATAAAACGAACATTTATGTGTTAGCGATTCGCAGTGCAGTAAATTCTCCTTTCCAAACCTGCCGTCTTCATTAAAATCTTATTTGCTTTGTAATCTCCTTTGATCGCTAAAGTTATAAGAAGCCCCCTCCTCTTCTTTTGATACTATCAGTGTAGCTTTTGACCAGAGAGTGTGATGAATTAAATGTATGACAGATATGACAGGTGAGGAGTGCTTGGAGAGGGCTTAAACAGCAGGGATAAGACAAAGCCCCCATTTAAGAACAAAACCCCTACCCGATGGCTAGCCCGTTAATGACCAACCACTCTATTTGTCCTGGTGGATGAGGAGCAAGCTGATACTACAGACAAAGCTTTGTTAGCCATGGGGCTGTTCTTCAATCAGGCCACACAACCAACTAATTGAAATGCCCAGTTTTTTCCCCCTCAGGATTTGATATACAAACCAGGGGGTTTGTAGGTATACTCTTTTCTTTTTTTCTCCTTGTAATGTATTAATTCAGCCACCACAAGTTTACAGCTGGACTAAGTGGAATTACACCATATAAACCTAAAAACCTATCTGCAGGGATCCAGCTAAGCCCTGGAGAGAGACAAGTCCAGCAATACAAATCCAAGGAAATTTGGAAGTCAATCCATTAGGATTACCAAGCCTTTGATTTTGGAAGTCACAGGCTCAAAATATGGAAGTGATGAACTCTATCTGCCTTCATTTTAGCCTGTTTTCAGAGGACTTATTGACCCCATTTTTTTTTTTTTTTCTGTTAAAACACATTGATAAATGTGAACGGAATTGTATTGGGTTTCCACTATATTTTAAATGAAGGAAGACATGACAATATCTGGCTTCCTGAACTTGTGGGTAACATACCCTTTAAAATTTCATACATATTTTCTACATATTTAAAACTGCCACAAGCAAAGTCATAACTCTTCTCATCAGCTAAAGGCCTCTGTCCCCCACTTTAAAAGGTTCATGTTAACTTCCAGTGTGGAGTTAAACTAAATGTGGAGCTTCAGGCCCAGTTAAAAAGTGGAGTTTCAGGCACGGGTAACTGTAAACCACTGACTGGCTGCTTCCCAGAGGTGAAGAAATCTCTGTGCCCCCTGCAGACCAGGATTATATTCTCAATGGGCAGTCTCTCATTTTAGCCCACCAATCTGTGGTTAGCAGAAGGCCAGGAGTTTCCAGGGGTGGGTGTCAATGCAATATTCACTGTTAAACCCAAATGGTAAAGAAAAATTAGATTACAGGGATGTAGAAATTATTTGGGTATAATAGAAAACACTACTTGAAGCAGGAATATTCACTTTCAGAATAAATTAATTTTTTATCTCTTTGCTCCTTCCTGTCCTGCCCTCACAGTGTGCTGTGGCTGAATCATTTGTGCTGGTATCAGGAAACCTGGGTTCTATTCTTAGCTTTTCCACAGGCCTAGTACGTGGCTTCTGGCAAACCTCAGACCCTTTCTGTGCCTCAGTTTCCCTATATAAAAATGCAAATATTCCTACCTATTTCAGAAAAAGTGTGGTCCAAGGGTTTAAACCATCGAATCAAGATGTCTGACTTCTCAAACTGAATATGGTATCAATTTCTGCAGTCTTTGAAGCAACTACCCTTAGGGACCCAAGGGGTCAGCTTCCCCTGGGAAATGCTGAATGGCCAAAACCCAGGCTTCCCAGTAGAACATATGTGCTACTTTCTGGGGAAGTGGTGTTTCTGTCTGGATAAGAGCTCAGCCTCACCTCACAGTGAGACCACTTAAGTGGAATGCAAAAGAAAAGATGGTCCAAGCTACAGCCAGGAAAGCTTTTGGGAGCAGCTCTCACTAGAAGGCCATGGTGACCTTCTCTCCCAGAGCTTTTCTGCAGACCACCCAGCAGAGCTGGCCTGACTCTGGCTCAGCCATTGCACTCCTAATTCAGCATGTGGAGGCGTAAGGCCAAAGTTCCAAAACTTCACCATGCAGGACAAAGGGCTGAAATGACAGCTTTCCCCTTCCCCTGGGAGCACTCTGGAACTTTTGGCCATTTTGCAGCAAACCACTGTGTCTCTCACGCTCTCTCGTCCTCCACTTCTCCTCCATGAAAACTCCCCCAAAGTTTTGAGTCCATTCAACTCAGAATAAGTAGCAATTTGAAAACTTTTGGAGGGCAGAAAAAGCACTTCCTGTCTGGCTCTGTCTCATGGTTCTCTGACTCATTGGACACTTGCAAAGGTTAATTAAAAATGTTTAGATATTCGTGATACATTAAGCCCCAGACAAATGGTGCTAACATTATGATGCATAAAACTGCCATTCAAAGAGAACAACCTTATAGCAACAATGTTAATTTTGTTAACCTCACAGAAATACACATTTTTTCACTATGGACTCCAATAAAGATAGGCACAGTTGTTACCAGGATTGTCACTAACCTTGTACTGAAAACAACTGGACTGACTTTTAGGAAAAGAGCATAAGGATTCAGATCAGTAAGTATAGGGGAAGGGGGGGGTGCAGGAACAAAAAACCCCATTAATCTGGTGTATTTTGTTTTTGAATGTGTGGATCCGAACGGAAGCTGCATTTTTTTCAGACAGCTTTCCAATCTTCCTATTAGATATAATGTTATAGTCTTATTACACATGTTGCCTACTAGATGTGCTCTGACTTTTATAGATGTCAACTCCATTTCTTAATTCAAGACATTTGTCTCTTGTGATCTCTGCGCCTCTGGGTTAGAGTTCCAGCCAAAGAGGTGAGCCAGCTTTGTATTTGCAAAGCAGCCATAAAATCCTCTGGTGCTACATCCCTGAAAACTGCTGCTGCCCTGCAAAAAGGCCTGGATTTTGTCTGTCTGCAGCTCAGCACCCAGAAAGGACATTTTGCAGGAGGGCTCAGTGGACATTCAGGAAAACTGCTTTCAGGACCTTATCTGAAGGACAATACTTAACTTTCACCACCTGGGCCTGGCCCCTGAAAGGAAACAGTCACACTCAATTATTGTCTTTTTCTAGACAATTACTATTTAATAAAACCTCCAGCTGATATTAACTGGTGGAAAAAAAGGCTATTTTTAGTCAGGACAGTGATTCTCCCTCACTCCTTTCATCTATGAGTAATGTATTTCCTTTTGCTCTCAGTACCACAAACCAGTCCACACCAGATGCTCAGTATTAGGTAAAATTAAAAATGTGGGCATCATACCCTTTGAAAGATGCTTTGAACTCAAATTAATATACCTAAACCCACTATTTAAATTAAAGATATCCTGTCTCTCTGCTGTGTAGTTTTCCCTTTTATCAGAAGGGGAATTTTAGTCCATTTAAAGGTTTTTTGGTTCAGCTCCACAGACCACGCTTTGACTTAACAACACATTGTAATTTCCTTTTAGCCACAAGAATAAAGGAAATGTATAGAAGCAACACCATAATCTTGTCAAGCACTCTCTTTCGTTTCCCTGAACAAGCCTGTTTGAGAAAATGTGAAGCCTAAGATTTTTAAGATGTTATCTGGAAGATGTTTAGATCATGGAACACTTTTATTGAAAACAGACGTATATATTTTTATGCATCTACTGATGTACCCACACACATAAAATATATGCCTACTAAATTCTTTTATGGACAAGAACAGAACAGTCTGAAACCTAAAGAGGTTTTTCAGACTTCAGTCATCATTTTACCTTTCTCAGACTTTTGCCCCGAATCTGCACGGATACGTGAGAAAGCCCCACCAGGGCAGTAACAACCAGGGAGCGCCTGCACCCAGACTCACCTGTGAGCAGGGCTCTGTAACTGCTGTCACAAGTAAAAATGTAGGAGCAGTGTAAAATACATTGATTTCTCATGTATCTCTATGCATATATGTAAAACGGGCTCCTGCACGACTTATGCCATTTATTTGCATCTTTGATGTTTTTCAGAACACAATTACTTAAATGCAACTGCTCTGCTTCTGGAGCTACAGGACTTGAACAGTTTGCTAAACATACTCAGACTTCACATTTCCTAAGCAAACACCACCCACCTTCACATTCAGTCCATCCCCTCCTGATGCCACCCTTGATGTTGTCGCTGACAACATTCAAACTACAGGCAGAGGTGTAAGAGCTGCATCTTCCCTTTGGCATTGAACCATGGAGCTGTGAGTGCCCTGGTTTAGGTTCCATCGGACCAGAAGCCACATCCTGTCATGCACAGCAAGCCTGGGAGGCACCCACATGTGCTCTGGGGCACACAAGTGCACATGGGATGCTGTTCCCTCTGCAGACCCCAAGGTCTCTCTTGGTCCTTGGCAGCTCTGCCAAGGTGCTGGTGAGGCACTGGAGGGCAGCTGGGCCCTGGCCACAGCAAAACACAGCACAGGGAGGGAGACCTGCCCGGAGAAAACCCAACCACCAGGCTGTAGAGACTGGTGCTCTGAACCTGCTGTACTGGACAAGTGGAGAGGTTATAGCTGGCACTGCTAATGATGCCATGAAAACTACTTCGGGACAAGGCAAAAGAGCAAGTTAAGCATCTGCAAGCTCTCTCAGTGCTGGTTAGACAGTGATAGTAAGAAAGTTTATCCCCAAGAGCTTTCTCCTCACTGAGGGTGTTGAGTTAACTGGAGGTGACCTCTCACTGACCCACAGGCAGCATCTGCAAGTGGTGTGCGGCGGTGGCGGCCAGGAAGCACTTCTCCCAAACAGTGCCTTTCAAAATACCACTGCAAAAGGCAGCAGCTGAGGTGAGCCAGGAGTCAGACACTCAGCCCTGTCCAGCATGGAGGACTCCCTGCAATCTCCCTTCACCCTCCTTGGATTTCATCCATCTTCATTCGCTTTTTCTTGCAGCCATTTCCTCTGGCTTTTCAAACCTGGGACACTGGTAGCTATTATTCATTCTCTTGTTTCTTACCAGCCTTGAAGCTAAGAGCTGCAACTTCCCATCAATGAATACCATAGCAGTTGTTATTTAGGCATTCTTTTAATCACTGAATTTTTTTCTCAGGTATTTCTTGAGCAAAAGCAGGGTTTACTGCATTATTACAGCTAAGAAATTTAAGAAAGAAATATCTCAGTGGAATGACTAAATGCCACTCTGGGTAACCACAAAATAACTTGCTAATGAAAACTCTGAATAGGAATGAAAATATAACTGAGGTATGAAGAAAGTAACTGTCCAAACCATTTCAATTTAAGCAAGTATGAACAAACCTCTTCATTGTGTACCCTTTTTGTCTATAAAAAGGGTGAAGACATGAAGCAGCAGGACTGACGCTTCCATGACAAACAATGGTGCAAGCACCATGAGATTTTCCAATTTCCAGCTATAACAAACCATTTAGCTCTGGGTAATTCCAATAATTTTAGTCATCAACTTGCAAAACTTCATAGCTTGTATTCAATTGACATGAATTTGAGTAATCTTGTTGCCACATCTGGTTAAGAGAAGACAGATAATAATATATTTTGGTTTCACAGTAGGGAGGGGGAAGTTCTACCTCTTCTCTTCCTCTCCACTTCTCAGTTGTTCAGGAAGAACAGGGGAGAAATGGAGCTGTTGTGAGGGGAGAGAATTAGCGTGGGAGATGAAAAGGCAAGCAGGAGTCCTGGTAGCAGATTTGGGCATAGGATCGTGTTCACCATTCTAAGAACAGCCCCCAAAACACTAATACCTCAACTTTCCTCCCCAAATATGAGAAGGCAGGCTCTCTAGCTTGCATTAGTGGATAACAATGGTGAGGAATGCATACAAATGTGCAGCTGGTGACAAAACCTCTCAGCTCAATGGAAAAGACAGAAGGAGTCTGGGATTTTGTGTAAGAGGAAGAGATCTAATGACTTCCCCAAGGTTTAACTGAAAGCAGGCAGCAGGGATAGGAGCTGTACCCACGAGTCCTGAATCACAGCCCTTTGTCTCAATCACAAGACCCTCCTTCCCCTTGGATGTTTTGCACTATTTAGGGTAATCAAGAAAAAGATTGCCTTGCCCTCCTAAACCAGGAAGAAGGGCAATAGGTTCCAAAGGCATGACAAACCTTGCTATTGCTCCAGAAGCAGAGTGTTGTTTCCTCTGCTGGTCATCTGTGTTGAATCAAGATCAATTTCGATTGCATTAGGTTAGAAAATGCAGAGCCTTTCTTAGAAAAGATGCAAGAGAGCACGTCTAACCATGCAGCATGCTCTGTTGCAAAGCCTGCAGAGCCAGCTCCAAGCCCCACTGGCTGTGGAAAACTGCAGTGTCCTGAGGGGTATCAGGGCATCAAGAGATGCATCAACACAGATCCAGTACCTGCTAAGTTCATAAGCTTTACATCTCAGAAGGGCACACAAATTCGGGTTCAGGGACGTACTCACACAGTTTCTAAGGCTACTGCAATCACTGCTCTTACTCCTGGAGGCTGCTGAACCTGGTTTCATTATGCAAGAATGATCTTTCTTGCTTTCTGGCTTGCCAAGGTCGGGAAAGGATGTGCTCAGAGCACATGAAGTAAACAGCAAGGATCTATTTTTTGAGATTTTTCAGCTAAGGATTTTCCTGAAGAACAAAACTCTCTCAAGCAACTTCAGACAAGAATTTCTTTAGTCTAAGAGGGGTTTTTCCATCACAGCAGTGAGGCAAAAAAAAGGCCAGACTTGGTAAGATGGGTCTCCTACCTTAGTAGAACAATTTTTTAAATTAAATTGCCTTTTTTATCAGAGGACTCTGCTGAGTGGCTGAGAAAGACCTAGACTCATCATTTCTAACAAATCTTTAAGGTATTTCTAAGAAATATCACAGTGGTCTAGACATTCAGATACTTCCAGAAGGGAGAATTAGTAAAGCATTATGCAGATATTTTTTTATGTATGCAGACCATACAAAATAAGTTTTCCATCTTTGGAAAAAATTCTAGCTGACTGAGCAGTATACATGCATGTGCATGCCCATGAACTCACACTATTTTCAGTATCAAGACCATCTTCAAGCAATTTCTCACTCTTATAACACATTTATCTTATGTAAAACAGATGCATGTCTTTGGGGTAGGCTTTTGTCTTTTAGTCTTAAATTGTGAATACCCCTTTTAATTAAAACGGGAAATACAAATTTCCTCATTTAGTTCCAAGCCTGAAGCCCACTAGCATAAGCAGCCATCTGCAGATTCAGCTGGAACCCTTTCAGCATCCCACAATAAGTCTGCTGCTTAAATTAAGGATCTTTGGACATGTATAGACCAATGCAGCTCCACTGAGCTGTGCCCTTGTACACCAGCTGTAGCAAAGCTGAACTAGCAGTGCTGTATCCATCCTGAGTCCTGAAACTCCATCTCCAATTGGAGTTAAACAGTTACATTATCACTATTTAAAAGCTGCAGAGCTGATGATAATACCATAATACCACTCTTGTTAGCAATGCCTTTTAATGTCTCTGCTCTATGCTGTGCCTATTGGGATGAAGAACAAAAATGAGGAAAGCAGCAAACATTGTAAATGGAAATTATCAAACTGCACAAGAGGCAAACCGAAGGAGGACACCTAATTATTCTTAATGCAAAATAATTCAGTCCTAACTTTCTCATTAAAATATGTATTTTTAAAGTCTTCCCTTTTCTTCACATACCCAAACGAAGGCGAAAGCAGTCATTTCCTTTCCCCATGATGGAAGTGATACCAACTATTATGTCAGTATTAAGTGAACTTCCTCCCATCCATTTCTGTCGAGTTAATGTCATCTGACTCAAATGCGATTATTAAAAGTGGGCTGTTCGGTTCCAGCAAACTAAAGGCTTGCAAGTTTATAGGTACAATTGCTTCAGACCCCTCCTACGGGTGATCAGAGAGGCTGCCTATTGAATGGACTCAAAGAAACACATTTTCACACCTGTCAGGCCTAGATTAATATCCCTGCTAATTGCACTTTAAGAACGGCCAATTAGTTCTAGTTATAGAAGCTTTCATGGGTAAGAGGGAGAAGCAGCCTGTTATCACCATCAGGACTCATTGTTCCCCTGAATGGATTTGTGTCCCAAACTGCGCGTGCCTCAGCGGTTTGACTGGGAGCCCCGCTGCACGCCGCTGCAATGACGCCTTTATCCCAGCCCCAAACCCGCTTTAATGATGATGGAGACGGCAGAGGTGACCATAAACATAAAAGGAAAATAAACTAGTGCTATGCTGAGATTACAAAGGAAGAAAATGTTTTCAAGCCAGAAGCGGTTTGCTGAAATTTCTTAATAATCCAAACTTATTTTTCATCTTGGTTTTGCTCTAAAGCGACAGACTTTGTAATAAAACACTTGCTGCTCCAGCAGGGAAAAAAAAAAAATCCAGTAATGTGGTTGAATTTGCAAAAGGCCGATAAGTGAAGCTGTGGCCTTGAAGTGGCAGCCTGAAGAGTGACACTGCAGCGCCAACACCACCGGTGGGACACTTGAAAACAAATCAGGGACCAAGGGTTAGTCCAGCCATTGGAACGTGACAGGAAGGCTAGTTAATAAACACCAGCTAACCCCTTCAATTACAGCAATAAATTGTTCAATTGGTTAAATGTCCACAGGTTCTGCCCCAAACACTTCTGTGAACTGTTTAATTAGCAAACTCTTGCATCACTGGACAATCAGATCCCGGTGAGCATGGGGGACGCTGGGCTCTTGGGGAGTGAAGGGCGCTGGTGCCCCACGCAGCTCAACTCTGCAGGGTTTGCCTTTGAACCACTCAACCTGCTATGTTTTAACAGCTCTGCAGATTATACATTCAGTTACACCTTTTTAAAAAAAAAAAAAACAACAAACCAAAATTAATACTGTGAGGGCAAAATACAGCTTGGTTGCCATTCTTTCCACATCAGTTTTCTGCATTTCGATAAGGAGCCCCACAAACTACAGCTTCTCACCTGCCGCAAGATTAGATAGCCGCGCACGCGAGACGGGGTTACGCAGCACCAGAGATACAGGGTACCTGGAAACTGCATGTGGCACAAAACAGACCTGCAGATTAAAAGTCAGCAAGCCTACTGCTTGAAAATATTTAACATACTGAATTTGGAATTATCTCGTCGAGAGTTAAGAACATTTGAAACGTTGCAAAATGATTTATCATTAAGATTACTGCTGGCTGTGAGGAGTATTTAGAGAATATTCATGAGGCATATGCCACAAAAACATTTAAAAATCATTATACAAACCCAAATTTTTGGTAAAAGCTATTTTACATAAAACAAACAAAACCCCCCCACAATAATTTTATTCCTGAAAAAAAAGCAACAAATTAAATTTGATCACTGAGGATCAATTCATAGTTAAAGACTCATGTAAGTTGCCTTCACTGGACTTTCAATCACTGTGATAAACCACTGATAGTACACATTGTGTTACCATCTAAAAATCACACACCAATGCAGTGGAAAAGAATGTGTGACTTTTAAAAATGTTTGTATTAATAAGATCCATTTGACAGGAATTTCATGTCTGAAAAACAACTAGCCAAAGGAGATAAGTACTATTTGTTAAGTTTAGACAGTGAGGAGAAATTGCATTTCCCTGATGAAGTTTTCTTAATGAACTAAACCCAAGGTAAATTTATCACAGTTGGGAGTAAAAATACATGTAGTGTTTGCCTGTGGAAAGCTGTAAGTGATTGTTCCCCGTCTCTCTAGCAATAGTATTTTTTTGGAAAATAGCTGTAGGCAGAAATGTTCATTTAGAACAAGTTTTTTAATAACATTGAAGAAATCTACTATTTTACACTTTTTTCCTGAGAGGTTGAGCCAGGATCCCCAAAGGATATCCAAAGAACAGACAATTTGGTTTACCGAGGAAGGATGTGGTTGGACTATACCCTATCCTCCACTTCGCAAAAATGCACAAGTCATTGGAACTAAACTCAGGATGCTGCTGGCTGAACTTGGTGGCTCCTGGGATTCCTCTCCTGAGTGCTGTGTTCTCACACTGAGCCACCCAGGGAGCCTCAGCAGTAACTCAAGCTCTTAGATTCTCCTCCAGGTACGCACCCGAAGGGTCCACATCCTCTCTGGGAAAGCTGTAGGTTCAGCGTTGTTACTGTCTCAGGTTTAAGGACATAAATGGTCTTATTTGGTTGAACGTGCACATCTGGCACAGCTAAGCAAAGCAAACTCTTTAAATTTGGGTTCACAGGAAGATTTCTGTTGACTTTTAGTTACTGGGTAAATCCTGTACAGAGCAATTTGAATGCTTAATATTAAAGAAAATAGTTCTGTTAAATCAGTGTGGATTAAAAACCGTCCTATTAAAAGTTGTGTACTGACTGTTGCAGAATCCAAGGGTTTAATGTCTGTATGTCTGTGCCGCTAGAGCAGACAATGAAGAACTACTCTGGTGGTTTTTTGTTTTCTTCTTCTTTTTTTTTTTTTTTTCTTTTAGTTTTGTAATACTAAGCGAATTAACATCTCTGAAGTCTCGGGGTCTCAGGACAGGCTTTCAGGCGACACCGATTAGCACAGCCTCGCTGAATTAAACAGACTGAAACAATTCAGGCCATTGACAATCCACGGGGGCAGGGTGGGGAGAAACTGCAAATTAGGAAAAGAATAGAGGACACAATACTAGCACTGATGTCCTGGCACACAGGCTTTTATTCTGGAGATAGTTTACAAGCAGTTTGTAACCTTTGGACTCCAGACAGTCTGTAGAACCAACAAGAGGAGGTTCAAGATTTGGTCTGAACTTTCCATCCAGCCCCAGCAGTGTCAATATTTGGAGGATGCACAGGAACTCATAAAGTCTCCATAAAATGGATGTTAGTGAAACAAAACAAAAAAATCTCCCGAAACTTGTATTCATAAAGTCTTTTTAGACTTTATCACTTTAAGCCAAGAAGGTATTAAGGAGATAAAAATTTAGAACTTTGCTGTGCTTAAAAGAGGAGTTTCCCAGCAAAATATCGAATGCATTTTTGTTTAACAAACCTGAAGTTCAAAAGCTGCCTCTTGTTCCAGGTTCCTAATTTCTGATTTGCTTCAAAAATTTTGAATTATAAGTTTAATCATTTTGCCATTAACAGAATAACTCCTAGAAATGGTGCAACTTTTCTGCCAAAGAAAAAAGTGACCGGAGAATTCACAAATCAAAATCACTTATGTTCCAGGCCTGTCAATATTTCATTGATCTGTCTAAAATACGCTAATCTCTCTTTCGTTCTGTATAATAAATAAATTCATTTATCATATCAAACCATACTCTTTCAAGAGAAGATTGTTTAAACAAGATATCAAATTAAGGTTTTGTAAATTGATAGTAATTGTAAAAGACTAATTAAAAAAATACAGGTATGTATTTTATTCTGTGAATGCAAGATTCTTAAAAGAATCATTCTGTATGCCAGAGAATTTCATGTCATGCTGACTAGGAAGTGGCATTTACTATTAACTTAGTTGACAGAGCTTTTGTGCAACTGAAGTCAAATGAAGTATACTGTTAATAAATAACACAAAACTAGAAGAAAAAGAGTTGCCTTTTAAACCTCTCAGAATTTTGTTTCTCGTCACATGTTTAATGCTTTAATCACAGGGAGCTCAGTTGAATTACACTGGCGCAAGGGTAACGTAAATGAAGAGGGAACTGAGTACCCAACAATATTTTAACAAAGAATTTTTATCTGGTCAAAAAAACCACTTTAAATGCATCAAAGTGTAAACTTCTGTTCTGAACAGAGGCTTCTACTGTAAGCAATAAATGCTATACAGTTAAAATCCATCACTTTATACAAAGCTAGCTTGTTTTTACATGTGGGTCACTTCATTCATCAAGAGAGGAAAAGTTAGTCTCAAAAAATAACCACAAAGAGATAATTTCTGATGTAATTAATGTATCTCCTACTAGTCAGGATCAAAAAAATGAATTACCAACTTACTCTACCCATAACTGAAAAAGTGAAACCCACTGGTTTTGCTCTAGATATGCTTTCAAAGCCCTCAATACTGAGTTCTGGATTTCTACCTGTAGGAACAAGTAATTTGTTTATTCTCAAAAACCCCCCTAGTTTTTGTATTTCAAATGCATAGAGGGGAATTTGTATTTGCCATTAAAAAAAACAAAAATGAAACCCCAAATAAACCCACATTATTGTAACTCATCTAGAGCTAGTGTGTTTTTAAACAGTTCAGATTTAAGATAATAACCCATTTTATAAGCCAAGATGATTAATCCAGATGATCATACAATGCTATCATTGCAAGAACTGTGCTTGAGAGATCTCTCACATACACAAAATGTTAACTTATGCCCTTATGGAATTTCAGAAAACAAGATGGTTATCCCATATGCCTAATAACAAGCAGTTTCCACAAAGTTTTCAAAGCCCCCAGTATACAAGATCCACAGTTTTGACTCACCTTATCTATTAATTTTCTGCCTTGTACAGAAAGCTCAAAGTTTCAGCACTATCTTGTCCCTTCATTCTCCATACAGAGTATCTCCACACTGTAACCTCCCGTGTAAAGCATGATCTTGCCTGCTTCTCTCCCCTTTCTCAAAGCCTTGGCACAAAGTTACGCCAGCTATCCTGAGAAGCTTCACACTGTGTCAAGCACCTGTTCAGCCCTCAGTCGGTTAAAAAGTCAAAATAACAGCTGAGTGGAGGTCAGCCACCCGACACACTTCAGAACATACTCAGACACCCTACTAGCCTCATCCCTCCTGTTTCCAGTGGAAAACAGCAGCTCTCGTGATGTGATGCCTTCCTTCCCTTCCCGTCCCTGTTTGAGCAGGCAGTGAAAGCCCTCCTGCTGCCTTCTACTCCTAAGAGTAAAGCTTTAGTCTCCAACCTGAAGTAGGTTGTCTGCAGATATAAGACAACTCATCCCACACTGATAGCGTTTGTTCAAGGAGCACAGGTTCAGCAGAGCCAGTTAACCATTAGCTAGTACCCATGCAGCTCATATTACACTCACAGCCCTACCTGCTGAGCTATCCTCATAAGAAGTTTAGTTGAAGAGAAGCACTTGGGTCAATCAATCTTCTCTGAGCATTGCTACAGGGTAACAGCAGCACAGAACATCATGATGAACACTGAGCCAGCTCCAGGCACCAATTCCATGTTTGCAGAAATGATAGTTTTGAAATGCCTCACTTAAACCACTCAAATGTTTATTGCCAATACCAAAAACTGCTCAGAAGGAATTCACAGGCACTAAAAACTCTAAATGTTTGCAGATTTAACAGACATCCATAAAACCAATTCCATGCAAACATTCCCCTACATTCATCCATAACCTGCTCAACCCTACAGGCTGACAGCAGCAGCTGTCTTCCTAAAAAATAATGGAAAGCTACCACACTTCAAATATTTTTTCCTAGAGTCTCACAAGTTGTGCAAGTCTCACAATGATGCTGGTCAGAAAGCTACTTAATGCTGCCATTAGTTTATGTCAACCTAAATCTTGACAAAAACTTCAGCTGCAACAATACTCTACCATGTCACACAAATCATTTTGTCATGCCCAAAGCACAGGATTTATTATTATGGACTTTTATTACAAAACTTCTAGAAAGCACAAACAAGAGCACTGTGCCAGCCATGATGATAACGTGCAGAAAGAAACCTCACCAGCTCAAAGAGTTTGAAAGAAGGGAAGTGGCATCACCTTCCCTTCACAAGACAGAGTGTGTGTTGAGGCTTAGAAAGATTAAGCCCCTTCTCCTGCAACTTCAGACTTAGCATGGCAGCTATAATGGAACTTTTTATGCATGCCAGGGTTCACCAGCAGCCGGACTGAAGCACAAAGGAATGTCAGTCTCCAGTAATTTAGCCTGAAACTGACATAGGAACAGAATGCACATCTCTCCTATGTCCTGCCCACGATTTTAGCAACCCCAGCTTTACCCCCTTTTTACACCTATACACCCCTCTCCTTGTGACAGTTGGTGCTACCCTGTTCCTGGTTTATATTAATTCAAGATCCAAATCTAGCGCGTAGCTTTCCAATCTTCGTAGCACAAATAAGATTAATTTTTAATTTTAAGGCCCTGATTCAGCAAAACATTCAACTACATGCTTAATTCTATCCCTATTCAGTAAAGTACTTAAGTATTTGCTTAATTCTCATTTACTCTGCTGAGACTTGAACATGTGCTTAAAGATAAGCCTCTTCTTAAGTACTTTGCTGAACTAGGGCCTAAACTGTGACCTAGGAGCCAGGAAGAAAAGAAAAAAATAGATCAATAATGTCCAGTGTTATTTCCTCAAAATATTAGGTTAGCTGACTGCAAAAGACGAAGAAAAAATAAAAATCACTTTGATTCAAGTGGTACCTACAGCTAATACAGCTGCTGCATTGGAAGAGACCAATTCTATAAAATCTTACTAAAAAGATATCTTCAAAAATTCCTTCTTGTTTCCCATTTATATCTACAAATATGCCTTATGGCAATGTGTTGATCCTATCACTCAGTCTCAGTTCCATGACTGGAACCTTGAAGTTTTTCAAGTTAGTTACCTGACATTTAGTAAAAAAATAAAATTTAGAGCAGAATCCAATTTAATAAGTACAGTTGAATAGAATTCAGTTTTGCATTATCTTAAGAGAAAATTAATGGAGAAGTTGGGAAGATGCCAGGGAAAGACTCCATAGTAAAAAAAAGGAGAAAAAAACTATAGACTCTGGTACTCCAGCAGAAGAATGGCCTGAGTTAGTCACCATCAACAGAGACCACATTTATTACATGTACACTGTATAATACATTTTCTTGTTAAAAGGTCTCATCGTGGGTGGATCCTTGGGCCAGTGTGGAGATAATACAAGATCAGGATCAAAGAAGCCCATGTCAGGTAGAGAAAAATAATTCTAAATATCTAAGCTGAGGCTTAGATAGTGGAGAAGGCAAAATATGATTACAATTTTATTTTTTAAAAAAAGAACAAATATATTGGCTAATGTGGCTAGTGCCTTATTTCTACCTATTTGTCTGCCCTGTCCTTATCACCATGAATCATTCCATAAAGCATCTTCCTCCAGCTGTAAGATCCTAAACTGACCAAACATACACTTTTTATTGCAGGCTCACTGTTCAAATTAAAGCTGCCTTGCCTGTTTCAAGGATATTGGTATCAATTCCACTGACATGGCCAGAAAGTACTGGGAAGGTGTAAGTCAGGAAAAGCATCTGCAGATGAAACTTATGTCCTATTTCTTCCAACAATCTATCATTTCTGGCAAAAAGTCTGGTGAAGCCCAAGCACTGAAATCAAATACATGCTTCTAAACTGTAGAAAGATGCTTTCACTGGGTGTGTGCCCATGCAAATGGAACTCAATGCTCCAGATGAGTTCCACCCTTGGAGAAGCTGTCCCATTGGCATTTTGCCGATGTGAGAAGAGTCCCTCTCACAAATAAAGACTAAACACGTGTCACTGACAGGTCTTCTGTTGGCAAGTCTTTCATGTCAGCTGCTGCTGCTGCTCTTCCTTCAGGAACTGCATTTCCTCTGTAGTTGGAGTCTCTGTTTTCATCTACCTTTTGATTTCCAGCTAACAGGAATGCTATTTAATCTTTACAATTCCTAACTTACACATATGCTTAGCCTCACGTACTGTGAATGGTTCCACTGAAACCTGAATTATGGCACATAAAGCTAAAACATATGCCTAAGCACTTGCAGAATTGGGGCCTGAAAAATTGAGTATTTACTAGCTATTACCCTTTTGATGGATCCCTCCCACTATACTGATGGATAAAAGTGGTTATTAAAATCTTTGAAGATGAGAGGTACTCCATAAGTACATGTGTGGGGTAGGGGAAGTGGAAGGACCTGGAGATAGAGATTGGCACTGGCTGCCCTGATGTTTGCCATGGAAACCACACATCATTATTAGCAGCTGCAGAACTGAGAAGCTTACGTGGCTGAGGTAGCTCCTCATATTTTGGACAAGCACAGCCAGGTAGCAGAGAGTGCAGTTTCTCAGCTCCCACCTCAGTTCAGTGGGAGGTGGCAGCAAAAGGAAGATGCCCATGTGGACACAACACCCCTTGGAAGACTCTGTTACAGCAGCACCATGCTCAGCATCAAAATGCAGTGTCACCCCTGTCACCATGGCCACTCTCTCCTGCCCATGGCCAACACCTGAGGCAGAGGATGGTGAAGAGATGAGAAATGCCTAATCTGTATTCCCGTTGTCAGGAGGGTAGGAAAGGTCACCTGGCACAGAACCAGGTACCTGCTGTCCCCTGCTGAGCTGCCAGGGTTGTGGAGGTATAAAATATTTTCTAACAAAAAGAAACTGGATCACTTGCCCGGAGGAGCCATAACATTTATTCTGACAACAATGAAAGACAGCTTTGATCCCCACAGCAGCCACACATCTCTGATTGCAAGCAGCAAGCCCACCTCAACACACTTACAATGCTTGCACCAGCCTCCTTCCTCCCGCCAGGCTGGATGTCAGGCTAATCAGTTTGATCTGACAGATTTTAATTAAATTAATTAAGATCTTTCTGAATGGATTTGATTAGTGTTCCACAGAGGAATCCCTCATGAAAAGGAACACTGTCAGGAAAAGCACTAATGTTTTCTCTTCTCATAATAAGAAGTTTCTTGGGTTGTTGTTGGATTTTTTACACCATTAATAAAAGCACTTTATAAACACTTAGCATATGATGGGTTTTGACACCCCATTATATTAAATTAACAATAGTCTTCTACACACAAAGAGAAGATTTTCATGTCCTCTCCTTCAACCAATTTTGTTTCTGCCAAATCCAGCATTTCAAATACGGTGACTTAATCTGATTTAAACAGAAATATGAAAAATTGAGACACAAAACAATCCTGATCACTTCCAATCAACCTTCACAGAGCAGCTTCTTGTACAAATATTGGAAACTCAGCATGTGTAGAAATGAGAGGTTGCTAAACCTATGAGAGGCTGCCTTGTTTCCTGTGTTGGCTTGTGCAAGAACCAAGATCATTTTTGTTCCACTAGACTTGACTAAGATTGTATTTGCATAATTTTCAAAGGGTTATGTATGCACAAACCCCCCTTTTATCTGTACAGATGAAGGCATCACCTTACTTTCCACAGCACATCTGGGATCTGCTTGTCTGGGATCAGCAAAAGCTTTGGGGCTGGAAATCCCCTGGTGCTGGTAAGTGACAAATGGCCACAGGCACAGTCACAAGTGGCCACAGTCCACAGGAGACATCCCACCAGCCAAGAGAGGCACAGCCAAGCAGCAGGGCCTGCAGCTAGGAGTGACCCCTGCTCTATCACAAAGGGACGTGTGCTGCAGAAGCCTATTGAAAAGTGACATGGGATCCCAAGTTCACAAATAGAAAAGCTCAATGTACTCTGCTTATAGTAAGGGCAGCCTTGACTACATGATAATCATTATAATGCAGTTAATTCTTACCACTAGTTTAAATTGAATGTAGTTTGAAAAAGAAACTCACCTCTAATTATTTTTTAATTTTCCCTTGTATAGCAGGCAGAAAGTGAACTTCTCTACCTACTGGTTTTTTTTTTAATCTCCCTTTTCTCCCTACTTTGTAGGTTTAGTTTAATAGCAAATGAAGCTTCCAATGAATTGCAAAGGATTTTGAATTCAACCCGAGAGGAAGCAGCAGTCACCTTGTTGTGACTGAAAGGAGTTCAGAGAGGGAAAAAACCACTACTTTATCCACCAACACTTCCTTTTTCCCTGCAGCCAGAGTGGTCATTCAAAATACTTTATCTGGAAGGGTCAAATGATGGTGAGCCCTATGAATTTTTTTCTGACAAAGGCTGAATAGGGGAAGGGAACTCTGAGGTGGGAAGATACTGTATTTGGAATGAAAGTCGAAATAAAGGAGAGATAAAAACAACACTATGAAAAGGACAGGAAAAGGACAGAAAAAGGAGGCAAAAAGATTGAAGGCATAAGCTAGAGAGAGAAGATTAAGACACAAGGTATTCTGAGAGGCAGACTGAATGAGATAAAACAAGAGAGAAGACTGATGTCCTCCAAAGAAAGAAAACATTCTGAAAAAGAGAAAACAGTGATGACAAGAAATTATCTTATAAAACAAGAATGAGGGAAAAAGAAAAAGGGCATTTTTAATTTTTAATCCATGACTCGTCTTTGTTTTAATTTTAAAATTTTTTTTTCAATATGTCTGTTCTGCTACACATGTCACAAAAAATCTTGTGTTCTGGTTAAGTCAGCTCCCATTTACTACAGTGTTTCAACAAACAAATGCTATTACAGCTTATCTGCTGGTTAGTCTGACTCCAGCAGACACAAATGCTTTTTCTGGTGTTATTTTAATTAGTCTCATGGCTTTCTGAAGTTCAAATTCATTTATTCTGAGCATGAGCCAATAAGTAAAGTCTTCTCATTGTACTTAGATTAGATTCACATGTCAATGTACAAATTCCATTCTCAAAACCATACCTGGTTGCAGCATCTGTTGCTGTTTTATTCTCATGACCACACTCAGACAAGAAATAGAAATTGGCTAAAGTGTAATTCTGTCACTTGATTTTAACAGAAACATCTATTTTTAGGCATTTTAAGCTGTTTTATAAATGCTTCAGGCAAAAAAAAAAAGCAGATAAATAAAGAGGCAAAGATTTGCCTTTGCCAGAAACAAACAAAACAAAAGGTTTTCTTTAATAAATTATATAAAGAAAGATAGGATGCAATAAAAAAGACATAGCCAGGAAGAAAAAAGAATTCAGTGTGACTGACCTTCAAGTTCCCTCTGCTCTTTCATTAACTGTCCACTGAGGTGATCCCTGGCCAAATACGGGCAATTCAGAGCCTGTCATAGAATTACAAGATGAATTAGGGACTGCTGCCACAAATTTACAGCTACCAAGGCCTCTGCTGATTGCTTTTTCCCAGACTTGAAAGTAATTTCACTGGAAACACTCTTACCGTGGCCCCAAGATCAGCATCAGGACAAATGAGGAACGGGAATAACACTTTTCCCTTCCAATTATCAGGTGATTTTTTTCTCCTCTGTGATTTGTACGCAAATAGACATAATTTAAACCAGTGTGACATGAAAATGCCAGATCTAACATGGACTGTTTGCTTCCTGGAAAACTTCCCAGGAAAACACGAGCTTTCAATTCCCTTGTGGAAAGGTGACTCCTGTATTTTTTGTTTAATTTCTGACTGGCAGAGCTTGTTAAATAACTGCAATTATCAGCCTGAATAATTTCTGACTCACTGCACAATCAATTGAAAAGCTAATGCAGTTGAAACTGTACACAGAGGGCTCACTACAGGTGAGTAACTTCACATGCATGAGTAGTGTCACTGCACCCGGTGGCATAACTCATGTGCATAAGTATTTGCAAAACCGGGGCCTCAGATTGTAAACTCACTGAAGCAGAAACCAGATCTTATCTGCCTGTAAAGCACCTGGCAGTGCACCTATCTTTGCCACTATATAAATTAATTATCATAAGCATCTGAATTTTGTCAGCTCCAGCACTCTCCTCCAAGCTCAAACACTGAATTTCTTGCCACAGAAGTGTTGGTGCACAGTAGATGATAGTAATATGGGCATGAATATTCAACTATTGTGGCATTTAATGTGGAGTTATTTAAAAAATTTCAATACAAGATGAACATGTGTAAGGTATCTGAAAAGCTTCTAAGGTCCGAGGTCTGGGTGGGGTGAGGGAAAACTTTAAAGGTAAAAAATACACTGAATTGAAATCTTGAAATGCTTTGACCTTTAAACGGAACCTTCCTCCCCTCCTGAGGTTTAAGATAAGTTCAGCAAACAAAATTTCACCCTAGGCTTGACACATAATCTCCTAAATTACTAAAGAAATAAATAAACACTTTTTCCTTTAAAAAAAATCAACATAATTTCAAAAGAAAGACAGATACCAATTTTTGTAACTGTTGGTAATAGTTTGTACATACAAGCTTACCTACAATGTAAAGTCTTCAGATTTTAACAGGAAATACATACTTAGAAAGAAACTGTTGTGAAATAGCACCTTGAAGATAAGGAACTCTGGACAAGATGACTTTTGGTCATCTGAAGAAAAGAATAGTCATCTTCCTTAATCATTTCAGACTGATTGCTTCAGTTTGGTAATCTCACATTTCAATAGGTTTTTACTGCTGAACCTACAGAAACAGGGAGGGGGACAGGACTGGAAGTGCCAGTCAGTTCACTCAACCCTTCCCAAAAAACCCCAAACAAACCAAAAACACCCTACACAAACCAATCTCAGTCATGAACTAATAGGTCAAAATGAAAAAAAACCCAAAAAAACAAAAAAAGAAAAAACCAAAGTCAATTCAGTGCTATGCAGTTATTTTTCTCCCCGGAAAAAAATCTTGAAGGGAGCGTTTTGGTGTTTGATGGTTTCCTGTTAAGTAAATCTTATTCAAGACAGCAGCTGGCTTTGATGCATTTATGGGTATTCACTGCCACTCTTTCTTCTCTGCTTTCTCTTCGACTTTCTAGTCTCTGCTCGTGGACTATTTAGATAGCTCCTTCAACAGGCACAGAGTACTCCAGCCAACAGTGAAAGCTACTGCACGTTCATCAAAGCAAAACTAAACTGAAATTAAGAAAAGCAAACAAAACCGATTGAAAATTTGAAAGGATTAAGCTCTTCACTCATTTGTCTAGGTAAGACAGAAATCCTATCTTATGAACCCTGTGCCAGCAAAGACATTAGAACTGTAATCACAAAGACTCTGATTAACTTACATATTCCACAAAAAATATTGTCTCATTAAAATGAAAAAAGAAAGTGCATTATTTTTTATTCCAGTCTGAGACCTGCTTGGACATGTACAGACGCAACAACTCTTTACTTGCTACCTTATGACATTGCTATTTAAAAGCTGTTTTTCTTTTATTGTCCCCAAAATCACAAAAAGCTCCACAGGTCAGTTTCTGGTAGCACACTTTTCCTTGAATTCTTAGCTGGGTCCATTAAAAAAAAAAAACTTGAAGAAATTTTAGCATTTTTACAGGAGTGAGATGCCCAAGTCCTACCACATAGAGCAGTACTTTAAGTCAAAGAAAGAATAATGTTTTTCATGTCGATGACAAAAAGGGAAGGAATGCCAAATTAAATCTGTCAAAAAAGAATTACAGAAATAATCGTATGATTAAAGTACAAACAATGACAATGAAATCAAATCTATTCTAAGTGTTTACTCTTTCCCTGCTTGTGTTGTGTAATAGAAAACGGAATACACTCAGGATACCTCAGCCCAGAGAGTCTCTCCTCACACAACATCCACCACTTTGCATCTAATACCTATGTACATTTGAAAAAAAGAGAAAAGGATTTAACTCCCAAGAGTGACAAAAAGCACAGCTGATAACTTGACTACAAAAGCACTTCCTTAAATTGTGCATCATCTTGAGGGCTTCATCCACCTCAAGGAGCCATCCTTGGTGGCAGCTACTTACACAGCTCTTTCTTCCCGTGGAAGCCACTAAGTGGAAACCTCACCTTGGATATAGGTCAGGACATCAAGTGTGGTGGGCTGGTCAGTGCCTAGGGCAGGTGTGAACAAGGGCCAGCTGGTCGCTTTCACACTGAGACCTGCGCCAACACTTCAGAGTCTTTATGAAGTGAGAAAGTAGAGCAGAAGCTCAGAGAGTACATCTTTTAAGCAGGATATTTAGGAGCCTCTGCAATCCTTTTACCAGACACACAAATGCAACCTCGGCTGCTTGCGTTTTTTTTTTTCCCCTCCATTCTAAAAATACTAACCCTTCTTCTGAACTAGTTGGAAGGGACTTGTGAAGGGGTGGAGTAAGGGAAATCAGTGCACAAGTCACCTTTCAGCCACCTATGACATCAGCCTGCTGCCCTGATTCCTTCATTAATACCTTTGAGCTGAAAACAATGGGCCTGCCATTAAGCACCACACAGTTCGAGATAAGAAAGCCCTAAGCAGATAATAATCGGTGCATTTAGCTGGATTTCAAACATTCAGCTGCTTAATCATTTCTTCCTCACTGCATGCTACCCAAACACACGGGGAATGCTTTGGATGCCTTGGGCTAAGGAAGAAGGGGCTGGGGTGTGGGGAAGAGGAGGGAGAGAACGGAGCCACAGGATGGGGGCTGGGGGGAGAGGGGGATTTCATTGGCAATCCTCTCCCTGGGAAATGAAAACATTTCTTAATTGCCATTAGGGAAATAGGTTAAATACAGGCTTGGTAAGCTGCTAAGGGCTGGCTAACAGATTAGAGGGGATGGCTGTTGAAGTATTCTCATTTCCATTATATGACAGAGCAGGGAATTTTTATTTTCTTAATAGTCTTCAGGGACTGTTCTTGTCAGGCACTGGGTGTGAGACTGCTAGTTAGATTTTAACTAGTCACCTTCCAGCTGATGAAATGAGGCCCAGTTCTCTGGCCCTGAAGTGACTGCTTTCCTGTCTCATCCAAGGAAACAGAAACTGCAGGACATGCTGACGGGGGAGGTATTGTAACACCTGCTGGCTTTGCTCACACAAAATAACAGTGAGTAATCATAGAATCAGAGAAACTAAAGGCATGATGCAGCATACCTGTCACACAGGAGGAGGGGAAAAAAACACCTCAGGATCCCCAAACACTGAACAGACTCATGAGCTGAGTTTGGGTTTACCAGCAGTCCTGAGCAACTCCTCACCTCAGAAACCTTGGGAAAGAGTGTGGGCAAATTAAAAATCTCAGATGCCACTGCCTGCCTGCTAAGATCCTTGAAGCCTTGTCCTTCTCCACATTCTCCCAAGGCACCTCCTTCAGGTGGGTGCTCTTCCTCCTCACTTGTAAGTTCCTTAAAAGTCCCATCTCTAGCTTATAAAGGGGATGATAAAGCTTTTAGTAAACTGATCATGAGCAAACAGAAATAAAGTTTTCTTGTAAATGGGCACAGCCTTTATTCATCCACAGAACTAAAAAGCAGCTACAGGCAGTACACACAACAAAGCTGAGACACCATCCTGTAATCCTGCGTCATGCAAAACTCCCTGGGGCATGAGTGGGAGTTTTATCTGAGTAAGGTCTGAGTTTTTTAAGGAAAGTCTTTGTTCTGGGGCTCCCTGAAGCCAATATAGTGAACTATTCAAACGACCATGGATTGTCAGGTAAGTCGACAGGGGGTCATTTGAAGAACAAGTTTCTGGCAGCAATGCTGGTTTAAAGCAGTTGCTGCCACCTCTCTCTTTCTACCAGCTGACGTATTTGCCTTCCCCCACTCCAGTCATCTCCAGTGATAAAGACATGAGGATTTGTTCAAAATGGACTAAGGAACTACTCTGGCTGTAAACTATCCTCTCTGGGAACTCTTCCCCAAGTTTTAACTTAGGCTTATAAACTATTTTGAGCCAGGGAATACTGTGGCTGTCATTTAATAAACAAGGAGCAGGGACACACAGGCTACAGACACGGCTGCAACTATTCCATGGCACTTCAGACTACTCACCCAGGAGGGCCCATGTCACATGTACCAGCATCAAACTCTTTCACAGCAATGTCATGCAAGTCACCTACAGCAATGGCAACGACACCTAGTCTAGCTTTAACACCCCAACTGTGTCCAGGTATCATCCAAAAGAATGCTGGATGAGTCAGGCCACAGCTGCTGGCAACCCTCCCCACCAGTGCAGTGTAGATATCCAACACCCAAGGCTCCTGTGCCTAGCAGACCAGCATCACTAGCCCAGCAGCTCAGAGACTGATTGTTAAAGGTGTTTTGTCTCCTCAGGGAAAAAGAACAGCCTGGAGTGATCTTCACCATCTTTTGACATACCCACTGTGTATCCTTCTGCATCATCAGACATCTATCTCAACACGCTTCAAAAGCCTGGTGCTAACTGTCAGTTCCATCTGACCAAATGTAAACTTCTCTGTTGCTGATGTCTGAAAGAGATTGATAAATGTGTTGTAAATGCTGGCTGTAAAGGAAGCTCTGAGAAAACTGACTCAAACTCTGGCATGTGAAGATGGGTGAAAAATATGCCACCCCCGCTTCCTGCCCATGCTGGAGGCAAACACCAGCCATGAAATTTAGTTTGGATGTTCTCTCTTCCAGGTAAATGTGCCTGCACAAGATGAGACCCAAAGCATGCTTACCTGGGTGTACAGACTGTGCAACAGCAGCCACTTTGCTAGCAAATGGTGTTGAAGGGCATTTGCTCAGCTATGCTGCTACCACAGATTCAGCCAGCACAGGCAGAAAGCTCATCCATTTACACAGCACTAGCCTGTGTTTCACTTGGCTGGCAACTCCAAGGACCTCATTTGTATGGAGTGTATTTCCCAGGAACACACTGGATCTTGATCTGATGTCAATCAGAAATGGAAAAGCATCTCACTTGGTTCTGCTTCCCTTTATCAGCTCTCATTCAAAACTGTTTGACTGTTTCCCATACATAGAAATTATCTATGAATGAAAATTAAACTACCCTGAGCTGGGGAGTCTTCCCAGATGATCAAAGAATTGATTACATACACCAGGACAACTAGGGAACCAAGGTTATAGTGTGCTTGTTCTTAAGAGCCTGGGACAGATCCTTCACATCTGCCAATCATTTCAGGCCAGAAGTTTTCAATGCATAGTTTTCCTGTGACCACCTATTTAGTCACAGCCAATCTGAACCAGCCACAGCAGTGCACGAAAGGCAATGGAGTAAGGAAAATACAACTTTGTGTAGTGGCTGCACACAATATCCTTAGCAACTGAAGGCAGCTGCTCTGGCTGGGTGTAAGAAACATGGTTTAGGTCCATGGAAATCAGTGGCAAATTATGCCTTTTGTTTGAAATTCTATAATAACACTGAAATATCTTTCTTTAAAAGAATTTATTAACATAGGATTCAGGTTCATTTATGCCATAGCGTTGGGTTTTTTGTTTGTTTGTTTGGGTTTTTTGTTGGGTTTTTTTTTTTTTTTTTTTGGTTGATAGAGAACAGGAGAACAGTGGGGAAGTAAAAGAAGAGTTTACTGTTATCCCAGAGTTTCTGACAAGACTTCTTTTTTCAGCATAGGTACAGTTCAAGACTGTTCACCTTTTATTTACACTTGGACATGCAAGTGTTAGCCTTTCCAAACATGACCACGCTATGGTGCAACCCTTCTTGGCAAAGAGCAGACATTTATTCATGTCCAAGACCATCTGAGCGCCTCTGAAAGGCACTGCAGGCTAAGGCAGCACAAACCTGCTTCCCAATGAAGAAAAAAGATGCTGTCTTAAATGCCATAGAAAGTCAGTTAATGTGGTTTTTCTGTCCTTAGGGAAAGGAGAGGTACTGTTCTGAAGTACCAGTACAGTGGCAAATAGTGGATACACTGTGCTGAACATAAAGTACTTTCCTTTACAACCCAAGTAGCATACAGGTAATTTGTCTCTTTCTGCAAGTTATGACAAGTTCAATGACTGAACGCTACCTTTGGTTTAAGGCACTCGAATTCTCATTCCATAAACCCTCTAGCATGCACATTCCTGTAATATAACAAATTCCTTTTCCCTACTTATTGCACAGGCATTTATACTACATGTAAATATAGAAATAAAGTGTCTATATTAATGAATAGTCTCCAAAATAGTATCATAACATCAGAGGGTTATCCTTCATAAAATTAATAGGATCAGTGGAAGAAGCAGCTTTGTGGTAGGCATGGAAGCTGTTGCTGCAAACAGGGCTCCTGATTCCTAAATATAAATAACACCAGATAATTTTTTCCCTAAGTTATTATATACAATTTTTTCCATCTCATGCATCTATAGAGAACATCTCTATTACAGTATCATATTCTACAAGAAGGAAAATTACCCTCATCAGCAATTCTGGAATCCACCACATTATTAATTGCATCTCAAACCACATTTGGCAAACTAAAAACTTTGAGTAATCCTGGACAAGTAGTTGGACAGAGGTCTACTTATAATTACATAAAAATGTTGTGCTGGGAAATAAGTTGCTTGTGAATTAACTATGAAGGATAGACCATTTTTCTTCAAAATGTTACTTGCATCCAGTCCTTTACACCAAAGGAAAATGAGGAACAAATGGACTATATGCCACGATGGATGAAAATCATCTCAGCTACAGCAGAGCCACACCACTGCAGCCCAGTACAGACACAACAGCAAGAAACTAGATTAAATCAAAGAGAAATAAATTTTAAATACTAAATTTCATTTTAAACAAATAATAAAGTGAACAGTCCGACACAGGGGGTTGTCTATGTTACTTAATGCCTTTAAAACAAGATTAAATGGCTTCCTAAATATAAGCACATTCATTTAGGGTATGACAACTGTGCAGGAATTACTGGGTGAATTTCTATTACTGATAGAATAGAAGAGAAATATCTTCTCTGCTGAAGATAAAACTATGTGACTGTAACAAATTTAAGCTTTAAATTCTCTAAGTATGGAGAATGCAACCCACCACTACTCATGATGTGACAAAAAAACCTCCCTCAACTATTAATTAGGAAAGGAAAATTAGCTTTAAAGAGTTTTTCATTATTCAAGTACAATTTTTTTCCTGCTGTCACTCTCCTATCTCCCCTTTTATTCAAAACACTAATACACAAGCTTATTTTACCAGATTAATGTGGGACTGACTTTGTGCATGAAAGGAAAACAAGCCTGAGTTCCTATAAACCTTTCAAACTTTCATTCCACCTCCTTCCTAGTTTGCACGGAGGAGTCTATTTTACAACTTTATCCATGTAATGATCCTTGCAGCCTGCTCCTCCATGCCAGAATTTCTCTTTGAAGTTTGCTCTCCCATTAGTGTCTCAGTGTAGGTATTCAAACTGATGGCGCAAGCACAGCACAACTCCAGAACTGTCCATGTTCCATCAAATACAGTTGTTTCATGTTGCTCGTGATTTACAGTCTTAATTAATCCTCTCAAAGAAGAAGAGAACATCTTGGTGGAGCATCCCCCTTCCACACACATACACACAGAGCCCTCCTTCCTTTTTTTTTTTTTTTCCCCTTTTTTTTTTTTTTTTTTTTTTTGGTACAAACCAGCGCTCTCAGGGTTTTGTTGGACATTGTGCAGGATGGCTTTGCCAAATAGAATGGAACACACTTAATACTTTTCCTTTATAACCTTTGCAATAAATCAGCTACCACTCCACTCACACGAGAACGGCCATTAGTGTCCTGTCCCCTCCCCCAGCACTTCCCGAATTTTAAACAAAGTAGGAATAAACTGAAGCTGAGCAGAGCCAGCGAGCCCAGTAAATCAGTTTAATGAGAACTGAATCAATCCTATGAAGTCCACTACTGAACAAATAAGGTGGACAGGAGAGGCTGAGCTTTCTGAGGAGGTACTGGGGATGGGGAAGCAGGAAAGCAGGGCTCACATACTTCATCTTCAGCGGTGATGCATGTCTGTTGTGAACACTCTGTTCTTTAAAATCACATTTGCCGCAGCTTGCTGCTGAATTCCTTGTTTAGATTTGGATGTTTCCTCTCCTGTTTGTGGTTTAGCTCCTCCATGTTTTCCCACAGAAGTGCAGTTTTCTGTTTACCCATTTTCACCACTTATCTCCTCTGAGATTCACTTTGACTCTCTGTTTATCCTCCTCAGGTCTTCCCTATTTCCACATTTACTGTAAGTGAAGACTCTAAACACACACACACACACACACACACACACACACACACACATATATATACACACACACACACACACATATATACACACACACACACACACATATATATATACACACACAAAATACTGCTCCATTACAAAGTCAGAAAGTGAATAATTATGTATTTTCAGGAATTTACTGTATTAAAGAGTCCACAAGCTTTTGTGTATGACAGCATGTAGACCCCAGACATTCAGCATTAAAAGGGCCTTGCCAAAAGTGTAAACACCCACCCAAAAAAAAAAAAAAAATTAAGAAAACAAAAAAACAAGCCAAAATCAACCAAACCAAACCAAAGCACAGTGCTTCAAATGTGTTGTTTTTTCCCCAAACCAGAGGCAGTAACTTACACAACTGGGGCCAAGTATGGATTTTCTCAGTCAAAGGGTACTAAGAGTCTTTTTACTTCCCATACATCAGTCCCCATCTTGGGGACTTTTTGATCATTCTGCCTCATGTACTCAGAAAAAGGAGCTGTTAAAGTGCATTAATGAGCAAAATTAGGAATTAGTATGTGCCCTTTGCACAGGGCTGTGCTACTGTCCTGCTCCAGCTACAAAAACTGATGGATGAAGGAGTGCATGGCCCCACCATTCAGGTCACCTCTGTGTGTCTTCCACAGGACTGCCAAACCTCCTTCACTTGGGACTCAGTAAGACAACCTCATCCAATCTCAGATATCCCAGCCCCAGCTATAACTCTTTTCTCCTTGAAACAGTCATCCCTTTTCAAAGTTAAGGGCAGAAACATAGGTCACATTTTCTCTTCTGTCGTCTTAGTTCCTCCAGAATGAGCAAGCAGAGCCCATTTGTGAGATCCTGCTATCACAAGTCCCAAAGATTGGACTAAATTTGAAGACTTTAGAGCTTATTTGTGAATGTGGTCCTGTTTCCAGAACATTACTTCTCCAGAACATTACTTCTCCAGAACATTACGTCTTCACTGTGGATCTAAAAGAAGAGTGCACTTTGATTCATCACTCTGAAACACTTCAAAATCATACAGCCATACTTCTAATCTCAGCAGGTCAGTCAGTGAAGACTACTAGAGCATCCAGTGCTTCTTCTCTGCCAGTGCATCAATTTCTCAGATGTACTACTGCCCATGAAAAAGTTGAGTACCTATTAAATTTCCAGACTTGGCAATAGGAAAACCTATTACCACTGTCACCTCTCTACGATCTGCATGGCTTCCGGGAAAAGGCAACTAATTAACATCGCTAATTAGAGAGACAGACAGGGCCACTTTGCGCCCTCTTGCCCCCTGCTTTCTCCTTTCCCAGTACAAAGGAGAGAAGAGGACACACCCAGAGCTGCCAATCTGACCAAGGAAATGGAGACCCTCTGCTGCTGCAGGCGCAGTAGAGACCATTCTGCACAGTTAAGGGTAGCAGGTGCTCCTTGGGTATTTCTGGGCACAATATTTAAGGATGTTAAGATGGTATGTGTCCATACCAGCTGAGGAACAGAACGTATTTATTAGAGTAAGTCTGGAAAACCTGCTTATTTCCATCAGCTTGTACTTCATGCAAGACCAGTGCTGTGAGCTCTTTGGAATTCAATTGTGAATCTTACAAGATAGGTTTTTCTTAAAGCTTTGTATTTGAAATAAAAAGTGATTTGTGGGAATCTCAGTTGTTGTGAAAGAAAGAAGTTAGCTGTCTAGTCTTGGTGACAAAGAAAAACCTGAAACTGAAATAGATTAGCACCAAGCTCAGAACTCAAAGTACTATTTTCATAACCTGTGATTTTAAGGCAACTTCATGATGTGACTTACAGTTCTTGAAAGCTAGGGTTTGATAATATTACAGGTGATAATCTAAATCCCCCATATTCTCTGAACTGATTTAAATTTTCTCTTGGCTTTTTTTGTAGGTAAAATATTTTGTCATAATACCTCAAGACATAATAAACTCCTTTCTCCAACCTCTAGACCAATGCTTTTCTCTCCACTGCATTTAGCAGTGAAGGCTGTGGTTTTCTGACAAAGCAAGTGCAGTGTCTGCTGTTAACGGTAAAAAACCCAAACCCAAATGATAAAAAAAAAAATGAATGCAAAGCAAATGACACTAGCAAATATGCAGTTTCAAGCTTCTGCTATGCAAAAGCACACTGAAGAACTCAAGATAGAGAATATTAGGAATATTTTTGAATTTTTTTGAGTCCCTGCTGTTTGCTGTGTCTCTGGTGTCTGATAGGTATTTTAAGTACCTAGGATGACCTATGGATCCAGATAATCAAAAGAACTGAGCAGTTAAGAAAAACAAACAGAAAAGGAAATTAAAAGCAAGTCCTTGGCACGGCTAATTCACTCTTCATTCTAAATGGTTACATATATCTCTAATTTTTGTAAAAAGAGAGACGAAAAGGTACTGCATTCAAAACAGAACAATAACAGTCATAAACTCTAGTTTCAAAGAGCTTGGAAAAGATAAGGAGATTTCACTGGAAGGTTGTTCTTTTCTTTCTACTCTTACCAAAACTTTGCAGGCATCAGGATAACATGAATCCAAAAATTATTTCTTGTAACAGATCATTGTTCTGGTCATAGCCACCAGTGGGTCAGTCAGATCCAAAGCCCTCTGTAATGAGAGTCTCTCTGTTGATTTCATGGCTTTGGAACCAGACCAATGTTTGTGCATTTCTTTCAAGGAACAGTTTTTTCCAAATAAGCTGGGATTCTTTTGGAATTATTCCAGGGGCTACGTGACACTTTTGAGAGTTTATATTCATCCAAGTGACTTTGAGGAGCCAGTTCTCTTATTTTACATGGAAAAAACTTGGCAGAGGATGGGAGGGAATGAAAAGCACTGTATGAATCCATCTAGGCATTTCTAGACTCTTCTTTGGAAGGTGTCCCTCAGATTTCATGTCACAGGCAAGGCAGACAGCAGCACACCTTCCCTTCCCTTCCCTTCCCTTCCCTTCCCTTCCCTTCCCTTCCCTTCCCTTCCCTTCCCTTCCCTTCCCTTCCCTTCCCTTCCCTTCCCTTCCCTTCCCTTCCCTTCCCTTCCCTTCCCTTCCCTTCCCTTCCCTTCCCTTCCCTTCCCTGCAATCTGGTAACTGCTCTAAAACATGAAGAAGCAAAAATTAAACACATGTTCTCCCAGTCATGGGGTGTAATTAGAGATATGGCTGAAGAACAGAAGTCCCACTCACTGGCTGCAAACACAATTTTTTTAGTGCTCAGAAACCCTTGTGATACGTTTAAAATAAATACCCAGCTACAAAAATACTGTTAATATTAAAATTATGAGAAAAAATTCTTGGCAGACCTCTGGGATCTACCAACTAACACCAGTGTCAGAGGGTTTACAGATATATAATTAACACAGCTTGAAACATTCAGTACAAATGTTAAGCAGCCTGAAAATTTTAGTTTTACAGCAGTACTCCTGCACAGATGGAGCAATACCATGATTTGTTACAGCAGCGGCCTGATAGAATAGCAATGAAGACACGACAACATCTTTATTAATTAAAGCACTAACTTCTGCACTCTGTTTTTCCTTCTGGGGACACAGAAAGGAATTCAGGCCCTTCAGTGCTGGAAGAGTATTCAGGTGGTCTTTATGCCCAATATCCTCAGGCAGTTATGTATTTAACATCCCTTGAAATCAAACTGTTTTGCTAATATGTGAGGGACTATATTTTGATTCTTTAGCAGCTTTTTATAGTATTCAATTAACAAACTTTCTGCCAAAAAGCCAGGCCAAAAGGTCCCACTGCATATGCAGCTAGCTAGACTTACCACATTTACATTAGCTACTCCAAGCAGAAATTAGTGTGTTCATAAAAATCTAAAAGTGTCTCGATTCAGCAAAAGCTGTTCCATGGACCTGCTCTTATTCACTCTGTGACTTTGACTGCCTCTTGCAAGCACTACTGTGAATACTCAAAAGCACTTTTTCAAATGAAAGAAAATCAGAGCATCTAGTGTCGGCAAGCCTTGTAAAGTCCATACATGTTTACACTTGGCATCAGATTACACACATTTGACTTCTTGATTTACTGAGCACACTTGTGTTTTCCCTTCTTTTGTCAGAAATAAAATACAGCTATTCTTAAGAGAAGTCTTTGTTTTTAGAAAGACCTAATTTGTACTGTATGTTAGGAGAGTTCACTTTTCGCCCCACCCAGAGAGAAGCCTGATCCAAATACCAGGGGGAAAAAAGAAAAACTCAGAAGAGGTTAATTTGGGTAACGGCAATGTCTGCTTGCAAGATGTAAAAAAAGAGAAAGACAGAGAAAGAAAACAGACAATGAAGTCCTTAGACAGGTTTGGGGGGTTTTTTTGCTGCATCACGAAAGCAATTCTGCTGAAATCTTACTCGGAACATTGCCTGAGTAAAAAAGAGAAACAGAGTTCTTAAATTATTTTGTACTTTCCACGTAGAGGAACAGTCAGAACTGAATGGGGTTTTACGCCTTCTTAGTAGCCAGCTTATAAACAGTGCAGCTACCAGTCTTTCCATAGGAAAAACAGTGTTCTGTGGATGATGATAACATGACTAACTGCCTGAGCTTCAGAGGCATAGAAGGCCTTCTGCCTAAATAAGGTGTGGTGGCAGGCCATCTATTAGCTAACAGACGACTGGCAATCAATAAACATTGGATGAGAGTCAGGAATCAGAGGAAAATCTTACACAAGTGACAAATTTGCACAAGTTTACTTTTCTATCTCTTATTTCTGTGATTCTCCAAGAAGAATATTACATTAAATCAGATGAAAGAGAAGGGGTTTTATTTGAACAATGTGTGTTAACAAGCCATCAAGTGGAGCACTGGTACGTAAGAGTTTGAGAATCAAACTCATAAAGATAGCAGCAGCCACAACAAGGGGAATAACTAGGTGAGACCTGAAATTTTCAACATATTTTTATGGATATTTACATGCAGGAAAAGGAAGCTTATCCAAATATAGAAATCAGGTCAATTCAAAACAGTTGTGTGATTTCCAAGCTAATTCAGGAACTGCCCTATCATTAATCATTATGCAAAAGAAAAGCAAGATAAATCAAACACCATTTTTCCTGCTAATAATTTGAGAAAAAAACATAATCCAACCCATTTTTTTTCCAAATGTAACAAAGCAGAATTGCCTCAGAACATGGCTTGATGCCCTCTGCACAGAGCCAACCTAAAATCAGCCCAAAATAAACCATTTAGGAGCAAGTCAACAAACAAAACACTGGGTTATGAATCCTACTATCTCTCTAAATTGCCTGACAAATGAGTACCCTTTGCTTTGCTGCCACGGGGAATCCTACCGAGGGTTTGCAGTACTGGAGCCTTACTTATATCTCCCATCATCTAAACACAATATATTCATCTAGATGGGGAAAAAAAAAAAAGAAGAAGAAAATAATGCTTTATATGTGCAATTGAACCTATAGGTTTTCCTTTTGTCCTGAGTGTGCTAACCCCACAGCATTTCACAGATATTTCCTGCAGTACCTTTTCTAGAAATAATGATTTCCACACATAGCTTCTTTCATAAATCTATCATAGTTCAGTATCGAATTAAAAGTGACAGAGAAAGGTGTATCTTCTTATTTTTATGACCTTAATGTTGGAGGCTGTTGTTCAGAGCTACTGTGAGTGCACCAAACAAATTCAGGCCCATATAATATCTTCCTGATACTGTTGCAATTGATAAGCTATAAATGAAATTTGTGTGATTTTTGTATGTGCTGTGAAATTGCTGATGGCTTAAAAAATTTACATTAATTAATGATCTTAAAATTCATGACCTCAAAATTTCATGAGTAAAAATAAAATCCATTATCTCAATACATGGCCAAGTTGTTCTTTTCCCAATTTCAATTTTGCCATTTTTTCAGAGTCAGAACATAAGACCAAATTTTTAAGAGAGGATGCAGATACAACCTGAATACATCACTCACATAAAAGAAAATCTTGATATTTTATTTTCAGCTGAGATGTAAAATATCCTCCTGGGAACTGCTATTAAGCTGATTTGGGACCCCTACATTCAATTAGAAGAGTTATTATTTAGACTTAAAGGCTACCACAGTAAATAATTGTCTTACCCCTTCTCAGGAATTCTCTTTGGTCTGTTAGAAATCTGGGCTTGGGCAGTCACCCCTACACTGGGGAAAACTGCAGCTTTGTTATTCATCACTTTTTCCTTGTTTCTAGACCAGTAGTAAAGCATGACATGCAAACAGCTTGTAGAAACAGGGAAACCACATTTTAAATTATATATATTAGAGTTCATTTAATGAGTTTCAAAGAAATTTTCCCATCTGTTTTATGGCATTTTGGAAAATAAAATGTGTGATGTACTGATGAAATCCAAAATAGGAAGGTAAATGTAGTTGCTTGTTTATATGAAGAACAAGTGTGTTCCTCTTTAGATTAGCAAAGACAAATAAATTGATTGTATAAAATTTTTTTTTTATTGCTGATGTGCAATCATTTTAGCAACTGAGCTGTGTGCTTGAATTTTGAGATGCTGCTTGTCTGCTTTAATAATCACATTAAATATAGTTTTAATCTGAATTCTCTGGAACACAGAGATCTTACAACAGTAGAAGAGCACACATGCTAATGAGCCTTCCTCACCAGGAATTTTGATGGGACACATGGAGGAGTGCTCACAGAGCCTGTGACCAAAAAATCCCAAACTACTTTAGTTTTATTTAAACATTTTCAAACTGAGATGCACTAACTGCACTTCTGAAGGGACGTCCTGAAAATGTGGATTCAACTGCTCAGAAGCCAGAGCTGCCATGGTACACATTCCTGTGGTGGCTACTGCTCTGCCAACACCAGGCATCATTCCTCAATCATTAATCTAGCACTGTCTGAGAAAGTTTGCAGTTTGATCACACCTTGGAAAGAGGAAGCTGTGTAAGTCCATGCACATCAGCTAAGGCTCAGTCACTCTCTCCACCCTGCAGAAAACAACTCATGAGAAGCCCACTGATATCTATTTTGCACTTCCACCACTTGTGATACTGGAGCGCTGCATGAGCTGAGGACCTGTGAAGCTTTTTTTTTTTTTTTTTTTGCCCACTCATATTTTGTCCCTTTTAATAATAATTTACCAATGCCTGTTGGCATATTTTTAAACCAAACAGAAGGGGTATTTTCAGTTTCTTCATCATTAGGGTGCAAAGATGAAATGCCTACATATGGGAGCCTCCCCAAAAGCTTGTATGAGACAGGTGCAGGAAGAAATAGTCTGTGTCTAAGCACTACAAGGGTCTGCAGGAGACACCATATAAAGTATGCTACATATCTTGAGATTGTTCACCTATGGTTTCTAGCTAAAACCTATAACCTTTAAAGTATTATTTCTATGCTAGGCAGGATGGAAATAGAGTAGCTAGTATGTAAGACCCGAAACCAGAGAGCTCTGCAAGGTGTTTGTGGTTCAGATACTAAATTACAATTTGATTAACCTACCTAGCAAAATTCAGATGACAAATGTAACTTTGGTGAAATTATTTTCTGAAAACAAAAATTTCTGCAGACTACTTAAGGATATTAAATATTGTTACAGTGATTTAATGAGTGTTTGGTTTCACTGTGACATTGGAAAATCAAGTAAGAGTTTCAGTTCGAGCTTGAGTAAATTCTGATCAAAGGCTCTCAGTATTTTCAGTTTTATTTTAAGGAAGCTTATAATTTTTGCATTGCTGAATTTTAGTTAAGTTAGTAATGTAAAGTACCTCCATTGTACAAAGTCTTCATAATTTTCTTTGCCTAACACAGTGACACACTTCACACATCAGCCTTTCAGACTGCACCTCTACAGATAAAAATATTTCAGACTCTGTATCTCCCTCCAACCCATCTGCTAAGCACTGGCCATGGGGCCAGTTTGTTTTGCCCTAGCATTTGACTCTTTTTGATGAGCTGGTGCCTGCAAGGCCTCCACCTTCCAATGACTCCCCTGCTAATGTACAGTGCACACCTGTGACAGTAGTTTTTGGAGGACACTTGCTTCTAGCCCATCACAGCCAAGGAAGGCCCTTTGTGACCTGTTTCACACTGCTGTGTGACAAGGACTGCATAGCTTCACTGAGACTTTTGGTAGGCTTCATCTCACCTGGAACCTCCAAGCTCCAATGCAAAGTAAAGTAACTGAGGCAAGAGGAATACACTAATTAGTAAAACAAATTTCAGGAAAATTTTGTGGCAGTTGAGAAATCCTTAGAGGAAAAAAAGAAAAAGAAGAAATAACTTCTAGATAAAATTAACAATTGTACCAAATACCTCCATCATGGCAGTCAGGTGACAATGAGAAACAGGAAATCTCACACTTGCATAAGTGAGAAAGGCTGGAAACCTTCAATAGTCTAACTATAATTTCCAGTATTTTGTATTGCTTGCTCTGTGGAGCCAAAAAAAGACAAGACACCCTGTATAAACATGAAGCAGTATTACAGGAAACATGCATTTTTCCTAATTTCAGGGAGTTGCTTGCCACATTTGTTTACAGAATCACTCATTCTGTTTACAGGGACATTAACTGCATAAGTATCATTTTTCCTCTCTGTAATTTTTATACACTGTGCAATCATTCTGAAAGTAAGTCAGTGGACCCTCTTTTATGCAGTTCAAGCCTAACATTGCAACATAGTCATTATGGTGCTTCCTACATGCATTAGTTTTTGAAAGAGCTGACCCCAAAATAAAACGATGCAAATCACATTAGCACTCAAGCCGAATGCCACTGTGCTGGGAGAAGCAGAAGGGAAAGGCAGAGTCTGTCCCTGGCACTGCAGCAGCAGCAGGGGCTGCTCAGCCGAGCTGCCAAGTCCTCTGCTGGGGCTGGGCAGGAGGAAAGGAGGAGAGGGGGGGACCAGGGGACCAGGGGATCTGGCATAATCACAGAGGAGAAATGAAAAGCAAATAGCAGAACAAGAGAAAATGCATGCTGAAACTTGAAGGAAACCAAAGTGAAAGAAACAGGTGTGGACAAGTAGATAAGTGATGAGAGGAAAAAACAATCAGTCAGTCATGATTCTTATTTTCAAAAATAAAAGAGTAGATGAGAAGGGAGGAGCCAGCCCACCCTTTAGAGAGAACACAGGAAAAGGAAAGGTGAGAAGGAAGGTCAGCATGAAAAATGGAAAAGTAAAGTGGGAAAAGAGAGAAAAATCTCAAGAAAAATGAGAAAATCGTGATGCTTATCCCTCCCTCCTCCCCCCCCCCCCAAAAAAAAAAAAAAAGCTTCTCCTTGTCTTGTTTTTCTCTTGGCAGAAAAAAAAAAGTACACTGAAAGAAAGCAAAAGGATGATTACATTCTCACAGTAAGGAGATAAAGGACAGGAGCAAATTGGATATGAGCTGTATTCATCAGAGGATACGTAAGAGAGTAGCTGAATTCAAGAACACTGCAATGCAAAAGGAACATTTCTTCAAGAAGGAAAAATGTCTGTCCAGCAGAATTCCTAAAATATAACCGCAATCCCACAGCTTTGTCCAAAAACCCAGTAAATAAAACTTTTGTCTGAAACTTTTCCCACCATTCCAAGACAGTTGGTATTTAATCTAAATAACCTCCTGCTGAGTGTTGATCAGAGGCTGTAGCTCTGCAATTCACCCTCATCACAGCTCAGTCTAAATAGAGCTTTAATAAATAGTCAGCTCAAATTCACTCAAATTCCAACTTGCTTAGAGTATGATCTCTATTTCTGAACTCATGATGGCTGAACCAAAATCTGGAACTTTGCGATGTTTGTGGAATGCAGAATTTTTGTGTTGGGTCTCCAGCTGTTGTGAAGTCACTGCTGTTTGGTGTATCAGCAATTTTGACTGGAAAAAATAGAATGTGTTTTCAAATATGTGGTGAAGTCTGCAGCTATGGCCAGACTAGAGTATAAGAAATGCCTTGATGATAAATAGGCCACCAGCACTGCATCTCCGGTAGAGGCTGAAAAGGGAGACCAGAACTCTATTTGGCTCAGCCCAGGTTGTTCCCACCTCACTCCAAATGCTGCTTTTGCAACTGGTTTGCTTCTGCTCATTATTCATTTTAATGGCATAGGCACCTCTCTGCCTGTCCCATGCTCACCTTGAATCCCACTGAGCCACACCTCATCACAGCAAATCCTCCCTGAGCAATGATGGATTTATTGACATGCACAGGGGTTCAAACATGAGAAAATTAGATTTGTTCAAATCCAAACTTCACATGAGCCCAAAAAGCTGCAGGCATGACTTCTAATGACATAGACATTTTTAAGCTCCATAGAGACCCACTGCCCCCCTGATATTTTTACCTTGAAGAAAAAAAACAGAAAGTGCCTGTTTGCAAGCAGATGAGGACTCCCCAGCCCTCACTTAAAGGCAAAGCACTTGCTGCTGCAAGAGAGCTGTGACTGCAGTTGCTTATTCAGCCAGACACCTCTTCCAAAATAGCCCCTTCCCACCTGCCAGGTCCAATCAGCAGCCCAGAGGAGGGCTTTTATAGAGGCCAGCTATCATTTCCTCCTGCTTTAGATCCAGTGACCCAATGCTAACACCATTCCCCACTCCCAGCATTACTGCACTGACTGACAGGGTCAGTCCTTGCTAGATGTCACTAAATCAACATCCCTGCAGGGTCTCTTTCCAAAGGGAGAATAGGCTGTCCCGGGTGACCTTCAGAGTTCACAAGTGACGGACGCAGAAGCCCCACACCATCCATCACTCCGGCAGGAAGGGACATTTGCAGAGGATCAGAATGGCACGGGACTGCCATGAACTTCCTGCACCCTGCTTCCCCTGCATACCGAGCCCCTCTGCTTCCAGTGGTTCATTTATCAGGAGAAGGGAAGAGAAGGTGAAGTCAATGAAGCTGCACTGAGCCAGGCAGAGGTCAGGCCCAGGAGGGAACCCAAAGTGCCCGCACACACATACACAAGAGACACACAGAGAGGGCAAGTATGTTCTCTATTAGCTGCCTGCTATAAATATTACAGGTCAAATATTTTGTTTTGAAAATAGCCAAATCCCAAGGACTGCTTCCACCCATCAATCTAAAAGGAGGGGAAAGAAATGTCAATGCTTTCTTCATCCGAAAATTAGCTCAAAACAAACAAGGTCATGGCTGTTTCATGGCTAACGGTGATGAGCGACTTCTATCAGCTCCTCTTCTGTTCCTGACCTAGAGAGGCAGTCCTTCATGTGAACTGTGATCTGGAGTGCCTATACAGCAGGTCTCAAACTGTCCAAACTGATTTTCAGCATGAACAAGTGATGCAGCTAATGCCTTACCACACAAAGATATTAAACCATAAAACTAAAAGTAATGGATTACATGGTAGATTAATTTGCCAGGAGATACGACCCTGCTTTAACACCTCTTTTATAATTAATAATGGCCTTAATGGCCTTATTTAAGTACAAACAAAGTCCTTCACTGTACACTACCTGTTGCTGAGGAATATCTGTGAAAACCCAGATGCTTGGCCGGCAAGTAACACCTGAGACCTGATAAACAGCCCTGTTTTCCTTAACAGAGACCTTATCAGGGATAGGTGGAGTCTGGGGGACACAAATAAAGAAAGTGCTTTCTGAAACCCTTCTGCCGTGCTGTTTCAGTATCTGTAACAGCTCACAGCTGCAGGCAGGCAGTCCCTGGGAGCACACCTGCTGCCCAGCTGCCAGAGCAAGAACCACACTGGTTGCCTTTCCCACTGGCATCTTTTTCCTCCATTTGCCGAGCAAATGACAGGGGGAGGGCTGTGTTCCTCTGCTCACAGCCACGCAGAGGGATGGAGTCTGGGCAACATTGCAAGTCAGCAGCTCTGACTCACATAGCCCTGTCTGAATGCTCTCCTGAGAGAGTGGAATTTTTACTCCTTAACGCTGGGAGCTCAAGCATTGCACTGAGATTTGTAAGGTAGTGTGTAAACACCACATCAAAACCCAAAGCAACTCATTCCCCTCTAAATACACTATCACCAGCTTCACAAAGACAGCTTTTTTTATTCTGGCAGCTGCACTTACATATGGCAACTCCTCATAGTGTATTTTTTATGGCCTGGTAAATACTCTGCATATGTTTTGAAAAATATGAGAAGGTTAATAAAAGGTGATAGCATTCCAGCCCAGGAGCAGAGTGCCCTACCTGGCACTCTAGCTCTGTCCCATGAGTCCATGGAATGGGAGGAGGGGTCTCCAGGCACAGCTCACCCATGGCTCCTCACTCTTATACTTCCCCACACCAAAAACGTAACAGGCACCTTGGTGCTCTGTCTTCTTCCTCAAGTCCAGATATATTCATTTCCACCAACCACAGCCATGCAAGTAGTTACACTACATAGCCAGTCACTAACAAGTTGGGAATATCAGTGTTTTCTGGGATGGAGAGGTAGGAAGTGGGGCAGCAGAAGTAGCTGTCACCACCAGTTCACCTGTGCCATGCATGACTAACTAGGCAGTTGAAATGCCATTACAACCTAACTGGAAGCCCAGGCTTTGAAAGTGCTTTTCCAGTACAAACTTTATGTCTCATTTTGCTCTGCTCTGGCTTCTGGTGCAGTGAGGACCAGGGAAGACAAAGTTCTCAGGGCAACCCTTCTGTCCCTGCACCTCAAGTCTGCACTGAGAAAACATGCCAGACACCACAAGAGTGACTATTCTGCTGTGATAATGTGTGGGACTCCTTTACCTTTCAAAAATCAAGTGGAGCATGTCCTTAACCAACTGCAAAATCCCCCCTTCTGCCATCTTCATGAATGGCCTGAATTCTGGAGGAAGTGAACACCCTAATCATATATATCCCTGAAACTCTAATATGTGCAGTACCCATGCAGGAGCTGAGGACTTCTCATCAAACCAGCCAACAGCATTTCATGGCTGAAGAATGAGGACCAATGATCCATGCAGCAGATTAATTACAGCAATGTGATGGGAAGGATGTTTCTTACCTAGCAGAACGCCCAACCCATTTTTTACAAAACTTAAAGGCACTTCAAAGACAGTGATAGTGTGAAAAAAAGTACAGTAGAAAGGCTATAACATAAGGCTAACATGCTCCACTTAGTTATGTCATCCTTTACCATTTTCCTACCACATCCTACAATAAATACAGCATGGAAAGATTTACCATGCTTACATATCCAGGGATAGAAATCTAATTTGTCAATAATTATGACTCAAAGAGGGGCACTGTCTTGTCTTATGCTGTCAGATCAGGTGTAACAAAACAAACTCCTTTACAGTGAGAAAATGCCAGGGCAAATGAGGACTGTGAAGGAGAAAGGCATGAAAGAGGGGTCCTTATGTCCAATGTAGGTCTTGCCCCAGGCACAGAAACAGGTATGAGCAGCAGTGGCGTGAAGGGCAATGCTAATATTAAGAAGGGGTACATATTCAGCAAAGTATAAATTCTGTAGGTATGGAAACTGCTATGTGTGCTGGGAATCAGAGGGAGACACCGAGGCCACCTTGCCACCTGAGGTGCTGCTCTCTGGGCAGCAGCATTTGATGTCCATCAGTTTCTCCAGTGGGGCTATGTCTGCAACAAGCAGCTGCTATGCAATTGTTTACTGCTGTTATGGCTGCTCTGGTTTATGCACTGGAATGGGATTATCTGGGGGGTTTAGGTGACTGGGCTGGGATGAGGACTCGCTGGCTGAGACACAAGCCAGCCAAAACAGAGATCCCCCGAGAGGTGCAGAAGGCGGGTGGGGGTGGAGAGCACAGGAAGGATAAGCCTGCACCAGCCCTTCCACCCTACAGTACAGCCTTTCATACACAGATCGAGCGCGGAGCGCCAAGGTCTTGCTACAGACAAAGCTGATACTACACTAGAGCCACATCAAAGAGCCTTTTTTCTTCATCTCTGCTTGGTAAAGAGCGTGTGACCTCTTATTTCAGATGTGGATTTCTGACATTTACCATATTTTGGTCACCTCAAGAGCGGGCTACTGTCATGGCTTTACTTGCTCAGGATCCTTCAGATTACACAGCAGCTGAAGTGAAATCAAACACACAGGGCAGCCCAAGGGTGGCTCTATGATCACTTACGCACGACAGCAGGTTGAACTTAATGCAGTGATAAGGGTTTAGCTGTGAGTGCTTTCAGTTTCCCCATGACAGGGCTGCCTACCCTGCCACAGTGTAACTCCATGGTCTCCTAGGTCTGCATAAATTCATTGATATGCAAGAAGCAACATTGTCTAAATGCTAATCTTAGACTTGTAATCACTTCACTGGGAAGGCTTCTCTTCCTGAAATGACTTTTGCTATCAATTGATGGTTTTTGCACTATCAATTCTTCCTGGATTTGCTTGGATTTTGACACTGTTGGCTTTATATTTCTTCAGAGAGATAAATTTTTTACTAAATATAACCAGGCAGGAAGAGGACTGCTAGTCTGTGAATCTCTGAAGTAATAATAGAACTGTCTTATAAACTGTTAGGCACTGAATACTGCAATTCAGTACTCCAAATATGGTGGTTATGCTGTACATACCTATTATATACAAAAGTTACACTGCATGGTCATACAACTTTCACATTTCCCTCCTGAATGAGATGAGATTCAATAAGATAACTGCTTCCCATAAAAAATTCATGCCCAGGAATTATGTATATATAAATACACAAAGCTATATCACAGTGCAAGACACATCACTCTAAAACAAACTCAAAATATTTCCCAATATAAAAAAATGTAGAAGGTATTACCTCTACCACCATAAAATGGTTTTATTTTTTCTATTTCCTGTAATCATCAATCTAAAACGCAATGCAGTGAAAAAATCTTGTTTTTCTGAGAGGAGTTTTCCAAAACACACCAGCTTACCAATTTCTAAAGAATTTAGTAAGCATGCCCATGGAAAGAAAGACCTATGCACTGTTTCCAGCTTTAATGGTTCAGCAGGGTACTGAGGTATGAGAATCAGAAAGTGAGCTAAAAAGAGTAACTTTAGTGGGAAGTTTTCAGCTGAGAAATTAATGGGAAATAAGCCAAAACCTGGGTAACTAAAGAAATAAGAAACTTATTTTGATTCTAAGAAATAGTTTTGCAAAACAGGCATGTTGTTTATTACTAATTTTAATTTGCTACTACCAGCTCTGAATGCACAGTGCAATTGCCAAGTGCAAAGCTAATAATAAGTTTACTTTTTCAAGTGACATTCTGCTACATTGCTTCCCTTTATTTTTTCCAAAACTCTGGAAAGTTTGCTTCAGTAAATTCAAGACACACTGAGATACCAGACACTCTATTCACTCAAATCCAAGAGAGAGACATAGAAAAGGAAGTGGAAGGAAGAAGGAGAATTGTCTTAAAACCAGTTAAGGAGGCAGGAGGTGGGGGTTTTTCTGCATGTTGTAAAAATTTTGTTTTGGGATGAATGAATAATGTTAAGCAGTGTGAAAAAAAAAACCCTCTCAAGTGTTCCCAAAGAAAGTCTGAGTATTTTTTGAAAATATGTGTTTTATTTCAAAAGGGACGCTCTGAGATGCTACACTTTGAGAATGATTAATGAAATTAAAAGCTTAAAAAAGTTTCAGCTGAAAACTCTCCAACTCTTAACCAGAACAACAAACTGAATTCATAACCAACCAAGTTAATTGCTTTGCTTTCCACAGCAGCACGTATTGGCAATGTTATTTGTCATGAAAACCTCCTCTACACAGCTCTAGCTGAAGAGCACAGAGCTGTTTCCCCGAATCTGAGGGATGAAAGAGCTGCTGTGACTTTGGCCAGACCACAGTTTGCATCTCTGGTTGCCAAAGGCAGCTAGTACTCTGCAGAGCTCCAAATACCCCTTGTTTTTCCCCAGCACACTCTGGAGATGGGATAGGCAAGAGATAAGGGAGAGGCATGGAAATTCCCCTCCAAGCAGAGGAAGGCTGGAAGGGGGGAGGCATGCAGGGAATTTCCTTCACACAGGGTGAATTTCCTGGAAGCAGCACTGGCTGGGATCTTTGCACACAAACCATACTGACCATCTACAGAAGAACATGGTATTGGCCTCACCTGCATGAAAGGAAATTGGTAATGTCACTGCATTGATCACATCTGGCTTGTGATGCACTTCAGACACATTGTGTCTTATTAGGTTACCTCATTTTCTTGCACATTTTTCCAGTCATCTTCCCCCAGCAGCCTTAAAATATATGATTTCAAACTAGTGGCCAGGAATCCTCAATGATCAGGGCTGCTTCTTCATCTGCCTTTAATACACACTGCTTGCAATATTACTTTTAAATATTACTTTTTTAAAGCTCCATTTAAATAGGATTCAACAGCTGAGGGCTGTTATCCTTCACCACCTAACTTTTTCACCTGCAATTCCTGACCAGACTAAACCACTAAACCATTAACTTTGGTCCCTTTGTGAAAGAGCATATCAAAAACATCTCCAATTTTTGTTTTCACACTTTCTTTCCCTCTTCAGGAGAAACCAGAATGCCAAGCAGCATGGTGCACCTTACAAAATCCTCAGTGTCTACTACACTTCCTCCTTTTACCTTCTAGGGGAATTGAGGTGACTATTCTTACACCTACCACAACCATTTAAGTCATTCTTTGCTTTCTTCAGAAGTCTCCACACATACACACAAATCCCTGCTTCGCATATGTTTCAATGTACTTTGCGAAGTTCTTTTATTTCATTTTTGGGGGAAGAAATAAGGGGAAATTTGTTGCGTTTTTCCAATTCCTCATCTTCATAACTGGCAATGAGTAACTCTTAATTCCTGTATGGCTATTTTTCTCCATCATCCATTGGGTGAAGCTGACACAGTAATTCCTAGCATACAGTTGCTAGAAAAAAAAAATCCAAATGTGTTTATTTTCATTATATGGTGCTAAAAGGATGTGCAACTGCAGCTAAGGAGCTATTGTGTACAGCATGGAATGCTTATTTTCTATTTCATCCAAGCTAAGTAAAAGCTTAACATCAAGGGTTTGAGTCATCCTACCCATTCACCCAGTATCCCTCATGGAGGCAAAGCTGAGGATGCCAGAGGAGCTGTGCCAGTACTGAGAAGCCTGTGAGCTGAACACGTGCCTTTCCTACACTTCTATAAAAAACACCCTTTACCATCTGACTCTCAGTACAAACGTACCTGCACTTTTAAACTCAGTTGAACAAACCATGGCAAACCCTTAAAAGCTGTACATTTCCCATCTGGGGACCGGCAGACTTATCAGAGCTGGCTGAGGAATTGCGAGCTCACATCAGCACTCAGCGATGCAGGGGAAAAAATTGAGGGGAAAAACTCCAAAACAGCCACCCGGCAGGGATTTCCAGTATATAAAGCTGTTGCAAGAGGTGCCAAAAGAAATAATTTCGAGCCAGAGAGTTTGGGTTGATGGCTCCGCTAATTACAGGCCAGGGCTGCTCCCGCTGGGCTGCAGAAGGCCAAGGCTCGCTGTCAGGCAGACGGACAGACGGACAGACGGATTAGCCCCCGCTGCCCATTAAGGCACCGCTCCACTGTAGGCAGGGACACGGGAAGGAAACATAAGAAGGCGGCATGTGCATAACCAAACAGGCTACCTTGCTGAAAAGAAAACCCCTAAAGCCACATTCTGCTTCATTAGCACATGAAAATAAGGTAATTGAATACTTCATTCTCCCATCCAGACCCAGAGATCCATCACTCAGGGAAATGGAGTTTTGATAAGGTGGGGTGTTTAAATGAGGCAGAAAGAGTCTTTGAGTGTGCCTTACTTTGTTTGTCTGAGAGAAATCCCACTTAAACATAAGCAAAAAAGATATAAAAATCACTTTATCCTATGCATCACTCTAACATGACAAAGCTCCTCCAAGGATGGAATTTATACTAATTTCAACATTATTCTGAAGACAGAAGGTATTACACTTGTTGCTGCCTTTATTTTTGCATCAAAACCCACTTGTCTCTCTTGTTTAGCTTTTTTTCTTTCCTCCCCTCTGTCTCACTAGATATTTTTGCTGGTTTTTAACATTTCATACATCAAGAGATGAAAACTTCAGCAACTGTCAGGGCAAGGTATTTTAATCAAATTTCTCTTCTTCTTTTTTTAAGTTATGCATGTAGCACATTCAGATTTTGGTGTTTTGATTTATTCAACATTCCAGCTGACTACTGAAATATGAAAATAAATTTTATAAAATGTTTATCATTACCAATTTCAGTCTCAGACAGCTCCTATTTTAGTTTTTTAGCCTTGTTTTAGGGAAAAAAGATTAAAAAAATCTCATATTTGAAAGGCAAATACATAAGAAGAATGTTTTTCATTGTCTTTAGCAAACTAAACAGCAACACTGGCTAATCACCTAAAGCATGAAGTGCAATGACTGGCATTTCCTCCAGAAAAAAAAATATTTACGTAAATACTGTAAATAGACCCCTTTCCTCAGCCAAAAATGCCTGCTATGGTATTAGGTTTTTTTATAAGAAAGCAGGAACTAGAGATGCAAAGAGCTAGACAGACTGCACCCTTGTTCCTTGGGTTTCAGTGTTATAGTTTCCCAGTCTGCTATGCTGATATATTATCTTGAACTGTAAAGAAAAATAACATGACATTACAGACCAGCTCTCAGCACTGGCAACAACAAGGATTTTGATAACATTTAAGAGACACCCCCCCAGCCTCTCTAACAGTGATACCTAACCATGTCTCAGGCTTTTGTCTTGCTCTCTCATATGTCCAGGCATGTGATAAAGCAATTGAAAGGTTTTCTTGCTTAGAAATATGGGCAATAACCGCAGTGTTAGGAAAGAGCTGCATTTTCACAATATTTAAAAGGTAACAACTAAATTGTGTTGGTGCTCAGGCTGCGCTATCATTCCCCCTTGTCCAGGCTCTCTGCTCCCATCACCACATCTTTGCTGCTGGTGGCAGAACAAGTCCACTGCTGTGAAAAGCCAGTTTGGGGAGATAACCCTGCAGAAACCTTGATTTTCTGTGGTTTAGTTTGCAGGTTGGGGTCTGTATGGTGGTTGGTGTGGGATCAGCTGTGATCCAGCTCTAGAGCAAGGGAGAGGGCAGGAACTGCAAGGAAAGAGGGACTTCAAGCTGTTGTGGACCTACACCTTCTGAACAATGACACTTTGGCCAAATTACTGAAGAGGGACCAAAGATACAACTGAAGGCCTGAGGCAGGGTCCAGGAGGTAAACATCTCACCACCTCTACTCATAGTCAATATAATGGTGGGAAGATTAAAGGGCTTACAACTGAAGGCAAACATTCTTCAGGCTGAAGCTTCAGGAAGCAATCTTTAAGGTAACTAGGTCCTACCACGTAGCTTGGAAATGCATACAGCAGAACTACCACCTTAAAGTTCAGTCACCACTTCACACAGCTTGGCAACCCAAAAAACCAAAGGGGTGACGCAGTGAGCACATGGTAGCACCAGCTGAAGGCACACTGCTGCTCTCCAAAGATGCCGTGGGCAAGCCAAGAGGAGCTGGGCTGAAGGTTTTACTGTGGGTGAACTTCAACAGTCCAGCCTTGAGATGGATCTGAGCAGCACTTGCTGCTCTTGCGCCACAGCTGCCACAGGCAACAGCAAGGCTGGCAACCCTTTTTTTGTGCTGCTGGCTGAACAGACCTCCAAGCAAAATTAGCAGGCCACGAATTAACACCCCCTTTAGTGCCTGCCAACAGAAAACAAAAATAAAACAAAACCATGTGGCCAAGGGTTGTGTAAAACGCTGTCACAGGCCTTCTTGCATATTTTCCCCACCCTTTGACTGGGAGAACACACTGTGAAAACTTTGCAACTAAAGAAAACATTTGCAAATCATACCCAGCTTATGATTTTCTCTGGAATAAATCTGGGTAAAGCAAAATAAGGACTCAATCTCAATCTCTATCTCAGAAATAATACCTTAAATCAAACTGTCTAAACAACTCTCTTTATCACCTAGTAAGGTACAGATTTCCCAGGCCTGAGTCCAGAAAGCAAACCATGTGCCCCAGGAATTCATCCAGAGCAAACTGGAGCTGCAGAGCTCACCAGGAAAGAGAAAAATGTGTATCATCAAAGCACTGGTAACTTTCCACAACATGTTAGAAAATGATTCCAAGAGGTCTTACGCACATTGAGAACAGACACCAAACTAAGCTCTTGATGACCACAGTTACCCAACAGCCCTGGCTTACTTCTTCTTACCAAACATGCACCCAAAATCATAAGCAGTTTCCTTCATGCCCTATCTACATACAGATATCCGTGAAAAAGTCTAACAGTGGTGTGTCTTCTGGCTTCCTTGAGTCAATGGAAAATTCTGCCTGAAGTTCCCCATAGCTAACAAGGTGCCAGCACTGAAGCAACATGAAAAAAAAAAAAACAGGACTCTCATGTAAAACATCTTTGTTACACATCTAAGTCAGATGTGTCACAGAAGCAAGCTAAAAATTGATGGTAAAAGTTTCTCTACCTTAATAAATTTTTCAAAAAGCCAGTTTTTCAGCAAGTTCAGTTATAGAAGATGAGAATTACTGCCAGGAGCAATAGCATACATTATTATGACACAAATATGTACCAGCACACATCCACATAACCCGCATAAAAAGAAACCAAGCATAAATCTACTTATTCTGCATATCTAAAATTAAATCTAATTTTTTCTAACCATGCTCAGCAACAGGGGAAAATTTAACAGGTGTCATTGTTTCTCCCAGGTGTAATCATCTTTTTAATATGCCCATGTGAGAAAAGAAAAGCCATTTAATGAGAAGGATGAAATTGATGATTAATTAAACAACTTCAAGGGCCTGGAGGATTCTCCTCCTTTTGGGATAGATTTCTTTTAGCTTTAAGCAAGCTGAAGGGCAAAAGACAGATGCTTCCTTGGCTTTTTATTTTAGCTGGTATGTGTTTGTAAAGGCTTGAAGATGTTTCTCAGTTTACTTGTCAGCCTTTTTGGCATCGGTCATCCAGAGGTCTCTGCCCCAAAACACAATGGGTTTTTTTAAGGGCTTGTGACAATATCCCAGTGCAGTCCAATGCAACACAGGACATTAGTTTTGGTATTTAAGAGGCAGCACTTGCTAACAGTATTTTTTCTTCTGTTCACTGCCAGCTTTTTGAACTGCATATTTGTATGTAGCAACTGAAAGCAAGCCACCTCATCAAAACAGGCTCGTGACTGATTTTCTAGTGAAAACTTGCAAACAACAAACAGGAGGACAGGTCAGAGTTGCCGAGACATGTGGCCCCTTTCCCTTTTTCTTACACCACCACCACCTAGGGGACCTTTGATCTGAATGTCAGCGGTGAAAATACACAAACAGATACTCTCCTATTATATACTCACAGGTGTACATTCCTAAAACTGTTACATTCCATTACTTTCAGCTGTGCTTGAAAACAATACCTTCAGAAGTTGACCCCTTCTCTCCTCTGATGGCACTGGTATCCGAGTACAAAGCATCACAGCAAGCACGGTATTCCAAACAGCGGCAATGATCACGCCAACAAATTCGAGCAGCTCGTGTAAGGACAGGGCCAGAGCAGTGACTGGAGTTTCTCTGTGTTCTTTACACCGTGCACCACTTTACAGCTTGCACAGAAAGGCTGCTTCTCTCATTCAGGGAACACTCCTGCACCAGACAGCTGGAGTTTTGATGCAGAGAAGGCTGGATTTAAGGCAAACTCGGCTCTGTTTTACCAGTGCAGCAAGAACTAAAAATCTTATTGAAATACATTCAGCCCCTGTGGATGTTCAGATCACTTCCCATAACAGCATGCAACGAATCATCTGTTTGGGCTGCGGTTATTGAATGCAAGAGCACATCCCATCCTCATAATGTCCCTACTTTTAGAAAAAATCAGTCCCCAACTTTGGCAGCTTAACATAAGGAGATGTGCTCTTCTTCTGTTAAAAATATGACAGCAAAATTCAGTAACTGGAATGGAGGGAGAAAACGTGAGGGAATTTCTCCATTCTTTTCTCTGATTGTTCGGTACAGTGTTTATCAGCAGGCTGGTACCACATCTCCTTTTGTTAGAAAATTAAAAGTTGAACTGCAAACATAAAAGCCACCATGAACCATGCAATAACCTTCAGGCATTTTAAGAGCAGCAGAGGTTAGAAGGGCAGCTCCTGACTCTAAACAGCACCTATTGTTTCTCTTTCTTCTTGAATAACAAAAGCAGAGCTGAAAGCTATTTACCTGGTTTTACCTCTGTCAGATCTCATTTCCCCCTTTATTTTCAGCAGATGATCTTATCAAATAGTGTAATTTCTAACAATTGCTTTGATCAGATTTTGGTTTTTAATTTCGCTGTGATAGATGATTTCATTCTCAAATAGATAACTCAGCATACAAAGTCACAGCAGAAAAGCACTTAGGAGACCTCAGGAGTCTGTCAATGTGTATTTAAATTAAGAGTAACTACTTTTAAGCTCATAAGTTAAAATGCTTTCAGTTTGAAATCATGAGAGCCAACTCACAGTACAAGGCTCTGATCCTGCAAACACTCCCTTACAAACAACTTTCTGTCTGAGCCCTCCCATGTGTTCCCCTCCCGCTGCAGATTCACATAACTGGACACTTAACTTGCCCAAAGCCAACTGCAGAGTGAGGCTGGAAGGATTAAACTCCCGATCCACAAACTTTTCAGTGTTCTGCTATCCAACATAGCGTGTCCATTATATTGCTCTAATTACTTATAAACAAAAACTTTACATGAGTCATCACCACGCAGACTTTTTGTGAGTGGCTGGGAGGGGTCTGTAGTCTATACAGAATTATAGAATCATTTAGGTTGGTATATAAAATCCTCAGAGATCTAGCCTTAAAAAAACCTCTTGCTACGAGATAAAAGCAATACACAATATATAAAGTTCTTCCACAGTTTTAAAATATTTCTAAAACTTTTGAAGGAAAAAAACCCCTACTTTTTGGGGTTTGGATCTTTAGGAAAAAGGCTTATACAAAAAAAATAATTTCTAGCATTACTGATTTTCACTTAGGAAATTTTTTTACTTTCTCTAAATCACAACATCCACCTCTTGTATTTTATATACTTCTGCAATTTCTTTAAAAAAGTGGGGGGAAAAAAACCCTTGAAAATATGTAACAGAAATCTGAACTGAGAAATTATTTTACTGCTATAGATGAAATACCAGTAAAGTTTTTGCATCCCTAAAAACATCTTTAGACATAACAGTCTATGATGCAAGTTTACAGCATTTGATTCTTTGTCATTAGCTGCGGTTTGTAAATACCATAGAGAACTTTAAGAAAACCACTAAAACCTGTGAAATAACAGGACTTCCCTCTAATATGAAATAGTCTTTATATATGAATATAAATTCATATTTTTAAGGAATTCTAGTATAAGTGTTTAGAAGTTTGTTTTCCTTACGTAACATGCTACCTATGAAATCTAACAATGTTACATTAGCAGGATCAGGTTCTTAAGTTAGAATTCTATCAGATACTCAGCTGCTATGAACTGTCATATCTCAGATGGAGCTGATGTCCCACTAGGACTAATTTCAGACCAGCAAAGTGTTTCTGACAGTAAAATAGGTACAAAACCAAGAGTGAAAACATGTCTTCTTATACAACACGGAAATATATTGAAGAAGCACATTTTTGAAAGTAGCTCACTCTTACAGCTTTTCAGTCCAGTTAAGAGTTTCACTGGAATATTTTCACTTTCTGCAAAGACAGCATCACCAATAGAAAATAAAATCAAGCCAAGTTCTGAAATGCGCTTTACTTTTTTTGGCATCAACTCTGGACCTTTTCCAGTTCCATTTCTATCCAAAGTTTTTCCTAACTATGAAAAAAAAAGAAAACAGACATCCAAGTGCCTGTAAAAAAACTAAAATTATTGCATACATTATTGGTTTTCTATGTATCTCTATTGAGTCACTTGAAATGTTGTAATTACATATATTTCCTGCTTTCATAAAATGTTGGTGAAAGGTTTGGTTACTATGGTCCTTTATAGCTCTGAAAGAACTGACAAGTGGAAAGAGGAAAGAGGAAAGAAACTTTCCAATCAATTCAAAGGAAATGGAGTATGGTCATTTCCACTTGCAGAATCCACTCTCTATCAGGCTCTACAGACATTTCTGTGCCACCTTCTGCAGTACAGCATCTGGGCACAACTTTCCTCTTACTACTTTCTTTTTCAGTGAAGGTATTATTAATTTATAAAGATCAGGAAAAACTGGACATGAGATGAGAAGTTTGAGAAAAAAAAATGTATGGTTAAGCAGTTAATATAATTCTCCTCAGAACATGCCCGTGTCCCTGTGTTTTAGGATTTATGATTTCTCTGTTGTTTCAAATCTCACACACACAAGTATCTCAAATCCTTCTTCAAAACCATCAATTTTGGGCAGGCACTTAAGAAACTTGATTGCTTTTCTACATTACTTAACAAAGCAAGTTTTGTTACAAATATTTATGCTGAAATTCTAAAAATGGCATTATACTTCAATGGGAAACAAGATTTGGCTTGAACATTTGAAAATCAATCAGATTTCCTATCTCTAATCAAACAGATCTCCCATGTCTAACAAGAATTAGTTTAGTAACATTGCTTTCAAGAACATTTATTAGTGGCTTGTAAGAAAGAGAAAAGAAGTTTATTTCTCCTCTTTACTGCACAAGATGCAGAGATGCAGAGAAGTTTTATGGGAGTCAACCCACCATACAAGACAAACTCAGCATTTTCAATTATTTTGTATGGATGATGCAGTTTAGTAACTAAAGCTATTATGACCCTTAGCAGACAAAATAAAATTATTCTGGGAAATAGACATGGGTGGCAAGGTTTTAAAACTACTTCACGTGACACAAATTGTTAATAACTTTTACTAACAACAGTATTAGAAACCTTTAATTACAAATACAGCATGATCTGGATGTGATTTGCAATACACTTGCTTCTGGCAAGCTAGACAGGACTGGAGGACAGGATGGAGGTTTTCAGAATATAATTGCAAGTGTGATTTTGAGAAAGGCAGCTATCTTCACTGGCTTGCAGGGGACATAGAGCATACATAACTAATGAAGCATATACACCATCACGCAAAAGAAAAGCCTTCAAAAGCTTGAAAGGAGAAGGAAAGTAAGGAAACCTTATCCCATCGTCCATCCATGCTTCTGGAATGTGGGCAGATCATAGTAAAAGTTTAAGCAGCAGGAAGATTAAAGGAAAACTGTTAAAGCCAAAAAGGACACTCACATCATCTGGTGTAAGTCAGCCGTGCCTCTGCAGACTTCAGTGGAGATTCGCTGATTTACGCCAGTTGATGTTTTGACCCGATGGCTTCACAGAAGATACTATCGATTAATCGTGGGCTCTATTCCGATTAAAAGCTTCTCTCGCCATCACAGCACATCTTGCCCCAGCTGGAAGCCACTCTGGCATTTTTCTTTTTGCTAGAAAGCACCCCATAGGCAAATTCCAAAATCATAATAATAATAATTAAAAAAAAAAAAAAGATGTCTGCATAAATTGTCAACTACTGTTTGCTATTATTTACCATTTTTTGGCACATACAGACATACCAGGCACTTCATAGAAAATACTTTGAGGACAATTCCCTTCCCTGCAGAGCTTAAAAGACAAGGTCCATTCTGCAAACACAGGGCACTGCTTTACCAAAAATTATTGCAATTACTTCAGTGGCATTCCTCACAGCAGTAAGACTGTGCTTATTATGCATGCTGATAATTTCGGGTCTTGTGATGAACATGGCAAGCAAGAGAGGGTAAAAGACAAAGATATTTTATAGAGAAATGCTTCAGATGCACTACATTTGCAAAGTTTTCTGACCCTGAACACTTTTTCTGTGCATTTAATGAAAACTGTGCCTAGTTTTCACAAAAATACCCAAACTAACCCAACCAAAAAAACCCAACAAACCAAAACCAACAAAACCCAAACAAACAAACAAACAAACAAACCCAACAAAAACCCCACCCAGAAAAACCCAACCCTTTGAGGCTTGTAATTTTTCAAGTACATGATGCTTAGTGTGTGGTTTCTACTGTGATACATTATTAATGAAGAAATCCTTGGGATTACGGGGTTTAATAAAAGAGCGGAATTGGGAACGGTGGCAACACTTCTGGAAGAGTAACACCCATATGGCTTCAAGCATGGACACCCAGCCCTACACAGAGCAGTACAACTGCAGACCCTGACAAGATTTCTGCCCAGCCTTCAAATTAAAAAGAAAAGTGGGTCAGCTGTGGAACTGAAATGCTATCAGGTTTGAGGAGGGCTCCAGGGGAAAAAGAGGCAGTAAGTTATAATTCTTAACAATGAAGATCACTTTCAACTTCACATCCTGAAGTGAATTTCAGAGCATCCAAAAAGAGGAGTGACCTATCAACTCAATTAAAAAGTATCTCTAGGAATACTTGATGGTGTGAAGGCACAGTATGTTTCCACGTATTACTTGGAACTAACAAGTATTTAGTTTTAATGAATAGAGAAGATCTAAATTGTCGAGGAGTGGCAAATATTAATGTATTTGTTATACAGTGAATTTATACATAAAGGCACATTCCCTTCTTTGCCCCTTTCTCTGGGCCACGGACTTTTTATGGTAACATTTCATTACTACCTCAGGTTGAGTCATTCACTTTGACAAAAGCTAACACTTTAATAAATTTTGGTGTGACTGTGATATGATTTGAGACACAAAGTTAACAAAAAATCTGTTAGACTTCTTCTTTGTACAACTTTTAGGGAAGTACTATTATTTATCTATTGTTACACTTCTAAGACATAGGTAGTATCTTGTCAGTTTTCACTAGTCTCAAAGGAATGAATTTTGCGAACAGAGCCACAAGAAACAAAATCTGTAATAACAATTTGCATTCATGTGTTAATTTTCAAAAACACAATCTTGACCATTAAGAAGAACATTTCCAAGCTCATCGGTTAAACACACAGCACTGTATTTCCATCACAGTCACAAGATCTAAACCACATTATTATTAGGTGCTTTAGCAAACTCTTAAGAGCTGCTGAGAACAGGAGCATTTCTACAACTATTGGCAAGATCTAGCAGGCTTGAAAATCAGGAAAATGAGACCCGGACACGATATTTTTAGGATCAAACCTTTCCAAAAAAAAAAAAAAAGTCATAAACTAAGCAATCATACATGCAACTTGCAGTAAAACTGTCAAATGCACTACTCTGCCTCTTCTTATGTAGTTACATATTATGCTGTTGTCTTTTAATTTGACAAGGGGAAAAGTTGTTATGATCACCAGAGGTGCTCAAAGAACTTTAAAATTCCCATGGTGAAACAGCTGTGTATCAGTGAGAGTATTTCTGAAATCATATTTGCTGCTCTTTAAAGGTTACTTATTTCAAACTGAAAGTGATGGTATGATCTTTTTCACTTCAATCCTAAATGCTTTATGAGAGTTACAGAGTGTTTTAATTTGTTATCTTTGCTGTACTGGCTTACCTAATTTATGTAAAACTGTTCCCTCTTTTGAAATGTTTGATATTCATTTGAAGGATGCAGTGTCCCACATACATTTATTACTACAGAAAAACTTTTTAAAAATTACACTGCTAGCAATAGAATCCATGAGAACACTTCAAGTTCAGAAATACTTTCAGATAATCTATTTGGCTTCTATTTGCCTTAAAGAAATCACATATTTAGAGGAAAAAGGTATATTTTATGAATTTTTAAATTCCATCTGGAACTAGAATTTCATATTTACCAACTGGTGCAAAAGAGAGTTCATCTGAACACGGGAGCTAGGATTCCACTTAATTTGTCATCTGTGATTATCACTTGGAAGCCTCTGAATTTATTAAAGACAACTACTGTGTGATAAGGACCGTAGAGACACTATTAACCATGTCATTTAAATTGCTTGAGCTGGCTTCGTGCCCAAGTCCTTCAGATCCCTATATCAACACACTTGTTGCTGACAAGGACTCATTTTAGGGGGGAGATGAGGAACTCCCTCCAAACTGAGTATGCTGTACAGATTTCTACAAAAATTCATGAGAGTAAACAGCATTACTCAGTCTTTGTATTTTTGATTCCCACACAAGAGAACGACAAAACAATGACAAATAAGTGAAAGACTATTCTTACTAGGAAAAAAAAAAGAAAAAGGGAGAAAGCATTTTTTCAATTTTCATTTAAAATTACTTGAATTTGCATTTTACAAGTATATTTTACTTGTAACTGCGATGCTGACAAACTAACAAAGACACTGCACTCAATCACTTGCTCTGCCAAATTTTATGATCCCATATCTCTCCCACCCTTGCCTCCTCCACAGGATCTCTTGCTTTCACTTCATTAAGCCTGTAGGAAGGAGAAAACCTCTGGTGGCTGGACGTAGTTTATCTCCAAAACTAGTAAGAGTAACTTTACTTCACTTCTGGCAAGAACCATGCCACAAAATAACCCCACCACATTTGGAAAAGATGCAATTAAGAATACAGGGATAATTTTACCCCCAGTTCATACCAAAATACATACTAACATCTTTGATGGAAACAACCTACATGTTAAGTTAGGCATACTACTTCCACTGCAGAAAAGTGTCAGAACAGAAACTTTTTCACGGCAGTCTTCATCTGCTGTTTTCTGATTAAGAAAAGAAAGGCTATCCCGTTTTTGGAGGGGAAGAATTCATTAGCTTAACAAGCATCTCAGCGTGCAAAAGCAGCTAATCTCTCTGCTAAAAAATCCTGTGCTCCCCAATATGCACACCGTGTCCAGCAACAGCTCCACAGTCTCCTGTTCATCACTTCCCAGCACGGCCCTGCTGGCTCTGCGGGCCGGAGCAAACACCCAGGTACTCTCAGCACACGTGGGCAGGATGTAAGCGCTGGGGAAGAGGCTCTCTTACCTTCCACAAACTGTCCTTCGCCGTCTGCAAGTGAAGATCTGGAAACACAAACCCAAACCTCCTGAAGTAAGAGTGCAACCAGCAGCCAGCCACACTTCTCTGCCGTGCCCCCCGCCCCCCCACGCCCTCCAGACCACTTTCCCACCGCTTGCACTGCAAACAGCAACTTTCCCGTGGCATTTATTTTTTACTGGTGAGCCATAAAATCGCCTGCCTGTCCAATTAATGCGAGCATCATTATTTTCATTTACCTTTCACCATCTCAATTGAAGGAAAGAAGAGGGGGGGGAAACAGGAAAGCAAACGCATAAAAGAAGCTTCAGAAACACGAGTTTCAACTCATTTATGAGCCCAGATAAAGGTTAATAGTTAAACTCCTTCCTCTCCCTCCCACCCTCGCAATTATTGATGCCCTTCAAGAAATGAAATATTTTTTTGTTCTCATTTACCAGAGACTAGACAAACTGTCAACATCTCCACTTTATTTACGGGTTGAGCAAGAGCAGTTCCTCAAACATCAACATTTTTTACGTTAATCCTGGAGAGAATCCACTTCTCTAAAACTACAAAAATTGCCAACTTCTGTAGTATTTATTTTTAACGAACGAGAGCAAGAGCCTTGAGTTATCCTCCGCTGAGGAGGGGAAGGGGGAAAGTGCAGCTCCACTCTCCCAACTTTAAAGCGCTTTCCCCCCCCCGCTCAGCCCCTGATCGCTCTCCATCCCATCACGCCCTTCCACCCCAAAAGTTTCCCCTCCCGATCCCCCACCTGCTCCACGTCCAGTGGGATTTCAAGGGAGGAAACAAAATTTGCGAAGTGGTTCCTTTTGGGCGACTTCTTCAACCCGTCTGGAGATTTAAACCTGAAAAACAAACACCTCTATTGAATGCAAACTAAGCTTTGGGGGTTGCCGAGTTAATTCCTCGGCAGACAGCTACTCTCAGTGTCTGGTTACACAAACATACCTACAGACAGGTTGGAGGGGAGTCCCTTAGAAACCAAGGAGAGGCGGGAGGAGGAAATAAAATCAAAATAGGCAGAAAGGTTGGAGTGGGGGACTCCGGGGGGCAGCGGGGTAGGTAGGTTGGAGAGAGGGATGATTCGCAGCTGGAGACAGGTTTAATACGCGGCGCTTACAGGGAGACTCAAAGCAAGGGCCAACGCGGGCAGGGTCTGACACCCCCGAGGTCTCGACTGGGAATGGGGGGAAGGGAGGGAGTGTCCTTTCGGGTGGCGGTGATACCAGCTTTTTACAGACCACCTAAATAAAACAAAGGAAGGCACAAACCCGGCCGGGCGCAGAGGCGCGGGCGAGAAGCGGGGCTGCTCCGGGGGCGGGCGGCTCCGCGCCCTCCTCAGCGGCGCCTCCTGCCCCGGCCGTGCCCCGCCAGCCCCTCGCCGCCGCCCCGCTTACCTGCGGCTGCCCCGGGCCCCCGCAGCATCGCGCCGGGCACAAAGGGGCGGCCCCGGGAGGCGCGGCGCTAAGAGCAGCGGTGAGAGCGCTGACAGCAGCGGCGAGCAGGGAAATTGGGGGAAAAAAAATAGTTGCAAGGGGAAAAAAAAAAAAAAAAAAAAAAAAAGAGGTGGAGAGACGACCACCCTAACGAGCCGCCGTGACCATGCTGGGGAGGCGAGTCCCTCCTCCCGGGGGCAGCGCTGCGGGGCGCGCTCCTGCCCTGCCCTGCCCTGCCTGAGGGGGACGCGGCGGAGGGAGGGGAGGGGTGGAGGGGGAGCCGCCCGCCCTGCCTGGCCCGGCCCGGCCCGGCCCGGCCCTGCCCTGCCCGGGCTCCAGGGAGGGCTCGAGTGCGGCTGCGGAGGGAGATGCGGGCGGTGCGGGATGCGGGAAAGGGAGGGGAGGCGGCGCGGGGCGCCCCTGCCGTGGCGGGCGGGGAGGGGGCACCGCAGCCCTCAGGAATCATCCACACACACCCCCGGCCCCGCTGTTCGCCCCCCGTGCGGCCGGGCTCCGCTTCCCGGCTGTCACATGGCCGCCCCTGCCGCCACCCCCAGAAGGGTTTCGGGAGTCGCTTCACTTTCACTTTGGCCCCGCCAAGGGGCTCCCGGGGGCCGCGGCGCCTGGCAGGAGCCCCGGCAGCGAGGGGCTCGCCCGCGGAGATGAGGGGCAGAGCTCAGCCCCCTCAGCTGCCCTTGCCAGGGAGCGGGCCCGCCCTTGGGCCCCTCGGAGGCGGTGTTGTCAGGAGCGGCTCGGCTCGTGTCAGCCTTCCTTTCGTGTTTTATGTAGGAAAAAAGGAGAATAGTAAAAACATAGCCCGTTCCGTGGGAGCTCCGAGCTGGGGAATCGCGTGCAGCGCTGCAGCAGAGGGGTGCGGCAGGGGCACTGGTAGGAGTGGGGCATTGGAGAGCTGCAGACAAGCAGCTTGCTCTGTTTTCTGGTGGGACTGATCCCGTATGCATCCTGCCCCCAGCCTGCTCGATCCCTTATATCAGTCCATCTAAAGGAGTTGGTAAAAATCCCACTGGAGAGCCAGAGCCATGCCTTGAGCAGGGAGGGTGTCCTTGGACAATCTCCAACATCTGGCATGGTGATGTGGAGCTGCCTCTGCGGGGCCCTTCTGTGCCTCCCACCAAAACACTCTGCCCCCACACCCATGGGCACAGACTGCTCAGTACCCCACCAACAGCAAGTCCAGTGTCCCACAGTGAACACCACGGATGGATCTGGTCCAGCAGTGTTATTTTTGAGCTCAGAATAAATATTTCCAGGATGAGAGGCGTGCTCTGTATAAGTATGTCAGATGCTGTTGCATCCCTGCCTCATTTTGAAAGAGCAATTAAAAAGGAAAAGGGAGTTACAACTTCCATCTTGCTGCCCTCTTCTAATGTAGGCACCCTGCTGTTATGGACACAGCCCTCTTGATGTGATTTCCCATTAATATCCCTGGTCTTAGTGTTGATGCCTTTGAGGGGAGAGAGCCAGGAAAGAGCAGTGTCCTCCCCAGAGAAGCTCTCCATGTGCCTCTTGTGAAATGCCCATCACCTGCCTGACTTGTGGGCAGGTGGTCATTGACCACCTAATGGAACTTGTAGCTCCCAACGCTTCCCAAAAGACACAGCAGCACTTCCTGCACTCATTCTGGCTACACGTGCAGAGGCCACCTTGTGCTGAGTGAGTCAATGGCATTGTGTCCTGGCTTTTATGTAAGCTCTTTCTCTCTGGCCTCTCTCTACGGCCATCAAACGTGGCACAACCCATGTCCATAATTTTTAATGAGCTGGCCTGTAACCATCTTCACCTTGTCACAAGCACAGCAGCAATCCCTTGGTTTTCTTGGCTGGTGCCAGCAATCAGGCTGCATGTGCTGTGGAACACTAGCACATGCTCATGCTTGCTTCCTCTGCACCTCAGCCTGCTCTCCCCAAATGTCTGACATGTTTTACTCAGCATGAACAAGCAAAATATAATTAAAGTGGGGTTTGGTTTGGGGTTTTTATTTTCAGTGCACAACTAGATAAAAGATTGCCACACAGAATATACATTCCAGTGACAACAAAGTCCCAGCACCACACGTTTTAGTATTCTGTCGTGAGGTTTCTGGTTCTGAACTGCAACTGTTAGCTTTGAGTTTCACTGTTAAATGGAACAAAGACGACTGTGATGTTGGTGTTTGTGTTTGTTTCTTCTTTTTTTTTTAGTGTTTGTCATAAGGCAACAAGAAGCACTAATAAATCAGACTGTGAACAAATGCCTTCTCAAAACTCACCCACTTCATGAGTACTATTCTGAGTATTATTCTGTCATTCTGAGTATTTGCTAACTTGAAAATTAAATTGCCATTTGAGAATATTCTATATTCCATAATATTCATTATCTTTCCTCATTTTTCAATTACAAGGCAACTTTGACCCGTTTTATCCATGTTTTTTCTGCTACAAACTGTCATGAAGTCAAGAGCACTTGACAGCAAGCTAACTGGCAAATTGTGGTGGAATCTGTCCCCAGTTACACAGTTCCATCCTCTCACCCTGTCTGCAGTGACAAGCATGCTCACTACTCAGGAACAATGGCCTGAAGTTAAGAAAGAAAACATTTTACAGTAAGTGAAATACAGGGAAAATAGCCTGATTTACCAAATAGGAATAGTGAGATGTCATCCCTGAAAAGAGTCAGTAGTAATCCAGATAAAAGAGGAGAGAGTGAAGAGATGATCAGGTGATCATTCAGACCTATCTTCTGATGCTGCCCAAAGATTAAATCTGTCCTAACAAAGAAGAGCAAAGACCTGAAATAATGTTATCTTACCTCTCCTCTCCTTCCCCCCATCCCATTACTACATTTTTATCAAGCTCTTTTACCATTGGATGCTTGGAAAACAAAGGAAAAGGGCAGAAGATACAGAAAGTGAGAGGAAGGAACATTACTCTTTTTTTTTAGTTTAAAAAGAGGCAGGAATTTATTTAGATGTTGTCACACTTTCATCATAGGACATTTTAATTTAAATATGTGCACTTGAACATCAGTTGTACTGACAAAAGGCTAGAATTAAAGGAATATCAGGTTAAGCTTCCATCAGGTGTCCATGACATTTTAAGCAAATTGGGTGACTTTGTTTCTTGGCTTTTTTCAACACCAAAAAACAAGTGAAACACGTTTTTAAAATCAACTGACTCAATGGCTTTCCATCCTCAAAATTACAGGGAGGGGTGCTGCCCAGCAGTAAAAATATTTCAATAATCAATAGCAAAATAATCTGAGGCAACCAACCTGCATTTGCATGTCAAGGCACACAGAGAACGTCTGAGGGGTGAAGGGAGGAATGAGCAAACTGAAAGCTATCCCTTTATGTAGTTTTCACAATATTCTAATTTACCAACGTTTGCAAGCAAGAAAAAAAAAAAAACAACCAACAAAAAAACCAGGAGGAAAGGATAAATTAAAATGTATACCTGGCACACATTTTTGTTTACAAACACTTGAAAACTCTTTTTGTGATTTAAGTAGTTCTGAGGTTATTTATGTTAATGGTATGCATGAGTCTAAATGGCATCCTGTTCTGAAAAAAGAGCTGAGGGAAAAGTGCTTTGGGGCAGTCTGCAGCCTTTTTTGTCCCCTGGCCATAATGACAACTGAAATGGAGAAAATGTGACAAAAGTGTGGTGCTGTGTGAGGTGGGCTGGCTGGATTAAATACATGGAATGGTGGCCTTCCACAATGGGATTTAGGGAGAGCTTTCTCTTCCTGAACTAGACAGACTTCCTTTAAGCTTGGGCAGGGTATTGTACCTTACTTCTTCTGTATGAGGTAAATAATATTTCTCTGTAAAGCAGTCACTGTGTCACAGTGATTGCAAGCATGGTTGTTTTCAGGTTTGTAACCTGCTTCAGCAGTCCCACATTAAAGTATTTGATTCAAGTCAGAGTGTGGCTAAGAAATTTCAATCAGCAGAGGAATTGGTATTGAAGCACAGTCTCTACTGAGGGAGAAATTACTGTATTGTATTATAATCCTGGAAATTTGCTGCTTATTTTTCTTTTATATTTCAAATAGCTTGAATTTACTGATGGTATTTTCTTTCAGGGTACAAACCCCCTGCTCTTTTTTCCTCTTGCCTAGAAGAGATGGGTGTTTGGAGGGGCAAAAAATATTGTTAGAAGTCTGTAAGGGTGGTTGATGACTATCATGGTTGCTCTTGGGTTTATTTAATTTGAGATTAAAAAAAAAAAGTGTTAAATCACTGTATTTGTCCAGACTGCTTAGAAGAATGGATATGCAAGCACGATCTGACAGTGCCCAGATGTGGTAAATTAAAATTATTCTTACTGAATGTTAAAGAACAAAAATAAGAGTGGAACTTTTCTCTTTGCAGTATTAAAAAAAATTTTACATTTCATGCTAGCACTCTTTCTAGTTCCACTAAAACCAAATTCAAATCCCCAAATTAGTATGCAAATATAAAGATTTCCTGTAGTGATTACTTGAATTGGAAGAGAAAGTCAAACTGACTCTGCCACATGTGAAGACCCAGATTATTGTTTGTGATTATTATTTTGAATATGGTGAAGAGGTGATGGTTAACACATTCCACATTATTATTTAGGCAGTGGGTTTAATATTTTCAAAAGCTTCCCAATCCCATCTTCATAAATCTAAAGACTTTATATTTTTATGACACTAAAATGAGATATCCTAATTCATATAGGTGCCATAATAACATGAAGAAAAGGGTAGAACTTTATTCGATTTGTTCTTCTTGATATTTTAGTGTCATATTCAATATTTCTATTCTGTGAATTCTCTTCAAGACTTTCTGCTAGCAAGCTGAACTAAAAGCTGTCCAGGAAAGAAAGCTGCCTCCAGAACAGATTTAAAAACATGGTAGTGGTCATACTAGCTCAATCCAAGGTGTATTCAGTCTCAAATTATGACTACTAGTGACTACTTCTGGGGAAGAGGCAAAAAAATATCAAAAATAACATTTCTAGAGTAATCGTGTTTCTTCCTAAACATTCGGTTACTTAGGCTTAGAGATGTAGATTTTACTTCCAAATGGGATAATATAAAATTATTATTATTTTCATTTGAGAGTATAACTCTGTCTATCCATCTATATTTTTCTTCCTGTAATTCCATCAAGACCTTGCTTTTAATGGCATCTGATGACAGTGTTCCACAAGTTAAGTTCCACAGTGTTCCACTCTCCCTTGTGCAGAAAATTCCTAAGATCTCTTTTCCATTTCCTCTTGTCTTATTTAAGTATTACTCATACAAGTCATGAGGGCCAAGATGTTCCTAATCTATCTTCTACTACACCCATTGTATTTTACACATCTGTATTATTCATCTTACCCTCTGATTATCCCATACTCCCCAAAGCATTCAGTGGTCTTTCCAAACATCAGTTTTGTGTAGATCACTGACAATTCACAGTGCTTTTCCCTGAGCCATTATATTTTGCTCTTTTCTTTTTGAGATCCTATTTCTGGCAGGGGCTTCCCGCTGATCTACACGATGACAAAGCTTATGTAAAACTTTCTCCCACGCCTTGCCTCCCCTTTCCATTGCTATCCAATATTTAATTAGCTTCCTTTACTGTCGCTGCCCTTTGACCAGAGGTTTTCACTCTATTATCCACAGTGATGTCCAGATTTCCACCCTGAGTCACTAGAACAACTTGAGGACCAGATCAGTGAATGTGTTGTTCAAGTCTTACGTCTGTTGTTTAACATTTCCCAAGCTGTTACCCATTCTCCTGGCTGTCCTGGGCCTCTCTGAAATTCCTCTCAGTCTGTCAAGCTTTTGGCCAAGGTAACCACTGGCACCAGTTAAGATGGACACTGCTTAGCTGAGTTGCTCTTATCCTCCTTTTGCCTGCCAGACAGTGGGCAGGCTGAGGTTACTCAACTGAGTTTAGGAAAGAAAGTGAACGAGAGATGGATGCTTGGGCCATCTTTGTGTCCTCCTTAAAGGAACATCTCTGGTGCCTCCTCTCTGGAATGGGATTGTAGAAGCAGTGCTTTTGCAGCCTTTTGTGCTGCTTGTTTGTATCTGCTTATCAGCAGATAGACCATGGCTTTTGGAAACAATTTTTTTTTTTTTTAGCAGAGGGCACACACCAAAGCAGGATCATTTACTTGTTCAAAAATGGCCTTAAATATCAGAAATACTACAAACAATTAAACAACTCTTTTCCCCTTCTCTGTTTGGATTTATCTACTACAGGCACAAGAGAGAGCCCATTCCCTCTGGATTAAAGTGAGAGACATGGTTAAAAGGCTAATAAAAAATCAAGGAGTAATAAATACTAAGTGATTTTTAAGTAAATATATGTGGGTTGTTTTTTTTTTTCTTCCAAAGGAATGCTCAGCTGTTAGTGTTACGTTTGACAGCTTGTAAAAAGGTGAGTTTTTGCTGAAGAGCAAGAACAGGTTGAAGAGAGACAAAGGCATGTTCTGAGATAAAGAAACCGAGAGGTATCTGCTCCACAGATTGAAGGTGTTACATTACTCTGTGCAATGTCCAGAGAGGGAGAAGTCTGCACAGCAAAATGGTCATAAAATACATTTTTGCAAAGAGGACAGGAAATGTTTCTGTCAAGAAACCCTCCCAACAAGCAAAAACAACCCCCAAAAAACAAACCAAAAACCCCACCGATCCCTCTGGTACATTTTTCCCATCTGGAGAAACAAAGTGAGACAGATCTCTCCCCCCTCTCAAACTACATATCTCAAAGGCACTGTGCCCTGGGCCCCTCTGCAGTGAGGCTGTGGGACACGCTACCTGCACGTGCTGGGACACTTTTGGCATCTCAACCAAGACAGGGCAATCAAAAGCACTGAGCTTGCTATAAGATCATGGCTCATTTAAGTATGTAACTCAGAGGTCACTGCGTTACCTCTAAGAAAAAACACTTGCTGTCTCATTCTTCCCTCAGGGTTTATTGCCAGCGTGATTATATTTTCAGGAATGACAGGGAGGCCCTGAGCTATAAATCTAAGGGAGATAGAGAGTGAGCTGATTATCAGACACCTCCTTTCCCACTCCAAAGTCAATAACCTCAGCATCTCACAAGGTTACTTTCTGGAGGAAAACAATCTCTCAGCCAGGTTCTGTCTGTTTGCATCTGCTGAATTGTATTCAGTCTGTCTTCTCAACAGCTGGGAAATCAATAGCTTGCCAACCATCCCAAAGCCCCGACAACACAATCTTTTTTGTGCTAGCGAGGAGGAGGCTCAGGTGGCACCAGGATTAGGTGAATTTGGTTTGAAAAGTGATTTAGGAGGAAAGTAAGTGCTTGCTTGAATGCAAGTCTCTGTTCCCCACTCCCAAAATCCAGTATGTATATCTTTTCCTCCTGGACGCCTGGGACCCCTTTTCTTTGAACCCCTACAAATAATTCTGTGGCTTTTTAATGACCAGGTAGCCACTAAAGATTATGCAAAGCGTTGCATTTAGGACAATCCGAAAAAGACATCAGCAGTCTCCCGGAATCTCCTTTTCACCCCCGGGGGCAAGTTTATTTACAGAAAGTTAGTTTTGTTTTACCCTAATGGCAAGTGGTAAACTCAGCCGATAATAACAAGTCATTTGTTTAGCTTCTGAGAAGCTGCTTGCAGATGGGAATCGGTTTTTACAAAACGTGTATGGAGGGTCACATTTGAAGCAGCTCCCAGCGCTGCGGAGCCGGTGAGGAGCGTCAGGGCTCGGCTCGGCTCGGTCACCTCCCGCCTCCGGCACCGCGACGCCGAGGAACGAGTTAACTCCGGGAGCGAATATAAACCCCGTACCGAGACTTCGTGTTGTATCATAAATTCTCCCGCTTTACAATGCACTTAAAAGGGACTTTTTTTTTTTATTTCACATAAATCCCCGGGAAGAAAAAAAAAAAAAAAAAAAGATGCCCGCTTTCCTTCCCGACAGCCGCCCGAGCGTGTTTCCCGAGCATCAGGGCTCGTCCCACCGGTGGCTGATTCACTCCTCAGCGCAGGAACCACCGGGCAGTTCCCTGTTTGCGGTGCGCGCTGCAGAGCGGTCAAAGCCCAAGGCCGTGCCGGTAATCCCGCCGGCGGCTGGTGCCAGGGGAAAGAGAAACATTCCCGGCCGTGGGGCCCTCGCCGGGCGCTGCAGCGGAGAGGGGCGGCCGGGGCGGCGGCGCTCCCCACCTGCGAGACGCGCCCCGGTGCTGCAGCGGCGCGGAGGGAAGGATCAATTAGCGCCGCGCTAATGAGCCCTCAGCTTTCGCACACCCCTCCTCTCAGCAGTCCCCTCCGCGGCCCCGGTCCGCGGGGGCCGCCACCGGCCCGGCCCGGCCCAGCCCACCCCACCTGCTGCTGCTGCTGGGCGCACCTGAGCGGGCCCGGCGGGCCGGGATCAGCCGGCTCTGCCCTCCCGCCCGCCCGCCGGCCGCGGCGCCGCAGCGCTCTCCGAGCCAGCGCGGAGCAAACACGGGCGGGTCTCCCCCACCCGCCCCTCGGCAGCACTGAGAAAACTACGATATTCCTAGCGTGGGCTCTTTTTCTTCTTATTTTTTCCTTCCTCCCCTTTTTTCCCCCCCTTTTTTTTTTTTTTCCTTACGCATACGCAGAGTACTCCGACGACGAGTGCAATTTAAATTTGAGCTCCGCCGTAGTTCTGGCACTATCAAACCACAATAATTTTCACATCCTTCCCAAAAGTTTTGCCACGGTTCCCTCGCTGAAGTGTGCGTAAACAGCTTTACTGAGTAACTATCGGGAAACATAAATACACGGAAATAAATAATAGCGCGGCAATCGGAATGAATAACCCAGGGCAGATCGGGCAAAGGAGAGCAGAAAGTAGAGATTATCTCCCAGAATGTGTATTGCTCTTTTAAAATTTTTTTTAACCTCTCTGTGCTTGCGGGGAAAAATTAATTAAAATAAAGAGTTCTCCCCCTTGCCCTTGTTCGATGTATCTTGCTCGCGTAACAGCGACGTCTCGAAGAAGACAAAGCAGACGGATACGGGCTCCGCTAATTAGAAAGCAACGAATGCCGGCATTTAATAAACATTTGAGTGGCCGGTGGCGCAGAAGGAGCCAGCGGAGGGGCGGCGGTTTCCGAGTGCCGCGGGACCAGCGCCGATGCGGCTCCGCGGGACGGGAATTAGCGCGGTTCTCCCCGCCGGGCTGCGGACCGAGAGCGGAGCCGCGATGCGGGCAGGGAACCTTGCCCACCTCCCGTCTCCAGCTCCCTGCCCGCGCACACGCTCCGCACGGCGCCGGGAGAGCCGGCGGGGCATCCACGCTGATTTATCCGCGGGGGGATCCAGCCCTCCCCTCCCCTGCTCCGGGTTTCTCGGGGGTCTGTGCCGCTGCCCGCCCGGCCGCGCAGCCTTTCTGTGCCCCGCAAGGTTCCCGTCCTCGCCGCGGGTGGCCGGCGACAGCTCCGCGCACCCCCGCGGCTCTCCGCGCCGGGGAGCGCGGCGGCGAGGGCTGGGCAGGGGCCGCGCAGCTGTTGACAGACAGAAAGCCTCGATCTCCCAACCCCTCCTCAATCCATCTTCGCGGGATGGCAGGGGACAGCTCCAACGGGTTAAAGTAAAAGGCTTTGTCACTGCTGAAAAGAGGGAGATGTGGGGAGAGAAGCGGGGGAGCAAAGAGAGGTCTGATGCTGAGGAGTATAAGATACAGGGTAGGGGGGGAATCACCTGGAGATCAAGCCGCGAGGGAAGTTAAATACGCGTCCGTCCATCCATCCAACCATTCCAGTGCCACCCCCCTGTGCTTCACCCCTGTGCACCCCCAGCAGTGCTGCCAAGTTGGGACCCACCTGGGGAAGGCGCAGCGCGGCCGCAGGTGCGCGGTGCAGAGCAGCGTGGAGCGCTGTAGACCAGGGAGGAGAGCTAAGGGCAGCCGGAGCGGGGCTGAGGGTCCTGACCTGCCTGCACACCCCCAGCACCGGTGGCCTCCATGGATGGAGGGTAGGGGGTTCTCCTCCGTGGGTCGGGACAGGGTGGATGAAGTTTGCCCCGTCAGCAGAGCCCTGGGCGGTGTGAGGAGCTGGCAAGGGAAGAGTCGCCCCGCTTGAATTACACCGGCTTTGCTAGTCCCACCGAAGGGACTGCAGCAAGTGGGGAAACGAGAGCCAGCTGAGCCCTCCTGCCAGCCTCGTCGGGGCTGAACTTGAGGTCAGTGGAGCGCAAAACTCCTCCAGGGAAGGAGGAAACAAATGTTCATGGATCGGGTATCGACAAACTTGAACAAGTGGGAGGGAGAGGAGGAGAAGGGACAGTCAGAGCTGCCTTCATAAAACTGTAAACAGTGGTGTTGGGACAGAGTTGAAACGAAATTGCCTGGCAGCTGCTTGGAGTTTCCCTACTCTGAGCTTGCCCTAGTGAGAGATGAGAGAGCTCTTTACTGGAAACGTGAAGTCTCCCCCCACCCCCGGGAGCTGCATCCTGCGGCAGAGGCTGTCCATCCCCTCGCAGATTCCCCTCCAGGCTGCAGTCAGGCCGGTGGGGGAAAGCTGGAGAGAAGAAATCTCGTCACTGCTGATTCAGGCCCTCGCACGGGGACACAATGCACTCCAGTGTCCCGGCCCTCGCGGCTCCTCCTAATGCCAGGCGAAAGGTGACTGCCCCTTCCACAGGCCGCCTCTCTGTTCAGGTACTTATTAAATTGGCCCAGTCTGCTGGCAAGGAGAGAACTTCCCATTGATTTTTACAAACTGTGAAACCTTAAGCCTGTATCAGGTGATGAGAGAGAGGGGGAGATCAGGGGGTTTCAGCACTTGCAAATCTCTTCATTTCATCACTTTAAAAAGGAATTTTTATCTCCAACCATATTGAAGATAAATGATCTATTAATAACAATAAAAGAGAGTTCGAAGCAGAGACCCAGGTATTCAGTTTTTTTTAATGGACTTCTGGTTTAGGATTGATTTTTTGAACAATGCTTCAGCAACGGTTTTTCATAAGATACAATATTTGATTTTTCCACAAGATATCAAGAACAGATGCATCTAAGTAAACAGATACATGTAAGTACAGACTCTTGCAGAAGGCAGTGCTCATTTTGTCCATGTGAGCTTCGTGAATGATTTATTTTTGTAGCCTTTAAGCATAATAATAATAATAGAACATATGTGTCCATTTTATTGCCATATTTCCAAAGTTCATACAACTCAGCAAGCAACGAGCATTTTTGTTTCAAGCTGGGCCTTAGACCATATACTTTATTAAAAAGAGAATTCCACAAAACCCAGACCTGGTAAAACTGTGTACAAAGGGCCAGGGAGCTGCTTTATTGCAATAGTTGCGCCTAACATGCGTGAAGGTTCAGAACTGGCTCCATTCTTACTTATCTTACCAGCAGGCCTGTGACATCCCAAGCCAAAGCTGTATAATCATTCCATTATAAACCACACATTTCCCAGTTGTAAATGGTCATGGTAAAAAATGTGTTTGTGGCTTAAGTTTGGTGTGGAGAGTTTCAGGCAGGACATTTTTTTCCACTCTGTAAGATTTTGAAATCAATTAGGCAATTTAGTCAATTGTTTGGGTTTGGAAAAAGTAGAAGAGGGTATTACGAATTTATTTTCCAGGTTTTAATACTTAGAAGAGGTCTGGTTTTTAAGAGTGATCTTCAATCATTTGAGAAAGAACTTGAACCTATGCATTAAAGGTTAAGGGGAATTTATGATGAAGTTCAGCAGAAATAGGAGAGAGCTCAAAGTCTTTCCTGACAGTTATATGTGGTATATAGGCTGTGCATTGTAGGTAAAACATAGCTGAAGTTCCACAAGTCAGTTTGGGAATATAAGGGCAGTGTGAGTGAAAAGTTATGGTGAGATAAATACTTCAGTGTGGTACATTTATACTGCACATGATGCTCCCAAGGATCCAGTTCTGTATCATCTTGTATAGACGGGAGCTCTTCTCAATTTGTCAGTGAAACCTGGGATGCAGGATGTGGTAGTAACAAACAGCCTAGCAACATAATAAGTTATGGGGGAAATTAATTTTATTTACATTCATGATGTGATTAGCTAAAGCTGGCACTCTGCAGTCCAAGGACCTCCCTACATCTAAGGGTCTTGTGCATCTCTTCTGGAAATGGCTCTCGGAATGGGATCAGAGCAAAGACACACAGGTGCAAAGATTTTACAGCTGGACATAGTAATCCTGAAAATATTTCCCACCTCTGCTTTTATTTTTGCCATAGAGACATAGGTATTAGTGGCAGGATACAGTGAAACCCTAGATATAAAAAAGCAAAAATACTGGTGTAGGAGGTGGGGACAAAAAAAGGGTAGGAAGGAGAGCATAGCCATGACACTAAACAGCACTAGCTGAATTAACGATGCAAGTAGTGAAACTTTAGGAAAGGTCTGCTCCCAAAGGCCAGTCAGTCAAAGAAAGAGTCCCTCAACTCATGTCTCCATTTCCATCTGTACTCTATGCACAACTATCTGCCTACCTGTGGGACTCTGTCTGCATTAAAAACTTATGTTTCTGAGCCATAGGCTGGCAGCAGGCTGGAATTTCTCCCTTCCCCATGTGCTGGGAAGAGCAACATCTCTTTCCCTCACAGAATTAGGGGTGAAGGCTGGAAAGGGGAACTGAGAAGGCAGAGATCACCATCCTTCTGCAACCTGGGGTGCATCTAATGCATCCTGCAGTGCTGGAGAGCGCTGAACTTGTGCTGGATGAGCTCTACGTCAGCTCCAGAAACACACTGCATTTTCTCAGCAGAATGGGTATCAGCACATTCCACCAACACCCACAGTTGTTGCTGCCACTTAGCAGGGCTGCCTTAAGGCCCTGCCCCAGAGTGACTGCTTGCTGCATGCTCATGGAGACTGGGCTTCTGGCACAAGCCATGTGTAATGCTGTTTCACTGTGCATTACATGGGCACGGTCACGCTGCTCATGAGTATCACTCAACAGTGCACATCATTCAGCACGCCCACAATAAATGCTGGGAGACCTCTCCAGCATGGTCAAAGTGTCCAACAGAATGCACACTGAAGACTGCCCTTCAGCTAGGGCCCAGGGCCAGACCCCCCAGGCTCATGCTTGGCATTCACTGTCATTATTCTGTTCAGAAAGTGACCTCTTAGTGGTGACATGATTCCTAGGGTCACTCCTACCTCCATGGTGGTGCATGGTGGTGGTGAGACCTGTGTTGAGGTGAATGGGACCACAGGTTGAGGAAGAAAGCATGTGTGGACCAGAGGGGGGTCACACCCATCTCTGTGTCAGTGCCACCATACTGCAAATATAATGTCTAAAAAAAGTAGCCTGAAAAGAGTAGAGAAAGAAGACTGAAGGAAGAGTGTGAACATGGAGGCAGTTGCAATTCTTCATTTATCCTCTTCCCAAGAGCAAGACCAATGGCCACAGTTCTGCCAAGAACAGGAGACAGGCTTAGCTAGCAAGAGTCAGATAAAAATTAGCAGTGTTAACTGTTGGACTTGATGATCTTACAGGTCTTTTTCAAACTAAATGATTCTACAATTTATGGAAATGTGGCAGGTTCTGTATGCAATTTCTGTAAAGGCTCTTAACTAAAGCAGTGACTGTATTTATTCTTTGTCAGCTGGCCTGCTGCATGTTATGACATCTCAATAGTCTCAGTTTTTGTGGTCCAGGGGTCCCAGAACAAGCATATTGTGTTCCTGGTCCAGCATGGGGATGATCTGCCTGGCCCTGCAGCCACAGCCACCTTGAGCAGCTGAGACACTGCCTCGGGGCACCTCATCTGGCCCTATTGAATCTCCTTTTCTCTTTCACATGCTATTTGTGTTGTCCTGGCTTGTAAGAGCACCATGGTGTCACCTTTTAGCAGTGTGAGTGGAGCAGCCCTTCTGCTCCCCTCCCCGTGTCCTGCTCACAGAAACTGAAACAAAGGGCAGGAGGAAAATCGGTGGCCGCATTTCGGTGTTCTGTGAGTTACAACGTTGTGCCATCCTGTGGAATTAAATGTGCCGGTGTGGGGTGGGGGGAAAGGAAGCACTATTTAGTTTTCCATGTGCTTTAGTGCACAACAACTGAGTGTGCTGCTCAACATCTGCTAGTGATATTTAATTTAACTTCTGAAAGTGTGAGTTTAGGTGCTATCAAAGGGATGGTTCTGATCCTGGAAACCTCTTAAATGCATAGCCCTGACATACATTAATTGCTTTCATTTAAGTAAGAAGATTATTCCTTTATCATCAGGTAATTGATTTAAAAGTGTTTCACCGTATGTTTACACTTGATACAAATTGGTGCAACCAAGAATTTAATCATTTAATAGATTTAGTCATTTAATAAAATCTGGTGGTCCTTGCATTACACTAACACCTGATGACATTTATGCATTTCTTTCTTGAGGAGGAGCTGCACAACTCTGTGTGCAGGAAGAGCATTTCAGGGACTTTAGTCTCTATTTTTTCACCAAAGGCCTTGAAAGGGTTTATTGTGTGTGAAAGGTTGACCACTGGGCTATGCATGCACATGAAGAGCAAATATTCACAATGCACACTTTTTTACTGAATATATCAGTGTAGTCTATATTGTATATGTCTTTGTGGCATTGTCTTTGCAGCATTGTCCATAGATAGGTTTTCTGTGTTTTATGGACTCTTTAGTGAAGCTGCCTGTTCATCATCAGCCTGCCCTGTTGTTTTTTGCTGTTTTTGTCTACCTGGTAGATGCTGGTGAAGATAGTCTCTGAGAAAATAATAAACTTCTAGATCAGTTGCGGAGACGAAAATCTGCCAAGTATCCAAAGTGCCTTTTAAAAACCAAATTCTAAAAAAAGCTTTTTACATTTTCATCTTATTGAGGTGACCAGAAGGGTAATGCAATAAAATATACTGCATTTAGCCTTGTTGTTGTAAACCAGCTTCTATTGATATGCAAGAATGTGTGAGAAGTCTTTCATTTGACTTTGCATGTATCTTGGGGTCATTTGCAGTATTAAGCAATCTTAGAGGTGGTCTTTAGCAATAGATTTTAAAAGTGACAAAGTAAAAATGCTCTGTAAATATATGACCAGTGGAAAATGCCTTTCTGAGCAAAAGAGTTTATTGCATTTTCTAGTTTGAGTTCTCATTTAGGGTTGATGACATTCATACCTTTACAAGCAGTTCTGTCAGGTTCTCAGTCAATGATAATGGTTAGGGATACTTGTGCTGGAAATACTTTTGGCCTGTATTCAGTTTACAAATAATTTTTATGGTTTCAGAAAAGCATTGTTATTGCTCTAAAGGATGCACAAGCATGGATTTCAGCTCCTTATACTTTTGCTTAATAAAGTGTTATTTCTTCTCTTGGTATGTATGTAAAGGTAACATAATTTTAAATTTATAGCAGATTTGCTGATGACTACGTATCTTTCTCTATATGTTCTACACTTATTTCTCCAGTGACACTTTAACTATTCATAAATTTGTTAGGTCCCAAAGCAGCATATATCCTGCTTGTAACTCTGGAGTTACCAAGCTCTTCTGTGCCTCATAGCAGCTGATAAAGTGCATTATAATGTTGAGGGAAGCTGTAGAAACACAGCTTCGATTCAGCAAAGTGTAACTCCCTCCTACTTGGATGTAAAGATGCCTTCCCCTTCTCCACCATTGCCATCTTCCCTTAAAAATTGTTATGAACAACTCTTACTACTTTGTATAATTCCTGTTTTTAAATCAGCCATCTTCTGTTCCTCCTCCCCCCACCACCACAAATATGTTATTCAGCCTTTGAGACAATAGCTGTAATTTGGCTATAATTAGAATCTGATCAGAGCAGGGAGAATGGGAGAATACCAAAAAAATCATCAGATTCCAGGGATGTGATACCATAGGCCAGATACCACTTGCTTTGCTAATGAAAGCTGACTTGCATAAGTTGCATAAATATAATTTTAATCAAAAGAAAAAAAAAATCTAACAATATCAGCTGTTACAGAGCCTAAAAAGAGAAAAGAAAAAAAAAAGCTGAGGTCTTTAAGTAAAAAAAAAAATCTTCAAAGGCATATAAAGTATTTTGATTTAATCCTGCTGGCATCTGCCTGTTTTGAACCCGAAAACAGCCTAATGTTTATCTAATAATCTTAGTGCATTTTGTAATTAAACTAATTAAGGAAAACATCTTACAGCTTTTCCCTGGAAAGGACTTCCCCCCTTCTCACTCTCATAACAGAAACTGAAAATAATCTCTTTTGTTTGCAGGGCAGATAAAATGAATTCCTTCTTATAGGCATATTCTCCAGCAAAACCCTTTTAATATTGGAGACTCAAGAAGCAATTGAGTCCTATCCAGAGGAGGCAGAAATTGCTCTTCCCTGAAACCTTTTTCTACAGAAGGAAAGTTTTTGATCTCAGGAGCTCTGCTTCCCCCCACTCGTCTTCCAAAGTCCATAAAAATGCTTCTAAGCAAAATTAGCTTCCAAGTCCATAAAATTGCAATATATCATTTAAATCATGACTTTTATAGCATCCTTTTTTTAGTACTGGAAAGGGGAAACCCATGAAAGGGTGTGAAGACCTTCTAGGCTTTGAAGATGGTTAGAGATATGATGGCATTTTCAGCACACCTTCCCATTGCCATGAAATGAAAAGTGCTTAGTTGATTAGCAGGCTGATCCAACAGAGTGAACTACAATTAAAGTCAGTGGCAGTCTTGCCAGAGTAAAAATTGCATGAACAGCCATCCAGGGACTTCTTAACTACTTTCTCAGAACTGGAACGAAATTTTCTTTTTCTTTTTTTTTTTTTTTTTTCCTCCTAGTGCTCCATCTACCTTTCTTATTTCTTACAGCTACTCCTGCTTAGACTTGATTAATTCTGCTATTAAATAACTAATATCACCCTTATATAACCCTTATATATCTAAATAAAACCAAATTTCAAAGAGCATGGGCTTTTTGGTCTAAAGGTTGTATCTATTTTCACATTTGAGCATGCTGAGACACTGAAATTCTGTTTCATGAACAAGAAAGCCCAGAATTACTTTTTGTGAGAAATGTGGTATACTGAAATAGCACATATTGTGTTAACACCTAGGCAGCACTGGTATTAAGTGTTACTGATATGAATCGTGTATCTAGCTCTAGCTCACTTGTGTCTGTGAGCAACCAGGACAGCGTGACTTCTAAAACCACAAATTTTCTGAGACATCTGCAGATGGCACCTTAGATGGTGTTAGGGACCTCTGCAAGAGTCTGCTCCCACTGGACTCTGTGACAAAATTTCTGTGGCCTTCATGGCAACATGCCTTGGTAAATACATATAACCTATTAATGTGGGCCCATGCCTGTTCTTGAGAAGCAGGATTCCCTTGCTCACCTGGGAAGCCATGGGCTGCAAGTCAGGACTTGTGTCATGCCTTTGGTCTCTGTAAGATCTGCTCTGCTGAGTGGAGAACACGTAGAAGGACCCAGTATTCACCCATTCTGACTTTGAAGGGATGTGGGTGAGACCCCTAATGAATATCAATGTCTTTTCAAGGAATAAATGGTTTGTTCCCCCCAGGAAACAGATAGGTACATTACATTAAGGGATGCAAAGGACAGTACATTTTGAAAACAAGTGTGAAAAATGTCATTTTATATTTCCAAGATTTTTTCAATAATATCCCCAGAGCTTGATGCTGTATCCCCACACGCAGCCTGTTCCCTTCCAAAAACATGTGGCCATGATCATGATTTCACATCAGAGTGTTTGACATGCAGTTGTTTTATACATTGTGCAAGTGAGTGGAAATGACATTGCTAACTTTATCACACTTTACAATTTCAATGACCAGATCAGGTGCAAGGGCTGAGAATTGCCCCTGCCAGCTTCAGCTGATCCTCAGTGTCAGAAGTAAATCAGGTTCAAAATGTTTTTGTGTAAATAGAATACAAACCAACAAAATGACCAACAAACCCCTTTCTCTAGCAATATTTTCACATGTTGTTTCGTCCAGAGAAACCAGCTACAAGGAAGAATTGAATTTCTAGAGGCTGCCAAATGTCTGTGCTCAGCAGAGACATTTTAATTAGTCAAGAGGAGCCTTTTCACTTGACCAAAGCAAAACAATACTTAAACCAATATTAAAAAAATGGGACATCGTGTCTATCACTGCTCTGGCAATTAGCAGTATTTTGTGCATGCATCTCTCATCTTCACTAATGATACTATCTATTGATAGTGTTAATGCTTTTTAAGTGAAGCCTACGAACAGCAAATGTCAGCTAGACTGGGAACAGTTCAGAGTGAAGGTGTGATTTCACTGGTCAAGTTCATTGGATAGTGGCATATAAAAGTTTGATGTTTCTCCTTGTGTTGCTGGAGTCCTCTCTGCCTTCTTGGCTGTTAATTACATCTCCTGGTTTCTATTCTTCTTTTTTTTTCTCTCCTTGTGTTTCTAATGTTGTCAAACTGATTAGCCACTAAATTACATTGCATTCAGGTAACAAGATCTCTGTTATTGATTTGCTCTGAAGGCTTTCTTTGACAGACAGACTGGCAGAATCCTTCATCCATGTTAGAGAATAATCTATTTGAAGGATTCTTCCAGATGTCACTACTATAGCAACAGCTTCTATAGTGTTAATGCTGATATTAAATAGGGTTCAGCCCTGCATTACCATCTAGCCATATGGCTCTGTTTTTTTAAACTTGAAAATGAGTTTGCTGCTTCTTCCATAGGGAGAGCTGCCTGTCTGTACCTTCTCATTATTTCCACTACCGACTCCTTTATCGCTTCCAAAATCAGATTGTAAACCTCTCAGAAGACCGTTAAGAAGGAACTCAAATTCTTTTTTTTCATCTGTAGATCTGATGAGTCTTCCTCAGCAAATTATGGAAATCTGTGAGATTGTATAATTATCTTCTTGTTTAACTTGGTATTTCAACATTTCCTGTTTGCTGTCAGTTGCTTTCTTTCTTAGGTAGGCTGACTTGTGTCCATTTCATTTCTTCTCATCTCCTATTTACAGGAGTCCCAACCCAACTTCCTTTGTCTTCTGATTTCCAGAAGCTTCCTAAGTTTCTAGGATATCTGCTATTCCTGGAGACCCAGGTCTCCTCCCCCTGCTGGTAGAAATCTTCTGGGTAGATCATTTTCCCACTGAATGCGGCCACCTTTAGTCTTTTTTCCTCATTTTGCTTGAAGTATGAGGGATAAGATTTAGCCAGCCTGTGCATGCTGTGACCCCATTTTTTATTTCAAGTAGACTCACTAAATGCACCACAGCATCAGCCCTGAAGATCACCAATGCCTCCTCTCTGACCCCAACTCACAAAGTGAGGAAACCCCACCAAATACGATGGGAGCAGCAGAGCTGGTTTGGATGCCACTGTGGAGGGCTGTGGGATGAGCAGTGGCCAAGGACCAGGGAAAGGGGGTGTGAGGGAGTGGGGCAAGGCATAAGCTGGATGGGAGGACCCTGTGTGACTGCAGGCAGCCTGGTGTGGATGAGGAAATGCAATTCCTCAGCCAGGCTCCTGGGACATGGACAAGAATCCAGTGGTGGGAGTCACCTAAGATCATGCCGCAGGATGCATGGAAGGCTTTTTGTTCCCATAAAGCATTGCCCATAAAGCATTGCCTAATTAGTGAGATACTTTACGAATAGAGTTAAAAAAGACAGGAAGGATGGTCTTGTAATTATGGGATTCAGTGGCAAATCAGGAAATCTGGGTTTAATAACCAACCGTGACACAGATTTCCTGTGTGACCTTCTCTGGATCACTTCTTACTCATCCTGTGACTCAAGTCCCAGTTCGTAATATGGGGCAACAACACTTCTTTTCTCACACCTTTTATCTGTCTTGTCCCTTTGGGCAGCTCTTCTCATGGGTAAGGAGTTTCCTCCAGCTACATGTAGCACCCTTCCCCAAAGAGGTCACTTTTGGTTCAGTTCCCTTCTCATAAATGAAAGTACTTTGCTGTTACTTCAGTTCATACAGATTGTCATGGATCTGGCAAGACTAATCATAGAATCATAGAGTCACAGAATCATAGAATGGTTTGGGTTGGAAGGGACCTTAAGGATCATCTAGTTCCAGCCTTCTGCTGTGGGCAGGGACAACTTCCACTAGACCAGGTTTCTCAGAGCCCCATCCAACATGGCCTGGAACACTTCCAGAGATGCAGCATCCACAACTTCTCTGGACTACCTTTTCCAGGACCTCACTGCCCTTACAGTAAAAAAATTCTTCCTGATACTTAATCTGCACCTACTCTCTTCCAGTTTAAAGTTCTTCCCCCTTGTCCTGTCACTACATGCCCTTGTAAATAACCTCTCTCCACCCTCTAGGCTTCTTTCAGGTATTGCAAGGCTGCAATCAGGGCACCCCAAAGACATCATTTCTCTTTCCCTGAGTAGATATTTTGATGATATGCTTCATGGCCATTTAACTATGAGGAGCCCCTTTTCATCTGAAATAACTGTATTTTTCTCAGAAGAGAAATTCAAGTGCAGTAATAAGAGAGGTGATCCCACTGATATATCACTAAGTAAAATCTGACGTGCAGCTATAATGAAAACATGAGGCAGTTTAATAATGAAAAATGTATTGTCCTGAGCTAATGGCTGAAAAATGTTTAGTGAAGGATTACACTGAAGTAAAAAACCACAAGAAAGACATTCAGATAGATTAAACATTGGGAATTCATTTGTATGTCCAGACAATCTATGGTCTGTAATGTACTTTTATAGTACGACAGGATGCAAAGGAATCATTTTTCAAAAGACTTATTATCCTTCTGGTAGGACTTCTGTAGCCTTCATCAACCACTATGGACTTTGAAACTCCTGTGTATCCCAAGTCCTTTGGTGCCATACCCACTGAGGGCTGCACAGTGACCAAGAGTCCAAGGCTGCCTGAGGGAGAAGAAAAATGCTGGCTATACCCAGGGGGAGGAACTGAATATTACTGGAAGGCTTTGTGAGACCCAACTGAATTGATTAGTGGGTGAATCCCTGCACAAAGTAGTGCAGTGGAACTGGCAAAGATGGGCCTGGGCTAAAATGCTGAATGTGCATTGAAGATGCCCTATAGAGACACAAAACATTGTTTACTGAAAATCTTGGTTCATGCTCTTTAACCTGCCTTGAGGCATTGCACATTAACTTACTGTATCTTTGGGACTTTTAAAGGGACTCCAGAGAAAGAGTCCTGCTCAGCCTCAGCCCTTTCTATTCTCTGAAAACAGGCAGGGAAAGGGAACTCTCAGCCCACTCTGTGGTTCTTTCAGGCTCCCATGTGTCTTGGTAGGGCATGTGGATGCCTCTGTCAAGCAGGCAGCAGTCTTGGTTTGTTTCATGTCCTCTGAAGAGTGAGCATTACACTTCACTGCAGGCTTTCATAAAATGTTCTGTCTGGAAGCTCTGCTTTTTTTTCCCTGCTCCTGACCGGTCTCATTTTGCCAGTTATCCATAGTGCAGGGATGTGCAAATTGTTGTTTCACCTGAAACTGAAGGGTACCTGCTCAGTGCCAGCTTTGAGGACAACTCTTCTGTCCTGTCCTTGATCTTTTATATCTTGCTGTTTCTTTTTATTTCAGTCATATCCTTTAGCTTTTGTTTTCCTTTCCCAAAACCAAAGACTCAATTTTTAAAAAAAACTTTTGCCCAGCAGTATGCAATGTTGATTGGACTATGAGGAGGGTGTTGCTTTCACAGTATTAGACAGGGTCCAGTGAAGGGCAGGGGCCAATGGGACCAGCTCTGGAGAGTTGTGATCAGCTTTTGTGGGTAAGAGAAGAGACCTGAGATGGGAGGGCCTGCCAATGAGCCTTTTGTCTCAACTCTTCTTTTGCCTCCCATGGGGTGTGTCAGATCCTGGGCTGGCATGACTCCAGATCTCAGGAGGCCAGGCTGGGAATAGTCTGATGTTCCTCATTTGCTGATTATGGCTTAGAGCCATTTCTTCCCTGCACTGAGCACTTCCTTGCACGTTAGCATTATGAACCATTAACTGGTAAACTATCTCTAACAAAGTTGCTGCCCACCACTTAGGCACATCTGTTGCACCTTAACCCACCTGACTGTCCCGGTCAAAGCCTTTCCACAGCTGGGGCCAGCTTCTTTATGCTTTTGTTGTCTGATTTTGTGGTCCGGGATTATCTCTTGTCATGCCTTCACATTTTAAAAAAGCGATGTCTTTGCAGGAGTCACGATCTCTAATGCTTTCAAAATGTGCCCACCAAGTTTTTATTTGAGGAGCACAGTGAGCAGTGAAGATGCTTCACATTACCAAATTACTGGGAGCTTTGTAAACAATTTTCTGTACAATTTTCTGCTCTGTTTTCTACTGTAGTTTCCCATTGTCTCTTTGCTTTTTAAAATTTGTAAGGTTTATTTTAAGAAAACTGCTCCCAGAGCATAAAAATCAACATAAAATCTTTTAAGAGCTAGTTTACATTGACCAGCTGTCACAGAAACAGAGAAATGTGTGGGATAGTGGTCGACAACATGTGTACAGAGGAAGGTAGGCATTTTAGAGTTGTTAAATCCTATTGCTAAGCCCAGGGCTTAACAGGCTTCACATTTTTTTGCTCCAGGGTATCATGGTACAGTGAAAGCAAGTCGATGGGCTCCATTAGCATGAATGATAGCTTCCTTCTACACACAAGTCAATTTGCAGGTAACGTTTTTTTTCACGCTGTCAAGAGATAAAGGAAGCCTTTCTGAAAGTGTCCCAGTGCTGATCTTAGGGCAAGGGAGGGTCTCAGTTCAGTCAAAGCAAATGTTTGCTGACATTGTTCAGCTATTTTGGAAACTGTTAACCATTGTTTTCAGCTTGACAAAATTAATAAGTGGATTCCCCGAATCTGAACATTAATCTCTGTCATCACCAGCTTAACTTCTTTAAACTTCAGGAGTGTTTTCGTTAAATTCTTACTTGCACTTAGTAAAAGGACTTGGGTCCTTTAGAAACCTCTATTCACATAATAAATGTTGCATGCATTTCTTGAAACTAGTTTTTTAAAGATATGGGTGCTTTTATGAGTTCTCCGTGCAGCCTTGTGCTTGCTTCCTTTTCTATTTGGTTCAGTTGGGTCTTTTGCCAATGAATGAAGTGGGACAAATGGGAGGACTTTCAAAAAAATAGACTGTAAAAGAAAGCAGCATATGTGTTAGGCTATGGAAATCTAAAGAAGACATTATTAGGGCCAGGCTTAGAATACTTGAAGGATTAGATCCCAAAACAGCATGGGTGTTACATGCAGCATATTCTAGCTATTAGGCAGTACTTGATGTCACTGTTTGCTCTTTTAAGGAGAAATTTCACCTGCATGCTCTAATGCATCAGAAGAGTTAAAACACACATAAATTACTGCCTAAAAAGGCCACATGTGAAAACTCTCAAGTGGCAACACTGCTGTAAATATTTATGCTGGAGTTAGGCACCTGCATACAACGTACCCACAATTCTTTAACAAGCTGTGGTTAGATTAGGTGTTATGGAAATAGCAAAAATGTAAATAAGATAAATTGTCATAAGACTGATCCAGAAAGTGACTCCAGGCTCAGTGGTGAATTTTCAGTGCTTCCCAAGACAGAGAAGGAAAAAAAAAATGTAGTGGTGTGGTCAGACCAGACCATCAGTTTGTGGCTGATCTCTGCTTGTTTTCCCTCAAAAACTTTCAGGTTCCTGGAGGTAGCTTTGTGTTGCTCCTTTCATTGCAGCTCTGCATGGAGCAGTTGAGGGTATTGATTTAAGCAAGGAGAGTTAACAGGGCTCTTGATACTATCACTCAGGCTGTCTGCATCCTTCTGTTTCCTGGGGTTTCACCCCCTAGGGCTTAATGTCATTAAAATTGCTGAAAATGCTACAAATAACAAGCGTAGCAGCACTTTCCAAAGACTGATGAGATTGCCTGGCAGCTTGTACAGATCTGGCCCCATGAAGTCAGTGTTAACATCCTGCTAACTTCAAGAAGGTAAGATTTTTATTCTTCATGTGTATCTGTCTGCTAGAGCATGCCACTGCTGCCCCTTCATGCTCTTTCATTTTCCATTTTGTTACTGAAAGGAAACCCAGCCCCAGTTCACAAGGTACCAGGAACTAGAAGTGTACAAGGAAATTGGCAGGAACTGGCTTTTGGTTTATGGGCAGACGGTCTGCATTTGTAATGAAGCTTCTTCTTTTTACAAGAACCTCCATGGCTTTATAAAAATTCTGTTCTCTCTCCAAGGACATCATGGCTCTGTCTCATTTATGGGGCATGGTGCAGCATGCCTTATTCACCCAGCAGTGTTTGCCATAGCCAGACATAACCTTTAATATTAATTTATTTCGGGGAGATAATACAACAAGCTCTGCAGTGGCTTACTAAAAAAGAATTCTGATGAACAATGTCTCTGAAGAAAGTGTTTGCTTACATCTCTGACCTGCAAGTTGCTGGAGGCTAGGAGAGTATTATGGTTGGGAAAATGTACCAGGAAAACATTGCTGTATTTTTCCTTGTTTTGTACCCCTCCAAAGTTATCTGCTTTTGGCCCCTGTCCCCATGGTTTTGGGTTTGTTTTTTTGTTTGGTTGTTGGGGTTTGTTTTTTTTTTCAGTATAGGTATGGGAAGCAGCCATCCCCAACAGAAGCTAAAACAAAACAAACAAAACATATTAAAAAAATTTTAAAACAACATGCACAGAAGGAGGAGAGGTGAAGAGAAGACACTGGGGAGGAAAAATACCTAGGTGATCACAAGTGGCAAAAATTATAAACAGAGATAGAGAGGAGAGACTGCATTGAAAACAGAGAAACATAACAGGGGGCACTTGGCAGGGCAGCCCAGCTGCCCTCATTCCTCCCTTGAGGCACCCAAGAAGCTGCCAGATGGAAACCAGGGGTATCCTGCAAGGAGATGTGGCAGGGCCAAGCATTGCAAACAGGTCCTGCCATCCCTGACTGCCAAATTTTCCAGGCACACAGAACTAGCTCAGGGTGTGATGTCCCGCTGATGCTCCTGCCTTCTGGTGAGGAGAGCTCTTAGCACACTGTGTCTGGGTTGGTGAGGCAGTGGAGTGGGCGCAAGGACTCATAACAATGCCATCAAAGTGTGCAAAGAAGTCTCTCTGGACAGCATCTTCTCTTGTAGAGCAGCATGAGAGAGGGCACCTGGCAAGGCTCATAAACTGGCAAGCCAGCAGAGATGGGAATGCTTTGGAAGGGCTGAGGCTGCCAGCAGCACAGACTGCTAAAGTACAAAACTCATAGCTCTAATCTGCTGCAGTCCTGCCTCTAAAGCAGTTTTGCTTTACTCTGAGGCAGGGAATAGTTTGCACCTCTGTTTCTAATGCCTTTCGTGACATACTCATATCCCAGGAGAGCAGATTAGATCAGTCTGTTTCCAAGTGTCCAAAATTCTCTTTTTCTGAACCACAGAGGATCTAAGGAAAAGCAAAATCAAACAGAGCTGATCCATGGCTATCATGGCTGAAAGATGGACTCAAAGAGTGGGTTAGACCCTGGGCTACCTTTTCTGATCCATACCATTTGGACTCTGAGACACTGGACCTTGTGCAAGAAACTTATTCTCAGCACCAGCTTCCTGGGCAAATAATAATAAACACACTGTGCAGTAAGAAAGCTCATGTATAACTTCTGAGGCCAAAAGTGGCATTCATGGTATTAGAGGTCTCTACAACATATTTTTGACTGAGTAATTGACTTAGCATTTTTGAAAACAAAGCCATGTCCTTTATGAAAAGAAATGCTGGTTCACCTGTGCCTTCTGTCTGCCTGACAAAGTTTAATTATCAGTTTTAGTGGAGCTTCTCTCTAGCCAAGCGTGGGAGAAGAATGAAGACAACCTTCCTTAGATGCAAACTGCTGCAGCTGCTTGGATTTTTCTGGCAACTCCATGTTTTGGGAGAGGACTCCACACCCATCAGGGTGTCAGTGATTACAGGTGAGGCAGTGGAAGGTCTGCACTGGTAGAGGAAAGGTCACTGAAAAGATGGACAGTTAATGCAGGCAGAAATCCTATTTTTAACATTTTTCTGAAGTTCTTTACAGGTGTTATAGACAATGAGCTGTGAACCTAATGGCAAGCCATTGCTAGATTGAAAGCTGGGGATAGAGCCACCTTTCTCCCTTCTCCACTGCTCCTTCTGTCCTCTGCTGCATCCATCTCTGCTTCCTCAGGCATTGGGTACCTGGTTCCTTGCAGTGTGATAAGAGTTGGATGGGCTTAGCTTCTTTGGCAGGTTTGCTGCTCCAGAAAGATCTCAGAGAGCTAGTTTGGGAGGAACTGAACTGCAGCCCCCCATGAAGAAGGGACTTTGCTGCTCTCACCACTCCCCACACTGCGCTGACTGAGGAGTCTGAGTTGCTGTGAGAGGAAAATCCCCTCACTGAACCATATATATATATATATATATATATATATATATATATGTATCTATACGTGTATATATGTATATATATATATATATATATATATATATATATATATATATATATATACATGTATAGATGCATACACACACATATATATTATATATATATTTATATACTGTTAGCTGTTATTTTTCCAGGCAGCATTTTCCTTAAGGAAACATGACTGAGTACCTCACAGCCTGTGTTACCTGGGTCTCAGCCTGGGTCTCAGGAATTAGCAGACTGTCCCTATTCTGTCTCTTTAGGGAATTTGTCTGTCCTCCATCTCTTGCACAGGAAGCAATGTACATGTACCCAGAGCTAGAGGGGTGGCCATCTCTCCACCCATTTCTCTCTGTTGCATGGGATACCTCACAGAGGTGCACTGTCCATTCCCATGCCTAGCACAGGGATGATCTGAATTACCCAGCGTCCACAATCCTGCCCATCCTAACCTTAAATCCAAGGCAAGTCAGACTCAGCCTGGTGGGAAGACATGAGACCACTCACATGGCTGCTCACCTGCATCCTGCTTACCTGCATTGAGTGATACACATGTTATTTTTCTCAGGTTATTCAAATGAGATCATTATGGGAATATTCCTCTCCCCTACAAAGCTTCTCAGCAATTTGAATTTCAGTTGGGAAGGAAGTTATTAAATGTGAAGATTAGAACTGACCTAATTCTTACAGGAAAATTTAAACAAAAGCCTGAAACTTTGCCCATTCTGCACAGTTGAGGCTCAGTGACTAAACAGATGCTTGTGTGACCAAGGGGTGTATGAGCCCTTGAACTAAGAAATGGAGCCATGTCAGAATTTAAATCTGTCAACTTCTATAAATGTGATTTAAATGACAAAATCCAGTGTCTTCTTCAAGAAACTTTTAGAAGAAAGTAAAATGGTGTAAAAATATTTGTTTAAGGCTCCTCAGACTTATCCTTTCCCTGAAGTATTTTCTTCTTTGAAATTTTAAAATAGAATATGTTATTATTAAGGCTGATCTGCATGTACATTGAATGGAGAATGTACTCCAAATACTTCTTTATTAAAAAAGCACTAAAAATACTTAAGTTCTCTTTATCTTCCTCAGCCTCTCAGACAACTTTGTGTGAGAGAATACCATTTACAGACTGCTGTGAATATAAGATCTTTGTGAAGATCTTTGCTTGGATCTTTGGCTTCAAATCAACAAAAGAAAAAAAACCAAGAAAACAAATAAGCTCAGTCTGTCTGTCTGATTATCTAGGCACCTATCTGGGTTTTATAATCTTGTTAGTACCTGAGTATGCTCTACCTAAAATCAACAGCAACAGCACAGTCTCTGCTGAATTCTCTCTCTCCATACTCGGTGTGGGTTTCAGATTCCTGTGAATTCACCAGTAAATTCCCCTCTTGTTCTCTCTCAAATTTTGAGAGTAATGGCAGATTACTGGAATGTGGGAGGGTATTTGGTCCAAGTTATTTTTTTCTGGTAAGAAGGCATTTCTAAAAAGAGAGATGTTGCTGTGTTTCCTGAAGAGACAATCTCTGGACTCACTCAGCTGATGTCCTCTGGACTCTGCACTGTGGGATCCTGTGGCTGGGGCTTGCATTGTCTCCTCTTCCCTCAGTGCTGCTCAGGCTGTACCTGTGCCCTGGCAGCCACAGAATTCCAGTCAGGCAATGCTGCACAACAAGACCTCAGTCAGAAACCTAGGAACTCACCATCTCATCTCACATATGCTTAAGAGGTTCCAGAAGTTTAAATGAGTGATTAGAAGTACTAAATTATACCTGCAAATTTAGAGTTACTTAAATACCTTTCTCCCTCTTAAAAACCTCCTGAAACAATTTTCCTCTTATATTTATACTACTGACTTGGACTCTCTATTGAATAATAATGTTTCAGCCTACATGAAGCTTTAAGTAATTTTTCAGTTTGTCTATAATCCAGCTCTGAGGTAAACAGGCTCAATTCTCTAGAAACAACTGTGTTGGAAAGAAAAAAAAGTGCACCTCTTGTCTTTGTTCTGGTAAATTGGAGTGATTCATGCTCCTTCTGAGTGGTCTTGATATGTGTTCAAAGTAAGTTTCCAGTAACACACTTCAAGGTATTTCAGAAGGGAACACTGGAACATTAGGATTCTTCTATTCCTTACAGGTATTATCTCCAGCAAGAGAAACTAGTCCTTGTACAGGAGATTAGAAGTCCCCTCTTCCTTTAATGAGGCCTTTTGTTGTTATCTCTTTACCTGTGTGACAATAACTTTATCTTAGCTTGTTTAGTATGGAATTCTGGGATTCTTTTCTGGGTCACTTTCACCACCATCTGGTAATTATTTTGGCTGTGTTTAGGCAGAGGATGTCTACACAGCTCACATTTCTGCTCTCTTGCACTCACTGCTGAGCGAAGCACAAACACAAATAACTTCAGGATTTGGTTTGACAGGTCCAATCCTATAGAGAACACAGTTGTCTACAGGTTATATGGCACAACACCTGCTAATATCTGACTTCCCAATCCCTGGGTGAGGGCCTTGTGATACCTGTTGAGTCCTTGAAGTGAATTTGGCATTTCAGAGTAGGTTTCACCTCCTGCAGATATCCTGCCCACAATTGCCTGGTGTTAGCCAAGGGAACAGCTTGTACATTGTGGTTTCTGGTCCTCCAGCATCCAACTTGGAGTTATCTGGCTTCCCTTGCTCTGGATTTGTCACTGTGCAAAATGGTGTAAGCCATTCTGTGATGACCCATGCACCTCACCAAGAAAGGTTCTTTTCTTTTGCAGCTCATCAGGAGCATTGAGCTGTCTCACTTCCGTGCTGTGGGTACCTGTAAGGGCCCTCACCCCAGAGTCTTCCTAATGTACTTCTCTACCAGTGAGCATGAAGTAGTCCTGAGACCAGGATCAAGAACCTAGAGCTTTTGCTTCCTGACTCTGCCTCCTATGTTACCCCCTATTTGGAAAGCCAGCTTGGCTCCCTTTGTGGGGTATGCATGAAGTTCCTCAGCTTTCTGTGTCAGGACAACCCTGGCATTGCACACAGGTCTGGAGCTAAAAACCTCAAAACCTTTTGGCCAGTGAAGACCTTCTAGGGTTTTGATGGCAGCTGAAGAAGGTCTTCCAGTGTGGTGGATGTGAATATGCCCAAGGAGTGGAGAGAGCTGACATAACAACTCAGAGGCACTGCTGGGGAAGGTCTCCCTCTGACCCTCCCCATGCCCACTGCTTCCCATGCCCACCTGTGTGCTCCTTCAGCTTGTTTTGTGCCATTTGTCATCCTCTGAGGATGCTGGCCCACAGCTTGGCTCAGAGCTGGGGAGATGGAAGGAATGGTGACTTCAGTCCTATCCCCATCTCCTATTGCCCATTAAGGGCCTTTTGAGTAGGTTCAAGAATCCCCACAAAAAACCCCAAACCCATTGAAAACTGACTAGTAGTCCAACCTACATAGAACCCAAGGCATTTTATCTGGAATTATTCTCCCATCTAGCCCTTCTGGAGACCAGGGCTTGGGGAGGGGTGGTTGAGTCTCCACCAGTGTCTGGTGAGTCAAATTCCTGTTTGATAGTGATCAGCATTGTTCTGCACAGTATCATGAAACTTGCCCATCACAAATGAGTTGTAATGATCTGTGCTAGCTGAGATTTTGCCTTTTATTCCTCTCTCAAGTTACATGGAAAAATCAATTTGTTAATAACATCATAGTTCCTAGAATATAAGGGTGCGTCCCACAGCTGGTAACCTCTGCTGTGGAAAGAAGAGGAGCAGGACAGTGTGCAAGTCAGGACTGGAGAGACCTGGCAGGGCTGTGGGGAGCTGGAGCAACTTGCACTGCATCTGCAGGCACACCACATATGTGGAGCAGCACTCAGGAAAAAAACCAGGTTGTTAATATGCTATATGGAGAGATAATTTAAAAGCCTGCCCATAAAGAGAAAAGCATTATTCCCAGAGCAGTAAAAGGCATTCCCAGTTGTGCTAGTTCTTGTTTCTCCCACAACATACCTCAAGCTCAAGCATTGGAGAGGTGATTATGTGTGTGTGTACCTCTTAGGTCTGCCCTGGTTCAGGGGCTCCCCCTCCACCACGAGTGTCTGAAGCCATGATTAGCCACCTACTTATGCAGAGGTTAAAATCTGGCCTTTAACCTCTTTCCTTTTTAGTTAAGCTTCCTGTGAAATGGGTTTAACAAATATAAATGGCATGTTATTTAGAGTAATACTTTTAATGAGGTGACTAATAAGTGTAAACAGGTACTTAGCTGTTAGCATAGGTGTATCTGTTTAACCCAACTTATTTTTACCCAAGGAGTTTTTCACTTCTGCAGTATTGCCAGGTTGCCAAGTCCTCGCTGTCAAAGATCTCCCTATTAGTAAGAAGCCTGATGCTGTAAGAGGAATTGGGCATTTCAGGTCAGTGTGTCAGGACGTGAGAGAATTAACGCTACCACGAGGCTTCTTCAACAAGCTCTTTTAACAGCAAGACATAATTGTTAAGAGAGATTGCACCTGAAAACTGGAATGTAACAAGAAATTACAACAGGGATGAACTGTCTCATTTGCCCTTATGTTCTGGTACCTATAATGCCACAATTATTACAACAGTGCAATATTTTCACTTCCTTCTGCGAGGACTTTGGGCTTCCTGTATTTTGGCTGCTGGTCCACGTACCACTAGAGATCCTCAGACTTCTTCTCTGAGTGTTCCTGGGAGATATGAGGGGGCACAGAGCCTAAGACAATTCTCTACATGTGCTCTGCAGGGGGGCACTCTGCCCCATCTCCATTCTTAGGAATACAATTTGGGGATATGTAAAGTGATCAAATCTCCTGAAGTGGAGGCTGCAATTGAGAAACTATGCCCATACTCTGAAGGTGAAACAACAAACACAATACCAGAAATCAGGCTAGTGTTGCTACATTTCTCTCCAAATGAAAGTAGCTCTGTGGTAATTGCATGACAGATCTGGTGACTGATTCCGAGAAGAACAAGGGTTTCTTAGTACTTGCAGTGTTTAAGGGTCAGGCTGGTAAAAATATTTAAAATGACTGCTTTGGCACGTGACCTTGTCCAGAACAGAGTCACTGCCTCGTCTTTTACACCACCCTGTTGAGTTACTGGAAGTTCAGAAAAGCACCAAGCTCCACAGGAAACTACACTGGAAGCACTGGCCCTGGCTGCCAGGGCTAAAATCTTTCAGCAGCTTTACTTGTCTCAAAGTGCAGAAGTGGCTCAGATGTTTACTCAGCTCCACCTACTCTTTTGGGAAGTCGCAGGTGTGTTTTGGCATGGCTCAGCTTTGTTGTTGGTTACCTGCTCTGTGTCTGGAACATATGGTATTGATATGATGCTCACATTGATATGAGCATTGCAGCTCATATTGCCATGATGTAGGGAAGAATGGAAAGGAAAGCCAGCTAAAGGTCATCTGAGAAAGAAACCAGATCTGAGTTCACTTTAGAAAGTCATTAGAAAGCAAATGAGGACACTAAACGGATGCAAGGGTGGGGAAAAAAGCAGAAGGCTGATTGTGAAGAGCAGGCAGTGGAATTAGGACATTCTCCAGATGGACTTTACAAGGATTAGTCCCTAAGGCCATAGTTAGCTAGACTGGCCTTGGAGGTTAAGCTTTCTCAGTAAGCTACTAGTACTTTTCCTCTGAGGAAAAGCTATCTATTCTTTTTTTAGATGACTAAAGTTATTTTAAGTTTTGGTGTTTGTGATACGTCACCTTTTAATTAACTGATTATTTAAGGACAAGCCACAGCATAAGGTCAGATGGAAACCCAGAGGCTATATTTGGTCAGACTGATAGGAGAAGAGGAGTATATTCCATTTGAATCTAAAGTTGGTAATCTTTTAATTCTGTCCTTTCTTGGAGTGTGAACAGCAAGAACAACAGGCAAGTGAGGAGATGTGGTTCAGTGTAGGGAGACACCCCTTCTAGAATGGACATTCAAAACTCCAAAATGTTCTGTGCTCCATAACGATTTCACAAGTATAAGATGACACTTGATGCTGTTGTCCCCAATTTACAGCTTCAAGCCAAACAGTTTAACAAAGGAAACAAAAGAAATGGTTTATTGGCATTATTAGAGGCTCCAGCTATTGATATGCAATGGCACTGGTCACAGTGTAATTGAACCAATTCTCCTACAGCCAGTGAGGGGCCATTATAACCTAGTTAAAACTGGGTTTTATTTTCTCTTCTTTCAAAATTTTAAGTTTTACAAAGTGGCCACTTGAATAAAGCCCTTTCTCCCATGTCATTGGAGAATATTTTAGGAAGAGAGTTCTGTTTAGCAAAGGCCACCTAGTTCCCATTTCTTGAAAGGAAAATATTATGTTGTAGAGTAACCCAACATCTACAGTCATAGGAAACAGCATAGGAAAATGACCATAAATAAATATGTTTATGACTTGAAGTTTGTGGTGTAGCAGTTATTTTAATGTCTGGGGAAAGATTGGGGAAGTATAGAAGATTGTATTTTTTTCCTTTTTTTTTTGCACGCTGTTGAAATTATTAATAAACGTTTAATGTATCTATTATTTGCACTGAAAGAAATAGAAAAACATAATGTTCCTTGAAATTCTACCTTCACTCTTCTGTATAAAATAAAATGGTGCTCTCAAAATGAATACTTTTTTTTTTTTGATTCGGTAGAAGCTCATAATTCAAAAGAAGTTTGAGTTTCTGTACCATAAAGAGAGACTTTCATTTCTTCCTTGGTAAAACAGGAGTGCTCTTTGACATCCCCAGTTTTGTGTCTGGCCACCTTTGATGTAGCTTGAGATAAAAATTCCCCTTCAGTTCAAACTTTTCAAACTGAGAACATCAAAATATTTTTCTGTAAGGAGACAGTGAAACAATTAATTTAAAATCTATCTAAAGAACTCCATTCATTTTGACCAACATTAAATTATTTACTATTTTAGCAAATAAATTACCCATGCAAGAAGAAAAATATTGTTCAAATTTCTTTGTGCTCTCTTCTTGTTCCTCTTCTAAGTCAGTATTGCCATTCCCTGAAAAGCAAGGAGACACACTTGGGAGCTACAGGGATATAAAATAACCACTAAAAACAGTAATCTCAGGATATTTTCAGTGGTAAATCATGGTCTAAACAAAGTTTTACAGATATATCTGAATAACTAAAAAGAAATTAATGAAAATCTGTAAGATCCTATCTAGTTACCCTTTAACAATCAAAAAGTAATAGGAAAATAGTCAAATTTGCTGCCCAGCTATGCTTTGTTACGTGCTCAGCCTTGGGAGCACCTTCAGGCTCATGTTTTTCTCTCTTTTCTTCAGACTATATTTCCTGTAGAGGGTCCTATCCCTGTGTTTCCCAGGCCTTTATGTGAATGGAGTCAAGAAAAGCCCTACAACAAATCCCACCCCTGTTCTTTCCAGCTCAGACTTAGCATTTGCCTTCCAGGACCTGGGCATGGGAAACTCCCCTTAAGGGAGCAGGGATGCTACTGCAAGGCCTGATGGGTGGCCAGGATCTCCCCTGGAGCCTCACAGCAAGAAAGGTGGAGACCTGCCCTGAGTATGAAGAGAGGATCAGCTGCTGACCTAAAGCCAGGTCACAGCAGCATGACTGATGTGCCTCGAAACCCATCACCCTGAAATGCCAGTAAAATAAGGTAAAAAACGGCGTCACTTCTGCACATCCTTCAGCTGTTTCAAATTTTAGGGTTAATGTTTTGCACAAAAAACATTATGATCTTTTAGTACTTCTCTTTTCCAAAACGGAATGACTTCAAAAAAGCCTTTTTTGGCCCATCAGACATTTTTGGCAAATGAAATGTACAACTTATTTAGCTAGTCAACATATGCTGTCCATTTGCCAACAGGGATTTAGTTTTGCCTCAAGTGATCAGTTTGTACTGTAATTTCTGGACACGGGAATAATAACACTGAACACATGTATTGTTGGACTATTGTCTCCAGAAGATTAATTAAACATATGATTCAGATCTTTCTTTTCTTAAGTTCATAATACTCATGCAATTTTGCTAAATGAAGACCTGTTTACTGGCAATAAATGTTCATATTGGTTTAGTCTGTAATATCGTGGACATCTATCAGAACCATAGCCCTTGTTTCAATACAGGGAATGTGCACAGACTGAAGTTTCTGGTTTAAACATCAAGTAAAAAGGAAAGTACTTAGGTCTTTCAACACACTTGTGTGTGACTCGAGCTGGTCTGTGCTGCTGTGAAGAAAGGGAGTTAGTGAGAAAGCCATATGGGGAGAATTACAGCATAGGTGCAGGTAATACCTGTGGGTGGATTGATCAAAGAAGATATTTTCTCTTCTCTTTATTTACAAGAGTAAACTGCAACTACATGAGGTAGTTGTACCAGTGCTTTGGAATTCAACGTAAGATTTACCCAGCTAAATTTGATTTTTGTTGTCTTTTCTGTGCAGATCTGTCTGCTTCCTTTGCATGCCTGCACAGAGAAAAAGGATGTATTCAGGCCTAGGTACGTGTGTTTTACCAGCTGCAGGCTGCTGAGCAGGCAGTGAGGGGAATGGAGTCACTCCAGACTTACCAGTCCAAAATCCTTCCATGTCTGGGCAAGTGGTGAACTCAGAGGTGGAAAACAGGGGACAGTTTTAAGTGTTAAACTACTTATAACAATACATTATACCAGAGTGGATGAAAAAATAATGGGGGTGGTTGGAAAACTGAAAATAGTACAGATGAGGAAGATTATTGGCAGCATCAAAGCCCAAAGTTCCTATCTGGCGAAGAAAAAGGGTGTGGGAACTGAAAATTAGAACAAAATTTGTATATTGCATTTCAGTCTAAAATGGTGACTGAAATAATGAAAGTCTATGTTTCCCTTCCCCCCTCCCTGCTTTTTTTGGCATCTTGAGAAAAGGGAAGCTTTGGGCAGAGCAGATGTTTGGGGAATTCCCCAGTGGAAGGCCTGCTTTGCCATGGAGACTTTTCCTTTTATTAGTAAGCCTCAGTCACTGATGATCCACACCAGTCCAGCCAGGAGGCCCCTTCATCCATCCCGTGGGACCAGACCTGGCTTAAATGCCTGGGGCAGATTCTGCCTCTTTCTTGGGCCCCTTCCTGCACTCACACCCTGTGTCTGCCTTCCTGCACCTTCTCCCTCCTTCTCTCCCTGCTGAGCCCTGGGGCTCTCTTTTCCCATTTTGCCATATTCTTAGAGACCTACTGAGTTACACAGCTACTCATTCACAGTGAAAGACAGCAATTTGGTTACAACCAGATAACATCCCAGGAGAACGTGGGGTCCAAAGCAAAAGCAGCCTGCTGCCCCAGAGTGTCTGACCTGGCTGAGCAATGCCTTCAATTCTAGAGAAAGCCTACAACTTTTTGCACTATCTGGTTTTCCTTCCCTCTTGTTTGCTTTCTCCAGGACCAGAATGTGGCCTCCAAATGACCAACTTGTGAATCCCCAAGTGAAATAATTTTCTCTTTGGCCCAAATTAAAGAGCTTAATTGAATAAGAAATTAGAATTGGATGTCACCTAACCACCAGAGGGACTTCCTGTTAAAACATCTTGCCATTTCAAATGTTTTGCTATGTTTTGAAGTTTCCTGATCTTGTGATTCCGACCTAAAAAATACTCAGATTTGGACAGAGACATTCTCAGAGCAGGTTAATTTCTGCCACCAAACCCATGTTAACTCCTCTGTGTAGCCAGTGAGTTCTCAGGGCCATCACGTTTTAATCCCTCAACCAAATTTTCTATATTTTCAAAATATCTTTTCATATGAAGGACCACAATATTTTTCACATCCTAAGTGAAAAAAAATACTCTGTTAGTATAGTGCCAATAACTCCTGCAGAGGAATGTGAAGCACAAGGTAAGGAAGATAAATGAAGGAGTACATATAAAGGAGGAACTCTGAGAACATTAAAAAAGTGAAACTTGAGTGGAAAACCTACTTGTGACAGGTGATTTCATACACAGGATTTTTTCTTGGAGGTGTTTTGATTTAGACTAGTTCATAAAAAGGGATATAGAACAAAATACCTGTTTGAATGTGTTTGTAGAAATACACAGAACAAAACCAAATGAGCGTGGCCTGAACACCCTGAGTTGGATACCATGTACCTTAGATAGGATCAGAAAAGACAGAATGTAGGGGTAGTCAGACTCCCTGTTGTATCACTTGCACTTAATACAGTTGCTGTGGCAGAGCTCTGTTTTGGCTGCAACTCAAAAAAATGTTTATCCTAATTAAATGTTTATCATAAGCATTAACTCAGCACTTTTGCAGGGCTGGCTTAAAGGATGTTGAAATTCAGTATTTTAGTTCAGCACAGTGTTTGTAAAGATTTCTGCTTTCACTCTTGCAGTTCTTTCCAGGAATACCTCTTTTGGCAGAGTGCTTCCAAGCAAGAGGCTCCCAGAGAAGAGGTGGCAATGAGGTTAGGAACTCCCTGGGAGGTTGCTGACTACCCCAGCAGCAAATTCCCATTTCGTTGTCTTGCTTCCCTATAGGGAAGTTTTCAGCTGAAAACTGCAGAGGTTGCAGTCAAAACAGACAGAGATGCAGGTATCACTTCTGAACTTTAACAAGTTTCTCTCTTCCATGCAGTCAGGAAAGAAAGTGGTATTTTCAGTGAAATGAAACTTGGCCTGATCAGCAATATTTAGAACATGGAAGGAGAAAGCGTTGACATCAGCTGATATATTCTGAGTCTGGGGCCAGAGATTGTGTCACATCATGTGAGAAGGATAAAACCTTCTTGTCAGTGACAAACATCAAATGTTTTGTGGTAAGATCTGCTGCCTAACAATGGGATGATAATTATAAAAGAACACTTTTTTCACATTAAACCTAGAAGTATAATATCTCCACAGAGATGTGTTCAGGGCCAATTTCCAATCTCAGTTACATTAACATCTGTTTAGATTAATTTCATTCCAGCTTTTTGCAAGCTTCCTTTATTGTAACCAGGGAGAGCTCCTGGGAATTGCCCTGACCTTGGCATTCATTCTCTCATGGCTGACTCTCACATATTCTTTTTCACACTACAGAAACAAACTTTTCTGAAACTAAGATGGTTGGCTGGCATGTTAACTGTGGATGGTCACTAATAGGTCATTGCTGGTGTGTTTTAGAGTAATGATTTCCACACCAAAATGAAGCAGGCGTAATAGTCCAGTACATTTTCGATCAGAATATGTATTTAAGGAGAGAAAAGGAAAAAAGAACCCAAGAAAGTCCCTGGATGAGACAGCAATAAGGCAGTGGATACAAAGGCTACAGGTCCTGCAGGTAGGATCCATAACACCAGGTAGGCTAGGCGAGAAGATTAATTAATTACCAATAACAAAGGGCTACAAAATTATGCATTAGAAATATTTTTATTTTTCCTGTGGCATCTACTCCAGTTTCATATGAATGCATGCTCATCAGACCATGATGTGAGAATGAGATCTGCAAACACTCTTTAAGCACTTACTGGACAGGTTTAAGTCCCACTAGGAAGAAGAGGCATTGCAATCTTTTGTCCCAATCCTTCTACGCCTGTGCCCTAGCCATGAGCCTATGATATTAAAAAGGTGGGAATGAACATAACAAACGGCTTCCTTCCCTCCTCCAGCATTTTGTGTAGGTGAAGGGAGTGTGCCTGGGCACTGATTGTGATACTTTGTAGGTATGGGCTGCAAAGGACTTCTCTGAGCCACCGGGTATTTGATAGTGGCAGCAGAAGGGTCACACATCATCTTTAGGAAAGCAAGGGAGTGAATTGCAGGCAATGCACTGTACATGCCTTGTACAATTAGCTGTACCAAACTTGGAAATCTGACAAGCCTCAGTCTCTCCTGTGTGCTCTAAGAGGTACTTACATGTCTCATATGCTGCTTTACAGGGAAACAGTGGTGCTGGAAAATCATAGCACTTCTTCTGAGCTGCAGTAAGGCCATGCATGTGAGAGACTCTAGGAGATACAGTCTGGCCAGGGAGAATAAAATGCTAAAAATACAGACCTTCTGTGGCACAGAAACATTTTCAAAAACTGATGTATTTTCAATTCTGCCACATGAAATAATCTCTGAGATGCCAATTTAGTTTGGTTAAGGCAATCAAGACTTTCAGAGGGAGGGATATGATGGACTCTCTGAAAGAAACTTGCTCTGTTTTCTGTGTTGGCTAGTGATTTTGAATGATCATTTTAAAGCTTTTTGATATAGTATGATTTTCAAAAGTTTCTATGCACTGACTGTCTGAGGACTGGGCTTATTTATGTGAACAAATAGGCTTTGGAAGTTAGACTAGACATGCTCTTGAAGACAGGAAAAGGAAGAAAACTCCGTGTCACAAAACATATGTATAGGGATGGGAGAGGGGAAGAACATGTGCTGGTTGTTTCCAGATAAAATTGTCGGTAATATTGCATCCCATAACACATTTATAGATATCAATTTCTTCCAGTAAAGCACAGTAGCTAATAGGAAGTGGAAACTCCGAGTGTTATTTTTTAGTATCCTTATCCTCTCTACAAAGTTTAAATGCAAGAGCCAAGGAAAATGCCAATGTAATGATGTGTTATGAGACAGCAGGTTATTTGACCTCCTTCCTTTGAAGTTGGCTCTTTTAAGATAGCTTCTTTGTCCTGCTTCTCTTAGAAAAAGTAATTCCTGTTCCCATTGTTGTCAGCACAAGCTTATCAGTGACTTAAAAAAGATGACAGTTAGGATACCAGAGAGTAAATTCTTTGAAATCCGGAAACTATCCCGTTTACAAAATTTTGAACCCAGAATTCAGATCCCTGGATAAAGATGTAATTTAAACGCGTGGGTTTTTGGAAGCCCATTTTGGAAAATACAGTTCTGTACAAAAGAAAATTAAGAACGAGATACCAGTAAATGGTCATAGCTTTGGTTATCTCCCCCTTAGTCTTTTTCACATATAGGCCCAGAAATACATTTTGCACTCTGAGTGTACCAGCTGTGCTAAGTGCCTTGTGAGTTTGGCCAGAAGATGAACTGCAAAGCAGGTTTAAATTTCAGATTTTGAGTAGTTTGGGAAATGTTAATAAAAGATGAGATGTTGTTAATATAAGGAGTATCAGCTTGTTTCTAAGTGCATGCTTTCCTGTTCCTGAACCACATTGACTATGCTTCTTTTATTAATCCCCATTAAAAACTTCAGAATTTTAACCCTGGCTTTGGGAGAGGTGCAGAGTCCCCTGTGTCCCAGCTCTTTCTCCCCTGCTTACACCAGCCTGTGTCACCGTGGGAGCTGCTGCCTGTTACTAGACAACAAATCCTGGAAGCTTGTCCTTCACTTGGACAGATCTGATGCATTGAAAAGAAGCACTTATGGTCATCGCCTCAGAAGGGCTGTTTCCCAGCAATTTTCCCTGTAAAACAACTGCAAGGATCCACGGGGGGAGCCCACACACATTAATAATTTCACACCTGGCATCTTAGAGTAACCTGCTTTTCCTTTTATCAGCTTGTTCTATCCCAGTTTATGCCAGTCTTGTGTTATCCCACTGCCTTCTCATTTGCTTGACAGCCAAATCAGACTGATCTTCTGTCTTTCTTAAATGACACCCTTCAGCACCTCCCTTCAGTCCACAAAAGGAATGAGATCTTTGCCACCCTTCACCCTGCCCTTCCTCTGTGTGCCACATTTGTACAAGTTTGTTCTTCTCTGGAGAGTAAAATCATCAGGGCCCACACTGTTCATTTTCTTAGACAGGGAAAGAGGAAATTCAGCAAATGTGTTAGTACAGGCTGAGCATAATAATGCTCACCTTGCTGCTCTTTGAATTTGCCTTAAGGCCAGTTGCATTAATATTATGATTCTTGATACATCTATGGGTATTGGAGCCTTCCAGAGAGTTGAATAACTAACAGGAAGCAGGAATTCTGTTAATTTATTTTTTAGAATCCACACAATTGCAGAATTTATAGTTTTTGAACTTAGGTGTGTTTTCTGGTACATAGGCTTTGACAAAAGACATATTCTGTCTCTTGTTTTGAGACATATTTTTTTAAGGAGTAGCAAATGCAATTGCTCCTTCAGTAATACTATTCACTTTACTTCTGCTCCTGGAAGAAACAGTGAAAATGATTTCTTAATTTTCTGTGCAAAACCACGTCAGTGAGACTATTCGTGTGAACAAGATGAGTGGTAGTTAACCTCAATTTAGCAGGGGAAATGAAAGTGCAGTATATAAAAAAACATGCTATCACTGGCTTTCTGTTCAGGCACTAATGCTATTTTTAGAAAGATCAAATGCATTAATTTTGCAACCTATGTCCTGCCACAGAGCTGCACATCTACGTAACTACTGACAAAATCTTGCATAAATCTCTGAGCAGCCATATTGCAACAGAGTGGGAAAGCTAAGAGTCAGACAGCATGTGAGCAGGCTGGAAAAATGAGGGCAAGGTACCGAAACCACCAGAAATGCAGAGAAGTTAAACACGCTGGCAAATTTTCATGGTATATTGCTCATAGTGTAGTTATCCGGTTGTGAAGTTTGTTAAGAAATGGATGTAATGCTCCATCTAATTGCAAACAGCTGCCTATTAGGCAGCTTGGCCAAAAGATTTTAATTCCACCCTATGATGATGAAGGAAATGGGCAACTGTGGTTCTGTGCTGTGTGTGAAATTTCTGAACGCTTCTTTGCAAAGTCACAAAGTGTGGTGCAGAGCTGAGAAAAGTCTTTTGAATTGACTGCAGGCTTTAATGATGCAATCTCTTCCTAGTTTTACCAGAATGAGTTTGGAAAGCACGGACCTGCATAGGAGATCAAATTCCAGTTTTTGTCAGCTTCACAAAGTTATTTCATATGAGGCTAGTGACTGCCAGCGGTGAAAGTGGTTTGAGCAAAAATTGGATCAGCTCATCTATTATGGAATTCCAGGCTGGAGTGGGAGAAGGAAGCTTGGAGGGTAGGCAAAAGGAAAGCTCTTGGGAACCCTTTAAATAGCTGACACGGAAAATATTGCAATCTGGTGCATTTTAGAAGTGGTTTCCTGTAAATGTAAAGTCTGTTGTGAATTAAAAAAAAAAAAAAAAAAAAAAGAGTTTTCGGGAAGTCTTCATTTTTTTCAGTGTAGTAAAGCTATCCAAATTTTTGAACCAGAGTAATTCTTGCCCACCACTGATTAGTTTTGGAAAACAGGTGTAGCCACTGAAATTTTTTACAGACAGTATTTACATGTCTTAATCTGAAGGACAAGCAGTCGAGCAGTAGGAACAATCAAGGATGCTGAAAAGGGGATGAAATGCAAATTTTGCATTGCTATATCCTCCCATACACATTTGTGGTATAATATTGACTTTCCAGAGAAAAGAGCTGCAACAGGTGTAATCTCTCTGGGCTTCATCAAAGCAACGATCCTGCAGCATGGATCATGGCACAGGGTGGGGATGCATGCAGGGACTGTATGGGGGCTAGGGAAAGGAGGAGGCAAAGGAAAGGGTGTGCTGGGTGGATGCAGACAAGGGCAGATCCTGAGGGGCCTGTGCTGAGGACTGACCTCGTGTCAGACTCTCTCTAATGATTTGTTTGGGCATTTTTAGTTCCAAAGAGAACTGAGATGATACAACACTAGAATAATTGGGATGACCTAGAGTTGAAGACTGGCATAATAGGAACAGAAATTCAATAATATTAAGTGCAAAGTCATCACATTGTTATGGATTAATGCCAATAGTTTCTCTACATACTGGAACTCATCTTTTGGAAATGTATTAAGAGGAAAAATATGTACTCATAGGTTACTGTGAGGTACCAGCATTGACATGGCCTTAAGGAAGACCCCTAGGAAGGAGAGGGAAGTATTGCCATCCTAATACAAACATAACAAAATTATCTGATTTGCTATGTACTGTTCTGGTCAGCTATGCTCAGGAAGGGGAAAATTCAAAGAGAAACAGATGCAAAGAAGGTGCAGAGAGGTTTGGGAGAAAAGAATGCTGTCTTCCAGGAGGAGGAGATTAGAAGAGTCTATATCTCTTAGCCTAACAAAATGAAGGCTATAAAAGGATGTAATTGCTTTCCAGAAATAAATCAAAGTAGTAAAAAATGGAAAGGGAAAAGAGCTATATATATCAAAGTCCAGTGCTGGCACAGGAACAAATAAAGGGGATCTGAAATTGTGCAGGAAAAGAGAAGAAAAGTCTTGACCATCAAGGCAGGGAGGGTGTGGAACAGCCTTTGTGTGGGAGGAACAGCAAAAACTGAGTAACTTTCAGCTGAAGCTCTGCTGCTTTATGGAGACATTATATAAGGCTTCCAGTAAAGGCAGGAGATGATGAACCCAGTGACTCGGGAAGTTCATTCCAGCTCCTAATTAGCCTATCATTTTAGTTCCAGGATGTTGTAATCACTCAACCTAAATGTATCAAGAGAAGCATACACCAAAGGCAAACCTATTCCTTGTAGGAGGGAGCTCTGTGTTTGAGCTGAGTCTCACAGCAGCTCTTACACCAGAACCACTAGAGGCATTTCTCAGTGAGATGCAATGCATCACTAGCCACTGCTGTACACTAACACAATGTCTACAGATCAAGGGAATTGCACACTCATGTAGCAGATTTAACTATAATTCATCATCCTTGTGTTACATGTGTCAGAGAAGGGAAGTCAAAACTGGGGTTTTCTGATAACAAAACACCTTGTGAGAGGAAAATCTCTGTTGTAATTACTTACAGACTTCTCCAGACATCTCAAATTGCTGTCACCATCATCATTTAATGTCTCACTGCATCCCATTTCTCTTGAAAGTTGCTGTTGATACAGTCTTCTCTCCTTCCACAAGGCACAGCATATTTCTTTTAGCAGATTGCAATGAGGAGTCCATTTCCTAGACTCATCAAGGATTGCAGCTGTACCTGTACTCAAGAAATTTTAATAGGAATCATCAAAGGAAGGTCCTGACCAATGTCATCAGCTCATAAGGATACATAAGGATGTCTTGGCTACCCTTGGAATTTAATATTCCATTAAAAGTGTATCATGACCCATGTGCAACTGAAAATTCAACTCTGCATTTCCACTGTTGTTGGATAGCTGGTAGATGACATCAGCTGACAGAGTCTTAGAAAATGATTAGAGGGATGGAGCACCTATCCCATAAGGAAAGGCTGAGAGAATTACTGAGATTGTTCAGTCTGGAGAAGGGAAGGCTTCAGTGTGACCCAATTGCAGCCTTCAAATACCTGAAGGGAGCCTACAAGAAACGTGGGGAGAGACTTTTTGCAAGGGCATGTAGCGATGGGAAAAGAGAGAATGCCTTGAAACTGAAACAGGGCGGGTTTGGATTAAGTATCTGGAAGAAAATTTTTACTGTGAGGATGGTGAGGCACTGGAGTAGGTTGCCCAGAGAAGCTGTGGATGCCTGATTCTGGGCAGTGTTCAAGGCTGGACTGATTGGATGGTGCCTTGAACAACCATGGGTGTCCCAGCCTGTGGCAGGGATTTGTAACTAGGTGATCTTTGGGTTCACTTCCAGCCCAAACCATTCCGTGGTTCTGTGAGTCTATGAAAATGAGCAGACAGAAGCACAGCTTTGTTACGGTCTAGCCAGACTGCTTGTAGACCTTTCTGTTCCACTGCTTCCAATATTTTAAAATCTCAGATGGAAAAGCAAGTCTTAATTTAATGACAAGAAAGAAAACACAATATTATTATCTTCATTATCAAACTCAATGCAGAATATTTCAGAGGTACAATTAACTAAATATCTTTCAGATCATAATGAATCAATAAATTCATTAACACACATAGCAAACATTTTCTGAACTTGAGTGAGCAGTTATCTTTTCCTGTCTCAGTGCCTGAGTAGCTGCACTTATTTTTCATAGATCTGGGGAATGCAGTTTCTGCTGGAACTTCATTGGTAAATGAAGTTTACAAACCCCACTCCAGTTGATTTCTGAGCTAAATAAATGTTTTATCTCTATTTTGAGGACTATTTACAACTTAATGTCACCATGTCATTACGACTGAGGTTTATGGCCATTTTGTGGCTTTCCCTTTAATTCAGGGACAGTTCTGAACCTCTTAAACACTTCTGTTGCCTTCTCTCAAAATCCTTCTTGAAGCACCAAAATCCCAACAATTTCTGTTATATCCTTCTTCTCCTCTCTTGTCATAATACCTTCAGAATCTGCTGCAACAGTTGTGATCTATCAGGTGAGGAGCTATGAGTACCCTTCTACATTCCTACTGCTGCTGGTTTTTTTTCTATTAAGTGAAAATTACAGTATGGCTATTTAAGAAACTGCACCAAATTCATCCCAATTGTTTGGATGAGATAACTAACCCTTCCCATTATTATTATTATTATTATTATTATTATTATTATTATTATTATATTGTCACTTTAAAAACATTTTATTATTATCATTGTCTGGAAAATCCCGTAAGAGATTATCTTTCTATATTTACCTTCTAGAGTAAAGTCCTTTAGTCTGTTTGTCCTTTTCCTTAAAGATGAGTACTGAAAGCTAAAATAACCACCCTTCCTGACTCACTGCTGAGTTTTTCTGCCTTTTCTGACTATAATACGTGGTTGATGAAATATGTTTTTCTGGCAGTATGGTTTTTGAGCCTTCTGGTTTCATTAAAAAATTTTGTGTTTCAACAGTTTGTTGTCTGGAGAAGGAAGCATCTCTTCTGGTGTCAATTTAAGGTGGTCATCACAGTCTGAAACAAGCATGTGAGACTTTGCTCATCAAGCCTGTGTGTGATACACACCAGAAGGTCCCAGACCAGGAAGGTCCCTTCTTGACTCAGTGTTAGATCATAGCCTTGGTTTGTGACAAAGACACAATGAAGACACAGAGTGTTTAAAAGATGCGCTTCAAAATACAGGACAGTGGTCAGGAAGCAGAAAATTACTTCTTTTTCTAGGCACAAAGTTATTGTTTTCCTAATTAGAAGTCAAAGTAGTAGAATTTGATGCCCTTTTTTTCCCCACCAAATTCTAATACAGTTATGGGAATATTACAGCTTGGGCAAAATTTCTCAGTTGTGTTATCTACGTTGGTTTATTTTTCAGGATTTTTAAACCCATCATTTCCTTCTTTTTCTTGACTAAAAATGATGTGACCCATAATAAAGTCATAATATCTTTTTGGTCATTACTTCTCAGTGGGGAAGGCATAGGAAATTTTTAAAGAGAAAACTGTTCATCTTTATACTGTTAAAATGTATAGATATTACAGTAATTCTAATATTTTCCACTGAAAAAAAAGGAACTATTCTTTAAGTCACTGTACAGTCTTTGGGTAAATCTTTCCAATAAGTGAAACAACAGGAAGGGGTCAGAAGAAAAACCATTGATAACAAGAATACTTCTGCCTATTCTACCTATATGCATTTTGCAATTACAAAATGAGGTTAATTTTACTTAATGGAAGAACTAATCAGATTTAAACATGTGAAGGAGAGAGTAGCAGAAACACTTCTGGGCATGCACACATATTTCCTGTGTGAATCTGGTCTAAGACACCTTGACCAGAGAAAATGTCTATTTTTTTCCCCTAAAACATTTGAATCACATCAAAAAGTGTTAGCATATATGCATAGGATTGAAAGTGTATAGGTTTGGATTTTTTTGGGTCTCTTTTCTTCACATTACACTGTGGTAACATTCTTCCTCTCTTGTGTCAGCACTTTTGGTTTTCACTCTTTGTGAAAGTTCCTCATTTTACAAATGAGTAGAGTCTATTTGCCTTGTAAAACAATGCCTATGATGAGACCATTTTTTTGCAGGCATGAAGCAATCTGTTTTCGATTTTGAGAATGAGGGATTTTTATTATCTGTTTAAAGAACACTCTCTGGTTGCTTACTTATTTTCCCTGATGCATCAATAACACTAATAAAAAGGAGCAGATTAAGATTTGGCTTGAGCTGGAGGAACAAACAAAAACATCTCACATGGATACTTGGTATTCAGAAATGCTGCTTTTTCTTTCCACTTTTGCAGAAAGTTTCTTTTCTTTCGTAACATCTATGAAATACTACACCAAAAAAAATAAATAACAGATTTTTTTTCCCCAGAAAATGCTGTTCACAAACATCAAGGAGTAAACACTCTGTGTCTAATACCTTCACTGAGAACTTCGGTCTTGATGATCTGAGAAGATCTACAAAAGATCTGAAAAAGGCTGAGAGTGGCTATGTTTATCATATTAATAATTTTCCTGCTATTTTGTGTTCCTCCTGTTTCTTTGAGGCACCTGCTCTTGCATTATGTGCTCACTTTGTGAGGGTACCAGGTTGGACTGGCAGCTGCTTCACATGTGTGGCAAAATGGGATCTCACACAGCTGTCAACTGAAGCATCTCTTTTCTCTCCACTCAACAATGTCAGTAAAAATAGAGATTGCTGAATGGAGTTTTTCCTCAACATAAGGCCTGAGGGCCTCTTAACAAAACATCTGTGAAATGAATTGTTCATGTGCAGACTAAATGTGTTGATTAAATTTCCAAAATTTTCTCTGGTCAATTAGAAAGCCACCTGTAGTGTATTTTTGCCCTTAACCCACTAAGAGGCTCTTGATATTCATAAGCTGATGACTATTTGGAGCTGAATTCTGCTTTTATTTAAACAGTTCACAGTCATTTGAGTAGCTCTGCTAAAGGTCACGCATGCATTGAGATTTCTTCCATTAAGCAGGAGTGATTGTCAGCCTCATCCAGCTAAAGGCAGTTTTCTCTTGACACATACATGACTTTATGACAACTTGCAGATCCTTGCATGTACTGCAGCTGATCAGGGGAAGTCCCTCTCTGGGACAAGGATGTAGGACAAGGTTTTGCCTTGTGACTTCCACCTGCCCAGGTGCTGGGCTCCAGGTCTTCCTGGCCTCAGTTTGCAGGTGGAACTGCTCACTGACCTTACAGAGTTTCAAAACCTTTGTTACTGCCTGTGTTAAAGGAAAGTCACCTGACTAAGAGTCTATGAGATTTTGTGGGTGTGAGAGACCAAAATCTGTTTGAAATGACGAGATCCTAACCCTGTTTTTGACACTTCAATGCATTATTTCAAAACGTTGCTGTGCTTGTTAGTTTGTTGTGTTGTTCCTGGCCATCAGGTAGGTCTGGACTTTGCTGCCTGACAGGGTGGCAAAAATGGCTTCTGAGCCAGTCTGGAAACCAGGCACTAACATTTTGGAGAAAAAGTGAAGCTATCATCCTTCCTGCCATGAGGGGTGGTTTGTGGCAGCTGCAATGTATAGACTGCCATGCAATTTACTTCTACTGGGTCAGAAGCCACTGGACACCACTGGGTGGATGCTGGAGCTCTTTCCTCTTTAGCAGCTCCCATTCCCATGGGACAATCCCCATCACAGAGGAAAGAGTAGCATTCCCACAGAAGTAATGAGAAATCTGAATCAGAGGCAACTGCTCTGCCCGACTTGAAGACTGCCAGTGTCTCAGCACACATAACTGGGAAAGATCCAGATGGAATCAATTTCCACAATCCAGTGGGTGACATGAAGTGGAAAACATTCAAGGAGGGTAGAAAACAAATAAACAAACAAATAAACAAAAAAATCAAGAAAAACTCTTCTTGTTTCTTATTGCTCAACAGTTTACTATGGTTATTGTTCCATTTTGGCCACAGACTTGTGACCCTTCTCATTTTATTTCACACTGCTTTCAATTCCCTTTTTAAAACAAAACAAAACAACTCAAAGTGTTGCTAAAGTTGTGTCAAACTTATTTATTGCTGTTTGCAAGTCTTGCACGGGCTGATGTTGGTATCAATACCAGAGATGGATGGGACACCTGCCCCATCCACACCATTGCACACACAGTGCTGAGCCACCAGTGATGTGCCTTGACTGGACATTGGAGTATTATATGAAAAGAGAGGTATGAGTTAAAGGGATATTTATATTTAACAATAGTCTGCATAAACAGCAGGCCTCCATCCTCACACTAGCACTGCTTGAGGTTTTGAAATGCTGCTAATGCAGGATGAATTACTGCTTTCACAATCTAAGTAAATACACACAGTATGTCTACACATATCCTCATGTCTTAAAATGCATACATACAAATGCTTACATGTACAAATACAGTTATATAGATAAAATATGTCCAGAAAATTTTTGTGATCAGTGTGGATGTCAGGAAAAGGCCTGCCTGAAGTAGCTTACATGTGTGTGCAACAAGGCCTTCTCCTCCCTACCACTGTTTCACCACCTTTATCCTGAGAGCAGCTAAAGCATGGATGTGGCACAGAGAAAGTCCAGCACTTTTAGGGTGCCTGCTTTTGCACAGGTGCTGTTTACTGTTTACATGCTATTTTAAGCACACAGATGGACTAACACAAGCACCTTTATTCCATAATTTGCTCTGTCTCTAATGGGGGCAACCTGTCCAGTTGGCAGAAGACCCTCACCCCGGGACATTCAAGACTGGAGGGAAGCTGAGCCATCCCTTTCCTGGACTGGCTCCATGTCAGGCATTCTGTTTTGCTTATAAAATGTGAGAAAAGCCCCAGTGGGGTAAATGGTACTTGTGCTGGCAAAGGAGAGAAGCAGCCTGCAGAGATGTAGCTTTGTTCAGAGCACAGATGCCTGTGGACAAAAGCCTCCCAGTTCATATTTCCTGGTCCCTGGGAGGTTTGGCAGTGTGTAGGCAGGGATTGGTCCCTGTGCCCCAGCTTGCTCACACCGTGTGGCTCAGTGTGGGCAGGAGAGGCCCGTGTCTGCACTCCACAGAGCCCATGGATGCTGGCACTTCAGGGCTGTGCAGCTGCTGGGAGGAGTTTTTCTGGAAGACAGTTCTGGAAGTGGGTGCCTCAAGCCATCTACATCTTGCCTTAAGTCCCAAAGCATTTTTTTTTTTTTTTTCTGTTCCTGACTCAATGTGCCTCAGAAGACTTCTGGTAACAAGTTGCTTTTGGCTGGAGATACCATGAGAAAATAACTCCCCCAGTGCTATTTTTTTTTTCTGGCTCTCTCTTTCTGAGTCCTGGACAGAATTAGAAAAGCATAGTCACACCTCTCCTCCTTCAAACTGTGAATTTATTCCCAGTCTTTTCACTTTTCCTCTTCTCCTGTGTATTGCAGACACCTTTGATCACTTTGTTCCCTTTTTGATTACTTTGTTCCCTGACTGGACTCAGTCCAGTGTCCCCACAGGCAGAGCCCCAGCAAGACTGGGTTTGCTTTTACTTTAGACATCATCTGGCCAGTGGTGCACCCCTGCCAGCAGGAGCAGCCAGGAGCAATCCAGGGAAGGAGGCATCCCAGGTTCCAAAATGTATTGCTGAAGCTCTGCCAACAAATGTAAGGGTGAAATAATGGTATTCAGAAGATTATTTGCAGTTTTTGCTGGTGGCATCAGAGTCTGATCTCAATTACAATGTAGTAACCAGGCTAGATTTAGATCTGGATTAGACTGACCACATTTAAGTCCCTTTTAAAAGTTTGCTTCTGCCACGCTACTCCAATGAATCAAGTTGTCTTGCACATAAAGGCATATTATTGTCCTACTTCCTTAGTATCTTTCTATTTGTTTGTTTATTCTTGGGCTTATGCATGAAATTTTCACCAGTAAAAATATAATAGGCTTTTAAATTAATTTAATTAAAAAGATACAATCGTTTGTGAAGACTCTTAAATTGAATTAAACCCAGTTTGTTATGGACAGAGCATCAGCATTGCAAAGTTGGTCTAGTACTGGCCTGTATAAGGGTTTCTTTAAGCAGTTACTTCTGATTGTGCCAGGTGTTTACAATTCTGGATTAATTTTCTCACTGTTGCAGCTGAGACCTTCCTAAGTGTATATTTCACTCAGATGCTTTTGCAGAAGCTAACAACCTGGATCCAGCTGTTTTTAAGGATGACATTAAGGAAAAATACATTGGTAAAAAGTTGATTTTATTCTTCTTTTGTGTCTTTGCTTTTAAGATGGGCTAGTGCTTCCATGCATTGCCACTAGGATTTAAAACTTGTCAGGGGAGAATAATTTTTTATATCTGGAGCCTGTTCTCTCAGTTTCCAGTGAAAAGGAGATTGAATTTTGCCATTCATACCATAGCTTATTATTAGAGTTTTGTGAGATATTTTTCTAAGAATTATGGTCATCTGTGACCTAATCTGCCCCACCACAATTCCTCCCAAGATTAGACTCAGTTAAAGACATCTTACATCTGGGTTTTCTTGGACATATCTTCCTTTTCTCACTCCGGAAACCTTGTCAATGCAGATTTTGAGGAGTTCGTATACATGTCCTGCCCAGATGGTCTGAGCATGTGTTGTAAGTCTGGTGCACTGCAGAAGTCTTTGATTTACAGCACAAAGTAATTGTCCATAGTGTGAGGAACATGGTCATGATACCAGCTCAATAGGTGCTGGAAAATAAAGAGGAATGCTGCTCTACACAGGGAGTCTTGAGCAAAATGGGGAGGTTTGGAAGCACCTGATTTGTTTAAGCAGACTGAGGGAAGAGGCTTATTTCTTATTTCTTATGTTAAGCCCAAACTTTTAATGCTACTTATGTCTGTATTATGAACATAAGGCACATTGGTGCTCACATTGTATTCCTGGATTGCCCAGTAAAAGATGGATGGTTTCTCACAGTAAGGAATCTTTTATCTGGTGAATATTTAAGAAAATCACAGTAATGATTTTAATCTAACGTGAATAGAAATTAAAGCATGAACCACAATAAATGAACAGTTGGTGACTGAAATGTGATTTCCTGCAAGTATGACTGCTATTTGATGGTGGTAGCAAAGCCTTGAGCATAGAAAATATGTCAAATCCAAAGGTAAATGGATGAAAGTATTAACCAAGGATCCAAATCAGCAAATTTCCACCTGGGATGACCTAAACACAATGAACAAAATCCTAAAGCACATAGTCAAAAGCTGTTTGATACCAATGCCCCTGAACAGCAACATTTAAAATTACTACTGTTCATGTCATTTCCCCCCGGTCTGGTTTGTGATCTCTGTGTGTACTAATGTGCCAGAAGTGCATATCTTTTGGGAAAATTTGTGGCCTGCATTATGCAGTGAGTTGGTTGCCAAGACAGCAGGTCTCACACATTTGAGCTGGGCTCATGCATTTTTGGACTTATTTATGGCTGTGATTTTCCATGTCTTGTGTCCTAGTACCACAAGGTCATTAAAAATTCAGGAGGTATTGGACTGGCATGCAGGGCCTTCCTTCGCAGGCAGGGCTGAGGCTGTTCTGACCTTGCAGCTTAAGCAATGAAACTGGAAAAAAATTGTTTTGCCAAGAGTAAATCAGGCTTCAGGTCGCTGGGGCTGCCCTGCACTTGGCTTCCCCTCTGCTCTGTCACGCCGTGCTGGTGGCACTCCATGTCAGGACAGGTACCTCATCTGCATCACACCTACATTTGCTCTGTCAGTTTGGGGTATCTTAGAAAGGGGTTTTATTTTTGTTTGTGTGTTTGCAGTTTTTTGTGCAAAGGCTGTTTCACTTCCGTAGACATTTCCAAGGTAAATTGGGATCTAATCCTTGACATCCTGTGAAGATACAGACAAAGTAGAACTGGTCAAGTTTGGGACTTCCATCTTACTGGTCATTGCTCATTTTTCTTCCAAATCAGGTCAAACCAAGCAATTCCAGAAGTTACTTTGAAGCAAAATTTTGGGAAGAATTCCTTTTAAGGACATTTTAAAATGACAGAATATGCATGTATCATACTTGAATTTAACATTTTGAATAGCATTTCATACCTGTATTTTTATTAGAATATAAAATTTCAGAGTATATCTGTACATTAAGTGTCAAATTTTCCCACAAGCTGCATATTGAGCTGGAAAAAACGAGAGACATATCAGTTCATATTAGGCACTGGTGCCACACATAAAACAAAAGGGATGGACTCTATCAGTTAGGATCATGCTTTGATGATATGTCCTCAGTAATAATATTCAGAATTGCACAATTTGTCAGAGAGCTGCCACTAAGTCAAGAAGAAAATGGTGCATCATGAAACAGGTAACAGCATAAATCCATACAGAAACAATAATTATTGGAAACATCTTTTTGGGATGAGAACCATATACCTTTTAAAATATGCTGTTGGAGAAATTTTCCTTGCAATTTATAGAATATAAGAATAACTAGTTGACCCTGCTGGCCTTTTTTGACAAACTTACATTGCAAGAAAGTTTTCCAACCTGTTCTTATGTGAAACGAATGGAAATGAAAGCAGATTTGGGCCCTGTTTCTATATGGTTCATATTAGAGATGGGCTCAAACCAAACCCACTAGATCAGAACATTCCCAGACTTTGAGGAAGTTTGGCTCTGATTTCAGTTTTAAAATTCAGTGCTGGCTCCTTTCAACAAGGAACTAAATCATCTGAGCACTGCTTTGGGAAATTTGGATCCAGATCAGTACTTTGCAGCTGCAGCTGCAGCCATCCTTGAAATCCAGAGCTTCTTGATACCAGTCTAGGGGGGGTCAGGAGACCACGAAGCTCCCCCAACATCTCATCCTTGCAGACAGCCCAAGTGAGGGCAATAGTCACACTTGGCCTCTGCCAAGATGGAGATCTGGAAGTAAGAGGTTCATGGAGAGCACATGCTCAATGTCATGTATCAACCCTCACAGGAGGGTTGTGTATCCCAAATCAGCCAACACTCAGGTTAATTTTCCTGTAGTGTCTATTCTAACAGTTTTATTTGACAAGGTTTCACTGTTCCAGTCCCTGTGGTGTAGCTGAGGGCTGGGATGGTGTAGGAGCTGATTGGTCAGATGGGCTAGCAAAAGTGTTAGAGGAACCTCACAAAGTGCTTGATCGTGGAAAACCTGGAGCTGTGAATCCTGGAGATTTGCTGATGATGGCAGCGACAGGTGAAACAGACCTGAAGTTTGTGCTGCTGTTACACATGGTAAAGCCATTTTTTTTACATTTTTCCTTGAAGTCAGTCAAAATAGTCTAAACTGTTTCTCCCAAGTGGCCTGTGTGACCGCATCAAAGCTGCTGAGATGCGGAACCTCTGCAGCAAGGACAGCAGGTACTTCAAGGAAAGGAATAAATACACCTCTTAGATTTGGTCCCATTCTCTCTACCCCAGCATCATGGCTGAGCTGCAGACATGGGGGTGATAATGGAGCCCTGGAAAATGTTAAAAATAGTCTTTGAAAATATTAGGCCTTGTATTTTCTCAGATGACTGCACCTGCGTAAGCAGTATGATAAATGATATAATTGTTAGATGTGATGATTGTTTAGTAACTAAATATAATTATTATATAGCCATAAGAAGAATCGTGAGAAACTATGTTGGAAATTTAAGGGGGGAACCATGAGAAGCTATGTTTAGCTGAAATCTGTGTATACAATAGAACAATATAAGTTTGATAATTATCATGAAAGTTATATAACGATAGAGTATAAAACACGTTCACCTTGAATGTATGATCGGAATCAGATTTGGGTGGAAATCACCCCGATTCCCAGAGCTCTTAATAAAAAGCACCGCATATAATCGCTGATGTGATTATGTGTTTGTGAATGCTAACGGGGGGACACCCTGCACTGATGGAGCTGTGAAGAAGAGCACAGTGATTTCCTCCAAATTCAGTACCTGCACACAGAGATGGGAGAGGAATTCTTGGAGACTTCAGCTGGAGGAATGGACCTGTATCTTAGGTCAATTCACTGAATGGCTACTTACCTTTTGTTCACTAGGCACATCCTTCACTCTTCTGCAATATAAAGGGAGCAAAATGGGTTTTATTCCTTTGTTGCCAGAGATCTGACTGGACTGTTCCAGTCCAAGCTGCTGTTCAGCTAATAAAGCAAGTGCATTTACACCTCCATAGTTTGTCACGATGCTTTGTAAGACTTGTATAATAAGAAATATGTGCCTTGCAACCTTTCCATGACCCTGTTGGCAATGAGGATTCCTGAAAATTGAGCATGGCACAGGAACAAGACAGAAGATGCATTTGGGAATGGGAGCAGTATGGTCCATATTTTGCCATCTTTCTCAAAACCCATTATTTTTTTTACTTCAATCTGTTGTACTCATTCTGTGTCCATTTTAGCTGTTCTGTACAGTGACTATCTTTCACTTTCTCTTCGTATTGCACCTAGAACAAAGGAGAGCCCATTTCCAGTTAATCTTTGGTGGTATTGTATTAAACATGCTTACTCTTAACACTGCTTTTAAAGATCTCTTAACACCTTCCAGGTTTAAATATTGACTGTGTCAAAAGTCACTTAAATAGGTAACTCACTGCAGTGCCGTTTTCCAAAAAGAAAGATTTTGGCTGTCTCCAGTTGTTTCAGATGGTCTTTTATTCTTCATGTTAAACAATCACTTTAATTGAGCCTATAGACCTCCAATAAAATTGCAATCCATCAGCTTTTATGAGTTCAAATGAAACAGCAGAGAGTGAACCAATGTGGGAGAAATTGTCAGATTCTTTGAGGGGATTGGAAGGAAACCTATTCCTCAAATAATAATAACAAGACATCTTGTACCATCTCTCATCAAGCTCCTAACACCTAATCCTGTACAGGGCCAAGTTATCAACAAGTTCTTCGAAGGGGTTATGGTTTGGTTTGCCATACTAAATATTTTTATATAACCTCCCTTTTTTAAAAAATATTTTTATATAACCTCCCTTGGAAGTGTAGCATTTCCCTAAACATGTGGAGGTGCTAACTCCTGTTACTGACTTGCAGAAAGCTGTTCATGACCTTGCTGAAGGTTGATGGAACATAAAGTGGTCCTTGCTGAAGCTGGAGCTGCATCTGCAAAGTTTGAGTTTGAGCTTCTTCCTTCAGCTGTTGAATGGTCAGTGAAGTAGAACATGTAACATTCCACTTTCCAAATGCCTTAAATCATTTTGAAGCCACTTTTTACTGTGCATTTTGACTTTCAAACAGGATTGCTTATGTCTAAGAATCACGTAATACTTTCCTGGGACTCTAATTAGTTAGGCTGACCTCATGTCCTAACAAACTTTGGCAAAAGCTCCTTTTACTACTTTTCCCAGTGGGACAAACTGCATTTACTGAGCCATTATTTTGCCATGTTAAAAAAGGTGAAAGGCCTGATACTTTTTATACTTTTGTGATTCCCTCATGAACAGAAATTACATTAAGATGTAGAATGGAGGATTATCCTTATATTGTAGTCTATGGTAATTTTACAAGGGAAAACAGAGGTATATATTAGTCTGACCTCATTTTTACCAGGTTACTGTGAAGTAAGCAAAGTACTGGAAATGTGTATGTAAAAAGCTCACATAGTTAAGGCCAGAATCTGCCAAAATCCATTCTTTACCCCTAGGATACTAGTCCTACTGTCTGGAATTCCCTCCCTGTTTATTGCCCTGGAATTTTGTTTCTTTTACAGTACTTGAGATTTCTAGGTCTAATGCTATTAGAGTTTCACAAGGGAACAGTCTCCTGAGTAAGATCTGAGTTCAGGATTTGGCTGACATGCTCCATGACTGACAAAGTTACTGCAATTGAGCCTGATCTTCTATTTAGGTCAACTCTATAGTTATCTTTCCAACCCTTTTTGGTTTTACCTGGAGTAAGTCCAAAAAGTATGTGATTTTTTTTTCCTCTCTTGACTTATCTTCTCTTTATTTCTCCTTATATTGTTGTTTTTCATCATCTTTTACAATTTTGAGTTTGTCTGGAAGAAAACAAAGCCCTAGAGTGGCAAAGATTTACGGACCTGAGTAAGCCTTAGACAATTCATTGGTCTGCTGGAATGTGTGTAATTGATAAAAATTAGCTCAGCAAGGGTGATTCAGCTGTGCAAAGTTATTCATTTGCATAAGGTTTCAGATACTTAGTGCAGCATGTAGCATATGTAATTCAGAAGTAGTATCAGTCTGAGATAAGCCCTCTCCTTGCCCCTGTGTATGGTTTGTCTCAGGAGTCTTAAGCAGAAATACACTTTTAACAGCTTCAACAAATCAAATAAAAATTTGAAAACAAAGTCAGTTTAAAAAAAATCTGTCAGCAATGATTTTTTTTTTGTTGTTGTAGGCACAGTTTCAGCTGAAAAAGAGTTCTGCATTTAAAAACTCTGGTGTTAAGAAAGGTCATAGATGCCCATGTACTTTTGCAAATTAAATCTTCAGGCATAAAAATGTTTTTCACTGGATTATCCATCTTATGGAAGCTTAGCCAAGCAGAAATGTTTCCTATCAAGCAGAATTTGATGCAAACCTTGTCTTTACATTGTTGTACAGCTACTTTGGGTGGACAGAAGGAATTGCAACCATTTTTTGCTTTGGAGCACATGTTGTCCAAGTTGCTGAGAATCAAGGTACAAAAATGCTCTGAACCTCACAAAACACTGACCTGCTGCTCTGAAACCACAAGGAGCTGAAGCAAGTGCTCCCATACCTGGAGGTAAGTTAATGCTTCTGATCTCTCCTGGATCAAAGGCAGAATGATCAGCACCTTGCAGGATCACAGAAATGCAACTTGTCAGCTTGGGATCAGGCTGCTTAAATGAAGCCATGTAGAAGTGTGAAGAAAATATGGTGAGCAGGGGCCAGAATAAACAATTAGAGATGGCTGAGAAGAAAAAGGGGTTAATTTTCTTTAATTTGTCTGTCTGACTCTTTTTTGACTTGAAAACCTCTGCACTGATATCAAAGTAAACTCAAAATGTTTGTGCTGGCAGAATTACACTTGCATCAGGTTCATTTGGTTTTACTGTCAAGCTAAGAATCGAGCTTGCAGCCACACAAACCTGTACCTGTTATGAAAATTAAGGAATATTAATGAGGCTGGATATGATTTTGTTAGTAGAAAAAGTTTGTTGTTCATGCAGTTTCCTAGAATTTCCTGCTCTTGGGATTACAGCACTGAAATTTTGAAACCTGAGGAGACCAAATGCATGGAATAGCCATGAGTCTGGGTGGGTGAGAGCCAGTCCCCAGCAGGTCTCTGCTCCAGATCCACCTCATTCATCTGTCTGGAAATCACTGAGCAGAGGATTGATGAGCACAGGGAACCCAGCTAATAATCACTTCCCTCCCTGTGGGCAGAGGCTGGGCTCTGCTCCAGCCATTTGACTTGTCTGGGAATACATCAGCCTGGGTGCAGGACAGAGCACCTCCTGACCAGGAATCCTGGGCTGATGGATCCTGGGCTGGACCTTGCTGTGCATTAAGCAATGGGCAGTGGTACAGCTGGAAAGAGCCTGCAGGGTGCCTAGCCTGGCTCCAGTCCCACAGGGAAAGGCAGCCTCTGCCCCCTGTCACTTCTTGCACCTCCACTGCACCTCCCAGACCTCCTTCACCCATGATTCAGCTCCATTTGTTGTCACACTCATCATCCTTGTGTATGCAAAAACAAAAGGGCAAATGACTGCCATGGAAAAAAACCCAGTTTTTCAAATGAGAGAGAAGTGGAAGTTTTGAAACTGTAGGGAACTCATCTGGTATTTTGAAAAATATCCTCATTTCAGCTGTGGGTGCAGGGCTAGCTTGTGCAGCTGCTGATAGATATGTTTTTAAGGAGACCATCAGAAAAGTGTCACCAAATGGCACTAGCTATCTGGAATACTCTTAGCAGTGCCATTTGAGAGACAATTTCTCCTGAGTTTTCTGGAGTTGATTCTGATCTTATGCTAATGTGACAGGGATGTGCTGGTTTTACTTCAGCACAGACACACCAGACATTTTTTTTTTTTTTTCCTCAGGATGTTTCTCAAATTGTCTGGTTGGAGAAGAATATTTACATTTGCTCTTTTTGTTCCTAATTCAAAACCCACCTCCCTTAATCTTCATGGTCTGTATGTCATAGCCTTGCATCTACCAAGCAAAAGACCTGAAGCTGTTTTACATGTTCATAACTCTGCTCATTTTCATAGCTGCTCCTGACTTACATGTGGAACTCCCAGCTGTGAACATTTTCTCTGCCACTTTTTTCAGACTGTGCATTCTAGGTCGCTCCACGTTATGGCCCGTGAGTCACACAACGAAATGTCTAACAGGACATTTGTGTTATGTCTACAGCAGAAAAAAGACCTCAGTGGTTTCACATGAGAAAGTTGAATCCTAAATGTGGGTGGAAAAAAAGTAAAGAAAAGGGATAAAAAGATACCACCAGATAAATATGATACATGTATTCTTTTCCTGTAAAAGATTTACTTATGCAAATAAACCACATTTTCAAAGACACTTCTTGGGGGTTTTTTTCATACCTTAAATGGATCACCTTGAACAAAAGCCATATTAAGAAGGAAAAGAAAACAGAAAACAAGTCTGACCTTGAGCAAATTTAGTGTGGCAATGATTCATCCCAGTATCATCTTAGTCAGATAGTCAGCCTCAGCTAATCATAAACCCATGATTGCTGTATGCATGTGTGAGTGTATTTATATAAATATACATATTTATTTATGGCCACTCATATTGGAACTAGAGATGAACTCAGCATCTCTCACACATAGCCCAAATTAGTCTATAAGACCCTGTTCAGGAGAGATCTTAAATATGCATTAGTAATTCTAAGGTGCTGCATAAGTCTAACAGCACTTGCATGCTTTTCTGAATGGAATTGCAAGAATTTATTCCTACCCATATTGAAATCTGTTGAAAGGCCAGCCCAATGGTGCTGACTCAGCCTTATTCAAGAGCTGCACCTATGTCTACATCTAGTGAAGCTCAAGGTTTTCTTTAAATAATTGAAGCAGAAATGCTGTATTCAATATGGAAACATAAAGTTTAGTGTCTACATCTAGGGGACTTGTCAGCAGAAAGTGATTGCAAGCTACAGCCAGTGGTACCCCTTATTCAGAAGGGGGCTATTGTCCATTAACATTTGTCCATTAAGGCTGTTTGTGAGAAATCCCACTTTCCATGTGACAAAAACAAGCCAGGCCCTTCTGCTGCTCTGGTCAGACTGGTGAAAATGAGAACTGCTGGGGACCCTGGGGGGCTTTTCCATCTGACATGCACATCTTGAGTGAGGGAAAAAGCAGGGATTTATGAAAGCCCAGAGGAGAGAGGGAAATAAAATAATTTATCCCAGTGTGAAATTAGAAAGGAACAAAATATATTTGTGCTGGGTGTGTTTCACATGTCAGTTTATGGGCTCTAAGGAATCTAAATAATTACTGGGTTGCAAACATGATGTCCCCAGTTGCCCACATTTTATCTTACCTTTTTGTTTTTCAAAGAGGTTCAAAACCAGACAGAACATACTATTCCTTCACACTCTGTAATGTTTATATTTGGAAATAAGATTAGAAGTCTTCAAATGAAAGAGAGTTTTTTTTCAGGGAGATAAAATTGCTTATTAAGAGTGCCCTTAAATGCAGCTGCCCGACCAAACCCTAAGTGTTGCAAAGTGCAAACATTTCTGTGAGCTAGAGTTTTCTGCAACTTTCACTGCTGCAATCAGCAAGCCATTGTTAGGCAATAGGTGTAAGTATATGAGTATATGGGTGGTTGTGTTTGTAAAGAATGGATAATACCCTTTATACAAATCTTCTTTTACATTTCATCACTAAATAGAACACATTCTCACAATCTCTTTGTCCTTTGGTCAAACTTTGTCTTTGACTCACACTGCTTTCCAGAAATGTTCCTATTTTTTTTTTTTTTTGAGTCCCAAAGCTATCTATCAAAATCAGTACTTTTTTTTCTAAGAAAATTCCATTTAGAAAGAAGGAAGTAGAAGAGAACAAAGGCGGACAGCCTGGGACAATGACTCATTATGTTCCTTATAAATTATGGCTGTGAAATTAATGCAAATTGTTTCTCACAGTTTCAAAACCCACTATAAGACAATAACTTAGGGCTACAGAAAGAGAAGCACCTAGAGAAATAATGGCATTTAAAAATTTTTGTAAACAGAGCGAAGTGTGCAATAAACAGTAGAGTTATTTGGAAAGCACTTGAAGATGCATTAGCAGATTAATTTCATGTTGCAGCACGCAAAACTAAAACAGAATCAAACTCGAACTTGTGGCTCTTGTGGTATTTATTAAGCCTGAAATTTCTGTAATTTGTTTGGCAAGTTACCATTGCATGGGGCAATACTAATCGGGAAAAGATCTGAAACCTTCAGGAAAAGCAGCAGATGTTCAACCTCTCGAATTCAATCTACTCTGACTAGCAAAAGCACCTCCTTTCTCTGTGCCAGAGGTGAACTTGGTGGCATGCTTGGGCTGCAGGAGAGCAGAGCACTCAGCACACACTGAAAGATTAGCACACCACCCTGTTGGAAGGGATTAGAAAGGCTCATGGGCTCTTGGTGTCCATGTTGTCCCAGCGTTCAGGTACTTTGTTATTATTTCTGTCAGGAATGGGAGAGTCTTCAGAGCCAAGTGTGCACACTTGCTTTGCTGTGAAGCTTGCACATTTGCTCTGCTTCCCAAGCCAGGCTGGCAACAGAGTTATTGCTAAGTGTGGCATGAGCCTCCAGATGTGTTTGTGGTTGCTAGAATTTTTATGTTCTTTTTCAAGAAGATGGAGCCTTGCAGACACGTCATCACAACTACCTTCCCTACCTATTGTGTTGGTACAGCATCTCAAACAGCACTTGAAACCAAACAAAGACCTCCACAGCTGAAGGCACAAACCATTACAATCCTGTCCAGAGGACTACAGTCTGCAATGAACCAATGCCCTCTGTAGAGCAAACACCGTGAAGGGATAGCCAAAGTTCAGTGACTAGCACATGGTGGCCTTAATTGATCTTTTCTGCAGTCACTTGTGGCTGTCTCTCAGAGAACAAGGACCCATTAAAATTTGTAGACAAAGAGCTTTAGCCTAGAGTCCTTTGGTGTTCAAGTCTGCTACTCCTAAACACGTCTCTTAATTGTGCAATGCAGCCACATCATTGCTATACTGGAAATCACTTTGTTTACAAAATCATTTTTTATGTCTTAGTTCTCTTTGAGGGTCAGAAAACAGATTTGGAAACTTTCCTGATGTACCTTTAAGAAATGTCTTAACTACAACAGGAGCTAGCTGAGTCACCACCAGGTCACCATGTCCCTGGGCATACACTACAGCTCTAAGTTACAGAAGAAGCATTTTGGAGGAATTGTGTTGGTGCATGTGCATATATTTGTGTACAGCCCTATTTATTGTTTCAAACAATGTGCTTAAAGGACTTACAAGGATGAACTCACCCAGATCTGGCTTTTACAAGTACTTTGGTAGTGTGACTGAATTCCAACTCATTCTCTCCTTAGAGGGACAGATCTGGCAGTGTATCATAAGGGATATTTTCCTGTCATTTTAGGAAAGCAAGGTCCTTTTTCTTTCCATGAAATTACAAAGAGTTTCCTTGAAGCCCTGCCTTATCACGCATCCTGACCAGCACGGAAGCACTCACTCCTGATCATTACATTAAAAGGTCTTTTGAGGAAACAGTTTGAACCTTTGATCCCAAGAAAACTATTTGATAGGGCATGTTTTTTTCTATGTGCATTTCTTTAGTGTAGAATTATTAATAGTTCTGATTTTTCCACCAACTTCTTTAGCTGCTCCTCTTTTAGATAAAAACTCCCCAAGAAATGACAATTTTTCTTATTAAGAGCAAGTGTAACAACTCTCCTCTGTTTTCAGAGATTCCACTCTATTGACAGTGGACTGGATTAAAGGACTATAATTTGGATATTATTACTACAGCTATCAATGGGAACATCATGTCTTTACCAGCTCCCCAGGCTTTGGGCTAGATTGTCACCCCACCTATTTCACCTCCTAGCCCTCTGTCATGCCCCACATCCTGTATCCAGGTGAGCTCGCCTGGGTTTAGGTAGACAGTCAGACCCCTGTTTCACCCTGCCACCCTGGATGGTGAAACAATGCTGACACAGATTTGATAAGCCCTCAGCATGTCAGTAGATATGTGAGCCTAGGAAGGAAAGGGGAAGGCTGTTTTCAGGAGGAAAATAAAAAGGCAGAAGGCTGGAGGGGAACAGCATGGTGAAATACAGACAGAGCACATGATAAAACATCTCCTTTTAAGAACAAGCAGCTGCCATCCTTTTCTATGCGCTCCAGCCTTGCTGTGGGGCAAGGTGGCTTCCACCAAGAAAGCTCTTTCCTCACATCTGGGTGGTAGTGAAGAGATACTGGAGCAGGAAGAGTGGATGACTGACTTCATCTGCACCATTTCCTTCCTTTGTTACTGTACCCTTTAGCTGGTTGTCATTCTACACAGTTCCTGACCATCCCTTTGTACTTGACAATAAGCTATTATAAATGGTTGCATTAATGCTCCCTGCTGATGTAATATTCCCTCCTACAGTGTTTTGACAGTAATTCAGTAATTGTTTTCTGAGTGGGTTACTCTTTCTTCTGAGGAAAAAAAAAAAGTAGACACCTCTTACATTGTACTGCCTATCCTCAAAATGCATCACTGAAACAAATTTCTCTGATGACCTAACTGATGCTGGCTATCAGCTTTCAGCTGGCAGGCAGGGCTCAGTAAGGCTGCATCAGTCCTGGGTTTCAACCATCTTCCTGCCATTCCAGGAGTCCACAGGGCAACTGTGTAATTGGCTCGTACTCTTTTCTTGCTTTTGCTGAGCTTTTTCTGCTAAACCAAATGCATTTCTGGACAAATATTCATTGCTTTTCCTGCATTTTTATACTCTGTTGCTTTGTGTGGCTGCAATTAGATGGCTCTGCACTGGGCCCACCTCTGGCATAGTCTCCAAACTCTCTCAGGAATGCCATGTTTATAGTGCTGCTAGTAATCAGAGTAAGATGAGATGAGGGAGTTTCTGAGGTTGGCTTTCAGGATTCTTTTAAAACAATTCTAATGACACTATCAGCAGCAGCTTCAGTTCCTAACAAGTGTGTTATCATGTCCAGACTCCCATCTGCCATGATCTCATGGTCAGCAAATCGTGCCAAGCACAAGGCAGAGAGGCACAGCTCTGGTTACGATATGGAGAGAGTGTGACAGTATCTCTTGGCACAGAATTGCAGAGTGTGCTCAATGACTATTGCTTTACCTCTTTAATATGCCCTGGCTATGATGACATATGTATGTGCAGTATAACATGATCTCAAATGGTTGTAAAATTTGTTGAGTGAGTAAATGAAAAACAAGGGAACACCTGGATCCCTCTGTAGTGTCTGATCCTGCACGCCATGTGTCTGAGCCTCAGTGGAAGTAATTTACCCACTCTGAGCTTCACTCCAAGCAATATTTTTTCATACCTTTATTTCACCTGCTATGTAAGAGCTATAGGGCAATATTTGACAATATAAGGAAACCAAGAGGTGTGTTTCCCACGTACAGCTTACCCCAGGCCCATATTTCTCTATTCTTTCTCTGGAAGCATGACCAACAATAATAAATATATTAATGTACCTTTTTTATATGTAGAAACTGCGGTAGTAATGAGACAGAACAGGAGTAATTTTTAAAAATAAATATACTTCATAAAAATACACAGATTGTTCAAAAACATGCTATAATTCTGCTTACTGACTTGAATTTCTGTTCATCTGCTTTATTAATTTGATTTCATACATGATGATAAGAGACAAAATTCGATGATTTCTCTATGAGCTTTGTGCAATTAATGAAGCATAATGTCATCTCTAGGAGCTTTGTATAATTAATGGAATATAATCTGAAGATTAATCTAGATCTCAACACCTTCAGAGAGGTGTAAGCAGTATTTAAAAGGAACCCAGAGTCCTCTTCTTTCCATTTGGGAATGAAACAAATAGGAAAAGCTCCTTGGGGGTCCTCCTCTCAGCCTCCCAACACAAAAAAGCGAATAAATAAATAACAGTGGAGGTGAGGAGCAGAGGGAAAACAGGATCTCTGAATGCTAAGGTGGGCATGGCACAGCACAGCATGCAGAAGAACGACGAGTGTCAGTGTTTTAAATGTTCCCCAGTGCAATAACAGCTCTCCTGCAGTACAAGCAGCACCCTGAAGCCTGGTCCCACCTTTCTATTTCATCATATACCTGCCAGACAGTGACAACACTAGTCTTAAAAATGGGCAGTGTGCATGCATTTGGCTTGTGCACTGTTTATTTTTTTACCTCACTAGAAACATAAGCTCTAATATATGTTTCCACATCTCTTAGTTGCCAAGATCAGAGCTGCAACTCAGCAAAATGTTCAGCAGACTAGAGTGCACCAGAGAACATGCTTAAATTGCTGTAGGAATGAGATGAAGCTTTTTTCTTCTTCCATCTCCAATCTCTATTCTTTGACTTTGTATTTTTTCTCACTTAGATGATCAAATTTGCTAATTTTCTCTTCCATATATTTGTTATCCCCATATATTTGTAGTCTTTGAATGGCTACTTTTATGCACTTGGAGGCACATTAAAGGAAGAGTGGCTTTGTTTAGGGCTGCTGATTTGAAATAACTTATAAGAAAACTAGAACTGAAAGACATTTTTTTTTTGGTAAGTGATTTTTTTTTCTGAAATATATAATGCCAGAAGAACTGAAACAGGATTTGACATGACTTTATGCATATTTTTGTTTTAGTTTTGCATCATTTTGTCTTAATATTTTCTGAAATGAGATTTCTGTTTTTTTGTTTTGAGGCAATAATTAATTTCAAAGTTTGTCTGAATTTAATGCTAATTTTTAAAGGGATAAGAAAATTCAATGAAGAGCTAAAAATCACCAAATTGAAAACAAAACAACCCATTCTGAGTTGAATGAAAGTTTCAGTCAGTAGTAAACATTTCTGTTGTCTTGTTATTGTTGTCTTGTAAAAAATGTAGTTTCAGACTAAACCAAAACAAATGAAAAATTATTTTTTTCTTGAAATAACTGAAAACTGAACTTTTGAAAGTGGTAATTGAAACCACACAAGTTGGAAAGGGAAAGATAGCCTACCCACCAATCCAATAGTAGTGTTCAGCCATTGGATGAAAATGAGTGGGATTTATCTAAATTAATTCACCGTTGAGCTTCTGCTGTATAAACCTGAACTAGTCCCTGAAAGTTTCTATTATAGCCAATGGCATGAGAAAAACAGTTTTTTGGAACATGCATCACATCAACTCTCTCCAGCATCTTTTTAGGATGGCATGGATCAGAAGTTCCTGCTTGTTTCCTTTGGCAGTGAAAAGGGACCAGTGGCACTGCCTAAATTTGTACAACTCATGAGAAGTTGAACGGGGTGAATTGCACCAATTATGTCTTTCCAAGGAAACAGAGGTCATGTCCAATGCAGCTGAATTATATGAAATGGAATGATTTTGCTATTCTTCTTGCATGGATGATCAGGAACTGCAGATCCCAAGACAACAAGCTCCCTCATCACTCAGGAATACAGAAGAAAAAGTCCCCTTTGCAAGATCAGAGCCAGTTCTACCAGACATTTCAATGCTAAGTCAGATCAGTCAAGTAATAATTAACTTTAATTGGCACACCCACAACTGCAACATTTATCCAGTGCAGTTGAATGATTTGAAAATCATGGGCATTCTTATCTTTAAATGAAGAGAGCAAAGAAAATAAACTTTAAGCAATATTTCTAATATTACCATTGCTATTTTTGTATGACTAAGACCAGACAGAGGAGTCCTGGCATGAGGTAGTGCTGCATTTTAATGCCTGGTCCTTGCAGTCTTAGTAAGTATGAGCACTGCTTATCTCTAAAATGACTCTGTGTTATCAAACCAGCTGTCAAGGGCTGATACAGCTCTTGAGGGAACTGGACTTTGGGGAGCCAGTAAAGTCCTTACCTGGCTCTCAAGCATGTGGTCAGCAACTCATCTCCCCACACTCAAGGGGAGCAGCCTGCACTGTATTGGTCTTCTGCTCTTCCCCATGCTTCAAAAAGGACAATGTGTCTATAATTAATGTCTGAACTGGACTTTAGCTGCACTGCTCAATGACATAAGCTCAAGAAGCAGTTTCAAACATTGCATTTAAAGCCAAACCCACGTACGAGATAGGCAGCCACTCAATGAATATCTTTGCAGATGAAGAATAATTTCATTACAGTTATGAGTGGTGTGACTTGTCTTCACAAAGATCTCCAGTGTCAGCAATTTTCCTCTGGGTGCAAAAGATGTGACATAAAATACAGTGATAAAATCAAGGAGAAAAATACATACTGGATTACATACTGATACTTGAAGGAAGGAATAGAAAATAAAAGCAAAACATCAAAAGAAATAAACTGAATGGAGAAAGAAAAAAAAGAAAATGTAAAAAAAAATTCTAGTGACTGAAATGGTCATGTTGCTCTATGTTGGATGGAACAGGGCAGAAAAATCAAAAAACCCACTAAAGAGTATTTAGAGGAGAGCAAGTGGAATATGTGCTGAGTGGACTGGGAAGGATCCACTGGCTAATAGCATAGATAATCTGCTTTAATGGGGACAGATGAGCTGTCACTGGTTTTTTTGGAATGCTTTCTTTAGCAGTGCAGGTTCCAAAATTTTTCCTGTTAGTGTTGCAATATGCTTTGCAGGAAATATCTGAATGCCATTAGGACATGACTATCATACTGCATTTTTAAAAATTTTAGACAGAATATACATAGCAGTGCAAAATTAATTAAGTAAATAAAATAAATTATTTTGTAGGAATATATATATCAATATAATTTTAAAGATTTTAAAATGCAGAAAATTGTTATCATTCTAATTTCTTTTTCCTGTGAAAGAACCTCTTACATTTTATTTTCTTAGCCTTGTCCTCTCTCTTCATCTCTCTGATTCTAATATCTTCTGGATATCTCAAAGGCTTCCACAAAAGGAAGCAGAAATGTGAGAAGTGAGTGGGTAAGACTGAGGAAGACAGAGCTGTGGTGAGAAAAAAAAGCTTTGAGGAATCAGGGAAAGTGGATTGTGCTACTGAAGATGTAGATGAATGAGTAGCTGCTCTGTATTGATGATCAACCTGTATTGATTCACGTTAGAGGAGAAAGGGTCTGAGTGCTGTTATTCAAATACACAGGCTGAGAAGAGATAAAGGGATGTTTGCCAGTGCCAGAGAAGATATCTGATCCAAAATCTTCTCATTCATTGCCACTTTTTAAATTATTTTGTCCTTTCTAGTGTTCATTAGAAATAACTTGCACACAAACTGTGAAAAAAACAGAAAAAAAGTTTTCTTTCTCCCAAGTATAGACATTAATCTTTTCATGACAATCTTTGAGACTTAAAATGAACAACAACACATTTTGGCAAGAGCTGACAGGGCAGATACAACAAACAAGTACTTTCCACTGCAGAAAACCAAAACCATTCAACTTTTGTGATCAGGGGTTTGCAGAACGAACTGACAAGGAGAACTCAGCAGTACAAAAAGAGACAAAAACATCCTGCATGCTACTGGTGCAACAAATGGTATATTTTATCTACCTCTTTCAAAGCAGAATATTGTCAGAATTGTGCACTTCTTACATGAAAATTTATGGTGTTTCTTTCAAATTCAGGGAACCAATCTGTGTTTCCCGGCACAAGGAAATCAATTTTGTCTGCTCTTGAACATAGGCCAGCCTGTACATTTTCTTTAGAAAGCAAATGTACAGGGAAAACACTGATCTAAATAATATCCTTTATGTCTGTTGGCATAACACAAAACGCTTTATGTACCAGACTTTACTTCTTTGTTTGAAGTGAACTAGCAATAGAAAACTTTCAAAAGTTGGCTGTGCAGGTCTTCCTTTAGAATTCTGGGGAGATGTGTTCAAATTGGCATGTTTTAGCCTGTGCTTTGCTTAGATTTGTACATTCTTGGTATGTGTGTACACCCTTGTGCTATACAGGGACATACAGTGCTTGATTATGAGTGCTCACCAGGAGACCTGCTTAAGACACGTATTCTAGAGGCAGCAGAGACCAGGGCTTGAGTATTTGCCCAGATGTCAGGTGCTGCTGAATTTTAATCCTGGGTCTGGCATGGATTTGCTGTGTAGCCTGTGGCAAATCACATAATCTCCCTGCATCAGAGTCCCCACCTGTGAAGTGGGGATAATAACACTGACAATTTCCTACCTCACAGGCTGTTTTGAGGATTAATGGATGTCTGAGAAGTGCTTTGTGTACTGGAAGTCCTGGCTTATGGGGAGGTATTTTGACTGTGTCTGAGTGAAATTTGGATCATTGTTTTGGACTTTTCAGGAAGAATGAAAGAAAAATTTATAGAAAATAGCAGCACCATCCTAACATCTCTTTTGGCACGAAAAACATTGCTGTGTCTAGGTCTCCTCATGCATGAAGTTGTTGTACACAAGTTCTACTGTTGGCATCAGCAAGTGGCCTCACTTAAGGAAACATTTGGAGGAATAATTCTTCACTTGCAAACTCTCACACCAGACCCATAGAGTCTGAATAAGAACTTGAGAAACTTGTGAATCATCCAGTCTAGTTTTCTGCGTACTAAATTCTTCCTTTCTTGCTGCAGTCACGCCTCTATTGCATGTTGGTGTAACCTAGGCCTGTGACAATCACTGAGAAAGGACACAGTCTTTGAGAAGGTACAGTGCTGACCCACTGGCAGGGCTAGGAGAAGGGGGCAGGAGTGCCAGAAGGTCCCTCAGTGAGAGAGGAATGCAAAAGGGAAACAGAGCCCATTCTTTAACAGCCCTCCATTGCCATGGTGTGAGAAGGCAGGATTGTGTATGGGGAGACCCCAAGGACTCTGAGCTCTGTACCCCAAGGACTCTGAGCTGCCTTTGGCTCAGGTAGGGGTGAAATGCATTCAGCTGCCGTGGCTGCCCAGGCAGGCAGCAGTGCCAGCGCTGTGGAAGGTGCTCCCCTCTGCCTCAGCATGTCCTGCTCTCACCCCCAGAGTAACACAGCCTCCTCTGTGACTCTGTGAACCACTGAGGAGAAAAACAACAGTGGAAAATGGGGGGGTATTTTCAAACTCAGCTAAGCTTTTTAATGTGGGGGTAGTTTGCTGATACCTGGAAAGATGCGGTTGAAGGCGGGGGTGGCAAACGTGAACCCCTTCCACTGGTGTTTCTGCTCAAGTTCCCCTATTGCAAAATTAGGACTTCAGCCTGAGTGGGAGTGGTAGAATCTAGTCCCTTTCATGGAAAAAGAGACCATGATTCTCCATTACCTGCAACCTTGCATAGTCACTATCAATCCTGCAGAGTAGGAGTAAAATACTATCGGTCTGATTGGTACCTCCACTTTTAACTCACTTTGCGCAGTCTAAAATGACTATGAAGGAAGATGTAAAAAGTTGGAATTATTGATAGTAAAACCATAAAATGCCCATGTCATTGTTTTCTCATTGAAGCTGTGGACTGAAAAATCAGACAAAGCCCCCGTAGCACAGAGTCTGGTCTCATGAAGGCTCACATTACTGCCTAAAGCTGCCTGTAGCTGACTGCTGTCCAGCAAAGACAGAAATATGTGGTCTTTTACTTCCAAGAGTACTTTTCACTAAGAGGAAGTGGAGGTTGGCAATATAATGGCTAACAAGATTTTAAACAACTGTTGACTAGAAACAGCCAGGGAAAAATATGTTAGCTGGTAGTGACCAAACCTCAGAAGACTTTAGAGTTCACAGTAATGAATCAAAACCTTTTTGGAGATGTTAAGGTGTTTCTAAATCCATTAATTTAAAAACAGTGAAAGCTTCTTTGCTCATGTGACGCTTACAAATAATCACTATGTGTTGTGTAATGTATTTATTTAATTTTCCTAAGCCAAACAAGACATCCCTCCAAAAAGAAGCTGGCTGGAACAGCAATTGTAGGTTAAGCTGTTTTGTGATGTTTCCAGATCAGATCTCTCCATGGTCATTCAGTTCTGAATGAAAAATATTTATTCTGGAAGGATTATTTTTCTTACAATACAAATTAATTTTTCAATAATAAACCTATTTTTATTTCCACATCCCCCAGCCCAAACCTGGGAGATATTTTCCAATAAAAAATAAATTCAGTTAGGATATTGTCAAAGTCTTCATGTTTCCTCCAGTCTTGAAGAATAAATGCCCATTTTACACTAAGAAAGTTCTTGAGGGTGGAATATGTTTATCAAAGTTTGTGATCAGTGAATATTTCCTTTTCAACAAGCTGCATCAACAATACCTCTGGGCACAGATGAGTTTTGGAGAAACTGAAAGGCAGCTAAAAGATAGGGGAAATAAAATCCAACTCATTCCACCATTACACATCACATTTCATGGTGTTTCAGGATATTTCATACATCTTTTATCTAGCACTTTTAGCAAGTCTTTCAAGTCTTTCACAGCTGGAATTCTCTTAGAGTTTTCAAGTAAAAAAATAATGCTGCTCAAGGGAGTGTGCCACAAAACCAACCCAGGGAACACTAACCTAGCAGGAAGTTGTGAAGAAATAGGAAAACTTGATGAGCTTAAGATTGTGGAAGCCATGAGAGAGAAGCCCATGTTCAGAGAAGTCTTTCCCTCACTGTCTCTTCCTTGTTGGAGAGAACATGAGTCAGCAGACAGATGGAAAAACTTGACCCAACTCAGTCCTCAGAGTGCAAGAACCTCTGGAATTCAAGGACACAAGTGCTGAGAAGGTCTTCTCTCACTATCTCCCCCCCACCACACCCGTACAGACATTCACTCCCCCTTTTACAGGACAGATTTTCAGCTGAACTTGAGCTTTTGCTTAGGGGTAGAAAAGTCTTAAACAAAAAGAAAAATCAAGAAAAACCTTATCAGAAGCAGATCAGCATGAAAAAATTTTAAATCTTCAAATGATTTGCCACTTCAAACATCTGGTGCTTGGCAACATTTGGATGACCTGCTGAGAGAACAAGCAGAGAGATGTGTTCTTATTTGAAAACCAGCCCTGAAATCAGGAGGCAGATAGCTCCCAAGGCACAATGCCTTCCTTTTTCCTCCCTTGCCTTCTGCCTGCTTGTTTGTCTCTCTTTCTCTCTCAGGAAAGGCAGATAATGGTGACTTGGATCTGGGTGTAAATGCCATGTTAAGACTCAGGGACAGTAGCATATCTCCAGAGTTCTGTCTTTGCCTCAGCTGTAACACCTGACCAGACAATGTTTCATTTCTGCCATCCTGTCTTGCTTGACCTGCTCCTTGCTTCAAGCACAGTAAATCAGCTTTGAAGACAGGAAAGAAAAGTAAGGCTTAGTAAAGAAGGTGAAGGCACTGAAAGGCTGGTGCTGCAACCCTTCTGCTCCAGACCTCTGATGTGTGGCATGCAAACACAGGGTACCAAGCCCCTGCTTTGTCCATGTCGACCCCTGGGTAGAAATCCACTCATCCCATTCCCACACGCTCCACCCAGCCTGTTTCCTCCAGCTCCTTTCCCTTCTTGTACCCCTCACTGCAGGGCATTGCAGCAACCTGGCTGAAGGGTGGTGGCTTTGTGAGCAGCTGTGTCAGCAGGACTGAGCTGGTGGCAAGCTGCTGCTGGGAGGGTGGAAATAAAGCGCGAGGGAGAGCAGGACACTCGCAAGCGTGTTTTGCAGCCAAAAAATACACACGGAGCACCACACCCTGGGGCACTTCAGCATCCCTGGGCACCTCAGCAGGATGATGCAAAGATCCTGTGTGCTGAGCAGAAAGCCACCAAGAGCTGGCCAACAGGCAGCAGTAGTGATGATGAGATTTTGGGGGAGCCTGCACTGCAGAGCAGCAGGTTTTCTAGGGAAGCACCCTGTCCACCTGCTGCCTGAGATCCTGTGGAATAGCCACAGGAGGCACAGTCTTCAAAACACAGCTTTGAGGAGAAAATTATTCCCACTCTGGCACCCACCCTTTATGTATTTTAGTGTGCAAGAGGGCAAGGCAGAACCTGGGAAGAGGGAGGTGGAGTGTCCTGTGCTGTCCTCAGTCTTGAGGAAGAGTGGAGGCTGCAGGAGAGTGTGTCCATCTGGCTGTCAGGCTATCACTGGAGCAGAGGCAGGGATGTGTCCTCAGCCTGGTGAAGGTGCACAGCCACATAAGGCAGCTTGTGCAGTTCATTTGTTGGGAAGAAAATGTTTGGGGAGCAGCCTGCAACCTTGTATGGTTCCAGCTGTGGTGTCTCATCTTCCAATCCTTTCAATAGCTGCATTTGAACCATTCTTAGATATGAGCTCTTTGACTAGGCTGATTTTGCTGTCTATATTGCAAATCCTACACTAGGCTAGAATGCAGTTCCTTAAATTCCTTTTGATATATTTCATTTCCATCCACACAAGAAATGAAAAGTTGCAGGAGAGTTTGGCAGGGCCATAACCAAGTTTTCTAGAAAGTTTCAGGACAGCTATTTTCCTCATATACACAGTGTTTGACTCTTTGTTTTGCTGTAGTTATTGGTGGTATCACTCCAGTGACTTCAGTGGAAGGATTCCTGGGATGAATCTGGCCCACTGAATTAATCCCAATGAGGCACAGAGGAAACTACCAGCTAAAGGGGGAGTCATTAGTCTCCTTATGAAAGAGTTAACACCCTTTGAAGGATTTCAGGAACACACCCTTTCATTGCCTGTTTGTTTTCTACTCCATAAAGCTTCCTTGCATTGCTAATTCCTTTCTCTCCCTATTTTGTGCTGCCCACTGCAGCCCAACTACAATCAGAAAGAGCATGGGTTGTGGTGGTAGTATTCCAAATCTTCTCACTTCCCTCTTAAAAGCTGCCACTTTTGGTGGCAATTGATTTTCTTAACCTGCCATCTGACATGAGACAAATGAATGTTAGTGAGAAAACAAGGAGGACTTATTTTCCTTTACTGTCAGGACTGCCTGAATAGCTGCAGAAAGGTACAAAAGCAATGGGGGTGCATTTGGCTTCTCCCCCTCTATTAGAGATCTGACCAAGAGTGCATCAAAGCTATCAAGGAAAACTCCCTTCACTTTGTATCACTTACCAGCTATCATCACACCTCTGATTGCAGTCTGCACTTGGTCAGAGGGGAAAGAAGGAGGAAGATGTGTCTGAAGAGACTCCCAGGACCCTGGGAGCACATTATAGAGCATTTTGTGAGCTGTCAGAGCTGTACCCATCCTCAGGTTGCATGGTACCCCGTGCAGTTGCAGAGCAAGGCCAGGAAGACTTGGCACAAGCAGATCTAGAGGCTTTGCAGGTGGAATTGCACTGCGGGTGTACAGTGAGCTACCCCAAACATGAACACAGACAGCTGCTGCAAAGCAAAACCCAGCAGTAACTGTGGGAAGATTGGACAGAGCTGAGAGACTCAGAGAAGAACCTGTGTTTACACAGAGCCTCATACTCAAGAAACGCGTCTTCCTTCTTCCTTCCAACACGCACGACAAAGCGTTTGTTCATTCTTATTATCCCAGGCAGGCTTTGAAGCAGAGAAGTGCCTGAGGACTTTGTTCCAGGGAGGAGTGTTTAGATGCAATCTGAAAGAGCTGTGGAGAGCAGCTCTATCATCATGGTGGAACTTGTCCAGAGCCCCTTTGGAGCTGGCTACACCCTGTTACGCTGCAGCGACTGCCAGGTACCTATCTGCCCCTCCATGGTGTGGCTCCTGGTACTATTATTAGTAATAGCATCCCAGCAGCTTCAGTGTGAAAAGCTCCAGTTGGAGGTGGGGGCCTTGATGATGTGAGTCACTAGACAAACACTTATTAAAAAGCCAGGCCCTGCTTTCAATCTGGTTTAGTCTATGCTAATTCTAGACTGCTCAGAGACACCACCTATTCCTTGTGATAGCCCTACTAGCTGGTTTAGCTGGCTTTGCTCTTCTTCTGGCCCAGATATTTAACTACACTTAGACACCTAACTGCCCTTGACATCAGATAGGTTCCTAAATAATTTTAAAAGTCTGCCCATTTGTGCCTGTTAGCTTGCAAAAATATGTTACTCAGAATCTGAAGTCGAAAAATGGCACCCGAAAAATCTCCATCTGGTAAAACCCAGCAGTCTGTTGCAGTGACAGTAAATGAACTGACTGCAGGAGTTTGTTACCTTCTTCATCACTGCAGGATTTAAAAAGATTCTGTAAGCAGAGTAATGAAGCACTTTCCTTCAGAGATCTTATATTTGATAAGAAGATGCAAGTAGTTAGGAAGAAGTCTCCATGAGAAAGGTGTGCATGCATGTCTTGTACTACACAAGAACTAAACACAACTAAGCATCTGTAAAAGCAGAAAGTTTGTTTCTGGAGTTTTACATGCTGTAGATAAGAAATTGTAAAAGCTCAAACAGCACACTTGCTGCTGCTAAAGACTTCTCTCTGCAAAAGCAGGGACTGCAGCACCTCTCCAATGACAAAAAGCTGAGAGTGCTGTGGCTGTTCAGCATGGGAATAAAAAGGTTCAGTTGGATCTTATCAATGCCTGAAGGGGATGTGCAGAGAAGAAAGGGCAAGGCTCTTTTCCATGGTGCTCAGAGACAGCACCAGAGGCAACAAGCACAAACTGAAACACAGGAAGATCTGCCTGAACATTAGAAAACAGTTACTGTGAGAGTGACTGACCACCGGGACAGGTTGTTCAGAGGTGTGGAGTCACAGACCTTGGAGATATTCAAAAGCTTTCTGGACTTGGTTGTGGACAACCTGCTCTTGATAACTGTGCTTGAGCAAGGAGTTGGACCAAACTACCTTCACAGATCTCTTCCAATCTCAACCGTTCTTGGATCCTATGAAAAAAACTGTAGCCACTATTTAATTTTGAAGCATATGGAATATCTCAAACATCTATTGGGTAAGAAAGTGGGAAAACAGAGTCTGCTTCACATGCTAACAGGAATGTTGTCATGTACAACATTAATGAGACACACGGAAGTCTCTGACTGCCACAAGGACCTTTGAATCCAGGGGCTACTTAGGCCAGTGGTGCTTGTCCAGAAGGTTACTATCTGTGCTGACTTGCTCTCCTTAGTAGACAAAGTACATGAAGAATCAAGAACTCTGGAATCATTTCATTTCTGCTTCCCAGTGGAAACAGGTCCTCTTGGCACCTACATTATGTCAGTTTTGCAGCACAGCTCTTTTGTAGCTAGTGGTTGAATGGCTGTCACTCTCAGGAGCAGGAGCCAAACAAACTATGGTTCTGCATCTGTGTTTATAATTTTTAGAAAAGCCACATGTGGAATGTATGTGAAAATGTAATCTAGCATGGTAAATCTACTTTTTTGGAAAAAAAAAAGGAATAGAAGGAAACAAAAAATAGTTTCTGGATGTTGACATATGTCCTACCAATGACATTAAAAGAGACTAGGATCTTTTAATCAAAACTAATTGCCCTTCTCTTTATTCCATTACTGATGTGTCCATTATGTAATTATTGGAGGTCTGCACATACCCTAATTCCAAATCCCATGACTATTAAAAAAGACAGCTTTAAAGTTACTTTTGCCAAGGCAGAAAGGATCACAGGTCTGCTTCTTCATTAAGTAATCATAACTGTTTCTTGCTACAGTGGGGTATATCTATATCTTCTTCAGAGGTTATTACGTGCCTACCATTCACTGCTCCCTGTGATGCAAATATGCTTTGCATGCATGCACACACTTGAACACAATGACAGTGACTGCCAGATTTTTATGAGCATCTTGAGAGCCTGGCTGTGATGGACCATGCAGTCCAACAATGGCACGTGCTTCCATCACAGTCCTAGTGCTGGATCTTCGCAAGCCACTGATTTTTTGTGTGTGTGTTTTTGGTTTTTGGTTTGTTTGTTTGTTTTCATGTTTTTGTTATATTTTAAAGATTTATTTAAACTGGGTAGAATAAATTTATAAAAACCAATGTTAATTTAATGTTAAAGAAAACAAAAAATTGAAAATTTACCCTTCATGAGGCAGACTTTCTTTTGAAAATCTGAGTCACATCATTCTTGTTCATTGTGTTTGCTTTTTAAAGAATTACATTAAAAGGTAGGATACAATGAGATGTTCTGAAGACCCGAGGCTTTAAATTTCCTCCTTTTTAGAAGCTTAAGTGTTCTTCAGCTCTGAAATAGGATTAGTTATTACAGGTTCAGTGCAGAGGAAGATTTGTGTCAGTCAGTTCTCTGTGAGCTTGTGCATCAACACATGGAGTGCACCAACCTCACTCAGAACTGTGCAGTCTCAAAATGAACCCATGCCCTTTATACAGCTCCCTTTGGCAGCTGTCCAGGTAAAGAAAATGCCATTTAATGCTGTCCTTCCACTGCCTCAAAGTAATACAAATAACTGTGCTGCCAACTCTCCCTTGCTCGGTGGGATTAAAAAAGGTGTTCAAATGGCACAAGTGTGCCACAGTGCTGGCTGTGTGACCACAGAGGTTAGACCCAAATTGCACCATGTACCTTCCTCCTTCAGCTAATTAACTGGTCATAGCCCAGAGTTTGTGTTTAACAGTCCTGAATGTTCATAGAGAAGGGGCAGAGGAAGAGGAGACTGATCTTCAGGCACAGAACAATGATGTCATTTCAGTATTTGATAAGAAGAAGCAATGTTCCAGATACAGGAATGATCCAGAGGATGAAGCATAGAACCTCTTTGTACATGAAACTAATGAAAGCTCCTTAGGTTGGATGCAATTGCCTCTGGAATTGCCTTTGCTAGAAATGTTGAAACTAAATGCTTAGCTTTTACACAGCTGAAGTCAGCTGAAGCTACTCTTTTCCAAATGTATTTTTTTCATAACAGATGTTTCACACAGTGGATAAAATATAAGGGCAGTACTTTCTCATCCATCCTCTTTCAGGCCACAGTAAGATAGATTTCATTAAATCAGCCAGGCCTTCACACATCACTTTTGGGCATTATAAAAGAAGAGAGTTTACCACAGGTTGATTTCTCCTTTCCCCTCTCCATGGCACCTGGCTCTGCATTATCTTCATAAGCCACTGAGATTGACAGCAGGGGTGCTTGGGCTGGAGGGAAGGGAGGAGATACACCTCACAAAAACTTTAATGGCTCCAGGGAGATGGGTACAGGTTGCATTGGTAAGAAAAGCAGAACTTTCAATGGAGGTTCAAAGCCAGTTTACACTGAATTGACCAAACAGGGTTATGTACAGTGTAAGGAATTACATTTCAGCTTGAGACCCTTTGTGAGACAGATGGAGAGAAATCATTGGATGGTGTGGGTTGGAAGAGACCTTAAAGATCATCTAGTTCCAACTTCCCTACCATGGGCCTGGATACCTCCCACTAGACCAGGTTGCTTCAAGCCTCATCCAACCTGGCCTTGAACACTTCCAGGGATGGGTCATCCACAACTTCTCTGGGCAACCTGTTCCTTTGCCTTACCACCCTCACAATAAAGAATTTTTCCTAATATCTATATTTCTTCATAAACATATGTATTTCTTTTAGTTTGAAGATGTTCCTTTTTGTCCTATATTTTCATGACCTTGTAAAAAGTCCCTCTCCAGCTTTCTTGTAGGTTCCCTTCAGGTACTGGAAGGTGCTGTAATGTCACCTTGCAGCCTTCTTTTCTCCAGTCTGAACAACCCAAAGTCTCTCAGCCTGTCTCTGTAGGAGAGGTGCTCCAGCCTTCTGGTCATCTTTGTGACCCTCATTTGAACTTACTCCATCAAGTCCAGATCCTTATGTTCTTTGACAGTTTTAGGGCATAATTCACCTGTCAATTTTGGACAGTTGCCTTCCAACGAGGTGAGAAGGGGAAAAGTGTACAGCCATACTTTCCTTGTGTATTTTCCCAGCTAATCCTGCTCTACGTCAGGTCTTCCTTGTGAGGTCCTTTGCTGTCAGAGAGAGGGACACCCTGTGAGGTTGGTTTTTCAGGCAGGTTTGTTTGAGCATGATATACTACCTTAATTGTCTGCTCTTCGGTTACAGCTGATTTATCATGAGTGACACTGGAATCAGAGCCTTTTAGTTTGTAATCCACAAAAGGACAAATAGTCTTCCTAACAGGGAAGATAAGCATGGCTGCAGCGCTGATATGCAATCCTACTTTGAAATGCTGAGACACCTTCAGTTTCTCATGGAGGAAGACTGTCCATCTTTGTGCTTATGTTCTTGCGGCACGTATCCAGCAAGAAGACAATACATCAAAACATAATTGTTCCAATATACTTGTCCTTCTTCAGGTTTTGACCATTTTGTACTCAGAGTGAGTTTTTAACTGTAGGGTGCCCAAAGCTCTTCCTGGAAAATGCAATGGGGAAATAAGGGTTTGAGTACTATGTAACATGGGCACGTGAGTCTGACCCAGCTGGGATCCCTGTATCAGCTGCACTTGTACCACACAGATGGCTGACACATGCTTAGCAAGTTCATCACACCTCCTGTGTATCAGGTGATCCACCTGATCATCAGGAGGGTGTGTGTGCTGTACATCTCTGTGGGGGATCTCTCTGAGGAGCGTAGGGCTCCTTGTAAATTGATGTATCCATGAGCAGGGGACATTTGCCTGAGCCTTCCAGGCGGTAAGAGGGCAGCAAGGGTTGCTTGGGTAATTGCTGCGGAAAAGGGAAAATTTCTTCCTCTCAGTCAAAACTTCCAGGTGGGCATAACCTCTGCACAGGACACTCCAGCTTTGCTCAGCCTGCAGGGAGAAAGCCTGGGCTGCCTTGTCCCGTTATCTGCTGCCTGCCCTGGCACAGTGGATGTGTGAGACTGTGTGGTGCTGGCACGTGGCTGGTGGCCTCTCAGATGTGTCTTGCCCTCCTTGAATGGGACTGATGCTGGTGCTGTGTGTCCAGCAACACCTGTGGTACCTGGTGGGATGTGGTGTGTGCAAAAATCCTGATTGATAAATAAAGCCTGTTTTTCTCATTCAGTTGCCCATAATTGTAAACATCTGCAATGCTGGATAGTTTTGGTGTTTGAAGGCTTTACTGAGAAAACATGGCTTTGAAAATCAAAACAGAGAGCATAACTACACCATCAAGTTAGGTCATTTTATGGCTTTTGACAGCATGGCGCAATTTTAAAATTTTCATTTTAATTTATTATATTTTTTGCAATTAGAAAGGATATACACATATTGAAAGTATTACTACCCAATGCACTTACCAACAGCATTAGTACTTTTCTTCTTGTTTAGAGAAAAGTTGGGATATGATGTCTTCTGCTGTGAGAAAGAGTTACCTAACAATACCTGACCTTAAGGTTAAATGCCAAGGCTGGCAACACATCTCATCTGCTGCTTCTCTTTTAAGGCAGAAGATGTGCACTCTGTCCATGAAACTCAGAAGGACATAGATGAACCTTCCTCTGTATCACAGCAGGAAGGACAGACCTTCAGGGTGCTTTTTGGTGCTCTGCATTTCATGTTCTGGTCTTTCCATTGGGTGGTGATAGTTGGGAGATCAGTAAATTCTATAACAAAATCTACATTTCATCCATCAACATTTTGTCATGCTCAGGAGAACTCTGCCTTTTTTTGCCTAGGGAACTGGAGGAAAGGTTTGAGTGATTCATATGCCGTAAGCCACATCCCTGGGTACCACCCCGAGACCACAGTCCCCACTTCTGCACAGCCTCTGCTCCCTGTGGCTAACCCCAACCCAGTGCATGGAGGGGCTGAGCCCAGCCAGGGCTCAGGTCTGGGCTCAGGTCTGGGCTCACACAGCACAGCTTGCAAAAGCCAGCCGCTCTCTCGAGTGCGCCGCAGGAATGCCACCTATGTACATCACTGCCCTCTCCTAGCCTAACAAAGTACCCAGCAGCTGAGGAAAATGAGAAATAGCTTTCTTGTCCATGGAGAGTTTTCGAAATTTCAACATTTTTTTCCTTGCCCAACACATGACAAAAAAGATGTCCTTTTGGATGGAAACTCAGGAGACTAATCAGGAAAATATGTATCGAGGCAAAACATTTCATCAAGCAAGATAGACATTTCATTAAAATTAAGCAAAAAAGACTAATTTAAATTTTTCTACTTCAAAAATTATTCCCTAGTGCAAAATTCTACATTGAGAGTAATTTCTAGGTGAAAAACAATATACATTTTAATACATATTAAAATGGAAGGCTCTTGTCATCTTTGAAAGGTCTACTTCTTCAAAAAAGGCAAATTCTTCTACTTAAGAAAGTTTAAAATAAATATTTTCCTGGTTAAAAAACTTTCCCAAACCACTTAAAGGGAAATTGCCTGTTCAGTGCTACCTGTGTACAAAGTAAGTGTATGAAATCTTGCAAGTAATTGTGAACAAACTTAGTAGGACTTGAAGAATCGCTTAGATGGATTCATGAAACAAAAAGAGCCCAATGACCTGGTTTTGTGGTGAGCTGGAAGTCTGAGAGGCAAGTGTAAAAGAGCTTCATGACAAGTATTTGGAAGTGAGTTATTCTAAATCCACAATATCAGCAAAATATTTTAGATTGGAAAAAGGAGATGGAAAAATCTCATGGAAGGAGGTCAAAATGTTTTTGCTGAACTCTAAAATTTCAAATCTTCAGTGCTATCGTCCTTTTCTGCAATCTTTATTTTAAAAACACTCTAATCTCAGTTGGAAGAAGGGCTGGGTACCACAGTGCCACAGCAGCTATAATTATCAGGCCTTGTCCAAGGGCAAAATACATCATCCCACTACCAGAATTGAAATCACAGACTTGCAGCTTTGGTTTGCTGCAGTTTTCACAGTTTTCTGCCCAAAGTATTGCACAGCACCATTTTATATAAATTTCAAAAAAATAACTTTGAAAAAAGACAAAATGTCAGCAAAGTCTTAGCCAACATAATGGAAAATATTACTGAGGACTTTTAAAATACCTGCACTTGACAGATGAGAGTAACAGCAATGAAACAGTGGAATCTGAGGGATGAACCTTCATTGACTGAAAAGAAATGAGGTCTTATGTTATTCTCTCAAGCTTGTCTGCCATGCTAAACCTTGTGGAGCCCATGTCCTGCTCCCAGATCTGCCATCTGCCACTGTTGCTCCACCTGGAAGGTAAAGCTTGACTTTCTTTGTAAAGTAATTTGAGTGATGCTTAGAGAATTATCCCAACCTAAAACAGCTATGACTTTGAGAGTTACATCTGTTAGCCTAGGCTTCACTTCAGACAATATTTTCTATTTAATTTTGTTTCTTGTAAATGCAGTGGAAAAGACAAGACCAGAAATGGCAGGAGTATGACATTGGATGAGTAGATAGCAGTGATGTGCATGGAGTACCTTGAAAAACACTGTATTTCTAAGTCCAGATAAATATATGTAGGACAGCTTGGTATATACCTTCTGACTCAGTCTCTGAAATATTTGCTACCATATGTGCACAGGCTATGTGTTGCTCTTACAGAGTTAAAACATACAGAGTGGTAATTATCAGAGTCAATTTAATTAAGTATGTGAAAATTAGCAGCTATCATTTTTGTCTCTATACTTTCTCCAACACGCAGTGCTTACTAATTTGCATATGCCAAAACTAAGGCCTAGCAGATGGAAGCAGCCAACATTCCATAGTTCTCTCTTTGTTTTAATAAGCCTGTCCCAAGAGGTGATGCATACACAGCCCCCGAATCCCTTATGCCCTCTGTCTGGAGAAGACATGACAACACTGGCAGACACTGGCAGCAGCCTCTTGGTTGCCACAGGGCAACTAATTGCACAGGCTCTGGCAAACAACTTGACTTTTGCTGGCTACCAATGAGCCCTGAGGGAGAGACTGCCAGAATATTTTGGCAGAACCACCATTAAACATGCAAGGGCCCCAGGCAGAGGATAAGGCACGAGCCTCTTCTTCCTCCCTCAGAAGCCAGGGCCACCTTGTCAGCTGCCCACCATGCTCTGGCTGCCCCTGCCATGGGGAGCAGGGCTGCTGGCCCAGGGTGTGGTGCCCCACCTGGGCACTCAGGTGGAGCCCTGCGGCCTCTGAGCACCGGGAAGAGCCTGCCCCATGACGTGAACTGTGATTTGGGTAATCAGCCATAATTACAGTTAATGATAGCAGTGTCTGGGCACCCTTGCCAGAGTCAGGACCCCATTGTGCTTGGCATTGTGCAAACATTTAGCAGGTAAATTAGACACTGCAGTCAAAGCACCTTAAAATGCCTGGCGATCTGACAGCAGCACCTTAAAGGAGTGTGGAGATAAAGCTACCTGGCTGCTCCAGCAGTCTGAAGGGATCTCCGAGAGATGGAGGCGTGTGGGCGGCTGTTCAGCTGTGAATGGTCCTGCAGAGCTGGTGAATTTTTTCTGGTGGAGACTCAATATGTTGGGCAACCTTTTGTCAGCGTGAAACTATTTGTGGGTTGAGGCTGACTCCCATAAATAGTGTCAGGAGTAGAGGACTGAGGTCACAGAGCTGGAGGGGGAAGAGTTCCCTGGTTAGCCAATTTACAGGAAGAAGTATAATCTGTGGGAGATGGTGGTGTGGACTGGGGGTGCTGATCTTCCAACCTCTCCTTCTCTTCACCTGTGACCTCTCAGTTAATCCAGTAGACAGGAGCTGAGGGCCAGGCTTTTATTCTTGTTTACCTGATCCTCTTGTGTAAATAATTAAGCATTAATTGGAGCAGGGTTGAGTGTCCTTCATGTCACACCTTCCAGGAGAATGTTTTAACTAGCATGCCAGGAGTCATTCTTCACACTCTTCCTCCATGACTATCTGGATGTTTTATAAGAAATGGGACAGCTCCAAAAGGAGGAGACAGAGCAGCCTCTTCCAAAAAAATACCTACAAAACACCTCCTGGGTTGAAATTCTCACAAGCAAATCTTTGCCTTGAACCAGTGGAGACTTCAGACCTGCACTAACACATTTCACCTCTCAAGTCACTGTTAGCCAGGAGGTTATAGATACATAGAGGTGTGTCTCTCCTGTAGGAGCTGTTCTGCTTATGTTAGAGTACTCGCGCAGTCATGGAGCAAGGGAGTGAAATGGCTTAAGAGCCATGATAATGAAGCCATCCTGCTGGGAAATGGAGAATGACCTCAGTGTTGCTCTAGTGAAGGCCAAGTTACACTGCAAAGTAAAGAAAGTGGCTGCAGTCTCCTATCTCAGGATATCCCCATAGGCTGCTTGATTAATCACTGCTGAGAGAGAGAGACATTAAAACCTACCTCTAAGCTTTTGTCCTGGTGTTTTGAGGGAGAATGATAGCAAAAATCCATCTGTAAAATGTTTATGAATCTGAACATAAGGATATATTTTTTAATGTGGGGGTGACTGAGCACTGCACAGGTTTCCCAAAGAGTTTGCTGAGTTTCCATCCTTGCAGATACTCAAAGCTGCTTGGACATGGTAACTTGAGCAACTGAGTCTTGATGGCCCTGCTTGAGCAGGGGTGGGGTGAACCAGATGATCTCCAGAGGTTCTTTCCATCCTCAACCATTCCAGATTTCTGTGATCTGCCTCTTCAGTCCGTTGAATCTTTCAAAAATTCCCAAAGTGAAATATATTATTTTCAGTCTAATGCAACATTTCCTGTTGAATGAAATGATGTTTTACAGGTTTTCATTCCAGCAAGACCAATTAGATTATTCTAATTACATTATTTATTTAAACTGTGATGTTTCTGCCCCAAAATTTTTCAGTTCATAAGCTGAACTGATAGAGCTCATTATTTGCACATTTCTAGGGCTGCAAGCCTAAATGTCACAAACACCTCTACTGCTCTAATGAAGTGGGGTTTTCAAAAGGACTTTCAGAAGCTCTGACTACAGACTAGATGCCTATTCAGTGTGGTATGTTGACTGGTAGCCTTACCTTGATCGTTAAAACAACAGTCCAGGCGTGCACGACGCTTTTGAGAGCAAGCCATGAAGGAGGCCCCTGCCCTCAGGAGTTTTCAATATTATGCAGTCATTATAGCAAAGAGGACAGTAAAGCATGGGCAGGGTGTGTGTGTGTGTGTGTGTGTGCATATAAATGCCAAAGATTTTTGCAATAGGAGATGAGGGAAAATGTTCCTGCCACAGGAACATCTTGGTTGCTTACATTTTTCTTTTCTGTTACGTAGTGCAACCTTTTCATTTCAGTGGCTCACGTGAGCTTGTCTGGGATCAGTGCTAAGAGAAAAAAAGGAAACAAAGAGCACAGCATGGGACCAGGCAAGTATTCCTGCCACAGGGCAAGGACAGAAGCCAGGTTATCTGTGAGTGGGGAGTGCCAAACTGCCAAAAAGTTAGGTACAGAACAAGGGGACAGGAAGCTTTGGCAGGAAGAAGGCATGGTAGTTTTTTTAGAGCTTGTTTAATAATTGTGGTAATTAAAAGAAAAACTGATATTCCATGTTTTTTTACTGAATGGTAGTTGAGTACTAGTTTACAGCCAAATTCACAGCACACTGCACTCTACTACAAGAATTGTCTTTAGTGGGTTTTGGATCAGGCCTTTGGAACACAGGCCTGAAGCAGAGTCTGTCAGCCCATTAAAAGTAAAAAAAAAAAAAAAAAGGACCATGAATCAATCCTCCCCATATCTGCTCCAGATTCTGAATCAAAACCATCCCTCGGTTCATCTGATTGCCAGAGAAAAGGGAAAGACGGAGAAAAAAAGTCCTTCTGTGTCTGTGGAAAGATTTCTTATCTGCAATACCTCAAACTCCTTGGGAATTACCTGTAGTGTACCTTGAAGAAGTGCATTTCTTTGCTAAGATTTACAGTAAGTGCAGCTTATGTCTGCCAGCCTGCAGCGCTGTGCCCACACTGTGCCAGAGCTGGGATTGCAGCACGTGAGACGTCCTGAAAACAGCTTTCATCTAGCACTTACACAAGCCAGGAAGATACGGTGGTTTAAGCTCTCTCTCCTTCCTTCCAAAACACATATGGAGCTCCTTCCATAGCCTGCACAGCTGCAGATTCCCTGCCATACTCTGGGAGCTGGCTAGAACGTGGCCATGCTGCCGTCACATCTCCGATTACCGAACTGTCTGCGATGCCTTGGCAGCGCTGTGGACGAAGCCTGTTTACCTAAGACAGAATCTTGGCCTGCCACTGCAAATCCACCATTACTGCTCCACATCTTGGTGGAGTCACTCCTGGGTTACATAAATATAATTGAAATCAGAATCAGACCTGCTGATCCTCATTATTTTGTTGTTTTTCATACCAAGATGGCCGTCTCCAATCATCTACACGGCACACGAGGACTTAAACCACCAGGTCTCCCTGGTTTTATTTGTTATGGATGGTATTTACTGCTGTGCAGAAGCCTGTCACAGGTCTGTGCATGTTTAACTGATGCACATACATGATGCAGGTCCTGGCACAGTTTCATCCACAGTAAGTCAAGACTCATTCAAGTTTTGATGTTTGCAGCTGATCAGAGACCCTTTGCAGTCTTGCTTAATGGCCCCACACCTGTCGTAACTGAAGCTTTATTACCACATCACACAAAACACAGTCACAGTCCCCGTCAAGAAAACAACATACAGCTTACAAAGAATAATGTGAAACTACAATCTAGAAAAGCAGGGTGTGTCAGATGCAGGTCACTATCTTTCTGTCACTCATCTCTTTCTGTTTTACATTTCCCATTTATGCATTTCCTTAGGTCTTCCTTTGCTCTCCACATTCATCTTGTCTGAAGACTTAACAAAGGACGAACAAATAGCAGAGCGAGTGGATGGCAGTCAAGTGTGACAGAAATGGCAATGCTTTTTTCTCTGCTTGGCAACATGCAGGGCTGGGACATTTAGAAAGTTTTGATGATGAAAGTATTTGGAATGGTGTTTTTCTAAGCTATTGTGTTCAGCTCAACTGCAACAAATTATAGAGAAATATAATGAACTAACTAAATAAACAGCGTCGGCAAGGTAGATGTTGGATGAGATGCTATGATGTTGGATAAATAACAGGAGATGAAAACTTAATTATAGGCCAGATTGTTTCCTCCCACTGAAAGAAGCTCTTGAGTTCCCCCTGCAGAATTTTCACAGGTTTCTTCTGCTGTTTGGGTGGGATTGTAGGACTTGTGACAACCTGTTGATACACTCAGGAGCATCCAGATGCCTGCTTACTTATAGGAATTTTTTCCTCCTCCTTTCATTTCTCCAGTCCCTTCAGCTTTGTGACCATGTGATTTCAACAGAGACGTTTTGCTGAGGCATTTACCTGCAAGTCCTCTTCCTGAACACCTCCTGGGTTATCACAGTGTGGACTGTGGAAGAGTTAGAGCTGCTTGTTGACTTATTAACTGAGTTCCTGATGGTACCAAGAACAGATGGGGTGGATGAAAGCCCTCTTCCACCCATAGGCTTGGTCTACAATAGTTATCCTTCCTTTCTTTACTGATCACTCAATCTCAAGAGCTCTGGGCCAGCCTAGGGTAACCCTGGCTGCCTCATTGAAGTGGATAATAGCATTAGATGTGAGCAGAAACACATGATGTATGTGATCTTCTGGGCTAGAAGGCACATGATTTTATTGACAACAGACTTGGTTGTCAAATTCCTGTGCTGAAGGAGCTGACATGGCCATGTAATTTTGGCTGCACAATCCTTTGCTTTCACAATTTTGTTAAGCAGAGCATGGGGATTTGTCAAAGGGTTCTAAAACAAGTGTCTGATTGCCTCCCCGAGTTTGTATGAAGAGTCATTTTGAGAGGTAGTTTCAAACTTGCTTGCTCAGCTCATTCCCCATAAAATTTACCCACCCCATCATCTACGCCCACACCTACATGGTGTTCCATCCCCATTAAGACGAATCAAAACAAATCAAAAGAAAATTACACATAATGAGTGGGGAGACTCACTTTCTCCTCCTCAGCTTAAACTGCTTGCAATCACCTTGCACAAAGAGGTAATACTTTTGATATGCATTCTAAGGATGAGCAAAAGGGGGAAAATTATGACTTTACACAGCAAGTGTTGTATGCACAGAGCTCCCAGACTCCTGTACCTATGGGACAGTCATTCATTATTTCAGAGGTGGAATGAAGCAAAGTCCTCTGCAAGCAACACTCTGAAATGGATGTGTTGAATGGATGTTTCTTTCCAGAGCAATTGTATAATAATTCATAGAGATCTGAATAGTTAAAACAGGTGGTTGTGAAATTAAAATTAATTTTAAAATTATGGCTGAAATGCAACTACAAGAAAACTCTATTTCTCCACCTCTATACTTGCAGACGTTCTTCACTATTGACTGATTTCTGCCAGATTTTATCTTTTCCTCCCATCACCTTCATTTGAGCCACATAACTGCAAATGATTGGTATGAAAGATATCCTGACTTCTACAGCATTGGAATAACTCCACCCAATCTAGGCTTAACTTTAAAATCCAGGTACCAAACTCATCACAGTTATGCAGTAAAACTGACTGAAATGAAACTTAGGCTATGCCTAAAATATAAAATAGCTAAGTAATTGTAACTGAAGGCAGAATGGAAAATAAATATTGAATACTTTGTAGAACTCAAAGACGGGGTACATTTCTAGTACATAGAAATGTGGGGTACATTTTCTTTGCATAGACAGGTAAAAAATTATGAGAGAATATATGCAATCTGAAGGGGGAAACCTGAGGGGTATTTAGTGATGCTCTTATATGCCAAGTTGATACCACTGAACTAACATGGAAGAAAAACCATTTCAGAGAAGAAGATTAAGTCAAAGGTAATTTTCAGCTAAGCAATGGTATATTTTGAAAACAAGGACAAAAAATTCAAACTTGCCATAAAGTCTGCACAGAATCTTCCCATGGAGTCTTTACTGATGGCAGTAACTTTTTCAATGGATTTGACTTTCGGAGCAGTAAGTTTTTTTCAGCATTGAGGTTTAAAAGCCCCCCAACTTGGTAAATACAAATTGACTGTCACTACTCTCGTGGATCAAAGAGATGCAGAAAGCACAACGGCATTTTTCTGACTGTGTCAGTTTTTGATAAATAATTAAAATTTTAGACTTGCACATAGAAAATAAAGCTATTTAATAATTAAAAAAAAAAAACAAAAACAAAAAAACAAGTTACAACCTGAGAAAGGGATTGCCTCATCACACTGGACAATCAGAAAAGCATATCCTAGCAAACCATTTGCTATTTGACTATTTTGTCTATGGTTATACTGATTTTACTACCCCAAAGCACAGAACAGTTTCCATCTCTGATATTCTACATATGTCAACTTTAAAGAGAAGTCCTACTCTGCAAATTTGCTATTTTAGTTGCTTTATGGGTGACTGTTGTGATAAAACCTTGGCCAGCTTCTCTCCCTCACACATCTGTGATAATTGCCTCATCCTCTCCTGGTCCTGCCAGCCTTATGGCCCATTCAGTGCTTGATTATTTCTGCCCATGGATGCAGCAGAGAGGGAGATAGGAATGCTTAGATCTTTTGCACATATGACCCATATCCCTTCTCCCTCCGTTATTCCTGAGTTCTGTAGATTTGTATAATGTCCTTCAGATGTCAAGGCCCTTTGGGCGATTGGCAGCAAGTCAGAGATGGTGAACCTGTGAAGAAGCAAAAAGCTAAATCCCTTCCTCTTTCACAGTTTGCAAACACCTCTCTCTTTCTCTTTTTCTCTGATCTTGAGTCCTGAGGTTTTCTTTGCTGTGGTTTGAACTACAGTTTAAAATGTTTCAATTGTCATCTTGCATTGTGATGCATCACATGGTGCCCCAGCCACAAAAAGGCCTAGTAATTTGGTTTCATCCTGTCACTGATTTTGATGTGTCTGGTGCAGCTGGATGTGGTCATGTCACGGGTTCCAACATTATCTTTAACAGGAAAACAAATGTCAAGAGAGAAATACTATTGTCTCACAATTAGTTTTAAACAAATCAGACTTTGGAGAACAGTTAAGATTCCCAGGTCTGTATGCCAAGGAAGTTTAAGATAAAGATTACATTTAACCTGTGCAGTCACTCCTAGGGGAAAAGAGCTGCAACCCTGAGACTTCAGCTGAAAGAACAGAGGATCTGATAATGCGGTTCTCAGGTAAAACCTCTCTTTAAAATTGCTTCATGTATGGCAAGGTAGACTTGCCACCTGTTTTCCAGAGCAGATATTCACTATTTGCTGTGATTGGTAACAGACCCTTTGCACTCTCACTCTGATTTGACTGGAGTTGAAAATGACCTACCCTAATTTGGGATGTTTTTCTTCTTGAATAAATAAGAATGAAAGGGAAACAGCAAAGCAGACCTACTGCCAGGTCAGATATGGTAGGGCTGGGGGAGATTTTTAGCTCCAGCAGTGAAAGAGGTTAACAGGTTTACTTGCCTTGGTTAGAGGAAACACGATAGAAACTCTTGTTGTGAGTCCTCCCTTTAGCCCCTTCCTGGTGCTTTCTTTGCTTCTGCAGCCCTCCCACTCCCACAGAGAGAGGACCATTTCCAGGTGTACTGCTAGAGGAACCATGGTGAATCCTCTGGTTCAAATGAGAAAAAAGAAAGGACACTGTAGCTCTCTTTTTTTTTTAAGAAATGAACAATAGGAAATATATGGACAACAACTAGCCTAAATATATCAAAACTCTCCAATCCTTTAACAGACAGAATTGGTTTCAGTTCTCCAATGTTATGCTTTGATTTGTATAATACAGGATCATGCAGACTATCTGGCTTCATCCTTTGGAAGCAGATGTTGCTTGTCTTCATACTTCCAATAACCATGTTGTCCAAAGGCTCATTTGGGAAGAAGCAGCAAAGTGGCACACGTCCCATGAGTGGTTTTACTTCCTTATTTACATATTATTTACATAAAATGGGATAGAACTGTCATTTGGATTTTGTTTAATCTAAGTGAAAAGTAATTTCTGTGGATTTGCTGTTCTGGCAAATGAGAAAACCATATGAGGAAATTCATGTGCCAAGGAGGTTTCATTAGAATCTAGTCACTGGATATGTCCTGTTCTCAAAAGAGTCCTGGACTCCTCCAACCAGGGGATCTCAGCTTCTCAAAAGAGAGTGTCACCAATAATAACAAGCTTTTCTAAAGACTTGCATGTTTCTTGGCTAGAGGTAGCCAGTGTCAATATTTTCCATGACCAGATAAATGAATAAATATTGCCTTGTATAGCTGTTTTAGTCAGCGCATTGTGAAACAACTTTATTTTCTTCATCTGGAAGAACCTTAATCAATGTATTGGAGCCAAAATAAACTTGCTTGGGAAAATCAGATTTGGATTGCAACTCAAAAGTAGGCATTTGGACCTATCCCTAATGCTATCCTATTTTCAAAGAGAAGCATGAAATTTCCACATTTCTAAGAGCTGAATGAAAAGAATCATAAAATCATTTCCTATATATTTATTTGGATGTCTGCATGGATTCAATTCAGCAATGTTGATCTTCTATTGTATTGAATCAGTGGGAAGCACTTACATTCTGGGGCTGCAATTTACACAGACATGTAGAGTACCCATTTAGTAGAATTTATTAAATCAGTGCAAGAACCTTTTGTCCCTTTGGAAGCCACACCATTTCACCTTGTAGAGGTGAAGCTTTCCATTATTTGCATTTTTGTTTCTACCAACTTATTGTAGGTTGATATGACCTCCTAGCCTCTGGTAAAAATGTCCATGTAAGTTTTGTAGAAATAGACATCTGTTTCTAGAAGATTTTTTTAGTCAGTATGACATCTACACTGAGGCAATTGACTGCAAGGACTGATATCTGCCAAAAAATCAAATTGCTATGTTTGTACACAACAAAGATCGTGCTGGAAGTATTTGTCTTCTCCTCCTATCAGACAAGAGAAACAATTCTGAGTTTATTCTGATTTATTTGACCATTCACAATAATACCAACCCTGACTCAAACATATCAAGTATTCAGGCTAGTTTGTTTTTGTTTTTTTTTTTTTAATCCTATATTTTAAAAAATATGCAATGAGGGAGCATTGAATGAGCACTTCTGAATCATTACTATCAGTGCTGGGTTTTAGTAATTCTGAGAACAGAAGAGAAAGAAAATCCATCAGGTTGCAGTGTCATGATGAAAAATTTGAATCTGCTTACTAAATAATCCTTTTACCTCCCAAAATTAGAAAGAAAACTCAAGGCCACTGCCCTGCTGCTTTTATAATCATGTTAGGTGGCTTGGAACTGATTTGCTGAGAAGCAGTGTTGAAAAGAATGGAAGAATGTGATTCTTCCCTGTCAGGGAGGCACAGCAGAAAAGTGAGATTGGGTAGACTAGAAGATATCATATTTCTCAGCCTCACCTTCTTTTGAGACAAAGGTGGCAAGAGGACAAAACTAAGCTTTTTTCAGACTATTTTTAGAATTCATATTGCTAATTCATCTGCGTTAAAGAATAGGCAAACGGTTATATACACTTTTATTGGCAGTAAAACTTATGTCTGAAGACAATTTTCCCTGTTATTTTACAGACTACAAATACTTCCACATTCTTATTACTGAAGATGTAAAAGCATTGATAGGAACATTTGAAAGCTATTAGGGTCACTTACAGAATTAATGTGGCTGCGCTTTGAACCTTATTAAAATGTATTAGATCCTATCAACCAAATTGGACTGAAGGGCAGAAAAAAATGGCAAAACAAGAAAATGACAAAACAAGAAAATGACAAAACAAGAAGGGTTGTTGTTGAGAAAGTGACAGAGCTGGCAAGAACAGGAAAACTGGGATGACTGAAAAGGCAGGGAGGCTTCTTTTGGCCCTCTTTTTTGACATTTTGCAGCTTCGCTCAGACTCGCACTTTAGAGCTGATTATGACCATGAAATCCCTTCTCAGCTCTCAGGTAACTGTTCTCAACTTTTCTTCATGTCAATGCATTGCTCACAAATACTTCAAGATATTCTAATGTCCTGCAGATGTAAAAGCCTCCTTTAGAAACAGGTGACTAATAGTGGGAAAATGAATGAGTTTTTGAGGGCACAGTTGGGGTTTTGTGTAGTTTGGGTTCTGCTGTGCAAAACAAAGGCTAAAAATAATGTAATTTAGGAACTGGAACAAAGACCATTCATTCTTCCTTCAACATGGATATCAAACTATAGAGACTCCTCCCTGAATTCATTTTTTCACTGGCACCCAGGTCCACAGCCTATAATACAGCGCAGTCCAAGGCTGCCTGGCCACTGGGTACGTACAGCTGGAGGGTTCCAGTCCTGTAGGTGGGGATGCCACATGTCCCATCAAGCTTGAATTAACATACTTTGGGTTTATTGTGTCATCGGTGTTGCCAGCGTGTCTGATGCATCTGCAGGTGGACGTGTCACAGCACAAGTTCACGCAGTATGACGAGGCAATGCAATAAGCTATAGTATTACAAGGGTTATGCAATGCTCTCAGAACCAAAGAGAATAAATCTAGCATTGAAGGATGCAGGATTTTTTGGTTGATGCTAGCCTTTTTAATTTACTCTCTCTATTGGGATTTTTGCACTTACATGTGAAAATGCCTGTTACAGCAAAATAGTTCTGAAACAATCACAAAGAAAAGTGTTGGAGTTTTTCTCTTAATGAAATCCCTGAGTCCCCTTCCAGCAAAGGAAGACCTGTCTGTCAGAAGCAATTCACACACCCCTCTTTTAAATCCATGGCCTGTTTTTACTTGTGCTGTTCAGGGTTCTTGAGTCTTTATTTAACAAGGTTACGTAAGGAGAGGTGGGGGAGGAGGTAGTATATGGTACTGGCAGGGGAACAACAGGCTATTTAGGTGTCCTTTGTTTAGCAACAGGGCAGTTTGGGTAACCTGACTTCACTTGTCTTACATTAATGAACACATCTGATTTAGGGTTCCAGCTGAAGGGTTGTAAGGGTTTGTTGATCTTCAAGTGACTCCAGTGGCTGCTTCTTTCAGACATCCAAACCATCCCTCATGAAATGTTGTTGGTGATAGAGTTCCTTGGCACCACTATAACCATTTGCTTCTTTTTTTTTTTTTTTTTTTCTGAAAGGTGTAGCCACAAAGCCTCATTGTCAACAACATGCTGCAAAAATAGCAAAGGCATCCTTCCCTAAGGGAAACAGACTGCAAGGAGCAGGACAAAACCAAGCAGAGGCAAATTATGAACGATTATCAAGCAAATTTCTTAATAATGATTTCTATTGTGCGGGAGATTATACTCTGAAGGGCAGGGTCAGAACTTTCTGTTTTGCAAGCACGAAAATTCAACTGGGGAAAACATTTAAATTTCTGTATGGCAGAGAATAACTGTCAGGAACCTGACTGGAATGGCCAGCTACTGAGAGTCGTATTCTAATTTCTAGGGTCCTATTAGATATCACTTTTTTCAGATTAAAAATCCAGAAGACAATTAAAAAATCAGTCAGCTGTGGATTCCAATGGGAAGAGTACTAGGGAGTAAACCAAGAGCTCGCCAGAGTTAGCAAGTCCACACTCGCTGTGGGGGGGACAATTTTACTCTGCCTGAAGAGTGCCTTTTTGTGGTTTAGCTCAGCCATGTGTCCCTAGGGGTACTATTATAAAAGAGCAATGGTGGAATGCTGTGTGTGGAATAGTTATTGCAGAATAATTATTTCAGGCTGTTTTTCTTTGTAGACAAGCATTACTACTATATTTTGACAATAAGATGCACCTAAACTGGTCTCTTTTACTTGAAGCCTAAGGAGTTTTTAGATTTGCATAGGCAGATTAAGGATCTAATGAGAAGTTAGTGTTGTAAATACTTACCAAAGCATACTGCCATGTCAGAAAAAAAGAGGAGCAGGAGCTACACATCAATGTAGATGAATTTATTTTACATAGCATGGACCACATTACTCACTTCCAACCCGAAGTTTAGACTCTGAACGGAGGTACCAGAGGCAGTGGGGCATACACCCATGCTGACTCTCTCTATAGCACAACTACTCCATAAACTTTTTCTGAGCTTGTCTGGCTAATTTTACAGTTGTTTAATAACATACAACAAAGCCCTGCTCAGCAGGAATCTGTTTTCTAGCCCCATGTCTCCAGCTCCCTGAGAGATGTGGATTTCTCCCGAGGGCTCCTGCATGAGCGCAGTGTGTGTCAGGTTTGGGGGGTCTTGGGGAGGCCTGGGCAAGTTCCAGAGCCTGCTCCTGTGAGCTGGGTGACCACCTGGCATCACCTCTGCATTGCAGCAACTCACATTGCTAGAGGGAGTAGATGGGGGAGGTGTAAAGTTGGGCAAGACTTCAGCAGGGCTCTGTGTCTGCTGGGTACCTCCATGAGGTGTCAGAGGTGGGGCGGGGCAGGGCTCACATACCACAGGCATTAGAATATGCACTGCACTGAGGGAGCTCTTTGATATTAATGACTGAATACTTTTTTTTTTTTTGGTAATGAATGTTAAAGAAATTGTTCTGACATACCTTGTTTTAGTAAGTATTTGATGATGATGGATAAATGTCTTATCTGAAGTGGAAGGGGTGCTTTATGGGAGTAACTTGATACCGTTTTGGTCAAAATTAACTTTTTTTTCCCCCCCCACAAATTGGAGAAATGCTTCCATTTAAATATTGCATCTCCTAACCAGCACCACAAGAAAGAAGAAATCTTTATTTAAGGGAGCATTTATGCAATCTCTGGTTCTGCCAAACATTTAAAAAATAAATAAAATGTTTATTTATTAAAAGCTTCAATGTATTTTTGCAATATTTTGAAAAATTGAGGTTTTAATCAGCTTTCAAGTGGACAACGCTATCAAATAACAAGGGGTCATTTTTGCAACATTGCATGCAATAAATTCCCTATTCTTTCCATGATTCCTTCCCACTTACACTAGAATTTTTGGTGTGTATAGCTAGCAAGAGGAAGTGAGATATTTTTTTAATGCATCTTCTCCAGGAAACTGGGGAGACTTAGAGACTGAAACTGGAAAACATCAATGGGTGGGACCAGGAAAGTCAACTGAATGCTGTATTATGCCACGACACTTTCATCCTGCCCTTTTGTCAAATAGGGCAGGATGAGAGGCAATGAGTTGGCATAATGTCTGAGGTCAAAAGTTGAAAGCTGCCCATTCCTAGAATTTTGATTCTTATACTTATTGACTCATGTTGCAAGTGTTTTAGGAAAGTGATTATAGGTTGTGGTTTATTTCCCGTATTTCTGGAAATAAACCACTTTCATTTCAGGATTTTGGCTTCTGAACACATGATGGAGAGGGTTTTTTGGCCCAAACTGGCACCTGCCACCCTCACAGTCGGAGAGATCTCAGGAGACTTTTGTCTGGGGAGGCCTCGAGGGGAGCAGGGTGGAGGGAAAGAAGCAGCACAAACAGCAAAGCCTGTCTTGGCAGCTGCTTTGGCTGCTGGGTCCAACAACCATGGGGTCTTCTTGCCAGATTTCTACTGCATGACAGAAAGGGCAACTGCCAGAGTCAGAGAGAGCCACCTTCCAGAGCAGCCCTGAGGTTTGCTCTCTGTGTTGAAATGTTGCTACCACTGGTGCTAGTGGGATTTACTCCCTGGAGTGGCAAATGAGATTTAGCTACCCACAATTGTCCCCTGGGTGGTATGGCTGTGCTATGGACTTTGATTGGGCCTGAGATTAGCTCCTGAATTCAAAACAAATCTTCTTTCTCTGACTGCAGTGTATATTTAACCACTGTAAGAAAGGTTTGTCCTAAATGCCAAGATCAAATGTGTTTCAGTGAGGCAGTGGTGAGAACATCCCATTACATCTGTCCTACTTTAAATATACTTGAGGGCAGGTCAGATATTATTTTAATTTGCAAGGTTGTTTGCTCTGTTTACTAAAGAGCAATTCTGTCCTTTAATGACTGGAAGCTGAACGCTAATGTAAGCAGAACCAGAATGTCAGATGATGTTGAAAGCTGATTATATAGCTTGTACTTTTAGTTTCATAATTAAAATTTTATAGGCTGAAAATACCTATTCACCCTATCTACTGTAAATGCAATAAGTGAATGTAGGTGGACTGGATCTTTATTAACCACTGAATGATGGGTTGTGTTCACACTTGTACCTGAGCCAAACCTTAGCTCCTTTACACTGAGGACTGACAGAGGGTGTGATTGCTCTCTGTTATTATAGCTGGAGGTAAATACAGGTGAAGGAGTAGTTTTTAAGATTAAAATGCAGAGGGAGGTGTCAAACAATCTGATATAAAATTCAGGAGAATCTGGATGAAGTACATGAGGGAAGTGAGATTTTGAACCAAGTTTCCAAATGAAGATGTAGGTGCAAAACTGCATCTCATTTTAAACCTGGACTTTAATACTCTGACAGATATGATGCCATACTGCCTTCTGATGGGTACTGTACACAGAGGCCCAGGCAGCTGAGGTGACATGGCTCTGCTCTTTGGGTGCAGTGTATCATCTCTTACATGCAAAGGCACTGGCATCTCTCTGGATATATTTGGTTAGTACAAGCAGCTCTTCAATCTCTTTCTCTGAGAAATTGTCATGGTTTAGGAATGCTATTCTCCAATTTAGTGTTCCTACTGAAGCACCCCAGCCTAGGCATTGTTCACTTATTCCTCTCCTCTCCCTCTGTGTTGGGATGGAGAGGAGAACTGGAGGGACAAAAAGGTAAAGATCACAGGCTGAGATAAGAACAATTTACTAGAAACTGTGATGAAGTAAGAAAATTGAGCAGTAACAACAACACTAATGGCAGAGTGTACAAGATGAACAGTACACATGTGAGTGCTCACCACGCTGAACCCTGCACCACCCAAACCCACATGCCCCCAACCCTGGGAACACTTGAAAGAACACCACCCCCTCCATCCCCAAGACACAGAGCATGGGTACAATATCCCCAGGGTCCTGGCTGTGCCTCTCCTGGCTGCTGCAAAAATGAGCCCTGTGATGGCTGAAAACGAGGACAGAAATGCATACTGAGTTTTATGGACGCAACACAGAAGGACAAATTAGAAAGGGATCTGTTTGGGAAATGTCAATAATTTTTTGCTAAAATGAAGTCCTATTTTCTTAAGCTTGATAGAGCCAGGGGTATTTCTTAAGTCTCTTGGGCACTCAGTGTGTCAGTGAATGAAGTGTGCTACAGAAAGAGCCAAAGCCAGTTGTTCAGCATGCAAATGATAATTATCTGGCAAGTGGTATTGTTTGCCTCCTTGTGTATGAGTTTCACCTGAAATAACAGGTCAGTGAAAAAATTAATTCAGTAATGTAAATTAATAATTTCCCAATTATTTATATGATATGAACTCCACCCACACAGCGATTCCACCTCTTCCTTTCTCCTTTTTTTGACCTGCATAATAGTGCTAGGTTTGTTTCACTTGTGCTTGGCACAGACCACACTGCAAAATGCCTTTGCCAGAACTGCCAGAGCCTGTGAGTGAGATCCCAGCTCTGCTCCAGCTGCTGCCAACCATCCACAATGTCCAGGCCAGCCTGCCAGCCCAGGGTTGGCACTTGCAGACTGTAGGGATGTTTCAGCCATGCTCTCTCCACACACGTGCCCCTCCACTACACCAGAGCCTGGGAGCAGATGTTTGTAGCAAAATTCAAACACAGCAGGAGCCACAAGCTGGGCCAGCAAGTGCAGCAACTTGTCTTCCACAGTGTTTCTTTCCTTTCCTTCAATAAATAGCAATAATAAAAAGAAAGACCAGCCTATCTCATCTATACAATATAGATTTTAGTGGTTTCCAATTTCAGTGGTACACCACTCTCTTTAGCAAACTGGTTGTGATTTCTAGCACCAGTATGTATGTTTGTGAGTGAAACTCTTCTAAGCAATGTCTCCTGAAATATCCATGCACCAAGGACAGAATGGGCAAAATAGATTCAAACAGGTAAGCCAGATGGGTTTTGTTGACTTTCCTATAAGACACAAAGGGGATTCCCTTAAGGGACTATGCCTGGTCCCTTATGGGACCAGTTTCCCTATGGGGAAAAAGGGCTATGTCCTAATCCCAGTAAGGCATTGTAAGTGTAGTCTGTGCATTATGGGGATGGACAGCTGAGGTGATAGTAGAAAAAGCACCAATAACTGATCTGACAGAGCAGGAGGATTCTTTCTTCTCTCTCTCCTTGGATGTTTTTCTTCCTGTGACCTTGCCTTCAGACCATTCAGATTTATCTGAGCACAGTTTTCTACCATTTGCCACACCTCTAAAACAACACTCAGACTGGCTGCCAGTGCCTCTTTGCACGCTCCATACTTCAATGCCCAGTTAATGAGTGGGTAGGTGACCTTCTTTCTTTTCACCACTAGAGCTGTTTCACAATCCCCGAGCAATGCAGCTCCCTGCCAGGTTGGCCTGTCAGTTTTGGAGAAAGTATTCCTGGGAACAGCAAGGCAGAACAGGTACAGCGCTCTTCACCTCGCCTTGCGGTCTATTCCAAGCAGGAAAGCTGGCACTAGCAAGTGTTTCCAGAGAATTGTAGCACACTGGCTCCCGTCCTCCAGCAAAGTGCCAGCTCATCTGTGCAGCAAGTGCCATAGATTTGCCTGCTGCTTGAGTAATCCACTGCCACCTCTGCACCTCTGGATGGAAATCTTGTCTGCGGTCTCCTGTAGAATGCTGTGTAGGAGATTTCCCAGACACACGGGGAGTGGCCTGAGCTGAGGCCAGTCTGGGCACACTTGTCACTGAGAACCCACCTGAGGAGACACAGCTGGGAGATAACAACTGCAACGCCAGTCATCCTCCCCTGGCAAAGGCAGTAGGCGAACCGAAAGTGATAATGAATCAGAGCAAGCAGAAAATGTAGGATTTCTGCCTCTTCCCTCCCCCTGTTTCCAACATTATATATCACATCTATATTTAAGTAGTAGGATAATGAGTCCCCCTTTATGTTCAACAGGCACTTCACCCTGTAGGAACTGCTCAGGCTCAGTGTAAGTGAAACTATGTGATTGCTAATAAGCAGCTCCACCAGTGCTTGCCTGAAGGTACCAGAGTAGTCAGTGTTACTAATAAAGTTAATTACTCCCACTACAAGAGAAATTAGTCAGGGGGAAAAATCAGCGTGTATGAACAAGATGATAAGCTGCTGGTTTCACTTTTGCAAATACATTTAATCCACTGTTGTACTTTTATGCTGGTTAACCAGAGTCACAAGGTATCAGCGTGCTCCCTCCTTATGAGAGAGCAGAGAAAAAATTACAAAAGAGTCACCTCCGCTTTGGGCTCTGTCTGACAAACTGTGAGTGTACCCAAAGCCCTCTGCACTCTTTTCTCTTTTAATAATTGCACCATATCTCTCCTGACCCTCGAACTGTGGTCTGGAGGTAAAGTACCTCATAATTAAAAGCATTTCTGTGGTGGAGTTTTTCCAAGAAAAAAACCTTCTCATTCACCACCAGGACATCCCATTTCACTTTGTGGTGTCTCTAATCTCTATGCATGTGAAATAGCAAGAATTCCCACCTCTCCATCAGGCATGAGTTTTCATTGACTTCTCTGACCGTAACTGATTAATCTAGGAACAATGCAACAGCTGGATTCAGATTTTCTCTGCTCTATTTTCTGGTCAGGAAGTGAATGAGATAACACAGAAGGCACCATCACAGAAGTGTTTGAATTCTAAGTGATTTTTTTTGGTGAAGATCTCAAGGTTTTAAAATTTTATTTTATTTTTATTTTTTTTTTAATTTAGATATGGAAAATAGAGAGAACGTGCTCTGCAAACAATAACATCCTCCTTCCCTGGGGATTATATAACTGAAAACCATCAAAGACTGCTCTGAGACATTGTGTTCCACGCAGGATCTGCATATGTTGTAAGAAGTACCAATTATTTCCAGTTCTTGTGGTATTTTTTGTAATATGGATACTGTCCAACCCAATTCAAAGAGGGCATCATGCAAGCATTGAATGACGAAGCTTCTATTCATACTTATCATTAAGGATAGGAGAAGGCAGGGAAAATGATTAGTGGCTTCCCATTTCATTCAGTCATTGATTTACCTTTCCAGATGGTTGTTTTTCATTTGGCTTTTGGCATTTCTGTTGACATTTCCTGCAGCTACCTTGTTCACCTCACCATCAGAAAGGAAAATTGACACAGAGTGGCCGAGTGGCCAGGTAACCAAGAACAGAAATCTGACTTGAAAATCCTCAAACCTGCTTGCTCAGAGAAACACTTGCCTGTAGGCATTTCAGAAAGAGCCCTTCAGATGTTGGAAAGAGAATATGTTCTGTGTGTGGATAATTTGCAGAAAAAGAAAGACCACTTAATGTATTTTTTATTTGACTCTTGTGGCGGAATTGTGAACTGGTGGTAAGATGAACCACTACTCAACCTATGATAAAATTTCTGAAGTGTTCAAGAATTATATCGCTAATTACTATTTCCATGCAATATTTTTAAAAGTTGACTTTTTACATGTAAATCTATTAAATTAGTTAAATGAAAGTGAGGATACTTTTTTGTGAGGATACTTTTTTGAGAGGAACTTCAATCCTTAGAAAAAGTAGACTGAATTTGTATTTACAGTGAGACAGATTTCCCCTATTTCCAGACTAATATGAAGTAATGTGCTTTGAAGTGGGTGTTCTTATCTGCCTCTCCTTTGCACAGCCAGTGCTTTCAAAGTATTCTGGTAGGAATGAGAATCTGCTCCAATTTATTTTCCTTATTTCTGCATGCCTTCATGCTGATTTTTTTGGTCTCACTTATTTCCTTCTCCTTTCTCTTTCACACATTTTCTGTCTTTCACAGAATCCCATTTTCTCACTGTCAGTACATTTCTCCTTTTTATTGAGTATTCAAACAAATAGCAATGAAGTAACAGACTGCCATCCATAACTACCAGCCCTTCCCATAGAATCACAGATTAACTGAATAATGCAGTATGGAAGGCATCTTCTGGAGGGCACCTCATCTCTTCCACCCCCATTTGGAAGAATGCCAACTTTGACATTAGGTCAGGTTATTGAGGGTCCTGTCCTCTTGAGTATGTCAAAGGAGATACAACAGCTCTGGATAGTCTGTTCTAGTTTTTGAATCCTGCATTGCAAAAAAGTTTTTCATCAGACTAAATACTTGAATGCAATAAAGAGCTTGTGCCTAGAACAATGGGAGAGTCATTTATGATGTATACCAAATCCTATTGTATGAGACAGAAAAACAGTTTCATTTATGCACTGTGAGCTTGGTGGGGTTGAATTCTTACCTAAAGGAAGTGCTTTGATGGTTGGGTTAGGCTAGTTTTGCAAGAATTACTCCAGCCATTCTATCTTTGGAGCTCCATTTTTTTTCCTCCTATCCCAGCAAACCATGGAAGAGGATCGAGATCAACTCAGACACCAGGAAGTTTTTCAGGATTTTTGTCATTCCTTAATCACTCATAGAACTGATAGAGCCAGATCCCAGGATTGCAGAAGGATTCTTGAGCAGTAGAAACCTTGATGTTAAACAGGAATCAGCTGCGACACACCTTGATGATAGGGTGGAGATAATTTGTTTTGTTATTAATATTTGACATTCAGGTTCATCATGCAGCAAAGGCAACCACACAACCTGGAAAAGAGGCTGCAGGCAGCACAGAATCTTACTCATGCATTGCACAAGGGTCACATTTGCATCCAGATCCTCGTCTGGTGATTAAAAGGTGCATTACACAACCCAGGAACAGAGTGAGTGTGCTGTTGGATGACACCCAACCTGTTTCTTCCCGAGTTCCATCATGATCTCTCCTCCCCAGCTCCACACGAATGGACCGGGGATGTTGCAGTGCCTCCCACCACAAGGAGGTGGTTTGTCAGTGGACAAACCCAGCCCCAGCCCTAGCCCTGCTGACCTTCCCACCACCCTGCCTGTGGTCAGGACTCCTGTGGCACTGTGGCCTTGGCGGGAGATCCCGAGGGTGCAGCTGGGGAAGGGCAGCTCCACCCCGTGCAGGAGCACGGTGTCATTAGGAGTGCCCAGCCTGCCTGTCAACAGCCCCTGGCTGCTGAACACAGCCTGAGTCACCAGCACCTGAATGAAAGTAGTTTTGTTGTTGTTTTGTCCTCTCCAGCCTCGCCAGGAAGGCAGGTGGCTGTGTCAGACTAGACTGGAACCTGGCCCCATGAGCAAGAGCTTTCCTTCAGGCCAGGAGCTCGCTATCCATTCAGGTAATGATGACACCTCCTGTACCTGTCAACCACTGGACTCAGAAGCCCTTTTGAGAAGTCCTCCCAGTGTGACTCCCTTTGGCTTCACTGTGAGTCCTTGGGTGGTTTTTTCAGCAGATTCAGAAAGTCAAGTGTCAGAGTCATGCTGCTAGGGGCTGCAACAACAGCACAGATGCCATATCTGCAGAAGCACGTTCCCAGGCATGGTGGCAAGCTGGCACAGAGCATGCTGCATCCATGCTGACAGACTCCTTCAGCCTCCAAAATGGGGCAGGACTTAGCAGTGGTTGGAAAGAATGTGTTTGGTTTTTCATTTTGCTGTCACAGCTCAGTGAGGTTGTGCAAGGCAGGCTTCACTGGATGCAAAGTTCCATGGTTTCCCTTGTGGTACTGGTGTTAAGGGGTGTTGAAGAAGATTTTTTTGGTTTTTGTCCCAGCACTCAGAATATTAAAAAGTAAGAGAACTGTCTCTCAGCCCTAGTAGCCAAATCACAGGAAAGTGCTTGCACTATCCCTCATTTTGTGTCCTGCTTCATACTATAAACAATGATCATTACAAGTTGCACCTTGCTCGTCCTCTTTATTTTTCCCTATCAGCTTAGACCATAATTGCTATTCCTTCCCCCTAATTACTCCACCCTGGCTTAGGGTGCAACGAATGTCCTTTGTTTGGCAAATAAAGGGTAGGCAGAGCTTTGAAGGAACACATTACTGCTATGGAGATTCACTCAAAATTATGTGGTTGGCTCTTTTGGCTCCTCTAGTTTCTGTTAAAGCTAAGGCTTCAGTCATTTCCAGCAGGCATATCAGGAGACATGATAGAATATCTGACCCTCTGCTGTATAAAGGGGGAGTAAAGCTACATAAATATTTCATTTTCAAGCTGTAATCAATACCAAATAAAAGTTAGTACATGCAATATAAAGGTAGCCTTTGTGTAATCTTTTAAAAAGTTTTGGTCATATCAGCTGCATATTTTAATGCTCTCAGGACTTGGTTAAAATTGTTTTTCATAGCTTTGGCATTTAAAAATTTGAGGATACATGAATAATTTTCTATAATTTTATATAAACCAACTTGTCCAGTAACTGAAAATATAGCTTTAGCTCTTGTTATTTGCATCTAATAAGAATAATTATGAAGACACTGAATAATCATTTATATATAGTGCATTCAAGAAGTTCATGAAGATGCTGGTTTGCTATACTGAATGTTTTATAGAGCTGAACTTTGGGACACTTCCAGTTCAACATTTAAAAATTGCACCATTACACAACTGTGGTCTAAATTCTTCCAAATCTTCTATGGAACTCTTAACATCTTAAAGGAGATTTTCCCATTGAAAGTGTCACCGAGTCAAGAGTTTGGAATAGGAAGAAGTAGATGTGATCTGGAACAAGGTCTGTCTTGCTCTCTTCAAACAAATAATCAGATCTCTTTGGAGAGTCTGTAAATGCAATAATGCTGCATCTGTAGCAACACCAAGCTATTGGGAGATAGCTGCTCAGATGTGAAAAGAAGGGGAAATCCATCTAGATTGGGGGTTCTCAATTTAGCATGTGTCAAAGTAGGCAGTGACAAAAACTACGAGCACTTCTGGTGGTGGAAATAGGGTGCATGTGGGACTAATTTGTGTTTCTTTTTGTTTCACTCAGTGCTTCACTCTTCAGGAGCTGTCATGGGTCCAGCTTGTCTGCCTAGGCTGGGATGGAAACTGTGGTAGGAACACCTCCAAACACTGGGACATGGGCTGTCAGCTGAAAGCTCAGTGATGAGGTCTTGCCATGACAAGGACTTGAGAATTGAAGAAAACAGCAGCTCCTGGATGGAGAAGAAGAAGAAAGCAAGATAGCAAGAAGAAGAAAACTGCAAGAGCAAGAGATAGCATTGATTGTTCTTTGCCTAAGAAGCCTGAGAAATCTTCTACACATTTCCTATTTCTTTATGTAAAAAGCAAGGCTTGAAAATGTGAAATTAAAAATAGAAACTTCAAGCATGTAGCTCCATTACAACAGGGTCTAGTTACCCCAGGAAAAAAGGATTAAGAAATCTTGATAAGACTTGAATTTATGGCAGGATCACTTTTGGCCCCTTCTGTCTGATATAGGCATTGAATTATTGCTATTCTGCTACTAAAGGACACTTGAGTTATGTGAACAAATCTTCTAGTTTTTGAATAATTAACTGAGTGAATACAGCTATGCTGCTACTTAAATTATACTGAGAAATACCCAGGCAAACAATATTTTCTTTATATATATATGTGTATGTTTTTTATATATATATATATATATATATATATATATGCATATAATTTTGCAATTATATATATATATACATATATATAATATATGTGTATATATATAGATATGCACACGTATTTTATACATATAATATATGTATATAATATATATACATCTAATTTTCCAGATAAACTTTTGTGTGTAGAGTACTGTTTGCAGACTCACTCTTATTTGTAGGAGGTGTTTGATGGGAAAGAACCCAACACGTATATATGTACATATATATACAAACACAGAAGAGACAGAAAATGTGAGTTTTTCACTGTTTTGGGTCTGAACCCAAAGGCAAGACATCCTGGTTGCCCTTGTCCTACCCAGTGCCAGCAGGCAGCTCAGAGCACTGCTGTTGCCCTGGCTTATACTTGATCCATTGCTCATGCCAGACATCCACATGTGTGCACCATACAGCAGCCCTACACATTACTACAGATGCTTACCTCAGCTCCACAGTCAACATCTGCAGGGGCAAGCCCACAGAAAGAGGTTGTAAGGTCCTCATTATCAATGAACACAACACAAATGGTGAAAGTAACCTTTTATTTGCATGTGATATAGAGACATACATACTGCAAACACATGCCACACATCATAAAAGGACAGGATACTTGGGGGATCGCAGCAGAGAAACATTAGCATCTGCTTCTAATAACCAGCGTAAATAGTACATGCTCTGAGTTTCTCATGGTGTTTCTGAGCAGAATTCCAGAAGAGCTGCACACATGGCACAGCCAGGCTCATTAACACCACCGGCCCATCCGCACACTGAGCCAGTGGGAGCCCAGCCCTGCCTGGCCCTGCAGGGCAGAGCTGGTGGGTACAGCTTTGCACCCCACTTCAGCCCCTTCACTGCTGCCCTGCCCCTCCCTGCTGCAGGGGCATGGTGTGCCAGTGGCCAGGCTCACTCAGGCCTTTGAGAAAGACCATTCCAATTGAGGTGGAAAGGTGCTCATGGAGCTTTCTGGCTCCTGGTGTCCCACTGGTGGGATATGAGCCCTGTGAGTGACTGCTACTAGCAGCATGCAACACAGCACAACCTGGCACAGAAACGCCAGATTCCCAGAATTACTATGCTAAGCATAACATGAAAATGCTCAGAGCATTGCTGTCCAGGCAACACTCACAAACTAAATCTTCTGTAGATTAGGACAAGTTCTGGAGAAATGAGAAAGAATGCGGCCAGCTAAGTAAAGACAGGTGTGTGGCTCTGCTGCCTGGTGTGTAAGAACAGAAATGATTGTGGGATGAGATGAAAGCCTTGCTGTGAGCACAGGTTCATGGAGGCATGGCTGTGACTGCATGGACACAGTGCCATATAGCAAAACATAGACCAAACATCCCCAGCACAAACACCAAGGGTAGTTATGGAACTAGCTGGAAATTCATCCATCTACATCAGTTGCCTTGCAGTTACTTCTGGCTTCTAGCTCTGCCCTTCCATAAGGCAATTATTTTAACTCTCTTAAATATCTCACTAAGTAGTCTAGGTTTATTTCAGTCACTTGATGACTTATGGGTAAAAAAAACCCCACAAACCTGAAACTTCAGTCCTGTATGGCTTATGACCAAAATTATCACATCTAGGATTAGTATATTTGCCACAATAATGGAATCCATTTTCAGAATATCAAGATTTCCTCTGAGCTACATCTGTTAGTGATATGGCAAGTTTTTCTTGTCCCTGTCGCATCGAAGAAGCCTGTAAGGAAGGCAGGAAGAATGCTCTATGCTATGTGTTATGCTGGGCCATGGTTTTCTCCCAGCAGCAATATTTACAGCATGTCCTGGACTGGACTGCCCACCAGCGATGTTCACAACTGGTGGCCCACCAACTATTAAGTGCTCTGAACTTCTCTGACATGCAGCCTGTTTTTAATGGGTGGGATAGCTTTTACTGATGTGTTTACTTCATGAAACATCCAATTAGCCAGATTCATCACCAGCATATTTGCTCGCCCTGCCTTTGTGTTGGGTGCTTCATCAAGCTTTTCCTCATGCGCACAGTTTGCCATCTGCTTGTAGGTTGTTCAGAGACTGTGTGAAGATTCTCTCTCTCTGAGAAAATGTGTGCTGGTCCATTGAAGTATTTGCTAGTGATGCAATGGCAGCTGTTATCATCACGTCATATGTGTGCGGGTGGTTGCAATACATGGTATATAGGTTGTCAAAATTTGCCAGGAAGATGTGTTTTTGATTGTGGTATTGTGTGCATGTGTGGTACTGCTGGAGCAGCACGCATAGGACTTGGAATATTACATGAGTACTATGCGTGAGTGCTATATAAACCACATACCAGAGTGGTTACATGCTGTATTGGGTGACAGTAACACCATATTCACACAGCTTTTTCACATATCTCTTTATCAGCTGCCCCTTTTTTTGAGTATTCCTTGGGGCCCTGGTTGTTTCCATGTGTGTGCTGGGCAGTGGACTTCACTGAGAGCACTCTCACATTGGAAACCAACTTTTCCTTGCCAGCACTTTTCTGGCTCTGGGTGCCAACAGTTCAGGCTCTGTGGGACAATGGTTCATTTCCAATGTCTGTCAGGATGTTTATGCTGTCTATGTGTAGGCCTTTGTCACCTGGTATTAATTGGATTGTGCCCTCTCTGCCTTTGAAGGCACAGAAGGCTTCAAACTCCTTTTTTATTACACATGGTGCTGCGGCCTGTAATACTAATCAACTACATTTGGAAACACCATGTTGTAAATATGGGATATGCAGCACGCCACTGCATCCTTGGAGATCAAATGCTCTCATGGCTGCTGAGGACTTGCCTGCAGTTAATGACCTTCTTTAGCTCAGAAACCTGTCTGCTACACTTTTGCACCAAGATGCCAATAGCTAAACCTGAGGAAGCCTGTAGCCACAACAAATTTGATTTGGTTTCCTCCCCTCCTGGTTATGGAGAAGTGTTGATTACTCTGACGTCCTGGATTGTTACTTTGCAAGCAGATAACTGTTTGTCGTGGCACGCACTGTTTATGCTGTATAGTCTGCTTTATTTCTTCTCATCTGGAAAGGCAAATATTTACCTCTAGAGGGTACTGAAAATGAAGTTTAGAATCCTGCTTCCATTTAACCAGGCCAGACACTGTAGTGCATGGTCCTATTAGTAAGAATCTCTTTGGCAAAGGTACCCGACACAGTGAGAAGGGTCCTGACAGCACTAACAAATAGATAGTGCTCTATCTCTGCTCTGGTGTTTTGCCAGGTGATGACTGAGCTGATAAGGAATTCTGCACATTGTTGCAGTGCCTGGCCTCCTCTCATCCTGCCTGATAGATGAGTTGAACATCACACACTGAAGCATGACCAGCAACATGTCCTTTTGTTGCTTTTATTGCCCCACACGTTTGTCCTTTCCTCTTGCTGGGGCTGAGCAGCCCCGAGTCACAGCAGCCCATGAATGGCATGCCGGTGGGCACTGGCATTTGCAGTGACGTCACTGCTGCCTGTTGGGGCACAGAAGCTTGGGACTGATTAAGTTTTAACTTTTGAGTCTGGAGCTATATGTGTGGGCTCACAGCTGGGGACTACAAAGTGCTATATGGAATTGGCACAGAGAAGAAACACACAGATTGCCTGCTGTCAGGACATCTGTGTCTTTTTATTTTGGGTACATTTAGCACTTACAGTGTTTCACATCTGTCACATATGCACTGTGGCACTGACAGTGGTTACCGTTATATTTACATTTTGCCTTGATCACATTTGTTGTTGTTGTTTACCCTGTCTGCAAAGCCACCTCCTTGGCCGCACACATTTCATTTGCTAGCATCAGGGGTGCCTGGCACTGAATGTTACCAGCAGTGTGCTTGGTGACACACACATGGCATTCACAACATGGCATTCAGCTTGTGTATCAACCCCACATCATTTGTATTCTCTTCACAAATGCCACCTCCCCTGTTCTTCCTGGACCTACATCATCTTGTCCCGCACAGCACTTGCATGGCACAGGATAATTGAAAGGCAGGCTTGCAAGAGACCCCGAGTGGGCTGAAGACCACATTAGTGGCTTAATTTGCCCCCTGCTCAAAGCACACACACAACATAAGCTAGTCTGGACAGACATTTGTCTAATCTAGTCTTTAAAAAGTCTAAGCTACTCTTAAAAGCTCTCAGTTGTAGCAAATCCAAAATCCCCCTCAGCAATAATTTTCATTCTGGCCATGTTAATGTTTTGTGTAAACTTTGGGTGGAAATGCAACTTGTCCTTTGAGATGTAGCATGCGATTTCAGATTCTGCTGCTGCTAAGTCTGACAGAAATATAATGATCCACCTCTTGCCTGCTTTCTCAAATGATTCCTCACTTATTTGCTAACATCCTTGTCATTTCAGCTCCAGCCTGGAGTTTGGAGTCACAATGTTTAACTGAAATAGACATTGTGATTATGTCTTTGCTTCAGAACATGGCCAGAATTTTTCTTCTGCTTGCAAATTCACAGCCTTTATCCCTCCCTTTGTACATCTCGTGCATTCCTGTTCGTCCTTTCATTGGTCAGGGCACGTTCCAGATTCTGACCTGCATACAGATTAAATAATGTACTGCATTGAATAAAGCACTGCATCCTTATACCACATTGCAGCTACTGCTGCTCTCCTGGAAGGCTTTTATCTTCACTTTGGCTGTCTTTGATTGCAAGTGGTACGGAGCTTCCTGATGGAATCACCAGGAGAGCCACTGGATCACCTCTTATATTGCCAATGCTATGGCTGGATGGACTTGAAGGCAAAGATTGAAAGCTGCAGTGTTTGCTCTAAGGAAAGAAATTAATCTCTAATGGGAATGGAAATTTGCCATTTTGCTAGAGTTGTTAAGAAAATGAGGGGAACAAGAAGATGAGATTCCTGGAACAAAATCTGTCCTTGGAATATATCACATCACAAGCTTTTCTCATGACAGAATTATTTCATTATTATTTTTTAATTAAACCATTCTTAAAAATAATCCTTAATTTTAAATCACAAGTCAACATACAAATGTTAGCCCTAGGAGCTCAAAAGGCTCAGGCTACAAAAATTTTTCTCATCCCTTCTATGGAAACAACAAAAGATGAATACACAAGGAATGTCTGTTAAGGATAAGTTTTAATGATCATCTGCAACTTATTATTCCATAATACATGCCATTAATAAACTGAATTACCCCCAAAAGTCTATCCTGTGAGAAGTGCTATATTTCCTGCATCTGCTGCATCTGTTTTATTACATCTTTGCATCCTTCTTAAAGCGTTGTGCAACATGTTAAAAAGGGTTCCAGCACAAAGCAATCACAGCTTAGGTATATAATATCTGAATCTTTTGTGTTCTTCCTTTGAGGGCTTTTAATTCACTTTTTACTGTTTCTGTATGAGAGGAATAACTTCCAACTGCAAAAAGTTCACTCTACCTTCTTTCCTCTCTCTGACTGGAAATCTTCATCTGAAATTTGGGTTCAAAACATTAAACTTGCCCTAGTAAATGGTGGAGTCACCAATAGATTCAAGCTGTCACATGGAATACTTTGTTCTGAGAGTTCTACTTCAAGGCCACGGAAGTTAATAGGATACTTTTCATTGCCTGCAGTGAAAACTATCCTGGGCCTATATTCATGCATAATTAGTGAGTGGGAGATGAAAGGACCGCGTTACCTTCCGATCCCACATTTTTAGTGGACTGTTTTCCCTACCCATGTGGCTGCAAGATTCTCATTCCAATCTGCCCTTATCTTGATTTGGGCAAAAAATGCTTCTCATAATGGTTTCATTATGCTAAGGTATGCACCTCTTCACAGAATTAAATTAACCTCTGTCCTGTTCAGATATACTGGTATCATCATTACCATTAAATTAGTTGTTCTGAAGCAACTGCAGACAAGACATCAAGCCAGGCCCCCCCTGGCCGCATTCCACAGAGTGAGCTGCAGCTCTCAGTTCCAGTGAATGTCCTGGGAAATGCACTGCTGCAGATTGGGAAGCCCAGGCTGCCTCTGCTCCCTGTATCCTTGCAGCTGTCCTTCGTGCCAGTAAGCTGCTTGCTTAGGAAAGTGTTAGAGAGGAGGTCTGGAGGGGAATAGCTTTGTGATTGCATGTGGGACAATCCAGAGGTCTCAGTTTCCATGTCCTAGCTGTGAGCTGATTCCTCGGTTCCTCGTGTATGAAATCACCACAATGTCTTTGCCTCCTTCCCTTCTCCATTTCCCCACTCTGCTGTCTAATAGGCACTGCAACTGCATCTTCAATGCAAACATAGCTTTCAATATCACAGTTTCCAATTATTCTTTATTACACTGGTAATTTTATGATCTACTTAATGGCTAATATTTGCATGATTTTCTTCTATGAAATTATTATGTAGTTTCTGTCACTAAATTACAAAGTCATTTATGATTTGATAATGTTTGATTCATTTAGAAAAAGTCTATCCCTTGTCATTAATGTTATTACAGTGCATAACTTGTACTTTCAATCTTAGGCAAATCTTAGTGTGGGCTTTCTTGAACTGAGAGCAGCAAAACTCCCATTCTTTGTGTTTTAAGGCTTTTTCTTAGAGAACTGGCATTCTCACCCACAAAAAAATCTGGGCAGCAACCAAACTTTTATTGTAAAAGAAGCACGATGAAAAGAAATGTGCTTTATAAGTGCAAAAAGCCACGAGACAATCCTGGATGTGCAAAAATTAAGCAAGGCTAAGAAGTCACAGTGTATTTATGACAAATATATATGTATATGTGTGTACATAAAGCCAATCTCTTTTTCAAGGACAGGTAATGACTTCATGATGTGGACAGTTGACTTCATTACAGTAAGACATATGGTTTCATAAATTCAATACTTACTGTGGGGTATTTGTTCAGATTTTAATGCCACACACTGTTCTAAACTTATTGTGAAGAGAAATACCAGCTGATGATGAGAAGCAGAGCTAGGAGTGCTGGATCACACCAAACTTTGCCAGGACACAGGTGAAGCCATCAAACAATTACCAGAACTTTGCAGCTTGGAAACTTCTTGGCTGCTCTTCAGCTCCAGTGGCTTGGCACCATTTTAGCAGGGTGGACCATGGGTTTGATATGAAACCTCTATGTCTTTGCTTACTGGCAAAATGAAAAAATGTAATCAAAATCTAGGCATACACAAAGTACATGGAATTAAATTCTGTACCTGCTCTGATAAACACAAATTTTGCTTGTGACTTCAAAAGGCCAGGATTTTATCCAGAATGTTTAGGTCTCCTTATTTTGAAATACAAGACACATTTTAAAACTTAATTTATAAAGGTGTCTACCATAAAATTTGGTTACATATATAGCCGCGTTACTAATCAGCTTTTCAAGATGTAAGCCTTTATAGCTCAATGCCTTTAAAGCCTTTTCTATTTAGAGAGTAATTATATGGTAGATTGTTAGATTTTGAGCAAAAGAGAAGTGGATTTGAGTTTCAAGTATGTTCTTGGATTTTGACTTGAATTCTTGCTCATTATTGGGATTTGTCTGAGGTCTGTGCTGGCATCAGTGTGATAATATAAAATATCCACAATGGCTCTAACCACAGCTTACAGAGCTGCTTATACCCACACACATATATGCTCAAACACAATTTTAGTCCACAATGGAGCTCACCTGAGGCAAGTCAGTACCCTGTCCTTGTGTCATTCTGTTGTGTTACTTTTGAGCTACCAGTGTCTAGTTTTAGAGGATTCTAATTAGGTAGATGAGACATGTCTAAACCTCAGTGCACTGGTTCACAACGAATGTTTGGTTTTAAAGCTTAGCATCTATTTCTGCTTGAGGAAATACAGTCAAAACAATGTGGATTTTTAACTATACTGTGAATATCTAGTTTCCACTGAACTGTACTTTTAGCAGAGAACAATTGTGGAAGCTCTGGCTTGGAAAGATGGGGTGTAGAGGCTTCAAGAGGCAGCCATAAGCTGAAAAAAATGTATGCAAAGGCTTGGATCTGTATAAGAGCTCATGATATCACCCTCTAATACTGACTACACTTAATACAATATTTATTTAGTGAATATGTTAAATGAGTCACAGGTTTTTTAGCTAGACTTCCCCGGAACTTTCATTTTGCCAGCAATTCACTGTGACCCTGCAAACACTGATTCATGTGCGTGGCAGTGATCGAGAGCACCCACAGTATGAGAAATGAAGCATGTGTACACCTCTGCACAGGGGCAGGGCCACAGAGGTGGGTGATACTTTTGACCCTAGCCAAAACATTCCTTGTTTTTAACAGCTTACTTTTCTTTCTTAATCTGTAAAGCAGTCTTTGGCTGGTGACAGCTGTGAGAATTCTGAAATCCATAATGTACCATGGGGACCTATTCTGATTTCTGTTGCCTTATAACACGCTTAGAGCAGCATGTGGGAAGTGAATAGTGAGAATTTTCTGTTGGTGAAAAGAAACAGAGTCATCCAGAGGAAGGAGACCCAAGAGAGCCAACCTCAGAGTCGTAGGAGAGGTCTCATTTTGTTCCAGAAGTTTCTTCATGATTCTGGGAGCATTTTCCCTCATTCACTTGTACTTTTACCAGCTTTACATTGCTCCCCACCAAACCTAGCTGGTCCCATGGCCTGTATTCCATTCCCAGCATCTGGGAAGTCCTGTGACAAAGCTACAAAACTCTCCTATTCTTGAAGGGAATCAGATATTGTGGAGTCCCCAGATATGTTTCTCAGAGAAACATCCCATAAGCATGGTTTTCATCCCATAAGCATGAATTAACAGAGTCAGTTATATTAGGTGTATATGATGTAAATAAGTCAACCCTTTTAGCTGGTAGAGGGAAGGGAGAGATTTCAGTGAGGTTTGTAACTTATTAGAAGCTTGCATTAGAAAGTGAAAGCCAGACCTCACGCTGGTGAAACTATTTAAAATAGAAAAATCACGCAGTACAAAATTCACGCTGTCTGCCTCTTATTCACATTTACACTCACATTTGGAGCAGATAGAGGATTATGCTTTAGGACTTGTTGGGATTCCCTTTATAGCAAGGAAAATACTCTTGGAATAATGGATATATCAGAGTAGCTGGGCAGAGCTTCCTACTGAAATTGTTAAAGAGTTTCCCCAGATCCATGCATGAAACCTGGAAGATACTAATTGCTCACAAAGCTCCTTAACCTGTTTTCTGGGACAATAGGTTATATATTTCTTTACCATCAAAATGCCCTTGTTCCAACTCTGACCTGTGGAAACTCTTTGTGTGAACAGCCTTGAGAGCCTGTTTGCTGTTGAGGGAGGCTTGGACAGGGTTCCTTATGCTGCCTTTCCAGATTACACTTCCTTACTGTAGATGTAGCCCTCCACGGCTGAAGGTGAGAATATGATTTACCCTAAAATTCCTGTATCGGCCATGCCTCCATGGAGTCCAAGATTAAGTGACAAGCAAAATGCATGCTTCTTCAGTCCAGTCAACAGAGGAGAGTTGTCACAGAGTCAATTCTTCCAACAGGAGGATGAATAATTCCAGCTATCTCCCAGATATCTGCTTAAGTGCTCTCTCTTAGAGAGAGCTTAGATATGTCTTAGATGTCTGCTTCTTCTTGGGAATTGCCTGTCCAACTTCAGACATCTCTATCTGTCTAAATCAGAGGTGATTATCCAGACTGACTTTATAATTCCAGCCTAAGATCAAAATCTAAAATAACCGGGGTGTATTTCGGCCTCTGGAGTCTCCTCTCTTTTCCCATTGACTATTACATGAGTAAGAAACTCAATTTAAGATATTTAAATGGAGTTAAGATAAATAACACCACTTCAGTAAACTATCTGGGTACAGACATCTTGTTTCTGTGAACTGTGCTATACACCTCTAGAACAAAGTACATTTTACTTTAGGAATGCATCATTACTTTCTTGCATTTAAGTGCTGAATTGCTCAATTTTACTCAACATGAAAAAAAGTAAGTGGTCTGAAAACAAGACTGCATGTCTAGAAAAGACAAAATCCTCTGTGTAATGGAACAGTAGGTACAGTTGCACTCTAGTCAGCAACCATATCTTCATTCCCTGACACAAAAGCATCAGCAACAGAAAGAAGAGTGCAAGTTTGAATAATGCATCCAAAATCAGTGAGAGCACTGAAGTGGGATCATGGACAGATATTTCCCATTGGTCTTTCTTACAACCAGTCAGAATTGAAATCACCTCTGTAACTCAGCAGCATAGATTTACTTTTGCAAATCAAATGGTAGGAGATTTGAAAGCTTTGAAAGTTCTGCAAGAGCCCAAATACCACTAAGGTTCTTAACATGTCTGAGAGGATCACCTTCAGCCTTGAACACACTAAGTATAGACAAGAGGTACATAAGCAGTCAAAGATAACACCACTTCATATCAAGAGCTGCTATCCAGCCCTACAAAGGAATTTGAACAACTGCTAACTATTTCTAAAGTCTGCACTTGATTACTGCAGGACTTCAGATACCCCCTCCAAATATTTATGATCTTTCACTACAAATCAGCATTTAAAAACACCTAAAACCAATGCTGTAAAAACTCCCAGTACATTAGTAATATAATTATTATTAGATTTGTTTCTGTTTTACAGATACATTCTTTGGCTCCAGCTACGTGTTTCAACACACTCTCCTTACATCAAGGGCTCTTCAGGGCTTTTTCTATATGTGCTGAAAGACACTTCTTTACCTGAGGCTACTCTGCCAACTTCTTGGAGCATAAAGTATCTCAGGATAATTTAACAACGTGAGGCACACTCAGAAGATTTGGCAGATTGTCTCAGGCATTTGGAGTTAACCAATAATAACATCCCTGCTCCTAATCCTCCAGATTTCTTCTAAGTTCTGCTTCTATTTGTTCTTAGTGAAAAGCATGGCATTATCTTATTACAGCAATTTGATTTTCATTATCTAAGTAGGCTGCTGTGTCAGCAAAAAGCAGCAATTTGGAAAGGATGGAAAAGGCTGCGAGTCATGGATGAATGAGTGATTGGTGGAGGGAAAAAACAAGATAGAAGAGGGTATGTTGAGTGATTGAGTGAGCTTGGGAAAATAAGGTGAGGTCTGTGGTAACCGGTTCAGAAATTTGGCTCTTTTTTTACGTGATTAAGTAGGGGAAGCCTGCACATATGACCTGTGCTTGGATGGCAGAAGTTCAGCCAGAAGTGTGCTGTACAACAGTTTGTACAGAAGAAGCTGGAGTGCTGAGGTGACTACAAGGTCCTGTCCAAATCATTTGACAAGAAAAGCTACCTGGTAAGAAATTGCCTGCCACCAAGACCCATTTCCAAATCTCCTCTAGAGATGCAATTCCTTTACCACAAGAAGAGGCCTGTAAGGTAGGGAAAATCAATCTGCAACTTATGAACTCTCATTTATTTATCCCTTTAGAGATACATGGTTTCAAGAGATGAAATATGAATTGGTATGGGCATGGAGCACAGCATGCTCTTGTTGGTATCTAATTAGCTCCAGTTTAACCAAGTTTATGGGCTGAGTGTCTTTAACATTTAAAATCTATTGTATATCTTTTTCTGTGTGTAATCCAATGATCACTGAAGGCAACTGGGCCATGTCTACTGCAGTAAATAAGATAAACCAAGGACCACTGTCTGCTTCTGATGTCAAATTCTGATAGTACAGTGTATGCCCATATTTCTCAGCTCCCTTCCTCTTCCAGAAGAGCAGAGTGACCAGAACCAATTTGTCATTGGGAATGACAACCCATGGGTCATATGTCTCAATGCTGCCTGGGCAGTGTCAGGGAGAGCTGGGACCAGACTTTGAAGCATGCTAAAGATATGTGGGATAGTCTTGTGCCAGTAAACTTCCCTGGTTTATTAATACCAGGGAATATAGTCTGAGAGTCTTTTGATTGGCATCAGTAGACTACAAGTGGGTGAAAATGAGCCATCTCCTGTGATGGATCTGTAATCCTTTGAGATTCCCAGAGCATATTGCTTTCTGGTAAGAGACCTCCATCTTAAAAGAGAAAAAGGAATTTAAAAGCTGCTTTGGGCATTTTGCCAGCTGCACAACAACATCTGGTTGGCATTCAGAGGCTTCAGGGGCAGCTAATCCTGCTCTGAGTAGGATTAACATCCCTGTTTAAAACGTACTCTTGGTATGTCTGGTGGAGCCAGGATTTTGGCAGTCCAGAGCAGAGGGGAAGAGTGCAAGAAGGAGAGCCTGTGTGACTGTCACAAAATGTTTCCATCCCCACTTTGTTCTCTGTGGCTTCAGTGCTTCACCTGATGAAACGAAGCACCAAAGCTTTAGCTTCAGCAGCCCTGCCAGATGCTCATTAGATACTGTAGAGGTGACTGCCTGTCTCCTCTTTACTACAAACTCTACAAGTGAGAGCACTTATCAGCAAGGGGTGGAGTTATTTACACAAATATTGGACTGCTTTTGGTAGCATAGGTAAGAAAGAATATATTCAACACAGATGCACGTAGATCCCAGTTACGTTGCTTGTCAAACCATTTTCATGAAAGAAATAACAAGATTTATTGGGACCAGAATTGTAGCAGAACTCATGGATGAGCTCCTACACAAAATTTTATCCTGTTTTCCATAGTTAGGGGTAAAATTGAATTTCCTTGACTCCAATACCTGTGCTGACAGTGGCTGACTGATTTCCTAAAGACCATCTCTATTGATAAACTCAGCTGTTGGAAAGTATGAGACAACAGAGAAATTTAGTGCTGCCTTACAAATTCTGGAAAACCTTAGTTTTTAAGTAGATTCTCTTTGAAACTGGAGTGCTGTGGACCTGTGAGAAGCATAGCAGGCCATAACCCATGTTGTCCAGAGGGCTAGGGGAATTGTGCCCTGCAGCTCCAGAGCAAGGGTCACTATGAACACACGCAGAATTGCACGCACGTTTTACACCTTGCCCCAGACCTCTTTGTGAGAAACACATACAATTAAGGGCTTATTAATTAACCATATGTTCTGAGCATGGGAAGTACTGATATGTGCAAGCAGTTTCTTCTGCACCCTTCCCTTTAAGATTGTATAGAAGACAAATTACTGTTACTGTTCTGCACATCACTGTAAGAGTCTGACACATAACTGCTGGTGAAAATTAGTTCAGCTCTGCTGAGGAGGCAGTTCAAATTATAGCTCAGCTGAGTGTTTGGCCTGGTGTACTCAGATTTACAGATACCACCAAGCCTATCATATCCAGGTGAAGCATTTGCATACTTGCATGCAGTATTTACATATTAAAGTACAGTATTTACATGTTCTTTATTTTGCATGTCGAGACTTTTGACAAATAAAGGAAACACTTCAATCTGTGTCTTTATTTTTGTTTCCTATGTCTCAGATTTTCCAGAAAAATAAGTTGCTACATCCCCCTCTTTCATCCCTGAGAAAGAGCAGGAAAACGAGTGGCTTTCCTGCAGCAGCTGTTGCACCTGCTGTTTACAGTGAAGTTGGACCACAGCAATGCTTCTTTTCTGGTCCACAACATTTCCTCCAGCAGTCAAAGCCAACACATCAAAGTGAAAGCTCCGAAGGAGAAAAACAATGTGACCTATTGTTCCAAGAAAACAAAATAAATCATTTGTAGGAAAGGAGTAAAAACTCCTAACTGGATTTTCAAAACATAAATATTGGGAAGAAGACTGTGCAAGGCAAGATGTAACGTGTGGTTGTGATGATGCTAGACACGCTACAATTTCTAGAACTTCACTGTACTCTCACTTTGATATGTTCTAACAATAGAAGCAATGCATACAGTGCATGCCATGATTCTTTGGAGGCACACATCACAGCTCAAGATAAAAGCCAGTGTTGGACTCTCTCATTTGCTTCTATTTTTGAAGAGTCCCAAATCCTGAAACTCTTCAGTCTGATGAAGTTTGGACCTATTCTTGTAATCGCAGTGTTTCTCCTTTTGTTCTTCTTCCTTGCTGTTGTTTGTTATTCTTATGATGGAAATACCTTGAGGTTCCCACTGAGGGCCCCATTGTGCTAGACAATTACACTGCACAAAGAGGTTGTGATGTAAATAGAGAAACCAGTGTGTGGTAGAGGAAACACAGTGGAGGATCAGCTTGCCTGTACCCTCCTGAAAGGTCAGAAACAGAGGTGGTTAAAACCCTGCTTTGTGTTGCCTGGCTTGTTCATTCCTTTTTAGTAAAGGAGGAAGTCAAATATGCTACATCATTTTACCTGGATGAGAGGGATTAGATTTTTTCAAAAACCTAAAATACAAGTTGCTGTGCTGTAAGGAGGAGGTGTGGAAACATATACTTGATTGCCAACCAGGATTTCTCAAGAAACTCAATGAAATCTGGAAGATTGCCTGCCATCATGAAATCATATTATCCAGAGGCACTTGGGTTACCTCCCCTCTCAGCATAAGCATATTACTTTTGACCTTGTGACCTAGATATGTGTAATAAAATCTTCAACTTTCTCCCAGCAGTATTGCTGCAAACATGTAACTGTGGAATGGTGCACCCTATTTCCTGTGATCCTAGTTTGGGGTTTTGATTAGAAAACTCAAGGCACAGAAATCAAAGGTTGGTTCCTGTTTTCTGGATGCTGTTTTGGGAGCCCTTCCATCAGAGAAAAGGAAACAGATCAGAAAAGTCTGTCTAAAAGTAGATCTTCTCTGTCAGTTTACTTGAAAGAGTCTGGCACAGCAGATGCAGAACTGTGTATCCAGCTGAAATAAAAGCAAACACAGTTGTTTCATAAGAAATGGAAATCCAGAACTTGACTCAGTTTCTTCCTATTGTAATGAAAGTCCAGAGGAAATTAATGAAACTTATTACAAATTTAATGAAGTAAATGAAACAATTCCACTGCCTTGGTTTAATGACTTCCACACAAAACCCTCAAAGAGTTGGTACATTCTGCCTCCTGGGTTCACAGCACTGGGCCAGGTCCTTGAAATAATAGCAACAGGCTGAAAAGCTGTGTCTCATGTTCTCATGTTAATGCACTGAACTGAAACAGTTGCAAAATAAATACTGAAAATAAAGGACTTTGAACTGGTCAAGAGGTAAAAGCACAGTTTGTAGAGCTTAGTGTAGAGATAACTACACTGAACTTTGATGGCCATTGAGAGGTAGGGGATCAGAGGACTCAACCCATTGCATTTTCCTCTGCAGCCTTTGCATGGAGAAAACCATGAGCAAAGGGAAAAAGAGTAATTTCTCAATGTTAAGTATATACAATCGTATAATAGCTTGATAAAAAACTCCATTAAAGAGGCTCCTATTTCTGTCCCTCTGATCACCTTGTCACTTAGGAACATCTTTCTTACCCTGTCTTACTCTCAACAAAGCTACAAATTTACTTTCCCCCAGTAATGTGAAGAATCATTACCAGGTGTTCTAGAGCTACTTATACTGCTAGATCTTGCCATTAAAAAAAAAAAATCTTCATTAAAAAAGTATAGAATTTCTTTCATAATGCAACAGGTGTTTGGCTATTAGAGAAAAACCTGATGCAACTGGTAGCATAAAACTATACCTAAATGCTGTCTGACCCTCATGTGTTATATTTTACCATCTGAGAACTGCAAAAGGCTTTGGGGGTTCACACAGTGTTTTTGCTGCACGTGCACGGTGTTAGTACAAACAGGGGTGGGTGCTGGCTGGGGCTAGGAGTGTAAAGAAGCATACCTACTAAAGCTGAAATACAGAAATAATTTCTCAGGCACAGAGTCACAGACAGATGTACAACTCCCTTTGGTTTTCACTGAGGCTTAGGTACTGCTCTACACTTTCTTCTAGTTTCCCTCTCCCTTCCATCCAAACTAAGATGTAAAGATTATTGACCTTGTCCTGCTTTCATAGACCAGACAAAACCAACAGGAACAGCTTATTTCAGCACCTGAAAAAAAAAATAAAAATCTTTACCAGTGAATGCCTTAAAAAAGCCCTGAAGACAGATGAATTCTGATGAATCCGGCTGAAGTGCTTTAAGGTATTACTGCCCTGCTGTCGTCTGCCACTCCTGCAGCAGCTGCCCCTGTGTTCAGTCAGCAAAAGGGCATCAGGACCAAGGTCCCAGCTGGTCCATCACACAGATGAGCCCATTAATTGAGGGTATCTTTGTGGCAAAGTGGGTTTACCTCTTTTTGCTCTGCTGGCCCACTGCCCGGCCGCAATGCCAGCAGACAGGCAGCCACGAACAGCTGGGTGCCAACACTTCCTTCCTTCCTTCCTTCCCTTCCATTTTCTTTCTTCCTTACCCTCCTTAATATTTCCCTTCCTTCCTCTCTAACATTTCTCTCTCTCACCTTTCTATCTGTAGTTCTTCACTGCAATACAAGAGTCAGGTCTCTATAGGAAATCCACCTCCAAGCTCCCACCAGTACCCTCCCAGACAATTAAGAATTGTTCCCCCTCCCCCGCAATCTCTTTTTGTTTTGTTATTGTCAGCTGGTCTCTTGGATTAGGGTTTGCAGCTCTCTCTGGGCTCAGGAAAGCTTGGTAGCTTGGCAGGATTTCTTGCCAGATCAGTGATCCTAATGTGAGTGCCAGAATCCTGCAGTTTGCATAATGCTAATTTGCTTTTCAGCCCAAGTTGCCAACTCACATGCTCTTAGCACATCCAGTAGCAGAAGGAATGCCATGTGCTCTACTCCTAGCGAGGAGGAGGAGAGTAATTGGATAGATACCCACTACCTGAAATTGAAACTAATCTAACCAACCCTGGGTATAAACCTTAATGCACTGTTGAGCTTCTGGTAAGAGGTCATTAGACTGAAACTGTTAGCAGCCAATTAGTTCCTTATTCTCAAAGCTCTGATTTGGAGTTTTCACTGGCACAAATGCTGCTGCAATTACGGCAATATTCATTCACTCAGACCTAGATCTCATCACCCTTACTCATTGTAAGGGTAGCAGAACTGGACCTTAAAGCCTGTGCCAATGAAATGCTGGACGTGTCAGGGTGGGGTGATACTGGGAGATAGCACCACACCTAAGGGATGTTGCCAGTCACTGGGCTAAATGCCAGCTGCTTTCAGGTGACTGGGTGTGGGGCTATCTCACTGCATTACCACACACTCAAATGTCTTACTGCAATACCAGTCCTTTCAAAGCAGAAGAAAGCCAGACCGCCTAGAAAAAAACAGCTTAACCATCACCTTTGCTTTCATTCTAAGCTGCACACACACCAATGCTAATAGAGCTGCAGCATGACTCCTAAAAGGTGGGACCCTTCTGAACATGTTATCCAGGCTGTCTCTCCAATAAACTTTGGGAAATGAGTAGCTCTGAAGAAAGAGTGATCCTTCCTGCATGAGACACCTCTCTGAGGCAGGGTGAGCTGGACTGCCTTCGGAAGGCACTGGAATCTCCCCCTCACTGAAGGGCAAGAGGCCCTGCACTGCATCTGTTCAGTCAGCTGAAGTCTGTGGAGTTGTATCTCATGCTTAGTGACAGAACCTGAGCCTGGTTTGCGTTCTGACTGATGGCTTGGTCACAGACAGGGACTGTGGGTCACAACTCCTGTGCCAGTCAGTGATGCAACACTCCCAGCCCCTCAGGACAGGCAGCAGGTCTGTGAGAGCTCCTCCTGTCATCCCCTGAGCAGCCGTGAGTAACTTGGGCACTGTGAGAAGCCACTTTGATTTTCTCTGTTTGCTCAGCAGAAGGCAAGTGTCCTGGCCCAACAGGCCATGCAGACCTGCTCTGGGAGCACAGCTCACCCACAGGTACCCAAGAGCAGCGTGCTGCTGACATTGTCCCAGTAATGCCCAGCAAGTGGCACGTGGCTTTGGAGGAGTGCTGACTGCTCACTCTCTAATCTAGGAGGTGTGGAGATTGCAGGGGAATTGGGTAAGGAATTTACAATGAAGGCTATGAAAGAAACTGGCCGAGTAAGACACAATGGCCAAAAAATATTGCTTAGATTTCTTGATCTTTCATGCTTTCATGGTTTTGTTGGTTTGGAAAGTGTAGAGGTGAAATTCTCCCAAATGTGTCTTTTTTATTTTGTCCTGTGTGATACCTTGCATTGTGTTCCTCTCCATTTTAATAAAGCTCCAAATATGTGTAAAAATGAGGATTGGAGTGATTTATTGTCCCTCCACTGAAGCAGTGGCTGTGTACTGAGAAACAGCAAAACATTGCTTGTCAAAGCACTATCTCTACAGAAAGGCCTTAACACTTGGGTATGGAGAACCACAGGAAAATAAAATCTTGTACCATCTGACAGACTAATGAAAGAGAAGTATTCTTAGGACTTTTGAGGCCTGAGAAAAATGTCAAAATCCAGCTCTTTTCTACTGTGTTAGCAATGTGCACTTGCTGTCTCCTGGGACAGGGCTGTTGACTCAAGCTAAAGGTGCAAGTTGGTCCCACTGTTGAGGACATCACTAGAGGAACACTGTCATGGTGAAGCATCCTATCAAAGAAACCACTGCCATTTTTGATAGTTTATGGAGTTTGGTAGATGCATATGAAAAATACATTAGATTTTCAGCATGATATAAATTTAAATAATTCCAGAAGCTGGGGCCCCAAAATTCCTGGCATTCATTGGGATGTTTGGATTTATTAGGCATCCTCAGGTAATGCAATAATGCATATGCTTAAGGGATTACATGATAGGGGACTTAGATGACATAAAAAAACCTCCCTGGCAGCTGGGTCACAGAGATGAAAAGCCATGCAGAAAGTGTTTTGGAGGGCGAAAATATGGGATCACCGATAAACTTTTAGAAATCTCTGTGGTTAGTTCTGTTCCTGGTGAGTGAGAGTGAGATTAAGAGGAAAAGAAACCCATTATGAACAGAAAATGATTTCTCAGGAATTACTCTCAAAACAAACAGTTACAGTAAAGCTGCATTTCCTTTCTTCAAGCATGCATACATTTCTTGTCTTTAGAATCTCTGATTGTTCAGCTGAAGAGGGTGGTAATTGCCCACCCCAGTGATTCAACATTCTGGGAATTTCCCAAAAGTGGTTTGAACTGAACTATGGTTTTTGCCAGCCTTTTCCAGCTTTAAAATTGTCTTTCTCCCTAAAATGGGCAAATGGCTTTGCTTTCCTAATTGAAAGATAGGAAGGACATGTGACTCATAGTAATGATAACTGTGACTGTTTGTAAATATGATTTTATCGGACTGCTAACACTGCTACTTTTATTCCCTGTAGAAAATATTGCTTTCCTACCATATTTTACATACTTGTGGCAACTATGTAGGGTACAGCACTAGGTTACAAGGTATTGTATTGTAGCTGTACAACCAGGAAAACTAATCAGTTTAGCAGAGCCAGAATATAAACACAGGAAAGAAAGTTGCTCAGGAATGGAAATTAATGAAAAGGAGAGGGCCATAGCAGTCAAAAATATCTCTGCATTAATTGTGATTGACTTAATCAGTCAGGCAAAGCACTACAGTGTTGATCATTCTCTGCTGCCATTGGAAATACCTTCCTTCTTTCTTTGTAGTATCCCCAAGCTACCTACTACTCTAATAGTTTAATGGTGATTATTTTCCTTTTCTGTTTAGCTATTAAAATTTTCCCTCTTCCATGCTGTGAGTGTGTTAAAACTGAAGCTAGGCAGTGGAAGCTAAAAGAGTCAGTGAAACATTTTTCTTTTTTCCCCTTGATTTTCAGGCTTGCTCGGTCTCATGTGTATACATGTGTATGCATGTGTGTAGGGCTGGCCTCTGGTACAAATTAAAGTAGCCACACAGAAGGACAAAAAGGCACTTAGCCAGGGTGAAGGATCTGTCTCCATTGTTTCCTCGGAGTGCTGGATTCAACATCCTTTGACTCATAATATGTAATAAAAAAAAAAAAATCCTAGCAACTCGAAATTAAAACTATTGTTGCTAGAAACTGAGTGCGCAAGGAAGCAGAGAACGGGTGTCTAATCTGTGTGATTACTTTTCAGGATATTATAAACTTTGGTCCTACTGAACCCAACAGGAAAATTCCCAGTGACATCAGTGATGTACAAATGAGTTCATAGCCCTTCCTCAGGGTAGGTTCCCGTATCAATCGGTAGGTGTGAATAAGCAGAGAAATCCTGTTGGAATGAAAAAAAAAATTTTCTTTTCAAAGATTATCATCATCATGAGCAATCTCAGTAAGGTTCTAATGACTGTTGTTAACAAACTGGGTTTTATTAGGTTTCCTGTAAAACAATGTGCTTTGGGGGGAGAAGGGGGGGGGTGTGGAAGCAGGGGGGTAATTGTCATTCCAGTGAATCAGCTCCTCTGGGAATTTCCAAAAGGTGCGGTTAGCTCAGAAGACTGTGGTGTTTGCCACATTTTTCCTTCCTAAGGCTAATCTTTGTAATTCAAATTAATTTGCAACCATTTAGTTTTGAATCTAGAGTTAATATGCTTGATTAACCCCCATTATTAATAAATTCACCAAAGGCACAGACAATGGAAACAACTATAGAAAAAGACTAGGTATTAAGTAGAATAAATTTATTACAAATTCTGAAACTTGTCAGATAATTCAGCACTCCAAATTTATCCAGCAAGGAAATGAGACTATCCAGATTATGAGTAGAAGGTGAAGACAGCTTATCTGCAATGTGAGGGTGTCACCAGGCAGAGGGAGAACACAGAAAAGTGACTGACCAGTTGAGTTCCCACAGTGAGCACCACTCAGAAAAAGAAAAGGAAAGATTTAAGGAACTAGATGCATGGAAAACATGCAAAGAGCAAACCCAAATACCCAGAGATTGCAGTGACTTGTCTACCTCCCAAGCAGAAAAGATTCATATAGAAAATGGCAGTACTATTCTTTCTACTGTGAAGGCCCAACTTTTAAGAAAGAAATTCTCTTCAGAATTGTAGCAAGAGCAATGTTTTAACTATTAGCCATATATATTTGACTAAGAAACTACTATTGTTTGTGTCCAAGAAACATGGCCAATTCTTCCCAGCTGTATTATTGTATTATAATAATTTTCCATTACAGAGGTGACTGTTGCTCCAAGCCAGAGTATGTAAATTAGCCAAGATTTGGCTCTCCAGGCTTTGCCATGCACAATGCTAAGCACCTCATGCATGATGCTGACGTCTCTCCATACTTAGAGACTTCCCTGGGAGTTGAAGGCACTCATTTCTGCCTGGGAGGAAGAGATCTGTGTGTGGCAGAAAATGTTAGCATATTAGGAAAGTAAATGAAGATGATTTAATGATGAGACTACTGCTTCTCATGCTGACCATCACTGTTTTCATTGTTTCCTTGTGCTCCCCATCAGTCAGCACCGATCTTGTGCCCCATGGAGAGCAGACTGGAGGCTCTGTGGGGCAAGCCCTGGCCCTTGGAGTGGTGGCTGTGTGGAGCAATATCCAGGTGCCCCAACCCCAGCAGCCACGAGCTCCTGCAGTCACGCAATGGCTGCTTCCTTCCTTCATGTGATTGCTCAGCCTGTTTACATCTGTCAAGCCTTTTATAAAAGCTGCACTGCTAGCAAGGGCTGTTGGTTTTTTTTTTTTAATTGTTTTGAAGGCTCTTTTTAGTTAAAAAGTGTTTGCCACCACAGTTAAGACATGGACTGGATTAAAGTTCAAAACCAGCTCACGTCAGCAAGTGGATGGAAATTGTTACCATCTGACAGCTGGTGGCCTGGAAGGAAAATGTAAAAGTCACTGCATGAAGGATTGGTTCAGGGCAGTGCCACAAGAAGTGACATAGCTTTGTTTTATATCCTAGGAGTAGAGCCCTCTGTTCTGCCTGAGTTCTGCTCAAAGGAGTGGGCACAAAGATTAATGAAACTTGCTCCACCTCTCTGACTGCAAGTGCCAGATCCTACTACCTATCAAACTTGTGCAGGAGAAGCTGTGGTTTGTGTCACCATTGATATTTGGTGAAACTGTAGCATGGCAGGCCTGGTCCAGGTCACCAGGTTCAACACTTTGCTGCCTTTCAGCCCCCTAAGTCTTTCTCCCAGCTCATCTCATCTACTCCAACCAGCAAAAAATGAATTATGAAGATTAAATGAATTATTAAATGAAGATAAAAAGCTTCTGTTTTCACCTCTGACTGCTTTAATAATGGCCCAGCTATGTATTATTTGATATAAGAATACCCTAACTGCTGGAATGTCTCATACAAACCCCTGTGCATTTAAATACCTGTTAGACTCTATTACACAGTGTGTAGTACAGAGACAGACCAGGCAAAGGCTGCAGAATTAACTGATCCATAAAAAATGATAGCACTAGGAATGGCACAGGGATTGCAGATTGCCCATTGCAGATGCATGTCTTGGCTCCAGAAATGCCAGCTCACGAAATGAGTGCCCTGAACATCTCACGTGCCAGTGGACCATGCTGCCATCCAGAGGGACCCCAGCAGGCTGGAGAAATGGGCTGACAGGGACCTTGTGAAGTTCAACAAGAGGAAGTGTGAAGTCCTGCACCTGGGAAGGAATAATCCACATTATTCTAATGGGGCACTATGCAATGGGAGCTGACCAGCTGGAAAACAGCTTTGCAGAGCAGGACCTGGAGGTTCTGGTGGACACCAAGCTGACATGAGCCAGCAACCTCACATTACAGAAAAGGCAGTAAACTCTGTCCTGGGCTGCATTAGGAGAAATGTTTCTAACAGATCAAGGGAGGTGATCCTCCCCCTCCATTCAGCACTGCTGGGGCTGTGGCCAGTACTGCCTCCAGCTCTGGCATCCTCAGCACAAAAGAGAGATGGATGCACTAGAGAGAGGTCAGCAAAGAGCCACTGTGATGATCAGGTGAGCAAGAAATGGCAGAGGCACAAACAGCACAAATTTGGTGCTGCTAAAACCTTCTCTAAGCAAAAGAGGGGACTAGAGCAACAAGGAAAGGCTAAGAGAGTTGTGACTTCAGGTTGGAGGAGACTCAGGTGGATCTTATCAATGTATATAAACATCTGCAGCAAGTGTGTAAAGAGGACAGGCTCACTCTGCTGACAGGACACCCGCAACAGGCACAAACTGAAACACAGAAGGTTCTGCCTGAACATGAGGAAACACCTTTTTATTGTTAGGGTAACTGAGTCCTGGCCCAAGTGGTCTGGAGGGTCTGTGGAATACTCCTCTTTGGCAACATTCAAAAAATTTGGTCCTGGGCAACTTTGCTCTAAGTGACCCTGCTTTATTGAGGAGTTGGACCAAATGAACTCTAGATATGTCTTCCAACATATCTAGATATGTTATTCTCTGTTTCTGTGAATCCACACCTAGAAGTTCTGCAGCATCTTTCCCCCTGCCAGCAAACATTTCTGCCTTCCCAAAGCCAGCTACAGATGAGAAGACCTTCCTATGAATATCAACAATACTGAGCTGCATTATCTTAAAAAGCAATTTTTTTATTGATCCAGACTATTTTCATTGAAACATTTAAAGGAATACATGTAAGAGCTTTTGCAGAGGTTGACAGGAAAAGGGGTGAGGGAGGGAGGATGGTGGCCAGCAGCCAGGGCTAGGCTGGGTCCAGTTACCTCGTACCTCTGCAACCACTGCAGTTGCACTAGAAGGGCAGAAAAGGGCCCAGTGCCCTCACCTCTGTGCTGCTGTGTTAATCAAGTTCTAGGAAATGGAAGCCAGATGAACAAGACAGTCAACAAAATACTGGAAAATTCAAGAACTCTCTGAACAAGTTAAAGGAAATAAACTTCAAGGCAGTAAACTGTAGTGACAGCATTTACTTCTGAATTAAAACATTTGGGGATGGGACAAGTCAAATAAATCACTGCCTTTGGCTTCCTTACTGCAAAGGATGTGTTGAAATGTCCAAGAGTAAAGGTATAGGCAGGCTGCTTCTGTAATCACACAGACTACATGAAGTGAGAAAACACATACACATATCTCAGGAGGAAATATTTTTTCTTAGAGGAAGAGACATATATCATAACTGAGAGAGGCACTTCATACTGGATGAACATCAAAATAAAATTTGGGTGGAATCAAGATAAACTTTTAATGATGGTGGAGACAATGCAACCTTTTAAAGATGAAATAAGAAATACCATAGACTATTAGTTCTGGTAACTGGTGTATAGGTCTTCTGTTTTATTTGTTCTGCTCTCAAGTTTCAACAGGGTACATGTTTGAATAAGTCATGTTTGCATTGAGAAAAATGCAAATAACCTCCACTCTTATAGAGGTTTTTATTCTGCATTATTTACATACTTATATATTTTATATATATTAATATATTTTAAAAGGCAGATCTCAGAATCTTAATCCTAAAGCAGAGTGGTTGTGAGGCTTTTTTAATGAGAATAAAAAAAAATAAAGCTGGCACCTCTCCCTTTGGATTGTAACAATAAATTAATAATAATTGAATGTTATCTTACTTTGTGTTACCTTACAATCTACAAAACCTAATGTATGTTTTCCAGATTTGTGTCAGTGTCAGTTAGTGATACTAGATAAGAAAAGCAGGATTGTCATCCAAAAAAAGAAAAGAAAAAAAAAAAAGAAGGCAAGACAGGACTCGTAACAGATGCCAAAAAACAAAGCACATTATTTCTTCTCTGTGTATGATTTACATTGTAGCCAGTAAAGCTCATTGCTACCTGTAGATTGCCTGCTGTTTTTATTCCATTTTCTAATGGGAAAAAATTATTGCAAAAGTCAATATTAAACTAAATTTTAATAATAATTTGTGTCTAGAGAAAGGCTGGAAAATGGGCTGAAAAAAGGTGAGATTTTTTTCTTTTGGTCACATCTAAAACATCCCAGACAGGGAAAAGGACCCTTTCCTTCTGCTGTGCCTTCTTGGTACATGAAGCAGGAATCAGCACCTTTGAGCACTCATAAACACGCCAGGACTGACTTTTAAATATATCTAAATGTGACCTGCTATGTATGTTTCTAGCCTAGCATTTAGAGAACATGGAATGCAGAAATTCATTGCTTTGTCTTGTTACTCTTATATGCACTGTGGTAGAGCCCAGTATGCCTTGGCAGAGTGGTGGCCCTGAGGATGTAACAGCTACAGCTTCCCCAGTGATGAAGATAAAATAAAAGAGTGTCCCTAATGTTATTAGAGGCAGTGAATGCCACAGGAGGATCCCCCGTGCAGAGTTCATTTTCTTTTGCTGTTAAACGAGTCTCAATGCTTGTTATTGTTAAACTGTGGGGACTGACACGGGCTGCTGGCAGAACAGACAGCCTGCACTTTCTGCATGGCAGTGTTGCCCCTTTTTACAAGCCTGTGACCTCACCTATTTTTGCTGTGCTCTGCCATTTGAATGCCTCAGAAGATGTTAGCTCACTATTAATGAGCTTTTGATTGTAAGGCTGTAGAAGTGAAAATGAGGATGTTGCTATTGTTGTCACAGAGGTAATAAATGTTAATCACATCCCCAATTAATATTTTAATTCTTCTTCAGAAGAACTGTGCCTTGTGCTTTCAAAGAAAACATCCTCTTTTCTAAGTATTTCTATTATTCCTGGTCAGGCCAGAAATTCTTCAACAGGGAACACTGTGTTCACTTCATAAGGCCATAGACCAGTCATTTCAAGGGGGATCCTCTAATGCCCTTGACTATACAGTGGAGAAAAGAGACACCCTTTAGCAAAGCCACAATTCCTCTTCTTTAGTGCCTGTATTTACTGGTCACTTCCACTGTCAGTGCATTCAGAGGAAGGGCGGGGGGGTACAGCAGGATCTGAAATGCTCATTTTGAAAGAAACTAAGTATTGACTAAATAGGAATTTATCCACTGTATTGTGGAATTTATCCCCTGTAATGATCCTAATATTTGTTTGAGCTGGTAGTTTCATTGCAAATACTGAAACCTGTTATTTGAGCTCTACACTTGAGCACTGCTTCATGTGTCAGCAGGCAGATTTTCTGCCTCCTTTTTTCTGTGCCGAACATAGACCTTGTACTGCAGGTTAATTTTTGCTACTCCTTTGCTACATTTCTCTCAGTCCTGTCCAATTAGCCTGCACTCACTTCCTATGAAGCTGCCTGATCACTGTATGATCTAAATACTACTAAATGTTGGATTTCATGGTTAGTTTTGCTCTTGCAATAAATTACAGGACAGACTCAAAAATGTGGTAAGATAAAAATATGGGTAGAAATTAGAGCACTCTTCACTTCCCACTTGCTTTGTAATTGTCTAAGCAAGAAAAATCCAAATGTCTCAATTTAATTTAATTTCCATGCCAAGTCAAGGCCATTAGTATTGCTGTCCTACACAGGAGTCCATTAATCCCTAAATTGATCAGTCCCTGAATTCACCACTCTGCCATCATGAGCCAGAGAGGGATGAAAATAATCTGGGATAGACTCAACATCTGATTCTGCATTGATAATGAAGCTCAAATCACAGACTTCAGAGTTTACAGGCAACAGCGTGAGGACAAAAATATTTTTCTCAGTGTAAAGATTGTGTGGATGTATTTTGGAGCTTAGAGAAGAGGAAAGAGAAGCTTATTCTTTACTGCAGCATCAATGACTTGCTGCTGGTAGTAACTGGGGCAGCAGGTTGGTTGATGTTTCTCACTGTTTGGAGATAGAGAGGGATTTCTCCTCACCAGAGGGGCAAGGGGTGAAGGGTTTTTATTTCCCTAGGCTGTTTGCTAGGATCACAAGGATCTTGGGAGATTGCTCTTTCTCTGCAGGCCTCTGCCTGAGGCATGCAGCGTTTCAGAAAGTGTTTCAAGAAATCATTTTGCTGAGTACAGTCTTACATCTGTTAAAGAGATATATAATAATTCTACTTGAGAGACTGAAGAGAGGATTTCATTAGTCCTCTGGGCTCTATGGGAAAGTAAATGTGCAGTGTAGTGTAACCTTACACATGCTACACTGTTTTCTTTCTTTAAAGAAGGCATCCTGAGTTGCCACAGGACTGTGTGGTAAAAGGGAAAAATTATGAAAAGGCAGGTATATTTAGGGAAGGTACTAAAATGTGTGGGAATTCTGGTCCTTTCTTGAGCATCTTTTAATAGTGAAAAAGATCTGTACATCCTAGCCTTTGCACCTAGCTTAATTAGAGTACCCAAATGAGGGCAGGGAGCTATCCTTTCTATGCTTCCAAGGTATAATAAAGTCTGACTTTATTAATGTATTTACAATTGCCTTGATCATCTCCTTTAACAGAAAGATCTGCAGCAGGAGGAAACACCATCCAAACCACACTGAGAGTAGCTGTTTGTGGTTATGTCACATCATCATCTCCAACTCAAAAAGCCACTCAGAGGATCAGAAAGAAACCTAATTTTAAAACACATGGACCATTGACCACAGAACTGTAGCAGCTCACTCGTACATAACATGAGAACAACCCTACCTTGGCTCATCAGCATATCTGTGCTCTCCTGCTGCCCATGACATTCCCATCCCAGCTGAGAGGACAACACCTGACACAGAGATTTATTGGTGATATAGAGAAGTTAATCTGGTTGGGACCAGGTTTCAGCTGCAGAGCAGCCTGCCTCTACCTCTTGGGTGCTTGCCAAGTTATAATAATAATTGTCATAATAATAATGGTTATACCCCTATTCTGCCAAGCTGTGAAACCACAGCCTTTGTATACTCAAGAAAATCAAGTGCAGGAGGAATATGTATATACAGATTTGTGCCTTGATGTTGCTTTTGATCCTGTCTTCTCAGGAAGGGATATGAGTATCCAAAGATGAATGAAAGGGTGGATCCAGTGACCTACCCAGAACAGACAGTTCTGGGACTTGGGAGTGTGAGCATTTTACCACAAATACCAACCATGACATGGTTTCCACTCTTATCCATATAAAGTTGACCACATATACTCGATCTGCTGTGAGGAAATATCTTATTCTCCCTTCTGTCCTGCAGCAACCAACCCCAGCACGTAGGAGTGGTAAGAGAATTACAGCTTTGGTGCTGCTGAAACATTCTCCCCTGGGACATATGTGTATTGTACATGAAGAAAAAAGGCTGTATCTACAATCGTCAGACATTTCCAGAGACTGGTAGAGAGAGAGAGGCAAAATACTTGCAGGATAGGCTGGTGGCTCCATCCAGATGGTGCAGAGGAGGTGGCATGGCTCTGGCATCCTGAGTCTTCTGTGTCCTTCCAAGGGCCATAAGGACATCCTTTCCTTCCCCTTGCTGTGACCCCAGTCCCACAGTCCCACTGTCAGCATCCCACACCAATCCCACCTTCCCCCCCTGAGCTGTTCAGCACCTCCTTGTGCCCTGGCAGCTGTTCTGGTGATAATGCTACTGCACAGAGTCTGCCCAGCTCACAAGTCACTGAGAATCATCCATGGCTCAGCCCCAGTCAGTTATTTTGGTTTATTTTTCCTTCAGTCAAATACTTCTGCCATGAGCATTAGTGTAACATTAACAACATTTCTATTTCCATTCAGTTCTGTGTTATTGTGAGCTGCATTTCTCTGGTAGGTATTTGTTTTTGCAATCACAGTGATGAAATACATTTACTGGCTGTAGCAGTTACAGGACTTCTAAATAAATATCTGTCTTTGTTTAATTTCAGTAAATCGGGACATTTCACTAGCATTATAATAACAGTGATTTGCGGAATAGTCTGTGTCCACGAAATAATTATTGAAGCAATTTATTCTTGCATCATCGTAAAAACCCCTTCCATTTGGGCTGTTCCCAGAAGATAAGGGACATTTTTTTCAGACTAGATGATTGTAATTTTAATTTTTAATTTTTTTCCTAGATTTTGCTCTGGGCTTTGTATCTGTTTTGGTTTTGCAACTTTGGTGTGTGAAAACATGTAATTGCAGTTTTCCACTCAACTATTGAGAGTAGCTAGCTGTCCTAATCTCCTGGTTAGCTTCCATCTTCAAAAGGTACCAATGCTGTTGGTGTGACCAATATCACCTTACCACTCCCTAGGAAAACATACAGAGTTTGTATACAATGTCAGTGACTCTGGCTTTGATAATGCTGTTACCCTTGCTTCCCATTTAATTTTTACATATTTCCAGACAGTAGGCTGATGCTTTATATCTTGTTAATCCTTATCAGCTGAATGGAAATGAATACATATAACTCAGAGGTTAATTTAGGGGGATATGCAAACTAGTGAAAACACAGATCACGTTTGCTCAGTGTTTTCTCTTTAAAATACATTGCCCTCTGTGCTTCTGGCTGTGGTGGTATGAAGGATTTTGTTTTTATTCCATCATTTGGTGCAGTCTTTTCTTAATTTTTCATATTATAAAATAATATATTTACATTATTTTGAAATAATTTCAAATTAAATTGGTAATGTAGAAAAGTTATACAGCTGTGAAATGTTGTTTGGCAGTGCTGACCATTTTCATAGACTGAGGCATTTCATTGATTTCATACATCTGAAATCCAGGGATTAGTTACTGAGAAATTATTTCCCCACCGCTCCCACTTTGATGGAAGGGGTCTATTGTTTTTGGGGCATGCCTAAACACATGGGATGTTGTTTCTGGAAGAACTCTATCATTCAAATGAGATGATATGAAAGGCAGAGTGTGTAAACTACAGCTGTGGAGAAACAGATTGTAGCTAATGGATCCAGATTTTGCCAGGAGTCATCTGGATAACTTGTCTTTGTGTTGAGCTGTTGCAAACAACAATAACAACAAACTCCTTTACATGTATGCTTGATTTGGAGCGTTTTGTAAATCTGCCTATGGAAATTTCTCAAAAGCAAACTCTTCTCAAAAGCAGCTAAATGAGTTACGTAATTTTTTTCAGGACTACTATGATTCATAACTGTACAGAATATGGGCTTTATTATGTTTCTTTTATGTATGGGTATCTAGCAGTGAAATCTGTGAGGGCTGTTCTGTGAGAAAAGTCCTCAGGACCCTGCCTAAAAAGTTGCATGTGTTAGGTTTGCAAATGGTGTATATTAATAGGAAAATTCAATTTGTTTTTCTCTTCATCCTTCAATACCATGTGAAGGAAACAACATGCTCTAAACCTAAGTACAGTACTCACAGAGTCCAGCAGCCTGCTATTGCACCATACAGAGAATTCCCACTGAGGTCAATGGAAGTGCCCTGAGCAGCTTCTCCCTTGGACAGAGCCTGGGTTTGTGTGTGTGTAAATGTGGGTGCACGTCTCTCTGTGTGTGTGTGTGTGTGTGTGTGTGTGTGTCTGAGTGTGTGTGTTGAGTAATAATTTTCCACAGCAGAAAAAAAAAAAAATTTGAAATTTTGTTGTCATGCTATCTTACAAGGAAGCTAGCTTCACCCACACAGAGTTGAAAGCACATACCACTCTGTTACAGCACATAAACACTGTTATCACGCTAGTTGCAGAAAGAGCACTGTCACTGGGACATTTTATAGGCATGGGCTTTTATACTATTCAGCAAGCTATTGAAAATTAAAATGTAATTAGTGTAGCAAAACAATAGTTTGCATCTTTTAATTACTGCTCCATTTTTTTGACAGAATGTTTTAATTATTGTTTTTTCTTCTGTTCTGTTTTTATTGATTTGGTGCCAGTTCAATTGTGTTACCAAGACCTCCCAGTACTCAATGAATTTACCTCAGGGGATTCTGCCTTCTTCATTGTTTTAAAATAAAACAGATCTCCAACTACCTACAAAACAAAATTAGAAGGGGAGGAGGAAAAAAAAAGCTGAAAGAACAGGAGAATGAAAGAGGAGCAGAAAGGGAAGGAGGAGGGAGGACAGGAGGGTAGAAGGAAGAACAGGACAGAAGGAAGGAAGGAAGGAAGGAAGGAAGGAAGGAAGGAAGGAAGGAAGGAAGGAAGGAAGGAAGGAAGGAAGGAAAGAAAGAAAGAAAGAAAGAAAGAAAGAAAGAAAGAAAGAAAGAAAGAAAGAAAGAAAGAAAGAAAGAAAGAAAGAAAGAAAGAAAGAAAGAAAGAAAGAAAGAAAGAAAGAGAAAGAAAGAAAGAAAGAAGTGAAAGGGAGGAAAAGAGAGAAGGAAGGAAAGGAGAGAAGGAAGGAAAGGAGAAAAAGAAGAAGAAAATCTCGCATTACATGCCTGATTTTTATTTTCATGTGTGCTAGTATAAAACTCTTATTTAGTTATAGTATCATATTTGTTTTCATTTACTTTAGTTAAAAATGTTGTTCTTGAGTTTTTTTAAAAGTAGCAGGGAAACTCAGTTCTCAAAGAAATCATATTAATCAAAAATTTTAAAATCATGGTAGAAAATACCAAGATACCCCCCACTTTGCTAATTTTTCAATATACTTCCTTGGGGAAGAAACTGCATATCCTGAGATACTAGGTTATGGTTGTACTGTCATTCTCTGTGGGTGTGCATGCACTCAATTTATTGCAGCCTTTCAGCTGTCAGAAAAGTGCAAAGTAAGTGGGAAATGACACAGAACACTGATTTAGAACACTTTCATCTCTATATGGTCTGTTTTCGTTAGTGATCAAGAGAGAGGAAAGTAGTGGTTAGGCACTATCTATACTACAAAGCAAACCCTGCAGAGGCCATACAGCACATGGTCTTTGCAGTGACTGGATACCTCTAACTGGAAACAAACAAACACACAAAGAACTGTATTTATTTGAGAGACTTTAATAGCTCCTTTGCAGCCATTTTGTACATAACAGGAAGCAAACCATTCCAATTTCCAGTGTGCTTTAGCCCGAAGTATTTTCACCCAAGGGTTAGTCTCCACACATTTTGTATTACTTTTGACTTAGTAGATATTTGTAAAATCTAAGAAGGCTTACTTACTTCTTGCATATTTCAGCCCTTATGAGGCAAGACATTATTTATTTACTATGCTGTTATTTGATTACTTAATAAACAGCTCACAGAGGCAAACAACAAGAAACCCAAACCCAAGAAGACCAACACTGCATTTTCAATAGCAAGATCCCTTGGGAGCCAGGCTCTGGGATTTTCAGAGCAGAAAAATGTGGTCATACCACTCAGAGGCATTGGCAGTGTCTGGAAGGGACTAGGAGGTGGTAGACATAAGCCCAAACAAGGAGGAACTAGTGGAGAACGTGATAAAGTCAGGAGGATTAACACTCTATCTCTCCTGGAGATTCACAGTTTTGAGTTCTCTTCATTTAATAAAATGAAGGGAATTCTGGTTGTCTTTCCTCAGGCAGGATGGCCTCCAGTTGCCTCTCTCAAAGTAAGCAAGATCCACTTTGCAACCTGGGCTCTTTCAGGTAAAGGAAGAGAGGAGTTTTGCTGTTTGCTGCTACTCCTCATCACTGTCAGCCACTCCTGGGTGCAGGGTTTAGCACTGGACACAGTGTGAAATATTACCTTCTGTCAGTTGGACAAGCACTCTTCTTCTAGAATTCAGCCTTCAAACATACAAATATAGGCAGCAAGTACCACACAAATGTTTAAAATTGGGCAGCAGGTAGGACCCACTGCTTTGATTCTTCTTTAATCTTGAATCGCTGCAGCATTTGCATTACTTTCCCTCTCAGCATTATCAGTTGTTGGGGTTTTGCCTGCTTTGTTTCTTCTTGCTGGGAAGGTGGAATTGCCATGTCACAGGGATGAATCAGCCCTGCAAATGTCACATGGTCATATCACAACAGGCAACCACCAGCTCACAGCATTAGCCCTGCTGACGCTGGGGCATCCCACTGGTGGCTGGTGGCACATCCAGCCCTTGGTGTGAGCTGGGCAGAGGAGCAGAGGCTGTCACTTGGCAAGAGAGGGGTGTGCTCCCACTGACACCCACAGTCCTGGAGAGGCACACGACTGGAGCCCTGTCCTCTGCTTCCTTTGCTGCCCAGCGGGAAAGTGTAGCAACCTTCTGGAAGGACATTGACCTAGGGATAAGGAAACACACTGCTGATTTTCTGTGTTTGTTCTCTTAGAGATTGTAATCAAAATTGATTAATATCTGTAGTTCAAACCTGAAGATATATTTACACTGCTTTGCTGTGCATTAAATATTGATGTTTAAATTTAGAGCCTGCTTTGCACGTTCATCCGGAGTGAATATTTTTCTGATGAACTCTTTACACCTCACTCTAGACATTTGTAATGCAGAGGTCTACATCTGAGGCCAGGCTCTCTTTATAGTCAGCGGAAAGAAATACTCACAGGAGATGATTCATCTGACCTATTTTAGATATCTACGTGAAGGACGAGATTAACCTTGCCCCAGAAGAATCTATTTACTCTTCATTGTCTGTGGACAAAATGCCACACTGCAAGTATCTGAAGTTGAATGCAGTGAATCCTTCTCTTCATACAAAGACCAATTATCCTGAGAAATCCCATGCTACCGTCTGCTTTTTCCCTTTCTTCCAACCAACACTGCAAGCTTATAGACACTGTGAATCTCAAAAGTTGTACATTAACATCCTGAATTTCTGTTCATGAGGCCTGGCACTCATCTTTTCTGAAGACTTGAGCTGTGGGTACAGATCTCCATGTCTGAGAGCTTCTGCAAAGCAGGAAGATGGAGCAGCTCCACTGCTGCTGGCATAGCTTTAAAGCTCAGCCATGTGTGTGCATGCAACATTTGGATCTATGTGTTATCCCTTCACAGGCCATGAGGCCATACTCATAAGGCTGTCTCTCACTTAAATTCACAGCTTCATGTCACCTTCACATTAGCAGGCTGCTTATGCCACCCTTCTGTGCAGAGTACTTGCATTTTGTACCCCTTGCCTCACTCCATGAGGACCATGCACTCCCTGAGGAGCCAGAGCAGATATTGCTGTATAAGATATTTCTGAAGGGTATGAAGTTTGTACACACATAGTCCCTGCAGGAGATGGTTTATGAACTGAGAAGTCAGAGAAGATGAAGTAAAAAAAAATGAAAACATGCCAATGTTTCAATATTAACTTTCAAGCGTGAGGAGGGTAAAACTGGAGTGTGAGAGGGAAACATAAGAAGGAAATATGATTAGAAATAATCCATTAGTTGCTATTTTTTCATGAGATGCACACATGCTCAGCAGAGTAAAAGCAAGTGTTCACCAATATTAAGCCTCACAATGCTATGTTTGTTTTCATATCATTTACATGACAGCCTAAGTGGCTCCCTCCAATAAAGTGTGGTGTTTCTGGCTGGAGTTTGCTCAGACAGCTCAGATCAGCTCTGATGTTTATTTACATGCACACTGTTGTGAAATTGCTACACTGTGAGCAGAGGTGCTGGAGAAACTGTGGAACATTAATTTGCCAAATGTTGTTGTCGTAAGTAGGGCCCAGCTCTGTGGGCTCCTGGAGATGGGCAGACCCCTGTGCTGGGGCAAAACACGATGCTGGCTGGAAGTCTTACACAAGTGGCACAGCAAGGATGAACTTACAGTTCTGACTGGGATTTCACAAATGTTTGTTTGTTGTTCTCTGTCCCAGAGAGCTGTGTTTAGCAATCCACGGAACAGCACACCAGGACTTCAACAAGATGGTGTGATAGCGGCTGGGGGTTTTATTTGAGAAACAGAAGCTGTGGTGTAGGATACTCCTCTTTTGCCAGAAGTTTCAGCATAATTGTCTTTCCTCTTAAAAATGCTAGACTGGCAGCATCCCTTGCCTTGCCAGCAGCAGGTAAGGCTCTACTTGCTGAGGAAGGACAGACACTGTATTGTCTTTCTTCCTCTGTCCTGCACAGTGTTCCCAGGCCAGATTGTGCCAGCAGCCTCTCAAGACAGTAAAATTTTTAGTAAATAGCTCCTAGAGGTGGAGGGAAAGAGCTGCAGCTCTGGAATGATTGTTTTAGGCTATCTGCTGACTCAGAAAGGCATATCTACATCTACCCCATAGACTGTTCACATCTCCAAAGTGTTTTATTGAGCAGTAAAAGCTAGAAAAGCACTCAAACACAACCCTGAACCTGATGTAATTGGATGATTCCAAAGTCTGAGAACTGAAAAAGAGCAGCTTGCTTAAATTCAGAACCAGATTCCCCTTCACATGAAATCAATCATGTCCTTTATATTACATTATTACATTAAAATTTACATGTTTTCATGTATGTGTATCTGTCCTCCTGCATCTTTTCCTCTATCCCCACCTATTCTTATGCCTCTGGTCCTGATATTTATTACAGAGTGAATGCCTGATGTTTGATAAATACAGGAATAAACTAAAATGGGATTTGTATGATGCTATTCTTGCCGTGTGTGTTTTTTCTTTCTCCAAGTTTACAAAGGCCAGACCAGGATTAAAATACTTAGCTTCACATTCCTAAAAGCAGTGCAAAACTTTCCACCCAAATTAGCTGGCAGCTCCTCTTTGGATATCATGAACACAAAAACATGCTGTAAAGGATGAATCATCTCTGGACAGCTCAGGTGAGGAGTAGCAACTTGGTAGCAGCACAGAAAGCTCTCAAGCCCATTTAAGTTACTGGAAGCACAAAAGATAAACTCCTACGAGGCAGATCTGCCTACTTTTGGACAAAGAAGCAACTTGTTTTCAATCCTCCTCATATTTTGCTGCTTGGACTCTGTCATGACATTCAAACCGATATCAAATACTTGGGTTCAGTAGGAAGGACACAAAAAGCAATTACATGCAAGTACCATCAGGCTTATCTGAGAACTGAACACCTATGTGGAACAAAATCTGCAGTTCTGGGCTGTGCAGTCATGCAAAATGAGTGAACACATTATTACACTGTTGTTAGTAAGTTAATAAGAGCTCTGGATGTACAAGTTGCATTTCCTCTCCTCACTACCAAGCTATCTCATGCTCTTCCACAGATGTCTTACCCTAAGGACTGCATTACTGTTCCTTGTTTTCATGACTCCCACTGCTGTAGACTCTGAGAAACCCTCCCATGAGGGACTGAGACCCACAAGACTGGAGTCAAGGTGTTGCTTGAGGTGTGATCCAGTCCCTCAGGCACCCAACAGGAGGCAGGCAGGGATGCCTCACAGTGAGTTTGAAACCCACCTGCACACCAAGCAGGGACCACCTGAGAGCTGCCCCTTGGGAAACACTTGGGCACAGGATGGGTCTGTAACTCTATCCTGACAACATCCTGCAGAAGAGAGGCCCCAAACTAACAAAGGCACTTGTAACATTTGCTTTAAAACACAAGCCCTGGGCTCCTGAGTTACTTAAAAGTGTGGACTGTCTTCAGGGCAGATGGGTGGGCTGAGCTGAACAAGGATTTATCCCCAATGGCTGGAGAGCCTTGCAGCACCTCCATGCCACCAGGTGCTCAAGGGGTCCCAGGAGGGTGGAGCCTGATCTGCAGCTCAGCTTTATTTCCTTGTATTTGCATGTGGCACTCATTTAAATCTTTGATTGAAACAATCAGCTTGTCCAGGGCCCTAGCTGTGATCATCTGCCTCCACAAACAGCCTGGGTACATCAAAGGAATGGATGACATGAGTCAATTGCTCGTGGGCTCAAAATCTTACAGAGCTGATTGCTCCTTTCCTCTCGCCCTGCTCTCACGTGGAGAAGGCAGAAACTCAGGCATGAGCCCAGCTGCAGGAGGCAGGGAGGGGAGGTCTGGTGTTACTGCCTGGTGAGAGAGCAGCCATCTCCCAGTGGTGACAGTCCAGCCTGAGCACGGCATTCCCTCCCCAAAAGATGCACAGAGAGGCTCTGTGCCACCCAAGCCCAGAGGGACAGGAATGCCACAGACCCATTTCCCCCGAGGCTCTCCATGTTGCTCCTCCAAGGGCCTTTGGCTCTCTGACAGCTGAAATGCCAGTGCCCCAGGATCTGTTTCACCATCCCTATTCCTAATGGAGTGCCCAAACCTGAGCCTCATCCCATACAGGTGCACCTTTGCTTTTCCATTAAGTTAGCCAGAGCCCATGCTCTGCTTTTATGCTTTTTTATGTTGGCTTTCTCCATCTGCAAGAGTGTGGAAAATGCCAGGTCTGGAGCAACACCCACTGATAAAAAATTGGGCTGTGAAACATGTGACCACAGTTAGTCTGGAGCCCTCAGGCAGTATTTGCTGTACAGCTGAACTGCAGCCTCAGCCTAACCTTGTCAGCCCAAACTGCCTCCATTTTCAGCAGAGAGACACAAGCATTTCTGGAAAGCTGTTTCCATCCTGAAGGATATCTGAGAATGCTGTCCCAAACCTGAAAGTGCTGCTATTGCTGAAGGAGCCTCAGGTGGCTATCTCAGCCTGAGACAACCAGCTCTCAACAGCTGAAGCCAGCTGAAGCAGGGTCCCCTGGGATGCTAAACAAATGTGTCACACTGCTGGGGTCCTGTATCCCTGGCTTGATGGATTTATTCTTCCTTGTTACCAGATTCTTGGACAAGAAATGAAGACAATATCCAAACTGAGTACATCAGCATGCTCTGCTAATTTGTGATATGGAAAATGGGAGGTTTTTTGGTCACTTTAAGGGATCTATTTGGACTCACTTTAGTCTTCCATTACTGGTGGGATTCATGAAGATTGGTTCCAAAGCGAGCAGTGAGGAAAACAGACTTTCTCATTATCCTTTTTGGGAGCAGTTGGTACAAAGTATTCTGTTCATCAGCAAATTAAGTAGCCGCAGTTCCCCTATGTTCTGAACATCTTCTGCATTCAGTATCACAAATGAAACGTATGAGTACAGGTTGTACTTCTCATCTCCAATACAAAAGTTGGGGAGGTTTTTTTTTTCCTTCTGGTGAGCACACGACTAAAATTGATTGTAATTAAGGAGAGAATAATTGGCAGCAGCCTCAAGTCTTCCTTGGATCCATTTTCAATAGCTTGAAGCTTGTCAAAATCTGTTTTCAACTTACAGGATGATCTGAGAGCTTCAAATGCCTCCTTTGCCATCTGTCCTGTGGGTTTCAATATTTGCTTTTCCTTTTTATTATTTGAATGCAGTAGGGTGCCATATCAAGACAGCTTGTCTCCTTTTGCTGAGTTGTGGGGCAGGAATTTGAGTGGGTGAGGTCTGAGGAGATATTGTTTAGCCTTACAGTTTTTAAACTTTGTCTTCCTTAGATCTTTATTTTTCCCTTCATGTGTTTCCATTCACACCTGAATCATTCATTATGCTGGCAAGCTGGGAAGATGCCTCTTTTCTTCAAGGTAACCACACATTTCTGAAGTAAATTATAGGTGTGGAGATTATAGAAATTTGTCGTCTAGGCACACACCCTGGCTCCTTTCCTTTTCCAAAGCATGTAATAATAAAATGTTTTTCCTTTTTTTCTCCATAGCTAATGTATGCCTAATGTGGGAACAGTTGTTTTTTTGTTTTGATGGAACATTAAAGCAGGCTATGTAACAGGGAAGGAAGTCTAAAAAGTAGCATTTTACTTTTAAGCACAGCTTTGAAAATAAGTGGCAAATCAGTGATCATGTTGCATTGGTGTAATCTCCTTTGTGGTTTTTTTTGCTGGACTGTCAGCTTAGACATAGATTAAGCATGGGATAAAAGTCCAGAAGTCCCTTTTGAATTTTGGGCTTAAATACCAATGTTCAAGGTCACCTCTCCTTTCCCACCCTGTGATGTTTTCAACCCAGGTTCTCAGTTTACTCCAAGAAAGGACAAATTAGCCATTGCCATGGTATTTTGACCCAAAGTAATAGCAAATATAGCTGAGTAAGCTGCTTTTATGATGCTGAAACTGTGAAACACATTCTACCACTCAAATACATGGAAGGATTCTAGTAGAACTAAAAGGAAGTAGAAGGATGAAAACATTATGTTTTGTTGGGAAATATTAATGTTCATGGCTATCATTCTTTTATACTCCCCAGACTTTAATGTTTCGTGCATAACAGAAATGGAAAAGATCCAACTCGCTAATTTAGGTATGTTGCAAAGCACAGAAGATGAAGCAGCTATTGAAGATGTTTCCACAGGAGAAGATGAGCTGTGGGACTGCCAGATAATGAGAATCTGTGGTGTAGTGGCAGAAGTACTTAGATTTTGAGAAAATATGCTGTTTGCAACCAATTCTTGCTCAAAGTCACTTGCAAGCAGCAGCAGAAAGAATTGGTCTGGCAGATCTCTCACTCCTTTCTGTCAGACCTGACCTTGGCAGATAATATTACATAAAGGATGAGGGCCAGAGCAATGTGAGAGGCAAACAAAGCAGGGGACTAAGGAGAAACCTTGCCACAGACAGTTTCAGAGGAAAAGTTTTGTTTCATTTTATTTTTCATGGAAGTATGAAAATTTAAAAAGTGGGGGAAATGGAAATTGAAAAGGGAAAGCAAGCCTCAGACAGAGAAACCACATTATTTTTATAATTTCTTTAGATCAAACTTACTGGAGCAGCTGCATTCAGGTGCAGCTTTATTTGAGGAAATGTGTTGCCTCTAGAAGTAAAAAAACCCGTGCTTCTCAAAGAAAATAGATAAACACATGCTTTGTTGGAGGATTGTGGTAGAAAACAGTGATTGAAGAGAGATTTTTTTTAAAAGGGGCAGGTAAAACAGGCAGAGACAAAATTAATCTCTCACCAGGACATTTGTGAAGAGAAGCTCTGCTATGCTATGGGTCTGGTGCTAAAAATCATGTATGTATTCCACATCCTCTGTGTTTCTGGAAACTGTGGTACCCGGGAACATGCAAACTCTGAACAGCCTTCAGCAAGAGCTTTGCTGGCAAATTAGTCCCAAGCCTTTCTTACAGCAAAATTAAGTGGGATATTTGAAGGCTAGAGGTAAAAGGGCATACAGCATATGGCACACTTCAGCTCTTTACTTCAGAAAATAATTATTTCAAATCCTTTATTCCAGAAAATGGACTCTTCATATCCTTCCTTTGGAGCATCTGTGATGACCCAGATGCATTTGCTAATTGCTGTGTAATGGACTAAATGTGTTTATTAGGTTAAGTTAGTTTAACAGGGGGGAAATAAAGGTTATTAAAGTTTGTTGTAGCCAGGAATCAATATTGCTGTTTTTCCCTCCCTGCTCTCTCTACAGTGATAAATTCCAGAGAACACATCTCAGTTCCCTCCAGCCTGAGCCATCTACAGATGCATGTTTTCTTTCTATAACCAGCTGTAGCTAATTGCATCAGCGCCGCCTCTACTGCTGCACATGAAAAAGAAACCTGTAATTTATTGCAACAGACCATACTATCCCTGCTGTACATCTTGCTCGTTCTGTCATTCCAGTGAACGGATTTCTCATGGTTAATTGGCAGTTCAGAAGTGGAAAACAACCTTGCTTGGAAGAAAGCTTTCAAAACCTCCTCCATATGCTCTACGCAGATATCGATAAAAGAACAAACAGAAAACATATTGTTTATCTGTAGGACCACGATTTCCCCATCAGCCAAAGAAATACTGAGTCAAACCCATGGCTCATGTATCTTTGCTGCAGCCAACACAAGTACAGTGCTCATGATAACAACCCATTCATTTTATTGCTTCTCCAATGGTAACATGGTGCCTTGGAAAACATGTGCAGGTGAGGTGGTGCAAATTACTGTCAAAATCAGTGGAGCTGTGCCAGTTTATACCAGCAACAGATCTGCTCCAGTCTCTGCCTGGGGGAATTTATGAATCATAATGTAACTCTAAGTAGATCTAGTGGCTGTAAAATTCAATCCTGTCTTTAATAGCAGTGAGGCAGGAGAAGGCGAAAGGTGAGCCCTAACCTACTTTTGAAAGGGTCATGTCAAGGGCATGGAAAAAGGCCTTTTAATTGTTCTTACAACTCTGGGGAGCGAGACTGTAATGAAAGGCAGTAAAATCTTAATCACAACTGCATTGCTTGAGTTAGGAATTAAATATAGGAGTGAGGAATTAAATATAATTCTGCCTAAACCTGTGGTTTAACAATATGAAGGCTTCGAGGACTCCACTGGTGGAGAGAGCTCCCTTCCCCTACCTCCCATGTCAGCACCATCAAAATCTAGGTACTAACATTCATGTAACTAGGTGTGGGGCTATGTTGTGAGCTAGACTGAGGAACAGCTCCAGGTTAAAAAAAGAAAATCAGAAAAAAATAAACTAATTAATAAGCTCAGAGTATGCACACTTTATAGCAGAGGTTAGCATTTGCAAAATGACTGGCATTATATGAGAGTGAAGCACTTAGTAATTCCCAGCTATTACTGTGTAGTGTTGCTATTAATTACTGAGGTTCAACCTCTTGTTTGCATCTCGGTGCACATCAAAGTGTGGGCTGGGCACTCGGGAGCCTGGCTCAGAGCTCTGCCTCCTCTGCTCACCGAGGCTGCCCCAGCCCTGCCTTCCCAGCCACAAATGCTCGCTCCAGCTTAGCAGGTGCAGGGGCTGAAGCCTCAAGTGTTAATTGCTCTATTACGTTAATGTGAAACTAAAGGGATGGAGCAGAAAATCACGGGCATTGTCTTTTCATTTACCCTAATTGACCAAACAGCAGTAAAAGAGTGGCCTGAAGAAAGCCTCTTATAATGCATTGGCACTAGTTAGGAATTTCAAGAGGGATTTTTAACATTCTTTGCATCCCCTTAGTAACACAGCTTGAAAACTGCCCCTGAGAGGGGTTTGAACCGTTCAGGTAGTTAGCAGGAAAAGGCAAAGATTGCAGCTGTACAACTCAACTCCAGGCAGCAGATCTGCAGCTGACCATGGAGATACAGCACTGTTGATGGCCACAGCTGTGCCTGAGCCACGAGGCTGTTCTCTCTTCATGTGCTGTGTCTGCATCAAAGAGCATCAAAGGAAGACAGACTTCCTAAGGGATGGAGCAAGGTCTGTGGCTTGTCTTATGCCGCTGTAGCTTAGAGAATTACACTGCTCTGTGGGGCATCCAGGGTCTGCCCTTCAGACCAGAGCTAGGTTTTGCCTTTGGACATGGGCCACCAGAGAATAGTTTTGCATTTAAATAAAGAATCCGGAAAGATATGGTATTTGACTTCATTACTGATTTTCTTCCACTGTATATATATTCTTTTTTCCCCCTATTAACTTAGGATTAAACCCTCTAAGTTTACCAAGGCAATACCCATTAACTTCAACAGAAGGTTTTTTTCCTTTTTTTCCTTGTGGTTAATTTTTCCCAATAAAGACTGAGGGCTGTTATTTTGGTTTCTGCAGCAAGCAATAGCTGGGCACTGCATCTCATCACTTCACCATGACCTATTACTCTGCCCACTCTCCAGCCATACAGCTTGGTACAGGAAAAGTGGGGAGAAAGAAACTTTACTTTCTGTCATAGTAAACATTTCAGCTGTGTGGGCCTGGAGGAAAAATAAAATATGTGTAAAGATGTCTCATGGAGTAAAGGGAAGGCAGCAGCAGACTTGGAGCTGTGGGTTGGGAGTGACATTCACAGATAGGACATGCTTTTGAGTTTGCAGCCCTCAGTTTCAAGGTGGTCTTAGGCACACAAAATTAATCCCACCTAAAGTGATTATGTCTCAGCATATACAGACAGTAATGTGACCATTAAGCAGAGCAACAAAGCAAAAAACCCCAAAGAGACTGTATACCAGTAGAAACTAAGTCAGATGCTCCAATCACATATTTTGCAATGTTGTTAATATATTTTATGCCCTATCCATGCTTGCTGGGTTTATGTGGCAAGATTTAGGTTGTGGAGGGACTACAGGGCCGGCTTCTGTGGAAACTGCTGGAAGCTTCCCCTGCTGTCTGATAAATCCAACACCAACCATTTCCAAAAACTGACCCACTGCTAGCCAAGGCTGATCCCATCAGCAATGCTGGGATAACAGATTTTGGAAAGGGCAAAACCACCTGCACAACTACAGCCAGAGGAGTGAGAGAGAATATGAGCGAGAATATGTGAGAGAAACAGTTCTGTAGATAGCAAGGTCCATGAGGAAGGAGGGGGAGGATGTGCTCCAGGTGCCAGAGCAGAGGTTTCCCCTGTAGCCTCTGGTGTAGACCATGGTAAGGTAGGATACCTCCCTGCAGCCCATGGCATCCACTCTGGAGCAGAAATCCACCTGCAGTCGCTGGAGGACCCCATGCCTGAGGAACAGTGACCCTGTGGGAAGCCTGTGCTGGAAAAGGCTCCAGACAGGACCTATAAACACATGGAGACAGGAGGCCACACTGGAGCAGATTTGCCAGCAGGACTCGTGACCCCATTTTGGTTTTATTTCTCATTACCCTACTCTGATTTCATTGGCAATAAATTAAATTATTTTTCCTCAAGCTGAGCCTGTTTTGACCATGACAGTTCCTGATCTTTGCCTGCCCTTACCTCTCCTCAGGAGCTCTCAGTTCTGTTCTGTCTCCCAGTGCAGCTGAGGAGGGCAGTGATAGAGCAGCTGGGGTGGGCACCTGGCATCCAGCCTTGGCCAACCCACCATGCCATGTCTTGTGTGTGCCACAAAAAAGCTCTTTTGCCATGCAACTTTTCCTCTCCTAAGAAAATGTGAGGAGGATAACATCAGGACTATGTTTACAGTCTATAGCATGGGAGAATGTCTACTTAGTGCATGCTAGGTTTTTCAAATAATCCCTAGGGACAGGATGCAATTACAGCTCTTTCTTTGCAGTAACACACTGCCCAGTTTGTTGTTTATCAGGTTTCTCTCGTTTAAGGTTTGCAATTGGGAAGGTTGAATTCAAAGCTGCAGGTTCAACCAAACCAGAATGGGTTATAGTAGATTCTCAGGTTTTGTGAGCAAAAAACAAATATTAACCAGTGCCAAGTCACCAAACTACCGAGAATTCTTGACTGTTTTCAGGGTAAAGTTGCATGAATAATTTCTTCATCATTCTGTTCAGAAAAGGAATTTCCCACATTTTTCTCCTACCTTACCTGTTTGTCCCTGTCCCCTTGATGCTCTTCCTGTTGCCATCTGGCAATTAAAGTGCTGATGCAACTTATTTGGGGCTGATGCTGTAGAGGGAATCCTAGCATTGTGTTCTCATGAGTTTGTGCAGTCCATACTGGAAATAGCTCTGGATATAAAGAGCCTGAATAAGCCAAAATTCCAATGGAGCTCCATGTTCTTACTGATAGCATCAAGATGGACGAGAGAGAAGCATGACCAACCACACATTTTGGGATGCTGAATTTGTTTCTACATAACCACAAAATTAACACTTTTCACTTGACCTCATCCTGGCATTCAGCCAGTTACAAGGAAGTACATGAGTTTCTAAGACAGTCACTCTCTCCACTGTACATTTCAGAAGAATATTAATTTTGCTGTGTGCCTGTAACACTGGATAGGTAGAGAACATAGAGGGCAGAAGAAAGCTTGGTCCTGGATAAATGAAAAGGATAAAGCAATGTCCTGGGCCAGCATGGACATGGACACCTTCTCAAGTGGGGCTGTGATGGGGCTGGGTGTGTGAGGCTACATGTGCCTACATATGCCTGGTTGAAGGAGTGATTTACTAAAGCAAGGCAGCCACCCTGGGCAGGTGTCACAGTGAGAAGAGAGAAGCCAAGAGGTTCAGCTGCTGGAAGGAGAGGCAGGTTTGTGTTCAGTCCCAGGCTCTGAGCATTTCAGTGCTGCTCATCTCCAGTCAACCTATGCAAACTACAGTGCTATCTTAAATTTGAGTGCACGTGCAGCCTCCGACCCCATCACTTCGCTTTCACAGGGGTGAGCTGGAGCAAACACAAATGTGCCATGACTTGTCTAAGGGTCCTCCTTACTCTGCAGTATATTCACACCAAGGATGAACTTATGTATCTTTTATCCCTTAAGGAATTCTTTTTACAATTTCTAAACTAACTGATGTTCTGTAAAGATAGCAAAAATAATGCAAAAAGGTGGCTAAAAGGTTGATGTGACCCAGGGTAAATATGGTGATGATTATGCATGGAATATAAATAACCTATGTAAAGGGTACCAGTACATAAAATGCATATTTCTCTTTAAAGAGAGATGAAGAAAATATTTACTACCTTATTAAATCAAAAGAAATATGTAATTAAAAAACAATCACTAGCTTCAGAGCTTCAATAAGTCTTTTTATTAGGTATTAATAATTTTACTAGGTACTGGATTGCTGGAGGGCTGGGATCATATGAGTTGGTAATAAACCATCTTGATACATCATGTTCTTTCAGTCTTGCCAATGTGACATTTGCTGTGCAGGCACTAGGAATGTTATACATCCGAAGCAAAGCAAGTGAAAATACCCTATCGATCCTGAAACACTCTTAGCAGCCCAAGCAAATTAATATTGAGACTTAAGAACAAAAAAAGCATTTTGATGTGTATTCATATGACAAAAATGTGGCACACAGTAAAGCTGACTCCTGGTCAGAAACTGGAGAGGTATGCCTAAAACCTCCTAAGTGCAGGAGAGGGGCCTGCTTTCTCTCTGGGTCACTGTAGCCACTCATTCTGGGACAATACCTATCAGTGACATTGGTGTCATGTGGCACATGAAAACTGTTGGGATTTTATATTAAGCTCTATTTCTGACCAATAAATGAGTCACAAACCAAAACCAGTCTGATGCTTGATCCAAACATGTTCTGTGTAGTTCATTATTGCTGATGACTCCTGGGAAGAAAAATGACCATTAAGAATTGATCCCACCCCTCCCATCTCCTCCATTTTCTCCAACCATGAAAACAGGTCTGGACATGTGGGCCTTCCCCCTTCTGGAAAAAACAGCTCTTGGTTTTCAGTGGGATTATGGCCTGTGTATCCAAATCTGTTAGCAAGATGACATCAATGAATTTGAAATGTTGTTCTTATGTTAATGCTTCTCTAATTAGCAATGTTTGAAGTAGCTCTGCTAAACTAAGAACACATCCTAACCTCAAGCCAAAACTCAATCCAACCCCTCTTTTGAAAAAATTCAATTACCATTATTTTCTTTGTCAACATCATCTTCCAGAGCAGAGCCCACAGCTCCCAAGAAACAGGACAAATCATCTATAAGCATGATTCTGCTGTAGCATAAAATAGTCACATATAAATTAAGCCCTCAAAATATTTCTGCAAGCATTTTCACCTATGACTCAATAGTTTCAAGGACATTTTCAGCCTCTAGAACTGCCTTACCAATATCCAAACGCAATAAAAAATACTAAAAAGCAAATGAGTTGAACAACAACTCCAGTACCTCCAAATAACTTTTTATCTGTGGGAGGACTGTAACAGAAACAGCAGCAGTGACTTAATCAAAAAACTGCAGTTTGGACTTTCCATTACAGCAGCAGTTGTGGAGGTGAGAATGTCTAGAAACGATCTCTCTTGGGCTTGCTCATACAGACGTGTTTGCTTTCAAGCTGATGTATTTCAAAATCTGTTCTGTTAATGCATGTTTCCAGAAGTATACTCATAATCTCTTTAAGGTTAGCAACAAAACCTCTCTCAGAAAGGTAGAGATGCAAAACAGCCATAGTAGCTGAGTTACTGTAGTGCACCAAGCAGAAACCTACACATATGCAAAATTACAAAGCTAAGCAAATCTGCCTGTCAGAAGGGTAAGAAAGTGATGATCTGCCTGCTGTGCTGTCATGGAAGGCTGCCTTTTGAAGGCAGTAGCTGAGGGTTATATGAATTATAGACAGGTTGATGTACACTTCTTCTCCTCTTTGCTGTGGCATGATAAACACTCTTCTGGTAGTTCAACTTTAATAGAAGTGATATGTGTTTTAGAACCATTTTGTCATGTAGGCCTCATTTGCTTTCTTGCATATTTTAAGAACTGTGTGTTTATTCTCTTTGCATTTATTATTTTTACAGAGAATGTCATGTGGTTTACTGGTTTTTTTTCCTTCAGAAATTTGACACAGTTGTGGTAGTATTGATTAGAGATAAAAAAAGTAAAGTGTGTTCAAGAGAAAGTGACCCACCACCCATTATGTGAGATTTGCATAACAGGAAGATTTTTGTCTTAAAATGTGGATTGCCAGTAGTCATGAATCAGCTAGATGCCACGTCATTTTACAAAGGGCACCACTTCCCTGTGAGCCCACCTTATTATTAATAATCCTTTTCTGACCTAGATAGGGTTTTGATTCCACTCTAAGTGACTATTCAATTCAGGTATATATAGAGATGAGCATCTTAAGCAATTAGTCACTTAGCCAGGTTACAGAGCCATGTGTGAATGCATATGAAGATGTACTCTGCAAGTGACCAAACCACTTGTCTAATTATGTGATAATCACTTTGGCAAATCATACACAGTTGTTCAGGCCACTACATATGTGGTTTTTTCTGTAAAAAGAAACACAAAATAAAATATATTTTATGACAATGCCTTTCACAATATTATGTTATGCTGCATCACTAATTTGATGGCAAAGTGATAACTTAAATATCTTTTCATCTTTGGTTGGTTTCATCCATAATTCACTAACATGAAGACTCACACAGCATACTAATGATGTAAAAAAATACCAAAACAGTTAGGCCAGAGGAAGGGTTATTTTCCAAAATAATAAGAAGTAATTTTCTTTTACTTTCATAATTCTGCAGTTCATTACAATCCTTTCTCAAAGGGCTGCAGTAGGTCTTCACTAGACCCCAGATTTGAAAAACACATCTTACCATTTGTCTGTTAGGGAGCAGGCAGATGAGTTAGGGCTTCTACCACAGCCCATGATCCTGCTGATTATACACATGCCTTAGCTGGATTATTCAGAGAGAAAGAAGACCTTAAGATTTGCCTACAAAGGGCAAATATGGGAACTCTGAAAAAAAGTATCTTCACTCTCAGAAAAGCACTCTTCTATTTTAGCTGATCGATTTTAGCTGCTTACTACAGGATGAGAGGAGCTGCACCATAAGCCTGCCTGTTCCCTGACTGATCAGGACTCCTGGACAAGGAGTTCACATGTAAAAGTCCACACTGCAGACACCTGCAGATGGTCAGACAAAGCTCCCTCTGAATTAGTGATTCACAAGCATTATGGTAAGATTTTTGAGTCTGAAGTCACACACAATTGGATCACCTTGTCTGGAGTACAGGAAAAGGTACAGCTGGGCTTTTGTGTTCTCTGCTGTGTAACCCAGGGATTAAGGAAAGAAACTGAAGGCATTCTGCTGTTTTATCACTCTTGTGCTCTCTTTTTGGCATTATAGTGACAGTCTTGTTACAGCTTAGTTCCTTACTGAGGCAGCTACATGACAAATATTATTTACTGGTCATTACATGAAACTTGCAAATATTATTGGAACATTTCTATTTCTGATACTAAATGTGTGCACCTAATTTGACTCGTCACTGTGAAGATGTGGAGACAGTTATATATGTGATACCTGTCTTCTTCCCATTCTAATAAGTATACTTATGACTAAACCCATGTTGCAATAAAATTTACTGGTAGATTCAGTTACACCACAAGCTATCGCTTAATCCCAAACAAACTGTAGAATTTGACATAATAATTCCTGATGTGGAGGGAATTAGTTCTTGCTTGTTTACAAGAAATCACTATTTTTCCCACTTATTATTTGGCTATTATTTATCATACCACATGTTAGAAAGAACAAGAGAAAAGTTACATAGTTCTTTTCCTGTGTGTTGACAAGTGAAAAGTTTCAGAGGTTCTCTCCAGTCATGGTTCACATTTAAGCATCCACAGAATTTCTTTCCTGAGGATCAGAGACACATCCTTGATAAACAGGAACAAATAAACAAACTGAGTCACATGTAATTGGAAACAAGGGTTATGATCCTCAGTTAAAACTGATTAAAGTTTGCAAACCCTAATTCCATATCCTTACCCTACTTCCTGCAGGGTGATTTTTTTTTTCTTCCAAGTCGTCACATCAATTTTACAATTTTAAAAACTACTGCTGTTAAGGAGAGTGAAAAGTTTCAATAATATGATAATATGTGAGTCCTGGATAAAGATTGAAACCCATTTCAGGGTGAACACTTGTCTGCCCATGGGAAGTAGTGAATGGATTCTATATTTGGCTTTGCTTGTGCATGTGGCTTTTGCTTTACCTGTTTAACAGTCTTTATGTCAGCCTCCGAGTTTCCTCCTTTACCTTTCTGATTCTCAGCTCTGTCCTGCTGGGGATGGAGGGGGACTGAGCAAGCAGCTGTGCAGTGTTTAGCTGCCTCCCAGAGTCCAATCACAACAGATAGACATGGCTATGGGCAAATCAAACATGAGGATATAGCAAGATGTTGGTAGCCAAGAGAGGATGTGATGAAGACACAGGAAACATGTTTGTGCCTTTGAAACATCATTAAATAAATTCCAGTGGTGTTTTGATGGAGACCCTTCTTCAGTACTGGTTGCCAGAAGCTCATCAAAACCTTACCAGAAAATTAACCCATGCCACCTGAGAGCAAGGGCTTGCTTACAAGCATGCACTTGCTGCTGAAAGTAGGAACACCCTTGGAATAGTTTTTCCTTTTACTTTTTTCCTTTTCTAATACATAATGGGCAAGGACAATTATGGCAAGCAGTAACTAAAGTAACTAAGGCCAGGAAAAATGCCAGGAAATACTACCTGATTAGAGCACAGCAATTCTGCTACATGACTACTTTAAGGTTTAAGTATTTGTTTTTGTTCTTTGCTGGAATTCAATCCGGAATGTTCTACCAGTTGTTTGTACTGGTAGGATGAATGTGTCACTTTAATAGTTGGGTGGTGTAGGGACAAGACAGGCATGTGGCAGACCCAGGCACAGCTTCCTGCTCTACCTGATTCTACCCTGATTTTTCATTCTGCATCAGGGATTTGAACATGTTTCTCACACATACTCACTCAGCATGAGAGTTAACCAGCTCTGGAGTATTTCTTTTGCATTGTCTCTCTCTTACTATGATACTGGATAGCTCAGTGCAAATGTTTTGAGAGCTATGAGAAAGCTTTTGTATAAGATTTTGTGGCTCTACAGCCTACAGTATAAATGGTGTTCTCACAGTTATTGCAATTCAGAGAACTGCTAAGGATGGCAAAGGCATCTTATCATTCCTGGGCAAGCCCAGGAGCAGCCAGGAGTGGTGATGGATCTTATCCCAGCAGCAGCACAGCCATGTAAGCAGAACTGTAAACCACCATCCCACTGAACTCATAAGAACTGCCAGGCTGATAAGGGAACTACCTTTTCTCTGATATCTCACAAAATGACATTTCTGCCCACCAGATAACACACAACTCCTTGGTGGGATTTCCTATCTCATCCTTGAGTCTAAGTGTCTAAATAAGCCCCGGTGTCAGGTAGGTGTCAAAATGGTAGGGGGAATTTTCAACAACCTATGAAATCACTTCAATCACTTCAAACTATTCAAGATAATCCAAACATGGAATTTTTCCAGCAGAGCTGGAGAACACAGAGCATCCAGGCAGCATGGATGATTCTTGCCATCTCTTTTCTCTGGCTTGGATGGAATTTCCTCATGCTCATGAAACTATGTCTGTTTTTATCCATTGTCCAATTGCACCTCCATTGAAGTACCCTTATTTTATCAGCACTGGTGGTGATTTTTCTGCCATGTATTTGCTGTCACTGAGATGGCTGTAGTGTGGTGTATTGGTCTCTAGTGGCTTAGGTGAATTAACATCTGAGGGTTTTATCTGAGTTTCCGTACGTTGATGGTAAATGTCATGAGAAATAAAGTCACAAGGTTACACTTCCCTCATGTTATTGTAGTTTTAAATGGGTTGTGACTGTGGCCAGCTGTCTGCAGCCTTCTGTAAGACTGAACCACACCTGATGAAGGTGACAATCACACTATAGTGTTACAAAGTTAACTGGAAATTAGGAGGATCAACATGAGTCATGCTGTCAGGGAAAACAATTCTACAATTGTTTGGTTCTGTTATTTGGTGGATCAGCTTCTCTAAAGACATTCCAAATAGTATACAACTGCAAAGATGACTAAGTGCATTTTGCATGCTGCTGAGTTCTCTTTAGCTGCTAGTGATGGCATTCATCATTGGGCAAGCACAGTACTTATCCAAATTTGGGTATAAGTTCATGGTGACAAGCTGACAGAGGGGCTCTTCCCCTTTGATACAACAGCAGGAAATACAGCACAGAAACTGCCTTTCCTTCTCTTGGCTCCCATGAGGACTAACCCCTCTAAGAACTTCTTGTCTGTATTTTTGTTGCTGACCCTTTAAATCAGGCAAGAAACTTCACACCTGGGTGGCCATTTCACAAAGAGCAGACAATTGCTTCATATTTTTCCACTGGAAATCATCTGATCCCAGTATTCTTTTACTTCTGTCCAGGGATATGGCCTGCATACTTGCTACCTTCTTGTACAGATGGAAGGCAAAATGAATAGCATGTGTTTTTCTCAAGGCAAGAAAGCAAGTAAGAAAAGGAGGAAAGCCTAATCTTGCCTAATTTGCAGCTGGATTCCATCCTGTATTTTAAAGTCTGGATCCCATGGTCTTCAGAGAAGTTAAAATGATGTATGTCACTGATGTATGGCAATTCAGACCACCATAATTATTACTATTTCTTCTAACCTACTTGAACTTTCTGCATTTACTGGATATTTAAACTTTTTCCAGTTTTTACTTTGCAACAAGCTCTAGAGCTTGCTAAACCTAGGTGCCTGTGCAAAGCTATAGTGGATTTGGGGAGAGGTTACGGATGCCTTACCCTAAATTTTGTAGCTATTAGCCCTGTTTCTTTTGGAATATATTATAGAGGAGCAAAGCAGGGTGAACCAGAATAAAAGTGGTGTTTGCAGCAGATTTTGTCATTTTGTCATCTCCACCTCTAACACATTTTTTGTTCCTTGGAAATTTATAAGGCAGGAAAATCAGTTTCAAATAAGCCTTCTGAACTCAGGGTTGGGGGGGGAAAGTGGTCTTTTTAATTTTTTTTTTTCATGTACTGTGATAGAATCTCATAAAATCAGGCTGGAATATCTATTAATGACCCATTAAAATAATGTTTTCACAAAGAAAAAAAAAAAAGAGTACTGGCCAATTCTAACCTGCCAATGTAAGTGGAATGTTTGCACAAGGCAGCTTGCATACACCATACTGACTTCATTCCCTCTCTGAACTACCTGAAGATTTACTCCAAATGGGTCAGTAGGATCTGTCTGAATTCAACTCCACTTGGACTCAGTGAACTGCAGAGATTAGTCAGAGTTACAATCTGTCTGAAGAACGGCAGCCAGCACTAATGATCTTTCCTATGAAAGTTCCCACATGAACTTTGGGAATCATGCAGGGCTGACAGTCCTTAACACACTGTAAAGCCTTGCTACCTGCAGCAAGCACTCTCACCCTCACTTCCCAATGTGCCACTCTGTGCAGGAATTGCTTTGCCAGGTGTAACCAATGAGTTGGTGTCAGTCAGGTGTGCACATCTCACGGAACACATTGCAGAAGGGTTTGGGCTGGAAAGGACCTACAAAGATCCATTTAATCCTACCCTCATTTCCACACTCACTAAATAGACTTCCAATACATAGTTCTGTTGAAACTGTGATACAAAGCATCCTAATCATCTCACACATAGAGCCAGTGGAGGAAAAAGGTTTTCCATGGACAAACTTCCAGCACTAACTGGATATCTCAATAGTCTTGGGTTTTAGAAGCTATTCACCCATAAAACTAACATTATATAGCTTCACAATCTTTTTAATAAGAAATCAGCTTTGATAGCTGAAACAAGCTACTAAAGACTCTCTCTTCACTCTTTACAAACTTGCAAGTGTAGGTGTGATTAACAAAATATCTTTGGAGCAAATGTGCCTGACCTTTGGAATAAGAACTCATACAGGTGACATGCTCTGCTTTGGGCACCAGGCTGATTAACACTCAACTGTAAGTAGACAAGCACAGAAAATACAGTAGCACAACATTAATGCTTCAGTATGAAAAAACTAAATGGTTGCCTAAGATACCTGAAATCAACAGCAAAGGGGTGTTTGGAGTACCTCATAAAACCATGCTGCAGTGTTTGCTGTTTCAGTGCTTTCAGAACTGATATCTAGGCTTGGGTAGTAAGCTGCTGCCAAACAACTGTTTTCTCCTTCATCATGTAGAAATAGATCTTAGTGGTCTATGCAGCACAGGGAACTGCATCTGTAGAGGCTGCTTACACCAGGAAATGCTGCTGTCTCCCACAGAAAGTTAAAAGATAGCTGGGCTTGGGGGCAGCCACCTTAGAGGCTTTATTCTGCAATCCCTTAGTGTGACCAGCTCTGCAATGCATAAAGCCTATGTACAGGTCATACATAAAAACTCAAGTAGAAATGTTTGGTGTGGGAGGTTGTAAGAGATAATTTCTCACTTTTCTGTTTGAAAAAGCCATGTCTTGCTCACCAAAGTGAGTAGGCAGCTCAGTTTTGGGCAGAATACCAAATATTTGGCTTCTAAGAGTTCTTTTATCTGCACCAACCTAGAATAGATTTTGCTCTGAAGAATAAAAGAATAAATCCACCTTCATCTAGAAGCATCAGAGTATAGGTGAGGTCTGAACCCAGCATGTAAGAGAGCCAGTAAGCATGTTAGCAGATCTCACTCCTATTTTGCTGTTAGTATTCATTCAATGCCAACAGTATTTTACTGAAGGTGTTGACATGGCTACCTACATTTTCAAAGAACCCACAGATTTTAAAAAGTAGGCATATGATCGTTATGTTCATATCAGTCTTAAAATACTGATGTAAGGTTACCCTGAGAGAAAGGCAGGCAGGAGCAGAATCCTGAAAAGGAGACTTAAAATATTCCTTCCCCGTGGTAAAGAAATCTAAATTGAGATGAGCCTGCCCTTGTAAAATAGAAAAAAAAAAAGAAAGCACACAAAAAAAATCCCCCCACCAAATAAACAAAAAACCCTCTAAACAACAAAACAAACCTTCTTGCTGGCAGAAGCTCTGAATAGAGATGACTTCAGACAGGAGTATGGCCCCAGACCACGTGCTGCAGAAGCAAGCCAGCAGTGTCCTCTGGAAAACATGGTACAATGAATGAGGATTCAGAAGGAAATCTCATTTCTCCTTTTCCTTTGTAGCAGGCCAGGATCTCAGCCAATTAAAGGCATGATACACAATGAAAGAAAGTTGCTCTGGATAGTGCATAAAAATAAGGAGCTTTATTATTGCCTTTTATTTTTGGATGTAAAACTTTGTAATATAGTGTTTTTTCTAAGATCAGCATATTAACTTTAGTAGAAACAATAGCAAGAAGGGGAACAATAAATCAGTTTGAACATTCACTAACCCAGGCTGCAAAAAGAATTAAAAAACCTTCATCAGTGACAATTACCTATTAAAACACATTCTCTATATACTGTTCTCTTAAAAACCTTGCAAGAAAGCCCAAAAAAATTGCATGACGTGCTGGCATGTCTGTTTCTGTAAATGCTGTTTTGTTCTCTCAAGCCTAACTTTGCCAATGGGAAATGACAATTCCCCAAGGGAAAGCTGGCGTGCACTGGGATGTGCCAGAAGATGGGTGAGTAAAACCTCTGCGCTTGTCCACTACGCTTGTGTGTAAGTCATCACTTCTCTGGAGCTCCAGACAGTTTGCACAACCTCCTCTCTGGTGGTTTTATTTTCTTAATAAAAGCTTACTTGGAACAAGCACAGCATTTCAGCTGGGGACTGGATCACATTAGAAACAGAATGCAGAGATGGGAGGGCAGCAGTCAACCTTGCCCTCTGAGCATCTCCTTTCCTGCCTGCCTTCCCTTCCTCATGGATACTTCAGCTACCTACAAATTACTGGACAACCCAAAAGCCACTCTATCATGTTATCTTTTCAGATTATATTATTAATAGTTTCTTGGTGGGACACTGCATCCTTATGCCCAGAGAAAATTGTTCAACTTTTCAAATACTCTTTGGGCCACGTTTTGGGCAAAGCTTTTCCAATGAGAAGTGTCAGTGATTTATAACAAAGCTCTGTCCAGTCAAAACAAATAGAAATTGAGCAATTACATGAAAAAAATCTCTGCAAATCTTGTTATTTTCCTTTTTTTTTTGTCTCAGAAGTGGTGGTTATTAAATGTTTATACAGTATTCACTAGTTTTATCTAACTCCTAAATAAATAAAATAGTGTCCATGGATGAAGGTCAGTACCTGTAATGCTGTCTGGAAATACCTCTCCATAGCAGCAAATATTGTGTAACACAAGAAGTGTGATCATCATTCATGCTGGAGAGTGCTGTGAGTAGAGACCTATAGTAGATCTAAAAAGAAATGCTGGCTGCTTTAGCAAGGATAAATCCTGATTATGCCAATGGGATGTGCTGAGACAGGTCTTTCCAAATTTGTGGAATTGCCTCTTGCAGAATTTTGGCTCCCCAAAGTGTTCATACCTCTGCTCGTAGTGCAAGCACTCTTCTTTCACCCAGTGTCAATACTAAAATCACATTAAAAATATATAAACACATATTTTAAACCCCCACAATTTTTCCCTGGGAGGAGAAAGGACTTAACATGATAGATATTAGTCATCTTGCTTACATAACTATTAGAAGATGGTCTGATATCATAGTGGTGGGTATCACATAAAAATACAATACGAAGTCTGAAAACTTTCAAAACATATTCAGACTTTTTTTCACCTACATTTTTTATCACATATTATTTTTGATCTACTGGTAAAGGCAGGATTATCAACACCATGGTATTTGGACACCTCCCAGGAATGGAAGAGTGGGGAGAATCCTGTAGCAATCTGTTAACAGGAGTACTTTATTCCCGACTGACAGATGGAGAACCAGAAAGATGGAGAGGTTATCTGGCCCTCACAAATTCACAAAGTACATCTGTGATAGGCTTGGGAGAAAGCTCAGTGCTTGACTTCTTGCCTAGTGGGAAACACAACAGCTCAACCATAGCCTTCACAACATCCACTCTTGCTCTCTTGTTAAATCTCTGTATTCCTCTTTCCATCACTCAGCATGTTCTCATTTAACTGACTGTACCATTTCTTTCTCTGCCTCCAAGCACCCTCCCAAATATCATAACAGCTGTTCTTCTCTAAAGCCCATTCCACATTAGTTTTTTCCTTATTAAGCTGGTCTTCTTTACATGAGAGGAGGAGTAGACCACCAAAGGGTGTTCACACCTATCACAATCCCTGCAAGACTCTGTTCTAAACCCTGTAGTTCAGATTTTCCAGAAGTCTAAATTGCTGTTAGTGGATCACTTCATATTACCCCTTCATTTTCTACTGTTGCTGCAAATTGCTAGTAGAAACTAGTAGAACACTGCTACTCAATATCAGCATTTTTTAAAATTGATTATTGGATCAAAATAGAAATTTGAAAAATGGTATAGATTTGATCTGCATCACACAGAAGCCAGAAGTTAATGTAACTTTGATTAGCGTTTTTCCTAAAGAGCTGCACAGGAAAGAGAAAAGATTAAAAGTGAAGGAGATTCCCAGTAAATACAACTGTCCTTTAACATCATGTTCTGGGGAAGATGCTCCAAGCCTCCATGAAAAAAGCTTCATCAGATGCAGAACTGGGCTGATGCAAAAGAGGTTCAGCTCTTTCTGATGTGAGCTGTTTCCATACAGGGCATAAGCCATAGCAAACACCTATCAGGCTGTTAGTTTCCCAAAGAAAGTGCATGATCTTGACTGCTTTTTGTTTTTTGCATCTAATTTGAACAGAAGTGATGATTTTGTGGAATTCATAACTTGTATTGGCTTTGTTGTTGTTGTTGTTAAAGCTTTTCAAGTAGATTTGCTTGGGTGGATGGATATAAAAGTGAACTATTCAATATTGACATTTGGAGTTTTATCTGGCTTAACTGGAACTAGCTATATAAATCACAGGGGTTCCTTTCTGTTCCCACATTGTTTTAGTGTTTATAACAGTTCTACTGTTATAAACAAACAAACAAAAAAAAAAAACCAGAAAAGCAAAACAACCCCCCCCCCCAAAAAAAAAACAAACAAAAAATCCCCCAAAAGTCTTTATAATCAGGCTTAAGAAAATCTATGTTATTTAAATAAATGAGAAAAAGTTTTATTTTTAGGGGGGAAAATGAACTTATTTTTTCACTTCTTTTTTGTCTTGACATTTTTTCATGACACAGATTAGGTATTAGAAAAATAATTGGTTTTGAAAGACATATTGACTGAGTAAATACATAATTCATAGTTCTGATTTTGTGGCTATTTTAGTGCAGGGAATGACCTTGATTATCTCTCAAAATCCCTTGCAGCCTTCCTCCTCTCTGAGATGATGAATCTGTAGTTTCCACTGTATAAACTCACCACTGACTTGCTTTGAAGACACATAGAAATAAAATTTGACCGCTCAAATGTTTGAACTGAACACAACACATGGAAATACAGGTAGAGGGACTGGATTTTTCCATGTAGTTATACAGGCCACACTGCTAGTTTTATCGTGAATCCAAATCCTGGAGCCATATTGCTGTATGGGACTCTTGGTCTGTGTTTTTAATCAATTTACATTTCTATCTTTAATTGGGGCAGTGGAAAGCCAGGAAGTGTGGAGGGAGTGCACCCTAATGGCTCAGGAATCAGAAAACAAATAAAAGAGCATCAAGTTTTCCTGACGCCATTCCCTAGATTTCCCTGACTCATGCTTTTTTAACATTTGGGAGTGACTGTAATGTCAGCTCATCAAACTGTTTTCCTCCTAACAGTGCCTAAGTTAGAATTTCAGGAGACTGTAATGAAATGAACTACATCCAAAAAATCCAGACAGTTGTGCAACTGCAAACCAATGACCTGTTTGAATCTGTCTTATCTTAAATATATCATGGAATGTTGACTCTCTGAGGTATTCTCCATCCTTTCATAATTTCATTGACAGTCATTCCTCTGCCCATTTATGAGCACAGGAAAAAAATAGGAATTAGTGAATCATTGGCACATGATTTTTACATGGGAAAAAAACAAGTAGTTGCCCAGTGCATTCTTTTTTTCCCATAAAGAAAAAAACATTGGGAAATGTGAACGTGTGGGTGCTGCCCACAAAAATGCAGTGTATTATCCTTCATTCTCCACTGTGTTCTTTCTGAACACTTGAGAAGGTAATAAAAATCCCTACCACTTAAATTTTGCAGTGTATCACATACATTTTAGTAATAAAATCTAAGTACACTTAAATATACATACATCTCTTTAACTAATACATTTTATTGTTGCACTTAGCTTTGCAGCTGTTAACTGCTTTAAGCAGGAGCTTTTCATATTGTTGCTGGCATCTGAGGGCTTTTTCCATCAAATAATACTTCTCTAAGCCACTTTATTTACTTCAAAGGCAGGTGAATTATTTAAGGATTAAAATGAAACATCCCTTAGTAGCAATTGTTAATTTATTTCAGATTAGTGCTTTGGCACTACTTAATGTGGCTGCTGTAATATAACTTGACTGTTAATGCTAGCCAGTAATATACCATTGATCTGCAAACCTGCAGTGGTCAAAACCAGATTTTCCATGCAGTTGAAAAGCCTCACATGATATTTTGCTCTTCCCTGAAAAGAGAAAAAGAGGAAGGAAAAGACACAATTTTCTGTGGAATAGAATCACAAGTCAGTGATTCATTAAATCCTGTTCTATTTCATGCTCATAAATGGAGAAATGATTCTCTGTGAAATGGTATCTTCATAAGTTTCCTGTTCAAGTGATAATTCAAGTCAATATTAAGTCCAACAAGTTCTCCTCTGACAAAATTTCCGAGGAACAGTTCTTTCCAGTGTGAGAAATGACAGTATGTACAGTTGAAACAGAACTCATTTTTTTAAGTGGCAGTATTGCAAGTTGGGCATCTTCTACATTTCTCAATCTCAACCTGCACTAGCATGTAGTTCTTACATTTGTCTTTTAAAAGCACACAAAAAAACAAAGTGACATTTCATCAGCATGTTGTAGAATCTCAGATACTTTCAGAAAATCTTTTCCATTGAATATTTTAACTGCTCAATATTCAAATAGTGACCATAACACAATTAAACCAGCCACACAAAAGATGCTGACATCTAAATCCATGCTGGTAGCAGGGTCACAATTTGCACACCACTGTAGCTGAAGCCCTTTGTGTGGTCATTTTAGATTACTTTGTGGTGAAATTCATCCCATGACTTTAAGCAGTACAAAAACTTCACGTCTCCTAAATCCCACTGCATTTCCAATGAGTTATGCAGGGCGTACAGGCAGCCTAAGCCTCTGCTGAGGGCTCTCTGAAGTGTTTATTGTGGATGTTATTAGAGCTGCCTCCTGCGTCAGAGGAGTGCAAGGTGGTGTTTTTGAGGCACTTGTTGCAACCCTGTTGGGAGCCTGAGCTCACAAGTGTAAAATGTGCTAGCTGGCTTTGTAGTATGATTTATCAGGTAAGGCTGTGCAAAACCCACCAACTGCAATTTGCATAGGCTTTGGAAAATGGACCTGGCGTGCTCACTTTGGGGCATTCCCTCCACTGTTTGTGCTTTGGGTTTCAGTATTGTGTGAACCTGAGAACTCAAAGTGAAACTGGCCAAAGCCATGCGCACGTCATCGCCGCGTTGCGAGCAATGACTCTGCTGCTGCCAGCACCAACCAAAGCATCTCCAACCCCAGCCGCCCCCAGAATGGCTCTGCAGAATCCATGCCCAGTCTCTGCCAAGAGGAGGCTTTGGCCAGGGCAGTGCTCTAAGTCACAGTGTCCCACCAGACCTTGCACTCACACGCACAGCCCATGTGCTCCACAGCATTCCTACCTGTATGGGCATGACTTGTTTCAGAATGTGTGAGGGAAGACAATGGATAGATTGGGCTAAAAAATAGTTTGCTGGGGTCTTTTCCCTGTGTCATTACAAATACCAAGGATTCTTGTTCAGGGATAAAACCAAGGTGAATTTACCAGTTTTGTGGTCTGAAGAATTTTTACAATTCAGCCACTTTTCATTTTTTGGAAGACTCAGTTTAGGTTCATATCAAAGAGCCTGGATGCTTTACACTAAACTTAAGCTAACCTACAACTTCATCGAGTTTAAAAACCAATGAGATGCCTTTACACTTAAACTAGTATTGAATTGGGAGTTTCTACCAGAGATATAAATATGTGTATAAGACAGACACAGGAATTGAGGAAGGTAGTTCTCTTCATAAAAATCCAGTGAATATCAAGTGAATAAGAGAAAAACTCATTTAAATTAGATTAAACTTACTACATTTGGTTTAAAATGTTCCAAATATTCTAGCAAGACAACAGAGCAACTGTTCTGTTTTGCAGTTTTGTAAGAAGTAAATGAGAATTGCTAACAAATGAAAGCAAATTAATAAAAAAATTTCAAATATTTGTTATATAAATCCACACAATTCTGATGTTTTCACACAGTAATAATTTATTACTCTAAGAAGAGATTCCAAGTTTACAGATGATACAGATAATTATTAAAATGCCTCTACTGCTGCTTCAGATTTTCCTTACTCAAATCCCTCAACAATTGTCATCACTGCTTTTTTTTTTCTGTCTTGCCCATTAAAAAAAGACAGAATGAAAATAAAATTTCAATAGTAAAGAAGAAAATCAACTTTTGCTCTACTGTTAAATCAGGATATTCTATAACTGCAAAGCAAGTCAATTTATAACTAAATGGTTAGAGTAACTATTTCTGTTTGAGAGGACCACAGCCCACAGGTGGGAGAAAGAGATACCGAATTTCTAGTAAATAGATATGCAGTTACTCTGAAGTTTGGTTCAGTAGAGACAAGATGTGGAGTTTAGCTCTTTGAGTATTCCTCGTTTTTGTAGATGTGAATATTTAGGACTTGCCTTTCAAATCAAGACAGAATAATTCATCCTGCTGAATAATTTAAACCAGCTAAAGAAACTTGACCCATTAACCCTCACCTGTAAGATACAACAAATATTGCCTTCTCAAAATTCTGCCTTCTCAAACACTTTTCACAAGTTACCACATTTACTGCCATGTGCTCAGTGGAAACAAGTCCAAATTCTTTTGAGCCTCAGCACCTTATCTAAAGAAATGACATTACCTGCTTGCATTTCACTCAGTTGTTAGTGACTAAGCAAACATCTCTGCTTCTTTAGCTGATCACATAACTTTGGGGTCCTGTAAGCAACTCTTGCTGTATTTGTTCTTTCCAGATTGCTCTCAATTAGGTCTTTCACAGAGCAATCACACCTCAGGTCTGATGTCAGGTAGAATGAGCACAGTGCTGATCACAAGAGGCATACAGACTTCACCCTGGAAACAGTGAGAGGAATCTTGTGGACACACACACATGCATGCTTGTGCACTCACACACACGAGTATAAGGGAACACACTGATTATGCTCCTTAGGACCTCTCTTTTTTTTTTCAAATTGCCAGGAAATCAAGAGGAGGAACAACTTGTAATTTTCAACCAACTAGGCAAGACACAAGAGAAAGATGCTTGAGGAATAGAAAATTTGGTGTGAGATGAAGACAGGGTCATGAGACAGTCCAAGAATTAGGGGAGTCATGGGGATGTCTTGCTTTGACATTAATAGGTAAATCTGGTGCAGAATGATCAGTAAGTTTGCCATAGAATCATGAAATCATTGAGGTTAGAAATTTAAGATCAAGCCCAACCACCCACCACTATGGTGGATATCAATGTGATAAATAAAATTCCAATCACAGCCTATTATTCCATACAAAGGAAAACGAGCTTGTAGTTTGGAGGGAAAACCTTTACATGCCTGTGATTGTATGACTGCAACCATTTCACGTTATAGGATACCATCTTCTCAGGATACCACGTTGATGAGAGGATTAAAACCCAGTGAATTTACAGGTGATATAAACCTGTCCATCTCCTGACCTTTCTGCCTGACTGCACAGGCTAACTGGTTTTGAGCACGCAGAGAGAATCTTTGCCATGTGATTGCTACTCAGACACTGTCTCTGTAATTTAGATTATGAAAGGCTTGTGGTGACTTTCAGGTTTTGTCATCAATAGCATGTTTTTGGCGTGGGTGGTGTAGATGTGCCAAGCCCAGCACATCATGATTAGAGTATGAACTATTTCAGGTACTCTGCTATAACAACTCTGTCATGCTTGATTAAGCCACAGGTTAATCCAGTAGGAAGAAAAATCTAGAGTGTATCTATAATGTGGTTTCCCAAGTCCATCAAAATTGCTAAGTTATCAGGTCCCCCACATGGAAACCTGACCTTGTGGGTAAAAGGAGGAGGTAAGCCACCCCTGGCTGTCCTGGCACAAGGGGCATGCTCCTCTCAGAGCCTCATGGAGGAGTTAGTGTGTAAAATGACCTGCTTGTTCTGTTTATGTGCTCACAGGATTTTAAAACCCTCTGGAATCTTTATCTCCAGGAAATGGTCATCCATGGGCTTAAACAGTGACTGGCATATGTCCTCTGCAGATTTAAAAGAAGACACCTCTCTATCCTATCCTTCCTGTCATCACCTTGCCTCTACAAAGATGACCAGGCTGTTCCACGTGGTGGTCTTTGAGGATTTGGATGAGAGTGCTGAGATGGCCTTGCTTTGCATGCATCACTGAAATCTTGGCTGGCTTTCTAAATCTCTCGTCTTCCCCCGATTTCCAGTGCTTACTTTAATTTATAGAAAGTGTTTTAATGATTGGGCAGCAAGGACTGGTCAGATCAGATGGGAGAACCATATGTCATTAAAGTACAGGGTAGAAATCAATGCCATAATAAACCTGAGCTTGAAAATCACCTTGTTTCCTGTGGAGAGGTAACATATCACAGGACAGAACTGCAAAGTCCTGCTTCTGTCTTTAAATGTCTGTCCATCAACTGTCAACTGTGTTGCATCAAAGTAGAAAAGAATGTATGACTCAGCTTCCTGCAAGTACAAACTTAATGATGGTACACAGTGCAGCCCAGAGAAATGGGAGGTGGTGAAATGCTCCACGCTTGACCCTAATGGGCACTGTTCAGGATGTTGGTCAATGCTCTTCAAACAAAAACAAGCTCCAGTTTGTTCTATAAAATGAGGAATGCAGCACAGAAAACTGGGTCTGTGCCACAGAAAGTCCAGTGATAGCGGTGACTAAGAATTTTATACTATGTTGAGTAATACCGCTCTGCGGGGCGATGCAGGAGAAGGAACAATTTAGCACAGTGTATACTCAGATTTATAGAAAATCAGCTTCATGGAAACTGCCACCAGAGCGGTACTGACGGGTTTGCATTGTGTGAGCGCTGAAGAAAAGCAAAACAATGCTGGGAAACAGATTGATTTTGTTCTCAGCTACTCTGCATAGATGAAACTTTTATTAAGACATGTTGTCTTGCTCTGGCAGCAGATTGAAAATTGCCTCCTAAAATTCTGGTGACCTAGGATGTGCTCCTTTTCCCATTGCAAGCGTTTTTTAAGTCAGTGTACAGTTATTTGGTGCAACAAAGCTTTTGGGGCTTAGGAGGTTCAGGAACAGACTGCCCACGTGCAAACTGAAGACAGAGTTGTTATGCTCTTTCTTTCCAGTGCAGCTGCATGCAAGGAGTGGAGAAACGTGTAATCACTACCAGTTTCTTGGCAGTCACTCTTGTAAGTTAAAAAAGATAATTGCCGTGTTGGGCAACACGTTCCTTGTATCTTGTGTATTCGGCTCTCATCAAATGCATGCAGGTCCTGAAAGGAGCAAGGGCATTGCAGGATCACTCTCACACCTTGTCAGAAGCAGAGAAGGGAGATGAAATCATGCTTTTACCTTTGCAAACTGAAAGTCTCCGTTCTTCCCCAGCTGACAGCTGTGCTGTGTTTCCAGGTGCAGCTGTGCTAGAAGCTTGGGTTTACACCTAGGGGCTTTTTCTGAAAAGCAGAGGGCTGGTGAGGAATCGGTTCTGCAAAAGTCCAGTTAAGAAGACATCACATACCAAGATCACATAGATTTGAAAGAAGGGTTTGGGCGGTTTTAGGCCATTCTGGCCATTTGAATAATGGAATCTGTTTTTAGAAGTAATATGGGTAATATCTTTTATGACATAAACTGGGGAAAACCAGACAAACTTCAAGGCAGGCCAGTTCTTCCTTAGATACAAACAAGCACGTTCATAAAATCTGGTTTATCATATGGCTGGCTGTGTTTAGGTCTCCTTTGTTTCATTTTTTCCACTAGCACTTTCTGTGCATCTGAGTGCCTGCAGTGATGCCAATTTTATGATCTTTTCACACACATGAACTAACACATTCTGCACCATTCTCAACCCTACATTTTAAAGGAAATTACTTCAGAACTCACCCTAGAAAAATAAAATTTCAAGGCAGAAGAACAACTATTGATTTCTAGTTCATCCACTAAGAAAATAAAACGGCTTGGTATTGCAAGTGGTCTCCTTTTACCACATGAACATGTAGACTTAAAATGCACACTGTGGCCTCTAAGTTATTTGCGAAATCTGCTGCAAGTAACATCTTTAAAATACAGAAACACAGTGTGTTTGGAAAATAATTACAGATAACTTACATGTATTTTGTAAAATATTTAAATACATGTACAAACATGAAAGTTTATGCTATAGGAAAACACCAATTCTACCTACATTGTTGTAAAATTAATTACAGCTCAGTATTTTCAGATGGTGGTATACAATCTTACAGATTTCCAACAGCACTGTTGTTATTCACTTCAACCATGATAATATCATGTGGCTCCAGTTAATATGAGAGCCTGTAATTAAAAATTACAATGGTAAATGCTATAACTACACAGTAAGAGACTTGTCTTGAAAATCCTAAACAGCTGGTGGGAGTGGATTTAATACAATTTACGCTAATAATTGTTGAAGAGCTTGCATGCATAGGCTGGAGCTGTGGTCAAACCTCACTTTCAGGTCTGGAGCTTGACTGTCTGTATCTGCTGCGTGACAGCAAACAATCTCTATTTATTTCTGCACTTTACACGTTATCACACTCTGAGACCATGCATATAGCAGATGTTATTTCCAGTGCTTAAACCCATTTTTTGACTTACATGGCATGCAGACTGAAAATGCCCGTGGTTGCCTTTTGCTGTGCCATTTTGACAGACAACATAAGGTTTATTGTAAGTTCTGCCAATGCAATCTGGCAGGAGGGTCCTAGTGAATTTTTGTGTGAATCTGTGACTGAAAAATTGCCATCTGACAGCTGAATTTTTTACTGACCTCTGGCTCATATCAGCTTTGAATGCACACTGGTAGAAACATGTCTTCAACATACTTTTGATAATGTGTGAAAATAATTGATGAAATACTATTTTTCTTTTCACTTTAGCTGCTATTCACAGCAGTCTGCAGGATCTTAAATGTGCAAATGTGTGGAAAAACAGAAGGCTTTTAAATTAAGAAAAAACTTATTTGCACTGTCTGAGTAGAGCAAACAATCTGACTTAGTTTACCCTAATATGTACTTATTTTTGCTGGTTCATTTGCTGTAACCTATAGAGCTCCCTGGTCTGGTACCTCATATATTCACATGACCATCATTGCCAGTAAAACTGAGAGACCAGAAATGAGCAGCAGGGTGAAGGGAAAGGGGAGGGCTGACAGATATATTTTATGGGAATTAGACTGTTTGTGCACTGTATCTACATCCAGATATATATCATCAACTATGCTAGTCAGCCTATGTCCTGACATGGGTTAACCCTTAATCATCTAAAGTTTCTGGAGACACCTTGGCTTTCAGTATGCTAAAAGGACCCTGGATGAATGAAACCTTATTTTGAATCAAAGTAATTTTTCAGAGTTAGCATCTTGCAATTTATGGTCTCTAAAGGAAGCAGATTAGCAAGCAAGCAGACCTTGACCCAATGCAAATTGCACTGCTTCTTCAGTTCACATGTCTACAAGAGACCAGCTCACAGCATGAAAGAATTGCTCAGTCCCAGTTCCCATCAAACCCCTGACCTCTCTGTGAGACTGCCAGCGTGGAGACCAGTTATGGAAGCAATTTAGTGCACAAACAAGTATTTACCAGGAATTAAACTGAGACCACCAAACACATTTCACAGTGGAGACCAAACAGTCATCAGACTGAGGCAAAATTAGGTCACTACCAACTTGGGCCTGATTCAAGAAAGCAACCTCAGATAAAAGTCTCTACAACCCATCATCCAAATCCCTGAAGGCATTCAGTCCCTAAGTTCATTTTCTGCTATAAACATAATTCCTGCATGAGATAAGAAGTTTCACTGTACTTTCAGTAATCCAGGAAAAGATTAGAAACAGAAATGGGGAAAAAAAGGCATTTGAAACATTTTGCAGAGACAGAGAAAGTGCCGTGTTCGTGTGAAGAAGTGGGAAGAAGCTCCAGCACTCCCCTGTAACACAAGAGTAGTTTGTTGTTCCATGGGGGGAGCAGGGATCTGTCCTCCAAGAGCTCATTGCTGACACAAGGCACTTTGTTACTGCACTATGCTCCCTTAATAACATTCTGACATTAACATAATATTGATCTTTATGTATTTGTTCATCTTTAAATAATTCCCTTCTGCTTTGCTTCTGTCTTCATTTCTTTTGTTCCTTCTGTTAATCCAAAAAGTGAATGAATGAATTGTCTTCTCACAGAGAGCTGAACTCTGTGATAATGAGCAAGTACTTTTAGGAGAACACTTTGTGGCACATAGGTGCAGCTTTTAGGAGGAGCACAGCAATGAAGAATATGAGCTTATCTGTAAGCTCCTGGAAAATTAATGAGTATATTTGCTATATATTTGCATAGCATGTTTAATCTTTCACTGGAAGCTGGTTTCTTTTCCTCACCTTTTTGCGCTCAAAAATGAAAACCCTTCTTGCCCTCCCCACCCTGAATATTTGCTTTGTAGACAAGGAGACAGTGACAAGGCAACATCACAAAACTCCCTGCAAGAATGGGACACAGAGCACAGTGGTGCATTCCTGCAGACTGCTCAGTACCAGCATGTAGCCCATCCTATGGATGTAATCAAAGATGCCAGCAGTCAGATATATTTAAAAGATAACTTACCTGAATTTTAGCCTGTAGATAGCAAACACCAACATTTCATTCTAGCTGTCCTCTCATTGCTACTGGAGAAAGTACCACTGGTGCTACTGTGCATTTGATAGAAAATCCACCCTTAGTCAAATCTACCTACCTACCTACTTTACCACTGAGGCCTGAATTGCCAGGAACTATCCCCCATGGCATGGCTCATTCCTTTATATACAGTTATTACGGGCAATAAGCTGGCTCATCTCTAGATGAAACTTTAAAACAAGAGAAGTTTCCTAGTTGGTTTAACTAAAGCAGTAAGTGCAATAAAGAGGTTTAATTATTATGTGTGATAATAGTCAAATCCAGCTCTCTAGTAGTGGTTTTTTGTTCAGTAAAAGTTAATGTTTATAAAGGAAATGTGTACTTTACATGATTCAGAGAGGTGAGAGAGAAGTCTGAACCTGAGCCCTAATATGGTCATTATAAAATAGAAAGAACCAAGGCTTTGGATTTTTAGTATTCTTTAATGTGAGTTTCAAAATACAGAGTACATTGAGTTGTGCTCACTAAGAGAGAGAAGTGGTAAGCCTGATTATTATGTAAATCCAAAACTGGAGTTAGAATCCCAAGTTCAAATTCAGGCCTATTTTTGCTGTTGCACTGAGAGAATAAGGAGAATTTGATTAGGTCATATTTTGTGTTATTTAATCCAGAAGAAGGTGCTCAGTGACTAATGGCTGTAAGAGACTTGCTAGCTCACAATAAGAGGTTTTTATTCAGCTCCTCTTCTGGCATCAGACATAGTATTTCACCAACCAGAGAAATGTCCAACATGTAAGAGTAATGAGGAAACAAGCCATACATGCAGATGGTTGTTGCCCACAGAAGTGGGGAGAAGTACTTGGCTGCCCCTCAGCAGAATGAGGTCAGACTGGGGAAAAAAAAGGGATTAAGTGGACTTACAGACAACAGCAATACAATCTCGGTATTAAATTTTGTGATGTTGCAACAGAGGATGATCATGGTGATATGACATGTTCTTTCTGAAAGAAAGCAAGCCCTGGAGTGCTCATATTCTGCCAGAGCTATTCTGCTCACAGTAGTTACCTCTTAACTTTTTTTTCACAATGAAGTAATAAAATAGGCCATCTTGCATAAAACAATTTAGAAATTCTCTTCCTTCCTAGAAAATGCCTCTTGCCATTCTTGTAACTTGAATAAGTCACTGAAAGCATTTTTTTAAACAGCACTTCCTTCCATTTGCTTGCTCATTTGTGGTTGAAGTATATTTATTCACTTCGTAGCTCTCATCCTGCCAAGGAGCAAACATGCAACACAGACCTCTAAAATAAATGACAGAGCTACAAAAGGCAATTTCTGTTATCCCCCTGTAAATCTGAAGGGGGGCCCAGATCCACAAGTTGTTTCTTCTTGGGGCTCATTGTTAGATGCCCTCAATGTCATCTAACAAGGCACCTGGACTGGAGTGAGTCCCCTAAAACCTCTTGGATCTTTGCTCCACTAATATGGACTCACACTAAAATAAATAGGAATAGTAAAAAATTCAAACCCTTGACTAAGTGAATTACAAGTTATTTCATTGTTGTCAGTATTTTCAGCGTGGAATAGAGGGACAAGCAACCAGAATGACTGAGCATGATCTCCATATATAGCCACAGGGTCAAGGATTTAGATTTTCAGGGACAAGGAATGATTTTCTATGGCAAGCAAATATTCTTCACACAGAAGAGCTTGAAACTTTCAGTTGGCAAAAACATTTTAATAGAAAACTTCCCACTTGCCAGAACTTACCTTTTTTGATGTGGAATTGCAAAAGTTACAACAGCTCCATTTTCTGAGATTAGCATACCAGATTTTGGAGTAGCAAAAGGTTTCACAAGCACCCTAGGGGCATGAACTGCTTGTGGCAGTAGGAATATTTTCCATCACTTGCCTTACCTTTCCCTAAGGATTTTCAGTGGAAGTGCTGAAGGTGATGCATCCAAGTGTTTCTTTCCTCCTATGACTGTCAGATGTGTGCTGCAGTGAGTGAAGCTAAACCCTACAAACATGCACAACAGGTTCTGCCTCTGGGAAATGGCCAGTGCCAAGTGATGGCTTGGCCTGAGCACACCTGTGGTGATAGAGTTCATCTGGAGGAGTGTTCTAGTGCCTCACACCTCCCTGGATGTAACACCCTCTGCCCTTTCTATCTGGTGGCACCACTCTCTGATGTACAAAGAGCAGACATACCTCTGTGGCAGGCAGACCCAAAATTGCACAGGAAAGACTATGACGAGGCATTTCCACCCTGCACTTCTGAGGAAATCTCGTTTGCAATGGTCAGTTTTGCCAACCGTGCACAACACTCATCCTTCAAGGGGTGATGAAGTGCAAGATCCAGCATCTGGTCAGAGGCCATCATTGAAAGACATTTGCAAGCTGATCAATAAACAGTTAAAAATCACAAGGCCTTCTCTTCAGCAATGCAGGCAGCAATCTATTTGGTTTAGGTGGTGTTTCACTGACTTCCCCATTGGCAGGTTTTCTTGTCCTTCCAGCACTGCCTTCCACACCACCAGGCAGAGTCACCTTGGGCTTGGGAGAGGTGCTTAGCATGGGAGGAACGCTGGCCTGAGGAGAGACAAGAACAACATCTGTGTGCTTTGATAAACGCCCAGGAAGAAAAGGGAAGGCTGTGCTTTGTGTGCTTGCCCAGGCACGCTGCCAAGGGTATGCAGGTCAGCTCTGATTAAGAGAAAGTTAAATGGATCAGTAGGCCCGGTCCCGGAAATGTGACCCTACCAGGGCCGCTTTTGCAAGAATGAGAAAACCTATGGACATGTGGGTAGGACTTTGTTGTTGAGATGTGGTAATAGCGTCAGGTTGATGAGGAGCCCGTGAGGAATGCTGTCCTTGCCCAGGAAGGAACAGTCTGTACTCTGATTACAACAATAACAGAAAGACCAGCACTCAGCATGTAGCTGAGGTTTCAGAAGTTGCAGCCCCATCACATGCACCCACTCAGATCCAAATCCCAAAAACCAGCCCCTCCCACAACACAGAACATGGCATAGAGTGACAGAAATGCCCATGCCAGTTGGAATGGAAAAAGGTCAATATGTGGTTTTGCCTTGTTCCCTTGCTTCCATCTTTTTCTCCTTTTCTAACTACTCCTTCCAGCATGGGTAATGCCAGTTCTCTGCATACTCCACATCTCTTTCCCTCTCGAGATCATTATAGTAGCACAGTTTTTGCTGTCACATTCTAGGGCTCCTTTTATGAGCACCTCACCAAACTGAGCTATTTTAATAAACAAGAACAGGTTCAGTCCCTCATAATTGCACACCACTTCCCCACTCTGAGTAGTAGCCAAGCCACTGTTCTGTGTTGCTCCTTATCACAGCAAGATTAAAAATAGTTTTATCACAATATGTAAAGTGTTGCTTAATCCTCTTCTTCCCACATTAAAAGCAGATGTTCAGACAGACTGAATCAGATTCAGCAAATTTATTAATTTAGATGTACAAAAGCTTCACAAGTTCTGACTTACGTCTGAGTTTAAGTAAGACAGGCAGTATTTTCAGATTTCAGAAACTACTGTTTCCATGTAAATGGAACCTTCTTTTTTAGGTTTGGAGTGGCCTTGATGTTCAGTCCTGATACCAGTGAAATCAGTGGAAAATTGGATGCATAGAGAAGAGTTCAGATCCATTTTAGGGCATCTCTTCCAGTCTGAAGAGTATGCGTGTAAAGAATCACAAGTCATTTAGTAACAGGAATTACTATAAATATCTCAAAAAATTAATAAATTAAGGCTTTAAAAGTGCTAAAAGTCAGAGAAAAAAAAAAGTTCCTACAATTCACGAGGTTTTAGATAACCTTTGTTTCCCCCCCCTTTCACTGCTACTCCCTGAACTCTAAATCAAGAGACTCTTAAAGTCAGGAAGCCAGACAGACTTCCAAAATATGTGGTGACGCTCAGGGGCCTGTGAACCGGAAACAGACATTTACTGTCTTCTTTCCCAACCCAATTGGCTCCAAATATCTGTAGCTGATGTGCTGAGATTTTGGGTTGCAGCCAGAAGACCTAACCTGAGAGGCTGGGAGCTCACGAACCGTGGAGGTCATGAATCGTTTCATGTCCACCCACTTTTCTTGCAGGGAGTGTTTACAACACTGGCACTTTCACAACAGGAGAGAGGGGGGAAAAAAAATGAGGGTGTTTTTAATCCATTAGACCGCTGCTGATTCAGTAGTAATAAACATGAGTCTGTTTCCTTGATTGTTCTGTACACAGCAAACGTTTGTGTAATGTGTCAGTTAAGTTTGTGTGTTGTAAGGATCTCTCATTGAGGTCTGTCTGCATCCATAACCAATATATGAAAATCTGCCTTTGTGTGCATTTTGGGTGCCTGCATGAGGGAGAAAGAGAGCAAGAACTTAATTCCTAAGACCCTTAGTCATCCTCTGATCTTTATTTCTGAGGGCGATCAAAGCACCAGCTTTTGAGAAGATGATTTCCCTCTGCTAGGCTAAAGATATTAAGGTCAGAAGATAGCGCGCTTCCCAACAGCCCGCGAGGAATGAGCCCTATAAAAGCTTGGGATGTTTGCAGACAGTGAGAGGGGAGCCAGTTGCTGCTGTTGCTGCTGCTGTTGCTGTGCCTCTTGCTGTGTTACAGACATCTTGACTGGCCTCAGTGATTTAACGATGAGTGTTTGTTGGCCTGTGAAACGCAAACACATTGTAAGACTGTTTGTACACCAGCTAAACTCTTGCAGATAGTTTACACTCTAGAATGAATTCTTTGCACACACTGATCTGTATTTGCAATGTGTGTCTTCGTTTCTCAATGCAGACTTTCTCTTGCTTTTCTTTCACCTTAATGTTGTGAAACACATCAATGTTGCCTAATTTTTGATCATATGAGCAACATAAGGTCATTTACATGACAGCTTGGCTACTTTACTGTTTGTTGTAAAACTGCAACTGCATTCAGAAACAAAATAGAGAGGACAATTGTAGAGAAAGGTCAGCATTTCATTCTTAAGAGTTCTTATATTTTAGTATTAGCCTCATATTGTTTTGGGAAGAACTAAGTAAGACCAACACTAAATACTTTATTCCAAATAAGACATTTCAGATCAAAGATAAATAAAATATTCTGGTTTCCATCTTTCTTCCCCTCTCCCAAAAATCCCATTGCTCATTTTTTCCAGCTCAGTCATGGTCTGAAACATTTATCATTTACACAACAGTATCTTATAGACTCACAAGAGAGGATTTTGCTGAATTTTGACTTAAATTTGTCAATGTTATTTTTATATATATATCCAGAAAATACAGAGGAGGAGCAATACTTGAAACTTCAAACTGAAATATATGTGATAGCCAGTTCTGTATCATTACAGAGTATCAATATGAAATTGAGAGCGACCAGATATGAAAAGAAAGACAAGGGAAAAACAGCTGCTAAATTTTTTTGCTACTTTGGTAGAGAAGTTTCTTTTTTATCTCCTCTATTATTTAAGAAAACCTGATCCACACTTAAAATGATGGCCTGTTTCAGTTTTAAGCAAGACCACAACTCCAGAACTAAAGAGTGATTACTTCTAACTGAAGGCTTTTTTTTGTTAGGTTTCGCTGTGTCCTTTTTCAATCCATTGCTACTCTGTTTTGCTTCAGTTCTTTGAGTCAGGTGAAGTAGGAATGTAGCTCTGAATCCAGATTCACAGATTTAATACCAGCCTACCTGTATTTTGACATTTTCTGAAGTTACCACACCCACTTCAAAAAACCCAAAACCCACAAAGAGTGAAAATTTAACCCTGCTGAAGTTGATGCTTAACCTCTCAAAGATTTTGGTGGACCCCGAATTTCATTTAAAACATTTATGTCCTGGAAATCAACCAAAAACCTATTCCCAGTAGCTTGAGAAACCATGTGCCCCTCTATCTCAGTTTTTCCTTCCATGGTTGTTTTGCCCAGTAAAGCATCTCCCCCAGACATAGCGTGCAACTTCTGTTAATGTTGTGTTTCTCACTCCTGTCAGTCACCCACTAGTGACTGCAGTTTCCACTGCCTCCTCCCACAAACAATTTCTGCCTTCCTTCCCCCTATGGCATTTCCTGTGCCAGAAATGGACACATCAGACCCAGTCTCCTCTTCCAAATCTCTCCACAGGGCTCCTCTTCTTTGGTCTGCCGTCTCCTGAAATTAATTTTACGCCCTCATTTAGAATATTGCTCATAAAATTTAATTACTGAAACGTCTCCATGAATAAACAGAAAAAAATTAGTTAAAAATGCAGTGAGGAAGTTTCAGGTTAGACGCCAGGGAAAAATAGTAATCTGGAAAATGCTGACATATCTCATAAATATTTGGGAGGAATTTTCTACTTCCAGATGTCATTGACTGTGCTGAGAGAGCTCTGGGCTGAGCTTTATGTTTCAAGATGAGCCTCAGTCACACAGAAAATAAGCGGGGGAGGCAAATGCAAAGTCTGAAGAGGGGACAACATTGTCCCATCTGTGCCAACACACAGAGCCCCACTGAAGGGAAAGTGCTGTGTGCCCTGGAGGTGTGCAGGGGTGTCATGCTGCCAGTATGTCCCCAGGAGAGTGGGGGTCTTCCAGGAGCATGATCAACTCCTCACACATACACTTCTTCAAAATCCTGCTGACCTTAAGGCCTTAACTTATGGTATATTTCCTAAACTTTTTTTTAGGATTGGCACAGAAGGATTGCATGTGTTTTGTGGAAGGTGTATGTATGAATTTGGGAGACCAGGCACCAGCTGAGACAGGAATTTCCACGCAGCCCTGCAGTCTTGTGACTTTTTGTAACTTACGCATAGTCTCCAGCCAGCTGGACAACAGTCCTGGCTCCTTGGCACTTATGGCACATTTTTCCAGTAAGCTCTAATAAAATGCTTCCTATCATCCCATTTCATTGGAATGAGGAGGGTTCCCACAGAAAGTGTGCAAACTTGGCAAAACACAGTAGATCCAGTGTTATTCCAGCACAGCAAACACAAAGTAAATGTATCATGTAATAATCAAAGGGCTCTTCAGATGACTCTGACACTCCTTTTAGGTACTGTGGGATAATATGTTAGGTGCCACACTTATCCTTAGTTCTCCTCTGAACTGAAAATAAGGATAAAAACTTCAATGGCACTGTCCTTTAGACATGGCTTCGCAATATGCTACATGTCTAGACTGCTGTAAAATCAGGAGGATTTTGTTTGAATGACTTGTTTATATGATTCCCATAATAAATAGCCTGCGTCTTTCTGGTTGTATTAAAACCACATTGGAGCAAATTCTACGCCTCATTACACCACTGCAAGTCTGCCATCAGCTATCAGGAGTTTCTGCTTGGGACCAGAGTTTGTTTTGCCATTGTTTTTAGGCGCTGCACTGATAAGAAGTATCACACCATCATGCTGTATGCATTCAAGCATTACGGGTGTAAGCTGGAGGCTTTTAAACTGAGAGAATAAAATCAGCTTTTGACTTTATATTGTCCCATCCTTCATCTGGTATAGAGGTGATGTACAGGACTTGCAGAATATTAAAAGATTCAGCAACCATTGCCTGGCCCAAAGGAGAGCTAAAGGAAGTGTCATTCTCCAAAACTGGTGTGATTGAGACTTCAGCCTAAGGAGGAGCAGGCCTTGCAGAAGACCTGAGGAAGTGTCATCCTGAGGAAGATGGATGATTCATAAGAGAAAACCTGGCCCTTGGATGGGAGAGTAGATGGAGGTCCCAGCTACAAAAGTCACAGGCCAGAAAGATACAGACAAAGAGTTGGTGGCTGAACATGAATGAGCTGAGAGATTGTTTGGCTTCACTGTCCCAGCCTGGTTTAAGCAGACAGACAACTTCTACTTGAATATTTATTTCCATGTTGGGGAATTTTCCCTGAAACTTTGTGTTTATAGCTGTGGAGTCTCTATGCCCCTGTGTATTCATGCTAGGCCCTGTGCATGAGAGAATGCATGAGAGAGCTCTGAGAGACCTTCTGTTTTGTACAAGGGGATGGTGAGAAGAATTTTGCTCCAAATCACTACCTTTCACAGGTTGAGGCCAAAATCTCAACATTTTTCTCTTCCTGTACCAAGGTCAAGTTCCTTTGGAATAGCTGACTCCAGTACCTGAGGCTGTCATGGACTGACAGGTTTCTGCACCATGAGGCTCATCCCCAGGGCTCCAGAGGGGAGCTGGGGAGCTGATGGAGGGATTGTCTTCAAACAGTGAAGTTTCATACCAGTATCACCCAAGCAGTGTGGCTGTGCACTTCCAGCAGCTGCTGTCACCCCAGCTTTGCCCTCAGCTGCAGAGAACAGCAGCAGAAACTGAGTAAACAAGGTTGAGGAAGACAACCAGTTTGAGGAGCTGTCTCCAATAGGGACTTTTCCCGAGCTTTAAAAACCCAGCTTGCTGAGATTGACAAGGATACACTCTGGGTTGAGGAAAGAAAGCTCTGTCAGTGACAAGACAATTGAATTCCAGATGCAAGGTGATGAATGAACCATCGCTGCAGAAGGTCAGGATGACACAGGCCACCTTACAGGAAGCACAGCACCCTGCTGCAAAGGCAAAGCAGAACAGGCAGTATAGTAATAGAAAAACTCTCTTATCTCTTCAAAATCATGAAGCTGTCACCATCCTGCCTCCTGCCAACCAGGTCAGGATGGGTAGGTTTGCCTGTGGAGCTGCAGGATAAAAGCATAGCAAGGGAGGTCTCCTGTCAGTGCAAGCACCTGCAGGAACAACAGCCATGAGGGCACTGTCTTGAACAGGGAATGGTGCAGGCACCTGGAAGGAGCCCAGTGCTGCCTGTGAACCTGTCCCAGACCCAAACTCAGCATCCTGGCTGTGTGTCCAGGTGATGCAGTGTTGCTGCCCCTAAGGAACACTGGCACATCTGCCGTTGTGCCAAATTGAGCATGAGAGCACATATTAAGCCCATCTACATGGCTTCAGTTGGCTTTCTCTCTCAGTGAGGGACTGGTAACTAACCTTAAAGGGTTCACATGGAGCAGTTTTCCTGAATGGTCCTCTCCCAGTCAGTCACTGAAGTTGGGAGTTGATAGAAGAAGCTGCCATTGCCCCAGTGCTGTTGGCCATCACCCAGCTCAGGCATTTCAGGGGAAGCCAGGTGTTTGCAGGTGGGTCACCTGCACTTTTACTGCTTAACTTTGCCTCGAAGAAGCTAGAGGTGCTTCTAGCTGGTGCATCAAGCTGGATGGATGGCCTGTCTGGGTGGCAGGGAGCAGTGTGCTCAGTCACAGGACTAGTGTCCTGCTCCACTCCAGTGCCCACGCTCCTGTGAAGGCACCCATCTTTGGCTTTGCATGCAAGAGTATGAGTCAGAAAGCTGATATGAGCTGGAGAATTTTTAAAAGTCTGCCCTTGCAGGTGCACCACTGTAATCTCTGTACAATCAGAGAGTGCCAAGCAGCACAACATTTATCCCAGATATCCATCTGGAGCCATGGAGGATGCCTCAAATCTTTTAATCATGGGATCTACAACAAGTATTTTTCCAAATCAAGCATGCTGTAATGTGTCAGTGAGAATATCAAGAACATGGAAGGGGCAAAATTTTATACTGAAAGAGAAGATTGTCTAACAATAGTAAAGGCCTGGGAGCAGATTACAGTCTTGAGGGTATCTGGCATATAACAGTGACACCCAAGGGTTTCGTATCCACATATGGATACTCCAGGGCATTTTCTCTCTGCCAAATTTTGCACATCTAATTTATACATCAACATGACCATTCTGTTTCCCCAAACTGTCTCTTTACCACTAACAGAGAGACAGACAGGTTCTAGAGTAATTTATAGCATGAGTTTGCCTGGGGTTTATCTGATTCTCTCTGTGGTACCTCCAAACTCTAGATGAAGCCTGTTGCTTCATAAATTTGGGATTTGAGTCAGTGTCTAAATTTACATGCTGTAAATATGCTCCTCTAGCCCATTTCAGACCCATTTCATAGATTTCACTGGAGTTACTCTGTATTTACATCAATGTTTGTGAGATGTGAATTTGACACAGTTCTCATCTTCACTCTGGCACCTCTCTGTCTTCATCAGGAGGTGCTGGTGGGTTTGGGTTTTATTTTACTGTCAGTGCACTCATTTGCTGGTTTTCGGTTTGAATAGATGCGAGCATTGGCTTCTCTGAGATATCTGAGAAGCTCCTCCATCAGTGGGGCAGCCTCAGCAGGCTGCACTTTGCTTTCACTTCCCATCCCTCTGCCTCCCTGCAGCACCAAGGAGCCAACTATATCAATTTATCACATCACATCTACTGAGGCAACTGCACAGCAGTTACATTAATCCTGAAATCCCCTCAGAGGCATAAATATGTTTAAAGCACATTTGTGGTGTGCTGTGTGGCTGTATTTGTACAGTCTGTTTAATTCTCTGCAAGTGTCAGCTGATCCTGCAATTAGCACTGGTCACAGAACAATCAGGAGTTGTTAATAATGACACCTAATTCAAATAAAGTAAAGATTTTGGACGTGGACTGGGGTGAATTCTGTGGTTATATTAGAATGTGGTCCAGCGTTCCTCTTAATGGAGCTGACTTAAACTTAGGAAAACTGGATGACTACAAATTTCCTCAAAGAACCTCCAGGTTAAACACAGATGTCAGAACTTATAGGGTTGGTTGTCTGGTGGACTTTTGCAATAAGATGTGGATTTGTCCTGGAAGAAAACATCCTGTTTTTCTTAAAATAATTCTTAGTCTGTAATGCTGTATATGCCAAGTAATCAACAAGTTTTATGGTAAGCTTGAAAACCCATAGTAGTGCAGGAAGTCTGCACTTTTGTGGACAGTGCCATTATTATCACACTGCAAATCATTACACTGCAGACACTCTTGCAAAAATCAGCAAGAAATTATGAGTAAGACGCTGAATGAAATCTGGGAGGCTTGGCATTTCCTCCTAGTTCAGCCACAGGCTTTCTGTGTGACCTAAAAAATATTATTTATCTTTTTATTGCCACAGTTTTCCCTCAGTAAAATGGAGATAACAAGTTTTCCTTTATTTCCAACTGGTTTTTTTGTCTTTCTTTTCTATTTATATTGGAAATTTCTTTAAACTGGGACAGTTTCTAGCTGCATATTCATCACAACCTCTAGCAACCACAGTAGACACAGCAAAATGAAGAAACTAGTAAGAAGAGGGTGAATAAAACAAGATGACTGTAAACAAGGAAGAACACAAAACTGTCCTGGCTTTAAAAAAAGCAAAATGAGAGAGAGAGCATGAAAGAGAGGTAAAAGAACTAAAAGGTAAGGATGAGTTAGAAAAATTGAAGAAACAAGAGACAAAAACAACAGACAGAAATAGAAAAATATCAACAGAGGGAACCTCCAGAATCAGAAAAGCAGAGTGAAGAGGAAGCATCAAGGTGAGTAGGACAAAGACTCAAAGCAGTGAAGACTAGAAAAGGAGGGAAGGCAGAAATACAGTATGGTCTTAGATTTTGCTAAAATCCTAATAAGGAGGGAGAAAGTTCAGTAGAGATTGACCTTTTGCTTTGAGTCCCCTCTTGCATACTCTGAATATCTAGAACATCAGTGATTCAGTACTAGTTTGGGTGTCTGGGAATACAGGGTTGAGCCCTCTGGTGCACTTGGGAAAAACACACAAAATGATGCTCAGAGAAGTCAGACGAAGAAGTGTTGGGATGTCAGCATTGCCTGGGGAAAGAACAATTTCTTGTAGATCCCTGGAAATCAAAAGTGCTTTCCAGGAAGCAAAAGCCTGTCCATTGAAAAGGAACACAATCATGCATGAATGGTAAACAAATACAATTAACTTTCAGAGGTAGTCTTGGGTCATGGAGGAGTGCATTTGCCCTGTGTGACTCAAAATACAATGGTCTTGTTGCAACATAACAGAAAGTCCTGTATGTGGCCTTTCCCAGGAGGTTTCAAACAAATCAGACCTATTCCTCTGATAATAAAATCATATCCAGATGTAAAGGCCAGATATTTTTAAAACTCAAATAATGTTGCTCGTGTGATTTTGCTCTTGGAGCCTGGGCCTTTCTCTCTTGAAGGCTGGTAGAAGGGAGCAAAACCATATAGCAGGGGTGTGTGTAGGAAAGAGTGAGTGGGATGGAGTAAGACCAAGATTGCTTAATATAAAGGAGGCATCAAGAACAGCTAAGGAAATCTCTGATCCCACATTCCCATCTCTTATTTTACATCAGAAGCTTTGTATTCCAGGTTTTTAGGGCTCGGGGCTGTGTGTTACATAGATGTCCTTTCCCAGAAAAGTTAGAAGAACTTTCTGAGGAAGGAAGCAGTCACACTGCAGTACTTCTATCCTAGTGTACCACAAAAGAGAAATACCAGTAACAGGTTTTCAACCTCATTTATACTGTAGTGACAATTAAAATAAATTGAAATAACTGAGGTTTCAGACATTCTTTGCTGCTTAAAGAATTTTTCAGTGATTTAAGTAGACTGGTTTTAAGTCAATCTAATTACATCTCTACCAGTTTATATTAGGCATAAACATGTCCTTGGTGATGACAGAAGTGAATCTCCTTCTCACTTATGCCACTGAGAAGCACTACTGCAGTAAAGAGCTGCTCACTCCTGAGTCAATGGAGTCAATCCTTGGTGCTGGAAGAGTAATCCATGAAGTTGAAGTTGCAGTTGAAGGCCAAGATGTTTTACTAAAGGCTCTGGAGAGATGTGATATCCCACTGAAATGCTGGGAAATGTCCATACAATAAAGGCACTGAAAGAGCTAAATCCAGCATGGGTGTCTGAGGTACAGCTCTGCCTCACTTCCATATATCAACTATTTAGTGTTGGTGCCAAGCTGTCTCTTCTTAAATGCAGCTCCCCCTTGAGAGGTATTTTACTTATTTTTCCTCTCAGTTTATCATGCTTCATATTTGGGAAGTGAATCACTGACATCCAGCAAAGTACAATTTTTACTAGCATTGCCTGCACCTCAGATTGTTGATTCAGGTTTACATGCTTGAGCAGGCACAAACAGTGTTCTAAGAGATAATTTTAGACTCTAAACCCATCAGACAATAATCTGATGAGTTGTGCAAACAAAAGATATTAACATATGGGTAGATAATGTGTATACACATTCTTATTATTGCCGACTGGCTGTTTTTGTTTCAGGCTGCAATCCAAAATGTACCGGGAGAAGCTGTGCTTTAAGGGCAATAAACAGTTTGGCAATCCACTCCACATCAGCCTTCAGACTGATAAACCTTTAAAATACTGGTCTTCTCTACATGCTATGGAGAGAGAGAAGTGACCAATGGTGTGGCTATACATCTCCTGAAGACTAGGGAACATGTAACTCATTTTTCATGAGACAGGTGATTCTAAACCACCCATAGACCAGAGAGGGATAGCATGTATGAAAAACATAAAGTTAGGTGAACATTGAGTTCTCAGGGAGCTCAGTGGCAGACCTGCAGCACCATAGAACAATGGATGCCCTTATAAATTAAATATTTAGCAGTAAGGAAGTCAGCTAGGTCACACAGAAGAAAGGTCCCACTCACCTTTCTGAAATTATGTTAAAGTCTTAGAGAAAGATGCTTGAGGCTAATCACTACATCTGTGGGAGAGAGTATTGAAATGTACAAAAACACATTTGGCAGAGTAGCAGAAAAGCCTCAGAAAGATGCCAGAAAATGTCATCAGGATATACTTGAATAAGAACTAAAAAGGCCAAGAGCACCAGATGGCATTTTCAGAAGTATTCCCTGTCACAGGCAAAGATAAGTTTCATTGTCTTGCACAGGGGCAAGGAGGAAAAGCTATCCTACAATCTTCTGAAAGGAGAACACAACTCTCTCATACCCTTTTGATGAGAAAGAAAGTAAATCCATGATATGTGGGTGAAGTGTGAATTTCTGCAGTCTTCTGTTTGAGTTTCACAATTAAAATGAGCATTTCCAGAGTCCTGACTTTGAAGAAATGCTATTAAAAGCTTGTGTTTGATGACTACTTTTCACAAATGCACAAATACCAAGTTCAAAAGCTCTCCCAGGACGAGTGTGCTGCCACAATACTTTAATTACATCGCAGTAAGCTATCTGGGTTCAGCAGGGCTGGAGCAAACCTGAGCTGATTGCACATAGCCACCTGGTTTTCCACTCCATCCCACGTTACTCATACAAGGTGTTCCATTGTCTAGGTAAAATTCAGCCTCCCATTATCCTAAACAATGATAGCTGGTTGTATGTGGAGCCCTCAGGATGGCACAACACAAAGTGTCATCCTGTTATAACTCTGGGACACTTGATGTTATCAATAGTCCTAAAATACGACTTAGAGCAAAAGCTCAAACAGTCAGGGGATGGAGTGCTCACATGCAAGACTTTAGAGCAACTTCTTAGTCTGATCCAGCATGATGATACTGATAAAATCATAGTGTCACTGCCATGGACTTGGATGCTGGAACAGGGTCATGTCATTAAACTGCTAGAACGTTTCCTGGCACAGTTTTAGCCCCACTTACTAGCACAGTTCAGGAGTCAGCATGGGTCACAGCCCAGGTGCCTCAGACCCTGCTCCAAGGGATGGGAGCATGCAACAGAGTGTACCTGGACAAGAAAGTGCCACAGATCTTGAGAGTGCCCAGCACTGCTCTACTTTTGGGTACAGATGTAGCAGTTTGGTCCTTCTTGAGGTCTCTACCTCTCCTGTGTCTTGGGTGCAAAATTTTCACTCTCAAAGAAGAAGAAAGGAGCTTAAAGGCTTTTGAGTCATCTTAATGAGGTACAGACTTACTGAGAAAAAAAAAGCCTTTAAAAGTTTTGAGAGAGAGAAAACATTGTTTCCTGCCTGCTTTAGCCTCAAGTCCTTATAGAATGAAAGTTGCATTTATGCTGTATTAGGTATGGGAGCAACACACAGATAAGAGATCTGTGCCTCTTCCGAGACAAAAATGTGCTGGCTTCAGTCCCGTAGACTTTAGCTCTTATGGTAGATCAAAAGCAACTTAAAGTAGGGCCAATGGCTTTCCAACAGCACAGACCAAACCTGCAGACTCTTCTTATTAGTCCAGCATTTCTTAGCCACTACAGACCAAAGAGGCACCAAGACCATCGTGTCACTACAGCTTGCTTGTGGAGAAGCAACTTTCTACCAAGCCTAATGGGAGGCAAAGTTTCACAGCTATGCAGTGAAGATGTACTCAGATGCACTCAGATTTCAGGGACTTGCTTATTGCTTCATGTGCTGAAGTACGTGGAAGGATCAGATGCTCTTGATGAACCAGGTTCCTATTTTGAAAGAAAGAGGAAAGCACACAGCAAGACACAGATAACTTATCTGTGTTTGTAACAAATTTTCTTTTTTTTTTCTTTTATACTATATGAGCAATAAAAAGCTATTTACAAGGCATACAAACTTCAGTTTATAGCTAGAAAGATGTTTCACTCTGTCTGCGTTGTCTCTGCAAGTGTCAAAACAGACTTGTATTTCATACCAATAAAACATGAATTTCATGCCAAGAACAGCAAGAAACAAAACAAAATGAAGCTATTTCCTCAGAAAAGAAAAAAAAACTCGACTCTTACAAATCTGTCTCTGATACTGTAATTGGACTAGTGGGAGCAAGCACCATGGGAACCCATAGAGCAGCAGAATGGATCTGCCTGTGCAACTCCATTCCAGTAGCCCCCCTCCACAGTCTCCAAATTATACTGGGAGGGTGCTTCTTTCCCCAGATTAGTTCCTTACTTCTCAAGTGTTCCAGTTCATTGCAGAGGGCAAAGGGTTGCAAATTTAGCCCAGAGTGTGAAATCCAGAGTTATTACTAGAGCTGGTTAATTTTTTTTTTCAATGGAATGCTTTTTTTTCCATTAGAAAATGCCATTTTGTCTAACCAAAACTGCTCTCTGAGGCATGTTGATTTTCACAACCTTTTGTTTTGGGGAAAGAAATTGGGAAGAAGTATTATGAGAAGGTCAAAATATTCCATTTCAACATTTTTGGAAGCGAAGCTAAGGGGGGAGGAGGTGTTTTTTCCAAGCTACTTTTATTTTCAAACTGTAATTTGCTGTCTATCACAGAAATAAAAGTATTGTGATACAATGATTTTTTTTTTCAGTCATGGCAATTCTTTTTTCTTCTGATTCAGAGAAAAGTAAATGTCAATTTTCTAGGAGTTCCTTGGAAATGGAAATTTCTTGTGCTTTCACAGCCTTAGCTAAGGCTACATTATATTCACAAATATATTGGAGATCCATTTCATCTACCAATCTTTGCAACAAGTGCTTAGATAGTTATATGATCCTAGTGATTTTCTTGGTTAAATGAAAACCAACATTCATACCAACACTTGGCTTGAATAAATGTCCACAGATAGTGAACAATGAAGACATAAAACAGGCAAATGTGACAGCTGATTGCAATTTTTCATAGCATTCTTTTACACATTTTAGCCTGTTAGACAGATTTCATGCTTGTTAACTCTGAAATGAAGATAAGGAGTAGATCTTAACATTTTGAGAATTATTTTTAAATGCAGCCCCACTTCAGCAAGAAAATTCAACTTATCTTTATGTTCATCTCAGTTCAATTAGAATGTGCTTTATTAAACCAGGTGTAATTATCACCTAATTTTTCTTGGGTGATACTTAGCTATTTTGTCTTATTTGTATTTCTTTAGTGTCTTTATTGTTTTTAAATCATTTAATGTACTAATTCTGGGAAATCACACGCACAGCACATAGGTCTGTCACAACTGAATAAAAGGATTAAACACTCATTCTGTTACCTGTGCTTAGCTCTGAAATGATACCTTACAGATGGCTCCTTATATTTATAGCTTACATTTATACATAAATTATACTTATTACATATATAGCTTTTCTAGCTATATTCCATACCTTGGCAAGTTAAATGATCCAAAATTCTGTGCTACCTTACATCCCACTTCCATATATAAAAGGGTGTTGTAAAACTGAAGGATCAAAGATTTTAGAGCATATTGAGAATCTGAAACAGAGTAGCACCATTTGTTTGATCCTGTTAAATGTCTAAAAATATTTTTCTCTTTAATAAGAGTGGGGTGACTCAGAAAATTCCAGAAAATTGACTTGGTAGAGATGTATCACCAGCACCTTGTGGGCAGGAGAGACACATCCAACCCAGGAGAGGAGGTGCTGATGTCATGGGCAATGGCTTGCCCAATGCAAGTCAATGCATTCCAGGCCTGCCAATTTAGTCACCCAAAATCATGGCTTCAAAACTTCAGGGTCTTAAAAAATTATGATTGTCATGTCCTTTTTTAATTGCCTTTGGATCTTTCAATTTTTTTGTGTCATGTCCTGAGGACACGCTTGCAGCCTTAAAGCCTAGAATCCTGATTCTTAAAGACAGGCTGAGATTTCCAGTTACTCATCTGATGCCAGCAGATGGGATTTTCATGTGGGAGGAAAGAGCACTGGAAAACATCAAAGATACCCACTTCAACTCAACTGAAACAGGACAGCATCCTAAATACATCTACATTGTTTTGGCCTCTCATTTTTATGACTGTGCAATAAATAACAAGAAAACAGATAAAATTCAACATATGTGTATTGATGGGTCAACTGGAATGTCCATGTGTACATAAAAATTCAGTGCAATTTATAGAGAGTTTATGTGTGTTTGTGTGTGCTTTTTGGAAATATTCACAGAATAAAACAATCAACTACTGTAGTTACAGAAAACTCACTTCTTGACAGAATGAACTGTGTTACGTTTTTTAAGGAGCATAACGTGAGGTTTTGCCTTTATCACACATTTATAGAGACAATAGCAACTACAGAAAAAAAGTTTTACTTGGAGTTTAGACACATACTCCCTGGCTCTTTCAGGTTGCTTTCAGCATCTTGTTGCTTATGCTGTTGTTACACCCTTCTATTTTCCCTCTTTCTGGGGCAGGAAATGGGCACAAATTCCCTGTTCATATTTCCATTGTGCCTAGTAGTCCTAGCAAACAGAAAGGGATCCATATGAACTGCAATATGAACTGCAGTTGCTTCGTCTGACAATTTCCTGGACTCAGGTGTTAGTTCTTGGTTGACCTCATGCATTTTTTTTTCTTTGCTTGTTTTTGATTTAGAAGTATGGGCTGAAGTGACCATTTCCCTCTCTTTTTTATATGGCCTACTGCCATTTGGATTCCCTAGAAAATAGATCAAATTCTATTAGATCTTTTAGAAAATTAAAATAATATTGCCTCTTCTGTCTCAGCCATCAAATGCATGACTATCAAATGCACAGTCCAAGTGGGCTGCCTCGGTTAGAGAAGATGGTGGTGTCAATTGCTTGAGATATTCTAATTTATTTACAAGGTATGTGTGTTTTGCTTTGTGGTTTTTTTCCTGCTCTGAACAGAGCAGGGTTTAAAATAAAACCAATTAAAAAAAAAAGAATCAGAATCACCTCAGAGGCTGTGTAGACATGCCTTTGATCAGATGCGGACAGGCTGCTCTGCAGGGCTCGGAGGCAGCTGGAGCTCAGCCAGCTGAGCACAGCAGCATCAGCTGAGGGGCAAGCTCAGGCTCTCCTCCCAGGCTGGCTCAGCACACACGTGGAATGGCACCAGCCAGGGGCACCAGGCTGCAGAAACGTGCTCAGAATCTTCTGCCATTCAGGTTTCTTTTCCAATCTACATTTTTCCCCAGGTACTTTCTCAGACATTTTCTCTGGACATGCTCAAGGTGCTGCTCTGACCATGTCCTTCGTACTTGTACCTCTCTGAAACTCTCTTCAGGTGCTCTGGCAAGGACTGGCACACACAGCTGCATCCATTTGTGCCTCTGCTTCACTTCTTAGTGATGACTCTGAGCTGCAGTGAGAGCAGGCTTGTGGGCAGCACTCTTCCTTTTCTCTTCAAATGCAGTCAGAAAGTTGTGGTCAACAGCCCTATATCCACATGGAGGCTGATGATGAGTGTTGTCCCATGGGGCTGTGTTTTGGGACCAGTGCTCTTTAATATCTTTATCAACGACATAGACATTGGCATCAGGTGCACCTTCAGCAGATTACACAAAGCTGAGCTGTACATACAACAGGTACAAGAGAAGGAAGGGGGGACTTGGACAACTGTGAGAATTTGGCCCACCAGAACCTCATGAGATTCAACAAGTCTGCATGCAAGGTGTTGCAGCTGTGTTGAGGTAATCCCAGATGTGAGCACAGATGGGGAGAAGAGCCCATGGAGAGCAGCCCTGGGGAGAAGGACTTGCATGTTCCGGTGGATGAGAGGCTGGACATGACCTGTCAGTGTGCACTATCAACCCAGAAAATCAACTGCATCCTGGGCTGCATCAAAAGAAGCAATGACAGCAGGCTGAGGAAAGTGCTGTCCCCCTCTACTCTGCTCTTGTGAGACCACACCTGGAGTGCTGCACCCAGCCCTTCGGTCTCCAGCATGGAACATGGAAGTGCTGGGAGCAAGCCTAGAGGAAGATGATGAGAAGGCTGGAGTATCTTATGAACACAGGCTGAGAGAGCTGGAGTTGTTCAGCCTGGAGAACAGAAGGCTCTGGGAGACCCTTAGAGTACCTTCTGATATCTGAAGAGGGCGTATAAGAAGGACGGAGACAGACTTTTTACATGGGCAGACAATGATAGGACAAGAGGGAATGGTGTTAAACTAAGAAAAATGAGAGATTTAGATGGTCTAGTGGAAGGCATCCCTGCCCATGGTGGGGGGTTTGGAATCAGATGATCTGTAAGGTCCCTTCCAACCAGAGCCATTCCATGGTTCTGTGGTTACCCTCTCTCTCAATGGGCCCCAATGGTAGAGTCACATCCACAGACTCACTTAATGAGGCCTGGTCAGCTGGCCATGGCAATAGTAACTGCCACAACCCTAAAGCACCTTTTATTCACCAAGTTCTGGTTGCTCCCAGATTATCACCTCTATCCTCTTCTACCAGATGTTCCTGACCTTAGTCCTGGGTCCCATTCCCGTGCTAACAGGGGTCGGTGTGAGATGAGCTGGATTTTGGGCAGTACCTACAGGGGGATACAGGTGGAGGACCACTGAAATGAACCCAGCACTCTATCAGCAGCCTAATTTTAGGATCAGTGGCACTAGGTGAGACTGAGGACAAGTAGAAGGAATACTGTCTTTAATTGGAACATTAGGAGTAAAAAAATGGGCCTGTCTAAATGGGATTTATCCCACTGAAGAAAACAACATACCTTTCTTAGACTGCTCATTTTCTTTGCAATTGTTAATAGGTCTAATTTAGTGCACAAATTCATGACCTTTAGAGAAAGTATCACTTTCAGTCTTCTACACTGAAGTCTCCCTTCCCTACTCACTCTCACATACAAGTCTTCTGCAAACAATGTCACATGCAGCAGGAATCCTCTGTTTGACAGAGAGTTTTCCACAATTACATAAGTTCAGCCTGCGAGCTGATGCGGAGGTAGCTGAAAATGTGAGAGTGAGATTTACAGTAATATAATTAGATCACTTACAGTAAGAGGGAATGCTCCTTCCCGCCTTAGGACAAATGCCATAGGAGCCTCCCACTACTCCTCCTCTGAGTCATCTTTCCAGAGGCACTTCTGAGAGTCAGCCACCCTCAGGTGTTAAGCAGTATTTGTTTGTGCTGTGGGTGAAAAAATGTGTACACGCACACACAGCCCATACTTGATTAAGCAAACAAGGGCAAAGAAACCAGAGGGCTGTGGTTTCTTTGAATGTCTGTCTGTCTGTCTGTCTGCCTGGTGACAGAGCCAATGCTTGCAGTCTCAGCCACAATACCTTGACTCATCACGCAGTCTAGAAGCAGAGCTCACCCCCAGGAGGGCAGAGCTGAGGAGCACACGCACATGGGAGAGCACTCCCAGCCTTATCAGCACTGCCAGCCTTATCAGCCCTTCCCGTGTCTCCTTTGCCATGCTCATCCCTGCTTTGCTGTGGTAAACCAGGAGTGCAGGATTTATCACAGTGGCGTAACCCACTGCCTTAACTTTTGCCAGGTTAAATAACTTTGAAAACACTGCTTTGGCCCGAGGATTGAAACAAATGGTTTGGAGCAACCCAAAGTTCCCTTCCAGGCTTTGCTTGGGCAAGTTGTTTATCTTTGGTGTACCAGCAATATCTTGGTAAACAATAAATGATGGCTTGTGTGCATAATAAGACTTATCCACCTCCCAGGCATGTTGTGAGAATGGATGGATGTTTTTGAGGAGTTTTGTAAGCTGTCCATAAAAAGAGTTATAAGCGTGTAGTATGTAATTATTGCCCTTATCTTACACAATCATCCAGGTATTGAAGGAGCTCTGTCTTCATACTGACAAGGCAGGAAGGGCATACTACAACACCAGACTTGCAGGAAAAAGTGGGAGAAGAGGTTTCCACTCCACAACAACTCCAGGCAAGACTCAGTTCTTCTTCCAAGTGGAGCTGGGTATGGGACTGATATGACTTTTTTAATCTACATCATCTGTGTGAACAATAAGTACTACAAAAGCATGGAAGCAGGGACCAGAAACCAAGACAGCTTTATTCCATCTGACTGCTACATCCACTGGGCTGCAAAGCCGCTGCTTCTTCCTGCTTTAGTCCTTTTAGCTTATACTGGCAGTGTGGCATATCTTTAATTTGACCAGTGGAAAGCTCCCCTAGCTTTACTGAAGGGATTTAGCACTGATGACAGAAGTAATCTGAAATCAAGGGTAAAATCCATAGAAATAGCCCAGGCTATTCACCTCTGAGTCATAAAAAGAAAGAGACATTTTTTTAAGCAACACATGCCTGACTTGAGCACAGCTGCATCCAGAGAACAAGACAACTTTTGAGGCAAAAGCTATTCTGACATAACAGGCTGACCTGAGTCATTGCTTGGCTCAACCAAGCCTTCTGTTTTCAATTTGAAAATGAAGTTAGAGAATTACCTATAAGCAGTAGTCAGGACAGTCAGGGCAACTACAAACTATGACAACTGCCCTGTGAATAAAATTCTGAGTAGTCCTGGCATGGGTGGCCAAGGGAGGCTGTAGCAGACAACTGGCTCCAAAGAGTGCTAACAGCTTCATAGCACTGAGACATTTATGAGAAAGTGCCTAAACTCTAGATTTTTTTCAGTTTTCTTTAACGAGGTAAGAGAAAAGAAGTAATATTCTCTTTATTTTATAGGTAAAAGAGCCAGAATTCACTTTCTGAAGGTCATCCAAGAGATTCTGCCAGAGACAAGACCTGATTTGTGCCTTTTTCCTCTCCTTGGGTTCTCTGTCCTTGGCTTTGAATATAAATGTGCTGATTCCAAAGATCTAAGAGGCCCAGCAAAAGAAGTGAACCTGTGGACTATAAACTCAAAAGGAGAATGAAAGGGATATAATGTTCTCTGTGTGTGTGTGTAATGTGAAAGTGCCTATAGGAGAAATGAGGATGTGAACTCTTATAGCTCAAAATAAGGAAATAACACCGATGCTTTCTCTGAGAGTGGTAAAGTGGTTTTTGCAAGGCTCATGTGTCAGCTTCTGTGTAAGTGAACTTCATCCCCTTCCTTCCAAGGTAAATTCCTACTGCACTTGACAAAATGTGTAGTCCAAAGAAAGAGGGGAAAATCTCTGTTACTGGCAGAATCTTAAGCACTCACAGGATGATTATGTGAAAAAGCCCTTATACAGCCCCTGTGGGACAACCATGCTAACAGTAAGCTTTTACTGTGGTTTTCATGGTTGGTCTTTCAGTAGATACACACAACTCCATCCAAAAAGGCTAGATTTTTAATAATTATTTAGACTTAAGGATCTCCCTAGGGGCCAAACCATCATCCCACCTTTATGATGGAGGCGTATTTTCCTCATGATTTCTGGTTTAGAGCCTTGCTGCATGCTTGAGAACAATACTCTTTGCAATGAGAGTGTAATTCTGCTGTCCAATTTCAGAGGTTCCTGAGATGTTGTCCTGTCTATTCACAGGAAGCCTTGACAATTTACAGATGAAAAATCCTGAAATATTTGTTCTGAACATCTGAAAAGCAGTCTGAAACCACTCTTCCTAGAGGCTAATGACAACAAGAATCCTAATTTCAGTAGGAAAATGATTCATTTTAAGCAGGGCAGAATAAACTTAGGGGCAGTATGAATTGTTAGACTTGGCAAGTAGACAGTAGTCTCATGCATGTAATTTCACCATTATTTTAAGAACAGACTAAACTCTTGTTGTCCTCAATATGGCAGAGTAGCTTGCTAAGGAAGGGCATATTCAAATATGAGTTAAATTAATGATTTTGCCCTTCACTGTTAAAACAGCTCAGTATTAATGGAATACTCATAGATTTATTTTATTTTATTTTATTTTATTTTATTTTGATTTATGTTTCTATTTTATTTTCCTTTCCTCAGATTTTACTCTATCTCTACATGTTACAGGGGAACAGAAGGGGAAGAAAGAGCAAGAGTCTGATATGAAGCCATTGCAATCCAGCAGCCAAGTTTCCTTTGCTTCAGTCTTGGATCATATCTCGAGCAAGGTTGTGTGCTGGTAACCAGTACTTTGAAAAGTTTTCATTTAATCTCAGACATAAAAAATCCCTCTGACACCTTGTCAAAAATGTTGAAAACCCCAGGCAATTCATATTGCTTAAGCACTGGAACGTGTTATTAGGAAAAGCTATACCAATCACAATGACAGCCCACAAGCCAAAGGCTGGCCTTTCGCTCAAGTCAGCGGTCTTGGCGGTAAAATCCAAGCCTAAGCTGAGTGATTATTTCAGGAAACTCAGAAACAAGTGTGAGGACCCCCTGTTTTTCATTGCAGATGGCATCTGAGACTCTATTATTTGCTGGGAAGTAGAAAGTAGGCTGCATTTTGTCTCCTTGATCCCAGCAGGCTAAACAGTACTGGACTACTGGAGAAGGTCCAGTAGTTCTCAGAAGTCCATCCTACTTTAGGTGAGATGGTTTTGTTTTCTGAACTCTGGCAAAGAGCAGCTGATTTTGTAGAAGGGGAATATGCAGAGTGAAACCACTACAAACACTGATCCTACCAGAAATAACCAGCCCTCCCTTCTCCCTGGTTAGAAATGGAGAGTACAAAAATTCCAGTGATTCATTCTCTTATCTACCAGAATGGGGAGAAAAACCCCACCTAAATAAAAGTGAAATGTTTTACTCAGACTCGTGGCTTTACATGAAATTCTGTTAGCCTCCTATTTTGTGGAAGTCTGTAGAAGACAATGAGGCCTGAAATTTCAGAATCAGTTCCTTCCTTAGAATTCCTCTGAAGCACATGTGCTGTCAGGCTCTCTCTGACCAACTTGGTTACATGAGTTTCCTAATGATTTCTCTATAGATAAAAAGAAAACTTCAATGGCTCATCCTGCCTGGGTTTTTTTCTTGAGAAGAGACCTTTCTGGCAGAGTGACAGCTCTTCCTCCTTACCTCTTCAGTGGTCTGGCAGCAAGCAGAAAAGTTCCTCTTGTACTGAGTCCCGACCTCTTCTTTGTATCATCACAGTTACAAATAAAGACAGAAAGAAAAGTGCCAATATTCAAAAGGTATCCTTATATAATTAATTTATAAAATTGATTATATAAGGATACCTTTTGAATTAGTTTAAAAACTTGATATGTATTGATTATACAAGGAGAAGGGATAACCTCATCTGGTTTTTTTTGATGTTTTTCTGTTCCAGTAGTTACTGATCATTAGTTAAACTATAATATTAAAGTTCTGATGTTTCTAATCAGATTACACTCATTCATTCCTTGCTCTTTCAATAACTAAGCTCCTTCATACGTTAGTCTGAATTCAAACTGAATTGTTTTGTGCAAGGAAAAAAAAAAAGGTCAAGTGTTTCAAAGTGAATCATATCAATTTCTGTGAGTGTGTGTAAAACAGATAATTACAAACCACTGATGCCAGCACTGCCAGTCGTGGGATTTTATTTCAGATTACTTGTGTCCTGTCTTCTAAGTATTTCTCATCTTCACTTTTTGAGTGGGTTTTTTTTGATGCTAAGAGGTCTGATTGCACTGTAATTCATTAAGGAAAAGAAAAGGCTACAAACATATGATTTCATAATGCATCAGAAGGTTTGTGGCTATTATGCCAGAACTACAAAGCAAATGCTGTGCACTAGTTGGATGTGAATGCAGATGAAAACGGATTTAAACAAATGTATGCAATGGGTGGACACTATTGTCAAACCATCAGAAGCTTCCCTAATGAGCCAGGACTTTTATGAGTCAAGAGAAAGCACAATGCAGACAACTGAGAGCTGTAGCAGCTGACCCAGAGACCACATTTCAGACATAAAAAGTCAGAGTGATCAAGATGGCCAGTGAAATACCCAAGCAAACAGATGCTGTGGTAAAAGTACCTTAAATTCAGTGTTTGGTCTAGACATGAGTGAGAAGTGAGGAGGAGTGGGAACTAGATTTAGCAATTTTAAGGCACAATGCACTGTCATACCAGGTCAAACAGGTTCAGCAGTCCATTTTGCTCTTCTCATTGTGCTTATTGAGACTTTTCTAATACTTCTGATCAGCTGTCTTGTTCTTCTTCCTACATCAGCTGTCAACTGGCTGGTGAAATAATGACTTAGTACAGAGGACTGGTGAATTTGTGTCTGTCAGTCACACAAAGTATCTCTTCAAAGATGTACAGTATTTGTACACCCGGGCCTCAAAGTTTCATATCTACCTGTAATGGCAATTTCATCATAGGCAATTTTTCAAGAGATTTTATTGTATTTTATAATTAAGAACAAAAACAAACAAACAAAAAAGAAAAATCATATATACATGTGTATGTATACACACATGTGTTTATACACATCAGTCCTCACATGCTAAAAAAAGGTTTAATTTAATTGACAGCTTATACATTGACATCTGCAGGGGAAGAAATACATGCAGTTATTTGGCAATCATTGCTTGACTGTTAGGTGGCCACTTGCTAAAACTCAGTCAGCATTGGAATTAATTGGCACACCCACTGCAACCTCAGCAAAGTCCAGGAGCAATAATAAAATATCCTCTAACTTCCCAGGACGGCTCCTCCAGGCTTGGCTGACTTAAGTACATGGACTATTCTGCCTGAGCACATCTGTAGTATTGTTGTTTCTCTCTCATATATAGCATAGAGACTTTAGGGTTAAGCTTTAAAAGTTCTGGGTTTTGCTCATTTTTAGATGTATGCTGACCTGCAGGCTCTAAAGCTCTGATAGAAGTCCCCAGACTCTTCACTGGGATTAAAGAAGGTCAACTCTGCATGGTTAACTAATGGCATTACTCCTTTGTTTACTGAATGACTCAGTAATTAGTCTGTATCAAGAGACAGGCGTCTGCCCATTACAATTTATTCAAGGAGATTTCATATTAATTACTCTTGAAATGCTTTTCACTCTCCATGGAACTGATTTGATACTTCTAGGTCTGCTTAGCAAAATGAGTGAGGCAATGCCGAGCTCAAGGCCACGAGGGCTGCTGCGCTTCTGGCGGAGGGGAAGGATCAGTTCCCTGCAAGTCCAAGCCAAGCTTAGTCAGCTCTGCTGCCGTTCTACCCTTCTCCATCCAGCTCATCTGGGCAGGGAGCCAGCTCTCAGGGCTGAACTAGGTAAGGACTAACCCTGCAAAGAAAAACAGTGAATTTCCAGCCAGCCAGCTTTGCTCCCTAGCCAGGCTCGCAGTGGGGAAGGGAGTAGGAGCACACACCTGAGGTAGGAGGCTTGTAGGTGCTCATTAGGACCAGTTCCCCTCTGGATCTGGGCTTTCAGGCACATGGAGGTTCAGGGAAGGGAGATTACCTTTACACAGGGTTTTGAAGATCTTAAAATTAGAACAAAGAGTGTAACCTCTAGGGTTCTGCCCTTCATTCTAGCTGGCTCCACTCTGGCTCCACCAGAGCCCTACTCTTGTTTCTGCTCTACATTTCAAATAGAAAGTAGCATGCAGCCAGGCAGGATCAGCACAAAAGAAAATGTTTCTCTGGTGGCAAAGCTGCTCATGTATTTGTTCCTTTTGCTTTCAGAAGTCCCCATCTCCAGCTGTGATGTGTTTTCTTCTATGAATCTAACAATTCTTAGGAGTCTTTGCTAAGGAAGTGTCACAAAAGCTTAATTTGTACAACACGTATGCATTTTGACCTAAGAGATGCCTGCAAGTTGGATGGGGCTGGCCATAGAGAAACATAAGGAAACTTTCTCTATTTACATCCTCCATGAAAAACCAGGACACAAGAGCAGTTCCTCTGCCATAGGCCTGTTTTTTCTCAATGCCCTTCATGACACAGACCACTTTAAAGGGGGCTGGAAGGCACTCTTTGTCAAATTTCTAGTAACACATCATGGATCAAGTTTAATTTTTTTTTTCTGAACTAGAGTTACCAACACTAATTGAAACCTGACAATGTTGCCGAGGCCAAATTTCATGAGAACAACAAAGTTACTTAAATAAAAATAAAATGATTCATTCCCCACTCAGTGCACTGTCAGTTACTGGTACTCCCCACGCTTAATGCCTGAGGTAGCTAATGGCATTAACACATGAAAGAAATCATCAACATGCTTTTGACTCCCATTGGAATCCTTTATTAAAATAGTCCTGACACTTTTTTTCTCTGTTTGTAGAGCTGCTATGCCAGCAGCCACACGACCAGTGCTCTGACCAACGGAGTGGTAATTCCCAGAAACACAGAATTTGTTTAGACTGCTCCAGACAGCCACCTTGACCGGGTAACCTCTTCTGGGCTTTACAATGCCAAATGGGTATCTGTTCTGGCAAGGCAGGGCCACACTCCAGCAAGGAGCACGGCTCTCCCAGAGCTGCATTTGGCAGGCAAGAGGAAAGAAAAATACCTCCTGTTTATGGCCATCTTGTGCAGCTGCTCTGGAGACTTTTCCTTTATTTTCTTCCTGACTCCAGGTGCACGTCTTGGTGTAGCTTCTGTGCTCAGTGGCTGAATCATCAAGGGAACCCACTGGTGCTGGAGGGGCTCTCAGAGCCGACAAGCAGTCCACCAGCCATTAGAATAAAACATGCACAGAAAAGGGGGAAAAATCAGAGGCTGTGGTAGTATTGTCTCCTGCAAAGTAAAAGTGGTGGTGACCTATTGTCAAAAATCAGTTCCAACAACTGTGTCCTTCTACCTGAAAGAAAGGAATGGACAAGTTGTGAGTTTGACCTTCCCCTATACTGTCCTTTTGCCATGTTACTTGCTTTCCCTTCCTACCCTCTTCCTCCCACCCTGCATCGTCTTTTTCACCCTCCAAAAATATATGTGCATGCTTGTGGGGAGCAAGCAGGTCTTGCTGCAAGAAGCACTTTAAGCCAGTTATCCAAGCTATGGATTCACCTCCAGACCATAGGCAAGTGGTCTTTATCCAGCCTCTCATCAGAAATGCTGAGAAGGGAAGCGAGCTTTAACCAGTAGAGTTTACTTTGGAAAGATGCAGATGTTCAGATGAAAGGTTGTGGTCTTAAACAACAAAAGCATTCATTCTTATGCTCATTTAGAATTGTTGTCTAAAATTATAGCACACATTTGTAAGTGCTGTCACATCGAACAGGTGTTTACCTACTAACATATTGCCTCCCTACCTCTTGGATTACTGTAAAGCATTTTATTACTTTTAGAACTGTAGTTCCTGAGACTCACTTATGGTGTTGGCCAGGTATTTGAAATGAAACCAAGACAATCTAATGCCAGAAAAGTAAAAAGCATTAATTCAAAGGTAACTAAGAGAGTGATAAGAGACAACTAAGTCTCTGGAAGTGTGTCTAAATCTAGGACATAAATAGTCCAGTTCTCAGATGATCTGCTATTTTCAGACAGCTTCAAACTCCAAATCATTGCAAAATCTTACAATGGTGAATCTTCCCCATAACTCCTCTGTTGAACTGAAATCCCTAAGGATTTGTGGGAGAGATATATTTCAAAATTGCATTTTTTTGGGAGGTCTTGGGTAGAATAACAAGTCACATTTCCTGCAAAGCAAAAGTTCAAAAAATTTTAATTTGCAACCACAGAAGCTTTTTTTGAGTGTCTTGCAGCTAATTTGCAGATTTATACAGTCCAGAAAATACTAGACACACATAGCAAATGCATTATATTAAAACTGGAATATAATAGTAAAATTCACTTTATATTTTCATGCATCAAGGCTAACAGAACACTTCCCCTTAAAAAAAAAAAAAAAAGCAAGCAAATTAATGCCACCATCATTCTCTTCCTGTCATTTAACAGCAATGAACTGGGCACACTAAGGAAAGTATACTCTGATTTACCTCCCCTCAAATAATCCCTCTTCCTCTGTTTCCCTTCTGCCTCTTGTTTTCAGTGGCCTCTCTGTGGTTGTGCTGTGCTGCCCATGTCTTCCAGAGGCAGCTCAGAGTAGCCCCACAAGAAGAAGAGGTTCCTTCTATGGGGAAAGAATACTTGAATTTCCAGTGGCTCAAATAACTTGTTTTAATTTTAGCAAGTGACACTAAACTTCAGCATACGAATCCCTCCTGTGGCCATGACTCCAGCACTCCAGCTTTTGTACACAAGAAAGTATAATTTTGCTGTCTGTCTGTGGTTTATGCTTTCTGTATAGCAGTGAGAAACATTTTGCCTACACAAAAGCCTGGTCTGGCTGGACTTTCAGCATTATTTATAAGGGGATTTGTCAGGAGCATGGGGCAGTATCTAAGTTCAGCACTGTTCTGGTTTATAAACTCAGTTTCTTTAACACTAATACCCAGCTTCACCAATCCTTGAGGGCTTGCACGCTCACTTTTGGCCATGCTGTGCCCTCCTGAGAGTGGCTGCACATAGGCAAAGGGCAGAGACGTGTCACTCACCCTTCTACAGACCATTTATTTTGTATTGCTTTGTGTTTGATCTGGTTTTGAATGTATGAGACCTATTTTTACCAGGTTGCATAGACGGTGCCTAGGCACTCTTAATTAGCTGATGAAGTAATTAGCTACTCATTTGGGATATTAAGCAACCATAGCCTGCACTAATATTTGTGCATGAGAGCCTGGCTAGGGTAGGTTTGTCTCAGCCCACATTTATTACTGCAGTTGCCATGGCTAGCAGCAAGCATAGAAGACTTTCTCTTGTTTTTCCTTCAGTCATTGAGATGAAGCAAGTGGTTCAACCCAGGGCTCCACATGTGAAGAAAATGAAAATGTCCATCTGCCTCAGAGATAAATCTGCACATCCTTGGTGAGGAGGTGGGGTCTACTGTAGACCAGAGTTTGAGCTCATTGCTACCTCAGCTTTGATCCACATCACCCTAGGACTCTGGACTGCACACCAAGATCAGCAAGAACCACTCTCCTGCCATGGCCTCTCTTCCCCGTGGCTCCAGCTAGCTTCCAGCTCTGTTTTTGTGCTTTCCCTTACTCGCCCTTCTGTCTTCTACGTGAGAAAGTTGTGCCCTTCCTCGGGTGGCTTGCTCAGGGCTGCGCTAAACCTTGCGTGGCCCATTCTGCACACACTGCTCCCAGTCCAGTGACACCTAATGTACCAAGACAAAGTGTGGTTTTGGTTTTGGACATGCAAAGCACAGCTGCTCGGGTCCAGCCAAAACCACCTCTCCCTCTGCCTGATTTAGCCTCCACTTTCATCTTGGCGTTCAAAAGCGTGTCCCTTCTGGGATTTATTTAGAGACGTGCTATTGGACTAAAAAAGGCACAAAAGACCTCTCACTTTCTTACTGGAGTATTAGCAGAATAACAACTGTAAGCAGTCCAAAATGTTCTTCTTGTCCTTTTCTACTCTCCTGTCATAAGTGTTACTTTTGGTGGTGGTTGTTGTTTATTAACCCCGCAAGCCTCAATTACAAAGTCTTGAGGAAAAAAACTCAACAGTTGTGAAATTTCCAGAGCTGGCATTGTGTCCTTCTTGCCCACAGCACGCAGTGTTGTTGCTTAACAATCAACCTAAATACTCCTTGTCCCTCCACTGCTGAATGCATTACGCCCATCTGACGCCTCGTCTCCCAGACCAGCTGGGAAGTTCAATTAACTCCATACTTAGGCAAAGCCTTGCAAAAATTCAGGAAGGATGAGCTTAGGTGAACGTGGTGCTACCTCTGAGGTTACTGCTGATCTGCTGAGGGCAACATCTGCTGGGTGACACTTGGTGTCTCCTCTGCCATGGATAAGGAGGTGCTTGAGCCTGATGGGTGGTGGCTCTTCGTGAAGCTTAATTCTGGTGATTTATGAAAACAGTGAAATTTCAGAAACCTGGCTGTGAATGTCCACCTTTCTCCTCCAAATTTGAATGGTCCCATAGCGGGCTCTGCTGGTAGTACTGGCAGTGCCAAAAGTGGAGCCTCTAAAAAAGGAATTCCAAACCCCAAAAACCTGATATGTAGATATAGACATAGCTATAGATATATAGATACAGATATAGATATAGATATATATTCCTCATTCCTTTGTCACTTTTCTATTCACTAAAAAGGAAAAAAAAAATTATGCAACTTAGTCTTTGTTTAGCAATGCGCTTAATCCCCATAAAAGAAACAAATGATTCATTGCAGCTCAATGCTTTAACTCCTGGACGAATGGACCCATTCAAATTAGGAATGGGTAATTGCTAAAAGGCTAAATAACTGAACATTTTTGAGAATAAACAGCCTTCTGAGAGACATTAAATATTGCTTTCCAGATTTTCCATCACCAGACCTTGGAAAACACATGTGATCTCTCGAAAAGCTGCTGACATGGTGCTGTTATGATCAGGGTCTGAGTAGATATAAGTGGAAAATCCATACCTGCTCACAGGAAACAAATGCAGATTCCCCATATGGGATATGAGTTGGATGGAAATTGTCTTTCACCCTCTGATTATAATAAACAACAACAGGGAAAAAAAAACAAACCAAAAACCCCAAAGCAAAAAAAACCTGAACTTCACAAAATAGAGTTTAGAAGGAAGAGTGAAGAAGAAATTTGGCTAGCAATATAAAAGAAAATTAATCCAAAGCTGTCTGAGATCAACTTTCCTTTCACAATTCCCAGATTACAAATTTGTTTACAGCATTCTAAACAAAATGTTTTTCTGTAACCTGTCTTCTTAGAAGCATAAATAGGCAAATGACAAGAATCTGAACAGGAAAGGTAGGATCTTTCACAGTGGAAATTTATTAAATTTTATTTATGATCACATATAATAACCTTTTTTTTCTGTTTTCCCTCATTGGTACTTCAGGGAAGGAAATGCATTACTGACTACAACTAGTTTTTGCTTCAAGATATCAAGGATTAAAATAAATCTAAGGTATCTAATAAAAAGGAAACATAAAAAATTATTTGTTTTCCAAAACATTGAACGGGGACATTACAATTGTTCTTTAGAGCATTGTTTTCTCAAGCACTGAATCTCAGTATTTCATTTTTACTCAGAAATTTTCACTGAGACAAAGAGAAGGGATTTTTCCAGGAATAAAACTAGTTTATCAAAAGAAAAAATAACCTTCATCCTTAATGTTTTCCTTTTGTGCCCAAAAAGTCTGCAGAGTACTAGATTTCATGATACATTTTTCAATGCTTTTTAAAAAACCTTATACTATATGGTTATATCATTATCTCCATTTCAATTTATGAAATTTAAATTATTCTACTTAAAAAACGTGGTGTTGCAGTGACTCACATCTAGAGCAGGAGCAGTGAATCAGTCCAGACATTTATAATTCGACATTCTTTCCTGGATTTTCTAAGTTTGTTTAAAAATAGATCCTTTTGTCTTGCAAGCCCTGTACTTCATAAGCCTGCTTGCCCTTTAATTATGAGGAACAAGGATGTCAGTAGTCTCTACATTTCAATTTATCTTTGTTTATTAGTTAAGAATTAGTTTCTTTTGTATTTAGTGTTATTTCTTTGAGTGCCACCACCCCCTGCTTAACAACTTTGGCTTTTCCTGTTCATCTTACACCTTGCATATATTCAGATGCTACCATGTACCCTGACAATTAAAATTCTTCCTGGAAAAGAAATTTCCTATTTTGTGTTAACCAAAAGTCTTGGTTCCCTCTCCTATTATGCTCTGCTGATCTGGCTGCAGATGGATGTTTACTCTTGGAAAAGGACAACACAAATTAAAACTAAAATAAATGCACAAGAATTAGACTTTTTCTATCTCTCACACTTCTCAGAGAACATTTGGATTGGAGTTATCACTCTAAAAGTAGGATACAGAAAAGTACAACATTTAACACTTTTATTTGAAAATGTGATTTTAATATCTCACAGGGGTTTAATTTGGGTGCTCTCCATCTCCCAGATTTTTAAATCATTGATTCATGGTTCTCTTTTGCAGGTCCTTGGACAATTGAAATATCAATCAGTTTAATTGGGCACCCACAAATCCGTGCTTCCATGGGGAGATTTGAAGGTGACTACACTGCTGAAGTTTGAAAATCTCTGGACAGAGGTGATGGGCAGCTGCCCACCTGGAGATCACCTTCCATCCAGTGAGGCTGCTGGCTGGATGGGAAGTCTCATCCTTGGAGGATGCAGACGTGTCCTGCTGGGCTTTCCTAGGAGGTCTGGAACTCGCTTCCACAGGTGACACCAACCCATGGGCATGGTGAAATCCTCCAGGAAGGGAGATGGAGTTTCCATTTTGAGGCTGCCTCACCACTTGTCTGTGTGCCAGGTAATTCTCACCTGGAAGCTCAGGAGTGTCTGGCACCACACTGGCTCCTGCTGGGTTTCCAGGAAGGTGATGAGAGGAAACTCCCGGCAGCACTCCCAAGCGCAGGTGTGAGTCACAGCATCCTACAGCTGGGCTCAGAGCCTTGCAGACCATCTGGCTGGCTACAAGCAGGCTGTAACCCAGACCCAGCCTGTGGCAGATTCATCCTGTCACCCTGGGGGGTATGGGTGAGAAGATCCTTTGCAATAAAGGCCTGTGCAGAGATGAGAGCCGGGCCGAGAAGGTGAGAGGGTAGGTGCAGGAACAGGGTCACTCATCTGAGAAAGAAACAGAAAGCAGCCATTGGAGCTTCCCTCTCACATGGCAATCGAACACACCGATCTTCTGGAAAACTTCATCAGAGAAATCCAAATGGGCTTGAAATGTAAAGCCTTTTAATTCAGAGCCTTTAAACTGCTCTTCAAGCATTTAAGCATGAACTGAGAACTCTCCGTTTTTTTTTTAGTTTGAAACAGAGCCTGAACTTTTGCTCTGTACAAATAGCATCTGAGGCTGAAGTGCCAAAAGTTTTGAGGAAAAAAAAATCATTAAACTGTTCACAACTTCACATAGCCTGTGCTGAATCATTGTTTTGACTTGCAGGCAGTTACTGTGGGCTCAGACATGGGCATGACTTGTTTTCGCAGCAAAGTATTCATATATGAACAAAAAATATATTATGCTTTCAACTTCTGTTTGAATTTTGTTGTGATAGTTCAAAATTCATGTAAAGTTGTCTCTACAATGTTTTGGTTGGAGCAGTTGAAACTTCTTTTATCTTTGGTGGTAGCAAAGCTGTGAACATACTCAAAATACATGTTCCCAGGAAAAGTCACACTGACTGCAAAAAAGAAAGAGAATGGATTTTTCTCTGGACTACATATTTGTTTGTCACTGACTAAAAAAGGGCATGAATCTTCTCAGAGGGCTTTTGTTGCTTTTAAAATGCAGCAATGACAGAATATCCAATGCAATGTTTTACTGGAATTTCCAAACCCTTTCCCTGGAATACACAGTGCTTATGTGCTCAGGATAAATACAGTATCACCGAGTTAGGGTTTACAAAGAGAACTAAGGAAAACACATTTTACTCCTCCCTACCAATATCCTTTCTTATCATTAGAACTTAAATTTTTATAAGAATTTTTTTCCTGTCAGTTTGAAGAGTGGATTCTGCAGCAATGTTTTTTCACTAAATTCTTTCTCCATAAAGGGCAGTTTGTAACTGGAAAGGCAATGACACTTGTGGAGTGTGATTCCTGGGCTATGGACTCCAGCTGTGGCTCAAGAAGGTTCTTTTGCCAAGTAGGATGCTCCCTTCTTATCTGTGGAGAGTCCTCAGCTGTTTCACTGTGGCACCCCAAGTGTAATTGGTAGCTGGCAGTCCCTGTGGGCAAAGAGAGACCTTATCACCATTCACACAACTGTATTTGCACTGCTTACACTAAAGACAAGAGAGACTAACAGGATTATTTCATATGACCAGCAGTGATCACAGGCTATAGAGTTACCTCTGGTTATTCCCGCATCAACTCTCATAACCTGTGGCTGAATTAGAACATATCTTTCTTTGAGAGAGTTGTAATCTTGATTTATTAGTTTGATTTTATTTCTTTGCTTTATTCCCTTGTGGTTTGAATTAGTTCCAGCTATGTATTTCTGTTTGAAATGGAATTCCTAAATTCCCAAGTGAAGTCAATCAGGCAGCAAGATGTACTCTTGGGCATATCTCGCACTACTTGTCCTGGGCACAGACCCTGTGTGAATTCTTGGCCCTATAATTGTTCCAGTATGCCCTGAAACTGAAATGGGAAAGGCTGACATGGCTGTGGGGAAACACAGTGCATGGAACACTCTGTTGTGACTCAAGCACATGAGCTTCACTTTAAATTGTCTCTGGGTGCAAACAGTCACAGCTGCCAGGTGTGCCGTGCTGTGGGGTCTCACAACAGGACAAATTACCACAGCTCACCTGTGGGCTCTTGGGATAGCACGGACCAAGAAGAAATCTCTTACTTTGTGCCCTAAGGGAGGAGTGCTTTGTGCCCTGAGGGATGGGTTCCCTAGCTCTGAAATTAGCTCCCACTGAAAACCTGGTTTCTGCAGGATAGGGTGCCTATCAGTAGGTAGAGCATGTTTGTTTGATTTGGTTTTCCAGCTGATCTTTGCTGTTGATAGACTCCTGACATGGAGGAAAGGAGTATGGTGATGCTAGTTTCTAAGGGGGATTTTATACAAGATTTGGCTTTTAAATTTCCAGGTGCCTAGCTTTCCATTGCAGCTGTAAAGCACCTAAGGCTACTTTAGCATCCTGCTCCACTCATCTTTGTCCCCTTTCCAGCCAGGAGTGTTGTTGGGGGAACACTTCAGCAATGCAGGTAACCTGCTGTTATGCTGTTTTCTCTTTGTATGCTACTCTCAAGGAATAATTTCGAAACATACAGCATTCTTTGCTAGAGTCATACTTCTCATGATCTGATGTGTAATATTTTACTGATATGTCTGTCTCTGACTGTGAGAGAAGAAAGCAGAATAAAGCCAAGAAAGTGGTAAATAGCATACACTATAGGAATATTAAGAAATGCTGAGTGGGTGGGGGAAGGAAATGACTTCAGAGACTGAAGGTATGAAAAGAGGAAATTACTTCATTCCCCACGTTGTCATGCAATGTCTCAGCATCCAATCACAGGGAATGAGGCAAATAAACAGGAAAGGAGAAGACGAAGTAGGTTGTTCCCCAGGGCAGTGGGAAAGGAGCTCTGTAAGCAACTGCCCAGAGTGGCTTCAGGAGATGTTGTGAATAGTTAAAGCAAGGAAGGATGCTTGCAGCCTACCTGAGGTCAGCCATAACAGCTGCCTGATGTTCCTAGCAAGCTACCTAGGGGACTGGAAAAGCATGGAGACTTCCTGCTGCTAGTTTAGTCTTTAATAATGGGATTTTGGTTTCAATTTTGAGACTTTATTTCGCTGTTATTAAAGTATATGCTTCAAATAAACGCATTATTCCACATATAAATCTTCTGCTAAAGATGACTCTGAACAGGCTAACAAGAAACACATCTCCTTCCTATGAACACAGTAATCTTTAAAACCAGAACTATGGGCAGTCTCTTGCATGCCCAGCACAGCTGAAGTAGTCCCTGGTCTGCTGTCTACCTGAAAGGCCACGAGCACATCAAGAACCTGTTTGTCCCCAAAGTGGGGCAGCTCCATCAGCTGTGGCCTCTGACTGCACTGACTTTCAGGATGTGCCTGGGAATGGTTGGGCCAGGCCATTCAAACAATTTAAGAGGTTTGATTTTCAGTGCTTGGAAACATTTCCAGTTTTATTTGCTCACATAGATAAAACTGAAGTGTTCCTGCACTGAGCTGCATGATGTGGTTTAGGGGCCTAAACCCCAGGGTCTGTGCATGTGTAATCTCCTCCAATACCTAACATAATCTAGGGAAGTTTCTTTGGCAGACAGTAGTACAGTGGATTAGACCCTGAACCACAAGTGTCCCCAGGGAATAGGTAGCACATTCTCAAGGCTCTCTTCTGACCTAGCCCAGTTAGTGGCAAAGATCTTGTAGGGTGATAGAGGGGCTGTGGTGCTGCCTCTGGCTGCTCTGCTCACCCCCTCGGTGACTTCTGCCTGAACCAGCCATCAGGAAGCAGCATTCTCTGACTTTGACTCAGTGCCAGCTTCTGCAGCCTCATTCCACCCTGGCAGCCCAGCTTTGCGCACTCTGTTGCAGCCTTACTTGTAAAACAAGGAGGTTTATAATTTTGTTAATATTTTAATTTTTTTTTAAATTGTTACATTCTGAGTCTTCCCTCATTTCCTCTGGGAATTTCAAAACACCTGGTACAGCTGAATAACTTGGCTCCAAGATGCTCTGTTTTGTACTGACTTCTGTGATTAGGATGATAAAAGCTGTGGTATCAGGCAGTGTTTCATTAAGGTCCAGAGCCCTCTGTGAAAGGATAATTCTTCAGGGGGTTCTCAGTGCACGTGATCTATAATGCTGACGTCTGTGGAGCCAAGCTCTCCTTGGCTGCTTTGTGTGGGTGCACAGACAGCCCAGGTTTGTGACTGGTTTGTGTCACCAAGAGGCTACAAAGCATCCCAAGCCTGCTGGGGACTGTGGCCTGTTGATTCTATCATATTTCTGGATACCTGGGGGAGATCATTGTTTTTCAGACCGGAATGCTTTTTGTGATCTTGAGTCCTTTTTGATTGCAAGCATAGGAGCCAGTACAGGAAAAGCATCTTTAAGCCAAGTTATCCCACTCATCCAGCTGTTAAAAAATCCCCAGAGGAAATGAGGGGGAAAGCCAGACTTTAGGTAAGCCTGAACCTTTGTATTAGAGATGTATTAATAATTGATTTACTATCACCTTTTGGCCAGTTCTGTGTTAACTTTTGGGGTTTTTTTTTGAACCTATAGTGCTCCTAAGCCTAACCAGTCTGGCTTATGTGGGTCAGGTCTGGATAAGCCTCTGATCTTTGGAAAAGGGGCCTTATCCTGACTGACCTATTCTACTTTTTGATATTCATTCTACTTTTTGATATTCATATTGGATGTCCGATCAACACCTCCTCAGAAGGAAACCATTTGGAAGGTACATGAAGCAACTTGCTCTGGTATTTTAGGAGACCAGCTTTAAAATGTATGATAAGCTTATATCAAATAAGCTATGAAAGAAAGAAAGAATGAATGTCCTTCCTCAAACCAACTGAATGAATATTTTGCTGTAATCACTTGGCACTCTTTCCTTGTGTCCACAGAGTGAGTAACAAAAATCCTGTTAAAACCTCTCTATTGTTCAAGGAGGCTGTTTTACAAGGAAAACCAAGAACATTCTGAATCATATTAAACTCTTGACAATTGCTTTCTGGCTGCACATTAGTTAAATATGCTCCCAGATCTTATATTTGAGCAGTCATGCTTTTGACTGGTTTTGCTTGATCTCATTCCTGTAAGATCCATAATGAAGAGGAAAGCTGTAATGACTGGCTCCAGTTAACAATATATTTTTGGAAAAGTCTGAACTTTTGCTACCTGAGACTTAGGTTCTGGTGATGCCTGAAGTGCATGGCAATGGAGGGAGGGCATGACAGCACCAGGGCTCAGAAGGAAGTCTGGCAAGAACCAGACTAATGTTAAGGCCTGTCATACTAAAATGCTCTTTTTGCTGACTAAGCTGCATATTTTCAAGGAAATACTCTAGGTAAGATCTGTAAGGCCCTGTTCTCTTCCTTGGTGGCAGCTAAGACCTCAGCAGTAGCCTTCTTTTTTCCCAGCTCACAACCCTGACTACATCCCACAGTTTCCTCGCCGAGATATGGAAGAAGAGTCTCTCTATCCTACCCAAAACAAAAACACATTTGGAAAAAGAATTCAGGACACTACAATCCAATACAGAACACTTTGGGAACAACTGCTCAGGCCATGAGGCAGTTGTCTGTATAAATTTGTGAAAATATAGATTTAAAGCTCCTGTGAGAGAAATGATGACCTGACCAGGAAACCAAAGGAGACCTTAACCCAGCTGGGGAGAAAGATTCAGTTTGTTTGATGTTTTGGTGTCATCCTGACAACCACCAAGGCAATAATTAAGTCATTAGTGCTGTGGCTCTTTGGCATTAGTTTACCCTGCAGCAACATACTGCCCCCAGTGTGCTTGTTATGTTGATTTTACTGTGTGTCCTGGTGCAACCAATTGTTATGGATGTTTGGAGTGTTTACCTCAAACCACTGGAAAAAATTGAGTAGTTTACCATAATAAAGGGGTAGCGATGATTTCACTACAGTCTGTGTTTTAACAGTTGTCAAACATAATTATTAAAGGAAAACAATTGCTGATGCTGATCTCGCTGGACTTCTGCTCGACCCTGCTTCACAAACATATGGAAAAAGTAAGACATTTCTGAAAAAAAACTAAAATAGTAAATTTTATAAATATCACTTGCTGGGGGAAAAAAAAAAACCACCCTTCGTTGTCCAGCTGAAGCAAACCCAGGCTGAACCACACAGCGGTAGCTGGCCTCTGTTTCTGTCCAGGGGATGCTCACATGCTCCAGCAGAGCCCCATGGGCAGAGTTTCCCACCGGCTGCCTGCCCCAGGCTCCCCTCCAATTGCAGCCACTCTCCCTGTGGAGCAGCACTGGGGGAGTGGGGTGGAATTCAGGCCATATGAATGTAGCCCCAAGGCAATCAATAAAAGGCTGTGTTGCTTGGATCTCCACATCCAGAAGAGTTAATTGTGATCAGCTTCCTTGAAGTAGGCAGGGTGTTTTACTATGGAAAGGTACCCTGGGATATGTACTGAACTCTGGCCACAGAAGGGTTGTGCTCCCCTAACTGAGAGCAGATTTGCTGTTCTGCTTGGAAAAAATCAACAGCAGAAGCAATAAACAAATGGAGCTATTATCTTTAAAATAAAGGAAGGATTTCCAGTTGGCTGGTTCTGCCTTATAAAAGTGTTTATGGTGCACATTTTTGTATACGGATAAGAATATTAACATGCAAATAAATCAGTTCTCTGAAGAATGGTGGAAAAAAACCCTTTGCTAATCATGTAATCATAAGTATTTTTTCTCTTTTATGTAGAAAAGACAACAAAAACATGGGATGGAAAGTGGTGGAGAAGGTGAACAGTCTAAAAAAATTAGACTGTTATACATAGTTACACACAGTTATACATAGTTATATACAGTAATATATATTTGCATTCTGTCTAAATATACAGTTCCCTGGTAATATGAAATCTGTATATCATGAGCTTTTTTAGAATATCCTGTACTAAGACTCTTAATCCTATTTTCAGCTGTGAGAGCCCTGATCTAGTTTTGGACTTGCTTGAGGCAGCAAAACTGCTATGGCTTTAGGTTTTATTTTGCCTTTGCTGTAGCCCTCCAAATCTGTACTGGTAAATGTTGCTGTCACTTTTGTGGGGTACCTGGTTCAAAGACTCTACTAGCAGGGAGCTAAAGGCCACCTCATCCTTGGGGTCACTCTGCTGTCAATGAGAAATCAGCTGAAAACAAGTGAGAGCTAGTTATAATCTCATTTTCAAATTAGTTCTTCAAATTCCTGGTTTATTCCAGCAAATAGGTTTCAAGGAAAAAAAAAAAAAAAAAACAAACAAACAGGGAGGAGAGTGAAACCCTTTACTGGGGAGAAGATGGATGGGCTAAATAAGGTCATGGTGCCTTTGTCATCTGGAGCTCTCCCCAGTATACTGAATGTGCCTGGTGACACATTCCTCAAAGCCCTCTGTCCTCTCACCCTGCTTGGAGCTTCTCATTTTGTTTCTTTGTTTTAAGGCAGTTAATTTCAGCCTTTCTTCTTAGCTGTACTAACAGTTGCTTCCATGGCATCCTCAAGTGTCTTAGAATCTTGAAGCTCTGGGAAAGAAAAAGTGGGCCTATTTTTACCCTTATTTTACATCAACCTTAGGCTAGCCACTTTTGTGCTAGATGTAACTTTACCTGCTGCTGCTTTTTGACTGATCTGTATTTTGTGTTGCTGGCTTAGCTGTCCTCATGAGCTCTGTAAGTGCTTAGGAACTTAGCTTAGCATTCAGAGAAAAACTCCATTTAACCTACCTTGAATTCCCTTCAGTGTGTGCCAGAGAAAATGAATCAAAGCTCTTCTTTCCATGTCTCACTGACTGGATGTACATGTGATTCTTCTGTCATTCTCACTTCTTGCTTCTTTTTGGTTTCTATCTTGTCTTGCAAATGACATTTTGGTTGAGTTGCTGAGCTCTGGAAGGAATAATTTTTATTTGCACATGTACCTGGACATGTGCTCTGGATGTGCATCTGTTTTATCATATCTTTTACAGAATCACAGAACATCTGAGTTTGGAAGGGACCTCTAGAGTTGGTCTAGTCTACCCTCCTGCTCAGAGGAGCATCAAGAAAAGCAGCATGATCCGGGGCCATGTCAGTATTTAAGTATCTTCAAGAAAATACTTAAGTGGGTTCATGCTCTAAAACTTGCGCCAGTATTTGACATCCTCCACAAAAAAAAAAAAAAAAAAATTCCTTATTTTAAAGGCAATGTCCTATATTTTAAATTTGTGCTCATTGTCTCTTGTTCTGTCACTGGATATGACAAAGCAGAGCCTGGTTTCATGTGCTTTACTCCCACCAATCAGGTATTTACACACATTGATCAGATTCCCCTGAGCCTTCTCATCTCCAGGCTGGACAGCCACAGCTCTCTCAGCCTCTCCTCCTGGGTCAGGTCTTTCAGTCTGTTATCCACCCTTGTGGCCCATCACTGCACTTGCTTCAATTCTTTCTTGAAATAGGGAGGCTAGGATTGGATCCAGCACTTCATATATATCTTTAATTTCAGATTATCTTAACAGTTTATTTGAACAGTTGGATACCGTTCCAAAGACATCCATCATTACTGGACATGGATTCTTAAATATTGGCAAAGATTCCTTAGCAGACAATGTTGATGAGCTAAACATAAAACAAGAAACCATTTGGATGGGTATTTCAAAGTCATCATATAAACCACAGGCTGGTTTACTGCCTTGATTATTCATGTATGGAAGCCACAATGCCATTATAGAAAATACAAGTGCTTTTACATCAAAGATCCAAACACAATGCAAGGGTTTGTTCCAATTCCTGGGTGGCAAATAACTGGAGGTTTAAACCTACACACCATGTTCCCATGTGAGTCTGTTCAACTTCAGTCCCTCCCTAAATGAGGCTAGTAGCAAAATTCTCTTCCATATACTGTGAGGTTTGTCAGAAAAGGATTGGAAAAACCAAGGTCTGCCCTATGTGGACAATAACTGTTAGGACAATGATCACAAAGATAACATGGCAGATGACTGAAAGGAAAAGAGCTCTGAGATTAATTATGGAGTTAAATTAATCTCAGAGAAGGAGCTTCCCCCGCTGTCCTCTCCTATAGACTTAGATAGGTAAAGCTAAAAGAAAGATTCCCACCAGAATACTGTCCTACCAGGTATGGAGATAATGAATTACCAGTTCCTCTAGCTGATATGATAGCCTTTAATAAACTACACTTCTCACTGAGCAGAGACCTCTTCCTATAACAGACCCAAGATTCAGCAGCTCAGCTCACAGGCTCCTAAATGAACTTCCCAAATCCCAGCATTTGCCTGGGGTTGGTTTGTTTGTAAACAAGGAAATAAGCAATACTTCATGCTCCCTTCCCAGGCCCCAGGAGTTCTGGTACATAACCTTCCACTGCTGTCACCCAAATATTTGTGTGACTGAATTTTATTAGCTGAAACATTTATGGCATTGCTGTGTTTTAGCATGAAAATGTAATGCATGTCAGATATTTTCCCCTTCCTACATATTCTGTGGACCCTTACTGGCAGCTGCTCCCTCTTTAACTATTTAGGAAAAGCTGATTTTACAGACTTCTGTTTGTTCTGTTTGTTCATTGTCCAAATGTGCTTGAAGAACTCCACCACTTTGACTGAGCGCCAAATGTGATAACGAATCTTTGGCCTTCAAAATCCCACACTTTGGAGATTCTGCAGCAACAAGTCCCTCTGAGCCCCTCATCCTCTTGCAAACTAATGATAAAAGTTTCATGGGCGCAGACATCGCATACTGATGTTGACACTTGCTGGTGACTAAAGAATAAATGACATGCCATGCAGTTGCCTTGATATCCTGTATTCTGACCAGATTTAGCTCATCTTCCTGCCTAATTTCCTTTGTCTTGTTTGTAGTTCTTTTTCTCCTTAATTGCTGCTCTAGCCTGTCTTTATAAATTGCATTCCCGCATGTTTACTCGTCAGGGGCACACAGTCACCATGTGACAGGACGTGTGTGCTCAAAACTGACAACGTGTGTGGATCAAAGCCAGCAAGGCAAAGAAAAAGCTTCATAAACAATGCTGTAAATAACATCTGGGCTGTCCAAATATGGAAGAACGTGGTAGCTTTCCCTCTTTGTTGTTATTTTGTTTTGTCGTGGATATCTCCCTATAGACACAAACAAGTCTGAAGTCAGTAATTATGGTACAGATTATTTTAAACTAATTCTCATCACCAAATGCACACAACAACATACTGCAGACGGAAAAACCAGACAAGGTGAAGTGAAACTTCAGGAAATGAATGAACCAGTGCTGGAGAACAAAGCCGAAAAAAAAGAAACCAAGCCAATTAAGAAACACATGGAAAATGATTAAAAGGATCTCAGTTTAAGCATCCTCACCTCACCCCACTACAGAAGATATTGACACACAGTTTTTTTCAATTTATCTGAATGTCAGAAATTGGAATGCAAGCAAAGGAGAACAGTCCAAACCCATGAAAGAGTGGAGTTAGGACAAAATCATTTCTGAGTCACAAAAATGCTCCTACTTTCGTCATATTTTACAAGTTAAAGTCAGACTGGATGCTGCTTTGCTGGGAATCCTAGCTGTGGGTGTTGAACCAAAGCTGCTGCTGCTGCAGGATAAAGAGCTGGATGAGAAATTCACTTACCCACAGCCCCCAGGTTGTTAGACCCTGTCTTTTTTCTAGAATCAGTGGAGAGAAATGTGATGTGTATGTTAAGCACATCCAGTGGGCAACGGGCATGTGGTAATACTATAAATTGGGAATGTTCATTCCTTCATTAATTCCATTTATATTTTTAGCTTTTTCTATTGGTGATTTTTCTCTGTACAGGGTCCAGCTCTATAGATCCTGCTTTTGGTTGGCGACTTATAAAGGCAATGTTTAAGCCAAATAAATGTATAAATGAGTAAATGAGGTAGGATGCCTGCATCTGTGAATTCAAGAAGGCTTTAGGCTCCATTAAGTTTTCTGTGTGCCAAAACAAGCTAGATGATACTAAAATATGCTATGGTTTTCAGTATTGTCTCTTCAGAGAGGTAAATGGGTGCCTCTTGGATTGTGTTAGCTGCAACCTAGGGTGGCAATAAAAAGACTAGGGGCTTTTCCTGTACCTTTCATTAATCTTCATGGTCTTTATGAATGGGAAACATAATTAAAATTCTTTGTCTGAATACAAGATCTCATGCATATTCAGAACAGCATATTCTTTTAGGTCTTGATTAAGTATACCATTACATCTTCACAGAAATTTAAACAAAATTATTGCTAAGTTCAAATAGAGCTGACAAAATTTCAAAGTTTCCAGGACAGTGCAAGTCACTTATGACTTTGGTCCATTGCATAGATGCAGAAGGAAATTCCAGCTGTCACACATTTCCGCCTACAGCTGGCAATATTTTTTATATCAAAACTCCTTCAGAGCAGGCTGGCAACAAGCTGTGCACAAGAGCCCCACTGAGGCTGCTAAAAGCTCTGCATAACCCTGGGGACCTGATGCCCATCCCAGCTTCAGCATAGAACAGGGATTTATAGCTACTCAAACTGATATTGAAAAGGTTAACATTAGTGGTTTCTGTCATAATCTAATCCAAATCTCAGTGAACTGCAACAGAGGATGGTTTCAGACTAGGTCTTGATGAATGAATGCCCTCATCTTCTGTGAATCCAATAAATGATTACGAGTTCAGCAAGGATAATCTGTGCTTCTAGGAATTTCTGATTTTTAAGCAGTTAATACACGTGTTTGTAAATAATTCTCCAACCATTAAAAACAGCTGGCCTCTTTTTTCTGCAGGCTATCGATGCATTTTCAGGATGCCAAAATGCACACAAATATGGACCTTAAACCACATGGTCAGTCTGGTCTACGCTTCTTGAGCAGCATTTCTAACATTGTCAAGACAAAAGTATGTGCCATTTAGACCATATTCATGCTAATAAAAAGTAAGACACATGTACTATCCCCTTAAATCTGCAGGCAAACACTGTTCAAGATTTATTTCTACCGTAGTACAGATGCTGACCCTTGTAAAGAACAGTTATATTAAAACCAGGCATAAGGGAGTAAGTGGGACATTTTAGAAGTGCACAAGGACAACCCGCTGTGCTCTTCACAGATAGTTAAAGATGTGTAAGATGGCTATTTGCCTGTTCACAAATTCAGATGGATGCAGCTCGACACTTTTGGGAGCATTTGATGCTACTAGATGCTGACTAGGATGAGGAATATGTGTATTATGTATCAGTTATTTAGAAGCATCTGGATAGAAAAGGTATTTATTACCAAAACTACTCCATAATGTGGATTGTTCTGTCATACCTCCTACATAGATATATGCTGAATTTATACACCAAAGCCTGAAGCTTCCCCATTCTGTTGTGAACATTTTGCTTTCTTTTCTATTCTGAACAGAGTAAACCCGCTCTCAATTAAACAACAATTTGCATGAATCTTCAAAGTGAAGCAGAGTCAGGGAGAAATGCCACACAGCACCTTGTGAAAAATGCAGATGAGAACTTGAATGCTAAGGAGGACATAATAGTCCTGTCATTTGAAGCCTTATGGCAGCTTCCCAACCATGAGCTGTACCTGGACCTCCTGGCAGAGCACTGAGACCTGTGAGCAGCCAAAGCTGCTGGATTTTTCTCCAGCCTCCTGACAACTTCCAGTGCTCCCCAGGGTGCTGCTGGATGCTCTGCAGCCCCAAAAAAGCCCATCTCTGCCAAGGGCCTGAGCTTGGCCCACCACAGATGCCAGAGCAAGGAGTGTAGCACTCAGGAGGCAGCTTCAGGGCTGTCTGTCAAAGCCTGCACCAAGAAATCATTTCTGGGGAGAGATTTTGGCATCACAGCTCTCCAGCAGGACCCCAGCAGGTGCAGAGGACTGAGAAGAAGATGCATATAGGACTGGGGAGAGAGCTCCTCTTTGGGTTTAGCATTCGGACACTGCATTTACACATTTTTACTGAATTTATTTTATCTGTCTTACAGTGTATAAAGAGGATCTGTCAAAAAGGAGAGGAGTTTCCAAGGAGAATTGCAAAGGACATGGCTGTGTTTGGGAACCATCAGATGCTAAAGGCTCATTCCCAGGCTTTCTTCATGTCAGTGACACAATTTTAATAAGGGGAACTTGTCTTCCTCCCCCAGCTTCTAACTGATCATGAAGGGGCTATGATACTTCACAGGGCAGGAACAGTGATCAAACTCACCTTAAACATTAACTTAAAAGTAATTATTATTGGCTTCACATAAAGAGAAACCTTAAAATCAGAGTAATTTTATTTATTTATTTTTAAACCGAGAAACAGTAAATTTCCGGTGTTGATAGGAAAGTGCTGATGAACAAAAATGATAAAATCTTTTTTTGCAAGACTTTTATTTGTTACTGGCAGCCTGATGTTGGTACATATCTTAATCAAGGCATTATTCTGTGCATTTTCTTTCATCCTTGAGCCAAAATGACATGTCCCTGGAAATAAACACTGCAGACAAAACAGGAGGGCACCATTCCATATTATACCTAGAATATCTGTCTTGTTTGGTGACTCCATGAGTGCTTCCCTACATGAGAAGAGATGTCTTTCATTGAAGATTTATATAAGAAAATAAAGGAGTGTGTGTGTGAGATATATCTATTCTTCAGTAACAAACGAGAAGATTTCACAAAACATTTTGTCCCCAAAAGAGAATTTTAAAATTGTGCCTGCTAATCTTGCTGTCTTGTTTCAGTTTCCTTTTTGGAGGAAAGCCAATGGGAAGCTTGTGGCAGGATAGTTATCTCCCTGAAATATTGATTTCCTTAAAACTGTTGATTTAGCTTATGAGCATAACTATTAGACAAAAGTGGCATCTGTGTGCAGGCCAAAATGTCTATGTCTGCAAAGTTCTTTAGATTTGTTCTAGTCTTTGATATCAGGATTTTAAAGACATATTAATTTGCCTGCACTACAAGGGGAGAATTTCATTGGTGTTAAGTAGATTAGTCCCCATTTTCTCTAAGGAAATGACCAGAAAACTGACAGAGGCAGGGTCCTTCAGGCATCTGTTTTTCAGCTTTCTTACACAGCATGTGCAGACAATCTCCACAACAAGAAGTAAGGAGAAGATATGTTTTCTAAAAGAGCCATTTTGCTGATAATCTCCAAATAATTTTTTCTCCATAACTTATCTGGTGCTACAGCAGTGGGTAGCTTGGGTGAGAGTTATTTAGACTGAGTCTTAGGTAAGTGAGAGAAGACTTTTATGTTCAGAAGTGTATTCCCCCCTTGCACTGCAGTCACAAAAACCAGTCTTGGCAGCGTAGAAATTCCTGGCGCCTGATTTTGGTTGTGGTTTTTTGTTGGGTTTTTTGTTTTTTTTTTCCTGAACACCTATACAAAGATATTTATTAAAGTAAGGAGAAGACTGTTTTCCTTAAAAACCACACGTGCAAGCATTCTTTTTCTCTCTCCTCACTGTAGGTTTGCTGCTCTAGACTCTTTCCCCATCCCCATCCTGCCTGGTTTCCTGCTACGTGTTTAAAGAAACAGAATATATACCCTCATAAAATTAATATCAACTCATTCCTTCAGAAGAAAGAATGTCACCACTGGAGTTAGCACGAAATATTTCCTTTTCCATCCAGAGGCCTGACTGAGACAGACACGTCTGACTTGGGATTCAGTGTTATCCAAGCAGATGTAGTTTTGACTTGAGGATGCTAAAAATAAGCTGGTGATAACCGGATAACTGCTTATTTTGAAACAATTATTTCCTTGGATACAGAGAGACACAGTGTGTGTTCTTCTAACATCTGCACTTTTTCTTATTTGTGAGTACACGAAAACAGGAAAATAGTATAAAAGACCTGAAGCGGAATTTTTGTTGCATCACAATTCTGCCAATGAACTTCCACTAGAAAGAAATTGACAGTTTTAATTGTGTTTCTTAGGCATGTAATATACAATTCATTATTGTGTTATGCATCCTATGATTGTGAGATACTCTTTACTGCTCATTGTTATATCAGGCAACATTTCTCTCCTGCATACATCTGGTTTTATGTAGTTCCTAGCAACGGAACAAAAACAGAGCACATGCTTTGTGGCATCTCTTCACAGCTGAGTTTCCTTTGCTTGCTTTTTAGAGGGCACTTAGCATTTGCTTGGAACTTGATAGTTTTGAAGCAAGTCCTTATTTACAAGTGATGACATTAAAGATGAATAACACAAAGAGAATCAGTTCAGCAATATAATTTTGAAGTCAATCAAGAAACTCTCAGTAATTAATAGATACTTCATTTTAATCTCTTGCAACAGATGCATGTGCTTCTTTTGGCAGTTAACTGCTTTCAGGCACTAATTTGACACCATATGGGTGTCAGATTTCTGATCTCAACAACTGCTTAATTAATTGATGTTTTTATCTTTGAATGGGTTGTGTCTGCTCAGATCAAAAACCTAAGCATGCTATAAAATTGTAAATAGAGAGAGCTTTCCTTAGAGACTAATGCAGTATAACACTCAAAATTAGGATATGTTATGTTTATGATTGATTTCACTTGGATATCATGTTGCTATAAGTGTGAGAAAGAGAGAGGAACCAGAAACCAAAGACAGTGCTGGAAAGCACGTAAGTAAAGTATTGCTAACCCCAAAATCATGAATCACTCTCCCTAATAAAAGCGACTAAACAAAAGCAAAACCCAGAGATTATCCTGAAAGTGGCAGAAACAGATAAACAGAAACTTCAGGTTTTAGTTTTTTCTCCAGCTCATTTCAACAAATGGAGCTCAGCCTGGCTTTTAGGGAAACTTAGAATGTAAGGAAGGTGAACAGGCATAGTAGAGGTGCTAGGCACCATTTATTCACAATTTCTTAACACACAACAGGGTACATTATTTGAAATGTTGAGGCATAGTATCTAAAGTAAAAGGAAGCAAGTAATTATTTCACTCAAAGCATAATTAACTCACTGTCACAGGATGTCATGGAAGCCAAGAGATACAAATGGATTCAAAATGGTAATAAAGAATTTTATAAAGAATAGGTCCATTGATGAACATCAAAAACAATAGCCCAGATGCAGCCTCTGACTCAAAAATTCTCTGAACTCTTGATTGTTGGCCTTATGCAAAGAAGGGCCATTCTCTCTGCTTTGCTTAGCCAACCCCAGCTGGCCAGTGAGCTACATGGATTTGGCTGGACCCATGCCCGTCTTTCCATTTGAAAAAGGAAATAATAAAAAAGCAGATTTTTGCAAAAATTCCATATATCTCACCTCTGTCAGTTGTGTCTTACTATAATCACAAAGGGACAAAGAAAAACATAGGGGTCTGGAGTGGAGAGGGAGTCTTGCTGGGAAGAGGACTTTCATTTTACACAAACTCTACATGTTCACAACAAAGAAATATGAATTCTATCAGGAGAACCAGAAGAACTATGCCTTGGACCCTGATCAAGAATTATTACACATATTTTTTAAAATGTCACATTCTTACTTAAAAAGAAAAAAAAGTGAATTGTAACTGAAAAAAATAAAAATATGATGTTATTTCTTGTAGCTGTATCAGAAAGGGAATTCCCTATTTCTGTGAGGAACAGTGAGATTTCTTCTAGGTCAAGCATGTTCCTTATACCACAGTCTGAGGACAATAAAATTTAACTTGAGCTTTCAAGCATGGTTTTAGTTCCAGTTTGAAGGGGGTTTTCTGGATTCAGAGTCTGAGTTCTTGGTTGATCTCTATGAAAAATTTCAAGCCAATCCTCAGGATCACCTTCCCTCCCATTCCTGTCCATGAATCTCCATCACCTGCTGTTATTCCACCCCATGAGCCTGCAGGCTGCACTGCAGCCATGGTTAGCTAATAGCCAATAACATCTTGAGTTTATCAGCCCTGTCCTGCTGCCTATAAACTCAGCCTTGCTCTTTGCCAACAGCTCCTTCCATCAGTGGAAAGGGATCACTGAAAGCATCCCACACCATGCCGCTACTGTCATTTCTCCACTGGCTGGAATTCATGAGCTTCCAGAGGCATGCCATTGCCAGAGGATGGGCTTTGCCTGGAGGAGGTGAAGCCCTGTAGTGCTGCTGGAAGGACTCACAATACTCTCAGTGTATCCTGGAGGTCAGGTCAGGAGTGACAGAGCCACAGCAGAACCGCATGGAGATCGTCAGCTCACATCCTCGTACAGAGAAAAGGAATGGTGCCAGCCTGCATGTGTACTTCTCAGCTTAGCTTTTCCTGGAGATATGATGTAGAAAAACAGAAAGTAACTTTTTAAAATGAAAATGAATAACTCAAATGTAACTTTCCTCTTAGAGTATCACCAGAATTTTGTGTGGGTCAAAGGGGTCTGTTAGGTCAATTATTCAGGCTCCTTAGTATGACCTCCTTTATGATTTAACACATTAGAAAATATTGCCTAAACTTTAGGCTCAAACAATCAGGTGATCTTTACCACACAAGGAGTACTGTGAAAACTGAAAATTAAAATTTATTTGGGTTTGTGAGAAAAAGGAACATCCAAATTAAATGTCAATTACTGTCATTTACTCATTTACTCCCAATTATGCATGACTGATACTTGGTGAAGTCTGAACTCTTCAGGTTTGTGGTTTCATCTCTATTAGCTATCAGTAATGCAAAAAAAAAAAAAAAGAAAAAAAAAAAGCAGAAGTGTTTCCTTAAAGTAAGACTTTTTACTGACACTTGTCAGTGAGAACCATGCTTTGGCTGGAAGAAGTCATGATTCACAGTTATTGGAAAGCACTGGAAATGCACTTGTATCTTCCTCTATCTCCTGGAAGGAGGCCTCTTATGGTTCTTACTAAGTCAAGCAGCAGTAACTGGTCAGGTGCAGACCGTCGGTGGTAGTCATGCAAGCTGTAACTGGAAATCTAAAAACACACCACCAAAACCTAATAGTGAAACTGTGGCCTCAGACAACTGATGAAGCAGAAAGGGTGGGTGTGGGTTTCTAGTGCAGGCTGCCTGCTAACATCAATCCATTTCCTGCTCACATCAATCCATTTCCTGCTCACCTTACTCACATGAGAAGCACTACTGAGAACAGCCAAATCAATTGTGTAAGCAAAACAGCTTTTGGATCTCCTGCCTCTCTGCAGAGATCTCCTAAACTGAAAGAAGCTGGCTGATGATTTTGTGTGCAAAGGTGCTTTCTGCCACGACTTACAGCATCTTACTCCTGCTTCCAGAAGTCTGTTCCTTCCCCTCACTCTCTCTTTTACCCCTCTGTCTGCTGAGAACGAGTGGAACAGTGACTTCTGGCCCCAAACTAAGCAATGTGCAAAAAACAGGTGCTTATACGTGGTGTAAGCAACTAAACATGTTACAAATACTTAAAGGTGAAAAACAGGATTCAGATCAGCGAGAGTAGACATATATTGCAATGACTACACAGGAAGCATTAGTACACAGATCCAGCAAACACAGATGACTGATTGCATTTGGCCTTTTGCTTGGACTTGTTCCAGACATACAGCTACACACATTCTGCTCAGTATCTCAGTATGGAATCTTAAAAAGGTGCTGCAAAAATTGCAGAATTGGTGTCCATTCTGATGCAATCTCTTCTAATCATTTTCCCACAGCCTTGCGTTGCAGTTCGTGTTTCCCGAGTCCCATGGTCACGTCTCTCCTTCCCTTCCCCTTTTATCTTCATCTTGGAGCCCCTCACTTCCTTTTCCCATCTAACTCTTCTGCACCATTACCGTGTCCCACTCTTCTCCCAGACGCATATTCATGTAAATCAGCATTGGTACATCGATGTCAATGGGAGTGATGTCAGCTAAAAATCTGGCTGACACCACTTGTTTGAAATGCAGAAATTCAGTCTTGCACCCCTGCCTCCTGTTGTGACCGTGTGCTGGAAGCCCGTGCTTGGCTCGGCCCGTCCTTGCCACCTCACCCTGTTAAAGCACAAATTCACAGAGCAATCCCTGATGGCAGGTGAAGTGCTGTGGCAAGAAGGAGCCACCATCCCCACAAGAACAGCCTGGCATTGCTATAACACTGCTGCTCAGGACGGTGGTGACTCAGGCTGCTGCTCTGCAGTGGCAGGGCGGCTACATCAGCCCCTTTAAACTCTCACCTCTGCTCAGCACTGTGCCCGAGCTCCCAAGATTGCTGATAGGCTTCCCATGATTTTCCAAGTCCCTAGCAGCCCACACGCCTGCGCATCAAGCACTGATTGCAGGCCGGCAGTCTTGTCATGCTAAGAAAATCATGGCTCAGGTCCAAGCTACAGTGTTTTTCTTTCTGTGGGATGATCAAAGGGCTCTAAACAAAGGCACGGAGAAGGTCTCCCAAGCAAGTTTCTGCAGCGATCGCACTGAGGTTGCAGACAATGGGCAAAGTACGGTAAAGTCAGTGAAAGTGAGAAAGGACTGGCAGGGAACAGGACCATTTCAGCTGACCGAGAAGGCAATGAGCTAATGCAGAGGTGATTTTGTTATGTGTAACTAGCCCCCTCTAATTTCTGATTAACTCAGTGACACGGCTCATCAAGAGGATTCGAGCTAGCCTGTTTCATTCCGATCTTTTTATCCTTTTACCTTGTGACACAATTGTTCCAGTCTGCGGTCCCCGGAGAGACACCACTCACTCCATCCACCCCCCACCCCTGCAGCTATTGTAAGAAGAGTGGTGGATCCAAGGGTGTTGGAAAAGCCTGCGGCATTGTTTTGCTGTCATGCAAACCTGGCTGCATTATCATTATTATCATAGACTGACATCTTTCATTGCCTTTCTGTTTTCCAAGACAAAAGAGCCAGCTGAGACTGGAACAAAGGAGAATACAGGGAAAAGGAGAGACTATGTCAAGCAAGAATAGTTTGGAAAGGGCCAAAAGTGGAAAAGGAAGTCTAATTCTAGCCTCATCCAGAGGAAAAAAAGTTTTTTTGAGAAATGTAAACAAATCAGGAAATCCTGGCACTTACTCCAGTTCCGATTTGGCGAAACACACCAGCCCTTTCCCTATGTATGAGCTGCTGTTTGTGAATGAAATCCAGATTAGGTTATTCATTGAGCCCTGCCAGTCTCACAGTTTCCAGGTTTCCTTTTGCTTATGGCATAGCTTAAACCTTAAAATAATAATAATAAAAAAAACATATGCATGTTATTAACTCTCCATATTCAAATGGAAATACAATGCTATCATAAATCTCTATTTTTTTTTCTAATGTAAATTCCTCTCTTCAGCATGAAGCTGCAGGAAAGCCATTGTATCTGCACAATCTAAACTTGAAAGGGAATTTTTGTTAAAGTAGTTATGATAGGGGAAACATGTTTTTCACTGAGTTGAAAGATTAAAGTTGGCCATAAAAAGGGGTGGAGGGGCTGGAGAAGGATTATTGGTTGCTCAACTAGTGATTAGATACAGGACTTCAAGGACAAATTAAGGAGCACAAAAAGAAAGATTTCTAAAGATAAGTGAAACCAGTTCCAATAATATCAAATAAAAGATGCCTTGTTTATCACAGTTTTTAATCTCTCCCAGTTCTATTCTACCTCTATTAGTCTAATTAGACAAAGAGAGTGTAAACTCCAAAAGAGACAACCAATCTTTTGTAGACCTTGAAGTCTGCCCAGCATATCTGTCTCCCAACTTGCCCTTCTTTTGCCTGTCTCCCAGCGTGGGTAATTTCCCTCTCTCTTGTGATTCCAGCTTAAACGGCTTCTTTGTAACATTTTTTTCTCCTCTTGATTTCGTTTTTGATTCCTTACAGAAATAGCTCTCTGGTTGCCAAAATTCCCTTTTTCCTGATTCAGAACAGTTTCTGGCTCATTAACGCTGTCTGTTTAGGGCAGGGAGGGGGAGCAGGGAGAAGAAAGGGGATTGAGTGTGGCTGTTCCTATGTCAGGCAGGGTTTATCTGTGCTGCAGTAGGGGACTTTTGGGGGCTAAACTGAAGTATACCTCAGAAGCCATAAAAATAAAGGGCTTAAATGGCAAAACCAGTGTACCTTGCCCATGGAGACATGAGAAAAACACTTTCATGAATGCCAAGTGGTAGCAATGATGAGCTCTCATTTGTCAGCACAATGAACTGCAAGGAGTCAGGGAAAAAATCACCTCTATCTCTAATCAGGCTCTGCAGCTCTGATTTGGGACTTATGGGTGGCTTTGGCTGAGGACTGAGGATGCCAGGAGCAATTTCAGCCATGCCCAACCTGAGGTGGGCATGCATGGAAAGATGCAATTGAGATGTTGCTTCTGTGGCTCGCATGCTCTCAGTCAATTCCTTGTGAAATCCAAACATCAGAGGAGCTGCTTGAATGGATGAGGACCTGGGCAGTTCTTGTGCCCAGCAAGAGCCTTGATTGCATATTTAATTCTTTCATGAATGAGAGAAAGGCAGTATTTGTGCAGTCATCTTTTCTCCGCAAAAATGATTGCATCTTCCACCAGATAATCAACGGCTGTGAGCCATCCTGAGCTAAAATCACAGTGAAAGCACCATGTCTTCATTTTTCTGTGATGTTGCCATAGTGTCTTGAGTGTCTTTTTCTTGTGGAAGCTCAACTTTACTGGGATTTATATGGTAGTAAAACTAAAGTGTCAGTATTTGATTTTGGCTTCTTTGCTTCTTTTTTTTTTTTTCAGGTAGATGTATTTTTTTCGTGATAAGAGCTAGAGCTCCATTTAAAAGTGATGTGGGCCTAAAATAAAATTCTTCAAAGTTTCTCTAATTTTAGTTTTCTGACAGTCTTTTTCAAATACTTACATTTTCTTAGCACAAATATCTCTGTTGCCAAAAACTGGAAAGTATTGCTTCCCATTCAAATTTCCCTAAATTAAAAACAAACAAACAAATTGCTATAAAGTGGTTGGTGTTTTATGTTTCCTATTGGTTTAAACCTGTTTCATTTCTTCATTTAAAGACTGACTACTGTTCAGAGGTCAGCACAAATTGGGGTTACAGCCACTGCATCAGACAGAGTCCTCTAGGCTGTGAGAAGCTGGTCCTTCCCATATGGTTTGACAAAAACCTGGTCCAACAAAGGCTGCAGCTGAAGGTGTGCTCTTCCTCCCTCTCTGAAGAGTGCTGCAGGTGGGAGGTGGGAAGGAGCAGGTGAAGGTGGCCTGGAACCAGGGAGGGCTCATTGCTCGCCATCATGCTGCTGCTTGGAGCTCCCAGCTGATCTCCTGACTCCCAGGCATGCAAGCCATAGGGACTGACAATTAGATAAAGGAGAGCCTATTCAGGGTTATCATTTTGGGCACCATTTCTTGTAGTATTACTACTGCATTTCAGTAGAGGTAGGTGTGGGATCTCAGCACATCGCTCCGGATGTCCAGAGATGCCAGGAGAACCCTTGGGGGTCTCGGAAATCCTGGAATGTTGCCAAGAGTGTTTGGTGGCTTGATTTTGATCCATCCACAGAAGTGACAGCAGTTTGAGGACATGAGAATCACTTTAGAGTGAAGGGTGTAAAAGGGACACATTTAGAGGGTGAAATATAAACTTTAAGGTTTTTGGTACAGGGGGGTTATGGAGACAAGATGGAGGGATCAGGGCGTGTCTCGTCCTTCTTCTTTCTTCTTCTTGTCCTCCATCTCCTGTGGTGATGTTGGCACTTGGGGATTGGTTTATGGTGAAGGTGCACTTACTAACATGGGTGAAAAGTATTGGAAAATAAAGGTAAATATCATGTACGTAGATTTTAGTATAAAAAGACATGACTGCCCTGTGGGTGGTCAGAGTGCCCTTGGCTGCCTTGCAGATCAGACCTCTGTTGGGCAGACAGAAAATTTTGTAGATAAGAAACAATAAACAATCTGAAGACCGAAAAGCTGAAGAGTCCAGACTCGTCCTTTGAATCGCGTGCCACCCAAGAACCACCCTACCCGTGTCCGGGCAGAGACAGACAGCCGGACCCGACAGGTAGGTGCCCAACTTCTATCACATTAGCAGAAGATTTTCCGCCACTGCAGAGGCAGTAGCTGAGAGTCAACTGTCCTGAGCACAACGCTGTAAATGCATCTCTACATCCAACACAGACATTTGTAGAACCTGTAAAAATGGATATAAAATGCACATTAATTTTTTTAAGTTTATCTTTACTGCTGTCAGGGCTATAAAACCCAACTTTTTCTTCACGCCAGGGCACAATCAATCATGCATAAAATGATCTGGAAAGAAATTACCTTGCAGACCCATCTCTGAATGCTTTCTGTCAAGTCTGGGAAAAAAAATAAATTAAAAAGTCCAGTACATGTGTCTGAGCACTCAGAGGAGAGCTTGCAAAAGCTGTAGATGGTACATCTCTGTTACCCTGTCAAGGGAAAACTGCAGCAGCAGTGCTATTAATGTCAGGCTGTTTCTGCAGCCTGCATAGTGCTGTATTCTCCAGCACAGAAAAGAAGGGAAACAGGTGCTCCATCTCCTCAGCATCTGGTTTGGATGACCACAATACTCCAAACACCTGCACTCTGCAGTCCTGCCAAGCCTTGCCTGCTATTGTATTAAGCAGAATTATGTGCCTATAGCAATAAAAAACATTGTTTATCAGTTGTACCAGAGGAACACAGGTTGTGAGGAGGGGACAGAACACACAAACCTAGGGGAGAAAAAAATTAATAGGAGAGAAAATCTGTTCTGTAGCTTGAATGCTTTTGACCGTTAAAGGTTGGGGGGAGTTGATTTTGGTTTTGTGCAGAGACTGGAAAAGGGACACCAGCTTTTTTGGCAGGTTTTCCTGTCTGAACAGATAGTTGGCACTTGTTTTAAGAGGGTGATACCTTTTTAGTATCAGGTATCAGGTTTTAGAGCTTGAAGAGGAACTGCAGTTTCACATTTTAATACAGAATTGTTTTTACAGACTGTGATGGGTTTTATCTCTCTAGCTCTGACTATAAACATGATGATTCACATCTTACTAAGAAAGGATTTAAGGCTATTTAGGATTTAAACTGAAACTTTGCCCAGAACCTTAGATACTGAAGTTTATTCTATTTTAGGTTGCTCCTTCAGGGCTGGCAAAGCCATCTCCCTGGATGTGAAACAACCAAGACATTCCGAAAACCAAGTCAGGGCAGCACATTTCAGAGGATGCCGCAGCATGAGCCGTCCCAGTGAGGTCACCGGTATCACTTACGTCCTTAAAACCACGCACAGATTTTAGGACATTTTTAGGATGACAAGTTATTTGTTTCCAAAGCAAAGAATCGCTGCTCACGGTCCGTCTAGATACCTGTAATAGTCTTATTCTCTGCCCTTGAGAAAGGTGCTCGATTTAGGGGTATTTTCCTTTTCCCTCCATGCAAAGCCAGGATGGCAGCGTGTAGCTGCCTCCTAGGTGGGATTTTTAGTGGGAAGCACACGGGCCCTTGGAGCAGGAGAGGGAGAAGCCCCCCTGGCAGAAGCAGAAATGGGCCCCTGGAGAGGGAGAAGGAGAAGGAGAAAAAGAAGGAGAAGGAGAAGGAGAAGGAGAAGGAGAAGGAGAAGGAGAAGGAGAAGGAGAAGGAGAAGGAGAAGGAGAAGCCCCCCTGGAAGAGGCAGGCAGTGCCCCTGAAGCAGGAGCAGGAGAGGCCCTCCTGGCAGAGGCAGGCGGTGCCCCTGGAGCAGGAGCAGGAGCAGGAGAAGCCCCCCTGGCAGAGGCAGGCGGTGCCCCTGGAGCAGGAGCAGGAGAAGCCCCCCTGGCAGAGGCAGGCGGTGCCCCTGAAGCAGGAGATGGAGCAGGAGAAGCCCCCCTGGCAGAGGCAGGCGGTGCCCCTGGAGCAGGAGCAGGAGCAGGAGCAGGAGAAGCCCCCCTGGCAGAGGCAGGCGGTGCCCCTGGGGCAGGAGCAGGAGAAGCCCCCCTGGCAGAGGCAGGCGGTGCCCCAGGAGCAGGAGCAGGAGCAGGAGCAGGAGCAGGAGAAGCCCCCCTGGCAGAGGCAGGCGGTGCCCCAGGAGCAGGAGCAGGAGCAGGAGCAGGAGAAGCCCCCCTGGCAGAGGCAGGCGGTGCTGCCGTGCGGGAGGTGCGGCAGCTCCTGGCGGCGCGGCGGGGCCGGTGCCTTGGCCGGGAGCCCCAACTAGCGACGGCAGCAGGAACGGCAGCGCCCGGCTGCGGGGTGGGGGGGAGGAATTTGGGCCGGGGAAAAAGCTTTAAAAACGTGCCTTGGCCCCTTGGAGGCTGCCCTGGAAATGTCCCTGGCATTGGACTCAGGTGTCAGCGCTGAAAGCCAAGCGCGGGCTGCGCTGCGTGCGATGCAGTGCGGCCGGCGGGGCGAGGGAGGGAGGGAGTTCTGCACCTCTGCTCCACGCTGGTGGGACACAGGGTGCTGCACCCAGCTCTAGGAACCCGACACGAGAAGGACACTGAGCTGCAGGAGCAGGTCCAGAGGAGAGACACGAAGATGATCAGAGGGCTGGAGCACCACTCCTCTAAAGATGGGATGAGAGAGCTGGGTTTGTTCAGCCGTGGGAAGACCTTAGAGCGCCTTCCAGTACTCAAACGGGGCTTATGAGAAAGTTTGGGACAGACTTTTTAGCAGGCTCTGCAGGGATAGGACAAGGTATAATGGTCAGACTGAAAGGGAATAAATTTAGACTAGACGTTAGGAAGAATTTTTTTACAATGAGGATGGTTAAACATAGGAACAGGCTGCCCAGAGAGGTGGTGGACGCATTACCCACATTATCTAACATTCAAGTTGAAGATGACCCTGCTCACTTTGATTAGATCACCTTAAAATAATCCTCCCAGCCCAAACTATTCTATGAGTCTATGAAGATTAAATCCTTTTCTCTCATCTTTTAGAAAAATGTTTCAGGATGGGAGAGAAATTGACACTTGAGAAGTATGGCTTTGCTGAGAAAAACATCTCCTCTGACTGGCATTAGGAATACTTTACTGACAGGAAATTCTTTCGTGGACATTTGGACATGACGATATAAACAGGTAAAGAAAATCTGACAGTGCTCATGCAAAAAGTAGAGTGCTTAAGTACTCAGCTCGAGAACATAAAGGGACACCTGCAGGACAACATATGGAGCACTGGGTTTTGTTAGATAACAGCTCTTTTTCTTTTTCTCTGCAATGTTCCATCTAACTTCCCAATTTACTACATCTCACACATAAATGGCAGCGTTTTAAGATCCACAGGAATGGTGGAATCATGGTGTGGGACATAAAGTTGAAACAGACTGAAACATAGAGTGGGAAAATGAGAATAGACAGGAAGTATCATTTACTATTCAAAGGGTTGATATATATAAAGCACGTGCACTCACCCACTGCTGTGCTCCATGGATATGATTAAAGAGAAAAACGCGTGCTCAGAGAACTTGGTTGTTGCTACACTAGTGAAATTACATGAGAAAGAAAGCGCTTGCAGATCCATTTTTTCTGTCTAAGCAGATGCATCTTCTCAGTTTTACTCTGTTTTTACAGCAACCACTATGACTAATTGCATATTTGGAAAAAAAATTGGGAATCTTATTTCCAGCACATGAAGCATGGTGATTAGCCATCACTGAATTCAGTTCCAAGACTGAATAAGCAATGCGCTTGTTGGCCCCTTTGTAAAAATGATGAAATTGAAGGTTAAGAATACATTTATCTATATATTGTACATGGAGAGGAAGATATAAAAATATACATATTTAACTGGTAGGAGCTCATATTTTAAGATTGGCAGTTTGAAGACCACTCATAATAACAAAAATGTGATTGGAGGCTTCTAAATCTGTGTCATCATCTTCCAAATTGGTTAAAGGATGCAGTTGCACTCAGAAAAGTAGCTAAACAAACTTCTGATCCCTAGGGACTGAGCTCACTGGCTATCACTTGTGCAGCCAGGAAAATCCAGTTCTTAGCAAATGACCACTTTTTCCTGGTAATGATTAAATAGGTTCCACAAGATCATTTGAGAAGTGGTTTGTTTAAATATCATTTACTTGAAGGCCATTAAGTCTCTCGAGTTCAAGGGTAGCAAGGGAGATAATGTCACAGCAATGATATCACATCTCTATTTTATGACACAAACTGTGCCATAAATCTTACTTTGTACATGATTTAGGTGTGGAGAAAGGCTGTTTTATTAATCCATCTTATCCTTCACCTCCTATCAAGGCAGTTCATATTAAGAAAGGAGGTTGGGAGGATAAGGAAGTTAGGATGTTTGCCATAAGCTGTCTCTGTCAGGTACAGTCACTGCACTGTGAGATCTCTTCTGCAGAGTGAACTTGTCACAGTGCCATTATGCCACACACCCTTGATTCTCCTTCTCCTAACAAACAATTTGTGTATTTGCTTAAAGCCAGTCACTTGGTCTCTGATGATTTTGGATGCTGTTTCAAGGTTCACTCTAGGGATGCTGTCCACAAGTTGTTTATCTAGCAAAAAGCAGAACGGGTGGAAGCCTGGCTCTGCGGAAGTGGGTGGCAGAGCTCCAGTTGTATGAATTGAGGCCAGGATCTCTTTCCCTTCGTGTTCCCATAAAGTGAATTAAAAAAAATAATGTGAAAGTACAGAGTAAAGTTCTTCATGATTATTAATTTGCACCATATCCTGCCATTCATACACAGGCACCAATGCCTTTGAAATCACTGAGTCAATGGGAGACTTGTCTGACAAAGAATTACAGGATTACATCCTCAAATTGTTGAAGTTTCATGTGCGTAACTGAACAGAATTTCCTTTGCGATGAAGAAAAAGCCCCTTGTAAGGTTAAAAAGTGAATCTGATTTTCATATTTTTCTGAGTCTGTGCTTCTTGCATTGGGTCTCATTTTCGGAAACACAGACTTGGAAACAGCCCAAAACTTTTTCAGCACCTCATCATTATGAACTCAGCATTTCTGTGTGAATGTAATTTTTCCAGACCTCACTGACTAGACAAGGAGGCAAAGCTTAATCAATTGGGGCATGCTTGCCACATCCACTACAGCAAGGGAAGAAAAGTGGAGGAGGTTTAAAAATGGGCACCAATACACAAAGTTGCTAAAGTGAATGCACTCACACTACCAGGGCAGTATTAAAATTATGCCTGATAAGATACCTATAGGAAGCAGCACTGAAACTAAGACCATTAGAAGCAATGGGATTTATTGTGAAACAGCATTTGGATTTACCAGGAACTGTGTGGACTGAGAAAGATGCTATGTATGAGAATGATACTCATCTAAATAGATGGTTTACCTGGGTTTACTTAGCTTGCCAGAATTTTGCTGTGTTTATAGTTCCTCTGTGGTGGCCATTTTATTTCTGACCAGAGCACCACATGCAGTCAGCTTTAATCCACAAAAAGAAATCTCCACCATCAGCTACCCATTTCTGCCACATGGACTCAGATAGGCAGAAATAGGCATCAGTTTCTTTTTCACCTTAATGTTTTGCCCACAGTCTTGAGCACACAGAGGTTTGACAACTTAGGAAACTCAATATTTCAGGGATTTTGTTCTGAAACTCTCTCTGTTCCCACCACTTCACTGTAGCTGCCCAGCCTTACATCCTGTCCTGGGAATGAAGTGCATGGAACTGAGAGAGGAGAGGGACCAGCAGCTGGTGAAAAACCTGATAGTTCCCTTTTAATACTTACACTCTTTTTGCAACTCTTCCTATCCAGATTTCCATTTGCTTAAAACTGTCTTTATCTGAGAACAAAGCAATGCCTCTGAGCTTGTCCTCTGAGCTTGTTCTAATCCAGCTTAGGCAAGGACATACTTTCTCTTGGGGAAACAACCACTGGCCCAGCCCTGGCCTTGTACCTGATAGGTGGCCACAGGCTTGCCCATGAGTAGGTGTGAACACCACTGTCTGGATTCATCCAGTGAACTTTGTTCAGAGACTACTGTTTAACACTTCCAGGCATGTTTTTTTGTACCACAGGCTCATCACCTGCTGCCAGAAGAGAGCTGCTGGGGAAAGCTGCTGAGCTGCCATCCTGCCCCAAAGCACCATTCATGCCCTGGGCTGTCCCCTGCCTTCTGTTGGCTCGAGCATTTGGGGGAAACCTAGTTCAGGGAGCCAGAACATGTTGCTGTTGATCTGGCCCACTCTGTTGAACTGACCCACTGGCTTTATTCATTCAGTTTTTCTGAACTCAGCTTTCTGCTCTGGTCCCATGAAAGCCTCCAGGGAGCAGAGACTATTGAGTGGGAAGGAATCACTTGGGCATTCACACAACCAACGTTAACTAAATTTGTTAGCTGTAGAGCAGTCTCAAAGGATGGGGAGGAGAGATAAAAGAAAAGAAAGACTATTTCCAAGAAATCCAGTTCCAAGGAATCAGTGTGTCATCGGTTCTCCCTTTGTGAATGAGAGAGTTCACGTGGGACACAGCAATGGTGAACAAGTGCTTCTCTTGTGTGTAAAGCTTCAAGTAAAGCTCACACCTTAACAGACATCAGAACCCAACCACAAGACACAATTCCCCACAGACCAGGCTGCATTGGCTCTGCTGTTCACAAACCTACTCATTTCTTTTTACTCTTTGATAAGATCTGGTGGTTCACTGCTGTCTAATGCAGTAGATGAGTGAAAAAGAACCAGGTGATCAGATTATTTTCTGCTCTTGCATAATGAAACATGATAACTCCTGCAGAGGTGTCAGGACTGGTAAGCCTACTGATCAGGCTGCACCCCTGCAGTTTAGGAAAGGTCCTGATAGGCTTTGTTTTCACCTCTTTCTAACCTGTCTGTATCAGATGTGCCATGCTAGTTCCCCTGCTTCATTTTGAAAAGAAAATGAGATCTTTATGAGAGGAAAACCATGGAAGAAGGAAACAATCAATATTATGCAGGGTTGCCCTGGGGTATATGGTATGCAGGGTTGCCCTGGTGGTATTTGGTCAGATCTAATGAAAATAACTATTTTTTCACCAGTTATTTTGGAAGACAATTCCAAGTAACTGTGCATCCTGCTATAAAGAGATTTTCCTGCAAATTTCTTTCCTTTCTTGGATGTGTATATCTGCACTACATAAAGGCCTCAATTATTAGAAAAGGTCTTGTTTTTAAAAATACACTTAACACCTCCTATCTAAATCTTCTCTCATAAATTAATCCCTTCAAATGACACATCCTTTTTCTTGTAGTTTAATCCAATTACAGAATGTAGTTTCAGTAAGCAGAGAGGGGAATTATTTCAATGACATGTCTGTTCCCTATGGTAAAAGTTTGATTTGGGCCTTTCTTGTGATTCTATTCTTGAAAAATCATGTTTAACATTTTGTCCATAAGAGCTGGCCAAAAATGGTATGATCCATGGTAATTTTTGGGAAGACATGGTGGCTAATTTCTGAATTTTTGATCATCCAAGATTAAATTTTCGAAAAACTTGTTTTAAGGTTTTCTTCCTGTCATCTCTACTCCTTTCTTTCTCATGCCTTTTTACAGAGAACTGAAAGAGAAGAAAAGCTAAAAAGGGCAGAAAACTTGTTGAATTACTTGTCCTTTTCTACTCAGTTCAGAGACTAGAGTATTCTTTTCACCCATAGATGTAGTTACTAACCCAAATATATGTTAGCTCTACAGCCTCTTTAAATTATTATTTCCTGTGCTCATGGAGAAAACTTTTCACAAGTCCAGACTGTTTTCCACCATAATTACTAGGATTCTCTCCTTGTGGATCTTCTGGACCTTTACCTTTGCCTGTTTCAAATTACCTAAAATGCATTGACAGGACACACCAACAAATAAATGGATAACTGAGAAGCTAATTTGTAAGTATGCAAAGCTTCCTTAATGCTACCTGGAAATGACTGGTTAGAGTTCAAATCAGCAACAGAGGTGACAGATGTGTTGTCAGTTTGCTAGAAAGCAGATGGAGAAGTAGGCAGAACTTCTGGCCTGCCTCATGAAGCAGGCTCAAACTGATGCTGCCTTGAGACCTTCCTTAGTCAGTGGGAGATTTGTACCAATTTCATTAAGCCTTCACTGTGCAGTTGAAATACAAAGCTATTCACTGGGTATGCTGAGTTAAATACATAGATTTGGATTATGTGTCTGCTAAAACACCTGTGGAGATTGCCAGTTCTCATTATGTTTTCCAGAATCTAACTCTCCATCTGGGAATGGACTTTGTTTAGCCCTGCCTTGGTTTTGGTATTTGAGTTGTGAGCCCTGGTCATTCCTGACAGCAAAAGGTACCAGGGAATTTTGTGCAAAACAGAGATCAGCCAAGATTCCCAGCCAGAAGCTTATTTGCTTTGTAAGTATTTCTATTCCCCTTCTTTCTGGTTAGTCCTCCTGACCTTTCATTTCAATTATTGACAGAAGGGGGGAGAAAAAAGAAAAAACCCAAACCACAAAATCAAAACACCTATTGTCCCCAGGAGAAATGCAGCAGACCACATAAGCACTGCCTGACTCACTACATTATCCACCAGTACCTTCCAGCAAAAGCAGGGATAGGGAAAAGCACGGGCCAGACAAGGAGAGCTCTGGGCCAGCCACCTTCTGCTCCCTTTCCCCAGGGCTGTCTGTGCCTCTGCCCAGCCTCCCACAAGGGCACTGCAGCCAGGCTCCACCTGCACATGGTTGGCCTGTCTGGTTGCCTGCAGGGAAAGGCTTCTCCTCTTTCTTCTCCCCAGACTTCAGGGCAGGAGGCTGGGCACAGGCATTGGCACGGGCTCTCTTTTGCCATCTGCGAGCAGTGGCGTGGCCCTCGCTGGTACTGCACACACCTTGGAGTGAGAGGAATTGTTGGAGCAGTGGCCGGTGAAAAGTGAAACGCCCAGGCTAGATAAGTGTCCAGCCAACCTCCAGCCAGTAAGGCACTTCCCCAACCCGGAGTCAGGGGCTTGTGCCCAAGGCGATGTCAGGCCTTGCGGACGTGTGGCCGCAGTAAAGAGCTCCGAAGTCGCAGGATGAAATGAAGAGGCGACCCTCAGTTTCTTCGGGGGGGTGGTTTTATTGGTAGGGAAACGTGCAGGTTCGGTGGAAGAAGCTGAGAGCCCCGAGGCAGGGAAAAAGCCTCGGTTTTACTGAGGGTGGGAGGGGTGAAAGATAGCAAATCAGAGAGGGATACATTAAGGATTGGCATGATCGGAGAACCCATCAAACACAGTTGCGGGAGGGACCCTGGCCCCTAACCCAATCACTCGACACCCTGGCCCGAACTCTCTAGAAAAAGAGGCAGGGGTGTCGAGTGACAGGCAGGCTGCCAGGGGTGGGGAACAAGAAAGATACATTTGGTATCCAAGACAACTGGGGAGGGGTTTGGGGATTGACACAAACTGGTAACAGGACAGGACTTTCTGAGAGAACAATGGAGGGAAAACTGAACAAGCATAAAACACACCACAACATCTCCCCCTTTTTCGTTTAAAAATAAAAGAACTGTAAGGGCAAACACTGTTCAAAATGAAGTTTCAGCCTGCTCCGCGTCGCTAGAAACCGAGCTGGAGTCTTCAGGATCGGAGTTTTCTGATGAAGCGGTGTCAACTCTTTCTCCTTCTTCTTCTGAGACTTCCGCTCGGCTGACGTCTGGGACATTGATGGTCCTGGATATAAGTCTCTTTACGAGTCCCCAGACTACGGAGCAGGCGATCAAAACAATAAGTAAAACTAAAAGGGTGGCAAGTATAGTTTTCAGGATGGACTCAGCCCAGCTTGACAGACCCCATCCTTGAAAGAGGTCCCCCAGCCAGTCTGATGTCTGTTGTTTTATTTGGTGGACAAGGCTTTGCATTTTATCTATGGCCACCCTTGCGTCCTCAGCCCGAGATGACAAATTAAGGCAGCAGAGGCCCTCAAACTCCTCGCAGTGGTGGTGATGCAGTAAGAGCAGGAAGTCAATTGCCGCGCGATTTTGGAGGGTCGCTTTCCTTGTAGTTTCTTCGTCTGTGAGGAGGTCTGATAGCGTCGCTGACGTTAAATTGGCTTGCTTAGCTACCCAACACTCCAGGTGGGCCAATTCACCTAGAGACTTGGCCACAGACACCCAGGGCAAAAACAGGGTGAGGGCTACAGCTTTTGGTTTCGACCGATGTTCAATTTGGGAGTCACAATCCGGGTTGAGATCTTTGAGATCTCTTTTGGAGCGGGCCGAATTTGGTTGTGCTCTTTTCATTTTCCAATCGCGAATTTGGGTAATGTTGGGTGTAAGCAGCGACAGCCGCCCAAAAGTGCAGATACCTCCGGTTAGACGAGCGGGGATGCCAGCCCAAGCTCGGTCTCCGCAAATGAAAAAGATACCTCGGGGCAGGGACAGCGGTTGGCTACCCAGGGTGGAAGCAAGTGGCATCTCGATGGTCATTCGACACCACTGGGCAGCTTTGTACTCGGGCCTTGATGGTTTGATCCACGAGTACCTGCTGTCCCAAGGGTTAGGGGCGAACTGAAACCAAATACAGAGGGAAGCATTGGCTGAGCCGAGCAAATCAAGCTCTGGAGGTTCAGAGCTCAAAGGGACCAGCCCCTTGACTCCTTCTCCCCAGGCATTTTGTGCATTGATTTTTAGAGGAGGGGTCTTGGATAAGAGGGAGGTGAGGGAAGTATTGAAAGGGGAGGGAAACTCATTAAGGGAGAGAGGGATCCCCACAAGGCATGACGACATCGGGTCCTCTGCTGAGCCCATATCTAAACATATGTGTTCTTGGCCAAGGGCACTCGCGAGGGTGCGCCAAACGTTGGCCTTGGGCTGGGGGACGATCCATGGGCCCACTGATGGCATCAGGGTCCAGATGAGGACGGCTGTCAAGCGGGCTAAGATGTAGACACGTTCCATTGGGGGAAAACTAAAAACAAACAAGAGACAGACATAAGGAATGACTCTGAATCAGGTCCTGCCCGGGGCAGGGAGAGGGTTAAACTGGGAGTGGCTCCATCCCTGGGAGCTTCCGCCGCCGCCGCCAACATGCCTCCGTGACCTGTTCTACGTTTTCTGCTCTCAGAGTCTTCCCAGGGCGGAAGGGCTTGACCCACTTAGCGGGGATCCATCTCGGACCTGAGGGGGTGGACACGCAAGCGTATCCCCTCCCCCAAGTCACTAGATCGAAAGGCCCCTCCGTTTTCCAGGTCTCCGGATCCTTAATCAGGACAGGAGGCCTGACCCTGGCCTGCAGCTGCTCATGTCTCCCGAAATGTCGCACGATAGGCGGATTGAGATTTTCGAAAGAACAGTTTAGGAAGTTAATGGTAAAAAGCGCCTTCGCGAGACGGATATGGGGGGACTCCACCTTCACAGCCACTCGCTGTTGTTCTAAAACTCTCTTTAGGCTCTGGTGGGTCCTTTCTACCACGGCTTGGCCTGTCGGGGAATAGGGGATGCCGGTCTTATGCTCTATTCCCCATTGTTGCAGGAAGCTTCGCAGCTCCCTGGATTTATACGCCGGGCCATTGTCTGTTTTCAGGACCTTGGGGATGCCCAGGACAGCAAACGCTTGAACTAGGTGTTTTTCACAATCTGCTGCCTTTTCCCCTGTGTGGGCAGAGGCATAGACTGCACCGGAGAAGGTATCCACTGAGACATGTACGAATTGCAGACGGCCAAAGGCAGGGATGTGGGTAACATCCATCTGCCACACCTCGCAACTAGATAGACCTCTGGGGTTAGCTCCCAAGGGTATTGTTGGGAGCTGGTGGGACTGGCATTGAGGACATGTAGCCACGATCGCCTTGGCCTGTTCGCGTGTAAGATGGAATTGTCGAACAAGGCCAGGGGCGTTCTGATGAAATTGCTGGTGGCTGATCTTGGCCTGACTGAACAGATCAGGGAGTGGGGCAGCTTGAACAGGAGCGGCAAGGGCGTCAGCACGCCTATTGCCTTCCGCAATAAATCCAGGCAAATCGGTATGTGACCTGACATGCATCACATAAAAGGGTTGCTCTCGGTGGGAGACTAAGTTCACAAGTTTAGAGAGCAAGTTAAACAAAGGGATGTTTGATACCTCTTGTAAAATTGCATTTTCGGCTCTGGAAACTACACCCGCGACATAGGCTGAATCAGTGACCAAATTGAATGGTTCAGAGAACCTCTCAAAGGCTCTGACGACTGCGTCCAACTCAGCAACTTGAGGTGAACCTTCCACCTCTGTGACATCTGCCTCCCACCGCTGAGTCTGAGGATCTTTCCAAGTCATCACTGACTTGTGGGATGCTCCAGACGCGTCTGTAAAAACTGTCAAAGCCTTCAGAGGAGTTCTACTCTGAACTGATTTTAGAGACAATGTGAATTCCTGATTGAATAATTTGTGGGCCGGCCGATCTACTGCGATTTGGCCGGTGTAGCTGTCCAAAGCCAGTTGAAGCATCTCATTTGTTTCCAGAAGGTTATCAATCATCTTTCTTTTTAGATGGCCTGAATCGAATTTTAAAGGAATGTGGATGCAGTCAAAGTCACAACCTGCCAACTCTCTGATCCGTGATCTAGCCTTTCTGATCAATTCTGCCACCAGCTCGGCTGGCTGCGTCATCCTTTTGGACCTGTGATGGCTGAGGAACACCCACTCTATGATTAAGAGGGGATCCCCCGAGCCCCGGTCCTTGCCCTTGATGGAATCATCCCACTGGAAAATCACCCCATGGAGGTGTGGCAGCTTACCTAGAACAATGAATTTAAATGGCAGGCCCGGGTGATATCTGTGGGCCTGCCTGGCCGAGATGGAGTTTTGGATCTTCTCCAGCGCTGTCTGGGCCTCTGGGGTAAGGGACCTTGGAGAACTAAGCTCTTCTCCCCCTTTCAATAAATTGAAAAGGGGGGCTAGGTCTTCTGTTGGAATGCCTAGCCAAGGCCTTACCCAATTCAAGGACCCACACAGCTGGTGGACATCTGCCAGGTTTTTGATGTTAGTTTTAATAGCCAATTTTTGCGGAACAATGGTCCGCTTCGTTATTTCCAGGCCCAGGTACTTCCAGGGTGGCATCTGTTGAATCTTATCTTGCTGGAGCTCGAACCCTGCAACAACCAATGCATCGATTGTTAGGTCAAGCGCGTGGGTAAGTAGGTCGTTGGTCGGAGCGCACACTAGGATGTCATCCATATAATGGTAAATGATGGTGTCTTTGGTGGCTGCACGTACTGGGGACAGCAAGGAGGCGACGTACCATTGGCAGATCATCGGGCTGGCCTTCAGGCCTTGCGGAAGAACTCGCCAATGATAGCGCTTGCTTGGGGCTTCACGGTTGATGGCAGGAACCGTGAAGGCGAAACGCGGAGCATCGTCCGGGTGTAAGGGAATTTGGAAAAAGCAATCTTTTATGTCAATTACGACCAAATTCCAATTTTGGGGGAGCATCGTTGGGGACGGCATCCCTGGTTGGAGAGGCCCCATATCTTCAATGATGTTGTTAATTTGGCGGAGGTCGTGAAGGAGCCGCCACTTATCTTTGTTGGGCTTTTTGATAACGAACACTGGGGAGTTCCACTCTGACATGGTCTCCACCAGGTTGCCCTTGAGTAGCTGCTCCTTAACAAGCTCATTGAGCGCCGCTAATTTTTGCTTGTTGAGCGGCCACTGCACTACCTGTACTGGTTTATCAGATTTCCAAATCAGTTTCCAGGTAGGGCGCTCATCAGTGACCGCTGCCCGAAAAACCTGGGGAGCTGCTGGGAGGTCAATTCGGGCTCCCCACTGGGCCAAGAGGTCTCTCCCCCACAGGGGTTCCGTGTAATCTAATACGAATGGGCGCACTGAAGCCAATTGCCCATCCGGCCCCGTAATTTGTACAACGCTCTTTGATTGACGTGCCAATTGTAAACCCCCGACACCTCGGACGTGGCCAGGCGCGTTTTGCAATTCCCAATGTGACGGCCATTCCCGGGAAGGAATGATCGTTACATCTGCTCCTGTGTCCAACAAGCCTTTAAGAGGCTTGCCCTCTCCCCCTTTTGAGATATGACAGGTGACATGAGGCCTTTCTCGCCCCAGGACCTGGGCCCAAGCTACTGTTGGATTTTGGAGTTCAGCCGGAGGAAACCCCAGGGCCCAAGTTATTTCGGGAACAGGGATCGCTTGTGCGATCACCTGTCCCTTGGGCAGGAAAGTGGGGGGTTGGACACAGTGCAGCCCCACGGCGAACAGTCCCGGGTCAGATGGCAGAAGACCTGGAATTATGTTCACCTCTAAAGGTGTGTGCTTAGTGTCTCCGACAACGACGTACTTACACCTTATCCGCCCCCAGTTTCCTGGGCATTCCGGGCTGACTGACACGAGTTGAAAATCGGAGTTCTTAAGATGTAGTGGCTCCGTCAGCTGCAGCCGGAAGGGTCTGAAAGCAGAAAAGGTAGTTAGCACGGGTCTAGGTTGGAGACATGCAACATGTGACAAGTCCGGTGAGAATATGTCTTGTTTGGCAGGCGGCGGTCCCTGAGATCTCCCCTCCCTGCGTGGTGTTAGTTGTCCCGCCCTATTTTTATCATGGCGCAGGGGGGAACTGCGCTCAGATGTTAGTTTTTTGTCTGGGTTTTCCCCAGGAGTCCCTGCCCCCTTTTGAATTCATAAAATTCCCGCCGCAGCGGGCAGTCGGGCATCCAATGCCCGAGCTTTCCGCACAGATGGCAGGGTGATTTGGCGGCGGAAGGACCGGGAGCAGGCGAGCGGCAGGTGGCTTCAGAGAAGGTGTTTTCAGGCGCCTCTTCTGCGGCGCTGACTCGGGGTGGCAGCTGTTTTTTCTTCTCTCCCTCTCTAGATGGCATGATTAGGACTTTCCGGGTGCAGACTTCGAGCATATCGTGCAGCGAGGGGGGTGGGTGCATCGGGAGGCTGAGGATGGCATCCCTACACGCAGAGTTTGCATTCGTGGATGCTACTTCCTTCAGGATATGTTCCCGGGCAACTTCGTCCGCCACTTGCTGCTCGACAGCTTTTCGAAGACGCTCGACAAAATCGAGGAAAGATTCCTCGGCGCCCTGAAAGATTCTGGAAAAAGAAAGGAGAGGAGCCGCCCCCGGCAGCGCCAGGAACGCTTTCTCGGCTGCCCGCGCTGACTCCCGGAGGGCTTCCTGGGGGATGGCACTCGCCTGCGAGTGCCCATCTGCCCAGTTGCCGGTCCCAAGGAGTTGATCGATGGCTAGGACATTGCCCGTTAGGTCCAGCCCCGTGTGGGGCCGTTCCCACAGGCTCGGGAGGGCCTCCGTCACTCTCCTCTTCCAGGCTGCCTCCCACATAGCCCGCTCGGTGGGATTGAGCAGACACGTGAAGAGGCGCCGGATGTCAGAGGGGGTGACATCGGCTTCGGTAAGTGTTGCCTGCAACACTCCCCGAAAGTATTCGCTGTCCCGGCCGTAATCTTTCTGTGCCTTGCACAGCTCCTTAATTTGTGAATGGTGTAAGGGGACCCACTGGCGACGCACCCCACCATCTCCCTCTGGATGGTAAACAACCGGGGCTGCGGATGGTATCGCAGCAGACCCCGGTTCCCGGTTCCCAACTGCTGCCCCCCCCCCGGAACCCAAAGCGCGGGAGCCGGCAGGGAGAGCGTGGGAACCGGGAGAGGAGGAGGTAGGGGCGTGGCTGGGAACTTGAGCAGGGCAATCCGATATCGAGGGACCCTCCCAGGAGGCGGAGACAAGGGGTGGAACCTTTTGACTGGCAGGGGGTGGAGAGATGGGAGGTGGTATGGGAGGGACCGAGGGAGGAGCTATGGGCGGGGATGTGGGAGGAGAAAGGGGAGGGACTACTGAAGAGGAGGTTTCTGGAAAGGAGGAGGGACCAGGAGGGGGGAAGGACGAGGGGGTAGAACACTGGGAGTGGCCGACTGGCAGGAAGGGGTTGGAGCTTGGGAAAAAGGGATTCTGGGGAGAAGAAGAGGGCTTTCCCGCCATTTCAGCCATGTGGTTGCCTCCATCTTGGGCCCCATAGGAGCCATTTTGGGGAATTGGAGGCGACTGGGAGCAAACTGGGGACTTAGAAATTAGGGTTTTGGATTTTGGGGTTTTAGAAACTGAGGACCTGGGGGCAGGAACAGGGGAGGTAGGGGAAGACGAGGAGCCCCTAAGAGACTGGCCAGGACTCTTAGGGCGGGGGGGCCGAGGATTTTGAAGGGGGCTAGGGGACGAATGGTCACCCTGCGCGGGGCTGGAGCGCGCTGCACCTTTCAGAATCCCGGTTTTACATTTGTGGGGACGGGAAGAAGGGTTAGGGGTAGAGGGAGAGGCGGGAGAACTGGGGCACGAACTAAAACTGACCGAAGGTTTTTCTGAGTTTCCTCCTGCTTTCAAGATAGATCGAATTTGTGAAATCCAAAAAGCTAACGGAGAAAGCGAGGTGTCTCGTGATCTAATCAAGTTTGATAACTTGGCATTTGCCCTCTGCCAAAAGGCAGGATCTTTAATTAGATCGGGGGAGACTTCGGGAAACTCAGAAAAAAGCCATCGGATTAATTTTTTAACTTCCTTTTTATCAACGGAACAACCCCCCCCAACTAGGATACCCACAACTTGGTAAAACAGCCCCTTCTGAGCTGCCGAGAGCGAAAACTTTGCACCCATCGCTCGATGTTATAAGTGGCAGCTGCGGAAAAGCCCCCCCCGTTCCAGTAAACGCGAAAGAAAAAAAAATAAGGGTGCCCACCCCCGGCCCCTGTCTAGAGAAAAAGAAGGGTGGTGACGAAACACCAATAGAGGGGAAGGCGACAGGGAGAGTAGCAGAATACTCACGAAGTCCGGAGGCGACAAACGAAAAGCTGGAACGAGGGGTTTCCTGCGACAGGACGACTCCCAGGTGCAAGGAGCTGCCGTCCAGGGTCCCTGGGGAGCGCTACCTCGCGCACAAGGTCTGCTCGACCACAGGGTAGTTCCGCGACCGCTGGGATTCTCGAAATCCCGTCCGTGGGGTCCACAAATCCGAGAAAAGGGGGGGCCCCGCGCCGGGCGCCAAAACTGGAGCAGTGGCCGGTGAAAAGTGAAACGCCCAGGCTAGATAAGTGTCCAGCCAACCTCCAGCCAGTAAGGCACTTCCCCAACCCGGAGTCAGGGGCTTGTGCCCAAGGCGATGTCAGGCCTTGCGGACGTGTGGCCGCAGTAAAGAGCTCCGAAGTCGCAGGATGAAATGAAGAGGCGACCCTCAGTTTCTTCGGGGGGGTGGTTTTATTGGTAGGGAAACGTGCAGGTTCGGTGGAAGAAGCTGAGAGCCCCGAGGCAGGGAAAAAGCCTCGGTTTTACTGAGGGTGGGAGGGGTGAAAGATAGCAAATCAGAGAGGGATACATTAAGGATTGGCATGATCGGAGAACCCATCAAACACAGTTGCGGGAGGGACCCTGGCCCCTAACCCAATCACTCGACACCCTGGCCCGAACTCTCTAGAAAAAGAGGCAGGGGTGTCGAGTGACAGGCAGGCTGCCAGGGGTGGGGAACAAGAAAGATACATTTGGTATCCAAGACAACTGGGGAGGGGTTTGGGGATTGACACAAACTGGTAACAGGACAGGACTTTCTGAGAGAACAATGGAGGGAAAACTGAACAAGCATAAAACACACCACAACAAATTGTCACTCATCTTTTCCCACCTCTCCAAGCTGGGAGATGAGATGAAGGTCAGTAATGTGATATAGCTTTTCCCAACCCAAAAGCAAAGCCTGTTACTGCTGCTTGGGATAAAACACAAGTGTTCTCCCAAGTAGTGCAATGAACTGGCAGCTTTGTAGCCTGCCCCCATGGGTCAGGGCATTTGTAAGTGATGCTTTGCAGTCTTCCAAGATTCACAAAAATGCTCCAAAAGGGGGAAATTGCCTTCAGTTTCCAGGATCCTCACAGGATCCATGGAGGACAGGTATTAGCAAAAGAAACTGTTCTTCTACACTGCAATGTGCCAACTACATCAACAGCATTGAATCCAGCACTACCTCAAGCCAGCGTTCAAATCAGGACTGGCTGTCAGCCAACAGATCTGGAAAAAAGGCATCAGGAAATGCATCTTTGAATAGAAAGACCCTTTTCAAAAAACAGCATCCCCAAGCCCTCCCTATGGCCCATGCTCTTGAACCTGCTGCCCTGACTAGCTAAAGCTCCTAGCTCATTAAAGAACGGTGTGCAAAGAAATTCACTTTGCAGGCTGCCTGAGGCAGCTCTGGGAACATCTCAGACACACTGAAAAACAAAGCCAGTAATCATTTAAATTATTACCAGGAAACCCTGAGCACCATTTTTGCAAATAAAAGAAGCAGTGGCAAAAGGGGTGCAACTCCCAGGGCTGAGGTTTTCCTTCTCAAAGACAACTTCCCAAGACATCTCTTAGGATATCTCCTCAGAGGCATTTCTTAGAAACCAAAAGAGCACAGAAGTGTGACTCCTTCTCAAACACAGCAGCCTGAGTAAGTTAGAGGTCCTGAGAAAGGCCGGTCCAGATGAAGGTATTAGTTAGAGGCATCAAGGGAGTGTTTTGGCTGTAATTTTAAGATGTGGAGGAAGTGGGGGAAAAGGTGAGCCTAGGAAGAGAGCACAAAATAGGTCCAGACCAACTGTTGACAAAGGTCAGAGCACTTCTAGAGGGTAATTCTCAGTCTTTTTAGGTTCTTCCCACCCTCTGATCACCAGATGTGTGCCCCAGCATGCTAGTCCTGGGGGTTTTAGGAGGAACTGAGCCTAGCCCCACCATGCTGGCAGCAGGAGGCCAGCTGGCTTGTGGTTCACCTCTCTGAGATGAGACTCACACCTAATTAAGCCCCAGCAGGGCCTTTTCAGAAACATTAGCATCACTTTAGCCTCTTCAATACCTTCCAGCCTTGGAAAGGCTGATGCCAACACCATGACTACCCAGGTGCAAGCAGTGCAAGCCAGGAGCCAGGCCAGCACCCTGCCCCACTCCTTGGAAGCTGTTCTGGGCAGCTCTCTGTCCTCCTGGCCAGCTCCCTGTCTCTCTAGAGCACAGACAGCTTCAGAGCCTGCTTTTCCCAAAGCAGAGGAATCTGTCTGAACCAAGACAGCTGGGCTTGGCTGGCTGGTGGAGGACACGGGAGGCAGAAAGTGGAACCTCTGCCTAGGAGTGTTTGGCAGGACCTGGGGGAAAAGGATGAGTCCTGTGCTGTCTGGCAAGGAGTGATGGTGTCAGGTTAGGGTGCTCTGGCATGTGCTCATGACAAGTGTCCCCAGGAGCTGGACAATCAGGCTGAAGCACATAGTGTGGGCAAAATTTGTCTCACTCCTCTCCATACCATTCTTGCTGCTGCTCTGGGGGTGAGCTGGAGAGAAAGTACCCAGCATGTCAGAACACCATGTCCCAAAATCCTTACCTCATGGGGTGTATTTTGCATCCATTGAAAAAGCAGACCCTTTTATATATTTTGTTTGCTGCCTGCCTGCTTGCACATGGTGGCTGCAGGCAGTGCTTTTGCATATTCACAACACCAGCCTGATGGGAGCAGCTTCTGCTGGGCCTGAGCAGGGGATGGAGGAGTGTTCTTGACCAGCCCATGCCAGTGGAGCTGCACCAATGCACAGCTGCACCCTGCAAGAGTCATCCTCATCTCCATCCTCGTGTGGCCAGTGGCTCATCAAACGTGGAAGGCCTGGGACTGGTGCAGAAGGGTGTCAGGGAGTCTTTGCAAACCAGGGTCCAGGAGGGGAGTGGGCTTTCTGGCTGTGTGGGTCCCACTCAATGCTAGTGGGGCTGAGGAGAGCCCTGCTCTGATGCATGGACTGCTTTTGCAATGAGACTGGGGCAGCAAGAAGTAAAGTGGGCTGTCAGGGTGATAGTGGTTTTTGGGGTGCTGACAGTGATCCTGGTACACAACAACAGGGACAAACTCTGAAAGTAGCCAATGGTGGACAAGAACTCAACAGTATCTTGCCCATGAATTCACAATAAATAAATCTCCTTTCACTCAGGTGAGAAGGTCTTTTGTTTTAGGCCAGAGGATGAAAATCTATCCATGGTAAGGCCAAGTAAATATGCAATGACTTTCTGTTTTTTATAAAGATGTTTCAAAAATCATATTTGAAAGTACCCAAGAACTTGTGCCAAGAAATTTCCGTGGGGAAAACATTGCTTCATTCATTATTTTAAATTCTAATAAGAAACGTGCCATAAGTTTAATTTATGAATACGACTGATGAACACCAACACAACATTATGTGAACTTTGGCACACATCTGCTGGAGTGCTTAAATTTAGCTCGTCACGCTAGGGATGAGTGAATGGGTAAAACATTTAGGAATATCCCTTCTTCTTACTTCACACCATTAACTTCTGCCTGGATTACCAGTTTATAGAATATTCTGATTGCTCTGATGACTAGCATTTGAGTAAGGATTTTGAGTAAGGATTTGCCTGTTAGGGGAGAGATCAGAGGCTGATCTGCTGACTCATCTCATGAGATCCCTTTTCCAGGCAAATATTTGTCTCATTCTCCAGTGACTAATTGCTCACTGACATTAAGTTCTGGAAATAGTAGATCCAAGCATAACAGCGCTGTTTCATTTTCTTGTGGATGTACCAAAGTTAGGAAAACCACTGCCCATCCACCAGAGCTCTCCACTACTCCTCTAGTGACAGCTGAGGGGTAGTGGGGAGCCTGCTTTTGACCAGAGATCAAGCAAATGGTTTCCAGCATTCTGGATAAAAAAAGTAAGGCTAAAGTCACAAAATAATTGACCAGCAGTGCTTCATGTTGATCTTACTCTGATTTGAGCCCTTAGAAGGCCTTTAGAACAGCAGTCCGAGCATTTTGATGGCAACAGGGATTCCCTGTGAGAGCCCAGAGCAAACCCACTCTGGGAGGCAGAGGAGGCTGGCCCCACATGCCCCCGTCACTGCCACTGCACAAAGAGGCCAGGCTGGCTCAGGGTGGGTTTGCCATGCCAGCCCTGCAGTGCCTCAGAGCAGTGTCAGTGTCACACAGCCCTGCGGGGAACAATGTCACACAGCCCTGCGGGGAACAATGTCAGTGTCACAGCCCTGCCTGGAGCAGTGTCAGTGTCACACAGCCCTGCCTGGAGCAGTGTCAGTGTCACACAGCCTGCCTGGAAAAATGTCAGTGTCACACAGTCTGCCTGGAGCAGTGTCAGTGTCACAGCCCTGCCTGGAGCAGTGTCAGTGTCACACAGCCCTGCCTGGAACAATGTCAGTGTCACACAGCCCTGCCTGGAGCAGTGTCAGTGTCACACAGCCCTGCCTGGAACAATGTCAGTGTCACACAGCCCTGCCTGGAGCAGTGTCAGTGTCACACAGCCTGCCTGGAAAAATGTCAGTGTCACACAGCCTGCCTGGAGCAGTGTCAGTGTCACAGCCCTGCCTGGAGCAGTGTCAGTGTCACACAGCCTGGTCTGGAGCAGTGTCAGTGTCACAGCCCTGCCTGGAGCAGTGTCAGTGTCACAGCCATGCCTAGAGCAGTGTCACAGCCCTGCCTGGAACAATGTCAGTGTCACACAGCCTGGTCTGGAGCAGTGTCAGTGTCACACAGCCCTGCCTGGAACAATGTCAGTGTCACAGCCATGCCTGGAGCAGTGTCAGTGTCACAGCCATGCCTAGAGCAGTGTCACAGCCCTGCCTGGAGCAGTGTCAGTGTCACAGCCCTGCCTGGAACAATGTCAGTGTCACAGCCCTGCCTGGAGCAGTGTCAGTGTCACACAGCCCTGCCTGGAGCAGTGTCAGTGTCACACAGCCCTGCCTGGAGCAGTGTCAGTGTCACAGCCCGGCCTGGAGCAGTGTCAGTGTCACACAGCCCTGCCTGGAGCAGTGTCACAGCCCTGCCTGGAGCAGTGTCAGTGTCACAGCCCTGCCTGGAGCAGTGTCAGTGTCACACAGCCTGGTCTGGAGCAGTGTCAGTGTCACAGCCCTGCCTGGAACAATGTCAGTGTCACAGCCCTGCCTGGAGCAGTGTCACAGCCCTGCCTGGAGCAGTGTCAGTGTCACAGCCCTGCCTGGAACAATGTCAGTGTCACAGCCCTGCCTGGAGCAGTGTCACAGCCTGGTCTGGAGCAGTGTCAGTGTCACACAGCCTGGTCTGGAGCAGTGTCAGTGTCACAGCCATGCCTGGAGCAGTGTCACAGCCCTGCCTGGAGCAGTGTCACACAGCAGCACAGACTCCTTGGGCACAGGCCTGTGTGGCAGGCAGGCAGCTCCTCTGGGGAGGGAAGGGTGTCTGCCTGCTGAGTGCCCTGAGAGCAAGGTGGGTGCGTGACACCCACACCTTGGCATCCCAGGGCCAGACACAGCCTTTAATCATCCCCTGACCTGCCTCTCACCTTGCAGCGTGCATTTACCTGAAGAAACTTTGGTTGATCTGGTAGGACATACTATACCTGGCTAAACAGCGGCTGTCAAAAGAAATGCAATTTCTTCTGAAGGATTTGGTGAAATCAGGGGTGAAATTTGTTGCCAAGCTGTCAGACAGAGAGTAAACACTTGCTTATTTGTTCATGGCTGGATCAAAGATTTGTTAGTTGAGTCCCCAGGGCTGTGTTCCTAACTGTCCTTTCAAAGCTGGGAGAACAAATGTCTGAAGGTAAGATGAACAGTGTGGAGAGTTACACTATTTAAAATGACATGAAATTGTACTCTTTGACTTATGTAACCCTACCTTAGTGATCCCTATGGCATTTACTTGCTTTACTGATGGAGAGTTGCTCAAAACCTGCAAGACAAAAAAGTTGGGTATACCCAGGGTATGTAAAATTACCTTAGAAGAAAGAATCAATGAAGGGAAAAAATGTCTCCTACACAGAAGAGGAAATAGTTTCTGTTAAGTAGCCTTTGGTTAAAGTGTAGAAGTTGCATGTAGTACTTAGAGTTCTTCTTACTATGCATTGTCAATCTGAAAAGCCTGGGGTGTTCATAAAAATGCTTTCCCCCTTCATCAGAAAATAATCTGCTGTTGCCATTAAAAGACTGAATTGTGAGAGCTTTGAAAAATCTTTCCACAGATGAATGAAGCAAATCACAGAGGTAGGCAGGCTGCTGATTTGGATTCAATTTCTTTTATGTGCACATGCTCTGGTGGTGGTTATTCAGGAAGCCAAACAAGAGAGAAGAGACTGTTGAATAACACACCTCATTCAAATTTACATGAATAACCTTCTTTGACCACTATATATTGTAATGACATAAATTTGTGAAGCAGACTTTAATACGGGCAGATTAAAAGAACCCCAGCTTTGAAACGTGCCAGGTATTAGGATTATCTGGTCACCAGTGAGCATGAAAGATTCCACCCAAATACTCTGTTTTCTATGTAAAGGGAAATAGGAGATGCCTTTACAACGTGAAGGTATTTCTAAACATCAAATACATATCAGAGGCTGTTGCTGGCACCTTCTAAAGCCACCCATTTGTTCATTCCCACACAGCTGAGGTCTGTTAAAAATATTGCCTCAGAATAAAATAAACCCCTCTTTCAGCAGATTTAGTTCTTAAAGATGCACTAGGTGAATTTGTCTGAACCATTGACAAAAACTGCTGTAGATCAAATGCATTTATTTAACAGGTTGTTTCACTGAAGAGATGTGCTAATTACCAGAAAGGACATAAGGAACTATGCAGTGTGAACAGGCTTTTAAAATGTTTTTCTTTCAAACTCGGTCAGGAGTGTCTGACACACCACAATCAGCTTATTCGTTTTGAAGGTTTACATCTCATACTGGATAGCTGCTGAAAATCTGCAAATGTTTTTTAACCTAAGGTTGTGCTGGCTATTTTCCTGTAAATCACCTAATTAAGTAAGGCATATTGCCTGCTGACACGGCCATCCTCCATTTCATTGGAACTCCATGCAGGGAGAAGACCTTAGCATCTGGGACCTCTTCATCACTAAGAACATAATTTGCTTTTGCCATTACTCCCACTCTTTTCTCTCATGATCAGTGACAAGACCTAAGGAAACATCATGAAGCTGAATCAGAGGAGGTTAAGATTGGATATCAGTAAAAAGTTTTTCATGCAGAGAGTGACTGAGCACTAGCACAGGCTCCACAGGGAAGTAGTCACAGCACAAGCACAATGATTTGATGTGTCTCCAAAAGAGAATTTTGCTGAAGTGTCCTTGAAGATATTTATCTATACTATCCACAGGCACACATCCTCACTTTGTACCATGGCCATGGCTCCATCTGGCTGTAGCATCTCTCTTTTACTTAAACCAGTGCAGCTTCCATGTTATGAAGCCCAAGCTGCAGCCTTTATGAAGGTGGTTGAAGATCACCCCACCCAAGTTTAGATACCTGCACATGTAATTCCTCTGACTTTAAACACGCACCTGCAAATGAAAAGAGCTGAATCCCAGATGCGCCCATGTCTCTTCACTGCCTCTAAAAAGAGCCTTGAGACCTAACTCAGACATAGATGCCTACATTGTGTACCTCTAACTTTGGACCAGAAGTCCCACCCAGTATTGCAATGCAGCTGATTCCTACGTGGCTCCGTTCTGAGCTAGCCAGGCATACACCAGGTCTGCTTTGAAAGTCATGGGCTGTGCTATCATGGCAGCAAGCCCAGCCCAATAAACCACATTGCTGGAAGAGTATGTGGCAATAATAAAGTGGCTACCTGTCTTCTGGAACAGAGTGAGCTAGGTAGGGTGCTGTCTGCTCTAATTATAAACAGAGGGAAAAGGCAGCTGTCTGCACTTGTTTGTGTACCTTTTCTGCATTTTTCATTCTTTATAAAAACTTGTGATTGGCACTGGATGTGTTATGAATGTAAGATTTTGATTTAAGCATCTGAACCACGCACCTTCTCCAGTGTGCTCATTAGGTAAATTCTACTGTATCATCTTAGTGCAGAGCAAGTCAAGAAGCTTACGCCTTGCCAACTAAAATGTTATCTAGCCTACGACTTAATAACCCTTAAAAGTCTTGCCAGCTTTGTTATAATGTGTGAAAATTCACCTGAAGCACATAGTTATGCCAAAAGGACTCTAATGTAGATATAATTATATCAACAAAAAAATATCCTTCAGCGAGTGTAGTTTATTTACGTCAATAAAAATGATGGTTGCTTATAGGTGTACTTAATATGCATCCTTGTGTACACACTCTTTTATATACCATACATACATCAGCTGCTGTGGTATAGGCAGGCATACAGCACAGTGTCATTAGTGAACACTAAGGTTCTGCTGAAGGAAGATTCCTGGGTATGCTTTTTGCCATGTTTGAAATGTGTGCATTGTGTCTATGGAAAAACTGTATGCTTTTCCTATTTTTTCTTAACATGATGTAGGTATAGTGTTTCCAGGGCAGGTTTTTAACTTGTTGGGGGCTTTTCATAGAAACTAATTCAGTTAAATTTTCCTAAATGAAGGGATCTAAGTTATTCATAGCTTTTCTAGTAAACGTAGAATGAAAACAAAGTATGGTCTGAGATTCAATATAAAACAATTCAAGTATTTGAGTTTATTGGTTTGTCCTAGACTAATTAGGGCCTGATCCAAAGCCCATTTCAGGACAATGGGAGTCTTCCACTGGCATTAGTAGATTTTGGATCAGGATTGGATGGCTATAGAAAAAAAAAATGTTGTCACAATTCAGCCAAATAAATGAAAGCATCTGTCACTTATCATGATTTGAAACTAATTGCATGGAAAATTAGATTTATGTCCCTTAAAGATTTGTTATTGCTTGAATCTGGATTCAAGCATTTTTCTGTAGTTTACAATATTTTATTTTCACTTTGTTTGCTCATTTTCAAGAAAGTATCTCCACCCCTTCCTGTAAAAAGAACAGCTTCATCCTATAAGAGCCAAAACCAGAACCGATATTAAAGGTTTTCCAGAAAACAAATTCAATTCCAGCTTTGTTACTGTGATAATTGCAAGCCTGGTTTTGTGTGTGAGGAGAGGGAAGGGAGAGAGCTGAGTAAACAATGGGCAGGGGTGGCCTTTTGCTGCTCCTGTGCACAGTGGCACAGCACTGGCCCTTCTGGCACCTGTGTCTGAGACCCTGTCCCTTGCTGTGCCATGGGCAGGGACCCCTCTGCTCTGGGCCCCCCCACTCTCTGGGAGCCCCCACATCAAGGGACTCTGGCTGCTGCCTGCAGCCCCAACATGCTGGGGGCACAGTGGAAAATATCTCCCCCTGATGTCTCAGGCTCCAGCACCCTGGCTTTGCTCACTCTGACACTGTTTAAACTACTTTCTAACTAAATAAAATATATTTTGGCCTCAGCTTGGATGTGATTTTTGAAGACAATGAAGGGATGGCACGCGACTTTCTTGGGCAGCCTTAAGAAATTGTTTATAAAAAGCAAGAGAATGAAAACTGGGGAGCCCTTTTAATTTTGTTTTCTCACTCAGGAAAACAAAGCTCTATTTGGTTGTTTGGGTTAGATTTTCAGCTTGGGCCAAGCAGATTTGCCAACTAGTCTATTCATTACCCTAAAAAATTACTCCACTTAAGCAATCAACAAGACTCATCCTGCCATTTCCATGTGCTCACTATCAAAGAAGGTGAGCTGAAAAACCCTGTGCATGAGATGTGTGTGGGGAATCCAGGGTGTCCTTCTAACAAACCATGTTGCAACAGGCTTCTTGGTACCCAGCCACATTCCAGTGTTTCCCTTATGAAAGGGAGACGTGCAGCAGCACATCCTTCTGCACACTAACCCAGGAGGCTACAGCAAGCTGTTCATCAGGGTCCTAAACAAGGGATGGGTGAAATTGTTTTGTCTAATTTCCAACCCACTTGAATGTCATGGGTTTCAAAGTTCACCAGTCTTGAATGGTTATTTGGTTTGCATTCCTCTGAGGTGAGGCTGCAAGGGTGGGGTGAAGCAGAGAGAGGTCCTGGATGAAAAATGGGGCAGAGAAGACAAACAAAAACAGAGAGATAATGAAAACAGGAGAAGAAAAGAGGAAGGAAAACAGTTTAAAAAATGAAGCATAGCCTATAGGTATCCTGTGTATGGCATCTTATTGTGTGGGGCTGATATGTGCTTCAAAGCCAAATGCAATTATATTAATGTTTATAAGCCTTGGAGCCTTAGGGGCAGTTAGGGGGTGAGAGGGAGAAAGAAGAGAGGTAAAAGAGGTTTAGAATAGAAACAGGGAATAATGGGCTTTCCCCACCTCAACAGATTAGGGTTTTTAGTGTATGTAAACAAACTAGAGATGGGGTAAGGGAAAACTAAAGCATAAAGCCAGGGAGAGCAATGATTAATGGATTTGGGAGTCTGGTTCTTGGGATAGGGTTTAATTAGGAAGAGATTAGTTACACAGAAAGAAAAGGAAGGGAGTGAAATCAGAGGAGAAACTCCAAAGGCAAGGGAAAGAATAGGAGGGAATAAGAAGGTAAAAATAGTGAGGGCACTGACTGAAAGTGGATTACCCGGACTGGCAATGAATTGGCAATGAGCTGGACTAGCAATGAATTGACTGCCAGCTAATTACAGTGTCCCCATTTCTGCAAATTCTACTGTCATGTAATGATTGCTACCAGTTTGGGGGCATCATAAGGACTCCTCCATGGATGCTTTTTTACTCTATATCTTCTTCCTCATCTTCTGCAGGAGGAATGAAAGTCTATGCTTAATCAGATGAACAAACAAGGTCAATCTGTGCTTGCAGAAATGGTTTCAAATTCTGGGAAAGGAAAGCTCTAAATCAGTCTCCTGAGCAAGCCTAAAGAACCAGCTCCCAGTGGCTCTTGCTGTCCCACTGCCATGACTGTGATTCTCCAGAAAACAAACAAACAAACAAACAAAACCTTGGAATGCAGGCAAATGCCTTTCTCCTGTTTCCGGGGAACTCCGGAGGGCAGAGCCAGGGACACAGCAGAGCTGTCCTACTGTCGTCTTCCCCTTTGGCTTTCCTGCTCTGGAAGAGCCGTGCAGTGAGTGAGGATGGGGCTGCAGACCCTGCCAGGTCCCCCTGGCAGCTGGTAATGACAAGAGGAGGATCCTCACTCTGCTGCCTCCTTCCCCTGAGCTGCCCCAGGGCCAGCAGAGCCCCACACCACCCTTGCTGCCAGCCTGTTTAAAGAGTACATTGAGTTCCTAGGTACTGGAGAGGGGTCTGTGGGTGCTGAGTGTGCTCTGGGACAAGTGCAGCACGCTGAGTCACTTTCCAGTAAAAGGAGCACCATTCACAGCTGCATGGGTGCTGTGAGGCCATGGAGCACTGAAAGAGCATACAATTCTCTGGTAAGGCCTGAGCAGAGCTCTTGCATCACCAGCAGCACTTGGCTGTGCTGAGAAGGGCGGATCAGGCACCTCTCTGCAGCCTCACCTGCAGCCTGCACTTTTCCCTGGCATGGGAGTGCCCTGACTGACATGCAGCCATCAGCACCTGTCCTCCCTCTGCAGGAGCGGCCGGCATGCAGAGGTGCTGGAGTTACCAGCTAGTCTGTAGCTTTCTGGTAGGATGCTAATGAGAACTGACAGCAAAGTGGGTGCAGTAACAGAACAAATGTTAATGGGATAATGTCCTGCTTTCATTATCTCCACCTGCCTTCTATGTTCCCTTACCTTCAGAGATAATCCCTAGCATTTAATTTAATGAGCTTTTGTGTGTGCATCGTAGCTTTCCATTGTATTTTCAAAGCAGAAAAGCAATCTTATCAGGCAAGATTTTTCAGTCTCTTGCAGCTGCAATTAAAATGTTGCAGAGAAAAAAAGAATAACCAGGTGGTAAATTTCTGATGATATAGTTGTGGTCTGCATTGTTTTCTGGATTAAAAAAAACCACCACTCTCACCTCACATCATAAAACCTGACAGACAAGAAATCTGTGCACGATGTCTTCCATACATTCTCCAGAACAGAGGTTTGAAAGCACTTCATTGGTTTTTTGTTTAGCCTTTTGAATGAAATTTTTAGATTACCTTCACCTACTAAAAACATTTTAGGAGGCACAAAACAAATGATACTAGAGAAACTCTCTCTTATCTTCATCCCACTTATCAATGGATATTTGGGTAATATATGTGTTCGGCTCCTAGCACTTTCCCTTTCTGACATTCCTCTGTGTTCAACAAAGACCTTTGTTTTTTAATCATTAACTTTCAATTAGACATCAGAGAGCCTGGCAAAAGTCTGCCACTAAAAATGAAACTGATTATTTTTCAGATCTAGGGTTTGATAGGTAAGTGCATTAATTAGCAGTAAGGCAGATGGATGTAAGAGTCTGTCTCTGTTATTGTTATGGCAGTGTGAGACCCAGCATTGCTGTGCCATGTGGAGTATTAACACCCAATGTGAGACAGTGCCACAAACCTCTTGCAGCTGAATGTATCATTTAAAGGACAAGGAGAAAGCAAGAATTCTGGTCACAGGTGGAAGCTGAGCATTCCAAGGATGCAGTCAGTGTAATTCTGTATCAACACAAAATCCAGGACAAGTCTTCTAAGTTCCCAGTCAGTGCACCTGGCTTAAGGTCACATGTCTTCTGCTCCCATTAATATTGCTTTAGTGATTTGGGGTTATGGTAGCAAGAATACTACCAAGCACTTTGACATCCTAAAAGCAGACCTAGGCAACTGTAAATGTTATCTGACAATGTTTTCTGAAATCTATGATAGCTCCTGGAGTTATTTTTTGACCAAAGGCGTTGCCTCAGACAGCCCAGAGAGAGGAAAGTGCTCGCTGCTCCTCAAAGGAGCAGATGTCACTGACTGCTGCCCTCTTTGCCTGCTTCCTATTTCTCACAGCAATTGCAGAGGATTGCTCCTGACCTGTCAGGAAGTGTCTGTGGCAGTGTTCCAGGCAACTAAACAACACTGGACAGTTTGGGAATATCAGACCAGGAAGGGTTTAGAAGCACCATCACGGGCTGTCTCCTTCATTGTGTTAGCAACTGAACCACCCAGTGCTTGTTTCCTCCAAATAGCAGCCCTATAATTGTTTCCTCTTGTCCAGTTCATTTTTAGAACTGTTTTAATTTTGCCTATTGTTGACCCTCCTAGTTTAGTCTATTAAGCTTTACATACACATGGAAAAAAATAACAGCACCTAACTTCCTGCCTTCCACTAGCCTCAAGAGTAACTCTCAGGGTAGCAAACATAAGGAACCAGGAAAGATATATTTTAAGCTGTGACATGACCACTGTGGCAATTTAGAAGGGCAGGATTTAAGGTATGAAAGGGCAGCTCACCACATGTGCTGTTGACTTCTGTCACATATTCTGTGGGGCAATCCATCTGGTCTCAGTAGCTGCAGTTCGAGATGATGCCCAAAGACTTGCTTGCTGCAGCATTATACTACAGATTTATCAGTCTGCTCTGGTTTTATTTCACACTCCCTTTTTCCCCAGGACAAAAAAATCCAGGCACCTGGTGAAATTCTTGGAAGACGCTGCCTATTTCAAAATGTTATAATTTAATATTTTATTCAAGCTCTCTTAAAATTTCCTTTAAGGTGTATTCTTACCCCTAATGTAGTGTAGTCAATTTAAAATACTTTCTTTTGATTTCCCAATAATCTTCATATTCGTCTGTTCTAAAGTTTTGACTGTGAAGTGGCTTAATGTTGCTTTTGCACAGCAAGCCTGTCCTGAAGATTTTTTCCCTGTGGCTAATGGAGTGGCTCCTTCACACTGAAGACAGCAATATCTGTTTTGACTCCTACAGGCTTTGGGTTGGATTCTGGTTACTGCAGATCTGAGGTTTTTTTCTTGCAAGAGCTCTGTGTCCAGCTGCATCCAAACCTGCAATCATCCCTACCCTTCCAGGCGACCTCGTGGTGACCTTCAGCACTTGATGGCACATGTTGTCCATGACAGAATGGGAATGCACTGAAGCAGCTGGCTCACACCAGTGCTGAGTGTCTGTTACTTAAGAAGAACCTCGTTGAGGCCAAGGCACCAGAAGGAATTTCAGCCTTTAATAATAATAACCCACACTACAGGCTGGAACACCTGGCTGTGGAGGGGGATTTCTGGGTGAGGTATCTAGCAGGCTGACTGGAGAGGTAAGCACTCAAAAATTCCTGTCTGAGTGCTCTACTCAGCATGATAGGGCTTTCTAAACAAACTACAACGAGCACTGAAAAAAAGAGGTGTCAATAATATTTTTCTCTTGCTTGTGTATGGCACCCTTTTGTAACAGCTTCAGAGCTTCAAATGATTTTCTGTGCTCAGGGAAGAAATGTTATGGCCTCTATTAACTTAAGCTTGGATGAAGAAGAAAGTAGCTGTGCTTACATTGTGCATGATGCCATAGTCCCTTCATCCAGGAAGCAGGAAATCTGGGTAGTATCTTCAGCTGCAGAGAATTTGACTCAAAAATTCCCACATCCCAGAAGAACCCTGTAACCACCAGATCAATTCTTCTGGGACAGAAAAACCTTCACCCTTCCCACTGGAGATGAGCAATGACAGGTCAAGCCAAAGGTCCAAAAGGAGAGCAAATGAGCAAATACCTGATGCTGTGCTCCCTTGAGGAGCACACACACAGGTGAGAGGGGGTGTTCCCATCTGCCAAAGAGCCTTGTGTACAGGGTCCCACAGCACAGAGACCTAGAAGCAGTGGTTCACTGAGAACCTTCTCTGATCAGAGGACTGATTCCAAAGAGAAGCATTTCAGTTGCAAAAATTGTAGTGGGTTTTGTTTTCTTTCCCTGAGTAAAATCTGTTTTCAGTTAACTTCACATAAAAACCCTAGAAGAAGCTGTAAATTTTAGGGGTTTATTATACTCAAACGAGCAAGCATAGAATATATAGACAGCAAGAGCAGGAGATGAAATATGATACATTAACATACTTAGCCCTTTTGTTGACAAAGCAATTTTACTATCAAGAAGAACTCTCATGACTAGTAACCTTAATGACTTTCCTTTTGTGTACAGTAGGGTGGCAAGAAATATACACAAACCCCTGACTTGGGTTTTCCATGCATATTTCTACTTTTATAATTTCATGTCTTTTTGCTTTCCCAAAACCAGCAAGTGAAGCCTCCAGGTCTTTTCCATCTCATTTTTCTGATTCCAATTTAATTTCTAATTTTGTTTTTAAAATGCATCGCAAAAAAAAAAAAAAAAGGGCCAGAAATGTATAAAAATAATCAAGGTCAAATTGGGGTGCACTCTGTGAGCAAAGGCACGGATGGAGAACAGGGACAGGTCTCTCTTCCATGTGACACACCCAGTGCTGGAAGCATGGCTCAGGGGCAGTGGGAAGGAGGCTGAGCACCGTTAGCTGGCAAGAGGAGCAGAGAAAATATTGTGTCACTGCTCTGATTAGGAAATGCAGCAAGTTCCATTCCTGGTTATCTTGGCTACCTAGCTCACTTTGGTCTGCTGCAGCTACTACAAGCTCTTCAGTATTTTCAAAACATGGTTCCAAAAATATTCCTGTAGAAGAAAAGAAGGACACTTCTTTCATGTGTTCCATTGGTATTGATGCCAAGCTCTGATTCAACAGCAATGCAAACACATTTCTGAGAAATGTTTATTTCTATTTCAGGGTGCTACATTAGTTTATCATAAAATATGAATCATATGACACCAACATTAATTTGAAGTACAAGAACAAATCTAATAGCTCCCAAGTGCATTGAGTTATCTTCTCTTTTTTCTGTGTTTATCTCACCAAATATTTCTAAATACTACTCTATACTTCCTCCACAATTTAGATTTGAATGAAACATAGTACTCAATATAACAATGAATTCTAAGTCAACTCTGACATATATTTGGCTGTTATTAAAGAACATGCTATCCACCATATCAGACATCTAAACAATGAAATAAAAATCTGGAAGCTTTCAAGTATTTTAAAACTGCATTCATGAGGCCTTATATTAAAATAGGGACATATGGTTTCTCTGCTCACCAAGAATGCTTCTACCTTCCTTGTAACTACATAGCTCTGAAGAAATCATGACCTCTTAAGCTCTTCATAAAGATAGTTTTTAATAGGTAGGTACTTCATCTGTTTGAAAAATTGCAAGCACTAACAAGTTGCACTCCTGAAACTCCAGTGCCTTATCTATTAACCTGAACAATGTGAGTGATGTATCAGGTAGAACAGAGTGACAGTGTTTGCTGACATTCCCATTAGTAGAAAGCAAGAGGAAACCTAATCCTAAAAAGATCCTGACAACACTGGTTGCCACACTTCTTAATTTTCAAGGAAGGGAGAGCTAGCAGGTGTTAAATTGCACATGCCTGCATGCTGCTCCTTAGAGAGTAATGCATGGAAGAAAATCCATTTATCAAAACTCCAGTTGTAGGTTCATGTGCCCTAAGAAAAAATACATGACAGCTTGTCTCTAGTCTCTGTGCAAGCTGGTACAACTAGAGTTCTGTTTATCCACCTGCACGTGGCTCAGCACGTTGTACAGCCCCTGCCATGATATCATAGCTGGTGCTGTGTCACTTGAATGCCATTCAGTGCATCAAATGACACAATGAAATGAAGCAGAAAGACTGATGTGACATTTCTCAATAGGAAGTGTTTATCTCTGTTCCATCAGTGGTTTAATTGACTTGCAAACCACTCAGGACTCTACAAACATTTAGTGAAGAGATCTTCAGCAGACAGTAACACTTTACACTAAAGTGTCTTTAAGTACACTTATTCATAGTACAAATGGTCAATAAATAACATAATTTAGATACACATGCTGGGAATATTAACAATTACATTTACCTTTGACTCCCTCTATCTATGTAATTGAAGGAAATTTATGCTTAGCATTCTAAAAATACTGAGGGTGCTATACAGTGAAATCTCTGTTTCTCTGTGCTACTTTCCCATACTTTATTCTAGTCTGTGCTTTAGAGTCTTACAGCTCAATCACCAGAAGTTTGCAAGTAATTGTCATTAATGCATTAAGTAGCACAGGTAGTGTTCATCATATATGCACAAAATGTTTTCTTGTCCTCTTCTCCTCCAAGAGGAGAGGCACACAGTGCATTGTTTGGATTTTCTGTTTACAGAATGTGGGACTTTTTCCTTTTTAATATACTGTGAGATCTAAGACTATCACACAGACTGGGGTCCAGACAAAAGGCCTAAAAGGATGCTGAGCACACATATTCCACATGTCTCCATCTACCACAACCCATAAAATTCCCAGCATACCACAGAGAAAAGATTTGTGAAGATTCTTGCAGGACCATGTAGTGCAACAAGAAGGGAGCAAGGGAACTCAAGATCACTGGCCATGTTCTGTTTATGTTTGCTGTTTGGTTTGCTCACAGGGCTGCAGGAATTTATTTATGTGTGCCTCTGTAGAGAAGCCCTCACTCTCTCCAGACACCTATGGGCCTCACCAACTGGGCATGAGGGAAAATCTGTTCCTGATCCCAAATCTGGTGGTTACTTATGCACCCAAGAGCAGATAGGACCCCCAGCATATCCTATGTGATATCCTTTCTTACTGTAGGTAGGTTATTGCTGCAAAAAGGAGCAGGAAGAAATTATCTTCAAACACAAAATAAATTTGCAGTCATGTTTAATATCAAGAAGAAAAAAATCTTTGGTCTCTACTAGTGGCCAGCAGAAAAGTAAAGCCTTTCCTTAAGGTGACACAATTCATTTAATGAACAGAGATCACATTTATTTTAGTGCTGATCAGAAGGTCCAGACATGAAACTAACAAAGCCTAATGGCTTAAATATTAATGTCCATGTTTGGAGATCATCATCATCATAATCTCTTGCTGTTTAATCCCATTGATAAATTTATCTTAGAGGTAATTTTGTATTCTTTCTCCATCAACTCTGGCAGCTGTTTCAGAACCTGTTGTTTCAATGGTTGAAAAATATATTCTAATATTTGTTCCAAATATGATTAGGTAAGGCAAGCAAGTCCAAAAAATGGGCCCCAAGGTGCTAGGCCCTTGGAAGGGAAGTTGGTGGAACTCTTTAGACTGGAGTTCACTCATGGATCTGATCATTTGTCTTCCTCAAAGACCATCATCCTTATTAGACTTAGTTTCATTAGAGCAGGGGAAGGGTTGGCTGCCCATGGTTTGTACATGACATAGGAATCTCTTGGTTTGTGCATGTAATGGTTTGTAGAAGCTGAAAAAGAAAAGTTTTCCAGTTGCTTTAGATAATTTATATGCTGTAGTGTCCCATGCCATCTGATGCTTCAAAATCCTGTGTACATCACATTGCTGTACAATATGTGTACAATATCTATGCTGTACACATAGATAAGCAAAGCTGGGTCATCATCTGCTGAGATTAGATGGAAACTCTTCACTGGAAAGAGATAACAGAAAAGTGGCAGCTGTGATGCCATGTAGGGTGAGCTGGACTTATGACAATATTTCTAGGTTGCAGTCTAAATCAAGCTATCAAAGCCAAGAGAATTATTCACTATGGCCACAAAGCCATTAAATACTTCTACAATTCACTTACACATTTTTTGGCATGACTTTATGTCAAATCAATGACTCCTTACTATGATTTTACCTCTCAAATAAGGGGACTATTCTGGTAGAAATAGTGTAAAAGAAAAGTGGACAAGATGTAAAGATTTGGACTTCCTCCAGTGAGATATTAGTTTAATTTATTGTCCTGAAATCCTACCACTTATCTTTGTTGGAGACAACAATGTCTTGGTCATCATGTTTATAAGATAAACACAGGATTTGGGGTACAGAAATGCATGCATATTCCTATAAGTATGTCTATTCACTGGAGTTATGGAATAATCCATAATTTTAAGAAATTACTATTTGAAAAAGCAGTTCTTTCTGGACCTAAAATATTGTTTTGCAGTAGGTGTTCTTGCAAATGGCATATTCTTCCACCATATTTAGGAGAGGGGTGTTTATCTAATGGCATTTTACAATGGTAGAGTCAGACATCGATGCATTAGTTAAGGGCAAGGAATACTTTTTCTCTGCATGAAAATTGACAATTTCCTTTCAGAGGTCTCCCAGTAAAATTTTCAGGAAGGACACACCATATCTGTAATTCTTGAGCTCAGATCTGCCTTGGGTGTTAGGACCGTCAAAAGTAAATTAAAGAGCAAGCAATGCAGACAAACCACTGACAAATAGATACCATGATGTTTGAGAAGGCAACATGTATGTGTACAGAATTATTTACAAATACACTTATATATGTGTTCAGAGCTTCTATGCCCATCCTGAAAGGCTGCAGGTACTCGGGGCTGAGGAAGAGATTTTATCTTCAGTAGAGTGGCTATAAGGATGCTCCTAAATTGTAACATAGCTTCAGCAATCAGAGTTTATTTTGATTCCTCTGTCTGTACAAGCTGAGATATCTTTTTGAAGTCAGGTACAGCATTGTAGCAAAGTGAATGGAAGTTTTTAGAGATTATCTGTCTGTCCTAGGAACATTTTTAAGGTATTTTACTACAAATGCCTTCCTTTTAAATAGGCCCTACTCTCTTTTTTACTTAATCATAACTGAATTTTCTTGGAGAGTCTGGTCAAATATTTCAGCAGGAACTGGGGAACAGTTAATTACAAAGTCTGTTAAATTCTGTGCACTGCTCATCATATTTCTATTAGGTTAAGAATTTTCATTTTGTTTGCTTGCTTTTTTTCTAATGTGAAACATTCTTCAGGTAGGAACATGATTTGGATGCCACAGATTTTTCCTTGTGTTTATGCTGTATTGCAGCAAAACAATGTAGCAATGCAGGGAAGAGAAGAGGTTGCTGTTCCTCCTCAGTGCCATCAGTGCTGTGGTGTGACAGTGCCCAGGGTGCTTTCTCTGCCACAGGTACCATCGAGAGAAGGGACTCAGCTACTCCCCAAGGTACCTCTGCAGACAGCCATTAATTTGCACAGGATTGGTGTCTGTGAAGAGCAAAGCCCAGCCTGCCTCCCCCTCCCCTGCCAGCCACCAGACTGGTCCCCACCTGAGCAGGTGTTTGGGAGGCCCTGCTAGTGGCAAACACTGCCAGCAGCAAAAGACCCACTGCTGGCACATCTGTGGGAACACGAGACACAGGTGGCTCCGTAGCCCCAAGCACAGCTATTGCAGCAAGGATGGTTTCTTCATTTCTGAAGAAAATTTCATCAAGACTTTATGACCTAAAAGTACATTAGAAATTACTTTTCTTCCAAAGTAAAGTACTGAAACCAAAGTTTCTATTTCAGGTTAGTGAAGTTTCTTGGTACCCGATCTACCACATAACACAGCGTGTTACAGAAGCAATCTGCTTCTTTCAAATACACAGATCCCTCTGAAAAAAATTTGCACTGCAAACTTAAACAATTACTTTTTTATTGCTTAAAACATCCTTTTCAACTTTCATTGTCATCAAGGCAAAACAGCTTCAATCAAAAAAATCCCCTTAAAACAAACAAATGAATGAAGGGTCACGAATACTCAAAAATAACAATGCAGGTCTATTTTGGTAATCCACTTGGCAGAGTAATATGGAAGCTTTTCTCCAATGAACTGCTTCCAAGTTTTCAAGGGTACAGATCATAAATAGATTTTTCAGGAAATTCACAAAGTTTGGGTATGATAAGGAGAGAGTAGATAATTAAGAGCAATTTTTGATTTTACCTATGTGAGTAAATAACAGAGAGAGTGGATTTGTTCCCAAAACAGGGCACCAGCATGTTTCTTTTTCTTAACCCTTTACAGTGTTTTTTTTCCAAATTAAATCTCCTTCTTAGTGGAGACTTTATCTCCAGAGTCAGAGATAGCCTTTGAGCCTGAGAGGAGACAGTACAATAAAGGACATAGAGGTCTTGGTGATGACAACAGGAAAAGCTCTAGGAAGAAAAGAGAGTGGCGCTGAAGGATGTGTGCCAGAGAAGGACCGGGGAGGGAAGGGATGCCGGGGCCCGAGAGGGAAGAAGGTGAAGGAGTCCTGGAAGTCGCTGTTATTTCAAGAGATGGCACAGATAGGCAGAGAGCCGACTGCAGAGCGCGGCCGCTGACCTTTCCCGAGCTTCGTGTTACAGCAGCACCGACAGAGCTGCTCCGAGCCCAGCTCTCGCTGCCTGCCGGGGACTCAGGGCTGCTCCGAGCCCAGCCCCCGCTGCCTGTCGGGGACTCAGAGCTGCTCCGAGCCCGGCTCTCGCTGCCTGCCCGGGACTCAGAGCTGCTCCGAGCCCAGCTCTCGCTGCGTGCCGGGGACTCAGAGCTGCTCCGAGCCCAGCCCTCGCTGCGTGCCGGGGACTCAGAGCTGCTCCGAGCCCGGCCCTCCCTGCGCGCCGGGGACTCAGAGCTGCTCCGAGCCCGGCTCTCGCTGCGTGCCGGGGGCTCAGGGCTGCTCCGTGCCCGGCTCTCGCTGCGTGCCGGGGACTCAGAGCTGCTCCGAGCCCGGCTCTCGCTGCCGGCCGGGGACTCAGAGCTGCTCCGAGCCCGGCCCTCGCTGCGTGCCGGGGACTCAGAGCTGCTCCGAGCCCGGCTCTCGCTGCCGGCCGGGGACTCCGCTCTCCCTGCAGCGCCAAACCCGCGCTCTCCATCCAGCCCGTCCCAAACCCCTGGGCATCTCCCGGCTTTCATGCAGGCTGCGCTCGCCCAGCACAGGGCTGGCAAAAAATTGGACTCCACAGGGTAAAAGGCGATTTCTTTACCAAAACATACCAATTTAGCTTTAATCATTGTCAAAGAAATAAAAATGGATGTCCGAAGCATTTCCAACTTTCCTTTTCTTATCAAGGTGAAAACGCGCGTAGAAATGATTCACAGAATAATTTAAATTGACAAGAATTATTTGGGAATGCTGTTGCTTTCATTTCAAGACTTTTTTTTCTGCTGAAAAAAAATCCACAGTTTTTTTTTTTTTAATAAAAACACGGGAAATAGGCACTGTTCAATTAATTCTCTATTTTAAATTTCATCTGAGCAAGGAAGGCTAGCTTTATTCTGACCATCTCTCCCTATACAGGCATATTAAATGGAGAAAAGACACAACATGATTGGCATTGTAAAGACTTTTTTTTCATTAGTAGTAAAAATAAAATGACAGATTCAAACTTGTAATTTTATTAATAAAATTACAAGTTTGATTAAATTAATAAAACTTGTCATTTTCTTAATAAAGAAAAAATTTGGATTAACCAGGTCACTTTCTCCTAAAGGATCCTAAAGCATTGTAGGAAAAAACTCTAAAGGATAAAGGATGTGCTGTTGACAGTCAATCATTCTTCTGCTGAAAGTCAGCACCTTGTTGGCAGCAGTACTCCCCAGTTATTTAAGACAGGAAGTGAAATGCATTTAATTTAATTGCAGGAATAATGTATGTGGCTAGAACAGTACTTTGATATGGCATTTGGTCACGTCACACATTTAATAGCTGTGTTATTGTGACAACTGCTATGCCATTCTCCACAGCCCAAGTGGTCAGCACCATTACATCTGAATTAAACAGATTGGCACTACCCTAAACATCAGCTGGGACACTGATTCAGAGCTGACTCAGAGGGGATATGCTCACATGCTGGATTACAAACATTGTTCTCCACACAGTGGACATTTTCTCCTCTAAGCAAAATCTTCGTTTCACATTAGTTTTGAGAATTGAAGGGTACTGTAGGGTGTGAAAGCCTCCTTCAGAGAGCTGGAATTACCACTCATTCTTAGTTTGTTCTTCTGATCTAGGTAGGCTGCAAACCAAAACCTGAATAGAAAAAGTGCAAGTTCTGTGACATTTCAGACACTTTGTATTGAAGTCTGGATATAGCCTCAAAACAACTTTCACTCCATTTTCCAGAAATATTTCAAAGAGTTTGCTTTCTTTAAAAGTGGGATAAGCAGGAAGTTAAATTCTGCAGCTTGGCTTGTTCAAACTTGCATGCAACTGTTCACCTCAGTAAATACACACACAGGCACCACAAATAGAGAGTATCACATCAAAAAGGTGCAAGGCAGCTTCTTTTCTCACCAGAAAGCCTGTTGTGCTTGTTGTTTAGGATCTTTTTGTGTCTTTTGGGTGTCTCCTTGTCCTGGAACTGTTTGCCAGGTATGTGAAGAAGCATGGCCTCTTAGTTGTATCCCCCAGCCCATTTTGTGAGAGTAAGACAAGTTAATTGTGCTTGACGATATGGATGACCCTTTCAAGTCATGTAAAGTGATACTGCTCTGCTTATCACAGGTAGATAACCATTAATATTACGTGGACTGTCTATGGGAAGAGAAAGGGTCTTGTTTGTTTTGAATGTTTTCAAAGGTAGGAAACAAAGTGTCCTGTGGGGACACCAGCACCCAGCAGACAGTGCAGCTATACAAATCAAAGTTAAAAGACAGGAACCTGCAGTAAAAAACAGGTGAAAGACAAAAATCTGGCTGTTTCTTTATAATAAGCCTAACACATTTCACTGAGGTGTAGAGTGGTGAAATAAAATATCATATTTAACTCATGCAGAACTCCTAACTGGAGCTCACTCCTGGCCAGTCACTATTTTTACTGAATTAATTCCCCAGTTCTCATTCATTTTAACTGGGTTCATGTGTGTTATATAAAATTCCTTTAAAAAATGGGCATCTCTCAGAGTATGGTTCAGAAAATACTTTGTCATTTTGTTTATAAAAGACCCAAAGAAAAGGGGGTCTAGAGCCTGAAACATTTGCATTATTGTATCATTTACTATTACAGCTTAGGAGCACAGGTCACTAAATCTAACAATGAATAAATTGCCCCAGTACAAGGGTGTTTCTTTGCAAACATGGGCACCAGTCAACTTATTTTCAATAGAAAGGCAAAGCAGCATGAGGAAGGATCTAGTCAGCTGGGTAAGTGATGGGTGCATTTATGAGCTGAATTTTGCCTTAGTGAAATATCAATACTCACAGAACAGAATTTTCAGCTTGATTCAGCCTTCTGAGTCCAGTGGACTTTGGAACTAGCCTTTAAGCTGATTGTTTAAAAATACTCCACACCACAACACCCTAAAAAGCCTGAAAGTAAAATGCACCTATTTCTTTATAACTCATAACATGTTTCACTGAGTCATTCTTAAGTCAGTGGAAAATGTCTCATTAGCTTGAGCTGGCTTTGGATCAAGCTTCTGAAGGTTTTCAAAAGACATTGCCAGCATCTGTGGACTTCAGACAGCCTCACTTTTGGAAGCAGAATATAATAGTTTCTGGTGCTATTTTAGAATTGTATACCATGCACTGCATCATTTGTGGTAAAACAATATGATAAGAAAGATCAAGTATATATCTCATTTGACAGATTTTCTGTTATCTGCAAAACAAGAATGTAAAGTATAGAATTGCTGGGGAGGCAAAGAGCTGATTGAGGAAAGGGATCTCTCAACAGAGCTCAGTGGAAACACTGCATTTTGGAGAATAATGAAGATCCCAGATCCCCAGTGCCTCAGTCTTTTGGAATAATTAGGGGTTCACTTACTAAGGGTCAGATCATCTCGTTGACCTCTAAACTTTCTGATCTTTAAGAAGCTCCTCAAAAGAGGCATAAATCAAACAAGAAAGTACTATCTGCCTTTTAACATGAGTTTCCAGGAAATCAAAAATACATGATTTCTCTGAAGTTAATTAAAAACACTCTAAAAATTTTTGGGTTTGAAGCCTTTCAAAAAGGCAATTATTGCCACAGCTGAGTGAAAACTAAATCTATTTGTTGTATGTTACAGAGAAGAAATGCATTTTAAATTACTCCAAATGAAAATTACCATAGTTTTAGAAGAAAACTTTTTAAAGATGAGTTTTTCTTTACATTTTGATATTCAGGTTTTATGGTGGAAAAGCTGTTAATTTGAAATTTCTTGGAAAAGTGGAAATTTGGGGGAAAGCTATCAAATTATTGGGGCTGATTTGTTTTGAAAATCCTGCTGAAATATCATAGTATTAGTTAGTAGATTTGAAATAGTAGGCACATATTAAATGTATGATTAATAAAATGTGCCACGTAGTGAAAATGGATTAGGATGGTGAAATAGGAGCAAATGAGTGAGTCAAAATATTCAGTACAACTTTCATCTTGGAAATATGGACATTGAAATGCTCTGAATCCTTTTGATTTCAACAAAATATCTATAATTTCTTTTTACCAATAATAGAAAACCTCAACATCATAGTGACTGAAACACTTTTGTAGCATGAAAAAAGAGACATAAAAAATTATGTGGTTGAAAATTAATGTTTTGCTAAAGCTATAAATGCACACAGAAAAATATTTACTAGTTATGAATGGTATGTGTTCACTTTATTTACATAAGGTTGAAAGAAAAAACTATCACAAAGGATCTACAGGGTGATAAAATTCAATATTGATAGCACTGTGTTGTATCTGAGTGTAAACTTACCATATTGGCTGCACAAGTTTAGTTCACTTGCAGTATGAGACACTAAAGATTTTAATTAGGAAGATAATTACACCGTGATGTGCTTATACATCATCCTGTGTTTAACAGAACAAATGGATCTTCTGACTTTCATCTGACCCCTGATACTGCCATGAAACATCTCTTTAAAATATTGCATGGAAACTTCCTTCTTTTCAAAACAAATCCTAACATTGTACTAATTGCTGTAACAGTGTGCTTACCTTTCTCTGCTGTTAAAACAGAATATTAAACCAGCAACTTCAGACATATTAACAATTTCTCTGCTACTCAGAGAAAATCTCTCACAAAAAGAAGTGTCAGAAGCATCACAAAAACCCTTTCACCTTGCTACTGCCCTTGATTTTATGTAGAAGGTACTAAGATTTCAAAGATGCTCATGCACCCAGTCTCTTTGAAATCACAATACTTGTTAGGTACTTAAATACTTCCAAGCATTTAAGCTTTACACTGCAGTGATAGGCTGTAGTGTGCAATTCTTAGACAAACAGCAGTGCTCTTCCAAATTCAACAGGAATAGGAATAATTGATTACTTTCATATTCTGAAGTAAAAGTCCTCCTTCTAATAGTTTTCATGTAAGGTTTCATCTTATCTACATGAAAATCCTCAGATATTTTGCTGAACCCTTTAGGAAAGGCTCTTTTGACCTACATGGAAAACAATTTGCAAGAAAACAGTGCAAGCATAAGTTTTAGAGCTCCCATAAACCATCATGCATGGGACAAGTGAGGCCATGTTACACAGAAGAACGGACTCTGTCCATAGGGTTATCAGTTAGGCCTGTGGTTAATGTGTAATCTTCAATCTACAAACGCTGAAAAACGAACTCTCTGCACTCCATATCACCTCGAAAAATGTGTGGATATAGTCACTTTCCATGATCTCATAACTTAATTGCAGATTTTCTTAACTTCACACTATTAAGCAGAACAAAAGTTCTCCCATCTATCTTTCTGCCACAGAGAAAATTTTCATGCTAAAAACCTACTTTCAAATTCTCCTGATACATGCAGTTTTATTCTAGCATTTTTTACCTAGATAGAGCATGAAAACTATTTTAGATTTTCCTAAGTTATATGATCCATATATGCAACACATAACTATATTAAAAATTAGATGTATTTCAATTAGCTTTTTCAAGGATTTGATACATCACATATAAGAAATGGTACATGCCATTCTAATGAAATTGATCAAGCAAGGTGCCACTAATTTTAACATTTTTGTTAGCATCTTTTTAAAAGCTAATCTGTGTTATGCCAGCCAAGCTTCCATGACAAACATGATTTAAATGCAGATTTTTTTACTACATTTTCTTCTCACAAGCCATGAGATAGACATATAATGCAGAATTATGCAGATACCTTTGTGACTATTTTGTTTGTTGCTACTTCACACTAGAATTAGAAGTCTTACAGAAATACTTTTTGTGCTAGGCAAGAATGGATTTGGCTTTGTTATTTTCCTTTAGCATCATTCATACTCAGAGGAAACTTACTCAAATAGAAATGAGATTCAGGGGGACATTGTGTTTCCTGGAATCCCTAAATAAAGACCCTTTCCCTAAATTATGACCCTGTTCCCTAAATAAATATTCAGCCTTCAGAAGTGACTGAACTTTTATTGAACCCCAAAGTTTTGGCTTATCTCTTAGGCAATGGCCGGGCTGGTTCTTATTTATATCCCTATTTAAAACAAGCTGGTTAATTCTTGGGTTTGCTTTCAAATTTAGTCACACATGGAATGTCTTAATTGTTTGTTAAAGGAACAGCAGGTTGTGGTCAGGGTCAAATGCCCTTGTGCTCAACAGATTTTAACTTTGCATAGCACTTACTCCTGAGACTGTGATAAGCAAACCTAGAGGCAGATCATGCTTTATGTGAGGGAAGTGCTGAGTGTGCAGGTATGCAAGGGCAGGGGAAAGGAGGAGGGCACCTGACTTCATTGGATTGGGCATTTTTTTAACATACCAGACATCATAGTATGTACTGGTAAATGAGCTTTCAGACCACACTTTTTGGACAGCATTGGATTCTGCAAGATTTGTAGCAAAACAATGCAAGATGTCTCTACTTCACAGTTAAATTGGATGTTAGCAGAAAGGTTTAGGTATATGGGCCAGAAACATGGTTATGTGTTCAGTCCTGCTAGTTACTCAGCACCTGCTTTGTAGGTGCAAGCTGGACCATAGACCTGCTGATGGTCCTCCAGTGGTGCCATTCCAGAATTCCATTTTCCCAGACTAGGTGGGGTCCTCCCTGAGTCGCTCCAGAAGGGTCTTCAAGTAGTTTAATCAACACAGCATAAGGTAACATAAGATTTCTGCTCACATGTAGTGAAGATGTCCTTTGATGTACTTGAGGAAAGATAAGGATGTTGTGGAATGACAGAAGCATGAGGTTCCAAGGAAGACCTTCCTATAACCATGATCCCAACAATTTCACTTGGGCAGCTGTGAGCCATGAGCTGGTTGGGTGGTTTCTAAGGCAGACTCCCAGGGAGCTGGGCAATCAAGGCTCTCCTCATTTCCTTGCTTTCATTCCAAACCTGATCTTGCCCATTCAGGGACAGATTATGAGGGGAGTGGAGGAGTTGAATAGCAGTGGGGAAGACACAGATAAATATTATTTTAATGTGATTTGTGAAATGTCAGGCTCAGATGTAACGCTCTGTCTTATCACTGAGTGCCTCTCCTCACTGGTGAGCAAATAATCCTAAAATGGAGAAGTTAAGAGGAGCAAATCAGAGGGAGTTGACCTCCCCTGGCTATGGTGGGCCGTAGGAAGTGGATGGCTCAGCAGGCAAGGCATCTGCTCCAGGCTGGTGGTTGGCACAGAGTCTATTTTGTAGATCAGGCTGCCTCCAGGGAATAAAAAAGGGTTAACTCAGACAACCATGATTTCAGGTCTGTGCTCTGCAAAAAGGAAAAGGAAGACTGCCCTGGATTTCCAACCAAGGGACTTGCTCAGCGTGATTTTCCTTGGAGAACACTGCTTGCCAACTTTTCCACACCCTGGAAAACTAGGGGTCTGGCTGAATTTATTTTCAGCATCCTCCAGGAAATGAGGCTGTTAGGTTTATTAACCTGAAACTAGAAGACAAATTCAGTTTCTTTAGTAGGTGTAGGGGCATGGTTACTAAATTTACTGTGCTTTTTCTGAAGGTTTGAGTCTTGGAGCAAGTCTGTCTGATGCTCCAGTGTGTCTCTGGCTGAAATCCCCCAGCTCAGAGCTGCCAGTGTGAGCAAAGACCTTACATAGGCAGCCACCTTCAGTTAGCTCTGGTAAAAGAGAAATCCTAAGAGCTGTGCAGAAATGTGTCTTTCTCCATGTGAGTAGTATCAGTAAAAGGGCAGTGAGTGCACAAGTGATTAAGAAGGCTGGTTTACAGCAACATGCCAGTCTCCCACGAGACAAAAAGAAAATCCAGGTAGCATTACACAAGAGAAAGGTACATTTCTTTCTCTGATCTCTTTAGTGCTTGCAAGATTTAGATAACATGCTTATCATGAAGCAAAGGGAGATATTTTGCAAGTTTTACTTGGTGTGGTAACAACTGTTACCCTTTATACCTTTGTAAATACCCTGAAGTTCGCAAGAGTAAGCGCATAAATAAAGTGAACAAACACAGCCTAACTCCAAATACCTCTTGGCTTTTCACATACATCATTTAATTAAATGATGAGGATGAATTTTTTTGTGAGGTTGTAATAAAATAAAATTATTTAAATAAATAACTGACAAAATAGTCATACGGTCAGAATAAATTACCATGATGTTTTTAATTACTAAAGTAAGTTTTGGTAGGAGGGAATGAATAATATTAAAAGATTTAATTAGTGAATTCAGAGGGATTATTTACAGCACTAACATCAACAACTTAACATCTAACACAATTAGAGATCAAAGAAAGTCTAGCAGGCAAGCAAGACCCTTCTTGCAGAAGATGTGTCCTTGTCTTTAATTCTTGCTTTTTTCTCATTTAGGTTTCTTTCCCAAGTACTTTTATTTCCTCTGGAATATTTAACTGTAGATAATTAAATAATTTTTGTAAAGGATCAGATAACCCGTAGGAGTTGTCTGTTGGTTCTACAGAAACTAAACATCAGAAATAGGTGAAGAATATTGACATCACAATCCCACTTCATATGAGAGGACAGGGGAGAAGGGGAGCTAAATAACACCACTGTTATTTAGTACAAATGCTTGTTTAAATTTTTTTCTCAAGATTCACAAAGGGCTCTTCTGACCTGGGTAATTTCAGCAGTGCTTTGGAATAGTTGGTCTATGAAATTATAGGGCAGAGGCCTTGTTTTACCTTGGCCCTGTCCTGTGTATTTTGATGACTCTCAGGCATGTGCAGAGTTTAGAACAGGAGGCCTGCCAAGAGACAAAAATAAATTAGATTAATTATATACAATGAATTAGAGAGAAGTTTGTGAGAATTTTTTGTGGAATTTTTTTTCTACTCAAATGTGTCATACTTATTTCTGCAATTTCTCTGATTTGCTCCATGTTTTCTGGCTGTACTCAGGAACTGTTCCAGGCATTGAAAAATATCTTCTCTGTCTAGACTGAATGCAAAGGAAGAACATCTAATAAAAATATTCAGAAGAGGAATTTATTTCCATGAAATCTCTCTCAATTTCTCCTCCTTCACATTTTGTCAGAATTTGAAACCATAGGGTTAAAAAACCAAAAAAAAAGTTTGCAAAAATTGAATTAAAATTTCCAGGTGAAGAAAAATATTCTAATACACATTGGATCATTGAAATTCCTGCACAATTTTCCAAGAGAAGGAAATAACAGAATTAATTAAAGACATTAATTTTCAGTAATATTGTAACTTGAAAAACTTCCAATTCTTCTACAAAAGTTACTATTTACTGAATTAATCACATAGGGCTTCTGTACCAGCCCCACAGTACATCAGAATGTATCTCTTGAAAAATTTTGGTTGTATGGTTTGAAATTAGTTATTAAAAGCTTTTCTTATCAACAAATTGCATATTGGAGCAGGAGAATAACATGACCCCATTTTTCTCCAGCTTTCTGTGAGCTCCAGAGGGCTCTGTCCTTGCTCAGCTTCCCTCCTCCCCCTGGGGAGGGCAGCTCCTCTCTGGAGAAGGTCGTCTGCGCACACGAGCCCAACTGCTCACACCGATGACTCAAATCCACCCGTCTGCTCCAGTCTGTCCAAGCCCAAAGCTCAGTCTGCCTCTCTCAAAAAGTCTCACCATGGGCTCAAGCTCAGGATGGCACACCAGAGCTCTTAATCTGTCTTCTAAGCTCTCCTAGCTACTGCTTTTTCCACTCACTCTGGTTAACATCACTGGCTGTTCTGTTGTTTGGCCCTTGAGCTTTTCCAGCACCCACAGTCTAGGACTCTCAAGGCTTTCTGTAAATTTTGATACACAAAACTTCAAAGCTTTGACCTTCCTCATACTTCCACACAGCTAAAATTACCAGTCCAGCTTTCATCCTTTCACCACAAGATGCTTCTCCCTGATTTGGATGGAGTCCATTTCCTGCTCATTCCTCCATGCCCACAGCTATAAGCAGGCTTCCCCTCTCCTGCCATGTTCCCATCCACTCCCCTGACATCAAGCACAACACAATTCCCCTGTGTACAGACTGCAGCCATGCTGCCATCTTGGACAACCCATCCATGGCACCATCTGTCATCACACATTCAGGAACCTTTGACATCAGTAATGTCCTCTTTCCACATTGCTCTGCCAGTCAAGGTGAAGCTCTCTGTAAAAACATAGAGAACTTTGCCATTATGCACCTTCAACCTTTCCCCGGGAGCTTTCCTTTTTCACAGTCTACAAAACACCAGATTGTGGGCATGCTGCAAGTGTTACATGCACAGTGTAACACATTATTTTCCTCTATGTCTCTGAATGCAAGCTACCTGTTGTCTTGTGTTCTTCACTTTGACTGAAAGTAGTAGATCATAAATGCATGGAGCATCTCTAGCACCTGGCCCTGTGTGGAAAATGGCACAGTGATGACTCAGTCCACATCTGAATTGCACAGAGTCTGAAGTACTAGAAATACAGAGATTTGATATTCAGCATCTTTGGAATGTGTTATTCAGTTTCAGGACTAGGTTTGACTCACACTCCTTCAGAGAGGAGTCTAAAGTTATCCCTAAATATTTAAAAAGTGAATTATAATTATTTTGATTACTTAGCATCTACTGAAATCAGGTGCCTTTCTTTAAAAAGCAATTCTGGAATTGGATTTTTTTCATTCTTCTTATTTTTAAGAAGTATTGTAGGAATTGTAGAAGTAATATTTTAAATGAATTGCTATACAGGGTGGCTAAAGCACTACTTTGTGGGATAACTTTGCACAGTGTTTACGTTGAATTTCAGATTTGGTGATCACTGAATTACATATAGTTTTCTTTCTTTCTCAAGTATTGTGAGGCTCTTCTCAAAGGTTCTTCTCAAGTGCAAGTCCCTCTTGGAAGCACATTTCTGGTGCTCTGACTCCAAAGTTTATTCTTTCTGCAAGGATCTATAGTTTCTATATTTTTATAACCCAAACCAAATGTTTTCTGAGGCATAACAGAAAGTTTTATTTCTAAGTCATTTGAACACATACATTCAAAACATATTAAACGTGGGTAGATGATGACTGCAGAAGATATTTCTAGACGTGGAGTCTTTTAAAAAGAGCTAAAACTGTTTTCCTTTCCAAGAAAAATATATCCGATTCCCTATGTTTAGTGTATTTCAAATTCTGTCATCATGTCATAATCTGTTAACAGGAAGCTGCCTACTGGTTTGCTCACTGCCAAGATTAGGGGTGACATTCCTACACTCTTGAAATCAGTGACAAAACTTCCTTTGACTTCAATAGGCAGAAGGTTTCATCTAAAGCAAGAAAATTTTTATCCTTACATTTTCAAAACGAAAAAGAATGAAAAGCCTTCTTCCAATTCATATTTATTTCCATTTTCAGATACTGCCATGTAAGAATTATTTACACTGCCATCCTTTTCTATATAAAGATTATCTTAGCTGCTTTTGACACTGAAGGCAGGAGTTAGCATATAAGGTGTTTTTGCAGCATACAATAACAACAACAACAAAAGATACTTTGGAAAGGCAAAAGCAAACACTGAAAATTAACACTTATATTTCCATTTTACTAATATGGATTTGCTACCTTTCCACACAAAAGAATGAACATAATTTCTTTAGATAGAAAAATATATTTGTAAAGATAATTTTGTTTTCAGAGTGATGTTTGGTGGGAGGAGGTGGAGGAAGGGCTGATTCAAGATTCAGTGAAATAGGTGCGGGAAAAAAGCAGACACAAAACCTTCTATCGACTTTGTTGGACTTTGTGTCACACCCTAGTCCCCTGTGTGGCAATAAAATACTGTGCAGCAAGAAAATTTCAACTCCTTCTAACTTTTCTTCTGCAAGAGCCTTCTTAAGAAGAATTTGGCAAAATACTTGAGCCATGAGTCCCAGCCAAATTGCATAAGATTAGGATTAATTTCCAGAAATGCTGAAGTAAGTACAATCTAAGTATCAGGAACACAGTGAATTGGTGCATAAGTAGGCACCAGACCTACAAATCTTGCAAACACTGAAGGTCTCTGTGAAAACTTATTAAACAACCCAAGCACACCACATGAAGTGAGACCTGAATATTGACTGTCAACCCAAGGACACAAGGACAGAAGGCCACAGATTTTACTGTGTGATCTCTGTTTTTTGGCAAATCCTTCATGTTAAAATTTAATAATAATAATAAAGAGTCATCAGTCTTGACTAGAATTAGAATTGTATTCGTTCTTTACCTCAGGTCACTGCACAAGGAAAAGGTGAACCTAAAACACCTTAACTTTCATCTGTCTGAAAAAAGTTCCTTCACAGAAAAGTACTTTTGGATTGGGTGTACTTATGCTATGATCTCTGTGTTCATCCTCCTACAACAGTTTAGATATGTTGGTTTAGATTGCAATACCTTTTAATACTACTTTGTAATTGCAATGCCCCGCTAATGCTTTGTGGAATCACTGAACTGACTTCACAGCGGTGTAAGCACAGGTAAGCACACCAATGCACATAGCCAGGACAAGGCAGAGGATGATTCTGCAGTGTGACTGACTGACTTCAATGAACCCATCCTGTCCCATGGTGTACAGAGAAGTTTGCCACAATGAAATACTGTTTTGTTTGATTGTACGTTAAAATATCGGCCAGACCTAGGACATGTAGAAGTTTCTGTGACTGAGATAATAAAACCATATTTTATTATGTAAGCCACTCCATAATTCAGCTCAAAACCGAGCAATCCTTTAATTACCTATAAACAATACAAAATTATCATAATTAATGTGTAGGCTAGATGAACATAATTTAGGAATCAAAGGATCACGGAAAATCAACAGGACTTAGGCTCCTGAGTCAGTGCTTCCAAAATAGAAACCCATCAGGGCAGACAATTTGAGAGTCACATTCCTCCGAAACTGGAGTTATTCGTACACCTCAGCACACGCTCATCGTAGCACAAGACTGAGGTTCTGCTGACACCTGTAGGTAAACGTCTGAACAGCAGAACTGATGTCACACAATTAAGTAAATGAAATAAAAAACATGTATAGAAAACAGGAGTAAAGGTACAGACGTGTCTTCATTCTATAACAGAAAAGTTTCCAGTTATTGGTAAGTCATAGTGCGAGTGAAGTTGGGGAAAGGGCGACAAGGAAAGGTAAAAACAAATTTTGCTGCTAGATTTTTTTGTCAGATCTTCCCTGACCAAGATGATGAGTTCACTTCCTACTGAGTCAATGTACTACTTGCAGTGAGTCATTGTGGAGATGCTGACTAAGCTGAAAGAGATTTGCTAATGACTGGATGATCAGCAGAATTATAATTAATATCAGCAGAGACCGGTATCTGTTTTGCAAATGATCAGAATCACGCTAACACGGGAGTGTGATAAGATGACAAACACTATTGAGAGATTTTCAAACTTTTTATGTTATATATATGGGAAGATAAAATTCTGCTTACTCAGCAATTTATCTTCAAAAGACAGCAAAATATCAAAGATGAACTCTCTTAGTTAGGCCCAAGAAAAGGTAAAATTTTAGTAGAAATTTACTTTCTGCTACAATACCAACAATTAAGATAGGCTTCAAAATTTCAGATATAGCACAGTCCTATTGTGAATAACTTAATTTTGTGTTAGCCAAACAGCTCAAAAAAGGCACAAGAGTGCTACCCCTTTCATAGTAAGGATTTCTGTTATCAGACTGCACACTGCACTCTCTTTCATTTGTACAGGGGGTGCATGGTCTCTGGTAAAAAAAGATATGTTTTGCACAGTGTTTTAGACACGATGTGAACCTGCATTAACTGCTTTCCTGATAAGAAATGATCCAACAGTGTAGATTTGCTCCTTCTGCTGTTGTTTACTTCCTTCTCCCCTCACTACCCACCAAAAAAAACAAGGGAGAAGTTTACAGTACAGAGAAAATTCACTTTCAGTCCCTGGTGCTCATCTTGTAAAATTACACGCCCAAAGATCTTACCCTGGACCGCTATGTACTTGGGGTTTTTTGTATATTCCCACCTTTGTCCTGTATCCAGGAGGAATTGAAAGGTATTGTGATGGATAATTGCTATGCTTACTGGATGCTTGCCAACCATTCAGGAATTGCCGTGCCCTGCTCCGAGAACGCTGCTGGAGCCTGAGGAACTCTGGGCGCTGCTGTGTGGAGCACCCGTGTGCCCAGGCTGCCCTCTCTCGCCAGCGCAGGGAGCTCCAGCTGTGTGGAAGAAGCACAGCTGCCCAAAACTTCCACTGCAACTCAGGCTGGCTGCTTTTACAGCATGAAGCTGATCTTCGGAGGCGTTGTGGAAATGCCCGGGATATTGAGATGTAGGGCTGTTCAGTCAGATATATGACAGACAGCCCTGCCCGAGCTGCTAAACAATCAGGTGTTCTGGATAAACATAAATGCATTCATCCCGGCTGAAAAAGACATTTTCACAAGGCAAACTGCAGCTCTGAATCAAATGCATGGCCTCTACTGTCTACAAAATAAATTCACAGTAAGCTGCCCAAAACTCCCAGACAAGCTGAGGACATATTGTTTGTGTTGCACACTGGCAAGCAGAACGCTTGACAGAGGTATTGAGCTAATAATTCTCCCCATGATGCAAATTTGTGTGCATATACAATTCTGTCTGGGAAGCTTTAGACAGAAACAGCCTTGGCTTGCCAGTATCTACCTAAGCAAGTTGCTCAGACAATTAGCAAGCTTTTATCAGCATCGGGCATGTCAAGGCATTGCCATCAACTTCCTTGCTGGTGGCATGTTCTTGAGCCCCAGAACAAAAGGTGCAGTTGTAGTCAGCAGCCGTCCTGCTGCCTTGCAAAGGGAGAAGATTAACAAAGAAACAAGGTAAGAAGGAAAAATGGCAAAAAGAGAAGGGATAAGAGAAAAGAAGCCACATAGCTGTTGTTTAGGATGTCAGCAAAGATGATGAGCATGGTTACGTCGCTTTGTAATCATGGCCATTGCGGGGCTGGCATATTTCATATGTACACAACCCTCAGTCTCTACAGAGGATGTCCAATTAGAGATGGTAACTCTTTCCATTAAGAGAAGGCAATCAAGACACAGGTCTGAGCTGGTAACTATAAAGGTTTGATGCCATTTCCAAAATGTTTTAGGTGATTGTCATTCCAGGTGGTTATTTTACTAACAACCATGAGCACTCTTTGGGCTTACCAGACCTTTTAAGGCCACACACAAACTTCCATGTCTCCAGCTGGTGCTACTAACCACACATACACATGAGTTTACCCTGGATGAAGAGCTGCAGTGAAGTCCTCCCCAGGCTGACAGAACAGCTTGGAAAAGGCTGTGGGCAGCAGCTTCATTCAGAAGAAAATTGGTTCAGCCATGCTGCCAAACCGCCTCTTGTCTCGTCCATTGTGCAGGAGGAGTACGCCTGGTCTCTCCCTGGAGGAAAAATGTTTGCAAGTTTTCTGACCCAGAAAACCCTATTGTAAAATAAATACCCATAGATGAACCTGAAGCCATTCATTTGAAGCACTTTTACGGGTGCCCTTTCATCCAGCCTGGCTGCACAGGCCAGAGTGGGGGCTGGTGTGGGACTACACACCATGACTCTGGGGGCGAGGGTGACAAGCACCAGCCAGCCAGGCTGGTGTTCTGGAGTTCACTGGGACCACGTGGCCAACTTGTCCTTTGCTTTTAGGGTGAAGGGGAGTCACTGGAAACTTGTAGGGGTATGTTCAATGGAAATGCACTAGAGGTTTGAGTGGACCAAGCCAGGTTTAGCCTGGAGAAGAGAAGGCTCAGGGGTGATCTTATTGCTCTCTACAGCTCCCCAAAAGGAGGTTCTCTCCAGGTGAGGGTCCATCTCTTCTCCCAGGCAAACAGTGACAGATTGAGAGGACTCAGTATTAAGCTGCACTAGGGTAGGTTTAGGTTGGACATCAGGAGGAATTTCTTCACAGAAGGGGTGATTAGACATCAGAATGGGGTGCCCAGAGAGGTGGTGGAGTCACCATTCCTAAAGTGTTTAAGGAAAGACTGGATATGGCACTTAATGCCACGGTTTACTAGACAAGCTAGAGTTCTGTCACAGGTTGATGATCTCAGAAGTCTTTTCCAACCTAATCGATTCTGTGATTCTGTGACCTGGCTTTGAGCTGCCTGAGTCACAGAATCAGAATCAAATAATCAACCCCATCGAGGAATCAGCTCTAATTTCGGGCCAGCGCGGAGGGGACCTCAGCAAGCCAGACCCGAGCCTCTTCCCTCACTGTGTGCCAAGGCTGGGGAGCCGGCCGAGCGGGAAAAGAATGAGAACCTGCGATTTTATTTTTTGGCAAACGTTTACTATAAGGAGGATGAAACCCGGGTGCAGCCGGGTACCGAACCCTGCCTGAGCACCGGGAGCGGGGAGCAGAGACCAAGGCCGGCGGGGCCGCACGGGCAGGCCCGGCTCCTCAGCGGCCGCCATGGCGCCCGGCCCCGCTGCCGCCCGCGCGGCAGGAGCCGGCAGGGGGCGCTGCGCGGCGCACGGCGCTGGCGGGGGGCGGCCGTATGGCGGCAGCGGCGCTGCGCCTGTGCCGCGCCGCGCGCCTGCTGCCGGCTGCTGCCGCCGCGACCCAAAACACGGCCCCAGCCCCGCGGCCGCTTCCGCGCCTCGCCTCCTCCTCCTCCTCTTCCTCCTCCGCCTCCTCTGCTTCCCGGCCCTCTCCGCCGCAGCCCGCCATGCCGGCCTTCCAGTACCCCGAGGTGTACCGCGACGAGACCGCCGTGAGTAGGGCGCTGGCTGGGACAGCACCCGGCGTGCGGCGGCCGCCGGGCCCGGGGCACCCGGCTCGCCATTGCCGGCGGGGCCGCCTCGGGGCGGCGGTGCCGCCTCGGCTCTCGGGGCTTTGTTCGGCTGCGGCCGCGGAACGCCCGGCGTGCTCCGTGCAGAGAGCCTCGGGTTTATCGCGCCCGCGGGCCGCGGCGGCTGCCGAGGGCTTGTTAGGGCGGGATTGGGGCCCTTGCGCCGGTGCCTCCGGGCACGTCCCGCGTGTGCGGGGCCGGGAGCCGGTGCCGGGCGGGCGGCGGGAGCGGGGTGCGGGAGCAGCGGCCCCACGGCGCATCCCGGAGCTTCAGTACTGGTGCTTGTGTCAGGGAAAGCCAGGCCTCCGCCCGGGCTGCAGCAGCGTCAGCAGAGGAACAAATAGTCTGTTTATATAGGATGGCACATCTGTAACATAGTCTCATCTCCCTGTGTTTCCACCGCATCTGGATACACAAGGGATTACAGTGTAAGTTTGGCTAAAATGGGATCGATTTTCTTTCCCTTCCACAAAGCACTGTGCATTGTGCCAGGAAGGATTTACATTGCATTTAAACCAAATTGTTTGCCAGTATGAGCCAAAGCTGGAAAAAATCCTAAAGTATTTACTTTCCTACTTGACTGTAAGGCTGAACTGTGCAAGCCCTTGTAGCAGGTATCTAGTCTTTTTTATGTACTGGAGGAAGGAAGCAGGTAAATTCAACCACGTGGATTAATCTTCTGTGGTTTATTTGTTTTGTTTGTTGTTTTGGGGGTGGGCTTTTGCTTTTCTAAAATAACGATTTATATATATACACATTATGGACATATTTGTGGGCAACAGTAGTAGGGAGGGCTAAACCAGAGATGGTTTGTGTAACCAGGAACCATACCTTGGGTATATCCAGTAATCGGGTTTTATAGTTTGGCTTGAAAACCTTAAGGGTCTCGGTTTGATTGGTGGGGTTTCTTTTTTGCTTATTAATCTATCTTGTGGAAGGAATTTATGTGCATTTCACCATTTTTCTGGTGCTCTGTGTTTTTTTCTGAGAACTACCTGCTGCTGTGGTGTATCACCAAAGAGTGGTAATACTTGTAACTCACCTGGGAGCAATGTGTTCTGTCTTTGCTCCTTAGCAGTGTATGCTTTTGTGAAATTCCAAATGCCCTTCCTCATGCTGACTATCATTCCTTGATGGATAGAGTCTGTTTGTGTGCATGTCTTTTTTTAAATTACTGTCTTTTATAAATTCAGGTGTCGGATTACCATGGATGTAAAATCAGCGATCCGTACTGCTGGCTCGAAGATCCCGACAGTGAGGAGACGAAGGTAACCCTTCTTTGCATAGGAATGGCTGCTTTCACATGCTTCTCTTTTATAGACCAGATGTACTGGTACTCTGCTTCTGAAGAACCTGCCAATACATTTTGAAAACTTGCATAGTAAACAAAGGTGTAGTTCATGTGGTATTTCATGGCACCAACAGCAATGCTATTATTTTCTCCCTGTGTTTTAATGGAGGAAAGGTTGAATGGGGCTTTGAGCAGCCTGATTTACTGGCAAATGTCCCAGCCCATGGCATTGAACTAAAGGATCTTCAAGGTCCTTTCCTACCCAAACCATTCTATGGAATACTTAGTATAACTTAGATCACAGAATTTTTAAAACTAAACCCATGATTATCTTGCCCCCATTTTTCTTGGCCAGTTTGAATGTTCAAGGTGGTGGTGTCATACTGGAGAGAAACATTAATTTTTTTTTCCCTGTGTGTGCTTGGTTGTCAAGGGCACCCAAGCACACAAACCAACTCCTCCAGATATGTAAGGTAACCAAACTCCCTCCTCCAGATATGTAAGGTATATAATGTAATAAAAATGAATCTGTGGTCAGGTGGGGAAGTTCCTATCTCACTTTATGGAAAGGTAGTGCAGAATGTGAGTTCATGGTCTGCTTGGTCTGCTGCTGTTTGGCCGTTGATGTCTGACAGATTGAGGAAACATCCCTGGCACAGCTGAAATGTCCTGCCCTGGTGAAACGCTTCTGGTAATGACATAAGCCACAACTGCAACACTGCACTTTCACTGCTGTTTGGCTTTGGCTTAGTTGGACTTCCAACTTCTTGGTTTGTTGTAACACTTTGTGGGAAATAAGATCACTTTTAAACTACAGCAAAGCCTTCTGCTGCTATTTTAGTCATGTACAGTACCTTAACTCACTGACAGTGTAGGCAGTAATGCTGAGCTTGTTCCAGACATGAGGGATGGACAAGTGATGAAAAAGCAGAGATCATGTGGGGTTGGGTTGTACTGTTCTGAACATGTGTGTATTTGAATTAGGACTAGAACTGAAGCTCTCAAATCTACAATTAAATGTATTTGATTATTATCAAATTGACCAGTGTTTTGTTCATGTTTTGATAAATTTTCCAATTGCCCTTGGAAGTCACAAGAACTCTAATTAATTTTTCTTTGTAACACTTAGGAAAGGTATGTGCTCTCTTGTAGGAGTTCACTGAGCTCCCTTTGGCTGAATATATATATGAACTGTAAATGCTTTGCAGAGTAATAACAAAGACATATTTAAACAATTTCTATTCTGAGGCTTTTGCATGGAAAGTATATACTGTCAGTGGAACAGTTATGTTGATAGAGTAGCTTAGTAGAATGTAGAAAGGTGATAGGTTGTAGAAAAGCATGGTTAAAAAGAATTTAGGGCATGTGTTTCTTAGATGGAATTTAGTTTGACTGTTGTTTTAGAATCACAGTTGGCCTACTTAATGGCCAGACACTTCAGCCTCAAGTAGACCATCTCTACTGGTAGCACAATGCTTTAAAAATTGTTTTGCTTTTCAAATTACCTTAGCTTCCAAAGCAGCCATAAGAAGTTGCTTTACTTGGACCCTTACTCTTTACTTTCTGCTGCTAGCAAAGTCTGCCCTGGTTCAAGGCTTATGATACATTGCAGATACCTACAGGTACAATAAAAATCTTTCTCTCTAGGTTCATGAAGGTGTACAGTTACTGTCAGACCTCTAGCCTGGGTGGCATCTCTTTAGCTCAGCGTGGTGGGTGGAGTTGTTTACTGTGAGAGTTTCTGCTGACATACATTCTTGTACTTTATCTAGAGCAATATTTCAATTATGTATTGCTTTTTAAACATGAGTGTAACTTCACGCTCAAAAGTGTGGAAACAGAAAGTTTCCAAAGTGGACTGTATTCTTCTCTACAAAACTCTTTGAAAAATCTGTAATTTCTTGCTCCTTTCTCATGCAGCTGTGGCATTCCATTTACAAATAATCTAGGAATCTTTGGTGCATACTAATTGGAAATGAGAAAAATACATTAAGTTCCTATAAAAGCAAAATTAAGAGTGATACAGTTGTGAGTGTAATAATTAGTCTGTAAGCATGCTCTTGGGCAACAAATGCTTCTTGTAAGGAAAAGTCTGTGTTTCTCTAAATATCACTAATGAAAGCAGATGTGGTAAGATGTGTCTGTGCAGTTAAAAGTGGGTAACACACAGTTCCAGTATACCCTTGCAGCAATGTTGTCATTTTGGTCATGTTGTAGATGGATGAGACAAAGCTGTGTGCCAGTTTCTGTTCCCTGCATGTAACTGGAAAGTGCTTTTAGCTGTCCAGTACACTAGATGGTCTTACACATGTTTTTAAAATCAACTGTTTCTCTGAAAATGTCACAGGACTGGGAGAAGTTAGTTTATTTGTATAGGATCCACAGTCCATGTTTTTGTGCATGTAGTCTTTGAAATTCACATGTTTCCGTTTAGAGAAACCAATTCAGATACACATAATTTTGGGTAGATTTGATTAAGTTCTTTCACCATCTGATGGGGGGACAGTTATAGTGATACAGTGTGGAGGCTGCATGACTTACCAATGGGATGTGCTGTGCATGTCACCTGAAGAATTAATACACAACTAAACACTGATAGCAGCTGGTAAGTGTGTGCCAGGTACTCTGCCTGTACAGCCACTGGCTTTTCTGAAGATCTGTGGAGCACAAGTTGTGCAATGTGGATTGTAGCCCTGCTGTTCCTGTGGGTCATGCCCTGCAATGAAGGTGTAACTCAGATGTTAGAATGCATTGATCTGATTGCCTGTAACAGATTCAGAACAGGTAGAAACAATAGGCTCTTTCAAACCCTCTCCTGGAAAAGAGCCCCATGTAAGCAAGGGATGAGTGGATGGGATTTTGTGCTGGAGGTGAGGAGCTAGAGGTCGAGGGTGACACTGCAGCTGCCACTGCGACATTTGGCTGTGAGTTACAGCCACACACAGTGTCCTCTCCTACCTGCTTCATGTTAGAGACAGAAAAGCTTTTATGTTAGAGACAGAAAAGCCTGCATGTCTGCTTGTTGACAGCTGTGATTCACCTTAAGATGCTTAGGTATTAATTTTAGGTTAATGTACCATGCTATAAATAGGGATGATGAAACACCAACAGAGCACCAGGTTTTCCATGCATGCAACAAACAGCTGGAGTGGTAATGGTTTTGATCACTGTCCATAAGTGTTTGTGATGGGAGCTGGAGTGTTCTAAAGAAACTAGACTTCCCAGAGTTTGCAGAGATTAGTATTTTTTTCCTAAGGACTGATCTTTGAGCAGTACTTTGGGCTTATCATGAAATACTGACTGGGACTAATTCTGTGTGTTATGTTAATAATATGAACAGATGATGCACATGGCAATTTTGTGTCATCTTAAAGCTCTTCCCAGCTCCTGAAATAATAGTGCAGTCTGTGGGCAGTATTTGACATTTAGGCAAATATGAGAGTTTTTAAATGCATAATGTGCTTTTGGAGATTGTTACCTTAAGTTTTGGGGATTTTTTTGTGTATTTGTTTGGGTTTTTGTTTGCTAAGGTTTTCTTTGGTAGTTGTTTCGGGGTTTTTTAAGGGGAAAGGCAGGACTGTCTTGTCTCTTGGCTGGTTATTCCAGTGTATGCCCTTGAGAGTCATTATTCAAGATATAAATTGAGCCCTATTAAAGAATTGTGGCATAATGCAAATAAGCATGTAAGATTCTTCAGGTGTGACACTGCATAATCTATATGGGGGAAAGATGTCTGTGGTGCATTGCTTCTGAAAATGTTTTCTGTAGAAAATAGGCATTTCTGCTTGAGTTTATATTTTTTGGTTGTTTTCTTTCAGGCATTTGTGGAGGCTCAGAACAAGCTCACAGTACCCTTTCTTGAGCAGTGTCCTGTTAGAGGACTGTTCAAGGAACGAATGACTGAACTCTATGATTATCCTAAGTACAGCTGCCACTTCAAGAAAGGAAAAAGGTATGTGAGGAATGTCTTTGGAGGTGGTGATGAATGTGAAGCAAGTCAGAAGCAACTATTAATTAGGAAAACAAATTATATTTGTGTTTATTTTCTTAGAGTTGCGAAGTAAGACAACTAAGCCAGTGTTAATTTGTGTGGTTGCATGATGCAGAGCAAAAGGTGCTTCACTCTCTCCAGTTCCCAATCATATTATCTTCTTCTTTTATTGTCTTGTCTTTCATAAGAAGAATTTGTGAGTTTATCAGAACTCAGATATTTTGTAGAATAATTATTGTAAAAGAAAAGCTTTGAGGAGTTCCTTTCAGAAAGGCTTGATCACTATCAGTATAGTTAAAGGCATGTTGTCTGAAAACAGCATAAGCCCATCATGTGTGTTCTGTTCCACATACTTGCTAGAACCCTGCTCTTACACTGGTCATTTATTGAGCAGCTGGTAGGCTTTTTTTGTTTAGTCTTAGCCAGTGAAAAGCAGTAGGAATTCCCTTGTGAAAAACTGTTCCTGTAGCTGCAGGGTATACAGGAAAAATCACTTGGAGGACTTAAAGCAACTGATGGAAAAAGATCTGTTTTCTTAGAAACAAAGAAATCTTGCTATATTCCAGTGCCTTACCTACTCATATCCCTGTTTTAAATCTGTGGCTAGGTGAAGAAATGGTGTTTCTGTGTCTTACCCAAGATTTGGAGACTGCAGCTTCTACTGAATTTAATGTGACTTATTTTAGAAATGTTAGCAAGCTTCTAGAGAAAGGGAGTAAAGGGACTTAACTACATCTAAAGGTTGTTCTAGCAGTTAAAAAAGAGGTAGTGCAAACAACCAGCCACTCTTAATCATGGGAAACACAGATAATATTTTTCAATATTTTCAATTTGTTTTATCCTTGTTGAGTGGGCACCCAGGTAAGTCATACATGTGTTCACCATAATCTACAGATAATGAGAAAGAGAAGATATCTTGTTGCCTTAAGATTTCTATACAGATATTGAAAGGGATTTGTTTTAGTGATCTGTGCTGTGAGGAAGGCACTGATACTTATTACCAAGAGAGGCAAATTCTGTATTGTGTGGGGCTTGTTGAAGGTATATGGTGGGGAGTGAACCCAAGCTGTTGATGGATTTAATGTGAATTTTAATCGTCATGGATGTGGCACAACATATCAGTGTATGGAAGTGTGAGGTTTAAGCCCAGAGGCAGTGGAGCTGCTTGGGACAGTGCTGCCTAAACAGCTCCCTGCTGGGGAAGTGTGCCTAACTGAGTGAGTCAGGCAAAGCTTGTTAGTTTGTATGTGATGCTCATGCAGATGTAGCAGGTGACCAGGTCTGGTCAGTGTCTGCTCTGGATTCTCTGACCCATTCTCCCTGTGCAGTGCAAGCATGTCAGGATGTTGTTACCTTCAGTGCTATAAAGGCTTAATGTTGCAGAAGGGCTGGCAGTGATAAATACAGTCTCTGCTAACAGGTACAAATTCTTAATTTAATGCAACTGACTGTCCTCCAGGAAGAACATTTGTGCCAAGAGCTTGATGTGCTTGTAATTCATGACACTTTACTTCAATTTTAATAGATTTTTTTTTAGTCTTTCTGAGGGATACTCTGTTTCTTGGCATGTGCTGGATTTAAATCAGAGCAGTTTAAATATAATACAAATATAATAGAAAAGCCCTATGTTGTGGTATTTGAGGTGATCAAGAGGTCTCTACCAATTTAAATAACAGTTAGTAAGGTGTGGGGAAAGGAACTATTATATTTGAAGAATTTTCTGAACTGCTCATGATGCTTAGAAATCCTTAAATTTCCCCACTCTGGTTTTCTGATGAAGGATAGCTGCTGAAGGACAGTGTCTGAAGAGTTGTTCTGTGGAGTCTGCAGAAAGGAAGGGTGCCCAGGGAGGTGCTGTGTCTGTCTCATTGCTTGACCTTTGCTTCCCAGCTTGTTGCCCAGCATTGCAGAAATGAAATTGGCAAGAAAATGGCTGATCAAATAGAAAATTACTTTTCTTTTTCTTCTATTTCTTTTAATCTTTCAGTTTTGCACTTGCTGAACATTATTGTTATTACTTGAACGTATCACTAGCTGATATTGTTAACCAAGCCCTTGTGAGTATATTTTCCCCTTCTGGCTTTACCAGGTTCCCATGTTTGTACCCAAGTACTTGTCAGTCTTAGGGAATAGATGAACTTATATTTAGATTTGAATGTTGCTCTGTAAATTCTCCTGTTCCCCCAGCAAAGCTGCTGCCTGGTTTTTTAAGACATGTGTTTGTATAGTAAAGTACTGTGAAGATGGGTGTTGATTTCTGTGAGCTCAGTGGTGTCTTAGGATGTGTCTTAGAATGATGAAGAGTATCACTCACTAAAGACAGCTCTTTAATTGTCTGTTCCTACAACTTTTTCAAACACACATTTGTAAGGACATTGAAACAGTTTTGGTTCTATTTGATTTGAACATAAGTCTGTCAGCTAGCATGGACTGAAAGCAGCTGTGTGAATGACAAAGCTGAGAACATAAGGGATGGGAACCTGTGCCAGTGCTTGTAACAGAGAAATGCTGCAGCTGCCAGAGTTGTTTAACATAGACAGTTATGTGGAGTTTATAGTATACTTAGAATTCTTTGAAATGCACTGTGGCAAATGCAACTTTTATTTTTAAAGGATATTTTGGATCTATCCTAGCCATGACTCCTACTCTGCTGTAAAACTTGTGTTTCCCTAACCTGTTGATCTGTCTTTTATTCACTTCATGACAACTTCATACAAGTTTTTTTGTGCTTGCCTAACTGAAAATCAGAGTTCTTCCTACTTATTTTTTCCCTCTTGTGTTCTGTTTAGGTATTTTCACTTCTACAATACCGGGCTCCAGAATCAGCGAGTTTTATATGTACAAGATTCCTTGGATGCTGATGCCAAAGTTTTTCTTGATCCAAATAAGCTTTCTGATGATGGCACAGTGGCCTTACGAGGTTAGTGAGACAGCAGTTCCTGCTGAGTAAGTCTCAGTCTTCAGCAGAAGCTGAAAATTTATTCTAAGTAATTACAGTAGCCCTATGTGGATTTATAGGGCGTTTCAGAAGAACATTTCTAAATCTACATTGTATCCACAATTAACTTGGTTCAGTTTCCCAATGCTTTTTTTGACAACTCTGCAACAGGTTTCCAGTGAAATATGAGCAGCTCTTGAGGCTGTCCATAGCAAAGAAAAAAAGTTTGTTTTTATATTGATTAGTTCTCTCAAAATTGTATTTTGAAGCTTTAACACAAGCCAACAAGTTAAAGTAAGAGACTGTGAAGGAACATAGCATTAACTTCTATGATCACAAAACTGTTTGTGTTCACTAAGGCTGTAACTTCTCTTAGCTGTCAATTTCCACTCCCTACTTGCTCATTTTTAGAAGCAGACTCTTGGACCTAGAGGTCCTCTAAGTCTGTTCAAGATCCGTTAATAAAAACAGCCGTCAGAATTAGTGAATGTTTCTCTAAAAGTGACCTGGCTGAAAAGAATCAATATGGCTTTCTTTATGGTGAAGTCCTGCCTTAATCTGTGTATATTGCATTCATATAATCTCTAGAATTTTCTAGAACTTCTAGAATTTCTAGAAGTCTTAAGGCATAGTCTCCTTCCAAATGCACTTAGAAAACCAACAGCTGTGTAACAAGAGGGAAAACTCCCGGTGTTGATTAATAATTGATTTAAGGGCAAGGAAAGGAAGAACTGAATGGCTGTCAAGTAAAGTCCTGTCAAGGACTGTGCTAGGATTTGCAGTGTTCATCTGCTGAACATACTAGAAAAAGGAGTGAGCAGTGAGGTAGCATAGTTTGGTGACAGTACAAAGTTACTCCTGGTTGAAGCATGACTGAAGAGTTGCAGGAATACCTTAATAATAATTTAAGTGGGCAATAAATTAACAGGTAAAAGTCTTTGTGCAGATAAATTAAGCAATGCACAGGGGATAAACAATCCTAACTTCATGTATGGAGGAATGGATGGAGTGAACTCTTGAGCTCATGATGATCTCTTGGGAACAACGTGTAACACATAATTCCATGAAAATGTTAACTTGGTTCTTGGTAGAAGCCAAACAAGGACATCAAATACCAATTTATTCATCAGGAAGAAATTTCTCCTTGGAAGCGTTCAAGAAAAACTCAGTGTGGCACTCAGTGCTGAGATTTAGTTGACAAGGTGGTGATCAGTCCAAGGTTGATCTCATGGAGGTCTTTTCCAGCCTTCATGATTCTGTGATTATATGAAATAGAGAACAAAACAAGGAGACACCATTACATTAGCAACCCAGGAGTTTATACATTGAACACTAAATCAAGTCCCAGTCTCCTCAGCCTGAAAGGGGCTCTGAAATACAGGTTGGAGGAGGGCAATAGGAACAATCAAAGGAAAAACTGAGTGTGCCTGGATTAATCAGCTTGGAAAAGGGACGGTTTAGCAAGGATGTTAGAGGTCTGCAGAATCATTTGTGGCATGCAATAGGATAGAGAGAAGGAGTAAGGGTTGATCAGTCATTTTTCTATTACTAGCATGAGGGAATATCAAATGAAAGCAGTGGGAGTCAGGTCCCAAGCAAACAGAAGAAGGTGATGGTTCATGCTGCATGAAGTAGATCTGTAGAACCCCTTACCAACGGATGGTGTTGGTGGAAAAAAGCAAGCTGAACATAATCAAGGAGAAGGGAAGCATTCAGGAGTATTAGCCAGCTACTGCATGGAAAAGGAGTCTGCTAAACTAAATATGGTTGGAGGTGATAAGAATATTTGAGGGAAATACTACATGTGCTTGCATTGTTCTTGCATTTGTTCCCGTGTTTTGTTCTTGTGCTTGCATTGCACAGTATCAGCACAGGCTGGGGAATGAAGAGATTGAGAGCATCCTTGCTACCAAGGAGTTGGGGTCCTGGTGGATGAGAGGCTGGACATGAGCCAGCAATGTGAGCTTGCTGCCCAGAAAGTGATTTAATCCTGGGCTGCATCCAAAGCTGTGGGGCCAGCAGGGCAAGGGATGGGATTCTGCCCCTCCACTGGGCTCCTGTGAGACTCTGCCTGGAGCACTGCATCTAGGCCCCCACTGTAGGACCTGTTGGAGGGAATCCAGAAGAGGGCCATGAAAAGATTAGAGGCCTTCACCTATGATGAAGGGCTGAGAGAGCTGAGATTATTCAGGCTGAAAAAGAGAAAGCTGTGGCATGACCCTCTAGTAGCTTACCTGTACCCAAAGGGGGCCTACAAGAAAGCTGGAGAGGGACTTTTTACAAGGGCATGTAGTGATAGGACAAGGGAGAATGGTTTTAAACTGAAAGAGAATGGGTTTAGATTAGATATTATAAAAAAATTATTTATTGTGAAGGTGATGAGGCACTGGAACAGGTTGCCCAGAGAAGTTGTGGATGTCCCATACCTGAAAGTGTTCAAGGCCATGTTAGACAGAGCTTTGAGCAACCTTTGTCTTGTGGAAGGTGTCCCTGTCTACAGCAGGAGGGTAGGAACTAGATGATTTTTAAGATCCCTTCCAACCAAACCATTCCATGATTATGTGGTTGTTCTTACTTGTGTAGGTATCACATTGTGGTTACTCCTGAGGACAACTAGATGGAATTGTGTTCTGAATCAGAATTGCCACTCTTACATTCCTACAGGAGAGAATATATTGGGCTGGCACAGTGCTGCCTCTCAAAACTGCCATGTCTGTGAAATGCAACTTTTTCTTAGGTTGTTTTTTGGTAGATGCTTTCAGGTCTGTACAGGCCTGTGATAATTCAGTCTCTTCGCTTGACTTGATTTGCAAGCATGAATTTGATCTTCATCAACTAAAATGGAAGCTCTTTATTGTCTTACTGTCTTATCACTGTTTGGATAAAGTGAAATATATATCACAGGTCTTAGCTGAGAACACTGGTAATTAACCATTTGCATGCTAGTGGTTTCCCAGTTACTTCAGTTTTCAGGGTTTTAAAGGGTCTAGTTTTCAGTGACTCCATTTTTTAAGTGGTATTTACACTATTTCGATATACAGCTTGCATCTTTGTTAGCTTCTTTGGTACTGTTTCTCTTAAAATTTCACTCAAGTTCTCCGCCTATTTTAATTTTCCAGCTCTTCCTGCCAAGCTTAGGGCAGGCAGTAGAAGAAATATGATTCGAACCATAATTGGTTTGGCACAACTTATGTTACTGAATATGGATACACTTACTGAGTATCTGTGCCTAAACTTGGATCTGCAAATTAATTGAGAATTCCACAGAGTTGGACAAAGTGGTGTGACTCCTAAGTGATAGCAGATGTAGTGTCTTGCAGTGTTTTTAGAAAATAAACCTTCTCTTAGTGTTTGGTGAATGGTTTCTTTAACTAGTATCCCAATTTAATCGCTCTTCATTTTGTTTGTTTCTGATTTCCTAGGTTATGCATTCAGTGAAGATGGTGAATACTTTGCATATGGCCTGAGTTCTAGTGGCTCTGATTGGATTACTATTAAGTTTATGAAAGTAGAAGGTCCTGAGGATCTCCCAGATACACTGGAGAGAGTTAAATTCAGTTGCATGGCATGGACCCATGATGGAAAAGGCATGTTCTATAACTGCTACCCACAGCAAGATGGGAAAAGTGATGGTAGGTATGACCATTCTAATTGCATGCTATGTGGAAGCAAAATCACTTTTGCAGTGAATTGGTGCAACAATTAGCTCTACAAATCTATATTGAAACAAGTGGCTGTATTGGTTCTGCAATTAGAGATCAAATTATGTCTTGTATGTAAGCCTATGTTCAGTTAGTGTGAATCACTTTTTGTCTGCCTGCCCCTCTTTTTCTCAAAGTTTGCTGCTCCCTTTCTTTTCCTCTGGGATGATTTACTTAGGTTCCATATTGTTGGTGGTGTTGATTAGAATTTGATGCCTGCTGGAAGCTTACTTAGATCTTTCCCCTAATGCATTTGTGTGGGCATAGATAAACTACTTTGGGAGATTGACCTGATAAGTAGCAATGTGAAGCATAAGGTTTCTCTTGTTCAAACAGATTAATTCATGTGTGGTTCACAGCAAAGCAAAACAAAATGTTTATGCTAGCAAAATTCAGGGAGCACTGCACAAAGTGGAATAAATTGCGGAGGAGCATCATTAGGGAAGGAATTTAGCAGCTTTTATTATAAGGCAGAGCTACTGAAAAGTTTCTTCTGGAGATGTGCTCTTCATTAAACTGGAGAGAGCCTGAATTTTACCTCTGTATTTGCTTTTGAAGGCTATAATTTTGCCAGACTGGCAATATAGACACCAACCTTGTTGTGTTGAGGTTTTTTTTACTTCCTGTTTGTAGTTCAAAAACTGAGGTGTTGGAAAATATTGCAAGAATGAAATTTTTAAAAAAATTAAATCAAGTGGCACCTCATACAGTGCTTTAAAATACATCACTTTTATATTTTCAGCAAATGGAAGCATGAAAGTTTCTAGGAGTGTAATTAGCAGTAAATCTCCCCTTAATTGCACTGGGTGAAATGGAAAGGAAAATGTCATTAGAGAGTGGCAAGGATTCTTGGTTTTCTTCTCTTTGCTTGCTTTTATTTCTAGAAGGCTAAGCTTGAAATTATACCTTCTTCAAATGTGAAGATTTATTATCAACAATAAAAGGAAAGGGTTACTTTTGAAACAGGTTTCCAGCATGAAGTTTTATCTTGTTTAGTAGGACGGTGTTTGTTTGGAGGGGAATGGTTGTAGCTTGGAACCATTCCTAGTCCTCTCTTCTGAATTTCTCTTTCATATACAAAGGGATACACAAATTTCTAAGGGTTTCATATGATTGTTGCATTTCTTTGAGAACTTACTGGTTGAAATATCTGCATTTCACTAGGTACTGAGACCTCCACTAATCTGCATCAAAAGCTGTATTATCACGTATTAGGAACTAACCAGTCAGAAGATATCCTATGTGCTGAATTTCCTGATGAACCAAAATGGATGGGTGGAGCTGAGGTATGGTAAATATCCTGCACCTTACCATTATCATATTCTGTTTTTCAGATTCTAACAACTGATAGTGGATATTAATTTCAAAACATTTTGTTAAAAGAACACTTTTTATTAGTGTTGTAGAGTTGACAATTGAACTAAGAATCATTGATTAAGAATTCCTGAAAATAAGACTGCCTTCAGCCTGCAATCACAATAAGAAATTACTCCTCCAGCCTGATTATTGACACTGGGGTCATTCTTCCTGATACAAATTCCAAGACAGAGAAGATAATTTGATGGACAGTGTGTAACTGTTCTTGCTTCTTCTTGGTCAGTGTCTAGCCCCAGCTTGTACTTCTGGCACAAAAAGCTTATTCTAATATCCAGTGTCTGTTTATTCCTTGCCTTATGTTTATTTGGTTATATTTAATTTTGCAATGTCTTCCCTGAAAAATAAATATATCTGTTCTGCTTAATTGAGGAACGGAGATACACAGATTAACAAAATCTGTTAATACTCTGGGTATAATTGGGGAACTCTAAATTTCCCTATGAGTTTTATCAGCACACATATGGTACAGACTGTGTTGTTGGAAATGGAATTTATTTCCTTAGCTTATTTTGTTGAACTACTACTAGATAGTGCAAAATCCCAATAAACCTTTTGTAATTAATGTGTTTTATTCCCCATATTAGATTTGGCAATGTGCAGTTGAGCGCCCTTATTTGAAGTGCTGCTGGAATGTAGTGATGGTCATTCTGTTTATCAGGGAACTGACGTTTTCTCTGTGGATGAATGCTTGTAATAATTTGTACTCTCTTGCCTACTATGTTTGATGAGTACATTTTGTTTCTATATTGGTCTCTTTTTTGTCTGATGCTTTTGATGAATATGAAGTGGTTTTAGCCTGGTTTGGGGTGATCAGTTCCTGCAAATACTTTCCTCTGCAAGAATCTCTTTTGAAAAATCATCAGTTTGTGTCACGTTTCAACATATTAACCCATGGAAATGTTAGGGCTGTCTTTGCTGTAGGCTGACAGAAAACAAAGGTACTTCTAATGGTCAGGAGAAAAATATTCTGCAGTTTAAAAAAAAGAAAGATGTGGAAGGGGCTAACAGCGGGCTTGTTAGCTAAAGGAGCGAGAAGAAGCTGAGAAGTAAGAAGAAACTGATAAAGAGCTCTTTCTAAAGCTGTAACTAAAGAGACTGAGAGAAGAAAGATAGAAGAACTTTGCAGCTAGATGAAACATTTTTAGAAAGTTAATTAAGTCATTATAACTTTTCACTAATAGTATTATGTTGATTTATTGTGGCTAATAGTAAAGATAGAAGAAAGATAAACAATTGGAAAGTGTATAAAAATCAGCCATATTCAATAATAAAATGTTGCCAACTGAGACTGCTTGTAGTCTCTGCTTTATGTCGTGACAGCAACAGAAAGAAACAACAAAACCCAAAATAAAACAGTGCAATTGCAAAATGTTGTTTTGTCCTTGTGCAATGGATCAAAAATCTTTGCAGGCCATTTCAATAAGTTTTCTGGTCAGCTTTTTTTAAGTGTCTAAGAAAGTGGAAGACCAGAAAGTAGTGGGGGAAAAATTAAAATATTGTTAGTCAAAATCAGATTATATGGCTGTTTGATGCTATCCTGAATATATTTCCTTGATACTAAGATGCTGCTATAGGTTTTAAAATACAACTTTGCACAGCGCAGCATGTTGTAAAATGCATGTTTTCATGTGTTTCTGTCAGATAAAAAAAAAAAAAATATTTTACCAGCTTTGCTAGTGCTGCTAACTGGAGACATTATGTTTTTACATAAGCTTCCATGAAAACAGTTCATTTGTAGTGTAGGTGTTCTAGTACCAAACTTTTCTCCATGGTGGAGGGAGAGTTGAACTTTCATACCTAGGTTTGAACAGAATTTGCAGGTCTTGCAACCAAGGTCAAGGAAGAGAAATACCTCACTTGCAAGTGAAAAGCACCTGACAAGGAAATTCTTCAGAGACTGCAGAATTAATAATGTTGCCATGATATTTCAGAAAAAATAATCTCAGGTGCACTGTAGGGAGTCAGAGTGGTGTGTATTCTCAATGGAGATAGGAAACTAGGTCATTCATAAGGACAAAAGAGGGTTGTCTAAAATTTTGTCAGCTTAATATTTTTACAAGACAGTATGCAAACAAATAGCTTCAGGGTGCTTTTCCTTATTATACATTCAACACCAACCCCAAGTATGCTTGATTTAAACAAAATCTGTGGTGCTGAAAATGGTGTTGGCAGAGAAATACAGATGCATTTCCAGCTCTTCACTTGAATGGATTGTTTCTGAGGGAAAAAATCTGTTTTTTTTTTTTTAGTCAGATATGTGAGTTTTGAAAAAGAAAATCTTTTCATTAGTCTAGAAAAAGCATAAGCATTTCTGGGAGATTTGTGAAGAGCAGGGATAGAATTTAATTGAATAACAGCCCAGCAGAGGGCAGTCTGGTATGAAGATTTTTAAAGCCTTGGCAATGTCATAGGTATTCTGGGAAAACAGGAGCTTCCTATGCTTTTCTGTTTTAAGTGGCATTTTCTTGCTTCTTTTCCAGACTGACTGAACATATCTCTCTTTCACAGACAGACTGTTATTCTCAAAGTTAAACAATAAGTTATGTAACAGTCTTTCACAGTTGATAGTGCAAGAAGTCCCTGTGGTACCAGCAGGAAAGTAAACAGAACAGAAAGGAGTGGGTGAGAGGAACCCTCCTATCCCAATTCTGCCAGCAGTAAAATAAGTACAATTTTTCATGTTTTCTAACAAACACTGTCTACTGTCTCTGAATTTACAATTTTTTTTTTTTTTAATTCTTCATTTTGTATTTAGAGCTATTAGTTAACATCAGTGGTTCTAACCCAGGTAGGTGATCTTGCACATGAAATGCAGAGCACAGAGGATCAGGCTGTGCCAGATGTGTGCTGGCTATAGTGGTTTCACTGCAGCAACATAGAAGCATCCACTAGGGAAGAGTGAGCAGCATGGAGGGCTGAAAACATTGCCAGTTCACTCAAGTGAGACACACTGCTGGGTAAAACAGGGCTGTGGGAATTTTTCTAAAGCCTTACACTGTCTTAATCAAGAATGAATCTTGAATAGAAGACTAGTATGAATGTCTTCCTGCAGCCCTGGCAGTAGGCCCAGAGAATTGTACTTGTAAGAAAGAGGCAGGTAATCATGGCTGCATGTGGGACTATGGGGGCTGATAATTTCTTACATAGCCAGGTTCCAGATGCTTTGGTGCTTTCATTGCTCAAAAGCAAGCTGAAAGCTACAGTAAATATTCTGTGTGATGTTTGTCACCCCAAAAGGCTACTGATTCTGTTCTGTGCTAGACTTAGGAAAGAGAATGCATGTAAATATGTGTGTGCATATTGCTGTGATGATCTAGGGTCAAAATCCCTGTTCTCTGCCTTTGGTGTGGCTCCTTCAACCCTAAAGGTCACAGAGGCTCAAAAGGATATGATCAGAATAGAAGTGCTGGTTTTACCAGCACATTGTATCTAAAATCCAGGAACAAAAACCCAGCTGGAATAAGAGATTTGAATTAATGCCCAGAGCAAGTTTTCTAACCTGGGGAGTGGGTGGACAGACCACATCAGAATGTTGTTTGCATATAAACGTGTCCACGTCCTGCATAAAGTGTCAGGCCTTTGCCTCAGAATGTAGGAAGGAGATTCTGCTGGACCTCATCCTGAAATTTTGCTTTCCTGTGATCACTCATCATTAGGGCTTCTGAAATCTGCTTGATTCTGAAACCGGTACTCTGCAAACAGAAAACAAAGCGGCACCTTTACAGCCTGAGAGTAGCAGCTTCAGGTGGCTTGGATTGTGCAGGCAGTCCCTGGAGGTTGCTTTGTGAGAGGGAGTTTGTGCCCCAATCCTCAGCATCTTAAAAGACTGCAAGAACATAAAATGTGATATGAGCTATTTGCAAGCTTCAGTGATTTTCTGGCACCGCTGCAAAGATAATATCAGAACATAGCTGTATGTTCCCTTCATTAAAAAAACAACAAACCAGTACAACACCCCACGACTCCATAAAAACCCCACAAAAACCCACAACTCTTTACAAAAGAGTTTCCTATTCTAGGAAAGAAAATAGCTTTGATTTTTCTAATAAATGTGAGATAATAAAAGTGGAATTTGAAAGGCTAGGAGACTACTGTGGGAGTTCTTTGTCATCATGCAGGCAGATCCTTGCAGCACAGGCGCATGTGCACATCTGTAGAACACTTGAGGCTGTTCAGACAGTGTGATTGCTCTTTACTTGCCAAATAGTTTAGCAAATTTTACAGTAATTTTTTTTTCTCTCTGTAGAACCAACATGCTTTGTGGATTTTTGTGCGTAATATTTTTGTTTGTTCATCTGATTAAAAGCTTAAAAATACTCATAAATAACAAAAGAGGTCATTTCTGCAGCAAGTGAAAGGTTTCTTGCATGTAAATTCTTAGTAGAGTCATATCCAGGGTTAGTGGTGTTATGCAAAAGTCTTTGTGCAGCATATATCTAAAGTTAAGGAAGTAACTGCTGTCATTAATCTGTTTTATTGTGGTGACTGGGTACATTCCTAAATAAGTATTTAAAAAAAAAATCTATTCAGTCTCTCGGGGTGGTTTTAAGCTGCTACATCCATGGCATATAGTGAAAATTGTAGCAGTGTTAAAATCCAGCTTATTGATGCAGCGAGTTTTTAGTTCCATGCATTGCACGGTTGCATCTTTATTGCCGCACATCTTTCTTTTTCTGGATGATCTGATCTTTCATGGCTGGATACATTACAGTTAGTAATTTGACCTTTTAGCACTGTTGGAAAGCTTTGATTCTGTCTGTGATTTTTTGGAGCTTTGCTTTTTTTTTTTTTTTGGTACTTGATTCATTTGCTGTGCTTCATTGGAAATGCATTAGATAGCAGTGACAATTGTTCAGTTTCATATGCAAAGGGCACCAGTGCATGAGGAGCTGTAGTTTTTGAAATAACTGCAGATGCAGATCAGGTTGTAGATTACCATAGTGTTAATGCCTGCAGTTAAGAAGAGAGTTTATCTTTTTCTCAATACAGGCATAGGATCTAATAACTGAATTTTATTTATTTTATTTTCAGTACCTTGTTATGCAGAAACAAATTACACAGTGATTAGATTTTTTCCACTTTGATAATAAAAAAGGGCAAAGGTAGTAAAACTTTTATTATCTATAAAGGAATGATGTGTGTATATAGTTGCCTTAATAGAATACAATGTACTCTAAGGGCCCCTCTTTGTGAACTGAATATAGACTGCTCTTCCTTACCCTGAACCTGGCAATTGTGACTGTTCAGGTAGCATTCACAGAACTTGCATTAATATTCACTGTTAGTATGCACATGACTTGAAAGTAGAGCACTCTACTATCTCTCACATTGACATTTTAGTTGAGTAATACATAAAGCCAGGAAGTCTAAAAACTCAACAGCTTTCTCATGGTCATTCTTTTTTGTTGTTGTTTGTTCAATTATGTATGAGTTTTTGGTCTGAAATCTGCTGCTGCTGCTAGACAAAATATTTCACTTTGTTTTTGCTGTGGATTCTCATAACCCTTTGCAGTTCTTTATATGGCTTGTATAATGAATTAGTTGTATTTTGTAACAAAGATGAGATTTGAGTAGTTAGTTTGTTTTTACTGATTAGACTTCATATGATTTTTTTATTTTGGTGTTCATTGATATATTGAAGTTACAGGTTCTTCTCTTAATGTTTGTCTTAGCAGTGGTTACTGTTCATCAAAATGGAGAGAACAGGTAGCATTGAAACCACTAGGCAGAAAAACAGCCCAGAGAAAACACTCCAGTATAAACCAGAATTCTACTATAAAGGAGAATGTGAAGGTTTTGATGCCTGACAGACTAGATAAAATAGTACTTAGGAGTACAGCTGTCTTAGTGATACTGTTGTTTATGTTTGTATGGTGTAATGATGGTCACAACAAATATTTAAGAAATAGTAGGTCTAACAAACTCAAAATTGCCAACCAACAGTAGTAGTGACACTAAAAGCTACATACCAACATCAGTTCTTTGAAATAATCCTTCCTTTACTGGTGCTGTGTTAGGGATTAGTGCTGTGTTATGCCAGTAAAATCATTGTTATGCTGAAGGTTTTCAAAAGCTCCAGTTGCAAGGCTACAGGATTTCTTCTGTCCTGTTTTGACAGATACTAAATGTTGTTTTAAGAGGTGCAATTGCTTTATAGCCTGCTTACCTTTTACCAGTGGGTGTTGTTTGAAATGATAGTAATTATTTTAATGAGGGAAATGTGCACTGACTGGCATTCCAGATCTCTCTCAGACATTTTTGAGATGTTTCCTTTTCATCCTAAATGTGGGAAATCAGGTCTGACATTGCAGCTGTCCCCCTTATGCTGAACCATGAATGCATTCTGAGATTCGAGTGAGGTACTAGCATGAAATTTCAGTTCATAAATTTGTGAGCCAAGAGCAGGGATTGCAGCTCAGCTCATGAAGATGATGTAGCAGTGTAAGAATAATTCAAATGATAGTTGGTAAATCCTATTTCCTTTTGCTGTCCTGAAACCCAGACTCTTGTCTGTTTACAGTGTAGGGTCAGTGGCATTTGGGCTGTGATTACACATTCATCAGTGCTGCAATCTGAGCTGCCTTAAGCAATCTCTACCCCTGTTATTCATGTTTCCAGCTGTTTGGTGCTGTGTGTTAGCTTGGCCATTTGTGCAACTGAACAGTGAACTGATTGAGATACTAATCTGGCAGAGGGGCTTCTTTTATTCTTCTTTGGTTTTTTATTGTGGATTGTTTAAGTATTTTTCCTCTTTCTTTCTCCTTCCCCTCCTGGATTCTTTGTTTCGTTTGGATGTTTTGTTCTTTTGGATTCTTTCTTCTTTTCTGGTTCTTGGAGGTTTAAATTTCTTTGTTGTTGTTGAACATGCCATTTTATCAGTTGGATCAGTTCCCTGAACTGGTGTGCTTCACAAATGGTGGATGCTTGTACTGGCATGACATGGGGATTGAATTTACATGGACACAAGCAACGATAGCAGTAGGAAGAGCTAGAGGTGGAGACTGCATAAGGTGATGCTGCTGCCAAGATTGCTCATCAAACTGTAACTTTGCAGTGTAGATGTCTAAATCTGCAGTATAATACTGAACATTTTAGCATGCTGCAGTCAACCATCTTGTCCTGTTTCTGTCAAAATCCTTTGGGTTGTGGAACTCACTGGTATAAGAATAGCTTTAGTGATAGAGACACACTTAATTGGTATCCCACAAGCAAGATGCTTTGGGAGTTCTTACTTCAAATTAAACATAAACTGCTATCAACTCTTAACTAGTCCAGCTGGGAATATGGAAGGAAAAATTAGATGTACTCAGATTTGCTGTCATCAGAGATCCTGAATTGCCCTTGCAACATCAGAAATTTGCACATCTCTGTTCTTTCTTGGGTAAAGTTATCAGTCTTCTCTTAACTGTTTTACTCACAGAATCAAAGAATAAATTTATGTGGGTTCTGACCGTGACTAAAAGAGTTTTGTGTGACATACTCTTGAATATAACTGAAATCTCTATGTTTATATATAACTTAAAATTATTTGTTATATTTTTTTCAGTTGGTGAGGAAGTGAAGGGAACTTGGTACTTTCACAAGTATGGACAGATGTTTAAGCACTATATTGCAATCATTTTCTTAATTAAAATTTACACCTGCAATTATTGCTTACCTAAAACCACTGAAGATGTATCTTTCAAGAAAGATCACCCAATCTTAGTTTCCATTTTTAGATATACTTGTTTCTAGGTGCAGGGTGCCCTGTAAAAGATGGCTTTGCTGTTTCATATAAGGGAGTGGGTTTTTGGCTACAGTAGGAATCTTTTCTAGAAAAGGTGTTCTTTTCTATTTGTCTTGTGAGCTTTAGGCTGTATAGGCTTTTTTTTTGTGGTATAATTAGATCAGAACAAAATACCTGTAAAAATACAATTTGGAAACATGCATTTGGGGATTGTTTTTGTTTCAAGGAGTGTTTGGTTGTTGGGGTTTTTTTATTAATTTTCATACACTGAGATTTGTTTCTATTCTACTAGGTCCCTTTCTTGTGTCCTTAAGATTGTGGCTCTATTGGAATAGCAGTATAATTAAAACTTAATTATTTTGAAATTTATTTTGCACAACTCATTCTATACATATTTTGCATAACAAATGATACAAATATAAACTGAAATGTATCTAAGAAGAAATTACAATATAAGAATTGTTTTGAAGCTGTGTATAGTGCCAAGTGGAAAATGTCCAGAACCCAGATTTGTATTTTGTGACTTTAAATTCCCATTAGATATGGTCATATAAGAATGTGGACAGTAGGCAGCATTCTATGTCAGCTCTGTTAATAAAACATCAAAATTTGGTAATTTTGGAATATACTCGAAACAGCTCAGTCAGGAGAAGGAGACTTTAAGACTTCTTGTTACTTTCTGCCTTTTCTTGTTGGATTTGCACTTTCAAAAGCTTTGTCAAGAAATGTATGTTTGCAAAGCCTGAGTAGCAAGAAGGATTAATTGATGACTTTCTGTACTAGCAGACACCATTGCAGAAATTCTGTTGTGTGTGTACATGCATGTGCAAAAGCAAACCAAGAAGCTTCATCAGATAATTTATAATGTGGTTATAGCTTGTAGTGTTCTTTTAACAGCAGCACTAGATTTTTCTGCATGTGTGAACTTTTTCATGTTGGAATTCTCTTTTCCAGAGGGTGAATTGTCTTTGATTTTTCTGTTACTTCTTACAGGTGTCGGATGATGGTCGATATGTCTTGCTGTCTATCAGGGAAGGCTGTGATCCAGTGAACAGACTGTGGTACTGTGATCTACAGAAGGAGTCTCAGGGTATATCAGGTATGTGTTGCTTTGTAAGCTTGCTTCCTTTTAAGGCAATATAAAATTTGAAATACTTTATGTTTGAATGGAAAAAAAATATATTTATTGAAATACATATATATATTGAAATACATGTATTGCTTAACCACCTTCATGCAGAAATTAGATAAAATAAGCACTGCTAGCATTCCATTTTCTGTTATGTATCAATAGATGAAAAACTTCATTCTTCATTCTGTAGTTTGTTTAAAAGGTCACAAGGAAAAGTTGGTATAGTAGAAGCAGCTGTACCAGTGTATGTTCAATTTCATTCTACACCACTAATACTTTTCCATGTAAAAACTTTTTTTGTATTTTAAAAATTACATGTATCTCCCTTCAAGCACTGATAGCACTTTTTTACAAAAAGTGACTAACTTATAGATAACATATTTTTTTCTATGTATAGTGCTAGGAAATAAAAATCCTCCAGTGTTATTTGGTAGCACCATTGTTGTTACAGTAGAAGTATCAACTCATATTTCAAATGTGCTCTCCTGAAATGCTCCTTTCTTGCCTTCTAGTTGGAGTAGCCTTTGGCTTTTGTGTATTAGGCTTTGTAGCCACAATGGTGTGAGCTGAAAGTATGGCACTTTCCACCATATGGCTGTTGTTAATTGTTGGCATAGTTAGCTGGTTTACTGATTGGTAGTTTTGTATTTCCAGAGTATTGGATTATGGAAGGGTATTCCTCAATGTGTGTTTTGCATAGAACACAACTTAGCTTTTTTGATTCTTGCAGCTTCTCTCTTCAGAAACTTCAGAAACAGAATAAACACTGCAGTGGCTCTTTGTTGAATATTGGATCTCAAGAAACTTGTTCTCTTGTTTATTAACAGCATATTTCAGGCTAAGGAGGGGACACTACTACTGACTTGTCTACAGCCAAACGTCAGCCAAGGCTGCCAGCAGCTTCCACAGAATTGCACAGCCAATTCTTCATTATTTGTACATACTGGGTCAGGCAGGGCACCTTTCTTTCTTTGGCTCCATTCTAGATTGCTTGACCCTAGATTACATTGTCCTTCCACACAGAAGGCATCACAGTGGCTATAACTTCCACTGTAAGGAGTATGGCCTGTGAACATGAGTCATCTTCCAGCTGTCTGAAGAAGTCATCATCTACTTCTTCCTACATAGGAAGTTCATAGCATGTACTACTACATACAGTAGACTACTACTATGTGCTCTATAGCACATAGTAGTATTTACCACTGCAGTAGTACCCATGCTAGTCTGCCTGTTAATCTTAACCTTTGAGCTACTTACCATCTCCTGAACTGTCCTAAGGCAGAACTCCACAAACTCCAGCTGTTCTTTCACATAAAAGACAACTCACCTCCTCACCTTGCCAACCTATCCTTACTAAACAACCTTTACCTGTCCTTGGTAGCACAGCATTCCTGTGAGCTATCCCACCATGTCTCCATTTTCCCATTGAGGTCATAGTCCAGAAACTGCACGTGGACTTCTAACTCCTCCTGTTTGTTCCCATGTTGTGTGCATCAGTGTACAGACAGTTCAGGCAGGCACCCAAGTGTGCTGGTTCCTCACTACAGGTTTGAAAGCTTTCTCCATGAGGCTGTTCTTCTGGCACTTCCTTCTTCACATGGCCATGCTTGGAGAGACTCCACTTCAGCTCTGTTTTGTGGATTGCTGTGTTCTTTCATTCTTACCACCCAGGACCTTGGCTTGCCTACCCCAGCCATGTCTTCCTTACTTGTTGAGGAAATCACTTTCTCCTGTTTTTTCTAGTTTAAAGCTCTGCTTACTGGGTTGTCTAACCTGCAAGGATCCCTTTTGTCTTGCTTAATCCAGTGGACAACAGAATGGGGTAACCTATAATTGCTGCCAAATCATTGATTTTTCTCTTGGATGTGTATGGATAAATGTCTCCTGTTCCTTATTTGCAGCCTGCTTTCTGTGGAAATAAGAGATGCTTAATCCCACTTTGCTTTTGGAAGCATTGGCTCCCAAATGCAATTAGTGGTAATGGAAAAGCAGGAGTCCCAGTGGTCCAAGCCTAACAAGAGTGTGTGCAAGGTCAGCTGGCCAGGCAGACATGAGACCATAAGCTTGTGGCATAAATTTAATCTTGTTATACCTTGAAGACTCCCTCAAATGGAGGGAACCCTTATGGATTCCTCAGATGTGGAGAATATTTCAGAAGAAATTTTTATCATCTTAGACTTGAGCCACTTTCAGTCAAAGTTCTCTCTCTTGTGGATTCTCAGAGATATGAAAGTCAATGAAGATTTGTCTTCCAACTTTGATATTCATAACAGCTCTCTCCTGTGTGAATTCTTGGATGACACTCTGTTTATGCTGAATCTTGATATAATTAAGTTAGAATGTCAAATGACTTTATACAAACCCATACACCACTAGGTTCTGCTGTTTCCAGTGTTCAGAGACTTGTGTCTCTTTGTTGCATACAAGACTCTGTGTACCCACTTAAGAGGACTTTTAAGATGCACCCTTCCTGTACATCTGTTTATTTGGATCATTACGGTGTTCAGCAGGGCTTTGTCATCACTGGGAGGTTGTGGTGACTTGAGATGATGAAGTTTCAGAACCCATCTGTGGATTAAAAGGAAGAGTTATAAGCATAGCTACATTTCTATAGAGCTCCTTAAACAACCTGTTTTTATTCTGATTTTTCTCAGAAGTGCCATCTGTAAGTCATAGATCAGTTCACAGTTTGTTAGACAAGTGTGCTCTCAGAGTTGAAATAAAGTCTAACAGGGAAGAGTGTTAAATAAATAGGGAAATGCATTGTAATATTGTAGGAAAGTAATGTTGGCTGATAGGGAGGTGTATGATTTAAAGGACCCATAGGGTAGACAAGTGGAGTAATTCTGTTAGGTTTTAAATTTGTAAACCCATCTGCTTGAATGAGCTATTGGGTATGTAATAATAAGGCTAAATTAGTCTAAGCCACATGTTCATCCAACAGCTGTTACATCACTGACTGGTTTGAGATCTAAAGTGGATGAGATGATTAATGAATTTCTTACCTTGTGCTGTAGTGAAGGACTCTGCTTGCTGCCAAATTCTGTGTTGGAGGTAAAGTGAGAATCACCTCCAGAGAATCACACTGTAAGTGTGATAAGGTGATGGACTGAATGTACCTGTTTGGACCATTAGCTGAGGCTCCTGCTCTCCTGTGCTCCCTCAGGATGATTCAGTCCATGTGAAATACAAGTATCTCTCTGGACAGATTTGGATCCCTGTGCTGGTTGCAAAAAGTGGCTTGTAGCTCACATGCTTCTAAGATTAAAGGGAGAAAAAGAAAAGAGAAATACCTCAAAACTGAAAGCAACTTGAAAAAATTAAAGCAGGAAATCTGAAAAAAATGTACAAAGTTGAGGGGAGGGAGAAAATTAACTGATTAAGACACAGATGTGTTTGAAGAAGCTGTCAGAAAAAAGAGAACTAGTTTCAGGACTATCTGAGTGAGTATTGGTTATTTCAGAAATTGTACTGACTGGCAAAGGGGGAATGAGGGAAGCTGAAAAATGAAAGAAAATGGATGATATTATAGGTAGTCTAGGATCTAGCAGATAACACATCTGATATAGATGATGTTTTAAGGACAAAGTGATTTTACAGTGAAGCTTCAATTCAGTAACCATAAAGAAAAAGTGAAATAATATTGGAGAGGCTCTGCTTAATTCAGTCAAAATGCTTTTGCATCCTGGAGATGCTTGCTGTAGGCAGAGGTGCAAATAAGTCTGATTTTGCAACTGAAAGCTGGAAATGACAATTGAATTCTTAGTTACTTTTGTTTTTAGCACCTTATTAAAGTGATATTGACTACACTGCTTCCTGAATTGTTGAAATTAATTGACCAAGGAAAAGTTCTGTTAAGAGGCAGGACTATGGTTTTGTAATGACGAGGAAAAAAGTAACAGAGCTAGTAATCAAGGGAAAGGACCTAATGTATGGAATGTACCTCAGAACTGAAGGGACAGAGCTGGTATTACAAACAATCTTGTAGTAATTTTGCACTTAGGTTGTTCTGTCCTCCTCTTCTTTTTTATCCTTCCTTCTGTAATAGACCTCTTATATCCATGTTCCTTATATCACTTCCAGTGTTTGGACTTGTCCTTGAAAATCCCACAGAGGCTGGTTATAGAAGTGTCCTTTATACTGTTCAATTTCTATGATAGATCAGAATTAAGTCCTGTTTGAGCAGCAGGTCAAGATAAATGCACCTGTGTGTATTTGTGGACTAAAGGCACACAATGCTCATAGAAGCTCCTGTGCTCAATGTACTGACTGTGTCACTCTGCAGCAGCATCCTGGCTGTAGCAGCAAGGATAAATAGGCAGACCTGACTTCCCTTGTCTGGATGGAGCAAAACAAAGATTAGGACTTCCCTCAGCTATGAAGGAATCACAATAATAAACTATTCCTGTATAGGTATTTTATAGGCTAGTTACCTGGTACTAGCTCTTCTTGTACTTGATAGCAATATTGTGGTTTCTAAGTTGAGGTTCTTGGATTCAGTGAAAGCCATTTGTGTTTCCATGAAGTGATTCATAGTTTGGATCCTTTTGATAGTATGATGTACAGCTTATTTAGAAATAGTGATTGTTTTTTATAATTTTCTCATTTCACTGAGACTGAAGAAAAAGATTTTGAAAACTTCATGCAATTTGGTAATATTGCACTGGATATATAGAGTTGGTATGTGGCAGATTTCATATGATCAAATAAAAATTAAGTCTTCTCTTTCATCTATAGACTTTATTGATAGAGTTTTTCATTATTTTCATTTTTGGGGACTTGTTTGATTTAGCTGAACTAGTCTACTTCTGCACACAGCTGGACATGAAATTATATGCTCATTAAATATTTCAAGTCTGGTGTCAGCAAATTTCTCATACTTCTGAGTTTATTTGTATTGTAAGATCATAGTTTAGAATGAGTAAATGTGCTCTACTTAAGGATTGCTAGAATTAAGGTTGGCTAGCTGATTTGTGGGCTTTGCTTCTAACTTTCTGTAGGTAAGAGATGTGGCATAATTTTTAAAAAATATTTCTACCCATATGTTAGGAGACTTTCTTGCTCAGAATAAAGTTCATTTTGTCTGAGGGACAAAAAGAGGACTTTTCCCTCAAAGAGCACAGTAGCTGGTTGAATTATTTTGCTTAAATTTGCAGGGTAGAGTGGGGAAGCAGAGTGAAAAGGGGGGGTATCCATCTTGGGAAAAGAAAGAAGAAACAGGAGTGCAAAATTAAACAGTGTGTTTCATGTGTGGAAATAAAAAGTGGTTAATAAATATCTGCCAACTTGAACTTGGAAGATGGCTGTGAATTTGGGGTGAGTCAGCTACTGTGGGATTCATCAAGCAACACAATATAGCCCATAACAAGCTTGCAGGAGCTCAGATATTTCTTTCCCCAGCAGGTGAAAGGAACGTGTAATCTTCCATTTTTACTCTTATTTATATATGGCACAATTTTATAGCAAGAAATTATTTCCTTTTTAAATTTCAAATTAAACTCAACAGTTTGTGGCTGTTTTGAAAATCTTAATCCAACCAGATAAGCTCATTCAGTTGAAAAAATAAAGCTGTAAAGCCCTTTTTTTTTTGCCTTCTTAAATTGTGAACTTCTTCTATATTTATGCTCAATTACATGCCTGTCCCATTTTTGCTGTCTGTCTAGACAATACAAATAAAAAAGTAAATTTGCACCTTTTCAATCTGAGACACTGAAAGGGATGATCCAGATTGTTCCACAAGAATCATCAAGAAATGGAACAGAATGATTTTGCTCTCAATCTAAAGTAAATTGCTTTGAGGAAGAGGAAGCCTCTGGTTTAACTTTCTCACAATTTATCTTTTTATGAAACATGATTTGTCCGATATTTGCCACTTAATTATTGCTTTAGTAATCTTGAGTTAATGCATTTCATTACCTTCCTGCACAGCATGAGTTGTTGCTCCTTTTTGCCTATTTAAAATAATAAGTGAGATGATAATGATGTCATCAAAGACTCTCTGGAAGAGAGAACATTATATTAGTTTTGTTGTACTGAAGGAAGTTGTGTCCTGTGCATTCATAGATTGTTCATGCATTTCTCAGGCTGTGAGTCAACAGATGTTAACTTGTCCTGTGTTGTGTGGGAAATCATCTTAAGGAGCTGAATGGAGATCACATCTAATAAATGAGAGTAGACTATTTCTAAATGTTCAGGAGACTTAAAAGGATTTAACTTGTCTATTTCTGCATCTAAAAATTTAGGTGCGTCAATAATCTTCCCCCTTTACTGTGTCATGACATTTTTGTCAACAGCTGTAGACCAATCAAATTGGCCGTGCAGTCTCCTGTGATATTCCTTGTCAGATTGTTTTCCTCAGAAGATAATCTACACAACAGTGTTTCTGTTTCTTTCCATGAATGGTACAGGAAGCATCTGAGCATCTTTTCTGTCTCCCAGATTAGCTAAAATGTTCTTCATGCTTTCCTTTCCCCCCTTCACAGGGTTTCTACTGTATACAGACTGAGTCATTTTCCTCTTCAAATGTTCAGGTTTTTAAGGAGGCCATTGTGAGCTACTTGTGCCAAGAATGCTCCTTTTTAGAATAGAAAATCACTGTGCTAAGTAAGCTATGACAAATATGTAATAGCTTCATTTTAATGGAGATTTTAAATTAGTCTGAAAAGATAAGAGATTTGGGGAGATATTGTTTCCCTTCCTCCCCTACTACCATAGGAGTTTTGTGAAACCCACCAGAGTAACCCAGTCCAGTTTTTGTGACAAAGCTCTTTGTGTTAGAAATGACCAGGTTTACCAATTGGAATTTTATATTTACAACTAACTTAACCAAACATACCTTTAAAAATATTTTTATCTCATATCAGTATTTTACAAATACTCTATTTCTCAAGACCTGAGGTCATAATTCACAGTATTGTGGCAAGACAATGCTGTGAGAAGACCCCCTGGGAGCAGACAGCTGGCTGCTCTTTAAGCTTTTGGGGTAACTCCCTTGCTGTACTCTGCTTCAAGTAACTGTGGATATGGATAACTCTTCCCTTTGTGCTTTGTTCTTCCTCTTTAGTTCCTTGTGGGTTTAGAGGTTTAGAAAGATCAGGGACAAAATTATGGGATTTTTGTCTGGATTTGACCACTGTCAGCCAACTGATAAAGTTTAATTTTGCCTTATGAATCAGTAGCAGGAGTGCAGTGCCTGCTGGGTCAGGAAGGACAGCACTGTGGGTTCATGAAGGTTATTCCCTCATTCAGTACTCCAGATTTCCCTACTTATCTTGCTAAGCTGCTCATAGGCTTTTCAACTCTTGGCTCCTGTAACAAACAGTTAAAAGTGATCTAATGCTAAGTCTTTCTTAAAAAACCCACATATTTATCCAGGAGCTGAGCACTGTAAGGCACAATTTTTGGTAGTTATTTTATCAAACTTGGCTTCCACAAGACAGACAGCACTCAGGTTTGTTTGTTTGTTGAACCAGTCAAACAAGAAAACTTCTTTCGTTAATCACTTTGCTTAACTGTTCTTGGTATACCTGAAAATGCCTCATAGTAGCCAAACAGCTGGATACACAGTAATCAAGCAATTATTTATTAGCAAACCTTGTTGTACACCTTACCAAAAAAAAAAAAAAAAAAAAACAAAACAAAAACCAAAAAATCCAACCAACCAAAAAAACCACCAAACAAACCTCAAAAACAGTGCAGTTATTTATGTAGCATGTCTCTTCATGCTCCTGTGCCTGGTAATAATTTTGTTTTTCCCTTTTCTTGAGAAATTAGACTGTTTGTTTCTTTTTTATTAGATTGTCAGCCTTGACTCTTTACTCTTTTGAATATGTGATTTGGTGCTGCGAAGAAGGAATTTAGCACCAATCTGTTGGTGTGAAACAAGAAATAAATGAAAGCTGTTTAATCACCCTTGGCTATGAACATAGACCAGCATGACATGGTCTATTGGTCTTCTTGAAGTTGTCCTTGGTATTGACCTTTTTCTTTACTTTGTATTGTGGTAGCATCTGGGAAGCCTAATGAAAAAATCAGGATCCTCTTGTGAACACTATAGAACTGTTTTATGAGTTACTGACTCAGAACTCTGGCCAGAGCCCCACTTTGCTCTTCCTAGGGGACCTGAAGCATGAGTGCAGAGGGGAGAAAAGAAGGGGTATAAACCAGCATGGGGAGCAGAAGAGGTGGCTCTTCTCATAGCCTTTGGGCATGTAGAAACATAGCCTTAATGAAAACCTGCAGTGATTTCTGGAATGCAAAAAGCTGAGAGGGTTGGCTAATTGGAAAGCACACCTGAGTTGTTGGATTGAAAAGGAAGCTAAACACAGATTTGTTTTAAATAGGAGGTACAGGGGTTTTTTCTGGAGAGAGAACAGTGATAGGGGCTCTTGTGCTTGGGTACTGGGCTGCTTTGGTGGTTTGTGTCTGGTGGGAACTGTGTGAGGTGGTGGGAGGACACATGTACAGGAATAGGAGCTAGAAAAATACTTGAGAACCACTGGCTTGAAAAGATGTGATAAAAATGGAGCAAACACAGAAGTTCACAGCTTAGTCATTTTCAGCTGGAATTGCTTAGTCATTGTCAGCTGGAATTGCTTTGTGTTAGACTGGCAGGGAAGGGTTGCAAGAAAGAATTTAAGAGCAAGGCTATCAGTCAGAATTTTTTTAAAATTTTCTTTCTGTGTTTAGAATGTTGGGTTTTTTTTCCCCCCCCACGAAAAAAGCATGTATATGACTTGAGGGCAGGTGGAAAAAGTTAATGTTTGTCCACTTCAGTGTTGAAAAAAGGCTTGTTTGGCCTTTTGTGTTTTAGTTTAGTATTGCAACTTATCGGGCTCTCTTAATAAATAAATAAGCAATGAAGAATGCTATATACAGTAACATCAAAGGGATGAGTCAGTATGTGCTGTGTAGCCTGAAATAGTGGGTCAAAACCTTTGTAATGAAAATGAACAAGAGACAGTAGACATCAGCTAGAAAGTGGAATGTGGTGAGAGGGAGAATACTCTTCCATGTTTTGAAAAACTTTTCTGTGATTGAAATAACTTTAAAAAAAAAGTTTCAAAAATGAATATCAAAACAAGGCTCTTGTATCCTAACAAATGGGGAGAAAAAAATTAGTTGTCTTGAAAAATATGTGGAAGGATCAATGAGTATTTAAGAAAAACGTTTCATATCCCTTAAATGTTAATTTCAGAGTTTTGCTTTCACTGTATTTTTTTTATTTATTATGCATAAATATAGGTATAAATACATACTTTATGTGTATTTATTTTTGGAGGGAAATTATTGGCAGTAAAAATAAATAAAATTAGTGACAAAAAAAGCACTACAGGGTGTCATCTATTTGAATTTCTGTAAGACCTTTGATGTGATCTCCTACAATATCTCTCTAAATTGGAAAGATAGGATTTGATGGGTGGATTTTTGGGTGGATGAGGTATTTGTGGATGATCACATCCCAAGGGTCAACAGCTCAGTGTCCCAATGGTCAGGGGTGATGAGTGTCTATGGTCCAATGGGTGCTCAGGGGTCCCAGAGTGGGAGCAGTGCTGGACAGGCAATGGGATCGAGTGCACCTTCAGCCAGCCTGCAGACATCACCAAGCTGAGTGTGCTTCGTTCCTGAAGGACAGGATAACATACAGATGGATCTGGACAAGCTCAAGGAATGGACTCATGGGAACCTTAAGAAGTTCCATAGGGTCAAGTGCAAGGTGCTGCACCTGTGTTGGGATAACCCCCTTTATCAAGGCAAGCTGCAGGATGAAGGGGTTGAGAGCAGCCCCTGCTGGGTCTGAGAAGGACTTGGTGTTGGTGGATGAGAGGCTGGACATGACCAGCAATGTGCACTCACAGCCCAGATAGCCAGTTGTATGCTAGGCTGCATCCAAAGCAGCAAGGGCAGCAGGATGAGGGAGGGGTTTCTGTGCCTCAGCTGTGCTCTCATGAGACATCTGGAACACTGCATCCAGCTCTGGGGACCCCAGCACAGAGAGGACATTGACCTCTTGGAGCGGGCTCAGAGGAGGACCATGATGAAGATCAAAAGACTGGAGCAAAGGCTGAAAGAGCTGTGGTTGTTCAGCCTGGAGAAGAGAGGCTTCAGGGAAACCTTGCTGCTGCCTCACAACTTCAAGGCAGTCTGTAAGAAGGGTGGGGACAAACTTTTAGCAGGCCTTGTTCCCATACAAAAAAATAGTAATGGCTTTAAGCTTTAAAAAGGGTAGGTTTAGGTTGGACAAAAGAAAGGAGATTTTTACAAGGAATGTGTTAAAACATTTGAACAGGTTGCCACATCACAAAGAGGTGATGGATTCCCCATTCCTGAAAACATTTAAATTCAGGTGGGATGGGGCTTTGAGCAACTGGATCTAGTTGAAGATGTCTCTGCTCATTGCATGGGGATTGGCATGGATGACTTTAAAGGACCTTTCAAATGCAAACTATTCTATGAAATTAAATAGCTTGCTGTTAATTTGAGCAAGGACATCTTCATGTTGCTGCTCTCTGACTGGACATTACATTTCTAAATCACTGAATCATAGAATGTTGAGGGGTTGGAATGGACCTTAAAGATCATCAGTCCCAACCCTACCTGCCATGGGCAGGGGCAGCTCCCTTTAGACCAGGTTACTCAAAGCCTTATTCAAACTGGCTTTGAACACCACCAGGGTAAATAGTATTCATAATGAAGTTATTTTTTAGGTGAGGTATTTGTGCTTTCATCTGTTTGTATTAGAGAAAGTGTAGTGTGAGGGAGAGAGATTAGCTTTGATGCCTGCTTTTGAGTTGCTATGTTCTGCTGTCTGAGGGCATGAGCTATAACTCTCTCAAAATGAATCATCTATATTCTCTTCTCCTGTCTTTTGAGTGATTATCCCAGTGGAAGTAAAATTGGAGCCTTGAAAGTGATTGAGAAATGTCTGTTCATAAAAGTGCTTGATTTCTTTCTTCTGGATTAATCTTTGAATATAACTTGACACGTCTGAACTTTTTAACTCAAAGGAATGAAGATTGCTCCCTTCCATTTATTTATATTTTAGATGGCAAATACATTAACTTTCCATGATCATTGAGTGGCTGTCATCCATCATCTGCAAGATGAGTTGTACCCTCTCAATACAAATACAAAAGTTGCATTCCTTTAAGAACATCTTAATATCTCCTTTACAGTATTTCCTCCCTCAGATGTTTATAGGTGAAGTCAGGTCCCAAGACATAGAGAGATCTTGCTCTTAAAGAAAGTCCAAATTGTTTGAAAATATCTCTGGCCTTTGGAGATCAGAGTGAGACAATTAAATATTTGTGTCTTTGAAGAAAAAAGGGAAAAAACCTTGAGTTCTTTTCCCTAGCTGCCTTGCTCAGAGCAGGGGCTTGGGAGCAAGCTGAGTCTTGCATGATTCAAGAAGAAATTAGATTTTGATGTGGAAGTAGATGTCTGAGTGAAGGACTCTGCCATTCAGTTCCCAGAATATGTTATGAACATGCCACAGGGGCCCTGAAATAGTCTCTTGATGTATGTATGATATATGTATGTATACAATCTGATGTATGCTGCACACCATGAGATTATCTGTCTTCTACTGAATGTAAAACCTACTGTGGATTAGCACTGTGAAATGCTGTAAAAGGCTGCCTAGAGAGGTATATGCCCCATCCCTGGGGGTTTTCAAACCTGGGTTGGACAGGGCTTTAAGCACCTGGTCTAATGGAACATGACCCTATCCCCATGGCAGGGTGGTTGGAACCAGATGGCTTTTAAGATCCCTTCCAACCCAAACCATTCTGTGATTTTATGAAAATCTAGGAGTTAAAAAATCATGATCTTTCTATAGGTAGAAGTTTATTTACTTAATGTGTGTACTGTAATAAAATGTGGCATCATTCTTTGGATTAGAAAACCTGTCCTGTTGTTACGAGCCAAGCCTCCTGGTTCATTTCCTGAGCTTTCTCAGCACTGCCCCATTTGTAGAAAAGCTGTCTTGCAAAAAATGACGAGACAGAATGGAATTTATGGAGATGAGCATTTATATCTTCACCTGATAATTTTGACTGTTAGAGCACATGAAAAAAGCCAAATGCAAGTGTTTGCCTTTTGAAAACTTTTTTTCCCAGTATCAGACAACCCTAACATTAAACCCTGTCTCTCCAGTAGGCACAGGCAAGAGGTTATTTGCCATTAATTGATTGTTTGGCCTTTCTGTGAAAGATGAAATACAGAAGTATCAAGAGCATTTTGTGAAGTGATTGACAGTGACTCTCAGCTACTCCATCCTTTCTGTATAAAGAGGGTTGGTAAGAAGACTTTGTGATAATTCATGCTCTGACCAATTTGTTCAAATTATCTTTTCCTTCTTCTGTAGTTGTTGTCATTCACAGACCTGCTTCATCACCCAGAGCTCTCAGCAGACCATGGAATATTTTACTATGTTCAAGGCCAGTACAAGATTGAAGGCTTATTCTGTGATGCTTACTGAAAAAAATTTCTCTTTTGATCTTCTGTGGATCCAAGAACTTAGTTTAAAAATTCTGTCTGTAACACTGAATGTTGCTTTTGTTTTTTGCAGAAGCCTAGGATTATGATTTTCTGTTGTGTGGCATGGCTTTATTGTCTACTGAATTCTTCCTGCAGTTCCTATTGTAATGCAGTTATGTGATGATGAATAACTAATTGGTATAAAACATACAGGCAAAACCATCTGTATCTTTTCAGCAATGTATTTTAATAGAAGGATTGGCAGGGTAAAGAATTAGGGTATAGCAGCAGTGTACAGGAAACTGTGATGCTTTTCCTGTATATAATAAATCTATCTCATTGTGTGCTTATGTGGATTAAACTGAAGTCTTCAGTGTTTCAGGTGTTACGAGTAGCCTTAGACTATGCAAATGCCACTTCTCAGTGATTCTTCTCAAAGACACGTGTTCTCAGTGGGCTGGTGGTTAAACGTTTGAATGCCTTATCAAGATCCAGTTCTTCAACTCTTTTCTCTCCTTTTTATGAAGAATGGACTGAATGTCTGTCCTTCACCTTGTTTTTCAAGTACTTTTTGAAGTCATAACTTACAGACATACTGTTCTTTTGTTACTGAGGGGCAAGGCCAGAGTGCTTGACATGGGGGCAGTGCCATTCTAGTGGGCTGTAGTATGGGCTTGTCCCTTCTTTGTGTTACCCCTGGCATGACCTGGGGAGAAATGATTTCTGTCCCCATCACTTTTCAGCCATGTTAGTGCCTGTGTTTGTCATCAGGTTATTTCTAGCCCAAAGGAGAAGGCTAAGCAGGAGGATCTGAAGCAATGCTAGAATATCCCTTTCAGTCACAGCCACAACTAGGTCACCTGCAACCAAGCATGAAGAAGCATCCTCTTATGGCTGATACCTGTGTCATTGCAAAGGATTTGTTCCTCTCACCGAGAACTGCGGCACATGCCCTGTGCAGCACTGATGTGTCTGATGTAAGGGCTGCCTCTAGTTGCCTCTGATCCTGGGTTAGATGTTGGTGTATTTAACCACTTCAGTAAGATAGTGGTTAAGAGGTAATTCAACTGCAATATTTGTCTTCTAAGGACTACATAAAAGCCACTTTACTAAGATGGATGCTCTTGTTTTTGTATAATGACAACTAAGTGTACCCCTGCAGAACATCAACCCTCTCACTTATTTACTAGCTGCTCATTTGGGAGTGGATGAATGAGTTGCAAGGAAGCAATGTAAATCCCTAGTGTCACATTATTGTCCTTTTTTTTCATGGAATCCAAGTTCTGTTGCACTCATGGAGACTACAACTATTGTTCACATTTGCCATTAAAAAAGTGTGTTTTTTCAACAGCCTGAAAATTTCTTTTTATGATGTCTTGTACTTCAGTATGATGGTTTCATTCTGTCAGATACCAGTATTGTTATGGTGTTACTCTGCAGTTAAAGTTTTTATTTACTAAAATGCCATGTGACTTGGGATCTTGAAATGGTTTCATGGTGTTTATTAGGGTTTGCTGCAGGATGGATTTGCTTTGTTTTTACTGGGCATCAAAGCAGGTTTTTTCTGTGGAACTCACAGCAACTGCAGTGACTTAGCAGGATTTTTCTTCAACATGAAATCTCTTGAGAAGGGCTAAACTTTGGATCTCAATAAAAATCAAATTTAAGGGGCAGTGTATTCACTCAGGACACTAAATTGACTGGATTGTGTGGAAAGTCTATACTACAGCAGTACACAAAGTGGAATTTAATCATTTTGCATGAAGAGACAGGGAAGTTTTCTTTAAACCAAAATGGCAATTAAGAGATACAAACTTTATAAATGTACCAGGCCTGACTATACTCTGTTATTACATCTAATGGGTTTAAAATGACCTAGGTCATCTCACTGCTTCCTCAATTATTCTTTTCTTTTTTTAAATTTACAGTAATTACAGCTTGGCTATGATCTCCTTGCTCAGTTTTTAATATTATAAAATAAGCTGAAATGCTTTTTTTATTGATACAAACACTGCATTACAGAGTTTCACAAGCAGATTTATGAACAGTTTATTTGTTTATACTTAAAAGCAAAAACCCAACCTGTAGCTTTAGGAAAGGAGCAGACAGTGCACTAAATGTTATTTTAAGATATAAGAGCTTTAGTTTCACATGTCAATAAGGATTCTGATTTTTCAGCATAGCTAATGTATGATGCTTGCCAGTAGTAAGTTCAGATGATAGCTGAGTTGTACATAAAACAAGTACATCACGTATCTTACCTAGCCTTGCTGCTTTTTCTTCCTACTAGCCTCTCAACCTATTGCAAAACAGGAAAATGTGAATAAAAAGCAGTGGAGTCTTAAAATCCCATCTTCAGGTTGAGTCAATACTACCCACTCTGTACCACAGTCTGAAACTGAGGCAATTCATTTTTGAGAGAAGTCTGCTTCTTTTAGTGAGTGTGGTATTCTAATAGGCAGAATGCAGTTTCTTTCTTCAGAAACCCAGATGTTTTTCCTAAATGTAGTTGTCCTTTGATGGTGACAAATTTCTGCAGAACAGCATTTCAGGAATGTTGTTCCTGAGTTGAAAGAGAAATTCCTCATGTTGAAGTTTATTGTACTCATTCCAATAGCATCATTTCTATTCTGTGGGAAGTTCTGGGCTTTTAAGGAGAATGGAAAGTCAAAGTAAAAATTTACTTCCATTCAAAGTAAATTTTTTTGCAGGAACTAAAATCCCCAAACATTTCTTTATAATTAAATAGTAATTTTAGAAAAGCTGTTAAAAATAAAAGTGCACTTGAAAGCTTAGTGCACTCTTTCAACTCAGCTGCAGCCCTTCATTCTAAGACTGTGGAAGGGGGCACTTGTGAACTCCCTTGAACCTGATGTGCTCCGTGGCATTGGCTTCACAGCAGCCACTGTGGTAGGAGCATTGCTTGGCAAACATCTGAGCTCTCCAGAAGCCCCTTAGGAAAGTGGTGAAACATAAGCCATAATTCTGTCAGTATTTTGCTAGAAATCCCTCCAAACCAGTCATCTTAACACGTCTGTGACCTGGCATTTTTCCACTGCAGCCTATTGATCTGTAGCAGTCTTTGGAAATTCTTTATACCTGGTGCACATTCTGGCCTTTCCCTAACTGTAGTGCTTCTCGTCACCACCATTGTTCAAGAAAGAGCCCACAGCAATTGTCAGGGAGGCCTTGCCCTCCATTGTTGGAAGGTTTTGTTTGAGTAATTGACATTCTGTGTTTGATCTGACAGGAATTCTTCAGTGGGTGAAGCTGATAGATAACTTTGAGGCTGAGTACGAGTATGTGACCAATGAAGGAACAGTGTTCACTTTCAAGACAAACCGCCACTCTCCAAATTATCGGTTAATCAACATTGACTTCAGTGATCCAGAGGAATCCAAATGGAAAGTTCTCGTCCCTGAACATGAAAAAGATGTTCTAGGTAAGAGTTCATGTCAAGTTAAAGACATTAGGTTCTGCTTTTTCCAAATTAATTCAGTAATTAGTCTGTTGAATGATCTTTTACAGACCTTCTTGCTTTTTTTCTGTGTTTAAACTTTGGTTAGGATTTGCAATTTAAAAGACTTGCTGAGATACAAGCGATTCAGAACATCTCTTTCTCTCTCTCTCTCCAACGTCCTGTGTGGCCCTAGTGAAGTTGCTTCATCTGTCCTTGTTTTAATTTGGTGTTTGTAGGAAATGAGGGGAAAGTATTTTCCTGCTTCATGTCAGTGAAATAAATGCTTACTAGATAGTCAGTGATTACAACAAGAGGGACTTTGTAAGCAGAAAGAAGGGAAAGAGCAAATCTGGCAGTACTGCAGCATGCTTTGAACAGAATTGGTCAGAATTTGAGACAGGATTTCTTTTGTTCCTGGAATAAGAGGAGTAAACAATACTTGAAAAAAAAGCCTCAGGAAAGTGTAAGGGCGTGGAATTCTTTAAGTATAGAAGTAAGTTCAAAACATAAACGTTTGGTTTTGATATAATCAAAATAAAGGTGTATTTTTTAATCCTATCATTTTGCAGAAAGTTCTGTGAAAGCTTAGAATTAGTTTCAGATAATGCAGAAGAACCACCTTTGAGCTGTTTTTTGACAGATACCTTGTGTACATTTATGTAGTTTGCTCTCCATACAGTACAAGGTATAATTATGATTTATCTCACTAGCAAATTAGTTATTGAAAAATACTCTGAATTTCTTATTAATCAATTTTTATACAAATTCCTTCATGTTTGCTACTTTTCCAGTGAAGAGCTGCTTTGTAGGATGAGTAGAATTCTCTTTGTTTATCTGATTTCATATGCACATATAGTGTACCTTCTGTCTTTCCTCACTGAGACACACCTATTTTACTACATTTCAAAGTCAGCTTAAGGCTTTTGTCACTTAAAAAAATCTTTATTTCTCTCTGCAGTTCACAATGTGTCCTGTGTGATTTCTGCCCCAGACTAGATGTCCCCAGTGTGACATAAATGTTTATTCTAAACATATCCAAAATTGTAAATAACTGGGGTCTAGAATGTTGAGAGAATTTTAGTGAATGGAAATGTAGCAAATTAGAGTTTGGGGAGGCACAAATCTTTTCTTAAGATTGGAAACTATTTGAATCAGGAGCAACCTACATCTTAAATGAAATATGTTTCAAGTCCTAAGCAGAGAATTAGTAATAGATGTAAGTGAAAAATTGCTTCCAAGTCTTAATTTTGGTCATGTGCAAATTCACTGGCAGTGTGTTCAGCTATGCTTAAGTTATGAGGGACAGCAGTTTATAAAGTGGGACCAAATTGAAGAATTTATGTGGTGAGTGTATAAACAGAATGGGATAGGAACCTGTGACTTACAGGAAATGTGGTTGCCATGTGTGGATTTACATGGAGAGTGGTCTAGGCAGCCAAAGGAGCTTTGACCAGTGGCTCTGTAAGCACTGATTATCTGTTCCTTCCAGTAAGATAAATGCCAGATCTGCTCTTTCCTACAGGGTGGTATTTGACTCAACTCCATTTTGGTTTCATTCTAAAGGCAAAGTTGTGATGAGTTCATGTTCATGCACAAACAAAAAAAAATAATGCATGCAACATTCATTTAATGGCTTATACATGACAGCCTTGACAGTACAGAATTAACAAGAACTGCACTAAAAAAGCTGAAAGCTCAGATGAATGGGTTTGCTGAGGACACTGGCCTTTAGACTGTAAACCCAACAGGCATTCAGCTCTTAAATAGTTGAAAGCAAACATAATCTGTCATATAAAACCATCAGGGTGACTTACAGGAATATGTTGTGTGTCATTTATCTTTTACTGTTGTTGAATGTGAAGCCAGAACAGGCAATCATATGTCTACTTCTCTCTATAGCTTTTTGGGGCAATATGTAAAGAAATTGGATTAAAGTAACAAATGCAAGAGTCTGAGTTTTAACTAGATCTTAATAAATCTATAGTAGATCTTACAGAAAAGTAAATTTAAATTCTTCAGTTGCTTATTTGTTACCAACACTTGCAGATTAATGTTTTATCTTAGCATCAAGATAGAGGAGTTCTATCATGTTCAAGAAGTTGTAGTCCTGAATAAATAAAAAACTTCACTCCTTCACTTGATATAGCCAGCCAGCAAGCCAGTCTCCATGTCAGGCTCTTTTAATCATTACAAGTTTTCTTAAGGAAGACATAATTGTAGCGATGACAGTTAATAATTCGTTCTTGGAAACCTTGGAGTCAAGTGACTTTGATTTGGTTGATAAAGAGATGACAGTGTAATGAAGCTCCTTCTGCAAAAGCTAAGACAGCAGTGATTCAGAGGGTAAATGGGTATTACTGCTTTTTACTTATGTGTGGGAGTGACTTTAACAAGATGTAATTTAGCTGTATTAGTATTTCTTCACAAGCATTATAATTAGCGATACCCTAGGTCACAAATCTGTTTTATTGGGATATATGGATCCTGCTCTGGTATGACCTACCTGGAAGGCATAGCCTGTTCATTTCTGCATCTTAACTTAGATTCAATTTCATGAAAGCTGCAGTTACAGGAATAGATTTATTGACAAATAATAAATTCATGATTGAGAATTAAGAATCTCTACCAGCGTCCATGACTGGCATAAAGAGATGTTCCACAAAGTATTATTGTATTCTTAGAAAGATGCTACAGCTAATACAATCTAACCAAGAAATAAAGGCACATGCCTATATGATGGTGTGAATGTCATTTGGTTTCCTCAACATATTCTTTAAGACAGACTTTTCTATTGGCTTTGACCCTTTCTTTTTCAAGAACTGTTTATAAGTGAGATAATTTGGGAAATAAGGGGAAAAATCAAGCATATTGCTGCAGTGAAGTTGTACATGCACTTCATTTTACAACTGTCAGCAGGGATTTTACACAGGGATGAGGTAAATTTAGATCTCTACTCTGTGAGCTGAGGGGAAGAAATAAATGACAGCTATTTTAAAAGGAAATTGAAGAGGGCACCTCAGAGCATATTGTAGTGTGATGAGGCTAATTTCCTTCCCTTTGGAGTTTGTTTATCAAGTGTTAGTTTTAATTTTCAGGGAGTCTGAAATCAAACCACAGGAGAGATTCACATCTGACATTGAACTTGTGCTTTAAATGACCACATAGCTGCAAGAATTGAAAGGCAGCTATGACACTATAAATGCAGACTGACAGTAACAGACCTGCAACCCTAGTTCTAAGGCACAGGATAGACCTGCTGGGTTTAGAAGGTTAAATGATTTATTTTGAGAACTGTGGCACCCCTCATTGCAGCCAGGATGCTCAGTACTGGTAGAGCAGGGCAACTGGAGAGCAGCAGTTACTATCCAGCCCTTTCCCTCTGGCAATGAAAAGCAAAATAGCTCTCCTGTGTAAGGAGAGCTGAGGAATAAGACAAATTCCTGAATGTGTTGTAGATGAGGAGAGGATCTTGAACAGTTCCTTGAATCTCAGTTGGCCATTTAACAAGCAGAGGCAAAGCTAGTAGTGCTCCCTGTACCTTGTACACATCTGCACACCTAAACTCAGTGCAAGTAAAATGCTTCCCTTGCCTCAGCTACAATTCCCAAGTGGAAAATAGTATTTTTCTTTATACCTTTAACCTGCTAACTAATTCATAAATGTGTGGGAGATGGGGAGGGGAGTTACTGCAGCTGAAATTTGTGTTGTAGTACCATAGTGAAGCCAGGAGGGAAAGTCTGGGAGGAGCACGAAAGCCTTGACTTGTCGAAATTGGTTGAAGCTTTCCCATTAACTTTAACATAGCAGGCTGCCACTGAGGATGGGGTCTCAGTGAGAAGATACATGCTTTATATTGTGAGGGCTTGTCAACATTTACCTACACATTTCAGAATTATTCATGTTTTATTCTGTAAATTGCTCATGCTTTACCTGCAAGTTTAATTGTAAGTAGCCTTGAGTAATGTTTACAGGTCATTGTTGTTGAGGTCAGCATTGGTACCTGTTAATCTGCAGAGACACTGAAGTTTGTGGTCACTGTCTGTGATGACCAAAAAAACCACCGTGACATTCCAGGTCTGTCTTGCAGCTACAGATTTGGCATCCATTGCAATACATTAATTATTCTCACTCAACAATATATGTGTTGAGTGGACACATAAGCACAGCCTTATCGAGTAATTCAGTAATTCCTGCTGAAGCTCTGTGGCTGCTTGGCTCCTCTACTGTGGTGTGTTCTCCATCAGCATTTCAGCCTGCATCTGTCAAAGCATGTTTGTACATTCAGACACTTAACATGCCGTAGTAGTGCTGCAGAAAGGAAAGGTCAAAACTGTTTTAAGACACTAAAGTTAGTGGCACAGATGTTTAGTGTGAGGATTCAACCCCTTTTTTCACTGAAACTGTTTCAAAAAATTGTTCATAGCAGCATTGCAGCTAGCAGCTTTGTGATTAGTGACAGCTGTCAAAATTTTAAAAAGAGTTTTTGGAAAGTAGCAGTATATGAATTTCTGGAAGGTTGAACTAGAAGTTCTCGACACAGTTGAGCTCAGTTTTCTAGGCCTTGTTAAGAATTATATCTCCTCTAGCTCAAATTTAGCTATTGAAGAATTGTATGTAACATATTATCCTCACCTCAGAGAGAACTGGCCAGTACCAAGGATAACTCTTCACACCTGCTTTCACTACTTAGGACTGCCTCCAAGTGTGTTCATCTCTCTCTGATGCCTGAAGCAAGATGCTCAGGTTGGAGAAGGCAACCTCTTAGTGTTTATTGTGTAGAAATATAAATCCTGTGCCTGATGGATGTTGGAAGTCAGTAGGTTGATAAATTTAGGTTATCCCAGAGAGTAACTGCTCTGTTCATTGGTAGTAACTGAACATAAATTGACCTATACATTGGAGAGGTTTTGGATAGTTAGGTTTTTAAAAAACATCACTTGTGTATATGAAAGTGCTCAGCAAGCAATTCACAGTATCCCAGAATGGGTATCCAAAATAAATGGTTCATTTGCACTCTAAAGGTGCTTATTTCTTCTCCCCATTTGTCTGTAAAGGGTGCCTACAGCAATGGTGTCAGGCTTAGACAGGGGATTCGAAATCACACAGTCTTAAAAGTTTCTAGGAAATACAGAGGCATGCAGGATGCATCCTGCACTGCATGAGCAAAACCAAAAGGTTGGCTGCTAATGCAATGCACCCAACAGTATCTGTGGTTCTCAGTGCTGAGCATGGGAATAACAGAGACTCAACTTAAAGCTTGCAGTCAAAAAATAGCTCTTGTTAATAATTCAGCATTGTTTTAGCTTGCTGTGCATATAAGTGTTGGTTCTTAGTGTCTTCTTTTACTTCTGGTCTTTCAAGTCTGGTTCAATGTTTTGCTCTATTTTGATTTTTGCATTTCTTTGTAGCTGCCATTACTGTAAGTTTTGGAGGCAGTTAGCAATGCACCAAACCCAGTTATAATACAGGTACTGTACTCAGAAGCTGTGTTCCTAAATTTCATGGAATGTCTTAAAAACATTTTGCATTGGCTTCTCATCTGTTATCTCCACCTGAGAGCATCTAATTTGTAAACCAGAGAGGTGATGGAGAGTTGATATTGCTGCTTCCTAGGCAAGTTCCTTAGTAACAGAAATCCCCACATAAGCCAGCAGCCTTTCTCCTGAGCAATTGAATCTTTCTAATAAAAAGAGTAATACCTCTTCATAAATATATAAGTCAAAGTAATAATTAACATCAGCTCTTAAAGAAAAAATCCATTAAACTGAATTGTTTAATCAAATAATTAGTGAGGAATTAAAGCATCACCACAACATAATTTTAAAATAAAAATATCTTAAATATTTTTCATGAGGCAAATCTATATATTATATACATTTGAAGTTGATCTGGTAAAGAATACCAGTGGAGTTCATGGGATCCTCTCATTGAAAAGACAATAATTCTGCATGCAAAAAAGGTATGTTGCTGTTGGGATGCTAACTTTTAAATTCATATTTTGTATGAATTTCATAAACCACGTTAAAATGTTGGAAAATTTGCGCAGTGACAGTGTAAAAAATATTTTAAATTACTACATATTCTCTTTGTGTATACAGCCAAGAGTGATTCTCTATTTCAAAATATGTAATTGAATAGAACTATTAACTTGCAATGTTTATTATGTTCTCCAGCCTCACTTCAGAAATTTTAGCCACCCTAGAGCTAAAATTACACATCTATTACTAATTTATAAACAGTGTTATATTATGCTGTACCTTATAATTTCAGGTCATGGCTAAAATTTCAGTTAGTGTTCTCTCTGGAGCTTTGGTTAGAAAATTCCCAAATTTAGACTAGAAGCTCATGAGGGTGTTGGAAAGTTTGAGGGTAAAAAAAAATATGAATGGTGGCAGTTGGGAAGAGGGGAGTAGTAAAGCTTTTATTTAGGTATTTATGAAACATCATTTCACATGTCTAGAAAGACAAGTATTACATTTCAGTGGTCCTTCAGAAACAAGCTAAAAGGATTTGAAAGTCTTTGAGCTCTAGGGGTTCATGAGAGACCTGAACTCTATATGAAAGCATAAATGATGCTTTCAGAATAACGAGTTTTGACCTTCAGTTCCAAAAACTTGTTACCCTTACTGGAAGGGGCACAACATACAACTTGGAACTTTTATTGTGGAATTTGAATATGCAAGGATGCATTTATAAGACTGTCTTCTTTACAGCTCTTTGAATTCAAATTATTTGGTTTTATAGGACATTGAGGAAACTAGAAAAAACTGTTAAGATGTGAATAACATAAAATGGCATAAAACTGAAATTCCATGCTTATGCTCTAATATTTTTTCCTCCAATGTTGTTGCATTAAACTCTCCATCTCACAGTGCTACTTTGGCATTACAGTGTACCTCTGTCTGTCCTATCTAAATTTTCTTCCTCATTTGGTTCCTCTCCTAATTCTTTGCTTCCAGCAGATAAAAAAAGCCATTTTCCAACACTGGTATTTTGCCCATGATTTAGATTTCCAGTCTGCATTGTCAGAGAAGAAGTTGTGTAAATATAGTTGGAAGAGAATAAGAATCACCTCCTCATCTAAAATAAAAATGTCCCACATTACCTCCTTCAGGATACTTTCTTTGATTTTTAACTTTGCTTGTATTTTGTCTTGCTTGTATTCAATTTGTGAATTAATGAGAAATTAAAATACTTTTGTTGCAAAATAATTTCTTAAATGGCAGAAATATTGAGCAAGATTAAGATGTTTTAATCTTTCTCCTGTCTGTAAGAGTAAATAAATAGACTTGTCACTAGAGATCTAAAGCCAATGACACAGGAGACAGGAAAGAGTATGTTACATTATAGATCATGGATGAACTGGAGCTCCAAAGAGTTTCTACACTTTATGGGCTATAGAGATGGAGATTGAAGTGAGATAGTCAGAACCACAGAGATTTTTAGAAATGACAAACCGGATATTTTATTTTAATTCATTTTTAGTCCAATTGGAAAATTGGCATGCCATGAAATAAAGGTTCACATATGTCTAGTAGTTATTCCAAGGAACAGACTCAGGATGGGAAAAGTTCTGTGGAGCAGAAGCTCTCATTCCTGCACAGCTGCACAGACACAGTGGGACTAGAACTAGGACTGCCAGGAGAGACATGAAGGCAATGAACCTCTGCAGAGGGATTTGGTCCTGGATCCTTCAGGATTGAATTCACTGTGCTGCATCCTGCTCCTGTTACCTTACAGTCTCAAGAATGCTGTTTAGCAACATTAGTTGCTATGTTTGAATAAGCACCTGGGTTTTTTTTAATGGCATGATGAGAATATCACCCCAGAATAACCCTTTTCTTACACCCAGTAGGGCTTGCTTGCAAGAATAGTCTCCTGGTTACTTCAGCAATAGAACCAAGAGCAATAGTAACATCTAGGTTCTATACCTCAATGTGCAATACAGGATCATGTCTTTTTTCCTTATGAGTTTAGTTTGAGTATAAATCATAATGATTGTTTTGATTTTCATTACTTTCCATAAGTATTGCTGGCAAAGATAAATGTTTTGCTTGGGTTATGCATTGAAATCTGTGATATTTAAGAGCAGTATTGATCTATAAATATCCTAAATGCATAAGCATATTGATTAAGCAATTCTTTATTCCTGTGTCTGCATAAATTAACTTTAAGCAGCATGGTTAATGCATTTCCAGAGAATGTCAGACTTTACTTTGGGTTCATTTACAAAGATTTAAAAGTTAAAGGCAGTGTGTGTCAGAAATTTTGCTGCATGCATTTAGGTATGCTAAATGCATAGGATCAGAGTATGTCTGATTGTTTTCTTTCTTACTTTTCTAAATTGTATTTTCTGTGGCTTTGTTTTTCTTTTCCGTGCTCTGCAGAATGGGTTGCTTGTGTGAAGTCCAATTTCCTGGTTTTGTGCTACCTGCATGATGTGAAGAATATCCTGCAGCTTCATGACCTAGCCACTGGTGCACATCTCAAGACTTTTCCCCTAGAAGTTGGTAGTATTGTGGGATATAGTGGCCAAAAGAAGGACACTGAAATATTCTACCAGTTTACTTCCTTTTTATCTCCAGGTAAGATTTTTTTGTCTCATGTTATTGTTCCTTTCCCCAAGAACAGTGTCTTTCTCATTTTTTTGTAGTTTCCACCCATATTAGCAGTGATTGTGCACATAAAAATGTATCAGTCTTTGATTCATCAAGCCTAAATAATATGCCTGCTAATATTTGAGACACCTTCATTAAGACTAAAGACTGACGTGTACTGGAGATAAAATTGTAGCATTCTCACAGTTCTTGCTTCATACACCAAGACAGAAGGTGAATACCTCAGTAAAAGATAAATGTTAATGTGTTTAATGTGATTTTTAATCACAATTTTAAAGAACATTAATAAAAGTCACAGAAATTGTTCTCTGATAGTTTTATGATTCATTTATGCATAGCCTTATTTGAGCATCCTTACTGTCTGTCCTTACAGTATTTGGTGTTGTTGGATTGCTGTAGGAATCATCTTTGTACAGTCCTGCAAAGCTGGAGCTGTCCAAAGCATTACATAATACAGGTGTGGCAAAACAGTAAATATTCTAGGATTTTGCATAGGAAGGGAGTTTCTACACAATTGTCAATCTAGTACATGACAAGAAAATATATTTACTGTTCACTCTTTTTTTTCTTTCTTTATGGCCCAAACAATCAATACCTAGTACAAGATGGGATTCAAATATGAAAGGGCAGATAGGTTTCAGCATCTTTATCTCCTTCCAAGGTTTTGTATCATAGGTCAGCATCTGACCTATGTTTTTGCTTGTTTCAGTTAGAGTACAGCAACATTACATTGCAAAATGCCTGTAAAATACTTCAGATAAGTTTGCTGGTTTTGCTAGAAAGGATTATGTCAAATTATCAAAATTAGATTTCGATCGTAGCAGATAAGAAGTGTATGAATTGCCTATTGTCTTACTGTTTACATAAACAGAAATACAATCTATTTTCAGTTCCTCTTTTAAACAACATGCAGATTGTTGCAGCCATTGCAGCTGGAGAGTAGCTTGTGGACACTCTTGCATTTATCTCTAACTTTGTCCAGCTTGATGGTTCATAGTTGAGTTGCCCACATTGTGGGCCAGAAGTTGCCAGTTTTCCAGGCCTGCACCACTCGTCTCAGTTGGTCCAGTAGAGTCTCTGCAGCTGCTAAAAACTTATAGGGGAAGAGCCCAGACCTGTTTTAGCCTGTGGCTTTCCAGCTGGCCACCAATAGCTGCTCTCACTGCCTGCTGGTTGCTTAGGCAGATTATTTTTCTCCTTTTCATTGATTTCCTTAGCATCTACAAAGAATTCACTATAGCATAGCTCTCTTAACTGGGGCAGGGTGACCTGGAATCTGGAAGAAAAAGGGGAGGTGAGAAATGTGGGTAGACGTATGAGGGTAAGGAAAGAATGAGAAAAGCAGATCAGAGAGGTAATTTTTAGGTAGGTTTATTTTAGTTTGTGTGCAACCTCTCTTCACCTCATCAGTGGAATAATCATACAAAAGGTATGGGGCTGATCCTTGGTTAACCTAAATATTCCTACTTTACTATCAATATAATTTGCACCTGTATTAGGTTGGACTATTCTTTTTTTTTCAAATGAGAAACAAATTAACATACTCTTGTTTAATACCTACAACAAAAGTAATAATAACCATACATATGAAATAATGAGTAAAGGAGTTCTAAACCCATATATGTTCACACCATAAAATAATTTCTGTTATTTCCTGAAAAATTTGGCTATCCCTGCTGTCCAGTCTGGTCTGATGCTTAGGTGACCACTGGCATTTTACATTTATTTAGTACCCAGCAAAATAGTTAAAAATACTATAATGGTTTTTTTATATTAACTGCTGTGACACTAAAAATACAACAGAACAAGAGATGCAGTAGCAGGGGTTGAATTGCATGTTAGTGTAACATTAGGTTGATTTGCTCTGGAAGTGCAGTCTGTGACTGCTTATTCTTCATCATGTGGTTTGCAAAGATGTGGGAATTCTGCCTGCTCTGTGTGCAGTGTTTGCCAGTACATTGTCCAGCTTGGGCAGCTGCCTGTGTGTCAAACAGCTGCTCTGCTGTTGCTGCCTGGAGGGCACTTCCACATGATTTTCTGGATCCTGATCTTTAAGGGAAATGCTGCCTTAATGCTGGTTTGGACCTATCAACCTGATTAGATTTGCTATGTCATTTTGTGATAAATAAAAAAAAATCCCAGCAAACTAGGGTAGTCCTACTTTAGTCCCCTGGTAATTCACTGTTATAGGAAAAGGCTTTATCAATTGCTAGAAATGTTTGTTTACATCTGCATTTGTTTACCAATATCTATCTTCCTGATTTTCCAGTCTATAAGACTAACTTCAAGAGGCAATTCCTTGGTATCAAACAAGTTTCCTCATTATTTCATGCTTTAGTCTGTATGAATTTTATAGTTAAAATCTCTGTAGTAATTACTTCTATTTCCTGAATGTATCTATAATACACACAATACATCAGGATTTCAATCAAGTCCTGTCCACCTTGGTTGATTTTATTACATTGAGGATCCCAGTAGAGTGCTTACTGCCATACATTTTAGTGTTATTTTCCCTCATATATGTTCCAAATTTTGCAGGGACCAGCTTGTTGTAAAGGAGAAAAACAAAGAATAATTAACACTCAAGTTAGTTTATGTATCACATGTATCTGTAGTACAGGCATGAATATTAGGATTTTTTAGTATGTTAACCAGTGTGCAAACATGATGGTCATGTTGTATGACACATACTCAAATGTTACAAGGGTTGAATGACAGGAAATCTGTTTTATAGTTTAAATGCAAAATTATTCTTGGTTAATTACACATCTGTGTAGTATCTAGATAGCTGCATTCCCTGTGATTTGGCCTCTGCTGCAACCTAGAAGTTCTATACTATTTATAGACATAAGTTTTCTCCTGGGCACAATCCTTTGGAAATCATACATACAACTCAAGTGAAGTTTTCTTCAAACTTGCAGAATCAAGATGTAAGAAAAGCTACTCAAGACCAGATTTTGTTCAGTTCCATAGGTAACCTGTGCTAGTCTGCCACAATTTCAAGTGGATGTTTAGCTCTTTCTGTTATCTGGGCCATTTCAAATTAAAATTTGAATTTTAATTTCAAATATTTTACCATAAGGAGAAAATTGTTGACCTGAGTGAAATTCTTGATATATTTTAAATTTGATTTTACATTTCTTTCTTCTAACATTATTGTTCTTAATAAGTCCTTTCTAACTTGATGTGAATAGTTTTTTCCTCTATTTTACTTAAGCCCCCCCAGCTTTGTGTGAGTGGTGAGAATTACTCTTTCTGCACAGAAAGCCTTTTCACCCTCCCTAGATGAAATGCATATATGTAAGTGTTAAATTGTATAATAAATGAAAAAATATGTCCAAAACTACTGATTTTCACCCTGCTGAGTTACCTTTCCCTTTCATGATTCCATCACAGTGCCTAAACTGGCATCTTTTTAATGATGGATGTATACTAAGCTGACAAGCTTGCATTGTATTCTGTATTTTAGGTATTATATATCACTGTGATCTGACCAAAGAGGAACTGGAGCCAAGAGTTTTCCGAGAAGTGACTGTTAAAGGATTTGATCCTTCAGTTTACCAGACAATTCAGGTAATAAGCATGAACTCTGCTGTCTTGCTCTAATCACCTATGCAAGAGCTCAAGACAACTGGACTTAGCTATTGGAGAGGAGGCTTCCTTTAGAGCTATGCTTTGGTTTTGAACTGGATACCACTGTAGATGCTCTAAAGGCTCAGACAAGTATCTCAGTGTGGTAGCGTGGAGACTCCTTTGGGGGTGCCTATTACACATAATGAAGATGTATAAGAATTAGCTAAATTTAAGGTTTATAAAGTTAAGAGAAATTACTTCAGTGGAAAACAGTGTTAGCTACAGATTATATGGAACAGGTTCAGGAGAATACAGGGTTCTTCATAGACAACTGCTTTGACCTCATAACAAGTATTGTTACTAAAAAGATTATACAAAATACATATTTTAAGTAGTAAATGATCTTTCTACTAAACACAGCTTTGGTAAGACCCTGATAAAGTACTATGCCCTGGTCAGGACTTTTAAGACAGGTGTGTAACTTGTAGAGAGAGTTCATGGAAATTCATTGAAATCGTAGAATTATTTAGGTTGAAAAGGACCTTTTAAGAGCAAATCCAACCATAAACCTAATATTGCCAAGTCCATCATTAAATGTGTCACTAAGTGCCCATCTGTTTGTCTTTTAAAAACATCCAGGGATAGTGACTCAACTGAAATCATTAGGGGTCTAGAAAAACAGTCATTATATTGGGATGCTTAGCATATTTAAGACCTGCAATTTATAGAATAAATATTGGAGGGTGGATTAATTTTTTTATATGTAGGATGCTTCCATCTTTTGACTAAGAGTAAGAATGGAATAGAGGCTTTTTCTTTCTATAGACAAAGGCATAACAAAGTCTAGTGCCAAAAGTGGAACTTAAATAAGCTTAGCCTGCAAAAAGGTGAAATTGTGTAGAAGGTAAGCAACATAATGCCATGTGACAGCATGGCTTGGAGTCTTTGAAAATAGATTAGATACTTCTTTTAATATGTTATTTTTAATTTTGACACATGCCAAGGCACATTTTCTAAAAGCGTAAAGGCAGTAGTATGTGTACATGAGGTGCTTGTAAACAGCCCCATCTGTTTGTTCTGCATCTCCAGACAGAAATAAGAGTGTGGTAGAGAACAATTTGCTGAAATGTTCTCACAGAGAATGCATTTTTGCTGCTTCACTCAAATTCATTAAGGGTCCTCCTCAGGATAACTTTAGGGCAGAGTGAGCTGGATCAGAAAAAGAAAACTGCATTCTCTTAGGAAAGAACTTGGTACAATTGTGATGCTGCCATCCAACCCAGAAGGATAATAATGAAACACGGATACCCATGTAATTAAAAAGGGTATAGAAGAGGTTGCTGTAAATTAGAAATAAGGTATTCTTCTAGTAAATCAAATTTTATATAATAAATGTCTGGAAAAATAAAATCTCATTTTACACTTAAATCAATAGCATGCTAAATTAAGGTAAAATAGAACAGTACTACAAATCATTTCAAGGAGGAAGCATGCTGTTGCTATGCCCTTGGAAACCTTCACTTTGTAAAGCACTGGCAGAGATTCACTGCTAGGCTGTAATGTGGTGGAAGTCAGTATTTCTGTTTCTGGATTTCTCCTTCCTTGGCTTCTGCTCAGTTCCAGCTCTAGGGAGATGTGACCTGTGTAGTTACACTGGGATCAGTGCTTCTGAAGAGCACTCTTGGCTCACCAGTCATCCAGTTTTGCCTTATACCAACAAATGATCTCAATTTGGCAACCTCTTGGAAATTAGTTTTTGATATGTTTCATTCAGATCCATGGAGAAATCTCAGCTGAGCTGTGAAAAAGGCTGTTTGTCAAGGCCAGGGCTGGGACTGCCTGCTCAAGTTTGTAGTAACTGAGCCTGTCAGTGCTGCACAGGTCAGATGGACTCCAGTCTTTGTTTCCATTTGTGTGGTCCCACTTAGAGCCTTGATGGTGCTTCTGCTTGGAGGAGGGAACGGGGATGGAAGGGTATCAAAGCAGGGAATAAAAGGCTGTCAACCTAAATGAATACATAGCCATTTCAAAACACAGACAACATTGCAGGGAACTGTGAAAAAAAATCTAAAATAAGAATGCAAGAAATATACTGAAGTAGGCAAACCCTGATTATTATAGGAGAATAAACAATGCTTCAGAATCTATTAATTTTAATTTCCATCAGAATTGTGAAGTAGTAGAGGATAATGTTGCTGACTGTGCTAATCCATGTCCTTAATGAAGGGCAGGTCTCCTGCCAAGGTTCTTTCTTTATTCTCATATACCTGAAGAAATACCTACTAATACCAGCAATCTTCCCAGCTTTGCTGTGTAGCATGTATGAAACTGTAATGAGTTCTTCTTCAAAAGTCTTTGAATATAACAGGGTCTAGATTTGAACTAAAATGTAAGGTGTCATGTGTATATGAAACCTGAATTAATGGCAATTGGAAAATTGCCACAGTGCCTGTTTTTTGGTCTTTCAAATCCAATCTACAGTATTTGGCATATGTTGCAAAGTGCAAGGGTAGACTAGTAATAAAGTTTACTACAGTAAGAAAATTTGTAGTAGAGCTGCTGCTTTTCTTGTACCTAGGGCTAAGATCTTAACCTTTTACAGCCCAAACTAAGAGCAAATTAACCAACTTGCACTAAAGGGAGAGCTGTTTCAACACACCTGACTTCTGCACCAGGGTGGGAGCATGTTTGTAAGTTATGGCTCCATGTGACACCCTGCAAGTACAGTCTAGTTTATTGTGCTGTAGCTTGTATTTATGTCCTTACCTTGAAAGACTCTGTGACCTTCATGACAAAGTCAAACAGTTTAAAATGCTTGCCACACATCAAACATTTATCCTCACTGCTTTTGTTAAATGACACATTAGGTTGTATTAATTACTTTTCCTCTGCCAAGCACTTCTTAAATTTGTTTTTTCTTCCCTGTGTACTTCCATCTATCACAATGACAGACTTTTTCAGGAAATAGCCTGGGATGGGCTTTACAGAAGGAAAAAACATTTTTATAGGAGCTTAAAAACAGCACTTGCCCTAAGATGTTTACTGTGTTAATAACTCAACTGTTGCTTTAAATAAAAGCATTTTATTTAAATAAAAGTATTTTATCTCTGTATAGTTGCCAACTATGTTCTTTATATGCCTCTCCATGTTAGCACCTCACAGTGACACTTAATCATGGATAAACAGTCTTCTGGTGTGGCTCACAGCACACCTACTTTTAGGCTGATGTGTAGGCTTTTAAGTGTTAAAATTGCAGCAATAAAAATGTTGATTGGCTCCTTTTACCATTCTTTGAATACCCTCCAATACTTAAAATACTTTGAGATGAGACAAAAATAGATGTTGCTATTGACAGATGCACTTTGGATTAGCTCTTGCAAAAGGTGAAATTCATAATACAGCTTGGTTTTACAACTTAGTTTGATTAAAAAAGCAGCTGTGGTTTAGATATTGCAGCCCAGATGCAAGAAGCACAGGTCTTAAAAAATACATTTCTGTTTGTGCTGGAAGGAATTTCCACCTTTCTTTTGCAAAAATTACTTTTGCAGATGAAGTAATTTTCATGAGAACTACATTCTTTTCTTGCTCACTTTCACTCCCATCACCAAGCCATTGCAGTACTGATTTCAAGTTATGAGGCATTGATAGGGAATATTTGTCTACAGTCATTCTCATTCCAAGTGGAACTTTACACCATACAGTTTGGCACAGTGATTAATCTCTGCTTCAGGAAAATACAACACTCAGAGAAGATGAGTCAGGCTTGAGACTGACTGGCAGAGAAACTTGTGCACAGCACCTGCCCATGCTATTCCTGGATCTTGCTGTTGCTGGTGGTATCATTCCATGAGCATTAGATTCCTTCATTAATATAAAAATAACAGAGGAAAGCAGTGTCCTGAAAACTGTAGTAAGCTCAACCTGCTAAGCAATGCATGAGCTGATACTATAATTATCTCTGTTTTTTTCAGTGTGGTTATAGAGATTGTCTTAACATAGTTTTTTTCCCCCTTACCCACATATATGTCAGAGAATCAAAGAATGGTTTGTGTTGAAAAGGATTTCAGAGATCGTCTAGTTCCAGCCCCACTGCCATGGGCAGAGACATTTCTGCTAGACCAGGTTGCTCAAAGTCCCATCCATCCTGGCCCCAAGGATCATGCATCCACATCTGCTCTGGGCAACCTTTTCCATTGTCTCACCACCCTCACACTAAAGGATTTATTCATAATTTCTCATCTACACTTTCCCTCCTGCAGTTTAAGCCCATTTCCTTTCTTCTATTGCAATATGCCCTTGTAAAAAGTTCCTCCTCAGTTCTTTTATAGGTCTCTCTTAGGTACTGGAAAGCCACAATTAGGCTACCCCAGAGCCTTCTCCTGAGCAACCCCAACTTTCTCAGCCTGTCCTCATAGGAGGGGTGCTCCAGCCCTCTGATCATCTTTGTGTGTCCCCTCTGGCCTTCTCTGACATGGCAGTGTCCCTGTGCTGGGCACCCCAGAGCTGGATGCAGTGCTCCAGGTGGCCTCCCCAGAGGGGTGACCTGCTGGCCACGCTTCTTTGGATGCAGCCCTGGACACAATTGGCTTTCTGAGCTGTGAGTGCACATTGGCTGGGACACATGGAGTGTCTGGCCAGCCAACACCCCAAGCATTTCTCCTCAGGGCTGCTCTCAGTCCACTTCTACCGAGCCTGTATTTGTGCTTGGGATTGTGTCAGTCCAAGTGCAGGAATTTGCACTTGGCCTTGTTGAACTTCATGGGGTTCACACAGTCCCACCTCTCAAGCCTGCCAAGGTCCCTCTAGTTAACATCCCTTCCTTCCAGCATGTCCACAGCTTGGTGCCAGCAAACTTGCTGAGGATACTCTCAATCTGCTGCTCATTTTGCTGACAAAGGTGTTAGGCAGCACCAGCCCAAATGCCAACCCCACTGACCATAACCCAAGTGTGACTTTCTATATTAATAGATCATTGTAAGTTATAAGATCATTTAAATTTATCTGCTGAGACAAAGCACTCTCATACCAGAGAACTGAAGGCATGTACTTGCAACTGATTCTGAGCAGAGACAAATAAGTTTGCCCTTTTCTACAGAGGAATAAGTAATTTTGGCATAATTTTCATCCCTCTCCTAAGAATCCATCACAACCAAAAAGGGGTTGATTTTTGAAGAGTTGAACTTTCTTTCTTCTCACAGTATTTGGGGATTGAATCCTGCCTTGATCTCATGGGATGGGAGGATAGAATTAATGCTTGGGGAAAACAAGTTGCTTATTGTTGTTTGTTTCTATTTATTCCTTTTATTTCCTTGAGGTTTTGTATTGCAGTAAGGAAGAAAATGAGTTCAAGAAGCTTTGGACAATACTTTCAGGCACGTGGTGTGACTCTTGGGGATTGTCCTCTGCAGGGCTAGGAGCTGGACTCGATGCTTGTGGGTCCCTTCCAACTGAGCATATTCTGTGATTCTGTGAAATATTGCTGGGAAGAAGGAATGTGACAAACACCACAGTTTTAGTGCTTGCCACAGTATGGCAGACACCTGCTCTCTTGCATAGGGGCAATAAGCTTTGAGCCACTTCTTTAGAGCTCCCAGGAAGGAGATAGAAGGCTTTGGCTCTGATCTCACTTAGTGCTTTGGCACCAAGGCACCAGTCTCACTCTGGAGGACATCAACAAAATCACAGTGACAACTGTGACAGCATTGGCAAGCTGCCTGTGGAATATAGTGGAATATAGTGGAATATAATATCTTAGAGCCTTGGCATGTGATTGTTACAAACACCACTTTAGTCTGCCATTACCTCTTCTAATTGGAGGTCAGTGAAGAAACACTGAAATACTGAAAATGTAGTGCTCTAGTTTAAAGGCCATTGTAGTTCTTGAAAGCCAAGAGATTGTATATTAAATATGTCAAATATTTGCAGCCACATTACACTCCTTTTTAAGGAAGGAAATTGTCAGAATTTAGGACTTTACATCTAGATAGAGTATCAAGATATGATTTTATGATGACCTTAAATGCTCTCGAGCTTTGAAATCCATATGCTGGAGTAGCAGAATAGCAGTTGGCTCTACATCCATTATAATTTAAGTAGCTCCATCAAATGCAGTTCAGATATTCCTCAAGTATCTAGAGTAGGAACCACATCTCTCTATTCCAAATGAGAGGATGAAGTGATAGACTTTGCATTGCTTTCTTCACCAATCCAGTTCAAATCCTATTTTAAGGTCCTAATGTGTGGATTTGTTCTGTCCCTTGTTATATACCCTGGGAATTGATGCATAGTTAGGAAGCTGGGAGCTTTTGTTCAGCAGAATGCAGAACAATGGAAACGTGGTTTGGGATGCAGGCAAGTGAAAAACTTCTCTTAGGAAGAATTAGTATACTACTAACTACACAATGTGAAAATAATACTAAAATCTTTTATAAATACTCTCTGTGTTCATTTGTATTGTCATATAGGCCTTGAGATTCAATAGTTCCAAGCTTTTAATTGTAAATTGTTTATTTTTCTGTTGAGTGTGTAGGGAGCTGGAGAGCTTCTTAAAATGGAAGTGTCTGTAGAACCATCATGCTCTAGACTTTATAAAAATGTTCATTTGTTTCAAGCATGCAAGAGAAGTGATTGCTTAGTAGTTGAACTAAAGCTCCTTATGAAAGACTATTCCTGCACCTTACTCAGTAGAACTTTGGTTTGAACTTGCAGTGGTTTGTTTTCCACTTTTCTAGTGAAGGGAGATGTTAGTTGGCTTACTTAATCCCAAGCTGCATTCCACACTCTCTCAGAATTCCCCAAAACATGAGGTGAAATAGCACAGACTGACAGACCTGTAAGCATTAAACATAGTGTTTATGGTGAATTGAATTTCTCTTTGCACCCAGGAGTTTTAAACAAGAACTTAAGGAATTGTTGTGGAGCTTAAAGGATTGCCTCACGTGTCTCAAATGATTGCACTGTTGATTGTAAATAAAAAATAGTTTTGATTTTTACAGTAAATAAGAAAATACCTTTGCCATCAAAAAGATTTAAAAAGTCATTCACTCTGACACCTTAAATAAACACATGTGTTGAGGTCTTCAGGAACCTCAGTAGGTAGATTCTTTGCTGATACAGAGATATTAAAGTGATAATGTTGTAGTAAAAATACTTGGGGTTTGTCTTCCTTCTAAAAAGTCACTGAAGAATTTCTTCCCTTCTGTTTTTCCTGGAACTTTCATATTCACTTCTCTGATTGAACTCACCTCCACTAATTAAGCATGAACACATTGCTATTTTAATTAACTCTCTTACTCACAGGGTAAGTAAGAATTCTGTTTAATGTTCCTCAGTGGGAATCTACTTCCAGCTTTTCTTCTCCCATTTGTATAGGCTTATCAGTGTTATTTCTCAAAGGTAGTGAATATTATTAACTTCATTCTACAGGAACAGGAGCGTTCAGGATGAAATTTGTCCATGGCTTCACAGTGATGAGGTGTTGCTCTTGGGATATGGTTTGCTGTTCTAATGGCAGTGGTTTGCTGATCCTCAGAGTTGAGTTTTCAGATGTGGATTGAAAACCTAATCAAGGTGGTTATTAAAATCTTGCACTAATAGTTCAGAGAACTTCAACATCAATAAAAAGCCCCCCTCTTGATATGTCTAATAGTAATAAAGGCTGACAGCACACAGTCTTGGTCATTGCAGTGTTTGTGTGTCTTGTATAGTGCAGATTGAATGGCCAATACCATCCATGATAGAGGGTCAAACACAGAATAGTTCCACAGAAGAAAATGCTCTAAAGCCTCTTTATAGCTGTTTAATTCCTGCTTAAACCAAGTAGTCATAAAAATGGGAAATAGTCCTCTACTGAAAGAAAAGAGTGATAGCTGCCCCTTTTCTCACTAAGAAGATAAATGTCAAACTTTGGCATGCCAGCATTGTTCAGAATGAGAATGCTCCTCTGCAGAATGGGAATATTTCTATCCATCTGCCCACCCATCATTTTGCCTCATGGAGCCTGGCTGGTGGGGTGGGGTTTAATTGTGATGATAATGCTGTATTGAGGACAGATTGCTCTGGGACCACAGTCATTAGTTTTATTCAGCTGGCAAAAGATCATTAGATGATTGCAGTTGCCAGTCATCACTGGCATAGGTCAGCATTTGAGCCACTGCCCTAGCAGGGAGACACACTGGCTGCCTTTACTAGGCCTCCTGGAAAACCAGACTTTTCTGGTTGTATTTTTCAGTACTAGTAGTGTCATGTAAGTGCATTTAATAGTCATTAGGTTTCCTAGGAAGGGGATTTATTCTTAGTAGGAGTTACATACCCAGGTATGTATCTGTCTGTGCCACAGGACAGTGTTTATTGAAACAATATTTCAAAATTCAAACAAATTTCCAGAACAGTAGCAACTATAGTAATTTATTTGTTAGTGAGGCTCATATTACTTGAAAATAAAATGTTGGGCACTCTGTTAATAGGTGTTTGCACATCTGTGTTATACATATGGGCAAGTTTTAAAAATGTTTTCTTTGGTTTTAACATGTAAATGTTTAATACTTAAATTTTTTAACCATTTTCTCAAGATCTGTAATGCAAGTGGTGGATTTTTGAATATATCTCTCTTCTCACCAGCTGTTCCTGTCAATTTTGTTAAGTGTATAAACTCCCTGGATGGCCTTCACATTTCTCAGTTTCATAGTTATATGAAAAGGCAAAAGGCTGTGAGAAGGGAGGCACTTGTTCTGTTTTAGAGTCTGTTCTGCTTTTGAAGCTTCTCTTCTTGAAATCACATAAAATCTGTGTAAGAACAATCTCAGAACTCATGTGTTGGAGTCCCAGGAGGTAGGATACTGGCTTTACCTGCAAGAAGAGAGGAACCAACTTCTACTGCCCAAACAGCTGTGCTGAACAGAAAAACCTGTAGCAGAGCTGCTGTAATAAACAAGGGGCAAAAAGACTGGGAAAAAGAAGAAACTACCATGCCTGAATGTGTTTGGATGTGGTGGTGACAGGGGCATGACTGAGCTGTCATGGGCACTGTGGCAGGTCACTTCTGCCTGTACCACTTCCTGCCTGGTTTCTGTCTGCCTTGTGTTTAAAAGCCTTCACACTCCCTAGGCAATCTGTCCCAGGTTCTCCTGTTAAAAAGCTTTTGCAGGGAATAGGGGTACACCATCTAAAGGTCTTGCCTGAATTCCCTTCTTGAGCTTGAAATGCATTGCTTTGTGTCCCTCAATTTTATTTTCCTTTTGACTAAAAACAATCAAAAGAAAAATCTGCACCTGTTCAGTTTCTCTAGTGGATTGTATTTCCTGGCCTCCTATCACTCTGCATCCTCTTCCTGGAATCTGTTTAGATGCTCAGCATATGGTGTGCCATGGTTTCAGCTGGACACAGCACTCCAGCTGAGGCTTTGCAAATGTGAATGCAACAGGAGGGGTTACTTCATTACACCTTAGGGCTGAGACTTTGGTTTATATGTCCACATGTAGGGTTTGCCTTTTCCCTAACAATTCATTGTTCAGGTTCAGTTTGGCAGGTCTACATCTCCAAGATACTTTTCTAAATTACTTTTTAGTGAGTTGTTCACTGTTCTTTATGTGATTGCATCTGTCAGGTTATATAGTATGTTGTATTTCTGGCCTTGCTGGATTGCATTTTACTATTTCAGGTAGTTTTGGCTTCTCTTTGTTGCTCCTTCCAAAAAGGACTCCCTTGTCCCCTCTTTTCTGCAGTGTCTCCATGTTTCCTGTTAGCAATTAAGCTTCACCACAGCTCCATACTCCCATTTAAATACTTTACAGTGGATGCATCTCTCATTCTGAATAGTGTCTCTGTAGGCAGCTGGGGAACTGGAGTGTTTTCAGAATAGCAGTGGCTCTGGCAGAGCTGGGAGGTTTGTGTTTCAGAGTTGCAGGCCTCCAGGCACACACAAGTTCATAACTAGTTTATGCAGTTATTTATTGGGTTTGGCATGCAACTGTTACCAAGAGGTTTAAGGAGGTAGGGCAGCTGGCAGAGAACAAATGAGAAGGTTGTTGCTCCTTTATTTGCTTGGTTATTGCAGGACTTAAGAGTCTTAATCATAGGCCACATTCAACAGTGTGCTGGGCAGCATGGAAATGCAGACAGGGCCCTTACCAGCCACAGCTTGAAGCAGAACAGAGAAATAAATTACATTTGGAAGATTGATAATGATAGCTATGCATTACCTACCTAAAGGAGACAAAACCAAATTAGAACTGCTAAAAATGCAGATAAACTCTTGATATATATAGACACACATAATCACTGCAGCCCAATAAAATTATACTTGCTGTCTTCATCCAGGGTCAAAACTGCTTGGTAGATTAGGATTTTTCTTGTAGTTAATTAACATTCATCATCATGGTGGAAAGCAGGTTAACAGAGTTGAGAGTGGAAAACAAGAATGTCAGATGTTGGTGAGACCTTACATAGACATATGGAAGATGAAAACCTCTGAAAAATGATTCTGTGTGGCCACTACTTGGAGCAGACTCTGCTATTGGAAGGGGAAAAGAAAGCAAATCATAGTGAGTCTTGTAACCTAAAGTTACAGCTCTTGCATTCACTGTGAGCATGATTACCTCAGAAAAGGATGCATATGAACCAGGATGATCATATAATATTAGGAGCAGTTCAGTTTATAGTGGGAAAATAATTTCTGCTTAATATCAATGAGGAGATTTTGGAGAACCTCTATTCAGTATTAGATGGCACAGTCACACCTCTTAGTAATGCACTGGTGTTGCTGACCACTTTGAAGGGCAGAGCCTCCATTTACTCCATTTATACCAAACACAGAAAAAAATTGCACTAGTAACAACAAGGCAGAGCTTAAAAAGCTTAGTCAATGCTTTGTCAACAGATTTGGTGGGTTGTTTTTTCTTAAATTGGAATCACTCCTGAAAAGGCAAGCTAAACATAAAAGTGCTTTGATAAGTATCCAGAGATGCAAAGTTGCAAAATTGTGTTAAGTGGAACACATGAGTGGAATTGTTCTGCAGACCTCTCTTATTTGTCCTCAGTATAAGAACTGAAGTAGTAAAAACTTAAAAATCACAAAATCTTGGTGAATTCTGAAAGAACATTTTTTAAAGGAAAATAAAGGTAGATAGTTCTTTTTCAGTTCACTTTCTACCCAAAAAACATTTAAATCACTCATTTTCTCTGGGCTTTTGTCTGCTTATGATGCAGCACAAATTCATCAGTGTGCAATTTTATTAATGATAAGCTAGTTTGCATCTTCATTTAGCAGTTGATTTGATTTTATCAACAGTGCTCAGAGGTACTGATAAAATATTATCTTCCCTTAGATTAATTATTTCTTCTCTGTCCTTGAGTTATCTCACAGGAGATTTATGGGACATGGGGAGCCTCTAAGAACTATTATTGTTCACAGTAACTAGTGTTTCAACTGTGTAGATGAAGGGTATAAAGAAAGAGATTATTTCCTTAGTTCCAGCTTCTATTCTCACAGACAGGGAAAAATTGCTACATAAATTCTCCCTGGCAACTCCCTGAACTGCTTGCTCTTCATCCAATTTGTCAATTATTTTTGAAAGAACCAGTGTACAGAGATCCCTGCTAACAGCTAAAAATAGTCTGGATGCAGAAATGTTTCAAAGCATAATGCCTGAAATCACAGAGTCATATTTCACCAGTAAGGACATCCCTGACTTTTTCTTTCTGCTTAGTGGAGGCTTTTGAACTGATAGTGCTCATTCTAGTTGATCTGGTGTCATTAGAAATTTGATCTGTTGATTTATTGAGAGTTGAATATTAGTTGTGAGTTATGATACAAGTTTATTGGCTTTTGCTGTCTTGTTCATGTTTTACCTAAGAAACAAAAGATTGCTGCAAACTGTCCTTAGTCTTAGGGCTTAAAAAAAATGTTCCTCTTTTGTTACTTGTTTTTCTCTGCCCTGCTCCAAGAGTACTACAAGGGTGCTTCATCACACTCCTTGGTGTTCCTGGTATGAAGTCCCTTCAAAGTCTTAGTTCTGACATCTATCTGGAAACTATACCATCACCTGGAATTTTTGCTGGGTTGCTTTATATTAGACTTGGAATCATTTTTTCCCTAAGCATTATTACAACAATGAATGAAAACTCATACTTCTCTTCTGCTTCTTGCTACTCACTGAGTGATTTTTCTTCATTGTACAAATGACTGCTACAAATCTGAAAACAATAGTACTGTCTCCACAGGAAGCTTGAAATCAATACCATCTGAACCTTAGAATTATTTTTTCTAAGATAGCACCTCAGGTATTTTACAGGACTTTAGTTTTTCCTTGACCATTCTCAAGGGATTTTTTTTTTCCCTTCTACCATTTTGGGTTTTTTTAATTCATGTAGGGGTGCAAATGAGTAACTTGAAATTCAAGTTTATCTCAGAAAGTAAATTATATGTAGCTATAATTTGAGTGAGAAAATGCATATGGAACTGCTTCACAGTACTTTTAATGACCTTTTTATTTCAGTTGGTACTTCAGAAAAAATATTCATAGGAAAGTGATTTGAAACTGATTTTGAAACATGCACTGTCTGGTGTAGAAGAACTCTCTTTTCTTTCAAACTAAAAAGCATTAATGATTTTTTTTAATATTCTACTAGCCACATGCAGAATTTTTGTAGGTGTTTAGTGATTGAGCGTGCTTCTAATTTTGGGTACCCAACTTGACATCAGTAAACATGGTATGGGTCTCTAAGGAAGAGAGAGAAGAGCCCTGTGAAATTGCCTGGCCATTGAAAGTCATGAACAAAGCTTCTTGGCCATGTAAGCAAATACATGGATCCTCTTGAGGCTTTGATACAAGCTGACACTTGACATCTCCATTTTTAAGACTGAATTTTCTCTGTGCAAGAATTTTTTGGGTATGAGCTTACAGGTGAAATTTGAGCACCTGAACTGTGCAGATGCCCCAATATTAGGGAGAAAATCCAACAGTAGTTGTGTCATTTTCCTGAAGCTTGTAAACACTCAGCAGTGAGGCTATGTTGAGATGGCCTTCCCTGGTGAATTAGTTACTAATTCTAGTTACTAGTTACTAGTGAATGTTAGTTAGTTAGCTAGTTACTGGCTAGTTTGAGTGAATGCATCTCTCTCATCTCACAGTGTGTCAGATTAGGTGTGTCAGCACATCAGAAAACCATAAATCAAAATAGTTATTGTGAAGTAGCTTGCAAAAAGTCAGTTCTTCCTCTTGCTTACCCCATGGGAAGTTGCATCTATGTTTTTGTTCTTGGAGTGTTTCTCATTACAATTTGAACTGATTTCCAGCATGGTAAAAATGAGTAGTGTTTATTTTCTAATGCCTACACAGTACTGCAGTGAGTTGTCTCTTGTCAGAGCAGTTTACTGAGTGAAGTAAAGCTTGATTTAATGAAAGAAAATGGACTAGCCAGCAGCTGTTATTTATGGTTTTATTCATAATGGTGTGCTACTTCCATCAAGACACCCCTTTGTTTGTCTCATGCTATACTACTTCACAGTAGTACATTTCCTGAATGCATGAGCACAGAGGTAATTCAGAAAAGAGACTGTAACTTACAAAGACCCCTAGGACATTTTTCTATTTAACATGACAAGAGTGTATATTTAAATGAAAAGGTAAATTTATCTGCCTCATATCTGTCTGTCTCTTCACTGTACACTAAGTCATCTTCAAGACAAATTGATGAAAGAAGAGGAATAACTGTACTTGGCAGATTTAAATTATTCTGCTGCAGGAAGCTCTGAGATTGCACTGAAAGGGGCAAAGGATAAACAGAAGAGGCAAGAAGCCTCTCTACAGAGGTACAGGGTGTGTGGGGGTCTCATTGGATCCCATTACAACTAATGCTTTATGTAAGGGGGATGATACCTTTTAACTTATATAGAAAAGAGTGATTTAAGAGCAGTTTCTGCCATGACAGTCTTGCAGGATTTCCCATCTTTCACCTGTATTTTTCTCTTGTCTTCCTCTGCATCCTCCCACCACCCTGTGAGATACCTCCCTGCAGTTAGGCAGCTGAACCTAGTAGCAAGGAGACATTTCCTCTAAGAGACCATCTCCTGGCACTTTGCCTCTGTCAGCATGAGTCTGCTTTTTGTGCTGGTGGGTGGGTGGGTGGTGAAACAATTTCTTCTGAGCAGTTTCTTGATTATTTTCAAAGTGCTTTTGCAAATGTCTGTGGTGGGTGTCCTTCTTTTTGGGTTTTACCTGCATGAATTTTTACTGTACTGAGTTACTTTGGCCCCTCTCCAGCTCAGTGTTAAGCAAGCTTTGCAACCCACACAGAATTGCTTTGAAGCTAATTTAAGAGGCTTAAGAAGATTGATGAGGATTCCCCTCTAAAGAAAGGAAACCTCAGATCCTGTGGATTTGCTCTGTAGTGGTAACAGTTCTCTGTTATTTTTCCTGACTTCTGATTCATGTTCTATATAAGAACACAAAAACTGGTGTTTAGTAAGAGCTGTTTTTATGTGTGGCCATTGGCTGGCTGCCAGAGCTGCCTATGGGGCCACTGCAGATCTTACACTTGGGTCCATGCCACTGCTGCAATAAATGGGGAGTTTTGCTTGTGATGTACAATGATCTTTAACCCCAGACTAGTGTCTGTTTTGTAAGATCAGAGGTGATGAGGGATGGAATGGGCTGTGGACAGATGGGGGGAAGGCAGCACATGATTCTGCTTGAATCAGTGAGTTTTCTGCCCTGGCATCTCAAGAGAGGATTTTTCCCTGCCTGCCAGCACTGATGTTCAGACTTGCTCTTTGTGACTTGCCCTCCTGAAGCAGCCAGTGTTAGCCCTTGTCAGTGGGGGATGTTGCTCTTTGGCATTGTTCTGGCTCTGTTATCTCTGTACCTCAACATAGGTTTGAAAACTTTGATGCCACCATCTGTGAAGGAAGGCTTTCTCTAGGGACTATTCCTCTAAGTTTACTGTTCCAGTCACCTTTCAAAGATACTGGTGTGGGATTTTTAAAACAGCGAACATTTAACAAAGCATTTGTGATATTTGGCAAAATGTGAGCAATGTTATGTGATTTGCTATGAATTCCTTATACTTTTCTTCCCCAAATCTCAAAACATAAATGTTGGTGTCTGATGAGAAATCTTTACTTAACAAGGGGAATACTTTATGTGAAACTGGATGTTTGAAACTCAGTTCCAAGTAGTCATTCCCTGTAGCCCCTGTGCCAGGGGTTGCTGGGACTGAACAAACTGTGTTTTGCCTCCCCAGTGCTGTCTGTAACTTTGTGGTGGCTGCAGCAGTGTGTGAGAGCAGCTGCTCTTAGCTAGAAGTAGAAAAATATTGCTAAATCCTACAAAACTGCTAAATCCTGTGTTTGTTTCAAATGAAAAGGAATTATCTCTGAAAAACTGTATAGGACATATTGGAAAAAATTATTTTAAAGGCATTGTTGTGGCGTTAATCAACCTAAATTATTGAACATGAATTTTTAATAAGAAGCATTCCAGCTTGATTTATATGCCATTTTAGTTGCTCTTTGTAAAATTTTTTGGCATTTCACACAATGGATGTCAATTAATGACAAGTGTGATTCTTACCTGTTTTTAATCAAGTGCACACAGATATGGAAACAATTGCTGTTCCTGGTATGTAATACCTAATCTTGAAAGAGAATTTGGGAGAGATATTATTAAAATAACTACTGGCTTCCTATGAATAATTAGCCTGCTGTGACTTAGAGGGTGTTTTCAAGTCTCAGAAATTAAAGTTTCTACTAGTGTGTAAAATTCATGTTTTATCTACAGGACATAGCTCTTTCTTGACAAGACAAATTATTCACTTTTTAACTGGATTTTAATGCTTTGCCATTAATGAGAAAGTGAGGCAAATGATAAAAATTTGTGAACATTCAGATACTGTTCACAGTTCAGAAAAATATATACATTAGACCCAAATGAACAAAAGTATTCTGGATTTGTGTTTTACAGCTGCATTTCAAAATCTGTGTTGAATCTTACCTTAGAAGGTGAATTTTTTGGGGTTGGTTTTTGTGTAGAAGGATTTTAGGTTTTGTAAAAGCAAGATGAGTTCAGGTGCACTTTTCTTACCCAAACAATTATAATTAATACATCTTTTGATCTCTCCATTATATAAACACATAAAATAGTTCTGAAAGGGAGAAAATGTAAAACTAAATACTCAGAAGTTGGTGAGGTTTTTAATTTTTAAAAATTGAAGTTTCTCTTCAATGTCAGTAATTTTAGGTATTTTTAGTTATGTGGCACAATGTGAGTGTGCAGCAGATTAGTTTTATTTATTTATTGGGATGATTGTGTCAATTTCTTTAAAATTCAAAGGTACTGATTTCATATTTACAAGAGAAGTGCATATTGGATGATTGCCAAAATTATTTTTCGTTCTGTGTGTATCAATGTCTGGCTGTGTTATCTCTGTAGATAAATGAAAGAAAAACTTCATCTGCAGCATCTGTTTTTCAGACCTTTTGGTTTTCTACAATACTTTGTTTTGCCTCCTGGTGACACGAGATGGAGAGGATGTTTCTTGTCATTGCAGAGGTGGATAAATATTGAGCCTTTCTGAATTTAGGTCTGTGTCTACAGTGCCTGCTGGTAGTTCCCCTCTTCCCTAAGTGAAGATTCACCTAATATAAATACTGCACATTTAAAGCAGATGATAATTAGGAGGACAAAGACCTCCCCAGGAATGAATGTATTGAACTTCTTTATCCTGCTTAACCCCTAAGTAAATTTACAAGCCAGAGCACAGAGCTATTAACTGCATTTGCTTGTAAAACTTACTCTGTAAACTGTCTTTGACTAAACATGCATTGTCTTTTCCTCGTGAATACGAAGTCTAAATTGCTTTCAAATGCTAAGTTTAAAAATCAAAAGAAAGTAACACACCACTCTATAAATACATATATATGCACTAAAGAAGAATGATTAAGATTGGGCTCTATTTCACTTATATAGCTTAATTTTAATGTAATTTGTAGCAATGAGTAACTGTGCAAACAGTGTTGCTTTCTCCTTCCATCACAATAAGTAGACTAGGAGCTATAAATGTATACTTCAGGCTCTGCCATCTGAATTTGAAGGTGTTTCTGGCCCTGAGACCCCTCTGCCATGTGACACAGGGACATTAATGTGAGACTGATAGTTACAACTATTCCAGGGCTGCTCTGCTGCTCCAGCACTGTGGTCCTGGAATAGCACCAAGGGCTGCACACAGCAGGAGTGCCCTGTCAACCACACAGCATTGCTCTTGCATTCCTAAAGGCTGAAGGTACTTATTTTTAGCATGTCCCTCTCTGAATGGTGAGTTTCAGCATTCATAATAATCTTTCTGAAGTTTATTTCTCCATCCTTTTCCCTTCAAATTAATTTTCCTAACTTGTCCTCTTCTTATATATGCTGACCTTAGTGACTTAAGACCTTATTGGAAATTATATGAATGATGAGTAATATAATGTGATTGGCACAAGTGGATCTCTCCTATCTGTGATAACACAGGAAAAGGTAGTACCCTTTTATGAGCATTTAGCACTGTAAAAGCTGACAGCATCTAAAGTTAGGCATGAAACACCATCTTGGGAAATCCTTTTTAGGGCTTGCCCTTTGCAGTTTACCTTAATCTTTGAGATAGAAGCACATCCCTTTATTGGTTACATGAATAAACCATTGGACTTGCTTCAGAGATAACAGCTAATTTAAAGGTGAGATTGAATCAGTTGTTGAAAATAGTCTATTTGGAGAAGCTTAAATGCCTTCACATATCTTAGTGTCTCACTGAATTGATTTCTGTCCCCCCTCTCTTGTGTTCTTGGAGGAAGAGGTAATAATTATTTTAGCAAAGATAGTACTGAAAACCCTTAAATTGCAAATTTAACCCTTAAAGAAAACCCTTAAATTGCAAATTTAAGCAATGCCATGGAGCTTGACATGCATCTTTTTTTTTTTTTTTTTTCTGTTGAGATTTCATTTAATGGTATGTTATTTTATCTTAACTGATGACAATAAAAGCCCTACAGCAGTCAGTTTTCAGGGAGTTGTTATATAAAAGATAAAGTCCTCATTCAGAAACCAGCAATAAGATTAGTGGCATACTTTAATCATCAGGAAAGGACTGGCCAACTGCAGTAAGTTTCTGGAAATATAGAAGGGCTGGGTGCTTGCTTCCTGAGAATTTCCAGCAACAGCTGGAGTTGACAGATGATGTTTTAGGGAAGAGTCTCTGGACATCCTCATCATCAGCCTCAGCAATTCTGTTCATCAGTTATTTTATTCGTTTATAGTGTTCAAGTAACTATTTAAAGTAAAAATCCATTATACTCTACTGTTCTGACAAGCACTTTGTCAGTTAAGATACAGTTATGGCAGTTGGAAACAGTGATTTTATCTGTGTAGAAACACCCTTAGGCATTTGGTTTTTTTGTTGTTTTTTTTTTTTCATCCACTGTGGGTGCTGTGAAATACTGAATTTTTATCTGTAATATGTCTAGAGATTTTGGTAAAGCCTTTGGAGGTGTGATTTCATTTGAAATTTCTCACATTTCTTTAGCAACGATTAAACTAAAATTAAATGAGATTACTTTGTTTTCAGCCATGTGGATTTAGATGTTTCACATTACAGGCAATGCTCAGAATAAATGCATTGCATAGGTTCATATTACTGATGAGGTTCATGCTGTAAAAATAGAACCTGTTGATCATGTGCTTTACAAATCACTGTAGGACTATTTCCTTTAAAAGCAGAGATTGTAAACATGAAACTAAATTATAAGAATGTGTCATTTTTCATTTACTACATTTTGTTCTAATTCGAGTCGAAGCTGCAGCGATGTTAAAGCAAGGCAGTGAAAAGGAATCAGCCAGAATTTTAGGACAAGCAACAAACTGCATTCACAGCCACGTGTTTTTCTTGATTGGCACAATATAACACAGTGGATCCCAAATTAGAGTATGCAGGCAGAGACATGCATCAAAACAAGATGTGGGAACTGTGTTAAACAATTGCAGTCTATGTTTGTGTACGTGGGGTTCAGCTTTCAACTTCACACGGTGCTGTGGCAGCAATAGAAAGATGTATGAAAGTGTGTGCTGTGTGGATACTTTGTGTTTTGGGAGCTAGTTTCCTTTCAGGAAGAAAGTCAGTGAGCAGTTCAGTTATCTTATTTGATGGACTGGGCATTCTGCAAGGTTCTACTTGCCTAGTAATGTCTGAAAATGCACCAAAGTGCTACAAAAGTTTCTGTCATGGCTTGTCTTACCACCCTGACAAGGTTGAAGTGTCCCTGAGACAACCTGAAAGAGTGGGCAATGCTTAGTCCACTTTTGCTGGATACAGACTTGCCTTGGTAAATTCATCTGTGCAGGAAATCTGGTTTTAGTTCTGTTTGTTCTCTGTGCCAGCTCAGTCTTTGCTCCTTTCACATGTGATGGACCATGCAGCCCTTGTGTTTTGACAGTCTTCCCTTGAAGAGAGCTGTATTCTTTTTGTAACATTTTCTTGAACCCTCTTGTGTGTAGAATTGAAGGATAAGGTGCCTAAAGGTGATACCATCATACCCTTTGTATTGTCTCTTTTTGATACATTTTCCAGAGCTGCTAAGCAACCAAGCAGGTGGTGCCCAGTACTGAACCTGACCTGGGCAATTGCTGCAAGTTGCTTGGAAGGTTTTACCCATCAGACCCCATAGAAATGGTCACCTCTGATTGTTGTTAACAGCACTTGTGGAAAGTTACAGCACTAAGAGCATTTTGTATTTCTTTTTCTCTTGTCTTAGGTTTTCTACCCTAGCAAAGATGGCACCAAGATCCCAATGTTTATTATTCACAAGAAAGGAATTAAATTAGATGGTTCTCACCCTGCCTTCTTGTATGGATATGGAGGCTTCAACATATCGATTACACCAAGCTACAGGTAAGCAGGGTGATCCACACCTTCTTCTGAAGTATCTGGTATTAGCAGCTGTCACCATGAATCTGACAGGATGCATTTCAGGTTCCTAAGAAGCAAGATGAGGGCTATAAGGGCTGACCAGGCATCATTTGTCTGCTTTGTTAGTTCAGAATTCGAGGGTTTTACCCAGGCTCACAGAAGAAATTATGTCAGAGCAGAGGAGTGCTCTGCTGTCCTGAGGTTTACAGCAGTCACCCTGCCCTTAGGGTTACACCTTAACCTCTTCTTGCTCTGTCACTGAGTTCAACAGAAAAACATGGACAAATATATTAAGGAAATATTTGAGCCCATTGCTGAACTAATACCATAGGAAATTTTCTTTATTCCAAGTGAAACAATTACCTATGTCTAAATATTATGGAAAATCAAGTGTTTGACTAACTTAATATAAATAGTTAAAATTTGGCTGCATTTTCATATTATTCTTTTGAGATTACATCAGAAACAAAATCCTTCTGTGGCCCATATGATCAGGAAAGAGGATTGTGTCTTGAGACACGAATGATACTGTCCTCACAAATGCAAAGCAACACATTGTAAACCAAAAATGCTGTGTTCAGATCAGGCTTTGTAGCTCTCAAAAGCCATAAGCTTTATTGCATAGATGATCTCTTTAAAGAAAAGGCTGATTTCTTAAGCAAGGCAATTTGAATAGACTTGCCAAGAGGCAGTGCTTGAATACTTAAGAAATGCTCCTAGATGAGGCAGAGGAAAGCAGAAATGGAAAGGGCTGAATAGAGAACAGTTTTTTCAGGAAGCAGAAGAGCAGCTCACTACAGAAAGATAATCTATTATAAAACAATACTATTAACTTTAGGTGCTATCAGTCTTGCTTTAGAGTTAGCACATTTCAAGAAATCCTTTCTAGTGCTTGCCTTTCTTATTTCCTGTGATTGTATTTCTGAATAGCATTTACACTTTCTTGTCCTTTTTAGCAAATACCTTGTCTAACAATGGACCTCCCATCTTGTCCTTTGTGATTATTTGTAAGCTTTTTGTCTGCCTCATAAAGCTACACTTCTAATTTCCAGTGGTTCTTGAGAGACACAATTATATAACTAGCATAGTTTCAAAACTCTTTTTTACTTAGGTTTAACCACTGATTTATTACAGTTTATTGTAGATGCTGAGAACTGTTACAAAACTTACCATGTTTTCATTTTTAAAGAATGTAAAATGATTATTACATATTTATTGATTTAAGGTAAAATTTCACATACTGGAGAGCTGGTTGCTGGCAGAAGGAGAAGGTATTTTACAGTCCCTACTTCCACCTCCCATCCATTGGCCCTGGTGATTGCTGCATCCTTTGCTAAGCTGATTTACCTCACAAGAATGACAGAAAACTATCCCAGCAAAACGGAGTGGGTGGGTTTCTGCCATTTTGGCAAGCTAAAAATTGATTCTCGTAGGAGTCCAGCAAACAGCAGCAAAAGGGTGCAGCTGACATTTAGAAGAGAGGAAGATGGGAGGTAGGAGCAGTGACCTATATTTTCCTGAACCCTGTGAAACCTTCATTATACAGTTCATAAATTAAGAATATGAATCTGTAACAGTCCCTTAAAAGTAAATGCACAGAGAACTATCAGTGACCTCCAAATCAAAATATATTATCCCACTGCCAATGTAAATAAAACATGATTGGCCACACCTCCCTCCTTACTCTTTCCTTGTAATATCAAGATAAAATTTCTCAGCTTTCTCTTTCTAAAAAGAAAAAAAAGAAAAGCCAAATCTTTCAAATACGTGTTTATGACTAATAACCTGAGAGTTGAGTACTTGGTGAGGAAATGTTTTCCAAAAGTAGGGAGGAAAAATCAGGGAAAGGAAATTGTAAGAGGGAATTTATGTCAGAAAGGCAGGATGTCCAGTTCAGCCTTTACCTGGCAGATTCCACTAATGTTTTACTCCATCTCTGTTACTACATTCTGCAGTACTCCACGAGGAGTTCCCAAATGCAAGTGCTGTTCTATCCACAGCCCAACACCACGATTTGGTGGTGGGATTTTTTGGTTTGTTTTTGGGGGGGGGTTTATTTGTTTTTTTTTTTTTGGTTGGTTGGTTTTTGTTTTATTTTATGACCACAGGCATGAGTGCTAGAAAGCAGCCAGAGGATGGCCAAGGCTGAGGCTTGCTACATCACTCACCTGATTCTGAGCTGAGATGTAGCCATGGAAATGTAACCAGCAGGAGCCAGCTTACCTTTAAAGAAAAACAAACAAAAAATTCCTGGCTAAATACTCCTAGGCTTTTTTACTTAAAACTTTCCACAAAGCATTCCATCTTCTCCTTTCCAGTGGTTCAATTCTGTCCTGTATGTCTTCCAGCCTGTACAGTATTTTCTTACTGGTATTTCACACCCATGAGCATGAGCCAGCTCTCTGGTTTGGGGAACTTATTTCTGCTTACTTCACAAACTGGTGTTCCTTTTCATATCAAAAATGAAAAAAATCTTTTTCACTGAAAGCAATAGAAACAGAAACAAACCAACAGGTTACAGGATCCAGAAATAACTGCAGGAATGCTAGGCCAAAGTCATTAAGTCAGTTACAGTAGTGGTTTATTTTTGAATGCAAGCATGCATTTTTCATATGCCTTTCTGGACTGGGGAGCTTCATTTGGTGGCATTTTGAGATGGTGCTTGCTAGAGCACTGTCATTAATTATACAGCCCACATAGCAAGTGCAAGTGAAGGCTGATGGAGCTGATACCAGTGGCTTGGCAGATCTGCTGGGGAAATGCCATCACAAACCCACCACTGATGCCTCAGATTTGGCTAACTTCACTGTAGGAACCAACATGTTTGCCTTCAGTGTTGTGCGTGTGCCTGCGTGGGTACAGGAGAAGCAATTTCTAAGTCATCCTGGAATACAGCTGGCTGTGCAGCAGACTGTGAAATTGCTTGTCACTGCCAGGTTGTTCCCAGCCTTTAAGCAAAGAGGTGGTGCAGGGAAGAGAGACTGTGAGCCTGGAGAAGGGTCAGCCCTCAGTGCAGAGTGGAGGATTACTCCTTTTGCTTATTCTGTTATTGCTCTCTTCAGCTCCACAAAAGCTTAAAAAGCAACCAAGTCCAGTGGCTCAGGACTTCTTCCCCATCACCTGTGCACTAGCTTGCATTTTTCTGTCAACTCTAACACCTCACAGCAGATGGTAATTCTGGGGAGGTGTTCTTGGTCTGTGAAGCACTGCTCTTCACATTGTTCTCTACTGTAAAAAAAAACAATATCTGATTTATTATTTCTTGTTTTATGCTCCGTAAGAGTGATTAGAGGGTCTGGAAGGAGCTCTCCTTGTGGGAACTATCTTCTGATTCCTCCACTGACTCCATCTTGACCCTGTTGCCCTTTCCTTTACCCTGCTTCCAGGAGAGAAGGAAGAGCAGGGATAATGAGCAAAGGGCTACAGAGACTGTTGGGAAGGGCAGGGAGCCAGCCTTTGTTTTGCAGAATGAGACATTCCATAGCCATGCAGGCTGACTGGGCAGTTTGCTGTGACTCAGACACCAAACTGACTTGAAATCAAATCTGGAAGCAAGAATCCACCTGGAAAAACACAGCAGGCAGTAATAGGGTTGTGTGTGAAACTTGAGCTTTGTGCTGTCTGATTACTTGGAATTTTCACTTTTTAAAAAATAATAAGTTTGGATTTTATACTTATAAAACCTGGTTCCTTGAACTTAAAGGTCAAGAGAAAAACTTTGAGAAGGTTTGTTACAAATACTCAAAATATTGGTCAAGTTAGGGTCCTGACTCACCATGATTCTTCAGATGGGCACAGTTTCTTTCAGCAGATGGAAGAGGATGGACTCTGTTGTGGAATATTTTCTTTTTTAAAGTATTCTCAGGCAGTATGTTTGGGAAGCAAGCTCTTACCTTACCTTTAATTCTTACTTGCTACTTCTGGTTATTAGGGAATCAAGTAAATTTAGACCAAGAGTTCCAAAGTTTGAGGTAGACAGGGAGAAGAAGTGCAGAATATTTTGGGAGGTTTTGGGACTCTACATACCAAAAATTAAGAAGCATTAAGAAGCCACAGTCTCATGAGGCAACCTCCTGTTAGGTTACACCACATTAGCTGCATAGCAACCTGTTGAAATTAAGAGGCCTGGAGATTGACAGAGTAATACTCTCTGACCTTTGCACAATGTGCTGATAGAATATCAATCTTGCATTTGATCAGCATGTCACAGCAGTCTAAGGAAAATGCAGTTCACAGTGATGGTCTCAAGAATTCATTTTACAGAAGCTGAGATAATTCATGACTCCTGAGCCACATGGTGGGTCGGATAACCAGCCTAGGTGGAAGCTTTTCCTTTGATGGTTATGAAAATGCAGAAATCTCTTACCAGTTATCCTGGTGCTTTCCTTTTCATTTCCATCCTCCTTGATATATACTCTCAAGAACATGTGCCAGTACACAGGTAATTGCTTTGGGAGGTATGAAAACTCCACCTGTTGTGATACTACATCCACAGGAGACACACTGTAAGACTGCCATTTTTCAAACCATTTCTGATAAACAGCAGTGGGACTTAAAGGTAAAAAGACACAGCCCTTGCCCTTGTGGTTGAACAAATTTATTTTCTGCAGACAGTGGTTTCTGGGTGAGCAAAGAATTCAAGTAAATAAGAAATTTAAACCTACTAGAGGGGGAAAAAATACTTGTTGAGGTTAAATGTCAATATTTTACTTGTTTCCTTTGCATATGTGTGGTTGGCCTTCTGCAGCTTCTGCTATGTTAAGCTACTGCCTCAACAGATCAACAGTTAACATTTTAAAATTGTTAAATATAATTTGATTACTTCATTTAAAAAATATAGTAATGTCTTTGATACTTTTGCAATTTGGCATTTTAAAAAAATATGCTATATTAGCTTTCAGACAGTTTCAGGAGATAGTAGGGGAGGCAGAACCTGTAATTTTATGTTACACTATTTGTTTTGTATTTAGCAATGTGAGAGGAAAATGAATAAGAATGGGATTGTCCAGCTGCTGACTTGACTGCTGGCACAAAGGAATGGTAGATACAGAATTTTTCTTTGCAAACACAGTATTGCAAAGGTCCAAAAGAAGTAAATGAAGCAGAAATTAGGTTGAAAATACCTGCTCATAAACAAAAATCAAGTGCTGATCTTAAGTCTTAATTCTTTGATTTCCTCCTTTGGGTTAAATCTTCCTTTCCTCTCTGTAGAAGTGGAGGTCCCATAAAGGAGGAACAATTCAGAAAGCTCTGGAGGTCCAGTGGTACTGCATAACTCTGGTCTGCAGACTAGACTGGACTAGACTGCAGGCTTTGAAGATAATTTTTGTAAATGGTGACACATTCTGAGTTGTCATCTGTTAGGCCAAACCACGGGCCACTCTCCTTCAAAGAGCAGAACTAAGGGAGGAAGAACAGACCAGCACTGGTTCCTTCCTCTCCCAAAGCTGCTGGGAGTTTCATTTCCATGGATAACCATCAAAAAAGCCTCTAACTACTCAGGTTCGCCATCAAGAGGGACTTAATTCACAATTTCATCATTGACTTTGGGAGAGATCTTTCCCTCAAAGTATTTTTGGAGAAGTGGTAGGTGTATAAAAATTGGAAAATAAAAATAATCCTCTTATCTGTTTGCTTTTTCAGCGTGTCAAGGCTTATTTTTGTGCGACACCTGGGAGGAGTTCTAGCAGTGGCAAACATCAGGGGCGGGGGCGAATATGGAGAGACCTGGCACAAAGGTGAGTCAGTCAAAGCACAGGAACAAAACTGCAGGCTTAGCAATGAAAATTGCAACATTTTCTTTTCACTCCTTCTCCCATGTTCACATCTCCTTTTGCATTTTACTTATTCTGCAAAAAATTAAAATTTTTTCCGTACTTACATGTTAGATCTGTACGTTGACCAGTGTTAATTTGATGGTTTTCATTAGATTATTTTTATTTTTGCAGCCTACTTAAAAACAGTTTTTATAAAGACAGTATTTTCCAACAAAATCATTGAGGTTTTTTAAGCAATATCAAGTTCCCTGGAGTTAAACACAGGAAAATGCAGCTATTTATATTGAATTGATCTTATAAAAAATGTCTGCCTATTGCAAAAGATCTGGCTTGCTTTCACATACCTCTTCCATTATTGCAGGTTCCCAATTCTAAATCCCCAAGACAACAACACTGACTATTTAGACTCTCTTGTTATCAAACATGCACACACAAAAAAATTTGCAGAACTTTATGGAAGGTGTGAACTCTTGAGTTCAGAGTATAAACTCTTCTGTATTGTTTTTGCATCATTTATGAATCGACCTTTTTTTTTTTAAATATTTGATGAATATGACTGGAAAAATGTCTTCACCAAAAGGATTTTCAAGGAGTAGAACAGGCTGCCCATGGAAGTGGTTGAGTCACCATCCCTGGAGGTATTTAAAAGACACATGGATGTGTCTTAGGGACATGGCAGTGCTGAGTTAACAGTTGAACTTGGTCTTAAAGGTCTTTTCCAATCTAAATGGTTCTGTGATTGAAGTTCATATGAAAACCGTCAGCTCCAGAAGCGCATTCAGATCATCCCCTCCAAACTCTTGGGGGATCCAACTTGTAGGCAATCATTTGACCTTTTAGGGTTTTCTTTAAGCTGACTGTCATGCCACAGGGAAACCCAGTCAAACACTGAAAAGCTGTCAATCTCTTTTCCCCTTTTCTGAACAGTTTTGATGTATTTCAGTCCATGTTTTTCCCATCTTGTCTTAATCATTTAATTGTCTTTGTCCACTTGCCTTATTGTTGACAACTGTCCACATTCCTCCACCAGGGGAAAAAGCTTGGAAAAGTCCTTCTTATTTCAGGAACATACCTATCCTTATTTAATGGTGACACTTTACTCATATTCCAAGAATCTAGTGCATAAGTTGCTGGGAATGTTGTCAGCAAGGCAAATGTACCAAAACAATGGTGCTTGTGATCTAGCAATTTGCCATGGCAGTAAGCCATAATATCTTTTTATCAGACAAAATGGTATTTCCAGATCATTGCATCTTGATTTTACTATTTCATCTGTGGTAACTATTTGTCTGGGTCATTTCCTCACAATTGAGTTAATTATGTAATAGTTTCATAAATAGAAGCTGTATGTGCTTGCAGATACAGGATATCATTGCTAAAGATGAAGTATCCTTCATTAATTTTAATTTGGAGATTGATTTGTAGTAGATATTAATAAAATTTATTTTAATATGATAATGCTTCTTTGATGCACCTATTTCCTGCTTGATTTTGACCCAAGTCTTTTATTTCAGTTTGAAATAAAATATGTATCTGTTCTTTTTTAATTCCAAAAGCAATTACAGGAGGTTTTTTTGCTTAGGTTTAATTTTATAAATATGATTTTGACCTTACACCAGCCTGGTGTTTTGAGCAAGGAGTAAGATTTATTTCTCCTTTATTGCCACATACTTAAAGACTTTTTTGTTGTCCCAGTATGTCTGTTTATTTGTTAAAAAAAACCAAAAACACAAAAACTTACAAATGTACTGGTTCCAGTTCTACCAGATCTTTATGACTAAATGTCAGACTTACTTTGCTAAACTTCTGTGACACAGAAACAAGGGTTTTACAAAACTCTTGGTTTTTTAAATGGTTTTACAAAACCATTGTAAACTGGTTGTCTAAGGATCACTTGATGGAGAATGGAGATAAAGAGACATCTCAAGACTGTAGCTCATCTAACTTAATTTAGGGTAAAATTAATTGTCCTGTTTCTGGACCATAGGGGGAACCTTAGGTAATAGCTTGGAATAAACATCCAGCTTTTAAAGAAATTAGAAGAAACTGGATTCCATTTCTGCATCCTATAAGCCCCACTTGCCTGGCTGGGCCACTGCCTTTGCCACAGGAATGCAAGGATTTTCTTCCTAGTTCCCATTTCTTACTAGCACTTAATTGGCTGAGATTACCATGGTCTTTAGGTATGATAATGTTTGAGGAGGATCTAGTTTTAATCTCTTGCCAAACAAGCAAGATTTAGACAACTGTGAGTTCTCTAAGCTGATACTCTTCTATTAAAATAATTCAAAGATTGTAGGGAAAACCATCCTTTTCCTTCCCTATTCCACCCTGCAAATTTTTTTTTTCAGACCTAGAAGTCTTATCATTGATGTCATCAGAACCAACAATTTCTGTCATTATTTGTTCCCTTATACATATGATGATATTTGGAATTTCATTCAACATGATGCAGTATCTTGAGCATTTCCATATTGAAAATTAATAAACAAATTTTCAAAGCAAGATGGAACTCTGAAGTCTCTTTTTGACCATAGCTTTATATATCATCTGGTTTGAAAGCAGCTAATAGGAAAAAAAAAGTAAATTACCAGCCACATATTATATATCCAGGAAATTAGAAGTGCTTATTTTATATCTCCTATTTTATAAGCTGAATCTTTATTGCCTTAAGAAACTGTCACTGAGTTTAATGATGTTAAAAGTCCCATTAGCTTAAACCTCAAGTGTGTTGTATTGTGGTCATTTGGTATATATTTTGCTGTGCAAAGCTTTTAGCTTTCCTTTCACTGGTTAGGAACATTACCTGGCACTCACTCCACAGTATAGGTATGTATTATTCAGGGTTTCTGAAAGCATCAGAGGTATTGACAGAACCATCTTATAGCCTCTCTGTCTTGACAGAATCTTTCATTTTTGCTGTTTTTCTGAGCAGCATCAATTATTAAAATGTTCATGAAACTGGAATTATTCCCAGGTATTTTTGGACACGTGTTTTTCTGAAGAGATGGTATCAAAAGGATTTTATGGTATCAACTGACTTGTTTTGTTTCCTTGCTAGGTGGTATCTTGGCCAACAAACAAAATTGCTTTGATGACTTTCAGTGTGCTGCCAAATACCTCATCAAGGAAGGCTACACATCCCCAAAGAAGCTGACTATTAATGGAGGCTCAAATGGGGGCCTCTTAGTTGGTAAGAACTGCTTGTCTATTTCCCAGATTTGGTGCTGGGCTTATTAAAGTAATCAAACAAAATTGATGAGATCTTCTTGTCAAAAGTTGTCAGAATGTCAATGTAATGTATACCAGGTGTTAAATATGTACAGTAGTACTTCATTTGCTGTTTGCATAGGACATTGGAATTCTGCAGTCTCTGGAAAAGCCCCACAGTTTTGTGTGGTAAGAGCTAACCCTGTGGTAGAATCACACAGAAAGTAAAAATGGTTTAAAAAACATATTTTTATCTTTCTTTCTTCAGGTTGACCATTACAAAATAACCACTGAACTATTAATTTATGTAGCATTGGGAAACTGTGTGTGGTCTGTTACAAATGCAACTTTTTCACTTAAAATTCACTGCTGTGTTCTTAAATTCAAGAAAATTAATAGCCTTCTCTTAAACAGAAGTCTTGTCACAGAAAGATCTCATATTCTGAGCAGTCTAGGAGCTACAAAATCTATTTCTAATAAGATCCTTATCTGAAAGTAACAGAAGAAAAAAGAAGGTGATTTTTTGTGCAATTTTGAAAGGAAAATGAGACACAAAGTAATAGTATCAGGGTCTGTTTGCCTTTTTTTAAGCAGTATGAAAGGTGACCATATGACAGATTTGAGCTACTTATGTGAGAAGGGGGTAAAAAAGGCACCTCAAGTTCATAAACCACTGAATTATAGAAGATGAGCAGTTTTCCTAGGCCCACTCTTCTTTTTGTATTTATTAGCTGCTGTATCCTGACTCTATTGATTTTATTCTATTTTTCAGTGAATTAGCATCCAGCATGAGAAACAGAATTTGGAATTATATGGATCTTTGGTCTAAGCCATCTTGGCTAGACCTGCATTATTATTTTTAAAAAGTGATTGTTTTAAAGATTGATTAACAAGTACTTGTAAAGTTGTATTTTGGTTTTTGCTTATATGCTTCTCAATAACAAGTGGCAGAAGGTGTTTGTGCATTTAAAATAGAAATGGGTGAATATGATAAAGGATTAAAGGCTTTGTACTCCATTTGGGAATGCAAACATTGCACAAGTCAGTTTTATGTTGGGCCTAAATACATAGTTGGAAGTGCAGTTAAACTTCTAATATATTGCATATATATAGTCTATACATATTCTATCTATATATATTCTTTACATATTCTATATGTATAGAACATATATTCTATATATTTATACATATATATATATAAATACTTCTTTATTGTTATGTGGACTTCAGCTTCAGTCAGGAGGAGACTCATCCTACCCAGCTTCAGTAATAAAGCTCCCTGGGTTACTGGCTGAACTTTTCAGCTGGGCTCCTGTGTCAATAAGGGGAAGCAAGTGGCAACTGCAGGAAGTACATAATTCTGGTGAGAGACAGGTGTTAGGAATCTAGGCCTCCCTCCTCTAAAAAATCTTGTTAGAATCCTTCCCTTGAATTGACTGGTAGATTACACTCAAGCAGGATTTCCATGCTCTTGATGAGCCAGATAGGGATTTTCCTTGACTGAGTAGAATTAGGTGAATTCAGGAAATTCTTATAAGGTCTTTTTTTATCAAACCAAAAATAAATTTTGCAATAATTATTGATGCAACATTAGAGATCATAACTCATCCTGTAGGTTCAAAGACCCACTGCCACATTTTCTACCTTCTTGTTGATTGAAGAAAAAGCTGACAAGGGAGAGTATTGTCACTCTTCCAAAATACTGTTTGCATTCAGTCAGGCTAACAGGAGGTGACTTTGAGGACTGCAGAGCCCTGAGCTTTCTTGCCTCATTCAACTGCAAAACAAGACTTCCTTGTCCTGCAGTGTGATCCCCAAGCTGAGCAGAGCAGCACAGCTGTGAGCTGAAAACCTCCCTGCAAATGCAGTGTTTGACCTCTCATATTTGCCTAGACAAAACCAGTTCCGACATTTGGAGGGCTTATTTTCATACTGAATTTTAAAACTCAAAGTTATATACAGGGGCATAAAATTCACAAATTAATTGGTGTTCCAGATTACACTTTATTAATGCATATAATTATTATTATGGCTAATTGAAAAGGTGTAGTGTGCATGGATGAGTGTCTCCATAGGTGATTTCTCACTGAAGTAACTACGTAAGGAACTAGCAAGGAGCAATTTCTTCCAAAATCCTGAGCAACAGATGGTGCTTCAAGAGACACTCTGAAATAAATAGTATTAAAATAAAATGTTATGATAGTTGTTTTGGCTTTTGTTCCTACTGCAATACAAGTTATGTTCATAAAAGAAAGTAGCTTCAAGAGGAGGGATCTCATCTTTAGGTTAAAACCTAAAGATCTTTTACATAGCATCTCTTTAAGGCACTATATGTACCTATGGAAATTACTCATAAATCTAGCATAGTTACATATCAGAGATGACCAGAAGTAAAATTTCATTTTTCAGAAAGTAAAAATCATGTTTAAATGAAGAAACTAGGGTGTAGTATAAGCTCTTGGCAGGGACAGACAGACCACAGGAGACTGATGAGCAAATTGGTTCCAGTATTAAGATTAGCAATGACATTTTTCTATGCTCATCAGAGGCAGGAAGCTGGCCAGACGATCTCTGGGACTTGCAGGTTAGTGAGATGTAAAAGGAGCATTAAAGGAAATTAATTGCAAAGCAGAACAACTAAATGGTCTGTTTGTATTGATGTTCCCTCCTGAGGAGAGGGTGGGGGGTTCCCTGCACGGGTCTCTCTTCATGGGGAATATTCTGGGGAGCTGACTCCAGCTGAAGCATCAGCAGGAGAGGCTTTGGAATGAATCAATCCAATGAAAAGTGGTTTGTTGCCAGGACCAGATGGTGCACATGCAGGATCCTAAGTGAACTCTGATATGAAATTGCAGGCTACTAAGCCTGAGTATCTGAGGAACAGAAGGGGGCAAGTGTAATGCCAAGTTTTAAATGGTTCATGGTGATCCACAAGCTGCAGATGAGTAAATCTGACTTCTCTAATGGGCAAGCTAATATATGAATACCAATAAATAATAGCTGACACAAAAGAAAGAATTCTGCAGGCTGAAGTTGCAGCTTTCAAATGTATTAGAGCTATCTGAAGGAGTCAGGCTGTATATGGGGCTTGTAACAGTGATCTAGGTGAGGAGCTATTCTTGGATTTTTAAAAGCTGTGAAAGAAAGTCCTTGCTGAGCTGGAAGCAAAGTCATGTCACAGCAATGTCATGGTTAGCAGGAGGGAAAGAGTGGCAATAATCAATCCATTTTCACAATGGACAAAAACAAGATAAGAATAATTTCGGAAAGATCATACCTACATGTGGATGCACAGTGAATAGTTCTGAATTAATTAAAGGATTCTGGGATCCCTTGTAGTAGTGAAATTTCAGTGCTCTTGTTTCTTAAAATTCAAAAAAGGCAGGGGAATTTGTAAAATCACCAAGGAAAAGGTTTAAATCAAGAAACAGGAATTGGAATTGAAGAACTTACAGGCTATGATAAACACTGAATGAATAAACAGTAAGAGAGGAAACAGTTGTATTTACAGGGGATGTGTGTTTTGATGGCTTTTTTATAGGATGGCTTAACTCCAGCTCGGAGAAAACTGAAGTAACTAGTTCATCAGATAATAATTTACAGGAGAGATCTCCCACTTGCCACTCTTATACCTTGAATACTCAGCTTGATGGGCCTACTGCAGTTGTTTTTAAAATATATGAGGCAAGCATTATGCTTAAAGAAATTGTCCCTTCCTGTTGTAGGAAGATAAAAATCGTAAAACAAGAAAATACAGCAGCAATTCATTTTGTTAATTTGAGGTTGTTGCACTGATTTTGTAACAGTCTGCTTTTAATAAAACTCTTTTCTTATGGGTTTACATAGTAATTATGGAAGACAACCTTCATCAGTAAATGGAGGGCTTTTGATCCTTAATGCCCTTTTCTTTCTTGAAACTAATATTAAAAGTTTCAACAGCGAATGGTTTAGGTACCTTCAGTTCAGTAGTTCAAAATCTCACGTGCTTTAAAAGTTCATTTCTCCTTCAGTCCTAATTTGGTGGTTTGAAAGGCATTTTTCATAGAACAACATGTTTGGTGTCTGAAGAGCACAGAAATGGCTCTTAAGTTCTTTTGCACGTACCATTTTTCAGAGTTGCGTTTTTTATCCATTTGTACATTTGCTTATGGTTTTGCTTGAAACTCTATTTGGCTTCATATTCACTGACAGCCTACTCCCAGTATGACCTGGTAGTGAATCTTTTACTGTTGAACTTGATTCTTTAAGACCTGAATACTAATGGAATTGTTCTCCTGCTGAAGCTGCCTGTGCCAATCAGCGCCCTGACCTGTTTGGCTGTGCTATTGCCCAAGTGGGAGTGATGGACATGCTCAAGTTCCACAAGTACACCATCGGCCATGCCTGGACCACTGACTACGGCTGCTCCGACTGCAAGGAGCAGTTCGAATGGCTGCGCAAGTGAGTGCCTTCAGATCCTTTCTGTGGTTGTTAAAATGCATGGGCTGCTCAACACTTTCCAGTTGTCATGATCAATATCTGTTCTAGTGGTTACTTCATTTCCCACACTGGATTTGAGGAGTTCAGCATTTCCTTACAAGTCAGTTTTGAACCAGACTATCTTCAAAGTCCTGTTGAATCAAGTGGTCCTGTTTTCAAAGACCTTGTTCTAGCAGCTTTTAACAGTTCGTAAGGTTTTCTTTCTGAATAATGACTCTTTTAGGCTATTAGAACAGAATATTCTCAAGTGGACCACTACATAAATTGTATTTTTTACCATGAGGGAGAGGCAGTCACCATTGTGAATTGTATTATACAATGTGGGTTGGATTTATTTGTAGGAATTGAATGGCACTAGACCATAATAGGATCTTAATTAATTTCTCAGCTTCTGTTGAGAGTCTCAATTGCCCTGTTTCCTGCAGGATGGATCCTGCTATGGACTTGACAGGTTTCCCTGCAGTTTCCCTGCTGGCTTCTCCTGATATTTTGGACATTCCTGTGATATGTCTCTCTTGGAAATAAAGAAATGTACTTGCTTCACATTTCAGAGCCAGAGATCTGTGGCCCCTATTGCATGTCAGTTGCCATTAGCACAATTCTGATTAATGTAACTGAGAACTTTTCTATTCTGAGTGCTAACAAACGCCACTGTGATGGTTTCAGTAGGAAAGGGCCTTCTTGTTGGGTCCTGAGGAAAAAGATATGGAAACATGTGTGTGTTTTTCTCAGGTACTCTCCACTTCACAATGTCAAGCTGCCAGAAGAAGATGGCATACAGTATCCCTCCACGCTGCTGCTCACAGCAGACCACGATGACCGTGTGGTCCCTCTGCATTCTCTGAAGTTCATCGCTACCCTGCAGTACATTGTGGGCCGCAGCAGTAAACAAACCAATCCACTTCTCATCCATGTTGACACCAAGGCTGGCCATGGAGCAGGAAAGCCAACTGCTAAAGTTATAGAAGAAGTGTCAGATATGTTTGCCTTTGTAGCACGATGTCTAAATCTTGAGTGGATTGAATAGGAAAAATGTTTATTACTGTCTCCTTTAGAAAACAAGGGCTTTAACATTTAAGAACAGCCACACTACAATATGGTGTAGTACTTACATTTAAGAACTACAGTTTAATATTTTATTGATCCAACCTGCTATGGAGTTTTCATCTTCTGTGCTTCCCTCTTTTTGGCATTTCTTTGATTTTTTTTTCTACTGCATTCCAAATTCCATTTTGAAAAGCATGTTCAAAAAAATAGCTGAGCTACTCTCAGTACTGTTGTGAAAATTTAGATTTCAAAATTAGTGCTATTTGAGCTTATTTCCTGTAAACAGTTTTAATGTATTTCACCTACAAACATATCCAGATCATTTGTAATTAAATGTAAGTACTGTTCACATACAAGATCTCTGAGCATATTTTATTTACTCAGTAATTTATTTAAGAATGTAAATTGAAGGTGTTCAGTGATAACCATGAAAAACTGAAGAGACGGTAATCCAGTTACGTCAAATATTATTAAAAAGCTTATATTACATTCTGTTCATAAACGTGTTACAGTCTATAATAATGATTTTACTAAATTGTTCTTTCTTTCCAAAGAGACTTCAAAATGTCACCAGTATTCTCTTCTGCCATTTATTTCTGCACAGAAGAGAAGACTGGAGGCTGAAAAACTTGATGAAATCTTAGATTCTCACTGTAATCTAAGTCAAGCTATACAGATACTCTCCAACAACCCATATGAAATTATTTCCTTAACTGATTCATTTATTTAAATCAGTGCCTGGTCTTCTCTTTCTACAGAAGAGTAGACCAGGCACTGACTTAAATAAATGAACAAAATATAAACCAACACAAAACAAAATAAAAAAACCCCACTCCAACCCAAAGCCACAGCTTTGTCCAGATTATTCATTTTTTTTCTGATGCTTCTCACAGGACATTCTCTAACAAAGCAAAAAGCAAAATCTGAACATGCATATATAACCTGATTTTGGCTGCAAAACAGCAAGAGCTCGTAGTCAGACTCCCCTATGATTTGACACAGGCACATTATTTGAACTGCCATTTTTCCTATCTAGGCTGTAGAGCTGTGTAGATGTGAGTATTTGCCTGCTGTTTAATCTCTGATGCACTGCAGGAATTACTGTTTGATTTTGCAGGGAAAAAAAAAGTATTCTATCAACTATTATTAGTCTTGCTGCCCCTCCACAAAACATAAGTGTTTCTCATTTTTGGATGAACTGATGTAATCTTCCAGAGTCATGCTTGTCATTACATTAATACTTAGACCCTAAGGACAGTATTTTTACTGTCTTACTCCTTGGGCTCAGGAGTTTTATCTCTAAACAAACAATGTCTTGGTGCAGGAAGAGGAAGGAGTGGTATTGAAAAGAGAGGGCGATGGTCTAAAGGGCAGCAAAATTAAAATAAATTTGTACCAGAGTCACTCTGTGTTCCCCTCATGATCTTGACTTCTTTTGATTCTCTCTGGAGTCCAGGAAAGATCATCCTCTCCAGGCTCTTATTAGGTATGGCTAATTTGATTTTAGGAGAAAATAAAAAATTATTTCTGCTTTCATATGAAATACCACATGTAAAACCTGTATGTGATCTGGGGTTTATTTAGGATCCACAGGCATAAGAGTTGTTTACAAGATACTCTGTAAACTTTTACACTCTGGTCACAGCATTGAATTAAACAGCATTGAATTAAATCAGAGTAGAGAGTTGAGGGAGGGTTGATTGTTTTTCCTTCCAGGCTGTGAAAACAGGGTACAGATTCAGCACCCCCTTTTCCCAGAGGTATATTAACTGTTTTCTTTGATCATCTAGAAATTGTCAACAGCTTTCCCACATGGCAGAAACAAAGCACATAAAGCTGTGCCATCTCCATTTGAAATATTCATAGTTGTGGCATGTAGCCTTCCATTGAATGTACGGTTTCTGTCAAGAGGGCAGGACCCAGTTCACCTCTGATACAGAGCTTTGCAGCATAGGCTGTGTGGAAACATGGTCCTCAGACATTCAAGAAATAGAGCTGAACTGTGTCCATGCACTGAATTGCAAATACCTGAGTACAGCCAGCTCAGTCATCTCTAGGTCTGTTCCTAAAAATGCTTTTCCTTTTTCTCCGGTTGCTCAAGCACAAAACTTCTGGCACAGGTTAAAAGTAACTCCTTTTCCTTCTGAAGCTTTCTGTTGAAGCTGAGTTCCCTGAATGACTCAGTGTCATGACAGATGACCCATAATCAGGGGACTCTGAAAACAAACATATCTCTGAGTGGCAATCAGAAGTACTGAAAGTGGAGCTGCTTGCTGGAGACACCACTCCCAAAGTAAATGTTCCAGAGTACTGGAAAGGCATTGTGTTTCTGTAACAGGGTCATCATGTCAACATTTATTTGACCTTAATCAGCTGTGCCACATTCAGGATTCAGGTGCCAAAAAATGATGTTGCAAAGCTGTCCTGTTACCTGAGTTGCTGCTTTTGAGGCAGAGAGGGTCATACTCCAACTGGAATCTGTAATTAACTCTGAGCAAGTAATGCTCTTGTAATATAGTGGGATTTAAACCTTCAGGGTTTTGATTAAATAGACCTGGAGCCAAACCATTCCTGCTATATAAAACATAATGAAATTTCTATTACTCTAGTTTCAAGGTTATTCTCTCTATAGTGGAAACACTATTTTATGAAGATGCTCTTGTATCTTGTTTTATGGTGTCTATTTCCAGTATGTGAAGCAAAATTCACAGGCTGGGCAAGGTAACCTCCCAAATACCTGCTTTTTCAAAACCACCTTAGAAAAATAAATACTGATGTTTTGCACCAAGATCCAACCCCCCCAAAAAGCCCTGTAAGAGGCTTATGTTGCATGAAAAAAAATCTGGTTTTATGTAGAAATAAATGAACTTTTTACATAATTCTCCTAATAGTCTTCACAACTGATGTAAAGATATCTTAGTTGTCTTTCCTCCCATGAATGTACATTTGCATTAGAGTTGATTTATGTGAAAAAAGTCAGAAGTATTTTTAAAAGCTGAGAGTCTTCATATTCTTTCCAGAGAGAGAGAGATTTGAATTCCTTTGCATTGGAGTTGATTTACATTTTGGTAACTGCAAAAAAGACAGATATATATATATATATATAGATATATAGATATAGATATAGATATAGATATAGATATAGATATAGATAGATATGTGTGTGTGTGTGTGTGTGTGTGTGTATGTATGTACTGATTTCAGGTGGGAGCTGCACTCTATAGTCTAGGGATGGAAGAGGGCAGCTGGCCTGTGGGTATGGAAGAATAAAGGGTGCTGAAGAGGGAGTTTGGAGATAGATACCTGTCCCTGGCACCTAGGGCTTCTGGAGCAGGATTTTCTTGACTTGGCTCTGCTTTGCCATCTGTCTGTAGGAAGGCAGAAAGATGAGCAGCAGCACTTCTGGATTCAGTACAGCCAGCAGCAGCTTTCAAAGATCAATGTTGCCAGGTCATTTATTTATTTTTAGCCTGAGGTTGCCCCTCAGGATTGCCTAAAGATCTGCTTATAGACTTCCTGACAGTCTCTCCTGTGAAAGGGGTTTTCCAAGCTGAGTAGGATTTAGGGGGAAGGCCAAGGGAGGGGCTTGGAAGCCAGGCTAATAAACAACCAGACAATTTTCTGCCAAGCTCTTCTACTTCGAAAATCTTTAGTAGACCACTTTTGTGTAATTGTCTCTTTGTACAGACCTCTCAGAATTTGGATAGGTCCTACTGGTTTGAACAGCCAGGTTTGGTGACTTTGTTCATTTTTCCTTGTGTTAATTACTTCTGCCTTCAGATAAGCCAGGAGAGAAGGAAAAAAAAAAAAAAAAAGCATTGCTCAGGCTTTTTTTAGCTTGCTCTTGCAGGAGAGTGATGTGGGGTAGCCTTCCAGTTCTCATGTCCCTGAAGATAACTATAGTGTGTCCTCAAGATAACATTATCCATGAATAGAAAATTCTGAATAAGCTCATGTCTTCAGTTTATTCACTGGAGAGCAATCCTAGTGACAGAGTCCCTCAATGGAAGCTGGACTAGCTACTGGCACAGAAATTTACTGAAATTCTGGAGTAGGATAGGAGGACTGTGATTTGACTGTTTCTCCTAATTTTCCATAAGAAAAACTGAAAACTCAGCATTTAAAACCAAAGCTAAGCAATAATGTGTTTGTGAGAATCTCTTTTCTGTTGATCCCTCTGCCTTGTTACCAGGAGTAAGGGAGGCAAGGAACAAACTTGGTGCTCATGCCCTTACCCATTGCAGTGGAAGTTTATGCTGAAAGTCTGAATAGCAAGAGTCAGTGTGTGGTGACTTGACTAAACATTTCCAGCTGGCCACATGCTGCTCAGAAAACTGGTATTTGTGTTTGTGCACTGCTTTCAATGCCTCCCAGGCCTTCTGTGTGTAAAAAGGAAGGAGCTGCTATTCTTGAAGCCCCTAAGGTGGGGGAACACATGCTGTTTTAAGCAAGATGTGTCCTAAGTAGGTATTTGGTAGTGCTAACTACCATGAACATACTAAATAACGGAGGAGTTTATTCATTAGTTAGTTTTACACGAGTTAAGGCAAATTTTTACAAGTTTGGGGAGTGCTTAGCTGGTGAAAAACTGTTACCCATGCTGATTTATTATTTTAGGCCATTTCTAGTGTGCAACAAGAGCATGTCATGCACAAAGTGACAAAATGCTGTGACTTGGACTGTTGTTTCCTTCCTGAGGAAGAAACTGAATAAAGGGCTTGGGCATTTCACTCTTCAGAATCCTTTGGAAGAGTAACAGAAGCAGATAAACAATACTTATTGTCTTGTGATTGTTTCAAATGAAACAGTGTCATTTCAAAACAACAAAATCTGTTGTTTTTCTGGTAGGACTGCTGTTTCAGAGGAAGATCTGCTGTAGTAGAACAAACTTTGTGATGTAGGTATGTGCAGATATTTCTTTCAGTAGTTGAGCCAAGCTGTTAAATACTTCCTACTTCATATATTTAGTGTCCAGAATTAACATTCTGCTGCTGAAACTGCTTTTTGGTTTAGTTAGAAGCTTCTCAGCATTAAAACCATGTTTTCATTGTAAGTGGCGTAAAGCTGTAGACCTAAGACCACTGATAGGGGACCCCAGCTTCAGCTCCTGAATGGGTTACCTTTCATTTTGTGTTTCACTGAGCAGACACAGGTAGAATCAGAATGGTTTTGTTTGGAAGGGACCTTAAAGATCATCCAGTTCCAGCTACCCTGCTCTGGGCAGGGACACTTCCCACTCTAGACCAGGGTGCTCAGGATCCCATCCAACATGGTCTTGAACACTAAAGAATGAGGCATTCACAGCTTCTCTGGATGACCTGTTCCAGTGCCTCACAGCCCTCATATGAAGAGTTTATTCCTAATATCTAATCTAAACCTACCCTCTTTTGTTTTGAAGCCATTCCCCCTTGGCCTCTCACTAATGCCCTTGTACAAAGTCTCTCTTCATCCTTCCTGTAGGCTTCCTACCTGTAGGGCACTGAAAGGCCACAATTAGGTCAGCCCAAAGCTGCTTTTTCCCAGACTGAACTAGAAAAACTTCACATAACAGTAAAACAGTGAAATGAGTGAAAGTAGATGATCACTGCCTGTAAATTTAAGATCTTGAGAAACCTCTGTGGTTGACTGTAAACAAGCCTCCAGCTGTTATTTGAAATTAAAGGGATTACTTTTCCTAATTAGAGATGCTCAGCTCTCCTTGAGCTTCAAGGAAGTATGGCTCCAAATCTGAACTTCATAAGAGCACACATCACTCAAAATGCCGAAAAGCAAAAGCAGTTCTTGAAATTCCCTGTCTTTGCAACATGGATATCCTTCAGCAAAGCTCTGGCTGCCAAGGACAAAGTGGAAAACATCCTCCTCTCACAGATGACAGTCACTTGCACAACAACCCAGTCATTAAATAGTTTGCTGCCATGGGCCTGCTGCCCATTCTTCCTGCCTGGTGGAGCCTTCCAGGGCCACTGTGATTGCCAGAGGAAGTCAAATGAGGGGGAGGGGTACCAAATTTACAAAATTGCTTCCAGCTAATGAGTTAGACAGTTATTGAGAACATTTCATTGGAGAATTTGGATTGTTTTCATTATCTTTGATACTTGTTCCATGTTAGGATCTGATTAGTGGGAGATGCCTCTCCTGAATTAAGGTTCAAGAAGGAAGTCTGGTGTTAATCATTTTACTATGGGTGCCATGGTAAAACTCAGAGGTTGTTACCTCAATCTGTGCCAGGGGAGGTTCAAACTGGACATGGGAAACAATTTCTTCACAAAAAGGGTTGTTAAGAATTGGAATGGACTGCCCAGGGGAGTGTTGGAGTCACCATCCCTGGAGGTGTTCAAGAAACAGCTGGACTCAGTGCTATGGTGTTTTCCAACCTAAGTGATTCTGGATGCTTGATTCTGTGACCTGGGTCTTGTCTGTGGAGAAAAATGGGCTTACATAGGAACTCAGGAAATAAATTTGGAATTTGAGGTGTCCAGGACCACCTGCCCTGCCTCAGCAGAGTGCCTGATTACTGCCAAATTACAGAGGCTACCTTTGTCTTCCTTTAAACATCTGCACTCAAAGTTTTTTTTTTCCAAGTTTTTTAGCATGCTCATCTCATTTGTGGGTTTTCTCCACTGTTCAGGATGACAGCAGACATCTAGGGGAGCTAATTACTCTTCTGTCAGGCCCTCGAAGGCTGCACAAGCCTTTTGGGAGACCATGTCATCTTTATCTCCAGCACAGATTTTGATGAAAATACCAGTTTAGCTTAGAAACCAGCTTCCCAGGGGTTTTCCTCCCTGAAAGAGAAGCATGGAGCTGATCTCCCTGCCTTGCCAACCCAGGACAAACACAGACCTAAAGGTAGGGGAGGTGCCACAAGTAAGGAGACCCCTTGGACCAGCAAGAGCAGCCAAGGCAAGGAAAGCTGGGGAGCCCCAGGTTCTACAGGGCTTACCAGAATTCTGCCACTGGCTCATTTGTTTCAGCTGTCCTGCTGTCCTGTAAAGCATGAAGCTGGCAGGAAACTAAGCCTGGCCTGTCATCCTGCCATTCAGTGCAGAGGAGAAGTCCTGCTCAGGTCAGGCCTTTGCCAGAGCAGAAACCTCCGGCGACCAAGAGCGATTTCTGGCCTGCAGGAGAGATATTTTTGGAGGGAAGCAGTGAACTGACAGGGTTTTCTGAATGACAGCTTTAGACTTAAAAACCTAAAGCCTATCTGACACAGATGCTCCTATTGACTCTGAGCCTGTATCTTACAGCCACAGCTTTGTCCTTCTCATTCTCCCATCCCATTCTCTTTACACTGTTTTACATGTAACAGGAATACCTAATTTTCTTTACCTTTGAGCTCCAAAAGGTGTTCTTATATTTCCTAATCACATTACACCTAATAATTTTTCATTCTTCCACCTTCTAGCTTTTTAACTTTATCTACTCTGAATTACCCAGAGCTTCAGCATATAAGAATGTCTACAAAGCTTATGGCAAAACAAACAAGCTGCAGGCTAACACACACACACACACATATGCAGAGAGAGACCTTTCCTTGGGGTTTTGCTTCATTTTCTCTCTTCTTTCTGTTCCAGATCGCTTTTTAGAAATTTAGAAATCCCTTGGGCCAGTTTCTGAGGACTAGCTGTTCTCCTTGAGTGACATATGGTTGCCACAGACATGGCCCTCCTAAGGACTGTTTCACTCAAATGGCAGTTCTGGGATGCAGCAGGGACTGTGACAGGATGCTTATTATCCACAGACCACTGAATCTCCCCCATCAGGAATGTTTGGTACTAGCATTAAAATTCCCATTTTGCCCTCTGGTTGTAATCCCTGCTTTCACTGTGCTTTCACCATCTGTTGCAAACTCCAGCTGTTGATTTTTAAAGAAACACTTTTGGAACATAAGTTGTGGCTCTGAAAAAAACTCTCCAGTTGCTTCTGTGATAATTGGATGTCCTTACTTAACAAACAAGTAATGCCCAAGACATACTGCTGCTCTGAACTTCCTCCTGGTCTGTTTAATCAGCTCCTCTAGCTGGAACTAGCTGTGGTTTAGCTTCTGTTGTTTTTTCCTTTCCCTCATTATTTCACCAGGGCAAGCTGTCCCCACAGACTGCTGCCACCTCTTGTGCATCTCCTCCATCTCATTCCTTGAAATTGCTAATGAAAAGATGTTGCCTGTGCATGCTTTCCACACTGGAAGATGGGAAGCTTGCAGAGCTTTCAGCCCTGATGGTGATTTCACCTCTACAGCAGCCACTTGTCCCACTAATTGTCTCTCAGAGACACAGGGCCCCCAAGACAATGCGGGCTTCTCCTCCTGCAAATTCCGTGCTGTTTTCATTACAGCATCTCCTGCAGGCACACAAATAGTATGTCTGGCATTTCCCTATTCTCATTGCAGGAAAACACAGCCAGCAAGATCTAAATCAAACGAAATCCAACAGAATGGAGGAGTCTGGGGATTCCTCAAAGTGAAACACCATCCCCCCCAACACAAGGCTTTCAGTACTGGAAGCTGAAAAATGACTGGCAGCAGAAGGCAGTCCTCATCCAAAGCACAACAATCTGTGTGAATCTTCCCATTTTGGCAATGAACTTTCAGATCAGATCCAAAAACAGCAGGGAAATTTTCACACTAGAGTAATTGTGAAGTTGCAGCATAGATGCTGTGAAAGAGCCCTCAAATACCTGTTGAGATATTTCAGTGTACCTTACTTGGGTAGTTCTGCCACTGCTAGTTTTGTGCCTATATTTAACTGAGTCCTTGAGCAATCTGGGAACTGCAGGTCATTAATTATCACAGCCACCTGTTGTGTTGTGTCTGTATAAGTTGGACTGTTCTGTTCCCCTATCGTGCAATGGTTCTGCCCTGCTTCTCCCTTCCTCCTTTATGCTGCCAGTTATCCCAACTCCTCCCCAGTTGCCTTGGGGATCAATGTACCCTTTCTCAAATCCCTCCCCAGTGCCCTGTCTGTCACTCAGCGCTCCCACCCTTCTCTCTAGAACTCTCTAGAAACTTCCAGCTAGAGCGTCGAGTGATTGGCTCAGGGGCCGGGGCCCCACCCTCAAGTTATGCCCATTGGTGTTCTCCCTAAGTCAATCTTTTGTATCCCACTCCCCTCTGAAACCCTATTCGTCCAAGGACTGACTCCTCCCCTGTGTCCCTCCCTCCTTATAAGCTGTTGCAACTCGTCCCTTTTTCTCTTTGGCTGTTGGTTTCCCCTGGGACCCAATAAACCTGGATTCACCCCAGCTGGAAAGTGCTCTCTTATTTCTGCTGAGTGTAGCCACAAGCCAAGCCACGTCCTGCCACAAGGTCACGCTGCTGTCACAGCACAGAACATTTGCCTCAGGTGCTGTCCCAAACCATGGAGATCAGGATAGAGCCCCCGTACTGCAAGGGGTGCTGGATAGCCAGCAGGGACATCCCAGAAGGACAATCCTTCTCCAGCTGGACCAGCTCAGCCACCCTCAGTGACAGGGTGGGTCAGAACACATGTTAGGGACGAGGCAAAGGGACGAGGCCAGGGAGCTGTGCCCTATCCCCAGGAAGTCCCCACCTGGTTCCAAGCCAGCAGCACACCCTAGGGAGCCCTGCAGGATTCCTCACAGCATCTCCTCTCAGCCCTGCTGAGAGCAGCAGAGAGCTGGCAGCCTGAGACCCTGCTGCACCTGCTCACTTCAAGTCCTGGGAAGTCTGAGCCTTACCACAAAAGTGTGGACAATCCTCTCTGAACCGGAGCAAATCACTTTCATGTACGATTTACTGTTTAAATCAAAGGGAAAAAAACCTCCAAACATCATGGTTCTCAAGTCTCCATGACACATCCTGAAGATTGTTCACACTAGAAAGATGGTGGGAGACAAGTGAGGAAATGGTTGTAAAAAGGAAATATTTCCCTTCATTCTTAAACCCTTTCCAGCTCTTGCAGTTCTGAAGCCATTTAAGATTTAAAAAGGAGTAAGATTATAAAGATTAAGATCACATGTTCTCTGAAAGTGACACCCTACCACTGCTGGGATTTTTCAGCCGAGGGAATGCCCTTCTGTACTCAGTCCTTGTGTCTTCATCCCCTGTGATGATTTGAGGTGACTTTGCTGGCCCATGGGAAGGTTAAGCAGCAGAGTGTTTTGAAAGAGACACAGGTAAAATGCTCAGAGATGGTTTTATGCAAAGGAATATGTATGTACCTGATCATTACTACTACTCCCTTACTACTTGGATTCATGCAAGGGCTATCAAGGAGTTTCCTGAGCTCTTTGCTTTCTAATCAAAACAAAACAAAGCTTCTGGTGCCAGCTCATTACTAGAAATGCCTTTAAATACCTACACATCCTTTGTTCTACTCACATTTAATTTTAAACTGGCTCGACAACTGACAATTAACCTGATATCCTATCATCCTTTTTCCTTCTCTCTTCTAACTTAACTGACTGTGCTGTAGATACTGACATTGATGCCAGCAGTCTCTGCCTTTTCACTTCCCTTTTCCACCTCTGCTATTTGTGCAAATGTGGTTTTCAGTTTTCTGGTCAAACTCACATATAATGGGTTCAATGTCTTGCTGTTTGGTTTTTTTCCTCACTGAAATGCATGTCCTAAAATTCTTATTTAATTCCAGAAAAATTATCATTTGTCCAGGAAAAAAAAAAAAGGCGAAAAAGCACATCTATTACAAAAGGGAGGAAATTAGAAAATGAAATTACTTGATTTTACCAACATTTTGTGAGACTCTTTTCCAACACTTCACTGAATGCGTCATGAACACATCACTGTGTGGTCCTAAAATATGGAGTCCTGTTTGAGCATATTGTTGTTCACTGCCCTTCATACTCTAAATAATCCTACATTACCCCAAAGCAGTTATATACCTGGAAGAGATTTTTGGTGTGGTTCCACCTTTACTTTTATAAGGTTTCTTCAATGAACAGGTCTGCTGCTGCTCCTCTGGGGTTTTTTTGCCAGATTGTTGCTGAAAACATATAAGCTCTCAACAGGAGCTAGAGCACAATAGCATTAATCAGTGCCTTCTGCCAAATTCTTGCCAGTTCAAAACAGCACTTGGGGGATTATTTCTCAGCCTTGATTCAAAATCAATGACTCTTGCTTATTACTTTAACTGCAGTGACAGTTCTGCTGGATAGAGAGACTTCCCCATGTGTCCTCCGTTGGTTTTGCAGCAGTTACATTCTAGTATTCCGAAATTCATATTTGGGTGCAAGATTTTGCCTTGGTTTAAATCTCATCTTTAAATGCTTCTGCCCAGTGAAAGGGCTTTCTTCTTTTCCGCTTTCTGTGTTGTGCTTTGGTTACTCTTTCTCTGACAGTCTCAGACAGAGGCAGGGGGGAAAACTCTGATCCTCTAGGACAAGTCTGAAACAGTAGTGGGAAACTCAGGGTTTCAACCTCCTTCATGGTTTCCATTGTTCAGGAAACGAAGCCTGGCTCTCAGTGACACAGCAGGAGCAGGGCAGGAGCAGCAGCGTCCCCCGGGCTCTGCCTGCCCAGGCACCCTCCTGGCCTGGGTCCCATCCCTTCCCTTCCCTTCCCTTCCCTTCCCTTCCCTTCCCTTCCCTTCCCTTCCCTTCCCTTCCCTTCCCTTCCCTTCCCTTCCCTTCCCTTCCCTTCCCTTCCCTTCCCTTCCCTTCCCTTCCAACAGTGCCCACCCAACCTCATCCATCAGGGGCTGCCTTTCCTGTCAGGAGCTCTGGGGATGCTGCAGGTGCCATGAACGTGCAGGGAAAGGCAGGAATGATTCCAGCAGTAAAGTGGACTGTGGGATGCTGTTCCTGCTGTGTTTCCCATAACTTTACTGGGAGCCACATGTGCACTGAGCTCAGTTTAAAGGTGCTCAAGAGAAAGGTATGAGGAGCTTACTGGAAGGTTTGTCTTAAGCCCTTCAGACAATTCAGGTTATACCATCCCATTTTCAGTTTCTTCTTGCCTGCTTATCCTAGTGCTGCAATGAATCTCATAGACACATCTTCAGAGGGAAATGGAAAATATATTTTAGTTTGCCAGCTGCAAAAAAAAAAAAAAAAAAAGATTAACGGCTATTGTCAGCTCTGTTAACAATGTCTTCTGCAGATTTGTCCAATCTTGGTATTATTTTCATGCACAGTGAATTATTACCTATTGTCTCTGTCAAAAGCAAAAAATTCCAATTCTTTAGCAATGTGTTAAAACCTGAAAAAGAAAAATTGTGTTTCATAATTCCTGACAAGAATCCATTATGCTGAAAGGAAAAAGTTTTCTTCAATTTTACGTACCCAGATAAATGATGTCTTAAAGGCTGTGATGCCTCTGTTACACAAAGAATATTTTTCCACTTCAGTACAGTTACTCTTGGACCACACATCCATTACTGCCCTCCAAGTCTTTATTTCATCTAATATGGGAGTGTGTTCTATGGAAGACACATGATGACTTTCATATCACAGCAGAATTAATCAAAATATCACAAAGAATTTCTTTCTCTCACAATCTTTAAACATAATCAATTCTGAACAGAAATCTGTGATTTCTAATGAACAGATAAATCATAACCATCTGAATGAACTACACAATACTGTTTCATCATATAAGTTTGCACCCCTCGGGTTTTACAGCAGAGATAGCTGGAGAAACCCATGACAACTGAAGATGAAAAGGCAAAATCCTTCCCTAATAAAAATTCCTTTAACTTCATTAAATTCAAGCAAGCTACAATGATTCACACTTCTCCAGAGTGTTTTCAGCACACTTTCTTTCATAAATAGAACAGGGGGAATGGGAATAGTAAAAGGTAGGATTATAGATAAACAAATCAGAGAATGGAGACTTCATGAAGTCTGCTAGGGAACCCTGTTAAAATGTAATTCAGCTAGCAAGTGTGTGTGCCTTATAGTTCTGTGATGCACAAAAAAAATTAAGGAAAAAGAGAAACAAAAAACTCAACAAAGATACATGTCTTTAAAAGATCACTGCAAAAGTAGCCTATTAAGTCTGGCATAGCCCTTGTGTCAGATGAGCTCATGTGTGACTGCTAAGAAATGCCTGATCAATGGGCTGTCACCAGTGGAGCAGTTCAGTTGCCCACACATGTCTGGTGGCACTCGAGATGCTCCTGTGCATTCCCTGAGCCTCCAGGTTTCCCAGGCCTTGGGAGGTGCCAGCCCTGCTGAGACATCAGAGAGAGGCCTTGGGCATCCCAAACTGAACAACCTTCTTCCATCAGGACCATAATGGGAGCCTCATCTAAGCCCATTTAAGTGCACTTTATGTCCACAACATGGACAGTAAGGCTGATACACTTCTGGAGGAAAGTCTTGAGTCACCCAAGAACTAGCCACACTCCAAAAAAAACTTAGTTATTTTTACCTTCTCTGCCAGAGCAGGGCAGAAAGAGGATGCCCAGCCACATCTCTGACACCAATATCCCTGTTCTGAGGAGATTACTCATAACTTTACAGCCCAAGTGTTTAAATATGGTTTGGTACTACTGTGCTGCCACAAATACAGAATTTATACTCACTCAACTTCAAAAATAGAAACTGTCCAGCAACTACAAATATGAATACAGTCTTTATCAGGTGGCATTTTGTTATTTTCAAATGTTTTTTCTCCCAAGATGACAATGAATTAAAGTGAGATACCAACTTAACTCTTTTCAAGGGCAAGGTCTCAGCATCTGAAACTTTGTTAGGGCAAAGCTTTCTGGCTACTGGTGTGAGTATGGACTTCATGGTGGTTTAGGAGTTACTTCAGAGATTGGCAGCTTAGTTCAACTACTCAGATGCTGCCTCTGCTGTCAGAGTTTATTTCATATGCCCATTTTTCAGTACAACCATCCACAAATGCTTTGAAGACCTGAAAACTGAAGTTGCTATATATTGGCTTCCAAGTGGTAAGTGGGTAAGTGGCTCGAGTTTTTGAACTCATGTTTTCTGCATTCATCTGTTGAATAGGGAAAATATATTTCACTGGATCAGAACTAGAGATCTCATCCTACACCTGGTTAAAAGCCTTGTGTACTCCACACCTGCTTTGATGTGCCTCAGAGCTCCACAAAAGGGATTTGGGCACCAAGCTTTGTCTCTGCAGATCCCCCACATGCAATGCTCAGGGTAGACTGGAAATCTTCACTTGGATTATTTCCAATTCTATCATACAAGCATCTAGATTTAAATGTACAAATTTCTTAAATGTCATCTGTTGGACATGCAAATGCAGGTTCTGAGTTTAGCCCATACCTAAACAGCTGTGTCTTACAAACCTGACACACAAACCCTTGCAGGAAAACACACCTGGGGTGTGGTACCAGAGAGGACACCTGCCTCATCCCAGGTGGAACATGGGTGAGGGCAGCTTCCCAGGCAGCATGCCAGGATTCCCAGCATGGTATATACAGCAGTGATCCCAAAAAGGGATCTGTTTTCAAAGAGATCTGTTTTCTGACTGTTTTCAAAGAGATTGTTTCACAGAGGAGTCATCAGTCTATTTAATAAATAGTGTAAAGTACGTGTAGTCTATACAGAAAAAAACCCCAACAAGCTAATTTTAAACAATTTTGTCTCTATCTCCTATTCCAAATTTCTGTAATTTCTTATCTGATTTAATTTCATTCTAGTATTTTTCTCAGAGAACTGATATCTTTGCTTCAAGTCTTCATTTGCTCCCACTTGTCATAATTTAGAAGCTAATTATCCTCTTCATGACTTCATACACTTCATACTGACTGAAACCCATTATGCCAAGGACAGAGTATGACAGTCTCAGGCGTGGGGAGTAGGAATAACAAATGAGAGACAGCAGCAGATGCAAATTAACTGCTAAAACCAAAGAATAATACTGTACCCTTCCACAGGAAACCTCTGGGAGGAAGGCACACAGCCCAGCAGGGCTCTCTGCACCCTGGGGACGCTTTCTAAAATCCCTCGCCAGCAGCAAAGGAATTGATCAGACCGGAGCTTCTCCTTCACAAAGGAAATGCAGGGGGCTAACAAATGGCAGCTAAAACACAATGTTAAACACAGCCTAGCACTTAGTCTAACCAACTCATGGTTAGCTCTAGGTTGCCTTTAGTTCTAAGTAAAAGCATGGCTTTACTCCAATTCGTGGCTATTCATGGTGTTATCTGTTTTCCTGTGCAGCTTGAAATCACACTCAGTAGTTTTTACACAATTGTATTTTCTTGGCCAATTTCTTAAGGATAGGTAGCACTGTGCACTGAGCTGGGCAGGAGTGCTGAAGTGATAGTGATATTTTGGTAGCTCCCAGGCTGATTCAGTGTCATGTTTAATGTGGCTTTGGCCAAAGGAATCCCACCTTTATTGAAAAACTGAATGCTTTTAGTAACATTGCATTGTACTACAGTCAAGTGGTAGAAACAAGTTCAGGGAACACAGTGGCCACAAAAATGGCTTTTACTCAAATAAGGGATTCCCCATGAGTGCTCACATCTGGTGCAGACAAGGAAGGAAAATAAGTCGGAAGGGTGCAACAGCAGGCTCAAATGTTAAGGGTCAAACAGCATTTGTCTTTTTACTGAAGGTTTCTGTTTCCAAATTTCAGATGAGGAATCACTTCTCCTAGGCAAAAAAAAAAAAAAAAAAAAAAAATCTGTTTTTCTTTTTTGTTTTTTCAGCATTTAAAACTGCTGATTGCAACATAAGACCAGAAAGGTTCTTAAGGTGGTGCCTTGTCTCTAGCTGTGACTGCAAGTGACTCCTAATATGCTGTAATCTTCAGAAAAGCTCTTTTCCATGAGTTTGTCTGTGCCCCTTGAGTGCATGCAAACTTGGACATCCATGTCCAAGGCAGGAGCTCACAGCCCAGGGACACACCAGAGGGTGGAACAACCTCTGGTGCTGTCAGCTGAACTTGTTTCCCACTACTTCCATCTGCCAGTGCCCCATTCCTCTACCAGGAGTGTTCTGTTGATCCTCTCCTTCAATGCTTTTCATGACTTCATTAACTTCTGAGCTGGCTCCCTTCCATGCTATTTCATTGACTCTTTTTCAGACTGTTTTGCTCCCTTCCTCTTGTTGTTTCTCATACAGAAGCAGTTTCATACTTTTGATCATCCTTGTTGGTCTTTTCTGAAACTTTTTCAGCATCTCTACACCTTTTTGAGGAAGAAAAATCAGAACTGCATGCAGAATAGAAGGACATATGAAATGGCATAATGATGATGTCCAGTTTTCTCTTTCTTTCTTTTCTGTCAGTTGTTAATACTTGCTTTTTCTTAGATTCCATACTGATAACAAGCATGAATAGTTTTAGTGCCATTATCTGTCAAAGCCCAGAGCTTTTGCTGTTGAGGGATGCAGTCAACCATCTTTTTATATTTGAAAACAGGATTGGTTTTCCCCCACCTTCATATTTGTCTACATCAAATTTCATCTGTCATTTTATTGCCCACTCAATCTAGCAGGCTCCTTCTGCAAGTCTGCATAATCATCTTTGCTGTCCAGAATAAATTATTAACTTCATATTCTCAGCAAATCCTGCTCCTCACCCTGCTTCCATGTCCTGTATGACAGTGTTGAAAAGCACAAGTGCCAGTAAGAATTTCTTGCAGGACTCCCCTTACAATCTCACTTCACCATGAAGAATGACCATTTCCTCCCACCCTTTAGTTTCTTTCTTCTAATAAATTATTTATTCACACATGAACTTTCCCTTTTGCCCCACAGCTGCTTTGCTTCCTTAAAAGCTTCTGGTGAAAGACCTTGCTGAAAGCTTTTGGAAATTACAGTAGACAGCACAGCCAGCCTTTTCTTATTCAATTGTTGTTGACATTTTCAAAGAACGAAGGTCTGAGAAGGTGATGTTCATCTATAAAAGCTATAACAATTATTCTCTAGCAAAAGGGATTGCTGTTTTTCCAGCCAAGAAAATTTCTTTGGTGAAATGACAATGCAGGGAATCTATCACTGAGGAAACAGATGATTTTCCACATGACTTATTGTCCAGAACTCATTTCCAGAACAAGTCACCCACATCAAGAAGTCAGCAAGATTCCAGAGGAGGCTTGGCAACCACAACTGCAGTTCTTCTGCTTGTTTTCCACTCGTATAGGAAGGGATATCGAAACTCATGAAGGAGGCATTAAATTATTACCTCTGTGTAAAAGATCAGGATGAAATCTAAAGTAAAGGCAATCCTGTTATTTCTGGATGCTCCTCCACTGGAGCCTCCTGTGACACAGAGGAGCACAAAGCTTGCAGGGTTAGCAGGAGAGCTCCCCAGGCAGGGAGCTGCAGGCTGTGGAGCACAGCAATTCCTTCCTGCTGATCACCGGGATGCAGCACTTGGCCTGCACATGAGCAGGGTAAAGACTGAGACGAGATTATCTGCAAATGTTCTCTTATTGAGCTTCGTTTCAATGCCGATGCTTGGGTTATAACATAAGCTAGCTGAGATCTCAACATCTTCATTTAAATGACAAAATATCCAGTTTATAATGATCGTAAAATAACTTGCAGCTCTCTAAATCCAGCCTAATGTTTGTGCTTTGCATGTTTTTCACATTAGTTTGCTCTTCCCTTCCTTTCTCTTCCCTTCCTAGCAATTTGCAGCAGGATGAGATTCTCACACTGTTCAAGCTGAATCTTGTGTTATTCATTGTATTACAGTTAGTGCCACAGTATTGTTTCATGATAAACATGAGCTGATCAGCACACTGGGAAATATTTTGGAGCTCTGCAGCCATATCAGTCTCTCGAGGCTGTTTTTTAGTTTGTTGTTGCTTTACTCCACAGCCCATTTGGTAAAATGCAGTACAGTAAATTGTGTTTCCGCTTCTTATTTTTTCCTGTGGAATGCTTTGTAACCAGTGCAAATAATAACCAAAAGAAGTAAAATATTAACCCCTAGGTTCCATATTGCTTCTTGAAAACTGCTGGACATGATTTGTAGTGCATCTATGTGCCTGCAGGACTAAGCAAGCACAGACAGCTCTGAGCTGGCTTTGCACTAAACCAGCTATGTCTGTTTTACAGCTGTCACACAGAAATAGTGTAGCACAGTAAATTAGCATGCTCAGAGGGCTGTGATTTGAAAATTAACTTGGATAAATCTCTGATACGTATCTGTCCAAACGTTTACTTCACAAAGTAAAGCTCTGAAGCAGGAAAAAGAAAGAATAGCACAGTATTTTTTCTTTATTCCCCTTTGATTTCCATATGCAGCCAACAACTACAGTATTTGAGCATGTCATCCATGCCCAGATACTCTTACAGATGTTGTTTTCTGTGCATGTAGCAGAAAAGCATAGTACAGGTTTTAGTAGCATTTATTAATTTTATGTGTGCAGTGATACACAGCTTGTTGGCATTATGGCAGACAATCCACATTAGTAAGCAGAATTACCTTCCCAAATTTCCAGCCTTCAGGAACACAATTCAGTACTTTGATAAATACTTCTGAACAGCTTCATTTTTTGAGAGCAATCCCAATGAAGCTACATTTTAGCCTATATTTCTGCAATTAGATCTGTGTTACTCTTTTGGCTGAATGTATTTAGCCAAAGCATACACTGCAAATTGTAAAGATAACGCCAGAAAAGACTAAAGAAAAAAATTTCTCAGTTGCTATAAATAAGTGCAGGCAAATATGTCTGACAACAAATCATGAAAAGAGTAATTGAGATCCTCTTTTAAAGTAATTAAGCAACAAGGAGAGTTAACTCAATTGGAAGACAAAATCCTTATTAAGGGAGAGCAAGATAAAGGAATATGTTGAAGTGGATGACACTTTCCAGAAAAAATAAGCCATGAAGTCCCTAACTGAATTTCAATTGTTATCCATTTTCTTATCTAAGCCTGTGTATGTGTGCCTGGTATGAGTACATATATTCTGAGCTCCATCCATCCTCCCTTAATGCATCCATTTTCTCCCCTACTGGGCTGTCTCAGTAATATATTTGTGCAGCTAATACACAGCCAGCAGAGGTGCTTCATGGACATGCTGCTCAGTGAGAACAGCAGCACCTTCCTGTTTGAGGAAAAGAAGTCCCCAAGCTTTGGCATACCAGTACTCACTAATTTTCATATCCTGTTGAACTCGTACCTTCCTGCTGATTTCCATGGCACAGAAATCTGCTTCTGTAGTCACAACAGAGATCATTAACCCAGTAATTGCCTCTGGCTGCTTCCTGTGGCCAGTCTGGTCCTGCACTTGGGCAGAGTCTGGGGGAGCATCTGGAGCTGAGGAGGGGGCAGTGATCTGTGGGAATGGTCCAGGAGCCAGATGCTCTCTGTGCCACGGAAGCCCCGGGTGAGTTTTTCTGAGGAAACAGCAGCTGTCCTGATGCCACACCACCCAGACAATGGGCTGGCTCCCCAGTGCTTCTGTCTTTCTTCATCTGTACCTGAATGAATGAGGAAGGCACGAGCAAATTCATGTGTCAGGAAGCTGGTCACAGATGCTACTTCAGGCTAATGAGCCCAGCCAGCCAGGCACTTCCTGGCAGTATCAGGGAAAAACAGATTTTGCCAGAAATAGCTGAGTAGCTCTTGCAAAGGCTTCTCTGCCCAGCAAACTGGGGAGATGGTACCAGGTCAGGGTGTGGCACCAGGAGAAGGCTGCTCCCTGCATTCAGCACCTCTGCCCTCCCTCTCGTGGCTCCATGCGCAGTAGGGAGGCACTGGCCCAGACAGGACAACCCCAGCAGACTGCAAGGACAGAGCCTTTACTTGGCTCTTCCCTCCTTCCCTCCCTGCCACAAATGCTGCAGGATTTGCTCCCCACCATGCACAGTCCTGGGGGCACCACTGTCCTGCCACCCCCATGGTGAGAGCCTGCCTTGCCCAGGACCTCGCTGCTGAAAGGGACACGTCAGTGCAAGCAGGACATGGTTCTGCCACCTGTGCTTTTCAGCAGTAGCACCTGCCCCAAATCCTTCCTCGTCCAGAGCTACCCCTAAACTCCCCTGAGCACATCAAGAGTCTCCTTCTCCATAATGGATTTGGAGAGGGGTCATCCAAAGGGCTGCTAACTAAATTCGGTGAGATTCATGTGCAAAAACAAAGGTAGGATTGAACCAAGAAAGAGGAATGTTAATAGGTGAAGGAAATTGATTCCTTCTTTGCTGTGGTTTTTTCTTTTAAATGTCATTTTCCCTACATGTAATTGTTGCACTTTGAAGAAAAAGAGCACTATCAAATGCAGTCAGCTGTGGTTCAGGCACTCTGCCTTTCCTTTATCATCCAAAGTATTTACAAAATCCTCACATTTTAAAAACCTTTGCTTTCTTTTTCTGTAAGTTACCAATTTTGTTTTGCTGCAGCCTATGTACAAGGTAACACTGAGCAACTCACTTGAATCAAATGTTTTTAATACATAGAGTTCATAAAAGATGGATTCTTTATGTCTGGGTATTCTTCAAATTGACCTAATTGTATTTTGGTTTTTCTTTTAACTTTCATCAATTTTAGCTAAACCTTATACCTTGAAAGTATGGCACCTCACAGCTACATGTGGTATATTCCTGTCAATACCACCCTTTCTCATTTCCTGTCATTGTAAATTGGTCACTTTGCACTGTGCAAGACAGACCTCACTAAATGAATTCTCCAGTGCTCCTTTCTTTCCATGTAATTGCAGATGTTGAGTTACTAGATAAAAGTAAGCTGCTTCCTGACATCTAAGTATTTGGTCATAAGAAAGAACATTATTAACTGTCTTCACTGACATGAAGCCCATCAGTGTCAAGGACAGCTGGCAGCCAAGGTTTTCCATGTGACTTGTGCTAGGAAGCCAAAGAGGAATACCTAAGTTCAGGAGTGGCTTATTTAAATTCAGTACAAAAGCATTTTTCTCTGCCCATGACCACTTTCATTAAATGAATCCTAATCTTTCAACAATGATGTGAATGCCATTATGCAAATAAGCAACTGCTTTTCAGCCTTGCAGAACGATGTCACTCACCTACACAAAGGTTTCTGAGGCTCTTTCATAGTGGCAGTTGCTGAACTTCACAAATACCAATTTGTAAGTATTGCATTCCGTGATAATGATTTTTTCTGTGAGACTGGCCACTTCTAAAGCTGTATCTTGAAGCTGAGAGCTAATGAAATGTTTAATAATCTGGAATAATTCACCTCTGTGCATCAGAATGTTGTAAAAAGGCTCTCATCTGATGACGCTCACAGCTGGCACAGTACGCTCTGTATTTATCACAGTGCTCCAGATAATATTAGTATTTAATGACTGTGCACTGATAAGCTGAAACTGGATGAATAGACTGTCTTTCATCTCATTCTGCTTAAGGTGACATGAACTTTCATTTCTGTCACAGCCACTTGCAGCTGTTCAGATGCACTCTAAAGATGCTGAAAGGAATACTCTATCAATCCACAACCAAATGAATGACCATAAGAATGAGTCTGTTGTCTTACTGACGTTGGATTGCTTTAACAAAAGCATTTGTATTCCAGGAAGGAGGCAAGAATGTAATTAATCATTGACACAACTGAGTAGGCACATTGTGGAAGTGATTCATTAGGAAGCAATTTCAAGAATATTTATTTTGATGATATACATTTTATAATTCATTAGAAACATAATTAAGTGAATGCTCACTTCCTATTTTTATACCTTTGGATTAAATATAACTGCATCCTTGCTATCTGTGGCTCTCTGCAAAGCTTTGTGTCTGAAGCAGAATGTAAGAACAGTGACCATGATGGAGAGAGTTAATCATGTGGGGAACCTGTTTACAGGGTTGGAGTCCTCTTTGTATTGATGACCACGATTCATACAACCATTGGAATATTTAGGTTGGAAAAGCCCTTTAAGATTATTGAGTTCAACCATTCAGATCAGAAATATGGAATTTGTGGTGGAATTCAGCCCCACATCTCAGTATTACTGACAACCCTTGACAGGTAAGTCTACAACTAAACTAGTGCAAACACATGCAAGAACAGATATTTGCAATGATTTTTCCATACTCCAGCTGCACTTCAATGGGCAGGATTATCCATGTGCCGTGTCACTCTTCTGTATTTACATGGAGCTTGGCATGCTACACGATTTTTCTCTCTTTGAATACTTCAAGATAAAGAGTTTGGTTTGAAGAGGAGGCTTTTGGATGAATATTTGAGTGGCGTTTCTTAAACTTCATAAGCTTTTTATGACAAGCCTGCCCACCAGGGCTCACCTTGGTTCAGTTCATGGCTGGGGTCAGTGACTGATGCTACACAGATTTTCCACCTGCAGTTAATCTGACACATTTCTGTAGATGCACCTCCAGAACACAGAGCTACAGTGGATGAAACAAGAGGTAAATGGCATTTGTGTGTGTCAACTGCATTTGGTGTGACTCTAAGCCAGTCCAAACATGGTTTTAACAAGAACACAGGCTCCCCCAGGCAAACAGATCTCTTGCATTAGCACATCTGGTCATCTGGATCTTTCGAAGTAAAGATAATAATTTATTTAAAAGATCTTTATCTATTGTTAATGACAGTGCTTGTGCAAGTGGCTTGACTGGTAAGGACTGAGGCAGAAGGCTTCTGGGAACAGATGAAGGGTGAGCCAGAAGAAGGTGAAAAAGCAAAATGAGCAGTGAGAGTGTAGAGTTAAAAATAAAAGGTGTAAATCTAACAACTATTGAAAACTTTATGTAACTACTGAAATATTTGACATGCAAGCTTAGGCTGGGAATTAAAGGTTTCCTTCCTTTTTCCAGCAACATCTAGTAGGAGGCTGATGACAGCTCAGAACTTCAGCAAGACAGTATCAGAAACAGAAATAATCTCCACTCCTGAAGTCTTTAAACATTTGTGATAGAAAGTACCTGTTTTATTTGCCTGACTATAATATAACTTTTTCACTTTCACAGTTGATATCTTCCACAGTTACATAATGCTTTGAACAGCTTTTAGGTTTACACTGGGTATTTTTAACTTTACATTCTCACTCCTGAACAGACCCCTTACTCGGGGGATGAACCAAACTGCAGCTCTGATGCCAACAAACATCAGCCCAGTGAAGCAGCTCCTCTCACAGAGCCATGATTCAGCCACATCCCCAACAGACTCATGGTTAAAGCACCCATCCAAGCAGCTGGAGGTCTAGAACAATTAAAATCTAAATCCCTTTTTTGTCATACAAGCACTTAGTGTGCCCTGTTTGCCAGCTTCTGCACAGCCTAACCCTAACCTGGACATCCCAGGGTCTGTGGGATGCATCTGGATGAGGCAGGGATGCCATGGGGCAGTGGCTTTGGCACACAGTCCAGCTTTAGTGCTAGATTCCTGATTTGATTCTATAACTTAGCATTAAACTATATTAGCTGCAAAGTGGAGACAATCTTGAAAAAATGCAGGTCTTTCCCACACTGAGTGCTCTGAACACTGGGCTTTTAACACATCCCCGGCTTTTGCACCCTTTTGTCCCAGAGAATTCTTAGAGCCTTCTCTTGTTCCTGCATTTGACATCAGATGAAATTTTTGCAGGGCTCTAATTTTTGAGGGCAGGAGCAGAAGGCTCTGAGCCAAACCCTGGTTCTGCCATGGTCCAGCCCAGCAAGGGCTGTGGAAAGTGCCCTGAGCAGAGTGACTCTGGCCACACACAGAAACCAGAGAAGGCCATCTACAAAGCTAAACACAAAAAAAAGTACTCACTAAGTGAATTTAAACACCTCCTCCAGCAGCAGCCACTAACTGGGATTTGTGTATTTTTGTTACAGCCAAATCCTACACTGGGTACTTAGAGGTAATAGTGTTTGAAATGAGCTCAGGATGGGACGAGCCAGTTTCCAGAAGGAGAAATCTCTGTGGTCAGGCTGCTTCAAGGCATGAGGCCACTTGGACAGTGAGCTATGTCTCCCAGACTCTTCCTTATGGAAAACTGGGTGAAGGAGCAGCTCAGACTCTCCACCTTAACTCCACACTTAAGGTGACAGTACAGAGATACTCAATTCCAAGTCTATTATTTGAGAGCCTTTACATGTGGAAAGATAAAAACTTAAATGTGCTATTTAGCATTTTATTTTACTGATGTGTTAAAAAAAAAAAAAAAAGGCACTTTTCCCTACATTTAAACTGTAAATTAAAACTTTTTTATCTTTACCTGGCAGGGAATGCTATTAGTTGAATGACATTTTAAAAAAGGTTTCCAGTTTGAATTTTGCTTAGTTCTGCAGGCTGGGTATGATTGGAATTACAGTATTACGTTGTGTTATGACACAACTTGATGATGTTTTGCTTGTAAGAGTTAGCAACAAAAATTAGTTCACTATAAAAATGCAAACCTGATTCTATTTACTTCATTACTCACAAATAAAGGGAGAAGTTTCATTAGAACTTAGCTATACATAAGTCTGCTAAAACCTTTTCAAAGTACACAGAAAGTTTAATTCTCTTTCCAAAATGACTAAGAGCTCCTACAGAAGAGTCCTCTTATGACTACCTGGGAAGAACATTACATCCATAGTGGAAAAGAACATCACTTCTTAAAGAGGTAATTCATCATGCCACCTGCTACCATGTCCCCATGCTCCATAACTTATTTTTATTGACCAAGGACAATGCAGGGAAAGAAAAATGCAGTAGAGATGTATTAAACATTTAAAAAGTCTAAGAAAATAGAAAAAATCTTGCCATTAAACAGTAATTGATAACTTCTCCTCTTGGAGGACAGCATGATGTAGGGAACACCATTACTTTCCTTCAGAGATAATGCAGAAGGCAGCCATCTGATGCTGTAAGTCAGACCCTCCTTAAGCACTTGCTGAGGAAATAGATGGGCCTGTTTTCGAGACAGTGAAATCACAGACTGAAATTTCTTTTCCCTCTCTCTGGAGGAAGTTGCCAGCACACCCAAGGGAAGGTCTGGCACCAGCTCTAAGCGGGCACTTTTGGATGCCTGCTTGGGCAATCCTGCCTTGGCTGCAGCAACAGCACAAGAGGCATCTGGAGACAGGGCAGCAGAGAAGCCAGCAAACAGCAAGGCTTTCTGCATGTTTCATAGAGCTGCCAGGCTTCTCATAGGGTGAATCATGTGCAGGTACAGGTGTGTCTAAGGTCCAAAAATCCAATAGCAGGTGTGAGAAGAGGGATTTACCAACTGTCAGAAGCTCACCATGCCCAGTCTCGTGCCTAAGCAGTGGGACTGGCCCAAAGATGCCTGTGCAAGTGTTCAGGTTCCTGCCCAGCACCACTGGAACTAATCTTGTCCTTTCTGCTATGTCTTCCCAGCTGGCCCCTGAGGCCCCTTGGCCAGCTGCCTTCCCACCCTCTGTGCAGAGCATTTGCCACAGCTGAGCCTCTCTCTTGATCCAGGACCACAAAGTCTCCTACAGCTTCTTGAGTCCAATATTGGATTTCTGAGCCTTTCCACAGGCTCCTTTGTAAGTCTGCCTCTAAGTATGACCTTTATATCTTGCCATACTGCTACAAAGAATAATACTGGTTATAATTTGGCATTACACTTACCAGATTATCTGACCTTTTAGAAATAGACTTTTTATATAAGTACAGCCAGCAGTTTAAAATATATCAGTGTAGTCTGGTGACTCAAGTGGTTGGTTCAAAGCACACTGGGCAGAGCCAGTCCCTTTGTACCACATGGTGGCTTTGCCATCTTATTATTGCCTCCATTGGGTCTCTCATCCAGGTTTGATTTCCAAGGCTAGATTGAGAAGGTCATTTGTAGTCTCAGTCTTACAGCACTAGATAATATTGACATGGAGTTGACTGATTTAAAATCAAAAATATGATAGTGGTTCTTGTTCCTTGGTGATCTGTGTATCTGTGGAAGATTACGATGGCCATTGCTTCCAACTAAGTACAACTCAAAAAGTACCTTACAGATATGCCACAAGTATTTCCTTACTTCTTTTATGGTCATTAGAGGGAACATAATTTAATTGATGTAACAGTGGTTTATTGGAATAATGTAATCTCAGTAGATACATAGCTCGAATAAAACACTTTAGGATTCTTCTTTTATTGTGTATTTTCTCATCCCTTTGTTAGCATTCCAGTGAAGAGTAAATATAATAATCAAATTTATGCCTAATGCAACTGGGTATAAATCTAAATAACTGCTTTCAACTCGACCCAAGTATAAAGAACAAAAAGGGGGAAGAAAACGAATCAGTATTGCCTCAGTTTTGCCAGTATAGAAGTCTCTCAGCTTATACTGCTAAAATTAAACTAGTTGTGAAATAGCATAAACTAGTTGTGAAAAAGCATGCCTGGAAGGTAAGTATTGGAGCTACACTGCAAACCCCTTTAAATGTTTCATTAACTACAAGAACCTTAATACATACTCTAATAGATATATAAAAATAGTTTTTTTCCTCAAAAATAATAAATAGAAAAATAAGTTCTGCTATCAGATAGATAATGAAGATTTGAATATGTAACTCAGGATAGCTTAAAGTGCTCTGGTTCGTTGCTTTCTCAAGTTTTAAGAGACTCAGTTATTCCAAAATGTATGCATCTTCTTCCCTGGCAAACATGGAGCTAAAAAAAATCTTTGAAAATAAAAAAAAAAAACAAAAACCTTTGGGAAAGCAAGTTCTCAGAAGTGTTGATCCCTTTACCCAGAGCAGGACAGGTTGCTCTGTCCTTTAACTTCTGGAGAAGGTGCCCCCAGTGCCCTGCCCTAGTTCACCCTGCTGCAGGACGAGCGTGCCAGCCTGCCCTGGGACCTCAGAGCTGGCCACACACCCGGGCTTCTGCACTCCTGCTACGCAGAACACGTTATTGCTTATGCTCCAGTTCCTGACAAATAGCTCCTGTAGTAACAGGAATTGCGCATTTAATAGGCTGTGGGTTTTTCTGTCTTAACAACTTGTAAATCTGCCTCCTCCTCCTCCCCCGTCAATAAACTCTCTCTCCCCGAGACACAAAGTAGTGACCAGAACAAGCGCGTAGCTAGCTCGCTCAAAGGTTCATGCGGTGACACCTCTGTGGGCCTGGGGAGGCATTTGCTTCCTCCGAAACGAAGTAAATGAAAACCGGGCATGAACGGTGCGCCAGCCTGCTGATGAAGGCGACCCTGAAGGCGTCCTTCTCCCTTCTGAAGAAACACCTTGCTGGGGTGAGTAGGTGAAAGAGAAGAGAATTCTAATTTCCTTTATTCCAAACCCCAGTTGCAGACAGTTTAATCCCAGACAGGTTTTCCTGCCCGTCCATCCCGGCACCTGGGCTGCGCCCGCAGCGGGTTTTAGGGTGCCCAGGTTCAGGGTTCGGCCGTCCCCGAGGGCTCCCCGCCTCCGGCTGCCCCGGCCTCTCCCGTACCCGCCCCGACGGCTTCGGTGCCATCGGCGGCGCGGGAGCCCCGGGGAGCGGGGCCGGGCCGGGGAGCGCGGCCGCCGCCTCAGGAGAGGGTGTGCGGGACGGGCGGCAGCTGCCGCCGCCGCGGCTGCCCCGGCCCGGCCCCGCTCCCCGGGGCTCTCCCGAGGCTCTCCCGGAGCTCTCCCGAGGCTCTCCCGAGGCTCTCCCAGTGCTCTCCCGGGGCTGCCCCGCGCCCTCAGCCCCGGGCCCGGCGGAGGCGCCTGCGCGCTGCAGCCGCTCGGTGCCGGCCCCGCTGGCGCCGCCCGCAGCTCCCGCGGCTCCTCTGCCTATTTTAGTCACAGCCACGGCTCCGTGCCCGCCGCGGGACTCGGGGCCGCCGGCGGCGACGAGCGGCAGCCCGAGCCCGTCCCGTCCGGGCTGTCCGGAAACTTTTCCGGGGCGCGGGGCAGGTAAGGGGCGCGGGCAGGGCGGGGGCCGAGCCGGACCGAGCCGGGGCGGGCAGAAGCCTCGGCGCTGCCTCCGCCCGCCCCCCGCCGGCGCTGTCCAGCCCGGCAGCGCTCGGAGCGCCGCCCGCGCTGCCCGGGGCCGAGCGGGGCCGGGGACGCGCCTCCGGCACCGCCGCGCTCCGGGACGGCCGCGCCGGGGCAGGGACGGCGGCGGAGCGGCGGTGCCGGGAGGGCTGCCCGCCCCGGGGATTCGGCGGCGTCCTGAGCAGGGTTACCAGGGGTCACTGTCCCGGGAGGGAAGCCCTCCCTCCCTGCGTGCCCGGCGGGGGTAACCGGAGCTCCCGAGCCAGCCCTGGCTGGAAGTTGCAGAGCTGTGTCCCCTGTGGAGCGGAGCGCGGCACGCTGCCCAGCGCTGCCCCTCGCCAGGGCTCGGTGTGGAGCGGGACCCTCCGCTGTGTGTCTGAGGTCAGGGTTTGTCCCGTAGGACAGCGGGGTTTCTGATTCTGCCCGGGTGCTGCCGCTCATTGACAGAAGAGCTGGCTCGGGGAGTATCTCCACTTGCCACAAAACCACCTCGGGATCCGGGGATTTCTTCCTGCGGCTGGGGGTTTGCCTCGTAGGCTGGCGTTATTTGATACTTCTCTCTCTCCATCAAATAATGGTAAGAGCAGATGAACCCTGAAATCGCATTTGCAGTTGCTCTTTCTGAAGGTAGAACGAGCGACACAAAGAACTTCCTTTCCCCAAACTACAATTTGTTTTTGCCAAACATATTCTTCCAAACTCTAATATTTTATCACATTTTCTTCATCTGTTCTACAAATCTTTGTGTACATTTAGACGGTCAATCACTTTATGGGCAAATATTTTATGTAGCAGATCTCTTGTAATACTGAATCACAGACTACCTGATAGTGTTACAGAAATGCCATTGATGAAACCCAAGTTCCAGAACTAGGGCTTCTTGCTAACTTTGTTGTTTGATGGGAATATGATTGTACACATACAAGTTTAAAAGTCTTCATTGACCACAGCAAAACAAGGGATTGCTTCCACTTCTGCAGAACTGGTCCTGTACAGGCTTTCCACAAAGTTCTGTGTGGTGCCAAATAATAAAGTAGCTTAAAATGTCAAGGTTTAAAGAAATGCCTTGCCTGCAAAATAGTAAGTACACTGCAAGTCCTCTAGTGAAACAGAAGAAAATGGTAACTGTGGCCAATTGTGGTTCCTGACACAAACTTGGCCTTCACAGATATCTTAAAGCTCTTATGACACAAGTTGAGAACAGATAGTTTATTAAGGTTTCAAGAAAAGCATTAACTGAAGCTACCTTTGTCTTTTTATTAAGTGTGTGGGTTCTTCAGAGAGGAGATTTTATTTTGTCCTTTGAGTGTGTTCCCCTACTTTGCAAAGAAGAGCTCTGGTCAGAGTCTCCAGATGATGACAGACACCCTGTGTTTATGTGTTTATGTGTTTGGGCTCGTGGCTCATGGCACATCTCTGTAAGCCAGTTGTACCTGCAGGTATGGTGTGGTGAACCAAGCCTCTTCTTTGGGAAATGAAGTTCATGTCAGGGGGTTGGTTTCATGGGAATACATTCCCAGTGAAAGGCACTAGTGCACCACACAAACTCATTTGAGTGGAATTCCGCAGAGTTCAGCTGCAGTTCATTAACCCACTTTTAAAGCACTTGTGAAATGTGCTTTGTGCCTGCTCTCTCCACTACTAATTTAAAAGTTGAACTGGAGAGAAGCTTGGACTTGTACTTTCTTTCGTGCTTTATTCTAAAACACAAGAAAACAGACAACTTCAATTGTTTTTTGGTAATGCCATTCAATATTCAAGAGCCTTGCTCAAATTTATTCAAGTGTTGTTGATCTTAAAAAAAATGTCTGACTACCATTCTGTATTCATGTTTCTAGGAGCAAAAGAACTTTAAAAAGTGAGAGAGGGGATTATACTTCTTAATTTGGTGGGAATACCACATCTACTTATGGTTCATTAATTCTGAAAGAATTAAAGAAATTGAAAGAAATATGTATTTTTTTTCATTTCAGCTACTGTCTAGATGATAAAATAGACAGCATCTTCAACATTAGCTTTTGAACCACAGAGGGTTGCATTGTGTATTTTACAGTGATAAATGAGGAATTGTTGAACTACTGGAAGTTGTGTATAGTTAGCTGGTCTTTAAATAATTAAAGATTAAATAGTACCAGCTTCACTGTATGCAGTGCTCCTAATGAGCCTCAAGCTGTTCTTTCTCTATTATTGTGGGGTTTCTTCTTCTCTCAAGGCCTCCCCCTGCCCAGCTTTTTTCCACTTCCTAGAATGATTAGTAGGATTTGAAGCAAATTGTAGGCAGAATCAGGCTTTCCCAGCTGCACCCAAACAAGCTCAGTGACTGGAAAGTCCCATTAAACATCTCCTGTTGAAGAGCTGTGCTTTGGAGACAGCAGCTCTGCATCTGCTGCAGCAGGGAGATGGGAGACAGGCCCAGCTTGGTGAGGAGGACAAGCAGTCACTGGCCTGGTGCCATTTGGTGGGGTCTTTGTGTGGAGTGTTGACCTCAGTGTAGAGCTGGCATTGGGGTGTCTCCAGGGCTGGGCAGCAGCTGGCTGAAGGGGCTGCTTGGTTGAACAACCTCAAGCATGGTAGCCTAAATTCTGCCTGACCAGAGCAGGGCTTTGGCCCTGGGTGTCAGAACCCAGGAAATTCCTCTGGCTGCCCTGGAGGGCTTGAGCCCCAGTCTGGGGGGCTCAGAGACCTTGGCACAGAGCCCAAGACCCCTGTGCCTTTGATTTAGCCCTTGGAAAAAACAATTACCAACCTTTATATAAAGAATTACAAGTCAAGAAAATGTAAGTAGAATAATAGTTAGTTTGTCATGGGGTGAAAAATCAATTTTTGAGGTTTTTAGAATGGGGGCTTGGGGTCCCAAGATGGAGGAATTTGGGCATGCCTTGTCCTTTTTACTTCTTCTTCCTAGCCTACATCTTCTGGGTGATGTTGGCATTTTTAGATTGGTTTAGAGCAGAAACTCACTGTCTAACATAGGTGATAGGTATTGGAAGGTTATTGTAAATAGTGTAGACATAGTTTTTAGTATAAAAAGATAACACTGCCTCTGAAGCGGCCTGCCAGACAAACCTGCAGCGAGTCAGAGAAAGAATGTCATAGATAAGAAATGATAAACAACCTTGAGAATGAGAACAGAAGAATCCTGACTCCTTCTTTGACTGCTGGGCTGGAAAAAGAGGCTTGTAGGTATCTCAGAGTCACTGTGAGCAGCAGAGATTCTGAGACCTGGGAAGTCCTGCTTGGCTGCTGGTTGTGTCTCAGAGCTGCCCTGAAGGCGGTGAAGCACCACTGCTGGCTGCACATGCCCCAGCTGCCTGTTTTGCTGCCCTGGGCATCCCCAGAAGGAAGGATTACTGTCTGGGGGGCTATCACATCACAGGAATGATCTGGGCGTGGTGGGTTCAGTTTGGGAATTGCAGCCCAGGCAGCCTGGAAGGACTGGGCAGAGTGTGGTCTGACTGCTAAGGCCTGAGGCACTTCACCTTCCATGTGACGGCCTCTGTCAGAGCCCTGATCCAGTGGGTGAGGCAGTGATGGGACATCAATGGGACACGGGATGCCTGCCTCAGCCAGGGAGTGCTAATCCATCTTCTCTCGTCCCTTGAGCCTGCTCCAGTGACTCATTTTGACTGTGGGTAGGTCACTTGCTGCCCTTCTTGTTGCAGCTGTGATGTTGTGCAGGAGGGACACAGAACTGCCCTGCAGTCCCTCTTCACTCTGCCATGAATGTTGGGAAGGATGAAAGTTTGACAAGAAAGTCTCACAGATTTATGCTTGGCAGAAAGTTTTTTGAATGTAGAATCGGAAGAAGGAATAGAAATGAAAGCAAGTTTTGATGTAGAAGAAAAGAATTGCTGAGCCAGTCTTACTGGATAACCAAGGAGGCAAAGGGCATGTTAGTTAGAAGGGGTTTTTATGATTTAGAGCAAAGGATAAACCCACCTCAAACAGAATAATTTTTTACCAAGGAGAGAGCACAGGCAAACAAGCCTGCCGATGTTGCAAGTAGAAAAAAGGTCTCAAAATTTTCCACTGCAAGAAAACTGAAAAACGACTTCTAGCTTTAACTATAATGTACTAACTTTTAGTGATTGGAGAATAGTAACATGAATATGGCAATCTAGTAGTTATGATAGGCTATAGATAAAAGTTAGGGTATAGATTGGTTCTTCTGTATTCAGATGCTCAGCAAAGAAAAGTATATAATGCATTTGTAGCTTAAACTAAGGGTCTCCAGGCCTGTCTGCAGCTGGAGCTGAGAGCTGTAGGCACAGGCTCTGTCACCCATGACCCTGGACTGCTGTAACCTCTTGTATGGAATAAACTGCATCTTGAAGAGCCTCCTTGAGTCCCACATCTCTCTTTCAGGCTCCTACTCATGAGGATGCTCACCCAGGGAGTGGGGTCCTGAGGCTTGGTTGCTCAGGTTGCAGACAGGCTCCAGGGTAAAGCATTCACATCCATTTATTTGAAAACCATTCACAGGAAGGGATGCTGGCTCCACACAGATGAAGATTTCACCTGTAATGTCTACAGGAGGAATAATTTCAGAGCTATACCTGTCTTCAGTGTTCTCTGTTGTCTAAAGTAGCTCTTAGTTGGTATCTGAGATAGGCTTCTGGATTTCTCTGGGAAGACCAGCTCCAAAACTTTCTAGGTATATACAACTTTTTTATATCAAGTAATTCAAGATTAATTCAAAAGTCAAGGAGACACTGTTGCAATAATCTAATGTGATTTCCTGTAGCATAAAAAATATAATCGTAGTAAATATTTTTTTTTTAAATAATAGTATACCCAGACTTATTTTAGGAACCAGACAGCATTTTAACTTCTTTAATTCCTAGCAAAGGAAATCTTTAGGGCCATCCTACTAATTAATTACCTTTGCTATGTATGCTTGTGTGTCTTTGAAAGTTGAATATATCTAGTGACTTTTGTAGTGACTGATTATCTTGATACCATTGTTTTTTAGATTGGGCAGTCCTTTTCTTCCTCACCTTCCTTCCACCTTCCTGCAGGCTGCATTTTGTTGGTGAAACCTTGTGTTTTCCAGTATTGTATGACAGCTTTCTCTAGGATACAGTCTCAAGAAGTTTAAGGTAATGTAGCTTGTGTTGTTAGTTGCTGCCCTTATTGCTGCATGCACGTTCTCAGCCTGAAGTGTGTCCAGGGACACTGTGTCACTGAAAATAGCTGGTGTACCTGCCCATGCTTGCCTGGAGGCATGCAGCCATGGCTCTCTGTAGGTGCAGAGCTCGTCTGTGCCCCCAGTCAGGTGCTGCAAAGCAATGAGAGTTTGGCTCTCTTGGTCCCTGGGGTGTCTAGCCCCACTGCAGAAGGAAAGTAGCTTGGGAAAAGTATGCAGCATAAACAGGGATTGGGAGTGACAGGTGTCAGCAGGAGCCACAGAGGGGATTCCAGGGATTAGGGGCAGTGGAAGGAAGGGGTATCTCAACTGCCATATGCCTTTACTCTGCATGTGAAACTACTTGATGAAATTAAGGAGCAGTTTCTTTTTATAATCTAAATGATGTTAAACCAGATGTAATTTGTGAGCTTAGAGAGGGTGCCTGGAGCTCATCCCTGTGGAAGTGGGGGTGTCCAGGCCAGGAGGACCCTCCCTGGCTGGAGGGACTGCCTTGCCCCTGGTGGACTTGCTGGAGTGTCGAGCCAGGCTATGACTCCTAGCTCATATAAACATACACACTGGAGTGTGCTAAATCCATCATTATCTCATTTTGTGCTAAGAAGTGCATATGCTGTAAAGGAAAATCTTTCCTTTTGCTTCCAAACCTGTAGCAAACAATTCACCCAGGCTGATTACATGATTAGCATGTACAGCTCTATGGCCTGTCCACATGTACAGTGTGAAAGTGCTGAGGGCTTTCTTTCACTTGGCATAAGGCAACTGAAGAATGGACTATTCAAACTCTGAATAGCTTTACTTTTGACTTAATTAAAAAAAGACCAATGAGAAAACTGCTGGTGGCCTCAGGGCTTTTAGGGTTTCTTTTTTGCAGGAATTATTGTGATCCAGACACAGTAACTAACACTCAGAGCTTCTCAGAGTTGAATTTGAATCATCAGTGACAAAAATGGGGTAAAGTACATGGTTCTCAAGCAAATTCAAAAGGTACATAATAGGTAATTCTTTGTGTGAACACTGCAGTGTAGGGGGAAACACCCATTTGAGGAGGGGGAAGGTTGTAATGTGCATTTGTACAATGCAAATTCTTTCTGTTTTGACTGGTTCAGTGTACTGTTGATATGAAATTTTAAGTTGCCAGCAGGTATTTATTTGGTAGCATATGAGTGAAATACTTCATTTTCTGCTTTGAAACTCCAGCAAACTCTGTGATTTCAACACTTTCTGATGGCAACAAAGTCCTCTCAGCACTGCTGCTTGTTTTAAAGAAGTCCATGCCAGTGTATATTGCTCACATCTCTAGCCTGCGCTGATTTTTCGCATCACTTCATCTGCTCCTGCTGGAGAAGGTGGGATGTGGTGGGGCAGGACACTCTGAAGCATGTCAGTAATTCAGGCTGTGTTGGCAGGGCACATCTCCTTCCCAAGCTGGGAGGAGTCATGGTGCATGAAGCTCATGGCAGCCTGCAGATGTCAATGTGTGTCACTGTGATTGTGGCAGCCCCACGGCAGGGAGTGTGCTGTGCATGCTGCTCCTTCTCCATGGGCAGGGCATGGAGCAGAGAGTGCTCAGTGCTTGCTTGGGATGACACAGTTCTTCAGCTTTAGCAGCCAAGGCACGTGTTTTAAATGCACTTTCCTGCTTGCTGGATCATCACCATCAGATGAATTTGTAGCAAGAGCTGTTCAGCACAGCCAGGGCAATCGAAGCAGGACATCCAACAAAGCAGAAGGCCAAAGCACCTCAGTGACAGGACAATGTCCCCTCCAGGTGTTTACAAATGGTGCTGTTATCTGCTGTGGAGGATGACTCCGTTGGTATCACAGCTGCTTGGTTTTTTGGTTTGGGGGATTTTTCTCCCCCACAACCTCACTTGCAGTAGATGAATGGCTTAATTAGCGTGTCTGTTCTGAAACCTTCAAGAGTTGCAGGAACTATAAAGAAAAATGTGAAAGGCTTCATCTAGCACTAAATACCCTTCAAAACCGGAAATTTTACTAAACCGGAAATTTTACTAAACTTATATCTGTTATTGTCCCTGCTCTATTTACAACTGCCAATGATTTTTAGCTCCCAAACATTAGAATAATTTCTTATTTGAGAAGAGCTGCATCCTCTCTTTCTGCCTGCAAGCATGCCTGCTCTTCACCATAGCTCTGAGAAATGAGTCCCATTTAGGAGTGGGTTTTGTCAGTATTTCCAGAGGGTTTGGTTTTTCCTGCACACCTTGTGTAGCTCAGGAAAGGGTTGTGTTGGTAAGGCTGTGCTCTGGACTGGCACTGGCCTCCCTCCTTTGCCCTTCCTCTTGCCTGGAAGGAGAGAGGCCCTCTCCAGTCTGGGAGATGCTGCAGCACAGTAAAAGTTCTCATTGTGTAGAACTAATTGAATAAGTGGGAATTTTCCACACAGTGGTTTTGGAAGATAGGTCCAATTCTGAAGAGGAACAAATGCAGAACAGTTTTCTCAGGACTTTGTTTTTGTGTGTGATGAGCCTATATCCATGTCCTAGTAGTACACTGTTCTTTCCAAGTTATTTTGGCCCATCTTGTCATGAATAAATGCTTCACAGAAATGCTGTGAGCTGTAGTGTGGGCAGACTGAGAAAGCAATAAGTGAATTAAAAATTGTGCGAATTTTTGAATTTTAAAAATTAAGTGAATTAAGAATTGTGCATACATTCTGTGAAATTACTACTGTGTTGTGTCAAATTATTGTAATATGTGACATTACATGATGAAAAGATGTTGGTAATGTAAAGCAAATTACTGCTCCACCGTGGTTTTGTTTGTGGCATACATGCAGTTTCCAGTGTATCTCCTCAGTCATGGTTCCCTTCAAAACACTGATTTTTACTGTTTTCTTTTAGAAATTAGGGTCTTCAGTAAAACTGCTTAGAGCAAAATGTTGGCAGGAGAGTAGAAGTATTAGCAATAATCCAAAATTACTATTATCAGTGATTCTGTTTTAAACAAACAATCAGTCAAACAAAAAACTTCTGCCACTGCTTTCTGACTGTTTAATGGAAATGCTGAGTGTATTCAGAACACAAGGTCTGGGAACTGCATGCTCCAGTTTTTTTTCTTTTAACTCAAAAATCTTACCCCTTGATCACAGAAGCACCACTTAAAATTCCTCATGACCTTACCATACCCAGGTAACTTCTTTATAAGTGATGCAGCTTCCATCTCCCAGTCTCCAAGGGATAAGTCCTACATCTGAGGGGAATCCTGTACCAGAGGAGAGTATTTGGGTAAAGAAACAAATGGCAAAAGTTTTAGTTGTAAACTACCTTATTCTTGTAATACTGGTTCTTAGGCTGCAGGAGGATTTTGAGCATTGTAATTTGGAGAGATTCTGTGCTCTTTAGCTGTGGTACTTTTATGGGCCAGTGACTTTCCTATCACCACTCCCAGAGAGGGAGAGTCTCCTCCTAACATGTTCTTCTGAGCTCTGCTGCTCAGTTGTGTGGGATTTTATGTCTTTGTTTGGCACCAGTGTTATTCAATCATAGAATTAATGTTGGGGTTTGAATAAAATTCAAAGAAGTAATGCTGTGGTGGCCAGGAAATACGATACAAATTTTCTTTATTAATTTCTTAGACCTGTCACTGTAAAAGAAGCACCACTGAAAGCGCTGATGAATGATGTTGGATGCCTCACTGCAAGAGCAGGGCTTTTAGAGTATTGACTTCTGTGGCTCTTGTGAGGGGAAAAAAAACCTAAACTACTTTGATATTCTAGAGAATCTGATAATTTTGATAACAAGATAGTTCTTAGTTTCCTTGCCATTCTACCAGGAAAAGAACCAGACAGTAAGGCTTTGGAAGGTTTCAATACTGATTACACCACTAATATATTCTGTTTTTCCACTTTCTACCATGTATAATCTCGCATTGAGGTACGTATTTTTATTTTAAAAGACAGATATGGAAAGCTAGTTTTGATTTTTTGTTTTTAGATTTATCTTGGAGTTTCTTTCATGCTTCTTGGTTCTGTTTTTTCCTTTGAAAACTCTTAGGAATACATCACCATATGAAAATGAATACCATGTTTCACATTTTAGAGTGTTGAATGATAAAAATATGTGGCCCATGGCATGAAATTCTATGATGTAGAACTTTGAATGTTGTAAAATTGCTTTGTAAATGTCCCTTGAGTCATATTTTGCAGGACTACTTGCTTTCTGTTCTAATAGCATAATCTGTATCAGGATGCCTTTAAGCCTTGTCATCTTCCCTATATATGACAGGGTTTTTTACCTGTTATCCTTGGAGTAGAAAAGACCCTGTGACACTTGGGTTTCCCTTGCTGTGGTGTTTGGGGATGGAGTTTGCTGTCCCCAGGAACAGAGAGCAGAGAGTTGAGAGAATGCTCAACCCATTAATGAGAATGATTTGACCGAAATCCAGAGGGAGATGGAGAAGGTGAACAAGGAAGAAGAGTTCACTGTCTCTTCTTGTTAAAGAGCTGGGTAGGACATTTAAAAGGCTCTCAGGGAGCAGGGTCTGGACCAACAAATCCTTGTCAGCAGTGAGGCTGTACAAAGGCTTGTCACAAGATGCTGTGAATGCAACACACAGCTTTACTTGGATTCAGTGGCAGTTCAGTAGTTGCTACTCAGATCACAGATACAGAAAACATGATCTTCAGCTGAGTGAATATTAAAGTTTGATCCTGGAATCACAGAGCTTCAAGGGTAATTGGATCTTAATGCAGTCTGTGGTTTAGGCACTAAAACTTTGATAAAATTTAATTGATGAAAATAATTTTATAAGTAATTCATCTCTTCTTCACTTGTCCAGATCAGAGGAAGCTACAGATGACATGACCAAAGTCAACACAATGCATGAGCTGATGAGAGACAATGCTGAGAACATTAGCTGCTTCGTTGCTGGAAATCCTAAGTGCAGCTTTACTACCAAGAGACCCTGATGTTATGTGATCACCAAGCACAGTTTGCAAGAATGGAAAACCAAAGGAAAACCAAAACTAGTTGCGTCTCATAAATAAAAGATTTCAAGATTCAGCTGAATCAAAAAATTATTCCAGCCATGGGAGAAAATGCAAGTTTTTGGGAAAGTCTGATATATGCACATCCTACGTGTACCAGCTGGAAGCAAGAGGCAGAGGGATCTATCTACCACCTAGCCAGTATTTTCTTTGTCGTGGGCTTCATGGGTGGAAGTGGATTCTTTGGGCTCCTCTACGTCTTCAGCTTGCTTGGACTGGGCTTTCTCTGCTCTTCTGTCTGGGCTTGGCTGGATGTGTGTGCTGCTGATATATTCTCCTGGAATTTTGTACTGTTTGCTATTTGCTTTGTCCAGTTCGTTTACGTTACCTACCAAGTCCGGAGTGTTGCCTTTGACAGGGAATTCCAGGAACTCTACAGTGCTCTCTTCCAGCCTCTGGGAATTTCCTTGACTGTGTACAGGAAGATTGTCTTGTGCTGTGATGCAGAAGTGGTTACCCTGGAGAAGGAGCATTGTTATGCCATGCAGGGCAAAACACCTATTGACAAACTGTCCTTGCTTGTGTCAGGCAGGTTGGTATTGCTTTGTTCAGGCTCTCTGCAAATACCTTTATTTTCCTCTCCTTATTGAAAATGAAAGAAAAAAAGGAAAAAGCCTGGTTTGTGTATTGTTTGTTTATTTTTCAGTACAATAAATTAAATATTAATACAAATAATATAAATATTAATAGGTTAAATACACTTGTCTAGGATAGTACTAGCATAAAAACACTGAGCACAGAACCTGAAATATCATAAAGAAAAGAATTTTTTCAGGCTGCTGTATCATATCATTTAACAGGTTAGGCAGATTAAGGGAATAAATGTGGATTTTCAGTGTTCAGGTTATGGCTTGCTCTCTGTCTACTGCCTAGCTGATGAGCACAGCATCTGTCCTATTTTTCTTTACTAGTATCATCTGAAATGGGACAAAAAGTTAGTTACAAAACTGAGATAAACTGTTTAATAGAGATCTTGACTTTGATATAGATTGTGTTTGATTGCTTTCAAAGGGGTGGGAGAAGGGTATCAATAAGGAAGAGAAAAAGACTTAAAAGTGCCCTTTCATTACAAGAGGATGTAGCTGAGCCTTGTCAAGACTTGCAGACCTGGGTCTACAGTTACTGTATACTGTGGCCAGTGTTAGACCCTGAAGCAGTAAATCCACCTGCTTGTACTCCCTGCTTCCTGGAGAGCCTTCTGGCAGCCTTGCTGATGCTGTCCTGGAGGGGAACATCAGCTTTTGTACTGTATGCAAAGCAGGGGGCAGTCCCAGACCACCCCGAGAATAGGTTGGACACCCAGAGGTGATGGACACGGGGGGTCCTTGATGGGACACTTGGTGGGTGGGTGCTTTTTGCTCCATGGACACATGGATCCTGTGGGCAGCTCGACACTCAGCTGATTTAGGACTACCTGCAGTGAACCATATGGATTGTGGGCAGTTTTCCTTAGTGACACCCTGGTTCACAGAGTTCTTGGGAGCTCTCTAGGAAGTACCTCATGGAAGTTGCTTTTAGTCTTACCAAAGGAGAGGTATCCATCCTTCTACATGCCCAGCCAGAGTTCCTGCTGCCCTTCACCATGTGGTGCAGGGCTGCTTGTGTGCCTTCCTATTTATTTGTTATTTAAAAAGTAGCAAGTAAAGAAGTTTTTCTTTGGCATTTTCAGAAGGCCACAGCATTCACACAGAGATCCCATAATGCCAGGCTGTTCTTCTGGCTCCAGACATAGTCCTGTGGCCATGTAATTCCTGTTGAGCATGGAGAGAGGCCTACCTAACACATGCCATGGAGCACTCCTGCTTCCCACTCCCAGTTTTTGCCACTTTGTTCTCTCTAAAATGAGTATTTGCCAAAACTAGAAGTAAATCCCATGGTTTTCAGGAGAAGCAGATAAATGCTGTTATGGGCATTGGTCTTTCACTTCTGCAGTGCATGGTGGCCTTTTAATGGCAAAGCTTGTGCATCACTGCACACACCTACCACAGAGAGAATAATGGGTTTTGAAAAAGGCCTGGAAAGATTTCCCTTTCAGTTGCATGATTGTCTTGTATTGTCTTTCAACTGGCCTGAGCAAGTTGGGTTCAAAAATATAATTAGGATAATTATAATTGGCCATTGATTGCTTTTTCATGCTTTCAAAGCTATATTTAAATTCCTCAAACAGTTGAAACAGCACATTCTTGTGGTAGTCATTGCTGGTGCACAGGTAGTGCTAACAAATTAACACATCTTATCTTGGTAGGATCAGAGTGACAGTTGATGGGGAGTTTCTGCATTATATTTTTCCTCTTCAATTTCTGGACTCTCCTGAATGGGATTCACTGAGGCCCACAGAAGAGGGAATTTTCCAGGTAAAAGTTAAGGGGTTTCCTTCCTTTTTTCATTTTTTTTTAGTGCTACTGGAAAGTGTTCAAGGACTGTTTGATTTAGAAATGAATTTGTTCAGTTGTGGGTTTCCTTTGGGATACTATGCAAACAAGGGGCATCCCATTAGTTTGGGAAGTCCTCTTTATCCACTGGACTGGTTTTGCTGTTTGTGCCTTGTTACAACAAACAGGGGTTTTCTTAAAGCTAATATGGGAGGTTAATCTGGGAGGTAGGCTCTGTTTGCATTCTCTGCTGTGCTGATATTCAGCCCTGAGAAGCCAGGTTTCCTCAGGGTGGGAAGAAGCTGGTGCTGTAGAGGTTTCCCAGTGGGAGATGAGCCAGGGGAGGACGTGCCTGGCACACAGCTTGGCACGGGTGACAGCACAGGACACGGTGTCAGCTGCGGTGCCCCTGCGCTGCTGTCACTCGCCTGACGCGCTGGCTCCTGTCCCTGTTGGATCTGATGTCTGCTGTCACGAGAACAAATGGCATTTGTTGAGAGCTTTCTTTAGACCTGCCTTTTCAGCTGAGGCTGCCAAGAGTGGAGCAGGGAGTGCAGGGCTGAACCAGGGCATCCATGTGGCACTGAACAAGGCATGCCATATGGGCACAGGCATATTGTCACTGAGGTTAACTAGATGTGATCACTTAGTCCATAGCCAGTCACCTTTCTCATTTGTCTTTTGCATACAATAACTTACCCCTCCCACACAGAATCACAGAATAATGAGATTGGAAGAGGCCTCTAAGATACCTCCCAGAGCTCTCTGGCTCGGTTAAAAGGCTCTAAATTGCAGTAGACAGGTTCTGCTGGGAGAGGGGGGTGCCTTCTGAGCAAGGGCAGCAGCAGCAGCACCTTGTCACCTGGCTGTTCAATTCTCTCTTCTCCAGGTAACGCTCACAGCAGAGACAGACTGTCGCTACGTGGCCTGGAGGAGAAAGAAGCTCTACCTGCTGTTCGCTAAGCACCGCTTCATCTCCCGCCTCTTCTCCATTCTGATCGGGAGCGACATCGCCGAGAAGCTGTACGCGCTGAACGACAGGGTGCACGTGGGCCAGGGCTTCAGGTACGACATCCGCCTGCCCAACTTCTACCACGTGGCGCTGCCGGAGCCGCCCCCGGTGCCGCCGCCGCCGCCGCCGCGCCCGCACCGCCTGCAGCGGGGCTCCCCCCGCCGCCCGCCCGCCGCGCCCGCCAACTGCGGCTCCTTCCTCGCTCCCTCCTAGGCAGGGACACCCTGCCCCGGCCACTCCTCACAGCCCCGCCGCAGGAAAATGGGAGCTGAGAGACGAAAGCAGGTGAAGCCAAATCTGACTGACAAGTGCCATTAACTGTTATGAGTAGAAAAGCTGCCCATTTTTTTAAAAGGTTGCAGAGTTCACAGGTTGGGCTAGTTGCTGCCAGAGTGGAGTTCTAACTGTTTGTTATTGTAATCACCTGTCATCTTCATTAACTACCTGTTGTGGATGGTTAAGAATTCCCCGTTTTGTCTGTGCACCCTGCTGCTTCCTGGAGGATGGCACCCAGACGGTGAAGAGGAGGAGACCTCGGAGTTAGCATGCAACGGGAGAAGCCCCTCACCAAACCTAGCCAAAACCCCTAAAACAACGAGCCAACACAAAATTGACGAATCAAAGTGATGACTAGACATGAGGAACAGAATCCAGTATCTGCTAAGACCCTTTTTACCCCTCACCCTAAAAGATGTCGGCTAGACAGAGGACCTCGAATGTTGAACCAGACATTGGGGAACGTGGGGATGCTCTCGTGAGGATACAACTCCCAGCTATGCCCACAGATCAGTGGACAAAGCTGCGCTCTTCCTCCTCCTCCTCCTCCTCCTCCGAGTCACTCCTGGGAGCAGCGGCGCCGTGAGCGCAGCCCTGTCGGTTCTCCCCACCCGACTGCATTTTTACTGTCTGTGCAATATGTTTACTTTCTGTTGATACTCCTTCATCTCTTTTGTTTTGGTGTAGAACAAATCATAACAGTATGAGGTCTTATTGCAATTGTGGTGGCCTCTGTGGTGGCGTGTTGTTTTGTTTTGTTTTGTTGTTGGTGTGTTGTTTTTTTTTTAAAGCAAGCCCATTGTAATTATGTTTTCCTCAAAAAATTTTGCCACAGTGAAATATAGTCAGAATAGTCAATGAAAACAACTGAGTTTTCATTTTCCTGTATTTTCCTCAAAAAATTTTGTCACAATGAAATATAGTCCGAATAGTCAATGAAAACAATTAAGTCATCTTCAAAATATAGCAACTGGTTTAGAATGTTCTTTTTTTTGCCATGTGAACATTCTCTCAATTTACATGAAAACTGTTGCTGAAAAAAAAGACCAAGGAAAGATTGCATTGGGTTTGTTTCTTAAAGAAATGAAAGATTTTGAAATGCACAGCAAGATTGTTAAAAATCCAAACAAAACAAAACAACAAATTGTGTCCCATGAGTAATTGGTTTCTCTCTGACTGTCCTTCAGAGGTAATACGTGAAAACAAATGTAAGTGTCATTGCTGGCATTAGAAAAATACAAGAGCTGTAACTGCTGCAAATACAGCTTAGGGAAATGGTTGTGTAGCATTTCTGATGGAATGTGATGCTATAGGACCTGGGGTTCTGCAGTGTCAGCGCCCTTTGTGACATGTACAATAAATAACGTTAATCAATTTACTGCCAAACCACTGGAGTTTGTTTTATAATATTCCTTTTAACTATGTTTGTCAGGAAGAGACTAGAACACCTGCAGCAATAAATGCAATTTTTAACTGACACATTCTTGTTTAGCTTCCAGAGTCACTTTTCTGTGCCTATGAAACTCTTGATTCAAAAGATGTTCTCTCCCTAATTCTGTGGTGGTTTAATGACATAAGGGAGCCTCAGATTGCACTTCAGTAGGAGAGAGTTCGTTCTGACCCTCGGGGTCACTGTGCCTTTGAAGAGAAGTGTCCAAATGTCTTTGCTAACTCACCTTCTTGCTGCTCTGCCTGATGCCTGCCAGTAATCAAAAAGTAAGAAGCATTACTATTTTATGAGAATGGATTGCTGCTTGATATGTCTGGAAGTAGATAATATTTTTAATATTTTAAAATTGCTGGCTTGTTTGGTAGGATGACCGCTGTGTACTTCTCTATGTGTGGGTGTACATATAAGTTCAGACCTTGTGAGTTGTTTCTGGAGGACTTAAAATGATGATACAATCTTACACTTGAAGGATAATCATGCTGTATGTATAAAAAAGCTATTAGGAGTGACGTGAAACACTACCTGTTTGAAGGACATTTAGAGTGTAGAGCAGATATGATTGTACAAGTTTTGCTTTTAGGTTTATGTTGCTTCCTCTGAGAGGAAAACCAGCCAAACATAAATACCCCAGAATGCAATGTGATAATCCCCAAATCATTCTCATAACCCAGCCAGGCAGTGTATTCTGTATGTACTGTTTAATGCTTGAAGTCCCTGAGACACAGAGCTACTTTGTCTTGGCCAAAAGGGAATTGGAAAAAATGCAAACAGTTCACTGATGGCTTTTAATGACCTGTTCAGATGATAACTAAAGCACAAAGTGCCAGAGGCTGGCAGCATGTTGTAAGGATGTACATCCGTGTAACAGTCTACAAACATGAAAATATTTTAAATGCATAAAAGAGATCTTATTCTAGACTTAGGTGTAATAGAAATAATTTATTAGTGTTCTTCTTGGTTTTCTTGGATATTTTGGTTTGACCTATTTATTAAAGAAAAGTTGTCTTTACTAAATTCTGACCCTACTGAAGTTAATTAGCTTGATCATCTTCACCTTAAAATAAGACTAAGGAGTCTTACTTACCCAGTTTCTATGTCAAGCTTATGTATTGTATTTAAGCTGTAGCATACTGCTTAGAAAGATACTGGGGAATGATGGGTGCTTCATGACATACTTTGATATTTTTTTCTTTTTTGTGACTGTTGTATGCTTTGGTTTCTGTCACACACTTTCCAAACACAATCTTCTGTGATGCTTTTCTCTGCTGGAATTGGTTACTGTCAGAAATCTCTACCAGGACATGTCTGAGTCAATATCTGAACATACTCTTAGCTAATCTTGTTTAGGTGTTGCTACTGTGCTTTCTGGGCTTTGAGTCATTTTTAAAAAATTGTTTCTAGTTTTCTAGCATCTGTTTGAGACATGACTAGCAGAACATTTGAGCTGGAAAAATCAGCTGTAAAATAGATGTCTACAATAATCTAAGTACACACAAAAGGTCTGGAAGCAAGACAGAAGTTCTCTCTATCTCTGTTTTTATTTTAATCTGGACAGTACTTCTAAAACATACAGTGAAATATGCTCTGGAATGCAACTCATAAACCAGTGTTTTGGGAGGGCTGTATAATCTCCCTAAATGAAGACATACTCAGGATGATGACAGTGAAATTAGACAAGTTTTGTGAGATCATAAACACCCAGTCCTTAGAGAGTTGGGTAGACAACTCTCCAGGCTGAGAGTTGCTCAGCCTGGAGAAGGCTCCAGGTGACATTTTACTGCTGCCTTCCAGTACTTAAAGGGGCCTGCAAGAAAGATGAGGACAGACTTTTTATAGCAGAGCCTCTTGTGAGAGGACAAGGGCTAATGGCTTTAAATTCATTAACATATTTAAGGATATATTTAGGTATAAGGAGGAATTTATGAGTAGGATGAAACACTGAAACAGGCTGTCCAGAGAGATGGTGGATGCCTGGTCCTTGGGAACATTCAAATTGGATGGAGCTCTGGGCAACTTGATCTATTTGAAGATATCCTCACTTATTCAAGGGGATTGGGCAAGATGGCCTTTAAAGGTCCCTTCCAACCCAGACCATTCTATGATTCTATGATTATTTATAGGTTAATAAACATTTGGAGCCAGATGAAGTTCTGACTTGAGCATCATCCAATTTATGCCCATGTTACAGCTCAGAAATAACTGTTAGTGACATGATCAGATTCCTTCATAATTGGTTTAAACAAGTGGATACTTGAGTCCCTGCTGCTATCAGTGAGTCCTTTTCTTGATCCTTCAGTGATTCCCCTGTACTCACATTTTACATTTTTACCAGTTTCATAACCTTCTGTGGAGTTATGTCTAGATGTATGTGCTGCTATGGGTAAGAGTGATGATGTGGTCATTCATGAGTTGATTTTTATAAATTTTTGTAATTATATGGACATCATGTTGGAATTGCCCTCACAACCTGCAGAAGGGTTCAAATTTGTATAAGGTAAGAAACTGTGCCCTAGGACAGTCCAAAACAGAGGGGGAGGAGGAGTAGAGGAAGAGACAACAAGATTTCATACAAATTTTATCCAAGAGAGGTTTATTTCAAATTGGACTTCTGGCAAATTAGTTTGTTGGGTGCAGCAATATGTAGTTAGAGCTTCAAAACAAGTCTTGCCTACTAAGGAGCATGGGTCTGACCTTACAATTCTTTCATTGTGTAGTATTTTTTTAACTACTAATGGTGTAAGTACAGGTAACAGGTTCCATCATGCAACTACACTCACAGCTACAGAAACTATGGAATAACCAGAGGATACATCCCAGTGTATTGTTGTAGCTAATACACTATGCAAGGCAAATTTTAAGTTTTTAAAGAAACAGGTTATTTTATTCAGCTGCCTGTGATAACAGAGGCTGTGCTTTGTGGCTGAGGAGGGGCCATCCAGGATCTGTGTTTTCAGGAACTATTTTCCTTGCAACGAAGCAAATTGTACACATAGAGATATGAGCTCCCCTAGGATTAAAGTGGGGAAGCTGAATACATGCTTGGATGGTATTGCACAGATTTGCCATACCACAAAAAAGACATATGCTTGTAGTAATTAAATAATATGTTGACGCTACATTTTCAGGAAAAAAAGTGCTCTACAGATTTTGCTTATTGTGAGTGATAAATATAAGATATATTTGGTCTCAATGTACATGAAGTATTAAAACACAATATTGTGTTGCTCATATGAGCTGATATTGCAAACCATGTGTTAAAAGTGAAACAAATCTGCAGCTTTTTATATAGAAGAAAACTATTTAAATAGGAAAGGAAAAAATTAATATCTATTTGTTGAATTCAGATCAGAGTAATATTTTTCTTTCTATTCCTGTAATAATTGAATGCATATTTTTCCTCCCCAGCTGTTACTGCATAACAGACTTTTTTTTACTATACAACAAAATACCATATTAAACTGATTTGTTAATCCTCTTGAAAGTGCTTACCTTATTTACATTAATATGCATTAAAATATAATAAGTTCAGGGCTTGTAAGGAAAAACAACCTTTCTTTCTGTTTGTCTATTGTCAGATTAACTTTCCTTTCTTTTAGACTTTTTTATCCCATCAATTTCTACTTGCTGTAATTCTGCTTCTGTGGGAATCAAAAGATGTATTGAACTTGACATGTAAATGAAGCCACCTCATGCTGATGAATCAAACCATGTAGGTGGAGCTTCATCAGCAGGAGTGTGTAGGAGAAAGGCAGCACAAGCAGGTCATCACTCAGCTCTAGATTTTTGGGGTTGTGTCCCAAACCATGGCTAGCAATGCCCTCCTAGAGGGTCATGTGGCAGATGGTTCTGCCAGCAAAGGGTTTGGACCCAGACCATCTTTCTGCAAGCTACAAATGTTGTTAAACCTTGCTCTGGAGTGGGAAAAAAAAAAAAAAAGATGGGACTTTCCCAAAACCTTGTGACCTTGTGAGAGCAGAAGGATTTTATAGCAGTTATTCCTCTGCTATGGATTCACAGGCAATATTTTTTAAGTTGTCAGTTGAACTGCATGCAGCTCCTAATTTGAGGGATCAGTGGTGTATTGTAGGAACAGGACTATTTCACTACCCGAGTGGGGTTTTGAAGACAAATGGTGATAAAAGATAGATGACCAAAAACTAAGACATCAAAGTCATATAAATAATCAACTGCAATAAAATAATGGTGATAAATAACTAATGGTGATAAATAAACTACTTCAGCAGTGAATCTCATACTTTTCATTGTATCCACTAGTGACTCTCCACCTAAACTTGTCTAAATCTGGGGGATATAATAATTTTCTGGGAGTAAAAGGGACATTAGGCCAAGAAAGACACTGAGGCAAAAATCCCATCTAATGGATAAATGTTTTAACCATGTAATTGTGTAGAAGTGGGCAGCACCATCCCCTTCTACAGAAAATGCCCCTCACAGGCAAGCATCAAAGCATCTCAGGTCTGTGAAAGGAGGTGAGCAGGTTCCTGCCCCCAGGCAGGGATTTTGTGGGGTGATCCCAAGCAGCCTGCAGGAGTCTGGGCTCAGTGGGGATGAAGCACACATATCTCTTTAATATTTCCCTGTGTGGGTTTTAGGATGAGTGCAGGACAATCCAGACACCCAATGCTGCACTTGGACTTCCTGTGTCCAGCTGTAGGACAAGAGTGGGATACTGGCAGGTAAGATTTGGGATGAGTTTAAAACACATCAGATATGACCCTGTATCTTCCCATATGTGCTCTCTTACACTGGGTAAATTAAAAACACCTTAATCCATAACAAAAGTCAGGCAAACCAGTTCACCTCTGCCAGGATAGCCAAGGATGGGTACCAGCAGTTCCTACAGAACAGCTCTTGTGCAGGAATTCCTTGCTGCTGTGCTTTGGTCATCTCACTCTCTCACACTGAAATCTTGAAACCTTTTATGGAATCCAGTTGCAGTAGCTATTCTATTTTACTAAGAGAGAAAATATCTTGAGTACTTATTTTGAATATGAAGCAAAACTGTCCTGTTTTCATTTACAGAAAAGTTGAGACCTCTCAAATGATACTTTCAAGCAGATCTCACTAGTGAGGGGAATGAAGTGCTTCTTAAAAACAGTAGATATCCAGCACTCTGTTCCATTTATCACCGGGTCTCCATTTTATTGTTAATTATAGCTTTTTAAAAATATAGTGTTCTTACAGGGAATATGTTCATTATTTAAAGAATTAATGAGTAAGTACTCATAGAAAAAATACAGGAAATATTGCTACATAAAGTATTTTTACATTGGTTTTGATTTTACAAACTGTTAGTATCTTTTTGTTAACTATATTGGTTGCCATTTTTGTTCCAAAAGTACTTTTTACAGTGGTCTATGTACTTCAGCTACATGCAAAAGCAATAATCACATATACATGTATGTTTATTGCAGTCTGTCTCCCTGCTTTTTGCCCTATATAATAGGGTTTTGTTAGTTGATTTTTTTCTTTACAGAATGAAGAATTATAATAAACATTGTTCAGAAGACTGGTCTTATTTATTCATTGGAATTAGAAGAAAATATATTTAAAAAAAGAAATCTGTGTTTGCCTTTACTCTTAAAGATCAGGGTAGCAAGGAGCAGTTGTGGCAGGCTCTAACTCAGCACACATGTTGACAGTCCTTTACAATGTGCACAGTTTATTAAATTTAAACATGTTATCTCTTTCCATTTCAAAGTGCTTCTGAGCTAATATCTTTTCTTTCCCCTCACTGTGGAGTATCTTCACTATCAAATCATGTATGCTTTCTCTGTCACTTGTTAAAGTAATTCCTTAGACTCATGTTCAGCCTCCCCCTTTGTCATTGTTCCTTAAGTTTTTATGTTAGGTTTTTTTATTTTATTTTTTTAGTTCTGTCTGTCCAGAGATGTTAAACACTTGTTATTTAGTTATTTTTCATATCTTTATGTAAAATTCGAAATCCTTATCAATAATTTCTAAAATTCCTAGAAAATGGTTGATAGTGATACAAATATGCAACACCCTGAAGGTTCAATCCTAGCCTTTGCTTCTCAAAAACAGCCACAGTAGATATTAAAATGCACAGCTAAAAAAGGATTAACGCTGTAGCAAAACATTAATTGTCACTGTACCAACACCTAAATGTATGCATACATTTGTACTCTGACAGTATCTGTGATTCCTTTGGTCTGTACAGACACAGACTCACACAAGTTTGTAGGGATCTCTGCAGAGACAATGTTGAGAGCTGCAGCTGAAATGCATTCACTTCAGGATTAGTGCAGACATCTCTCCATGATTGTTTTGAACTTTATTTGTGCGTGGAAGTTGTCCAAAAAAGGAACAAAAAAATCACAGCCAGCTCACCCAGTGCTGCCAAATCTGCTGTAGTGAGGACCCCTAAAAATGGGCTGTCCCCCAGGGAGGGGACAGATGCAATGCAAAAGCATGGCTCCAACTTGTCCTCCAATTTTGCCTCACGTTAACAGAGAGCAATGTGTCCATAACTATTTGAGTTCTAGGCAATGTGGTCAGACTCCATATTTGGTATTCCTCTATTTGCAGAAAGGAGCAAACCCCCTGGGACAGGTGCCCATTATTCCCCAATGCCATTAGCAAGCTGTCCTGGCAGGGCAGGGACAAGTGTGCCATGGCTCTGCTTTAGGAAATCCAACCTGTTTTATATCAGCTCTCCTGGTTTTTTTGGGGAATCATGTGATTTAGGTAGAGCTAGAGCAAGCATAGCAGGCCCTTCTATCAAGTCCCAGAAAAATCACTTGCAAGCAGTTCATAGAAACTGTTCACTGTGCAATTTCAAATAATAAACACACAAAACAAAGTGTCAGCAGGGAGCTGCTCATGCAGAATTTGGGAACAGGGATAATTGTTCAGTGTGATTGAATAAATTGTTTACTGCACACAGTTTAGATAACTTTAATAGCAAACAATTTTACTCTGTCCTTATACCTCAGGATCATGTACCCTTTAGATAAACATCTATGTCAGCCATCTGTTAAACTTTGAATATTTTGATTATTGTAGAAAAAAGTTGGCTCCTGGCTCTAAGCTGGCCACAATCAGCTACTATGCTATTAGTCAGATACCTGGAAGCCCTGGGATGTGGTGTTTTATATCTTGGATTCAAACAAGAATTGTATTAACAGGAGACACCCTTCCTGCAGGTCTTGCATTGGAAGAATTGCCTGACTATACATCAGAAAGTGTCTGTCAGAGGGCCTGAGGTAAACATGCACATACTCCTGTTAAATAAACCTCCAGAATACTAAGGAGCTGAGAGATTATTTGTCATTCACAATCTCTTCCATACAAACTTCCTTCCCATAAAACATAATTCTTGAGGATGCTTTCAGGAAAAACACATAAATAAATTTTCTGTGGAAAATGTGTGTGATTTTTCAGTTATACAGCACAAAATTTCAGCAGGTGGGATGGGATTTGCTGGTGTATTTCATCCCACTCCAGACAGTTGTCAAATACACCCAGGATGAACTGCTTTCTAAAGGAGCCCACTTACAGACCCTATGGAGGGAATTTAAAAGATTAGTTTAGAGTAGATGCTGAGTACGCTTCCTGAAACTATAAATGGAAACATTTCATAGATCTTGCCATTGTCTGAAAATAGCCCTGTCAGCCTGGCACATCTGGGATCCTGAATACAAAGCATTTGTTCTCTTTAGTGAAAACTTTGCCTAAAAAAGGCTGTGACATTGGGCTCTCGTTTGGAAGAGGCACAGTGCTTGCAGTTTCACGAAAAGTTTCTTCCTCATCTGCTTAATAAAGTCTTCTTTTAAGTTTATCCAAGCTAAACTGAGAGACAGGAGGGGAAGGTTCAGGTCTCAGCTGTGCCTCTGAACTCCTGCCTGTCCTCTTCTGAGGTCCAGCACCTTCCTGCATTATCAGCAGGATGATATTTTCCCTGGAATACAGAGGAAAAGGCAGGCACCAAGAGATTAAAGTACACTGTTGAGGATCACAAAGCTGGCTGCTGGAGATAAGGAACAAGACTGAGCAATTTGCAACACTCATGTGACATTTTCTACTGTGGACTGTTATTGTGAAAAATAACTGTATGATTGGAGAAAGTACTTAAGCTATCAAGAATCTAATAGCAGAAGAAGGGGAAGAAGCTTGCATCAATGAACAGCTGTAACACCATTAGACCTGTCTCTGCTAACAAAATGCATCAATTCAACACAAATCTCCAAAAATTGGTCTGTCTGTCCAAAGCCAATTCCTCATTCTGTGTAAATGCAAACAGTTTTTAGTTCTTGCCTCTGCCAGATTAATTTGTATTTGCAGGCTTCAAAGAACCTGCAGCTTGTTGACAAAGATAGGTTAAAGCAGTCTTTATGGTGATTTAGCAGTAGGACATTAATTAAACCAGCCCACTCTCCTACAGTATGAGACCTTATTTTAAGGGGATAAATTCTACTTAGTACTTTTTACTTAGAGAATGTTTGTTATCTCTATAAGTATAGGTCATGTTACCTAACATTATCTGCAAAACTAAAGGCCAATAATCTATTATATAAAATTAATGCCAGTGTTTCCTCTGTTAGGGAAAGTTTTTCCTCTATGCACAGGTGCACACCACAGCCCAAGACTAGAGTCTGTCAGAGCCATGTCTGTGTGCTCCACCTGCTTATGATCCTCCTGGAGAGAGAGGATATAGGGGCATCTCTTTGCTCCTCTCCCATTTCCCTCTTCCTGCTGACAGCTGTACTGGCAAATGCCACCAGCTCCATGTAGTCTTGGTTTTTACTGCCCTGCTGCAGAGGGGAAATGGCATTTAATCATGAATATACATGAAGATCCCAAGAGACTAGCTGCTATCAGGACAAAGCTCTACACTGTCACATGGCTGCAAATGTTATTAGTTTGTTGCCAAGCTTTTCTAACAAACTTTTTTTTCCTTTTTTTCGCATTGGGCTAAGCACATGCTGTTTACCACCAAGGCTTCCCCCAAAATCAGAGAAGACCTAGAGGGAAATGAGAGAGGTACAAAGACTTTATAGAAGACACAACCAGTAGAACAACACATGTGCTTCTCCAACACATAATATTCAGTAACATGCTAGAAAAGGCTTACACATCAGTTTGGATTGGGGTAGGAACTCTCTGACAGGCTGCTTTGTGCAGCTTTTGGAAGCTACTTGGCTTTGCTCCAGCAAGCGTAGCTGAATAGTAGCAATCTCAAGCACATGCTAGATGCTATCACTCATGACCATTCCTGTAGCCATGCTATCCTGACTCGTTCTTCTACCCTTTTTCCAGCTCACTCACTCTGCACCACTCAGGAAAGAGAAGGTACATCCAGAAAAATGGCTGGCCAGTCAGAGGAAACATAGTGCCAAATCAAGTCCCTCATAATTATTTCATAATATACTTTTGAAAATCAGATCTTACACAAGGCAGCAGGATTCATAAAACCCCTGTTCACATGGCACACATTCCTGAAGAGATCCTGATCTCTTGTCCAAGGTGCAAAACTGAGAATAGCTGTGACAAAGGCAGGGTCTCCTCGGACACATGTATATGTACATGTATAAACTGTTACTTCAAAAACAAGTTGGGATCCTGTATGCTTTCCAAAAATATTTAAGAATAATGCTGACCATATGCTCTTGGCTGCTGAAAACCCCACTCTGTAGCTAGCTCATCAGAATGTATTGAAAGGTTTTTCTGCCTTGGCAGTTCTCATTTACCAGGTTTTGAGATGGGCTGGAATGCCTTTCACCACTGAATGCTACTCCTCAGCCTCCTGGGGATGAAGGCACGCTCGGTGACTGCTTCGCCCGTCCTGTCAGACTGGTACAGGACATGGGCAGAGCCGATGCGAACCCGCGGGGACAGACACGTCCCGCTTTGGAAGCGCGCCGTTTGTGGGAGCTGTCAAACACGAGCGAACTCGGTGACATTCCTTACACATCGCGCTCCTGACCAAGCAACCGCAGCAGGTGCCGAGTTGAGAAGAAAACAGTTTTATAAAGGCTGTTGAGGCTCCTTGACACACCATGTAGGGGCAACACTGCTTGCCCCAGGTTTAGGGGAGAATTCAGCTCTTCTAATTTTAACCACACAACAGCTGGGCAGGCTGCCAGGCCTCGGGGCCGTGCCTGCGCGGGGCTCTGGCTGCACCTCAGCGCGGTGGCTCCGCACCTGCTTCAGGCGCCTCGGTTGACACTGCCCGGCGGCCACAGAGCCCGGGCCGGGCGGGGGTGCCCGGACCGATGCTCTGAAGGTCGCGGGGGCCGGGGCGATGCTCTGAGGGTTGTGGGAGCCGCGGCCGCTCCCGCCCCTCCCGGCGCGCCCTCAGCCCCGGGCCCAGCGGAGGCGCCTGCGCGCTGCGGCCGCTCGGTGCCGGTCCCGCTGGCGCCGCCCGCAGCTCCCGCGGCTCCTCTGCCTATTTTAGTCACAGCCGCGGCTCCGTGCCCGCCGCGGGACCGCCAGCGGTGACGAGCGGCAGCCCCGTGCTGTGGCCGTCCTGTCCGGGCGGCCCGGAAAGTTTTCCGCGGGGCAGGTGAGGGGCGCTCCTGCCGTGCGCCGGCGGCACCGCGGGTGGGGGGCGCGGCGGGGGCCGGCACCGGCGGGTGTACCGGGCCGGGGGTGCCGCTCCACCGGCGGCGGCAGGAGGGGTGGGCGCCAGGCTCCACTGTGAAGCCGCCCGGCCAGCGGGGAGAACGCGCGGTCCCGTCCCTGGTCCCTCGTTCCCTTCGGTCGCTCGCTCTCCTGTGCCCTGCCCGCGGGGAGGAGGGACGGGTTGCAGCTTTCGAAGTGGCTCTTTTGGGGGGAAAGGGACCAGTTGCTTGACTCTTTTCAGTTTTTAAAAATTATTTTCGCGATTGTTTGGTACGAAGGGTGGGTTTGGCGTTCGCGCGTCATGGGCTGAAGTGAAGCTGCGGAGCGCAGAGCGGGGCTGGGCGCGGGCAGCTGCGGGCGCGCTCCCCCCCGGGGGCTCGGGCGCGCTCCCCCCTGGGGGGCTCGGGCGCGCTCCCCCCCGGGGGCTCGGGCGCGCTCCCCCCCGGGGGCTCGGGCGCGCTCCCCCCCGGGGGCTCGGGGGCCCGGCGCGTCCGTGAGCGCTGCAGGCGGAGGGCAGAGCGAGCCCCAGGCGCTCACAGGCTCGGGTCCGCTCCGCTTGGGGCTGCGGGGCTGCGCTGCCGCGGGGGAAGGTTTTCTCACCGTGTGATACTTTGTTGACTATGAAGAATGAACGTGTTGTTAAATTTTCTCTTGATTAAAGTGACCGAAGAGAATAACATTTCTGTAGTTGCTGACGCATTTAATTGAATGTGACTTGCTGCAAGGAGCAAATTGAGCGTACTTTCTCATACCACTTTCCTATTCGTTCTTACTGCATTGTAATAGAGGAAATTGGTAAATTAAACTGTAATTAACTCAGCTATGCTACCTCTAGTAGTTTGTCTTCATAGAAGAATTATTGCCTAAAATATCTCTGCAGCTTCTGTGCTGTAAGTCCATAGAAAAGTAAAGTTCTGCAGGTATAATTAAATTATTTTTTTGAAATTGCATTGACTGTAAAGTTATAGAAACGTACTCAAAGTTATAGAAAACATACTCAAGTTTTAGAAACATACTCAAGTATGTAGAAACATACTGAAAGATGTAAGAAGCTCAGTTGAATAATGTTGACCAGTAAAGCTGTGGGATATGAATAATCTCAATAAAGTGGTAATGACACGAGTGGGACACTCAGCACTGTCCCACTATCAGCTTGGCTGACTGGTTCTCATAGTAGAACCAAATGTTTTACGGTTTTCTGCCATGTCTGTCTTCTGTGAATGTTGTTTAGGTATCCATAAAATTCATGCTTTTTTCAAAGCCATATTGGTGTCCCCATATTTGCAGACTAAATCTTTTGGGAATGCTTTTCAGAAGTTTGGTCTCTTGTATAAAGCTGTTGTTGAGTATAGCAAAATCCTAGAGTAAGCTCACCTCATTTATTTTCTGAGAATTTGTATTTTCTGACCTAAGATCATCATGTATTACTTTAACTTTCTATCAAGTTCATGCACAAAAACAATTAACAAACCTTTTTTTAAACTACGCTAATTTCTGTTAGGTTCAATATTAAAAAGTCAATGAGTTTTTCTTTTTTTTTATATCCTCTTTTTTCCCTCCTCTTTGAACAACAAATTGGCTTGAGTTCTCAATCATCTGAATTATAAATTCTTGGTTTGGTAAATCTAAATCCATATGATGAATATATACTGGATATTAAAAAATGCGCTTTTAATGATTTGTCTTATGCCCCATAAAGCTTTTATTTCAGTGGATGCTGTTTTACCCCAACTTCACAAAATGTTTTGACTATGTTAGTTGTTTTTTTAACTCCTGATATTTATACATATCTTTGCATTGAAGACTTAAGCATATGACTAAGTAGTGTTGTGCTGTGCTATATTAATCCTTAGTAGACATAATTACAGTTTTAAAGGCCTGAATCTGTACTTCCAAATTAATTTTTGGCTGAGGTCACATAAGGCAAAAAATGATAATTGCTTGCTCTTCTATGGAACTGCAGACTTTTCCCTCATTCTTCAGTATTATTTGGCAACAGCAGGTGCTAGGATTAAAGAATTGATCTAAAACTTACAGTGATGTTGTTTTTTGACATTTTGGATATTTGTCTTTCTGGTGTTACCTGTAGACAAGCACTTCAGGTCACAGCATGTAGCTGTGCCTTCTCTCCTGATCCCCAAAACAGCCTCCTTAGTTGAAATTCAGACCCTGTGTCTGTCTGTCCTTGTGTCATTTTGCAGATAGCATCAATCTATTTCTGTCAGCTTTTTAATACCACCATGATGGAGAAGTTCTTGTTTCTGCTGTTTCCAGTATGTCAGGGGAGCTGTAATTATTGTTTGTGAGTAGTAAGTGAAGTTCGAAGGTATTCATATAAAGACTTTGAGGTAGTAAAGACAAAGCTTATAAAAAACTGGGGGTGGGCAGATTTTGGTTCCTGGGTTCTAATGTAGGCAATCTAGTAGGTAAGCCTGACCTTCAAAAGTGTTAAATGTCCTCTTACAACTGTGGACGCTTTAAATTGCTTGATCAACATTTGGAGAAAGTCCTTCCCATTATTTCAGTTTATGGCTGGTGATTTGTTGCATCAGTGTCTGGGAGAGCAAAGGGAGCAGTGTTTTGGCTGGGCTGCGAGGAGAATGAGATTGTCAGGTGCTGTATATTTAATTTGGTTCATTGGGTTTCCAGTCTTCTAATGTGTGATGCTTTAGAGCTGAGCTGAAAGGGTCAGGTAGCCTCTATTCCCACAGTGGAGCAGTACAAAATTTTGCTAATAAAAAATATCAAGCATCTGGAAGGCTGCCTTGATCTGCAATCAGATGTAGCTGAAACTATTTCTTGCAGCCTCTTTTGATGTTGAGCTTCAAGACTTATGCCTGGTTCTGTATCTGTGTGTGAGTTTGGTTGTCTCTACTTGTTCTGTTGGCATTTTAGGTGGTGCTTTTACTGGCACACGACTGGGCAGTGGAAGGCTGAATATAGGTAGAAACTCAGCTGATGATTTTTTTAAAAGATCTAGAGGTCCTGCTGTTCTCGTGTAGGGAGTTTATATTGTTTGGAAACAACAGGAGCACCAGATGAGCTGTGTGTAAGATGAGCACAGACATAGTTATCCAGTTAGCAATTCCCTCCTGTTTATGAGCCCGTTAAAATGCCAGTCCTGCAGCCTCTCATGGGCTCAGGCTTTGGCTCACTGTGTGAGAGGCTTTGTCAGGACACTGAAACTGCTCTGATGACTCTCTTGATGAACTCGTGTGGAAGAGCTGAAAGAAAGTAGGAGTGTATTTGGATAGGCCTGATGTTTGCTAACAGTTAAGTGTCGAGTTTATGATAAACCCCCACATTTTAATTAATCTTTGTGAATAACTAATGTAGGAATGAAAAGAGGAAAGTGATATCTTAAGAAACAAGTGAATAGTGTATTTTGGATTAGATGTTTAGGATTAGTTAATTTTTTTCCTTGAAAATTGTTTCAAACCAGGTAGAGATACACTGCATCTGTGCTAGTGTTTGATCCTGCAGGATGCCTCTGCACATTCTGAAGCATCCCTTAGCTGTGACAGGCTCTGGGCATAGGAGATGAACCATAAGAGAGGGTTGAGGATTTCTTTCTTCCCACTGCTTTCAGAAGGGGTCTAAAACACTGATTAATTTTGAAAACTGTCCAGCTTGCTTATGCCCTGTACACAGGTCAATCACAAGAAAACAATAAAAGGAAGGGATGAAGAAACTCATTTCACAGGCCAAGAAGCTTATTTCACAGGCCAAGAAACACTCTCAATTAACAGAGGTGCTTCAGAGCATATTCAAGTCTGCAGAAAACAGAGTGTATTAACTGTGACCCAGGATTGTCTGCTGAGCAGATGAATTACATGGCAGCTAGTGATGACATACATCAGGGACGTGCCCTGTCTCTACAGGATTGAATCAAATGCAAATCCCATTGCATTGTATTTTATGGAGCTTGTTGTCTCAATGATGAAGTGCATGTAGTTCATTATGAGACTTACACCCACCTCCATATAATTTCTACTGCTGTGGCAGTGAGAGACCATACATGCCTTGCTGGAAGCAGGGCTCTCCTGTGTTTGGCAGCAGACATCTCTAGGAGCTGTTGTGTTCCTTCAGCTGAGCCCTGCTCTGGGTTCAGGAGACCTTCTGTAGAGCTTGTAGCACTGACTGCAGTTACCCAGAGAGACCAGTTTTAATATTCTAAATATAGTGCCCCAAAATCTTCCAGTTTCTCCCTGTATTTTGTTTTAATAGTGATTTTTTGTTTTGTATAGGGATTTGCCCACAGATATTTTTCCATTTAATTGAGGCAAAAGCTCTATGTGTTCTATTTATTATTACAACAACAAAATCATCCTATGTATGTTTAGATTAGAAATAGTCTTTGTCTCAATTTCTCCAGTAGTCCCACACACAAACAAGGGTCTTGCAAGCTTGTTCAAACTGTGTAGACCAAGTGATTTCCCTAAAAGACTGGCAGCAGACATAGCAGCCTCTCAGTTTTGGTAGCTATGATTTAGGTGAAAGAGATAGCAAAGCACTACTGAACTATAGACCTAGCTTACCCTTTTAAAGCATTTTTTATATTTTTTTCCGTGAATGCTAATGGAAAATATATCTTGGGAAGGGAAAGAATAACTGTAAAATCCATATGTATGTCTACTATATTTCAGTTTAATGCATAGTGAATTTTTTTCCTCTCCTTGCAGGAGTCTCCAAGATGAATACTACAGCAATGAGCCCACTCACTGTTACTCCACTAGGTTTTGTTCCAGACTTAAAAAATTCCACCCTTGATCCTCTCAATGAGACTGCATGTGAAAACTGGAAAGAGATTCATCATCTTGTTTTCCACGTGGCAAACATTTGCTTTGCAGTTGGGCTGGTTATTCCAACTACTTTGAATCTTCATATGATTCTTCTGCGAGGCCTGCTCACCATAGGTAGGAGGATTATTCTGGAAACAGGAGTGTGACACAAATGGCTGGGTTTGACCATTGTGGAGCTGGTCCCTGCAGCTTATAGTGAAATTACTGCCTCTATTAATGGCCATTATGCTCTGATGAAGGTGGTTTTGGTCTAAGACTGGATCTGTTTTGACCTTGATACACCATTTTTTAGAAAGATTATATTACTCTTGGCTCTTAAAACTTTCTAGAACTGCAATTTGCAAAACCTATGAAGATGTCAGCTTGAAAACAAGTGGACATCGTTTATGTCAGATGTAACTGGATGTTTAAAATCCACTTATTTCAAATCAGTTATGTCTGGTCATTAAGACCTGGATTTTAGATTTCAAGTAAGTACTGGGACTGTGTATTGGCAGATGCATTGGCTTAGTGTGTCTGAGGTATGAGAGCTTCTCCTTGAGGAGCTTGCTGTGACCCCAAGTGTTCTTTTAACGTAGGTTCAAGCCTGTGCCACTTGTGGGTCACCAGCATTATTTTCATTGCTGATTTAGAACTGCAGCCTTTTGATGGGGAGTGTATTCTGTGTTCTGATACCAGTTGTGTTTCTTCTGCCACTGTAGGAATCTTGTGACACCAGAATCTGACTTGAGAGGAAAACCTAAATTTGGCATGCTTGAGACTGAGTGAATGTGGTTCAATTTGTAACATTGCAGTCTCACAGCTATTTCAAAGCCTCTCTACCTTGTGTGGGACAAGATCCTTGTGATCAAAGCAGGAATAGTGACTCATTGCAGTGTAAGAAGGATAAATCCAATCCAACAAGAGCATGCTCAAGTATTTTTAAGTGAATGCTTATTGGCATTATAGTGTGGGTAAATTTTATGATAGAACTATTTGAATTTACAACACTCTTGCATTTTCTATTTTATAGTTATGATAGGGTAACTTTTTAAAACACACTGCATTGGTGACCAAGGATCTGAGCATTGCAAGGCTTCTTGTCTTGCCTTTAAAAGCAAAAGGAGCTCTGCACTTGCTGGGCCTGCCATTTTGATCTGTAGGTCTTGTATGAGCAGATAGGGAATCAGAGTTTTGCAAGCTGGGGTGGCAGCAGGGAGCAGATTTACTCAGTGGGCAGAACGAGTAATGAGGCCTGGTTCCTAGGGACCTGTTCCCTTTTCTTTCACCCTGTCCCACCTCTGTGCTGCTCTGCAATATTGCTGCTCTTCAATACATCCAGATTTCAAATCCTCCTGTGCCTTGCAGTCTAACTATGAAGCAGATCAAGAGTTACTATATTTTGATTTTTCTAATCCATATGCAAGCACTGCCTCATCAGTTAACAACCCAGACAGACTAGAGAGTACTGAGTTCATTAAGTCAAGGTCATTTTCAGGGAGAAAGGGGGTAAGAACATTCATTTAGCACTGTCTCCTTTTTGTCTTTGCAGGAAGCTTAAGGGAAAATATAACTCTGACCTCTCCAACCATCTCTGTTGGATGGTAGGCTCACAGTTATCTGGGAGAGACTCACTAATACATAATCCATCATTTGATAAATATTGTCTTAGTAGGCTGAAAATGAAATCCCTATTCATACATGATGTCTTGTCTTTTAAAGCAAGTGTCATTATTCAAAGTAAGGCAACTCAAAAAAGACTCAGCATTTGGAAATTTTGTCTTTGATGTTACACAGGAGAATTCAGGTTCCTTATATGACCTTGTCACATCAGCAATAATAGTTTCTTTTAATTTTCAAAAATATCTGCATATGACTTTAGGAAGTTTTTATGCAACTCTCCCTTGCTAGTTAGACGTGAACTTCTAGGCCTTTTTTGTCTAATTAATGCAATACAAATTTTTGTGGGCTGCCTAATTTTCCCCCATCTCTTTTCTACTACATTTCAGTAAGAAATCATCGTGGAGTGCACCTTTCTTCTTGCCCCATCCTGATCTGAATTACTGTGATTTCAATGAGTATTGCAGTCCCATGTGATAGGGCTGCAGTCTGTCCACCTGCCCTCAGTGCCTGTTTGCAGCATTGCAGTGATTAGCTACTGCTGCATGCCTTCATCCAGAGAGCTTAACTGTATTAAAGTTTGTAGAATATATTGCTTTTCAGTGTAATTATACTCAGTGGATGTATTCTTGGTGGTTTTCTAGGTATGTTTATTATTTGGTGAAATCTAACTTCTTCTTTTTTTGTTAATTTTTACAGGATGTGCATTATTCATCATTTGGGCTACACTCTATCGTTGTGCCTTGGACATAATGATCTGGAATTCTGTGTTTTTGGTTGTCAACCTTTTGCATTTCATATACCTTGTGTATAAAAGGAGACCGGTAGGTATAACAGATAAATTTCACAAGCACTCTAGTAAGATGTAACAAAGGGAAGTTTTGCCCATTTTTGATGGACAAACCAATGAATTAGTAGACATTTTCAGCAGAATACTTTTGTGTTTGGCCCAAAATCACACTCTGGACACACTCTGAAAGTGTGCAACAACATGTACCAAAAAAAAAAAAGAGAAAACAGAACCTACCTGGAAATAAGTTCTTCACCAATTCAACATTGCCTGTGCAAGAAAGCATCTAGGAAATTAGCTGGCAAGGCAGCATGAAGCTTGACTTCTGTCTTGCCTAGGAAGCAGCTTAAAACAAGCTAGTCTGATCTGCTACTAGACAATTGTAGATGTGTAGTAAATATCTCTAGTTCAAATTGCTCTTGAAGGGTACTTAAAGGGTAACTTCCTCTTTGGTTACTAAATTTAATTACTAATTAAATTTAGTACTACTAATAGGCTATTTTTTCAGCCTATTCAATTGATTTATGTCACCATTGAGATGCAGTACATGATGGAACTGCATTGTATTTCTGCTAGGTGGCCATGGCCATGCTGTCCAGCACACACACAAAATACCAGTTGTGATAAGGGAGATAGATAAGGGAGAGCCAGTGAGGCCAGACTCTACCTACTCTGTAGCTGTCCACTTTAAATATCCCATGCAGGTACTCTAGTTTCTAATAAGGGATTAATTTATTTGCAGTCTTTTCCCTCAGCCAAATTAGCATGTTCTACTTCCCTTCAAACCCCCACCAATTAAGCCTTTTTAATAGATCTTGAGGCTTCTAATCTTCTGTCAAATGGGACAGGAAATGGCCACCAAAGTCAGAAATTATTGCAAAATGGAGTGCTTAGCTGATAGAAACCCATTTCCCTGGAAACCAAGCCTTTAATCTTACCTGTATTTTAAAAGTGAATTGTGGCATCCTTAAACATAGGTAATGGTCCTTGAGTTTGTACCTGTCCAACCCTTTCCAAAAATCTAAATAAAAGGTTATTGGTGAGTGAAAAAGCATCCTGGGAGGATGATGTGCTGGTTTGAGCTTGAGTGAAAAAAGCAACCAAACAAAAAAATCACCCTGCAATGTGTAAATCAATACTGAATGAAGAAGGAAATACATTATTTTGTAATTACAGTTGTCTACTAAAAGCTGTGTTGGCATAGAGTGGGGTACTTTGTGCATTATGGTATAGGTTTCATCCTATTGAAGAGGCAGCTCTTTTCACGAAATCCTCTTATAAATTTGATAGCAGAATTATTTGTAGGAGTTAGGTCAAGTCATAGAAATGATTGAAGTACTCTGTAGGTGGATATAAAAAGAAGGAATTTTGTGAGAATATGAAACTCGACTGATAAACTCAGTCACCAAAGTTGGTAAAAAATTGCATCTAAGAGGGGGAGGGCTGGAGCACCTGCCTTTAACTTTGTTTTCTCTCTCTGTAGCCCTTGCCCAGTGTCAGAGTAACCACAGCAGGACTGAGGTGTTTGGCACTCCCATAAACTGCACTGCTCACACTCTGGCAGGCAACCACAGCATATAAAAGGGGGCTAAAGGTTAAATTGCATCTGTCCACAACAAGTTGATAAATTGAGTACATGTGTTAAAAAAGGAAGAGGCTCTACCTACAGCAGTGTTTCTCCAATATGGAACACAGGTTCACCCAAAGATTACCATCAGCTGTGCTATGTGACCTGAGCAACTTGAAAGCTTAGCCAAAAATTAGATCTGATAGACTAGCCAGGTAGTGCTGTTTCTTTGCATATTAAGGCTTAATTTCAATAGTCTTCTTTCCATTGAGAAATTACAGTATTTATGAACATTGCGTGAAAAATATTGTTATTTTAATCGCTGTAATGCATATTTTCAGTAATTACTAAAAATATATATTTTAATCTTTGCTGCAAACTATGATCAACAAGCATACTTGAAGTGATGCCTGATAGTCACACAGGTCTTTTTAGCTGTCTAACATGCTTATTATAAACCCCAAAGCTGTTTTGTTTTTCCTACAAGAGGACAAAGAATAGGGGGGGAAAAACTTAAAACTATTAGGAACTAATTTTTGAATGAGATTTTTCTCTCTGCAGCTATTGTATTGCCCATCTCAATCAGTTTTGGTAATTCTCACAAAAGATCTTTCCAAGGAAAGAAAGGAATGACAGAATAATTACAAGTTAGTCATATTACAAAATGAATAATTGATATGTTTGGTTGTTAAATATTTATTTTATTAAATGGAGCTTGCAAAATCACAGTGAGTTTCTTTTCTGAAATAATCTTCAGTGGTTTTGATTCCTTGGAGCTTTACAAATTTGGCCTTTTTAGTCGGAGTGGAAGCTGATTCTAATCAGTCTGTCTTGGAGTTCTGGCAGCATCCCAGAATATTTCAACCCCTGCTGAAGAAAACATTACACCTACCCATATGGCTTGTTGGGAATATGACCCACGAGCATGACTGGAGGAGCAGTCAGCTGTGCCTGGGAAGGGGGAATGGTCTGTTACAAGGGAGCCCATCTAAAGCAGGGCTCCAGCCTGCAATCTGATCAGTCTTTAAGAAAGTGGCTACACCTGCTTTCCCCTCAAAGCATTACACACTAGAGGAAGATCATGAAACATGAACCATGTGCTAGTTAAGGGATTGGATTAACACTCCAGGGCCAAAATTTGCCCTCGTGTCTGTGTGCCTGGTTTTGGGTTCAGGAGTCTTGGGAGCTACGTAAATTCCTTTTTCAGATGGAAATGTATTTCTTTAAGTTGCAGTAGTCATTTATAGAAAGGTGGAAATTAAATTGGTACAGCTGTTAAAAATGAGGGAGTTCCTGGAGAACATGATGGTAAAACAGTCATCTAGCTTTGTGGGTATATGGAACATATTTTGAAATCAAACAGCTCAGGACTTAACATAATACAGTTTCTCTTGCATGTTTGTTTTTAATCCTTGTTTTTGTCTGTGTAGATATCCTCTGAGGGATTAAAGATTGTGGCATAAGGAACATACAGGAAGTTCAAAACCTGGGTTTCATATGAGTGAGGTTGCTTGTGGAATATTTAACTAGTAATTGATTCAGTGTGAAAGCCGTGTAACTTTAGTGATGCACTGCACGTAGTAAATCCATGAGCCCTGATGTCACTCAGCCACAAGAGCTCTTGTCACTGCAAGGCCATTCCTGATAGTCTTGGAATAGTGGTGGTGACTGAGAGAAGTGAGTGAGGAACAGAGGAAGCAAATGCCACTCCTTTCCTCAAAAATGGCAAGAAGGAGAACCCAGGCACCTGCAGCATGGTCAGCCTCAACTTGATCTCTGAAAAGAAGGGATAGATAGTCCCAGAAAACATTTCTATGCACATAGAGCACAGGCAAGTAATCAGGAGTGGTCAGCAAGAATTTACCAAAGGGAAGCCATGCTTAACCGGCCTGATAATAGATGGATAAGAAACTGATTGAATGGTCACCTCCAGAGGGTAATGGTCAAAAGTTCAGAGTTCTGATGGACATCAGTGACAAGTGATGTCCCCCTTGGGTCTGTATCGGGACCAGTGCTATTTAGTGTCTTCATTAGTGACATAGACAAAGGGATTGAGTGCACCCTCAACAAGTGTACAGATGACACCAAGTGGAGTTGTTTGACACACCTGAAGGCTGGGATACCATCCAGAGGGACTTGGACAAGCTTGAGAAGTGGGCCAATGGAAATGTCATGAAATGTAACATGACCAAGTGCAGGGTGCTGCACTGGGTTGGGGCTACCCCCAGTATCAACACAGGCTGAGGGATGGACAGATGGAGAGCAGCTCTAGAGAGAAGAACTGGATGAGAGGCTGGACTTGACCTGGCAATGTGCACTCACAGCCACAGAAACCCAATTGGTTAAGTTGCATCAAAAGCAGCATGGCCAGCAGGGTGAGGGAAGTGACTGCTCTGATGAGATCCCCCCTGGAGGGCTCTGAGGGCCCGAGCACAGAGATGGAAGAGGTGCTCTGTGAGGAAAGGCTGGGAGAATTGGGCTTGTTCAGCCTGGAAAAGAGAAGGCTTTGGGGTGGCCAGATTGTGGCCTTCCCTACTGTAAGGGAAACCACAAGAAGGATGGAGAGGGACATTTTACAAGGGCATGTAGTGACAGGATAAGGGGGAATGGTGTCAAACTGAGAGTAGGTTTAGATTAGATATTAGGAAGAAATTCTTCACTGTGTGGGGGGTGAGGCACTGGGGCAGCTTGCCTAGAGAAGCTGTACATGCACAATCCCTAGAAGTGTTCAGGTTGAAGCTCTGATGCTACCTGGTCTCGTGGAAGGTGCCCCTGCCCATGGCAGAGGAGTTGGGACTGGGTGATCTTTAAGGTCCCTTCCAACCCAAGCCATATTTATGATAACCTTCCATGATGAAATGACTGGCCAGATATGAGAATGGTGAATATCCTCAACCTTAATTTTGGTAGGCTTTTAAACCCTGTCTTGTATAAAATCCTGATAGAGAATCTGTTGAAGTGTGGCCTGGAAGAGGACACAGTGAGATGGACTGGAATCTGGCTGAATGGCAGGGCTGAGTGTGGTAATCAGAGGTAGGAAGTCCAGTTGAAGCTGGGTACTACACATATGTTAGTGTGTGGTGTGTAACCTCGAGCCAGTGCCAGTCCCAGTGCTGTTTGACATCTTCATTCATGGTCTGGGTGGTGGGGCATATGTGAACCCTGATGACACAAAACTGTGAGGAGTGGCTGATAGGCCAGAAGGTTGGGAAACCATCTTGAGGGGCCTCAGCAGGCTGGAGAAATGGACCTACAGGAATCTCATGGAGTTCAATAGAAAATGTGGATACTGCACCAGGGAGGAATAAATATGCATCAGCACATGCCATGGAGTGACCAGCTGGAAAGCAGCTTTGTAGAAAAGGACCTGCAGGTCCTGGGGGAAGAGTTGAACATGAGTCAGAGACTTGCGTCTTTATCTTTTTTTCTGCCATTCTTTCTCAGTTTTTCCTTATTCTCTCTTCCATGTATATTTTTTTTTGGTCATTATCTGATGCTTATTGTTCTAATTTGTCTTCCTCATGGCAAATATGCAGGCTTTATTCAGGCTGCCTCTGCTTTCAGGAAGGCTGTATTATTGTCTCATCCCCTGCTTCCTTCATTCAGGGAAGACTTCCAGGCTTAGGATTTCAGCCAACATCCTTTCCCTCATTGCTGCTGCCTGAGTTTGGGTGGGCTCTTAGATGTGGGATGTTCAGCTGGCAATGTTTTTTGGTCTTTTTTTCCCCTCCCTCACATGTGGTTTCAATATAATTGGTTTGTTTTTCAGGACTTGATTTTCTACTGCAAGTAAGCCAAGAAGCTTAGGGATGAGAGGGGCTCCCAGGAGAGCCTGAGGGATAGCCACAGTGATGTGTGCATGCAGTGTGAAAGACAAACTAATTTTTTTCTCTGCATAATTCTTGCCCAAGTCCTTCCTATTCACTATTGCATCAACAGACATGTCAGAGGGCTCCTTGTGTGTGATTTAATGTGGCACTTGGATGGGACAGCATTCTAAAGCACCAGTATGCCAAACTGGCTCATTTTAGATAAGGTTTTGGTCACCCTATCACAGGCAGTGTTTGTGGATAGACATCACACATTTACCACTTCTTTCCTTGCTTAAGCATAATGAAGCCAAAGATGTCCCTCAAGCTAAAGCTTGTGTGCAGTCTTACTCATTTTTAACTAATGCATCTGTGTTTATTGATCTCTCTTGTTTTTCCAATCTAGATCAAGATAGAGAAGGAACTTAGCAGCCTCTACAAGAGAATGTTTGAACCTCTCCATGTGCCTCCAGAGCTCTTCCAAAGACTAACTGGACAATTCTGCAACATTCAGACTTTGAAGACAGGTCAAGCCTATGCAGCAGAAGATAAAACATCAGTTGATGATAGGCTGAGCATCCTGCTGAAGGGGAAGTAGGTTCTATAAAAGCCTGGGGACAGTTGTATGCTTTGTGTCATGGCTGAATAAATTAGAAAATTATTGAGGTTGCAATTGTTTGTAGTATGTTATGGTCTATAGTCAAATAGTCTATACTTGCAGTCTATTTTGTGACACCATTTTCAGGTGGCAGTGATATCTCTTACTGGGAGCATATTGTGTATCCACTTACGTGTGCAGCTGCATGGATTTTAGTGGGAATTATATTTGTGTAATACCAAAGGCAGTGTCTTGCAAAATAAGCAAGAGATTTGTTTAAGTCTTAGATACCCTAGTCATCCATTCTCAGGTTTTAAGGTTAAAAAACATAATGCATGAGGGAAGAAGTAGTATGTCTCCAGTAGGATTTAAAACAGCAGACCTTTGGAAATTGATTCATTGCACTTGTACATGCAAGTAGAGAGGGGCAGGTGCACTGCCCAGAGGCAGACAGAATCCAGGTGAGAAAGGGTAAAACATGCCCATGGCCAGGCTGTAATCTTGAAACTCATGCTAAATTCTGGCCAATATTTTAACCAGTTTCTGTGTACAGAAGCAGTGATGTCAGGCTTCATTGCTTTTCTTACTCATTACCACAAAGCTGCTTACCTAAGGGAAGCCTGATTCTGGTCTGGCTGTGTAACATGACCTTTCTCAGGTTGAATAACAATGTTTTGTGGATACATGCATGTTCATCAATTCTCTATTTGTCTGGCAGCCTGTTCTGCTTGGAATCAGGCAGAAAACAGGGTAGCTCTGGGAGTGATATTCCAGAAGATGAATGTATTTATTCCTGTTACCTACTGCATTACCACAGTCAGTAGTCCTACCCAATTTTTGATTAAATTAATCAGCCTCCATGAGTTTAAAATGTTGTTTCATGCATTTTTATTTCCAGAATGAAGGTGTCTTATCGAGGGCATTTTCTGCATAATATTTACCCCTGTGCCTTTATAGATTCTCCTGAATTTCGATCAACGCAGATGAACCGGGGTGAGAAATTCCAGGTACATTTTGTTTTAAATGTCACTGGACATGAGCTGGTGAGACCATTAAAAAAATACAGTATAAATTTGATCAACAGTGAACTATTTGACTTGCATAATTTTGCTGTCCTTCTAGTATAGGTGTTTGAAGATGCACCATGTCAAGAATAACTTTTAAATGCTGCAAAACAGTATTATAATGGTGTGTATTGAGCAGTCTAGCTTTTGCTATTTTATTCTCTTTTACTGTTTCTAAGTCTGTTTTATGTTAGGAGATTGTTCAGGACAAATAATTTAAGAGGCAGTTTTGATGGAAAAAGATGATATGAACAGGTCTCATCAGAGGTTCAAAAAAAGAAAAGGGAAAAAGAACTACTGTAATAATTAAAGTCTAGAAGTTCTGGCACTAGTAATTAGAAATTGGTATTTATAAAAGTGTATTAATACTTCTGTCATTTTGCAATTTGTTAAAGCAACATAAGCTGAAAATTATCTCAGTATTTTGAATAAAAATATTCATATGGGGAACAATAAGGGTATATTTCTCTAGCAGTGTAATTATGCTGGTATATTAAATATATTTTATTATAGTTTGGGGAGGTGGAATACTTTTAGAGAATGGTGTTTTTTCCCATATAAATGGCTATTTTGCTACCTCTTTCTTGATGTTCTTTAGCTAGGTGTGTGTAATAATGACCAGCCTGTGACTGACTGGTGCATCCACACTGCTACCGTGGCAGAAGGGGAGGGAGGCAGAGCAGTGCAGACTCTAAAATCAGTGATTGGTGTCATATGTTCCAGTCAAAGGCTGGGCTGAGTGCCAGGGGAGAGACTTGTCCAGATGCACCCACCCTGCAGCACTGGGGCCTCGCACAGCCCGGCTGCGCTCCCGGCACAGCCCCTTCCTCCTGGGTAGGAATCATCGGGCCCTCCCAGGAGAAAAGGGTCGTGCCTCAGCTCCTGCCTGCCTTAGGAGTTACTGTGATCTGGAGCAGTGTGTGTCCTTTATTCGTGGGTTCTGCTGGTACTGCCATGTGAGCACCAGCAGCCTTGCAGGAGCACACGGATTCAGTCTTAAGGACCCCATCTGCTGGCAGTGCTGGTGAATTCTTCCTCAGCCTGTGGGCTTATATTACAGTCTGTGGAGTTAAAAATCCATGGATATATGACAGTATTTCATTGTTTCTAGGGCCTAACGGATTTTTTAAATTTTTAAAGGATGTAATGTTATCTTGTAAAAGCAGAGAGCACCTGATTTTGATTTCTTCATAGATGCCTGACTCCCCCTTGCAAAACCTGCCCCTGGGTATGACCCGTGTGGGTTTTGGTGTGGCATTGCCCTCTGCTGGCACAGGGGGATGAACCTGGCAAGTCCATCCTCCCGTGAGAGGGGGGCAAAATCCCCTGTAACTACCCAGAACTGGATTATCAATAACTGAGCAAACAGAGCCTTGGCTCAGCTGCTACAGGGTTGTACTTGTGGGATCAGCAGGGCTGACAGTTATAAAAGGAAGGTGGAAATATTTTTTTTAAATCACTAAAAACTCTTGGATGGAGACTTTTAGGTGACACCAGTTGTTCCTGTTTGGTGACAGTGATGTAAAATAAAACCAAGCTACATATAGGCCTACTGCAAGTGCGTGTCATCACTATAGGAGTGACTTTATGAATAAATTTCCTCTTACATAAGTGTTTTTAGGTTTGGGAACTCATGAGAGATTTTCCCCTGTTATTGTCCCCCAGGTTTTCTGTAAAACAAACTGGCTACACATATCAGTTAAAAATATAATGATAATAAATTGCTGAGAATTTTTACATTTGTAAATATCACATTCACAACAAAGAGATACCAAAAATCTTTATGGCTTTAAGAGTTATTTTAACTGGAGTCACAAATAAAATGTAATCACTTCTTTTGAAGCATGTTTAGGTGTGCTCATCTTGAATTTTTAAATGTACAAATTCTGAGCATGTATTTTTTTCCAGGTCACCATTATTGCAGATGATAACTGCAAGTTCCTGTGCTGGTCCAGGGAAAGGCTGACTTTCTTTCTGGAGTCTGAGCCATTTCTTTATGAGATCTTTAAGTACCTTATTGGCAAAGATATTACGAATAAACTTTATTCATTGAATGACCCAACCTTAAATGACAAGGTAAGCAACTTCAAGTTTTGTTTGGAAATTTTCCTCCCACATACAAATGTGTTTTTATTTCAATTTTGAATGCTCTTAAAGCACCTTCTTTTAACTTGCTGCTGTCAGCTACTTAATGCACACTCGTGGCCTTTTAGTGCCAAGGTGTGAGTCAGTGCAACATTTGTGTCAGAAGCAATATTTAACAAAGTTAGCACAGTAATGTACAAGAAAGATGAGTAACTGAGATTCAGAACTGATCAGCTTGTGGAAATATTTCTGCCTAACAATTGGATGTGATGCTAGTAGCTTAAAAGGTGCTTCTCCCTGGATATCCCTTCTCACTAACAAATTAGTGTCTTTGTAAAAAGAAGCTTCAGAGTTTTTCCCTTTAAAAAAATTTCTTACTGGGGGCAAACAATTATGTAATACTGATTGCTAGGAAGAATAATTTCAACATGTCTTTGAGGGTTGCCAGTGCAAAAAAAAAAAAAAGCAAACATTATGTTGATATGATGCAGTTAGTGGAAGGAATCATGAAATACATATAAAATATAAATAAATATAATTAAAATATAATTTTTATCTTTATAAATATATAAAACATTAAGTGGTCTGGGTGTACTCATATTCAGGAATATGAATTACCTTGCTTTAGTTTCATTTTGTCTCCTTACTTATTCCTTATCATAATTTCGAAGAATTAGAAAATCCAACAAATTTTTTTCCTCTTTTCACTTAACATCTGCACACTTAATCTTCAGTTTGTACTGAGTCTTTGTTTTTAGTTGCAAAATTCGCATAAATTTAAGATTATTATAGCTGGTTTATTATAGTAAGTTTTGAAAATCTATGTTGTAAAAATTGAATGAGCATTTGGGAAATTTGTATGATCTTATTATTCTTCCTAAAATAAAATTCCTGTTGCATGAGCTCTTCCTACATAACTCGGCAAGAGAATTGTTAAATAAATTCTTAATTTTCCCATTGCCAGCACTCTGTACATGTTACCTCTCACAAGCTTCACTTTCAAATATAAATATTATTGGTGTCTTTGATGTCTTTTAACTGTTGTCAATCTCATCGGAAAATGTTGGGGTTGACTTGTGTACATAGGGAAATCAATTGAGTATTGATTATTCATATTCAATATGGTAGTAAGAAGGTAAAACTATCAAATAATTTTTTGTTGGAAAACAGAAAATTATATTTTATTTATTAAAGAGCATATTTATTTTAAAAATATATTTATTTTTAAAAGTGTATTCTATTTTATTAAATATATAAAGTATAATATATTTTATTAATATATATATTAATAATAATTTTATTAAATATATAAAGTATAATATATTTTATATTATATATAATATATATTATATAATATATATATATATTATATATATAAAGTATAATTTATTTTGTAAGAAAACTTGTGATTTTCTCCTTCCTAGAGAGACTTTCACTAATATTGGGAAAATAGTCATTCTGTTCTGCATGAAATAGGATTCTAGTTTCTGACTTGTCAAATTCCATAAAGTGGAGTTATCCATTATAGTTTTGTCATTGATTGCTACCTTTCACATACACCTAAAATAGCATTCTGGCTTGCAGTGATACCTTACAAGGTACAATGTATGGCTTCATATAAATGTTATAGCATAAGGGCTTCTCAGGAAGGCTTCTCAAAGCAAAATGGAAGTTCCTCAGACCATTTGACAGGGAGAAGATAGTGCTCACCTGATGCACTTAGGCTGCAGTAGAATCAAGAGCCAAATGGTCATCTACTGGGAAGGAGGGACATTCACCACTTTTCTAACATAATGATATGAAAAGCCAGGAAAATAACCATGCTCCTGTTAAGGTATAAATTGCCTCTATATATAGCACACTGTTTTGTTTAGCAAGGAGGATCAGCTTCATCATAAAGACTACATTTAATTGCAGAGCATCATACTTAAATAATGAATTACTAGATAATAAAACCCAAGCTTTCTGTAAGAAAATACATGAAAATTTCAGTACAAAAGCGATTTGAGATTGAATAATTAATGTGCAGTTTCATACTTGTCAATGTTCCAGTTCCAGTATATTACTGGCATTTTCTATTGTCATTTAAATTGATTTACACTGCATAGAATCTTCTCCTATAACAATTTTCTTGTATAATCGTGGCTGAGACCGGAGCATCTATCACAAGGGAAGTGGTAATTTTCCATTTTTATTTTAACTTACTTGATATCTTTTTTTTAAAGTAACCATTTTTTTTCTTTTTCAGGCTTCAAAGAAGATTGACCGGCAGCCCAGCCTTTGCTCGCAGCTCTCGGTGATGCAGATGAGGAACAGCATGGCCAGCACCAGTGACAGCGAGGATGGCCTGCAGATGTTCCTTCGTGGGACTTCCTCTGCATCCTCTCTTCGTGAGTGCTCAGGATAGTTTGTGCCAGTTTTGAATATGGCTCAGGTTGACCATTAGAGACACTGCAGAACTCCTGTTGTCCTCTGTGGGAGCAGACTGTAGCTTTTTGGGTGCTGCTGTAGCAGCTAAATTAAGGGACTTAACTACAGGGCAGTCAGATGCATGAGGTTTTGTGTTCTAAATGCAGATACCTCATGTACATACTGGGAAAAGACCACAACATGTGTAATAATAATCTTTGGCATAATATGGAATGTTTATAGTAATGGGGCAAAACTGAAGGTACAGTGCCAGTCACAGTAGTATGTCCTTTGTTCTGTCACTGGTGCTTGTAGAAACTAAAAACCCAAACAAAACATTTTCCCTCAGCAACTTGTGTCCTACTTTTCCTCCTGAGATAGTTTGTATTGGCAGAGGCTGGAGGAATGTGGTATACACCAATATTTTGATGCCATCTGGAAAATCCCCAAGTATCCTGTCAGGCTCTCCTCTGCTGTGCTTTGTATGACAGGAGTAGTAGAGAACAGATGAAGTGAGAGAAGAAACTATGTCTGACCTTTTTACTTCTATTCTCTTAATTTATTCCTTTATGAAAACATTCTAAATTATTCTTTCTAGGCTTTTGCTGTCATTTGTTTTTAGATCATCTGAATTTAAACATTAACATTAGCCTGAATTCTGAAAGCAGTGTTTGAATAAAAAAGCCCCAGAAGATTCTCTATTTTTGCATTTGGCATAAGCTGTTAGTTTAACAGCATTTAAAAGGATCATATAGGATTATTTCTTTTGATTTTGTAAATATTATTTTTTAGTGATTTGAATTCAAATATATGAGAAAAAAACCACTGTTATTGTTATTTATTATATGTTATTTGTTATGGTTGAAGTCTCTGTTAAGAGGAGGAAATATTTTCAAATATTTGCATCTTTCTGTTTAATTATCTGTTTTCCATTGTGTTCCTCACAGTTCTCATCCAGTAATACCTTCAGACCTGGGGGCCTATCTGGTTTTACTCCTTAACATTGGTGTAGTCTGCATGCCCAGATAGATGGAAGAAAAAGCCCTGCTAATGCTTCACCCTACTAGAACATCAAGGGTGACATCTGGGATATAGTTTGATGAAAATTCCAGTGCTGTTTTCTTTTTCTCCCATGTTTGCTGCAAGGACATTCAGAGGTAGTTGAGGTAGTGAGAGACCTCTGGACATTATCAGGTCCAGCCTCATGTCCAAAGCAATATCAGCTAGAGCAGGGCCATGTCCAGTGAAGATTAGAATATTTCCAAGCTGGAAATATTTTCCAGCCTCCCTGGGCAACTTGTTCCAGGGACTTACCACCCCCACAGTGAAAAAATTTTCCTTATTGCAACTCATGCTTGTTTTCCTTCTTTCTTTAGTGCATGCCTCTGAGAAGAGTCTGGCTCTCTCTTCCATGTTGCCTTCCATTAGGTAGCCAAAGACAAGAGTCAGAAGCCCTGGGAGCCTTCTGTTCCTAAGGCTGGACACACCCAGCTCCTGCAGCCTCTCCATCACTGCTCCAGCCTCTGGGGTTGCACTCTGCTGCTCTTGCTCCAGTATGTCCATGTCTTTCTTGTACAGGGAGGCACAAAACTGATGCAGCACTCCAGATCCTGGCTCACAATTGCCAGATGGAGAGGATTAATCTCTTCCATTGACCTGCTGGCTATGTTCTTGCTTATATGGTTCAATATATGCTGCTAATGTGGCCCAATATATGAATGGCACACTTCACTGCAGGGGCACTCTGCTGACTCGTGTTCCATTTTGTGTCCACCACAGTATGTTCTGCAAAGCTGCTTTCCAGCCAGCTGGGGCCTAGGCTGTGATGCTGTGTAGGTGTGTCATGTCCTGGGTTCAGGGATTTGTCTTTCATGAACTTGTTGTTTTTGTCAGTTCTTTTCTCTTTTTCCAATGGCCTGTCCAGACTCACTGCCCTACCCTTTGGCCTGTCAGCAGTTTCCCCCACTACCTGGCTTTTGTCTGTGAATTTGGCAGGAGTGCATTTCATCCCATCAACCAGGTCATTCATATCTTGAAAATTATAGGCCTTGGCCCTTGAGAACACTGCTGGTAACCAACCACCTGACAGCTGGATTTTGTACTGCTGCTCACCACCCTGTGAACTTGGCAGTACAGCAGGTTTTCCACCAAAGCTATAGTCCCATCTACCCCGTCTGTTTCCCATTTGTCTGGAAGGACCCAGTGGCAGAGCTGTGGAGGGCTGTGCTACCATCCATGTAACCAGCATCCCCTGGACTCCATTCATACACAGAGGCCATCATCTCACCACCAAAGGTGGAAGGTGGCCAGAGTGGTCAGATGCAATCAACATCCGTGATGGCTTCCCCAGTCACCTTCCCATCCCTTGTGTGCTTGGGCATGGCTTCCAGGAAGACAAGCTCCATAATCTTCCTGGGAAATGAATTTAGACTATTAGGCCTGGGTGTTCCATCTTGCCCTTCATTAAAATGGCTGTGATGTTGGCATTTCTATTTGTGTCCCCTGACTTCAATCACTTTTCCAGGATGATAGAGGGGGCCTTGCAGTTGTATCAGCCAATGCTTGGCACCCTTGGATGCAGCCCATGTGGTTCCACAATCTTGTGTTCACCCTGTGGACTTGAGGTGCTCCTAATTCAGTCCAGGTTTCCTGTTGGTCAAACATCACTCTCTGTCTCTCCCTCTGGATGCAGAGTCCCAACAAGCCTCAGGACAAACCTCTAAAGAAAAAAAACCAAAAATGTTACTGAATGTCTCAGACTTTTTCATGTTCCTGTGTCCTGTGCATTACTGAACTCTCGCCTTGCAGTTACCCTGGTCTTTCTTTTCTTGCTGATTTATTTGTAGATGCCTTTCTTGTTGCCCTTCACTAGATCCTGGTCTAGCTGAGGTTTAGCTTCCCTCATTTCATCACCACATGCTTGGGCCATGGTTCTGTGTTTCCTCCAAGGAGCTCATCCCCACTTACACTTCGTGTGTGTCTGTTTGAGATCTGTCAGAACTTTCCTATTCATCTATGCCAGCCTTCTACCATGCTTGCTCAGCTTTTTGTGCACTGGAATGGTCTGTCCTTGCAGGCCTTGTCCCATGAGCTCCTGCCAAGTAAAACCCTGAGCAAGCCACAGTCCCCTGTAAGGTTGTAATTCAACTATTTGTCTTGCCACTCAGTATCTTAAACTCCACCAGCTCCTGGACACTGCAACCAAGATTGCCAGCAGCCTTCAGCTCCCTGATGAGTTCTTCCTTGTTCATCAGTGACAGGTCCAGCAGAGCGCCTTCCCTAGCTGACTCATCAATCATGAAGGAATTGTCTGCTACCTTCCAGAGATCTCCTGGACTGCCTGCTCCCAGCCCTGTTGCCTTTCCACCAGATCCCAGGCTGGTTAAAACTCCCCAGGAGCACCAAGGCCTGTGATCCAGTTGTTGAAAGAAGGAAGGCTCCCTTCTCCTTGCTCTTCTTGATCAGGCAGCCTGTAGAGATTCCTGCTGTGAAGTCTCCTGTGTTGGTCTGTTCTCTGATCTTTGCCTTTAAACCCTCGAGTGGCTTTTCACCTGTTCCACACACAGCAAAGTTCTGTGAAATTGAAGCCACTCCTTTGCATAGAGAGCCTTTGGGTGAACTTGCACACTCAGAAACTGTAAAACTGTGTTTGTGTGATTGGTTAGAATTAAAGTGTCTCTTTCAGGCTTAACAGCAAAACTCTTACACCAGTATTTCAGCTTTGGGAGAAAGTACTTGAAATGCATGACAAGTTCAGCTGTAATTGTATAAATCTGCAAGATGCACTTGTGCTTAGCACATACTTGATAAATACACTTTTCTCTGTTGTACTTTTCCTTGGTTTATGTACCTTTTTTTTGGTATAGAGGGTGTGCTTTACCCAAGAGAAGGGGTTTATGTGTCTTTTATGTTCAGAAATTCCTCAGCCCAGCTGAGCCAGCAGCCTCCCAAGTCCAACACTTTCCCTTACTTTTGGGGAGGCAGAGGAATTGCCCCTATACCATTGCACACACGACTCAGAAAGTATTGTTATTTATTTCTTCTTTCTATTTTGATTGTGAAATTTCTGACTTCTGTGAAACGTTTGTTCATCTCCTCGAACTGTAATGCTTCAATCTCTGTTTTTGCCAAAATAGTTTGTTAGTTATTCCTGGGTACTGTCATTGCCAATGATGGGGTTGCTACCAAGGTGAGCTCTGCTTAAAGATTTGTATTCAGTGTGGATTGTGGCCACATATGCACTTTTTTCAGATCACAAAACTGAAAAAAAAAATCTGCCATTTGCCTTGTCACTGGTGTGTTTTCAAAAATCTTCTGCTGGGTGCTCTCAGTGCAACAGCTGGGGTATTTTTTGTCTGTTTTTTAAAGATTTACTATAAGGCACATGCTGAGGCTTGCAGTTCCAGTGCTGTTCCCTGGATCCTCCTTCTACAGGCATACATTTGTTAATTTAGAACAAGAAAACACAATCCAAAATCCTCAAAATATTTTGTGAGAAACATATGGAAATGTGATTTTTTTTTCTTTTTATAAAATTAGAATAAAAAATGAATGAAGGGAACTTACCTGTACAGGAACTCTATAGGAATACTGTTTTGTCATTGCTAGGTGATTGTTGTGTGGACAAAGCCTCCCACTACAAATACAACTTTGACTACTATAATCCAAATAAGTTTTCTTCCCCTAATTTCCATATTCTTGAAAAAATGAGCATTTATATTTTTGTATAATCCTATCTTTTTTAATTATGCATTTATCAGTGCTATGAATTATAAACTTTGACTCATTTTCTCATGAAATTAATATTAATCCTATTTCAAAGTGTTTAGTAATAAAAGGGTTAAAATTACTAATTAGTAGGTCCCAAGCTACAATTACTAACAAAAGTATGTTTTTAGTTTAATTAATTAAGAAACCCAACTAACTGTTTGCTTTTATATTAAGGAAATAACCAACAAGAATTCTATAATGCTTACGGAGTGAGTCGTTTGCAGCATGATGTTTTCTGTTGATAACATCACATTAACTCAGCAGGCATCCTCAACAAGGTATTAAAGTGGGGTTTGTTTATCATGTGACACTTGTGCTTGACATCCATGGTCCATCTGTATGTAATTCATTAGTAAGTGAAATACTGGTATCCTTTTTTCCAGAATTTGAGTTAACCAAAATAGTTTAACCTGATCACAAGCTTAGTTTCACCTGAATGTCAGTCCTTTAAATAATATTTTGATATTAGTTTCTATTCTGTAAAACTATTTCTTGACAGCCATTCACATATTTATTAGAGATACAGTCTCTTTTTCTGTGGTACTTGTTTTAGACATCTCAGATTTGCTGGTGTGTCCATCTGTATTTGTTAACTTCTAAGCTGAGCAGGAATGTAAAAGGTTTTGGTTTGGTAATGCTTTTAGTGGTATTATCAAATTATATGCTCCCTGCTTGTGGTTAAAGGCAGGATTGGATTTCACAGGAATTTTAATATGTATTTTGGTTTAGGCCCACAAGAAAGAGCAACAAAATGTAGTGAAAGGAAGGTCTGACTCAGTCACTTGAACGTCTGTCCAGCACTGGATAATGGCATCAGTAGACAAAATTTTGTATTTGGAGCAAATAAGAGCATGTCTTTGAAACAAACAGGCTTAGCTAATTAGACCTTATATTGGATCCTGTAGTAGAAACTTATGGCCACTTACTCCTGTTTTCTGGAGAGAATTAACTGGCTTTAAACAGAAGAAAACCATTTTAAAAATAACAATAAACTACATTGAAACAAAGATCTACAAAAAATGAAGCTGGAACTGTAGCTCAGCATTTTCAGCACCCTTTTTCCTTTGGGTGTCTCCCAGAAAAGCCAATTTTGTATCCAAATGTACCAATAGACGTCGGGTGGGGCACATTAGCCAATTAATTGATGCAGGTATCCTTTGCTTAGGCCATAAAACACATCTGTCTGGGAAGAAATGTTTCATAATTTCAGTGTCTAAAAATGTGCTTGAGTAACCCTGTATTGTGGCAGTTTCAGTAATTTTTGAATCTCAAAAGAAAACATTAATACATTTTTAACATAAAAAGTTCTGAAATGCCAATTCCAAACAGTCTCTTTGTGAAAGTGACTTAAAAATGCATTAGTGTTGTAACTTGCTGGTGTTGCCTGTGTCTGTATAGTTCTCTGTGTGTAACACACACAGTGTAAATGTGATCCAGTTCAGTGTAAATGAGTCTTTGCTCATAAGTGGGCTCCCTTAACACAGCACTTTACTGTATATCTGATAAACATTTCTTAAAAATAAGAGTGTGTTACAGCTATCAGTATTTTTTTCAAGAATATTTAAATTTTTAGCTTGTATGCAAACAGTCTGTTAGCATGGCCTTTATCTCTTGTTGTTTTCTTCTCAAATGGGATTTCAGAGATTTCCATAATCTTTTTGGTCATCATATACTAGCTGTTTGCAACCTCATACTGTTATGGTGGTCTAAGTCTACAAGAGGGTACTGAGAAAAATACATGTCCAAGTGTAGATTCTATTTCAGAATGAACAATGGAAAACAGAACTGTTCAGCTGATGATTCAAAGGAGTTCTCTGGTTTGACCCTCATACTGAAAATGTAACTGCAATAGAGGTAGTTTGCACAAAAACTCCATTTAATGTCTTGACAGGGATAGCTGTGGTGTGAGCCCTGCTCTGGCAGACAAGTTGCTGCCTTTCTAAAAGGTAGTTTTGTTGCAGTGAGATTTATGTGGCCTTTGCCTGTAAATCTTGTTTTCTCTCTGGTTGTTTATGGGGGTATAAATCTTGTATAAGTTTTACATATCATGCTGTGTAAAACTTACGAGGATGTGTCAGAGGAGGTTTAGGTCAGCTTTTAGGATAAGGCTCTTCACCCAGGGGGTGGTTGGGTAGGCTCCCCAGGGAAGTGGTCACAGCACCAGGCTTGGCAGAGTTTGAGAGTGTTGTGTCTGTGTCTGGCCAGTGCTCTCAGGCACATGCTGTGACTCTTGGGATGTCCTGCACAGGACCATGAGCTGGACTTGATCCTGATGAGTCCCTTCCAACTCAGCCCATTCTATGACTTAATGCTTTAAAGGCAGTTGTAGCTTTGATGATGTGCCCATCCAAGGTTTGCCCGGTGCTCTGAGGAGCCTTCCCTGCAGCCAGGCCAGTGTGCAGATGTACACACCCTTTGTACCCGGGGCAGCCACTCGTGTTGCTGTGGCTGAATGGAGAGGGGTCAGTGTGTGAGTGTAAGGGTGAGAAAATGATCTCTGGGGAACAAGCAGGGGCACCCCCTGCACTTGGGGTTTGCACTGAACCTGGGGAGAATGCTGTGTCTGTGGTTAGCAGCAGGCACTGCTGGTTCATAGCAGTGTGGCTGTTCCATGTCTAGAATTTCCTGGTGCCTCTGGCCAGATAACAAAGAAACCTTCACTTAGAAATCCTCCCATGAAGCAACTGGGGCAGGATCATCAGATTGTGTCCACTTTGTCACAGATAGGTCTGTGTAGCAGGTGTGTGTTGTTAAATTAACTGGTAATTCCTTTGTACCTGTGACAGGCCCGGGCCGCACATCTCCCTACCTGAGAACTTCAGCAAAGATGAAGCCCATAGAGGAAAGTGTTGAAGATGATGTCTTTGAAGCACCATCTGCTGAAAAGCTCGAGCTCCAGCGGCTGCCTTAAACAGTTGTGTCCTCAGGTGTGTCAGAGCTTGCACAAAGCTCCAGTGCAACAGGAGGGAGCTGAATTTGGGAGGAATCTGAAAAGCTAAGCCCACCTCTCCATGTTTGAATTTACTGCAGCATATGCCAGTGGTTTCTAGATGGAAATGTCGTGTTTTATTTTACTTCTAAATAAAATCAATAAAAACTTGTGTGGGTTTTCTGTTGCTTCTTTTTGGTTGCTTTATTTCTACTTTGACTTTTGACAATTTAGTATTGTGTTGCTGACTAGCTGGAAATTTCTAGACTTACCTGGTGGAGAATATCCCATTTCATTTACAATATGTTCCTTTGAAACCTGTCTTAGTGTTTTAGTGGGAGATTTTGAAAGTGTTTCCAAAGCTGTGTTGCTGTTACCAACCATCATTGTTGTGTCAGTCTCATGTGAAAAACACAATCAGTCTTCTGCCTCATTTTTTTAAGGTATTTGCCTTTAGTGTTTCTCAGTCTCAGTCTTGACTCCACAATTGTAGTAATGACTTCAATTTTAGTTTTTATTGGCCAAAGATTTAAACTTAATGCTGCCTTTTCAACTTTAACTTTTTCTACTTTAGGCAACTGTATTATCCTGAGCTTCACAATTTTCCTTAGCTTATCAATGGACTGACTGAGCTGTTCTGAATTAATATTCCCCCAAAGAGGCACACAAATGACACTTGATACAGGAAATTTTGTTCAAACCCCAAAATGGGGTAGCTGCAAGTTTAGTAAAGCCCAGTCTCATAAAGGGAGGCATTGGGAAGATTTTATAGGAGGCACTTGTAGCAGTCCTGCCTGTGATATGTGCAGACATGTAGATGGTAGTGGTACTACTTAGCTTTGACAACTTTTGAAAATCATGGAGCAAATAGTAGATTTTAACTAAATATAACAAAAAGCAGCTACTACTCCTTTTATTGAATTGCACAAAATTGATACATAGAATAATAGATGTTTGGTGTCAACTCTCTAGCAATTAGAAGTGTCATAGTCTGGGGGTTTTTTGTTTATATAATTCCCTACTGTTTCTAAAATTTATCTTGACAGAGCTTCTTTGAATAAACCTGCATCCAAGTTATACAACCCAGTTCTTCCCTCCTTAAAACCTCATGCAATACCAAGACACAGGTTAAGGGATTGGAAGTTTGACCTGTGTTGTCAGCATTCCTGCTTCTGGGAATTTAAATCTAGTGTGTAAGATTACATAATTGTGTCTCGTGCTTCTGACAATTTTGCATTATTAAAAATGGCACACAGAGCTGAGACATCACAAACAGATGCAGAATATCTTTAGACCACACAGGTGCAAAAGGCAGCACGGTGACTCCTGGTGGAGGTGACAGAGCAGTCTAAGAGCATCCTTAGGTCAGTGACTCAGGAACAGTGGCCACATCTCTGAGGCTGCCCCTTGGCTACTGGGGGAGTAAGAGAGGAAATGGGAACTATTTTACTTTTGAGGAGATACAAAGAGTAATGTCCTTGCCCTTATGCCATTTCCCCAAACTTCTGCTGGGGTTCAAACTCCTTTTGAAGAAGAGAACGAAGCTGGTGGAGTGGAACTCGTGCAGTTTAGCATTAACAAGAAGATGCAGAGTGCCTAAAGTAAAAATAGCAGCTCCTACATCTCCTTCTCCACCTGAGCAATCTCTTGTGTTTAGTTACCAAATCAATCAATATGCAGAGCCTGGAGAGACTGCATCTCCTGAATTATCATAGAATTTGTCTTAATAAGCAGGGAGGTCCTGCAGGAGCTGAGCCCTGGGCACCCCTGGCTCAGGCTGTGAACCCTTGTCTGGTGCCTGGGAGCACAAACCAAGTTATCACCAAAGCTGAGGATGCTACAGCAGTGACACTGCAAATAATGAGAAATAATTATGTCAGTTTACCAAAAGTAATACATTTTATTACCTGAAAACTCTTAACTGAAAACTTTTAAATTCCTGATAAATGGGTAAAATTAATAGGAAATAAGATTACTTGATAAATACAACTGGCAGAGGCTGTTTGCTTCTGTCCCTCTGTTTCAAATAGAGTTGTCAGACAGCAGAAGTTAAGACAGACTGTAAACTGATTTTCCATATTGAATGAGGTACCCCTTTTCATTGCTGTTGCAGAAGGTAAGGAAAAGCATCATGTAATCATTCAGAGTTTAAGGAGGGCTTGTGTAGAGGAGTAGAAGATGTGCTGTAAACACATGATTCATTAATTTCAATGTAAAACTAATTTAAATTAGTAAATCAAACATAAAACAACATATATTTTTAAATCAGAGCACCACATTCTGTTGGTCATAACTGTAACTAAGTACAGTGAACTATATGTATGTGAACTAGAGTAGCAGACTATTGTCTTTACCAAACAGAATGCCTGTGCGGTAAAAATGAAATGTACTTCACCTTTTTTTTTTTTTTTTTGACAATTCTGTGATTTCAATGAATTTGTATATATGAAAATGCATCTTGAGCACCACATGTGTCAGGGAGACCGAACTAAAAGATATCAATTATCTCTATCAAGAGCTGTGTTAGAGTTAAGGCTCTGTCCCATTCTCATAGCACAGCACTGTTTGTCTCAGTCTTCAATTTTGTGGAATGAACTTCATGTGGAGCCGACTGAGCTGTAACTCTCATGCTCTCAGGTGGGAGCCTGTGTGCTCCTACCCCAGGAGGTAAATCTGCATTGGAGGAACTGGCCAAAGCTGGAAAAAATTAATTTGAGCATTTAGAGAGGATTCAGAAAATCAGCTGTAGCCCAGCACTTGGGAAGTCACGGGTGTAACGGCAGAGCTGCTGAACCACTGCATCTTAATTAAGGAAACATGGCAGCCATGATCCACATGATGTTTCTACAGGCTGAAAAACACACAGCTCTCTGGTTCTAGTCCATAAGGGACATTACAGCAAATGGCAAGTTTAGAAAAGGTTAATTCAACCAAAACTCTTTGGCTCAACCAAAACTCTTTCAATAATATTGACGTATTTTAGATAACCCTTGTTTTGAATCAGTCATTTTACAAACAAGCCAAATGTATTTAAATTCAAAAAATATAATGTGTTGAACTAGTATGCAAATACTAAATGTCTTCTTTCTTTCCTATTTTATTTCCCTTTAAGAAATGAGGACAATAGAATTATAATCTCCTTATGGAAAATAGGCTACATTACTTGATACATGCATTAGTAAGCAAAACAAAGATCTATCAAAAGAAGGGATTTGGTTTTTAACAAATAGCAATACTGATACAATTAAAAGGCAAGGGCTTCACTCTTCAGCAAATTTTTGGCATCTAGGTAGAGCCTAATTGCAAAAGTACAGACTTGGAAAGTATCTTTGCAGATGGAAGGCAGCAATTTTTAGAGCAACATTGTGCATGACAAGCTATCACATACACATTCACAAATCGTTTGGATGGAGTTTTGGGAAGTCAATTTGTAAAGACCTTTAATTTTAACCTTATTACTGGAATTACAACAACAGTTACTTTAATTATTTTCTCAGAAATGTTGCAGTAAGTGCTTCTGAGTAAAATGCTGGCTTTGCATCTCTGATGCCATGTTGGTCACAGCTGCTCCTGCTCAAAGGGGAATGGGTTTCCAGTACTTAGGGGATTAATAAGGGAAGACAAACCATCCTAGTTAATTAGCCCTGACATGTAAACTTCCTGAGAGCATGCTGATGATAATCTGAAAGTCATTAGAGGGTGCAGAGATGCAATACAAAGCAAAAGTTGAGGGATCACTCAGTATTGATTGCAATATGGTCTCTGTACTGCTTTTTCAGTAAGGAGAGAGAGCAATATGGAGGGGCTCAACAACACTGCAAAAATTGATGGGCTCTTTTTGGGCCATTTAACAGAACAAAATGCTTTTCAGTTGATAAAGTTATTATGGTAGAACAAAGCATTTTCAATGAGCTTGAATATTAGCTGGATGTTAGTTCACAAGAATATTTACTTAGCATTTAATGCACTTAAATAAGTTCCAAACCTAAGTTACAGCGGTGCCATGTCATGCCTGTGTGTTTGCTAAATACCTCTAGAAGCCTTGAGAGCTTTTTTTTTTCCCAGAGAACTCTTTAAGACCCTTAAGTCAGAGATGAAGTGGATATTAGTACCCCTTTGCACAGGGATGGGTGCAAGCATTGCCAAAACCTCCAGTATTGCACCTACTGTAGCTGAACACTGTTCAGTCACTGCAAGTTACTGTGCTTGAATTACTCCCTAGCTTTCTCCTGGGGGATTAATATCTGTTACAGCCACATCCTGATTTCCTGTGCAAAGTGCTTTTGGGATAACAACTCCCTGTCATCCTTCATAGCAAAGAACAGATCAAAGGCAGTGCCTCTTGACATGCATCCACTTGTGTGCTATTCCGTCAACACTCCTGTGTTCGCTGTCACTCAGCGCTCCATCCTCTTCCAGAAAACTAAGGAACTTAATAATAGTATAGACATTGTCTGCCAAAATACTGTGAAGAAATATGAATCTTCTAAGCTTTTAAATGCCTGTTCTTCTGCAGTTTTTTTCAAAATAATTTCCCTGATCACACCATGCTCTGCAGTTTTACTTGGTAAATTTTTTTATCTTTCAGTGTACTTGGGCTTCTCTCCAAATCTTTATGGAAAGCTTTCTCTATAAAAACTTTTTGTGGCCAAAAATTTCCAGGGTTTCATGACTCATGTCTGCAAGTGCTTTGTTAGGCTTTCAGGGACACTTTATGACGGCTACAACTTAGAAAACCAAACAGCCATCTATGTTTTTCTCTGCATTTCCTCACTGTTTGATTTTTCAAAAGCTGCCATAAGTCCACAAAGAGACAAGAGAGGAAGGAATCCTTTCTGAAAGGCTGCAAATTTCACCTTCCAGTCAAGTCCACAACCTGGTTCTTGATGCTACTTCTCCATGCAGGTGTGCTCAGGAAAGCTGGCAGTGGCACTGTTCTTTGGCTGGGTTGCTGAATTAAGGGCAGGTATATTAGATACCTACCTCTCTTAGAAAGCACAGGTAACATACCTGCTCCTGGCTAAACTGGACTTGTGCTGACCTCTAAGGGCTTTGGGATGAGTCTGGGGCATGAGCCATGCAGTCACCTTCAGGGGAGAGAGAAAGAAACCTTCCCAGAGGCAGCACTTCAGAAGCATCTTTTTAAATGTAAGTAAATGTTAAGATCACAGCGTTACTGCTTTGTGGACATTTCCCCATCACACCTCCACCACCTCCCTTTCCTGGGGCACAGCACTGGCCTGTGCCAAAGCACAGTCAGGACTGAGCTCTGAGGTGGACTGAGGCTTGTATCTCAGCAGTGGGATTGTACTAAAATCAGTGGCAACTGGGAAATCCAGGTGGAGATGGCTGATTCATTTGGCTGGGTGTGAGGAAAGAGGAGCCAGAGCCAGCAGGATAAAATCAGCATACAGATGTGTAAGAGGCAATCTCTGCTTTCTTGGAGCTGAGCTTGTTCTCTGGGGTTGGGGAAATCCACTGAAATGCATTTCTGGGATGTGCTTAAGCTGCTGCATGGGGTTGTCACCTGCCATCTAAGGCCAGGTAAGTGATCTTGAGTGCAGGGCAAAGATCTGCAGGCTCCCTGCCCCTTATACATCCACAGGGGTTTGTTCTTCTGAGAATTAAGGCAGGTTTAGCCTTATCTTCCAGCTGGTATTTCATCTCTGTAAGCATATGGAGGAAGGACACAACTTTGTCCAAAATACAAAGGTGCTTGTGGTGAGGATGCAAAACTGGAATTGCTCTTCTGGAAATCCCATAGAGAAATGAGACTCATCCAAGCATTGTGGGGATTACTTGGCTCCCTGTGTCTTTCCTTCTGCCTTCCTTATTTCCTTCTTTGAACACATCTGGCAGTAGAGACAGGTATCAAATGAAACTTTATTATGTTCATTTGTAGCTTTTATGTGCTCACCACTAAACTATACAATTAGCAACAGGAAAAAAAAGATTTATACTGACATAAATTATCATTATATTTGGAGGACTAAGTGCCTAACAGATTACTGCTTCTTTGATTTAGAGTGTATTGAATAGAAAATGTTTTTTATGTGCACAGGGTATGCTGTAAAACATCCTACAGAATGTGAAAGTTTAAATACAAATCCTTACTTAAATGTCAAAGGGGAAATCATAGCACTTATATAGAAAACAAAAGTAGACTTTGTTAAAAAGTTTTGGGTTTATTTTGGGAGAAAAAAGACTCCTCTCCTGGTATGTCTTGGACATCCTTTAATTGCTTAAACCTACTACTGTGAGCTGTGGTACTATTTGAAGAGGGTGGGACAAGTAAAAGGCCAAGAAAATACACTTCTAATGTGTGATCCCTGGAGAAATTGGGATTCTTAACACTGCAGCAAATGTTTGCTCCCTCTGCTGCCTTTTCCTAGAAAAGGTGATCTGAAATTCTGCAGGTGAAGAAACAACAGACAAATGAAATCCCCTAAAATAACCTGTGAGAGCAAATCAGTAACAAAATGAGTGGGGTTTGTTTTCATGTTTTGTTTTAGTGGGCCGGGAACTGTGGTTTTCTTTGTAGAACAATCAATGCTTTGGGTTCAGCATATTTAGTTTGTATCCTAAATGACACATGAACACACAGGTAGAGTTATTACCACAGAATTTTTTGTGACATTCATTTAAATCAGGCAGCTGGAGCTAATCCAACTTTGTTGGAGTGGAGTTTGTCCACAAGTTGTTTTCATTGCATTCAGCTCAAACCAGCTTCTTTTTACATTGACTATCTTAATGGATGGAGCCTGCTTTTAAATTGTATCTCCATTCATCACAAACCTCTCAGAAAACTAATTGCTTTCTGGAGTTGCCTTAAAAATGGAAGGAGCAAAGAGAACTGGATTGGTACCTTTTCTCTGCTGCAGCCACCTCCCCAGGGTCAGGGAAGGTGAGGTTGGGAGGCTGTACTGTGGCCAAGCCTGTCCTGAACTGCTCCTGGAGTGCACTCAGCCAGCACAAGGCTTCTTCCAGCACAGCCCCATGGCACCAGTGCAGATGAGCTCTGGCTGACTGTCAGACAGGGGAGCAGAAATGAGCTCTGTGCTAGAGCACCCTGCAATTTGTGCTGTTTTGCTTGTGAGAGGAGAAATCTTAAAAATTGCTCATTTTGGAAGACAAGAATGCAGACAAACAGCAGCCTCTGCTGGGGAGAAACTTCCTGTGCTTTTTGCAAGTGCTGTCAGTATCAGTGGGGAAGCCAGAAGGAAAGAAAACCAAAACCCATTAATTGAAAAGACATGGATTTGGCAGAGGCTGTGGTAGGGTATGCAAGCTTCAGGCTTGGGGATGAGCCAGATGAGCTTGGAGTATGTCTTGTGGAGCCAAAGGAAGCAGTGGAGGCAACACTGCTCTAGGCTGGGGTGCTTGAGTTGTGATCACAGACCTTTGGGGGAAGCTACTAAGGAGAATAGAATTGTGGGGATAGGGGGCAGATCTGTGAGCTGCCCCTGCACAGCTTTCCCAGACACATCTTCCTATTCTGATTCTTGTCTTCCTCCTGGAGAGGCTTTCTCTGCCTCTCTGAGACAGGTGCAGTAGAGCCTACTGAGGAAAGACAGGGAGAAAAAATCAATTGTGCACTAGCATAACCATGTCATGGAAAGAATGATCACTCTGCTCTTTGTGTCTTGAGGCAGCTGATTGGGGTCTGCTCTTGTCCAGCTCCATATTTATCATGCTCTACACTGCATTTATAAGCACTAAAAAGTGCTGACTGCTGAAATTAATGGAAATCCCCAACAGAGTAAATCTGAATGAAAGGGGGATGCTGTATATAAATATTATGGGAAATATTTTAATGGCTCCTGCAGTGAGGAAAAAATAATTCTTATTTTCCAATAAAATTCTCTCTCTTATTTTGAGAGAATTTCCACAGTCATCTGGCACTTCCAAGCACTTCAGTTTGCAAGATCAAAGCCTCTTATATGCTTTCTTACCCTCCTTTTGTTCTGCTTACCAGCTCTGTTGACTGAATGATGAATACATCAGCTGTAATGCACTAATATCCAGGCCCAGCTCTGGGCTTTACTGTGAAAAGAAAATGATAACATCTACTGAGCTGTTATGAGAGAAAATTCTGGCATCTGCAGTATGGCTCTTGCAGAGTGAGTGCTACCCTCATGGCCAGGTAAATGGGATATTTCTCATCAAAACCTGCCTCATTAGGATTTTGTACACTGTGAATTACAGCAGGGAGGCAGCAGATTCTTTTTTGCAGCTGCTGCTGTGGCAATCCTAAGGCATTCAAGATTCCAGCTAGCTCTTCTCTTCCCTGACAGCTCCTACCCCTTCAGAATGGGACAGGGAAAGGTAAAACCCCTTCTGCTGGTTTTGTCTGGCCCAGCCCAGGGCTCCCCTCTTTAAGGTCAGAGGGCTGGGTGTTCAGTGCTCACCTATGCCTGACCCATTTCAAAGTGCTGTTAAAGGAAACTAGGTTTAGTGTTTTGGGGTCTTTCCCCTCTTCTTTGGGCTTGGAGAACACCTGTATGTTAATCCCTTTGAGCCAGCCTTCTCTGTAAAAGGAAACTGCTAAAAGAGAGACATTTTCTTCTTTCAGCCCACCCCCACAGCTGTGGGTTTTTGCATTTATTGCTTGTACCAGAAGCTGTCACCTTATGGTGTGTGGTACCTTCAAGCAGAGAAGCAGCTCCAGCTGGATCCTTGGCACTGATGCCAGAACAGAGCTAATTCCCCCAGTTTTTGTTTTATGTTGTTTTGATGTCTATCTTTTCAAACAAACAAATAGTCACAGGGCAATTGCACTTTTTTTCCTAAGGCCTGGGAGATCTTACCTGTACATTTCATATTAGAGCTGGTACTTGACATGTACAGAGCTGTCCAACAGCCCCTCTACAAACAACAGCAAAATTACACATTGCATTAAAAATAAAGATACAAACAAGGCAGCTGAGCAGATCTGAAACTTCACCAGGCAAGTACCTTGCTATGTAATCTGGAGAAATAAAGCAGTGCACAATAAAGAGACTCAGGGTACATGAACTGTTTTCCTGAGAACCTGAGCAAAGCAAGTGATGACCAGAGAATGAAGTGCAGGAGCAGGGATTTCCAGACCTGTGCTCTCCTCACCATGTCACTGCAGGTGTGGTTCACCAAGCCCACTTTTCCAGAAGGGATTGGCACGTTCTGGAAGCTGCACTTAAAACATTTCAATCCTTTTCAGGGAAGCAGGGGCTTGTCCTCCCTGCTGACCTGTGACCTGGCTGCCAAGGCCTTGCTGAGAGCCAGTGAATAGCAGACAGGGATGAGATGGAGTAATTACAGTGGGTGAATGGGGAAAATAAAGATGGACCCCTTTCTTCTTTTATCTCAAACAGAGGAGCTAATTTAGGGAACCTTTCCAACAAAGGCTCACAGTGACCCAAATCCTTGCCCCTTTGACTCAGTGGGGACAAAGCCAGGCTCAGAAGCAATGGGTTGGATGGACACTGAAGAGGCACCGGGTGATGAGTGTGGCTGGACCCTGGCACGGGCCTGGGAAGCTCAGCTGGGGGCTCAGGGTGACCCCAGGAGCCCCTGTGGCTCTTGGGCCCTGCCAGAGCCTCTCTGCAGCGAGAGGAAACCAATTGAAAGAGACTCTTGACCTTCTTTATTCTCCTACCAGCCCTCTCTTCTTGTATCCTGTCACTTCACTGAGGCTTTGTGCTGGTAGTGTTCCAGGAAATGGATGATTTTGTTTTGATTTTGAGTGAGTATAGCATGTCCCTGTGTGACTCATGAGGGTGACAAGGTTTTTCTGGTAGCTGCTTGTAGCTCTTAGCTGCAAGCTCATAAATACCTTGTGCTCCTAAGGGGCTCAAGATGGGTGCTGATTGATGCATTTCCTTCCATTACCTTCCCTGCTCCTGTGGTGTCTGTGTCTTGCTGCAGGGCTTCAAATCCATGTAAAAAGAGGCAGGTGGGCTGTTTTCACTGAAAAAATTCACCTGAAAATCGGTCCTAATCCCTGCTGTGGAAAACACTGTCAGTACTGCTGATTTGAAATACTTCTTGTTTGTAGAGAAAAATACCTGTTTTAAGCCTCTGAAATAGATCAGCATATTGTCATTCCCAGTCCCAAAAACCTACCAGTTGCCAGTGTTCAGAAAATGTTAATCTTGCAGAAAAATTGTGAAGAACCCTAGGCCTACCTTTGCCACTTTGTCAAGCTGAAGGGCAGGAAATCATAAGTAGACAAAAGAAGGGAGGTTTTACACCACTGCCTGTAGAGATGATGCTGTCTGGTCAAACAGCTGGAACTTCAGCCCCTCCCTTGCAGTTTCTGGGAAGCTTTGTGAGGTTTCTAGGAACAAGATTTTACCTTCCCCTTTGTGGTTCATGGCCTTCATCCAGCAGGACTGTGGTGACTCTTCAGAAGAGCACAGCAGCCAGAGGATGCTCTGCAGAGGTTTCTCTGGCTGTTTCTCACTAGTACTGGCTCAAGGGGAAATACTCTCAGCCTCTCTTGACTTTTGGGCAGTGTGCTGCCCCAGCTAGACACCAGATGCCCACCAAAGCTGCTCTATTGCTCCCTCTTCAGCTGGACAGGGGAGGGAAAATGTAATAAAAGATTCATCCAGGTCCAGATAAGGACAGGGAGAGATCAATCACCAGTCACTGTCATAGGGAAAACAGACTTGACTTGGGGAAATTAGCATAATTTATTACCAATCAAACCAGAGTAGGGTAATGAGAAACAAAATCTAAAAATAACTTCCCCACTTCTTTCCCCCACACCTTCTTTCTGAGCTCAGTTTTATTCCCAAAACCTCTCTCTTTCCTGCCAGCATTGCAGGGGAATGGACATTGTGGATTGTGGTAGGCTTATCACAGGTAGGTTGTCTCTGCTTCTCCTTTCTCCTCAGGGAGAGGGCTCCTCACACTCTTCCCCTGCTCCAGAGTGGTGTCCCTCTCATGGAAGACATTCCTTCATAAACTTCTCCAGTGAAGTGAGTCCTTCCCATGGGCTGCAGTGGTTCATGCACTGCTCCAGTGTGGGTGCCTTGCATGGGCTGCTGACCCTCAGGAACAGGAGGGTTCAGTGTGGGTCCTTCATGGGGCCACAGGTCCTGCCAGAAGCCTGCTCCAGTGTGGGATTCTCCCGGGCTCACAGCATCCTCTGGGCATCCACCTGCTGCCCCATGGACTTCCATGGGCTGGAGGGGCACAGCTGCCCCTGCCCCCACACCCCCAAACCTGGCAGCAAACCCAGTATGGGCAGGGGAACAAGGCTGTAGCTTTTAGTACTCAGGTCAATTCAGGGCCATCACTTCTTCATGAGTCATCAGGAGAAACAACCCCAAACCCTGGTCTGAAAATGGAGCATTACTGAAACAGATGGAAAGGCACCTGAGCCTATTGCTGCTCTTTGAAGCCCCCTGATTTGCTGTCCCCAGACTCCAGGAGCTGCCACTAATCCTATTTTTTCCAGATTCTTTGGGCAGAGTGGCTAGCAAACCTTGCCCTCTTTTTTCCTTTTCTATTCTTTCTTTTTTTTTTTTTTCTTAATCACCTGGTGCTGAAACCATATGTCTGTTCCTGCAGTTCTTTTGCTTTAATTCCCCTTGGCTTTTGCTGACAGACAAACAGATCTTAGGGCTCAGGCACTGCTGGTGTGGTGCTTGTGCCTGTCCCCTTCACCCTCCCACGCCGCAGCAGCCGAGCAGAGGGTCTCTGTGGGGGCAGCCTCTGCTCCTCTCTGCACAGCTTTGTGCAAGACAGCTGCTTTTCAGAAACTCTCAGGCTTGAAACTCCAGAGAAGTTACGGTTCAGCAGGCTTGACTGTGACTTTTTGTCACAGCTGTCAGTGTAGGTCAAGGAGAGATGAAAGAAACAGGGCCTGAATGGAAAGGAACTTGCTGAGCTTCAAGCCCCCACCCTTGCTGTGCTGCCTTGGGGGAGAAACGGCATCGCTGCTTTCTTTCATAGGCAACTCCCAAAATACTTCCAAATTCAACTTAATCTACATCATTCTAGTAACTTTCAGCCAGTATTTCCCAAAATGTCTGATTAGTCTGATTGCCTCAAGTATTTTGGGTGCTCCAACTGAAGTGGATTTGGTTGTTCATTGTTTTTTATTATTATTTTGTTCGATTTGGTTTTGGCGGGGCAGTTTTAGCTAATTGCTTTAAAGAACCCAGCGCATGATAATCCAGCATGTTTCCAAAAGGGAAAGAAGACAAAAGAACCAGTTTTCTAGGACACTGAAGACCAACACTGGCAGCTCAATAAGGCTGATTTTAAAGACAGAGCTGATATGCTATCCCAGCATATCCTTACTTCATTGTGAATGAGGCAAGTTGCAAGTTTCTTAAAATAATGATAAAGGAGGAAGCAATTCTACATTTTTATATATATATATATATATATATATATATATACTGGGTCATGTCTATAATTTAAAAAACTAAAGAAAGGGGGTTGAATTTCCTTATTGGTGCACATAGGACTTTTCAGTACAGTGGACAAAGAGCTGGAAGTTGAAGCCAGTGGAGCTGGAAAATGAGGCACTACTTGTTAGCAGCAGGTGATTAAAACAAGCTGTCATGGAGCAGACCATCTCTTTTTTTTTCTCAAAAGCATTCAGGCCTGACCTGAAGCCCTATTAGAAAATATTCTTAAAGCACCCAAGCAAACATGGCTCCAGTTAAAGCCGAGTGCTAAAATTCAATGCCCTTGTAACTGCTTTGAATTTAATAGCCTGGGAGGTCCAGCAGGTCAATGTAGATCAACAACTGGTACTTCCTGGCCTGGAATCCTGGATTATTTGGAAGTAAATGGGTTGTAAGCATCTAAACCTGGATGGATACCTAAGCTCAGGGCTTGTCATTCTTTCTGCCTGGTTTGCCTTCTCCTGGCTGGAGAACATTAGAAACCCCACCAGTCCATCTTTGTTGGTTTATGAAGTGTTTGGCTGCTCCAGCCCTGAATAGCTGGGCTAAGAGCTGTGCAGCAAGTGATGCCCAGGGCCAGATATTGAACAGCCAGCAAACAAAAATCGACCAGCTGCATGTTAACTGAGCACCAGCAGCCTGAAAAGGTGCCTGGGGCTCGATGGCAGCTACAGTGGCCAATGACTGCAAAAAATAATAACTGGTGCAGAGTAACATGCTCTTGAGGGGACTGCTCATCCTAGAGGTCAACAACATTGCAGGCAGCAGACAACACTGGAAACAGCAGAGCACTTTGCCAAAATGCTGTTTACATTTATTAATTGGGACATCACCTGAATTACACTAATATCAGGAGAATTCACATCACATATTCATCCACAGAATGAATTGCCTCCTGCCCACCACAGAGTGTCTTCCTGTGCAAGTATACAGGAAGTGTGAGGGGTAATTATGTAAACAGCTTGAAAGTATGTGAAATTACTTGCATCTGGGGTATTTTTGTTATTGGAGAAAAGTTGACTGGTGTTGAGGGAAGGAGATAGGTATGCTGAGTCTACCATAAATTAGGAGTAGTTTAGAAATTAATAGCTTGTGTAAATGTAATGGCTTGTGGGAGCTCTTGCTCCCAACAGATTGCAAGGAAAATGCAATTCTTTCAAAAATGGACACATTTGTTTTGGCACTTAGGGTTACAGAAAGGCAGGAGATAGCTTGGAAGCAGGCGTCCCAGGACCCACTGAACAGGGAAGAAAATAAACATGCTACTTTTATTGTTATTTCAAAAGGCTTCCGTGGTTTTGATGCTACTCTATTGACTAAATTAGAAGTTTCAACCCAAAGATTTCTTCTTGTTGGCACAGAGCAATGCTGTTGTTAATGCTGTGTGGCAGTGATCACTTCTCTGCAAGGTTAGGAAGGGGGGCCTTGCCTTGCAGCAGTGGATTTAGGTACTGCTGATGAGCTGTCTTTGCCTAATGCACAAGACAAGGCTTCCTGTCCATAACGTGAAGGATTAGCTCTAAAAAGGGGAAAGGAAGAAGATGTTGACTTTTAGTGGCTCTGGGAAGGAGGGCTGCTCATTTGGGAGATGAGGTGGGAAGAACTAGGTGGCGCTTTGGTCTCAGTCAACATTAGACACTGCTGGAGAGGAAGTTTTCATTTCACTTGTTCCAAGGGTTTCCCACATCTGTGCATGGCCAGAGCTGCTCAGTGCTCCCCGAGGTGGCTTCCTCCTGCCTGTGTCACCTTGCAGGGTGTTCCAGGAGTTAGGTGGTGGCACACCCAAGGTGTCCCCTCCCATTCCCTGAAACACTGGGCTAAGGCTGGCCAGGAGCTCATTTAAGCATCTGGTGTGAACTGTGCTCTTCACAGAGCACTCATCAGATCTTTCACAGAAAGCCTCACTCCTCATGACTGACACCAGCAGTGGGACAGGATCTCAGCCAAGGGGATTGTGAATCACCTCTTCCACATTTCAGGAGAGTGATGAAACCACTTGGCTACAGGTTGGGAGTGACTGGATGTGACTGGACGTGATTGGGACACATCTTCATAGCTCACTCTTTTTTGAGGACATGTATTAGACTGGTGAGGTAAGGGGAAGTAAATGGAAGTTTTCTGTGACTAGAAGAGTAATAGATAGTCACCCTTTCATGCAGGTGTTTGTGCAATTAGAAAAAAAAAATTCCTCCTTGTGTTAGAAGAGGTTCTTAAATTTTGCCATTAATCACTGCATGCAGAGCCCTGTGTTAAAACAGAGGCCCTGGAGCTGGCACATACATGTCCTCAAATATTTTAATACAGAATGATGGGCTAATGCTATCCAAGTCATTAATAACACTTTATGTAATTTAGAGAAGGAATTTCCAGGTAATGAAAAATGACAGCACTTTCCTTTCTAAAAAGAAACCCCTCTTCAACTCAGTTTAAATTACCATGAAATAGATATATACAAGCTTACAGGTTATGGAAGCAGTAATAAAGATGGGATGAGGCTTAAATACCAAAAGCTTTTCAGGTGAGATAATAACCTAAATGTCTAAATGTCTGATAGCCTTAATGTCCAGTGTATTCTCACAGAGAGTAAGTACCAAAAGCTGTAATCCTGCAGTTTAATTTCAATAGCTGAATAGGTTTTGGGGTACAATTTTTTCAGCACTGCAAGTATGATTCAGGTATGAATGAATCATTTACTTCTCCCTCCCCCCAACAATGACTTATATAACTCAAATTATTTTTTCTGAAGGTAACATCCCAAAACTAAGTGAGCATAGGTGCAAAAGAAAACTACCCAGTGACATGCAGTGTGTTTTTATCATGCAAATAAAGCAAATCTCAAAGGCTCACGGTAAATGCCAATGTTATATGTTTTATTTTTAATCAAGTAATTCTTTTCAACCTCACAATATCCATGACTGACAGGAAAAAAAGACATTAGGCATGAAATGAGAATATAAAATACATGATATGTAGAAAGGCAATCAGTGCTTTAGTCCCTCAAGACAGTAAACAGGTGAAATGACTTTCAAAACTTCAACTCAAGGTTTTTTTCTTACAACATAAAATTCAAGTGATTCTTCTTTTATTTCACCCTGTAAACAACATACAAGTCAAAATGGACAATGAGGTAATCTATACTACAGAAGATAATTTAAAAACACTAGATAAGACACAGTATTAAAGACATATAGAAATCAGTGTTCACTTTGGTCTCTAGTATGGTTATTGTTATTATTATCACAAGCAACACATACTAGTTAAAGCCAGTCTGGTGATGTTTGTCAGACAGTTGTTGCTTAACTTAGTAATCCAAGAGGTAGTCAAAACCATTGTCCTTTGTAAAGATATTCATACATTTGGTTCAATGACAACGGTAGCAAATACCTTGCTACTTTTCAACATTCTCAGAAAAATACTGCCACAGCTGCTGATACACAGCCCTGGTTTATACAAAAAAAAAAAAAGGAAGTGTGTGTTCATAGATCAACCTCTTGTTATCAGTCAACAGTTGTAACAGGGGTAACACAACCACTGGATCTTAAAGAGGCTGTTGATAAAACTAAGCAAAATAAGATCGATGCATTTAACAAGGCTCTGCTTGTTTCTAAAACAATACTCAAATCTCATTAAGACTTCTAGGAAATTAAAATCAGTGCATCTGCACATGTACACATCTTCCCAATTACTTTTATATCTAGCACAGGGGAATACATATATATTTTTATGATAAACATTTCTTACAGATAAATTAATTAAATTAAATTTAAGACTCCATGTGATTTCCCATGTTCTTTTATAATTCTTCTTACAAAGAATGGTACAAGATCTATAAGCACTTTTTTTTTAATGGGGTTCTATTAACAAAACTAAGTTAGCAGGAACCAAGCAGGAACTCCAGGATAACACTGGTGCAGAATAAAATGGCTGAAAAAGAAGGCCTACAACGGGAAGAGGTAGGATCTGAATGTGGTATTTGGCACTCCCTGAAAGCTGGCTAAAGGCAAAATATTGCAAATGGTATTACAATGCCAGATCTACCATCAACTGCAGCAAAAAGTTATTTGGCTCTTCCTCCAAATACAAGTCTTCCTCATGGCCTATCTTTTGTAGCGTGTAATTAAATATTGTGACCTCTCCTTGGGGAAGAGCAAAAAATATCTCAAAATGTCCCTTACAATTAAATCACATTGAGCATTTTGGGATGGGGGAAGGGGAGGGAGGGAGATTCTTGCTTCAGGTTTAACCTTATCTCCACTATTGTTAGGAGAAAAATACATCTGTCTGAGCAGATACTGAACTACTTCTACTCAAACGAGTTTTATTGTGGAGTGCTCTGGCAAGGACAGGCTGGTGAACAGGGGGAAATCCAGCCTGAGTGAATGCTGCCGAATATTAATTTTGTCCTTAGGCATGAAGGAAGAATCCCAAACTCAGTCTGTGCCTCCTCCTTTAGAAGGTTCTTTGCTTATTTGGAGCAGCCAATTGAAGGAGTGTAACTAGATTTTTTTCCCTACTGCAGCCCAGTGCTAAGTAGTTACCTGCTGCAGCTTATGCTGCGATATGTTTAACTTAGGCATGTACGTTTTTGTCTCTTCTGGAGCTGTATTTATTCCCGTGAACAGTGCCCATAATCCTTTGGACAGAAAAATAAAAACTTTCAAAGAAATGTTTGGAAAGGTCTCATAATTTCAAATGGATGCTTCATCTTAAACAAGTATTTACCATAACGTCTGCAGTGGTGAACTAACAGTCACATATTCAGTACAGATAAAAAGTATGTACCATAGATCAACAGCCACCTTTAAGGCCACAGCAGCACAAAGGTGTGTTCATGCAGTAGATATGAGGTAGCCTTTTGCTGTAAACAGAATAATAATTTTATTGTCACCCATGTAAACAAAGTGGGCTTGATGCTTTCGTGTTTTTGTTCTTCCCCCTCCACCCCCATCCCCCATCCCTCCCCTCCTAGAAAAGCCAAGCACCAGTAACTCCAACTGGAAGTCAGTGGGAGCTGTGGTTGCCCAGCATCTCTGAAAACTCAGACCCTGTGGATATAAAGACACAAATGCTCACATAAGCAACCAGTACATAATACCACTTCATCATTTCACAGGAACTTATAATACAAAACGCTGAGATCTGATTATCAGAAACGTAGGTCTATGTCAACTCAGAGGTAGTTACTAACATCAGTACATAATACTTATATAGAGATAAAAAGGTCTAAGACTATTTGGTTTGTTCTGAGTAAGCAGGTCTGTAGACTATTCTGTAAAGAAAAAACATTACGTGGTATATTCCCTGAGCAAAGTTCTTTGTCCTGAGTATGTTATGTAACAGTGATAACATTCTAATATATAAAAATAAAACCTTAAGCTTTCAACAATAAGATAGGGTTTGGTATGTGCTCTTAGCAGTTCAGTCTGACTTTGGTGCGCACAGTGATTTCAAACAGCACCTACAAAAATCCACATGTTGAAAACATTTCTTTATCTCAGCTCTGAACTTCTTACATATAAACAGGGAATGACCAGTTTTCAAATCCACAGTTGCCTATTTCTATAAGGAACTTTGGTTTAAATTTTCAAAGTGACCTAAGTTTTGCATCTTTGCTGTTTAACCTGGTTTTTACACCGACTAGAAGGTTAAGCAATGCCACTTTGATTTGTCTACATAATTTAAATAAGTTTACTATCCTTACGTAAGGCAAGGACGTTCTCTATAGATATATCACATTCAATATCGTCAAAGGTAAGCTTTGCATTAGCATTACTGAGAACTTCAGTACAAACCTTGAGATTCTTGCAAACACTGGCAAGGAATTCACACAAAATAATTCTCTCAGAATTGTGCCCTTCACTGAGGAGTTTGATGACTACCTGTTCACTGAAGCAGCAGCAGCACCAGTAAAAGTCTCATCTGGCAGGACAAGTGGGAAGGGGAAAGGCCACGCAGTGAGCCAGCTGCATACCTGTTGTAACCATCGGCTGCAGAGGAGTTACCAGGGTAAGACTTTGGCTCGCTGTGGCCTTTCATGCAGGCTGTTTCTTTAGTTTGATTATCCGAGCTTAAACCTACCCGACACTTTCAAGCTTTAACAGCCTGTGTTTATTGCCAATGTTAAGGATTATACAGGTTTCTCTAATTAACTTACATCCACAATGGGATTTGTCAGAGTACGTTATCTTACGTATGACTTGGTAATTCAAAAGTTACAAATGGAAAGCGACTTGAAGTTTTGATAGGCTCCAACTCTATTAACCCTGAGCAAGGCCTGCAGCCCAGGGAGTCTCACTCTGAGGCCACCAATCTTCCTCCTCTTCCACACAGAAGTGTGTGGTCCTAGGGCACTCTGGACCAAGGCTGGTCAGCTGCAGCCCCCAGTTCACAAGAAGCAGCTGATGCCCAGGGCTTCTGGCAAATCTGCAGGTCCCTCCACTCAGGCTGGTCTGCACCCATGCTGCATCCTCATCTAGGGAGGCCAGCTGAGCAACCCCACGTGCCCATCAACCTTTAGTCTCTATTCAGCCCAGGATCTCCTTAGCTTTGCATTTTGTTTTCTTGAAAACCCAAACAGACAACAACAACAACAATAAAAATCCCTAGGGAGTTCTCTCCATGGTATTTCAACAGGAAATAAGGGGGAAGACCCTTCAAATTGAGGGACACTACTTGGGACCAAGAGAAATTGCTGCTGCTGCGGCTACTACTGCCACCAAGGTACCCTAAATGTTCACAGTATACAAATGGCTAACCAGGATGGCATCCTGACACCACTCAAAAGGGTCTGTTTGGTAACAACTTACACATTCTCCCCTACACAAGAGACATCTAAATTACAGTTACAATCATATTAATTTAACAAAACGTTTTGAGAAACCATCACAGAAACTACACATTCATTGTCTTTTCTGGAGCTTTAAACTCCTCACCAACAAAGGGTGGTGGCAATGAGAGTCGTATTGAGTCATGAAACTGCCCTGCACTGGCATGGGGAGGGGAGGGTTTTGATATTTTGTGGAGATGAAAAAGGAACTAATTCAAATTGATGGTACGGGGGATGTCTTAGTATCTTTAGTACCATATGGCAGCTTTAAAATATGAAAGTATCCTTTGGTTTACAAGACACATAACAGTCTTGATCTCAGTTCTTTGTGTGGTTTATCAGGTTTGGTTTGTTTCTGAGTGAAATTTCAGAAAATTGGGTTTTCTTGTTTGCTTTCTGAAGACGTTTAGAAACTGGTTCTAGGAATGAGTTCAGGAACATTGAGTGGGTACTGTGACTTTTGCTTCACAGTAATGCCTGGTGGGATCTGGAGAATGGTCTGATGGAAAAATATATATTTATAGATATGTACACATACATACACACACATGCACACTCACACATACACACAGAAAGTAAAACATAATGCACCCTGCTCAAATGTATTTTGTTTGGAGTGATTTGTCTATCAAAGAAAAAAAACCAAAAAACAACAAAACATTCACAGTTCCTCAACAGTAGTTAAAATTCCAGGTCAGCTACTGATAATGAATTATTTCCCCTGTACTTGCATGAGGTAGACATCCCAAGAGGGTAAAGAAAACGGAACATTATGAAAAATGCATTAAGTTTTTTTCCTTTTCTGAACAGAAGGCCCCTTTCTGTTTGGTTCTTCAGGCGACGCAGACAACTTACTCGACGACACTTCCTGTGGTGACCTGCCCGAGCGCTCCGACATCTCCGACCTGCCTTCCTGAGAGTACGATGGAGACGAGAAGCCGTGCGTCCCTCCCCCTTCTCTCAGCAAGGCAGAAGTGGAAGGCTGCGGTTCGGCTTCGTGTCTTCCCTGAGAACTAGTGGGCTGCTGCGAGACAGTTTTATGGGGGCAGTTAGCCACCATGTGCATGATGCTCTGACAGTAATGGCACTTCTTTGGCTGCGGAGGTAGACTACATTCTTTAGCGTGGTGGTCGAGGCCACCGCAGTTGTAGCATCTAAAACCAAACAGAGACAGAGATGGAGTTACGCAAGGCAGCGTCCAGCGGGAAGGTTTCTTGCGGGCTCGGGCCCGGCCCCACTAGAGGGCACCAGATCTCCAGCCATGGCCGCCCCGCCGTCCCTGCGAGCCCCGGCACCCGCGTCCCGCCGTCCCGCGCCGAGCGGGGATGCTCCGGCTCGGCCGCTCCCGGAACCAGGGCCCGAGGGACGCGGTGCTGGCAGCCGGGGAAAGGCGAGCCCGAGGAGGGGCGCGGTGCCCGCCCCGAGCCAGGACCGGCTCTGTCCCAGATCCCGGCATTGTCCCAGATCCCGGCATTGTCCCAGGGTCCGGCTCCGTCCCAGGGCCCGGCACTGTCCCAGGGCCCGGCACTGTCCCAGGGCCCAGAATTGTCCCAGATCCCGGCATTATCCCAGGGTCCGGCACTGTCCCAGGGCCCGGCACTGTCCCAGGGCCCGTCACTGTCCCAGGACTGGCTCTGTCCCAGGGCCCAGAATTGTCCCAGGACCGGCTCTGCCCCAGATCCCGGCATTGTCCCAGGGTCCAGCACTGTCCCAGGGCCCGGCACTGTCCCCAGATCCTGGCATTATCCCAGGACTGGCTCTGTCCCCAGATCCCAGCATTGTCCCAGGACTGGCTCTGTCCCAGGACCGGCTCTGTCCCAGGGCCCAGCACTGTCCTAGGGCCCGGCTCTGTCCCAGGACCGGCTCTGTCCTAGGGCCCGGCACCTCAGCTCCTCAGCCCGGGCACGACAGGCCAAGGCTCCAGGCCAGCCGGGACACAGGGTCTGTAATGGCACTTAGGGGTTCGATTCAAAATAACATCAGTAAAGGCCCGGCAATAGTCATGAATCTGTGTTTGTGTGTTTCCTCTCAAAACTCCCAGCCCATGTACACGTGGCTGTGGCCACGGTGCCACTTTCCGTGGGTGCAGAGAGGCCCCTCCAGCCGCACGGACACAGCTTCTCCCACACTTCTCAGAAATGGCTAAAGCCCACAAAACCTCTTCTATTTAACCTTGTTAGCCAGGGGAGTCCTGAAGAACTCTCCAGCAATTCCTTACTGAATCCTTTGTAACACACACCAGGAACACCAGTTATTGGATTACATTATTCTAACATACGATACAAAGAAATAATTACACGCCTTTGGCACGGTGACCTTATGTCCACCACTGAGTTTTCAACTTTGGCTGCTTTTGTATGGTTTCTGTTTCTTTGTTTTATAAAACTTGCACTGAATGCATAGACATTTCATTTCTAATAATCAAACCTTACTGGAAAAAACTAAACCTGTTTTTTTGGGGTTTTTTTTGCTTTCCTTTAACCACCGACCAATTAAAAACAATTATTTCACAAATACTTAGTCTGTAGAGTCAATGTAAGGATTAAAAAAAAGACTGTAACTATAACTGTGAACAAAATACTGCAACGTGCTCTGGATCAAGCCCACATAAAGATACGTTACATTTTCAGATTCCTGAAAAGTAACAAAGCACCATTTGACTATTTTACCCAGGATTTAGTAGACCCTACTAGTTTATACAATATCAAGAAGTTTAATCCAAGCAAAGCTTTTGTATAACTGAAGTCTCACCTACGGAATTTGCTTTACCTTGCAAAGAAATGCTATTGATAAAACCTGCATAATTTTTTAAAAAAGACTGCAAATATCAACATTTGTAATTCCACTCCAAGAAACAATCCCTGGCACCTCCCACTTCACATCTCTTCATCACTAGTAGCAAGATACCAATCATATCTTCATTTCCACAGACAAACAAAAAACCAGCACAAGTTGCTCATGGCATGATGCATGCCATCATGTCCTACAAGACTGGCCAATAATTTTAAAAAGTTAAATAATGAACAGAACTTCACTGTCCTTTCAGAAATCATTGTGATTTATTGTTGCATCTTCCCTAAAAATGAGTAAGAAGAAACCAATGTTTCTTCTTAAGTACAATGAACTCTGCACTTCTACAACAACTGCAGTAACATATTTTAGGTTCCATTTTGATGTCACCACTGCACTGAAGTTTGATGTGATTTTTCAGTGGAATTTGAAGACTGTGCTTACACTACTCTGTCTGCATATACGACAGACTAACCCATGAAGACAAACACAGTCTAACAAAGCTTCCCTTGAATCACAAAGAAAATAACATGTACCAGCCCCATTATCAGTTAGTATTGATTTCCCTAGCACAGGAAGGGAAATGACATACTAAGTACATTGTAAAATCCAAACATCCTGATCTAAGACCAAAACATCAAGTTTTTTTCTCCCGTGGTTAAAAAAATAATTTTCAAGTTATTGAACATTATCCCTCTGACTACTTTTTGCCAAATCATTGCAGGTATTTTCAAATTAGTGACCCTCACTTGGCAGTATGTTCAGCATTCAGTCTTCCTAACTGGCATTCAGCTGTTTCCACCACAAGCTTTCCTAACACCTTCTGAAAAAAGTAGTATGGAAATAAGCCTTGCGATTAGAGAAATGAAACAACAGCAGGTAAAAATTTTTAAGTGTTTTACTTTCTCCCCTTCCAATAAATACATCTAAGGATTCACAGATGTGGTACTGATTGTAATTAGGTTATATTAGAGAATGATGTTTATTATTACCTTTGTCATTGGTTTCTAGCAGTGTACTTGTTCCTGGGATAAATGCATTATAACACAGTATAGCATAGGAGTATGTAGACATTCTGGAAATTGTGGTTTTTGTCTTAATTCAGGACATGGAATTTTATGGCTGTGAATGCATCAACACATTTCTTTTCTCCCTTAATACCACAACTATTTAGAACAGTTAAAAAAAAAAAAAAAAGAAAAAAGTTTGAAAATAGGGTAAAGGGCCTCAGTAGCAGGATAGGCAGTAGCCATGGACAAATCAATTTAATCAGTCACTGTGGTATGCTCTGTGTTATCCAATTCAGTGGACCATTTCACCTCACCAGTTGGCAAAGAACCTGCTGTCAGGGCCCCTGCTTCCATTCAAGCAGCCTCTCTCACCCTTTGCATATATACTCAATCAATACATCCTATTTGCAAAATATTGTAATTCCTTGCATCTATTTAAATTTTCACTGAAATGTCACTGTAAAAGAAAAACTCTGTCACAAGCAGTTGTGATTAAACTCTCATTTGGTTTTTTGGGGATGTTTTTTGTTACCAACCAATTCAAGCATCTGGGTAAAGTGTCACATTAAAGTACATATGTGCCAGCCAGGGTGTGCCTGGACTTACAGAGGAGGGTGATATTTATTCAGTTCTTTTAACTATTTATTCATTCCTCATCAACCACTCTTGCCAGGAGAACAGATCACACCTTACACTGAAATGCCCTCCCTTTCCAAGGGATTTATCCCAAAATGGAGGTGGTCAGCCACCTCAGAGCTCACAAATGACAGCATGGCACCATCCCCAGGCATTAAGGTATGTCATTAACCCTTTCATCCTCAGCACTTCAGCCCTTTGCTCCTCTCTGCTGCCTGTACTTAGGTTACAACATCACGAAAGCCGAGAGCACGATGCGCACATGGGAGCTCACACATTCACATCTCCACCTACACACATACACAGAACAATACACAAGCTGATCCTGCCATGAAAACTGACCAATTCTCATTCCACTCTGCTCTCAGAAACTCAAGATTAGTGCAACCACAGCAAGTACCTCTTCTCTTCTGAAGCACCACGGAAAGAATGTATGTTAGCTTAAACACAAGTTTATATGTAAATTCTACCGTGAGGTGAATAAAACACAAAAAGCCCTTAAATGTGCAATTATAATAGAATCAGCACTTACAAAGAACAAAAGTAAGAAGGATTTGTTAAAATAGGATTGTCTTTCTCACAGTAGGCTTCCATGATTTGCTAGCTAGCTTCAGGCTCAAAAATATAAAGAGATGGCAATTATCTTAACGGGAAATCCTTTCTTCTCTACAGTACTGACAGGAAGGTGAATCAGGGTGATTTTTTTATATAAAAAAGATGAACATCTTAATAGAAGAACACCTTGAGGAACTTGTCTAGCATTATATTTCAATACTCTCAAAAAAACTGTAACAATAACACCCACTAATGAAGAAAAAAGAGAGCATATAGCAAGGTTAAGAAAACCTCCTAAATTCTCCTTCACTATGGATTTGTGATTGCATAAAACTATACATATTAAAGGAAACATGAAGAAGCAGAAGTGTACAGATTCCAACATAAAATATGCTGAATTAATTGCAAAAAGCTGATGACTGAAATTGATTAGAAATACTCAATTTTACAACCAAATAATATCATCTAGTCTTTAGCCTTTTTTTCTTGTTCCAGCAATCAGATACTCCTACTCAGGAAGCACAACCCAGCCCTAAACTTTTTAAAACAACAATACCCTTGCCTTGCAAATACATTTTCCATAGTAACAACTCAGATGGGTTAAGCAGCACTAGTTAAACACAACTACTTGCTTCTTTGAGCTGTTTTATAATATAATTTAGATGATAATCCAATACATATGACAAGTAGAGAAAAAATATGTATAACCCCAGACTGTTATCTGTTGAGAGAAAAAACTGTAAAATTATCCAAGTGACTGACTTGGGGGAGGGGAGGCAGGGAATAAGGGGTTAACATGTAACAGGGATAGGAAAGGGAGGGAAGGGGGTACACTCAGAGGAAGACTAAAATAATTCACCAGGATATACCCCACACCAATTCCTCTTTTGTTATTCCTTTCTGAATGCTATCAGACCACAAGAAAATGATTCTTGGCTAACAATACTCCATCTTGCAACATTAATGCCTTGAAAATGGCATGGAATCCTAGCAGTGTGTGCACATGAGATGCTGTTACAATACACTGAATGCAACTGTGCAGTTAAAGCACAAAGGAAATGTTTAAAATCGTACCTAAATGTGCTGTCCTTTTCTGCCATTACTTTCACAACATACCTAAAGAAAGGCAGATGGAACAGGCAGCAGATCACTTCAATTATTCTATTTTGTAAATGGCTGTAAAGGGAAGTTAAACTATCCGTGATCTAACAGAGAAATGGGTCTTAGACATAACTAAGAGTTCCTCTGTTTAAGGCTACAGTGACTTGTCATGAAAATAAGGCCATGAAATACTGCAAAGGGATGCTTCTCACTATCTGGATGTGACACTTAAAAAAGCTCAGGGTGCTTGCTCAGGTACCACCTGGGACAAGTGAGAGAGACCTCCCACACCTCAGCAGGTGTTGGAGGATCCTCAGAAAGGATCTTCCCGACTAATGAGGATCTGCTAATTTCAAATTGTCTGTGCTGCAGCTTGAAAAGCCAGGTTGGATGGGACTCTAAACAACCTGGTCTAGTGGAAGGTGTCCCTGCCCATGGCAGGGGAGGTTGGAACTAGATGGCTTTAAGGCTCCTTTCAACCCAAAGCATTTTGGTGAGCTAACAAGACACACAGAAGATGAGTGGAATGTACACTCTGCTCGTGCCCTCTGACAGGGAAATGGATGGGATGTTTCTGCTCACATGTGCATTGCTGGGGTTTACACCACTCTGGTTATCAACCTTTAATTCTTAAACTGTAGCTGAATGCAGGAGAGAATACAGCCAAGTTTGAAAACACTCTAAACGGCTATTAGAATTAAAAGTAGTGAATACTGAAATACTACTGAAATAATAATTAAGGTCAAGTGAAATTATCTTGTTAAATAAACTAGAGAAAGGAATATTTACAATCTTCATCAGAGCATTTATGGCTTGTCCATCAAGCAGGCTTACAACGAGGAAGAAAACCTCACTAGCACCCTCATCTATCAATCCATGGGAAAAAAAATCAGTTTAATTTTGAAACTGTAAGTATTTTTAATCAAGAATGTTGTTAAACAGCGTATTGTCAATGCAGAAAATGGCACACTGGTGCCACATTTAGATTTGTGTTGGTCCTGTGAGTATTTGCTACCCTGAACTTCTCGTTCATGCAAAACACTGTGCAGAGGCAACATGCTGGGAAAGTTAATTGCAGGCTGGCGTTCTCCAGTGAAATTCAGTTAGAAAATTTCCTGTGCTTTACTAGCTTTTTGAGATATTTAACAGGAATATAAAAAAAAGATAACCTCTTAAAGAAAAAAAAAGATGAAATACAATAAAAATTCTCACCCATCTATTATTTGTCCTGTGAATCCTACAACTCATGATAATGTACCAGAGATCCAAGACTTTCCATTTTGTGAGTAAAACAAGGTCCCTCCTTTTTTTTTTAAGCTTGCCTTCTTTTATTTTACAGATAGCCCCATCATGCTGACACAAACCCGCACTGTCTGCGAGGCTTCCAATAACGCAGGGTGGAATATTGATGATGTTTACTCTTGTTACAAATAAATAAATAAAAATGCTCTGTTGTAAACTCATCAGATCGACTAGTTTTCTGTGGTTAGTTCTAAATCAATCTATTTTCCCCAGTGTATCACAGAAGTATTATCAATAGGTTACGGTCTTTTGTTGCTCGGGCTTCCCCTCCCCCTTCCCCCCAACAAAGAAGCTGACAAACAACGTGGGGCATTTTGCCTGATAAATCAGGCCTGTCAGGATACAATTTAGCTTAAGTTCAGGAGGAAATAAAATTGTTTAAAATCTGCTAATACAATTTTACTGGAAGGTGATGGGGTTTGTTTCGGTTTTTTTTACAGCCAAGAGCAACAATGGAACAGAAAGGTGGTTCAAAAAGCACAAAATGCAGCTTTTTCTCCACAAAAATGGAAAGGACTGCAGAGACAGCAGATCTTAAAAAATAACTTCAACGATGTCTTTCCATTCTTCCTTTCCACCAAACCTTATCTCTACTATCCACTCAGCTCCCTTTACAGGCATGGAGGAAAATTATTTTTCACGCAATCACACAAAAATCCTTAAGAAATTCATCTTCATGGAGGAATGATTTGGATGCATTTTCATTTATTACAACAAAAGCTTTTTCTTTATATTAAGAGCTAAAAACTCCTGAAATAACAATTTGCAAAAGCAAAGCTTTGTTTCTAAATAACATGAAAGATGGTTTTGCTCCTATAGCATCAATATAGCATGGAAAGAATGTGTGTATTTTAATGGCTTTAATCCATCCAGATAAAGCAGATAAAAAATCAGCGATGGTTTAAGGAAGTTATGTTTTAAACAGTCATATATCACACATTTCAAACATGAAATGATTTCAAGTAAGTCTACTACGACAAATCTTTTTGCACTATGAAACCACACACACAAATACTCTCAACCACAAATTTCCCTTGTAAGCTTTAATTTCTGTGGGAATAATAAAAGAACCCAGTTTTTCAACAAGAGCAGCTCTGTATGCAGTAATTTTTTTTAAAGTACACATTTTGCACAGTTGCTGCTGGTGGTGGCAAGGCTGCCTGGGCTCTGCTGTGGGCACTGCTGCTGTGTGCACCCACGTCTGCAGCGCTCTGGCAGCGCCAGCTGGGCTGGCCAGGGCTGAGCAGACCTTGCTGCCTGTGCCTGAGAGCACTGCTGAGGGCCCCTGTTTACAGAAGCCTGCCTCGGTAACACTAGAAGCCTTTCACAGAGGTGCCTTGAGCCTCCTGGCCATGTGGATAAGGATGCATGCTGCATAAAACCGGCTCAACTCTTTCTGGGTCAGTGAGGTGCTGGTCATGAGCTAAGAGGCATGCCTGACCTTATCTGCCTCTCAGCAGAGCTGGTTCCAGGGTTTCCACATCCACTGATCAGTTAATCCACAGATGGGATAAAAAGGCAGTGGGTAACTGGGAATCAGTTGTTAAAAATTGCATTTTCAATTTTGTTCCTTATTTCATCACTAACATTAGCAGCAAATACAATAAATACAGCAAATGCAAGTGACGCCAACTCACAACAGCAGGAAACAGCAAATGGCATCCTGGCAGTAGGGTGGAGCACTGAAGCAAGCCACAGTAGAGAAAGAGGAAGAAAAAGGTTGTTCTGGAAGTTCATAACCTATTCTTCCTCCCCAAATACCAGCTGTGAGTGGTATGACTTTAGGTACCTTATATAAATCAGTTTCACACACAAAGTTTCAGAAATATCTGATGACAGGAGTATGGACTGACTTAGATGCTGGCCTTGAAATGGATTCTCCTATTACATACACTGAGTTAGATGGCTTGCATGAATACAGGCTTCATGAGTGTTAAGGATTGCAGGATTTAACCAGCAGCTCACATTTTCATTTCATTCTTCAGAAGCAAAGGGATGGTTACTGTCTCTATGACACACTCTCTATGAGGAGACCATGCCAGCTATCTCTATAGGGGTTCTTTCCAGAGCTAATGGCACTGATTAAGTCATGTCACATGAATCACATGGAGGGCTTCCCATCCCAAATGTGGAACAAAAGGGCATCAAACATGGTGCTTGGTTTTGCTTGAAATAGCACCTGTAAGTTCACACATTCAATACCCACAAGAACAATTAAAGAATTCAGATGCTCTATAGCCACACTTTAATGGTAAGGAAAATCTGCATCACTCTGATTACACTGACTGAGAAAGGAAGCAGTCACCTTATTCACTTTTCTCAACTTGCATCATAAGATGTCTAAAATGGACTAGCTTCATATATTGACATTATTACTAAATGGCTGGGCTGAGCATTTTCTGTAACATATTTTTAAGAGGCTTTCAGTATCTTGAAGAAAAAAAATATTTTGCAACTTTCACATTAAAATGCGGAAGCAACAGTAAAGCGTGAAAAGAGGATTTCGGCTGCAACAGGATTAAGCCTTATATGTTAAAGCTTTTAATTCCCACCTGAGGCAGGTATTCTTGTTGTCCCACACTGCCTGATCCCTGAGCATTAAAAGAGAAATAATGCCATTTTCTACTATTCTGCCCTATATCACCACCAGATTAATCCTCATCGTTAATTCTCACTATTAATTGTGTCCATAAGAATATAAAGCAATTTATGCATATAAAAATTATTGTTAATTCAGAATTTGGTGTATCCTTTTTCCTTGTTTGGCCTCAGAATGGCAAATCTCATGCGCATGTTTAATACCTATATCTCTGAATTTTGTTAATTCTGTGTACAGTTAAAAATAATGGCACAAAAATAGTTTCCCTATATGTTGTAAACTAGATCACTTTATCCTCTTGGCTGGGATTATTTAGATTAAGTGATATCACTGCAGTAAAATTATAACAATGAAGTTAATAAAAGTTTTCTTAAATATTGCTAGTTCCCAGCAACAGAACATCTTAATGGTCTTAGTTCTCATGTCAGTCACAAGGGCATAGATCCAGAGCAATTTTTATGACTTCACCGAACTTATTTTCTCTTCTCTTTAATAATGTAACACAGAAAATTTCCCACTGTGTACAAATTCTGAAAAGTCACACAGCAGCAGCCAAGGCTGGTTGCAGAGGTCAGGCTGGTACAAGCTGTGAGGCCATGGAACAATGTAGGCTGAAGCTCCTTCATTCCACCTGTAAATTTGTGTTTGCTGGTTGATGTAACATTTGAAAGCAGAACACAGCATAAATCACAAAGAAAACCAAAGAATTGTGGCAAGAGTGGAGGAAATATGTGTCTTCTGCCCATTTTTGCTCAGCCTTTCAGCCTAAGAAAGAATGAATTATCTCAAAATTAAGGATGTTTATAGGCCAGGGTCAGCTTTTCTGGCAGGACTGATGAACTCTGAATTAGGAGATTTGATAAAACAGGAGCCCTACACTTAAATAAAATGTTTGAAAGCAAAGAACAATTCAGATAAGAGCACCTCAGTTGTGATCATGGCAGGGGAAGAACAGATTACAAGCTGGACATTGAGTAAAGCTACCACAGGAAAACACAGTGGATATGCTCACTGAACACAGCACAACCAACTTCCTGTAGTTTTGATCAGAAATTCACACCCAAGCTGCAACTCCAACTATGAAAGCCCTGAATTTACAATTTTGAAAGCAGTCACAAACCAGAGGAATGATTAATGTCAGCATCCTGTCTGTGTTTTAATAATTCATTTATACTCTGAAACAGCCCTCCAGTTATCCAGTAGCACTCACTGTGCAAGGCAGGAACAATGTACATTTAAGAGTGGAAGTGCACGGAGGTAGAAAGGGCAACAAATTTTAATGCAAGCCCAAAAGTTGTTAGTGATAAATCAAGACCACTGGTAGGGGTGGAGGAAGGCATGTGTGTCTCTGCAGTCACTCAGTGAAGTGTGCAAAGGCCACAGGAAAGAATTGGGGAACGGTTACAAGGGGATTGGTTACAAGTTCTTCCAATTTGGAAGGAAAATCTTGACTTCCAGTAAAATAGAGGATTACTCAGTTATGCTGGTAGCCTGTCTGCTCTCCTCAGATCCCAGGCTCTGGGGCACGTTAGAATACACAGGAAGGTGACTGTGACATACTGCAGGGGCTAGGAATGGAACATATAACATGTCAAATCCATAGGACTTCATTAGCCCTGACTGAAACTCAGCTTCTTCCTGCTTTAATGATTATTTACCATACTGCCACAAGGTTATGGAGACAATTCTTATTATTCATTGAGCTGTTAATTATTCTAGTGACAGATCTACCGCAGGAAAAATTGAGAGTATCCTTCTGCCACAAGACCTTAAAATATCACAGCTGAGACAGGGGATTTGAACTCACAGCAAACCGAATTTATCATTTTTTTCAGTCTGGATAAACACTCAGCACTTGAGGAAGGAGGGAGCTCTGGCAGGCAGTGTGAGGGAGCACAGCTTCTCAGCACCAGGCTGGAGCAGTGGCAGTGTCCCCCAGTGACAGTGTCCTTGCCCACAGCTGCTCCTGAGGGGGGGCACATGGGTGCCACAATCCTTAGTGAGTGCAGTAACAAATTGCTCTGGCTGTGGGTGTTGGATATCTGTATCACTGCACCAATGAAAAAACCAAACCACCAATCTCAGGAGCTGCTTTGTAGCTGAACTCTTCACCCTCTGCACCCGATGGAATCCCAGAGCCTCCATCACTGCCTGTCCTTGTCAGGTACAGTCTCACCCACATCTTGTGCTGCTTCCATCACTGTGTGTAATGCCCCAGTCTTGCAACTGGTCACTGACCCTCGTTCCACAAAGAGTGAAGATGAGAAACCTGGGTGTCTCACCTACAACCTACTAATCCTCCTTGAAAAGGCTGAACAACCATCTGAAGATTACAGCAACCTGCTGATGGAGGGAAGATTTGCATCCAAACTTGTCTTTCACACTGGGGAAGGTATGTGGTGAACTGGGGGACTTTTTGAGTAGGTTAGAAGTGTTCTCACTGGCTTGGGCCATAAAGTGAAGAGGAGAACTCAGAAGCCAACCTGGTAATTCCTGAGGGACTCAGCTGTAAAAGCTAGAGCACAGAGTTGCTGCTGTCCAGTAAAAACCCACCTGACACAAGACACAGACAGCAAGTTAAATTTGGCATTTGAGTCTCCTGGAGGCACCTAAACATCAAATCTAGGAACCAAATGCCTTTTGTGAGGTTGGAAATAGTCACACCTGAACAGAGTTAGCCATAGAAGACAAGGGACCAGACCTTTAGAAATCTCACTTCCTACAATATTCCTGGATACTTCCAGGAACAAATCAATTGTTTATTAAACCAACCTCTCTCTTGAAAACCTAAAAGGACTTTGCTCCTAAGCAAGATCCCTTTGGCTCTCCTCCTTACAAACCTTCTATCCAAAATATCCAAATTTCCTGGAAATACACAATCCCACATAACCACAAAATGAAGGGAAACTGTGTCTGCCACCCAGGACTCTGGATTTCAAGCACAGCCCACAAACTTCCCTTATGAAAAGTCTCATCCTTCCCAGGCTCAGAAGCTGGTGATAGAAACTTCTTTCTCTGTCACAGGCAGCCTCTGTGACACAGTTAGATATAATCAAATGCTTACAGGTATTTACATGCCTAAGTCCCACTGACTTCAGAGCTAAGCAAGGTCCTCATAGCTTAGAAGATCTGAGTCTGTGCCCCTCAGGATTATATCTGGTACACCAAGGAAAGCTATGGTACAACAAAGTACAACCATATGGTGATCAGGCCACAAATTGCCATTCACTAGTGCAGGAATTAAGCACATCCTGAAAAATGCATAACATACCTGATTTTAAAACTGTTCTCTTTGTTACAGCTATTTCACCACTGTCCAACTATTATCATGAAAAGTCATAGACAAGTTGTGAAAAGTAATTTCAATTACATCAGAAACATTACACAGAAAATGAGGGCTATCATGACTTTAATTGGACTTCACATAAATGCTGAAATCCCCTCCACAAGTCCCTCTTGGCAGGCAGCACAGATTTGAGAATTAGATGAAGAAAGCACATACTTTCTAAATGATGAAAAAATCTAAACTAGAATGTCCTCAATAAGCTACTGTGCTTAGATTTCATTCCAGTTTCCTGCAAAGCTTTGCACAGTGAGTGCCACCACTGCTTGCTGTCTTGGCAGCATCAGGAGCAGTTCCCAGGGTGCCCTTCTGTTTTCATACTCTGTACTCCAAAACAAGCCAACAACAGTGTGCTGTGCCAGGCAGACTGCAGGGAGTGTCAGGGACCCTGCTCCAATGCTGCAAACCATCCAGAACCATCAGCAAGTGACCAGGACTCCAGCTCAACTATTTTGCATTGCATTCACAGCTTTTCCTTGGGAATGTAAAAATAAGTGGAAGATAATTACTGAGTAAACAGCCTCCTTTCCAAGAAGAATGCTTCCAAAGGCATATAAACTGCTTTCAAAAACTGCTAAGGATGATCCCTGTGATGATCCATGCAGTCACTAAAATGCTAGCCAATTCTCAAAGGAAAAAATTTCAGTTAATTCACTTACTTTTTTTTTTTCCCTATTTGTAGCATTTATTTAGCTTGCTTCATATCACACCTCCAGTTTTGAGACAAAATCATAAATCATTGCATTGGCACAACTGTGGGTGTGATAAACACTGTCAGGAGGTGGGAGGGAGTAGATTAAGCAATGCAATTCCCATTGTCCTCAAACACTCTTGCAGAGGAATTACAATGTGGAACAGGCACACTGTCTGGGATTTACCCCTGGTCACAGCACACACATGGCTTTTACACAGATCTATACTGGATTTCTATCTGGATTCATGAATTTGTCAATCTCATAATATCCCAACTGATCCCCAGCAGTAGGTGTGTGTATGTGAAGAGTGGATGAAAGAATCACACACTCCAAGTCCAGGCAGAAGATGCAGATGTTCAGCTTAGTTTTGTGTGGCTGTGGCTGAATTTCCTTTCAGTTAGAGACAATGAGCTGGAAAAGAACTTAACTGACAAAAAGTAGCTGAGCTGTGTGCTTTGAGTTAAATACACTCTAAATATAGTGCACAGAGATGCTTAACATCCCTCCTCTAAGGAAATAGGTTTTTACACCATTCTTTTACATATTCCCCATAAAGCAACCAGACCCACTTCAGGCTAACTAATGCTTTTTTTATGAACTATCCCTCCACTCATGCAGACCATAGCTGGGGCATTACCCACTTCATGCTCATGCAAGCTGCAGCTGGACATATGCTTTTACTTGCAGCATATTTTCCTTCTACCCCTTCCCAGGTTCTGCCTTGCTGTGTTATTCTTTCTTCATTTTCCTACCACTGCAATGCTTCATGTGGAAGCACTGCACCTGTCAGGGCTCAGCAAGAATAGTTCTCTATTTTCCTTTTGAGGCTATTGTTAAGGTAGGGCTTGAGTAAAAAGCTGCTGCTCATGGACAGACCAGCAGCTAAAAAGGGATAGGAGAAGGGAATGTCAATGGTTTGTCACCAATTACATGAGATGACTTCTCAGCTCAATTTATTTTACCTGTAGCTACCTCAAATTCAGTGGGCAGGAAACCTTTGAGAGGAGCTTGGCAACTTTGACATGCCTCTCAAATTTACAGTATTGTAAATTTGTAAAACTACTGCATGTTTCAATAAGCATGGCTATGATTACAGGACTGATGCATATAGCCAGAAACTCAAGTGTCATGTTCTAGCTTTCCTGTCTTTGCAAGAGAGATGAAAAGGCAGCACACAGGGGCCATAAGGGTGGGTCAGGAAGCTGAGCAACTGAGTAAGAAGAGGGATAAACAAGAAGAGGGTCATCCACACCAAGCCCCTTATTAAAGGCAAGGGAGGCCATCAGCAATGGCTCTGTCTCACCTGCTGGAAAAGCCTGGAAGGCACAAAGCAACTGCTCAGCCCTGGTGAGGCTGATGCCAACCCTTCTGCAGCATGCTCAGGAGGAAGTGTGTCCATCACAGCAGTACTGGCACAGCTCAGCAAGGAGGAAGCTCAGAATGGCATGAGCTGAAGGCCTTCCCACGTGAGCCTGCTGGCACTGCCAGGATAACTGCGAGTCAACCATGTCTGCTGGTCTTATGGTATGCAAGTTTAATTGAATAACTTCAGGAGCAGCATTAATTTCTGTTCCTCTACTGAACTCACAATTCATGGTCAAAGGCAGCCAAGATGGCCAGGTCATCTCGGGCAACACTCGCTCCATTCTGAGGAATGCCTTGCACAGCTCTGCAGCAACGATAGTCTGTCCTCACTCTGTAAATTACCTTGGCTCTTTACCATGGATTTAACTGCTCAAATGCTTGTCTTACAGACAAAATAGCTTTGAGATTCAATTATCAACTTTGATATTCATTCAATAACAATTTTGATTTTTACTGAAGAATGGGACACTATAGAGGATGCTTGGGTTCCCTTAAATATGTCAAAGCTGAGACAAAGAACCTGATTTCTGCAAAATGCGGGGATAATTCCCATGCCCTATTATATTCAATGGCATAGAAGTTAACAGGCCAACATACCTGTTGACATACCACTGCCTCTCTAGAGCAAAATGTTTTTAGAGGTTACCTGCCATGGTTAACTCTGCTACTACCTAAGTACTTTGGTGCCTCTGAAAGCAGAGTGCTTTACAACAGAATACACCTATATGTATCAATATCCCTTTTAGCTTCAATGTATAGTTTGAAGTTTTGAGGTTTTCATGTCAGAAATGCTGGTGTCAACATTTCTAGGGCCTCAAATGATTTCTGCTGTTGCTGAATCCAGCCTCGAATATTACCGTGCCTGTAAATTACTTGGAGTAAACAATATTTGACTGCAATTCTAGTTTGTTGACAGGATTAAAAAAAAATTATTTAGGAAAAAAAATCTGCACTTGGAAATAGTACTTTAAAATGATCTAAATGCTACCACTCCATATCTTTGAAAGAGCAATACCAAATGTGCTTACCACACATCTTAGGCGACTCTTGCCGCGTGCGTTTAGAGTGGTGCTCCCTTCGGTCTGGCTCCAAAGTTAAAGCATCTGAAGTGTAAATTGTGTGTGACACAGCCAAGGAAACCCACTTTACTTTAACCTTGTTAATGGCGAGCCAGATGGAACCGCTGAGGCCACCCATTGTTCGGGTTGCATTTTTTTGTAATGCCATGGTGTAGGTCCACAGGGCCTCATGAATTCCCCTCCTCTGAATATATACTGTGCTGTTAAAGGCACTGAAAGGATCAAGCTCTGCTCTGAGAGCAGCTGGCTTTGTATTTTTTTAATGGTTGTTAGCAGCAGCAGCAGGTCCATTCTACTCCCCTATTCTTCCTCTGCCCTTCTTAAAATCCTGATCTGTTGGTTCTTGAGGGAAACCAAACCCTAACTCTGACCTATATAGCACATCATACATTACCTCAGGGTCATTACCCCAAATATTCATCAAAAGCCTCAGATTCTCCCTCCCTTGCAGCCTCAGATCCTGCCCCAGCAGTTCTTAATCACACAAGTAATCATCACTGACTTCATCAACAGTCAGGTTGTAATTTCTTTCCTACCAAACCCAGGTAACCTGTGAGTGCATCATTTTTGTTAATGACCATTGCCTTCTGAAAATTTGGTCAAATTTTCCTGTCTTGACCTCCTTTGTGCCTTTAGGATGAAAAAGGAAGTAAGAGGAGTTTGAGCAAAGACAGCCCACAGCCAGTGACTCAGCCTGAGAAATAAGGGGGTACTTGCAAATTGTTACATGCCAAGACCCGTTTGAACAGCATTTGTGATGTAGAAGATGATACCTCGCAGTGCCAGGGCAATGATGCAGAATTGTCAAACATTTGCTGATGAAAAGCTGCAACACATGACTTAACAGAGGTAATAGAAAACCCACGAGACTACAGCTGGCTGCCTAGCAGGTTTCCAGCTGCTGTGCAAGATAACATAATTTTGGGAGAGAGGAGTACTGTTCTCCCGGTCTACTCCAGCTGTGGTGCATGCTGCTCTGCACAGGATGAGAAAAGCACAAAGCCATCTCTCCAGCCCTTCCTACCCAATGGGCCTGCCATCAGGAAAGCAAACTGCATCTCAGGAAAAGGAGGCAGCAGCCAGGAGTTACTGAATTGCACCACTGAGCAGCAGACAATGTGCCTCCCCCTCTGCAGAGGACTTGACACTGCAGTTAGCACAACCTGTGAATGGCACTAGAGGGATGCTGCAAACAATTATCTGTTCTTACAGAAACTGCACAAAGGCTTCGGCAACACTGAGGTTGAGCAGGCTATTAAAAGAGCTGAGAAACCATAATCAATACTTTAGAGGAAATTCCCTGATCTGTTCAAAGTGGTTTGCTTTTGCACTACACTGGCACAGTAAGGAAGGGAAGGAAATCCTACTACCTGACTCCCAGCCTCATCTGGTATAGGAGACACACAACTCATTGAAATACATTATACCCCTGCCATTCCCAGTTAGTCTGTGTGCCTTTAGGAAGGGGAGTCAGGAGGCACCTGAAGCTCAGCAGAGCTTAGCCTGCTGTAGGCATGAACTGGAGTAAGAATCAAGGACCATTTATCTTCTTTCTAATATAAAAATCATTTACCTTCTTTTCCCAAACTGCTCTAGATGCTGTCAAAAGAGCTGTTTCCACTGTTCTACAGGCTCCCAAAAACCAGCAGAATTCCAGCCAAACTCTTTACTCTTTCCTAGAGTTCCTGTAACATGACACAAAAACCTGGGGGCAACCATGGCAGGCAGGAAAAAGGGAAGATCAATCTACCCCAATGTTCCCCAGTGACCAAGGGCAACCACAGGAGACACACCAGCAGGAAAGGCAGGACGTGGCAACTTCTGTTTTCCCCCAAAATGTCAAGTTTAAATTCTGTCCCTTACCCCTTTATCTTTTACATAAATAGCAGGGTGTAACTTAGGAAAGTTATTTTTTCTTGAATATTTCTTTATTATTGTTGTTCTTAAAGGTTATCTGTGTGGTGGTGCTGGCGTAAGTGTGAGATGCTGCACAAGGCACAGAACTTTTATATTCACAGTGTAGTTAAAACCATTTCCATTTCTAAATAATAAATTACAGGGGAAGGTTCAAAACCAAGTGAAGCTCAGTAAACTATTTTTCACCTATTTCACAGTTCAGGTATTGGACTTTCTTTTAACTAATAATTTTCCTTTGCACATTGTAACAGTTCATTTTTGAAGGCCAGACTACCTTTAGTATATTTCCATTTTCTAAGAAAATTATCTAGTTAACAGAATAGAAATACTAGATAAAGTAAATAATAAAAAATAAGGCACAATTTGGAACTGATAAACTAACATTGCACTTCATCCACTTTTTCTAATTTTCCCATGTCTTCTCTATTAGCAGGATGCAAAGCTGTCATAAATATTTTGAGATTGGACAGGATTGATTGCCATTGCCTGCAGTTTTTATATCCTTTTTTCATGAACATTCTTTAGTCCTAAGTCCATATCTCAAAGCAAAAACTGTTAATAACCCTGGACTGATGTGACACTCAGTACTTTAGCACCCTAGGATGGAGATTATGTGCCCCCCTTGATTTCAGCATGTTAAGCTTCCTTGAAGCTTTGTTTCTTTCAGAGGCAGCTGTCTGCATTTCCATACCTTACCCTGCCTCTTGCCTCCAGAGCTTAAATCACATGCATATCAGTTAGAAAAAAATACATGCAAAATTATTTTTTCCTATGAAGTCTTGCAGAATTAATTAGGTCAGCTGGTAACTTTCCTCTGTTGATGATGATAAGAAGAAAACCATAAGCTGTCTTATAGAAAGGGAAGTCATCAATAAATCAGGACTTTAGTTGCCAGTACCACATTCTTTGTACAAAAGGAACTCTGAATAACATTAGTATCACTCTAGAGCTTTACCATAAATTTTTTTTTTTTAATGAACTGGTTGTTTGTTTGAAGTTTTTTAAGACACCTGTTCCATTTTCTTAGTAACTGAGGGCATTTGAAAGATTCAAAATAATGCTAGTTTACTATCTCAACATTGCAAAATGGCATTTTATAACTTGCTTTTATACTTGAGCAGCACTTATAAATCCTTTGAAAACTCACTGATTCCTCGCAATGACTAGGAAAATACACATATCTGGAAATACCAGGGAATATATATTTCCCTTTTTTTTTTGGAAGCCTGGAAAACTCAACATTGTAGACTGAGTTTCACAAAGTTATTGACACTTAGGTCTGCCTTCCAGCATTACAGTACTACTAACTTCAAGTGCTGCTTCTGTATAATCCTTCCCATTTGGTGGGAAAACTTCCTTTGAAGATGTGCCATTAAGAAACCTGAAATATTAACAACTTCTGTATGACACACAAACACTCTGTAATTGGAGCATGTGGTAAAATCAGATGGGAAGAATATGGTTTTCTGTTACTGTATGTGAAATTTATGTTATTTTTTCCCTTGTCATGAAGAATGCAGGCTATAATTTCAGTGCATTTAAGCTCCCAATGAACCTCTGAAACTGTAACACCCTTCATATAATGATTGTGGAACAGCAGAACACTGCAATGGGAAATGCCAGTGTCTGTACATATCTCCAATTGTCTTCACATCGTTCACACCACTTCGAACTAATGCAACAGAAGCAGAAAAAAAAATGACACAGATTGTTTGGCTGAAGCTGGCAGGGAAGGAAGAGCTGTGATGACACCACAGCTGACTCCTCCAAGCCTACTGCTTGCATTTTGCAAGTTTTGAGGAGCAGCTGCTGAAAGGCAGGAAGGGAACTGAGAAATGACCACTGCACACGTACTAGAACACCAGAGTGGGAGTTAGCAGTGAGCTAAGCCTGAGCACTGCAGCGTTTAAAGGCTGCTCCCTGGCCTCCCAGGGATGTCAGGCACAGAGCTGAGGAACGCTGCTCACCTCCCCAGCCAGCTGCCAACCTTCTGCTGCTGTACAGCTTCAGAGACAAGTTAATGGCGTGGTGGCACCAAAGCATCTAAACTAGGTAGGATTGCTTTTTGCATCCTGTTTTAATTCCCTGGCCAGGGAAACCACAGGCTGCAGCCCTGCTCAGAAGCAGGGACCATTGCTCTGGAGGGGAGCTGTGTACAGCCGGATCCACTGGCAGTCTGACAGAGGAAGCTCAAATAGAAAAGACCTCGCCTGGGACACTCCCCAAACCCTCTGCGAGGTCTTGCTGATGCCTAATTATACCTCTGGCCTTTTGGAGGCCAAACCCAACTCCCTGCTGGGTTTTGTGTTCCTGACACTTTCCTCCCGTGAACCCCGCTGGCTCTTAAATCACCACCTGCCACCAGTGAGGGCAGACTTCCTATGGCTCCTACTGCAGAGGCCAAAAAGCTGCTGCCAGCAGGGAATGTCTCTGCCACGTTGAGCAGAGAGCACAACACGGCTCACGCCGAGCTGCCCGTGGGGCTCCTCACTCCAGACAAACGCACTGAGCTGTTACCAGAGGCGTCCCCCATCGGCCACCTCCCTGTCCGGTTGCTGCTCGGTACCTTTCATTCCTGCAGGATTAGTTTTTGCTCAGTTACGCTCCCTGAAGTGGCTCTCTGAGGAATTAGATCGGCACTGGTGACCCTGCAGGCACAGGACCGCAAGGCCGGCTGTGGGTGCAGGGGGGCCAGGCAGCTGCCCAGCCTCGGTAATTTGAAACTGCACCCTGGCAGAGCCCCGGCTTCAGAGTCAGGGGCAGCATCCCTTTCTTTTAAAGTCACAGTTCCCCTTCAGGAAAAAATAATAAATAGGGATTCAATCTGTTAACACAGTAATGGAGATTCCCATTACTTCGGCTTTGTACAGAGTAGTGCAGACAAATCAACAACAGCTAAAAAACCTTCTATATGTTTTATACTTAAAGAAGCATTGCTTTCTGAGATTGACATTACTTTCAACTTAATGGTGCCTCTCTAGCAGTTCTGGCTGAAGAATTTTGCTGCAATTGCTGGGGAGAGTTTTGGCAAACTTAGATCAGACATAATTAAACACCAACTGTGTGTCCCCAGGGACTGTCAACATGGGATGAGGAGAGTCCCAAAACCCAACTATGTATTAATGGATACAGGCATGAGATACAGAACCACTGGGTGAAAGTTTACACTCTAGATATTCCATACATATGATCTACAAGTACATATAAAGAAAAAAAAATCTCAGGATGTTCAATGCCTAGATTGAGAATAACCTAGATGTACTCAATTTACTGCACATTTAAGAACACTTACTGATGCAAGCAATTTTAAGTTAACTCAAAAATCTGAAGTAATCTGTCTTGAATACCTCTGAGAAAGGGTATAGCCTAGGGTTGGGCCAAGGCCACCTGTGTACCTTCCCCATTTTTTTCTTTCCTTCAGAGTGGCTCTTTTCCCTTGTGGAAAGAGACTGTGGCTTATGCAGAATTATCTTACTGGCAGATTCTGCCAAGCAGGTCTCCAGGACTGTGTCGATTACAGCATCCAGGAGAACTCTCCTGGCCACATTGCTTGACCATCTGAGCAGTCTCTGCCTGTGTTTGCCATTGTCATGAGTGCTGTCTGTCTGCAAACCAGGAGGGGAAATTTTACAAGTGCCTGTCTTGTCAGAGAGAGCCGAGTCCCAGGAGGGAGCACCCTGGGACTCCAGTCACCTACAGGGAGCCTGGTTCTTGTCGGGTCGGGCTGTCTGTCTCTGCCCCGACACGGGTAGGGTGGTTCTTGGGTGGCACGCGATTCAAAGGACGAGTCTGGACTCTTCAGCTTTTCGATCTTCAGATTGTTTATTGTTTCTTATCTACAAAATTTTCTGTCTGCCCAACAGAGGTCTGATCTGCAAGGCAGCCACGGGCACTCTGACCACCCACGGGGCGGTCATGTCTTTTTATACTAAAATCTACGTACATTATATTTACCTTTATTTTCCAATACTTTTCACCCATGTTGGCAAGTGCACCTTCACCATAAACCAATCCCCAAGTGCCAACATCACCACAGGAGATGGAAGACAAGAAGAAGAAAGAAGAAGGACAAGACACGCCCTGATCCCTCCATCTTGTCTCCATAACCAAAAACCTTAAAGTTTATATTTCACCCTCTAAATGTGTCCCTTTTACACCCTTCACTCTAAAGTGATTCTCATGTCCTCAAACTGCTGTCACTTCTGTGGATGGATCAAAATCAAGCCACCAAACACTCTTGGCAACATTCCAGGATTTCCGAGACCCCCAAGGGTTCTCCTGGCATCTCTGGACATCGGGAGCGATGTGCTGAGTTCCCACAGGTTCTCAGCACCAAACCATGGCCTCACCACACTTCAGTGCAGCCACAGCTGTGCCACACACTTTCATTTGTGCTGGCTTCCACAGACACTGTGCATCCCCATGCATAGAGTGTCTGGGGCTCCTGGGTGGCTGCAAGGGGCTGAGCCCCAGCCTGTGCCAGCAAAGAGCTGTACCCCAGCCAAGCAGAGCCCTGGCCAGCTGGGCACCCTGCACCACTCAGCTACATCTGGGCTGGTTTCTCTCTTGGTCAGCTTGGTCAGCAGCTGACCCGTGTTTGGCACTCCCCTTCCTCTGCATCATGTGAAATATGCACTTTAAAGAAGCTTCTCTAGCTTTCTGTGGGGGAAATGGGGGTAAAAGCTTTGGTTTGGGGCAGAAGCATGCTGCAGACCTGCCTACAAGCACTGGAAGTCATCAGTCCACAGAAAGCATCAGATCTGAAGCAGCCCTGCCTCTGTCTGTCACAAAAGGTGAACACTGCCACCCACCACTTCTCTTTATTCAGTCAGCCCCAGTCCCACAAACGACCTAGCTCACATCCAGTATTACCTGTTACCACATCTCCTTCCCCTCTCCAGTTCTGCACACCCCTACCTTCACTTCCATGCTGATTCTGCTCCTAAAAGGCACATTTGGCTTTTATGTACTGATTTAGCCTTTACACACTGATTGGAATGAACCATTTCAGAGGTCATGGCTGGCTACTTCAAGGAAATAAGGATTTTTAAACTTGAACTATCATTTAACAAAGAAGTGCTTTTTTTTTTTTTTTTTTAGAAACAGGTTTTAATTAATTAATAATAATGGTAATAATAAACATAAACCTGTCTCTGTGGAATCTTTTTTTTTTCTTTGACTAAATGAGAATCTGCTTGAAGAAAACATTTCCATGCTAAATGAAAATGGAGTTATATGCCACACACAAACTGTAGTACTCTGCAATGTAACAAAATATGCAAGCTTAAGCAAATTTACCACCTGCTACCATAGCAAGGGAACATGGTGGAATCCTGCTCACAACACAGCATCTCATTATTGCAGCTGGATGTTTCACTACAGTGATTAGTGTGCACACAGTGTCACAAGTAATTTCCAGAACTAACACCACCTTCATATAGTTTTTCACTTACAGTCTCAGTTCTTGAATCTGTCATTCAAGAATTTTTTTGCAGGTTTTTGGAACTCTCAACTGACCTTCTTACACAGGCAAGACTGTAGATGACAAAAGGGCAGGTGACATTTTTACTTCTGTTGTTACCTGGCCTAATGAGCTAACACAGCTCCATTATTACAGCTTCATTTTGGCTGATACCTTAAAACTTATTAGTTATCTTTCTTCTGGCACCCACTTTCTTCAAAGCAACTGAGGCAACCTTTCATAAATCTGTTGTATATACCATATATGTGTGTACAACACGTGTATACAACAGATTGAATAATTATTTTTTCCTCTTGACAATTAAAGTCAATTTTCTATAAAATGCATCTTAACTTTACAGTGGTGTAAACACTTATTGTGATAAATCCAGAATCTTTCAGATTTGACTAATTTGTATTTTATCCAAGAATTAAGCAAGAAATGTGGGTCATGAAGAAAAATTATATACAACATCTTAGATTTATTACCATATACTCCCAAAGATTTTATGGACAGCTGTCACCTGAAGTATCTCTCACATTCATGTTCTCCTGGCATTTGGAAACAACTTCAACCACTACTTAGAAACAAAACTAACATGCTTTTTTTGCTGGCTTCTCATTCAAATCAGCAGCTGGAAACAGATGAGGAACACAAACCTCAATAGTCCCTTAAAAAAAAAGCCCACCAATTTCAGTTTTCTGAAATCCTCTGAACTCAACTTTCTACAAAAAGTGTTTTCTGATGAGTTCTTATTTTGAAAAGGAGGGGGGCAGTGCTAAACCCTAGAAAGCAAACCAGAAGTAATAATCTCTTTATGGCAGCTCATGGTAAGGAAGTGACTCAGCTGAGGAAAATTACAGAGTCCATTTGGAGACACTGATTCCAAGAGCACCAGGGTCTGCAGCCAGGAATCTGGCACAGCTGCACTGCCAGAAATTTCAACCTTCACAAACACATAAGCCTGAAAAATACTATTATTCAGTAAAAAAAGACTATTTTTTACTATTGCAGTAATTCTAAACAGTTTTGTCTATCTCTACAGTGTTTTTTTGTTGTGAAAAGAAGATGTGAGGGAACTGAGGATATATCCTTTAGCTATTTCTCAAAAGGCCAAGCAAAAACAAAGCAGAGTTTCATCATAAGGAAGTCAAATTAATTTCTAAGTCATTCAAAAATTGCATTATAACTTCTCTGAGTTTTGAATTACCCTTCCACAAACTCAGCAAGCAGTCTATTCTGCCCCATAAGCTATTGCTGCTGGAGGCAGCTCTTAGCACATTTAGAAGTAATGCCACAATTACTAAGGGATGAAAAACCTCCAGCACCTTGAGAGTGTGCACTGGAGTAGTTTTCAATCTGCAGATCTCAGATATCTACAGATTACTTTCAAAGGGTGGGAAAAGATATTAAGAAAAGCAGGCTTGTGGACAGAGTGCTTGAATCATCAAACATCATGAAACAAGAGGCTACACAAATCCAGCAAAAATCCTGGGGAGCAGTACTTCCAGATCAAAAAATGAGTGTGCATCACTGCTGGCTAATAATTCAAATAGCCAAGAATCACAATTTCTATTGTAATAAAAAACTACAGTGATTTTAAGTATTATTTGGACTAGGAAGGATTGCATTGAAGAGTTTACTGGTAAACATACAGAAGAGAAGGAAGGTATAGAAATGGCTCAGGCAAACAAGAAAGTTATCTTAAGTCAAGTCAGGCACACTATCTTTGTAGTTAACATTTTTTCTTTACTAATTAACAAATCTTCTGTTCCTTCACAAGGATTCACGAGTTCTCACGAGTGGGTAACCAAAACCATGCTGTAAAACAGAACTGGCTCTCCAACCATGGATTATTTAACCACAGAGAGTGCTGACAAGCAAGAAGCCCAAAATGGCTGATCAGAAGCTGCCCCATTTTATCCCAAGAATTCAAACAGGGAACAGGTCTCGAAGATGCAATAACCTTCAAGGTTGGTTGTGCCCCTTCAAATGCTCTCTGATTCCCAGTGCCTGTGGCACTCCTAGGGATGCAGGCAGCTGTGGCAGCAGCAGTGAGGATGCAGGACACATCCAGGACACATCCAGGACACATCCAGGACACATCCAGTGCCTCGGGGATGGCGGAGCACAGCCACCCCTGCAGCTGGCACAGCTTCTCCAGCAACCCAGGGAAATGGCAGGAAGGAAACAAAGCACTCCCTGCACCCCTGGGAGCAGCTCCTCCTGCTTTCCTTTCTTTGCCCTCCATGAAAGAATAAGAAATTACGGTGATAATTTTGTTCAATTTACCCTCAGGTACAAATCAGGGCTAAAAGCTATTCCAAAATAAAGGTTTTCACAGTTAGAGGAAGAGTTTGTAAAGTTATAAACTTGCAAAGGGGTTTAAATCTCATATCCTTCATTATCCAAAGAACAAGAAAACATGTGGAAATTACACTGAGGTTTACAGATGGCTGTCTTCTTGAGTTTAACTGTATTATAGTACTTTAATTTAATTAGCAGCCATACCTATAGGAGAAGTACTATAATCCATATGCTGTGAGTCAGAGCCTGAGCTGAGAGGTACCTGGAACTTTTGTTTTCTTTCCTGCTAGATGGGTTTGCATGCTGAAACACTACTCTGGCTTTTGCCTATGATACTGAAACCACTTTCATTTGCACTTTAAACAACCAAGAAGAAAATGTGATTGCTTACACAAATCCTTAAACTTGCATAATTGTTCAGATGTGGGAAGTTGTCTTCTAGATAATAACATTTTTGAAATCAATGCACAGATGAAAGATGAAGTTGTCACTCTTCTAAAAACACACACTAATGAATTTTGAACTATGTCAGACAAGAACAAAGAGACAATGGTGTCTTTTCTTGTAAGTCAATTTATAATCTATAAAAGAACATGTCTTGGTCACAAATTTGTATGGGAAAGGAATTCACACTTCAAAAACTGAAACAAGGAGAGATGCTTACAAATGAGTTTGAAAATTTTGGAGTTAGAAAATTTTAATTTGGGAATAATTTTTCCCTTGTACTGAGAGCACCTGCATTCTCCAACAACAGCAAGGGGTCTTCAGCAGACTACAAGCAAGTTTCAGGTTCTGCAATACTTTTGCTGTTTGTAAGCAATACAGCTAATTAAATGCACACTGACTGTATGAGCAGATCCTGAATTATTATCTAAAAATGTTGCACTAAAAACATTTAGAATACAAAATACATAGTGCATTTATACTGAAGAGGCATTATGTTTCTCCAATAAAAAAAAAAAAAATTCTTCAGTGTTCATGTTCTCAAATAATATAAATTGCTTGCGTCAACAAACACAGTACAATTAGCTTGTTACCCTTAAACTGAGTTTAAAATAAGCAAATTGTTTGATGACTTTGATGTTTTCCACCCAAAATGTGCTGGCTAATTTTTCCATTCCAGTTCCCATTCCAATCTTTTAACTGCCTTAATCTCCTGCCCTCAGATGTTGACCTCCTAAGAAGAGAGGTCATAGGTTAGCACAGACAGACCTCAAAAGATCTGGACTATCAATTCATGCCTGAAAGATTTCTCTTCCACAAAAGAACTACTAAAAAAGCAAATTCCAAAATCCAACTCCACAGGCTGCATAAAATGTAAACTTGTTGATAAATTGCATTCATAAATATTCTAAAAAGATTGGATCTAAACAGTGTGAATTAATTTCTGTAGGATAGGGTACAAAAATAAACCAAAGGCATAGACACGGAATAATGACGGAACTTCAAAGATAAAAAAGGAAAGCTCTAGACAGAGGAGAGTTAAGAGTCGGCATCTTTAACCACAGAGATGTATGTTTTAAATGTTTCTAATCTCTACATTTGAAAGTACCATTTTTCCACACCAGGCGCTTTTAAACACGATTTGTTTTCTTGTAAGGGTGAAAGTATGAGATTAGCTGACTCAGTAAATGAAACAGCACCAGTTAATACAAATTTTAGTCATTATTAGTGAGACTACTGCCTCATTTTCTTGCAGTAATTAGCCACACAACAGATTCCTCGCTGCTTGTTTGGTCAATGAGCGAACAGCTCTCATTAAAAAAAAAAAAAAAGCCAGATGTTTCTTTTCTATGTATAAGAGAAATGTATAAAATTGTAAAGGAGAAAGATAACTTCAGGAGGCTCCAGGGAGGTAGAAATACAGAGATAATAAGAAAGAACAATTTGATAAAATTATTTCTGGGGTCCAAGGAAAATTTGTTTGTTACACAATGAACATAAAGACAAAAATTCCAGAATTTCTCACTAGTGAAGTGAGTAATGATATTCCCACATTTAATAACATAAAATCGCATTGAATTATTTACCGTGTAAATTAAATGAGGATTATTTTTTGACTTAGAAAACTAAACTGCTTACATGTTTTAAGTAATTATTAAAAGGAGGTGTAGGTATATATTTCTAACTATTATTATTTGACTGGCTAACCATTATTCTTCAAAAAAATATATCAAAACATAAGAACTTGAAAGAATTAGTCTGATAAACAGGAAATGGCAGATTTTTCATTTACTTACTAGAAAGAAGTGATTTATAAAATCTAAGGAGAAAGAAGGTAAACACAATGAAACCTTTAAAAAGGTAAATTAATAGGCTTACATCTGAGCTACATACAACTTCTAATCCTATTGCAACCACTGATGGCTCCTTCTCATTGATGGAAGAAGTAACACCGCACAATTCTGTAATACAACTCATCTGAGGCACACACTGACACACACTCACCATTGTTTTGTTTTACATTATTAGTTTAGCATAACAAAAAGGAAAAGATACTAAACACTAGCAAATCAGAAATTTAATTTAAAACACTGAAGTATTTCAGCTTGTTATACTGGTGAGAATATATTCATTTATCATTAAAAGAAATCAAAGCACTTTGGTTAAACTTTGATGCCAAGACTGTTGCAACATTAATTGAGCAGTCTGTAGCTATCTGTTGTTTGCAGAGCTGTCTAAAGTAAATTAAATGTTTAGCATTTAAACTACCTAACAGCTAAAAGGCTAAAACTCCAAGTGACTTCTAGAATAGAGGCAGCCATTCAACACAAGACCAGTACAATTTAAATCAATTTTTTTACTTTCAGCTATTCATTGTAAAAGCTCTAGTGCTGGGAGACTCAACATTGTAAGATTATAAATTAATGGAGATCAAAGAAAAGAAATTGTTTCACTCACTCCCATATTTCATAGTGAACTTTCACAACTCTTTCCTCCTTAACCATTCCACTGTTACTGAGCAAACCCAGCTCCCTCTTCCCAATCAACAATGCCATGCTTGGCTCGCTATTCCTCCAGCTTGGCCACAGCACCTCTGCTCTCTTGTGCAGTGTTCCACCTCCTCCCTGAACCCTCTTCATCCTCATCCTACAGTGCAAACAAAAACGAGTCCAAATCCCCAAACTAGTGAGAGGAGTATGCAGGCTAATTTCTACAAATCCTATTATCTACCCATTCATTATTTGAAAGAGATGGAAATAATTTACACTGCAGTACCAGCCTGTGAACCCACATGTGAGTTCTCCTATATTGTCTTTTCTCATTTGCTGTATGAAATACAAATTATTGTATCCTTCTTCCTTAATGAATTTGAATTCCTACTGAATTCAATGCTTGAACTCACCACTAAATCCAGCTAAATCATGAACAAAAAATATACTGATTTTGGGGCTCACACTAAGATCTCTTCATGCACTACAAACATTAATTACTTTGCAATGTCTCTACAAAATTGTGTGATTTACTTGGTCTCAGAGAAATGCACAGGATTCTGGAGCACAAGAAAAAAAAGCCAAAATTATTTTCCAGAGGGGAATTATTCTAAGTGCCCAATTTGAAATACCAGTGCCCTTGGAGCACTCACTGTTTTATAGCACCTGATGCATTTAAGGCGAAGCTCAAACTGAGCACCTGTGAAGGCTGCATTTGGTAGTTCTGCAAGACAAACTCCAGATTGTCAGATGTGCTACGTTTGTCACCTGGTAAGCAAGGAACACACATAAGTAGAATATTGCAAAAAGTCCCATTTCAGGTCAACCCTCCCAGATCCACTGGAATCACCATAGCTGCTGCAAGGCTGCAGAGCAGGAGCTCACATACCACCTGTGCTTCAGCTCTTGACTTGCAGCAATTTTTCAAAATGCAGGAAAATTCAATTGAATCCCTGACTGTGTGTGCAGGGAGATTCAGGATTTTCTGTAGTCCCTGAAGAGCAGCAGAACTACCAGCACTGAGGCAACCATTTGGAGCCTGGAAAAGATCTGGGCTTCTCACATTGACACTCTTTTCAGTGTCTGTTCTTCCTTCCCTAAGTCCTTTCTCATCCACCTCCTTCTTCATCTTCCCTGTGTTTGTTTTCCTATTCCTGCTTCTTCCTAATCTTCACCCTACCTTTTATCTTGAAATATCTTCCCATTACCCTGCCTGAGGGACTGTGGATACCACAGGAGCGTTTCCATTCGAGCTCCACTGTCTCTTCACTGAGCAGCTTGTCATAACCAGAAGAAGCAACTGCAAAGTCCCACTCAGTCCTGCTACTTCTGGATGGAGGATGCAACATTGCTGTGCAGGGGTGGCTTCAACTGGTATGTTTTTCCTGAAATAAGAGTCCCTTTCCTGGTGCAAGTATGCCCTTACAGACTCATGACTTCTTTCAGGACACAGCCTGTGTGTCACTACCTGCCTGACAAATGCACAGGTGCACTTTTGGGGGTGGGGGATGCACAGTGGGAAGAGCAGCATCGTGCCTGCACCACCACTATGGAGATGACTACCTCTGTGACACATTCCTCTTACATAATGAGCTGCTGAGCTTCTTGGCAAAATAAGATATTGAAGTAAATTCACATTTTAAATTATTCATATTTAAGTAGGTTTGATCTTTAAGTGTCAAGGACAGAAACATGAAGCCACAGCTAATAAAAGAAACAGCTGTAGTGATTTGGAATTACATTACCACACAGTCTTTATTAATTTGAAGTTAAAGGGCTCCAGAACTTTTATGCCCTCTAAAGAGCATCAGATTCATCCACAGTGGTAAATCAGAGGCAATGTTTCAGGGATTTAGCAAATATGCTATAATTCATTTTTCTACAGCTTTTAAGTTTTTGGTATCTTTTTCAACAGGCCAAACTATATGACAATTATTTCCATTATCTGGAATCACCATTATAATGGGTCCTCAGTGTTGTGTATTTATTACATTTTATCTTTTATTATTATGTTTTGAGTATGTTTGCTAGGTGATGCTGCAGTGCAACATATGTTAAAAAAATAAAAAGCAAGGAAACGCAATAGGTTTCCTAAAATAGAAGATTTGGGGTTTAATTGTTTAATTATGCTGAATATTTCTGTCATAAAGTACAGCACAGGCAGTCTGAACCTTTTGAAAAGGCAGCTTATCCTGTGAGCAGGTCTGTTCCCAGTCCATTGACAGCTACAGCATCACACTTGAGTGTGATTCAATCAGCAGAGATGGAATTGATATAATATCAAGTTTGAAGTAACTTTGCTGTCCTAAATTAGCTGTCCTAGTCCATTTAACTTCAATTCAAATGTCCTCCATGGCATGCCACCATGTGTCATTCAGCTCTTTCATGAGCTCAAAGCAGCACAGTCTGTAGTCATCAGTATCAACTTAAAACAGATTTTTCACAATCTGGACAATATCTTCAAATAATTCTCTGTTCCCTGCTATTTTCAAAGCACAAGAGTAAGTTTTTACTGGTTTGGCCCCTGAAAATGTATGCACTTTTTTGTTTATTTTTGACTACTTGAAAATAGTATAGTAGTAAGAAATTAAACACTGAGAAACAAATATGAATTAAAGAAGAAGATGCCAGTTATATCAGGAAGATTGTTTTAGAAACAGAATGATTTTTTGCAAATTATTTATTGAGATACTTTTAACATATATTCTACTAGATTTATGCATAATGTCTGTTAAATTGAGCAAAGTTCTCAATTCTTTTTGCTTCTAAACTCCTTCTGGTATATGCAATCATTAGTACAGGTAGGAATGCAGTGGGATCATTAGGTGTATCAGTGCAGGCAAGGGCCTGAATATACACTGAGAGTTTACTGTAAGTGAGAGAGAGCTCACCCCTTGATTAAAGAGAGTGGAATAGTCAGAAAACATGAGGCCTAGAGAAGACACCCGATTAAAGAAAAATATTCAGCGTTCCAAAAACAGTGTATGTACTTAAGAAACCCATCTGCTGTGCAGGGACAGCTTTACTCTCCATGAGGCTGCACAGAAATGACACCTTCCTACTCACTTCATCTGTTCCTGGTATGTTTTCAGAATTGAATCTACTTACTTTAGCATCAAATTTGGATTTCTTATTATAAACACTGTGAAAAATTTGGGGCCTCTCTCTTCTTAACTGTACATGCATACAAACAGATACCAAAAAACTTTTTCCAGGCTCTACTCTGTTCTAAGCTTGCAGTGATGAAAATCACACTTGGATGTTGCTTAGTGGTGTCATGGCTACCAGGTTCCAGGCTCTTCCCTTGGCACAGATATCTGCATTTACTTGAAGCACATGAAAAGCCCCACCAGAAGACACATGATGGAAAGGCAGCACATATTTTTGCATCTTTTGATGATTTGTAGGCCTAAGTGCAAAACCCAATTCCTGCCTGCACCCAAGTGAGCAGGCTGAAACCCTGCATGGTCATGCAAGTTCACCAGCAATGGAGGATCTGAAAAGAGATCTTACTTTAAGTGGCCTTGGGATGAATTTGGCAATTAAATTGTCTGAAACCAGAAAATGGCCTTTCAAATGAATGAGGAATTGCTTGTATAATCACCCAGCACATTACAGTGTGCCAGGGTACCCCAAAATATCTAACCAACCTTGGATTAAATTAAGCTTTGTAGCCTGCATCTAACTATGGGCACTTGGCTTTGCAAATCTAACCACAATTTAAAATTTTGAATGGGATTTCTTCCACGTCTTCTGAAAAACAAAACCTTATATTCAAATATTATACATGCTATTATTCACAACTGTAACAATTTCTACATTTTGCTCCAACATGCAAGCACTGATCTTTCAGCTCTGCATCCTGGCTCCTTACTGCTTGAGCTACAGAATCATGGAAGAGAAATCCAGTATCTTTTGAGAAAGGCAGCTCCCAGTGCTGTATGCTGGACCTGGGGGTAGAAGCTAGCCTAGCTGTGGCTTGCTGTCTTCCAAGAGGTGAGATTTTCCTGCTTCTGCTCTCACTCTGGAACACCTTCCCATAGTACTACACCAGGCATTTCAGGAAGACTGGTTTAGTTACATCCTGTGCCAGAGGAGAAATCACAACACATAGTGCGTGGTCCATAGGTATTGGGAGCTATACACACCAGGCAGTGGCAGTTGTTTTCTCTTTTCTCCCTTAAGCCACTTTTCATTTTTTTAATGCCAAAAATACTTGTTCTTGAGGATCTGCTTCTGTTCTTAGACTGGACAGACCAAGTCCTGGAAGCACACTGTGTGTTTGTTATGCAGGAGGGCTGTGACTGCTGAGCTCCCTTTAAACACAGATGGATGATGTGGATTTTAACAAGGGCTGTCTAATGAATATATGCAGTGACACTGTTCAGAGGCTTCTGACTTAAGACTTGGATGGGTCTGCACAAAGACCAGCAAAGATTGACCTCCTGCCCTAGAGATCCATCTCCAAGCCAGCTTTCAAGCCTCCAATCCACAGCACCAAGTGGTAGCTATTTTTAAAATTTACCTACTTTTTAACCCTATCAACAAGACCCTCTGGTGTTCTGGTTTTATCTCACTCCTGGAAAACCCAAAATGTTGCTAAAACTTCCGAAGTGTTGCCAGCCTGAGGAAAAAAACCAAGGATGAAAAGCTTTGTCCCTAATGTTTGTAGCCCTGTGAAGATAAAACCTTCTTAAAGTACCTGGAGTATTGCAAAGCTCTCAAGGTGGTTTTTTGTTTTCTTTTCCTTTTTTTTTTTAAATTCAGCATTCTGCAGTTCCTGTTACAAGCATTTCATGCCAGTTTAGTGGCTTATTATGGCACAGTCAGCAAATATCAATCCTAAAATTATGTAAGGAAGCATAACTCAAAGAGTGGTTTATTCCCATGCTAACCCATTGTCTAGACATACAAATTGTTAACTCTATAAAATTCTGCACAAGTAATAGAAAGCTTTCCTTGAGGATCCAAAAGAAAGTTGCATCCAGAAAATTCAGGGACTTAACACTTCATCTAATTGTCTTTTGCAGATTAGTTGGTGATACTGAAGGAATGCTTAAACCACTATTGCCAGAGATAGAATGCTATACCTCCCTGCTTTTTACAGTCTCTCCTTAAATATGTGCCTGTGTTGGAAAGATGATAGTAGGCCAGAGGGACCTCATTTCATAGGGCAATTTTCACATAAGAGAACAAAATGATGGCTGTCTTTCCAGGCTAAGTTTAAAAGGTTGTCTCAGACAACACTGGAAAGAGCAACTCAACACCCAACAAAATAAATCATTATGATGCAGGGGAAGAACAAACAGTCAAGAAAATGCCCTATGCTTGAAAAATGGAAAAAGCAAGAATGAAAATTGGATTAAGAGATTCTTGCCATCTAATACCAGGTGCAAGGGAGCCATAGAGGAGGTGTTCATGTTCTAATTGCTGAAACACCACCCTCAAATAAGGTCCTTATGCAAGGTTGTATTTCTAAGAAACTGATGCAAACCATTCAATATTTGCATTACTTGTGTGTCAGTTTCCTCTTTGGAAAATGGCAGAACTGTGAGTGCAATCTACATTGAAGAGGAGTAGGAAAATTTCACCATTTGACAGAACATGTTGACACCATTTTGTGCCAAAGGTGACAACTCCCTGAACTTGTCCATTTCCCTGGCTGCATGACTCAGTTTGTCCATTCCCCACTTCACCCCAGTGCTGTTCAGGACCTGCCCAAGTGGATGGATCCCCTTTGCTGGAGCAGTGTGTGGTGACAGCCAGCCTGGCCTTGCTTACTCTCAGGAGAAGGGACTGACAGGCTTTCCCCACCCATCTGCTGAGCACAGGTTTTATGTGCTTCTCCCACATTGGCACTAGCTCAGGGCTCTCCTGCCCAGCCCATACCACTCCCATTATTCACATCTCCTTCACAAAAACCTGCTCAGCTCAAGCTGTAAGAGGCTTGTCTATGAAAGTCAGATTATACACTTGAGTGTGATTCAATCAGTAGAGATGGAATTGATATCATATCAAGTTTGAAGTAACTTTGCTGTCCTAAATTAGCTGTCCTAGTCCATTTAACTTCAATTCAAATGTCCTCCATGGCATGCCACCATGTGTCATCCCCTCCTGCATCACACCAGCCTAGAGACTGTTTGTGCAGATCACGAGCTTTTAAAGAAGACCTTTAAGATTTTCTTAATATAGTCTGACTTCAGATCATCCACAAAATGTCTTCAGATATTAAAACCATTTTCTGTCTGACTCAGACACAAACTAGTTTTAAGTGACAGTTCACCCAGGGAGAATTATATTATTTAATTACAACCCCTCCTCCCTAAGTGGCTGTATTTCCACCCTGTGGGTGGTTTAGAACTATGTTCTTCTTCATTTGAAAATTATGGGTTTGGTCACATTCAAGAGTTACTGGTGAACACCCTTTATAACATCTTAACACAAAACCTCTTCTTTTCTAATTGTTCCTCCTTCATATTTATCTATATTGGAATAAAAGTTTTCAAAGTGCTGTATCCATGCTGCAGCACTCATTACTGTTTAGTCAGCTGAGCTGCAAATACATGGCTGTTTCACCAGTCATATCCCAGGGTTTAATTCAGCATCACCATTTATCCAGTGGCAATGGTTCTTTGAGCTCCATCATTTGAAGCAGCTCCCAAATCCCTTCCTCACAGCTCACCTGCAGGGCTGTATTATAAACCAAGCCAGTGAAATGTTTCATGTCAATGTCCAATCTCACAATGTAGAACTTATTTATTACATGTTTAAATCTAAACTACTTACTGACACAGGTCACCTGTACTAGAAGTTTCCCTGCCCCAAGTGTGATGTTAGCAGAAGGTATCAGAGGACTGAAATAACATAAATTAGACCTGGGAGATGGAGTTATACTGTTAAATATTTCTTCCTTGTTCCCTTCTTCTTGATTTATTTTATTGCTTCCATTTTGGTGTAAAGATTTCAAAACCAAAAAATGAAGAAAAAAAAGAAAGCTGCCAACCTCCCCATCTCCCCCAAAACACTCCACATGAAGCAAGTGCCAAGCTAAGCAAATACAGCATAACAGACACTCTGCTAAAAAGTATCCCAGTTTGAGCTCCTAGCAGGAATATTTACAGATACTGGGTAATACCTCTAGGTCCCAAAGATAACTCTAGCTTCTAGTCCTGTGAGCATCATGCACCTTTATTAATATTGTCCCAAAAGTCTCTGGGTCAAATTATTTAAATGTACACTGCACTAAAGAATATTCTGCCATCTATATTATATAAATAATTACAACTCATAAAAGAGTCCTTTACCAGGTTTCACTTTAGGTGACATAGAAACACTGGGACTGCTTTTTAAAAAAAATAAAAAATAAAAAAAAGAAGAAAGAAAGTGTAATTTTTTCCTTCTTCCCTTTTTCCTCTCCACTTTACTCTGGTGGGTTAGGTTCTGATTTCATTTGTTCTACTCTAAACCATAGATGTGCCTACCAATTACTAAGTACTTGATTAAGTGTGATTTCAGAGTGCTTTATCTTTTCTGCATCAGATCCCCATGGTCATTCCTAGAGAGCATGGAACACTTTTGTGGATGGAACGTGTTGGGAGCTCCTACAAAGCCACCTGCAGCTGCTTACAGTGCAACTCCTCACAAATATTATCACAGCAAGGTCCCCACAGCAACAACACTGCAAATTACAGGGACCCTCAGTCTAGCATGGAAGCCTCACAAAATCCACCAGTGTTGGTAACCTCACTGTCAGGACTTTTTTCCCTCCCTGTCTGTACATATTGCTGCTTTTCTGTTTTTTCTGCCCCCACCTTTGCTATCTCTAACTCCTCTCTGTAATTAGAGTAACAGAATCCATTCAAATGGGATGCAGACAAAAAGATGCACTGAGGCTGGGCCCTCACACTCTTACACTGGTAGCACACAAAGAGATGAACACAAGAAGCTGGGATTAGCTTTCATAAATGGAGGCAGTTCTCAGTACAAGAGCAATCTTCAAGAAACTTTTCACTAGACGTGTTGGAGGTGCACCTTTTTAATTGTCTAGGCATTCAAAACTAATTTTCCTTCAAGCAAAGACACTGCTTTTCACTGAGTGATAATGTCAATGCTACTTCAAACATTTCAAATTTCAGCCTTTTTGGGTGTCTTATGACTTAAGTGTAAGAATTCTGAGACAGAAGTGGGTAGATGGTTTTGCCCACATTTTCACATTCAAATTAATTCAAATTAATTTTAAATTCTCCCTTTTTTAAAAGGCAAGTGAACATTAGAGAGTACACTGTCTCATAGATCAGCCCCCCACACTGTTTTCCAGGGTATATCTGTTCAACTTTTTCTATGCTTCAGCTATGAAAAAAACATGATTGAAAGCAGAATTCATCTCATTTCATTTTAGAGATTTGTAAGGGAAGCATTTACAGGATTGGAGCTAGGATCCCTTTGTAATCCCTGAAGAGGAACAGCAGTAAGGGAAGTTTCAACCCCAACATTTTATGTGCTTCCCTAGGATGAGAGGAATTCCATTTGGAAAGCACTGCTTCCCCCTGCATCTACTACACTGTATACTACAGGTTGTTAAATCCCTGCCTCTTTCAATATGTACCCTTCCCTGACTGCCTAAAACCAGCCCATTTAAACTTCAAGGTTTTTGAAGCAAGGACTGTCTTCCTTCATATACATGTGCAACAAATAGGTAAACAGGATCACCCCAGCATGACTGTGGCCTTTATTTGCTGCCAAAGTATGAAACATCAAGAACAGTGGTAATGCTAATACCCTAAACAGATTAGCAATTAGAATTCATGGAAAAAACCAACGATTTAAATAAGGATAATACTGAAAGCCTATGGTGAAATAACAAAAAAAACCCAACAAAACAAAACAACAAACAAACAAACAAACAAACCCACAAAAACCCCCCACCAAACCACAAAAAACCAGCCATTGCATGCAACATGACTCTATAAGGCCAGATATGGAGAGCAATCAAAAAGAAAGCTTTGTCCAGCTTACAAAGTCTCTCCTTGTTGTGGTTATGGACTCTGATCTGTTACAGCAGCAATAAATTTCATGTATGGCTTTTAGCTTTCACAAAGAAGGTGAAAGAGGGACAAATATCATGTTGTCTCCACTCCTTAACTAAAAAAAAATTATAAAATGAGGTGGGCGGGACAAAAAAAAAGAGCCTTTTAACAGAGGTGAGGACAAATGGAATTCATCTGTAGCTAGTAAAGGTTCCTGATCCCAAATTTCTCAAACCTGGGCTACATTGCCTTTCAAGGTGACCCTATCTTTCTAAGCTACTCCTTGCTTCAGAATGTGCAAAGGAAGAGAGCAATCACCCCCCAGTGATGGCCATACATCAAATACTGCAGGCAGAACCTTGTTTAGATGTTCTTACTAGGATCCTCACTAAGTATGTAATTCCTTTGGCCTCAGTCATTACAGGTCAGGGTTGGGAAACAACATGAGGGAAAAAGGGTGAATTCACCTAAACAAATAAATAAATAAATAACCTTTTGAGCAGGAAGGCTGTCCTTGGTGAACTAGGCACAGGTGGCTTTGTAGTGGAGAGGATTCAGAATTTCTTGAAGCCATCAGAAGTGGAAAATAAAGGCTAATAGTGCAGTGCAAGTCAGACTGCTGCACATGTGTGGAGACAAGTGCAGCAATCAAAATTAACCTGAAATTTGTAAAGCATTATTGCAACAGCCCCTCAGACCACCAGGAATTACAACCTTTGAAACACCTTATGCTCTGTTCACTAAGTAAAAACATAATTAACCAAATTATACACACCTCAACCCTTACTGCAGCACCTACATTTTTTTCTATATAAAACTACTGATGCAGTTTAATGATAGTATTGATAGTTTAATGATAGTATTGATAGTCTCTTTAGCATGCACAGTTCTCATCTACACATGACATTATTTCACCTGTGTTCAGACTGACCTCTCTCCAGTCTAATAGCAGTATCTTCAAAATAATATATTCCTCTGCAGGATCCCTCTAATTTAATAGAACCTTCTCCAGTAAAACTCATCAGTGGGTGATTGATGTAGGTGTATAGATACAGCTTTAATAAAATTACTAAGCTACATGTAAAAGCCAAATGTACATAGAAGAGTTTCCTTTCACAAACAAATAAATGCTGAAAACACAATTTCAAGAAAAAATTTGCAAAGGAAAAAAAAGGGGAATAGCAAAGTAAAGTAATTACCTATCTCCCTTTGGTTTTCTTTTTTGTACTGTCTTCCCTTTGGGTCGTCTTTCACTTCCTAAACAGGGGCTCCCACCAGGGCCTGTTACCCGTATTGATTCAAGGCCTTTGGAAGATTTCTTAAAAGTAAATTCCACAGGTTCTCCTTCTTTTAGGCTTCTAAATCCTTCCATGTAAAGCTTGCTCTGTAAATAGGAAAAACACTATTGGTTACCATTGCCTTAAAAACAGTATTTACATTTATAATCAACACGACAAATTACCCCATGTACCATCCTACAACACATACAGGTAGAGTAACAGTTTCCTCTGCATGAGCTGTAGCAGATGATATTCCAAATTATAGTCCTGGATACACTGAAAACTCCCTTCAACACTAAACAAGTAAAAATAACCTATTTTCAGTATCAGCAAAACTGAAATAACATTTTCCTTTTCTGTGATGAATGCTATAGATGTTTCCGAAAAAATGCTGTATTCTTAAAACCCTTAAAAACTCCTAACTGGTCTCAGGAAGTGAAATGGTCTGGAAAGAGAGCAAGTGTTCACTTCAGAGCCAATTAATTTATGATCAAAGTTTTAATAATTTGCATTCTTTATATCTGAGACATGGGTCTGCTGCTCTGAAAATGAATCAAAGATACAGCAAGCATGAGAGGCACGAGGAAGGCACTCTGAACAGTCTCCTGACATGAGCAGTTCAAATATCCCAAGTGAGCTGCTGAATTTCTGTTGACTACACCAAAAATCTTATCTACCTAGCATGATTTATGTATGGGTTTATATTTTCATTCACAGAAAAGGAAATTTTTATCATCAGGGCAAGTGAAATAAATACTGATAAATATTTTAATAATACAATGCAGTAGAAAAATCTTGGATATGCTGAAGTCAACAGGAGCTTGCCACTGATTCTGATACAATGAAAATTTTCATCATGATTCCAAACAAATTATGTACAATAGTAAGTAAGCATTCTTGGACAAATCTGATTAATCAAACTCTTAAATAAAATGATAATTGAGTTAAATGACAGGGAGGCTTTTAGGGGTGGTGTGATAAAGTGTTTGCAGTACACTTTTATTTTAGAAATTACACAGTACAAGAATGAAATCAGTTGGACTCACAGAGAATATTACAAAATGCCTCAATTTACACACATTTAGAGGCCTTTCAGGAGAGCTATAACACATATTTTCTTGCTTTGCTCATGAATTCCTCAAAGGAAAGAGAAAAAAATGTATCCTGACTGATTCTTAATCCATTCTCTGACATTCACTTGGCTGAATGACGGAGTCAAGAAGGAGATCTCCACTGCAGGTGCCACCCCAAATCAGTCACACGTGAAAAAAAGCCAAGTGACACACAACCTGCATCTGCTACTTGACAAGTGCAACTAGGAACATGTGGAAATGAGGTGGCAATCCCTGACATGGGCTCCCTGCAGCCACTGATGGGGGCTCTGCAGCACCAAGACAGAGCACAAGAACTGGCACCGACTCAGCTCAGGCTCCACACAAAGAGGGAGCATCCTTGACAAGGATGCACAGAGAACAGGACCAAGAGCAAGAGCAGCAGCTCCCCCTGAGCTGCTGCAGAGCAAACTAGCTTCAGACACAAGGAGAAATTGCTCACTGTGAAAAGAATTAAACAGAGAAGCCCAAAGTAATAGCTCCCTTTGCTGGAAATAGTTAAGACTCGTCTTACCAGGGCACCCAACCCAAGGCCCTGCTTTCAGCAAGATGTTCAACCAGATGAAATCAAGAGGAGCCTTCCAACCCAGGCTTTCTTTTGATTCTGATTTATTAACCCAGTGCTGGTGAGACTGCAGAACAGGATTATAGTTCCTGGTTCTGCAGCAGAGCTACCTTGGGGCACCTGAGTCACTTAACTTCTCCCTGTTCTTCTGAAGAGGGGTGCCACTGAAAAGTCTATTTTTCACAGCACTAAAAGACTAAATTATAAATTATAAAATACTCTGGAATATTTATTTTAATGAAATCATGTGAAAGCACATATGCCTCAGCTTCCTGAAACCCCAAGTTCTCAGTGCACCCAGCACAAGACACCACTGCTGCTGGTCTGACTGAGTGGCTCAGGTGCTTATAATTTTTCCAGTAGCCAAAAGTAACCAAGAACACAGCTTCACTCATTAGGAAAAAGGATTGTTTTGTTTATCCAGTTGTGCAGTACTAGTAGGCTTGGCTCTCAAACACAAATGTCACAGTGTGAAACACGAGACAAATTGCTGATTTTATAGGCTGGAGGTTGAGCACTATTTAAAAGGTGGGGGGAATAGCATGGAAGGGCTGTGGGACACATGAAAGAAGAAATATATAATATCTGTTCCCTGAATCATTACCTTGGCTTTTTTTGAAATGTTAAAATTTAAGGCATGAAAAAATAAATATGCAAATGTTCTTCCTAATGCAACTGGAGGACAGTAATTGTACACAAACCAATGAAACAAACCACCCAGGGGTGGTTTATTATTTCAAGCATTATTTCAAGCAAGCTCTCCACTTTGAAATGCCTGTATAGCAATAAGGGGATCTTTGCCACAATGAAGAAACACCCAAGTTCAGAATGTGCCAAAAGAAGACACCACCACTCCTCAACTGAAACAACAGACAGCCCTGAACTGTCTGTGGTGGGAGTTCATCTCTGGGTCTGTCCACAACTCCTCAGTCTTCAGTGGCCACCAGGGACATCTTGGTGAAAGGAAAGAACTGAACAATGTGCATTCTGTCCTAAAATAAGCACACAGTTGAATGTTCCAAAACCAGACAATCAGTACAACACAGATGGGTGATAATCACAAGGGACCCTCTGAGGCATAAGCCCTTATTTTCCTGCAACACTCAACACAGCATGGATGCTTCTCTACTTGTTTAATTACAACTTAATGAAGATACAGTTAATTCTCAGTAAGAGTTATGCATTTTTTTCCTGAATTCCACCATTATTAAAAAATGCCAAAAGGTTAACACCTGATACATATAACATTATCTTCTACTTTACCTCAAAATAAATACTTGCTCCAAATGCAACTTAAAGCAGGGCATTATTAGTATTCTAGAATGTTTTTATTTTTCTCATTTCACTTTTAACAACAGACCTTGATTTCTAAACAAAGCACTCTATTTACAAGAGATTTTTAAACATTTAAAAGCCTAAGTAAAGCAACAATCATGCTTTCATGAATCACATGTTATGCAGGTGTACATTTTTTGCATGTGTTTTTTTCGAGCACTTTTAACAACAAAAAATGTTGAAAAAGCCCCACTTCAAATGACTTGCACAGTTCTCTCCTTGAATAGATCTCAACAGCTTTTCAATGTTAGAGATGGATTTGGTGCTGTCTGACTTACTGAGCAAATGTATAGCTCATGGTGAGATTCTCTGAGGGTGCAGTAACAAACAATTCAAAGCCATTGTGAAAAAATGGCATTTGGAAACCAGCAAAACAAATCTAAAACCTGAATCCCTCTTAACTTGTCTAAAGAGTTGGACAAAAAATATCTGTAAAGTTGATAATTTAATGTTGAGAGACCTAGCTCCGTATTTTCCCCACATTACTTAAACAAATAAAACTGACACAATTAAAAGCAGCCAGAGTTTCAAGTCAGTGAACCATTTCTAGAGCCCTGAATGGGATGTATGGGCACACCGCCAACAAACAAAGAGAAAAACTTAAAAGCAACATGCTTTTCCTCGTTTCTCTCTTTCAGCTGTCAGAGACTTGACTGTTATTTTTACCAGCAGTCAATACAGTGGTTTCAGACTGGAGCTTTTTTTTCTCTTTTTAAATTTGACAAGACCATTTATGGTGATTTGTTGGTTTTTTTGTTTTGTTTTTGTTTTTTTTTTTTTTTTTTTAAATAGATATCCTAATGTAAAATCTCACACCTCTCTGTTACAAGCAATGGCTTGATCCAAAATGCTGGCAATTTTGTAGTAGTATTGGTAACAACAAATATAAATAGAAAACCCCTTGATCACAAGTTCATGGAAGCATTTCCCACTACAAAACAAAAATTAAAACTTAACAAGTATAAACTGTAGTAGTAAAATGGTCCCCAAAGAAATGCACCAATTCCTGGGCAGTGTCAGGGAGTGCTTACAGCTTTCACCAGGCTCTACAAAAGAACGGAAGTTTGGAATTAAGGATCATTACAGGGGCCCTGATTGCCCCAGATATGTGTGCATTACTTTTAATAAGTGTGGGGAGTAAGTGCCTCATCACAACTTTGCCATTTCTAGTCAGGGCTGTGGACAACAGCTTTTGCAGACATTAAATCCTTTAGCGGGACGAGGGGGAAAAGTTATTTGGTGGCATTCTGCTTACCTCGTTTATTTTCTGTATCTCTCATTTCTGACCCTTTTTATCTAGCGATTGATTGATTGCTTAGTACAATGACCAGATGCCACCAGTATGCTGAGTTTCCCTAGGTAAGAAAACTGTTTTTCCTCCAAAATTATCTACAATTAAATCCAGACATGAAGGAAAGCATATTCTAAAGCCCAACTACAACAAAGATTGTAAGAAAATCTCTCCAAAACAACCTTGTACAGTTCCATCAAGAGCCATCAACCTTTGAGTAAAGCAAGGGCACGCAGTGAGAGGACCCAGAAATAAAACAATTTACACTGGATGCATACTTGTGCCCTTCCTTGCATTAGACCAAAACCCATGCAGAATAGTATCAGGTCCATGACACAAGTCCTGCTACAGGGACTTCTGCTGTTGACCAAAAGTTCATTCTAGGAGGTTTGTGAAAACCATGTATTTTTGCAGGCAGAATGCTAAAGCCAACAAAAAACTCACTACCCTGAACAGCCCCTCCAAGGGCAACGTGCAGCTCTGCTGCACTAACAGAGGATTTGAAGACTGGGAACTTGCAAAACACCTCAACACTGCTCCTGCTGACCCTCAAGGGCTTGTTCCTGCTCCTAGAGGCTTATCTTGCACCAAATCTGGCACTTCTTTTGGTCCTCCCCATAAACCAATTTAACTCGCTAATCTGACAGGAAACAAACTCAGTTTAAAAAGAAGGGGGGAGGATAAGAGGAAGAGGAAACAGAGATAGATTTTTGTTTTTCCAGTGAGCTAAATCTATTCACAGAGAAGTTCAACGAGCTCTGGGGCATAGACAGTGGAAACAGCAACTTTTTGAGATGAAAACGTGCTCCTTAATATTTTATGTAAAAAAGAAAACTCTACAGCATCACACAGGGTTTTTTTTAAAGCTTAACATAACACAAGGTAACTTTCAAAAAGCTACAAAACACTATTTCTCAAAGATTTGCACTTTAGCTCTAAGACAAGGAAGAGCCATGTACACTACACGTATAAAATATTTATGAGAAAGGGTGAGCTACCACAAATAACTTTACAGTAGGGAAAGAGCTGGTATGTAGGCAGTAACCACATGCAGCTGGTACACTGCAATTTCACACCTTTATTTACTTGGAATTTGTTTCTGTCTTGAATTTCCACCATGACCGTAGTCATGTTCATAACCTTGTTTCCATTCATCATCCTGTCGCTGTCCTCACACTGTTATTTTTCTTACTGAGAAGTGTGCAAAGGTATTTATTTAACTTTTGAACAAAAGGCTCTGTCTAATTCAAAACCACCTTCCCTATACAACAGAAGGATTTCTTCTTTCTCAATTTATGTATCTAAGAAACTTCTCTTGCTGCTTTAACTTTTAAGAAGTTTAAATTAATTCTAATTCAGCTTAATACTCACAGTTCTTGTTTCATCACAACTTTCAAGAAGTGATTTCTTTTGATAATATATTCATTTTTTGCATTACCTTTTCTCAACCCAATGTCCCTCCCAAGAAAAGGGTCTCTGCTAGAATGATTATGTAATTTGCCACAATTCTCCTTTTCCTTTACTTTTGATTCAAGTTGAGCCTTTTCTCTATTTAAGTCTCCAGTACTTCAGCTCACCTATATTTACTAAACAGTTCTCTTAAATTTAACACATATATCTTAAAAAAATTACAACTTTCTGTCATCTCATTTATCTCATTTAATTTACACCAAGTAAACACAGTTCATATTATACCTTCATTTTTTAAACAAGCATGTGTTCTGTAGGGTCAGCAATTCCTTTCAAGCCCAAAATAACTTCTATTCTGAATTACTCTTTTGATAAGAAGGCTATTGGTGGTTGTGTATATAAAGAAACATTATTATATCATAGTATTAGACATGTTGTCTGTATATAAATCCAAGCTAGAGATGTACAACAAGTCTCTCATAATTCCTTCACAAAGTGATTTTGGCCAAATAGATTCTACTGTGTCCATGCTACTCTTTTTTTTCCAAGGTGCCAACTTCACTGATGACACCATACCAATTTTCTGCATAATTTTAAGTATTTGTGTTCAGGCCATGAATGCAATTTGGCCGTGTTCTCTCTGTCTCTGGTTACACATCCAGCAGTGGCTGCCCTGATTTTGTATACTAATAAGAAGAGCCTGGATATCAAACATATCTTTTGCTTTTCCTCCTCAACCTAACCCTCTTTTCCTGCTATAGTAAGTGTATTTTTTATTAGTGTAGCCCCTACATAACTAGTGTTCTGCTAGTAATTTTCACCCTTTTCTCCTTTTCACAGACCATTTATGTTACTGCATATGCAATTCTCATTTACCCAATTTTCATTGTTCTCTGCTTTAATACCAGGCATGAAAATCAAACCAGTCTCTTCTCTCATGTCTTTAAGTATTTTCTCATCAGTCACACTAGGCACAAGAGAGAATTGACTCACTTCAGTCAGTTTCAAAAAGGAAGTTCCTCTTTTCCCACCAAAGCCTCACATTGACTCAGGAAGAAAACAGTTTAGCTCTCCTTGGCAGTGCCAGATTTCTGCTTTGTTTCTGCTCCCTGAATCAGTTCTATGCAGTCAAAAAACCCACCAGCACACCTCAAAAGAAGCCTTGTGAATGTGCAGCCATGGTAGGTAAGGCTGTCCTGTGCAGCACCTTGCCAACACTTACATCACTTCAGTGATCTCCTGAAACCACATTATTCATCTCAGATAGTTTAATCTCATACTGTCAATCCCAGTCCCTCAGAAGTTCCCCCACTGAGAAGCATCTTCTCCTCTTGATGGTCTCCCAATGGTCAAATACCTCCAAGCTCCCTCCACACAAGTGTTCCCTTGCTACCAGCTGACTGTACTGCTTCTGGGAGCCCCAGAGACACCCCAGGATGGGGGCCCTTTCCTTCCTCCACTCACCACTGAGCTATTCCACCCTCAGGCAAGTGCAGCCACCCCATGCAACTGAAACCACCTCTTTCTCTGTCCTAAATACTCATCTGCTGTAATGCAGTTGTGCAGAAACCCAAAGGCTCTTTTCTACAAAGATTAGGAACAAACAAACATGACCTCTTATGCAATCAATAAACAGGGCAGATTATCCTCTTTCTATTTTCATTAGGAGGAGGCTCTATCTTCCCCACCCCCCAATTTTTATTCTTCCAGGATATGAGGCCCTGATGTCCAGCTGACCAGACTCTCCAAGGCATCCTGATATTCAATCCATTTTAGTGATGCTTCCCAATTTAGTGGAAAACTTCCCAAGAGGGAAGAACACCATCATCAGACTCTTTGGTGTACCTCTTCCCCTGACAATGTGCAATAAACTGAAAAATTAATGAGCTGCATACTTTTGTAGTGTCCACCTAGGCATAGTATTTTTCAAACCTCCTCTCTGTTAAAAATCACAAACTTCCAAGGCAGAGGTCAAAACAAGCCACTCCTGCAGCTCATCTATTACATGAAGAAAGGAGGTATCATACAGAATCCTAGACCTTTTCTCTTTCTCTTCTGGGAGGAAGAAAAAAAAAGGAAAGAACAAAAAACAGAGTGGGCCACCAGAAAATCCATAAATACCACCAAGTCCACTCCTCTAATTTTTTCCAGAATGGATACAAATAGAGCAAAACCTGCAAGATGGATTCGGGTAAGATGTCTCCTGTAAGTTTAATAGTGAGGACAGAACGCAGCATGGCTATGCTTGACTTATTTTAAAAATAACCATACTGAATATACTGAAACACAGTTCTCTTCTAGCAGATCTAAAAGTTAGCCAACTTCAGGGTACATCATTCCACAGAGGTGGAAATCAAAAGCACAGGAAGGCGCAATGTACGAGTCACAGTCTGCTGCATTTTTCAAGTACTGAAAATGTACTCTGGTAGAAAGCAGAGTCAATGGTAGAGTTATGTCACCTAAACCACAGTTTCCTGCAGATATACTACACCTTTCTGGTGTCATTAACCATGTTTCCAGAAACAACTGCAGCACCTCTATTTTCCATGCCTGCCCTATGATGTCTGTGACCTTAATTTCTGTGCTCCTCTATACACCCCCATGCACAAGAATGACAACCCCTGTGTCAAGAGATGTTTAAGCTATATAAAGGTTTCTTATCCACCTCCCTCACAACCTCCCACCATCCCAAGACACTGCATATAATTAAAAATAAATTAGGCTTACATTGTGATCTGCTAATTCAGATGTAGCAGGATGTCTCTCTGCACATGCACCTTTCCCTTCCTCTGCATAAAAGTGGCCTGAGAGTGATGTTTTCTTACTATAGACCCTTAATATCCATCTCTGAGGAAGCTGTTCTTAACTTTTAAATTGTATACCAGCTGCAGAATGGCACCAGGAAAATTCTGAGAAAGCAGCTCATCCACCTTTTTGTAACCCCTCACATGAGAAAATTAAGTGGTTCACACTTCACTGGTAAGCAGAAGAATGGCTAACACTGTGGGCAGCTACAGAAGCCACAGGCTGGCAGTAAAAACCCCCTGCACTTCAAACAAATGAATCAGCAAATCAGCATACATATGGAGTCCTGAACCTCCTATTCTCATGGCAAAACCTCCATCTCCCCTTATTCTCATGGCAAAACATATCCCAGTTATCCTGACCTGCCTCCTTCTTCTGAAGCATTGTATAACAGGTAGCCACCAACAATTCTGCAGCCCAGAAGGGAAACAGAAGATTAAGGCAAGGGTAGCAGGGTTATGTTTGTAGACACAGGCTAATAACCAGGACAAAAAGAATCTTACTTGTGAGGAGTAAATTGAGGTAGGACTCTGGGGTGGTAAGGATGGAGGTAAGAGAGCGGATGGTTGTTGGATCCTGATGGAATGTAGCAACTGGACTTTCTCAACAGGCCAGGCACAGGGTGGTGGAAGGGCTGGGTAATGCCAGAAAAATGGGGCTGGTACCTTACAGGGAATGGGCAAGGGCAATGGTCTGGCTGAGCCTGAAGCCAAAACCAAGCTGTGAAAAAGAAGTGGTGGATAGTTACAGCATCTCCAGGGTCTCAAAGCCTCAGACAAGCCAACTGCACCCTCTTCCCACTCAAGTACTGGGAGCAGAATAAAGGTTTACAGGCCAGTCCTGACTTGGGTCATGCTGGCAGTCCACCCCTACCCCACCTCCTTTTTTCTCTTCCTCCCCAGCTACCCATGGGCTGGAATCTGAAAAGCTGTCCTCATATCACTTCCACCCTCTCCAGGCGCTGAGAACAGGAGCCTGCCAGCCCAGCACAGCGCTGTGACTGCTACTTCACCTCAGAAACCCCAGATCATGCTGCAGAGAATGTTTTCTGAAAACTGCCATCAGCTGCTTTAGTGCAAAGCTCCTCCATGCTTCAATGGCCTCTTCTAATTCTTGAGAGAAAAGAGAAAAGCGCTGTCTGCTTGAGAGCTCCTTTGAGCCAGGGAGTGAGGAGTAAGTGAACACGCTTGGTATTTTACCCAACTGAGAGTAACCATGCCCTAAGCAATTCCAAGGTAAAAATCCATTTTCTTGTAAACAGACACCTCTCTTGAACTATTCACCAGCTTTTGGGCAAACATAGTTTTCACTTTTATGGTACAGGTGTCCTTGCTTCCCACCAAGGACTCACACGTTGCACTGTGCAAGGTCCTACACAAATGACAAAAGAAGCCATCCACAGGCAATACATCAATGCTGCTAAACCATTTGGAGGTCAGAACCTGTATTTACCATCTATTTTCTAATTCCATTTACTTAATATGCCAATATAAAAGCAAAACAAAAATAAAATACTGGTTAGAATATTTGTTTACTAAAATCAAAGTCACTATACACGCAAGAATAAAACAAGATTATCTGACAAAATTGGTGTGGTTCAAATGTTGCCTATAAAACAAGCAATAAATAGACTGAAATTTTTATTGGGGATGATTACTTCTTTTCACAACTTTATCTGTACTGTAAATGAAAGCCCTTTTCCCTTTACAATAAAAGAAAAATTAACAGCAACATCTATACTATATTAACAATTCCTAACTTACAATTCAAGGTCCCTAGTACTTCTATGATTCCTTAATTATTGCTTCTTTAGCTATTCTTGTACAGCAGTAATACACATTTACTCAACTTTTAAATTTTTTTGTTAGAACAAGATAATCTAGCATGACATCAGTTCTACCAACTTATAGGCAGCTATATTTTCATTTGATACAATTTTATCAGAATTACAAGTATGTATTAGGTATTCAGATATTTGAACAAAAGAACCCATTTGGATTGGATGAAGAATGAGCAGAAGGTTATTTTATACTTCAAACATTAATCATTTTTTCTTTTTGAGGGAAAGGAATGGCAGATGATCTAAGTACATGATAATCAAGGTATCAGATAGCAGTGAAACTAGTAATAAAAGTCTCATTGGATGTAACAGGAAATGAGTGGCTGACTTCAAATTAAACTATTTTTTAGAAATACACAGCAGTGGAGGAGATAGAATTGAGGGTCCAAAAAGTAACTTGAACTCAGCAGCACTTTTACCTTAGTACTTGGGTGAATACCTAATTTTTAACTTTACTGTGAACTAGTTCCCTAAACAGCTGCATTTTTAAAACTGACAGAAATTGTTGGTTTGGAGCCACTTCTGTTATCAAATCTATATTCTGTGACAAAAGACACAACCTGTCTCAATTAAACACCTCTGAATTTACAGTGATAAAAATGAGAAAAGGCAAAACCCTTCTCAAGTAAATGGAAGGCAGATTAAAGTGATTTTTATGGAAGAGGGCTAAGGATTTTAATTATAAATTATAAACTGTTTGATGATAGCATAGGTATTGGAGAGGTGCTAAGAAATGCTTGAAAAACTTAACTTTTAAAATACTGTTTTATTACTATGATTATGTTTATTTAGGTAGGAAGTAATTGTGAAATTGGAATCTCATGCAGGCAACTGCATCAATCAAATGACAATAATGTTGGCTTCAGCTCAGATTGCAGAGAATACAACACTACTTAAACATGATTTGAGACTCCATTACTGAATCTGTCATTTTTATGTCCTAATTTTAGCATGCTCTGGCAAAGAATGTAAATGTTTTCCGAGGTCTCCTGAAAGAGGGTCAGAGCAGCTGCAGCAGGAAGACACAAAGGGTTCCTTAAGGACAAGTCCTTCCTCTGGCAGTGTGCTGACACAGCTCCCATCAGCACTGGTGGGGGAGAGCAGAGCCAGGAGTGTCACCCTGCTGATTCTGAACGTGTTTGCTTTGTGGGCTGATTACACCTCACACATGCCAGACACATCTCACATGAAACCCAGGCAATGACGAGTTCTGACACAGTTGTAAGGCAAACAATCCATAGGAGAAATCCTTCCAAACACACATTTATGGTTTATGTGCCTCACCTAGAAACATCCTTCCAAAATCTGTCCTTCTTTCATTACTAGAAGCCTGATGTTTCACAGGGCACTGCTGGCATGTATGGCACACTCAGGTTTCCCCTGCCTGTCAGGGGCACAGATCCTGCCTGACAAAAGGAGCCCAAACAATGGTTGAGTATATTCTCTTCCAGATACCCTTTCCAGCCCAAGGGATCACAAGACCAGGCTTTGCAGTATTTTCTTAATTTCCAAGAAATTTATGTCTATTGTACCCATCTTTAGTAAGATTCAATCAGTCATAATTATATTCTTCCTCCCAGTTCTGGCTGAAGACTTTTCTTCCTTATAACATTACACTTCATATTGGAGAAAAAACCCCAGAACTATATAAAATTGTATTTTTTTTCACTACAACATATTTATGTTTCCATTCAGTCTTTTTGCTGCATTGGTGTCATGGTCTGTTCTCACAGACAACCATAACATCAGTGAAAGCTTCCACCCCTCCCCTTCCCTACCTACACCAACAGCTCAGTACCCCCAAAAACCTGAAATCCATAATAAACAAAATGCAGCCTAAAATCTCTACCATCTGTATTACTCCTTTACAGGTCCAATAAAAGTGGCCTGCTCCCCATGCTGTTTGCTTTTAATACCAGAAGTAAACAAATCCCAGGCTTCATTTTTATAGGACTGTTTGAAAGGAAAAGCTCCAAAGACTAAAATCATATAGAGCTATAATCATATAGTAACTATAATACAAGAAAACCAGCTGAGTTGTGGGAAACAAATTCTGAGCATTTTTTTCCCTAGACTCCTTTCAGTGACATACAAGATTTATTTTCTGGCTACTATGTAAGATGCAGCCATTTGTAGCTGAAAGCACAACACATTATGGAATGGAAGGAGGCAGGTAACAGGTGATCATAAAAATCAAGTGACTACAAATTAAAGTGAGAGAAGTAAAAAAGGGTTAGACTTGTTAGGTGTGTGACTTCAGCTTCAGCATCATCTATGTGCTCCTCCTTGACTGTATGAACTCAGTACTCCCTTATCACAGTTCACAATTCACATGTATGAGCATGTGAAAACACACATGTCATTTAAAGGCAACACCATAACCTAGTTCACCAAATTTATCAATCAAACAGCAACCAAATTAAACACCAGGCCACACAAAGTATCCATTGCAAAGTATAAAAAAGGAGCTAGGAAGCTCCTGCTGGCAGAAAATGTGACTTGTCAGTAACTTCTGCAGATGTCTCTTGTACATACTACACTATGGCAGAAGAGTTATGTTGCAGTATTTAACCACAAAGGCTTTTTTAATTCCAGGCAGTTTAAATCCAGGCAATGCCTACACCAGATGCATGTGCCCAGCAGTTCTTGCAGAAACAGCTCTCATTGGGAGAGGAAGAGAGCAGGATCAGGAAGAAAGCTACAGGAGAAGGAAGATTTCTGACCAAGTGCTCAAGCACTCATTAAATAAACTCCAATGATTATCACTAGATTCACCTGAGCATGGGCCAACATCCATTGGTGCAGTCTTTGACTCAGTTATAGCTGTAAACAGCTGTGAAGGTGCAGGGAAGTAAATCAGGAACAGTCACCTATGTGTGGGAATGACTCAGGCCTTGGTAAAAGATGGTAGGTGAAACTGTAATGTGAAATAGCTGTGCTCTATTTCCACCAGGTGTGGACAGCTGGTAAAACACAGTTTTAAATCCAAGTCAGATTTTGCACACTCAGCCAAAAGCCATCTCCACTTTCAGGTGGGGACTCAAAGCTGCTACAGGTAAGAAGGGGAAGATCAGGATCCAACAGGTGTTGGTTCATCCAGGCTCCATCCAGGCAAAAGGAGGGAGGAAATACAGATTCTGACTGCAATTCCCACTCCTGCTGTGCATGAGGAGGCCTGAGAGCCATGGGGAGAGCACAGGGATAAGTTAGTGAGCAGACCTGCCTGCCTTGGCCAGATGGGAACATGAACAACAGAGGGTCTCATTTGCTCTCATAGAAAACATAAAGGACAAAAGGCACAAACAGATGAGCAAATAAGAATTTTTCACTAACCAAAACCAACAAAGGTGTCAATGTGATGCTATGATCTCCTCTGGAAAAATGTTTCAGCAATTTTGGATAACACAATTAGTAGGTTTAATTAGATAGGCACAGTCTAAGAAAATATTCTGTGGTAGAGCTCTTGCAAAAAATAATGATGGATTAGTAAATGCTAACATACTGCCATTCTATTCACTATGCTGGCAAATTTAACCTGACAAATCTGATTTTTAGGTGTTTTGAAGGCTAAAATAGTACATTACTAATGTCTGTATCCACAAAGAAGTAGTGCTTTAATTCTAGAAGCTGACAACCACCTTACACAGCAGGAAGAAGATGACAAAGCTTTGTTCTACCTCTTCCATGTCAGAGAACAGAAGGATTCTCCAGGAGTGGCCATGAGGCTGCATGAAGAGCTGGCAGGCTGTGCAGCCATGTACCCACAGGCAGGCACTGGGACACAGCACAGCTGGGCAGGACACCATGGGCATGAAGTGTACTTGGAATCTGTTTCCACACCCTGGCAAAAAAGGAACCACAGACCAAGAACCCCCTCCTCCAAGAACAGTAAATATCATGGGCTACAGGACACTGTAGGCTTGGTAACCACTCCACTCATGAGCAAAATGGGCTCATGGACAGAGAGAGAGGAGGAAAAAACAAAACCAGCCAAACAAAACAACACAAAACTTAGGACAGTGATGGATTTTGAGTCCAATCTGACATAATTTATCTCACTTTCCTAAACATTTCAATTCAACAGATCTTAAGGACAAATTAGCAAACCAGCATTTTTTCTTTATAGCTCCATGGTACTTTTGCATGTCCAGACCACTTAGGTGTGACCTCTATTTCATGCAAACAGTTATTTTAAGAAAAGCAAGGAAATCATAAGATTATATTTATGATTATTCACCTGTCAGGTTTCTGCAGTTCATATAGCACGTGGGATTTCTTATGGCTGGCTTTGTTCTGTAAACATGGGAATATTTTTCAGAATATCCAGGTGCATAAATGTCTGTTGTATAGACAGGCAAGATATTTTTGAGATAAGAAATTGAAAAAAAAATTGTTTACAAGAAAACAGAAAGTCAAGACTACAAAAATTTAAAGCCTTGATTGTTGTGTTTTTTTACTGTTAACACATATTAACTTGTTAATCACACTCAAGTATTTCCAGAGAAATAAGCCCCTGAAGCTAACAACAAACATGGGAAACTTAAAAGTGAGAGAGGGGCAGTGCTTGGCAGTTAGGACATTCAAATACATAGAGAAGAGGCACCATAAAAATGGCTGCAGAACTGGAAGATATATGATTTTCACAGACTCAAGACCTCAGGTTTCCCTCCTGTACTAAAATTAAGAATACCTGAAGATACAAGAATTAGTCCCATATCAGTAAAATATTTCTATTTTCAATTCAGCTGTTTAGAAGAGAGTTAAGTAAAAATCATCCGTGTGATATCAAAGCACACCTTTAAGACCTGGTATTTTTTCTCAAATGACATAACCTAATGTGAATGAGAAACTTTTTTAGAGAGTAAAAATGGAGATTGACTGCTTTCCATCGATGCAGCTTCTAAAAACTAAAAATCTTACTGTCCTGTCTTCCAAAGGGCACAGAAGAAAAATAGGCATCTAAAAACTTTTCCTTCTCATCAAAGAAAACATACTGTGAATGTACTCACAGGTAGTTAATTCACAGCTGTCTCTCCTGGGAAATAACACTCTTATCCAATCCATTTCTCATTTCCTGATATGACAGACAATGAAGGCTTATCACATATAAAATCAAAACCAGTAGCAAAGCCATTTGTTTGTTGTCTGGTGAAAAGGACACAGAACTGGCTATGTATGATCACTCAAACAAGCACATGGCCAGGACAGTGACAGAGAGCTCTCCAGCAGTGCTGGCTTAAGAACAGCCCAGCAAAGCCACATGCAACAACTGGGACAAACCCTAGGACCCTGGATAAAAGTTGGAAAAAATAAAAACTAACTGAAGAATGAGAAAGGTCATTCTCAAAGGAAAGGGCAGGGTCCCTGCTCAGAAACTAGAAAGATGGACCAGCCCAAAGAGACTCCATCACAGCCATCTGGAGAAAATGGGTGTTACTTAGCCCATGAAATTACACAGTGCTGCTCTTCAGTCACATGCTCTGTGGCTTGTGATTTTAAGATGCTTTTCCCTCTGTTGCTTTTGGTTCTATAAAAATTATACTTCTGTTTGAAGGTCATTTTTGGTCACTGATTAACACATCACTGCTCTTAAGGGGAAAAAATGGCAGTTATGAGCCCAGTTGCACTTGCTGAGCAGGAAGATCACAGGAGCCTTTTACAAGAGCCAGGATGACTCAGAGCCAGGGAGCAGCTGGGTCATGGATTCAGCCTGGGAGAGGCTGGACAGGTTACCAATGCAGCCTGCCCCAGTGCTTGCTAGCACATGATGCTCCCCTGTTTAGGGAGCAAAAATTTTGCTGAAGGGACAAGCTTTTAAGTGTTGTTAAAAGTTTCTGTAAATACAGAGCCCAGAGCTTGCCTGCTGAAGGTCTGGATTGCTTGCACTTCAAATATCACTAGGTTATTTCAACACACAGAGTCCCTTTCCTTGCACTGGTGCCTTTGGTTTTCTGCCTTCATGCCCCAGTAGGACACAAAGGCAGAAACACTGGATTTGTTTATGCAAAGATTCACTCAGGGCTTGGTCTCAATTACAGTTAATGGTGTTTGAACAACTATCTGAGCCCTGAAATTCATAGAAAAAGGTATCTTTCTTGGCTGGTCAAAATGGCTCCATGCTCCAAAACAGGATAAAACTCAGAGCAGCCAACAGGAGCTTCACTCACCAAATCTCGTGGTGTAAACTATCACTGCTAGATAGATGCCATCAGTGGTGTTTCTCTGAAAATCTGAGGAGCTCTCACCCACCAGAATGCATTATCAATGACCTGATATAGATAAAAACATTTGCTGCACCTGTTTTGTGTTTTTCTACATCAAATAGTTGCACTGCATCATTTCTGATACAGCCTACTCCCAAGTCTTGAACATCTTCTGACTCAATCATCTAAACATCAAGGCTATTTTTAGCTTCCTTAACATGCTTCAACTTCAGGGCTTAACTGGAATTTCTAATAAAGAAATGGTAATATGCTTAATAATGTGATTTGATTTATAAGATATACTAACTGTATTTTATGCTGTAACAACCTGTAATCACAACTGTATAGAATATTGTGGGCTTGTCCCTGATATTTTTCTGCTCCATTACAGTTAATATAAGAAGCAATCCAGGCAAGGTTTTTGGCCAAATATGACATTTTGGTTCTTAAAAACAAACCAACCAACCCATTGCAAATGAACTGATCATAAAATAAAAGCAGTTGGCTCTTTAAACAGCAGCCTGAATCTATAATATCTTACAAAATTCCATCAGTATGTGTAGACAAAGAGAGGGATATGGATATCTGTGTGTAGATACATACAGAATATCCTATTTTCAGAATATCCTGTTTTCAGAAACTATTTCTGAAAAGCCAACACAACTAAAATGATATAAACTCATTAATGTAACTTTTAATTTAAACAATGGTCTTGTCAGGAAAAAGGAGAAGCTCCCTTCTGCTCTTTCCTGCTGGAAATGCAGATTCTTTTCTTCACCCACTGTACCAGGTTTGGCAATCATCTGAATCATCACCAATTTAGGTAGCAATGTCCACACAAATGTAATTAAAAAAAAAAAAAAAGAAAAAGGTGGGGTTGTGTGTGTTTTGTTTTTAAAACAAGTTCAACTTGCTGAACTGCTTGATGCTGGAGCCTGGGCCAGCACAGAAAGAGTAAAGAAAGTAAGACTGCTCCTCCTGATGCAGTGAATCTAAATGTGCTAAACTATGTCAAATCAGACCCTAAGACTATCAGTTAAATTTAACTTTAAAAGATAAATCAAGTTTAGTAATTAAAAGCAATTAAAAATATTTTCTTCGTGGGATGTTTCACTTAGGTATTCACACACTGAGGTCAGAACTCAGAGGGACACAGATGAACTCTTCATGGAAAATTTTGAATATGTCACAAAGCCTTTCTATCAATAATGACAAAGACCAGTTTAGGACCTCTAAAAAAATATTCAAAGTTTACTTTGCACTTCACTGGGAAGTTTGTTTGTATTAACATAATGTACTGAATCTATACAATTAAGATCTGGTAAGCTTAGTAACTGATGAGCCAATCAAGATGCTAATTTTTTTCAACCCTTTTCATATCATCTTCACACTTCTATTGCCTCTAAAGTCATGAATTAGTATGTGCCAACATACTGAACTAGAAATGGCAAGTACTGTAGGATTAAGTCTGAGTAAATAGTTGAGCTTCTTAGCAGCTAGGAACTAATATAAAACAGGAATGAAGAACATTTCTGAGAAAAGATCGAGTTTGTGGAGCAGTGGACCACAGGGCTTTAAAAATTATTGCCATGAGATCCCCCAAAAAGCAATTAAGTGACAAGAAAAGACATTCTACTTCAGTATCAGAGCCCATCCTACACAGCAGCTGACAAATAAAATAGTGCTGAGCACACTGTGCTGGTTCCTCCTGCTCTGCAAACGGTGTATTATCAATAGCTCACACAGCATTGGAAAATACATGCAAGAAAACACAAACTACCATCCTAAGTTCCACTCAGACTGTGGATGGGGCTAAAGTTAAGCACATTCTTCATTTCACTGTATTATGAAGAAAAATTTCAACCTCCAGCAAGAAACAGTAAACCTGACAATCAAATATATACTCACATTTTAGACTGTAACTGTGGGCTCATCTTCACTACTGTTAAATCAATTGTACTTAACTCAATTACAGTGAGGTAATTACATTAACATGAGTCAGTGCATTCACACATGGCATTTGCACGTGTGCTGAGTGAATTGCTGTTACCTCCCACATGGCACAAATCTTTTGCTCAATCACATTAAACAGGACACAGCTCAGGACACTTTCACCTGCAGTTCAAGGCACCACACTGCTGTCAAATGCCTCTATTCCTGTACAGAGGGAGACCTATTGCACAGCTGCCCTGAACCAGGTACAGACTAACCCTGGTGTGGATTTACCCACTGTAGCACCTTTCATCTTCTAAAACTTACAATGTCCTATTCCTTTTGGAAAGGGAACAAAAATACCCATTTTTGCAACCTGTTATTATTAACCTTAAAGGTGAAGAGAACATTAACAGCAATAAATAAATTTTTAACAAATCAATGAACCTGTGTGAGTTACAGAGATGTTACCATTACCACAAACATGGTGCTTCACTGGCTCCTGCCAACATCTGCTGGCAGCCACATGTGCACCCATCTCTGCAGTCTCAGGCTACATATGTGCCTCTAATTAACAGCTTGGGCATCTTTCCCTGCTTCTGAAGCAAGGTGGCACAACATAATTTAACATTCATCTGGCAGCATTCTTTCCTTCTCCACTTCTGCCCCATTCCCAACAGGCAGGGTGGCTGTGCTCTGACTGCTGATGGGAGCAATGCCCTCCTCTGTGTGCCAAATGCAGTAAAAGCTGCTGTGGGGAGGGCAAAAACAGACACAGGGAATAACGTGCAGCCTCTCACATGATGGAGCATCACACTCAGCCTGCCCTCACCCAGGGTTATTTATCACCAGATGCAGTCTCAAAGCCCACATTGAGCAATACTGGTTTGTTAACTGGGAGAGTTTCTGTTACTGGTCGGGAAGGTGCTTGCAGAAATTACATATAGCTGGCCCATGCTTTAATTTAAGCAAGAACCTGTACCCTGAGCACAGCTCAGCAGTGCTCCTCGCTCATCTCTGCATCCTGAGAGAAATCTCTGCATTACTTTTTAATATAACTAACAGTCAGTTGCCAAGAAACTGAATCCATAGTCAGACATGTAAAAATCAGACCCACAGGTACAGCAAAATAAAGTAATGTCCTTTCTCTTAAAAGACTTGCCCAGAGCCACTGAACACAGTATTAAGGAGACTGTTATCAGATATTCACAAAACTTGTGAATGCCTCTGCTCACTGTGCGTGAGGAATGCCTGATAAACATGGAAATGTCCCCTGGTGTCCAGGTGTGTGACAAGGTTAACAAATGGTGGTGTTCAAATCCTGTCAAAGGGAAGATGAAAATCAAACTAAAGGTGGGTATGACTTTGCAGACAGAAGGACAAGAGGAATGAAAGTTTCTTATGCCTGTCTCAAGAAGCACTTTCTAAAACACTTTTGAAGAGTTTAACCAGGTACTCACTCACTAGGCAGGAATAAGCACACTTTATCACAAAAATACAAGTACCTTCTGCTTACATTCTGTATTTGGACACACTATTTTACAAAACATGGAACCTGGAATACTAGTGCCAAGAAATAGGTTAAATATATCAATACAAGGTTCTAAAATATCATTATTACAAAACATTAAGTTAAGGTCAACTTCTGAATAAAGAAACATATTTATACACATCAGAGATGTCATACCTTAGGAATAAATAAAAGGCATTAATTTGCAAGGACAATTTAATATTTAAATTGTGTCACATGGTTTTCAAAGGTTTATTTTGGGGAAACTTCTTTGCCATGAAAAAATATAAAGAAAATACATATAAAAATGAAAATGAAAAAATGAAAATTACAATGAAAAAATATAAAGAAAATATAAAGAAAATTACAACGAAAAAATATAAAGAAAATATAATGAAAAAATATAAAGAAAATACATGCAAGAAAACACAAACTACCATCCTAAGTTCCACTCAGACTGTGGATGGGGCTAAAGTTAAGCACATTCTTCATCCACTGTATTATGAAGAAAAATCATCAAATCCTTCTATTTGATGCTTGTTGGTCTTTTTAGACTCAGAGTGCTTATTCTTACTTCTCTAGTCTTATTTTTTCTGAATTGTAATAACAAATCACAAGAGAAAAAAACAGATCTTAACGAAATCTATTTAGGGATTTTTCACAAATAGCTGTGCTATCTTGCAAAATTACATGTCAAGCAATCTGTACAAAACTCAAGCCCTGTTTTAAGACTACTGCATTACTTTATAGAAAAAATCTGCAGAGCTCTGCTTCCTTTTGCTGCCTTTGCAGACCCTTTCCTGACTTTAATCCAGCAGTGGTGCTTTCTGATCTTGCCAGTGTCCTGTGCGGCTACAAGCTCACACAGTGAGGTCAAGAGAGAGCACAACCAGAAAACTTGTGAAAAAGGAAAACAAAATGGAGGAGGGGCACCCGCAGGAGATGAGGGAAAGCCAGCAGAAATGCCTACAGTGTGCAGCAGCATTTTTGTCAGCCCTCATGCATGTCCTTAGCGCTACCTGAGAACCTTAAAAAAAACAAAACAAAAAAAGATACTAAAGAAAAACTCTTCGTTGGCCAACCTCCACAAAATTCCAGCAACAATTTGGAAATTATTTATTTATTGTGGGTTATATTCTATTTGTAAAGCAATCAAGAGTTTATTGTAAAATGCTGGCTCACAAATGCTAAGCTGATGGGACAGAAAATAAGTTTATACAGCTTCCTCTTGCAATTAGTGATTTATATATGTTTGCTCAGAAAGGGCAAACATTGTTTAATTTTGCTAAATAAAAAAACTCTGTGCTATGCAAATAACTTTAAATGGAAAATAAATTTACATTTCATAGTAGTTTTTCAAATTTTACTTTCACAACTGATATAACTTTTAAAAATGTTTTCTCACACACAGCTTATTCTTTCTTACATTGAATTTTCCATTTGTTTGCAACCCTCCCCCAAGCCCTGGGGGAAAAAAATTGCTTACTTTTCATGTCAGTGTTGTAACTTATTATAACTATCCAAAATTTGAAAATCAATTATGATTTGAAGAACAACTTACAAATAAAGAGAAATGGTATTTTGTTAACTTAACTTACTCTTTGCTAGAATAATTTGCCAAATAATTTAATTTGTTACAATATGCCTAATATTGATATTCTCCTGATTCTTATCTGTATACCAGAAGCATCCATACCTACACTTTGGTCACCCTTTTATTAAGGCAACTTGTGGTCAGCCTACACTGAACACGTAATATCTGTGCACAAGGCACACAGATAATTGTCTGCAAAAGAAAATTACTTTAATCAACCATTAATCCACACAATAAATCAAGGTCACTGAAAAATCTAATGATTTTCTCAGTTACATGTTGCACTTGAACAGAATTTTTTTAGTTTATCAGTTTTTCTTTCTAAAATAAATACATAGGTGCATTTATAAGAAAAGTAGCTACAAATTCAAACCATCTGAAATTTTAGAGATGAAAGACAACCTCATTGTGAGGATCCTGATCAAATGCGATTACACAGAGATTTGCTACTGGACAGGCTCCATTCATCAGTGGCAATCTCTCTCTGTAGAAGAGAAATATTTCCTAAAATGTCAGGACATACATTTTGCTCAATTAAAAACAGCTCCTACACTGCCCATCCCAGCTGCCTGAGGGCACTCACTTTGATAGAAATTATATATGTATATGTATTTGTATATATATATGTAATTTCTATTATATAAAACACGCACATACAACAGAGAATATATGTATATAAATAAAGGCTCCCTCAATTTATTTACATCTGTATTACCTCCTCACCAATCTCCTTGGGGACAGGGTGAACACTAACATGTAGTAAGAAGAACTATTCTCTAGCCAGTCACAGCAGAGCTTGTGTCAATAAACAATCTCAAGACAACCATTCTTGCTTTTTATTAAATATAACATCCTTCTGACCTCATGTTAAATCAGCAAGAAGCAGAACTCAATGTTTTAATGTATCTGCTAAGTCTGCCCACATTACATGCATGCAGCACCCAGCATAATTTCATTGTCCTGTACAGACAAAACTGTCCCACTTGCTCTCACACAAACTGAGGACCCCTTCTGCCACTTGTCACTCAAGGGAGTCCTGCACAGAGCTCACTTCCAGGCTTCACTCATCAGCAGCCAAATCCAATGAAATCCAAGTGACTTTTTAAGTATAGCACAGTGCTGTGCAGCACTGGACTTACAGCAGGAATGACAAAACATGTGCATTAACATGAGAAGTATTTCTTTAAGAACATCTTTTATGTCATTCAGGACAACTCAGGTTTATTTCAGTGAAAATATTTTTCAAATGTCCTTAAAAGAAAAATTTAAATTACTGCTACAGCTTGCTTTGAAGCAGATTGCACAACAGGAGAGAAGCTGTTCATGGCTGAACCTTTGTTAAAGTAGTCACTGAGATCAGTTAATAAACTTACACTGACTCTACTAAGAAAGTTCAAATCATGGAGACACTTCCAGGGAACTTAACATGATCCTCCTGTACTATTAAGGGAAAGGTGTGCCCAGTAAAGCAAACAGCTCTGTTATACCTGCTAGCTACACACCAGAGGGGCAGTCACAAATTAAAAGTTGCCAACAGGAAACTCACTCTATTTTTTTTTAAAGTTACAGAAACAAGACACACCCACTATTTGCAGGACTGGACTCTTAGCATCTCTTTTTGGAGAAATGAATGCCAGACCAAGGCTGGCACTGGTATAATGTGCAGTCACAGTGAGCACACACCAACAGAGGTGGCAGCTCCATGAGATACACTTGTGCAAAGTCTTGCTCTGCCATTTCTCTCCTAGGTAGCATGTTGGATCAATGAGAGCAACAAGACATTCAGGGAACGAGACCTCCCATCTTATTTTGGCTCAGTTCCTCAAAAATTGCACTCCACCACTGTGCTGATACCAAATGGAATGGTGTATCCTGCATTTCCTCAGGCTGCATGCCTCTACTGCTTTCCTCAAGTTAGCTCAGTTTTTCATGCAGCAAAGCCAAAGCCCTATGAGTTTCATGATACAAATGAAACTCAAACATGGAAAATGAAATACTAGTTTGCAGCTTAAGGAGAAAAGTATTTTAACTCTTGCAGCTACAAAGCAGTGGAACTGACACGGGAGTCTGGGTGGGAACATGAGGCCAGGGTGGAAGATGGAGTGGGAAGGATTGCCTCTTCTAGCAGAAATCTACAGTTTTGTGGCTTAAGGCAGTAATGAAACTGCAGGGTTGTAACAAGCAAGGATTTCATCCAGGAGAAGAAAAAGCAAAAAGCTAAAACCCAAACCAAATAAGCGAGCACAAAAACAACAACAAAAAAAGAAACTTAACCAAATCAAACAATCACAAAAGCCTAGCATGGATCATATCTTCAGCAAGGAATTTTTTCTTCAAGATTAATAGGGATGCTTGCTTAGTTTAAAAATAACCATGCAGAATAATTCAAGCGCTCACAGCAACAGCAATGAAAAGTTTAATGTCTATCAACCAAATGTAATTATGCACTGGTGTATGAAATGACAATTACTGGGCTCTCCAAGATTTGAGATTTGTGAAAAGCATTTCTCCCATTTGGCATTGTAAAAGCAATATGTAACATTAATGTTAAAAACAGACAAAGAATTTTACACAGAAAGGTTAAAATAAGTAGCTAACTTCATACAAAACATCATCAAAATATTCCTGTTATCTAATGTGTATATTAAAAAAACAATTTTGGTACGTTTTGTAAAACAACCCTATGTTTAGCTGAAAATATGTAAATATAAGGCACACATGGATTAACTACAACTACAGAAAACCAACTTACTTTGTACTGGAAACATTAAATACTTCTGCTTGAAAAACACTTTCAAAAAGCACATGCCACTTATTTGAAGGCAGCAATAAAAGTAAAGCAGCCTTTAATCCCTGCACTATTTTGAAACAACCAAAGCAACCTTATGATTGTCTGTAAAAACTCCTTTCATAACATATGCTTCTAGAAAAAATGGTTTGCAAGTAAAAAGCGTTATCAGAAAAAACCATGAGATTCCAACAAGTGGGATTCTGATGGAGGAGGAAGGAGCAATTGACACAAATGCATCACAGTCAATGGCGTTACACCCAACTCATCCCATAGGAGAGGCTGTCCCAGAGGGGTGAATCATTAAACACTGCTGACAGCCTGGAAGTACATTTTATATTTAGGAATGCAAAAAATACTGGATTTAATTATGCTGTTATAAACTACAGCCAGAAAACTTGTAAAAGCTTTGCACAACTCACCCACAGAGACTGAAAAACCAGCATAATGGGACCTGCATTGGGAAAGATTGCTTGACTTTATTTCCATTAGAGCAAAACTGTTGTTGTGAAGAAATAGATATATTTCATCTATAGTACATAAAGTATTTATATGCACTATTTTTTGAGTTTTTAATAAAGAAAAAATTCTATAGATCATCAATTCTTTTTTCAAAAAAAGTATTTTTAAGTAGTAAAGCTATAGTCATAACACAAGGAAAAAACATCCCGTCAAGTCCATGTGGAACTTCACCCAAGGACAGAAAAAAGCAGAAGACCATTTAGTTATAAAAGCTGCATATTTAAGGTCCTAATCTTGAAACCTTTATTTACATGAACAGGTCTTACTTTAAAGAACAAGTGTTTGCAAGATTGGAATCCAGCAATCATTAATCTTGCTGAAAGACTTTTTAGCATGAAGGACTTTGCTGTCCTTCCAAATAAACAAAAGCAAGTAATTCCACTGAATATTTTTCAGAAGTTCTGTCTTGTCACATTGCAAAACTCAGAAGTTAAAAAGAAATATAAGATATGAGGTAAAACATCACTGAAAAGTTCTAACAATTCAAGGAGAATAATTTGTTATTAAAATTTTATTCCTTTTCAAATATTTCTGTAAATATGACTGCTTCAAGGTGGTGTGGTATTCAGTAGTATGATTTGTTTGATCATTAGGAAGGCAAGCCTGGGAGGTCACAGAAAATTGTGATGTGCCCATTTTTTTGTCATCTTTGCTGAGTTGGTCAGAGCAGGGTGATGATAAACCCAAAGGTTGTGGGGTCTGATCCCCATAGGGAGCATTCACTGAAGAGCTGGACTTGATGTCACCTGTGGGTCCCTTCTGACTCAGAATACTCTGTGATTCTGTGACTACCCAAGTTTAACTCTTCCTCCAAGCATCAATGAAGCAAACAAATGGCTCCTGAAAGGGAGGCTGCATTTCTTTTCAAAGTTGTTCTTGACGTCACCCTGCTGCCATCTTGGTGTGTGGCAGCTCCTGAGGGCCAGGCAGAGAAATGCAGGGTGCAGGGCTCAATGAACCCCAGCTCAGCTTCTTCCACACCTCAGCATGGACAGTGCTGCCACAAAGCTCCAGGGAAAAGTGGTGGCAAAGCTCCAGGGAAAAGTGTTTGCTGCACAGAGCTTTTATTCACACTGCCTGTGTATCAGTGTGCCCTGTGGCTGATGGAGGACTGGCCATGGCTGATGGAATACCCATCCCTGATCCAGAGATCAGGGGCACTGACCTCTTCTCTCTGGCAGTCAGGGACAGGACCTGATGGAATGGCCTGAAGTTGTGCCACGGGAGGTTTAGGTTGGCTATCAGGAAAAGTTTCTTCCCTCAGAGCATGGCTGGGCACTGGAACAGGCTCCCCAGGGAAGTGGTCACAGCACCAAGGCTGACAGAGCTCAAGAAGTGTTTGAACAAGGCTCTTGGGCACATGGTGTGACTCCTGGGGATGTCCTGTGCAAGGCTGAAAGTTGAGTCAATCTTTGTGGATCCCTTGCAACTCAAACTATTCTGTGATTCTGGTCCTTCAGCACAGGGAGCTGTGATTGTCTCTGCTTGTCCCAAACCTGCACCCCAGTGGAGGGCAGGCTGTGTGTCACTGTGGGGACATGGGCACACACTGCACTGTGTGTCACTGCAGGGACATGGGCACACACTGCACTGTGTGTCACTGTGGGGACATGGGCACACACTGCACTGTGTGTCACTGCAGGGACATGGGCACACACTGCACTGTGTGTCACTGCAGGGACATGGGCACACACTGCACTGTGTGTCACTGTGGGGACATGGGCACACACTGCACTGTGTGTCACTGTGGGGAGATGGGCACACACTGCACTGTGTGTCACTGTGGGGAGATAGATGGGCACACACTGCACTGTGTGTCACTGTGGGGACATGGGCACACACTGCACTGTGTGTCACTGTGGGGACATGGGCATACGCTGCACTAAACCCATGAGTTCCAGCAGTGCTGCCCTTCAGACAGTTTTGATCTATCATTAATTTGATCCTCAAAAATATTAATCAGCATTTCCAGCTCTGCACCATGTGCCAAATTAACTTTTTTTCCCTTTCTTTTTTTAAATAAAACAAACAAACCGAACATTTAAACCGTATTTAGAGAGAAATAAAATCTTTGAATCTCTCATATCAATCACTTCCTTGGACCACAGTCAGCTGCTCGGGGAGGAGCGGGTTATAAATGGCCCGAGGAAGCGATAGGCAATGAATAGCCCTGACCCTCGCTTCCCCGCTTGGCTCGGGGCTTGCAACCTGAGCCGGGAGGGGGCAAATTCCTGCGGCTCCCGCTGCAGCCGGGCCGGGCAGGGGAGCCGAGGGCGCCGCAAGGGAGGCCCCGGCCCCTCCTCGGCGCCGCCGCGGCACCCGCGCCCCGAACACCCCCTGCCCACCCAAACCCAGCTCAATCCTGCCCTCCTGAACCCAGCACCCCCTGCCCGCCCAAACCCAGCTCCATCCTGCCCACTCGAACCCAGCTCCATCCTGCCCACCCAAACCCAGCACCCCCTGCCCACCCAAACCCAGCTCAATCCTGCCCTCCTGAACCCAGCACCCCCTGCCCACTCAAACCCAGCTCCATCCTGCCCACCCAAACCCAGCACCCCCTGCCCACTCAAACCCAGCTCCATCCTGCCCTCCTGAACCCAGCACCCCCTGCCCACCCAAACCCAGCACCCCCTGCCCCCCCAAACCCAGCACCCCCTGCCCACCCGAACCCAGCACCCCCTGCCCACTCAAACCCAGCTCCATCCTGCCCTCCTGAACCCAGCACCCCCTGCCCACCCGAACCCAGCACCCCCTGCCCACCCAAACCCAGCTCCATCCTGCCCACTCAAACCCAGCACCCCCTGCCCACTCGAACCCAGCTCCATCCTGTCCACCCAAACCCAGCTCCATCCTGCCCACCCAAACCCAGCCCCATCCTGCCCACCCAAACCCAGCCCCATCCTGCCCACCCAAACCCAGCTCCATCCTGCCCGCCCGAACCCAGGTCCATCCTGCCCACCCAAACCCAGCCCCATCCTGCCCACCCAAACCCAGCACCCCCTGCCCACCCGAACCCAGCTCCATCCTGCGGTGCCTCCATCCCCGGAGCAGCCGCAGGCAGCTCCTGCAGCAGGACCAACCTGCCCTGCCTGCGGCATTCCCGACTGGCCGCGCCATTAACGCAACATCCACGCCGCAGGAAAAGCAGAGCGGAGGCTTTCCGCCCCCCGCGCCCACTGCGGAGCAGCAAAGTCAGCGGCTGACTGGCAAATCTTGCCAGCGAGCAGAAAAATTAAGGCCCAGAATTTTTTCCTTTGGCCCCTTGCAGACCTGCACTGATCCAGAAGGGAACTGGCAAGTGTGAAAGCCGCGGTTCAAGTCTGCATCACTCTCTGCCATTCCTCCGGCCGGCAGAATCCAAACTGACCTACATTGTTAAACCTGTTTCCTGAAACACGCAGGAATGCTGTACAAGATGAAAACAACTGCTTGTATGCAGATATCTCAGGGATCTTGTATTTCCTATATTAGCATCTATTCATAATGAATATTTCATTGTGGGTTTTTTGCATAATTTCAAAATTCATTCTTCTGATTTGATTCCTTAATGCTTGAATGTGGCTTTTTAATATAAAATTTTAATAGCAACATTGCTACCAGAAAGCTTTTGATAAAATTTGTCAAATTAATGGAACCTTCACATTTCAAAATCTTAATAGCTGCTTTTGACACAACAGTATTTTGTTTAATAAATGTGTAAAAGTTATTTTACAATAATGTAATCAGTATTTTTCAACAAACCAATTATTAAAGGAAGAAAGTATTAATGTCTTTTTTCTCTATTTAGCATGTTTCTTGATGATTTACTTCCATACAGATTTAATAAAAGGAAGCAATTTGCTCTTTTGTCCATCGTATTTAAAAATCTGGCAGTTAGTTGTTAGTGTGCCCAGAACAATGTGCTCATAAGACATACAAATTCAGATTAACTTAGTTAAATCACTGGAATTAAACAGTAACAAAAAAAAAATCCTGTACTAAATTTTCTACATGTTCACGTAAGTGGAGAAAATTGTGGATCAGTACACATTTTTATCTGCCAAGTCCTCTTTCAGACCTGAAATGCCAGGAATTTCAAACTTGTCCACAAAGTGGCACAGCTACTCTTAAAATAATGAAGATCCTGCTGAATGTGCTGCAAGAAACTCAGATGACCATTTGTGTATGATAAGTTCATACAAATAATACTGTTATATAATTAGTTTTGGGGGCATTTTAAAGATTACAAAGCTGCCACAAAGACAGTAAAAAACAAGTCCACTGAATGATAGCTTATACACACAAAACCCCCTTTCATTTATTTAATCAAGGTTTTCTGGTTTAAGTATCTAAGCTCCCAAATGAAACTATCAGATAAAAAATCCTTGAGACAAACTGTATATGCACTGAAACTCCTTGACAACTATTTCACCGACTTCATACAGCTCAACATTTCATCTCTTAGTAACATTTGGTCCTTGAAATGTCGATAAAACATGCTGTACTTTCAAAATGCACATCAGATGGAAGGAGAAAACAGAAACGAAGATAAGGTTTACCAGTTTTTAAGAATTTAACAAATAAATTATATTTATCATCCTGAAACCACAAATGCTGCAACAAAATTAACCATGTTATGCCATTAGCTCACTCAAGAGAATATAATACACAATAGGTGCATTTCATGACACCTATTGTGGTCAGTGCTGGCTAAGATCCCTTGTAATGGACATTCAGATAAAAGGAAATCAAATTATAACTATAAAAACATTTTAGTGTTTTATATATAATTTTTTAAAATATACTGATTCCCATTAAAAAGATATTAATATGTGGATCACAGAAAATCTTAAACATTGATTATACTATCTAATAATGAACACTAAAAATAATTCATCTTTCACCAAATGCTCCAACTGTAGCTGCTTCAGCAGTCTAATCTTAGTCCATTTACAGCTGTCACCAGTTAAAGAATGATCATCCAAAGAAGAAGTGCTGTGTGAAGACTAACAATAAACCCACACAAGCATGGAACTATGGCTATCATTTCCCAATAAACTACTTATCATTATCCTCAGTAAAAAAGAAACTATACTGCAAGAATAAATTAATCTGCCATTTGAAGAAAATATGTAATTGCTCAATTAAAATAAATTAATGAAAATTAACGTGAAAATTCTTCAGGGAATCTGGATCTACCAATTACATTATCAAACATAAAAAGATGTTGCTCAAAGCAGACTGCAGATTAATTTAAAAAGCATCCACGTTCTTGAAAAATGTAGTTACTAAATGTAAATACATATAAAATGGAATATGCATTTTTATTTTTTATAGAAGTCTTTAATAATTTCTACTGAAGACAATGTAGGCACAGATCAAATTTAAAGGGACTTTCCCAATCAGTGTCTTGAATCTATATAATTTTAAACATTTTCAAATCAAATTGATTGTCTTTTGGAATATTGTAAACTTCTTTTTTTGATTCTTGAGGAAGAGAAGGCATTGCTAAGAGGAGAATCTGATAACCTATTTTCATAGTGTAGATAATAGACTATAGTCCAGGATAATTAAGCACTCCTTAGTGAAAGATGTGGTAATTACTGCTCCATTTACTGTTTGCAAAAGCAGGAACTAACACTTAACAAAATCCTATTCCTGCAAGTCTAAGCAAAAATTTTATCTTCAGATAAAATTATCTGTATTTTATCTACTATATTTCTGCCTAAAAATCTTGAATATTGTTTTCATGTTAACAATGCACCTTTAAAATCTTTCTCTCTCTTATTCTCTACAGTTCAATCCCACAGTCCTCTCATTGTGACTAGTGCTGTAAAGTCAATAGTGACATGCAAAGTTCTCTACAGTATCAGAAATGAAGAGTTTCTTGGTTTATTAATGCATCTGCTTCACATCCAGAATAAATTATTTCAGTAGAAATTATCCAGTAGAAATTATTTCATCTTTTTTTTCCCAAGTTGCAGTACTTTCTAAACCAGAATCACGCACAACAAACAGGATGCCCTTAGATCAGCCTGCATGCCAGACCCACCCAGACCCCTACACAAGAAACCACACATTCCTTACAGGGTTCACTTCCACCCTACATTTCCCACCCAATAAAAAGTTTCTGCAAAACATGCTACATGAAAACATTGAACAAATGTGATTTTGACTCATGTAAAACAGCCATTACAAATGTAACGTGCTTTCTTTAATTAACACACACACATAGGCACACAAACCTCCAAAACCAAACAACAAAGCAGGCAAACAAAGCAGATTTGGCACAGCCAAAGGAGAATGTATTCACTGCAGTGGAGACCCATTGAGGACTGTGTTAAAATGGAAACTTTTTGACTAACTGCATTTACAAATATTTGAGGATTACACAACGCCTCCAAATCTGTGAACTGTCCACCTGCTCCTGTCTGAGCAGAAGGTTCAGCTACTTCCTCCTCCCCACCAGGCAGTGCTCTCCCTTGTCTCTGAGTAGTACCTCTGCATCCCTAACCCCAGGGCCTGGGAAGAAGACAGATCCTAAAGGATCCAGCCAGCAGGACTCCCATCCTCCCCCTCGTCAACGCAGATATGCAACACTGCAAGTTACAAGGTTTTCAAAAAAATTTCCCAATACCTACTGCATCCCATCATCAGCCCTGCCAGACATCAGAGGCCCTGCAAGGGGCTCAGAAACTGTTCAGCACCCCAAAGGCACATTCACTGCAAGGGTGAACTGCACTCACCTCCAACAGAACCTGCCTGTGCCCACACTGGGGGTTCTTTCCACACTGGGAGTATCTCACATACTTCTCCCACTTTCTCCTACTGTGAGGAACTTATCTGGGACTGAGCAATTTTTCAACAGCAAGATGTAAAAAAAGCACATTATCATATTATTATTATATTATATCTCAGCATCAGAGCAGACTGGTAGATGTGTGGCCAGGTGAATTTAGGTAAGACATTAAATATTACACATTCACAGTAGGAAAGAAGTAGCATACCAGTGAAAAGTATATACAAATTACAAACATAACATAGTATGTATGCATGAACTCAACAAGTTGTATCACTTTTAGTCAACTTTTAATTATGCAACAGTAACCCAAATCCTGTTTACAACCCTACATTTTAGGCGCTGTACAGCTCAGATCATTTTTGAGCACAAAATGCACACTTACAGCCTATGAAAACAAAAGCCTGTGAACCACAGAGTTTCAGTAAAAACATTCATGTAAGAGTCTTAACACCCACTTCTAAGTTTTACAGGTCAGTAGGACCTATATTCACAAGAGAATATTGAGCAGAATTGGGCCCACCAGGTCTGTAGTCAACAAGAAGGGAAGGGATGTCATAATTTCATTGCATTAAGGAAGAAGTGTTTAATTGTGTTTAATATCTGGGGAAGAGGGCAGCAAACAAGTTTGTAAATAATTCTTGGATCTTATTCCACTTTATGTCAAAAATGACTGATTCTCAGGTTGTATAATCTGCATGTCTTAGACCAGGTAATTAAACTGGGCGAGATAATATGTATTTTAAATACAGGATGCAGTTTGGGGTCTAATCCAACATCTAGAGAAGTCAGCTTGGGTCTACTGGGTACGTTTGATACTACTATTTTTATATATTTCTAGTATTTCCAGTACAATGAGTCTAAGAATATTTACAAATTATTACACGTGTTCAGCAGAGGCTTTTTAAACCCCCTTATTTCCCCTAAGATTGTATTATTACAAATGGCTCATAAAACTAACCAAGGTTTTGATTACCACCTTGCAAAACACAGTTGTAAAATGAAATAAAATATTTTTAAAATTATAGCCCATGTGCACAATTTAGGGATTTTAAAGACACTTGTACTTTGAAAAAACTACAAAATTATGCTTATTTTGGTCTTGTTAAGGAACACAATGTCTATCACTTCTACTCTCAGTCTCAGACCAGGGTTTATTTCGGGCCATGTATTTATATGACCATAAACAGGGAGCTGTAACACAAATGTTAAAGTAGCCTCACGTGGCACTATAATAAAAACAATCAAGAAAAAGAAATTCTCTCAGCACTGCATTCCTATAAATTAGCATGGCTAATTAAAAGAAGGCCTCTCTGGGAACAGATTATCTTTGATGGGATAGATATCAAATCAGCTAAATTGATGAGAATTACACATTTATGAATGTAATAACAACATTAGCATTTTCTGAGAGTGCACAAGATCTGTTATAGTAATGAAATATTACTTTGATTTTGTAGATAAATTCATACACTCCAAATATTGATTACATATGCCTTTACTCAGATTTTATGTGTTAAAAAATTTTAACCAGTGAAAATATTAATTTATGATGCTAGAAAATTAATCCAAGCTTTTCAGCCTTGTTCCTTCCAAAAAATGCAATTCTAGCACCAGATCAGAATTTTGGAATAGAAACTGTATGATTTTCTTGGCTCCTGCACTGATAATAGAATATTTTAAAAGCTCAGACAAATAATCTCAAATTCTTTGATGTACTCAATTTTCAAAGTTGAAATTCCATACATATGGAATAATTAAGGAGCTGTACTTTCCAGATTATCAATTAATTTCACTAAGACCTCACCTATCTGCTAAAATGATCTATCCAAATTATTATGTATATGCCCTGTAAACATGCTTATTTCAGTTCTGTAGAAGAAAAAGCCCCCATATTATTTACATGTATCAAAGTTTCCCTGATTTTTTTTGTCTGCCTTATAAATAGTGCTTTTAAAAAACTGCAATCGATATATTTCAGTGCCACCTCTGAACCGTAATCTCTAAACAAGAAAAAGAGAAACTGGAAGACTGAAGTGTGACACCAAGAGTCCTGGAACATTTCACTTCCAAAGAGAGCTCAGATGTTTGTACTCTCATGCCAATACTCTCAAATGCCCTTTTCCTTGAGAAGTCATTATCACTTTCGTTGTCTCTCCATCCCCAGCTGAAGGTGGCAACACAACAACTCTGCTATTTTGCACCAGGAGACTGCAGTTCCATTCATCACATTTCTGTCAGAGCAGCTTCCAGCTCTTTCCTCCAATACCTCCACCCTGGCTGCTGCTGGATTGCACCCTTGGCCACCCTTCCACGGTGCCAACACTGCCCACCCTTATTTGTGGGGAGCATGGGGATTCTCTGCTACGAAAAATGATACAAAAATCAGAGACAAACCTGAACACTTCCCCAGCTGAGTCTACAATGCAGCCCCAAGCACTTATCCTAGCCCAACATGAGGAGTGATGCAAAAGCTCTTGGAAGTTACTGAGGCAGTGGCACTGCTGCCAAATGGAGAAGTCACCTCCATAGAATTCCCACTGAGAAGGGTGGCTGTAGGAGTTTAAGCCTCCACCTATTCACCCCACACTGCTACTGCAAAGCCTTGCTCAGCTGCTTGCAGAGCAGCTGCTGAACCTGCTGCATGATACAGCCTTGCATGTTCAGAAAAAACCAAATTCACTGCCAGTTTTCCATAACACAGCAGGCTGTGATGCTTGCAGCAAGGTCCACAGCTGCTCCACGAGCAGCCAAGCCATCTCTGGAGTGAGATGTGGAATTCCCTTTAGCCATCTCTCAAGGAGTTAAACCCCCCCTCCATTTTAAGTCAAAACCATCCAGACTAAACTGGGGAAAAGCATGGACACCAGTTTCTTCAACTGAATAGGCTTCCCCACCTTCCATGCAGAGGTGTTCAGTGATACTCTGCTGATGTAAAAGCAATTTAAGGATTCACTGCTTTCACCAGTGATATCCATCAGGCAAAAGCCAGTCCCAATCTGTCCTGAAGAACTGTCCTTTAAAAAGAGCCAATATCTCCTTTAAAAAGAGCCAATATCACACAATACCTCTCTAACAGTCCTGGTTACTTTCAGCTGGTTTTTTAAAAGTCAAAAAAAGCACTCCTACATACAGGGAATTAAAAATTTAAACAGTACATCCTTATTTATTTGTGTTGGTTTTAAAAAGCACCATAAATGGTCTTTACCATCTAGTTTCTAGTTCCTAGGATCATTCTTAAATGACACTTTCATAGTCACTTTTATACACCTTTGTAGAAACTGGTGGGCCGAATTTTGCTTCTGTTGATAATTAGTGGGGAAATATGGCAGGCCTTTACTGCAGTGGGTTACTTAAGGAAGATGACTCAAACAATATTTACATGGGAGTATACTTTGTGAAACAAAACTCTGGATGGTTCTAAATGTGCCTTGGTAATGTAGTTGCAAACCAGAACAAGCAACATTAACAACATTTTTCGCAATTTGACAATTCATTTCCTTTTAGCTTTGGTTCATACATCTGCTTTGATATCTTATGTTTGTGCCCCAGACAAAATATCCTCTTCCTTCCAGTATCCCAACCCCTGTGCACAACTTCCTCAGTCCTGGAGAAAAGGAGGATAGCCTGCTCTGGAAAGGGTGCATTTACTGCTCTGCCAAAGAGGGAAATACCTCTTCAAACAAAGTTGTCCCACTGCAACCCTCTGCCTTTGGGCCACTTGTGATTTCTACTTGTCAACATGCAAAGGTTTAAAACTCTTCACCCAAGTCTGATCTGATTCAACATCACTTAGGTTTAATGGTGCTGCCATTCACTTAAACACTAATAAGAGTTTACTAATAACAATTTACAGTGTTTGGGTTAGCTGTAAATATGTGAAGTATGGAAGATTAAGAAGATGGCAGGTCCATAACTCAACTAAGCAAATTACAAGTTTCTTCAGCCAACCATCTTAAACCATCAAGCTGTCAGTGAAGTATTTTGCCATCTATGTGTCCATACACCATGCTAACTCATACAATAATTAGTAGCCAAAACAAATTTTTCAAAATTTAAAAAAGAAAAATCCCAAACTGCTGTAGCACTCCATAGCACAATCAGTGGTCCCCATCATTTCTCAGCCCAGCTGGTGAGTGCCAAAGCCTGGCTCTGGGTCTCTGGCAGCTCCATCCCATTTGGACACTGCACTCAGTGCAGAGGCTGCTGAGCAGACTTGGACACCCGTGGCTGATCCCTGCCGGATCTTCCCCACACACGCTCACTGCAGACACACTTCCTTCCTCAGCCTCCCTCCCTAAATCCTGCTAGCCACTTTTGTTTTGATTAGGACTGGGCTTGCCTGGTCCCCAGCAGAAGTCAAAGATGAGAAGTCTGTAAAAGCACATTCTGCCTGGGGACTTCTGTACTCCAAACAGGCACACCTATGACCCAACAGTCATATTAAACATAAGGAGCAATGAAATACTGATCCCAGGACTTCCAGTTGCTTGCCCAGGACTTCCAGTTATCCTGAGCAATTAAGTAGTTTTTAAAGGCTCCCAATAAAACAAAAATGAAAAAGGTATGCTAGATGAAAGAATGAATGCATCCTTGAAAAAGCACAGGATCACGTGAGCTCACAATATAAGAAAGTCAGCATTGAGTGTATAATGTCATGCCCTACTCTGCCATAGAAAAAGTAGTTCAACTGTGCCTAAAAACTAGGAATTAAAGGAACAGGCATCTGATTCATCCTTGAAAAGGATAGTTGGTCTCATTAAGGGAAAAGACTGTTCAGATGCTGCTTATATGTCTCATTTTCCATTTATTCTTCTGTTTACAATCAAAATGGTCTCAATAATTTTTCCTCCTTATTTTGTTATAGGTACTTGAAACAGTAAGAGCAATCTTTATAATACACAAATGATAGTACAGTATAAAAGGATTCAATGCAAGAAAAAAGGGTGTTTTCCATTTTAATCAAATTCTGCAGTAACAGTAAGAAAGTTCAGATGAAAGTGAAAAATCTCAAGCCAACTATGTTCCTTTTAATGAGAAGACAAAATACACCAGCTCCTACATGCTGCTCCTCCCTTCCTTCCTCTCCTCATCTCATAAAAGAGGATCCCAAAGAATGATTGTGTTTAAGGTCCCAGTTCAGAAATATTGTATCAATCCCTTATTGTGGTAAGAATTTTGGACTACAGAGCAAGGTCCCAACAAACTCCATCTAAACTGAACAATCCATTCCATTATTGAGAAACAGACATAAATTCTTAACCCTCAATACTCACAAACATGAATTTAATTGCATCTGTTTACATTCAGCACCCTACAGATCACGATCATCTTTAACATCTGTGCTCCACACTAAGCAAAGGAAAAAGGACTTGTGTGTACAGCATTTTTGCCTTACTGCCTGCATCCAAAAGTAGTATATATTTAAGTTGTCTAATTTTGAATGTGCAAAAAATAAATGTAACAAACATTATCCTCTTCTGATTCTATGAGAACTTCAGCTCTTCTGAGTTCTTTGCACTGAAGACCTTTATTCATGTGCACCACAAAAGGTTTCCCTCATTTCACCTCTCCAGTCTGCTTTACCCTTTGACAAACAGAACTTCTTCTAAAATTTAGTAAGAGCCACTCACACATAACTAGGTCTAGAATTCACATCACAAAAGAGAAACAAGCTGTATGATTCATTCCATGGTAACTTACAGAGAGCATATGATAATATTGAGCCAAACTCAGTAAGGTGCACAGTCCTTGGATTTGAAAAGGTTACAAAGGACTATCATTGCTACTCTTCAATTTTTTTTTCAGAAGAAACAGAATTGACTTGGCACATTGCTGCACTGAGCATGGCTTCTGTTCAAAAAATCAAATTGAATTGTTTTTAGGGCTCATAATTTTTATATGACCCTGAATGACTCAAACACAAGACTTAAATATATGAGCTGCATCAGAATAGAGCTAAAAAAGGAAAGACTGGATGTGTGTAAGTGTACCAAATTACACTGCAGACACACAGATGCACATATATAATGGCTGACGTGTTTCTACCTTAAATAATGCATCCAGCTCTAGGTACTTCATTACCAGAGGGGTAACAACAGTCTGAAGGTAGTTCAGAGGAGATCAATCGAAATGATTAACACCAAAGGAAGGACTTAAAAGGCAGGGTTAAAAACTCAATACTGCAGCTGTTTCGTGAATAGGACTTTCATTGGGTGAGGGGGAAGAGAAGTCCAAACAAAAGCATGGTCCTCTAAAAATATATCAATATATACAATTAGCAAAGCAGTGACTTTAGAAAAATGTGACTATAATCCACACATAGCTAAGGGGGAACTCCAAGACGAAAGCAAAATTATTTATTGCAAGCTCAAAAGTCTAGGTATAATGAGCTTAAACTATTACAGGAATTTTGACTTGACATACTGTAAGTTTTTGCTCATAGCAAGATCTCAGAAACTGGGCATAACCTCACCAAAAAAAGGTAAGATAAGAAAGTAAAAATACTTTTGTTGGGTTCAAGCTAGTTTTGACAGGACTTAAACTAAGTAAACTAGAAGCTTCTTTCCCTTGCTCACACTGCTTAATTCTATAAAATTATACTATTAGCTACAAACACTGCAGAAAAAGCAAATGAATGCATGCAACACTACCTGCACACACTTAAATGGTGAAGTGTTTTCAAAGCAGTTTTGAACAGTAGGGTTTTGTTTCAAGAGATTAATAAACTAACATCTTTGCCTTGAAAAGGACCCTTGACATGACAAATTTTTTTCTAATTAAAGAAACTAAGAGGAATAGGGTCCAACCACTGCTCAGGCAACAGACTGTTGTACAAGCAGGAGCATTAAATAACATTACAGAATTAAAGACATTTTTATGCTCTGGATGCTACTGCTAGAACTGGTCAGCTAGTTAGCTAACAAAGCATTCTATGCAGCAATATCAGTTCTCTAAAATGTTCTCTGAAACACAACAGATAGCAGTCCTCCCTGTTACATTACACAGAAAACTGATGGAAACAAGATTCATGTCACCATGAAGTTTATATATATACACCTTAGATTTCATCAGAATGAAAATGATGTGAACCACACTTTCTTTGCTGCAAGAGCAATTCATTGCAAAATACTAATAATAACTTCACTCAGTAAGACATATCTCTAAGTAAACTCAAAATGACAGAGGCACACAGTTAACATGCAATGAAACATGGTGTTTTTCACTGCATTTTACACTGTGATTGTCTTAGAAACCCAAGGGTACGGATAAGTTGTAGATTATTAAACTGTAATAAACAAACTTGTCTAACATTTCCTTCTCTTCCCTTCCTTTAGGGAGCACAACTCAATAGAGACCTTCAAATTTACTACTACTTTATTATTTTCTATGACTACTTTCCATTATGAAACCGAAAACCTTGTCTAGTATTACTTAAATGTATCAGGTTATCATGCAGTTCAATACTTCTCTATTTCCATAGCTCTAAGAATATCTTTGTTTCCAAATGTGTTTTTTATTAACAGCACTGCTATGTTTTAAATATTTGTCTTCTACTATTCAAGAAGCAAAAAAATTACATCTATTAAAACAAAATTACATTAAGAAAGAGGGAGTTTTATCTTTAAAGTAAATTTATAGAACTGCACAGAGCAACTTCGTGACTTAATATACAAAGAAGGGAAGAAGAGGGGAAAAGGAGGAAGACTGCTCCTTCTTTGATAAGTGTTTCATTCATTCAGTTCTGAAGAGAAAAAGCAGCAGCAAAGAGGGGGCAGCTTATATGCCAGTACAAAGCAGGAAGTGTAGGAATTTAGTGAGTTCACTACTGGATTCTATGCTTTGTGCATAATTTCAAATGCAAGCAGCTGTACTGGAGTGCAGACCCTTGGGTGCAAGGGCTCGTGTGTGTAAGGCACCAGGACAGAAATCCACCCCACCCTGCACTGCAAGGCAACCGGCCACAGCAGCACTTTCTGCAGAAGCTTCAGCCACCTTTTCACTAACCTAATCAAAGGTGTATGATTTAAAAAAGCCTGATAAAGCTACTGCAGAATAAAGCCGGGCCACCAAAAGCACAATTAAAAGGGAGTCACTCTATAACCATGGAACAGCCCCTTCACCGTCATTGCAGACGTCACAGCAAACGGGCAGCCACGTAAAGAGTGTAAAAAGATGCCTTTTGCCTCCCTAACATGGCCCTAGCCAACCCCAAAATGGTCTCTTTACCTGAGAGCTCTCTGCTCCTCCCTGATCACAGAGGAGATGGGTGAAATTCAAAATAGCATTGTTGCAACTGGAGACTTACAGAAGGACCAGGGAAGGTCTTCTTCACAAACCTCAGTACAGGTCTCAAAAAGAGTTCCCTTATTATTTCATACCTATTTTGCATCTGTAACTCGTTTAACATGAAGGCATTCATACCAGTTTCCACATTCAAAACACGAAACCAACCATGCTGCTTAAAATTAAAACCATGGACCATACACCCCTTGTCTACCCAACAGCCTTACAGAGACACTGCTTTTGGTCTGAATACTTAATAGTTATTCCTTTTTTTATTCCCTAGAAAGGAATAATTAAAAATCAACCAACCAAACCACATACACGCTTCAGAGTATCACCACAGGGACAGTCTCAGGTCTGAATTACTGCAAAATAACACTATAATTATGTCTTAATTTCACTAACTAATCTCAGATGAGCTTTTAAAAAGTAATTCGAGGTTTACAAGTAAACCGTTTAAAACTGTACTCAAATGTTATCTGAATGAAACCCGACATTTATTTATCCTTTTCCCAGCTTAATTTTAAACAGTTTCCAAGGAAAGGCATATCTGCTCCTGATCAGTCTGGTGACAAATGATAAACCTTGTTAAAAAGTGTGACATTTGAAAATAAATAAAAACCACAGGAGACTTTTCCAGCCAAGGAGGAAGATACGAAGAAACATTATACCCTTGCACAAATCACCAGCCACAGAGACCAAGCACAATCAAACGACCTTATTTACTCAAATTGTACACTGCCAACAAAACCACTACCTAAGGCAACTCTTTAACTACAGATGTACTTAAATACCTAGAAAAAATAGGTTACTTCTCTTCACATAAAACCGGAGCCCCACTGAGCTCAACCAAATGTGGCAGGCTGAGATGGAAGACAAAAACGGGTCTTACTTGGTGTACAAAGACATCAACTGGAGACTCCAAGGGGCTTCCCTCTCGGTTGCTCATGGAGATGAACCCGAATCCCATTCTCACATTGAACCATTTGCAATGGCCGGTTCCGTGCAAAACCTGGGATTCCTCTTCTTCTTCCTGCTCCGGCAACTTCCCGGGTTCGTCTCCACCTTTACTCGCCCCTGCTGAGGTAGAGGGAAAGGCGGGGGGTGTGGGGGTGTGGGGGGGAAGGGGGGAGAAAAAGAAGGAAGAGAGGGACAAGATGCAAAGCAAAGAGTTAAATTCTGGTAACATCCTTTTGCCGCTGTATAAAGGAGTTACTACAAACGGAACGGGGTTTAAAAAAAAAAATTAAAAAAAAAGGGGGGCGAACAAAACGAAATCAAAAAAGCAAACGGTGAAAAGTGCGTATTTTTCCTAAATCCTAAAATAAACAACCTTTTCCCCAAAATACGTAAAAAAATTAAATCACCGGAGGTTACAGAGAGGAAACACTGCGCACGGAGGCTCTCCCTCTCTCTGAGCCCAGGGCAGCCCACGTTTCTGTACATACGTGTATTTTTCCATTTAACTCCATCTTTCAGCCACATTACAGCACGGAACGCGATACTTTACTTGAATATTGCTGGTTTAAGACCGATCCCATTTCTCAAGAGAAATTCTTTGCCCAATTAGTCTCTCCTCGCAAGGCGCAGGACCGGGGGGGCGAGGGGGGAGGCCGGCCGAGGAGGGGTGGAGGAGAGAGAATGAGCAAAATTGGGCAGATTGCACAACTGGTTATTGCACATGCAGCGCCGAAACCACTATTTTCCACCGTGTATCCATCCCTCCTTGGAATAAACTTTCGATTAAAGTTGGGACAGGTGTACGGCCGTTTTCTCATCCCACCACTGCAACTGTGCTTAATCAAACAGGAACAATTCAAACAATAGCCCCCTGAAAGCTTTTCAAGTTGTGAATCGGTGTGGGCGGTACGGAACAGTTTCTGAGCTGGGTAACAATGGGTTTGGAGAAAGCCCCCTTGCGCGAGCTGCTAAAAAAGGGTAATGCATAGTTGGGTTAAAAAAGGGTGGGGGGAGGGGGGGAGAGGGGGAGAGAGCGAGCGAGCGAAAATCATAGTAAAACAATAGAAAAAGAAAATTAACCTTCGGCCATGTTGCCCCACGGGCCCTCTGCTCCAAACTCGTGAGATGAAAACTTTCCCTGTGGATCGAAGTGGTCTTCTGCATTAATCTAACATCCTGATTTTGAACGATCGCAAATTTAGCTCGCATGGTCTAATGTGCTTTCCCTCTTTTGATTTTTCCCCGGCTCTCTCGCTCCGTTTCTGGCCCCCTGCGCACACGTGACTCGGTCAATTACATGCTTTCTTGCTACTAATTTCGCATCGGATCCTTAAGGGGTTGGCAGCAGGCAGGAGCAGCCAATCGCCATTTCAAGTAGCCTGACACACCAAAATAATTTATGAATGAACAAGAAATTTCCAACGCGGCGCTTTTTTTTTTTTTTTTTTCTCCCCTTCCTTTTCGGACAGCTAATCTGCACGCTTCTTTACGGGAAATCGAGATGACGTATTATTCTGGGGTTTCTGCCCTCCCGTGCGTGCAGAAATCCGTAGGAAGATCCGTGTGTTTCTAGATACAGCCCAGTGAACAACAGCTGCACGCAGGGGCGGCCGTGCGGAGGAGATTATGGGGTATCTGTGCCCACCGCAGGCGGGATCCGCGCACGCACGCGGAGGCGAGATGCTCCCGGACGGGGACACGCGTGTGTGCACACATGAACAGGATACACGCGTGTGCACACATGGACGGGGGACACACGTGTGTGCACACATGGACGGGGGACACACGTGTGTGCAGACACGGATGGGGGACACACGTGTGTGCACACACAGAACAGGGACACACGTGTGTGCAGACACGGACAGGGGACACACGTGTGTGCAGACATACAGTGGGGACAGACACGCGTGTGTGCAGACACGGACGGGGGACACACGTGTGTGATGACATGGAACAGGGACACATGTGTGTGCAGACAGGGACCGGGATCACACGCGTGTGCAGACACGGACAGGGGACACACGCGTGTGCAGACACGCACGGCGAGCGCCCGCAGGCATCTGTGGCACCCTGTGCGCACAACGCGGGCAGATGCGCAACTGGATCGTGACTAATTTCGCATTCAAATTAGAAGCGCGCCGGAAACGCGGTATCACCTTAATATGCCCCAGAACGTGCGGAGATCTAGCGTTTCACAACATTTCTGGAGGGGGGATGGGGCGAGGAATTGTACTTCACAGGTTTCTCCGCCATCTCTTTCCGGGGGAGGGGATGTGATTAATGACTTCCTAAATAAGAGCCCAGTTTTCAAGCCGAGAATTGGAGTGAACCTCAATCAGCAGTTGGGAGAGGACTGACAGAGAGAGGGATTTACTGGAGAAGAGGGCGGAAAAAAAAAAAAAAAAGCCTCGGGGGAAGAGGACAAAGAGGGGAGAAATAACGGTGACCGGGGACTGCTGTTTTAAGTCTTCACTGCCAGCGGGAGGGGGGGATCCAATTCGGAGAAGAAATGCGTGATGTGTAACGGGCTTGGTAACAGCCCCTTTGCAAAGGAACTCCCCTTCCGCGCTCGCAGGTACACAGCTATGGCCCTGCCCTTCCTGCTGCGCTACGCACAGCCAAACGCTTTTAAAATAATATTTTAGAAACGTGAAAAACAAACAGCGGAGAATTAGTTTTATTCTTCCACCTGCCCATCTCATTTAGTGTAAAGTTACAGATTAAAGTATTCTGTCCTCATCAACACCTACTCGCATTAACCTGTCTTTCCATGCGGTATTTATACATATAGATACATGCATATATATGTACATATACATATGTGCTTTAAACGTTACCCATACCTTGTAAAAACCAGGACTCCGACTTTCTTTTTAACCTCTCCCCTCCCTCCCCCAGCATCCTCTCTTATCCCAAGGACACACAAACAAAAGCCAAGGCAACAAACTGATCCGTGCAGAACCTGAATGCAAGGGGCTTATGCATTTGCAAAGCACTTGCTGTTGTTTGGGAAGTGGCGTCGATCAGTCTGCCCAATTAAGGGGAACGCCTTTGCCCCCATGGGCCTGTTTACTCCTTTTGTTGCCTTTCAGGAAAGCGTCAATTCCCCTGCTAGCGCCTCATTTCTGTGTGAAACACCAAGGTGGAGGCTCCGTGTGATCGTTTGCAAGAAAGAGGCGAGGGTGGGCAAGAGTGTACAAATACAAGCACCCTGACAAGTGGAGCAGAAGCTTTAAATCCTGAAATTCCTTTGCAGTCTTCAACCGTAAATTTCCTATAGGTTATTTCAACAGTCAGGTCGACTTCCTACACTGACCTGCCTTACGCATTCCTGCTACATACCACTGCTTTTGGCTCATAACCTCCTGTTCCCCCTTACAACAGCGATTATTTTGCAATATTAAATCGCCAGTTATTTTATATGCTTGGATCTTATGACCCGGACGATATCTAATATATAATACATGTACGCGATTTTAATAAACGCGAAACCTCAGTTATGAACAAGAAATTAGGGTTACCGGAAGAAAACAATCTCTTACTTGAACTGCCCAAGACTACGTATCTACAATGTGGTAGAATGTCACATTAATAAAATACAAGCTCCCTCTGCCCCCCGAAAAGAAAGAAAATACCGGTTTAATTAAGTTTTTAAAGTCTTTATTTTAAAAGATCGATTTAATTTACCGGTATTCGGAATTAAAAAAAAATTCCTTAGAGGCTAGAATATTGGTTAAAAAGACACAAACGAGTTGATTGAGTTCATTAAATGGACAAAATGTCTTGTTAGCAAATTTCAGTGAAAAGAAAATTCACACTATATTCTTCGATGAATAAATGAACGACTACAAAACCACGTAAATAAATGAATGTAAATATATTGGTTGCAAAGTTTTTCTTAGGTTGCAAAATAAGTGCAGATTTTGTAAAATGGAGGGGGGTGGGATTTGCAATGTGTCTTTACGGAGATTTTCAGGCCTCCAGTATTAGTGGAATTAAGGTTGGGGTCACTGGACTGGTCACTGGTGTCAGATGTTATCGACTCATTCATTTCCTGCAAGGGACATCAGCCTTTCAAGTTTTGTGGAAGGTAGAGAGCTGTTGCCAGCTGGGAACTCTCCGGGTAAAAGGAAAAAAAAAATTTAAAAAGAAATAAAAGGAACCCCAACCAACACCCTTCCAAAATTCATTCTGAAAGGAGGGGGGAAGAGGTAAGAAAACCCTACGGAACAGGCCAGTTCGTGGAAAAAAATAGTTTCATAGTAATAGTTTACTTTTTTAATCCATTTACATTTCGGTAAACAGATGCTAATTTTGGAAAAGACAATTATAGGAAGCTGGAATCATTGTCTTTCTACATGCACAGCAAGACCTCGCCTGAAACTATGTAACCAAAACCAGTGGTGTTGGATTTCCTATTTGTCACCTTCCTAAGGCTTTTAAAGTCCTAACTTTGGTTTCTTCTAGTCCCCTAAACAAAACCAAAACAAGGCAAAAACCGCACAACCCCCTCCCCGAAAATACTGCTCGCCTTCTCAGAAAAGACCCCATCTCAAAAAAATTAAAAAAAGAAAGAAAAAGTGAAAAAAAACCCAAAAGAAAACAAGGAAAAAACCCACAAAAATCCAAACAAACGACGGAGCCGCGTGCATTTGTGCATTTGAAACAAAACGCGTGTTTTACACTTGAAAGCAGAGCTCGGGGTGCTGCTACCATTCCCATTTCAAAGCACAGCCAGCGCTGCTCGCCGACGGGCGGGCGGGCAGGAGGGGCAGGCGCGGCGCCGCGGCGCCCCTGCCCCCTCTCCGCTCCGCTGCCGCGCTGGGCTGCTCGGCGCCGCCCCGCCGATGGCCAACCGAAGGAGATGCCCGTCGTGTTTTTATCTGCACGGTCTCCGCCGACACCGGCTCTTCCTAGATGTGCGGCCGGAGGGGGGCCTTTCCCGCCGCCGCTACGGCCGGGAGGCTGTGCCGGTGCGGAGCTGTTCCCGCCAAAACCCTCTCACCTACGTTTTGGGCGCCAAAGCCGCTTTCCCTTTCCGCCGCCGCGCAGCGCCCGGGCGGAGGTCGGGGGTGGCCGCCGGGCCCGCTCCCGGGGAGCCGAGGCCGCTTCCACCGCTGCGCCTCCGCCGGGCAGGGCGGGAGTCGGGCGCCCGCCGGGCAGCGGAGGCTCGGGCGTCCGGCGGCCGCGCTCCGTCAGGGCCCGGGAGGCGGCGGGTCTGTCCCCCCAACCCTGCCCTAAAGCCGGGCTTTGCCCCCGGGCTTTTGTTTAACACTCCCCCGAAAATGCGGCTCCTTCCCGGCGGGGACGTGGCGGGGTGCCTTCCCGCGCCTTTGGAAGAGCAGGGTCGGACGCGCTCGGGACACCGCCAGTTCCCCTGGTCGGGCTCATTCCCCTCCCTTTAAAACGCGAGCATTAATAGTAGAAAATATGCAATTTGTAGTTTTTTGTTTTTTGTTTTTTTTTTTTTTAAACAACACAGCGCCGGCCGAACTGCGCGGTGCCACGGCTCGGATCGAGCAGGGACGGGATTTGCCCGACGTGCGCCTGCGGATATGAAGTTAGAGGCTTTATGGAGGCGCCTTCGCACCGCGGCCGTCCCGAACCGCGGCTCTTTTCGGGAAATGCAGTTTCAGGGCTCAGAAAGCGCCTCTCTCCCCTCGGTCCCGGCCGCCGCAGCAGCTCGGCTTTTTTAGCTTCCCCGGCGCTCCTCAGCCGTCACACCCAAGGCGGGCGCTCCCGGATGCCCGGAGCCCGACCCTGCTCCCTCATGGGGACAGGGCAGCGCCGGCCGAGGTTCGCAAGCGCCGCTACTCGAACTGGGGTAGGAGCGCGGTTTCAAGCAGGAGCTTTGCGAACACGTTCTGTTGGGACGAGAAGCGGCGGCCGTGGGTGCGGCGCGGGCCCGCCCTGCCGTCCGTGCATCTCTGCCGGGCGTGCCGGCGGTTTGCGGGGAACTCCTGAAAGTACTGCCTATTACTGTGATCCCGCGTGGGATCCGCGGGCGGGAGGACGCGGGAGGCGCTCCCTCAGAGAGTTCGGGTGCAGGATGTGGTCTCACGTACATTAACCGTCTCCCAGCTGCGGATTTGCAACTGATAGCGGCCGCTTCCCCGGGGGATTTAAGGAGGCTCTGAAGTCGTCGCGGGAGACCGTCTGACAGGGCTGACGCCCCGCAGGGAACACGGGCCACCGCGGAGGGACCGGCCACACGGCCCAGTGTCACCGCTTCGCCGCCCGCTCGGCAGACGCAGGACGATGAGCGGACGGGTCCGCGCCTCGGGCGCTTTCGCTCCAGCCCGTCCCCTCAGGCGGGACAGCGCGGCTTTTGCGCGCGTCATCCTCCCCGACGGGCAAGTGCCCAGCGCTCTGGCCTGCGGTGACACAGACAGCTCCTCCCGCCCCAGCACACAGACAACCCCCGGCGCCTGCCATCGCCCGCCCCAGGCCGCCCACCGCTGCAGGAGCGCGGTGCGGGATCGCGGTGCGGGATCGCGGTGTCCCCAGGACGCGCGTCCTTCCCTCGGGGGCGCAGCGCCGCTCCGCGGGGAGCTGCGCGCCCCGGCCCGCGCATGCGCCGCCCCGGCGGGCACGGAGGGCGCCCGGGCAGGGGGACGGACGGACAGACGGGCAGGGGGACGGACGGGCGGGCAGGGGGACGGACAGACGGACGGGCAGGCAGGGGGACGGACAGACGGGCAGGAGGATGGACGGACGGGCGAGCAGGGGGATGGACGGGCAGGGGGATGGACGGGCGGGCAAAGGGGCCGGACGGGCGAGTAGAGGGGCTGGACAGACGGCACTGCTGAGGCGTCGCAATCGGAGGAGCTGCGTGGCGCTAGTGTGGCAGCGGCACGGAAAGAACGGGTTTAAATTTTAGTCCATGATTGAGGTGTGTGCGCCCACCGGCGCGCCTGCCGCGGTGGCGGTCCCGCAGCGCTCATACGAACCCGTGGGCTCCCACCATTTGTGACAGGTATGTGACATGGGGTTATTGTAAATAAAATTCCTTATGTAATTGTTTATTTTTCTTACAGAAGCCGAACACTCAAGACTGCATCCAACAAGAACTCTGAAGCCTATGGACATAATTAGCGGTTCTTTCCCATCCCACCCAGTGGTTAGTTCATGAGAGTCAGCAGGACAGAAGTGCTGAAGCACCTCAGTTTTACAGATACACAGTCAGCCACGTAAGACGCTGGAGAGAAGACTGACCTGAGCCTGAGGAGACCTTCTTGAATGACCTCATCGTCTTCTGAGGAACCTAAAATCAGAGAGCTGCAGTCAGTACCGCGTTCACTGTCCCAGAGTACCGTATTTAATTACCTCAGCTCCAGTTTAACGGCTCATTAGGAGGCCATAAAATGCCAGGGCATTGACTCCATGAAGTGACCTGTAAACCTACTGTTTGAGACTTACCTAGTTCATCAGAACCACAGTGAGATAACCAAGAGAAAAAAATTAAGTGCTGCTTTCCCCCTGCCCCCAAGCACCAATAAAAGCATTGCCCCTTTCTTTAATCTCTTAGGAAAGCTACACAATTGATGACAAGAGGGAAAAGACACAGATTTGCGGAATATTGGAAGGTGTTATTTTTCTTTATAAATATTTAATCGCAGTAGGTAACCTAAGAACTAATGACTTGTCTTTACTATGCTTAAATTGTACATAATAAACAATCCAGTCATACCTTGTATATGATTTAAGAAAAGCCAATAAAAATAATTCTCCAGGATTCTTTCATGGTCAAAATAGTAACTCAATGCCAACTTTTGAGGATCAGCAGAAAAATGCTTTTATGTAATAATATGTATGTAATAATATTAAATTCTAGGTGTCGATCTCAACAAAATCAATCAGTCATACAAATATACATGTGTGACTTGACTGAAACTTCATAAAAGGTGTACTTTTGCTAGAGTTGAAAAAGGCCTGGCTTATTTTGTATAATGTCAACGAAAATATCACACAGAAAAAACCCGCTGCTCATGGCATGAAGCATTAAGGAAAATACCTTGGTTTTGGAGTATTCTTCTTACTTAGGTTGTCCAGTTTGCTTAACAAGTGAAGGATGAATAGACAGGAGCATGCACAAACTCACCTGCCACAAGCCTGCCTTCCTGTCACCCTACTATCTTTCTGAATAATCCATGTTAACTAAAACCCATGCAAAAAGAAACAAGGAATTGTAGTATCAACCTGTTTAGATATAAGCCCATTTCTCTTCTGTTTTAGAGAAATCTGAGTCTTATCTTTTTTCCAATTTAAGAGGACATCTGGACAGCTACCCTGCTCTCTTACTAAAAACCAAAAAATAGAATTGGTAGGAGTGAGAAAAGTCACAAGAATGAACAAAGACAAATTAGAACCCATTTTCTCTATCTTCTTTTCCCTTAAATATCCTGAATACTTTCATACACCAGAAATGGGGAAAGGGGGTGGTAACAATTTTTCTATTCAGTGCAACAACACTGGCAAGCTGATTCAGTTCCTCTTCTTTTGTAGTAACTAAGTTTTCCAATGGAATTGTGTAGACTTTTGTCTAGTACTAAACCTAACTCTGCTTTTACACCTTCAAGCACTGAAGCCCAATCTCTTGTATCTGCTTCTTTGTTCTGCCAACCTGTGGCCATGTGGCTTTTGTGTCTTTCAGATTTACTTGCATTATTTATGCAACATAATGAAATATGCAAGCATAGAGTAAAGGATCCGTTCTTGGCTTTGGAACATAGCCTGCTTCAGTTTATGAAGGGATTAAAAATAAGTATTTGGGGGAGTGGTGTTGGGATTCAAAGGAGGAAAGTACAGTTCTTAAAAACTGTAGCAGAAAACAGGACAAGTTCAAGTTATTGTTGTTTCCAGTATTGTCATTTTGTAACACATTTTTAAGCATCATATTCTAGAGAGTCACATATTAGATTATTAAGCAGAAACATGGATATCTAATTTTTTAATAATTATTACAAAAAGCTTCCTGATACAATACCTAAAGCTTGGCATAAGATATGTTAGTGTAGAAGAGCCTGGGCATTTAAATTTTATTACCTCATTTAAATAGATAGTTTAAATGAAAAATTATTCTGGCATGTATTTTACTATATCCTACTGAAAGACATACAGAATCAGTTCCTGATTTAAATAGAAGCAGGTTTGGGCTCTGAAATGGCTCATGGTGAACTCTCCTGTGCCTGCTTATGCTGTACAAACCAAATAATTATTTTGGCATTTTACTTCTGAAACTACCTTGGCATTTACATGAACTTTGTAACTGCAAGTAAGTAAATAAATGCTGCTGAGGAATTGTGTACTAGGACAGCAAGATGTTTCAGGGAAAAAAGTCACTAGCTTTGAAAGCAATCCTTATTTTTACCAGGCATTCACAGCATGTGGAAGGACACTGTAACAGTAAGCATGAAAAATAATGCAAGAGAACACCATATGGAATTATTGCTGGATAGAAAATACAATGAAAAGTGCAGTATCAGGTAAAGGCACACTGACAGACTCCCAACAAAGGTAATCCACTTCCCCTTACAAGTAGAACATTCTGTAATTCAACTAACTTTACAGCTTATGTAAGCTATTTTTGAAAACTTATCGATCAGTAAAAAATAAAACCAAGTTTGTATCTATTTAAAATGAATTCTCTGAGATATGGATTGTTTTGAATTCATTACCTTAAGCAGGTTTCCTGCCAAAGGATTTAGAAACATCGTTTGTTTGGAAGAAAGCAGACATAAATAGTTATTCCACTTAAGATATACACTTTCCTCTAAAAGTAAGTTGAAAAGAAAAATTAATATGTTAAATTTGTTTCTTTCACAGAAGTAGCCAGGGGACTGTTTTCTTCCAGAGTAAAGCCAGCAGTATTTTTTTAAAGAATGCTGGGTACTTTAAGTATGATTAGAGAGTAGAAGAACTAGAAAACAAAACCCACCAATCCTTTATTTTATAACAAACAAGGACAATAGTGATGCAAAGGAATAGGGGAAAACATTCCAGTGTTGAAAGGATCTTCTTTTAGTTAACTCATTGGGAGTGAAGACTTAATAGATGAATGCTGCAAAGTATACACAACATTTTAAAACTCTGTGGACAGAACCTAAGCATAGTAAGAGCATAAAACATGAGCTTTTAAAATGTATCTATATACACATACACACCAGTCAGATATATTAACAAACTTCGCTGTCATTTGAACCAGTCAGTAAAAATTAATCTTATTTACTGTTCTTGACTGCTGATAGAAGCATTATGCACACAGTATTTTGATTTCAAAACTCAGAAATTAGTGTTGTCTGGCACTCTGAATTTACATGTTTTACACAGATTCCTCAATGTGCAATTCTAAATATTGGATTTCCTCCTGAGATGTTTTTATTATTTAAACTCTTTTTTTCCCCTTTTCATTTTGTTCAGTTCAATATTGTTACTTTGAAATGCATATATCAGAAAAATTAAGATTTCCGGAAAAGGTACACTCAAGTGTTAATGTCCTTATGTAATGAGAGGGTGGATAAAGTTGAAAGCTCTCACAATTTTATTCTTTGTTTAGCCATAATTTTCTTTGCTTTTCTTCCATATTTCTGTTTATACACCATTACAGTACTTTTCTAGCATGTGAAGGTGAAAGCAAGCATGTGTGAGATATTTAAAAATATTTTCACAATGCTGATTTAAGGAAATTAATTGAACAACTAGCAAATGAAAACTTTGCATTCTTTGCTAATTTCACTCACTTTTGTCATTGATCTGAAGGAGGGTAACTACAGCTTCAGGTAAATAACCCAGCTATGCAATAGCCCAGATATAGTTTTTTTCTGATATGAAAGAGGCTAAGCATATCTTAGTTTTTAGGAAATGAGCAAACAAACATCCAGTTATACACCTTTTAATTATGTGAAAGAATGTTATTTGACTACAGTGAGAACTGGAACAAAGAAAGGCTGAATGTGCTTCCACCATTGTTAGGAATCTGATTCTTTTGGGCAATAAAAAGGGTAAAGAACTCCACACAATATCAGAATGGGAGCCAATCAAAGCCTGACAACTCTAGGATCAGTTTCTCCTCAAAATTAAATGCTACTACTATACTAACAATTGTTTAAGCAACAAAACTATTAACATTTTTTTAGTTTAAAATGTTAATAATACATAACAAAGGAATATGCTGAACAAGGTTATTTTTGTTTAAAGGATTGAAATTAATTAGATACAATTTTCATATTTAGTGTATTTGATTTAGTAAAATCTGCAATTTCTTATGGTCTGCATTTGAATATTCATATCTTAAACAATGATCATAATTATATAATTAAAAAGCAATGTAAACCAGGTATGTTTCAAACAATATTCTGTGATTCAAAGATGAAATTTTTAAACACACAACGTAAAAATGGATCACTACTGTTCTACTTCCTACATATTTAAAGTATTTTGTTCCCAGTTTACTGTTAGCAAGGGCATTTGAAATTGCTGCACATCGATTTGCTATACAGCAAATGAAACAATGAGAAAACTACCTTGTGATCTTATTACATGTTTTCAGATGGATTTTTCTTTGTACTTCTTAAATTACTTCCTCTCAGTACTTTGTAAGGAAAAGAACTTTAAAAGCCCTTATTCTCAAATCATAAGTAGGTAACATTTTTCAGAGCTTGATCACTGATTTATTTTGTTATTTATTTCTGTGAGAAACTACATACAGAGAGGGAGATTTTATTTCAAACAAAAATAATGCAAACAAAACAATGCCAAATGAAGTACTGAAAAAAAACTCTGCTAAAGGTCAAATTAAGAACGAATCTTATGACAAGCTGAATTCAGTATTTGTGTAACTTACAACTTTCACCTAGGTTATAAAAATACTGCAGCCAAGTAGGATTTTAATATCATCCTGTCAAAAGTGATGGCACTACAATTTTTATTTTAAAAATGGAATCATTTTGATTTTCTTTTATAACAATTTTATTATGGTTTGTTCAGATCTCTTTTCTGAGATGTTTTACATTAACACTTGTTTTGATGGAATTTACACACCTTCACATATCTCTTCCTTTGCACAGAACTTTTGTCTTATTTGCATGTGCTATTCATCCACAGAATCCTATTTCTTAATTTTTTGGGTTTTTTAATCACTGAATTATTACTTGAGAGCACTACTAATGATGGATTTTATAATAATTTGTATTTTGCAATATGCTTATCAAGTACTGATATGGATATTGTCCATTAAAATAATCAAATCAAACATTGTAGAAAGTAAAGAGCAGATGAGTGTCTGTATTTCAAACACCAATATTCACTTTCCTAGAAGAGTGGATAGTTCAGGGCACATCTTTCCCATTTCAAGTGGAGTGGACATCAGTCCTGTATGTCAATGGCTTCTAAGTGAGTCATTGTTTAAAACGACCAAACAAATAAAGTAATGCAATAGTCACTTTTTATAAACTTTTGGGGAGATAGGTTATTAATTCAAACCAGGAAAAAAAAGTAAACAAGAACATCAGTGATATATAACTAAAATTCACAATCTCTAAAAGAAAAGATGAAAACTTTAAAAACAATGTACACATCAGTAGCTGAAGTAGGTACAGGATATAAAGTATCAGGAAAAAAAAGCAAAAACCTAATATGTCATACAAAATTATTAGTGAGTGAGTGTACACATTTTAACAGTTGAATTTCTAGTAGTTATCCTTAGGTGTTTCATTACTGCATATGGTCAGCCTAGAGAATATTTGTTAAATACCTTCAGAATATTTATGAAAGCTTGGTTTAGGTTAAATGTGATATTACTGATATCAACCTTGAACCAGTACCTTCAAATTGTCAGAACACTGAATCTTAGCACTTATAACAAAATAATTATCACATACACATACTTGTTAAACAGTCAGGTATTAGGTCTCTCTAATTACTGCATTTGGACTTACAGCATGCTGCAGACTGGAAGTAGGATTATGGGGAAGTGGTTTGCTAGAAATAAGAAGTATGTGCATGAATGCCAAAATGAATGGACCTGCAATCTAACTTTATTGAAAAAATAGCATAAGCAGGATTTTTTTTTTTGCTAAAATCACAGAAAAAAAACCAGAAATGGCTACACAACCCTCTTATCTCTGAAGCAGTAATATTAAGTAAAGATGGTGGATTATTACATGTTAACTTAAGAAATGCATTTAAATATTTTAAGACAGACACATTTTTGCATCAGTAACAGCACAAATAATTCCCTAACAGAACTACATTCAAGAAAATAGGGAATTGTGTAAAACTACTTCTATTTCTCTGTTAGAACTGACTAGTTAGGTATTACAGTCCTTACCCTTCTGTATAATTAAGCTTTTGTTCAACTATGAAAAAACTAGAAACTGATTGCTTGAAAATGAGCTGCATGACCTTTGTCCTGGTTTGTGACCTCTGACCTTTAATTTGAAGGTCAATTCATTCTGCATATCAATTAATTCTATTTTTAGAAGCAGAATGTATATTTTTAAAAGTGTAATCCTCCCATAAGAAACACTCCATGTTGGTTTTGTCTTTTTTTTTTGTCAGCCTCTACACATCACACCAGAGGAGCATATTTGCCTTTTATTGTGCAACTATATTTGAAACATTCAGTGTGCAATTACAGAAAATGAATGCTTGTCTCTGAGATGTAAAAAAGCTTTTTTTTTTTCATGTAGTAGAGATATTGCAGCACATTAAAGTGAATTTGGAAAAAAAGATCTGCTAGACAGCACACCTTTCTAAATTTTTTTTTTTTTAAACAGAAGAAAAAAGGAGAAAACCTTATGCCTGTGTCTGCATTGCTGCTAATGGATACCTGCTTTTCCTTGAACCTTCCCTGTGCCATGAGTGGTTATTTCGTGCCCACTGATGATATGCTGTTTTGATATTCACTTTCAAAACATCCTTTCATGAATTGAACCTGTGGTTAAAAACAGCGAATACCAAGTTCTCGTCTAGTTGCTGCTTTCACCTGCACATTTCCATTTCACATAGGTAATGTTAAGCTACAAGTTGGCTACAAAAAAATCTGCGTTGCTGGGAGCGCTCGTGTTCCGAAGGAGAAAGCGCTGTGGCATTTGCCATTGATTTTGCTGTCAGCATCCGACACCGGCGGCGCGATCCGGTGTATGACATGAAGGCCGTGGGTGAGCGCTGCCGTGACCCGTGCGCTGCAGTGCCCGAGAGCGGCGGCGGCGGCAGCCGGTGCCGGGACGGGCGGGCCGGCCCTCGGCAGTAACATGGCCGCGTCCGGGTTCAGCACCGCGGACAGCGCCGCGACACCGAGGAGGGAGGGGCCGCGCCCCGCGGGGCCCCGCGCAGCCGAGCCGGCCGCCCCCGGCCGCGGGGCACCGCGCTGCCGGCCCGGGCCGCCCCTCCCGGGGCACCGCGCTGCCGCCCCCGGGGGATGCGCGGCTGCCCGCCCGCCCCGGGAAAAGGCTCCTCTGGAAGCCGCTGCCGGCCCAGCGCCCCGCTCGCAGCGGCGCCTCGCCTCTCCGGCCCAGGATCGGCTGCGCGCCGCGGGCTTCAGCTGCCGCCCAAACAAAACACTGCCACGGGGTTACAAACCGCAAAAAGAGGAGGAACAAATGGCTTAACAGCTTGGGCTTTAAAATTCACTTCTGTGCTCGGCGACGCAATATGAAACACTGCGTGTGACCTACCACTGCATCCTGCAAATGGCCTAGACTGCACCTGCTCAGGCCTAGGAGGGAGAGCATGTGGGGTTTCCTTCTTCCTTCCGTCTTCCCTCTCATGAAATTCTCAGTACATGCCAGCTAATAAATTTTCAGATTAATTAAAAATTAAAAAAAAAAAAAAGTTTTGATAAAAGTGAGATAGCAGCACATGTCCTTTACAGAATGTATTTTAAAATGATCAGAGTAGAAGGCAGTTACTTTTGGAATATACACACAGGCAGAGTTTTTAGTACAGCTGCATTTTTGTAGCTACTGCAAGGGACAAACATCAGATATAATCACTACCTTTGCCATTACATACATGATTCATTTGACTACAGCAAAGGAAACTTGACTTCCTGGTGTATTAATAATTTAGGTCATAATTTAATTCAACATTGATTCTTACTACTCTTGTACCAAAGGGGAAAAGAAATCATCATCCTTTGAAGAATTATGGCTTAGCTGCATATATTACAAATATTTTTTCAAACAAGTTTGTCAGTATTACCTCCTCTGAAGCTTTAAGGGTTTTCTGTTTGTTTGGTTATTTTTTTTTTTTCTCAGCAGTATGTTTTAAAAAACAAATGTGAAGCATACAGATATCAATTGAAGAGTAAACACTCACTATTGCACTTCAGCACAATGTTATATCCAGATATCACTGAAAGTATACACAACTACATTTAAATTAACTATGACCAAATTTAGCTGTAACTATTTTCTTAGTGTCTGATGACTTGTCTATCACAGGACACTTCTCCATACTTGCAATTTCTATGCAAGATGGGAAATTCCAAAACAGGTGGGGAAAAACCCACAGCCCTGTGAACGGCCTATTTAAAAAGAACAGCAAGACCAGTTACATAAGGAAAAGTAGTCAAGTCTGTGAACAAATCAGTGTAGCATGCACTATGGTTTTGTCCCATCACTGCAAGATAATCGTACATCATTTACTCACCATCACTAATAAGCTAACCGGCTGGTAAGAGAGAAACAAGTAAATGAATCAAATCTCTTTAGGTAATATGTTTATCAGATTAAAATGCGTAATTCCCTCATGTTAAAGCTAAAAAGATACTTAAAATTAATTAGACTTTAAAAATTTATTTAGCTACGCCAATTGCATATTTTATTACAGCTTGAACAAAATGCGTGCATTGCTGCTGTTTACTTATTTTCAGATTACCGTTCTCATTCGAGAGCTGGTTATCTGACCCGCTGTAGGGTGTACTACAATGACACAACAGCCGAGCGGAGCTGCCGGCGCTCAGACACGCTCGCTGCCCGCGGAGCCCGGAGACACCGCGGCCGTACCCTCCCCGCGGAGGCAGCGGCCACGCGGAACCGCGGGCGCGCAAGCAGACCGGGAGGAGCAAGGCGTGTGTGAGGCATTTCGGCACTTTATTTGTTCTCCCCCGCGCCGCGTCCCGCACCGCGCCTGGCCGGCACCTCAGAGCCAGCCGCGGGGCTCCGTGTCACGGCGCCCCGGAGAGCCCGGCCGCCGCCTCGCCGGCGGGGACGCGGCCCCGGCCCCGGCGCTGTCCCCGCGGCCCGGCCGGGGGCGGGCAGCGCCCGGCCGCGACCCCGCGCTCCCCGCGCCGCGGCGGGAGCTATCCAAGATGGCGGCCCGGCCGCCACTCGCGTTAAACCCCCCGCACCGCGCACACGGCGCCGCGCGTGACTCGCGGCCCCCGCCCGCCCCGCCGGTGGTTACCGCAGGGCGGTCGAGCCCCGCACCCTTCGGGGCGCGCCGCCTCCGCCCCATCCTCCGCTCCCCAGCCGCCTCGGAGCGGACGCGTCGCCCGGCGGGTCCCGTCCCGCCGTCAGTGCGCTCTCCTCCCCCGGCCTTCCCTTCCGCCGGGCCGCGGGCGCCCCACGCCGGTCCCTGCCCGTCCCTCCCGGCCGCGGCCGCTCGCCGGGCGGTCACCGCCATCCGGCGGCGGCTGTCGGCGGGGCGCGGGCCGCCCCCTGGCGTCGGGCTGCCGCACCGTCCCCGCGGCCGCTCCCCCGGCCCCGGCCGCCACGGCTCTCGGCGGGGCGCTGCGCCCCGCTCGGCGCGGGGGGCAGCTTGGTCCCTTCACCCTTTCCTCCACCGCGGCTGCCGTCGTCGTTGGCGTTTGACGGGCGGCGCGGCCCGGCGCCCCCTTTCCCCGTGCCGGCGGCTCGGGCGCGGGCAGCCGGGGCCGGAGCGGGCGGGCTCGGGGGCAGCGGCAGCCGGCGGAGGAGGGGGCGCGGCGGCGGCGGCGAAGGGAGAAAGGTGCGAACCCGGAAGTACACCCGCCCCGCCGCCGCCCGCAGGGAGCACCCGCGCCCGCACACACAACAATGCGGCGCCGCTCCGCCTCCGCCCAGCGCAACTTTTCCGCCGGCACTGGAGAAACCCGCCGGCCGTCCCCTCCCCGCGGCCGCCCACCAGCGCCCCGGCAGGTGCGGCGCCGGCGGGAGGGCGAGACCCGCGAAGGGAGAGGTGAAGGGAGCTCGCTTACCTCCCGCACGCCATGGTGGCCGGGCTGAGCGGGGCTGTGCCGGCGGCTGCCGCGGTGGCGAGGCGAGCGCGGGGGCTGGGGGGCACGCACCCACCGACGGGCGGCCCCGGCGGGGGGCTCTGCCTTCCCGAGCCACTGGGAGGACGGAACGGAGGAGGAGGAGGAGAAAGCGAGCTGCGGCGGCAGAGGGAACCGGTGCTCCCGGCGGGAAGGCGGCGGCAGCGGCAGCCAGCGAGGAGGGGCGGCGGCGGCGGGCGGACACGGCCCCGGCGCTGGCTCACGCCGCCGCAGCCGCCGCGCACCTGCCCCGCCGCCCTCCCCGCGGGCGGGCGGGCGGCACCGGCGGCTGCGCGCGGGGGCGCTCCAGGGCAGCGGGAGCCGGCGGGCGGGGCGGGGCCGGCCGCGCCCCCGGGAGCCGCTCGACGGCCCCGCCGGAGCCCGCACTCGCCCGGGGCGAGGGCCCCGGTCGCCGCATGCAGCCGACAACCTCCTCCCCCAGGCGCCTCCTTGGCCGCGCATCATGGAGGCCGCTTGGCAGCTGCGGTCGCGTCCGGCTCCGCCGCCCCGGGGACCGGACGCTCCAGCTGCGGTGTCCTCATGCGCTGCTGCTCACCCCCAAATCTGCCGCTAGCAGGTGGGAGGGCATCGCTCCTGTGTGGATCTTGTGCGTCTTAACAGCACTTTAACCAGCTGCAGCCACGACCTGCTGATGTACAGTCCACATCCACAAAGCAGACTGGATTCCCACTGTACAGCTGGTTTGTCCAGAACTTGTCTGTTCCCAGTAGCCTTGCAGCATGATTGGTTTCCTTTACTGGTATATGAGGCTTTAAAAATGCCGAAGTTTTATTTTTCTAGCTTGTCCTGACTTAACTGTGGAATACCCAATGGTAGTTTACATACTGTCATAAGCCAGCATCAACTTCACCCAAAGGTATATTGTCTTTGTTCTAAAAATAGAAGGGTTAACAAAGTTTGGCTACCTATGGATCCATGTTCCTTTTGCTACCAATCCACTCTACACAGGCTCCAGTAGTCACCACTTTGCACATGCACTGGCAAAATGGATTTGGTTCTCAGCAGTGTGGTTCCTTACATGTGCTGAGGATTAGCCAGCTGGTGAGTCAAACAGTAGGCAACTGGTGAAGTCACACCATCTTCCATCTGGAGAGGACACCAGTTAGCAGTCTCATTTTCCTGATTGCTGGTTTTCCTCATGACACGAAGTGTTTCTGGGTCCTTTATGTTGATTTGGGCTGAAACTGTGAAAAGGGTTCAAAATTAGCCCGAGAGCAAAGAGATGGATAGCAAATGCAATTCCATTTTCTTAAGAGAACAAGATAAAAACACAGACTGTAGTGAGCCCAGTTCTCATGTATTTTCTATCATTAGGCTTTCGTATGCTTGCCTTGAACTTCCCACTCTTGGGCTTTCCTTTGTAGATTTAATTGTTGAGGGTACAGTAAGGCTTTCAATAATTTATTAGCATTTTTTGGTATAAGTAAGCACAAAGTCAGCACTAAAATTCTTATCATACATAGCTTTATAACTTCCTTTCAACAGAAAAAGCTTTACACAGAATTTTGCTCTGTGATCTTAGCCTGTGATTAAAGCAGCTGTGAAATGTCTCTATCCTTCAAATACTGTGCCTTACTTAGCTCAGAAAGGTTTTGTGTGGAACAGAGATGCTTCCAAGGCTCAGGAGGCAGCCTTCCAGAAACCAAATGACCAAACTGTTTCACTTCAACTTATCTCAGCACAGCCATAGAATGCTGCTTCATGTTTCACAGAATAGATTTTAAGTGCCTGCATTTCTCTAGAATCCTAATATTTGACTCTGTTACCTAGAATTTGGTGCATACTCTGTGTGTGTGCATATATGTAAATCTAGCCTAGCACAGAGCTATATTGCCTTAACACAGCTTTAGGTGTATTTGGCTAATAGTCTGAGACTACACAATCTTTTCTGAAAAATAAACAAGCAAAACCTAATCATGATCAGAAGTTGGTTTTTCACCTAATTTTTATTTATTTCTTATAGATGGGGAAGAGTTCCTTCCTGATACCCACTATTTCTGCTGAGGTATTTATTTTTGCAGAAAAAGAAACTTCCCCACGTGCTTTGTTTTGCTGTGCCCTCAGAATACGATGTAACCTAATTTTATAGCAAGTTTGTATAAAACAAATTATATATGGAACATAAGCAGAATTGAACTCCTTCAATAAATCAGACTGTGAAAACACTGCACATTTTTTTCCTATTGCTTTCTCTTTTTTTCAGCTTTTTTCCACCAACCTTGTTCATAGGGTTTCCCCCTGAGAACTTGCTGGAAAATTTGTTTCTTCCTATGCAGATTAAACAGTACTAGGCATTTTCATGAGCCATGGCATTTCTTCCTAACGTGACCTGTTAAAGTGGCCTGCCATCCCAATCCACATTTTGCAGATGTGCTTCTAAATTTTTTTTTCCTCCTCCACTGCATTCCCAGACCCCTTTGCTCTTCCTTCTTTTAGTCTATCCTATTTGCCCAATAACTTCCCATACTTTCCTCATGGTTTTCTAATCAGCCTCCCCTGTCCTTGCCCCTCACAATTAATAGGAGAGATGCTGCTGCTTCCTGAAGATATTTATGACAGCTCTTCTAGCCAACAGTAATGCTGATCTTCATAAATTCATTTTCACACATTGCAGACTAAGCTATGCTGGCCAATGGACACACTGATATGACTGAGATGCTCTTGGCAGTGAGTCTCTGCCTCTGCTCCCCAGTTTCCAGGCTTAACTTTTTGCCCCTTGGAGCTTCCTCTTAATCTATGTTTTTTCCTCATTCTGGTCTTGCATTTGTCTTTTTTTCGTTTAACTAAGAGATTTATTTTTTAAAACCACATCAAGTCTGCTATAAAACTCAACCAAAAGAAATTACTGCAGTTTTAAAGCTAAATGTTCCCTGCATGCTGGCAGCAAAAGTGATGTGAAATGTGCTATAGAAGGACACTGGTGAGGGTCTTGTTTTCTTTCCCCCAGAAATGCTCATGGTCCAAACTGTTTCTTAGCTGTCAATGGCTGTGTGCAGTTACATAACTATCTCTGTCCTCTTTTTAGCCATTAGTCTCCTTCTTTGCCTTTGGGTTTCTTTTATTTTTTTAATGATCCCATGAAAGTGCTGGTAACAGAGGAGTTTCCTATTTTCCATGTGTCTTTCTCCTATTTTATTTGCATTTGCCAGTGGGGCCAAAGAAATGAAGTGATTTCTTTAGAAGTTTGTTTGAAAAAGCTGTGCCAAAATATGCTGTTCTGCTTTATTTTGTGGCCTTATGAAAATTATGCAGCATTTTATGAAGCTTTAAATTTTAATGTGAGATTCTCAAAAATGTTCTGTTTGCAGACCTAGGCAGATATCTAAGCACATGAACATTCAATATGGTAATCAGAGAAAATTATTTTATAAAAAATGACTTTTTAGGCATTTATTTAGTTGCTGCATAGTCAATTTATTACACAGGCACATCCAGAGGGCTCTGCCAAGCCAAGCCTTAACTGTTACTTCTCCACACCTTTTCTAAGCCATTTTTTACCAACCTTTACCAAACTAAAAAGGAAGGTGTGAACCCCCACAGTGAAAGCAGATTCTGCTTTCTGCTTTTTAGGCCAAGGCCACACATGCAGCTCCAAAAACAGTGTTAGCTTGAGCTTTCCTATTAATGGGAATGAGCATGTCATGTATGTGTCACATAGATATTGGTTTTAAGGAAGAAGACAAACATTTTGCCCCTGCCAAACCATAGCATAGGAGAAAGTGAAGCCCTAATGGGCAGATTCCTCTTGGTCTGGTTTTAGGAACAACTGGCTAAAACTTTTGTATGGTTGTGAGATGAGCCAGGCTAGTCAGCTGCAGCGTAGCAGAAAATGAGCCCTGGGCTTTTTTATTCACTGGTAGAGACATGGCCTTGACCCCACAGTGAGTTTGGTCAGAGGAGGGGAAGCAGAGAAGGAGGGGAGCAGGGGAGTGTCCACTATGAGGGCTCTGTTTATAAGAGCCAGCTTTAAAAATGAGACTCAACCACTTGAGTGGTTTCTGCTCTCAATACAGATTTCTTCTGTATTTTACATTATACCACCATTAAAGAAAAGGTTAGTAGGGAGGAAATAAGGACACAGGTCTCCTTGTGTCTAGCTGATTACCCAAAGTGGTAGCTTTGACCAAGTTTTTAAATGTTTGTTCTATTTCTGATTCCTGGATTCAGGATCAGTTCAAAGAGAAAGGTTTCAGAATGCTCCTCTTCAGAATAATTAGAGAGTGGAGCTTATGGCACTTTTTAAAAAGGAGAAATAATATGGAGCTTTTCATATAATGCTCATCAACAGTAACAGCAAAGAGTCTGAGGCAGGATGAGGGATTTATGGTGAAGCTGAATTAGTGCACAAGATCTTCACACATAAACAATTACTTTAAAATGATGACAGTCATGTTCAAATACTGTTTTAGGAATTCAGGGACATGGACTTGGTTAACCCTTACTATTTAATGCTTTTTAAATCAATATGTGTAGCCTTTAAGAGTAATAGCCATAAGAAAATGTTAACATTAGGAATAAATTTTATGTTATGGCTGAGACTGGTCTGTGGGCTTTATTGCATTACACTGGATGTGGTTTTCATCAGCTGAAACTGTCTGCCTCCTTAGAGCAGCTTGATTTAAGGAGTTTGAACTAGTTTCCTTTGGGAACTGCAGGTTCAAAAAATTGAATTGTTAACTGGTAGAAAAAAATTACAGAACATTTTTGAAAGTGTACAGTGGTGAAGAAAGGAAATGATTACTTGGAGTTGGGGGCGTAGAGTGAGAAAGTGCCTGCCTCATGCATCTGTGGGTGGAAAGGCACAGTTGGCTTATACATTTACTTTGTTTCTTCATCTACCATTGCTCCAATCACAAGAACTAATTACAGTCAGTTAGGTCAGCATTTCCCTATTCTATTGAATATTGAAAAACCAAGCAGAGAAGTTAACATGATTTAAAAAGAGCTTCTCTGCATTTCCACTGGACTAGAATAATATGCAACTAGAATAATAATGTCCGAGCCTTCATTCGCAGCATCACTCTTATTGTTACTCTTGAATTTTAAGAATGAAACATTAATTGATAAGCAAGGCTTAAACTACTCAAAAATATTGTCTCAAAAGATTTTGTTTCACTCCTGGCTTACCTCTGCCACTTCAGTTTCAGTCAATCAGAATTCACCCATAGGTTAATTGCAGAAATAAACCACATTGCTAAAGGGTGAACTGATTGAAAGTGACACTGATTCAAATGGAGACTGCTTTGATACAGAAGAGTCTTTCTTCATATTTCCCATACCATTTAAAATAAATAAATAAAAAAGACAATGGAAATAAAAGCTTGGCTTTTTAATACATTTTGAAGTTTTTTTCTGACTAAAAGTCAGAATAGTTTAAGTCCCATTGTACTCACTATCAGAAGAAATTTGGAAAATTTCAATTAGGCAGAGTCCAAGTTAAAATCTGAGTGGGGAAGGAAGCATTGAAGGGAGATCCTCACAAATCCTACTTATTTATTCTTGTAAAAAAGCAAGAAATGCAAAAAAACCCAACCAACCAAACAAAAAAAAAACCAAAAAAACCCCCAAAAACGTGACAGATAACAGACAGAAATAAAAATTGCAGAGAAAAAGAAGGGTTCCTTGGCCAAAGTAAAAGCTGAACTAGGAAGTGGAGAATCAGCTTTCTGTGGAAACAGAAAGATCTCACAACTTTTTCCAACAGATTCTGCAGTATAAATAACAAAGCCATGTCTGAGGCTCAAAATGAAGGGAACAAATTGGTTAGCTGCAGAATGGCGGCAGAGGCAAAGATTCTCCAAGCAATCAAGGAAGAAATCCTGATGATGAAAAGGAGGGCAGAGAAACTGGAGCGTCAAAAATTTGACAGTCACTGAAGGACCAGCTATGTGAGTAGCAGTAATATTTGGCTGGTTAATGAAGCCACAGAAGAGAAGACTCCATGCCAGAGCTAGGTGGACATGGAGGAAGAGAGAAGGCAGGAGTGACACTCAGCAGCTGAAAAGTTGAGTGATGAACTGTGAATATATTAGAGACATCTAGGTGTCTGACATTTTTCTCTCTCAGGAACAGAACACTGCATAAGCTGACTGAGACTCTGAAGCTATTAGGCTTAGTAATTTTGGCTAAATTTGTTGGTAGAAAAACTCCGCTGCAGGCACTGGAGGTATCAAAGAAATTATTCTGGACCTCCAGTGCTACAATTTATATAGACCAATATGTAATTAAGTAGCCAAGAATGTACTTTCTAGTTTTAAATACTGTCCTTTTCCCAAGCAGTTTATTTGTACTTCAGCAACATATCCTTAATGTAGGGAGCTGAAAGTTGCCATTTTTGTGTGTTTCTTTAAGTACCATGCTTCAGTTTTCATGTGACAAAGTATCCCTTTCCTAATCCTAGCTTGTTATTTTTTCAAAACACATGGACCCAAGTGTCCTATTCCTCTCTTATTACCAAGAGATGAAAATGGAAGTGACACAAATCAGTGTCACTGAATTTTCCACCCTTGTATATAAGATTGATTTTTCATACTGGGAAATTTTACCCAATGAGTAAATGTGGAAGATCAAAATGTGAGTCATTTTGATGAAAGCACACTCACATGTAATTTTCAGGTTATTTGTTAGCAGTGTCTTCTTATGACCCTAATTAAATTAAGAGTTGCAGGTGACCCAACAGTAACAGAAGAATGATCATTTCCTGTGGCCCAGTTTAATGAATGCATTATCTTTAAACCTAGATTTCTGCATTGGGAGCAATAACATACCAATGCTGTCTAATGAAATCAGCCTCAATTGTCATGACCTTTAGTTTACTTAACCTTTTGCTTCCATCATTAATTATATGTGTTTTATAGTTAGTGTAGAGGGCATGATCATTAGCAAAACCTATCAAGATTGCTTTCTTCAGAAGAAGGAGGAAAATCTAACAAACAAGCCTGGAAAGAAGTAAAGGGATAAAGCATTCATGAGAGAGATGAAGACTGGATTGATATAAACTCTCCAGTGGCAACATACAAAGCAAGTAGTGGGTAAGACATTCTTGGAAAAAGCAGAAGATATTTGCCACCATATGCATGGTTTGTATTTGTTTTAGTTTTTGCCTTGCATAATCAAGGGTTACACTAATAAAAGATTATAAACTGACAATCCTCTGAAATTAAGTGACACTCATCTGGAATAACTGCATATTTTAAATATAGTACTTGGTTTGGATCTTGCATTACCCTTCTTACCCTTTCAAACATACTGATATCCTGATCATTGTTTCAGAACCTGCCATATGTCAAGGATTTTGCCTTTTCCAGCTTCTCTTCAAACATTGTTTCTAGAAAAAAACTAAAAAACACTGCAAATACCTCTTCCAAAGTCTTGGTTTCTACCAAGTTCCTCTGATCCTGCAGGACTCTATAAAGATTCAGTTTTACTTTTGAAAGGGAATTTACTAAGACAAAGATTTTATTTCCTTGCATTACTTTGCTTTCCTGTGCAATGGAAGACCCTTGAAGGCATTTTATTGCTTACAACAATTTTGTTTGAAGAACAGTCCATTTTAGGAGTGTATCCCAGGATTGACAAGAGTTGTAAACTTGAGATGAATTCTATGAAAAGGAACAGACATGAAGAAAAGACCCAACGAAAATATCCCTTTTCTCTTTAAAAGTCATGGTAGCTTTGATGTGGATTTTTGCAGGGAGAGAGTTGAGTTGCCTTACACTTTCTATGAGACAAAACCCAGAAAGAGCCTGCACAAAGGCTAACAAGTGTCTTAGAGAAATTAGAGGCTTTTTAAAGATAAATTTAATAGATGAGTTATAAAAGCATTTTTCTTGCTCAAGTGCAAAGCTGCAAAGAGTGATTGATAGGTCAGACAGTCACAGTGCCATTCAGTGGGACCTGGATGGGCTGGAGCAATGGGTTGAGAGGCATCCCCTAAGTTCAACCAGGAGAAGACACAAGTTTTGCACCTAGGAAAGAACAATTCCACCCATCAGCAAATGTTGGAGGTGCCTAGCTGGAAAGCATCGTGGCAGTAAATGAGATGGGGGTTCTGGTTGATGTCAAACTGAACAGGAAAGATAAGCTGGAGTGAGTCCTGCAATGGGCCACGTAGATGATTCAGGGATTAGGGCATCTGCCATGTGAGAAGAGGCTGAGAGAGCTGGAACTGTTTAGCCTGAAGAACAGAAGGCTCAGGGGGAACCTGAGCAATGAATATAACAAATACCTAATGGGAGAAGGAGAGAAGACAGAGCCAAGTTCTTGGTTATGCTCAGTGAAAACGCAAGAGGCAATGGACACAAGCAGAAATACTGGAAATTCCTTTTAAACAACTTTGAAGATGATCAAATGCTGACATAGGTTGTCCAGAGAGGTGGAATCTCCATCCTTAAAGATAATTAAATTTTGACGGGCATCATTATTTTGAGCAGAGGAGGATTGGATGATCTCCAGAGGTCCCTTTCTCAGTGAGTCTTTGATTCTGTGATGTGTGAAATAAGGCAAGCCATGTAAAAGATGGCTTTAGTTATGGTAAAAAATGCTAACCTAGGTGAAACTTATATCTGCAATTCTGCTGGAGCTGTGCAGAGCTGCATGGGCTCACTTGGGTGGAACAGCTTGCAAGATCAGTGCTCATGTAAGGCTGTGTCAAAATTAAGGACATTGAAAAAACTGTAGCTCTTAGGACATGAACTCACCTGGTCAAATACTTGGGTAATTCCAAGCAGAATTTGTTAGAGTTTAATATGATATAATAAGTGCATTGTACAAATTGGAGATGGTCAAGTAAGAAATAATTTGCCTGCTGAATCCAGACAATGGCTTTAAACAAGTCTCTTAAACGTTTTTTTGGGAGCAGAGGTAACCAATGTGGCATCTTGTTCTCTGTCTCTCAGTTAAAAAAGAAAGAAAAATTGGAAAATCCTTTGTTTTCTGAGCATCTACAATGTGCAGACCAGAGAGTTTTCCAAAAAGTGATTGTTGTGGAATGGGAAATGTTTCCTTCCTCAAATCTGCTCACTTAAAACAGTAATGCACTGTATATTGTGGCATGCAGATCTGATTTTATCACCAGGAAATGCACCCATCAGTTATGGGCATAGAGAAAGTGCATCTCAGGACTAATTGGCTCCATGTCTTTGTCTCTTGGCCAGTTGACTTGGGGTAGCCAAGGTCCGTATTATTAAACTCTCTAAATTTCAAATAGTGGCCAGGTACAACCCCATAATTGGAAATGGTGCCTTCTCCTTCTAACTTGTGAGTTGTGCCCTACATTACTTAGAAAAAAAACCTAATTGGTTCAATGTTTATGCAGATGAATGGGTTCCTGTGTTCAGACCCATCTTCTGTCACTGTTTAGTTTACTACTGTATGTGCATCTGTATGTTTTTCATCTCAGGATCTGAAAACCTCATAGCCATTAATGAATTTTATTTCTTTTGACAACCATGAAAGAAATAGAAGTGTTCTCCTAATTTTACAGATAGGAAACATAGACTAAAATACTTTATTTTCTTGTTATTGCTGATGGCCATATGATTGAGTTGAAAAGTGAGCTGCTGTAACTTCAATTTCAGCTTAGTAGCCTATTCATTAGACTATTTTTCTTATGAAGTAAAACCTTAAAAATTTAAGTAAATTGAATTTGATTATACAAACATAGAGGTTAATTAGGCCATTAGCAAAGCTGAAACAACTGAACTTTTAAAGATTTACCATAGACCACAGAGATCTGAGTAAATAAAACATCAGCTTTGAAAGCTTCTCTGAGAAAACATCTGAGAATGTCATGTGTAGAATTTTATATTTAAGGAAGTGTTCAGCTTTGCATTAAGACAAAGGGAATCACAGATCTGATCTGATAAAATAAAAACAAGTTTCCTCAGTTTTCATCACCTTTCAGTTTAAAAAAGTGTGTGTACCTATATTTACATATTTTGTTGTAACTTCTATACCACTGATTTACATACAGTAGCTAGTTGAGATACTCTCAGATTATGATCTGATTTGAGGTAAATCCCTCTAACCATACAATATGAATTTAAAAGAATCATAAAATTTACAATGCACTAAACACAAACATATCAAACACAAGATGTCTTACTAGAACAGAAATGAACACCACTGTAATTACGTGAAATAAATATTCTACATTAAGGAAATTGGGGCAAATATTCAACCATTTTTGAAGTAAAAAGTAATTTTGAAAAAAGGAAGGTATTCCAAAGTTATAGATTAGGCGTACTATAATAGATACATATATATTTGCTTACTAAACGTAAGTAAATTCATTACTCAAAGTTCATCTCAAATAAGTGTTCATTTGAGTGTTTCATGACAGTAATTCAAGACTCTTTGAATGACTGAAGAATTTTTTGATGGCCTAAGAAATTCTTTTCTATTTGTTGGTTACTGGTTGAAGATTATAATCAGGTAAGGTCAGCGCTCCCCTAATTGTACGTGTTATGCAGTGTATCAGTGCTGCTTGCCACTTAGCATACTTCCAGGGAGTTATTTTTGGTACTTACAAAAATATTAACCTCACTCTAAGGATATAGAAATTAAGGCTAATTTGTACAATGGAATTTGGGAAGTCTAATCTGCCTGCTAAAAATTCTTTCTCTGATGGGAATAAGATTCTCTCATTTTCCGTTTTTACTGCACAAGAATGAAAACATCTCTTAATGAAAGAGAGAAAAGAATCTCTCTTAGAGAAAAGAATTTTCCACAAAATTTGTTAACCACAACTCTCACTGCCTTTCTAAAAAAAATAACTACCAATCTGAGGAACAGTCAGAAAGCCTAGACAACTGTCTGCCTCAGCATGCCCTTTCCTTAATATAGGTGACAAATGGGATTCATGCACTTCAGCTTGGTGACATGCTACATATGGTACTTAAAAGTTAATAGTGGAACCCTTAGGAAAATTCTATGGAAACCAAACCACAACAAGGAATTTTCTGTAACTCCTTATTATAGATAGATGATATAGATATATAAACAGACATAGATATTGTTACAGAACACTTCCTTATAGCCTTCATTTGGCCTTTTCTGGGTTTGGATAACTAATTCTCCTTAAAAATCCCTGTGCCACTCAATTATAAACTGACACTTAATAAGGGGAGACAAGCCTCATTCAGCTCTGTAGAACCATCCTATTGTGCTTAGCCAGACCTGGAAACATGTAAATAAACAGATACGCTAACACAGCTGGAAGTCTGAAGTAAAAAAGAATTACTTTTTTTCTTTTTTTTTTTTTTTAATTTGAATAATCAGTCAGGAACTTTGAGGGGGTAAATAGCAAGAATGAGGAAAGGAGGAGATAAGGCATTTACCCCTTCATTATCTCTATGGTCAGAAAAAAAAAGAGACTGTTAAAACCAGAGGGAATTTCAGCTGAACCTCCATCATCCTGCACTGATTCACCCTCCAGGCTCTGTCTGTGCAAGCTGAACTGTAGCCATGTACAACTTTACTGAAATGCACCTAGAGTTTAAAAAGTGAGTGAAGCAGAGAATAGGTGAATTAGATTATGTGGGGTGAATTCTTTTTCTTGCTTGCTTTTTTCTTACCTGACATGTCTTTTTTAAGGATTCATGCAAGTGGAGAGGAAAAAAATCTTCAGTAAAGAGCTTGCAATTCAAAATAAGAATGAAAATTGATAAGAAGGTATCAGAAATCAATGAGTTAACAGTGGTTACAGCTTACCAGTAATCTCACTGTTGTCATATTTTCTGCAGGCATTACGGAAGAAATATAAATAACCTACTTGAAAAAGGATAATGGAATAGCTAGGCAGTTGAGAGCTTTTAATAAGTGCAAGGAACAGCACAGGAAGGATCACAAAGTTGTGGTTTTGTTTGGTTTTAATGATTTTAACAAATAGACTGATTGGAGACAGGAACTGACATCTTGCTAACAAATGACTTCATCACCACAAATTGAGTTCAGTGGGAAGCAGAATGTGGAATGTCAGTTGGAGATGTGGCAGCACTGCCCCCTCCCAGAGCTGGCTGTCCTGTCACCTGCACTCTCCTGCATGAATGCTCCTGCTGAATCCCTGTTGACACAGAAGAAAATAGACTGGGAGCAAATAAAAATCCTATAAATGAAGCTGCTATTTCGTTTCTCTTTGCTCCCCCATTCCAAGGCACTCCTGACATGGTCCATATTTTGTGTAAAGCTCATTGTCCCTTTTCTTGAGAGATTCCATTGAACAATGCTGCTATTCTCTCCACCTTCCAAAATGTCTACCCCAGGACTCGACAAGTGAAGAGCCATCCTTCAATATACTGAAATTAAATAATCTTTTATCCCTTTCCTACTTATATTTTGTTTTAGGTGAACTTGGACACTCCTTCTACCAACTTGCACTGGTACTAAGGAAATAAGCCTGTTCTTTGAAAAACCTGCAGGACACTATGTAAGTGATATGCAAACTACATAGAGGCTGCTAATAAATTAATTTTGTCCAAAGAATTTTATCTAACCAGGAGAGATCTAGCAGCAGACCAATTCTCCTGTCCTTTTAGAGCCTCAAACAAAATTGTAATAGAGCATGAAGGAAATGAAACTTGGGACATACACATTTACTATGTGTATGAAAGACAACAAAGTAGTTAGAGGCAAACTTTCATGGAGCAAAGTACCATTGTTCTGCTGACTTCATGTGGCAAATGTGACCCACATTGCAGATTATGTACTGACCTTTAGAGTACCACCACATCTGAACCCTTGGACAATTCAGTGCTCAGCTGAAGGAACTAAGGAAGGGCTGGGGGCTCTACTTTCTCTGTGAAAGAAAGACAGAGATAGAGCAAGCTTCCAGAGAAGAGGATGATCTGGAGTAAAAAATGCCATCAGCCCTTCTCCCTAAAGACAATGTTCCATTTATTACACTGATCAAAGTGAACTTATTTTTTCTTCAAAGAATTTTTTTTGTCCTGCTGTTCCCTAATAACTGTTTCACCTATCCATAAAACACTACAGGAATTAGGCTTTCCAACTACCAAGTTGTAATGTCAGCAGGAAAGGAATTGATTGTGATTGTGACCAACAATCTATGTCATAACTGTGAAATTGCTTTCTTGTCCTTTTTACAGCATTACATTTTGGCATACTCTGGAACTGGTCATCAGCTCCCCTTCATAAAAAAAACAAACAAAAACCCTCCTCAACATTTTTTGAACTTCAGAATAGAAGGTTGAAGATTTGGTGAAATTTACTGATTTTTTTTTTTTCATTTGTTGTGGAATGTCACGTTCGAATTCACACCATCAAAACTCCCAAGCTTGCATCTTTGCTGCATTACACTAGAAACTAGGCTTGTCCAGTTGGTCAGTTAAACTTTGGTTAATTGAACTGGATGAAAAGCGAGTTAAAAAAGATCAGCCAGAAAAGGAAAAAAAAAACCCATAACCCTATGTTATTATCTCTGCACTTAAACCTATAAATTAGCTGGACTCATGTGGGAAAGTGTTGAAAACCCTGTCTTATATACCAAGAGTAGGATGAGTTTTCTTCCTCAGCTGAACTGTGTCTCACCTCAATCCCTTTCCAAGAAACTTATATATCTACAAGGCACCACTTGGAAGGCTTCTTACCTTGGTCTTTAAAGTACAAAAAGGAGATAAAAAACTATCCACAGCCAGCTCTTTCCTGACAGGATCCTGGGAGGATTCAGCTATGCTGTTGAGTTCATCACAAGGCTGTAATGATGGCTACTGATTTATGCATATGGACCATGAATGGAGGAGGAAACAGCATGTGCTTAAGGGAGATGCAAAGGAATTGAAAATTCAAGGTCTTTAGGATGTCAAGGCAATATGCTCAGAAGTCTAGACAGTGCTTGTCTTGCTGCCCTTTTGTATCTCTGTTAGTTTTCCTCTCAGGCAGTGATGTCAGTTGCACTGTTTTCCACTGATCTCTGAATCAGCCAGCATTTCCACCTCACTGATGGTAAATTGCATTGACCTCAGCACCAGTGGGAACATAATTTGGCACACACATACATTTCTAATATGATTATATAAGGTATTAATATATAAATCAGCTCAAGGATGGAATAAACTGCAGGAGTAGATTCCAGCATTCTAAGGACGGGTGTAATGTGATATTTGGAAATCAAGATTTCATGGGAGTATATTTGAGATGCTCTTTTTCCCTTTAATAAGATTACTTTTTCCATCAAGGTATCTTCTACTAAGATATGTCACAATGCAGTATACCAGGATGCTCCATTGTGGGCTGAGGCATCAGTAATTGTATATATTTTTTCAAGAAAGTGGAGGCCATAAATCCTAGCTGACCAAGAGCTGGTGTAGACCTTTAACTAAGTCCATGGTTGTGCTGACAGCAAAATTAATTTAAACTTATATCCTGCAGAGACAAAAATATGTAAAAAATACAGATCTGCACAAGCTCATTTGCCAAATTCTTAGGAGGTTAAGAAGCTAAAATCCATGCCTTTCACCTGTATAGCTTTTCATAGTGTAGTGTTTTCTTGTCAAAAACATATCTACTTTGCCAGAGTTTGAAGGAAGGAAGGAAAAATATGAAGAAAAAAGAAGATGATGAACAGATGGAGAAAAACAGGGCAATTTTTTTTCTCACAGCTAAGCTTAAAGGTCTGTCAAGATATTAAGTAAAATTTGTGTGACTTTGTGTACTAGAACTTGCTATATTGATGCCCATTTTTCCATAATTCACTTATTAAGATCTCATTTAACAGAAATTTGGTCCAGAGCTACATAATGTCAACCTTTTCCAGTGTTATTACTGAAGAGAATCATGACCTTAGTTGTCCTGACTTCATTAATTTCTGAGACATGGTTGTGAGTAGAGACTTTGTTAGAGTATCTCTTCTTCCTGTGAGACACTAATCTCCAGAGTCAAAACCCACCTTGCACAGCTGCTGAAGCTATTTTTGTATATCCAAAGTTAATCCAGCTCTGAGCTACAGTAATGATAATATATCCGTTTAACAACAGGCATGGAAACTTTGTTCTTTTAAAACTATCCCTAGCATGTGTTCAACTGCACATCTTGGACATCTGGCAGACCAGTATCTGAGGAGTTGCTGCTATCATTCTTCCTCAAAGTTATTTCACTTTAAATAGGCCAAAGATCCAAACCAAAAAATTTTCAGATAAGACAAATTTGGGTTTTCATCAATGCTTGAACTCTAGTTAATGAACATTAATGAATTAGGATGATTATATTATAGACTGGTCAAAAAATAAGAAAGATTTTAGTAATTTGAATGCAAAGCCCAGCATCTCAGTCTCAGGCAATGATCAATGTGATTTGTGAAGTGAATGTAAAACATATAGTGATGCTTGGTACATTCTCCTGGTCTACTGGCATTTAAGAGACAAAGTTGTATCCAGGACTTGGTGTTTAACAGCCTTTGGCAAACTTTTTTTCCTAGGAACTTGTTTAGCTGCTCCTCTAACTCATTTCTACTTTGTGTTAGTACAGTGTCCTGTGTCAATGAGTTCTGGTTTCCTTTGTGCTGTCTGCAGTAATCCTTCCTTTTGTTTATATTGAACATACCTGGAAATTTCACTGATGCTCGTAATCACTTGGTTTGCACCTTTTCTCTGCTATTCCTGACTTTACAGAGATCTATTATACATTCTTCCTCACCCCCAACTCTGTCTTTGGGTGTTTAGAAACTCCTCAGATAGGAGCAGTTTCGTAACTTTGACTGTCCCTGACATACTTTTTCACTCTTTCTGAGCTGGGTGAGGAGGCAGAACTGCCTACAGTGCTCAGTGGTGCAATGGCATTTTCTATTTGTTCTTTATTTTCCATTGATTTACCAAGGAAGATGGATCATGCTTCCATGTAAATACCATGAAAGAGATGATGCCTGCATGAAGGTAACACCTAGTGGGAGGCTTGACGTTCCTTCTACCATACCCAGTGTGGATCATCTGCTCTTCAAAATAAAATGAAGTCACATTTAATCCATGAAGGAATTGGCTTACGAGTCATATTAATTAATTAACAAACTAGTTAACTGACACAGCAGCCAGTAATGGCCCTTGTTTCTAAATGAGGGTTGCCATATGCATGTCCTATTGGAAATGGTTCCTGCCCTTGGACAGCTCCTTAGCTATGACTGGGAATTGCTTGGGAGACCTGTGCCTGGGTGAGACTTTTCCAGGGACTCCTTGAACAATTTAGCAGTACAGACACCTTAGTTGCAATGACCAGCAACAGTCCTAGGCACAGACTGACTTGTAGAGAGAGAAGCATGGGGTGGATAAAATTGGCACTGTGGTGTATGTTAAGAGTGGGTGCAAGTCCTCTCAAACCTCTGATGTTGCTTCCCCGTGCATTTGCACTGTATTTGGAGCAGAAGGAAAGCGTTCAAAAATTAGATGAGTCCAGCTCTTTTCTTCTATAGTAGACCTAGAATGCCTAGAAGATATAATATTGTAAGAGAGAGATGCTTAGGAGTGAGCAGTGCTGAGGTCCTATTTATGTAGAATATATATTTTAAAAAGGAGATGATTCATGTTAATAAGCCATTAAGTATTTATAAGGTAAGCCAGGAATCAAGATCAGGTGTTGCACAGGGGAGTAGAGGATTTTCTGCGATTTAAGATTAGGAATAATCAGGATTAGATACGGACATTAAACCTTTGGAGCACACAAGTTCTGCAGAGTTAGCATATCCAGAAATCCAGTTTGCTTAACAGCAGGTTAAATAATTTTTAACATACATAGCCATGTATAAATCAGGTCTTGCATGGGGAGAGATACCTCCCCAAAATTTTATTTAAATATTACACAAGGGTATAATTTGTATGTAAGTAGATCAATACTAATTCCTTTATGGTTAGATTTTGATTCTCTTATTCACAAGGAATCTGATGCCCTGGCTATATATAGAAAACTGGCCAAAAATATTATTCAACTCCTGTTCCAGTCTTATTGATGGTATTTTTTTGAAAGACAGAAAAAAATATAGTATTTCTCTTTTATATATATATAGCTGAGTGTAATTTGTAGATTAATATGTTTAGATAATAATTTTTGTTCCTTGTTAAATTATTCAGGTGCAGTACAAAAATCAAAGATTCAGCTATCATAAAATAGCTATCATCTGCTTTTATGAATAGCCAAAAACTAGGTCATTGCAAGAAGTGGAAACATTGCAGTGGTCTGTCATATTCTATATTTTTACGTGTAGGTAATACAGTATATCATTAATGTGAGATCTGGCACGTCTTATTCTGGAACACCCTAAATTAAGTTTTGTCAGCTGTGAAACTTGCCAAGGGAGGTAGAAGCCAAGCACAGTCTGTGGGTGCTAGGCTGTCTTAGCAACTTTTATGTGACAGCTCAGAAAGTCTCTTGACCTCATGACCTAAATATCCTTGCATATGACATGAAAGTTTCAAAACTCTGGTTTTCTGCTTTGTACGTCTGGGTCAGCTCCACAGCGCATGATCTTGGTGCTCCATGCAGCCCTACAATTAATCCAGGATGGGTGGCCTGAACACAGGGCTCTGCTGGGAGAGCCTTGTTCATGGGAAGCTCGTTCCAGCCCCTGGAAGACAGCAGCCATAAATTAAACTCCCCTGTAGTGCTTATCCCCTGCAGCCTTCTGCTGCTGCTGTTTCCTGTGCATTCCTGTCTGCTTGTCCCACGTGGCTGCCAGCACCGTGAGCAGGGTGCCTTTGCTCCGTGCTGCCAGGTGCCCTCTCTGGCACCCCACGCGTGTTTCAGGCAGCAGAATGCCGGAGGGTGTCACTTTCCCTCGCTTCTGTAACTCAAGTTACAGAGAAACAATGTACGAGTAAACTTCACCCAACAGTCAGTGGCTGTGTGCCACTTTTTGGCTATGGCTATGGTTTCTAGCACTTTGTAATAGCTGTTTTTATCACGGCTTAATTTTCCATAAGTTAATCTTTTTATACATACATTGTCTTCAGAAAAGCTGAGCTGTAATTACGGAGGGTTTGTCCAAAGCATATGAAACAGACAATTCATCCCACTGATTTCTCTGAGGTGGCCCCAAAGAGCTCAGGGAGGGAAGTGAGTAACAGCCTGAGATAATAGCTCAGAGTGATGTAAACCATTCTGCTTCTTGTCCTGCAAATCCCTTCCTTTCTTCCCAGGCTTCACACCCCCTTCTTGCTCCAAGGAAGTTATGCAGATGATAATATAAGCAAGTGTGACAAGACTGGCTATTCTATGCAGTTATTTTTCCCAACTGTTTATATGCTTTAGATTATTAACTCTTCACTTACAAAGTTGCTCTCAGTTATAGAGCTGAATTCTTTGACAACAGGCACAGCCCAATGACACACTTCTCTGAAAAATAATAGGAATTATAAGAAAGAAAAAATACTATAATAAGAAAAAGTAATAGTGTTGATATATATGATCATTATATACTTGTGTTCTAGTGTGCCTAAAGTTTGTCAGGTGTTTTGAAAGCAACAGAGCAGGAATGACCTTCCCTCTCAAATGTGTAGATGTCAAATCATCCTTTAAAACTGACTATCTCCTGGCCCATGTTCCCAAGCTATGGTACCAAACAAAGATCTACCTACAAGATACATCCCCCAAACTAAACTGCATCTGTTTTCTGGATCCAGAATCCCACAGGCCAGGTCCAGCTGCAAACCTGAGTGATCAGTTCCCAATGGCAGGGAGGACAGGGGAGGCCACAAGGTTCAGGAGCACCCAGAGGTATGTGCTGTAAAACAGACTCCCCAGCTACAGTTTTGCCCCTCAGCAGGTCCCTTGTTGCACAGGAACCTTGCCATACATCCAAATTCAGGGAGTAAAAAGGTGAGTGACAAAGATGCTGAGAGGTCTGAAAATTTCAAAATTCAAATATGGGTTTCATGCAGTACAGGAAAACACACACACACACACACACACACACACACACACAAGAAATCTGGAAAATCATATTTTTAATAAGTTTTTGGAAGCTAAACCCAGGATAACACCCCCAATCCTATCCTTCCATAGCCTTGCCACAAGGTTTTAAAAAGACACCTTATCTTATGGTACACAACATTCCCATTTGCTTGGCTGGCTCTTCAGGCACAGTCCTTAGCCCCATCCTGCCCTCTGGAAAATGCTCTAGTGCAAGGAGAAAAGTGAGACAGAGGACTGGTAACACTCATCAGGTCTGGGTTGGTTTGTTTTCTGCCTGTGTGTGTTTGGGAGGTCCCAAGAGATACTGGAAACTGATGCAGGGTAGGTGGATGACTGTAGTGGTTATGGGTGGGCAAGTTTTTAAAATAAAAGTGGCAGAATAGAAGATAAGGAATGTGATGGGCAATCTTAGGAATGTAGGGCAGGAAATGCATTCTGAATTAGTGTCTTGCCATGGGGGAAGGTATACATCATCTATCATCATCACTGTCAATGGTTAAAACTGGCATTGACAGAAGCATCCATCTGTGACTGTCGTGGTTTAACCCCAGCCAGCAATCAAGCCCCACGCAGCCACTCACTCACTCCCCCACCAGCTGGGGAGAGAATTGGAAGGGTGAAAGCCAGAGAACTCAGGGGTTGAGGTGAAGACAATTTAATAGGGAAAGCAAAAGCCGAGCACACAAGTAAAGAAAAGCAAGGAACTAATTCATTGCTACTCATGGGCATGCAGATGTTCAGCCATTTCCAGGAGAACAGGGCCCCATCATGTGTAACGGTGACTTAAAATAAAAATGCTACCACTCCAAACAGCCTCCCCCACTTCCCTTTTCTTCCTTCCACTTTATATTCTGAGCATGGTGTCATATGGTCTGGAATATCCCTTTGGTCACTTTGGGCCACCTGTCCTGGCTGTGTCTCCTCCCAATCTTCAATGAATCTCCAATGTCCTTTCCAGCATGGCAGCATGAAAAGCAGAAAAGGCCTTGGTTCTGTTCAAACCCTGCTCAGCTATAACAAAAACATGTCTATATTATCAGCCCTGTGTTCAGCATAAATCTCAAACAAAGCCCCATACCAGCAACTATGAAGAAAATTAACTCTACCTGTGCTGAAACCAGCATACAATTCCAGTAATTCCTGAAACATACAACTCAAGTCATAGCTTACAACAGTTTAAAAGCACATCCACTACAATCTCCACCCCTGGTCCCCTGTGGGGTCACAAGTCCTACCAGCAAACTTGCTCCAGAATAGGCTTCTCACAGGGTCATGCCACATCCTCCTTCAGGCATCCACCTGCTCCAGCATGGGGTCCTCCATGGACTACATGTGTATCTTTGTTCTCTTGTGGATTCACTTGTCGGAACCCAGGACATGCCTCTGATTGCCATGGAGAACTTGAGACCCTGGTGAGGGGCTCAGAGACCTTGGCACGGAGTCAAAGACACCTGTGCCTTCAATTTCAACCCATGGAGAAAATTGCCAACTGTGTGTGAAGATTTACAAGCCAAAAGAGTTTGAGTACAATAATAGTTAACTTGTCACAGGGTGAAAAAGTTTTGGGGATTTAGAATGGGGGTTCAAGAGGCAAGATGGAGGAATCTGGGCGTGTCCTGTATTCTTCTTCTTCTTCTTGTCCTCCATCTTCTGCTGTGATGGTGACACTTCTGGATTGGTTTAGAGTACAGACAGACTGTCTAACAGAGGTGACAGGTATTGCAAAATTATTGTAAATAAAGTACATGTAGTTTTTAGTATAAAAAGCTAACACTGCCCCAAGGGTGGTCAGTGTGCCACAAACCGACCTGCTGGACTGACCTCAGCGGGCCAGAGAAAGAATGTATTAGATAAGAGAAAATAAACAACCTTGAAAACCAAAGCTGAGGAATCTCGATTTCTTCTTCTGTCATGGGGCTGGGAAAAAAGACTCTTTAAAATCTCAGGAGCCATTTCATTCACTCACCCATCACAGTCCCTTCAACTCAAGTTCACATTGGAGCTCCAGCCTGTCCAGCAGAGCAGCACAGAACACAGCAGCAATGCCTGGCCACCTGCCAGCCCAGGCGCATCGCCACGGCTGTTATCAGAATGTTCCCAGGCACAACAGAGGGAGCTGATAAGCAGTACAGCAGCAGTGAAAGTGAAAAGCAGCCAATAACCAGCACAATACAGTCAGGAAGGCAAGCCCATGGAAGGAAAGGAGCCTGCTCATTACTAGCTAAACAGCATTATCAGATGTAAATTCAGTCTGCCACATCCTAATCAAATCTACCATTATCTCAAAGTCTTTGAACCCCACATTGGGTGCCAAAATAAGACATGGTTTAACCCCAGCCAACAATCAAGCCCCATGCAGCCGCTCACTCATTCCCCCACCAGAGAGATCAGGCAGAGAATCTGAAGGGTAAAACCAGAGAACTCGTGGGTTGAGACAAAGCAATTTAATAGGGAAAGCAAAAGCCAAGCACACAAGCAAAGAAAAACAAGGAACTGATTCACTGCTTCCCATGGGCAGGTATGTTCAGCCATTTCCAGAAGAGCAGGGCCCCATCTTACTTAACAATTACTTGGGAAGACAAATGCCATCTCTTCAAATTTCCTCCTTCCTTCTTCTTCCTTCCACTTTATATACTAAGCATGATGTCAATATGGTATGGAATATCCCTTTGGTCACATTGGGTCACCTGTCCTGGCTGTGTGTCCTCCCAGTCTTCAGTGAATCCCCCAATTTCCTTTCCAGTGTGGCAGTATGGAACACAGAAAATGCCTTGGCTCTGTGCAAGCCCAGCAATAACAGGAACATTTCTGTATTATTACCCCTGTGTTCAGCACATATCCAAAACACAGCCCCATAAGAGCCAGAGTGAAGAAAATTAACTCTGCCCCAGCTGGAACCAGCACAATAACTTTGTCTTAAAATGGTAAAACCAGAAAAGCACATCCTGAGAAGAGTGAGCAAGAAAATATCATTTAAGAAACCAATTAAGCATCAGGCAAGGAAAGAAAACTCTCTATTAATGGAGTACAGTAACTCTATTAGCTGTCTTCAATGAAACTTGAGCTTGGGTTATACTGACTAATGTAAAGATACCCATGAAACCAAGTGCTTCATGAGCTTCCAGTGTAAGGGCTGGGGTGCTACACTACTTAGTCTTGTGACATGAACAAGATTTTAAATGATGAATTCTAACAGAGTGTGTTTATACGTATTGAAAAATATAAATATTATTATCTGACTAATCTGAAAATTGATTTTTTTCTGTTGGAAGCATTGGACTTTCTGCAGAAATTATGTATGTTAGATATATTTTTAGATAAGTTCTGAAATTTCATTGTCTTGCTGACATTTGCATCGCTCCAGTGGTACTCACTATAAAATAATTGATGAGCACTAAATCAATGTAAGTTAACCTCTGAGTCTATGATTCTGCAGCCCTTGTGACTGTGTTACTGGCCAATATGTCTAGCTGCTTTCCAGAACAGAAAGTACACAGGAATGATCTGATTATGAACCAAAAAGTAGACAAGATTCCAAGCAAATTATAAGACAGAAGTTGAGAGAAACAAGAAAAAAACAGGTTTTCATCCTTTATCTTTTTACTTTTAATATTTGCAAAGGATTATTGTAAGTAAAGGATACTGTTATAATAAATTATGTATAAGGAAAAAGCTTTAACATCCCAAAACATTTTCCCTCCTAAATTTTGAAACATCCTACTACAGCCCATTCATTTTACAAAGCACAGAACAGATCTCAGCAGAACATGAATCATCTTTCAACCAGGCACACAACCTACGTTTGCAGCCATGCTTGTCCCAGATGGCAGGAGACTTTCAGCCACGGGACGCAGGTTCAGACAACTGGAGGCTCCACATGAGAGCATCATCTCCCTTCCTGCCCTGTGTGAGTGCATTTGGTATGTCCCTGTTTTGGGATTACTATTAGGCAGTTGCAGAGTGGTGTCTCTGCTCTCTGTCATCTTCTCACCACTGAGAAAACCAGAGCCAAACCCCACAGCACCTTTAATCTGCATATTAGGATGCCTGCTCTCATCAGAAAGCAGAAGAAAATGCCCCAAGGAAGACTTGCAACCATCAAAGAGTGCATTATGAAACCTGAAGATACAGAAGGGGAATTAAATTTTAATAAAGTAACTTTAGTAAAATTGCTTTCTGTTAATAGCTGAATGCCAAGAGTCGGTGAACTTCAGTCAAGTGGTTTGTAAGGCTGGAGGTGTGAGGTGCAGGGCAGGCTGGCAGCCTTGGGGAGGATCCCATAAGATGGCCTGTCTGCAGTGAGCCAGTGAAGAAACCAAAGATTCCAAGTTTAATTTCCTGGTAAGTGTTGTGGTGCCTTGGGATATTTCAGCTACAAGATGATTTGTAAGGGGTTTAATTGTGTTATGGGCAACCTGTCTGTGATTGGTGAGGAAGCAAATGCTGCAGCTTGTCATTGGATCTCACAGTAAAGGAAGCAAAAGCAAATTTGGGTCAAAGCATATTTTGGTGTTTTGTCTGTATTTTCAGAATCTGGGAAAGATCCTGCTGGAAAATTGCCTTTTATCGCTTCAACTTTTCGAGCACAACTGGAAGATTGTATGGACTGCAGAAATGAAGGGTTGAGCAGAGGCACAGAAGCAGACAGCAGTTTTGCTGCAGATCAGAGCAGAACAAAGCATCACAGTCTGAACAACCAGCAGAAACAACAACTGTGACTGCTGGCAGTAGCTAATGGTAAATCTGGTGAGCAAACAGGTAGCAAATACAAGAACAGTGCTGATGTGAGTAGCAAGAGGTAAATAAGAGTGTCCCTCAAAATAACCCCAATGTAGAGCACAGCTCCTTTGTCAGGGCTCAAATGGTGAACCATGAGGGAATGGATTGTAAAGTATTCCAGGAACAATGATCAATACCTGTCACTTGGATGTATCTGAACCTGGACTGGAAATGGAGATTGGACTTTCTTATGGTCTTGCAGACATTCAGAACTGTTGGATTAGAACATGGTCAAGACTATTAGGAAAACAAAAATAGCTTTACAGAAAAAAGCCCGAAGTCTATATAGTCTGATGAAAGACGCTTGGAGAAAATGTGTGGAAAAGGGCAAGTGGGGAGGAACAAATCCCTGCTATGTCTGTCCTGTGAGTCCCCAGCAAAAGGGTTAAATCTTCTCGAAGAAACAAATATGCACAGGGGATATATTTGGATCTGATCGTTCATTTTCATGAATATGTTTAAGACTATCAATATTATTCCTATATCACTTCCTCCACAAATATTTCAACACGATCAATAGTTTTCCCCTGCCTAGTTACTTACCAGAAAGAAGCCAATCAGAATAATCTGCTGTAATTCATTAACACTGACATCTTGTGGCTGCTTTTAGGATGACGCCTCCTGCCCGAACTTAGAAAAGACTGAATTTATCCCTCGGCTTAAACAGCTACTGTACATCCTCTCTATGTTACTGAGGATGTATTAGACACACGATTCTGAAAATTATGCAGTAGCCCCACCAGGGACCTGAGAAAAGAATTAATGCTGTATCAAAATTTAATTATCTTTTTTATTTCCCCTGCAGAGCTTTATGGTGTTGAATTGTTAATGCACAAAAGCATTCTTATCACTGCAATCACAGTCTCTTTAATCTTGTCTCTGTTTACGTGATAATATTTATCATCTCGAATATTTTTAGAATTGTTAGTAATCCTATCCTAGAACACTGAGCAAACTTCGTGGCATTGGCTAGAGTAACAATGGGGTCTCCTTTGGTTTGAAAGTCTCTTTAATGATGTTCTGTCTTTTGTGAGTTAAAAGTTACCATGCCCAGCAGAATGTGTATAGTGAGACTTGCCTTTTGCATATATTGAATCAAGACAGTTTCTGGGACTCAGGTGTGCTCTCCAAGGTTTCATCATGTATTTTAGTGTGATGCAAGGGTAAAAGATGCACATCCTGTCTCTGCAAAATAGGATCCATTACAGAGAATACTATTTTTGCCAGTCCAAAGACTATAGAAATTTCCACATTATTTTTTTAATCTCAGGGATTGTGTTAAGAGGCTCAATATTCACAGTCTTCTAAATTTTAAAATAGAAGTTTCTTTCTTCAACAGATGTTTGCAACTGGCAATGTGTTGATACCAGGCTAGAACATAATTGGGACGTTTATCTGAAGCTCTGCAATCTTTTATTGGTACTTGATTAGCTTGTTCATAGGCATCAACAGTGTCTGCAGGAATGCTTTACATGAGGTCTGGGATATCAAGGGGAGCCCACCTGTGTAGCATCAGCAGCAAGAAACAGAGAAACAAGCAGAACAAATACCTTTAGTCACTTTATCTGGTGAGGATAGATCAACCCTGTGTATGCAATTAATTCATTTATTTATTTGCTTGAGAAAAGAAAGGAGGTTGCCTTCCTTTGAACTTTTCTGACTGACAGAATGCTTCTTTGTCTCCCAACAACTATAAATAGCTAAGTTTTAATATACTCCCAAGATGAAAATGAGCTGATTAGGACCAAATTAATAGATTTTGCTTGTCCTTCAAAACAGAATCAGTTCTAGAATGACAGCAAATAGTGTCAGCCTGAATTCAATTTTCACAGGGTTAACAAGGACCTGAAACAGGGAGAGATAACGAAAACCTCAGTATAGCACAAACTCAAAATTTGCAGCAAGTGGAGCAAAATAATGGTTCCACTGTTCATTCAACATTTTTATGTTGTTGTTCAGGATGTAACATAGTATTTCAGCATTTTTCACCTTGCAGGTTTCCTTCTGATCTCTGCTTGAGTGTAGTGGTGATGAGTTACAGACCTTAAGTTATGTTTATTGTTGAAGAATTGTAAACATGCATGTTCTAAAAACATGCATGAGAGAATATAAAGAAATGGCCATCATTATGTGGAGAAAAAAAACTTTCCTAACATCTGCAGAGAGCTCCTGCTGCACAGAATAAACAAACACAACTAACCAGAGAAGTGGTAGGAAAAACATGACAGCCAGAAATAGTCTTGCAAGAACAACATCACCAGTGTTAGAGAGACAAGGACAGAATGGTTATTGATTTTTTCTTGGCCAAGCAGGTGTTTAAATACTTGGCTCTTCCCTGATTCCACCTAGACTAATACTGAGAGAATCATAATGATTAGCAGGAAAAAAAAAGCCTTATGTTTATATCTTACTTGCTCTTTGGTATTTTTTTTCTTAAAAATGCTTTGTGCAGATGGGTTTTCTAAAAGAAGAGCAATGATATTTTTTATATATGAGATACAGTTGTGAGCTTTTCAAGCTCCAGTAAAGACAATGCTAACTTCAGGGCTTTGACATTATGAAAATAGTTCAAAGTATTTTCACTCTAATCCTTGAGCACTTTGGATTTGTTTTGAGGCACATTAAAGCTTCCTTTTGAAAAATTAATGCAAGGGAGATGTAGCACAAATATAGCAGAAATAGAATTGGTAGGAGCTGCTTCAGACCAGGAGCCTGGGTGAATTAGACAAAGAGAAAGTTTAAAAACATATCTTCAAGCCTGGACATATTATTTTTGAGAAATATCAGCAACCCAGTTTTAAGGAAATGTAGGTAGGCGTCAAGTAGCATTAACTGCTCCACAGAGGATAGAAATGGATGCTGCACAAGCTGTAATTGATGGTCCTTTAGTTTAGAAATTTTCACAGTCTATGTAAATCATGTGGGTCATAAAAATAGACAATAACATTTAAAAACTTATTTAAAAAAATTATACCTCTTTTTCAGCAGTACCATCATTTCAGAAAGAGAAACCAGGACATAGTATAGTTTATGCAGCAAAGCAGCAAAGAAATAAAAGGCAAGATAGTTCAACAAGGCAGATAAAATAAAACCAGAAAAAGTGATGGGGAATTTTTGTGATGTCCTGAGCCATAACTGCTGACCTGTCAGTTGGCAGAATCAAAGCAGCTGTGGTGCTTTCAGGGCCTTCTCTGAGCAATTTTCCCTCCTTGACAATTTTTTTCATCCTAAAATGAAAAAAAAAAAACCAGTAAAAGTATATACAGTTAATATTTTTCTAGAGCATGGTTTCCAGTGTTATCTAGGGCACTAAGTTTGTCCATTAAAATAATATACTAAAATGACTTCAAGAAATCCCATTAAGTGATTATAAAGCCAGCATATTTTTACATAGGATCATATTACTTAAAAATAAGACAAGGCATAAAAATAATAGATCTTATTTTGTGAGTTTTTAATCATTATTATTATAATGAATTATTGTTAGCATAATAATCAATAGAAAATATTATTTTATTATTAATAATTAATGCAGCCTCTATTAGTATTGCTTTGGCATCTGTAGGAGAAAAAATGAGGATCAGAAATCAAATCTGAAATCAGCCAAGTTCACATTTCTTTTGACAGTAGAAATAAATGTAGAGATAATCCATATTACTGTAATTGACTTTTAACCCTATTGACAAAAAAGTGGGGTTGTATGGATTGTTTTTAAGATAGATATGCAAATTAAAAATTGATTTCCAGTACAAATAACACATAAAAATTAAACAGTTTAAAGCTACATTTTCTTACCCTCAATACTAATGATAACAAGGTGAAATGTAGATTTTGGAATCCAAAATACCTCTGGAAAAACAAGGATTCTTGTATACATGTATGAAGCTTATCTATCCAATGATGAAAAATGTTGCCTGAAGTTTCACAGTGGTAGCATTTTACATGGCCAGATACAGTAAAACACAGCTGCATGAATTAGTGTACAGGACAGACATGTAGCTGTGGTAGCACTGGAATTCTCAGAGATAGGTACAGAGCCTCTGTTACTGATTTCACTGGGATTATGCACAGTTCTCTGATTGCAGTGCCCTTGATCTAATTTCCTCAATCCCAAAGAGTATACATCCAGCAATAAGAATGGATCATTTTTGGGATCACTGAATGGATCACAGGGCTGGAACACCTCTCCTATGGAAACAGATTGAGAGAGTTTGGGGCTGTTTGTCCTGGAGAAGAGAAGGCTCAAGGGAGGTCTTCTGGGGCCTTGCAGCACATAAAGGGGGCTTGCAAGAAGCCTGGAGAGAGACTCATCACAAGGGCATGCAGTGATAGGACAAGAGGGAAATGGCTTTAAGCTGAAAGAGGGCAGGTTTAGAATAGATACAGGAAAAAATTCTTTAGTGTGAGGGTGGTGAGGCACTGGAACAAGCTGCCCAGAGAAGCTGTGGAGTCCCATCCCTGGAGGTGTTCAAGAGCAGGCTGGATGGGGCTCTAAGAACCCTGGTCTAGTGGAAGGTGTCCCTGCCCATGGCAGGGTGCTGGAGCTAGATGACCTTTATGGTCTCATCTAATCCAACCACACTTTGATTCTATGAAGACAAGCCCCCTCAAGAGCAGAGGAAAAGCACACATTTCCTGTGAACATCTTATGTTCTTTGATGGTAACATGGGGAAGAGAAAGATAGTTGAATATCTCTGTGAATTAAGTTGATCTCCACTACAATTCTGCAAAGGTCCTCAGTTCTATAGCTTCATCTTCATGGCAGGCAAGTCCCAGCACAGTAAATGAGGGCAGTTTTCAACCTTAGTCTGCTGGCATGTCCAGAAGAAGCTGACTCAGCCCACAAGGAGCACATGGCTGTTGGGAAAAATGGCTCCAAGCCACACTCCAAAGATGTGCTGACTCCTAACCCTGCAATGCAGTGGAGAAGAAAATCTCTGCTGGCAGAGCTCCTTCCAGGAAGAGCTCAGATTGCACTTAGAGCTCACTGCTAGGGAATAGAATCAAGGCAAATGGAATTGCAGCAGGAAGAACATTGGCTCATGCCTGTCTATCTTGGGTATCCCTTAAAAGTATCATATTTTTTTCAGATTTTTAGGGGATTCCTTTATGAAACATGGACTACCGTGCTATCTTGGCTTGTATCAGAAACAGTGTGGCCAGCAGGACCAGGGCAATGATCATACCCTTGTACTCAAAAATGGTGGGGCTGCACCTTGAATCCTGTGTTCAGTTTCAGGCCCCTCACTACAAGAAGGACATCGAGGTACTGGAATGAGTCCAGAGAGTGGCAACAAAGCAGGTTAAGGGTCTGGAGTACAGCCTTCTAAGGAATGGCTTAGGGACCTGGGTTGTTTAGCCTGGGGAAAAGGAGGCTTGGGGGGACCTTACTGCTCTCTGGAGTAATTACCTGAAAGGAGTACATCAGGCAGGGGCTGGTCTTATCTCCCAAGGAACAAGAGATAGGATAAGACCAAATTCAAACGGATCCAAGCTGAATCAGAGGAGGTCTAGATGGGGTATTAGGATAAATTTCTTCACCAAAAGGATTGTCAATCACTGGAACATGCTGCCCAAGAAGTGGTTGAGTCACCATCCCTGGAGGTATTTAAAAGTCATGGAGTACTGGTACTTAGGGACATGGTTTAGTGCTGGACATAGCAGTGCTGGGTTAATGGTTGGACTCAATGATCTTAGAGTTCTTTGCAGGCAAAATAAAAAATTATGCTCTTTATCTATTTCTAAGTATTTACTGATATTTTCCCTTTCTTCAGAGATTCAATATTTTTTCAAAATAGTCCTGTCTCACAGGACTTCTTGTAAATTAATAGGGCCTGTTGAACTGAATCCAAGCAGAAACCCCTTTTATTTTTTTCGTAGAAGGAGACCACAAACTATAGATGAAATGCACTTTCCCACATATTGAATTTGTTCCTGTATTTTAGTGTTCTGTGATGACAGAAGGTACAGTTTAGGACTGGATGCTTGAGCTCAGCACTGTCCAGAGAAGGCTCTTTGTGAATAACTAGCAATCTAAAGACAGAAAAAAACTGAGATCCAAAGTTTACTAAGTCATTGTGCCACAAATTTTTCTTGGCATTTAAACACAGAAAAAATCAGTATCAATTCCTCACTTCTTGCTGTAGGCTAACTAGCATAAAGTTCTTCTAATTTTGTATGTCTTTGTGAAAAATGTACAGAGGAAAAAACAGAGTGAAAGAGCTGAATGTTTTTAGTTTTACACAGTACTGCATTCCATTTCTGACAACAATCTGTGTTCCTCCCAATCCTGAAAACAAAATAATTCTTATCTCTGAAGAAAAGTTTTCTTGTAGAAAAAAAAAAATGCCATGAGCACCAGAGTTCTAACTGTAAAGGATGGTATTATCTTTTTTGAAAAGAGACAGTCTACCTCTAGTCCTTCCTGAGGCTGCTCACAGCAATGAAATTACTCTACACACATAGCAAGGACAGTGTTTCTTTCACAGGGCTGATAATTGGTTTGATTTCATTCACTGTGAAAGACAAGTTTGACCAATTACTTGTAGGCAGTTGAATATGACATCTTCAGATATGTAAGTGCAAGGAACAGATACATTGAGGTCCCCTTATCTCAGTATTGAAGGGAACTCTGATGACTGCATTCAATGAGCAAATGACTTAAACCTTAGGTGGTAACTTGGGAACCTTAATCTTTCCTTGAGATGTCAATTTTTTCCTTGACATCAAGAAAATTAATAAAATTTAGAAATATTGCTATACCTGTCATAGTATAAACAAATTAATCTAATTTTACTATTTTCAGCTAATTTTGCTCACTTAAAAGTTCTCCATTTAAGACTTAGTCTTACTACAGATGTCTTACAAACACCTCCAAAAGTGTCCAATTCTAGTGCAATACCCATTTCTAAACTGGACAGAATTAATTATCATGCAGAGGTGCCAGTTCTCCACAGCAGTCAATATAGGCATGGACAGCTGCAATACCACTGGAAAAGCAAACTGTTCAAGTAGAAATTTCCTGGAACATACTAAAAGCTCATAGAGTCAAGCTGAGACGTTTTTGGAATGATGAAGTGTACTACAAAAAAAGTGTACTACAAAAAAAAAGAGAAACCTTAGCCATATATGCAGCCCTCAAACCCAGTGGGTGGATCTGGAATTAGATCATCCTCTGAAAGGGATACTGAATGTTGTGACCATTGACACTGACCACTGAGATCATGTCACCCCTACCTGGATTGCTCTCTGGCCTCCACTGGATTTTCCTTCCTTGAAGTTTTATTCAGTCATCAATTAAAGCAGTTATTGAACATTGTAGATTTCTTCATGCTGTAGTGGAAAGAAAGAATAAGGCTACAAAGCTGCAAATGCCCATCCATATGTCCTATCTGTTTGGGAATGTCTTGGCAAGTAGAATGAGTTTGTGCAACAAACCTGAAATAGGAGGGAGAGAAGGCAGGGATGTTCAGAGTGATGACATTTGTCTTCCCAAGCCATCACTACACAAGGTGGAACCCTGCTTTCCTTGGCATGGCTGAACACCTGCCTGCCCATGGGAAATGGGAACAAATTCCTTGTTCTGCTTTGTGTGCAGATTTTGTTTTACCTTTTAAACTGTCTTTGTCTAAGGCTCTGTGCAGAGAGGAGCCTGTGCTGCAGCAGATTTGCTGGCAGGAGCTGTGACCCTGTGGGGACCCACACTGGAGCAGCCTGTTCCTGAAGGCTGCACTCCATGGAAGGGACCCATGCTGGAGCCTGTGGCAGGGATATATGTTGGAGAAGTTTGTGGAGGACTGACTTCTGTGGGAATGACTCCACACTGGAACAGAGGAAGAGTGTGAGATGTCCTCCCTCTGGGGCAGAAGAAACAGCATAGAGAGTGTGTGATGAACTTACCACAGCCCTCATTTCCTGCCCCCCTACACTGCTGGTGGGGAGAAGGTGGAAAATTTAGAAATTTAGGCATGAAGTTGAGGAAGAAGGGAGTTGGGGGGGGGGGGGAAGAGGTGGGGAAGGTGTTTTTTTTGTTTTTTTAAATTCTGTTTTTGTTTCTCATTAACCTACCCTGATTTGATTGGTAATAAATTAAATTAATTTTTTCCCCAGGTCATATCTTCATGACATTCATTATTTTTCCACTTCTACTTTGTCCTGTACAGTGTTTCTTTTCCAGATAGCAGAGTCCAAGTCAGCTCTCACTTACATGGAATCCAATTCACAGGGCCTTTTGCAATAGAACAAGAGGTCATGGTTTTAAACTGAAGAAGGGTTGACTTAGATTAGATATAAGAAAAAATGATTTTTACAATGAGAGTAGTGAAACGCTGGGACAGGTTGCCCAGACAGGGGGATGCCACAGACCTGCAAACGTGTAAGGTCAGGTTGGACAGTGCTTTGAGCAACCTGATCTAGTTGAAGACATCCCTATTCATTGCAGAGAGGTTGGAATAGGTTACCTTTAAAAGTCTATTCCAATTTAAACTATCCCATGATCCTTGATTGTCCTTGTTGTCCTTTCTGAACCCTTTTCAAATCTTAGATAGCTTTTCTTCATTTTTCCAAGTCAGAGTCATTGGAGCATTTTACAGAATGAAACAATGAAAGCATCACACAGAACCAGATCACAACAGATCCCTGTGGAGTCCCATATACCTTCTTGCATTTGGAAGTTGATCATAAATAAAATCTTGTTAGGGTATGTTTTCTTTACATTCAATTTTTACATATTTTTTATTCTCACTTTACAGCATTGTTATGTAGCCCATACTCCTCTGGTTTGCCAAGATTATATCAACACCTGAAGCATCATTAAAGCCAAAATACCCAACACTGAATGCTCCTTCACGCCTGACAACATGTATTATTGTCCTAGAACAAGAAATGAATTGACAGGCTCATGCTGGTAGTTGTTTCCTTGCACAGTTCCAAGTGTCTATAGATTTTGTGCTGGCACTAGAAGGGCAGTGAAGCTGGTGAAGGGTCCTGGAGCACAAGTCCTGTGAGGAGAAGCTGAGGGACCTGGGGTTGTCTGGCCTGGAGAAAAGGAGGCTCAGGGGTGACATTATCACCTGAAAGGAGGTTGTAGCCAGGTGGGATTGGTGTCTTCACCCAGGCAACCACGACAGGATGAGAGGACATAGTGTTAAGCTGCACCAGGGGAGGTTTAGGCCGGACGTTAGGAAGAAGTTCTTCACAAAAAGGATGATGAGGCATTGGAACGGGCTGCCCAAGGGGGAGGCAGAGTCACCATCCCTGGAGGTGTTTAAGAAAATTCTGGGTGCGGCACTTGGTGCCACGGTCTAGTTGACATGGTGGTGTTCAGTCATAGGTTGGACTCGATGATTTCAGAGGTCTTTTCCAACCTGATCGGTTCTGTCATTCTGTCCCGCTTAGGTGCGTTTGCAGCCCCATTCCCTGCCGTGCTTCCGGGGAAACGAGCCCGCACGGGCAGGATCACCGGGCAGGGGTGGCTTCAAAAGGCATCACATTTTTATTTTTATTTATAACAAGCAGACGTTTAAAGATCCATTTTCCATGAGTTTGAAAACCCATCGCCCACACCCCTTTCCTTCCTTGGGGGAAAAGCGAACTGAGGGAATTCGCCACCGCCCCCAGCTCCGCCCCGCGCATGCGCGCAGGATCCCGGGGTGGCGGCGGCCTGGGCGGCCTCGGCGCCGCCAGCGCCGCGATGGGCTGAGTGGGGGCGGGCGGTGGCAGCGAGGGGTGTCCGCGGCTCCGGGCTGGCCGCTCCGAGGATGGAGAGAGCCATGGAGCAGCTCAACCGGCTGACCAGGTCCCTGCGCCGCGCCCGCACCGTGGAGCTGCCGGACGGTAGGAGCAGGGCCCTGACAGAGCGGTCGGTCCAGGCGGCCTCCGCGCCCGGGCCGGCGGGGATGAGTTGAGGCGGCTGGGGAGGATGGAAACGGGCTCTCTCCGCCTCTGACGGGCTCCGTTTGTTTGTTTGCGGTGCTGACAGCAACAGCGGCTCCCCTTCCTTCCCCCGCTGCCTCCGTGGCGGGCGCGGGGGATCCCTGCCGGGGCTGCCGCCCTGAGCCCGGCGAGCGGGTCCGCGGGGTGCCAGACACCGGCTGCATTCGCTGCTAAATCCTTCGCCAGGTGCCTCGTCGATGACAGAGCAGCGATGAAAAGTCTTCGTGGGGTTTTTTTTTGGTTTACTTTTGTTTTGTCTTTTAGCGGTGCTGAATTTTGTTTGAAAAGGTATTGTAAGTCGCTGTCACCCGTCACCGCCTAATTTTTTTTGGCTCTAAACCACTTCTACATGGGTGCTGGTCCCCCATATCAGGATGGATTTGAAAGCAGAGCTTCAGGCTCTTACGGCAAGTGGTTTGTTTTTCCAGCCAGGTCCAGTTTTTGGGAGGACTAACTGTAAAACTCTTGGACGTGCAGAATTCCTGTTCTTGTGAGTCATGTGCGGTCACTTTGCTTTCTTCAGTGTTTACTTTAATGGATGAGCTCTTGGCTGCCTGTCTGCCGGCTTTCATCTCCAGTGGTGGAGGACAGGAAGTCATATTCTGGTTTTTCTGTGTATTCCCTCTTTGGACTTCCTGGTGTCCTGCTGAACTGTGCTACTACACCCTTCACTTATTGTCACCTGTCAGTTCCAGTGTCTTGCAGTGCAGTTGCTCATAAATTTCACTTGACAGGCAAGTTTCAGGCAGATTTTGCTGCTGCTTGCAAGCCTTTGAATGGCAGCAGTGAAAATGGATGTAATACTATTAACTTAAGCTTAGACTTACAGAAATAATGGAGTAGCACCGGTTTAACTGATTGAAGATGCTAATATGAATAACACTTTGCACAACCTGTATCAGTTGGAGCTGCTTTAAATTTACTTCAGTACTAATGTAGGCAAATTGATTATGAATTTTGTCTGTTTTCTTCACATCTTGGGAAATTTTATCTTACACTTTATAGGTAGTTATGTCTGTGGAATGGCAGTGCAAGTGCAAGCCTTGAGACCTTTGGAACAAGTACTTCTGTCATCCTGTAGTGCAAGTGCAAGCCCTGAGACCTTTGGAACAAGTACTTCTGTCATCCTGTAGTGCAGAAGGAGTGTGAGTTCTATGCATTCCTTAGGAATTGCATGAAACGAATCAGTGGGACTGATATAAGGAGATAAATGGCCTTAAAGCTTTCCACACTGAAGTGTCAAACTGCATTGCAAGAAGGTCTCTGTTCAATGGCCATCCAACTTTGGGTCTGTCTTAGCTCGTTAGGGATTTTCTTTCTTGACCTTGGTGTTCCTTAGGTTCATGCAGGTCTGCCCAAACTCTTCTTGAGAAGCAGGTTTGGCTTGTAGTATATTGTTCCAAACATGTACTGACAAGATCAGCTTGGAATATTCCACACTGGTCTAGGATAATATGTAGTTTGGTGGGTTGTTGTGTGCTGTGTCTGGCTTCTTGAATTATGACTCCCCCTCTTTACCCCCACTGTATTTGAATAACTTTAATTTGAAAGATACATTGTTTACCCCTCCATCCTTAAAGTGAGAGTCATGGTTCTCTCGCAGGAAATTGAGATGTATGTTTGAATTTACTTATGCTGAAGAAGGCAATAAATCCCAATAAATGGAAGTATTAAACTTCCACTGCATATGCCATAGCCACTAGGGTATGATGTGCACAGTACTGACATTTCTCTGAGATTGTGATCTCTGCCAACTTCATGATGGTATCTCTGAGGAAATAAAGTAGTCAGTGTATCTTGCCAGGGCAGGATTCTAGAATGATGAATTTCTAGTGGTTTTTTTCTTAAAGCAAGTCTTAACACCTGAGTCCAGTGCCAGTGAATACCCTGAGCTTCCAAGTAGAACTTTTTTTTTTTATCACTCTCCCAAAGTATCCTTCAGCAACTGTTTTGTGGACACGTGAGAGGCTGCACACAAATTTCTGGATGCTACTATTCAGGCTCAGTGCCTGAAAACTAGGTCTTGCAGCCCAAAGCTGTGACACTATGCTTGGTGTACCTTTTTTTGGTCTTTATATGATCAAGATTTGAAAAGCAAGCAAATAAGTTCGGTGAGTCCATGAGGTGTATAATGCTTTTTCTCTACCTGCTGTCATGCAGTTTGTGCCATTTGGAGGTTTTTTTTTATTACTAGAGAAAATAATCACCAAAGATAGCCATAAAAGCTCCTTAGTCCCACACCCTCTTAATTACTTCTTACAGAAAAACTCTGGGAAAGTCTGCATGTGCTCCACAGTGTAATTTCTGTTAATAGAATAGCAAAAAGCTTGGTTTTGTAACTCTGCCATAAATGCCTGTTATGGCCCAGCTACACTTGTATTTAACTATTGACTTTTTCTAGATCACTGCACTTGCAATATAGTTAAATATAGTTCGAATCAATATTAAGCATTTCAATTAAGTGTGCTGATATATTTAAAATTTTTTTTCACCCTTTTTTGGTGTCTTGTATAGGGCCTGGTTGTGGAAATATATAAGGATGTAATGTTTAAATTTAGTTGATGTTCTTAAGTTTGGTTTTTTGTTTCGTTTGGAAAGCTTTATCTTCCTGCCCAGAGCTCTTTGAAACAGAGCTCGAGATTTTTTATTTTTTTTTTAGTTTGTGTATACTGGGAGCTAATCATGGATAGATCTCGAAAAAGTGCTCTAATATTTTTCACAATTGATATTTATTTAGCATCTATTTAATTTTGTTTCAGGATTCTTTCTCTCTGTGTCCCCTCCCTCCCAGCTTGTTCTTTCCCCAGCAGTCAAATTCCAGGAGTGTGTGTTGGAGATGGAGTTTTTTGATGCTCACAGAACTCTGCCATGAAACAATTTGTAGATAGTTCAAACTTGAGCTTGGTGATGGTTGGTGACTCTCTGCAATGTTTAATCATAACTTGGTGTTTTGAGAGGCTTGTTTCTCTTGCACCATGTGTTTGCTATAAGCAATGTTGATTTTTTAAAATTTCGTTTTAAAAATTTTATAGCTGATGAAATGTGATTTGAATTTGACTTATCTCTCTCCAGTGTTCAAAGGTAATAATAATAATAATAGATTGTTAGAAAGAAGCATTGCTTCTTTCTTTTGTTAGCTAGGGACACACAACTTCAACTAGCTGATAGCAGCAGTAACCTTGAGACAGTGTAGAACAATAATAACAACAAATAGCACAGCTGCAGCATGATAACAACTTCTTGGATTCTACTTCATAATTCTGAAGAATCTTTATTTAAAATAAATACAGTAAATGTCACCTTGCCTACCTAGTGGAAGCAGTGAATATGTGGAGCATGATCTGTAAAAGACATGAGGTACTATGCTTGTTTGGGACTGGTTTAATTCTTCCCATTCTTGGTTGCTTTGTAACTTTCGATTGATGAAGGTGTTGAACAAAAACTTGAAAATAAAATTTTGTGAGAACAGTCCTGTATTTCCATATCCTGAAGCCATATACCTGGGTTATCAGAAAGCATAGCCCCTCCTGTCATAAGTTGGTATCTACATGAACAATCTATGGAGATTGTACTCTCAAAAATGGGCAGCTTGTTGAAGGGAAGAATTACAATAATTGTCCATAATAAAAGAAAAAATTAATGCACATTAAAACCATTCATAATTATTATATGTTAAAAGATTTTAAGTTTTGTCAAATTAATCTTCTAAAAATAGTATTTTATTTCAGGAAGTCTGTAAGTGACCAAACAGGCTCATCACAGCCATGCAGATAGCTGGCATTTGCAGCAGTAGTGATGACAGAGTCTGTGTGGCTGAATGTCAGTGTGTTCCCATCACTGACATGGATCTTTGTCTTCTGGCCTTTTTTTGTTCCTTTCAAGTGTGAAATATGAAACTTATTAGAGATTAAAAAGTAAAATGAAATTTATTGCACTCAGGTATTCAAGTATAGAGACAAAATGAAATGGTTATGAAGTAATTAAGAAAAGTCACTACTACAAAATCATAGTCTCAGGACTATGGAAGTCACCTTGGAAGACAGGACACTTCCTTCTTTTTAAAATTAAATAGTTAAATAGTTTTGTTTTGTTTGGGTTTTTTAATGCACATCTCTTAAAAATTTGTATTTAGTTAACAGAATTGTCAATTCAAAGAAACTGATACTCCACTGAAAATTCTGTATTTTTTACTTTGTAAAAGAAAAAAAGCCACATTGGTATTTCATATATTACGATTCTGTTAATTCTCTCTTTTATCTAAAAAAATGTGATTGCTTTTTCTTTATAATGAAACTTTGTGTGTGTAGAATCTCTGTAAAAAAATATCTATTTCAAGTGGACACTTAAAAATGTAAATAAGTGTTGCTACATACATTTATTTTACATAAAAGATATCTTTATGGTAACAGAGTAATTAAATTTCTTCCCAGATAATGAAACTGCTGTCTATACACTGATGCCGATGGTTATGGCTGACCAGCACAGGTAAGAGATTCTTTAAATTTACCTTTTCTTTTTTTTAAGGTCTGAAAAACCCAGCCTGTTTGCTGAAGTCCTAGCTCCTAAAGCACTCTCAGAAGTCCAGCTGCTGAATTGCTGAGTTGTCACTGACTGTGTGCATCCCAGCTTAATTTTACCTGGTTTGATTTATGCCATAGATCGGAACTGGGATTTGTTCTGTTGAGGCACATGGGAAAATTTGTCATAGGATAAGAAAAAAAGTGTTGTTTTGTAACTGTGTCTTAATTCTGAGTGTTTATTTATGGGTGACATAGAAGCTCTTAGTCTCATTAGACATCTGGAATTCCTCAGCTGTTTCTCTTACTGAGTTGTCCTCAAAGTGCTTGGAACCAGAGGCTGTATAATGCAGCTAAGTGATGCTTCCTTCACATGAATTTTTGTAGGGAAGCAGTCAGTAACTCTTACTGCAAGAGAAAGCTGCTTTTCCAGCCAGGATAAACATTTGTTCTGCTATGTAGTATTTTGAGATCCCATGCAAGGGTTTTAAATTATGTGATCAGCCCATTACTGGAAGTTGAAAGGTCCTATTTAAATTTTTTATCCTGATCTTATATCCTTCTACTTCATCATCATGATTTCACATACCAGTGTTCCCTCTGAACTTTGCCTATGTTTGGGAAAACTGTTGGATATGTGGTTGGGATGATTGTGATAAGGGGGAAAATGGGAATTTATATTTTGTTTAAACCAAAGCTGTTGAAATGCTTGTTTTTAGTATTTGTAAAGAAGCTATTTGGTTGTTTGGTCTAATTCTTACTAGTTTACATACTTACTTACTAGTTTGAAACAGTTACCCAGTGTCACAGTTCATTTTTTATGTATAGTAAGAAATGGAAAGGTATTCTTTATCAGCAAATGCTTAAAAACTATGTGATCTCTTAGTAATTAGTTGTATGGAAAAGAAATAGTGATTAAGTAAAGAAATAGAGTACTTGTGTACAACTTAGAGTATGAACTTTGCTTGAATACTGTGAGCTATTTTAAAATTAAAAAAATATTTTTCTATTTGAAGGTCTGTCTCAGAGCTGCTGTCAAATTCAAAATTTGATGTGAATTATGCCTTTGGACGTGTGAAGAGAAGTTTGCTCCATATTGCAGCAAAGTAAGACTTACTTGAGTCCAGTCCAGAAGTTAACAATGAAAATATTGCCACAAATCTAAGGCACCAATGTAAGCTGGAAAACTCTATAGTGTCAGTTAACATTTTGTTTTCACACTTTTTGTATCTTGTTTGTTCTTCCTAGTAATGTCCCTGCCTCATAAGGAGGATTTTACACATGGTATCAAATGGCTCTCCAAATTCCAGTGAAGGAAGTCTGGCTAGCTTTTTTACCTTTCTGTGAAATCTCAAGTCTTTTAAAAAAAATGGAGCCACGATGTGCATCCTGTATAGCTGGGTTACTCTTGCCTTTGTAGAGGCCTGAGAACTCTCATTTGCAGGTGCTGATTGTTTTTGAGGTATTCTAAAACAGTGGGAGGTGTTTGGATGTTTGTTGGGAAGCAGCTGATCCAAAGTACTTCATGTGACCATAACTAAAGGGAATATAACTCAGGAGCTCACTTCTAATAAATTTTGTATCCTGGCTAGAGGGCTTCAGTGCAAATTTTGATCTACATTATTTATTGTTTGTATAGCTCTTCAATGGGATGACTCCATTTAAATGTAACTCTGCCAAGAAACAGACAGGTTACCATCATATAAATAGAAATTAACCAGATAGTGTTTGACATGACCTTTCAGGAAACTAAACTTTAAACTGATGAATGAATGCTCTGTATTTATCTCCCCTTTTAAATATATTGAAAGTTCTTACATTTAAACAGTTGAAAAAGTGCAAAAAACAACAAAAAAGGAAATAGTAGTAGTACTGCATATATATACCAGTATTTGGTCACAATAAAGGTGGAAATTCCAACTTCTTAAACAGACTATTAGAAATAGCTGTTTCCCAACTATTTCATCTAAGAATTACATAGTGCTTATATAAAATTTACTTAAGGAAGTACTTACAAAAATACAAGCAAATTTTTAGCATATCTTTTAGAATTATATTTGAAAATACATGGTAGTTCCTGATTCTAAAGATACAAGAAGTTGTGTTACACTTAGTTTCTGGATTGTCTTTTATCTTGATTTAGTTATTGGGTCACAAAGGGGTCATCAAGCTGCTGGTTTTGCAGCATACTGTACAGTTAGTCTTCAGTTTCTTTGGGTTGCTGTGTAGCAGTTCTGATGTTGGGAAGATTTGTAAAAATTGATTAGCTGGTTGCAACAGATACAAAAGTACTCTATTTATCTTTTCAATCAGCTCTTCCTCTTCAGGAGCAAGATAAATATGTAATGCAGAGTTTCTGTCCTCTTAGTGGCATTGGTTATCCTGAAAAGCTGCTATATTATGTAAAGTAAAAGAGTTCAGCTCTTTATTACAGGTTCAAAATTGCTAGCAAAGAAATATTTGTACTAGCAAATAAATATTTGTACAAGTTTTAGAATTTTCCTGATATTCAAACTTCTAAACATAACTTCCAGACACAGAAGCATAATAAGCCCCAAGAATCTCTAATGGAAAATTCGGTCCTGTTAATAGATTAGGGATGAGGGAGGTGAGAGGAAATTGAAATCAAAACTTAAATAGTTTTGTTTATAGTTTAAAGAATTAACAGTCCTAAAGACTCACTGTTGTGTTTTAAAGTCATTAAAATCAAAGAGAAGGCTGGCATTTATTCATTGCTACCAGTTATATTTGGTCACTTCTCACTGCATTAAGTGACTATCCTTTAGCTTTGTGTAGCCTGAATTATGAGGGTGTAAAACAATTTTATGTCAAGATGTTCTAGTGAGTGTGATCTGTACATAATATTGCTGTTGTCTTTATGCCAGTATCGATTGGTAAATATCCTTGTTACAGTTTTACCCTTTCTTATTTTCTTTTAGCTGTGGATCAGTTGAATGCCTTGTTCTATTATTAAAAAAAGGAGCAAATCCAAACTATCAGGACATCTCAGGATGTACTCCACTCCATTTAGCAGCAAGGAATGGGTAAGTTTTTAAAATCTTTAAACTCTTAAAAAATTTTTGCCTAATGCACTTGAGCTGGCATGTTCTGTAATATTTTTGCATAGTTAAAAAAATGCCTTTGGTTTTCACTTTTGAAAATAGAGAACATGGAGGTTAAAATCCTTATTTTGAGTATTCACAGAGTAATATTTTATAAATAGTAAGTCATGTCTGAAATACCAATTCCAGTACCAGTCATTTTAGTGTTTTCTGTTAATCAGGGGTGTGGTGGTGTTGAAAGGGGTCCCAGGACCAGGGAAGAGACGAGAATGTTGACTCCATGTTTCAGAAGGCTGGTTTCATTATTTTATGATATATATTTTATTAAAGCCATACTAAAAGAATAGAAGAAGGAATTTCATCAGAAGGCTTGAAAGGAAAGGAAAAGAATGGAAATGGAATGATAATAAAATCTTGTGAGTGACCACACTGTCTGAGACAGCTGGACTGTGTTTGGCCATTAATTAGAAACAACCACAGGAGACCAATCAAAGATGCACCTGTTGCATTCCACAGCAGCAGATAATTATTGTTTACATTTTGTTCCTGAGGCCTCTCAGCTTCTAAATCCTAAGGAAAGGATTTTTCATAAAATGTGTTTGTGACACAGGGGCATAATGATTCTTACAACAGTAATTGAACAAGGGATCCGTTCACCTTCCAGTTAGCTGAGTAAGAAGAGGTTTTGTAGGGCTTGGAGGGGGTCAGAGACTTCTGATTTTTCTGAGATAGTGTCTCTAAGAAAATTTTTCCTGCAAGAAAAGGAATACAAAATTGGCACAGTGTTAGGAGAGAGGCAGAGAAAGAACTCTAAACCAGCAAGCAGGTACCTTTTTAAGATCCTACTTCTGGAACTGTAGTATGTGAAAACATGCAGCTGTGAAGGTAATGTTCTCTTTTTTCTTTTTAGGACATGTGTGTGATACAATAACTGAATTGTATCACAGCTGGTACTTCAGGTGAGGAGGTGGTAGTGTTTAGTGGCTTCTGGGTATGTGTGAGGTCTATTTGTAGGAGGGGAAAGAAGCAGGCAAATGGTTTATGATGAAATGCAGAAAAGCACACAGGAGACAGTTATGTGGAAATGAGTTATAAGAAGGGTGTGAAAGGTACCAAATAAAAAGGAAAAGCAAAATAAATTTGTAAAGGTAAAGCACTTAGAGCATTAAAAATGTTAAAAAACCAAACAAAACATGAATTAGGAAAAAATACCTCTACTTTTATTAAGAAAGTGCTTGTACTTAACAAGGATTTGCATAGTTTTACAACGACTGTCTCACTAGGTAATGATTTAGTGGCGTACTGTAACAATGTCCACTGACATGTACAGGCAGCGGTGAACTTCATGGACTTCTATTAGCTGAACTCAAGCTTTTTGTCTTGAAAGGGTAGTTCATGCAGAGCTGAAACTGTTAGAGTAGTGGTTAAGTGCTTCTGCACTTTCCACAAAAGCAGCTATGATTTTAGCTCTATGTTGTTGTTTGCTACCCTTGCACTGTCTGAGACTCTGTGAAGATCAGTTCTCTCTTTCACAAGCTCAGTACTGTACTCTTTATAAATTGGAACCACCTGTTATGCTTAGAACAATCATAAATTAGAGTTAGTGGAGCTCTAAGAAGATATTTAGTCTTTGTAAGTGATTTTCCCTGACTGGATTTTAATGTGTTCTTTTGCTTACAGCCAGAAAAAATGTATGAGCAAGCTGCTGGAATACAGTGCAGATGTCAACATTTGTAATAATGAAGGCTTGACTGCAGTAAGTGCTATTAATTATCACGATGTTCATAAAATGAATGAAGAACTTGGAGATTCTTGGTTTTTAAGCTTTTGCTATCTTACACATCAAACCAAGCTGCTGTGTGTCCAGTGCCATCAAGAATCAAAAAATGTGATCAAAATACCTAAGCATATGATTGTATTGTTCAAAGCTTCTCCTAATATTATGCAAAGCTTCTCTTTGTGAAAGTGTTGACAATAATACAGCCAGGCTTGAAATAATTTTTATGGTATATATATACACCATTGCTAAAGGTGTGTGTCATCATTTTGTATTTAGATTCATTGGTTGGCTGTCAATGGACGAACAGAATTGCTTCATGATCTTGTTCAGCACGTCAGTAATGTAGATGTTGAAGATGCCATGGGACAGACAGCCCTTCATGTAGCTTGTCAAAATGGACACAAGACAGTAAGTTTCTAACCTGTATGAACACAATTGATTTGTGAAGAACTTGGTAACGCCTCAAAGTTGTTGTGGTTTTGTTATAAACTTCAGAGTAGTAATGCACATGATAATGGCTACAAGTGTGAAGAATGCTGTTGTTTGTCTTAGTATTGACTGCATGCACTTCTTTGGGAGCAGTTTATTCTTGTGGAGCTGATTGATCTCAGTGCCTATGGGAGTTGAGATGACTTACTGTATGCTGTTCAGCTCTTCTGCAGTGCTGTTATTGGCTTGTTAATATCAAGTTTTTATGTAATGTTAAGTGTTTGAAAATGTTTTGCCTTATTTTTCAGAATATGTTTAATTCATAATTGTGTAAGCTATTATGTGATTTTGAAATCTGAAATATTAATTTACTGTGAATAAAAAATGAAAACAGAGTTGGATCAGTTACAGTTTAACTTTAGAAGCAAACAAGTTCAAATAAACTCTTCCATTATTGATCTGTGTGAATAATTTTTATGTCTGGCCTTGCATTAGGGCTGACTATTTATATTCAGAGTATAAGTTTGGATACTTTACTTGAACTGCATTAGAGCCCTATAGAGTTATACAGATTGCCACTAGAACTATTTACTACTAAAAAGAATAAATTGTAATTCTGTCTAGATCCTTTCTGTTGTTTGTCATTGCTGGATTTTAGAAGGCCAAATTCTGAAAAACAGTTACCTATAAATATAGAAAATTTATGTGACTGAAATACAACACAAGTTATTTGAGAGTCTGGTCAATGTTTTCATATTTTAGACATGCACTAAATATTTGCAAGCCAGCAGGGTTTTCCACTGCTCTTTTTCTAAAGGTGATGTTTTGTTCTCTTGTAGACAGTGCAGTGCTTGCTGGACAGCGGTGCAGACATAAACAGGCCGAATGTTTCTGGGGCAACTCCGCTTTATTTTGCTTGCAGGTTATATACTTTTAACTTTTGAATACTAACCTAAACATATTTTTTACCCTTTTGCAATAACTGATTAGAAGTTACAAAATACAGGAAATATAACAGCTGACTGGTGTTTAATCTTGTCTCATTTTTGAGTGTAGTTTAGTGTCTTATCAAAATACTTAGGTTAGGACTGCATGCTTATGTACCTCTTTCTAACAGACATGTTAAACACATACCTGTTCAAGTTCTAGCATGAGTCATAAATTGATGACTGCTGAACCCTTTTCTGAAAAAATGAATTCTGCCAACTTAGATTATTTTGAGTACAATAAAACCAGAACCTTTTATAAGGCAAGTTTGGCTATTCCTTAATGTACGGTATGGTATTACAGTATACATGAAATGTGCATATATGTGTCAAAATTACAATATTGAATTAAAATGACATTGTTGCTTTGATCAATTATGCTTTCTTGATAGTTATATTTCAAAATTAAACACATATGATAAATGATCTTTTGTTTAATTAGAGCATTTCTGCAATTTGTTAGAAACATGTACAATTTTTGCAATCCCTGTGCTTTGATTACAGGTTAAATGGTTCACATAAGATTAACTGTTACTATAAGCAAACGGAGAAATGGACTGACCTGCTGGTCTGCAAAGAGTTACATTCTGGGAGCTGTGGTCTCTGGAGTGTTGACTTGTGGCAGTTAAGAAGGGAAGTGGAGAATAAATAGCTGCTAGCCTTGGTAATTGATTTAGGGACTGGTATTTGTACACACTTTAAAAGAAGTAAGCAGCTTGTCATGGCTTGGAGGTTTTTCACAAGAAGGGAATGTGGCAAGTACAGGAGTTATATTCCTTAGAAATTACCAAATAGAGCATTTGGCAGGATAGAATGAACAGGGTGTGTGCTACAGCAAACCTGGAAAGAAAGGTTGTAGGTTCCTGATGACAGGGAGGGCAGGATGTGGTAGCAGTGGCAGGTGGTAGCTGCAGGGAGGGTATCAGTATTCAAAGTCTGAGTCTGAAGCACCTGTTTTGTCAATGTGTTGGGTTGTGCCCTTAGTCTAGAGAATTACAGTGAAGATGCTGCAAGCAGGCCATTAGTCTTAGCTCCTTTCTGACCTTTAGTGTTTATTTGCATTGGGATAAAGTCTGGTACATTAGATTAACCTGTTGGCTTCCTGGGCTGGAAGGACAGGACTGAGGAGCACTCATCTGTGAGTTAGTGAGAGAATATTGAGTGAAGCTCCCTCTTGGCCCTCAGCTGTTAGTTGTCACTTTACCTGTGCACTTTCTGAACTGATAGGCTGCACCCATCAGGCTGAGGATGCAGGCAGCCTCTTGTATGTTCCAGGATGCCAAATACTCGTATCCATTGGTGTAAAGGGTGTACTGCAAACAAGCTTGAGGATTAAAACTTCCCTGAAAAAAACTGTATCTCTAACTTTAATTGCTATATCTTTTTTTATCAGTCTTTCATTTCACCCTTTAGATGCTTCTCTGTTATGTTTGGCAGTATGTGCACTGAATGCTGGTGAAGGCAATATTCAAGTAATTGTTCCATGTGTTTTTAATGAAGTAAATCTCTGATCACCAGTACTCAATTTCTCATTTTTTCAGAAGAAAGGATTTGGGAAAGTGTTGAGAGGTATAAATAGTTGGTTTTTCTTTTTTCTAGGCAATGCTGGCATGTTGGGAATTTTTTTACTCGATGGAACTAAGGGTCCTATACAACCTATAAGCAGATTAGTGAATAGACTTTGAATGCAAAAGTAAAAATCATGACTTCTAGAGGCTATGCAAGACATTATAGATAGAAATTAGAGCCATTTGAGTGATGTATTTATCTCTTGTACAAAAATAGAATTATCAATAAAAATATGTTGCTAATATTTTATTGATGATTAAAGCACAATTAGATTGTTTTCCCCCACATATGGTAGAAGTGAGCAAAGAACTTGGCAAAGATAACTTCCTCTGTGAAGTAAATTAGGATGTAAATTGAGAAAGAGCTCTCTTTTTGCAGGAAATGCAGCTCATAAATATTTGAGGCAAGGCTAAGATGAATCATTTCTGAATGATGAGAGTGACTCTGACTTCATAAATAGCCTGAATTTTGCACTACTCTTTTGCAGTAACTGTTTTCTTCTAGCTTATGTTGGTTTTGTTTGTTAGATGCAATAAAGACAGATTTATGACTCAGATCATAAATGCTCTCTTAACTGTCTTTCTTCTCTTTTGAATAGCCATGGTCAGAGAGACACTGCACAAATTCTTTTGATGAGAGGAGCCAAATATTTACCGGACAAGAACGGCGTTACTCCACTGGATCTCTGTGTACAGGTATTAAGTTAGCAACAATTTTTCAGTGAATTTTTCTGACTTACTACAGTGTCACCTGATAATTATTACTTTTTCTTATTCTTAAGGCCTCTAAAAGATGGTAGTCCTTTGGCAAAACAAGTGCAAAACGTAATTTTAATAATGAAATTGATCCTATAGGCAGGTTCATAATTTCTACCCTTTGCATAAGTCAGATGCAAGAATCATGAGAAAGAGTTTCCAGAACTCCATTTGACTAGAAAGTTTTGGAATCCTTGGTATAATGGTAATACACAATTTAGGTGCTTACCTATTAACAAGAGGTAAAGGCATGTAGAAATGAGTGATTTTTTTTAATCTCAAATAATAGATTTTCTTTTCTCTTGAGGAGATGTTGCTATCAAAAACAAACAAAACTTACATGGTGATGGCTCTTACTTTTCAAAGAAATTTCCATATCTGAACGAGGAACAAAATTCTTACATATTTCCAAGTAATGTGACATTTTCAACTGCAAAACAATTTCCTCATCACCTACTGCTTGTACTACTTCCTAAAGTGACTTTTTTGATTTGTGAACACTTACACTTTTTTCTGTCAGATCAGTTGCAGGTCAGTGGGTAAATAACATGATTGAATGGAAGCCTTTGAACCTTTGCTAGTAATCAGACTAGAAAACTGAACTGAAAGCTGAAAAAACTAAATCACTGGAATGAGTGGACATCACACTACCTTTGTGCATGTCATTAATTTGTCAGGATAAAATTTTTATTTTAATTTTTTTTCTGTATTTTCAGACTATTTCAACCTCAACATATTTAATTTCTGAGGTGTCCTCATGTGCCTTGCACTTGAAATAGTTGTGTGTATGTGCAGGAGTGTGTGTCTCCAAAAATATCTGTGGGATATTTTTGGAGTGTTTAACTCTGAAAGCTTTATTTCATAGGCTGTCTGAGGAGGACCTTGATCCAGTTAGGTTACTTACAGTCTTTCTCTTTGCATATAAGAAACCAAGTCCTCAGCTCTGGTCACTGAGAAGTGCCAGACCACTATACTATTTCAGTGCTGACTTGATTGTGAAATTCCATCAGATGTTTTTTTCTTTGCTATGGCAGAATGACTTACCATTACATAAAGCCACATGGAATCTGATCAGTTTCAAGGTTTTCTGCAGCCACAGACCTGTAAGACAGTATATGGCAGGAGAGGTTTAGATTGGATATTAGGAATAATTTCTTTGTGGAAAGGGCTGTAAAGCATTGGAGAAGACTGCCCAGGGAAGTGGTGGAGTCTCTACCCCTAAAAATGTTTAAAAAAATAGTGGATATGGCACTTGAGGATGTGGTTAAGTAGCATATGTAGGGGTGGTGCCAGGCTAATGTTTGGTCTTGATGATCTTAAAGGTATTTTCCAACCTAAATGATTCTATACCAGTGTGTGCTTAATGGTAGAGCTGTTATTTTTTATGATTAATGTTTTGAGTTTCTGCTTCAGTCTCCAGTTTTGCAATCCCTAGGGCACATTTTTACACATAAAACTTATGTTAATTTTTTTTAGGTGTGAGTAGTGACACCTGGTGTTTCTTTGTAGTGATGATCTTACTGTGTTTGAGATCATGCAGTATACAAGTTCATGATGCCAAGCAAGAATGGGGAAACAATATGTTTTCTTTCTTTTTACTTTGTTGGTTTTATTCTATGCTTAAAAGTTTGTTTTTCAAACAAACACATGCTTTCAGAAGACTGAAATTATAGACTCATACACTTCTTGCAAACATTACCTTGATCTTGAAGATTTGACTTTCGTTAATTTTTACAGAATCTGGGTGGGTTTATTTTGAATACTTAATTTCTTGGTACCAGAAACAATTAAATTAATCTTTTTAATGTAGGGTTTTCACTGAGATAATGTCAACTGTCATTCACAGAGGAGTCCCTGAAGTTGCAGCAGTTAATACATTACATGGTCATCTTCCCAGAGTAGAAGTTCATGCATTTTCAGGTGTTAGGTGTCTGCTTAAAAATGCAGCTGTGTTAAAGAAGATTTGATACAAATAAATCACAAAATCAAGTTATTTTCTTTCCAGAAAACATTTTTTCTCTGAAGGGTGGGAAGTTAGTTTAAGGCACATTCTAAGGAATTATACTTGTGTATTGATTTTAAAGTTAAGTAACCCTTTCATGGGTTTATCCTATTTCTTCCTGTAACAAGTCAGATATGTGTCCTATGAACCTTTAGAAAATGTTTGTTCTGAATAATTAGATTCTGGGTGTAATTAAGTAGATATCAGCAGGAGGAAGTGAAATGAAGTATTGCACTGTTTTTAATCTCTGGTGATTGCTAGCTGAAGTGCTGTTCAACTGTACGTTTATTTTGGTAAGTAGGAAAATGTTTTAAGAAACAGAAAAATGGGAATGGATATATGTGAGCCAGTATACTGAAAAAAATGGATTCTGTCTTCTTCCAAACATTTTGGGATACCTAACTTCGCTACATTTTTTGAATTTCAAATTATTTTAGAATAGTATTTCTCCAGATAAAAAAACCTGTTATCCTTAATAGATGTTATTGCCTGTAATAGTCTAACTCTCAATTTTAATGTTCCTTTTAATTAAAATGTTTTCATAGGGTGGTTATGGAGAGACTTGTGAAGTCCTAATACAGTACCATCCTCGGCTTTTCCAGACAATAATTCAAATGACACAGAATGAAGATCTGCGGGAAAACATGGTAATGTGAGATTCTGTGTGTTATAGCCAGGATCTCTCTGTGGGGAGAGCTTAGTGCTTAATATGAGTGGCAGTCAGTACCACAGTAGTTGACCACTAGGTATCTTTCTTCCCTTGTGGAAAATGGGCACTCTTCACATAATTTTAAACACAAGAATTTGGAATTAAATGTAGGATCTGTTTTCATTTATTGTTCTAACTTTGGCAAAGTGATCTAGACAGTTTAAAGAGCAGACATTCAATACAAAGGTACTGGTAGGAGCATTCCTAGAGCATCCTATATATACAGTTAACTTTGTGTAACAGGGCCTATTTTCCTTCATTTAGTCATTATCTGCAGACATCCATTCTAGGATATGTCTTGAGGCTGAATCATCTGGAATTAACTTAAAAGTCTGTGGTATGAGCACTCATCTGTATGAAGTTGTCTTGTACAATTAGAGTGTAAAAGATTGCAGCCACAATTACATTTGATTATTATTTCTGTAGATGAATCTACTCTGTTTCTTTTTTAATGGTTCTCTTACACCTTGCTTCTTTGGTTATTGTGGGGCAGTACAATCTGAAGCAAAGAAAAATCAAGGAAAAAGGTTTTGTTTCTTAATTGTGTAAGGGAAGTGAAGCATGGGATGCCTCTTCCCCCTTGTAAATTTAGCTTGCTGTGGACTTTTAATACATTAGTTGTTTTAAAATGACTGTAAACTACCTTACAGGCTGTAAAAAAAAAAAAAAAGATTTAGTAAGGTGTTGGCTGCCAATTTACTTAATTTAGTTTGCTAGATTTTTGATGTTTTCATTTTCTCTATAACTCAATTACTTCCACTATAACACTGAGGATTTCCAAGTCAGTGTTTAAATTTCTGAGGCAAGGTTGAGTTTTACAGAGTGAAATGATGCAGGTGAGAATTCTCAAAGTGTGTGTTAGATGTGAGGGGAGATGTTATAGATGATTTAAATTGAAAGAGAAAGAACTAAAACAATGTAACAAAAAGACCTTTTGTTTATTGTAGAAGTGAAGAAAAAAGTGAGAAAAATTTTTCATCTGTCTGAGTAATGGTGGAGCTGTGTGCAAAAACAAGATCTTAATGAGGGTGTATATAAAATATATTAGCTAATACATGGTATAGTTCTGCCTCATTGCCAAAATGTGATCATATATTGAAAATTATTTTCTGTGGCCAAGTCTGAGCTGTTCTGCTTAATCTTGGGTAATGACCAGTGCATATTAGCTGGAAGGGATGGCATAAGGAAACTGGATATGTGTTACAAGTCAGGACTCACATTTTAAATGTCATAACTTGTTCTTATGAATTAATAATACAGGGTTAAGCATTCAGTGTTTGTAACATTCTGTAATGTTAAATACCCTGTAGTACATGCATTGACACTAGAATGTGTACCTTTGCACATCTGTAATCTTTGTAAATGATAATGAAATGTTCACTGAGGCTAGATTAGAGGTTGTACAGTATACATATACATTATAATAATGCTTGGGTGATGGTGTTCTACATAATGGATAAATTATTGTTGATCTGATGCTCCTTGACACAATGCAATTGTTTTTGTTTGAATCCTTCAGTTGCGGCAGGTTCTGGAACACTTGTCTCAGCAGAGTGAAAGCCAGTATCTTAAAATCTTGACAAGTCTTGCTGAAGTTGCTACAACAAATGGTCACAAATTGCTCAGGTAAGTGTGAGGTCACAAGTTGATAAACTATGCCACAGTTAGTGCCACTTAATAGTTTTAATAGTTCAAACTATCTGATGCTCAGCACATGCTGGAGTAGATGGATCTCAAATCTGATTTATATGATAATGTCTGTTTAGATCACTGTCTTCACAAAGACTTCAAGAGAAAAAGTTGGTCCTTGTATAGCTGCTGGTATCTAGAAGCTTGAGTTGCAGAGAAGTGTATTTTTTGTTTGGTTATTTTGGCTATGTCAGTCCTAGGAAGGGAAACTTTTCAGACAACTGTCTTCCCTTCCACAATTTTACTTTTTTACATTCTTCTTTAGTATGCTTGAGGAGAGTTTTGTTACTTCAGACACCTGTCTCATGTTTGCTGGCTCTGGTTGCCTTACATGGCTACTAATATATATGAGATTAAAAATTTCGTCTATCAGTGTGCTGTCTCAGCAGCAGTAGCCTGAGGAGATGCATGACACAGGCAAGCATATTTATCTGGTATGCTTTCTTAGTTTTTGTGGCATCTGTTTGAGTTTGTGCAAAACACTGTCTGCAATTTGTTGGAGCATCTTACTCTTTTCAACATCCAACAGATTTTGGTGTAACCTTTATGCTTTCCTAGAAAATCTTTACTGAAAGAGTCAAGGGTCTGAAAGCATGAGTGAAGTTCCTTATTAACATGTTTTAGATGGCATTTTTGTAAAGAGAGCTTTGAAAGTGTTCTGTAATGAGAGAAACCTGTCAGCATAGGTTGTAGAGGATTATGACTTGGGAAGCTTTTTTTTTTCACTGGGGCTGGGGTCTGAGGAGCCCATCAGTGAGATGGAAAATAAGTAGTATATTCTTACTCCTAAATACTTTATTTTTCTTCCCCATTAATCATGTTCAATTTAAATGGAGCTTCTAGATAGCAGGTCAGAACTCCTGGATGATTGTAGGAAATTCATTACACCATTAATAAATCTTCTTCTGGTGGCTGTTCACTTTGATGAATTAATGTAAAGGTCTGAATCCATTTAAACTTGGGGGTTAAAGTGTGTAGACATTAGTGGAATTTTGTTGCTGCAAAAATAACTTTCTGAAGAATTTCTGCTGTTGCAGTGTGTATCAGCTTAACTTGTAACACATTCCTTTTTGTCTCCAGACTTCCTTAGAGCCAATAGATCTACCACAAATAAACTGTGGTAAGGTGTAAAACCATAGTGCAGGAAAGGGTTTCAAACTTGCTCTGTATAGGGACATTATTGGAAGTTGTGGTAGCTGGATGACATCATAGAGGTAGTATTTTGTTGTTTAGATTTGATTTGTTACTATTACTGCTCTTCTGATTAGAGCAATGCTCCCTCAGTGTGGCTGTAGAAACAGTAGCTCTGTGCCTCTACTGTCTCTGAGTTTGAGCCTCTGTGTGCTCCTGTATGACTGGGTATGGGTGGGCTGGTGGAGGCTGAAGACAGGATCAAAGGGTTGCATTGCAATGGCTGAGAACTCAGTTCCAGACATGCCAGTACTTGGAGTGTCCTATGGACTCTTACTGGCCAGCTTCTCTTTGGTACTTTGTAATACAGAAATGTGATAGCAAAAGAAAACAATTCCAAGACAGCTTCACAGATGCAGTTTTGAAAAAACTGTGTCTCTTTTCTCTCCAGTTTGGTTTCCTGGCAGAAGCAGTGAATTACTACTTCAAGAAATATTTCTCAGTTGTTTTTTTATAAAAACAATGGGGATTAACATAGTACTTGGTAGTACTGTGAGCATGGGCCTCTTTCCTCTCTCTCCTTCTTCCAACAAATGTGTAAAATGTACTTTGTACTTGAAAACCTCCAATAGTGATATTCTTGCATGGCTGAACTTGATATAATCTCTATTATTATTATTTCCTGGGTACTAACCCACAACCAGTTGCTTTTGGATTTGTCTATTGTTTAGTTCAAAATTATCTAAAATTGTCTCTTGTAATGCTTCTAGCAAGTATCCAGGAGTGCCACTAAATTTTTTCCTGAAGACTTTGGCCTTGAGTACAAGCAAAGACCCTGTTTTACTTAGCATTATCTTCACCAAGTATTCCCTTTTTCCAAGAAAATAATTGACATGTGACATGATTTGGTCTTGCTGGTGCAGGTTAGGACTAGATGAATGTTTACAAATGTGCCAGTAGAAGTTTCAGTAAACTATCAAAAGCCCTCTAAGGTTTTTTCTACATGTGTGGGTCCTTATCCTGGGCACCAGGAAATTTCACCAGGAAAACACTGCTGCTAAGACATGATAAACCTCACTTGAAATGTTAGAAGGTTTTATTTTTTTTCCTCTTTTCAATAGTTAACTTCTTGGGTTAGCTTAGCTTCTTTTATTCATAGATTCTTTTGGTATATAAGCAAAGATTTTACAAATGCTAGCTTTTAGCTGTGATGTGAGCTTCTGGTAACACAATTGTAGACTGTCAGTCAGGGGATTTTCTTTACCTTTAACTTAACATTCTTACTGTAGCACTGTTCGCTTTCTCTGTTCCTTTCTTAAATTGATTTACTGAATACTTACCAGGTTAAAGTATAAATTGTCACAAGAAAGTTGTGCTTTGTATGGTAGTTTGGTAGAATTCTTAGTACATTGCTTTTAAAAGGTAACTCACAGTCATTGAAATGTAGTGCTGAAAACAAATAGGTATTTTGCTGATGACATTGGGTGAATGAGATCATAATAAAGCTATGCTAGCTGTTACAACTATGTTTCAGCTTTGTGTATTAACAGATTTAATTTCAAGAGAGGTCTACAGCACCATATAAGATGTCAATTTTCTGGTGTTTACTGATCTGTCTGGGAAGCATGCTTTTAAGTTGCAAGTACTTTAAGGATAGAACTGAGTATGTGCTCACTTCTATAGTATTTATAAGTTAGTAGGTTTTGATAGAAAAATAATTAATTTCTTGTAGTTTGTTATGCATTCAAAACAGAAGAATTCTTACTTCTTGGGGTTTAAGAAAACCTAGTTGAGTTTGGTGGAGAATGCTCTGCTTGTGCATAAAGTAATGAATATCTCATATTTTGCACTGTTGGTACAGAGTTCAATGTTTGCTGGTTCAATTAAGGAGACATAAAACTTTTAGTGTATTTGTTGGATAAATAAATCACATAGTAGTGGTTTTGTTTAGTATCTTTTAAATTACATTTTTCTTGAATAGAAAAGTGGCATCCTTACCATCCTGATCCCTTGTCTGGTTGAGGTAGCTAATGGGCATCTAGAATAATAGCTGGTGAGGGTGGGCTGTGGCAGCATATCTGATCAGTCAGTAGGCTTTTACTGTTGGATGCTTTCTTTTCTGGGTTGAGAAACATTTTCATCTGGATATCCCAATTTGCTTCATGCACTGAGATCCTTAGGAAGTTGGATTTCCTCCCAGGGGTTCATAAGAAGTGCATTAAAAAAAAGGAAGTATTTTGAAAGATCTGAAATTTGCTGTTCTTACTTCTAGTTAAAGTTACCTCTACATGTTAGTAAAATCATAATGCTTACATTTGACTTCTGGGGCTGGTGCAGGAAATAAAAGTTAGAATTTTCTAAGGTTTGAAGCTTAGGGTTTTTTTGCAGCATATGTATCAGACCCTGCCTGACATTGCTTGCTCCTTATTATACTAAATTGTTTCATCTAGGAAAAGAAACTTAAACATGCCATTTTTTTCCCCCAGCTTGTCAAGTAATTATGAAGCTCAAATGAAGAGTCTCTTAAGGATCGTGAGGATATTTTGCCATGTCTTTCGCATTGGCCCATCCTCTCCCAGTAATGGAAATGACATGGGCTACAATGGAAATAAAACTCCAAGAAGTCAGGTGTTCAAGGTCAGAAAAGTATATGATGTTGTTAGGAAGATAGACGTTAAAGAGATGAATTTCACAAAGCATGCATTCATTAATCAGACATCTCATGAACAGGAAGTAAGTTTGGTTGATGTTCCCTTTTTAAGTTAAACCTACCTCCTTCTCCTGTATTTTTTTTTCCCACTGAATTAATTAATTTAGCCACTGATGCACATCTCATGTTATGATTTCTGTTTATTTCTTATTTAATAGATTGTTTGTTAGGTGTTGAAGGTTTAGCTACCCAGATAACCTTGGTAAATTTTGTTTTTACTTCTGTTAAGAGTATAGTAATATCAAAATATAGTGATATTAATATAATAGATTATATTAATGTAATTTCAAAATGGTAGTTGGAGATACACAGATGGACTGCTGATCAGTAAGCTTTATCCAGCTTCACAAGACAAATGGAAACAATTGAATTCTTGATCTGTTTGTTGTTCTCACTGTGATCATGAAATCTTTTCCCCAGTTGTTCTTGGTTTTTCTTATTACGTGCTTTGAAACATATCAGCTCACTACTACCCTTGCAAAGTTACTGATTTATTGCTGCTTTCAAACACATGATTTGGTAGTGGCCATTTAGAGGCTTAGTTCCTGAAGGTGTTTGGTACTTTTATGTTTGTTTATTAATGAATCTCTCTGTAGAAAGTCAAAGATTGCCTTTTTGTAAAGATGCCCCAGTTTCCTGTGTGCCACTCAGTCTTCATTGGATATACAACAGCCATATTTTTCACAGCACCTAATAAAAAAGAACTGCAGGGTAATTTTTCTTATCCCATCTTACTCCATACTCTTACACAGCACAGCTCATACCAAGAAATTTAGATGCCAGTAATTGAGGATTTTTCTTTCTTTTACATTTCTTCCACTGTGTTGTGAAAACAGTATTTTGAAATTGCTGCAATTATTTGATGATATATGTTCATCAGGTTACTTCTAAGGGGTTTTAAGACAGAGCTATATTGATAAGATTGTGGAAGATGATACTCTTTATTCCTGTTTATTCAGTGAAGTATCTGAGTTTTTGTTTAAATTTCTTCTCTTGGAAGGAAGAAAAGGAGTAGACTGTTAAAAAACGTGCAAGCACAAGTGTTTGTTCTTCTGGTAGCACAATAGTTTTAAGAACAAATTGATTTATATAATGAATATAAAACTAGTACTTGAGTCTGAACAAAATGTAATGAGTCTGTACAAAATGTAATGCATTGTACAGTGTGCAGTGTAATAATTATCCTTTGGAATTGTTCATCAAAATAGGGCAATAATGTGGGTTTAACCAGAATTCTGTTTTTAAAAAACAAAATAGTATCTGTTTTGTTTTTTAAAAGCTGTACTCAAATCACAAGAATTATTTTATTAAAGGTAGCACTTTCTAACAGTTTTCATGACAATTGTTCCAAGAATACCACATTAAATAACAAGCAGATGTTAAACACACTTCATACAAGAATTGTCTCCAGTAAGATATTCTGCTACCTAGCCCAAAAAGGAAAAAAGGGAGGTTTCCTGCTTTTCAACTCTACATAATTTCAGAAGTCAGTATGAAATAAACAAAAACATTCAACTGCAATTTGCAAAGGAAGTGGTATATCAGTAAAATCACTTATCTGCATGTCCAAATTGCTTCATATGATAAAAGAATTTTCTTAAGTTACTGTGCATTTAAGTCTTGTGCAGTGGACTTATATTAAACAACTGCCCCACTTGTCCCAGAAAATATCAGTAATTCTTTCACACTTGTGTGAAAACAACATGTATGTTTTTAGTAAATAAGTAAAATGTATACTACTGTTCCATTACGTAACAAAACAAAAATTTCAGGATGTTTTAAAAATTATTATTGCAATTATTGTAATTTATATAGAAGTCTTATGAGTGAGGCAACCCTGCAATAGGGTCACTGTTGTGTCCATGGTATTTTAAAGGTTGATTTAAATTTCAAACTCAGAAATATAAAAGTGCTGAAGAGAACTTAATTTTGTTTGGGAATGGGCACACAAGTCTGGCATTGCTAAGTTTATCTACAGTTGTGGTTGGTTTAGTCTGTTCTTCCCTGAGTTTAGAGTAGTCTGGATAGTAGGAGATTAGATATAGTGCTGAGTGAATTGGATGACTTTCAGTTTTCTCTTAGTGCTACCTTTCCTTCTGCTTTTTTGGCCTTTCTTTGAAAATGTGCTTTTGATGGTCTTTTTCACCTTCTGGGAGGAGATAAAAAAGACTTGACTTTTTGTAATGCTTCATTAAATTTTTCTGTATAAATGTACTGATTGAACCTATTTTGAAGAGTTGTCACTGTAATGTAGCTGGGAAGGGATTAAAAATGTGAATATTCTTGATCTGAGCCTACAGGGGAATGTTATTTCTTGATGAGGTCAAGAAAATCACAGGGCTGTCTGTGCTTTCGTGGAATTCCCTCTATGGGATTCAGCATATCCAGATGTTTTAAAGTGGAAGCACTAGCTAATGATAACACATTCTCATACTGATCCTGAAAGATACAAAAGAATCATTGAATTTTGTCTCCCAAGCCTGAAACAAGCTGCTAACTCAAATGAGATCTTCCCAGTGAGAAACTCTGAGTAGTAATTCTTACCAGGTTTATGCTTGTTACTTTTCCACGTATGGCTCTTCCAATTGCTGTTCAGTGTGATCGCATTAGCGAAACTTGCTGCAAAATTTCTCTGTAATTGAACAAGGTTGGGAAGTGCTTAATGTTTTTTCCTTGTTTCAGATACTGTTCTTTTCTAGAATTGAGGTAACTTCTCTGCTGTGACAAAGTCACTTCATGGATTAGTGATCTCCTGCACCCTGTGTCTTAAAAAGCTATCTGACATCTGCCAAAAGATTTTGCTTCAGTCTTGCAGTTTGAATATGGATTTGGTTACTGGTCTTGCTTTCTAGATGAGTAAAGAGGAAGGCATTGCATAGGTAAATTCTTGCATTTGGGAGGTAAGGTGTGCAGCTGTAAAAGCTTGGTACTCCATCAGACTTAGCTATATAATTCTAGAGAAACTTTTCTTCACTGTGAAATATGACAACTGTAGTTTAAGTGGAGGTCTTTGTTTAATGTGAGGTTCATGGTAAGAATTAACTGAAGAATGCTGACTAGTAGCTTGAAAAAAACATTGCTAGTGGTTTGATTGAATAGGTCATATGCCACTTGAAAAGGTCAGTCATGGATGACAACATGAAACGCTGACAGTCATGGGTATAGAGGTGATGGGCACTATTTAGAAGTGTTTTATATCCTGAAGTTGGACTAAAAAGAAAGAATATGAAATGTTTAAGCTGCTGTGCTTGACTAGACTTTTAAATGAGTTTATGATCAGAAGCTGTGAAGAACTAGCTTTGGAAAAACAAATTGGGTGGAGAAGTTCTGAAAGGTATGCTAAATCTGTTGGAAATAAAAGATGAAACACAAGATAGTGGGGGAATATGGTGTCTGGCAAGCTAAACATTGACAAGTTTGAGGGAAAAAAACCTAGATTTTAGTATTCTAGTAAATAACTACCTAGTTTCTCCTGAGTTATGGGGTGAGAGTACATCTGCATTTTAATTCTTCTGTGTATTCAAGTAATCCTATTTGCCATTAGAAAGTTTCTTTATGTTATGTTTTGTGGTAAAAGCCTGGCAGATGGGTCTTGGGAGGAGGATAACTTGATCCTTTATGGCAGACATTTATGCAGAAAATGCTACCTGTGCTGCAGGTATTCAGATCACCATCTAGAGAAATGTGTGGTCACTAGGAGCACAAGCATTAAGTGAGTCACATACAAAGTACTCAGCAAAGCCTACCAGTATTAGTGATCAGGCTGGCTTCCCCCCACACTTCTATTGGGAAAAAATGGAAGCATAGTGGTAAATTTTTAAATTGTAAATTTCAGCAGAATCTTTTAATACAGAGCTCTTATGAGAAGTTATTTATTATGTATTGAGAGCATGTCAACTATGAGGTGCAACTGACAGTGCTCCAGATATGGATGCTCCAGGTACAGATGCTGTGAGCAGCTCTTTATTTTCAAAAGCAACCTGAGAATATGAGAACATAACTCTCAGTGTTTGCTAAGTCTTTGAATGTTTTCACTGAAGAAAAACCTTGATGCAGCAGTAACATATGGAAAAAGTAATCCATATAGAAGTTCACTCTTACTTTTGGAATGCTATGAAGTACTTGAGTCAATTACCTCGCTGTAGGATTCATATCCCTGTGGTCACTACACTGTGGGCTTGTGAAACACCATTAAGGGGCCCTTGTGGATTTTATTATGCTCATGAGAAAGCAACAGGTCTTATCCCTGTTATCCCTACTTAACCTCTGTAGTAGGCCTGCAACTCAGAGTAAATGTGTAATGGGCGAATTGTACAGGATTTCAATTATATTGGGGTTTAGCAGGTGGTAGTAAAAAAAGCATGTCTTTGTTAAAGTAAAAATAATATGTATAGCCTTATAATTTGATATGGAATTCTGCCAATATTGTTTCTATTTAGTAAAGCTAGATGTTAGTGACCCTTACTCTGAATCATCTGAGGTACTATCAAAATGAGCTGTATGAGCTCACATTGTGCATAAAGCACATTCTTACTAGACATGAACCTGAATCTGTGTGGTGTTCATGGATTTCCTCCATCTTCTTGGTAGAGGAAGCTCCTTTGACCCGGTTTTTCCTAAAGAACTGACACTCTCTTACTCTAGAAACTGTGTGTTCCTGTTTCCCTGCTTGGCTGCAGTGGTTAGGCAATAGTGTCCTGTGTGAAGCCAAACTTTGTGATATAGTTCTTCTGTAGTTCTTTCTAAATGAGTTTTTCTTTCTTCTATCTTCTGCTTGATTTTTCTTCTATATGAAATTTTCTCTTTGTGCTGTTTGGCTACAAGTGCAGAACTTTTTATGAGTATTTGCCTCTTATCTCTAACATGACCTCTAAAGGATCATTTAAAGCTTTAAAATGTGCATGATATTTATTTTCCTTAAGAGGATTATCACATTATTAATATTATCTGATGTCAGCATGTTTCTTTTTGTCTGTTTTTTCATGTGTTTATTGCAGCCGCTGGAACTGCTCTGGCATTCTCTGGATGAATGGCTTGTTCTGATAGCCACAGAGCTGATGAAAAACAAAAGGGACTCTGCCAACATTACTTCTATTTTATTGAAGCAAAAAGGACCAGATCACCAAGATGCTACTTCTGCGCCTTCTTTTGCCACTGCAGGAGCTGAGGGAAGGAAAGAGCTGTCCACTGATGCTGTTGAGTTAAAAACATATGATGTTGCTGGGAAGCAGGAAGCTTGTGCTGATTGTCAGGATGTTATCTCCATGACAGCAAACAGGCTAAGTGCTGTCATTCAGGCCTTCTATATGTGCTGCTCCTGTCAGATGCCTCAGGGGTAAGGAGACAATTCATTTTTCTTACCCAAACTATTACCATTTTAAAATCATACATACATTCTTGGAAAAATGTTGATACTGACCACATTGTATTAGTGACAGTCAAGGCTTTGCTGTTTAGTGCTTTCACTAGTTCAGTTATTTGAATGTTTTTTTTTTTTTTTTAATGGTTCTAAAGGCACTGCAAGTTTTCTATAGTGCTGCTGTCTATGAATGTAGCTGCACTGGGGCACTTTTTGTTTTGAATGTCTAATGGCTCTTGGTAATCATGTAGTATACTTGTAGATAGTAGGATTTTGATATTTTGAAGCTTAGCTGTATTTGCTGAATATTTGCTGAATTAACCCTGAATTTAATGTGATTATCCAACAAGAAGAGCTATAAGCTCAGAAAAAAAAAAAGGGTTATCTTTGTGTATGAAAATGATGGCTGGGGCAAAACTTACTTGCCTATATGATATATAACAAGGAGAGTTCAGTCTCAAAGTAATGCTCACTTGGAATCCTGTCCCAGGTTGACAAACACGTAGTTTTGTGTGGAACATGCAGTTCAGCTTAGGTAAGCCTAACATCATTGAGGTCTGGTTTAAAAAGGAAACAAGTGCGACCACTTGTAACTGAGGTCCTAGTCCAAGATTGTTATGGATTATATTTATGACTTTTATGGATTATATTTATGACTAGAAGATTAGGCAAGTATGATGGTATTACAAGCTCCCTGAGGAATCTGGAAGCAAGGGTCCTACTACATGTCAACTCTTGATTATTCCTAATCACAATAAGGGTTTTTCTTTCTCTGCCAAACTGAGTTGAATAAAAACTTTCAAATTGGCCAGTAATATTTGTTTATTTATTTATTATTGGGGCATAGTTCTCTGTGGATGTTCTGGAAGATGATTGGTTATTGACATTTTTGCCTTTTCTATTAGTTCGTTATGAGATCTTAATGCTGTTGAATATTTAGTTTCATGATGACTAATTAAACAGCATCGGTTTCTATTTGTGTAGTATTTATTTTAAAAAAACCCAACAATTTATGTAATTCAAATTAGTTTCGATTGCACTAACCAAAAACATCTTATGATTTTTGAACAGGATGACATCACCTCGTTTTATAGAATTTGTTTGTAAACACGATGATGTCCTTAAGTGTTTTGTTAACCGGTAAGCTTCAACAAATATGGACCTTGTAGTCCACCCCTCTGTTCCTCCCCAGCAATAATTCATTTTTTTCTTCTTGCTGAGATGTATTTTTAGATTGTTGCTGTGATATATGAACAATATGCAGTTTAATGGTCTTGCTGAACTCAACAGTGTAGATTAATGATTCAGAGCTCAGACGTAAATGAACTCTTCTGCATATTTAAGTGATCTATTTGTAAGATTTGTGAACAAACTCTATTTCACAGAGCAACAGAATAATTTGATGAATGGATTCTTTCCTTATATTTGTTCCAAATAAGGCCTTCCCTTTTAAGGTCGATGAAAACTTTGATTCTTCCTCAAATGTGTGATGACTTAAGGGAGTCTAAACCCTCTTTGTACAGTTGGCTGTTTCCAGAGTTTCTCTGGGACTGACAGGTTTATAACCTTCCTTCTGTGTGGGGAGCTGCTTCTAATCCTCCCATGTTTAAGAGATGAGGTAGTATAAGTTGTTTGGGAACAAGAGTTAGAAAAAAGTGATAAAATAGAAGAATCTCATTAAACTTGTCTATACGGTTAATTGCATTGTTTCTTTATGTAGGCTTTTTGCATGGTGAAGCATTATTATTAAATCTCTAACAGGTTTCTAACCTATTTTTCTTTCAGAAATCCCAAAATAATTTTTGATCACTTTCATTTTCTTCTGGAGTGTCCTGAACTAATGTCCAGATTTATGCACATCATAAAAGCTCAGGTAAATGTCAGGAGGTGCTTAGTTACAACTTCTGTGAATATACAAAGCATTTTTAAAAAAAAAAAAATATTTAAAGAATTTCCATTTGGGAAGGAGGAAAGAACTAAACATGGCCTCCAGTGCTTCTGAATCTCTAATGTGGAAAGATCATATTAAACAGACATGGCAGCCTGATTTCTGTATTCATAACTCTCTAAAATACATGGGTGAGTCCATTTGAGATAACCAATGCTGGATGTGTCTTACAAGTCCAACTTTCAGTTCAAGAGTGAAATTTCTCTTTGTAAATCTACTTGTGCACATCTAATAGATTGAACTTTAAAATGCTTTACTTTCCCCTAAATGACTTTTATTTTGAGACAAACCAGAGGATAAATACATCACTATTACTTGATTTGGTTGTAGTTAGTGGTGGCTCCTTTAATGAAACACCATGTTGTCTTGTTGTCTGTTCCAAGAGCTTTATTTCCTAAGATGTGAACCATACTGTGCTTTTATTTTTAAAGATAAATTGCTTTTATTAATGCAGTTTCATTTTTGGGACATGGTGTAGGCGTATTGTTTATTCAGTCTTTCATTTAAATGTGTGTTTGTGAAACTCAGTACCTATGAGTAATGTGGAGACCCCGAGAACTGATTTCCTGTTTGTTAGATCAACTCATGTACCTGCTGTGAATTGCAGGGGATGAGAAAGGCCATACTTGTGTCATATCTGTCTCAAAAGAGTTGCAAAATGTCAATATAAACACTGAGTCAAACAACTTAGAAACTTCTCACCTAGGAATTGCTTTGTAAGGTTTCTGGTGCCTCTGGGCTGTTTTATATTGCCAGTGAACCTTACTGCAAATAGGGCTGGTTCATATCACTTGTGCTTCTGTGCTCAGCTGTGGTTGATTATCAGTAGTTTTACAGAAGCCAGTGACTTATTTCTTATCTAAGTTCCTTCATGCTCTCCCCTAACCTGTAAGGAGTTTTGTGCTATTTTTCTCTTCTGTGGAAAACTTAAATAGCTATTTCTGGATAGCTGGTGGTCCAGTCTTTCTGCAAGCACTCAAGTGCACATCCAGTCCTTTCTTCTTCCCAAAATACTGTATAGCATGCTGGGGTGACTCTGTACATCTCAAAAATTAATTGAGAACTATGCATAACCGTTTGCTTAGGGGAGAGGAATTATTCAGGGGAATGCATGTGTGTAATATGGTTTGCACCTTGTTTTGTAGCCATTTAAAGATCGCTGTGAATGGTTCTATGAACATCTGCACGCCGGGCAGCCGGATTCAGACATGGTGCACAGGCCTGTCAATGAAAATGACATACTTTTGGTTCACAGAGGTATTGTGTTCTAAATGGAATTAGTGTGTCTTTGAAAGGTGATGAATGAAAATGAAAAAATTAATTGGTATTTTGTATTTAGATTCTATTTTTAGGAGTAGCTGTGAAGTTGTGTCTAAAGCAAACTGTGCAAAATTAAAGCAGGGGATTGCTGTGAGATTTCATGGAGAAGAAGGAATGGTGGGTAAAAGTGCATGGAACTTTTATGTTTTTATGGCATTTTCATATGGAAATATTAACTCTCATTCACAAGTGTGGTTTTGAGCTAAAGCCTACTTTAAAATTACTTAAAAAGAAATGTGTTACTCAGCATAACTATTGAGTGAAAGTTTTGTGTACTAATATGATTTATTCTCTTGACATGCAGGGACAGGGTGTGGTGCGTGAATGGTTTGATATCTTATCCAGTGAAATAGTTAACCCAGATTATGCCTTATTTACCCAGTCAGCTGATGGTATGTCTCTGCCCTTTTTTTTTTTTCTTTTCTTTCCTAAGTTTAGGGTGTCATTTTTTATAAAAGCATTTCTATAATCCAAAAAATCTGTGTAGAGGCACAGATTATTTCATGAAACCTAAAAGGAGAGGTTCAGGTCTGCCTGTTTGAAGTAGTCTTCTCCAAGGAGGCCTGGACTGAACTGTCTCCTGCCTGCTGGAGACATATGAGAGGAAGTAGATATATTCTCATCCTTCCTTTGAGCATGTTCACAAGTTGACAGAAACCAAGCCCATTAGAGTGAGTAAAACGTGTATAGCAATACAGTAAGATGGAGGACCAAATTTAGCAGTTGGTAATTACCTTTTTGTTGATGATAATTATTTTAGAGCAGTGCTTTGGAGAATGGCTAAGCAGTATCAGTGTAATAAGATGTTACATTCTAAGACATTTCTTTCTGACATCTTTTTTGAGTAACTGAAAAACCCCAAACAGACTTTCAAAACTCCAAGAAAAAACTCTTGCAGTGTTTTCAGATGCTTAGAGTATTTGATAAATAAAATCTTAATTAAAAAAAAAGTAATGGAACATGATAATATTTTTGTTTTGTAGGAACAACATTCCAGCCAAACAGCAACTCTTCTGTAAATCCAGATCATTTGAACTACTTCCGTTTTGCAGGCCAGATCCTGGGGCTGGCTCTGAATCACAGGCAGCTGGTGAACATCTACTTCACAAGGTCATTCTACAAACATATTCTTGGTATGGTTTTATTAAAATCCTGCTTATTAGTCATAACAGTTGGCTGAGTAGTACACTTTTTCCTTTTTTATTTTTGTGTGCGTTAAAAATGAAAAAGCCTTAGAAATTAGTGTCTAGGTAGTCTTTTATGTACATCAAAGTCACAGCAATTCTTTGCATCACAATTGTGAAGTTCATTTTCTCTTCTGCATAGTGTCATTCTGGAGAAATAAAAATAATTGTTCCCTAGTTAACTTCAGATAGACAAAGTTGAGAATGTTTGTGAACTCTGGCAAAAATCCATTAGGCATTATTGATCATGTCTGAAGTTTTTCACTTTTGCAATGGTTTTTAAAAAGGAGAAGCCCTACTGTTGAAAACCTCTCTGTCTACCTATTCCAACAAATACTACTTATTTCCCAAAACAGGGTGTCAGAACTAATGCAGGTTCATCCTGTCTCCTTAATGAGAGAAGTTAATTGATATGCTTTTACTGTAGCATTCAAGAGGATTGGACAGACGTTTTTATAGAAATATAACTTTTCTAGTAGGATAACCTCTGTTAGCTGGTGGTATCTGTGGTCTAGGGCTTTTCTCTGCTCTTCTTTAAGAGCCTTTGTGCCTCTTGATTGCTGAACAAGATGCCCCTCTTCTGCATTGTCATGAAAAAACTTCTCTTGAAAGAAGATGTGATTCCCTGTGCATTCTTGTAACTCCTCCAAGTACATACATTTATTTGCTGTTGCATGCAGAATTTCCTTGGTGTTTAATCACTAATATTTGGAAGTATAAGATAGCTTGATGGTTTTTGTCATCGTGTTGTCTACCTGCAGTCTTCTGTGATCTATCCTGAGTCCTGGACAGATTAACTCTTAACCTCAGATTTGCTGTTTATCTTCCCTGGAAGTGTTCAGAGAGCACTTGCAGTTCATTGAAAGTGCAGGCTCAGTCATCTTATCAGTCATCCTGTATCAAGATCTTCTTCACAGGGGAGCATATTTTACTCTTCTCCCTCAGTGTTGCTTTCTGTGAGAGTGACTATGCTGGGCAAGAGCCAGTGGAGCACAGCCAGTCTGCAGCACCATGCTGGCAATGCTTCCTCAGGCTCCCCTAGTCACTGATCTTCACACAGGAAAGTGGTTCTAAAGTAGAGGTATCATTGCACAGTTTGGTGCTGATTTAAACCTTGGCCTCTGACATCAAGAGTGAGCAGAAAAATCATGAATGATTTGGGTTTGAAGGGATCTTAGATACCTTGGGCAGGGACACCTTCCTCTAGACCAGGTTGCTCAAACCCCTGTGTAGCTTGGTCTTGAAACACTTCCAGGAATGGGGCATCCACAGCTTCTCTGGGCAGCCTGTTCCAGTGCTTCATCACCCTCACAGTAAAGAAATTCTTCCTAATATCTAATTTAAACTTACTGTCTTTCAGATTTAAACCCTTCCCCCATGTCCTGTCACTGCTTGCCTGTAAAAAGTCCCTCTCCAGCTCTTTTGTAGGTTGCCTTCTGGTACTGGAAGAGTGCTTGAAGGTCTCCCTGGAGCTTTCTCTTCTCCAGGCTGAAAAAAGTCCAACTGTCTCAGGCTTCAGTCTTCACAGGAGAGGTGCTCTGGCCATCTGATCATCATTGTAGCCTCATCTGGAATTGTTCTGACAGGTCTATGTCCTTATGCTGGGGCCCCAGAGCTGGCTGCAGTACTCCAGATGGGGCCTCATGAGTGTGAGGTAGAGGGGCAGAATCACTGCCTTTGACCTGCTGGCCATGCTGCTTTCATTGCTGTGAATAACATTCACAGGCTAATTTCCTTGTGAGATATTCACAAAAAAGAAAATCTTATTTTTCTGTTGTTCAGTGTTACCTTGAGAATAGTGTTGTTCTTGTCACCTCTTTTGGAAATGGCTGCTAGTGATTTTGGGTTCCTTACTGGTTTTGACTTGTGATGATATGCTTGATTGCTGATTTCTGAATTGACAAGATGGCCTATTACTTACTTCTTTCTTTTTTTTTTTTTTCACTTTGCTAGAATAAGTATTGCAAACCCAGCAGCAGTCATTAGTCTCTGTTAATAAGGTCTAACTGGTCTTAGTAAGGTCTTGTCATTTCAACATTCTGTTTTACAGGCATCCTGGAACTTTCTAGAGGTTTATACACATTAAACTTGTTTAAGGTCAAAATGCTCACAATTCTTTATCACTTCTTATTACTTATCAGAGACAAAGAACTGGAAAAATTATGCCTCCACTTCTCAAAGTAGTTGCTTTTTCTGCCTCAATCACTGTGATTTATTTAAACCTTTCCAAGGCCTTTTCCATGAACTTTGCACATCTCCTATCTTCTTGTTTAAGGAATCAGAGTTGCTCAGCAGTGAGTGCTCCTGAGAATATTTGTTTTATTTTTGCTAGCTCTTGTTCATGTCAAATACAAGTTATCTGGTTATAGACATAGAAATTCCCTTTAGCTTCTTGTCAGGCCTTAAATAAAGGAGTATGAATTCTCTTGCAGTCTAAGACTATTTTCATTCCTTTGGTTTTTCACCTTGCACTGAGATCCTTATTTTATTATAGTGAAAGTATACCCATCTGCTGATGGCACTGAAACCACCAGTTGTGTGCTAAGCCCTTCTGTGTCTGAGGAACACTGTGACTCTCTTTCAGAGAGGAGCTCCTCTTTTTAGCCAATAGACATGATGTGGAAGTGACTTAATTAGAAGCTGAAACCCGTATGAACAAATGTTCATACATTTCTTTGAGACTCAGGTGGGTGCATTACCTTTTTCCACTGTGGTGAGTTGGGATCCTCCTGCAACAACATCTGGTAAGTGAGGAAAGATCATTAACATATAGCTGATGACTCAGCTAACAATTGTGCTTTATAAGGTATTAGGTATGTAGTGTGCATGATTGCTTTTGTGTGTGTGCTGTGAAACCAAACAGTGTTCCATAGGTCTGCATGTTTATTAAGGCTGCACTCTATTCCAGATGTAGTACAGCGAGAAATAGTCAGAAATTAGTAAGACCTCTTAGGTTTACTTTTCTCACACTTCTTATCTATCAGCCTTGTGCTTAAACTGGGGAGGAGCAGATGGTTTCTCTAGTGCTGTTTTCTAGTTATTTTGTATTTCTTTACAGATATGGTTAATTTCCTGTTAATCTCTACCTTCAGCTTACAAAGACAGCATATACATTCTTAACTTCCTATCTACTCTTGCATTCTACTCTTTAGTAGAAAGTAGTCCTTGAAATGGCATAAACAAAAGTGAAAATTCATTTCTGGCTCAGTGTATTTTGAACTGGAGGCTTTAAATCTTGAATAATTAATAATCTTGTCTCAGAACTTACCTGTATCTCTTGGAAGTTCTGTGTTGCACAGAACATACCTGCTTCTCACAATTATACTAAGATAGACTTCTCTTCAAAGGGGCAGGGGCCTCAAGGGTATACAAGAGAAAGATAGATACATAGTATTTTGTGGGATTCAAATTTTTCATGATAAATCTGGTGGAATTTTTTTATAGCTGCCTGCTTGAGTCTATTCATTGGTAAAATATCTGCCAACCAAATGACTGAGCTTAGTGCTTTGGTCTCACAGCATGCTGACTATGAGTGTACTCTCATCATAACACGTGTTGAGTTTCTTCTCTAAAGGAGCCTCCAATTCCTACTTTCAGTCTTCTTTTCCCACATTTTGCACATATCCCTCAGAGACATCATTATTTCTACATTACATGTATCAAATGCTTGCTAGTTAGCAAAAGTGAAAGTCCTCTGGAAACTACTAGACAGCTGTTAGCTTTTTTATTTTGAGAGAGGTGGCAGTGATATTTAATTAGTAAGTTATCTTTCTCCTTAACTGGCATGTTGATTTTATTTGAAAAACAAGGCCTTACAGCTGTGTACACACCATTGCACTGCTTGTCAGCTCTTCCAGGGAAATACTGTAACATTTTTTACACTTGGATGTTTTGCAGTGGCTGCTAACCTTTGAATTTTGTGTTTCTCTGGGGTACTGTATCCACAATCCATAGTGTGCTAAGGCTTCTCCTAATGGGCACCCTTATGACACTGCACAGTGCATGGAAGATGGTGAAGCAAGGACAGTACTTCCCAATAACTTGCTTTTCCCTAAACCTACTGCTACCCTCACCCCCTGTCCCTTTTCACAGATATTGTATCTGTCTTGGTAGCCCTGAAGTATCTATCATGCCAGAGTTAAAATAATGGAGGTCTGCTTTCTTGTGAAGAGGGTGGCTCTCTTGCATATCCTAGGGTCACTTTTTTCTGGGCCCATTTTCTCAAATGTGCTTGAGTGCCATGCCTGTGGAGGGGTTTGTAAATAGGCACTTTCTGTTCATGGTAAAAGTCAGACTTCTAGCAACTCTCCTTTTAATGCTTCTAAATTACTTGCAAGTTCAGTTTGAAATGTAAAATTTCTAAAATAATAATTTTAAACTGTATCATAGATGTCATTTCAAATATGATTATAGAGAAGAACACTGAAGAGTAATAGTTTTCTCGGTACAGGAAGGTTGTCTCCCCCTCACCTCCTAAATAGTGCTCTGAGGGAAAAGATAATATTACAGAGAAATATGGTATTTGCATTGCTAAAATTTAGGTAGAAAACTTTAAGACTTTGTAGGAAACATTTAACGTTTTGTGTTCAGAACGAGTAGATGCTTTTACTGAAATCCATTAGTGAGCTAAAATGGTGCAAATTGGTTTTTCCAGAGTGGTATGTCATTTGCTTCACTAGGAGGAAAAACATACAGAGGAAACTTGATTCTGTAGTATTTTAAAAATACACTGTGCACAGTTCTGCTGTAGATAGCAACAGTGCATCCCTTTTTCTCTTTTGCTATTACTGCATTATTCTGGTTTCTCTCTAGAGGGCAATCTTCTACCATGTATTAAGTTAGAATCCTTTTTGCTTTTCCTATTTATTTGAGCTGTTTTGTCTCTTTGTTTGTTTTTTTTTTTTTTTCCTAGGCATACCTGTAAATTATCAGGATGTAGCATCTATTGATCCAGAGTATGCAAAGAACTTGCAGTGGATTTTAGATAATGATATCAGTGATCTGGGTTTAGAGCTGACATTCTCTGTTGAGACTGATGTGTTTGGAGCAATGGAAGAAGTGCCATTGAAGCCAGGGGGTGCAAGTATACTTGTTACACAGGAAAACAAGGTGAGTGTACAGGTTTATTCAGAAGATGGTAGTATAGTACAAGCCATTGGACTGACTTTCTCAATAAATGGAAGCACGAATGGTATACCTGTTTTGGAGAAAATACAAAAAGATTGCAGTTGCCAACACTCTTTTCTCTTTTTCTAAGTTAGCATGTTACAGAAATAGTACTAAAATTTTTTAAAATAGTTCAGATTAGAGGTTGTTCTGTCTGACAGAACTGTGGAAGGAAAATAGGATCAATTTAAATGAAGGATTTATTTTGAAAGTTACAAATATTCCTAAATTTAAGTCTTGGGTATATATACCAAGGAAGTAAAACAGTAGCAATTGCTAAACATAAAATTATAGGTAATGTTGCAAAGTGTGCTGCCTGCTAGGCCGGTCTGTAGCACTGTATTGCTCTAATTAAAATGCAGATAATGGACAGAGTAAAAGTCTGCAGGAAGATTCTTCAGCCATTTATGAGTCATTTGATGTGTATTGAAATAACCTACTTTAAAAATTTACTTTAATAGTAGCAGGTTGAAAAGCCCCTGATTCCTCTGCAGCATTAATTCAAAAAAAGAAATACAGGAAAACACAGATAGATTTGAAGATTGTCTAGAAATTATGATAAACACAAGTCTAATTGAATCCTGCAGTTCCTGACTAAACACTTCTGAGTTTTTACTACCACTACCACTAAACATCAGGAGTGTCATGGGGTAGACCTGTATTTTTTTTATAACATTGGCTCTTGGTCCTGATGTCTGCTTTGTGTTTTGATTTTTATTTGTGTTGGGCTGGCTGAGCCTGTTCTCTGTGCTCAGTAAGCATCTGGCTTCAGGAGTGGTGCAGCAGCTGCTGCCCTGGGGAGCAGCCACTTGGTGTCAGCCTTTGTTGCAAGGACATTGGAGTTTGTGTTGGAGCAACTGGCACTGGATTCTTGTAGCCTTAATCCTCATTTTCATTAAGGCAGAGTGTCATTCCAATAGCAGGAATACATCTTATTAGCCTGGTTCTGCACTGGTTCCTGCAATACAGTCACTTGTGAAAGAATACAGATGGTAAAAGAAGTCTAATGGTGAAGGTAGTGGATGCTTAATTTCTTTATTATCTGTTGGAGAAAGCAAGAATGTTGATTCTTGTGTCTGGTCAGTCTTAGCTTCTCAGTATATAAAAAAGGTGTATTTAACATAAATTGTAGTTTCATAACAACTATTTAAAACTTGTTTTCAATTAACATAAAATTAGAAGTTTGCCCACATGAGGCTACTACCTGTTAGCAGCCTTATTTGCTCTCTTAATTTTAGAGCTGGGGCACAGTCTAAAAAGGGTGATTGAAAATGTGTAGAGGAGATGCTTCTCTATCTCATCAAGCCTTTGTCAGCGTGGCAGGAGGGGACTAGCGTTGGTGTAGCTTTACTTTGAAAGGTGGTAAGAAAGAAGTGCTCTGGTAGTAACTTTGAAGCTATTAATATTATTGCATTTTTTGAATTTGAACTTGCAAAATGTGAAGTCAAAAACCATCTGTAAGATGTCACTGTTTTGTTCACTGACAAAGTTGTTGACAATGACTGTGATGTTGAAAATCAAAGATATGTATTTTAGTGGTTTTGGGAATTTTTTTCCTGTTCATCTAATGTAACATAGTTTTGCAGTATGTTTTGGCTTAGCTGTTCTATCAGTTTAAATAGGAATGTGTCTACTTTATAAACAAAAACCTCTTTTTCTCCTGCAAGTGATAGCTTGGTTTTTTTTCCTGCCTTTACCCAAGGAATAATAGATCACTGTTTAAAACTCATTGTATTTATTATAGCTCTGGGAGAAGAAAATTCACCTTCTAAAAGAATTTGCTGTGTATGCACACTAGCAGATTACTTGTATATGAATGAATCTTTATCTCTTAAAAAACCTAAACAACAAACACATGCACAAAAAAATCCCCGTGCCAAAACCAGAATAAAACACACCCTTGCCCCTCCCTGCACAGAAACCACCCAGCAGTCCCTTTCTCTCATTGAAAGCTGAAACAGAGTAAATGCATTACCAGTAAGAGCTATTTGTAAAGTGTTATTTTCTTTGAATGGGGTAATTTTCTTTTCTTATATCAACTGTGTAATAGGTGAATGGTTGTGGGACAATTAGATGATGCAAATATTCATGTCTTGCAATTGCTGTGTCCATGTAGCCCAGCTGAAATACAGTTATAGCTTGGTTCACATGCCTTTTGTCATGGTAATGGAGAGACTTCAAAGGGAAAAGTCAGACTTTGTCCTGAATTTATCTTTGCTCTTTGCTGTGTATCGTTTTGCAGCTTTCTACTTTTTAGGAAAAAAATAAAATCAGGTGTAGTCAAGATTTAACTTTATGTTATATTAGAGAATGGTGCAGATCTCCACAATCCTGTGGCTTTCTCAGTCCTCTCAGAACCTGTCTGTGAGCTTGCCATTGTTTGTCAGTAAAATTGCAGGTATTTTTTTTTTCCAGGCAGCTTTAAAATGGAGCTGCTCTCTGAATCTGAAAATCATCATAACCATTGATCCTCGTCTCACAGTATATGGGATTGTGAAATCGAGGAAGCATGATCTCTGCTTTATTTACCTCAAAATAAAATACAGAACAACCCCTCACCCAAACTAGACTTTGCCATTATATTTGTGATGCCCATCTAATGTGTGTTCAATCAAATCTCTCTTCCTTAAAGAAGCCTGGATCATAACTTTATGTACTATGTAGGAATGCATATGTAGATCTGAAATGATGTAGGTATTTCTGTTTTGTAATGTGCTCCTAAGGCTTCAGAGGGGAAAAAATGTAAATGAAGTGCACAGAAAGCAAAACAAATTGACCAGGTTGTTTACTGACATGTATTATGTAAATTCTGTGCTACTGGTCTTTCATCACATGCCAGTGCTGATAGCCAGGATGCTTGGCTGTTCCAGGCTATTTTAAACATTTCTTGTCACACCTAAACTACAGCAGCTGCTTTCTCTCATAATTAAAGTGTTCAATGTAGTGTTTTTGTCAAGCATAAAATAAGTAATTTTTTAAAATGGATTTTTCAAAATAAGGTTGTGAATTTTTCTTTCCGCAGCCCTGTTTTTCTGGGTTGCCTAATTTACAAAAGAACAGTTTAAGAAATGTAAAACAAGCATTTCTGATCATTGAAAACAACCAGTGTTAATATTGTTTTGAATCCTGGTATTCCAAAAATTTCTGATTTCTTCTGTATTCACAGAATGATAATTTTGTCTAGTGCACTTAATTTCCTTTGGCTGTCTCTCAGTCCTCAGAGAAGGGAGCTGTCTTCAGCTCCACTGATAGTAGGAGCAACCTGGGGAGATTACTAGACTGAAACTAGATTTTTGGGACCAGTTCTGCAGTTGAAGATATTCTTAGGTCATGTTCTTCTTCAGAACATTTCACAAATTAATTGTTCTCTCAATCTAATAAAATGGTGATAATTCATTTTAAAGTATCTTTCAACTGCAAACAACCCCTCTGTACATCTGTGAATGTAAGGAGCTGGGTTCAACAAGTATCCTTCTGTTTTGAAATGTTGCATAGTTTATTCTCTTTTTCAGAAAGGGAGGAAAGAAAAAATGCTTGGTTGCTTTTGTGCAGGTTCAGAACATATAAGTTTAGGTTGAAATATTTTAAAATTAAAAATCAAAGTAGTATTTTTGTAACATTGGTCTCTTGAAGAAAGCTGATAGTTGAGATGGTTTAATTGGGAGATACATTTCATGATTTTCTTATTAAGAGTCATGATTACGAAGTCAAAACATCTCTTTGAACAGAGTACCTAAATAATCTAGGAATAAATTTTGTTTTCAAGTAGAAAACTATTTTCTTGAGTAAAGAAACTTTATTAAACTTGTGTAATTTGGTCAGGGTAGATAAGACATTTTTATAGAATTTTAATGTAGGCACTTTTCCCTTCAAAAAGTTACTTGTCTCCTTCTAAAAGCCTTCTTCCATTAACGCCACCTAGGCTTTTGTGTTCTTAACAAAAGCAAAGTTCTGGTGGATTCCTTTTCTGGCTGGCATCTTTTAAAGGGAAAGGAGCCCCCAGATCTCTAAAATATGTTATAATCTATTCCCTGGCTATGATGGAAGTTGTTTTCTGGTGGTTTTCTTTTTTAAAAACCAAGGAGATTTTTCAAGACTTTCTTTAAAAAAATGTAATTCTTATTAAGACTAATAAACTCTGCAGGCTTTATTATGTATTATTTTAGGCTTCAAGAGACAGGGAGGGGAAAGCAAGGAAGCTTTTTTGTTTCACGAGCATTCCTTCTGAAGTTAGCCCTTTTTCCTAGGTAATGTCAGTTTGCTTAAATAGAATATTTTTGCTTACAAACATTGGTGCTTATGCCCTTAATTGAGCTTAACGGAAGTGGTATTAGATGTGGGCATGACAAATTAAGTTTTGTTTGCTTCCTTTATCCTAGACTGAGTCCCCATTTTTGGACTTTGGTTTTTGTAACAATTCAAACACTTGTGTTTTGTAAATGTCTTAGGAAGGAAGGCAGAAGAGCAGAAGGGGCTTATTTTGGGTTGCTTCCACGTGAAAAACGCAAAGGACTGTTGCTATGTTCCAGTGGAAGAGATTTGTGATGCATTGAGGACTGCATTTGTGTGTGTGAGTTTGTTTGAGCACTGTGTGGTTTTGCTGGGGTCTATCTTAATATTATTTCCTATGTTGCAGGCTGAGTATGTCCAGCTTGTGACAGAGCTCAGAATGACAAGAGCCATTCAGCCTCAGATAAATGCCTTTTTACAAGGCTTCCATATGTTCATTCCACCATCTTTGATCCAACTTTTTGATGAATATGAACTGGTAAGATGAAATGCCTACATGTTTTTAAATGCTTTGTTCAGCATATTTCATCAGCAGTGTAAATGATATAGAAGTAAAGCTCAGTAACCACAAAATAAAGATTTTGTAGATTTCACATTGGCTTTGCTTCCTGGGCATCTATCAGTGAGGATCTCATTATTTGTATTCCTGCTTTTTCAAATTACTCAGGATTACCATCTTCCTGAAACTTCACATGGCAGTTAGAAATGCCCTAAATTGTAATTTCAGTATGGAATCAGTATGTTGTGGCCTTTAAGTCTTTGAATATTTTCCTTGAGGAGGACAGAAATCCTGTAAGAGTAAGGAGATGCTGTCTATTGTCTTTACATTTTCTGAGTCACAGTGTCAAATTCCAGTAAATGCTTGTTGGTGGTTTGATCTTCTGTAACCAACACATCTCAAATTTTCTCTGAAGCCATGGCAAGACTTGGAGGTTTTTTCTTGTAGGTTCTTAGGCAATAATTTTTCTCTCTTGCTAGTGCATACTTAAATTAAAGAGATCATGTGAAGTTTTCTGAATTCAAGAATCTTCGTGTATTAAAATTTAGTTGTGGGTTCCATAAGGTTGCAATAAACTAAAAAAGCACTGCAAGCTTTCTACTTCTCAAAGTAGCATTAACTCTTGAAATAGGTGGTTAGTCAGGAGGATTAATGACAATCTATGTGCTTCTCCTGAAGGAGCTCTTGTTGTCTGGTATGCCAGAAATTGATGTGAGTGACTGGTTAAAAAATACTGAATACACCAGTGGCTATGAGAGAGGAGACCAAGTTATTCAGGTAAAATTCTTTGTTTTCTTTTTTTAACAATGTAGACTATTTAATTAAAAAAATTTGAAATTTGGTTTTATTTTTGTCATTATGTGTGTGTGTTTGTGGAAGCTTATTTTGGCTGAAATTTGTGGAGGGTTTTTTATATTGTATTTCTACATTAATTAACTTTATTTATTTATTTATTTATTTGGTCAAAAAATTCCATAATTTAAGTAGAAAACTTACATATATTCCATTTATTGTTTTTTTCAGTATATTTTCAAGTACTACAAGTATTTAATGGAAAATACAAACTAATTTTTTTGTCATTTAGTGGTTCTGGGACGTGGTGGAAGAGCTAACTCAGGAAGAGAGAGTGCTACTATTACAGTTTGTTACTGGCAGGTGAGATACTCTTCTGTAAGAACAAATACATTGTCTAGATACTCTGAAATAAGACAAGAGACTTGAGACACCATAAAAGATCATCTAGAAACTGTTTTGCATACTGGTTGTTCTATATGTTGATGGAAGTAGACAAAGTGTGTGTTAATACTTTTGCTGTCTCTGTTGCCTGCAAAATGATTGATTACTTAATTATTATACTTGACCACTTTGCAAGAGGCCTTTGTTGCTGTCCAGGCTGTTCTTGACAAGGCTGTAGTGAATTTAAATGAGCCTTATATTCTTTTTCCTGTTGCATGTTTATGTAACTCTTGGCTTTTCCAGCAATCAGCTGAGGCTGTAATATATGAGATAAGTACATTCAGTAAATCTATACAGAATATCCTTCTCCTCAAGCTGAGTTGAATTTAACATTAGTGCACTGTGTCAAGATAAGTAAAGATGTAGCCTTATGGAAGACTGTCTGCTTTATAAAGGTTTTCTGTTCTAAATTCTGTTTGTTCTCTAGGGAAAGCCACTTTTATTTCCCTTACGGTTTGGGTGCAGTGAGGGAATATTTTAGCAAAAAATGCCCCTCTGTGCTGGGTGGGTTGCTGAGCTTGTGGGTACAGACATTTCACAAAGTGGATCCATAGACATAAATGTGACACCTGAGTTGTGCAGTCCAGTCTTTTTCTGGGAGCAGGCAGAGATCACAGCATCTTCTTGGTTTGATGTTCCCTTAATATTCTAGGATTAGTAGAGTAGTTGACCTTTTGTGTATAAGTTTTGTGGTTAAGCAAAGATAAAATACAAATTAAGATCATCAAAACTACCTTTTATATTAAGGAATTTCACAGTCACAGATGTATCATCAAATGGTCTGGTCTCCAAATTCTGTTAGTTTCACTTGTTTTATTATGAATTTCCTTGGTTCTAGGGATCATGGAGGATTTAAGAAGCTAGTTGTATGCACATTGATCTTTTTGTCCTCTGAAGAAATGATTCCTGAAGTTGTAACTGCACATGTGTGGCATGCCAACTGCTGGTCTTTCATTTTTAGTGGACCAGTCCATTTCTAAATCTAAACAGCAAATAAGGATCTTTAAAATGTAAGGTCATGTTTCAAATGCTTCTTAAAACATTCCAGATGATACTGAAGTGGCATTCAGTATTTTCATGGCATTTGGGATAATCTACTGGACTGTAAGAGGTGCTTTCTGTCAAGTAAACAGTTACACTGTCTGATTAATACGTGCATCAGCATTATTTGTTTTGGTCACAAATCACCTACTGTCTTGTTCTTACCCATTTGCTTGCTAGTAGGAAAGAAATTTTTGGTGTGGCTTTAAGAACTCTGGTCTAGAATTTAAAAACAATCTGTTTAGGATTTTTTTCCCTGTATCATCTAGGAGGAACCCTTTGTTTTTTCTTCAGTGTTTGAAATGCAATAGATGTATTTTCCCATAAATATTTAACTTTTGAAAGTTACCTCTAATAGTGATATGCAGCTGGCATTTTTGCACATAAATCCCCAGACAGTCCTACTTTCTTTTAAATGGAAGATTTAGATGCTGACTTTTCTATGAGCCTAGTACTACCTAGCCAGTAGTCAGCTGATATCTTAACTAAAATTTTACATTAAAATTATACCTGATTTCAAACTATGATGTTTTTCTGGCCTTAGTGAAGAATTTGTTTCTATGGGTACTGCTTTGCAGGCTATATTCAAAAGTCTTTTTTTCCCCCTCCATTTCCCTTTATTCTCTTCTGTACTTTCACTTACTTGATTTTTTTGCGCATGCGTGAAGTGAAACTGTTCTTTCTTTCCAATCAAAGACTATTAAAGTAATCAAGTGAATTAAATAAAATAGATTTATGATTATCTCTTCAGTGTTTCTCTGACATCTCTAAATATTTCTTAAACTTTTCCTTTTGCCTTCTTTCCCCATTTTTACATCTCTTTCTCTTTTTCTCTTATGAAGACTTCCTTTGGTGGTTTCAGTGGAGATAACATTGCATTTGTTGTTAATACCAATTTTGAGACTCTTTTAATAGTAAAGTAATTGTCATGAGCAAAGTTTGAACATATTTGGAGGTCTTAGCATACTCAAGAAAAGACTAATTGTTTTTGTGGCTCATGTTGGGGATCTGAAAGTTCACTTAGGATGCCATTTATTCTTTCTCATCTAACAGCTGCTTGAGATATTGCCAATACTACAAGCTTTTCTTATTTTTCCTCCTCTTGATCTGTTTGATATTTATAATAGTATTTGGCTAATTTATTGTTAATTTTCTACTGGCAACCTCTGATGGGGTTTTTAGTGAACAGTTGGAAGGAAGTGTTGACAGCTTGGTAGATTCTAAATGATAAATTCTACTTTATTTGAATTCTACAGCTGCAAAGATTGGATAGAACTTCTTTGGGGACTGTAGTTTTTGTGGAGCAATAAGCAATATGCTTATGCTCTTTTAAGGAAAATTCAGTATAGTTGTTAAATATGAAAGATGTATGTGTCTGCTGTCATATAAGGATAAGAAAACATAAGGAAACAAGCTTAAAATCTCTTCTACAGTGTTTTCATTCCAAGCAAATTTATGCAAAACTTGTCAGTGGCAAAATAGGTAGAAAAGTCGTGATTCAGATGTAAACGTAGAAATTTCCAAAGCTGTGAAATTGTATTGTTGCTCTTGCACACAGCTATTGTGATATTTCTTGCATCTGTTTAGAAGGTTTTCTTTACTATATTGGCAGTCTTTTGCTTGGAGAGAAAACTCATTCTTGGAGGCAAAAGTTGGCAGCAATCTCTTTCTTTTAAATGTTCAAAGCCTTGCCCATGCTTTATGATTTTCACCTGTTTTATGGAAAGTATTATAAGTTATATTGAAAAAACTTTTAGATAATAGTGGACTGAAAGAAGTTTTCAGCAGTTAGGTCTCTGTTTATTGCTGATTTGAATGTGGGATGCTTATCAAAGGGGAGAAAAAAAAAAGTCATTGCAGGCAAGGCAGAACTGTGTTGGAATGTGAGCCAAAACTGTGGTATAAGAGTACTGATGTACCATCTTTACTGCTGCTCTGAATTGTTGCTGTAAGCACAATTCCATTTGTATCAGAAATTATATGCTGCAAATAATCAGCACTTCTCTCTGTAGTGGTTACTTTGTCTAGCAGTGTTTGAACTATATGCTCAACATTGCTGTTGTTAAGCTGGGTAATACAGATTTATGTGTTGGATACTACAGCTAGTTCTAAAAGGTGTGTTTAAAAGGTATTACTCTGAGTTGTATCCCAGCTCCTTCACATTCAGCAGCAGCAGCCATTATGCTTGTGCATTTTTGCCAGGTAGTTTTACTGTGAGTGGAAACATTACTTCTTCTGTTACACTTGCTTCTGGCTTTTTTTTTTTTTTTGAGTTTTTCTTTTTTTTTTTTTTTTTTTTTTTTTTTTTTTTTTTTTTGAGGTTTTTTTGGATGCAAGGGTGGTGCTAGCAAGATGTTATCTTGTAGTGTATGTTGGCTTAAGTTGATATTATGAAAATATCTGAATTTTATTTTATTTGTTAGCCTCGAATTACAGAGAGGGAGTCTGAACAATGGGCAATTGCCCATTTACACCTGGAGTAATCTTTGAATAATACATTGGTAAAGGGAAAAAAAATGATTAAGTGAGATTGCATTCCTGAAGATGCTAGTGATTTTTTAGTGTGTTCTAGTTTTGCCATAGTTTGTCACTGGGCTGTAGTGTGACTGATGTAATGGTTTTATTAGTTACTTGAAATATTTGGTCTGAAGGAGTAAATGAACAGACATGTCAAGGACACTTTGGTCATTTGTCCCACAGATAGTAATCAGAGAATAAACTGTTTTGTGATGTAGCTTAAACTTGAAGCATAAATAGACATGTTTGTCTTAACTGAGATAATGCCACAATATAAGAAGGATATAAATCTGTTAGAAGGCATCCAAAGAGACCATGGAGATGGTGAAGGGCCTTGAGGGGAAGCTGTATAAGGAACAGCTGAGGACACTTGGTCTGTTCAGTCTGGAGAAGAGGAGCCTGAGAGGGGACCTTGGAGAGCTCATTGCAGTCTGCAGCTTCCTCAGGAGGAGCAGTGGAGGAGCAGGCACTGATCCCTTCTCTGTGACCAGAGACAGCACCCAAGGGAATGCTGTGAAGCTGTGTCAGGGAGGTTAGGTTGGATGCTAGGCAAAGTCTTTTCCCCCAGAAGATGGTTGGGCCCTGGAACAGGCTCCCCAGGGAAGTGGTCACTGCCCCAACCTGATAGAGTTCAAGAAGGATTTGGACTGCAGTCTCAGGCACAGGGTGTTGTTCCTGCAGAGTTAGGAGCCAGATTTCAATCCTTGTGGGTCCTTTCCATAGAATATTCTGATTCTATGAACATTCTGCAACAAGAACTGGTTATAGAAATGAGTCCTTCTTGCAGGCAGAATTATCTTAAATGTCAGCCAAAGAATATGGTGCCTATTGTCAGTGGACCAATGTATTACTTGGTCTTGTAATTAAAAACTTTTAAACAACAAGAATTTTTATATCAGTAAGAAAAAGGGAACTTTAGTAAAAGTATTAGTAACTGTCAAATTATCCTAAGTAAGAGATATTTTCAGTGTAAAGATTACATTATTTTGTCTTATAACATTATGGCACTGCTCTAACTTCTGTACATTTTCTCAGTTCCAGGGTGCCTCATGGTGGCTTTGCCCATATAATGGGTGGCAGTGGATTGCAAAATTTTACTATTGCTGCTGTGCCATACACTGCAAATCTTTTACCAACATCAAGCACATGGTATGTTAACTATTCCCATTAAAATATCTTAAAACCAGGGCTTTTTCATGTCAGTCACAGTCAAAAATACAGTTCTCTAGAATATTAAAAGGTCAAAAAAAATTTAAACAGTTTCTACAGTATTCACTCTCCAACATGAAAGTGGTGGGTTTATCTCAAAAGATGTTACATTATGTTTGCTCATTGTTTGCAACTCGAATTTGTCTAATTAAAGATGGTGAAATTAATAAAGGAATATTAAATTTAAATTACTGTATTATAACTTACTGAAGTGAAAAGCAACTTAATTTCCTACAATATATTCAAATGCTCAGTGGTACTAAAAGTCTGCACAGGCTTTTTTTCTTTCATACATGTGATCTCTTCAGGGTTTTTGATCAGAAATCTTTACTGTTGAGTTTTTTTCTGAACTGTGGTGTCCTTTTTTTTTTTTTTTCAGTATCAACATGCTCAAGTTACCTGAATATCCAAGTAAAGAAATCCTGAAAGACAGGCTTCTTGTGGCATTGCACTGTGGAAGCTATGGTTACACAATGGCATAATGAAGTCTAGAAAACCCATCTGACTGTTAATGTGCAATTTTGAGTGGCAGAAGTAATTTTGGAAACTGTCAATAGAGAAGCATCTTCAATGCTGCAGCCCATTGGCAGGGCTGGGTTTCAGAACAGCATCATCAGCTTTCCCTCCATTATTGTGTTCTCAAGGTAGCTCTGATACCATCATAACTAACTTCTCAGTATGCTGTATTTTCATTTTTTTAAAATTACAGATCTATATGGAAATCAGTTTACATGCTTTTCATTATTACTTCAATCTGAGAAAAGTTTGTCAGAATCTCTTTCCACAGTTTACATTTGATTTCCAGCTATGTGGGTAAATGACATTTGCATTGCAGTTTACTTTGCACTCAGATGGAATACTGCAAATGAAAAGACTTGTACTTTATGCCTTGCTGCATGTGAAAGTGCCATTTATTTTTGCAGACCACTACAGAAAGTTCAATTGGAATATTGTACAGTAAGACAGAGCTGATGTATTTTCCATTTCTTTGCATAGTAACAGAAAGAAAATTTTATAACTTTTTAGTATTCTAATGTATATAATATGTAAAGATTAGACTGTTATGACTGGAAAAACCCAACAGATTGAGTTTATCTAGTTTATATTAGAATTTAAACTATATTCTACTAAATATTTAAAGTATTTGTGACTTTATAGTCAACTTGCAGTTCAGAATTTGTAAATATTGTTTAAGATCTATATCCATTGTTTGAATGCCTTTACTCTTTCCTTGATATAATTGTATGTTCAAAAGGTATTAATTAAATTTTAATATTTTAACCAGACTCTGAATGTGACAAATTTGTCTGTCTCTCTGGGCAGATTATTCTTTTTTCTTTGAGGATTTTATTACTCTTTCTATAATTTAAATTGTCATGGAACCAGTATTTAAGGAGTCATTGTCAAAGTGTATGGATAGACATAAAAAAATGCACAAGGAAGTAAATTGAGCTTATGAGGGTAACTGACAAAACTGTGGTACTTAGAATCTCATGTCCAAAATTTATATAGAATTACTTATTGCTGGTTTTTTTTCAGATTTTATTTATTTTAATTTACAGCATACATAACCTCTCTGGGGGGAGTGAGAGAGAAATCCATGGACCATCTTGCCACACTAATTTCCTTCTGGACTAAGCTTTATACATGAACTTACTAGCTTCATTTCCTTTTTGGTTCTGTTTGTGCACATGTTGTATAAATGTTGGTTTAAATTCTGAGTCTGTGGCTGCCACATGAGGAGAATACCAGTTTTAAGTAGTGGAAAGAGCAGACACTTCAGCAGAACAGTCCAGGGAAAGCTGCTTGGCTGTTGCTTTCAGGAAAGGGAATGAAGTCTTGAAATGAGACAACAAAGTCTTAACAAACTCTGGCAAGGAGATATGACTAAAAAAAAGTGCAATTGAAAAAAAACCCAGAAAATTTGGAAATAGAGTGACTACAACCAAATGGACTGAGATGAAATGAGGGGCAATGAAAAGGTCTAAAACTTGCCGAAATTACTCAAATTAAAATCCTGAAATCAGGGAAGAAAGGTAAATAAACAGAGAGTAGAAGAAACTAAAGAAATGAAATGTTAAGGATAAAAAGGAAAAAAAAATCCAAAACCAAGTGAAAGCAATAGAAGTGAATGGGATGATAAGAAGTGCAGGGAAATGGACCAGAGCTTGCCCACTTAATCCTCATTGAAATCACAAAGATTTCATTCCCTTTCCTGAAAGGAAATGGGGAGATGCTGGTCTTCTCTGGCATGCTTGAGGAAGCTTAGGCTATTTGAATAGGTCAGATATTTGAGAATGTGTGGGGTTTTAACATTTAATCCCAGTTGCTTTGGATCCTTCAGTTTAGCAAAAGCACTTGGCTTTCTTGCACAGCTGGGCTGTGCTTGGTTCCCTGGTTCTATTGCTTATTTTATTATGTGCTTCTGCAAGGTACATTGATAGAGGACAGTGTTTTGAGCAGTACAAGGTATTTGTCAGGCATTGGGTATTTTCTTTATGCAAACTGGGATTTTTGTCTTTAAGGTTTTACTCTAAATAATGTTGGTTAACTGCTATGCAGTGTGTGCTTTTTTTTTTTCCCTTTCACATATTTTATTTACAGTAATATACAGCAGTTTCCAGGAAGCCAAAACATTCCATGCTCCTGCAGTGTTCAAAATAAGTTATACTGCAAGGCTGAATGAAGACAAAAAAGAATTTTTCTTTTTTTCACGTCTGTATTATACTGTAGGTGACAACAAGCTGAGTTTGGTCTCAAACAGTTCACCTAGCATGCTTGGCAGCTGGCTTTGAAATGTAAGGGAGAGCAGAATTTTAATGTTCTCAACAGTTCCCTATGACACATCTCCCTCTTCCAGCCTCACAGTAAATTATTCTTGTTGCCTCTGTGCCCTATGTTAGTCATGTCCCTTATGATGCATCTTGTAGGATTTCTTGTAATGTTTGCACTGCTTACCCCCCTCAGAGATTAGAATGAAATTCCTCTAAAATCCTCCTGTAATAAGAATGCATGATGTAAATATGTAGATAATGGGAAGAGAGCTGTTGATGCTGGACTCTTGGTATAACATCAACCTTGTTATTGCTTGTTTTGAACAGGGTTTCTCCCTGCTGAAACTGAACAGTGCTGTTGACTGCAGCTGACCATGTGAAGTTAGCAGGATTTAATTACTGCATTGAAAAACTGTTTTTTAGGACACCTGTGCCCTATTAGCAACAGGGTATGAAAAGCCTGTTGAGAAACTATAACTTAATATAGCTTATAGTTTAGAATGGTTAATTGGTTTATATTTGTTCTCCCACTGTGCCAGAACAAGGCAGGGTGAGTATTTTATCTTGGAAAGAACAGAGCAGATGTCTTGTCAGATCATAGATCATGAGTGCTCATTAGCTTTTATTATCTTTATGAAATGCTAGATAGCAAAGCCTAGTTTTTGATGCTTGAAAATGTATTGTGCATCTAATGTTGCAAAACCATTAAAACCATAAACTGTGAAATGCAGCTTAATGACTTCTACTGTATGTTCCATAGTGAAATAAGATGGAAATTGGAATGAGAGGAAGATGGTGATTGGCCTGAATTTTCCAGATACTTGGAGACTTTCACATGCACAGTAGAAAAAAATGTTAGGATCACCTGTGCTTTAGAAATTATGGTTAAGTCAGTAGTTTATGCAGCTGTTGTTACTGAGAATTTTTAGCGTGTCCATAGAAGAGCATTTGTCTAGTAAAGAAGTAAAACCAGTGAACTACTAAACTGATGCTAAGAACCAAAGCTTTAAATCAACTAGATTAAACCTCCTCAGGGATTCTTGAGTTGTAAAGATAAGTGATTTTCAAGTCAGAACATCTGTTTTTATCCAGACTTACTATAGACAAGAGACTGTGATACATGTTTTATAGACACTTGTCAATTCAACAACATTTTACACTTTAAGGACACTAACAGAGTTAATGTACTTTAGCTGTTGTTTAGAGGCAGTAGGAGTCACACCACATAAAGAAACCTAGTGTAAGGTTACTGGCTTAGTCTTTGGTTAATTACTGACTAGTTTCATTTGAAAATAGCTCTGTGCAGTTAGGTAGATTGAAACATTTCTGATTATGTGTGTAAAGCAGCATTTCTAGTTTCAGTTTTAAAAATCTGCATGTAATTCAAACTAATAGAATATATTAATCCAAATGGAATTAAGATAGATTGCACCTTTATTTTGGGTTTAAAAATGGCATTATTGCATGTCTTTCCATAAATGGTATATAATTTAGTTGAAGAACATTGTTTTTGAAATGCTCACTTAATACGTTTGAAATGCTACAAATTGGACTCCAAACACCACTAAGAAGGGCTACAGTGGTTCACTGAAATATTTCCTCTGAAATCAATGTCATTTGTGTGTCAATAATTTGTGTTAAGAAGTGTCTCATTGGAAAAACTTTGGTCTCCTTATTTTATTAACTATATTGATAGATTTTCTCTTATATCAGAGCCCTCCCAGATTTTTTCCTGATCTTTTTCTCTGAATGTAACATATAACCATTGGTAGGAATAGCAAATAACATCCCTAAATTTGTGTCAGGTTTTTCCTATGGGAAATTGTTTTTAAAAAATAAAATATGCTAATATGATTGGAAACTAATGCCAAAAGAGCAGAAGTTGATCAGGAGTACAAACACTATGAAGGGAAGTGTCCCTGAGCTCACTGTTTGCAGCTGCATATATTTGCTGCATTAAGTGTTTGTGACATTCTGTGCCAAGAGTTCAACTATTCAGTTTCATACAACGCCAAGTGATTCATTGGGATTATTAGGATACTCCTGGGATGGCTTTGCCATTCTGATTGCCTCTGACATACCAGTTTGCTTAGATTAAAAAGCAATTGTTGCTGTCCAGTCAAATTTATAACCCCCGGTAAAAGGAAACTGAACCCTAGTGCTGTCCAGTATATAAAACCACTTTCAGTCTACAAATTACATGGATTGGAAAGAAAACTGAATACTTGAAGAATGATCCTAGTTAACATGCATAGGGCAAAGATTCCACAGGAATCTAATCGACAGCTTTTCTGTGCTGGTAAGTTTATTCTGATGTATTTACATCAATGTATAAGCACTATTTTAGATTAATTCTTCTAATTGCTGTCTTTATTTCTACAAAGTGATGCAGCTATTGATTGGTATTTGGATGCCTGTGGATGTTACGACAGCGTGGCTTTTTGGTGTATGTCAGCTAAAAATGGGATTGCACTATGGGGAATCTAAATTTTGTACTAGATTAGGTCTGGAGAGGTGGCTTGGAGACAACTACTGTGCTTTACCCCTGATTTGTGGGACATATTAGGGATGCTCTTAGGTGTAGGACCATAAGCAAGAAAAAAGAGGAAATAAATGGTAGAGGTTCACTTCTGAAAGTGAAGAGTATCTTCAGGAGAGAGGTGAGTCGTGTCCTGAGTATAAATGTGGAATAACAGGGGTGTTTTGAGAACAGATATATCATTCAGCTGGCAGATGGGACGAGTGTCTGGGTCTCGTAGAAATATGATCCTTTTTTCTTCCCTGCCTGGTCTGAAGGCTGCAGTCTGCTGCCACTGAGATTGGGAAGACTGGTTGGGCTCAGCCAGGAGGGTTGCTGGAGCATGGTGGATTTTCTTTATGTTGGATGCTAGCTCAGAATGAGCTTACTGCTGACTTGTCATTTTGGTATATCCCCCCTCTCCACCCCATGCCTTAAGGCAGATTTTTTGGCAGTGTTTGCTAAAGTGAGTTAAGGTTCTGCTGAAAGGGCACCACTTCAAGTTTTATGTGAGAAGGGACTCCCTTCTGTGCAGGTGAGATGCTCCCCATTAAGCAAAGTGGCATGAATAACTGCTGAAATGTGTCTCCAGTTTAGGAAAATTCTAAATGTAAACTCCATGGGCAGGATATCTGGAGATTAATAGCCATAACTGTGCTTTTGGTCCTTAGCACCTTGACATCATTTTGAAATGCACTTTATTTATGTTGTGTGTTTGTTTTGGAAATGATCTCTGTGTGTCTTTGTTTAGGTTGTGGTTCTTTGTGGAAGTGTTTTTATTTTAGCGTATTTAGAATTTCCATCTTCACTGTTGACTGGATTGTGGCAATTTAAGAACTATCTTAGACCAGGCAAATGTGTTTTCAGTCTTTCCTATTTATTAGAGTTTCTGTGAATTGTGTGACAATCTCCTGTGTCTTCACTGGTAACGCTACCAGAGGAATGGACTGAAATAATACAAATGTATGAGTGAACAACTGTGATAAACTTTAATGTGAAGCTATGCTTTCTATAAAGTGCATTAATACTTCAGTTTAAACTGGCTGAAAGTCCAGCAGTGTGTAATTACAGCTCATAGCAATGTGCACTCTGTGGGTGTGTGTGTGTGTAAATGCCTGAAGAAAAGGTTTTTCTTACTGTCTTTTACAGAAAAGAAAAGAAAAAAATGCCTTTGACCATATCTTTCCCTGCTGGCCTGTAGGTTTTGTTTCTGCTTGTCTCTCTGTCTTGTTTCCAGTACCAAGCCTCTCAGTTACTCAGTCTTGACTGGTTTGATGTGAGTTCACCAGGGGCTTTTGCTCTGTCATGTATCTTTGTAGTTAACAGACAGCAAAGTTCAATGGACAGGCAGATGACAGGGAGGCTGCTGTGGCTCATGTTTGGTGTCTGCGGCTGGCACTGACCCCTTTGTCACCTCGGTGAACCCCTTCGTGTGTCTGCACGGAGGCTGTGCCATTGCAGTTAGACTGAAAACTTCTGAGGGATGGGGACAGCCTCTGTGTGTCTGTGTGACACTGTGCAGAGCAGATGAGTTTGGCAGGGACATGTGGAAGTATCCAGAAATAGTGTCTGTGGTTTTACCCGGGGTTTAGTTCTGTTGTTTGGGGACTGTCCTTGAGTGGGGTCTCAGGAGCGTACTTGCTCTTCTGTCTCACCTGTCCTGCTGAGCCCTTCTGGCAGCTGGAGCAAGCTGGAGCAGATGGCTGTCATAAACTCTTGCTTAGGAAACCTCGGTATCTTAAAAATGCTGTTTAGTGTTCACCAGTTACAAATTTTGCAAACGGTAACAGAAGGGCTCTGTATCAACCAAACTGTCCAAGGCTTGCTTCTGGTTCAGTGTCTCATCCTCCCCTGTCACCATGGCTGTATGCTTGGTGAAGTGTGGGGAAATATGTTCATTCCTGTGGTCTGTCTGGAAAGCAGTCATGTCTGAAACCAGAGAACTGCTGGGGATGCTCCATCCAAGTGTTCTCAGGTGCTTTAACTTGCCCTAGAAGCACCAAGCACCATCTTCTCAAGAGCCTTCGTAGCCTTGATGCTGGAGGTTTTTACACGCAGACACTGAGGGTCTCAATGGAGAGGTGCTTCTGATAAAGTGGGAAATCCCATGGTTTAATGCTGATTCCTTAATTCCCTATTTAACTTTCAGATAAATAAGGATCTAAGTGTTGCTTTCCGGTTTGTGACAAAGTTGAAAAGTTGCTTTTAAGAAGTATGAGTTACCCTGTGGCAAATCTTTCTCATTAAAGCAGAAGTGAATTTAATTTTCAGAAGCCATGACACATGATGAGTGTCATGCTTCTCTTACTTGGGTCTGTTTCTGTATCCATTCAACATCACCTGGCAACTTCTGTCCCTAGACTAACCACCTAAATTTGAGCCCATCCCAAAAGTCCATCTTGTGTCAATCCTACTTTTTTTTTATACATACAAACTCTCACTAATGCAATCTATGCTTAGAGTCTGTATTTTTTTTTGTTATGTAGAGAATCTAAATCTAATCTGGACCTTCAATATGTATTTGCAATGAAAGTGATTTTTGGTTGTGGAGAGATAGAATGTAAGAAAATAAAGATAGTGCAGAAGGTAGTCTCTCACCTGAACAGTTGCAGCTGTACTAATCGCCAAAGATTAGGAACAGGCCTGCCCTTAATAGGCCACAGCTGTGTCCAATAAGAAGAAGCGTGCTACAAAAGAGTGGGTCAGCTGGCTGAGGAGAGAGTTGGAGTTTGTTGGCTGTGCTGTGAAGAAGAAGGAGTCAATCACATGAGGAGCTGCACATGAGAAATCACTGAGAAGGTATGGGACTTTTGAAATAAGATGACAACATTTGGTTTAATAAAATAAAGCCCACTGCACCTGTATCTTTTTAAGATGAGCAGTTATGTACATGAAAAAACTTGAGGTCTGTGTTTGAAGTGGGTGGCACTTAAAGAAAAACCTCAATAATTTGGGGAGCAAGGGTGGGGAGTTCCATGATTTTTCTAGAAATGTGCTGGTCTCTTCATCCAGAGTGCTATCCTTCAGCTCTACAGAGATATTACTTTTTTAAAAAATACCTTATTTTTCCTGTTACTGCGGAGTATTAGATCTTTCAATTTCATGCAATCACCCTTCCCTTTAGACAAATCAAACTTCACAGTATCAGGAAGGCCTCTGAGCAGGCTGGAAGGCAGGATAGAAAGCTGTAAACCAGCAAAGAGTCTGTAGGGTCTGAAGGTCTCTAATTTTGAAGGTGACACATAGTTATGTGGTGATTTATGCCAAGCAACAACTCCTACCATCCCTCAAAAAAGGACTGCCAAGTATTTAAAGTATTTCCATTGATTTTTCTGCCTTAGGACAGCTATTTACTCTGATCCTGGACCATAAAGCTGTGCTAGTTCAGTATGTCTGAACCTGCTTAAGTAAGGGAACTTAATTATTTTGACGTTTTTATCTGATTTCAATCTTTGTAGGATACCAGGTCTTCCAGCTGCCAAAGGCCAAAATAAATGTGGGACATCCTCTTCATCAGACTCATGTAAATTGGTGGGTAAGGGAAGGTCTTTATTCAGAAACCTTTGCTGAAATTCCAAAGGCTTTTAACTTTTGGGCAAAAGCATAATTTTTATCAATGACTTGTTTAAGAAAATGGTCTCTTGCTTGTAAATTGCAGGAATGGTACTCTTGCTTGTAGTTGCTGGAATGGGAGGATCATACAATGTGCCTCTAATGAATAGTATTTAATTCAGAGTTAATTAGTCCAATTCTTCTTTCCTCTACTGAATTTAGTGTTTATATGTCAGCTTTTTTTTCGTAGACAGCTGTCTATGGGAGGTGTGAATTTGACCTTGAATAATATACCTCCAAATTCCCTCCCATTTTTGATTTCTTTTTATTGCCAAACTGCTAAATTTATGTTCTGAGCAGTGATTTATCTAAATATTTACTGAATTCAGGTAATATAAATGAGGACACTTACCTTTAAGGAGCCTTTTACTCTCTTTAGATTCTCTTTTTTTCTCCAAGTTTAAGACCACCTTGAAATACAAAAGTTAACATCTGCCCTACACTATGCATTTTCATATGAAGTCTTGAGGAGTTCTTAAAATTCTGAATTTTGGAGGAGCATGTGTTTCTGCTTATGTTGTCCTAAGACCATATTTCCTCTTTATTGCTGGATCTCAGTTGTGGCAGGAAAAGACTCTGATCAGCAGTCTCCAGAGAAAGCATCAATGTCTTGATAAGGCATTTCTTCTACTATGTCACAGGGTACCTAGGGCAAACTGGGGAAGTTTCCACAGAAATGTGTATGCACAGGCTGCTGAATACATCATCTCTTTGTTTCAGAGCTGGGGCTGCAAACATCACTCAAATCTGTCAGCAAAACAGCTTTACTTAAAAGAGGATAAAATGAGTGTCTTGAGGGAGAAGCCTGATGGGCAGACAAAGGATTATAAAAGCTGTGGAGGCCCTTTGGGTGCAGTGCCATGAGCAGGCTCCTTTCATTTCTAATTGCAGAAACTGCAGGAGGGCTTCTGCAATGCTTGCCTGAGGCTTGCCAGCTCTGGGATATGCTCCACCTTTCTCTCCAGCCTTGTTGTCCACAGCTGCCCTTCTCTTTCTGTTGCCTCTACTTTTCTCTCTCTCCTTCCTCTCCCATCTTTCCCTGTTTTTCTGTGGACAGGGAGAGTTATCCTTCCATTTGTCACAAAGAAAGCAGGGCAAAAAGAAAGAGCTCTGTGTTGTGGAAACACTTTAGCTATATTTTTTACTCTGCATCAAATCTTATTTTAGTTCCTGGCACCAGAAGAACCAGCAATCTGAGATGTGCTCCACCATAGCCCCCCCAGCTGGCTCCTATTGCTTGTTTTGTGTGTGGATGAGGCTGCTCTCCCTGCACATACACCAAGCACGTGCCTGTGCCAGCCTTGAAAAATGTTAACCATGAATCTCCCTTTAGCTTTCACAGCTACTTCCAGTTTTCATTAGCAGCTCTGATTATTAGGACAGATGCTTTAAAGGTTGGCACATATTAGGAAATGCAGCAAGGAAGATGATGGTGATGTTGGAGGAGACTCTGAGACCCTTGTCACAGGAGTGAAAACAGGAAAGTTTAATACAAGTCAGCTCTGGACAGTTAATGAAGGTCAGCTAAAATTAACTTGAGGCAGCATAACTTTAAAGTGCTTCTTGCTCCAACCTTGCTGTGCTCTGGGTGGTGTTCAATACTTACACCATGTGTCCCAGCTGAACTGAAAAGGTAACACTTTTAAGGCCTTTAAAGGTAACACTTTTAAGGCCCCACAGCCTCTCCCAAAGAAACAGCTTTGTGGTAGGTGTTCTGACTTTCATTTCTGTGAGAAAAATCTAATTCCTACAGAGGAATGATGCATATGGAAGGATGCTTCCATAGCACCATAGCAAGCATGGGTGGTTTTTTTTTTTTTCCTTTAGTTGGGTGTTCTTGTGTTTATTTTTTTAATGTAAATTTCACCTAAGTGAAATTGAATCCATCTTAGCTCAAACCTGGTAAGTCAAGGTGATTCCTTGTGCTACCTGGATTTTGGTTTGACTGCAAAGCTGATATGAATTGAGTGGTGATGCCCTGGCCCTGTGATGCAAACCCTATTATGCTGATGTGTAAGATTTTCTGTATTTACTGCTGTGTGACCATGCAGGCAGTACTTCTGATCTAAGCACTGACCAGTGCTGCTTGTGGCACTGGGTGAGATGGTAATGGTCAGCAGTAGATAAGAATCAAATGAGCCACTGGGATAGGTCTATCTAAACCTTACAGAGACTGTGGGGCTCTTCTTGGGAAGCAAAGGCCATAAATTTATTGATGCTGCAGTTACATTCTGGTGCCTCCTAACACCACCACTATTGCTGGCCATAAAATTAAGTTATTTTGTCACCTATGGTTATTAGTTTTAACTTAAGAACAGTAAATTTAATGCAGAGATATTTACTTACTGTAAATTTGTCTCCCATGAAACAAAGGGGCACTGACTTAGCAGACTTATGTAAAGGGTATCTGTTTCTGTTAAAAATAATGGAAACTGCAGGTTAGGACATCTTGTAGAGTAAGTGTATAAACTAAGAATCAATAAGTGTTTTATTAGTGTCTGGAGATTGTTTGACTATAAAGGATTTAAAAAAAATCCAATTGCTGTAAAAAGATTAAAACATTAACCATCTGCTTCGTTTTCATTTAAAATTTTGTGTTTAATTTCTTCTTTGTAGGTGACTAATTTCTGTTATTTTGCTATAATGTTTGAGCTTGGAAGAAAGTGGCTTTAAATTATGGCTTTTATTTATTCAAAGGTATTGTTGCCATCATAGGTTTTACAGTTCCTATTAGAAGTTTGAAAAATATTTCTTGCTACACTGAAAGAGAATAAAATTCAATTTAGAAGTATAATTTCCTACCACTAAGACACTCCATAACCTGGGAGAGATTAATAGAGCCTTATGACAGAGACTTGATTTAAAGCAGGAGATTAACACTGCTTTATCAGCCCATACCACAAGGGAATTAGCTCAAGAAATCTGTTTGATGTTGCTGAGTTGTCTGTTAGAAAAAGATCTCTGGATATTTATTAGATCACTGCTGAGTACTTGCTATAGGTTTGTCTATCTGGCAACACAGGAACAAACTTCACTCCAGCCATGCTTGTTTTACAGTGGCATGTTTTGTTATTTGTTATCCCACAGGAAGCTGGAGTGCTTTGGAGGTTAGCTATTGGCTCAGGGGGATAATCTCTAATAAACTATGTTAAAATTATCAAACAGAATTACAGTGATGTTCTGAATTCATTGATATTGAGGAAAAAAAAATGCTTAAGCTGTGTTTTAATTGGAAAGGTTCTTTCCCTACACTTGTAAATCTTTTTTCTATCAGCAAAAGAAGCCTCATTTCCTGTCCTACATAAAGAAGTGCTTATCTTTGGAGCACATTAAAGGAGTTCAGAAGTTGGGCCTGACAGGCTGGTAGATGTACTGACATACACAATTAGCAGAGGGAGCTCTGAGCTGATGTGCCAGGGCTGCAGCTGATTGCTGATCCAGGCTGGCATTCCAGCTCTGCTTCTGCTATAAATTATATTAGCACCAAATGAGGGAAAAAAAAAAGAAAGTCTGTGGCACTCAATCCATTTCTGTCACTTGGCAGCTGTGCTCTATATCTGAAGATACAGACACAAATTAACTGGTACTCCTTAAGATCCTGTATGCTTTATTTGGAGTAAAGGAGAAATCTTGTCAGGTGCATAAATAAATATAATGTATGTGCCTGTGTGTATGCACAAGATGTGCATGTATGCACACAAATGCTTTTTCCTCCAGTACCTTTCAATTCTCTTGGAAAAATGTCTGAAGCAGCTGTTCTTGTAAGTTCAGCTAGCCCAAAATGAGGTCTGCATGATTTTGTGTAACTTTGTTTTTTATTTATCCTAGATTTGTAGCACCCAAGGTTTTATTTCTAAAGCTCTTTCTTCTGATAGTTTTTTGCCATGCTGGCTATACAAATGAGTCTGCAGAATTGTCCTTCTAACATATAGATTGGATGATTGCAACAGTGATATGATTTTAACTCCAAGCTTGTGCTTGTTGCCCACAATAAAGTAATATACACAGGTGCATTCTCAAATGCTGCACTGCAGAAGTAAATGCAAAGAGTAGCATTTTGTTTGCACCAGGTATGCAATGTCAAATTCTTAAAAAGTGCCTTTTCTGGGTATCTCAAATGTTTCTTTGGTGCACATAAGAATTAACAAGGCTGGTAAGGTGTGTAAATTGTGCTGGTGTGAATATCTGCATTTCATAAAGCCAAAAGAGTGTACCCAGGGTGTGCAGACAGAAGTGTGGGTGGGAGAGCAGCATTTATGTGCAAACAACTTGAAACCTGTTTGTGAGACTTGTCTGAGGGAAGGGGAAAGCCCTCTCTGCATCCAGGCAGGGGCTGTGGGCTTTGCCCCATGCCTGCAGCATGGGCATGAGGTTCTGCTCATCGCAGTGGAGTACCAAACCAATACCATAATCTGCAGCTTGGGGATGGGACAGCAGCTGGTTTAAAAGGCCTGACTCAGATAGCAATAGAAGAGAGCTAAAAAAGGGTAGAAAAGAATTGCTGAGTGTAAGCAAATGAGCAGAGACATAAGACCTGAACAATAAAGGACAGCTACCTGAGAAAATACTGTCCTTATTTGTTTTCACTTTAGAATTTCTCCAAACTTTTTGATTCACTTCAGCAAAGTCTTGAACTCCCTTCATAAACTTGGTTGGAGGAGGCCACAGTCTCTGAATACTGCAAGGAGCAGGTGACAGCTCTGCCCATCTTGACAAGGTTTCCACGTCTGTTTCTCTTGGTGAGCTTACACACAGTCACAGAGCTCACACACAGCCAGTTTTACCCCCGTGCAAAGGGCAAAGTGACAAAGCCCTATTTCCTCAGGGAAGTTGCAGTCAGTGGAGGTGTTACCTTGTGAACTCCTGAGGTTTCCTCTGTGCAGTTTCCAGGGGCTTCCCTTCCCCTGTGTGCTGTCAAGGAGAGCGGTCGCCATCTGGCCCAAAGTGTTTGTTAAGTTCATTACTGCAATAAATGTCACTCTGCAGGAATACAAACAGGCTGGTGCTCTACTGCAGTGCTGGAGCATTGACGCCAGTGTGCCAAAGACCTGGAATTTATTAATGTGAGTAAAATTAAACTGGGTATTTTCCAGCAGAAATTGCCTTGGCAGAACACTGGCTGTGATGCTGTTGGGGACACCTCTGACTTGCTATGGTGCCTACTGAGCCATTTTTTTGCTTGTAGGCAGAATCAAGAAACTGCCTGCTTTATACTAGTTTCAATCTGAATGTAGAGGTCTATGCCTATGTTCTCTTTTGACTTCCTGTATTGGAGGCCACAAGATATGTGGGGTTTTTTTCAGGAGTTAACTATTTGTGAACTATTAAAATACATTTTCCAGAAAGACTGTTGGCAAAGAGAACTGAAGATCTGGAGATTCCACCTTTTTCTTTACAAATGTGTTTTAATAGTTAGCAGACACACTGTATTAAAATCTTACATATAATACATGTAATACAACTTACATATAACTTAAATTTACTTGGCTTCAACTGATGTTGGGAACTTGACCATTCAATTAGATATTCCTTCTGTAAGGTGTGCTTTCCATGTTCGTGGCACTTGGACACCATGGCCAAAACTTTTCTTGCTTCTAATTAATTCTTGAGACTTTTAAAGAATTTGAACTCTGTGATCAGTATTATGGAATACTATTCAATACTGGGGATTCGTATTAGTTTCCAATTGTACATCCCTTCCTATCTGTCCCATAACAGTCTCCTCAGACTTCATTTCACAATTTTCAGTTTATCTGTGTTTGGGGTTTTTTTGTTTTCAGATTATGGACATGGGAGTATCTGATTGAATTTATGCAATCCATATATAGAAAGCTGTTAACTCACTATTCCAATTTTTAAATAGCCAAGAACTGTGATAGCATTGATATGAATATAGATAAACAGAAATTCCAATGAGAAGCATGAAAGGAGGAGAATCTATTTACTTATTTTCTCTAAAGCCAGACTTTCAATCAAGTGTTTATGCAGGTACATACATAGCATAGGGAAAAGATAGAAGGAATTTGAAGTCCACCTGCAGCTGCAGACCTATGTCACTGGAATAGCAGAAATGTGCTGAGGGAGTTTGTGTGACTGGATCTAGTGAAGGGCTCTGCATCCAGTGATAGGCTGGGAGAGTGATGCTTCACTGACAGGGAAGCTGAACTGACTTAGGAACAACTGAAGTCAATGGGGCAAATTACAGACTGTGGAATCACATAGGCTGCATCCAAGGGTGCCAGGCATTGGCTGATAAAATTGCAAAATCCCTCTCAATCATCTTGGAAATGTGATGACTGTCAGGAACAGGACAAAGGCAAAGAAATGTCTTTTTAATGCCATCTTAATGAAAAGTAAGGAGGAGAATCTGGGGAACTTTTGACCTATCAACCTAACCTCAGTTCTCAGGAAGGTTATGGAGCTTGTCTTCCTGGAAGCCATGTCCAAGCATGTGAAGGATGAGAAGGTGACTGGGAACAGCCAGAGTGGATTAACCATGGGCAAATTGTGCCTGGCCAGTCTGTCATGTTCTTGTAGTGGCAAGTAGATGAAGGGATTGTGTTGGGGGATGTTTATGCTTTAATACCTTTCTGTGAGGTGCAGAGGGAAAGAATGGCAGAGACCAGAGGCTAGCTGCATCAAGGGAAATTCCAAGTAGATATTAGAAATTTTTTGTCCACCACAAGGGTGGCCAAACACTGTAAGAACCTGGCCAGAGAGGTTTTGGTGTGTGTGTTATTGCAGACATTCAGAGCTAGAATGTGGCTATGAACAACCTGATCTAGTTCATCTACTTGGAAAAGGAGGTCAAACTATTTGATATGTTGAGATCCTTTCCATGCATACCTGGGATTTGAGAAAGACATAAGTCTCTAGTGTGCCTATCTGATGGTAGCATCTCAAATACAGATCTCCCACTTTCCAAGTGACTGTCCTGACTAGTAGAAATGATGAGATTTTCCTCATTAGAAATGTTGGCAAAACCTAGCTTTGTTTTCATACTAGCAAGTTCTGGAGGAGGTAGAAATGACAGTTCTTGGGAGTTACTTTTTTCCTTGCCCTGTTTCATCTAAAACCAGTTTACTCTTGAACAGATAAGACAGATAAAACCAGTTGACAGCACAACATATTCTTTATTAATAGATATTTTTTTGTAATGTAGTGAAAACAAATGTTTATTGGGAGATTTTCTTTTACAGTGTTTTCTTTCAGAAAACATATTTGACATTAGTCAGAAAAGCAATTTTCATGACAGAAAACAAGAAAAATAGAACTTGCCTTGTGATTAAAGAGTCTGTGGTTTTGCTATTCATATTGTAAACTGCATGAAAGCACCTCTGATAGGACGAGAAAATCTTCAAGGTTAAGTGTCACAAGTTTGTTCAAGCCATTCTCTTTTCATTTGCTTTGGAGAATATGTTTTCAATGAGAGGCTGAAGTCTGGTTCTTGCAGTCATGTGGATGGTGTTCACAGGGATTTTCAGGTGAGGGAAGAGACAAAAATGTTGACTCCGTGTTCAGAAGGCTTGATTTATTATTTTATGATAAAACTACACTAAAAGAATAGAAGGAAAAGCTTCATCTCAGAAGGCTAGCTAAGCTAAGAATAGAATAGACAAGAATGATAACAAAGGCAGCTGCCTCTGTCCAAGTCATCTCTGCTGTGACTGGCCATTCATTACAAACAAGCAGATGAGACCAATCACAGATGCACCTGTTGCATTCCACAGCAGCACATAACCATTGTTTACATTTTGTTCCTGAAGCCTCTCAGCTTCTCAGGAAGAAAAAATCTCAAGAAAAGGATTTTCACAAAAAGATGTCTGCGACAGTCGTGCTGGCATGTTGCTGTGTCATCTGGACAGAATGAATTCTGCCTTTCCCCTCTGCCATTTGAAGATAAATTGCAGTGTGGTGACAGTCACCACCCTCTTCCCTTCATGTCCCTCCTACCCCAAGACAAGGTATTCCTCTGGCAAGAGAGGCCTCTTCCAGAGCAAAGGTCTGAGAGAAGGTCTTTGAGCAGGTGTGAGTGAGTGACTCAGGTTAGAGTGCAGTGCTCCCTCTCTCATGGTACTGGGCTGTCAGAACCCAGGAAATTCCTCTGGCTGCCCTGGAGGACTCAAGCCCCTGCCCCAGGGGCTCAGAGACCTTGGCACAGAGCCCAAGATCCCTGTGCCTTTGATCTTGACCCATGGAAAAAAATACCAACCTTATATGAGGATTTACAAGCCACGACAGTTTAAGTAGAATGATAGTGATTTTATCACGGGGTGAAATATAGATTTTTGAGGTTTTTAGAATGGGGGATTGGGGTCCCAAGATGGAGGAATTTGGGCGTGCCTTGTCCTTTTTCCTTCTTTTTCCTAGCCTCCATCTTCTGGGTGATGTTGGCATTTTTAGATTGGTTTAGAGTACAATCTCACTATCTAACATAGGTGATAGGTATTGGGAAGTTATGGTAAATAATGTACATGTAGTTTTTAGTATAAAAAGATAACACCGTCCCAAGGATGGGCAGTGTGCCTCAACCCAACCTGCCAGACAGACCTCAGCAGGCTGGAGAAAGAATGTTATAGATAAGAAACAATAAACCACCTTGAGAACAAGAACAGAACAGTTCTGACTCTTTCTTCGCTTGCCAGGCTGGGATAAGAGATTTTCTAATGCATCTGGGGGTCACTCTGAGCAGCAGAGATTCCGAGACTGGGCAGGCTCCTTCCTGAGCGCCTCCCAGTCTGGCAGCAGGGAAAGGCATCACGTTGTTGCTCCTCCTGCTGCAATGCACTTTGTTCCTTAAAGCCTAGAGAGATGTGGCAAACTCTACGTTGTTGGAATTTTGCTTGGGGAATATTTTGCAGATGATTCTAAGTGTACTTCTGCAGCCTGTCTTACACTGTCCATTTTCTGGGATTTGTAAGGGGCCTGCAACACATCCAGAAATGAAGGGAAGGCCACCTTCTCCTGACTTCCTGGGCAGCAGAATAGGTTTGTGTGACTGGGGACCAGAGACGCTGTCCCTGAATACCCAATCAGTTGTCAGAGACTTCATGCTGTTCACAGCCACAAATTTTAAAAAAGGTGGTAAAAAAAAAAACCCAATACAAACAAAAAACCAACAAAAACCCCACCAAAACTGGAAGAGCTTTAGAACTAGATAAAGATATCTCATCTTTTGAGATGCTGACTTAAACAGTTGAGATAGGGATGAGATTTTTGTCACTCACCTTCACTTTTATTTAATGTGGAAACCTAATGGCAGGTGCAAAGGGCTGTTTGTGAGGTCCCCTAGAGCAGGGGCTGCCTACATGAAGCCCAGTGCTTGAGGAATTCAGAGGCTTCTGAAAAAGGAAGCCTTAATATGGAGCCATTCACTCAAATGGGGATATTCGAAATTGGGAGTGAAGCTTTTAATTTTGGGGACCAGTTAATTTTCTTAGGGGCCATGAAGATGATCTGTACCTTCAGGCAAAAGTTCAGGGATCAAAAAACTGCATCCTCCTCTTGTAAAAAAAGGGGCTGCTGCTCAGCACAAGAAGCAGGTTTATGTGAGTCGTATTTCAACCATTCTTTTTGTCATTTTGTTCTTACATCTCTGAGCTGTCTATAAGAGTAAAAAAGTTATTGCTAGAGAAATTGGAAACTGGTAGTTGATAAATAGTGCTACATCTCTCGGCAAAGAACAGTTGATGAATGCTACCATTGTATGTGAAATGTTTCTTTTTTCCCCCTCTTTAATAGCAACATTTTAAACTACATTGTCCCACACAGTGGACTGCTAAGTAAACCAGAAGTGACATGATAAATGTAAAGCTGTGGTTGCAGCTGCAGAAATCGATGAATTGCATGTCTCACATGTGGAAGGGCAGTCATGCTGTTGCTGCTTCCAGAGTGATAAATGTAATTCAATCTATGAGCAGCAAAACACGAGTGTAACTTGCTAATGGAAGTGCTTGCCTCCAAGAGGAAAGAAAAGTTTGTCAGAAACTGAACTGCTCTGCTGTGAAACCTCCTGCAAAGTATTTAGTTCTAAACTTTGCAAGGAGTCCAGGAGAGAACCGTGTTGGTGTAGAAGTCAATAACCCAGAGAATGTTTCTCTAACAAATGTGGTTTAGCACCTGTGAGTATTGTTAATCCATCTCAGGCACAGGAGCACCAAACAAAATGTCACTTTGAGAGAGACTGGAACAAGAAAGATAATAATGCTGTAGATGAAGGCCATTATTTATGCCACTATGAATGTGAGGATGGACCTCTGGGAATGACCCCCTAGAACTCAGCAAGTTGGAAAGCGTGTTTTGAAATCTGCTCCGTAGCAAGTGAGTAAAAAAATTCTACAATAAAGAGGAAAATTGAAGCTGAAATAGATTCCAGTCCTTTCAGGGACTGGAAATGAAGGTGATATGCTCCAGTTCTTGCTGGGGACCCTGATTTTGACATGTGCCCAGTGGGCTGCTAATCATGAGTGGTTTCTGATAAGGAGCATGGAGCAGCTTCATGCCAAAGCTGCCTGATTTTCATTTTAATTCCATTTTGAAATCATATTTAATAAAGGATATTTTTTTTCCAGAGCAGTTCAAGGAAATTCAGGCAGTGTCACCATTCACTGAGCTTGTGCCAGGGCACTGCAGTGTTTCTGTAAGGTTCAAAAAGATAATTTTTCATGTTAATATGCTGTTAAACAAGCCAACCGTAGCTGTCAGGACTGCCACAGCAGGACCTTATTGGAAGGTTGTTGTCAAAAGGCCAGCAGACCATTATTGAATGGGCATGCAGGAGCTGATAAATTCCTTATGTAGTTCTGACATATAGAAGGTTGAACAATAGCAATGTCTTAAAGGATATGGAAGAGCTCTAGGAAAAGTTTTGCCCTCCTGTCTTGTTAGAACGAGCTTGGGAAGATTGTTTCAACAGCTGCTTTTCTCACAAATTAGGATAATAACATGAGATATATCCATTTTGAACAGAAGACAGTCAGAGGTGTTTAATTTGGAAACAGAGCACTTTTGGCTTTTGCATTTTAACTGAAATGCCTTCCTACCCACAGAGCTTTTTCCTAGGCCCTGGTTTTACACAGGACAGATGCACAGACAAATGCCTGCTTGGCATCACGTGGGCTCCTCTTTACTTTTCTAGAATTTACTGCAAATTTAACATCATTTAGATAGACTGAAAAGAAGATGTAAGAAAAAAACAGACCATGTAACTGAATAGAAAAAGTCCAGCAGATTTCCTGGATTTTTTCCCCCCTCTTCATTTTGGTTTAACACACTCCACCTTAAAGCTTTGAATGGGAAATGTTGCACTTCCTTTTGGCACTGAGCTCCATGCCCTACTGGTCTCATCAGGAGGCAATGCTGCTTTCATGCTGCTCATCAAGACATTCTGTCCATGCAAATAAGGTGCAGATGATGATTGCAAGTCCTTGTACCCCAGAAGTGCTTGGAGATCCAGATGGAGCAGGTGAGTGGAGTTCTAAAGAAAGTGCTGCCCAACATTGCTGATGGCTGCTGGTGTAAAATAAGAGCATTATCTGTACAGCTCCAAATGTGTAGGAACTTTCAGGCAAACACTAAATACAGGGCACCTGGTTGGCAGTAGATTTTTAAGCTTCTGGAATGGGAGACAGGGTTGGATACAAATGAACATACAAAGGCTCATCTGATTACTTCATGGAACAGAAAAAATTTGAAATGAAAGACGCATTTGTGATAAACGCGATTGAAGTTCCTTGGGAGAGTGCATGTGTATTTAATATCTTAACATGAACGTATCTGTCTTTTGTCAGAATAAAATGCTAAAACCAGTCATGAGATACTGAAGCAAGGAAATATCTCGATTATGGTGCAAGTAAATTCCCCAAAACCCCCAAAACTATTTTAAAAAATGCTGATCAGAAGTGAACATCAAACTATGGTGTCACTTAATAGTGGATGAGAGATTCCAAATAGATATTCTTATCAAGAAATGAACTATGAATACTTCCCCAGCTTCTAACAGATTGTTTCAAGAGGTGTTTTATTTAGACATTGATGTCTTTTATCACTGGGTTTAAAAAAAAATCCTTTAGAACATCTCTCTAACCCTGGTGTGGTTTAAAGGTAATGATGCAGTCTTAAAAAACTGAACCACAATACAGATGAGTGTTATGCTGATAGTTATGCTGATGAGTGTTATGCTGATAGTAGTTAGAAACCAAATGCTTTGTTTTGTTAGGCTTCATTCTCTTTTTTTAAAGAGCTGGCCCCAAGCCCTTATCAACTCAGTGAAAGTAATAAGTAACACTTCCCCCAAACTAGGAGAACTTTAAATCTTTTTTTCTCTGCAGTTTCTTTTCAGAATGACTGAACAGTTGCTCATGCACTGTGCCAGGTGCATTTCCTTTCTTCCTCCCTCTCTCCCTCCCTAAGGCAAGTTGAGGTGAGCATACTGGGTGAAAAAAGCACCTGTGTAGTTATTCCTCCTTTTTCTTCTGCTGGTAGTAGCCCCCTTGCTTGCAGTTATTCTTCCTCTAGCACAGCAGTAACTGGCTTCAAGACCCTAAACTGACCACTTTTTTTAGTTTCTATCTCTTTACAGACATACTGTCAAGATTTTGAAAAATGCTGGTAGGCTATAGAGAGTTCAAAGCAAAATGTGGGGGAGCACTTCACGTGGCATGGCCTTCTGAACACCACTGGATATGCTGTTTGAAAACAGGTATTCAGGTGAAGTGTCCAGGTCTCTCTTTATCCCTCAATCATATTTTATCTGTTCTGACTGGGGAAAATATTCGATGAATCTGAAAACCCAGTTTGCAGGATTTCAGAAGAAAACTGAAAGTCTTGTTGAAAGATCCTGGGTCTAAGAGCCTCTTGCACTTTACCCAGTAAGATATTATCGATGGGACTTGTTTAAAATCTGCCTTCTTCCTCCTTGCAGCCCCCAGAACCTGTGGCATGGGGTTCAATGTTTTGCCAAGCTGGGGACCACTGACAGTGTCTGGCAGGAAGAGTGTGATTGTCCTGAGTGACTGAGGTGCAAGTAGTTCTGTGGTTTGCTTGATTGGGGTTTTTTTTGGTTTGTCAAAATTCATTTGAGAAGCTTTTACTCTGAGGTTTTTTGAGGTCAGAGAAGTGAAATGAAATCTTGCTGGAGTGTGGAAGTTGCAGTGCTCTGATTGTGCCAGGGTAACAGCAGGGGCACAAAGTTCCCTCCTGGCCAGATGTGTGAGTACCACTAGGAATGTGCTTGATAGTGGAACCCACAATTTTCATGTGGCCAGGCCTTGACTCCTGAGCCACGTGCAGCAGGATCCCATTGCTGGATGATGTTTGGCTGAATGTGCCTGGGCTGCCCTTGGGTCTGGCTGGATGTTTTGCTCCATCCTGCCATAGAGCTCCAGGGTCTGAGAAGCTGTTATCCCGTGCCCTTTCTTGTGACTTTGCCACTCCTCTCCCCTTGCCTTTCTGACATAAAAATTGTTTTTAATGGCTCTTGGTCATGGGGGTTTTGTACACTGCTTACAGGGTCAGTAAGGCTTGTTGTCTAACTGCACAGGGAGAAAAAGAAATAATGTTTGTATATGAGACCATTGTGAAGCTGTTGGTGTCTACATGAAGGGTTATGCTGATAATTAATCAAAAGTCACATCCATATCTGGCACAGTTCTATTTTTATTTCAGAGTCTGCCCTGGGACTGTAGAAGAGCTCTGAGAAACTGTTGTAAGAGATGAAAGAGCTGAAAAATTCCCAAATGACACTTAAATAATAGGCTACAAGAGCAGAGAGGTGGGAAAGGAGGCTCCTCTGTTCATGTTTGAGGCTAAATGTTCAGCATATCAGCTTTGCAACAGCAGTGAAGTGATGGGCATCTGTTTCTCTGACCTCTTTCAAGGCAGCATTTTTCTTTCTGTATCTGAAATCATTCCTGGTTCACCTTCTGAGGACCTTTCTAGTTCAATCTACAAAGCCTTTTGCAACTCCCTGTTCCTCAGTGAAAAGCCGTTTGGAAGGCAATGAATCGTGAAGTGGTCTGATAAATAGTTGGCAGAGGAAAGATGCTCCAGTGCCTGGGAGACTAGTCTGGGATTTGGATGATCTTGTTGGCTTTTCTTTTTTAATATTTCTTTTTTTTTTTTTCCTCTACAGCAGACTTCCTAAAGAAGCCTGGGCATGTAATTTAGCTTCACTTTGCAGCTCATGAAAGTGTTGTGGGAATGGCCTCTGAGGTGATTGGTCATCAGAGTAGGATGGTATCAAAAGAAAGACTGGAGACTTCTCTATTGTTTTTTTTCTTCTAACTTTTGGTTAAATACACTGCCAATTTCAGTTCCTTTCATACCTCTAATTGAAATATATTAAAACAGGCTCAACTTTTATAGGACAAGTCCTCCTCTTTTACTCATGTTTTGACACCCAGAGGATGCAGCTGTAGATGGGATCTGGAAGAGTCCTTTGGACATCTTCCTTTCTGCTGCATTTGTGTTAACTTCCCATGGCAAGGCTTCACCAAGGACATGATTGTGTTAATCTTTGCAGACTGATGGGACAGACCAATTATTTCTATTTCTTAATCTCCAATGTCTTCAAAGAGCATTTGGATCTATGGAAAATTATAATAAAGAAATGGTGCTTGACAACTGACTCCCCTCACTGCTCTTGGTGGTGAATGGTGCAATCAGATATCGTTCCTGAAAACTTGAAGAGGTCAGTTGTTGACAGAGCTTTTGGTGTACCACATGTACCAGCAGAGCTGCTGTTTGTCTTCCTACTGATTCATAACTATCATTTTCTGTGCCATTTCAATGTCACTTTTCTCATCCTGATTTCATGTCATGATCCAGAGAGACATTTGCTATTAGCACAGGTAAGAGGATTTTTCATAGTACTTATCTGCTGAAAGTCACCCTGAGCAAACACATACCTGAAAGCAAACATTCCTTCAGGCAGCATTTAGCACAGGCAGCCAGGGTCCCATGGGGTGAAGAGCAGAATCTGCAGCAGATTCATGCAGTCCACAGTAGCTCACAAAATAAGGGCTCTCCTTCCCTCTCAGTTTCTGAAGGGGATCTCCCTGCTTTATTTACTTCCCAAGAAGCAAACACTTCTTCCAAGAGACACCTCTCAGCAGAACCCAGAGCTTCATAACAGCATCTGACAAGCAAAATTTGTTTAAATCCTGAGGTCCCTCTGTCTTGGCCAGTTTCTGATGGATTCAGAGAGACTCTGACAGAGAGATGTCATCTCATTGCTGCTACTCTTTTTCCTCTTTAGCTGAACTTTTTTTTTTTTACTGCAGTCCTGAAACATAGTGAAACTTGAGGGCAACTGGCCAAATTATCTGGAGGTGGGTAACCTGTTTGTACAAACTGTTTTGTGGCATCATGTGGGAGAGATCTGGAGGATCTGATCATGAAAATAAGAAGTTTGTGACATAAGAAACCAGCAGTGTAGGCTATGCACATCTTTCAGCTGAGCTCACAGAAGAGGTAGCTTCCCTTGTTAGTCAGGCTATGGGCAATTGTGTGCAAGCTTTTGCTCTTGCTTCTTCAGGAACAAACCATCTCTGGTGTTATGGGAGCTAATTCACATGGCTCGGCTTGGACCATGATGAGAGTGTTTGGACAGGTTTCTCCACCTCCAGACTGATAGGGACAGTGGCCTCCAGGGAGAGAGAAAGGTGATCAGCAGATATGATGGTTCCCCTTTTTCTGGCATAGCTGAGCCTGGAGGAAGATAACTCCTTGAGGCTAATCAGAACTGACTTCAGTCTGTATTTTTTAACATAATGCTGCTGCTAGAGAACAGCTCAGGGCATGAAAAGCAGTAGAGCAATTCCACTGCCCCCCAGTGTGTGGAGTTATTCAGGAGTTATCCAGGCCCTGTCTCAGCCTCACACCCACTTGTCTATGGCCCTGACAGGCAGGCAGCTCTGCTCTCGTGTCCTTGCCACATAGCAAAGCCAGAAAGGACCCTTCAGGAAAGGGCAGACAACTTTAGAGCATCACTTGACAACCATGGGTCAAACTGAGCTGATCACAGACCTGACACTCAAATACAGACCACACAAAAGTAGTGGGTTCACAGCAGAAGTGCTCAGTGCTTTTTTTGGTGATGCTAATGGGTTATGCCCTTTTGTCCTGTGAGATTTTAGCACCAACATCTCTAAATCTGCCTCTCATCCTAAATGAAAATTGGTCACCTTCTCCTTAGGGATACAGGTAGGGACACTCTGGGCTTGATGCTCAGTCTTGCTCTCAGTGGGGAAGGCAGAGCACTGAACCAAGGGTCCTGGATGGTTTTTTATTAAGAAAGCAGTCTCAGTCTTTCTTGAAAAACCCATTTGCTATCTAGCAAATTAAATCCTTGCTAATATGTGCTAGAATAACTTTTGGTTTAGATGCTGCAGCATCACACTGGTGATATAACTAAGGGTTGTTTCTCTACCCTTCTGAGCTCCCAACAGCCTCCACTCTCTAGGGTGGAAATGAATCAACACATTAATAGCTTTGACTGTTGGATGGGAGAACTGTTCACCTGTGAGATTTATCCACCTCTGGTCACTGAAGCATGGTAACTGTAAATATAATTATGAGGAAAAAAATCCCAAGACTAGTTTGTAGCTTACCTGAGTTAATTAAAACAAAGCCATAATTAATTTTGTATCCTTTTCTGTAATTTGGCAAGCTCTCAAAAAGCTGCCTTGATAAGACATGATTTTTGCCACTTTGCTTGTCTAATGAAGATGCCCATTTTCACAAAAGCATTCAGAGAAATAGATTAGGACCTAATAGCACCAAAGCACTTGAAATCTTCTGGTTCAGATGTCAATCTTATTAGTGCCTGAGCCTTTTCAAGTAGCACAAAAGCTATTTATTTACAGACTGACATATAATAGCTTGCTTTATTCCTTCTCCCTCCCCTTGAAAGAGATAGTGTTTACTCAAAATCAGCTCTCTTCTTTGGTATAAATACTAAGGAACACTGTCTATCTTCAAAGCACTACAGACATTCTTTTAAGCATTGACTGCTGTTATTAGCTATTACTCTAGGCTTAAATGGTATTGAATTAAAATAATTTCTTAATGATAATATCCTTCTCACAGGACTTAATGGTTTTTAAATTGGGTTTTGGCAAATATGAGACTAGGCAAGGATGCAAGCCTGGATCTCTTCCAGAGGCCATTTAAATCAATGAAGTCATCAGGTTGTATAAATGCATCATGCCACAGCACGACAATTAACATTTACTGGAATGCCTGCAGAATATTACAAAGTCTATCAACTATGGATTAAATGTACCTGTGATGCAGCCAGTTTCCTGACAAGTAGAAGATGAAAGCTTTTTTTCTTTTAGATTGACTCTGCTGATCTGATATGCTGCAAACTGTAGAAAATGCCAGCAGGCTGTTCAACAAGTCTCTTTAAAATGGACTTTTCTATACAGATGGATTTTGTTAGATTAATGTTAGAAGCTGTAAAGAAGTCCAGTGACTACTATGCCCCTCTCCTCTGTGTGAGTGGAAGATGGTATGCATGTTCCTACTCAAACCCCTGTCCAACCCTGAGTGTAAACTGTTACATCTTGTCATGGAGTGTCTTTTTATGCATTTTCTGAGTTTTGGCATTTGTAATGACTTCATATTTCTTTTGATATTTCTCAATATTTTGCCATTCAAATGAGTAAGGTGCCTTCAGATGTCTAGGGGTCAAATCAAAGTGTGGTCTCAACCACCTGCAGCTGGTATTTGTTTCTCCTGCTGATATATGGCTGTTGGGTCAATGGGTACATGCCTTACTTTCACAAAGCTGGAGATGTTTTGGACAATCTTAAAAGTAAATCAAACCAAACCAATCAACTCATTCAAGTCTCATGCCCTTTGTTTTTAAATTCTGAATTAATGAAAAAAATTCAACACATTGCTGGAAAAACAACCCTAAGGTTGATGGCAGGGTGGGAAGACATCAGAAAGGACAGGAGGATCTGAGGGTTTGAGTGCTAAGGAGAAGGGAGTTGCTCTAAAAGAAGACAGTTTTGAGCTCATTAGTTTTATAGGAAGATTTTAGATCCACCCTTGCTCTTCTCTTTTGCTGTATGCATCAGGCAGTTCTTGACGCAGAAAACAGTAATTTTGCACAAGTAACATGTGATTTCAGAAAATGATGATGTTTATGTGGAGGGTGAGATTTGCTGCTCCCCTTCTCCATAGTGCTCTGAAGAAGCCATGTTTTGTGTGAAAACATGAAAACCTTGTCCCAGAAGAAAGTAACTGCCCTTTGCAGGAGCTGATAATTACAGACAACAAAGCTGTACTGCAGAACCTGAGCAGGAAATACCTGAATATATAATCCTTCTTTTTTTTTTTTGTGGACCCTCAAGCTGTGGAGTGAGAGTTTCTGGGACTTTTGGTTCCTCTGTCTTGGAACAAAACACACATTGTGAAATGGCAATCACAGTGCCAGGAGATGCATTGTGTGGTTGTTTCTGGGATGCACTGTTGTTCTGTAAGCAAAGCCAGGGCTCCTGCTGGATCCAGAGAAGGAGGGAGGACTGCCACCCAACAAGGCTGTAAGTAGCCTAATTCCCCACAGGCATTGTGAAGGAGACTGTTTTGGAAAGATTCCTTCTTTATCTTCGTTTCTCACTCTGTTTTTTTCAGACCAAGTTAATTATATTTGCATATAAAGTCACTGTTTACTCCTGTGATGAGACCATAGGGAGTGATGGTTTTGGCTGGAAAGGATGCTGTGTTTGTGGGGGAAGGAGGGTGGGATAATTGGGTGGGGCTGAGGTTCCCTTTTCCCTTGCTCCCTGATGCTGTATTAAAGCTTGTTGTTGAGTCCTCTGTCCTATGTAACTTCTCACAGAGATTTCTTTGCTGCTTCAAGGCTTTGTTCCTGCTTTTTTAATACTCCTGCTTACTGCCATTTTGTAACCTTCCTCTACCTCAGGTAATTACATTCTGTCTATTGAAGATTCCTATTGCTGGATCAATAGAAGAAGTTTATTCTTCATTTCCTTTATAATAGCTATTGTATAGTGCTTCAAAATGGCTGTTGTAGCTGGCTGTAATTCATCAGTGAATGAGCAATCCTGCAGCCTGAAAAGCATCCAAAGATCTTACAGGATGAAAAGTGATATAATCATTATTGGTAGCTCAATTGCTCCTTTGACATCTCCTATAAGTATTAGTTGAGAGCTGGAGGGTTATCTGGGCCCAAATGTTGCTCCAATCAATTATCTGTGCATTTTCCCCATCCCATCTGATGATTGCTTCTGTAGCCAGCTGCTGGTATCCTACAGCATCCCTTGATTGAACTTCAGCCTGTGGAATTTTTTCCCCTGTTCCCTGCTGCTCCCCAGTCCTCCAGGGCCCCTGTGCAGAACTGGGCTCTTGAGGCTGGGATTGCTGCTTTCCTTTCTCTCCCAAACAGCTGCTGTGTCATTGCAGTAGCATCCAGACACAGAGCAAGCTGGCCTCCAACAATCCTGCTGGCAGCATTCTGGTGTGTAAAGTTATGTGCCTGGTGACAAAGAAACTGTTGAAGCAATCTAATAATTCAGGCCTGATGATAGCAGCTTTTGTCCCTGAAATAGGAGACCTTCTCAGGATTTTGGGTTACAGATCACAGAGTGTTTTGTAGTTAAGAATGCTTGGGTCAAATAACAGAAAAGGGGAAAAAAAAAAAAGCTTTTATTGTTGCATGGCTTTGTGAAGCCAAGTATGTGCTTGATTTTCTAGCAGCACATTGTATTGAGCTGGCACCTCTAATGGCTCTGTCTCCTTAAGGGGTTTGGGAGACTGAGAGACAGTAATCACATCTTGAGCAGAGAATGATGCCCGAGCCAGTGCAAAAAACAGGTGGAAATGTTTCTGGGCTGGTGGTGTTTAATGCCTGAATTCTGACGCTTGAAAAGGCTGCTCATGTTTTGGGTAGTGATGGTAGCTGGGCCCTGTGATTTTAATGTTTTTAAACACCATCTCAAAATACCACATCTCTTGATGAAACCCAATGTGATGCTACTAAACAATCTGCTAACAGATAATGAGAACTGACATGACAGGTAGCTTGCAACGATGATGTTCCAAAGAAAAGCATAAAGGGATATGTCATTTTGATTCAAGTTTTGTGAGGGATGTGAGATAAATTAACTTTTACTTAGGAAATAGGCGGGTGTCAAATTGTGAGGAGAGGTAAGAAAAGAGTAGAACCAAAATTTGGAAGCCTGAGTGAGGCATGTTCTCCACAGTCATTAAAAACCTGAATTTGTCTTGTACATTTTTGTGATGATGAAAAAAGGATCCTCCAGTCTTTAAACGAGCTACTACATGGAAAACATTTTTATAAAACAATCTTCTTATTGCATCTGCAGCACCATAAAACCTTTTGGTATAGCCTTTTTATGACTCCCATCTACATATGCATCTCAAGAAAACTATTTGCTTTTGAGTATGATAGCGAGGTCTATTGAAAATATTAAATAATAAATTATACAACTTTCTCATTCCCTTTCAGTGAAATGCTTAATAGACAAAATTCAAACACAGAGTTAATTCACCTGTAAAGTACTTGGGCATCTGAATTACACTTTTAATCTGCAGCAGCTGAGTTATGTCCCACTCCTATAATATTTCTGGAGGGGAGGCTGGACAGGTAGAATCTACTTCTTTTACAGATTGTAGGGATAACTTATGCAGACAGCTAACAGCCTGTTCTTACTAGGTGGAGAGAATTTATTGGAAGGGCTCAGGATGTTGCTCTTCCTGTCACTCGTGGGTGATTAGCTTGTTCTTTCCCCTCAAGAACTGATCCCTTTGAGTTCAGCCCTGAGCTGACTAAAAGTGCTGGCATCTGGAGACATGGGCTTGCAATGTGAGGGGAGGGCTGTGCCCACTTGTGCTCCTGGCCAGGAGGGATGGTCAGGCTGGCTGGCTCGTTTTTAATTCCTGCTGTTGGCTAACATCTGCATAGAGTTGGTGGAATATGTGCCACTTTATGTAATCACGAAGAATGTCATGGTCTGATGTTTGTGAGGCTTGAACCTGCAAACTTTTCTCTGAATACTCAAGAGGCTACTCAGTGGAATGTAAGCTGGCAACTCAGCCTCCTGAGGACAGCAGGCACCTGCCCAGACTGTTCGATATTCTGATCTAAATAACCACAAGCTGAGTGTCAATTAAGCATATTGTTCGTCTTACAGGGAAAATATCAATATTTCTCTTTTCCTTGGGGCAGCTAGGGGTATAAAAAGGTTGCTGCTTGATCAGATTCCCACATCAGCTCCCATGATTCTCATGGTAAGCACTGTCTCTCTTGATCTCTGCTTCTTAAGCTGACCACTTGCTCTCTGACAGACAGAAATCAGAGGCTTGAGACATAAACAACTACTTTTGTCTGCCAATTTTCTCCAGCCCCTTCAAACTCCTGAGGAAAAGTGCCAGGGGTGGCAATCATAAAGGGATTCACTCTGTAAATATCAACAGACCATGAAGGTCATTATGTCTGTTAGCAGCTCAAAACTAGTTGTGAGAACAATCCTCTGAACAGACTTCTGTAAAACCCCCCATGTCTGGGTTCCAGCCATAGGGGAACAGAAACCCAAATGGATTAAAATCAGAGAAAAAAACTCCCTAATTTGATAGCATGTTAACCAATTTTTTTAATACCTTAATACCTGAAAAGTCACTTGAGATTGTCAGATGAAAGACAATATGGAAAAAAAGGCATTAATTCACATTCTGTAGTGTGTAAGAGAGTTACATGGTTAAATCTTACTTGGAAAAATGTGTGCATTTTACAATGTCAGCTGATGGAATGGGAGATGCAGCATCCAGGTCTTATGTTGGATACCTGCAATTTTGTGTAGTATTTGTCTTCACTTAAATTTACTAAAGATGATCTGCATAATTACCAGTTGCTTTCCTAGTTAAACTTGACCTCAGACTGGGCTAGATGATTTTGATAAGACAAATTACATCTTGTCCTCAGGACAAGTGAACAAGATACTAACAGAGAAATATAAAGCTGGAAATTAATAAAATGATTGTACCTAATGGAGCAGCATAAAAGGGGTGCTTTTTATGGTCTTTGAGAAACATTTTCAGCTTGCAATAATTTATTTCCACAGCTCACAGAAGCTACAGGAATAACTAATATTCTCTGATAGAGGCTCTATTCTATTAAGGGGTCATCTTTGCAGTAAAGGCAAAGAAGAATAAAAAATGTTGTGAAGACAAGGTAAAGCTATTAGCAAATCTCCATTCCAAAGTTGTTTCCTACTTGTAAACCATTTCTATCAAGGGAGCAATTTCCTCTGTGCTGCCATTAGTGGATAATATTTTCCTTCAAATAATGGGCTATGGATGGTGACTAACTGCAAATGGTAATATTCTCTCTTTTAAAGGCCTGCACAGCACACTTTAATGTTCTGCCATGGTGCATTAGAACATAGACTATTTCCAATGTGAAAACTTGTTTGTTTAGAAAAACCTCTCTTCCTCTCTCATTACCCCTCTCAAAACAGCTGAATGAGAGTGGAGATTCTCATAAAGTTCCAGTTGTCCTGGACTTCAAATGTGTGTTCTATAGTTAGCAAACCTTGGAAGAACACTTGACATGCAGCTTATTAAAAAAGACAATAAAGTGTGATGAACAAGGCAGGAGGATCTGTGCATACGCCGTGAGATTTGTTACTGCTCACGTTGCTGGGCTGTGCAGACATGCACACAAGATAAACTGGGTTGGGATTAACCAGGTGCAGGATAACAGCATTCTGTTATCTGTCCCTGACAAATTACAGGCTGCTAGCTGGAATTGCCACTTGCAGATAGCAGTCATTTAGTAGTAAACTGCACTTGTTTTTTCCCCACTAAAAGCCTGAAACAAGGGCATGTTTATATAAGTACATTGAAATATGAAATGCTTTGGGTGCATGTAAAGGAAATGTAAACCTTCCTAGCCTTTCATTTCCTATCAAGCATTTACTGCATTGCAGGTCTCTCCAGCTCAGGAACAATGACAGTGTAGCACACCCCATGCACACCGTGCTTTATGGTGTCACGGTAATGTATGTCTAGGGCCTTCTTTAAACCTGTGTTCTGCTTTTATAGAACTGGTTTTGATTAAAGAGAACACAGAAATGTTTTTTTTTTTTTTAAATGGTTTGAAGTGAGACAATTTATGAGGGAAAGTAAATGCTTTACTCCTCAGTGTTATTGCAGGATTCATTGCTCTGGAATAAATGTCCCTGCTCACAACTGAGCTTGTGTGGTGGAACAAGCACAGCCCACAATACTGAATTTCCTGACTCAGTTTTGAATTATTCTGTTTTCAAATAATTTTATGTTTTGAAAACTGAAACGGCAAAAAACAAGTGCTACTGTTTTGCACTTCAATGCCATGGCACTTTATTTTCTAGAATTGTCTTAAATGACATACAGTCCCATGTCCTAACATTAGGGCATATATTAGGGGATAATTTTACTCACCATCAAGTGAGAAAAACAAAACCTTTGCAGCTGCAGGAGATAAGTAGTGAGACTAATACATCTAAAACGCATTTACATATAAAGAGAAAATGTAACCAAATCACAGCAAATGAAGCTCATTTTTTAAAAGCAGTGTATGTTATTGGTTTAATGGATTATCAGAAAGCTGCACCTTTGTTTATTTCCTTTTCCCTATTTCCTCACTCATCACAGAACAGCCTGGGGAAGTTTCATAGTGAATTTCTCTGAAGTTCATAATGGAATATCTGGATCAGCAGTTACCAAGATGTTTATGAATCACCTTAAAAAGAAAATTGTGTCCCTTCCATTTTTTGCACTTCCTTGTTCAATTGTTTTAGGTCTCAATAAGCTAAATATTTTCTAGAATATATAGCAATGTAATGTCAAGGGAAATCTAAAATATTTGCTTACTTTCATTTAAAAATATGTCAGGTTTGTCAGGCAATGTGTTGAAAAGAAACACAATGAAACAGTCAATTTTTTTTCAAACAAAAAACAATTATAAAGGCTATAAACAGTAACTTGACCCATTTTTGTTTTGCTACCTTTTGGCTTGCTTCAGTGATCTAGCTTTTGAACTTGTTTAATTTGAGTGTGTAGTTCTTGCTTCTCTTTTTTGGATCGCTTCCAAGCGCATGAGGTAAATTCTATATTGCAGTATTACAGCAGACACCTCTGGTAAAGTATTCATTTTTTTGCCATGGCTCTTGAAACAGCCAAAAGACAGTTTCACTGCATGTTTTATGGTAAAAGAGAGAGAAAAAGAGCAAGACAGGGGCAGTGGTGGGGTGATGACACTGACTGGCAAACAAAACAAAACCTGTACTCAGCCCAGTGCAGAGTTTGGGTTCTGCCACTGAGGCAGGAGATAGGCAGTGCAGTGTAGTACGTTTATTTACCTATATAAGAGTGAGGTAGTAAATGAGACCAGCAGTTTGTCCTGGCCTTGTGCATCTGACCAGCAGGTCTCCTGTGCTACCCTCCCTAACTTACCAGCTGGATGCTGTAAAAGATGCTGCTGGTGGCTTCCTTTTCTGAATACACAAGGCATCAAGTGGGTTATGAAATTATGCAAGATATTTTCCAACAGCCAGTGCAGGAATATGTTAGGTCCTTTGTCAGCAGTCTTGTTCCTTTTTGCTGCAAACTAGATTTTTAAGATTTTAAAAATCTAGTTTGTTTCAACAGTTAGGGCTGTGGAGTCAGGCAATAATGCAGGAGAGCAGAGGTGGGCTGTTCTTTGCTTCGAGACACCGACAGCCCCCTTTGGAGTGTCCTGGCTACTGGTGTGTGGCAGATTTTACTTCTCAGCAAAATTGCACTGACTTTTTATTATGGCTACCTGAAACATTAGACTGGGCTCAGGACATGTGCAGAAAGCTGCCTTATGTGGGTGTGGGGACAGTTTTTAGAAGCTGTATTTCTAAGGGATCAGCCACCATGGCCTCTGCTTCTCAGAAGCTGTTACCTTTGGGATGCGATGCCAGCTTTGCCAGTGCACCATTTTACTGTTTGTGTCTGGTGATGTGGTACTGGCTCCTCTGGTCATGCCTTGTAACCCTTTGAGTCATAACTACAAATATCATAATTGTTCCCTGATACCACATATCACAGGCAAAATTCTCTATTTCTCTTCTATTCCCCTCCAGCAACTTTATTGCAAGTGGAATACATTGAGCCTTTGCCATATTTGAAAAGTAGATGCCCAGGAGATGAGGTCTGAGAAAAACGTATTTTGCCTTTCAAGTAAATGACTCTAGGATTAAAATCTGGAATAGTTCATTTTCCCCCTGGCTTCAATCATTTCTGTTTTTCAGGTGCACCTCCTAGCTCTTAAAAGTGTAAATTTTAGAGTTTTTATGTGTCTGTAAATCAAAAACTGCAGAACACATTTTAACCTCTTAAAAAAACCCCACAACTGGACAAAGATCTTTATTGCCAAGCTACAGCACCATGCACATATGGAGATGAGTTAAATTCTTTGAAAAAGGGAGGAGGGTTATAATGGAAATGCCTTTTGGAGTGGAAGTGTGAGAGGGCACCACTACAATAAATCTAGAAGAGAGATAAAATGTGATCTTATGATGCTTTCATGCAGTTTGGCAGAAAGTAGTTTTGCATCTGAGTTCAGTTGATTCTGCTCAGGAGAGGCTATTAGAAGTGTACTTTTCACATGTTTGTGTTTCTGCATGTCCTTCTTTTATTTTTTCTTCTTTTGGTGCAAAGAAAGTCACAAAGTCGATGACCCAAAGGCAGAGCTATGCTCAGGAGATACTAAAGATGAGATATTAACTCCTCCAGTGCTCCCCACTTTGCTCTGACATGTCAGCTCCCCTCGGGGCTGGTGAGCCACAGCTGGCCCTGAGCCAGGCTCACTTCACAGATGTTTGGGTGGTTTGGTGGTGAAAGCATTTCTCTGCCCATTGAGAGCTGCCTCCAAACACTCAAGGAGTGAAAGGGATAAAGAAAGCAGCTCTGTACCACAGTGTTGGGAGCATCCAGGCAAAGTGCTAGAGTTGTTTATGGAGATTTTGTGCCCTCTAGAAATGCCTAGGTGGCAATTACCCCAGGTTTTGGGCTCTGTTGTGCCAGCAGAGAAGTGTAAAATAGCCTTGCTGAGACAAAATTACCCACTCTTGAGAGGTCTTGATTAGGAGTATGGATGTTCTCAGAGGTCCTAATCAGGACTGGAGTCTCGTTGAATCCGGAGGAGTTTGGCATCTCCTGCAAGTCAGAGTCTAATTTTGTGGTAAATAGGTTTTTTAACCTTTGTGGCAGCCTGAAAGTGTTCAATTTGAGGTTTCATACACTGGGCAGACCAAAATAGAAGGATTAGAACAGAATGAGAAGCAATGTGCCCTGGAAAGTGCAATTATGAGAAAATTCATCTGAAAACAGCTGTCTGCAGGAATAGACCAGAGGAGGCATTTTTAATACATCACCAGGAAATGAGGAAGCTGCACCTGTGGCTCAGCATTTTGAAGCCTGATCACATCAGCACCTGAGTCACTGTCATTTCAGTTGCTTGTTACTCTCCTGCATGAAAAGAGTCAACTTGACCATCAGGAGACACAAGGAACAGAAACAAATCATTCTTTAGCCATACCTGCTAAGGGAGGTGGTGGCTAAGGAAAAGGTTGATTTGTTGCCCAACAGAGCAGGAAAATGTGGACCAAAAATGTCATTGAAACAGAGTCCCCAAAGCCCTTTCCATTTTCATTTTTATTGCAGGTTCAGTACATCCTAATTAAGTGTGAGAAGGTGGAGAATATCTGCCTGAAGCTTTCAAATTTATGACTTCTGCAGGGCAGCAGGAAGTTTAAGACTGGGGTGTTTGGAGCCCCAAATGATCCTGGAGCCACAGTAACTTATTTCTGCAGGAAAAGAGAGTATAGGTGATGTTTTGGTGAAGGGCAGATATACCCTTTTTTCCTGAAGGATGAAATGGGTGGAAGAACTGCTGAAGGGCAGTGAACTTGAATTCGGCTGTAGGAGAATACAGGAGTAGATGAGCTACATACTGCAGTACCTACTGGAAAAAAACCCAAATCAAACCAAAAAGCTCTTGAAGTTTTTGAGGCTTCTGGGTCTGTCTTGACAGCATTTTTGGAATCACAGTGGGAATTATGCAAGGGAGAGGCAAAACACCTTAGAAAAGCCATCAGGCAATATTTCACTGTCAGAATGGAAGTGTATCTGCAGGCATCTGTTCTTTTTCAGGTACAAGTCAATGTTTTTTTTAATGTCTTACTTCAGGGATAAAAAAATACCCTATTAAATTGCAAGTCAGGAAAAAATGAGGAGGGGAGAGCAGCCATGTGAAGCACAGGTTAACTGATGTTGACAACATGCAGAAATAGACCAAATACAAAAAAAGAAAATGGCAATGGTGAAGATGGGACTCCTCAGCCACCAAAGTTGTTTACTGCTGCCAGTAAACTACTAACTTGAAACTAGTCCTGTGAAAAAAAGTCTAAGGATTTTTCTTGTGGATCACAAGTTAAATATTCTTTCAGCAGGATAGGGAACTCTACAAAAAAAAAGGACGAAAACTTTATTCACTCTTATTCACTCTATTTATTCTGCTCATCACTAGAAAGGCCTCAGCAAAACTAGTGGTCTTATTTTGAATGGACCCATGAGATTTCTTGCCAAATGATTGCATGGGTAGAAAAAGTTTACATGAGTTAAAAGACAACCTGGCAAATTAAATGTTAACAGTTTCCTATTAAAAACAGCATTTTCTTTAGGGCATTGAAAAAAACCTCCAGAAAATATTGTTTATGTGTTTGATCTGAGTGGAACCCTCAGCAGGTCTGAGCTAAACACTTTGCAGGCTGTCACACTGTGCCCATTCTTCTGCTCTGTGGTGTTCTCAGAGCCAGCAATGAGGTTGAGGGCTGGGATTGGAGATTGCACCAGAGGATTCCAATGGCTACTAAGAGCTACCCAGTAGGTTCTGGGGGTCCTGTGCTGAGACATGGCTGGGCAAACTGCCTTGAGTAGCTACTGGAGAAATTGGTTTCCTCTGTATTTAACTCTTGTACTGTGTCTACACCAGACCTTTGCTAGTGCAAGTTCCTCTCTGCTGCTTCCAATCAGCTTCCTCCTTGCCATATTCCAGGCTCTGCTGGCACCCTCTCTGAACACTGCTATACTGCAGTAATACTGCTTTTAATTTTGTTCCTGCACATTGTTCTGAGGTAATATGGTAACCCAGGTAGCCATCCAATGTATAATTTGGATTTATGCTTTAAAAATCTGCCTAACTTGAACAATAGATTACAGTGATTGTGAAGGAGATGCTGTCCTTTCCTGGGTAAGTTCTCATAAAGTTTTATCAGACAGGCTGAAAAATAATAAAAGGAAGAGGAATAATAAAATAGGACATTATAGTAACAAAGGAGCACAACAATTGAGAAGATTCAGGCTTCAGACAAAAGCCAAGGGCAAAAATCCATCTTATTCTATGAGGTTAGTGCTGCTTTTTTGGTTTTAATCCTTTTTCTTTGGTGCATTTCACTCCTACCCTTTGCAGGGTGTGGAAGCTGAACATTATATTCTGGTGGTTTAATAAAGCCTATCATCTTGTTTATTTCAATCATTTCCTCATTGGGCTGAAAGCTTGAGGGATTTCTTTTACAATAATTCCCCAGATCTCATTCTTGGCCATTACAGTGCAGCTGATTGCCTCTAAGCAGATAGTTCCTCCTTTTCATTCTTTGCTTTCAGTCTCATAATTCTGTGCTTATCAGCACTGAACTTCATTTGCATTTATTAGCTGTGTTGGTATTTAAAATATCTACTCTAAGACCTTCTTTATCTCACTGTATTGTTTCTTATTACTTGCTGTCTCTCCCGTCTCTCCCAATTTAACTTTAAATGCAAACTCAAAATGTTTGTTCCAAACGGTTGTCAAAATTCTTCGCGTAAGCTGCCGAGCGTGGACTGGTTCCCATTTCCCAAGTACCAGACTCTTTCTAGCCAAGAGATTACTTTTTCCCATTGCACTTCTTCTGTGAATCTCCTCCTAACTCCAGCTAGTTCCACCCCTCACCCTCCTTTCCTTCCTGTCTGAGGGACGTGGCTCTCCAGAGCTCTTGGCAGGGCAGGGCTGCCTCTTGCTCCTGCTGACACACTGAAAGTGCCCATGTCCTTGTCCCACATGTTGGGATGAGCAAATTGCTCAGTGTCCACACTCCAGCACTGCCACAGGGCAATGCATGGGCAAAATTAAATATACCCTGACAGTGCTGGCTTTTTCACACAGTGCCATAACTGAGCCTGATGTTGTCCCTGGTATCAGAGGTAATTTTGTTGGTGGCTGAAGGCACCCACAGGATGCAGGTCACAGTTACCTGAGGACAGGCTGGTTACAGGCAAAGCACAGAGCCTGGTCCCAGTTTTTGGTTCTGGTATAGACTTCCCTCTCAATTTCAGCCAAATAAATCTCTCTGTCCTACTTTCCCCTTGTGTGACATGGAGACTATAATGCTTAATTAGCAGAACTTCTCTTTTTTGCTTGTTATTGTTGGTGGCCTCGTATTCATATTTAAAGAGATGCATTGTTCCCAAATAGAGCAGAACTAAGAAGCTGCAAGTCCCAGGATGGCCATGGGAGGCTGAAGAGCTGCAGTACACACCACTGTAAATACAGCAGCAGTCACCTGCAAGATTGACAGGCAGGTAAGGACAGAATATCTCAAAGGGTATCAGCTTCAGACTCCTTGTACAGGAATTGATGTTAATCATGATACCAAAATTCAGGTATTTATGTAGTCTTTAAAATATTGCATGCCTCTAGCCATGACTTCAGTATCTCTTCTCACTCCCATCAGAAATTCCTCTTGTTTAGAGCTGTTGAACATGACAGTCTTCTTAAAAGGGGGTGTCAGAGGCCAGGGCCACAGGGGGTACAGGGTTTCTGCACTAATATCTGGACCTCATGGAGCTACATATGGGTCCAATGCTACAGGCAATTATTACCACAATTTCCTTTCATCTGAACCAATTAGTTAGAACTGAAACTGAAATTTTAAGGTCTTATTGAAAGTCCAGAAAAGTCAAAAGACCATTTCCATTGGCACTAGAAATCTGCAGCAGTCTCAAGGGCATAGCATTGAGGAATCTAAAACTGTTCTCCAAGTTTCTTCAATGTTTTAAAACTTGAAGGTATTTTGCCATGCTGACTATTTAAGGCAGAGGGCCATAGTGATGGGAAAGTACAGAAATATTCTGCAGTGTATGGAAATTTAAAATGAAGCAGCCCACTGTCCCTGACAACCCCATACAAAGCTCTGAAAATACAGGAAACCATAAAATATTATTTTTGTTGCTGTTAGCTGTAATGTCTGTTTCTTGTTGCTCACACAGAAGGGACACCCTCTTTCCTCACTCCCCTCTCCTCCCTCACCCAAATTAAACTCTCAAAGTCTTTCTCCTTCTAAATTGTAGAAGAAAATTCTGGCCCATGCCTACTATAAATGTGGAAAATCTGAGAATTTTGGTTTGGAAAAGCAATTAGATACAAATTCCAGAAACAGTGCTGCAATTTCCATTGCAAATATTTTGAAAGCCACTTTCTGAAACTGTGAATTGTTTCTATTATATCACATCTTCTGGACCTTTACCTTTGGATAGGCAAGAAGCAAGTAAATGCTGACCTGTGCTAAAGCATATTGTCAGTGAGTTGGAGACACCAAATTCAAACTGTCTACTAAAATAATTTAAAAATACTGCCTTAATTTTGCATGCAAATAGTTTCCTAACATCACTTCTCTTGTACTCGTTTTGCCAGTGTGAACATTTCCTTGTTGCTTGCTCATTTTTCAGAGTGAATAGGATTTTACCTCTTAATGAATATCCTGCTATTATGGGGACCTAAAATTTGGTGATTCTTGCAATCTTTCCTTGCTTTGGTACCTTGCAGTATGTGTAGCTTGGCTAGGTTGGTTTGATTGGTTGATTGGTTTGATTTTGGGTTTCTGTTTGGTTCTTTTTGTTCCCTTCTCCTTTCCCCCAGCCCCCTGCCCTTTTTTCTGTTGTATGGGGTTTTTTTTGTTGGCAACATTCTATGACTTATGATGCATAAGAGGAATATCTGATAACTTTTTAGGATGTTAATTCACTGTCAAATGATTTGCAAATGTTTCATGGAACTGGGCTTGAAAGGAAAAAGATGTCATCTCTTAATTCTGCTGTCAAACAGGTCTTCACAATTTTTTTTTATTCTAGGCTGACCAGGTCTGTTTTCACTTTTTCACTTAATGCAATCTGGATAATAAGAATAATTGGCATAACAAAAAATCAAAACTCTTGCATAATTATAGTGTTAGTGACGTTTCTTATGAAGTTTTTTCCCAACAATTTTCCCTTTTTAAAAAAAATTATAATAAATCTGCTTATTAAGCTATTCCACTATGTGTATTTTCTCATGGAGGGTAATTTATTGAACAATATGTCAGTGTCTGTGAGTGCATTTAATGTATTTAACATTTTGCACAGTCCTCTCCTTCTTTTGGTAAAAAGTCCTCAATCTTCTCAGTGTTATAATTATGTTTACTTCATTATTATCCCAGTTATGGTTGTGTATTCAGTATTAGTTTAACTTATTGATGAATGTGTCTGCACACATACAGGCCTTCATGAAGATATAAATTAACTGTCAAGTGAAGAATTTGGGAAAGACTTTTGAGGAGGGCTAGCACTTCATTTTTTGCACTTTTCTCCTTAGCATCTGGACTGAGTCATAGCAGAATGCCTCTTTGGTCTCAGTCTTGTGCCACATTCCTTTATCTTGCAGACATGCTTGTGCTGCAGCCTTGGACCTGTGCCCTCTCTCCTTGACTGCTTGCAAGGCCCATGATCCTCCTGCACCCAAGATTTGGAAGAGGTTCATCCTTTCTGCATCAAACCATGACAAGAAGGAAAAACAAGTATTTGGAAAAAACAAGTTAAACAGAAAAACATTCTTACACAACTCATGAAGTTCACTAAAAAGTGATATCGAGTGTAGAAAATAGTCCATAAATTGCCAGGTTCGGGAATTGTAACTGTCTTTTGTAATTTGATTATCTTGATGCATATTTTACCTTCTCTCAGTTCTGCAATTAAATATCAGCAATATATTCATGTCAGGTCCTGGCAATGAAAACTGCATGACAGTTTGTACAAATTCTGGTAATTGATTTTCTAAGACACATCAACTTTTATGCAAGAAAACCCTTTAAATCTATTCCATATCATAGTATTTAATAATTGTCCATCTATTATTGCCTCAATTACAAATTGGTGAAGCAAGCCAGGTTTCTTGGCAGTTTAAGTCAGAATGTAAAAAAAAATTAAGTTCTTTTTGTTACTGGAGCTTGTTTTATTCTAGATGTATGGAACTAAATGCAATTCCTGGACCTAATGAACTTTGAAATCTTCATTGAGCTTAATTGGTGGAGTATTTGAATTTATGCCAGAGAGTCTTGAGATCTGTGAGACTATTTTGGGTACCTCTGGTCTGTTTTAAATGAGCTCACAGGGATTCTGAAATGGATGAAGAATTATTATTTCAATGTGCAAACTGAAGAAGCCCTGTATGCTCTGAGTTTGCTTGAGGCTAGATTAATTCAGATGAAAGGGGATGGTATTTCTAGTATTTCAATAAGACTAATGGAGCTTTGAGTTGCTGCTCATCTTTTCCTGTGAAATTTGGGAGCTACAGGGAACATTATGACTATCTGATTGCACAGCTAAAATATTACACATGCAGAATTTCCTGACATATTTTATCTTCCAGTCCAATAACTTCTTGGAGCATATGGAGCATAGGTGGCTCTAGCAAAATTTTCAGAACTCCATTTCAAAATCTGAATTAAATAATCTAATTTTAAACTCTCTCTGAATGATGACCATCTCATGAGAGGCCTTAAAGCATCTTATCTTTTTCCTGGTGATAATTGAGTACTTCAACCCCTGTTTAATGATGGCAGGAAGCAAGTGCCCCCCTATGTGATTTGTGCATTCAAGGGGCACGAGTTGAGCAAGTGACAGCAGCAGAGCAAGATTGGAGACTTTCAATTGCAATCCACTTTTCTGACAGGTTCCATGAGGAAACTTGTTTTTCCTCAAGCACAGAAAAGTCACTGGGTAGGGCTACTCACCCTGAGAGGGAGGAAATATTTTTGCTCAGCTTCTGTAGTGAGGCTCAGCTCTCCTGAGTCAGATGGTGGTTTCTCTCAGGGCCATCATTTCATCAACAGCAGGTCCAATGTTTTCTGTCTCTTGCTAAGAAGTGGAGAGCTGCACTGAAGTGCAGGGGTTAATGGTGCCCTTTCCTTTCCTCCTGGGTCATGAACATTTAAAGGACACCCTCTTCTGTTTTGTTTTGATTTTTTTAAACACAAGCTTCATTTATTTAGGTCTTCACAATTCTGCTCTTGTGACAGTGACAGCATTATTTGCTGTATGTTCTTTTAATGTGAGTAAGGCACATGCAAGTGTGAAAACTTCCCACAACTGGAAGCCAATAGGCAAACCCCTAAACTTCTATGGGTAGGACATGACCTTGAAGATCTGACCAGAGGAAGCTTTGAACTTTCCATCATGGTTATGAGAGATTCTGGTTGAAAGAAAAATACCCCTTTTTTGACAAAACAGTGACAGAAGCATGAAAAAGACATCTCATTTTAAATAAAGCTTTATTCATCAGATATGGCTCATGAATCCTATTTGGGTGAGCTATATAACCACAGCATGAAATATGTATTAAACATGTTCTATAAATTTGCAGTGTGTCTTCATCACAGTGCAATAAATGACAACAAGATTAATGTGCCTAAGACACTCAATAGCAATTGAGTCAGCCTTCAGACCTTTTAAAAGGAGTCTTTGGGATGGGATAGGAGTAAACTGAAGTCCTGGATTTGGGATTTATTCCTAACTTTGCCCTGGCATGGAGGACGAGGTGCAGATGGTTCTGCTAATCTGTTCCCACTTCTGGGCAGATCTCAGGAGGGCCCTGGTGTCTGAGAGGGGCCCAGCCCAGCCCAGTCCTTGGTGAGTCAAGTAACTTCAAGCACAGGAAAATAATCGGGTTTTTTTTCCTCCTCTTCCTTCTATCTAACTGAAACCTCCATATTTATGTCCTGGGCTTTTTCTAAGACAACCACTCTGTCTCAACATCCTCAGCATTGGAATTTTCAGTCTGGGAATTGTAGAATTTAAAATTATTACTCAAGTTCAGGGAGTTTGCCAACTTTACTTTCTTCGATAACACTAAAGGGAAAAGGTTCTGTTGAAAAAAACCTATCTGCTCTCTTCCTGTAACCTATTTGTTAATCATGTTTTGGTGACTGACTTTTGGGCACAATCCCAGGAATTTTTAAGGCAGTCTTTAATAACCACTAATATGTCTGCATACAAAACCAGATGATTATTATTCATGGGTGAGATTACGCAGAATTAAACTTTCCAAAACTGCAACGAACATTCAGCTAGACATGAAAGTAAGCTGAATTTCCATTTGGTTTGCTTCTTGCTGAGCCTTCAAATTATAAAGTGAAGTAAAGCCAAAAGATTAATACAATGAAAACAAAGATTGGGAAATTAAATGACACGATGCAATTTTCTGCCTCATCAGGCTGGCACCAATAATATGCAAAGGAAAGCCTGCTCAGTGTTGGTTAGCTGCTGTATAAATGTGGCACAATCAGTCTCCTTCTCTAGGGAAGGTATTTTCTTGAATCATATAGCCATTGACTCTTCCAATTACCAGAGACCCCCATGAACAGCTTGAGGCCTATTTTTTTTTCTTTTTCTGTTCTGCTTTTTCGTATTACTCCTATTAGAGTTTACACAGGTACATGATTTCTCATTATCTCTAATATTTTAGAGACAGATAACAAGAACATAGAAAAGAAAGAAAGGAAACCCTGCAGCCTTCTGCCACCTCCATAATTAAGTATTAATATTTCAGAAAATGTTACTTTAGGGAACCCATAATGGACCGTGTGTTAATCATCTCTTTCAGTGTACTTTTAATCTATTACATATTCAGTCTGCAGTTAGAGTATTATAGGAAATATGTCATTGCTTATAACAGTCCAGGGAGAGGCATCATCATCCAGTCTTTGCATTAGTTAGATATTAAAAACTATGTCCTCATTATTTTAAAAATTTAAGTAAGGTTTGAATATTCTGCTACACAGCTATGAGCCCAAGGACTGTTTATTCCCAGCAGATTTAGTTTGCTTCACCACTAAGTTTGCAAGGCTTGTGACCTTGGGAGGAAAGTTTTATTGTCTGTGAGTACTCTGGTGCTCCTGCAGTGAAACTCAGAACCCCATTGATGCCTTTGTGTCATCCTGGGGTTTGTTCCAGCTGTGGGTTGACATTTCTTACAATGCAACATCTAAGGAATAAACTCTCAACTGGTGTTCAGGAATACTAGTATAAGTCCCAGTTTTAATACTGACATGGTGCATGACCCAAAGTAAGTTTATTTTGCCTTTGTTTAACTTCCTGGTTTTGTTTCTTTGGTAACTTTAAACCATAAACCTTGAAGAGTGGGACACGCCTCACAACTGGGTGGTTTGTACAGCACCTCTGGGTCAGATCTCTTTCTGCAGCAGTCATGGCTTTGCCACTTCTGTATGGAATAAAGGAAACACGTCAAGTTTTTTTTTTTGTAGTGTTTATAACTCCTGGGACAGAATGCGGCATGCATGAATTAACATTATCTTGTTACTTAACTACTGAATACTTGAATCTTGATGTACTTAATTCTCTTACTATTCGCTCCTGTGTTAATTTATATTTAATTTTCTATTAATGTGATCATTAGACGTGAGAGTGTGGCGTCTGTCTGGGGATTATAACAGGCTTTGCAAAGCACATCTGGTCAGGTAACAGAAGAGCCATCAGCTGCAGGTGGGAAATACGTAACCTGAGGAAACTGTGCAGGTGCATTAGCAAGAGTGACAATTTCCTACTGATCAGCCAGGCTGATGGATTTGGTAGATTCTTTGTGGGATGCTGCTATTTACTGCAGATGATGTAGTGTTCTACATTATAGTAGATATACTATAATGTGGTATAGTAATTATATACTATATAGAAATATTACATACTACTATACTACTATAATGTAGTATAGTAATATGTAATATTTCTACCTATATCTATTAGAGAAGAAATAGTCTTACCCTCCTGTTACTACACCTTTTTGCCTGGATGTGATATTATGACACTGGTCTTTCTTGCAATGGTTTTAGCAGCCTGACATTTTGTAGTGAAATTTCCACTATTTTTTTGTCCCCCACAGTCTGTTTTATCCAGTAATCTGCACCTTGTGAGTGTTAGACCTCCTCTTAGATAGGGTGGTTCTTGCACTTGTAGCATCAGTACTAACAAAACTTCACAAATTGGTTTGGTGGTTGTACTCAACAGGGGATTTCAACCCCTTTTCACTTGCCTTGAGTAATGTTTACTCAGTTACCCAAATGTGTGTTTTCAGGCCTTCTGTTGCACTGCAGGTAGTACAAACTGCTTGTTGGGTGTATGAAATACTGTCCTTTGCAAATTTTCAGAATACCTCGGGTATATATTGTAAGCTACTCTTACAAATTAGCTTGCAGTACATACTATGCCTGGTGAATATTCCTGTGGCCTGACTCATTGCAGTGCTGTATAATGTGTTTCCAAGTTGAGTTACTTTGACAAAATGACTGCAATAATCAAGTATCAGCAGGCAGTGTTTCTGCCTATGTTCATATAAATCACACACCAATTGCTGCCAAGCTTCTATTAGGTGCATCATGAACTATCAGTGCTTCCTCCTTGCTGTTTTTTGGCTTTTTTTTCTGATGCTTTACATAAACAAAACAGTCTAGAAGAATTTATGTTACCTGGGACATCTTTCTGGAAAATTCTTGTGCACTTCTTTGCCTTTTGTACAGCACCACATCTGTGAGTGTCCCTCACAGACTTCCTTCCAAACGACTGGAAGAAACATTCTCTAGAATCCCTTTCGTTTTTTTCTCTAAACCACTTTGGACTTGCTCATATCCCACATTCAGAGCCTGAATTATTTTTTACTCCAAATATCTCTGATGCCTGACATTCAGGCCTCGATGACTGTATTAAAAAGAAATCTGTGATGTCTACACCCTGTGCCTCTCTTCCCATTTCCCTATTTCTCTTGGCAGATCACAAGCATGAGTGAACATCTGTCCCTTCTCTTTTATAGGCCCTCATCCTGCTGCACGACAGGACAGCTGCTACTGGATTTTTTTATATTTCTTTGACTTCTAATTCAAATCACTAGAGTGTCATCCTTTGTGTTTTGGATGCTTTTGTCCATCTCCTTCACTACCAGTTGCTCTCTTCTATCCCTCAGACCTCATGAAAGCGCTGATGGTTCTCTTTATCTTTGTGTAAATACTAAGAGAGTTCACAGCCTCAGCATGGTTCAGTTCTTTCATGGATGAGGGTGCCTTAAACCCTTGAACATCTTCTCCTCAGAGGATTAGATCAGATCACTTCCCCTCTTCGAATCTCATTCCCTTTTCTAAGACACAAAGTGCTTCTAATGTATAAAATGCTTTCCTCCTGACACAGTAATGGAAGTAGGGATCCCTCAGCTTCGCCCAGCAGATGAGAGTAGACTGTACCTGTTCCTCTACACTGAACCCAGCCTTTGTGGAATTCGTGCAAGTGACATCTGGGAGGGTGGCTGTGGTACAATTTTCCCTGTTTTAGCTGTGTGTGGGTCCCAAAGGCCTTTACACTTTCAGATTGGCCCAGCATGTGTTTGGTGTTTTATTACTTGTAGCAATCAAGCAAGCCCATTCTGAGGATTCCTCCACCTTTCCAATTACACTTAATTATGCTGCATGCTGGAGCTGCTCTCCCACTTTGGCCATAACACTCCTGACATGCATTGCTCTGCATGCACCACTAGCACTGTGTTCAGTGATAGTTTGAGTTCTTCGTTGTCTTTCCAAATGTCCCATGCCCTCCAACATGTCAGTAAATCTCTTAATTTCCTCTGCCTTGAACAGGTCCTTCTGTGGATTCCACTGTTTATTGCCAAGATTATTGATTTTTGCAACTTTCAGTCCCACTGCTAAGTGCTTGGTAGGGTTTTAAAATTTTTTTTTTCCTTTTGTGGCAATCTGAATGAAATCTAGATAGTTTCCCTTTAACCCTGTATTCCCAGGCCATGTGTAGCAAATATCTCCTGTGCCCTGCTGTTGCCATTCACATTCATAACAGGCTCAGGTGTAGAGCTTAGCTTGTCTCTTTTTTCATTCTCTTTCTGGGATATAATTTATTAATACCTTTCTGGGAGTTTTGAGGGTTGGTAGCAGCTTTCCTGCACCCATTAAGATGCTTGTTTAGCTGTAGCTCCTCATTTTCTCTTTTCTGACTCTGTTTCATGGCTTTGTAGCAACTCTGCTTTAAAGGCAGGAGAGGTCAGGCAGGGACTGGTTTGGATGCACTATCCTCCCCAGGCTGCCATCAGTGTTGCAGGCAGGTGATATTGACCCTTAAATGAAAATTCCATCAGCTTTCCATAGAAAGGAGAACTACAGCCCACTTTTTCTGTAGTCAGTCTTTGCTTCCCCTTCCTCAAACTGGCCTGAGTGCTGGCTCTTACACTGATCTCAAGAGCTTATTGACTTGTACTGGGTTTCCTTTGAGGAGATGTTTCTTTTTTACTAACCTTTCATTCACTTAGCAGCAGAACCTGCTGCTGGCTAGCGATTCCTGGTGGTTTTTATTCTGCCAGACTTTGTGTTCCTATAAGGAAAACTGCCTCTCTGTGCTGTTGGCACTGCCATCACCTTCCCAGACACAAGGGCCTGCCACCAACCAAGCAAATCAACCCCAGGAACAGAGCAAACCTGGGCATTTTCAGCTCCCATGCCTCATGCAGATACAATTTTGATGTTATTCAGACTTCATAAAATCCCTCTGTGAGTTAGATGGCTTGGGTGGACACGAGGATCTGTAGCTAAGTTCCCAAGTAGCTTCAATGCTTAAAAGATTGAGTTTTTTCTGGTGCTGTTTGTCTCAGGGTTTCCAGGGCAGCAAAAGACTGAGAGGGAGAATGTTTGCTCATCTACTCTAACTGTAAATATATTTCCCCAGCCAAGATAATCTTCACATTTATCTTATGACTGCTTACAACTGCTCTTACCTATCCTTGCATTTCAGATCCTCTGAAATTTGGGTCCTTGGGTGAACAGATAATGTTTTTTCAAAGCAGTTGTTGCAGTGAGTGGTTACAGCAAGGACAGGAGTTTTTATGTTTAAATCTCTGACTTTCTAGCCACTGCAACCTTGATCAGTAACAAATCCAAAATCACTTTTCTTCATAAATTAACACATAATTATATGATAAATTAATTTAGTTGCACCAATTAAAGTGGTGGCCTGAAATTTAATAAGGGTTCAATGGCAAGGCACTGTGACTGCTTTATGTCACCTTCCTACAGCTGTAATAAGTAACTAGTTTGGCATGTGCTTTCCATTAGTGACCACGATAAAGGCTTTACAGTGGCACAATATGAGTGACCACTAAAAGTGACTTGTGGCCAATTCTGTGATGGTGAATAGGGTTTAGCTTTACAAGGACTAGTGTTGTTAACTTAATAACTAGGAAGTTTCTGTACTAAAAGCAGGCTAGATAGGCTTCTCTGTGGGGTACAGGGAGGCAGAATTGACAACTGAGCATCTAAAGAATTGGGTGAAGAGATGTTTAAACTCCTGCAGTTATGGGAATGGGAATCTTCCTGTCCTCTAGCATGGCTAGGCAAGCACCCAAACCTTGACTGGAAAGAAATTATTGGCTTCTCCTTTTGGATGAGAGGTCACAAGGCTGTGACCTCTCAGCACTTAGGAGACTTGAGTGGCTCCTAAAGTGACTGATTTGATCTCACTCTTGGTTCTCCTTCCCCGACATCCAAGATCCCCGTGATGAGATCCCATATTTACTTAGGAGCAGAAATGTGGAAAGCTGTATTAATTTGAATTCCCCAATGGCCAGGTTGTGGTGTGGATCTTCCCCTGCTTACTCATCCAAGGCAAAGGGTGTGATGTTTGGAACCTGATCTCTGATATCTCAGCATGCTTACAGGATGTGTCTTCCCCAAAGGGCTTCAGATTACTGCACAAGAGATTTTGGTGAGTTCAGTGGTAGTGTAATAGAAATAACTGGTTTGGAAATTGTACAGTCAGCACATGACAATTATGGTGAAGATCTAAATTTTAGATTAGGTCACCTGACACTTCAGTGAGATCATCCATGTGCAACCATAGACTTGTCTCTCCCCTGTGTGAGTGTTTCCCAGGAACAGAATGCCTGCTGGCATTTCAGACCCCTCAAGTCTCTCTGCCTTGGTGTGCCAGCAGTGTTGTTGGTTGCCTACCACTCAGGTGTGCAGGCTCCAATTGCCTGTTGAGAGGAGTGAGAACTGTTTCAGCAATCAGACTTTTTAATGAGGTTAGAGCAAGTGTGTCTGATTAAGAAGTGCTGGCACTAGCTGGCACAACTGAGCTCTTGTTTGAAATCAGGTAGGAGCTGCTGGGAGGAACCACAGGAAAACTCCTGTGTGGTTTCCCTTAAATGTCTTCTGTTTTCTTGGTCTCACTCTCTCCCTTAAAATAATTGTCTGGTACTTTTTCCTGAACCATAACTGCTTGCCTTCTATTATTGGCAAGTGTCATTCCTACTGATAGAGACAATTGTTACTTAATAGCACCAGTGGTACCTGAAAGATTTACATTAATTTCCTGGCAGCTGTTCATTACACCCTCACCAACTTTAACAGTTACAAATAATTTTCATGAAAAGCAATTCTTCTCATTTTAATGCTGTTTTCTCAATTCCTTCTGGGAAGTATGGGTCAGTAGTTTTCCAAAGTGTGAGAAATACTGATTACTGGAGATATGTCTTGCTTCTTATAGCATATCCTGCAGGATGCCACTAGAAGTAAATAAATTAGTACATGCTATAAGATGTTTCTCTAAAATAGGTTTGGTTTTGGTTTAGTGATGATCCTAACATAGTTTTCTTTGTCTTCAGCAGATGGTCAGTGCTTATTAGCAACAATTCCAGCTATAGGTGTTCAGTTTAGCATTTCAAATGTCTGAACTCACTCTCGGTGTAACATCAAGATTTTTAGAAATTTCCTTGCTGACATGAAGGTGGAAAAAACCTCCCATATGGAGATGTTTTTGTTTTTTGCTTCTGTCTTGGTGTGTATATATATATATAATATATATATACACACATATACACATATGGGGGGACCTGCAACTGAATCCAGTTAGGCTGGATAATATTTTTCCCTGATTAATTCTGTCATTTGAAGCATCATCACATGTGTCCAGCTGGTGCTGGTGCCTTGCAGTGAGTGTGAGCATGTTGAAGCTGCACATCTTCAGTGGTGGCATTTAACTGCTCGGCAGTTCTGAGTCCCCAGCTGAAGTGTCTGATGGGACTTTTCTGATGTTGAAGCAGACTTCAATGTCAGACACTTGTGAACACATCAGTGAAAAGCATAAAGACATTTCTGATTGCAGGTTAGGAGGATTGAGGGCTTTCAAAATTATCTTCACTGTAGCTGGAAAGCAATAAAGAAATAATTTAGGCAGTCACGTCCATTTTAAGGATAGACACTTCTTTATCTTCAAGAACAAGGCAGTGTCAATTTATATGCAAACATATTCTACAATTACTTTGAATGAAAATATGCTATGGGGCTTTTGAAAAGTGGTGACCCTGGCTTGTACATATTCTCCCTTTTCATGGGACAACTGTAATAATTCCTTTTTTAACCTAAAATCCTGTATCACTCTCTTTGCCCAAAGCTTTAGGAAAAAAAAGGTGAAAACATAATGAACAGGGCAACCTTGTCCTGAATCCTAATGGCTTTCTGATGAGGTAAACAATGACTCTTAATTAGAAGCTAAAAATTTTAATTAAGATGATTCTTCAGTAATTATCTCAGTTGTCTGCTTCACTGGATTTTAATGAAAAAGATTGATTAGGTATAAAACCAGTAGCATAATTAAACATTCAGGGTCTACATTGGTTATTGAGGTGAAGGTAATGTGATTAACTTCAAAGTGCATTTTTCAACAAATGGTCTGAGACAGTGAAGCCCATTTCAGGTGTCACGCTGCCCTATTCCAGCTCCCTCCCTCTTACCCATGTTTCACAAAGTGAATATGCAGAACATCATTTTTGGGTAATAATTATGTTGTGTGACAGATTATAATGGCATGCTTTTAGCTAAAACTGTCACAGTGGTTATGAATTCCACATGACAAGGGTTTTTAGTAAATGGACTGGAACTTGTCACACAAGAATTCAGACCCAAGAGTAGATTTGTTTTCTGTTCTTATGAGAGGTGTGAAATAATTAGTTCAGCAGTTTTGTTTTTACATGTGCTTAGAGCACCCCGTAGGACCTGCCTGGAGAGAAATGCCTTTCTGGGGTTGATGTGACTACAAGGACAGTGCCAATCAGCAATCCCATTTCTGCTTCCCTTGCTCTCACTCAACAGCCCCTTACTTTATGAACAGTGCCTTTGAAAACATGAGTAAAAGCTTATCGAAGTGCAAAATTTGTTCTGAAGGATAAATGGCTGCTGTGCTCCTGATTGTGATTTTATAGCCTTACTACACCAGGAGAAACTGTGTTTAGAATCCTGTTAGCTAATCATGGTTAAACCTTGTAGCTCAGTGTTACTGTGAGGCAAACTGTTGATTTCTTCTCTTTATTTTTTGGAAGTTGTTGCCATTATAGCTGGAAAGAAAGATGTCTGTGGTGAGGAACTGACCTTTAGAAATTCTTGAGATCAGACTAGCAAACTTTCAGACGTAGTTGTGATCTCAGTGAGAGAACAGCAAATATAGACATATATGGAGGGATGCTGGTTGCCTGTTTTCCTTTTTGCTTCACAAGAAAGAATTCAAAATTCCTATCTGCTGTTCAGGGAGTCTCCTAAAGCTTTTGTCATGGATCAATCTGTTTGGAAACATCCAACAGTGTTAAGCTTCTTGCCAGTCACCAGAAGGAGATAATGTGGTAGAAGTGCCAAAAAAGTCTCTATGTACAGCCATTCCAATGAAAGATTGCCTTCCATTGGTTCATATTTAGGTTTAGTTTCCCAGCATGAAGGCAAAAGATTTTTTCCTATGGCTGCACTGGTGCATCAGAGAGCAAGACTTTGAACCATAGGATTAATTCTCCTGTTTCTTCACTACATCAGCCCACATCAATTACTGTTAGACTTAATTATCTTCTCAAGTTCCTCAGCAGACAAAGAAGACGTAAAATTACATTTCACACTTTCCCCATTAATTGTTGGAATATTTTCCTCAGTGCTAAACAGTCGTAGTTAATCATTAGCCACATTAGCAAAAGGGGTAACACTTCTCTTTCTGTTGATTGCTCAGACCATCAGCCTTAATGTGAAAGCACCATGATGGAAGAGCTTGTGCTTTTTATGAGTTTTTGTGCTTACTCTTCCATGACATACAGGAATATTCCCCAATTACATGGTTCTAAGTAGATGGGCACAAAAGGAATTCTGCCTTGTCCTCTATTTTCCCCACCTTCAAGAATGTATTTTCAAGAGACCTTAAAAAAATATCTATATTCTTTGTTTCTGTGGTACCCTGAGTGGACAAGCCTTGGAAAAATGCCTATCTATCTTACCCATATGGAAAGAAAAGGGAATTCCTGCAAGGACAATTCTTAGTCTTAATCAGCAGAAAATCTAACTAACAACTTAACACACTTCTGTGGCTTTCCCTGTTGTAATGGAACTATTTATAAGGAATCAAATATGCCTGTTTAAGGACTCTCTGCTTGGGGTGCATTGAATTTGAACATACTCTTTTTGTTTTCTTTGATGTTTCCTTCATGTTTGAAGAGCCAGTAGCTCTTCTCAGTTTACTTGACAAACCTGGGAGCACAGAACCTTGAGAAAGTCTGCAGGTTGTTTGTGGAAAACACTGCATACCAGGTACAACTACCAGTGCCCACAGCAAGAAGAAAATAACTCAGTGGAGATATTTCTTTTACAAGCAGTCCTGCTTGTTAAAGGAAGATCCCTCTGTAGACCCTGGCACCACTGAGAACAGTTGGAGGTAGCAGATTGTGCCATGCATTGTTGGTGGGTGACATCCCCTGTCCGTCGTGTTTGGAGCTGGCTGATGTAATTTTTTTCTGCTGTGTAATCTGACTGACACAATCCCCAGATATTTTGGTTCATTTTCTCAAAGGCACAGTTTTACTTCTTACTTGTGGTGACAATATAACAAATAAGTTGAAGTTCAGATTTTTTTCATGAGCATTTTAACCCCTACCCCTTGGAGAGTTGAGCTAATCAAATAAAAGACTGGAAAGAAAATAATCCAGTGTTTGGTCATGTAGCTGCTCTAATTTTCTGTTGAAGAGTGTGTTGTGTGCTTAAAAGAGACCAGGGTATACAGTTTTGTGTATACCAGATTAATCAGGGCCTGAAATCTGTTACTGCTCAGCTTCCCAGAACGCATTTGTCACAGCAGCCTTTTGAAATCAATTGAAATGTATCTTTTCCTCCTGCTAACTGACATGATAGATTGGTAATAATCAAACACCATTTGTGCAATGTCAGTCTAGCTTTTCTGTCATGAGTGATTGAATATCCTGTAAATACCATTGTGGCATTGCTCCTGAATTGAAACCTAATGAGAAAACTTTATAAATGGACTAAAGTCATGTTTCTAACTCCCAGTGGGGCATTCAGCACAGACACACCTTGCTTTATCTCTGTGCTTAGCAGGGATTGTTTAGCAGGCTGCTCCTGCAAACTGTCAAGCCAAATACAGAGTGTACATGCAGTACTTTAATTAATGTTTAATGATTCTTTTCTGATCAGGCTTAAAATCCTCTCTGTGCAAGTGATTATAGGTAATTCTGTAGCTGTAACAAGATCATTTGATAATAAGGCTGATAAAGAATAGCAATTACTTAAATATCAGCAGCTTAATATCAGTAATGACTATCTTCTTGTACAAGCTTTGTGCAATGTGTTAATACAGTGTAATCTTGATACTAATTTTCATGACACTGCAATCGAACATAAACATGAGTAGAGTGGAGATTTCCCAAGGGAGAGGGATTTTCAAAACTTGGTTCCTCATAGTGCTTGATTCCAGTTGATGGTAAGAATGAGGCAGCACATGAGTATTCATAATTTATATGGTCACCCCAATTTTTAGTAAGTAGCAATTTTTCTTGCTCAGTCTGGTCAAATCAGCATAAGGCTCTGTTGCATGCTTTGCCATGGTTTCTGGCTCACAGGGAGAAATAGTTTATTTGTGGAACTCTCTGCTCTGAGGCTTGTCAAGGGCTACATCTGCGTATGCAATGGGGAGCAGCTTCAATAATTTTGATGGACAAATTACTGTAATGTTTTTCTCTGAAACCACATAAGTTAGAATCTACTTATAATTGATTTGTACTTTGGTAAGAAATCTGCTCATTTATAAAATAAGTACTATAATTTTGCAAGACAAGTGGAGGAATTGCCTTTCTCTGGAGATTTGAAGCCAATTCACATGCACTTATGCTTTTTGTGGCAGGATCAATGCCTTGTGCTAATGCTACAAAATTTGACCTTGCAGTGTAGATGAAACTGAAAGGTAACTACTTTTCTTCCACACTTACAAAAATATTAATCTTCAAATAATGATGGCTGACTTGAAGGATTGTGATATTCAGGAGCATGGAAATGGCAAAATGCTGTTGTGCTGTTTTGGGCTGGGGTAGAGTCTGTTATGGGGCTGAGTTCTGGTTCTGTGCTGAAAATGGCGTTGATAACAAGGATACTTTCACTACTGCACAGAGTCAAGGCCTTTTCTGCTACTCACTTCACCAAAGAGAGGGCTGGGGGTACACAAGGTGTTGGTCAAGTGACAGCTGGCCCCAAGTGATCAGAGGAACATTCCATACCTTACAGCATTGTGTTCAGTAAAATTGCTAGGAGAAGTTTGTCAGGGCTGCTGTTTTTCAGGGACTGTCTGCTAGGAAGCAACTGGGTTTTTTGCCCATCATATTCCTTTTCTTTCTTTTCCTTATTAAACTGTCTTTATCTCAACCCATGAGTTTTTTTGCCTTTTGCTTTTTTTGTTCTCTTTCCCATCTCACCATGGAGGAGTGAATGAGGCTTAGCTGTCTGCTGGGGTCAAATCATAACAGACATAAAGAAAAAAATGTCAACAAACCCCTTTAGAATTTTTTTCTTCTTGCTCCAAATGATGACCTACCTAACTAGTCCTGCTTTTCACTGGTGACCCTGAGACTGAATAAGAGCTTGCATTACATGGCTTGGCTCTTTCTGAAAACTGAAGCCTGTCTGAATCAATAACCAGAAGACAAATCTCAATTACAAAGTGTGAGAAGAGGAGGGGAAGTAGTCCCTTCTTTATTTACAAAATAAAGCAGAGCTGGAGATGACACAGAGTGCATCTGCCTTGGACCGCGCAGTGAGAGTGTGAGAGGGAGCAGAAGGGGGAATGATGGTTGAAGTCCTCTGTGCAAGGGAGCAGAGCTCCACTCTGTGGCTTGGCATCCATCCCACATAGCTGGTGAATGCAGGAATCCTGCCTCTCTGCGGGCATGGCTCATGCAGGGGTAGCTGTGCTGCTTTTGGAGGCAGGGTAGCCAATCTTCACACTGGCTCAGGGGTCCACGGCAGACTGAAGGAAGGTGGCATGGAGCTCAGCTCTGCTTCCACTGACTCGAAGCAGAGCAGGTGAAATGATCTTCAGCCAGGCTTTTATCTGTGGAACATAATGCTCTCCTTTTAAAAGGAGAACAGTCAGATGTTTTTCCTCCTTTTACCCAGGTATATATTGGCATATATGTAACCATAGCAACTATGCTTGGAAAAATTGAGATTTAGGAGTTTTTAGATTGCCTTCAGCATAGGTTTAACAATGAAACTTGAAAGCAGACAATATAGCTTATGGAGAAGTAGATTATAAAAAGGAAAGGAAGTTTTATTGCTAAACTTACTCAAGCCAAAAAAAGTTCTAATAAGTGAAAGAATAGCTTACCTCCCTTAAACAGGCATTTTTACATCTCATTAACATTTCATCTTTACCTCCAGGCAAACTATCATATTTTTGTGACAAAATTGATATCTACTGTCATTTACTCAGAGTAACTATTTTTAAATATGGGTTCTTAATGCATGCTGAGCTCACATGAGCTTAGCTGAGCTTTGTTCAACTGAGTGTTGACTGCATGGCTTATGGATTTAAACAAAGACTCCTTCAATTATATTGTTTACCCTGCTTTGAACCCCACTGCCTGTGCCTGAACAAGTGTCCAAGTCAACATTTACAAAGCAACATACAAATGTGATCCTCTGTTTTCTGTACCTGACCTAGAGCCTGGGAGAGATGTACAAAGTGATGAAGACCCACGGGAGCAGTAGGTGTGGGCAGGCTTCTCCTACACATGAGGAAATGGCAGATGGGTGCTCTTAAGATTAAGAACCCCCAATCACCTGCAGTTTTTTGCTTTTGGAAATAAAAAGTCAAGGCACCTTAAATCACTTGGGTGATTTTAGGCTCTACAAAATGAATCAGTTTATTGCACACTAATCATGTAACGCTTCCTGGAAATGGAGTGATAGGAAACAAAAGGGCTATGTCTTTCTTTATGAAAAGCTTGAGAAGATCCTCAAGATAATGAATATATAAATTAAAATTGGAAAAGGTGGAATGGATGCAGTGTATTCCCACTTCTGATTTAGAAGACTTTTTTTTTTCAGGAGAATAAATGAATCTGCATCAATCCCCACAGAGGATTTTTGCATGTAGAAAAAGAACAACATGGCTGCTTAGGACTTCCATCTGTCAGAAACCAGGCTTAAAAAAAAATTAGTAGGTGCAGAGGAATGCCAAACATTTATGCATACTGGAAATGAAAGGCTTTCTTACAGCTTTGTTAGTTTCAAGTGCAAGCTCACTGCTTTAACCAGAGCAGCATCCAGGTGCTGAGAAATACAGATCTGGGGCCAGGTGCTGGGAGGAGGAAGAGCACAGGTCAATGTTATGGTTATCAGGCAATGGGAGAGACCTCCTTGTCCTGATACCTGCTGTGTCATTTGGGGATCTTGGGGTGCTGGATGCTGAAATCAGACTAAAATCTGCTCATCTCTGCTGCATGGCTCAGGGGCTGGAGTGCCCTGGAAAAGAGCCCTGATAATAGTTACAGTTTGAGAGTAGGCAACGTTTGTAGGAAGAGATAATGCTTTAACTGATACTAGGAAAAAGCAAGGAGGGAAAAGTAGCTCCTCTATTCAAATGTAAATCGGTGTTTTAGAAAATAGTAGGCTCAGAAGTGAATCACTGGCTATCTAGAGAGAGTCTCAAAGGGAGCTCACAGTTCTCAGCTAATCTAATCACCCATCCTTGGTGTTTAGGCTTGCCAGAAAAGACTGGATTTGTTAGTAAAGTAGTTCAGAGTTTGCCCTCTCTAGATGAGGAATTTACATGTTAGTTTCAAGGAAGACATGAAAATTTAAACTTAATTAGCCATGATTTTAACAGTTGTTTAAAATTTTTAAAATATTTACTAATAAATAAAAACTTGTAATCAGATATTAAATCCATTAATTTTAGTATTTCATAGTGGTTGTAGTTGTGAAGTAAAATTAGATTTAGGAACAGAATATCATAAACTTCTTTGTAATGTGATACAAGTATTTTTAAATGGTATTTTTAAGTCTTAGATATCTAAAGCTAAAAGCTATTTCTTCCACTGCACTGAGAACTGGAGTGTAGAGTATTGCATCTGGGTCTGAAGCCACCAACACAGGAAAGATATGACCTGGTGGAGGTCTAGAGGATGGACATGGAGATGATCAGAGGTCTGGAGCACCTCTCCTGTAAAGACAGGCTGAGAGAGCTGGGGTTGCTCAGTCTGGAGAAGAGATGGCACAAGGGGAGAGCTTAGAGGAGCCTTCCAGTACATAAAGGGGGGGTCTAAGGAAAGAAAGGGACAAAGAAAGAAAGATGAGGAAAAAGTTTTTAGTAGGGCCTTTTGTCATACGACAAACAATTTTATACTAAAAGAAGATAGATTCAGACTAGATAGAAGAAAGGAAATTTTTACAGTGAGAATGGTGGAACTCTGGACCAGGTTGCTCAGAGAAGCTGCAGATGCCCCATCCCTGGGAATATCTAAGGTCAGGTTGGATGGGTCTTTGAGAAACCTGATGCAGTTGAAAATGTCTGTGCTCATTGCAGGGGGTTGGCCTTGATAACCTTCAAAGGTCCCTGCCACCCAAAGCATTCTGTGATTCTATTCTCCACAGATCCAGAGCAGAAATCATGACCAGTAGTTAGATTTCAAGTACAAGAATAATTTTAATTATAATTATAGGAAAGCACTCAAACATGAAACATTAATTTCCTTATTTGCCTGCTGTATCAGTCTTGTCCAAGGGCACAGGGGAGCCATGGGGTTAGAATGCACCATTTAGTTTGGTACTGAGGTAATTCTCAAGGAAGTGAAATATGGCACAGATGGAATAGTGGAGCTCTGCATTGCTGTAGCTGAGTGACAGCTGTTCAAATTTTGGAGCATAAAATCTTATAGATCTGGAAAGCAACCAGTATGCTCCCAAAGGAAATGGGAAACCTCCTGAGTTACAAGATATATTTCAGGATGGAGGGGAAGATGGTAAATCTTTGATGTATAGTACCTCATCTGTGATACTCAAGCACTTTGTTTTGATAGCTTTAAAAATGGATCTTGGAACGGAATTCTGGACACCTGCTTTTGATTCTTGCCTTTTAACATTTATTCCTTCACTCTGTGGACAGATTGGTTAAAATTTTGTCACATTTTGGACATATTTTGTCATATTTTTTCAGTTTTTCGTTGTCACTCAGGATGATGCCAGGCAGCACTGGACCTACAGTAGTGCTGTCCCACTTCTGTGCTGACCACAGCCCCTTGGGAGCTGCTTGCTCCTGTCTGCCCTTAAGGGGCTTTGCTGCTGCTCACCCTGGGCAGCAGGGGACAGCAAAAAGAGAGGCTTCAGCAGGAGCTGAGTGCACCCAGTGTGAGTTGCATGTCAAAAGCAGGTCATGTGCTGCTTGCTGAAGATAGCCAATTATTTGTTGGGTACTTACAGAAAAATTATTCTCTGTTGTATAGGATGACATCTGTGTTACTGAATAGGACTTTTAACTCATTTAATTAAGGGCCTTATGGATGTCTAAACTGTCTAAGAAATGTTTAGTACTTGATGAAATATGTCAATAATAAATATATTAGTTGATTTTTCGACAGAACTGAGTTATAAATGTTGAAGCAATGAATGAAGAAAAACATGATAACATGATTTCATAAGGTTAAATCTTTTTCCCATTAGTGACTAATATTTTTGATGTGATTCATTGTCTCTTTCTTCACAGAGTATCTGTGCTGATATATTTTGAATAATATACCTTGGGAGTGAAAAATTTCCAGATAGGAAATCAATAGGAACATTTATTCTTTTTGTTCATGTCAGCTACTGTTTAGGGGACATTAAAATGACTGTAGTGTTTATACAACAACAGCACTTGCACTCAGAGCATTTCTAGTAGTAATGTCATATTTTCATGAGTGATGCTTACTAATATTTTCTTTGTTCCTCCAGAGAATGAATGAGAAAGAGCAAGCATTGATTCCTAATTTGTGTAACTGAGTGAATAGGCTGAAGTGGGATGAATATTGTCAGAACTGATTCTTCCAAGGGCTAATTCCCAAATGCTTTGGTTCTTAAAAGGAAAAGATTTTTAAGTATCAATTCATCAAAGCCACAAAATGTTCCTGGCTCTCCTTTAAGATGATCCACTTAGCTGAAGTCTCTAAACATGGATGTCTCACTTTGCAGATTTCCATCAGGCTGTGCTAGGCCAGCAGCAATTCCCAAGGGATATTCTTGCTTCTGGAATGTCCAGTTTAGTGGTGACACTGTGAATGCAAATGTGGGAAACATCATGGCAGTGACTCATGATGTCTTTGCTATCTGAATGATGAAAAGTACCAGCCTGGTACTTTTGATGACCTGGCCCAAACACAAAGAATGTTTGTGCTTCTTGTGCTGATCAAGTGCACATGCCAGAAAGAACTTTTAGCTCTGCTATTGCCTAAATCCCTGGAAATGCTGAGTGGTGGAGGAACTTACCATACCAGACCTTGATTTGGATGGTCCCCAAGTCACTTTTATTCTAAGAAAGCCATCAGAGAGAGGATTTCACACCAAGCAGTCTGTCACTGGCAGCACATTTACATGTGGAACCAATGACTGAGCCAGAAAAAGTAATGTGAAGCATAGCTGCCACTGTGAGATTGGAAACTCCCTGAGCAGAACAGAAGGAGCTCCATGAAGCCACAAAAAGTGTCTCTGGAAAGATAGCAGCAAGAATGTTGCAGCTGAGGTAGAAAAAGCAAGGTCTGAGGTAGGTTCAGGTGTTACCAGACTCAAAGATCTGAATACTGTAAAAGGTGACAACAACAAAGACCCTTTGATCATTTTGAAAGTAAAGAAACTGAGTCTGATGGATTTCTTACTCATAGGGCCTCTAGGTTCCAAAGAATTCCCAGATATCTGGCCCAAAGACTGATGCAATAGTCTAAATGTGGAATACAAAGTTTCTTACCACTGCACAATTACACACTATTTAAATAAATTGCCTCTGTCAGAGGGCAGACTGTTTCAGGAATGACTTTACTGGCCTGATTTCTCACTTTGCCAACCATGCTGGTGGAACAGCAATCCCTTTTGAATAATGTTTCTTGAAAGCTGGGTATTAGTGTAAAATTACAGCAAGTCTTATAACAGGACTGCAAAGTTTAAGTATGTTTAGAATTACATTTATTGTTGTGTTATTTACTCCTATAATTAATATCCATGGAGAAATCTTGCATATTGAGAATTGCACAAGACACCTGTTGTGGGGATTTGCAGACTGAATGTGTTTGATTAGAGAGTTGTGAAGTGTTTCAATATTTATGAGATAGATGACTACATACAAAATATTGAGCCTGAAATCCAAATGACCATGAATTTTTACAGTGAGCAGATTTTCAAAAACCCCTGCATGATTTGCCTGGCTAAAGTTATCTCATTACATCAGGTGTAAGTGTGTGGATAATCAGGACTTTCACTGCTTACTCATTTAGGCTCAAATCATGACACTAACACAGAGGTCTGTGTTATAGCCTTGTTTTCAGATCATGTTTTCCTTCACTTCCCTGGATATTTAAGAATCACCTGCAGTTCTGTGTTGCTGATGTGTAGTTAGAAGTTAGAACACTTGAAGAATTAATTGATTGCTTACAGAATAATCATTCCTTGTACTTACACAGCTGCACAAAATTTACACACTGTAGCTTCAGAGGAATTATGGTGTCCTGAAGTTTTGTAAAATGGCAAAATATAGTGAATGAGCACCCCAACGTACTCATTAGATTGGAAAAAGTCAGCTTAAAAGTCCAAAGTTTATTCTCTAGAAATCTCAAATGTGAGCAAATGAGTGCAATTGCAGTGTTCTTGTAGGTACTTTTTATATTGCTGCGGGATGAAAGACAAACATTATGTCAGTAAAACTCCTGTGTTCCTGTCTAGGAAAAACATCCATCAAGATTTCTCTCTGTCACATAAACTTTTTTACATTTAAGAATATGTTAGATGTCTGAATTTCCAGAGGATTTGGTGGTGATTAATTTGATTTGCCTTAACTTTTAAAGTTTTCTTTTAAAAAACCATGGCATGTGACACTTTTTCTGGGATGATGTCAAAGTCCAAAACTCTTTGTTTAACATGTTGCATTTCACAGCCGACACACAACAGCATTTCTTTATCCTGTTCCCTCAGTGACCATAACCACAGAGCAGCCGTAACATAATTTCTGAAATACTGGCAAACTTTATCTTGGGATAGAGAATTTCTGAATGGGAAAATATAAACTTTGTGATACACTCTGGATAAGAACTCATTCTAAAATAAATTCCCATTTTTCTTTTGCTTCCCAGCAGTTAGGTGCTTGGAGGAGTGGAAGAGACAGAAACCTGATAGTGTAAATGCAATACCCCAGGCCTGAATTCATCCTAATGATCATAGTGGAATTAAGAGATTTTGCAAGACCATTGAAATCCTGCTCAGCTCCTTGTGATCAATAACTCAGAATAATACTACTAGACTGACAAACCATATATGACTGGCTTGAAGGTCATTGCTTGTGTCATGATCCCTCTCTTCCTGCCATTTGGAGGCAAATTCCCTTCTCCTTAAACTGCAAGTGAAGAGCTGCACGTTTGTGAATCTCCAGCCCTTGCATTTGTTATAAACTTTGCATGATAAAGGTTTGCTTGTGATGTAAACCACAGGCAGTTTTCCATTTTTTCAGCCTAAGCAAAAGCCAGGTTTGTCTTGTGCAGCTGGGATGTTCCAAAATTCAAAGTTAATCTGGTTACCTGAATTTCAGCCTAAAAAATGGCTATAATGTTTTGAAAGTGCTAATGTGTGAAAGCTTACAGTTTTTGGATAGGTAATTTTAATGGCGGTTAAAAGACTGGAGATTAGAGGTATGTGTATTGCCAAAGCCCAATCTCTGTATCAGTAAAATGCAGGAAAATAACAAAAATATATTTTGCAGTTCATGGTAGTATAATCAATTTAACATGACTGTGTATGCTTCATGGTGTTTTTTCCCCCAATCTAAATACAATGCTCTAAAGGACAACTTTCTTAGATGAAGACATGATACAGTCAACTCAAAAGTTGTCTCATACTTGGGCACTGAGAAAAATCAGGGCTGAAAGAGTTGCTGAGAACAAAATTAATTGTTTCTGTCTTTCAAGCTTTGCTACTGAGACAGACAAATGAAGGGGGAGATTTTTTTTTTAAATTCCACTGACACTGCTTGTGCCCTGAGATGATCCTGCTTGAGCAGGGAGGCTGGACCAGGCGACCCACTGTGGTCCCTTCCAGCCTGACCCATTCTGTGATTCTGTTACCCTGACCCACCCAAGCAGGACTATACATCTCCCTCCAACATATTTCTCAGTTTGCTTATAACAGTGTTGTCATCTTATTGCAGGGGTTCCATCCTGTTGTCTCCTTATTGCAAAAGTTTCACACCTTCTTGATATTATCTCATGGGCAGCTCCCCACAGCACTGACTTTGTTGTTGTTTTTCCCCACAAAGCAGCCACTGACTCCAGTTCTCTTGTCAACCAGGGATCCACTCTTTTATAGCATATTCTTCTCATTGGTTACAGCTGTGGCCTATTAAAGTCAGGTCTGTTCCTAATCTTTGATAATTGGCCCAGGTGCCCAACTCCTTAGGGGTAAGATTACTTTCTACACTATCTTTATTTTCTTATATTCTATCCCCCTACATAACAGTGGTTGGTGTGAATGGTGACAGAGTTGTTAATTAGAGACCAGCAGAATTACCAGATGTGCTTGAGGGATGCCAGCAACACTGCTCCCTTCTCTGCAGGGTGCAAAGGATTCACCCTGCAGGGGCTGTGGCTGGGTAGCCCTGTGAAGCCATCTCTATTGCCCCCAGGTGCTCTGATGGTCCCAGGGGATAAATGGAAAACCCACAACTTTGATGGCCCCTTTTTTCTGGTACTTCTGAATAGAAGTGATGTGACCCATCTAATCAGGGGTTCTCAGACTGAAGCTGCACAGCCTGATATTCCCTCTCATGTACTATCCAACTGCCATGGAATAAAAATGGTGTGTGCAATCTCATTAGCTTAATGAAAATGTACAGAGCACGGCCTAGGCCAAGAGGCATAGCCTAGGTCAAGAGATGCAACTTTAATCTGAGAAGAGTCAGTGGATTTACAAAATACCTTTCTCCTCTCAGTGTCCAAAGTCCAGCTCTTCAAACATGTTGTTACTCTCTGTATTAATACAACACCTTTTTTTGCCAAGAAAAAGACACAGCACTGTGATGTGAGGGTGGAAAATTAGGTACTACAAACATGGCAAGGTGTTTGGAGGAGATCAGACAGACTCATTTTTATTAAAATTGGTGCTTGTTTGCATGAAAAAGTGAAGCCACTATGAATGAACATTTTCCAAGATACCAGTCTGCTAATAAACTGTGAAAAGATACTGAAATTCATCTATTCATCTTTTATTAATAGCTTCATAACCAGGCATGGTGGTTGTGGTGGTTCTCTTCCTTTGTGAAGAATATTAACTCTTGGCAGTTTTGACACTTTTCATCTTTGTTCTTTATAGGCCATTTAAAAACAAAGACTTTAAAATGTGATCAGTTGTAGTGGCTTACATGGCCAGGTACTCAAAGGCACAGAGAGAATAAGATTTTATGCCCTGATACATATACATCATGTAGTTTTCTGAAGACTTGGAACACATAGAAGGAAATAGAGATCATTAGGTAGGAATGTCTTTTTGTCACTATCAATAGTCTATCTTCTTTTTATTCATAATTACTGGTATTTCCCTCTTCTTGGTATTTCCCTCTTCTGCTTGCCTGCCAAGACAAATTGGATCAAATTCCTGTTTTTTCTGTTATTTGAATTATTTCATTATTCACCAAAGAGGTGTTTGGCAGGGTGGGTAAGCAGCAGAATAATGAAATTAGTTGAGAAAGTTTAATAAACATAAATAAAACTTGAAAACAACAGCTTAAGGTTTTTGAGCCTTCGATGACCCTTTGATTACTTCCATTTTTCACTCCTGTGTGTAAGTATGCACTGCAGCAAATAGAGTAGGAGAGGGAGTGAGCGGAATAAAATTTGCCATAAATAAAAAGGGAAAACCAGAAAGAGGTAGAATTGGACTCAACCACTTGAGTGAAGAAACACCTTTTGTCATAACTCAGATTTGGCAAGTGCATCTGTTGAAAAAACAGGCTGAACTATATCCTCCTACATTTGAAAGCTTGCTGGTTTTTGAAGCTGAATAAAATGGTCCAGATCAGTTTCACGCGTGCTCCTTCCCATGGGAGACCTGACTTGTTGCTCCACATGGAAGCTGTGTCTGTGGAAGGGTCTCTGGCTTCTGGACCCCACAGACATGCACTGGTTATACTTTGATAAGGTCTGGTTTAGAATGAAGAAGTTACCTGTAAGTTGAAGATCCACTTCATTCGGGAATACACTCTGAGGCCACACAAATGAAAATAATGATAGGAATGAGGAAGAAAGTCAGAGAAAATTAGTGCTGTTACCAGGAAATCCTAGCCAGAGGGACCAGCTGTTGGGTGCTACTGTATTCAGGAGACTCCTTTTTCTCAGCATAATGCTTCTGGGAAACCTGTGCTACAACATCTCCTATTCCTACTGGAAACACCTATTTTGTGTGTATTAGCTTAAAGGTAGAAATATGGGTGTCTCTCAATAGTGGCTGGGATTCTGTTTCATAATTTCATATGTTCTCTTGAAAAAGCAAAATCCCTCTTTTAAAATTCCTATTACTTTAAAAATTCCTATAATGATGGTTAAAACATCAAATCTCATGGCAGGAGGGTTGTTAGACAGTCTTTTGCTTGCCACCTCTGGTCTGCATTTCAGCTATGTGCTATTGCTTTCTCTTCCTGCCTCAAGAAAAGTAAAAAGTCAGTATTGGACCTGATGCCTCAGGTTTTCCAGGTTGATGTATCCCAGTCCCTTCTTTCCAAAATTGTTGCCCAGGGTCCAGTATGGTTGTTTTCCTATGCTTTTCTTGTTGATTCTATTTTTATTACTGAAACACTTTTTTCCCATTTGTTTTTCCTTTTTCTTTTTTTTTCTTTCAGAAAACTGGCCTACCTTTTTTTTTGTGCAGTTTTCCCCCCAAAATTTCCTTACTTTTGTGGGAATACAAGTGAATTGAGGATTCTGACTGGAGCATTCAAATCACTGCAATTTAAAAATTGCCAGACCGAGGGTGACCTTCAAACAGAAGGTGCAAAAGTTTCAGTTTTCTAGCATATTTTTAAAAAGAATTTAAGGCCAGAGCATCCACAAGCAAACTCATTTTTCTCCTTCCATCTTCCAGGGAAAGCTGATTTGATATTTTGTGAGAGCAACATATATTGGCAGAGACCACAATCTTCTTTATTAATGACTGCAAGGTTGCGGTGTGAAAATTTGTCTCAGTCTTCAATGCACTGCAAATGTATTCCTTCATGGCAAGCCTGAAATTGCAGTAATACTGTTTTCTATTATGTTGTAAATTGACCTTCTACAATAAAAAGGCAGCACAAGAAGACAGCCTGGATAATACTACAGTTGCTTCTTGGATTTTTCAGAGACTTGGTGCTTCCCACCTTCGACCTTGTGAATTTTGCAGATAATAAAGAAATAATAAATACTTTGTGCAGCTTAAGTTCATGGTAGGTTAGATCAAAACTAAAAGGGGACTGTGACAAACTGTAGCTGAATTTTAAATGAGTATAAGACTATTATGACTACTGATGTCTTGAATCCTAAGTTCTATATTAAGGTCAAGATAATGGCTTAGTGTTTTATGAGCCTTTGTAGTCTGAGCGGCACCATCTCTTTAATCTTAACTTTGCCTCGAGCCAAAATAAATCTCAATGTTGTAAACTCTATTGTAACATAACTGCCCTGTTCAGGAATGATCATTTTTTCTAAATGTCACTAATGTCTTACTGTGGCAAAACAAGAAAGGAAATCTTACTCCTCTTGAAATGGCAAATCTGGAAGTATTGTAGCTTTTCTGTGTGAACTGAATCTTTATTTTTGAGCATTTTATCTTCAGCATTTTGAACTTGTTCAGTTATTTTCATCACTGCAAACTCAGGTTGAAAAGAAAACTGACTGCCATCTTCAGTGACATTCTCTGAATGTGCACAGCTTATTTGTTTTTGCATCTGCCGTACCCCAAGACATATTTGAATAAATCAAAAGTGGACCTTATGAGTGTCTGTCTGAATGTTTGAGAAAGAACATTTTTCAAACATGTGCCTTGATTGGGTGGAGGGAGAGAAAGTAGCATGCAGGGTAGGGACTTTTTTCCATGAATGTCACAGCCCTATAGTTTTGTTGCCTGAACCAAAAATATGTATGACTGTGCCTATGCACCACACCCAGTATAATGGATTTGTCAGAGGAGCCCTTCTATAGGTGATACCTCTGTCATTTTGTGATTTTCCCTAACATTGTGCTCCTACAGCTGTTTTCCTCATATTTTGTTTTTTGTACTTTGTTGTCAGCTTTTTTTTTTTAATTTTTTTTATTAGCATATATATATTCAGCATCTGTTCCTTCTTTTCAGGATCTTAAAAATTTGGAGATCATTTAGAAATGCAGACAGACTCCTTCACAGTGTACTGTGATAGACTTTGTAATTTCATGCAGCATTCTTTGATGAGACGTAGGGTGCATCCTGGATTACTCTGCACATGAGATGATTTCCATGTTGCCACCCATTCCTAGAAAAAGCTGATAATGAAGTGCATGGATGGATAGGTATCATAATTATTTGCCAAAGTGAAACAAAGAGCAAGCAGTGTTTAATAGCCAATTTAGTTATTTAGTTCATTACACTGTCCTAGAGAAACGTCATTGGGAGAATGCATTTTTTGTCTCTGTTTTTTATAAGCAATAATTTTATATTCATTCACTCTCATATTCTGGATGGTCATCTGGTGAACAGTGACCCTGACCATGAATGGCAAAGTGGACTAGATGATCTTTTGAGGGCCCTTTCAACTTAAAATCCTTCTATAATTCTCTTTAGTCTTAGCTCATCCAATCTGCCTCCACAGCAGCAAAGAGAGACGCTGGCAGAAGATGATTTGTTGTAGCCCAAGTTGGTCCATGTGAGATAGAAGAAAATAGTTGTTTTCTAGGAGCACTTGACAATCTCCATTGCATGGAGGGAACCTTGTTTGGTGTTATAATAGGAAAAATAACTAGCATCTTGGTCAGATACCCTGGACTGAAGGGAAATCACTTTCATAAAGCATTTTTAATGGGAGCATTCAAGTATGGAAATATTCACAGAGGGAAGAGATGGTGTGACTTTAGCACCAGATACCCTGAAACCAATTTTTAACCCTTGAGGAAAATCTTAACTCTCGTACTAACCTTCTTTGGTAGTACATGGCAAACAAAGTTTGCTGTGTTTTTTACCCATAGACCATTGTAATTCAATTAAGATCCTTGAATGGCACAGCAGTCTGCATCCATTTTTCTCTCCCTTTTTTGTTTTGCTTGAAACTGCATTGCAAAATCCCGGTTTTTATCATCACTTCTTTGAAGCTTAAATCTGCTCTCTAAATACAATAAAATATTATTTAATGCTCTCTCCGATGTATATTTACATCTTCAGAATCTCTGTAGGGTGACATTGGTCATCCATGTCAGACATTAGGTCTGCCATTCTTCCTTCCACTCATATACCTTGCACCAAAGAGGGTGTGTGGATAAATCACTTATTTTCTGCTGCCATGCTTGCCATCATTCAACAGCCTTGTGTTAGGGCAGAAGTTCCTATAGGTTTTGAATCATATGTGCTTGTGAAAATTATTCATTAAAAGTGAAAAAATTTTCTAGTATGATGCAGTCAAACAAGTTCTTCCCTTCATAGAAGTGCTGCTGAACAAATTTAAAAATGTCTTGTGTTTACAAATCCAGTTCATTCTGTTAAAGCAATAATATTATTCAAGGCTATTTGGTCTGTGCATATTAAAGAGTTAGGTTTTTATAATTGTTACAGTAGGGAGTTTAACAAAACCCAATAAAAATGATTGGTGTAAATTATTGCACAATCTCTGCACCAAGGCAAGATTTGTCAAAGGCACTCCACCAAGTGAATTTTGTTTAATTTAATTTAATTTATTTTATTTTATTTTTATTTTTTATTTTTAAATTGAAAAGTGCAGTACTTTCAGACAAGGATCTGGAATGCTGCCACCTTCCTCTCCCTTGTATTTCTGAACAATTTATGGCATAAGAGCTTCCAGGTGTAGAGTGCCTTTTAAAAATTTTTTACAGTGTTAGGACAATGACATTTCTTTCCTATTTGAGATCTGATGAAGTTACTGTATTGCTAATAATACTGCTCTGAAAAAGCTCTGTTAAAGCTTAAAGCCTCTGGGGACTTCACACTGATGATATGATGCACACCAGCTCATCTCTGCAGAGATCCTGATTCATGTTCTTAAGGAAACCTGAAGTCTTGCTGCCCTAGACATTTAAACTTAACTTAACTTAAACTGAACTTATTTATGATGATAGATATAAATCTCTGCCCTTAAAAACAGTTACTGCCAGGATCTTGACCCTGCCTTAGCTGATTATGACAGCTACTGTACTTCTATCTATCAGGTATTCTCCCCAGTCCAATTGCAAAGGGAACTGGTTCTAAAAAAACCCTGGTTAAAATCTGTCTGGTGGCAGAATTTAATAGCTGTTGACATAGCCCAATAAGCTGGTAGTAGCTTACAGGGAATAATGCATGGGACAAAATTAGCCACCACTAGCAAGTATGGGCAGCTGTCAGGCAGAGCTGCTCTGGACTTCTTTGTGAGCACCAGCACCTCTTATGCTAGGGAAAATATTTTGCAGTGGTCATTTAAAACCAGGTCTCCTAAATGCTGTCCTGTGTTGGTAACAGGTTATGAATTTAGAGGAGATATTTCTGTTTCCTGCTTGGCTGGGTGCAGACGAGAACCTGAAAGAATAAGCCTTGTGAAGCCTGCAGTATGACAGTATAAGAACACTTGCAAAAGCAAGTGTAAGATGTGCTTTCTGCCTATGCCTGTGCAAATAAAACATGATTGTTCCAGTCTTGAACTAAAGTAAATGTCAAAGGAATATAGAAATTCTGTTGTTTTTTCCCATGTTGCAAAGTAAAATGTCTATAGTGATTTTTATTTTATCTTTGTGTTGTTTATCTCTATCAATGTGCCCATTGGTAACTTGTACATAAATACTTGGTCAGGTTTCTCATTTCACTACAAATATTGGGAGAAGATATAACTTGTATTCCTCTACCATGCAAGGCACTAAAATAATACATTTTCTGCTTCTTAATATTTTTAAATTAAAGAAATTGTTAGTTTCTTCTGTGGCTTATATTAATGTGTAAAAATTTGGGCCACTTTTTTTTTTTCTTTCTTACATATAGAACAACATAACTTCTGACTAGAGTCTTTTGATTTTGTGCTATTTCAATTTTTAAAAAGATTTCATCTCAGTAAGTAAGTATGTTTCTTTCTCCTGTAGCTATTTTTTCTGTTCAACAGTCCTCCAAATTAAATAACGAAAGCAGATCAATATTTTTGCAAGTAATTATTATATGTGTTAGAGTTCTTGCAGTTGTTCCGACGAGGCTATCAGAGATGAATGGAGAGTATAAGCCCTTTGAACACTGTGGATATGCAGACTCATCTGGGGGACAGCTGCATGTCCCAGGCAGGTACAAGGACCCTCAGTGCCTGTAACTGGGGCAGGGTGATGAAGACAAAGAACTCACTTTACCACATATGAATCTCAAGGGTGTTCGCATCCTCACAAGTCCCAGACTTGTTATATCCTCTTTTTAATCATTGCCTGTCGCAGACATCTTTGTATGAAAAATCCTTTCCTTAAGATTTTTCCTCCTGAGAAGCTGAGAGGGCTCAGGAACAAAATGTAAACATTGATTATGTGCTGCTGTGGAATGCAGCAGGTGGATCTGTGATTGGGCTCATAGAGTTGTTTCTAATTAATGGCCAATCACAGTCAGCTGGCTCGGGCTCTCTGTCCGAGCCACAAACCTTTGTTATCATTCCTTTCTAGTCTTAGCTTTGCTAGCCTTCTGGTGAAACCTTTTCTTCTATTCTTTTAGTATAGTTTTAATGCAATATATATCATAAAATAATAAATCAAGCCTTCTGAAACATGGAGTCAGATCCTAGTCTCTTCCCCCATCCAAGAACCCCTGTGAACACCGTCACAATTGCCACTTAAAGATGCAATTAATTAGATGTATTTTAATTGCTTGTGTTAGAGTGGGATGATCCAGGACCATTCTCTGTGCTTGAAGGGGAAGTAGAGTGGGCAGCCCCATGGGCAGCCCCTGGCACTGTGCACCTCACATCTTCTCACCACTGGAGCCCCTCCCAGTGCTCACTGCTGTTCTTCCTGAGGCTTAGGAAGCAGATAATTTATTTTCCTAGTTATCACTGCTGATCAGGAATGTTGCTCTCCTCCTTTGAGGTTGCAGAGAAAAATGGTCTCTCTCCTTTGAGCTGCTGAGTACTGTCTGCAAAGTGGAAAGAAAAGTCTTCCACCTTAGAGACAAAAAACCTCCTTGCTTGCTTTGTCTTATAGAATATTTAGTGGTTATGAAATTTGTGAAAGGCAGTATGGAAATAATTTCAGAATAATATACACTGAGCTTTATAGAATTATTTTGGCACATACAAATGAAATATGTGATTGTAAACAGTTATTACAGTTGTACAAAGCTTCAAAGCAATTTTTTATGCTGGCACCTGAGACTATTTATATTTCCACAAAAGTATTTGACAGAGCAGCCCTGTTACATGTGTGATGGCTAGAAAACTCTTTCCTTGGAGTATATTAAATCTGAGGTTGCATTCTAGGACACTTACAGCTCACAATTTCTCCCTCTTTCTCTCTAAACAAACTCACAGCAGATATGGCATTCATGTCCATGTGCTCTGCTGTGGGAAACCAGTGCAGAGCTGCCCATACAGATTGAATATTAAAGAATTTAGCTACCCAACTACAAGTGACATAGCTAGTAATAAACCTAGGTAAGATTAATGATAGCAAGGTGGGAAAATTTTCTCAGAAATGGAACCACTTTGGTGGCACTAATAATTGTTATTCATTACAGGTTAGTTCCAGCAGAACAACAAACACTGTTGTCAAGCTTGCTAATTCCCTGAGCTTGTTTACCCGCTTGTTTAAGAAGATTTTGTGCTTAGTGTTGTTTATTCATGTTCCTTTCTATCCTTTTCTAGGGCTGATTTTGATTTTTTCATGTTCTCCAGAGCAAGTGGGTATGTTCCCTCTTTGCAGCTCTTGACATGGCAAAACCTGCTAAGAAGATGGAGTGAAAAGTTTCAGAAATATAAAAGGAACTCTGCTGCCTCTCAGACAAAGGAACAATTCTGTAAGGTTGGAGATACTTTTTTGCAATTGAGCAGAGGCAGTTATGCTTTGATTAGCTTGAGAACACACATCTTTAAAAAAGATAAATAGTTTCTTGGGTTTCCTTTTTGCCCCCTAAATCTTTAGCAAATTAGTTTGTTCTAGGCTCATTTACACTGAAAACTTCACTTTGGCATTGAAAGATAAATGATTGCCTTATGATGACTACATAGGACATTTATAATATAATTTCTATTTTTTCTATTCCTCTTACTTCAGTTTTTATGATAGCTGAAATTATGGGAGATTCAGGAAATAAATTATATGAAGGAATTAAATAGTCTACAATATCTTTAACTTCTACATATACTAAGTTTTTAGGATAACCATGACACTTCTTTATTATCACTTCTCCTCCAGTTCTCTTTTAATGTCTCTGCATCACATAGCTGTCCATACAGTCTGGTAACAAGAAAAGAATACCAATAGGAAAAAAATCATCATGTCCTAGCAGGACACCTCTCTACTTTCTTATTATTACTGTAAATTACTCTAAATTACTGTAGCAATCAGAAAGCCTAACCAGAATTTGGTAAAGAATATCTTTTAAATTTTGGATTGATTTATCAGAATTCAAGAATCTGTTTTCAAGTCAATAGAAAACAAATAAATAAAAAACCCAGAACAAAACATAATAGGGGGGAAAATGATGCAGTGGTAAAATACCCAAGGCTTTATCCATAAAATCCAAGTGTGAGTAACAACAACTGGCTCAAATTTCTGGTCCTTTGATATTGAGTGAGGAGGTTGACTCAAAGACCTTAAATTATCCTTTTCTCTGAATTGCCTCATGAAAGAATCTGTCCCTCTGCCACTGGCTTTAAAGAAATCCTGTATGAATAGGATGAGGTAAATGATATGAAAATTAGCCCCTCAGAGGATGCTATTTTCCTTTATGTTAACTCTAAGAGAGGGACTTTGTGTATACTTGAGTGGTATCTAGCATGATGGGAAAGGATTCACCAGAGAACCTTTCATCTGCTGTCATGGTAAATTAATATTAAAATAAGAATTTCACATTTGAAGCAAGTTGTTCATACTAGCAAGAATTATTAATAATATTTATTTAAGGAGACATGGTGGGCCCAAGTAGAGCTCTGCCTAAGTTCTTAGGGGAAACACCCAGAAAAATCCAAAGTATCGTGACCGAGCCACTGAAAAATCAAAAGAAATGAAAATGAGTAACAGCAGCTAGAATAACCAGAACTGCTCTCCTCTCTTCAAGACCTGATCATGCCAATAAATTTAATGTCCAATATAAAATACTGAATGTTGAAAGAGCACAAGAAAGCAAAGAAACTCTGACAAAATCTCATCAACAAATCTGAGCTACGATCTTGCCCTTAAATTGGATTCCAACACAACATGCTGTTCAAATGACCCCTTCTTAAAAAGACTGCCAAAAACTGCAGTAAGTGGAGACCTGTGCTGGCCTCTGCTTTCTCTGGCTAATATATATCCTGGAGAAAGGAAATAACTCACAGCATAATCAAGTTAGATCTATAATTTCTAGGGTATTTTGTATTGTCCTTTCAGATAATGTAAGGTCAGTAGATAAATCTAAAAAAGTAAAATGTCAGAACAAGCATCAACCTTGTCTTCTGTAAAAAGTGATCTTGACATAATCCAAAACAAAGATTTATAAGATCACGTCCTTGTAAATAATGTTCCTGAATGTTAAGATCAAAATGGTCAATAAGAATTTAACATGGATGGCAGTCCTCTCAGTTATGAACAAACTGGTAAGAATTTCTTGCTTCCTCACCATTCCATGGATACAGGAGACACAGGCTATGTACAATATCAGGGTCCAAAACTTAGACCAAAGTTCATTTTTCCCCACTTTTTCCCACATTTTCCCTTATTACTTTTTTATTGATAAAAAAGGTTTCTATCTGGATCCATATTACTGTTTGTATCTTGGGTGAATGACTGGATAATGATGCTGAAGTAGGTGTCTTCCACCTGTAACTCTGTTACTGAGCTTCAAAATCTGGCAAGTTGTTGTATTTTTGTAATGCAGTCATTATTCACTGTGCTTTTTGGAAAAATGTATTGTGACCAGAAGCACTTGTACAAGAAACAGGAAATCAGGAATGTAACAGTAATTCCCACCATAAAGCAAAATGACCAGTGAAACTTTGGGGCCACAAATCTTTGCAATGCAAGGATACCATTGGAGACTGGATTGCTTTACTGAAAAATGTCCTGTCCTCTAGAATTCTTTCCCACCTCATTCCAAACATTTTTAGCAACAAACCAGTTTGGTTTTTCTTCATCTATAATTTTTGTTAGATGGGCAGTAGCTGAGAAACCTGGACTTGTGTGTATTTCACAGGAATTGAGATGTGAATTCTGGTCTTCTCAGAGCCATAACTTGCAAATGCATGAGGAAAGTTGCATTCCTGTCTATCAGCATGGGTGCAAATACACAGGTACATATGGATATGTGTGGTTAAACTGAAAGCACACCCTCAAAGTTTTATCATCATTTTAAACAGATGAAGACAGTGTTTGTTACTTTCAAGACCTAATTTCTATGCTTTTCTGTTTTGGTTCAAAATTAGGAACAGGCTCCATTTTTGTGCAAAGGTCATCAGATTTGGTTTCTAGGCCTCAAGGCAGATATGGAAAACTAGGCTGAGACTGTTCCAGTTCACTGGTGCTCACTGTATGCATAAGCTTGTAAAACATGGATTTTGCATGTCATCTGGATGATATCATGTATGACTCTGTGCCATGTGTGCTTATAACTGAGTTTATTTTGCCATGATAAGGTGTAATTTTCAGTTCTTAACACCTGTGCAGAATCTGTTGCCTTGTAATTCACTTACAGAGTATATGATCTTACACAAGCAACTAGAATGTTTCCTTTCTGAATGTAACAGGCCCTGTATTAAGACTAAGCTGCTTTGCAGGCTTGTATGGAGAGCACAAGCTTTTAAAAGTCCATGTGAAAGTTTGTTGAGACCTCTGATAAAAATCAGAGCCTTTGCAGTTCATCAATTGCTACTTAGAATAATAGGAATAAGGACTATTCTCTCCTTTTAATTAACTGGCTGGTGGATGAAGCACTAAGAGATAAACTGTTTGTTAAAGCTTAAGAGTACACCACAGAAGTCTGAGTCAGTATTGTTACTTGAATGCATCAATGAATAACAATGAAAGCGGTATAATGAAAAGTTTTTTCCTCTCATTTAATTCTAATATGCCATAATGGAAGCTTGTGTGGTATGAGAAGCCTTTTCATATATAATTATATTGTTGAAAGCCCCCCAAAAATGAAAATTGTAAATTCTGAAGGCCGCAGAAGGACAGATAAATGAATAGCAAATTCCACTGAGCATTTTATCAGCTTCCTGCCATTCTCTGAACAGTGCCAGATAAAACCCCCAGTGCTTAAAGGTCTTGTGAAAGGCTGTGCATTAGCTTGTAAAATGTGTATTAATTATAGAAAGTACATCATAGTCTCCTCAAACTTCAGTTAGTTTTCTTGAAATGCACAAACAGCTCCAGCACTTCCCCATCTGGCCAAGATGGCTGCTTTTAAGATTGAAGTTCCTGAACTGTCTTTAAGAAATTAATTGGCTAAAGACTTATTATTTGCAAATAGGGTTTTAGCTTATATCCTGCTCTTTTTCATACATTTTCTATCAATAAACAGAGGAGGTAGTGAGATGAGTCCACTTTGTTCAACAGATACTGCTAGAAGACACTGATCTGAAAAGCCTAGACCTCATCACAGGCACTTGGGCTCAATCTGTTTATGACAGCTATTCATGTCAACAGTTTTCCAATTTCAGAATATGAAATTAGGCAAACATGCTATTCTGTCTGTCCTACAAAACTTGAAAACTCTGTATATTTCAGAATTTAGGAATGTGTTATTATATAATGAGGGGGAAAAGCAAACTGACATATTTTTTGGGTAACACCTTGGAAAAAAAAATCTAAATCTGAACACTCAGAGACACACACACACACACAGAGGGAAAAAGAAAAGAAAGTGGAAGTTTGTTAATTTTAGAAGCTGAAATTTTTCAAAGATTGAGCATAGCCTATCCTCTCCTACTGTTAACTGTGGCATGGCCAACAGTTGTTGGGAAGAAGTGAGAAGTTTCCCTGAAACTATCTTTCTTGGAAACACTGAAATGCTTCAGTGACAGACACGCTCAGGGTGAGGTCAGGGATGGGTGTTGCTCTTGGGTGCTCCTAGTGCTGCCCTTTAGGGGAAGGAGAGGGGAAGGAGAAAGAGATGCAGCTGGAATGCAGACTTCAGGAGAAAGAATGGAAACAAATAGGGCATGAGTTTAGGGAAATATGAGCAAAGCTATGGAAGAAGTGATATCAGAAGGTACCAGAAGATCACACAGAAATGGGAGACTTGAGCTGAATGGAGATGGAAATAGAAATAAATTGTGTATAATCAGTAGAAGAACATTCTTGCAGAGCCCAGGGCTGAGAGGATCCAGTTGAAGTCTGTCTGTCCATGAGGCAAGCCTATTTCTTCCTTTTTCAAGTAATTCTAAACATTTTACAGCAGTTTCCTGAGTTGATATAATTACTGGTTGGCTTGCTTGCTTTAGTTTGTTGGGTTTTTAAATAAAGTTTTTGTTGCTATGGACAAAATCCCTTTGCATTTCCCTAACAGGCCCATTGGATCAGCTGTTGGATCACCTGGAGACTTCTGAATAGTTATGAAGTCAAAATAAAATTACGATGAGGAATAAAATTTGTGCAGGTAGCTTGGTATGCAGGTGCAGAGGGAGCTGCAGGTTGAGCTCCCTGTGATGGGAGCCCCAAGCAAGAGGCCAAAGCTGGTGCTGACCCTTTGCACAGGAAAAGGCACAGGGACCTGCAGCCCTGCCAGGTGACTGGACACTCAGGGACAGGGCAGGAGCCAATGACACAGAGGAAAAACCCCACACTATCACACACAGACTGTGAGGGTATAAAAGCCCAGGGGTTCCTTGGTTTGGGGTCCTGGCTCAGGGACACCAGCCCAAGCTGTTATTCTGTTTTTACACCTGACTAAGCTCTTTCAGGGATCCAGAGGCTCTGCTATGAGGAACCAAGGGTTGAGCAGGAAAGGAAACCTTGTCTGGCTGTGTGGGTGTGGGGTGTGCAGGGAGCCAAGCGAGGCACCCATCACTCCCTGGAGCCGCCGGCTGCAAAGGGGCCTGTCCCAGCTCAGGTGGTCCAAGTGTGTGACTGCCAGAGCAGCTCCCAGAGGGACAGACAGAAAAGTTTCCTTAACATTTACATAGTGACTGTGATTGGAATGCATGCTACATTGCTATTCCTGCAAATACTTATGAGAACGTCAACAAAATACTTTATTCTTTTGGGGATTCTTATGTGTGGAGAAACTTTGTTCCATCTTGTTATGCTTTTTAAAAGAGTTTTACCAGACTCACGGACTACTCTGCACATAAATTCTCTCTTTTTTCAAAGGAGAACTGAGAAGAAAGCAATTCCCCATTTTTGCAGTAGTACTGTGAATGTGAACAAAAGCAGCTTCTCTCCATTGCAATCAATCAGAAGTTTATGTTGCAAATGCATTTCAATTTTATTTCTGCTTACGTTCTTGAGCAGTTCCTTTTTTATGCTGACACATGAAAGGCATGTTACCTTTGTCTTAATATTAAAGTACAAGTCAGGCTTGTGCTTTGCATCAACCAGGCCCAGGCTGATGCTGTTTGTGACAGGTAATGCAACTTCTGTTGCTCGTGATCACAGAGCAGTGCTGTCCTCACTTCTGCAGCACTCATGGCTGCTCTGGGCAGGGCTGTCCTCTCTCCACTGCTGTACTTCAGGGATTATGGAGTGGGTCTTAAAAACCCACAGCAAGCAAGATCTGCTGCTGCCCCACCACTGGAGCAAGGGATTTATCATATCCTGCAGGGAGATCACTGAATGGCTGGTGGCAGCTGCAATGCAATTCCTCTAGGAAGTCTGAATGATCTGACTGTGCTGCCTTTTTTTTTTTTTTTTTTTTTTTGAGAGAAGGTCACTAATTTTCTGAAGTGCTGCATTTTAAATGAAAATAAGTTTTCTTAAATCTTCACTATTTTTATTTTAATTTATTTTGCTAACAGCTTCACCTAAGAAGTATAACACTGAGTGAAGTCTTAAGCTGGCTAATTGAATTTTCTTCTTTAGCCTGTGGTCAAGCCTATTGTGGGTCACACAAACAGGGCAGTGAATCACAGTCTGGGAAGTCAGGTGATGGCTCCAGCTGAGTGTGTTGGGCTTTTTGTCTGCGTGTTGGCAGTTTGCTGGATCAGAACCTGGGGTTAGGAGCCTTGGATCTCAGCAGGAGGAACAGCTCTGCCTCTGTGCTTGGCTTTTAGCAGTTTTTTAGCAGAATTTAATTTGATTGTAGGTTAATATTCACACTTTTTAAAATCAGTTATTAGGGCTTGGATAGCTCTACTAATGTGTTTTGTAAATTCCATTTACACCTGCACAAATCTTAGTGGGAGTTCAGCATTCACTGTGAGCAATAAAATGTTTGGCTATTTTCCTCACAAATTTTTGTTCTTTGCCAGAGGCACTTAAAAAACAATGCTCCAGAAAAATGCTTAGAAACTGTATGTGGGTTTTTTATTTTTTGTTTCTCTTGTTTATTGCTGCTTTCCAGTGCCTCATCCACTTCTCCCTAGAGAGTGGAGAATAAAAGGAAGTTCCACATAGTATTTTTCCTATCCTAAACTGCATCCAAAATTCCCTTCTTTGGTCATCAGCAGCTGAAGCAGGTAGTGGACCTGTAGGCTAATTTTTGTTGTAGATGAGTGTAAATTGTAGAGAGCTGTCATCTGTGTCAGTAATTTCGGTGTTTGTGGCTTGTTTAGAGGAAATTTCTGGTGTCACAGTGACACTGTGCAGTTTCAATCAGGTTTAGATTTGTTCCAGGACCACTTGATTTGTGCCAAGCTTTTCCTTGCATAAATATCTGCTGAGATTCTACAAAAAAAGTTCAGTTTCTCAGGAGATGTCTAAGATATTTTGTTTAGCAGATCAGAGGGAAATTTATGAGCATTCAGAATAGTATGGAGAAGTGGGAAGATTTGGAATCCTCCAGTCATTTCAGGTATGCATCCTTCTATGGTGACATGTAAGGGCCAGGTGGAAAATGTCTCCTATGCTTGAGAATATGAGTTTTTCTGCTTTGTCCCCCCACTGAGGATGGTAAGGATTGACTGGAAACAATGCCTGAGTGGGTGTAGCTGTAGGCACCCTCTTGCTGTAAGCTGGACAGAGAGGTGGCTTCAAACTTCACAGTGTCTTGCTCTTGTTTCTAGCCATGGGAAACCTGGATTTTTAAGTAACTTCTTTGTTTTCCTGAATATTATTTTTAACTATGTTCAAATGACAAAGTTGGAATATTTTTTTTTTTCTTAAAGCAACAGTGCAGGCCATGGATGAGCTGTAGAAGAATCTGCTTGGAAGAAGCAGATCTGCCATTATTTTCCTGGCCTCTCCTGCTTGTAACAATTGAGTAAATTCTATCAGAACCATTAGGACTAGAAGTAGAGTCAAAGAAGCCAAGGACATTGTTTATTTGTACCTCAGTTGTATCCATTAGTTCTCAAAAGTCACGAGATGTTTCCATCTCATCTTTGAACTATCACCAGGACCTACATGAACAGCAAATGCTTCCCAACAAATTGGGTAACTCTTTTTGAGTTCAGACACACAGATATGAGGTGTAAAGAGGAATAAGACTGGAGATGCTACTTCTCTGTCTGTTTGTGTCGTGTTAGGAGCTGCATCTACCTCAGAGACAGTGATTGATAATCCAAGTTAGGGTGAGAAGTTACAAATGCCCTTGGCTGCTAAGGTTGGGTCGCCAAAAGAATGCTGCAAAGATCTAGAAATAATCCCTAGAAAGACCTAGAAATAATTCATACTCCTTATGAATTATTTTCCATTGCTTTTTAATATCAATGAACATTAATGTGTTCATGGGCCAATAATGTCAAGACCAGGGAAATGAAATAATGTGTGTTTCAGAGGCTGGATAGGAACATAACCTCACATGAATGTTTGAGGGTGTGCATACATGCTCTTTTCAGACCTTTGGTTGCCCTAAAAGCATGGCATGGATTACTTGTATACAGATTTTTTTACTGGTCTTTATAGTGCATATTTCCTTGGAATTAAAAAGGAATATTGAAATAAAGCCTAAAACTCTCTTCACACAGATTTGTTAAGGAGAAAAAAACCCTGGATAAAATTATGCTGTAAAATCTGCTTGCAGTTGATGTTTCACTGTATTAACAATAGTGAAGGACTTTTATGTAACTTCACCCTTATGTAAAGTCTCAAACAGAGCCTCACTCTGTTTGATGAAGACTAAACCATTGTAGGATCCAAAATCAAATTTTTGTTGAGTATTCTCCCACTCTTGTTTGGGTTCTGCTACATCTTAAACTATATGCTGGTTTCTGCTACAGCTCCTATTTTCATGTAAAGAGGAATTATTTTTAACTATAAAAATATTTCTGCTTTGGTCTCCAGTTGAAAGAAAAAGTGTTCTGTAAAAAAATAAAAAAAACCCCCACATTTCTTTAATTAAAAGTAATATTTTCACATCTCCCACACTTGAGCTGAAATGACAGAAAATAAAAAGCTAAAATTTGTCACGGAAAACTCCAATCTGTATTAATTTCTTAAGCAGATTGTCACAAAGACTTGAGGTTTGTCTGCAGCAAATAGAAAAAAAAAATCAATTGAATTAAAGAAAATTATTGGATAGATAAATTCAGCAACGATTTTTTTCTAAAGCAGGGATGTTAATGAAATCTTTCAACTATTTTTTGTTACTAAGATGACTTTCAAACTCACAGGCCAGCTGCACTAGTGCAAGTCCAAAATCTATTCCAAGTACTGCACTTGGATTTGTAGAGAGACCATTTAATTACTGTCTGAGGATATTTGCATCAACTGGGACACATTAACAAAGACAATTCTGCTTTAAGATGTCCTTAATTTGGTCATATATAAAAGCAATCTGAAACATTTAAGCTTTCATCACGCAGATGGAGCGATTTCTAAATTTGTAGCTTATTTAGTTATATGCATTCACATTAATAAGTCCCAGCTCAGATCTTCATCATTAATTAACAATGGAGCTGCTAAATCTGACCCAGATTGCACCAAGTGTCACACAGCACTGTCTGCCTGGGCACCAGCAGCCTGTGAGTTCCAGCAGCAGAAGAGGCAAACCCAGCTCTTGTCAGTGGCAGTGACAGTGCAAAGGAAAATACGTGGGCTGTGTGTGTGGGCAGAATTCTTCCTCATCCACTGTCTCTCCCTTTGAGTGCTTTTGCTTATCAGCACCTGCCACTCATTTTTCCTTTAACCTGTTGAGAATTTTCTTTAAGTCTTCACTTCTGAGTTGTGCTCTCATCTTATGGAATTGTTCCATCCAAAGTCTCTGAGACAGGCTGTCCTATTCATCTATGTGTACACACTGCTAATGCAGGTCCCCTTCACATCTTTATTCCTGGAATCTCTTCCTCTGACACCTGCTGTCTTGCCTTGCTCACACCACTCACATTGTTACTACAAAGATAATTTCTCTACTAATTTGAAATCAACGGTCTCTTTCAGTTCCTCAGCTGCCATTCCTTCTCTCTCAAACGTGAGTTGCTTGTCTTTATTTTTAAGACCTTATCTTATGTCTCTCATATTTTTTGTTTACTACTGATATGTCTGCTTAAATCCCTGATTGGTTGTGATACCCTGATGAATTGGAGATGACCACAGGTAAGATTTTAGTACTTTGAATCATCTTTTAGCTTCCAAATTTTGCATTACAACATGCTATTTCAAAAAGAATAAATTTGTAGGTGTGCCCTTACTCACCTCACTGTATTCAGCAATGACCTCCAGGTCCCTGATTCCTTTTCAAAACAAAAGTAGCAGACTTGCATTGAGAAAATGCTAGGAGCTAGAATTTTAAAGACTTACACTGTATTGTGAATATATTCAAAATGAAAATGCATTTTGAGATTTTACAGGCTGTGGAAGCAGAACAATGTCCATAGTAAATAAATTCATGTTGTTCTTTATTCCATTGAAAAGAATACAGATTCAAAGAATGAGAAAGATGACATGAGAGAGAGGCTTGGATTCAGGTAGCCTAATTTCTGGCTGAAAAGTTTTGAAATTGTCCCAGACCCTCCTCTTAACCCCAGCTGGTTATTCCTAGGAGCTGGTACAAGTACCCCTAGAGCATTTTGTGGGCCCAGTGTACAACTGTGATAGTTCATGAGCAGTCTCCCCTCCCTTCTTCATCTCTCAGGAGAGTGAAAAAACCTGTCCAAGAATACACCACTGCACTAGCTAGTGCATTTACTTTCCAAACCAGCAGGAATTCACTTACTAATTCACTCTTCAAAACATGATTTATTCTGCAGAGCCATCTACTTTAATTACTATTTGAGCTTTCTAGAACCACAGGTCTGGGTAATTATTTTCATTGCTTCCCCTTGGTTGCTTATGCTGTATAGATCTGCTGTTTAATGAGTCACTCAGAGGCCAGAAGGAAAACTGAATTCCTGAAGTACAGGGTGTCTAGACAAAAATGCACAAGCAAATATTTCCACTGTAAGCAAAGAGATAGTGTTTGCTTGTGACAAACCGGTTCTGAATAATTTATTTCTAAGCTTGATGTGAGGTAGACAGATCTTATCACAGGGATAAGAAAGGGGGGAAAAAGCAATGCAGTGATGAGGGCAGTGATTTCAGTGATTCATTTAATTATTGTTTTTTAGAATGTTGAGAGTGTAGCCCCACTGTGTCAGACACTGCTAGTGTATAATAAGACACAGACAGTTGCTGCAGTATAGCTTCTACACAGATCAGTAATGCTGAAAATAAAATTTATGCTTTGGCAAAAATCATATGTGTATGCACTATCCTCACATAATTGTACTTGGCACAGGGTTTTTTTATTGGCTGCAGCTTTTATTAAATGTTTACATTAAAAGCAGCTGATTTCCACTTTTCATTATAAATACAGTCAACACAGTTATCCATACAGGATTTATTTTATTGGTGGATTTACAGTATCACACATGGGGCAATGTGCTGGCTAGCTGTGTGCAGAGCCAGGTGCAGCTGAGGGGTGTTAAACTTGGGTATGATGCTGCACAGGTGTGGCTGGCTGAGGAGGTTGTGCAGGGCCACAGGTACAGGTGACCAGATGGTTCCTGCTGTGACAGTGGTGTCCCCATGGTGCTGGGCTCTAGCAGCAGCCCTTCCCCAGCTCAGCAAGACAATGACTGTGCCAAGCAAGCTTGCCCAGAGAGCACCCAGGCTGCTGAGTCATTCCCATGCCTCCCAATCCTGGAAACACTTTATATAGATAAACTGCTGAGACTGTCAGCATAAGGAAAAGAAATCTGCCAGAACTGGGTTGCTGCTAATAAATTTGGCTGGACATGAGAGACCCTGAGCTGTTGCTGCATTGTATTCTTCAGACCTGCCCTTGAACCTACAATTTCCACCTTTTTCTTCATTTCCCAGAACATTCCAAATATCTGTGCTTTCTGATAATGTAGGATATGCTACAGGTCTGAATAGGAAAGAGTTTTCCTATTTTGTGGAAAATTTCCCTACTGCTTCTGTAGCATAAATGGAATTTTTTGATGGTTGACCAGAAATTCTGTTTCATAGTGTAAGGCTAGGAATAAATGGCATCTTACATTGATACCAAGCACTTTTCTGATTGCATTTCTCTGTATATCATCCTTAGAATGTTGGCACTGATTGAAGAAGTTTGATGAAATTATGATGACAGAGTTAAAGTAATGGTGTGCTTTATGATTTTGTGTAGAAACAGAGAAGAATTGAGATGTGCTTTGTGTACAAGGCTGTGTATTTTGTGTAAGTACTACAGAAAAAAGAGAAGCAGTTGAGAGTACTCAGCCCTGTACTGGAAACAACATGTACTAAAAAAAAGAAACATATGAGTAAGAAAAATAGATTTGTATTCTTCTGTCTTTCATGGATGTGTTCCCCATGTCTGGTGTCAAGCCTTGTTTTCTGAATTGTGTTTCTCCTCTGCTAGTCAAAACCATCTCTTTTATCATATGTCATGAAATGATAGCTCATTCTCTTGCCTCTAAGCTATCACACACACTTAGAAAGAAACTCATCAATATAAATGTTTGTGTCTATGTCTGATTGGTTTCTTATGTTTAAAAAGGAAGAAAAGGGAGATTGATTGCAGAGGCCATAAAAGTAATGACGCGTTTAATGAAAACATACATTTTATAGGAAAAACACGCTTAAAAATTACTTGAAGCTGCTGCATATGAGTTAATGAAATTAAATGACCTTCAAAATTTTGCTAATTTGACCTTGGGTTTTCCCTTTGAGCCTTCAGCCAGTTTTACATTTATTTGCATACATGGCATTTATTTTTTTACATTTAGTCTATCTCAAGAGCTTTCAGCTCTCTCCATTGAACAGTGTGGCTGCAGAGATACACTGCAGTGGTTACACAATGTGAAAACCTGTCTGCTGGCTGTCTGGCTGTCCCTGCAGGGGCAGCTACCCTTCCTTCTCCCAGTCCTTCACTTCCAACATCATAAAGTCCCAACATTTTATGGTGTTGCCATAAATTTTCCTTGAGAAAACAGTGGCCCCTAAATTGTCTGTTGCTAGCTACTTCTTTTCATATCAAAACCAAACCATAACCAGGTCCAGCCCAAAATGTGGCTGCATGGCTGAGTTTTCTAGAGGAACCAATGTCAGAAAGCCTCTATAGATAGAAGTGAACAACTATGGATTGAGATAGCATCCACTGTCAGGCTAGTCCATCTCTCTGAGGTAGTGCTTGTTCATGGAAAGGAACACAAAGAAGAGCACAAAGTGAAGACTTTGGTATGTTGTAAGTGTGGTGGTTCTGATGGCATCCATCCTAATCTCTACTCTTATGCCAAGTGATAATGAAAGGCTCATGTTCACATTGGTCAAAACTGTTCTTCTGTACAATGGATGAGTCGTCTCAATACTACCTAACATTTGAATTCTGGTTATGCAGCCTTTTGGGCTTTGAGGTGTTGTAGTAGTAATCATTAATTATAATGAATAAAATTAATTACTCATTAATAATTGATTCTGTTAGTGGGGTTTTGTTGTTTTAAGTTGCAAGTAAATACTGAGGAGGCTGTGTTGCAGCATGCAAGAATTTTTTTTTAGTTTTTTGCTAGCTTTTTTAGGTTTTTTATTGTTTTTTTATTATTTTCCTGGACACATGTTGTGCAGCCCAAGCTGTGGTATAAGGCCAGTGGGGAAGTTTGATCAAACAGAACTGGGAGGCATCATGAGGCACAGCCATGTCCATAATTTACAGAAGCTAGTCCCCAGAAGGAACTGTCTGCTGGACCTCACCTGGGTTTTTCACCAAGGGAGTTAGACCCCAGGGGTGAGGTAGCACATGCATGATGTGAGTGGGCAGGACTCATCTTCCTGGGCTAGTACAAGTGGCTGTGACTTGTACATTGTCTCTCAGGTGGGACAGATGTGGTGCCAGGTGCAGCACTAGGATGGGTCACATTCCTGCTGGAGCACAGACTATGTCATGGCTCCCTGCTTCACCTGTGTTTTACCCCCAAAGAACTTCCTCATTCATTTATGCTATAAACCACTCTCGGGTATGCTTGAAACACCAATGAAACTTATGAGCAACTGAAAACTCTTGTCCCGAGGGTCCCTCTGGTGGTCCTTGGTGGTTGTCAGCCCTAAAGTTATACCTAACTGCTTGAACTTAAATGTTTCTTCCCAAATTTGGAGCTGAGTTGGCAGTACCAGTCTGGTTTGCTGTTTTGTGTCCTCTTTTTGGTTAATGTTCAGTATGGTTTGCAGATTGAGGACTGTATTTTTCCACCAGCTGGGCAAATAGCTCATCATCTGGCAGCAACCTGGCATTTAGTATCTTGTCTGAGTAGCTGGAAAAATAGTAGCCATGAAAAATCCCTCGTGGTGAATGAAGGTACAAGTCTTGACCAAAAGACTCAGTTAGGTGGTACCTCTCCAACCATCACTCTTGGAAATGAATTTGGCTCTTAACAGATACATATTAGGAGAGCCTACGGTTGCCCTGAAATTTCAGCACAGCTGCAGGTACCTAGGAGCTGAGACACCCTGCTTTTCCTCTAACTATGGCAACATCTGCAAATACCAGGCAGATACCACAACCCATTTATTCCAACAGGGAAACAGCAAAGAAGTAGCTTGCCTGTGTTCCACTGGAAAGGGTCTGGAATGCAAAATGGCAGGTGTGTCATTCACTTCTGTCTACCTGTTATGGCCTGATGTGGCAAAACATCTGTGTACAGTTCTGTGAGCACCTAGCTCTCTGGGAGGTACCACCTTACATCTAATTTCATAAACGGGGAAGATGTAAGCCATAAAAATCCATGAGAATCTGAACACAGCCTGCTGGTTGCAGAGAAGCCACTAACTGGCAATTGAGGGACAGCGTGAAACTGAAGCGCATTTCTGATAACCCTGATTGTATTCACCTAGCTTCAGACCATCAGGGTGTTGGAAGACTAATTTAGTGCTGGGCTATAGATAGATAGATAGCTAGATAGGTAGATATAGATATCAGGTTTTTTTTTTTAAGGTAGAGGAAATGGAGTTGAAAACCTTGTTTAATTTCAACTGAATTTAATATCTTTGAGTAAAAGAGAAAGCTACCATTTGGCTTGTTTATTTCTATATTTCTCTCTTATTCTAATATTTCTGGATGAGGGAAAATAATAGACTGTTTTTTAAAGTGGACACAGTGGTACTCATTTCCCTTTTAAGATGCATTGTAATGTCTTGGGACAGTGCTTTGCAGCATATCAACACTATTTTACATTGCTCTAAAATTATATTAAGACTGTTTTGGACAAATCTGTGGGGGTTTTATATTTTTTTTTTTTAAGACAAACCTTTTTCAAGAGTTCATGGAAAGACAACAGCATTTAAAGTGTTTTCATAAACCACATGAAGGTCTTTATAATTCTATCACAAATCCTAGCTTACTATTTATACTTAACTCTCCCCCTCTACTGGAAAATGGTAGAAGCTGCTCCTGTGGCAGCAGCATGCTGCTTTATTTGCAGTTTGGGATGCATAGAGCTGTCATTTTCCCTCGGGGAGATTCAGATATCACTTCTAAGCCCTAGGTCTCACCTGTACAGGGGAAAGAAACCAGTGTAAGCAGTGGAGGTGATGCTGATAAATTCCGTGCAAGATGAAGACTGGCCCCCTATTGGTTGCCATCCCACAGCTGCTCCCTACTGAACGATTTTTCTCTCATTTCACCACTTCTTTGTCCCCTCTGGATGCCTGTGTCTTCCCTGACCATTTTCCTTACTGCCTTTGTGGCATTTGGATCCACCGACTGCCTTAAGGTGAGCTGAGGATTTCAGATATTCATGATCAGTAAATTTCACTGTGCAAACAAAATCATAAATCCTCAGTGCGTGGGCAGGGCTGTCACGTTTTGGAATGGAGCTGCTTTTGTTCCTGATGTGCCTATCGAAAACACAGCATGGACTCTCCATTCTCTGGGCTCTTTCATCTTCTGAGTGAACTGTGGACCTGAGTATTTTATTCTAGCATCCACAGAATTTACAATGCCTGTTTTGAAGCAGTCTTCCTGATAAGATGTATTGAGGAAACAAGGAAATAAAAGTAGGCAAGGTACTTAGTTCAGGCATTTTTCTTCATAGGCAATGAGACTGATATATTTTCTGGCTCTCAGAATAGGACTATTATCCTTTTAAGAAACTTTAGAACAGAAAGAGGCTGAGGCCCATCTAGGTCAATCCCCTCTAAATCTTCAGACATTATGTGATTATTTTTAAAATATGCAAAATGTAACAAATAGTTTCAAAAATATTAGAAGTTTACCAAAAAGTGCTAGAGAAGAGCTTTCAAGAAGCTTGTGGTTCAATATACCTGTTTCAGTCCTTGCTATTGGTTTCTTCTTCATATTACTGGGTGCAGACAAGCTTCTATATACAATGCTGTATTATTTTAGTCTAAAATTTGACCAAGAATCTACATGGTAAATTTCATGTTACTACAGAATAGCCATAAGCCACTCATTTCTGTCTTCTACACTACAATCTTCTTGTAATGCTGCAAATTATATAGTAATTACAGATGGGGTAACATGGTCTCTTCAACCATTAGTTCTCTGCAATTTGCAGTAGCAAATGGAGGATTTCTGTGTCTAAATTAACTTGTGTAGTAGCAGAAAAGAGGAGTTGTAATAACATGATCAAATGCAGGAACTAGGAAGGAGGTTAGGAAGGCTTTTTGCTGTTTTGTGCGTGTTAAGTGTTTTCCCACATTTGTTTCCAGATGTGCCTGCTGGGGATATAACACAGCTACTGGCTTTACAGACTGATCTCAAAGAGGTCAATGAAAACTGGATTTTTGTTATGGATGTCCCCAGGGTTTTTTGTCCACCTTATCTTTGGCTAACACATATATTTAAGATTTTTCTGATTTTTCCTCCTCTTTTATATTATAATTGTTAGTGCTCAAAAACACATAATCACATAAGCGATTATATGTGGTGCTTTTTATTAAGAGCTCTGGGAATCGGGGTAGTTTCCACCCAAATCTGATTCCAACCATACATTCGAGGTGAACATGTCTTATACTCTATTGTTATATACCTTTCAGGTTAATTATTAAACTTATATTGTTCTATTGTATACACAGATTTCAGCTAAACATAGCTTCTCATGGTTCCCCCTTAAATTTCTAACATAGTTTCTCATGATTCTTCTTATGATTATATAATAATTATATTTAGTTACTAAACATTCATCACATCTAACAATTATATCATTTATCATACTGTTTATGCAGGTACAGTGATCTGAGCAAACACAAAGCATAACATTTTCAAAGTCTATCTTTAACATTTTCCAGGGCTCCACTATCATTCTCCCCCCTTTGAAAGCATTTTCACTTCACTATAGGTGTAAATGTTTTCATTTGGTACAGTCCTTTATTCCTCAATTCATACTTGACGTTCTTCAAATCCAGGGTTGATGTGGATGCTATCACGAACTGGAGAACAAGGAAATCCAGGGCGTGGATCTCATGTCAGTGCCTTTATTATTTTCTGGTTCCAGGACGTTTTCTTCTGTATCTCTCCCTTTAAGATGCTGTAAACTAACCAAATTGCTAAGAATACAATTAGTAAGATTATCACACTCTCAATGATAGATTTAATCCATGAACTCACATTCCACCCTAACCCTTTAAAGATTTTTCCTAACCAGCTTGTAGTCAAGTCCTTTTGCTCTTCTTGTGCTTCATGCTCTATTTGTTTCAACTGATTGATGTCATATTCTACATCTGCAGTTACATTTGGGATATGAACGCAGCAGTGATCAACTTGTCCCTTTAAAAATCCACATACTCCATGCTCTTTCAGGAGTAACAAATCTAAGGCTAATCGATTTTGTAAAGTCATTTTTGTGGTGGCTTGTAATTGTACGTTTAATTCTTTAAATCCTTCCCGGGTGACTCTTGCCAGTCTATCTACCTGACCTGTAAGTTTGTACAGCATCTCCCTACTCTGATAGTTTGCTATAGGACCAAGTAATGACTCTAGGGCCCACCCAAATTTCACTCCGCTAGAGGGTTCTTGCCAAGTGTCATCTGGATTTTCATTGTCTAGAACTTCTCGTCTTGCTCTTATCTGCAGAAGTTCATGTTTTCCGTTAAATGGGGACTTTTTCCAAATTGGACATGAGGTTGGAAGGCCTAAAGTAATCTCCTTCACTTTCCCATCTACAGGCAGATGTGTTGTCCAGGTGCCATCGCTTCTTGCCCATACAAATTGTCCTGGACTTCAGACTGTACTTCTGGTACATCCCAGAACTACTTTATAATTCACTCTGCCTTGTTTATATTTGATCCCTCTGCAAGCACAACCAATTTGTAGGGCTATTGCCAGGGGTGGCATCTGTTTTATCTCTGCATCATCAGAAGTGCAGTCATAAGTTCTATTACATGCCCACCAACTTACTTTGTCTGCCCTCGTTCTGCTACTGGTGGCAGTGTTTGTTACTGTTAGATCTGTTTCATTCTTGGAGCCTTCCCACTTAATACACCAAGGGGTGTTTGTCATATATTGGAATCTTTGAAGAATACTCACAGACCACGCACTGTCCCAAGGCTCTATCTGATCTTTCTGATCCTTGGCCTCACACTTCCATACCAGAGTGGTTTCTGTAACATTTTCTATAATCTTTTTATAGTGTGGTAAATAGCATTGCCATTGTGTGATGCCTCCTGATTCTCCCATAGGGGTTCCTAGTATTCCATCACTTAGAATACAGTCTTTCAGACTCATGGGTCTCATCCATGTTCCTATTTTCTCCCAAGTTTCCTTGATTACTTGCCTCGATTTGGGTACCTGTTTACATGCAATTGTTTTGTTCTTTTGTATTTCAGGTAGTTTTGATTGTTATGATTCCCCAATTTACCGGATCTCCTGCTGCCTTTGGTATTGGCAGACAGGCAGTTATTCTACTGGTGTTTTGCATTTTGGCAAAATCTTTGACTAATCCGATCATTACATTCTCAGCCTGAACTGCATTAGAAACCTTTATCACCTGTGTTTTTGTTTGTACCTCTCTCTTCATTCTAGAATGAAGAGTAGTTAGTTGATCATTCTGCATTCCACATCTCAAAGACATTGATGACCATAACATTAGCACAATTTCTGATAGCATTCTCAAAGTAATTAAACACATCTTATCTGCAGCCTTGTTGGTTCCACAGTTTGCACAGTCCGTGATTCAGGATGGATTTTCTTCACTCTTGTATAATGAATCCAGGTATCCACGCTGGCTACTTTGACTGCTGTAAAGGTGGTCAGTAGTACCTGAGGGGGTCCATTCCACTTTTCTGTCAGCGGTTCTTCGTTCCAGTTCTTGATGTACACCTCATCTCCTGGATGTATGTTATGAACTGGGTTCTCAAGAGTTAGTGGTCTATTCCACACGAGGATGCTCCGGAGGCTAAAGTTTTCCCAAGAGACAGAACATAATTATACACTTCCTGCTTTCCTGTGACGTGTACATTAGGGTTAGGCTCAGGAGATTCATATGGTTTCCCATGCAATATCTCATAAGGGCTGACTGACATCCCACTCCTAGGCTTTATCTGAATTCTCAACAGTGCTATTGGCAAAGCCTGGGGCCACTGCAATTTGGCTTCTTGGCATATTTTACTGATTTGCCTTTTTAGTGTCTGATTCATCCTCTCTACCTGTCCACTCGACTGGGGTCTCCATGGTGTGTGGAGGTCCCAGGTTATCCCCAGCAATCTACTTACCTCTCTTACTACTGTGGCTATGAAATGGGCCCCCTATCTGATGATAACCCTAGGGGTACCCCGAACCTGGGAATAATCTCCTGTAGTAACCACTTTACTGTTTCCTTTGCTTGGTTCCTGCAACAGGCTTCTGGCCATCCAGAAAATGTGTCAACCCCCACTAACAGGTATTTGTATCCTCGAGTTCTTGGCAATTCTACAAAATCTACCTGCCAATAGTCTCCTGGCTCTATTCCTATCCAAATTCTTCCTAGCTGTGCCTGTCGCCTAGCCACTGAGTGGTTTTTCAATCAGATATCACATTTTGACATTACTGATTTTGCCATTGTTAACATCCGTACTGAAATTAAACTCTGCTTTAGCAATTTTACCAATGCCTCTGCACCCCAATGACATTCATTATGTTTAATTTGTAGAACTTCTCTCATTATCAAGGGGGGGTACCACTATTTGTCCTTGTGCAGTCACATACCATCCCTCTGAATTCTTTTGTGCATTTAGCAAACGTGCCAGTCTCTCGTCTTCTACTGAATATTTTGGTTTTGGAGGCAAATTGAATTGGGATACATTAAGCTTTAAAAGTATCAATGCCATTGTTGTTTGCACCCTTCGAGCAACCTGTCAGGCTGCCCAGTCTGCTTTTCGATTTCCCTCACAGATTTTGGAGTTTCCTGATTGGTGTGCTTTACAGTGTATAATTGCCACTTGTTCAGGTTTTTGCACTGCTTTTATCAATTGCAGGACTGCATCCTGATGTTTAATGTGCGTACCTTGAGAAGATAGTAATCCTCTTTCTTTCCACAGTGCTCTGTGTACATGCACCACTCCAAAAGCAGATTTTGAGTCAGTCCAGATATTTACCTTTTTCCCTTCACTTAATTCTAGTGCCCTGGTTAAAGCAACCAGTTCTGCCTTCTGGGCAGATGTATTTGGTGGTAATGCGTTTTCCTCCACTACTGTACTGACTGTTGTTACTGCATATCCAGCGTATCTGGTTCCGTTTTCCATGAAGCTGCTCCCATCTGTAAACAGCTCCCACTCCGGTTGCCCCAGTGGGACATCTTTCAGGTCTTCTCTTGCTGAATAGGTGTACTCTATTACCTCCACACAGTCATGCTCTAATGGGCCTTCTTCAGTTGTGGTACCTAGGAACAAAGCTGGATTCAAAAGGTTAGTTGTTTTTAATGTGACATCATCCTGCTCAGTCAGGACTACCTGGAATTTCATCATCCTGCTTGGGGATAGCCAGTGGCCCTCCTTCTGCTCTAAGACAGTGGTTACCATGTGTGGTATATAGACATCTATGTGCCTTCCCATAGTAAACTTCCTGGCTTCTTGTATCAGCATCACAGTGGCTACAACTGCCTGCAGACATGGAGGCCACCCGGCCCTTAAGTTGTCAAGTTGTTTGGAAAAGTAGCCCACCAGCCTTTTCCAGCTTCCCAGATGTTGGGTCAGGACTCCTAGTGCTAGGCGCAGCCTTTCATGTACAAACAGCTGAAAATCTTTAGACAGATTGGGTAACCCTAATGCTGGAGCAGTTGTCAGTGCTTCCTTTAATTTTAGGAAGGCTTCTTTCTGTGGTTTGCCCCAGGTGAATGGCTGCATCTTCTGAGCTTCATACAGTGGCTTTGCAATCAGTCCATAGTCCATGATCCACAGGCAACACCATCCTGCCATCCTGAGGAAGACTCACAGCTCATGTAAATCCTGGGGCTCTGGAATAGCACAAATAGCTTGGATGCGGTTAGTACCTAGTTTTCATTGCCCTTGTGAAATTTCACATCCCAGGTAGATCACAGTCTGTTGGGCAATTTGTGCCTTTCCTCTGGATACTTTATAACCTCCCATTCCCAGTGAATTTAAAATCTCAATGGTTACCTTTATACAGGTTGCTTTTCTTCTGTAGCTATTAGTATATCATCAACATACTGCAACAACAGGTATTGGTCTCTTGGTACTTGCCCGTTCTCGGTCCAAATCTCCAGCTCCTTTGCCAGTTGGTTTCTGAATAGGGTCGGCGAATTCTTATATCGTGTCTAGGTGAGCTGGGTCTTTCTCCCATTCCCTGGGTTTTCCCACTCACAGTCAAACAGTTTCCTACTTTCTTTGTCAAGGGGGATGCAGAAAAAGGCATCTTTTAAATCAATTACAGTAAACTACTTATATATCTCCTTTACGGATTTTAGCAATGTGTAAGGATTTGTTACCACTGGATAAATGTCCTTTGTTATTTTATTTATTGCTCTCAAATCCTGCACTAATCTATATTCACCATTTGGCTTATTTACTGGAAATATTGGTGTATTAAATTCTGATTCACATTCTTCTAAAATTTGGTATTTCAAGAATTTCTCAATAATCTTTACTATTCCTTGCCATGCTTCTGGTTTTCTGGAATAGTGTTTGACTTGTACAGCCCTCACCCCTTCTTTTAACTCTACATGCACTGGTTGTGCCAATTTAGATTTCCCTGGTATATCTGCCTTCCATACAGAGGGAATCACTGCATCTTCTACCTCCCTAGGGATAGAGGGAACAGGTTTTTCTTTGATCATTAATATCTGTCCCATCTTTGATTCAGGTATTTTCATTATAAGCTCCCCATTTTCAAAGGTTATTACCGCATCAAGTTTCGCTAGCAAATCTCTCCCTAAAAGCAGAATTGGACACTCAGGTACGTATAGGAATTCATGTGTTATAACTTTGTTCCCAAAACACAAGTCTAGGGGTTGCAAGAATGGCCATTTTTCCTCTTTCCCTGTAGCGCCGACTGCTGTTGTTTCCTTGTCCCCAATTTGTCCTTGCAAATCATTCAATACCGAGTAAGTAGCTCCTGTATCTATTAGAAATTTGACCTCTTTATGTCCTAATTGTATATTTATAATGGGTTCCTTAACTTGTTCTACCGGTTCTATGTCTAGTCAGCTGGTATACTCCCCCAAAACCATCCCCTTGGTAACCTGCTGGAACTGATTGCCCTGGTGAAACTGGTGGTTCAAATCTGGACATTGTCTTTTCTAATGGCCCTCCTGCTTGCAATACGCTCATTGATTTAGGTTTAACCCCTGTGTAACTGGTCTCCTACCTCGACCATTCCTGTTACATCCCCTGAAATTTGGGTTCCCTTTTCCTTGTATTACTGCCAAAAGATTCTGCTGCTGCCTTTTACTAGCTTCTCTTTTGCGATTGTTAGATACCCTCCAGGCTACCTCAAGTAGCTTATCCAAATTCCTTAGTTCTTCCTTTTCTAATTTTTGCAATTTTCTACGAATATCACCCTGTGACTGGCCCAAAAATATGAAAGCGAGCTGAACCTTTGCTTGTTCTGTGTCCATTTGGAGATCTGTATATTTTCTTGCTACCTCCTTAAGCCTCTCCAAAAATGCAGTGGGAGATTCCTTCTTTTCTTGCCAAACTTCATATAGTTTAGACCAATTTATAGTTTTGGGCACAGCATTCTGAACTCCTATTTGGATCCACTCTTGATATTTCCATAGTCTGCCCATATCGCAAAATAAATTAGGGTCCCAATTTGGATCCTCAATTGGGAAATTCTCATCTAAATTACGAATCCGTTTCTGATGTCCTCTCTTGACCTTTCTTTGACTGCCTTAAGTACCATCTCTTTCTCAGTAGAATCCATCAAAGTATCTAATATTACCTGTATGTCATCCCAGTCAGGATTTTGAGTTTTCATAACCATTTTTACTACTCATGCCATTTTATCAGGATTTTCTCTATAAGTTCTGGCTGTTTGTTTCCAAATAACTAAATCTGCAGGAGAGAAAGGCATTTTTTTACAAATACTGGCCCTTCCACTCCTACACCTTGTCACAAGGGGGCAATTACAGTCTGTTTTTGTCTGTTTATGTCTTTTCTATCTACAACTGGGGCAAGCTTTCTGGCTTTCCCCATAAATACAAAAACAAATGAACATACGGAACCTCATCCCATTTCCTTCTTGTTTACAAAACGACATTAACTGTGAAATAGTGTTATATTGCAGAGTACCGTATTTTGGCCATTTTTTGCCATTCTCTGAGGCATATCCTGGCCACCATGAATTACAATAATCAATCAACTTAGCTTTACGTAATTCTTCCCCAAAATTACCCTGTTTCCAATGTGCTAATAAGCACCCCAAAGGAGAACTTTGCGGGATAGAGGTGTTGCCGCCCAAAATCCCTTTAAGTTTCTCCATTCCAAATATACCACAAATTGCCAAACCTGCAATGCTTTCACGATTGTCTTATGGAACGGTGCCTAGGTTTGTACCAGCAGGAATTCCTTTAGCCCAACCAAGCATAGCTTTCGCTGCGTCTTATTGGCAGGGCACCCAAACCAAAGTAAAAAGCACCTTACCTTTCTCCCGGGGATGTTGCGAGTGGCAGAAGCGGTCGTGGCCGATCGAGCTCCCTGAGAATCCCTCAGTGCCGGCTGGAGCATGGTCGAGTCGCAAAACTCGCTTCAGCAGCACCCGCAGGGTCCCATCTGGGTCGCCAAAATGTTAGCGTTCAAAAACACATGATGACATAAGCGATTATATGTGGTGCTTTTTATTAAGAGCTCTGGGAATCCGACCATACATTTGAGGTGAAGGTGTTTTATACTCTATTGTTATATAACTTTCATGTTAATTATTAAACTTATATTGTTCTATTGTATACACAGATTTCAGCTAAACATAGCTTCTCATGGTTCCCCCCTTAAATTTCTAACATAGTTTCTCATGATTGTTCTTATGATTATATAATAATTATATTTAGTTACTAAACAATCATCACATCCAACAATTATATCATTTATCATACTGCTTACACAGTTGCAGTGATCTGAGAAAACACAAAGCCTAAGATTTTCAAAGTCTATCTTTAACATTTTCCAGGGCTCCACTATCATAATCACAATTTTTTCCCTTTGCATGGACTTACATCTTTGGAATATGCTCAATGATTTATTCCAGGTTTTTTATGCCTCCTGAAATACACCTAATTCTTTTTTCCAGAGAAGGCTGAGCTGGGCATGTCTGCAGACATCCTCTCCTGCTTCATTCTCTATTTGATATATTTTACTTGCTCTTCAATTTCTGGGTATGTTGTTTCCAGCTATATGCCCCTAGGTCTTCAGTGTAGAGGAGAGCTTCTAGAAAGAGAAAGGAGGCTGTCAGATGAAAATGGATGACAAAGCACAATTAACTTTGTATTGGTGGTGGATAGAGTAGGGACAGGTAAAAAGCCTTTTTTGGCATCAGGAATATTCATGCAGAAAAGACAATGAACCTTCTGCTTCCTCTGAAGTGTTTGTTCCCAGTGTGCCAGCAGCTTCCCTTTCACCTCAGTTCCTCCCTGGTACTTGCAGGAAACCTTTGTGCACAGCCCTTGGAAAGGTGCAGGGTACTGTCTTCCCAGCAGGTGATGATGCTGTTAGACACACAGCTGGCTGGCTGCACTCACCCAGGAGCAGTACTGGCACAGTCCCTGTAGTAAAGTTACAGACCTGATAATTATCTCAAGCTACTCAACCTTGCATGCCTTCAGCATCTTGATAAGATGAAGGCAATCTTATCCTGAGCTCGCACAGATTCTCACTCCCTTTGTAACTGCCAACGATATTGCTTTTCCCAGCAGCTCCTTCCCGAAAACATCCACCTGAGAGCATGGCTCCTGCAGGCAGTGTTTGGGTGTGGAGGAGCCCATCTGCTTGCAGCCACAGCAGGCAAGGGGTTATGTGCCAGCCAAGTAAGTGGAGCCAAGAGGGGTCACCCTTCCTGTGCCAAGCACAGTGAAACACAGGTGCAGCACAGTCCACACTGTGTCTGGCCATGTCAGACACAGCCTCTGGCAGGCTCCATGCCCTTGCTGAGTTTTGTGGTTGTTCTGTGCCTGCTCTGACAAGGGCGTGCACGGGCAGGGATGTGCAGCAATTGGAAGAGGTAGATAGAGAAGGATCTTCCTGCTCTCAGCCCTACATGTCATCCTCCATAACATTCTCTGAGAATTGGATGTCTGAGGTTCTGTTGTAGGAAACCTAGGGCATAGAATTTTCATTCCCATCCTAAGGTGATTTAAGGGGTAGTGACAGGACTGCCTGTGCTGCTGGGGCCTGTGCTGCTGGAGGCTTAGTGACTTGTAGCATGCTCCTACCTGGCAGATGTTCATGTCTCTCTCCAGGCAGCCAGCACAAAAGTTGTAGGTGTGGATGTCCCTCACATATCACTGGCTGCTGTTCAGAGCTGGACATCAATAAGGTAGATCTTGGCCTCCTGCAGGACAACACTTGGCCTTTGAGCTGTGAGCACAGAAAAGAACAAGTACCCAGCATGTCATTGAAAGTTCTCACCTGCCTGAGGATGGCCTCCTTCCCTAAGGCTTGGCCTGTTCTCTGGAGAGGTGCTGCTTTGTCCTTTCTGTCTGGCTTTGGGGAGAGGGCCAGGTCCATCTCTCCAGAACCATACATCCCACAGCCTGACTCGGACTTTGGCCTCTGCTCTTGGGAAAGACAAACCTGTCTTCCAGTGCACCATAGGACACAAGTTCCCTTTGGGAACTCACCTCTTGCAGTGCTGGAACTCCAGCCAGAAGCATAGCAGGTGTTAGAATGGATCCAGGCACAAAGGCCAGCTCTAAGCAGGGGTTGCACTGGACAGGCTGCTCCCATTCCAGTAAGGTGATGTTATTCCTCTGGTGGACAGCACTGTACTCTTGGTGAACCAGCAGCTGCTCAATCTGGTGCACTTTGGCCTCAGGGCCCAGCTCAGTCAACTTGATGGTCCTGATCACCACATGCCATGTACCAATGTTCCTGGGAGGCAGATGGAGAAAGGGGTTGGAGGGACCAGAGCCGTGAGCTGCAGCAGGCCAGCAGTTCCCTACCTTCTGCTTCATAAGGCAGAAGCACCGGGAATATTGGCTGGAGGCTGCTAGGAAACAGTGGGTCAAGTGCAGCCTTCTCCTGACCAGTCTCTCATCCAGACTCTGCAGTGCCCAGGCACTGGGTGCACTGTAAGGAGAGGGGATGGGAACAGCACATGGTATTGTCACCAGGGCATGTGTTTATGTTGAGATGTCCCCGTTCTTGTCCTCCTTACCTGGCCTTGATGAAGCGGTGGGCTGCTGTGGGACCCACCATTTCTGATGAGGGATCTCCTGCACATACCACTTGTCTGGTAGCCAGGGATGCTGATGAGCCAAGACAAGGCCCCTGGCTGGGGCCTGTGTGGGGCCCACAATGTGCCTCACGCTGTAGTCATCAGCCATGGACTGGATTCCGCAGGTCCCTCTGTAAGCAGAAAGTAATCACTGTCCTGCTTGATGGCTTGCTGCTGCTCAGGCACAAGGTCAGCTCTGCCCTTGAGAGAGTCTGCCCTACCCCATCAGGGTCTGCCCTACCCACCTGGCACTGCATGGACAGCAGGCCAAGAGAAACTTGTGGCATGTGCATCCGTCCACCCCAGCACCAGGGTGCTGGCAAGGAACTGCAGCTTCTCCACATGGTATGACCAGGGGACACACACAGGGACCTTCCAGGGAAACCCCTAAATATCAGCCAAGCTCCTTTCCAGAGCCTGGGGCCTCTTATCCACATGTCCCATGTGCCCAGCCCAGGCCCACACATGGCCAGGAGGATGAGAAGGAACAGCAAATACATCACTGCCATTGGCATGTCAGCTGCTAGAAATGAGGGCTCCTTGCCCTCAGCACGGCCACTGCCACAGTTCCTGCTCATTGCCCACGGTGCCCTCAGCTTCAGGGCTGATGGTACAGAGGGGCTGGTTCCAGGTCCCAGGCCTCTGAGCCAGGGGAAGAGTTGGGAATGGTGGCTGGGTGGAGCAGCACAGAATCATAGAGGCATAGAATGGTTTGAGTTGGAAGAGATGTTAAAAATCATGTAGTTCCAAACCCCCTGCCATGGCCATCTTGAGCAGGGGTACTTTTTACTGGGCCAGCTTGCTTGAAGCCCTGTCCAAATTGGCTGGGAACACTTCCAGGGATGGGGCATGCATTTGTGCTCTGGGCAATGCATTCCTCTCTAGCTTTCCTCTGCTTGCAGGGTGAGGGTGTGCAGGCCCTGAGGCAGGCAGCCATGCCTGGCTCCCTGCACTGCCTGCCAACAACTCACAGGAAAACGCTCCATGTGCCATCGCTGCCACTTTGGGAAGCGTGTTCACTGCCACCCTGCTCTCTGCAGCTGTTTGCCACCAGCTCCTTCACACAAATAATACAGCTGAGAACACAGCTCCTGCAGGCAGCATGTGTGTGTTTGGGAGTGGAGAAGCCAGACATAGTGGGCAAGCAGTGAGGGGCAAGTGCAGTAAGCCAAGGAGGCTCATCTTTCCTGTGTAGAGCATGGTGAAACGCAGGTGCGATTGTGGGTAAGATGGACAATTTTCCTTTAATACTTTGAAGTATGAAAATTATATGGATTTTTTTCCTCTCATGTTGTATCTCAATACAAGTCAATTCTGTCATGAATGTGTGGAATTTGGGCCTGAATATATAACATGAAAGATATCTGTGTCACTGCTCTATAAGATTACTTCTCAGCTGCTGTCAGCCCTCTCTCTGAAGGACTATATAACTGCTAAGTACTTCTCACAAAGAACAGGGCATAGAGAAAACACTGATGAAAGCACAGGTCATTAAGAAGCATTTAGATTTATCTGATAAAATCTAGCTTTGCTTTTTGTGCCAGCTACACACAATTAAACAGATTAAATTAAGCTGCACTGAGCTCTGGGTGGCCACACCAGCTGCTTCTGATACCCAAGTTGCTTCTTTAAAGTTCGCTCAGAAATTTCTACAGCCTAATGTAGTTTTCAGTCTGCAGTGCTTTCCCATAGACTGATAATATTATCCCTGTGAACAAAACCATATGTAATCCCTGCTCTTCTCTAAAGTAAGATTAGAAGGTGCTTAAAATGTACACAGAAGCAAAGCATGCACATGATTAGCATCACCAGCTCCTTCTTTAGCTGAGTAACTTTCCCTGTTTTCACAGTATATATTTCCAGTTCCCTGGAGTCAGTGTGGTCATAGCTTGAAGGCAGTCAATGTGAGATCTTACATGTTTCTATGCAAAGTGTTTCTATGTAAGTAAATAATGCTCTGAAATTTCAGTTTAACAGAGCTAAGCTCTGGTAACATCAACCCCCCTGGCAGAGTTACCACCCGGGCTAAGTGCCTTGCCTGTGTCATGCACCAGGCTGATGCATCAGTACAGCTCCAGGTACCCAGAAACCTGCCCAGTGGGAGCAGGCTCAAAATGGCCTTAGACTGCTCTAGATGACTCACTGATACAGCTTTGCAGAATATGAAAATGTCAAAGATCCCGTTCTACAATGTAAGACCCAGTTGCTTTAAAGTGCCTGCCAACACAGGCCCACAAAAGCTGGATACTTTAGGTGCATTCTACTTTCTGTCTAATTTACAGTTTGAATTTTTGGAGACTAAGACGGTTATGGCAAATCATCATAGTCTTTTCAATGAACTGTCTGCAGGAATCCCTATCTGCTGCTGGAAAGTACAGAACAAGCCAAAAATTGAAACAAAAAAAGGTATAAAATCTTCTCTTTCCCTCATCCAGTATGCTCTTGTCATTGCTCATCCAAAGACCCAGAGCTCCCAGGCTTCCTACACTCATCTGTCAGCCTTCCTGGGGGATCATGTTCAAAGAAGTGGACCAGAAATAGTTATGGCCTTCTCCACTGTAAAGCATATTTGCTCTTCATTTCACTCCTTCCTCTCCTCACTGCATCAAAATGAAGCCTCTTGGTATGTGGCCAGAACTCTCAAATATGGCAGAATCAAAGCTGCATTTTCGATTGCTGTGTCTCTTCTATGTGTAAATGTATACAATGAAAAGCTCCTGAAGTTCCTTAACCAAAAAAAGAAGGGAAAGATGCATTCAAAGAAAGATAGCATCTAAAAATTAATTAGCTGAGTGATGGAGGTATACAATTAATATGTGCATATATACCTGTTATCCCATATTGTGACATGCCCTTTTAATGTTTTCATTCAGAACAAGGAAGAAAAGACACACACAAAGAAGAAAGAGTAAAAGACTTGGGAAAGAGGTAAAATCTCTCTTTGCAACTGAGTTAAACTTTTTGGGCACCTCAATATTTGAGTGTCTCTTTCAAATTTTTTAGAAGTGCCCAGTTTTCAGGGAGCACCTGTCCTCCCAGAGTGATGGTTACCTGACCTGTCAGTGCCAGATGAACATCTGCCAACATTTGTTATTTTGGGAAATGCAAACCCAATGGGTTTACACTTCTGATTGTCAATCTCTTTCAAGGAGTTGGTGAACGGTTTGCATGTGCAGTAAAAAAACAGTAAAACTGGTTTTACTGTTTGAATGGCTTCTCCATTCTTATGACTCACCTTTTTCTCAGTGAGAGGTTGAATTTCTGGTATGACAATAACTGTCTATATAAAAGCGAGAGTTCAATAAATTTTAAAAGAGAGACACTTAAGTATTGATGAAGGCACAATATTCGAAATATGTCTTAAAACCACCAAAGGTCACACACAGATTTTATCCTTCCTTTTCTTCCCTTCCAGCCTTTGTCATTCTTGTTGTTGTTGCCTTCTGATGCCTATCTGGATTTTTGATACTCTGGGGTGGCTAAACTTCAGGATGGAGGTACTTAAAATGGTACTTAAAAATTACACCACTTAATGTTCAAACAACCCTACTGTTTCTAACACCTTTTCTTTCCTGTGAAAATTTATGTTCTGCTAGAATAGAAAGTAGTGCTCGTTTGCATAACTTGACAATTTTATAATGTGTCATTTTAGTGTCATACAGGAGAAATTAAAAGCATGTGGTACTTTTAAAAAAAATGGAAACAGAAGTCAAAACATTTGGAGAAATACCTCACGCTGAATGTTTATCGAGTAATATCAGCTAGAAGCTCAGCCTCTGCTGGCATAAAGGTCATCTAGAAAGTTCTGTTATTGAAAAGATACTGAACAACTAGTCTGAATGGGATATATTCCTTGTGCTGATTTAAATTTTACTAGAGAAATACAGAATTTGGATAAACTACATGGCTGCTGCCTTTTCATTGCAGCCTGTTGCAGCATCCTGACTGTGTGTATAAATATTGGTATCTCGGGTAGATGTTAAGTATGCATTAATATTTTTTAATTCATACAGTTTTGTGGTATTACGTTTTACAATTAGGTTGAGACACATTTCAACTCTAAATCAATTCCCAAACAAAAAAATAATTGAGGGTACTTAAAAACTAGCTGGAAGTGCTTGATCAGACTCTTCAATTAATTAGAAAAAAATCAAAGAGATGATGGAGCGTGTGTTGCAGAATCACAAGTGACTGCACCAAATAAGCTCAAATCAATAAAAAGCTAATAAGAAATCACATAATTACCTACAATATACTCTTGAAAGACAAGAGGAGTACAAAGTATCTACTTTATAAACAGAGGGAACTGAAACAGTAGAAAATATTTGAATACTCCAGTGTTCTTCCCCATCCAAAGAAGTGCATCTTTTACATGGATGTAAGGATAAAGTTGAAAGCTTCATAAGAATATGTATTTTTATTAAAAAAAAGGTAACTCTTGCACAAAAATCCAGCTGAGAAAGATGGCGTTTAAGTAAAAGTACTGCTTAAATGATTTTTGCATGTTGAAATATATGAGGGGGATTGTAGTTGTGTCCAGACTGAGGGCAAAGCTGTTATCTTGTTGAATGTCAGAACTCACAGAAGTTTTGAAGAAAATTAGAGCTTTACTACTGGGATTAAAATCCAGGGTCCATCTGTATGTAGAACAAAAGAAGGAGCTCAGTCTGAGAAGAAATAAGCTGGCAAAAGCTTTTATGGAATAAACAGTGATCACTTGCATTTTAACAAACTGTCAGCTTATAAAAAGTATCTCTTGTTTTTATTTGGCCTGTTAACAGCAATACATCAGTATGAAATCACTCCAAATTCCAAATATAAAATACAGATCTAAATCCTGTCTGAACGTCCTATCCAATACAACAGCAAGTGAGGAAATAAAATTCCTACTGAAGCATGGGGATAGCAAGGAGAAATGCACATTTGATTCACTGCATTAGCACAGGACTATCCCACTGCCTATAAAAAAATCCTACTGTGGTAAAGTATCTCTGTTTCTGAAAACCCTCACAGAAACAATCTTTGGAAATCATGACAGAGACTAAAATTAATTATATGCACATATTATTTTTTTCCCTCTCTGGTCCCTAATAGACAACATTTTTGGAGCAGAAGAAAAATGTTTTTGTTTCCATGGCAACAATATCCACTCGTCTCCTTTCTGTCACAAACCATGGTTTCTGAGTATATTTACGAAAATTGAAATGTGGGTAACTCAGAATGTTAAAGCCAAGTGCAGCAAATTTTCAACTAAATAAATATTTGTATTCAGTCTTGTATCCATCGGCTTTGAAAATTTTCAAGGTCAGGATATTTGTTTGCTGTGCTGATAGCATTCCCATTAAATACTTTGTCCTGTTCACAATAAGAATTCTTATTTAAACGTGTCTTGAATGTTGCTGATGCTACCCTTAAATAATTGAAGTAATTAAAGCAGAAAGCAGCACTGCATAACATCTTTCAGAATAGCAAAGAATGCCACTATAGCTCTTGAGGACTTAAGGCAGCTGGTATATACAGCATAAAGAATACATGCTGGAAGGTCAAGTCTTTAATTTATAAGTGGCTTCAGGGTGTCCTTCTTCTCACAGTGGGCAATGCTAACTGTGCTGTCAAAGTTCAGCAACAGTCTGTGCAGAAAAATGTTCAACTGATCTGCTTGGGCTCCTCTTTCTTCTTTTCAATTCCTTCTCAGCGCAAACCTCTCAGCTACAGATTCAGTCTCTTTCTTGTCTGTTGGACTTGTTTCTTTCTGAATAATTTCTTTATACTCACTGGGCCAGACTTTCAAGTCTTTGCTCCAGAAACATTTATTTGTAAAAGATGAAAAGAGAAATGGAGACCTGCACCAATATGTACACCGTGCCCGAACTTGGCTGTAAGAAACTGTATATTGATGCCAAGCCTCAGCTTTAAAACAGAAATGAAGTGTTTTCATTGGAGTAACTTCAACCCAAAGCAAAATATGGTGGTTTGGGTTCTTTTTTTGATGGGAACTAAATTAAAAATAAATAATCCACTCTTATCAAATTTAAAGTATTACTTACAGGAAATGCTCAATGATCACATTTTCTCATTAAAAATGTGCTGACAAATGATTTCTCCAATAGTTTTTTCTGTAACTTTGAAGAAGTGGTTTGAATAGACAAAGCATAAGCTATTGCAAGGACTGGAATTTCAGACTCAAAGTGATGCCTCTGATTGTGTTGCCTTCCTGCCTCCATAACTATTCATGTTTGTGTCTGTGGGGAGCACACTGTGTGCACTGTGCCTGCACCACAGTGTACAAGCAGCCTGTGTTCAGAGCACTCTCTTTAGGGCCACGGCACACTGATAACTCAACTACAGGTACAAAGTGACAAAGAAAACCCATGTGGCTTTTTTACCAATATGTGCTCCTGCCAGTTTTGTGCTGACGTATAACAGCCCCAGAAGCACCCTGGGTACTGCAGAGAAGCTGGTTAGACAGTGGGAAGTGGCAGCCAATGAGAGAGACAGAGACTTTACTTTCCTCTCATTAGTCCTTTTCACTTAAGGTTTTTATTTTTTTTTCAGATGTATAAAAATGTTATATTTTGTTCTTATGTAAGTGTTCTTGTTTATCAAATCCAGTACTGACTTCTTAATAAACACCATCTGAGAACATTACAATGCCTGCTCAGATCAGGTAAAGACCATCTAAGTTGAAACAAGAAATTAAAAAGGTGCTGTTCCAGGTGCCCTTCTCACAGCCAGCTTTTCACAGGTGGCTGCTCAGCATGCTAACAAATATCTGGCATCTCTAACATTGGGTATAAGGGAAAATGCCACAGTTAGAACTCTAGGGAGTGTGATGTTTTCTGCATGCACAGCTCCTGATGTCAGGCTATTACTGCCTCTTTGAAAATAAAACTACCTTGAACTGTTGGCAGGGTTGGGATTCCTGTTAGGGCTTGTCTTGATTACCACAATAGCTGTGTTTCACCTCAGGGTACTATGTATTTCAGGTAGCCTGAGGTCAAAATACAAGTGAAAGCATTGCACTAGGTAACTGTGCACAAGGGTGCAGATTTTGCCTCCACTGTGGTTTTAGCTCAGAATACATGATGCATGGGAGAGGATACCCTGAGGTGAAAAGGGAAGTTTTGCTGGCAGCGAGTTGGAGGCCTCTTTCCTGTTTCTTTTTTCAGAAAAATGGCAGAAGTTTTGCTTGTTCCCTTTTGCTATGATTCCTTACGCGTGCCCATTTTGTAGTATTTTGTGTTTAGTACTGAGAATGAATCAGTGAGAAAAAAATACCATGGGTGCAACATGATGGATGCAAAACCACCTCACAGCCAAGTTGAGACACTGAATGAAGAATTACTATTGGATTTTACCTCAAGGCATAAAACCTCTGAAAAATGTGAGTTTGTAATGGAAAGGCTATTGCTGACACAACCTTAACTTGAACATTGCCAATAGTCACGCTATCACTTTATATAGCAGTTTAATGGCCAGTTTTTTGCCTTGCCAGTGGGAACACAGCCAGCTGAGGTGATTGGGTTTGCATGCTATAAAGCAGCTCAACCTTGGAATCTGTTGATGTAAAAGCACTCATTCTTTATTAGCCAAATTTGCAATAATGGTCTGAAAATAGAAGCATGTGACTTGCATGTTTAATTTACACTGGTGCTGTGTACATATGACTGTCACCTCACATCCCGAGTTTAATGGACTTAATGAGCAGTTAAAATGTTTTAGGCAGCCTGCAATGGACATCTGTGGTGTCAGTCAACAGCTGCAGTTGGCAGTGTGTTCTTCAGAGTGACCCACGTGCAGCAGAGCCTGGCCTGCAGGAGCTGCTGCTTTTTATAGTCAGGCAGTGCTCCTCAGCTGGCTCTGTTTCACTGAGCCATCAGATCTGAACAGCCCACTTTCTTTTGAGATGCAATAAATACAATGATAATCAAATGCCATTTCTTTAGCTATTGATTTTCTCACTTGCCTGAAATCATCGGAAGCTGCGATTACAGGTTATAGGCAACTCAGCTGTTTTAAAAAATATTTTGGCCTTCATGTCAAAAAATTGCATTGGATTGGGGCTATCAGAATGCTTTGTGAATGAAATATGTTGAAATTATACAACACTATGAATTGATTAAAATAAAAGAGCCATGATTTACATAGATCTGCATAAAAAACCCAGAATGCATATGACATGAGTGCTTACATATATATTTATGTATTTACACGTACAAATAACAAGTAATATATTACAATATAACAAGTATAACAAGTATTATATTATGAGCAAACCTAAGTGCACCAGTTTCAACTTTACTGATATGATTTTCATTTGAGTTTGCTCCTAATGAAAATCTCAGGGAAGTGGACATGTTTTCAAATTTCAATTTAACTGTGTATTTCTATCTGAAAAAATATTTTTCAGCTCATCCTAATCCAATTGTACAAAAATCCAATTGTAATTCTTTCAGGGATTCTTAGCCAGGATCCTTGAAATAAATGCATCACAGAGGAATGAACACTGTCTGGGAGCTGTTATGTTCCTTCCTAGCCTTAATTGCTTTTAAAGACTTTGGAAATGTCTTGGATGACACATGAGTATATTCAGCACAGATACATAGGATGGGGTCTCTGTCTCCCCAGGAATTAAAAAGCTGAAACTCTCTGAAAAGTGAGTGGTCAGAAACAGACTTTCAAACCTACTATCATGTTTAGGAACTGACTTAACTGAGGTTTTCTTTTTTAGGAGGTAGTTGCTCTAGAATTGGGATTTATAGATATTCATGGACAGAGAGGTGCAAGCAGAAAACAGCTTAACTCTTCTGAGTGTTGTAGGGCCTAAGTGCATCCCTCAGGGACCCCCTGCTCTCACCTGCCAGCGTTGCAGCCTGAGATGTGTGACTGTGCATCATTAGGTGCTGCCAGGGATGTGCAGCCACCATGCACATCTGCCCTGGGATGCCAGCACCAATTCATTTTTCCTTTTCTTTCATTCAGCAAGAATCCCAGTGTGAATTAAGTTAGAACAACTGTATTTAAAAGTGGAAATAAGAATGAAAACAATACAATCCCAAATCTGTTTTGACTTTTTTTTTTCCTGTCAAGCATATCCAAGTGGAGATTTAACTGTATTTATGCAAATGCAGCTTTAAAGAAGCTTTTCTCTTAGTTGTAATTATGAAAATCCTCTCAAGTCAGTCCACAGTGAGCTATGTTGCTGTTTTTCATAACTGAGACAATTTGAGTTATCTTGAAAATCTTCAGCTGCCTTCTGCTTGATGCCCAGAAGACTTTGCTGCAGATCTGCTCAGGGTCAATTGTTCCTTAAACTTCTTTTAGACTCTGTTCGACATGACAAGCAAATCAATCTTTCCAATTCAGGAGCTGATGAAACTCAGCCTTTTATAAAGCATTGCCACGAGAGTAGGAACTGAGTAGATGGCTTTCAGACCTATTCAATGTCACTTTACACTGCTAGGATTTCTACAAATGCAGAATACTTGCCTGCCTGAGTCTGTTGAACTCAAATAACCAGATCAAGCCAAATAATAAAACATCCTTTTTATAAAGAAATGACTCTGTGACATTTTCAAGCTTCTCTCTCTCTCTCTCACTCTCTCTCTCACTTGGTGTATACATATGCATGCAAACACATTTTGCATTTAAGAGCCAACAGGTGACTATATATATGTATTATACTGGGCAGTTGATTTTATACCTTGTGCAGTTATAAATGACACATAATAAATAATTATTTGCACTTAGTTGACCCACATTATTTTAGTAGATTTTCCAAATAATACCATCAGATGGTGACATAAATTTATAACTTTTTCTTAGTGCATGAGAATTTCCTCACCTGTCATTAATAGTAAAATCTCCATGTTTAGTGAAACAACTTATGACCATATTTTGCAAAGATCATAACTGGGCAATTCTTTCAGGGCTGATCCCTGAAACAGGCTCTCCCTTGATAAAGTAATGAGTGAAGTTTTGATTCAGGAGGATTCCATAATTTGCAGGGAGTGCTTGGGCTTCAAGATGAAGGATGTGATGCAGGCTCATGGTTGACTGTTTGAGAAGGGGCTATGCAAAACAGGATATCAAAAATGCCTCCTGATTTTAGGTATGTAATTGTGGGGAATCCAATGAAGAAAAAATATATTACTGTTGGAAACTTAGAAACTTTCAAGGTATTTCAAGTTGTGTGCTAAAAATGCCCTGTGTATCAGTTATTTCCTCAACAGAAGACTGACAGAAGACAGTTCTCTTTCTGTAATTCTGAAAATAGCTCAGCCATCAGTATCTCATGCACTATAAAATTCTACATTTTATTTTTTTCTCCATTAGTCCTTCAGTCAATGAGAACTTCCACTTCCCTGTTTTCCATGTCAGATTGAAATGTGAGATTTAGATCAGCTGGTCTTACAATGACTTGTAATCACAGTCATGGGAGTTGTTTGGTCTTGTCATGGTTTAGTTTAAAATGTCTTTTGCTTTTTGGTGGTTTAAAAAAAATTATGTTGAAATATGAACTCCTAAAAGGATTTCTGTGAAAAGGACATATAATTATAGTGTTGTACCATGGTATGCAAAGCTTACAAGACTATTAATAGGTGCTTTTTCATAATGTAAGGTATAGCTGGAAGTCATTGGGAGTATCTCAGTACTTTCCACTATTGAGTCTTAACCGACTCAGTAAATCAGGGCTATTTTTCATTTGCTACATGTTAATTGTCACTAAATACGTAACAATATTCTTAGATAATGGAAGGTTTTGATGCAATCTAGTTCATCTGAGAACCATCAGAATCCTACTGTGAAAATCCATAATATATCACTTTTATAATTATTCAATTTAGCAAAACTCTAACAAAAAATGCCTATTGCTTAGGCTTCAAATGTGGAAAATAGTGTTGTTGGGTTAGCAAACTGTGACACAGGAGAACATAAGGAAGTTAATTTTTATACCATAAAATCTAAGGGACTTGAGCCTTTTTAAATCTCTTTCCTGTGGTACTGACTGTGAGAACGAAAATGAACAGAGATAAAAAACTAAGCTAATGACAGTGATCTTGAGAAGAATGATACTAAAGTTATAATGTTAAGGTTGCAATTTAGTGAATTCTCTCAGATTCACTGCAAATGATTAAATATTCTTTCCTCTTTCAATAAGTTATTGAAAAGGTGAAGCAGTTGTAACATAATACTTGGCAGAAAGACTTCTGAACACAATTAGCTGTAGTAGTTACATATTCTCAAGTTGTCTTTATCCATATGCTCATAATCAACAAATTTGTCAGACCCAATAATTCAACTTCCAAAGGTGCTTACTCTCAGTATGTATTTAAATAGAGCTATATCTGAAAAGGGCTTCAGCCTACTGCTTTACAGAGAAGTCATCAGGAGGCTTCAGATCAATTTCTGTTATAAAAATTCTGTTATTGTACTTCCATTAATTCCTGTAACACTGACCTTTATGACATAGCTTTTCATGCTTGAGAGACTATTTGGATTCAGCAGAATCCGTTCAGCTTCCTTTCTGCCTTTGGGTTATAAAAGAATCCTATTTAAATATATGAAGTAAATCCCACTTTTTTGTCCAGATAGGAGGAAAAGGAAATGTTTCAAACCTAACCAAGTTTTACACTTCAAATTGTACAAGTACAATAGCTCATAATGAGCAGCTGAAGTAGTATAAAAAAAAATTTAAGAAAGTGTTCACATAATCCAGTCTTTGGCAGTGGATATGATCAACTTATTATCCTAACTCTTCCTATAGTTAAGCTCTTCAGAGAGCTCTGATTTACATAGTCTGAATCACCTTCAGAAAAAAACCTGTTTCTCTCTCCACTGCCTATTGGTCAGACTTGAGAACAAATAGTTGTTTAAATTATGTGGCTAAAAATTTATGGTATCAATAATGACTTTCATCACAGGACAGACTTATTGCCAGCCTTTAAGTATGTGCCCCAATATGTGCCTGAGGTGGAACTTGACATCTTTTCCCAAGTTTCACAGAAATCATGTAGCATGCCAGAATGATGTAGAGGACACAGAGCTTATATTTGGATCTGTGCTGGATTCAGCAATATATTGTGGTTTAAAAATGTTGTTTATTTAGCAATTCTGATAAATTTACAATGAAAGCATGCCTTGCTTATTCTTGAGGAGTGCCCATCAAAGCTGGGCTTGCTAGTGAATCTAATGAGCTCAGCTCTCCTTCCCTCAGCATATTACCTGGGGTTGCATTGCTCACTTGAAATCCTATGATGGAGGAACGGATCTGCAGCCTCCTCTTTATTTTTGAGGGTTTCTGTAGGTGTGGTACCTGTTTTCACCTCTTCACCCCCCTTCACACACTGTCCGGTGTTTCTCAGGTGTGATGTTTGTAGTGGGTTCTTTAGTTTGAATTAAACACATAGGTGCACTCTTAAGAATTTTTTGGGCTCAGTTTGAGCTGAAGAAACTTAAAAAGTAACAAAAAAAGCAATACTGTTGCTTAAAAATAGTATCTATAACACATTTAGGTAGGAATTTATACACCAAGTGTTTTCAGCCCAACTTCTGTCATGAGCAAAACAGTCTTATTAAACTAATTACTATTTTCAGTCTTTCATTGTTGTTCTTTTTTTCTTTCAAATTATTTTCTTCAGAAAGAATTAATCTTTTTTATTGTTAATTAAATAGATGTTAATTTGCAAATAAATGTAAATTATATATTACATCTACACACCACTATTCCTTAATTTAAATTTTATTTATTTAAATACTAAGTGATACTTTTTGTTCATTGTCAGATACTTGAACTTATTTTTTGTGTCAAACTACTGTAAATGTAAATAGAAATTTTATTAAATTGGCATTCTATTTAATCTGCAGAAAATGCAAGTAAATAATGTTCTCTTAGATTTTAGTTCCTGAGTGGTACTTGAATATGTCTAAAACCATAATAATTTCTTTCTTCTTCAGAGAGTATAGACTAAACCAGAATAACTTGGTGTTTGGAAAACAACTCAAAGAGACCAAAGCAATTTTGCCACAATACTCTCAGGTTCAACTACAACTCCCTAAGTACATAATTGAAATTGATTCAATGTGAAATCAGTTGAATAGGATTTATTCCTATTGAAATCAAGGAGACCACAGCAATAAGTAAAAATTAACTGCTTCAGTCAGGGTGACAAATCTTTAGTTCCTAGCTGTACAAATACAGAAATTGAATGCTGTATCAGGAAAGAATGTTAATGTATATTTTTCCTTTTGAATGCAGAAATTTATTCAGAAAGCACACTTCTGGATGAACTAAGACAAAAGAAGTAGAGTTTTCACATAGGTACAGCTGCAAAAAGCAAGGTAATGTGCTCAACTGTTCCTCTTGTCACCTTGAAGGTCTAAGTTCAGATTTTTAATGATTACACTTTGAATAAAATAAAAATTCTGCAAAGGTGTGCAAGAGGTACCTCAGAATGGCTGGGGATAATGCCTCCTGCAGAGAGAGAGTGTGTGTAAAACTGTCATAGGCAATTATCATAGGAACACCTCTTGCATCACAAGTTATTTTGAGGGAGGGTGCAGAGCTATTGTGCCACTAGATGCTGCTCTAAGACAACATCTAACAAAAGAAAAATCCTAAAATCCATGCAGTCTCCAATATTGCATCAATCACCACAGTTCTGTTTAAAAATAATTTACAGATTAAATCTTAAGCTTTAGAAAGAGGTTCCAAAAATTTTTAAAAAAAGAAGTGGAGGGGAAGAACATCATGAACTGATATTAAAACTTACAGTATTAGAGCTACTGCATTTCTGGGAACAGAGTCTGAATAAGAAGGCTATTTTATCAGAGACCTTTGGTTTTATAAGACTGTCTTATCATTCTTTCTTTTAAGCAAATTCACATACTTCAAAGAAGCAGAGCATAAATTTCTTAAGTCTTTTTATTTCAAGATATGAGACTTGTTCCTACTTGAGGTTAGTGGTTAAACAAGTTTGCTGATATTGTCTGAGCTAACATGGATCCTTCATGGTGTTTAGCTAACTTCATCTTGCTGTATGGGCACTGAAAAGTTAAACAGAAGAAATGTTAATTAGGTCAATATGGAAATAAATCTGCAGAGCTGTAAAAAGAGGCTTGCACTGTGTCTACTGAAACAGGTGTGGTTTTAGTTTAGGCTTGCAGTAATTCACTTGCAGAATCAAATAGATTAATAAAAGAGACAGAAAAACCTTTGAAAATAAGAGAATTGGCTCTTATGGGAATCAGTGAAGGTTGGGAGCAAGGTCCTTAGTAAACTAATTCAGAAAGGGAGGAGACATGTATGTGGAAGGTTTTTGCTGTATAACAGGCTAAAATGGCACCAGAGCAGACGACACAGCCAGATGAATTCACAGCTGGAGTGAATACTCAGTCTTTCTTTAACCCCACAGAACAGTTCCATGTATGCTTAGCTTTCAGTAGTCACACTGTTTAGACTTTAGACATTTTCTCATCTACACTTGATTCTCCCAACTGAACAACATACAGATATGATATAAATCAAAGACAGGTTATTTTTTACGGACAATGTTAGTAGCTCACTGATTAAATATGAAGTGGGCATTGAGAGATCATTAACACTGTGAAATGGATTTCTGACATTTTACAAAAGCAGCATGTACCCCTTCCTTTAGCTCTGTGGTCGGTCTCACATGAGCAAAGTCTTTCCTGATCATTTTCTTTCTGCATTTGGAGGTGATATATTCTACCTGTGATGCTCTACAGAAAATGGTTGAAATTAGTTTTCATTATTTCATTTATACTGTACTTGCCTGTAAGATTGCAGCTTGACCTCATTATACCATCAGATTCTGTAAAAGCTTTTTTTAAAGCCAAATACTTACAAATATGTCCTTTTAAAAAGAATTTCAGTAAAATAACATGAAAACATAATTCTTTCCAAGGCTGTTTACACACAATTGTAAGAAGTCTGTTTACTATACATGGAAAGCATACAGTTGTCCATGTATAGTAAAATACTTTAAAACTCTCTAGCATCTATTTTACAATAGTTTTCCAGTCAGTAGGTTACAGAAATACTGTGTACTATATTAAGGCAATACTTTGCACTATATTAAGTGTTTCTCAGGTGTGGTCTACATATATGGTCTTCCATTTTTATTCTCAGGGCCCAGGGGGAGGCACACACACATGCACACACACAGGACCGCATACCAAGGTAAGAGCTAATAAAGATATCAGCCACTGCTCTCTGTGATGAGCTGTGACACGTGACACAAAGCACCCTGCCTACTCCTGATATTGTCATTTTCTCTAAGTGCTAGATTCTCTCCTGTTTTTATTAGCTAATTCATCAACACCCTGCGCCCAGGAAGAGACTCAATACAGCCAATTAATTAGGCTGCCCTTTTAGGCACCAAGGAGGCAGGAGTACAGGAGCTGTCTAGGGCCACAATCCTGTGCAATTTGTGCTATTTCCAAAGCCTAATTAGCTCAGGTCTTGTTTTGAGGGGCAAATAGAGGGGAGAAATATTGAGGTTCTCAGCTGCTTGCAGGGCCTTTGTACCAGGGTTTGTTTCAGTAAGGCAGCAAAGCAGCAGGGCACGTGTCTCCTGGGACCACTGCCAGCCACGGCAGTGAGCAAGGGGAGGGAGAGGAGGGAGGCACAGGCTGCCTGTGAGCAAACCCAGCCGAGGGAGAGTCATGCCCATTTTCCAGAGAAGCAGTAAAAACCACTAAGGAGATTTCTCCATCTGCACAGCTATTACATATCAGAGACAATGTCTGTATTTTCAGTAGATCTATAAAACTACTGTGTTTGAGATTTATTTCTGGCTGGTAAAAATAGTTTTGTCTCCTTCTGGGCTGAGTGTATTAGACGTCTTTCTTGTTTCTGTGATTCAGTAACGGCGTCATTCTTTACAGACATAATGTGCATGCTGCTGACATCGTTCCAAAAAATAGATGGCCCAGGGCCACCTTTGGGGAATTCTCTAAATGAAAGAATCGGAAATGATCATCTCACACTGGGTGTTGAAGCACTCTCTTTGCATGCTGAGAGTGTTAAAGAGGACCAGGAACAGTCCCTGTGCATGTATTTACACAACAGACTATCGCTGCTTTGAGTTGTCAGCCCAGTGGTTCAATAATGTTCACTCTTAAAAGCCTTCAGTGTGCATTTATCTACCAGAGTTTGCATTGTAAAAGGCCTGTAAATAATTGTGCACCTCTACTGGAGAGGATGTTAGTACCCTCTCAGGAGCAGAGATGATATTTTGCTTCCTTCAACAATTCCCCCCTCACAGCAAAGGGAGCAAAATGGGACCCTGCTTGCTGGAAATTCTCTGTCCTCTGAAATCTGAATGTAGCAGAAAGAGTATGTGCTACAACAAGTTATCTCTGAACCTCAGAAATGTCTGAGAACTTTCCTCTTTCTTTTCTCCTTCCAGAAGAGAAGTGCTTCAGAGAGTATGGAAGCATAGGATGAATGGGGGCGCCATGGATTATTCATATGGAAGGTACTGTGAAAAGACTTAGGAAAAATAGTTACATATTTATACCCTTCCTTCCCCTATTGTGCCATTCCTTCCCCTATTGTGCCAGGAGGGAAGGGGAGGTAGCACAGCAAAGGCAAGGTGACCTGTCCTGGAGTCTCCACCTCTTGTAGAACAGCCAGAGTGGGGCCAGTGGTCATGAACTTCCTTTACCCACCATTTCACCATGTGGGAAATGGTGCCTTCCCAGAGCAGGTGGACATTCTGCTTCAGCTCTGCCTGGGCTGCACTCCAGGGTCACTGTCTCTGTGGGGCTGTAAGGGTTCTTGGTGCCTTGTCTTGTCCTTTATGAAATAAGGAAATGGGCTGGGATAAAGGCCATTTAGCTATCTAACAAATCTGCACTTCTCTGTGAGATCCGGGGCTTGGTGTGGTCCTGGAGAGAAAATGGTGAGCTGAAGAGGACATGATAACTGAAGGGCAAACAAAAAACAACCTGCTCAGGCACTTGGATTCTGCTGGCTCTGTAAGGTCTGGCTTGGATCTGCCCTTCCAAAACCCGCATTAGGAGACAGTGGCCACTAGGGATGTGGCACATGTAATTAAACATTATTTAAACTAAAATGAATTTACATTCATTGTTGTTTTTGAAGAATGTCTTGGTGGCTTAAGCATCAAGCTGGATGGGTGATTAGGTAGTTTCACTGCTCTGCCCTCTCCATTTTGTGTAAGGCCTTGGTGGGACAGGCTAACCTGACAGGCATGGTAATGTTTCCATGGCATTTGCTGGTGAAACATAACTGAAGTCCTTTGAGGTTATGCATGAATGGAGCTTGAGGAGAATAGTCCTTTCTTTTGCAGTATTATAAAATCTTAAAACTTAGAAATTCACCCATCAGAACCAGTTTGTATCATCTGTGAGAAGTTATTCTGTGCTGCAGGCACTCATCAGTTATGAAGGATAGGCCCACCACGTAAATAAACTAAATCCATCTCATTTTACATGGATGCTCAAGCAGCCATCTTATGATAACTCTCAATCACTGCCAGAGTGAATCAGACTCAAACTGTAGGAGTAAAAGAAAGTTTCTCTTCTGATTCTTTGGATCTGCATTGCAGAAATCTGAAATCAGCTTGCAAATAAGCTGCAATGTCATATGCTGTAATCCACAGCTCCATTTATACTGATGCGTGTCTTGTGTGCTCTGTGCTGCTGTAATTCCTAACTACAGTGGGAGTATCAAAGTTTGACTGCAGTCTTAGTCCTTATTTTAATAGCATTGTTGATTTTTATCACGGGTGCAATGCAGATTAAAAAAGAAAAAAAGAAGCTATATGCATTATAGCTCATACTGTCTTCAGTTCATTCTGTACTGGTACTAGAAATCCCTTCAGTCTGAGGTAACATAAAACCAAAATAGCAAAATAAATAACTTGGGGGTATTTGGAGGGGAATGAAAGCTGTTTCTTGGCACAACCATCTTCATAGTTATAGAACTTTAAGTGTATAGAAACCTCAGATAGCAAATATTTTAACAAATCTGACTAGTACAGAACCTCTAGGGCAGGGAGAACCTGTGAAAAGCCCAACTGTGGATTAAATGAGAAGTGTAAGTAATACGCCAGTTATTTGTTACAAAATAAATTAAGTGTTGGCACAAGAAGTTACACTATATTTTTCTGTTTGAAATGCTGCAGAAGTAAATCTCCTTCTTTCTAAAGGGCAGCATGAATTGTTGGTCTTGCGTTTCTGTCATGACATTTAACTCATTAGCATGCAAGTGCACTCTCTGAGTTTCATGCAATACCTGTCTCCTTTCACTGTGTTTACAGACAATCTAGCAAGTTTGCAGACCAAATGGCTCCCTGAATGTGAGTCCACAAAGCAGTGAACAAAGCAGCACATGGCTTGGGGAGTTCCCAGCACGGCTAGCATCAACAGTGGGCATCAACAGCGACATTAAAACCAAAAAAATGGCTTGTAATTGTTTGTAACTGACAATCACAGTAATTAATTGTAGGTAATGTTGCAGTTACTCATTATTCTTCCTTTTTCTTGAAATCAACTGTCTTGTTTTTTAGCAACTGATCCATGGTTAATAGTGGTTAGCATTATGCATCCGAGCTCCTGATTTACTCAACATAATGAATTATTCTGCTTCGTGGGGAGCCAACCATGCATTTGGTGTGTGAAATAGGAAATCCTTCACAGAGAACTGCAGGCACAGCAGGGACTCTTGTGACTCCACTTCGGGACTGAGTGGCAGATGAAACTCCACAGTGAGAGGGAGACCTGGCTCCGGCAGCTCTGTGGAACTGCCTTTTCCCATGCCCTGAGGGCTAGAAGAACAACCTGAAGCTTTTTTCCTCAAAGGATCTGGGCTCAGGTCTGAGACAAGTGCACATCTTCCTGGCAGCTGATGGTGTTATCCCCGTGCCCCAGCTCTCTGTCAACTGCATGGGGGTAATGTCTGAGTTTAATGTTTTTGTTTGTAGAGATATCTTACCAAACTCTCAGTCCTGCAAAGGCTGGGTGTCAAGATAATTCTCTGGGCTCTTCCTATATTTACAGAACCCGGGGGAAGAGACATTCATCTCAGGTAAAAGCAGTGTCTAAGACAGCTGAGAAAAATGTCCCCTCCAAGTACAAGATTATTTGTCTCTGAAGAGGGCCTAAGTAAATAGCCAGGCTCCAAGTTGTTTTTAAATGGTTGCAGTTAGGTGAGGCAATTTCACCTGCTGCCTTTCTGCCTCTTTTGTTAAAATCCCTTAAGCCAGGGACTGTCATCTGCCCCCATGGGCTTTCTTGTATTTCTAACAAGGCAAAGTCATCATTGCAAATGGAGTCCCTACACACAGTGTAATATGAAGACTAGATAAAAGGACTCTTAGAGCTCTCTCTGATGTTTAATACCTGACATCACCACCTTATATAAGCAGATGGGCGTCAGAAAACCTCTGCGCATTAACCTAGCACAGGTTATGCAATTGGGCTCAGGCACAAAATCATGCTTTGGCAGCTTAAAGTGCTGCTGCATGTCCACCAAGCAGCTCCCAATATCCGTGTGCTGATCCATCCTCACCATCTCCTATGTGCTCCTGTGGAAGGTTGTTGTATTGCACTAAAGAGTTATTTAGTTGTTTGCACTGGGTGTTGAAGAAAATGTTATTGGGTCAGGTGGATGGTATATTCCCCCTCACACGGTTTCTCCTCACATAACCCCCTGGTTTCTGTATGCCCTGGTGGTCTGTTCCACGGGTGGTCCCTCCCCTCGCCCCTCCCCAATGTTATCCCATTGGCTGCGGTCCCCTTTCCCCACCCCCATCACCTGAGGCATCAAACCCTACAGCAGGTGTGGTTCTGTCTCTGCTGCCTGGGTGGTCACTGCCCCAGAAGTGTCCTGTCTCAAGCTAATAAACTGGATACTCGTCTCCACGTGGCGCTTCTCGTCTTTTATCTTCCATCTATGCAGTTCCGTGTGGGCTTTAGTCCTGAGCAAGCCAGATCTGGATTTATATTAGCCCAGAGACACACGGATTTATTGCAGAAGGTGTGCCCACAAATGGATGTCTCAGATTGGTTCACAATAGCTTGTTAAGCCACTGTTACCTTGTGCCTCAGCCCATGGGCAACCCCCACACTGGGTCTTTTTTTACTAGGCTTGCATGCTGACACTTGGGCATTTATCAAAATGCTGTGCAGCCACAAAGATTTTTGCTAAATATGCAACAAGTGTGTAGGATATAGGAAAGGGAGTAGAGTGTTTTCTTGAAAAATTTTTAGCATATGTTCGGTGAGCTTTCATGCACGATTTTGCTGGTAAAGGTTATCAGAAAAGTCAATATGTGTATGCTCAGAAAACATAGCATTAGTTAAACCTTTTGGCAGGTGCATTATGATACAGCAGAAGATCATTCAAAGTTGACCAGTAAAATTCTGTTGCTCCTGAAGGTAGAGCTGCCCTGTCAAACTTCTGGGCTGTTTTATGAACCTCCTGGCCTGCTAAGCTGAAAGACATTACTCTTCTCCCAGATGGCAGGAATTTAATTTGGAATGTCACACCATCTCTCTCTCTTCTTTGCAATATGCCTGTTTGGCAGCCTTTGAAAACAGGTGAATGAACATTGTTTTAAAACAGAATTTTTATGCTTGTAGAAAATGCCAGCTTGAGACTAATAGAAACTTAGGTCCTTGGCTTACCTGTGGGATTTGCACAGTGTAGGTGCTTGGCAATGGTCACAGTATCAACATAAATATTGCTCAGCTCTCATTAGAGGGAAGCCAGAACAGACACCTCAGGATGCATCTCTGTTTTTCTCAGCATTGATATTGCAAGGTTAATCCTCTTGTCTCATGAGAAAATGTCGGGTGACTGCCAAGGGGCCCATCATTGCAGCCCATGCAGTGCAGTCCTGGCATCCTGCTGGCTGCCTGCTTGCTGAGCACCCCAGGGTCTCTATGCTTAGGTACCAGCACAGCTGGTCCAGATGCTCTGCCCCACATGAGGAGGCCACAGTGACTCCTTCCTCTACTCTCCCACCTTCTGTTGCCAACATCATTCCTTATTCACAGACATAGCAGTCTACAGTGCACCATCTTTGGCTGTAAGGCAGTCCAAATCAGATTCAGCTCTCGTGATTCCTGCCTGTGAGGATTTGAGGTTTCAGCTCACCTCTTGAGGCAATCCTGGTAGTTAGGAACAGGAGAAGCATGCAGGCTGCATGAGGTTGAGTGATGTAAACATGCTGTGACTTATGCAAGAAGAATACACATCTACCTGAAGCAACAAACCAGGCCATTTGTGTGCTCACTGCTGGATTCTTTTAATCTGTTTCTTGTTTTAAGGTGTTTCCATTCCCACCTGAGAAGCCTTCTCCCTCCATATAGAACAGTATGTTTCTTGTTTCTGCTCCTGGCCTCTCTTCTCACATTAGTACAGTCAGGGAGATATTCTTATCTTTAAGAACACCACAGCACTTTCTCAACTGAGTGTCTAATCAGGAAGGATGAACTGTTAGAACATCAGAGGCAAATGACTCATTCCTCAGTGGTTTCAACAGCAGAACTAAAAACCTGGTTTACCTGAGCTATCTCATCATCCATGATGCTCCATTTAAAGAGGTTCTATTACTTCTGCTCCTTTTTCTTCAATGCCACCTGAAATATTTTCTTCTCCCTTTCCTTAGTGTTCTTATATGAGTGTGGAAGTAAAAGATCAGGAAGAAAACAATCATTCCACACATTCACAAAGGGATCCATTAATGTCTTTCAAACAGATTCTTTCAAACACTGAAGATGCACTTCAGGCCATTAAGCTCTCAGCCAAAAGATTTGTGTTCCTCCCATTTCAATCCCTTGACAGGTTCAATTGCTAGATGTAAAAGTTTTTAATTACATATTTAGAAATCTTTATAAACTGTTGGGATTACTGAGCAGAAACTCAGCACAGTGAAGGCCATAAGGTCTGCTCAGACAGGAAATCCTTTATAAATAAGCATGCACTGAAATAAAAAGCAAAATAACCATTACCTCAAGTTATCAATCAATGTTTTCCTCAGAGTCTCCTGAATCAGTAAACTCTTAAAGAGTATCCCAAACCTTTAGTGGCCTAATTGACTTCAGTCATATATGTACCATCAATTTACTCAGTTTGGATTTTCTCTTACAAACTGAAAAAAAAATAAAATTCATATTTAGAGTCTGGAATTGAGTCTTCAATGCATTCTGCAAAAACTCAGTGCCTAGAAAAGTGCAAAATTTAGGCTGGGAAAGCCAGGGAGGGTGTAAGTTAGTAATGCTGCCCCACTTACCAGTGTGAGGCACAAGGACCCAAAGGTTCATTTAGGGCCACACAACCAGAGTATGGCAAAGCCAGGAAACAGATACCAGTCTTCCAAGTCCTGCTCTTTATATTTTAATCCTCTGGTGTATATCCTATAGAAATTCCAACCAACCTTTATCCTCCTTTAGACCTTCTGCTTGCAACTCAGTAGGTAGAAGGGACTGCACAGTTCAGCTAATATTTCACCTGCTGGGGATCAGGTAATACAACTTCTTCCTTCCCAACATTTATTTAGAAACTTGAGCATGATATGCTTTGAAATATGTATTTTTGGATAATATTTTTGAATTTCAAAGGGAAAGTAAAATATTATAATTTTGGCTAATTCATTCAGATAATTTTACCCAACACAATATTGATAACGAAGCACATTAAGCATCTAATTCAGTTCATTTCATATCAGAGGACTGCAAACAACAGACAAGAAGCAGACTGCGAAACTTTGAGAAATTAAATATAAGTACAGAAGACATAATAAAGTGAAAGAAAACACTGGGTAAGTTTTCTGAAAAGAACAAAGATATAATTACTTCATCCAAAGAGCAGCAGTAACACAGACACTGACAAAACACAGGGATTTCATGTGCTTATGATTCAACTGTTCACAAAAAACAGTCTTTATCTTAGCAAATGCCACATTACATGATAATAATCAAGCTACTGTACTGTACCTCTGAGATATTAAACACCTTTTACCGGAAATCAAAGGCCCTTTTCTGAATAGTTGAGAGGAGTTTATGGTTCTTTGATGATATGGACACATATTTTACTTTTTGCTTTTCTAACACTGAGAGCTGATTTTTTACTCTTTATGGTCATGAAACATTCTGGGGCTGTTTTTGTTGGCTTTTGGTGAAGTAGCTGAAGTAGTAGACTTAGGGTGGAAACTTTTAGCATGCACAACTAAGGCACATTTGAGGTCTGAATGATAAGCTTGTAATATGAAATGAATGAAAAAGAAGTGAGCTTATCTTTAAACCCTTAGTCTCCAAATTTTCCATCCATCCTTACTGTTAGCAAAGTGTGTGTTGGATCAATGACAGTGAACCTCCTTTTTAAGACCAAAGGTAACACCAGGCTCTGGGAGAAGAAGCTGATGAATGCTCAGATGGTGTGAAAATTTGTACCTCTTGTGTGTGATGAGAATTGGGGAGAGACAGTATGTCTTCAGGATAAGTGATCCCCTGGCTGTCCTTGGAAGTCAATCCCAGTTTCCAAAATATAAGGGTCACAATCATGGCAAGATAGCCTTGCTTGATATGGAGTGTATTAGTCTCATCAGCCTGTCTGCCTTGTCCTGCTTTCCAGCTTTGGCTTTTTTTTTTTGTTGTTTTAGGGAAAGGGTACGGGTGAGTATTGGAATATTTTAACTGAGGACGAACCATTTTCAGTCTGCTTATAAGGGCCATCTTGCCATCCTGGTCACTGTTAGGCTGGGTAACCTGAAACCCCAACCAAATTCAGAATACAACATCACTTCAAAGACTGAAATTCCTTCACTCCTGTCCTATTGGTGTTTTTTCCTAACAACTGTGATTACATCCATCTTAACTAGGTTAGGGAAAAAAACCCTCTGAAAATTGAAGAAGAATCCCCTACCTGCAGATGTAAAAAGCTAATGTATCAATCTACAGCTAGAATGTAAATTGCAGATACCTGAGACTGGCTGTTTCAGTAGTATGTCTGTGATGGATTTTAAATCTATTCCTGTATATAGAAACCCCTGCCATATATGTACCAGTTTAGCTAAGACTGTGAGGCATAAGAAAATAATCTTTTCCTGGTGCTGTAATTTCCATTACAAATTAGCTGCAAATATTTAAGGAGCTTTATTTGCTGATGTACATTTCTTTCTCAGTTGGTACGGCATGAGAGAAAGAAAAGCCACCCTCCAATGTTTTTGGAGTGGCCAGTGTGATTAAACTTCCTGACTGTGGCTGTACTGTATGTTATAGGAATGTATTATTTGTGGGTGTATTTAATTTTGGATGTGCTGGTACCAATTACTATGCTGGTATCATGTTTATTTTTTTTTCCTCAAAAGCATCCCTCTATCCAGAAGACTTTTTAAAGTGAAGAGGAGACAGGAAACAGGTCATTTTTATACACAAAATTTAACATCTACTGTATCTATGGATAACAGGTTCTGAGGTGAACTGCTGAGTGCGTCACAGTAAGCCTGGCAGAGTTAAGTGTGGAAAGTCAGTCTGAGCACATGCTGTAATGGATTTGACCTCGAAGAGCACTGCAAAGAGAAATTGCAGATAACCATCTGAACTGACTTCAGAAGCCCTGACTCCCTGGATACCAAGAGAAAAGGGAAGGACTAAATAGATAGAGGGAACAATCAGAAATACAAGGTTGAATAAATGCTTAATATTTGAAGTGTTGACAGTAAAAGAAAATAGAAAGCAGTACATTTCCATGCTTGATTACAACCAAGTAAGGAAACTAAAATTCCTTAAGGTAGTTTTATAAAAGTAATATATATATTCAATAGGAGTGAGATGTGAGAGTAATATAGGAACAATAAAGACATGCAGCTGGGAAAATCTTAAACTCACCTTAAACTTGCCCTTCCATGGCAAAGAATTACTGATTAAGAATACTAAGGAGAAACTGTGGAGAACAAGACTTTAATTCTCCTCAGCAGGCCTGAGTTCAAGTCTTCAGAAGGGGCAGAAAAGGGAATAGACCCCCAACTCATATGATATCCACTTCATGTTTTATTGGATGGACTTTAAACTTGGTTGTTCTTCATATCACATTTATTAGCAAAAGTAGGGATTAGAAAGTTCTTTCAGGATCCTCTAGAACTGAGAACTGCTGTGAGTAAGAGCTACTTGTTTTCTCTCTATTATGTTTAAAAAGAAGTAGAAAAGGAAAAAAGAGTGTGTGCATATGCTCACTGCCACATCTGCTCTACAAAACTCCAAGTCAGAGTCAAAATAAGCCTTTAAAGGGAGTATAGACAGCAGCGTATTTAGTTTTGATTTATTAAAATAGTTTTCAGACTGCAGTCTTATTTGTCCTGTGAGAACGGCACTCTCTGGTAATGGGAGCATTGAATTTTCATGTGAAACATTTTAGAGAGCATATTTTTTTTTCACCTACAAGAGTGTGACAAGAATTTGCTCTTGTATGATGATGTGGAAGTTATGGCTGCTGTGCTAGACATGTATTTATGATCACTCCTGGCACAGCTGCTGTGTATTTTGTTTATGTTGTTACAAACCTACTTGTGACACATTATAAAAAATACATTCTTTTGTGGTAGTCTTGCACTGAGTCAGAATAAATCATGCCTCCTACATCTGCTCCAGCTTTTCTGATATTGCCCATTTGCTGTTCCTTACCCTGGAGAGGGGAGGGCTTGTGTGATTTTTAGTCCCATACCAGGTAGTGTCAAAGGCCTCATGAAAGGGTAAAAGTAGATGCCTTAATACAGCTGTCAGAGGAAACCCCAAACCACAGCATGAAGCAGCTACCATCCTTCAATCAGAATAACCTGCTTTCATTAAATGCTAGTTTGGGAATGGTCTAGACATGCTTTAAGCATGTGAGGAACAACACCGTGAATAATTTCAAAATGGGGAAAACAAAAAAAAATAAAACAGAAACAAAGCTTCCAAAATGAACAAGAGCTAGCCAGATCTAGCACTAGGCAAGAAAGACTGAAGTCTTTAATTTTTTCTCATCTTTCATATTAAAATCGACAAAAACATGACTACTGCCTCTGTGTGCCTTTATTACAGACCCCTCTCTGTGATACTTCAGGAAAAAAAAGTAAAATCACTGTAAAATACTTGCAACATTATTTTGATTGGATATTTTAAAAATTGTATTTGTTTCTTTTCACTTTCCAAACCTGTGTTTTTAATTCTTGCTTAATTAGCAGTATTTTAAGAGAGTTTTTGATTGATTATATTAATTTGGTTTTTATATGCATGTTCTTCACAGCCTTTCTTCTATTTGCCTGTCAAAATTCCTATTGACATCAGCAGTGCAAACCCAAACCCTATTGTTTGATATTTAAAGGATATGGGTTTATGTTATGCTTGTAGAGAGAAATGCTTTTTTTTTTTTTTTGTGGTTGGGATTTATGCAGATGTGTGTTTGCATGACTGGTGTCTCAGCCTTTAGTTGCTATTATATAATAAGAAAAAGGTTATAAGTGAGCAGTTCCAAACTTAATGTATTTTGGATATTTTATTTTCTTCCCCCATAGCTGGGATTGCTAGGAATGAATCCAAAGCAGCTATTGCTGAACCCTGAGAAAGAAATGATGGACACTTTAGGGATATCACTGTAAAGCCAACATTTGCTAGCTGTCATCACAGGTGTTTTTAAGCTTTTCTCTTAACCCAGAAGATAAATTGCACCCATGTGTTATGTACGACTGGGCTGTAATTTTTAGTTGATTCTGAACTTTCAGTGGCGTTTAAGTCCTGACTCTTCAGAAAACAGCTGGTTATGAGGCATTTTGTTTAATTATGCTTTGTTGTTGTGACTCTCCTGTAGTGTTTATCATCCTGAGGAACACAGCTGAAGGTTTAGGTCAGTGACCCCTCTATCCATATACTCTGACACCCCGATCCACAGGGGATCAGCCACCTAAATGGAAATTTTATTCATTACTTCTTTTGTGTTGCTGTTCTGAATGACTTTTTCTATAAGGTTGCATGAGTAAAAAACTAAGGTCAGCAAAACTTTGTTTGCTCAAGTACTTTTAGATAATGCTTTCCAGTGTAACATGAGGATAGTTTTCATGCCATGCAGCTCATTTAATTCAGTAGAGAAACTAAGGGGAAGAAATGAGCACAAGCAAACCACAGAGCAGTTTGCTGAATGTTCTCAAATTTCTTTTGACACTTCATGGTGACAGAAAGCCCTGTGCTAAATATGTTTGTGCTGGTCTGCTGTGAAAATTCACTGTTCGATAGCTTCCAGAGTTTCTCATCTCTTACCTACAGTGTGCAAAACTACACCTCTGACCATTGGGCTCCCTTGCAGAGCGTGGATGGCCACTGTGTGTCTCAAAGACTTATAAAGGATTTTATAACTGCTTCCAAGGTACCTCTACTTTTAATCTCCTCATGGCAGAGAATTGCCAGTGCATCATGCCATTCATGAGAGGCAAAGTGAACAAATCCCTTAGAATAAAATAACTGTGGGCTCATAAAATAAAATATTTTTTGCTTATTTTTTGACAAATATGATTTAAAGTAGCAAAATTTGGCAATATAGTGATACTTTCTTTTTTCTTGTGTCATAAAGTTGTCTGTTTCACAGTTGGCCCCATGGACTGGGGGTCAAGGACAGAGAGGTTGAAATGGAGCATAAGGTAATTTAATTTATTATTCCTGATTTTGCTCAGCTTCTTCTTTGGCTTATCTCATTTTAACATTGTTGGTGTTCTCCATTGACTGCTTCCTTTGAAAAACAGCTTAAAGCTAATTCCAAGACAATGTCAATTTCAAAGGAATAGAGTAGGTTAAATGAAATTTCTATCGCAGCATTCTTTTAGATTTCTGCTAAGAAGAGAACATAGTCAAGATTACTGTAAATTTTTTGGTTATGCAGTCCTTGGGTCCTGTGTTTGTAGCCTAAGGGAGAAATCTGTATTTCTGTATATTCATATTCTACTTACACTTACAACATAATGATACAGTGATATATTCACAGAAGCTATTTTTTTTTTTAAGGAGGCCTGGAATTCTACAGATACAGAGCATTAACCAAATCTACCACTCCAAATTTTTTAGGTTAAAGCCAAAGTCCAGAAAAGCCCCTTTAAGGCATGCATGACTCTGAATTCTGGCACTACTTGTTTTTGTTAATTCTTGTCTTAAAAGACAAAAAAGTGGGTTTTCTGTCTAATCTAGGAATATAAATCTGTCGAGACATACCAATAAAGACTGAGTCATGGACAAAAGCACTTTGAACAAATGCTGAAGGCGTCTGAAAGAGCTGACGCAACCACAAACCTCATCTCTCTGAAACTCCATTTGCCTGTAGATGCCTATCATGTCTCTCAAGTAGACATGGAACTGTGAAATTTGGTGTTCCAGCACGTTGTTGGTTAAACTTAGTTTACTGCTTATGAATCAGACATTCACTTTGCTAGAACATTCAAAAAGAAAGTTGTTTGCTGAAGCTGCACTAAACTCATCCAGCTCCTTCTGAAGTAAAAAATTCAGATTAGTTCTCCGTGGCTCATTCAGCTATGCAAAAGCTGGTTGGGAAGGCATTTTTCCTTTTGGAAATGGATCATGGAAAAGAAGCCAACTGGATTCCAGGTTGCTCTCCTGAGGCCTCAGCAGGCTAGCACTCAGGGCTGTTGGCAGCCCTACCTTTCTACTAGCTTCTGCAAGGCGAGTAAAATAGCATTTCTACCTCCATGTAGCTTTGCCTCATCTGGTCTTCTGATCCTTCCAAATAAATGAAACCCACACATGTTTTATTGCAGATTTTTGGAGTGCAGACAAAGTGCAAGGAGAGGGAATAATTAGACTTCAGGGTGGTATCTCCCTCTAACATCATAAATCAAAATTATTTAACACTGAATACAAGAGCATGTTTGTGGACCTTCTTTCTAAAAGCTCATCATAATTTCTTCCTGGATTTTTTTCCTTTTCTCTCTTGGCTGAACTTTTCTGCTAGAGTAGAAAATTGAAATTTGGCAGTATAAAAGCTTCAGACAGTGAAGCTGACTTTTGATCCCCTAGGCCTTTGATAGTTTGAGAATGAGAACAAAATTTTTGATTTTTTTTGCCTGTGTATAAATCAAACTTGCTGGACTGCTACTGACCCTGTTTGACTGCAGCATCATGGTGGGGTTTTGCTACCCATCAAATGTAGGGGCCTGGACTCAGTGCAGTGAAGTCTGCTGAGGGTGGGTATCAGCATTTCACCCAGCTGCAATCCCCACACAGATCTTTTAATGAATGATATACTTTTCTTATCCAAAACCATCAGAGAAAACTTTCAGTCATTTATGTACCAGTCAGCAGTGACAGTTACATGTGAGTGGATACCATCCTTTTCCACTTATGTAACACTCCAGCAGAGCAATTCTCCATGCTGTATCATCCTTATGACAGGAAGGCTCTAAATATGAGAGACACCAGGTCATGGGATTGGTGAGTATCAGTTCCCAGAGAAGGGCTGGATTACTAAAGACATTTCCTGCAGCTCTCTAGGTTTTCTCCAAAGTTGCATTTGTTTTCTGGATGATTCCAGCGATGGCATATTTAATTGCTATTTTGTCTGTTGCAATTTGTAGGGACTTTTTCCCCCCTTTTCTCTGGAGAATTTTTGAACTGAGCAACACTTAATACTGGAAATGAATATGAGTACACCATAATGTTTTTTGTCTGTATCTGTCAAATAAAAATGTTCAAAAGTGGAAAAATACTTTCTTCTAAGCATTAGGGGTAGACTTTGCATTCTTATCCTTAAGAAATTTAATTGAAGTCACGGGAATTCTAATTGCATAAACAACATACAGTGTGAGAACTTTTCCTTTAAAATAAGTGACTTGCATGTTCAGAGTCTCAGGCTCAAATACGGGTTTTTAGAAACTAAATCTATTACAGATGTATATTCTGGCATATCAGGATAAGAATTTTACTCTTTGTTGCATTTCATCCAGGGAAAAAGAGGACTGGGAAATTGCTTAAAAAAATATGACATAAGAAGCAGAGAAAATGGGTTTAGTGGAGATGATGGGGTAAAACCCGGGAGGCAAATCACTGAGTCACGCTGTGCCAAAATTAGATTTAAAATTGTTTCTGACATGTTTTGAAAACCCACAACACTTTGTTCTGAATACCCAAAAGCTTTTATAACTTTTGTTCAAAACCAGTTGGCTGTTCTCATCCTTGTTCCTTCAGATATTCCTATACGCTAAGCAGCTGATACAATTTGACACATTGCATTTGAATAAATAATGTTCATATTTCCTCACCTGATGGAAGAGAGCCTTCTAAGCCTGAGAACAGCTACCAGAACCAATTGAAGAGTGTTGCAAAATGCTTTGGAAGTGGATGAAAAAGTTGTTATTTGTTAAATTGGACTGATTTCTCCACCTGGTGCTGCCAATTAATTTACCCAATTTAACCTTTTAAAATGTCATTCTTTGCCCCTCTTAAGGATACCCAACTAAAGCATTTTTCCCTCTCTCGAGTTCTTAAAAGCTACTGCCTTTTCCATGGCTGTAGGAACTTCTCAGGATGATTGTAAAAAGGAAGAAAATGTATTGCAAAAGCAGCTTCCCTCCTGGGAAGTGAATGATAATTTTGCCCCACTTAAAGTCATTGTAATGTAATTAATTTAGTGCTTTTAATCGCCTCAAAATATGAAAATGCAAAGCACTGAAATTAGAATTATTCAAATTTCCATTTAAAACTGGCTAATGTCTGTCCATGGTATGGCAGTCCTGTTGGCATCTTGTTTTAATGACTATTCTGAATTCTCTTCCAGTTTAGAAAAAAAATCACCTATTACACTGATGTATCTGTAGACCTTGTATTTTTCACAGTTATGAATCATGTATTATGTTGGGACTTCTTTCTTCTTTTCAGAGACATTTCACTCTTAACTGTGATGACCATTAATATTCCATTCAAGGAACTATGAAAAATGGCGATATTAAATGCTTTACAAATAGGCTTTTATTCATCCCATTTGCCATAATGCAGAATGACGTGATTAGTAGTGATTTTTTACTGGCTTCTAAGAAGGTGTCATGTATCAGTTTTGTCATGTGAATTAGTCGTTATGGTAATGAGAGCATATCAATTATTCGGAAGGTTGCATTAGATCAATTATATAATTAATCTGTCTTGTTTCTTTCCTTATTTGTTTCTCCAGTAATTTCTTGAGTGCAAAAATATTGGTGTTACCATATGCAGTTAGTATTTTTCTGATCTACTTGCACAGATTATTTTGCAAACAATACTCTATGAGGTATTTTTTATGTTTTTATTTCTTGTGAGAAAGGGTTCATTTCACTCAGTTTCTAAGTGGTTTTAAATTTTTTTAAATAAATTGTTTGCATCTTGTTGCTTTCTTTTAAAACACGAGTTTGTCAGTAACAGAGTTTTTCTCTGTCACTGTAGAGCACACATGAACTGAAGGTACTTGCTGACAAAAATTTGAGAGTGGTGGCAGAGTCCATGTGTCTCCTGTTCTAAACAGAGTCTCTAACCATCAGCTGTCAGGCTGCTTTTCTGCCTCCATTGCCCACTTATTCTTGCCTGCCCAGAGTCCTAACTTGAAGGGGAATGGAAATAGGCTTCAGTCCAGTCTTCATAGCCATGGTTTTCTTCAGACTTTGGTGAGTAGCCCACCTCTCTCCAACTCTTCTGTGCTCAGAGCACAGACCCCAGCTGAACTTGGATCCACCCAGGCTTAGCTATGTTGAAGGCCAAATGTTTTCCACGATTCCTTATATACTGCCTACACTGATCTTAAACAGAAGTAGACCTGAATATTTCTGAAAGGGTTTGTAACGGAGTTATTTATATACACACAGGAAAACTATACTTATCTAAATTATTCCAGGATAAATTCTGTCCTGAATTTCCTCCCCACGGTAGAAAAAAAAAGCTCGGTTTTCTGAAAATGGCATGATTTGATTAAAACATATTTATTTAATTTTCTGTAAAATTCTGAAAAATCTTGTGCAGTTTGATTTATGAAAAATGCAACCTCTAAATCTGTATTTGTGCTCAAGACAACTTCATTTTTCCTGACATTTAGGCAGTGATATTTTGGACAACCCTACCTGTTAAGTGATAATTTTGTTAAGTGTTTCTGTCCCTTATCTGTCAAGACAGATAATTGCAACTGTGCAACAAATAATGGAGTAGTTGTTCAAAAGTAACATTGTATTTATTCAGTGGAGATCATCACTAAGAAAAAAGCAAATATCTTCCAGCTAAGAAAATCCCAACATACTCTTGTAACAGAGAAAGAGAAAAAAATTAAGCACCCTAGATCCATTCTCCAATATACTGCCAGCTTTGTTTTACTACCAGAATAAAACATGACTTTGTACACCAAAAAGTGACATTAACTTGTGAACCAGGTTGTCACCAAATACGTGTACACTCTTATATTTCTGAGGAGCTGAGTTCATTCTCAAACCCAAACGTCTGCCATCCCCAGTTATCATGTGCAAATCTCCACCCATGAATGCATTAAACCAACTCCCCCCAAGGGCCTGGGGCAGCCAGGTGTGATCAGTGCCCCCAGCTCATCTCAGCTCCTGCTCAGTCTGGGCACTGCAGACTTGGCTGTGCTGGCCATCCTGCCCCTCGAGCCACCAGGAGATGGTAAAGCACTTCATGCTTTGAGCCACAGCTAGAAGCAGGCCCATGAGATAAATTAAGTGTGGGCTGCAGAGATTTTTGTACTTTAACTCGGTGTTATCCTTAATCAGCCAAAAGCTGATTAAAAAAGCTGAGTGCTTTTAAAGGGTATGAGTGTCTCTGAGTAGCAGAGTGGGAGGTTATGCCATTCATGCCTTCAGGCACTAGGTCTAGGAGATGCTTAAATCCCCAAATTACCATCTAGTAAATGTGGAGATACCAGTCTAGGCTAAAACTTATCAACTTTTCATTCCTGAAGTGCTTTAAAAATAAATATATAAAGTTAATTATAATGACCATTTGAATCTTTTTTGTTTCTTATACTAATCTGAATTTTACAAGAAATGAGATGGTGGTGGAGACCTACACTGTACCAACATGTATGATTGTGGCTATTAACAAGGTGAATGTACCTTTGGGCTGCCTTTTACCTTGTGAGAGCCATGTGATTTCACACAGCTACACAGCTGTAAGTGACAGCTGAAAAACAAAACCTTAGAGATCAGAAATAGAGTTATCTGGACTGCAGTGTTTATATGGTTCTTCAAAATAATAAATGACAGAATACAATGACAGACATCAGTAAGTGGTGCCCTTTTCCAGTCAAGATTTGATGATTATTGGTGTCATGGTCCACTCTAAGAGCTACATTTGAAGAAGACTTAAAGATTATCAGCTTTGGTCTGGCAATGGTTTGTGCCTATTCAATTGCCATTACCTCAATGTCCTTCCCATTGTGACATTATTTAAAATATGTAAAGTTGCTTTACTTTACTACTTTCTTCAATATTGGTGCCATATACTTAATAAAATATTTGTTACCTTTACATGATTTCCCATCAGGGCGCTATTAGAAAATGAGTGCCACTAATGCATTTTTAAAGATATAAAATTGAGGGTATAGAGGAATAATGACTCCTGTGAGAACTCAGTAGTAGAGCCCAAAATAGCAGCTTGGGTTCTGATTCTTACTCAGTATCTGAACCAGTTTCTGCTGCTATGATATAGCATAGCTTGAAAGTGGTACTGATGTAACAATCACATATTCTCAGAAGGAAAGCACAATGTATAGGTAAATCTATTATCAAAGGAGTAAAAAAAAAAATCTTTATAATTGTATCATGGTGTGGTGATTAACATGACAAGGCACCAGGAGCCCCTCAAGTTGCTTTATCACTCTCTCCTCAGAAGGACAGGGGTAGAAAATGCAATGAATAAATCTCGTGGGCTCAGATAAGGACAGGGAAATCACTCAGCAATTAGTGTTGTGGGCCAGACAGATTTCATTTGAGAAATTAGTTCAATTTCTTGTCAATAAATAGCAGAGTAGGACAGTGATAAATTAAGCTAGAATCATGTCACCATGCTCTCCTTCTTGGGCTCAGCTTCACTGCCACCCCTTCTACATTCTGTCCCTGAGCAACACAGGGGAGGGGGAGTTAGGATTACCATCAATCCATGACTCTATTTCCCTGCCACTCCTTCCTTCTCACACTCTTCCCCTGCTCCAAGATGAGTCCCTTGCACAGAAGACAATTCTCACAAACTTGTCCTTGCTCTAGTTTGGACTGCTTTTCTCTCACAGCTGCTGCACAGCATTTTTTCACACTTTCTGCAGCACTTTCCCAGAGGTGCCACCCACACAGATGATGGACTCAGCTTTGGCCAGCGTCTTTTCCATTTTGGAGCTGACTAAAACTGCTCTGCCCAACATGGAGCCGGATCCTGGCTCCTCAAACGAAGCCAGGTGTCTTCTCAAAAGAATTCAGCACTGCAAACTCTCTGCTATGAAATTTGCCAGATAAACCCAATACACATAGCAAGGAAAAATGTGACCTCCAGTGATTTGCCTGGCTTTTATTTTATTTCATTCTGTGTAGAATACCTTCAAAAAGTACAAGTGGTCAAAATCATCTTCACTTTAAAGATACTAGTGGAATATCAGTGGAACCAAAATCAGTAAATTGTAGCTGCACATGTGTGTTTTGACAGTCCTGTGCAAAAAATGCTACAAAACTTTTCTTTGGAAGCTGGAAGACATATGAAATAAAGTGTATTTAAAACTTCTGTATATTTAAAACTTTCAGAGAAAACTTGTCTTTATTCTTATTCTAAATGGGTTAATTATCTTTGAAATGTTGCTAGTCTAGTCTTTGACTTAATATTATGTTTCAATTAATGAATTGAAAAATTTTTTAGTGCTCTGGGACAAAGCAGAACATTGTAGCAAATACTGCAGAGAGTTATATGTTCAGATCTTTAATGGGCATTTTAGTTACATTAGAATATTTTCCATTTGTGGTTTTAGTATTAATTTCATTTTTTCTGTGTAGAGCTTATGCTTTAAATCTTTCCATTTATCTTTCCAGTTCCTCCACAAGATGATTGCACTGATTTTCAGTGTTCTGGGACATGATGCCTATTCCCTTGGTAACACATTGTTTAATCCTTGACTATTCTTGCTACACTAATCCAGGAGGCTTTAGAGCCATGAATCTGAATTCTGAAGTAATTCCCAGTTGGTTTCATTTATATTGGGAGTATGTACTTTATGTTGGTTCTTTCTACCTTGGCTGAGGCAGTTTGCATGTGATACTCATTTGGCTTCACAAATAAACTTTAACAGACTGGAAAATAATAAGGGGCATTTTGTGACTGGTTGTTAGGGATATCACAGTGCTGAAAGGGGACTCACTGTGGAAGATATGGTCTAGTAATTGATAAGGTGATATGATACATCCTTAGTGAAAAAAAGATTTTGTAAATGCTAATTAAAAATGCATCTCCTAGAAATGTTATAATAGTAAAATATTCAAAGAGGAAAAGTGTGTTAGTAAGAAAGCTTGTAATATCCTTGCTGCAAATTCTTTACTGGATCTTCACAATAAAAAGATTTCTAATCAGCCCAGTATAATCAATAATTTGTATATGTTACAGTGCCTTGGTTGTCCTATCTGAAGTCCCAGAAGATTTTTAATCTTGCTTTTTCTCTGATGAGTTATTGACTTTTCAGTCCCAGTTTTATCTAGTAAATATTTGATACTAAAGCAGTGCAAACTACATTTTCTTTCAAAAAATATGACATGGTTCTAATTTTTAAAAACCTAAATATACGTGTATTTATTATTTTGTATGTAATTTGTGGCAGCATGTTACCTCATCAAACATCACCAAAACCTATCCTGAATTTTGCTGCCTTATTTTGTTAACTAGCCTTGCTCAGTGGCTGTCTCTGTTACAGAGAAATTGACATCAGAGTTAGAATGATTCTTGCACTTAAAAAACTAACTAGCAGCTGGGATCTTCCTTCTAAATTGAGTATATCAGGCCACCAAGATGGTTCCAAGTGTTGTACAAAAAGTCATTGATTTATGCTTAAAAAAACAATAACTTCATTCAAGAATCCTTTTGCTAGCTGTTTTCTCTATAAAGACTTATTAGAAAAAATGTATTCAACAGCTCTCTGAAGGCCAGATGTATTTTCCTGCCCCTTTATGAAAAACAATGCAGTCATTTATGAATAGATTCTCCACTTGGGAGGGCGTGCTTGTAATGGCACCCCTCCTTGGAGATTCAATGACTGGCTGGAAGTTCTGAGGGAGAATGCATCTGGAAAGATGCACCCTAAGCCACTGTGCCCATTCTTTGGAGCAAGATGGCAAGAGTTTATCCTTTCAGGACACCAGGGTTTTGTACCTCTGTCACTGGAGCAATTCCACAAATGAGATAAGGAATGTGACCTAGTGTTAGTACTGTACAAACCTAAAGAAACTCTACAAAATCAAATATATACATGCATTCCTGTTAAATCTAATTGGACAGAAATCTCTCCACACACTTTTTATAATTCCTTCAGGGGACATACTTAAAATATTGATGGAAAGAAGTAGTCACTGTCTATTGTATGATGTATCTGTAAGCAGCCTGTAAGTAGCTTATATAAACACTTGACCTATGGTTGTCCTTAATAATCACTGTTTTGAGAACTGTAATGTCACCCTATCTGTTGAATTATAATTAAGACTTATTTTAAAATAATTGCATGTATCTTCACTTATCTGGGTGTTATCTTGTTCATATCTTACTGATGCAAATTTTAGATGTTTCAATATTATAATTTGAAAGGCTGCTTCCATACCTACAATCATGCCTGTGTAAATCAAAAATCTACATATATTTATCAGTGGTGAGAATTCAAAATTTAACTAAAAGTCATAAAAAAGCTTAGCTCATGAAAAGAGCTCTAATCTAACCTCAATGCAGGGAAATATGGTCTGCACTGAGAAAGTTACTTTCTTCTGTAGAACTAAGCTTTTCTATCCTTCAGCAGCTGATCAGAAGGTCAAATAGTTTTGATATGCATTTCAAATTTTGAATAAATATATTTGTGACTCTTAGATGACTTCAGTTTCTCTGAAGAGTCATACAGCCAATTTGCCAACTATGAGCATTCACAGAAAACATATGTTAGTCTCCAACCCTAATTTTCTGCATATGGATACTTGAACAAGGGGCAGGATACAAAGCCCATTGTAATCACCCAGAAAGACACCCACTGACGTCAGCTGCCTTTCTTTTATTGGTTTCTGGAAATATTAACTTAATTTTTCAATCAGGGAAAAGAAGTTATGAGGCTTTTGAAATTTTATTTAAAATCTGCCTAATCATGACTGATTCAGAAATGTACAGCATGCTCTGAAAATAATTTGATATTTTATTGAACTCAGAGTTCAAAGGTGTATTTTCTTGCATAGAAAAAAAACAAGAAAGAATTCTCTGAATACTTAACTGGCAGACCAGACCCACATTAACATTATTATAAACAAGTCTGTTTATAATAATGATTTGTATATGAAGAAGCTCAAGACCTGTTTTCTAGACCCACAGTGGCCTTTACTTCCTAGTAAATATTGTAAATGTTCTTTTGCTTTTGCATTCCTTAGAGTGGATCTGTTTTAATTCTCTTGTATTTTAGAGATTCTTCTGTAAATATGGTCAAACGATGTTATTGTACTAATTCTCAATGAAATTGTCTGTTCTATTGAGTGATACAGATGTCTTAAAAAACCCATTGAGAACAATACCCCTCTGTCAGCTGTTGACAGTAAAATAACTGAAAGCTGCTGTCTTCTTTACTGGTGCCTCCAGTCAGTTCTCTGGATCTGAACCATCACAGCTCTTCTTCCAGTGCTGCTGCTTCCAGCTGTACAGAGCCACCTTTCTGCAGCAGCCTCTCATGTGGAGCAGGTGATGGAACCAAGCTGTTTCAGCCAGCTCTGACCATTTACTTCCTGCAAAAGTGAGAAAACAAGACCTTAAACGTTGAGGCAAAACAATGTTCAGTTTGATTGAACTGTTTTCCAAAACTGGTTAAATTAGCTGCTCCTAGGTTAATTTTTATGATGGGGCTGGAACAGATTAGGAGTGTATAAAACTTTACATACCAACAAGAGTTACTTTTCATAAAATGAAGAAGCTGTCACCAATGCTGACTCTTTCTTGCAATGCTTCCTTTTTATTATACTAAATCTATTTCCCTGACTCTCTTGTCAGATGAAAAATTGCTGTGCCCTTTGTTTTCCATGTGCAATTAATTAACTGTCCTTCAAAGGCTCATCATAACATATGTAGAAACTATGGAAAACTAGATAAATAGTTAATGAATATCCTTACATCTCACTGGGATTTTCATTCAGCTCTACTAATGTTGAAAGGATTTCTGGAGCAATTCCATCCAGGAGTGGAAAACTCTCAAACACTTATATTCAAATGGGAAGAAGTTCTTAACTGGGAAAAGCTAAGGCAGAATGGGGCTTTCAATGAGTTTGTTATCATGGTGTTTTGAGTGTACTGTTTGTGGGCATCTGATATCAAGACAGGCAATTTGAAGAGTTCAAAACTTTCTTAAGGAAAACAATTCATATTTGGAGTGAAAAATTGCACTTTTCACACCAAACAGATCTGTTATTCCTTCCCAAGAAGATGAGGAGGAAAAACCACCTTCTCTCTTTTTAATGTACACATTTGTGAAGAAAAATGCTTTTATTTGGACTGTGGATGGAAGAGAAATGGGTTTAAAATCTTCCTGTACAGGCTTGAACAGAGATGCAGACCTCTTGATATATTACATAGTGTTTAAATAAACTCATCCATTTTTTATTGTATTCATCTAATAGTTTACATTTTAAGAACTGAGTACTGAAAACATATTTCATCCTGCTGGATGCCCGAGAATGGGATTTTTTATAACAGTTTTTCTCCATTAGTTTTTCTATGTGATACTACTTTAAAGAAAATTTAACCTAATGAAATGGAGGCTTTCTATTCACCTACTCTTGAATTCATTTATTTAGTATTTTTGATTAATTAGGGATCAAGCTTCAAAATCATAAAGAAAAAGTTTTCAGAAGTTTTGTCTAACTCCATTAAACCACATAAATCACCATTACTGGTACTTTCTCAGAGGTACACTTCTCTACAAACTGGAGCTGTTTTCTCTCTTATCTGCCAAAAATTTTAGGTCATTATGCAGTTAATCATTAAGCAAATATAGCACATAAACTTCTAAAATGAAGTTTTCTCCAAGCACTATTTGTGTTCGAATCAGCTTGATGGTGTTTCCACAGATTCTGAGAGGAGGTGGGAGCAGAACTGTGGTTTCTATAGCCTACATTTCTTTGCTGTGATGTAATCTGCAGTCTCTATCTATTTTAGAAAAAATCAAAGATATATGGATATTCTGTGAAAGTTCTAATTACAAAATACTTTTACACAAAAACAGTCAAAACACACAAAGTTACTGTTTTGATGAGAACACCATTCAAAGTGTGATCTGGCAGAGATGCAGACTGTAGTTCTACATAAGTCTTTTTACAAGAATTCAATGGTACTGCATAAGACAGAATTACAGGAAAGAGTTCCTTTTTAGCCTGGCTTTAATAGTAGGTTGAAGCCTTAAAGTTTCTGATCTATCATCACCTGAATTTTTCTGGGATCTTTCTAGTTTGCATATCATACCCAATCCCTGTGAAGTCCAAGTTTTTTAGTTATTTGACAACAACCCTTAGGAAGAAGTATGACATCTGTAGAATCATAGGATGAGTCAGATGTACAGAGTTATGACTCATTCTAAGTTTTTCGTGGAGTTTCTGCCCTCCTTGCACCAGCAGTACTGGCTTATGCCAGCTAGAGACAAAGCCAAGACTTTCAAGATAATCTGGGAAGCCCAGTTTCTGTACTTCCCACCTGGTACAAAGATTTGCACTGAGCATGGGCCATGCTCAAAATAGGAGTAATTTTCTTTTTATTCATACTCCCCTTCTGGTTCAGTATCATATAATTTTCCTCTAGCATTAGGAGATGAAATTTTGTTTCCATTCATGATGAGTGCCTGAGAAAACAGAAAGAATCAAGCCTATTTTTCATCATGGTAATTTTGGGAAAGTGGATTCCCTATTGTTCTAGCAGTAATATTTCAGACAGGTTAACCCTGAAACTTTCCTATGAAGTGCAACAAGCCAAATCTATCAATCAGAAAATGCATAAGAGAAAGAGAACACAGAGAAGAGAACACATGAGAAAAATCTCTCTGAGACCTCTCTTTTCCTCCAAGGGGGCAAGAAGTGCTGTTACACATTTGCCTTAAGGGGATTTACCTGAGGACTGGAAAGCCTCAGGTGTCTGTAACTGTGGTGAAATGAGTTGCCCTTGGCTGGACAACAGGTCCCCACCAAGGCCCTCTATCACTCCTCATCTCAGCAAGAAGGGGGAAGAAAATAAGAGAGAAATAAAATCCTTGTAGGTTGAGATAAGGCAGTGTAATAAAGTAAAAGCAAAAGGTTACATATGCACAAAGACAGAAAAAACCCACAAAAATATTTTATTCTTTACTTCCCATCAGCAAGTGATGTTAGACCTTTGGTCAGGTTTGGGTTGGCTGTCCTGGCTGTCCTCCTCCCAAGATTTTGCCTGCTCTCAGTCTGTTGGTGATGGGGGAATGTTGGACACACAGCACTGATGCTGTGGAGCACTGCTCAGTGCTGGTGTTACCAAGGAGCTGCTCTTTGTATACAGTGTTTTTTCTTACAGCAATACTACTACCTCAGTTCAATCAAGAAGGGAAGAGTTTTAGTAAAGATTATGAAAAACAGGCATGTGGGAGCCTAAAATGGTAGACATGATTTATACATCAACTCTCATTATTTATATCCAACATGAATTTGTTTTTGTCTAAACAGTTATTAATATATCTTTTTAACAATTGAGATAGCCAGTAGCTGCATCCATGGAATGAAATCAAATACTTGTTCTTCCAGAAAAGGTAGTGTGCAGAAATCAGTGATTCAGAAATCAGTTGCATTGCAAAAGTGATGTATACAGTTTCATCTGTAGGCATCCTTAACTAGACATAGATGCAACCTGACACATAGTCTAGAATTCAGACTTTCTTCCATTTGGCTGTATTCTGTGTCTCAGTCTGTGTACCTGATAAAGCAGAAGATGCTCAGATCTCAAGGCAGAGTGGTGTGCAGTTCTGATCATGACCAAAACCATTACAACTTTCTCCAAAATTACAGAAATATAATGTTCTTTGAAAGGGCTTTAAGATTAAACCTGGACAGGACCAGACATATAAAAAAATAATGCCCAGCTTCATTACACTGATCAGGCATGGGGTACTTGATATTAGGTGACTTAGCATATCTTTGTTTGCTGCTTCTTATACCTAAATAGATTTTTGTCCTCTTCCTTTCTCTCTCATGCTGATTTGGGGGAAATTTCAACTGTTTCCAGCTGCAATGTAGAACGGTGCACATAGAACACTATGTTCCATTTCAAGCAATCAGTTTTGCTTTGGCTTTAGAGTGTTTGGATTAAATCTGAATTTAAGGTTCAACTTCAAACCCAACCTTTTTATCCTTTCTTGATTAGTTTAGTTTATGCTCTTGCTTAGCAGCAGGAGATTAATTCAGATGTCTGCTCCTACTCAAGGAAGGTTCAGCTCAGCCCTGTTTTTGCTCTTCTTTCTTCACTCCCTTGAGTCTACATTTATATTCCAAAGCTGTTTTAGGCAGAGAATTCTGTGAAGCTCTTCTATCAGTCCAAGGGTAAATGAGCCTGAAAATAAATCTTTCAACAGATATAGGAAGTTCTGTTATCAAGTTGGACTCCATACAAATAACAGTGCTGTTTTTCTACACATACATTTAATAATGGTTTTGCAATAAGTTTTCCTATTAAAATACAAAGCTTTATGAAATTTTAAAAGGAGTTAATTTTACTGATAAAATAGAAATGAACAGTTTTATCTTTGCAACATGAAAAATGAAGACTCTCAGAAATTCCTTGTCATTGTTTCTTGAGGAAAGAATGTCATACATTCCACTCTCTGATTTCCTTTATGTGTCACTGCATGCTCATTTTCATGTATAGTTTATGTACAATTTCTGTTTAGGTTCAGAAGCACTCACAGAGAAGTAGGAAGGTACTCAGGGAGAGAGGAAATTTAATGAGGTTTCTTATAATATGAAAAGTCCTGTTGTCTAAGGGGGGGTTGGGACACCTCTGTTTAAAAGAGAGAAGGCTAAGGGAAAATGTAGGTATCGTCTTCAACTAAAGGGATCAGAGCACAGAACCAGCAAAAGGGCAAGAGGCAACTGTCACAAGCTGCAGGAAGGGAAATTCCAACTAGATACATGGAAGAAATAAAAAAACCACCCTTTTGTGCTCAAGCAGTGGAATGGGTTCCCCAGAGGGGTTTGGTTATGTGCATTCTGGAGCTGTTCAGAGCTTGTCCTGAGGTACCTCCTCTAACAATAGTTTTGGTCCTATGGCTGGGACTAGATGGTGTTAGGACCACTGTTGGAACAAGGGTTTCTTTCCAAACCAAATTATTGTGCAGGTTTGAAAACACAGAGGTAGAACAAGTATGACACAAACTTATCCATTTCACGGGTATGTAGTGTTCCACCACGCAGTAATATTAGGAAAGGACCACCTCTGCTCTGGGCTCTGGTCCCTTAAGAACTGGCAGGATGTCCAGCACCTAACATCTGTTCCCTGCTGTTGGAAGGAAGCTTCTGTTTGAAAAAATGCTACATATACATGAGGGTCAGTCCCAGCTACAGAGTGAGGCACCTGAACTTCGGTATTTAGAATGTGGGTTTACTTTTTTGAGTTTGGTACTTCACCACCTGTCACAGCCAGCTGAGTAATTTACCTAGGTCTAGGTGTCTATTCCCTTCCAAGAACCCTTGCTGGTGTCTAGATTCTGCTCCAGGAGTGGAGCAGCTGTGGAACCTGTGTCACATCTGTCAACTTTGTTTTGATGCAATGTTAATAAAAAATTATTTCATAATGACCGGTTCCTGTGACTGCATTTGCAAGCATTTGATAAATGTATTTGTCTAGAAAAGGTTTTATTTGGTCTGTAGATGGTGTCTCTATGCTGGAACATCGACATATTCCTGAGAAGAGAGATGAAGAGTACTCGGAATCCCTCAGGCTTTGGATTTAGGCCTTAGTCTGCATCAATTCCATATGCTAGTGGGGTTTACAGCAGGAGGAGAGAATTAATGTATTCCCACCTCCTCAGGTGTCTTTCAGATTGTTCCTGTTTAGATGAGTTTGCAGCTTTGCTTCTGCTGCAACAGACACATGGGACAAAATCTAGCCTTACTGGTATTTTTCATTTTGATAAAAACAATAAAAGCAAACATTTTCTTTCTTAATCCACAAGATAAATTGATTGGCATCCTACTTATATAACCTGTGCATATCATGCTATAGCTAAACTGTATTTCTTTAAAAGTAACTGTATCTGAAAGTATAATTCTCCAAAACCACCCAAGTTTTTTCTACAAGTCTAAAAGTTTAGCTAAGAAAACAGAATTATATGTACAGGGAGATGTTAGTGCTATGTCTCCAGGACCTTTGATTCCAGAGGAGCAGACTGATCTTTTCTCAATTTGTTTAAAGAGAAGCATTAGCATTGATTGCAGAAGTAGCCTTAGAAGGAGCCTTTAGTCCTTCCTTCCTTCCAGCTAAAAGAAAGTAGCATACTGCTAAATGGTGATATCTATCTAAGCAAGACAAAGGAAACAATGAGTAAAATATTTCAGAATGCTTAAGATAATATTTTATTTTCATGATGTATAGAGAGGTTGGTATGACAATATGTTCTAGATGTCATTTCACAGCAGGCATAAATTTCCATCTATGCTTTTTCATCCATTTGGCATCTCAGAAGGCATATAAAACATTCAGTCCATTATGCATTGGCATAAAATAGTTACAATCTGAGATCAAAGGTACCACCCACATAAAAAAAAAAAGAGACTTAAAATTGTCTTTGAATCACTCATAAATGTACAAAATTGGCCAGATTTCCTGTGAATAACCTTTCCTATCAATTTTGAAGTTTTCCTTTCTTAGGGTAATGACACTGTAAGAAATGTGTTCTGCTTTACATGTCAATTCTTCTCTTTGAGCCAGGTTGAGTACCAAGTATGACCAGAGGAGCAGTATGTAAAAGGATTCTTGTTTCATGACTGCATAAAGATTCAAGTTATTCCATTTAACTGAGCAACACAAAATTGTAGTGTTGGTCAGGGATTTTATCAAAGACTTATATTTCTGAGACTGTAATAATACTAACACTGGGTCAGCAGGATCACCCAGTAACTCAGTCATCAGCAGTAGTAGTTACAGGATCTCAACAAGTCACAAGGATTTTGTAAGAGTTTATATAGCAAAATATTAGTGAAAGGCAGTGTACACCAGTCTAGTCAGACAAGACATCCCTTTTGCCCTCAAAGCCCTGTAGAGTAGAGCCAGGGAGAACAAAAGTAACAAAAAGGTAGTTTAGCTTAGATGTGTGACAATCCAGGACTTGCTGTCATTCATGCCATATCCTGCTGTAGAGTTCTCCAGGAGGAAAGCAAGAAGAGGTTATTTAGCTCCTGTTGCAGTGTGTGACACACAGCGAAGCAAAATATGGGGAGAAAGCACCCAAGTATATCCAGACAAAAAGCCTGACTAGATTCCATTAGGATCAACTGTCTTGAAGAAAGAAATAATAAATATTTCCAGAAAATTCCTGTGGGAAAATCATCTGCCTAGATGCTTGCATTATGCTTATCACATTTGAAGGGATTACAGTCTGTCCCTGGGAGAAGTTTTCAAAATACCAGAGACTCAAATAGTGGGACTCTTAGTGATTTTTTCCTCCTAGAAACAGACTTTTCCTTGCCTTTCTTCTCAGCCTCATGCATTTCTAGATCTTGCTGTACAATTATCCAGTTGCAGCAGGAAGATGGTCATTGCTTTAGTCAAAGGTATAGGCTGGTACACCTCCTTCAGGCCATCAATGTGAGGTTTTGAAAAGTTCTCTCCTTCGGCTTAGGTTTTGTGAAGAGGTGGACAACATATCAGACTACAGACTTTTTTATAAAGGAGAAATCATGCTGTTTTACATAAGGTTTTCTGCTAGATCTTGATTAATTTAAAAAAAACCCAACCAGACAATAAAACCAAACCCAAACTATGTCGTATTGTGTTTTACTGTATTATCTGAATGCACATATAACCTCTGAAAGATGAAGAGAAAGCATCAGAATTCAGATGTTTTTAGTATAAGACTATTGCTCATTACAAGAATCAGTGTATCTATGTTTACTAAGCAGTAAAATACACTGTATTTATGTATTTTTTCTCACCAAGATAAGGTTTTGATCAACTTTTGGTTTTCAGTAGTTCAGGAGCACTTAGTTGCTTCTCACATGTTGCTTTTTCTGAGAAGCTGAGAGGAAATGTAGCATTCTAAAGATGCTCATGAGCTCCAGTTTAGCATGTTGGGCAAGAGCTACGAGGAAAAGGTTTCAAAAGAGATTTTAGAAGCTTGGGAAGGATTCTGTATTCTAGAATCTATTCTAGAATTCTATATTCTATTACAGATATTGTAAAATTGATAGGATAGTTAGGCATATAGGTGCTTCTTGAAGTGACAAATTTGGTTGATAAATAGCTTTGTGTGGAGATAGATATTTAAGAACATACATATTTTTCTCATTGAGGAAAAACATGAAAACAACCAACAAAATTTTTCCTGAGAACTGTCCAAATTATATTATGTGGACCTACTTGTATTTAGGCAGTGTAAAGACAAACTGAAAACTGATAGTAGGGAATCTTGAGAGAAAAGATTTGGAAAAGTTTGATGTAAAAATTGATGAGAGAATTTTAGTATGTCATGTTTCTTAACTATATGGAGACATTTTACCCACCTCTTCACTGCAATTATGTATTCTGCTGCATGAACTGAGTTCAGGAATCTGCAATATGAAGTGTTTAGAAGAGAACTGTTTTCTTATTTCTCTTATTTAACATTACTGGTTAATAGTTTTTTCATAAGGTATATTTACACACACACACAGACTCAAGCCTTTTCTCCTTCATTTTAAGAAACTACATGAAAGGGTAACAGACACAGCTCTAGCTGACTCCTTTGAGGATGCTTCAGGGGTAGTTTGTGTTGCATTTTGTGCAGGAATCTGCCAAGGTGATTTCTATGGTAACCTCTATTTGCATTCTTTCAAATGATGGTAAATCCTGACACATTCCATTAAATATTGATAGCAGTGTTTCATCTGCAGGAAAACCACATGGGAATATTTAACTTTATCTATTGTCTGAGACTATTCTTTTGTATCAGCAAGCTTTATACAGTTAAAATGTTAATTAGATTTTTATAACCATTTTTATCGTTCTGCTCTTCATCTAGATTGCTCCAAACACACTTATTTACAATTCCAAAATAGTTCCATTAATATTCCACAGCATCGTACTCAGAGATTAGCTTAATAGCTAACCTCAAAAATGTACTTAAAGGCTTGTGAAACACCTACAGAATCATAATACTGCAAATTTTATTGGCTAATGGCCAACTGATTTGTAAGATCAGATTTTAAGGAAAAGAGAAAAACCAGAAAGAGAAAGAGAAAATGGCATAATTACTTTCAAAATTGCATTGGTTTCTCAAACATGAAACAGTAGTGAAACTGTTTACATAAAGGATTTTTTTATTGGTGGGATGAGGTGGAGTAAAGTAGGCTAAGAAAAATGGAAAAATAGAGCACAGGTAATTTTATCTTCATGAGTGACACATGAAATATCTCCAAAGAATTAAAAAACCTCCCAATCCTCTGGAAAAATAACCTTGCATCACACTAAGGATTATATGTTCATTTTATATTAAACAGTGTTTGGGGATCTGGCTGGTGACTGTTTTCTTCTGAAGAAATTAGCAAACATGAATTTGTGGCAGAGGCTCTGAACCGCTGCTGTTTTGCGTTTCGCATGGCTGCTTACACATTTGAATAGTAAATACAGGCTGGATTTAAAGCACCACGAGGTAAAGAACAAGGCACCACTGCTGAGCAGCTGAACAAAGAGCCAGCATCCCAACAAGTGGTAACAGCACAAGCTGCAATTGCCATGACCTTTTGTTATTTGGTCTGCTGGCCTCCAGGTGGGAAAGGTTGCATAGCAGTGGGGAACTCCTGACCTGCTTTGCACTTTTGAGCAGGTTCTGTGCTGTGAGGTAATTACAGGAGATGCTTTTAGAAAATTGGTCCTAATATCAAGGTTTTCTGGGTTCCATTAAGGTCTGGAATCTTGTGCTAAGACAGAAAATTGAAAATATTTGATACTAAGACTGGCTTTGTGAAGATAAACAGCACTATAAATGATTCTAAGCAGTGAAACTACAATTTTTTTGAATTGTTTACTTTCACAGCCCACCCCCAGACCATCTCAATTACAGATGCACACAGTGGGAATTAATCTGTGTGTAGATTTCATAAAAATCATGGAATGCATAGATCATGTAATGCTATCTTTAATATAGAATGCATTATTGCTAAGAATTCCTAATCTCTATTCAGTTTAATGTCACATCCTTCTCTTTTTTTTTTTTTTTTTTTTTTTTTTAATAAGACTAACTTTCTGCTGAGATAATTTTGGAATATGTTGAAAAGTCAATGGTGTGATATTACAACCTTATACGATGCATTTAGAAAAATCCTTGGAAGTTGTGAAATGCTGTAAACAGTTCTCTCCAGCATCTAGAGGCTACCTTCAGTGCTCCTTTATGAAAATCCATCTGCAGTTCCTTTTTGATAGTGCACAACTGCTCAGAGCAAGGAGAGAATACATGCCTTTGCTTCCAGGATTGATTAGGGATGATGCAATGGGAACGTAGGGAGGTAAAGGGAGTGGCACAGGGGAGGGGGAAGTGACCTAGGAAAGGAAAAGAGGGAAACTTAGAGGTGAAGAGAAACAGAAAGAAGCAAGAAAATAATAATACAGCTTTGTGCTGCCAAAGTTGATTAATGCAAATGAAGTGGCAAGTTTCCAGAGCAAATCCAGGTTAAGTACTGTTAAGCACTACAACAAGGCTCAGAATCAGATCTCATAAGCCCTGTGGACTAGAGCCAATCAAGTGCTATGGGCACATGTTCCTGGAATCACTGGGCAGGTAATGTTAAATACGCCTTTGAATTGCACTCCGTATTCTGTGAGGGTTATTGCTGTAGGAACAGCACCAAGCTCAAGTAAATTCTACACACAGCTCAAGTAAATAACCTGTGCTCTGGAGAGCATAGCAGAGGCTGTCCAAGCTCTGAACATGAGCTAGCCTGGTCCAGCAGAACCAGGGCTGTTGCTGTACCCTGGGGGATGGAGGAGCATAAGGAATATCCACCTGGTTCTGATGATGAGTAATATTACCTCCCTCAGCTGCAATGAGTCTGTGCTTTGTCACAGAGCTGACCCAGGACTTGTAACTTTGGGCTCAGTGCTAAAGAATATAAAAATGAGTCTGAACACAAAACACAGCAAATCCAGTTTGATTGGTGCTGCACCTGCATGAATGGAATTTAATGGATCTGAGCTGGACCTGCACCACTTACCTCTACTGCAGCATCTTTCCCTTGCAGCTCACCAGGTGGCACCTGCACTCTGAACAGTGCTCACTGTGCTGGATGAGATGTGCTTTTTGCCTAACTAGCTAAGCAAAATGAGGGGCAGGTAAAGGTGCCTTGCACATTTCATCAGTCCTTAGCTAGTCATTCCTCATGTAATTTATTGATATCTGACATGAGCAGTACAACCACTTTGTTCATGAAATAGACTTACTATTCCAGAAGCAGACCCTAACCTTTTGAAACTATTAAGAAAAATACTACTAATTTCAATAGGGACAGAATTTACATATTGTGTTTTTGAAAGAAGAGGAAAATTGTTTTAATTCTAAACTCCCACAGGAATGAAAGGACTCTGGCAGTCCAGAACTCAATGAAAAAAAATCTATATGTATATATATCTTATAATAGAGGCATGGAATGTAGTGGCTCTGTGAAATCATGTCCTGTTGGTAGGCATAAACAACACTTGTTTAGTGGGATTTGGTAAAAAGCACTGCCACGAAAGCAGAGTAAATTGTTGCCACATTTTAATCTAAAAAGTTTAGAAGCCACGTTTTTCTAGCATATAATTCTAGAATTAAGCTATAAGTATTTCATTTATTCCCTTCTGCAAGGAAGGTGCTTGGGCATTCCCATGTAAACCTGAACATATATTAGCCCATTGAACTCTATGCTGTGGGGCTTTCCCCCACACCCAATGGATCATGACTGTGACCATCACTTTGACAAACAGTCATCAAAATTGCAAAAATAAAGTCTGATTGCTGGATCCAGGGGCAGTGAGAACTTTCCTTACCCTTTTTCTTTCTTTCTTTTCCCTTTCTCATTTTCTTAAGGGGTATTATACAGATAAGAACAACCAAAATGGCTACATATGTCCTTTCCATTGCATCCAAATAGTTCTGAGGTACACCTATATATATATATATATATATATATATATATATATATATATATATATATATATATATAAACACCAATCATTCAGTGCTATTTCAGTCTAATCTACCTTCAAAGGATCTATTAACAAGAGCCTGAGTTATCCTCACCTTCAGAGAGAGGTCATAGAACTAAGGAAGATAATGATGACAGAGCTCTTTAGGCTGCTACAAAATACTCTCTGAGAGCATAATCAGGCTGAATCACAGTGAAGTGGTGAAGCTCTGGCCCTCATGTTAAGTTTTCCACTGTGGCAACTGAATGAGCATAAGCTGTGCTGGTTGTACCAAATGCAGAATGGGAATACGTACCAGACTTCTAGCTGGTGTGACAATTCCATCTGCTCTGGGTTATGTCCCAAAGCTACATAAGGACAAGACCAGTAACTCATATCCTTTCCTTTCCTTTTCATGTAAGGAAAACCTGAATATGTGAGCCAGAGGTAAGGCATAGAAAATTCAGTCACATTTCTAGAAGAGAATCAGGAATTCAGGGTTTGTCTCTTTAGACATAGCCTAAGATAACTCAAAGTTTAGCACTGAAATCAAGCATATTTATACACACGTGGACCTGTAAGTTCCCTTGACACAGACAGAAAGATTTCAGACACTTTAGGGTCTCTGACACTAAGACTGCTTTCTAGAGCATGAAGTTAAGGAAGACCCACATTGCCCTGGCTGGAGGATAAGCAGGATCCCCTACAATGCCTAACATGATTCTTGACAGCTGTTTGTGTAACTGGACCCTGTTCAAGATGTCTAGTTTGGAGAATTCCCTTCTGAAGTCCTTTCTATTATCAGCCAAAAGTCTTCACCTGGCATTGCACATTTTTAATATCTTTTAATGAATATAACTGCACCTTTGTCCTTTGGCAACCAGTAGAATGGTTCATACATGAATGCCACATGTTCCTGTATTCTAGATATATATTACAGTCCCCACTATCCAAAAACACAAGTGTACAACTGAAAGACAGCACATGCAAAGTTATGCCTAGAGAAGGGGAGCCACACAGTATTAATTTCTGAGCATGTCTCATGGCACAAATAAGGCCAGAATGAGATTCTGCTGTATATTTTGAAACTGGCCTCATTTACCTGCTTTTGTAATAGAACATTTTGCACCAGGCTGTAACTGTGAATGATTTCTGCAATGCACCATGGCAGTGTGTTAATTCTGTACAGTTAGTTAAATTCTGGGAAGGAAATCAAATTCTGAAAATGTTATTTTCTCCCATGAAGAGCAAAAACCAGTGCTCCATCCATGATAGGTACTTAGTTTCACTTAGGGATACTATCCACTTTTTGTCAAGTTCCCTGCTCAGGCTGTCTTTTCTTTTAGCTAACCTCAAAGATGACCTGTTTTTTCTTCCTACTTTATGACACTTACACAAGCTGAATAGAAAATCAAAAGCAAGAAAGGTGTTTTTATCAAGGCACTGTTGTTTTTCAACTTTTCTCTTGTTTTTCTTTGCTAACAGCAAGGTGCCAAAAAAGCATCATTTGATAGACACTAAAACATGAAGAGCAGACATCTCATCTACATTTTTACGAAGAGTAAACAAGTGGGACATTTATGTAAAGTGGGTATTAAACTTCCCACTCCTTTCCCTCCCTCCATACACATTCTTTACTACTGTAGTTTTGTAAGGGAGGAAAGGTTACATGTTGTTTTTTTTTTGTTTGTTTGTTTTTTTCCCTCCTGCATTCCTGATATTTGTTTCATGAACAGTTAACTCTTTGGAAACCTGAGTTTCTATAATTTCCTTCTACTTTGGTGGAAAAGCTTCTTGGCTGTCTTTCTTGAGAAAGTGTCATGCAGGTGATGGTGAAGAAATGTGGCTGCTCTTATCTTAGTGCTGTCTGGTGTCACCCTGTGTCTGGAGCTCAAGTGAGCAGTCACTTGCAGACTCTGAAGAGTGTTTTACAGTGGCCTTACCTTGTGACACATGCTTTGCACTGCCAGCATGAGGGACCCAAGCCATCATCCACCCCTTTTACTCTTTGCACTTGGAGTGTTACCTTGCGCAGAGTTTCCATTAGTTCTCAAAGTTGCTACTGTTTTTCTCTGATCCACCTCTGCAGGAAGAACTACCCAATAGGGTAGTTCTTCCTACAGAGCATATCCATGGATATGCAGAGGAGAGGGCATCAGTCTTGCAATGTATGAAATGGAAAAAATCCTTCTACAGAATATGATATAAATTTAATTTTTTTTTTTTCAACAAGTCCATTTGGTGCATGCTTGAGAGAGTCTGAGCCAGGAAATGGAATAAGTCTCTGCAGACATGGCAGGTACATTTGGTGCAATAGAGGTAGCATGACAGGGCTCTATTACAGTAAATAATACAATTCCAGAAATAACCTATGCGGAACATATTGCTTCTGCTGCACATGTCAGGAAATGGACTTTGATCGATGTTGTTGCAACACAAAACCACATACTAAAACTTTTTAATTATGATGACAGTGTAAAAAGTGTAGATGGTGCTCACTGGCAGTGTTCATAGCCTTTATAATTAACAAATGGACAGTGCAGATTAATTCTGCATGCTCTTCATGTTTCACAATTCTTTCTAGTTGCTGCCATCAGCACGTATGGAAGCAATAAGGCACGAGAGAGGGCCTGGTTTTCATCACCTCTGGGGTGTTAACAGGCATCCTTGAGGGGAGTGATTATCTCACGATAACCACACCACCTGGAGCTACCATATTGCTGCTGTAGAAATTCATTAATGTAAGAGAAAAACATGTACTTTTGTGCTAGAGGATGGAGTTAGGAGCTCAGAATGCTAAAGAGCTTTATCAGGAGCTCTAGTTTGCCTCTATTCAATTCCATATGAGAATATTTACTAGGCTAACTGTACAGCTTTCTCAGTTTTGTAAACCAGACCACTGCTTTAACAATATTTTTGCAGCAGCCTAAAATGAGAGTCAACAGTTAGAAAGAAATGGCACAACCATCAGAGAACAGAAAGTCACATACCTCAGATTACCTCCTCAAGGGGAGAGTCTCAGAAGACATTCTACACACAGTTTTTCAGAGTAAAAAGCACAAGGAAATTACAAATCAAATTGGATAGGAGTGTCTATAATCTTAAATTTTAAATGGACTAATTTCTGTTCAGCAATGGACATGGAGTATATTTAATTTGAATTTATCAGAAAAGTATGGAATGAAGTACATGGGAATACAATAACTCATTGTCTGCTGTTCTCTATGATAATGGACCAAACTGTTATCTAATTACTTTGATGTTAATGGAGTCATACTCTGCCTGACCTCTTCAGTGCTGGATAGATGTGGATGTGCTTTTTCTGTCCATCAGGTTTTATGCTTCACTCTCAGCTTTCCTGTGAATCTTTTATCTTTGCTTCTGCTTCATTTCCTCTTCAGTAGGAGGGCAGATTTTATTTAAATTAAGAGTTTTAGTTCTACACTTGTAGGGATAATTTCTTGGATTTTAAAATCAGCAAATTTTGAAGAAACTGTTAAATTATTGATGTTGTGACCATCTGTTTCCATCCCAAGTGTATTTCTTGCCATTTCATAGAAGTTTATCCATTTAATGAAATTTGGCTTGCCTGTCACCCAGAAACAATAGGAGATACACAGAAAACATCTTTACAAACATCCTTTTGCTTGCTAATTTCTTTTTTATCTGGGCTTAGCATCTGTAGCATGGATGTAAAGATGAATCTTCCTCAGACTTTGTAGATGGTGGTAGGAGCAATATAGACAGTCAAGAGAATGTGGCCCAGGGAGTGCTAAGTGACTATGATGGCACAGAAGGGTTTAATTTACAGCTGTCCCCTGCTCACCATATGTTTATTGTGGTTAGCCAGCACACACAGAAGCTAAGGTGAGATCATCCTTGGGGACAGGGAGAACTTGGGGATCATTTGCTTGTACAGTATCTCTAAGACACTTGGAGTCCAGCTTTAGTGCCTAAAGTTGGGGAGGCAACTTAAGTTTGTTTTTCATGAGCGTGCAAGGCACTGTGAAATGTTAACTTCCCTGTTTAGACCCAAAATGTCTGAGCTCTAAAAAATACATTGGTGTTTAGGAGACATCACCTTCTCTTGCTAGGCTGGAGTTTATGGCACGACTGAAAAGGTATCTACTCTGTTCTATCATAGCCATGGGGCAGGAGAACAATAAATTGTTTCTTACATAGCAGCAGCAGTTCTTACTGTACACAGTGGTGGCCCAGACAGATTCCTTTCTGTGGCTCAGGGAACGGCTAGAACAGAAAGCTCTTCTCTTAAGGTCACTGAGTCTTGGGGTTTGTAAGTGGACTTGTGTTTTTATCAATGGTGATGACATTACATAGTACAAAGAACTTTATGACTTTCTTTGAGTGCAGGAAACCATAACAGAAAAGGAGTCAAAACCAGCTCGTGCAACACCTTATTTGGTTCCCCAGGTAGTTCCACAGGAAAAGACTTGTGAAAATTAGTTTTTTCAGATTTCTGGTGTTAGTAGAATTTCCTGGGGTATTTTCTGTGGCTGTTAATACGTAAGGCAAAAGAAAATGACTGTATAACTCTTCAATCTTGTACTTGAGAGCGTGGCTGTCATTTATAACATTTAGCATATGCAAGTCAAAAGTCTTGTTTTTGTGGCTTGATCCAGTTCACCATTCTGGCTTAGAAAAGTATCTATATAAGACACACCACCAGAGAAGGTCCTCTGGATATTTGTTTTACCCTGGACAGAGTCTAGGAGCAGCAGCAACTCCTGTTCTCTTGCTGATGCCACCAGCTGCTGGAATGGAAATATAATAAAAAGTAAATCCTGTTCAAGATCCTCATGCAGCTTTACTGTTATGTTCAGGATTGGAAAAAGGACTAACTAGAGACATGAGAGCTCCTGTAAGATTGGTACTGACAGGGGTTAAATGAGCCTGCAGTGCTCTACAGGGAGCATCAGCAGGGACCTGTCCATATGTTTGGTTTCTCAAGACTGCTGTAGAGCAGTTGTGTCTTATGATTGATGTCCAAAAGAATAATTTCTTATAAATTCCAGAAGTTAATATGCAGGAGATCTGGCTTTCCTTCTCCCACGATACCTCATGACAAGCTCTTTTGGATTGCCATGGAGTGTCATCACTTAGTTTGGTCCTTGTTTCCCATAATTTCCAGCTCCTGACTGCAAAAGGAACTCTGCAGCCTGGAAATATATTAGCTGATGCCTAAGGCATAGTGTAAGGTAGTATCCAGTAACCAAATGTGATAAATAACTAATGCCAGTCAATCAACATGGGTTTGTTGTTTCACTCTGTTACTGGTTTACTGTTTTTTTTTTTTTTGTAACTAAGATGGTCTAGACCTGCAGACTGTGTTGCCTTTAAATGCCACTACATAGACAAAAGAAGCCAAATAATTTATTGCATGGCATGTTTGTCCTTCCCAGATTTTTAGTCTGACTTATGTTATTAGTTTCTATGACTTTTTTTTTCCTTTATAAGAAGTGTTCAGACTTTCCCTGTGAAATACTATTTTGTTCAAAATCTGGTACTTGCAGCTTTCACATGCTAGATTATATGGTTCATGAGTTCTGCCATGTGAGTTTTTCTTCATTGTGTACCGTAGCTCATGGTGAGCTTCACAGATCTTGAACAGCTCTGCCTTTGATGGATGTTAGTACATTTTCTCAGTGGCTGCCTTTTATTAGTTTCAAAAGATAACAGTCTGTGTAGCCACACACTCAGGTGTTTATGTGTGTGAAGGGCACCAGGAGGAAAAATGTGAAATCTCCTGCTCTTTGCCAGATTTTGCCCTTCTGAATATTTACATCTACTTGGTTTAGTATTTAACATAACAGTGAAGCTGTAGGAAGCCGGAAGTGCCTCCCTGATACAGAGACAGGAACTGCTGAGATTGAGATTTTTCATACTTTCTGAACCTCCAAGTCCCCCTCTGCTCAGAAAGTTTTAAGTAATATTCAACCCCAAAGAGTTTTCAGATTAGTAATTTTGAAGAAAATTACCACTTAGTCCAATGGAAATTCTGAATTCTTTTGTTATGCCTGAACATAGGTTGTTTTGGATACTAGAGGAGCCCTTTCAGACAGCTGAACTGTGTTTGCTGCATACATCTGTCTCCTGATCAACCCTAAGTGGGAGTAGCATAAGGGTCTGGTTCTTGAGACTGAAGCCATTTAATGTGTACAAGAGCATTGCTGCATATTCTTGAGCACCATCTGCTGGCATTTTCTTATCTAACCAGTATTTGCATAATTGGAAGCCTCTCTCTTTACAGAATGTTCCTGAAAGAGGCATGAGCTGAAGCCCTCAGGAAAATAAAGTCTGTTTCTTATGCATGCTTGGAAGGAGGCCATGTAGAAAAGGTCTGGAAATGGCTTTGGAAAAGACTAGCAAGATATTGCCAGTCTATGAAAATGCCCTAAATGCAGCATAAAGATTTGTGCTGTGATGGGCACAGCCTGGAGTAAGGATTTTGGCATTGCCCATCACATTTTATTCTGCAGCAGGTGTGATACCAACCACCATCTTTTGCCAAAGTGGTCCCAAGCCAAGGAAAGGGACTGTAAGGGGTTTTCTATTAGTTTTTCAGCAGTCAAGATGCCAGATTTGTTTAAGGACCTCCTGAGAAACTTTCAGAGGAATGTGAGGAGGAGGGCAGTAGAGATGAGGGAAGGAATGTTAACATTAATTTATTCTGGCTCTTCAATGCATGCATACTCAATATCCACATGTCCTCTTTCAAGACCTAGAAACTCAATACAGTCTCCAAAACACATCTGAAGAGATTGTCCATAGTATAGCCCATAATAAAACATTTAAACATAGGCAAATTAGCTTTAAAATACTTATCCCAGGTGCAGATACCTGTGCAGACACCTGTGAAATCTTCAAAATCTTTCCAATAATTTTGCTGTTTAGCCTCATCATGTAGCAATGTTGACTAGTGCCTGTGTGCCAGTGACTCTGGTTTAGTCTCATTTCATGAATGTGGTAGTCCTACAACAAAATAACAAAAAAACTTATTTCTATATTACAGAAAACTAAACTGCTGCTATATATTTGCGCATTTTTATTATTTTAGCACCTTTAATGTCTCAAAATGTTATTCTCAGTCTTGTGGTGTTATAAGGACTCTTTAGTGGCACCTGCTGTATTTTGTACTTAGGATTTATGGCAATGAAAGCAAAACAAAGAAGGAAACACAATACAGTGAATGCAGCTTCCTGCAGAGGGCCTTTTTTTACTGAGGTTCCCTAGAGTTCAGTGGAGTGCCAGACATTCAGACATAGTGCAGTGCAGACATAGTGCTTCACCCTGCTCTATCCCTTGGTAGTTTTTTACACAGGTGCAAAATGCAATTATTAGAACTTTCAAAGGTAACAATGACTACAAGATCTGAAGCAATCATAACTCAAGAATATTTTTCAGACTTCTCTGGATAAGTTAATTTCTGGGAGAATAGATGTACATGAGGAAAAATATTACATAGTCACTATGCAAAATACCAAATCACTAAAAATTATTTTAGACCCATGATTCTTTTTGATGCATCTCCTTATTTCAACTTCAAGAAACTACCTCTTTTCAGGAGTTGAGTGCATTCCCTAGAAGCAGGATGAGTACTGACATTCAGTAACATTGGGTATTCAAATGATAATGCAGCTCTATTCAGATCCATTTAAAAAGAATATTTATTGAACTAAAAGAATAGTCAAAAATATGTACCATATTCTTGTTTATACAGCTATGGCATATGCAAGTTTAGATGCCTCTTACAAGATGTGTGCTTGTGCTTTTTTATCTACCTGATGCAGCTAGACCTAGCAATACATTTTCCATTTACAGGGAGGATAGAATAACCCATTAAATCTAGGTTTTTTAACTTTAGCTTTAACATAAAATGCTTTAAACTCCCCAATATTAACAAGTTAGTGCATTCAGAATAGTGCATTGTCTAACAGAAACAAAATTACAACTGAAATTTAGCCTGATTCACATCTCCAAATTCTGCATTTTTTTTCCAGTCAATTGCATTACTTTCCAGTGCAACATGTCACTGTAAGGGACTGTGGCAGTCCAACCAGTGATTAAGTTTGAGCTAAACCTTTAATTTGAATCCAAATCCTTCACACAGCTCTCGGGTTTTGTATCTTTTTCAGTGAATAATATTTTCCTCAGTTCTGAGAGGAAAGCACTTCTACATTGCTACTTCTATGTATGGAGGAGTGTGGAAGGATACAAGCAGCATCAGTATTGTCTATAGTCATTATCACTGGTAAGTAAGGAATATTAAGCTCTGACATCTTTAGCCTTCAGATAAAACTGCTCTCACAAACCAATTTATAATGTCTTGTGTTGGGAGCTCTAGGTAGAGATGGAAGAGATGTTAATGTAATAAAATAAAAAGGAAAGTAGATTAATGCTCTTTTTACTCCTGAACTTCTCAGTTGTACTATGCATTTATTGTCTTTTTCACTCCTTTTTTCTAACCAGTGTAGAACTGTGGAGTACTCTGTGTTTGTACCAATTTCCTTGTTGCTGAGGGTGCACCAACAGATTGTTGCAAAAGCAGGTTTCCTCTGAGGAAAAGGAAGACTTCCCTAAATGGTATTGATGGATGATAACTGTTTATGTGAATATCATTAACCCCTGTGTATGCAATGCAAAGTTTGCATTCAAGAGTTAGAAAGTGCATTGAATTAATGAACCTAAAACCAAACTAACTAAAAACAAAACCAGAGGTAAAAGAACAATCAGATTTTCATCAAAAGGTTACAATTAATTAGTTGTGAGACAAAACTATATTAACTCATCGGAAAGGTGGCTTTTTGCAAATGCCAAAATGAGGACTGTGTGCCATATGACTTCCTCTTAAGCAGATAAAACAGAGGTTAAGCTGGACTCAGGGAGACGAGGCCTGTGCTGACCCAAGGCCACTGGCACACAGGTGCCCCATAAGACTGCTCAGAGCAAGACTTTTCACAGGCAAACCAATAGGTAAATAATCTGCTTTTTCTTCTTATCTGAAGAGTGTGGCTTGTAACCTTATGTCAACTTCAAAGACATTTTGTCAGCACAGCGCAGCTTCGCTCCTGCCATTTAAGGTAAGGCAGTAAAAGTTTTTCCTGACTTGACAATTCTGAGACTTGCCAACCTCCCAGTTTTCTCTCATTAGAGGGGGGATCTAGATAGGCTGAATGTTTTCTTGTCAGTATAAAAGCTGCCTCCATTATTGCAAATAATAGACAGTTAAGGAAAATTAAACAACCTAATGCTACACACACACACGAAAAAAAAAAGCAAAGAAGAAAAAGACATTAAAACCTAGGACATTGTGGCAACTAATACTGCTGAATATTGCCAGCACTATAAAGCAAGTCTTAAAGCAGTTAAAAGTTAAATTACATAATTCAAGACTGCTGTGGCCTGATTGAAAACGATTGGAATTAATGAGAAGGCTCATGTTTTGTGCCTGCATTATGGAAGGCAAAGACCAGAGTGGAACACAGGCTTATATTGTTTAAACTTGTCACACATTTTTCTGCTCACAAAGCTGACTATTCCCCTCAGGCCAGTGTCCAAAGCCAGATCCATATGACCAAAAAGAAGACAGTCTTTAAGCCAGGTGCCATAGACTAGTTGTGTCCACCTTACCCAGCTGTTAGTCCAAGGGCTCCCTTCATTCCATGTCACGCCCTGTGGGGTCCTAAAGTGTAATTTTTGACTTGTGAGGTATTTTGGCTGATTCTTATTCAGATCAAAGTGTGCCAAATATGGGAGTGCAGCTATGGCTTCACCTCATGAAAGTGACTGTGCATGCTGCATTCACTGAGTGGTGGCAAAGTGACAGCAGGCAACCCCTGGCTGCACCTGTGAAACAGCACCAGTTTTAGCAGAACATTGACATGCCAGCAGAGTGGGTCAGCACAAAACCTGGTCCACCTAAGTTCTTCCCCACCTCTGTACTAAATGCTGAGGGACTAAAAGGGCATGAAGACTTCATTTTGGCACCTGCACAACATCATATCTCTAGATTGGGTTATATTGTTTTCTTATGGGCAGCTGGTGTGGGAGGTAGCCTGGGAATCGGGGACACTGTGGAACCAAAGGAGGGTGGAGCGGTGGCCGGTGGAAAGTAAAACGCCCAGGCTAGATAAGTGTCCAGCCAACCTCCAGCCAGTCAGGCACTTCCCCAACACGAAGTCAAGGCCCGGTGCCTAGCGATGACAAACTTACGGACGTGTGGCCGCAGTAGAGAGCTCCGAAGTCGCAGGATGAAATGAAGAGGCGACTCTCAGTTTCTTCAGGGAGGGTGGTTTTATTGGTAGGGAAACGTGCAGGTTCAGGTAGAAGGAGCTGAGAGCCCCAAGGCAGGGAAAGCCTCGGGTTTTACAGAGGGTGGGAGGGGTGAAAGATAGCAAATCAGAGAGGGATACATTAAGGATTGGCATGATCGGAGAACCCATCAAACACAGTTGCGGGAGGGACCCTGGCCCCTAACCCAATCACTCGACACCCTGGCCCGAACTTTCTAGAAAAAGAGGCAGGGGTGTCGAGTGACAGGCAGGCTGCCAGGGGTGGGGAACAAGAAAGATACATTTGGTAACCAAGACAACTGGGGAGGGGTTTGGGGATTGACACAAACTGGTAACAGGGCAGGACCTTCTGAGAGAACAATGGGGGGAAAACTGAACAAACATAAAACACACCACAACAGGAGGGTAGCTGCTGTGGGGTGGCAGGTGTACCTTAGTTTCTAGAGAATGGAGTGGAGATGCCAACCCCTGTGCTGGTGGAGCTCCCAAGTCACTTGTAAAGTGGGAAAGAGCATCCCAGAGCCTAAAGTAAGCTTGGTTGGTGAGACATAAGACTAGCAATGGGGAGGAGACAGATGCCTGTCCACATCCATGATACCCAAAACCTGCCACTTTTCTAGGTCCTTCTTGGTCTTTCCTGGTCCCCATCCTGAAGTCTTAGACCTGTTGCTCAACTGTCTCAATACCTTTCTTTTTCTTCTGCAGTACTACTGCTATATCAAAATCAAATTTTGCTATCCTTCTTCCTCCAGACACCATAAAAAGAAGGAAATTACTTTCTTTCTTGTTAGTCTTGGAACAAAATTAATCTATACATATTCTGCTGAAGAGCACTGAGTGGCTCTGGAAAAAAATCCCTGTCTACCTTATAGCTAAGCACAAAGACACTTCTAAGCAGGGTGTAGAGCTTGGATGGAGGGAGATTTGGGCTGGCACTGAGCTTTACTGCATTCTAAAATAAGAAGGTTCTCATCATGACAACAGGCTGTTTCTGTGTCTGGATCTGTCAGATCAGGGTCTTATCACTGAACCTCATCTTGAACCTGAATGGGAAATTCTTGTCCCAAACAAACCCTGCTGAGAACAGGCTGGTACTTATGATCTCTGACCCTTTCCCCAGATAATCTATTCTGTATTCCAGTAAAAGCAAGTTGCAAGTGTCTGTGATATGTTCCAGGAAATCAATGTTTTCTTGAGGAAGTAAACTAACTTTTCTAGGTCCTCTGCCCTTGTCTGGAGTTGGAAAAGACCTCAAAGAATATGGAGTCTGACAGCCCACACTGTCAAGTCCACCACTAAAACATGTCTATAATGCCAAATCTATGTCTTTAAATACCTCCAGGTATAGTGGCTCAACTAGTATCCCGGGGCAGCCTCTTCCAAGGCTTGAAAACCTTTTCAGTGAAGAAAATTTTACTAAAAATGCATGATCACACTCCTCTTCTGCTCTCCCACAGCCCTACTGGGTGCTGGCACACTTTATGGAACTCCTCTCACATTGTTGGGGAGGCAGGGAGGAGTAACAAAGCCCCCTCAGGTGCACTGAGGCCTTTTCCATTGATACTGTCTTTGTTCAATGCTTCATTTTAAAGTTCATTGTGGATTGACTGGGGAGCACATTTCATGACTTAATGCTTCTGAGTTTAACAGGTCTCTAAAGCCACCAGTGCCCTTTAGGCTACAAGAGGAATGTTGCTGGCAGATTTGTTTCATAGGATGCCTTTAGAAATCCTCCCTCTAGCCCCAACAATAACTTACTAAGTGAGAGGGATGGGAACTGGGTTTATGCTGCTGCTGGTTAGTACAAAACCTTCCCATCAAAGATACATTACCATGGAAATCCAGGATTTAGTGGGTCATTGGTAGTAAGGTAACCATCAGAAAATGCTACAGTTTGGCATCACAAAAGTAGCCTCAATCTATGAAGCTTAATCTTGCATGCAGTGATTCATAGGTACACCATGAAAAAAAAAAGTGTCTCTGCAACAGAGAAGTAAGGCTGCTGCAAAGGGGGGGAAAAATAATCTGGGTGGATGAGAGAAGAGCAATGAGCATGTATCAAGGAAAATTCAGGCTGGATTTGAGAAAAACCTTTTTAATGGTAGAAGTAGCGAAGCACTGCAATAGATTTTCTGGGGTGGATATGGATCTGCAGAACTGGAAATCTTTTAGAACTGATGAGACAAAAATATATGAGATGGGACATCACTGAAGCTGATCTTGCCATGGCATAGGGCAAGCTAGATGATCCCCTGAATTTCCTTTAGATTATTTTTATCTAAAAGTGGAGTTTTTATTGCATAGCTCTTGACATTTTATGCTTTGCTTGTAGTGCTGCATTCTGGAAACAAGGACTGTAGCTGTCACTTCACACTGTGATTCTGAAGATGAATTCTAAAAGGTGGCTAATCAAAAAGAAATAAAGTAAGTCCAAAGGAGGAAACAGTGATTTGAGCCATGCCTGTGTTTGTGAATATTTTTTATTGACAAAACTAGAGAAGTCCAAAATATAGTGTAGAGGAACTTCTCTCTGGTGAGTGTTAAATACTGTCATGAAACTTGTACTCCAGTAAGAATTAAATTTTGCTAGAGGCAGAGATTTTTAAAGGCTTCCCACTGCCTTAAAAACATGGAGGCTGTTGTCTATGCATATTTATTTATCCCTTTTTCACCAGGAAAACACTTTTGCAGTCATTACAGCAGTGCTTTAGAGAGTTTAATATAATTGAGATGCTATAGGCAGGAGAAAAAAAATTGTGTTTTGGAGGTGGAGCTCCCAAAGGAAACTGAGTTCTGGCTCCAGCTACATTTTCTTGCTAGAATCCTGCTTTTTAGATAAATGTCAGACAGGAGCTCGAAGCCAAAAATAGAAACAGATGATGAAAATAATTCTAATCGCTAAAGCAAGATACAGAAACAGCAGAATAGGAAAGTGGTCCTAGGTGGAGCTAATAAATCCATGTCTGACAGCCAGAGACATTAGGTTGGACAAATTATATGCTTTTTATCCAGAGAGATTTTTTGAGCAAGACTTGAGGTTTTAATGTGATTGCCTTCTTGTGACAATTAGAAGGAACTGCGTTATTGTTGCAGGGAGAGGGCACTGAGCAAAGGGCACTGAGAGCTCAGTCTTCCACACTGCACTTGAATCACCTTTGGTAGCAAATTGTATGCTCCATTTTAAACAAGAAAATAGAGGGAAATCACAATAGCTGAGAAAGAATGGAAGCATGCACAGGCTCTTCTGAGTGTACTGAAAGTCATGCTAAGAGAATGGCTAAAAGACAGTAAGAAATAAAAATGACATGTCCTATTTACATTTCTTTGTGTATTTTAAAATACAGTTGTTCTATTCCTATATTATTGTTGAAATACATGGATGTTTAAGTCACAGGAATAAAACAACACAAGAAATGTAACCCCTCCTTCCCCTATACCCTTCATTTCAGCGATTAAAGTAGTGTGGATACTTTGATGTTTTAAATTCTAATTCCTTTGTTGTGATTTTTATGGTTGCTTTGAAGGTTACTTTGTTGCTTTTTTTGTATTTTCTTTCCTAATAGTTTTATCAAGAGATGCCTTCTATTACAGCTAAGGCACTTAAAGGAAATACATTATTTAAATGTGAAATGGAAAGAGAGAAAATGTAAGACTATGGTGTGTTTGTCATTCACAGACATAATAGAACAACTCAGAAGACAAAAAAAAATAATGCAGGCAATGACATACTCTCTTATCTACTAGCCACATCCAGATGTGGTCCTTCCACCTTTAACTAACACCAGCTTTGTTTCCAGAATACAAACAAGTGTGTGGCTTATATCTATGTATTATGAAGGGGAAAAAAGCAAGGCACTGATTTAAAAAAATGGCTGAACAAACCTACGGCTTCTGACAGTCGAAAAGAGTCTTTCTTTCTGACTGCTTCCATGCATTTTTACTATGCCAACCATTCTCAGCCCAATGCATTTTATTATAATAATAATTGTTCTTTATTGCAGTAACATGTAAGGATTCCAAATAGGGTTCAAGACCCTATTATTCTAGGCACCATCCATGTGCATAATAAAACCATCTCTGCTGTAAAGAGCTTACGATCTTGACATATGACAAGGCATAACAGTAAAAGAGAACAAACAATTGCAGGGGAGGGGTGGAAAAGAAGCTATCAAGAAAGCCAATACAGAGGGTGTGCTAAGTAGCAGTGTCTGAACACTAACTGATTAGCTATTGTCAAGGGCTTTGTATAATCTGTGGAAATAGTTTTTCACTGTGCCTTCTATATCACTTAGTTTCCAGTTTATAAAATGCAAATGTGGTTGTTACACCTTTTGAATAAACTGCAGGGGGGAGTGGGGAAAGGAAAGCTGAAAGATGGAAAGGATACAGGATCTCTAAAGAGTAAGGATATGGGAGCTTGGTGCCAACCATACCTGATACCTGTACCCAAGTACATATAGGGAAATTTCACTACTTTAATCTTTAAAAAGTCTAAAGGAAAGTGGGATCACTTTTGATGTTAATGCCTTTACCTTACACATATTGCAGGCATGGAAAAACAATGCATATATGCACAGTTTGTGGGTGAAGTATTTTATTTTTCCCCCTTGTTTAAGAGTTCTTAAATAATGAACATAGTAATTTGGATGCATGGTAAAAAGAGGCTGAAATAGCTTCTTTGACTGAAATGCAGAGATCGAGATCTCAATTTTCTTTTCCTATTCTTGAATTACACAGTCATAACACCCCTTCCCAGAACAGAATTTATATGGATTTCCTATAATACACATGGATGCTAGCATCCTGTAAATTTTCTGCTAGTCAATTATTATGTGAGCATATAAATGAGAATGGATTACCACAGAAGATGTGAAAGTAGAAATAAAGATAGCTGCATTTTTTTTTTTTGTCTCAGCAAAACCTTAAGAGAAACTGTAAGTATTGGCAGTTCCTCAGTTTAAGCTTTTAAATGTAATGTTTCAGAAGTATAATTACTTGCTTCTTTGAAGGAAAAAAGAAATTGTGGAAAAAAAATAGGTGGTAAACAAAGTACATTAATATTCCAAGAAAAGATGTCATTTAATAATATTTCTCCAGGATGCATATAGAGAATCAATATAAGATTATGAATTCCTGGCTGGGCCAGGAGGGACTGTGCTCAATGGAGAAATTCTGTGATGCCTTTGCAAGTTCATGATGGTTCAGACAGGTCCCTAAACTTTTCTGTAGTTTTCTCCTTTGCCCAGGCAGCACTGCCTTTTCCTCACTGGCACAGATGCATTTTGCCATCAACACCCCTTTGAGTGATGCTGCCAAGAGTTTCCTTGTCACATGCAGCTGCACAGTGAGGGTGGAGGTGCTGGAGGTGCCTCACACAGACTGTCAGGTGCCTCATGCTGAACTGTGCTGAGGATCTGTTGGCTGTGGGGTGGGAACACCAGGCTGGGAGCTGCGACTGCTGATGCCTCTTGGGGACCAGGACACTCCAGTGAGCTGCCTTGAATATGAGAGGATTGAAGATGCTGAAGTGCCTGCAGAGCTGAGGAGACAGTGTGGCTCCAGGGGGACATGCCTGTGGTGGTGGTAGCAGTGAACAAGGCTCAAGGATCCAGTTTTTAATGGATTGAGCCAGACATGGACTGAGCCACTTTCAGGAGAGCATGGGTTGAATTTAGGCAGTTAGTCTGCTAAGTATCCTGGAGGTGGACTTCTCCAGAGGAACATTCAGAGCAGACTCATGTACTTCCTCTCAATCTAAATTCTGTGTAGGCAGTATAAAATTACTCAGCCCTGTCTCTGGGGAATGATCTCACTGAAAGTGAATCCCACAACTTTGTCATCTTGTTCTGTTAATATAGTTAGCATAACATTTTACTATATGTTAGTATAAAATTTACAATAAAACAATGTTTGCAAGTAGCTTTTTTGCTTTGGATGATGAGCAGGGATATGGTTGTGTAACCATTTGTGTTGTGCATCCATTCTCCACAGGAGGATATCAGAGAATGGCCTTCTCAACTCCAGTAACTCTTGCTATCAACAAGTTTTGCCCCAATCCAACATAGCCGTCACCTCCAGAAATCAGTGATTATTGTGAAGTGCTTTTCTCCTCCCATTGAATTCCAGCAGCTCTTTGGCAGCTTAATCCAGATGTCCTTTAGGTGGGTAAAATAAACTGTGATGAATCCCACCTTGGTGCTGCCTCCTTTGAAAGGATGCAATGAGTAATCAGCAGAAAGTCTGTGGCAAAGCATCACGCCTTTAGAAGAACTTTTCTGAAAAAGCTTCAGCTGGAAAACTGAAATGCCTGGTGTCTCCATGTCTCTGGCTTAATGCACTAAAAGCATTAAATATATGAGTCTTAGCTTTTGCTATTCTCCTATATTTTTTTTCTGGGTAGATCAGGTGCTGCCTTCTTTGAGGTGATGGCTTTGATGTATCGTTAGCGTTGTTATTTACAGATGACGTGGAGAGCCTGGGGAACCAAATCCAGCTGAGCACTGCACCAGGCAGTGGCTGGTCTAGGAGGCAGGTACTGCAATGGTGACTCTAGCTGCCATTTTCTCAGATTTACCCTTTCATACACAACTGTTTTGCTTATGAATTTAAAGTTTCTCTTTTCTGTTTTCTGTCTCAAACACACACACGCACACACACAGGTGTACACAGATATGTACATATAATCTGTATATGTGCATACACATGTGCTTTTTCCCTGAATCTGTGAAACAAATATCCTTTTCCTGCTTAGCTGAATTGTGTTCCACTGTTTGCCGTCATTTTACAAGGTGGATTTTAAGAATTTAGCAGAAAAAATAAAACCCAGAGGGGAAAAAGCTAGCTTTCAATCCAGTCAGTGTCAATTAAAAGGGAGCCTCGGATGCAAATGCCACATCAGCACCAATTTTGTCACTAGGAACTTTAAGATCAGAAGCAATTACCTTCAATAGCACCTTGTTTTTATGTGTCTACCCTTCATAGCCTTGGCTAGTAGCTCGGCCTGCACCATAATTTACACTGACATCTAATTTCAGTGGATCTGCAAGCAATCTAACTGAAGATGGAGATACTGAGAGTGAGGAGTCCTGCTTTATCACTGCAGACATAAAGATTCATTATTTTTTCCAATTCAGAAAGTGGGACTTATGGGAATGAAGCTTTTTTTCATGTGCGTATGTGCCTGTTTTGCATATCTCATTACTTGAATTATTTCCTGGTTTAGGCAAATGATTGCTGCCTTTAACTAGATGATTAAACACTCTAACAGCTCACAAAGGAAGAAAAAAACCAGCCAAGTGCTACTAGCATTCAGTAGATTTACCATTTTCAAGTGTCTCTGTAAAATGAGAGCACAAGAAAAAGAGTGCATTCATTGCTAATCATATTCTTTGAAGTATAGTAGAGACCTGGAAATTTTATATTGTGCACGAAAGTAACAGTATTAGACTAAGATTATTTTAAGAAACACTTTTATCACTTTCTAACTGACAGAGAGGGCAAACCTGCCAGCCATGCAGGTTGATGTTTCCTCGTGAAACAATGAAAGAACCCCACAATGATGTGATTAATGACTTGCATCCATTTTCTCTGATCCTCAAACTTGAATATAGAAAGCAGAGCTGATCTCTACGCTATTATCCAGCCTTCTATTCAGACCAGGCTAATACCAGCACAACTTTTGTGATGCTTGTTCCCCAAGCCAAGAAATTTGCATATCACAGAGAATAAGGTTATGTAACCCAGTTGTTGATTTTGATGGTGCAAAGAACTGTCAGGGTTGTTTTTGTCACAGAGTGTGGTTTTAAAGTAGGTGTTAAAAAAACATCTATTCTTGCTTGTTATTTTACATGATGCAAAACTGCTCATTGTTGTAAATACATAATTAGTAAGAGAAAGTCTTGTGAGTTGTATGTCAGCATGTACCTTTTCAATTAGTGTTATGCAGATGGTGAAACAAGACAGTTGTTACTAAAGGCAACTCTCGCTTCCCTGTTTGAAAATGCAATTGCCCTTACAGCTCTCTTTTACAGAGTACTTTGAGATTGTTGTAGGTCACTTACAAACTTTTGCAGAACAGTTGTAAATGCCATAAATCAAAAGTTTAGGTGACTTATGCTTTTGGTTCATGTTCTTAAGGTCTGCCAGAGAAAGTGACCCATTTCAAATTGTACCAAAAGACAAAGAGCCTGAACACAGAAGGACATGAGTCTGACAAGCATTGCATAAGGACCACGATGCTGAGGGCAGTGTACTTGCTCAGCACATGACTTGCCACTTTTGTCCACTTGCTCACAAAATGATCACCATGATGGGAAGGAATAAGGAAGAAAAAACCTGCTGAGAATAGGGAATAGAAACATGGGAGGGAGAAGTTCTTACTGATGCCTGTAGTAAAAGTATTGGCTGCAGGTTCTTAAAGTATAAACCAAACTGATGAAGGGATAAAAAAGGACAGTTTTACTGCTTTAGTTTCTTGCCTTTTTTCCATGATGGGAATTCAGGTTTCTAAAGCATAACCTGTGGTACAGAAGTTATAGCAAACAAACAAATAAATACCAGTGCAGATGAATATACAAAATTGACTCAGTCAGATTCCTGAGCTTGTAGTACTTAATCTTCTACTGTAACACAGCTGAATTGGCAGAAGTGGAAATGTATTTGGAAAGTTCAAGCATTTTTAATCCCGCTGCATAAATTGAGCTATTAATCCTAAATTACAGGGAAAAACCACTGTTTTTTCCAAAGCAACTTTAGCACTTTCCCTACAGAAAACATTCTACCTAGTGTCATTTAAGTGGCCCTAATTAGTTTAGTCAAAGGAGTAATAAAATTAACTTAAACACCAACAGATGCCCACACAAAGGGCATTTGGAACCAAAATTATTTTGGTCTTTCAAGATGCCTTTTGTTACTCTAAGTATTATGCTGTTTGCAGGGAAAAATGCTGTAAGTAAGGAAACATAAATGGCATCAGGCCTAACTGCCCCTTTCCTATTACAGACCCAAGACATGCTGCCTTCCTGGAGAGCTAAGGAGTCAGTCACAATGTGTGACTCATGGGCATGGCTTGCACTTGGGGAGCAGGCAAAACTCATCCCTCGCCTGCCCTGCACCTCCACAGTGCCCACACAGGGCACCCATGCTCCAAATGGTCTCACTCCCCTCATCAGGCTTCATTAACCAGGTCCAAATGCTCCAGTCTTTCTGTAGTGGAAGCTTCTTCTAGATACAAGGCAGCCTTCTCAGAGCTGAAGCTATTGAGGCAGAACAGAGACCCATGACCATTTCACCTTCCCTGATTGATTTTCTCAGCAGTTACAGAAATGAAGGTCCTGAGAGCTCTGAAGGATAGCAAGGTCTTTACATCATTCTTTGGTGAACCGTCAGTCTTTCCCTTTGCTTTTTAGCTCTCCATTGACTTCTAATAACCTTTCTGAGACACCAATTTATTCCATTAGAACAGGAACTTTCCACATGAGAGTTTCACAGTACTTGAGGTACAAATTAAAGATAAGTTTGTACTACTGATTTCAGAGGATATAGACATAGAGGAAATCTCCTTGAGCTTTCCAGACAACCAGACTTAAACTACTTCCAGAAATACTTCCTGTTCAAGATTTTGAAACTGGAAGCTTCATTACAAATGAAATTTTTGTGCATATTTTTAACATCATTTAAGGCAGCTGTGATAACATCTTTCAATAACATTTTATATGATTAGCTCTCTTCACTGCTGACCCAAAGATGACCCATCATTTCTGCCTTCAAAACTTTTTGTTAAAGAAAACTCATTAAATGCAATATCCAGAAATATCTGGGCCTTTTACATTTTTTTTTCTTGATGTAAGTCCAGATATCTTTTATTCGCTACAGTAATAAAATGAAATCTTCATCTGAATGTAAATCTGATGCAGGGGTTTTAAAAGAATCTGGCATGAGACCAGTATTTCCTTAAAATAAATTTTGGTATAAACTAGTTCTATTTTATCTGCACTATTGCTTCATATTTCTATTCTTTACTCTCTGTCACACTGCTAATGTACAGTGCAACTACACTGCCTTATGTTTATTTATGGTTTTCTGAAGAAAGCCTCTACCTGCTTCCCATCAGCATTGCTATTGCTCTATTTTTCTTTTATAGCTGTTACAGCAGTTTAATGTCCTGTACTATTCTCCACTTTGTAGTCCAGGCTTTTTGCATTAATCTAGGAACATTATTTCTCTCAGAAATCATCCTATTTCCGACATGAATTAAATTCAGTAACTTCCATAACCTCCACTGACTTGTACACTACTCATTTATTTTTATATTATTGCTTTTTTTTTATTTTGTGTGTGTGTGTGTGTGTGTGTGTGCATGTTTTATTTTGTGGGGGTATTTTTTTATCCTCCTGCCTTCTGCACCTTCTTATCCATTATTAAACTCTTGTTTACCTGGCTTTTCTTGCCTCTTGTATTGAAAACAGATGTAAATTATGTTCCAATGATATTCTTAATTTCCATGTTTCCTCATAATATCTTCTTACACTCAGGTTGTAGAAACTCGGTGCTCCACCCTCTGGCAAGGATCCCCATTGTTTAACCACTTCCTAATGTTGGTCTGTGAATAAGATATTCCATACAACTTTACATTACCATACAATCTTTAGCATTACCTTGATGGAATATGCAGTAATCTGGTTTTAATAATCCTCAGATGTGAGTAATGTCACACTTGCCAGTTCCCTGTGTTTACCCCTATAGTCAAGAAATGGTAAGATACAATAAATATGTATGAAATACAAATATTAATTAGTTACTTAATATATTTAGAGAAAGAACTACATACACAAAAGGAAATCAGTATGTTAGATAATTTCTAAAAGGTTTCTTTCTTTCTTTATTTGATCAAACAAGCTGTCAAGATGGTTAGATGGACTTGCACACACAATGATTTATTACTCAAATTATTTTTCTAACAACATTATGTTCACCAAAGAAAGCTCTTATTTTGAAGATACATATTACCTGATGTGCCATCAATTCCCCTCGAGCTTCTCTTTAGATTCAGATATTCAGAATGTAAATTCAAATCATAAGAATTCATGTGAACTCTAACTTGGCTTGGATTCTTGTCTCAATAAAATGCCAAAAATGATTTATTGAGCTAACTAATTTTTATAAAGATTTATGTTCTTTGGCTATAGTTTCTAAAGCCACTGATTATCTAGGTTTTAGGCTGACTATCCTATTTCATAAATAATCACAAATATACAAATCACTAGGAAAATGGTCCTCTCCCCTAAGTGTGTGGGAATCAACAGGCAAATAAATATTCATCCTCCTCCTCCTCCTCCTCCTCCTCCTCCCCATCATCATCATCATGTCTCCAAATTTGATTTCTAACAAACTTCATAATTCTCCTTACTCCTTTTTTGCTTATTTCTATCTTTTTCTAGAAAATAAAACAGTCCTCTAAAACCACTTCAGACCTCACTCTTTTAATATCCACCCTAAAAATTTTGTTGAAATATTTTGTTCAGATGGGATCTTTGGAGCTCATTTAATCCTGCTCAAAGTAAACTCAGTTTCAAAACTGGATCAGAACCATTTTGAAGCAATTGTGAAAATTTCCAAGCATGTAGATCTGGAAAACTCTCTGGGAACTTGTTCCATAGCTTGGTCACTCTCGCCATGAGAATGCTACTCCTAGTCACAGTTTGAAGAGAAGTTTGACTCTGTCTTTGCAGCTCACTTTTAGGTAGTTGAAGGCAGCAACCTGAATTACCTCCTTCCCCTACCCCATAATTGCTTTCTTTTCTCCAGGCTGAAAAAAATGATTTCGTTTTGGTCTCTGCATGTCATGTGCTGCAGTCTTTCTAGTAATCAGCTGGGAGGATCCAAAGCTGGAGGCTGTTTTGGATGGAGCTTCACAAGAGCAAAACAAAAGGAGATAGCCACCTCCGGGACACCTTTGCTGCCCAGGATGCTGTTATTCCTTACTGCCATTAGGGTGCACTGCTGCCCCGCGCTCCATTTTCTGTCCACCATGCCCTGGGGCAGAGCTGATTTCTCACCAGCCACCTCCAGCTTGGGGTTAATGTCATCCCAGGCTCAGGACTCTGCCTTTGCCTTTGCTTTCCTTCACCTTCACGGGTCAGCTCTTTGTCCATCTGCCAAAGTCCCCTGCTACCCCTCCAGTGCATCAGCTGCTCCCCTCTGTTTGGTGTTGCTCATAACAAGGTGGTCCAATCCCAAATGTATCTGTTAGTATCAGTCCTTGTGCTGAGCAATGAGGACAGTCAGTTTTAACCATGTGCCTGTTAGATTCTGAACTGTTGACTGCAATTCTTCAAGTGCAATGGTCCAGCCAATTTTTCCCTCTCCTTGAAGTTTGCCCTTCCTGTCCACACCCATTCTGCATGCCTACAAGAGTGCTGTGGGAGGCTGTGTCCAAGGCCTTGCTAAAGTCAAGGTAAGTGACACAGACTGCTTTCCCTTTGTCTGCACAGCCAGTCATTTCACCGTGGAAGGCAATCAAGATTAATTAGGATAATTAAGGATAATTATAGATAAAGGATAATTATAGAATTTCTCCTACCTTCTATCAACTTCAGAGCCACATTTTATATCCTTACTTTTGTGGCTACAGTGCTATTCCAGGTTCTCTGTCTGCACTGGTGACAGACTTATTAATTTCTCCTTCTAATTAGTCCCCAGTTGCATAGATTTGACTCCCTTCATGAATCTCAGGTAGTCTTTTCCTGCTTCATCACTTCTTTTCCCTTGAAATCTCTGTATATCACCCACATTTCTCTTTGGGCTTCAGTCTTTAACTATATCTGTCTCCTGTTCTTCTCTTGAGAGCTCAGTCATTTCATTAGTGGTGCTGCAGCTTCTGCTGGGCTTTTCATTATGCTTCAGAGCTTCAAAGCTCTTTATATAGAAATACATTCATAACTTGGTTGTATTTACCCTTGAGTGGATTACTGGCACAAATATTGCTATCTGTGAACTTGGCATGGAGCTATGCAGTAGCTTAATCATAGCTATTAGATATTTCAAAAATATACTTTGATTTACACAGAGTAAAATGTGCTTTACATAGCTTACTGATAGGTAGGCAAACGTTTAAAATTTGTGCCCAAATTTAATATGCGAAAGTTGGGACTACACAAGTTGAAATGCTCTATAGATTTGTAGTAGGGAAAATGCATATCTAAATCTGCAATTTCAGTTGGTGGATGCACAGTTTATATGCAAAAGCTGCAGATGTGGGCTTTAAATGAAAATAGCAACCTGCTGTATATCTTGGAGTTTTGGCAGGCTTTGATTTGCACCTAGGTAATTGTCTTATACTGAAGACCTGAAGGATCATTTATAAAGCTTTTAGATGGTGACCACAGCAGTATTTAGGTGTAAAAGAGATTATTGTAGTAAATGAATCTTGTCTAAAAAACGGCAGAAGAAAATTTGTATGGCGTTCCGTTAAAAGCACAATGACTTTATCATTTTTCTTGACTCGGAATTTTGGCTGTAACTCTTCCGGCTCACACAGTTGCAAAAGAAAAAAGGATACATGGTCCCCTAGCACTCTATTTCTTTATCCAGAACCAAGAAATTATGTTTTAGAAGAAACCATTTAAAGGATGACCAATTTCCCTGCGAGCAGCTAGGCCTCCAGCAGTTTAGCGTGGCTGTGGCTGCAGTGACTTGTGCAGGTGTGGAGCATTGCTGCAGTGTGTCTCCCAGCGCTTCCTATAATTCCGTGCTGGAAACCGCATCGCTGACTGCCTGCTGTGTTCCATACTGTACTCCAGTGCTTGCTGCCATAATGGACATCTTGTGCTCACCAAAACAGTATGCCTGGGGAGATAGGTAGACACTTCTCTCTGTGTGCCTGCAAATGCAAACTGCTCAGACTTATGTGGTTTTATCTGCACAAGAATGCATAATTGAGAGAAGAGGTTTTGGCTGATATATATAAATATATCTCAATACATCATGGCATGTAAAGCATTCTCATTGCCCAGTATATTACTTTTGAAATAGATACCTTATTTTTTCCCGACTGATTATTTATTTCAGCAAAATGGTCTTTTCCCTCATGTAAGTGGATTATGATAGATGGGTAGAAAGTGCTGCACTTACCTCATGAGTGACTTTTCAAGTAACTTGAAAAGTTACTGAGCATTCTTGCTGGGGCTGACAGCATCTGAAGAGTGGGTGGCAGAGATACTTCTGTGAGTACCTATCATTTCATTCTCTCTGCTTTAGACAGTATCTATGGGACCAAAGTGTTCGTGTCTGTACCGGGAGAAAGGCGTTCCAGTCCCTGCTGTCTGTGTGGATCTGGCAGAGCTGTTGCCTTGCAGCCTCACTCTAAAAGATTCCTGTGCAGGGCCAGAACTGACATCCACCCATTCCACTGAATGCCAAAACCAGACATGCAATAAATGAAACAGACTGAAAACAGCTAACTACAGCTAAAAGGCAGAAAGGTTCTTATGGAAGTGCTGCCAAGCTGAAACTCCACAAGGTATAATGGAATGCAGATAGTTTTCTGTATTTTAAAGGACATGTTAAGCATAGTTTGGAAAGGAATACTAAAATTAAAGAATTCTAGCAGATCAATTGTATAAAGACAATTAGTACTTAAATAAAATTTAGTGCTTTTTCCATACACACAATCCTGCCTTCCTTTTTTATCAGATTAAATACAACTTTTTCCCTAGCAAGACCCCCTTTTTTTGTCTTAAATTGAACTTTTACACCCCTAACTAATCAAATTCCATTTTCTCACCTCGTTTTTTCACTTTCTCTTGTGCTTTTTGCACCAAAGAAAGACTGAATTATAAGTTTCCATTTTATTTATTTTTTTAAAGAAAAAACTCATCCTTGAACAGGCTTAGTCTGAGCAAGAATGTTAGTAAGAACAAAATGGTTGGTTCAAAGTTATGAGCATCTCAAAGAGGTTTATATACTGGGAAATACTGAACAAGTTTAACAGTAGGTTTGTTTCCAGTATTGCTTGGTGCATCTAGCTAAAACTAGGAGAGGAAGAGAAATAGCTGAAAACCCAATCAATCAAACTTAAGCAGTGTCAGTCTTACACTTTCAACACACTATCCCCACTTTTCTTGTCACTATTAACTATCACTGCTTTTTCTGCTAATGCTAGCAAATCATAGGATCCAGAATCAGAGGAAATAATGGTGTAGCTGTCCATCAAAGAAAGTGAGGAATTGGTTATTTATAAGAAATGAGAAGGCCAATCTGAAGGAAGTTCAAGAGTCTCTGTCTTTTCATCTGTGGCTGTATGTCATCAGTCTGAAGCTGAAATCTTTGAATGTCCAAGAGGAATAGTCTGAGTATTTCTCTGATTTGGATAATTAGGCCAAGATCCTTCTGAATACTTTGCTAGATGTATTTGAAAGATGGAGAGGTAGAAACAACAACACTGTGTGGATGTGTGACTATTCTCAAACTAACCAAATCTGTATTTTAACATGTTGGCATAAACTGTGGATCTAACCAAAAGTGGAAAAAAGAAGGGTGAGAAGAAAATAGTGCAAGAAAAAGAAAATAGTGCAAGAAAAAGTGGAAATATTGTCAAACACATGAATAGAAAAGATGTCATTGATGTGGCCAGACACAGGAAAAAAATTTTTTTCCATTACAGAATTTTGCATAGCAACACCAAGGCCTTGTTCTGTTCTTGGAGAGACACAATTCAGGAGTAATTTAGAGCTATCTCAAATTTAGACTGAAAACTCAGGTCAGGTAGCAAAATAGAAGACAACATTTATTTTTCTTTTGGATTGTTGATTTAGTAAATGACTTGACCAAAAAGTCCACTATAATAATACAGGAACACCAGATGAATTGAACTTTACAAATCAGTTGCAAATGGTACCTCTGTAACCTTACCAAATAAACAGCCACTCGCAAATGACTGGGGGGGGACCTGTGTTTTGAAAATACAGATTTTTCAAGTAAGGGCAGGGCTCATGCTAAGAACTTTGACCTCCTATTCTGATTTAAGATATTTTTAACATGAGAAACATTGCAGTACTGCAATGGATGGCTGCAGTCCGCTTGACTGGACCTTTGATTACTGCTTGATTTCTCAGTATTGAAGAGCTCACCCTAAAAACATATTGCCATTATTACTAGGTGTCCTTCTATCAATATGGGAAATATTTATTTATGCTAGCTATGCTATAGTTGAAATAGGATGGCAAGGGTTATGTTTCATTCACCTTTAGAAATGAAAGATACTGGAATGTGGAGGAGGAGTGACTTAGAAACCAGTTTCTCTTTCAGGCAGTCTTCCTAAACAAGAGAGTAATGTTTACAGAAACAGCTACTCTGGCTTTTGCACTTCTACAAAGTGAGGAGAGAAAAAATGCTGGTTCTATTAGGTTGTGAGCAATAGGTATTACCTGGATACTTTGCAATCTTTGGGGCTTTTCTAGTTAATAGGATTTATGCTTCCTTCTTTGCAAGATTTATGTTTCTCTTATGCTAAGAGATACCGTATTTCAGCGCTGTGAGACCTGGAATGATGTCTTACTGCAGCAATGAATCTATGCAGATGACTGCGAGAGGAGAAACACAGAGACAGTTAATTCATTTTGAAACCTATCTATAATTTTACATATCAGCCTGAATCTGAACCTATTTAATAGTATCATTTGCATTTACCATGTATGTACTTCATTACATTGGCATTTAGATTGATTTACATGATGCAGCCACATGAACAGATTTTTTTCGAATCTCAGGCTCCCTGTGGCTTTTTCAATACCTGTTTGCTTTGATTCTTTTTATTACAATGGCTAAGAGGTGACGCTGAAAATAAGAGAAAAAAGTCTTGAATGTACTTAGGACCTGATATGAAATGGTAGTCAGGGACACATTCTTTCTAGCTCCATAATCCACAACAGAAAAAGACAAATTATAAATGACACTACTCCAGCTGACAGAATGCATGTAAGTTTAATAAAAGTGGGATTGCTGATGAACTGGACCACTCCCTGGACGATGATATAAAAAGTCTCATCAAATGCCAGAGTTTTATTTATTAAAAGTGTTTAGGGGCCTGATGTTGGTGTTTGGGCCTTTTCTGGTGAATACACTTTAAGGATTCAAATTCTGTTGCAAGCTGATTAAAAATAGCACTGTAGTTATAAAATTAACTTGTTCATAGTATTGCTCTTGAGAATTAGGCTTAATTTGCCAAGATAAAAACGTCACAAATGTTGATGCATCATTATCTGAAATGTAATGCACACTTAGTTTTTATGTGGAAGAATAGCTTTAAAGAGCCAATTTGAGAAGTTGGATGAAACCACACCAGTAATAAATATGGATTGTTTGCAGTTGAAATTGGTTTTAAATTGCCTCCTTCGGTTTTCTCTTTTTACAGATGAAAATGTTGCCTGTTTTAAGGAACAAGCACCATGTAATATTGCTAATAAAAATATGGAGAAGAAAGAGATCAAAAAAAATTTCTCTTATAGGTTACTCCCTAGATATTACCTGTTTAGCGTTACCTTTTTTAATAAAATATTTTTAAAACTTTTTTCAAAGCACAAATGCCATTAAGTTACTAGAATATTTTGACCTATCCATCTGTTTTCATATTTCAATGGCAGTAATTCACCTGGAAAGATCATCTTCTTAACACCTTGAAGTTAATGAATTTGTAGTCTATTTACCTTGGAAAATGTGAACTATTTGAAAGGACAAGAACCCCCAAATGACCTAGATTTATTAAATCAAAATAAGGCTAGGCAGCTTTTAACCCTTATTTTCTGTGGTCAAAAGTGCATCTGATCTGGTTCAAAATCAAACAAATCAAATCAAGGTAATGATGGCACTAGTACTTAATGGAATCCACTGGACTCTTGCAAAATAAAAATATATGATCTTATTAAACATTTATCCTGCTATGTACAGTCCTAATCTTAAATTAGGTAGCCTGAAGAGTTAAACTAAGCCAGAGACCATTTACACCAGAGAACTATGAGCCACATTTACTGGTTTAGATTTTTTAGGCTCAGTGAATTTCGGTACTTTCAGGCCTTCTCACTTGTAGCTCTAGTTTCCTTTCTGTGCTCAATGGGGACTTTTAAGACCACTTTGGTCTTAAAACCAGTTCTCAGTGCAGTTCAGTGAAACTATGAAGACTCTGTTAGGTTCCTGAGCCTATAACTAATCAAACCTTAACCGCAGCCAAAAACCTCTACAAAGACCAGAACAATATGCAAATGATTATTTCCTTCTGGAACAAATCCTTACTCTGAACTAACACTTCTCCCAAGATCTATATACACTGTTTCATTGGATGAAACTTTTCCTTCATTTTATGTTATCATCTAGTGCTAATTTAATCTTCTTTAGCTGCTGTCTTTCCAAGCCATAGTTGCAATACCAAACCTAGCCTGGACAGAAATCACAGATTTTTCTTTTCTTCAGGTCAACCTTTCAATCTCCACTGGAAGAGCTTTTGCACCCAACAGGCTGTGTAGTTCTGCAGCTTCTGCTTTCTCTGGTGAAACTTACTCTCACTTACTATTCATAAATACCAGCCCAGAGAATCAGTTCCCTGGAAAATATGAAATAATATGTCTTTTTCTGGAACCAGACCTTGGTCCTTCTAAAGGCAGACATGACAACAGGAGACATCAGTAAGAGAGTTTTTAAGTTCCTATACACAAAAATCCTTATTCTGAATTTAACAAGAATCTCCTCTCTGGACCATAACACAAAAACACAAACTCTTTTCTTTCCTGAAATTGCCTTCTTTCTCACCCAGAGCTTTTTTGAATATTTAAACCTGGTGTTTTTAGTTGCACCTTCCCACAGCCCAAAATCTAAGCCCTAATCAACCTTAAAAATAATAAAATTAAAAGGCCCATGTTTTTGATTTCTGAAGTCTTCATTCTAGATAGGTATCATATACAGGTTCAAATACTGAAACTGTCTCTTCAAGATTTGCTGTTTTTATTAAGAGTTTCCAACTCACTAAGGAATAAATCTGTGTCCATGTGCTCATGAGCTTCACAGGATCTTAAATAAATCTACCTTTGGTTTGTCCAGATCTTAGCCATAGTTATGACCCCATCCCTAGGTTTTCAAACAGAACAGAGAGATGAGCAGGGAAAAAATAAAAGATGAAATTCTCTTTTTTTTGCCTCACTAGAACAAAATGTCTCAGTGAGTCCCGGAAGATAAAGAAATATGAATTTATGCTCGTGGCTTCAGGCTCTATTCCCAGGAAAGTTAGTATGAACCACAGTTCTACTCATATGTTAATAAGTTTGACATGTTTACAAGAACAGAGCCAAACAACAAAAGACTTCCAAAAGAAGCTTCCTTCTGGGTTGGCTCCCTGAAACCTTCTGCCATGCAGTGTTCTGTAAACATCAGCAAAGTCAATTTCCTGGGTTTGTACTTCATGGTGGCAGATCCATACATAAGTAAAAGCAATCCAGAATCTCTTGATTTGCAATTCAGGTATTGGAGGGTGCCTCAGTAAAATCCCCTTTCCATGCTTTGTTCTCAAAAACTTCAAGAGAACTCAAGAAAAAGAGAACAGTAGGGTTCATCTCTACTACGTCATCAAAAGAAAATGGAAATAGTTTCTCAAAAAAGATGGCTGAACCTCCCAGGATCTACCAAAAAGACTGAATCATAAGAGGAAAAAGTTGTAAGAACAGTTTGAGAATATATATATTTATAGGACTAGAGGGGAATTTTCTGGCACTGATATTTATCATAGGCCAGAGAAGGTCCATTCACTCTCTTTTCTACCCTACCAATGCTAGAGTTTAAAAATATCCTCAAGCCATGAGCTACAAAATTTGAGCAATTCTTTACATCTGGCATGGAGCCTCATCCTGGGTCACAGAATCCTCATAAACTGTGCAGTTATAATAGTCTGCATCTGGGAATAACAGGGCATTAGAGAAACTGCTGTCCTTGGTTACCCTTGTTGGACTAGAAGAAAATATTGGCCATACCCTGGAATGGCTTCCAGGAGTTCTTCCACAAACCTGCAGTCCCCAGTTTTCCTGTGCTTAAAAACATATTGCATACCCTCCAAGCTATTAAAAAAAAAAATTAAACTGCCTTGTGTTTTAGTCTAGGCATGAACCAAGATACAGGAATATTTCAGACACAATTGTAGGGTGATGGTTATTCATGATATGGCCACTGCTAAGCTTAGCATAGCACAGGCTTCTGCTTTTTTCCCTTCTCTTTTAGAGCAGGCCACAGTCACGGGGGAAAGAACAGGGAGAGAAAATTGTCACACAGACTCCAGTAATTGTAAGTGCAGCTTCTGACCCCAACCTAGACCAAACCAAAAACTAGAGACTTCAGAAAGAATATGCAGTGATCTTTCCCCAGACTTGGAGATGCAGGATTTCAGGCTGGTGCAGAGCAGTGCTTCTCAATAAACCTGGCATTAGCTATTCACCAGCAGCTATGTTCCCAGTATTCCATCTGCAATTTTAAACTTTCCTGTTACACTGTGCTTAAGAATGGAGATACTCAAGTCTTGGGAAGTGAATCAAATAGGAATTACTTTTTTGTTGTAGCACTAGGTCATATTTTATGTTCCTGAGCCTTGAAATGTCCAGTAATAGAGTAGGTACTTCATTCCCTCTCCTTACTAATCCTAACCCCAACTATAAATTTAGTAAAGGGAGCCATCTTGGGAAAAATCACTCACACTGATTCACCTTTTACCATAAGTTTACAGAAGTTCTATACAAGGAAGAAAATGAAATAGGAGCTACTTTCCTGCTCTGACATCTTTTATCAATTTGCATCACTGCCAAGATTAGGGGGAGGAAGAAACTTAGAAGTCACTGCCTTATTCCTGAATCATTCTTTACCACCTCTAAGCAAGTCCTGCAGACTCAGCAGGTTCCTGCTGTCCGTGACCCTGAGCATAAGACTTAAATCGGGGTTTAACAGTAAATCAGAGTAAACTACCACTCTCTGCCTTGATTGAGGTGCTTTAGTCAGCAGTAATTGTAGTTTTTAACAGACTGTTCTGCTTAACCAAAGCCCAAAGGCTCCCAAACTTGCTCACCAACTGGAAGTTTGGAAATAATGGTAGTATCTGATATGAGGGAGTTTTAAAATTAACCCATAACAAATCAATGTTTTCCTCTAGTTTTGACCCAGTCCTTACCCTGCTTTTAAAGGTAATGTTTAGTCAATGTTTTTATTAGATTAGATAAAAAAACCCAGAAGGCATTCGCCCTTTCAGAATCATCATTCATCAATGACTGATTAGCTTTGTGGGATTCAGAATTTCTCAAGACCTTCTCTGTAAACTTAATTTAGGCTTAATGAAAGAGTCCTAGTTCAGGTATCATAACATTAAAAATTACTCTTAATTTATAAAACCAGCATTTTATAACAATATCCATTACTCTGGTAGATACAGCACTTATTTCTAGTGCTATAGCCCTAATACACAGATCAACATTAGTGAAGGGACTGAGAAAAACTCCTTCTGTCTCCACAATTCATTCTGCTTCAGAACAGGCACCCAGGCATCTTTGGCAGAGGAAAGCCCTTTGGTTATTGTCCTCCACAGCTTGTACAGTCTTAAGAAAAACCCAGGGAACAATCTCTGGACAGGAAAACACATGAAGCATTTACCTTTTTCATACTCAACTTTCTACAAAGTGTAAGTCATACAAGAGAGAAATACCTTATTTTTCTGAAGTTCACAACGTTCACAACATCGCTCTTGGTGAAGGAGAGGCTTCTTAGGCATCTTAGTCTACCATTCAGATTAAAGTATAAAAATTATAAAAACTGCAGTTACAAATTGTACTCCTGGGTGGGGCAGGCGCTGCCCTGCCTGGCAATTGCTGGGCTGCCAGCAGAGCCTGTTTCTGTCATCACCCCTGCCCTGCCTGAATGTGATGGGGCTGGGCCCTGTTGGTGCAGTCACTCTTTGGCCCCCGGGGGACAGCTCTGCTCTTGCTGTCCCCTGACACTCTGTGCTCAGCAATCATAACCTTAATTCCAATTCCTCCTCATCTCGTCCTTGTTTGAGGTCAGTGAAATGGACAAGTTGATAAAAAAGTTAAGGTCTCCTGCATGTTATTATGAATCTTTGTCTGCAAACCAAATGCTTCAATCCCTCTAACCTAATCCATGGACCATTTTTTCCTTCTTGAAGCAGCCTTTGCTGAAGTTCAGCAGGCCTTGAGAACAGACCTTATTGGAATGATAAACTATATAATCTCCTCACTGTGAGTGCAAATGGAGTTTTACCCCTAATGGTAGCCCAATAAGTGAGTGCTGAGTGAAGCAAATGGTAATTTTCTCCTTCTGAAGCTTGTCTTCATGCAGATTCAGGGAACCTGAAGGAGTTCTGCAAGGAGGTCTCTTAAGTCTGTGCTGCTCCTTTGCCTGACCTCCCTCTGCACTCTGCCCTCAGTTAACATCAATCTAGTCTGGAAAAAACCCCAGAAGAGTTATCAGTTTTCCTCATTTGCCTAGTTCATGATTCTCAATGTACTATTAACTGTGCAGAATCTACTTTATATAACCCTGTGATTAACCACAGCACAAACATCAAGTAATAATATACCTTAACAGTAATAGTTAATCATAATGGCTAATAACAATTTTGCAAAACTCAGGTGTGCGTGTGATCCAGGTCTCAATTTTGAGACATGCAGCTGCGACCTTGTCTCAATTTTATTGAAAACAAAAAATGAACCTTTTGTGAGAGTGTGTCTGTTCTGCAAGGTAACAAAAGCAAAAACCAAGTCAGAAGTGAAACCACTTGAGTCAAAAATAGCAGTAGCTCAGGAGAAAAATACTGGCCTGAAGGAAAGATATAAAATTCTGAGAGAAATCATAGGGAGAAGAAGAATGGCAATTTAGCAAGATCAAGGATCATTCTGCTATAGGCAGTAACTTGACCTTATACTTGCCATCTGGCTGATGACTGCTGGTCAGCAAAGAGCCATTGGTGCCTGCTTTTGGAACGTATTACCTCTAGCTCCAATAATTTTCCACATATAGAAGATAACTCTCTTGTACTCATTTGTTATGTATAATCATACTTACAAATCTCCTTCTTTAACACAGTTAAAGGAGCTCAAATACAAGTGGTCTTCTAAAGAAAGAGTTTTAAATCTTCTAAATAGCTATCAGGAACACCAATTATAAGAAAAACACACAACAATATACTGTAAGTAATTTCTCTCTGTGGAATCTGGACCAGTCTTTGGTTAAAAAGGACTTGCAAGAACTCAAAATAGAGCCTTTCTGTCTATAAAATTTATGCTTATAACAGCTTGTAGTTTAAATGAGGGACCTAGTTATCCTGTTTGGCATTAGAGAAAAATAATGACTAGTTTTCTTTTCTGGAAATTAACACTTTCCTATCTCAGGGATATTGCATAGGCAAGTAACAAACCAGATTCTTAAGCCCCTGAATTCCTAATTCTAGAAGCAGGTCTTTGTTGATCTTTAAGACATTGCAAGTTCCAACATTAAGTATTTCAGTTCCTAGACTACTGATGCAGAGTAAGTCACTCTCACAGGATTCCCAGGTCACAGGATTGTTCTTTGGTACAGCAGACAGGAGATGATACCAGAGGGCTTCTGATGTGGCACTGAGTGCTTGTGCTCATTCATCTGATCTCTAACACTGCAGATTTTAGCCTTTATCCAGACTGCAACCTAACCTGTTTAACTTCAACATGGCCTCTCAAAAGCTGAGAACTAAAGCCTTTCCTCCATTCAGTGTGACAGCAAGTGAGACTCCTGAACCTCTGAAAAGCTCAGAGTGCTGTGGAAAGGGGTTGCTGCTTCTATCAGAGCAGATATTGGTGTTTACAGACAAAACCCATCATTTTTGAAGTTAGGTGGTAAATTCTAGCCCAACAGTTGGCCTGTTACTGACAGTAAAAATGAAGATTACCTGATTAGTTTTGAATTTCATGCCTATTGAAACTCTTTTTACATTTCTTTTGTAGATCTTTTGGGTTTGCCACATCAAACAGTGACATGAAAGCCTTGTCACATCAGTCAAACTTGCAAAATTCAAAATGGTGAAGTATCTCTCCTCTCCTTTTATCAGATCAGTGGCATTAAACTCTTAATGAAATATCTGCACATGTTGGGCTAATATGGCATTATCCTGATTTTTATTGTGATTTCAACAATGTAATCACAACTAATGATTAATGATAATGATAATGATTATGAAATCACAACTTAAAAAAATCTATTATTTGTACAGAGTATAGCTGAGTCTGATATTTTCAGGAGTTCTTGACACTAACAAAAGTAATTTCCTATTTATAAGTTACACATGCTGGACTGAAGAAGGTAATTCAGTGACAATGTACAGAGTGTCAATTGAGTGCCACTGCAATTCCAACACTTTCCCTGGGCTACAGATATTATTACACTGTTTAAGGTATTTTATTTGAGAAACAGGTTTGGAATAAGAATAGTCCAGGATGAAAAATGTGCATTTTCTACCACTAGGCTCTCAAAGGTTGACAAGGATACAGCCACACAATATATTGTAGTTACTATGATTTTCATACATAATCACTTTGTTGATATGCCTGTTGATTTCCAGTTCAGGAATGTCTGAGCAAACATATTTTTATTTGCACAGCTGTTAGGGGCACAACTATTTTTTAGCATATCAATTACTATTCTAGTCTAAACAAATGTAGTTATTTATAAATAGATTTATTTCCCTTTTTTTTCTATTTATTTAAAGAGAAATTTAAATCCTCATAACTAAAGGGTGCAGGTATTCACATGTGACTGATCATCATAAGCATCATCATCATCAACAGTAAATAGATGAAGTGAGCATTTAATGAACATCTTGAATTCTTTAGTGGTTAGAGACTTTTTTGAGAGACATGGGGCAATAATTCAAAGTGACTGAAACATGAATTAATCTTATTGTTCCTTGACAATAGAATGAAAATCTTTTTAGGGCAAGAACCATTTTTTTGTTCTCTGCTAGTACAGCATCTAGTGCAATGACAGGTACTCACTTAGGGCTCTGAGGTGCTTTTAAATTATAAATGGTAATCATAATAATCTTCCAATAGATGTAGTAGATTTAATAAACCATTCTCAATGCAAACTCTAATTTAGAGATGTCATTATTGCATGCACTTTGAAAAGTCTATTGAGGAAATGTTGAGTGACTAAGTCTAGGAAAAATCTGAACGTTTAATTAAATTTTATTGGTTTCTCATTCTTGACAGTGATTTCTATGGCAATGCAGTAAGAGGGTGGCGTATCCCCCAAAAGAGACACAACAATGAATTCTATGTATCAGTAAAGAGTTCTTTGAGAGAGTTAATCAGCACAGCTGTGAGGAAGGGAGGGCTCCTTTCCACTGAAATAGGGCCCCTTTCTGGGAGTGTGGTTGAGACAATCAGTTCAGTGAGCTCACTAATTCTATAATGATTTTCCTACATCATGGACATTAGGTACTGCAATATTAATGAATTTTGATGAATGGTGGGAAAATCAGTACTGAAAAATTAAAACCTTAACCCTATAGTAGAAAATTCAATTCCTTGAGAATCAAATAGGGATAGATATATGCTACTGTATATATAAAAGAGTGAATGCTTATGTGTGTATAAAACAAATACATATACACAGGAGATGCAAATTCTATCATTCATTCTCTCTCATAATCTCCAATTCTAAAAGTCCTAGAACAAAGATGATTATCTGAAAATGATTTGTAATTTATTTTTTAATTATAATGACTGCTTCAGAGCACAATCTATCATAGAATCAAATGGTAGTTTGAATTGAAAGAAACCTTTAAATACCATTGAGTCCAACCCCTCTGCCATGAGCAGGGCCATCTTCCACTAGACCAGGTTGCTCAAATCCCCATCAAACGTGGCCTTGAACAATCCCAGGGATGAGGCATCCACAGCTACTCTGGACAACTTTACCAGTGTCTCACTACTCTCAGCATAAAACATTACTTCCTAATATCCAATCTAAATATTTCAGTTTAAAATCATTGCCCCTTCCTGTCTGTAACCATCTTGATAAAAGGTCCTTTTCTGTCTTTTAAACATCTTTTAGGTACCAGAAGGCTGCTATATAGTCTCCTCAGAGCTTTATCTTCTACAGTCAGAACTGCTGAGCCTTCTCCACTCTGAATATTCCCAACTCCCTCAGCCTTTCCTCACAGAAGAGATGCTTAATTATCTTTGTTGACAGTCTCTTCATCATATTTGTCCACCAGGGCCACCAGGTCCTTCTCTGCCAACCTTCTTTCCACCTAATTGAACAAATGCTTTAGTAACACTGGGTCAGATTCTAAGCAGTACAAGACATACCTTGTAATAATATTACTAGAAGCTCACTGGTGCTGCTGCCAAAACCAAAGAATGTAAAAAGATACAGCTTTCTAAATTTTAATGATTACACCATGTTATGAAGAGGATAATACAGTGGAAATGGTAATAATTTAACCTGTGGCCCTGAAAATAATTTAATCTCAAAGTGTTTCTACCCACCAATCCACAGCTGGCAAAAATAAAACGGCAATGTAGAATTGTGGTATTTAGTCACAGACTTGGCTTATAAATATGATGATCTATTTCAGTTCTTATCTTTTCATAACTCTTGGTTAATAGAAAGTGTTGTGAGAAATGACTGCTATTTGTCGTGGCCAGCCACATGGCTGTGTAACTTTTTTCTTGATGTGGTCTGGTTTTAGAAAGTAGTTTTGTCCAAAAAAGCTAAATCACTTTCTGTGTGGGGCAAATGTCCACACAGTAAGAATCTGAAGGCTTCTATTTAGTGTGCCAGCACTTACCCACTTCAGTAATCTCACTGGATGCAATGGCAGCATGTGCAAGATTTACTGCACCAAGAAGGCCTTCCATCTGAAAAAGCAGAAACACGTTCACAGGTGGAAAACCTTACTTTCCTTCAACATGGATAGAAATTCAAGAATCTCATTTTACTTAGGCAGTGTAGGCAATGTAAACAGGAAAAGTAAGAAAAAAACCAAACCAGTGATCAAATATTAGAACATAATTAGTGACCTAATAAGTAGAGTTCATTGAATAGCAATGGTTGAGCAAGGAAAAGGTAATGCTTCACTGCAGGGAAGGATTTACTGGTCCAGAAAACCACTTCAGTAACCTTTTTTCTTCACATTAAAGGAACAACAAATAATTAACTTTTCAATTTTCACTCAGTTGGTTGCCTTCCTGAAGTTTAACATTTAGCTAAAATAGAAGAAAAAAACCCTAAATCATGATAAAAAAGGGAAAAAAGGGAAACCTTTTTGGAGATCTGACACATCTTTCAAAACATTGCTTGTAAACAGGACACAGCACCCAGCATAAATTGAAGTAACACAGGCAAACACATCTTTTCCTTTTATTTGACCTCTGTTTTGGCACTGGTGGTAAATATTGTTAAAAGTAAAGCACACAAATTCCATAAAAGTCACCTCTGAGTAATTTGCCAGCACTATTATGCAAATATTGGTTTCTGCTCATTGCAGTTTGCATTTGTGATATATGCAGGCTGAAGAACATCAGCGCTGAGTCATCTGCTTAAGAGTCCCACACTATAAATGTGATGGATTGTAACATTTTGCAGAGCACAAAAGGTAATTGAGTGGAGTCAATTAGGAAAGTAGGAGGGCTTAGTGAAGAAGAGGTGAGCAATCTGTAAACTACTGTGACATCTTTTTTTGGCTATGTTTTTCAAAACAGCTTAGTAGGCCATCTAACCTTAAAATTTAAGGCATAATTGGAAACAGCTTCTTTAAAAATTCTGGCCTTTATACTTATGAAAAAATTGAAGGTCTGTTACTGTAGAGGGAGGAATGCAATTTTCAGAACCATGGAGGTTGTAAACAAATGCATTCCTTAGAAATGTGAGGTGCTGTAAATGCTATTAGAATTTTATTATATTCAGATTTTATTGAACACAGAGTCATGTGTTGCAATATTTGCCATACTGTAAGTTAAAAGCAGTACTTCTTGCCCCATTAACATGCATTTAGAAAGCAGCTCCTCACTTCTCTTTTTTTAGGTCATATTGTCACTGTGCTGTTGCTGGTTTCTTTACTCTCCTGACCAAAATAATGAGCCAGTTGCTTTGAAGCACTCCTAGTTTTCCTCAACATGTTTGTTTTTGCAGGGATTGGAGCTGGAGTCAATGATCCCTATGAGTCCCTTCCATCTCAGAGTATTCTGTGATTCTGTGAATTAATTGAGGGGACATGGCTGGGATTACCAAAAGAAAATGACTGACTGAACTCTCCAGAATTTTCCTTAAAGATTTCTTTAGCATGTTTCTAATTAGAGAAAAAAGATAACGTGACAAAATGCTACATTCATCTTACATTTTAGAGGTATCACTTCACACCAGCTGATTTTCTAAGTTATGACTTTGAAAGGCACTGTTTTAGCACTTTTTTATAACACTTCAAATAAAGCTTTAATTTTAAAAGTAATTGCAGAAAACCTTAGGAGATCTAGCTGACAAGCTAACAAAAAACCAAGAAAAGGGCCATAGTGGATAGCAACTAGTGATTATAATAATCAGTACTTTTAAAATCTTAATGAGGACACAAAATGGCACAGGATTCTTCTGCCCAAATAAGAAGTTATCTGTCAAGGAGCCCTATGAGAGGTGAATTGAGGAAAGAAAAGCATTCTTTAGGCTGAAATAAAGAAATAATTTTATTCTATGCATTGAGGATATCCCTTTTGAATTTACTTAAAGAAAATATTTAAGATATGAATATGTTACCAGCAGAAAGGAGGTGCCTTATCTTACTCTTTATATATGGAAAGCTTACTGGGTTCTTTGCTGCAAAACATATGAAATAATGTGGAAAATGGCATTGTTATACCTTACTTCAGAAAACTGGTAAAGTTATAATAATTTTAAGCATAGAAATAGTCTGCACCAATAGCATTACACACATATACTCATCTTCATAACTGGAAAAAAGAATCCCCAACTCTGAGTACAGTCAGTCCTGGCACAACAGAATTTTTAATACTCTTCAGAAAATATTATGTGCAAACTGAAGATCACAGTGCCTGTATGAGGGAAAAGCAGTTCAGAACAAAAAGCTTTGCTGTACTTATTTATCAACAATAATATCTTCATTGAAAAATTCCTATGCCAATTCTGATTATGGCTTTACAGATTAGGTATATTGTTAAATAAGATTAGATCTGAGAATAATAGTCAGCCTATGCATAAGAATTATTAGGGTGTGAAATTGTATGTTTGTGAATAAAATTTCACTATATTCTCTGCTGCTCTAGGTTGACTTTTATTTCATAAATATCCATCAGAAGAGAATTAGGTCAGGTTTTTTTCCTTTTATATATTTCAGCATCTAGCTCTTGATAATTTTAATTCTTGAATGGTAAAACCTTGCTCTTCATTATTATTACTATAATTGCTGCCACTGTTACTACAACTGCTAATCTTATTATTTCTCATTATTTATTATTTTTGTTACTGTGTATAGATATATAATATATATATATATATATATCTCAACATATATATAATTTGTCACCCACTCTATTAAAATAGTTATAGATACAATCCTTTTACATACTGACAGAGTACAAAAGCCAAGTATTTAAAGATAGATTTAATAAGATTTTCAAAATTTCAGCACAGAACCCTTGGAATTCATTGCAGGCTGTTTTACAATTGCCATCACATTCAACCTGAAAAAAATGACTCTGTAAATGTAAATGACTTGCTGCCAAATCTATATCATGTGTCCTTGGCTGTTTTAACATCTGTGCTAAAATACAGTGGGTGCATATTCTCTGACTTTTCTGCATGTAGATGGGAATATAAACAGTTCAAATGGGCAAAAATTATCAATCTTTGTACAGGGTGAACTTGCACTGCTATTAATTGAGGTTTGTTCTATACACAGACTGGAGGATTTAATCTCCTGGACTAAATATTCATTAATAGAAGTATATATTTTTCCTTAACATTTCTCATTAATATGAGAGAAGAGGAGAAGACATAATGTAATACTCCAGCTTCTGATTGGAAACAATGTAGTAGATAAAAAGCTAGACACTGGATTTCTCTTTAAGTCAGTATTTGAACCAAATAAATGAAAATTATGTCTCAGACAAAATCTTGAACTGGAAATAGAGGACTCATATGGTAGTTCTGTGGTGGCACATGACTTTATATATGTTTCAGAAGACATGGTTCAAAATTACCTCAGGACATTAGAAAACACAGGCCTCTACCATCTTTTTTTCTAATATTTTCTTGCTGTAATAATATGATGTGCTCTAGTCTTATTTTAGACTAAATCACCACTTGTGCACCAGTTCCCACAGTCCTTTTGCTTTGTGAGACAAATCACTATAGTTTGTCACAGAACCCATTTCCATTACTCCTTCTAGCCCCCACCACTGCAAGGCCAAAGGAAATGCAGCTGATGAGAAATTATTGTTGGGTGGGTGCTCAGCTGGATTTGTTCATGGCCAATTTTTTTCTGCTTTTTTTTGCTAATGACTTGGATAGTGGAAAGGATGACACAATAAGTGTTATATCTGACATCAAATTGGGAGGATTACCACCACATTCAAGGGCTGGTTCAGATTTCATTTATCCCTTGACAAAAGATGAGTAGAAAGCTACACTTGATCAAGGCTAAATCAAATGCACAAAGGGGCAGTTGATTTGATTTGGGCAAAGGGTCTCTCAAAAGCTCTGTACAAGTCAGTGTCATGGACTCAGAGTGTTACCTTTGTCTCAAACCTTCATTTCTTGTTGAATAAAGCCCATGTCTCTCAAGCTGTGATGATTATTCTGTCTGCACTATTGCTTCATGTAGCTGAAAGAAACTTGGAGAGAATCCCAAAGTTAAGGCAATGTATCAGAGTGGTAACAAGGTGAGCAGATGTGCTTATCTTTTTGTGGTTTTCATTGCATCCTAGCTGTACTTTTCATTTGAATGAGCTTACTAATAATTTATCTGCAAATTGTTTTTTACTACTAAAACCAGGATAAATACAGCTGAATATTGACTATATCTACTGCAGTGTATCCAGCGTACCCTATAGTTTTTCTAGACACTGAAGCCTAGAACAGGGATGTGCATTTAAGCTCCCTTATGCCAGTGTAGCTCCAATTAGAGTGAGTGCCTGACCTATCCCAAGCCATGCCCTGGAACTGCATGGGAAGATAAGGTAAGATGGGAACAGATTCTCCCTGTGACCATGCCAGGGGGCTGGCATGGCTGTGTATTGGCACTGGGAATTGTGTCCAGGTGTTCAGCACTACTGCTGAATCCTGCTTCATTTAGAGGAGGACACTGCTCATAACAAGTGCAGGTTCTCATCCCACAAGGGGTGGGAAATGTAACTAGGGTTTACCAAGAACTCACAGCAGATTGCCAGGCCCTTCTGGTTTTGGGAATCAGAAAACTGTGGACTACTCTAAAATGAGAGGCTGGCAATGCAAACTGCCAAGTGAGAGGAGAAAACTATTCTTTTTAAGGTACTAGTCAGATACTTCAGAAAACCATCCTCAAAATGAAATGGATGTGAGAATGGACATCACCTTGTACTTGTTACAGAAAAATTTATGTTGCTATCGAAAAGTAGGTAAACCTAGGTAATTTATATACATATATATATATATAAAACTAAGAAAATTTTCTAAGAGAAAATAACTTGATGAGGGATGGTAAGGTCTCAGAGAGAATGTTTTTTCCACTGTTTGGTTAATGGGCTTAAAGTAAGATGTGAGCAAAATGTATCAGAGTCCAAGAGAGAGCCGAAAGACAGCAAAGGAATTTAAAAGATATGATCTATGAGGAAAGCTTGAAATAAGAGTATTTGTTCAGTCTAGGAAAGAGGAGGCTGAGTCATGAAACTATATTCTTGTCTTTAAGGGCTGTTATAAAAAGATAGTGAAAATTGTTCTCTGTCTGCTGAGCAAGGACAAGATGGAATTAATTCCATTTGGATCAAGGATTGTTTAAACTGAGTACTGGGAAACAATTGCTATTAGGATACAGTCAGTCCATTTAGAGAGTACTTTCTTACTCACTGGCTTTAAGAATTATAAGCAAACAACTCTCTCAGTCTTCAATGGATTTGGCCTCATTTAACGTTGCTGATTTTTGACTTGGCCTCCCTTCTGGACAGTTGTTTGTCTATAAATTGATGGTAAAAATCTCACATCCATTCCCATTCAGAAGTATGGGAATAGGAATAGGAGTCTTCTTCCTCTCCCCCTTCCCCCTCTCCCCCACCCTTATATTGCTGTATCAGAAATCCTTGTGGAATTAGTGGCTTGCCTGTCATAAAGGACATTTATTCCCTGCAAATTGCAGCAGATTGAGAGGAACCCTACTGCAATCATAGCACAGTCTGTGTAGCAGGAGCAGTGCCTGAATACCCAGATAAATTCAGCTGAGTTGCAGTTTAGACATGGAGGGTAATACTGGTACTTTGTTGCTGCTGATTCAGAAAACATAAAACTTTTTGCAGCCCGATATTGCACAAGGTAAATTTCAGTCTAAAATTCTTTCCAGAAAGGCTCCGTTGCTTGAGGTTTAATTGGATACCAGGGTCTGTAAGCGTAGAGGAGGGTGTGTGCTACTTTGAATCAGCTGAAGAGAGTCAGGCTTTCAATTGTCTCACTGTGACCAATAGGATCCATCATTTATTTTCAATTATGTCATACTGCTGAGTTTTATATATTCAGATTACCAGTATGATATAGCTAAATAATATTATGCTAAATATTATATTTATTATATATATAAATAAATAATTATATATTATATAATTATATAATATATATTTATATATAAATATATATAAATATATAAATATATATTTATATAATATATAAATAATTATATATTATTATATATAAAAATAAATATTATATATATAAATAATATAATATTTATTATATTATTTAGCTAAATAATGACATAGCTAAATATTATTTTGTTTAATAAGAACTTTGCTCAAATTTTGCTTTTGTGGATGCATGGAAGGGAACAACAGTCAGTACTAGATTTTCAGACATAATAGGGCTTTATTCATTGAGGCATTACTTTCATAGGAAGAATTATTATACCAAACTTTTGCAGAACTTCAGCAAAAGTTGCTGGTATTTTTAGTACTGTTACAAAATAGCAAACCAGGATTTTCAACAGCTTCTGGCCAAAGATGCTACATTCTTTATAATTATACCATGTCATTCTGGCTAACAAGTTTCTCTTTTCAGACCTTTATGTCTTGAAATGGCTTTGCTTTGACCTTATCAAACCGTGGGTGATCTCTGCAACAGGTTGCTGCACTGATCATCTGCACTGGTTTGTGCTTGGAAAGGCTGCAGAAAAAGAGAATCTCTGGAGTAAAAGCTTCCCTCTTTGCTGTCTCTCTTTGTGATTGTTGTTGTTGTTGTTGTTGTTGTTGTTGTTTTTCAGATGGACTTCCACTCTGATACCAGGTTAATTGGGTGAGGTACTGTTCATTCTGAGATAACTCACTGCCTCAGTTGCATTATCAAGCCACTGTTTTGAGAAATTGTTTTCTGCTGTTCAAAGTGCTCTCTAACAAGCTCTGTTCTTTCATACACATCCTTCATTTAAAGGTTTGGAGGAAATGCAAAAGGCTGACATTCTACATAAAGCACAGCAAATCTGAGCTACCCCTAGAAAAGCACTGCATATCAATTAAGGAAAATGTTAAAAGAAAAAAATTGAAACTACAGAGCTGTAAATACTTGGAGAAGATCACTGATCTCATCTACTGTTTTGGTGCTTTAATGAGTCAGTACATAACGTAAGCTGAAATGTCTAATTTAACATTGCCTCATCAAGTTGAGGGAAGCCATCCAGATGACATCATTAAAAAACAGCAGTCCTTATCTGGCCTGAAGGTTAAATTCCTCAATCACCTAAAATAATTTGTGCCCTTGGACATGTTGTGAACCTTTAAAGTGAAAGTTACTGGACATAGCTTTGTCATCTCTGGTGCTCAGCTCCTACTGGAGTGGATGGTTGGAGGAAAAGGACTCTTCCATGGATCATTCTTCTCCCATGCCTTTTTGAACAGCATAATTTCTGTTCAACCTCAGCTTAAAGCAACATTCCCTTATGGGCAGACCTGCTTCCTTGGTCTTATGATGATCCAGTAACTTACAGTATAAACTGGTCCCTCAGGTTCTTGAACTTATACATCATTTAATAAACAATCTGACTAACTTTTTCCTTGGTCCCAGTTATAATAAATTTTTGCACAAATCTGGAATTAAAGGTGTAGAAACCAAGTTAATTTGTGCCTCATACGGTATTATTCATATGGTCATCTAAGCATTGCTGGCCTTGCAAGAATCTGTTCTCCAAAAGGTCCTAATACTCCCCTCCATTATCTGTGAAGTCCAACCATTTTTCACAAAACTAATTTTTATCCATCTGCCAAGTCCTGGTGTCCCTTTTGGCATTATTGTAACCCTCATCAGATTCTTAGATTCATCTCTGACATGTCTAGCAATTTCTCATGTCGTGTGCATAGTTTTCCATGTCCTGTTCTTCCAGCTTCACCTCAGGGTAGGACAAGGCCAACTGCCTACTCTTTTTTCTGCCAGAATAATGTGGACATAGTGAGTATTTTACAAATCTTGTGCAATCAATATGACACTTTTTTCAATGGAAATCGGGGATAAGATGAATGGGAAAAGAAGGAAAAGGAGGGAAGAGGCTTGCATATATATGTGTGTGTTTGTGTGTGTGTGTTCAAGGGAAAGATGTTGGTAAACCTTACCATATTTTACAGGATTAAGCATAAAAGGAGAGAAAAAAGAAAAAGAAAGTGAGGTCTTGGAATGTAAGAGAACAGAACTAACATCTATCAATGTTCTCATTAGTAAAACATTGTTGAAAGCTTTTCTATACATCACAGGACTTTAAATTCTACCTATTTCTGTATGCTAGACTCAGTATTGGAACACTGAATTGACTGGGGTTTTCAGTAAGAAAACTGTATTTGTAGGGGAATTTGCTCTGCGTCAAACTTTTATGAAATGTACATTAGGAAGTCCCTGACCATAGTGATTTACCTTGTCCCTCCAGAGAAACCTTCTTCCAGCACAAGGTAGAAAAATGACACAATGACACAGCACAGGTGGGTTGGTCCCTGCAGGAATATGCTGTATAGATGCTAATATACATCTGGAGTTCCAAATGGTGTAAATAGCTGTTTTTTATTAAATCAGAACTCTTTCAAGCTACAAGTAATATTCATACAGGTAAACATAAGCATATTTATCTCAGGGAGAACACTCGGGTATGGGGTTCAGTCTTGGTCATCTTGTGTATCACAAATGAGTGAGATAAGGTCACTTAAAGAATCACTGGCAAAGTAATCTGCAAAACTAGGTTTAATATGAAAGCAACAGCATGATAAAATTTCTCAGATCATAGTGCAGCCTGGGGTGGGGAGCTGGGAAGCACCACCACCCAAGCGAGATGTCCACTACCAGTTCAGGGGAAAGTGGAATCAAATATGTTATCTTTGACAACTAAGCTGTATCTATTTCTATATTAGCCTCTCTTGAAATCTCTTTTTCTGAATATAGGATACCTGAAAAAAAAGGGCAAGTCTTAGAATACACAGTGATAATATTTTCTATTAACAGAACATTTATATTCCTAAAATATATTCATCCTCAGTTTGAAAACACATTATGATATTATGATATAAAAGTACTCTAACTGCTTAATGATGTTCTACTCAGTCACAGAAATCATATCATAACTCTCCATTGTCCCTGGACACAGCTCATTAAGTTCTAGAAATACTGTCTGAAAAATTTAAGTCATCCCAAGTCTCTATCCCCTTGCCATAAAACTCCTAAAGGCAAAAAATGCTTAGATGAGAAGGGACCTTAAAGATGCTCCATTTCCAGCCACTTTGTCGTGGGCACCATGGGCAGGGACACCTGGTGCTGGCCCTATTCAGGCTGGTTGCTCAGAGCCCCATCCAGGCTGGCCAGGAACACCTCCAGGTATGGGGCACCCACAGCTGCTCTGGGCGACCTGTGCCAGTGCCTCATCATCCTCAAAGTCGAGAATTTCTTCCTAATGCCAATTCTGAATCTACCCTCTTTCATTATAAAGGTATCCCCCCTTTTTTGACTGCTATTTTAGTAAGTTTTGAAATTTGTAATACCCATTGTGCTCTTTCTTTAGCACTTTTTATATGACTTTTGGGATTTTTGTACTAGCAGGTTTGTTTTAAGGTATTTGTGATTGTTTAGTGGCCTAGGTAGGTATTTTGGGAATAAATCTAAACTTTTCCCTAATCATATTACAGGAAGACTTGATTAAGTGATCTAAGTGACCTGTTCCCATTCCTCTGTCTTAAATGGGGGATCTTGTTGCCAATAGATTTTTTTTAGTAGAGAATATTTTAGTATTTATTTTGATAATTCTCTTTGGGTACTGAAAATGAGTAAATGCAAGATGTGATAATTAAGTCTATATCATCATACAAGAGAATGCATTTATGAAGTTTAAGACCTCCAAAGAGTGCATCTTATCTGCCTGTGCATGTAATGGGTGTGTGCCTTCTGGTCTAATGTGAACAATGTGACTTCTACTGCTTGTTCATTGGTGCCTTCTTAATGTAAGGATTTATCTGTTTTGAGGAGTAGCAGGAATACTTGAAAATAGCTAATTTTATAATCATAATTCTCTAATAATATAATACTGGTTTAAAATAATATTCTATTCCTTAAAGGATAAGTGAATCTGTTTAGGAAAATAGACACTTGTTCAAAGGAAGAGATTTTTATAATTTTAACTCAGTAAAACTAACTTATGCAGCTGAAATATTTTGCTACATAAATGGCACAATGTACTTAACTATGCACATCACAGAAGGAAATTATAACCTTATAAATAAAGTTGTTTGCCATTTTGATATAACTTTGTAATATTTTTTTTCACTAGAATATTTTAAGCATCAACAAGATCAGGGGAACTCACATTAGCCAAAGTTCCTATTAGAAATTGAATAAAAAAGAGAAGTTTGTGCATAAAGTTTTTTCCCTCTCTTCTCTTAACTTCAATTCACTCTAATTTACTGGGCAGTGATAGAAAATAGCCTAACCTGTCTGGTCATGCAGGCACACACATAAACATCCATCTAAAGTCAATAGAAACAATCTAAAGGTTCAGTAGCATTTCTCTTGAAACACAAGCTTTTTTGCTCTGCTTCTTTTTTTTGACCAAACTGATTAAAGAAGGACTTGCTTTCTGATGATTGGCAGTATAGAAATAATAGGTGGTACAATTCTGTATCAGTTTTTTGACATATGATTTGAAAAGCTTGGTATTAACCAAGAAACAGTTTCCCCTAGCACAGTAAGTAAACTTCAGTGTTATGAATCACATATGAACATGTGGAACTACAGAGACAAATAATTTCCCCCTCCTTTCATCATCCTGTGAGTACAGAAAGCCTTTGTGTAGAAAGAGGGAATCTCTTCTGCAGACTGGGGTGAGGGATGTAGGAGGAGGATACCTGTTCACAGCACAGTGACTAAGGTGTTGTAGCAGCTGGATGTAGTTCCCTTGTTTGCATTCTCCAATGACTTTCCAACATGCATTTGATTCATTAAAACTGCGTTCAGAGAAGATTTTAGTCTTGAAGTTTACTTTAGGGACACCTTGCAATAGAATATCATTTTCATACCCACAAGTGCGTGAGGACAATGATTTGGTTAAGATAACATGGAAAATTATTGTGGTTTTATGTTTTAAAGCTTGAGAACTCCCAAATTAGCTGAGGGAAAAGCAGAATGTTTTATGGTACTCGCTTGTTATTCCTTAGGCAAAGAATCCTTCAGCTCTCTATTTGTTCAAACTCATTTGCTCATCATATAAAGGAAAACACATGCCATTTGCCCACCAACAGATATTTTCAGGTCAAAAGCTTTTTCCTGTTAACCACATCCCTATCTCTTTCCAAGTCACTGTACCTCATAACATATAATAGGCATCATTCATATCCATGAGAATTTCAGAGATAAAAAGCTAATGTGAAAGAAAAAGAGGGATGCACTTCCACAGATAAGCCAGCTTTACTTGCATTTGGAACCTAGGAACACTTGAAATTGTGCATTTGCAAAAAGAAATTTGGCAAGATAATGCTTGTAGATGAATTCATATTTCTCTGCAGGAACTTCAGGCTTATTTGAAATAGAGTTTGAGAGAAGCTGGTGGGGAAAGAGGTTTCCCCAGTCTGTAAGGACTCACCCTGAAGTGCTCCTCTTTACTTGTTGTGAGGGAGACATTGCTGTGCAGGTGGCTGTTTTACACTCTAAAATAACAAATTTGTTATTGCACTTTAAAATAACAGATCAAACTGTAGAGGTCTCATAGACTTTCATGCCTGGCTTCATACCCTGCCAGTGTGGATGAGTTTTAGTTGGTAGAGGGGCTCTAAAAAAGAGTTCAAAAATATTTTCACCTCAAGAGAAGGGTGTTGAATAAATTCTTGATCATGACCCTTTTGGCTGATGTCAAACATGTGGCAGAAAAGTTAGGCTAGGATGTAACATTAAATTTCTAATGACTTGGACAACATAATCCTTGGGGTGAAGATGAATATGAATTCTAACTAATGAACTGCTATGCCTCACTGTGCAGGAGGCATAACTTTCATAAAATTTAATTTGTAACATTTTATGCTCTGCTTCTTCCAGTTTTTTCCTCTCCTTTTCCCACAATTAGTAAATTTTTTTTGAAAGCAATACATGATGTTCTTATGCATTAAAAATGCCTAGTGTCCTATCTGGGTAAGCTGATGTGCTGTGGTATTTTAGAGCAATCCATCAAAAAAAAAGGACAAATAAGGTCAACAGAAAACATCATACATTATGAAAAATTAATCATTATTGCTTCAGTCTCTCGTCTATCTATTACGCCAAACTTGGTATGATCCAATGAATTTGTAATGTTTCACAGTGTTAGAACTTTTGTAAAAAGAAACTGTGCATGCAGTTTGATCCTTTTCCAGGTTTTGATGATAGCTCATATAAAATAGCTGCAGAAGTATAAACTGGAAAGTGATCATTGGATTCATGGATCTAGCTGGTTTTTTTGGGGTGACTGAGGAAAATTAATAAAACAAAAAAAGGTTTGCTGAAGTGCAGTAGCTGTATTAGCCTTTCCAGCTTGCTCAGAATAAATTTTCATTGGAAAATTTCTCATGCAATGGAACTCATGATGTTTGACTATGCTTAACTATTTCTAAGAACACACAGTTGTTCCAGGACCAGATGTCTTGGCCTTGTCTGTGAGCTGTCAGAATGAAGGACTTTTATGTGGCTCCAGTGACCTAAGGGAGCAGCTGAGGAATTAGAGATGCTGGGCATACATGGAGCTGGCTGTGACAGCCCCTTCTGCTGCTTTTGCCACTGCTGTGAGCTCCTGCCATGCACTTGCACAGGTGCTGCAAGTTTCCAGAGCAACAAGGAGAATGCCTTACCTGAGATGGATGCAGCTCAGGTGGGCTCAGGTGCTGGGTGTGGGGCAAGTTAGGACTGACACATGCCCCGAAGAAGTGGTGATGATAACAGTGGTGATGATGGTGGTGGCAGAGTACACATGCTTGAATTAATAAAGACAGGATAGGCAGAATGAGGTGAAGTTGGAGGCCAAAACCCACCTAACACAATTTCTGCTGCAGGCAGGCAGCTGTAGCAGAGCACTCTATTTGTGACTTCAGGCTGCTTAGATGAAGACTGCTAATCTTTCTGAGGTCTTGAAAAATTAGTAACATATATTAAACTTATATGAAGTTCCCCACAACTATTCTCTTCCCCTGGGCAGCAAGGAGTCTCTAAGTTACTTCTCAGAGCTGTGCCAGGAAATACTTTTAAATGTTGGAAAATATGACAGATAATTCTTTAAAACCTTTCTCCTTATTTAACTCCTGGTTCACTCACCTTAGCTACAGAACAAAGATTGTAATTTTAAAAATTTTTCCTCTAGTACACACAGAGAAGATGTTTTAAATATATTGATTAGTAGGAATTTATTTAGGGCTTTAGTCAAAGGCTATTTTTGTGGTTTTTATTGTTTGGGGTTTTTTTTAATTACTTGTTTCTATTACAATAAAAGGCTCTGTAAACCCCCTCCCTAAATTATCTAACTACTACATGACAACAGAATTAACATTTATGCAAACTATTTTATCAGGAATAGAAATAAGTCTAAGTACAATGAGCAACAAAAAACTTCCTCAGGGTCACAGATTCATTCTTTATTTTACAATTGCCCATGTTTGGGATATTATATTTAGGTTTATCGGGATATAATGTGTTGCTAGTATATGTACACAAACGTTTTAAAATAAGTTTGGAAAGTGAAGAATTCTTGTGTGAAACAGAAGCTTGCTAATCATTAATTAGCACTGCTAAAGTTAGAAAGTGCTAAAGCTCCTGTCAGAATCAGACTCATTGTTGCCAGGTCTTGTGGTTTTAATGCAATAAGTGCCTTTCCTTGAAGGCCTGCCATAAGTTCAGTGATTACACTAGAATTTCAACTTCCATTAAAAAAACCTGTAAATTTAGATGTCTTGTTAAGCAGAGAAGCTTGAAAATATGAGTTATATATGACCTAGTAAGAGAGGAAGATGGCTCATTATCATTAATGCCATCTCTTTATTTCTGCATATTAGAAAGGCAAACATTCTCAGCTGGGGAAGGAAAGCTTTTGTTTGCATGACAGGACTTCAGTGTGTTCTTTTTGTGCCAAATTTGATTTCTTGTTGATTGGCATTTTTGCTGCCACAGTCATTGTTGTGTCTCAGTCTTGTGTGACGATGCAGAGCAACACAGGGTGCCCAGGCAGTGCAAAGGAGAGCTGCTGTATTGCAAAACCAGGCCTTTTAAAGCAGTTCCATTTTAAGCAGTTGGCTGGTTACCAGTTTGCAGTTTTAAGGCCCAAGACCAAGCCCACCACCATAGAGCACAGTGTGGACCTGTGGCAGTCACGCTGCACATCTCTGGTGGCTCTCGTGTCTCTCTGCCCCATTCCAGCTGTGTCCCTGTCCCACAGTCCTCTTCTACTTAGCTGAAGCAGCAGGCTTGAGCCATGATTTTACAGAGGTAACAAGGCCCTTATTTTATAAGGTTTTACCTCTGTGCAACAGGTTTAGCTCACTGTCAACTACAAATATCAGATAGCAGTCTGTATTTTTCAGGTACAGAACTTGTTTTCACTGGGAACTTGCCAGACAGTGTATTGACTAATACTGTTATTGACTGTCAAACATAGTTCATAATGTGAATACATGGGATGTGTGTATCTTCCTTTTCTTTTTTCCACTGCAATCAGTGGAATAAATAATTTTTTGTATTCATCAGATGATTTTTTCAATCTATTAAAAGTGTGAAAAAAAAAAAGCACTAGAGGGGAGAATGTCAGAGAACTTGGGAACAGCAATAGGGAAATATCATCTCTTTTTCTTTCCCATCTCTGGTCTCCTTCAGAGAGCCATTGTGAAACTGGAGTCCCCCACAGCATTCTCATAACAATGTTGTGAAGCTGATTCCTCTACATTTGCTGTGAATTTTATCATTATTCTTATACCAAGAATAGCAGGCTCTTGTGCTCATTTCTACTTGTGAAAACAAGGCTGAGCCTTTGTTGACTTAATTTCCTTTGTGTGGCACTTCACAAATGAGATGTGCCACAAAGCTGGAGTGTTTCTAGAGTAGGTCTCTGCTCAAAATGTGTCCTAACCCTTCTCTACATTCAGATTGACACTGTGGAAATTGTACATACTCTGTCTGGAGAGGGACTGTCCATCTATTCAAATCTACTCATGGCCTCATTCAACCCTGTAACCTGAGTGTGAGTGTCATAATACAATGCTTGGGGAAGTTTCTGGTCAGCTACACACAATTTGGGTGACCAGAGCCACCACTGTCCCTTGAGGGCCTGTTGTAGGGCCTATGTTTTCATGTTTAGCAGGAGCCATCTGTGTACTGTATTCTACCAGGAACCATCATATATGCAAGATGTGTGATTTTCAAATGAGTTGAGGCTGAAATACTGAGTTGCTCTTTCACTCAGAAGCATTTCTGTTTGGAAAGACTAAAGAAATTGTTTTTCATTGAAATCAATTTAGCACCAAAAAGCCCAAAAAGAGATTTCCCTGGATGCTTAAGTGGAATAGGTATGCCATATTAAGTATGATTTAAATATATTTGTCTGGATGTATTGGAATACAGTACAGCAATATATCAATACAGAAACAATAAAGTAAAACTCCAGAGAAGAGTTATGGTTTCATATTTCAGTGCAGTGCTATTGTTTTTTTAGTGATTATTTTTTATTATCAATATACCTACATGCTCTGCTCATGGACAGGGAAATGACTATGCAGGCATAAACAGAAGGATTCTTGTTCTCCAAAGACTTTATTGTGCAATTGTAAATCAGCTCTGTGCACTCAGCATAGTCAGGGAAGCTGTGAGACACCCCTGCCATATTGCTCCAGTGGAAAGGTGATCTCCTCTAGGAACAGTGGTGGGAAAATCTTATTTTGCTCAACTATATTTACACTATTTTATGTACAGTGCTGCTCCTTAGTAGCTGGATCTCATTTCTGTTTGCTTCCAAAGACTGCTGAGCTATGAAGGCAGCCACTTATTGCTGGGCAATCGTCAGTTCAGGTGTTGGCAGGGCTGATTTAGCAAAGGGGGAGCTGGGATGCCTCAGTGGAGGCTCAGCAGCAATAACCAGTCCTTGATGGTGGTAGTCTGAGGTTGGTGGTCACTGCAGGGATTTTGAAGACTCTTGTTCAAATAGTTATGTTATCACAAGGGAAAAATTTTATGCTCTGCAAAGGCGACTTATTCAGGTGTTTTGGTAAAGATTTAAATATACATTTATGTAGGTAGCTTGAATATTTTTACCTTCAGATTTTCTGTAAATGAAAAGAACCAGAATTACCCATGAGACTAAGTGTGAGATACTGACTTTTGTGCTTGGTGGGCACAATGTGTGTGCTGGTAGACTTCAAACATTTTTATTTGTTTTTATTGGCTCCAAAATACTAGAAAAGTGTGTTTTGTCTTTTAAAAATATCAATTTCCATCCATATCAGATAAAACATTCTTTCATGCAGCATTGAATGATAGTTTATTTTTCCTTCAGGCTCTGTGATCCTAACAGCTCTTAATTTTTTTTTTTTTGTGCCTCAGTTAGCCCATCTTCTTAAGCTGATAAAATGTAGAGAGAAAAGTGGAAAAAACAATACAGTTTACTGTAGCTGGGGACCTTCTCAGCTACAGTACCTGTAGCTGGTTTCCAAAATGTGTTTGTTTCACTCAGCTTGATCAAGGTATAAATCAGAGAGGAGAATTCTTCCCACTGAACATTTTAAAGACAGATAGAGATGCAGATGGGTTCAGGAAAACATGAGGCTGAATCTAAATGTGAAATGAAATATAGATAAAAGCATCTTGCCTCAGACAGTTTTAATATTAATACCAACATCTCTTGGATGAAAAAGACCAATATTTTGTGGTTGTGACATTTTCCACAGGAACAAAACAAGTAGGTTTCCTAGGGATATTTCTGAACTTGATGGAAAAAAAAAATCTATTTTGTAAATGGTGGTATGATTTTAGATTCAGTCCAGAATGATACATTAAGTTCCATTACCTACCTACATTTTGGGTTTTAAAAACGAAGAAGAAACAACTTTTAATGGATTTGAAAGTAGATATACAGCACTCTGTTCTGCAATAATTGTTGAGTAAATTTACTTGTTTTTGTTGCTTATGTAAAAAATCTTCAGAATCAAACATTCTATACAGATGGAGACTATGAATTATCTCTTTGCCCTAGATAGCAAACACACAATTTCTAATGGAATTGGATAGCATTAATAATATATAAATTTTCCACCATCTGGTAAAAAAGTCTTGTGGGAAACTTTTTTAACAGAAAACAAGGTCTGATTTGTAAAACCTGACTGAGGATCAGATGTTCTGGGTGTTTGATCTTAAAATGAACAGTAGATGGCTTCAGAGAACGCTCCCCTCAGTGATGGCTAGCTCCAGATAAAGATGGAGGGCACAGCCACAGATCCTACAGAATGGCCACTAAGAGTTTGTGTGGAAAAGTCAAATTTTCTCTTTTTTTTAAATACACTCCTAGTAAAAAAAAAAAAAAAAAAAAAAAGGACTGCTTGATTAAAATGCACTGCCAAATTTCCAGATCTAATAACATTTAAAACACAGCTGTACTGGATTACACTGCTGAGCCTAGTGTCTCTAATGAGAGAGAATCTTGTACAACAAGGGTAGAAAGGAGGTTTCTGAAGAGGGTGAGTGTTTATTGAAGCTTACCTTCATAAGCCTTTTCAACTCCCATTAATTTGTTGTATGCACAGTGTTGTGGTAATATCATCTGATGAACCATTCTGCAAATCTGCCTTTGATGCTGGTTTCCACCACATTATAGCAATGAGCTCATAGTTCAGGTACAACTTCACAGTAGTTTTTAATCACTCAATTTTATGAGAATCATGACATCATAAGCTGTGTCATATCTAAGTCATGATGACATAAAACCTGTGACTGTTTCTGATCCTGAAGTTTTGAGCAGCTTTCTTAGTGTTTCTCAATTGTTCAGTGGCTTTGTTCTTTCTTGTCAGATTCTCTGTGCTTTTCTGCTATCCCTTTTTTGAGATAGTGTGATGAGTAGGTTTGCACAATACACAGTGGCACTTTACAGTTTTTTCATTGCTCTTGTTTGAGGTAGAAAATCACAAGTGTTGTATTGTCTGCTTCCTTAAAGCAGTTTAAGTGGTTGAATGTCACAGCACAGCCCTAGAAAGCTGAATAATGTTAGAGATAATCAGACCTTAAATGAAATATTTTTACATGTGAAGACATACCTTGCTCCAGATGTCCAACTTAGTATTTGGACAAGCAGGCATCTTTTAATTTGGTTTCTAATGAAAATGTCTAAATTGTCTCACACAATTGTAATAATTTCAATGTTGGGACACAGTATTTTGTTCCATGCAAAGAATCAGGAGAAGTTGCTTTTTTCCCCCCCTCACCTACAGGTATGTGTATGTTTATGTAAGTATATGAGAAAGGTTTTGTCTTCCTCACAGTTGAAAAATAGGTGTAAATGCTACTTTAGAAAAATATAGAGCTCCAAATTAACTGTTTTTTAATATGCTAATACACTAACTACATTTTCTTCTTAAAATTCTACAGTTACATAGTCTTTTGGCCTGTCATTAGCAATTTCTTTCAAACCTTGAGAAAAAATGAACATACTCATCTCTACCATTTCAAACAAGTACCTTTCTTTGTAACACTACATTTATAGAATGCAGTAGTCATTCTTATTGTTGGAATTTATAGACTGAAAATTATGAATTTACCTGTAGGATTGGAGACCAGCTTTTCTCATGGTCCAGAGTGTTATAAAATAAAATAAACTCTTTTTCTACCACCTGGCTTATACCTTGCTGTTATATGTATTTGTTTTCTTTTCCTGCTTAGCTATTGTTCCTCAGTTAATAATCTCTAATAAGGGATGATTTTCTTTTCTTGTCTGTAACTTCCTATATAAAATTACAGAGTTCAGTGATATATAAACAAGTTAGAATTATTCAAATAGTTTAAAATTATAAATTAACTTCCTTCTTTAAAGGAAGAAAAAGACTATGAAGTCTGGTGGCCTTTTATCCTACTCTGTCTCTTTTCCTCCCCTCAGATACATTTTTGTATGTACATGGATACACTCACTTGAGTTTGTTTATCTAGTTTCAGAGGCCAATAAATTCTCTAACCTAGAAATTTATGTAAGAAAATTCTGGGAAATTAGTTACATCAGGTAGATAGAATGAACATATTTATAAATACCATGTCTCCTTTCTGCAAAGAGAAAAACATCATATATATGTGCATGGCATTTACTCTGTGCACAGGAACAGTCTCCTCAGAATTCATTTTCATTTTTGAGGAGAACCATGGTACTTACATGCACTGACCATCAAGTGAGTGCAGTCAGGGATCTGCAGGTTTGCTGAATCAGAGCAGCACATTGCCTGTCTAATGCCTCCCTAGCTCCTCTGATGATGGATATTGGCAACAAGGAAGCTGCCTGGTTGTGTAGCTAATTTGTTATTTTATTTATAGGTCTTTTGTGTGTGTGTCACTTTTATGTATGATGTATTTCCATTGTTGATGTGTCTTCCTTCTGCTCTCAATGGTGTTCCTGTGTTCCCAGCAGATTCGTGTGTTTGTGGCAATGAAAGAGAGAGAAGTGACAATTGTCCTCCTAGGACACAGCTCATAAATTATCCCTTACAACCAAAGCACCAGACAAAACAGTTTTTTCAAGTGGTCACAGATGAGCTATGTCCAAAGGAATTTGCTTTTTCAGATGTTTATTAATGCATCTGCTTACTGATCTAGGGCATGCAAACTGCAAAAAGGTCACCATTTGCAGGTGGAAATACATTTGCCAAGGCCCCTGGAGACCAGCTTGATTCTGATCACAGTGGATGCTAGGTAAAACCCAAGGTCTTAACCAGATGGTTTCCACTGTTTTTTCTGGTTGAAGTGTTACACTGAGTGCAAAATTTGTCTCTAGCATGGAGAAAGCACAAAATAAAAGATGAGAGAGAAATGGAGGCAGAAAGTAGAGCAATTAATATCACCAGCTGTTAATAAAGCTGCTACGAATATGGTGAGCTCAGAATATTTAGTATATTTATTCCAAAAGATGTTTTAAATAACTGCAATTATATAATTAAACGACTTCCCGTATAAAATTTTATCACATAGAATTAAAGATGACTATATTCTGTACAGCAAAATGAAGGCAATACTAAGAGGGGAACAAAACTTGGGATATTCTTTCTGCAAAAATTTTGAAGAATGAAAAAAAATGGAAAAAAGCCCCAAAAAACAAAAATATACCAAAAAGTCTCTCTCCTGGAGGCTATTTTCTTTTGTACATGTAGGAAGAAAGAGCTGGAACTTGGAAATGGGACAAGTTAGTCTCTTGTGCTGCTGAATTCCAAGATACTCCATTTCTGGGGATCTGAAAATGTAGTGAAGAGTCACCATATTAAGTAAGCAGCAGGAGATTAGTGTCTGACAGGACACCAGTTGGATTCTAATACATACCCTTTGCAGTTCTTAGAGAAGTATTTTTTTTTTGAGGAGTTGGTACTTGCAAAGCAGAAAGGAAATTATGTGGATTTTTTTAGTTGTCTCTCCTCCCCATAAAAAACAAAACAAAACAGGCTAAGAGCTAAGCATAAAATATCTGCATTTGCCTAATGTCACTAAGCATATTTCAGCTAGGCTCTCCTTTCTCCATTCTTTTGCTATCACCTCTGGCATAGGCACTGAAATCTTTCTTCATTTCACAAATATCTTGCTGAGAAAGAAGATCCATCAGAGTCTGTGAACAATTATATTATATACTTTTCATCACAACACCAAAATTTTGTAATTTATGCATAGAAGTAGTCTATAGAACTCATCACACTTGTTCTCATTGGATTTTCAAAATAAAAGCCGTGGGTATGGCTTTTTATTTTGTCTGCACTGCTCTATGCCTGCACAGAAACAGTCAGCAGTGAATAAATCTAGCACTCTGCACAGGGATGGCCACATGGCTTAATTTTCTGCCTTGCTGACTCTGTTTTTTGCACCATGTCAAGTTCCTGAGCAATCTCACCAGCCCTCCTGGCACAGATGGATGAGTTCCTGCTGCCTGCTTGGGCTGGGCTGAGCTGAGGAAGAACCAAGTCTGCAGATATATTGGTTTTTAGGACCCCTGTAAAAGACATTTTGTTTTACTTATTCAAGGTATCACTGTACCAGATCTCATGTAACCTTATAACATTAGTTTTTAGTTCTGCAAGTGCAGGTTATGAGCAAAGCTTGAGCAAATTATGATAGCTTTTTCTAGAAAATGACTGGAATGGCCTTACATTGCATGAAAGGATATGAAACAAATCCAAGCAAATAATATTTTGTATACTTTATTTGACTAAAGAAAAAAAAACCTGGTTTTTTTTTAAGCAACATCTTTTCTCACCTGAAATCAAATCTCAATAATTTTAAGGTTGGTGATTTGGCTAATTGGGTGTCGTTTCTATTATGGGTATTTGGTGAGAGGAAGGAAAATGAGACACTCCCCTAGGTCCATTTATGAGGAATTGATTGCACAAAGAGAGGCAAAGTGACTGCAAACTCTCATGGTACCTTAACTCAGGTCTCCCGGGGGCTGGAGACAGTTTTGGCCCCTGCTGAGGACTGTTCTTGTGAACCCATTGTGAAAGTGATTGATGCAGGTAAAAGGCAGCACTCAGGCCTTGAGATGGTTTTGCTGTTTTCTTCAGGCTACACAACATTGATTTTAAATAATTTTTTTTTTCAGCAGAAAATAAAGAGGAAAACTGAATTCCCCCTTTACTTGCAGATTAGCCCTCTGCTTGTTTTTAATATATGTATCAGTTACACAAAGCTTGGCCAGCCCTCTTTTAAAGGACTGAGTTGGCTTTCAGCTCGTCCTTTTTCTTGTCTTTTTCAGTGGCTTTTGGTACCTTTCTGATTTCTTTATTTACCTTTATTCACTGTGCTCTATTTGTCCCAATCAATGGTAAGTGCACAACTTTCTGTTCTGGACTCTCTGTACACCATAATACAGTTTTGTTCCCCTGATTGAGTTGTTCTATTATTGCTATTTCTGTTTTCACTCTTAAAGCTTGCCTTTCTTTAATTCACTTTAAGCAAACATCTGAATAGCTTTAAGGGGTAGATGACCCCAATACTGCCAAGATCCCATTGATCATCCAACTGAAGCTGCTGGGAGGCAAGCTGGCTACTTTCTCCCTCTGTTTCCATTCTTAATTTTCTGATTATTTTGATAGTTTAGAAGTTTTAGTAGCAATGGAGGTGAACTCATCCTTGCCTTTTCATGTACACCTCCTTTTTGTGTTAGTCCCAGACAATATGGCACTGTCAGAAAGTGTTAGATACAGCTTTTTATGTTGTCTGAAACAGTTTCTCAACTGGAAACTGGAAATAGCACTTTGAAAGCCTGTGTCCCGGACTGAGTTAAGCGTGTTTTGTTAACACTTATCTTCATTATGGTTATTTCTGCCAAATATGTTTTGCTTTTCAGACAGTTCCAGACAGTTCAGTTTCCCTGAAGGGGAAGATCTGTTGGGCATTAGCTGTGGAGATAAATAGATGTTCACAAAAAATGCAAAAGGACAGAATTAGCAAGTAATGAATTATTTTTCTATACACAAAAATTCTGTTGGATTGAATTAGGTACAGGTAGCCATGTTCTGCATTTTTTACTTTTATATCCTAATTTTTGGTATGTGTTTCATATTGTAAACTTTTAAAAAGATGAGCCTTTTTTAGGATAAAGCATGGTGATGACCTGAGGGTGGGTCTGCCCAGGAGAGAGAAGGAGCTGCACAGGTCCCTGAGCAGTGGGAGCTGTGCACCATTAAGTCTTTAAAGCCCAGCAGTGTCTTTAGGGTTGGGTGTATGCTGTGCTCACTGCAGATCCTGCTTTTGGGGTCAGACAGACAGAGCCATTTCAAATATCTATGTCCCTGATATGTGAGGTGCAGCCCTAGCTTTTGAAGTGATGTTTACTCATCATGTTCTTCCAGCTGGGCCAAAAAATCAGAGCTTCACACATTCATTCATTGCAATAACATGCTTATCTGATTAAGATGGCTTGTTGGCTTCCTTGCCAGAAATTAAATAAAACTTATTTTTGTCTTCAGCAGGATAGGAGAGTAATGAAATAGCTCTATCAGTTTTGTCAGCTTTGGAATCCATAAGGAATTTCCCTCTGTCAAATTAGTAGGGATGTTTTCCATTGCCTTGTAGTGTGTTGACAGCTATGCTGCAGGATCATTTGGCAATTTATCTAACCACACTCATGGGGAGCAGCAGCTTCAAGGACTGAGTCCTGGCTGTATTTATCTTATGCCTCATTATGTGGTGATTCTCTTGGTCTCTTCCTTTCTTCTGGGCCTTAGAGAACTCAAACAGTATGAATGGATCAAATAAATCTGAGTTCACCTCAAAATCTCAGTGGAGCATGAGCATTGTACTGAGTCCACTATATAATGCAACAGAGAAGGTCTTGAAGTCATAGTTTAAACTTCTGTCTCTCTGGATGTCAGCCTAAATCATCTGACACAGTTGGCCTACTCTGGCATAAAGCACCCAGTGAATGTAAAGAAACTCTTAAGCCTAATAAATAATACATAAATGTAACAAAAACCTCCCCCAAAAAACCCAAACAAACACACACCCCACAAAAAAATCCTTAAAAAAAACCCAGAAAAAAACCCCAATTAAAACTCCCGACCCAAAATACTCTGGAACCTCAACAGTGCCAGTTATTTTACTTCAGGATTTTTCTAACACTAAGATGCTCTAATTTCCTACATTACATCATAAACTGAAGGCACTAGAAAGCTCTTCTGTCCACTGACATCTTCCCAGTACTTCAACTTTGAGGAATTTGAAGTATCAAAAGCCCTAAGATTGGCTTTAGAAATGCAGAGACCTGCCTGAATGAGAGCTGTTGATTGCAGATTCAGCTACACAGATAATATAATTTCAGTGTATGTATTTTTTTTTTGTGCATAGAAAACAGAATTACAGTGAAGCATGCAGGCTCTTGTATAGTGCTGATGGTATGATAAAATTTGAGAGGCATGAAAAAAGGGAGAAGAATTTTTCATTTAAACTTATCAAAACAGTAAAATTATAATGGCGTCAAGCTGTAAATATTATTGTGAATTGCAAGATATTAATCTTTGAGTGTTTGTATATGCATATATCCATGCCTGCATTAGCCCACTGATTTGTCTTTGTGTCTATGTAACAGCTGTACCCCTTTATGCTGTGATAGTAATGTGACCACAGATACACAGTTTATGTCCAGAGTTTCAGTCTGTAAAGTCAACTGGCATCAGTTAAATTCACTACTTCTAAATTAAGGCTATAATGACCTTGCTGACACTGTAGCTTTAATATTCTTTGATCTAAGAGATACTTTGCCAAACAAAGCATCTTTGAATTAGAGAGGGAATAAGAAAACCAGGAAAACAGTCAGAGTGCAGTATGACATTTTGGTAAGCAGTGTTGGAAGTCAATTTGGGGTTATAGAGGACAAGTAACTAAACTTGTCTTTGTGCTATGCAGCAAGGAGCTGGCAGATCCTTTGGTGTATAGGTGGGGGTCCACAAATTGAGGCAGCAAAGTGATTTTAATTCTAACTCACAGCAGTGGCGAGCCTGGTACAGAAATATCGTGTGCTACTCTGGTATAGACATTTTCTAAAAGGATGTTGGAATGGTGGTACAGAAAAGAACTGTAAAATGCCCTTTGGAGACTGCACAATCTCTGAGAGATAATTTGATTATAGTGTCTAAGTATCTTCAAGGGAAAAATACAGAACACTGAACCAATGACTGGGAGCTGCAGACAGACAAGTTAAAATTAAAATGAGGTACAATATTCTTTAAAGTGAGATTGATTAACCATTGGAACAAAGGAAGTGCTTGAATTCTCATTGTATTGCATTCTTCAAATCATGGCTGAATGTCCTTTCTGAAAGTCAAACACAACTTATGGGACTCAAAGGGAAGTAACCAGTAGAATCTGAATGACTTGTTTGAAAGGGTCTGCAAGAACAAATACAGAATTTGGTCGCTTCAACTCTTCAGTTTTCTAACATAAAGCCATGTATTTCACAACTTCTCTCAGACAAGTTTGTTTTGGGGTCACGTCTCTCAAAATTCCCCTCACATCGGTCAGCGCATTCAGAAGCATCCAACTCATGTGTTCTCCTCTGAAAATGACATCACATTTCTCTCTGATTAGTATTGTTGACATCAAAATACCCCTTCTACCATTGAATGTTTCTTACATTGCCTCAAGGATGAGTGTTAGTTATGATAAAGGTATACATGATATAAGGGCTGTCTGTGCTAAGTATACCCCTCACAGATAGACTGAAAGGTACAGAGTCTATATATAAAAATGAGTTGTTCAAAATCGGTGTAAGTCCAGCATATCTCACTCTAATGAAATCCTATTGGACTGTGGTGAAATCAGGAAAGCTCTGCCCCCCTAAGTGAAATACTGTAATTCTATGCTCCAAGTTACTTCTAGTATTTACAATTTATGTTGTACCTTATGACATTTAATTTAGGAAGTCTAGGCCTACTATGTAAACACAGAAAAAAAAATTATATATTAAAGTACTGCTCTATACAAAGCCTAGGTGAACCACCACATGTAGGACTGAAACAGGCCACTGATTTAATGGTAGAGAACAAGTTACCATGATCACACTGATCTGTGTGAACTGTCTGCACACAGCATCCCACTGAGTGCTAATAACTTAGAGTCCCAATTACCTGGCCTTTGCTGTGGGAGAGGAGCACATACAGGGATAATTTCCATGGACCAGTTGATGCATGGTTGCTTTCTTCCCTGTGATATGTCTGTTTTAAATCTGTATTTTTCCTGCTAGCTCAACAACACCTGCAGGAGTTACTCAGCTCAGGAAATACCCATTTATGCATGTCAAGTGAAACAGTAAAAATGAAACAGCTGATCACAGTAAAAAATGCTATGCTTTTTCTTCTTCCTTCCTGCACAAGTAAGAGCTGCTGTTATAAAGAAAATCTATTTACTAGAAGTTAATGGCAGATATTGAACAGATATCACAGTTCATGACAGAACTTCCTCAGCTTTTTTATCTTTATTTGCAAAGGAAAATATAAAATACTCAGTTTTGGACTGTTTTTTCCTTTAAAATACAAAAATATTTGGAAATTTTGCTGAACTCTTGATACAGACTGTCATGGGAGAAAAGGAAGCAGCTGTAAAGGGTCAACAGAACTTGAATTCTTGGAAAAAAAATGACATATAGCCTATAGAGTTATGATTGAGAATGCACATCACCTTGGAGTTGTCAGCAGTGGTAAACAAAATAATGTTAGTAGCACCTATAGCCCTTGAAGAGACAATGGACAATGAGTGTTTGTTTCTAGCCAAATCTTCAACAAGACCAAGCACACAAAATGCTTCCAGCATTTTTACCATCCAATTTCTGGTTAAACTCTGGGAAGTGAGTAAATGAGAAGTGAGTAAACTCTGAGAAGATGCTGTAAATGCACCCAAAGAACAGTGGCCGATGGCTCAATGTCCAGGTAGCAGTTAGACAAGTGGTGTCTCTAAGGGGCCAATACTGGGACCAGTATATTTAATATCTTCTTCACTGACACAGAGAGTGGGATCAAGTGCACCCTCAGTAAGTTTGTGCAGATGACAACAAGATGAGTGGTGCTGTTGACACACTTGAGTGATGAGCTGCAATCCAGAGGGACCTGGACAAGCTGGAGAAGAGCTGTCATGTGAACCTCATGAAGTTCAACAAGGACAAGCACGAGGTACTGCACAAGGTTTGGGGCAAGCCCTGGTATCAGTACAGGATGGGGATGAGCAGACTGAGGTCAGCCCTGCTGAGAGTGACTGGGGTGCTGGTGAGTGAGAGGCTGGACAGGAGCCAGCAAAGTGCACTCACAGCCCAGAAATCCAAACTGGGCTGCATCCAAAGCAGGGTGGGCAACAGGTCCAGGGAGGGGATTCGACCTCTCTACTCTGTTCTTGTGTGACTGGAACACTACATCTGCACCAGCACAGAAAAGACATGGACCTGTTGGAGTGGGTTCAGAGGAGGGGCACCAAGATGACCAGAGGGATGGAGAACCTCCTTTATGAGGAAAGGCTGAAATGATTTGGTTTGTTGAATGTGAAAAGAGAAGGTTTTAGAGTGAGTTTAATGGCATATTTCAAGACCTAAAGGGACCATGATGACAGGCTTTTCAGTAGGGCCTGTTGTGATAGGACAAGGGCTAATGGTTTAAACTAAAAGAGGATAAATTAGGGTTAGATACAAGGAAGAAATTTTTTAATGGTGAGAATGGAACACAGGAACAGGTTGCCCAGAGAAGTAGTAGATGTCCCATCCCTGAAAACCTTCAAGGTCAGGTTGGATGGGGCTCTGATCAACCTGATCCACTTGAAATGTCTCTTCTCATATAGATGGTCTAGATGGCCTTTAAATGTCCCTTCCCACCCAAACTGTTCTCTGATTCTGAGACTGCATGATTCTATGATGATCTTTCTACCCCATACCTCCTGTAAAGTACAAGGAAAAAACAGAAACAACAAACCTTTTCAAGATAGAGTGGATTGTATTTTTTTTAAACTGATGGCATTGCAGTTTCATCCTTTTTTATATGTAATGTCTAAAATTCTGTTTTATGGATGAATTTTGTTCTCTTTATCCTCAGAAAGCTATTTTCAAATTCAGGTCTATTGCTAATGTCTTATTTAAGGCATTGTACTACTATTTTATTATTTGGAACATACTTCCTAAAAAGTCTTTTGAAATAACATTGACTATTTATATCAAGTGCTTTTGTAGCTGCATTTTCAAAATACTGAGATCTAGAAATTAACTTTACAGCCCCATTTAGCATGAATAAGAGGTATAAATAGCTGGTTTCATAGTCTGCTGTTTGTAAATGGATGGATATTTCCCTAAATCCTTTCAAGGAAGAGCCCCAGCAAATGGTGATGCAGGATTGGATCTTACACTCGAGTATATAAATAAAAGATAGGAGAAAATTCAGTTACAGTAATGAGAAAATGGAGCTAGATTATTTATGGGATAATGCACCTCTTCCTTTCCCAAATTCACATTCTGTTACCTTTTGTTACAAAAGTAAAATGATTCAGTGAGGTCAATGCACTCTGGCCCAGAGGGCAAAAATGATTTGCTGAACTGAATGAGGCTGGGGTCTTTTGGTTTCCATTTCACTTCTTGTAGGGGTTTTCCTTATTGTAAAATATATTTTCTTGATTCCCCATGGAAGCCCTCACCGAATAAAATTTTATTAATAAATTTAAATGGACTTAACTGCATAATACAGAGTCAGTCTGCCCCTCTCAAACTCACAAATCATGAAAGTTGATCCATTTAATTTGAATCATTCCATAAGGTCTAAAGACATTTTCCAAATGAGAAGAAACTGGAATTTTCAGTCCTTAAAAATCCTAAATGGAAATTCGTATTAAAGAATAAGTGTGTCCACTTCTTCAGTATTCTTGAGGCACTTTTGTCATTTCATGGTCAATACCAGGTCTGTTCTGCTAATAATTTTTATGCCAATTATCATCCTGAGACTTATCTGGTCTATTACTCTCTCTCTAAAATAAAGATGAGTTTCACTGGCTTGTGTCAGATATGGTCCCAGGGAAGGGAATAGCTGAAGGCAATTTATCCCAGAACAACTTCCATCTGCTTGCTTTGAACACTCAGGGACTTTCAGTTTCATGATTCTCTTGATCAGGGACTGTTAACTCCATTGAAGTACTGTGATTTCCACAAATGGATGCCAAAATGAGAAGATCAAGCTAATTTTCTTTTATGATCCAAGCCTGGATTTGAGTCTAGGTCTTGAGCAATATGAGGGTGTAAGGCTAATACTCTTTTTCATTCTATTGTTCAAATGCTTTTTGTTTCCGCTTAGCTGCCCTCTGCCTTACTCAATAGATTTATGTTATAGATTTAGGTCACTTCCAGGGTTTTACATCTGGAAATAAAATTTTGCTATAAAATAGTAGCAGTCATGGGAAAGCCTATTTTAATGTCACAACATAAAAGCTGCATATATTATTTTAGTTCAGAGATAAAATGAGGGCTGGTGCTGTGAATGTATGATACAGTAAAAGAGCAGATGAAGAAGTTACATCTTGTTCTGGTGTCATATGAAACAACAAAATAGCCAACTGAGCTGAGGATTTTCATTTCAATTTCCAGGAAGCTTATCCATTTCAATATATGTGGAAATCTGGAGCATTCTTTCCTTGTGTTGGACTGTGGTCTAACCTAAATAGTCAAGGGCATGGTAAGAATTGAGAGAATGGAGCATTAATTTATTTATTCATTTGTTCCTGTAAAACTTCCATTTAAATAATGTGCAGGTACCACTGAGGGATATGCTCAATATCTTTATGTTTCCTATTGAGTTTTTTTGTATTACATGTACCTGCCCATAATATTCAGGTTACTGTGAAGAGGGATTTGCTTTAACAGATGAACAGCTGAATCTCCAAGATACTACACTGGAAAGAGAAAGATTATTTGTGAGTCTTTTTAATTTGTCTAAAAATTGTAGTATTCATATCAGTGATATACTGATAATGGCTTAATTGCATATCCTGAGCAATACTTATTTTGTACCTTCAAGTCATTAGACTGACCATAAAAGTGGCATCTTAAAAAATATGTTTACAAAGGCTTTTGTAGATAAACATGAAACAGTATAAAGAAAAATCACTGAGACTAGTGGTGTGGAATATATATTCTGTGTTCCTCAACTGATGTGCTTACAGAAGTGATTTTCTTCAAAGGTTTTATCACAGCCATAGCCATAAGCATGTACATTCAATTCACAGCTGCTTGTTGTGATCTAAGAACTGAATTTATGTTGTTGAATGAAATGTACAAAATTACTTCCCTAGCTTTATGGTTTGCTTTGATCCCACATTTAAAGAAAAGAAAACAAAACTGTTCTCCCTGCTACCCCACATTTTAGTAGTAACAGTGATTAAAAAAACCCCTGAAGACACTTCATTTCATCCAGCCACACTTTTAGATGTTGCCTTAAACCCCAAAATTGCCTTGAGGTGATCTGACTATTTTCTGCTTCACACCTCACAGAGTAGATAAAGGAAAAGAGAAGACCTGCTCTAGATCCTAAATAAGGGCCTCTGCATTTGTATTGTGACAGCTAAGATGCTAATGGCAAGGAAAGATCATCATACAGAATCATAAATAGATCTGTCATTTTAAAATAAGGTGAAGGTGTTATGTGCTGGTACAATGATGCAACTCAATAATTAAAATGATTATACAACAGGTGGCATTCAACAGCACATAAAATCCTGTGCATCAATCATTCAGGAAAGGCAATCAAAGTAGTTAGTGCAAATGTAAGACAGAATATTAAAGTCTTAAAGCTGTGTTATAAAGGCTCAATCTATCTCAGGTTTCTCCTCTGTAGAGAAAATTCAAAAAGAAGGAATTGAAAGAGGATTTAAGGGAGATTCGCTGTAACTCTGGGACTGTGTAGAGAAATCAGTGGTCCTAAGTACTAGGTGAACTGTGCTTGCCACAGTGATATTTTCCAGATTTTTTTCAAATAGCAAGTAGAAATTTGACATCTAAACATGATGTCCTTAATTTATATTAAAAAAGGATTTAGCTTGACTATTTGATTGAACCTAATCATAGCAATTAGATTCTCTTAGGTATTTGAAATAAGCCAGAACTGCCGTTCCATTTGTGATGATAGCCCACAGAAAGAACAAGGCTCACTGACACTAATAAACATTCCTGACATGCAAGAATAATAGGCACACTTAAAAAGTTGCTAGTGCTCATGTAATTCTTTTTTTCTGGACCTAAACTTCCCTCACTCTCCCCAGTTTCCCCCCCTACTTTTAACAATCATATTGTTGCACAGAATGTTAATAGCTGCCTCATCAATAACCTTCCACCGCATATAACAGAAATAATGTTCAGAACTATAGTTCTGGTGGTGTCTAAAACTGATTACAGTTTACCATGGTGGAAGGTGGTAGAAGCCATCTTTTTTTGATGAGCAGTCCTGGTCTGCAATGTTTGTCCTAGTTGATCAGATCTTCCCTTGTACAGGCCAAGATCAAATTATGTGTCTATGTGTCTGTACAAGAGGGAATAGGGTGAGGCCAGCATATCTCAGTTTCAGAAGTATTCCCCTTGACTTGTTCTATCCTACAAAATCCATCCAGTTAACTGTAATGGGTAGAACAGAAAGATTTGCTTTCACTAACACAGAGAGGACTGTAAAGGAGCTTTGCTTTGTGTTTTTCCTACTGCTGTTATTCTGGCCTTAATAGATATTTTCTTTTCTGAGAGTATATGTCATGGGACTACCATTCAGTACTGGGTTTGGTTGAGATAATTTTCTTCGCAGTAGCTGGTATGGATTTATGGTTTGCATTTGTGCTGGATACAGTGTTGATAACTCGTGAATTTTTTTGTTACTACAAAGCAGCGTTTGCATAGAGTCGAACCCTTTTCTGCTTCTCACAGCCCATCCCACTGCTGCAGAAGGATTTGGGAGGGGACAAAGCCAGGACAGCTGACCTCAGCTGTCCGGAGGGATATCCCACACCACACAACACCAGCAGGAAAAGCCAGCGTGGGGCTGAGCTGCCCACCGAGGCTATACCCACCCCACCGTCCCTTGGGACAACCCTCACACAGCTCTTTCTGTCCTGTGGCTTTTGTTATTCGGCCTCTCTGCAGCTCGCTGGCTTCGCGGGCAGTGCAGATGTGGCCAGCGGTGCCGAGGGAGGGGCGCTTCACAGCGCGCTGCCTCCGTGAGCCCGGCTGGCTCCGGCTGTCAGCTCCAGCAGCAGCCCGTGACCTCCCGTTCTCTGCTAATACCTCTTGACATCCTCCAGACTTGCAGGCTTGCCTTAAAAAAAAAAAAAAAACAAAAATAAGGAGTAAATAAATAAGGATAATTTGGTGTGTTAAAGTGCGTTGCTAAGAACAAAGAAACAAATAAATGGTTGACCCTGTCAGTTATGGATTATTTATTTTATTTATCCATTCAAACAGGAGAAGTTAGCATAGGATGTGCTTTGCAGCATGTAAATTATTCTTCTTAATAAATATTCTGGGAATAGTTTTATACATTTTGGAAGCTTGAAGTCCCCTGGTTATAAATCATCTATGTTCCATATGGCACAGGCATGTTTTAAGCAGTGTACCCACTGGAAAAAGCTGTATATTGTTTTTCTGAATGCTTTTCCCTTGCCCCCTAAATTTATTAATCATACTGTCACCTTCCTAAGTGGTTTGTGGTTTATGCAGAAAAATTTCTAAATTTTTGTCTGTCTACAGAGAGGGGAGAAAAAAAAACAAGAGGTACCAGGTCTTTTCTTGTAACTGTAGTATTTTAGCTGGTAGAGGTGATGAAAGGCTCCGACTGTATTAAGTATTCAGCTCACTTTTCAGATCACCTGCATTGCTATTGAATACCTTCCCTTAAAACAAGTGCAAAGAGCATTTGATTGCCTACCTAAAAATAGTTCCTTTTAATGGAAAGTAGGAGATGCTGAAGCCGCAATGGAGAGTGTAGGAAGCAGCCAGGGCTGTGCTGGCCTGCATGCAGCCACAGAGGATGCTTTCAATAGAAACCTGGGTGATTTGGTCTGATCCCAAATGATTAGGCACTTATGACAGTCACAGCCCCTGCCAGGTTTTAGCTTTCCTTCAGCAAATGACCTTCAGGATGCCCTATAGTAGGAAACCTTTCAATACTACTTCTGAAAAAAAAAAAAAGATTTCATTGATTATTATTTTTTTTTTTCAGCAGCTTACTTTTAATAAAATGTTCAGACTGCAGATTAATGCTTGACATTATTATATTTCTGTCCCTTGGAAAGGATACACATCTTGAAAAGGTTGACATATGCTTTGTTGAAATACCATGCAGCTATTATTACTTGTACAGAGTGCATTGCTCTATCACACATTTTCTCCAGCTTCTCTTGCTGCATTAGAGCCCTCTGCTTTCTGGTGCATGGAAGAAAGCTTGGGCAGAAGCTCTCAACTTAGAATTTTTCATGTATGATGTACCTCACTTCTGGAAATGACCCACAGTCTCATCTTAGTGATTTTATTACCTCTTGTTTTGCGATTTTGAATCATATAGAAGAATATATGCTGTTTTGATGATTAATAGTAAGAACACAAACAAAATATATCCTATTACAGTAGTCAGAGATTGCTCAGGCAGGTGGAATTGTCAGCTTCATACAAGTCCTAAATGTTGGAGTACTCTATAGTAAATGCAACCACCAAAATCATACAGACACCCAGCTTCAGATTAGTTTGTTGAGCAGCCCTTAGAATGATGGCAGCTGCCTCTCATCTTTCCCATGTTGATTTCCCTGTCTGACCTTGTGAATTTGAACCCACTTACTTCCTAGGAACTGCACAACATCAGTAGCAAAATGCTATTTGTGTGACAGCCTCACTAAAGATGGCAGTGCAACCACTGCTACTGCACAAATGGATAAGAGCTTTGTAATGCAGCCTCAAGCTGAGAAGGGAAGCAGTAGGTGAGATTCATAAAAGCCTGTGACCAAAAGCAATGTGGGAAGTTGCCAATTAATTCCATGAATAAAAAACAAACGAAGAAATAAATAAATGCTATTGTCCCTGACTCCAACTCCTGAGCCAAGATGTAGAATCTCTTACCATTCACAACTATCATGAACAAGCATTTCTTTAGGAAAACAAACTCTCCCCATCCCCAGGTGCCAAATGATAGACATTTGAGTTAATTGAAAAATTCCTCACAATTCCATAAGAAAGTCAGAACAAAGACCATGACATGGTTCCTACTTCACAGGAAGTGATTTGACAACACCTGTTGATGGGAAGTAGAGAATAAATATTTTTTGTCTTTGTTTGCAGCCTTTGATTTTGCTTTATTAAACTGCCTTTATCTTGGCACATGTGGTTTTTCTCAATTTTATTTTCTCCCCTGCCTTGTCCTGCTGAGGAGGGGAGTGATAGAATTGCTTGGTGGGCACCTGGTGCTCAGCCAAGGTCAAATCACCACAGTGTTGTAAGAAAAGAACCCCATAGACTAATCAAGTGGAAATAAAAGATTTCATAGCCTGCCAAAAGATGAATAAGGCTAGAAAGGGAGAACACTTCAGTCTTAGAAACAGAATGAAACCTGTAATGAAATAAAACATATGAAAAGGTATGCACTTCATAGGAAAAGGAGCAACAAATCTAAAGGGTCATATGCACTAAAAGATACAAAAATCCTTATGTTAGCAATTATAAGATGAACTAAAACAAAAAAGATCTTTTTTTTAGGTTACCAGCAGTCATTTTGAAACTGTCACTATGCATTTTAATATATACAGTCTCCTGTTAATAGTGTCTGTGTGAATGAATATATAGTAGGGGAAAAAAAAAAAAGGAAGGGAATGAAAGATAGTAGGACCTGATGCTATTGTGTGTTTCCAAATCTTAATTTTTGTGGATTTCAAAATTTTGGTCAGATATGTATCTAGAAATGATCTTCTGCCTGCAAAGAATGAAAGGAAAGACACCAACCCAAGAATTATGGAGGGTGCAATTAACCACCAGAACAGAGAAACAATATTGGACATTTAATACCCATCTTGTATTTCTGCTACAGAGGGCTGTCCCTAAGCCAACAGGGATGGATAAGCCATGTCTGCTTCCTCACAACATTCTCTCTGCAGGCAAATGCACAGGTTAAAAACGCTCTGATGGTGTCTGATTCTTGTTCATGTTTGTATTGCTTTATTATCACAGAGGATTATCTCAGTGAAGAAGTCAAAGCTAAAGCCTTGATCTCCTCAGATTCAGTGACCTGTCACTGGCAATCTTTGAATGTTTCTAATCAAACCAACACCAGCAGCATGAAGCAGGTCCATGGTGTTACTGGAGGTCTGTTGCACTCTCTCTTTCGATATTTTGCGCTCACAGCTTCCACTGACTGTAACTAGTGAAGGCACACCTGTGGCTTGGCAGCCCAGTGCTCAAACTATTCTGTCTGCACTCTTGATCTCAGCAAGCTCCAGACACCACCTGTGGCTTTACTTCCTAAAAATGGATCTATTTACTTCCACTCTGGATGTTACTTGGATTCTTGACATTATAGCAGCTCTCCCCTAGCTCCTCATAGAGCTCAGCAGTAACTGGATGTCCAATTAGTTATTGCCTTGTTGGATACAGGCTTTGAAGAAGGCAAGCAATGATTGTTAAGGGGCATAGTGACTCCATTTTGCGATTCAGATTCCCTTGCCTTTTAGCTAAAATAGTGTTTATTGAAAGGGGCTTGATTATTTTCTCTACAAAAGACCAGCAAGTTAAGGTGACTTGAAATAAAAGTTGTCCAGTATGCTTGAATAGAGTGAAAAAGAGTAGGGAAATCATCATGCTGTGTAGTTACTGCACAAGAAAATTAGGAAGAGTTTGTCTTCTTTCATCTAGGACTTCAAATACACTTCCAAAGAAGAATTTGCATAATATTATATACAATGACTAAACTTTCTACAATGGGAATGTCTGTACTTGCATTGCTTTTAGCAACATTCCCTCTTTTTGTTTTTTGGTGGATGATTGAATTTGTTGTGGTTAGGTTAGGGTAGAATTAGGTCAATGTAAGAAAGAAGAGGATTATCTTGCTGGTATAGCAAGAGCTATACATAGTATAAGTATACATGGAGTTTTATCCACCTCCATTCGAAGATCTCATGGTCTGTTTGAGATTCAGTAGCTTTTGTTACAAATCAGATCTTTATTTTGTTTAAATTGGCACAGTATTATTATGGCCTGCTCAGTTATAGCTAATGTCTGTATTGGTAATATAGAGCAGGAGGACTATGATTGTGATCCTATTTCCTTCCCTGAAATATGCTGTATATATTATACAAAATTATTTAAACTAATCTAGTACAAATTGAGATTAGTTGACATTGATTTACAAATAACAAGAGAAATCACGCTTGTGGTATCCCCTTGTGTTTGTGGGATATAGCCTTTCTTCTGAATCAGAAAACAGGTTCTTATTATTAAACAGTTTCTCTCGTGGATAGAAAATTACTCACTGCAGAACACCATCACAGCTGTGAGCCTATGTGCAGTTGGATAGAAATCTGCTCTGCCAGATAAATGTCAAGGCCTGAATAGCCCTTTTGTGTCAAAAACCCTTCTGGGTGGAATATGGAACAGGTTTTGAACAGGAAAGGAAAGTATTTCAGGCCAGATGGTTAATCTGATGGAGTTGTATCTGACAGAAGGAAAGGGTAGCATTGTGTAGTTTAGCAGTTATGTCAGGGAGAGAAGAAAGCCCTTCTGCTAAGCTAATGGAGATCCATGATTGTGCTGGACTCTAGGGTAAGATGACAGTTCCTAATAATACATAATGGGAAATAGCTAATATAGTATGATAAAGTTTTCATGCTGTTTTACTGTTTCAGCATTTTCTCAATGGCAATGACTGAGAACAATTTTCCGGCAAACAATTCCTTATTATTTGAAGTGTGTATCTCTACCTCCATATGTGTCATTGGGATTTGGTTGCCTTAATCCGTTCTCATAATTTTTATGAAGTGTGTCTCATTCATATGAAATTCTGGAGAGGGGTTTCCACTAGATTGCAGAGCTAGAAAGGGTTTATTCATTCTATGGAAAAGATTGTAACTCAGGCTACTGCTCCTCTTATAGTGTGTCTAACTTGTCATCAAAAGCAACAATTTATAGTACTCAATTGGTGATCAACAACTTATTAAAGAAGACCAAAAGTCTGGTAAAAAGGCTGGTTCAGGATTTTAGCTAAAGGGCTAAGAAAGACACAGCATCTTGGGTGAGGAGGCAGTGAAAGGCAGCAACATGCTGAGATCCTCATTTCCTGCTATCTGGGCCTTTCAGAAAGGCTGATGCACTTGCTGATAAGACACCTGTGGTTTCTGAGAGGCAGTGTCTTTTGGTCCTCACTGATATTACTCTGACCTCTTTGATGTGCAAGTTAAGAAAGAAAAATGCAGGCTGGCATGCTGCCTCAAAATATTGCCAACTTTCTCATCAAAGAGTGGTCCTTGAGAAAGCAGGACCTAGTTTATATGTTGGTGTTTTATTAGTACAGAAAATTAATGTAAATCTGAAAATAAAATGCATGAATAACAGGTTTCATTACAGCATCATAAAAGAATCTTGATGAGAGAGCTTGGTGAATTGTATTTGGAATATGTCTGTGGTAAGCACCTAGGAAAGGAATTTATTTACAGAATATTTAGGCAGTTTATGGAAGTTGTAATTAACCTCTTCATCTGTAAATGAGATCTATGGTTTTGAAGACCAAAGTAATTTGAGAATACTGTAAAATATTACTGTGGTACCTCTGATTAAAATAAATAATCTCAGTGTCTCCTTTCAGTGCCTCACATCTAATATGCAGGTCATGTCCAATTGACGTGTGATGTGAATCGCCAGAATCAGGATTGAGTAAGAAACGGAGATGAAGGAACAGAAGTTTTTTAATGTGCAGAAGCAATTTAAAAATAAAATAGATAAAATGTAAAGAAATCTGGAAATGTAGACATCAGATTTCTCAAAAGCACCCCAGAGTTAATTCTGTATGTACTTATTAACTGAAATAAGATAGTAAATTTTAACTCCTTTCAGATCATATTTCAATTAAAATAAACAGGGTTTTCCCATCTAATAGACAGGGATTACAAGATAGATTGATGCACAGATTACCAATGCATAAAGCTAGTTGCAGAATCATGGGAGAACTGTGGTGGGAAAGGACCTCAGGTGATTTCTAGTCCAATTTCTGGCACAAAGCAGGGTCAGCTATGGGATCAGACCAAGTTACTCAACTTTATCTGGCTAGATGCTGGAAACCTTCAGTGATGAAGAGTGCACAAACTCTCTGAGGACAACCTGCTACACTGCTTGGTACATGGAAAAGACATTTTCCTTTATATCCAGTGGAAATCTCTCTAATTTTCAATTTATGATTGCTGTTACCTGTGTGTCCACCATGCACAACTGAGAAGATCCTGGCACATCTCAATATCTTCCTGGTGACCTTCTTATCTCATATGTGCTGGTGAACTCCCATTAGGAGGGTGAGCTCCCTCCTGGAGCCACCTCTGCAGGCTCAGCAAGCCCCATTTCTCCAGCCTCTGTTAATAAGGGAAGTTCTCCAGCCCCATTCACTGTCTTGCAGCTCTCTGTTGAAAACTGACTCCATTTTACCAAAGTCTGGCTGGCACTGGATGGATCAAGACCAGACACACTATTCAGAAGTGCTCTCATGAGTGCTGAGTTCAGGTGATGACCCCTTCCCTCTGTCTGTGGGTTGACAGACTGTTAATACACCCCTGGGTGCTGTTGCCTTTCCTTGCCCAGTTTGCCACAGTGACAGGGGCATTCTGCAGACTTGTGCCCCAGACAAGCAGTCAGATCCCTGCCTGTATTACTGCAGGGGCTCCTTCTTTCCCAGGACTTGACATCTGCCTTGCTGAACTTTGTCAAGTTCCTGTTGTCCTGTGCCTCCAGCCTGTCAGGATCACTGTGAATGTCAGCCTGCCTTCTGCTATGCCAAAATGGTTCCTCCAGTTCTAGAACTAGAGTCAACTTGGTGTGATAACAGTCACCACCTGCTCCAGATCACTGATAATGATATTAAACAGGACCCATCTCCTTGTCTGTCCATCCAGACTGTGATGTCCTAACATGAGTATGTGAATGCCATGTGAGACAGTATTGCCACGGACAAAATAAATGACAACCACTCCTCTCTCCTCATTTAAAAGTGAGTTCACGAGACTATATGGATTTTTTTTTTCAGTCAAACTCTCTAGAATGATCATTTACAGAAACTTTTACACTGATCAGGAAACGTTACTCAGAGACTACATCAGAATTATTAAACTGCTAAAATCTTATGCAATCTGCTCACATTCCAGTGTTGATCATAATTGTGGTCATGATCCCTTTCAGTAGAGATATGCTCTAAGATGTGATAAGCAGTGCTTTTGTGGCTTATCTTACAGACACATGCTTTGGATCTTACAATGGACTTGTCACAATAAGGTTTATATCAAATATGAAATAGAGAAAAATCCAGATACTTAATTTCTGGCATTAGTCAGGGCTCATCTATGCTGCAACAGGATGAACTGTAGGTGTGTGCAAAGTGGTTACTCAAACAGCATGTCAAGCTGTTACTCAAAGGGGTGCTTCAGTGAAAAGGATGTCCTCAGACATTTATAAGATTGCAAAAGGTGCTTTCATCATCTCAAATGCATGCTGACAGTTTATTGTTTTCTTCTAGTTATGCAGGTTTCAGAGTAGCTCTGCTGAAACATGCTATTATATCTGTGGAACTGTCTCAATAAGGTAGATTTGCTATAGATTTAACATATAATTGTGGTTTTAAAAACAGGAAAATGGAAGACTGGCATCCTTTCTCAAGCATAATAATTATATTATTATGGCTTATGGTTGAGTCAATATTGCCTCTAGAACCCATTATGTGAAGTCCACAACCTTTCAGTATGGTCCTCAAAGAAGAAAAAATGCAGTATATCTAATATAATTATCATTAAAAATCTCTAAGTATTGCTTGGTTTACCAGGTATAAGATCATACTACAATGAGAGCCTTGGGGAACTGGAGATAATTGTGTGGTCAAAACTATTCTGATCATGAAAAGCTGTTAATTTGTTATCATCAGTTATTTTATTAAATACTTGGGCATTTGTTTAATGAGCTGTCTAAATTAGAATGCTAACCAACAGGAAAATATTAATAAATCTTATGTACAGAACGGATTTTATGCTATTATGGAGTCTTTCCTCTTCTGCATAAGGGTTTTTATTTTCTCATGTGAATTTCTCTTGCTACACATTTCTTTCAAAAACAAGACATGAATGCTACTTAAATCACAAATAGCAACAAAACATTGAGTTTTATGCATTTATATGACAGGGCCCTTGCTGTGTTTTTGTACTGAGGATTTTGACATCAACTGAACCAAGTATATCAGCACAGTGGCTATGTTTCTGCTGTCAAAATGCAGCTTTAGAGCTCTTTAAAAATGTGGGAAACCAGCAACATCCTTACAGAAAACTTGTCTATATTTATTTCTCTCTGGACAGAGAAAGCAGAAGGTTTGCCAGATTCTGACAGCTGCAGACACTGAATTTGCCATGCGGATTCAGAATGGAAGTCTATTAACCTGTTCCTGGCAGTGGACAGTACCACCTGTTTAAAAAAAAATATGAGAAAAAACCAAAAGATGACAGTGGATATTGGAAGAAATATTTTCCCCCTAATAGTCTAGCACTTCCTCCTCTCCCAGCAAACAGACTGGTGCATAGAGGCTAAGCTGTAGCTACTGTACCCAGATGACAGGGGGAAGGATTATATATGAGCTTCAAAAGATTAGAGGGAGCCTGTGATGTGTGAGAAGATCCTACAACTGAAATTTAACTTGTAACTACAGCTATGGAAGGTTGCACGTTTTCATGAAGGACACATTGAGCTCTGGTGTATGAGAACATGTCTGGAAAAATTTCTGATTAGGTTTTTATTCTACTGTAACTGATATCATTATTATAATGTTTTTACAGGTTTGATCCTCCTCTGAAACCTGGCTGTTTTATTAGCACCAGCAATAACTTGCAGTAGGAGACTCCATAGTTTAATTGCTGTTGGGTGAAAAGGTTTTTCTATTACCAGACTGATGTTTCAGCCTTTCAATTTTGTTCAATTCCCTTGTGTTCTTCTCTCATGAAAAAGGGTACTTAGCAAAACCTCATCTAATTTCTCTGAACTATTAATTTAGTTTAGTAATTTTTCTTCTTGTCATTTTTCAGGAAAAATGTTTCAATTTTAATTTTCCCCTGCTTCTTCAGTTATGATTCACTTTACACAGCCTCTCTTTTTATTGTTTTTTTTTCCTTGAGTCATGATGACCAGAGAAATTATTATGCTAATTGACTTTTATTAGTTAACCCCCCCCAAGTGCTACATACTGTTGTGAATAAACAAGGTGATTGAAAAGGTTTACCTGCATGATTCCAGATATATATCTTGGATAGTAAATCTGAGATTAGAGGAAAAACTACCAGTTTTGTCCTGTACTTACTAAGCCCATCCATCACTGATCAGGATTTCCTACTGTTGACATGCCCCAATTTAGGATCACGTAAAGATACTAAAATTTTTCAGGTCTCAATACCTTTGTAGCCTTTGGAAAAACTTGTGCGATGCTGGTATCAAAATGTCTATAACAAAACATGCTGTAATCAGAAGAAAGACTTATTTTTGTTCTTTTAACTTTTGGATACACCAATTTGTGCAGTAAATGCTTTCTGAGCACCTGAAAGCAGGCTGCACTACAAACAGATGCATGATGTATAACACTAAAATTCCATGTGCCTTTCACATGAGAGAAACTTGAGAGGATCAGCGTGGAAAATTAAATGTGTACTTCTATTTATAACAAAGGAGACCATTATTTTCTAGTTAAATTATTTTATTTCAGAAAGTATTATGTAAGGTTTAGTGCTTTCCATTGGAATACTTGTCAATGCCAGTTTCAGCTTTATTCCTTTGTCTTTTCCAGCATATTCATGTTAGCCTAGTTTTTCTAAGATTATGCAGTTAATAAAATATTTACGAACAAAAAGGATGCAGGACACAGAAGAATCATATTTATCCATTGTGCATTAAAATTATTGATGCAGACTTGAAATTCTTAAATTTTTACAACTTTGAAACCTATTTAAGCGGTGAAATATGAGTTTTATTATTACTGATTTATGCATAGGTATATATCAATAAAATAGGTTTATCATAACATAAATGATGGAAAAGTGACATAAATTCCTCATTAGTCATAGTTTTATTTTACATTGTAACACAGGGTGCATCTGCTACAGTTTTCCCACGTCTTTTTTTTGCTGGGATAGAACATATCACTGAATCTCTTTCAAGGCTTTTTATATTGATATGAATAAGTGAGATTTTTCATGGTTAGCATAGAGAAACCTTTTTCTGCGTTAATAAATCTTTACATAAGCATATTAAAAAATGTTTTATATTTGTCATTGTAAGCTATCAGATACTTGCTCTACACCTACACCTGAGAATCCCCAGCCAGATAAGCAGTGTGCTCTCACAGCCTAAATGCAAACTTTTGCAAGCACTTAGCAAGCATTACATGACCCAGCAATGACGGGTCTGTCAGAGAGGGGCACATTAAGGGTTTAATATTGAGAATGTACCCCTTCCAACTTCAGCCAGGAGTAGTAGTATTTTGCTGAAATTTTTGGTGGTTTAAAAAATTTTGATGGGGAGAAAAGGACACCATCAGACCATGCTACCTTGCATGTAAAAAATGTATATTTGATACCAGTTTCAACTTTTGAGGCAGCGTTATATCCATGGGTTAACAGACAGTCCTCTTTCTATTCATATTGGAATATTGATAGGTAATCCAAGAAAAGTTTGATTTATGAGAGAGAAAAGAATGTTTACATGAGTTACTATTTTTCTGAAAGACTGACATTCTCAGGGAACAGAAATTTTAGGGAAATTATGCAACACTAAGTGACTCCAGAAACGAGCAATAGAGCACAGCACAATTTTTTAGTAAAGAACTTAAAAAAATGATTAGGATGAAGATAAACTATCTCAGTGAATTTGTAGTAAATGAAGATACAGGTGGAGAGACTTGATGTATTATCTAAAATAAAAAAAATACATGCTCTTAGGTACTTCATAGGCAGTTCATAATATTCTGCATCCTATTGCCCCTAACGATAAAGTATGAGACTCTTTAGAGTGCAGCCACATGGGAATGACCATTGGTCTAATACTTGTGATGACAGTGATCCAATCACTGTGTGTACCAGATGGAGGAATGCTCAGCACTTGCAACAAGGTCAGGAGTCTTGGAAGCAAAAATGCTGGGTCAGCAATAATTGTTGTAGTATTCATTATCCCTTTTTACAGCTTCATTAGGTTCTACATCTGCAGTAATTGCAACTTGTTAGGCTAATTTCTAATTTTGACTCAAATATTTCCACTGCATTTTTGGTTACAAAAGCATTATTTTGTCAAAAGCAAAAAGATAAAGAGGAATTTATATATTCATATTTAACTTTTAAATTTTTTTTGGTGGGAACTGTTCTCCAAAAAGAGAATTATCCCAAGTGATATTGTTTCTTACTGATACTGAGATATTTATTTTGACACTACATGAAATATTTTACTACATAATTATTTAATTGTGAATTATTGAATGTTCTATATCTTCATATCAGGGTTATGACTCCAGAAGAAGTAATGCCCATAGTTTAGGCTAAGAATGTATTTCTGAAAATTCAGGTGATAAAAATGCCATGATTTTTCCAAATTTATTGTCATTCTAAACATGGTGGACCATTCTAGGCATTACATGACCATTAAAACAATTTGTAAATGGTGGGTTACTGTACTTTTGTCAGTCTTTAATTACTCACAGTATTTGTGATAAATTTCAATTAAAAAATGAGAACAAGAAGAATTTGTGATGATTTATGCTGCTTAGCTCAGGAAGAGATTATTTTCTCATATACAGGGTTTTGCCTCTGAGGGGCATTTGATAGTGCACAAATACACAGTGAATTGAATAACTTTGTCAAGTCAAGAAGATTAACTAACTTCAGTTTGATTCATTAAGATCTTTGTGGTGCTCCTGACTGAGTCTTGGAATATATCAAGGGAAGGAAACTTGCATAGTAATTAAATGAAAATTTATTTTGTGTCTCCAAAAATTACATTTACCTATTTCTATTATATTACCTTCTGAATTTATTTTCTAGGCTTTTAATATTTTCAAGGGCTTGGTTTTTATTTGCTTATGAGACAAGATTTTTGATAAATTAGCTGTTACAAAAGCTCTGTGTTTGGAATTGTTCCTTACAGAAAAAAAAAAAAGGAATTCTCTTTATTGCATACAGTAAGCATCCTCAGTAAAGAAATGGTGTGTACAGAAGAATTATAATGGCATGACACCTACATCAATTTTTGTCTGGCATCTTCATAACAATGTGTCACTTGTCATATCTGTTTGATCATGCAGACCTAGGTGTGTATAAACACCACTGATGAACACAAAAACCTTCAAATTTAAAAATAATTTGTCTTCACAGCCAGACTCACTTTACCATAGGGATGCTGCAGTAAAGATTTGAATTGCAGTAGGACTGAAATGAGGAAAAGACATGATTTTGTGCTGGAAACAATATTTCAGAAATTTTGAATTTTTTGCACTGTTGCCCTCTTACCTCTTCACTCTAAATGTAACTCAAATTTTCAAAGCTGATGTTGGCTCTGGACATGCAGGATTTTAAAATAGAAGATACTATTTTCAAACATGCATAATTGGACTCCATGAAAATTCCATTTATAGATATTTTCAGTTCCAGAGTGCTTGAAAAATATTCCTTGAATTAGGCACATAACTGAGGAAAGGAGAATGCAAATAACTGTTACACACACAATGAGCAGCTTCTATTTTCCTGTGCCCCTGTATGACAGGGACATGATTACTGGGATGATCCAATGTTCCAAATGAAATATAAGCACCAATTCTCTAGCCTGTCATACATAAGATTATTTTATTCTTCTCTATTATGCATTTTTTTCTTAATATGAGCTGACACATTTATAAAGGGAAACAGCCCTCTGGATAAGCTAACAGCAACCAGAGAAGGTGAATGTGAGTGTCCATAGCCAAGTCCCTTCCCTCAAGCCTCTTATCTTGCCAAAACTAACACAATCCAAATCTAAGAGCGTCCTGATTTGCCCTTCAAAATGCTTTTAAAACCTTCAGTCTCTTCTACCAGCTTCAGAATACTTCTTACATTATTGCTGAGTTAAAAGCCACTGCTTGGGATTTGTACGACAGAAAATTTCAACTCCTTTATTTCATCCTTTTTACCACGCAGGTGAGTTCATGAGCCCAAGTTAAATGCCAGGGCTCTCCACAAAAGGGGACCTAGGAGCCTAAGAATGAAACTGGCATTTACTAGCATGTGTTAACTGGTCACTGGAAAATGCTGAAGTGCTAAAGCGTGACCTTATCCCAGTCATGCAAACATTGAGGAGTGCACCTCATGATCAGAGGAATTTACAGCTGCTAAACCTATCGTGCATCTCAGTGTCAAAACCTGGTCAGACACTTATTTTACAAGGAAGACAAAAAGGCAAAGGGGAAATACATTTGAATTCTTTGGCAGATACGTTACTGAGGAACCAGACCAAGTAGAGAATTGTAGGTTCAAATGCTTATGTATTCCCTGTAGAGGAATCAGGGATTGACACAAGTTATTTCTCTCTGCTTTCCTTTCCTAAGATTGGCACCCCTGTCCTCACCTCACTGAATCATTCCACAGATGATGAGGACAGTCAGTTTAAGAATATGCTAAAAGTAGAGCTCTCACATGTAGAAAATAAAATAATTCTCTGTGGATATTTCAGACAGTCATGTATGATGTAAACTATTATCTAATTACAGAAAAAGATGGAAGTGAGAAAGTAGCCAGCCTAGATCACGTTTGATGTACTAAAATTATTCCTGAACTGAACTGCAGGTTTGTGTTCTGCACCAAGACTTGGAGTGCACTATTAAGCCTGGATTCTGATTTTATAATCTCCTTGTTGCAGCTGCCATTCAGTCTTTCAAATCACATACATCTTTGATGTCAGACCATTGTTCCACTAAGGTGCAGCTCACTGCTTTTTTCAACTCAATCTCTTTTAATCTTGCAAATCAAATAAAGCTCAGTAATGCAGATAATATGTCAAAAATGTCCTTACCTCATTGACATTCCCAGTGGAAGCCTACTTTTGAAATAATTTCTCAGCTAAGTTCAGACGTGTTCTGTAAACCATGAAACATCATTGAGAAGTGCTTAGTGAACATCAATTAAAGGAAAAAGATGGCAAACAGGTACCATAATAATAGTTAACTGCAGGGTTTTTGTAGAATGTACGTCAAAATAAAATAAAATTTCATGTGCATGCTATTATTGCTAAATATCACTTTATAAAAAATAATACCAGATTGTTCTTCTAGTGATGTTATCAGAATAATAATTGACTAAGCCTGCATGGAAAGTTTTGATATTACAAGTAAATGGTTGTTGCAGGTCTTTAAGCAATGCAGCCTATTATGGGATTTATCCTTGGTGGTAAATATTTCTGTTGGCAGTTTGCAGACATAAAAGAGCCTTCACCTTGGTATAACATCATATGCATATCTGAGATGCCAGCAGTTTTTTCTAAGGTGCAAGATTTAGATAGGAGAGACAGAACAGGCTCTAACTTATAAATGTGTCTGAGCTTAGTGGACCAGGAAGACAATGGAGACTTGGGAGTTCTGCTGCTGAATGATATTGAAATGAGCCTCTGATTGTGTTTATACTGTGATATATTCATGGCATGCTTACATATTTTAAATGACATACTGAATATAGAAAAGGAATATATTGAAATCACTTAAAAAGTGACAGCTAGATTGTATTCCTAATATAGTTTTGTTCCTTTATCAATGCAGGAAACATAGATTTGACAGGTACAAAATTTTACAGCACCTAATCCAGGTGCAAAGTCAGTGTCAGTTGAATACAGATCTCACAAAACCACAGAACAGAGAATGGTTGAGGCTGGAGGGACCTCTGGAGCTCATTTATCCCAACCCTCCAATCAAGCATGGCCAGCTATAGCCAGTTTTCCAGGACTTTATTCAGGCATCTTTTGAATGCCTCCAGTGGTGAGACTCTACAAGCTCTCTGGGCAGCCTGTGTCAGAGCTTGGTTAGCTTCACAATAAACAGAGATTTCTGAGTTTCAGATAGAAAATGATCAGATTTGTGCTGGATTTTCTGAGCCAAGCCCTTCTTCTGCACAAGGCCTGATGGTGCTGGAAGCTCTCAGCTGAATCCTTACACTGTCCCAGTCATGATGTGCAACTTTTCATAGCATTTCTGTTCGAAAGACTGTCCTTCTTCTTTGGGACTGAAATACATTCGTGTTGTATTCTTTAAAAATATAAGGACAAGAGGAAGGATTGTGAACCATAAAAGCTAGAGAAATCAAGACTCAACCATTTAAGTCTTCTTCTTGCTAGTATGGGGTTAACCATAACAGTATATTTTTTAGCATTTAGTCATGCCTAATGTGTTGTTGTTTTCAGCATGAAGATTTCCTCATCTGAGCAAGGAAAAATCATCTTGAAACTAGTTAGAATTTCCAAGGAATCAAATTAGTTTATCTATAAGCCTTACTCCCTAAAATTCTTTTTTTTTTTTTTTTTTTTTGCTGTAAGCTCCTTTTGGTTTATCAAAACTACTGCCCAGTAAAAGCACACTCTGATGCACAGGTGACATGTGGTGTAATGCTCATGCTGGAAAATGTATCTTTATACTTCTTTATATATATATACACTTTTTGAAGGATGGAATAGTATTTTTCTGTAGCAAAGGAATTCAAGGAGACGTGGTGTTTTTATTTTATTCACTTATTTTTTAAAAATCAGCTTGAAATCATAAATATATACTCAGTGTCCAGTCATCCATCATCCAGTGGCACATACTGCAGTAAAATGTACTTCCAAGAGGGACATGGAAGAGCAAAAGCAGGAGTGAAGGGATGCTTAACTCAGTGGTAGTAAATCACTTTTAAGTTGTCTCTGGCGGTTTTGCAGATCTGGCAGTGCAGATATAAATGTGCCGTGCAAAATCTTTTCTTGTGATTTGCCATGGAAATTTCAGCCATACTATTTGTTATATTTGTTCTGGGAAGCCATGCAGATACAGTAACATATCATATTTCAGGCATAAGTAATGCAGTGAAATACAGTTGACATAAAAGCAGCGGATCTCTTTTTGGAAGCCACAGTAACTGAAAAAAAGTCAAGTCTTTAATTTTAGATGGGTCTATAGACAGAAAATCAGAATTTTTACCACTGTCCAGTCCTTTCCTACTAGTTTTAGGGTGTATTTCCCATAAAAGTGAAGTATAAAGTGGTTGTAGACTACAGATTAGGTAAGGCAGTTAGACTTACCAGCGAGCAGAGATCATTGTGGGAGCGTTTGTCTTCAAGTAATAGTTATTAAAAAGCTTAAAAAACATAGGAGTTTTAGGTACTTCTGACCAGCTGAACTGGTGTTAACTGGACCATGGTGCTTGTTAGTATAGCTCTAACTTTTATTTTAAACATTTGCATCTCCTCTTTTTTTTTTAATCTGTTTTTAGATCCTAACTATAATTTTCTTCCATTCAACTTTGAAAATATTAATTGTACTTTCCTTTTGTTTACAAAAATAAGACCTTTTTCTCTTATACCATTTTTAATAGCTAACTGTCTTGATTCAGAACAAAACCAATCCTGTTCCAAACCTAAAAATAAATTCACTTAAATTTACACTTAAAATTGCAAATATATTATAAGAAATTCCTGTTTTAACAAGAGAGTTGCCTTGTGTGAAAAGAGATGTGCTGCCCATCTAGAAAAAAAAAAAGTATTTTTTGATATTTCTGGGAAAATACTGCAGCTATTTTCCAATTACCACTTTTGTTCTGGCTGTACTAAATTATCCTTTATGTACACTTGCTACAAAAAGGAGGTTGAACTGAATTGGTACTATAAATATTGCAGAAGCAGAATTTCTATGGATACGAATTGGTACATAATTAATTTAGATTTGTGAATTTGTACAGACAGTCACAAGTGAGGAATTCTTTTGTCATTTTGAATATATCAGACTTCACACTGAAGAAAAAAAGATGTTAATGAAGTACATTTTCTCCAGAATCTGGGCTGTGGACATTTTTAAGCAGAAAATATATTATTGCCAAAATTTATTATTGAGAACTTTTAATTTCATTTTCTGATGATCAGACGGTACTTGAAGATTAAAAGAAAGATAGTGAAATCAGAAAGCATTCTTGGAACGCTTCTTCAGGAACATCAATCTGCAAAAGTCTGAAGAGCTTTCTAGCAAATTTCTGCTCTACTGTCTTGATTAAGAATGAAGTCCTAAAGTTAAAAAAAATAGGCTGAGTAAATTTTTTAAGCATTGCAAATGAAGGTTGTCTGTATACAGATATTGAAGGTCTTTTTCACATCCTGATAAGAAATGCCAATCACTGTACGTGGATGGAGTAATTTGCAGACTACCTTGGGACTGCATCAATAAACAGACACAGGATAGTGGCTGGAGATATATTTTTTTTTACTTACAATAAAAAAAAATTAACTTTGGCATGAGATAATCAAGAGTATAGCATTGTGTTGTTGGATGCTAATTTTGGTAAATTTATGTTGAAAGTAAATACTAGCACAACTTGGGATATAGTTTATTATGGGCAACAATTTTCTTTCATGCTTATTGTGTGGTCAGGGAGCCAGATTTGTGATATAACTAAATGTGGAATGAACAATGATTCTGAAAGTAAACCAGAAATTTCTTGTTATATTTTAAGTTAATTTCTTTCCAGTTTTTGTGAATCTTGGAATTTATGATATGCATTGGAAAGTGAATGCTAAAGAGAACAATTGGTTTATTGTTCATAACACTGATAACATTACTGCCTTCATTAGATAGACGTGATACTTTAATAATGAAATGGAAGATATATACTTTTGGAAATAGAATTTAGGATTATTGGCAAACAACAACTTGAAGCACTCCAAATATTTAAGCCATTCATTCTTTCCTGAGTTTATGTAGTATTTGGCTCAGCAATGAGCACTGGGTCTTCCTGGTGCATTATGGAAAGAGAATAATTAACAACATCTCAGCTGTGAAAAGCAATTGAAGACAATGAGATGTGGTATGAGCAGGTGCAATTGCTATGAGTTCTGTGCAAATTAATCCAATTATATCAAAAGTTATCGATGATTTACAAATTCAGTTTTGCTTCAGTTTCATTGGTTAAGCTTTGACTGAGTAGATTTCTCTTATTTTCAACCAGGCTTTGTTTTGTCATGTTTACCAGTTTTCACAGATGCTGATTCTCCTAGAGGGTATTTTCTTAAGGGATATATTCAGTGAAACTTATGTTCCAATTTCTAGGAAAAAAAAAAGGGGGGGGGGAAATAAATCATATTCTGTCATATCCTTTATACATTTTACCCAGGATATCTCCAGACAGTGTGACTGAGTTTATGGAAACAGACACTGGTCTTTTTAGTGCTCACTGAGAACAAAGGAGAAGCTCAGAGAAAGCTGGAGATACTGTAGGGAGCATTTTTTTCCTGCCCTCAAATACCAGTGTGCTTTCATAATCCCTTTGTGCAATTAGCTCCTGGAGGACTGTGCCCAGCAGACAAAGCCTGACCCCGAGAACAGGATGTCACTGCATTCAGTTCAAATCTTTTGATACATGTACCTCTGGGGAGTGAGTGTGGCTATGCTTACAGCTCATATTTCAAGGAGGCACACAAAAGTTGCTTTCAGTTGAGATGCTGTAACTCACTGGCAATAGATCCCAAGGCCAGAAGGAGCTGCTGTGGTCATTGTAGTCTATGCTACACCAGAAAGAAAATTTGGCCTGGTATTCTCCCTAAGTTGAAGAAATGTGTTGAAATACAGCACACATTTTAGAAGAATGTTTTATCTTAAGTTCAGTGTTTATAATGATGAAAAGATCCCTTCCCTTGGCAGATTATTTGGTGGCAAATTGCTTTCATTTCTAAAATTCTGCCCAACTTTTCTTAAATTTGAATTTGTACGTTTGGTTTTACCACTGTGTCTGTTCTTCTGTTTCACCCAGCTATGACCATTACATCTGTGCTTCTCAGAACATATCTCACTATCTTCAAAACTTGTTCTTCTCAGACAAATATCATGCCATATATAAAAAAGACTTGGTTGTGTGGAATTGTCTGGTGTTTTTTTAAATTTAGTTTGTCTAGGACAATTTACTGAGAGCAGTTACTTATCTGTGATGGTGGTGACTGTCAGCCTAATCAGCTGACTTTATAAAGTCTCAGTAAGTTTCTGATTAAACCTGGGAAATTCCCAGTATCCCAAGACTGTCTTTCATGGATGGTTATTTAATAGCATTGGTTAGCTCTGGTTTTGTTTCCATTGTAAACATCAATTAAATGGCATTTGCAAATGCCTTTGGTATTTGTCCTAGGTATTGATGAACTAAATTTATTTAGTTGAAAAGAAAATGACTAGAAAATTTTATGATAATCAGTGTGAACGTTACAATATGTTCTCTGAATAACTCATGAAGAGCATTTAATTAATCTGATTACCTACCTGGAATTTATAAGAAGTCCTGATAGTGATTTGTTCACAGTGTCCATTCCTATTTATATAAGAAACAATGTGACTGTAAAGGGACATTTCACTAGAACCTCTATGATTACTGAGTTTTAAGGTAGCTGGCAGCAGGTCTTGCACATACATATTCAAAGGATATATTTGGCCACGGGGGTTGAGATGAAATGGCAGAAATCTAATATTATCAGTGTGACCAAACTTGTATGTAGAATTTGAAAAAATTCAAATACACCCATGAAAAAAGGGAAAAAAAAAGATAAACCCGGCAGAATTTGAAATGTGGAATGTTTTATAAGCTTCCACAATCATCTTTGATGAGAAATTAAAGACATGGTTCATATCATGTCTGAACTATGTATGCTATGATTTGCATCTTATCTAATTCATAGCTTTGGCATATTGAGTAACTTGTATTGTACAAAAAAGATTGTTTTTTTTCCTATTATAGGTTCAGAAGATTTTGGAATTATGATATGGTTGTAGTTAATTTTTCTACTCTTAAGTAATTTGGTGATACAGTGCAGCTTTGGTAAAAATGGATGTGATGGAACTTCTTTAGAGGTTAACTGTAGCTACTGATATGCAGATAGTGCACTTGATATGCATTTGATAAAATAATGCTGTGACAGTCTTGTGTGTTGTTGTAATTCAGTTTATTAAAAGTCTCAGCTATAACTCTGTAATCTTATATATTTAAGTAGAAATTTTATTCTGTGACAACTGGTATTTTTTCATTTTTAAAAGGGGAAGATAGGCAGTTGCAAGAAAGAGGGAGTACATCCACTAAGGCAACACTATTTTGGCCAACTTCTTACATGTCCTGGATTCAAATTTTCCTTCCACATTTCTGAAATTTTGGCTCAGCATTTTATCAAATAACATTCTCATAGGAACTGAATTAAATATTATGTAGAGCTTCTTGGGTGTTTTAACTTGATTTTTCTTCCTCATGAAAATAGATTTCTTCCAATCAATTGTAAATTGAAGAAATTGTGTTTCAGTAGAATTATAAAGTCTTTTTTCTTCATCTAAAACATTTTCCTGTCCAAAATAATGCCTTGTTTTCAAGAAGTACCTACACTTAAAAATTACTTCAGAGCTGGCTTATCCATAAGTATGCAAATATTACAGGAGGATTTAATATTCTCAGGAAAGGAATGGCTAAATTTATTCCATTCAGAACAATTAGGGGGTGTCCATTCAGAACAACTCAGGGAGTTCTGAAAGGGTGCACCCTCTGTGGGTCCTCTTGAATCCAGAAACAGCTCTGATGCCCAGAGTCCTTCTCTGCTGCAAAGAATTCCACAGAACTGTGATCCCCATGCCTTCTGCTGAGAAAAAAGGAGACCTTAGAGGCTGCCTTTTCCCCCCCACCCCTCATCCCAGTTATTTCTCTGTCCTTGTGTATATGGTCCAGGACAGCTCCAAACTCTTTAAAATCTGATATTTTAATTTATTCATCAGCAACTCTCTTAGTCCTGTAAATCAGTTCTGTAATGCTGTAGTTCTATGGCAGAAGTCATAAAAATCAGATCTTTTGAAAGTATTATGAGTAAATAACTTCACTACAATGAATTGAGTAGGAATTGAATGTGATTGTTTTCACCTGAAGAATCAACAGCCTTCTCCAGGCATCTAGAAAACTTTTTGCAAGATCATAAAAGTTCTCTTTAAGTTGAGCTACCTGACAATTAGGGTATGCAAACTTTGTAGTAGCCCAAACAATAAAGATATATTAAAGTAGTGCCAAAGATGTATGTAAAATAACAACTTCATAACATGTATGCATATAATGGACATTTGTACATCACAAAAGTGATGTACAAAGGGGAACTATAGAATATAAAGATATTTCTGAATATTTTTATATTCTGGTATATATAAATATACAATTTTCTTGCATTTCCACTGCATGTGAGTTTATTAGCTCCTTTCCATCTAAGCATTTTCATACAAATTCAATGTTCTAAAATGTTCTAACAATTACAATTCAGTGTGTGATTAGGTGTGCATGTACTGAGGGCTGTATAATGAGGCATACTCCTGAGTCTTTATTGATGCTTTCACTGAAGAATGAAATGATTGATTGTGATGTCAACATGGCCATCACTGAACATGGATGAAAAATGACTGGAATGATGTTTGATGCTTTTCCTGCTTTTCCAACTCTTTCCCTAAGCAATTAGCACTCCTTAATATGGTTTAAGTAACACTTAATCTGAGCTCTTAAGGTATTAATCAAAAAGAAATGTACAAATAAAGATGTGTTGCAATTAAGGGACTAGAACTAATGGATTTACCAATGAGTTCAGACATCTCTTTTTTGTTCATGAGAGAAAAGAAAAAAGTTTGAACACATATGTTGAGATTTCAGTCTGTGAAATAGAAAGGCACAGATCTTTAAAATCATATACAACTGGATCAATATTTGTCTGAAAAGAGAAACACACTTGAAACATTATTGATTGGGAAAATAATCTGATGCTGGAAATTCCTGACCACCCCATGATGTAGCCATGTCAACCCACAGGGACAGATGTCTCATTCCTCATCATGTTCTCCATTTCGGCTGTAGAATTTTGTTAATTAGTGAGACCCTGCTTATAATCCAAAGTGAAGTGTGTGCAGGGAGAGCAAGGATCTTGTCAGTATTTTTCCAGGTTGAACTACAGTTTGCTGAGTAAATCTTTAGCATAAGATAAATGAAATTAAAGTGTTAGGCAGAATGATTCAGTTAGGCTTCTCATGTACTACTTATACCAAGTTTTTGGGAAGCATGAAATTATCCAACAGTCAGTAAAGCAAGAGAGGAAAGAAGCAGAGTCTATATGAAGTATTTCCCCCCCAAATAGCAGTGCTCAGGTTGGCCTGGATGTGCCCTTGTTCTGCCATTTTCTGTCCTTCACAGGCCTCACTCCTTACAACCTCAGAGCTGACTTGTGGCTTTTTTGAGATACAGCTGGAAACTTACAATAATAAACATTGACCTTTTATATCAATGGCTACATTTCCAAATAATTTCAAGAGGCAATTGAAAGAAGGCTCATATTATAAATTTTTCTAATCCTGATTTAAAGATTCAGTGATAGATATGTTATCATGTTTTTTAATAATTATCAATAATGAATTTACTTTTCAATATTTTTAAAGCACTGTGCCTGAGGTTTTCTTCTTCTAAGTCTAGTTTTTGTTTTCCTTCCTTTTCCTGTTTTCCTTCTATAGTTTGAAGTGTTCTTTTTCTGCTTATGTCAGAATCCTGTCACTGCTTCAATTTCTTGTACAAAATGAATTTATTGAGCTGCTTAAATTGCTTATTCTTCCAACCCACTTCCAGTTCTCAATATTCATTTTTACAATAAATAAATAAGAACTAGGCAGGCTGGAATCTGTCTGGCAATATTGGGCATCTTTGGGTTGGAAGGTAATGTAGTTGTTTGAAGTTCAACAAGGTTGTAAAATACTATTACTCTCCTTCCAAGGAGATTGTATGAGCAGCCTCGATCAAATTCACCTTTATGTAGAGAGAAGTAAGAACTATAAAATCCTCAGCAAGACAAAGCACCTTTTCTCATTTAAACGCACAGAAAAATGTAAATCAGTTGTCTTTTCTGCTCCATCACTAAAATAACATTTACAATGTATCCCAGGTATAAGAAAGGATGAAATATTTCTCTATTAGACTTGACTGAGTGTAGTGTAAGAATATGAGTTAAAAAATAAATGTCTTTGAACATTAGCTTTTGGGTTGTTTTCCTAAAATTGGACAAGTGCTCAGAACATGGGATATCTGCTCTTTATACCATTTAACCCTTTGCAAAGCCTAAAGATGAAAAATGAATAACCCAAATGTATATACAGAAAAACAAATTTAAGCAGATTGTCTAAGAGATATGATACTCTTTTAAGCATCTGAGTGCAATACATATGTGCTCACCATAATTAGAATCTTCACTAGGCACCAACAACTAGGTGCCACATTTACATGAGTAGCTGTCATCTGCCTGTGAGCAATCTGCACCACTTCCCAAGTATACAATTTCAAAACACCTGAGGATATTTTGTTTTCAATAATTGGTATTATTGGAATGATAAAAGATGCATTCTTTATAATAAGATTTTAAAAGATAATGCCAGACAACATATAAAAGCAGGTTGTGAAAAAATGAAAAGTATGTATAGAAGAAATGTGTAATAGTATATTATTAAAAGATAACAAAAAACTAAGAAATACATGATAATTAATAATAACACACTGTATTGATAGCTGCTGAAAAAGAGGCTATTCAGAAAATGAAAACATTATTTCTAGGGAATATCCCCTCTAAATTATATATCTCAATTCAGTTTTGGACTATGCAAAAGCTAATTACCTTGTGTATTTGCCAACATACTCATCAATTATCAATCTTGCTTATAAATGCCAGCCTTATTCCTTTCTTTATTGTGAAATTGAATAAAGGTCTAAAAGTATTTGACTCCTGCAAATGAAGGACATTATAAATATAAATAATCTAATAGCATATTTATAATTTAGTATTTTCAATGAGAAGTCCCTCAGATATTATTTGCAGGTAACCATGAAGTTCTTGCTTCCAAGATTAAACTTTTTAAAGTATTATTTGGAAGTTCTGAGTTTGTCTTATATGTAGTTCATGCAGAAGCCTTCCTTTATAAATACTCCCTCAACCTGTACCCACCTGTCTGGTACCTTTCTTTTGTGTTCTGCTGTATCACAGGATTTTTTTCCTCCATCCTTATGAATGAAGTCTTTTAGTAAGTGGGGTTTTAATGAATGGTGCTGAAAAATTTCTTGGTTTTGCACCTACTTAATTGACCTTCAGTAAGGCCCCAGTTCAACAAAGGCAATGCTTAATTTTAAACACTTGACTACTACCATGAACTGTAAGATGAACTGCTTGAATAAGGTGTGTCAAGGCACTCTTGCTAGAGCATAGTTTAGTGACTAATTGAAAAAAGTAATGGTTTCAGATGTAAACAAAACAGTCCAGCCCCTCTTGCTAATATGTAATATTACCATGGTCAGTACTGACATCCAGAATCACTTTTCCTTTACGGAGCAATGCAAAGAAAGTCAGTTTTACCTTCTGGAACCAGAGGTCAGTGAAAGCTGGTACTGATGCCAAAAGAAGGAGCTTGGCCCTTCTGTCTCCTGTGGCTGGTGGTGTCTTTCAGTGCAAGTGCCTGGATGCGCAGTCCAGCCGGTCGCCCCCCAAATTGCCGCCAACCTCAGCTTTCAACGCCCCTCATCTCCCAAGAAGACCTTGCTAGAAAGGTGTGTAAAACCACATCACCATAAACATTTCAAAGAAGACCTCCATCAAAGCAGGGGCTCTGACATCAAAGTAACAGCATTGCTGGGGGAACTGGGTAAGTTTATTCCTAATATTCTCATCGGTGAAGCCATATCTGTATGTGAATTTCTGTCTATTTTTTTGTCCTTGCCCGCCTTTTTGTTTTAAATACAAGTTCCAAGGCTCAGAGATTAAAAGAAAAAGGTCAGGGAAATATCTTATGTAGGCTGATGTCTTGTACCTTTTAGCAACTTTCTAGGGAATTAAAAATGTGAGGGAAACATTTCTTTATTAAGGCCTCTAGCACAAAAATACATACCTACTTAGTCTGAATTTCTCTTCAGATGTGGAAGTTTTTTTTTTCTTTTATAAATGTCCATATGGATTTTTAATGGCTCTTTGGAGCTGAATTATTATGTATTTATAATCAATCATAAATTGATTAAGGAATAATGAATATCTGAATTATTTCCTGGTCTCACAAACAGGAAAAAGTATATAAAATACATCAGGCTGTACAAATTTCATTTTAGGAAGTGAGATTGAGAATCTACTACTGCCCAAGCAAGCAGTCACTGTGGATGAATGTTTTTCATTGTGAAGGCTTCAATATTCAATGTGATACTTTGCCCTTGTGTTCAAAATTAGCACTTTTTACTTTATAAACACTTTTATTTACATTATTTCTGAGAAAGGCTTTGTCTCATGTTTCTAGCAGACTTGTTTTAAGTCCAAAATTTAATTACAAATTAAGTTGGTATATGCTGAAACTTTCTCAGGGATGTCAATTAAAGACAAACCTACAATAATAATAATTATCCTATCATGGCCTGAAAATCATTAGTTATAATCTTAAACATTCCTGAAATCAATTGAACTTCCTCCTTCTTACACTTAAACTGCTAATTTCCTGTGTTATATATTTGTTTTAGGACCAATTTTAGGTGCCATTTGGTAGCTTCTGTTTCAGCTGTACAATTAAACAGTCCTAGTGCATGACAAGCTTGAAATAACTGCCTTTTCAGAGTACATGAGAAAAACCTACAGCCCAACACCTGATATTATGAGTCCATTGTGTGACAAAATAGACTCTCTTCCTGTGTGAATCTGTTGTGGATCAAACTTTTACAGGTATAAGTGTGGGCCAGTGAATCTAAATAATTCTGTTTCCCAAAGCCCTTTTTCTGATCCCACACTAAAGCTGCTCCTACATGCGTGAGATAAAAGGACTGCACAGAGCCCTCACACGTCTGACCCTCCCTCTGTCTCAAAATGAAGGAACCACCACGCTGCATCTGACAGATTTATTTCTCTCTTCTGGTTGAAGTTGGGAAAAAATGGTAGGAAATTGCAGGAAATGTTCTCTTTGAAAATAGAAAGCAAGCTAAATACCCAATTAGTCCACATTTTACCATTGCTGTGCTGCTTTTGCATTGATTGTGTCCTTGCACCCATGGTTCCAACTAAACAACAGAGAATAAACAGAGAAATGTCTTGAACACAAAGTAAATGCCACGAAATCTCTTGCAGTGCATGATGCATGCTGCTGGTCTGTGGTGAAGAGACATGATCTGAAGGCTGAAACCAATATCACTGATCCTGTGCAACTGTGGAGTGGGGTAAGGCAGGCTGGGCCGGGCAGAAAGTGTCAGATATTGGTGGGGAAAACAGGCTGTGCAGAGATTCAGTGAAGCCAAACCATGTGTAGGAGATATAGGATTGATTCCCTGCAGGAGTATTGTTGGACACGTAAAGCCAAACCTTGGGTTATTTTCTCTGAAGGAGGAACCAAATAATTTGGAAATACAGGTTTGTATGTATGATGTCACTGTTTTACATGTGGCACTTAGCCAGGTGTTTCCTGCCATAGAAGTCTGGCCTTAATTTCTTAAGGCAAATTAAGGTCTTCTTATTTTCTCTGATCTTTCAGACTTAGCAGAGATATTGTCATGCACCAAAGCAACAACAAAAAAAGAAACTTGCCATTGCAGCATGAAAACACATTTTTCAAAAAAACCCTGTATATGCATAATTTGCAAAAAGAGCTGAGATTGGGCACTGCCTAAAGTGTGAATAAAAAAGGTTGTTGTCTAATCAGCATAGGCACTGAGATTACTGAGATTTTACTAAGCTTTTGCATGTAAAAGCTTTTGCATTTTTACATGCTTTTACTAACTTACTGCATGTCACATTTGGCGTCAATGAAAAAAAAACTTATCTGAGCTTGTCATTTTTGTTTGTTCAGAGTTCCATTTTTTTTCTGCTTGGTCTTTTCTTCATGTCAAGGCTACAGGTATCCTTATATATCCTTACATTATTCTCTATTTTCTTTTTTGGAACCTTCCTCTTAAATCACAATATAAAAGAACCCATTTAGTGCCTACCACTATTTCACACTGAATAACAGGAAAATACTCATGGCTGAATTTCAGAAAGCCTACAATAGAAGACCTTTTGAAATCTAAACCTCTGTATTTTCATTCCAGCCAGAGATGATGAAAAAAAAAAAGTCTCTCTTAATCTGAAGGAAAAAGGAGAGGTAGGAGGTTTTCAGAGCATAAATGAGAGAGCACTTTTACAGTGATTCAAAATACATTGTCTATTGAGGATTTTCAGTTGGCAAAGCATAAGGCTAAATTTGGAGTTGTGTATATAACTAGGCAGAATTCATAATAGGTGTCATTTCAGTGAATGCTGGTAATAATGATGTTTGTGAGAGAGAAAAGGATGGTAAAAAGATTCATCTTGACATCCATTTTAAAGGATATCATGAGATGAAGAATACATAGTCACTAGAAAATACAAAACTAGAAAATGAAAAAAAAAACCCCAATCCTACAGAATAAATTGTAATAATTGAGTTTTTGATACTTGAACTAGAACTTTATCCAGTCCTTGATTTTTCTTAAATGAAAAACTATTTCTTTTTGTTATTTTAAAAATATTTATTCCATGTTTTTTGATATATGATGGGATACTGTCTTAGAATATTTGAGCACATACCCTGCTTAAAATACTAATGCCCTTCTTCCAGAATTTCAAAGGCATATATTTGTTTTATGGTTTGCAGGGATTGTGCCTAGGCTGAAATTTGTTCTGTAATAAGTTCCTTCTTTTAGTCAAGTTTTGCTTCATTTTGAACAGAAAATACAACAATAAGTCAGTGGTTCTCTTGCTAATGATTTCTAGGATATGGGCTATAGATCAGTAATTTCAATCTTTTTGATTGGTGGAATTAGTAAGAAGACAGTTAAATGAGATGAAATATGATAACATATCCAAGGGGACACAACTGCATAGAATTAATAGTTATTCTTTCTAAGATCGCAGAAAATTGCAATTAAGGGGAAAAAAAGAGAGATTTTACTGATTTATAACAGTGAATTATCTTATCCAGAGGTGGTTTAAGTATTCTCCAACTTAGTGTTCCCACTGAAGCACTCCAAATGATGTGCTGCTCACTCACTCTCCCATCCTTTTCCCTCTCCTCCTGCCATGGGATGGTGAGGAGAATCAAAGGCAGAAAAGGTGAAGACCATGGGTTGAGACAAAAAAAATTTACTGGAAACAGCAATGAGATAAGAAAATGAGCAGCAACAAGCAACAATATTAATAAAACAGTGTACAAGGGAGGCAAACAATTCACAAATGAATGCTCACCACGTGGAGCCTGAAAACACCAGATCGTTCACTTCCTGCTGCTTGACCAGAAGGACTCATCACCAGCAGCAGTGATGTCAGGAGGTACAGAATAATGTCTGGGTCCCAGCCATTGTGCTGCTGACTACTGCAAAAATTAGCCCTGTCTGGGCTGGAACCAGGACACATGATAATTTAATATATGACAAGTAAATATTTGTTAAAAGTATTAAAACAGAGGTCATATACCTATTTTAAAAAAATTTTGCTTTACAGACATGTAGTTAGTGTACACACATTGAAAGATGGTCAGATGTATTTTAGGTTAGTAGGTAATATTCTTATTAGAAGGATTTATTTATAAATACATATATTGTAGATATAGACATCTCCCAAGCCATAAAGGCTTGTATTTCTGATGAATCTTGTGTTGCTATTCCAGACCTTGTTCCCCTGGGGTCCCTTTTCCAAGTCAAGCCTTTCCCAGGAAATGAATATATAAAAAATCAAAATCAGGTAAATAGTAAAAAGCATGGCTCACCCACTGATTTCAATTGGGTGAGTGGCTCTGCTTCTAGGAGTCCTGCTCATGTTTCCTGGCACCAGTATTTTTCTCTTTTTAATGAAAAGAATTATCAAGTACAGAAGAAGGGTCAAAAGCTTTCTTCAAGTACAATACAGTTCTACTGTACAGCAAATGTTCATGTCTTGACTTCTTAGATCAAGATCCATTTTTGCCTCCTGCCTAATACTGTTCTGTGGCTCTTTGTCACTGTCCCTGGGTAGAACAACCTGTCAGTCAGTTGAAAGTGCCCTTTGCATTGGTAATAGTATGCTGATTTATGATTCTTATAATGTGAGTAGTCACCTTCTAAAAGAAATTTGGACAGAGCTTTTCATTTGAAACTACATCTAGAAGTATTTCTTTTGAACCTGCTATGGTTTAAAATCCAGCACGTCAGTGTTTATGTGAGTTAGGCATAGGTTAACATGGTTCTGTATTGTTTTTTTTTTTTAAATTAAACTGGTTCTTAGCATCACTGGAATGAGCAGCATGCTAAGAAATTCATGACTATATAGCTGCAACATCTTGTCTCTCTTAATGTAACTTTAGACTTGATTCATAACACAGTTTTTTCCCCAGAGACTCAAATGAAAGTTTCATTTTCAGTATAAATGTACCTAACCAATGTTAGGCAATCATAAGTGGTGTGAATTGATCTTAGATTTATAATCTGCCTGAACCTAACCCTGAAAATCATCTGCTATTTGTAAGGAATATCTTAGAAACTTTAGAAGACTTATGCAGTCATTAAATTCTCATCATATGCACACATTTAATAGGATTTTTTTGTTGCTAATCTCAGCTCAGCAGACTTAGTCCTTCCCTTGTTGCCACTATAATTTATATGTAATCATAATTTGACAACCTTAGTCTAAAGCTGCACTCTGTCCTCTAAGGAAATTTAATACCTTCTGCTCTGTACACTCATAGCATTTATCACTCTAACAATAGGTGTATATGACCCTGTTCATTTACCCTCCAACATGTGCAAGGAGTTGCTTCAGTACAACCAGGTGCCCAAGATAATATTTCTGTGACTGTTTTTAGCTGTTGACTTGCATATGGGGTGTTGTTGCTCTCTTCAAACTGTGTTAAATTTTCAAAGAATGTATTTTTTCAGTGGATTTTCTTACCTTGCTTTCTGATGTTATGCTACCAACAAAATGTAAAAGATGTTCACGTACGATTATCATGCTTTTACAAATATACAAACCTGATTTAAATGCTTTCTATCTCTTGGGAAGTGCAGCTAAGATTTGTCCCAAGGCACACAGATATTTCTGACTACCAGATGGGTGTTTTGCATTCTTTGCCAGTTCCCACCTCTTCTGTTGGTCCAGCTGTTCTGTGGTGGTTATTCCCTGACCATCAGCCAATTGCCCACCAGGGTAATAACACCTTCTCCTCCTCTGTGGGACAGGGGATGGAATCCCCAGGGTGAGCAATCTCATGGGCTTTCCTACCTCTCAGCCTTGCTGAACTCAGGCTCCTGCACTCCCAGGAGAAGTGGCACAAGGAGAATGGGGAGGGCTGGCGTTAGTCCACAGCAGGTTCTCGCTGCTGCTGCTTTTTGCCTCTCACAGTTACCCCACTCCCCCACAGACCTGCAGTGGGCTGCAGTGTGGATGCCTGCTCCAGCTTCTGCTGTGCTGCCTCCTCCTCATCCTCTTTCTCTTCTGGCCTTGCAGCTGTTTTTTTTTTTTTCACTTTTTTGGTCCCTTTTTCCTTTCTCTGAAAGAGTTTGGTTGAGGGTTTTTTCTGCCTTTTCTTAAATATGCTTTCCCAGAGGTGCCAGCTCCTTGGCTGCAGGGCTCAGTTGTTCCCCATGATGGGTTAGTTAGAGCAAGGCCAGCCAATGCCTCTCTTCACAGAGAAAAGAATTTCTACATTAATTAAAAATTAAATATAATTAAATATATACCACTAAAGAGTTGTTTTGTCTTTATGAAGGAAGGATATAGTGAGCATGTAGAAGTGCCTTCTAGTTTGATAATTTGAAATAATTTGAGTAGGACGTTTGGACCTTATCAACATTGGCAAGGTTTCCTTGGCCAATGAGTATCCTTCACAAAACTGTGGACCTGTGAAGCTAATCTTGACACTTACCCAAGTATATTCCTTCAATTAATTTTTTTGCTTGATGTCTCTAAAACAAAAATGTCACGGGTCTTTGTGCCAAAGGACTAAGGGCTCTGTCTAGGTTCTTTTATCATCTTTCAGAGGTAATCAAAAGTAAGAGCCCAGTCATCCCAAGTGAGAGCTCTAGGGAGTGAACTAGGATAGACATTTGGTGTAGATTATTTAAGGTAGACATTTGTGTAGATGATTTATGTCCCTTTAAACTTCCTCTTGCTTTCTGCTCAATCCCATCCATAGGTGAGGTGAAGCAAATATGAACTAAATAAACCAGGTACCAGCTCAAGAGAGGAGGGAAGGAAGATACTTCTGGCTTTCATGTCCCTGCAGCTGGAGCAGCAGATAAGCTGCATCAGGAGTTAGTCACATCACTTTCATATTTACAGAGATTTCCTGGATCATGAGGATGTTCTCCTTTCCTGGATTCATCAGTCTTTGCTGCTTTGTAGTTCTGTGAAAGACCCAAGGACATGAGACGTTAGATACTTCAGTATTTTTGCACCATGCTTACAAGCTCTAAGGAGTTGGGTACTAAAGTAAAACTATAAAATGGGTATACTAAGACTAAATCTCCTGTCTTCAAAGGTCTTTTCAGCCAGTTCCTGACATTATTCAACTCAGTGTGACCAAGATATTGTTGAAGTTTTATTTAGTTTGTATGACTGCTGCTCTGTCATTTTAGTGACATGTCTTGCAGTTTTGTGTGGACTTTTGTAGAAGGTAGTGTAAAGTAGAAGTCTGGACTTGAGGCATGGAAGTACATAGCTACATGCATGTGTTCCAAATCGCCAGATCACAGGCACAGTACCATCCAAAACTATACAGCAAGATTCACCAGATTTCAATTCTTACTTATCTGAATAAATTAAAATTTAAACCTAAGTTTTGGGACAAAAGATAACTTTACCAGTTAAATATCTGAAGAATCTTTGTTTCTTCTCTCCTACTAAAAAAATTAAAATAAAAGATTGTATCAAATAACTCCTAGGAGTGAAAAGAATTGTCATATGGTGAAGGAAGACACTACAAGACTGAAAAATTCAGTTTCTCTGAAATCTTTCTGTCTTCAATTCTATACAGGAAGTCTGAAATAAATTACATTGGTAAGGCTTGAAAACAAGGAGCTTCAGAATTATATGCTGTTTTTTTAGACTGTGCATTCTCTTTATGGCTCAAGGTCGGGAGGTACTTTATCTGCACATCATGGGACTCATGAACCACAGCGGCATTTGTAGAAGATAAGACCACTGTCTTTATACAATCAAGTGCTACGTCCAGCCAAAGTACTTGATTCTGTCATCACTGATTGTTATTTCCCTTCAAGAACATTACTGAGACCCCAGTGGCAGATTTTAAAAATAATATAACCACTTAACCCACTTGGTGCTGACTTTGACAATGTCTGATTACGCTGACTGCCAACTTTTGTTTTAGCAATGAGTTCTGATTGCTGTATCTTGCCACAGGCTGCACCCAATGATCATGAAAAGGATTGGCCAGCTTATCAGGTACTGCATGACTCTTGCTGATCTCAGTGTTAACATCTCTGGGACAATGAGTGGAATTGAATTTTCTCCCATCCCATCTGGTAAGCAGAAAAAAATTATGACTAGAAAATATCATTACTTTTACCCAACAGTCCAAGGTTGTTTGTTTGGTTCAGTATTAACTATAGATCACCTTTGTGCACCATGGACCTTTCAGATTAGATTTGTGAACACTTAATTGCTTTCTTCTTCATGTTCCTAGCAGTTGCACTTTGTACCCTTTTAATACAGTGAATTATGCCTCCTGTCAAGAAGGCAACTGTTTGCAGGAGATAAAATGCAGAGCCACAAACATTCAGGCTGCTGAACTTTTTGTGCATGAAATGCTTCTTTGTCCTATTTTTAGATATCTTTAATGTATTTTAAAGCAGGCAAGACAAACAAAAATGGAAACAATAAATAAAACAAGAAAACAAAGAAAACCCTGGAACATTTCTGATGAATACAGCTGAAAAGTGTAGTGAGTGAAAATGTGATTCCAAAGAAAATTGAACTCTGCATTTTAAAAATCTACTTTTCTTAGAGTATAATATGCAACTACAAGTTGTGTATTATAACATTTACAAGAAGTGTTGTGGGCTTATTTTAGTCTATGAATGATCATGGTTTCTTGGAGTTTATTCCCTGGCAGCATGAGGTACAAGAAACAAATTTTGTGGTTACTTTATTACTGGTATACTTGTGCACTTCTCTGAAGTAGTGAATAGTCTTTCAGTTAGCAATAAAAATAAGCTTGGGGCTAAAGAGTGAAACATATATTTTTAGGCACAAACATTTTGGTTGTGTGCAGCAATCTTTAGATTTAGCTGTGAAATTGAGCTGTAGGGTTGTTAACTCTCATTTATTGGATTGGGAAAATCCATAAATTACATCTCTCTCATTAATTACAGCACTTATAAAATGACAAAAAATCAGATCCTTAGAGACTTTAAATCATATCAGATATTTATCATTTGTTATATAGAATGAATGCACTGATGCCCTGTCTCCTCCAGTGAGGGAGGTGGGATGAAGGGGAAAGGAGGCTTGTAATAATTTCCTACTGTGTTCATTTAACTTTATGATGGTTCCTCTCAGGAGACCATAATGAAAAGATAAGAGACTAATGATCCATAAATTTAACAGAACCCAGATTGAACAATCTTTCAGTCTGACAAAATTAATTAACATTAAGACACATTTTCTTGAGCTGAGTGTGTATATATGTGTGTGTGAAATCAAGCCCCAAGGTAAGAACATTTCTTAACTTCTCAAAAAGTTTGCTTTTAGACTGCCACTTTAACTTTCCAAATCTGACTCCTTTCTGCTTTCAAAATGTAAATTTGCTGTTTTCAGTTTTATTAATGCTTTGTTTTCCAAAATACAGCTGTCACTGCTCTTACTTCATACTTGATCTTTTACTTGGATATACTGTCACAATTACTTATTTAAGTGACAAAACTAAGTGGTTTTTAAATGATTCTTTTTATTCTGATTATATCTCTAGTATCACAGATAGCAACATAACCAAGGTCTTGTATTTGCTTGTGGTAAACCTAAACCAATCTGTAAGAAACATAGAGTGTATATCAAGTCCCATCCCAGTACTGACATCTTCAGTTCTTGTATGGGGAAGCTTTGAAGACAAGTGGAATGGCCTTGTCACCTACTCTATCAATGACTCATTGTGTGGACACCCTCAGTACTGAGTATGAGAGTATATTCAGAATTAAGTTCTCTCTAAAATTATTTTCCAAGGAGGTTAAATTTCCCTCCTTCCTTGTAGTGAGCTGCTGACACAAACAAGCATAGACAGACCAGTTGCACCATTGAGTTCAACCAGTTGGGCTGCACCATTAAGACTGATCTTGACAAGGTCTGCCCACAAATACAGGCTCACCCTACCTCATTATGATACATGCATCCACAAGAAATCAGTGTAACTGAAGAATTTAGGGACATTTGCTAAGATTGTATCAATGCCTGTATGTAATAACACAATTTGTGCTTGTACTGTAAGTAGTCATACCCTGTATTTATTTAAGAGAGTAATGAATTCTTGAGGACTGAGGTTTAGGTTTAGGCTTATACAAACTGAACTCTCGTCTCATTCATAGATGGCTCGTTCATACTTGCCTAGCTATATCCATGCTCTTTTAGATGCCTGTGCATGTTGAAGTCAAATTTCTATTGGCAACACAGAAAAGATCTGCATTATTTTCTGCTTGTGATTTTGGTGGGGTTGTTTACATATTTCTCTCCATGGCAGTAAAGCTAATAAAAGACTGCAAAAGTTATGTGTTATACAGATGACAGACACAAATTTCACAGACAGGAATTTTGGTTAACAGACTTAATAATTCTAACTTCATCAATCAATAAGAGTTAAACAGGTGTACAGTCTTATTATTTTTCTGCCTTTTTGTTTTGTTTTTCCTCTACCTACTGCACTGCATAGCAGAAAACAGATGAAATTCTGATTCTGTCCTTGCTTTCACGCCTTTCTCTGCTTTGTTTCTAGGAGCAGTTTCAGAAAGAAGCAGTTCATTTTGTTGTGTAAATTCATAGTATCTTATCAACATTTTGCTTATTTTCTCATCACTTTTCAATGTGACAGCACTCCATATACATGCTGGAAGCAGTGCTCTTCATAATCATTCCCTCTTCAGTAAAAGTCATTAAGTCTACATTGTCAAATCTTACCTTGATTACAAATGTACATATTTTCCATACTGCTAATATAAAATAAATGTCATGTATTTTTATTTGCAGCTCTAGCAAAGTGGTTGATATTAAGGAACCATTAAGGAAACCTGAATCCCAGATCATTATTCATTCAACAGTCAAAAAAAGCATCTGTGCATTAGATGCTATTAGCACATGCAGAATGCCAGATATAATGATCCCATTAAATCAGACTTGATTAATAGTTTATAAAGACTGAATTTATGCTATTTTTGGCAATACAGTTTATATTATCCATCTGCATTATTTTTTGGAAATACTGTTTCAGTGAAGAACAGCCTTAAGGCCTTTCCTTGGCAAGTGTTCCATCTTTTCTGATCCACTTCCACTTAGACCAGGGAGGTAGAAGGTCATTATTTGGAGAAGACTGGATTCCTCCAAGCTTGCATGTACAGAAATATGCTTTTATTACGTGTCACTGCATTAACTGTTCTGTGTACTGAAAACTTGCTCAGGGATTCAGCAAAAGTTTCTACTTTTCCTCTATCTGTTTGTCAAAAAACAATGTTGTGTTTATAGTTTTAGGTGTGCTGTATTAATTTAATCTAGTTAATTGCAGACATGTCCTATGCCATTTGTAGCATTGAAATGAAAGAACTGAATTTCAAATGGACTTAGTCCACTGGGTTTTTGTTTTGCTGCTTGGCCTGCAACAGCTGAGACAACATCTGTGTCAGGATATTGAGTTTTCCCCTGTTCCTACTGAATTCCCTAACATAAACTCTTGTTTATGACAAGTGGCTAAATTTCCAGGGCTGCCAAGAATGACTGAAAAAAATCACTTTTTTTTTTTTTTTCTGGGCTAAAATTGTCTTTGCCTTTACTGACCTAGCAGTTTGTTTGGTGGCTTTCCAATGCACCTTGGTTGAGATGAGTTGCATAGAAAATGTCAAGGCTTGGTACCTGCTTTTGCTCTGCCAGACTTGACCATTGCTGCATCCTCCATTGCTCTGGCTACAGCTTTGCTTAGCTCTGGTTTTGTGTTACATGAGGAGTGTGCATAGCTTTAAGTTCTCTCCAGGGCATGGTAAGACCTTTATCAAGTAATGCTTCATTTTATGGATTGATATGAAGGATTAACATTATCAAAGATCTCATCTCATCTCTTCTATCACAATGGGGACCATTTTTTCCCCTAGCAGAAGAGGAATTGTAATTCCTGCATTTGGGAAATTATAGCTAATCTATACTCTGTTCCTTCAAAGAAGATCTTGATCTTGATCTTCAAGCTTAATCCACACACAAAGATTATCTCTTTTGTCACTTTAGAGGAGCTGAAACCTCAAATGTCTGAAGAAGTTTCTCAGTTATTTTTTTTAAATTCAAGCTTCCCGTCCTTTGTATTCCCACAGACATTACATATTTTTATCATATTTTGAAAATGCTTTTTCTTGTTTAGCTGCCTATTTCAGCTTTTTATTGCCCTGAATGAAGTTGCTGTTAAGAACTGATGCAAATTTAAACAAAGATGCAGTTCATAAAAACAGTGGATGGACGCTCTCATCAAGGGGAAGGATTGACTGTTTCAGCAGGCAACACACCCCTGACTGTTTTAAGCACAAGCCCTTCAGGAGAACTCTTACTTTTGCTCACTGAACCACAAAATTGAAGTACCATGGAAGAAATCCAGACATGCAACAATGCCAAAATATGTATCGCACTATACTGAAAGGCTTCGAAATTACTGTATTTACACAAGGGTATTACTGACAGAATAAATGAAAATTTTATGGTCTAAGAAAAGAAACACAATTTTAGTTAACTAGCATTTTTCTACTGCTCTAAAGCTTTTATTGGGAGCAGAGGGAATTTGTACTCAGCGAAGTAGATCAGTGAAATGATAATTTGTCTTTGAATGGAGTACTTTTATCCCATTAATTTCAGCCATTATGGTGTGAGATAAGATGTAAGCCAGTGACTAACTGAAAATTAAGGTCCCAAAAAAAAGCCAAAAAAACAAAAGAGTACCTTATGCAGTATTATACAAAGCACATGCTAAAATTAATTTTTACTCAATCTTTTATTGCAGCCACTTTTAACCTCAATTCGTTATGCACTTAATCATGCCTGCTTCTGCTATATTTAAATATATTCAGTTTACTCATCAGATCTCCTTTTAAGGATATTTGATTAAAATCCTTTCTTGTTGCAGTTAAGAGGAAAAAGGGCATTACAATGGAGATATGCTTTAGGTGAATGTATGGCATTGAAAATTTTCCTTCCTTTCCTACACTTTAGATAAAGCATACTTTAGATTGTGTTATTTTCAAAATTAATCTGGCATTTTACACTAAGTCTTACTGATAATCATCCTTTTACAAAAAAGTGTAATCACAGATGTTTTGAAAGTACATTTCAGGGTAACAAGAAAAGAAGAAAGGATCATTCATATGAAGGAAGGAAGGTTGTCAGAAGGAATCTCCAGAGTTCAAGACATTTCATTCCATCTATTGCACTGAAGCTGGATCATGTAAAACTACCATATGTTTGTCTAATCTGTTCTGGAAAACAGTGAAGAATAGTTCATCACATCCTTGGGCAGGCTGGTGAAATGCCTCATTATTCTTCATTAGAATGCTTTTACTGCTCCAGACCTGAAGCCTTTGCTGAATTCTGCTTGTCCTTCCCCTGATGTGTATGAAGAACAAACCATCTTCCTTTCTTCTAACTGCTTTTAAGATTATGTTTTCTACCAGCCAGACCATTCTTTTTTGGACTGAACAAATCCCCTAATTTTCTCCTGAGTCATGCTTTATAAAACCCTTTGCATGTTCACATTTCCTTCAATTTTCCCTGCTGGAATCTGCAGTTTGCCAGTATCATTCTTAAGACATCCAAAATGAGCCTGAACCCTTCGGGGACTCCATTCTACCAGTAAAGAGGGAAAAGAAAGCTACCTCTCTTGTTCTGTATAGGACCTCCTAGGACACATCCTGAAGTGAGACCTGTCTTTACAACAGCAGTCCCTTATGAATTTATAGTGCACCTCTGATCTTTGTATGCCCTTAATGTATTTTCTGCCTGACAGACTTTTCACCACTGGGAATGATGCATTCAGTTGAGTTGTGGCTATTATCCTCCTTGAGTACTTTCTGCTAGATTTTTGAATTTGTCTTGTTGAACAGTCTTGTTGAGATTGTCTAGCTAAAATTTCCCAGTAGCGATGCTTTGAAAAAGCAAGAGCTATCCTTTACTAATCCTTTGGAGATTGCAAGTAAATCTTTTCATCTGAAAAGGTGAACAAATTAAGTCTAAGGTTTAAAGAGGCACATCCTGGGATGTCCACCCTTAATGCCACAATTCCACCCACAGATTGTCTTTTGTTTGCTTCTTTCCATAGTCTGGCAGATCAAAATTCTACATAAAGACTCTACAAGTTCTGCTGTAATGGAAACATGAAGAAAAATAAAGTACTTTAAAATAAAACAGGTTTCCCAGTTCTATGTTTTTCAGGTTCCATCATGTTTATTTTCCACTGTCACCCATAAAATTTATTGGTAAAGAATGATCATTATTCACGGACGCTCTGGGCAGAATTTCCATCTGCTCACCAGATCTTCCCACTGATATTGTTAGTTGGCTAAAATATATCATAACATCACCACCCTCCTCATGTTCCATGAGGATTAGATTTAAGGTTCCCTGGGTAGTTTCGATACTCACTGGTAGAAAATGTGATGGTAGAAAAACTCAAGGCAGAACTGAGAACTGGGAGCTCCATGTGCAAGTGAGCCGCTTACAAACAGGCAAATGCACCTTGCTTGCATGCATACAGAAGGCAAAACAGAACTAAGAGGGTTTCTTGCCCTCTACTCAGCCATTCACTCCTTTTCCCTCTGCCAGAGTTGCCTGTTGCTCCACCTTTGCAGACTGACAATGTCTCTGTGTGTGTTTGCACCTCCTGACAGAGAGGGCATAAACTTCTCATAGAGACTGCAGTTTAAGCAGAAGCTGGAAAGCTATTTTAAATCGATAATAAAAAGATAAATGCATTGTCACTTGCTAAAGTGATAATCAGGAAACACTAAACACTAATGCTTATTATCAAAAAAGCCAAGTCTAATCAGCTTTTAAATGTATAATTAAATTTATATTTCAGTAATATCTGGACTATGTTTTAGTTGGGAAACGCTGTGAGACTGCCAAGCTAAAAATATATCTTAGGGACCCAGAGCTGATGTGGAAACTTAGTACTGCTGCAAGGAACACAGAACCCATAGCAGGTTCTACAGAGATTTATAGAATTTGTAGAGGGAAAGCTCAGAGCAGGGTTTTCAAAAAAAATGTGCACATGCAGCTGCAATCTGACTCGTGTCACTGTATGCCAAGAGGCTGAAGCCATAAGAAGGGGTTTTATAAGTAAAGCCATTTGTGTACATGATCAATGTTAAAAGAATTATTTACTTCTTCTGAAGAAAAAAAAGAATGATAATGGAATCATTGATACAGTCTTGGGAGGCTTATTTTGTTTTGTTCTCATTTTCTTTAGTAGCTTGTAAATATCTTCAAGATGTATAATTTCCACAAAAACAATTGAAAGGATACTAGAGAAGAAAGGAGAAAGAATTGTTCTTGTCACAGAAGTAAAAACAATGTTGCAGTGTAACCGCTACAAAGAGTAATAATATAAAGCCCAATTCAGAAATATGTTTTGGGTTTGGTTTTTTGTGGGTTTTTTTTTTTGGTTTTTTGGTTTTTTTTTAATGAGAACAATAGCCTTATTAAATGCTTTACACTGAATTTCAAAGAACTTTACAAATTATCCTGCTATTAGGTTAATTGTTGTATTCATTATTAATTGACTGGGAATTAGAACCTCCTGGGAAAAGAAGTAAGGAGACAGAATCAAAGAGAAGACATCATATTGCAGAATCTTCTGGTATAAAGCAGAAATTAGTGTAAATTATTTTTGGTTTACAGTAAAAATGGTTTACAGTAAAAAAATACATACATGGTTTACAGTAAAAAAAAGGTGGAGCTTGTAGGCTGTTTATTCTATCACATAGAGCTCAGTGTAATTTATTCAGGCTCTCTGATATGGTTCAGTTTTTCTAATTCCTCTCAGGTTTTGATCCTCACAAACAGATGAAGGGAGTAGAGACAATATAGGGGGACATTATTTTGTAAAGATATTAGGTCTCTACTTTGTTTTTGTAGACACATCCCCTAGGAATATTTTGAATCTTTCTGTCAATTTTATTACATTTTTTCCTTTTCTTTTTTCCCCCACTGTCTACCAGCTGCAAACTGGAAATGTGAAATATTTCCATAAGTTCTCAGTTTGAGAGCCTTGGCCCAGCTCTTCTTAGACCTGCCTGTATGTAAGAGGTTGTGGAAGTGTCAGAAACACAGTACTTGTTCTTAACTCAGTCATCCAAGAAGAAAGAAGAAGAAAAAAAAGCACAGAAAAAGTGACCTGGGTGATTCTCAGCACCATCCAGGGAGCAGCAGTGGTTCCTGTGGCACTATGGAAGAGGAAAGGAGTCTGATCCATGGAAAAGGTCATTACAGATCCAGTAACCATGGTGCCTTACAGTACATGCAACTTCTATCTCCCTGCTGCTGACAGGTCAGAAAGGTTTGTGTGGGACCTTTTTGTGTGTTGCCTTGCATATCCCCCCTTCTGTTCAGGACTTGCTTTCCACTTATTTCTCCAATCTGATGAAACAGGTGGGTAAAATTACCTTCAAGCAAAACAAAATTAATGATGAATAGCCATTAAGAAAAAACCCAAAACAATATGAATATCAAAATACAAAGAAAAAACCCATCCCCCAAATCCTATACTAAAAAAAAAAAATTTAATGCTTAGCTGACTACTTAAAATTAAGAAGAAATATGTTCTATGTCTTAAAAAACATTTGCAATAAACCTGATAGAGTTGTAAATGTGTGAGTACATTGTTACAATGGATTATGCAATATTTAATGTTTTTCAAAAAATTAGAAAGAGACACATTTTACTTATATGCTTATATGCTTCATGTTTTCTTAAAACAAAATGACAACTCAAAAATTAAGGAAGTTTCTCCTTCTCCAAAAATGATGTTATGATTATGTGACTGGAATATAAATTTATACTATGCAAATAAAAGATGGAGTGGATAGGGATGTCAAGCTAGGATTTATACAATCAAGACCAGATATAGTAATATTTGCTTTTATTCAATTTACTTCTTACTACTAATAATGAATTTCATCTTCTATGGATTGAAACTCTTTTAATTACTGCATTTTTCTTTCCCCTTTATGCCAATTAGCTTTTAAATATACCAGAAGATTTAAAAGATGGCAATGTGCCAATAGTAAAAATACATACCTGGAAAATAAAAATAATGTTTAAATACTGACTGCCAGCACCATCCTGGGGATGCTTTAGGAAGAGTGTTGTCTGCAGCTTGGAGCTGGTGATCTACCCACTCTATTCAGCTCCAGTGAGACATACCTGGTGTGCTGGGTCAAGCTCTGGGCTCCTCAGGACAAGATGTAGAGTTACTGGGCTGAGTCCAGTGATGGGCCATGAAGATAATTAAGGAATTGAGGGACCTCTTACCTCAGGAGATACTAAGGAAGCTGGGCTTCCTCAGGCAAGAAGTGGCTTGTGGGGGAATCGAGTGTTCTGCATAAACACTTTTATACAAACCAGTTGTTCTGTCTAGCTTACAATAATATTCATAAGAATATTCTGTCAGCATCTTAGTATTCATATGTTCTACTTCATTGTCTTTTATTTAAAAAGTTTTCTAGTGCAATAAAAAAAAATATGGAACTAAGTGGGATTCTAAAATGTATCTGTTGTGGATGGCTCAGCAATCACAGCAGTCCCCTCCAGAAACTCAAGGAACACAGGGCAAGTCCTTCTGTGTGTTACATACTACCCTGAGAGCAGCTGGATGAGCTAATTCTTATTCCAATCTTAAGTTATGTAAAAATTGGTTTCTGGTTTTAGACTGTGTGTTTGTTTTTTACTTTTTGGTTTTGATATTTTAAACATTTTAATAATATTTTTTTTTGTCTTCCTGGGAGAATGGTTATTGCTTTGTTTGTTTAGCTATTGTTTTTTTACTTTGTTTTAGCAAGCTGTTGCCTCTGGAATACAAATTTGGAACACATAGGAAGTAAGTTTAACCTCAGTGTAGCAAAGATACTTAGATGAACCTTTCTGTAGTCCTCTTAGGAATAGTCTGGTATCCAGTTCTTCATATAGCAAGGAGCAAATAGGAAGTTGTGTGTCAGCCCAGTGCAGATGCTTTAGACACAAATATTTCACTAGAATAAAATAGAATGTTAATACTCATTTACATTTTTGGCATATAGGACTACAATCATGTCTACCTTTTGACCTTATCTTTTGAAAATATTTTTTTTTAAGCTCTTCTGTGTCATTTTGAATGTCTTTGCTTTATGTGGTATAAAGGTATAGTGGCTTTCAAAAGATATAGAAGGTGTACACTCAAGTCAGAGGTCAGAACTCTCATACAGCAAAAGATTAAGTAATTACTTTATTTATGAAAGCTAGCACATCAAGCTGACATCAGGCACTTTAAAACAGGACCTTATTTCATTATGCTGTGTTGTGCTTACTTATTTTATGCTAGAACTGTTGGACCCCTTAATTTAGCTGACATAATGCACATAAATACTGAAGCATAAACATTTTATCATATAAATTACTGGTATGAGACCTGTATAAATGCAGAACTAAATCAGAGCCTGAGCAGCCTGGCTTCATCTCCCCCCTCCCTGGCCTTTGTACAGCTTTTGCACAGAAGAGAGGGAGCAGAGCTCTGGTGCACAGTGTGTCCTGTGGGCTGTGCCTCTGGTGCCCAACCACACTTCACCTCCTTGCTGAGCTGCTGGGGAAACTGCAGCTCATCCTGCACCAGGTTCAAAGCTTCCAACAGACAGGAAATGAGCTCATTGCTAATGGAGAGAAAAAGAAATTAGAAGAAATGGTCTGAGGAGACTTCCAGGAGGACGTCTTTCTTGTTAGAGTTTGGGCTTGGAAGGGGTGATCCTCTGGAAGGTAAAGCATTTTTGAAGCAGCTTTCATAAATTTGATTTTCAGTGTCTACCTAGATCAGCCCTGAATCTCTAATGAAGGAAAATCAAAAGTAGCATTCTATGAGCTCAGTCACAGCTGTTGTAAAGTTATTTTTAGGTTAAGTTCTCAAAGTTACAGAGACAAAACAGTGTCAAAAAAAGTTATGACTGACAAAGAAGAGAAATGAGGTTTGTTAATGCTCATAAGACCAGCTATTGTGATAAATGAACAGTTTCTTTCCCTTATGCTCTATAACATTACATTTGTTGGTATTTGTTTTACACGTACTCATGTATTCAAAATGCGTGGGTATCTTACAAGAATTAATGACAGTTTTTAAAGGATCAGGCCATTATTAAAAAAAAAAAAAAATAGTCAGTGAGATGGAAATGAACTGCCCCTACTGTCAGCTTTGGTGCTGTGTGTGGCCCCAGAGTGCAGAATGCAGCAAGCCAGCACAGATCCTGCAGATTGATGCAGCACCATCAGCTCCTTCAGGAGCCACACTGGGGGTTTGAGCCAACCATGTTAACGCCCAATTTTTTTTCCACGTGGCATCCTACAGAGAATATCAGTCTGCTCTTTTATTGTGTAAACCTAGCCCACTGCTTAGTGCCTGGGACTGCTTTCCAGACCTCTGTTTTCTTTACACAAATTTGGTCCATCTCCTGGCCACCTTTCTATGTTCTGCTTAGGACAGCAAGCCTGTTTCTGAGCTGCCACGGGGGCACAGCAGTTCCTTCCCATGGCAGGAGTATCTCATTACTCTTGTGTCAAACAGGATCTCTTTTTAGCATGAGCTGCTTGAATAGAAATTACACTTAGGTGTGGAACTTTCTTTAGTAAAAGCTACCAACAGCTGAAACAGTAGATTGGTTTTTAAGTATTTATGTTTGTCAGTACTTGAAAGCTTGGACAGTTTATGCTCATGCTTTGCAACTTTTGGTAAGATTTTCTGGTATCTCCCAAAGAAATATATCAAATAAATTTTAGGGAAGACAGTAAAGTTTCCCAGTGTCTCTTTTAATTTAGATTTCATGAAAATACTATAGAAACTACATGAATATCAAAAAGGACAGAATTTGTTTTAGAGCCTAGCAATATTAAGTATTTCACCAAGCTTGTTTTTATGAGGCAGTATTGAAAACTTTGTTGATTTTTAATATTGCATTGTCCTAGAGGCAAAGAAATAGTAAATCTACCTCAGCCCTTCTTTTTATAGAAAATAACACAAGGCCGGCTCTCTGTGAAGTGTGTTTTCTTTGATTTGTAACAAACTAATAAAAAGCTGAGAGGAAAATAAAACCATGACTATGCAAATTTGGCCAGAAAAATTTCCAAATAAATGAAGCATAAAATTCAGTGATTTGATATGATGGCAATAACGTTTAGGGATTTTTGTAAATCTTAGCAGTGAATGCAATCTTTCTTTTACTCCAGGAAAGCAGTAAAAGCAGGTGCCATCACAGGCTACTTTGCTGACAAATTACACTTGTGTCAACAAGTTCATTATATAAAAGGTGTTAACTAAGTGTGGGAGTGATTTAAGAGAGAACAAGTTTCTCTCTTTCTACTGAAACCCATGATTTTGACACCAAGTCAATCCTTTTACTCCCGTAGTGACACTGAGACACAGTGGGAAACAGGGGTGAGCCCCTCACTCACAATGTGCAATAGCTTGGTCACCCCAAAACCCCAGTCAAGGCACCCCCCTGATTGATCACTGTATGGGTATTGATTGATCACTGCATGGGTATTGATTGATCACTATATAGGTATTGATAGATGACTGTATGGGTATTGATTGATCACTGCATGGGTATTGATAGATCACTATATGGGTATTGATAGATGACTTTATGGGTATTGATAGATCACTATATAGGTATTGATTGATCACTGTATGGGTATTCATTGATCACTGTATGGGTATTGATAGATCACTGTATGGGTATTGATTGATCACTATATGGGTATTGATTGATCACTATATGGGTATTGATTGTATTCTCCCTACAGGGTAGCAAAGGCCCCTCAGGCTTTTGTGGCTGCAATCTCAAGGGACAAATTTCTCCCTGCAGCTCCCTTCCACTGTTGAGCTCGTGTGGAAACTGTGTTCTTCAGTAAGATTTTATCTACAGCTCACATCTCAGGCTAGGATCAGGGCCAGCCTGGCCTCACAGGAAAAGAGACAAGCTGTGGGCAATAATTTAAATATAACTAAAAAAAGCTATTGCCATGTCATAGGGAGTAAAGGACAGCAGCCTTGGATCAATTAGTGAAGTCTTTTCAAACAGATATCAAAAGAAGAATTAAACATTTTGTCTCTGCTGAGATGATACAATAAATCATGGATCCTTATGACACTTCTGAATTTGTGTTCATGTGTGCGTCACTAACAGATTTGATTTCTCCTCTAGGGAAAGAGCTGCTCTGGATTTCAGGAGAAAAAAACCCAAATTTCCCCAAAAATCAACCTGTCAATCAGCAATTGCCTCCAGTGAATATCTTCTCTCTCCTTGGCAATGCAAGAATTGGGGGGTGCTTTTCTCTCAAGGTCCTTTATTGCAGGCAGTTCAGGCTAATCCAAGTATAATTCAGTATGTGATTTTCTAATAATAGTTCCTTCTGGACAGCTAGATGCATGAAGAGATTCTTTTTGAATGTCTAATTGCCATTTTTCTTTCCTAATTTAACTAAATATATGATTAGGCATAACCACTAACTATAACAAGCTGATTACTAAACTCAGGCAAACCAAAAACATAAAATCTTATTATTTCATTCCATACTTCAAAATCAGTAAATTTCTTTTTTCTGTCTATAAGTGGCTGAGACACAAGTTTAAGTTAGCATGACAAAGATCTGGCCCTAATCTGTAAACAGCAGGAAGTGTAGTTCACTTAAACATTTTTTTTCCTTTGGCCTGCTGACAGTCTGTCTCCTGTCATCTGCTAATTTAATAAGTATCTAATGAAGACATAGACTTGGAGTTCAATCTATGAGGACCCCAGAAGTAAATTTAAACTACAGCAAGCACTGGGATCTGAGGAGAGATAGCAGTACCTTTAAGACCTGTTTGTAGTGGTAAAACTGATGTTTCTGCTCTATCTCTATTTCAAGGAAATTTTGGTCCCTAAATGCAAACACTGTTTGGCTACTGCCCATTTATTGGTAAACCTGAACACCTGTATTGCCCAGTTTTTTCCATACAGTGGCAAATATTGCCTTGAACAAGACCTCAGGTTGGGTCATGCTTCTTGAAGAGGCTGTTTGCTTTCAAGTCAATAGGAGCAGTGATGCTAAGACACATTAAAACACCATAATGATGGTCATTATCAGCTAGCCTCTTCATTAGCACATTGTTTTTATATTTTGTATATGCATGTATCCACTCATATATCTACCAAACCTGACATGTCACCATTCTGCCTTTAATTGTTATGAACGATTTGAGAGAAATCTAGTTGGAGGAGAGCAAGAGTGGAAAAAAATAGATTCTCTCACAATTCCATGGTTCTTTCTCCTCTGCAGGTATGGGTTTTCTTGTTATTGTTTTTTTCTTGGTGTGTTTTTCTTCCTTGGTGTGTTTTTACTATATAAAATCTCTTGAATTGTATTCCTGAAAAATAACTGAAAAAAATGCAGTGACATAAGTAAGTGCGTTCTCCTGATTTATAGGAGTTTGTCAGAGGCAAATACTCTAAAAGTATTTTTGTCTATTTTCTTCCAATTGCACTGATTTGGGGGTTCTTTAAAAATACTACACAAAAAAGTGCTCTTAATCGGGAGAACAATGAAGCAATATGTGACATTTTATGCAGCAATCATGCTTCATAGTCAACAATCATTCCAGAATGTTTTGCTTGCCAGATATTTGTGATAGGTATAAATATCCAGGTGGGATGATAAATTATATATAAGAAGGCCACTGTATTGTTTCTCATGGGAAAGATTCTCTAAAGCATTCTAATCCGCTATGACCCTGTTGAGCTCCAATACCATCTACATCTCTAGAACTGGTATTCTTGCTTCACTGTCAGATGTTGTGTACATTCAGAAATGTGTTCCACTAGGATTGTTTTATCTCACACTGCCTTTTACAGTCCTCTCTGTTGTGAAACCCCATAAGCTCCCCACACTGCACTGCTTGAGGAAGTTTTATTGTCAGTCAGATCCCTTTCTGTCTACTTTCTGCTGCCAAACAATAATGCTGAAAATTGCATTTCAGATGTACACCTTCTTTTTCATTTCCTTTCTGGGAGACCAGTAAAATGTAATATTAAATTCTGTGAATGATGGAAACTGTTATTTATCTGGGTTTTTCAGTACTCAGTCTTCTGCAAAAACACCTGTTTCTATTTATGGGTCAATTTTTCAGCATTTCCTGACAAGTTAAATGACAGTAAATGTTGAACTGGAAAATCATTTGGTCTCAAGTTTGCTTTTCTAGATCTAGTTTTAATTTTGGCAATTTGCAACATTGTTTTCATTCTGGTGGTTTCATTCTGTTGTTTTCACTCTGTTTACTTCCAAGGCATGACAAGAGATTCATCTTTGGAAGGAATGTGTGCTGTAGAAGTATCTTGCTCTCCTATAGACCATTTTTGCATTCACACATTTTAACATTACCCACTCTTTTTTTAAGTCTTACAAGCAGTTTTCTTCCTCTCCTCTTTTACTACTCTCATGTTCATTGATGCAATTAGAAAGAACTAATTCCCATATCTTTGGAATCCAGAATTGCAGAGGGAAATGGAAGTGATTGGATGCCAGGCACAGGAAAAAAAGAGGTTCTACAGTTAGCCCCCAAAAAATGTTCTTTCTCTAGGTCCACTTTCAGTTAATCATGGAAAGTCTGCACTAGAGTTTATAGGAGGTTAGGAGCAGTAGATAATATTTTTGGTGGAAAGAAGTCCTGTGAGAAATATGTAGTGAGATACAATTTATAGCATAGTTGTGGTGAAATTACCTAGGTAATTTTAATCAAAGCAGAATTATTTCTGAAAAAAAAAAAAGAGAACAATAAATTCGTAGTAAGAGTGGCTAAGTTTTTTTAGAGCATGTCTCTTTTTTTAAAAATAAAATATTGAAGAGCTATGCAAGTGTAGAAGCCTTATTAAAGTGGTACTGTATCATATGCCTCTAAACTTCTGAAATCAGGATTTTCATTGCAGTTGCTTGTGCTATCATTTTCAGTGGTTTATAACTAATTAGTACAAATTCAATGCAGGCTAAATAACAGCATACAACTTTCCAATCCACAGAAAATATTTATTCTAGTAGATTGCTTTTATCAAGCGTCACAGGACCCACACCAGTTGGTTTTTTTTATGTGGACACTGATCTGCTTGCTTTTGTTCTTTCTTTAGGACATAATATTTTTATATTAAAAAAAAACCCCAAAACCAACCAACAACCAAGAACAGAAAAAGACAAAAGAAACTTCCTTCAAAAAACATCACGTTTATATTCTCTCTTAGCTGATGTAGTAGTAGAATAGCTGTCCCTTGAGTGTTCTAGTGGACATTCTAAATTCCTCTAAAAGTGGAATACTAAATTTATTGTTATTTTAGGCAAACTGAAGTAGCTAAAAAGGAAAAAAAAAAGGAATTAAGCTCCAAACCCCCAACCAACTAACCAAATCCAAGAGCAGAAGCAAACTTGGTAAGAGGGAATTAGCTAAATTTCTCTTTTACCGGATCCTCCAAATGAATCCATGCTGCTTGTTGCAAAACTCATGCAGGCAGGTGCAAGAAACACAATCTCCCCATTGCCCTGAACTGGTAATTCATTGAAGGGCTCTGCTACTCCCATCTAGCCAGCATGCTTGTATTTTATTTGTGTGGAAACCAGGAGCTGGAGAGATGGAATGAAAGCCTGGGCCACCACCAGCCCTTAAGACTGGGTTGCAAGCACATTGTTGTGAGAGTGCCTGGACCAGACAACATGGATGTGCTCCTGGATACAGTACTACAGATGTCTCTTATAATGTGGAGGTTTTATTGAATACATGAAAAAAATCCCACCCAGCTGGTGTAAATAATTAGGGTTAAATTGTTAAATTTTTGTGAATAAAATATATGTGCATATCAATGCCATTCACCCTCTTAAAGAAGAAATCACTTGCATGACATTAGGACGAGCTATTTGGTTCACTCTGCATGTCTATTACTAGAATGTCATTCAAAATAGATGCACTTTGCATTGTAATCTGAGAGTAATTAGGCTCAGTAATGAATACAGAACAGTGTAACAGCTCTCTCTCATGGGCCCCATCAGCCATGGTGTTTTCTCTCAGCACAGCTGCCGTGAACACGAACAGAAAGGAATAATTCTTGTGATGTATCAGTCAAGCATTTTCATTGCTCAGAAGTCTCAAAGTCAATAACACATATTCTGAAATGGATTTAAACTCCAAAACTGGATTTATGCCAAGTATTTTTTAAAAATACAAAACTTTAAAAATCGTGTTGCAGTTCATCACTTCTTGTTGCAATGAGCTACATGTTTATGTTTCTCGGGAACAGGAGTTCACAGAAGCAATGGAATTTAAAATGGCAATTGTAAATGGCCTCGTGGAAGGAAAATTCATTTTAGGAGGAAGTAAAAATGATGACTATGCATACTTTTAGCAGTGTAAAAATGCTAAGCTAACAGTAAACCTTGTTATCACAGCTCTGGTTTATGACAACATGACTGATGCAGCAAGAATAACATTTAGTTCCCATCTTTGTACAATTTACAGAGATTATGGTGTTAATGGCTATCAAAACATAACTTTCCTCTCCTATACTGTAGGTTAAAAATGTGTCATAAAAGACATACAACATAGGGATGTCTGTAACATAGTGGGAATTCTGTATGTGCTACTTCATAATTACTTAGGAATAGTTCAAGCAGGAAAAGCTGCATGTAAGTAGAAGTGGGACAGGGGTCTGGTTACAGGTGCTTTAAGAGTACCTGAGAGAGTTCATAGAGTCAAGTCTTTTGTGGGTATGATGTAAATAATGGTAAAATCATGGAAAACTAAGTGTCTTCAAAAGAATTTAAGTTCAAAATATGAATTGCTTGGCAATGAGTATTCTAAGAACATATGCATTTTTTAAACTGTAATGTACTAATGATCTCAATGGTCTAAGAGGCAAACAAGCTAAAGTCTCCTTGAGATACAATTTCTGCATTAGTTGCTGGCATAGTAAAAAGACCTGGCCTGTTGTAATGATTAAAATTCTTTAGTTGAGGTTGGAACAAAAAAAAAAAAAGGAAAAAAACTTAACTGCACAGTTTCTTAAATAAGAATTTTGTAGAAATTTCCTTCCTTTTTATTCTAACTTTCAGCTTGCATGTGTAACCTTGTGACTCTACAGGATATAATTTCAGGAAATAAAGACAAAACCTTTGCTTATTGCGCAAAATTTTATACAGGGATATCAAGTAACATACTGTACTGAAATCCAAATGAAAATATCTTTTTACTACATCTCCTTAACTGTTGTAGTATTTCAGTTTCTTTTGGTTTCCAGCCTTTATTTGTGGTTTTTTTTTTGGTTTTTTTTTTTTTTAATATTAAGTGTGAATTTCTCCCCTGCTGCATCAGTTTCTCCTTCATTCTTAGTCTGACTCCTTTTTCTCTGCAGTTTGGTTAAATTCAAGTGGGAGTCATGCTATAGTAGATCTCACACTGAAGTGATTCCTTGCACTATTTTGACTAAGAGATAGTGACAAGAATTACCTAATGCCAATAACATTTATTCTTATTTACCTTATGACTGTTTCTCCAGCCAAGCAGTGTGAAGGAGCCTTCATGCAATAGAGAATGAGGCCCAATGAATTGTTTTAAAATTGAGTTCCAGCACATCTCAGCATACCTTGGTCAGTCTGTTATCAGTGCTTATCATTCAGCACAAATCCCTGTTAGATCCTTTCTCCTTCTTGGTGCCTCTTATGGTTATTTTTAATTAAAGGTTGCACTTTGTATGTATTTCAAATGTTTTTTTATGGGCCAAAGAACACTGCAAATCTGCATATAACAGATCCCAGTGTGAAACCCTTCCAGTCTGAAAACTGTCTTGTCACAGTACTGAAAAGTAAATTCAGCTTTTACTAGGCTCAAGCTTAGCCATTGCAGTTCATTGTTTCTTAGTAACAAAGAAGTTTGAAGAAACTGATCCATTTTTCAATTGGTTTTACAATATATAGATATTTTTTAATTTTAAAAGTCGAGATAGTTTTTTTTTAATCTATTAAAGATATCCTTTTCTGTTTGTCTGCATTGTTGTTAGTGTCCAATAAATAATGGGTTTTATTCCTGGTTTGCTAGTGGTCTGTTGAAGGGCTTAGGGACAGATATTTCACCACTTGCGTTTCCTTTTCTCAGAAGCAGAGCTAGTGCTGATTATCTCTTTCCTAGATCACTCTGACTTCTGCTGAGGAAAAGTACTATACAAATGTGTGCTGTTAGTAATAGTCATATAAAAGGTACAAAGTAAAACAAACAAAAAAATGGTCCAATTTTTACTGGCCCTGCTTGTCATGCTATAAAACTTAAAGAGGCTCTCATAAGGAAAGGTCTGCATTATAGAAAATGGAAAGATTGTCTAAATTAGAAGAAAAAGAAAACCCATGAAACATGACAGCTTGAGCTTAAAGTAGAACAAAATTTGAGGAATGGTTTGCAATGCTTAATCTGCTAGTAAGAGATTTTTTGCTTCTTCATCAGGTTTAGGAAGAAAACCAGAAAATTTGATGTCCAGGGTGTTGTAGGATACTCACAGATGAACAAGACACAGCAGAGTAGTGTAAGAAATTTTTGTATTAATCTACTGCTTAAGTCTTTGATAATTCTCACTTCCTCACCATTCTTTGTAGCAGAGGGATTGGAGGAGATAGGGAAATTTGTTGTGAATATGCAGAAGGAATTAGACCAAACAAAATTTAGATAAGTCTCCAGAACTGGGTGACATTTGGAAGAAATCTTTGGAGTAACTCAGACGTGAAACTGTGAAGCATATGGCACAGCCTTGTAAACCGTAACTGTAAACAGTGCAATGCAATTTCTACTGTGCTAGAAGAGTAAATCCCATTACAAAAAGAAGTCTGAGAACTACAGAGGGCAACCTGGTAACAACAGACCAGAAAGGCTGATTTCCACCCTGGAAGGTAAACATATCTAAAAGATAAGACTATTGAGCACATGGCGAAGCAAGAGATGTTGGGAAAGACTAATTTAGCTTCAGTGAGTGAAAATCCTGACTCACACACTTGATGGAGTGCTGTGAGACTATCTGACTGAGCAATTGCACTTATTATTCTTCTTGTTTTAAGAAAAAAGGTAAGTCTTCTCTTTTTAATTCCCCAAAATCATCCCAAATAAATTTGATTCTTCTCCATGGTTCAGCACATCTGTAGGATGCTGGTATGGTTCCTTTTTCTTTCCCTCCAGTGGATGAGTAAGTTTGAATCTGAGCATCCTGGTGTTTTGTAAGCCATTCTAAGTGCCTTGCAGATGGCCATAGCTGGACAGGAGATGATTTGCAGGTACATTACTGTTTCAACAGATTTTGGGAAATTGCCATGGCTGCCTGATACCAGGTGTCCTGCTTGCATGCTTAAACCGAGACTTGGGTTTGTCAAGAAGGATTTAGGTCTTCACATTGGATAGATTTTTTGCTGCCTTCCTCTGGGGCCTAGGTTGTCGTTTACTTTGTGGGCACTGTGAGTGAGTAAATTCCCCATCCTTTTGTAAGCCTTCAGCACATGGACACTCTCACACACATAGAAGCACATATATGCACAGGCAAAGAAACTGAGTCTCTCATCTCCTTGTATCCTGTCCCGGGTAACTTTTTGTTTGGACAAAAGGGCCTTGAGAAAACAGGCACTGAGAGCAGGGGGATGGGAGCAGGGGAGACCAGAGCAGGCAGGAAGACCAGGCAGGAGAAGTATGCAGTTCACTGGCAGTTTGGATGATCTCTCCATGATATAGTTCTCAGGATGTTCTCTTATGAGAATTCTCCTTATTCTACAGACTTTGTTTTAGTGTCTAGGTAGTTTTTTTGAACTTTCATCCTCCACCTTCTTTTCTTCTCACTTAATACTGTGTGAGGCTGCTGCTACTTTCCCGCATGGTGGCAGGTGTGTTATCCTGAAAATCAGACAAATTTTTTTTTTGCTTGGTTGCTTCTTCTTTGTAATTTTGTTGGTTTTACATGGCCTGGGTTTTTGAGGTGGCTTTTGTGGGAAACTGATGGAAGTTTCCACCATGTTTGGCAGAGCCAGTCCCTGATGGCTATGAAGATGGACATGTTGCTGGCAAAAACTGGGTCAATTAGAGAGGTTGGTAATGCCTCTGTAATAACATATTTAAGAAGAAAATCAAAACAAAGTGGGACAGAATTTTTTCCCATCCAGAGAAGAGAAGGAGGTGAGAACACGTGAGGGAAACGCCATGGTGACACCAAGGTCAATGAGGAAGGAGGGGCAGGAGGGATTCCAGGCACTGGAGCCGAGATTCCCCTGTTGGCCGTGGTGAGACCATGGTGAGGCAGCTGTGCCCCTGCAGCCCTTGGGGATCCACAGGGGATCCAGAGATCCACCAGCAACCCATGGGGGAGGTGCTCATGCTGGAGCAGGTGGATGCCTGGAGGGGGCTGTGATCCAGTGGGAGATCCAGTGGAGAGAGGGGGCCCTGCTCCCAGGCTGGAGCAGCCTGTCCTTGGAGGACTGTACCCCATGGAAGAGTGACTCAAGTTGAAGCAGTTATGGGAGGACTGTGTGCCCGTGGAGGGGACTCACATTAAAGCATTTAGGGAGGACTGCTGCTCAAGAGATGTGGACTCACCCCAGGGAAGTTCACAGGGAACATTTCCCATGGGAGGGACCCCATGGTGCAGCAGGGGAAGGACTCCATTCCTGGGGCAGTGGAAGAAAACCTCAGGTGATGAACTGACCAAAACCCCCATACCCTGTTCACAGTGCTGTTGGAGTGAAGGAGGGAGGGGCTGGGGGAGGAAAAGGTTTTTAAAGGACTTATTTTACTTCTCATTATCCTCTGATTTTTTAGTAATAAACTCACTCTCTAAGATAAACCTTTTTTGCCTTTGGAATGTTTTCTCCTGGTCCTTAACTCATGAACCCTTTGTTTAATTTTTTTCCTCTCCTCTGCCCAAGTGTAGTAGGGGAGGATGAATGAGTGGCTGTCATGGGTGCCTGGCATTTGGCCAGTATCAAACTATGACAGTCATGCACATAACAATTTTTCTCAAGTTTGCAATTCTTCAGGTTAGCATTTGGTAATGTTTCTGGTCTTAGAAAATCCATTGCTTCGATTAAATGGTTTTCTGCAAGATTAAATGTACTACTCACTTAAATCATCATCAGCATAAAGGAATGGAAGATAGAAAATGAGAAAATGCATGGGGTTCTTGGGATGAATAAAAGTATGAAGCATTTTACATATGTTTGTGGAGTTTACCTCAGCTGGCAGGTAAGCCCCCAATGAGTCTTTATTTGCTCCACTCTTATGGAATGAGGTGGGGAATTTAAAAGGAAAAAGAGAGAAAACTCAAGGAGTGAGCTAAAGACAGTTTTCTATGCATAGAGTGGAAAAAAAATGAAAAAAACAAATGGTGCAAATTTAACTTACCACAAGTCAACCAAAGCCAGCCTCTGAGTACTGGTTACTTGGGAAAAAATCCCAAAGTTTTATTGCTGAGCATGATGTTTTATGATGTGGAATACCTCTCTTCTCAGGAGAGATATTGAGCCAATTCTACTTGCACCCTCTTCCAGTCTCTTGCCCATCTCCAATATACATGCAGGGGCAGGGTGAGAAAAAGAGTCTTGGAACTGTGCAAATAATGTTCAGCAGTGGCTAAAACATTATTGTGTTATCAACATTGCTTTAAGAATGGAATAGAATATTTTGGTGGGAAAGAACCCACAGCAATCATGTAGTGCGACTGTCAACTCTTTGGTCACATCCAAAACACAGAAACATATGGGTTGCTATGAAGAAAATTAACTCATCCCAGCCAGACCCTGTAAAATATGAATAGAGTTTCAAGAGATGAAGAGTTATGAAGAGTTTCTAAAACAGCTGAGGGAGAATTTGATAGAGGAGCATTCAGAAATGTAACAGGATACAACTATTCCCCTTTTCTCACAACAACAGTTCACTGGAACATCAGATGAAATGGTCAGGCTGCAGGTATAAATCAAAGAAAAGGAAGAGCTTTTACACACAGCATGTGGGGAAAGTCTGGAACTCATCACCAGTGCTCCTGTGGAGGCTTGCTCTGTAAATAGGTTTGAAAAACTCTTAGGCAAATTTATGGAAGAAAAATCAATAAAGGGCTATAAAACAGGATGCAGATATGGCTTTTACCTGGGGGGAGAAAAAAAATCCCCAAATGGCAGACTGCTGGAAACCAAAGAAATAGGGAGAGAAAGTAGCAGTATCTTTTTTTTTTTTTTTTTGGTATTCCTAAGTTCTCTCAGCTTGTGTACAGGCCCCTTTCAGAAATGGGATAAAGGCTACATGGACCTTTGCTCAGTTGTTTCCTTCTCTGCTCTTGAATTTATGTTCCTTGGTATTAGACTACAGTTCATCTCAGATTGTACTTTTCCAGTGATTCATTTTGAATAGAGGGGGGCATGGAAGATAGAAACCAGGATTTCCTGATAAAGACAATTTAAAATGTTCCCCAAATACTCCATTTATTTCTGTTAGGTGTTCAAAACTGATTTCTTCTCCAGCAGGTGATTTCCATTCAGAAACATCCCTGTTGATCTCTATCTTAAATTCTTATTTAAACCATTTGCATACCATTTTCCCCCTCCAAGTGGTCTAATTTCTTTCACAGAAGGTTTTCAGGGTTTCTTCAAAACCTTCATTCCTTATCTGAAGTCTGTGATGTTCCTTGACAACACTCACCCCTCCCATTTGGCAGGTCAACCTGCTCAGGCAAGGAAAGGTGATTCTGGTTAAAGATGGAATGAAATAGCTAATTCTAATTGGAGGAGGTTAGAAAGTACTCGATTTCAGTCTGCTGCTTTCATTTTAGACAGGTTATCCAGTATCTAAAGCAGCAGGTATCTGATCTGAAAAGAAATTGTTTTTCCTTAAATTTGAACCTTAGTGCTTTGGTTACTTTCCCTGATACTATAGTCTGAGATTGTGGGAATAGCCACATCAAATTCTGTTTTGGAGCTGTAAAACTTGCAGCCCTGGTCTATTCCCTGAGGGTGGTGAATGGGCCTCAGTGAGGGCTTTTAGACAACTGTTTCTAATATAGGTAATAGATCCAGATAAAACACCTGTTACTTGGCAGCTTGTTTTCATTAAAATGTTGAAAACATAAAAACTGAAATGAGGCCCATCTTAAAAAGACTTTGGCTTTAATGATGTAGGATTATAAGCAAGGCATTTTATGCATATGTCTTCAACTATTGCATTTTCTAATTTATACAAGTTTAATAATGACTTAATGAATTAAATTAAAAGTTTATTTTAAATCCATTATTTTTAACCAAGAAAGAGTTGAATCTGAATTTAAGATCAAATTAAAATACCTAACAACATGTTTATGTCAGATTTTCTATTTTTGAATTGTGCAATAAAGTAGTATTGGCATTTAGGTTCAGGGCTTTGCACTAGTAACAAATGCAATGCTAAAGCATTTTAGATATAAATATTTTGTTCAGAGAAGGAACCTATATAAGCCCAAATATTCACAAGTTGACTCAATGGCCCTATTATCTAAGTACATAAATACAAATATAAGAATAGTGCAGATTATACCTTTCAATTTCTGTTTTCAGATCTGTTTCTTCACTTAATATTTGGAATACAGTTGTATCCATAGTTCCTCCAGCAGTGGAACTGTCTTTTAGAATAATGACACTGAATACATAACATCTAAAATTAGCAGAGAGGGGTGGTAAAAATTATATCCTGCTTGATTTTATAGCATCATCCTTAAAACAACTGACACCAACTGCACATCTGGGCCACAGTGATTTGCTCCTCTACTGTGAAACAATGATTTTTGGTCTAGGTCTGATATACTGAATTGGGTCATGTTTTGACATAACAAATTATTGTCATGTTAGCAAATGTGGTTTTAGAGGAAAGACTGAACTGTTTCTGCTCATATCTGTGCACTGTGCATTGTGCAGTGCCTGGGGAAAGTGAGAGTCCAGAGCACCAAGCATCTCTTCTACAGAATACCTGCAAGAAATAGTGAAAAGCAGGACATATAAAATTCTGTGCAGTAAATTTTAGGAAAAGGCTCATCTTTAATTCTTAGATATGTTGCTGCACCACTGTGCAACAGAGAACTGGAGGTTAGAAAAATGAGAAAGGAGGAAACACAACACATTTTTGTGAGGTAGAGGTTGGATCTCACAGTCAAGCATGCAATCTTTGTCACTCATGTTTTTTTCCTGAACATGTAAATTGAAATGAAGTGAAACTGGAAAAGATATCCCAATCTGGTTTAGGAAATGGAACCTGGACCCTGATCTCTGTCATCTTTTCCAGGGGCCAGGCATTCCCTGAGGACTTGGAGTGCAGGGAGTTTCCCATGGGGTTTAGCACGGCAATGGAGCACAGCCAGGACCAGTCCCAGCATCCCAGCAGGAGCTGGGGAGCCGAAATGGGGTCATAGGCTTTAGGCTTCTGGTGGAGTCCTGGGGGCTTGGGAAGGGACAGTGAGGCCCAACTGGCACTCCCAGGACCAGTTCTCTTTCTCAGCAAAGCACTTGGTTATATTCCTTTGCTCTTGTTCTTTCTATTTCCTCAATGAATCTTTCTTTCCTAATAATCCTGTGACAACATGAAAGATGGGAAGTGATCCAATCCAAAATTTGTACCAGCCTATTGTACAAAGAGACGTCAAACCACAGGAAAACTAACAAGTTTTTTGTCAGGTGAGAATCTATTTTTATTTCCTAAAATAACAGCAAATGCTCAGGATGATTCACATCTTTTCTTGTCTCTGTTGAACAAACATTACACAGGCTGTCGCTTCAGTTGTAGTTTTGGTGTCCAGGACATCACAGGTATCAAGTGGAGTGGAGCTCAAGTTTATAGAGTGATTGGTTAGCTCAGGAGTAATTACATTGCAGACAACTTGTGTTTTTTTCATTATGTACTATGACATTTTCTGGATGTGACAAATTTTTAAACTTGTGCTTTTCTAGTAGGTGACTGCAAAAGAGTTTCTTGTAACACTTTAGAAAAAATATCTGATGATTGCTAATTCATTTGGCACTGCTCTCTAGTAATGTAAATCATGATGTTCTTCTGTGACATTAGTGGATATAATCTCCCAAAAATCCCACAAAATCCTGTCTCTTGTTTCAGTACAGTCAAGTATATCTCCTTTAGTGTATCTAGATTTGGCAGTCCTCCAGTTTCTTTGATGTATTTAGTTAGAAAGAGACTTGATAAGTAGGTACCAGTGTTTAGGGATGAGTGAAGCCAGTTTAATATAGGTATTTTGAGATTCAAGGGTTTGCCTTTTCTCTAATGTCACTTCCCTCTTCTACTTACCCTTCAGTGTAATTAGATGGAGGTTGATTTGACATGGAAATAAAATCTTTCCATCTAAACTTAAAAGAGAACATAGCAACTACTTTGCTGGTTTTGTGGGAAAAAACCCCAAAAAACCAAGAGGAAAATACCCCAACAAACAGAACCCAAGGCTTTTTGCTTCTCTCTCATAGTAACAGAAAGAAACAGATTGTGCCCCTAAAAGTTTTTGTCAGCTGTGAGGTCTTATCTATTAGCAGAAAACAGTGAGTGATTAGTTTCAATGATGGTTTAAAAGACACACTCGTCAAGTGTCTTACAATATTTGAACCAGTGGCATTTCACCATTTTTAATTTCTATGAAATTCTTCATGGACAGAAGCCCTTCTTATTATACAGTAGCATAATTTCTTTTCATACTGATGTATTTAGGGTGACAAAACTGAACAGTAAGCACTTGACATATATTGTTTCTGCTCATACAACATCATGACCAGGCTGATGGATCATGAGACCCTGAAGACATAGGTAGGAGAAACAGAACTCCATTTTGCTGTTCTTTCCTCTGCTGAGGTCAGAAGGCAACTGAGTGCACAGAAAGACATCATGCAGCTTAGCTGCTGTACTCCTTACTATGGTACAGCACTAAATACACCTACATTTTTCTGAAAAGTGTGCATTTAATAAACAATGTGTCTTAGTGAATCAGAGTGAAGTGAACCTTAAAACAGACCAGTTTTCTGAAGGCTGGATCAACTGTACCTGTATCATTGCAGTCAGAGGTTTGTTCTTTTTTATCTTAAAATTGTCCTGGGATGGAGACCACTCAAACTACTAAATAATCTACTCCAGTGTTGTGTTATGAATAGAAATATTCAGCTTGGATTATAAATTTGTGGTTCTAAGCTTTTTCCTGTACTTTGATACAATTAGAGAGTTAACCACGCCCAAACCTTCTTCTTATCTTTCAGTGTTTTTTAAATTTTTAAAAAATAATTCAACTTCCAGTGTTGAAACACCTATTGAAATACAGATGGAAATGCAAGGGCCATACATTTATTCTGACTTATTTCCCCCTTCCATCCTCTTTAAATTCCTTACTTTTTTATTTCTTTCATCAATTATGCTTAGGGACTCAGAATTGGTTAAATTAAATATTGGAATCATATCACCTCTAGAAACCTAGAAACCCTGTGAAATCTTGGAGGGTATCATGCAGACTGTGCCTTACAGAAATAGTAAAGAAATACTGAGTTTCTCAGGAAAATGTTTTTTCATCGTTAGAAATAAGATTTGCATAGATGCTGGAGTTCTCACAGTTGAATTCTAAATCTGAAAATTTCTGAGAAAAGGTGGTTAATCACCCTCTCTTTTCACTTTTCTCTACCTTAACTTCCTTGTCTCATTTTATCCCATACTAAACTCTCAGGATTTTTTAAAGATAATGTCTTTGTATTCCTGGACTGATTTTTAAGGCTTTTTTTCACTGTTTATGTGTTGTTAAAAATCAGCATGTGAAATGGTTTTGCAGCCTAAGGGCAGAGAGAGGCAGCAGGAAACAGAGATGCAGGAGTTCAGCTTTGTTTTTCTCCTACATGCCTATTGGCAGTCCCTCCATATGTTGGGATTCAGTCTCCCCCAAACCAGTGCCTGAAGCCTTCACAGTGTGCTGCTGCAGTAGAGCAGCAAGCATTCAGGGGTTTATCTCAAATAGATTTGATCACTCACTGTTTATGAAGCAGCACAGCTTGTGCTGATAATGAAAGACCTCCTCTTCCCTCCCTCTCCCAATTAGCAGGTCTTGTCTGTCTCATATTCCCTATGAAAAAGTTTTATGTCAATATTGACAAGATGAGAAAAGGGAAATGAATTGACTTTGCACAGCTTCAGTCTCATCCTGTGAAAAATTCTGTGGGAGCCATTCTGTCATTCTCTAACACTACTCTAAACATGAGTAATACCTTAGATGCTGAAGATGATACAAATGACACTGACTTTTACATTTGTTTTATGTTACTCTAGAGTGTGTTCAGGGTGTTATGACTCACCATAAAAGGACACTAAAAATCCCCAAAACTCCAATCCCTTTCCCATCAGAAAGAATGAAAAAAACACTCAACTTCTTGACTTTCCTTCCAAGTGAGGAATTAGTTTATGGGAATTGGCATTGTGAAGAAAAAGCAAATGCTAGAAATCACAGCATTTCATAGGGGCTTTGTTTTGTGATAAAGGAACTGAATCTCATGAGTCAGAGGTGTGACAGCCCATGCAAAGTAGTTAACCTTTCTGGGTTTCCTATTTGCAAAATGAGATAGTAATGCATCTACTTACCTTTTCTCTGTTTTGCCAGGATCAATTCCAGACATTTCAAGTGGTGCTTCTTTAAGGCAATGTGTGTGCATAAAGCCCAGCCAACATCAATATGACAAAAACATGAGAATACTTTTAATCCTAGTCTAAACTGGTTATTTGCTTTTTATCAATCATATTTAATGGAAAAGAAAATGTCAAGGAAACTGATGCCTACATTATTATCTTTAGTAGTTAAAAAGTGTAGATATAGAACAGAGCAGTTTAGAATGAAAACAAGGATCAGTACAATGTAATAACAATTTATAAAAGAGCAGCACAAAGTCAATTTATTGTTTAGTAGAGATTCAAGTAACTGATTAGAGAGTAATTCTGATGTGCTACTGTTCACCCAGCACAAACTGTGGTGAGTCACATTGTGAATTATTTGCAGATGGTATTTTATTACAGGTGCCAGCAAAGTTTTTTGGTATCAAGTGAAAAGATTGCAAAACTCTTTTTTATAACGGAATGCAATTTTGCAGTCTGCTGTTAGGGACACCATTAGGCACCTAATATTTTAGAGGGCTCACATTTGATAGACAAACTGTGTTAAGGTTTATTAACCTTTTCATTGATGAAGTGCACTTCATCTTCCAGTGGCAAACCAACCTATTTACTTCCTATTCTTTTATTTCTCTCCTTTTCTTCTCCCAGTTATGAGTCACATATACCTAGTACCAAAAGAAAAAGGTGGCATGCTAAGAAATAATCACAATTAAAAACCTAAAGAACATGCCCAGCATTTACAATTGATTTTTTTCTCCATAAATTCTTCTAAGTCTTGAGTTGTCTTCGTGCTCATCTGTGCTCATCTTCTAGGTTTGTAATCCCAGTTTGATACTTTTAGCACAACAGTGAAACTGAAATAAAAATCCAAATCTGATAATTGGATTAAACTAAAAGAAAACGGGTGCCACATGCAAGTTCCTATGGGTTTTGTGGGAGATCAGGGTTTTTCCAGAAAATGGATCCTTTTAAGGAGCAATGTCTTAGGAGAAGCTCACACAGAGCAGTGCTCATCAGCAAAGATAGATACCAGGGCTCCTCACTTGGGTGTCATGCCTAAGGTCGCACAGGCAGTGGAATGACGTTAAATCTACTTCCTCCATAGCCTTCAAAAGCCTTCCAGTAGGCTTTATGACATGGCACCTGGTTTTTGAAAATTATCAGTATGTTCCACTTGCTTGAAAACCTCTCCAGCCAGAAGAGAAATCAGAGCACCATGCATTTGTGTTGTTAAGTGGGAGGCCTCCTCAAAAAAGACAATTAGAACAATGGATGCCTGAATTGTTCCAGGGTGTGGTGAGGTTCTAAAGCAACTTTAGGTGGGTAAATATCAAAACACAAAAGTAAATAGAAGACTAAATAGGTTTGAGGGGCTGCCTAATAAACATGATATTGTTACCTTAAATACTCAAGGACTTTTTAAAAATTAGTATCTTCCCATAATAGCCTCACAATAAGAACACTTCTGTGTCTTTCTCCTCAAACTCTGATGCCTAACTACTGAACATTTGATTAAGAATCTATTTTCCAAAGTCTTCCAAATATACCACAATACTGTAGAACACATCTGAAAGTAATGCACTTACACAGGTCTCCAAAAATACTTGTTCTGCTTATAAGATTAGCTGAAATAAGATTAGTTTGTCAGCATACCAGATTTTTTTTTCTTGTTATGAATTATTACTGCATCCTTTAGTATTTTTTTAGAAAAATTCATTTAATGTAGCAAATACATTTTGAAAGACTTGTGCATGTCTCAACTATAGTGGTGGATTATTAAATTAGCTTGTTCACTGTGTTCGAACAAGAAAACATCATATCAATTTCATTACTGACAAATACAAATTCTTGTTCTTACAAGATCAGCTTTTTCAACTCCCAGCAATGCTGGTAGAAATATATGTGTCTGTCTGAAATGCAGAACTTCATAAGAATGGCCTCAATGTCAAACACATATGGCCTACATATTGTCCTGCACAGTGTAACTGACATTCTGAAGGTGATTATTTTTAAACTCACTATATTGGGAAAACACTAGGAATACCTTTCATTAGGGAACATATAAAGACTTAACCATTTTGAAATATGGCATTTTGACATGCAAATTATCATACAGAATCACGTTGAAAGTTGCTAAAAATAATGTTAGTTCTTTAGCATATACATAGTGACTGTGTTAGATCCTTGCCTATCTATTTTATGAAATGCACAACTGTACTGTTTTGTAAGCAGAAAACACTTTAGAAGAACGTATTTGTGTTTGTGTGGGTGAACAGAGGGAAACAGAAGCAAATTCCCTCCTGACAATGATAATTTATCTCTAAATGAGGAGGATTTGATCCACAACATTCATCACTGTAATTACAACGAGAGCAAAATTGCTGAGATATAAACACAGATTATTTTCTGATTTTGTGAGAATTTCGAGTAAGTAGGTTTTATTCTACTATGTTGCACACATTTAATATTTCCTTGTATTAAATATTAATATTAATTAATTCTTACTAGTGCAAAATAAAAATACTAATTAGAAATTATTTTAAATAGTGATCCATAATAGACATGGTTGCCATATATCTGTCGCATTTTCCATCATTTTTAAATGAATGGGAACTAATTTTAACTTGCAATTTATGTATTTTGGAATAAAATTGTAACAGCTCTTATGAAGGTTCTGTTATCATTGATGATAAGAATTGCATTTGGAGGCAAACATTCTATGCTTGACCCACAACTATGTGGGCATTGCCTGACATTTTATTTTTATATAAAAGTGTGTTACTTAAGTCACAATAAATAAAAAAAACAAGCGTGGCACTGGTTTCTGTTTTATTTTTTTAAAAAAGACACAAGACAGCACTTATATCATCTGGGCTTAACTGGTCTCACTTAACTCTACTCATGAGACCTCTCAGTCTTTTTTTCAAATATGGAAGGAAAAAAATAATGACATTGCTATTTATTTCACCTATTTTATGTGTGTATTCAATTCTATTTTAGGGTAGATTCAATGTGCCTATTTCAAAGTGATCAAACAAGCCTGACAGAATTCAAGAAACATTTGGACAATACTCTCAGGCACAGGGTGTGATTCTTGGGGCTGTGCTGTGCCGGGCGAGGAGTTGGACTTTGATGATCCTTGTGGGTCCCTTCCAACCTCCGACATCCTATGATCTCGAAAATGGATTTGAGGTGCTTATCTTTCAAATGAATGCTTAATATTAAGGTGCCTAATTTAATGTAGATAAAATTCCTTCATAATATTCAACAGGTCTGGATTTTCAGATGTAAACTGGGATTACCTTTGGCATGTACCTTACATACCATGTATTTTAACAGAGAAGAAGTGAATAGCATATTTACATCCTCCTGATTTTGTGTTTGTGTACACTTAAAGATAGGAGAACTATTTTCATCAAAAAGTCAATAATTCAGATCACCTGATTTTGCATGAAGAAAAATATTGAGGTTTATTTCCTGGTATTTATGCTAAAAGAGCCAGATAATGGTCTAAAGCCATATTATAGACAGAGTTACTTCATTAATTATAATTTATTATTCTTCTATTTTCATAGGATAAGTCATATATAATAGAAAATGGAAGAAAACCCTCTTTCATTACCAGTGAATGTTTTTTCAAGCTAGTCTATTCCTAAGAAGTAGCATAGGCCTTTTTTTTTTTAATCTGAATACTCTACATTGGTTCTGAAAATAGAAGTTATTATTATCTCACACCTCAGATTGAAACATTAACACAAAACTGGTTTTATACATTAACATTCCTTCTGGCAAGGTAGACTGAAGATTAAAATACTTCTCTAACAAAATTCTTGTGATTTCCCATTATTCAAGTATTATCCGAGATGGAGAACTATGGTGATTTATTGTGGAAAAATTAGGAGGCCTATTACTTGCCGTGGAAAGTACAGACTTACTGTTAGTTTGACATAAACCACATAAAGATATTAAATGTGACTCTAATTAGTTTTACTCACCACTCGAGTCTCTGCAGTTGGATTCCTTTGATGTCATCCTGCTTCTATCTAACATGAGTAATGGGAATGGTTAGTGAACAATATTTCATACTGCCACATTCCAGTAGAAGTGGTTTCCACTTGTGTGCAGCGTTTCAGTGGATGCACTTTGATAAAATGGTAAAAAGGAGAAGCTCGTAACTATCTCATTTCTTGATACAGAAAATCCTGCAGGTTGGTAATACATCAGTATGTGCAAAATTATCCTTTGCTAATACAATGAACCTGTTCATTATAAAACACTATGCTCAATCACTGTTATACAATAAATCATATTTGTTATGTACTTACATAATGCTATTCAGCAAAAAAGCACATTGTATAATTCAAAATATCCTTAATTAAACTAGTTCAAACAAAATTTCCAACTTGTTAAAAAACCCCAAACAAATCAGAAAGAGAGAGAGAGGGTCTGCACCTTACTCTAAAGGTTCTGAGTCCTAAAGTATAAACTATCTGTTGATCTAGGAAAAATCCACCTACTTGCTCCTAAACTAGAACCTCAACTTTGGTAAGTTGCCTTACCAAGGATATGTAAAAGCTTGCTGTGGGTTGACCTTGGCTGGTATCTGGCTGGCTGCCAGACACCCACCCACCTCTCACTCCCCTTCCTAAACAGGACAAAGGAAGAAAATATAATGGAACAGCCCATGGCTGAGATTAAGATGGAGATCAACTACTGATCAATTACCAGTTACTGTCACAGACAAAACAGGCTTGGCTTGGGGAAAATTAAATTAATCTTTTGCCAATTTATTGAAAAGTGAGAAACAAAGACAAATTAAAACAATGGTTTTCCTCACTTTTCCCCTCTTTTTCCTAGGTACAATTTCACTTATCTATTCCTGACTCCTTAACTCCTCCAGCCCTATGAAACAGAACAGGGAGGTGGAGAGTGAAAAGCTGAGCTCCTGTCTGCCACTCCCAAGTCCTCACACTTTTTCCTGCTCCTCACCCTTTTTCCCTTTCTAGCGTGGGTCCACTCTATGGGTTGCAGTCCTTCCGGATAAACCTGCTCTATCTTGGGCTCTTCTCCACGTACTGCAGTTGCTTCATATTTATCTCCTTCTGGTGTGGTCTTTTTCATGGGCTGTGTGGTAATACCTGCTCCAGGTCCTGGAGCGTCTTCTCTCCAACTCCTCTGAGCTTGGTGCTCACTGTATAGTTATTTTCCTCACTGGTGTGCATCTTCTTTTCCTTAAATATGTTTTCCCCAGATCACCACCAGACTGAAGGGTTCAGCAGTGTCCCATGGTGGGTCTGTGGGAGCTGGCAGAGTCTGACAAAGGACAACCCCTGGACTTTCCTCACAGAGGCCATCCCTGTGGCCCATCAACTACCAGCACCTGGACATAACCACCCCCAAAAAATATCTCAGACTAAAAGAGACTGCTAATTAGCCTGATATTGAGACTTCTGAATGAGGAAGTTAGTAAGTAAATAAAATATGATCATACTTTGTCATACTCAACAACATTTTGTCTCTTCTCACAAGGAACATGTTAATTGTATTTTGCATTGTCTAGCACTCCATGTGTGGCCTGCTGAATGAAAAAGACAATGGGAAATGCTGTATTACATTTGGTTATGACCCAAATTTGCCAGCTTGGTCAACATTTACCAGGTACAAAAATGCCCGGGTTAGAGGGAGAGGGCTTAGTAGGAGGTTTTCTAGGATATAATTGCACTAAAATATTGATTAATTCTTCCATAAAATCATAGAATGGTTTGGGCTGGAAGGGACTTTAAAGATCATCAAGTTCCACCCCTCCTGCCATGGACAGGAGCACCTTCCACTAAAGCAGATTACTCAGAGCCCATCCAGTCTGGCCTTAAACACTTCTAAATATGGGGCATCCACGATTTCTCTGGGTAACCTGCTCCAGTGCCTCACAACCCTCACAGCAAATAACTTCCTCCTAATACATAATGTAAGACTACTATCTTTTAGTTTGAATTCACTCCTCCTTGTCCTATCATTACATGATGTTGCAAAAACTCTCTCCCCATATTACTTGTAAGCTCCCTTCAGGTACTGGTAGGTCACAATCAGGTCAGCCCTACGCCTTCTCTTTGCCAGGCTGAACAAATCCAATTCTCTCTGCCTTTCCTCATGCTCCATCCTGCTAATAATCTTGGTGTCCCTCCTCTGGACTTGCTCCAACAGGTCCATGTCCTTCCTGTGCTGGGACCCCAGAGGTGGGGGAAGCACTGCAGGTGGGGTCTCAGCAGAGCAGAGGGACAGAATCCCCTCCCTCACCCCACTGACCATGCTGCTTTGGATGCAGCCCAGGACACAGCTGGATCCCTAGACTCCCAAGTTCTCTTTACCAGTTCATGTCCAGCCCCTCACTGACCAGCACCTCCAAGTCCTTCTCAGCAGGGCTGCTCTTGACCTGTCTGCCCCCCAGTTTGTGTTGTTAACAAGGGTTGCCCCTACCCAGATGCAGTACCTTGGTCTTGTTAACTGTTCTGGTTTGAAAACAAAACCAGTGAGAGACTCCAAGTCAGAAAAGAAAACTAAAATACAGGCAATAATACAAAAAAAAACAAGCAAAAAAACCAAACAAAAAAACCAAAAAAAACCCAACCAAACCAAAAAAATCCCACTGAAAAAGGCAGAATATAACCTGACACCCTGCTGGTCAGGGTGTTAGCAGTTCAGTTGAATTAGCAGCTGCAGTCCTCCTGGAGGGGCAGATGTGGTTCTGTTGGAGCAGTGATCTTCTAGAAAGGATGTAGTCTTCCTCTGACAATCCAACAGAAAAGACAACCATTCCTCTAGGAATCCAGCAGAAGGACTGACTGTCCTGTCCCAAATCCCAGATTATATCCAGGTGGGGAGGTTTAGCTCCTCCCCCCTGTGAGTCATGTGGTGGGTCCATTAAAGAGAAATGGCTCCTGGAGGGAGTTATCTCTGAGTCATGAGGAAAGGCATTGATGAGTCAGTCATGAGGAAAGGCCCCTTAACAGGAGTTAAGGAAGAAAAAAAAAAACGCCCCTCCTGATTTCAGCAGCTCTTGAGGGTGGGAATAGAATATATCTTAATATTGTAACCTAGGACATTAACCCGCATAAGATTCCCATGGGCCTACTTCTTGAGATTGTCCAGGTCCCTCTGGATGACATCCTGTCCCTCAGGTGTGTCAACAGCACCACTCAGCTTGGAGTCATCAGTAAAAGGACTATGAGTCATCTAAGGGGTTTTCAAGATGAAAAGAGCAGTCTAAGTTAGTATTTCTTATTGCGTTTGTAATTTTCAGCACTGAAATGTGCTTGGTGGTTTTTTAGTAGCAATCAAAAAATATCAAAAGGAAAGGGGAGTTTCAATGGAGAATAACAGTGATGGAAGTAGGATTTATGGTTATGTTAATTAGAGAATAGGTTCCAGTTTAGGCTGCAACTTAGAAAAAGCGCAAAAAATGTTGAAGAATTCCTTCTAGAGAGTGTAAGGTAAGAAGAATATTCTGTGTCAAGTATAAGAGCAATATTAAATTCTTCTGTTATGACCTTAATGCCTTTTTCATTTTTCTTTTTTTTCCTGGTGAGCTGGGAAAGACAGTGTTGAAATGAATTCTTAATTAAAATGAAGTGAATTGAGGAAACACTGATGATTCTCTATTATCTTGAAAACTATCTTTTACTTTGGAAAGGAAAATGAAGAAATTAAAGGCTTGTTTAGTCAAAGAAATACCAGGATAAATTTTACTTAGCTAATTATTATTTTTATATATTTTTAGACTTGTAGTATGATACATAATGACACATATTTGAGAAAAGCCAAAATAAAAAAAAAAAAATAGCCACCAGTATTTTGATACCACAATGGTTTAGCCTGTAAGATAAAGAAATATTTAGGGAGTAAGTAGGTAAAGTAAATGAAATATATATAAAAAACTGTTTTGAAAAGCATTTCTTTGTGTTTAGGGTGATACATTTCCTCCTATACCTCTTCCCTGTTGTGTGTTAAAGCAAACACAAAGACATCAGCCTGTATTAAAGACTGCTTTGCCTTAAGAAATGAGGAAATATTAACTCTGCCATGTGATTTCCAATGAAATAAATTTTGGATCTCTTGCAAGAATTTCAGTATGACTAGAAAGCAATGTTATGAAAAGTTAAATGTATTGATTTGGACAAATATAGCGTCAGTGTCTGTAAAAAGGAGATAAAACATCTAAAAACCACAAAAAGATAATTGCATAAAGACATGCCTAGTTAATATTTTAATGGGTAGTCCTGCCAATATTTAATATTCAAAGGAAGAAAAAGAAAAGAAATAATAGTTTGGGGTTAAAGAATGAGCCATTATGTGTTAAATTAGAACAGAGTCAAAAATAATGGCTGAATTTTCACTGGCTGTCCATTAGACCTGTCTGTCTAATTGAACATTAATGGGATTTGGGTATTTTGCTCCCATGTGACTGAAAATTTCAGATATAATTACTAACAGAGAGAAATAAAGAACAGAACACAAGATGGAGAATTGCACATAGAAGCCAGAAAATAAAAAGAGTAAAATAAAAGCACATCTTTTCATATGCTGAAACCATAACCATGGAAAGTATAGGCAATACTTGCTGTTGAGCAGAGGTGTTAGACGAGAATCAGGAATGCATTTTTTCCAGGGTTCATATGAGAAAGGAGTCAACACCTGCTGGTAACAGTGGTGTGGATTTTACATTGAAAACATAATATTTGGGAATATGTTTGTCAGTGGCCCAGACTCATGCCCCACTGAGAAACCTTTTGCTATTATATCTCCAAAGAAAAATAATTTTCTCAGCAACTAGAAAGTGTACCAGAAAAAAACCAAGTTGCCCACAAAAAGGCTACAATGCAAATGATTTCTTATAAAAGCATTTTTAGAAGAAAGATACTTTTCAGAAGAGATTGGCTCAGATTTGCTCATCTAATCCTGAAGGAAGTCATGTCCACTGGAAAAACATGAAGTTTATCCAGCTAAAGCATAGAAACACAGAGAATGCTTAATTAATCCATTGGAGAGAAAGTGATAAGCAGGGACAACTGAGCTCCAGATGAGTTTTCCAAAGAAAAGAAATGGCTTCCCTTGGTGCAGGACTTGTGAAGCAGAACATATTCAATTTGCTGATGGGAATTAGAGCCTGCTTTGAAAGCTAATTAGCTGGATTACATAGCTGTAGCTGGGCAGACCTTCTCTGGAGTCATGCTTGGGAATAACAGAACTTTCCATTGTAGTGCATCATTCCGTGGCTCAAGACAGACTCCAGACCAGCAGAGAGACTGCATTGTTCCTTCTGGGGTTTGCTTGCTGAGTATCCACTTAGTATATCTGATTTTAGACCCATGCAATATTTTACACAGTTGGTGAAGTGAGCACTGGTAAAACACAGTCCAGGATTTCTTTTTATCCATTTAACAGCTTCCTGCTGCTCTCACTTTGCATCTATTTCTGTGATAAGAGGTGACAGTAGAGGCACTTTATTTCCCCCCTTACGATGGCCCACACCAGCTATATTTGCAAGCTGCATGAATGTTTCCTCATCCCACATTTGCAAAAAGTTTGTAAAAATAACTGTTGAATCTCAGTGTTTTCAAGATTGTTTTCACCCATTCTGTCATGAATGTAGGAATATGATTTCAAAGTAGAATAAAGCGACAACAGAAGGTGAGGCATCAGAAGGTTTTTGACTGCAAAAGAAGGTGTTCTTTAGTTTATGTCTTCACCTTAAAGTGAGGTGAGGATGGACAATCTGCTCAATGCCTGGGTCACTGCTTCCACCCTCCTTGAATAAATAAATAAAACCCCTCCAGTCTAATTTGAACTGGCTAACAATTCTGAACTGTCCAAAACTGACAAAGTCCTAACAAAATCTTACCCTAAAGCAAATCTGCTCACTGGACGAAACACAGTCTTAGCTACATCTCTTCTTTTACCAGTCCTCTGAGTGGTTGTTTTTGGTTTTGATTGCCTGGAGAAATTAGACCTTCAAAATGATGGCATTAGCTACGTGAATTACTAAAGCCAAACATGAAGTTTTTGGTAAGATTCCTAAAAAAACCCTGTATGGTGCTGGATACTTTAGTGTGAAAAACAACATGTAAAGGGCCTTAAATTATGATTTTTGTGACTTCTCCATCAGCAAATGTTTTCCTATAATTCAGCTGGAAATATAAAATAAGCTGTTGATAATATTGAAAATATTTCTTCTCCCCTGGAAAGGAATTCTGAGGTTCTACCATGTTGAGGGAGCTGAAATCTAAGTAAGCATGTATATTTGCATATTTTGGAATAATCTGTAATATCATTATGAATTTAATAAAGTGCATTCATCGATATAATTTAATATTCTTTGGGTTCTTAACATTTAGTGCCACAGCTGTTTGGAAAGACACATCAGTAATGCATTTAAAAATTTGGCATGTAAAAGAAATTTCTGTGAAGCCAAATGTACATTTATCCAGCAGCATTTTAAACTTGGGAAATGTCGAGTACTTTTGTACATAAATTTTGCCCCTAGGTAAATGGTCTGCTTTTTATAATATACATGTTACGAGAAAGCTCTGAATACATGCACAATAGACTGCTCTAATAATCAGGGGAAGTAAACATAAGAGTTTTCATGTTTCCCTGGTGCTGGGATGGAAAGAGAAACTGAAATCAGGACACTACATCAAGAGCCAGAAGCTGTACATTTGTTAATTTTGAAAGGAATATGTATATTTGAATTGACTCATTTTGCTACCAATAGTTCTCCACAAAAAAATCAGATCAGAAAGAGTAATGACCCATAGGGTTATGGTGAGAGCTGTGCACTGAGACAAACATCTAATAGGGAAACGTGATGTAGCTGTCATTGGAGAAAGCATGCAGATGAAGACAGAAACAATAATGATCTGGTATTTTAACTGTTGGCTTGGATTGATACAGTAAAAGACAGAGATGGTGTTTCTTTGCCTATAACACTGATTTTTCAATGAATGTGATGAGTGGAAGCCATAGAGTAAGGTGCTTATTGTGATCTTTCCTGAGATTAACAATCTCTTTCATCAGCAGCACATCCTGTTTCTTAGTTATTCATTTGGCCAGTGATAGAATACTTGGAGTACCCCATGAGCAGCAATAGGCCTCTCACCTGCAATACTGAATGCCTTACTTGGATCTCTGAGGTATGCACAGATGAATTTCAATTTAGTCCCTAAAATATATGCCCCTGAAGACATTTCTGTGCACAGGATTATGTATTCTGTTGCTACCAGCTAAAAATTTCTGGATTAACATTTTAGATGCTCTGTTTTATTGGCTGGTCTTCAGTTCAAACAATCTCCTGGAGTGATCTGAATCTTGCAGGCTTAGATTTTAAACTTACTGAGAAGAATATAACTATCTCAAAATAATAAAGTATGTGATCTTTATAACTTGGCACTTAATCAGAATTAGCCATAGCTTTTTTAATTTATTCCTGGTCTCAGAAAATATGCAAAGGTCTCATGCAGTAGATGAGTGAGTACTTATCTCTATGTTCAGTAGTCTGCAGCAATCAACTGGTCAATAGAGTTTGAGAATTCTTGGCTAGGAAAGGACTAAAACAAGAAAAACACTGTTGTGTCATTACAGAAATTAATGGTGAGCTGATGCATCAAAGGAAGAGGACTTTAAAAAGGGTAATTTAATATGGACATACAGGTAATACAGGTATACCTTTTCTCTCAGTATGTTCTTCAGCCATAGACTGATACTAGCTGAGAAGAACCACTGGGGGCGGGGGGGGGTACAATAGCACATTCATTTTTTCAGTCTTTTTTAACCTCTGTCAGAAATTAGTTATAGAAAACTCAAGGGAGGTCATATTCCAGTGGGGGCATCTGCAAGCTTAAAATGAAGCATATTAATTGGTGCTTAATGATTGAAGAAAACGCTGATTCCTGAAGCCAAGCCAGCTTCTTACAGTCTGGATGGAATTGATTTCTGCTGTGCTTGTATTCATCACAAACATGAACTTTAGGCTTATAAGATGCTATTTTTTAAAAATGTATCTGAGTGTAATGATTTCTCTGGGACAAGCTTAAAAGTCTGTAAATACAATTCCTCAAGGGAAAAAAGGACAGAAACACAAAACTTCATGAACAGAACTCACTTAAAGTGAGTTTTTTGGACATCAAAAGTCAGAATTCGGCAAATGCAAATAATCAATTAACTTGGATGCATTGATGTAGTGCCTGTGGTTTTTGTCTTTGTGAGTTTTTAAAGATCTATATTGAAAAACAAACTTAATATCCAGGAAAAAACCTCAAATATACAGCAACCCACCAGGGCCTGTTTCTTTCTAGTTAATTTATCTGAGCGTGTTGTGTAAAATGTCTCTGATCACAGGACTGGTTCATAAGAACACAAAGCTGGAGCATATACAACTTCCTCATTTCAATGTTAATTTTAATGTGTAGACAACAAAAAAAAGAGTAGGGGAGTAGAGTATTAAAAAACTGATTAAAAGGAAAAAAATACAGAAATACAGCAACAAACAAACAAAAATGCTGGAAAAGGTCAATGGAAGACCTGCCCATGAGGACTGATATAATTTCTAACATGAATGCTTGCAAAGGTCTTTGAACTCCTTGGTAGGACATTTTAAATGTGCAATATGTTACTACCTTAGCACTGTGAAGGACCAAGCAAGATTCTGTTCTTTTTACCTGTTTATTTCTATCTGCTTTGTTGTTCCATCAATATGCTGCTGATTGTACAATGTTCACCTGCCATTTCATGCAGACAAAAGACCTCTGGGCAGACAGATGACTCCAAACTACTGCTGACCAGTTAGAGAAAAGAGATGCTGTTCCTAATGAGAACAGACAATTTGCATTCTCGTGCAAATTATTACTTCTAATGCATACTCCCCAAATCATTACAACTGGATATTGGATTCCATGTAACAAAATGGAGTTGCTAAGCAATATGAGTGGTCAGCCCTTTTCTTGTGAGAGCTGGCTTTAAAAAGTACTTTATGTATTCTTTTCTGAAATTCAAACTATTTGTATTTAAATATGATTGCAGACATGTTAAACTAAGGTTTCATATCAGCCAAAAAAAAATAAGATGTATCACTTCAAATTTGCTCACGAATTACAAAGTTTTTCATTTTGGGACACATTTTCCACTGCAGTTTTGCAGGCAGAGCCACCAGAGAACACTAATTAGCATGTTTTTAGGATGTAGTGGATTTTAATGGCACAACTGGAAAGTCGCCCACATGTCCCTAGAAAATTATAAGCAGAGATTTTCCAGCTGAAACAGAAAAGCAGATGGATAAGTATGAAACTAATGTTATTTCTTCTGGGGCCAGAATGTCAAAGTGAATATCTAATGAAGCTTCTTTTTTTTCTCCTTGAGCATAAACCATACAATACAGAAATATATCAAGTATCATTCTAAGACAGGAAAGTAAAGAGGACTGGAAGTCATTTAAATGTATATTAGAAAAGAGGGAAGAGCTGGAGCTTTACTTAGAGATAAGAGTAAATAAAGTCCTTTACTCATTTTATGCATGCTGGGTTACAGCATAGTCTGACTTACATTAGAAACCAATCTTCAGTCATAGAATTCAGATCAGGATGCAGCTCTCTGGAGACTGGATTCTGGGTCATCTATCAAGGGCAGATGATTCAGGGGCGCTGCTTATCATTTCACACCCATTTCACAAAGTAGCAAGTAAATTATTATTTTCCCTAAATTACTTATGTGAAAGTTGTTTCTAAAGACTGGTCCGGGAAAGGTTATTGTAAAGAGTGGAAATAGAAGTTCCTCTAAGTAGAAAGGATTGTCTCTGCAAAGTCAATTTCACATGTGCAGTATTGACAATATTTCATTAAATAACATTATAAAAGTGTTGTGCAATTACAATTTAGCCTATTACAATATACATTACGTTCAGCAATGACTCAAGCTTGCAGGACCCAGGGTCAGGACTTCTTAGACTGTTGGCTAAAAACACTGGCAAGGACACCAGGATAAGCATGAATATAGTACTACTGGGGGCCTTTTGGCTTCCATCTGTCAAGAAAGGCAAGCAGATGTGGGTTCCCTGCAACACCTCATTGAAAGGATAACAACCCTAACAGCACAGTACCTTGCCAAAGACCATGGTTACTGATTTGCTTGTTTGGTTTCACTGAAATAATTTTGTACCTTCAGCAACAAGTTAGTGAACTTGATCAGCCATACAATACCTACAAAATTGGTGTCCTTAGAGGAGAGATTATCTATGTTCATTTAAATAAGTGGTTTCAGAGAACACAGTAAAATTAAGTCAGTAATTACTTGCCCCATGCCCAGGCTATGAACCAGAAAACGTTGCTGAGGGGATTTCCAATTATATCTCTTTTAAATGGGTTTGAAAAGGCTAAATACTAGCAATGACAATGTCTTGATCTATCGCAGAAATGACCCGTGTCTATGTCTCTAACACAGCTGCAGTAATGGGGCAGTAAATATTTGTGATAGCAATATTACAAGTCTTTTCCTAGATTCTTGGTATGTCAAAATTTGAGGTGATTGATGTTGCATATGATAGCAGCAGTGTGTTTCATATTTCAATATCTTTGACTGAGTTTATGGTAAATTATTAGGCTTGCCCTTGCATTACATATTGAAATTTTTAGGAATAAAATGTTATCTCTCTGTGCCGAAATATCCATATTTAGTTCTCCAACTGACCCAAATACATATAATTCGGTAATAATTAAGTTAAATTAACCTATGCAAAACATAGGCTAAATTACTTTTGATAACTGAATTGGTTTATTGGTAGGTCATTTGTTATCTCTAGAGAATACTATAGCCTTCTGTATAGTTCTTAATGTCTGTATTTATCACAGAAAACATCTAATCTTTAAATTAGGAGCTGAACTGAAAATAGCTGAAAATAGGGGAAATCATTAGATGTGCTTACCTAATTTTCACTCTTAGAGTCAAAGAATGACCCTGTTGGAAACTTGACAATCATCAACTCCAACCATCACCTTAGCCCCACCACCCATAAACCATGTCCTCAATTCACATGTCTTTTGAACCCTTCCAGGGATGGTCACTCTACCACATCTCTGGGTAGCCTGTTCCAATGGTTTGTGTAGAAATGTTTTCCTAATATCTGAACTAACCTCGTTCTGGTGCAACTTCAGGCCATGTCCTCTCGTCCTGTCACCTGTTACTTGGGACAAGAGGCCAATGCCCACCTGGCTACCACCTCCTTTCAGGTAGTTGTGGAGAGTGGTAAGGTCTCTCCACAGGCTCCTTTTCTCCAGGGTAAGCAATCCCAGCTCCCTCTGTCACTCCTCATAGGACTTGTACTCCAGATCATTCACCTTCTCTGGACGTGCCCCATGTCCTTCTTGTAGTGGGGGGCCCAAAACTGAACACAGTACTCAAGACTCAGTCTCACCAGTGCCAAGGAACAGGAAATTATCACTTCCCTAGTCCTGCTGGCCACATGTAATGATTATAGTCAGGGATGGTATCCTGATCTAGATGGACCTTTGGATCTCTTGTTCCCTTTCACATCAACACTGACTGTTCAAAAAGAGCCTGGGTATGGTGGAGCATCACTGTGGTACTGAGACTTTAAATATTTCCTGTTTCCTTTCTGTTTCCAGTTAAAACAAACATGTTTGATCATGTAACTGTTATTTTAAATATTACTTTAAATATTTATTTTCTAAATCTTAATTTTGAGCATGAAAATTTCAAAGGTGTATTCAGGGATGTTTCAGGACAGAAGTGAAGGATGGGATCTGACTCTTCTGTTAAATAATGGTGATTAATGTGGTGAAGCATTGTCCTCTTTATTCAAAATAGCACAAATTCTGTTTCTAGTAAGGAGAGAAGAATGGCATGCACAGTAGGAGTCTTGAATTCCTTTGATCCAATCTCATCCCATTAATTCAAAGAGACTGTGTTCTGTATTAAAGAATAAAATTGGAAAGGTCTCCTGATGAATTAAGAAAAAAACCCTTATAATCTGAAAGAAAGATAGTTTGTGTATAACACCAACTGATCCACAGTAGAAGAAATTATCCAACAATTAAAACAGAGTAATTCTCACCTTTTTTTTCAAACTTGCAGCTTTTGTTGTTTGGCTTGTGCAACTGGTGGCTCATTAGTGTTTCATTAGGAGGAAACAGTACATGAACTCTGATTACTATAGGACAAATTTATGTTATCACTGGTCTTAACATGCTTTCTGTGTTTCTCCCATATATATATAATTGATGTCTTATCCACTAGTACTACATATAGTAGTTTCTGGGTTAAGGGCAACTTTTTTATTCTCATTTTCACGGTTCCTTTTGCAATGCCTAATTCACATTATTGTTAGTGGAAAATTAATGCAAGCTAAGACAATGAAAACAGCAGAGACAGGAAGTGTCACCTTTGCTATCAGCAAAGACATATAATAGTAAACAGAAAATAAAGATAAATACATGCTCTCTTAGTTCAATGTTCATGTGTTAAGGAAGGAACAGAATTCAAACTTCTACCACAAACACCTAATCAGAAACATCCAGACCGATGTAAGTTGTCATGGTGATCAGCCACTCTTTGCTGATAAGCCCCTAACTGCTCTGCAGACCAAAGTACAGGCAACAGTAATTCACACTGTTGTGTATGAAAGGGTCTCTCAAAATTTAGGGAGATGTCTTCACTGAGCTTTGATAAAAACTCTCTCTTTTGTTAATTAAATGTCCTCTCTAGTATGTCCATCTTTCCTTGTATATAATATGTGGCTTTTTGATCATGCATTACTAGGCTGTGGGAGACATGAAGTTAGCCTCCTTTTCTGACTCTTAAAGACCTGACAGGCACCAATGTTGGAAAGTGATAGTCTTTTTTAGGGAAGGGATCATGCTATTTCTGACTTAGTGTTTGGATAAGCCATTGCAGAATGCCTGGCTTTGTTTCTGGTGGCCTTTTTGCCCTACTAATGACAAGAACTAACAGAACGTCCAGTGAGATGGAAAAGAAAATGACACATTTCTTTCTTACTTTTTCAGAGTGTATGAGACATGATAAGTGTAAGAAAACGGTGTATGAATGTGCTTCCAAATCTTAGAGATAAAGTGTTTCTGTGCCAAAGCATTATTCAAATGTGATGAAAATTGTCTCCAAAGATGTTGTAGGTGGTAGAGAGACTGATAGCCCTATTCACAACACTTCAAACTCCCTACCAAATACAGTAAAAAATAACATGACACTTGTTTGACACAAATTGCTGCAGACTATACATTTGTCATTCCCATTACTAAATAGAAACCAGGAATTATGGGTTAACATGCTTCTTATTCAAGTATGTCTGAGAGACTTAGATGAGAAAATAAATGAAACAGTTGATACTACTTATATGATTAATATAGGATCTGGTTTGGCTGATTTTTCAAGTGTGTAGGAAAATGCTTGTTGGACATTGGAGTGTTGTCATTGTGTAACAATTAGGAGATTGTGGCTGTGAAAAGCACTTTCAGTGTCAATGAATCTGACTGTGAGGCAGCATACTTGAGAAGCATTTGTGTTTACAGTGGAACTGAGTATGCACTTTCATTTCTATGATTTGGTATTTATAGAAAGCGGTTGAAGAAGGGCTCCAGCTCACTTTGCAACAGTTCCTGATGCTATAAATATCATCCTCTTGTATTAACCATGGCCATGTTCTGAAAGCAACTTTAACAGATCTAAGTATGGATTCAAGTATAGCCCTGTCAAAAGCAGTCATGACTTCAAGTATTAACCTCTCTTAATACTAAAAAGCATTCATAGGTTCTTTCTATCAGATAATTTGTAGAGTGCTCTTTTTTTCTATGACTCTGTGAGAAAATTAACCTGCAAAGTATGGGGAGATCACATAGAAGCATCAAACATTAAGTAAATTCTGTGTAATACAGTGGAAAGACATATTGTGAAAAGGTTCTACTGTCAATGCTAGTAGATTTTTTTTATAATCTAATCCTTTGCAGAACAGTTATAAATTTCCAGGGCATTATAATTTCTTTTCATATGAAAAAAGAAGTCAGTAACATGAAGTTTAAATATACATTGTTTTACTTGCATCTGTATATACATGCTGGAATATAGACCTAAGCAGTCATCACTTTCACACGTGTCAGCTTAGCGTTCTTGTTGAGAAAACTAGCCTTGGGATTTTATTCTGAACACAGCACAGTTTAGAGATGAGAACACATCTCACCATTAGGAAAAATTCTGCTGCCTTGAATAAGAGAAACTAGCAGGTTGGAAGATGACTTTTCTCACAGAGTCTTTGATCAAAATCCTAGAATAAGCAAAATCAGCAGGGTAAATGCAGCAGTGACCCAGGATGATATCCCAGATAATAACTGCAAATATTTACAACTCACTAGAGAAGTTGGCTTTGAGCTCTAAACTTACACATACAACTTCCAAGAATGAAAACCTGATCAGAAACAGGAATGTTGGCATATTTGTTGTTTAGCTTTTGATTAGGTATCTTCACCCAGTTTTCTCACTGGGATCTTCCTTTGTAGCCTGTGGAGAGAAATAGGATGGTTCTGACATGCATGGTGTAAAATCAGTTCATTTAAAAAATGTCTGCTGTTATAATGGATGTTTGGGGTGAAATAAATTTATTCAATTATTTCCTGTGTTTTTGTGCTTTTAAATGTTAACATTCATGATTCTCTTTGTTTCTGAAAAATATGCAGGCTTGCACGGGGAATAGGACTTAGCCAGTGAATAGGACTTAGCCAGTGAATTCACACCTCATTTCTATTGTCTACAAAACCTAAATTTGCATAGATGAAAGTGACTAAAGCTATTTTTTTTTTATTGAATCCAAAGCTTCTAGTAGAATTTGGTCTACAAATTTGAAGACCAGCCTGGAAGTGAATGTAGTTGTCAGGATAAGTTTGCAACAGGACTAAAATTTGTTGCTTGCTTTCTGGAGTAAAAGAATCACTGGAACCCTTTGCAGTAAGACCTCATATAGGGCAATGTACAATATTTCACCACTGGCAGCTCAGGTAGAGCCTGTTTTCCCAGAGCTTGGCTTTCCCAGTAATACAGACTATCAGGTGAGGCAGAGTAGGACAGTTTTCTATCCCACCACAAAGCACTTCTGGAGAAAGAAATAAATTAGAGTTCTTTCAACAGAATGGAAAGAGCTTGAAAGTGAAGATCACATCTGACAGATGCTATCATGGTAGAAGAGTAATCAAAAAATGGAGCCAGGATTCAGATATAACCTGCTTACTTAGATTCAGAGCTTTGTCACAGATTTTTTTCTAGAATGATTCAGATCACCAGACCAGATCAAATCCTAGTGCTTCAGAATTTCTACCTCCCCAGGTTTTCAGAAAAAAACCCCCAACTTTTTAAACATTTGTGTCAGAGAACTAAACTCTTAAAGATGAGTGTTAAGCAGCACTAACGGAGATACTAAAACTAGAGTAGGCAAAAAAGGCTGGATTTGTCTGACCAAATTAGACATCTGCAATATGTATGCTTACTGCCAAAGCGTGTGTCAGTTCTGTTCCTTGTCAGAGAAAGAGGATTTGTAGGGTACATCACACAGGAATAATCAGAAATAGGCCACTGAACCTCAGAGGCACTTCTTTCTTTCAGTTACCTGGAGGGAAAGCAGGAATTACCTGTTCATATGTAGGGGACTTTATTGTCAATGACTATGGCTGGTCAGATCAGAGGAATGTAACCCAGCGGTCAAGAAGGAGCAGAGAAATCCTTACTCCCTCTTTGTCCTGAGCTGCTGCAAATAAAACAAACCATGGCCCAAGTCTGACATGGCTCTTTGAAGCTGCTCAGACTTACCTTTCCCCTCTCTGGCCATTCCATCTACCTAAATTTCAACTAACTATAAACTGTAGACATACATCTTTACACAAATCTCTGGTTCCCTGCTTACTTCCAGGCAGAAGAAAGTGCCAAAGTGGGCAATTTTATTCTTCCAGATCTCTGGAGCCCTAACAAAGGAGCAATTTATGCATCATTGAGTATTATTAAGAAAGGGAACAATTTTTACTCTGAAATCCTCAGATGTTGTTTAAAAAGAAGATTACTAAATATAGAAAGCTTTTTTGTTCTTCCTATGCACATTTAGTATGTGTATCATATTTATATATTTGCATATATTTATCTATTTAAAATATAATGACATATATTCATATAATCTAATTAATTTCCTAAAATTATATTAATAGAATATGTTTACATAAATATGTTATATTTATAATCTAAATTAAGTAGATCTAGTATGCATATTTAGTATTTAATGAGAATTTACCTCATTAGTAAATACTCTCATCTTGTTCAAGCATGCTTCTCAGTACTGTACTATAAATCAACAACATTAAAAATCTAATATAAGTCCAGAGGTATCTTTTTCTCATTCTCTTATTCTTTTATCTTTCTTACAGCACGAAATAGCCCCAAGAGGCTGTTAAAATCACAAACAGATAGGTTTTAGAGCAAAACTCTTGCTTTTATATACATTTCTTGTTGCAAAATATATTGAAGTAATAAGAAGAATAATCTTTCACAGCACAGCATGTGTATGTATTTTTGTGTTTCTAAATTGTGTAGAGAAGATACACATATATATTAATTTTTACATATATAATATGTATAAACTACCTAAATATATCAAGAGAAAACACAAACTGAAAAGAACCAAGTGCTCAGTTAATAAAAATCAACAAGCCACCCAAAAGCCAGGAGCATCAGGTGTTCAAAGTGAAGGGCTGAGTTTGATCGTAGCTAAGATGGAATGTTTGCTTTAGACTCACCTGTGCAAGGCTTTCTACATGGACCCCTTGAACATGCATGGGTTCTGGTGACATTTAATGTCCAAAGCTTTATTTTTCTTCTCTTTGAAGAGTTCCATCTCTTTCTTGCTCCTTTTTTTTTATTTTTTTTATTTTTGTAAGGATTATGATGAGGTCTTGTGAATGAAAAGGATGACTCTACCAGAGTAGCTGTTTGATGAATGCAGACTTTTATTTCAACTTGAACAATGGTGCTCACAGGGGAGAGGGCAGGGATTCTTAAAGGCATAAATGGGAAATAAGCAGAAAGTTTTATTGCCTTCCATTGGGTTCTGAAGAGCCTTTGTTGACCTGCTTTCTTAGATTTAGGTAACTGCATATGTTAGTAAATCATCTATAAAAAGAATACAAACCTGCAATCTACAGAAGGAGCTGTTTATAATGAGGTGTTTAGCAAAAAGAAAGGTATAAAGCAGCAATTTTACAATGTCTGAGTTGCAAAGAAATAAATAAATCCAAGCCTGGAAAATCAAAAATCCTCCAGTAGGGACCCTTTTTTTTTTTTTTTTTTTTTTTTTTCTGGCTTCTTATCTCTTGTATTTCAAAAACAAAAGGGAAGAGAAAAACACATTGGGAATAATCCAATAATCCGTGAGGACTGAGTGCAATTCCTGTTCTAAAACATTTGATTCATGCAGCAGATCAGTTTAAAATAATACTCACTGCCTACCTGAGCTGGTACTAATTATTGTTTACATACCATTTAGATAATTTGAAAATATATAGACATCATCTTGCAGAATATGGCAGAATGTGGTTTTGATTTTGATATGTTTTGATATTTAATTTTCAATAGTGAAGAGTTTGGAAAAAAAAAATAAAGGAAACCATGCCAGGCTGTAGAAATATATATCTGTTTCAATGTGAATTTTGCAATTTAGGAACTGTCTATTGCTTCATGAGGTCTTGGAATTTTCTCAAATGAAAAGTCCTACATTTTGACATTACACAAATCAGATATACCAAAATTCTCCGGGGGATGCAAGGTGTGGACTGAGGGGGTATCTCTTCCAAACAAAGTAATTAGAAAAATAGTTTTAAAAAGTGCCTCTCAGCATAGTCTGAAAGAAAACTGCAGCTTCTTTTAAAGGAAAAAATGAAAACCAGATAAAAAACAATTCCCTCCCCTCCTCCTCTCCAAATGAATGTAGTGTATAGTTGTTTGTAAGAAAAAAATGTAAATTTACATAGGCTTAGCTGTAAGACAACAGAAACAAAAGAATTTATGTAAAACACATGCTATTATCTTTGCAATTAATTTTGCATATAATTTGTTTCCTTCACGTGTATACCTTTCATATGGAAAAAAAGAAAGCTCATTAGCATTAGTGGCCATTTACATACCTCATGCTTTTTAGCTTAAAGCTGCCCAGTCTCAGAGATTTCATTTAGTATGAACATTTCTATTCTTCAGCACCATGATAACCACATTTTATCACAGTACATTTTTCAAACAAAAGGGTAGATTATAAGATTTTTCCCCACACATTTTTAATAATCAGTTTTCAAACAACTCCTATTATAAAACACTTTCTTTATGTGGAATATAAGCTGTAAAATAATGGTCACTGCATTTCTGCATGTGTACTACATGTTCTTTATGTAGCATCTAGATATTTAAAAAATATAGAGGCATCATCTTGCAGTTCCATGAGGCAGTCAAATTCACCACTTCTCTATATTTTGTCTTATTTTAATCTGTAGCTGCAGGCCTTCCTATTAGCAGCTTTTCCCTCTTTCTTTGGCTCTTATTTTATTTTATTAGTAGCTTTCCCTCCTTTCTGTCAGCATGATTTTATTTTACTTTATTTTTTCTCTTTTCCATCCAATTTTGCATTATGGAGAAAGAAGTCTGGAAGCTTTTTGCTGACATACAGTGAATAAAGAAACCGGATGGCAGAGGTAGTTGATCTCGTAGTGGTAATCATGCACAGAAATGGAAGAACTGCAGGGTGAACTTTTTGATCCATAGCATGGAGCTGTGCAATGATCAATTGCCTGTCCAAATCTGCTCTGTACTTATTATTTCTATGGAAATGTATCATCCCAGCTTCTGTTATGTATACCCAAGCTTTGCTCTGTCTCCACCCCTTGATGTTCCAACTATTTCTGTAAGATTTAATAAAATACCCAGAAAACACAAACACTGGGCCTTTCAAATGCCTGGATTTTGCTCTAATTGCAGCTGGAAAATCAGAGCTCCAACTCCACTTCCTGAGAAGCAGTATTAGAAAATTCAGATTGTGGATAGCTTAATGGAACTGGCCTACTTTTTAGAGCCATTTTTTTTGATGAGAGCCTGAGTGTAAATTCTGTGCAGAACACAGACAGCTATTATGCAGTTAATTATGCACAAAGTAAACATGTACAATTGCAAACAGCAGAATGCCACCTAATAATGGATAACCTGAGATTTATGGTATGCATGCCCAATCTGTAAAGGCTTCTACTCATGAATCTAAAATGAATGGAACATTACCCAAATGATCCAGAATGAAGGATTTAACGTATCTCTCTACCCTTATTGCTACTTATTCCCTGTCAGCAGATTTTTCATCTGGTTTTTATTTATTGCACATAAACACTACTCAAATGATTTGGTCATATTTAAGAACATATGGTCTGTGTTTCTGATTACTGGTTGTGCACTTTTTACCAATTACTTGTTAAAGTAATCACTTTTTTAATTACACTGGTCAGCAGATAATGATTTTGCCTTCATTTACTTGAAGATTAACTGCAGCAAAGTAAGTTGTAATGCGAATGTCCCTGGAAAAACAGGGCACATCCTTTTTGCACATATTCATTCTCTTTCTATGTAGGTGTTTTTATAAATGTGATTACAGTCTACATTGATTCTTACTTCAGGTTTTCTGTGCCAGAGACTGGTCAGTGCTCAGATGCAGTTAGCACAGTTGTGACTGCATCAGATCTCCTGCTAATGGGAGTTTTGGCTCACACACCACAATTAGCTCTCATCATCTCCACTGAGCCTCCTCTGAAATGAGAAAAGGGCTTCAAAAATTCATAACTAATTGTAAAGTAGCAAGAAAACCAGAAAACCATCTAAACTGTTAGAGCAGCTTGCCACTAAAAGGCAGTTGTTATTGTCTCTTTCTGCACTTGGATTTCCTAGGTGAATAAGAAAAACCAAGCCCCCAGACCCTGAGACACCTTTTTTAGCTTTTCTGTATGGGATCTGTGACCTGGGGGACAAAATATATATTTATATTTGAGTAGGTCACCATGTCAATGGAATAATGCTGACATGGCTATCCAATCCTCTTTTTCCTTTGGATTATAATTAGTTACATGCAATGTCCTGCTATAATCAGTTTTTTGTTCCTTTACACTTGCTTCCTGACTTTATTCTTTTCTTTGCTGTCTGCTAGGTCCTGTTAAAAGATTTCACTGGTTCAGTTGCATTGCACAATCCCTTTGTCAGGGTTATTCTAGGAAAAGAAAATACAAAAGAAGTGGAAAAATAATTCAGGAATGTGTGCATCAAAAGCTTTATCTACATTGCTAAGTAAACCAGATGCAGGGATGGGTTTGAGGATGTGCTCTGTCATCATGCCTGTTATTTAAAGGTTATCATGTTCCTAGTCACAGTTTTGGCACCAGAATTTTCTGAAAAAAAAATTTCTGGGTAAAATTTGGGCCATAGGATGTGTCAGGAAGCTCTCATGTGGAATATGCAGTGTAGCAATTCTGCCCTGTACAGTCCTCCAAGAGTACCCAGCAAGACTGGCATCCTCCAGCACTGCCATGTGCCCACACACAGGGGACACCCAGAGCCCCCAAAAATCCCCACTATCAGGCAGTGAAACACTGGCAGACTGCAACACAGATTTTTCTATAATCTAGACAGGTTCAAATGAAAAAAACATATAGAGATGATAAGCATGACTTAAGGTGACTGGGGCTCAGGGAAAGATGAATACTAAGTGCTGTGTAGTGTGGACACAGCTAAGCCAAACCATTTGCCCAGAGACTGGACCCTGTCTTTGTTTTATTTGACATCAAATATTGGAATTCCATGGAGAGAGATGGAAATGCATCATACTGTGAGATGTTCTTGTCTACAGGTGGATGGATGGATAGGTAGAGTACTTATCAAATGTAATGAATAGATTTTCTGATGTTTAGAGAACGACAAATGATGTTCCCCTATGAAAAAAAAAAAACAACATGATGCTTAATTAAAAGTTGTTTTTTTTTTTTTTCTTTTTTTTTTTTTTTTTTTTTTTTATGCAGCATATTCCCCTTATACATCACTGTAATTCTACTACAAGAGAAATGCTATTGTTACTAATATTGCCCAGGCTGAAGTGGCAGATGTGCTGGACTCTATAATTCTCTTCATATAGATCACATCAGGAAATTAATTTGAAATAGTGAAGGAAGCACTCTGGTGATGTGAGATACATTGCTGTTGGCACACAAGCTGTCTAATTCAGAGCTTGCTTGTGCAGCTCTGCCTTTGCAATTCAGACATGCTTGCATACATTACACTGTTGATGTTTGAGCTACTTAGGCACTACTGGCTTTCCAAACATTTTGTTATGACAGCCCCTACCCCTGCAGGTAGAGGGAAAGATGCTGTAGAGCCACACTTTCTTCCAAGCTGTTCATTCTTATTCCACAAGATGTTACATCTGACAAAAAAAAAAAAAAAGCCGAACAGCACTCCCCCCCAATAAACAAAATCAGCCAAACCCCAAACCACTCAGTTATAATATTAGTAGTAAAGGCATATTTTGTGAAATTAAGAAGAAATGAAATGGACTGGACAATTAGCAACTGCAGAAACAAACCCCAAAGTAAGCAAATAGGTATGTAGGTGTAGGTATGTCTTCTCTCTTCTGGGCCATTAAGGGTTGTAGGTCACTATTGTGTACTGCATTGCATCGTTCATTGTGTTGTTTTTACTACTTTGATGGTCCTGCCTTCTTTTCCTGCATTTTTACCAAATCCATCCTGCCACCTACATTAAGTGGTTATTTCCTTTCACTGTATAAGGGAGAGAGGGAAGTGCTGCTCTCACCTTTAGGAGACCCCCCTCATTTTTTTTCTCACTTGTTCTTCTGTAATTAAAGCTAATAATTCAGTTGTTCCTTACCAGCATTTTTTGCTTGCATAGCTCTTTAAATTTTTTTTCTCCTTTCCATTAACAATTTTATCTTTGATTACTATTCCTTTGCTCTAGATCAGTCTGCTTTCACATCAGATGTCTTGTTCCTGTCATTGCAACCTGCTGTGTGAATCAGGTAAGCCTGGTAAGATACCTTTGCAGAGCAGCCTGGATTGTGTTTGCTGAGCTGTGAGAAAAACAAGAAGTGTAAAAAAAAAAAAACTGACTTAGAAGCTTGCTTGTGAAAGAATCAGCCCCTGCTGAACCTACAGTACAGAAAAAGAAAGAGAACTTTCCACTTAAATTTAAAGAAACTTAGTGAAGTCTCGTGCTGAGAAGAAAACATTTCATGTTGTTAGCTTGATCTTAGTAGTTTTCCTCTGTCTAATGCACTGCTCCAGCAGCGTGTTACACCCAGTTTGCATAGAGGTAAACGACAGCACGCTGCCCAAGGCACTGGGGAGTCAGGCCCTTACACTTTACCAAAGAGTTGTGGAAGCACAGCAGCCACCCCAGCAAGGCTGAGACTCCATTGCAGTAGCAAGGCTGACAGGAGGCCATACAGCTGCAGAAAGCCTCTGGGGCTGGAGGGACCTCTGATCTTAAAGGCAGCTTTGCAGCTGGAGCAATTACTGCCACACATCCAGCTGCATGCGAGGGTAAGGGCTCCCAGCCTGAAGCCTACAAACAGGCATCCTCTGCTAATTGGGAACAGAGGAAGAGGAGATCAGAGAAGTTAATAAGAATGAAGCCAGTGCTGTGGCCAGTTAATAGCAATACTCTTTCTTGTTATGCCCATGAATGTGCTACAGAAGTATTGGCAAATCTTATCCTGCCTGTAGGGAAGTGGGTGGCTGACATGGAATAATAAAGATTCTTTTCTTTTAGCTGCTACTTTGAAGGCTGCTCAGACTAGAAATGGAAAAACTGTACCAGATGATGGTCTCTGTGATGGCAATCAATAGTCTTGAAGTATTTATTTGTTAGCAGGAGTCTGTCTCATGAAAATTCCCCTTTAGCAACAGAATTACTTGCATTTTAACAAATCAGGCCTGGGGCATGGGTAACCTTTGTGACTGTTGAGAATGAATGTTTCTGATGGTCTCACTGTTTCTGCCCTTTTCATCCCCTGAGAGTCCAACAGAAGTCGGCAATAAGTCTTGGGTTAGGACTGAGCTAGGAATGCCTCCCTGCTAGGAAAAGGAGCTGTCAAGCAGTGGTGGAAGACAGTGGGAAATACATATCTTGAATGAGAAAATTTAGCAACTGTATTGAGGTTCTAGAACTGGAGTAGGTTTGGTGTTGGGCCAAAATATGGTCGAGTAGTAAATGTGGGAGAAGTCGGGTAATTGCTTAGCCATGAGCTTTCTTGCACTGTAGCTGCTGTCAAAATTGTGCTTTGGGGCCAAGATATTTTCTTTTATCTGACATTCCCCCTGTGAATTCTGGGAGGTCAGCTTTGGGCTTTGTAACTTCTGCTAGTTTCACCATCTGGCTTGAATTATACTGCACTGGGCACGTTCTGTCTTATCAAATTCTATTATCACTTTGTGCTTATCCTGTAGTTTATCACTTTGCAACTGCTTGTGTAAAAATAAGTAAAGCAAGAAAATAAAACTATTAGTGGCTTGAAAACCCTTTAAAATCTTGTTGCAGCCATTCCTGCAAACACCTGAGGCTTGTGTCCTTGTTTCAAATGCAGATAACTCTAATATTCTTTTTATTGTCAGTATAGCTTTATTGTACTATACTGTGTTTTTATGACAAATTAAACATCTTTGGTTTTACCAAGCAATATGTGCCTTTTATTTTTATTCAAATTATTTGTTTCTAGTTGTAAAGGACTATTTATTTCTTGTCTTTTTCTTCTGTTATTTTTTAAAATTTAATTGGATTATTATCAAATTCTAGATATGCTGCCTCAATTCTTTCTTATTTTTCGGGTAGTATATTTTTTTTTAACATGGTTTAGTGCTTCATATTAAATGTGTGCTTTTCATTTACACTTAATTTCAAAATCATATATCTGATTTTTTTTCTTCTCTCTGTCTCTTTTGCCTTTTTATTCATTTCTTGAATATGTTATGCTTGTAGTGCAAAACTTAAGAGCTGACTACTTTCTTTCTTGCTCCTTTTAGCTAACCCTGGTCACAGTAAGTTGATTTTTATTTACATTTGCAGGTGTTTTTTGCAGGATCAAATCCTTCACACTGTATCAGATAAGTGTCTGAACATCATGAAAATAATAAACAGAAGAGATTTCACTCATAGCTCAAAAGTGTTAGGGAAAACTACTTTCAAAAGGCACTTTTGCAAACCATTACATGTAACAGGTTGAAATCTTTGAAGCATCTTAAATCTGGTAGCTTTAAATTTCAACTCTCACTTCTAGTTTCACCTTTTGAAGCTTTTTTGGCTTTCACATAGATGTTATACACCAATAAATATTTAAGTCTGACTCCTTGTGTAAAAAAAATCCTTTGGCAAAATCTATGAATAAGAAGTAGTTGATCTAACCTGATGATCAAATTGCAAACAGTAAGGCTAGACCAAGGCAACAAACCTTGCCCATGACACTAAGACAAAGGTAATAACTGAATATTTATGTATTCTCTCATTAAATCATGAAAATATTGTCCCCAGTGTGCTTCTGTTTAAAGTGCTTTGACCATAAGCACCACATAATCTTGTTCTGCCCTGGTGAATTCAGAAGTGGAGTAGCTTGGGGATTCTTGCTGAGGGGGTCAGTATACAGCACAGTTGTATACTTATTCCTCAAGAGAAATTTGATGTTAGACACAGACATTTTCTTATGTGGCTGCAGTATTACCTATTTTTTTTTTTTCTGGAACACTGCAGAATGGAAATCAAACTATCTAAATCAAAATTTGGTAAATCTTCTACCACATCCAGACTTGAGTCACTCTGGCCAAAACATAAAAATCCTTGGACTCATACTGGTGGCATAGAGACTATGACCAGAAACGTAGCCTCCCAGGAATGAGAATGGCAAACTGGCTCCTTACAGATAAATCCTGAAGGAAGCTATAAAAACACTGTACTTATTTCTAAAACAAAAATGTACAGTGCAGTAGAGTAAATAAAGTTGGATAAGTCTGAATTTTCATTAATTAATCAACATAAATTGTTTCTAGTTCCTTCTGTCATAAAGGACTTTGAAAGAAATTTTGGGTTCTGCTACTCCTCAGTTGAAGTGGAATATCTGATGCATAGATACAGAAATCAGGAGAATGCTTACATACCTTGTGATTTTCCAGGAAAAATTATCTTTGAACAAAGTCATAACTTTATTAGTTTTGAATCACAAGAAACAAATCAATTTACTCTTACAGTGCAAGAGTTATTCCACAATGAGCTTTTTGCTTTCTTGGAGGCTTTTTAGTTTGTATTTTTAAATAATGTTAGAATTTGAGTCTCCTTGATAAGACTCCCCTTCCAAAACCAGTATCAAAGGGTCTGAATACTGTGAAGGCTTTTTTTACTAGAGGTCTTGATACTGACAGCCAGGTTTGATTTTGGGTTTGAAAAATATGGATCACGGATAAAGTGAAAAGTCGTTAGAAGTATGGGAACAGCTGTAAACTGAATAAAGCCAAAAGGAGACTGAATGGATTTTCTTGGAAATATTAATGCTTATGCCAGACAAAATATTCTTAGAATGAGCATTTCTATGCTGTAAAGCACATCAATTTTGTTTTCATAGCAAGACGTGAGGAGTTAGTAAATAACAAGATTTATACACAGATCTCCTGTGTACTGAGTTGGACAATCACATTATTGATTGACCACCATGATGGCACTAAACCTGAACCTCCTTAATGTCATCATCTGTAATCATCTCTTGATTAGACACTCTGAAGCGCCACAGCCAGGATCAGGTAGCAGGAGACAGTTCTGATTGAGCAAATCAGTTTGGAAAGGGTCCCTGGAGAAGAATTTCATTTTCCAGGCCAGAATTATCATCTCTGTGCCTTTGAATCTATACTAATAACATAATGTGGGAGAAAAAAAATGTTTCTCATGATGAAATAAAACATCTGTTTCCTTCCTTTCCTCTGGGTTAGGTTTATCAAATTATGAGCTGAGTACTACACAGCTCTTTTGCAGTGAGCAAAATGGACTGATAGTAGATAGATATTTTTAATTCTTATGTTATCTGCTGTAGGACTGTTGACATATGTAATTATTTAGCATCATATTTGAAAGGGCTTTTAAAACTCCAGATAACATGAGATAATTAGTGTCCCTTTACAGAAAAGTAAATCCCATGCCAACTTCACACAACTGAAACTAATAATATTATGGTAACTCTGATCTTAACAGATTCTGTTTGTGGCTGGAGCGGCAAATCAATGATTTCCCAGTCTGTAAGGCTCCTCTGGAGAAAATAAAAACAAAAACAGACAACAAAACAAAATCCCTCTAAAATTTACTTCAGCAAATTAGATTTTGTATTAAGCTGTTGATGACAGTCAAGAAGGCCGATGATTTTATTTTGTTTGGGCTAAATTATACCACTGTTACTCTCTAACACTTGAAAGAGTGTACACACTCAGAGAACTGAGATAAAACCATTGGGAGTCCTTTCAGGCTGGGCCTGGTATCAGATAACCAGATGCAGTGGCACTGGCTTCATCCCATCAGTGCACTGGTGTGCATAATGTCTCTCTTTGAAAGGTTAAAAGTGGTAGAATATCAGGGCAGTTGCCCCTGGAGTCTCCCTTTTTAATAGGATAACGTGGGAAGCTCTAGGCCCTCTCTTCAGTCTCCACCAGTAAAGCCTGTTATTAAAAATCCCAAAAAAGTAGATGCTTTGAAAATAATATAAATGCCTACAGTCATGTATCTGACCTTTCCCTAAAAGTTCATGATTCCTGTAATATTTTGCATGGTACTTGACATTATTTTCCCCTGTGTTTCCAGAATTGTCCCTATATTTGTAGTCCATAATATGTTTTTCAAAGCTGCTTTTTAGGAATTTTTTAGTTGATTTGTTGTTTTTATTTTTTGATATTAAGTGATCTCTTCCATAAATCTCCTTAAAATCAATCATAAATTGTGGTTTGAGCTTATTTACTGGGTGGCAAGCGGTTGTATAATTTTGTATAGATATTTCTACATAGGAATGGAATAAAGCAGATATTGTAAGCAATGGGCTTGACAGATCTATAAAGAATGCAATCATAGTTACCAAGCAAAGAAATAAAATCTCAGTATCAAGCTGAGATTTTATATCTCAAATATCAATGCAGCCAAGAAACACCCATAGGAAGTGCCCAAGGTCCCACACCCTAAACATGGAGTAAGTACAGGGTGTGATACTTGGGAATTTCAGGCAAAGGAGGATCTGAATTGACCTATCTGGGAAATCCTTCCAACAAAGTTGGAAGTGGACATGCCTAGTGGTTGCTAACTGAACCTGTGCTATTCAACTATAGGAAAATTCAGTCAGCTCAGAACAGTTTCTGATAGGTGCTCACACCCAATACTCTGTTCCTTAATCAACACAATGATAATCTATTTTTCATCCATATTGACTAGGGTGCTACTCCCTCTGACTTTGCAATGTTGGCATTGCTAATTTATACTCCATCAATGGACAATGAAAAGGAGATAATGCAATTTTTATCTGCTGGGAAATCCAGGATAGGATTCTGTGAAACAGTTTGAGTCATTACTATGCTTGTCTGTTCATTCCTGCTTGTTCTGCTGCCAAAGCAATTTGAACTGTGGTTGTGTTCACAGCAGCACTATTTAAAAACAGGTGTGAGAATTGCCTGTAGCCAGTTAGTATGTGAATCCTCTGTGGCCAAGGAATTCTACAGACACCCTGGTCCTTTATATAATGTGTTCTGAACTCTGCTTTTGCTGTATGTACTATCTTCATCAGCAAAGTTTCATGGTTAAGTGTTCAAAATTTTTTCTCTAGGTATTTAACACTTTCTTAACACAGACACACACAAATCCCCTACAAGGATTTGAAAAAGCCCAAACAAACCATAGACAGGAAAAGTTTATGACTTCAAAGGTACTCTTGGAGTCTTCATAAGCAGAAAATGCAATTATAAACCCTGAATCCAGGTTTTATATCTGTGCCTCCTCACAATGCAACATTAACTCATAAGGTCAAAATGACAGCTTGCAGATCACACCCGACCTTTTAATGTCTCCATCCAGCCCATTGCTGCTGGCAGGAGGAATGACTGATCAGATAACCCCCCAGACACCAGGACTGAGGAAAATCCTTCAAAAATTACTGATAGCACATTACACCCCCATAGAATCAATATCTGTTGTCTTCTTATTTGACATGTAGGAGATCAAAAATTGTTAATTTAGTGCCACTGTAGCAAGGCATATAAACCCCTATGAGAGAGAGCTGTTGGTGCATGTAGGGAATGTTGCTGGAGAGGCCTCCAGGCAGGCTGCAGGTTTGGATACAGCAGGAGTTGCGTGGTCTGTGGCAAAGCCTGCACAGTACCTGTAACATTTCTCAAGAGGGTGATTTCAGTAGAAAGGAAAGGTTTACAGGCAGAGAGAAGGGAGACAGACAATTTACTTAGGAATATCTAGCAGGAGAACGTCAGTTTTCTCCTACTGTGTGTGGGTTGTATTGAGATGAAATCAAATACTGCAATTTCTTTGGCTTTTTGGAGGAGAGGGAAAAAAAAGTAGCTATTGAAAAATATCCAAGAAAAGTTAGCTGGTTTAGTGAAGAGAAAGAATAAACCTATGATCAGAATGAATTATCTGAAAAATCTCATGTTTACTTCTACAGATGTTTAATCCTTATATTGCCTACAGAACTCTCAAAACTATTCAGTCTTACTCACATGTAATGCTATCTTTGGATAAGAACTGTTGACAGGATTTTGGAAGAAAACATTAACATTAACCCTTTGCTTAACGTTATGGATAGATAACAACTATTGAATTAAAAAAAAATGGCTGTAGTGGGAATTTGTCAAATTGTTATATAGAACTGTATTTTGTATCATATAAAAATATAGAAGGAACTAACACAAAATGATCTAATATTGTACGAGGTCACTAACACATTTATGGTGCTCCATATAAGGCTTTCCAGGTGGTGATGCTAAAACCAACATTAATTTGTCACTGGATGCTAGATTTATTCTGGCTTCATAGATGTAGAAAACAGACATCTGTTTAAAATAATTGCTGTTCACAGACAGCAAAGCTATTAAGCTACTCACAGCGAGTTGGACCCCAATGGTACAAAATTCACAGGAATCTACAGTTTTGCTAAATTATTTTACATTACCTTTGACCTAAAAACTTTTTTTCTAATGAAGAATTATTAATTATTCTTGAAATAGCAATAAGCTTGCTCCTTACAATTAAATAAGAAAGATACAAATCACCTAAATGCCCTGATATTCAACAACACACACACAACTTGTATCAAAGTGAATTCCAGGGTGCTTCCAAGTTTTTCTGTGGTTTGTAATAAATACTCAAATTAATCTTGTCTAAGAGTTTTGCAGAAGCTGTGTGCCTCTGGTTCCCTGAATAAGAAACTTGAGGCATGTTCTCTCATTATGCCACAGACATGAAAAAATATGACACAACTGTACATTGCATAACAGAAAGGGGACAGTATAAATCAGTTTAACTGAGCTGATATTTATTTTTTCAGAGGGAAAGTCAAACAAACTTCAGATTCTTGTAAAGTCCACCTGGAAAATTTTTATGTTTCCATTTTGTAATGATATGATTTCAAATTTGTTTTTCATTCGTCTCTTACCCTTTATCCTTCTCTATTGCCAATTTTAATTTCTTTCTCCACTTTGCTATTGTGGGAGACGGAAAAAGACAGTAAAGCAGGGACAGTTTGAATGAACTTAAAATTAAAAAAGAAGAGGAAAACAAAGAAATAAAACATGGTCTCAAGTTTCCTAAGATACAACACTGCTAGGGAAGACAAAAATTTATTTTCCCTTCTCAATGAAAACTCCCGGTGAGTTCTGTTTTGCCTAAGCAATTTTGAGCTGCTGAAGCACAGAGCCATCAAAGGTGCTCAGCCCTAGGGCAAACTTACTGGAAAGAAGGAAGAAAATACTAGGTCTCATCAATGAAAACCTAGACAGAGTACTCAATCTGCCATTTTTCTTCTGGTTCCTTGGAATTTTTCCACTCTCCTCTAGAGGTTTGCTTGAAAGCACTAAAATAAGCCCTAAAATAAGTAAATATTCATACTCTTACTTTAAAGCTGTTGAGAGTTAAGAGATATGCAGATTGGATCTAAACATCTGGGCAGGAACATAAAATCCAATAGCTGTGCAGCCAGGATGGCTCGATTGCATCATAATCTCATTGTCACCATGCTCTGCAGGGCAGGCTGCTATCTACAAGTGGGGCTGCAATGTTGTCAGTCACCTCCTGTGCTGGAGGAAGCACTGAAACTTCCTCCTTTCCCTGAAATACTGAAATACAGTAAAGGGTAACTCTACAGGACTGGGTGTATTAGCAGAAATCAAACAGATTTGTACTGTGCTAGTAATGAAGTAATTATTATGATATGGACACTGTACCCATTACATATGGCTGTAAATAGGCCAGATGTGATTTTTTTTTTTTTTATTTCTGCATTTTACAATATTTTGTGTATCTGCTGCTTTAGCTTCAGTACTCCATGCTGGGATTTTTGCATGAGATTTCTTACCCTCACTTCCCTTTGTTGAAGAATGGATATATAAAGAAAGTGGATGAAGCTATTCCACTTGAAATTGAAATCTATAGTACAGAATTATTAGTATGTGCAGCTGGTATAAATCCATGTCTCTGTCCTGTGGTATGAAGAAAGCAGTGTGCTTCCCAAATCCCTGCACCTTAACTCAGCTAGCTAGGAATTTAACAGAGATTTCTTAGCTGTGTGTATGTGCTTGAGACTGCCACTTATTAATTAAGACTATTTACTGCAGCTCAAGGGACATGGTGTGTTTTAAAGTCCTCATAAATTTTATCTTTGTGAGCACTTGTTTTCAAATGACCCTGAAAGCACAATAATCTTTATAGTCAATGTATGTATAAAATGTGAAGTTTAAACGTATTCTATTCCAGCTAGAGTGAAATCCATTTACTTTGCTGCTTGGCATGAAAAAAAAAAGCAGATTTTAAAATATTCTTTCTTTGTCTGAAGGATTTTACCCAAATTTATCAGATTAGAGTACAACAAAAGGGAGATATGTCTCAAATGAAAATTAAATATAATATTTTTGGTGTTTAAAGGAAATGTCAAATAGTGTCCAAATTTTGCAGGAATTAATAAAAGCTTCTGGTAATGGTTTCTATTCATAAATATTCAGGACAGCAGCTGTCTACTCTTCACTCTTCACATCTCTATCTTTTCCACACTGTTATATTCACAAACTAGGGGTATTACAATACTGCTGATCTGGATATTTTTACTTACCATAATCTAAGGGTATTGTGTATGTCTAACTGGTACAAACCAGCACTCCTACCAAAAAAGCAGCTTCAGCCACAATAGGGAATTGTCCTTTATGCTCTGCTGCCAACAGTGGAGAAGCTGCTGAGGGAACCAGGCTGGGACTAAAGCTCTGGGGAGAACCAGGGAAAAGAAAGCTTCACCTGGATTACTCTCATGGTACATGGCATTTCTCAGGAAGGGTAGATAAAGCAGTGTGGATGGGTGGGCAGAGTCAGGAAAAGCAGATGAGAGGGCGGAAGAGAAATTTTCAGGCATAATTTCACAATGAGAATCAAATTATGGTAGGTATTGAATAAGAAGATTCTTAGTAATATTTTAATAAATATCATGGATTTGACTAACTACCTGTGTAATAATAATCTATTAGAAATACACAGTGAAATCAAAACAATTCTGAGAGGAAGGTAGGAGTTCTTAAAGATACCTGGAAAGTATCAGAAAAACAGTGGAGGAACTATTGTAGGACACTTTCTACTTGACAGCTCTACAGCTGGTCTTTTAGTATGTAGTCTTTCCATGCCAAATATTCAGAATTACAGAAAATATCAAATTAGGCATGCCAGACTAATTGATATGAGTAAATTGCAGAAGATTAGTCTGGAACTCATATGGATTGTTTTAAGAGAGATGCAGGGTAACTGCTATAATCAGATCAACCTGATACTCCTAGCTTGGCTATGATGAGAAAGCCTCACACATATTCCAAGGCAAGATTCCTTTGTTCTTAGAGGAAATGTGCACTTTAACAATTGGTTGTTTTGACACTCTGCAGTGTGTTTTATACTCTCCATGTGAAGAGGTAGCATTGTGTCCTGGAGGATCCATTTTCTGAGTCATTAATCAGCCAGAGTCTTTGGCTCCTGGAGAGTCTCAGCTCTGCTGGTTGTCTTGTTTTCTACAGAGCTGGAAAACAGACATAGCTTTAGTCAGGGAGGCTGGGCAGGTGGGGTCCCACCCTTAAGGAAAGAGAAGAATCCTCAACCTGTCACTTGAAACGAGAAAATAAGCACTGCAAACATAAATCTCACCTGGTAGCATGGAAAAGTACGCTGATACACTGTAGAAGTCACATTTTATGTACTTAAGGGAGGAAAGTTTTGACAATTTGAGAAACTGCACTAACAAACATACATACTAATAAACCAGGTTCACCAGCTCAAGAACACAAGACAATCATCAAAAATGTGCAGAAACACTCCAGATAGTGGGAGAAACCTGCCTTTCCAGAATGTAGGCCACCACTTCATACATGGGCTATTGCAACTGCCAGACAGTGGACAGCATTATTGCCTGCAGCCAGTATGCAGTGAAAGGAAGCAGAAAGTCATATCCTTCTATTATCTTGCATGTTGTGTTATATACAGGCTGTTCCCTGGCCTCCCTCCACCCTGGATGTGCTCAAATGGCAGTGAGTGTTTTGGCAGGGAACACACTGACTGCTGTCTAGCACACACTATCCAGTGAGAGCTATTTTTGTTATCTGCTAAACCTACAGCTCGGAAATATGTGCTGTTGAGACATTTTGCTGTTTGAAAATGCTCCAAGAATTGGTTTCATGGATGTAAATCAAGAATTATAATGTCATCATAATACCAAAAAACTTTTTTTTCAGTCCCAAATGTGAAAATTTTATGTTCAGCTGACATGAATACAATATAAACTGGAGGAGGACATGAACTCTTTGGTAGTTTTCCCATGTATGATGCTAATATTTCACCACTGAACTTTGGTTTCTGAATTTTTGTTTCACTTACATTCACATGAAGATTCCCACCTGTCCACAGTACTTGAAAATTTTTTTCCTGAGGACAGAAAAAGGATATGAATTCTTGATTCTGCTTTAATTTAAAGTATCTTAAACATTGACCCATTAAAAAAAATAGTCTTTTTATATTCTTGGGGGTTCTTTGGGTTTTTTTTTTTTTACTATGGAAGGCTTGCTTTATAAATCTGCACTTGAGAAACTAGTTTTCTTAACTTTGAAAGTTGGCAGAGAAATAAGGAGAGAGAAAGCTCATTACTCTGAGCTCACACATGCCCAGATACTTGGAATTTCAGTGGCAAGCTCCTGAGCTGAGATTGAAGGACATGCAACTCCCCTCTACATTTATGACCAGGTTTCTGACGAGATTCTCTAATGCAAGTCAGAAATGTAAATTGTCAGAATGTGAAAATAACTTAGCTAATGCAGTATCAAATGGTACCGTTAAAATTCATATGTGTGGCCTTCAGCTGAAGTCCACAGTCCAGAGATGAGCAGTGTGTCCCAGAGATGAGTACTGACTCCTAAAGAGCCTATTGAATGAGGAGAGTAGGTAGATTATGGCACCAGCTTGTGCACATGGACACATCTCTGCACCATTTTGCATGTTGGATGTGAATTTTTAGAGATGTTTATTGATGTGCATCCTCCTCCAGGATGAAGGTGTCTTATTGAGCCCTGCCAGTAAGCTGTGCCTCACCTTTCAGTGCTAACAGCATGGCTGGGATCTGACCTCACTTCAGCCCTTTCCAGCATTAACTGCCAGGCTGCAAAGATCGTGGTCTTGGCATCATGTTTCCAATTTTTTCCTCTTTACCAAAGTACTAAAGTTTCTTTGGGCCAGATGGTGACAGAGCAGAATGGGAAGGAAGTACCAAAGGCTCACTTTTAGGAAATCACTTATTGTAGGTTTGTTCCAGGTTAGTTTACATATTTAAAGCAGGATCTCCAGAGGGATGGAAATCCTTGTCTTTTCTTTCTAATTGAATGCTTTCACCTGTCCTGATATGCTGAGCAGTCACATGTCCTTTGCTTTGCAGATGATTTGGCGTGGATATGTGAACTCTCTCTGGAAATGTAGATGTGCAGTTTCTACAGGTGTTTTTGAAGGTTGGCATCCTAAAACTAAAGTTATCATTCACTAATTTCCTCTCCCACTACATACACACATATACACACACTTTAACTCTCCCTATCAAAGCAGTCCTTACATCCTCAGAATGCCTGACAAAGGATTTAAAATGAAGCAGCAGTCACCCCAAGCCATGAACTGTTCTTTTAGAAACCTCACAGAACTGAACTTATGGCATACAGATGGCAAAGTCATGGTTTACAGAACTCAGTTGAGCTGATATGTGAAGCAGGTCTCAAATAGCTCAGCTGGCAGGAGTGGGTGCTTCAGCCATTCAGAAAACAGCAACCAAAGTACTTAAACTTTATAGCCATGCTTAAATTACTAATATGAGCAGAGCCAGAGCCAGAGGACTGGTATTTGCTCATCCTTGATGCTGGAAGAATTCCTGCTACAGCTTTGGCCCAAGAATTTGTCACCATGCCACTAATTTCCAAGTGCTGCCTGGGAGCTCAGAACACAATCTGTGGAGCATTCCCATGAGTGTCTTGAATGTGGCCATGCTGCCTCAGAGACCCAGGGAGCTTCAGACTATGGATATTGCTCTTTTGTGACAGCCAGCCTCAGGGTCCTGAGCCCATTTTGTTTCCAGGTCTGGTTTACTCATCTATACTGTCTTGATCTGAATAGAAACAAAGAAATAGGGGAGTTTTATACCCCAACTGTAAGCCCTTCTACTTTACCTAAGACCTAATTTTGATGTCTTAAAATCTTTTTCTTATAAACTACAATTCTATTACTGGGCTCAGGTAAGTTGAGTCAAGCAGGGTACCTAGTTGTTTCAATATACAGGACAAAAAAATACCATAGCTTGTCTCTTTGGACCTCTTGGGTCTAAATAACAAGCAGTGCTTAAATCATTAAACCTATTTGTTTTCTATCAGCACAGAATGAATTGCAGGACTGAAGTCCTAGCATTCCCTTTGTGCCCACCCTGTAAAACAATGATGAACCAGATGAACCCAGCTGTTGAATATTTATCAGAAGAATTGTTCAAAGAATAAAAAAATAATGAAGAAAGAAATTAGGGGAAGACTTGAACTAGAACATAGTTTAAAATGTTTCTAATCATGTCAGTAAGTTTTATTACCCCTGGTTGTTGGGGGCACCTTCTCCTGTCAGGGGAAATAATTCCATTTATCAAAACTCACATACATAAAATTCCCAGTGAAATTAATGAACATATTCAATTCAAAAGAAAAACATGAAGAAATGATTACACAAAGATACAATTTTGTTTCCTTCATGTTCAGTCTATCACCCCTGCACAAGGAGTACAAGATTTGTGCTCCAGCTCCAGGAGTCACCCCATGTCAAATGTAGTGCCTTTCACTCTTTTTTGGTTGGTTTGTGGGGTTTTTTTTGTGTGTTTTGGTTTTTGTTTTTAAGGGGTTTTTTTGTTAGGTCTTGCTTGTTTGTTTGTTTTTGTGTAGAGGGCATGTTTGGTTTAATTTGGAGGTGATCTCTGGATGCGCATATTGAGCAGAGCAGTACAGGCTCTTCTCATTATTTAAAAGATATTTTATCTGTTATGGAAACACCTAATTGCCTCTACATTTTCCTACCCTGAGGACTTCAGAGTAAGAATTGGAGCACAGTTTCACTGGAACCCACAGTACAATTGCTCAAAGCCTAATGCTCACTGTCACAGACAATAGCTCCCATGAGGCGGGGCAGCAATCCCTTATAAACAACAGCCTTGTGCTCACAGTAAAAATTAATTTCAGCTCACAGAAGAAACACATTTCAGGAAAGGCAAGGGATGTGAATTTCAATATTGGCAAATGAATTTGTATGGAGAAGTGTACTCCACCTCCCACTCTAAAATCCATTAGCAAAAGGTAAATGTCTGTATACAAAAAGAAAAAACAAGGTAGAAAAAATAAAGAAGGGAGAGAGATGTGCAGCCAAGAGACACACATGAAAAAAACATATATTAGGGAGTACAGAATGAAAAAAATATACTCAATGAGTTCAGAATAGTAAAGCAACGCCTGCTACTCTGCCTCTACTCTATATATTGGTTATTTGCACTGATAAAAAAGTATAAAACTTTTGAGTAAGAATAAGTATTTTGCACCAGCTTTATATTAAGGGATGACACTACCCCTTCAGATTTACTGTTGATCTGTGGCTTTCCTAGTTAATCTATGGAACTTAAAAAGATGTTTATATCTGCTACTGGTGTGCTTCCATCTCCTATAATTCCTGATTTATAGACCCTGGCAAAACAAAAGTGGCCTGAATTATTGAATGCTTTATTATGACATAATGTAATACCTTTACTATGCAGTAAATGCTTGTTTAATAGAGAATGCCCTTTATATTTCACTTGTAAAATCAAGAGATCTTTTTTTTGAGCTGGGATTTTATGTTAGCACAGCATGTATAAGGGTCTTTCCCTTAGTCTCTGTTGCTTGAAAAGTTATGATGCAGAATCATATTTTTCACATGCTGTAGGACATCCGAATCCTTTTAGTCCTTCAAATTTTATTGAAGGCTGTGAAGCTCCAGAAAGTGGCAGAAAATTCCAGCAGAGGCAGTACCCACCTCTACTTTGCTAGAGGTGTAAAATGGTAATTGAAATTTATGTTCTCTACGTTTTGCCTGACTTATCTTTTGAGTTGCCTATAAGCTCAAGAAAAATCTCTGTTTCAGCCAATGGCTTTGGAAAATTGGGAAGAGGAGGGAGAGGGTTAAACTGATACCAGGAAATGTTGTTTAGAGTTAATCTCCTTTTAAAATCTGTGGGTATATCAGCCTGAGAAAACTTTTGCTGTCAGGTGCAGCCAGATAAAAATCATCCACAGAGGGAATTTATCATTTATTTTAGCTTGGCTGAATGATGATTTCATCGTATCACAGTTACTTTTTCTATAATGCATCTCTTCACTGTGAGAAGCAGATATTCTCCCTCTGGTATAAAACTGATAGGCAATAAATCTATTTAATATCTTGTAGTTCTGTGGGACTCCAGCTGAGAATTTTGCCAATACAAATGATGCTCCAGATCACATTCTGTGTTTGCTCATACTCACTGGAACATCAAATTTCAGTGGCAACCATCTTTTAGTATACACACTATTGGATGAAAGCAGAAATGGAAAATATGATTCAGTGCAAATATAGTGGATCTTCTGCACAGTACTCTCTCCCTACTTATCCCATATTTTATCTTTCTTCTCTCACTATGAGCAATGGTTACTGGTTACTATCCATTAGGATAAGATTTTACTTTCTAAGATTATTTTAATTACAGTTTTGTGGTGTCTGTATTTGCAAATATGCATTAATACACACATGCTGGCTTTAATTATTTTTTTTTTCATTAAAAGCCTTTTTCCCCTCTGATGTAAAATTGTTTTTCCATCTTTTTTCGCACGTGGGTTTAAAATCTCTAATACTATACATCTTCAAATAAAAATCTCGTTTTATAAAAGGCAGCATGAAGTTACAGGGCTGGAAGCCTCTCCAGGAAAAAAAAAAAAAGAAAAAAAAAAGGGAGAAATCATTCTAGGAGATTAGGGAGAAATTCAAACTCACAGAATTTATTTAGCTATTTCTTTCTTTACGTCTAGAATTACCATTAAGGTAGCAAGGATCTGTCCTGTACAAACTGATGAAAGCACTCATACCCTGCTATCCTTAATGCAGCAACATAGGTTAGGATTGTGCACTGGTAGATTCGCATTTTGGACAGCTGTTTTTTAATTTTTTTTTTTTTATTTTTCCTCAGCCAAAGCTGTAATTTGTGACTTTTGGGTAAGCCATTTCTTAGCTTAGGTTTCTGCCTGGCAGGTTTGCATGGCCATGCTTTGGCAGTGGTGTGGGGAGTGGTGTGGGCTGCAGGTGTGGCATCTGTGAGAAATCACAGCCAGCTCCAGCACAGACCTGTGCTGGCCAAAACTGAGCCCATGTGTGATGCTGAGGGCGCCTCTGTGGTGACATTTAAGAACAGGTTAACCCCACAGTAGTACAAGATGAGAATGAGAAAATGTGAGGGAAACAGCTCTGCAGACACCGAAGTCAGAGAAGAAGGAGAGGGAGGTGCCAAAGCAGAGATTCCCCTGCAGCCCATGGTGCAGACCATGGTTAGGCAGGAGACATCTGAGTTTCCTTATATCAATGTAGTGCTTGTTTTTGCACTCAGCATCATCCACTTGTAATGGAAAAATCTTGGGTTTATTAATTATTTTAAGATCTAAACGGGAAGAATAATTTCATATTGGAAATCAAATTTGGCAGGCTATAGTATATTGAAGATTGCAATTCCCCAAGAATCCTGTACTTGCCTTCTACTTTTTATATTGTAGACCAAAATTGCACTTTTTATATTAAATAAGCTGTCTCCATGGTGTTGTATGTACACTGGTCTTAAGGGCCTTAATACCTCGACAGGTCAGTGAAGCAGCTTTCAATGGGTGGCTCCTCTATGATCAGTTCTTGATTTTTTAAAGAGTTGTTGTGTATGAATGGAAGGAAATTTTGTAAACTAAAGAAAAATAAAAATTCTTAATTCGCATTCATGTTCAGACCATTTGCTGTTTCCACTCATTTTTCTGACATTCACTTGAAAAATTATGGAATCTCATCTATTTATTTATTTATTTATTTATTCATTTTAGGAAAAGAGCACAATGATTTAATGGTCAGATCATACCAGCTCTGTCAAAGAAGATGTAATCTCAGGTCAAGAACAACACTTGAGGAAAATAAAAGGAGAGACAAGATTTGGGAACAATTCAGCCTCCCCACACATATGGCAGTTTCAGCTGTTTATTTACTTTTTTTGGTTTTGTTGTTGTTAATCCATCTAAAAGCTGCAGGGAACAATTATGATCATCCTGTCTGAACTGCTTCATAACCCAAACTACACCATTTCACCCAGGGACTCTTGCACATAACGTAACAGCTTGTGATTGAATTACTAGAGCATGTTGAATTGCTGAAAGTCCTTACATGGAAACAACTTGTTTGTTCTTTAGAAGTTTGCTCTCTGTTGCTCCACCGGTGTCAGTCTGTGGTATCATAAAGGTCTTTAGCAGCTGCTTGCTGTGATCTTGCCCTAAGATGATAATGACTCTAAATGAGCTGCAAAAAAAAAAGCAAATAAGTGTTGATTTAAGCTCTGTCAGTCATGGCTGAGCTGAGTTTTTAAAAATTTACAAAAACACTTATTGGACTCTTACTTTAAAAAAATATTAGTGAGTATGGTCAAATAAAGCTCCTGTATCTTATTTTTTAGGGTTGGGGGTGAAGAAGTCTCACCTGTGAGAATGGTTTACTATGGAAGGTGCTCAAAGGACAACAAAAACCATGTTTTCAGGTAAGAATTGTGCTTCAGGTGAGCACCTTACAGATTATTGTCTGCAGAGTGCAGGCTATCTCTTCAGAATGCATTAGCTGTTCTCAGAGAGTGAAGAGTAAGAGAAATACTTTGCACTGAATGTATCTGTTTACTCAATTTATTGTTTTATTTTTACTCTTTCAGATAGACTCATTTTCTGTAATTGCTTTAGGAGTAAACTACTGCCTAAATTGAAAAAAATAGATATAAGTTTCTTATGATTCATTGGTAAAAGCAATTTTTCTCAACATTTTCCTGTACAAAAGTGTAACAATACAGGACTGTTTTGTGATTGATTTGCAGGAATCATCTCTGTCCAGTTATCAGAAATCATCTGTGCCAAAACCCTGGAATATACAGCTTAAAATAAGGAGTAGTGAAACACAGTGTCATTGTAACAGGTAATAAGATTCACATTGAGTTTGGCAAGCAGTACACCAAGAAAATTTGATAGTAACTTTAAAACTAATCTAGCGAAATAGATATATGAGCTCAGTTTGAGACTGGGCCCTGTGTATCAAATCCTGTGAAGAGCTGAAAACTGTTGGTGTTCTGCATTTCTGAAAATGAAAATGCTGGGATTTCCAGAAAACCACATGGAAGACACCCATAGCCTTTCTGCACAATATTGTTGTTGACAAACTCTTTCCATAGCTGAAACTATTTTGAGTTTTCTTTGACTGTTAAAGAGATGCTTATTTCTGTTGTCAAAATTAAAGAGATATCCATGGGTTTTTCTGTATTTAAGTTGAACTGTTTAGTAGAGACAGTTAATTAATTATTTCCCCGTGGTTTCATTAAGCCTCTATAGTTATTCTCTGAACTCCTTTGCTTAAGTAGGTTTGTTGGTAGGCTTTTCTCTTATCTACAAAACCAAGACACTGATAGAAATGTATTCTAAAGTCTGTTGGAAAGTAGACTTGTACTTGAATACATACTGAGGGTGCACATTCATACTTGTAAACCAATATATGGATGGGATGTGACAAATAAACAAATATTTATGTATGCTATTTGTCAAAAAACATTGATTAAATCTCTCAGAAATCTATTCCAAGGATTCAATCTTTAGGATTTAAAGTGGTGCTCATTTCACCAATCTGAAGTCGCTGATGGTTAAGTCAATTATGCTGACATCTTCCAGTGTCAGTAAAACGAGAGAGATATTAGCCTAACAAAGAGTGGGGAACTACTACCTTTCAGGTAGGCAAAAGCATGTAAATCACACTTTACCATTTCAGTGTAAGTAGTCATTAAAACACTACCCATTTGTATCTAATGCACTCAACACTGGCTACAAAATGTACCAGGGACAGCATTGACAAGCTGTCCATTGTTCATCATTTCAAACATCACTCTTAAAATGGATATGGCATTAGTTAAAATAAGTTGCTTATTTTGCTGATATGGGGAACATGCAATTGTGGCTTTGAATAGGACTTTCTTACATCTCTGATATCTACTTCACTTTTTTTTTTTTTACATTAGCTTCCAGTTTCTCAGTTTGGAAATGATATTTAAATTTAAAGCAGGGCAAATGGAGAGTAACACTGATATATGCTGAGTAGAAGGCATAAAAATACTGAATCTATTTTTAATTGAGATGAGCTAATTGTTCTGGACTGGAGCCTTGCTCCTTTTGCAAGTAGTGCTAATTACTTTAAAAAGAGTTCCATGGAGAAGAAACACTATGAGTTGTTTTTGGCATTTTTCTTCACCAAAAAAGGACTTTTACACTTTGAGACTTGAATCTGTTTAATTTGTCAAGAAAATCCTTAGAAATCTGTAAGATAATACTGCAGGAAACAATGTCCAGCATGTAGAAATATGTTAAGAAACTGTAATTGCATTTCTATTGTTATTTTTTTCATCTGACATGTCATTCTATAGCAGACTTTATAGAGCAGGAGGTGAATTGGTATAATTAGTTTAGTTTCTTGCCATCATTCCCATAGGTCAAGCCAATTAAAAGATGACAGTACTCCAAACTGTAGCATATGGCACCATGGCATAAAACACACTGTAGATGGAAAACAATTCGGTTGGGATTTTAACTTTGAAATTTAATTGAATATAAACAATATCTGTCTCTGGATCACCTTGAAATTTCTTTCCTTCTCTTTGCTTCTTATTTTCGTCAAGAATCAGAGCAGTATTCTCTTCTTGGGTCATTTAGTATCATCTTTTTTGCCTTTGAATGAGTTCCCTGCTGTAGCTGTTACACTGCTCAACATTTTACTTTTGTTCTAAGCAGAGTCATTTGATAGCCACAGAATTTATGATTTGTGATATATTTGAAAATTCTAATTTTAGTTTTACTGCAGAGAGCAGCCCTTCTCTTCTTCCACTAACAAAGCAAATAAAACATGTTGTTTTCAAATTTTCTTGCTGTGTAAAAACCAGTAAGATTAGCAGTAAATGAAACTGGTCGCTTGGTGGTTTGGGGTTATTTTTGCTTCAAGACAAGTTTCACACTGCCAATTCCTATTTCACCTGAGTCTGAACTCTGAAGACAGGGAGCAGGATTCCCCTGGGAGCAGTCTGACAAAACTAGGTTTTCTGGGAAGTCCCTATCAATGCTTCATCACAAGGTGTGAGTGCACAGGGTATTTCTCAGTGCTGCCACTCTGTCCTTCATGTCTCATAAGTACTACCAGGCTGCTTGGAATGACTTTAGCACATGCCAACCAGTACTTTACAGATAGTCCCTGGGTGAGACTCCAAAGTCAGAATGGCCTAGGATAGATTCCCTGACACAATTTGGAAGTGTTCACCTTCTTCTGGAGGGAGAACCTTGCTAGCGAGGAGAAAACTGCTGGACAGCATATTTGAAAAAACATTCTTCGTTTTGTTTTTTTGGGTTTTTTCTATTCTAATTAGATTAGAATGAAAAGCTCTTAGATTAAGCTCTTAGACTAAGAGCTTTTCAGGTAAACTTTGTTTTTCTATGAATATATCTTAGTACACCCCTCATGTCTTCTAGGACATCAAGGGTTGCTATTTGATTACAAAAGGGTAACTGAGTATTGGGCTCCAAATCCAGGTCCAGTGTATATGGTTTCTTATGTAAAATTTTTTTCTATTGTTTAGGGATTCTTTCAAACAGAGACCTTTTGATTTCTTGTGATTTTTTTTTCCAGTGTAGTTCAGACAAAGCAACATTTTTTATCTAGCAACTGCTTCAAATCTAAAACCATGGTTATATAAATAGTTGCTGAGTCTGACTCTCTGTTGTTCCATTAAGCACCAGCATAGCTCATCTTTTCTTAGACAATGGAAATATACAGACAGTAAAAGTGCAGTTGTTTGCAATCAGAGTAATGTAGCTGCTTTGTAAATATAATCTCATCCTACTGGAGAACAGGCAAATGAGATCAAGATCAGAATAAAACTGTTATTCCTGGATTCAAGTAATGAATAAATGAATGTCTGTATATGCTATTCACTGTGATCCTTGAATGTACATTGGGATACTCTCTGATGAGCATGAGAGAGCAAAGCATGTCTGCTTAATTTTTAATCTCATCTACAGGTTAGTCCTTGTAAAATAACAATTATCAAGTCAGATTCTCTGAAAGAATGAACTTGTCAAACCCACATACATTATCTGCTGTGGCAATTGATGTCACTATGATAATGCCATGCCAGCAGTGCTTAAGCTAGGAGTTTGTCAGTTACCCCATGATAAACTCTAGCATTTGAGGGATTTCTTTCATCCCAGTTCATCAAATCACACAGGTCTGACATTCAATATGCAGTCCTTGGGATTTCAAATGTTCTTTTGCTCTTGATTTATGCTAACAATAGAATATTTGAAAGAATGAAGACTAAGTGTCATCATAGTGCTTAAGTGACTCTGATTAAACAGATTCCAGAAATTGGCTGTGGACAGCTGCACTGAAGTAGGAAGTTTGGATGACTGTGCTGATTTCAGCTGGTGTTGAGTTTTTTTTTTTCCCAGTGGCTGGTGTGCGGCTACATTTTTGATTTGTGCTGAACCCAGGGTTGATAATATAGAGATGTCTTTGTTATTGCTGAGCGGGGTTTGCACCAAGGCCTTTCCTGCTTTTCATACTGCCACGCTGGTGAGGAAGTTGCAGATGTGTGGGAGGCTTGCAGGAGACATGGTCAGAATAGGTCACCCCAACTGACCAAAGGGATATTCCAGACCCTATGACATCTGTTCAGCATAAAAAGTGGGGAGAAGAAAGAGGAAGAGGGGGGAAATTTGATGCGATGGCATTTGTCTTCCCAAATCACCATTATGAGTGGTGGGGCCATGCTTGCCTGGAGATACCTGAACACTGCCTGCCCATGGGAAGCAGGGAATTAATTCCTTGTTTTGCTTTGCTTTTGTGTGTGGCTTTTGAACTTCCTGTTACATCTGAGCTCCCAAATTCTCTGGCTTTTACCCATCTCATTCTCTCCCTGGTCTGTCAGTGCGGGAGTGAGCGAGCGGCTGCGTGGGGCTTGGCTGCTGGCTGCAGTTACACCACAACAAGCAGTGAAGTTGGAAGCAAAAGTAAGTCTGAACTTTGTAATAGTGCAGAAGAGCAAGGAAAAAGATGGAAGGAGCTTACTTCCCAAATTTCTTTGCTCTGAAGACAATGGAACTTCAACATGTTCTTGGTATTTGGAGACTAGGTTCAGGAATCATCTTGTGTGCCCATAGAGATTTTCAATGAGAAAGGCTACATGTGGATTCAAGCCACCTTAGGCTCAAGCACAGGCCTTTGCAGGGTTTGATTCTTGAAGATTTCTTTAAAAGTGAGGTAAATCACACTTTCTAGTATTTAAATATTTTCACTGACAACATAGACCACCGATAGCATACACAAAATGTGCCTGTCCCCTTGAAATTATGAATGAACTGATAAATCCTACTCCCTGCTCTGGACAACCTAGCAGGGACTAAGCAGAAAAACAAAAGTATCAATATTGGCAAGGAAAGATGAGAGCTTTGCTTTAGGGGGCAGGAGTAGTAATTCACAGAAATGGATCTGCAGGTCTCCTTTACTGGTACAACCACATGACACAAAATATTTAAGATTAAATGGAGATTGGGCACAATCAAGCCCAATCTCACAATCAAGCAAGGGAAATGTCTTTTTTTCCAAGTATGTTTTTCCATTCCATCATAAATGTACCAATTACTTCCAACCACTGTCTCTCATTTTAGGTTGGAGTAATCATAAGATTTTTTGTAGGAAATTGCATTAGTAATTTTATTACTTCTTTAGACATACTTTTATATGTTAAAATTGAAATTTATTATTTTACAGCAGTATTGCTTCTCTGGATATAGAGCATTTTGGGATCATGGTTCTGAAGAAACAGTATAGCAGATTTATCATTCTAGTGTTTTACAAATCCTGGTATCTAGAGATCACTCTTTAAATACTTTTAGATAACCCTAACTGAAAAGAAAACAAACCTTCAACTCAAACATATATAACGAATGGCCAGAAGCACATTATTTTCTTTAAAATAAAAGCTCTTTCCTTATGTTGTAAATCAAGCTGGAAATAATATCTCTGCTGTCTTTTCTTGCCTTATAACAGTAAAGAAACGATTTATTTGATGCCATATGATGCAACTAAATTAGAAAACAGAAGATCTGTGAAATATTTTCCAAGGACAATATCTTTTCTCTTAAAATTCCAGGGGGAGAAGGTATGGTGTATTATCATTACTTTTCCAAAGTCCCCTCCTCTCCTTCTCTGCACCAGGTTCTCTCAAGGTTAATTTGAAATGGTATAAAATGCCGTATTCACGGAGGGAGCTGTTATCTTTTCGTTTAAAATAAAGAGATGTTCTTCGGAATTTTTCCCCTTTTTACTCGGAAGCACCACAAAGGCCGGCACAGCTTGCAGCAGAGGGCAATAGCGAGCTGTAAATATTTCCTCTCTCACCCCTGCCTTTTTCGTGGAAGCTCCACTCAGGCACTTCTAGGCTCCTCTTCTCCCCTAACCATAGGCGGTCCTGATAGTGTCAAATCTTGCACAATAGGACCAAATGCAACGATGAGCTTTTTCCACTGTTCTCAGAATTTTCTGTATTTGTAACAGAGAGATGAAATTGGTGACTTTCATGACTCCATAAAGTTACTCACCGATTAGTCTAAACTTCCCTGCATTCAGGCTTCCCTGCAGCGCTAACACTCCTTCCTCTAAACCTGCACTCAGTCAGCTCTTTGGAGTAATGGCTCTTGACAGAATTGGTAATATCAAACAAGAGGGAAGAAGTATATAATTTTACATATTTTGCTTTGGAATTCTTTTAAAGCCAATTTAAACCCTCCTCTTCAGAGACCAAGGCATTGCTATATGTAAATGTTAGACCTTGTTTCTAGATGTAAAAGCACAGTACAAGTGGCAGAAAAGATGAAAAGAAGTGAGTAGGAAAAAAATCAGAAAAATATAAGAGGGAAAAAATTATGTTTCTTTCTTAAAATTATGTCGTAGTTTTCTGAATAAAGAAATTTTACTTTAGAATTTCTAAAAAAACTAAGCAGCCCTTTCTGTGTTTTTAAATGTTCTATGGCTTGAATTGAATGACATTTCTAAATCTAAGTTTCATCTATCCCAGATATTTAAAAGTATTGTATAACTATCGGGGGACTGCAAGTCCTTTATTCATTTGACCTCTGCCTTTTGTCATATGGATTTTTTCTGCTTATTCTGGCTGCTGGAATTAAGCTTTTCTGACAAAGTTAGAATGGAGGAAGAAATTTTTCCCATCCATTTTGCATGAGGGTAAAGGTTTAGGGAACAAGTCATTATGACCTTATATATGTACATTTTTACATATATCTAGCACATTTTTAAGAGCTAAGAGGAATCTCCATGAGATGGGTGTATATTGGTATGCTGTTAATACTTAAGGAGTGCTTGGATGTAATTTTCCCCTAAGCTTTTTCTTGGTGTCAGCAAATGTTTGGGACTGGGGGGGTAGTGTTTTGGTTTTTGAGTGTTGTTGGGTTTTTTCCCCATTTATCATTGGCCTTGCACTTTAAAGGAGTTATAAGGTCACCTCCAAATAAAATTGAGGCACTGTCCCCAAACACCAGAGCAGGATGCCTGATCTGATGGTGACTACCTTCACTGTTTTCTGAAAGTAAGTTCCTACAAATGCCTGCCTAATTGTCCTTTCCTTGGCTCTGTCTGTGTGACCACAGTTGCTAGAGACAAACCCTCAGGTTACGAGACTGTGACGAGACAAGGGTTCTAGCTGCCATTGTCTCTTTTGCCTTAAGTTTTTGTGGTGGAGGACAGGAGCTCTGAAGTTGTTGCTTAATTGACTTTTATATTTAATAGACTGCCTTCCATTACATCAGTCTGCCCCTCAGGCCCTGCTGAAGTCCTGATTGATTTCTAATAGCTTTTAAAGTTAATACTGTAGCCTCCTGCTATTTTTCAGTGCTTTTGATTGGTGGTTTTCTGCATCAGCTTCCAAACACATACCCAGATGGTGGAATAGTTTGTGTGTTTCTGATTGGGAAACACTGCAGGAAGGGAGAAAAACCCAATATTGGTTTTTTTTTTTCATGGCTTTTAATTGTAAATGTCACAGAAAAACATCCCCACAAAGCTGCCCAGAATAAGTCATCAGTTCTGAGGACTAGGGACTAAGCCCTAGGATCTCATTAAAGACCTCAGAGGATCCAACATTTACAGCTGTGTCCAGAAAAGTCTGCTTTTGCTATTGCTGCTTTTCATTAATTTGTGAAATCTTTGCAAACCAGCTCTGGTCCAGATAAGCTTCAACTGTACCTCTTCTTGTGACTGAAAAATATCCCCTCCACCCCAAAATGCCTGCCCATCTGGCCATGCAGAAGAAGCCTGAGGGCCACACTGTAAATGACAATTCACCTGCTGGTACCTGGATTCTACCCCTACCTGGACACCTAGAATTATAGAATCATTAATGTTGGAATGGGCCTCTGCAGTCTTGGAGTCCAACCATTAACCTAATGCTGCCAAATCCACCTCTAGACCACGTCCCTAAGCACGTTCCCAAGCACCACATCTACCACTCACCTTGGAGAAAGCATTAACAACACACATCATGCCTGGGAACTTATTAGAGGTGTGCAATGGGGTGTGTTTATCCAGCACAGGTGAAGCTTGCTGTGTACTGACTGTCCCAGCTAGAAGAGAGGAGCAAACCAAAAGGGGCTGAGCTCAGGCTTGGCCTGACTCTAGCATAGATCCAAAACAATCTGCGGATTTTGGGCTGATAAAGCAGCTCTTCCCACAGACTGGCCCATGCGAGGAGCAGATGTGCCCATGGCAGCTGGCAGAGCTGCCTGGAGCTGCTCCTGCCCGTGCTGGTGCCAGGCTGCCCGTGGCAGTGCTCGTGCCCGATGCTCTGGGTTCGTGGGGGTCACCCAGCTGCAGCCTCCTGCTCATAGCGGCTCCCTCCTGGCTCCTGCCCCATCCTGGCCTCCCTGCTGTCCCTGGGCAGCTCTCAGCTGCCAGCTGGAGATGCTGCTGAATGAGGCAGTGGTCAGGCACAGCCTCCTGGGCAGCTCTCCCCTCAGACTGCTGCAATTACCAGTTGTCTCCACCCTGATTAGAAAAGAAAACAGCTTTCCTCAGTCTGGCCTTCAGCCTGCAGTTCGTACATGCATCTTCCCCTGGCAACAGGTTTTTCTTCTGCTGATGGCACAGTCTCCAGTGAAATCTGTCTCACAGTAATGAGAGGAAAACTCTGAAAACCTCAGCAACTCATGCCTCGCTTGGTGGATAGTTTTGCTGCTCTGTGCTTTCAAAACACAGTAAAATAATAATTATCCCTTGCTGCTCTCTTTGTGGTTCTTAAAACATACTGCCTTCATTTAGGGAAAATGGCATTGGTTGAACCCAAAACACAGCAAGTTAGTGTCAGAGGCAGTATTAGAGCTTGGGAGCTCTGGCTTTTGACCTCATACTCAGTCCATCAGGACATTTAGCTTCCTTAGGAAGCAGAAAACTACCACTTATAAAGTGTATATATAACAAAATGTATCAAGATCTTCAAGAGGGGGAACAGCAAAATTCTCCAAGAAACAAAAACATCTCTCTTGTAGTGGTGAGAGTCAAATATCCAGGCACATCTACACAGGGTTGGATTCACTATGGAGTTGATAAATGATGATATTGCCAGTTAGCGTTTTTTAAACCAAACTTTTCATTAAGGTTTTGGCTGCATTTTCTCTGCATTTCTGTGCCTGTTTATGCATATTCTTATGAAAAGTTGTGCCACATTTTAATGCAGCTATATGCAAAATACCACTGAATGACCTGGGGCCATCTGACAGGTGCCATATTTATGACAACACAATATTTCTAATATCACATATTACAGAGAGGGAGTGCTCCAAATATCACAAGTGGGTGTCCTTCAAAGCAAGGAATAAAATACATGCTAGCTTTTTTATACAATAATGCAGTCTGTTAGCTTGTGTTGCTTACTGAATTTTGCCAGGATTGTGATAACAGAAAGAGAAATAACAACAACAACAAAAAACCAAACCAAAACCAACAAAAAAACACCCCCTAAAGCCTCATTTTAATGCAGCCTTATGTATGAAATTTTAAACCTACTACAGTAAGTAAACATGATTTTGAATCTTCCATGATGCACATACATCAGTCTGTTTCTGAAAGCAAAGAGTAAAAGGAAAGTCAGATGAAAGCAGCACATCACATAGGTCATAAGCTATTTTTCGCTTTAAGCAGCTTCTTAATTTCCCTGGTAGCATATTCTTCTGATAGAGAATAAACTAAATTAATGTATGATAGCAAAAGCCCTAAAATACTTAGTACAAGCTGCTTGTAGAGGACTCAAATGTTAGCAGAGCAGCGTTTCTAAGCCTGTACATTTACGGGCAGCGGCGTGATCTTCCTTGTGATGACAAATTAGCCTTTAAAAGTCACACGATCAAAAGCATGTCACTGAAACCTGGGCGAAGGTCAACAGGCTCTGAGTGGGAATCCTGCCGTGTTCCTGAAAGCATGAGATCATTTTCTCCATGATTGTGCAGTAGCATGGGCTGTTTGAAAGGATTATCCACTGCTGATGGGGGTGTGTGACTGTAGGTGAGTGCATTGTGCATGATAGAAGACTTGAGTGTTGCAAACCATGCATGGATTAAACGTCAGAAGCATTCAATTTAATGCTTTTATTTCTTGGGGGCTGTGTTCTTAATCTTAGTAACAGTGGCCAGCTGCAGTTCTGCAGAGACAAGCATTATACACATAGGAGAAAAATAAAACAGCACAAGTGCTTTTCCCCTGCTCTCTTCCCTGGAGATAGCTTTGTATCCTGGAACAGCTGAAAGGCCAGACTTTAAGAACATGGACATGCAGTATGTTTTGTGGAATGTGCATGTGCTCTTCCTATGTATCACTGGGCAGGAGAGGGATGTTTTGCTCTTTCATCTGTGCATAACTTGTCACCACTTAAATACGAATTGCAAACATTTTTTGAGACAAATGCATGCCCAAAAGGATTTCCCATCCTTCAAGTAGCTTGTTGTTAACTGACCCAAGTTCACTCTTTCAATTGACAGCAATTTTCTTTTTCTGCTGTGTGAAATGTAGATGGTACACACGTCATCACAAAGCATATTAGTAATTCAGAACAAATGTTTTTATAAAAATCCAAATAATTAAATAGTATTTGATTGTGTGTCTGCTTGTAATTTGACAAAGTATATGTTTTCAAATTGGCTATAATGGTTTAGGTTACAACATAGGGCAAAGATAAGTTCTTCACATTAAATTTCAGCTCCGGATGTTGAAATTATTATTATTATTATTATTATTGTCTTATATGATATCAAATCACAGGTGTAATTGGAATTGTTCAGCCTGAAAAAGAGAAGTCTTAGGGGTGACTTAATTGTGGTCTTCCAGCACCTAAAGAGAACCCACAAGGAAGATGGAGAGAGACTGCTTACAATAGAATGCAGTGTCAGGAGAAGCGGGAGTGGATTAAAACAGAGAGATAGGTTTAATTCAAATATTAGGAAGGAATTCTTTGAGGGTGGTGAGACACTGGCACAGATTGCCAGAGAAATTGTGGATGCCCCATCCCTGGAACTATTCAAGGCTGAGTTGGACAAGGCTTTGAGCAAGGTCTTGTGGAAGGTGCCCCTGCCCATAGCAGGGGGTGGAACTGGGTGATCTTTAAGGTCCCTTTGAAGACAAATGTTTTATGATTCTACACTTTTAGACAGTTACATATGCATATGTTCATATGTTTCTTTGTGCTGGTATTTTAAAACACCCAGAATTGCTGCTAAATGTAAAGACTCAGGTGCCTCTGCATGGATTTTAATCATTGGATGCCTGTTTCCTGTGTGGTTTGTTATGTTCATGGATTCTTGGTCTAAATCCTAGCACATATGAGCATGGTTTGGGCGCTATAAAGGGATATTTCAGCCACATTTGTTGGTCTGTGGTGCCCCTTTCTCTCCACTGTCTTTTGATTGAGTGCTGAGTGGTATCATCAAGGAGGGCTGGAAGCAATGTGGTGAAACAAATTCGGCCATTTCAGAGGAGCAGAGTCTCCAGTTGAGTGGGCATTGCCCCTGTACATCTGTGCCTTCCAAGACACCCTTACTTGAACACCATAAATGCAGCAGTGTCATCCCCTGTTGATTTGCCAAGGCTGGGATACAGCAACATCACCTCTCTGCTGCCAGCAGAACCTCTACGTTTTTCCTCTTAAATTCTTGATTTCTCTCCTAAGTACTGATGAAACAGCACAGATGGTGGTGTTTGGATACAGTGTTTCAAATTGTGTATATTTCTTAAGAACACAGTCTTGTAGTTGCATCCTTTGATCTCTTGTTTTGATTTTTTCCCCAGCAATTATAACTGTCCTGTGAGGGTGTATAAACACTAAACCAGGTTTTTATTCAATGCCCCAAAGAGAGAAATTGGCCCTTCCAATTAGTGGTTTTGCCATGTATTGAGAGAGGATAGCAAATAACCTTAACCCCTCTTTATCAAACATTTATTGATGATTGCCTGAGGAGAGCAGAGTTAGAGAATCATAGAATCATAGCACACCCTGAGTTGAAGGGATCCACAAGGTTCACCAAATCCTGTCTCCACACAGAACAGCCTAAACATTTAGTCATATATCTAAAAGCATTGTCCAAATCATTCTGGCACAGACCTGGGTCCATGACAACTCTTCTTCTGAGCTTGTTCCACTGCTTGAAAACCCTCTCAATGAAGAACTTTTTTCCAACACCCAACCTGACCTTCCCTGACACAGCTTTCAGCCACCCTGCTGCATCCTACCACCAGAAATCTAAAAGAGATCAGCACCTTCTTCTCTACCCTTCCATTGCAGAGGAGGTCACCCTTCAGTAACCTTTTCTCTAAGCTGAACAAACTTAATGTCCTCATCTGCTTCTCACAATGCAAACCCTCTAGTTCTTCCAACATCTTTGTTAGCCTCCTGTGGACATGTTCTAATGTTTTTATATACTTTTTATGTATTGAAGCCTCAAACTCTATTCGAGGTGAGGCTGAGTCTAATAGGATAATCACTATTTTTGTCCACTTAGCTGTACTGTGCTTAATGCACCTTGTGATATAGTTGGCACTTTTGATCTCCAGGACCTATTTTTTACTAATATTGAGTTTGCCATCAACCAAAATCCCCAGATCCTTTTCTGCAGGGCTGTGCTCCAGCCTTCTGTTCCCCAGTCTATACATATGTCCCAGGTTACACCACCCAAGCTACTGAATCTGGCACTTGTCCTTTTGAAGTCCATACATCCTGGGACATCTACCAAGATGTCTCTATAAGACCTCTCTAACCTTGAGGAAATCAATGGATCCTTCCAATCAAACATTGTTGGGAAACCTACTTAGTGTGCACCCCACTCCTGTGTCCAGATCATTGATAGAAACAATGAAGAGAAGCAGCCCTAAAACTGAGACCTGGCAAACACCACCAGTGACTGATTTCCCCCCTGATGCTTCCCCATTTACCACAACTCTCTGAGGCTGATCCTTCAGACAACCATTGGATTATGTATGTGTCTAGCTGCATGATGGACATTTTGTCCAGAAGTACTGTGAGAGACAGAATCAAAGATTTTTTATAAAAACCAAACAACCCCACTCTCTCATTTTCCCTCTTCCCCTTGTCCACAGGAAAAGAGATCACACCGAAAGGAGATTTCAGTGCATTTCTGTGGCGTGTCTCTGCTTCAACTGGACTGGACTGTTTGACTTGATATACTCTCTTCCTGGAGTATTTCAGCACAGTGTGTAGTAGTACAGTATATACAAACATATATACACAGGAGCCTTCTGCTTCCTGCTGACATGTCAGTCTTCTTTTGTTAAAACTTTGTAGAGACTGTGTCCATTTGTTGCTGAGTTCATACATTTTACACTTCAGAAGTACAGTGATTTCAGTAGCTTAATAGCTTAAAGAGCTAGAGACAGTGATCAGGACTGACTAATGACAGAAGGCCAGTACAAACACTCATTGGAGTTGTGTCAGAAAAATTGGAAAGCTTATGTGGGTGTGAAAATACAACCTCCGAACTCACTGAGTCAGATCTCCCTACAATTAAACCCAGAGCACTGTTCTGAAAATGTTCCCTTGCCACATTTGCAAGTACAGCATATTTGTGTAACAGCGTGATGGGTTTGCTAGGCAAGGTTTTAGTGGCAAGGTGACTAGTGAGGGATGGCTTCTGTGGTAAAAAACTAGAAGCTTCCCCTATGACTGACAGAACCAATGCCAGCTGGCTCTAAGATGAACACATTGCTGGCCAAGCCCTTCAGCAACAGCAATAGTGCCTGTGGGGCAATGCATTTCAAAAGGGGGGAAAAATGCTGTGTGTCATGAGCAAGCAAAGTGAAAAATACGTGAGAGAAACATCCCTGCAGACGCCAAGGTCAGTGAAGAAAAGGGGAAGAGGTGCTAGAGATGCCAGAGAAGGCATTCTCCTGTGCTCTGTGGTAAGACCGTAGTGAAGAAGGCTCCTCCCCTGCAGGTCCACAGTAGAGGATCCCACTTTGGAGCCAATGGATACCCAAAGGGGGCTGTGAGCCAGAGGGAAGCACAAGCAGGTGCAGGTTTGCTGGCAGGTATAAAGTAAACTCCAAACAGGGCAGATTTTGAGCAGCAGAGTTGTATGTATGTGTGTTTACTGAGACTGTAAGCTAGAAGAAATCAGGGGTTGCTAGGGAGGTATGGGATACTCAGCAAAAGAAATTGGATGGGCATTTGGCTGTAGTCCTTCCCTTACTCTGATGGGAATTTCGAAAGGTACATGATGCAGGGTCCTGGGAAAATTTTTGTATGAAGGACTTGATGTATGTTGTATACTAACCCAGATGAAGCTCAGTGATTGCTGGACTGTTTGGATAAAAAGGGAAAGGCAGCCACCCTGGGTGATAAGGATAGAAAGGTAGAACTCTGAATGGAAAAAAGAGTCCTCTGAGTCCAGACCTCAGTGTAACTGTCTTACTGCCCTTGCTTAAAGTTGCTCTGGCCAGGAAAAGACTGAATGTGAAAGAAACTAAGTAGAATGTTTGAACAGTTCTCACCCTGACTGTTGCTAATGTCTCTTTTACTAAATATTCACATCTCTGGATGCACATCTCCATATCCTCTAGCTGTGTTCTCTGAGAGCATTGTAACTCCCATTGTAACTCACATTGTCATTCATTTGTCATGACACAAGAACTCCAGAGGTCAATGTATTTGCTCTTGCTTTATTTTCTTTATGTATTTTGAAGTGCAGTAGGATCTCACTTACAATGTTCTAAGTATAATAAACTCTGTGGACTCTATGTATCTGATATCTTTACCACTTACTAGCAAAAGCCCCATTTTATCTCTACAATAGTAAACTGGTACATGGTCCCTTAGTTCTTAAAGAGGGACTGAAAGGGTTAAATACTTCATGAAGAGGTAGTAATATTTGCACTTCCAAAAGGTCTTCCTGACCTATCTTATGCCACGCTGATGAGATTGTCCGGTAAAGAGAGGTCAGCATTATCAGCAGGGCCTTTGTTTTTTTGTATGGATATTGAATGATACGTGATATTTCAGTTCTGCAATGCACAGAGGTTAATTTGCACAGGGGACTTGCTGCTTGAAAACAACATGAGGAATGTGTAGGCATCACAAATAATTTCTCTATGAGAGGGTGATTTTTTTGTTTATTTCTCATTTTTTTGCAGTTGGGTAATATGTTGACAGAAATTTTAGAACTTTATATGATCTTACAATATGTTTTACATTGGCATGGCAGCTGTGATTGATCTTAAGTTATTTTAACAGACATTTCAGGCCAAACATAAAGATTTTTTCTTCCCTTTGCCATTATGCTGCTTTGGTTTTTTCTCAGTGTATTTAACCTTTAGAAATGTTTATGTATTTTAACAGGTGTCTGCAAAAAAAAGTCTTAATAAATGATTTCTGTCTCAGTAAATAACTGTTTCAATGTTGGTTCCTTTGTGACTTAAAAACAAGTGTTTATTTAGAAAGGCCTCCAGAAAGGATACATTTTGGGATTTATTATATGTCACAGATTAAATTATTTCTTGTTTATTCCCTTCACCTAAAAATTCATAATTAATATTTCAAATTATATTTACTTTAGTAGTTAAATTTGATTCTTTACTTAATTTTAGCAGTAATTTCAAGTCATCATAGTGAGATTTAGCCTTCGTACTCTCTGAACACAACCCATAAATCAGGTTAAATGTTTGAGTCAGGGAACTTTAAAGCTGCTTTTAAATCCCAAACACTGGCAAAAATTACATTTTATCTAGGGCAGCAGTAGCTTGTCACCCACCGATAATTAATGACACCAGAGCAACAGCTTTAAACAACCACATACCAGGAATTTTTAAAGGCATTTCCATATTAATAGCCAGAGATTTAAGATTTGTAAGTTGTTGGTTTTTTGGTGTTTTTTTCCCTAGAAAGGATAGTATGCTTTATCTTTGCTTTATATTTTTCTAAACTATTGGAACTAGATACCAATACAGCCGGATGGAACGTGCCTGGGCTCGTCTGGCCCTTGCTGCTTGACCAGAGGCGGCAGCTGAGGTTGTTTCACCTCAGAGACACCTTTGGCTGCTGGATGCTGCAGCTGGGCACTGGGGACAAGTCCAGGCCTGCAGGAGCTCAGGTTTACCTCTGGTGGAGAGGCTTCAAGGCAAGGTGAAGGAAAAGGAGTCGGTTCTGCTGGAGGGTTTGGATCCAGAGCTTTATTCCTGGCCCACAGGCCTCTGAACGCAGCAACAGCTCCAGCAGAACCACGAACCGCGGGGTTGCTGTGTCTCTGAACCCCAGGGAGAGCGGGAGGGACGGGGTAGGGGTCCCACCAACCAGGTAAGGGGGGGAAGTCTCAGGGGACAAATGACACCTGGATGGCCCAATGTCCCCAGGGCTGAGAGGCATCTTTTGAACTCTGCCAATCACACGGTGCCCTTGCTGGAATGCTGAGATTGACGGACAGCACTTAGCAGGGGCAAGGGAGGGGAAGGGAGAGGTTGGCACACCTGGGGAAAGAACCGGGATGCTGAGACAAGCTATTACATCACACTGCAGCACTAAACAGAAAACATTTTGCAGCCATTTTCCATGCAATGTTTCTGTAGTGGATTCTTTCTTCCTGGAAGTACAGTGTAGCACTTGTCTTTGTGGGATTGTATATTAGATTTTTAGGCCAGTTCTCCATTTTTTTTCAGCATAATTCTGAATTCTAATTCCATCCTTTAATGCACTTGCTGGCTGAAAGAAATACCTTCTAGCCCGGGGTCCTCCTTCAAGCTTATAAAAGTACTGCCTATTCTCATTCAGCTCATTAACAGAAACATAAATAGAGAGCATCTTACACCCTTTGGCTTTGTGTTCAAACAAAAGCAAGCAAAGAAAATGTCATTCCACCAAATCCTCCTGTTGTACAAAATGGATATCAAGATGCAAAGCACATTCTTTTCTGTGTGAGCAGTAGTCCTGAGTCATCTGCTATCCATGCCTGCATGCTATTGAACCAAGCTGCGTCGGACCAGGGCCCGGCTGTTGTGTGGTCTCTGTCTACAGGAGGTAATTGTTTTTATCCATGCTGACTAGTAGCCTTAAAGATAATACACAAATGCAATTCAGAAGTTAGTGTGAGCTGTGGACCACACCCAACAGGCATTTTATGGAATGTAGCTCTTTTGGTGGCGAAATTTTCCCTGTATGTGTTGCTAGTCATGTCATGTCACTTCCCCATGGGGTTACTGTCAGAGCCCTGGTCTTTAAGTTTTTATCCTTGCTGGCTCTTTTCAAAGAAAGTGCTAGGCTCCAGATGGGGCTAGAAATAGCTGCTTGGAAGAGACTAAATGCTAAAAATTTTGTTTCCTTTCAGGCTGGAGTCATGAGAAAATGCAAAAGCAACTGGTGTGAGAGCCTAATGGCACATAAAGCTGTCAATATCCTTCCTTTGTAAGTAATAGAGAAGCTTTCATTCACATCAGATCAGTTACACAATTGAATGAAAACTATAGATATGAAGTCATGTGCTTTGAGGCTTTTTTCACCCTGAAGTGGAGCTATCATCCTGCAAATGTCACATGTGACACAAGGCTCTTCATTAAATTGGGAAGAACAGCTTCATATCTGAACTCTGTAATGTGCAGTCTTTGAAAAGGATAATCACTGTACCTGAGTGGGGACTGGCTTTTAAATAGAACCTATAAACTGTGGGCTTCAGTGGCACTGTGTGACATCAGTTCATGCTGGCTGAACATCATGAAGCATTGAACCTTAAATGCAACATATTTTTCATGTTAGTATTTTCTCACAATTTATGCAAAAGAATTAAATATATTGCTGGTTCTAATTTCTAATGAACCTCTGAATGTTGAAAGTGTTTTCTGTGATGGAAATACCTTTCTATCTAAGGGGAAAAAAAAGTGGAAAAGGTATTGCACAGTAGGCTTTACCATGTTTACTAAGACCAGTTCTATTTATCTGCATTTTAGGACATCACAAGTTAATATTTAGGTGTTACTGTTTAAGACAGTATTTGAGTGTTACATATGAAATCCATATTCTCTGACTTGAAAATATCTCCTCAAAACATGAAATGTACTGTTAATATCCTCTTTCTTTCCACACAATTAAAATAATTCTTTTGGTCCTGCAAGGGCAGCACATTTTGTGCAAAGTTCACAGACTTCAAGACCTCAACCAAAACTGAGAACTAATTAGCTCAAGGAGAAACATTTTTGCCTGTAATACCACAGGAGTTATAAAATACCCCTCATTCTCAAGATTTTAGTAAGATTAGGTTAGCATCCTAGTGTTTTATACTTTAAATTATTTTTGGTAAAAGTCATGTTAAGTTTTTGATAAATATGCAAAGCTAACTAGGTATAGCTCAGATCTGTTTGGAAGCACCCATGTAAATTGTCCCTCTCTGCCCTCAAGGCACTTTGAGGGTTTCTGTCTGTCTTTGCATAGTCTACAGAACATCAGTATTCAGTTTGAAGATTTAGGTCATTGTTTCCATTACCCATTGCCATCTGATTGTGTTTCCTAACTGCTAAGGGAGACCTCTTTGGCTCTTTTCTGTCGGGGTTCTGTTTTGGGCCAGCCTTGGCAGGCAGTTGGGCCCCTCACAGCTGCTCAGTCATTTTTGCTCTCCAGCAGGATGGGAAGGGAAGGAGAAGGGTAACAGTGAGAAAATTTACCAGCTGAGACAAAGACAGATTAATAGGCAAAAATAAAACTTCTCACCAAAGCAAAGCAGAACAATAGAAGAATTCACCACTTTTTGATTTTTGATACATTTTTTGGTTTGGTTTGGTTTTGTGGGAGGTTATTTGTTTGTTTTTGTGGCTTTTTTTTTTTTTTTTTTTTTTTGTTAAGGTATGATTTGTTTAATTTTTATGTTCCATGACATGAAAGCAAATACTCTTACAACCTGTCTGTAATTAGTTTCATAAACATTTGTATCATGTCATAAAAGTCATTAAGATTAATTTAATAATTTTTGGTCTTCGTTGACTTTTTAGGTATAAACCCTACATAATTGTAAATATTCATTGTAGGATACATTGATTTAAATAGACTGGAAAATGGAGCATATTAAAAATCCTGTTTACTACATCTCCTAAAATTTTTCTACCTTTCCAGTTTCAATTTTTGCTCATGATTAAGCTAAGTGTTAAGATTAACATTAACTTTGAACACTCCCAGTTCGCTATGAGCATTTGAAAGGATCCTTTCTGTGATTATGGGATTTATTTTCCATTAATATCCAGTTGTTTCTTCCTATTAAATGCTAATGCACATAGAACATTTGGGAAGCTATTATAATCTGGTAAGATGTAAAGACTCTGTTATAGTCCCTCATTAGCCTGCTAATAACTCTACTTTGTCAAGCAGAAACTTGGTTTCTCTACTAGCAGAAACTAAGTTTAACAGCCTCACAGTGTTTTCTATAGAATCTCCCTAGCAGAATGAGTTTTACCTTCAATCACTCTAAAACCGTATTTTACTGCTTTTAAAATTCCTTATCAGTATTTTTTTTTAATTTCCTAAGTCATTCAGGATAATAATCTACTATAAGTAAATAATTTATAATTCAAAAGTAACTTTAAAAGATACATAAAATACAAGACATTTATTTGCCAAAAAGAGCTTCATTTATATAAGTGCAAGAAACCCCTGTAAACTGTCTATCCTTGGGAAGAACATCCCATTCCAGACTACAGAGCAATTCATCAAAAACTGAAAATGCTCTTAGCAGATTCTGTCTTACATAGTTTCAGATGATGTCTCCTTTTATAATTTTAAATCATCCCCCACCATACTAATCATATATTCAGAAATAAACTGACAAATACCCAAAAAACTGAAATGGAACTAACCAGAGCCAGCCCAATGCACACACTCTTCCCAGTTACTACAAATAAGACTCCCTAAAACAAAAGCATTTAAATCTATAGGTCCTAGACTTGTTCAACCCAATCTGTGGTGTACTTCATTTGGTGGAACAAATGTCCTTGTGAATGGAACACGGGTGCAATTAAATGAGTGCTGTGTGCTAAAATGAGCTCACTCAGGCAATTTGTAAAGGATGGAAATAGCCACTTAACAGTAGGACAATATTTTTCATTCTGTTTCTGACTGCTCATTCCTGATCCCCTAAGGAGCCCTATAGACTACCTTCAAAAGATGAACCCACAGACCAATATTCTTAACTCTACTTGCAGCTAAAAAGAGTTGACCCAATAAAGACGTTGGTTTAATGACCTATACAGTTTTCCAGCTAACCTGTCCCTCTGATACTGATGCTAAAACCTCTTTTCTGCCTTTGTTTCATATGAGCTAACAGCTTCTTACCTTTCTGGTTTTGATCAAGTCATTTATTTGATTAACACAATTTCATTTCACTGGGAACAGCTACTCTTGTTTTTTTTTTTTCACTTTTCAGATCTGATGAACAATGAGGGACTCTTGAGTCCAAAAGCTTGGGTCTCTGTTTTCCTCCGTGTTTGTTGTCCCAATAGATGATATTTATTCTTCCCAGAACTACTTTCAAGTGAAACACTAATTTCTTGATAACAAAATGGGAAAGTAACAGCCAAAAATAACTGAAGGATCCCATTTTCCGAGGGCTCAGACCTTTTCTTTCTGCTAAAGGAAAGAAAATAGAAAGGTTTATTCTTGAGTCAGGTTATTTTGCTGTGACTTCTTGCTTACTTGACCTAATCAGAATGCCTAGTGGCAAGCACTGTCAGCTGAGGCAGTAAGTTAAACAGCTGAAACCTTCACTGCCTGGCAGTGCTCTATCCTCAGTAGGGGCTTCTGGTTTCACAGGCCTGGAGGGTAAGTTCCAGCACTTGAAAAACAGTTCAATAGAATCTCTGGAGGCAACAAGTTAATGACCAAAGATTTTAATGGTCTACAACAATTGATGAGTGTAAATTTAAGCTCTGTGGAGCTTATCTGAGAGAAACTGATGGAAGGATACTATGTGAAGGTGGCTGTTCCAGAGATAATGTCCATTAGGTATTGCACTATGTTTGAACTTGAAGAGTAAAGCAAGGCTGTAAAATCACAGACAGTGTTCCTCTGGATGCAGCCAAGAATAGGAAATATTTATGGACTGCTTAGGTAGCTTTAGATCAGATGATGCTGAAGTGCATTTTTCAAATGGTTGCTGAAGGTGAGTTTGTCCCAGTGAAAATTTCAGACCAGCAATGTTAATCATTTTTGTGTGTCCCAGCTGCAGAGTCCTTTCTGAAAGGTACTGAAAGATAGTGATGAATTCATGAGTTATAATGCTGTCTTGGGTTTGTTTCTCACAGAAGCCATTCCTGTAATCTTCTCCTGCTACCAAAGTTTGGCCATGCAAACCCAGTACAAATACCCGCAGATGTGAGCTGAAATTCACTATATTGCATTACTGTCAATAGGAAACAAAAGAGAGTGTAAAAACTGCCAGCATGTATGTCTCTCTTGCTAAAACTATTGTTAAAGGGTTGACCCAGACTGTGGTAGCTTGTCTAACTCCTCTACTTACTCCCTTTGCAAATGATGTTTAGTCACATACCTAAATTTTCTGCTTTGAAGCGTAGAGTGTAAAATAAGGCTGTCCTTTCAATAGCTTTCCAAATTCTCATTGGTTTAGCTGTGCCAGATCTTTACATGGCAATATTGTTTATCAGAGAAACCTATTATTACAGTATTTGAGATACTATTGTGGGCAGAGGCTTTTCCTTCCCTTCCTCTGAAAGACAAAAAGCTTTAGTGGACTGAATGTGCTACTGTTGCTGCACTTGTTGGAGTAATTTTTTGTTAAAGACACCAATACGAAGATATACAAAACAGAGAGGGAGGAAAAGTAAAGGGAAAAAATTATTTCTATCTTCCTGAAATCAAATGATACTTGCAGCTTTCCTCCTGCAGATTTACAATCTTACACCCTGCTCTTTGCCATGCTGGCAAGATCAAACCTGGAATGAGATATTGTTTCCAGCTGCCTCTCCAGTCACAATCTCACAGCAATGATGGGAAATGCACATTTAGGGATATCTAAACCAGGTATTTGTTGTAAAAGGAAAAATATCAAGGAGGAAATGTAAAAGAAAGAAATGAGTTTCACTGGACTTAGTTGTCTTTTTTTTTTTTTTAAAGTTCATCTCTGGGAGTTCGAACACTCATCTAATCCTGTCATAATGGATTTCAAGAGACAGCATTCCTAGTTGCCATGATAATAAAGCTTCTTTAGGGCCAGTTATTCTCTGTTCTAATTATAAATTAATGTCTCTAGCAAAGTATTTTAAGGGAATTTTCCCATTCTCTCTGGTTTTCCACAGGGTTAGTTTGTTAGTTTCATTTCAAACAGCACTAAAAGCGCTACTAGGTGGATCTGGCAATCTCTGTGCCCATTTATTTAATTTTAAAATGTGATTGAAACATAGCTGTTGAAAAAATTAGGAAACCTTGGTTTTGGTCTAGTCCAGCATCTCTGCCTGTAACTGCCACTGTCTTTCATAAGCAATTTCCATGGAAGTTTAAACTGACCAGCTTTGCATATTCATAAATAAAAGTTGTTGAGCATGAGTGATCCCAATTAACTTTCATACATTCTTTTTGTTTTCCCCAGGTGAAGCTATTTGCAAATTCGAATTCCTTCCCTGGTAACATGGTAGCATCCACAGTGCAGAAAAGAATAAGGGCAGTGTTCTGGAAACAATTGCTCAGCACAGCCTCTGGAAAGGGAAATCCAACCACAATGAACTGCTGGAATTCTCTGAAGGTGCCTCTAAGCACAAGAAGAAATGATAATCATTTGGCTTTTATTTTTAAAAAATTTTCCTGAAAATTATGAAGAATAAATAAAGTGAATGCAGAACTGTTATTTTTAAAATATATCAATAATTAATCTACTGTGAATCAGGGACACTTTTTGAAACAACAGGAGATCAGTTTCAGCTAAACAAAAAGAAGGTCATGTTAAAAGCATACAGTAGAATAAAGCTTGCTTAATTTTGTTATTTCCTAAATGGTAAATAGTCTTTTTTTTTTTCCTCTCTCCTCCCTGTATAAAGAATTTGCAAGTCTAGGCAAGTCTGTTTGGCAGCAAGTGTTCAGTCATGCTTGTAATGATAGTTCTAATCACAATTCATGAGGCATCGTGCATTCAGGTATTATTCATCCAACAAGAAAATATTCTGAAAAGAAGTAAAAATAAATTAAATGGGGTCTGGTAGTCTAAAGGTTGAAGAAATCAATAGACTTGGGGTCATTTCACTTCTATTCACAGCAGAGTTATTAGAGGAAACACACATGGAGCTTTGGGAGACAGCCCATCAAGGGGGCAGAGGAATTGAAACAGTTGAAGCAGGGACCTTTGATGCCATGTAACAGATTTTTCTATATTATGACTGTCTGTTCATGCTCACCCTGCTTCCTCCTCCTGGCCCTGGATGCTTCATTAGGTATTAATAAGTAAGGAACCAATGGTAGCAGAGATTGCACCACTTGTGTTCTGTACTGTCACTTTCTGTCAGGTTTTGTAAGATTATCAACCATTTGAAGTGAGGAGATTGTACTTTGTTTAGTGTTCAGTAGGATATGCTCTCACTCCTGCCTGGCCTATAGGTAAGAGGTATGGTGGTTATTCAAATTGAATATTTGGCTTCCCCAGTAATTCCTAAAAACTGCACAATTTGAAAGACAACAGCAGATTGATCACTGAACATCAGTGAAGATCAGATATGTAACGCAGCTTCATGTGTTTATTAAATGCACAAATATATATGCTCTTGAGAAAGGTAACATCAACTTCCCTCTCTGTCTGGGATATTTAACTTCACGTGTTGTGCTGGAGCTACTTCTGTTTCCCTTTACTAACAATAATATAGCAATGTGCAGATGGATAGCTTGAAAGTCTCACACACAAAAACATGGAAAAACCTTTTAGTGCTTGTAGAATGTTCCTTCTGTCCCTCGTTCTGTACTGATGATAGGAGAAATTATGTTTGAGTTCTAGTTTTGCAGAATATCCCTTGAGCTGCTTGGTCCATTGCTTTCCCTGCTGGAACTCCTTCAGGCCGTTTAAATAATGTTCTTAAAAGAAGAGAGAACAAACTTAAGGAGCACAGTATTTCACACCTGACAAAAAATTTGGCTTTTTAGTTCATGTTGGAACAATACTGCTAGAAAAATATTGTGCCTTCTCCATTTTGGCATGCTTAATAATTAGTATCCTGTATAATATACCTCGCTGACAGCCAATAGATTTGCTAAGTCATTAAAGGAAATGAAAATTCTTCAATTTGTTTTCCTGCTTCCAAAAAGAGGGTGATCCTGTTAGTTTAATTTTTTCATAGTACCTGGCATTTTCTTTTTTTCTTTTACCATAGCATTAAAAAAATAGTTAGGAGGCTCACATATACTAATGCACATTTTTTTTTGTAAAAAACAGCAAAGCAAGATACTTCGATACAAAGCTGTGTTTTGCTTGAAGATTGAAATCCTTTTATAATGATAGTAGTTAGATTTCCAGAAAAACATCAAAGTAATTGTAAAATAACACATCTTTACTTACTTGTTTTAAAATGATGCCTTCTAAACAACATAATATCATAATATCTTTCAGGAAGATATTTCCCTAATATCTATAAAACCAGTGGACTGGAAGATATTTTTCTTGACTATATTATATATTAATTGTATATGTGTAAACAATAACCTAATTTCACACACCAAAAAAAAAAAAAAAAAAAAGGGACACACAAAGTTATTGAGCTGTTAATTACAGAACATCTCAAAAGCAAGGTCCCACCTGTTTCCCTCTTTATTTTCCTAATTTGCTTCACCCAAAATAGCAAAACTAGACAAACTTATTCCTGGTACAATTACACTAAATGTCACACTAAAATCAGAAAGAAATATTTTGACTGTGCATTAATAGACTAAACTCCAAAAATCTCTTCTGAAGGAAAAATACAACCAGCTTCACGTTATATTAGAAGTACAATACATTCTTTCTTAATCTTAAAAAAACCCCCACATCTTGGGCATATATAAACATTTTTAGCTGTTTTCTTCTTCCATTTCAATGTGTAACTTTTATCACTGACACCTTTTCAGAGGGAAAACTTTTCCAACACATCACAGCATCAAAATACTTTTCAAAATGTTGCATTTAACTAACAGGTTTGGGGTACTCTGTAAAGAGCAGTTTAATACCTTCTTTGTTCTCTGCATATAGGGACAAGTATCATTCATCTGGGTAAGCTCTATTAGACCACAGACTTGTCTTGAAGAAGAATTTTAGAAAATTCCATATTTGAAGTCAGAGCAGTTATATATGTAGAAACTTTGGTACTACAAAGAAATCCTATGTCTAAAATGACTTAGTTTGAACAACAACAACAAAAAAAATAACGTTAGTATATTTAATTGGAGTATTTTTCCTGGGACAAGACAAGTCTCCCAATATATGGTTTCATGAGTAAAAATATTTATTTGCTATAGAATTGGAATTCTCTTAGAAGAATCATCAGAAGTGTCTTCTGAGGCTTATGGGCAAAACATACTTTGTTGAGAGACTGACAACCTATTCTGTGTCAGTCTACTTAGCTTTCATTGAATTATGAAGATGAGAAGGCTGTCTCAAAACTAGACAGGTGTCTGTCAAGAACTTAGTCTCCAGCAAAATATGCTAACAGGCATCTCAAAAATAAGATTCTAGCAGGTTTGGGGAAGGAGAAATAAGAAAATATAATTATCCTCTATTATCTTTGATTTTCTTTTAGTCAAGAGGGTTAAATTTATCCTACCTAGCTGAAGGCAATTAATGAGGACCTGACTGCCAAAACTTCATTGGAATCTCTGAAGAAATATAGTCATTTTAAAGAGACTGATTTACATCTGAAGTCAACTCAGTTTTAGGGGTTTTTTTTGGATGTATTTGCCACTTATGGATGAAAACTGCAGAGGGTCTCAAGGTTTCTCTGGATTTAAAAGCAGGATGAGATGATTTTCTCCCTGCATATTAAGACATGCTTTCAATGGGGCATGACCTGCCCTTCAGGTTTCCCTTCAGAAGGCCGGAAGCATTATGGAGGGAGATTCCTGGCTTTGTGGGAGAAGAAAGGTGATGTGACCCTGCTGACAGCACTCTGTCCAGGGGAGTTTCTTTATGTCCCAGAGTATGAGCTTGGCTATGGTCCTGTCCTGCTCTCAGCTGAAATGTTGAGTAGTGCTTGTGGTTTGGCCTTTGGATTATCCACCAGCAGCTATGCAGGAAACAGGACTAGATCATGCAAATTCAACAGATTTTAAGATTCACTGGAGAGAGTTGTAGTTCTGAAGTATTGCACAATTGATTCAATACATTTCAACTTAAAAAATATTACCTGGAAAAAAAATCTGACCCTCTGTACTGAAGATGTGAGGAGCATTGATTCCTTTGCCTAATTGGAGTTGACTGGTGACACTGGAGACAGACAATTTGCAGTATCTGTCCTGGTTGCTGCTAGTCCAGACCTGGGGGCCCGGGTCACACCTTGGTCCTGTGTCTTCTCTGCTGATTCCTATGTCCACCCTAAAGCAGGTCAGATGTGATGACATTGCTCATATTTAAGTAATATAAATGTGCCAAGTGTCTGCTGGTCTGCTGAATATATTGACCATAATTGCCTTTGACTTTTACTGAATCTTAATAACCTACTCTACCTGTAGATAACTGTATTTCTTGCTGAATGCTGAATCCAATTTGTTGTACTGAACAAAAGATAAATAATTCTGTGTAAGCTAATTAAAAACACCATAAGCAGGCTGGTAAACAGTCTGTTGACAGACGGGTTGGACAAACTGAATTTTCCATACACCTGGCCTGCCTGAATTGAAACAAAGACATCCCATTTTCTGATTAGAAGGGGACACTTGGAAAGAAAGGCTGGGATTGATAATACAGCAAGATTTTTAAAAGATCCACAACATTATGTATTGTATATTTTTTTTGTATTGCCTTTATAGTCTAAAAAAATTTATATTATCAAAAGTCAACATAAATTAGATGATTTTTAAAATTTATACTGATTTTTAATAATTAATATTTCAACAGGTATTCTTAACAGAATAGTTAGACTGTGATGTTGAGATCTTTATTTCAGACATCTTCATTTAGCAGGCTTTATTTAAAAGACTTCATGGACAAAATTATTTTAATATGAATGATCAAAAAACTATTGTATTTTAGCAATATTTATGAAGACATTAATAATGCAACCTTTCTTTCCTTTCTCAGTATACATGAAGGAATTTTAAGGGCTACTCAGTTTCATACAAGTGGAGAAAAAAACCATGACAATAAAGTCCAAATCTTCACTGTTTCTAGTCTAATTTATTTTTTTATGAATTCAAATGATGTGTGAAATCGAATACAGACTGTCTTGAAAAGGTGAAGTTATGAACTATGACTATGCAAGCAGAAAAAGCAACCAGCTTCCAAAGAATTTTCAGGGAAATATCTGAAATATCAATCTGTTTTCCTTGCAAATTCAGGATTGGCCTTTGAATAGGTTGTAGATTTGTAGATTCCTAGAAACTGTGGGAGAAGTAAAGCTTAATGGTCTGATAAAAGTTCACGTTGTAACTATTGAAAACTTTTCTGTTATTTATCCTTACTCCTTTGAAATACCTTTCATGGAAGAAGCCCTCTATAAATGAGCAGGAATCCATAGAGATAATGGGATCTGCCTCCATGGAAAAGTTCACAAACCAGGGTCACTGATGCTTATTAAAGTTTACTGGAAGAGTGCTATTAACTAAATCAATATTCACTCTTCATTAATACAATGTGCACCTCTACAGCAACTGTTTGTCTCTGGGAGTATTGATTTGTGACCACTCGACCCCTCATTTTTCCTGTGTTTCTCTATGATAGGAATATTTATGCCTCTCACTTAGTCCATTGCTTTGTAGTTAGAAAAACACAAATACAGTGAAAGATGGATGGTTTGGTGGCTACAAGACACACGCTATCACCTTTTCCCACTCACTCAGGAGTTCCCTGTAATGCTTACTGCTGGTTATAAACAGGAATCTCAGTCTCCCTGAAAATCATTGTTGGGAACACTTCAGCAATTTTATAAATCAAATAAGTTTCATTAGGAGATGAAACAGTAGCTTACGTTCCAAGCATTCATATTGTTGGTAAAGCTGCCATCCCTGGTTTGTTGTAAACATCCATTACTGAAGATAATGGGCAGGTTATATGCATTCTGTTCAGTTACAGGTACCATGAGCCCTCCTCCTTTCACCATTTGATTTTCTCAATGCATTGAGGTAATTCAAACCAGGCTCTCTGTGCGTGCATGTTTGTGCAAGAGAGGGAGAAGGAATGAATGGACCATAAGAGTAGTGTCAAAGAATTGTCAGGGTTTTTATGGGAAGAAAAGAAAAACAAGCCATGTTGTATAGGGGTACAATCCTTGTGTAGTCTTCATACCCCAACAAGCCTTAAATTTCCAAAGGTAGAGGTAAAAGAAAGAAAAAAAAAAAAAGTTTTTTTTTTTTTTTTAGGCCATACTCATTTATGCCAGTATGTGTTTTGAACAAATGTGGGAATGGTTAGGGGTGGATGGATTATGAGCACTCTATTAGGAAACAGCACAGCACGGCGTGTCTTCTAGCAAAACCAGGTTCAGCTGTGCTGGGTGTAGTTGTCAAAAGCTGTCAAAGAGTAAGGTGTAAGGAAGGGAAATGTGCATGTTGGGCTCTCTTACAGCTTCCTTGAGCTCTGTGTGATATACAATTTTTGACAAGCCTGTTTAAAAAGGGCTGGTTTTGGACATATTCTCTTAGAGAAAGCAGATGTACAGGTACCCCTCAGCATAGGCCAACTAGGAAACAGTGAAGAAAGATGACAAAACCTGTTACTTGGGGGATGCATTCCAGATAGACATACAGAGTTAAAAGTGTACCTTGCTCTGAGGCTAGCTCTGGCTAGCACAAATATTCAGTGCAGATATAAGCAAAGTCATAAGAAAAATGTGACAGCCAATGATACAAATATTAATATTTTGCTTGTTGTGTTTACCATTTCATTTTTTGAAGTTTTGAGTTGTTTTGGGGGTTTCTTGGCTGTTTACTTCTGAACTGATCTAAGATAAATATGGCCACATTCTCTCTTTCTTATTGGAACAATGTGGTTGATATGACCTGTATGACAAACTTAGACTATCTTTAATGAAAGAGGATAGGAAGGATGGCCTTAATGTGCAACAATAGAAAGTGATGACATCCCTTTTATTTTCAAGACTGCACATGCTGCTGAATATTGAGGACTTTATGAATCTGCTTGCGTTATATATCTCTGTGCAGTAGATATTGAAAGTGCATTGGAATCTTATAATAATTTTATTTCTTCTAATCTTGAGGACTTCTGCTGTGCTTTTGTTTTCTCTAAAATGAATTCGACTACTTCTATGGAGTTTTTTATCATGGCTGATAAAAGTGTTTTCGTACTGAAGAATAAATGAATCTGGGATTTGTGTGTATGGAAGAAATATTCTGGGTTTGCAATAAAAACACTCCTCATAAAAGTTTTGTTATCACTGTTGTCATGCTGAGGAATCTTTTGGAAGCTCCAATCTTCTAAAGTTTTTTTTGCCTAAGTAACATGAGATATGTTTATAAAAAAGGTTGTTCAGGTTTTAAAATTTTAGGTAAAACTGGAAGCATAATGAAAAAATGCATGTTTATTTCCAGATAAGTTGAGGTGAACTTTGATGGAAGCTGAGAGACAACAGCTGGACAAATAAATCACCCTTCTCTCTCAATGTGTGAACATGTGACCAAGGGTAGCCTAGCGTTCTTACATTACAGTCTACTCACTCTGAAGACATGGTCTAAACACCTTTAAAACCTTTCTCAGAGGTAAATGCCTCTACCAAGCTACTGAAGAGAGATCTATTGTAAGGCTCCCATTAGCCTTATTTAGTGTTATGGTTAAATTCCCACAAGTGACTTAGAAAACTTACTCTGCAAAACTGAATTATTTTGAGTTGTCTAACCATGAGAAGAACTATGCACCAAGGAATTCTGCAAACATAATAATTAGAGCATTAATTTACTTGTCTCCTTGAACCAATAAATTGCTTCCTATTTGCACATACATGATTTGCTATACAATCATTCTTCCACTGATTCTTTTTCCCTGAATTATTAAGCATTTATCTTCCAACATCCAAACCCCCAATTATAATGCTAAATTGATTTAAAGGACTTTTATGCATCTATTTATTTCTGTTTAAAGCTCCCTGTTGAAAAACAAAACAAACATTTTACTATAGTCCCAAAAACAGCAGTGGCAAAAAAACCATGTATCTATGGTTTGTTTCTACAAGGTACTGAGTTTCCACACGTTTCCTTTTAACCTTCTTCAGATGAATTTTTTGCTTGTACTTTGCTAATGTGTTGCTGAAAAGAAAAAGAATATGTTTGGAAGACTGGAAGATGCTTATCACCTTAATACTTCATGCCCATAATTCAAAAATTTTCCAAGCATACCTGGACACTTCTCTATTTGTTCACAACTCAGCAGAAACAGAAATCCTATGTTGGAAGACCAATCCAATAAAAAAGAATTTCTGTACTTTAAGTTCCAAAACCACCAGGAAATTAATTTTTTTTAATGTAAAATCTTTTGCCTTGCAGTTTATCATAACTTTCAAGACTTGAAGAGTTTGTATTAATCTGCTTATCTGTTTATACACAGATTTATTTTGAAATTATTTTCTTCTTTGTTAACTCTTTGAATAACACAAATTCTAGGAGTCAATTTGCTATATATTTCTGTGAATGGGGAACAAAGTACTTTATTATCTATTTTGCCAGAGTTAAACTGATGCATGAATATAGTTAGCAGCTGCTTAAAAACTGTTGTTTTTTAAAAAAGCTATAATTCAATTAATCTCTCAACATTTGCCTTACTTGAATTTTTCAAGCAAAAGTTAACCACAAAATTGGTTTTGAGGCTTGTAGCAAAATATTTTACTGCTTTTCTGTTGATATAATTTTTCTAGGGCATGTATTCCTGTTCAGAAAAGGAAATAACAATTGCTGGTTCAATGACACCTGAAACTGGCAGTCTTAGCTCAGATCTATTTATTTAAAAAATAAACCCCTTCTATTGCACTTTGTGCTTCGTGGCCTAGTTTCATCACAAAAGGTAAAAAAAAATGGCTTTAGCAGACTTTAAATGAAAATGTATTCCTTAGCAAAAATGAAAGAATCTGGATACCAACAGCACAATATAGTTTAGAAATGAAAGGATTTTACTTGTGCAGAACAAGGATAATTGCATTTTTATTGATTTTTCTTAATCAGGTCAGCATACTGTTTCAGCCACTAATGAATGGCACTCCAATTAAAAAAATATGTAATAGAATAATGTCACCCAAACTATGATTATGACAATAGTACTGTCACTGATAAACTCAGTGTTTCTTAAATATAAACTTTTCCCCAAATGCTAATAGAATACTATATAGCTTATCTTCTTATTATATCCAGTCACAAGAGGAATTTCAGTGACAAACAAAAACAAAAATATTTCACTGATGAAAACAGAAGGGAGCATGTTGAGAGAAAACAAGTATATGATCCTCGAGAGTTTGTTTTAATTTCATGAAAATGTAATTGATTGTAAACTTTACAGGGTAATAGGCTTTAATTTCTATCTTTAAGCAGATTTTTTATACACTTTAAACATATTTTTTTTTACATTGAGTTTGTTCTTTATAACTAAGCTTGTAGTTCTTTTGGACAGCAAAGAAAACAAAGACAAAAATATTGAGTCAGTGACATCTTGGAGTATTTAAAAGACAAAAATGAATGTAGTAGTGAACATATAACTGGGTAATTTGAATATTTAAAGAAAAGTTTATGCCATTCATGTGCAGAGTTTTAGTTTTGAGATTAAAAAAAAAATAAAATCTCTATTTCCTTTTAAGGTTTGTATGAGCTTTGGAAAAATCAGGACAGGTTCCTTGGAATAATTTGAAACAAACTTCAGAAATCACTGCATCCTTTTTTACTATCCCACTGTATGTTGTGAGCTTCATGCAAAAATAGAATGAAGAAAAGCAGAAATCCTATAAATTGGTTCAGCCCCTGCAAGCTGCAACTTCAATCAGGGAAGTCTGGCTGATGGGTAAGAAAATACTACTTTAAATAATCTCTTTGCCTTTCTTAAGTCTCATAAACTGCCGAAGAGTAGCACATTTCTCATCATACCATCTAATATAAAATAGTTCAAAGCTGTTATATAACCCCTGGCCTGGAGACTTTTTGTACTTCTGGACTTGATACACCAACTATAGCACCTGAGATTTCCTCCTGATAAGAAGGCATCTTCAGTGATTTGGAACATTTCCAAAGTTTCAAATTTTAAACCAGGTGGACTTAGACCTTTTCAAATATGCAAACCAAAGCCATGCTGTGGCTTGAGCAAGGTCCTGTTCTATGTACTGACTACAGACACATTCCTGACACTGAGCTGACCAGTGCTGACCAGTGCTGACCAGTATTAGGTGGAGTTGTCTCAAGGAGCCTGGTTAGGGCATCCCAAGGGCCAGTCGTTTTCACGTGTACAGAGATCTTTTTGGAGAATGTCAGAGAATTTAGCTGTACAATACCTGCTGATCACATATGCCATTTTTCCTCACTGTCTGCAAATTGTGTCTAATTTTTATTTACTAGTACAGAGACAGCTAGAAGATCAGACAGAAATCAGGTGAGCCACAGTTTAGAAATATTACCATTTTTGTACAATGTTTTCCCTGAAAGAAAAATATTGCAAGAACCCAGCTTGTGAAAACATATTAAACTTGCATGTGGTATTATCAAAAACCACAAGAAACTGTGATAAAAAAGGGCTTGAAGAGGTTATCTACTTTAGGCAAGATCAGCTATATCATACCTTACAGTTGTCTATTTTACTGACTGAAATCTTTTTAATGAGTCTACAAGCTCTACGGGCACCACATTCTGGTATTGCACCATCCTAACACTTGCAAAGCATCTAAAATGCATCTCTCTTGCTGCAGGCTAAGGTTCATTCTCTGTCTGTCTATCTATCTATCTATCTATCTATCTATCTATCTATCTATCATAGATGCATCTTCCTTCAGTCTTTATCTAAATTAAACAGCACTCCTTCAGCCATTTCTAATAAGTAAAATTTTCAAGATAATTCTTGATGCTATATGCTGGTGTCTGTCCATCTGCTTTACATCTTTCCTTAAATACTGCACAAACTTGCCCAGTTTTCTAGCTCAGGAATTACATGTATTGAAGATGACCACCAGGTCTCAAAGATGATGTTGCAACCATACAATGTCATCTGGTATTTGTTCAGATTGTCACTCAATGTAACCCTAATTCTTAGAATCTAGACAGTTGTTCCCTGTCTTACATTTGTGTATTTATCTGATTCTAGGTTCAGCACATCAAGTATTAACCATTTAATTTTGTAAATTCTTAGTTTTCTCTATTGCTAAGTGCAAAGGCATTGTTACTATTTCCCTGTAGTGTTGTATAAAGAAGGTGGTGGTGTCCAGATGCCACCATAGCATACTCAGAAGAAAAATACTACTTTATTTGCAATTAAAAATAATTTACTTAAACATAAGACTGTCTTTTGCCAAGTGTTTTACTTCCTAAGGGTACTATTTCTAAGAACTATGTGAATTGTTTATTAATGGAGTGTACTGCACAAGATTTAAAAGGTATGATTATTGCCCTCTTCCTGCATGAATTGCAATTAAATACTCATACTACGTGTAAATATAGTATCTTAAGTATTGTGCCTCTCATTTCTGTTGCAGTTGTCACAGTTTTCAGAATGATTTGTGAACATAAAATACATGTGCAAGTTGCTTATTCTTACTCAAATGAATAAAATAAATTTAACATTTTAACTGTTTACATATAATTTACTTATTAATTTTGCTAAGTGTATGGAATATTGCTGTCCTCATGTAAGAAATGTTTGGTGCTCCTAGCACTTACTGGCAAGGGTGAATTTCTGAATTATTTGGTGTTTCTTTCTCCCTGAATGTTACATAAACTACACAAGGATCAATGGCTCTGTAAATTGTGTATATCTGTTCCTAGTTCACTTACATCTTAGTGCACCCATACGCAGTACAATACTGTAATTATGGAATTCAAAAATAATTATATGTTTTGGCTTAAATATAATGTATATTTAGACATGGAGACTGGGAATTGTTACAGTCTGTTGTTTCAAACATTTATAATCACTGTGTTAAGCAATTGCCTTGCATCTATTTACACAGTTTCAGAATTCTTACTGCTGTGAATGAGAAAGGAGCTCCACTTGACATTTGAGGACATGCTGCATAGGCTAAAAGTCCTCTTACTGTTAAGAAGGTCATGACAAGTCATTGTATGTTGGTCTAATGATCTGTGTCACTTTTGTAATTGGTACTTGCAAAGTTTTGTCATAACAGTGCATAGAGATTCACCAAAAAAACTTTGAAAAATTACTGTGGTCCAGAAATAATATGTATATAATCCACCCATCTACTTTGGTTTATGCTCTCATCTCTTGACCTGAGAAAGGAAATGGTAGAAAGACACTTTATTAAATTAAAATCCTAGTGATTTTATTTTATATACTTTTGAGAATTGTGCTTAAATTATTATCAACAGTTATGTTAGGTCAATAGCCAGAGACTCCACTTAAGATCTGACCTTGTTTATGTTAAATATGTAGCAATGAATTTAAATGCCTTTCCAGAATCTTGGTAAAAAGCTTAATTCTTATAATTTTAAGGGCCATTGACAATTATAGTTACATGAATAATTGCTGAAAGTAGTTTACTTTTAATAATGCTTATACTGAACACTGAGTGTTAAATAATAAATGACTGTGCACTAAATGACATAAGAAAATTTATTTTCATTATATTTCTGAATCATCTAAGGGGGGAAAATTCATGTAGAGGACTGCTGAATATCCTCCCTTTATATTCTAGTCAAAATATGAACTAACATACGCAGTTTCTAGCTGAAGTATATATGCTTTGTAAGGAAGGGTTTTATACTTACATCTTGAAAACACATTTCCATGTGATTAGATTCTGTTTACAGAGTAGCTTTCAGAAAAAAAGACAGACACAGTGAACAGACAGCTCACTTTGGGGAACTTGCAATTTAATCTATTGTCAGTTAACATAAAGTCTTAATTACTGATTTGTGCTTTGAGAGAAAAGATAAAAAACAACACGAAAATACCACAAAGATAGCAACTATTTATGGAACACCTTTCCTTCCCTCCCTCATGCTCAGCCTAAGCCTCAAGCTCCTTTCACAGTGGCACCTTTCTGCAGAGGTGCCATGGGCTCCCTGCCTGCAGAGCTCTGGGACATGATGGGCAGTCTGCATTGGCACCAGCTCTGGATGGAGCCAATGGTGCCCAGCACAGGCAAGTTATGGACACCCCCAAACGGAGCAACCAAACCCTGCTGTTTGTGCCTGGTTTAATGTCTACTTTCTTTTGATCTGTATAAAATATTCAAAAAGTTTCACATGGTGCTCTATGAAATTTTATGTGGTCTTAATTGGACTTCTTTTGATAGCTATGGGGAGTCCTTCACATTCTATAGTTTTTATATGGAATGAAGCACCCTATAGGTAATTTTCTGTTTAGGAGGAGAGGAGGGTATTAATGTGCTGGTGTGCTTTCTCACATGCTAATTCATGGTAAGATTGGAGAATGGTTTGGGGAACCTCAAGAATTCCTATAATGTGTCATGGTCCAGGCTTGACTCTAAGCAGATTTAGAAAGTGCAGATAGGCAGAAATTTTGGCTTGATGTGAAGTAGGATTTACTCAAGCTAATCTTTGGCACAGACCTTCCACAGTGCTATACAACTTCTTGGTGAAGAAAGAATGGCTTGGGTTAGAAGGGGCTCTAAAGATAATCTAGAAGGAAGGGAACTCTATATGTCAACATTTTCCTAAGCAAAATCAATTATAGGTCTATAATTTTCTTTTTCACTGCATCTGGCAATCTGGCCATGCTGCATGGGAGTACAAATACAACAATAATACATGGTTTAACCTCAGACACTTGGGCATCTTGTTTTCAGGGAATGTCTGTTTCTTACCTTACTCATCAGCAGTGTGTTCACTTCAGGGACTTGACCCTAAATTTTTTAGCAGCTGTCCAGAAGAAACAGGAATAAATAATTTCCCAAATCAGCATGGAAGGTTGTGGAATGGGAAGATGTTATTGTGGTGTCAAAACCATGTGCAAAGAAGCAAGAAACCTTTAAATTATAACTGTTATCTCTTCATGTTTGTTAAAGTCCAGTGAAGTAAAGGCTTACCTCTCTCCTGCTGCTGACACATTGTATTTATTGCATCTCATAAGCAGGTGCTTTGCCTGAAGAAAGCTGAAAACATAAGCACAGCACCTGCTGAAGAAATTAAATAAGCACGCTATAATAATCTGAACTTGTGAGTCAAGCTCTTTTACTTACTTTTGATTTCCATCAGCACTTACAGCCTTTAAAATTGAATTTCAGTTTGCAAAGCTACTTCTTTTAATGGATTGCTCATCCTGGCAAGCACTGCACTCAAAATATTGTATCCAATATTAAACTGTAATGACCCTAAACTGCATGTGAGGAATCTTTTTATCATACATAAAAACCTTTTCAGGACTTTTTATTGCCTGTGGCTAAATACTCTTCTGTTCTATGTTTTCTGACAGGATATGGAAAAACATAGTGGGTAAATTTTCTGGATGGTAGGGCTAAATTCTGCATTAAATAGTCAAAGTTATTTATTTATTTACTGTTGCAAACCCACTGTAACTCACTGCAAGCCTTTCAGAAAGGAGGTTTAACAGCACAGAAACAGCTGAACATCTAAACGAGAACTTGAAATGTCTATAAAATATCCTCCATGGGTACTTTGCTATGCAATTTCCATGCTACTGTGAGGGTGATGACAGGTTTTGTTAACAGGGACAGGCAACTGTGGGAACACGTGTGAAGGCTTTCTTCACCTACATATAGGTTTCTACAAAGATGTTCAGAAACAGTGCATGTTAAACTGAGCCAAAGCAGACATACAGTTGCTAGGATTAGTGCAGTCTGGTGTTTTGAAATGCAGCTTGTACTGGCTTTGATCATATATATTTGTCAGAGCTGCCAGGTACCACTTTATAAAGAAGTCTGGCAATGTCCAGAAGAAGCTCAAAATCAAACCATCAATGATGGGTTCTTTCATCTGTTTTAAGTCACCTGAATGGAATAATCTTGATTCAAGATAGCCAGACAGCTTTTCTTTATAATTGAAGAAAATAGGTGCCTTTATAAAATAATTTGTCTCATCAGGTTTTAATTGCATCTTTGTGAGATGTGAGCTGTTCTCTGTTGGTATCTATTTCTTCTTATTTACTGTAAATAGACTTTCTACAAGACAGTAAGAGACAGGAAAATCTTGCTGTGGACCCCTACTAACTGAAATGATGCTAATCTCAATTGACAATAATAGAATTGCAATTATTTCAATTTGACAACTGCTCTTCTGCAAACAGGATCTATGTAGGATAGGACAGATATGGAATCAATCAATCTCAAAGTGAGCTGAAAATGTAAGAATTTTGGCACTTTTTTTCCTAAAGTTGGCTAGAAATGTGGACTTCAGAAGAACTTTCTAAGTAAAACACATCAGGCATCAGGGCTATGTCTTCTGCTTAAATCTGGAAGAAGCATTTAAGTCTGACCTGTAACACATTATGGGATGACCACCTGGCATATAAGGTGTAGGAGTGTTACCCACAAAACATCTACTCTTTTGTGCAGCCCTCATTTTGTAGTGTGTGCTCTGAAAGTGGTTTTGCAGGCAAGTTAAGGAAAGAAAGGTTTCACATACTTAGCTGTGTTTTGGAGAATGAAGAGCCCAGCTTTATCAAGACTCATGTATGTGTCATTGGTTAAAACCACTGAAGTTGAAGTGTTCAGTGAGGTTTTTGTTGTTGTTGTTGTTGGTTTTTTTTTTTTGGTGGGTTTTCTCCCCCTCTTTTAAATGGTGGAAACAAGGATGCCTGAGGAAATTCTATTCATCCTAGGCTGCTGTATTTTAGCTTTGAGACCATGTAGTTTTCTTAATTTAGGAAGTAATGGGTCCATGTTTCTTTGTGATTGTGAACAATATAAGTTTCTAATATTCTTTCCTAGATTTAGCATAACAAAAAAATAAACCTAAAAATCCCAGCCTTTTGTAAAATTGCCCTCAGCATTTCTTGTCTTGTAATGCCATTAACAGTCCCTTAGTTTCACAGAAAATTACTATATTCATTGCTCTGAAGTATGTGAATTCTTTGCCTGGTTTTGGAATCCACTTGCAGAAAAGAAGAAAATGCTAGATGTTTCTTTTTACTGCTCTAGTCCCAATTTATAAAGCTTAAGTATGTCTATATTTCAAACTAGATTCTTATCCTTGTAATAGACTTTCAAATGAATTATACTTCAAATAAAAGTGAAGAATGAGCATAGGTGGTTATAAATGAGAAATCAAAATATGCAAATAATGTTTGGTATGAAATAATGGATTATACTGACAAACTGTACTTAACAGGCCTATAATTTATAATCATGGTATAGATTAATGAAAAGTAGTAATGGTTGGATTTATTTTTCTTCCTTTGGAATGGAACTGCTTTTCTAATCTCTCTTGCTTCTGCTAGATACTGGAAGGTAGGGTAGTCTGTAGGAATCCTGAAGTAATAAAATGAACAGTATTTCACAAACACATTATTTTAAACTCAGGTGAAGGGTGTCCATTAGATGCTGTGGAGGGTGAAGACAGAGTCAGCAGTAACTCCTGTAAGTGCCAGAGTGTGCAGTCTCCAAAATGCTTCTCAGGAAAGTGGAATCATTTTCTGTATTCATATCTAGACAGCGCCACTGACCCATGTTTAGGTGAACATGGCAGGGTTTGGAGGCATAAATTTTGTGGAACGCCAGCACCTGTTCAGACACAGGTTTGCCATGTTCCTCTGCTCTTGCCTGGTAATGACAGCAAGTATCTTGTTTTCTCCTGACGTGACACTAAGGAACAGAAAAGTTTGCTCTATGTGCAGAATAATAAAGGCTTGTGCCACGGCCCATAAGGCTGTGAATGGTTGGGTCTGCTTATTCTAACAGGTAGCTACTGAGGAACAAAGGACAGGCAGATGCAGGCTCAGTAAATTCTCCTCTTCAAGGCAGACTGAGGCAGCAACTCCTCTGTGCAAGTGGCATTGCAAGGCAGGATGATTGAAGCTGTTTTCACTGCCAGCTCTGCAGCTCAGTTCCTGTTACAACTCATACAGTGAATAAGATTATGGTACCTCTTTGGAGGAAAGGAAGAACCTTTTATTGTTTTTAGTTATATCTCTTCCTCCCCTTTTTTTTTTGTTTGAAAAAATTCACAGGGGCAGACACAAAGGCCCTTTAAACAAATACATGTTATGACTTTCAACTGGATTAATTATTATAGATGTTCGATTCTGTTATATTCCTCCTCATTATGTACTTATTTTAAAGACTTCAGAATAAACAGTTGCAGAAATTATTCCTTTCTCATTGTAATAGAACAATGACACCAAAATAATTTTTTATGAGCTTGCATATCAAGCATAAATTTTCTTTTAATGTTGGCAGAATAACATGTTGTGGTATAAAGCTAATATTAAAAATAACATCTACTTTTTCTTAGTGGAGTGTGATATATGACTGTACTACTTCTGATTGTGATAGGAATGTAGTGAAATTTTTTCCTCAGAAATCCTTTGTTCCAATTAATTTTAAACTATTTTTATTAATGAATGTGAGCTGGAATTTCCATAGAAAACATCAGAACTGAACAAATGCAAACAAAAAGAATTATGTGTTTTGACACAGTATTATCTTTCAACTTTTAATATTTTTAAACAGTTTACTGCAATCCACTCAAAAAACCCCATAAGATTCATTGACTCAAACCACTGGTTTGAATTTGCAAACATTGTTTTGAAAAAGCTGAAATGTTATTTTTCATCTGACTTGTAGAAAAATGTTCTCCAAACAGACATTACTTCCAAAATATCTATTTTGATGAAGCACTATCTTTGTCACAGGAAAACACTCCACTTTGAATACTTGTGCCTAACTGTAGTGTCAGCAGAAATGTAGTGGTGTGAGTCAGATGGCTGTTCTTGTGCTGTCTGGAGAAAAGAGTGCTAGAGACAGAAATGGAATTCAAACATGAGAAAAGTATAGAGATACATTTGGGTTTCCAATTCTTCCTTGTGCTGAATAAGTTAATATTCCTTATCACATTTTAAAATTCAGAAAATAAAGAAGTTTTCATCAGTAAGTCTGGACAAACCTTAATGTTTTAGGCAACATTCTAAGAGAGAACAAAAGCAAAACATATACAATGCTGTGAGATTATATTTACCTTTACACATGAGAAATTTTGATAAGAGATAGCCCATTTATAACTGTTAAATTCTTCATCCAGACTGCTGACACAACAGGGATAATGTGGTTTTTACATACTTTTACTTCCTCCAGTTTAATGAAGAGGAATTGCAAGATGGCTGCATCCTTGAAGTAATTCTTCAGCAGGGGTAAGGCTGAAATAGCCAGCAACCCTAATGAGGAAAAATGAAAGGGCATCACCACTTAATTCATCTCATTATTGGCTCTTAAAATGGAGACAAATGAGGCAGAGATAAAAAAAGGAGAGCATGAGACAGACATGCATTTCATTTCTGAGTGGTTGCCGTGTAGAAGCAGCAGCATGTCTAAGTTGGGCTGTGAGTGTATTCTGGAGTGCCATTACCAGCTGGCAGAGATGCTGACACAGTTGTTGCACTGACGACAGGTGGGCACCACCAGGAATGTGATTGCTTTAATTGTACCTTGTCTGATTGTGCTCAACATAATTTCAGATTTCTACCAAAAAATTTAAAGTGCAGTTGAAAGATCAGCTGTGCCAAGTTGCATGCCAGGAGCCTCTCAAATAGGAGCAACTTGTGAGCAGGTTCTGTGGGAAACATTTAGTGCAGAGCTGAGATCTCTGTGCTCAAAATCAGGCCAAACTGTCCCTGTCCTACACACACACACACAAAGAGGCCTCATAAACCCTGTTTTACTGAAAGAGGTAACGTTCACAGCATTGTCCAAGTGATAGTGGCAGCTCCCTTTGTGTATTCTCTGAGTCAGAACAGATTTAGCAGCCCATAAATTTCACACTCTAATAGCGCATTGCATTCCTGCAGTGGTGGTTTTAGGGAGGAGATGCAGAGCCATTAATTCCTGTGCTTATTGGTCACTCAACCTCCTACTCCCTGAAATTGTGTGGAACACACCCCTTCCCCCTTAGATGTTTCTCTACCACCTCACACACCACATCCTCTCAGCATGTGATAAAAGGCATAAGGCATAATTTCTGGCCCAAACAATGTACATTTGCTTTAAGGGTTTAGACAGCATACTCCAAAGTCTTCTGTGCTAAAAAGAGCAAAGAATTTTTGGTTTTTTATACAAAGACTTACATTGGGCCATATTTAGGGACAATTTGTAACTTCTAATTTTTTCAGTTGTTCTAGTTGATTCACTACAGTCTTGTTTAAGTCTTGTGTTCTTTTTATTCACGTAACACCAACAATGCTCTTCATAAGGCTGGGAGTTTCTCATAACCATCAAGTGCCCTAAACCCCTTCAAGAGGTAGCTGTTCTTATTTGCATCATTACTGAAATCAGGGGGAGACTCATGGTGGTCCAGCACCAGCAATAAAATAATTTTAATAAGAAATATATAAGTAAGAAATGAAATATAAATACAATAAAGTAAGTAAGAAGAACTCTTGATCATTTATCACTGTTTCATTTTAAAGTCACTTTGCAAACAGCATTTCTACATGTACACATCTAAATTGATTTAAAAAACCCAAACAACCTGAAGGTTTTTTTATGTAAGTTCTTTTTCTGAGGAAAAATGTTACTAATTTAATTTCTTCTTGTACCAAAAATAGACCTTTAAATCTCAGAAACCCATAATAAGAATGGTCAAACAGTAAGCATGTCAGAGAAATTAAGTATTTTGCTTTCTCAGTGATCAAGCAAAAAAAAAAATTTTGTCTCTTCTTTCCTCTTCAGAGAGAAGTGAAATGTTGCTCCAATCTTTGTTCATTCCACTTGTGAATATGAATGTTTCCAAAGTTTACCCATATGATGCTTAAGCGCAAATCTCCTCTTTTCATATTCATCAGTTAGAAGAGCAACTAACTTTAAGATAGAGCAGCAGAGAATGTCCTTCTTTACTGAGAATTCATCTTCCTTCTTCCTTTGTCCACAGTCACTCTTCCTTGGTTGTAGTTTCTTTCTTCTATTTGATCACCCATCACCAGTACAATTGCTCATTGCAGAATCGTGTTTGCTGGGCACTCCAATTCAGCTTTTTGCATTTCAAGACCTGCCACTATAACATTTTGAGTTTTGATTTGCTGAATGAATGCTGAATTTTGTTGATATCTCATACTGTTGTCTTTCACTCCTTCATTGCAAAATCTCTCATTTCTGAATGGGAATTTTGAACTGATCATTAATTATCCCATTAATTGAAAATGAATGAAAAACCTCATTCTTCAAGAAGAATTGAGTCTTCCTGGAAAAAGATTTGATGTTTTGGTGACTACTCTAAGTTGAAACACAACAGATGTGAGCAGAAAGAAAATAACAATTTTGAATAATATCTAGATTTTCCCCCCTCTGTCCCCACATTTTTCCTTTTTTTTTCTTTGCAATCCCTTTTTTGGTGCAAGAGAACCAACTTGCCATGTGGTTAGGTTTCTGGTTTTATTTCTGCCTCAGTCTTATTTACACACTCTCCATTAATTTGTAAATTTCTTGAACAAATGGAGTGTAGGAGTATCTTTTATAACAATTTGAATTATGATTTATCTTCTTGCTGGTTCCCTCTATGTGTCTCATAACTTTGAGGTTATTTATTTGCTCTTCTGTGTAGTCCTTTGTCGTAACGGCGGGAGAGATGCGACACACCATATGCGATGAATAGCAAATCTCGAAGTTTATTGAAAGCTTACACGTTTTTATTTTAGTGTTAATGAAGCTTATGCATATTGCAAAATCTGAGCTCATTATTGGTTAAAGCACACTATGATCAAACACACCTACTTCTATCTCTTAACAATTATTTTGCTTCTATGTGTACATTCTTCTAATTTCTCTACCTTGGGATAACTACATTTTCTGGCAAGCAATTTTCTCCCCCGTCTTCCCGTTTTAGAGAAGGTCACTGTGACCTTCATCAGTAATTGGGCATCGGTTGCTCAGTTCCCAGCTTGTTTCTCTTACCCTTATCCATTGGTATCACATCGGAATGTCCTTTCTCAGCTAACCAATTCTCCAAAAAGCTCTCTACATCTCCCCTGTTTTTCTGTTGAACAAGCATAGTTTGATTAAATGCAGTAGTTATCATCTTTCTCACCATATTCTGTAAGCATATACAAAAACAAGGCAAAACTAATACTAACAGCAAAACTACAATAGCTACTACAATGCTAACTTTAATAAGTGAACGTAACCATGATCCTAAGTTTAAAGATTTGAGCCATCCATCAATACCAAGGCCTGATCTGTGTGAAGCCTTTGTTTCAGTGAAGTCTGACGTATCAACAAAGTCTTTCAGCATCTTGGTTAAACACAAGGAAACAGAGAAAAATAACTCAAAACTAACTCACTTATAAAATATTAAGAAATACAAACCAGATGATGTGTTTTAGATCGGATATTTGAGACAAATAAGCAGTGTAGAATAACTCATGTGCTTGTGAATCTCTTTATGCAAAGCCAGTGAAGAACTTAACACATGTGAGACAAGCTACAGCTCACACTGGTTATTTTCAGAGGGAAAAAAATATATAAGAAGTGATGGAGAAGTTACAAGTTGAGTCAGGTGCTTAGAGTATTGCAGGTTTGCTTTAAATTGAACAGGTACAAGAAATATGTTTCTAAGTACAAAGGGACGTTAATGCTGTGGTATGATTTTTAAACTTATATTCTCTTTCAGATTAAAATGTAAATTAAATGAGAGAATATTTTAAATGACATATTGTGTTCTCACTTGGACAAAGAAAAGGATAACAACTAAGTACAAAATACTCTTTGTTCGATGTTACAGGAAAAGCTAAGCAACAGTTTTCCTGTAGACTGAAATCATTATTTAAACAATAGAATGAATGTTTTCTAGGCTTCAAACATCAGTGTTTATGCTTTATGTTTTAAAAGTCAATTGATGCTTAAACAGTAGGGATGAATATATTCTTTTTGGTAATTATTTATCAAAATTGTCCACAATAATAATACTAATAATAATAGTATTAATATTATGGTTGGAAGTCTATTATATATTTTAGTATCTGTTTTGAGTGGAGTTTTGTTGTTTTTGTTGTTTGGAGGGAGTTGTTTTTTTTTTTTTTTTTTTTGTGCAAACTAACATTCAGGTTAAATTATAATTTTAAATGTTACATGACATCCAGCCCAGTTTTCTAAACATATAATGAGTAACAGTTGTTTTGATTTTCTTCTTGCATCTGTGTAAGCAGTTATAGCATCTGATAAGGACTTTAGTGATCTTTTTGGGCATTAAATCTAACTCCACTGTCCTATCACGACCTTTTTTGAACAAATCAGCTAAAATTTCAATTTTCTGAAAAAGAGTTTTATGTTGTTGAAGTGGAGGAGATATCCATTCCAAGGCCCATATCTCCCCCGTTTTTCTGTTATGCTGAGTAAGTGCACTCAGTAAAAAATTTTTGTCTACACCAAACTGTCAGCTGTACAGGGAGATCAAAATCACGTCTCTGAACACTGCCTTGTGTAACACGGTCTAATATCTGCTGCAGTGTTTCAGCCCGTTCAGGGGTTATACGAACAGGCTGTGCTGGATTAGTTCCCTTTAACAAAGGTCAAAGTTCATCTAACAGTTCATTGTTCGATTCGCATAGGTGGAAAAAGAATATACAGCATAATAGAACTCTCCCCTACATAGCCAGCGTCCATTATTCTAGATAAAACAAACAATCTCAACACTGTAGCCGAGAAATGTCTTAAAAGTAAAACTCTCACAGATAATTCATCAATAATGAGTGGTCTCTTTACTCTCGTTGGGACTTTTGTGGGTGAACAGTCACCAAAATCCCTGTCTGCTGCTGTTGCTAGGTCTACACCGAGGCTCCCGGCGGTTGCGGGCTGAAGGCAGGTTTAGCCGAAGTGGTGATAGCTGCGGGCAGCCGCGGGGCGGGCGGACTCACCGGAGCCCGCTGCTCCACGGGGGGTGGAAGGCCCGTCCTGCCGCCCCCCCTTCGGCTCGGGGACGGGGCGGCTGCGGAGCGGTGCTGGCGGCTGCGGAGCGGGAGGCGGCCGCGCTGCAGCTGCTGAGTCGCCCAGGGCCGGGGCCGGCACGAGCCTCTCCGGCGGGGCGGCTGCGGGCTGTGCGCTGCGGCAGAGCGGCGGAGGGTGTGGGTCCGGAGCGGGAGGAGGCGGAGGCGGTGCAGGGTTTAACACCGGGGCAGGCGGCGCGGACGGCACGGCTGGAATACGCGCGGGGGGCCTGCTGCCCGCGGCAGAAGCCGATAGCTGCAGGGAGCTGCTGTTTAGAGCAGGAGCTTGTATCGGCGGGGCCCCAAACCAGTCTCTGCAACGCCTGTTGCTTTCACGGGCTGCACTAGTCTGCTGGGCGGCTCTTTCCTCCGCCTGGTATTTCAAGAATTCAGCATGCACGACTCGCCATAAATTTCCCAACTCTTTCGCGGTCTTATCCTCATCTATGAGTGCACGCCACAACTTATTCCCGAATATACGCCACTCTGACAATTCATGCACTGTATGCGGATTACGAAAAAACTCCTGTGCATACCCATAAGCTAACAACCCAGGAAGTTCTTTCTGTAAATCTATCCCTCTAATCTGACGCCCTCGTAAAAAGTCAGTAAATAAATCATATGCTGCTTGCCTGTCTTTATCCATTTCAACGACGATTGCGCGCTTCTTGCGGCTCTATTCAGGTCCGGCAGCACGTAGCAGCCGGGCTCTCCTCTGAGGTCACCCGGGGCCGAACACCTTCCTTTTTCAGCGGTGTTTTTTGCCGTCCCCAGCCGCGAAAGGACCTGCACTTGACTTTTACGCCTCCGACCGTGGCTAGTCCCGAAGGTATCACGTCGGGGTCACCATTTGTCGTAACGGCGGGAGAGATGCGACACACCATATGCGATGAATAGCAAATCTCGAAGTTTATTGAAAGCTTACACATTTTTATATTAGTGTTAATGAAGCTTATGCATATTGCAAAATCTGAGCTCATTATTGGTTAAAGCACACTATGATCAAACACACCTACTTCTATCTCTTAACAATTATTTTGCTTCTATGTGTACATTCTTCTAATTTCTCTACCTTGGGATAACTACATTTTCTGGCAAGCAATTTTCTCCCCCATCTTCCCGTTTTAGAGAAGGTCACTGTGACCTTCATCAGTAATTGGGCATCGGTTGCTCAGTTCCCAGCTTGTTTCTCTTACCCTTATCCATTGGTATCACATCGGAATGTCCTTTCTCAGCTAACCAATTCTCCAAAAAGCTCTCTACAGTCCTTCTCCCCATGAATTTTATTTCTCTTAGATATTTTATTCTGCAATTCCTGGGTCATCAGCCTTGAAGAAAATTCAGGTCTTGTGTTCCTGAAGTCTTATTTTTGTCTTTTGAAATTCAAGAATTTCAGTTACAGAATGTAATTGGATTATAAGCCATGACAGATTGCTTACTGAGTGTCAATGTGGGAAGGCACATGAAGGCTCAAAAGCAGAGACAATATTTCAATACTCTCTAGAGTTAATAAACTTCCAGAATGTTCAGATCCTAGACTAGATCTAAGTAAATGTATTGAATGTGAAAAGCCATTTCAATCTCTTGCACCGTCTTAGTTGCTTTTGTTGCTTTATCAGTGGTTCAACTGAAAATGAAGCCATTGGAAATAATGATTTATGGAACCATATCTTGTCATTGTGTCTTCCAGGAAATCAGTAAATATTCACGACAGGTGAAAAATTAATATGTCATTCCTTAAGGGTATCCTGTGGTGTTATGAAGACATGAGATAAAATTCTGCACTTATAAGAATAAATGTGTTCCCTATGTGCCAATAGAGACATGGCCATTTACATCAATACCAATTTTTTTTCAGACCACTGTGTATGGTAGCTGCCCTATATGATCCTGATTTATGGATTCTGCCACCAGCACTTTTTAAAATTAAAAAAGTGAAGGGACTTGAGAGATTCGTTTCTTGAACGGCACATTTTTCATACTCTTCCATCAAAAAATATGACAAGTAGCTTATTATCTTTGAGAAGTTGCCATTTAGTGAGAGTACTGTCAGGGTTCTATTATTTGGATGCTTTAAGTGCTTGACACATTTTATTTAATAGTGTAATACTATAAAAACTTGCAGATTTCTTAAAGAAAATGATCTTGATAATAATAATCTTTCAAATCTAAACAAAGAATAACTTTTTAAGCAACTATAAGAAAATCTGAAACAGCTATTTTGAACTTAGTCTCACATTGAATTTTGTTGAAGGTATCTCTTGTTACTGTGAAGTAACTAAGAGCCATTAGCATTCTTATGATAATCACATTCAATATTGCAAATATATGAGCTCAAATATTTCTGTTGCATATCTCTTGCTAGTTTTCTAACTGATCTTTTATAAGATCAACCCTCATTAAAGCTGAAAGTTGCAAGAGCAAATTTCACAGATTTATGATTAATTCTGCAGATTATTGAAATGCCATTCAAAGAATCAAGCCACCTCTTAGGAAAAATCTGGATGTTCAAGGATAGTATCTCCTCCTATCCAGAAATATACTGGCATATTGTAGTACACTTATCCCAAGTTATGATTGTCAACCAGACAGCAGTTCAACTTGAACCAAGTTGGAAAAACGACATCAGAGCTTGTAGCCAGCAAAGAATAATTGAACTGCAGGGAGTGACAGCAGAGAAAGAGGTATGAGGTTAATTATCAGAGAATGCACTGAAATAGGAATTTTGAAAAGACAGAGGAAAGGAGAGGGGAAAAAAAAATAGTTGCAAAACCTTTTTGAACAGAGAAAAAAAATGTGCAGAAAAATGAAGTTCAGTAAAGGGGAAGCAGATAATGTGTGTTAGCTCCAGATTAGTAAACTGAAATGGTCATATAGGCATAGAGAAGAAGTGTTAGTCACCCAAACAAAGCAGATTTGTGTATGCAATTAACTCATGGTATTTCCCTATATATTTTCACCCAGATTTAAGGCAAGAGTCAAAACAAAGTAACACTGCATAGAACAAAAACGTTTTAATACATAAATGTTTGGAAATTTTCTGCATTTGCAGTGCTGTTGATGTGTCTCATGGGAATTTTGTTCCTGTGTCCTTAATACCACACATTAAAGAGTAAACTGTATTTCCCAGGGTGCATTGCCCATTTACTATATATTAAATTCTAGGCTGGTATACAGTCAGCTGGAACTGGTGATAGCATATCTATGAAACCTAATCTTCCTGAAAAATTCTACAATGAAAAAGTAAGATGATAGATACAGCAGCAATTCCTTTCAGTTTGAAATAAATTTGAAATTTTTATTCAGGTCAAAGTGAAAGGTTTATTTTCAAAAATTTACAGTAGAATTTCTTCAGGTGCTTAAACATTTAACAGTAAGCATCTATAAGCAGAAAGGGAGATGATTCCTTGGACCAGTCAGAACTCATTGGAGAGCAAAAGAAATTTCACATTTTATGTGAGCTTTGGAAAATTGGCATAGAATGGATACTTGTATTCCTAAAAATCTCATTTAAAAATTAAAAGAAATATTTACTATAGCACTATCCATTTGAAAGACCTTTATTGGACTGAAAAATTTGGAAAAGTTGCTTTATTTACCTCTTGATCATCAAGGTATTCTCTTCAAAAATCACATTGATGTGTATCTTGAACACTAAATATCTTTTAGTAATTCACTGCTGCCTTCCCAAATTAACAGAGATTTGTTTTCTCAGATCCTAATCCTACTGATTATTTATTCCTTTGGGAATGCCTTGCAACAACACAAATGTCACAGCATGAGTCTTGCATTTTATCACTGAATGTGTCAGTTAGATGAGAATACAATTTAAACACAGTTTATACCAAGAGGTTCCAGACAATCTCAGCCTAAAAAATAATGCATTTTAAGTTATGTCTTCCCTTACTTATTCTAACTCTCCAATGATAGAAAATAAAAAAAATAATAAAAGAACTGCCAAACATGTACAGCGTGGAATATTTGTAAGTCTTTTTATGGATTGCAAAGCAACAAACAGGCAGATTAAACAGAACTGGGTAAAATGTATTAACACACTAAAAGTATATGAATATTTTTCAAAAAAGGGCACGTGAAGTGATTGGTGAAGGGCAGTTATATTTATTAAAGTGATTTTTAGGCCCTTTCCTAATGCAGGCTAAGATGGGATCCTTCAGCAAAACCAGAAAATGAAAATGAATAAAAAATAACAGGTCATTTTGAAGTGTTGGATGCATTTCTGCTCTAACACGACTTTTTGTTACTGAAAGTATTTTTTTAATCATAAAATCTAGTCTTTGCTGTGTTACTGTTGACAAACTTTTTCAGAGCTATTTTTGTAACTTTCATGCAGCTAATACAGAAATAACTATTTTCACCTCTGTATGTTTAAAGATCACTCCTTCTTATGAAAAATTTTGAATGTAAGGTGTTTAATGTTTCACATCAGCAACGATCTATTTCAACTGCATGGAATACAGTTGCAGTTTTGCAGAAGGATTCACAAATTCCTGGGTTTGTTTTCAATTTTAATGTACTTATACTGGGATTTGTGTATAGTCAGAATCTTTGAAAGAGAAATAATATAATTAGAACATCTGTGAAGAACTTGCTTTGCTTTAAAAGCTAAGTTGTGGACTTCTTGTGTTACAGAAACTTCCCAGAGTCAGGTGCATTTACCCTAATGTGGCTGACAGCAGAGGTTAGTACCTGGTGACAGGAGGTAGCTCACAGCTGATGCAATAAGTAGGGATGCAAGTGGATAGGAATCTCTGTGAGCCTGGCATGTTGAGACTGATTTGTTTTTGTTTCTACTCCTCTGTGTAGACATAGTCAAAATATTCCACAATGAAACACATATCCTAGGACAGGAATAACTAATAGCCTAATGAGGGCATGCACAATTTGTATGTCAAAAGGACATTTTTGGAATCCCTAACCTGCCTGGCTGTGCAGGAAAGATATAATCCCTTTTCTTTTCCCAAACCATTAGATCAGTAGATTCTCACAGTGCATTTCACTCCTGTTGAGTTTCTATACTAGCTACATAATTAAATATTAATAAGGTTAAATGGAGATCAAAAGAGAATTTCATGTGCACTCTGCCTGACATTAGTAATATCTAGATGCTTAAGATTTTCTCCTAGAATTGAGAAGAACAAGGTGCAAGTTCCTGGCCCATGACTGTATTCCTGTTAAGAAACTGAATGTGTTAATGGTTATTCTCTGAGGGTAGTTCTCACATGTTAAGATTACAATCTGGGCTATGCTGACACTGAAAAAAATTTATATAAAGACCATCTTTAAAGCATTGAAAAATTACTTGCAATGCTCAGAGAGGTTTCCTGGAACTCATTTAGAGCTATAGATGCAGCCAGACTGGTTTCTGATTGGTGGGATGCACTTGCCCAATCCAGCCAGACCAGACCTCTCTGCAGCACTCTGTTGTACAGCTGGAGAATGTCTTTGAGTTAAGCAGACAATAGAAATAATCTGAGAACTGAGAGCTTTGTATATTTGGAGTATAGCTGCTCGCAGAAATGCAGATATTTAAAGGGCTAAGGAGAAGACAAGCTGACATCAGTAATGATGACAGTGGAAGGAATATCCTAGAGATAAGTTGTGATCTTCTTGTGGTTTCAAAATGTGCATACTCAAATTAGGAATTTACATGTCATATTTAATTTGTGTGTATTTTACTTATCCATTTCCTGGTTTACCCAAGATGAGAGGCTTTTAAGTATCTTCTTAAGTGTTGCTTAAAAAACAGAGAAAGCTGTGGTGTGTTCTCCACCAACAGAGAAGTTGTAGGAAGCATTGTACTGAAGCAGTGCTCATAAGTTGCAAACTGGCCACTACTGTATAATTGATGATTCTAGTCATTAATATACAAAAACAAGTACATCATTATATCTCTAAATGCTGTTTTAATATATTTTTATGTAGATTATTATTAAACAAACTAGACTTTATAAATATTAAACACAGCTCTTATCTAGAAATGTTTTTTTCCAGTTTTAATTTAAAGGGAGAAATTGGGTTCCAGTTGTCCTTTGCTACAGATTTCCTGCTGGTTCTTTATCTGTTTTTGAATGTCAATGAATGGGAGTTTCAGTTATTCATTAATATTCAAGAAGTGAAAATCTACTTGTTATCTCTTTGATTAATCCAGCCTATTGTGCCTTATAGCATCAATCACAAAACATTGCAGCGGGTAATGAATTACCATGTGACTGCAGGAAACCATAAGGGATATTAAACTAAACTTAATCTTTTTAACTAACGACATTCTAAAATGAATGCAGAAGATAGAATTTCTCAATAAATGGCAGAGTGGAAAGCTTTCTTTGGTGTTTCTAATAGAGATTCTTGCACATTTTCTGTATGAAAGACATGCGCACTTAAAAAAAAAATCTTTATTTTTCCTGTGAACTAATTCCAGTCTCTGGTGAAACAATTTTGAAAAAAGCTAATGTTCAAAAGTTTCTCTCAAAAACTTTAGAATTTAGTTTTTAACTTCCACTTTAAAGAAAAAAAAAGCATTTCAAGGCATCATTTTTAGGATAACAAGAGTCTTAATTAATAGTAAGATATGCTCACCTAGGTTCATATTGCTGTATGAAAGCTTTTTCTAGGCACTGCCTGCAGGGAAGGTTTTCTCTTGCCCTTTGATAGTTGCAGGTGTACAGGAATGAGCTTCTTAAGCCCTGAAATTCACAAAGGTGACTGGAGGGTCTAAAAATATTAATTTTTGAAGAAGGTTATATAAATTATAAGTGCAAAAGCAGACTGAAGAAAATATCTTAAAATGAGTTGTCTTTTCCAGTAAGTGTTTAAACAAATATGATTTGTATGGATAGTCAGGTCCTTTTCCATCCATTGCCTATTTTATGCTTCCAACTTACATAAACACAAAGCATTTGTAGTGGAAAATAGAGCATGGAAATTTTTTTCTGTGAACACATCTGCTCTTTTTCAATGCATCTGCTTAAGAGTTTTTCTCTGCACAAAATGTACAACTTTCAGTAAGTGTAGAGTGGTGTAACAAAGAAGTATAGTGGGCTGGTGTGTAATAGCTTTCCACAGTCATACCAGAAGTAAGGTAATTATTAGATTCCTAGAGTTCATTTTGGTTTAAAATCTTACTTCTGCCTCAGTAAGTATTGAATAATGAGCCCCAAACCCCCAAGTCTAAATCTAATTCTACCATGAGGTTTTAAAAGCTTATTTTCATGTAGGTGCAGAGTTTAACAGGAATCCTGTGACTTTTGCTTGAATGAAGGCTACCCTGCTGTGTTTGCTGAAGGAGGATTAGAGAAAAATGGTATTAATAAATTATGAAGCAGTTAAAATAAACTGCAGGCTAGCAGAACAACAGAGTACAAAATCAGCAAGACAAAACCTATATGTTTTACATCTGTACAGCTCAGAATACGAAATAGATGTGCAGTGCCTGGGACGCATGCCTGTGGAAGGGAACAATGCTGAGTAGCTGTGATCAATGCCAATGCATTCGTTAACATCTCAGGCAGAAGCAGAAATGTGAGTGCTCTTAGCCCTTAATGAATTCTAGTGGCACTAAGGACAGAATTTTTGGAAGTTTCATCTCATGGACTGGTGCTAGCATAGGCAAATCTAGTGGTATACCTACAGTATCTCTACCCTTATAAGTCTTTAATTAAAAGATGGAAATGGAAGATTGGGCAACACAAAAAGAACATTTCTGAAGTTCAAAGTGTGTTTGGGTCTATTTCTGGAAAGGACTGTTTCCAAAATTGTCTTTCAATTTTGAACCTACCTGTGTGTACCCCCATCTTAACATGTAACTCCATATATTTGCCAACTGAAAAGACAGAAAATTAAACTATTTGAAATGTTCCACTTAGGCAATAACAACATGTATTTTGTCATAGCATTGAGCACTGGAGAAGCCAATCAGACACCTATACACGGAAATACCATGGGTATTCCATAACAAACAATTCCACAAGCCTTTTCATGGTATGGATGCATTACTCCACAGGTAGATTTCTGTTGTGTGGTGAGGGTGCTAGAGAGGGATAAAGTGGTATGGGCACATGCTCTTTTATGTTAACTACTTCTCTGGTTTTGTCAAAAAAGAAGTTAAGAGATGACAGCTATGACAATTTGCTGGCTTCTACCAGAGAAAACTTAATGAAATAAAGAAATTTTGTGGTGCAAAACAGGAAAAAAAAAAAAAGGCAGGCTTTACAACACTCATGCTCTTGTGAACACAAATCTGGTTGCCATATTGCCTTTTATTGTGAAAAGCATAAGGGCAAATCTGAAAGAGTGCTTCAACCATGCCACTCCTTTCCATCAGGTGAATTACAAAGTTGAGTGTGGTGCATGGAATCACTTTGCATCTGTCAGCCCCACTGCATGTTGCTCTGGAACATGAGTCAATATATTCCAGAGGGGAACAAAAACGGTCTGTAGGAGGTGTTTTTTTAATGTTAGTGGGAGCACTTAGCTGCTACTAATTTTATAAAATCACTATTAGTACATGTGAACATGCATTCTAAAGTGTCTATGGTGCTATAGAAGAATTTTTTAAAAATTGAATTTAAACGTCTATTTGCAACTTTCACTTAAAATGCAGTGGATTGTTACTTTGCTAGGAAAGTGTTCTTCAATCAATTCTCCCCAGTGTTTCCATTCTCACGTTTGGAGGGAGAGAAGCATCAGGAAACACCAACTGGAATACTTCTTAGATGAAATTAATCTGGAAAATACATGCCTAGATTACATTTCATGCAATGGTTAATAAGCATTCAGTTCTTGGCACTATGGTAAGGAGATTCAGGAACACCTCACTGAAATGCAGATATTGTGGATGTTAACTGCACATCAAGTCCATTGGTTCATGTATCTACTCCTATCCCTAATTTCTGTTAAGTTACTCATGGACATCATGCATTCCTTTCATGAGTCAGTTCTGTCATCATCAAAGTACTATAGCTGGGACTTTAATTTTTCCTGAATTGTTTTTTTTGCTTCGTCCAGAATATTTCTGTTCTGATTGTTACAAAGTTTTCTTCTCCCAGTCTTAGGATGGGATGGTGTCATGATCAGTTGATTTCCCTTTGTTAATCTACTAATACAGCTCACAGAATTCTTCTCCTTCCCTGAGATATAACCTTTAATGTATGGAGGAAGACACTCACATCCTTTTTCAGTCACCTTTTTGCTAGATTATGCTATCCAAGCTATTCAATATGTGCATATATTTTTATATAAATTGAAGCAAAGATAGGTAGGATCTGAACAATTACTGAATTTTTAAGTATTTAAATAAATAAACCTTTAAAATTTCCATTATAGCTACATCATGACAGCACATAATTTGAAAGCACTTTTTATTTTTCTTATTCTTTGTTGCCATGGTTATATTTTTAACCACCACTCTCAATTACTGCAGTACTTCATTATATTGTTCAATTTTTACTAGATTTTATGAACACTTTCAAAATAATTAGTCTTTAAAGCCAAGTGAAAAAAATATTTTGTATTTTGAGACCTTAATTTGTAAAAGAAAATAAACTTCTAAACACCATTAGGAAGTGAAGTTCTATAATTTTTCTTAAAGCTGACAAATTGTGAGAAAGGGATGGAGGTCATGTGTATATTCAGATGTAATTCTACAAAACACTAGGGGACAAAAGACTTCTTGAGCTTGCTTTAATTTCAGAACAGTTGTTTTCAGAATAAAGTTTCTCTGTCCCTTAAAATATATAAGACTTCTGAGAAATATTAAACCCAAATATTCAATTCCACCCTGTGTTTCAACAGGGGTTGGAAGATTAAGTAATCTTACTGAGCTAAAAAAAAAGGGCCTCTTGTTCTTTTAAAGACCTTTTAAAGTCATACAGGTGATTTGTTTGTCATGCAGTGAATGCTGCTGACATTTCTGAGTTTCCAAAATACTGAGAGGTCCTTTGGACTTTGTGAACAGGAGATTGAGGCTCTTGGTTCCACCGTATGAACGTTCACTCACTTGTATTATTCTGAGATTTAGATTAGTATGGAACAGACGGAATTGTACATGCCAAGAATGGCCTCCTCCATGATACAACTGTTCCTCACTTGCCTCATATTCCTGACCAGATTTTCCTTGTTTCCCATTATGCTGGGAGCTTCTCACAATACAGAGTGGTGTCTTTTTCTTGAACATGATGTTCAGAGTATGGACTCAGGAGAGAACAGTGTCAGCTCTCGTCCCCCTTACAGAGGAAGTGACATATATTCCTACTAAAGTCAAGTATTCAGAGCAGGACTGGTGTGCTGATCTCCTGACTGCTGGGTCAGTATCCATGTCACTGAGCTGTGTGTTTGCTGCTTGTTTGCTCTCCTTAAGGATTAGGGAATATTGGATTTGTTGCCATGCAGTGTTAATTTACTTGGTAAAAATACAATCCTGTTTCAAAAGAGCATACAACTTCAAGTTGAAAGCTAAAATATTATTCTAGGGAAAAAAAAAAACCAACTCAAAAAAAGATAGGTTCACCCACTTTACTTCCTGTCATCTAAACCTAGTACACTAACCAATTAACACTACATGTGTTATTTTTGCACTTCAACACCTTAGGAGACTTCAGTCTAGGTGCTGAAATTATTTGAACAGCTAGAATTTATAATGTTGGCAAGAGTATGACAATGATAATAAAGACAAGTTATGTTTGATTGTATATCAGTAGGAAAATGACCTGCATTCATCCCCCACATATATATTTTGATAAGAGAGAGGTAAGAAGGCAGAAATTTTTTTCATCTGAATATCTCAGGAATGCATAACATTCTAGCCTATGCATAATACCCAAATTATCTTTGGAAGGGCCTGTATGCAGCCCTGCTTCTTCCAGTCCTTCTTCACCCTTTCATATGTGGTGACATCCAAGTGTATAGTGAGCCATGACAGCATTTGGATATTCAGGAGTTAATTGAAGGAAAAAAAATCTCCTCATCCTTATTTTCTATTATTCATATTTCTTATGATCTCTGTTCCAATTACAGCATAGCCCTGATGCCAGACAGTCTGACAATAGCATAGACTGTTTAAATTATTGACAAAAGATATTTTTTATTTGTATATAATCAGAACTTTTTTTGTTGCTGAACATTTTTAATAAAGGAATGCATATATGCAACTCATACATGACTCTTTCCATTAAACACTGTAGGATTGTACTAATTTTGATATCAAAATTAACCATCTCACCAAACCAACATGCTTACTAACTGCCCTGGAATTAAAGCAGATTCACATATGTGGGAGAGAATTAGCCTCCTGCTGCAGCCACTACCAGAAGTTACCACTCACTTGTTGCTACAGAAGGAGCCAAGACCACAGCAGAGAAGCTGTGAAAATTTTGGAGCAACTGCAAGAAACAGCCTCTTGCTGATGAAGCTGACAGCTCCCCCTCCACCAGAATCTTCAGTTCTAGATAAATTCTGAAAGAGCTTTGTGTCCCCAAGTCACTTTTCTGGTACCCTGAAAAATTACTGTGGTCCCACATGAGCTAAGAATCTAAAGAGGAAAAAGATGTTTCAAAGCTGTCCTTTCAACTTTCTTAAGGTTATGCAATCAAAAATCATTACAACTACTTCTTGAAATGGGAAACAGGGAGCCTTACAGGCTCCCACATGGGAAAGTTTTGGGCATTATGGCTAGTGGTAAAAGCCTTCTCAGCATCTATTTAGTTTTTCAGATATCTATCTATCTGCTTTACACAGCTAACTCATCATAGTAAACCACAGTGTGATCTTCAATGCCTGTATTTGTTATGCTATTTTGTGCATTAAATCAATATAAGCTGCAAGTCTTTACCCCAGAGTATATCTTGAGCAGTTTGCTTAATGTGATTTCCTTCTAATATGCACTCTTGTGTTTGCTTGTAGCCTTTTACTTTCACATTTTAAAATGATCACAGCCTAAACCAAGGGAGCTGAAAAGCACATGACTCTTCTCTTTAAAATGCAGAGCCATCAGGGTCCTCTCCTGCAAAGGGCCGATAAGTGCTTTAAATTTTTCAAATATGGTAGAAATTGTGGCCTTTAGCCTTTAGCCTTGATTAGGGTTGGGATTTAACACATGCTGCCTCTGTATTTTCTCTGATTAGATTGTCCTTGGGCAAGTGCATCCAACATGTGCTAGGCAGGTCAGTGATCAGTCTTCCACTGGGACAAGAACAAAACCAGGAAATATTAATAATTCATTGTGATCAGACATTTAAGAGTACACTAGGGAGATCTGCTGGTAATGGAAATTTATTCTACAGCCTTATTATTACTTTACAATTTGTTGTTTATGTTCGTCTTTACTATATGCTTTCGTTATTTAAAGGCATTAGTATTTTTTGACTTTGTATACACAAGCCAGAGTTTAATTATCCTCATATCTGACTGTAGAAATATTTCATTCTTTCAAACAATTTTTTCAGGTCTGGAGAGAATGTTCCCTGTTTTAAGATAAATTAATCAGGTCAAGACATGAATGTGGTAAGAACTGCTGAATATTAACAGCATAAGACACTTTTCTGCAAGATTTTGACTGTGTTTTCTACATTTTAGTGAAGTAAATATGCCTGCTATCTAGATATTTACAATGCACCATTCTCAGTTTTAGAAAATATGTCACTTTTTTCCCTAAGTTTTTTACCCCTAAATTCAGTTTAAAGATCTTAAAAATTATATTCTCAAGCCGCAGGCTCATGTACAGCTGAACACAAAGGAGTGAAATTTGCCTTTCTGCAGGGAACCAATGTGAAATACAACACAAGTTCCACTTAAACTTGACCTCAGAAAGCTTAACATTTCTCAGAATCACAGAATAGTTGAGCTGAACAGAACCTCTAGAGACCATCTAATTCAATCCCCTTCTACAAAAATGGGGTTAACTAAAGCAAGTTGCTTCAGGTCATGTTAAGTTGTGCTCTGAATATCTCCAAGGATGTTGACTCCACAACCTTCCTGTGCAATCTATTTCAGTGCTCAGACACCCTCACAATAGTTAGGCTTTTTCTTATGTTTTAAAAGAATTTCCTTTTTTTTCCGTTTGTGCCCGTTAGCTCTTGTTCTTGCACTGGATACCACTGAGAAGAGTCTGGCTTCCTCTCCTTAATTTTTTAGTGCAGAGAGTTGACCTTGTCTGGCTGCCAGGTGCCCACCAAGCCGCTCTATCTGTCTCCCTCCTCGACAGGACAGAAGGAAAATACAAGATAAAAAACTTCATGGGTTGAGTAAAGGACAAGGAGGCCATTCAGCAATTACCATCACAGGCAAAACAGACATGGAAATAAATTTCATATGTTACTACCAATCAAATTACAGTAAGAAAATAAAAAAATAGAAAAAATCTAAAAGCAGCTTCCCCTAATCCTTCTCCCTGTACTCATCTTCACTGCCACCTTTTGTACCTTTCCCAAGAAGCTCAAAGGGCAAGGATATGGCTGTCGCAGTAAGTCCGTAACACCTTGTCCCTTTCTTCTCACTTTCTTCCCTTGTTGCAGTGTGGGATCCCTTCCACATGAATTTCAACACTAAGTCTTTCCCATGGGCTGCAGCCCTTAACAAACTGTTCCAGGGTGTATCATTTTCATGGTATGCTTTTTATCCAGGAATGGACTTTTCCAGTGTGGGCTTCCCTCAGAGTCACAGGTTCTGTTAGAGAACCTACTCTGGCAGGGTTTGCCTCTGCAGGCCACAGTTCCTGCCAGGAGTCTGCTCCAGCATTTTCAAGGGATTAATGGTTCTTTTGAGGTACATCCACCTGCCTGCTGGGTGTGGGGTGCTCCATGGGCTGCAGGTGGATATCTACTCCCTCTTGGACCTCTGTGGGCTGCAGGGTGACAGCTGCCCCATCATGGTCTTCTCCACAGATACCACCCCTGTAGCTCCCAGTGTCAAACCTTGCTGCTAAAGCCAATACACTTGCTTTATGTATGAATATTAACATTGATCAAATTCTCCTGAAACTATTCTACTTAAACTCAATCAACGCCATCTCTGAGCCTCCCCTTGTACATCAGATCCTTCAGTCCCTTAATGATCATCATGGCTTTTTGCTGAATGTGCCCCTGGACAACTCTGTTCCTTTTGGACTGGGGAGCTCAGTATTGGACACAGAACTGCAGCTGTGTATTACCAGGGATGAAAAAAGAGAGAAAGATCACTTTCTTTGATTTTATGATTATGATCTTCCTAATACAGCCCAGGCAGTTGTTGGCCTTAGTTGCAAGGGTACTTTGATAGATCACGTTCAGCTTGGTGTCCAGCAGGACCCCCAGATTATTCTCTGACAAGGGACTCTTGAAATTTCAACCCCAGCATGTATAGGTGCATAAGGGTCTTTCCTTCCAGGTGCAGAATATTTCAATTATTGTTTTAAAGGATGCCAAGATCCACATCAATCCCCTTCCACAGTCTGTCTAGGTCTCTGAAGGCTACCACAAGTAACTGATGTATCAACCACTCCTTCCAGTTTTGAATTATCTGCAAACTGGCCAGGAGTGTACTCTTGTCTCATCATTCATGTCACGAATAAAAATATTAAATAGTGCTAGCCCCTATATTGACCTCTAGGACTATACTGTCTTTTATCCTTAATGTGTTTGGAAGTTATTTCCGGAAGGATTTTCTCTTTCACATTCCCAGGGTTTAGGATTAGGCAAATCAGTGTGTAGTTCCCTGGCTCCTATATCTTGTCCTTCTTGGACAAGAAGTGACATTTGCTTTCTTTCAGCCCTCAACAATGTCCCTTGACCACCATGATCTTTCAAAGGCAATAGAGTCCTTACAGTGACACTGGTCAGCTCCCTCAGCACTTGTGGGTGAATCCCATCAGATCCCATAGACTTATATCCATATAAGATATAAGATATATTTATCCATATATATCCCATATCCTGTTTGCTTACCTGTCCCTAATCTGATCAGCCTCTTCTGAGACAAATTTCTTGTTTCATAATTTCCCTGGTTTCAGGGACCTGGCATTACTGATGGAAAATCTTATGAGTATAGACCAAAGTGGAGAATGCACTGAGTTATCTCTGTCTTCCTCACGATTGTTGTCACCACAACTCCAGTTCCATTCAACAAGGGACCCAAATTTTCTTTCATATTCCTTTTACTGTTAATATACTTGTACAAGCCCTTCTTGTTTCTGTTTGCATCGTTCACCAGATTAAACTCCAAATGGCTTTCATAACCTAAGGGTGGGGCTCTGTCATGGTTTGACACTGGCACAATGCCAGTGCCCCCATGAAAATACCCTCTCCCTGGTTTCTGCTGTGAGATGTGACCAGGAATAAGCAAAGCAGGCTCCCACTTAGGAAAAAAAAATTATTAACTAAACTACAAGGGAAAGGAAAAAAAAAAAAAAAACCACAAGGAAAATGAAAACTTCACAAATACATCTCCTCCTCCTCCCCACCAAATTCCCAATACAATACATCCCCCAAATCTTCGACTCTCAGTCCAGCACCACCCTTCAGAATACTCAATCCTCAGTTCATCAAGAGGAGAAGGAGTCCTTCTTGTGCCAATGGTGACCTCTTCCCTTTATGTCCAGTGCTCTCACCATTGAACACGGACCAGAGCTGCTTCTAGGGTCAACTTTTAAGGATGCTTCGTCCCACTCCAAAAAGGCACAGTCTCAACTTTGGGACACCTGTCCCCCCCATATTTTTCACCCCCTGGGGCCGAGGGGTACCCACACCGAACCCTCTTGGTCCTGAGGCATCGCCTCCCCCTAGAATGCAGTCCCTGTATCACAAGGAAACGTGGCTCTGTCCAAGGCTACACAAAAAGAGTCCAGCATAAGCTACTCCATCATCTCTTCCACCTGAGTTCTTCTCTATTTCTCTCGTGGCCCATTTCCTCTTATCTCCTCTATATCTCTCTTCTCATTCAACTCCAGGAGGATTAGCATTTGTAAGGTTTCCATCATCCAAGAAAAGGGTTAAAAACCTGAGGCTCTGTCTGTCCAGAACTCCCACGGCTGCCCAGCCGGGCACCTTCTCTCACCCCCCTTCTCCTTCTCAGCCGGCCAAGCACAGGCACAGGCTCTCTCTCTGTCTCTCCTGGGGGGTGGGCAGTGGCTGCCCGATGCCTCTCAGTGCCCCTCCACCCTTCCATCCTGCAGGGGCCTTCCCCTCCTTTCTGTCCAGGGCCCGGCCTACCTCACCCGGCCCCATGGCTGCCCCTGGGCCTACCTCACCCAGCCCCATGGCTGCCCCTGGGCCTACCTCACCTGGCCCCATGGCTGCTGCCCCTGGGCCTACCTCACCCGGCCCCATGGCTGCCCCTGGGCCTACCTCACCCGGCCCCATGGCTGCCCCTGCCCCGCCCAGCCCGCAGCCGGGCAGGGGAGCTCTGAACCTTTCCCTGGCCAGAACCCAAGAGAGCCTCCCAGGGGAGAGCCCTGCTTTAACCCTGTGCTCTCAGAGACGGAGCCAATGTCCCAATGGCCACATTAGGTGCCAATATTAAAATCTGAGCATCCATTGGCCTTACCACAGCATCCCAGAAAACATATTTCCTGTCAAACCACCACAGGCTCCCTTTAGTTCTTTTGTTGGTTATAAGGTCTGTCTTTTTGCACCCTCCTGCCCACTTCACTTTCCAGTCTGATCTACCTCTTCTTCACTTGGCTGAGGATATCCAACTCCTTTCTTCGCTGTCCCTAGTTAAAAAAAAAAAAATAAATCCATGGACCTCATATCAGCCAGAATAATCTTGGGATCCATGTGACCCATGCATTTAATAGCCATAATTGTCATTATTTCAACTTGAAGCATTGGACAAGAATGCAGGTTTGTCCAATTAAAGATTTGAAGACAATAGTCTGATTAATTTGGTCTTACAAGCTTGAAAGATTCTTGTTTGACAAAAACTTTGAAAGCCACTGCATGATGTAATTTTTTTTCTGTTTAAAAAGTACTCTTCAGGTAGTTGGGAAAAGACCTCTGAGATCGGAGACCAATCTAAAATCTCTTACAGGATCTATTTATAAGATCTATGCAGCAAGATGAAAATTTTAATATGTTAAAGACTTTTAAAAATAATTGTTCAAAAATGTCCATCTTAAAACATGAAACATTAAAATCAAAGTCAGTTCTTTTTTCTGATTTGTGAATTCATGAATCTCCCAGAAACGAGTATGATAATTTGATTCCATTGGTACTGTTTTCTTCACAATGGTAAAGAATAGTTCAGAAAATTTCTGGGAGGTTTTCATAAAGACTTGGTATTTTCACAAAGTCCAAATTCTTCCTGTTAATCTTGCTCTCCAGTCTGGATTTCTCAACTGTGTTTTGAATCAGAGACAGTTTTCCCATAGTCTTCTAATAAAAACTCCATTTCATTCCTGAAGGACTTTTTCTTCCATGGACAACTTGCAGTTGATTCTCTACCCTGTAATGAATTTCAGTTCACATTTCAGCACACACAATGAACCAATGCTTAATGTTTTCTTCTGTTCAGGTGTCCTGTCTGAAACGTTAAGATTAGATTTAGTGAATATGAATAATATAGCCACTGAGGCCCTGAAATTCAACCTGGTGCAAATCTTTTATAATCATAGTACCCCACCAAATCTTAAGGTTTCTATATGTTTTCGTGTGTGTGTGTGTGTATGTGTGTGTGTGCGTGTGTTCCTTGACTGGTTTATTGTCTATCATTTACATACCTTTTTGTTCCTGTTTACTCTGTCTTCCTGAACAAGAATGCAGAAATCTCCATAAATATAGATTTGTTCACACAGTGAACAAATGCTTTTTTGTTAAATTATGTCTTTGATTCAACAGCTACATCATTCAGCTCTGTGTTGCTTCCTTTTAAGCCACGGGGAGTAATCCTATTTTATATAGATGAGTCAAGAACACAACCAATAGACTCATACAATCAGAGAATGTTTTGGATCAGAAGAAATCTCTAAAGGTAATCTAGTCCATCCCCTCTCTTGGGCAGGGTGTCACCTTCCACTAGACCAGTTTGCTCAAAGACTGATCCAACCTGGCTTTGAACACTGAATATATTGTTTACAGGTCACTAATAACAGCATGTTATGTGAGCCTTTTAATATTGAGGAATTCTTTTCTATATTTAAATTGCAAAGTATTTCTAAATATTCCTTCAGTGGAGGGAATGAAACTCTCTATAATAAGTATAGTTGGAGTTTACTACTCAAAGTTGCTGTGTAAGGAAATTTCTTCTGTGAAGATAATACACTTTCTCTTGCAACTACCATCCTTTTCCCCAGTTTCTGATTATTTGCAAAACAATAAATATTTGGGCAGAAGTTAATTGCTTCTGTTCAATCATTTGACACATTCTTCATTACTTTTAGAGCATGTGAACCTTTCACCCAATCACACTTACAATTAAGACTGATGAAATCATTAGATGTGTTAGAAACATTCAGTTTATCCATATAGAGTTTGGCAACATCTTAAAGGTCTTCTGTCAGGTTCATTCACTGTTTAATTATTTGTTGTTTATACTGAATAACAATATGATCACTGTCATTTGTCATTACGCTCTGTTGCAGGCACAAATTTTTGAATGTGTTGCTGGGGCTTCCAAGAAGGTTTCAGTTAAGCGAACATGAGTTAATAACATCTCACTAAAGTCTGCACTTTCCTTGTGAAATAAACCCACCATTTTCTTACAATCCATGAGGAATAGCAATGAATACTGTAACTGATGAGGAAATAGTGTGTCCTCCTATACTCAAATCTAACTTGCTTTTCTTGATAATTATGTCTCCTAAACAAAGTTAAATTTTGAGGAGAACTCTCACTCATTGCTGTTCAAATGTTTCTTAATGAAAGCTCACAATGCATGATCCAGTTGTCTTGGTTAAAGAGTATAGAAGTGACAGATGCAAAAATACCTCCAGTAACTTGTATTCTGTGATTCAGCTGAGAGTCTTGTTAGACTATTTTGACAACTTGTCTGAGAAAGTAGATAATGTGTGACATCTTCCTTGGTTATCCTGTTAGGACTGAAGTAATGGGAAAATAATGCCATATGATGATGATTATGCTGGTAATTTATAAGCCTTCCGTATCCTTACCTTGTCTGTTTACTGTGAAATTCTGTGACTTCTCAAGAGGTAAAACTTCGTCCATTTTATTATCTTTGATTACAAGCAGAATATAAACTTTTAGACTATATGAACATTGAGGAGAAAACTTGGAGCTGACAGTTTTTACCCAGATTTTTCTTATGAAGGGATAATCCTGGTTTTAATCTATTTTGTCCTCTATAGTAGAAGTAAGTAAACCAGGTATAAATACAGCACACAAGTGTGTAAGTATAGAGCGTGCTGAGGACCAAAGAATCTTTATGGTTGATATATGAGCTTTTCCTCATGTGTATACACCCTGCCTCACACATAGATGGCTGATTTAATTATGCAAGCCATCTATATCATATACTCTACTTTAAAACTCACACCCATAATAACTGGAAGCAGAGAGAGGCACAAAAAGCTGGGGATTTGAACTCCTTATTTTCAATCCATGCCTGTTGCCACTTTTGTATCTCTGATCCTCTTTCCTAAAAAAAAGAAGAAAAAAAAAGAAGATGAGGTATGGATCTTTCTCTAGTTTGTTCCTTGTTCCATTTTCATCTTTTCCTCTAAATTGAAAAAATACCTTTTGATGAAAGGACCTTCTCTACAAATGTGGCTTGTTTATTTTCAGAGAAGAAAATAGTATAAAGGCATTCAGTTTGAATGTTAATAGAAAACAAATATGCCGATTTCAGGAGTAATTTCTGTACTTTTTGGCTTTCTACACAAATATACTTGGGTTTTCAGCTGGGACATCTAATGGCCTGAGCTGCTTTTCATCACAGCTCTAAAACTGTGACAGCAGTTGAAATTACTTTGATTATGCTCACAAAGGTATTGTGAGGCTTAAATAATTAATATTACAAAAGACTTCAAAATTGTTAGTTTAAAAGCTGAGGTAGCAGCTCTGAAAATCTGGGACACATTTTGAAAATTTAGACAACGTTACCTAGTACTTAGAGCATTGCTTAAGTGTTATTTCAGACTACTACAGATAAAGAAGTGTGGTTTACCTGTTTATAGAAATTCTAAATGCAAAATAATAACAAGAGGTCTGTCTGGATGCAGATAGTAAAACAATTTTGTAAAGGAGGGCTTTAAAATGTACTCAATATGTGTTCTCAGCAGCAGGGAGACTTAAATGGGCTACTTTTGTTCCCTCAGAATGACTCATAGCCTTATCTGAAACGCATTTGTCAAAGTGATCTAGGGTTGCTTAATACTGGGAATGCTCACTGTGAAAAGATTAAATCCCTGTGTACCACGGTAGCCCCTTTATACAAGTTAAGACTGCTGTGACTCTCGATAGGAAGCAGAGTATATTAGTCCGGGCAGAACTATGTTAATGCACTTCTTCTGCTGTACTCAGAGCAGTGGGAAGATGTTCGGTGATAAGGGGTCCTGCACCGCCGTCTTTCTGTCCTCCCCTCGCTGAAATTCTAGTCCTTTAGGCACTCTTCCCACTGCTGTTTCTCTCGATGGTGTGTCGGTAGCAGCTGACAGCACTCAGGCTTTTTTGTTCCTGTTTTCATGATGTCCTTTATTCCACACTCTCCTGCAATGCTGAAATCACAGTTTTCAAAGGCTGGGTTGGTTATCTTACCACTGAGCACTGCAGGCACCCGAGTAGACAGCAGAACAGAGCGGGTTCACTTCACCTGCCTTCAGGTGTGTGCATCTGAATCAGCTAACTCCTCTATCAGCCACTGCAGAGAGAGGCATGCTCACAACCAGGCCTCCCCTTCATGGTGAGGTGAAACACTTTTGTTAGAATTACTCCTGGAAGGAATTTAGAGGAAATCTAGACAACTGAGTCTATGAGTTGGACTAGATAATCTTTCAATGTCCCTTCCAACCCTAGCTGTTCTATGATTTTAAAGAATTTGATGATATGCTTCCCACCCTAACTGATAAAAATGATTGTGTGATATATTGCCAAATACATAATGAGATGGGCCATGTCTTTTAAATGTAATATGATACAATATGATATAATAATATGATATAAGATATATAATACAATTTAATATAATATTATATTATAATATAATATTATTATATCATTATATAATATTATTATATATAATTTATTATATATTTCATTAATATATATTATTATATATAATATTATATTATTATATTATTATATTATAATATAATATTATATTATAATATTATATGTTGCATATTATATATAATAATATTATATAATATATTATATAATAATATATTATATATTATAATATTATATTGTAATATATTATAATAATATAATATAATATAATATAATACAATATAATACAATATAATACAATATAATACAATATAATACAATATAATACAATATAATACAATATAATATAATATATATGCCTCAATATTTCCATTTGCACATTATCATGAAAATTGCAATTCTGAAGCTGAAAGCATCAGTAAAGGAAGCACTGGCAAATGACAGGGAGTAGTAGTGTCCTAGTCTATTTGTATGTTTGTGTTCCTTCTGGAAGACCAGTGCTGTCATAGTGAAGCTGGGCTTTTTTTTTTTTTAATATTATCACCTCATATCAGAGACTGTATTACCTCAAGAGAAAAAAATTAGTAATTTGTATATTTTTCCAAACATGTAACAGCATTTAGCTATTATTGTCTCTTTTGGCAGTACCTGATACTAGAATTTTCCATAACTCAATTCAGAGTAGGACTTGCGATACACTCATAATCTGGTTTGACTGATTTGTTCCTATCTGGAATAAGTATATCCATTAATACAGTTTAAGTTCTGGCACATCTCAAAGAGATTTTGTAGGTCTTCTGTATTTTTAATATTTAGATTCTAGCCCAGGATTGATTTCTTACCAGTGTGCCATCATTTCCTTGGGTAGGCAAATGACAGCCAAATCTATTTTACACTTCCTTTGGATCTCATACTGCAGTCGTTTATCCTATGTAATGACCTCTATTATATATAATTTTGCATGGCACATATCTTAATAAAGTTAATGCAGCTTGTATTCTAGGTTAGCTATGGTGTACCAGCATTTGTAATGTTTTCCAGTGAATGTTGTCCACATTTTTCTGGCCGATGAAGTTCATTTTTTTTTTTCACATTCTCATCATATAGTCCTGTAGTTTTGTCATAGGCAGGCACCTGTGAAGTCTCATATTGGTTTTAAGGTGCTTAGTAAATTGTAAAGTCCAACACTTGAAATGTCTCTCAACATTTCTTCTTGACTTTCCACTGTTTTATATTTAGGCAGAACTGTAGCTGCTGATTATATGTCACAGTGGCAGTGCTTTTGAAAAGTTTCCTTTTTTACCTTATCTTTGTGGCAGAAACAGCAGCTTTAAAGGGATTTATGTTTTGTTGCTATTCAATCTTGTTTTGAGTAGCAACCCTAGCCAAAGCTCAGGTATATTATTTCCAGTTTGGTGCCTCCTTTCTTGTTTCTCACTGTAACCCTGAGTACACTGTTTCTCAGAGCTACTGTAGGTGTCTCAAGGCCCTACAGTGTAGATGTTGGAAATAAAACTCATCCCATGTAACAGTAGGTATGCATGCATACTTTTATGTTTATACTAATTCTCTAGAAATTGTTTCACACTAGTAGTAATTGGTGCTTGGTGTTTGCAGATGTTATTTCTTGATGAAATTTTAAAGCCAGAGCTCTTGAAATGGAGTAAAGGCAACTGCTGTAATATTATACTTAGTAAATCAACTATTATTCTTATAGAAAGACATACTATTTTAAATTAATGCAATTTTTCCTCTTGATGTGTTGTGCAGAAAATTGGCAACAGTTGATATGGAGGCAAAGGTAAGGGGCTAGGTACATAGAACAAGATGTAAAAACAACCCAGGGAATAGTCTAACCACTATACTATGCAGGAACTCCCACTAGCTTGTCCTTGCTAACTCTGTGAATCTTGAGTCTGCTGCACAGTAAATTACCTTTACAGGATAGTGAGGTTGAGCATGCATGTGGTACAAAATTTCAGGTAGTCATCCTAGCATAAGTATTGTTTTAAAAAACAAGCAATAGGGCAGTTAGCTCCACCATTTATAATATTTCAAGAGTATTGGTAGATGGGACTCTCAACAGTGAGAGTCCCCTCTACCAATCCTGTGACATGTCTGAGTTTGCACAGGAATAGCTCTGTTTCTTAAGAATAATTTTCTTTCCTTAATACAGAAGAGATTTCCTGTACTACCAATTCTGCTTTGCTCTCTGATTTTTTCCCATTATGATAGGAAAAAATTGCAATGAGATGAGAGAATCTCTCTTTCACAGGTGTTTACATCTAGGTTTTTCTTAACCTGCAATGGGTCATTTATGAATCAGAGAAAATTACTTCTGTTTGTTACCTCTAGTGCTCCATCCAGCTATCCATATTTTTCACTGGTCATGATCACTCTAAAACAGAATACCTCTATTAATGCATTCTTTACCTTATAATGCCTCATTGTAGTCAGAGAGCTAAGAAAATGAAGGAATTAAAGTAGTTTCCCAAATCACTTGGAAAACTTTTTCATTTCCAGAATTAAAGTAACAGAGATTTACATTTCATTGCAGAGCAAGGCTTTTTTGCATCTCAAGGAACCTTTGAAAGTCTTACTTATGGTGACCCAAGAAGATATGGAGTAAGTGGATTGGAGAACTGAAATCATCACTACCTCCTTTAGGTGTTTTAAATTTACATGAGAAGTTTTGGCTGAATATTTAATGTGGAAGTCTGACATTATCTCTTGGTTTTCTCATTATTTTTATTTCACATACATTTGCTCAGCCTTATTACCATCCATTTCTACAGAAATGAAAGACTAATTGACACATTTTTTTCCATAATTTCCTTTTATATATTTTATATTTTACATTAGAATTCAGGTTGACTTTTTAACTCTTATCTTATGGTCCGTAATTTGCTCTTCTAGAGTTATGATTCTTTTAGAATAATTGGTTTGTGATTATCCCCCTATTCCATCTCTAAATAGTCATTACTTTTAACTGTTTGCCTTTCTGTTTCTTGAGTAAAATCCAATGCCTGCTGTGCAGGTCAACAGTTTTCCTGAGAGACTGAAATTGCTGATTATCAATCTCACAATAATCTCAATCATATACTGATTACACACTTACCTCTCTGATTGCCTTGATCCATGCTGAGTTTCTCTCTGAAAACTCAAATGACTCTCAGGCCTCATCTGCTAGTTAAAAGCATAAGTGGCAACAGTGCATCTCTAGATCTTAGTGCTCATTTTTCTTACTAGGAAGTGTCAGAACCTTTATATAAGTAAGGCGGGGAAACTTCTTTTATTCAGGATTATATGCTTCTGGAAAAGCAATGTCTGAATTTCTTTCAAAGCTACTGATAGCAGTCTTCATCCAGTTGCTAATAAAATCTCTATCTTATGTCTCAGGAGTGCAATGAACAATCAATACTTTTATTATTCAGATTAGGTAATTAAAAGAGCGATTTATCAATTTCAAATCCCTTTGCTAACTTTTTTTTTTGCTTTTGTTGCTTAGTTATGCAAATGAAAATCCACCTTTAATAACCACATTTGTCCATCATCCAAAGCTCATAATGTCCTTGGTGATCTCAAATTCTACAGCAAATGCCCTCAGGCAGTTTGATAAGTAGGACTTTACACAGTAAAATCACACTGTTAATTGTCATCCTCACTGCAATGTCATTGGTTTTCCTTGCAAATGAAATTTCAGTAATCTGGGCAATAAAAACAAAATACAACATTCCAGTCCCAATGTTGAAAGCATTTTTAAACAAAGTTATCAACTGACACAATTCATATATCCTCTTCTGTTGTGGAGACTAAGTTATTTTTCCTGTCCCCATAGGGAAAAGGCAAATGAAATAATCCAGAACCCATTCCAAATTTCCTGTTGTGCATCTGATTTAAGTTTAAGTAATAAGCAACACAGCATAGAGTTTGTGCATTGTTTTGGTTATTAACTAAATTTAGAAAGTAATGTGGTATAGGTTCCTGGCGTTAGAAGTATCTGTTCTTTCTCTCAGAGCCATACGTTTGCCACTATTGATGTAAAGGCAGTCAGGACAAAGTGCGGCCCTGAACTTTTGTCATTTCTACATTCCATCCCAGACTGCAGAATCCAGGCAAATTCCACCCAGGAATATCAGGCTAGAGAAAGAGAACTGTGAATGGCTTTTTATTGCTGCAGCCCTTCTCGTTTTTTTTCCTCCAACAAGACTTGTTGCCGGCTGCCATCAACTACACCATTGCTTCTTCAGTGTGAGCCCATCAGCTGTGAGCAAGGTGAGATTGTGCCAAGCAAGGCAGCATATCAGCACACTCTGCAGAGATGCAGAGTGTAATATGAAATGTCTTTACTCTCTTCTTCTTCTTCTTCTTCTTCTTCTTCTTTCTTTAATTTTCCCATCAGGAAACTTTACCATAGAAACTACAGAAAAGATCCTAGAGGTGCTTTTGGACTGAGAAATGTTCTATTTCCCTTTTTATCACATCTTCTTGATATTACAGTACTTCTGTTCACACTATCCATCATGAAATAGGAGAAAGATAAGTACTTACCATTTCTAGACAAGAATGAGTTAAAACTAGAGAATTTTGATGTGATGCAATCTTTGGCTTGTTCCTATAGAACCAGAGAATTTGTACATGTAGCATTTGATTTCCAGTCAGGACTCTTCTAAGCATTGCTTTTGGGTATAACACCACAACATTCCCTTTGTGTTTCTGTTTCATGTTACTAATTAACATGGTAACTGTCATCAAAAGGCCAGTAAACATTGATCTGTTGATCTCCCAAAGTGATTAGGGAGAAATGAAATTTGCTAATAGGATTTGCCTGAAAAATCACTGAAAAGCAGAAATGCCAGTTTCACCTGTGTAATAATTTAATGTAGATGGGCTGTCACATTCAAAGGGCTACTGTTTAGTTCTCATTTTAAGTAACTCTGATATTGCAATTCTGCCCAAATGTTGTTTATAGCTTTTCTTGCAGTGAATGAAGACTGTCCTTCATTACCTCAGCACAAATAAGCACCACTAAATTCTTTCATACAAACAATATAATGACAATGATGAAATCCTCTCAACAGGGTTAGCAATACTTGATAATTTTGTTATGAAAATGTTTGAAGAGACAAGTTGATTAGATAAAAAAAGAATGAAAAGGAGACCTTATTTTTTTATCTCCTTGTATGTGTGTAACAAAGAGAAAGATTTGGTTGAGAGAGGATTTCCTAGAATGAAATGACAAAGTTTGCCTGTTATCACAGATTGATTTCGTAGAACATTTTCTATAACGAATGAAGCCAAAGAAAATATAACAGTCTTGTACAGTTCTTTCACTAATTACTTGTAATATAATTTAGGTTTTGATTGAATCTGTTATTAAAGTGGTTGTAGGATGGAATGGGATAGAAAAATATTCTTTTCCCAAAGTTTCATCATCTGTCAATAAATATGTCTTAAAATCTATGATACTTGGACAACGTGATTTTTAGCTGAAAGTACTTTATAGTACTTATACTAGCTGTATAAGTTCTTCACCAAACAAAATATTGAAACTGTGCCATTTACATAATAATAGTGTGATTTACATATTTATTAGTTTCATTTAATTTGCTACAAACAAAATATTCTAATCTGGTTTGAGGATAATCTGTAATCTTCTGTTGTTCTTCCTTTTCAGGCACACACATACACACACAGACAGACACACTCATACTGGCCTTTATCTACATTTCATAAAATGTGTTTGCTTTTCCTCTAAAAAAAATTTCTCAATTCTAAGAGATTTATTGGGGGAAATACCAAGAAACAAAAATAAAAAGTGACCTTTACAGATTTCTGTTCATTCCATTTTTTTTTGTTGTTGCTGTTTATTTGTGACGTCTTCTCTTTATCATGCCTGGATTAACAACTACAATTACAAAGTTAACAATTCCACTTCTTGAAGACAATGTTTAAGTGATGATTATCTATCTCTATGTTGTTAATATTTGACCTTTAAAAATATTTCTTTACATACATAATTCAAAATTTTTGAAGTATTTTCTATATATTAATATTTGTAGTCCTAAAAATTATACAAAAGAATAACATTATGGAGGAAACAATCCCCCAACATATTAATTTCTTGTCAAATATTCAGTTGTCACTATGCATAATACTAATCTAAACGCTAGGATGGAATCAGGAAGTAAATACAATTCTTTTATTAACATTTCTATGTGTTATATCTCTTGTACTGTTGCTATCAGGTAGGAGAAAAGATATTCAGCCATAGCAGGCAATAGCTATTATATAAGAAAGTACAGAAGGAAATTCTCATACTAAGAAAAAGGGAGTGCCAGGGATCTGAATGACCATTCCAATTAAGCACTAGAACAGTAGATCCAAATGGGAAATATTTCAGTTTTGGGATATTTTTTTTTTAATTTAAAACATTAAGTGTGTTTTATTGGCTGATTTGTAGGAAGGATAAAACCATTTTTTTCCAAACTAGAAAGCAGTCAGAAATTCTTTTTAGTCATAAATGCATAGAATTTGAAACATAACTCCCAGGTAGCTGGGCTTATTGTCTTGGTAACAGCAGTGCAAGTGCAGCAGCTTTCCTTTCTGTCCTGTGTTCCTCCTGGACACCTCTGCAATGCTGTTCTGTGTTGTGACATGAGATGTCCTTGTCTTCTTTTTGCAGTGTGAAAATGTAGGAGGAACTCTACCTGGAATGGGGCCAGCAAGCTTCACAACCATCACCAACACTGACAGAGCCTGTCTCTGTGGTCAGGCACATCCCTGCCCCCAGGATGGCACTCAGAATTGCTTGCTCAACACCCAGGAGCTCAGCAACACTTACACTGTCCCAGGAGGAAGGTGTCTCTGTCCTTCAGCCTCTGACAGTACCTTTGCATGGTGAGAAGATCTAATTACCTCATGCAAAGTGTCATGATAACTGGAGGTGCAAAGCCTGTAGGGAGAAGCTGGCTTGCATGCAGCAATCTTGGAGCATGGGTGGACCAGGATCATCACTCAAAGGGCTTTCTTGCTATTTGGGGTCAGCCCCCACTCCATCTATACTGCTTCTCCATTTTCACAATAGTTCTGGTCTCATAAAAGCTGTGAGTTAAAGGCATCTTTATAGAGTATCTAACTTAATCAAATGTAGAGAACAGATTTGTATGGTTCAATCCAGTTTTCATGCCTAAAACACTTTAGGATTCCTAAGACTCTTTGAATAGAGATATAATCCCCAAGAAATAGTCATTCTAGGGAAAAAGTGGTCCATTAAGGGAAAGGTAGGACTCTGGAAACAAAAAGAGAGGTGTTTCATTATTTGAGTAACCTTGTTGCCCTGTGAGATTTAGATACCAATCAAGAGGAGCTGCAATAAATATAAACATAAAAACAATTAAGCAGGAGAAGTTATTTAAAGCCTTTAAAGAATAAGGTACAACGTAATATATTTAATCAGAAGTATGTAAATGTATTCTGATTATCCTTCTAGAAAAAAACAAACAAAACACATACACATTTTTGGAAAGAAAACCCTTCTCCTCTAAATTTGTCATGAGTTTGGTATCTAAATTAATGTTATGACAAGGACTTCATGTATCAGGATTTCCTGCAAAGGAAATTGTTTCAACCCAGAAATCTGAGGTTATGATGGGAGACAGTGCATGCTTGATGATTAAAAGAGGATTCAGATAAAACTGTTTCTGAACTCTAATCTAAATTTTCTAATGAAATGACAAAGCTATCTTTCCTTTAAAAAGTGTTTCTAATAAAGTTCCCTATTTGAGGTTAATGAAATGTCTACCTGGTTGGACTCTGAAAAAAATTAAAAGTTGGCTGAGGCCATGATTTATGAGGAAAGGAAACAAGAAATAAAACAATTATAAATACTTGTTCTCATGCTGGTAGATCTGCTAAATAATAGCATTTAAATGGAAGGAACTCTCTGCATATAACCCTCTGTTATATCCTGTCAATGCCCAGCCCCACTGCAGTAAGTAGAAGCCTTGCCTTTAATTTCAGAGGACATAGGAAAAATGAACAGATATTTTGCTTTCAGTTATAAGCAAATAATTATAAAGTGGTGCTAGACAGGCAATATAGAGTATTCAAATATGGGAGAGAACCACTGCAGGAAATTCATTCTGCCATTTAGATAGCAAGTAATGTGTGTTTCTACTTACATGTATGAAAAAACATAAGTAGAAACACATTCATGTTGGACACACAGAAAAAAGCTTCTAAACCTCGTGGAAATTAATCACATGTTCATTACAATCTCTTTCCTGTAAGGAAGCAATGTGACAAAACATGCTTTTAATGGTCCTTATATAAATTGCTTCCTACCAGCTAAAAAGTTGTTATTGGTACCAATAAGAACTGCTGCTGCTTTTGCAAAGATGTTTTTGAAGGGGAGGCAATCCTTATGGGACATTGCCATAAATTTTTTTCCAGACAGTGCTTACTGCTGGAACAAAATAAGTAATTAACATTTTTAGGAAACTCTTGTCTCTTGATCTGTAAAGGACTTGCACATAAGCAAGTGCTTTTAACATTACTTACAGCTAAAGGTGACTTTCTATAAATATGTTATGGAATAGTTAGTGTACAAAAAATTTTCCCAGACAGCTTGAGAATGTTTCTCCAAAGACTGTGAGGAACACTGATTTGAGCCTAGTGATTTGTCGTGCATAATCATGTGGAAAACTGGAAAGAAGGGGGAAAAGGTTTTGTGAGTGGCCTTTGCAAGATTAGTCCCCATGTTATAAATGTTGATCTGCTGTTCTGTCATACATGCTGTTAAAGAAGGTATTAATTCTGTTAACATTGTTTGGGTGCAATAATGTCAGGCAGTGTTTCTTATCTAGGAAGTCTGGGTCTGCTAAATGTCAAATCCTATTGACTGCAGTAGGTATTTACATGTGAATATCCAAGTCACTGGAATAATTTGCTTTTTCCTTGCCTGTTAAAGACATTTGTAGAGTGGAAATACATAATCTAAAACTGTTTTCATGGCATTTTTATGTCATATTCTCTAAAATCTTTCAAAAGAGCCATGTCCACCTGTGGCTAAGTTTCCTCATTCTCAATGTTTCTCACACCATATCAGGTGTCCTAAAAATTTTATTGCCTCTGCCTGCAAACATTGGCTCATGTACCCACAAATCATCCTGATTTTCATGCTACCCCTACCATTCTTCAGTTATATATAATTAAATATCAGTTCTTTCTCCACTTCCCCTCCAAAAAGAGGAAAAAAAACAAAAAAAAAGGAAAAAAATAAAAAAAAAGAAAATACTACAATACAATTGCTACCTTGGATAGAATGAGGTCTGTCTGATATGATAATATGTCCTGTATTCCCAAGGTTATTTTCAAAACTAGCCCATTCTTGCTTATTTTTCAGAATATTCTACATGTCAGTCTTTCCTTATACATATCCAGGTTCTGCCAGTTTGTCAGACTTGCTTTATCTGCAGGTTGTCTGTTATGTCAGCCCACAAAATAACATGTATACAATGAGGTTTTATATATAGTAATGTGGTAATGCATTTTAAAAATATGCTGTCTGTAAAATAATTGTATGTGGCCAAGATAGCTTTCAATTGGTATTGGAAACAGAAAATGTAAGGTTTTTATTACTCTTCTGTTGAATGCCTGAAGTGTGCATGCAAGTACTATTCTGCTTCTTGAATCTCTTGACCAAAAATCAGTTGTTCTTATCTTTTATGGGTGAATATATATAGGAATTGTAATCAGGTAGAGTGAAATTGCAGCACTGTCAAGATATGGCCTGAGCATCCCTCCTGTTCCTGACAAATCCCTGCAAAAAGTGGGGCCATACAACTTCCTGGGGACTTAATCACAGGCACAAATTTTTGCAGGAAGCCTCAAATCATTATAAGAATAATACATTCTGTTGGCTAATTTACAGACCTAACATGACTGAAAGTTACAACTTCATTGTAGATTGCAACGTAGGACACTGCAAGAATTAATCTAAATGAGAAAAATAGTTTTAATTTTAGCAAATTTAGAAAAAAATGGTCAAAGTATAAGAATAAATGTTGCATTTCACTTTGCATTCCTAGTGCAGAGAACAAATAAATTGTGTTTTTCAAAAGTTCAGTGTTACTGCAAATATTTTGATGTTTATCTAATAGTAGATGCCTTGTGAGGTGGGGTAATTTTCCAAATCAATACTCAATTATATATATTTATTCATTCTAATAATAAAATCAAGAGAACTGAAAGATTTCTTCAGTAAAAAGTGAAGTGTGAAAAAGAACAAAAATCATGGTAGTTTGACAGTGGGTAGCTTACTTTCAATCTCTGCTGGAGGAAACCATGAAATAATGCAATTCCTGATGCCCTTTTGCTGGGTTTTGTATTTCTTTGTGCTGTCTGTCTTTGCTGGATGTCTGGTAAAGCTAATTCAGCTATTACTTCCCATACTTGCATCATTTTAAAGAGGATGTCCAGTGATTGAAAATTTTTGAAGCACATAGGAGATGAGAGTGAAAAATAATTGGACTAGAGTATTGATTAACGCAAACTTCTGTATTGCTATGGAAAAAAAGCATTTGGTTTTGATTGCTCACAGACAAAAGCTTTAAGCTTATTTCCTCTCTCCCTAGTTTTCTTACTACTTGTGTATCTCAGATGTTCTATTGTTTATTAAAAAACACATTTTATTTTTATTTGATTTTCACAGTTTATTTCATATTCACATTTTATTTTCATTAGTATTCATGAGGCAAAGAATGTGTTAATATCATTGTTATCTTGTTTTAGATAAAGATAGATTTCAAACAACTGATTCTCCTTGAGGAGAAGCTGCTTGCTCATGATATTTCTGAGAAAAAATATATTAAGGATACTGAGATTTCATGAAAAAATATTCTGAATTATGGTGTGATTATACTTCAGGGTTTTTTTAAATAGGGTTTGCAATTAATATGCTTTGGCTTTCATACATTCCTTGTCAAACCCTATGGAATTTGGAATGCATAGATAAAGGGACAGCTACTCCTGGGAAGAAGAACCTAGGCAGTGACTTTGCAATCAAACCTATAGTTAGTCATAAGTATTTTAAAACTGATAGTGATTTCCAAACAGTTTGAGAACTTCAAGCTTTGTCAAAGGTAATATTAGTTACTTTCAATTAGTTTCCATTGGCATTTATAGGCATTATTTTATAAGTTTTATCACGTTACCATTTTCAGTTATAAGTATTCACAAACCAAATAGGATTAAAGTGAAACCTTGCATTCAGTAAGCAATTTCTATGATTATTTTTCACTGCACACTAGTGAAGTTTAGAGCAGATGGGGATCTAGCATGGGCAAAAAAGAAGATTGCTTTTGGGGAAAACAAGAACAATAGTATATAAATATTATAAAAACTGGCAACACAATAGATTGGTGTTCATTTCCATGTATTTATAACACAGTCCCTTTAGAATACCAAATGACTGGTCATTATTTTGATAGAGACACTGATTACTTAGTTTCCTTCTGTTTCCTTTGCAATCACATAAGCATTGTGACGATAACAATGAAATCTGCAGACAATAGCTGCAGAATTTGATAGATAGCAAACTTATCAGTAGACATTCTGCAGTGGATGCAAAAGACTCTTTTAGCAGAGTTGCATGTAGGAATTCTGAACTTAGACAACACTTTTAAAGAGCACTGTTTGCTAGCTAGGAAACCTGAGGCCAGGACATGTGCAAGCTTTAGTGTCCTGTCATGAGCAGTGTCACATGTGCAGCCTGGTCTCCTGCAGTGATGCCAGGCAGGGCAGAGATGTTGGCATGGGCCATGTACCAGTTCTGGTGAACAAAATGGGCAAACAGTGGTCTAGAACAAAGGAAGTTTAACTTTACGGGGACAAGCTATGCTGTGCCAGGTGATAGATAATGGTTCCTGATAGAGAGATGATAGATAATGGTCTGCTGTGATAGATAAGGGTTCCTTGACTATTTATTGTATTACCATAGATGTAACTTTAGAGTTCATCCCCTAACAATTAGTGTGAAATCATGCCATCTGGAAGAATTGAGAAGAAAACCAAAATCCTATCATTTAATAGAGGTAAGAAAGCTAAATCCCAAATAGAGGAGGCACCAAAGTACTTCCTCTGATTTAGGATTTTCATTTTCACCATCTACAATGAATTAACTTGTATGAGCAAATTTTAAGAGTGTGATAAGCAAGAAAATTAGATGAAGCTGATAAACCTCATTTTTCAGAAAGGCTTTAATAGTGCAGAATCAGTATAACACTAACTACAGCCGTGCAGAATCCAGCTTAGAGATGGCTTAGATTCAGCTGTGCTGGTGTGCAGGCAGGGCAGTTCTCTCTTGCATCTGTTTTCAGAATGTAGCCTGCTGATGTATACTATAATAGCATTTACAGTACCATTTAAAAGCAAAGCTTTGAGTAGTTAAGGACATCATCCATCTTATGCTGTCTACAAATAAGAGCATTATTCTAACTAAGGAAAAAAGAAGTTCAAGCTTAATCACAAAAATATAAATGAATTGTATTTTTAATGAGTGGAGAACTCTTTTAATGCACATTGAACTCCATAATTATTTGTTCCAAGATCTCTTAAAAGCTGAGTTTATTAATGTGTTTTGGATTTTTTTTCTCAACAATTTCTTGGGGGTGCAATCAGTATTTTATCACTTTGAACTATCGTTTTGGAAGGTTTTATTTTTTGTTTGAGTTTGTAACAATGAATCCTACTGCTAAATGCAAAAAATGTTATAATATCTCAGCTAGCAAATTGTAGGACTCTCAGACTGAGCTCAAAATGTGATGAATTCAAGACTACACCCGCATCTGAAAAACCTTTTGTTTTTGAATTTCTTTTTCTCCTTGCCTCACTTTGCCTTGACTTTTAGGTAGAATTGGGAAAGAAATCATTGAGGTAAGAGCTTTCCATTTATTTGGGTTTATAAGAAGTAAATATTTTCGGTTTGTTAATATAGATTTTAAAAAAACCCAGCAACAACAAAAAATAACCCAAAGAAGAAACAATAAAACAAGGAAAACAATCAAAATAGTTAATACAAGTCCTTCCACACTTGACTAAGCCCCTCTTTATTGTATTTCTCTACTACTATTTCTTATTAAAATATAAGACTGCTTTGGCTAAAATTTGGTAAGTTCCCAAAGTACTAACACTTAAAATTCTCAGATTCTAGCATGATCAATAGTGGAGACATCATAGCAGTATCTTTAATAATATATATTAAAAGAGAATCTCAGTCTTCAGATTCCTTAAATGGTTCAATAAGTCTAGGCACTAGGCTGCTTGTTCCTGTAGTTTCACATTTTCTCATCACTAATATGTGTTACTCTGTGTATCACCACAGAGTTTTTAATTTTCTTTCCTTTACGATTTATTGACTGCATGACATAGTTAAAAAGTGTATTTTATTTTTGCAGAATTTTAACTCTGCTGGTCACACACCACCATAATCTGCTTGGTCCCTTTATATATTTTCTGAAGATTGCTCTCCTTTAATTAAAAACAATTTTTTTGCCTGAATGCCCTTTTAGGTTTTAATTATAGGTATGCACATTTTGCACAAGTATATTGTTACTAGGGTCTTTAGTAAATGTCCGGTTTTGATGAAGAAAATTAATCCAAAAGGTATTGTGTATGTTTTTACCAATGTGGAAGATTTTAGGGGTTTTTCCAAAATCCTACTAAATTTCCATCCTCTACAGCAAATAAATAAACAAGCAAGAAGAACAACAACTGTGAACTTTTGCTTTAATAATGTTGCACACTGGACATTGGGATTTCCAGCTTATTGAATAACTTTCTGGCATAGATATGCCTCTTGTCTTCAGCAGAGCTGGAGAAAGATATCATCTCTCATTACAATTCCATTGCAACTTTCCCTCAGCTGAACATCAAAACTTTTCAGGCTTTTGGACTGGATTGTTTGTGTTGCTTTACAGAGCTCAAAGGCACTGGCTCGTGTTTGTTTGACAGACTATCACTTACAGTGTGGCGAAGGAAGGTGCCTTTCTGTCAGCATAATCTGCCCACGCTTCTTCACTTTCATTACGTTCTGCTGCATGCTGATTGTCACCATGGCGTTGCCTTAACCAAGGAATTAACTGTAGGGTTGAACAGGGAGAAAAAAACAAAAGGCTTGCTATTCATATCCCTCTGTTTTATTACCAGTATGTTGTAAATCACATCACAGCAGCTGATGACATTTAGTCAGGGACAGTAATCAATACAGGGAAAATCAGAGCTCTTAGAACACCTCTGCTGGCTTTGCCTGCTCAGCTTCCCCTGCCCTGTTCACAACATGCAGCAAACATGAGCTTGGAATGTAGCGCAAAGTAATTTTTACCCCATTCAATTATAAATGCTTGGTTACTGAATATTTAACGCCATGATTAACAGTGTGATGATCCGTGTCACATTTTTTATTTGTCCCTTTCATCTGAAGGATCCCCAAATGCTTTTCATATCTCTGATTACACAACAACTACAGAAAGGTTTCTTAATTCAACAAGGGGAAAAAAAATGACTGCTTTAACAGCGTAGCACATCTCATTGTTATTAATGATAATAATCATTCCTGGCACTGGCTGTAAGTTTCACCTTTTTTATGAGGCTCTCAGAAAGCAATTTATAATCTGACATTGGTAGTCTTCACACACAGTAGTTTCACAATACAGATAAGCTTATTACTTATATCTACAGTGAAGGAAAGAGGAGGCACACACATTAACAGAGTTACCAAGTCAACAATGCAGTTATAATTGGGGATCTGAGGAACTTTGAGAGTTCACACATTCTCACCTCAAAGTCCTATTTTTGCTGTTATGACATATTTCTGAACTGAATGTCAAGATGTGACAGAATCTAGGGAAAAAAATCCAATTCCACCCTATTTGGATAATTAGTTTTTTCTAGAATGAAAAGCTCTGACTTGGTTGTGAGACATGAATACTAAAAAAAAAGTAAAGAGGAACTGAGGCACAATATGAATTTTTCAGGAGTTCTGGAAAGTTAACAAGTTATTTTCAGGCTTACAGAGGAGAAAATTGGGATGTTTGCAGTAAATCAGTTTAGTCATTAGGACAAATCTGGGCTTGTGGCACATACCAGGGACCTCCATGTACGGGGTGAAAGCATCAACCCAGGTATAATGAGAAGCTTAGTTGCCTGAGATGTGGACTTGAGGGCAGCTAGCTGGCAATCTCTGTGTGGAGGTGGAAATATCCATATGGCATATATATATCAGGTAATATCAGCCCATCTGTTGATGGCACACAAGGTCCTAGCTTTCCCTTCTGTGTAGTGTGCAGAAATTCATATCGGGTTCCTCCATCCCCCTCCTCATCAGGTCCTTACCCCCTAAAGTGCAGGAGTTAGGACACACTGCTTAGGGTGTCTGAGAATGGGAATCACGATGGAGAGACAAATTTCATTCCATGCCCTCTTCCTGTCAGGCCACCAAAAAGGCAAAAGAACACATGAGTCTTGTGACTGGTGAGACAGGGACCTTGGGGAGCCTGGTTTTACAGCCTGAGTGAATGAGGGAAAAGAAATGCTGGAATCTGTCTAGCAACAAGAAGGTGCTCCTCTTTGAATGTGTTTTCATGATCTGCAACTTTCTTTCCGCCAGATAATTATTCTGCATTTTTCAGACCTCATTGCAATCTCTTAATTCTTGCATTCTTGGTGTGCAGTGGCTGAGTGTCTACCAGACAGTGAGAAAAGTCTGGCCCCTTCAGGCAGGAGGTGTAGCACCACAAGTGTCAGCTCTTATACTTTGTTCAGTTTGCATGTTGGACATGTACAGCTCACTGTTTTGTCTCCTGCTCTAGGATCCTAAGGTTAGCTGTCAACATGTGGGGCATCAAAATCTGTCTCTGACAGAAGAAATCTTGTATACTTAGGGCAGATGTCTTCATATGTTATAAATCATCCAGATTCGTCTTTCCCTCTAGGTGAAATTTAAACTGTACTTCCTCCTTCTCTTCTCCCTCCCACCTTTTTTGATTACCTTTGTTAAATATGTAGTTTCATAGGTAGTTTTTTTAGAAGTATTCTCTGTGAAAGCTGGATTTAGCAAACAGAAATAAATGCATCTAGCAACCAGATATCTTCTGCTGTGCATCACACTAATTCCAAAGAAGATATTAATCACAAAAGGCTTTAGTTGTAAAATTGCTTTGGTTGCTTCTGACCTTTTTTCACTCCTCTGCAGTCTTTGTACAGCCCCATTCACTAAATCATCAATTCTGAAGACAAAAGCTCCTCAGAGTTTTTTGAAGAGACAAGGTTTTGTGATTTTAAAGCAAGCATTGCGAATATTTTCATGAAACTTCTTTTTAATATTTTCCTATTTTATAAGCTTTCCATGTGGATTGTGTCACATTTCATTATAAATTCTAGACAAAAGAGCCTATTAGTCTGACAGCAGTAAAGATATTCTTAATTCCGTTAGTATTCTTCCCATTTTGCAGACTGGGATGAGACAAAGAACATGAACCTTTCTGAAACAGGCATAAAGTAAACAGCTTGTTATATAGGTCATCTTTATTTAATATTCATTAATGCTTTATTGTTCATGGCTTTTTACTTAATCGCATTTATTTATAGAAATTTCCCCTCTGCAAGGCAGTTTGGCTATGGCATAGTTTCTACAAAAGGAGTTTATTTAAATATTTACATAACATGCAAAAGTTATACGAAAAATTGTTGGAAACAGCTTTTATGTAACTGTTCATAATTTGAAAACAGCAAAGTCCTTACCTTCTGTTCCCTTCTTACTAGGAAAAAATAAAGTCACCATAAACTACACATTAAGCATGGAGGCTGATCTTTATGGTCAATCAGACATGTGAACTCAGGTTGAGTGTAATAATTGTCCATGAATTATCTGGTTATGCTGAGGCTCTGAGAGATTTTTGTGACTCTGTATTCTCTGCAGCTTGCCATAAAGAGAACGTGTCATGTATCTTTTGAGAGTCTGTTGATTACCAGGAAAACCTACAGCACCAAAAATCCTTCACTATTAGTAGCTGACCTCAGAACACATGAGAGAAATGAAAGTTTTAAAATAAATTTGAGTAGAAAAGCCTTATAGTTCCTTAACTGTTAAATTGGTTTCTATCAAGCACAAACTGGCAACTATAATTTATACAACATGAAAAGGATTGAGACATCATGTGGGAATAGACTAACCTTTTCTTTTTGTTGTTTCAATGAACTAATAATTAATTCATTATATTTCATGAATATGTTAACAAATTTTTAAGAACTGCACAGATCTTCTGTAATGACATGTTTAAATCAGACAGGTATAATGACCCACTACAACTAGAGGTCTGAAAGGTCACAGGTCATCCCAAGGGTACTGCCTGCACTTATTAATGCATTAGTAGCTATTAGTTGTACTGCTAGTCTGATACCCTGCCGTGAATTTTCTTATGAATATTTAGTAGGTATAGCACAACCTATTGTGAAACAAGAAAAGAAAGAAATAATATGAAGATTAATTAGAGGCGTATCTGAAAATACTCACATGTATTTCTCAGGATTTTCAAGAATAGAAAACTATGTGGCTTGATCATCACTTAAATCCCTCCTTCTTTATACTTGTTCTGAAAGATAAAAAGCGAAATGAAGCTTTGATTGATGTTTTGCCCATCCTATTTCTGGCATCTGAACTGTAGAGTTGCTTTGCTGCTCAGGGACTGACTAGGAAAAGTGGACATTAAATGTCTAGTTAAAAATAGCTCTTATAAAACAAAGAAAATTCAAGTCAGATGTGTAGGAACATCAACAAAGGCATGTGGCTTAACTTAGATGCTGCTTAGGACTTTCCTTAAACTTTTTATACAAAGACTCAGATGGTTCTATTCTGACCACTCTTTCTTCTATATCTGAGAGTTAGTATGAAAAAATCAAAAGCTGTAAAACTGTCCCCTTAGCTAGTTTTATTTTGTTTTGTTTTGTTTTACTTATGTGACAACTATTTTCTTCTTCTCTGAAAAGAAATACTTATAAAAATTGGTTGGTTTTTTTAATCTGAGTAGATACTTTTTGAAATTCAGCACTAGGATATACGTTTATTCTATGCAAGTTATAGTATTGGAAATGAATAAGTATTTTCTCTTTGTGATGTTGGTTTGCCTGGGTGGATCCACAAGAGCAGTTCACTCTTGGGAAGGGAGAGTGAAGCTTACTTGTTCAGCCATTTGTATACTGGGGCAGAACCTGTTCATGGGGTGGGAGAAGGAAAGAAAGAAGAGAAAATGCTTTCCATAAGAAAAAGAAAAGATGCTTGAGGAGACTTAGAATGAGCAATACCTGTGCATATTGCAGGCCCACAGGCCACATGCCCTATGCACTTGCTGTGGCGTGCTGTCACAACCACACACACATGTACTGTCTCATGGATTGCCCTTTCTTATAAGAAGTGGTCTTACTGCATGTGTTGAATTAATTACATAGGGAAATATGAGCCAATGCCTAGACTCAGTCTGGAAGATGGTGGCTTCTGATCTTGTTCCTAGTCTGAGAAACACAATAAAGTGCATGGTTCTGTATGCAGATATTTTAATGAGCCTTGGGAGTTTGCCATCTTGAGCTTAAGCCTTGCAACTGTTTTCATATGGAGACCCTCCAAGAACTTAGAGCCAAACCAGGGAGCCAGTCTCAGTCTGTGTCATCTGGTCAGGAATATAAAGCACCCCTGTGTGGTGGCATATATTGCAATGCAGATTGCACTGTATTCGTCAGCAGTGGTCTGGGCCAAGTCTGAAAATTATTCTTTTTGCAGCCAGGCTCAGCCTCCAAGAAGTGACATACCAATCCTAGAAGCCTGCATTATACCACTATCTTCCTGTGCACATAATCAGAGACTCCTGTCAAAAATCTTTTTTAAGGGTAACATGGAATCATATGGAAAGCCTATTAACTCACACAGAGTTCTGTTCAGATGACGTGCATGTGGACTCTTTCTGTCAATGCCTCTCATGTCTTCGATTTGCATGACAAAGTATATAATTAGTGATTAATCGATCATTTCTCACATTACAGTTTTCTTCAGCCAACACTGCAGTTTACAGACTGCAAATCATAGTTCACTTGCAGGAAGGATGATGAGACTACAGAAGCAGTGCCAATCTCCTAAATAATGGAATGAAAAAGTTGTGTTGTGTTGAAGATCCAAGAGGGTTACTGGTACAGAGAACTGGATGCTATTTTCCTTAACTGAAATATTTATACATTTTTATAACACTATCAGAGAAAGCTGAAGAGGCTGAGTATTCTTCTCTGGAAGAAGGTTTGGCACACAACTTAAATGAGCCAGGGCAAAGGCCTGCAGCATGGCTCTACCTTACTCAAACTTTTTGCCTTGTGAAAATCCAGCTCTACCTCAAGCATGGCTACCAAGAACAATTAGGACATAATTATTGCAGCATAAACTGGTTTCAACTTTAGAATTTTGCAGTTCTGTGAGTTATTGTTAAAATGAGTTTATAAGTATCTTTTGGGTTTGTGGCCATCAGCCCCAGATGACTCTGCTTGTGCACGGGGTTTGGATCAAATGTCCTCCACAACTCTCTTCCGACTTCAGCCCAGCCGTGATTCTGTGATTGAAATGCATTAATAGCAAGTCATATTACAGTTATAAAACCTACAATTTTTTAAAATTCAGAGCAGTGTGGTTACTCACTGTTGAAACTGGTTGTTAAATTGGTGTCTGCAGGTGTAGATGTTATTCCCTGTATATATGCTATGTTGCTTCTGCTACTCTGAGTAAGTTTTTAGGTAAGGATAAACCACTAATTGTACATGCATAAATGTGTCTATGTATGTGTTATTATTTTTCATTATTTGTGGGTAAATTAAAAAAAAAAAAATCAGCAATTTGTGGAAGGCATTGTGTATATTGTGATTTCCTTCCTATAATCCCCCTCAATTTCTACCCAACCAGATTTTTTGGCAACAATAACCAGTGAATATATAGAACCTCCAAGGTTAAAACAAAACAAAACAAAAAGACTGAAGCTGTTAAGTGGAATTCCCTTAAGACATTCCTCTGAGAGAAGATCTGGCAGAAGTGAAAGATATTTTTACTTTTGTGCTTGTGGACAAAACCTACTGTTTCATTTTGTACTGCTTTCCAAGCCCTCCATTTTTGCTGGGACAATGGAAATAACCCTAACTGACAGATGTTCCTATTAAAGTTGTAATAAATCCTTAAAAAACATTGCTAAGATAACAACATCACTATTCTGTGTCCTTTGAAGTATTTGTTAGACACACCCATAAAAATTTAAATTGAATACAGACTCTACCACCAAATGAGTTAAGTTGTAAAAGAAACTTTCATTCTTTTCCAGAACCAGAAGCAATTTTCCACAGCTCAAAGCATTTCAGCAGACATAATGAGGGTATGATATTAACCAGTCAATTGGACTAATCTGAATGACTGTCAGTACTCCCAGCAAAAGAGGCCTTATTATAGTTACAGCTATTACACTGCTGCAGTTACAAGGTTACTTAGAAAGCTGAACTCAATCAATCAGAATATTAGAGACTGAAATGCCAAATCATCAAACTGCAAGCCTTAATATACCACTTAGAAATGGTGGGATGAGGAAGAGGTCTATATGAACACTTAGAGAGCATAGGATCTCTTTGACATAATTCTACTCCGTATTCTGAGCCACTCATTCTTCTGAGTTATATGTGGGAAGTTCCTGTGTGTTTTTTCATCTTTCTGGAAGTTTTCTTCAGCTTGCAACTTGCAAGTGACCCTTCTTGCATTATAAGTTCTCATTTAAATGAACTGAATAAAGACTTTGTATTTAATTATTATGGATAATTTTTTTCTTAATTTGACTAATAAGAAAAGTGAAAGAGCTAGCATAAGTGCTGATACTACATTATAGGATCTTGAATCATAATAATCGGGGAACACAGCAGGTTATTTCATTACTGATAAAGATGGCTGTATTTTTTTTCTCTCAAAACATGTTATTGAGTGTATTTTTCATGCATGAAGAAGATTCAACTGTGCTTCATAGTAAGGCCCAAATTAGACAAGACTATTGCCATAATACATTAAACATCTGGAGGCTAGAAATGAAGAAGATCAGGAACACAAAAGAAAAAGATTTTCAGCTTAATACTGGCAGTTGGAATAAAGGAGAACCTGGAGCTGGACTTCAGGTCAAATGAGCTCAATAAAAGAACTAACAAGATCAATAATAAAGTCCCTATGAAAAGGCAAGGCATGAAGAGAAAGACTGCTGGTCCAAACAAAAGGAACTGCTGGACAGACATACTAGACAGAAACACTAGTGTGAAGTGCTCTTTTCACTGGAGTGGACTGACATCTTTCTTTGGCATCCTCATGGAAGTATGGATATTGAGGGAGCCCCACTTCAAATATAATACAGTCAAAGTTCTTGGCTAGAGTTATTTTCCTTCCAATTCATCAAAAAGAGACTGAAAAGAAACCTGGAAGTTCTGCTTTAAGATACAAAAGGATTCAAAAAATATGAGCAGGTGACCTAGCAGAGAAATTTGAACTCTTATACAAGATGTCTGTTTTCACCAGAGACCAAATCAGCCAAAGGCAACTGGAAGCCTGGTACATGCATGATCTGATTTTGACTTTGCAGCTAGGCTTTTAGAGGCTATTTGTCTTTGGGACCTGCTAGTGGATGACCTTACTTGCCTGTCTTCCAGAAAACATGGATTTTAATCTCAAGAATTATATTAGGAACAGTAACAAAGATATTATATGGTAAAAAAGACCAGATATATAGTAAACAAATTTAGTATCTAGTGGATATTCAGGTGTAGTAGCTTAGGACTCTTTTATACAATACTCTCTTTTAATCATAGGTATATGTGAATGTACTTTAGCTGTACCTCAACCCAACTGTTTGCAAACCAACTCCAAACCCATAGTTATATTGCAAGAGTTATATCACATGTAATTCAAAGTGATAAGCCCAGATCAGATTACTAAAAGTAACATTTGACTAATGACCAGTGTACTGTACATCAGCTTCTTGTGTCACTTTGATGACAAGGTACCTCAGCCTCTTTTGTACCAGTCCACTAGTACACAACAACTAAACAAGAGAGTGTTCCAGCTGTGAGACTAACTTTATCTCCTCAGTAATTCAAAATTTCTTAAAAAATATTATATTTTTAAGACCATGAGTAACTCTGACTCTTCTGTTTTGTTTCCATTCCTGCTTTTTCTTCTGCTTCCAATTCTGTTACTCTTCTGTTGCCTCTGGACTTAGCAGTTCCTTCCCTCACTTTAGAATATAAGCTCTAGCTCAGATGGCTTTCACAGAAACCACAAGGTGAACATCCATTTGTCCAGCACCAAGAGGAAAAAAACCTAGGAGGAATCTGTGTAACTGTGAAAGTCTTTGTACATTGGGTACATATACATGTCAACATTTCATACAATTATGTTTACTATAAATAGTTACAGAAAATTTAAAATATTTATATTTATATTAAAGTTTCAATAGATTTTTTTCTATGAAAATAGATATTCTCAATATTTTTATGGGCTACCTTCCAATAACAGATGTTTCAGATATATCAAACTCTGTCAAAGAAAAGCACTTTTTGAGATTTTTTTTTAATAATTGCAAGCTTTGTTTTTCATTTGAGCACAATAATTCCAGTTTGAATGTTTAAACAGATCTATAACATTCTAAAATATTATTTCTTCCTCTAGAAATTGTTGCAAAGCATGATTTTATGAGAAAAAAACATTCCTTGTCCTCACCGGAGACAAGCAAGCATTTTAATACTAGATTCATTTATGATGGACTCTTATAATTTTATAGCCTTATAGTCCACAGAAAGTTTTCTTTTTAAAAGGTTCATCTCAATGTTCATTTTAATTTAGCTCTTCTATAACGGAGTGTTTCTTACTAGAATGTTTACAGTTGGTGCATAGATCAATCATAAACAGGAATTCTAATTCTTTGATAGTTATTCATGCGAGTTCCATTACAGCCACACTGCAGGCAGTGATGCACTTCAAGGATTGTGCTGATGCTGATGTTATAGTGCAGAAGAGCACAGTTTAAATGGTCTGTAAATGTCAGCAGAATCCTGATAGTAAATTATGACCTTGCTATTGACTCCCGAGAACCTTTAGCTACATTTTATGTCATATAATGAAAGTGTAATGCTCCTCAGATCACATAAACAAAAGAGTAGCATAGCTCCCTAAATTAATGAATTAAAGAGAGTATCAGATACTTATCAGAAGCTCTGTGAAGTTATTTGGAGAAGTGAAAGTCATCTTAGGAAAGCAATAATATCCAGTGAGCAGTATTGCAGGAAGTACTAGCATCTGCATCCTTTCAGGAATTAACTTATTTTTAACTTTTTTTTTTCTTTTGGTGTAAGAGTTCAATATACAGAACTGTGAGATTCAGCATATTAAGCTTTCTCCATTCTTAAGCATAAAATTTGAATTCTTGCCTTGCTTTTCATTTATATATTGAAACTTTGTAGCTTTGAGGGGATACATTAATGTCCACGGCAGTGTCTGTGCCCATGAATGAGGTTCAAAGGCAAACTGAATTCAATAATACAGGGTTGATTATGGATAACAGAATCAGAAGTTTGTGCTTGACATATAAGTGACCTTGTAATCTTCTCCTTAGAATTCTTCCCACCATTCCTTCTTCCTGCCACTCTCCTTTATTGTGTTTTAAAATTAGGTTAGAAGGACTTCAGGGCAGAGATCATGTTGTCACTTACATTCCAGGGAAGAGCTTATTTTTTTTTTTTTTTTCTTCACTGGAAATGTATCTATTGTGCAGATCATTTTTTGAGTTCCTAGTCTGAAATGTTGAAATTTCATATGATCCTCATTCACATTCCTTTCATAAGCTTAAGTGGGATTCAAGAAAGTTATATGTTGCTCATTTAACTTCATTTCATAGCAACTAACACAATCTCCACTGGCTTCTTTCTTTTCTCAACATCACCCAAAAATTCCTGCCTCACCTATTTCTTTCATACCATTTTACTTACCGTTGTAAATCTGGCTGAGGTCACAGCAATATAAATAATTTATTTTTGTATGCCTAACCAATCCCAAAATTAATTTGTTCTTTTGTACAAAAGACATAGCTGTGCAAGTGAGCTCAGTAAGGTAGTGCTGGATTGTGTCTGGTTTAGGATAAACATCTTCATATGCTGCTACTCTTTTTGTTTGGAACACAAAGGCCATTCCTTTTAAAAAGTTAGTCTGTTGGCAGAAGAGTACAGCTACAAAGTAAAGGAAAGTTTTTTGAATGTGTCACCAGTGGAGTCAGTGTGCAGCCAGGATAGGATTGAAACTTTGAAATTCCTATTGAAAGCTTTGAAGCATTTGGAGCTTCTCCTTGGCAAATGTTGATACCCTACAACAGGTGTCATTCCACTTTAAAAATAGTGGAATCATTGAGCACCTTTATTGTCTTTATCAAAAATAGCTACTCTCTTTTACTGCTAAAAATGGCTTCTGATGAGTACACAATACTGTACTGCAGATAGTGGGTAGTATTTTAGAGTCCATAAGGATACTGTGTATTAAAAATAAAGAGCTCCTTCTAATACCAGGAAAATTCAAGTTATGCCTACATTTCTTGTGTAGGCTACATCAGAAGAAAGCTAGGAACAAATCATAAATCAGTATTGATTGAAGCACTCAGGAAGGTCAGAGAACCAAAATGTTGAGAATTTGACAAGTGTGGTCAATAAAAGAGGCAAATCCCATTTGACCATTCAAAACAACCACAGTCCTTGAAATATTCACTGGAAACTTAATCAGGTTTTTAAAAAATGTCTTACAGAAGCATTTTTCAGACCCTGATGAGCTATTGGCTTTCCTCATTAATAACTAATATAAGGATGCTGACATACTTTGGTTACAAAACCCTGGCCTGCTAATGAAGCAAGGTGGAAGCAGAGAATTAGTGAACCCTTCTCAAGCTGTTCCCTGTCCTTGTTGAGTTCAGGCATCATGTGGGTGAAAAAAAAGTCTTAAAACATCTGAATGGGGAAGCAAGATTTTAGTCAGAAAGTTTTGTACATTCCTATGAAACCTGGACCTACTGTTTCTATCCAGCTGCACTGTTCAGTGCATTCACAGCAGATCAGGGCTCTGCTGAGCTGGGAGACCATGACCATGACCTGTGCCCATCTCACTGCATCTACATCTTTACACAGTTTCTGGTCCAATGCTGTGTTCACCTTACAAACCATGTAAAACCATTATCCTTTATGTATTTAAGTACCTGCTTAGGACTCACTTTTATTGAGCTGTTTATCAGAGGTTGATCACTATCAATATAAGGATGCACGAGCATCATGTCATATAGAGAAACTTCTCAAAATATTTGGGTATGGTTCTTATGCTACATCAGTGATCACACTTGTCTAACTATAGATTCTACTAGCAGCACCAGGCAAATACCTGTTGAGACTGGAAACAATTGTTCAAATAAGCATAAGAAAATGTGAATTGATGGTGTTAGAATTGATGTTGTTATTAAACAATACCATCAATTCACATTCTCTGGTATTAAATAACCCAGGAACAGAAGCAGTTAGCACAGACCATCCCCTCTGGTTGCATATATCTCTAGGAGTTTGCATATAAATACATTTACTCAGACAACTGCTCTGGAGCTTTCACACTGATTTGCAGCAGAACGCCTAGAGACAAGTCATATGTCTGAGCTCAAGATGCTGCACACACAGTTTGCTGCAAGAAAAGACAAGTATCTTCTGCTTTATCTTCACTGAAGGGGAAAGGCATAAAATAGTCATAGAACAGCTGAGGTTTAAAGGGATCTTGAGAGGTCATCTGGCCCAATGCCCTGCTGAAAGCAGATCTAATCAGATCAGGTTGTTCAGGGCCAGTCAAGTTTTCACCACCTCTGAGGAGTGCCCCCCACAATGATTATAGGCAGCTAGTGGCTTATGAACATACTGATATTTTTCTCCCTTATATCCAGCTTAAATTTCTCATGAATACAACATTCCAGTTGCATTCAAACAGGACTTCATAAGTTCTACTGTGAACCATAGAATTAAAAATTAGTTTCCCAGTTTCAATACTTTTATACCAGATTTTATACTATTGCAAGATTTTTCATATTACCAAGAGATTTACAGACTTTGAATATATGCCAAATTTTGTATCAGAACTTTAAATCTTTAAACCAAAGTTTTTATTCCTGAAATAGAGCTTGCACATGCTTGGATTCAGTCCATGTTCTAACAAGCATGAATTTGCTGATTGAAGAAAACCTCAGATATTTCCCTGCAGCTTTTGAAAATGCACCATGTCCAAACGAGATAGAAAAAAAAAACCAAACCCAGCAGTTGGAACCTGGTTATTAGAGTAACCCTGGGTGCATTTTGTACTCATATTTCTACCTAAACTAGAAGAAGAATATAATTTGTCCTTTTTAACTTGCTTCATGTTCTGTTAGGCAGTTTAATGGCTCTGATGCTGACAAGTCAATCAAATGGAAACCTTTTTGGTTTAGCTTTTTAATTATTACCTTTTTTTGTTTATGTTCACTGAAATGAAATAGAAAGGAACTGCAAAACTATACACCCTTGAGGCACAAAAGAATTCTTGTGAAGGGGTAATATCTTTGGAATAGTGTACTGAGTGTTAGCAATTCTGGGCTGTGCTGAAACAATTCACCACTCTAGTCAGAAAGAAGATTAAAACCCCCCATGTGCTATTAGAGCTGACCAGTGACATGTCCTCCTACAGGCAAGATGCACGTGTAGGAGGCAGTAGGACTCTTCTGTCAGTCACAGCAGATGGGAGCAATGAAGTGATTTTATGACATGTGAAAAGATGGACAGAAAAACTGAAATGGCAAAACATTCTTGCTTTTCGTGAAGGGCAAGAGAATTTATTTTTAAGGTTTTCTAATCATTGGAGCAGGTTTAACAATCCCTAATGCATAACTACAAGTAGTAGCTGCAATTATAAAGAAAAACTTGATTGTCTGTCTTCTGAGGTAACTGTGTTGATCTGTGATTGCAGAGTACTGAAGGGATCTCTCTCATTCAATATTAACATATTAACTATAGACACTATGGGCCTCTGCCTGGTGAAACCACCTCCTCATGCCAAACTTCAAACCTGCATGTTGCTTTTGTCTGCTCACAGCCATCTGATGGTTGCAACCAGCAAACACTGCCAACATTGTGCAAAATATTGAATATGGATTGTCACTTGATAGACTAAGTCAACGATCACAGTCAGTTTCTGGGATGTGCTGCCCAGCTCTCCCTAGATCTCAGCACTACAGTGAATTTTAGTTATGCAATAAGACTCAACAGAGCCCCTTTACTGACTTTTTTTCCATTCCACCGATGAGAATGGAAATAGTCAAAAGCAGTAGTTTCAAGATCTGAAGGAAATTTTCATATTACACTTTTATCCTTAGCTGAAAGCCATGATTGGACACTACTTTGCCCAATTTAAAATGGTTTTGATATCCATGGTTATTGTTTTCGCAACACCAAAGCTATGGGGGAAATGTCTTTTTTTGACTGCAAACTCAGCATACAGGGTGAATCTCTTGAAGTGAATTTACACTTGTTGACTTAAAACCAACTCATGGATCACACTTCCCCTGAGTTTGAAGGCAAAAGTGAAAACCATTAACTTACAAGTACTTTCCTGCCCTGCCCTGCCTTGTCCTGCTGTGCCCTTCTTCAGTCAAATTATTGGAATTGATATATATTTTTTTTATTTCAGTCAACAAAGGTTCTTTTACTTGATTTTGCTTAGATATTGGCTTACACAAAAACCTTAACTTGAGTATTACTTTGAAATTATTACATAATCTCCTTTCTCATCAAGTCTGTAAAAGTATGGAGTATTCTGCCTCTGTGCCTTCAGATAAAATCCTATTTTGTAATGATAGTTCTAATTTAAATTTATGATGGTGACTAGAAATATTATATCATAGCCAACCTTTTAGTAATATTCTTCATTCCTCTCTTATTCTCAGCAGCAGCTCTGGCATTCATGGTCTACTTAACATTTCATGCCAGTTTCATTAAAATGGCATCCAGTTGCAAAGTACAAAATTCAGTTTCAAACTTTAGTGCCCAGAAATTTTGTTCAAATGTGACCACTATTTCTTGTGCATGTTATCAATTTTCAAATTAAATATTTGGATCTGAAAAATAGTCCCTAGCTTGTGAAAAGGGAGGTGTGAAGGCAAGTAGCTCTTTCATCAACACAGGGTTTTACAGTGCGTCAGTTCCTGCTGATTTTCCTCTTTTACCCACAGGCTCAATATGGAAATTCTCCTTTTGAGGTGCAACAGAATTTTCTGCTAGATCACAATAGAAAAGTTTACAATGCTCTGGGTTTTTTTTGGGAAGTAGGAGAACTAGTAATACTTTTATTGTAGGCATCTCCAAAGGTAGGTGTGTGCCATAGTATTTGATGTTCTGGAAAATACCTGTTCTCTCTTTTCAGGCTGCACAGATTCTTTTTTTAAAGAGACAATGTACACAGGTGAGCAGATGAAACATAGAGTACTGTCCAATTGCCAAAAACTTATAAAGAAATTCCAAGGTTTAGAGATATGTTGTGGGAACTGGAATAAGAAAGATATGAAAAAAAAGGCAAAATAAGAGCAGACAAGCGATACCAGAATAAGATTAGGAGAACCAAGGAGAAAACACAAGTCTTGCATAGAAAGATGAACAAATGAACAGATTGAAATATTTAGTTGCCTTGCTGCTATGACAGCAACATTATTTCACAACGACTAGATAACACAGAATAGAATTGCAGGATGACTAGTAAGAAATGTTCCAAGAGTCCTAAGGATAATGTTCATGATGTGCACTTGTAATTAAAAGGCTGAGCTTCAAAATATCTTCTGTGATTTTAGAAATCTAATCCTGAGCCCTGTTGCAGTTCTTCAACTGATGTCCACTAAATAAAAACCAAAACAGAAACAATAAACCATTCATAACCAGCACAGAGAAGATAGGACATGTTAATTATACTAAATTCCATTTCATACAGGGTGCTTTTACATCTGAAAAATATGTGGAATGTTTTTCCACACGTTTTTCTTGTGGTTACTTTTGCATTCATGTATGTGGACATACATTAAGTGGACATAAAACATTCTCTCATATATTATCTAAATTTTTCTTGCCATAAAGAGAAGACAGGGTGTGGAAATTTTTATATTTTCAGAAGAACAACTTTTTCTAAACAGTTTTGAAGAATCTTGTGCTCTCTTGAATATGTAGTTGCTAGTTAAATACCCTGGAAAAAAAACACTTGACCATGGTCTCATCTCCTTCCCTTTCCCCTTCCCTTTCCCCTTCCCCTTCTCCTTCTCCTTCCCATCTTTAGAAATCTGTTTATAAATTACATGAAGATCTTTTTGCATAACAACTTGGATCAGAATCATTCTGACAGAGAAGAGAAATATCTGAATTTGTAAAGACCTCTAAATGATGAAAAATCAATTTACAAATACTTATTGAAAAATTATCAGAAATCTTTAATGCAAAGCTGGTTGACTTGTCTGTAATACAGTTTTGGCTCTGATACAATGTTACAGACAGACCAAATTCATTTATTTGTTTATAAGAGCTGACTAGATTTATTGTGAACATTCTAGCGGGAAAGCAAACTAGATTTACATTTAGAAAAGCAATGATTTGTGTTTGCACAAATAAGTTATGTAGTACCATATCTCAAAATAGGAAACATAAGAAACTGTTTCTGAAGTCTTGAGAACATTTCATTTTTAATTTTGTAATCATTAGTGTGGCATGTCCTTTATTACTTCTGGTTGATGATATATTTTTATTTGGAAATGGGTATAAAACATGAAAAGAATACAAATCATGAAAGTGTAAAAATAGGTAAATAGTAATCATTTAAGATGAGAAAGAATATACACATAAATTTCAGAAATCTGAAGTCTACTTTTTAAAAATGGGAAGTTTATGGGAATGAGGCTATTAAATGTAAAATTAATGGAAAACCTGGAAAAATGCAGAGAATTTTAGTGGGCTATTATGGATCACCTTGATTCTGCCTTTCATGTGTTTTACACTCGGGAGATGCCCTGTCATATTTTGTGGTGACATTTTCTTGATTTTTAAAGCACCCATAATACTTTTGCTTTGCCCATTCTTTATTAGTGAGTTTCTATGGGCACCTTTATCTACTCACCTATGATCTTGACCTTTTTGGCTTTTTCAGTAACGACTAGGTCTTGAAGTTATCTTTAGTATGTTTTTGGCTTCTTAACCCTACTGGAGAAAATATTTCTTGTTTATAAGTATACTGGGTCTTTTAACTCACTTTTATAAGTGATTTATCATGTTAGGGTGTCTAATAGCATAAAGCCTGCTTGGCCCCTCGTGTGTCTCTGGTGCCCTGGTGCTGCTTTGGGATCCTCCAGGTAATCAAACAAATTTTCTCTTTGCATTTCAGCCTGGGTTTGTGGTTGTTCTGGCCACCTGCCCTTGTGACTCACGCAAACCCCAAAATTACAGAAGAAAAACCCCAAACCCAAGCCAATCCACAGTCCATTTACTTTATTGCAACAACATAAAAGAGAAAGGGAATTCTTTGCTATCTAAAAGAAGTCAAGAAGACAATGACTGTAACTGTGAATATTCCTGTAAAAGCCTTCCTGACAGTAACCTTTACCAGAAAGTTCAAATAAGAGTGGATATAAATTATTAAGCAGGTGCTGTACCACAGCCAGAATTTAGGATACTTCATAGAATTTTCTCTTTTTCTTGTACACACTTCATCTTAAGATTGAAGCATTTTGAACAGGATGATTTTTCTGTGCAGTGTCTAACACAGCAGGGGCCTTTTCTGTGATTGGTATTGTGGTAGTTATGAATCAGTACTAATAATCTTGACTAATATTTGCCTTGCTTAGGATTAGGTATGGTATAAATGGCATTTCCATGGTCTGTTTTCAGAGTCTGATTTTCTGTTTTTCATTCTTTGACTTCTAATCTACTTGCACTACCCTTTTTATTTAGGTTGTTCTTTCATAACTCTTAATTTCCAGAACAGTGACAACAAAAGGAGTGGGAAAAAAAAAAGCATACTGGAATCTATTTTAAAGGCATAGAGCAAAATGCCTTTTACAAGTCTTTACAAGTCATGCCTATAGTGCAAATAATGAGTAAGGAATGTATGATAAGAAATGTCTCATTACCACAAATCAAAACCAGATATACAGCTGGTAAATTACAGACAGCACATTTTATTAGTGAGAGTTTTCATACTTTGTAAGCTCTCAAGTTAGATTTTGCGTGAACCAAAATAAAATTTTTTTGATGTTTAATTTTTTTCAGCTGAGTAAACTAATGCTTAGTGAAGGTTCATGATTCTCTGAACTTTCAGATGATGGACTGTGTCTGCTTTTTGAGGTTTTTTAATGTTTAGTTTTTTTGTTTTGTTGGTTTTGGTGTTTGGTTGGTGTGGTGGTGAAACAGCAGGCCAGAGGCCTTACAAAACTGAACCCGACTTGAGCGGACGGAAGCCGTGAGAAAGCTGACTGCTCTCAGTGAGAACAGGGTCCTGCAGCAGTGAAAAACAACTTGTTTTCCTTGAGAGCAGCTCTAGGACTATGGAAAACAACTTATGCTTTCCCTGAGAAAGGACTCTAGGACTGCAAAAAACACCAGCCACCTGTATAACCTGCTTTTTACACTGTTAGGGAGAAAAATGAAAACTATATGTCACAAACAACTCTTTCTGCACGTACACACCAGGGGATTGAGTGACCAATCAATACAGGGTAACAACTTGTTACTGACCAATTGGGGATAGACAGGGGATATTCTTTAAAAACTCTATATAAAGAGACATGTGAATAAACTGGGATCTTTCCTTCATTGCTAAAATCGGGGCATTGTCAATTGATGACACACAAGCAAGCTTCTTTGCTTCTTATTCACATGAAAAAAGCAAGGTCAGCAAACTAGAATGATCATGTCCTAGAGTCCCTAATAATTAAAACAATGCAATTACTGTTTAAAAGCTGATTGTGGCAATTGCATATCATTTCCATTGCAGATCATCTCATCAACCATAAACTCTAATATGGAGGTAAGTGAAGAAGAAACTCATTTAGAGTAGGTACTTGCTCTGTATGTCCTATGAGCACAATCAATTTCCAGTGTCCTCAGGTCTTAAAGATAACATCTGTTTTTTGCAATTCACTTGATAATTCATTAGTAAAACTATTTCTGATGAGAATTCATGGACTCCCACTAGTCTTTTATTCCTTTGGGCTCCAGACTTCATCTGATCTACCTTATCTGATCTTGAGATATGTTGAGATGTCCTCAGTTTTCACTTCCCACCTAGTAACTTTGTGCATAAAAACTTCACTTTAGCAAGAAACCCCTTGCAACAGACACCCATCAAAGCACAGCAGATATTTTTGGATTAGGGAAGACACATTTCTTGCCATGTATATCCTGTCTAGATAAACCATGAAGTTACGTCAGTGTTGGTATAAAAATTGTGATTGATATTTCTATAAGCGAGAACATTAATAGGGAGTCACAGTGTGGTCATCTATATAGTACATGATAATTTATTTAGTGAATCACAGAATTATAGGATACATCATTGAGGAGTACACTGTTCTTCATGGATTGTACAGACAGGATCTTTAAATCACCAAAAGATCAAGAGACCCTTCTGGATCATCTAATTTATTTCTTGAGTAGGTATTAATTAAAAAAAAAAAGCTCATCCATAAAGAAAATTAATATTTTTCAAAAAGAAAAGTAATATTTTTCATTAATCAGAAGAAATCAGTGTGATTTTGTGCATTTTGAAAGCAGGGTTAACATCTGTTAATTTTGCAAGAGAAGCAAGAAGGTAGAAAGAGTTACCATCTTGGCCGGTTTTTTTGCTTTGATAAATTATGCCTTTTAATAAACTTTAGCCAAAGCTCTCAAGTTTTTATTCCTTTCTTTTTAAAGTCCAAAAGAATAAGATTAAATGCTTACAATTTTACCTTCTAAAATGCACTAAGTGCTGTAAAAAAATGTTTCTTATTAACTCCCTTAATGCCCACTTTTTCCGCAGAATCTGTTTAGTTATTTGTGGAAGTCCATGAGAGCTGCCCAGAAGTTTTGCATGGCCATGCATGGTCCAGATTCCAGAAGCATGATCAGACTAGGGGCCCTGTCAGATAAGTCAAAGGAAACTTGAGAGACAGGCAGTCTTTTATTACCATCCTCACTTCTCTGTTGGGTAGGAAGCAGTGTTTAGTAAACAGCTCTTTTCTGAGCTAGATGGCAATGCATAATATTTTCTATGCCAGCATTAATTAGCTGGAAATGTAATAAGTGTTCTCACAAGTCTACATGAATACACATTTTCTACATGAACTACAGGAATACTTCAGTTCCAAATTTTTAAAAATCTCGAGAAGGTTTATGAGTCACTGGTGTAAATAACTAATAACATTTTTAATACTGAGAATTATTGAAGACAGTAGTACTGTATACTGGTATTTTTGGAGTCTAAATGGGATGAACTGGGCAATTGTCTATCTTTTTATTTGATTTTAAAGGCCATGAAAGGACTTAATTTTAGCATTTAGTCAGTAATTATAGGCAGCAGTAACAATAATTGGTGCCTTTCTAATGTGGTGTTATGGATAATATTGTTACCAAGGTATTCTAGGTGAAATAAACCCTCTTAGGACAGCTTCCCACCATCTGGACAGGAGCTTCTCATAATTTGAATTACTAGTTGCCTTTTTGTAAATACAGTTGTAATCTTAACTACAAAGATGTAACCAAATCATGACCACTCAAATCTAAATTTGCCAAAACTTCAGAGTATGATCTCTCACTCATCAATTCTTTCTCACTTTCATTCTCTTTTACAACAACTTGATAATTAAGTAAATGGGGTGTATTCAGTGTCCTATTCAGATGAAAAAGCACAGAAAAAACACACAATAGTTCACTGATTATCCATTTCTTCAAAATCACTGTATAATAAATACATTAAGTTATTGCTATTTAAAGTATGCAATGGGAATAAGGTCAATTTTTCCAGAGAAAATCATAAACATATACCTCTGCAAGAAAAACTGGATATGCATCTAATATATTCTCCTAAATTCAATATTTCATGGTAGGAAGTACCACTTTTGATGGTAGGTCTTCATGTATCTGAAGATTATCGTTTGGGAGATAAGGCTTGATAGACTGCAACAGGATATAAGACAACCATTTTCAACACTTCATGTAAAAGAGAGAATATATGTAAGATACTACAATTTGAATTTCACCAGAATTTTCTATTTCTTACAGATTCACTTCATTCTGTATTCTTTCTTAAGGTGCTTTTCCTCATACATAATGAAAACCCAAAACTGGGGCCATTCCTGGCTCCACTCTCACCCACCAGTTTCAAGGCAAACTGGCAAGATCCCTTCAGAAATCCCACAGACAAGCCGGGCAGCAGGGCCATGCAGATGCTGGGCAGCAGTTACCCAGTTCCTTGGAAACTCTTGTTGCTGGAAACTTTCCTTCCACTGAAACAGTTTTGCCCCATGAGCACATATTTTTGGAAAGTATTTGATTGGTGTAATAGTTATTGTCTGAAACAGCTGCACATTGTGACTGTGAGACTGAATTCTTCTCCCCAAAAGTCACATCTGCCAAGATGTGGCTGTTCAAAATGTAAAGGAAATTTCTTTTCAGCCCTTCTCTGTAACTAGATACACTGGTAAACCAGAGAAGTCTTAGAAAAACTTTGCTTATTTCAATTGTTCAAATTATTGCTCTTGTTAACTTTCTTGAGAAAACTCAGAGCAAAAAAAAAGTTTAAGAACTTGTTCTTATAAAAAAGAGGATGGGCAAGGGACATGATATAAATAGCAGCCTGGGGAAAAATCCTTTTTTTGGTGGAAAAGTAGCTCCTATGGGGACATGTGAGTGAAAATTTGGAAGGCTGTGAAGGTGTTGACTCCTACAAAGTAATATTGCTGGGATAAATCCCAGGCAAACTACAAGAGAAAATGAAGTGGCAAACCAGGAAAGAGCTGGACTTGACAGGCCCCATTCTGTGCTGTTTTTTCAGTGTCTGTGATGGCAAGAATGAAGAATGAATGAAGAATGAAGAATGAATTCAGGAGAGACTGAATGGACTAAATGTTACTTGAAGGTCATGGTGGAAATCATCCATGATGAGAAAAATTTGAATTTAAGTTATTAAAAAAATCCCAAAGGTAGGTATCTGATGCAAGGAGTTTCTTGAAAGACATCACTTGATTCAACGAGTACCAACTCTTCTGATTTTCCACTTTTTCCACCATTTAAAACCCCGGTTTTTTGTTGTTTCTTGAGCATTCCTTATTTAATTGTAAATACATAGCATTGTCACCTACTAAATACAAATAATATTTTAGACATTCATTTCTTTCCCTTAGATTTTAATTGCTTGACAAAGTTATTTGAGCCTAGTTTTCTTCTGTCAAGACAACTTACACTATTGTGTGCCAGATGAAAATATAATGAAAAATATTTAACTTGCATATTTTACACTGCAAAAGCTGGGGTAGGCTCTCACTTATTTTCAATGTTTAAAATGAAACAATTTTATGGAACTTTTTTCTGATTCAAATGATAGACTCATGAACAACTCAAGTTGGTAATGAGTAAGATAAATTGCCATCAAGATAGAGATCTCTTCATTTTGCTGACTACATTAGTGGAATTGTTCCCTTGATTGTTTTTCCACTGAAAACAAGAATGTTTGTTCATTATACATCTATTATGAAGAGAAAATTCCTCCAACAAAAATTTCTTATGTTTTACTTGTTTTGCTGTGTTTGTGACAAGCAAACATAATTTCTCTTCTATTTTGTTTGCCAAATGTGTCAGGGGCATGCATTTAGATAAACTCATATATCAAGAAAATGGCTGGATTCAAGCTTTGCGAAGTTTGAGTGCAATAATTTTAAAGAGGAGTGGGACAGTACTTTGGTAAACTTACAGTAGAAATTTTTGAAACCCAAATTGCTGCAATGTGAAAATGCAGAACCTGAGGAGGCTCCTCTAAATTATGCTAGTAACAGAAGTTGGACCAATGATCATCTGCTTTTCCCTACAATTGTCCTTCAAGCTCTAAGTTGATGGCCTGACACCAGGCAGTAAAACAGAGACAGACCTGAAGGAAAGAGAAGGAAGGAGATTCACAGAATCATCAGACTGACTTTATCACAAAGATGATGGGTGAGTTTGTGCTCACAGCTGAGGTTATCAAAGGTAACCTAGAAAGGAAAAAAATTCCAGACTTTTACAATAGATCAATAGAAACACTGTAAAAAGGAGCTACAGGATGAGCTGATGGATCCTGAGAGCTAGAGGGCAGCCAGGATAAAATGAAATTACAGAAGACAAAGGACAATGAGATTAAAGAAAACACTTGGTTGAAACCCAAAAGCAAGAGATTGAGGACAATGTGCTGGTTCCAACATTTGGTTGCAAAGTGTGCAAAGGACAGAATCTAGATTGAAGATGGAAAGCAAATACACAATTAGACATGGTTAAACATGTAATTATCTAAACCTAAGCTAATATTTTGAGATTGATATTTGAATCAGTGAATAAAAAGAACCAAATGAAGAAGACAGCTTGATTTCATTTTCTTATTCAGAGGTTTAAAGATTGAATCCCCTTATTATTGATCATCATATAGATGACCAGTTGAGGCTTGGATAACTGTCAACTATGTCTCTGATTTGTAATATCAAGGAAAAACTCAAATGGAAGGTGCTCCAGGCAAGTGAGAATGATTTATTTATTGTGTTCTCAGAAAAAGACCCCAAACCAACATGGTGCAGAAGCTGGAGTCACAAACAGAGTGAGCTCTCTCTTTAGAAAGTATATTCTGTAATAGAATTTTTTTCTTTTCTGGACCTGGAGGGCAGCTTTATACCCAATATGTGCTATTGTGAGAGTGAATAACAGCTGAGTCTCACTTAGAGAAACAATTCCTGTCTGGTGAAGCTTAGCTTTCTGCAGAACACTGTAAAAAATTGTTGCAATGTTTACACTCTCACTGAAAAAAATTAAATTGTTGTGTCACTCTTGCAATATTCTTCCACAAAACTGCAAGTTTAGGCTGGTACAAATATTCTAAAGGGAGAATAGTTTTATCTGTCACTAGATGAGTGCTAAAAAAATTCAAAGAAGAGGAGGAGGTGAGAACATGGGAGGGAAACATGGTGACACCAAGGTCAGTGGAGAAGGAGGGTTGGACTTCTCTCCTGGAGCAGCAGAAGAAAATCTCGGGGATGAACTGACCAAAACCCCCACGGCCTGTCCCCTGTGCTGTTCGTGGGAAGGAGGGAGGGGCTGGGGTCAAAAAAGTGTTCTAAGGACTTATTTTACTCCTCATTATCCTCCTCTGATTCTGTTAGTAATAAATTCACTTTGCAACCTTAAGTTGAGCCTGTTTTGCCTTTGGAGTGTTTTGCTTCCTGGTCCTTATCTCAACTCATGAATGCTTTGTTTAACTCTTTTTTCTCTCCTCTACCCAGCTGTGGCAGGGGAGAGTGAGCAAGAGACTCTCGTGGGTGTCCAGTGTTGGGCCAGTGTCGAACCATGACAACAATGTATACAGAAATAGAGTCTTTGTTCCCAGCACCTTTGTGAGCTTTCGTTTGTCTATTTGCATGCCAGTCTTGCGTGAGCCAATATATTCATGCAATTGATAAATCAATCCCTCTAGACATTGGAATTCTTTAGGCACACTTTCAGGTACAGCTTGTATTCAATTTATAGCAACCTGCCACTCTAGAAACAGTGCAATCAGCATCCTATTTAATGGACTCATTTAACTAGGATTCTCTCTCTTTCTACTTCTCGTTTTCTTTTTACAGAGAGGAAGTCATCCTTGACAAAAATAAAAAGGAATGGACAGTCTGCATTTGCAAAGTTTGAACAGCACTTTTTCAGTGGTTAGTTTGATCACTCACTTAATAAAAACAATATGGCTAGTATTGTCCTAAGTCTGAAGGTGACCTTTCCAACATTTTAAATAAGAGAGAGATGATTTATGGTGATGCATCCCATCCTATTACACTTTGACATATATAAATGATGTGCTTAAATTCTATAATGCATTAATTTGCTCATGTTATCTGTAGCTATTGCACTATTGTACTTGCACCTCTATACTACCCCAATATAAAATTTATTTAGAAATCTGCCTAATTAATAGTAAAACAAACAATGATTTTTTTAATAAACTAATTTCTTTAATAAACTAAATAAGTGAAAAATAACATGTATAGATATAAATAAAGTATTTTACATGTGATTGGAAACTCTTATTTCCATTAAGTATTTCATAGTGACAGAATTTCAATAATTGTATTAAAATGTTGGACCTTAAATTCCTCACAGGTATTTACAAACATCAGGAAAAAAAAAAGTATCATGAAATAACACTATTTCTTCTTTCCTTTCTTCCTCCATTTTCTGAACTAGGAAGTATAAGTGCTGCAGAGCTACAGAACCACAGCATGCTGAGGTTGGAAGGCTCCTCTGAAGGTCATCTTTTCAACCCCTCTGCCCAAGCATGGCCACCTAGAGCTGGCTGTGCAGGTCTCTAGTCAGATAGTTTCTTAATATCCCCAAGGATGAAGACTCCACAACCTTCATGGTCAATCTGTGCTAGGGCACAGTCAACCTCACAGTAAAATCTGAGGTTTATAAATGTACAGATACTGTATATATTGTCAGGAGAAATTTACATGGATCAGCATAGTTAGGTTTCATCGCAGGATTTTTTAATAATGTGCTTTCATCTGTCCTTTAGCAGAAAGAATATCCCTGGGTTTTTTTCCTCAATGTGTGCATTTTCTGTGACTCACAAAACGTAGCTGCAATTTTGCTGTGAAAAAAACGCTGAACATGACCACCTTCCTCTTGGTTCCTGAAGTTTCCCCGTATATTTTTTAGCTGAATAGCCCCAGTGTTACCTTATGGTGTTGGAATTTATGAATGCATAAGATATCTGCCTGTCTGCTTCTTTTGTGAGTAAAGGGGGTGACAGGATTGCCTGGGATGCTTTCTGTAGCCTCAGAACTGTTGCAGCTGTAGGGAGACGGTGATTAAAATTACAAAGGTCTTCAGTCACTTGGTTCAGAGGACAAGGCACGACTTCTTCTGTGACGGAACACTGGGTTGTTGTTTTGTTATTTTCTTTCTGCTGTTGCCTTTATTGCTGTATGGTTGCATCTGGGTTCTGGAGAGTGTTTCCTCTCCCTTTAGCATGGCAGGGACCTGCAGACATTTTTCCTTCTTTGCCACATGGGGTATGGGTTGCCTGCTAGGATCATCTAGGCATAACTCAATTCATTAGTCCCCTGCTAATGTAGCTAATGTTGTATTTCAAGTGGCAGTCTGTGCTGAAAGACTTTACATAACACTGAAGAATTCTTTTCTACCTTAACAATTAACATATATACCACATAACTTCTTGATTTTTATATACACCCGACCTCTGTTGTTTTTATCTACCCTCATATTACTTTTCAAAAAATCCCCAAAGTTTTAATATCTTGAAGAAAGAGTTGTATGTTATAGTAATGTATTTTTAAAAGCTTATTTACAGATATGATGGGGTGCTTTTTCCCAGCAGAGATGCTGTTTTCTCTCTGGAATACTGAATTAGTTGCATTATTCTCTCCATGCTCTACCTGATGTTGATTTCTGCTTCTCAGAAGAAGGGAGTTTTAAAGGTATATTTCAGAATGTGTCTGACAATTGCACAGGAGTCTGCATATACCAGTATAGTCATTTGTTGTAAATATATAAGAAAGCTGTTCATACAAATATTCCAGTATGCAGCATCGAACAACTGTCGGCTTAAATTGTATTTAGCAATGGAGATGCTACAGATTGAATACAGATTCCTGAAGTGTTTTCTGCCTTGTAAAGGCACCCTTCTCCCCCCCTAAAAAAAAAAGTAACTAACATTTAGTAACCTTGTGAATCTGTTCTGTTTTATCTGTACCAGAAGAATGCATTTTGGATAAAATCCCTTTCTGATAATGTCCTAGTAACTAGTTTATTGGCATAGGCAGAAACAAAATATGTTGCTGCTTTTGCTTCAAAATGGTTATACATGCATTGCTGATCTCCAGTGTTTTCCTTTTTTATGTGAAAGACTTTACAGACTGAGACACTCTAAGTGTCAAATGTGACTTAAAATTGGACTAAACGAAATTTCATTCCAGTTTTATCATTAGCCTAATGATAAAGACCCTAAATATCTTCCTTTCTCTGCACTTCTGTTTATGTCTCTATCTGATTGAAACCATGAGAATTCTTTTGTTTATAGTGTTCTTTGAGATCTCTGCAAAATAAAAACTCAATCAAAGAAGAATAAATACTATTTGCCACTTATTGCATTCTAGGTTGTGCCCCTCCATCAAAGATTGGCTGCATCCTTTCATGTAGCAGGCGATGCATTTTGAATAGTAATATTAAGTTTCATTATTTTCTTTTGCTTGTCTATTGAAGTGTATCCATCACTATTCATTTTTCCTTTGAATTACAAGAATTAGAGAAAAGCACTGCTATTGTATCAATATTGTGACTATAGTGGTTTTTGTGGCATCCTTCAAGGTATACACATATTAGGACAATTTTATGTCAGACCTGGCTGTGAAGGTTAATTTATTTTACTGAAGTCCAGGTGCCTAGAGCAACGATATCTACATTGAGTTATTTTTCTAAATGGCCTTTTCTTTAGTCAGGAGAAATGAAGAATTTAAAGGCATGAATCATTTGAGCTGTTTAAAATGTCACCTTGAGGATGAGAAGAATTGTGCTCTGGGAATGCCCATTTTTTCCATGGATGGAAAAGGGACTGACTAATCCTAGCATCTGCACTAAATCAGGTTTATCCCTCTTCGTGTGAAGGGCAACATTGCTTGTAAAGTGTCTCGAGAGTAAGTCCTATGAGGAGTGACTGAGGGTGCTGGGGTTGTTTAGCCTGGAGAAAAGGAGGTTCAGGGGGCACCTTATTGATCTCTACAGCTCTCTGAAAGGAGGGTGTAGCCAGGTGGGTTTTGGTCTCTGCTCCCAGGCAACCAGCGACAGCACAAAGGGAAATGGCCTCAAGTGGCTCAGTGGCAGATTCAGGTTGGTAAGGAGGAAGAATTTCTTTGCTGAAAGGATTGTTAAGCATTGGAATGTACTAGCCAGGGAGGTGGTGTAGTCACCATCCCTGGAGGTGTTCAAGAAATGACTGGACATGGCACTCAGTGCTGTGGACTAGCTCATAAGGTGGTGATCAGTAAAAGGCTGGAATTAATGACCCTAGAGATATTTTTCAACTTAAATGTTTCTGTGGTTCTGTGAAGCACACATCATCACTTATATGTAAATGCAATTTCCAGAGGAGGCTCAGCAATACATTTACTCTGAGGGTCACAATCCCTATGAATTAATATATATATGGTTATGCAATTTAAACTGTCAAAAAATAAGATTAAAAAATAAAATAAAATAAAATAAAAAAATAAAATAAATTGATAAAAAAAACCTAGTCAAAATGAATCAGTTATATAATTATTTAATCAGCTGTATCCTAGATCTGGCTTCAAATGTTTCTGTTCTACAGTGCAACATTTTGTACTTCTGAAGTGTCACAGTGAAGAAATATATTAAACAACAGCCAGTCACTTCACTTTTGGTTTTGGGACATTTTGTGTAGCACCTAAAAGAAAAATTAGGATGGAATAAAGAATGAAAAATATTAGTATTCAGCTTACCATTCTTCTGTGGTTGAAGAGTTCTTCCATAGTTTATTGATTCTGCTTCTTTGAAGGGAAGATGAAGCTGAAGAAGCTGTAATTGGAAGTGCCCCAGTTTCATCTAGAATCTGTCAGAAGTTTATCTGCTAATCATGTTTCTTAGAGCTGCAGCCTGCTTGTCCATAGCCTCCTCCCTTGGGAGCTCATTGCCTTTGTAGGTTGCTGCGGTTTACAGGTAATTTCCAGATCCAGTTCAAAGAGTGAGTTGAGGCATAGACAAGTCTGAAATGGCAGAAATCGAGCTATTGCAGAGATGAGCTGGAGGTATCTTCAGGTGTTTGTGTCATATTTCCACTGAAATGACCAACAGTGAGCCAATTTTTACAACCAAATAGAATCAAGAAGAAGGGTCTATTTCATTGGCTACTGGAAAATTGGTAGAAATTATTTATTCTGCAACTTTAATAAAAGCTCTCTTCCCTTATTTATGGTTAGCACTCAACACATAAAATTCAGATCTCAAGCTCCATTTCTGCACACACCAGTCCTTTTAAAATCCCAGACAAATTGTCCTTCCATATGTATATTAAAAAGCCTAGTTTGTGACTCAATGGCTGTCAGCTTTCAACTTCACCTAAAGCAAGAATATATAGCTTTGGTAGAAGCAAATATCAGATGACTAGAAATAACACCTTGGGAAGGAAGCAAGAAAGCATTTTTCTATCAGTTTTAAAGTGAGAAGAAAACTGGACAAATTATTGTCAACAAATTAATGGAATTTTGTCTATGATAATATTTTTATGGCTTAATTGCATTGTCAGTTTACTGTAGCTGATATATATCTAAATATCTGTATATATATACATGTATATGCCTATGAATCCATATGCACTGTGCTGTAATCTATTATTTGTCAGATGGGTCATGTGCTATATAAAGCAGAGTTTAATCTTTCCTCTCCCCTCTTCTGTATTAATCAAGACCTCATTTCTTATTGTGTTTCCTATTTTCTTTCTAAAGGATTAGATTTTTTTATTAATGAGCCTGAAATTCAAGTCCTACCAGTCTTGCTTGTAAATCATTGAGTAGGTGAATGTCTGTATTTTTGTTAGCATATTTATGAAGTGTCGATTTTGATGCTCATTTCAGTGATTAATCATTTGGTGATCTAGATCTAAACAAACACACTCCTTTCCTGTAAGAGCAAATTTTCTGTCTGCCTCTCAAAAACAAAAGAGAGTCACTCACATAAAATTATTGCTTATGTTTTCCAAACCAATCTGAAATACAGAAAGATTTCAACACAGTGATTAGGAAAAGAGGTTACCCTGTAAGGGAGAAAAATAAATCACTGAAACTGATTGCTCCATGCAGAGCATCCTTTAAAAGCACAAATAGGATCTGAGCCAGTACTAGCAGAGAGCATTCTAAGCTGAAGATTATGCTGTTATCATATCATGCACTTGAGAGTCCTCTGGTAAAAAACTTTGGGAACAATTACTCACTGATTTACAAAGAGGATATTAATGTCTTTCAGAAGATGCAGCAAAAGCGTTATTGAATCCCAAGTATCTAAGTTTCCATTAAAAAATAAGGAGCTTCCACTTATCCTCATTATAATGCAGAAGAGGTATAGGTAACAAACAGAAAAATTTCAGAACCATGGCTCAGGATGAGAACATTAATATGGAAAGGCTTTCTTAGTTCTCTGAAGTTAAATTCTGCACAAATCTAGCAGCTGTAATCTAGAAAATAGGAAATTTTAAGTAAATACATGGTTCTGGAAAAAACAGTTCCTAAAGAAGAAATAAAAGTAAAATAAAGCATAAAGAATAAAAAATAAATGTACTTTGGATAGTAGTGAATAACAGTAGGTGCTGAACATCTGTCAAGAACTGAGGATGTTCAGGGAAAATACACTACCTTAAATAAGCTTTCTCTTTGCAGGCAATCATTAACATTGAAATCTAAAAAAACCTAAAAACACACCATAAAAAAACCCCAAACTTACAGCAGCATCAACAAAAAGGTAGAGTATAGCACTCTTACATAGGTGTTTTATTTCCAGCTGTGTTTAAATTGTATTTTTTCCTAAGGCTTTTCCTGTCCACACAAGTCATTCTCCAGCTACATTCTTCTCCAATTGTGTGTGTGGTTTCCACACAAAAACCAGCAGCAGCAAGTGAAATTTGACCTTTTGTTCCAAGTTCCTCTCAGATCCATGACACGTGAGGGAATTTGTTCCTAACCAAACTTGAAAACATGTCTCTGACTTAAAAATGAAACAAGCAGCAGTGAAAAACAACCTCTTCTTGCTTTTTAACTTAATAAGCCCTCCCCCAAACCAACAAAATGATATTATCAAAGCTTAATGTTATCATTAACATTTCTATAGTTATAATTAACATGTCTATAAAGACCACAAAAAAGTAAAAATATTAAAATTTGTTTTACATATATAACTTTCAATACTGACCTTTAGACAACAGAACTGACTATGTTGACCATTTTCTTTTGATATATCTCTGTTTGTTCTCTGGATGTTTTGCTGTTTAAGGTACAGATACTTCAAATCTCTTCTAAAGTGCAGCATGCTGATTTTGTAAACATGGAAGATACATTTAAATAATGCTAAAGGTAGGTTTTTAATTAGATGGACATGGGTAATTTCTGACCATGCCTAGTGGTTGCTATAGCATGAATTCAGAAATCTACACATGGATGAAATGCTTCTCTCCTTTAGAAGTTATACCGTGGGCATACCAAATAAAGTCTGGAGGAACTTTTTTCAGCCATGTAAGTGAATTATTCATGAAGCCATTTGATTGTCCTAGGAATATTTGGAATATAAGCATTCCACAGGACCAGGTGGTTTGTATAGCCAAACAATCCCATGTTTTTGTTTGTTGGATTGACAGGTTGATTTTATGACTTTGGGTGTCATTTTTCTTCATCATAATTCACAGAAGTGGCCTCAGCCTACATCATTAACTTATTCAAAATAAGCTGTAGCTTGGAATCAGTCATTTTGTGCAGCTAATCAGGACCCTCAGAGAAGGAAAGGATGAGCTTGATTAAGATTGCAGATTGAATTTGAGACTTTTTATCTTCATTTCCTCTCTCTGTGACTTCTGGTATTTCTGTCATAACCTTCTGCAAAAATCTTGACTATACAATCTATTGCTTAGTCCTCTGTTCTTTAAAAGAACTGATAATACTCCATGTAGTTAGATTGCAATTATTTTGGTCAATAATTGCTACTTTTTGCATTTAGACTCTAAAACAATAGTATCTATGTAGGATCTATGTATGGTGGTTTTGTTTTGTTGTTTGGGTCTTTTAAAAAAATACAATATTTACATGGTATAAATTGTATTCCATACTTGCACATTTATAATTGGCCAAATTGACTCAGCAATCTCTCATAGTTCATAGCATATTTTATTTTTTCATAACTGAACTAAAATCTGCACCTGAATTCTCTGCACAGCTGGAGATTGTTGCTGTTCTCCCTGCTGTAAAAAGGCTGATGTAGATACCAAATTATGCCATGGGAAAAATTGCACTAAAATAGAAAAAAAAATCATAATTCCCCCAATTAAACAAACCTTAGGGCATTACTAAACTATGCAGATTTTGAGGGGTGTAATGTCAATAACCTTATCCCTATGTCCGAGGATGGACAAGGCACAGCCCCATTCAACTTGTTACCAGGAAGGGATGCCATGGGAATGAGAGCAATCAGAGGAATGTGAGCTATTAGATTCAGTATTTCAGGGAAGGCAATTTAATTTTGGAACCATCTCTCTGTTGGAGGTAACTGTTGCTCTAGGGAGCCCAGCTGCAGGAAAGAGTTTTGATACTCGATTGTGGCATACCCACTAAACTGAGCTTTTGTGTTTGCACTGACTGTGGTACAGGGAATGTGGCAGCTATTTCCATAACAGCACAGCTTACTCCTGGCAGATATTGAATAAACTGTGACTTCTGCCAGAGCTTGTTCCTGTGGAATTCAATTTAGACCCCATCATGAGTGTGAGCAGGTGATTTGGCTGACTCTTCCTGTGGAGATTAACTAGTTACATTAGAGTGCCTGGATACTTCCAATGGGATCAATCAGGATATGTTAATTGCACCAAGATAATTTTAAAGTGGTGTAATGGGAAATTTGTTAACTTGGGAGAAATGCTATATTTTTAACAGTAAGGGGTATTGTTATTATTATTCTTTTGAACAGGTGGTCTAACAGCATGGAAGGAACCATGCCGCTGACAACAAGAGAAAAGAGAAGGATGCAGAGAAATGAACCAGCAGGAAGTTCAGAGTTTGTTTGGATAATTTGAAAAACTTATTAGTGGATGGTTCATCTGCACCAAGAAATACAGTATGCTCAAAATGAAGGGATTGCAGCAGGACTTTATATTGCTTTCTCAATTACTTTTTTTCTTTAGCTTCAGAAAGCTCTAACAGAGGGGAAAACCCTGGATGGTGATGTTTTAGGCAATATTATAAGTTGTAAAAACTGTTCATTTGAAAGATAAAGAGGAAAAAAAAAGTTAATTAAGATACTCAGGAACTGCTGGTGATGCTCTTGTTCTGTCTGATCCTGTCTTCTTAAAACTGAGAACCCACAAAAGAAGAGAATACCCAATATCAAAGTTAATTTGTTCAGCTGATGCTGATTGTTATGAGTACTTAGTACATAAAGACAACATTCATTCAGGGCCACTGGAGCAACTCCCATTGCTAAAGGTAAAACAGATTCAGGGAGATTGAGACATTGTTGAATGCAGCCTCTGATAGAAGGTGAAAATTGCTTATGGTAAGAAGTGGAGGAGAAAAGATTAGAAAAGGTGCTTAAGAAGCAGAGAATTAGAAGCTTTTATGGATGAAATAGGGAAGAATTGCAAAATTAGGTCAGTCTTGGAAAGTGTTAGATGCTCCACAATAAACTGAGGCTCAGCAGTGTGTTCCTTTGGTGGAAGCAACTTTGGGTTAGACCCAGAGGAAATTGCAGTTCCTGCAAAGGACAGACAGAAGCAAATGTGTACTAGGGCTAACTTCAGTGCTAGTGTTACAGCTGCTAGGAGGAGGACAACAGGGAATCTCTCCCCATCTGAGTCCCTTTTTTTCCAAGGTCTATCATAAAGGACAGGTGTTCCCTCCTTGCTGTCTTGTAGAAAACTTATTCTCCGAGTTCTGGGAGTGTTTTGACTGTAAACTGGTTGGAGGTACCAGCTGCTTCCACTCAGATGAGAATTAGGTGCTTCTAACTGTGGATTAGAAAAAAGCTTAAGATAAGCTCTCTGCATTACTTTTTTTTTTTTTTAATTAACCAGTTCAGAGAGACTTTTTTTTCAGCAGGCTCATTATTGCAAATCCAGCGTTGAAGTGATCAAGTGTCTCCATATGTGGTATATTGACCTTGAGTACCCCTGCTCCAGGATCATGGGCTCCACTTTGGCACTAGCAGTTAGCTGACACAGGGCAGGGTGATGTGGTGTCAAACACTTGCACAAGCTTTCTTACAAGAAAGTTATGTATATGGAAAGCTGGAGTTGGAGAGGGCAGCCTAGCAGTTTTGAGACATGAAAGCAGTGGGATTGCTGCTGCTGTTCAGTTTCCTGCTTCATGACACAATTGTGGACGTGGGCTACTGCTCTGTGACATATCTTTCTGCTAGTTCAGCCACAGAACAAGCAATAAAGCAAAAAAAAATGTGGCACAGCAAACAGTGGTGTATGGTTGACAGATTAAACTAAATGGCACAAATTTTAGAATAAAATTTTGTAAATTCAGAAAGTAAATTAAAAAAGCAACAGAAAAAATACTGTCTGATGTAAGCTATTCATTTTCACACTATCAAAATAAATGGTAATTGCACGGTAGATATTATCACCACAAATAATAGCTTTATATAACCCTTAAGTTTTCTATAACCCTTCAGTCCATGCTGAATCATAAGAATTTCTGGAGACTTATTTTAAATGCAGAATAACAAGTTTATATAACTAGTTCAATAATTAGGTTATTTAAATTTCTGTCATTGCCTTGAGTCCAGGTTGGCCATTTTATCTGTAGGGATGCAGCACAATATGGTGCAGTAATGTGGCAGTATGCAAAGTGATTGGAAAGAACAAGGGCATTTTTTTTCTTCACATTCACTATTTGCCTTTAGAGGGACAAGTAGGGAAGAGTCAAGGAGGATACACAGAGTGGGCTGGGGCCAAGGAAATGACAAATATGTCCTGCTTTATGAATGCAATGTGAATGGCAGAGCTAGTCATTAATCACTGGAAATAGGGAGGGACATTTCCAACAGAGGATTTTTATTTATTATGTTTATTCAACTTTTAGAATATTTATCTTATGAGGGGGTAGTCACAATTGAGACTAATAACTCTCATTTATATAAACATATGGTGAAATGTCTATTGACAAGATTATTGAACTGTCCTATAAAACATCCTCTAATAATAATAAAAAAATATTAGAGACTGTTATGACAACCTTAAAAACATGCAGTGATTAAATGGGGTCCTAGAAAAAGTGAAAACAGATCAGGATTTATGAATAAATCAATGGCTTCATCTGTACTGTTGTCTTTATTTATTGGTGTTTATATGTTTGGAATGTTTACTGTAACACAATATATTTGGTACTTCATGGAGATCTATGAAAGTTATTCCTCCTTTTATCACTTTTGCAATTTATTCTGAAGAAATACCAATTCATAGATGTCAGGATCTGTCCATATCAGAATGAAGGTTCTGTTTTTTGAAATAGTTCAATGCACACTGAGATATTTTTGGGGCATTTATTTATAATTATCTCAGTCATTGCTCCTCTAGTGACCCAGGTCCTGCCTCTGTGGTAAATCCTAACATTGTGTCCATTCCAATGAGTGATTTAACTCCTCCTTCAGCATTTCATGACAGAACCTTACAACCTGGGAAGCGCTGCTTCCCTATCATTTTATTAGAGATAATTATATTAAACATTGTGCCAGAATATTAAGCATGAAGGTGCTTAAGGGAAGGACCTATTGTTCTGTACAACTCCGTGAAAGGAGGGTGTAGCCATGTGAGGATCCGTCTCTTCTCCCAGTCAGCTTATAACAAGACAAGAGGAAATGGCCTCATGCTCTGCCAGGGGAGATTCAGGTTGGTAATCAGCAAGAATTTCTTCACTGAAAGGATGGTCAGGAATTGGAATGGACTGCCCAGGGAGGGGGGGATTCACTGTCACTGGAATTGTTCAAGAAATGGACGTGACACTTAGCGCTATGGTTTTGTTGCCAAGTTGGTGTTCAGTCAAAGGTTGGATTCAATGATCTTGGAAGTCTTTTCTAACCGTGATGATTCTGTGATTCTATACTCTTCTGCAGTTCTCTGAAATATCTGGTTTATTTGATCCTTCATAGGCATTAGTCTGATGAAATGTAAATCAGTACATAACGACAAAAAATCCCTGTCTAGAAGGGCACAGCAGTGAATGACCTTATCAAATGTGTGAAATTGACCTTATCAAACATCTTAAGCATTCTTTCATTATTCTGGCAGGCTCTTCTGCATTAATTGTTGTAGTCATCTAATATTTGTTCTGCTATGATGCTGTTGTGGTTACCATCATGACCTATGAGGGTTCCCTGACTGGCAGGTGTATGAAGATGGAGACTGGGATTCTCAAGGTTCCACAAGACACAAGGTACAGATGTCTGCGTTTCTGAAAATTTCATTATTACAAGTTACTACAAAGCTATTAAAAACAAAAAACCAAATACACAGTGTATATATATATATATATATATATATATATATATGTATGCAACATTACTACTAGGAGAGCAATTAAATTTATATATGTATGTGTGTATATATATATATTACGAGAGTAGAGCAATTACTGAGTTACAACTATGGAAGCAAATATATGCTTATGAACATTTGCCTGAGTGTGTGCACCCCATAAATGTATCATACAAGATGTTACTGCCTCAGCACTCACCAAGTTTCCCAGCCATCAAAGAAAAAATTGTCACTTCAGTGGTTATGCCTGTCCTGGTGTCATGGAGTGCAGTCAGGCAGGCATCTCCAGCAAAACTCTGGTCTGTCCAGGAGACCTCGTGCAGATCAAGCACTGGAAAAATGTGCAGAGAATCTCTCTTTGAGTAGGCAGTGATTTACTTTTTGTACTTCTTACACAAGTGGGTAGATACACAAGTGGGTGCACATCAGCACTTACTGGAATAATTATTGCTGATTCCTGTTTTCCTGGGAGATCAGTTCATTATCACAGTTTCTTTGTCCTGAACTCAAGGTTTCTTTGTTTTGCTGGCTATTCCCAATCACAGAGATTTTGGGTGAGTTTATCAGAGATGTCTTGGGACCCCAGCTAAGGATATATGCCTTTCTGTCAGTATGTTTACCAGGTCACCATTGGGATAACTTCTATGAGGTGTATGAGTGAAATTATTTAAATTCTTAAGCATCAATTTTATTTTTTAGTGAGAAATTTAATTGGTTGTCATTTTTAACAAATGTGAAAGTAATAAAATAGTGTTCCTGATACCTCAGAAATATAACTGTGTACTCAATTTTATGTCATTTTCTTTTCTATACTTCTCATATCAAGACTCAAAAGACCTCTGTGTGAGCAAATTAAAAGAACATTTCCGGGTAAAAAACCCAGTGGTTTGGTTTGGTATAGAAGGATATAAAACATGCAGTAGCTTTTTAGTCTGAATTAGAAAAGTACTTGATTTTTTTTTCCAGTGTGGCACGAAATTAATTTTAACTACTTTCATACCCTTTTTAATTCTTACTGCTTTGATACCCTTTTCAGAGACTGGAAATTAGAGAGATGTTAAGTGAGTGTCCAAGAACATTGAAATTACCCTATAAACTTTAATTTTCTGAGCATTTTGTCATCATATTCTTTTTATTCTCCCTTCCTCCCACCAATCCATGACTGCAATATCCATGGCAGTCAGAAATTATTTGCAAAAAATAAATGGTTGGTCATTTTTAAGAGATGTTTTAAAATTTTCAAATGTTTTAAAAATATTTAAAAGTGTTCAGTGGTATTATATTTACCAGGTGTACTGCAGGGGTCAATAGGATATCATAGCAGCATACCAGCATTTTCTAAAAAGAAGACCAGAGGATGAATTAAAAAAAAAAAACAAAACAAAACAATTTTTGACCCACAAATTTTGGAGCATTTGAGGGAGCTATTATAATTCCAGTCTGTTGGAGCTGTATTTGTTTTCTGTTTCATCCTGCAGGGACATCTATCTTTTCTTGTTCAGCTAACTAGCCATGTAATACTCTGAAGACCGATGCTGGGGAAAGCTCTCCTTCAGTGCTGAGGAATCTATCTCTGTGCAGTCATGAAGGAATCATTGTGAGGCATCAGGGAAAGCAGGATGGATAAAATAAAGGTTTGTCCACCAACAGCACAAGTGATTATCACCTAATTCTTCATAATCTTGTGTGTTTGTGGTCCTACTCTCTTTGAATGAGTGTAATAGGTGTGGGATCTCTCATTATTCAGAAAATGTACTTATCTCCTTAAAACAAAGTAAAATACTGGACTGAGAAAATGTATTAAAAGGGAGTAAGAACATCCTAGTTTCAGTGCATGTTAGGAAACTCCTTCTGTAGTAAGGCACAAAAATATTATATATATATATATATATATATATATATATATATATATATATATATATATGTAGTCTCCATGTGCTCTTATGGTGGGCTTTTACCAAAAGGAGAGCGAATTTCATCAAGGAGACAAAAAAAGTCAGTAACAGGTATTAATCCCATTTAGTCCCCCCCTTTATCCAGTCTCTTTTGCTCTTTTGTCTTTCTAATCCACACTGCCTTCGACACTTCATCTGCTCCCTGCCTTCACTCTCACTGCCTCCAAACCAAGGTAGGAAGTGCCAGTGCTCTAACGGTGTTGAGAGTTATGACACAGTCCTGGACACATAATGCTGCTGCCTAATGCTTCAGTCACTTGAGGAGCAAAATAAGGAGGAGATACCAATTTTTCTCTGGTACTGAGATGACAGGGTCTAAACCTTTCTTCTGCTCTTTATGGTGACATTGTGAGCTTGAACCTCATCCAACCAAAGTATGTAAATAGTCCTGGAAATGGCAAGGAATGGATGTCAATTAACATGACAAAATCACATTGGAAATGCTTTTTGCTGTATCATGTACATTTTGTTTCTTCTTTCCTGCTAAGAATAAGAGTTATTATAACCACAAGGCAATTATATCTTTGTCTCCAGAGTGTCCTTGTAAATATCTCTTTGTTGGTTGTATGTAGCAATCAGTATCTTCATCAATATAGAAAGGTAAAAAACCCCAAAGGAGCAAATTTTCTACAATGTAGAAGTTAAGGTATTGATTGTAGGTACTTTGTCTTTGGGCCAAATTGTGGCTGCAAAGTATCAAGTTACCATTTTTCTTGTGCTTTTCTCATGCCTGCTACACCTTCCTGCATGCATCCAAACATTCACTAACAGGAAGAGCAACAGAGCAAAAAAGGAACAATGGGAAGAGTGAAAAAAATTAGGCCTTTTCTGGTCCACACTATTTAGCAATTAAGGTGTAAGCTCCTTTCTCTTTTCTTTTTAAGAAGTGTTAAATATTTCAGTAGGCTTTGGATTATGGAAAAAACACCTACCAACCAACCAACCAACCAACCAACCAACCAACCAACCAACCAACAACAACTGAGAAACCAAAACCCCAATGCAGCATAAAACTAAAGGGAAAACAATTGAATTGCTAAATGGAATAGATAAAAAATTAATAGATCAAAACCCTTCTCTTAATACTGTCCTGCCAATTATAGGCTTCAGCTGAGAAGGAACTCCGCTGACATTCTTAGAGTTTTAAAATGGGGAGTGTTAGAGATTGCATGTAGGAACAGACTTGTAGGAACAGACTAGTAACAAAAGCATCAAACATGATTCTACGTATTTATTTGGACCCCCCCTCCCCAAACTCCAAGCTCACACACGTCTGCTTTACAAGTCCTGCTATATTTATGTTATAGCAGCAACAAATATTAAAATGATACAGGGATTGCTAATCATCAACTAGCTGAAGTGACTGCAAGTGTTGCAGTCCACAGTGCTCCATTCACATGGGATTCTAAAGAAATATTAGAAATATTCTGAAGAAAAGACTCAAGCTGCAGATTTATAGGACTTGCATTGGACTATGTCTTTTGTACAGCAGTGGCACAATTAGGTAGATTGCAAAACAAAGTCAGATACCTAACACACTGCCGCAACCAAGTTCTCTCAGGTTCTCTCAATTCTTAAAGGTTTTTCAGCTGATTTTTTATTAATACATGCTTTCCTAAATTTTCCTTCTCTTGTCTTATAGTCCTTGTAGTGAATGTTAAGACAGAATGAAAACCACAAATGGGAGAAACATGATTAGAGGGAATAAATGAGTATGAGAAACCATAAAATGGTTTCTCATACCAAAATTGCTATGCCAAAAAAAATTAAAAATCTGAATCTCTATCTGAAATTTCTATTAAATTCTGAAATACTGCTTAAAATGTGATAAGGACTTTGGGATAAATTCTAAGTAATATAACTAGTTAAATTTCTTTAAAATTTCTAGCTTTTAAGTAAGGGTGACATGATCACCATTGCTAACACTGTGGAGGGGATGAACATCAGGTCAACATGGAAGGGAAAAGAGCACTTTTGTGAAACTCTGTTTTCATCAGCCTGTGATATTTTGCAGTATACAAGGAAATTATAGTAGTGCTCTTTTATATGCCAGTAATGGACAGTGCCCATAGAGATTTTTATATCAAGCAATTTCTAAAGAAAACAAACAAGAAAATTTTGGTTTATAAAACACTTAATCACTTTATCTGGTTTCTTCAGTGCATGAACAATTTAATGGAATTTACGCTTTAAAATTGCACCAGTGAGAAACCACTTTAGAGTCCAGGGAAGAATGGCTTTGTCCCTCTGTCAGCAAAATAGATATGTTTTTCATATCCTGTGCTTCAATTCAAACTAACTATTTGTGTGTATACAGGATAATTTATCGAAGCTGAATCCTTCTGTACAGGAAAATTTTGTGCAGGTGGATTCTCTGCCACATTTGTACCACTTTCACTATCAGGAAGTTTTCAGAATCTAGGCAAATGAACTTAAAATATCCTTAATACAAGCATCTATAATAATCTCATTTTATTCTATTGAGAGTTATTGCATGCAAAATTCAGTACTCAATATTGATCTCATCTGACCAAGTTCCAATTAAATAAAAATTTGTACAATGGTTAGAGTTTTTATAGAATTCTAAAAGATTTTTAGCATATGATAATAATTTTTTAGCATATGATGAGACACATTAAATCTTTTTAATTTCTAAGACAAGACAGGCATTTGAAGGTGTTGAAAATTTAGGTATGAATGCTTCTATCTCTCAAAATTCCTCTGCATGTAATTTTACATTTAGATTTTGTCCTGTGTTTCTGTGTCTTCTTCTAAATTTAGGACACCAAAAACAAACAAACAAAAAAGTTTGGATATTTTGTTGCATATTTCCACAAATAATCAAAACTTGAGCTCTATTTTTCACTTGTTTTATTTATTCTCTTTACAATTTTGCAAATAGTGCATGGCTGTTCATATCTTAGTAGTTTATATTTTTTGGGTTTTTTTCATACTCGATCTTAGCTTTCTCCTAAGAAACTACCATTGTAATCCCCACCAAATATAAGAATCTTGTATGATAACTTTTCTGTAGAACTTTTACTGGCATTGGTCTGCTTTTATATTCAATAAAATTTTTTTGTCAGTCATTTATTTAATTTAATACCTTCAATGCCCTTTTGTTCAATTGCATATTTCTATAAAGGTACTTTGAAAACTTTGGCTATGAACAATTTTACCTCTGCATTGCACAGAGGTTCTGTCTGAATTCCTCAGACTGTGGCTCAGAAACTTGTCTTGCAAAATTTCATGAGTAGTGCAGGAAACTACTATAATTCATTTAAGTGTAGTGAATTCAGTAGAAGTCAATTACTTAATTATAACTAAAAATGTGATTGAGCACTCTCTTGCATTGTTGAGTTAAAACTTCTCTTATTTTTTAAGTTTTAAGCTCCTTTTTTGGGTCAAGAGTTCAATGGAAATACCATGTCACAGTTAGACCTACTTGGAAAAACTGGAAATCGTATGAACAAAGTATTGTGGATAAATCTTAGCTGCAGGTAAAAGAAAGACCTTTTCAGAATTATAAATCTCATATTTTCCAAAACCACTAGATGTAGTAATGTAATAAAGACATGACATGCTAATGGCCTGTATTACCTTCAGCAGTGCAAAAAATTAACAGCATAATACAGTGAGTTGCATTGCTGACTTATCCTCTTTTCATTATACTTTTTAAAATAAATTATAGGTTCTGATTTCTGCAAGTGTGCAGTATGGCTATTAGTGAATAGTTTTATTTGGTAAAAAAATTGTAGCATACAGCAATGGCTGAACAAGATGTTGATCATCAAATTATTGTAATGGAATCTATTTATAAAAGTAATTTTAATGTACTCTTGTGTACTCTTTGCTTATGTTGCTTCTTTTATTCTCAGAGAGAACATGTATTTATAATCATATATTGTCAGTTGATTCAAGGTTAAAGACAATGTTGATTACCATAGAATGCTTGATTTTGCAAATCAAATGTGTGTTATGTGTATTGCTCTCTTTAAATATCTTTCCAAAGCAATTGGTGATAAACAGAGATGGGGACTATTTGTGATAAATCAGTATGCTTCTGTCTCCTTTGACATATTCAATAGCCCAATTGCCACTTTTTATGTGTGTGTGTGAAATACCAGATGTTTCTGAAAACCTTTTGAAATGAATGAGTAATCTACTAAAACTTCATTGTTAGAAATTTTGAATGAGTTTTCAATACAAACAATGGAGAATTAGATAAAGACCTCCCACCACTGTTAACAGGGATTTTACATGGAATGTTCTACTCTCATTTTAAAACTTTCCATTTTGCTGCACGAGGTTCTTTGAATACTAAAATGCATGGAGTGAATCAAATAACAAGTATGAAAGAAAGTATGAAGGGCATGAAGTATGCAAACATTTGCTCATAGTACTTAGCAGGAAATAGGCAAAATCAGTCCTCAGAAATCTGAATATATTTTGTCTCCTTAATATCTTTTTTCTAGAGCAAGAGGAAAGTATGGCTTTTATAAAGTGACAACAACAGGGGTTTATAATATATACTATAGCAACTACTTTTTGTTAATCTTGATGTTATGCCCTTTTGTGCAGTTTGCCTATTTCCTTTATAATCCATCAGCCACACTTTTTCTATCTTTTGAAATAAAACACAGAACATTAGCTAAAGAAATTACATTATATAAAAAAGATGCTATCAGATGGAAGACCTCTGTTTTTAATTTACTTTCTGTTGACACAGATTTCTATCTGCTATCACTTTTCCTTATCAGGCTGATGAAATAGAATTTTAGCAGTGGATACATAGAAAGCTCCCTGAATGGCTATCTGTCATAGTCAGAAAAAGTGCTATCTGTCATCAGCAGAGGCTTTATTTACTCTTAAAAATGTTTGCCCATACACAGAATATCAGCCACAGTGTCCTTGTCCTTTGCTTCGAACGGCGCGGTTATTAGAAAAGAAGGAACTTTGCTAAATAACATAACCTGCCTTTCTTCTCACAGGTATTCTTTAAAATACCCAATCTGTACACTAAACTAAAGCTCCAGTGTGGAAACAGACCCAGGAGTATTTATTCAAAAAGACAATAAGGTAATTACCTATTTCTAAGTATGTTTGTAGCATGTTTGGCTCGTGCCATTTCCAGAGTAAAGAGGGACTTTGTGCTTCAGCAGCTTTACCTGTTGTGGTTAAGCATTTGATTCTCAGTATCCTAGATCCTTCTGGCATATTAAATGTAGAACTTCACACAACAATTTTTATTTCAACATGAGTTTTTCTAGACCTAAATTAAATTAAGGAGCTTAAATTAAGGTTAAAAACCAATTACTGAGTAGCTTCTCTTCTCATGAAGAACTGCTTAAGAAATCTCAGGCTGAAATGAAAGAGATCAGAATACCTCAATAAAATTTCTTGTTACTGGCTTATCACTGTCCTTTTGAAAGAAGAAAATGAAACAGTAGAAGTAATATGTATTGCTGTAAAAAATGTTCACAGTATAGTGAGGCACTGAGTCCCTTAAAGTCAGGGACTGTAGAGAAATATTTTAAAATATTTGAGCCTATTTTGAGATTGCTCTTGCAGTCTACAACATAATGGACAGCTGTTGTCTTTTTAATTATGGCACATTTGGACTCTGATCCTGTACAAATGAAAATGTAGTCATACAAAGATTTATGGTGGGTGTTCTCTGGCTATGAAATTTCCCTCACATTTCTAGTTTGTTAAGCAAGTTGTTTCTTTTTATTAAAAAAAAAAAAATCTACTCCAAAATTACAGAGGATTAAGACTGATCTCTTCTTAATATATTCTTCAGTCCAAGAGAAAACTTTGCTTTGGATTTTCAAAAGTATTAGTTTCATCTTCAATTCCAGACCTGAAATGACTTGTTATTTTAATTATTAAGAATATCATAAGCATGAGCAATGATATTAAAAAGTAAGCACATAAAGAGACTCAGAAATTAAAGATTAACTTCATAATATCTTACATTTAAAACTGTCCAATGATGATGAAAAACAACTGCTATTTTAGAGAGCTTATTAACATGGAGGCAGTAAACCTTGATGAGGAACTCACTGTGCTAAGAATACAGAAGAAAAAAACTAATTAAATAAAGGGAGAAAATCAACATCTCTGCCTCAAATACAGCAATGACACAAACATTTCATTCCAAAAGGTGCAGGAGAATTTCAAAATGATCACTCAAATATTTTGAGTGATCATGTGCAACATGAGATTGAATATGTGGAAGTGACAAATGTAAAGTGTGAAAAACACGCTTCCCCACACGAATGTGCCACACAATAATCACTGTGCTGCTGAACTCAAGCTCTGCTAAAACAGTGTCTAAAGGATATGGATACTTTCTTGGAAATTGGTGTTTCTATTTCCTGGAAGAATCCTTTTCATGTATCCTTCAGGAAGATGCTGTTCTTCAGGCCATGGTGTTCCCTGCCATACAGGCACTTACTTTATTAGGGAGAGCAATTCTTATGGGAACTTTTGCTAGGACCAAGGCAATTCCCTTGGTTATATGAAACAGCATAAGTGGCACCTGCTTTTAAAAGGAAAAAAAAATTCTGTATGCTAATTAAGATCCACTCTTTGCCCTCAGCAAGGGCAAATCTGAAGGGTAGATTACAAATGCACAAATTACTGCCATGAACTACTGGAATTCTGCCATTGGCTTTATTCTGTAAAAGTAAAGACCAAAATTTTATTTTGCATAGGCACTGCAAGAAATATGTGCAAATCTCCTGGATTAATATCCAAGTTACACATGAGCCTGTAAAGATAGAGACACATAATGGTAAAGTTCACCATAGTCTGGGGTGCTCTGCACAGTGAGAGAAGGGTAATTTAAGGAAATGTCCCACATAATGTTCCTATTTTTTAATCTGGATTTTAACGACGTCTTTTCCTTTCAAATGTAGCTGAACAACTGGCAGTGCAGAAAAAGTAAGGGAGAGCGGTACACTAAAATTAAACAATAAACAAACCCCAAACCACTATAATCCCACCTAGCAAATTAAAGGGAAGAAAATTTGAAAGAACATCACTGCTAAATAATTGCAATGATCAGTTAGCTTGGCATTTTCCAAAGGAGAGAAAGAATTAATAGCAAAACAAAATTTAGAAATTAAGAGTACCACAACGTACCCTTTAGGATAGAACCTATTCCTCTAAGATTATTTTATTTGGAATAAATTTTAAACAAAGAAAATGTCAAATTCTGACTTTCGATAAAAATCTAAGGTACTCTAGGGGCAGATTCTTAAAAGCATTATCAACTACATCAGGAGATGCTGTACTGACCTGAAAAAAAATCAGAAGAGCGATGATTAATAAAAATAGTGGTTCTCATTGGAGAAATGGGCTCATCTGAGCTGTAGTTGCTGTTGGTTTTAGGTTTTTTCACTGGCCATTGCCCATGCAGCACCATAGCATTTCAGAAGTGTTATTAGCTTTTTGTTCTGAGTTTGGAAAAACTACAGGAAAACCACAATTATGCTGATATCCACCTGACTGTTTGGAGATATTTGTGTTTGAGCAAGTGCCCCAAAGCTCCTTTCTTAGTCCTTGGAGGACTATCCCTTCTGAATTGAGCTACCTCAATGTGAGTGACTGCTAGAGATCAGATTAACTTGGCTTTTTCAATGAATGTATAGAGACTCCAAAGAGGCTACCTTAGGTACAGACATTTACAGTGTAAAATTAGGTTAAATCACTCTTTCCTTTACAACTTTGATATAATCTGTTCAGTTGCTTCCATTTCCTACCTTTCCTTGTTGCAGAAGTTGGTAATTTGGTGCTATCTTGTCAAATAATAAACTTTTGCTTTTGATATTCATAGCCTTTGTCAAGAAAGGAGGTTTTGCCCTGTTTTACAGCATGAAAAAAGTGGATTCCCAACACTATGGAGATAAAAACATGTCCTTTGTAAAACTATAAGATGTTGGAGTGTTTTTATCCCTATGCCAAATGAAAAATAGTCACGTGACAGGCAAAATGGTTGGGTTCAGTTCTTGACTCTCTATATTGATGTGTTGAACCTGCTTCTCTTGCTGACAAGATGCATGTAGCTGTCACAAACTAGAGTCTTTCCTAGAAAGGAAGTGAGATACCATTTTCTCCTCCAATGAATATTTATGCTAAAAAATGTGAGCTTCACCAGAAAGTACCAACTAAAATACAGTGATTGCTGGTGGATGTCCATTTAATGGTTTAGTGAGATATGTTCACTCTCTTTGTAAGAAATTGACTGCCCAATGGTACATAAGAATCAGGAGAATTCATAACTGACAAAAAGTGGTTTATTTCTGATGTAAAAGAAATATGCAATGAAATAAACAATGTTTAACTTTATAATGTGATTGCCTTTGCTATGTTTTTTTCATAATGGACATGCATTAGACCCAGGTCACTTTGGTACACATAATGGTGACATTGCCATAAAACTCATGTAAAAGTGAATAATCATGCTTATTAATTCTTCTAATTTTGACTTGTTAAATCTGTTCCCTGGTGTTTTTTGAACTTTGTATTTGCTTATTGATCCGTGGTACAGTGAATTTTGTCTCACAATAAAAAGATGTGTCTGAAAATTAAATCAACCCATGTGCCACTGAAGTAAAGCCTTATTAAGCAGAGAAATAGAACAATAGTCCATAACCTTTAACTGTTCTAGTTGATTCTATAGCAGCATTTTCTACGCCTGTTAGGACTAATGTTTCTCTACTATCTCAGAACATTTTTATAGTATTGATTTTATTGTTATTATGCTCAATAAACTTTTAGTATATTTTTTAACAAGCACATGTGATTTTTCCTGAATGATAGTCTCACAGGGAAAGGACGCTTTAAACATTTCTGAATCTGTAGCCTGCTAGTGAGGTACAGAAAGTCTATGTAACAATTCTTCATTTCAGTGTGTATTAGGCAGAGATAAGAGGCTTTTGTTTGATCAATTCTCTGCAAAATCTTCTATCAAGGTATTAATATCTTTTAAATAGGCATATCCACTTAGTAAATGGGATATCATCAACTTTCTTTACTGCAAACATTGCACTATTTATCTGTTTCTTTGGTAAGTAGTCATAGCCCTATAACCCTAGGGAAATAAAACATGCATTTGACATGACAAGGAACAAGGTTTGAATTGTCTGTAACCACAAAGATTTCTTTCATTTATTGTGTTAGGTACTTAGAAGGAATAAATTTATAAAAATAACACAAATGTAGCAATAAGTACAGAAAATCTAGAGACTGTCCCCAGAAAGTCAATCTACAGAAAAAAGTGCGCCCTTCTAAAATCTCCACAGAAATGCTATTAATGTAGTACTGTGCTTTGAGAACATAATCTAATAATAAAAACATGATTATTTCTAAATTTGCAATCCACATGTCTGCAGAATTCCTGTGATAATTTTATTGCTTCAAATGATATATGCATGCAGAAGCTGGGATTCGGTTGAATATAATTAAAATTCAAAGCACAGCTTGTTAAGATTGTTCAGATCACACGCATGAGATGACTAAAGAGGAGAGAAAGAGGGCTACTTCAGCTAAAAGGATAGCATTGTCACAACAGTGAATATTTACTGAGTGGACATTGAATTTTGACTGGAAATCTGAAACACTCTGTGCACCTCAGTAATTTGTAGCTGCTCTTCAGAATCCAGAAACAAGGAGAAGGCTTGACACAGGGACTCCTCCCATGAATATGGGACACTAATCCCAGATTTTCATCCAGAACACTTTTCTTCTTTACTTTAATGGGTTTGCACTGGCAAAACAAGAGTCTGAGGATCCAGATGCTTGTATTTGGTCTCATAAGAGTTGGCTGTTTGCTGATACATAGGTTGGTAGAAATGTTAACATTTAACAAACAAAGCAACTCTCCCCGACTGTTGCATTTTCTGCATGTGCTCTCAAAGGTCACATACTGACAGTGGCTGCTGAAACAAAAGCAGAGTAATTTCATTTAAAACAGCAATCTCTGAGGATTACTCACCAGCACCAAGGGACTTGGTTCGGTTCTCAGGATAGCCTATGAAGGTTCAAAATTAGACTCTCCCTTTTACAAGGGAAAGAAATTATGGCACAAGACAGAGAAAGCAAATTTCTAGAGCTCGCTGATGTGAACATTCTATTGCTGTTTGGGATTTTGAACCTGTGCTGATGTGGCTATGACTGCCAAATCAGATTTATTTTGGACAATGTATATGAAAATGAAAAAACTTGATAGCTGTGCTGTGATAATTCCTCAAAATATTCTCCTAGTCTCCAAATAATTATTTCATGGAAACTATTCTTAGGTGTTGCAAAGGACTTCTCCTCCATTAGTTTTCTTCATTTACCATGCATGATCTTACAGTTTCTGTAAAACACAGTAATTATAAACTGGTAGAAAGGATATTTTGTTTTTTTCATGTGAATTGGCCACAGTTTCACTTAATGTCCCTCTGGTCTTTCACTGGAAACCACAGTGAACATTGTTCATCATTATTCATCTTCTCACTGCCACTCATGGTTTTGTAGTCTTTTGTCATATTTCATTTTGGTATTTTTTTGCCAAGCTGATGAGTCTTAGTCTCCTTATGAAAATCATTCTAGTCATTTGATGGATGACCCCTTTTTACTCCTTTCTGAATATTTTTCAGTGTTACTCATATTCATTCTGTATTCAAAACTGCAGATATATAATACAATTTGCAGATTTTTTTCCTCTCTTTTATTTCTAATAATTTATAAGTTTCTTTTTGTTTCTCTGACTACCACCTACTTCTGACTACCATACATTTTTATAAGTCTATCTTTATTATATCATTATATTCTTCCCATTGATAAGAGCAAATAGTCAGAATACAGACAGCTCAGAAGTCTGTCCCTGTATAGGTCAAATGAGAGCTTTGTTTTCCCGTGTCTTTAATTTTATACCAAAATTTTACTGTATTCCATTTATGTCTTTATTACCCAATCAGTATCAGAGTTCTTTTGCAGAACTTTCTGAACCTCACATGTATTAATCCTGATTGCTAGAGTCCATATTTCTTGGAATGCCTTTTGATGCAACCCCTTTTTCAGTTCACCTATAAATGTGATGAGGAAATAGATTTCAATCCCGTGTCCTCCAGAATGGAAATTAAACAATTTTTTTCCTACCTTTCAATTTTGAATATTTTACATTTTATATATTCTATACATTTACTAAGGTGAGTTTTTTTTCATCACACTTTAACTTGATACTTACATGCTTTAAATATAATTTTTCTGGGGCTTACCCCTCTGAGCCATGGACATAACTTCCCAAATGTTCCTTCTCTCAGTGGTTCTCTGGGGTTCTATGAATCTTACAGTCACTGCTTCAGGCACTTTAACTTGAAAGGACACATTCACTGGTGCTGTTTAGTTCAGTCTGTAATCTAATGTAGACCTCAATCCTATCTCGAAAAAAAACTCTCAGTCTGTGAGAACTGATGTCCATATGCTGTCAAACTCAGATCAATCAGATACACTCTCCAGAAAAATTAGGAGAATTCCCTCTTCAAATTTTCCAACACTTCCAGAAGCTATGAATTAGTTCTGGTGAACTCAATTCCTAGGCTCCACAGCCTTCCCCATGCTTGGACAGAGGATATAGATACACTGCTCAAGCTTGTGAAGTCCACTAGCTGTTGAGAGGCTAAAAGCTGTGGTCAGTAACACCCTAGCCCATTTCTGAGTCTTACCTTCACGTATAAAAATGTCTAAACCCTTTTAGACTTAAAGTCTAAACAATTTTTAAACATCAGTTATTTGTTCCTACCTTTGAGCTCTTGTTTCATATAAGCTCTGTTGTCACTCAAATTTATTCCTAAATCAATTTAATGGGTCACCAACTAAGTAACACGAATAAGTCAAAGACTAAAATAAAGAAAACTTACAAAAAGAAATCTCAAAACACAAACCACACACTCAGAAAAACACAAAACACTCAGAAAAAATAATTTTTTGTGTTTGTTTTTTTTTTTTACAGATCATGTTGGAATAACTCATGATCTCTCTTGAGACTAAAAGACAGCATTAACTTAAGCTAGTGGAAATTTCTGATCTTGCTACATGTTTTTACTAGACAGCTTCATAGATAAAAGATTCATTTAGCAAGCACTTTGAGCATAAAACAACAACACATATCAATGAAACTACAAGACAAATAAATATGGTCATCTTAGAAAAATGTAACAGTTGTCTGGGTAACAAGTAAAGCATTCTCCAATTGAAGAATGTAGTTTTGGTGTTAGTTATTTTTGTTCTTCCCCCCCCTCCCCCAAAAATAGTGCCTCAAAATAGTACAACAAAATAGTACCTCATTGTCCTTCAGCAAGTCTTCTTCCCATCCCTCCAGAAGAATTGCTTGAATGAAAAATGTCTCAAACTTGTTCAATCACCAACTCAACTCTTCTTCATGGCTTCAAAACCAGGATGGATTTGGTCACAGAATTGATGGAGAAAACATTAATTGTGTTTTCCCTGCTTATCATTTTATGAGGGAAAAAGGCTTGGTTTTGAATTTTATACTATGTGAATTCCCATTGGAACTAGGTCCTTTCCTCCTTCAGTGAAAAGGGGATGAATAAGGATCAAAATCTTTAATGTAATCTGGGAAATATTAAGACAGAGATAATTACTTACATTATAATTAATTACGTTATATTTATAATTACAAGATATATATAAGATATATATAATTACTAGATAATTAATTACGTTACTTAAACCTTATACTTTGGCTAATTACTAAGTAACTACTTATCATTATTATATAAAAATCTAGAATGCTTAAAATAGCTTTTTCCATTTCTTCTAGTTATTCAAGAGGTCAGACATTAATAATGGTGAGCATGAACATCACAAAGCCTTACTGTTATGTGTTTCTAATCAGAGAGTCTTTTCTTGAAAAAAGAAAAAAGTATTTTTCAAGTGACGTCTCATTGTTACTTTCTCTACATTCAAATGCACATATAGCTATTCCACATTATGTGCATTTTAAAAACATTTACTGCGATTTAGTGCAATTTTATAGTACAATACTAATGTACTAAAACTAAATTCAACTCCTTTCTAAAATGCATCGTGGAATACTTCCCTTTCTTTGGAGTGATCTTTCTTCTATCTCATCTTTAGTAAATTCTAGAAAGCATTAAGTATGCTACTGATGCTTTTAGAGAAGTACTTATATGACACTTATTCTGTTTTTAGACTAATAATCTGACTTAATTACGAATGATGCAAAGATTATAAATGATTGGGCTGTCTTCTGAAAATGCAAATTGATTTTACATGCTTTTTCTCCTGCTTTTTTCTAAAACAGACTTAATGTTCCAAGCTGAAACATCTGCTTTCAATAAAATCCTTATGAATTTTTCCCAGCAAGTGCAATTGCAATATATAATTTCTCTTTTGTTTGCAGCTATTTCCATATTTTTTCTTTTGTTCCAAACTTACAAAAAAAAAAGAAGCTAAATCCCTTTTCCATCTGATGCATTTTGGCATTTTCCTTGGGAGGATGGACCTCAAAGCTCGGAGTAATGTGCAATAGCCATTCATGATTTGGGAAGAGATGTTGCCTTAGGAAACATTAAGCCCAAGTGGGATCTGCCACTACAGCTGCAGGCCAGTTCTCACCAGAAGGGTGTAAAGAATGAGGTTACATCCTAATTCCTTTGGCCTCACCTGGTGTGGGGGAGCCAATGTGTCACTCTGGAGCTTGTCTCTGCAGTCTCTGCAGGTGTTGTGCATTAAGAGTACAACAGAAAGCAAAGACTTCTGCGTAAAGCAAACAGCACGGGGACTTGTTTTCCCATAGCACAGAGAAAAGGCACAGAAATCTCTTTCAGCTCTTGTTTCAGCCAATTTTACATTTCAGAGAGAAAAATCCAGGGCAGCAGGTATTTCAGTTTAATTAGAAAAGGAAATGGGAGCTTTTGGTTGCTCCATCTGACCACTTGCAGAGTTAAAACAGGAATAAAACACGTTTCTGTCCCTTTTGCACAGAAAAGTCTTCAAATTTTCTTGGTGCTTATATCCATGCTAAAACTTATAAGTAAGCCAGACAATGAGAAGTCATCAAACTGCAGTAATGCATTCACACAGACTTTTCAAAGGATTCAAGGAACCTTAAAGTATAAACCTGGGAGAAAAGCAAAATGCAGCCCACCAGACAAACAAAATCTCAATTTCAATGCTTTTATTTTATTATTCTATACCGGCTTCCAGTGCAAGTAGCTATGCAGATAAAGCTCAGAAATAATTTACAGTAGTACCTGAAAGTGCTAGTGTTCCTTTTTTCCCCATTTTATTTCTTCATGGCACCTACCCCGTGGCTTCCATCCTGCCTCCTCAAAACTTTTTTAATAACCTAGATGCAGAATAAGTGGGCAGTTGCCTGGGGCCGTCAGAGCTTTAATACCTACATTTACTTTGAAAAGCTTATCAGATCATTCTGTTGAGAGGAACAAGGAAAAATTTAGGGCATTCACTGAGCAGCAGCTGCTCATTCCCCCTCGTTTCCCCATACAGACCTAGAAGGATCAGCAAATTAGGTCTTTAACACGTCTCCCACCTCTCCTCCCTCCCCTCCAACATTATCAATCATTCAATCCAGCTATTCAACTCAACTCTCTCCCTAACTTTCCTGTAATAGAGAAAAACTTTTACACAACAGTCTTGAAATGGGTAAATTTTATTTTTGTCATGCTTGTGACAAGATCCAGGTAAGCATTCAGATTTCTCGAAGACTTCTAGAATTTTGGAAAAGAAATAAAAAGAGAGCTTTTTTCTTTTTTTTTTAAATTTCTCTGTACAGATTCTGCTGTCTGTCTGTTGGTTTCTTGTCCTGCAGTAAGTCAGTCTCCAAGGCTACACTCCAGAAACCATCACAATAATACTTGTGATATTTTTAAAATACTTTTATTATTTCTTGCTAATCAGTCCCAAATCTGTTTTTATTTATCACCCTATATTTATACTCTATAATGTGCTTGTGATGTTGATTCATCAGTATGACTTCACACAGTCCCAGTCTTCATGGTGAACTACATTTTTGAAGATGTTTATCCAGAAACATTTCTATAGCATTCTGTCATTTGCCAAATACCTTGAATATTGTTTTTCTGTTGCTCTTCTTTGCATGTGTAAAAAAGAAAATTGAGGAAATAAGATATATATAAAAAAAAGTAGATCAGCTGAAAAATGAAATTCTAAAAAGTGATTTATTGCAATTTTCTGGGAAAGGCTAGAAATTACAGTCATGGAAATTTTGATCATTGCTTGCAATAAAATTTAGTCATATTCTACAGAAAAGTTAAGAGAGTCTCATTACATTATTGGGATACTTTCCTGTACTGAATGTTTAAAGTTCAATTTTTATAACAGCACACTGTATAGTATGAATGGATTATCATTGCCACTCATTCAAACCACAACCACCTGTTCCATTTTATTGTGTTGCATCTAAATTTCAGGAATTAGAGAACTCATAATTTCTGGAAGTGACGGAAATGCCACATCCCCATGAAAATAAGATACAGTCATCAAAAATTGAGGAAATAGCTGGTCTAGTTGATGCTTTTGACATTTTTGATTTTCCCTTTATTATTTTTGATTTTCCTTTTTATTTCTTTATTTAATTTGATTTTTCAATAAATTAAAAATATGTTTTGCAGTTATACACCACATTTCCTTCCAATGTTACCCACTTTTATTGTGATTAGAATTTTACATTGTGTTAATGTTTTTTACTAAGAACCACGTTAATTGTATCATCTAGTTTCAATTAGCTCTAATAGAGTTCATGTATAACTTCAGAGTCTATTGTGCATATCCTCATATAGATAGGAAAATGGAGTAAAAGCTATTATTTTGATGTCCTGATAAATTATGCTCCATATTATGTTAGATTAACAAAATGCATGACTAATGTCCCATGTACACATGAGCTGTGACAGCATTTCTGAGTGTTAATAAGTCTGGCTTAAGAGCACTGGCTGATGTCCAATGTCTTTCTTTTTTTTTTTTTTTTAATAGTAAATGCAAATTAAGTCCACATCTCATTATATTTAGTAATTTACTTCTAAATGTTCAAATCTAGTCATTGTTGGCAACCTTTATGCTGTAGCTCTCCACACTAAATAAAAAATAAAAATAAAAATAATGATTATATCTGGATTAGAGCCTGAAGATAGTTGTTCTCTCTGAAAGCACAGTGCAAAATTGCACATAAACAAATTAGTGGCTACAGGCAGCACTTGTTTGAAGCACAGTGGATTTGGAGTTACTGAATGTGTTTGCAAACTTCACCGGTATTCAAAACAACAAAGAGGCTTTTCTGTGCAATAGAACATAAGTATCAGAGAATTCTGTTACCTTTTAGTTATAAAAAGAAAAACCAGTTTTTGCAGCTGTGAGGTACTACTAAGACTAAGAAGGAGACTGTGTTAAATGGTAAGGCTACAGCCCTTCACACACTCCTAGTGAGACTGTTCAAACCATGTCTGAATATTTGATGTCTGGACCATAACATACAGTGACTTATTATTTACTATTGAATTACACCCATATGACATTTAGTGAAGATTGCAAGTAAGTGCTGCTGCTGTTAACCCCAAAAAATGAGGTCAATTATACATATATCTTCCTCAAAAAGCTTGTCTTTGAAACCCTTTCATAGTTGATTGGTGAATTATGAACAAATAAGCAAATTGAATCTGACAGAATAACACTTCACTGGCTGTTCTTCACCTTTTTTCATGTCAATATGAGTCTAAAGAATATAAAATAGTAAATGGAAAAAAAAATAAGAGTACAGGTTATTCTTTGGGCAAATATCCCCAGATACTTAAAGAACAAGTGAAGAGGTCCAATTCATTTCAGAGATAACACAGTTGTTAGAATTTGACTGTTTGACAAAGATGGAACCTCTGAAGAGCTTCTTTGGTGAAAACTGTAATTGAAGCACGCAATGAACGGGACAAGGTTTACTGAGACTTGTTACCTACATTTTGTGCCCTGCATTATTGTTACTGCTTCTAACTTTAAGAGCTTTCCTCAAGAAGAACAGATGTAGTTTTCCAGGAAGCCTTTTCTTCCCAGTCTGCTTAAGTGTCTAAACGTTACCTAAGTGTGGACTCATCACCTTTATCTAGGGAAAAGTAGATCTCTGGAGTGACTGTTTCAACTCTCACTAAAATATGTAGCTAAGAATAACTGGTCTCAAAAAGTGTAATTTCTCATCACATGCTTTAGAAGAAATCAAGGTTGATTAATGACTTATATTTATTTGTCTTTTCATTTAAGATTTCTCTGCATATGAAAAATAGGTTAAGTGTAATAGTAGGTTGGATTCTGTATCTTTGAAGTTCTGTGATCAACTATTAGATACACACACAGTCCTAAATATTGGCAGAAGTACTGACCTTTTTATTTTAGGAAATGGTTATTGAGATAAGAATGAGCAAATCTGTTCTGTTTTGTCTTAGACTGTTCTGTAAGGGAACATTTTTCTGTGATTAAATTCTGATAGTTTCAAAGCAAAAAGACTATTATGTTTTTATGAAAGATTCATCCATGAGTATGTGGACCCCCTTTTTTCCCTCCATACATTATAAGTTCTTTTAAAAATGTAGCAGGATGTTTAGCATTCTAGTAATGAACATTGATTTGAAAAGCTGAAATAGAGTCCAAGGATATGGACTGGGATTATCTACAATGGTGAAAAGGACTTTCTTTCTCAAAGATTACCGACCTGTGTTTGTGTTGGACAAAGTTTTTGGAAGCAATCATTGTAGCTAATCTGAGAAACTGCACACAGATTTCATTTTAATACTATGAGCTATTAAGGTATTCCAGAGAGACATCCAAAGCTATTTGTCTGTATTGAAATCACATTTAAATAGAACAAATCTGAAGACATCTAGCTGAAATACACATCTCTGGTATGTAGGAAAATATAGGTTATCATATATAACCTATAATTTTTAGAGATGCACATTAAAAAGGTTTTGCATCTACTTTTCCCCCCAAATTCATTGTTTCTTTACATGTGAATCCACAGAGGATTCCTTGAAACAATTTTGAATACTTCTATTTTATCCCCATATTATTTTTTTAAGTGCTGTTCATCTATTAATGTTATGAACTTCCTTCCCCCTTTTCAAACTATTTTTGTTTATTTTATTACAAAACCTACTTTCTTAGTTAAGCATCAAATATCTATCACAGAAAAAATTTAAATGCTTTATAATCACAGACCAGAGCTTGTGTAGTAATGAGACCATTACTATGAAATCAAGCACTGTTTTGTTTTTCTCCCTTTTTCTTTCACTGTCAAATCTTTTTGGAATCAAAACTTCTTAAATGCTGGTTTACAACCCTATTTTATATGGATTTAAAATTACATATTGCACTCTATGGTGCTAATCCAATTTTACAGTCTTGTGCTTTTTATAGGAGCAAGTGACTGTGATTTAGGTTAAAGTGCATTAAAATTCTGATTATGTTGGAAGTTGTGACAGATCAGGTAACAACATGAAAAGCGAATTCTTCAGGGCAGAAAGGACAGTCTTATCTGATGTAGGTGAACCAGATACATAACAAGTGTTTAATGGGGTTTTTTAAATAGAAGAACATCACAGGTGTTTAAGAACACTTTCACTAGAAGCCCTTCATAAAAAGCAGCCCCATATGACTTCTTATATTTCTAAAGTCTAGAGTATGAGAAGTGATAGCCCCCCTCCACAACCAGAAGTAAATTATAGCCAAAATAAATAATTCAAAACTTATTTATATGTATGAAATGGAAAGAGTTCAAGTCAATTGGCAGCAAGCTTTGTTCAGCATCAAAACTGGTAAATTAAGGAAACCAGTTAGAATCTCTGTATCGGTAAGGACATTTTCTTTTGATCTGTATGTTCTGTATACGTGCATAAATCCTCTGAACAAGAGCTGTCTATTTCTGTAGGTACCCAAATCAGTCTATCTTTTAAATGATGTTTTTATAGAAATAGTGTTCTTTGAACACCTGTTTTGAAGATAAATTTTGGATTAGTAACTTTTCTTGATTACATTATAGAGTAAACTTTACTTTTGGAAATTTCTTGTATAATGTTTTAATAGATAAAGACAAGGTTTCCACCTTGCATTTGAACAGCTGCAGAAAAATGTGCACAAGCTCTTTGTGGTCTTAGATTGTTCCTTCTTCTATTGCCAGATGAATACTAATGTTCAATATTTTAATTTTCACTGGAATACTACTTTATTTTAGTCATACATATGTTCTGTGAATGGAAGTATCCATCCTTTTAAGTATGGACACACTTTGGTCTGTCCTAGAAATCCAGTAGAACAGTATCTTTCCTCAGCTACTGTCCTGAATCAACCCCTATGACTGAAGGCATATTTCTGATCTTTTTGGAATTCTTCCTGTTTCTATCAGCTCAGGAAACACATCTCCCCACTCCCTCCCTCAAGATCAGTGACCTAGGGACATTTTACTGTTCAGTCATTCATCTGTCTGAGAACTGAAACTGCTAGATGCAACAGAGTGGGAGGAATTCTCATGCTGGTGAAGTGATTTCCCATATTTTTCTACAGTTAGAAGCTCAGTTTTCTCAGACAGGCCATAGGCATCAGTCAGAGGTTTATGTAAATTCATTTCCACTCTTTTACTTTTTTTTTTTTTTTTTTTTTTTTTTTTTTTTTTTTTTTTTTGATAGCACATTGCCATTGTCAGCTCTCTGCCTTTTCTGATACTAAGTAACTTGAAATTTTCATGCTAATTCTTTGACTGGCTTATAATAGAGATAGTTTTGAGTCTGCTTCTTTTTTAGGTTCCCACAAACAAATGTCCTTTATGCTTTATTAGTTTCCTGCTGGGAACTGTGCTGATGAAATGAGTTAGAAGTATGTTTCGTGTTAGCATTGCCATCACGTACAAGTTTATTAGTATGTGTTTTTCACCATGTGCATTGATCCAGGACCACCCTGCAGTACCACAGTTGTTTCTTTTAAAATTAATTCATAGTTTGTAGAAGGGAACATTGCAAAGACTGGAGAAACATAGCAGCTTTGAAAGGCCTGAAATAAACAGGGTAATAAGGAAATAACCCTAGTAATCCAGCGGACAGGAAAAAGGTAAGAAAGGTAATTTTTGCAAAATTTCTGAATTTCTGTTCAAAAACAATCTAAAGTTTAAGAGTTTCTGGAGCATTTTTCTGGTTTGCTTTCATGGTGGATAAAACCTTGTCACTAAAAATTATGCTCCTGCAAGGCCAAACAGTATGAAGCAGGCTTCTGCTATGCTCTTCATTTATGAAGGAATCCTGAGAACACATGGTCCCACTTCACCTTATAGGAGAGTCCAATTTCAGAATTAGATAGATTTTATTTATGCTCTTCAAACTCTTCATTTTTTTGACAGGCCTTTCCTACACCATTCACAGTACTTGCTGTATGCGTGTATGTGGAGTTAGGCAAAATCTGTGAAGGTTTTAGTTAAATGTTGAAGTTTTGGAAATGCATATTTCATTATTTTTGTCCAGACACCAAATGGAAAACTGAAAACCATTTTGCTCATGTGTAGCACTGTAAGTAATTTAAAGATGATCACAAAGTTGTCAGCATTACAGTTAACACATACTGTGAGAGAAACCATTCTTGTTAGGGACTAGTTAGACCACACCTTAATACTAAATTTCCTTTTTTTATTATCTCACTGCAATCTTCAGACTTAAAAAAGAAGAATCCAGTCTATGGCTTTGACATTCAAATGATCTCAACCATTAGGAAAATGATGGTTTGGAAAATGCACATGTATGATTTGAAAAACATACTTCTTCTGAAATGATATTTGTTATTCAATACAGAAAAAAGTTTGAGTTTGGGGTTTTTTCATACAAAGAAATGCATTAGCACTACTAATGAATTGTCTTCTAGGAAATCAAAATACTTTAATGAACCACACAAAACATTATAGAACATATCTGTATAATGATATTGCATTTATGAAGGATTTTCTATAGAGACATGCGTATGTAAATCAAAAAATTCTGTGAGTAGCACACAGAAAAGTCTTGCAAAATTATATTTAGTGTTCAATTCTTAGTAAAAGTGGAATTACTTTCCTAGGATGATGATTAATGACATAATACACGACAGTCCAATTATACCTTAGCATTTATGATATCTTCCTTATAGTTTATCATACTATAATTCAAAAGCGCTAAATATATTTATACATACAAACTAATTTAAAGTAAATTCAGTCATGGAGATTAGGAAAACAAAGACAGGCTTGTCTTTCATAGGAAGTTCGGCAATAGAAGCTATAACTAATGAAAATAGTTATTTCATTCATGAATTCCTGTAATATCAAAGAGCACTTTAGCCCACAGAAATTAGAGATATTAAACCTAAATCATTGCCTAGGTTTTTGCAATGCAAATTCACTTCTGGGAACATTTTTAAATGGCATATAGTATTTCCTTCAAATTCTATTAGATAATGTCATGGACTATTACACTGTTGTCATCAGCTCATTTTGATGAAAAACCAATTACTTATTGCAGATTAATGCAATGACTGGCCATAATCACACTAGGTTAGGTTGAGAGTTTATTAGAAAAACACAAGCCATTTAAATTAACCCAAATGACCAGCATGTCAGTTCAAAAGAAACATGTGCTTTAATTTGTTAAACTGTAACCTTTGCTATATTAGAAAAATACTTTGACACAAACACTTTACAAATGTCAGCAGAAAATCCATACTCCATTTCTTCACATTGGTTTTGTGACACAGTGTTTGCTGATATTCGTCAAGGGATAAGTTACGATTGATTTCCTTCCACCCTTACTCTTTTCTCTTGTATTATAGGGAGTTAAAGGGCAAAAATGACCTGGTTTTTTTTCTTTTTTTTTTTTTTTCCCAGACTATTCATATGGATATGCTACCATAGGTAAACGTAACTGCTGCCTGGAACTTAAAGGTCAACAGAATCTCTCAAAAAAGCTTTCAACGGTAACAGTTGGAGAAGGCCAGAGCATCTCAAGACTGAAGAGCAAAAGTAATGAAGAAAACAGGAGAACACATCTGAAAATAACTTGATTTAAAGAATCATTACTATTTCTTGCTTCATTATAGAATCTGTTAATTTTCCTAACTCCTTCCATCCATCCCTCTCAAAAACTCTTGTCAGCATAGGATTTAAAGATTGTGTTTTTAAACTGGGGCTTTGTTCACCTTTTGAAGTTATATTCTCCTTTTGCCAATGCATTTTGAATTGGATGGGAAGGTATGATAATAACACTTTGGAAACAGCCTTAAACCCAGACCCTAGGAATGACCCAAGCATAGGAATTGCTTCATTTCTCTTCCTATAATTTCAAATACCTGACCACGAGCTGTTAGTTCACCTGAGCAATAAACACACTTATGTTACAACCCACCACAGAGGAGGGCTAACTGAGGTTCTTGTCAATAGACCCCTTGGGGTGGATTAGAGTGAAGCAACACTGAATGACTGGTGTTTATATACATATATATATATCGTGGGGGTTTTTAATAGCAATTTGATTGCAATGAAAAGAAGCTCTATAGCTATTTTGGCTATTATCTACAGCAATATAGTAATACAAAACTATAAAAATACCTGGTAAGATAACATAGAAGAGACTGAAGAGGCAGATTGTTCAGAAAGTAGTTATGCTGAGATGTGTTATGTTCTGCAGTATTTGATAGGAAAGGTAGAAATGATTAGTAATTTTTAAAAATTGCCAGAAATTAGCATCACAGGTTCTACACTGGTCTTTTCTGACTTACAAACCTCATCTTAATGTGTATGGCCCTTACTGATTTTAGAGAAAGCTGTCATAGATTGTATCTTTCTGTGTGATTTAACAAATTATTTGACTGCATTGAACATAGACCACAATTAGGAAACAAAACTTAAAAATTTCTTTCTGCTGATGTAGACATATTCAAAGGAATGTACCCTCTAGAGCCATCTGTGATGGGATAAACCAAAGGGATTGCCACTCGTTGCATAGAGTACTTTTAATATGCAGGAATAAAAGGAAGAAAATGTAATGGATACAGTTTGTAAGGAGTTTAGAGATCCTCACAAACAGTATACTGGTCCAGGTGAGTATTGCACAATTGAATTCACCTGGTTTCAGGTAAAAAAAAAATCCAATAGTCTTCAAAATCAAAAAGATAAATACAGTTTTATTTGAGACATTGAAATTCTGCATTTTGGCTTTTTGAATGTCATTATTCTCAATGCAAAGTGACAAGGAACTCAACAAAATTAAGAAATCCTCACTGAAAAGAAGGAAAACAATTGTTTCTTTCCTTGGAATAGAAAGTGACATAAGAAGTTCCAATGCTCTTTTCAAAAGGGCAGTGGACCCTTGTAAAAGTTTACTTTGGTTGAAAGACCAAGTAGTTAAAGTATTTATTTCCTGGGATGTATATTACCATTGCTTAATAGATGTCAGTGATATGATACTTGAGCCTTTTTGATTAAGCTCCTGTTGAACTTTAGGTTGAATTAATCAACCGTCTGTACAATTAAAATTTTAGATTATTTAAGAAGTCTTCAGAAGCACAGACATTATAATATGAGATAATTATTGTCGTTGTTATGAAAGAGTCTGCTAAATCCACTGGGAATGTTCATCAGCATCCTGTAATCAGCAGCTACAGAGAATGCTTAATTGCAGTTATTTAGGTGACATGTTGATGCAGTAGTAGTGGTGGTGAAAGCAGAAAGGCTGCATGGTAGTCATGTGAGAGGATATTAAAAGGAATGTACATCAATATAGAATGCCTGATTATGTGGCTGTTTATGCTAATTTGGTTTACTATTAAATTACAGTGCTCAGCATAAAAGACCATTGGGTTTACATTTTTTCCAATCTTTGCTATTTATTCAAAGGAGAAAATATTATGCTATATTTGATTGTCCAGAGTTAAATGTTCATGGTCTATCTAAACAGTTTTAATAGATATATATCTATATATCTATATATCTATATATCTATACAGAATAAAATGAAGTACAAATATGGATAATTCTTGTAACTCAAAGACTGTTTTTCAACATAATTTTTCTGACTAGATTAGGTGTTAAAACTGGTCTGTAAGAAATTTTGAATGCATATTTTGTATATTCATGAATGTTATGTAGTTAAATTCATACAGCTTAGTGAACATCATCGCTTTGGGTTACTACTTAATTCCTCCTGGACTTGTGATGTTTTAAGAATTAAGCTCATCAGACATTACTAAGTTTGACTTTAACTTAGGAAATTCTTAAAATTTACATATTACATCCATAAATGAATAAAATTGTTTATACCCCACTTTTCATGTAACAAAAATAAATTTCTACTCTGATAAATACAAACATCATACTATCAAATTTGGGCTCCATATGAAACCAATCTTAAATATACACAATGTAAGAATATTTTATATTTTTATGTACTTTTGACAAGCCCATTTCACTATTAATTTTAATAATGTATACATTCAATTTTATAATAATCTGTACATGTTGTTAGAAAGAAAAAAAGAAACTGGCAACTAAATGTGAAATTTCCTGACAGCCATAAATATTAGGACTATTGATTCATCAGCATGATATTATGTCTGCATTAAGTGACATTTTGCAAGAATTAAACAAAATTATTGATGCTAAAGTTGAAACACTGTGAATGTCATGACCCTCAGGTGCTTTCATTTATTTTCAACAAACTTACTGAAATATTAAGCTTTTTTTAGGCATTATCCTTAAAGCAAAAATGTTTCCATTTCATGCTAAGCAAATTATGTTTTTCTATATTTACATATTCAACTCAGTCTCTAGGAGAACTTTTTTCCTCTGCTTTCATATGATTAACTTTATGAAGGTCTTAATCTGCCATCTGCATGCAGACTATCTGAGCATCTGAAACCGAGAATGCAAAGTGACATTTTCTCAAAAGGTTCTAATTGCATGCAACATATTGCAGGAGAAGCAGGGAAAGCTTCAACCTCTCCCTGCCATTTTGAGTATCTAAGGAACTATAATTAGAAAAAGTACCTGAGTAGTTTAATAATTTTGGCTGATCAGAACCTTTAACTCTAGTCTTTACCTCTAGTTTTTTTTCATTGAAATAAAAATATATAGTGGCTTATTGTTTTTACATTGCAGTTTAATTCAAATTTGTCTTATCTAAAATAGAAATTAAAGTTTTACTTCCTGTATAAGCTATTCATGCATAAAAGAATGGGAAAGATGGAGAGAGCAGGGAATTTATTTCTTTGCTCTATGTATTCATTCCTTATGTTGAAGAAAAAAGCTTTAGGACAAGAATGGAACAATGAAGGTAGGGTTCATGTGTGTAGTGATAGAAATGCCTTGTTTCTCTGTCCAAACTGAGAAAGAAAGGTGTTCCATGCATCACAGAATCACATCATCACAAAATGGCTGTGGTTGGAAGGATCTTTAGAGGCCATCTGGACCAACCCCTTGCTCAAGAAGGATCACCTGGAGTTAGTTTCCCAGGATCTTGTCCAGGTGGCTTTTGAATAACTCCAAGGACTGAGACTCCACAACCCTCCTGAGCAACCTATTCGAGTGTTCAATCACTTTCACAATAAAAAATGTGTCTCCTGATGTTCAGAGAGAAGCTCCACTATTCAATTTTTGCCCTTTTCCTCTTGTCTTGTCACACAATACTACTGAAAAGATCCTGGCTCTGTCCTCTTTGCACACTCCCTTCAGACCTTTATACATTGATGATATCCCCCAAGGGATTTCTCTTCTCCAAGCTGGACAGTCCCAATACTCCCAGCTGTTCCTCATAGGAGAGATGCTCCTATGAAGCCTCCTGCTTTTAAAACAAAAAGTAGGTCACAGGAGAACAGGAAACCCAGCTATGCTATCATTAAAGATTGCAAGAGGTTGAGTTGTTAACCTAAGTTTTATTCAACTGCCAACTATTCCTTCTATTGCACCTAGTGGTGATATTCAAGCTACTCGTAAATGTAGGTCCTTTCAGGATTATTTGTTTTATAGTGATTTTTTTCCCCCCTATCTTTATGCTTTTAATCCATAGTGAGGATAACCCATAAAGTTTTTATCTATGGTTATTTTAAATGATTGTACAATTGTAATTTTATAAATACAGGGCCAATGGAGTCCATTCAAGAGCTTAGACTGAATGACATTTTTCATTAGAAGTTTTCTAGAAAGCATATGAAAACTGGGAGAAATGAGAGCCTCTCCCTTCCTTTGGCAGTCTTTTGCAATGACTTACTAAATTCTATAGTGTACTTTCTGTCTCCACCATGGCTGAATGTTTGCCCTGAGACTTTTGAACCTTCTTTCTAGCAGTTTCCAGATGACTTTGCTGTTTATGTCTATGCTTCTGCAGATTTTCTTTCAGTGAATACTACATAATGTAATCATAATGTTAAATTGAGTCTCTGAGACTTCTCATCACCACTTTTATCATCTTTCTCTACTGGTGTTATTTAGTTGGGTCTGAAAATTAAAAAATCCAAAACTACAATGATCAATGCAGAATAAATAAGAAATAGTGATCTATCAAATACTTTTTTGAGGGGAAGAATCACTTGTATAAAATATAATTAAAATATAATGGACTCCAGATGCTACACAATCACAATGTGTTTGCTTTCAAAGCAGAAGACAATCAGACAGAGGAAGAATCCTTTTGAAATGTCTTTATTTCTCCTTTGTAAAATTACTTTGGTAGATATAAACAGCTTTTTGAAGGATGTTAGTCATGGTTGCTTATTCTACTGCTATTGACTCAGTGTATCCAGAGTGGTTTGTGCATCAAATCCATTGTGTATCAGAACTAATCAAATATCTGATAATATGTAACAAGTTGACACTTGAGTATGATTTTTGATAAGCTAATGTCCATAATGTGCTAAATTCACATTTTTCAATACTGAGCCTGGATATTTAACTGTATTAAGACACAGGTGTTCCCTCAAATTCCTCAAAAGTAGACTTTTAGATTTGTATTTGTGTTTAGGTTTAGATATATTGCTTCTTCTCCAGAGTCATAAATAATGACTGTTGTCAAACCATATAAATTTTTGCTATAGGTCCCATTAGGTATTTTATGTGGTAATCAGATGTTCTGAGACAGCACTATGTTCCTAATTTAGTAGATTCCCCTGTATATACATACTAAAAACATACAACTATTTTGTATTTGTTTTTTAATTTTTTCTCCGCGGCCATGATCCAGTAGAGAAAGATGAAGAAATGTATGTACACAAAAGCAGTGGAACTCTGTGGAATTTTAGTAACACTACCTACATGGAACAAGCTTAATCGGGTTAAATAAAGTGTGAAGTATAAATTATTCTTATAATACTTTATTCTATTTTCATTCTGCCTTACAGATATGATCAGGGTGACTCAGTGATTACAAAGATATTTGTTATATTACCATTTTTTGGCTCTTTTTGATTCTATTTTTCAGCCCAAGGGAGACTTTTTACATGTCTGTCAAATGTGTGGCAGAATTTGATGCTCACCTCATTAGTCTGAACAGAGAGTTTTTGAGGGAGGACCAGCAAACAAAATACCACAAATCCTACCCTGTATGCTTTCTGTGCTCCAGCTGAACCTACAGTCACTAGCACATTTCTACCCCCAATCTCTTTGACTAGCTCTCCAAGGATATCATTAAAAGTACTGGATACTGTGTATAGAAAAGTGAAAAAACATATGTAGTCTGCAGTAGGCTGTATGCCTTATTTATATAATAAATCAAGTTCAATGACGTGATATGACATGGACCTGAGAAAGCATCTGCAGTCACACAAATAATAAAAGTAATTTAGAAAGACAGTGTTTTAAGAGTAGATGGAAAGTAGGTGACAACACTTCCTAACAGTTATCTGTACAATGTAGGCTATTAAAAGTTTTCAGAAGACTCTTTGCCTTTTTTCATTAAGAAATATCCTGTAGAAGGTAATGACTAAGTAACAGCTCCAGTCAAAAGAAAGGACTGACGGCTGATGGCAAAGCAACTGTTCACACCACAGAGGAACTTGTCAGCATGTACATGACAAAAGTGTGTTGGTGAAGAGTAGTTTTGGTCCTTTTAGATACTAAAGCATTAATTCAGAATTACAGGAATCCAAAGTTACAGAAGTTCTGTTCCCCTTCATTAGATTTAATTGTTAAAGGCAACCTGGTTAAAAATACTGGTCCTGTTGAAATCAGTGGCTCAGCTCCCCGATTCTTTGTCCACTAGGATGTTTTTTATAATAAATACAAAACCCCTCTTTTTGAATTAAGAATTTAAAAAAATTGTTTGTGCTTACCTTTGTGTAGCTGTATCACAATCAGCTTTTGAATAAAACAGACAATGGGTCATGAAAAAATGAAAGTCAGGTGAGTCATTGCATAAAAATGCATACCAATATGACTTGGAATGAGGAGAGTTAAATAGTGGCATAAATATCTGTGTCATTTTCTAAAAGTTGCCATTAATATTTTTCTTCGAAGAAAAAAACAATAGCACTAAGGTTAATGACCTTGTTAGATAAAAATTTAATTTGTAACAGTACTTGATGAATATGTTGATTTTCATGCCAAGCATGTCAAATAGAGTGAGATTAATCCAGTATTACTTTAGGCTTCTAGAACGTAAATCTCTTAACCTAAATTAGTTGTTTAGGCTGTCTCTGAAGTCAACACTGAAAGATTTCAGGGGACAATTCACCTTTTTCTATGATAAATATATAAAAGACAGATAGGTAGTATTCTCTGGAGGAGCCTGTCTGTCTAGGTTATACCAAATTCCTAAAGACAAACTGACTATAGTTATGACTATTTAATTAAATTCATCTGAAATTGTACTGAGTTTGAGTGGCAAGGCTTTAGGAGTGGGGGGCATCTTTAAGAAACTTCTAGAAGTTTCCCCTATGCTCCACAGAGCCAACACCAGCCAGTTCCAAGACAGACCCGCTGCTGGCCAAGGTCGGGCCCCAGAAGTAAGGAGGGAAAAACCTGGGCAACAGCAATTGCAGCCAGAGAAAAGAAGAGTGAGAATATGTGAGAGAAAGAGCTCTGCAGACATGAAGGTCAGTGAAGCAGGAGAGAGAGGAGGTGATCCAGATGCTGGAGTAGAGATTCCCCTGCAGCCCCTGGTGCAGACCATGGTGAGGCAGGATGTCCCCTACAGCCCATGGAGGACCCCATGCCAAAGCAGGTCTATGCCCAAAGAAGGCTGTGATCTGATGGGAAGCCTGCACTGGAACAGGCTTCTGGCAGCACCTGTGGACCAGTGGGAAGAGGAGCCCAAGCTGACAAGGACTTGTGACTCGGCAGGGCACCCACGCTGGAGCAGCCTGTTTCTGCAAGTCGGCACCCCATGGAGTAATTAAAGGAAAATTGCAGCCTGTAGGAGGGGCTTATATTGGAGAAGTTCATAAAGGGCTTCTGTGTGAGGGGCCCCATGCTGGAGCAGGGGAAGGGTGTGAGGAGTCCCCTGCCTCAGGAAGAAAGAGGCAATGTATGATGAGCTGACCACAATCCCCTTTTCCTACACCCCTGCACTACTGGTGGGGAGAATGGAGAGAATTTGGGAGCAAAGTTAAACCCAGAGAGAAGGCAGGGGTCAAGGAAAGTGTTTTTAAGATTTGGTTTTATTTGTCATTATTTAACTCTAATTTGATTGGCAATAAATGAAGCTATTTTACCTCAAGTTGAGGCTGTTTTGCCCATAATGGTAACAGATGAATGGTATTTCCCTGCCATTATCTTGACCCATGAGCCTTTTGTTGTAATACTCTCCCATGTCTAGCTGAGGAGTAGAGAGATGGAGCAGCTTGGATGGACACCCGATGTCCAGCCAAGGCCAATCCACTACAATAACTAATTTCTCATCCTTCATAGATTCTCCTAAAATATAGATATTTTCCATACTGTTACATGGGCCTGTCAGGTGTGCATATACATTTGATATTGAGCGTGAAATGTGCCTGTAGGTTGGAGCATCTGATTTCATAGATCACTGTTACCAGAGTGAGCTTTTTGTGACAAGCTATTAATCTCTGAAAGACTTTCTCCAAATGCAGAGAGATACTTTCAGTGACAATTGTTACTCCTGGTTCAAAATCTTGCTCAGACAGAAAATAGGATGTTGTCAGACATTTAACAGATTTTGACTCTTTCCGTAAGCAAAGTTAATGTCCTGCATGACACAAAGGCTGGACTACTGAAATTGAAAGCATTGATATTTATTCATCTCATGCTCAATATGAGATTGTAGAAGAAAATATACAGGGACACCTCATAATAGCCTTTTAATACTTAGAGGTGGTTTATAAGAAGGATAGGGACTGACTTTTTCCTTGAGCCTGTAATGATAGGACAAGGGGTTAATAGCTTTAAACTAAAAGAGGGTAGATTCAGACTAGATAAAAAGTGTATTTTTTTTATGATGAGGGTGGTGAGACACTGAAAAAGGTTACCCAAAGTTGGTAGATATCTCATCCCTGGGAAGAGTCAAGGTCAAGTAGGATGGGGCTCTGTTTGGTCTAGTTGAAAATGTTCTTACTTTAGGGATTTTGGACTACATGTTCTTCAAAAGTCCCTTTCAATTCTCTGATTCTGAGAGTCATTCCCCTTTTAATATTTAACACAAACTTCAAATCTGAGAAATTCTAGGAAGAGAAGGCTCATATTTGTTTGGTAACTAGATATTACTACTATTGAAAGCTCAATCTCACCCTAGGTTGATCAGGATAAATAGTAAGAGTTGAATCTGTATTTCACCTGGCTAATGATTAAGAATTCAAGCCAGTTGTTACTGATATGAAGACAGAGGTACTCCTCCAGTAGATGATTCATTCTGCCTGTACTGGACTGCTGGACTTTCAGATCACTCCTAAATCTCTATCTGTTGCCTGAAATGGATGCCATTATCCACTGAGCAGAGCATAGTTGTGATAGAATGGGCAACAAAAGAAATAGTTTATTACTATGTGGAATTTTATCAATATTTTCTTATAACTTCAAAGAGAGAAGCTTTGGAATGGAACAGCCATTAATTTTTCTGTTTTCTTCACTGATATTTGGAATGTTTTAAGTTGAAAAATAAATATCCCACAAGAGTCATCTTTAAAGTATGCTTACTTAAAATACAGTATTTGGTCTATCCTGTCAAATCCTGAGAGAAACTTGTGTCTAGGAAAAACCAGCCATTAACTTCTTTCATTTCTAAAGGAAAATACAAGAAATATTTAATACAATACAAGAAATATAATACAATTGAATATAATAAAAGAGATATTGAATATAATATAATACTACTTTGAATCTTTTGAAAGGGGTGCACTTCTCCACAGGTGTTCTATATGTTTATTAGCCCTGCTTTGGAAGGTTAATTTTGTCCAAGCGTATGCTTTTATTTCTATGTCCTCATCTACAAAGAATGGAAACATTCTTACAAGAATGTTTGGTACATGGTGAACAGGACAGATTTTACTCTTTCTCCACAGCAAAAGTAACTGGTAAACATTTAAAATTTTTGCATGGACTTTGTGCAGAGGAGCAAAGTAGATTTACTTTAGCATTTCTAGGTTGCTAATAGGTTTAAGATTTTAGATTCAATGGTTGAAGTCTCAGTCATTCAAAATGATGAAAACAAATATGAACTTACACTGAGACATGTACATGTAAACAGAGAAAGGACATATTTTATTTTAAACCAAACACATTGTCTTATAGCCCAGCTATGTAGCAAACTAATTACTTAAAATCTAGCCAAAGATTTGAGGTGCTTACAGTCAGAAACTCTCACTGGATTCACATTGGAAATGAGACATGAGGTTTTATCTATTTTGTAGAAGTATGCTACAGTTAGTTAAACACAACCTCTTGCAACCTTTAAGGTAACCTCACGTATCCCACATAAAAGCCTCTAAGTCCTTTTCAGGAGGATGTGGATCTCATATCAGCCCTGTGACAAATCTGCCAGGTTTGTGATGACGTTGCATATCCAAGGATATCTCAGATGGCGCCAGATGTATGTATTTTAGGCATATTCATAAATTAAGATTTATGTTCTAGTTGTCAGGTGTTTAAACTAGGTGCAGAATAGTTCATAGAATTCAAGATACTCAAATGATAACTCCACTGGTTGGTCACCAGCTGTTTACTGCAGAGGCAATAGACTGTAACCTGAGAACAGGCAAATAGCACCCTTATATATAACAGCACACATATTTGCATATCTCGAACTTGAACTTTATCTTGACTTTATAGACACAACTTTACTACCTGGAGAAGAAACATTGAACACTGTAAGGTGCAGTGGCAGAGAACATGAGATTTCACCATGCATAAGGCTAACAAGGAAAGCATAATGATTCTCTGCTGTTCTAATGGAACCCTTGCCTAGAGAAGTTTTAGTGCCAAGAATATTTTTGCTTAGAACATTCAAAACTTCAGTCTTATCATCAATTGTTCATAAAAATAATCAAAACAAGAAATTTTATACAATCTGATAAATTTGTCAGATGCTCTCAATTCAAAAGATTGTTTCCACTGAACTGTTAAAATAATCTATTGTAGCATTTTCAATACCAATATGAACCTATTTTTATGGTGTCTGAAAAATCAATATATTTGCTGATATGTGTTTAAAGGCTAAATAATAATTTAGAGATTTTTATAAGTATATAACATACACTTATGTTATATAATGGCTCTCTTTGGAATTTTCCACTTTCTAAGTAAAACAGAATGCACCAAATTGATATTTTCAGGAAGAAGTCTAAGTCTGAAGTTTTGCCTAAAATTTTGGGAGAAAAAAAATACAGATTTTCATGACATTGTACAGAATTAGTCTCCAATCCCATGGATTATTACTAGACATGTATTTTTAGAATATTCAAATTAATTTTATTCCGAAGTATAGGGAATCTTGAACTGGAACTGAAATTAAACCATGGCATCAGAATAATCATATATAATGCTGCTAGTCTAGCTTAATCAGAGTCTTTAACAAAAACTTGCCCTCATTGAAACAAACAATTATGAGGCTACCCCTTTTGTGGTTTTACGTGGAAAAGAAGAGTTTAGGAGGTGTAACCTGAAAAATGTAGTTAACTTTGATCATGAATTTTATATGGACAGGTTTAAATTTAGATGGAATTGCTTAAATTACTAAAAATATTGGGGTTTGCCCAGAGGCAGAGAACCACAGTGCACATTCTTTGCAGCTATGCAAATACTTTTATTTCATTCCTGTAAATAGTAGCTGTTTAATCAATGGAAGAATTAAAAAAAAAAAAAAAACAAACCAAACCCAAACATGATTGAACTACAGAGTAAAATTGGAGCCAGCATAACTGGAGTAAAATTTTACAGACTAATATTAACACTATAAAGGACATAATTAACTGAACTGCATGATTAAAACCCGACTGAAATACTGCTTGATTTTAAAATTTAAGAAAGGGATATACTTATTTGCATAATTTTTTACATCAAGATGGCCATGTATTACTACTAATGTTCCCTTGCTACTTTTATAACAGTAATTACAATAATATGCCCACATTAAAACTGCAAGAAAATAAATTGTAAACATGAAATGATAAACTATAATTCTACAGGGCATTCATTATTATGTAATTGAATGACAAGTTAAGACTTAAAAAATGGCTAACATTTTTGGCAACCCAAAGTACTATATTAATTTATAGTTTAAGGTAAGGTTTGCAAGCCATTCTATTTTAAGGGGAAGGTTTCCCTTTAATAAGACTCTAAGTTCTGTAATAGGACACTAACTTGAAAAAGATAATTTAAAGTTGGCATTTTAATTGAAATACCAAATTACATCCAATTAGAAAGATTTGTTTAATCGTTGTTTTTTTAAATTCTGCTTAAAATCATATCAAAAAATGAGATTATTCTTTCTTTGCCATGGAAGAAAAATTGTGACAGTGAGTTAAGAGCACTCTACATTTTTACGCTTGCAATCTGGGGCATTTATTCTGGTTTAATACTGGATTTCCATTAGGGGTGGTTTTATTAATTCTTAACCTTCAGTAGCACTAGAGTGAATGAGAGCAATACAGATGTAGAAACATGGCAGTTGTTTAAATCAGAGTGGGACATACTTAATTCCAAAACTATTCAAAAGCTTTCAAATTTTAAAAGGGATAAATGTAATTAAATAGTAAACAAATGTAAAAAAATAGGGGTTTTAAGCACATCTTACAGACAGTAAATAAATAAATAAATATTAACAGCTTATTAAACAACATAATACATTACTATATATATATTTATAGATACAGTAATAGATATTATATATGTAATATTTAAAACAATGCAAGATACAAATTTTGAGTTATAGTGATCCTTCTGTTATTCTACATCTTAGAAGATAATAATTATAAGATGATAAGTTATTGTATAATAAACACAATGAAAGATTTCACACAAGAACACTGAATCAAAAATGTCAGAACAATCATTCACTTGAAAAAGGTAAAAAATTTTGCTTTCTCAAACTATATTGAATTTTCTTTCTTATTAAACTGCCTGATTGTCACAATATTAAGCTTTACTTTCTGATGAGAGGCGTGAACTTTAAGGCTCCCTCTCCCTGTGTTGACAGATTTCTGCATGATGGCTCATTGCTGTGAACCAGATTGCCCCATCTTCAGAAATCAGTGATGGAGAGCTTATTCTCTAAGGTCCACCCCATGCCTTACACTGACTTCATTGTCAGTGGCAGAGGAAATGCTGCTTGATGCTGGACTGACACAAAAGACAATTTCTGGATCAGTTGCACTGTGATGGGGCTTTAACAAGTCAGAAGTAAAAATTTAGGTTTTGTGGTGGATTGGTTTTAATCCTTGAGAAAAGGAATAAAAAAAATATTTATTAGAAAAATAAATCTTCTTGTGAAAACTGTTCTTTCAAAAAAACCACTTACACCATGCACTCTGTACTCTTGACACAGATACAGTTTTTAGTGCCTCCTTAACAGGCTTCTGAAGCAGCAGTTTGCCTATTTTCTCTCCATTACTTAGGTTGTGAGAAGCATTCAGGCACATTGACTTTAATGGGACTTCATTTTATTGGCTATGCTCCAGCCTGTCAAGCCCAGGAATGTTCTGTGGCTGATCTTATTTTGCATTTAAGAGAGTAGGTAGTTAATACAGTTTCTTTCTACACCCAACTTTTTTTCCTCTTTAAATATCAGAGAGGCTTTGAAGGAAATTAGGAAAAGAAATCACAGGAAATGCTCTAGCATAATATTGCTACCTTAATGTAGAGGTTTATATAGCATTTGACAGGATTTATCTCATATTAAGTTTTGCAGCTGAGCAGGTATGTATTTCCTACACTGAGCTGAGATTTTGGTGTCGGGTGCTATCAATTTGTACGAAGAGTGCAATAAAAGTAACATAGAATTCTGTTTACATGTGTTGCTATACAATATTTAAAGTGTAAAGAATTTGAAAGGTTGTTAATGGATGGAAATGTTTATGCTAGAGGAGATGGAGAAATGGAATAAAGAGTAGGAGGCATATGGTAACTCAGATGAGAAACATTTCATGCTGGGAGATATTCCTCTTCTATGGCGTGTTAAATAATCTGGTGTGGGTGTTTTTCTTTGTTTATATGATGTCCTAAGAGTGAAACTGTTCCTGGGAGTAAATGAGGATTTTAATGAATTTTAGACGGTTTTGCCTGAGAGAAGTACGTATCTAGCTATAAAATATGCAAAGATAGCCCCAAATGATGCTGGCTTCATTCTTAATGTTCTGTGTTTTTATTGTATTAATATTTTAAATAACTCAGTCAAGATGGGGACTTTACGAATACATGTGTACGGCTGTGTATTTTTCACTGAATTGCAGTTTCTCTAGGATGACCTCAAATGATGAAAAAAAAAGCCTTTAAAGCAGATTATAAAATGAGTTTTTCTGTCTAAAGTTGTGCATAGGAGTTTGAAGGGAAATACTGTGGAATAAGAAGAGTTCAGTTTAAATCTTGCTCAAATGAAAGAAATTGAGTGTTGTGACATGTGGCATACAAAAGCCCCAACCTCAGAGCCTGTCTCCAAAACCAGAATTTGCAAAGCTAATTTCAGTTTGGAGCAAGGTGAGATTGATAGCTGCCAGTATACTGTGCTGGGATGCCCAAACCAATCAGTAAGGAAATGTGGAAGAGCAGAGCATATCGGAAATGCTGTCTCCTGCAGGGACTGCCCTCCCCAGAGCTGGAAGCCAGAATTCTGTTTTTTTGCACATTTGCCTGACAGAAGCGCTTGTCCAGTAAGTGGTATTCTGCTTCCTGGGATGCTGATGGAGTTTTTATTTGCTACTTGTTGGATGAAGGAACAAAAACAAACCAGGAATAATTCTGAGAGCAGCCACTCAAGACAGCATCTTTCCCATGGGAGAAGACGAACTGCTAACATCTGCTCTCCTTTGGCCTGTGTGGCTTCTGTGCTTCTTGCTCACTGTGCCATAGTTACCCACAAAAACAATAAAATGCAGTTACCTACCATAGCTTTGTAATTAGCACAGTCTGTTATGATGGACCAGGTCCACTCCTAACCTTCCTCATCCTTTCTTGAGCACGTCCCAAAATTGATCTCCTAGAGATGATATTCTAAGAAATAAGCTATGGGAAGTAACAATTTAAGTGAATTTTTTGTGTTCTGTGAACCGTGAGAGAACAGGTTCAGTAGAGATTTTCAATACAAATTGGTGGAGGAATGATGGTTTTATGGACATTAGAAGAGGACAGATTTTGAGAAGACAGATACACAGTAGAGAGTTCAGGCACAATATAGTCTTTTTTTAGGCATTTTGAGAAGTTACTATCCAATACATGACTGTGTCTCAGACATCTGTGGATGTTCATTTTATTTCATTCCAATGTCTGTCTTTTTTTATTTTTACCCCCATCCATTCTCTGAACTTCAGCATCTCCTCTTGTTTGAGTGAGACTCATAAGTCCAGATACTCCGGTTAACCAGAAAATAGACTTGTAATGTCATTTGCCATTGATGCAGACATGTGTAAAAATGCATTTTTTTTTCTCAGAAATAACTGCTGGGGTTTATTTTGGGTAACTTCAAATGTACTGCTCTTAAACAAATGATCTTGATGTAAAAGTTTATCTGTTGCTTTGTCATATTAAGACCTGCTGTAAAAGTTTCCCATGAAAAACATCAACAGCAGTCTTTTACTTGCTTAGAGCATTCAGGGAGTCATAGCAGAGGATGCAAAATACATTTATTTCTTAATAATTCCTTCTCTTAAACTTAAAAAAGTTTTAGAATAAAATGTAGTGGATAAGTGACAAGTCTAGAGATAAGATCGCCCCTAGCAACTGACTAGTGATTGATTGATGTGTTATATATTAGCTAAAAATAATGATGGTCCTCACATTTTTCCTCCTACAGCATAGTTGTTAATCTTAGCTGCATTCCAATGTAGCCCTCTCTCACAGAAATATTCCAGAATGATTTAAAAATTAGATAACAATCTTCTATTCTCTTCTTATTACTAGCAGAATGTCAACTGCCCTCTGCTGAAATACATGCTTCTGTTGTACAGAGAATTTTTTGCAAGAAAAGATGATGCATATAAAATAAGGCAGAAGCAAGAAGGTATTGCATTTATTTTGTAAGAAAACCTGTGCAGTTTCAACTTATGTTCACTGCAGCATCCTGAAGTTTTTAAAAATATTATTTCTGTATTTATTTTCTTATTTATTTGTGCCTTGTCTGACAGTGTCTAAATGAAAACTCCAGTTCCAAATTTTATTTAAATCTACAATGTCCAGGGAAGTAACTTTTTTTATCTGAATCTGTGGAGTGTTCATATTTATTTTCCCTGTCTGCCTAAAGTTTGAATCCCTGGTGAGAATCTTTCTGGTGCTGCAGTGAATATGCTGTGGCTGTACAGAATAACACCAGGACACCACTGACATTTTGCTGATAAGATTTGCTTTAAAATATATTCACAGACAACCTGTCTTGCAAGTATACATTACTGTAGAACCTTTATCAATTTCTGACACACTCAGCCTCTAACATTTGTAAACCTCACAGAAACTTTTGCCAAGAACAGTTATCCAAAAAGATAGAGAGAAAGAAGGTAAAGCATTTTATAACATTTCAGTTCCCTGTTGTGTCATGATGGAGAATAAAAAAATCCCACAGTAATAAATTCTTATTTTATTCATCTACGTTTATTTCTCTGCAAATGTCTGATGCAAATGTAGACCATTAACATGCTCTTCCTAGACAGGCTGGATCGTATATCTAGGTGTTTTTCCTTATCTTTCCATTTATTTCTTTGGAGAAACTAACTTCAAAAAGGCCTTTTTAGGTTTTTCTCATTGTTTCTATCCCCTTCACAGTTTGTAATTTTATTTTCTGAGTTATGCAAAGCACACAAGTTAAAGTTTACCCTTTTTATTTCTCAGTTCTGGAGTGTCACCTATTTTTACAGAGGAGATATGAAACTGCAATATGGACAAACACGTTAGTTTGATACTACCTGTTTGATTACACTGGGGAAATCCACCACATATAATTCAATAGTAAAACTGTCATTTGTTGCACTGAAATCAGTTCTATGCAATCAAGAAGTATTCAGGTTGCTAATTGAATTGAAAGCCAGCTATTGGCAGTTAGATCCTCCTGTAGTGCATTTCAACCCCTGACACAATCCCCACAATCCTACGCATTTGGGTGTGGCTTGAAAGTTACCAGGTGGGAAAAAAAAAAAAGAGAGAGAGAGAGAAAATACTGTTCAACAGAATCAACAGATGGCTGAATGTGAGCCACCAGTGTGCCCAGGTCACCAAGAAAGCCAATGACTTCCTGGCCTGTATCAGCCATAATGCAGCCACCGGGACCACAGCAGTGATTGTTTTCTTGTACTTGGCACTGGTGAGGCCACAGCTTGAGTCCTGTGTCCAGTTCTGGGCCCCTCAGTAAAAGAAGGACATTGACATTCTGGAGCAAGTCCAGAGAAGGGCAGTGAAGCTGGTGAAGGGTCTGGAGCACAAGTCCTGTGAGGAGCCACAGAGGGAGCTAGGGGTGTTTAGCCTGGAGAAAGGCTGCTCAGGTGGAACTTTTGCTCTCTACAACTTCTGGGAGAAGGTTATGACAAGGTGTGTGCTGGCCTCTTCTCTCAGGCAACAAGTGACAGTATAAGACTAAAAGGCCTTAAATTGTGCTGGGATCAAGTTAGTTTGCATATTAGGAAGAAAAGTCTTCATGGAGAGCTGTCAAGGACAGCTAAAGACTATTGACATAGTCTGTCCAGTAAGGCCGTCATTTTATTATCCCTGGAAGATTTTAGAAGACATGTAGGTGTGGCACTTGGGGACATAGTTTAGCATTGGGCTTTTCATGGCTATGTTAATGATCCCAAAGGTCTTTTCCAACCTAAATGATTCTATGAAGTCTAGGTGCAGGCTGTGAATTGTTTCAAACTGTCCTCTGCTTTCTCTTTTGTCCAGTCAGGAAGTAGATGACTGAAAAATCCACAAACCCTGCATAAATTAGAAGTTTAGGTTTTGTTGCCAAGACAAGTTGCCCTATGAGCCAGCAGAATTTCATGTGATGGTATTATTTTCTTTTGTAGTTTTCCACTCTATAATTTTCCATTTGCTTAAGAAAGAAAAGATGCATAATAATTTTTGGGCAAGTGATGAAATGGAGTGGCTACTCCTAGAATTGCAGCCTATACACTGATGTTCAATGTCTTTTATTTCAACATATGATATTTTGTAGCACTTTTGTACATTCAGCTCAACCACTAGCTCTGGATTCACAGTGCTCTAATCTTCTGTAGCTCTGCATTTTACTGTCTCTTCTCTTGAGCAAGCTCAAATCCTGAAGTAATGTGGGTGTGCGGATTCATTTCTGAGCTGAGGGGAAAGTCCAAGAGGAGTCATTAACTATCTTAGGGAGGAACTCTGTTTTCATCCTTCATATCTGCATGTTAGTTTGATGCAGTGCAATGACTTTTAGGATCAGGTCAGCTTTGGTTTGACAGTCTCTTCAGAGTATGCTGAAATAGAGTGTGGGTGTTGCACAGTGCAATTGTTCCTGCACAGCTGATGCGCTCAGTGCTGGGACTGTCTCTGTCATGGTAGGAAGAGTATTCCTGGAAACCTTGGCTGCCACTGAGGACAGCTACAGCAGAACTGTTTGCACCATTACAAAAGAGTTCTTGCCTTGCAACACAGGCAAGATGCTGAAGGCAAGATGACTGTCAAGAACTGGTCCTGACCTGTGCTAACTGCTGGCCTGTACTCACGGCTTGTTGTCACTGCCAAAATGAGTGCTAGGGGCAATTCTAATAAGCTACTCATGGAGAAAGCTGAGCTCCCATGCCCCAGTTTTTTTCTCTCACTAGTATATGTCTACCCTTAGGCCACAGACTGCACTCCAGCATGGTATCCTTGTGCCCTTAGCCTGCTGCTGCTCCTCAGCTCCTTGCTGAGGAAAAAAGGGGATTTTATTTTACTTCTCTTCTTTGAGTTCAAAGAAAAGAATCATACAAAGTTTTAACAAACCTTTTGAGTCTTTCAGCATTTTATTTTATTTTATTTTATTTTATTTTATTTTATTTTATTTTATTTTATTTTATTTTATTTCCAGAAATATCTTCCTTTCCTGCATGTATGTACAGCAGTTTGATGCTAACAACCCAACTATCATTGCCTATTTTTGATGTAAAAAAACCCTGATGATCCTGAAGTCCTACTTTTGTATCTCTCAAATGTATTCCAGGGGTGTCTAAGCCATAAATTGCTTGAGTTTTGTGGATTTAATTCTTCTATTTGAACATAAAAGTTTTCTGCTTATTAAAAATATAAATGCTATGTCTACAATTACTAAAAGCTTTAGTAATCATGGAAGTTTCTAAAAAAGCTCCAAAGTAATTATATCTTGTAATTATAAGAAAAAAAGCTTCCAACTACTTCTTAGTGAATCACAACATTTACCAGTTTGAAGCCTGCAGCTATACGGATGAGATTAGCTGCTAATTGGAGGGAGGGAAAAAAAAAAGAATGAATAGAAAATTAATTTTATATTTTAAAATAGCTTGGACTTGGATCTGATTTTCAGTGAGAGTCTCTTTTGTGTGGGTTGCTTTTTCTTTTTCTTCTTCTCCAGAAGCCAGTAAAGGAGCTTAAATGTGCCATTATATGCACAACAAAGTGATTGCAAATTACAGATATGTTTTGAAAAGGAAAAGTGGGGAAGGTTGGCTAAGGCTTGTCTTTAACTTGCAAGGACCCTGGCATAAAATTTCCCCTTTTTACATGCTGTGCCCTTGGCCGTCTCATAAAAGTGAGGCATCATGGAGACTAAGGAAGATCAGAAGGAGGAGGAGGTATAAGAGTGAGTCTTTCACTAAGTACTAGGTCCCTTGAAATCTTTCTTCAACTATACAAACTGTTCTCAAGCATCTCCAAAGTTCATTCATGAGACAGACTGATAGCTTCAGGAGTGGGAGTGTATCACTCAGATGTTATGCACTTCCAGGTCTTGATCCAACCAAAATTCTCTTATAGCATGGAGTGCTAATAGAGAAAATCTGAGTAGCTTGCACAGGCTGCAGCTGGTACATCAGAGTTATGCAGTACTTTAGGAAGCTCAGTTCAGATGCTGAAAGTGACTGAGACACGATTGCACAGCCAAAGGTAGAATGACATACTTCTCAAACAGACTGGTTAGCCTCAGTACAGGCCATGAAACTGATTTCTTTTATTCTGACATAAGTGAAATCTTCACTGAATCAGGGTACTGGAGCCCATGGGGGAGTGTCTCTGTACTGATTTCTATTGAACTATATTGGTGTACTAATAAAAGTGTAATTAAGAACTTCCATGCTGCTTTGTATACAGAAAAATTATGGGACACAAAATTAAGGGTTTCTTGGAAGAATCTGTCTCCTGCTGTTAATTTGTTTCTTTGTAACATTTTGCAGTGTTAACCTATTTAAATGATTTTGTGTGTTTAGATGTTAATAGCTTAAGGTTTGATTCATCAACCCGTCTTACTTTCAGCAAAAGTAATGACTAATTAACATTCATCTGCCATGCTGTAAAGTTGATAGAGATGGTGGATGATATTTCAGCTGATTGTCATGCAGTGGAAATGACAGAAATAGCAATATCTGGGGCTAACAGGAATTTGAAAATGGGGTTTCTTCCAAGGCTGGCAAATCTTATCTAGATCATGCCTGGGGAGAAATGCAGTAACATATTTTGCAGAAGATAAGATTATGCTGCAGAAGAGGAGACATAAACAGGTGGTCTTGGCAATTGCTAGATTTTAAATCTAAGCCTGCATAGCTCTCAAAGACTGAGCTAAAATTTTCTTCACAAATAAAAGTAATTGCTTAAATGAATTATTGCAAGTTCAACTCATTTTCTTACCAAAGCTGGTAAAGTAACAGAAATATAGGCAAGTGTTACCTTTCTTTAATTGGGTTTGGTGACTGAGAAATATGATTAAAGTATTAAACTTCCAGCATCCACAAATACTTTCTGGCTAATTCTATCTAGAGACCTGATACATGTGAACAATGGAAAATATTTCTTATGGGGGTCCTGATGGAAAACAAGCTGTGCATGAGCCAGCAGTGCCCTTGCGGCCAATGGTATCCTGGGGTGCATGAGGAAGGACATTGCCCACAGGCCAAAGGAAGTGATCCCACCCCTCTGGTTACCTGGTGAAGCCTCAGCTGCAGTGCTGTGTCCAGTTCTGGGCTCCCCAGTAAAACAGAGACATGGAGGTTCTGGAGCAGTCCAGCAAAGGGTTACAATGATTTGAGTACTGGAGCATTTCTCTTATGAGGAAAGACAGAGGCTTAGCCTGGAGAAGACTGAGAGGGGTCTTTATCAATGTGTACAAGTGCCTGCAGGGAGAATTTCAAGAAGATGGATACAGGCTTTTCTCAGTGGTGCCAAGCAATAGGGTGAGATGCAATGGGCAGAAACTGGAACACAGGAAATTCCACCTGAACATGAGGAAGAACATCATTACAGATGTGACTGAGCACTGAGGTTGCTCAGAGAGGTGGTTGAATCTCATTCCCTAGAGATATTCAAATACAATTCAAATACAATCCTTAATAAAATGCCATAGGGGACCCTGCTTAGAAAAGGAAGTTCAAGCAGAAAGCCTCCAGTGGTCTCATCCAACCCTAATCCTTTTGTGATTCTGTGAACCTTTGACTAATGAAAAACATCTATATTGAAATCTATTTGGATGACAAGCTATGAGATCTAAATGTATTTCAGAAATACTTGTTTTTTAAAACCCTACAACTTGGCAGCATATGTGTCTTTATTACATGTATGCAAGCTGTTTGGAATTAGGCTCTTGTACTGAGCATGCCCTCTCTGGTCCAGTGCTTTTAGATTACCTATGCCTCTTGTTATCCTTGATAATTTCAGTACAATTTGCAAAGGAACAGAAGTGCATGCATTATTTTTTGCTATTAAAAATTTCTCCAGAAATGTAATTCCAGGTCCTCTGAATTGTTTATGCTAGGAAGTGTTTTATGTATACCTTGGTCCAAAGAACAGCAGATGATAAGGAAAAGTCAAGGTGTTTCTGCTGTTTGTTTTGACATAAGATTGTCTCTTCTAAAAGATAAGATTGTCTCTTCATGTGTGTATGTGTATGTATGTGCATGTGTGCAAATGTGTGATGTAGAATCATAGAATCATGGAATATTCTGAGTTGGAAAGGACCCACAAGGATAATCGAAGTCCATCTCCTGGCCCTGTAGAAGACCATCCTACGAATCACACCAGGTACCTGAGACCATTGCCCAAACATTTCCTCAACTCTGACAGGTTTACTGCTGTGAGTTGTAGACAGTTCAAATGTAAAGCAATCCTCATCAGGGTAAACACTTCTGTTGCCCACCAATTTGGATATACTGCTACTTAAGTAATTTTCAGATAGCTTGACTCTTCTGTATATTAAAATGATATTGATAGCAAATATGCTGAAATTAGAGTCCACTTTAGAAAGCACACTAAACACTACAGAAACTTGTCTGACTTCTTAGCCATATAGATGGAGCCTTAGAAACCTGTGAAAAAAGACAAATATTTTTACCCCTCTAATATAAATTCTAGTTTGTCTGAAAGTTTTATATCTTTACCTTGCATCTCCCCTCTTGGCACGGGGAAAGCATTGGTTTCAGGAGAAGACAGAAAATTTTGAGAGACAGAAAAGATGAAATTTAGTCACCTCATTTCCATATATCCTTTGAAATGCTCCGACCAAATAGCCAAGAGATATTTGTAATACTCTTGCAATGCTCTTAGTACTTTTGGTACACCAGTAGTACTCTTAGAACAAGATTTGCTCATCATAGCTACTTTCTGCAATACAGATATTAAATTATAATTAAAGAATAAAGAAGTAGGTCATCACTTTTCAGTACGCTTCTCAGGACATCATTCTATATTTCTCATTTTTTTGAGGTAAATTTCAGATTCATTGACACTGCATTGTGATCACCTTGGTGTTCCTTGTATCACTGTATCTTGGGCCTTGTTGCATCATTTTTGATATGATCAGAGAGGCGGGGCATGAAGCATTAGTCTGTAGCATTCCTCATGTTACTAAGTTTCTATGTATTCTCCTTCATTGAATTCTGTAATATGTTTGTGTATTTTTATATATGCTTATGCATTATGACAAACTGTGTATGGCAATGCCAAGAAATGTCACTAGTGTTAGCTTGTTAGCCATGACATGTTAACGTTCTCTCCAAAACAATACTGACAACTCAAGAGCTTCTCTAATTCCGGATATGCCAGCTAGATGGCTTTGTGCCTGTTACCTCTCTCAATAGGAAGCCCAGAGGGATGGGGGTGAAATTAATGCCAGGGCATGTGGTATTTAAAAGCAACATAGTTATTCCATCACCCCATCAACTGACAGTGAAATCTATGAATTATTTGCAGCTTTTATGAATAGCCACTTGAAATATCTCTGGAGGTTTCTACCATAAGGCTGCCTATGACTCTTATTTAGTTTTTAAGACATCAATTAAGCTTGATAAAGCAGAAAAAATGAATGTCACATTTGGTATACTTCTGGCTGACTGCATTGAATTTTGGCTTCTGAATAGATTCAATTATATGGTGTAATTCAAACTTGTAGTGATTGTAATTTTGTTGGATCTCCTCCTCCAATAACTTCTCCATTTCCTAATTTCTCATGGGAGATTAAAGGTCACTCTAAAAGCTACATTTTAAAAATAGTTGGGCATTAGATGTGTTAAAAACTCTTAGTAAAACTAATGAGTTTAGTAAATGCTCTCACAGCTGTCAAAAACCTGGAAATGTTAGAAACAGCAGGTCTCCAAGACACCTTCACTGCTGGAGAACATTGTGGCTTTAAACAGCAATCTGTCATCATTTTATGGAAATCCAGGCTTGGAATTAATGACATTCAAGGTTTTATTCTCCTTTCATATTCCTGATGCATGGACATGGCTTTATGCATATTCTACTGATATTCAAGATTTTTCCTTCATGACCATTTTCCACCTGCCTCTTACATTACAAATCATTTCAGATACTGCATATTAAAGATGAAGCTAGAAATGAATCATAATTATTTACCTTAAGGTACTATCACTCAATTCCCTTTATTATTGTAGTGATGCAATCTTTGATATCGAAACACTGACATTGATTCCAAGTTTTAATGAGTAAGTTCTGGGGACAGCTGATACAGTTCCTATATCTTATCGGGCTCTCCAGGCCAATGTCCTCAAAACAGTCTTTTTTTCCCTGGTTTTTAACTAAAATAGGAAGCTGCTGTTTACTGTTAAATTAATAAAATCATGAATAGGCAGTGAAATAAGGAAATATTTTCTTCTGAGAAGAAAAATGTTTGAAGTTTCATTTATAGTTAAAAACATGAATAAAAATGATTTTTTTCTTATTTTATAATAATGCTGGGGATTGTGGTCCAGTTTTCTTTCCAGTGAGATAAATTGATATAATATTGTATGCTTTAAAAATAATTCCTTATTCGTAATTCTGTTTTATATTTTGCTTGTTTGTTTTCAATTAGTTTAACATTTTGGGGGACAAGAAGTACAGAGAGCCATTGTATTGAATGATCTATATCTGCTTTTTCTCTATGTTGAAAAAAAACCAACAAAACCCCCCCAAAAAATAATAAGAATAATAATCAGTCTCATTCTGTTAGACTAACTTCTTTATTTCTTAAGATCCACATGTCATGTAAACACTTATTAAATCAGTATACAAACAAGACTTTGCTACACTAGAGACTTCAGTTTGCCTTTCTAAGTCACATCAAACTATTTGAAAAACTGTGATGAAAATAAAGAGAACAGTGAAAGAAAAACAAATTATTTCAGGGAAAAGGGAAAAAAACCCAACAAAGTAAAGTAATATAAAGTCTGAACCTGGAAAATGTGTTTAATGCCAGTCCAATCGAAAAATTAATATTAACTTATCAACTCATTCCACATTCTCAGCTGTCTTTTGGCTGTAACCAAGTGGAATGCCTTCCTCCAAGGCTCGTCCATTGCCTTCTCATTTTCATGTAAGGAAAGATTTCACAGTTACCCATGACTGAAGATTTATGTTGGGCAGGAGTGAAAAGGGGAGCACAAAGCTTCTAAGTAGCCAGCTGGCTAGAGAGTGATAAGTTTCTCTGGTGCCAGAGAATTCCATCCTCTGTTAGCAAATGGATCTGTGAGCTTTCTCTGGAAGTTGAACAGCTTAACCTCATCATCCAGTAAAAGACCTGGATGCCAAACCTTGTCTGAGAGACAGGAATAGACACAGACAAGGTGACAGCAGGAAGAAATGCTTCCACTTCAGGGGGGCTGTGCTGGTTAGGACTGTGTTTTCCAGAAAAGATGTGTTTTAAGAGTTATGAAAACTGTGAGTGGCATGAGAAGTGTGAATGTGGATCAGTTTTTTAGTGACTTTTTTCAATATATTGGCAGTTAAAAATAGTCAAAGAAGGTGATTATTTATGCAATGGAATTTCATGCTGTAGGACACAGGACCAAATTTTGTCAACCACTGCCAAAGGCAGAAAACCGTAACAGATTCAATAGAACTGTAGAATATACTGAGGTGGAAGGAACCCGTCAGAATTCATGAGTTCAACACTCCCCTGAAGTCTCAAAATAACTCATTACAGGGGTTCTTACAATCACATGAGGAGGTTTGCTACTTCCAAAATACAAGGAAATGGTGAACATTTCATATAAAGTTTGCTGGATATGCACATATTGCTTTTGCATGGGTTACACAAGAGGAAACCCATAGTAAAGACTATGAAGCTGACCAGGTGATACTCATACATTTCTTAACTACCATATTGACTTGCTTGAGTGGCAATAAATAGTTTTTGCAAGCTGTTGGTGCATTAGGAGAGCCCTAGAAAACAACAAACCCACAGGTGAAAAGGCTTTACAAACACTTGCTTGGGTAAGTCTCCCACTTTAAATCCTATAATGCCTCGTAGTAATGTTACATGATTGATTTCAGTTAATGGAGCTATTTCTTAGGAAGGTCTTTACAGCCAATTTTGAAGACTAATTGAGTTAGGATAACTTCCTCTGGGTTCATTTGTAGTATGCTCCTTGGAGTTGTCCCTTTGGCCACAGCTCCCTCACAGCGATTTTTGAGTCTAGCGGATTATGTAACAGCAAATCACCTGTGTTCTTGGGTTGTGCTGTCTGACCTTGTTTCATTAAAATAAATCTTGATTAATAGGGCTATTTTAATGAAAAGTATTTAGATAGCATGGAATCCATTTGCTTAAGAGGCTTTGATGGTGTTGGCTGAGCCTAATGAAAGCCACATTGGTCTTAGCAGAGCAGCACAGGCGACACTTCAATGCAAGTATTTTGTTACATATTGTGGTTTTGTGGGAATAATCTTATGGGATTAGATGGCAGATTAAAAATTTTTAATTTTTAATTTTAAGGTGTAATAATTAATTGTTTTAACTGGAAGACAATGAATGTTGAATCTAACTAGTTCCTTATCCAGGGAATTTAATTTAATCCAAGAAGAGCATGAAAAGGGAAAGATGTTTGCCCCTTATACTCTTTCTTGTACTACAACTAAGCCATCTTTTTAAATTGACCTCCAGTGGATTTTAAAGAAAAAAAAGAATATTTCTTTTATACAGACACAATTGAATAATGAAGCTCATTGCTACAATATATTTTGGCTACCAATAATACTAATTGGAATAAATAAGACAAGTTCAAGAGAAATAACTTTTTCTGTTTGAGATTGTTAAATATAGTGATCCAACTGCAATCACAATTTACAGAAAGTAAAACTGTGTTGCAGGGGAGCGTCACTTATCCTTTTCCTGTTTCTTCTTGCCTTCCTTTCTTAAGCACTGCTAATGGTTTCCATCATAGACAAAACAGGAGACTAAATTAATTTTGTGGCTGACTCAAAGACAATTTTTTCACCTTTTTATTCAAGTATGAATTCCTTATAATCAGAACACTGGAGTACCACATGGTTCTATGGTCCTTCATCCACTGACTGACACACAGGTCTGGGAAGGAATTTAAGGAGTCGTTTCATGACCGATAGTGCTGCTACTGTAGGGTCATCTTCTCTGCCCTCCCTTCCCTCTCCCTGATCCCACATGGTCCTGTAGGCTCTCCTGAACCAGCTCCCTTGCGTTTTCATAACACATTGTCAGTTAGGATATGTCACCTCACATATTTGATTAAAAATAATTTCTTCCTACCCTGCAGATTAATTTTCAGAAAAACTGCAGAGTTGATCTGATTTGCAGAACAGTGACACAAACTTCAGGGCTGAGGAAAAGGGTAATGGAGTAAGAAGGTCAATCTTTTCACAGACTGTCAATCTTTAAAACATATTTCCTTTTAAAATATAAATTTACTAAAATATTTTTTATTATCCCTGTCCTTTTAAGTCTCATCTAAGAAAGAAATACCTCTTATACTGTAACTCTTGTGTGTGTTCTGCCTGGATTCTTGTCTTCAGTAGATTTTAGTTCCGTCGACAGTTTTTTAACACAAGACAGAGTTTTCATTTCTTGTGACTAAATTTTTATATACAATTTCTAAATCTAGACTCTGTCTGAAGTACACTTCAAAGTAGTTTCTTCAAGAGAATGTCTGCAATCAGCACATCTCACATGTTAGTATTCAGTTTGTGAATGTGATATGATGGAATTGTCAATAAATTATAAACTGTCTCTTGCTGCTAATCATGTTGTTTCTTCTGATTCTTTGAATATTCTCAACTTCAACATTCAGTTGTCTTTTCCTCCAATGGCTTGACAGTATTCCAAAGTAATATTATAAAATGCATTTTTTCCTAAATTTTAATGCAATTCAGTTACTATTTAGTGTAGATAGGAACAATGAGATGTGAAGTTCAGTGAATTTACTTCTGCCTGAAAGTTTCTCTAATATTACATTTTCTGTCATTACTTTGGATTGTTGGTACTTTAAAACTCTGTGAAGTAAGGCACTTTTTCACCTTGGGTCCCTATCTTGACTTGCTTGGAACAGTCTGGACCACTGCCTGTGCATCCTTAGTGACACATTGGTCAGGCTGCTCTCTGGGCTCTGGATACTACACTGGCATGTGGAGCAACTGCTTTAGCACACAAAAGATCTTGTAGGTTAGACAAGAGACTTTTCATACTGCAAAAGCATCTGAAGTCCAAGTAGGATGTCCTAGATGATCTCTAAGGACACTATACACATATTTGGAGTAAATTGTATTTCTTTCTGTGTCATCCTCCCTTTCCCCACATGCCATATGCTTTCAGATCTGCTTGTCTCTCATTCTGTTAACTCAGTAATTGCAGAACACTTCATATGGTTGCCAGACCAAACATTTAGAGATGGAAGCAAGCAGGTGAAAGCACCTGGAATTAAGGAAGGGAGGGACAACAATTGGAGGCATTTTCTTTGCTTATTCTCCTTTCCCTTGGAATGTGTTCTGTCTTACCTTGGAGTGGTGCTTACTGGAAGAACTGGAGTTTAATGCTCTGATTTTCTGGCAGCTGGGTGGCTACCCAGGACATGTGGGAAACTGAAGTGATTTGTGCATCTAGCCATAAGTGAGGTTCTTTGAGAACACTGTGGATGGGAGTGGAAGCATGAATGACCTAATCTAGTACTCTAACCACTTGTTTGTTCTTCTTCTACTCATTTGTGCTGAAATTATGTTTATTAAAAATGTTCATTATTGTCAAAGAACTGCTCGACACTTGGATACAAGTGACATCTTTGTGGGTTAACTTGAAGTTTAGCCTCCTTCCTTTATAAATTCAGAAATAAATTCATGTTGTTTAATCAACACTTTCCAAGACTGCATGAATACCAAATGTACAGACTGTGTACCTTCTTGATTGCAGTGATATTTTTAAAATTTGTATAAATAATTATGTTAATTAAGTCATTCAGAACCAGCCTCTTATCAGAAAACTCGAACACAACTGAATAATTGCCTGTCAGGCATACATAAACCAGCTCAGGGTGATAAAATGATTTTGATGCATATGTGATGTCCACATATCATTTACCACCCAGTGTGGTAGATGGTTACAGTCTCCAGTAATGCAAAGTCTATCTGTCCATGGGGATTTAGGAATTAAGAACAATGTCTCTGGAATATTTGGTACAAAGAAAAACACGTCAGTTTTGTTGCACAGTTGGACATTTGTAAGACATTTACCGTTTATAAGACAACAACAACAACAAAAACATATTAATCTGTTTATTCAATTATGCAGTAACATTCTGATAATAAGATACAGCTGACAAGAGACACAGAACACTATTTTATCCATCTGTTCATCTATCAAACTTTCCTTGGCATAAAACATGAGGAATCTTTTTCCTTATATATCACCACAAGTACAAATATAAATCTGATTTATATTTACACTTATCTTAAAATATTGGCCTTTGATATATGGAAACAATGTTTTGCATAATACCTGTTAGTTACCCTAAGTATGTAGACAATAATTAATGTTTCTGTTACTCTTACTCTGTTCTCACCTGCTTTAGAAGTATGGGCTTTATGCTGTTTCTGTTTTTGAGTGCAGAGAGTGATAAGAAAGGAAAAACAGCAACTTTCTCTCTATGTCAGTAGGGGTTTGGTTGGTTGAGCCTGCTGTGCATTTCTGTGAAGGGTGAATAATTCTGGTTGAGAATCAGAGTTGAGGGAGTTGTTATTTTCCACTTGCTAGCAGGTAAAAAATGTAACAGATGATTGCGTCCAAGAACATAACAAGAACTCTGGAGATAAGGGTTCAAGTCACTTACTTTCACTCACTATCAGCTCTCCATTTGAATGTAAGGAGAAGCAACATTTTCCTTTCTCATAGAAATATTGCCAGAGTAAATGCGGTGCTATATATAAGCCACAAAAAGGCAACGATGATTCTGCAGTAGGGTAGGTATCAGTAAATGCAGGTGGCCAGAGAGAACCTTAGCAAAAAATTCTTTACTTGTCCTTCATTTCCTTTCTTCCCAGTATTTGGGGGGATGTGAGTAAGAGGCACTGAATTATTGAAAATGTGAATCAACTTCACCTATGACAGTAAGAGTACCTGGTGCTTAACATTCTGAAACTGCTCTCCTACTCTATCCAACTTAATGACAATCTCAAAGGTGCTGTAGATGGGGAATGGGAAGGAACAACCTTGTTAGTACTTCCTAAAGAGATGGATCTTTGTGGGAAATATCTCCAGGTTTTGTGATTTTGGTATGATTTCACAACTGAGACTAAATCCTATTCAGTTAGGACTGAACATTTTTACAAAATAAAGAGGTCAGCTTTAAAACAGATTTTTCAGCTTGTCCTGGAAAAACTTCAGTAGTTTATTTTATTGTGAGAAAAGTCAGAAATAAGTAAATAGGACAATAAAAAAACCCTTTGTCACTATATCATACTGCCTTCATTTTAAAAGAGTGCAAAGAAAAGGACAAAAAAATATTTACGGTTTCTTTGTCCCTTATTTTTGAAGAAAGTGTCTTGCACAATGGAGGAATGCATTCTGAAAGTAACCATTTTGACAAAGATTTCCGCTCCAGACATGGAGCTGGGCATAACCTCCCAAGAAGGAATTATTTTTATTTTTATTTTTACTTCTTAATGATGTGGGGAAAGGATGAGTTAGAACAGGACTGCTATAGAAAATGTGGTAGTAATATTTTAAATTAATTCTCTCCACATAGAGCCTGAGTTGCCTCTGACAGTGAGAAATCTCCCCTTTTTAATTCAGCCCATGAGTTTTCTATTCTTATTTGTCCCTCTGAAGAGGGGAAGTGAGTGAGCAGCTTGTGGCATTTGCCTCTTTGCAAAGCATAGCACAATGCAAGACTGTGTAAGTTTTCTTTGACCCAGCACAGGTTATCAATTCACTAAAATGATAGTACAGTGAAACAAAGTCCCTATTATGAAGGAGGTCAGACTTGATGACAAAATGGTCCCCTTGGCTTTAAGTTTTGAAACCATGAAACCTACTAAAACTTTTTGCACAGCCAGAAAGGAACACAAAGTTTGACCTGTGACCTCAACTGTATCAAAGTTTTATTAGATTAGAGCTGTTTATGGTTTAGTAAGAAGCTAGTTTAACTTGACAATTTTGTGCAGATTCACTGAAACGGCTGTCCTTGCTGTGGGTGAAAAAGGCTAAGTGGTTTAAAGGGTCAGTCTTAATGAGGAGCTATGTATGTAGAAAACCAACTTGAAAAAGGACTTTCTGCTTGATATTTATACACTGATTAGGAAAATGGGGATCTGACCCATGGCTGTCATTTTGACTGCTTTTTCACTGCCAGCTACTAGTTCTGTAAGCATTGATCTGATGGAGTCTGATTTATTATGGATTTATATCTCTTGCTTAATTGTGTGCTTCAGCAGAAGCTATGCCTGAGATCAGAACACCAATAAGGTTTTTGTCACAGAACCTCTGGCATCTAATTTAAGTCTTTCTCTGTAGAAATCATTTTGTGACCACTACTGAGAGTCATAAGGTCTTTCCAACATCAGCTACTTATTTTTCACTAAGACCTTATATACTTTAAATTGTCTTTATATTTCACCTGCTCTGTCATGTCTGGCTGAAATCAGACTAGGTGTTCAGAAGTTATTAGAGAAACACTTATTCTTTCTCATATACATTCACAGACTCAGAAACTGAGCTGAATAAGCTATAGTTTCTTTGGAAACTAGGCTAATAAATAGCAACAGTGAAAGATTGCCTCATTCAGTGTTTTTGGACTATGTGGTGAATGCAAAGTGTACTCTCAAAGCATACAAAAGGATATAAATAGAGAAACAACCTAGGCATGATTAGCACCACATTTCACTACAGATCCTCATAGCTCTTGAGCAGGAGCAGGAAATCTCTCAGAGTTTTGGGTCAGCCTGAGGAGAGAAGGAAGTATCGAGTGTTGCTGATGGCTCGTTCCCTCTGGCTATTGGTCAGAACAGTGCAGATGGGGTCTTGAATGTCCTTGGTACTCTAAGAGTAAGTCTGTGAACAAGAAGGAAAAAATGCACGTGTGGAAGGAAGGAGGAGTGGAAATGTCTCAGAACACAGAAGAGGAGAGAAAGTCTGAAAGTAAAATCTGACAGTTAACTATGCTGGGTGTCTATACATATGAAAATATCCTGACATTTCTACACCATGTTTTCTCTTATAGGAGGAAGTAAGGGCTTTGAATGGTACAGTGATGTTTTCAGAGGGAGATTTTGCCTTTTTTTTCCAAAAACCCCATTACTCTCTGTCCATAGTATCTAAACCTGAGGCTTCTAAAGGAAGTACCAAGGAGACTAGGTACACTTGTAAATAGAACAAACCATTGGGATTTCAAGAGAAAGGAAATGTGTGACGTCCTATTGGAAGAAATTTCCTAAGTAGTGCAGACATTATTTTTGCCACTTCATTACAGAATTTTCAGCTAGTCTTGATAAAAATATTATCCTCATGGAAATCCTCATATCACTTGAAAACCTGAAGCCACATCCTCACAAACTACTGGACCATAGCTAAAATTCTGATGGGTTCTGATGTCTGAGGTATAAAGATATTGGAACAGCTGATGATATGATATGATTCTCAGCTGTTTCTATAAATGCAAATTTAATTTAAAAAATGAAAAAAACTTAATTAAAAATTAAATTTTAAAACTTAAAAAAAATTTAAAAATTTAATTTAAAACAATTAAGGTTGAATTTAAAGATATGAACAAAACTGTTGCACAATTTGAGGCTCTTCATTGGAGATATTCAGTTATGTCTATTTAAGAATTTGAGAATTGACCTGATTATATAATGCAAAAACAAAAGACAGGATCAATAGTAAGAAAAAAAAAAAAATTAATTATCTATAACTTATGATCTAAGTTGGCCAGAGTCAGAACTGTGGGAAGCTCACATTGCTGTAGTTAACTTGAAACTTCAGTGGGGAGACAACAGACTGACTCTGATATAGTGGAATAACCATGTGCTTAATCTGGTTTCCCAGCAAAGAAAAAGCAAAAGGAGAAAGGAAAAACACCAGCAAACAAAGGAAAAAGGAAAAACACCAGCAAACAAATAACAACAAAAAAAGGAAAAAAAAACCCAAAACCAAACAACTCAAAAACTCCAAAAAGCCTCCAACCCAATCTAACCCAACCCCAAAACAATAAAGGGGATAAAAGGATCATATTTACTATGAAGCTGACGTGGTGTATCTAGTAACCATGTACCATAATGATGTAGATTTGACTCTTTTATTTTTTGCTCTATTATACAACACATTATGTTAAAGAATGATCATTTTAAGAAGAGAGATTTTTCTACCATTATTCTGATTGTTTCAGAACCATAGACACAAGCAAGGCAGTGCTGCAAGTTAACCAGATGTCACTAGAAAAGTCAGTGAAAAGCATTTCAAATTAGACTGACAAACATGGATAAAGCATCAGAAATCATTCACACTTAAAAGAAGGAAGAAACTAATACAGGAGTTCTACCCATATGTTTTCCAACTTTGCTTTAAGATTTAAATGCTTTAAAAGAACCGTTTCTAATGTAATTTTTTTATGGCACAAACAGATTTTTTCTCTTCAGATTCTTGACCCAGGCAGAGTTCTATGTTCTACATCAAACTAAATGTAACACGCTTCCAAACGTGTTACAGGCAGCAGGTGGAAGCTAAAGGAAAATCTTGTACAGAACAGATACTTATTGAACATCTGCTACTTAGGATATGCCATGAAATAACCTTCCAATAAAGGAAATTGAATCCATTTAACTTTTAGAGCAAGTGCTAGGAGGGTCCTGTTTCCACATGTGTCAATGACTTCATGCTTGTGTTCCCCAAGAAAATATTCAGAGAAACTGCAGCCTATAGGAAGAGAGAAATAATTTTTTTTAACCTCAATTACAAAGGATAAAATAAAAACTTGTTTTACCAGATTTTATATAACCCTGTCTTGAAAAGTGAACGTCAAAGGTTTGAAAATCTCTAAAATGTCATTTATTTCTAACACGAACATACGAACATGAGCTTGATTGTAGTGACTTTCCAAGCTTCCTATCTATGATGGAGATCTTCTGGAATCAACAAATGTCTTCATTGCTGAAGTTTAAGGTCACAAATACCAGTGCTCTATAAAAATGCCTTTTAGTATAACACAACAGTGATTCTACAGCAGCAAGTTCAGGTACACGTATTGAAGAAAATAATCACAGTTGAATTTGTTACTTTTGACTTAACTGGAGGAAAAACCTGACAGTTAAAAAACTCTTTAATTAACACATTCTAAAATATACAGTGTTGCTAGATACAATACTGCAGAAAATTTACAATAATCATAGTAAATGAATAGCCCATTGTATGGATTTTTAAAACCTTAAATACCGAAAGCTATAACAGTAGAAAAAAGTTCTATAGCATGGTATTGAAAAGCTGTGGTCTAGGATCTATCTATATTCTACCTATATATTCTGCTTACATTTGGAAATGAAGTGACACTTTCTGTCCTTTTTCATGAATAATCTTCTTTCCCTAGTTTGCAGTTTGGAAGCTAAAATAGCAGATGGTCTTGCATTTCTTTCCCTGAATAAACTTAGGATTCTGGTTCTGAGGAGAATTTACCTATTTTCTGGATCGTCCAAAGAGTTACTTTCAAAACAATTCAATGTTCTCAAAGTGTGGAAAGGTTACTCTAGACCCTGACTGACAGATTGGGCTAGGAAAGTAATTTACTTATTTACTACCAGTGCCAAATTATTTTTAAATGATTCTTTGGGGGAAAAAACAAATTAAAAAAAAATCTTGCCTTTTTTTTTTTTTCTAGAAAGAACCTTGCAGTTCAACAAGTCAAGTTCTCGTTATTACAGACTTATGCCATAGGGAAAAAATGCTCACTTCACATAGTTTAAACCAAATTGGGATTGAAGTGGTTTATAGATTTATCAATGACACATAATTAACTGGCAATCAGTGACCTGTGCATTCAGGATTAATATCAGCCATACAACAGATTTAACACAGCAGTAGAAACTTACAGAATGCTAATTTATAACTACAAGTTTCTGAACTCCCCTCTATATATATAAAAAAAAAAAAAAAAAAAAAAAAAAAAGGCGAGGGGTGGCTATTTCAAATCCACTAACCCCTCCACAGGCCATGTGGCTTACACAGGTGCACATGGATGCAGAAATCCCCACTTTCCCCCTGGAAACCAGCATGCATGTTCCCTGCTCCCTTCTCCTTGCAGAGGGACGATGAGGGTACTCCAGCCATGCAATTGCACTCCTCCATGCAAACTCCACAACTGATTAATAAACCCTCAGGGGACTCCCCTATGCCAAGCTCTTCCATGGTGGGGGACTCCTCTCCAGCCTTCTCCTAGAAAGGGGAAAAGTGTATGCTGCTCTGCTGTCTGCTCTGTCTCCCTTCTACTAAAAGTCTTCTAGGCTTTTTTCCAAGGTTACACACAAATATACATATCATCTAATCAAAGTCTGTTTTAAAAATGGGGAAGAAACTCCTACAATAAATTCTCTTGAAATTATCTGAATTTCATTTTATTATATAGAACTTCCTCTACCTTAATTTCCAACTTCAATGCATTCATTGACCATTTATGATATGTTGTTCTTATATCAGTATTTTTTCTACTTACATTTAAAAATGATTTTTTGGGAGAAATTCTATCTATTCACCCAAGGATGGAGTATAAAGAATTAAAAATACTTATATTTTTAACACTAATAATTTTATTTGAATAAGGTGCTTTAACTGACTCCCAAACTCAGGTTGAAAACACTGCTTTTTGTGGAAAAAGCAAACAAATATTTCATAGTTTATTTTATAATGAAAAATGTAAAATTTCAGAATTTTCAGCAAAATCAATGGTTGCTGTTTTCTTTTCTTGGAATGCAGTTTCAAACAGGCAGTACAAGTAGACTTCATCTCCAGACAGGCATCAACATTTCTGTGTCTAAGTGTAGGTGTACACATGTGCTAGTTTTCAAGGTTCCTGATACTGTCAGTGGAGACCTCAGTAAATCAGCCAATGGAGTCATGTAGAACACTGCTCACTGTGAAGAAGACATTTAAAGGTTAATTCAAGTGCTCCACAGAGTTATCTAGTGCTCCTTCAAATGTCTTATGGTACCTAAGAAATTCACAAGAATTTCTGGAAGATACTTTTGGATAATTTGTTCTTATTCGTGTCGGTAGATGGGCACCTGGTGGAGGACAGTAAACGAGTTTCTCTTTCAATGAACTGAATAAATAACTAGGTTAGACCTTCTTAAATGCAGGCATATACACCTGGGTGTCTCAGTCAGCAGCTGATGCCCACTTGTAACTATAGTTATCGTGGAGATTCGTGATTCAAGCAACTTGTAGACGTAGTCTCACTAGATAGAAATGTATGAAGTAATGAAATAGGAAAGATGCATAGTTTCTGAAAGTGAGATGAAAAAATATTTCCACTTAGAAGTTAAAATGAATAGAAAACCAAAACATGTAAAAATTACTTATTTGATTTTTTTCACTCTGAAATACGTTTTTCATTTTATCAAAGTTCAATGGAAATCAAAAGCATTTAATTTTCAAAGAAACATTTTGGGTAGATCCAGGACAAATTTCTTTTGGTGTTATTTTCTTTAGTCTTTCCACTGCAACAGATGCTTCATTGCTTTTACAGTTCACTGGCTCAGCAATGTATTCATTGATTTCTGGGGGCACAAACTCAGATTTGTTAATGATAATGAGGATCTTGCTGTTTAGTCATTCCCAGAAGATAGAGTCCATGAGTTTGTTCCTAGTGTCACCCTGTTCTCTGTGGTATGTTTACAATTTTGTGAAATTCTAGAAAGTTCTAAATCTGCTCACTCACTAGTTCTCAGAAGAAGAAAAAAGTCAAAAGAGAAAACTGAAATTTTGAGAAAGCCTTAAAGCTGGATCTAACATCTGGGAGTGAATTATGTTAATAATCCCATAGAATGTACACCAGGATACCACTTTCTTTAGTTTCTTGTGCAGCTTTGCCAATAAAAATATCTTTCTTTTGAATGTTATTTTTCTAGGTATAGAAAATGAGGAAAAATATTCCTTTAAAATAAACAAGATTTTAAGAGATCCTGGATATATTACTTATTATTTTGACTTTCTCGTGTATAGGACAGATACCCCAGTGTTTTTTTTATCTCTCCTATTCAACTGTCTGAGTTGCTTGTGCAGAAAATTCTCAGTCCTAAGTTAGAGACTGGTTTGGAAAGACAGAGAAACGTACAGTTTTTGTTTTTGGGATTCAGTGTTTAGAAGGAAGTTCTATCAGCATTTGGCCACAATTAATTCAGAGAAGAGCAGAGAAGGATCACCAACAGGGAGGTTTTATCACCCCAGTTTTTCATGACACTCACAGAAACAAAGGTGTCTAGGCACATTTCCTCATTGTATATTAGATTTTGGAGGGGATCAGAAAACCTAGTTCAGCTCTATTATTGTTTCACATTCTGGGTATTACAAGGCACTGAGTTTTAGGGACAATTCTTTCTTGTAGTCTGCCTGTAAGACAAGACTTCAATAAAACCAGTAATTTTTATTCCTGTCAGGAATTTGAAACAGTTGATGCTCTTATAACACAATTTGGTGCCCTAATGAAAGACAACAATTCTCAGAAAGTTCTTCTTTCCCACAGTTCACTGTGGTTTAGGAAAATATCTCTGTAAAATTTCTCAGCTCTAATGCATCCCCTGCTTTGTTCTCCACAGAATAACAGAATGGAAGAGGTTCTAATGGAACACAGTGGGTTGTCTGGTCTAACCTTCTGGCTCAGGTGGGGTCATCCTGGAGCACATGGGACAAGGTTGTGTCCAGACATTCTTTATACCTCCACTGAGGGACAATCCACAACCTCTTTGGGCAATCTATTCCAGTGCTCTGTCACCCATACAGTAAAAATGGCCTTCCTCAAATTCAGGGGGAAATTCCTGTGCATCATTTTCTGCCTGTTGCCTCTTATTGCTTGGTACCACCAAGAAAAGCCTGGCTCCATCCTTTTGACATCTTCCCTTCAGATACTCATGCTCTGCTATGGCTTGTGGTCATTGGCCAACTCTTGAATAATATGGAACAGAACATAACTCTCTTAAAGAGAATATACATAGTTGGATACACAGATAACAGGTAAATGATAAAGGAAGGATAAAGTACTCCTTGCTGAAGAAAGTTAGGTCCAGCATTTAAACATTTCCTTTTTAATTTTTTGTTTTACCATTATGAGCATCCTCTGATAAATATTCTGTATATATGGGGACTACATAGGCAGCCCTTGTCCTCTGCAGGGGGAAACTTTCTACCACGATTCTTTTACTTCCTTCCCTGACTTCTAAACATGATACAGTCAGTAAAATACTCAGAAAAAACTCTGTAGAAAAGAAAAGGAATGCCACATTGCAGTCTGTCTATATTAATAATGGTTTTTCACATGAGGAAATTACTGCTGAATTTGAATAATTATGGGCAAACACATTGACAGAGAGGTGGACATTTTAAAGCTTCAGCACTAATTGCCTGTTTTGTTTTGTTCTTAATGGGTTTCTTTTAATTTTTCCTTTGAACACATTCATGCTTACAGAGAGATTTCTCAGATGTGTAAAATAAGAAAGAATAAATTAATTTGAGGAAGAAGAAATGGCCAAAAATGTAAAGAAGATATGACTTTTTGTTTCACATCAGAGTACTTCCTTTTTTTGAGCTCCACTAATTTCCTGCTGTTTTCTTGTAAAGGAATATTTATCTTAAGTACAAGACATTTCATGAGATGCAATGATGATCTGAGCAAGGGGTTATGCAGCTGTGTGGCTGCATCCATAATGTGCTGCATAAACAAACACTTTGCTAGATGGTATTATTGTTGTAAAACTTTTTCTTAAGCCCCTTGGAAGTCCTTACCTGTGCTGATGAATTAAAGATACAAATCAATTTAGGAGTAAATTTCAACACTTCCCTATTCTATGTGACTTCCTTTGAGTAAGAGTGATGTTCTTCTCTAATGATCACTACAAATTCCAATTTACCCAACAAATTTCCATTTCCCTTTGATGGTGGGCATAAAATAACCTTTTCTTTAGCTATTACCTTTAATAATTTCCAGATCTGTAGTAATGACATGAAGTTTCTATATCCTGTTACCAGAGCAGTCTCATCTGTCTACCCTATCAGTTCTGCTCTTTGGGTCTTCCAAACTCTTCAGCATATACAACTGCATGTGACAGTTCCAGGAACTGACTAAAACTACATACATGCTTCTCTTTCCAGAAGCATAATAATTTCTATACTACTTTTAAAAGACTCTTCTCTATTTGTTTTTTAATGGTGAAAAAATATTAGTTGGTTCCTTAACTTGATTTATCACAGCTTTCATAAAATATTACATTAACAGAAAATATTAAGTACCCAGCTGACTTCATTGGAGAATGGCATATATCAGAAATAGTAATGATGCAATAGCAGCTGAATTGGGGTGCATGTGGATTTACAGAATTTTAGAAAAGAAATCAATAAAAGAAGAGACACATTACACATAAGTAAGAAAATGTAAATTCTATTAAGTAAAATATGTGAAAGCTTCAAATGAACTCTGTTCACCTCAGAACAGCAACTCACCAGCAAATGGTTACCACTTTCAATATTTTGATGTTTCAAAGCCATTAAACTGCCAAGAGATCCTCTCTTGGTCTGTCCCTCACATTCTGAACCAACATCTAAACTAGCCATTGCTTACTTTCAGCATTAAAGTCTAAGTTTATTGTCCTTGCCTTACTACTTTGGAAAATAATTATATTATTATCATAGTTTTTGTTACACAAAATTTCCCGGCAGATCTTTTTTTGCCAAAATTTATAGACGACTTTAAACTTGAATATTATCAAAGTTTATCTTTGCACCTTAAAACCACTGCTTTCTGTAATCCATGTTTTGAATGAAAATGTGAATCAGAACCAACTTTTTAAAGATTGTGTTACTTATGAGTATTGATACTTTGTTAATTGAACATCAGCAGAATAAAAAGTGATGCTTCTTCTTTTTTGACCTCTGTCATCAATTCAGAAAACTATTTATCTTTGAACTCCAAGCAATGTTCTATCTATATTTTCTTATGTGAAGTACTTAGAGTTTAAGATTACCCTGCCACCCTCCCCTCCCATTTCTTTCATATAACCAGGATTTTCTCTGGCTAGATCCTAAGCTGGTTCAACTGCCTTAGTGATTGTGTCAGACTAGATTTCATTACACTTTATCAACTAAGAATCCTTGTTTGTGAACAAGCTAATAGATTTTGCAGTGATGCTGAAGATCTTCATGCTGTAAAAGGAGACCATATGTGGCAACATCAAATAATGGAAATCAAAGACAATAACATGAACAGAGTAACTGAAGTAACAGCCTTCAAAATTACACTAATTTTCTCCCTGTGTCATTATCCTGGACTACACTCACCAATTAGTGAATCTGATTCCATGGATTCAGTGAAAATGATTAGTGGAAAATATTGTGGCCTTCATTTTGGAGGAGTTATTCTACAGAAGAGAAAGAAAGAAACAGAAGAATTTTTATACTGGAAAATACCAAGTAAGTTTCAATAAAATTTTAAAGATTTTGGTTCACTATGGTGTGGGGTTTTTTGTTGTTGTTGTTTTTGTTTTTGTTTTTGTTTTTGTTTTTGTTTTTATTTGTTTGCTTGGTTGGTTTGTTAGGTAACAGCAGTCCACTAATCTGTTTAGACCTTTCTATATCTATCTGGTTTTGATCCCACAATCCATATAATTCTTGAACTAATTTCCAATTTCAAATGTCCACATATCATTGTATATTCTGCTTGTCCTGTGAGCAGATGATTTCTACTCTTAGCAACAGCTTTGTGTACAGGTGATATGCAGGGTACTCTAGCTAATTTTTACTAATCATGATGTATGTATGAGCTGAAAATCAGAGAAAAAGTCACCTGAACTCTTGCTCTTAGCTATTTCACTTAGATTTTTGATAATATTTACATAAATTCAGTCATCTTTCCTAATGTTTGTTACACCACTCATTGTGGACAGATTTCCAGGAAGGTAGATTTTGTGGAGAGATGGAAGAGTTAAAAAATGCCTGTTTTTCTTTATTCTGCCTGTTCGCCCTGAATTTATATGCCAGAACAATGAATAAATAAAAGCTGTTCATTGTCACCAGGGACCACCTCTCTGTCCATGAAAAGAGAATTCTGGAATCAGAGCACCTTTGTTTTGCTTATGAAGAGAAGGAGAAAACCTCTGTTGGTAGCTCACCATCTAGAGAAGGATAATCTAACTGAAGTTGACAAGTCTCCAAAGGGAAAATTGTGATTTTGGATCAGGGTTCAGCAATATGGACACCCATCACGAGGGAGAATTAGTTTAAGTTTTTAAAATACAGCTTTGGCTTTTGTATTTTACTTTCTTATGCCCATGACATGAGGATGAGATGCTTATTTTCAGTGCTCCAGTTCTGGTTCCCTTTTCCTCCTTAGTATAATATAAAAGAAAAGGCCAAAATGTTGGATGTGTGATTTCTAATAGCCTTTGATACCATGGTTAAAATTCTGACTTCGAGTTTTTAATAAAAAAAAACCACCTTTGACTCACAGAAAATGTGAGTCAAAATGTAGGCTGTAGAGTACCCTGAGTTACAATTTAAGTCTGAGACCTAAATTAATACGTTAATGTGAACATGGAAGAAGGCATTCTCTGTTAGTGGAGATCCCAGCAAAATACAAAACACTGAGAAAGAATAATGCATTTTCTTTTCTAAATCTAGAATGCTGGGCATTCTAGGAGGTGCATTTAATGTCTGCAAGGTCTTTCTTAACCTCATTAAGGGGGAAGTGCTTAAAGTAGTGGGGAGATACAAAATCTTTTCTGCATTGATGAGAAGGAACTAGAAAAAGTAGAAAATACTGTTGGTCTTTGTGACAATGCCTCTCTGATCTGAACTTTACCCACCAGCTGTCAAACCACAACCTGAAATACTTTCAGGAATACTCAGGAAGAGAAAATCCCAGGGAAAGACTGTTTTCCTCATTTAACTTTTTTTGCCAGACATTTTCAGTTTGCAGTTTAATTTTATCACCATCCCTTTGGAGAGTGTTCTCTAGAGAAGCACATGAGAGATTCAAGCTCCACAGGGATATTTAGGATTAAGCCATAAATTCTTACTGACTGGTGTACGTAAGTTTACTCCTGAGCTCACTTTTTTCTTAGTATTATTTTAGTAAAGTTTTTAATGGATCCTTCACAGAAAAGAAAGAACATTTTCTTCTGGTTTTCTCCAACAAATTTTCTGTATGCTTGTGGTGGTTTAACATCAGCTGCTTCAAATAAGCAACTCCACCTCTCCCCATCCCTTCTGGTAAAAAAGGGACTAAGTCAGAGACTATGGATTGAGATAATGATTTCCTAAAAGAAAAAAGCAATGGTACAAGAAATGCACAGTAACAGCAATGATATCAATAAGGAAAGTATACAAAAATGGAAGGTGTTTTACCCATAAAAAGGTGTTCATCCCCTCAGCTTAGGTGACACCTTGACAATGAGGTGAGTGGTATGGAATAGTGACTTAGACATGCTCATAGACATGTTCATAGACATGCTAAAATCCATCCACTCTGTGCAACAGGACAGTGCCTTCCCCTGATTGTAACATCAACAACTTCTCATAATCAGGTACCCACAATTGCTAGTTTAATTTCAGCTTGAAAGGTCTCTGTGATGCGCTAATGTAAGTCAGATTTACTACGTGCTAATGTAGCAAATGAAAACTTAAACTGAACACTATAGGATGAAAAATGTAGGGTCATACTGACAATTTATTGATTGCAAATTGTAATTTCAAAACAATTTTTTGTATTTGTGTGTCTTGGGCTGGCTTGATGGGCCGGTATCCCCTATCGTCTACTTTATGCCAGATGTAAGTCCTGTGCCTTTAAGCCTTTATTCTAAGCCCTACTTTTTTTTTATTTTTTCCTGCTCAGGTAACGTTATCAAAGAATTTGAAAGAAAACTAAATAAAAGTTGCTTTCATAGAATGAACAGAAATAAGCATCATGAATTAGTTTATTTTATATTGTGAGAAATTTTAAAAATAGATTATTTTATGAATTAAACACTCAGTTACAATAACTGCTATTAATTTATTGTGGAAAAATTTCAACTGAGACTTTTTATACACACTAAACCCAAAAACATATGTTGACAATGGGTGCTAATGTTAATGAATCTGTCAAATTCTTGGACACTTCTGTTCTTTCCCAGGGCTGAGTATGCTGTTTCTATGACTGATGTTATATTTGGTGCCCTAGTGACAGGAGGAAAGTATAGGAAAATAATGTCATAAACTTTAAAGATATATTCTGTGTCTTAGGGGAATTGTCACTGGATGTCAAAAATGATAATTTAGTTTTGACAAGTTGTTCATATTTTACTCTATGTGACAAATTGACAGGGAAAAATATATTTTATTTTCTAATAATACTGTTGTGTTTGGATTACTTTTGTTGTTATTGCTGTTTGTTTTTACAGAAAATATTACTTTTTATAGCCAGATTTCAAAATATTCAAAAGGACATCTCTGCTGATATCTTCCAAACATTTTTACTACTGGATAATTTAGGCTGGAATGTATTTTTTAGAAGTTATATATGACAATGAGTTCTTCAAAGCAGAGATAGATCTAGATCAGGTTGCTAAGTAAGTTTTGAAATTCTTTAAGGATGAAAGTTCCACACCTGTTCTGTAATCCACAGCCAGATCTAATGCTTCAGCACGCTCAGTATAACTTGGTTTATAATCTTCCTTCTTCAGCCATGAATAGGTTAATGTTTTTTTTTCCCTTACATTAGTCAGCTTTCCTAATTTTTTATTTCTGTGTATTTTCCAGATCAGATAATTTACCTGTTTTCTTATTGGGTCTTAACCATTCAAGCCCATCCTGTGAGACACAGGCACAGTGCTTAGACAAATTAATATTACCAAAGGTATATTTGCATTTTAAATTTGGAGATAGTAAGGTCTGCAGAATCCTAAGAGAAACAATAATACTATAAATTAACTCTGTCTTTTGAATTACAAACTTTGAAAAATGTTCTAGTTTTGGAAATTTTATTTTAAAATACCCTGATAATCTTAATAAAGAGCTGAGGAGATCTAAGACTCCTTACTTGCCAGCTTGCATAGGAGAATAAAAAAAATAGCACAATGGGAATAAAACATAGCAAAGCACCATCTGCATAAATTACTGAAAGAAAGAAATGGCAATATTAAAGGGCATTGGGAACTTAAAGGGATCATTATTAGTCACTCCTTTATTTTTTTGGAAGTAGTTGATTTTCTTTTTTATTTCCTGGGGTTTTTCTTAGAATCATAGAACATGCTGAGTTGGTATCAGGATCAGGATCATTAGGTCCAACTCCTGGCCCTATGCAGGACACTGCAAAAATCACACCTGAGAGTTGTCCAAATGCTTCTTGGACTCTGTCAGGCTTGGTGCTGTGACCATTTCCCTCTGGAGCTTTTCCAGTGCCCAATCACCCTCTCAGTGAAAAACGTTTCCTGCTACCCAACCAGAGGTGAGGGTGCCCCAGTGCAGAGCAGAGCAGGACAAGCCCCCATCCCCTCCCCTGCCTGGCTGGCGATGCTCTGCCTTATAAATCCCCAACACAACCGGCTCTGCTGGCTGCCAGAGCACTGCTGACTCATGTCCCAGATGCAGAAACCAGCATTTGCCCTTGGTAAATCTCATATGGTTGGCAACTGCCCGTCTCTCTAATTCATCAAGGTCTCTCTGCAGGGTGTCTCTGTCCTCCAAAATTATTGTTGGAACAAGTTTAGTATTTTTTTGAGTCCTGCATCCAAGTAATTAATGAAATTGTTGAGGAGAACTGGGCCAAGGATGGAGCCCTGCATAACCCCACTAGTGGTTATGTTGCCAGCTTGATGTTGCCCCATTTGCTTCAACATTTTGTGCCCAATCTGTGAGCCAGTTGCTCACCCACCATGCAACATGGTTAATCATCTGTTTTGGTTTGTTTCAGGCATTAGTCTCTGACTTGATTCAGAGTAGATTCAAGTTCACTTTTGGGTCACTTAAAATTATAATTTGCAAATGAGTTGTGAATGCCTGGAGTGTATTTGTATGTATGTGAGAGAGAAAGTATATGCATAGTTCTGTGCAGTGACAGACATACTTACAAGGAGCATCATAATCCTAGTAGCTGGAACAATTGGTTGTCATGGATTTCTTGCCGTGAAAGAGAGGCTTTGGATATCTTTTCAACATTGTGCTATTCTGACATCTCAGACAGAACTTGAAAACAACATCACAAACATTTCTAGTACTCTGGTGAAAATCTATAAGAATTTGGGAAACCTAGAGGCCTTGCTATCACTACTGATTTTATGTGAAAGGCACAGAGTTTTTTCCTTGCTTTCTTGTTTCTTTACCAGAAGCTGTAGTGGCATTTTCTGTAATGAAGCTTTTACAGTATTTGATTTGAATATTCATAGTTATAAGCATTCTTCCCTTTCATAAAAATCTCTCATGTCTTAAAAAAAGAAAACATCTTCAGATACCACACTCAAAAATTCTCAAACCTTATAGGCTAACATCTCTACTCTGGACAGAAACAGTTATTGGTTTACTGTGGGGATTCCATTACTTTGGGGATACCACTCTAGGGGAAAATTTTCCATGATTATAAATTTATTTTACTAAAAAAAAAAAAAAAGGTGCTTCTTACACAGTAATCTCTTCTTGCAATAATTGTATTTATCAATAAAGAATTAAAGACTGAAAAAGAATGACAGACAAAATTTTGGTCATATATATGAATAGTCCTGACCTACTGCAAATCATAGAATCAAAATATTGTGATTATTGCCACCTACAAGACACAGAGGAAGAACCAGGACTGAGCAGAGACACCCCCAATAATATGGTAGCCTACTTTCTCTAACATACATATAAATATCTAAAGAAAAAGGGGCAAGACTGTGATAAACAATGTCTTCAGGCCCAGAGCAGGTGGTGAGTTCAAGAGTGGGACTGAATCAATGTATTTTTCCTGCAGCTTCTTGAAAGTTTAACTGACTCAAATGCAGAACAGCACCTTAAGGCAATACCTAACCAATTGCCACTGGATCTAGGTTAGTTTGCTACCATCAAAGATGCTTGAGGTTTCAAGAATATTGTAGCTTTTACTGTCCTTGGTGGATGTTGGGGAAAAGTATATTTTATCAAAGCAGTTTAAAGGTGGATTTTTGTGGCCAATACTACACAGGCATTATGACCAAATCTGAAGTTAGGCTTAATTAAGGAAAAGGAGCAAAGTAATTGTAAACATACACAGTAATAGTGATAACAATAGACAGTAGTTTTTTAGACAATTACTGCTACTAAGGGTGACAGTTTATGTTTAGGACACACACATCATCTCTATCCACAGTAATGAAATAAACATGCCCAGAAAATGAGGAAGAGAATGGCCCATCATTAAGAAATTCCTTAGATTTGATAGCACAGCATAGAAAAAAGGCCTGCTGGCAATGGTCATTCCAGCCACAACTTGGACTGGGATGGGAAAGCTACTTGGCCTGGACTGAAACCCATCCATGGACCATTCTTACAATTTAACAATAGAGAGGTGATTCTCAGCACCGAAGGTTTTGCCTCACCACTGTTAAGCTTACTAACATTTTTGAACTGAAAGCATTTTTTCAGATGGTGTAACTTCTTTTTTCCCCACAGCAGCTTAGCAGATGGTGTATTGCAAGAGAACAGCTCCTCAGTGTCCGTGTTGCTTTAAATCACCCATTTTTATTGAATTTATCAAGTCTGAGGACATTCAGTATGGTAATATTTGGACAGAGTTCCAAATTCTCCATTCATTTATTTCTAACTGTTCTCTCTTTCTCTTCCCCCTCCTCTTTAAACTGACAATGTCTTCAAAGGCACATTAGGGTCTTCTGGAATGCTTTCTAGTCAGTCTGTAGGCTCTAGGGTAATGTTGGTTTTACACAAAAAAAAAAAAAAAAGTAAGCCAAACACAATATAATCCACTTAGTTTTATTTACAGCACCCAACTGAAGCATATGGAAAAGGCATGCCCAGCTCAGGGGGAAACACTCACTCAGAGAGACACAAAATGAGACAAATACAGGCATTGGGTGATCTACTGGCCATGCCAGAAGTTCCTGTCACGGTTGTGTCATCTGGGCACTACTGCACAATTGCAATACAGTTTGTGCAGCATGACTTAGACTGCAGGAAGCCTTTGGTTTTGCCCTACCACATCTTCTGGGGCTCAACCCATACTCCTGCTGAAAGCCTCTGGGATTGCCAAGCCATGTCTTCCTTGGAAGCTGCCACCCTGGGACCCCATTGTGGCCAAGTCCCCAAGAGGGACTTGGTGGGCTGGGTGAGCCTGCATTTTTCTTGACTGGTACATTAAAAACATATTTTCTGCTGCTCTTTGCTGACTCATTCCAGTCTTATCCAATTTTACTTATATATGCTGTAAGCTACCAAAATTTACCTTAGGCTGAACAGCAACCCTAGCAGTCACTATCTGCTAATGTCTACAAAACCCATTTTACTTCCTTTATAGTTTACAGAGAAAAGTGGGTAATTTTTCTGCCTTTCCTAATTGCACATTAAAATGAGATTGGTTTTATTGTAAAAGTGTATTAAAAAAAGCTCATAAAAACAGCTCAGCCACAGGTGTCTATGCTCCAGGTGTCTACATGGAATGAGGATATCCCTCAAGAGCCTCTTCAGGAGTCATCTGCAGTCCACAACATTTGGTGAGTGATGCATTATATACACAATATATCAAGAAATGACCTGGCAGTCATTCATTGCTTGTTATTCTGAGGCACTGTCCTTCTGAAATCTATATTTAGAAAGTCCATATAATTGATTTTTCCTACTGCCTTTTTCTACCTTTTCTCCTTTAGTTGTCTCAAAATTAAAGCTGAAAGATTCACGTTTGTGCAAGGATTATGGATATTAGAAATTCGTGCCCTATGCAACTAGATACTTAACATGTGAATTTATACTTTTAATTTATCTCATATCAGACATTATTCCACAAGAGAAGAATAAAAAATATGAGAAAGGAGTCACACTACGACTTTCACATATTCAGCTTTATTGTTAAAGAGGAAAGAAAGAAAAGGGAAAGGTCAATATATTTACTTTAAAACACATTTTTATTATTTTTTTTCCTTTAGCTGCCATACAAGATAAAAGCCACAGAAGACACTGGATTTAATTCTTATATTTGGAGAGAAATAACTTCCCTCTGTGGATTAATTTACTTGAATGATAATATGCAGAAACTCCATTTTCATGAAGTTGGGGTTTGTACATTTTCTGTGTATTTTAATGCTCAGCTCTTGTTCTGCATCATTAAAATAAATAAAAAACAAAGCTGAAAATTCAATTTGGAGTTTGTTTCACATTTTAAAACAAATGACTGAGTTTGTCCTTGCATTAGAATTAATTAAGCGTGTCTCTATTTTTGTGAAGCATGTTCAAGGGAATGGTAACATCTAGACATTTCAAATGAAAACAGTTCATAAAAAGATCAATAGCATGACTTTCTAATTAAGAAATTCTTGCTATTATTCAAGTACTCACTATAACCAGTTTAACTCATTTACCAGCAGGGGGCTCACGATTAAAAATTTGGAGGGTTTGAAATACAAAAGCAAACTGCGGTCTCCTTGTTAAAAAATATATATATTGCTAAGTTGCCTGACATTTTAGTGCAGTAAACTATCAAAAGACATCCAGCAGCACTGCTGTTACACCAAAGGCTGCTAAAATGAATTGCTAGATCTCCCTCTAGGAGCCTCACTGATTACAGATATTAGATGATTTTAAGCTTAAATATAGACTTAACAGATTTAACATGTAACAGATAAAACAGCATGAGAGATGCTACAAGCACCAGGCTGCTTATAGTCCATCGCTGTAGGTACACTACTCATATGGTGCTGATTCTTTAGCACCCACTGCCTAAGGTTTCACAGGGCATGGGCCATTTTCCAGTTAACTACAAAACCAGAAGGTGTTCAGCTACTGCAGGATAAAAAAATTCTGGGGTGATGGTAAAATTTGTATGACATTGTTATGGGAAAGAGCTGCTTCTCGAGTTTTTAGTGCAGATGAGTCTTTTTCATGGACTGTGAATGGAAAGCTTCCAAATTCTTTGGATCTGCCTTGGTAAAACATAATTTAGTGCTGCTATGCTGGCAACCTAGTAATTAGCATCACACACAGAGTGAGGCTATTTGTCTCCCTGTGATAAATATAGTGTACACAAACAGAGGATACTCACATGAACATAAATATATGTTGACAGCCCTATAATAAAGATGAATTACATTTAGCAAGTCCAGTTGCATGCTAAGTTTTTCTGATCAACTTACAGCACTGATATATAAAGTAAATTGGTAAGCATTTGTGATTAAAATGAAAATGCAAGAAGATATATGGGAGAAAGTTAGGAAACATTAAAATAATTTTATTTCAAGTATTTATTAAGATGAAAAGGAAATACCAGTCCTTTTCAGATTGTTCGAAATTTGTGACAGGTTTTCATGTTCAAATCATGCCAGTATTTGTTTGGATTGTGGACTGGACCAAGGATGAACCAGTCAAAATTTTCTTCTAGCAATTGTCTTTGTATGTGTGAGGAGTGGAAAGCACTTGTGGATATTAAAATATAATTATTTAAATATGTTTATGAGTTTCTGAATTTTTCCAATGGCCATTTAATAAAAGTAAAGGCAATGAAGGAGTGAATTTGGAAGCCACAACGGGTCATGGTAATATTTCATACATACAGTATGGCAGAAGTCAGAAACCTGAAGCAGGATTTAGAATCCATCTTTATGGAATTAATCAGGTTTTTTTTTTATCTTACAATAGAGAAGAGGGAGAAGATTTCAATTTTCTGTCATAGCCTAAGTACATCTCCAGCACGCATTTTAAGGCAAACCTAAGTCTTTGCTGTTTATACCGTTCTTCTTCACATTAAATATTTAGGTTTTCTTTAAAGCATCAAGGAAAAACTTAGGTCTGTAGTTCAGTTGTCTAGATCTGTACCTATCTTCCAAACCTTACTACAAGGTCTATTAAATATTTAGTAAATGTGGAGCAGAGTCCCTAGGAGAGACTGACAACATATTTTCTCAAAGAACTTTATAGGATTGTAGAATATTCTCACTGTGTATCTTGGCTGTGATCCCTGAAGGAAAGCAAAGGAATGTTGTCATGGACTTTGGATGAGTCATTAGGTTATAGGATATAAGGAAACAGTCAGAGACTGTGCTATGGGATTGCATCTCCCCTCTCGCGGGTTCTGCATCAGAGCTGGAGCTGGAGTGGCTGCTCTTACAAATCTCTCCTAAACAGAACATTCCAAAATAGGCAACAATTCATTCATCCCCATACATATCACTGCTCTAGGAGGACTTTCCATTAGAAGGGCATTTTTTTCCCCAAATAATGATAGATTAAACATACAGAAAATATTATCACATCATTAAACAAGACTCCTGTATCTAATTTCCAGATTTAAGTATTTCATTAGTTTGTCTTGATATGAATAGAAAAGATTTCTGCCTGAAAAAATTCTTCCCAGACCAAAGATTCAGACAGTTTTAACATGTTTTACATTAGAAAATAAATAATAAATAAATAAATAAAACTATTCTATTTCTTCTGATAATTATTTCAATAAATACTTCTCAAGGTGAGTTAGAAAGAACAATATGAATGCAATTAAAAAATAATCTAGAAACTTTGAGATTCATTTCAATGCCATTATAAAATGAAATGAATATATTTCAAAATCTCTAAAAACAGTAGCATAATGAAAGCAAGAAGGACTGCAGTTCCTGCTTCATCCAACTGTATGGGCTCTCATCATTCAGGTTTTTTTGCCTCACAGCCAGAGCAAAAACTTAAATTCTTTTCTCGCCCAAGGATGATTTGTATGTGCAGCAATCCATGTTGCCTACAGTGGAAATGGCATTCAGGAACTTCATATCACATGAAAGTTCAGAATTCAGGGTTTCCACAAAGAAATGTGTTTGAAATGGAAAAAAGAATGTAAGAATACTCTATACTACTCACCATCAAGTTTTCCTTTCTTTTAAATTTTAGTTTCTTTAATATTTTTAGCTACTGTAATCTATGTACACTAAGTCTTAGTATTTTCTTTGTCAAGTCATAGAAATAGACGTCTTGAAGCTTCTCAACTGCATTTAGTCTTTTATATTTTTTAGTCCTGATTTTCTTTGTTTGTATATTTGTGTTTCAATTTGTCAATAGCTATATTTAAGTGTACTCACACAATTACCTCTCCAAGTTAAAGAAAACAAGCTTCCACATGCTAAAAGCACAAATAAAATTATTTTCTATTCTCGCTCATGGTAAGATTTTTTATCAAAACCCAGCTATTTTCTATCACAGCCATAATGGATGCTATCATTGAGTGTTTTCTTTAGCAGTTCCTAGGTATTTCCAGAATCAGTATGTTCCACTGTTTTCTTCCTCAGATATGCAGCTGGCTGTATTAAAACATAGTTTGTACAAAAATGTTCATTAAGTAGTCTATATTTCTATAAATAACTGGATTATTGAATGTTTTTTCTCATTTTCTCTACACCTTCCCTTCAGATACTGATATACATTGATCATACGCCCTCAAGCCTTCACTTCTCCAGGCTGAGCACTCCCAGTAACCTCAGCCTTTTCTCTTAAAAGAGGTGCTCTGTTCTTCATTTTTGAGACATATCTTTAGCAGAAGCACAGGTCTGCTGTTGGAATATGCAATGTCTTGCTCAAGATCCATTGTCATCTTAGTAGCTCTTTTCTGGACTCTCCCTAGTCTGTCCATGCCCCTCTCATACTGATGAGCTCCAAACTGGACAAAGTACTCAAGGTATGGCCTCTGCTGAATGGAGGAGAAAGATTACCTTACTGGTCCTGCTGGCAACACTTCTGAAGCCAACTGGGACACTTATTTTGCCACAAGGGCAGATTTGGGGCTCATGCTCCACTTTCTGTCTACCAGGACACCCAGGTCATCTTCTGAAAAGCAACCCTCCTGATGGCCATGCAGATGTCCAGTGTCTAGTGTCTAGGGAGTCCTGGGGTTATTCCTCCCAGGTGCAGGACCCTGCCTTTCTTGAATTTCAAAAGGTTCCTCTCTGTCCAGTCCTCTAGCCTGTTTAGATCCTATTTTGAAGGTGTGCACATCTCTCCGGGGATCAGCACTCCACCATTTTTGTTGTCATTAAACTTGTCAAGGAGGAATCTGCCCCTTCATCCAAGTCATTGAAGAGTAAGAAAAACAATACTGGGGCAGGAGCAACCCTTGGGGGTCACCAATAGTTACAATCCTCCATCTAGGGCCAGGGAGCACAACAGTTCTCAATTCACCTCATCATCCACTCATCCAGCCTCTGTTTCCTGAGTTTGCCTAGGAAGATAGCATGAGAGAGACAGTGTCAAAAACTTTGCTGGAGTCCAGATGGACAATATGTACTGCTATCCCCTCATCTGTCTCTAGGCAGTTGTCCCACCATGGAAGGCAATCAGGTCGGTAAAGCATGATTTCCCTTTAGTGAAGCAATGTTGACTTCCTGATGTCCTTGTATTCCACTAGAGATGATTTCAGGATAAGTTGCCTTTCCAGGGATTGAGTTGATACCTTTTGAAGACTGGGGTGATATTTACTTTCTTCCAGTCCTCAGGTACCTCTCCTAACTGCCATGATCTTTCAGATGTGTTTGTCATTCCACTGTGACATCACATTCATGTCATAGTCTAGCTGTTTTATCAAACATATTACACTTACATAGCTCTTCTTATCTGCCAAATCTGTTCTTTCAGTCCCCAAATTACATGTCTGCTTAATAGGACATTCCCCATAAAACCTTGTCCCATTCTGTAAATGAATATTGTACTACTTCTTTCAGTATTTTGTGTTGAAGTTTAGAATTTCAGTGTTCAAGGAAGGAAAATGTGATATTCTACACTCTGCATATAACCTACTCATCAATAAACCAGCACAGGTTTGGGATTTTGAGTAGTGAATACTCAGAAAAAACTATTTGTGAACAGTATGCTGCCTAGTAATTATTCATGTAAATTGAATAATAGGAAAGATTGATGATGATTTATTCAGTCAACACTCTTGGATGGGTGTGTGTGTAATAATTTATTCAAATCTTTATAGTATATTGAACAAGTAAAATACTGTATTTACTTGGTCTAAAAGATGATAGCATGCTAGAGTATAAAATTTTTCAAATGAATGAGTGTATGAAAATAATCAGAAAGTGCTTTGAGACACAAAGAGAATGATTGAATGATAAGAATATGTGGATATACAAATTCAATTGTGAGAAATAATATTTTATGATATGGTTCAAGATTAGTGAGTTAAGTTTGGTGAAGTGATATCAGAAAACAAGTCATGACATTTTTTATTTGAAGATTCAAATGTACCAAATATGTAGCCTGGATAGTTTAACTGAAGCTTGAGAAACAAGATATTTATCATCATTTTCCTAAACACTCTGTCAAAGTATCAAAACCAGAGTGTTTCTGTAAATTACAAAATGCAGTATATTGCACAAGAAAAAATCTAATAAATTCAAGCTCTCATTAAAATTTATAATTATAAATGACAATTTCCTTGCCTATTCTGTTCCAAAATATCAGTGTGTGCTAGCAGAAAAAGAAATTAAGTATATTTTATCAGGGAGAATTTTTTATTTCTGTGCTGAATGAAAACAAACAAACAAATCACCACCAGGAACATGCTCCCTTAATCCATAAACCAAATAATTGAAGCCACAAAGCATTATCAGCCATTTCCTCAGGTAAGGGAATTCCCCTCCCTCCACCCCCACCTCCTTCACTTTGAGTTGACAAGTTAGAAAGAGTTTCTTTGTGCTCTGGAAGGCAGAAAATGTGTGAGTTGTGTAGTACCAAGGGAGTTAGATTATTCAGAGATATTATTAAACAAGCAGATTCAATTAATTTGAAAGACACACTTCAGAGAGAGGCTGGAATGCTGTGCCAGGTGGGCCAAGCAGGACTTCAGATTCTTTTCCACAACTTATCTGTATTTAACAGACCACCTAAACAGATGTAAGTTTCCCCTGGAGAAGATTAGTACAAAATTTAAAAAGAAAAGGAACCATTCTGGAACTGTGATTAAGTCACTTAAATTTACTAAGTGTCTGCACAGTCTTGAAAAATGATAAAATTCCTGGGCATCGCTCTATTTAGCTGAAACTTTTCCAGATGTGCCTCACTAATCAACTCCAGCCAAATTCCCTCTGGCTTACAGAAATTAATGAGAGAAGCCAAAATTCTGAGATAAAACACACCCTCTCAGCAGTGTAGATGTGCAGGGTTTCTTTTAACAGAAAAGCCAGATATTTAAATTTTTTAGGGTAATATATGAAAGTTTTTTTAAAAATACCTGCACGTAAACCTATTTATTTGTATATCGATTAATTATATTTTATATTTATCTACACTAATATATTTGTTTGCATATTCTGGCCAAGCAGATGTTTCAAGAATCCTTGTTCTTTCATCCTGGAGGTATTATGTGCATGTGTCCTGTTCTCATATTTTACTAATTGTTCACTTTATTTACTATAGGAGACAACATATGGGTCTAGATTGATTTTTGAACTAAACCAGTGTGACTATTCTTATATTCTGATATTTAGTGTCTACTCCCAGCTCCATGTCAGATCCCTTTTTTGGAGTTACTCTAGCACCAGTGCTCCACACACCTTAGTTTCAGAGTGATTTCTCAGGGGACTATTCTGCAGGCAACTCGGATTCACAGTTATGTCTCGAGGTGATTCAAACCCCAATAAAATGCCCTTGTCTCGAGTGTAAAACAAATGTAAATTTGTTCCTGAAAATAGCGTATTAAAAAAAAAAATAAAAATGCAAAGGCATGAATAAAGAGATGCCAAAAATATGTTGTCTGCACTTATTTTGTCAGATATCTCCTAGAGTGGCTCTACTCCAGAATCCAAACAGGTGAGAAGATAAAGAAAGTGTAAGCAGGTAATGATTTTGAATTATCTCATATTAGTCCTTCCCATACTTCAGTAGAGTCCTCCCTACTGATAAAATGGTAAATTTATTTTTGGTTTCTTTCTTCTGAGAGGCAAAACCCTTAACAATATTTTTCCGTGCTTTTTATAAAATGTCTTGATAATGTGCTTAGGTATAACTTCAGTTTTCAAGAATGCAGTCTTTTGACTGAAATAAGTTATAAAACACAAACCTTAGCACTGTATTTTCTCTGCCTTATATTATAGCCTGATTACTTTAATAATTGAGTTTTATCTTCATAATTACTATAATAACATGATATGTAGGTTCTCCCAACAAAGAGTTTGTCTTTAGGATGATATGGCTATGCAGTTTTCTCTGCATCATGAAGAGTGAAGTGAGTGACACAAAAGCTAAATTATTTGATTAATGGAGCAGAAAACATTTGTGTGAGAGCGGGGAAATAAAGACATCATTTTGGTGTTCCTACTATCCTTCTATTAACCTTTACATCAATCAAAATATTTAAAATACATGAATCTGCATTTTCACAAAAGCATTTTTGTAGTTGTAGGATATTGTTTTTTTCCCATCAAGAATAAGTAAAAATTGCCAGAAGCTGTGAGAAAAACATCAGAGAACCAGAAGAGGACAAGTCTGAACTCCAGGCAAAGTTGTACGTGTTATGGTCAGCATTTAAGTACACACTTAATCCAGACACAGTCAACACTTGGAAAAGCTGCTTGAGTCCTGTAGGCCAGAACAGCTCCAGCAGCTGTAGAAATATATGTACTTACCCACGCAGGGGAAATTAAAACTCACAGAAAGAGAGTGAACCCAGAAGAACAGGTATTGATTCTTCATAGAAATGTTTTATTATTTGAGATGGTTCTAACCAAATTGTTTTATAAACCCATATTAAGGCGGCAGTAGTAGCTTAAATTGTTCTGGCATTTACCCAGAAGGGCAGCTATTCCTTGGGTAACAGCATCTGGGGGAAAGGAGGGCCAGACAAATAACACCTCTCTTTCTAAAACACACTATCACTGTCAGCTGAGAGGCTGAAAAGAGATCTAAGAGCAGCACACCTCCCCTGACAAAACTGCAGCTGTAGTGTGTGTTTGCCCCTGTGTGCAGTGGTGGCAGCAGGCTGATGCAGCAGCAAGTGGAGTTGGTCTGTCACAGGCAGATCATCTCCACTCCCTCACATTCTTTTCCCCAGGCACCAGAGGATGTAAATCTTACTTTATAACAATAATAAGATCTTGAACTGAGCTGAGACACAGCTTCTTATTTAGACCAAAGCTCTACTTATCCCAGCTGAGAGAAATGAGAGAAAATAAAGTGGTTTTTAAATCTAGTTAGTGCCAATATTTATTATTATTTTTCTTAGGAAATAAGAACTGACAGCGAAATGTTCAAAACCCCTAGGGTAATAACTTTCTTAGACTTAAGAAATACCATGCAGTTGCTATAAATCAAAATGCCATGGGTTTTCATTTCCTTTCCTGTAATTAAAAGTTTGCTTTGATGTTTAAAAGCACAAGTATACCCAAGAGTGGAGTAGCTGGAAAGTGTTCATATTTGACACTCCTGTTAAACAATGTAATTTATCTCTTTTTACTAACAGAAATTAAAAACAAAACAAAACCTAACTGCTGTTTAAAATCTTACTTGTAAAACATTTGCCACAATCAGTTCTTCCTTGCAACACAGCAACAAAGCATAAGTGAAAACTGGGAGCAGAATACCATCTTGTTTAGGAGAAATGAAAACTGTCAGACAGTGCAAAGTTTTTTAAGAGCTTGACAAGCTGAGGAAAGGACACATTATTTTAATTAAAGGACTAGGAAAGAACCTGGAAGGACTTGCACAAAACTACAGTGAAACACTGCTAGACAACGATGCCATTCTATACAGCATGTGTTAAACCTGAATGATTTGGTAGGGTCCTGTTAAACTGCAGGATCTGAGAGATCTGCCTCTTGGTCCTGGGCTCTGGTTGTGCCACACCTCCACATCCATGGGACACTTTCCCCATCCTTCTGGGTAAAACTCCAAACTCAGGCCAGAGGGCAGCAAGGATGAGGTCCGGCTGTTCCACCAATCTATGGGACTGAGGCCTTAGTAATTCAGTGTATACAGATCATGATGCAAACATATGGAAAAGACATGGTTTAATGATTTAATTATTGCTTAACTGGGCATTGAAGACTTTGTAACATGAAGAGGGGCTGACAGAGATGAGATTGTTTAGCCTTGGGAAGGTGCTGTGGGGATCTGATCAATGTGTAGAAATATCTGATTGGAGGGAGTAAAGAAGGCAGAACCAGACTTTTCTCACAGGCATCTAATGGAAAGACAAGCTAGAATGGGTACAAATTTAAATAACTGGAATTTCTCCTAAGCATAAAGAAAGAGTATTTTGGGGTTGTTTTTTGTGAGAATGTTGGAACACTAACACAGGTTGCACAGAGGTGGTAGAGTCTCCATCCTTGGAGATATGCTAAACCTCACCAGATACGTCTCTGAGCAATCTACTTTATTTGATCTTGCTTTGAGCAAGAACACTGGATGAGCTAGATGGTCTTTTTGACCTCATCCATTCTCAAGTTCTGCAGTTCTGTGATTTTAATACAAATGTGTACATATATATTTACCCAGGCACACTAACATATATCATAGAGATATATATATTATATACCTGTCTAAATATATACACATTTAAATATGAATTTGCATGTAGTTTAGTCATCCTTAACTTACACATGATGTTGCTGTTATATACAGGAAAACTCACCCAGAGGAGTGTTGTTGTTCTATTTCTAGAGTCCCATACTGTTGTTATCAGATCTCTAAAGTCCCATTGCTCCTCAGCGTGTTCTCATGGCTGCAGATCATCACAGCACAGACTCCTTCTTCTGCATGTTGCTCTTTCTTAGTTCAGGGCTCCTCCAAGGCTCTCCTTGACTGGCTAACCCACCCCCTTTTATCCCAGTTATCTTCATTGGTTACAGCTGCAGCCCAATTAAGGACATCGCAGCTGCAGCCTATCAAGGACAACCAGGACTTCCCGGGGCAAAGCCTCTATACAGATATTCAAGTACAACACATTTCCTCTACTATATTTCCCCCTTTTCTCTTACTTACAGAACCAGGTTTTACATACAATACTTCAGGTACAATACACACATTTCCCTATGACTCAAAGGCCATGTACAACCCACATAGCTCCTTGCTCAAAGGCCATACTCTTTCACAGCTCCTTGACCCAAAGGCTATGTTCTTTCACAGCTCTTGGCTATCTTATCCTCTACCAACTATCACCACAGCTCTTGGCTGTCTCATCTTCTGCTAACTATTACATCAGGGTCACCAATTGTTGTTGTTCTATTTCTAGAGTCCCATACTGTTGTTGTCAGATTTCTAAAGTCCCATACCTTCTCAGCATGTTCTCATGGCTGAAGATCTTCACAGCACAGACTCCTTCTTCTGCACATTGCTCTTTCTTAGTTCAGGACTCCTCCAAGGCTCTCCCTGACTGGCCAACCCACCCCCTTTTATCCCAGTTATCTTCATTGGTTACAGCTGCAGCCCAATCAAGGACATTGCAGCTGCAGCCCATCAAGGACAACCGGGACCTCCTGGGGCAAAGCCTCTATACAGATATTCAAGTACAGATATTCAAGTACAATACATTTCCTCTACTATATTTCCCCCTTTTCTCTTACTTACAGAACCAGGTTTTACATACAATACTTCAAGTACAATACACACACATTTCCCCATGACTCAAAGGCCATGTACAACACACATAGCTCCTTGTTCAAAGGCCATACTCTTTCACAGCTCCTTGACCCAAAGCCTATGTTCTTTCGCAGCTCTTGGCTGCCTTATCTTCTACCAAATATCACCGCAGTTCTTGGCTGCCACAGCTCTTGGCTGTCTCATCTTCTGCTAACTATCATGTCGGGATCACCAATTGTTAAATGCATTTTTTCCATGACTCAAAAACCACCTCTACTATATTTCCCCCTTTTCTTTTACTTAGAGAACCAGGTTTTACATACAGTACTTCTTACAGAACCAGGTTTTACATACAATACTTCAAATACAATACACACATTTCCCCATGACTCAAAGGCCACGTAACTATATTTCCCCCTTTTCTTTTACTTGTTAACAGTTGTACAGATATTCAAGTACACTACTTCAAGTACAACACACATATTTCCCCATGACTCAAAGGCCATGTACAACACACATAGCTCCTTGCTCAAAGGTCATACAATACATGCATTTTTCCATGACTCAAAGGCCACCTCTACTATAGAGGAGTCTTGTATTTGTTAGAACATTTTCTTCTACTATCCTTCTATATAATTTTTGCAAAAGTGACTGGCTCAAGAGAGAGAGAGTAGTATTAGCAACAAACAATTTCTGTGTGAGATTGTGTGTGTGGGTGGACCTCATTGCCCTAATTCACAGACTGACTGAAAGGAATTACAGAGCTTGACTAAAAATTTATGAACTAAAATAAATAAGTGAATTTTGGGAAAAAAAATTAGGAAATATTCCACTTGCTTCTGCTGGAATTAAGCCAATTTCCTTCAAAGCAGGATTTGCAGGGTTATATTTTTATTTGAAACCAAAACAGTGTTGGTAACACATGGATATTTTAGCTATTGTGGAACATTGCTTGCACATCATCCAGGCTTTTCCTGTGTTTCACTTTGTCTCCCCCAGCAAGTAGGCTGGCAGTAGGTAAGAGGCTGGGAGGGATCACAGGCAGGACAGCTGACCCCAGCTCATCAAGGATGTGTTCCAAAATATGCAACACCATGCTGGACAACAAACATGAAGAAGGCCTGTTCTCCAAGTACCTGGTGCTTGAATATTATCTGGACAGCAATCTGCTCATGAAATATGAGTGACTATAAGCATGTCACTTTTGTTTTTTCCCTTTTGTTCTTTTCCTTCCATTGTTTGACTACCTTTATTTTTCCCAGGATATTTTCTTGGAAGATTGAAGTGAATGAGTAGCTTAGTAGTGCTTATAGGGTAAATTTAGATATTAGGAAAAAAAAATCTTTTCTGTGAGGGTAGTGAGGTACTGGAAGAAGTTGCCCAGAGAACCTTTAGTTGCCCCATCAATGGGGCCCTTGGCAACTTAATCTAGTTTGCTATAATCTGGTGGAAGGTGTCCTTGCCCACGGCATGGGGTTGGAAAAAGATGATGTTTAAGGGCCCTTCCAACCCAAACTATTCACAGTTGTATGATTAGTGGCTGCACAGGGTCAATCCTTCACTAATGTGTATGAACAATATATAGTCATTTCTCCCCATATGTATCCTTACTGATCATTGCTACCTGCTGGTGTGGATGTGCACACAAATCTCAGGCTGTGATTTTAAGTTTGAACTAAATCTGGCTGTATTATTTCTGACTGAACTTCAAAGAAAAAGTACCATGATGAAAATACAATGAAAGCAAAATTCAAAAATTACTTTATTTGAAATAATAAAACATAGGAACTTTATCTTTCTCTAATGTAATTTTGTACAATTAAAGTGAGAGTCCAGAAGATCAGACTATGTCAAAGGTTAACCAAACTAATAATAGTTTCTTATTTTTATTCCTTTCCCAGTTAATTATTTGATAGTGTGAAAAGAATTTGTAACAAAATATATTGGTTTCCTCAAGTTCTTGTTGAACTCAAATGACACTGGAGCTGGAACTAATTGGAAGTTTCAGCAGGGATGGATAAAAGAAAAGAAATAGAAAATGACAAATCTTTATGTCACCTCTAGAAACAGCCTCTTGAGCTTTTGAGACCAGTCGTAGGACACTGAAAACATTGTTATGTGAGTTGTACTGCAAAGGGTCTGTGGATAGAAAATGATTTTTTTTTCTGTCAAGTCTATCAGTATTGGATAAATATAACTTAAGAAATTACCAAAAAAAGGAAAAACAGCTCTAGAATTTTGAAGAGCAGTTAAAACTCAGTATTTGGGGATCAAGAAATTTTAGTACTCTGTATGAGTTGCATTCTTAGATCAGGTTCATTTTCCCCCTAACACATTACAATTGAGAACAAAATTGAATGAAGCTATAGTTTTGTAGATGTATCCTGTACTAAATTCTAATGAAATATTTCAATTTTTTCCCTGGAACAAAAATATTCTTCAAAGTCACCATGAACAGATAGATTTCTTAATAAACCTAACTCTAAGGTAAGATTCAAACTTTCCTAATTATGAGCCACAAATAAAAGGGAATTGTTTGGATGAGATAGCTGCAATCAGGTCAACCATCTGAACTGAGCTACACTAACTGTCCAGATGTCATCCATGTCTAACTACTGGATGGATTAAATGAATAAATTCATTGTTTGGGAGCCTTTTTACTTTTTCACGAACCAGAGAGTACTTTTGACAAAACAGAAGTTAGGAATAAAATTTCAACTCTCTTCAACAATTTAACATGGAAAATCTGGAATAATAGTGTTTTATCCAGTTTGGTAAAATTGTTATTGTAAAATTGTTATTTATCACTTAAGTGATAAATCTTGATATCAGAGATTCCCATTTTGAGTTTGGTGTTACCTTAACTGCCATTAGCTGCTAGCATTAGAGCCCCAACCAAATTCTAAGTCATGGGGTTTTCTAAACCTAAGCTTGTACCAAAAAGTCATTGCCTTTTAACTCACCATAGAAAATAATTGTCTCTTCTTACTTGTAGAGGCACATTCAAGTTTTGTGCAATCCCACTATGGCACCTCATCCTAACTTAGTTTCTTTAAGAAATGCCATGTCCTTCAGGATCAGGTACTTACAGCAGCACATGTACTACTGATAAATCAGCATCAGTGTGCTCCACATCAACAGACAACCCTCTATCATGATCACATTTTTACTGCTTTAAATACACAGAGACACACAAATCACTTTCTAATTAATATTTGGAAGATGTATAATAGTTTTTTGTTGCTCGCCATCACAAAAAATTATATTTTCCAAAATTTGATGACCTTTTAACAAAAATTAAAATAAGTCTGTCCCAAATGGGGGAAAAAAATCAGAACACTGAATTAACATAAATAATTTATTTTTGTAAAACATCTAAATGCTAGTTTCAGTAATTTCTTTTCTTAAAAACACCTTAAGTTCTGTGCTATATGAATGATAAATTTTAGCAGAAATATTCTGCTTGTAAGATGAAATTTACAATTGCCTCTAACTTGTAAATATTTCTTTGATTAAATATTGCATAGTCAATGACATTAGAGCTATGACTCATAAAACTTTCTCAGTAAATCATACCAAAATTTTAAAGCTTAAAGTTATGAACTGCATAAATCCAACATTTGTCATTTGTATCTTAGTTTGCTTATGATTTAATTTACTCTATGCTACATACAGGACTTCCTAGAAGTAAACTGAACACAGTAATTATAAGATGAAAGGTTATGATTTTTAGTAATTACTAACTTTGTGCTGATTTGTGGGGAAGAGGCTGGAAAGAAATGTTCATGTGATTCAAATTTCTCAGATTGCTGTGGGCCATGGTAAAAATGCTGTAGATATATCAAGGTTTGAGAAAATTCTTCCTGAGTAGCAGTTTGAGCAGGTGCTGTGGCCACCTGGATCCAAACTCGTCTGTACAAGCTTGTAGGGTTAAACAGATTATTTTTTTGGAATTTAGCCATACTTTTGAGTCAGCAGTAGGATATGTATCTCAGCCAAGGATTCTTGTTACTCTGGAAGAACCTAGATTTTTTTGCAGGTCTTCGAAGTCTCTTGTGTGTGAGCAGATGGGCATGTTCTCCTCACCTATCCTGTTTTTCATGCAGAGCTGTGATTACTAATTGTGTAAAGAGACAGAAAAGGATTACATTTTTATGTGGGTTAATAGGTTTTCACATCTTGGTACAGTCTCTTAAGGACTTAGAAGGTAGTGCTAGGTGAACATTATCTATATGGTATGAACTATTTCAGGCTTATCTCCTGTCTTCCTAAAACATGTCCACAATCTCACTGGATGAAACTAAAGATGTGAATGTACTGCCTACAATTAATTATGTTCTATTTGTACTGATTATGTAATTCAGACCAAAAAAATAATTTCATTCCCAATAATCTGGGTTATGCAGTATTCCAATGATCCCTTTCCAGCCTGAAAATAAGCAGTGGGTATTCCCTCACACGGTATAAAAACTGTACTTATTTTCCAAAACTATTTCAGATAAAAACATCTTTCAGATTGAAATGTTTTATCATAGTATATACAAGTGTTATCTAAGATAGAGAAATTATTTTTTAGAAGGTACCTGGGTATTTAGGTGGGAATGTCCAGATTTCAGCTTCATTACTCACGGAGCCTGCAGTTATGGAAGCTTTAGCCATGCTCTCAGCTTGGGCACAGCTCCCCAGGACATGGGACTGGGTTCCTGCCTCTAGGCTGGAGAAGTCCTGGACTGAATTGCCAGGAAGAAGATGTCACACTATCTTACACCACTTAACACTTAATTTCCTCTCAATACGGAATTAAATACATTTTGACTTTAAAACAAATAACAGTGAAGCACAAAGACCCTTTTTGTAATCTCTTGAATGGAGGATTTTTGATTTGTGACTGTATGTTTATCTGACATCAAGCAAAAAGAAAAGCCTTCAATAGCATCAGGTTTAACATACCTTCTTTTGATGATGTGTCCTTATGATTAGGCACACTTTTGATTAAAAAATACATTGAAAATATATAAATTTAAAATATCATTCTGTGTGAAGGTTAAATTAATACAAATTTTTTTTAAGAGTAAAGGAAAAAGGTTTAGAATTGACTTTGTGTTGCAGAGGAGATTGTAGATCTTATTTCCACAGTTTTTAAAATAATATGTTTTATGTAAAAAAATTAGGCTAGGAAGTTAATCATCAAAACAAAGGCTTTCACTGTCATTTCTAGTTATTTCTCAAATAACAAACTGTTAATTTGTATTTTGATTGCATTTTCTGTACTTACCTCTTTCAGGTCAGAAGCTTTTAACTGCTAGCCATTTCCTTCCAATTAGAACAGAAAACACTAATTAAAAAGACATCCCTGTTTTAGACCTTTGGGATAATTTTCCTTCCTCCCCCAAGCCTCCTCATACAAATCGACCCTTGAAATTATAAGTTTAACTGTACTTCCACACCTCCTCAGGTCTTTGACTTTTCCATTTTGAGACATTGCAGTGATATTGTTGTAAGAACTGGCAAAGCCCCTTAGTATACAGAGTAGATGTGGAAAAAATTATATTTAGTTTAGGCTTATTAATTTTGCACAGATTCTTTCCCAGTTTATATATGGCATTTCTAATGAAAAGAGTGGAATATCAGTGGGAGTTCTCTGAGTAGCTGTGCAAGTGATGGTTAAAAATGAGGAAAACATAAGGTACAGCAAATTAACAGTACTATAAAATGTGAAAAATTAGACCATCACAATAACATATTTATTTGTATATTTTTCTGTCTCTAAACTTCTTTATAGCATTCATGGGTGTAGAGCAACATATTTCCCAATAATTGAAAGGGTCAGGTGCAAACTCAAGTCACATGAGGATCTCACTTTTTTTATAATTCTATTAATTTTCCTTCAATAACCATGTGTAATTTCAAAGGGGGAAATAGGTTATATAATATAAACACAATTCCTTTTTTCCTTGCCTTTAAAGGTCTATTATGAGTCAGAATAAAGAAGATCACACTGTCTGGGACTTTTTCTATAGAATCCTGTTTGGACAAGCTTTAACTCGTATTTCTTTATTGCTCAATTCACACTGTGCTCTCTTCCTCAAAAGCTGCTTAAAAATTTGTTATCATCTTTGAAGGTCTTTCAAAGCTTAGTGATGTCCAGATCTATCCATCATTCCTGTCCTTATTATCTTCTGGAGTACTGTCTGATATAGGACATTCTCATCAGTGCAGAAGTATGGTGAAATTAAATAAGATTTTTCTTGACAAGTCTTTTAAATACTCACCTAAAGGTACTCCTATGCTTAGCACTGAAAGTATATGCCTTGATCTTACAATATGTCTTATGTTTAAATGGAAATTACAGTATTTCAGTTTGTTCTTTTCCTTGTCTGTTTTCATTGGGTGACATTGAGAGCAGTCTGTCTCCATTTTCTCTATTAGCCTTAACATGTGTTTGTACACATTGATCAGTTCCCCTTGAGCCTTCTCTTCCCTGGGGAGAATGACCTCAGATGTCTATTGTTGTATGTCACATGTTCCAGTCCTTTAATCATCTTCATGTCCCTTCAGTGGACTTACTCCAATATGTTTGTGTCTCTTCTCCTGGAGAGCCCAGAACCTGAATCAGCATTCTACAGGGGTGTCACCAGGACTGAGAAGAGGGCAAGGATTGCCTTCCTTGTCCTGCTGAAAGTGCTGTCTGCTTAATGTCCCCCAGGTGCTATTGCCTTTCTTGGGCTGCAAAGGCACAGCATTGGCTCGTCTTCAGTTTGTTCACAGGTTTCCTCAGGTCCTTTTCTGAAAAACTGCTTTGGTGCATTAGCTGATTGTTCCCCTGCATTTACTTGTCCAGGGAGTTCTTTCTCCCTAGGTGCAGGACTTGGCATTTACCTTTGTTAAATTACATAAAGTTCCTGTTTACCCTTTTCACCAGCTTGCTGAGGTCCCTTTGAGCAGCAGCACAATCATCTGATTTATGAGATCCCCTTCCCAATTTTGTAAAAGAACAGATAAACTGCACAGACCTGTCTTTGAAAAATGGTAGGTAGGTTGTTGGTAAAAAATTAGGGACCACAACAGCAAAGGAAACGTTATGGTTGGTGGTTACCACAGCCTGCCTGATCAAGGACAGGCTGTTGATGAAGCATTTTAAATTCAAGTATAGGACACATCATCTGGCAGACTCTAACCTTGCTAAGGGAATTCAATCAAGTTGACATCTATTGTAAAAGGGGCACAGCAACCTGTAAGGAGTCCACATTTGGTGAGTGACAATGATAATTTCTTAATCCAAGTGATAACCTGATGAGGGAAGTGTCACTGACCTGTTGCATACCAATATGGATACACTAATTAGAAATTTCAAGATTGGTGGCAGCATGGACTTCAGTGCCCATGACCTGATGGAATTCACTATCTCGAGAGCTATGGGCAAGGTGAAGACTAGAGCCAGGAAACTGAATTTTAGGAGAGCAAACTTTCAGTTAATTAAGAGACCCCCCCTGGGAAACTGCACTCAGAGGCAAAGAAGCTGAACAGAGCTGGTGTAGAAGCCCAAAAGATAAGAGGTAATTGGTTTTTTCTCAAACATCAATAGCCAGCTAACCCTTGAGACAACCAAGGATTACTCATAAGAAAAGTAGGTAGCTGGAGAAGGAGCCCACCTGGAGATCAGAGAGCAGTTCTGTGGGACAAACATCCTTGTTATGTCTCCTGGAGATGAGCACAGCACACTACAGGGCAAGTGTGGGAATGAGGTCAAGAGAGCGTGGACTGTCAACCAAGGACTGACCCACTAGGGGGGCATCAAGACCACCAAAGACCCCCATAGTCTTTCCACCTGTTTTCAGGAAGTCTACAAGACCTATCTGTGCATGGTAATGAATTTGCATTGAAATTGAGCTATTTAGCTGCATGGAAACTTATTTACAAAAAAGTACCTCCACAAAGCCAAGACCCTGAAAACCCCATCAGCTGGAGTAATACTGGAGTCAGGACTGGTGATTTTTATTTCTTCCTTTCTGTCTCCCACTCTCCCTCACCACATTCACTCTACCCTTTATTCTAAATCCACTGCTGTGTGTTTATGCTGCAAAAGACTTACACCAGAGAGAAGCCATTATGCACCAACACCAGTTTCCTGCACCTCACCAAAGGAACTGCATTGGCTGAGCATAATCTGCAGCAAAACCAAAGAAATCAAGACTGAGAAGTGTGGAGGAAACATGTTTTGTCTATGCTGACCCTGGAGGAGACATAAAATGTATTGCCTTAGATGCTTCCTTTTCTCTTTCTTTTTTTCTGAATACCTAAATTATTATTCCAAAGGTTATGCTAAATAAAAATAAACAAAACAAAAGTAGCTTTGCAGTAAAGATTGCTTTGCCTGTAAAAGTCTTCTGTTTGATCTTGGCTGAGGTGGCAAGATTGCCTGTGGCAGAGCATGGTGTTTGACAATGCAATGGTAAACAAAAATTCCCTCCTGCATGGGGGCTTGTAGCCTACTTTGTCATACTGTACACTGCCATTGGCATTTAGGTGCTGGATCACCACAGTTCCATTCAAGACAGGAATTTGAGGTCTGATGCTGCAGTGCCCTCCTGTCAGAGGAATAGTCCAGCACCCCACAGCAGGAGTTCTTTCCTAAGTCTGTGCCAAGGACTGACACTTGCCTAGGCTGTCCTGCCACTGCTGCCATCACTGTCAAATATGGGAAAGAGGGAGGAATTGAGGAGAGATTTAGTGAGTGTAAATTGTATTTATGTTCTTGGCAGGCAAGGGAAAAAGGGGAATCTCAAGCTTAGTGACACTGAGAATGGCACAGAGAAAGAGGGAAGGTGCCTGAGGGAGGATGACGCTGCCATCGTTGTAGCTTGACAGTCTCCCAGGGCAACTCAGAGCAAAAGAAGGAAAGGAAAAAAATCATCAGCTGATGGATTATGTCTGCTTAGCAACCAGCTACAGCACAGAGCAGGGTGCTACCCCAAAGGGCATGTGGTATGGTAGCAGTCACAGTCACATGTTCACATTTCCTGAACAAGACAGATCCTGTCAGGACTCCACACATGGCCACACATGGTATTGTCTCTGATTGTTTGTCCTCAGTACAAAAAAGAAGCCATGCTACCCACAAAAATGACATGGCACACACTGTTTTCTCCCCTCAAAACAGCCTCCCACAATCCTAAAAGCAATTAGAGCAGCTTTTATTACCAAATGTTATTTCATTTATGAAGCATTACCTGGAGAATCTTGCCAGCCTTGCTCTTTCCTTGCATTTCCCATGAACCCAGTTCAACCTGGGCACACTCAAGAGAAATGCTAAACTATGAACTTTCGATGCCCTTCTCCTTACCCAGACACAGGTCTGTTTTATCTGCTGAGACTCTCTGAGGCCCTGAAGAAATCTGGAAATCATTTCTAATCCAGCTCTATCAGAATTTTATAGAAACCATATTTAATCTATTACTCTGTGGACACAAAATATGTGCTTTCATCTGACATTCAGGGTAAAAACAAGGATTGTTTAATTCCTCTCCTAGGACACACCTATGGATCAGGTGATGCAGTTGACAGGAGTACTTCTACAAAGTTTCATTACAGCTCCTCTGGGGCACTAGGTATCTTTAGTGAGCAATCCTATAAGGTACAATTGCACCAGCTGTGCAGCCTGTTGAGCTCACAGAAACCCTGACTGCTTCTGTACTGGCAGGGCAGTAGCATGGCACAAAGAACACATAGCAGACTGGTCAGTACCTTCCCATGCAAACCAGGCTAGACTACCAAGACACAGAAAGGAAGCTTAATGTGTATAAATCCATGGCACATTAAGCATGACCCAAATTTATACCACGTCTCCTTTCCCTCATTTCACTCCTATTTCTATTCAGATGTTCTGGTTGTTACACTTGAGTCCAGGACACTACCATCCCACAGCTTCAAACACAGTCATAGATTATTAGGGCAATTTTATTGCAAATTCTTCCTTGTTTTTTCCCCAACTTCTACAACGGGTCCAACTCAAACCTTTTCAAACATGCTCATGCACTTGTTCTTCTGAGGAATGTGGTTAATAGGAAATGTACCATGGGAAAATGTGCACTACGCTGTATGTTTCCAGATCTTAGAAAGGACTTCACAAATAGGTCTCATGATAAGGTCTGGAGAGCATCCAGGAAAGCACAGAGGCTGTCTTGAATGAGGGCAGCCATCAGTAGAGATTTGAAGTCCTTTCATTTAGAACCATAGGCTGCCCAATGCAGCCCTCATCTGGCCTTCTTGAAGAGTGCTATCCACTTCATCCACATGCAGGAGTGGGTCAAGTAATAGAGGAACAAGGAAGACCTGCAGATCTTGACTGTTCAATCTACTGGAAGTAAACCTTCTCTTACAGCGTTACTGTTTCCTGCAGCTCTACATGTTCTATTGCCCCCACAGTGCCTGTGATGGCAAGGATTGTGACTGTGGTGCCTGTGGTGGCAAGGACTGTGAAGCAACACAGCAGCTTTTTATTTATTCAGTTAATTATTCTGCCCTGATAGTTTCCCTCTGCTTTTGTATCTGTTTTTCTTTCCTCTTAAATACATGTCTGAACAGTAAAGTTTCATCCAGTAAATTTCATAATATATTTATGTTTTCTGCTAATGTTGTTGCCTGGTGACTAAAGGATATTTAAGTGCCCATGTAGACAGCATGAGTACAGAGGAGAATGCAATATTGGGAAAGAATAACCAATATGACTAGAGTTTATGAAACCTTAAGTGTGATCTGACTGTGACAAAGGAATGAATTCTTGTGAAAATATCTTCCTCTGTAGAGCATGGAGAAGAAAAGATATAACTGAAAAAGAGCCAAGAAATAGCAAGGACAGAAAGGACACCTGAAAACAAGACATGAAGCTGCATCTCCCAGGAAGAAGGAGGAGCTGTGGCTGTCATTTTACTGTGCAGCAAGACAGAGCAAACAGACAAAGAGATGGAGGGAAGATGGTAGGCATACGTTGATCGGTGAAGGAGAGGATAACCAGATCTATTTTTAGCTGCTGTTATGGTACAAAAAAAGCCAGTGTTTGTTGCTCAAATGGAACTGACCTCCAGGCAGACAGGCACAGATGGTCTCACACACTTCTCTGTCAGGAGCTCCTGTGGGGTCAGGAAGGCGAGGATGGGCACCAAGGCATTGGAGAACCTGATTTGAGTCTGACTGCTCCTGCTGGAGCAGATGACTGCTCTTTGCTCAAGCTGTATGAGGCACATAGGGAGGCATGGCACTGTGGCACTGAGTTCCAGTGTCAAGCCTGCCTGTGCATGTTCACTGCTGAGCAGCCAGCTGGCTGAATATCTCCTGTGAGATCCTGCAGGAGGGTGGCAAGGCCCAGCTGAAGGGAACATATGGCCCATAGCTGTTACCAAATGCCCACATCATCCATAATCGCATCAAGCAAAGCATTATCTGCCAAGATATGGCACTTGAATCTCCTCCAGGAGGCCTTTTTTGAGAGGGTACCTTTGACATGAATGTCACAATCCCTACCATGGGTTTAACACTATGTAGTGCCCAGTTCTCCCTTGGAGATTTGTGTTAGAAAACCCTTTAGCACTCTAGACTTGTTTAGATGAATTTGATGTCTCCTTTTTCAAAGAAATGACTAAAGGAATTCATTCTTTTAAAATTGACTGGCACTTTGTTGAGATTTGATTTCAGGTTGTATTCTGAATTTCTCTATCCCTCTTCTATAAGTTTCTGTTGTGTCCCTCTCTTGTGAAGCTACATGTTAAAAAAAAATGAAAAACACACCAGCACACCAACACTGAAAAGTCTTCAACACCAATCAGGTCTTTTTAGTACATCTTTCTCCTAAAATAATTATTAAGGAAAGGATTTACTAGAGTGATTTGTCCTCTAGAAAGAATCATGATGCATTATTCTCCCATACTGCACTTAAAGTGATTAACTTGTTGATTTTTTTGATATATCTAATGTGTTTGTAGTCAGACAGAGAATCTAACAAATTGAATGAAGTGCTGAGGAGATACATAGGTGATGTATCTTCCTTGAAAAGATTGAAGTGTTTTTCCATCATGACTGTATTTTGTGCTTTCTATTTAGTCATCTGCATATCCAAATTAATTATCTTCTTCTGTAATGCTGAAACTAATTTAGTTTGAAGGTTCTTCCATCTTTTCAATTTCAGCTATTTATGCCCCATAATGCAATTCTATCTTCCTTTTTTTGCTTACTGGTAATAGTGCTTCTGTAGAAACCTTTTTCATATCAGAATCTTGCAATATTCTCTAATAGGATTCATCTTACTGAGTATTACAATTCAGAATTTTGATTGACTAGGATGAAGGTAGTTAGAATAACCATTAAAGATGATAGTTTACTTTTTCAGTATTAGACACCCATTTTAGGTTGAGGCAAATTCTCTATATTGTTTCTCTGACTCTAAGAAGGTTTTAGTGGGGTCAACTGAGATTTGTACATGTGTTGTTTAGAAATGTAGGTAAAATGAATAGCGGGATCTTTTGCACAGAGCTTTAAATGCATGAAAATCTTGTTGAGGATTTTTGTTGAGTATGTTGACTTAAAATTTTTCAGTCCTGGAATTTTCTTGCCTAGAATAGGCTACAATACAGACCAAACCTATAGCATGCCCATAAAACCAATTTTTATATGATGGCTTAAATTTGTCCTTATAGTTCTTCTCATATATGCATTTTTGCTTATATTCCAGAGTCAATTCTGAATATTTTAGGGTGTCTACTTAGGATCCAGTGAGATAATTTTCGATGTCCCATTGCTTTCCTTTGCCTTATTCTGCACTGCATGAACATCCCCACAAAACAACAAAAAAACCCCACTAAAACAAGCACAATTTTCCATCTTTCTCTGTGGGTTTTAAAGGAAAATATTAAGTTGACAAGTATCATCTCTTATAAAATCCAGAAGCCCATTTGAAACAGAGCAAAAGCATGTCCTTACACGGGAAACTATCCTCCCTGTTCTTCTTTCATTTGTCTTGTATGGATTATTCTTAATACATCTTTTGCTTTTTGATGCTTTGCTTTTTCAGAGTAGATATCCACTTTTTATATCAAGATTCTCCTTATCCAGAATATTGCTTTGCTGCTCTGTATAACAAAATATGATTTTGTGTACAGTGCAAACTGTTCTGCTTCATTTGCTATCCATTTTTCTTTTAAAGGCTGCTTAAATGGTATAAACCCATGGCCAAGATAATTCAAAATAAATTATCTTAGCTATTAGAGGAATGCATAACTCAGCAGCATAGCAGTCTGTTACAGGTTTGCCTGACTTCAGGTTAACTTTATCAACCTTTTACTTCATTGCACCGAACAAACAGGCACTCTCTTAATGCTTTTTTAGCTAAAGCAAAAATTCTGTCCTTGTATGAATGTGTTTTTGGAAAACCATTGGCTTCAAATGAGTTAAACAGCCCTTTGGGTTTTTTCCCACCTACTTTGCCCAACATGTCATTAGAGAATGTGCTTTTAATTAATCCTGTCTTTTTCACCAATATATATTAGATAAAGATCCAGATCAATAATATCTGCCAGGTCCTGCACAGATTTGATTTTTTTTCTAAACCATTTAAATCTCTATATTTCTGATTTCAGATTTTAATGGATGAGTATTTATGGCATTATTCTCTAGCAAAATCATTCCTGAAAACTCTTTTTATTCTAATACCATGATTCAGCTGTTTTACCAAAGATTTTCAGAAACAATCTGAAATATATTTGGTTCTGGACATCAGAATTTAACTGACCAAGAAATTGTGGAAGAATTATTCAGTGGTGTCTGAGAATAAAACATGCTTTTCCATTATGTATTACAGATTATGATAATCAACTGTAAGAAAGGTCTAGAGAATCTAATTAATTAGACAGCTCAGAAAAACTCATAAACCTGCTAATGTCCTTTAGGAGTCTTCCTTGGGCTTTCATAAGTTTAGTATCAGGTAAAATCTTCAGAGACCAATTTAGAGAAAAAAAGGAGGTGTCAAATTGTAAAGAATTCTTTCACCATGGATACCATACAGTCACCAGAGAACCATGAGCCCTGAATAGCAGTGCTGACAGAATGGATAAGAGCTGTCTCCACAGAGCCTCTGGGCACCTCCAGGGTCTATGGTAGGAATGGTTGAGGATCCCAAACTGGGTGCTCTGGAAAGGGGCTTTGTCAGGCTACTTTCACTGTTTCTGTTGGGGGCTTACATATTTCTAGTGGAAGATGATTTTGAATTGTCAAAGCATAAGCCCTCTCACCAGGCTGTCCAACAGTTTGATTAAATATCTTTATGGTACAATTAAGAAAAAATTAAATTTTAGTACATATATATTAGATTTATTAAAATTGGTGCAGTATGAATTCTATTTTTAGAATTGCTGTGACTCCGAAGAAATAACAGCTCCCTAGATCAATTATTCCCTTCTTAGACATTTTATTTTCTTTGCAGTTCTCAGTTACAATTCTATGTAAAGTCTCTATTGTCTTTTTGTGTCAATTCTCAGCCTAGAGATTGCATACACATTATAAGGCATTATTATTTTGAAGATAATCTTTATCTTTCTTTAATAAAATTAATGTAAAATTACTTCTCCATGCTGTATATTTAAAAAGAAAAAAAAGGGAGAGGGGAAAGAAAAGGGACTAACCCATCATGGGTCACAAACCCTGACAGCAAATCTGCTTCAGGGTGAGGTCCTCTTCCCATGGGTCCTGACAGGACCCTGCTCCAGCATGGGCTTCCCACCAGGTCACATCCTCCTTGAGGCATTCACCTGCTCTGGCACGGCGTGCTCCATGGGCTGCAGGTGGATGTCTGCCCCACCATGGACCTCCATTGGCTGCAGGAGAACCTTCTGCCTCACCATGGTCTGCACCACCGTTTGCAGAGGAATCTCTGCTCTGGCAGAGCACCTCCTCCCCCTCCTTTGCTCACCTCAGTGTCTGCAGCGCTGCTTCTTCCACATATTCTCATTAGAGTGATGATGTTCGTCTCCCCAAGTCCCTGTTAAGGGTGATGAATTCCTACCTTCCTGGAGATGGCTGAACACCTGCCTGCCCGTGGGAAATTCTGAATCAATTCCTTGTTTTGATCTGCTTGTGTGTGGCTTTTGTTTTACTTATTAAACTATCTTTATCTCAACCCACACATTTATGTAGTTTTACTCCTCTGATCCTCTCCCACATCCCACTGAGGTGGGAGTGAGTGAATGGTTGTGTGGTCCTTTGTTGCCAATTAGGGTTAAATCATGAGAGGAGTGGTTGGAAGCTTTTTAATCACGCGATCTGTACCAAGCTGTTGCAGTGCGATGCCCCCAGGTGTTCAACCTTTCCCCTCCCCCTTTTGCCCTCCTGCTAAGAGCTGTCCATCAATCTTAACATTCCAGCAAGGGCGTCGTGTGGTTGGCAGAAGTTCAAAAGATGCCCCTCAGGTCTGGGCTCATTGGCCTGTCCTAGCGTCCATATCCCTTGACCCTTCCCCTCCTCACACCTGGTTGGCCCTCACCTGTCCCTTCCCCTCCCCCTGTCCCCAGGGTTTAAAAGGAGATGAGACCATGCGGCCTGGGTTCTACTGGGAGCTGTTTCAGAGGTCTACCATGCTGAAATAAAACTCTGGATTAAGGCTCTACAATAGAATCTGCTCCTTTTTCTCTTCACTGTCGCCTGAACCTTTTCCACCAGAGGTAAACTGAGTTCCTACTTTGCCTGGATTTTTTCCGAGTGCCCAGCTGCAGCATCCAGCTGGCCAAAGGTATCTCTGGGGTAAAATGCCACAGCTGCAGCCTTTGGTCCAGCAGCAAGGGTAAGATGCGGCCAGGCAGGACACACCCGGAAACATTGGGATTAATATTCTATACCAAGCCTTTCTCTTCTTTACCTTGACTGGTGCAGATTTCTGTATTTCACTTGTGCCTTGTTTCCCCATTAAGCATCCTCAAGAAAATGTCAGCTAAGCGATAGGTTCCTTCTGACCAAGTATGCATTGCATGGGAGAAAGACTGTGGAAAGAGACAATGTGTATGTGGGTCAACTCAAGGCAGAGATAGAACCTGCTATGTGACCAGGTCACCACAGAAGGAAAGGAGAAGGAGATCAGTACTAAATTGCTCTACCCTAAAGCAAGCACTCCACGCAACCCCAATAATTTTTACCTTGTGTGGATATAGGTTAAGCTGGCCAATATCATGCCTGGCAATGAAAAAGCTACAATGTGGGCAAGAAATGATGGACTTTCTGGGAAAGATGAATGCTTGGAGCAGCTAGCAGTGCTGTGGCTCCCATTCCATGGTCTCATTTATTTTTTGGTCCCCTTGGAACCATGGCACTTTCTGTTTCCAATGCTGGCAACTTACCTAGTATCTTTTAATGAAAAATGTGACAGGGCAATCAGTCTGTCTTGTACAAGGAGTGTTCCTTTTGTATTCACAGTATTGTTGAATTCACAGTATTGTTGAATTCACAGTATTGTTGAAATAATGATGCAGTTGACTTAATAAATGGAGAGATAGGTGTTTCTGTATCAGTAAATGAAATAGTGAGTGAAAATGGTCCTGAGGATTGTAACAGCATAACATTAAATACTGTTAAATAGGGAATCTTATTACCCTCCCACAAATTCTTTTGTGTACCTCAGGTTAGGGACCACTCCCAATAAGTGTGATCCATCATTATGTTGTACAGAGTAAGGATGTAAAAAGAATATGGTATTCAGGCTTGCAGGACTGAACCTTGCTGGTAGCCACAGGCCTTTCTAAGAACAGATGCTGCTCACATCTGAGTTTCCAAGCTGCTTGGGAGAAAATACTAGAAGCTAGTCTGGGGGATTTGTGTTTCATGATGCTCTCGAGTATCTGCCAAATACTACTAAAGGTGCAATAGGTTGTAATTAGATAAAATATTTGCTATAAGAACATTTTTATATTTTCCAAATTCCAACCAGTTTTTGGATCATAGTTTTAACTAAAATACAACTTAAATTACAATTTTAAAATACTAATTAGAAGATTGGAAAAAAAAAAGAAAATATGGTCATGCATCTTGGAAACAAATGCTGTTTCCGAGTTTTTGGATTTTATTTGCAGTGTCTCGATTTCCAGCCATTAAACCACCCGACAACAGGTAAGAAATGAGAAATTCTCAGGGCTACTGAACACCAGATATTCTTCCCAGTACCTGAGAAAAAAATAAAATTATGTAGTTCCTTTCTTTAATTAGGGTACTTTGGAAGAATTCACATTTGACACCAAATAAGCATCCTGGTCGGGTGGAAGATGTCTCTGCAATGGGTTTCGAATTAGATGATCTTCAAAGTTCCCTTCCAATCCAAACTATTCCAGGATTCCAAGGTTTTATGGTAATCAGGAGCAAATGACATAAAAACTTAATATTATTTTCCAGTACAGACATCTTCAATTTAGTGTTTATCCACTCCATCTATCTCTACTCATTTCACAACCAAATTTTTTAGACTTAAAAATACATATTTTAAACTGAAATATAGTATTTTTTATGAAATGAAGGAAAATCTTCCACTGGTATCCATGGAATAATCATATTATTATGTTTTAAAGCATTATTTTTTCCATTTGACCTTGTCTTTTGAAACAGTTCATGGTTCTAATATGGTAATGAAATTGTTTGGAAACTTCTAATTCTCTAGTATTAGCACTCAAAAGTAAACTAAAAGTTCCTTAGCATTATTTGGTCTCAAAACATTAATTAGCTGCCAAGCATCAAATAATTATGAAAATAAAGATTTAGCTAAGAGTTGAAATTAATGTAATAGCTGCACTGCAGTACTAAAAATGTAAATAACCATGTGCAATGCTACTCATAAAAGAACCGATTCAGCTTCTTCTGAACCCAGTGCTCTCTACTGATACCAGCACTGTCCTTATGAATATGAATCTAAGATTGCTGAAACCTCCACAGCAGAACAACCTGTGGCATTAAATTTAGGTCCTGTAGAAGTATCACTTGCTTTACATGTCTGTGTTACAAGAAGCCATTCCTAGACATACAGAAATACAGAGATTTTTTTTCCAAGGCTGAGACTAAAAAAATTGTGCTTAATCATCATGAAGAAAAGTTTAGGAGGACTGTGTGTAACATCTGAGGGCTTGCACAATACTGACAGAGTACTGTCTTTCTAGAGTACTGTCTTCCACCCTGTTCATAGCCATGAATCTGCATCACACTGCAATGCATGTGGGCTTAGCTTCTTGGGCTCATGTTGAATTTCATCCAGTCTGAACTTCACCAACATTTCAGCATTCATTTCCAGAGCATTGAAAAATTCATCACTGCAAGCTGAAGAAGAAATGTCAAGAGGTACAATCAGTAGGAAGAGAGTTCATTTTAGTGTTGTAGCTGGAGCTACTCAATAAGTTTTTCTTCTCTCAATTAATTTATTTTAGAAACTTATTTGAATTTGAATAAATATTCTAGTACTTAAAACACTTAATGTTTTGAAGACACTGTTGGAATATTAATGCATTCTTTCAGCAACTGTTGTGATAGGCTCTATGCTACAATATTTCCTCACATAGACAAATAAACAAGTATAGGGAATGGTATTTTCATGTATGCTGAGTTGATCTAGCAATAGAAGGCCTGTCAAAAATTGGTAGCAGTTATTTTCCTTAGTGAGATAGCCCTGCTCAGACATTCCCTTATGATCTTCTGCAGATCAGGTATGAAATGATGTTGGTCTTGACTACCTTTCACAAGATCTGAGTTTTGGCTATTGGAGGGTAAATGTCATGGTGAGATCTGAGTTTTGGCTATTGGAGGGTAAATGTCATGGTGTAGTTGTTTGCAGAGTTGAAGAAGAAGCTTTGAAATCTGTGATGTACTTGCCCCATTTCATACAGCCATTTGTTTTTAGAAGGTTATGTTTAACTGGAGGAGGCTTAAGGTTAAGGTCAGAAAAGCACTCTAGAAGTACAGCTGGCTGGTGGTTAGCATCTTATGTAGTCTGCAGCTCTCTAGTTATGGGTATAAAAGTTATTTGGCTTGTTACAGAAACACTATAGATGCCTCGCTTTTAGTTACTGTGTAGTGTTTTTTGAATTTTTTTCTTTCAGATTTTGTTTTCTTTTTTTTTATTTCACTTTCAGCTGTTTTCAGTTGAAAGCCCTCAGTGGAAATAAGCTATTGTCCATAAAATGCTGCCTAGAAAAAGCCCTGCATTGTTAACAACATTATAAAACTTGCACCAGTTATGTAGGTTATTATGTCTCATTCTTCACAAAATTACAGAATCAGCCTGGTCGGAAAAGACCTTTGAGATCATAGAGTCCAACCTATGACCTGACACTACCATGTCAGCTAGACCATGGCACTAAGGGCCACATCCAGTCTTTTCTTAAACAGCTCCAGGGACAGACTCCACCAACTCTCTGGGCAGCCCATTCCAATGCCTGATCACCTTTTCTGCAAAGAACTTCTTCCTAATGTCCAATCTATTCCTCTGCCAGCACAGTTTAAGACTGTGTCCTTGCTAATTTACTCAGAATTTGTACAAACTTCTTCTGCTTCCTGAAAACCTAGATTGAATGACTCACAATCCTTAGACAAAAGTTTTAATGCTTTTTAGATTTAACTGAAAGTGAATAGATCTCTATTTCATGCATTCTAATGGGAATTAAATTAGCTTTTTTCTTCACTCTTGGTCTTGGAGTATTTGATCACTGATTAATCCATGTACTTTAGCCCTCGAAGGGGTTATGCTGCCCTTATCTGCTATTGAGGAAGATACTTGCAGGCCCCAGAAAGAGTAGTTTATGGCCTTCTCCCAGAGAGTCAGATTGTTATGAACAACCTTCTTTGTAAAAATGAAACTGTTGGGATCCAAGGGGCTTTCAGTCTTTAAAGTTCTAAAATATTTTAACTAAATTTCTGGTGTTTTTTTTTTTTTTTTCCTAGTATAATTTACCATGCAATTGATACTGGAAACTCCCCACATTACAAAGACATCATTTGATGTTGCAAATAAAATGTGTAATCTCTTCTTTCTACCTGGCTAAGTTTTGAAGAACAGGATGCAAGCATTAATTCTGCTGAATTGTTTCAAGATGACTGGGGAAACAAATAAAGAGATAGATATACATAAGAAGAAAAAATAATATTCACCTACATACCTTATTCTATCCTATGAAATTGTAATTACTTCTGATAAGCATATTATACATTTATCCTTAAAAAAACCCAGTATTAGGCTGCAGAAAAGTACAAATTATAGACCTGCGTTATTCAAATGAAATATGGGAGTTAGTGTTAAGGTATTTCTGTTTGTTATAATTACATATGTTCTTTAATGTTTTAATGTGATTGATTACTAGTAATAAAGTTGCTATTGGACAAGCACACAAATACCAATATGTAGTTGTAGCATTTATGTCCAATGGGAATGAAGTTCAAGGCAGTTTTCCAGTACTATAGAATGACAAAATTATTTGCTGATTGACAGCAGCCCTGTGGAGAAGGTCTTGGGGACACTGGTCAATGAAAATCTGGAAGTGGCTCAGCAATGTGAGTTTGCAGCCCAGAAAGACAATTGTATCTAGGGCTGCATTAAAAGTAGCATGACCAGGAGCAAGTCAAGGGACATGATTCTCTTCCATTCTTTGATTCTATTCTTTTTAGCAACAATTATTATTATTATTATTATCAATGTAGTTGATACCATTAAATTCTGGAAAATATTTCATATAAGGTGTATAGTGATTGCACCCACATACACCTTAAGTATTTTGATAATGAAATAATTTAGCAAATTAGTATCTGCTATATAAATGCATTGCAGAAAATTAATTATTGAAATAATTCAAATTATAGACACGGTTGTCTCTATATTAACATTGAAAAGAAATTTTGATCAGGAGAAACCTTATGAGCTTGGGGAAGAACTTTTGTTCATTAACTGTCTTTTAAAGATCTTTCCCTTCAATTTCCTTCCTTCCTTCCTTCCTTCCTTCCTTCCTTCCTTCCTTCCTTCCTTCCTTCCTTCCTTCCTTCCTTCCTTCCTTCCTTCCTCTTCCATATAGACTTTGTTTTTTTGTTTTTGAGAGATACTCTAATCTAAGAATCTGGAATACAGTATCAAGTCTTACAGTAATGTCTAATTCATACCATGTCAGAAGAAAATGGAATGGTAGAACATAAAATACAGTGTGCATTAAAAACAAAAGATGTTTGCTACAACTTCAATAGAAATGGAGAAATATAATCAGTCTGACTTTTTGAAATGTAATTTAACAAATTAGTATGGAAAATGTCCCTCCATAATGGATAGTTATGGTATATTTCCATATATATCCATAAATATTATAGGGATAATATCCCACTTTAATTTTTGATATCTTGGCCCCAAAATTACTAGTGATAATAAAATGTGTTTTCAACTTTTTTTCATGGAGATCTTGTATATCATGTTCCAACTCATTGTAAATTAAATTTTTAAGCCATGACACTTAGGAAAAGTTTTTCACTGAATATGAGGAGCAAGAACTCATACTACTGCAAGAATACCAGGTTCTTTCAGACAACTGCATGCCCATTTATTGGCACGGTGCTGTAATGTATTCTTTCTAAACTGTAAGTAAAACCCACATGCACACCCAAGGGAGTAAAGAAATAATGCATTTTTTTAAACTTCTTTTAATGATTTCCTAAGAGAGAACTAGTAAGAAAAGAGATAGAATATCTTTTATGTATCTGTCTGAAACAGGCTTTCAAAAATCACTGAAGCGTAGGTAGCACTGCTGATATATATACATAATTATACGTAATCTTTAAAAATAAGTATCTTATATTTTGAAAATCACCTGACTTCATAATTAAATCATGCCAAAATATGAAAAGAATGCGCAGTACAAATTCTAGAGAGCCAGAGTAATTAATAATACAATACATACTGTTCTATCCTGTGCTGTACTATAACTCTTGAAAACTCTGAAGATTAACTATTGGCTCAAATAGTTTCCTGCATGATAGTGAGCATCAGGGAATAATAAGACTTCTAAAGTTCTTGTGTTACATTTGAATGCAGGGGCAATTCTTCCTGACATATATTGTTAATACTTTTGTAAAATGTTAAGTGAAAGGTTTAAGTTTTTAGTTCAGAATCTGAAACTTAGTTGCTTGATGAGTTCAAGGAAATTGATCTTTTACTTAAAAATTCTCATCTGCAAAAGAAGTTTAAAGAAATCTGCTTCTTTCATTTATAGATTTGAGGACAAAATTTTCTTCATGATTTTTGAAAACTAGCCTAAATTGGTGGTATCCTTTTGCTCTCAAACTCCTTTCAAATTAATGATGACAAAAGGAGGAATGGGAGTAGTCCCAAGGGAATGTCACAAAATTTAAATCTGTTAGGAATTCTTCAGTATCATTTTCATGTTGCCAGTTAGGGCCACATTCCCATCATGGCTGCCCATACAGGTGAGAAAGTAAAAGCTGTGATGAACATGACTTTAGAGTTAAATACAAGGATACCAAAATACTAGCTCACCAAAACTTTATGAACCCTACTTTTGCACAAAATTCTGTCAGCCACGATAGGGAAGATGTCAAACACAGGCACCTTCTCTATTAATTCTTTCAATCTTACATATACAAATTTTGATTTGTATTTAATACTCACAAGCATTATGCTAAGTTATACAATCCCATTAATTATTCACCTTATTTTGCCTCCTCTCTGGTTACATAACTAAGGCTAAAGTTCAGTCCCTTTATGTGCCGTGAGGGATTGGAAGGATTGGTGGCTGAAAACCCTTTGTGTGTGTGTGGGAGAGGCAGAGCCTTGCTCTGCGGAGGGGATGCCCTGCCCCACACACCCCATCCCCCTGGGCCTGTGTGCCAGCCCTGCCACCAGCCCCTGGCACAACGGGGACAATGATCCACACCTGCTCCCAGAGCCCCTAACTCATCCCCTGAGAGCCCAAATGACCAGAAGTCACCCCTGAGGGAAGGCCTTAGGAAGGTCAATGTGTATTTAAACCTGGACACAAGAAAAACACATCTTGACACTGCATCCTCTTGGAATTTTTGTCGGCTGAGCGCTATTGGAACCAGGAGTCATAGCTATATCTGTTCTTTTCTTTATCTCTTCTGTCTTTCTCTTTCTTCTTCAAATTCCATCTTCTTGGAATTTTTGAGTAACTGAAAATTGGACAGGCTTAGAGATTGCTTAATTGAATGGGCTACATTAGTGCTTTGGGAAATGTTTTATGTATATTAAATGCTGCTCTAAAACTTTTGCCAAGATTCTTTAATTTTCTAAAGTTTCCAGAAAAGTTTTTTTGTTGTTGTTTTGAAAGGTTAGGTTGACAGTAAGGTATGTCTCTTCTGCAGTAAAAGCAGCTAGAGAGCAACTTCTTCATTCTTAAAACTGGTAAGCTAATTTTGATAGTGCATAATTAATTAGTTAATTAATACATTTTAAAAATCCCTAAACTTTTCCAGGGCTTCTTCTTTTATTACCAGCTGGAAAGTTCTTTAGAGGAAACTTTTTTCTCTTTCAACAGAACAGAAGTAATGGTAATCAATACAGTAATACCATAACTAAATTTGACCTCCTGTTTCCATGGCATTGCAGGGAAAGGAAGGGACTTTTTTATCATTATATAGATATGAAGCTGTTTTATCAAATGAAACAGTTTAATATCACGATTCAAAACTCTCTGTTAGTTTTTGAGTCTTATTTCTCAGCATGCTAAGTGAGCTGTAGTGAAATGAAATATAAAGCACAACTTGGGCAAAGCCTAGGTTTTATCTGTAATATTTATCTATTGACATTTGCTGTCTTTCCCCATCTCTTTCTATTCACAAAATGTTCAAGTGTTTCTAAGTAGAAAGATGCTCAAGGTTTGTTAATTTCATAGTATGTAACTCTTAGAAATGTCAAAACAAGAAAGGCACTGAATAAATTTCCTGTTCAATATCTGTTAAAAAGGACTGAGTTTCCATTTTTTCCCATTTAAGGCACTAAAGCATAAAAAGGTAGACAGAAGGAGAAAGGGACTAGATTTAATCTCCTAGTAAACATAAACATGCTTATGAATATATGCCTTATGAATGAATTAAGGTAAACAACCCTGAAAATGTTTACAGTTTTCCATAGGCCTTTCATAAAGATTTCCATTTCTGAAGCTGTTATGAAAAAATTTCTGCAACACTGTATGGAATATAATAATCTTTTTGTTTTTAAATGCACTGTCTTATGTAAATATTTACTTAAAATGCCGGTAGACTGTAACAGGCAATTTCTTCCTTATCCTACAGAAACACTACATGACATTTTAATTAGGGAGATATACAGATGGATGTGGGGAAAAAATTACATTTGATACTACTAAAATTAATTTAACACCATATAATTACCCTCCACATCAAACAAGAATGGGCTATTAATTTTGATAAGAAGACATTTATAATAGAATTCCTTCCCAAGAAAATAAAACACCATGAAAATGCTCAAGTGAGCTATATATACTACAAAGATATTAATGTAAAATTGTAATTAAATTGAAATTATCATAAATCTGTTACAAAATACAAGCATCATTGTTATTGTACAAATAATTAAAGTAACTATTAAAACTGTTTTGGCAACCAAGTATATGTGATCTTACCTTAAAACAGGGGCTCGGGGCATGTAAAGGAGACAGAGACAAAATGGATGGATGAGATAATCTCTGTTGGTACAGATTTTACTTCTCTTCACTGACTGGATAGGAATTTAAAATGCTTGATTTATGAAGGCAAAACTGATCACCCATGTTAACTGGATGCAATTGAGATGAAAAAAATACATCTCATCAGATCTGAGTACCTTGCTAGATTAAGATATTTAAGATAAAATCATAAAAACATTCCACTTAAGAACATACTGTTGTATAAGGCCCCCATAAACCAAATTAAAGATAGAATCCTATGCCCAAAATCAAAACCAATCCTGTATGCAGAAAAAGAAAGAAAGAAAGAAACAAAACCCACCATCACCTCTCCACAAACAAACAAAAAATTCAGGAAAAATGTTTAAATGTTTCACGTCTATGCGATGCAAAGGTCAGTGATGACCCATTTATCTTGACTCAGGTCCTTTCATCTAATATTGTTGAACAGAATGAGATAGTGGATATTACTTGGGACAATTGTGAAAACACTACAAAGAAACAGTTGTTTATATCAGTAGCCCTCCAAAAGATGCATCATTTAACCTACCAACTTGTACAGTCTAAGATGTGCCTGAGTGGCTCATTTCATCATAGTAGGAATGCCTGTAAGAGTAAGAAAACTTACTGCCAGGAGATATTAATATTTTCCTTCCATGTATTTTTTCATATGAAATTGAATTTTTATTCCTTGATGCTTCAAGAAAGGTAAAGCTCTGAATTTGTAAGCAGAAGTGTTAAGTATGAATTGATTTTCCTCTTTTATTTTGAAGCAGAATTTCACAATGGTCCTGTATAAGCACTGTCTCAATTGAGAGGGTCCTTGATGAGAGTGAATCTTTCATTTTACAGGCTCTTGTGAGTAAGGGTATAATAGTCAATACATTGCCAGCTTGCAACATTGTGCAGTATAACTCACAATATTTTTTGCACCTAGCAATTTTTTTTCCTTGGATGAGACACAGAAGAAATGAAAAACAAATTTTTAAAATTAGCTGAAACAGATTAATGCATGAAAAGTGAGTCAAAATATAAATGTTTACAAGACACTTATATCTAATTTTTATGGAATTCAATTACTAAAATGATAGTAATTCCCTAATCCTAATTCCCTAATGATAACTTAGGGAATATTGTAAAATTATTTATACTATGAGATAATTTTTCAAGCTGGAGTCATAAAGTCACTTTCAGTCTTTTGTTATCCATAAGCTCAGTTACAAGCATATTTGGGATTGCCTATTTTTTGCTTGCCTTGCTTTGAATTGAGTGTGGTACTGCACTGGGTGAAAGACTTCTGAGAGTGCCTCTCTCACTAGGTGGAATTTCACCCTAGGTGGAATTATCTTATTCTGTCTTATTCATTGTTCCACCAAATTAATGTCAGGATATACCAAAGAAGTTGCAGATGACAGAACTTCCAGTGATTTCTGGTCTGGATTCTTTCAACATCCAGATACCCTAACGTGAAGGAAAATTTAGCTGAGAAAACAGACAAACAATATTTACAAATGGCCTGCTTAAATTTCCTCTCAATTTGATAAGGAAACCCCAAATGTGCTTTAGTTAGGTGAATCTATGGCATTTAAGCAATCCAAGCATCTGGAAGGCAATTTCATTTTTCAAGTAAACCTCCAAACCAATATTTATTTACATAAGAGACAACAATGCACTTCCATTTTGCTGAGCATTATTAGGTTGTTTCTATTATTGCAGCAAAGGGGATGCCTACAGAATCACTTCTAATATTTCTCCTTATCACATATAAAGAAACTCAAAGCTGAACACTGATAACGCAAGCATTTAATTCCTATTCAAGATGCCCATGCAAAGATGCATTGAGGAGGAAGTGCTTCCCTTCAGAACATATTTGAAGTCTTCCTCTTTGGGATTATGAGTTCATAGGACAGCCCTAAATTTACAGCCCTAAATGAAAAATTTACTTCAAACACAATGATTGGGAAATAAAATAACAACTTCTATTCATATTGGTTTGTTCAACATACAGTGAATTGCACACAGAATTTATCAACCAATTGACATGTCAGGGCAAGGAAGGGAAGAAACATAAAATGTTCTCCCTTTTTATTCATATGTGTGGTTTTAAACCTCAAATATGTCCAGGAACACGTGTCAGTATGTGCACTGCATGACATATTTGGGTACCAATGGCACTTTCCACCTCAAGTATCTGACGAGGTATCTGAGTTTTGATCAGCTTTACTGAAATATTAATGGACTTATCTTGGACTATTGAGGTGGCTAGGAATTATCAAAATCAAATTCCCTGCTCTCGGATGAGTGGCTGTAAACTGGAACAGCAAGTATTGGAGATTTTGCCTGTATTTAATCACCAAAATAATATTAAGAAGGCCTGATAAGTAATCCTGTGGAATTTGTCCAACTTGTTTATAAATCAAAATAGGAAAATATAGGCCAAGACTTTCATATTTTCACAGTGCAACTCATTTTTTTATAATTACTGCAATTCTTTGAAAATCAATTCAATAGAGTCAAAATAAGGATCAGATCATGTATGAAAAATTATAGTACAAGCATAAGTTTGTGACCATTTGCATGTAGCAGTTAGTATTAAATATTTTGTTTTGAAACCATTAGTCATAATACACTGAGCTCATAAAAAGTCCATCACAGAACATTGTTGGAGGAACTTGATTGTCAATAAACATAAAATTGCAGCTAGAATTTTCAGGTATTTGAAACCAATTCACATAATTGTTCCATAAATAGCGTGTTTCTCTCTGTGGGTAATAATATATATTGATTTGGTTGTATAATGGTTAATTATGTATTTGAGAGAACAGACAATACTTATTAAAAAACAACAAAAAACCCAAACAACACAAAACCCAGCAACATCCTATACCACAATACTCCCTAAAGGAAATTTACTTCTATTGCTTGTGTTCTCATTACATTTAACAAATATCCCGGTTTATACACCTGAAAGTCCTATATTTTTTCTTACCTGAGACCCCCAAAATGAATGAACCAGTCAAAGGAACCACCCCCATAAACCCCGAGATACCACAGCTCCTGAAAACCAAAAAGAAGCATAAATATGAATTTTAAATCCTACACATTATCCTACAGACCAGGTTGTCTCTGAACTGTGTACTATACTCTTCAATCATATAGTCCTCAAAATGACTGGATTTTTGTAAGAAATTATCAATTATCTTAGCAATTTTAAGATGAAATCTGTACAATGTTGATTTCTGACCAAATTTATATGCTGATGCAAAAGTGACAATTAATTTTGTGTCCACAGTTTTAATCTTTATATTTGTCCATATATATATAAGGTTTGAATCAAATATCTGCATACTCAAAAATTAACATCCCACTTAGGCCCACAACCTGAGAATCCTCAAATAAATTCCTATTCCAGCTGGATGAGAAATATTTGGATAGGCTTTCTAATTCTTGACTGACAGAATATTTAAAGAGATACACGAGTTTTCCTGTGATGAAAATAGTATAACATTCATCTCTTCACCAAAAAAATAGACAATTTTCAGCATTTCAATTCTCTCCATTTCTGCTTCAGCTGTGGCTCAGATACTTGCAGGAGACTTTCAAAGTAACTCAAAATCTATTTGAAGTGTAAAAAAAAAAAGTTTCAGAATTCCCAATTGAGGATGGGTTAAGTCTCCCTATTTTGATGTGAATAATTGTTTGTAATTTGAAAGAGTCTCTATTTAGCCATGCAATTAATGGTAATCCAAATTGACTATAAATTAGAAGGTTAAAATTAATTAACAACCTGAGCTTTTTTTTTGCCTTTCTTTTTCCTTTTAGTTTCCATTTCCTCAGGTCTTGTTTCTCTTTTTTTTTTTTTGTTTATTTTTAGTAAGTTGTAAGAGTTTATCTCCAAAAGGGCTAGATTTATTGTATTGAAACTTTTATGTGACAAAAAATTGCAGTTGCAGAATCATCTCTCATTAGCTAATGTAAAATTCTGTGGAACAGAACCATACAGTATAAGTGAAATTTTGATTTCCAATAGAAATATAATGATGGAGATTGGATTTTTGATATGAGATGCAAAAATACAACTGTAAATCACTGGTAGCAAAGTTTTAAACTACACAGGGTAATAATTCAGAAGTTTCTTACTTTATTTCAAATCAAATAAATCAGTGTGTTAATCTCAAGTATATCAGTGTATACATATTCATTTCATATCCATCTACACCTTCCTCAAAAACAAAGAAAATACATTTTGAGAATTTTTTTTTTTTAAATTCCACATTTCATCTGTTTTGGCTCTGGCAAGAAAAGGCAAGAAGACTGATTGCTAAATTTTTGTACCAAGTTTGACCCAAACAGCTGACAAATTAGAAGCTAAAAACACAGTTTATATTTGAAATGCTAGAGGCACCTTAGTTCAATCATCATGGTTCTGTCAGTGCTGCTGAGATATATTTCAGTAAATTGGATTGCTATGTATGGCAGGCTCCTATAACCATGACAGAAGGTACAGTAATGAGCTAATTTCAACAGCTTGTTATGTAATGAATTAGTAATCCATTATTTATAAAACTTATAATTAAGTCACTTCTAAAAAAGGGATGGATAATCATTAATTTTCATCAAGTAATTTGGTATTGCCTAGCTTAGGATGAAAATATAGCTGAGAAAAAAAGAAAAAAAGAAATTCTCACCTTCCATCATTTAAACAACCTTTCATATGAGAGCAAATGACAAAGGCATAAGAGTCCAGATTCTGACAGAGGGTAGCTCATGGCATGAGAAAGTCTAGGCATTTCATCTGGCCACATCTGTGGAAAACTGTTCACTTAGCACTGAAACATCTGAGCCAATGCAGAAATTCTACATAGAGAAACTTCGAAACTTCCATACACACCTATACATGCTTATAGATATTTATAGATATTCTTCCTTATGTAGGAATATATTAAAAAAAAAAAAAAGAAAATTCCCTAATGCTTTTAAATTGTGTGGAAACATAGGGAATTATATAAATATGTAATTTAAAAAGTTAAAAATGATTGCTGTTTGGATTAATTGCTCTCTTTCTTGATAGATAGGTATATGCTTACATGTTTTTTCTATAAAATGGTAGGTACAGACCTGGTCTCCTGCCTCTCACTGTACATACATTCCAGTGAGCCAGGTTGTGATTTTTTCATCACTTCTCAGAAGATATGGAATTGATAGATGAACAGAAAAATTGGCATTTTGAGTTGACCTCATTTTTCTGAAATAAATCTGCAGATGACTGTCCAAATTAGTCACTGTCAGAATACAATAAGCTCTGTGAGGTTTGACTTTAAACTCCAAGGCGCATATATCTCTTTTAAAGCAAAGGAATTTCAAATAATAATTGTGGTTTTTAAAACTCTCAGAAAATAGTATAGGATGTCTGTAAGCTGTGAATACTTACATGCTTTTATTTCTTTTTTAGAGAAGATTTTATTTTTTTATTCATTTTTATCCTTCTTTTTATTGTGCTTTAAAGAAAATACCAAAAAATTTTCAAATAGATAGAGACCAGACTAAATAGACCCTTCAGAGCAAATATGCAAAAATTCTTTAAAGCAATAAAAGATCAGGAACTTTCCTTGAGTCATAAAATACAAGCTTTGAATATGATAGAGAGCCAAACTGTGTGTTGATTATAAATCACTATTTTCCATGGAAAGAAACATTTACAAACGAATTTGAGATTTTTTAATTTAGACATACAGAGCACCAAACACTGAATCATCCACATCCGACGTGACTTACTTTAGAAGGCAAATATGGCAACATTTTCATGTCCAACCTAATGAGTAATAAAATATTTCTAGAAAACTAAGAATAGGTAAATGAAGGAACTCATAGACTATTGCAATTTTTTAGATTCTAAAAAGTGAGAAATTTAGTTTCATATATATCCAGAAATGAAAGACAACATGGTGGTACTTCTGATATTGCTAACTAGGTATTTTTACTACCTCAGTCTTAAATAATATCATGGATATGGTCAAAAAGATACTGCTGGCCTTGCAAAACTGCTCCTGAAAAGGCACCAATACTCCACTATCCTTGAGAGTTATGTGAGAGACCTTGTGTGTCTCTCACACCACTTTCAGCGTTAGTGAAATCCAGCCACCTCTCAGTACTGTATCCTGCTTCCCCCTGGTGTTCTTGCCAGTTTTAGGGTGAGGTGGCTCAGATGTTCAGCTTAAAAGCATCTGACTCCTCTTCAGTTTTAGGTGAGGTGAATCAGTGCTGCAGCTGTGAGCCTCTGAGGAGATCCTGCCTGTTTCCTTTTCACATTCTCTTGTGTAGGCTGCTCATTACCTCCTGTAACTCCTCCAGCCCAGCCACTCAGCTCTTCACAGCCAGCACAGATTCTGTGGGATGAAAAGCCATCTCTCCTGGCATTAAAGAGAGGCCCCAGGCACATCCTGAGGACTGGGGCTTAGAGGGCTGCATCCACCATCTGGGTTGAAGCATCTGGTCCCACAGGGAGAGTTCTAACAACACCTGCTGGTTATTTGTTGTGTCCAGCAGTTTTTCCTGTGGTACTCAGTGATTTCTCATGATCTGTTCAGTTAGCTAAACCTTATCCCAGGGCTTGGTCATCTGCCTTCTTAACTTAATATTATTAACTGAAAGTATGTCAGATTCATACTCCTCTCATTAAAACATTAATTAATGGCCTCAGCAATTTAAATTCATCTGCTATTTCTTCCAGCAAAACAGTTCATGTGGTAATAATGTGAGTATATCCTCATGGGCCCTATTATGGGCTTTTCTTTCATTACAATTTAATTTTAACTCAGCTTTTTCATTTACATTCAATGTCCTTCTTATTATTTAAATCATCAGCCTGTATACATACAAAAAAAATATTAAAATCTATTTAAAACCTGGAATGATCTGAGAAGCCAGATGCTGAAGAATTGTATTCAGGGGAGCTGAAGTCAATGATAAAAAATAACAACTTTGTAGTCTTTAAGCTGTTGTAGGTAATTTAGTTAAGTTTTGTTTAATCAGTGAGACTGGAACACATAATAGGAAAACATAAAGTTAATTTTATTTAGAAAGGAATCACTTTTCTTGGTCTTTAAATTGTAATTGATATTACTTTTAGCCAATAAACATGATAAATACCTATATTGCACTCATGGACAATGACAATGCATATATATAATATCTGTGTGTATATCATATTTATAAATCAATGAGAACATTGATTGCTCTGACTGTTCCTGCTACCTGAATGCTGGTGGTTGACATAAGATGAAGCAAAAGCATAAGAACAAAGGAATTTTATTCATGATCAAAGAATTGTCATGACACAACAAAAAACTAATGCCTTTCTGAAGAAACAATTATATTACAGCATAGAGCCAAACAGCCTAAATCTAGTATTGTTACCGAATTAATCTTTGGTACAGTAAATCAATTCAATATCCTGCTTTCATTACATTACATTTTACTGCTGGTTGGTATATATTTTTTACAAACCCTTCATGCGAAAATCATTGTTAGCTTTGATTTAAGATTGCTAAACTAAATGACTCAATGACAGACTACCACAAATTGTGTAAAACCAGAGCTATTATTTACTTGGTTTTTTCATTTGCACAGTAACATCTATCTATTCTTTGTCCTAAACTTCTTATATATTTTCACTTCTGTTCTCAAGGAAAAAAAATATTTACCTGAAGTCTTTGGCTTTTGCTACACAATGTAGTGTCAAATTTTATATCATCAGGCCTCATTATCCCAAATAGATAACAGAAACCTGGGTGGTGAGTACATCAGAGTTTTCCTGGCAGAGATGGCTGCAGGTGTGCCTCCTATTAACAAAAGCAGAGAATAGTAGGATTAGCATGGCTGTGGTATTTATCCAAACTCATTAAATCTTTCATCCAAACTTGAACCCATTATCAAGTTTACCTGGATTGTTTCTTTTTGTTTTGTACTAATGCTTTGGTGTAAAGGAAATACCAAGTCTAGCCACTTCCCTGGACAGAGAATTACTGTTCCATGAACTGTAAAGTTTCTAAAAATATAGTTTTGCTATTTCTAATGTTTTCTAATGCAAAGGTGTCACAGCAGATGCGGGTAAGGGCTTGGAAAGGAGACATATGTTGAGAAATACAAGTTCCTGAAAAGCACTAATGACATGGGAAAATTTGGCTGGTTTAACATGTTACTAGTATCTCCTGAATCGGCCTTGTAGATCAAAATATTACTCCTACCTTCCTACTCCCATATTACTGCATGGTCTGCAAATTGAAACAATTGGTATCTATTAGTGTGGTGGGTTTACCCTGGCTGAATGCCAGGTGCCCACCCAAGCCACTCTATCACACCCCTCCTCAGCTGCACAGAGGTGAAGGAAGAGTCAAGGAAACGACAGGGAGAGATCTCTCAGCAATTACTGCCATATTTCAGGAGATTAAATTGATTACCAATAAAAACCAGAGCAGGACAATGAGTAAATAAAGTCCAAATCTTAAAGCACACCTCCCCACCACCCTTCTTCCTGGGCTGGGCTCAGCTTCAGTTTTGAATTTTCTTCCTCTTCTCACCAGCAGCTCAGGGTGATGAGGAAGAGGGGCTGTGGTCAGTTTATTGCATGTTGTCTCTCCCTCTTCCTCCTTAGGAGGAGAACTCCTCACAATCTTCCCCTGTTCCACTTGCTCATACCTTTGACAGTGGTTTTTCAAGTGATCTGAATCACCTGTTCATGCCAATGTGCTACCCATGTCCTGAGGACAACGGTGTGTGAATAGAGAACCAGACATTTTACATTTTCTTTTCTTTCTGTGTTAAATGGAAGGTATTATATTTGTATTCAGTTTGTAATATGTGACTGAGACCTATGAAATTTTTATGCAATATATATCTTTTATGGACTCTAAAATCAGTAAATAAGTACATATGATGTGGAAGTTCATTTATCCTGCAAATAAAGTACAAGCAAATGTAGCTTAAATCTGTAGAGCATTCCCAGTGGGATGATATGCCCAAGGCATCATACACATTGAGGAATGATTGATTTTCTTCTGCTTCATTTTGTCCAAGAAAAAAATGGTCAATATCATAAAAATGAAAGATAAATGGATAAAATAAATAAAACAGGAATGAGAAAAGCTGGAAATATTAAAAGTTAGATCAATGTTTAAGTTGATAGTGTTTATGGAACCTTTCTCAATAGTATTTATGAAGGAGTCTTATCTTAATTATAAAGGAGTCTTAAAAGTTGGATGAGTTTTCTATATCAATAAAATGTCTATATTATTTATATAGTAATTCTACAGACAAGTCAACATCAGTACATTCCTGCAATGTATGACTCCCAAACATCAAACAAATCTGTACACAATTTATGAAGATGGGTAATCTGTCATGTCAACAACATTTTATTTAGCAACATATACCAATAAGGAAAACTCTATTGTATCTGATCTATTTTCCCCATTTAAATGCCCTTGGACATTTGAGACAATATTAGAAGAAAATTATGTCATGTTTAGTTTCATGAGACTATAAAAGGGAAATCAGATGTCAGCAGAAAAGCTCATAAGTTAACAGCATCAAGTTCTAATAAAATGTAGGAAGAACTGATACTGATATTTATCGTATCTAGTCTTGTTCTCTAGAGCTTTTTAATAATATCATTAAGGAAGGAGGAAAAACTGACAGTTAATTTCAAAACCTGGTTTATTGCTTGGATGTCAAAACAAAAGACCCACATATTTAATTAGAATGATTAAATATTTTGAAATTAAAAATTGATTCTCTTACACCCTAAGAAGCGTATATATTTATATATATATTTATACATAGCAAAAGGAGGATTTGTATTAGAAAAGCCCATAACACTGTTCCCTATATAAATATATGTTCTTTAGCAAAGTATTAATGCAAGATAAAGCTTTTTTATATAAGAGGACTTCTATATACAGTGGGTCATAGGAAGCTGTATTTCTTTTTTATTTTTAATATCATCCTTCCCATAGGATGGATGCACAAAGCTTACACTTTTTTTCAGGACTTGTAATGGATTGCCCTGAACTGAGAGAAATAGACTTGCCATACTTTACAGCAACAGGATAATCAATCAACAAGACCCTCCAGCTCTAACATATAATGACAAGAAACTAAAAATAATCTAGAATGCAGAAAGCTTATCTCACAGTTGCCCAGGTAATGAAACAATAATTTTTTTAATGTTACTTTTTCTCTGTCTTCTGGGATCATGGAAACTGCTGAACGGCAGTATAAGAGAGGAAGCTTGAGAGGTCTATGCTGAAGTAGATCTGTTGTCTAGTAAACTCTCAGCTGATGATATTTTAGTTTGCACCTAAAATTGATCTGTGTCAGGTACTGCTCTTCTAGTCTTTGCAGTCACTGTCATTTCTGCCTTGGAGAGACTGTAAGTGTACTAAAGTGAATAGGTCACAGGAGGGTGTCTGTTCTGTGCTCCTTTCTCCTAGACTCCTCTGTTGGGTACAGCATTTAGAGAATTCCATAACATCTGAAGATGTGAAAGGTTCAGATAAAGTCAGAAGCATGTGTTGAATTTCAGCATCTTTCATCTCATATTTTCAAAAATTCCACTGATTCACTTTAAAATACCTTGAAATTTACTTTTACCACTATATTTCATTTTTTCCCCTCAGTCCATCCTTCCATCTTCATCAGTATTTTAATAGGTGTCTGCCAGGGAAAAATAGCCTAGCTGGATTTTAATTTTTTTTTATTTGTATAAATCTTGGCATTTTCCTTTAAAATACAGGGAAGAAACTCTTCAATAATATCCCCAACAACAAAACAAAGAACCATAAACAAACACTAATAAAATTATACATATTGCTAAATTGTCAGCTCATTTTTTCAAATAAAAATGTGAAACTGTAACTGCATAAACAATCTCTTTGAACTCAGTACAGAAATTACATGTCCCAAAGCAGTGTTTCAAATCTTAATACAGGTGTAATCAAAAGTGGTAATTACACTAAATTTAACAGATTTGTCAACTGTAGTCTTGATTATTTTATAAATCTACTGAAAATATTCTCCATTTAAGTCAAAACATGGTGGACTAATAGCAAAAAACCCCAACCTATCATCTATTCAATTGTGTTAGACTAAAATGAGTTAATTCACTGAGAAGTTGTAAAGAATATTCAATAATTCTCTGAAATGAAAAATTTATTTGGGTAAGTATGTAATAAAGAGAATATGAATTTTTTTTCAAACTTATATTCATTTACTGATTTTTCTGGTTATTTAAGTGGCAATATTTTCCAAATCTTGAATACTGTTTGTGAGTCCAAAATTACAAAATGAAATTTCTTGTTTAGACTAATGAGAGACAACAGCCAGAAACCACAACAGGATACATCACATTTCAGAACAGAGACAGAACATCATATATGCAGAAAAAAAAACTGCATCCAAAAATGGAAACTAATAGCAGATTTACATTACTGTAATTATTTCATTCTTATTTTTAATTATATTTTCCTGTACAACTATTCACTGAAACTGCTAAATAGCAGAAGTTACTGAAACTAAGTTATCAGAAGTTTCTTTGAGTTCTTGAAAACTAGGAAATAATTTTAAAGAGACAATATGTCATGGTGATAGATATTCTGCCTTTCACAGTTGATAGTGTGCCTACAGAAATTAGAGGTCCTTTTTTTCTGGGAGGACAAAACTTGTTCTTTATTGCTGGTTTATTTTAAATATTGTTGGATTCATACACAAAAATAGATAAACTTCTGTAGTGGGATATGTAATGATTAATTCTGGAGATGTTGAGAATATGGGAGGAAACGTTAGGTATTGAATGTGTAGGAAGGTTATTTGTCATCCTAATGTGAAGTCAGTTGTGGAGTATGGGAAATGTAGAAAAAGTATCTCATTGGTTCTTAGATGAAGGTTGGTGCAACCTGCTGATGCCTTAAAGGATAATTTTTCCTATAAAGAACAATGAAGAATTTTGGATAACACTCTTCTACCCACTTAGTCATTTTAGACAAGTATTGAATAATGTTAAATTCATGTGATAACTATAGACCAAAAATAGAATAAGTATAGGGTGATTGAGTATTCTGTTGATTTTAAATTTGTAAACTTGACAATGAGATCCCTCAGGAAAATAGCCACAAGTTGCTGAAATTGGTTTAAATGTTATCTTTCCATCACTGTTGAGTTTGAAAGGGAAAAAAAACCCTTCTGGGCTAAGCAGATATGCACTATCAGTATATCAGTAATTATATATGATTTTTAGCATAAAATTACAAGAAAGAAAAGAAGGGGAGGAAAGTATGTCTCTTTCACAGTAGGAAGATCATTCAACTTCTAAATTTTTCAGAAAGAAGTTAAAGGGGGGGGAAAGTATAACATATACCAAGTGGAACCCTTCCAAAGCAAAATGTGTACAAGTACCTTCTCTTGGATTCATCAGTCTTTCCCAAGGTACAGGTTGAATCTTTCTGGGCCCAGTGAGATTATTCTGCCTCCGCTACTACATCCTGAAAAGCTTTCAGTCAAGATCTCTGTGGATTGGTGGTGGTTGGGTTTTTTAGATGGTGTTCATCTATATTGTATCCTGTGCTCCTGGCTGTTTTACGGACCTTTGAATTAGTGTTTTCTGATTGAAGGTATGATCTGAAACCAGTTGAAATAGTAATATTTATTTAATGATGCTTGCTTTTGAAATCTTGGATCCTGTCTTAATTTTCATCTGTTTGACTCATAGGAAGTAGGAGCAAGTTTTCTGAGTTTTGTCTTGTTTCATTTTATGGTGTCTATGAACACCTCCCATGTTAACACCTCCTAAGTAATTTGACAGCCTGTGCCTATGAGCATCTAACTCCATTGGAAGGTGCAGTATGGACTTCTGCAAGTGATAAATGAAATGCCAGAAATCTTCACTTTTGGGAAAAATGGTCTATTATTTGTTTCATTAGAACATGGGAATAGCCTCATCAAAAGCTAGGGAGGATGAGAGGATGTAAGTTTTTGTTACTGTTTGATAATTTCAGAATATTTTTAAAAAGGAAATGTAAATGACAAACCTCATTTTTTCTGTACTTTCAAGGTTATTGTAATTAATATATCTTCAAATATTCAAGTTCAGGGCAAATTCAAGAGAATAAGAAAATATTCACATTGATTAAATTGCAAAATTACTAGATGCCCACAGACTATGATATATTGAGAAAAAAAAAAAGGTAAATATGATGGAATGTTACTGAAAAATCACAGAAGTGCCTAAGTAAAATACAATGACAATAATAAAACTCAAGATTTTTCATATAATTCTCCTTATTTTTATTTTTTGAATGCTTGAGGCTTTCAATATTTGCTTTAACCATTTTCATAGTAACATATTTTTGCAATTCAAGACATTCCTTGAAAAACAAAATTTTTTAAAGGAAACTTGTGGAAAAAAAAGAACTGATCAACTGCAAAAAGCTTCTTACAGTCTTGTAATGGAAATTCCCTTTCCCAAGAATCCTCCTTTCCAAAGAAAATTTCTCCTTTCTTTTCCCCGAAAGTTTACAAGTCATTTTGTTCGTAGTCTTCCATTTTTTGTCACCCAACTTCTTGTCTTCCTCACAAAGATATTTTAGTTCTCATTCTTTTAACTACTTCTGACAAATACAAACTGGCAATGGTACAACATTGCACCAGTCAATTTAGTTAGATTCCAGGCTGCATTTCTTCAGATCTGCTGTCACCTATCTCTCCAGCCTTTCCAGAAAGAGATGTTTATGCTGAAGGGAAAAAGAGAAAGAGATAAAAAGACAAGAATAGAAAGCAAGCATAGCTAGTATTGTAATAAAACATAGACAGTTTGTTTCTATAAATATTATATACCTTACAGTAAAATTTCAGATATGATTTTAAAAGAAATTTAATGTCAAAATTGAGAACATTGTAGCAAAGAAATACGTTACTGCAAGAAGCAAGCAATATATAGTAAATCTTGTAGTTCTTTTCATCTTTCTGGCAGTCTGTTTTATAATGAATCTATTTTCTTTTCCATTTCCATTCATTGCAGCTCCATTTGTGAAGGTCTGCTCATGTGTTTAATTGGTTTGAGTAAGCCATGAAAATCTAAGGTGCCAGTTAGTCTCTGATTCTCTTTTAGGTGCTGGATTTTTTTCCCCTCATTGTGTGCCAATGATTTTTTGCAGTGTTTATTCCAACAATCCAGATTCACTCAGTACTTCAGTGCATACCAAAACTCTAATACATTTTTGAACTATTTTACCTCTAAACTTCATTGTATGGAACTGATATGATCATAAAATTAAAGCATAAAAAGCAGGATAAATACTGCTTTTAGTAATCTTTCTAAGACAACTTTTTTAGTGAAATGTGATCTTTTAGAAGCTGGCTATAGTTTTGCACAGATGTCTGTTTAGGTTTGCAAGAAACCAGATATGAAATTATATGTGTATTGTTATTAAAAATGGAAACAGAAAATATTTTGCCGAAATGTGTTAATGTCTGAGAGGTTAAAGCCATAGGTCACGGTCTAATTACAAGCATGCTCAATTAAATCTTTTTTTGAGAGATTTACTGGGAATAAACTGTCACTGACTAAAGACATGCTGCTCAGTGTTTACACAAGCTGCATTAGGGGCCATTTGATTATTTATCCTTTTAGACTTTACCACAATGCTCCAGTTCTCTCTCTTCAGCCCTCAGATTTACAGACATTCTTTCTTCTAAATCTTCCCTGCAGGTCCAGTCAGCTCCCATGTATGGCAGGAATGCTATGTCCTATCCAATCATTTTATTGCTGATGCTTCCCCTCTATCCCTACTTTTGAGAGGCAGCTGATTATGTTCCTATTATTTAAATTAAATTCCATTGCATTTTGCACCCCATTTTCTCATTTAAAGCAGCACCCATGTTCTTATCTTCATTTCAGGGAATATATACATTGCTTCAAACTTTAGAATAGAGCTTGTAATTTTTTTAAAAACTATTCCGAATATCCAAATTATAGGAAAAAATTATCAATTTATCCTATTCCTCTGAAAGAAGTTATATAAATCCTTGTGATGTGGATAAATTGTACTTAACAACATATTTAATTTTTTAAAATTTCTTGTCTTCCACCCAGAGAGGGTATAGTAGGGAAAAAAGGGTATGAAATTTGGTCTTTTCATTTCTTATTTACTGGAGAAATAAGCAATAGCATTAACCTAATGATTACTTTCTTTATATGTCTCAGGTAGGGCTCACAGCTATATTAAGTGAAAGAGAAGTTGCCAAAAAATTTTACTTCAGACACATTTATTTAATTAGTTACTGTATTTAAGAGTTAAATAAGCATATTATATAAATTGCTGTGAAGACATTATCAAAAAAAGTAAAAAAACTGAAAACCAACCCTTTTACTGTGTCATATTTCAGTAATCATTCATGTTAAACCCACAAAAAGTAGATGTTCACTACAATCCTACTATGGAATTTACAGTTTTAGACCAATTGAACACCAGTAATTATTCACATATGTAATTATATGCTATTTCTAATATGATCAGCAGATAGAAAGACTAGAAGGAGAAAAAAAGCTAAAAAAGAAAAAAAAAAGCCAACAAAACAAACTAACCAAACCAGAACTGCAGACATAATGATGTTCTGGGGAGATAAGTGTAGTATGTTTGTTATTTACTTTAGTAAATAAAGACAAGTGTAGTATGTTTGTTATTTACTTTAGTAACTGTCTTTTCCATGGTGGGTTGTTTCTTATTTTGAACAAAATACAACAATTTGAACAATTATATGTTCCATATATTTCTTTTCCTCTATTCCTCAATCAGTTTTCAGAAACTGTTGGGGAGTCTTCCTATTTAACCATTACATTTTCACATAAATTGTTAAGTAAGCAAATAATGAATTTGATAGAGACAATTATACATAGAGAAGGGTGAATTCTGACAGATCAGTTCCTAGTGAGACTGCTCTATCAAGTTTATTAATATTAATTTATCAGGAACTCTTGGAGACTGCCACTTTCAAATATCTTCTGTCATTTAGAGGATGGATTAGAAAAGATAAAGTATTGTCTATTAATAAATCATGAGAACTTCCTACTGTTATAATTTATTAATGCATCTTAAATTGTAATTAAGAGTGAGCATGATTAAGGTTGTTGCTCAAATAAAATGTTACGATGAAGACACAAGTTGCACTGTAATTTTAGTTTGTTGGGCCAAAGTTATTTAATATGGTATCAGAAAGGAACAAACAAATTCAGCAAATGCCTTGTTGTTTACTTATTAATATCTTTTTTAATTGAGGAAATCCCATCAAACTCTATGAAACTGTGACCACAGTTTGAAATAAACTGATAATCTGTGACATTTATATGGAATCACTAAACATCAAATATTCTTCATTTTACTTCTCATGTTAAATAATAATTTATATATATTTTGTAACCTTAATTTCTCTAAGATTTGGTAAAATATAATCAAAACTAGCATACATTTATCAGGAAACTGAAGAGGGGATTTTTAGTATTGAGAATATATCTTCAGACAACAATCTTTTTATTTTATTTCTGTTTTGAATTCTAGCGTTAGTGAATTGTAGTGCTGATAGCACACTGATGTTTTAGCAGTTGCTATGCAGTGCTTACTCTAATTCAAGAGCTTTCAGTTTCTCCTGCTCTGCCAGCAAGCAGGTGCACAGGAAGCCAGGAGGGACCAGGGGAAGATGACTCAAACTGGCCAAAGGGATATTCCACACCACATAGAATCATGCTCAGTATATAAACTGTGGGGAGTTGTCCAGGAGGGGCCAGTCACTGCTTGGGAACATGCTGGACATCGGTCATAAGATACTGAGGAATTCTGTTATAGGTCACCTGTTTCTTTTTGTGGCTATTCCTTTTTCTGACTCTCTGTTCTCTTCCTTTTTGTTACTATTATTATCATCATCAACATTGTATGCTACTTTATTTTGATTTTTTTTGTTCTTGTCTCAATTCATGGGTTTTACCTTTTTCCTATTCTGCTTCTCATCCCCCAGGAAGAGGGTGGGGTGAGGAATGAGGGAGTAGCTACATGGTTACCATCTGGAGTAAAAATATGACATTTGCATAAATCTATACCTTGCACTGGCATTGAGGAATCTGTTCAGGTAGCCACATATATGACTTAGATTAATAGTGTCCTAAGACATTCTCACAGTTCTCCACCTGCCACTTTAAATTAAAGACATGAGTTTTCTTCGTATCATTTACTCTGTGATACTTTGGGGCATTATTCCTGGTGCCTGTGCTCTAGCGTCCACCCTAGACCCCCCTGTCTAATCCAGCTGTCTAACAAGCATGTGAAGTTTTCTGAGACCTTCCCATGTGACTAGTAGGTCTGAGACAAGACCTATGGGGGCCCCACAATATTCTAGAGTGGCAGCTGGAATCTGGATGAAGTATTGCAGGGCACCTCCAGGGCTCCCTTTGGTTAACTGAATCAAGTCCCACATCCCTATTGTGTGGATACCCACAGGACCTAAAGATATCACGATGAACACATCTCTATTTAGCTGTCATAATCTCAAGTGTTATCTTATTCAAAGTACTGAAGCCTGAAGCTGAATTAGGTACATATCACATTATATGGCAGACTGCAAGATATAAACTAACAATTCTTTGTTCTAGCAAGTCTTGCCAGCAGAGAGGAAAAGGCTCATCTTATTGCATTGCCTTGTATTAATGACTGTCTCATACCTTGTCAAGAGTTTTATTTCTTAATAAAGAAAAACTATTTCTATTAAGTTATAGCTCATAGCTGGAAAAAATATTCTTTCCATTGGTACTTTGAATAATCTTTGCACATACCACATAATAGTAACTCTCTCTTCAGTCCTTTATAATGGCTAAAATTTGTGCCTGATTTCTGAATTTGTGCACCAATATTTCCTTGTTAGCAGATAATTGAGTCTATCAATTTCCATCAACACTATGATGTTTAAACATGTCACTAAACCCATTTTCTCTGGCACAGAGTTCTAGATATGTTTTGCAAGAAGTGATCAGGAAATTGAATTTTAATGGTTATTTGTTTTCTAGAAAAATAATATTTTTCTCAGAATGAAAAAGCAAACTCAAGAATTCAATACTGAAAATGTCATGGATATGTGCTTTTCAAGCCAGACCTCCTGTGGCTTTCAGAGCAGTCCAATTTCAGCTAAACTTCCAGCCTTATGTGCTTTCTAGACTCCCTTCTTCCTTAGCAATGTTCTGTAAGAACAGAAAGGGCAGCTGCAGCCTGCAAAATCTGCAGTTTTATGTTGTGTACTCACAAAAGCTGAGAAGTTGCAGTATGTTAAATCTATTACATAATTTTTGGTTTGCTTGTTTTGGGGTTTGAGATAGTTATGTTCTTTATAACCGGGAAATTTCAAGGAGTCATAATTGACCAGAGAAAAAGTTGTTTTATGCTATTTTATGCTAGCTAATTTTAGAGGAGACTGAAATAGTTCAACAATGGTTAAAAGTTCCTGCTTATCCTCTTTATTTTCACAAAAAAACTGTTTCTGAACATGTGCACATAAAACTTGATAGGGTGTATTTTTCAGGAATGGTTCCCAACAAGGCTTTGGGGATCCATTGCAGTTAAAGGAATGATATTCAAAAATCAGAAAATTCTCTTTGTCCATGATATGTAATACCTGAAAAAAAGCACTAAATTTTGGTGAAACTATTGGATGCCAAAGGATTTTGCTTTTCAGAAGTTTAAGGCTTTTCTTGACTTGGGGGAAAGTATAGTTTGTCCTAGAAGGCAGAGCTTTAATCCATATTGCTAAGCATAACACATTTTAAACTGATTAAAACCGCACATGAAAACAATAGAAAAGCATAGCATAATGAATTACTATCCATTTGGACACAGTTCATCTACAGGACTGGGATGAAAATTGACCATGTAATTCAGACCTCTACTTCTCCCACAGTGCAAATTTGAAACACTATAAAGGATGTCTTCTGTACACTTTTCAATGCAAATCCTTATCTGTCTGCTGGTGTCCTACCCTTTCACTGACTTATTATTCTAATTTTGTCATTAAACTTCTGAAATGAGGTGGTGTTTGTACTTGCTTCATAAAATGTCGAACATACTGTGCACACTTGCATGTTGAGGTAAAGATTTCTATCCAATTTCCTTCTTCAGCAATCATTACTTTCTCTTCATTTCTAACACAGCATCCAATCACAAGGCAGACACCTGTTTTTCAGCTGCTCTTCATCTAGCTTATAACTACCCTGAAATAATTTGCAGTCTAAGCCATATCATCTTAAACTGTGAGGTAACTAATTAGCAATTCTAAATGAAAAGAGAACTGGAAGCAGAAAGCTACACTCCCACAATAAATATGCCTGACAATTTGTGAAATTCAGGGCTTATAGCTCTTACCAATAAATGTGGTGAAAAGGCAGAATATATACATTTGACATTTGGAACAAAATCCCATCTCATTATCAAGGCAGTCAACAACCCATAATTCTGATACTCAGACCATTATATACTGACTGAGGTTATTTACTGAGTTCATTACAACATCATGAATCTCTGCAGATGGAAAACTTCTCTTTGAAATAATTCTTAACTGAGTAAGTTAATAGTAACATTACTTTAACCTTGCTGTGAAAACCAGAATAAATTAAATAGGTACAGGCCAGATCATAGGAGGATGACTTAGTGTCAGACTAAGTCTATTTCTTTTAATTAAGTAAAAAATCTTAGCTGCTTTTAGTTTCTACTGAACAGATGTTTTCACTGAATAGCTAGCATGATGTGCATGATATATTTCCCCAAAACTAATACAGGATACAAGTAATTTTCATCATTTCCTCTAATTTGCATTATATTATATCTGTCTGTTCCAACATATTCTACTCACGTGGTCGTCTACGTGACTGATTTCAGCAGCCCAAAGATGAAGGTTCCTGGCCAAGAACTCCTGCAGGATTTCATGTAAATATTAATGGCAACAGCTCTCAGAGGGAGAATTCTTTAATTCCAGGGCTAAAAGGCAGCAAAGCATGATAAAAGGGAAAGGACTTTTGGAATGGAACCCTGGAGATCATTGAAGACAACTTGCTGTTCAAAGCAATGCTGGTTTCTAAGTTAAACCAGGTTTAGGAAAAAACAGTTTTCCTTGAGTCTTGTTCAGTCCAGTTATGAATATTTCTGAGGTGCTTTTTCTACAACCACTCTGCATAACTTGTTTCAGTGGTTAAATACTCTCTAAGCAAAGAGGTTTTTTTCTTTTGCCCAATCAGAATTTCCCTTACAGCTGTGACTGCAGTATCTTGCCATTCATTGTGCACTGCTGGGGCAAGTCTGGCTCCATCTCTGCAGTTTCCCGTTAATGGAAGTCTGCAGTAAGCCCTCCCTCAGACTTCTTCTCTCCAGGGTAAAGGAATATATTTCATTTGGTCTCAAAATATGTATTGCTTGCTCCACTCTCTAATCATCACAAAGATTAATTCCAGCTTACCTTGTATTTTGGGACATAAAAGTTCAGGGAAAAATCACTTCCTTCAACTTTTTTTTTTGTACTCTTGCCATTAACCAGTATGGCCGCATATCAGGCTTTTTGCGAGATTTGCCAGATCTTTAGCACATGTTCATCTCATTGTCTGCAAGGACCCTCAACTCCTTTTTTAAAAATATTCATCCAGGATTTCTAAAACACCACCAAATTCCATTTGATGTTGCATTCTTCTTGCCAGCATCACGAATGGCTATCAAAAGTCAGAGGTACATAACACAGCCGGGGAAGTTTAGACCAGACCAAGAAGTACAGAGTAAAATCACACAGTGGAGGCACCAAGTGTTTCTCAACTACCCCAGCAATCCCACATATGTTACAAGACCAAGAGTTTTTACAGAGTTCAGCTGATACTGTAAGGCTAACTCATACCTTTGTTCCTTCTGACTCATTGTTATATGCCCCTTGTTATGGCTTTAAAATCAATGAATTGTCACAATAAAAATCATAAAACTTCTGCTTTTGTATCTCCCCTGACCAAGGGGTTCTTTTTAAGTTGTAGAAATGGAATATCTACATGATTCAGCTTTCATTTGAAGGTACAAACATCCCAAGTTCGGTCCGCCCACTCTCCTTATGACACTAATAATGTCAGCAAGAGTACCTAACCATAATACAATCCATGTGTTTTGTGTCAGTATGAGTCACCTGCTCAGCTCAGGATCCACAGCTGACTCAAGCTCATAGAAGATGATTGATGATGCATGCATGAGTATGCTTTCCAGAATAAATAAATAAATAGATTAAAAGTTCTTAATAGGCAATTCAAATGCTTCTTGTGAAACAGCTAAAAATGCTGCCAAGATCAAAAAAGGCATAAATGATGATGTCAACCCCAGAAATTGTGTGTCTGCCAAGCAGCTAAATTGAAAGAAATAAAATTCCTCTTAGTGATAGGTCAAGAAGACAGTATTTGCTGTTGTCACTATAAGCTGCTATAAACTTATGCCTCTGCCTTCCATTTTGATGCATTTATTTCCTATATTTCAGCCATTCTACTTTCACAAGCTGACACTTCTGCTGGTTGGTGATTGTACAACATTAATAAGACCAAAGCAGTCTGTGTGTATTCACAAAAATCTGAGTGGGATCACAGCTGTTTATATTGATTGCTACTCTTTGCATCAGCTCACTGCTTTGAGATAACTATTTCATTTTTCCTTCTATTCTTTTTCTGGCTTTCCCTCATCCCAGGATACAAATTTTCTGTATTAGCTGCAATTGCAGTGCTCACTTCTCACATACATGCTGCCTTTGAACACTTCTGCTAGGTCTGTTATTTTACTATGATGCCATGCATGAAAAAGTGAACACAAACCCTGTGCTGTCACATCATGGCTCTCAGAAGGCATTATTAATCCACCAAACATGGGGCTTCATTTGGCCTCTCCTACCATGCAGCAAAGTCAGTAGGCATTTTTTTGGCTTGATTTACCTTGCTCTAAAACAGACATCTAAACTAATTCAAAAGACTCATGGCCTAGGATTGCTTATTTTTCTTGTTGACTACAAAATATGCTTACAATGTCTTGATGTGGATACCTACATAGTAGATAATTACCTGAGATGAAATCCACTCAGTATCTGTGACCACTAATGACTAATCCTGCCCTATAAAATATTTAAATAGTCATCAGCATTCTTATTTGATGGAAGACATAAATTACTGAGTGATGTTAAGATTATTTTTTTCAAGCAGCTGTTGTGGAAATCTAAAACATCCCGAGTGAAATGCTCAATGAAATGAGATTTTTTCACTGATCCTAAAGGTGAGAAGTCTTAAGTCTGATTTGCTTTTAATAAAAAGCTTGCATTGCTGTTCATAGGTGGATGTGGTGGGTTGATCTTGGCTGGATCCAGGTGCCCACTAAGACACTCTATCATTTTCCTCCACAGCTGGGCAAGGCAGAGAAAATAAGATGTAAAAATTTATAGAGATAAGACAGCTTACTAAAGCAAAGGCAAAAAGTATCACACATGCAAGCAAAGGAAAAACCCCTAAACATTTTATTTTCTACTTCCTGTAAGCAAGCAATGTTTATTCACTTCTCAAGAAACAGGGCTTCAGCAAGTGTAATTGCTGCTCTGGAAGACAAATATTGTAAATAATGAATGTCCTTCCCCAGCCTTCCTCCTCCTTTTTCTTTGCTTTTATATCTGAGCAGATATCTTTGGCCAGTTTAGGTCAAGCTGTTTGAGTCATGCCCCATCCCAAGATTTTGCCCACTCCTGGGCCTACTGATGGGGAGGAGGGATGTTGGAGAGACAGCTGTGATGCTGTGCCAGTGCTGCTCAGCCGCAGCCAAAACACCAGTGTGCTATCAGCCCCCTTCTGCTCCCAGTGCACAGCACTCTGAGGGCTGCTGTGGGGAAAATTTACTCTATTTCAGCCAGATCCAGTACACTGGACAATGTGAGATTTTAATGCTACATTTGGCATCCGGTGACAATGTGAGGCAATGCAAAATAATTTTTTCCCAAGGCTACATGAGTGTGTTTTTTAACATAAACTCATCCCATCGTTACTCAACCTTGAGATTACTTCTTGCAAAGATGTAGTGTGCTGACAGTACTGTCTAATTTCAATTTTTATTACCTCCTTGTAGCTTTTAATGAGAATTTAAACTCTTAAATGTCAGATTTTAGGGTATATTTAGATAAGGCTAATGATCTGGTCTGGATTTTTTTTCCGATGAGGATGAAAACTGTGAAGAGCAGCCAGTTAGCTCTGTTCCCAGGACATTTGCTACTGCAACCAGATCTCTAGTTGCTTCAATAGCAAAGAATGCCTTTGTGGGCAAATAATAATTGTTGCACACTCACTGACAGGACAGCAGAATAGTTTTGCTGGTGTACTAACTTTGCATATGAAAAAAGCTATAAAAATGTTGTATGTGCCTACTCCAAAACCTCAGGGAGGACATCATCCTGGATTTCTTTAGTTCTATAAGAGGAACAATGAAATAAAAAAGGCCTGTGGGGTAAAAGGAAGAAGTTATTGTCTCTCACACTGGTGCACATGAGAACTGTGACTGTCCAGCAGAGCTGCTTAAAGAAGCAGAGATCACAGTCATGTTGCTGAATGCTCAATAATGAGCCATATTAGCTGCATTTCAGACCTGTCTTTTTTAAACAACTATATCTACTACAGCTTATTAATCAAGGAAGACTATGCCAGTAACTGTGCCTGCTGTCATGCACATCCTTTGCTGTGCAAATCTGCCTGCCACAAATGATTGTATCTCATTTTACATGTATCAGTCAGATGCTGCTGTTTAAGAAGCTTGTGAATGCACAGTATTTAATGAAGTGTTTCCTCAATCCAGTTTTAGAGATACTAGAGAGAGTTTAAGAAGATTCCAGGCATAAAATATGCCATTTTTCTTCATTGTTTGAACAGAGATGAAGTCATTTTAACATAGACCTGAGTAAATATTAAAAAAAAAAATATAGCTACCCAACCAAGAAACCTAAAGTGACCAAGGTTTTCTCATGAACAACTTAAAAGTAGGCCTTTTTTACTTAAAAACCCATTTTTTTCAGCAGCATTCTAAAGTGTTTCCTTCCCCTTGGTAATCATAATCTGAAAATCTGAGGGTACATAGGATGAAGGCTTTGCCTCTCAGACTGTGTGGCAGCTGCTCTGGTGCACAGCAGTGGTTTTGCTTGCACTGAACAGGACACTTACAGAGAATTCGTGGACTTATCTGAGGACAAGACTCCTGTCGTGGTGCTCTGTTAAGAAGTGCAGTCTTCACTGGGATGCTTGTGGAGTCAGATCCCGTGGACTGTGAGTAGCCCAGATGATATAGAACACATGCTTGTGCTTAAATATGAATATAAAATAAGGAACAATGTAGTGGGTAGAGTCTTACTGCTAGAGGGGGTCTGCTAAAGCTGTAAACCCCTACAAAGATGTGTCACAAGTTGATACCTTGTATGTGCTTTCATCTGCACCGCTCCTTTGGGCAGCTGCATGAGGCACCTCTGCCCAGCCCTGAGTCCACTCCCAGCCCAGCTCTGTTCCCTAAAGGTGACCCCTGAGCGCACAGATTCCAGGCAGGCTACACAACAAAGTTGCTGCTGTTTCTTATCAGCGAGGGAAAATTCACTCCTTCACAGGAGATCCTTCTGCCTCTGGCACTCCTGCTTCCAGCCACTGTAACTCATGCAGCAGTTGGACCTTCCTACCTTTCATGCCAAATTCCATGCTACATTATTTCTCAGTCACAAATGGCTACTGCTGATAGTTACCATTTCAGAGAAGTGGCTGAACACATGGCTTACAAATTATGATCAGATACAGGAAATCACTGTCCAGCCACAGCTATCAGGCATAACTTCACTTTCCAGCAACAGAGTCAATTAGGAAGGAGAGACAAAATTAGTTATTTGACATATTTTATTTCAATGTTCAGTGTGCTTTCAGTGTTCAGTGTTATTTCACATTCTATTTCGAGGGCAGTATTAGCTATGCAGATGCTGCTCTCCCTCTCAATTTAATTCCATGTGGTTTTATTGAAGAAAAAATAGAACAGGGTTATTTCTTCTGTAGAGGAGATGACAAGGAGAACACCAAAAATGAGCACACACCCCATCACCACCATTCCTTTTAAATCGTTACAGAGTTATAGTACATTGCATTTATTTCTTATCAAATATGTGTGTGATGCTTTTCTAGAAATACATTCTACCACAGTTCTACACATTGAAGTACTGGTTGCATTACAGAGGTAGAACTGGTATTTTACAGCCCCTACTTACAAAGAATTGGACTGTATAGTATGAAGAAAGCCCATTTGAGTTTATAAAACACACTTGTGATTTTTTTATTACCCATGTAACATTATTTTTCAAAAGCAAAGAGGCATTTTATTTCTGGATGTAGAAGAGGATACATATGAAGGTTCCCAGAGAAAACACCTCTGCAGCTTTTCTGCAGAACATGACATGGCCATCAGCACAGAAACATAACAAATTGCTTTTTCACAAGCATAATAAGCATAGCTACATGAAGTTCACAGTTGCAAACAGTGCACCCAAGAGCAACTCCTTTAAATAAGTGGAATTGAAAGAGAAAATAACCGATATAGATAAGACCAGGAAAAGGCCATTAAATGAAATTTCTGTTATTTTGGCTGGTTTTGGTTTTAGTATACTTAAATGTGGTGGGACTACCTTGGCAAGCTGTCAGGTGTCTACCAAGCTATCACTCCCTTCCCTCAACACAACAGAGGGAGAAAGTCCAGAAATTGTCTCCTGCCTTGTGGATATTCAGAAGTCATCTGGACAGATGTAGGCCCTGCTTGACAAGAGTGTTTGGATCAGAGAGTCTCTTCTGTTATCTGCATTTCTCCTAGAAAAGTTTACTCTTCATGACAAAACTTGAAGATCACTCTTCCCTCCAGCTCTGGTAGGATGGGGAGGAGAATCAGACAAAAATGATAAAAATTCTGGGTTGAGATAAGGTCACTTTAAAAATTCAAATTAAGGAAAAAAAACCCCAACCAATGAAAACCCAGTAATAAAAATGATAATAGCAACCGAGAAGAGAAAAAGTAAGGAATAAAACCCAAGAGAAAAAAGTGATGCACAATAAGTTCCTCACCAGAATTCCTCACTAGCAAGGATTAGGTTCTCTTTATGCATAAACTCTCAAGCTTAGCATGAAGTTGACAACGTGGTAACTATGGTATAAAGTCTCACATTTTATTTAGTCATGTTATCACAGGAAAGGAAGACAATAAATGCAGTGTCATTTTCACAAAGGTTTTTAGAAGACCTCTCTACAAATAGACACTTGTCTGAGAGCATTTGACTTTTGTACTGAGCAAAGCAATCAAAACTATAACAAAGAATAGAATTACGTGAATGTATGATACTGTGGTGAATGTCAATACAGCTTTTTTTAGAATAAAGACACAACCTGCAAGTTTTGAAGAGACATTTAGTGATGTCAATGAACCTGTCAATAAGTCTCATAACTGTATATATCAGCTTCCAAAAAGCCTTTAATGATTTTTTTTTTTGAAAGTGGAAAAGTCCTGTAACAGTTACATAGTTGATTGAAAGCCTGGAAAAAAAAATGGAAAAATTATCAGCTCCTGTAGTGGATGGAGGGTAAGGATAAGAATCCCAGAGGGGTCTCTATTGTACCTGTGTTGTTCATTGTGTTCACAATTTTTCTGGATCAGGTGTGTGAAGTGACTGGCAGTGCTGGTTGATGTTGAGTAATTATTAAGGTTATTCAAAAGTGACATAGACTGTAAGCATCTCAGATATTCAAATCATTAATCCAATAATGAGTCTGATTGGTAATGAAATGAATTTAAAAATACAATAAATGTAATGTTCATAAATAAAAGCAAGTGTGCCAGGAGAAGTGCAACCCTAACTGATGATATAGAGGGGTGGAATCAAAATTAGCAACTACACTACAAGTAACCCATGACCATGGCATCAAATCCTGTAGAAACATCATTCAGTAATGCTCCATGACATAAATTGTGTTTTCAAATTTAATAAAAGAGGAATAGATATCAAAAAAAACTTGTATCCTTGATAATGGTGGGTAGTCGTAGTTACAATGTACAAGAAAAAAGATGGCAAAAGAAAGAATGAAGGGCAAGACAGTGAAGATTATCAAAATAAAATTTTTACTAAGCAGACCACCACAAAAAAAAAAAAGCATGCAGCTCCATATAATATATGATATAATTATAAAAAGACAGCTTATGCAGCATTTACAAGAACATTTATTTTAGACTAGGAATTTTCCCCATGAGAAAAAAAGAAAGGATAGAAGAGATGTAGATAAAGTAAATATAGAAAAAATTTATAAAGAAAAGTTGCTTAATATTTCTCATGTGACAAGATGTAGACTGAACGTAATTTCTTTAAAAATTAAAATAAATAAGGCAAAAAAGGAATACGTATTTATCACATGATGCATACTTGCATTCTGTATCTCACCTTAGTAGGATGGCTTTTATGACAAAAAAAAAAAAAATCAAGACATTACTGTATTAAGTCAATGAAATAATGGAGAACTATTAAAGCAGAGCCAAACCGACCCAACTGTTCAGGGAAGTTCAGAGAAGGCCAATCCTACAGATTGCTGCCAGCTTACAGGACAAGTGGCAATAGCACCCAGCACTTGTCCTGTTTCTCAAATTAAAATGGAACAAAGAATTATTTCTCCTGTGTGCCCACAGAACAAGAGACTTTACTTTCAGCAGGAATGGATATATGTGCTCTTTATTGGCTAACCCTTTTTTTCTGGTTAATACTGGCTGGGGTTTTTTTTTGTAGAAAGATTAGTGGGTCAGTATTTTCACAAGACAGTAAATTCTAGGGTCTGCCATGTGCTAAAGGCAATCATGCAATCTCTTCCTCCAGTTTATGTTGTATACGAATTCAATAGAGAATAATTTTGTTTTGCTATCAAGGTGACTTTTTCTGTCAAACTGCAGAACTAAATGTAAGAGATGATACAGTAGAGCAGTGATTGGCTAAAATTAGGAACCACAACTGGATGCTTTAAGGCAATAGAAGGAACAATATTCCTCACTGCAGCACTGTGCCATGCAGAGTCCTTTCTGTTAAGGAAAACTTACCTCTACTGTTATTGCACTCACAAAACCCTAGGGTTTCATTTTGTAAAGCAGAATTATGGAAGGAGAGGAACAGGTTTTCAGACCATTCATGTTAAGAAGTCAGCATCTTGTGTGTATGTTGTATAACGAAACTAAAGGTGTTGGTACTGTTACTTCAATTCCATAGAACTCCATAAAATATAGGAAATGCTGTATCCATATATCAGGTAATTAAATATGCTATGCTGATGTAGAGAGTTGTAGCTTAAATTAAAAATACATTCTGGTATTTAGCTGTGTGTTTTAAATTTCCTATGATGCATTTTAACATATGAAAAGACAAATTAGAATGAGAAATATTTTTCATTGCATAGAATGATTTCTATAAATAGTTCACCAGAAAAGAATGCAATCCTAACCTTGAAATAACTGTCTAAGAAGAGGTAATGCTGCACAAAGGAAGATGAGAAACAAATATGAGCTTTGTTGAAATATTTAGGTTAGATTACAACTTGCATGCTAGGATCTACAAATGAGCCACATCATTGAAGCAAAGCACTAACGGCAAGATAGCAATGGGAAAAAAAGGCAGTGAAGTAAAAAAAAACTGGCAAAATTAAATTAAAAGAATGCAACCCAAAAATTATAGAGATATAAACTTGCACTTGGGAAGCCAGTTCTGTGCTTGTTTCTTTGCTTACCCCTAGTTTGTGAAAGCCTTATTCTTATTTTTACATAGATAATGGTTGTAGACAGAAGGAAGTTAAGACCTGAAATTGTGATGAATTTTCTTCTGTACACCTTTATGTCTAACCCTGAACAGACACTTGAAACACCAGCAAACCTGATCTTAACACATACCAAGTGTCTGCCCAGGCCTAAATGACACACTGTGACCAATGTTTTAAAGATCTTTCAAAGTTGGAGTTAGGGACATTCAAGTTTAAGGAATCATTCTCTGATGTGATTAAGACTGTCAGTTTAAACAGTCCTGAGTTTTAGAGAAAACTGTGTAAATTCTATATTATTTTGTACCTGGCAATCTCAAGGACAGTTTTGAGGCTGTCTAAAAAACATTCCTTGCTGAGCTTATTGGAAAAAGAACATTGAATTCTAAAATTCTGCGGCTCTTCATCAGCTGGACAGCAAAATCATTTCCTTAGCTTCCGTCTGCCAGTGAAATACTAAAATGCTGAATTGCATCAAAGAAAAGGAAATTGTTTTAACACTATGTTTCACAGTGGATGAATGCTATGTGCTATCAACACAATGGAGCTGTCTCATTGACAGAAACACAAGTGGGAATGTATGCTGCATTGTTGCTTTTGCAAAGAACTTACATCTGTACCCAAAGATGATGTCCACTCACACTTCATCTTCCTCCCTCTTAGCAGATCACACCGGCCATGAGATCACCTGATTCACAAGACCACATTATTCATACATAAAAGCTACTGGAATCCATATGCTAAGGAGTCTCATGATCAATATTCAGGTTTTTTTTTCCTCTGAGAAGGCTGCAATGTCAGTTGGGTGAGGCAGCACTTTCCTCCTTTTGGGGTTATATTACAGAATCATATTATCGTATAAAAGACTCAGACTGGGGCTTTCATCTGAGAAAGATATTTGTGGTTTTTTTCTCCCATAACAACATCCTCTTTATTATTTAAATTAAATATCAAACATGTAAAATACAGAAAGAATCTTGAAAGTCTGAAATGGAATCCAGGGCTTGTTCAGAGTCTACAGGTTTTCAGACCTTTGCTTGATAAATACTTGAGAACTCTTCTTCCATATAGTGGCACAGTTTTATTGTGATAAAAAATATCTTGCTGTTTAAATGCTTTACATTCTTTATTGTTTCTGGTTTTGTAGCAATGACATGTTTCTTGTTCTTTTATCTTCTCCCTGTGCTTGAATCACTGCAGTGCCTCTCTAATCTAAGACTGTAGATTTTAGTAATGCAGCAGTTCCATTACCAACAACTATAATTGGAATTATGTCTCTATCATTTTAATGGTGTTGTTTTTCTTCCCTGAAACTCCTTCAAATCAATATTAATGTGAATATTTAAATCTACAAAATCTGCACTTAGTCTATTTGAAGTATTAGATGAAGCTTGCAAAGCTGTTTTTTTATTCAGTTCCTCTCCTAACCTAGTCAAGTTAAAACCATAGAAATATGTCAGATTTGTGATTTGTTCTAAAAGCTTTCAGCTTTAATAGCTCAGTTTTGTATTTTAAATTATAGTTTTTTGTGAAGCAGTGAACATATATGCTCCTGTCATACATCAGAAATAAATGTATCATTTGAGTGAATGGCAGATTCTTATAGAGAGTAAGAGAATGGATGAAAGTTAGAAAATACATTTAATAGGTACTTTTGCAGGGGCCTCTCCTCTGCATTTAATGTCTCTGTTCTTTCTGGGAAGAAAAAAAACCACCTATTTTCTGAAGCCTTTTTCTACCTCCAGTAGAAAAAGTAGCTTCCTTTTTCTACCTCCAGTAAATACATTCACTCTTTAAACATGAAGGTGAGAAATTACTGAAATATGTTTCAAAAGCAAATAGTTGATTAATTGAAAGTAATACTGTCCAGAAAATTTCTCTCAAAAAGTTATTTTATACACACGTCTTTATTGCATTTACTGGTGCAAAGGTTGTCACCTTTCACCTGAGAAAGATCTTTGGATTTTGTTGAGGACATTTTTACTGTGTTTATTGAAGGAGTACAACCCATTAATGTGTTTGAGTCTGTCTTCATGGATTCATTTCCCCTTTACAGCCAACTCTTGTAAAATCTTCATTAAATTTGGGATTTCTTTCCAACATGTGAAGGAGCTAAGGCATCAAAATGCCTGTAAGTTTTCTTGGGTTTGCTAACATCTCTACAAAATTATTTTGTAAGCAAAACCAGCCATGTTCAAACCACCTTTTGCTCCATGATTCATTCACCATATGCCTTAGAATGCATAACCTGTACCTGTCTCCTCAAGTCTAGTGTCTTTGAGCATTTGGGGAAACACTCAGAAAAATGGAGACATTTTAGGGATGCAATTACTGCAGTGTCCTAAATTCTTGCTAATCTCAATAAGTCAAGGACAGGTGAGCTTCTGTGCTGTGAGTTCTAGGAATTATTTATTAAGAGAAACTCAAGCACATTCACGACACCTCTTTCCTCTAATGCCTGGTTTCTAGAGAACACCAAAGGGAGCTTATCCAGGCCATATGGAATCTCCTGCTTCTTTTCTTTCTCCACACAGTTGCAAGGACTGAATTTGATGGAAGATTTCGTGGCTTCCTCTCCTTCATGCATAATCTCCTAAATGATGGACATATACAGGGCAATATGAGACAGCCAGGGCACATCTATGGAGAACAAACTTACCTATTCAATTTGAGGTTTGCCACAGGAAACATAATCTAGGTCTTCTTTTGATTTATAAAGTTACTTTGTAGGGATATCAACTAGTACAAATACTACTTTTCAAAGGGCATGTTATATTTTTTAAATGTAATTAGAAATAGAAAGTTTACATTTAGAGTATTATCTATTTCTCCTTATCCTATTCAGAGTCTGTTTTCTATTAGAATCTGAAGTGCATCATTGCATTTAACTGCTGCTGTTTGTCACAGATAGTGGAGTCAGGAGAGAATGGTAGCATAGGTAGCAGCTGATAAAGTACATAATTAGCTCACTTCCTGAGATTCAAAGGTTAGTACCCTTGCTTTCTGCTTTCTTGGAGGATGCAAAAAATGTTTCACCTTATTTCAGTGGTTCAATAATGGTGCACATCACTTTTTTAAAAAAAATTATTTATCAATATAACATAAAGTGGTAAATTTGTTTTTATCTTTTCTTTTTTTTCTTTAGTACAGGTCATGAAGAACATATTAAAAAATTGTAATGATAGCAAATAAAGCTCTGCTTCATTCCATGGAAAATTTGCATTAACTTGTCCAGGTAATATTAAAAAATAATGGACACCAACCCTCGGGTTTGTAAAATGCTAAATATTTAATTATTCTGTAGGGGGCAGCAGAATCTAAACAAAATTAGTATTAAAGTTGGGCAGTAGGGGGAACAGGAACACTGAATTGCCTGCTTTTCAGTTTTTGCTGGGGGGTAGCAATGTACCTGAATTGCTGCAAAATTAGCAGCATTGTCTAATTATTATTCTTTAAATTATAAAACACAGGTTGCATGCATTTCTTTTTATCTAATCTCTTATTTTATATACAGAACTACTGAAGCTGAACAAAACCAGTGAGATAAAATTAACACACAAATTGTTTTTTCCTCCCTTTGGGGTAAAAAAATGCAATTTACAAGGAAAATGCAATTATACATAAATATTTATGAAACAAAAAAGTCAACTAACATCAGTGGGGTTTCGTATATGAGTGAGGTAGCAAAAAATAATACCAAGTTAGACTATTTGATTAATTATTAACATTTTCATTGCATCCCAGTGGGGAACTTATTCTGGAAAAGGAACACTTTGCTATTTGTTATTGGCCATAATTAATTTTAAAGTGGCAAGCTAGAGTATAAGCCAAAGAAATTTAGTTTTTAATTAACCAATAACAGAGATCAAGTCTACTTTTCTGTCATGAAAGTAGTGAAATTAAAGGGACAATACAAGAACCTGTCATACTCTCTTCCACCCAACAGAGTATTGGTTTGGTAGAAAGAAATGAAGAAAGGAATGAATATAAATTATATGCTTTCTTATTCAGTGGGGAGAATCCACTCTGGTCACAGTTTAAATGATATGACTCATGACTCTGAGTAAATGCTATTTTTCTTTTAATGAGCTATCTTCAATTCTATTGAATCATGTGATTTGAAAATTATAGAGTAACATATCTTTCATTCTTAAAGCATTGGATCTTTGAAAAAATATTTTGACTGTGTACCTGAAGAGAATTAGTTGTAAGAAGATCCTGGAGTTCAAATCCTTCTTGTTTAGTCTTAATACACCACTTAACAGTGGTTTTTTTTCTGCAAAATAAAGTGTTAGACTTTAATTTGAGTTTTATGGGTTTATTTCTGCATTACTGAACCTGATGAGAGGCTTCTGAAAATCCCAATAAGAAGTTGATAATATGATGGAAAACAACACAATTTTAAAACAACAAATGGTAGTAACAACAAGGAACTTGTACACAGCAAAATGCCAGTACAGCTATATGATAGTTTACTGACAGGTTTTAAAGCCTATGAATTGATGTGTTAAAGGGAGATTTCAGCACTGCAACATAGCACAAGCATCACACTTAACTGTAAACTAAATCAAACATGCTAAGCAGTGATCTACCTCTAAAACAGCAAACAATGCTGAGCGTGCAGCAGGAGGCAGCTATAAATGCTTATATCTCAGTTTAAATACCTGACTGCTAAACTGCCTTCTACCACTTATTGTAACATGAAATTATTCCGTTGAAGCCCCAAAGCTTTCTCTTCTCTCACACTGCTGAGGTTTGAAAGCAAACATTAAGCTGCCTTGTACTGCAGACATTTTATAGTACAAGGCAGTGACAACAAATTTCAGAACATTTCTAGAGTTTGTTAGCATAACCATCACAGAAGATTTTAGTTTCCATCACAGAAGAGGTAATTATCCATCCAGAAATGAACTTTGAAAGGAAGGAATAGAATGAAACAATTTCACCAGTGTAAACATAACATGTTTCTCCCTCCATATCTCACACAAGATCAGGGAGATATAGTAAATGTAGGCTCAGGTGTATCTTCAGTGTTTGTTTGGCATAGACTGAGTGGACTACTGAGTCCCTTGAGCCTATGATAATGTATTAGAAGAGATACAAGTTCTTGTTCTCATTCCCAAAATATGGCATTCTCTGAACTTTCAATTTATAAAAATACATTTTACAAGGACAAATTTGTGTCTTGAAGAAAATTAGAATTTTTAAGTGTTGCCAAGCATCCAGTACAGAAAAATCATAATTTTATTTAAATTACTACATTAGGTACTTAGACACGTTTATAAGGAAAAAAAGTATGTTTTTTTAATGTAGAGCATGTTTCTGTTCAGAATTTTAAATCAAGATAAATATGTATAGAGTACAAATGGGACTTTTCTAATCTCTAAAATGATTTATTTTGTATATTTTTTTCCCCCAGTAGATCTTTCAAATTGCTGAATAATACTCCATTTTAGAAGCTTGAGACTGGGTGGTGTTGCTACTGTTGGCTGCTTTTCTTTTGGACTTCAAATTTTTCTTTCTTTTTTCTGGTATGTAAATCCTGTAAAAATATAATCTAAGAAAAATACTAGTTTTGCAGTTCAGAGACTTTAAAAGACTGAAAAAGCCAACATTTTCTGCTGTGCACACAACTGTGCACACCTTAATCTTTCATCTCCAGAGAGAGCACACTCATATTCTAATGTGAAAAATACACAGTAAATAGTCTTCCACTCGCCAGACTTTCTCACCTTCTAATAATCACATACTAAAACTTACATATGGCTGATAGCAGCAAGGCTCCCTCTACCCATCTCAGGAAGCCATGGGCAAGAAGGAACTTAAAAACTGCTCACGTTAAATACTTGGGGTCTGTTAAACGGTTTTTTGCTCCACACTGTGGGATAGCACTGGGCTAACCATCAAAATTTTCAAGTCCAATCTCACTATTCCTTTTAACTCACTTTTGACAGGAAAGGACAGATTACTTCACTATCCTTTGTACAACCAGATATGATTATGGGGCCCACATGGATATCAGGAGCTCTGGACCGTCTGTGTGATTTTGGTAGGACTGAAGTTGAACCACAACTTTTGGGTAATGATCTCACATTAAAGGCAAGGATCCTTGTGGCTCTTACAATATGAAAACCATAAACTGTGCATAGTAACTTGCATCACTTTGTTTCATCCCTTTACATCACTCACACATAGCTACAAGACTACTAGGGATCTAGATACTCCATATGCACCAAAGGCATTGAGTAAGATTCCTCAAAAAATGCAGCATCTTTACTATTTCATTTTCTCATGGTCTGTATTTTGCATATTTTAACAGATTTTTTCACAAATTATCTGACTTCTGAACAATTTATGTTCATATATTTTATGAACAAAAACAATCTTTGAACACAAGATGAGTTATCCCCAATCAAACATTTCAATACTCTACTGCTACGTAGTAGTAGAACATTGGTAGAAAAAGCTGGCCTTTTAAAGGGTAAGTATTTGTTATGTGAAGGTTTTCAAATAACTTTTGGTTTTGAAATTGGCTACAAACAGTTCATAGAGGGTAATCAGCCTGACTTGATTAGTCATACTCAATATTGCCAGTATACAAAAAGACTACACTTTTCTAAGGGTCATTCTGTTTTTCATGTCTTTGTTGATTCATATGTTTGCTTAGAAGATTCATATTTCCTTTGTTTAGCAATAAAAGATAAAAAAGTATGTCCATGATTTTTCTTTTTCTGAAGCCAGTACATTCTCAGAACAAGGCCTACTGACCTTAAGATCATTAAATATCTTTGTTCTCTTGTGCTCTGCTCCAGGAAATGAGCCAAACGCTCAGATCTCACCATGTGTCCCTGGTCAGCTGCTCTTGTACATTAAGCTAAGCACATGCATATCTGTCTGACTGCATCAGGGCCAAAGTGCTTCGCTCTAAGCCACTGCTGACATCCTTTATATGCAACGCAGCACTGAGGCACACTGTGGGACTGGACCCCCCCTCAAACTGTCAGAGCAAATAAGTAAGAACAATTAATTGAAAGTACTTTTCATTATCAGTAGGTATGATCCTGAATTTGATATGTGGTTATACAGTATTTTATAAACAATATTCTCTCTGATATAACACTGAGTGACAAAACCTCTGTTTCCACAGATAAAACAGACAGTCAAAAAACTGTGCCAAGATATTTGGGAAGAGCAGATACATAGGATAAAAATGTATGGAAAGTTCACAAAAAAAAGCCTAGTGTTTTCTAAATTCATATTCATATTCATCCATCTTAAAAACATATAGGAAGTATTAAAAATTTTTCCAGTCTTAAATGGAAATGTGTTTTAAAATTAAATCATTACAAAGTTTGTGTGCATAACGATCTGGAAATGTCAACAATGACACAGAAGAAGTATAGCAGTGGCTTCAGAACAAACTTATGTGAACCTCAGTAAAGTATCCTACAGCCTCTGGAAAAAATATGATTTGATAAAGTATTATTTCTATGTAATCTGTATTGAAGGTTCACAGAGTCATAGAAATTCAAGTCTGTAAGACAGGACTGAAAATGAGGGAGGGCATTTTTGTCATACTATTCTTTTGGGGGAGGACATTTCTGTCATTCTATTCTTTTGTCCGCCTTTGACATAATATTTGGAAGAAATGTAAATAAATGAAAAAAGAAATCCTAGGATAGAAATGAAGCTCAGGTTGTATTTCAACTGTACAAACAGTTATGCACAAGTAGAACCACAGTTTTTGAACCAGAAACATTTGGGTTTTTAAAACTGTCTGCTGACTTGACTCAGTTGGACTTTCTAGTTCAAGAATTTGGAATATCCTAGTCAGGAGGCAGGAGAGTTTTAACACCTGAAAAGGAGTATTTTTTATTTCTGTTTTCTCATATGCAATTCCATTCAGCAAAGTCACTGCCTCATGCCTCTTTTTTTCCCCCTGCATCTTTCACTTAATTAAAAGGGCTGTAATGTGGTTCTCTACTGTTCCAGTACTCCCTCGCAGGTGTGTTTTTGTACAGGGATTTTTTCTATTATCATTGTTCTTCTGTCTCCAGGACTAAAATACAGCAAAAGGAACACAAATGAGACACATTGGTTTCATGAGAGCCATATTCAGGTCCCTTAAGAGCTATAATTTGAGCACTACTGCCTTAGAACATCGTTATCTGAGGCCATAAGTTTTCTGCATGCTGTTAGAAGACCAGAGTATGCATTAAACAGTGTTCTGTTTTTTTTTTTTTCAGTAGAGAGTCCAATTCTTGAAATAGAAATGCTTGACATCTAGACAGAAACAGACAGAAACAAAAATGGTTACAGTTATTTAATATTTTTTCAATTTTCAGTTAGCTAACTTGTTTTACATCAAGGAAGGACTTCATTGCTAATTTCTATAACTGGCTGGTGGTCTTCTTTCCAATGTAGGTATAAAATGCACCAAAGGGGATAAATTTCTTTCAGTTAAACTACACATAAAGTGTCAGCACAAGGGCATGTTCATGGTGGCATTTTTTTCCAGATTTAAAAGAAATAATTTAATGTAAAGCAATGTCTTGGTGATTTTGAAAGCCAGATGTGACATATGAATTAAGCCTAATGTCCTCTTAAAAACACTGCCTTACTTCACTGAGAATAGCTGGTATCGTGCCTTTGACAGATGGTTTTGAAAAGAGAAAATTGTTAAGCTGTATTTAACTAAGTATATTTTGCCTAACTTAAATTTGTATACCTCACAAGTGTATACATGACAGATTAAAAAAAAAAAATATATATATATATAAAAGCAAAGATCACCTGCTTTTCAAAGAGAAAATCTAATTTAATATATGGGCATAAAATCAGCATCCATCTAGCCTAGTAATGACCAGGTCACAGTAGATAAGTGACTTTTGGTAGGGGGAAAATCAGAGAGCTCAGCCTGAGGCTGTGTGATAAATGTGGCCATCTGTGGTTTATGCCAACAAACTAAGTTAGGAAGTAATAATTCAAGAAAGTGGTGGCCCTTTGGTGGAACACCTCCCCAGGTGGCTGACCCTCTGAGGATAGCTGAGCTTGGGGTGGAACCAGCACACAGAGGGCTAGCTGCCATCTGGGCCATCATGGCCCCCTTGCCCAGCTTGAGTGACCACACCCCTTGTGGGTGAGAAGATCCTCCTTTTGGCTTCTTCTTCCATAAATATCCAGGTTGATGCCTACCCATTGACACAGAATGTATGTTGGAGAGGACAGGATGTGTGCCACCTGCCAAGCACCTTTCTGCGGCCTGGGGATGTATTCTTGAGAGATTCCCCAAGAGGACCCACTCTGGGTGGCAGGTTGGGTGACAGGCAAGGATGATGATCCTGGAAGGGACCTTTGTCACTTTGGAGAGAAAAGGGACATTGTAGGGACATGTGTTTTACCTGGCATGGACTTGTGTGGTGGGTAGGAGGAAGAGTGGCTGGGGAAGGCCATTGCTGGCTATTGGTGGTCAGAGTAATTCCCCAAATGCCTTGGGGCTTGGCTTTCACAGTCAGTCCCTCCCTGTCCCACAACGTCCTGTTTCACTTTCAGCCCCTGCCCCAGCACTGGGGCTTTGTGTTGCATGGCAGGCAGAACAGTGTCAGTAGTGAGCCTCCCCAAACTCCCTGCTCCAGCAGTGCCACGGGAGCGATCAGGTCCATGGGAGGATGACACAAAGTCTGTGCCAGTGTAGATTCGCACCATGGTTTGTAGCTGTATTTATGGTTCTCTGAATTTCAAAATCTATGAAAGTAATTTTTTTCTTTTTTTAACCGATATTTCAGTAGTTACATGAACTAAATCTTTCTACACCTCTAGGCCTGTGAGAAAAAAAATACAGTATATAACAGTGTTAAAACATTATTTCTTTGAATGTTACAATAATACCCATCTTTGCTTTCTGATTTGTGGGTTTTTTGTTTGGGGAGGTATTTGCTTTTTTTCTCTTGCTGGATCATGAATATTACAAATTCTTTAGTTACATAGATATGCATAGAGAATGATAGGTTCACATAAAATTAATTCTGAATAGCACAGACTCCAAACAATGAAGTGGAAAGAATAGAAAAAATTTACTAAATTTAAATGGCTACGTCCACACTCAATTTACATGAAACATTGATAAATATTATCAACAGAATTTCTTGATTATGAATTATTTTAAAATTTGATAATGTGCAATTTGCAAGCAGAACTAAGCAAATAGAGTATACAAGTAAGACATGTTTTCTTATGTTTTTCCTCTGCTGCATCTTTCCCATTCTCTTGTGGATATTCCAGTTATCAGCTCACTCTTGCTCTATTCAATTATCATCACATATAACTTGAGCTGCAAAAATGCTGCCAGACATTTCCTTCAAACATTTGTTTCAAATTTTAATTATGGTCTTTACTGTAAACTGGGATTACATGAATATTTGATAAAGTTGCGAGAGGAATATTCTTCCAGATAGTAAAAAAATTGAAAGAATTTTATTAAATATTTCTATAAAACAAATTTTCATTTATTAACATGAAAATTTAAATTACACATCTGCTTTTGTTTTATACAACAAGATATGGAACCTTGAAATGCTTCTCAACATTCCTCACAATATCACTGTCACCTTCTTTCCATTAACTGAGGAATTCAAAAGAACAAAAAGTTAAATTTAATTAATTACTTACCACATTTGCTGCCGTAGCTCTGATCCCCCTGTTGATTAACACTGTTTAAATTTTACTTTAAGGATGATACCTTAATTGGCTACTCTTTATGGGGAAAAAGGAATGCTGGAAACACCCCTACTCCAGGGTTCTGCTAGCCAGGGAAAAGTCAATGGGGAAATCTGAGTCTGCACAGCTGAGCCCATCCCATTACTTTTTTCAGAAAGAGCATTTCATGGGTCTGGTTATGTTGGCAGTCGCTTAATGGGTGATAACCTTGCCAAATCCTTTATCTTGAAAAATCTTAATTTGAGGAACAGGGCACTGAATGGAACCAAAGCAATTTCCCATTTCTAGCTCTAAGATGGGATTTACTAAAGTGTTATAAAGAAACTGTGCTCCTTTTGCATATCTCTTGTGAGAGATAAAAATTTGCCATTTTTCATCCCAGCATGACTGGCCAAAACAGCTTAACATGTAGCAACTCCTAGTGATGCATTTGAAATCAGCCTATTCATGAGGGAACACATATTTGATAATTAAGTGCTGTTAAAATGAAACAAATATTTAATAATCCCAGTCATATACAATTTCCCTTTAATTAAAAATATGATATTGACTGGATAACTGGTGCAATACAAAACAGAAAGGTTGCATTTTTAAATAAAGGAATAAAAGTTCAAAGACTTTTATTTATGCCCATCAAAAGACTGTTTAGCATATGGCATTGCTACATTCCACAATAAATAAAGAATAAATAAATAAATAAATAATAAAATAATCAGACCCTATAGTCTTTAAATTCATTGTTTTCATTATTATATTTTTCTCAGTGTGAAGTAATATCTGCAGATTTCAATTCACTCTTTCCAAGTGAAATGTCTTTTGAGGATGGTATCTGACACAGATACATCAGGTTCGCATATTTATGTTACACTTGGCTGTATTCCCTCTATCTTCCAGGAAAAAAAATGGAGTTGCAGCTGTTGCAGCTTGTAAATAAATTGTGTGGTGTGAACTACCTAGAGTACCTCCTCTTGCCAAAGGAACAGCTCATTATACTACCACAAATAGATCAAACATTTCTGGAGACCATATAAGTTCTCCTAAATGCTTGGAATACTTTTTTCCTCATCTGCTAGAAACAGAGATTTAAAAAGAAATCCAACAACCCAACAACCAAAAGAAATAAACAAAAAAACCCACAAGTGAATAATTAAACTCTACAGTAACTCCAGGCTTTTTTCAGTTTCTGCTCAGTTGTTTGTTTTGAGTATTGTATCTTTCAGGAATGCAACAGAGATATATTTGTGTGATTTATGCCTAATGCTCTGATAGTCATTTCAGGTGCACAAGTTGTTCTTGTGGACCTTATTCTTAATGATGCCAAGAGCAACAAGGTCTAGTAATCAAGCCTTGTTTATCTACTCATGAACTATACAGTATGCAGGGCATACTTAATATAAAAATGAAAAACAGTGAAAACAGGAAATTTTAAATTTATTTTGCTTCTGGGAGTGCATGTTTATTTAAAAAAAAATTAAAGCTAAAAAATAGCAACTAAAAACAACATCAGAAAAGTGAACATAGTACCTTAGGACATAAATATATATTCTACAAAAATTCAAAAGTGTGCATCCAAAATTCTGCCCTAGCTAAGTCAAATCAGCTTTCATTTAAGTCAATAGACACTGTGAGTGAAGATCTAAGGCAAAATTTTCATCTAAATTTATCTCTGTTCTACCAAGACCCAGTAAAACACATGATCTATTCACATCAAGATGAGCAAAAGAAGTACTCTAGGACCTAGAATTTAGTCATCTCTACTCCCCATCACAAACTACTTTTCCTTAGGGTTAGCCTAATACATTATACATAACACATAGCTCACAGAACTGACAATGACCTACATAATCAATCATTACCGTTTCCATTTTTGTTATCTTGCTCACACAGGGAAAAAAGGTCTTGCTTTCGCTGGGCTTTACATGAAGATCACTGAAATCCATGCAAGACTCCTGCTGACTTCAGCTGGATATGAATTGGCTCTGAATGAGCCATATTTAACATCAGAATAGTTTAATGCTGACCTAAAAGGCACGACTGTGGCTCACTGATCCTGATGATCCTGGTTGCTTTTGTGGCAGAATCATTCCCAATTTCAGCCTGCTGCAAACCATCCCCAATACAGCAGATATGGAAAGGGCAAAGGTGGGGTGTGGGGATACTTCCCAAGGAGTCCCTTTGGTGAAAAACTTGCAGAAGCACCACTGGGATGGAAGTCTCGCCCTGAATCAGAGTAGCTTCAGAGAGTTCAGCAGAACTGGAGAAAGGAAGGATTGCCTGAAGAAGGAACCAGGAAAAGTATTGCGACGAGAGCTAACTTCTTCTATTACTTCCATTGCCATGAGATACACTGGATGGTGTGCTTTTTGTGATGCATGTAATTCCCATCAAAAACAAAAAAGATACAGCTTTTTAATTTGCTCTTTAGGTTTTCAGTTAAAATAATGACATTTCTAATGAACCTCAATTTAAGTGTAGAGATACTTTGCTTATTATTAATTGTACTGTGGGCTTTTGTTGTAGAAGCCCCCACTCCAAGATGTCTTTGACAGTGTCTAACATTTTATTTCTTCATTTTATTTCTTTTACTGTGCCTCTGTTGAAATATTCAGTTCTGGAAAAGTGAAATTTTTTCATACTACTCACAGATGCTTCAACCCTTCAAATTTCAGAAAAATAAGGTTTATACTTGTGAACCAGATTAAGGTAAAAGAAAAAACATAACCAGTTCGAAAAGGGAGAAAACTACACATACTTTGAAAAAAATAATTGAAAACTTCTTAGTAATCCTCTTTTCTCTTAATCTGAATAATCTTCCTGGTTTATATAATTACATTCTGTTAAAAAAAACCCTACAGATTGCATTTCTTCAGTAGAAACCTTTTTTCAGAGGAAAATACAGGAATATTTTTTCGCATGTTGCAGACTCCATATGACAGATGCAGTAGTTGGATAGGAGTTTTCTCAAAACTGTTATTTTTGTTACTCTGATCTATAGGCTAACAGAAAGGAAAATTAAACTTTGAATTTGCAATTTTAACATCCCCTGTGGCCCATCCACACTAAAATTGTGATGCAGAGGTAACAAAACAAAGTCTTTGGTATGTGGAGAAAATAAATAAACAGAACCAGAGGCCTCAGAGAGAGGTAGCACATGATTCAGTGGAAGCTGGAGATAAGGTGTGAGACAGAACTTGAAGTGACAAAAAGGATTTTAGATCTAATATGAAACTTCAATAAGAAAGCTAGGCCTGAAAGAAAGATAGGCATTAAAAAAAGGATTATTTCAGGGTCAGCTGAAAGAGATGAAAAATAGTTAGTATAGCCTGTTCTCCAGGACATAAAATACAGCTCTGGTCTTGTGACATTCAGTGCTCCTCTACAGTTTGTTTATTGATATGTGTATCCATTCTAACTTGTCTATGCAGAGAATGAAAATCCATTAGTGATATCAATCAGCAGATAAATGCCACAAGTATGTATTATGGGGCTACAGACTTCAGTCTTTCATATGATTTGTTCAAAAGTTTGCTGCACTGTGTGCCATGCATCTGAACTATTGCCTTTTACAGTTTGTTCTTTAAAAAGTTAGAAAATCACACACAAATAATCTGTGTTATTATTGTTGAAATATTAAATGCCCATAATATTTCAGGACATGTCAGCATTATTGGATCCTTATTCTGTTCCTTTGCTCATCTGTCATGATACAGAATACATCCATTCTGATGACATTTTTCTTCTTTTATGCAACAGTTCTCACTGTTATTTGATACACAGCATGCTCCTTCAACAGCAATGAAGCAAAGAAAAAGAAGTTATTATCTCTATTATCTCTACTGTACAAGCTGGATGATCTGGACAAAGGAATTGAGTTCACTTTCATCAAGTTTGCAGACAACACCAAATTGTGCATGAATATCAATCTACTGGAGGTAGGAAGATTCTGCAGAGGAATCTGGACAGGCTGAATCCATGGAGAGAGTTCAACTGTAGGAGATTAAACATAGCCAAGTGCCAGGTGCTGCACTTGGGTCTCCACAACCCCATACAATGCCACAGGTGTGAGGAAAGGTGGCTGGAAAGCTGCTCAGCAGAAAATGATCTGGAGGTGTTGATCAACAGCAGCTGAACATGAGCCAGCTGTGTGCCCAGGTGGCCAAAAGAGTCAAAGGCATCCTGGCTTGTATCAGAAATTGTGGCCAGCAGGACTTGGGAAATTATTGTCTCCTTGTAATTGGCACTGATGAGGCCACACCTAAAATCCTGTGCTCAGTTCCAGGCCCCTCACTGTCAGAAAGTCATTGAAGGGCTGGAGCCAATCCAGAGAAGGGCCATGAAGCTGGTGAAGGGTCTGGAGCACAAAACTTATGAAGAGCAGCTGAGGGTACTGGGTAGTGCCTGGAGGAAAGGAGGACCTTATTCCTGTCTATAGCTACCTGAAAGGATTTGGTGGACAAAATCCTGACTGTGGGGGTCAGTCTCTTCTACCAAGTAACAAATGATAGGACAAGAGCAAATGGCCTTGTGTCAGGGACAATTTAGATTCAATATTAGGGAATATTTCTTTGTGAAAAGGTCACCCTTTCTGGTCACTCTTGCCATGACAATCCCATTTCTGGAACCAGGGAGGAGGTTTCCTTCAGACCTTTTCTTTGCTGCCACTTGGGACAGCTACACGAGGATATCAAACTCTCTGTGAGTTCTTCAACCCTCTCCCCGGTTCCAGCCACTCCTGCTGACTAGCACAGCCCTGAGAAACAGTATTTCATAACCCCAGCTGCTGCCAGAACTGCTGTCACCAGGAGAGCCCCTGTCAGGTGAGACAGCAGGCAGCATTGACTCTTTTTTTGGAAAAAAAAAAAAAAAAATTGGTCTCTAGTTTTTGTTTTGTCCCTGGCCCCTTTTGGGTATTGTCTGGGGAAGAAGGGAGTTTGGAATCAGGGAGGCTTGTGTTGTTTTTCCTTTGTTATCTCTCTCCACCATGTGGTCTGGGCTTCTCTGCCATATTGTTCTTGGCTTCTGATCACAGCATTGCCTATGGAGGCCACCATGTATGGGGAGGGGCTTCTCTGCCAGCTTGTTTTCTTTGTGACCAGGGTGTCCCTGGGATTCAGCACCTTTCTAAGCTAGTGGTTATTACTGTTATCTTGGTTTGAAGAAATGCTGGCGTGTCCTGAAATATTATGAGCATTTAATATGTGAACAATAATAACACAGACTATTTGTGTGTGATTTTCTAACCTTTTAAAGAACAAACTGTATAAGGCAGGAGTTTCAGATGCATTGGCTGCTTTGTTTTTTTAGTAAACTGTATTTTTTTTTTCACTTATATCTTCTTGCATTCATCTCCTTATTGGTGAAGCAGAGTGGTTAAAAACTAAAAGGGGAGATAATGAATTTTGGAGTCCTCACCTCATATAATTGTCTTAAACCAAGACAAAGGGTTTGTCAGGGGAGTGGTTGAGCCACCATTCCTGAAGATATTTGAAAGATATGTAGATGTGGCACTTTGGGACATGGTTTAGTGGTGGACTTGCCAGTCCTGGGACAATGGTTGAACTTTGTGATCTTAAAGGCCTTTTCCACCCTGGATGATTCTGTGATTCGGTGATTCTGTGATTCTACACTATTACCCTTGAGAACAGGACATTAATTTCCTAGGAAACGCTGAGCAGGACTCTCAGGCCAGAATTCTCCTTTCCCTCCTACCTCTCAGTACAAACAGACACACACAGAAACACATGAACCTTGGCACCCTGTTCTTTCACAGTTATATGAGACAAGCAGGCAGAGGCAAGCAGAGTTGTTGCTCAGGGACTGAACCCAGATCAAAGAAAGAGGCAGTGCCTTAAAGTGTGCCTAAAGTGTCTGCCTATACCCTAACACAAATATTCAGCATTCAAATATAAAACTGAAACAAATGAAGACCGTGATCTGAATAAAGATGATGATATAGAACAGATTAATTCTCTAAACAGAATATGGAAATAATAAAAAACACCTCACACACTTGTTATTATTGTGAAATTCTCAAATGTAGTAGCGAAAAACAATATCACAGATCGAATAATATAAGAGAGTCTGTGACTGCAGAAGAGAATATTTGTGCTATATTGAATGTGAACCTGTACACTTAATAAAAGGACAATATGAAATCTGAACAGCTGCCACTTAATTGCACACTATTTGTACAGGCTGCTGAAAGAGGGCTTGGTCCTGTGGAGTGAATAGCATGAAAAATGTGCAAATGATTATACAGGGAGTACTTTTCAGTCTACAACTGATCACAAAGCATGAAACCAGACTGGATTAGTAGAAAAATGGATTAGTTTCTTTCCTGTTGTGAGTCTGTCTTTTCTGTTCTGTTAGGAGAGTCAAATGTTGCAGCAAAGCCCAAATTCCAATATCCTCTCCTCTCCTCTCCTCTCCTCTCCTCTCCTCTCCTCTCCTCTCCTCTCCTCTCCTCTCCTCTCCTCTCCTCTCCTCTCCTCGCCTCGCTATGAAAGTATTGATTGCACAAAAGGACTTTCTTAAATGGGAAGAAATTTTAAAAATACTTTATGGCCTTCTTTGTTACATTTGAAATAAGGACAGAACAGTAATCAAGCTGTTGTCTAGTCTAGCTTTAGGAGAAATAAAAATGAAGCTAGATTGTCTTAGAAATCTGAGTATCTACTTTTAAAACTATTCCAGGTTAATGTATTAATTAACTCACGCATGACTTTCAGAGAAATCTGTATTTCAGTCAGGGACCCTAGAGGGAAAAACATTTCAAGGTTACTGTGTGATTATAAAATCTTGAAAGTTTAAAACTCCTTAAAAATATTCTTCTTATCTAAAGTGGGAGGAGTACGAGTTTCACTGTGTGTCCATGAGAATTTCAAAAAGGTAGATTGGATCTGGTCTTCAGCTCTGCTATAGAGTCCCTCAAGATCTGATTTAAATGGAGACAAGCAGTAGATATTTGTGTTTTATGTTTACTGCCCTAAAATATTCTACCATAATGTTATTTCAGAACTTTATTAAAGAAACCTTTTACAGGGCAACCAAAAGTACTGCTGATATTCCATAAATTTTAGCCTAGGGTAAATAAAAAAATATCTTCAATGATTCTCTTGGGAAATTCTTTTGAGTTTTTATGTTGCACCGATTTTGCTGCCTTTCTTGAACTCTATCCATAATTTTTAGAAAGGAAAATACACTGGAAAAGGCTTGTTTCACGCATTTCCACATTTCTTTGACCTGTCGAGCATTTTAACTAGCCAGGCTGAGTTAGACATAACTTTGCTATAATAAAAAAATGTTTTCTCATTGTGTTATATGACTAGTTCTACTGATTTCAGTGTCTTATGTATGGTGTGTCTTTTGTAGTTGTTTAATCAGACCTGAGCTGAAGTGTGCTTGAATTTCTCAAACACACTTTAGATATTCGATTTGACATGATGAGAGAGATTCAGCTTAACCTTCACTTTTTAAGAAAAACATAAGTACAGAATGTCCTTGATAAATAGCACTGTGACTTGTATCTGAAAATGACTGTTCTAAACCCTTGTTTGGCATAAATCTTCAAAAAATCAAGATAAGGGTTAGCAAAGCAGTATGGAAAATTGGTATACAATTGATTTACAGTCTCTGTAGTCCAGATATCATAATTTTATTCCACATTTAGTTTATGCTATGTTTTCCCAGTAAAAGCTCTAGTGTGTTTAAATAAGTTAAGGTCAGTTCTTATCCACTGTTTTTTCTTTGTGGAAATGTGGGCTCTTCAGGAAGAATGATTTTGCAAACATAGTATGTGGCAGAGTGTCTCATCTAAAACTGACATTTTGTCACAAAATGGGTCGAAGAAGAATTCACTTGCAGTATCTTCCTCTCATGCTATGCCCTGAGAGTGTTTTCATGTAGCAGAAAATGTCAGGTATTAAGATGAACTGTAAGATTTGCTACAGTTCTTACATTCTGTAAATCTGTTTTTATCAACACACCAGTCCATAAGCAGTTTCTAGGAGAGCAAAGGTAATTCATATGTGAACAAAGAGTTCTTTTGCTGTGCTGTTTTAAGGGGTTCATGCTACTCAAGCTGGGGAAGGTAGTGATGGTGAGGCCACCCATTTTCCCTTTCTCCATAAGTAGTTATTCAATGTGATCTCATAGGTGTGCAAATAAGTGATAACTGTTTGTGGTTGACAGAAGGATTCATATTCTGGCCATCTGAAATACCTACCTTGATTTTGTGACAGAAAGTCATTTATTCTTCTCAATGGCTGTGTGTACAGCTTTAGGACTTCACTAAGTAAACCTTTGATTATAATAAAGATGGTGGCTTCAGATCTTGACTTCTTGAATGCCATAGCTGTTCAGACAACAACCTCTTGGTAAAATCATAGAATCACTGAGTAATTCAGGACAGAAGGGACCTCAGGAAATCTTTATTCTGACTTCCTGACCAAAGGAAGGTTGGCTCTGAGGTCAGCTCTCAGGCTGTTCAGGCTTTATGCAGTAAGCCTGGACTACCTCCCTCCAAGGGCAGAGAGTACACAGCCTTGCCAGATAGTCTACTCCACTGCTTGGCTGCCTCATAGCGAGAAAGTCCTTTCTTTTACCCATTTGGAGCATTTGCTGTTTCAGTTTATGTCCGTTGTCTCTCGTTCCATGAGAGCTGTGTGCCATTGAAGAGCCATATTCGATCATCTTGGTAGACTCTCTGCAGATCTTTAGGTTGGGTTTTTAGGTTGGGTTTTTAGGTCCCCTCAGAGCCATCTCCAGGCTCAACTTGGTAAGCTCCCTCAGTGTGTCTTCACAAGTTAAATGCTCCACCTCCTGACTATTAATTGACATATGTCTTGGGGGTAGCAATGTCTTTCTTCTACTTGGTACCCTCAAATGGGTTGCAGTATCAAAATCAAGATTTCACCACAATACCAACCTTTATTAGCCTCTCTGATACAGACTCACACACTCTCAACCAATCTGTCATCCATCCCACAAGAAATCTTCATACACCCAAGCTGCTCCTTCACATGAAGGGAGCACTCATTCCTCATTTTCCTTGCTCATCATTCTTTGTTCTAGTCTCTCATTGCACCCTGGTCTGGGGAGCTGTTCCACTAGCAATTTCACAGTTCTGTGACCTGAGGAGTTCTAGTTCTTCCTGCATGTTTCCCAGGCTGCATACAGATGTTTGAGGTAGGTTTGCTTTCGATCTTTCTGATCATTCTGACTTCTCTTCTGTTTAGACATCCCCGAGTTCTATCTTCTTTGTATCTCCCTACTCTTGGCTTTCCATCTGCTTCCATGATTTCTTCATTGACTGTAGGGTTAATCTCTCATCCAGATGTTTTAATGTCAAAGAGAATATGGTTGCAGATGTCACTTGATGCACTGAAATATACAGGGCATATTTTGCACTCATAACAAAAAAGAAAATCCTGCCACAGTCTTAATTTCTTAGTAGCAATTAGGCATCCTTGGTATCTCACAGCACCTATGCTAATACAATCAAAGGGTTGACAGTAATATTTTAACCAATTAAACTGAAGACTTCTACTATGCCTTGAAAGATATTAGCCACTATTATATTGCCTGTGGACTTGCCCTTTCATGACTTATTAATGTCACTGGGAAATTCTTATATTTTAATATTCTCTTATTGTAATATATTACTGTGGGGGATAAAAAAGAATGAACAATGAAAATAAAATTATAGCAGGAAATAAATAATTTATATCTGAATGTTCAATGTAACAAAATGGGAGAGAACAGATTGTTTCATGTAAAGACAGAACACAATGAAGACTCATTTTTTAGTACATAATGTTTTGTCTGTTCCTCGTAGGATAGAGAATCAGTACATGGGGAAAATTTAAATGGCTGCCAGTTTTTAATGCACATGTTGGAATGGGTCAAAATAACAGCATATTCCAACTGCTCACAGAAAAAACAATATATTAGCATTCAAAGACTTCATCCAAGTGATAGAACTTGTATCTACAAACACTGCTTTAATCCACTTGGACACCTCTGAATTTCATGGTTATTCTCACAGATAATGGGAACTCAGTCAATTTGGTAAAGATAGATGGCTGTTACACTCACTAATACAAACAGCAACGTAAATGAATACTATTCCTGATGGGTAAATGTTATTTAACAACTGTCATAACTGTTTTTCAAATAAACAGTAACCAAGTGTTCTCTTACAATACTCTGTGATTTGTATATTCAGAAAATGCCACTTCCAGAATGACAAAGCATGCAAATTCACTCTATGAGAACATAAGCTCTAATTGTAGTTCCTTTAAAAGTACTTTAAAAAATGTGTATAAGAAAAACATTTTTCAGGTTCCTTTTCATGCTTATCTCCCGTAATCCTTTCACTCATTTTATCCACTTGACCATAATTGTCATGCTGTACTGGTAAAAGTATTTTCTTTTCCTCATTCTGTCCATAATCTCTCTTGACCATGGCATCTTTAAACTAATGCTCATTGGAAGGATAAAATAAAATATCCAAACTATCAAAAATTCAAGCATAAGTTTAATGCATTTCACTTCAAATAAATATAAAAGCTGATATTTCTTATCCCCAAAAAAGACAGAAACAAAAAACTTTATTTTTTATCTTTAGAAAGGATATCTAGCACTTGAATTATATCTTATTTAAGATGATTGGTAGAATTCTCATTCTTACGCTTATTTTACTGGGTGTCATCTACTGGTGCTCCATAGTTGGCCCATTTGTAATAAAGCTGTTTGTTATTCCTCATCATCTACACTGAAAAGTACATGAATGAAATAATTTCTTATTAGGATTTTGAAATATGTTGGAAAATGTTCATGTGGCATGCGGATGAGGAGTAGACTGCTGATCTTGGTCACAAATTTGTGCATTTTGCTTCAAATGCTCATTTACACTTTGTTTTTCACCATGGCAACATTCTTTCAGGTAAGTCCCAAAATTCCAGCTTTTATGATTCAACTCCTCTCTGTCATCTTCTTGAATCATCAATAATCATAATTAAGTCAATCCCTCACACTTCAAAATTTTTTCAACATCAAACGCAATGCACATTTCCTGAAGCTCCTTAATTTATGTGCTGAATATTTCTAAATTTAGCACTGAATTCTATTACTATTTTTATACTTTTATTTTTCTATCATGATACTTCTGGAATTAATACTTTATTCTCTGTAGTACTCTTCACACATTCCTGCATACTTCACTTCCCCCTTTAAGTAGTAAATTTTTTTATGTTTACCTTTGTCTGCTATTTCTCACTCTCATCTCACATGAAAAGTGAAGGACTTTATTTGAAGGCCCTATGGTTCTCTGCTTTGTATAATTTTGTGTTCCTATTGATTCTGTTCTACACTTTATGTAGGGTGTGTATGGAAGCTATTACACAAGACAAAGCTGTATTGCAGAAGTTTAACAGTGAAAAATTTATATCAAACAGCAAAGAACTGAATATTCAGTGCATGAAAACATTTTTTCTGATGAAAGTATAATACCCAGCTCTTCAGAACCTCAGGAGCAATGAGCAGACAGAAGTTAAACAGACGGCACTTTGCAGCTTTGATACACAAAGTTATTATGAAGCACTTCAGAAACTCAGAGTGAAGAATTGTAAGGCTCCTGAAATAATATTTTTAGCATGAATTATTAAGGCAACACAGAAAAGCAGACACAAAGAGTAAATCTCTGTAAGCAAACACTTTGATAAGCTGACTGAAAATGTTCCAAACAATTCCATGCAAGAAAGGGGAAGATAAAGAACTAAATGTCAGAAAGATTATTGAAAAGTAAAAATTTAGCATATGAAAACAAATAGATAACAGCACATTCCAAAACAGTAACTAGTCAAGGGAAAGAAGTAATTAGCTGATCAAGGAAAAAAAATAAGTATTTTTGACAGTGAACATAATTAAAGAAAAAACATTTCATAAAGGGACTGAATTAAAGCTCTGAACAATCCCTGAGAAAACCGGGTCATGTGCTTAAAATCTGAAGCTCCAAATTGGACAATTCTTAAATAGCACAGTTTAAAGGAAACATTACTTCAAACATGCTATTTTCTTTCTCTATATGCAAAACAATATGTATTGGAGACTTGTTGCAATAACCCTTTCTACACAATACCTCCAGTTGACTCAGTGAAAATGGGACTTCTGACAAGCTTGCTAAATGGCTTGTTTTGAATGTAAAGACAATTCACTATCATTATTAAGATAATAGTGAATATAGAGAATATTAAGATAAATCACCATCACTGTTCACTATTCACTCTGGGATTTGTTCTCTCTTTTCCAATGACAGCTGGGTCTCACAGTTAAGGCAGCTCTATGGCTCTGACCTCTTTTTTTCTATTAACCACATGATGCTCACATTCTGATGAATATTACAAAATTCTGATTAATATTACTGATAAGGTGGCTAATTACACTTTCTTGTTGTCATGGCTGATATATTTAACAACTTTTTCTGTGGGTAGAGTTTGGTGTCTACAGCAGCTATGTCAGTGTTGATATTTCAGTCTTTAAAATGTGAACATTGGGAGTGAAAAAGATGTGACTTGAATACCATCCTTTCACATATTTGCCTTGGATTTAGAAAGCTTAATTGCTTAAGTGGCTTATCATCCAAAAGTACCTTATTTACTAACTTTTCATTCTTTCTTTTTGCAAACTTCCGTTATATTCAGTTGGACTTCTTGGGAATGTACATCTTCTGAACATTGGTATTTCTGTGATTTTATTTATTTTTTCAGTGCTAATATATTGCCAGTTTAACAAAGCAGATATTGCTGTTTGCATCTGATACCAGTTGCGTGCTAAGAATCATGAAATAGTGTGGCATTATTTCTCCTCAGTCTGATGTTGTAAAGAACAACTTGACAACTAGGAGTTCTAAAGCAACAGGCAACAGGAGATAGGAAATATTTAGCTAATCTTTAAAAATTGTGCAACATTTTCAGAATTATTTAATTAAAAAAAGAAAGATAAATCTTAGATTTTTAGAGGGCATGGATATCAAAACATTTCCATCAAATTAATATTGCTAAATTAAAAAAAATACTTTTCCACTTTCACACCTCTTCCCCCTCATCCCTTCCCCCTGGCACCCCAGAAATTTGTCCTGTTTTTCTGAAAAGCTGTTTAATTTTATATGGAGGATATTGGTGAGAGGGATCATTTTACTGAAAATCTGGTTTTGTTTCAAGGGAGTTTGGTACAAAAGATTCACCCAGACTTATTTTACTTGCTAAATTCATACCAGGAAATTGCCTGCTGCTCTGTTCTCTTTTCTGTCTCAAGAGCACATATGCACTCTGATTACCAGCCCTCACTTGGCTACATTAATTTCAGAAATCAAAGTAAAGCAGGGAAAAGAGTCTTTATGCTGCATATTGTGCTCATCCAGTTCTCGTGGAGCTGGTGAAACTTGGTTTTGTAACTTGTGTTGAAAAAAAAGGCTTCTTCAGACCTTGTAAGAACTCCCAAGTGGCATTTGCATGGTTCAGAACAGTTGGATCACTGACACCCTGTTGCGTTGACAAATGTAACTTAAATACTTGTGCAAAGCTAGCTGGGCAACTTAAATTCCTTTAGAGGAATTTCTCTCAAATCAGAAAAATTCTGAGTTGGTAGAGTCTGCATTCTGTTACTAAAGCTGATGTAACAGAGGTGAAATGTAGTGTGGATCAGAATCTATCTCAGTTTCCCCTGGCAGTGGGTTTTATTATACTGGGACTTTATCTGAAGAGGGGAATCCTATTCAGCCCTCTGCTTGTGAGATTATTTTAAGCAGAATATGAAGGGGTCACAAGCAAAAATTAACACTCTTGCAAAGTTAAAGACAGTAAACATGTATATTAGAAATATATATAGCTTGATTTTTAAATTTTTTTTAAATACTGTGTAACATGCTAGGTCTAGTGGATGAGTCAATGTTTTGTTTACTTTGTCTGCCTTTACCAAAGGTTTTGGAGTGCTATTTTTGTGGGTTTAGTATTTGTCTGAATATTTTGTATATCCTTTCTATCACTTGGCTTGCTTGAAAGGAGTGACACTTGCTCTGAGTGTGTAAGCCCTAAATGTCAGACCCTGCTTTACTGATGTCCATGTTCTTTTGCCTTTGTCAAAATATGATTGCTGGGAAGCAAAGGTGATGGTGCTCTCCTGTTTGAGAAGTCATATATTCTTTCAGCACAGTTTCAGCACCAATTTTACAAATCTTCTCTGGATCACTTGCACTCGGTAAGTTTTATGGCACACAAAGAGGCTTCAGGCAATATTTGTGCAGTTCTGCAGTGTACAGTGAAATGATTTGCTTTCTACTGTATATAATTGATGTCAAGTCACTAACAAGCAACTAGGCTACACATTAACATGATCCAGTCTTCCCAGCCCAAAGGAGACACACTGCAGGGTTCTGCTGGTTGGGCAACCTTCAGCAGTGGGGACTGGTCAAGTATTTCTTGAGGAAGGTTGATGCTTAATGTTTTCAAGTTCTAATTATTTGTTTGTTTCTCATCTGTTTTTCAGATAGTATTATTCTTCCTGTGTCTTTGAATGCCCAATAACTGCTATTTTATAATCAATCTACTCCCGTGCTTTTAAATTTATGATTTCTAACTCTTTTATTAGCTCATACTATTTTTCGCACAATGATTTCTTTTCTCAAGAAAACTGAATTAACATGGCACAGCTGTGTTACACCGGTTGTGTTCAGATGGCTGCAATACTATACCCAGGGTTTTCTTGAAATTCTGATTAATTGGCTAAAAATTTTCTGTGTTTCTGTTTTTAAACAATACAAGGCAACGATTGAAGTATAAACATATCCACATTTGTAGATCTTTTGGTAAACTTTCAAAGGAAGACAAAAAAATGAGTGAATTAAAACTAATAAATACATCTTGAGTAAATTGCCTTGAAATATAAATCTGCTTAAAAATTATGATTTTATCTTTAGAAGCTGTCCAAAATAAGTCAATTTTTTTAAAAATTAAAAAAAAATCAGGCCACTAGAGAGAAAATTTAGGAATGTAGAAATGTTAACTGGAAAGCTATAGATTCATGCTCATCTGATAGAAACAAGCTGTGATATTTTTAGATTAGACAGTTTCATAGTTGCCTTTGTGCACTCTCTAGCAGTAGAGTTCAGATTTTTCACAAACATTTCAGAAGCATTATATAAAAAGAGTCAAAATTAATTCTGATTCATTTTCATTCCCATTTTCTCATACATTCACTTCCTATAAAATAAGGATTTTTTTAGGCTATACTAAAAGTTGTTAGAAGAAATATAATTTAATTTAAAAACAACTTACTCCACAACACATTCTTCCATCAAAGAAAATTGTTATCAGCTAATTAATAATGGATAGCCTTGTGAGGTGAAAAATCTTTGTGGGATATTGTACTCAATAAAATACTGTAATAAGAAAGCTGCTTATGTATGGGGTTCTACACTCCAACATAGTTTTGTTAGCTGCTGTGTTCTTTGGAATATAAAAAATGTGGAATATTTGCTGCAACATAACATTAATTTGCATTTTGAAGAGATTCTAAAAAGAACTCCATGCAAATGCTACTGAGGTTTTCAATGCCTTTAAAATAAAGGTACTCTGAAAAAGGCTGTTGGAGCATGTAAAGGCATTTAGTACAAATGTTCAAAAGCAGTATAAATTCAAAACTCCTTATTCCAATGCTGTCTTTGCTTCTAAGTAAAAATTTCTTGTCACTTGCTTGAGTCATGTTAATTTAATTTAATATGGCTGACTGCAGGGTGATTATCTACCAAAACAAAATAATGCAGGACACAGGCTTTATTACAATTCCCCAAGAAAAGATTCTCTTCAAGCGTACTCTATTTAATATTGTGCTGTCACAGCTACATGCACAAATAAAAAAAAATCAAATTTTAAATGGTTTAATTTTCTATTTTTAAAGGAAAATGTAAATCTAAATGGTCTCAAATTTTTTTAAACTTCATAGTTAATCTATGAAGCTGTTTTGCTGTCATTTGATTCTTATGCATTATCTCTTTGTTACTCTTGGTTCCACAATCTTGATGTCTTGATGTTATGATGTTCATATTTACCCCCTATACTTGAATATCATTAAAATGTTAAAGTGTGTATAGATTATGTGGTAAGGAATCTGTAGAAAAAAAAATCCCATTGCTTTTATACAGTAATAGAAACATCTTAATATTGACAGCTGTATTTTTTGTATAAATACTTCAAACCATAATCTGTCAGAGACACCTAAATACTAGACTAAAGGTACTTTTGGATTGTGAGATGAAAAGGAGAAAGGGAAAAAATTGAGGCAAAGTGGTACATTCTCGCATGGAAAATAGAGATAGCTAATCACTACTGATTATTAATTATTTTTGTTTTGCTCAAAGTAAAAAAGTGAGAAATTACAATTTGCTCACAAAAGCCTAATTCTGGCTTTTGCTTTTTATTCCTGTATGACTTTGAAAAGGTAAGTAATTTTTCAAGTGTTCAATTCTACACACTTGAGGAGTGTGTAGAAATAAAATCTTCAAAACCATGTCTGTGAATCATACCTTCAGTTTTCATTAAGAAAGGCACAAATACACTTCTCCTCTATTTTTGAATAGAAACATCTATAGCTTCTCTGTTCTGTGTAGCACTTGTTTTTATTAGCATGTGCTGGACATGCTATGACAGGGCTTCTAAGGATCACTGGACCTTAACTGGAATATCATTTACTTTCTAGCCCGGCTGAGTTGCAAAAAAGGATAAAAATATCTGCATTGCAAAAATGGCAGTAGCTCCAAGTCTTAAGAAAAGCAGGTATTTTTGTGGGTTATGGAACTTCACAACAAACACCGAGGCTTCTACCCAACATTCACACTGAGCTTTCAATAAGGATACTCCAGAAGGCTACTCTAAAATTGATCTAGATAAGAATTTGTGAATTTGAGTTGGTTTGTGGGTCTGGACCTAAGCCTCAGACTAGAACTGTGTAGGAATACATAGCAAACTACTATGCAAATTAACTGCAATTAACTGCAATTTAATGCAATTTAATTAAATGTAATTAAATCAAATGCACCCATTACTATATAGACTATGTAATGAGAACAATACTAGTAAACAAAATCTTGTTTCAAAAAGCTCTTTTGTCTATTCCTTTTCCAAGTCTGTTAGCATCAAATTGTTCTTGTTTCCTAAATAAGGTAATTTTCTACAGTAATAGGCCTAAGGCTTTAATCACCTCAAAGCTTGCATTTGTGGTTTCATAGCTTAGAGACTTCATTATCTAGACTCTAAATGAAAATTTCAGCTCTAATCAGAGGGATTGGAAGATGGAACTTTTTTCCCACCTCACATAAAAACTGCTTTTTTTAAATAAAGAGTTTATATCACATTTAATTGTTTATATATCTACCTGTTTCAGAAATCAAAACCACTCACAACACTCTGAAAGAAGAAATTGCCTTCAACTGCTTCTGAGATCAAACTCTGTATGTAAAATAGGACACATTGGTACAAAACCTACTCATTTCTAATAATGTCTTTTGAAGTATTCTGGTACTATTTTTTTATGAGGATTTAAAGTTCTGTACCTTTTTGTACAGACCTATATTTTGTAAGTAAATAAAATAAGTGGTGTTCATCATAAACAAAAATGTAGACTGCATAATACACATCTACAAAAGTTTTAGCAATGTTTTTCTTTTTAATATTCATCTTTATTAAACATAGTTTCTCTTACAGTTCATGTTTCTGAGAGCTGTATTTTCATTGCAATATGCTATACTGCTAGTTCTTATTTTATTTTAGTAAGCTTATAAATGGAAAACCTCTCAGGTATTCAGTCATGTTCTGTGCTGTATTCAGCAAACCCTAAGTTGATCAGGAAGTTTTCAGGAGCTGCTCACAGAAGCTCTGGGCAGATCAGCCATCAGTGCAATTTCAGTGGACACAGGAAATTCCATTCCTCTATAGAAACCATGTTTCCATGCTTGCAAGACCAGTGCTACCTGGTATAATGCTAACTCAATAGATCTATATGAGCAGTATTCTCTGAGGTGGTCATGACATTCACAAAATGTCAACCTTTACCAAATAAATCATATTGAATCAAACCCAAACAAATAAACCTTCAGAAAATACAGTTTAATAAATGACAAAAGCTCATGCCCTGCAATAAGAAATCCTATCCTGGAAAATGGAGAAATACCTGAGATTTGGAGGACTTTATTAAGGGACATCACCGCAGCGGATTTCTCGTGGATACGGTTTAGATTTAGAAAGTGGCAAGAACTTAGATTTAGATTTAATTTCATATGTTGCATTTGGCACTGAAAAGGTTCTCTGGCAGTGAGGGTCTGTTGCTATGGTGAAGTTGTGGGAGCTCCAACATCCCCCAGCAACTGAGTGCTTTACAACAGCTTTGTGTGAACAGGGCAGGTCCCAAGCAGCTGCTCTTGCTACTTGCTGAGGCTTCTCAATAAGTTTTGGATGATGAGTTAGACTTTCTCATCCTAAAGCATGTATGTATCACTGGAGTAAAAATGTGCTGTGGTTACGTTGATTCTGTTCCACAAATTTGATGACTTGTATGAAGGGAATGGTTTTTGACACCTAGCTAATAGGAACCTGGTTAATAGCAATTAAACATAAACCTATGTTTAATTGGTTTAATATGTCAATACCTACAAAGTCTATGGACCCATAGATATCAGTGACCCTAACAGAGAGTAGAGTGCTGACGTCCCTGATTGATGGGACATAGAAAGGGTCACCTTGAAAAAGTTTGTGTAACTGAGAAGATAACAAACTGCTGGCTGGTCAGATAATTATGGGGCCTATGAGAAATAGCAAATTTATGGACTATCTGAGGATCTTTGTGTGAATTTTAAAAGCTTTCTGTGTTATGTTTTAAGGGACATGAGTGTATCAGTGAAACTTATTACAGAACAAGTAAGGAAACTGAGGGATCATGGAAAAACATGAGGGCAACAAGTGTGTGGAGATGGAGAACAGAGGATCTGACCAGGTAAAAGCAGCTTGCTCATCAATATACTTATATGGTGACACTTTTATAAGAGCTGTGTTCCTAAATTGTTTTCCTGCATCTCTATGCTCATTTGCTTATTTGTAAGTTTTGCTAGCCAGCCTGAAGCTGAGTTGTCTAGGATGCTACCCACCCATGAGAAAAAGCCAAGATCAGAGCCACCAACTGGAGAAGAAGACCATTAGTGAGAACTATTAATGACTCTTAATGAGTGTTGCCTTCCCATTTCAGACTTCAGTTGGGGTGAAAATATACTCACCACAGATAATAACAGAGAAATTTCTTCTGCCAAAGTGGATTATAAATTTAATTGAGCTGCAATGTCTTAATTATTGTAAAGGTTTTAAATCTGGACATCTCAAATATTGAACATGAAAGCAAGCAAAAAGTGAGACACTGACATAGTAAGACCTCATCTTTTTCACCCACGTTGACTGTTGATGTTTGTGTAAAATGAGGGCAGACAATGTCAGTCCTTATTTTGGGTTCTATTTTTTTTTTGAGGGGGGGGGGTGGGGGGGAGGGGCAGTTTGGCAGTTTTCTCTCCTTTTCTTTATACAAGGGAATATTGAACTTACCTTTCTGTAAGAATGTAAAGGTGAAAATGTATACTGAATCTTATTATTTGGTTACAACACAGCTATGACACTGTAAAGAATTGTGTGTTGCATCTGTAAAGAAACCGCTCACTGATAATATTTCAGGGCTCCTCTCTCTCCATTCTATGACTGATCTGTGGAATCACCCATAAGAAGAGCAGGGTACAGTATCCTGTGTCAGAAAATTTAACTTTTTTTGTATCTTGAATTCTGCATCTGTAGTGATATTTATACAGCCAGCATGTAATGATGATATCTGCAGGAAACAGAATGTTCATTGTTTTGATTTAACAAAGCATATGAAGTAGGATCCAACTACCCTTAGCTTCAGGCACTTAATCTACTCTAAGATCTTATCTTCACTGAACAGAGACAAGAAATCTAAAAATGTTTGCCCAGAAAAGTCAAAATATGTTGTCTTCATGTCTTTGTCCTCTGACCATAAAAAGAGACTGTAGAATGACACATATGGGATGCCTAATTTTTATAAAGTTAAAAATAAATGTTGTCTAGGATATGATGTGAAAAATTCTCGATCCACACAAAAAAATAACTGCAATATTAGAAGCACCTATAAAAATGATAGGTAATAAAGGTAAATATTAGCCAGAACTGGAACCAGGGCACAAAAAACAAAGGTAATAAAAGAGAAGAAAGAATAGCTATTTACCAAATGTGAGAACCTTTCTTCAGAACAGGGGAAAGAGTGTCAGAAACAAGTTGAGGTGAACCAGACCTTAAATTTGAGGTAATAATTCTGAGTGAAGTATGCTAGCAAAAGCTTTTCTTAGACTATTCAAATAATGCCTTGGGTATACAAATATTTATGCTGCCTCTAAAATGTATACGTTTCTCATGTTTTTGCTGCATATTGAAAAAAGTATATAACTTTGTTAATGGACCATTTTTGTATCACCTGTCAGCAAAATTTCTAATAGTGTTTGGTGTCTGTGGGGGTTTTTCCCTCCTATTTGAATTTAATCTTTCATAATTTGTCCTACATTTTGTCATAAATGAAACAATTTCATGGTTTTATCCTCTTAATAGGAGGAAAATTTATTTTTTCCTTTCAGTTTTACTCCTCTTAGCTAATTGAGTGCTTAATCTATAAGTAGAACTGAAATTCATGTTACTCCTTGAGGTAAGTGATCAGTGGTGTAAATAGCAACTTCACTGCTGCAGAGACAAGAAACTGGAAATGGAATATAATTTGAAAGGAAAAATCAAGATCAACTTTATTAATGCAATAATAATATTTCTTGTGTAGTGTGTGAAATGGGTATTACTTATGTGAGAACCTCTCTTTGAATTTAACTGATGCCCAAAAAAAGGATTGACTGAAAGTAGAAAACCCATTTATATATCAAAATACAAACTTCATGGTGAAGAGACAATTTTTGGGGGGGACGGTGAACATGACACTACAAAATTATGTGTGATGTAGGGTTAATAAATGTTCACTGTCTTCCAATGTAAGCACTAGGCAACATTACCAATATTTCCCAACTGTCAGGTTAAAAAGAAGTAAAAGAAGATGGACTCATGCATGAGAGTGGTAGAATTGTAGAGATAAAGGAATTTTATTTTTACCTTTTAAGTGTAAACAGTGCAAGGGAAGCTTGGAAGAGAAAGAAAGAGAATTCTGCTGAGGATTAGCAATTTGGCAAACTGTGACAGCTTAGAAGATCCTAAGAGCAAGAAAGAGCCAGGAAATGGGAGCATAACCACTGGGTTCATTATTCAGTGCCATGTTCTTTCTCTTCTTTCAAAATAAACCTTGGGCTGATATTTGAGACTGTTTGGCTTAGACAAAGATCTGGTCCCTTAGCCTGAACTATTAAACCTAATAGTTCTGTAATGTGTGAAAAAACCCCAATGTAGTTACAAAGTCAGCAACTCTGAATTACTCATTACAGCTAAAAACCAATATATTATGTTAAACTTATATATGTGTGTACAGACATATGTGATCTGAACCTCTTTTAAAAATAATTTTTACAGCTATATAAAAGGACTGAGATGCTGTTCTATTTTTTTAGTAATAAATTTGCATTCTTATTTCTTGGAAATATACAAAATCTTCTTTGTATTCATGCAAGTAGTTCTGTTATACTCAATAGAAATGAAATCACTCAAGCTCACAACAGAAGTCAAAAGAGATGCCCTGGTAGAATTATACCAAAGAGGTGGCTTTGTTTTAACAAAGAAGAGAAAGTTAGTTCAGTGTTGGAGGTATTTTTCTAAGAGTTAATGAGATCTAAAATCTTAGCTGTGGAACTTGAACCACATATTGTCTGTCATCATCTGAGCTATTCTCATGGAAGTGAACAATCTGGCCTTACAAACTATTGCCACTTCATACTGGCTTGAAGCTGAATCAGCTTCATGAACTTAAATTGGGGGTTTTTTGCATTAATTTCATAATCTTGTGAGAAATTTTAAATAGTTAAAAGTTATGGAAATCTTAAGCAATAGATGAAAAACAGAGAAAGAGCCCACAATGATTTTGTTTTTAACAATAGGGTTTTTTTACAAAGAATTATTTTTCTTTTCACGATATATCTAGAAATTCATAACATATTTCCACTTTCATTATGTCATTCAATTTTGCAATTTAAAAGTGATAGAATATATGTAGGAATTTCTGTGTGTTCTAAAGGACTTACTAACATTAAAATGGTGACGTGTAGTGGTCTGTAGGTATTACTGTAACTATTTCTCTGTGGAGAGGAGCCCTTGAATTACACCACAATTCATGAAATAAGTTTGTAGATGACCTACTTTATAACCCTTTCACAAAAATGAAAATTCAGTGTTCTACTTTTTAAATAGGATTGGAGAAAAAAAGATCTATGGACTTTAATTTGTAGTTAAAAAGTCTGGTTTCAATCCCAGTCTTCTGACATTTAAATTGGCTGCAGAAAGTTTATTTAATTGAAAGGCCATTGCAAAACTAATTGAATATGTGTTCCATTAAGCAGTAATGCAATTAATCTGACTATGCCTGTTCATAAATAAGCTCTGAAAAAGTTTTTTGACCCATTTCTCTTTCACTTCACAGGCACATGCTTTAGAATGTCTTTGGGATAATTGTAGAAGGTACAATGAAGAACTACAAATAAAAAAGATCATAAAAAACCCTTAAGAATTTCTAAATGAATCAGGGGAGATGAAGAGAGAGAAATAGATTGTGCCATCAATATCTAGAAACAAATCTAGCTCTTCTCTCACAGGTGCTGTAAGTTTGCCTACTATTACTTATATTGCCATTATCAAACATTAGATAAATTTGTGCTTTGCTTTCCAGTCAAGGGAAGTTTTACTTGGCAGCTGGCAGACTTGCTATATTTTTTATCCTAGAAGCTCCATCTTTACAGAAAAGTTCTTACTCTAAATGCAGGCCATTCTCTCTCCCTCTTGGCTACAGAGGAGCTTAGGATAACTAAGATAAGCCCAGTTGTCAAATTTTGAAATGTCGAAACATGAGATGAATCCCTCAGAAAGAACTGAGCTAATACCATGACTGCTTTCTGACACTTGGGCACCAGTATAGGAATTTTTAGTTTTAAATGTATTTCCTAAAATGTTGCCAACTTGATTCCTATATACATATTTATAAGGCAACATCCCCAAGGGTAAAGCATAATGTTAAACATGTCTTAAACAAAACCTTTCACTCTGAGAATTGTGTTCTTGGATTCAGAAAACCACTGAATGCATGATAATTATAGTTTAGACATAAATAAACAATAATTGCACAAAATAAATTTCCTGTTTCAATTATGTAAGTAATTTATCTCAAATTACAATTTCTGCAGCATTTTGTGTGTAAAACTGGAAACTGAAGTCAAAATGTTTTCCTCTCCACTGTTATCTTCTCAGTATTTACAAGCATAGAGGAATAGTTCCCAAGTTTCATCTCTCAGTTTGCTGGACCAAATCTCTGCATTTCTCTGTTTTGGGCTGTTCATAAAAAAGGAATTTGGAGGGCCATGTGCATAGTATGGCATGCAGAGACCCCTTCTACAAATGTAGAAGAATATAGAATATTTTAAAGGACTTCTTTGTGTTAAGGGATTGTAATATATGATCTTTACTAATGAATTCAACTGCAAAAACTATCAATGGTCAATGTTTGGATATAAAGTGGTTGTTCATATAGGATCCCTAGAACATTGTTTATTTTTATAAGTTAAAAGATATCAAGTTAATTGTAAAGAGAAAAATAAAATTTAACTTAGAGATATAGGATTAATTATTTTTAATTTTTTCTGCTTGTCAGAAGTGAAATTCATATTAATCAAGTTAATGGGGTGTGATTTTCATACATGGTTGTGTGTGAAACAGATTTTCAGTCGTGGAATTATTAAGATTCAGTTGTGGGTTTGTTGATGATTTTTCTTTCCTTTTCAGCTGCATAATAAATATTATTTATATATATAAAGATATTTTCTTTTATAATAAATATCTTTATTTTTATTTTCTAATTTTTCACTTGCAAAGAAAAAAAGTCTTTCAAACACATATACCATTAAAACAGATAAAAAAGACAATGAAGCATTGTTTTAATAATATCAAATTTCTTTTTGAGCAAATATTCTTTTTAGAATGAATTCTGGTTTAGACAGATATATTCTTGGTGAGGTAAACAAAGGTGTTTGGGTTTTTTTATTTGTTTTATTTTGCAGAAAATTTCTCAGTTGCTCTATTTATGAATTTGTATTTCCCCATATGCTAGCAATGTAGTTTCAGAACAACTCCCAAACTTACATCCTAGTTGTCTCATTTCTTGTTTGGTTTTTAAATGAATGTACATTGTGCTGTTTTATCTTGTACCCTGAAAATGAATCCTTTTCCTTTTCAGCTTCATTATATTTTTCTTACATGAACAGCACAATGAAAAGATTTTGTAAACTTAATGTTGGCCTTCAAGAAGTATTTAGTTTGCACTATTTGAAACTGTAAACTGAATTATTTTGGAGGAGATTTAAAATGGGTATCATCTACATATAAATTGGTTTTGGAACCAAAGGGGGCCTGCAGTCAGTATATATTACAAGATTCTATCACGTTGTCTAATGGATTAGATTTTATTAAGTACTATAAAACAGCATGAGATGTACTCAATAGAAAGCAAATTGAACCAAAACAGATAATTAATTACTGCAACTCCTATTTTTTCAACACAGTTTCGGCACAGATACATTTGTTATACGTGTGTATATTGTATATTACATCATAAACCTGTCAGCATAAACTTTTTCATACCTATAACAATCAATGTGCTTTTCATTCAAGGTTTTAACATTTTTAAAACACAGTAAATATTTTGCATACACAGAATCAATTTGCCCGGTTGAAATTAATGGAGTCCTTAGCAATTTCCACATTGAAATGCTTTTCTATAGTTAGTAAAACCATCACAGATATATATATCCAATAGAGTCCTTGAACACCTCCTAACTAGATCCTGGTAAGTAATGTCCAGTGTGAAGAAAAATAGTGTCACTAAAACCAGCCATAACTGCATGCAGAGAATCCTTGGGGAAAAATGCCTGAGAATGAACTCAGGTTCTATTCTACTGATATCCAGAACTGTAGTAATGTAATGTGTCTAGCAAAGTTTTTGTTTAAAAGACTTTGGAAAGAAGATTCCTATATTCTACTTAATACTAATCCACCATCTCTGAAAAACGAGTCTGAAACCTGGAAGACAGCTAACTTGTAACCAAAAATGTTTATTACCTTTCATTACTTGGATGGCTTCAGTAAAAAAAAAGATTTTCTGAGGGAGCTTTCTCATGAGATCCCAAAGTATTGAAAAGTTCAGCACTTAAGATAGAAAATTCTTAAAATTTAATTTATTCAAACCATATGTAAGGCGACAGTTTTCCACATGCACTAATTCCTTTCTATACACTTCATCCAATGGTGCAGTACCTCCCATCACTTGTAGCCATCCATCTATTGGGCTTTCTACAAGAATAATTTAATAAATACCAATATTCTGTTGACTTTTGCCATATTTGGAAAACTATGTTCACATGGTGATTCTCCAATCTCTGTTGAAGGTACTTTGCTTCCATATTTAGCCTGTCATGTTTATATCTTTTAAAAGCTGCTTTTCTGATTGTGAAGCAATTACTGCTGCTCAGTCCAGATATTTTGTGGTGTCTTTGATATATATGAAAGTTCAATGGGGAATTAGGAATAAGTGAGTAAGACAAATTTTTTTTCATGGAAGATTATTTTCTTTCCTTCCAAAAAAGAAAGGGTAAAATGGGGGGGAAGAAACCCAAAAAGTAAACAAACAAAAAAACCATCAAAACCAAAACAAAACCCAAAAAACCAAAATATAAAAAGAACCAAAATGAACAACATCCCTCTCCCGAAACCAACCAACCAAAAAAAAGCACCAAAAAGCAAACCAAAAAAGAAGAGGAGTCACTTTGGATGAGGTTGTTCTAAAACTGGCATTTACACATGCATTTCATGAGTTTTGTTTAACAGCTTTTTGACTGTATTTAGTCATGAGCAACTTAACAGAACAAATCTACCATATCTGGGAGAAGGCAGTACAAAAGCTGGTAATAAAAATTTCAAACTAAGCTTTGTCATCCAGAATTTTTGAATGGGAAAAGATACTCTCTAAAATAAGTATTTAATGCAACCCCATATTCAATCTTATGACCAAAAGATAGAAACTGAAAATGAAAAATGAAATGCCTGATTCTTATAAAGTGCAGAGAAAGACGTAAATAACAATGATTATAAATAGTAGTAATAATAACTGGAGCAACATAAAAATCATCTTCAGAATCCATCCAGTTTTGAAAGCATGGAACATATGGTTGTTTTCTCTGCATATATTAGTCTAAAAGTATGAAATTTATTCAAAATAAGTCTATTTCTTTGAGTAAGGTGAAAGTCTTGCTCAGTGTCTGCCATTTCACCCATACAATGCCTTTCCTGGTACAACAAAGAAGGAATCCTGTACTCAGCATTGGTGAGGCCACATCTCAAGTCCTTTTTCCAGTTCTGGGCCCCTCGCTACAAGAAGGAACTGAGTTGGTTTAACCTGGAGAAAAGAAGGCTCAGTGCTGACCTTGTCCCTCTCCACAACCCCCTGAAAAGAGGCTGTAGCCAGTTGGGGGTCAGTCTCTTCTGCCAGGCAGCCAGCCTGCAGTGTTGAGCTGCACCAGGGAAGCTTCAGGAGGGACATCAGGAAGAATTTTTTCACTGAAGGCTGGTTAAGGGTTGGATTGGGCTGCCAGGGAGGTGGTGGATTCAGCATTCCTGGAAAGTTCAAGAAACAACTGGAGGCAGCACTTCGTGCTATGATTTAGTTGGCATGGTATTGTTCAACTAAAGGATGGACTTAATGACCTCAGAGGTCTTTTCCAAAGTTAATGATAACATGATTCTATTATTCTGATGAGAGCTGTTGCATTTTTAAAATATGCTTGCTGACTACACTTGCAAGAACAAATACTTATATTATTAAATAGAAGAAAGGCAAAGAATAAAAGAATGGGAGGTTGATTTTTGTTTCTCATCATCCTGCCTGAGCAGTGGGACTCTGAATAACTCAGCTCTGACCTTGGTCTTTCTTGGGTCTACCTACATCACTGAGTGTCAGAATTAATTTTTCTTTGCAAAAGATGTCAGGGAAACATTATTACTAACTTGAGAACTTACCTTAGCCATGATTATAGACTATTTCAGAAATATCAAGATCTAGGAAGGGGATATTATTTAGTCTATTTGATAAAAATACAAAATCACAAACCCTGCATGCAGATTGCTTAACATTTAGAGCTGTGTTAACTCAGCATTTACTCTAAATCCAGTAGTTAAGTTCCATGCACTTAAAAGATTTCTTGAGGGTTCTTTCTCTTCCTTATGTGTAGATTTGTAAATCAATTTCAGTTACAAATGAAGTGATATGAACTACCACAGTAAAGATTCCTCATTTCTTTGTTCCTCTTTCCTTTTGCATGATTTGTCCTTACCACTTCTATACTCCATTAGCAAAGGTGTATTAAAAACACATTCTGCTAAACCCAGATCTTATAACTGAAATACCACAAGTAGAAAATTTTTAACATGGGTAAGTGGTTCTCCATTTGCTATAAAAGAAATTGTCTTCTGACAGGCTTAGAATTTTTATTCCTCAGGCAAGATCTCCTCTCACTGGAATAATATGTATTATTGACATTCAGATATAGACTGACAGATGTGGGTTTTCCATAAATCAACTTTGAATGTCACCTCTTTTCCACAGTGATAATTGAAGTCCCTTATTTGGATAAAAATTCTCAGTAGATCAGATTTTTTATGTTGTAACAAAATTAGCTGGAGTACAAATAAAACTACCTTCCTTGTTATCTTCCAAAATAAAAAGATTTTTTTTGTCTTTAGAACCTATTGCATGTCTTTGAATAATGTTGTCTCAGCAGAGCTTTATTGTCTTTTTTCTCTAAACTTCAGCAAAGTCAATAGGCAGTTAACATTCTTTGAGTCAAATCTCTTCATGACACACATTCTTTATACCTCTTGCTATAAAATAGTAACATTTATGAGTAACATGAAGTTTTATGTCAACATCTTAAATATAGCATTGCAGTGAAAAAATATGTTCATATTTTTCTGCAACAGTCTTTTTTTTCCTTCACTTGTATTATAGAGTATATATATATATATATATATATATATATATATATATATATATAAAAGTATACACTCAAAAATATGTAAAGACAAAATTAAAACAGGAAATACAATGAGGAAACATTGCATGGAAGCTTACTGATATATTTAAAAACTAAATAAAAGGGGCTGCAAGTGTAAGTTAAAACTAATTTTCACTGGATGTCCATGATGTCATGGTCCTTTCTACAGCTTTAAGAGTCCTTCATCCTGGATTAACACTGAGTGTGAAAGGTGTTCTGAATTCCTAGAATAAGGACTCTCCTGTAAGATTTGCTCTACAGAAGTTGGAAGCAGTTTGCAATGTCTTCTTGTGTAAACCAGGAGAAATTAAGAATATATTTCAGAGTCTTAAGTTAAACAGCTCTAAAGAACATGAAGCATCCCACTTATTATAAAACTCTTAAAAATATGGGTAGGTTAGAACTCTGCTTTTATATACTATACCTGGGCACCTAGCTAACTATGTCTTTTGGCCATGACCTGTGGTTTATCAAATTGCCAAAAGCTTGAAGTTGTTTACGGTTTTAAATTATGCATAGATACCTTCAGTGAATAGTTGTCAATTTGGACATTATTTGGAATAATGCATTGCTAATATGGAAATGCTGAAAATCTCCACTTTGTGTACTTGGGGGTTCAGCCTTTTTTGATTTTCAGTGAAAAAAGAGATGGTAGCTCTGTGTCACTTTAATTTTTTGCTGCTTCTCAATGTTCTCCTTGTAGCTAAATTAAGATTTTATTTTTGGAGAAGAAATATTGAAATCAGGAATACATCCCCAGTTAGCTTTTTTCTTATGGAAACATGTAATCTGCATGAATTATACATCGCATTCATTGTAGTCTGCAAGACAGTTTTCCCCTAAGCACAGAGAAAACTCAGGGTGAACTTGATAAGATTTCATCATTGTAAATGATGAATCCCAGAATAAATTGGGTTAGAAGGGACCACAAGGATCATTGAGTCCAACTCCTAGCCCTGCACATGATCATCCCCAAGAGTCACACCCTGTGCCTGAGAGCATTGTCCAAACACTCCTTGAACTCAGTCAGGCTTGGTGCTGTGACCACTTCCCTGGGGAGCCTGTTCCAGTGCCCAGACACCCTCTGGGTGAAGAATCTTTATCTAATGTCCAACCTAAATCTGCCCTGACACAGCTTCAGGCCATTCCCTCAGGTCCTGTCCCTGGCCACCAGAGAGAAGAGATCAGTGCCCGCCCCTCCTCGTGAGGAAGCTGTAATTGCAATGAGGTCTCCCCTCAGTCTCCTCTTCTCCAGGCTGAACAGATCAAGTGATCTCAACTGTGCTTTTCAGAAACTCTAGTGCTGCATACAGAGTAAGTATATTCCATGTAAAATACTACACAGTGTAGAAAAGAACTTCTTCCCTAGTCCTTATGCCAACTGTCGGAGTCAGGCTGTGACTATGGGATTAAACCATCCCAGCCTCTGAAATGGGATAACTGCATTCAACCTTTTATGAATGATCCCTGACCTGCACTGACCCCCTAAATATGTCTGTGATTCGTCTGGGAGGGTGACAGCTGGCACTGCCCAAAAAGCATGCCAGATTTCTATCCTTACACCTGAACAAATGTTCAGCCATTTGTTTGGCTGTGCCCAGCCCCACCATTGCTCAAGGCACCCTCTAGGTATAGCTTCAGGTATTTGTTCAAATAAATAAAGCTGCATTGCATAAAATGCTGTGTGAAAGGGATAATAGCTTAGGACAGCTTGCTGTGTGAGTTTGAATCTCAACTTCAGGGACTGAGGCATGGCACATTCCTACTTTTGGGAGTTTTATGAAATTCCACCTGGAAGAGTTGATGAGAGAAAATGAGTTTTCAGTTAAATTTCAGTTAAATCATCAATTGATATGCACTGACTTCTTATTTGATTTGTAAAACTTGATTACTGCTTTGTCTTTATTTTCTTTTCCCCTTTTCTGTTTTTTTCTCCTTTTTCTGTATGCCATTTTGACTGGTCATTAGTATAAATTAGCCATTTTTAGTACTGTGTTTCATTCATGCATGTGTTTAAGAGAGAGAAGAAAATTCTTTTTATACAATTAGCTATATGAGTGACCATTTGAGCCCTTATCTTGAAGGAGTTACAAAAAAGAATAATCCCCTCTCCCCTGCAAAACTGAAAATCAAGCCTCTTACTTATGACAGCTAACTCTAAAATATAAGGAAATTTTTACAATAATTGTAAACCTTGTGACATTATTTTCTAAAATGTCAAATGTTACTGCAATAAAATGAGGATGGCACAGTTAAATATTAAATACAGTCTAATAAGATAATTACTTCATGCTTCCATACCTACCTGATTGTCAATAAATAAAGAGGGACTTTTTTCTTTGTATGTAATAATCATGACTGAGATGATAACATTCAGCATGAGAAATAAAATACACATTTTTATATTATTTGAACCTTTAGATATGATCTCTGAATACAACACTGTAAGACTCCAGTCCTCAAATCACAGAAGTTATTATATACTGACACAAGATATTGTTTTGAGTGACATGTGAATGAAATTACAATATGAAATTATGCTCTTCTCATAATCCATAGGTCTACAGATTTTTAAAATAACATAAAGTTATAAACCTAACTTTATATACTACAAGTTGCCATATAAGCTAGAGCTTTAACCATGGCATATTGACAAGGTTTTATCAAGTTCTAACTTGAGATAAAGGTTTAGATAAAATCTAGATTGAACTTTTGTTAAAATTAATTCCTTATTTGTTCTAAGTAAGGTTTTGGGTTTTTTTTCTTATGTTCTCCTTTCTTTGGTTAACATCAAGTGGGAAATGCACTTGAACTTTTGCCCCTGGAAAGTAAATTGACTGCACAAAATTTTGCTTTGCTAAGTTTTTTCAGGCCACTGGTCTTTAGAGGTTATCAAGTGAAGTTGAAAATGCTACAGGTGCATTTAGGAGAAAGTTGTGCATCTTTGTAGTAATGAAATTTGCTGAGTTATCTCCCCTTTTTGCAATCATACACTCTAATTGTTATTATATGTTTAACCTGCAAGAAAACAATCAAACAAATAGATAAACTAAAACCCCACACAACATGATCAGCTTGTGTACTAATGTGAGGGGTGAATAGCATGGCCTTTATCCTCCAGAGACCTAAAGAGATGGGAAAAGCTGGATTGTGGGAGTTTTTTTAATATTCTTCCTTCATCTGATTTAACATGATGAGGAATTAAATTGATTGTAACTCATGAAGTTGATAACTTTTGAATATATTAATGATGATTTAAAATAAATTGTAAAATACACTTTTTTTTTATAATTTTGGGCAGTTTATTTTCTTTTTAAGTACATAGACAAATTTTTGTTCTCTTTCTGGTTAATATTCTAGTTTTATTCTGTCAAATATTGAAAACATTTTAAAATTCTAGTTTACACATAATAATTCCGATAAAACTGTGTAAATATTTTTTTTTCTTTTTGTAAGCAATTAGAAAAAATACTGAAATGCCATTGATTTAAACAAATTTCTTAGCTTCAGATCTGAGCTCTGTTTTCTTTAGCCTGTTGAAAGATAGAATTCAAAATGAAAAATTAGTATTTTGACTTGCTAAATTTCCTTCCACATCAATAATCAAGCAACATGGATTAATAAAGAATATTTTGGCAACAGCATATAATTTTCCCCATTATACAGATAGCTCTAACAGCATAAAAAACCTGTGGCACAGTATAAACAAAATGTGAAACCAATTAGAATTTTATTCAATATTGAAGTGAATGAATTTAATTTTATATTGCGGTCTGTAGACAGAAATAGTACCACATGTAACAGTCACAGTCATGCTTGCAGTTTAGCTTATCTTTTTTGAGGTTTACTAGTTGTCAAACACAGCTGGAAAGGATCATGATAACCATTCAAGTATTGTCTCCCTGATAATAGTGTTGCATTGAGGAACTCTAATTTGCAGCATATATCAAGATGTTTGCAGGAAGTGATTGAGAAATTAAAACAAAAACCAAAAAATTAACCCAAAAAGAAAACTTAAAACTTCCCAAACACTGAGTTTCTTCCTGAATTCTTCACTTGGAACTGAATGAAATGTACATTAATAAAATATACAATTTAATAAAGCACAGTATACAGCATAAATATTGCAATTGAGTACTAACCTAAAGTTGTCTATAAGTACCACAACTCTTTGGTGTTTTAGCTGAGAAGATAAACTCCAGCAGAACACTGGTACTCAGAAATTCCATGACATCAGCAAAGTATATAAACATAAATTCCATTTTGGATTCTTTACAAGTTGGCTGTCAATATATGCAACAGACACTCCAAGTTATTTAGGTTATTAAGAGCCAATAGGTGTTCTTTAGAAAACATATATCTATAGTAGTCTATCTGGGTCAGTGTCACCAAAATATTGATCAGTCCTAAAGATTTTCTGATGTTTTAAGCATCTCTGAATGTTCATATAAACATATGTATTGTACTGTGTTTTCTGACACAAACTTTTTGGTCCAGAGTTAAATGCATCATATTTTTTGAAGTACATATGCCCAGATATTGAAGTTTCTCTGTAATGTGCATTTGTTTTTCTCCTGTGAAACTTATTTGCATTCTACAGTGCTGATGTAGTTCTCATGCTGAGCTATGCTGGCAATAGGTTAGGCCAGCTTGGTCCAGCCAAACATTAACAACACAGCCAATTGCCAGACTAACTGTTAAAAGCATTTTCAGCCAACACATTCCTTACCCCTGCTGATTTTTCTCCTGGGGGCTGAGGAAATTTGGCTCAGTGGATGGTTCTTTTTACAGGCATGAAAACCTGAACTGTTCTAGTTCAGTTCTCATGTGCAGAAATGGCTCACACCTTGTGCATAGTGGAATCCAGCTATACAAAATATTTATAAGCCTCATTAAAACAAGTCTTTATTTGTCGTTCTATATATAGTACAGATGTAAAAGAACACAGAGCATTTAATAACATGCACCAAGATTCCTTTCTTGAACTGATGTTCAAATGCAGAATTTGTTTGTATTTGTGCACCTGTGTATTAGTTATTATTGGGGATTTTGTTGGATTTATCTAAGATGTAAAAATGTTTATGTAGCAACCCAGGTATGAGCACATATGAAATACTTACAAGGCTTCTTTCAAGTTTATGTATGTTTTATAAATTTCACTTTTTCAACATACAGCTACTAAATATCCCTATCTTACCATAGCTATTTTTATAATGAACAACATTTTTTTTCTCTTACATTATATTTTTACTTTAAAGTCTCTTGTGTTAGTAAAGTGCACACACACCCACCTACATACTCAGGTAGGTGCTCATTTGCTGAACTATCTTCTCTTTTGATTCCCATCAGCTAAAAAAGATAAAGGAGCAGTCACTGATCATGATAGCTTCTTGGTTTTAGTTTGGTAGTACATTCTGATACAATTTTTTTAAAACTTTCTTGACAGTTCATACACCTGGGGCATTCTAGTCTCCCCCACAAGTTGTGAAAACCTTTTGAAGAAATAAAGCCTTGCCATACTCATGTGTCTGTGGCTTTCATATCAGCCTCATTGAATGTTTCTTGAGATGTTCACTTTATCCTTTTCTAGCCAAAAAAGGGTCTTTGAAGTATGTTTTCCTTCACTTACTTTTCAGAGAAAGGAAATTAAATGTGAAAGGAGATTTAATGCAGGCACTAACACAGGACTTCCCTCCCCTGCCTCCCCAAAGGAGTCTCTCTTATGAGCAAAACTAATTTCCATTCCCATTTCTAGTGTTTTTGTTGAAAAGAACTGTCACTATGTTGTTATTCTTTCGAATTCTCACAGTCCCTGGAGCTTTCTTTGTCAATCAATCCATGTTTTAAACAATCCTGCTCATGCTCTGTGACTTCTACATATCAAAATATTTGTAAATGCCTCCTACTTGTCCTATACTTGAGGATGTTTGGAGACCTGCCTGTTAATACTTGTGGACTCTAAGCAATTTGGGAAAGGGACAATGTTCCTTTTTTGTGTGTTCCATGTCTCATGGAGAGGGTTGGAATTTCTGCCTTATGTAATTTAAATAAAGGTTCAGTCATGAATAAGGAATGCTGCACTGAGCATTATTTCTATAATATAAATTATATAAATATATAGAATACACACATATATCGTGTACTTAATTATATGTTTTAAGGTAATTGCTTTGAACAGAGATGGCCATTATTTCTTTCAATGTTTTATGTTGTCTCTGAATACTATACTAGAATAGGAGAAAAAACAAAGCCCATACTAACATTAAATGGGACTTCACAGTATAGATAAAAATATCTTTTAGTGTGTGTGTGTGTCTGTGTGTGTGTGTGTGGTAGGTTTCTTTTTCTTTTCTCTGTGGGGCTTTTGTTGGTTGGTTGGTTGGTTTGTTGGTTGTTTTTGTCATGCTGTTCTTGGGTTTTCTGGGTTACTTGTTTTTTCAACCTGACAGTCAGATTTTATCTTTTTGGTAAATGCACTTCCTTTTTCAGGAAAATTGACAAGAAACAGATCCCTTGTAGTTAATGGTTGTTATCATTTCAGTTTTAACAGATGACAGATTTTCTTCTAAATATCCTCAAGGGTGATCTTTGCTGTCTTTGTCTACCTTGTGCGCATCTCCTAAATTTAGACATAGTTGATAGACATTTCCAGTGTCTTGACTAGGATGAGATTTTCACCCACTTAGATACAAATTCATCTTGTTTCTGAAAAGGTGCTTTGTGTGATTGAGCTGTGGAAAAAAAAAAAAAAAAGAAACTATTACTATTTAGGCTTTTTCATTATTTTTGGAGAAGGAAGTGGAAAAGTGGCAGAAAAGTCTCTTCCATTAAGTGAAAGGAGGCGTATAAGAACTTATTTTTCTCCTTAGATAAAGAGATGTTCTTTACCATTTACATTTTGTCTCTAGTGAATACTTTTACAATACAATTGGGAATTGTAAGACCGTGGAGAAAACTCTCATGTAATCTTAGCAGAAACTCAACTTTCAACAATATGCAACACTATTTCTATTATCCTGTTTCCTTTTTAAAAACTGAAAGGGTGTTGATAATATAATTTCTGCTTGTGAGATAGTTTCAAATACAAAACCCCTACATTTTCAAGATTACAAAAATGTTTATATTCATAGTAGTCCAAATTCCAGGAAAAAGGACAAGGTCACACTTTGAAGAAAGTATTTTTATTTTGCTAGAAAAAGTTTCTTGTAAGATTGCAAAACAAAATCTGATCTGTATAGAATAGGAAGAAAAACCTAGAGATGTAGGTAATCTTGAGAAACCAACTTAAATTCATGTTCTTAAAGTGAGCTGCATAGAGAATGCTTCTATGACTAACACCTAGATACAGATGCCAGAAGGATCACTTTGGGCTGCAAAAAGAGACCTGGGATCCTGGCCCAGAAAGAGCTGCTCACTGAGGATAGTTCATTTCAGGTAATGTGTGGACCCAGTCCCAGAAATGTTTTCTTTCTGGCATTATGCTATTGCTGAGAATGTGAAAGCAGAACTCAAGTGACCTGGCAAGGATCATATAGAGTCAGAAAGGGGGAAAAGAAAAAAAAAAAGGCTTCACAAGAGTAAAAATCATAAAATAAGAGAATCAGTGAAGACATTTCTGTGGAATACACAAGTGGAAAAGAAATTTAGGGCAGTTTGGGATTCTTTAAACAAAATTGAGGGCATAATTGTAAACTATTTCAACCAGCAAAAAATTAGACTGGTCATGAGAGATCAGCTGGGCTGTATTGAGAAGTCCTGCATAATGGAAAAGTAAGGAAAATTCGAGCTATAGTGATGGCTATTATAAAATAAACTTTGTTGAGAAATTTAATAAATCATGATGAAAATTTATTTTAAAAATCCCATGACTTGGTACTATAGAAATGGTTTCTTTACAAATATTTCTGGAAAAGGCACACATGTTGATTTGCTGAAAAGCAGGAATGAAAATCTAGGGCTGAGGAGGCAGCATGTTTAATGTCTTTTAAATTCATTTTTCACAAAATAAGTCAGTTTTGATTAGCTGACTAGCAGTACCAAGGACATAGAGGTAAAACAGGAAAAAAGCAGCTTAGACAGTTTTGACTGGTCAAATTCACAATGGAGTTCCTAAAAAATACATAAATTTTCTTTTAAAAATTATGGAAGACAGGAAACTGTTCTAGAAGACTAGAACAAAATAAGCTTTATGCCTATACTAGAGAGAAGTACATAAGGAATGCGGGCCTTGTTATCATTCAATGAAATAATTATGAAGCAGTTAGACATCAAGAAAGAAATAATAACCAGTTTAGTTTCTTTTCAGAAATATATATGATCAAAATATTTTTGTTATAATTTTTAATCTAAACTAAAAGTATCCATCCTTATAAAACATTGTTACATGTGGAGTAGGAGATGTCTCAGAAAGTAAACTAAGGAAATCAAATAATTTCAAATGGGAGAAGAAACTAGAAAATTTGTTGATAGGCTGTTGTTGTCAATTGTCAAAGAAAAAGATGTACTTAGTAGGATCCAGAGGTTTTTTTCCAGGTTTGGTACTCTTTGAGGTTTCAATTAGTAACTAAGTTAAAGGCATAGGAAGTATTCTTTGTAATTTTCGGACAAATCCCACCTGTGATGGTCTCCCTTCATGTTGGATATTGAAATTAAAATGTAAAATTATGTAGAAAATTTGGAGACATGGTTAAAAAGTAGGCCACAGTCCAAGAAGGTAAAATGAAAAATTCTCTACTTAGGTGCTAAAATTCAGCTACATAAAACCAAGGTGAGAAATGGCTGGTCGGGTGCAATCTTGCAAATAGATGTGATTAAAATCAGCAAAAAGAAAAGCATAGATCAACATTGTCATAAAGTTATAAGAAAGATAAATACCAAGCTAGGAAGTAAAAGTGGGTTTGTAATGTGTGAAATACTCCTGTTCTGTTAGGTACTGGTATATCCTGCACAGATGGTCTTCACTGAGTTTTGGGCACCACGTTCTGAGAATTCAATCCACTGGCAGAGTTTGGAAAAGAGGACTAAAAATCAGTAGATGATTAGAAAACATTACCCATGCAGAAGTACTGATGAGAAAACATTATTCAGGCAGAAATACTGAAGGAACTAAAGATGCCTTATCTCCTCTGGATCAGACACGGTCACAGACTTGACATTTGCAAGAGAATTTTGAAAGGAAGTCTATTAATTCTTCCCAATATCTAGAGAAAAAAGAGGCATTTTGTTTATATTTTGGGAATAAAAATACATTTTTTGCTATCAATATTAAGTTTAAAAGAAAAAGAAAATTGTAGTCACATGTATATAAAGTGTAAATAAGACACTTCTACTTTTGTATTATTGATTTCTATTGTCAATTGCCATAAGAAAGTCTATACATAATTCAAGTGTCAAATAACCTTTTACTTTATTTTCTTGAAGGTATAAATCCTAATATCAAGAGAACACTTAGAAAAATAATCAGATACCACAAATGCCCATCTGAGGTTCTGCATGATTATGAGCCTTTGAAAAGCTTTAGGAAATGCTGATGAGTTCCAGAGCAGAACACTTGCCATTTTATATCGGTCACTGCCATTCAATATTAAGAGCTTTTAATACAAGAATCTTTTCTACATGTAAAAACACACATAAAACTTCAAAACTGCCATTGCATTGAAAAAATATCAAAAAAAACCCCAAGCTAGTTTGTCTTAGATTAGAATGCTAAAAGTTTCCATTATTCAATAATTTTTATGCCTATTTTACAAATTACCCTTATAATGGGCTAAATGTTATAAAAGGAAACAGGTAATTGTTATTTTTGCCTACTTCCGAAAATAGCCCAAATTAATTGTGCTAATTCATTTTCCATTAAGCTTCTATACTTGGGACAGTCCAAAGTCTCATAGCATTAACAGGTGACTAATGACATCTGGTTATGGCATCTGCCTTATTTTGGGATGATCCTTTGGTCACTGTAATATTCATCCATTTTGGCAAAACAGAACAGCAAATGTTTCTCATTCCCAGAAAACAAACCAATTAAACTGGCCACCCAGTCTAGCTGCATTTGTACACCAAATTAATCCAAAGGTAGTTTTTGAGGTTTGGAAAACTGAGTTGTCCTTGCAGCTCGGGGTTAGCCCTTAGCAGTAGGTGTAAGTGTGCATTCAATAGTACACAGAGAAGTAGCTTCATTAATGAAAACCTGCAGTCATCCAAAATGCTATCCATGTTCTTCTGATACTGCTAATGCGTAAGCACTGTCAATCTCCCTCACTTATGATGAGATAGTGTGGTCATTTTTAGCCTAATGAGTTTATGTTTTCCAAAGTCATATTCAATGTTACTAATACCATAAGACTAGACTGCTAAAAAAAAATAAAAATAAAACAAACCCAAAACTAACCAACAAAAAAAAGGTGTAGTAGTAAATGTTATTAGTTACGTTCAACACTGCCCTAACTAGGGAAAAAGCATCTGGCTCTTTTGCTCATTCTAACTCATGGTGCACAAACATGAATCCATGGGTACCCACTGGGAATGGTGCAAAACCCAGGAGTTCTGAGAACAGCATCTGGACACATTATAGTAAAGATCAAACAAATGAGCATTATTCACATCTGCACTGGGTGTAAATGGCAAAGTTTTGGTAGCAGGTGTTCCAGACAACAAGCTTTTTCATCCTATTTTGTTCCTCTGTCCTGCTGAGGATGGGGAGTGAGAAAGGCTGGGTAAGCATCTGCTTATTGGCAAAGGTGCCACCAGACCAGTTTCATCCCTGCTAAATTTCCTTCATGCCTAATGGATCAAGACAACTAAGAGTTTTACGGCTTTAAAACCAATTGATCTTTCCTGGTTTTCTATAAGTGTTAAAATCTTTTTTGCCTGCAATTGTAATACATAATTTATTTCCACAGTGTTTTGCTTCATTTCCTTAATAAATTATCCCTCTTTAAAATAAAAGGAAAAATGGTGAAGTGTTTATGTAGTCTCATGAGAATCGAAAGGCTATGCTATAATAAGAGCAGAAATGGGGACAAATATATGCCATCCCAAGACAAGAATAAGACTGAAAATAGAAAATGGATATGAAGTTAACCCTTTCTCCTTTTTCTCATAATGCTACTTATTGATAATTTCTGATGCCATTCATCAAAACCCAAAGCAGAGCATAAACAGCTTTGTTAATTGTGGTGGTTGTATGCAATCTACTAAAATAATGTATTGTGAATATTTTTAAACATTTTATTTGATACCTATGGATATTACTGGGGGTGACAGTGGTGATCTACAATAATGAAAAAGAAGTCTAATTAATAAAAAGTTGATATATCTACAAGGAAAATACCAAATCCTTTGTCATGTTATCACCAGTCTCACTACATTTAACTGCTGAAGTGTGAAATTCCATAATGTTCATTTTAAAGGCTACCTTTCAACAGCTGGCTGAAGAGAGATTGTTTTCAAGGGAGCTTATTTCCATGAAGGGTAAATGATTGAATTTTTGATGGACTGAAATACAAGGTGGGAGTTAACCATCTCTAACCTCTAGGGATCTCTTATAGTAGAACTGGAATAAAAAAACCCTTGTTCTCAAATGAACCTTAATTACATAAAAATGAATGGAAAATATTTCAGTATTTAGGGTTTTTTTTGTTATTCAAGTCCAGTGAATCTGAAGTGATATTTCTTCTTCATTTCCTATCAAAGAATGCCTTCTCATGGTAAAACTGCCTGTATTGGGTCTAGCTGAGATGGAATTAATTTTCCACAGCTGTTCCCATACCACTGTGCTTTATGCAAGTAGCTAGAATGGTTTTGTTAACACATTTTGTCTACTTCTGAACAGTTCTGGCACAGCTCTCTGACACTGCCCCTCACCAGTAGCCTGGGGGTGGGAATAATCTTGGGAAGGGACACAACCAGGACATCTGACCCAAAGTGACCAAAGGGGTTTCTGTACCATGTGGTGGCTGCTCAGCAATAGAAGCTCAGAGAAAGGAGGAGGAATGGGGGCATTCACGATGATGCTGTCTGTCTGACAGGTACCTGCTGTGCTTACTGAAGTCCTGCTTCCTAGGAAGGGACCAGACATCACCTGCTGATGGGAATTAGAGAATAAATCTCATTTTCATTTGCTTCTGCAAGTGGCCTTTGGTTTTGCTTTATTAAACTACCTTTACCTTGACCCATGAGTTTCTTTCCATTTTATTTTCTCTCCCCTCCTCCATCCTGCTGGGGAGGAGAGTGACAGAGCAGCTTGGTGAGCACCTAGGATCTAGCCAAGGTCCACTCACCACACTGCATTTTAAACTTTTTTAAAATATTTTTTAATCATTTTTTTCCCTTGTCAGATTTAACAGTGAGTTGAAACACAGCTGATGGTTTTACAGCCAAGCACATAGATAAAGCAGAGATCTCTGCATTTGTGTAATTAATTCAACACAGATAACTTTGACTGCCCTAAAAACAGACTTTAAACTGATAAATTTGAAAATTTAGTTTGACAGCCTTATTTCTGCTATGGGCAAGGGCAGTTTAAGTCATGACAGCCTGAGATAAGGGATGAAAAAACACTTGAATTGACTTGACATAAGTGATAAGTGCATTTGCTGGAATGTTCATTTTTGATGCCATCATCATTAAGTAGGTTTTGATCACTGTAAAGGTGCACTCACTGAATGAGAATAAGTTCTTATTAAGAAAGATATCACAAAAATACACAACAGTATGCCATAACAGACAAAAAAAAGTCTCCTCAAAAATGTTAGACCTATGAAGAAACACAGAAAAAATATTTCTTGACAATAGCAGCAGCAGATTTTTGTTATTCTAGTCTTTGTTTATTTTTAAAGAAAATCAAACTAGAGATATTTTACAAATTTGGTGGCTTCCTCCATTCTGGAAATGTTAAGAGGAAAATACTATTGGTAGTATTTTAAAAAAAAAAAAAGCTGTCTCTTTCTGTTTTTCTAGTGGTTAGTCATCATAATAATGCAACCGTTGTGGCTTCCTTTAATTTTATTTTAGGTTTTGCAGGGCTAGCACATGTTATTCAGAAGAAAGCATATTCAATCACAATAGATTTATGCTTCAATCTAGGATTTGAAGGGAGACAGAACAGGGTCATTATTCTGATATAAAATCTTGAAGGTCTGGAATGTAAATTAATGGCTTAACAGGTCAAGAAGATTCATTCCATGAAACAGGCAAAAAGGGTTGGCCAGATATTTAGTAGAAATGTAAATTCCTTGTTTGTAAAATAAAATTCTTATTGTTTCGGTTTAAACATATCACTGTATACTTTTTTGTATACTTTTGTAATAAATTTTCCAAATCTTTTGTATAAGTTTGAATTTAGAAACTATCAAAACAGGGTTAAAGGCAGCAAATATAAACAACATAATCCAGTAATACTTGTAAACTTCTATTAATTTCTTAACACTGTAGTCCTACTCTAACATATTGAATCCTTTACTTACAGAAACATCTTATGGGCTTCCTTAGACACTCTCTACATGTATTTATTTTCAAGTGTACCTGTGGGCACAGTTCAAGAATTTGTTTAAAAGCTACAGCATAAAACTTTTATTTGAGATACTCTAGGCTATCATCTAGTTAGATGCACAATAACATGATTATTGTAGTTCTATTTGTTTCTGATTAGAATAAAGGTATTTTCCCCCAAAAGACCTGTAAATGTGTAGGAATAATATTTTGTGCTTGATTTATTTGCAAAGAACTCAACCTCTTGAGAGCTGAAAAACTCTCTCCTGAGTTTCAATATCTTGTTAGAACTTCTCAGTTAGAAAAGTTCACCTTTAACCAAAATTTCTTCTTGAATGACTTTATGATATAGAATCTAACAATCTGATTGCATTCTGTCCATTATTTGCACTTGATTAGGACAAGTCACAAGTGTAAATAAGCAGCATGATATAGAAACTCACAGATGCACAAATTATTCATTTAATGAATACTGTTAGGGTTACCAACACAAATTAATAATGCTAAATTTTAAATGTGAAGTGGTATTAGAGGACTCAATAGGCAGTATAATATTCTCTAAATGAATATATTAATATGATGATAAATTGCAGTACAATATTCTTCTTCCTAATTCTCCTTTGTACTTGACACTGCTGAGGCCAGACCTTGAATCCTATGTTCAAATTTGGACCCCTCATTACTAGAAAGACACTGAGGTGCTGGAGTGTATCCAAAGAAGGCCACCAAAGTTGATGGTGCTGAAGTCATGAGGAGGTTGCCCACAGAAGTGGTGGAGTCACTGTCCCTGGAGGTATTTAAAAATGTGTGGATGAGGCCTTTAAGGACACGGTTTAGTGGTGGACTTGGAAGTGTTATGGTTATGCCTGGACTGGGTGATCTTACGGGTCTTTTCTGCAATAAATGATGCCTAGATTCAATGATTCTACTCCTACTTCTCATAATACCTTAGTCTGCATTTGAGAAAACTTGTTTTAGTTAATATATACTTTCAAAAAGGTTATATTTTTCACCTGAATTACATTAATCTTAAGGTTTTAAACTTTCTTTTCCTGGTATTTACAAATTTTCCTTGCCTATTCTTGCCTATCCTCTAGTGTTATGGACCTTGGTCTTTTTCTCTCATCTGAATACGTATTTTTTTAAATTATGCTGTCACTCTCACTGGGAGATTCTGTTCAACCTCATTTGAGATCTTTGTACATAACTTGGGTTTAATTGGCCCTCTAACTAAAAGTGGCAGGTAAAGTTTAATCACATTTTGTAAATTCATTTACAATGGGAATCAAAAGCAAATTACCCAAACATTCTGGTATTACCTTGTTTGCAGGTTAGTGCTCAGAGGAACAAGTATTTGCCAGTAATTTTGTGTTATTCTTATTTTTCAGCTTAGGACTACCTGAAAATTTCTTTCATTTAAAGAAGCATCTAACAGGCTGGAGCCTTCTTTTCTCCAGTGATGCTCCCTAACAGGTCCTTTTTGTCCTTTTTTTTTTTTTTCTCCGAAAGTGTAATTAAAAGAAAAAAAAATATTCTTCTTCATAATGTGAATAACATTTCTCAATGGTATCTCTGTCAAAATACCTTGCTTAAAAAGTGAATTCTGATTTTGTCTGCAGCTGAAATTCACAGACAGAAATTGTCCTCATAAGATTTCTGGATAGTTTTTAAGCTGGTTTTACAAATTTATTATTTAATATAGATTACATCAGGTTGGGAACAGTTACATTCAAACCTTCCATTGCTTGTGTTCCTTCTCTTTAGGTTGATTTTTGGCGACTATGTCATAAACTACAGAAATTAAAAAAATCTTGGAGGTCTATTTCATTGGTTAGCCACTGAAAATGTTAATTCAAACATAGATTCTGCTTAATACTCTCACTCTATAGCTGCTACACTTTTAAAAATTATTATATTCATCAAATTTGAGTCATTTCCCCACATCCATTTCTTGTGCTATTTCAGTAGTTGTAGAGCATCTCCATTTCTTCCCAGTGCCACTCCCACAAAGGCAGTGACATATATGCCTTTATCTTCGAGACATCTCAGTTCCACCTTCCTCCCCCCACCACCTTCATCTTCTCTTTGCATATTTCCTTCATGGTAATAAAAAAAGAAAAAATCCAACACTTGCTTTTATCACCAAGTGAAACATGGATTAATTTATGTCATCTACCATTTACTTTATGATACCTCTAGCTGGTTGCAGAAGAAATGCTTTTACATTCCCACAGTCAAGGTCAGTTTACTTCTCCAAGACAAGGCAATTCCCAACCTTTTCTGATCATTCTTTTTTTGCAATTAAGTCATTGAACTGCGTCATTTTCCCTATTGTGGTGTTATTTCTTCTCTCTTGTGATCTGGGTGAAAAGGTTTTTGTAGATAAGAAAGAAGGTTGCATCCCCAGATAATTCACACTACAGCCATAGAATATCCTTAGAATATTCTTTCTAAGTTGAGGTAGCCCAAAGGGCAATGCAAACTTGTAAACTGGTCTTATAAACTCTTCCTATCAGACATGAATGCAACCCATCTCATTTCTCTCTGTGTTGGTGTAAGTGATTTATACTTGAATTTTGTTATATTCTAGATCTTCTTCTAGCAAAGCAGGCTCATGCAGGCTCTGGCTGTCTCTGTCCATATTTAGTCACAGTCTGTAAAACTTGGAATAAGTAATGGTTATATGACATTCAGAATGGTAAGACTAACTGTACATGAAAGTTTGTTTTTTATCTGCTGCCCTTAGCCCCGAATACTTCAGAATCTGAACTCAGTCCATGAGATGAGGACTTTTGGCTTGTTTCTGCAGAGGAAGGAGATAGAAAACGCTCCAGGCTGCCTGACATGAGTTATATATTTTTGTTTTAAAGCAGCATATGGACTAGCATTTCTGAAACATAATTTCACAGGCTTTTTAAAAAGTTCTTGAATTCTAACAAAATTGGGAGATAAACACTCCCTTGCTTTGCAATTTTTAATGTCTTTAGTCATCACCAAGAAAATATGTGTTAGTGTTTTCCCTTTCCTAAACAGTGTAATTAGCATAGCTGGCTTTTATGAGCCTCATTCATTTAGTACATTCATTCTAAAAGGCTGTTGTGACGTATCTGGCAACTGCTATTCAGCAAATTTAACAATTAAAATATACTGTATGTTTTTTGGTTTTTTTTTCCAAAGCACTTTGCAAAGAGCATAATGAAAACAGTTCTTCACAGAAAAATGTTGTCAGACTAGTATGTGCCAGACCAGCAGAAGAAGCTGAAACTTGTGTGATATGCTGTTCAATAAGAGTTGAGAAGAACATTTGATTTTTAGAGGTATTCAGCAGTGAGCTGGTAATAGAACACTGAATTTCAACACCTTCTATGTCCATCCCATATATCAAGCTTAGCACTTCTCTGATACTGGGGAAAATAACTTTGTTGGCTCAGATTAATTCTAGGGAGCTGAAATGCTGCTAAATATCCATGTATGTGCAATGACCATAATTTGTTTCATAGAAAATGAAAAAAAAAAAATTGTAAATAACAGAAAGGTATAGAAACGTCCAGCTGAAGCTGGGTTTCAAAATCAGTGAACCATTTTGTCATTCCACTTTTAAGCTATGCAATTTGAGAGTAAAAATGACAGTAAGTAAGTTCTCTACATTGTGCTGATACTCTATCACAGAAAATATATAAACAAAAATAATATTTTCTCCTCCTCCTCCTTCCTCTGAAGTTCAGAATAAGTCACTTAGTAATCCACAGGTACTTACAGTTAGACAAATTATTTTTTTTTTTTAGAGAAGAAGTGTTTTCCCCCATTTTTATTATTGATGGTGGTATATAAGATGCTAGATCCATGCCTGTAGGAGCATGTACTTACAGAAGCAAACACTATTACTCTGTATGAAATCAGCATGTAACTCTGGAAGAAAACACAATACTCTAATGTTTAATGAACCGACCCTATTATTGAACAAACTCTTTCTACTCTAGCCTCTGGGCATAATATGATGCAATTTATTATAAAACAAATACAGATTGCTTTACTTGTCTGCTCCAGTGCATAATTCCTTACTGTGAATAACAAAGGTATGGAGCACAAAATAAAAAAAAAAACTTTATACTAATGGGCTTTTTCTCAAATTAAGGCACGTCGTGTTTCTCAGATGTAGAATAGGAATGCAGTAATAAAGCTATAACTCCCCAACTGATTGAAATAAATAACACATAAATGATGCATAAGTAGAGAAAAGTAGGTGGATTGCAGCTCTGAATGCAGTGTAGTGAAATGTTAGGATTGGCAATGACTTATTCACATTCTGTATTTGCCCTCTGTGGAATATGGATCAATTTAATTCTATAGAATAAAATTCATTTATACACTGCACCTATGAGTCCCTTGAAGTTAATTTTTAATGACTGGCAGCATGATGCTCTCTGCTAGAAGCTGCTTTGAAGTAATAAAGTCCATAGAAGTGGAGTTCATTTCTTTGCAGGCATTCAGTCCATTGCTATCTGCAATACAGCACAATTATGTACCTAACGTGGATTCTTAGTGGGGAGAAAAAGTCATACAGAGCACTCCAGGTATTAGTTTTCAGCTGTGCATATACTACATATTTGCAGGCTGAAAATGGAAAGCTCTTATGTAGTGTACTGAATTGCAATGGGAAAACATACACTTGTTTTAAAAATATACACTTTTTAAGATAAGTCATTTTAGGAGTATTATTTGTGTGCATATTTTAATCCATTGTAATACTTATAATACCTGCATAAAACATAAACCAATTAATTTTCCCTAAGCAATTGTGGGGAATACTCTGACTTTAATTTAGTAATGCTTAATAAAGGGTACTTATATTATTATATTGCCGTGTATCAATTGTATATACATTTAATTTAAAAATAACCCCCTGTTTCCTTGCATCTGCTGCTAGTTGATTTCTTTTCTCAGTTACCAGTACAGAACTGGTTATGAGTGGTGAAATGTCACTTTGTACATGTGTAAAAAGAATGAGAAAGGCACCTCTGATTCACAAGGATAAATTTTGGGAAACTGATGCTTCTGTCTGGGATCATGGAAGAAGGTTGGGTATAGAAGCACACACTTAAATACTTTTATTTCAAAGATTTCTTGGACAGCATTTGCCTAACTTAACTTAGCCATCTTGATCTAGACTAGGAGTGCTTGCCAGTCTTTACAGACAATGAATAGACACGAAAAAGGAAGTTTCAGGATGTCTAAAGAAGTATTGAATGTAACCGATGTTATTATACTTTTATATGCTAGATAAGATGGAATTATTTATTTCAGAAATTACTCATCTTTTTTCTCAGTTTTTGCTTCATGGTGTATTGGAAGGGGGTGTAATGGAATGCAAAGGGAAAAAAAAAAGAAGTTTTGAATCCATAAAATTAGAATAAGTATTGTGTTTCAGGGAAATACAATATTTCCTATATTTTTAAAATTTCTGAGCTAGTTCCAAAAAAATAGAATTTGCTTCTTGCAAACTTCAGTCTGCCTTTGACAAAAAAAAATATTGGTCAAACTCCAAGATCAAAACTTCAAAAGCTATAATCACAGGTCAAATAGCTAAACTCTCCTTGAATTTCCAAGTCTGTTCCTCTGCACAGCTCACTTACAGAGAGGATGGGTAACACAGACTGGGGGTTATGAATAAAATCGTAGATCATATGGCATTATCAAATTTGAGAAACATTAATCTATCTTTCTGTCTTTTCTTCCCCAGTGAGACACTGATTAAAAAAACCCCAAAACATAATTATAATATCAATAATAATATCAAAATAATATGAAATTAAAAACAAAGCTTTCTAACATAAACATTATCAGATTTGAAAACAGTAAAAAATAGACCAAAATTCACAGGACACAGTATTACCTTTGGCCAAATAAGATTTTAGAAGCAGAAAAATACATCTTTTTAATGATATCATGTCACTTATTTTTCATCTATAAGTTGTGTTGATTTGCTATTTTCCTTGCCTTTTGAATAAAGAAACCAAACAATCTAATTTCACTAACTCATTTTCATAGGGAACATAACACTTTGAACTCATATAAAAGAGTCAATATAAAATATACTATTTTAAAGTTTTGAAATTGTTTTAAAATATATTATTTAAAGATTTTGAAAATCTTTAGGCCCTTCTCTTTAAAATTAATTTGAATGATGTCACTTAAAAATGTCAATAGAGAGAATAGTCTTGACAAATTGATTACTTGTGATAAGTTCACCAAAGCTGCTTTCTATATTAATTTTTTCAAGCACTTTTCAAAGGCAATGAGACACATCCAGCTGTTAATAGATTAAGGAAAATATATCTGCGGAAATTTAAGAGAAAAAACCCATTAAAACTATGAGGAGTTTAGTTTGGCTGCAAAGCATGGAAAACACATTATAAATCAGCTCTTAAGTGCTTCAGTTCTTGTTGAAGCCAAACTACTAGGTGAACAGTACTGAAATGGATTTTTCTTAACTGATCAAAGTTATCCCAGGTTGGGAGAAGTTTTTCATTTGAAAATTAGATTTTACACACAGATTCTGAACAATTAAATTGTTTAGATTGTGGAAAAGCCACCCAAGGGAAATAGCTACCCATGACTGTCATTTAACCCTCATTGTAATGACTCTACACAGAACTCATTTCAGAGAACAGACTGTGCTAGATGACTATGTAAATCTTTTTTGCCAATAATTTCTGCTGTTTCATAAACTCTGCTGTATTGGCTAACAACCCAACCATTTTTAATTCAAACATGCGAGGGTTTATTAATCTATCCAATATCTTTGTATAAACATGATTTCCCAAAGATGTGTACAATAGAAATGTAATCACTTGTATAATATCCAAAAAACCCCCTTAATTCTTATGCTGTGAAGATGGTAAATATTAAAGACAATTTTAATTTTGGAATTGCAGTGGGTAAGTGTGCATTATCACACAATACTAAAGGTCAAAATCTTCTCAGAGTACTTAAATTTAAAAATGTGTTAGAATTTGAGCTGTGTCGAACAAGGATGAAACAGGTGTTTTTGACTTCACTTCTCACTTGAAACTCCAAAAGTACAAATTAGCCTTGAGTTTTTAAGCCACCTCCTAAATTGTGTCTTCCTATCCACGTGGTTTTAATAGCTTGCTGTTGTTTAACCACAGTAGGGAGCTCAGTCCCACACAGGGCCCTCTATCCCAGGCCAACCCAGTACACAGCCTTACATAACATATCTACTTCCCCTCAACTCTCACCGCCTTTTTTTTAGAAACAACCTTGATAACAAAGAGACAATGTCAGTGAAGGAAAAGGCACACGTATAATTTATCTGGACTTCTGTAAAGCCTTTGAAACAGTCCCCCCCAACATCCCTCTCTATCATCAGTCCAGACCAGGACCAGTGTTACCTAATATCTTAACTAATTACATAAACGAAGGAATTGAGTTCACCCTCATTTCACCATTGTGAGAAGGTGAAATATGTGTTCAGATTTCATCACAGATTAATTTTCTTACTCACTACATTCCTTACATCTCCTAAGAAGAGTAAAACAGAAGTATTGCATTCTTTACTTCCTTTGTAAAAGGAGTAATTCAATATTTATGTTTTGCAGTTGTTTATTTTCTTTTTCTGAAAAGATTTTTTTCTGCCTATAAGAATTATAAGGAAGAAAACCCAACAATATCAGCTACAGAAAGCAGCTACCTTTATATCCCTATTCTTAAGTTTGAAGCTCTTATCAGATCTCAATTTGTTTCTAACAGATGTAGGATTATGTTACATTGCACTTATTGATCTTAACAACTTTTATATGCAAGTACTGCTTGGTTCATGACATTCAAAGGCATTGGTTAATTTTGATAAAAGGCAATGAAAAATTCTCTTTGTATTGGATCAAAATTATGCATAGTGACACTTCCATATGGCTTTAAGTTTCTTTGTATTACTTGTGAAAATTTAATAACGCTGATAATATTAGGGATGGGATCCAACAGCCAGCCGAGTGCAGGCAGATTAAGGTTTAGGTCTTGAGCATCTATTGTCACAAGTGTCCCTGTAGCCCAGTGTGAAAGGCAGACATACCTTGATGTGGGACAGTTTAGCCTAGAGAAGGCTTAGGGGGGAATGTGTCAATGTATATAAATATCTGAAGAGAGGGTGAAAGGCTCATTTCAGTGCTGCTCAGTGACAGCACAGGAAGCAATAGGCACAAATGTGCCATATAAATATCAGTAAACATCTACTGTGAGTGACAGCACAGGTTGCCCAGGGGGGTTATGGAGTTTTCATCACTAGCTGGAGTTATTCAAAATTTATCTGCATGAGGTCCTGGGTAACAACTGGCTCTAGGCTGACCTGCATGATAAGGGGATAGCCAGATGACCAGCAGAGGTCTCTTCCATGCTGTGAATCTGTGAGATTCTCTGAAAACCTCAGTATTTCAAGCAAAGACAAGAAATAGCTAAGTGTGACAAAGAAATACCTAAACTTGGAACTTTAATTAAAAAAAAACCTAACAGTATAAAGTGATAGTAGCAAGAGAGAAAAACAAAAAATCATCCTAAAATACTCCCAAGATTCTTTTGCTATATTTTGGTAGTTATTGTAAATAGAGTAATGCAAAAAGTTCCCAAACACTGGTATAAAAACACTTTTGGCAATAAATGAATGCTGGAATGCTGAAACTACGTCTTGACAAAATAAATTATTTTGTTTCTCTTAAAGATTATTTTATTTCTGAAATATCATTTAGATTTGACAGTAGTTGACAGTTTAATATAAATTCCTTAAATCTATTGTGTTTGGCAGGAAGAAAAAAAAAAGGGTTCTGTTTAATGATAATACATAATTTCTATGGTTTAAATTATTGTGAAATATAAATAATTGCAAGCTGCGATAAACAATAGTACTACATGCTTGACACATAGACTTTCCTGGGAAAAGGTGTAAACCTCCATTATTTGTGGGGTTTTTCAAATTTTTTCCTGGTTTTTGTTTTGTTTTATTTGCCTCTTTTTTTTGTTTGGTTTTTTTTTTTTTTTTTTTTTTTTTTTGTTGTTGTTGTTGTTGTTGTTGTTCTTTTGCTTTGGGTATTTTTTTTTTTTTCTCTGCCAGGAAGTTTTTAAAAATAATGGAAGTATTTTGTGGGGTAATCATTGTGTACTGACCAGCTACTCCATGAATAAAAAAGAAGCCTTTTCTTGAACATCAGGAGATATTTTTTACTATATAATTGTGAAACAAGGCTACATTTATTATGCTGTGTTGCATCCAAATACAAGGTGATAATTTATCGCTAGGCATTTTCATTTTTGTGAGTTGAAAACCAAAAGATGTCCAGAAAAGAGAAACTAAAAGAGGATAATGAAATTATGGAAAATTTTTCTTCATATTTTAACATTTTTCTTAATTAATTCAGCCATGTTTCCCAATCATGCCACATACTTGCAATAAAATTTTCGCTTTCCTCCTGCACCTGGTTCCTTTTCATTTGTTGCTGCATTGACTTTCAGGTGTTTTTAGAAGAAAATAAGCTTATACTTAATTTCTTCTAATAAATTTTTAACATGGTGAATTTTGATCAAATTTTACAGAAATATAGGAAATTGAAAGCATGTTATATTTTATGATATCACAAAAGCATTGAGTAAGTAAAGAAGAGTGACCTTTTTTACTGTATTTGCAGAAATAAAGGCTAAGCATTATGTCCAACTACACTGAACACCAGGAACCCTGCAGGGTAGGGCATCATTACAGACATCAGAACCACAGGAAAAATCTAATCACTTGTTGTGTCATAGATGTTAGGAGTGTATCCAGCCCCAAGGCGAGATTCAAAGTCACTTGGGGATATAAGCAAGGCAACTAGGTGATTTTAATTTCACTGCTGGCAAAGCAGATTTGCTTTTCTCAGAATTCATCGCTAGTTTATGATACTGAAGCACCACTTTAGTTTTGCCAATCTTAAATACACAGTTTCTTTTCCATTCTAAGTCAGTCAACATGTTAAACTTTCTACAAGTAGCTAAACTGAAAAACCAAAGCAAAGAAAAACAAGATCACATTTTCACTACTGAATAATGTATCCACTTTAATTTTGGCAGCTGATATATCTTATGAGAACTCACATTTGTGTCTCCATTTTTCACAGTTTCTGCAAAAACTATTTCCTGCAAACCTTACTGATCAGACTCTCCACAGCATTATTTTTGGCCATCAAGAAAAGCAATGTGATCTGTCAAAAAAGTAAGTTATTACATGGTATGAACTCTTCATTGCATAGTTTCATCCGTTTTCAGTCCTCCATATATATTTTTAAATACATGTTGATATATTTGTTTTATGTTAGCAAGATAAAGAGGAAAGTTCCACTTCCACAGCATTGCTGGCTCAAAGCTCTCCAATCTTCCAAAACTATTGAAAAGACAGGGCAAAAATGCACAAATAATAGAATTCTTAGAAGTGATACACATTGATACACCATTAATTGAGAATGGCTTCATATACTTTAAACTTTTTAATTGTGCAAATCAGGGAAACATCTTTCTTCATGACATTTCATTATCAATCATCACATACCAAATAAACATTAAGAAAAAATGAAGCCTAAGACTTGCAGTTTTACTGCTGATAATACATCTAAAAACTTAAAAATAGTTTCTGTTTTCTCACCAATTATGAGTAATGTTGGTTATAAAGTTTATTCTGAAAAGGCTTTTATGGAATGTAAAAAAATAGTATTTTAAGGTTAGGTTCAGTCTTTCATGTTTAAGTCATGATATTAAAGAAATAACTCTATTTCTGAAGTATAAAAATGCACAGCTATACTCTTAAAAAAGAGCCAGATATGGCCATGTAAAAAGTGTCAGTAAGTAATGACTGAATTCTCACAAACTCATTTCTGTAACACACATAATAATAAGATAGAGAAACAATTAGAAGAAACAACAACCCAACACCATGAACTGTGAATCGCTAACTTAATGTCTGTTTCAGAGGACTGGAATGTGTTACCAATAATTAAAGGTATTGTGCAATGCTATTTGCAACTTCTGTATGCAACATTTAGAACACAAATCATGATCTGAAATGACAAGTTCCCAGATGGTATGGCAGAACATATTGACCAGCCAGATGAATAGAAACAGGTTTGGAGCATGTAAGAGGAGCTTTATATGGAATAATAATCTTTATTATAAATTATTTTCAGGTAATTGTGCATGAATCAGACATTGTCTGTATAGGAATAGATATTATTGTCATCCTCCTTTTTGTGAACAAAATACAAAATAACCTTGAGTAGTCCTTTGTCATAACATAACTGTGATTTGTAATGTCTCACTCAGGTTTCTTTCATACCCTAAATGTTTAACTCCTGAAGTTTCAAAAAGACCCAACCAAACAAAAAAACCCCTTCAGAATCTCAAGAACAAGAGTACACTGAAGACTTGACTATAGCGGAAACTCTTCACAGACAATAGTGAAAGTTTTACCTTACACTTACCTAAATGCATCGTTGCTTCTATCATAAAATTGAATGGGAAATTATAAAAGGAAAATAAAATTTGATATAAAGAGAGAGATCCAGTAAAGTAAAAAAAGAATAGAGTAATAAAATGTTCACGGATTGGAATGTAAGCTATAAAACATCTAGTCTCAACCACACCTGACATGGGCAGGGACCAGGTTGCTTGAGGCTTTTGTTCAACTCAGGTTTGAACATTGCCAGGGTTGGGGCATCCACACCTTGTCTGGCAACCTATTCCAGTGTCTTACCATCTTCAAAGTGAAAAATTTCTTCCTACTATCTGCTAAATTTTCTTTTTCAGCCCATTCTACTATCTGTATAATTCCTGAACTAGAGCTCCTCTCTATCTTTCCAGTAGGCCCCCTTCAGATACTGGAAGGTTGCCATGAGATCTAGACACAACCTTCTCCAGACTGATCAGCCCCAACTTTTTCAGACTCTCTTTGCAGGGGAGGTGCTTCGGTCCTCTTGCCAACTTTGTGGCCTCTTGGACTTGCTCCAGAACAGTTCCATGTCCTTAGGCTGGGGACAGCAGAACAGTACACAGTACTGCAAGTGGGATCTCAGGAATAGAGGGGGACAATCACCTCCCTTGACACACTGGCCACACTCCTTTTGGTGCAGCCCAGGACAGCACTGACTTTCTGGGCTGTGAGCGCACACTGCCGGCTCATGTTGAGTTTTTCTTTAGCCATCATCCCCAAGTCCTTCTCTGCAGGGTGTCTCTCAGTCACTTCTCTGCCCAGCCTGTAGGTGTGTCTGGGATTGCCATGACTCAGGTGTAGGACCTTGCACTTTGTTAAACTTTGTGAGCTTCACACAGGCCCACCTTTTATGCCTGTCAAGGTCCCCATGGATGGCATCCCTTTGCTCCAGCTCCTCCTCACAGCTTGGCGCGATCAGAAAATTTCCTGAGGGTGTCAGACCAGTATTCTTTGGAGGTGGGCAACAATGGAAAAAACAGTTCATTACCGAAAATCTTTCCAGAAAAATTTTAAGAAATATGAGTAGAGTCATTGATTAAGTACATGACTGCTAAAAAATAAAAATAATATTTGCAAATGTAGAAGCATATAGTATTTAACAGAGATTAGAATTATAAAGCATGACAGCTGCACTCAAAACTGAAAATTAATGTCTGGTACACAGAATTGAAATGCAATAGCTGTGTAAAATTCAGATCTGTTGAAGTAGTCAACCTAACCTTTTTCCCAATGAAAAGTAGAAACCTTATGATAAAAGGCATTCAGGAGTTCCTGAACTAGAGTAATGTCCAAACCAGATTCTTATTTTTTTTAACAATTATTGATAATTCTCTCTTTCTGTAATTGTAGGAATTAAGCTTTTATGGCAAAAAATTAAAAACAGGTAATAGCATACTTGAAAATCCTTGGCATACATAAATCAGTAGCAAAAAAATATTCCTTTAACAATATGAATTGAAAAGTATAAAATAAATTCCTTATGAATCAGAAGGTGTAAAAGTATCAACTAAAATGTTGGGTTTTAAATAACAGGTGACTATACCCTCAAGGAATTATTATGGTAAAAATAGCTTAAAAGATAATCAATACTAGTTGTGTGGAAAAGTACTGATTTTTCTACGTTTTCCACAATATTTTAGTGAATTAAAACATGAATAAACCGTTTACAATTCTGGAAATTTCTTATTTAGACTTCTTCAAATTGGTATAATTTTTGCCAATTCTGTGAATATTTATGCTCTTGATTCCAACAAGTGATCATATATATATAATATATATAAATAACTATATAATAAATAAATATGTAATGAATAAATACAGGGGGCATCTAGAAGCCAAATTTCTTTCTAAGAAGAATTTCAGTGTCTGCTCTAGCTAAAATGAAGAAATAGGTATCAAAGACCACAAAGATACAACCAGTCATGATCTGTCTGCTTTGACTGGGAGTCTGTCTTGATTAAGGTTTTGATCACAGCACTGCACATCTAAGATAGATGAGGTTACATTTTTCACTCATGCAGACTTTTGCAGACATTTTTTTGAATGCTTTCACACTTGCAAATTTTGAAGCAGAATTTAGCTCTCACAGATTAAACAGCTGAATCAAGAACACAGTGACAGATTTTAAGCACTTGACAGCATGCTGCTGCTGCGGAGAAATTCTCATAAAAGCGGTCAACCTGCAAAGGCAATAACTGAAAATTCCATAGAGCAAGACACGGCCATGAATGCTACCAAAACTTAAGTTTCTTTTTAAGATTAGAATATTGAAAACTAAAGCCTCAAAGCAGTTCTTATTGATAAAAAATAAAAATAAAACAATTGTTTTCCTCATAGCAGAATAGAGAAGTGATTTCAGTGAAATCTTTATTTGCTATATTAAGAGAAGATCCAACCAGTCATAATTGTTATATACTTGATGTTAACACATTTGCAAGGTAAGTGTCATTGGACAAGCAAGCTTGGCAGATGCAACTTTTTTTTTTTCAAAGTACTCCTGAGGAAACACTGTTGTAAGATGGAATTTTCTGCTTATACATTTTCAGGATCCAGTGAACCCTCTGAAGTCTTTTTGAATGCAAATATTTCTCAGGGTTTTTCCTCCCTGGACCTCTTGTGCGTTCACATTCAATTGTTAGTTGTGCAATGACACATTCCTCCTGAGGTCAAATTTACCCTTTTCAGAAGGGGCTGTGTTGCTCATACCAGGACTGCTGGCACATATATGACCTATCTGTAAGCAAAGCTATTATAATAACCTTCCAGTGCTGACAGAGTTATGAAATGCAGTAAGAATTTCATAGTTGCTGTATTTCTTCACTTTACTCCAAGGCCTAATTAGCTAGATTTACCTACTTTTGAATTTTCGCTATTATTAATGGAGTGGAAAGTGTTTGATGGAAGACTTTTCAGAAACATTCAATTTTTACTTCAGGGAAAAAAGCCCATGTTTTTCTACCCTAGCCAATATAAATAACTAGGAGATTGACATTTTCTTGTCACTCTTGTTACTCTTGTACACCCAGAAGATTTAACCTCTTTTAGGTTATATAAACATACAGATAGAAAAAACATATTCAACAGTTGCTAAAAGAATAAACAGTAAAGCATAAAATACCAAAGGGAATCAAAAAATGGAGAAAGGCAGCCATCTTTGTAAAGAAAAGAGTATAAAGGCTATTTAACAGAACCTCTAGCTTATATCTATCTATCCATCTGTCTAAATATATATGTGTTTGCAGATGTGTCTTTGCGAGTGCAGCTGAATAAGATGTGCTCCAGGAAAAACAGGTAAAATATTCCAACAAAAGGTGGGCAGTCAGTCCTCATGACCAGACCAGAGTGAGTCTAAAGGACCTGCTACTCCTAAAATCTGCTGGCATCAGGTCCCCGACTCCTGACCTTCACACTTAGTCTAAAGCAGAATCAAAGTGGAAACACAGACAAAACACTTGAGAAGCATGAGGGTCTGGTAAGTGGTGTGGAATAAATGAGTTGGGGGAAAAGTAAAATACGGAGGGCAGAACTGGGAATACAGCAAGCCTCAACATGCTGCGTTCCACTAAAGGACATTGTATTTTGAAGGATGAGTGATATAGTCTCTTAATGATGATGGTTATTGATTTTGATAGTTTTGTATGTTTATTGGATGATAAAAACATTTCAGACAAAAGGATTTTTATTAGGCCAGATCCTACTTAGGTGAAATTCTATTTTCTCTGCAGGATCAAAAAAATTAATTCTGCTACATCAGATTAAGCACATGCATATGTGTAGGGTCAGGAGTCAGGTTTTTTTCTGAAGATGACCACAATTTTAAACCTGTGTTTATGACAACAGTGGCAGCAAAGTTCAATTTTTATTCTTTTAAAGATTCTTCAGTGATAAGTATCACTAACAGAATTGCTTTGTAATTTTGTCTGGACTATTTAAAGCATTGGAAAAGTCATTAAAATAGATATAGTATGTTAAAATAAATAATGAATTTACTTTTTTTACAGGAACACAGTACAAGTTATTACACAGTTCAAGGAGAAACATAATAACCAAATATATAATAAACTGATGCAATGGACATAGAAATAATTATTCTTTACGTCCATAGAACAAGAAATATAATCTGCAGAAAAATTCATTTATGATCCATTTGGGGGAAAAGAAATAAAGAAAGCTAACAGAGGAACTATTTGAACACTGTAATGGATCTGTCATTACTTTATAATCAATTTGGACAAAATTTAGGCCATTTCTCTATGAGAAAGGTATAGTAGAACCTTGTTTAGAGAAAAGAAATTAAACAAACTCAGTAGGAAACTTCCAGCTCCAATTACTTCCAATTTACAAACCCAGGAAATCTGTACCTCACATTCCAGTGCCATACCTACCTATGTAATACTTGTAATTTTGAACTTTTCATTTTTTCTTTTATTATTTCTGACAGAAAAACACCAAAAGTATTTTTTTCTCACTATAAAACAACATGAGAAAACTTGAAATCTCAGTTTAATGTCACCTAATTTCACAACAATTTCCTATTTCAGCTAAAGGGTAAATAAAAAATCTTTGCTATTATTAAAATGATACATCACCTTTACTTTTAGTGCAATAAAAGTCCTAGCTACTACAACATTAAAAATAATTATGAATAGGCTTTAGGTCTGATCAGGACCAAGTGAGTTAGATATCAAGAATTTGAATTTTCAGTATTTATAACATTATTCAAAATGTTTTTTGGGAGTTTTTTGTTTGTTTGTTTTGTGGTTAATTTTCAATATGCAATAAGAGTGCTTATTTTTTTTCTTCCTAAATCAACACCTACTTCATATCGATTTGTTCCTATTAATCAGTAATCTCCTACAAACTGTGTATAGGAGTCAGAACAGTTCTGATGTTTAATGTTATGTTTATATATTCCTAGCTTGATGGGAGACCTTAAAAAGAACGACAATGGGATTTTAAATTAAGGAATCTGAAAGTAAGGCATGCTAGAGTTACTGCTCTTCTTGGTCCACTCATTCCAAGACATGAAATTATACAAAACACCCATCATTAAAATAAAAAACTTATAAATAAAATAATATGAATACTATTGCACATCTTGTTGCTTTTAATAATCCAAATTGATATCTTGAAGTGTAGTATAATTTTTTCCTTTTAAAGTAATTATATATTCAGATTTATATAAATTCACATACTGAATCAACCTTAATCTAGGCATATGTTTACAATATTTTTTCATATTCATGAGGATTTTTAAAGAGTAGAGAAAGCAGCAAATCTTTCTTAATTGTTTTTAACCCACAAAAGCCCCCAAAAGACTCCCAGCCTCAAAACTTTAAAGGAAAGAATATAAAATATTTTCTGTCCATTATTAGCATAAATGGATTGCAGGAACTTGTGCAGTGGTTACCAATCTACCTAAGCCTCCCCATGTTCACACTGAGTCTTCTAGAACATTACCAGATATCCTTGAATTGTTGCCATAAAGATTCTGGCAAAATTAATCAGGGAAGTTATTTTTTCAAAATATTACTAGTCTAGGAGCTGTCATGTAAATGATGGGATTATTAGTTGTGTTATACATGTCAACAGCAACTAAACCCAAACAACCCACCCCCTCAAAAAAAATATCTGCCATAATGACACAAAAAACCTGATGCAGCCAAACCTCTCAAGCATCACAGAAACTGAAAAAAACAGCACATTTCATTACTTCCCAAGGAATCTAACACATTCCATCTGCTCTCATTTAAAATTAATTTAAGACTGTGAAATGATTAATTGAGAATTACCTATGGACTCATGGCAGTGGAACTGCAGCTCTTTACAAGCAGAAAATAGAAACAGAAAATGTTTTCTCATACAATTTAAATTATTCATGGTCCATCTTTATGGTTCCTTCATACACATGTATTTCCAATTTTTTTTTTTTTTTAGGCAATAATATATGGGGTGTGGGAAAGGGAGGAGGAGGAAAGTGAAAAGAAAGATCAATTTTTTTTTTATAAGCTGTTCCACAGAGTGTTATTTCATTCAGGTCTCTGAGACAATATTACTATACGAAGTGCAAATCTTTATATATATAGTTTTCTTTTGTGTCAATTTAATATACTTGGCTTAAAAAATTTTCAAGTGACCTTAGCAGTAAAATTCAGAAAAAAACATAAAATATACAACTCTTGCTGTAGACATTTCTTACTAATTAATGTATTTTTAAGACACTTTGTAATGGACTGTATACTCCCACATACCACCTGCAGGATTTAGACTAGTCAGAAATCCTTTCTTCTTTACAACTACAATATTGACTCTTATATTATTTACGGGGTTTATTGAAAAGGGTCTCCCTGAATTGTAGTATGCAATGTTATTCAACTAACATGATAACACCTGGCATAAAAAATATTAACTCTTTGGGTTTTTGAACTTTTCCTTTTTTTAATATCTTCTCATCAGTAATATTTGGGATGTGAAATCTTTCTATAAAAGTAGTGGCAACCATGACAATTCAAGGCCAGGTTAGATGAGGACCTGAGCTACCTGATCTAGTGGGTGGAATGGCTTCCCATGGCAGGGGAAAGGTTGGAACTAGATGTTCTTTAAGGCCCTGTCCAACCCAAACTATTTTGTGACTGTGTGGTTGCATGCTCCCTTACATTCTTCTGTTCAGACTGTAAAACAGAAAATAGTGTGAAAGCAAACCTCTCCTGAAAACTGAAATCAGTTGTCTTTGTATGACCATAGTTTCATCTCTAAAAGCAAAGCAACAGTAGGAACTTCTATTATATTGGAAATTCAGATTTAAATAGATATATCATGGACCACTGCATGGGATTGAGTTTAAAAATCATATTAATTTCTACAAAAGCTCACTGCAATACAGAAGGTGGCTACTTCAAAGTTGGGTGTTACACACCAGGTTACAGAGCAAAGTCCAGCTGATAACATGCATCATCCAGTTTTAAATCAGCAATATGTATACTCATGGTTATAACTTTGTTCTTGAAATGGTATGTCAAGCAGAATCTCTAAAGGAGTAACTTTGCATGAAATAGATTGACTTCATTACAGGGACTGTAAATATAAAAATGCATATTTAGGACATTTTAAAGCTTTGTAACTGGAAGATTAGAAAGACTGTAAGAAACCAAGCTGATGAGTGATCAATGCTTATGAATAATAAGGATAGTGTATGAACGTGTCTGTAATTAACATTTATATGATTTAATATGGTCACACATGTATTAATGGACACACTTCAAATACCAGAGACAGAAGAAGAAGTTTTAGATGCATTAAATCCATCAGTTATGGACTGGAAATATAAACATCCAGTTGTCATTCACAGAGGCACCAATGGGACAGGAAGCCTGTCGCACATTTCTGTAAGATGAAGATAAGTAAATAAGCCACAGTGATGGAGATAAGCAGCTTTGATTTCTGGAGGGCTTTCTTCAGTACAAAAAAAGGTATTGAGAAGCAGTTTGTTGAAAGATAAAGCATAATTAGATAAAAAAGCAGAAAAATAACCCCAAGCTTGATGCAATTTATAGCTTAACTGAATTCTGAAGAACTTTTCAAATGAAAGACCTTATTTCACAAGTGATGAGCACTTCTGTACTGAATAATACTTACCCTTATTTAGACAACATTTTAATTAACTTGTTTTCATAACATGAGCAAAAATTAGGATTGCTAATTACTCTGAATTAACAAAAGCAATTAATGTATCCATAATATACAGTAACTCAGGGGAAATTGCTGAAAACTTTTTACTTTGAATTTTGGAATTAAGAAGACTAGGTGCAAATTTTCCATTTTCTGACACCTTGCATAAGTATATTATGGTAAGCCTATAATAATGTTTCCTATTAATTAATTATGGTAATAATTTGTATCAAGTTCTACCCTCAGTTAGTTCAATGATGAAGAACTTAACCTTGCTGCTGCAGGATCAGGGATTGGCCATAAACCATAAATCCTAGTGAAACTAATGAGGATTAGATATCTAAGTACCTTCTGCGAGGTGTTGTAAAGATTCAGATCATGTCTACTTGGAGAAAAGGAGTATGGTACAAAACTTTGAGTTACAATACAGAGCACTAGGCAGATGTGTTGGCTTATCTATCTGAACTATCATGGTAGTGAATAAAAATTAAAAAGTTCATCCTGCACTCTGTAGGATAAAGAAAGGAAAACTTTGAAAAGAAGAAAAAAAAAAAAACAAACCAAAACAAAACAAAGAAATGTGAAACAATGTATTTTGTGAGACTAAACAGCCCTGCCTCTTCTGGGGAACAGTTGACTGCTCATCCTGTCATTCATCCCTCCTGTGCTCTAGAAAGTGAGGGTAGCCTACCCTGCCATTGCTGACAAGCAATACTTTATGTAGAAGACAAATCAGGACCTTGATTAACAGAGTAAAAGACACTGTGTCACACACAGCTCATTATCTGAAAAAAATATTTTTAAGGAAACTGAAAAAACTACCAAATGTGACTTTAAAAAAAAAAAAAGCAATGATGTAACAAAACCAATGCAGAGCTGTTTATTTAAATTACCAGTTGTAATTATTTCACACATTAAAGTCTTTAGTTTGGGATAATATTACTATGACAGTTAGACCTAAACTCATTAGAGTGTATTCAATTTAATTTAAAAGATAAAAGTATGAAGTAGAACATATTTGCTGCCAATACTTTAAGGAAATCAGACTAGTGAACTAGCAAAAGTCACTGGGAATGCAGACAGAGCAGTCTGTTGAACTACTAAACCACTCCTGACAGCATCTGCTCCTTCCCCAGGTGCAGAGAGAACATTTTATTTATTCTAAGTTTTCTGAGTAGATCAATTCATTGACTAGTTCTTTCTGATTTTAGGAACCAAATCAAGAAGAAAAAGAAGTAAGGTAATTTGTAGATTATTCATGCAGACTGAGAGAGCAAAAATGATACATACTGGTTCAAAAACCTTAGGATAAAGTAACCAGAACTGTTATTTGATCCTCCATTAATAATCTAAACATACAATCAGAAAAACTGAAAACAGCTGCATTTTTACCAAGTTCTTTAATCCTAAAAGACAATAATCTTCTCCTGAAATATATTTTTCCTTGCATATTTCAAGAACTTTCTATGCATTTTCTCTCTAGTCTGTTTCTGAACTTTGAAAATAGATTTTTCCTCCCCTGTAAAAAAGAGTTTCTGCTTTTAATACTAAAAACTTGTGAATGATATTGATACCATTTCTTCACTGAAGCCCCTGGCAAAGATCCCAATGAATAACAGTGATAGGGCAAGATTGATTTCAAGAGTTTCTAAGTAATTTATTGAAACGTGAAACTGCTGATGCAAAAATGTCATATAAATTTTTAACTGCAGTATTAGGAAAGGAAGAAAAGTTCCATATTCCAGAAAAAGACACAAATTTCACAGGAAAAAAGAAAAAAAACATGGAGTTGGAATGAGGATCAAACCAGGATGAATAGTCTCACTCTTTGAAAGGTGCCAAAATACCCAAGCCAAATGGAACTTTAATCTGAAGTGAGCAGGAAAAAAAATAGGCAACTCTTAGAAGTATATCCAAAAACCTGTTGAGAGCTGGAAAAATAATGTTAGCAGAGAAAGTTAAATGCTGTCACAGTTTGTATAAAGTGATTTAACATGGCTCTAGTAAAATAGTCTCAGATGACTAATAACCTTCACTGCAGTACACAGAATACAAACTTTGATCTGGTACAACCTGAAAACACTGAGCTTTGACATTAATTAAGGGTATTTAGAGTTGATCTTTAATAAAGAAATTTACTAAAATGAAATATAATGGAGAAGAGGTTATTTTATTTAGATACCAAAAAGAACTGGGAAGATAAAAGCTATGAATATCCCTTAGAGTAACTTCCTTTTAGAGAAAATTTTGGTATGATAAAACCCCAAGGATCCATAAATAATGTTGATTTGTGAAAGAGTCAGTAAGAGAGAAATACAGTGTGCCTGAGAAGGTAAGAAACTGCAAATATTGAGACTACTATGATAAGGAGTAGTTGAAAATGAAGAAACTTGTAATGAAAATATAGGTAAGGAGTATTGTACTGATTCAGGAATTTGTGCTAGTAGAGTCAAATCTGGTTGTTTTCCCTTTTTCCAGAGCACATTAAGTGCAGTCAAGAGTCTAGTTAAAAGCAATGTGTGTGTGCAGCATGTGCTTCTTTGTTAACAAAGATTTTTTCTGTACAAAACAGTGGACTTATACCAGTGCAACAACAAGGATACTTAGCATTGCAAGGTATTTAGGTTTGAATACTATTGGTGTTTTTATTATAAAACTGAAAATCAAAATCAATTTGATATATACATGGCAACATACATGATCACAGCAATGACATTGTGCTTTATCTATTTCCATTATATTTATATTGTATATTTCATTGCACTCTATGTTTGATACAGCTTCATTTTTACTATTGTGGTAGCTGTAATTTTTTCTACCTTCTTAAAAGGAGATATTTCAACTATGACATATATTCTTGAACACCACTGGTAGACTTTGTTATGTTTTTTTTCCCAGCTACTTATATTGTAACTTGTATCAGAAATGGTCAGCCTCCCACTGTCCACATCTGCTTTCAATTCACAAGCAGTTGGTGTAAGTCATGCATCATCAGCATTTTGCTTGCTTGCCTTTCTGTATCATTTGGGAAGCCATTATATCAAGTAATAGAAGCAGAAAATAGGTACACTCCCTCTTTAAATTTTCAGCAGGGTTTCTGCTTTTTGTAACTTCTGCAAATTGCACCATTAAATTGCATATGTTGGCCTGTTGGGTGCCCCTAATTAAATAAATAAGGAAAAGCACACAAAAACTTCAAGAACTGACTATCTTACTAAAACTTCCAGTGAAGAAAATGAGCTTACCAACTTTTTTTTTTTTGTCTCTGTTCAAAAACTGGTAAGCTATACACAGTTTATCATGCCAATTATATTTAGTGACACAAGGCCACACTGCATATAACAAACACAAAAATCCATTTAGCTCATATAGATTCTTCTTCAAACATGTGAGTTCAAAACTAACACAGTAATTTCAAATAATTCTTGAAGAGAGAAGGTACATTTCCTCAAGAGAAGAAAAAATAGAACTAATAATAAAATGGGCAAAATTAGTAAAGTATTGACCTAGTTTCAGCCAGCATATAGTTTATGTTCTTCTTGCTAGAGATACAGTGCTGTGTTTTGAATTTTGTAAGAGAATAATGTTGACATCACACTGATGTTTTAGTTGATCCTAAGTAGTGCTTGCTCTAAATCAAGGGGTTTTAAGCTCCCTATGTTCTCCCAGAAAACAGCACAAGAAGCCAGGAGGGAGCATGGTTGGGACAGCTGAAGTGAACTGGCCAAAGGGAAATTCCATTCCATAGGAGCAGCCTGCTCAGTGAATAAAACGGAGACAGCCGTCGGTAATGGGGCAGTCGCTGCTTGGGGGCAGAGCGGGCATCAGCCAGCATGAGGTGAACAACTGTGCTGAGCATCACTTGCTGGTTTTGTTCCTCAATCTCCCTCTCCTTTTCATTACAATGATGTTAATATTGTTTTTTTTATTATTATTGTTATAATTTTACTTTTTGTCCCCCAATTATTGTACTGTCTTTCTCTCAAGCAATATGTTTGACCTTTTTCTGATTTTGCTCCTCGCCCCTGTGAAGGGGCAGGGGAGTGAGTGAATGAGTGAGTGATGGTTTGTTGTCAGTTGGGGTTAAATTATGATAATTATGGATTTGCTTATGTATCTCTTTTAAAAGTTTATTTTTCAATATATCTAGATTGCTCAAAACTCATAAAGAAACAACACAAATTTAAACTCTGTAGGAAAAAACATTGTACATTGAACAATTCCCTGATACAATATCATATACAGTATATTTGCTTTTATTTGAACAGGAGCCAAGGAATACTGGAACCTGTGTGTATTTTCCTTCTTTTTGTGAGACCAGAGAAAATTGACCTCTAAAATATAGTCATAGAGAGGTATTTATTTGGCTCATATGTACATATTTGCTGAAGTAAAGTTCAGTAGGTAACAGTGATCCATTTGGAGTCCTGGGACAGATGGGGGAAAGTGGCGTGAAAGGCAGAGCCATCAGCACTGAACCATACTGCTTTATGGTCAGCAAAATTTGAGCTCTGATAACTTTTTTACAGCACTACAGCAACATTCCTGGAGATTGCCCATAGAGAAATTGGAAATTAGAATCTTGAAAGAAATTATAAATTAACATGGTGGGAATCAGTATTCAAATTGCCAATATTTCATTCTTTATTCCTGTTTCAAGTCAGGAAAGAAAAACATATTTCTTCCCAACAGTAATCTGAAAAAAAATTTTGAGTGAAATGTCATGAAATTCACAGTTTCTCTGGTTCCTTAATTTGAAGCAAGCCAATCCTCTGTGTAGGTTTTGCAGTGCTTTATTCTGTCTGAGTTGACTGAAAATTCTATATAGAAGGCAAAGCTGTGGCCTTAAAGGTGATCTAATTCTCTCACCAAAGTCTTTGACCAGCAGTGCTTGCCCACTCCCATCTCTTGAGTGGGCAAGCACTGCTGTAACAGATTATTGTTCTTATTCATGTCACATATCTGCTTGGCCTCAATGAAGACTTCTCAAATAGTAGAAAGAAATGCATATTTTATAAAAAGAAGCATCTATATATTTCTGCATATCTATCCTTAAATAGACAAAGAGCACCTCAGAAGAAAGTATTGCTTACCGTTGACAACTAAAGTTCAACTGATTAGTTGAGGCTAATAGAAATATAAATTTAGGCAAAATTAGAGGTGTGACTAGAAGGATCTCCCAGACATGTTCTATTTGTGCACAAAATGAAAACAAACTTGTATAAATTACCAGTTCCCTTTTCTTTTCCCATACTTACCTTGAAGGTAAATTATGCAAATTATTTGTAAGGTTTTAATACCTCTTCTTGCTTTTTTTTTTTTCTCCCTAGAACATTTAGTTTATATTTAAAATGTATTGACTCCTATTTTCTACCACCTATTTAAAAAGCTTCACTCCTGGAAAAATAAAAATCAACCCAACCCAACAAAACAATATCCACCAAATCCTAACCAATCTGAAATTCTGCAAATTAAAGCACCTTTAACACAATGAACCATAAATCTATGTGTGCTTAAGTATGGCTGAGAGTCTGAAATATGAGAATAGGCATGCTTAGGCCATGGCATTAAAAGCCCTCTAGTCCTAATATTCAAGTAGAATTAATTGTCCGTGCAATCAATAAAAACTGTGTATCACAATTCTTGTTTTTTCTTGCATGTTTTGTGATAAATTTTTTCTAGTTTATTAAACACTTTTATCACAACTTTCTGAAGGCTACACTATATATACTGGCTATAAATAATACATTAGTCACAATATTGTCATTGTTTTCATGTATTGTTTTTGAGACCCTTAATATATGTCCTTTTCATTTTAGGATGCAACATATTCCTAATAATGATAATATACCTGCAATCAAAATAGTTTTGAATTATTGAGTTTAATGGAGTTTAACTCTTTTGATATTGGGTTCATGATAAGATCAAATAAATGTACAATTTTACATAATTAAAAATGCATTCTAAATGTTACTTCTGTTTGGGTGGATTTTGTGGTTAGGTTTTTTTTTTCAAGACTACTTTTTATGAGGTCATTTACAGACATAATCATGAGTAAATGTGACTTCTTTTATAGCTAAGGCAAATGAAGCATGTCTTCAATTAGAAACTTTTGAAAATGTACTGTGGTAGCCTACTGAGAACGGAATTGCTTTTCTTCACAGCTTCACACCCACTCCTCTTTAGAAGATCATGGCTGTAGATAAGTGCAATATCCTTCTCTTCAAGTATTTTCAGCTACTGGGTGCTTCAAATTGCCTACCTTAAGTGTAGTTTGGGATATTTCATAAACACATATGTACTGGCTTGAATTTAGATATTCAAATTACTTTTCCTAAGTTTTCCTGTTAAGTGTAATTAAGTAAATATAACTGTTTATGTAGACATAACTATCGATTATGTATCAATCGACATAACGTATCGATTTGCACTCCATATATAGGTAGAAGTACATTTTCAAAATGTTTGCTATGATCCAGCAAGAATTCCCTCTGCAAGGTGGACAGCATAGTTGATCCCAGTGTGTCACAGTCCAGCAATCTTTAGCTCTGTTTCTCTATGCCTTTGTGTAAATTATTTCAATTTCCAATTTGCTGTATATTATTCATAGTAATAAAATGAATGTATTTCCAAACCAGAAAGATTAATTATTAGTGAAAGGTATTTAAAAAGAAAAACTAAAAGAGACTGTAACAATACAGTGTTTTATGTTCCTATGACAGGCTTGTACTTGCAGTTGGAATCATTAAGACACAGTAAGACATACTAAGATAAATTTAGTGTCAAGAAAAAAATTACAATTAAGGTCCAAAACCCCACTGATACTCTCATAGAAGAATTACATTGGGAAGCTTTCAAAATTGTTTATAAATAATCATTGCTTAAGTTTCTATAGAGTTATTTTTTAAATTCCAAAGGCCAAATCAGGCAATCGCATGTATAATCCCCCTGGTTTTTCTCACTTTTGATTAATAGGTTTCTAATTTATTAATTTTTACCATTAAACAGGAATCCTATTAAAGAGATAAGGTGCTCAAACAATCCAGAAAACCATTCTGCTCACCACTTCATAGTCTGGCTTAATCCTAACATATACAGGATGATCTTTCAGCCTATTTTTGTGCGTAGTAGACCTCAGTAAAGACACAGGAAAACACCTATTGTATGACCCCTCATCTTTCTTGAGCTACCTGTGTTAACTTCATTTCATCCATTTAATAGCTGAGCTTTTCCTAATTAATTCTAGGAAATTAAATTATTTGAAGTTTGACTCTTTTGAGAGCCACAGTTTCAGGTGGCTTTCAGGTGATACTCATGTCTTAGCTTGATGATAATAGCATCATTTTGGACGGGCCTTTTGGTCTGTAGGAGCTATTACAAAGACCGAGCTTGATTCTTAATTTTCACTCTGCTCCTATTTATGTTGGTGACAATAAAGTTATAATGAGGAGCAAAGGACTGGATAGAAATGTTTCTAAATATTTCTTAGGAGAAATACTAATACCAATACTACCAGGTATTTAAAAATAAAAACAGAACCAAAACTACTCTCTCTATTTAAGTTGTATTGACTCCTATTTTCAAAATATCCAAGGATCCAAGACATGATGATTTTCTTCCGTCTTTAATAGGATTTTAGTAAAGTATTTGAAAAATATGAAGAGTTCTTACTGAATTTCATCTGGAAAAAGTTCAGTGTTTTTAAGTGCACTTTTTACAACGAATTAGTTATTAAAATATTGGTTTATTGTTGTTTTTTTTTTTATTTTATGAAACATTTATGAACCATATCTGTCTTTCTCCAAATGTACATACTGGGTTTTAGAAATATTGTTACAGGTGCTGTGGTAAAATGCTGAAAACATTGAAAGGAATGTGAACTTGAGTCATAGAAATGCATTAATGCCTCAGGTTTTAATTTACTAAGAATCAAAAATAATTAAAAAAAAAACCTCTTAAATGTGAAAGACTGGAGTTAGAATTTCATTACACATTTTGAGGAAATCCAGATGCTTGAGCTAGACTTGGACACCACAAGACTTTCACTGCTGACCAGGAACCCTTGCAGAGGGAGGAAGCTGCATCACCCCAGGCTTCTGCTTCCTTTGAAGGATTATGCAAATACTTCCCTGATTTCTGCAGGAGGAAGCTGTGTGCAGCAGATCCACAATAATTCGAGTTTTCTGTTTCCAGTTTCCTTTAAAAAAGGCTTCTCAATACTACAGGAACATGGAAGAAGCATCTAAGCTTTGGGGTTTTCACTAGTTGTTTAACTGACATTTTGAGAAGAAATTTTGCTAAGTTAGAATGAGAAAAGTAAAAAGAATTCAGGGTGATGGAGGGTGGGAAATAGGAGTATTGTCTCTCTTGAGGAGAACCCCACCACCCTCAAATGTGTAATTATTTATGAAATGCCAAAGGTTTTTTTTTTTTTCTTTTGTTTTTTCAATTTGATAAAGGCAAAAAAAGACAAATACTATATTTGCCTGAAAAAAAATTGACAGAAAGAGAAGAAGCAATTATATTGTAGCAAAGTTAAAAAATACATAATCATAAAGTTTATAATATAAACAAAGTATTAACTAGTCTCTAAAAGTTATGCTTAAAGGAACTTTCTAATATGAGCATGAGACTGATAAGTTTGATGATATTTGTTTTCCCTTGCTAATAGAATTCTAGTATACAATCCACAACATTCGCCTCAGGGGGAAGAGCTTAATATAAAATGCATATGTAAATCACATAAGGAAATTGTCAGAATAGCTTTACATGAAAATTAAATCACATTTGTTATATTAGGACAGACACAATGTCATTTACCATGTCTTGCCTTGTGAAATTCAGTCACAGTATTTGGCAAAGCTGAACAGTTCAGGAGCTGCATAATTAATACTTGCCTCAGTGCCTGCTTGCAGGCATTGTTTGGGGAAATTTTAACATATATTCTCTATACCTACTCATTTCTGTAGTGTGCTACCAAGCTATATTAAGAATTCTATAAACATACATTATAGAAGCACATACTGTAAAGATATATCACTCTTAAAAGCCTGGGATTTACTAAATAAAGCTCCCCAGTTGTTAAGTATTTATTAAAGTTTAATTTGGAATATTTTTTCTTAACTAGAAACCAGACTATACATGTGTCATTTCCTTGTCACAAAAAACAAGGGAGAAGATAGTATAAAAAATGAGGACTGGAGAAAATAGAAGTGTTTCAATGGAGAAAATATCAAGATAAGGGATCCAGAAATAAATGGAGAAAATCCAGGGAAATCACTTTGAATAAAAATCAGATCAAAATAGCAAACTAGACTGGAAGATGCATTAAAGTGAAATGAGAAAAAATATCTTTTCATTAGCCATGTACAGTCCTCACTTTTGTTTCACCTCAGGTATACTTGTGTGTCATGGTGCAATATGTTCTTTTGCTAATAAACTCAATAGTTCTCATTCGTTCAAGCAAATAATAGAACAATGGCAAAAGTTCACTCCTTACACTGGCATTTTTTTTCAGATGTATTTGCAAAAAGCTGCTTTTTGCACATGCTTAGGTATACTTGGAAACTCTTAGCTTAACACCTTGGAGAACAAAGAATAAAGAACTTGTGTATTGCCCTGCAAAATCTTTCATGCATGAGATAAATTCAGCATCAAGAGAAATACATGAGAATACATTAGTGCACTCAATCAATCTCTTTGAGTTGTGCTCCGGGGAGCTTATTTTTAAAGTGGTGTGCAGGAGGTCCTCAGTACTTACTGACATTTTGCTGAGGTATATTGTTAATAAATAATTTGATTTGTGCACACATGTCCCTTACATGGCTTTAAAGATTTATTGTTTAATGGCTGATTTAACTTAGCAGGTGAATTGGAACTGGGTGACATGGGACCATTGCAGCTAAGTACAAGATGGCAAATTTATCACTGGGCAAGCTGTGTCTTAAATGCTAAACCTCTAAAGCCACAACATTGTCTAATTTTAGGATACTTAAACTAACATGTTAATTTCCATAGTGGCCTTATGGTTTAGCTAGGATAGAGAATTCTAAACAAGAAAAGAGAGCAAAAAGCTCCATTAAAGATTGATGTAGAGACAGAATTTATCAGTGGAACTGGAAGATGCAGCTAACCTCATCAAATCTGCCCAAAGGAGTGGTTTTGCCCTCTTCCTTGCCTTTCCCTGTGTCAGCACTGACATTTGTCTGACCCTCATCAGTGATCTTGTTGAGGAGCTAAACTGGTGTAGAACAATTCACTTGTTTGCTGGATGAGCTCTGTGCTCTGACCCAGCTCGCTGAGCAGCAGACGGATGTCGATGCATGTGAGGGAAGCTGGGGGAGCAGAGGAGAGAAGCAAAGCAGATTGATGCTAGATCAGCACAGGGTTATGTCACACCATGGCCATCCAGCAGAGGAGTTAGAGTCTCTCTCTCATTCACACTGGTATAGGAAGCTGAGTACCTTAATTCAGATCCAAAGCATAGCTGTTCCAATGTAGGATGTCCATCTCAGATTTAAACAGCTTCAAAAAATCATGGTCCTGTTTGCTTCAGCTTCCATTGCTGGCCTTGTCCTGTTCACTTATGTTCTAAACACATTTGCATTGGTTCCTATTCTTTAAACCAAAAATCCACTTTAACTAGATTAGCTAACAGGATTGACAGCAAAAGCTGTTACAAGAATGCATTTATTTGATTTATTTGAACCCACCCTCATTTGAGCCCACCCTCAATGCCCCCCCATTTTTTTTTTCTTTAGTGATTTCATTAAAAGGACTGAACTATTAAAAAATTACTATTTTTTAGTAAGGATGATTTGCTGAGTCATTTACTGAGTCATTTGCTGATTTGCCTCAAGACATGGTTTAAATTGCTTTTCTTTTATTCAATAGTTTTTTCCCTTCTATTCTCCTTATTTCTGGGAATCATTAGAATTTGGTTATTAGTGAAGTTAATAAAGCACCTATCTTTATTCCAGAGAGACAATTCTGTCAAATGAGTGATCTAACAGCTGATGAAGTGAGGATGCCAGAATAAGTAAATGCTTTACCCCCTACCTGGAAGACTTCCTCTATCATAAAGTAGATTTCTGCAGTTATGAGGGAACGTGTCAATGACCAAAAAGATTTTCTGCTGGTTATTTTTTAGCTGTGAACTCAATTTCTCTCCTTAGTATCTCACTACTTATGAATAACATATTGACTCAAAGCCTTAGATGTGAAATAATATGAGAAAAAGTGTTATTCATTATAGCTATACAAAGAAGAAAATAGTCTGACTTTTATTTCATTTTATTTACTCATTTTCTTTGTGTTAAAGTCAAGTAGAAACAGTTTTCTGCATTATGTTTTAATGGTTACCTTTTCAATTTTTGGCCATAAACATCTATAGACAGAGGAGTATAGAGAAAAAAACTTTGATTTTTCCCACTGTGATCATATAAATTATACAACTTTACAGGTTTTTAAAACAGCATTTTTCTAATGAAGGCAGACTCCAGTAATATTTGCCCATCACTCATAGCATTAAACATGCCATCAAGACTGCTATGATGCCTTCCCATACATCAATATGTTTGACTGTGTGTGACTCTGCAAAGGGAGATGAAGCACAAATATAAACAGGGCAGGAAATAAACAATCAGCAATTCGAAGACTTGGCAAGCACTTTGAAATTTAAATCTTTGCTACAGCAGTGCTTGTCAATGGAATAATGTTGAAATAACTGGGTGCTGCTTGCACAAGAAGCAGTCAACAGCAAAGATTAAACAAGATGATAATCTACAATATTCTCTAATATGTTCTTTCCATCTTTCCACTACTCAGGCAATAATTCATCAATGAAATCAGAATATGTACAAGGTTAGTTGGCAAACACTTAAGAAGGCTTTAATTTAAATTTGATAAGAAAAAAAAACAAAATTGAAAAATACTGAGAAAAATTCCATTAAATTCAAAGAACAATCTATCTATGAAAAGATAAAATATATAGAGAATTAAAATTTGCTAAACAGTAAATGTAGTATTTTTGAGATTGCAAGGCCATGCTTCAGGAAGATAGGAAACACTGAAATTAGTTTAAGTAATAAATGTAAGTAATTTTAAGTTGTTACTAGTGAACAAAGTGGTGTAATTATGCCATTCTACCCGAATTTTTGTGAACTTTGCTGTTTGCCAGTGACCAATATGGACAAAATAAAATATAAAAAAATATCTTCTATACAGGGTGACTATATCCTCACATCATTTTCTGTGGAACATACGATGAAGCACTTTAGCATTTTACAGCTAGTGACATGGAGATAGTATTTTTTTTTATTTTTTAAATAGAGATAAATATTCAAATGCACTGAAGTAAAGTATTTCCAACGATCTGAGAAATAGATAGTCTGTCAGAATCATTAGCTTAATTAAATCAAACATTTTTTCTCCAGCTTAATCAAGAAAAATGCTAGGATCTTTGCTAAAACTGTAGGTAATGGGAAGAAGTACTTTACATTAGGAAGATCAGGTGTTAAACAAGTGGAAAGATGCTACTCTCAGCCTTGCTTGTGGTAAATGGCTGCAAGAAACAACATGACATCGCAGCAGTGGTGGCTGCTTCAGGATTATTAAGTATCTTAGTATTTGTAAGTCTGTCATTTTTGTCAAGTTTTGCATTAAGCTATTCTTTAAGGCTGATCTTCTATCCAACTCAGAACAAAAGCTCTACCTCTTTTTTTGATATAAAACAATTTCCCATTTTAGCAGTAAATTGATTTGAGAATCTAAAAGCTTTTGGGCATACATCTAAAGAAAATAGAAATCTATTATATCATAGGCCTGATATTTCATGAAAAACAACTTTTTATTGAAATGCTGGAAAAACAAATTATAGCAATCTCTGTCAGTATAAATGAGGAGAAATTCTTATTTTAGCAAAGCTTTCAATTTTTTTTCCCCACTCATAGCTGCACTTTCACTGTTATCTTCAGGGGTTCTGCAGCCATTGTGAAAAGTGCTGCGATTAATTTTTAAAGAAAAAACCCACTCTCATTAAAAAAATAAACTTTTAGCATCTCCCAAGGCAGGTTAGCTTATAGATATAGTATAAAATGACAAATTATTCTTGAGCTGACTACACACCTTTTCTAACACAGTCAGGAGCACTGGCATTTTATCACTGCTAATTATCTCCCTAGTACACTTGGTATAGCAAGCTATCAGCTTCACAGTGCTGGTCCCAAATGCCTGTGTTAATAACACCATCAGAGCAATACTCAATAGTGAGTCATAGAACACGCTAGAAACCTGCCAACATTGTCATCATCTGCATCCATCCTTTCACTCATCTCTTGCAAGAGCCGAGTTTATCTAACCAGACTCTTTTTTTTTCACTGGAGGGAAAAAATATTGTCATGGGTTTAAACTCCAAAAGGTAAGCTCTGGTTGTTGTAATTAAAGGTACATGATTGTGTGGTGCACTTTATGCAAAAACACATAATATTTATTAAACAATTATTTTCTTGCAGAGTTCTATTCATTTTCATTCCATCACTAACAAGGTTACTCACGTGTTTGAGCAGGTAGCTATAACAAGCTCTCACTGCTTCATTTTTATAGCACAATTGAACTGAAAGACCATAGCTGGTCACTGCAAAATGATATCTATCTCATCATATCTGTAAAGTTTTATTTGTTACACATTGTAAAGGATGCTTTTTTCTTTTTCTTCCTTTGCATAGCACATTTATTCTTCATGTTAACATTTCAGAATGTTTTATCTATCACTTTCTGTGAGATTCATCTGTCAGTTATCACTTTCCCAAATTCCCAGTTCTCTCCAATCCTCCTGTTCCTTAAGGGAGGCATAATATACATTGGTGCTGGTGCTAAGATACTTGTAGAAGAATTAAAGACTAATGATGAGGAAGAAAAATCAAGGTAAGTTTTTTTGTCAACCATCTCTTCTTACCCTATACTGATAGCTAAAATTTCTTTCTTATAGAGAATCTAGGGAACACATTTCCAGTATATCTTGCACCTTTATGATTCACAGAAATTTATTTTCTGTGATCACCAGAGTCACAATCTTGTAGAGGAAAAGTTATGATGTGACTGCTCCGATGTCAGCAGTGGCCCTGTCTCCTAGAACTGATAGATTTAGATGCCTAATTGGGCAAGCTGTTACCATTCAGATTCAAGGGGCAACTGGAGGTAGCTCTTTTGTTGAACAGGATAGGTAACTGTGTTTTCCTTCCTTGGAAGTTGTGTTTTTAATCCTGACAAGTGTAGAATCATTTAGTGCAATTTCTGGCATTTCCTGTAAAGCCATCAGTGGGATCTGACATCTAAAGCAAGACAAGACAGTAGAATGGAATATGCTGATTTAGGAAGGAAGGGCACCATCAGGATCATCAAATGCAACTCCTGGCCCTCCACAGGACACACCAAGAATCACACCATGTGCTTGACAATGTTGTCCAAATGCTTCTTGAAACCTGTCAGGTTGATGCTGTGACCACTTTCCAGGGGACCCTGTTCCAGTGTTCAAGCACCCTCTGGATGAAAAACCTAAGCCTAAACTAAAACGATGCACAAAATAAATCAATTTGATAAAAAATATACTGTCTAATCATGTTCCAAAGAATAGAGTTACTATTGTGTTATTTTGAGTGCAAAGTATTATTTTCTAGTCTTTTTTCTTCAATGAGCTTAGTACCTTTCTGAATTATGATTATATTAGGTGTTTATAAAGAAATAAAGGTAAAATAAATTCAGGCCATTGTATATAATGTTAATTTAAAGGCTTGGATACTTAGTATTTGGTGTAAAGGGCTTGGTTATCTGTAGGCAATTCCTACATTACCTTGCTTATGTCCCAGAAGAGAAAAAAATTCTTCTCATATTTATTTAAGTAGATTAAAAAGATTGACAGGATAAAAGAGTAAATAGTTGGAACAGAAGAGCTTTCATACTGGAAATTTGAATAATGAACTTCCAGGGTTAATTCATGGTAATACTATAACAGCAGACATCATTTTTACGTAATTTAAAGTAGATAATCAACAGGGATGGGCATCTATATTATACTGTAGGAATGGAATAAAATACTATTTTTTTAACCATTGACAGATAGCTAGGTGCTAACTTGTGTTCTGGAGTTTTATGCAGTTTATTTTTCCCCAGACCTAACACAAAAAGCCATATGACTTTTTACTAGTTACTGTTCTTATTTAATTAAAAATTCTTCCGCCAAGAAATTGAGAATATTTATTTTTTATTTACTTATTTAAATTCTGATTTATGTGATTAAATATGTACATACCTTTCACACTGTATATTTCTGCCTCTATAGAGTCTTTTTTGAAATTAATTCAAATCAGTTTTTCTACTGCTTGATAGCATCTACAATGAGCTATGCCAAAGTGTTTTAGATAAACAAAGTGTTTTAGATAAACAATGAGCTATGCCAAAGTGTTTTAGATAAATTTAGATAAATTCCAATATCCTTCAGAATTTGAATATTTCGTTCTGCTAAACAGAGAAGGTTAACAATGGGAGTACACAAGCACAGAGCAAAATCCTAGCAGGTTTTGGTTTGTGAGTACAATTGCACTGATTTTTACTGATAAGGAAGATTATCTTGTAGCTTGTTTTTGATGTATAATGTTCCCTTGATTACCTCTGCTGAAGGTGTGAATTTCCCAAAGGAAGGACTAGTGTGCTGCTCATTTAGCTTTTTCCACGCTGTGTTCCCAAATATGGAGTAACTACCTATGAAATCAATCTTCAAATTTTTAGCCCTTGTTGTGCCTCCAAATTCCCATTTAAGTGACCCCATTTAAGACAAGGACCATCTCTATTCATAATGATGATTCTAACAGAAAAAGAAGTCTGTCTCTGGATATTTTTTTTGCTAATGTGTAAACAAGAATATATGTTGAAAATAATAGCTTTATGTTACTTATAGAAAAGTTGGTTTCTTGAGAATTGCCTGGAAAAAGCTTGGAATAACATTCAGGACAATTATTGAGGATGATGGACCAGCATCCTAGGATTCTCTTTAAACTGAGTGAAACTGTGTCTGGAACAGCTTGCTGATATGACCAAACCTCTGACTCTTAATTAAACTTTTTTCTTTTCTCAGGGAGAAAGGTGATAAACTGGACCTAGGGTGTAATTAAATGAGGGTGCTAGCTCTAAGAACTTAAGCAGAATATGCAACTTTGAGTAGTTCTGGTAAAAAATTTGTAAGTGAAATGAAATGCAGAAAACAAAACACAACCTCAGGTTAAACTTAATATACTCTTCAACTGTATTTAAAATTATTTTGCATCGAGAAATAAACCTTTTCTAAAAACAACCAGGTAGATAAATTTAATATAAAATTCATGCTGACTTAAATGAAATAAAATTGCAACTAATAAAACTGTAATAATATATATTCCAGATTTCTGACTCCCTTAAATCACACAGAGCACTCACTGGAAGCAAAACAAAACTCTACCATACAGAATATCAAGAGATCTAAGAGGCAACAAGCAGCAAAATTCATTTACTAAAATGATAAAAAGATTATAATGATGAGGATGATGATGATAAACAGAAAAAGGATAATGTCTGAAATTCTGGACTGTTTCCACCCTGCCTTGCTGTATATGTAGAAAGAAACATGGGCAGCTGGCATACCAGATGGTTTATATTTGTGACACCCAAAGCAAAAAAAAGTTTGGACTAAAAAGAAGTTCTGTTAGCACTAGAAGCAACTCAAAATCCAAATGATGATTCTTTCTCTTCGTCTCTTGAGTAGATTAATACTACAATTCATCAAAAAAACTGAAAAAGCTAAATTCTTTCTTTGCATTTTAATTAATTCATTTTAACTGTGTTCTCAGATACACAATTTTCTATGAGAAAGGAACAAAATGAACATACTGAATTTAAGGTATGAACAGATTTTTTCACAATGAAAAAATCCCAAGATGCCATCATCTTCTGTCCTGTTCAGTACCATTGCTTGCAGTTCTGGAAACCCAAAGAACTGTTCAAAAGATCATTTCCAATGGAGCATGCTGTTTTTCTTCAATAGTGAAAGCCAGCTTCCCACTTTTGGGAATTTTGTAGTTGGTGATTTCTTGAACCACAGAAAGTTGAAGCAGTTTCTTCTCTTTTTTCTCGAAAATCACCACCCAAGCCACCACCTAGAAAAATAGATGATTAATATAAGATTAAGTTACAGCTTTCCGTAGAAAAATATACTGAATTCTCTGCCAGGCAGCTTAGCTAAAGGGATAAAAACTTTCTGTGTACTCTTGCTGTGTGTTGAGTTTTTGATGGATCATAATTGCCATTTGGTTTTTCAAGTTTCAAGGGTGGGATCCCAGAAAAGCTTTCTTTAGAAGTAATGTAGAAAATAGACTCATTGAAAAGACAGACATTCAGTTTCAGATGTCTGTTTTAGGATGAGAAGACCTAAAACCTAAAAGTGTCCCTTACTTTCACATAAGGGCATCTTTTAAAGTGACTAGCTCTGTGACATATAAATCTGCATTTTGGAAGATGAAATCCAAGAGAACCACCAGCCACAGACAGAAGTAATCTTCACAGTTGTTTGTTAATTGATATATTCTATTCTTTAGTGAAAGTTCAAAGGAGGATAGGAGAACATGCTATGGATATTCATTAGCTCACTGCTGATTATTATACATATTTTTTTCCCCAGCTCTTTGATTCTAAAATGAAAGCCAATGTATTAATACCTTAAGAAAATAACAAAATTTAAAATTTTATTAAAAATAATTCTTTCTAATTGCTTATCTTAGGAGATACCACCACTTATGTCTGGAACACCACTACAAAAATGTGTTTTATTAACTTATTGAATTATTTATATGAAAAAAAATATAAGAGAGACCAATACATTTCAGGGACAAAGACAGAACTGAACAAAATTACTATTTTTTGCTAAATGTGCATCTTATATTTAAACACACTTCAAGTTTCAGCAACCTGTTCTATGAAGAGCTCTATTCATCTGTCTATGAAGAATTATTTTTAGCTTATGAAAATGGAAAAGTATAGAAAATTTTATGGCAAAGAGAAGAATTGAGAAAGAAAGGAAAATTTTAGTAAGATGATCTTTAAAAAATACAAGAGGGTATCCTACACATAGTAATAGTGTAAAAAAGGAGTATGAATTAGGGGCATTAAATCATGTACTCATTTTGTGAGATGCTTGTAAAAAAGGCTAAATTTTTTACCTTTTTTTTTCACATTTATTGTATTCTGAAAACAGAGAAACTGTTTTTCAAAGTTTAAAAAAGATTCAGGTAAACTGTTATATGTCATCTTTCCCTGAAACTTGGTAAGATCCTTCTCCATGTTTCAAACCATTGAGTGTGTGTTTTATTTGACTGGGGTTTGATTTTTCATATACTTTCACAGTTTCCTTGAAAGCTACCTTGAGTAAGGCCTTGCTGTGGTTTTAAAAATATTCTCACAAGTCTCTAAGATGACTATTACATCATGTAAGTGACCTGATTTTTTCAAAAAAACCTTTTCACAGTGACATTTGATGCCAATAGAGTGATGGAAAATAAAGTATCTGTGAATATAATATGACGTGTAACACTTCAAGTTTTTATCTGCATGGGCTTTTGCATAACACCTACTGCCACCTATTTTTTCATCACTTCTATCTGTCTAGAAATAATTTGATTTTAGCTGCTCCTATGGTTAAATGGAAGATTTTCAGAAGGGAAAATTGCAGGAATTCTGAACTGAAGGATATCTTTATTTCTCAAAATGAACTACTAGCTTTTTATGTGGTACACAACATACTTAGTGAAACCTTTGAAACTTCTGTCTTAGAATTTAGGGTAGCTGGACAGTGCTTTCCACTCTTCTATAGGCATTTGTTGAGATGCAAGCTCCTTCAGGAGTTTGATTTTAAGTTAGCACAGTTTCATTTAGATCAAGTAAAACCATTTGAGACAGTGTGTGGGATGGCCGGATACATTTTAAAGCCTGGATATATGCTGAAGAATGAAAACGATGTGGTGACCTGAGATTAACTTTTAAGGGGGTGTGGGCAGGGTGGTGTGAGGGTTTTTTTTCTGGTTGTTGGATTTCTTTCAGAACATAGTGCACTGGAAATTCCATTCTCAAATAGTGTCAAACCTAGAATGCTTACCATATATCCTAGTATTTGAAATTTGAAAATCACTTTGAAAAGTTGATAGATTTTAGAGAAATATTTTTAATTTACTGGAATTTTGATGTATAACTAAACCAGGATGAATGTAATGTTGGCATCAAGAAACATGGATAGAGATATAATGCCTTTTGGACTCCATGATGTACCCTTTATGTGCATTTTTATGCAGGAGCTGAATATATATATATACATTAAAAGTAAGGTTTTGCAAAAATTTGTATGTGTAGAAAGGGTAAGAAGTGCTCCTATTTGATCTATGATTTTGATCTATTTCTATAATTGTTTTCTCTGCAAGATTTCTAGATTTATTAATTTTTGAGTGTCATTCACTCTGGTTTGTTACTTTGGTATTTGCCTCAGCCATCTCCTTATTAGCTTCCACATACAACAGTTGCCTTTCTCAGATGCTGTCAGGCTGATCCATGATAATGAATTTCTTTCACCTATTCTCTGGGAAAAGCTTTACACAGGGACAACTATGGAAATTGTGAATGACATAAAATACAATTGTCTCATGGTATTGTAAATTCTCTCTTATTAACTAATTAGCTGACTAAGCAACACTTGTCACTATCTTTCAGTAAAGCTAATTAAATTCAGCAGAATGATTTTTTTGGGAAATAATAATAGTAGAGATTTTGGGTTGAGTTTGGGGGTTTTTTTCTGTTGTTTTAAGAGGAATTTATATAATTTCATTATCTTCTATGCTTTTGGAACATAAGTACTTATATTTGTTTACCTGCTTTGCCCACCAGAACCAAATGAACATTTCTACCAAGCTGTCTAATTCAGGAGACAGATAAACAATCTGTGCTATTTGGGGATTATGCTTAAACATTTAAAGCTTATATTGAGTCCAGAACAGAAATTCAATTATCTGTATTGCCTATGAGCATATTTAGTTTCTTTGGAAGTAAAAGAAAACACACAGATTAAAAAATAAAACCATGGAGGGAATAATCCAATAAATTCAATAAACCAGCAGTGACATAATTTCCAGTAATTTCCAGTAATGTATAGTCATATTATAATACATCACACTATGAGTTCCATCCTCATGAACACACAGAATACTTATATGAAAAAAGCCTGGCTTTTAGCTGTAATGACTGAACATTGCTAGTAGTGCTATACCTATTTTCTAGCATTGTGTGAGATAATTTGGTGGTGTCTGTGATTTTTAGGCAATTCATGAGATTCTTACATGCCAGGAATTATTACAATGGTACTTACCCCTTCCTGTTTTAGCGCCAAGCACTAATCTACTGTCATTACTTTAAGAATACCTCTAGTTTTCTCCCTTAATATTATCATATCCAGGTCTTTCTTCATACTACAACCTTATTTTCTGACACCTTCTGACTCCCAACTTGCATATCCCTCACTAAGTGGCCAATATATCCAACTGAGGGCAAGTGTAATTCTATTCCTTTTGGCTAATTCCTTTCTCTGTCTTGTTACATTCTGTGAGAGTTTTTGACAAAGTGAATAATGTCTGCTTGCTAAAGCAGCAAAAATCAGTGGGTTTGGAAACAAGAAATGCACCACCACTGCTCTTTTAGGTATAAGAATTGGGTGAATCTCTGTTTCTACAGACAATCTATTTTCATTAAGTCTACTAAGTTTCTCTCTGCTGTAAGCCATCAGGCACACAGTAAAGATTGTGCCTGTTGTGTTCCATATGAGGAAAAAGAGTAGAACTTTTTGACTTGGATGACAACTATTTTAGCAGAATAAATAAGATGACAAGGCAAAGCTGGCTTTGTCCATGTTTATAGCAGAAGGCCTAACAGCAGGACAAAAAATAAAGGAAAAAAGGAAATAACATTGAGACAAATTACAAGTACTGTCCTTTAAAGTTTATGCAGAAAACTGATTGGAAATATTGAGATTTGTCATGGTAAAATGATGAACTCTCTGAAATTTCTTAATGCTACTATTAGCTTTGGAAGACATAACTGCTCTTGAAAAGGTGTGCGAGAAATAAACAGAAATCAACGTATTTCATATTGCTGTGGTTGTTTCAACAGTGATATCTTTATTGGAGATTATGTTTGCATCAGATGCACACTTCAGAAGTGAACTTTCTAATTGTCCCTGTGTACTACAATTTGGTTCATGCTGCCAAACTGTCTTGGAGAGTGCAAAGCAATTTCTTTCTGATTAAATTAAGCTGCAAGATGCACTCCAGGAACACATCTAAAGCACTGTAACTGCTAATGAGTATTCATTACAATAAAACATACACCTTTTTTTTTCCTTTGGTTCAGAGTGGCTTGGGTGTTTTGGCGGCTTTTTTGCTTTTTTTTTGCTTTTTTGTTTTATAGAGGGCAAGTGTGTGCGCTCACTACCTTAAATAGAAAGGGAAAAGTTTTTAAAATTATGACTAAGCCATTGTGAGTCTTTTTTTCTCCTATACTTTGAACTAAGGTGCAAATTTAAACAAAGGGCTCCAGGAAAAGTTGTCCTGCTTACCCAGACACAGAGCCACAGAGTAAAATATATAGTATTATAAACAAAGAACAAAAATCACATAAACACACCTCAAACACAAAGAGGAAAAAAAATGAGAGAATCTTGAGAAAGATATCCTTGCACTAGATCCACTAAACCTAGTTAATATTTGTTTTCCCTATTAGTAGAAGAAATATTATGACAAAGAAAACAGATAGTCCCAGGTCACAAAGTATATTAGAAAAAACATAGCATCCCATTTTCCAGGCTTTCAGACAATGCTATTTTCCCATGTCTATTCTTCTGCATCTCTCTCAGAATGTAAATATACTTCTTAAATGTCATTTTTTGACACTTGCTATCTCAAAAGCACAAATAGTTTTGATAGAACATCTTGAGATACTATATCAACTAGATAATTTTCATAAATTGGAAACTGGCCAAAAATTGTTGTCAGCATACTGACAAAACTGACTTGTGTGAGGCTCAGAACAAGAATTTTAAAAATGCTGGAGTAATGTGACTTAGCTCACATGCTTAACTGATCTGTAACCTGCATGTAAGAACAATCAAAAGTCCTGAATCATATACTCAACATCAGTCATATTTTTAAAACTGACCTTTTTATATTGCTTATGCCAAGCACAGGAAACTTCCCAGCTGTGACAATGACTTTATTTTTTTTGACCTTTATTTAAAAGATAAAAACATGAAATTTGGAAAACTAGGATGGTTTAAACTTAAAATATTTGTTCTGTTTCAATACTGAATTTTAAAAAGTTGCTTCAAAGTCAACATTCATATTTATTTAGAAGGTCACCTTTCCATGACCACTCCATTACAAATGTAATTAGAATTCAGATGGGTTTTTTCTATTGACTTTATCATAAATCTCTCCATCTTAAATAAATACAAGACTGAAAGGATACAAATATTACAAGCATGGTAATGAAACACAGGAACCACTGATTTCTCACCTCTGTGTTTTTGAGAAGCCACCTGAAGTCAGATTTTTAAAAAGTGTTCAGGCACCAAAAAAATCCATGTTCTGTCAAAAGTAATTTTCAAAACAGCTGTGGTGATTTAGAAATTTTTCTTTCTTTTAAACTGCCTTGAGCTATATATCAGAGGTGCTTTTGCAACTGCCACGAAGAAAGACATAGAGGACAAAGCATTTTTTCCAGGTATGTTGTGCTATTTTAGGAATCTGGACTCAGCTCAATTCCAGAGACTAATGTAGCAGCTTTAGTCCTTCTGGGGCAGAAACGAAGCCATCAATCCAAATAACCAGAGTGCACCTCAGCTGCAAGGAGAAGCAAACAGTAGAATTTCTGTCTGGCGGGTAAATAAATTCCTTTAAACTGCTGATAACTGTGGATTACTGCACTAGACTGAAAAATACACTGACAAAGACACAGAAACTGAACTACCTCATCTCACCTTTATGTGCCTATGTATACTGGAAAAGACAGTCATTTGTTTTTTGAACATCTCAATGCAATTGTTTACAAACAGACATCATTAACTCTAAATCTGGGAGCTGCTCTAAGGTATGTATTTTTGAAAAGTCCATTTAATTTCCTTTCTGTATGAGGGGTGAATGTTTCTGGTGCACCATAGAAACCTCTCAGAGGGCTGTTAATGAGTATTTGCTGAAGCCACTGAAATTCACGAACAACAAAGATTTTTGTGATGAAGATGTCTTCCTTGAACATATGAAGAGACTATGTGTGCCTGTGTATATATGTGCATGTGTATATCAATATTCAGTGGTAACTGCTTTATAAAAGTATCTATGTATATATATGTATATATACGTATGTATATGTATGAATTCTAAATAGCAGTGTGCATCACAAAACACTAATTCCAAAAGTCTAATGAAGGAAGACATTACTTTGCCCAAAGATTGAGGAAAAAAGTATTAATTTTCCTCTAGTTGCTTCTGGTAGTGAATTTGTATTCATGTGAGTGCATGAGGCTAACGGTAAAAATACCCCACAACACGCACTAGTATCACATGTTCTCAAATACTTAATATAGAGTTTTAAAAGGTCAGGATGTTATAATTGCATATGATCAAGGGGTTTTTTTTGATTAGCAGTAGTAGGAAGGTTTTTTCCTTTGGGTTTGAAACAGCAACACAAGTTCTTAGGTAAGCTTAGTAACCTAGGCCTGTCTGAACGCCCTCTGTCATATTGGCATTGCAATAAAATACAAAAAATATGTTGGTCTTCTGGCAGACAATGGCCTGTGGGCTGTTTCAAAGAACTCACTTCATGATCTTTATTAATGCCTGACTCGTTAACTTTAGTTATAGGTACATTTTTAGAATAAATTTGTGCATTATTCTTACACCAAGAAGAAAATTTGACAGCACTTCCCGTTGCAGAGAGGGAGACATCCATAGCTACTCTATGGAACTTGCTGGTTTTCTCATTGTGCACTAATGAAAGTCATTAATTTTACCTACTGGCTTCAGAGGTAGAGGACCATGCTTTAAGGGATCCAGGCCATGTTAAGTCATAGGATAACTTCGTAGCACAACCAAACTGGGTAACTGGAGGGAGAACATGCCCACCTTATTTCTGGTCCATGTGCCCAGTAGGCAGGTGGAAGGAGAGCAGACTGGAGAAAAGATGCTGAGGTGTATTTGATTTTGATCAATACTAAGTGACCTGCATAGCTGGGTTTTGGTGCTGAGGACCAGTTCCAGATTCATCATCTCAGATATACTCACACATGATTTATTTTGTAGTGAGACTCCTTAATGCTCTACTTAAGGTCTAAGTTAGGCACTGAGATTTTATGTGAAGACCACAGAAGAGAACAGAAGCCCTAAGAAGATAGAAAAGGAATGTCATAGTGACTGAGCAGCTAGCTATAGCTTTTTCTTCAGAATACATTTCCTCTCAACTACTTTATCAGACTGAATTGTATTTCCAGATCTATCTTTAACCTTTCAATCTTGGATATCTTTAAAAGTGTCAGTGCAGTTTCATGGACCAATTGACTGTAGGTGGATTGAAAAGGTGGATTCCCAGCAGTAGATATTTAAGTGTCTTCAGAATGTATCTTTTTTGACTTTTTTTGGTAGCTTGATTGAGAAATTTTACATATTTGAACCATTATTTTATTCCTCTAAATATCTGACTAATGCCAAAGGTCTTTGTATATATATTTGTTCTCTGAAAAGGCAAAAAGTCAGATTTTCCTAATAACTCAATGAAAACAGAAATATTAACTCCAATACCTGCTTGATTATTTACAGGAAATATTCTGAAGTATTCAAAAACTGTTCAAAACTGTGTTTTTTGATTAAGAAGGGATAGGTGAGAGCAATATTTTACTTAACTGTGAGGTTAAAGGAGCAAGTTCTGAGAATGAATTTTCAGCCTGCATGTTCTGAAATACCCATGATTTTACCTATTAACATGAAAGGGAATATTAAAGTTTGAATGTTTAAAAGTAGTCTTAAAAATTAAAATTTTGTTTAAAAATTTACATTATAAAAATATAAATGGAAAAGACTAAAAATAAAAAAAACTTAAATTTACTTTTTTTTTATGTCTGAAAACAACTTTTGAAGATTTTTAAGTTAAATACTACTATAGCAAATTACAAAACTCCCTTGAGATGTGTTAATGGATGTTGCAATTTAAATCTAGGATATTATTACCAAAATCAACTTCTGCTTTAATTTAATCGAAAATACCCCTAAAACCAAATAAACCCCACCCACCATCACCAAAGTAATTAATATGTAATTATAGTTAATTAATATGTAATTATAGTTTTAGCATGGTTTTTAGCCATACCAAATTTTTTCGTTCCAATTTCTATTCTATTTCTCAATTCAAGAGTTTATAAACATATTTTTCTGTGTTTATAATCTCCTCTGTGTGCTTTTTCTCTCCTATCACTTGGATTATATCAACACAAACAGATATAACTTTCCAACAGAATATATTTTGAAGCACTATCATGTGGTTTCCTAAAAAGATGATGCTGAAAAATGCATTGGATATGAATTCTCCCAGACAATCAAACTCTGATTCAGGCCCTGTGAATTCTGTGAACATATATTTTGTTAGAAGTCTTTCTGAATTCCTGACTGTCATGGGTCTATTTCAGACATCAGATTGGCATAAGGGTGATCTAGTACAGGCCACCAAACACAGATGTGGTGAGCAGCCAAGACTGGGAAATCACATTGTTCCTGCCATGACTTCAGTTAAAAATCAGGTGGTAAAGGAATATGCTACTGCGCACATAAAAAAATTATAATTTTGAAAAGTTTGGCTATTGCTGACTTGGATAATATTTGCAGCAGGATTATCTGGCAACACATTGGCACATATTCTTTATGTATTAAATATTCTCAGTTTTCTTCAAGTTTCCTTTAAGCAGTTTTCTTATATACTTAAAATGATTTTCTAGTTCCAAAGACAGGCCATGTCTTTTCTTCCTACCTCAAAAATTCTAATCCTGAATACTATTATTTTTAAATTGTCATAGTCAAATGAAGTAATACATAGCACTTTTGAACCTTTTGGCTCAAAGAACATTATAAATATCATCCTCAGTTTCCTCATTTTACCCTGGAGCACTGAGAAAATTAAAGTAGCCAAGAAGCTTTTGTGAATACCTGATTCCAAATTCAGGAAATTAACAATTTGCTTTGTTTTTAGTGAGATAGTCTACAATAGCAGTCAAAAATGGGTCCTAATTCCTATTACTCAATCTCGTCAAAAGAAAGCAGCTGCTACATCACAGTACTGAGAGCAAGGGCCAGAATTAACTAGCCTTTAAAAATGTCAATGCTATGGACTGGCAACTGTGTGGAAAGTATTCATCAGTGGGGTTTTTTTGTTTGTTTGGTTGGTTTTTTTTTAGTGAACCCAGAGGGGTGTCGGTTTTTTTTTAGTGAACCCAGAGGGGTGTCTTTAAATACACTTTTGCTCGCATTCGTCACTAAAACCATGGAATTAAACTCAAAACCCCAAACAATGTTTTGAAAGTATAGAGTTCTGACAGACTTCACTGTCTTAGAAAGGTTGATTAATTTTGAGCATTTAAAATCTTCAAAAATATATCAGTGCCTTTTAATTTCAGCTTCTTTTTGATACCTAAATTCTCCATTGTAGTGAGGAATGGTGTTAAATAGATGAAATAAAGGGTCTCTCTGGTGGCCTGCTTTACTGCTAACATCCCTTTGCAATGAGAAAAGGCTTTCTGCTTGAAATCTATGATATAAAAGACTAGAACTTACTCCAGGGAACTGGAAAGACAGCTATGTGGTGCTGGTCAGATCCTGTTTCCTTTGCTGCCACTTTTCACTGACTATAGCAGACAAGAATTAAATGAGTACACCAAAATATAACAAAAAGTCATTATTACCTGACACCTAGACATCAAAGAAATAGCTTCCTTTCTGGTTTGTTCTGAGTAGAGAAAAGAAAAACAATAGCAGATTGAGGTGTATCCCCGTGCCTTTCTGTATTTATTTATGTTACAGCTCAGCAGCAGACATGAGAACCAGGTTACTGTCCTTTCCCATGCTGAGGACCAGAGAACCTCATGATGAACTCAGACTGTTGAAAGGCAGCAATGCAAAATTCAATTTTTAGGCAAAACTTTTCTCCCAGAAGAGATGTTTAGAAACTGAGTGAGCAGGGCTCTATAGGGTCCATGGGTTGTACACTAGAGTCTTACCAACACTTGCCGCCACAAAGAGTTGCAATTAGAATCTACATTGTTACAATCTACAGCTACTCAAGAACAATGGTCCAGAATTCTCCATGGCTTCCCCTTTGTTCAGTGCTACATTACTGCTGTCTATGTGATGTACAATCAACTGTACAAAGATCACAACTAAATTCACTCTAAAGTCTGGTGGTAAGACAGTTCTTAGAGAGAAAATGTATTCAAGGCTTTGCATGTAATCAAGTAAAATTTCACATAAGGTACACTTTAGGACCTGAGATGAGGATGACAGAGAACAGTAGAAAAAGTGCATGTGTCTCTTCCCTTCCCAAACCAAGACTCTCTTTTAAACCAGGAGAAAGTACAGCAAAATGCTGCAATAACCACCTTAAATAGTCTTCTACCCAGATTCATGCATACCCATGTGTAGACACAAAATGCATTGGCAACATCTCTAGCTTATTGCTGTTTCACGCCTAATTCTCCTAATTAACATGATCAGTGATAGGAAACAGCTAAATGAATGGTCTCACTCTTTATAATGAAGCTAGCATTGCACTTGTGAGCTTTTTGCCATTAGTCTCTTGGAATGATTCTCCAATTCATAATGTCTGCCTGGAATTGGTCCACACAAAACATAGAGCTGGATTCAAATGTCACTACAAGTACTGGTTGGGAATTCTCATGTTATCAGACTTCAGAGCTGGCAGTGCAGCTTTCCAGACTTGTTCTTTAAAACAAAAGATGAATGAGCTATAATGACATTGGATATGTGTGGGTCACACTTGTTGCCACAGGCTAGGAAGGTATGATTATAGCCTAATTCTGGATGTTTGGGGAGAGATTTGATCAGGCTAATGGGTAACTAAAGAGCTGGAATCTGTCCCAGTTAACAGGGAAGAGACAGCATTGTCAGCTCCAAACTATTTTCTTTATAGCCCTATTTAAACATACATAAAATAATTCATTAGTGTAATAGCAAAAACATTATTTCCCCAAAAGACTAAAAAAAATCATTTTATACAGTCTCAAAGTCTGGATTTAAAAAAAAAAATATTACTTTCAATATCACATTGTTAATGGTTCTAAAGGTGACATTGTATTTATATTTTACTGTCAAAGAATTTTAAATACTGTCATTGTACACTTTGTCTTTCCTCAAGCTTCATAATCAACTTTTTTTGTTTTTATAACAGAAAGTGTGAAACAAAAGCACTTTGTTCCTACATGGTAGCAAAAGATAATTTTCAGTCTCAGTGTTTGATTTATTCTGTCATCATAGAATCACAGGATTTGTTGAGTTGGAAGGGACCCATCAGGATCTTTGAGCCCAACAAACACCCCAAGAATCCCATCACGTGCCTGGCAGCACCATCCAAGCACTTCTTGTATGTGGACAAGCTTGGGGCTGCGCCCACTTGCCTGGGGAGCCTGCTCCAGTGCCCAACCACTCTATGGGTGGGGAACCTGTTCCTGATATCAAACCTAAACCTCTCCCCACTCAGCTTCATGCTGCTTCCTTGAATCCTGATATTGGTCATGAGACAGAAGAGATCTCTACCTGAGGATTTTGAAGACTGAGATGAGGTTTCTCCTCAGTCTCCTCTTCTCCTGGATGCTAATAGTTTAATGTCTTTTTTATGTTGTGGCACTCAAAACTGCCCCCAGAACTCGAGGTGAAGCTGCCCCAGTGCAGATCAGAGCAGGACAATCCCCTCCCTTGCCTGGCTGGTGATGCTGTGCCTGATGCACCCCAGGACAGGGTGCATTCTGCATATATTTGTATAGCTATAAAACAACATAAATTTCTCCATTTAAAAACAGCCAGATACAAAGAAAAAAAAATCAGTAGGTAACATTTCTAGATACAGCTGTTGCTTTAGCAGTTACAAGGTCAGGTCATGTAAAGGTCAACATGAAATGAGAACACAAAGGACAGCTGATATTGACTAAGCTACTTAAAAGACATTGCTGGAAAGTTCTCAGATCTAAAACCAAAAAATGTTTCAACCACACAAAAAAAGAAGAATAAAGATGGAAGTATGGTATTTGCCTGTATCAGATAAAATATCTATGGAGACAGATTGTTAGTTAAAAGAAAGAGATGACACAGAACCAGGCAGAGTTCTAGCTTATAGAGGTTAATATATGTTACTTTGAAAATATCTTTAAAATCCAATAATGTGCTGAAGCATCTAGCATAGATCCTTGAACCAGTGGATGCAAACAGAATTCCAGATCGCTTCAGGAGGAACACTTTTCTATAGATGTATTGTACTTGAACATCTGTACAACTGTTAACTCAAGTAAAAGAAAAGGGGGAAATATAGTAGAGGAAATGTATTGTACTTGAATATCTGTACTTGAATATCTGTATAGAGGCTTTGCCCTGGGAGGTCCTGGTTGTCCTTGATGGGCTGCAGCTGTGATGTCCTTAACTGGGCTGCAGCTGTAACCAATGAAGATAACTGGGATAAAAGGGGGTGGGTTAGCCAGTCAGGGAGAGCCTTGGAGGAGTCCTGAGCTAAGAAAGAGCAACATGCAGAAGAAGGAGTCTGTGCTGTGAAGATCTGCAGCCATGAGACTACACCAAAGAGGTATGGACTTTAGAAATCTGATAACAACAGTATGGGACTTTAGAAATAATAGAACAACAACACTTTTCTCCAGATTTTGCAAACCTGGATAATACCATCGCTGCACTTTGATTTGTCCTAGGTCACAGTAGCCAGTTTTGTTCTCCCAACCCTGCTCCACAGGTCTGCATATCTTGTGCCTTATCTGAGTTCCTTACAGCTATACTTACATAAAGCCTACATTTGGTGGGCTTGTGCTTACCAAGCCAACAGCAGCTAAGCCCCTTTCCTGGTGGCTCACACCAGGTGCAATTTGGATGCTGTTTGGCAAAAATGAAACATAACTGTTAGATACCCTGCGTGTCTTTGAGCCCTTCAGAGACAGGTTTTTTTTAGACAATAGTTCCTGGTCTTAGGTTTCTAGAATGGAATGAGTTTTCTTGTGTGTACAAATGGAGTGTGAGGTATGAGCCCTGAAGAATTTAATCCTTGTTTTGGACAACTTAAAGGAAACTGGGTTAGTTACTAGCTGATATGTTGCCAGTACTTGCTCAGAAGGGTGCCAGACTGAAAAACTCTCTACTGAGGTACGAGTTTGCCTTTTTTAAACTTCAGTCATAGTGACATGTTTGATTGCAGCGTTGTACACCTACACTATGCACTATTTTACATCTACAATATGCAGCCCATATATGTTTTGTTGCATGTCAACTCATGTGAAAAAAGACAGCAATGTGCACCTAATTTCCACTGTCAGCAGGCTGCGGGGCATGCAGGCCGTGAAGCACTGCTGAATAAACTTATCTGAAAAATAAAACAGTTACAGTGGCCAGAAGCAATAAATCCCAGCAGAAATTTACAGTCCAACACTGATTTTGCTTTCTGTTTTCTGGGAACTTTTATAGCTCTTCAAAACTGTTTCTAATTTATATCTATTACTTTCTTACTTATTATTCACTTTTCTCCTATATTATTGTGGTAATTGTCCCTGATGTCCAGAAGTTCCAAGAGGTTTGTGCAACCTTACTGTACATACATGTGATTACAGGAATGTAATCTTTCTTTTTTCAAGAAAGTGTAAATGTTGTATTTATGTATAAGACAAAATAACAAAAAAAGATAATAGCTGGTTATTACCTCATAAATGAACTAGGCATCCCAATTGACCTTAACCTGTAGCAGTCTGGATAGACATTCTGTTTGGCTAAATTATTAAATCACATCTACTGCTAAAGCATCTCTATGACATCAGGTAGTTAGCTGAGAAAATAACACGTATTTGTCACATTCATTTCTATTCTTTTCTATGTAGAAAATAAATAAATTCTAATAGATTTTAATAAATTTTCACCTAGATTTGTGCTAGAAAATAGAAAAGTAAGGACAAGAAATGTGGGAAACTCTGAACAATTAAAGCTTAATAGAAGGAAAATCAGAAAAGATATAATACATCAAAATACCACTGTACATATTTTTTTCTATGAAATGATAGGGAATTAATATGATATGAGTTGAGTGACCAGCATTCTAAAATGTTGAATGATGGAAAACCTCAATGTAATGTAACATTATTTGCATGACAATGTATTAAATTAAATTTAAAGAAATATTATTTCATCATTCTGAAGGACAACATTTAAGTCAATTTGTTGGCTCAGAATGGGAGAACTACATTGCTAAATGGAAGGGTTTATATGGAATGTGTGATTTTTGTACCCTGAGAAAGATAACTTCTCCTAAGGTTTTCTTTAGTAGAAAGATTAGCCTTCAACTCTGTAAGTAACCTATTTCTTTCAGTCACTCTTAAGATTTTTTATACTACTATTAATTAGTTAATATTCTGGTGAAATATTTGACATGTTCTGATTCCATCTTGTCAGTGGACATGTCATCTTTTGGTATTTCTCACTCTTTTACAGTATTTTCTTAATTTTTTAAACATGTTGTACAGTCACCTTTTTGTCTTTCAGGAAGAGAAAGAATAATTTAGGCTGAATTCTTCAAGGTCTTCAAGAGTTTTAACTCTATTTGAGCAGTTTATGTTTTGTTGGTATGACTTCATATTGAGATAACTTGTTTACTAATTTACTGGATACCTATTTTAATTGAAATAATGAAGTATGCAAACAGGAGATTAATCTCAACAGTACAATTATGTTCCTGTCATTCACATTTAAAGTCAGATTTTTTTAAGACAGGTGGGTTTCATAGTTTTATTCTGTTTCTCCTTTCACATTTTTGTAAGCTTCAACTTTTTGGCCTCAACAAAGTCCTTAAATTAGGCTAAAATTCATAGGTTTTCCAGCACAATGACATTGGCTCTTTTTGAATGGCTGCATGAAACTATATGACTCATGAGTAGTACAGATAATTTATTAAAAATGGACAGAATATTATCATATGTAATAAATTGGTTAGTCTGAAATCACAAGTCCAAGGATTTTAGGAAATGCTATTTACATTCAAAGGGCTATGCTAATATTTTCTGCTCTGGGACTGGATTTGTCTTGCTTTATTATTTCCATCTAAAATTAGGTGCTTTATTGGTGCCATCTAAAATTAGGCAGGTTTCCATGACTGTCAGTGGAGAGAGATAGGCACTCCAGGTGACAATTCATCCTTGCTATCTGGGACATGTATAGTAGGATGGGGTGAATCACCTTCTTTAAGTGCCTAGAGGAATACCAGGTGATATTATGGATTAGTCACCTGATTTTAGACAGTTAAAGCAAGATAAAATGAAGTCTGATGCACAGTGTCCAATGTAGTTACTGCAGCACTCCTCTTTATAGGCACAAAGGGTAAAAGATTTTGTCAGCTGAAGATAATGTATGGTCTGAACTGTTTATCAGTTCCCTGACCTGGGTTGCAATAACCAGCATGTTTCCTGAATTAAGCAGGTGGATGGCACAGCTCCCGTAGTGACTGGAGTCTGGCAGCTCACTGTGATAAAAGCAAGAGCTGTTTTTTGTGGCTACTCTTGTAAAAGAAGGCAAGCAGAGCATACAGTCTTTGTCCTTCAGTGCAAGCAAAGAGGAAATCTACTACTTATTGCCTAAAAGGTACTGGAATCCACATGCCTCTCTGTAGGTGACAATCACATGTGCCCCAGAAATTAGCATCTGTTAAAAGGTTCCTTGTGCAGGAATATTTTCAACACATTGCAAAATTGAAATTTACTGGTGATTTTATACTCTGAATACATTGTAAATCTCTGGAATGATAGAATGAAGGGTAAATATTTTCCTTCTGGAAAGAAAATGAACTGACAAGAAAGTAAATATCTTAAAAATTAAAACTGGGAGTATTTGTGTTTTTTTTCCTTTCTAGATGGTGGTGAATGATTTCCTAACTGTAGATTTCATACTAATGTTAAAACATTTAAGAAAAAAAATCATAGTATTTTGTGGATCATTACAATTTCTTTCTTTTTTTCTTTTATGATAGAAAAATATTTTCTAAGGCCAAAGAACTCAAAAGGGTTTTTCCAGAAGCAATTCAAATGGTGACTATCCTTTTTTTACCTTGGTTGGTTGGTTTTGGTTCAGTTTTTGTCTTGGTTTCAAACATTTCCGTCTAATTTACTGATTGCCTTATTAAAAACATAGTGGAGCAAACCTAGATTTTAGTTATAAGCTACCATTCTTTTGTAGTAAGTTGCAGTGTTAACTTATAAAGCCACAAGAGATACTGTGCACAGGTTCTGTTTCTGGCACTGTCAGTTTTTGGTGGCTAGAAAATGTGCATTCAAGTGTAATTGTAATAAAATGAGAAATACAAGATACCAGGGTGAATTTGAAAATTTTGATCAGTGTGTGTTTATTAGAAGTTTCTGAAGTATCTTCTTACCCCTTCCCTTTTTTGAATTCCATACTGCTTGATCAAAACAGATTTAGTGCAGAGATTAAACCATGGATTAGGCATAGGACCCTGTACGACTTATGCACAACTTACATTAATTATTTCTTTGTTTGCAGCATGCTTATATTTAATTTACAGACAGATAAAGAAATCTCTCAAGTAAGTAAATACCCTCTCATAAAGGTTATTATTGCCTTCTTGTGTAGTATGTTGGAAATATAGAGAAAATGAAACAAGTTTACAATTTGTTGTTGTTTTGTTGAAAAATCTGTTTACTTGTCTCCATAAAAAAAAAAGATAAAATCTTACTATCTCTTAAGAACAAATGAAGGAATCCATCCTCCTAGAACTGAAAAAATTAAGGGAAAATACTAGTATAGAAATGAATACATTATAAAAAGAGAGACAAATGTAAGGAAAAGAATAAATACATAAAGGTTTATATTTGGAGAGGAAAAGGTGGAAAATTGATGGGAGTAACAAAAAAATGTATTGTCTTCATTACACTGCATAGTGGTACAAAGTAAAACGTTTAGTAGGACAAAATGGTGATTTTGTAAAAAAGTCCCCAACAAAACCAAAACATCCAATTGACTATTTGTCTTCAATATTCATTACTGCATCCTTGTAAAAGTATTCTGTATTCTAAGTGACTATATTCTAATTCAACTGATCTGGTTTAAGAAATATTTTGTCCAAGGAAGAGCTTAATATAATCTTGTAGCTATGTTGAAATTTTTATAATTTAAGCATTTTTCTGCCTGTTGAGAAAAACTCAGCTCCTTTTACCTATTGCTCTCCACCAGAAGTTAGAAGTTTTTAGATGGTATTTCCTGTCAGTGGCAGCTTCAAGGATTGTCTTCATGAGATCTTTAAATGTTGTTTAGGTTTTGAATATTTTAAACCTAGGAATCAGCCCTACAAGGGTGGATGAAAGGATGAGCTGGATGCGGCTTTTATGCACGCACACATGAACATGTGTGCACGTGCAAAATCTGGTTCTGTGAACTGGGTGGGTTCAGGTCACCAACCAAATACTGAGGTGAAAAGAGGTAAACCATTTCTTCCATTGTCTTTAGCCTAAGTTACTCCAGACATCTGTACATTCATTTTAGTTCATAACTCATCAAGTTTGTGCTCACTTTTTAAATTAGTGGAAGTACTCTTTTTCTAGATTCAAGAGGAGAACATGGAGAGTGCAGCCTAACATCCCTTCCTCACCTCCTTAACAGTACACACAATCAGGACTATCAATTATTGATTTGTTTGGTAACCAGAAGAACCAAAATTCAAAAGAAATACTGATTGAGTTTTATTTGTTTAGCTGTTTTTTTTTTTTCTCCTCAATTTTTTTTTAGTGCAGTGATTGATTCAGGGCTGATGATGACTTCAGTCTGCCACTTGAAGGTTTTAACAGCTTTAGAAAAGGTTGAATGCTGAAATAAACTGCAGTATTTTTTACAGGATTAATAGTAAAATATTTAAGCTTGTTTTATTTTCTTCCTCTCTTTCCTCCCCCAAAACTATAAATCTGACCTATTGAACACATAATACATCTTTATGAATATATAATATTCTTTCCAAAAATTTTAGTCTAGATTAACTAGTCCTGTTACAACACCACCCCCGCTAAATCTCCCATAAAAGTATTACACAGAGCTGCCTTGTTTTGTGGTACAACAGAGTGAAAAAAAATTCTTCAAAGAATTCTTATTTGCTTTCACCTGGGAAACCTATCATAGCTTCTTCAGCTACAATAAATGAATACTAATTTCACTGTCAGCAGGAATTCAGCCTTTCATTATTTAGATAAATTCACCTCTGTATTATAACTGTAACTCAGTGATGTCAGGAACTGAAAATAATGAAAAGCTGGATCTTTTACAGACATATGAAAGCAGTATCATATAAGAAGCACAAAGCACTTCTACCTGTGGAGTCTACTAATGGCTTCTAGATGAAATAGGAGCAAATTTGCTATGAAGGAGCCAGGTTAAAAGTCTAGAAATTCATAAACTTGCAAATCAGGACAGTGCTGGTATGTAAGTTAATGGGAAAAATGAACAGCCTTTTCTAATTATCACCTCCATTCTAATCCTCTCTGCTTTCCTCATTTTAATCACTTCCTGTATAAAAATACAACTTTTGATCATCTAAACAAAATTTTTGCCCTTTGATTTTGCTTCTACTCTCTCTCTTACGTAGAACTTGACCATTAGCTGGGCTAATTCCATATGGGTTCTAGTCAAGTATTTAAGCTTTTTTGCTTCCTTCTCAACACACTCATAGATTCCTATTATTGTAATCTCTGCCCCAACTCTTCAATTTTTCTCTGTGCCAGCCATTTTTTCTTCTACTTCCTTGATGAAAAGAAAGTTTGACATAAAAATGTAGTAAATTCTGATCAGTGCAAGGGGATCTCTAGGTATTATTTGATTAATCATCTTGTTTTAATTCACTCATCTGCACCCTTTTTTTTTGGCATATCTTGATTTCAGCTTAAGCTCTATCATCCACAAATAAAACATGTGAAGCACAGCTGCTGGTGCAATCAGGAGCTGTCAAATGCAGTGAGAGTTGGCCATACCTCCCTCTGTAAGTCGGGGTTTGCATGAAATACCTTCCTCATACTCTCCAGGAAGTGAATAGCAGGAACTTGCAATTGAGGATATAGAAATGGTTCACTGAAATGACTTGATTTAATTTTAGTTCTAAGGCTTAAAGACATGGTTTGAGAGAATGGGAGTGGTTGAGTGTATTTCTGCTCGATTTAGTTTGGTTGGATTTGCTTCTTAAGTAAAGGTAGAGAATTACCTTAACTGTAAAAACTAAAAGTATTATGCAAGTCTTAATGAGCCACACCAAAATATTATGATCTCTGCCTTCAACAGAGAGCAATCAGGATGAAGAATGAAAAGGAACACAGAGCATCTGGGTGTAATCTCTCTTATTTGACAATAAAACCTCTAGGAGAGAGAACTTGATGTTTTAGAGAGTCTACTTAATGTCATTCTCAAGGCATGCCTTTAAAAAGATTCTGTTGTTATAAGATAGCCCAAACAGTGAGTACATGATCATCAGGTTTAAATAGCTGTTTTACTGTCTATTTGAACAGGAGGGGGAAAAATCAAAAAAAAAAAATACATCTTTGTGGTGACAAAAAGGCATGGCAAAAAAACCAGGATGGTATTATCAACTTCCATATCCAGGAGTGGCCACATCCTCCACCAGCTATATCACTAAAAGTCAATGCTGATGAACACCAGTATTTTTGTCCACAACATGAATGACAGAATAGAGAGCTTTTTCCTGAGTACAAGCTGAAAAAAACCTCAAAGTGTCTGCTGCCACTTTTTCTAATGGTTACTGCTGTCATTTTAAGTAGTAGGTTTATTTGGAGGTTACTGTCAAGTGCCAGAATCCTGTTGTGCAAACACTGCAGAAAAATACAATCAAAAAGATTTATTCCTCCAAATCATCATAAAAATGTCCATGTTTAACCCTACCCCACTTAATCTAAGCACATAATGTCAGAAATCAGCATTTCAAAGTCTGAAGGACTTTACAGTGGCCATGACAAAAGGCATGTTCTCTTCTTCCCCAGAACAGCATTTTTCTTTCAGAGCCTAGGTGCCACCTTTCCTTGGTATTTAAACTGACATTATAGATGGGAGGCTTACATAATCACATGTCCCAGCCAGTTCATGTTCTTTGACTTCATTTAAGTCAGGAGCTGTTCATAAGGACCATTATTACTTCAATAATGAATGAATGTAATTTTAAAAGCATTGTATTAAAAGCATTGTATTAGGCAAGATTTAAATATTTCTGATGGAAAAAAATGTGTAAGTGCTCCTGATAAAAGATAACTTTAAGGCCTTCAGATAAAACTGCTATATAAAATTAAAGTGAGCATATAACTTCTATGTAATTGTCTTAAAAATTTTAGGATCTACTCAGTAACTAAATTAAATTAATTTCATTCTGTTGCTTTGAAAATAATGTCCTCTTTTTTTTTGTTTGCTTTTTGCCTCAAATAGGTCACAGATCTACATGGAGACCTATACTTCTAATCCATTAATTTCAGTTTGGTTTCCTAGGATGACAGATTAGTTGTTTCTGTTTGTTTTCACTTGACTCCTCTACTCAGAGCCACCACCTTTTGGCAAAGTTGTTATCATATGTTGGATGAGGTTGCTGGAAAAGAACTCTTTCCTGAAGTCTGCTATAGCTGTTGCTAGGGATCTCAAAAAGGGAGAAATTTTTCCATGCTGCTAGAGAATAAAAGCTGCTAGAATGTACAGTTCTGCCTGGATGACTTACATTGATTTAAATATATTTGAGCTCTTTTCCCTCCCCATGTTGTTGACCATAATTTCAGTTTGTTTTTCTGGTACAGGATACTCCTACACTAATTGCATACCATAAAGAAAGAATTTTCTCTTAATTACACAAAGAGTGAAATAGGAGATAACAGGAAATATCCACATGGAAACTACCCTCAACTGAAAAAATATTTCATTTCAAAGAACTGACTTACAATTTTGTTAATTATGAACTCTCTTTATGAATGAGGAGAAACAAAACAAGAAATTTTTTTTTTTAATTCTACAAAAAATTTAATTGGGTGAGAGCAAAAAAAATTAGTTTCAGGCATTTTCTCCAAGTTCTTAGGTCTGGCTTAAGCAGTTTCTTTTGGGATAAGACAAAGTATATTAATACTTGCATACTATAAACACATGCACAAAGATAATAAAAAGAAAAGAAAAGGAATAGAAAAAAAACCCAGTCACTTTTTCACTTTCCTGCAGTTAAGTTCTTTAAAAAAAATCAGTGAACATAGTATTGCTTTTCATGTGCCAATTTGGCCCTAGCTATGTTACACCAGCTGCTTTGCAAAGTCAGGCTCTTAATAGATGGCAAGTAAAATGAGGAAGAATGAAGACAGGTGAGAAGAAAAAGGCAGCAATAGAAATCAACACAGCAGGGAGGAAAGAGCAAAAAAACTTATGTTCACACTTTAGGAAGATCTTCAGATGCAGCCATAAAGATGATGTGGTGGCTGGTCCCTTCACTTATTTTGTCTGCAGAGGATGCCTCAGAAGATCAAGGGAAAAAAACCCCAGCCATTAAAAAAGAAAAATTGCAGATTTTAACATTCAGAGGCACCTGTTAAAGCCCATGGTTAAGCAGTGTAGTGATAAATATATAAATATATATATATATGCATGTCTATATATATCTCCTCACATGAAGCACATTGTGGTTAATGAATTTTAATTGTATTATAGCTGATACATGTGTTTGTGATCATCTGTCACAAGCCTCAGAACCGGTGGCTAAAATAGAAAATGGTTTGATAGCTATCAATTTGCAATAGCAAGGTAGATGTTACTTGCTGTAAAAGCAAAGTAATAAACCTGAGGACTCTTTTGAGATTTTATCAAAATCCCTTCACCTCAAAATTCTTATTTGTGGGAGATTAAGTGCTCCATTGCACTGGCTGCATTTGTAAAGCACAGAAATATGGAAATGTTAGTGAGTGGTTCATGGTCTAAAACATTCAGAAAAAATACTCTAGGCACCTATAAAGAAAAAGAGGAAGCAAGACAACACATCTTTCCAAATTAGGAACTTCTTTAGCTCTCAAACAGATTCAAATCTGAGGAATACAGAAGCTATAAAGGGATACGGGCAGAATATAACTTTTAGGTTATTTGTCTGATTGATTAACTGATTGATTGACTGATTATTTGTTGGGGTGTGGGATTTTTTTTGCTCTGCCTCTGAGGAGATTGTGACTAAAAAATACTTACATTAGAATTAATTATTAATGAGCAATACAAACCTAATAAAGAAACGGAAATCAAAGTGTTATTGGGTAGTTTTCGGATCAAATTATGGATCTTAGACCTCTCTACTGTCTACTAAACACAAAAATATCTTACCACCTTGACAAATTTCTATAGAATATTACTATTTTCTGAGTGTCTGTGAGAAAGAAAAATTAAAAAGACATTTTAGTTCCTTAAAAAATACCACATGTGTCATATTTGGATGTGGTGTAGGGAAGACATTCCTTCTTGATTTTCCTGGCTTTAATGGCCTACGATATACAACTAATGAAAATATATTAATTCAGATGCAATTTTCTTCATAGAATTTCCACATTTTTTTTGCTTTCTCTGCTTAAGGAAAGAATTATATATTAACTGCAGAGAAATAATCCATATATAATTAATTCTTGCACTGAACATCTGTGATTTTGCCACTATTTTTGCTCAAGCATAGAGATAATAAGAGTTGGACCAAATTGGTAAAAATAATTTGAATGAAGAACAACAGAGAGGATGCTAACAAGTCCAAATCTCTTTTGTTATTATTTTAATTTGACTCATCATGTCAGACCATGCAGTCAAGAAATACTCTTCACCTTCTTTTATTTTTCAGACTGAGCAGTCAAGGTTAATTTGGGAGAGACTAAAGGCATCTGAATCATACTTTTTACAGGACAGCCTGATACCTAATGATTTTTAGTGGTGAGAGGCAAATAACTTTGGGAAAGAATAGTATCTTTCCTGGAATTAAAAATCCACATCCTTTTATTTAAAACGTGTTTTAGACGTGAAAATTCCTCGCAGCATTGGCTGAATTCTTTCCTGATATTAAAAAAAAAAAAACCAAAAACACAAAAAAAAGCCAAAAAACAAAACCAAAACAATCCTGCAATTACTTTAGCTCAATGAACCAATTTTGCCCCATGGTGGAATTTTATTCCTTGACTTCATAATATTTACTACTCTTTTTTCAGAGAAACCTAAAGCAATTTGCAAACCAAACACATGAAAATTTAATCCCTTCCACTGAAGTGTAACCACTTGGAATGTGCTGATTTATGGTAATGTAGCAGAAGTTATGAAGACTGCAACTGTCTAACTTGAAATGGAGAGTAAACTGATTTACTCAAAATATAATTTAACCAACACACTGGAATTAACAAATCTGTACTTATTAGAAGTGCCAGAAGAGCCTTGATTACTATAGTTTATGAGAATATTAATTTTACACTTTATATGAAAGGTTGAAATTCTAGCTAAACTGCTTCCAATTTTTCTTTAAGGATGTTGTTTTTCTAAATTATAACTGTGCCATTAAATTAATTAATTTGAGTTATCATTAATATCATTATTTTAAAGATGTTGCAGACTAATGAAGAAAATATTACTGAGATTAGCTCCCTTGGTTAGAGCATGATGTTAACAATAACAAGGTTGGGGGTTTCATCCTTTTCTGGGCCATTCACTTAGGAGTTGAACTTGATGATCCTTGTGGGTCACTTCCAACTCAGAATGATCTGTGAAATCCATGAAACAGCAAAATCAAAACCAAAAAATTTTAGCATGTTCTTAAAATGTTTTTCATCCTATTAAGACCTGTAAATACTTATATCCACTAAGCATATGTGCAGGGTAGATGTAATACGTTAAAAAAAAACCTAAAAAGTCTTAGGTTTCCTTATTGTACACCTATCTCCTTTATTGATGAGCTTTCTATTGTGCTTAACCTGATTTCTGGAATGTCTGCTTTTGTTACACTTGTTTTCTTGGATAATTGTTATATTTTAATATTAGTTCCAAACTAAAAAACTTCCAATAGCAATGCAATACAGTGATGCACAAGCTGAAAGGTTGCACAGCCAAGTAAATACCATCTTCATGAGACACATTGTTCTACTGAACAGGACAGATTTAATGAGGGCATGGTCTCTCCACAGATGTTAAATTCATGTCCTTTAGGGTGATTTGGTTTTGTATGTGAAAAACTAGAAATAATATTTTTCTTCTGATATGTTCAATAAATGCATTTGTTTAGGCTAGAAGTATGAGTAGATCTGACACTGAAAACTAGAGCAGGGCCAGCTTTGTAGATCTTGAGCTGCCTTCCTGCAGACAGTTGCAATATTGCAGCTTACAATACTGTCAATGTCAGCTTGTCAGATGCCTGGAGGAGTGTCAGCTTGGGTTATCCTTTGTGTAATCGTCATTATAGCAAACCCAAGGGCTTGAAATACAGTTTCCATTATTGCCAAATGTAAATGTACGCCATAAATTAGTTAGAATTAGTTTACAGGACTGTGTGTTTTTTGTTTGTTAGTTTGTGGGGCTTTATGAGATTCTGCTTAAAATATCAATTAATTGAGATCTAAACCTCTTGTTTGAAGTAAACTCAGAAACCTACATTTATACAGAGTATTTACACAACTGGCCTTCCTCTGACTGTTTTTGATGTCAGACTTTTAGACCTTAATTAGATGCTTCATATAATTAGCTAGTGGCAAGTATGATTTGCACACACATTGTTGTTACATTTTTCTTTGTCCATCAATTTGATTTTGCTGAAAAGAGAAATGGTAAAGAAAGTATTAATTTCACAATGAGACTAGGCTGAAAAGAGATCATGGTGTAGTAGTTTGTCTTTAAAATGCTTCAAGTAGATTGGAAAATTTTAATACAAAAATTCCATGGTGAGAAAGTGCTACATAACAAAAATTCTAGATTTCCCAGAGGAGGTGAGCTTTCTGGGATCTGGAAACACTCTGTAGAACTAATTACTGGAAATTTCACAGATTCTACCACTAAGTAGAATGCTCTCAAGATCTGCACTTGCCTCTGCCTCACAGCCTTAGAGCTCCAATTTTCTTAGTGCTGATAGATGCAGATAGACCAGTTGTTAACTCTAAATTTGCTTCACATTTTGCCTCTTTTTTGGGCTAGGTTGCTTTCAAACATGATGCTTAGGAACAAAACAACATACACTCTGCTGTTCGCAAAGCTGGGCGAGAATTGGATGCAGTGGATTTGGTATTAGCATTTTATCGTCCATGTCTCCCGAACTTGGGCTCAGTGTTACGTACAGGTAGAGATATAACTTCCTTGAGATCCCTCTGAAATGCTGAAACAACTGGTTCTTAGAGCCAGGGGTGTGATGGTGAGATGACAAAGGGCCTCCCAAATTAACTTGAACAGTGCTCTGTTGCTTCAGCCCCGTGGCTCAGTCTTCAGAAGTCATTTCTCAGGACAAAGGTTTCCTGCTACATCTCTGCAGTGCAAGCCCTGCTGAACTGACCATAGAGCTTGTCATGCTTTCAGGCATTGAGAATCAAGAGCAAAATTCTCTTGCATTGCAAAACCTTAAAGCTAGTTTATCAGCAGAATAATAGCCCACTCTCTGGTCTGTCCTAGGCCAGAGAAATGTTCATATCTACAAAGCAAAAAGTTCTGGAACGTCTTGCTCCCTACATCCAGAAGAAACCCATCAGAATAATCTAAGGTGGTGAACAGGTGTTTCAGCAGTCCTCAGCTCAGCTTTCCTACTCACCACATGAATCCTAGGGTGCTACAAAGGAGTTTTCCAGAGAGACATTCTCAAGAAAGATTTACCGAGAACAAACTTTAAGTTATGGGTCCCATAACTCCACATCTCAACAACCCAAAAGGTGGGTCTAGCTACAATTTAGATCACTAAGAGTAACAATTTAGTGAGGACACAGCGCAGATTTTTCTTCATCCACACTTATGGAACTTCAATTTAAACTTAATGCATCTATTATTCAGGTGATACATGTTGGTACAAGTGGCCTGAAAAAATTATTTGTTTCTTTAGGGACTAGATCCCTGTCCTTAAAGTAATTTTTTCTTAAATTTATTGATATGTTTAGTCCTTAAAAGATTAAATAATTTTTGTATCCTTTTAAAAGTAAATACACTGTATATATGTGTATATATATATATGTGTATGTGTGTGTATAATAAATCCATAAACTTCCTTATATGTCTGCTTCTACTCTGTTATTATTGTTTTGCTTTGCCATAATTGTTGTAGAGATCTTAGACCTGAATCTTTAAGGGTTTTCTCTAGATTTATTTCAACTCAAAAAATACTATAGTTTCTTTTTTTCCTGTATTAATTTTAGCAGTTTCAATTAAATATTCTTTCTTCATGTAAGAATCTCCTTAAGGAAACTCCATCAAATAATAAATTGCTCTTTTCCAACTGTCACTAATGAGAATATTAGCTTCTCTTCCCCATGTGTTATATTTTTTAAAGGTTTTTTAATTTTGAATATGATTAAGTTACCAAGATTTATTATCTTTATATCAGAGATAGCATTACTGTTACGTATTTTACATTTGTTTTATATTCTTTTTAAAATTAGATTGAATTCTCAACTACCTTAATTACTGTTTTGCAAGAATGGGTGGAAAGAGGCACATCACCTATGCATTAATCATAATTATCCCAATGATAAAACAGATAGCAATTAATTTGTCTGCAAAGGAGATGTGTTGTGAATAGGGCTTTAGTTTGAAGCATATGATATTATAAGAACACCTACTGTGTGAAAAGCTTTTCACCTAAGAAATCTCATAAGAAACATACTTCTGTAGTATTATGTATTTGAAAGCTGAAATTTTTCTGAACTCTTTCCGAACTATTAAACCTAAATTCACATGTTTGAATTACCTTGATTCCTAAGTTAATTCACAGCCTGATACATCCCTGCATACTTACAGCGCTACAAGATTTTCAGCCTTAATACAACAATGGCTTAGCATAGACAAAATTCATGGTTTCATTAGGACAACTCAAGTATAGAAAATCAGAACCATGTGAATGCTTTTTTTGTTTCAGAGACCCTCAGTACACAATATTTTCCTCCTTAAACATTAATTGGTTTTGTACAACTGGTGTTTAAATTTGGTTTTGAGATATCAATTTCATTTCCTTTTAATAATTCTGCAAAGTGCCTATGAAAACTTCTTTAATGTAGTTGCTGGCAGCACAACTGTACCATTGTAGCTGTAAATGACAGATTTCTTAGACAAGTAAAAGTAGGGAGAAATGAAAGTCTGTGTTTAAGTCTAAAACCCACACCTTGTTATTTGATTAGGTGTAAGCCACATCTTGAAATATTTAGGTGAGGAGAAGATATTATTACTTCATTGAAAAGTTATATCCCACTACATTATTAATATGAGAAAAGCAATTAGAGTTTTGACCGAAATGTTTAATGTTTCAGGTTTTCTCAAAACCGCACTTGTTTATGAATTACAAGTTATAATTTCAGAGCACGTTCAATTTCCAGAAACTTTATAAATGGCATAAAAAGTGGGGAGCTGAGATCATACACCTACCCACTCTCAATACGAGACAGATTTCAGAATGCAATGAAGTAGATGGGGATTCTTCTCACAATCAACTCTCTCTTTCTGTCTGTCAGTGTGGCACACATTAATGCTTTAATCCATCACACCATCACCTTCACCAAGACTATGAGTCAGTGCTGAGCTGTCCACCCACTGTTTCCCTGCAGTGCTACCCTTAGGTGTGCAGAGAAGCAGCAATTAAACAGACTGGATTGGCTCAGGAGCCCTGTGAAGAAAGGCTGAGAACAAGGGAAGAAGTACCCCAGGAACCAAAGCAGATCACTGATAACTGTGAATAGCTGGATTTAATCAGAATTTATAAAGAGTTCTTGGCAAGAGTGTGTCATACAGAACTAAGCAAAAGAAAAAGTATCTCTCTTCCAGCCAAAGAAGATACACTTGAAAGAAAAGACTGGGAAAAGTTTTAAGTTCTTGAACTACTCAGATAACAACAATAAAGAGGGAGGAAGAGTGAAAGCATGTTTAATTTTTAAATTTTTTTCATTTTCTTGATAACCATGGATCAAACCATGAAGTATTCTAATTCTCTGTGAATGGTGATCCATGATGACTTTTGATAAAGGATTGGTGTTGCTAACACCAGCTGGAGTAAAAAGCAGGAGTATTTTTTTATTCAACTTTACAGCATTTTCTGACTTCAGAGATTTCTGTTGATGAACTTGGTCCTTTAGAGAAGACTGAGGACTGGCACATTGTTTTCCACGGGATGAGTTTGCGTCTGAGATATTTGAAAGATGATATAACCTGAAAGTAAATTATATCTTTTGTTTTCTGAAGAATATGAATAGTAAAGAGCAGACGGGACACCAAAAATCAGTATTGACACAAAGTTTTGTTAGCAAAAATTATACTGTCAGAAATTTTCTCACAATGACATCTGTCACATGGAAAGGGGAGATTTCCTTGGACCTTGCAATTGGGTTTGTCTGCCAGTGTTCTTGACCAGTCAGCATTCTTTTATGAAACCCTTCACTGAACACTCCTGTTGTACAGGAGGGTGTTTTGACTGACTTATTTAGGGAAATACATCAACAGCATAAGGGAGACCCCTCAGTGGGCCTTCCACTTCATTTGAGTACATTGCCCACTGCCAGTGCCTGCCAGCACCTCTGAAGGACTCACACCAACTGCCTGTGGAAAAGCACTCTTCATAAATATAAAATTGTGACAGGTTAAGGTTCAAGGATTGCCAGTGAAAGTATCTGACTGTAAAAACATTCAAAGCAATATGCAGTCAAGCTCTAATCCCCAGTAAAAATATTTGGTGTGAATGCAGTGTGGTTCTTACCAAACAGGTGTGCATTAATATTACAATTGGGCTATAGTGAACCAAGTTCATCTGAGGAGAGTGATTTCACCAAAGTTGTTGGCTCAGCAACAGGACACCTTCTCTCATCTCCCCTGGATGACAGGTGCTGTGCAGTTTCTCAGCTGCAAAGCCCCACAAGTTCCCCTCCCTGCAAGGATTTCAGCAGAGCCTGGCTGTGATATCTTCTCAATGCTCCACCCTCTGCTCCATCCATTTTATCTTAGCAGGTGCTTAGGGCTGCAGATTGCGTGTGTGGGGACTCATCGTGGAATAGGTTTGAGCAAGCCAACTGTGTTCCATCCAGGGAGCAGCAGTTCTACTTCATCCTGTAATTCCTGTGCCATTCTAACTTCTGTTAAAATGAGAGTAAAACTTCTCGGTTTCCTCTGATTTTACCCCCAGCCATCTTTCCGCAACATCTAATAAACTTTAAAAGCAAGTTTTTAAAACTTTTCTGGTTTTAGGAAAACAGAAGTTAAACCACATCTTTTTTCCATTCATCTGTAATTTCATATACTTGCACATTAGTTCCATGCACTCGCAAACCTAAGAAGTACATTCGTGATTTTAATTTCAGAAATCACTTGGCTAGGTGTGGATGTCATCTGATAAAAGGATAAGAAATGATTCATATAATGCAAAAAGTAATTTGATTTTAATCAATCTGCTGAATAAGTTGTCAGTCTTATCCTTTTGGAATTTCGAAGGAAAATTTAAAGACAAACTTCAACTTAAACAGATAAAAGAGTATATCTCTTGGCATTTTTATGTGTATGAATATTATTTATAGTCCTAATCAGATCATGGAAACATAAAATTTTTATACATATACATGCACATGGATGTAAAAATGTAGAAAAATTAGCAGACAAGATTTTTAAAGTAAAACTTTTTTATATCCCTACATCAGGAAGAGGGTATTTATGAAGTGATTTAGCAAACTCATGGCTCGGTTAGAAGCCTGACTTTTCCATGGGGTATTAATGATAGTGCCCCTCTACTCAAATGAAACCCTCCATCAGAAATGTATAAACATGCATAAAAGCTCTTAGATTAATTGGTAAGCAAAAGTGAGGTCATACACATTTAAAAAGTTTACCCCTGATTCTGAGTAGCCACAAGCCTCCATTGCAATCTCTGAATGCATCAGATGAAGAAATAAGGCTTTACTGTGCTGTGCATTTTAATTCTACTCACACACTTTATATATGTCAGCAGCAATGATTGACTACTTATTATTTAGATTTAATAAGCAATGGTCCCTGTCAGTTTTGTCACTCCTCCCTGAAAGATCAAGAGCTATAACAAGAAGCATTACTAAGGGAAGATTAAAAGAGACTCAAGCAATGCAAAGAATTTAAAAGAATAAAATCTAAACAAAATCAGATAGCCAGATGAAAAGATAACTAGTAGAGAGACATCAGAACTGTGACAACAAAGATACAGGTAGTGGCGTAGTCAGGAATTAAATTAAAATGGAGGTGATTGAGTCTTAGAAGAGCAAAGTAGGGTTGGGGAGGAGCAAAAGAACAAAGAAAATATCAGAAAGATGAAGAAAGAGGGATCAAAGGAAATAAAATTAAATATACAAGACATAAAAGAGAGAAGCTACAGATCAAGGATAATATTTCAGTATACAGTCAAGTCATCAGAAAAACACCTTCTCAAATACTGAAATGATACTGGAGATAAAAAAAAAGAAAATCTAAAAAAATTCATCGTCCTAGAAGCTGTAGCAGAAATCAGTATAAACAGAATAGGAATTATTTAAAGTGCTTCCACAGTCAGGTCTCCACAATTTTGTAATATAAATATGTGTTGTCATTTGAAGGCACAGTAAATTAAGGAATTGCGAGACCACTCTGTGTGGTGCACTGCCAGTAAGACCTACTGCAGAAACACAAAGTTTAGCAGAGGCAAAGGGAAGGACATTTTTTATCACAAAAGTGTTGTATATTTGGGCACAGCACATGTGGAGGCTTTGCAGATTGTCGGTGTTCTCCAAACAGCAGCCACTTTAAAGGCAAAATGATAACAATGCCTGCATATACAAGGAAGCAAATTCTTGTTAACCTATAACAGGAAAATATTCCATCCTCTTCTTGCAGCATTAAAAAAAAAATTAAGAACATCGAAAAGAAAAATAACCTCTTAAATAGATTCCATTAGATTTCCCACAAGAGGTGAAAGAACGTTTTGCAAAAGAGATATGGGAATAATTCCTCATATAAACCAAATACATAAAAGGAAATAAAAACAAGTTGTCCATACATGCTAATGATAGGATGTTTTTGTGGTTTTTAGATTTATTTTGTTTTAAGCTTGACAGCCTTAGATATAGAAATGGTTAAAAATAAAATGCCTTGTCTCAAGCATGTAGATATATTTTGCAATTAATATTTATAATACATGATTAAAAAAAAAAAAACCACAACCAGAAAAACTCAGGCATTTCATTCCTTATTTTCCTGTTTTATCAGGTATTTTTTTAGTCATTAGATTTTTTTTCTTCATTGACACGATTGTGAGAACTGTAAGATCATTTTGCTTATGTAGTTTAGTAGAGAAACATCCTGCTGATCTTTGGAAAATTATTCTGGATTACTAATTATTCCTAAAATTGCCCTGAATTATCAGAAAATACATTGTCAGAAAGACAGCACAGCTTGTTTTTCATCTGTCACTCTGAACTTACTCTTAACATCAGAGAAAATCTAGGGTTACAGAATGGATTTTTTGACAATTCAGTCATAGGAAATATTATAAAAGTAACAATAGATTCACTGCAGAGAGAAAAAAAAAAAGTTGTCTCTTTTCCCTACCTAAGCATTAAATAAAATACCTGAGAGTATAAATTAATCCTGAGGCCGGAGATGGGCTTTAGAAAGTCACCAATCCATCTCCCTCTACAAGGTCATACTCCACTACTCTTTCAGACTATTGTTTGTCAAGTTTGTGAGTAAGGCTATCCAGAGAGGAGGGTGTGACAAACACTCCAGCAATGCATGCAGTTCTGGTGAGCTCCTTGATACCTCGAATTCAACTGAAGATTGCATTAGATAATTCCTGTTCACTGGTTGGCATTTCTTCCTTCCCTACCAACTGATTTTGCTGGTTATCAGAGCTGTGTATGCTGTACTATCTGTGGGATGACATTTTGCTAAATGTTCTAGGGAATGCATTGGGGACCTGAAGAGCCTTTAAAGGATCCTAGTTCTCCACTTCATAAATTTAATATAATCTTGAGGGCAAAGCACATTCATTTTGAAAAAAAAACTTAGCTTAAATCAAAAAATCATAAATGCAAATATGCATTTTTATTTTCATCAATTACAGCAGATGACAAAAAGAGTGTTAGAAAAGACACAGGTGAGAAAGAACGATAATAAAATAACCCCAGAAAACAAATAAACAAAACCTGCAATAAAACCACATCTGCTTAATGCAAGATGGGATCTGGCAAGTAGTCTTCTGAATTTTTTCCTTCTTCTTTGTTGTTTACATGTTTTACACCAGGAGGTGCTGGTGCTTTTTGACACCAGCAAGAAAGACACTCTGTAAGATGCCTTAAAAATGCTTTTTATTAGAGCTAACAACATAAAGAGAAAATGGTACAGATAGTCTTATGCCACTTTGGATTTGGGAGACATAGCCTTGAATGAACCTCTTATCCATGTGCAGCATGCTGTGTAGACCTTGTCCATAGAAGTCTCCAATTTCAGTAATTTGAGCAGCTATAGGATTTTCTTACAAGGAAACAACTTCACCCAGCATTTCTATAGTCAAAGAGCAATAATGTTTGCATAAGAAAAATTTATTGCTGCACTTTTAGTTCAAGGCAAGGCCATGCAGATGGCAGAATCACTGGGGCCAAGTGGGACATTCCTTGCAGGCTGCTCTGCTACAGGCTCCTGTGAGCTTGTGCTGCAGCCAGAGGAGATGAGCAGCACAACTCAACCTGAAGGCCACTCTGGACAGCTCAGACCTGGGTATACCCCAGTCAACTGGCATGTAGATCAGCAGCTCCTTGAGGTACAATCCTTTTCCAGTCAGGATCACTGAACTTACCTTACAACCCTCTCTGAACCCTCATGCAGGATTTCTGCTTTTTTTCCTAACCTACATATCAAGCTGCTTCTAAAGGAAAGGATGTTCTCTTGATGAAACCTGCTAACTTTTTAAATGACTTGGGTTTCTTTTTTTAGTCCTAGGGGGCAGAACAGATCTACTTCTTTTTCTAAAATGTACAGTTTCAAGTTTTCTTCATTTTCAGAAAACCAATGCCTATGTCCTTATTTGGTTTTGATAGGTAATGCTTTTATGCTATTGGTGATTCTCATGTTTCATTTTGGTTTTCTTTTTTTTCCTGGACTCTCTCTACGCTGTTCACAACTTTTGTGAAGTTCAGAGTCTAAAAGATGTTCAGATTCAGCATTACTGGTACTGAGCAAAGGTAAATTTAGAAAAGTATTTTGAGGATTCTTCCCCTAGGTACTTTTCCTGCTTATCTTCTGCCTGCTCAGTTACTACTGTGTGTACCATATGTATGCAGCTTATTACAGAATCATAGGCTGGTTTAGGTTGGAAGGGACTTTAAAGATCATTGAGTTCCAATCCCCCTGTCATGGGCAGGGGCATCTCTCATTAATTCTCCATTTAAAGTACAGATTCTGTTACATGTCACTGTTGGATTTCATTCTAATTTTCATCCATTTCTCCAATTTCAGCTCTTCAGTTCTTTCATAGAAGGGTATTAAATATATGATTGTCAAACACATGTTCCCAGTGTATTCCTACTTCTCTGCTCTTTTTTCCTTCTCATTGAAATATAAACATTGAATTTATTTTCCTCATATCACCCAAAATCCTGATGTGTGAGCTCTCAAACACAGGCAATAGTAGTCCTAAGCCTTCACTGACCACTGTTTAAGTAATTTTGCACAATACTTATTGGATTATGGAAATTTCATATTATGTGAATGCATATATTTCTTTGTTCTTTGCCACAGACTGACTTTCCTTCTTCTATATAATAGAAAATTTTCCAAAAAAATTCACATTTGATCACCTGTCAGAATTTTTTATCCTGTAAACCTGATATCTTCACTCAAATTTATGATCCAATACCTGCAAGTATTTTATCCCTTTTTAATGGGAAGACTACCACAATTCAAAAATAATAATTTCATGTTGAGAAAGCAACACTTGGCTAGTGTCACTATATATAAAATCACCCCCTTCTTTGGAAGATGTATGTGTTTCTACTCAAACTTTCTAAGTACCAACAAGAGCTTTAACTCTTGCTCATTTTCATTGGCACTGTCACAGGTATTGATACTGGATATGTTCCAGCATCAGTGCTTACAAGAAAAGTTGTTAATCCACTGTGAAGAAAACAGTACTTTTCTTCTAGTAGTATAGATTCCAATGTCAATATTGTCTATACATGCTAGAACTTGTATTTTATATGATATTGTTTCTACAGATAACTATAGTTGATGCAAATCCATAAAAAAATAAAGAAAAAGCTCTCTTTTATTAAGAGCCCTTAAAATAAGATATGGAGTTATACTCTGAGATGATAGTAAATTAGTGTGACGTACCTTTTTGAAAATGAGATCATTTACATAATCTTTTACAATCTCATCAGATTGTAAAAGATTATTTTCATTTGTTAATTTTATATTTTATAAAATCCCAGGTTTGATTAGCAATCTACTTCTAATAAGACATAACATTTAAATAATGTAATTAATTTTGAAATAATTTTATAGGACCTCCCTCATGTAAAAACTAAAATGATACTATAAAATCATAGAGGACATAATTAATTATAATTAGTTTTTTTATAGTTCTTCCATATTTCTATCTTGTTTCTAGAAAACTTAAAACTAAGCAGTATCAGTTTTTAACTTTTAGTTTCACAGTATAAACTTCAGCTGTTTGAGGTATTTGCAGAAATTAAGAACTGTACTAGAGCTGGTTGAATTCTCTGATCTGAACTGAATAAATGGTGTTGTGCACTTCTCAGTACTCAAAGTTTAAATTTCATGGAAATACAGGAAGGAAGCCTGTTATAGTTAAGTTCACCTTTTATTTTTCTTTGATTTGGAGGGGTGGTTTGTTTTAAATGTCTTTTAAAGAGTCACATTTTCCCTACTCTAATGCAAAATCAGAAAGGGATTAAAAAATTATGGTAAAAACAGTTTCAGAGTTCTGGTCATACCTTGAAATTGCAGATCAAATCAATAGTATCCAAAGACTTAAGAGGTTATCCAGTTCAAAGTCTTAAGTCAATACCTATAATGAATAATAAACGGATGTCAGGTGTTAAACATTAGTAAGTATGTTATTACTTGGATTGTCTGTCTGAAACCTGACATTTACACATGATCAGGGATTATTCAATATAAATAATTCTCTCTATTGAGTACTTATTTATTCAGAATGGCATGTTGGTTTTCTAATGACACCATAATGAAGAGGCTTCTTAAGAGCTTGTGGATAGGGACTTTTCCTAAAATTTCTAGAAGAGAGTGTTGTGGAACTGAGGGATAGTATTAAGTGCTTTCGAGGATGAAGCAGACATGTGAATACAGGATTTTTATGGAAATGCATCTTGCCATGTCATAGGAAGAGAATGACAACTTCAGATAATCTTGTAAACTCTACCAGTAGAGGAACAAAAAGGAAAGATTTCTGAAGACATTTAAATTTAGAATAAAAAGGTTTTTTGAGAATAAAGAGACTTTTGCAGAGACTGGGAGGTTTTCCTGGGAAAGTAATTGGGAAAGAATATTACAGAAAAAGGAATGGGAATATTGTCACCATTAGTGTTTATATTTTTGGTGCATGACTGCATGATATGGATGGAATAATGTTAGAGTAAAAAGCACCAGCACTTTGCACATGTGATAAGGAACATAAATTTTAACTATGTAGAGATCAATTACTGTAAATGAACACCATGAAAACTTGAATGTGTGGACTAAGGGACTAAGAAGAATAACATTCAAAACTTCATTAATGACATGATAAATGCGTCTGGATTGAGAAGATAAATTTTCAGTTTGAAGAGTTTGGTGTGACAGTGACACTAGACTGTGTGAGGCTTGCAAGATAGCAACATCACTTTATTCAGGAGCAGCATTTGACTGATATTTCTTAAAACAGCAGCAGGTTGCTGTTCTTGTTTCTGATTAATGACATCGAGAACAAGAGAAAAAAAAGTGTTGTGTTATCTCATTTAGGTTATCAAAACTTAAGCAGATGTTAAGGTGTCCACAAAGACATTAGAAGAAAAGGGCAGGAGTAGAGATCAGACAAATTACAGCATTACAAAGAGCAGTATTACAGGAGAATACAATGTCTGTAAGCAAGTTTTCATGATAAAATGTTAAATGGGAGGAGAAGGATCCCCATAACAGATGCTAAAGGATTGTCCTAGGTGAGGGGAAAATCAGAAAAATGAATTATCATATTGTCAATATAATGGGAACATTTGAGTTCTGAGAAGACTGAATTAGCAACTAGCAGATATGAACAGAAAGACAGAAATTTACTGCTGTGGCTGCTAGAGCAGAGAATATGGCAGACTAGCACAGAAAGAGTGAGTGACTGAAAAAAATTATGGAGATAATTAAGTTATAGCTATAAATAAGAGCATGAAAAAAATAGATTTTGGTCTTAGATCTGTCAGTTTGCATTTATTCAAGAACAAACTTAATTTGTTGTCAACTATGTGTATCTTGAAAAGAATTTATGTTAGCACATCCAATAAGATTTTCATATAATGTTTTTCAAGTGACTAGAGTGCTAAATAACTCCAGAACAGTATTTCTAGAGAAAGAGCTTTCCAAATCTCTGTTCAAAAGAAATTGGCAATTTCTTTTCCATACCAGTTGTTTTTTTAAGTAATAGTAGAGGTGCGAGGTGTACTGCAATTAATCCCAAAGGCAGGGAACAGGAAATAAACCCTTCATTGTGGTACAATGGCCTGTTTTTAAAACACCTGATTTGTATCAGAAAAACGTCTAATAGTAAGATGTCTCTGCTTAAGACACAAAAGTAGCTGTAAGTTATTTTTTATATTAATGCATAATTTTTGAAACATTATCAATCTTCTAACAAATAGATTTTTTGTTTATTCATCTGTTGAATAAAGTGTTGAATTTTGAAGACTGAGCTAAATTCTGAGCTGAAAGTACTAAAATTCAGAGAAACAGGTTTTTACACTTGCACAGTCTATCACAATCATTTAAAGAAAGCAAGGTAGAGAAAGTCTGAAAATTTTGGTGCTGGCAGTCTTTCAAGTTTTTACTGACAGTGCAATTTGCTATTACTAGAAGTCTACCCTTACTAGTAGAAAAATTGTTACAGGTCAGGTAAATTTTAAGAGCATAAAATTCTCAAGTGTTAAAATTTGAACAATATAACCCATTCTGGGCTCAGGAAAAATAAAAATAAATAAATAACATGGCTTAAAATCCTATTCCCATCTCGAGGTGGAAAAAGGATTCTCATTCAATACCAAAAACTCTCTAAAATATCATCTTCCTTTGGATTAGAGAGAAATTTTTCATACTGGTCATGGAAAATGCATGGTAGTGGTAACAACGGGCCAAAGTTATCAATGTAAACATGAATACTCTTAAATCTGGGCTACATTAAATTAATCTTAAATTCTTTTTTAAACTTTATGAAGGCTGGCATTATTAAAAGGGGAAAAAAAACCCCACAACATATAAGTAACAATATTTAGTATATGCTAGGATTTTTTCTTATGCATTCCTGACTACCTTTGTCAACATCACTTGCTTTGCCCTTTCTGGTAGACAATCTGAACAGCTGCAATTAAGCATTAAATAGTATGCCCTTGGTTCCCACAAAAGGCGTGATCTTGTCAGTGGATTAGATATACTTTACCATAAAACCTTTAATTTCTAGTGACTGAATTTTTTGTACACTATTATTAAAAGTTTGTCACAATCTACTTCTTTCAAATTGCCTGAATTGTACAGACTTTTGTTTTCTAGGAAGTTATATAAAGTCTTCATTGGCTCATTTTCTGTGAAAAGTACCAAATGCAAATTTGATATGCACATTTGCGTAAATTTCTGCAATGACTTGTGGGTTAAAGTATCTCATTTTGTTCAGAAACTGCCAGAAACACGCAGTTTGTGAGCTGTGTGCACTGCCTTTGTAGACATTTTTCTATTTTTAGCTCTTCTAGGACAGAAAAGTCATCAGGCCAGAAGAAATTCTCTTAGACAACATTAAGCAGTTAAATTCAATCCAAAGTGGGATTTGTATGAGTGCCAAAAGGCCTTTTGTTACCTTCTTGGCATCTGTGCTGATGTAGTGCTAAAGCCAGAAGCTGCATCAAGATTACTTAAAACATGAGCACTTGCATTTTTAAGAACCCAATCCGTGAATGAAGTACGTGCTGTGTAATGCTACTTTACATCGGAGTTACAGGGAGAAACCTGACAATGTGTCTCCTCCAGTACAACAGGAAATCAATGTATTTGTTAACACCAGTTTCCCAGAGCTCAGGGAGTACCTAAACATTGTAAACTCTGAAAATGTGCGATCTAGCGAGGGAAGAAAGAATAAAAGAAAGGAGTTTACTTCTGAACAATGAATAAGAAATCCAGAAAGATTAGTTCTTAATGGGTGTTTACCTGAACTTTTTTCTAGAATAAGGTGTATAAAAGAGGAATGATTAAGCCCAATTGGTATCACTTATCGCCAGTTGGTCAGTCCTGTGAGTATGCAGCATCTGAAAAGCAGTAATAAAAAAAAATTTAAAAAACCATACACCCTCATCTGAGAAGCCTACAATGTGGAAAAAATAACCTGTTTCACAAAGCAACAAATATTTTTGTGTTCTCTTTTTTCTTTTTTCTTTTTTTTTTTTAATTTGTAGCAACTTCATTATTTCTTGTTGCCTTTGATGCTATAAACATTATTATTCATGATTTTTTTCTCACAAAATAATGCAAAAAGAAAGTAAAAAATGGTCTCCTGTGACTCAAGCTTTACTTTTTAAAATGATCTTTTAGTTGAATTTCTAACAGTGCGCAAGGTTTCGTAGGATGTTGAAAATAGATAATAGCACCAAATAGAGAAAAAATAATTCTGTTTTCTACATATTTTTTGCTGGCCCACTGATTGGAAAGAAATGAGTAATTTGCATAGAAAAAGGATGCATAAACCACTCACCCATACAAAAATGTTATTGAAAATATGTGAAACTATAACCATTCAATTTAAGTCTACATGGTGTGTTGCCCAGGTATTTCATAGCTCCATATTTTTCTAAAGGCACTGTCTTTTCTTCACATTGAAGATGAAGTATATAAACATGTATTCTGCAGTTTAAAATACATAGACACTTAGAAACCTCTTCAGCTGAAATGAAATTGCTTTCATGTTGTATTTTACTTGAACATCTTAAATAAATGGAGAAAAACCAGATAGAGTGTCTTGAAGAATAAGATAATAATCTACTTTCTATGGATTATACAAACTGCTTGTAGGCAGTAAAAGGACACCATTAGAAATAAATTATTGGCATAGATTTCTGCATATATTTATTTCAACTTATGCCAAACTAAAGAAGGATTACGCTGAATACCAGTTAATTTCCTCATTTTGTAAGAAAAATATTTTAGTAGAACAGAATTAATTTGGTATGAATTTAGAGCATCTGAATTTGGAGAAAGAGGAAGTAATGAGAGAAGGATAGGGTAACATTTCAGGGAATATTTCAGAATGTGCATAACTCTATGTATGTGGGATGTCAGTACCTGTAGAAAGACTGAAGCTGTCAAAGGTAGGAAACTATGATTCTATAATAGAATAAAACAAAGTTCATGGAGAGATTATATGTCAAAAGTAGAATGATAAATATCCAGATCTGGAACAGGGAAAAGTGGAAAAATTCAGATTGTGAGCTAGAGAGGTTTGAAAGTGTGCATTAAGATTGGATAATGAGCAATGACCCAGCAGGGGAGGAAAAGGAGAGCAATAAACCAGCAGGAAAAATGTGGGTAAGTGAAGAGGGTCAAAGTCGGAGCTGGATATGAAGGTTGTCAAAAGGTATAAAAATAAAAAGAATTCACTAGAAAGAAAAAAAGGTCTGAGATGGAAAAATAAAAATAGTCTATATAAGTATGAGATAAAATACTAGAAAATGAGGCAGAAATTTAGTAGAATCATGGCTAAACACCTTTAAAGGAAAGAGTCAAACATGAGAGGGCTGAATATACAGTAAAATTGATCTGGCTGAAGGATATTGTTTCACAGAGACACAGATACAATCCAAGCTTTACAATGCAAATAATTTAACAAATGTTTTTCTTTCAGCAACTACTTCTTTCTGAACACCTTAGTATACCTCTGTCTCTCTTAGTGTATGCCTCATATTGTCTCAAATGGTGGCATTGTGTCTTGGGTCTAAACAACCTGGCTTTGCTGAAAGTCACCATACAGGGACAAATAGAATACAATGTAAAATTAAAAAAAATTATCCATTTTCACAAACATGACTATGGAGATGCTTTAAGACAATTTTCTTTTATTTGCAAAAAACATAGCTTCTTTTTACAGGTTCCACGGATTTATTCAGATCATTTAAAAAAATATTTTTAAAGCCCTAGGAAGTTATAGCCTTCACTCTTTGATATAGAAAAGAATGGAATATAAATAATTTTATATTTGACTCAGAAAACACTTGATTTTTTTAATTTTTTTTTTCTGTGTCCATTCTTTGACTGAATAAGGAAGTGATCTTGAAATCTGACAGCTGATAATATATTTTTTTTTTCAAATCATATCCAGTTTAAATGTTTAATATATACTGGTACAGTTCAGTAATCTTGAAAGTGCAGATTTTAGTAATATTGGGCTGTATGCGCTGACAAAATATATTGAGCCAATTGAAATGAAATTGATTTTTGAATTTTTTTCACAGAAAATTTTTTTGACATTCAAAATTGTTATTGGGATTTAAAAAGAGGTGTTAAAAGGTCAATCCTTCTCTGCAGAGCTGTTGTCTAGCAGATCAGCCCCCAACTTGTACTGGTATTTGGGGTTATTCCTTCCCAGTTGCAGTATCCTACACTTGTCCTTGTTGACCCCCATTAGTTTTTCCCCCCCACAGCTCTCCTGCCTAAAGCCCCATGGAATGGCAGCATGGCCTTCAGGTGTATCAGTCACTCCCCCCAGTTTTTATCATCAGCAAACTTGCCAAGGTGCATTCTATCCCTTTGTCCAGTCATTGATAAAAGTGGGTAAGCCTGGACCCTGTGGGGATGCCTAGGGAATGCCACTGGATATAAGGCTCTACACAAGTCAGCAGTGTGCCCTTGCTACACAAAATAATGGATGTCATTATGTCAAGGGATGTGATCCTTCCCTTCTGCTCAGCACTGCTGAGGCCACCCCAGGAGCACTGGGTGCAGTTCTGTTCCTCCCAGTACAGGACATATATCGACATTCTGGAGACTGTCCAGTAGCGAGACATTAAGACTGGAACACCTCTCATACAGAAAAGGCTGAGAGATCCAGCACCATTTATCCATTTAGGAGAGGAGAAGGCTCGGAGGGATCTTATCAGGTCAGAGCCAGGCTCCTTTCAGTAGTGCACAATGGCAGAACAAGTCAGTGAGCACAAACTGAAGTACAAGAGGGTCCCTGAACATGTGGAAGCACGCTTTTCACTGGTGTTTGATCTCTGGGCACAAGGAGTTCAGAGACATTGTGTAATCTCAACATTTGGAGATATTCGAACGCTATCTACACATGATCCTGGGCAACCAGCTCTAGGTGGCCTGGTTTGATTGGGGGCAATTTGGACTGGATGACTTCCAGGGAACTTTTCCAACCTCAACCATTTTGTGATTCCGTGATTCCGTGATATACTGACATGCTACAACATTTGAAGTGTAACTTTACTGTCAACAGCCACAGAATGTCAAATTATTTCTGTGACTACAACATATAACTAAACTACAACCAAGCAAAATTGGTGAGATTTCACATGCAGTTTTAGAGGAATCTGTTTTCTCATACTGTTACTAGGTATCATTGCTTTTTGTTTGTGACAATAAACTATGATCTTTTCCATTATTCTTTCCTTTATGCCCTTCTATCCTAACTGTCACCTTTCATGAGTCTTGCTATGTATGCAAAGCTAATTTCTATCTGGTCAGAAAATTCGTCACACCCACCATTGATAGCAAAACTCCACTTTGCATTTCTTTCTAAGTCTGATAGTCTTCAAAACTTTCATCCTGTAACTTGTATTATCAATAAATTATGTTCAAGATGAGCAGCACACTTATAAAAGAATAATTTCTTCATCAATGCTTCCTTTGTAGTCCTATCTGAGCAGACTTTTTTCTAAGATTCCACACTATCTGAATGACAATGAATCCTTGCAGGTATGATAAAGGATATTTTAAGGTATGAAGCACCATTTGCTATTTACATAGCAAGAATTTAGCAGGCCTAATGTTTATCTTAGCCATTATTGAAATTTACCCAACTTGCAGGCAGAGAACTGAGGACTTGAAATGTGCATAAACAATTTCTGTGCAGATTTCTGCCAGTCTAGTTATGATTATGACCTCAGCAAAACAAGTTATTTAAGTCACAGAAGCAGTTCAGACCAAACCCAGCTTACTAGCTCATGCTCAATATCACTCACAGCAGACATAGGTGACATAGGTACATCTACCTGAGCGATTTCAGATTTCTCTGTGCAGTGTTCTCAAGTCCCTGAATCTCAAGAGAGGTCTCCACTTAATGAGCAGAGGTGCATGAATGGAAGCAGACACACTGAAACATTTTCTAGAAGAGTTACTGAAAAGACACTCATTCTAGAATATCATCTGTAAGATCGGTAAATTCAGATTCTTCAATCATATCAGAAAGAAGAGAAGAAAGGCAAAGAATTTACTGTTACATCTGGACTACTGCTTATGTATAACAATGACAGTAGCAGGGACACTGCTTCCTGATTGCTTTTAAAGGCATGCTTAACTTTAGGAACTTGAGAAAATATTTGGTATTTGAATGCTCTTCTCAACAAAATTTTCTGAAAAGATTTCAGCTTTTACAATTCTATCACAGTTTACCCTGAGGTTGTCCTTTGAATGCAATAAACTTTGGCAGAATTTGGATGAAGATATGCCAATAAAAGTTGGAATTAAAGCATCTTAAAGAAGAGCCATGAAGGCAAAAGATCTATATCTGATCAAGAGAAATGAAATATGGGAGGTGCACAATATTTGGATGCACAAGAGTTTTTTCCTGTGACTTCATTTAAAAAAAATGTCATTTTCATATGTGGCCACTAACTGTTGACTTTCAGCTTTTCCACATGGTTAACTCAAAAGACAACTTGGCTTCTGGTTCATGATAATTTTGATGATTTTCAACTGCAAGAAAAATCCCTGTAAGCCTCTTGGAACACAGGAACTCCCAGATAGTATTTAACAATCTGAAACCCAGCAAATGTCAATTCATATTGAAAATCAAGTACATAGAGGCAATATGTCTTTTTTATTATTATTTCTTCATAAATGCATAACAACTATGACCATGCATAAGTATATAGAAAGTATTGAGGTACAGTAAATTTTTGAAAAATGTCAAACTTAACAATTGGATTTCAGTCACATAAAACACATTAGAAACATGATTGCAACAATCCTCATTTTCACTTCATTGTTATGTAGCATGACAAAATTATACTGAAAAAATAGGTTATATAGGTCAAATGAAGCAAATTAAAAATTATATTGTCTCTTTCTTAATTCATTTTTATAATAATTATGTTTTACTCATGAATATTTAATAATAAAGCCTAGCTTAATAAAGTGTCTTTTGTTTGAATGTTCCAATATTTTTCTACTTTTTACTTTTAATTTCTTTTTGGAATCACCAAAACAGCTATAAACTGTAAGTTCAAAATATTGAAACCAAAAGGCATGATGACTATGACTTTATCCTTTTATTTCTGGCATCTTCTGGATTATATAACTCATAGACGTAGACAAATAATTTCCTGTTATTGATGGAGGTTAGTTTGGCTAGTCAAACATTAGAACAAATTTTCCTGGTCATGGCCTTAAGAAGCCTGTTAGCTTTCAGGAAACATTTAGTCCCTTCCAATCCAAACCATTCTATAGTTATATGACTTTATTTCAATTGGTTTTTTTGTTTTTCCTCCCCATAAACATCTATTATTTTTACTCCACAATAGCATTTTTAAAATGTTCATAGCGTTGATAGGAAGCTCTCATGGTCTTCTACTATAATAGAGCTACAATCATATAATTTTCTTTTAATTCTTATTTCTTTCTTGCTATGGTTGTATCTTGGGCCATCTCTAGAGAATTATGACTTCAAATTCTGGGTCCAGTCTACAAGAATATTTTAATTACAGTGTTAAGTGGTTTCCTTTACCACCATTTGCCTCAGTTATGATTGCAATTACAGAAAAATGTCAGGTACTGGATTATTAGTTTCTTGTGTCAATGATTCTGCTACAGTTCCTAATTTCTGAGAATTTTAAAAGGATGAGGAAGCACACAGGTTGCATTTACAAATGCAAATGTAGTAACAACTGTATCCCAGCATCTGGAATTGGGAAACATCCTTGAAAGAGCAACTTAGTCAATAACATCTATCCTGTAGAAATCAACATAGAAAAACAGAATCTCTTCTTACTCCTTGCAGCATATTTCCAACACATGTGTACTGTATGTTTATATGCTGGGAATTCATCATTGATGATCAACCTCTTGTTAGAACAGACCTGTCTGTAGCAGAGACAAGACATGCTCACACAGAAAAAATCACTGATGCAGGGATAACTTACTAAAACCAGATGAACAAGGAAGAGTTACTGTTTTATTAACCTGTTTTTGATTATTTTCCTCCTTGCTTTTCCTTTTTTTTTCTTCTTTTTTTTTTCTTTCTGTCAAAAGTGCCCAGAGTTTTTCATAATGCAAATACCTGTAAGTACATTTTCCAGTTCCAGAAGCTGAATTTCTGTAACTGTTGATCAGCTCAGACATGGAGAAGTGAAGAGTTAACCATAAACCCTTTATAGATGCATTGTTTTTACTTCTGGGAGGACACAGATGCATAGTGTGGATTATGAGCAAGCATGGGTTTTGCATGATAGCTGTAGTGTGACAACAAGGAGTGTACATAAAGCTGTCTCTCTACACATTCATGGACAGCTGAAAGCAGTTTATAACTTCATACAAACTAATAAATTCTAGCTTCTGCCTGGCTTTTAGTTGATGCAGAGTGAGCTCCCATCTGCCTACAATATTCCAAAATGACAGAAAATAAGTATTGCTTTTCCCATCAATGCACCCTACTTGCCCTGTCAGCAGTGCACTGTTTCCTTGGGGCTAAATCAATTAGAAGACTTTAGTGGCATTTAAGCTTCTCAGCTCCAAACTGCAGTCTGAAGAACTTCATAGTGCCTTTTTCCCAGGAAATTGCTCTATGCACCAGAAAGGAGATTCTGACTCTTTAGAGTGATTGTGTTCATCTGAGAGATGACAGTCCTTCAATTCTGCATTTTATTCTGTGCCCTAAATGAGTACTCATTATTAAACTTGTAATTGGAAAAACAACATAAAGAGTCCTGTTTGACATTTCCATTCTCTTTTTTTTTCTTCACAGTATCACAAAAGGACACATTAGTGTTGTTTTCAACTCTTTATGGAAATATTGAGATAACTCCAAGGAACTCCCCTAATCTTGCTTATTGACAACTGTATCAGCAGTGTAAAAATTTGTATGGGAGCTAACTGTTTAAACTCCTTTAACAGTTACAGTATAACTGGGTATCCATGGGAACTTTTTTCTTGTTATGTATTTGACTTATTTTAGACAGTTAAATTGTGTTGAGATGATTAATGTTCTAGCTATATCTATTTCGTTGCCTATGAACATTGTTTCTATAATTTTATGACATTGAGGTAACTACATTATAGGAGTCCAGATGAGAAGAATTACACTCCTGTTATTTTATCCGACTTGGAAACATGATCCAACATGGTTCATGTTGTTTTTTTGGTTTTTTTAAAAGAGATAAATATCTTGAAAAAGTCATATGGAATTGTGAGTCATATGTGGCTAGTGAGAATCAATAATTAGAGAATTTTTACTTTATGTGCTGTCAGCAGACACCCCAAGCCTTTGTAACTGTACAAGTCAGAAAGAAACGTGTGGCATTGTTACGTTGACTGTATTCTGTAGCCCTGACTCAGAATGTTTGTGTACAGCTACCATCATAAGAAATATTTTTTACAGCTGAATTAAATCTTCTCCTTCTTAAAATTAAAACACATGAAAAAAACCCTGCATCTTCTGTTGTCCCTAGAAAACTTACATCATGATACCATGCAAACATTCTTGGGCAGGAAGCTGTATGTAGGATCAAAAATAATTACACAACTTCACCTTAGGAACACAATTCTGTAGAGGTAAGAACAGCAGACATAGAACACTAGATATGATTCCAGATTCCTAAAATATTATTACCCCGTGTTCAATAAGAATCTGCTGATTTAGTGGTTAAACCACGTATTTTTTATACATTCATTTTTTACTTGGATATTTATTAGTGTATTAGATAAAATCTTTATGCCTGAGGATAAGACTGAGCTGAGTATATGAATCTTGTGAAAGATAATTGTTGCAGTTCTTCATATGTCTGTTTTTTGGGGAGGACCAAATTTGGTGTTCTGCAGTAGGCAAGCCTAAAATGTATGAGAAGAATAGCAGGTAAGTAAACAAATCATTTAACTTAAAAATATTCTTTTTTCTAAACTTTTCTAAGCTTGTTTCCCTTGAGGTAAGAACTGTTAACACAGAGAAAAAGATGCAAACTGAAAACTAGTGTAAGCTATTATCTAAGAATAAACATAAATGATAAGCAAATAGACATTTAATTACTTCAGTGTCATTAAGACACAAATAATTTATTTCAGTCCTGAAACCAAATTATTCCAAGAAGAAGGGGCTGCTAATCGTGAACAAACACAGCTTGTCTCCTCAAGGCATTCTTGTTCTACCTCACTTTTTTTGAAGATATTTAAATATACAATTTTGATGTAACAAACAGAAATGTTATTTCTATATGGAATGCAGTTAGTGATGGCAATGTTGCTGAAAATTAAAGCTCTAAGTTGCATGCAATCTTACAAATATACCTTCCGGGCCATAAAAAAATATATCATCAAAAGAAAAGCATTAATGCTTCTCAATCCTTCTTGTTTCCTTTATTCTTCTATACCATACCACATGTCTCCTGTAATAGTTTTAACTGATCCAAACTAACCTAAGTTGTTTCATCAATGAAAATCCACGTTAGGGGTATATCTAGTATATCTAGAACATCCAGAAAAATGGAATCCATTTCATAGAATAAGATGCTATTTGATATATGCTTTCTAAGTTTCAGTTAAGTATTTCTTTGCCCTTGTGCAAGGAAGCATCCATGTCCTTTTCTAGCCTTGAACCTTAAAAGTTCCCTCATGCACAAATCTACCTACTTCTGATATTTTTAATTTTTAATTATCCTTCATCACTTGGTATTATCATAAAAGAAGGCTATTAAAAACTTCCCTTACAATTATTTGTGTTCACCCTAAGAATTTATTGTTGAAGTAGTGAGAATTTTGTATGTTATCATAGTTCCCCAGGTACGCATCATCCAAACAACATAGATATTTCACAAGCAAATTGAGAACAACTGGAAAGGAAAATGGTACACAACGATTAAAGTTTCTTTCCTCCTTTCTGTTTCCTACTAGATTAACAAAACAAGGGGGACAACTTCTTCAAACCAGAAAATCTTATCTCTTTCTTTAAGTACTAACAGAAGAAACTTAGAAGAAAAAGAAATTTTCTTTTTTCATTATTTGCAATTCACATCTTTCTGCCCAAAGACTTATCTGATATTTTCAAAATATGCTAGACGCTCTGGGTAAAGTGATTATTTTTGATACCTGATATTATGATACATAGAAAGGGAAATGCTGCATCAGAAGTATTTGGTGGTTAACAGTTCTTTAAGGTTAGTGGGTGGTGGTTTTTTTATTGTTTTGGGGGTTTTTTTGTTGTTGCTTTTTTTTTGTGTTTTGTTCTTTTTTGTTTCTTTGTTTTGGGGTTTTTTTGTAAATAATAATATTTTTCCACAGATCTTCATGGTAAAAAAGAGTAACTGTGGAATTTGTACCTACGGTTTATTCTTTGATCCTAATGAAGTAAATTATGTAAATATAGGGAATATTGCTGGAGCTGATGATTTGTCTGTAGCATGCTTTATATAGACCATTTCCACTTATAATTTAGGTTCAGGGAACTCACTGCAGAAATTGATTTTGAGAGTAAGCTGTCCTCTTACAGTTCTCCACTGTATGTCGTGGGTGATAGTTTTTATTGTCTTTCTGCAGTAAAGGAACTATTCTATCTTATGTTTTATACAGGATATTTCAATAGGAGATCTGCAACATCTGAAAGAGTAAACTAGCAAGTATTGTCTACCTAGGTTGTTTTGGCATACTTAAAGGAACTGCAATTTCTATTCCCATAATTTGCTCTATTATTATTATGGATAGAGGTCCAGGTTATATTCTACTTTTTTTCAAAGCCTTTAATGTTCTCCTGCCTTTTTGCACAAAAAAGAGTATGTAGATGATAAACCGTATTGCTTTTTACCTCTCCTTGTGTCTCTTACATAAAACAGTAAGTTCCAATTCTATATTAAATTTATTTGAAAGGTATATTCCACCCTCTAACATGTATCCACATAGGTAGAAAGCAACTGCATATTGGGAATCTCTATCTACAAAGTAGGAAGCAGGAAGTGGAGTCCAGGCCATAATTTCTGGTCAACATAATCACTTCTACAGCTGAAAATATTCTAATCTATTCAAAAAATGGCATCCAGTAAATAGCCACAATAGCTAGAAAGCTATTGTGCTATAGCTAAATAGCTAAAAGCTAAACCTGATGCCAGTATTCCTTATACCGGTAGCGTTCTGCTCAGCCGCATACAAGCAGAGCATTTGCTTTTTTATCTACCTTTAACCAACCAGTTCATTTTAATTTTTTTGCATGTTTTAACATAGAAAAAAAGGCTTCAAAAGTAATGTGAAATATCTTTGACTTGATGCAGTATGTGCTCATTTTTGTGCAGTGTCAGTTTTCAGTCAATTGACATTCTTCTTCTGACAATGTTTGTACCAGCAGCTTAGTAAAGCAAACTGATTACCACTGCTTTTACTTTGAATCTGTCCATACACTAGTAAGAACAACTCACATCTCACATATATCAGTGCTGTGTAGACAAATGTATTTTATCTTGTTCTTATTCTGCCACTTTTTCATGCAATTGAAATAAATTTCTGTGTAGATTATTGAGCAATTCAGTGTCTTAAAACTTTCTAATCAGAGCTGCAACACAAAGGATAATTTGTAAATAGAACCTGTTAAAAATTTTTACCATAAAACTAAGAATCTGTTAATAATCTATCTTCATTTTGTTGTCTTGGGTTTTGAGATTCACACTTTTTTCTCATCCTGTTTTCTGGGTTTTCCTCTTGTTTTATCTTGAGTTTTCTTTTGTTTGGGTTGGTTGGTTATATCTCTTTTGGAGAGAGAGGATTTCAAGTAGTTAACTCAGTAGTTAAAGCCCATTGTAATATTTTTCTCTTCTAAGTCTCATGAAGAATATTTGGTTTGTTGTCCTCCGAAATCTCAAGATATCCTAAGTAGGTTGACATTTAATTTAGAGGTTCATTTTTTCCTAGCCCTCTGTATTTTCTTATGATATTGTACATGGTAAAGGCATATTGTAATAAATTTCCTCTGATATTGACAGGACCCTGAGTGTGCCTGTGAACTCTACAGTCTATCCCACTCACCTTCCCACGGGACTGGGCTGCCATGACCCTTGTCTGAGCTGTGGTGTGCACTGATTCAGCCTCAGGAGATTTTTCTCACTTGACTATAAATAGAGGTTAAGCTAACCATGCTCATAAGCTAGAGCCTAGAGTCCATGGCATACTCAAAAAACATCTGATTTATTTTTTGGCCATTATTTATATCTCCCAGATAAAATGGGAAAAGCCGTGGTGAATCCCTTAACATCTTTAATATCTGAAACAAGTTTTCAGTACACTTTAAAATACACATAAACAGTTTCAAATATGAAAGGAACATTTAATCTAAAATCTTACGTGTTGCAGTGAGAAAATAATAGAGGTCATATAAGAATAGTTTGTACTTTGTGCCATCAGATGCTCCAATCACAAACCCATGCTGTTACTTTCAGACAGCCTGAAATGCCCTCCAGCATAACACAAAAGACAAGAAGAATAGAAAATGCAGTTGGTACAGTACTGAGTTTAATAGGAAGTTATAATCCTTTGTGCTTGGGGGAAAAATTAATCAGATGAAAGTATCAAACAGACAAAAGTAAGTTTCTGAGTAAAGTAGTGACAGGGAAAGGTCATGAGCTTTAGTTTAAAATTTTTTAAAACCCACACAAAATCCCCCTAAAAAGTCCTGAAAAACACCTCACTTCCTATGTTTCAAGGGGATAGGTGTGATTTTATCAAAGTATAAAGACCCTGACACTTTTATCTTCAGAGGACTATTTTCCTTGTGAGAAAGAATTTCCTTCCTGTGTCACTGAACCTTTTTCAGAAAAAGTTTCAGTTTTTCAAGAGCTGAATGTGTAGCTTTGCTTGGAAAGGTCATCTGCATTTCTGTAGACTGCATGGCCTGGAGAAGACAGATTAAAGGTGAATATTTGCTAAAGCAGATCAGTGTGCCAGGAAATGAATGGCAATGATATAATTCTTTAAGTAGTGTTCACTGTAATTACAAATGAGAGCCAGATGCAGTCCTGACAAAGAGCTGTCACTGAGTTACCTGTTGCAAGAAAGAGTGTGTTACAACAGACAGTGAAAACAACTGAGATTCCTCCCATTCTTTCCTCTGTTAAATGCCTACTACAGCATTAAATGCATTATATCTGGCCAAAGCTTGGGAAGATTAATTGGACATTTAGTATACTGATTTTCATAGTGAAGAAGCAAAGCTGTAATTTCTGAAAAAAAAGCAAAAAAAAAAAGAAACCCAAAAAACCCCAAAAAATAGGATTTAAATCAAGAATTATAAATGAGTACATGAAAGACAGTAATTGTAGATTGCAATGAAGTCTCCCCCCAGTCTTCTTCAGACTGAACAATCAGTACCCTCAGCCACTCCTCATACAGCTTCCTCTCAAGGCCCTTCACCGTCTTTGTAGCCTCCTTTGGGCACTTATAGTAGAGGTGGCCTTTGAGTCCTAGCAAATATAAGAAGTATTGTATTTGAATATCTGTGTATAGGCTTTGCTTCGGGAGGTCTCGGTTGCCCTTGATGGGCTGCAGCTGTGATGTCCTGAATTGGGCTGCAGCTGTCACCAATGAAAATAACTGGGATAAAAGAGGCTGGGTTAGCCAGACAGGGAGAGCTTTGAAGGAGCCCTGAACTGAGAAAGAACAACATGAAGGGAGAAGGAGAAGAGGAGGAAGAAGAAAAAGGAGAGGAGGAGGAGGAAGAAGAAGAAGAGGAGGAGGAAGAAGAAGAAGAAGAAGAGGAGGAGGAGGAGGAGGAGGAAGAAGAAGAAGAGGAAGAGGAAGAAGAAGAGGAAGAAGAGGAGGAGGAGGAAGAAGAAGAAGAAGAAGAAGAGGAGGAGGAGGAGGAAGAGGAAGAAGAGCAGGAAGAAGAAGAGGAGGAGGAGGAGGAAGAGGAAGAAGAGCAGGAAGAAGAAGAGGAGGAGGAGGAGGAAGAGGAAGAAGAGCAGGAAGAAGAAGAGGAGGAGGAGGAGGAAGAGGAAGAAGAGCAGGAAGAAGAAGAGGAGGAGGAGGAGGAAGAGGAAGAAGAGCAGGAAGAAGAAGAGGAGGAGGAGGAGGAAGAGGAAGAAGAGCAGGAAGAAGAAGAGGAGGAGGAGGAGGAAGAGGAAGAAGAGCAGGAAGAAGAAGAGGAGGAGCAGGAAGAAGAAGAGAAGGAGGAAGAGGAAGAAGAGCAGGAAGAAGAAGAAGAAGAGGAGGAGCAGGAAGAAGAAGAAGAGGAGGAGGAAGGAGTCTGTGCTGTGAAGATCTGCAGCCATAAGCACGCACCGAGGCAGTTTGGGACTTTAGAAATCTGCTAACAGCAGCAGTGTGGGACTCCAGGAATAGAACTACAGGCACTCTGCAATAGTTTAATGCCTTTCTTATATTGCCCTGCCAAAAACTGCTCCAGCCCTTGAGGTGAGGCTGCCCCAGTGCAGAGCAGAGTGGCACAATTCCCTTCCTTGCCTGGCTGGGCACCCAGGGCATTGTTGGCAAGCACTGCCACAGAGCAGGAATTAACATGCAATTGAAATGTCTTGTGTTGGAGGAAAACATAATTTTGCTTGTAACTAATTTCCTCAAAGCCAAATCTTGAGAAATCTATGTTAGGAACATATGTTTCTTCATTCTTGACTCCTTTATGTTGTTTTGCTCCAATCTTGAATCCTCTAATGTATTTGCTGTGATTTTTATACAGATATTTCAAGTGTTTTTAATTCAGGTTGGCAATATCTGATGATAGTTAATACCTTGTGGTTAGTTTGCACTCAGAAATACATGAAAATATAAACTTAAAATTTAAAGAAAATTTAAAAAAATTCATGTGTAATCACTAACAAACATATAATTATTAATAAAAACCTAATAAAAATAAAAACCTAAAATATTAGTTAAAATCAACATAACCTTCCTTGAACTTTGCAATCCTCTTAACATAATCATCAACTGGACTTTTATGGAAAATATATGATTAAACTGGTTTAAATGTTTGTTTTATTTGAATATACTTTGACTTGTTCTTGCTTTCCATTCCTCAAGTGTAAATAAAATTTTGAATAAATCTGTTTTTTCTTGAAATTCCTTATATTGTTTTTCTAGGTTCTTTGAGCACTCTGTAGTTAGAATTACATTATAATGTCAATATTTTTTAATGCAAAAGCTAGATTAAATGCCAAGATTATAAATTTATATATATTTTGAGAGAGACTTCACTTTACTATTTGGACAGTAAATAATAAAATCTGATACAGATGACAATTTGGACTGACAGACTTTCTTCAAAATGAAATACTCCTGCAGGACTGTTTTTTCCAAAGAATGTTTTTGGAGGAGTGAGATTTCAGTAAGAATGAAAATTGAATTAACATTCTGGACTTTAGCAACTCAGAACTAACATGCCTTTAAATTCTAGTCTATGATCAACTCCTACAGTACCTTGACTGGAGCAAGGCTTTTGAACTGCAGGTCTCACAATAGTCTCACATCCATGTAAGGATTCTAGAGTTTGTATGTGTGATCTGGAGGAACAAAAACCAGTTTGTATGGTTGGATCAGGCAGTTCTGGTTAATGGCTTATGCTCTGTCTGGAGGCTGGAAAGAAGGGACCAGAGCCCTGCAGCAGCAAATTGATTTTATCAATAACCAGGACGTGGCAACAGAGGACACTCTCATCAACCCTGCAGACAACAGCAAAGTGAAGGGAATAGCTGGTATGCTCAAAGGGAGATTGTCAGCTGAAGGGACACAGATGAACTGAGGGAATGGGCCAAAAGGAGCCTTATGAGAATCAAGGAGGAGAGATGCCAAATCCTGGGAATACATGGGCTACAGACAGTCTGCACAGCTGGAGTGTTGCACTGGGAATAAAAAAAAAGCACTGGGCTTTGTGTCAGACAGTGAGCTGGCATGAGACAGCCCTGAACCTCACAGCTGACCCTGGTTTGAGCAGATGATCTCCAGAGGTCCCCTCTAGTCTGAACTATCCTGTTGTCTTTCAGTGGTGAAATGAATCTTAGCTGCAAAACAGCTCTGAGGAACACACCACCTGTTTTGTTTTCCTTTCACAGAGAAGTGAGAACTTTGGCTAGTGATACCTCCCCTGTGCTGAGATTGTGAAATCATTGCATTTTCACAGCATTTTTAGAGCACCTACTAGTATATTTTCATAGGTGTTCAGGAGATCCATGAATATCCCAGGCATGGGGATGATCTGAGGCTTCTATTTGGGATAACAGCAAATTTAAAGAGGAAGTGTTCTGCCTGCTACCATCACAACAAGGGAGAAAAGACCATAACTGAAAGCATTGTAAGAATGCTTTGTGGGAGTTGTATTATTTTAGATTAAAAATGATCATTTATGATTATAAGGAGATTTGTTATATATTTTTCACTCTCGAATATTTTTGTGATGTAAACTATTCTGATTGATTAAATCATCACGGCATTTTCTAGAAAAGGAAGCAAGAGTAACAGAGAAATAACTCATAGACTAGGTAAGAGGATAGTTAAGTGGAAAATGTACATTCACTTTTCTGTGCAGTCTTTCACTAGAGGGGACCATTACCTGAAAAGTATTTAGATGTCCAGAAATGCATAAAGGAAAACACTAACTCTTAATCTTTTGTCATGACCATTTGATATTTTTCTCTGAAAAAAAGTCTAAAGTTCTTTTTTCCTCTGGAAATTAAAATAGAAAATATTATTTTCTTCCACAGAAAAAAAAATAGGTGTCAGAAACAGTCTCATTATATTTATTTTCATTTTTTTCAAAAACATCTTGCCATTAAGCCTCCATAAAAAAAAGTAAAAGTGTTGAGCATTATATCTCTGGGAGTTTTGTTTTACTTGGAGAAAGCTTCAATGCATTTGAGAAAATATGAATTAAATGAGTGTATTTCACTGGGTTTTCTTTTCTGTACTATTCAGTAGAAGATACAATCTCTCCTCTTTATAATAAAATTCAGAGGATCTTATTTTATAAAAAAAAATAATTTTAGTTGTTTTCTCATTGCACAGAAGAGTCAACACTATTAACAGAAACTCATCTGAGGGCACCACTCCACTGCCTTCTCTTCAGCAGCTACAAAGCAACATCCATTCTGACTGCTTTTCTGGAAACTGATTTAGGCTTAATGGTGTCAAGGCTTGGGATATTTGGGATGGGTCAATAACTTCCAACCACTCCTGCTTTCTTAATGTATAGTAACACTTAGCTTGAAAGAAGCGTTTTAGCATTCTGGATTTAACTTTCCCATCCTTTTCACCTGTTTACACTAGGCTTATGCTTTGAATATCTTTTCTAAGTTACAGGTGGTTACAGTGATAAAAATGGTGTGAGATAGCTGTGAAGTTTTCCACCTCTGTCATCAGTTGTATTTGGAATTGACATGCCTATTTTTCTGTCCCTGACAGCTTCCTTGCCTGATGTTCTGAGACTTTTCAGTATCAATAGATTCAAGTTCACGGGCATTCTGGTGATAGTGGCACACATATAACGATACTAAACAATCCTGTTATTTCAGACTAATCAAAGTATTTTGTGACAGCCAGCTCTGGAGTTTTATATCAGTATTGATTTTGTGCATTTTCAGTATAACAGGCTGCCAGTCATTAACTTTTGCAAACAAATACAATTCAGCAGCACATTGCTTCACAGTTGCAGGGCTTGTTTGATCTAAATAGTGCTGCAGTTGGTTTAATTATGAAGAATCCTTCACTGTCCTTCTTTATTGAAAAGAGCAAATCTGAAATGTCATCTGTTTTTCCTTTCAGTGATACAAATATTTTTATTTTTTCTACTTGTTTATTGGCTAGTAAGTAATCGTTGATGGGCATGCTGTGACATAGCTTTTTAAGAACAGGCTGACAATGGGAAAAAATTTAGTTTCCTTAACCAAGAATTGTAACTGTTTAAATCCTGAGTCCCATCTGTTTCTGTCTACACGCTATTATCACAACTCCTGAACACCCTCATTACTTGGCATACTGGGAGATACTGGGAAAGATATCAGGGTGTGGATATGTGTGTAACAGCAGCTCTCAGAAGAGCTCCAGATGGCAACACCCAAAGGCTATCACAGATCACAGAATATTCTCAGTCGAAGAAGACCCACAAGGACCATCAAGTCCAACTCTGAAGTGAATGGTCCATAGGGTGATTGGAACCCAGAATCTTGGGGTTATCAGCACTGTACCCCTTGGCTCTCCAGGGCTTGGTAATGGGTAGTTGCTTAAGATGCTAGTAGATTCACTTATATATAAATCATGAAAGCCTTTTGAGGTGGATTGTTTGTTCTTTTTGATAAGACTTGTCCACCCCCAGTCTGTTGAAAAATATGAGAGTTAATTGTAATGCTGATGGATTTGGGTAGAATTTACTGCTGTCTTCTGTGTTCTCCACAATTAATTGGCTTTGAAACTGAGTAAGATGTAGGACTAATCTGTAAACACTGTCAGGGTATCTGAAAAATATGAAGAATAGAGACCTATTAATACTTCCTTCAGAGAACAACTGACATACCTTCAACATAAATAATGAAAGCCTGTAAGTAATACGAGACACGGTTTTTGTCAGTTCAGATTGAATTAGTCTGTGCAAAGACAGCAATGAAGAGAAATTCTTAAGGATGAGACCCAAGCTAATAGAACTGTTTTTGCTAGTAGACAAATATAAATTCTAGAGAATGTGCATTTGAGCTCCATTAAAAAAAGAGGTGCAGAACAATAGCAAGGTACAGAAGGAAGGCCAGTGTTTAGAATTATGAGAAATGTTTTTAGTTAACTCATGACAGACTGATTTCCAGCCTCCTGCTGAAAATCCTCCAGTAGAACATGAAAGACAGTGTTTGTGACCATAGTGAATTGCAAGTAATATAAGAAAGATATTGAAAATGTTGTCTAATATTCTTCACAAGCTCACAAAACAAACAGTAACATTCTCTGATTCCAGAGACCACTTCCTGCCAGTGATATTTTATACTTTTGATTTATAAAGCAGGACAGACTTATGGTTTATTTTTTATTAAAACTGTAATTAAGCCAGATTTATATAAAAGGTACTAAGATGGCTTTAAAGTTTTTTATTTTTTGTGGAGCCATAGAGCTTTTAAATATTAATTTTATTGATTAACTTTTGGTGGTGTATGTGGTTTTTTTGTTGTTTGGTTTTGTTTTGGTTTTTTTAGTGTCTTTCGACCATAAAGTAAGTTTTTCTGCCTTAAATATCTTCCAGAAACTTTCTCTCCAATAAATAAGAACAAAAATGGAATGGCAGATATTGGGAAGCAAGATTTTAGAAAAGAGGAAGTCAGCATGAGGTAATATGAGATAATAAACAGTTAAAGAATAATTTTCTGTCAAAAATTAAGTATTTAACTTATCAAATGATTAGCTGTAATAAAAATTAAGAAAAAAGTTAGATGGTCAGACTACTTGAAGAACAAAATAACAACTGTTCTACAAATGTGTTGAGATATATTTGTTAGTAGAGATTCTACAATTCCTATTGCTATTTGCTAGGCATTATTGACTAAAATTAGGACATATGGAGGTACAATGTTAGTTTAAGTATTTATTCCCCTAAATTACATTTTTCTCTTCCAGTTCCATTTTGTTTTGTTTCCCGAATTTTTAATTCATTATTTTGTTTGTATTATCGTTGTATTTTAAAAAAGCAGCAAAATATTATTGGCCTCTTGTGTTCAGATTCAAAGTTTAAAGAATATTATTATATATTTCTTTTCCAAATTCTTACATTAAATTTAAAAAACTTATTTCTGTTATTAACGTTATCATTATATAGACTGATTTCTGTCAAAAGTATATCTTTATTAATGTGGTGTGTGTCACAGATTTTCCAATGCCTCAAAAAAAACCTATTTCTGTAACTATTCACCTTATATTATGAAACATGTGTTCAATTAATTTTCTTACATTTTACCAGTAAAGGACTTCATGAGTAAACCAAGAGTGACTTTTTCTTTCCTGTAATGAATATAAGGATTCACAGTTTTTTTTTATTTGTAGCATGGAAAAAAGGTCTTTAGTCAGGCTTTCTGGCTTCTGAGACAAAATTGACTATTACATTAATACATGGAAAAGGACTTTGTTATGTGCAGGGGTCTGAGAGGTTTTTTAATGTAGTGTTCTAGCTCTTTTCACAGTGGAAGAGGTAAAATGCCCAAATCAGATGATTTTACAATAAGATCTGGGGTTTTTTTGATATTATGGCTGTTAAGTTCATATACTTCAGAGGTGAAATCAGAAATTATTATAATTCTCTTCAGGCATAAGAAGACCAATACCTGTGTGGGGTAGGATAGTAACATGGACTTCATGTTACTATCAGTAACAGAGCAAGGAGAATTAAATTTGCTGTCCAACAGTGGCAAAATTAATTCAGTTTCACCAGTCAGCAATCTGAAGTGCCCCATAACTAATGAGTGTTTGCCTTGAATGTTCAGCCTTCATCCTCAAGGATAATTTATGTAGTTTATGAGGGGAAGGGAAGGCTCTTGTGAGCCTTACCAAGACCTTTGAGCTCATCTCTTGACATCTTTACCAGTGTATATGAGAGCATGTGGGAAAAACTTCAGACAGAATTTATGCATTAAAAGACAGATCATCTAAAAAATATACTAAAATTACTTGAGATATTTAGTGAAGACATTAAAAACTATTCTATTTTTTATTTCTCTTATCTCCTTTTTATCATAATTCTTATTTTATTTTGCTATTCTCTTGGAAAATGTTTCAATACATCAGTAGAGTTCACATCCATCTTCATTATGTTTTTGTGCTCCAGACTTAGATCCTCCCAGCAGTTACTTTAGGTCACTTCCTGCTAAGGAATGGAGGAAAAATAATTGGGGTCATCTGACATTTTGTGTCTTGTTACTCTGTTACTTTTCCATTTCTTACTTTGTTATTATGGATTCTCCAGTTCTTTCACATAATCACTGACTGACCATTTTTGAATTCCATCTCATCCTCATACTTTTTCTTTCATTCTTCTGGCATCCTCCTGTTCTGAGTTTATAACAAAAAGTCTTGACAACTTGTAATCATTTGCACTTGCATCCTTGTCGTGTCTACTCTCTATCTGCACACCCAGTGTAAATGAAGGGCTGGCAGCAGTGCTGCATTTGTAGTGTAGAAATAAACTCTCCTCAGCATTTCCATAAGAATTCCCCTGCCACACACACGCCCTTTTCTTTTTTCCCTATGCTTTCTTTATTTTCACAGAACACAGGACTGCATCCATCATATGTTTATATTTCTTTTTACAAGGACTTATTATGACCTATTTTGTCATACCAGACATACCACTGCTTACTTGTTTCTTTCAAGCTCATACTGTGAGTTTTTCCTGCTTTTCATACAGGCATAGTAGGGCACTTGGGCTCTCAACGAATGCTATGTTTTATCTCTTGACTTTACTGCATATGGCCAAAGGCAGAGGAGAGGAGAAGCACCACTGATCACTGTTCAGTCTGCTTCACATAATGCAGTTATGGGAAGCCCATTCAGCTGCTGATGCTCTATGCAAGGCAATGGAGAATCAGTTTATGGAATTTCCCCTAAGGTATGAAAGACGTGCCTGGGAACTGATGAGGAGAGAGAGGACAGGACACACAAATGAACAGAAAGCTTAAGACTGTGTTTGCATCCAAAAAATGTTGTCAAGAAATGATTTGTGGGGAGCAATGAGCAGAAAATTCAAAGCAAATAGTTCACTGCTGAACTCACTCTTCTGGTTTCTCTTTCAGCCTTTTATCTTATGATGTGAAGCTATTACTTGCTGATATTTTAGTTCAATTTGTTCTCAGTATATTGTAGCACATTTCATTGTACTCAGTTGAGATGTGATTTGTGCTACAGTAGTTGAGATCACTTGTCACTGTTAATTATAGGTCTTCAGAACAGGCACAAACCAAAGAAGCCATGAGCTTTAATACTTTTGTCACTACACATATTTAAGCAAATTCATATTTAGGCACAATAGGGGAATGTTGGAGAATTTCTTCTTATGCAAAAACATTTTGATCACTGGGTAATGACTAGATCACTGTATGACTTACTGGTTAGCTAAATTGTATGCCTGCATGCACTCAGATATCGTAGATCTGCATTTTTGATAATAAAGACTAGGATTCATATCAGCTAGGTTCAGGTTTCTAAAGAAGCTAAGGAAATAGTCTGAGCTACTCCTCCATGTTATTTCTATCATGAACAGAGAGTAAAAAACAATATTCCAAAGATATTAAGCACCTATCTTACCACAGAATCAACAGCTCTCTGAAAACTGCAATTCATTTCCATTAAAGGAAGTCTAAACAAAAGCTGATTGTGGTGGTGTTTGAGGGTCCTCAGGATGACAGAAAAGATGAGAATCTTGACTCCACGTTTCAGAAGGCTGATTTATTATTTTTTTATATATAGTATATTAAAATAAAATTATATACTAAAGCTATACTGAAGGAAAGAGAAAGGAGACATCAGAAAGCTAGAAAGGAATGAATAATAAAATCTCATGACAGATTCAGAGAGTCTGACACAGCTGGCTGTGATTGGCCATTAATTATAACCAATTCCCATGCTGGGTAAACAATTCTCCAAATCACATTCCAAAGTAGCAAAACATGGAAGAGCTGAAGCTTCCCAGCTTCTCAGGAGAAGAAATCCTGGCAAAGAGATTTTTCATAAAATATGTCAGTGACAGCTGACATTTAAAGCATGAACTCCTGTTCAGCTCTTTTGTTTCAGGTGACCCACTTCTTACAGAGCGGAGACTTGGCCTATATAAATTAATTGTTTATGAATACTTCAGAAGATTTACATTAGTGTTATTACTAATACTCACTTTAAAACTTTCAGAGATTTCACACATCAAAGGCCCTATGATTTCCTGAAAGTCAGGGAGTGCTGAGGAAGAAGAGTTAGAAGTAGACACAGTCTGTTCAGTAATAGAACATGATGGCTCAGGCACTGCAAATTATTTACACTAGCTAGTACTAGTTTGGAAAATAAATCTTTCTTAAGACAAAAGGGGCATTTCTGGAGTGAGATTTATTGATTATTTTCAGGATTTTTATTTTGGTTTGGTGTAGTTTAGTTTTGTTTTTGTCTAATATGGTGAAGTAAACCATAAAGGGCCTTTACCTATTTGATAGAGCAGCTGGCTGATAAACAGTTACTTAGCTGTAGATTTAAATCAAGGGAGAACATTGAAAAAACAGAACAGGAGATTCAGAAGTGATATACAGCTTCAAGAATTTCCAAAAGGCTCTTTTAAAACTGATTGCCAATAATATTTTCTTTGATTGTTTACCTGTTATTATGCTGCTTGGGGAAATAGTGGAGTCTTGTGCTACCTCTATAAAAACTGCAGCAATGTAAGCAATTTGAAATTACATCTAGAAAAGTGATTATATATCTATATATATATATCTATATGGACACACACACACACACACATATATAGATAGATAGATAGATAGATAGATAGATAGATAGATAGATATGAATATTTTTTAATATAGTTGATCGGTTTTGTGGTCACCAATATGTATTCTTGTATTTTTGAATAAATATGTGAGTAACATAAAGTGAAATTTAAATAGTGAACAAATTATGATTTGTATTTGTATTTGAATTCAGGACATGCACAAGCATAATACATAACTATCAAAACCAATGTTTTCTAATTACCCAGGAGTCCAGAGTGGACTGTTTACTTAATTTACTTTTAATCACTTTATTTTGGATTTTCTCAGCTGTATATGCAAATGACATATACAATGTCACCTCTATTATAGATGTGGGTGAAAGAAGGAAAACTATTAATTGATCTTTGGGCAAAATTGATTCCCCCAAAGCAGTAGGCTTTAAGTCTACACTGAGAAATAAAATGAAACTACGTGCCAGTTCTCAGTCTTGAAGTTGTCACATGAAGAAGGAAATAGTAGAAAACAAGCTGAGTTCTTTTAATTATGGTTATAAAATTCTGAAACAAATGGAGAGCCTGGACTTTGATTAAATAAAATATACAACTAGACTGAATACATTTAAAATAAGAAAAAATCTACAGTAATAAAAATTCACCTTTCTGAAATGTTATAGTTAGGACAGATAAATGAAGATAAAACTTCTTGCCAACATACAACACATCCATATTATCAGAAATGAAAGAATTCATCTGGTATGTGACTCTGGAAATAATTACCCAAATACAGAAAAAGTGGTTTATGTAAATATAATCAATATATTTTTCTAGAAATTCAGCGTGTCTTCCAAAGAAAAACCTACTTTATTTCTTTTGTTATGAAAAGAAAAAGTCTAACTTCTTTTATGGCAAGAAATTCCTGCTTCATATAGGAATGTGTTTTCAGTTTGCACAACAGTGACACTAACTGATCCTGAACTTCCTTGGGGTACAGTGCTGTTTAATTTTGCTGTTTGATCGCTGCTCCTTCTAGACAATTATGTTTAATTTTTTTTCCATTAAATTTGCATTTGAAGGACATTGTATAAATCAGGATAAATTGCTGAATCATGAACTCTGCTGGTGACAAAATGAGTTATGATTACGAATACAATAATCAATTACTTCTATGATTGTGATGCAATTATAACTAAAAGTCCCCAGTATATGCAGAAATTTCAAATTGAGATAATTCTCTTCTTTTGAGACACACTTAGACATTATCAGCTAGAATGAAATTACATGATGGCTTTAATGCTAACTATGAATTATTTCTAAAATAATTTCTTCATTACAGCTCTGTATATATTTTCCTTTTTCTCCCTCATTTTTTTCTTTTTTAGAAGCTAAAACCAACAATAATAATAAAGTGATATAGTGATTATAAATTGTTGTTCATATATTTTAGCTGAACATAGCCTGACAAAGGGTAGTAACAGCAAGATAACTGAAATAATGCAGAAAAACATTTGTTAAAACTGTGATAAGAAGGTTGAGATGAGCCAAGATTAGTAATCTCTGTTTTCATCATTGATGCACTTTTAAAGTTTGTAAACAGCCAAACCCTGCCCAAATGCTTATAATGCTATTTAACTATCTTCACACATATTTCAGCTCAAGTTACCCCTCATGAAAAAATTAACACTTCTCTTAAAACAAAAAATTACATAACCTACAAGTTGACCAGATTTATTATTTTGCTGTTAAGAAACAGAAAAACAATTTCAAAAACCACTAATTACTTAACATAGCTGAGTATGTCAGCTGGGCTTACTTTGAAATATGCTAAGACACATATCAGAAATAAGAAAATGATGCATATCATTGGATGGAGAAACCTTGCTGATAAGGTTCTGGGGTTTATAGAAGTTAGAAAATTTTATAACATCAGTCTGAGCAGACTGGACTGCATGAAAAAGGACAGTGCAGCTCAGGTGGTGGATAGCTGGCAAAAAGCCCTGACATTTTACCTCATGTTACCAAAATCACAACTTGTAGATCACACTCAGCAGCACTTGAAACATATCAGGAGACTGGACTAAAACAACTTAATCGGTATCAAATGCTGAAATGCCTGTGATTTCACTAAGGAAAGAAGGGACTAATCTGAATTTTGTTTTATACATATGAATGCTTTTAGATGTGTTTGTGCACTTCTCTGTGAATGTGTGCATCTGTGTATGACTGTGGTCAGAGGGAAATATGGCAGCTTAAGCACCATGAATTCATCTCTAAACTGTCCTGTGCATTGTCTTTAGAATATCTATAATAAAGGAAATACTTTAATTTCAACAACCTGCTTAGCTGCATAAGATTTTTTTTCATTTACTTTTGATTGGAAAATTAAGGCCTTACTGGTAGGGAATAGAGGAAAAAAGAAAAACAAACAGGATTTTCAGGTATCTCAGCATGCTTGTTTACATCAATGATTTCAAGTTGATATAATGAATTGCTTGATGTAGACCTCACTTAAAGTAGATTGTATCCCTATATTATTTTTTTCCTTTTTTACAAAAAATAAAAAAGGTAAAATTTTATTGACTGTTGTAAATAAATTTATTAAAAAGGACAGATATCAAGATTACCATTAAGTAGGAAGCTGATGGAATTTATCCCCTCAGACCAATCAAGGTGTTTTGTAACCTAAAAAATATCACATGGTTACAAACAGCTCCACTTTGGAATGAAAAGTCAGGCTGTTCCACGTTCTGCCGAAGTTATGGTATGGCAAATGACTGATCATTAAATAAATGAGTATCTTTTGGAAACCTTTCCAATACAGAAAATACAATCAATTTGGATAGCAGGAAAAAAGTATTTCTAAACATGGTAGACCCTTATGCAAGCAGACAGAAATGGGAAAATAGAAAGGTAGAAAGACTGAATCCCTGCATCTAAGAATTCCATATGTCTTAAACTAGTGCTGGAATTGGTATATTTTTATGTGAAACCCATTGCAGGAAATGTGTTCCTTTGAGAATTTTGAACTCAGGTGAGTGCAACAATGAAGTTAATCTCAAATTGAACACGTAGAAAAATCAGGAGGGCAATTCTAAAACATTTTGGTAGAAAATTTATTAAGTCATACAACCTTCCCTTGGTGCACTGATGGTTTTTTCCCCATTTTTTAATTATTAGATGTTCCTAATTCCTAGAACTAGGAAATCTAGAAAAGTGCACTAGAAAGGTGACAAGTCAGTATAAAGTGTAGAATGTACAATTGGATACATGGTGGTGACAATATATTTTATTTTACTGACAAAACCCACATCTTTTTCCACTGCAAAATGATATCTATGTCAGGGACCACAGCAATCACCATTTGCCTTACCTGACATCCTCTTCTAAGAAATCAGGGACACCTTGGGAGGCCTGAGAATCCAACCCACTTGAACCTCATGAAATTCAACAAGTCCAAGTGTAAAGTCCTGCTCCTTGGTGGGGACAACCTACAAAATCAATGCAGACTGGGGGGTGAATAGATTGAGATCAGCCACGTGGAGGGCTTTGAGATATTGGTAGACAAAAAATTAGGTATGAGACAGCATTGGGCTCACAAAATGTGACCTGTATCCTGGGCTGCATCAAGAGCAGTGTGACCAGCAGGCTGATAGAGGTGATTCTGTCCCTCTAGTTCACTCTTGAGACCTGGAGTGCTGCATCCTGCTCTGGGGCTCCTGTATGAAAGTATTGGTTAGAATGGGTCCAGAGGAATACCACACAAAAACATACATCAGGAAGTTGCAAACACTTCTCCTACAAAGAAAGGCTGAGTGAGTTGGAGTTGTGGACAGAGAGGGCTTTGGGAAAGTTTTATTTCAGTCTTTTAGGACATAAGGGGGCTTATAAGAAAGACAGGAATTTTTTACCAAGGCCTAAAGTTATAGGACAAGGTTTTAAAGGTAGAGGTAGATTTATATTGCACATAAGAATAACATCTTCTGTTTTGGGTGTGATGAGGAACTGTGGTGAGGGCAATGAACCCGCCCAGAAAGGCTGGGGATGCTCCATTAATGGAAGAGGTCAAAGTCAGGTTAGATAGGGCTCTGAACCACTTTGTCTAGTGGAAGGTGTCCCTGCCCATGGAGGGGGGATTTGAAAAGATAATGCCCTTTGAAGGGTGTTTCAATCCAAATCAGTCTGTCATTTTTGCTTCAGCATTCCCTATGCAATAATGGGCATCCTTGTTATTATTTTCTACAATATTTTTTCTAAAAGCGGGCATATTTTATCACCTAAATCACTGTTCTGGGTATTAGTTGCAAGTTCACATGTTATTTTTCAAACAGATGGTTTAGAGCTTGTCTACCTTTGCTGCACCTCTATTGATAGAATAATCTATATCATAGATTGTCTTTTCTTACTCAGTTGGTATACAATATCTCCAGCTGATCTGTGAATTTTTCAGTGTCAAAACTCATTTTCAAAATGCTAAACTTACTTACCACAAATGTATTATTCTGCATTCAAAACTTTTTTTGGTTTTGTTTCTTTTAAAGTCTATTATTTCATTTCTAATATGGTATATTTACAGTCAAAATTATGCTTTGTGTCTTCAGCCTAGTAGTTGTCTTCTATCTTATTGCTCCCTTGCTGACAGATGCAGCAAGCCTGGCAAGCAATTATAGAGCACATTTAATGAAAATAATCATTAGAATTTGTAGACATGCAGTATCTGGTGGGGCAACAGCATGAGTGCTCATTCTGGGATTCCCTGGCATATGCAGTATCTGCTACTTCTAAATTGTTCTGAGCAGTTAAAAAAAAAAAAAAGGCAGATCATTTTACGTATATTCAACATTTTTGTTTTGTTTTCCTAAAGTTATGTATTCATCTACACTAACTCTTCCTTGTACAAGCTCATACATTCACTTGTCTCTCAGACCGACATTTTTTTCTCTAGGGTTTCAAGAACAATATATAACTTTCTCTTGTAATATTTATTTTAGCCTGAGATCTGGATTAGGAGTACATACAGTGAAGTCACAGAGCAATACCTCTGTGCACTCAGAAGATGTGCTTCTCCTGCAATTGTTCAAGGTTATATAGTAAATTAGGTTACTTTTTACCATCACTCTCATCTTTGCCTGCTTATTGCAGCAGAAATTAGAAAGTCAATAATGGATGAGGCACCAACTGTGGGAAGAGAAAAGCTGTAGTGGAAACATTGGAAATTCCAACAGGTATGACTTCTATATAAAGAATCATACACACACATTCCTCACATAGAACTTTTTGCTCATATGCTCTCAAGGTGATATATGCATGTTAATCAAATCATTCTAATATTATGAAGCCAGTTCTACATGCTCTTGCAGTTTAATGAATTGTATTAATGATATGCATTAATATATTGCTCTGTGTTCTGTACAATGGTGCCTGCAACCTTTAGATATCTAATGAGGTTAGCTTCAAAGGGGTTAGCTTCAAAACAGCATAGGGGTTGGTGGTTTTTTTTTGTTTTGTTTTGTTTCTATTTTTTAAAAAAATCCTATTTACAGAAAATATCAATTTTTCACACTTGATACTGAAGATTTTTAGCATAGAAGAATCTGTGAAAACTTGTAACTGCTTTTGGTTTTTAAGTTTGAAAAAATTATAACCATTCTGTAACTTTCGTATGCCATACATCCTATCTTTATAGTATTGTGGTTTTTTTCAAGCACAGTGTTTCAAATCTGGTTCAAGTGAGTGGTGTTTACTAGTTATCTCATATAGACAATGACATCCCAGCCTTCAGAACTCGCAAAACCTTTTTCAGTGCTGAATACAGAACTCATGTTTTCATTTTGGAGATGTTGAAGATGTTGATTTAGATATAACTAACCATGGAAAAAGAAAGCCTAAGAGGAAATGTCTGTAAAACTCATGTTGTTTTCTTTTTCGCTCAAATTAGACTTTAGCTAAAAAAATACCTTCATTAAAATATTGTTTGTAAGATAAATAGCTGGAATAGTCCAGGAATAGCAAGACTGAAAACTTTCTAGATACCAGATAAAAATACAAGCATTTTGCCTTGCTCAGTGCTGTGTTTGATTGTACATAAATTACATAGGATAACACTGTCCTGGTTATGTCTTGATGCTTTTTATGAATGATATTAAAAACCCTTTCTGTAAAATTTAATGTGTATCTGTGGAAGTGTGTGCCATTTGATGGTGTGTTTTATCTTCCTTTACTTTGGGTGTTAGGAAGCACAGAACTGAGTGGGTTTTTTTCCAAACAGAGAATTTCCCATTAAGGTTATGTTACAATGACTGTGGGTCTTCTGAGCATTTAAGATATGCCATTTTATGGCCAGGAAATGGTCTAGTAGTATGCAGCTTTCCAACATCTATGAGGCTGGGAAAATCAAAGCTTTCATTAAGTCGAGTTTTTCATTCGGGGAATGAAGATGTGCTGGTACTGTTCACCTTGTCTGCTTTTTTTATTATAAAAGTAAGAACAGAATTAAAAATATGTGGGTTTCAGTAATAAAAAATACTTGTGTTATGTGCCTCATCTGGATATGGACTGGTTGATCTCATCTATGCAGAAAAAAACCGCAAAAAAACAGAGATTCCTGTCAGAAAAGAAGGAGTCTTAAAGCCATTCCTGCCAAAAACATACTGCCAACATACAAAACAGTCAAAGCAGTTCCAAGAGAAGTCTGTTCATTCCTCTGCTTCTCTTTATTTACTTGAGGAATTCAGCAGTAGAGCTGGAGACAACAGCAATGCAGTGCCATTGTATCTGCCATGATCTCTGTGAAAGGCCTCCAGAGACTCTTCAAGCAAAAAGAATTTCTTTTCCACAGATTTTTTTTTTATCTTTCATGGTTTTATCCTGTTCTTGTGGAAAGTATTTACAGTTATAAATAGTTTTCTGTTTTTAAAATCATATCTAATTCTTCATGCATATCTTATGCACATGAAACCTTATGCTTCATATTGCACCTGATTACCTCAGTAAACATTAATACAGGCTTAAGTAAAGTGCATCTGGAATATTTTTAGGAAAAAAAAAGAAAGAAAGAAGAAAGAAAATGGTTGTGATGTTAGCTAAGCAAAAAAACCCCAAAACATTCCGTTTCATATGCTGTTGTTTTTACACCTTCTATAAATGTTTTGGAGATCAGGAAAACCAATTAGCAAGAGGTTAGTCTGGGTTCCTGACAAATAACTTTCCTTTAATCTCCTGCCAAATATTTTGTCATTATTCAATGAATCAAGCTAAAAGTAGGTTGTCTAAAACTCTAATAGTCTGGTCTTTCAAGATAATTTGTATTGTAATAGACATCAGTCATTATTACATCCTTTTTGCATCACTGTTGTACTAAATTGTTTCAAAATTAAGGTAAAACCATGTAGATAAGAATTGTTAAGGGTGGGGTTTTTTTCCCAAATGAAGACTGGCTTCACCTGTGAATACCAAATACTAAAGTCAGGAATGAGAGCTTTAGCTGACTGTCACACTGACATCTGTTATCAATTTGTAAATTGTTGCACAGCTCTTCTTATACTAATATATTAAAGCTATTATATAACCTCAGTAAAACTGAATGTATGAATCATAGCTGATGTTTCATAGAGAAATATTCTTTTTATAAATATTTACTTGATTTTTAGGAGCAGAAAATGAACCATCATTTTCATTTTTCATTTTCATTTTTTTATTTGTAGGCAACCATTTAGGACATGCTAGAATTATTTTTGGGATTGATTTGACTCCATAAAAAAATGGAAATCAACACAAACAGTAGCACTTTATGATAGGAATGTTTCTGTTGTCTTCACAGTTCAAGACAAAGTCGTATAGTAAAATCCACATCAATTTTAACATCAAATCAGGCTTAGGTTTGAATTACACTTTCCTTTTCTGATCAGAGGCAGCCTGAAACAGAATAGTGGAAATAGTTGGGAACTGGAAGTCTGGGAAATTTATGGCCATTCTGTAACATCTGCCTAACAGCCTGCAGCTTTTAAATCAAATAGGGTTCTCACTTACAAACAATAAAATAAATAGCAAAAAAGTTCAATAATAATTTCTGACATTAAGATATGAGCACACAGTAAGTCAGGACTCCTAATCTCAATTTTTTAAAAAAATTGACTCCTTCTTATCTTACTCACTGTAATAGCGTCACTCAGTTTTGACACCTAGGCAGAAAATTCAATTCAGAGACCTGATTAATAATTAATCTCACTAAACTTCAGACTTTATTATAAGGATGTGACTATTTGCTACTGCACACAAGCAAAAGTACAAAGAATCATGTGGCATTATGTGAAAGTTTAGCATGATAACTCTTATGCTTCACAAATTCTCTAGCTTGACATACAGAGAAAATCAGAGTACTTTGTTTTTAGTGATTTATTTTCAACTGTATTCTTCAATAGCAAGAGTGTGTACACTTCCTGAGGAGAAAATTCATATAACCCTTTTTCTCTGGAAAATGTTTCAGGATATTCTTCACTTATCAGTGGAGACAGTGTTAATTTGGAACTTGATAGAGGAAAAGAAAAGGGAAAACTGGAGTAATGAAGCACTTTATCTTCAGCTGTAGGAAATTTCAGCTTGGATCAATTTTCTTCATATGAGCTAATCATAATAGCTTTAGCAACCCATATTAGCTTCAGGTAGGTGTTTTGATTGTTTTGAAGAGAAGGATCAATTAAACTGACATAAAAATAATTGGTGAAAAGAGAAAAACAGAAAATAATTTTCTGCTGTGGGGAGCTCACTAGTATTGTATTGCAGTATACTTCTTTTTGAATTCTAGTTAGACTCTTGATTTCTTACTTTAAGTAACAAGTAAAGAATGCAAAAAAGTCCATTTGATAAAAAAGAAATGTGTCAAGATATTTACATCACAAAAGAAGAAGAAACTGTAAATCCTAATTCATCTTGAAATGTTTAATCTTTCAAGAAAGCTTACTAAAATCTAGTCCTTGTTCAAGTAATTAGAATAATTTAAAACTATTTGTGTGAAATTTCACAACACCGAAGAGTAAATCCTTAGGTTCTAAGCAAATCAATGAAAATAGATTATTATTATGGATTAAATACTTGTGATAGATTTCTATTCTATATTCTAAAAAAGTTTCATTGTGGGCTGTTCTATTTTGAGTTTTTCCAAAGAAGAAGCACATAAGTGTTATGCAAATAACAATTATTTCACAGTTTTTAAAAGTTCAGAGTGAAACTCGTAAGAAAAAAAAGATTGATTTTCCAATGTCTCTCTGGCCTTTGTTAGATCTAAAAAGCTTTATCCTAGAAAGTTATCATGGGCTGCCTCTGAGTCAAGTTTTGCCTGTATATTTCTGCAGTACATGTACTCTATTACCTGACCTTTCTTTTGAATTTTTCAACACATCAAATTTTTGGGGCAGGAAAACACTTAAGAAAGTTCTGGAATTGGAAGAAGTCCAACTCAGATGTGATATATGATTATTGGAGCCTTTATTTCAGTTCATAGCAAATTCAAAATCTTCAGTTGCAGTTAAGTACATGTTAAAGCACTTTAATTTTTCTCTGAAAGGATGACAATGCTATATACATTTATTACCTCAAAAAGCAATTCCTGAACATTCCCTTTCTCTATTTTTACTTCTCCAAATTGATGAAAAATAGACTGGGAGCATTTAAATGTACTTTTTTTTCTTCCTAAAGTAAATACAAAGTCATACACAAATATGTTGGATATTATTTCTTCTTGTTTTTCTTATAATTCCATTCATTTAGAACCTACTACTCTTTGCCATGGATAGGTTTAAAGAAGGTGAACATGTTAAGAATGGATGCAAATTCAAATAATTAACCTAAAGGTAGTTAACAAAATTTCATGCAATGAATATTTTAGTGTTATTAGAATTTCATTGTATGCATTATATATATATGTATATATATATAGTGTTACTATTTTATTCCTATTAGATCTTATACTTTTATTTCTATTTATGTATAGATCTATTGTCCATCTGTTATAATATATCTATGTATCTATTTATATCTTATTTATCATATAACATTATCAGGGGAAAAAATGAAATACATATTAAAGTAAAATTCATATGAACACAAAACTTAAAAAATGATGGTCATATAAGCAATGATACCTTATATAGAACACATTTTCAGGATACAAATAGTAGCTTTTCTTCATCTAATCTATTGAAAGAACAAATCCCTGGAAGAGTCTGTGGTGTATTGAAAGTTAAGTTGTTTATACAGCTTCATCCATTTAAGCTAAATTTTATCTTCTTAGCTTGTCTCCACCTTCTCAATAGAAAGGCTTTCTAACAATTATATGCTTTCTCTTCCTTTTAAATATGTGTTTGTTCTGACAGGATATTTCACATATTATCTTAGACTTAAAAAATTCCACAGAACAGGATATGTCTTACACTTAAGGATATGAGCTATGAACTACTACAATGAGTCTTGTTGTACACTTTGTTGGTACACTCTTTCCCTGAGGCATGCATTGTGAAATCATACATCATGAAAATGGTATTCAATTCTTTTTTTTCCCCACTGAATTATCTAATGATCACTTTACTTCAAATTGAGAGGGAAACATGTGTAACATAACCTTGATACCTAGAAGTTATTCCTTCGTGTCCCTATTGTTTTACAAAGGCTGCAAAACAAATTGCAGAGTTTCTTTCTCAACAAAGTAATTTCTAGTGTGGTCATTGCTACTTATATATCTGATCCTGAACAAAAAGCAAGTCTTCATTCTCTAGTATACACTTAAACTATCAGTTTGAAGTATCATGAAGTAAATCAGGTTTCAAATCAAAGTAAAAAAGATCATGAATTCTGCTGAAAATATTATCACAAAAAAAAAATTATTTTCAAAGAAAATTACTTCTGAATATTCTACACAGTGTATTTTCCTAAAGCATGGACTGCTGACTTTCCAGGAAGATTTTAATATCCATTGTTTTTGAAGCAGCTGTAGTGAAAGCCAGTTTCTAGTCATACTATTGTCAATAGATCAGATGGCTTTGTGAGCACTTGATTGTGTGGGACACTTCCTTTACAGTGAAAGATTATGTATGGTGAGGTACAGAGCCCATGGAGAATGTAGGTTCATCAGTACCACTCACTTTGGGTAGATAGGGACTCTGACTTGATTGAAGGTGGCTGTTTTCAAAATGTGCTGCTTTAGGAGACAAATCAGAAAGGCAGTTTGGAAGTTCATCTGTCAGAAAAGAACTTTCTATCACAGTTTTGAATTTGAAGTCATGCCAGTTTTCACATAACAGACCCTTTCATGAAACTGTGCCTTTAAGAGAGACATTCTATGTTCCGTGTTCTTATTTACTATGGAGAATTTAATAGCGTGGTAAAAATAGCCAGATTTTACTCTGGATTTTCTCTTGTAAATACATCTAGATTACAATAATTTGCTTAACTCTTCACCTGAGAATCACACCTAAAGAATACCAAAGTGAATCAGACTACAGGGATATAGATGAGAGCTGAGAAGACAAATCCAACTGTGAGAAATACAAGTCTAATAGAGGGGGGAAACATTTTGCTCATTAAATGTATTGCATTTTGAAAACTTAGTTCCAAATCCATATAAAATATATATTTTCCTTCTTTTCATACTCCCATTCACTCTAATTCCAAAGTCAGATTTAATTTTCTTCCTGCCACCTTGGAATGTCCATCTGTCTCACTTTCTCTCTACTAAGAATAAGGAAAATCAGCTACTCTCTTATAAATCTATGAGACAGCTATCATTAGAATTTTCCTCAATAAACATAACTTCCACAAGATTTTTCCTCCATAAAATTTCAGTTTTCATTGCTTTTAGTTTTCTTTCAAAACTGTTTAAATTCTCTTTACCTCTTTGATTGTTTCTCCTTGTATTTTCCAGGGTTTTTTCCTTACCTAAGCTATAACCCTAAGGCACATTGTCTCAGTCCTTATTACAGAGGTTTGAACGACTGTTGTTTTGGACTCCAGAAAGTGTGCTCCCCAGCTAAGGACAGAGGTAGTCTCTGGCTTTTTGGCAATAACTATAAAATCAAGATTTAGGTTTTGTAGTCCAAGGTAATTTATTTTTGGTTTTGAGGGCAATGTGTTGATTTTGGCCGTTATATAGTTTAGAGAGGGATAGAGAGGATTTGTCTGGGCTAAGTGTTTAGATTGAATATTGTGTCTTTGTGGAAAGGGCTGCCAAGCATTGGAAAAGATTTCCCACAGAGGGCAATCCCTGCAAGTATTTAGAAAAGAATTAGATGTGGTGTTGAGGGACATGGTTTAATGATGGACTTGGAAGTGCTGGCTTCATTGTTGCACTCTCTGACATTAAAGGTCTTTTCCACGCTAAATGATCCTATGATTATATTACCTTTTTTTTTTTATTACAAAATCGATATCAAGCAATCCTTAAGAAAATAATTAATGAAATGAAACTTTGTAATTCTGTGAGAAAGACAAGAATTCTCTCCAGAACAGGTCTAAAATGAATGGTTTTTTGTTGCTTACTTTAGGAGGCTCTAAGATCAACTTTAGTCTGAATGAACAGATTAGTAAATTCAGTTAAATGCATATTGAGAATAAAAGCTTTTTACACAAATTTCATAATTATTCTACTTAAATTAATGTCTCATTAGATAAAGGTAAAACTAAAGAAATATTTGAGGCATTTGTTTGAAGAAAAAAAAAAGTAGAATCCTGCTTTAGAGACTGTGTAAGAATTTTCCACATGGAGAAAGATAATTAAAATATGCTAAATAGTAATATCTACTTCTTATAAAAAAAGACTAGCTATGGTATTGTGCTAATGAAAGGATGATAAAAGCTAATTTTGAGTGAAGCCAAGCATGAAAGAAGGATGTTGGTTTTCTTCATGAAGTATTGGAAAAGAACATTAAAACTTCTACTTGAGCTGAATAAGATATTTTTTGCCCTTCAATCCTTGATTTAACTGCACTCTTCAACTGCATAAGCCAGGAAAAAGGTAGGCAATGAGCAAAACAGAAAAAAAGCTTCTACAATAGGATCAAGAGGAAGTGACTTTCCAGTTCACAACTTCACGTAGATTATATGTAATGATTTGATGAATCTGAAACACAGTGAGTATATTTAAGCCAATTTTTTCTTGAAAAAAAAAATGAAGATTTTGAAATACTTTTTTCACTGAAGATATTAACAGCATTATTAATAATCTTCTGGTTTCTTTCTCTTTTAAAGAAAGAATATGAATTTTTCTCACAAAATATAAATAATAAATTAGTATTTTTGTTATTTCTTGATACAGAAGTGTTTGCTTCCTCCTATCCATTATACACTAAATTGTATAAATTAACCTTTATGGTAGGATTATCCCAACCTAAGCAGGGTTCATTCCACAGAATCCTGGAAGTTGGATTTATTGCATTTTCTACAAATGAGATGCAATATAAATATCATAGGTAGAGTTTCTACTCCTACTCTGTGAAATCCAGGTTTGTTTAGCCTCTCTGTCCCCTGTTTAGGTGATTCCAGGATGAAATGGACCAGTCTATGGCCAGACTGACTGTATTGGTTGTATATCCACTGACTCTAATGAGGACCCAGAGAGACACATCAGAAGCAGACAAATTCTGTCCAGATGCCTAGGACTCACTCCAGGTGAATGTGTCCCAAAATACTAAAAGCTAGGTATTTAATATAAGATTGTACAGGCACCTCCTAGACACTAGAGAGAGTTAATACCACTTTGGAGATACATGACAGAAAGTACTAGATGATTACCTGCGACTGATTACTTTATGTTTTTTATAATTGTACCTAGCTTTTATTTAAAAAATTAATTACATTCTTATATGGTTACTTGACAGCCTGCTTGTATTATACTCTCCTAAGACTTCTCATTATTTTGAGAAATAAAGTATACAGTGCCTTCTACAGAGAAAATTACCGCAGTTCTTACTGATATCACCAAAGTGAAGAGTACAGGGGGGAAAAAAGAATTAATAAAAAGAAGCTACTGTTTACTGGTCAGTGGTTTTTATTTTGTTTTCTCTTACAAGAAAATAGATTAATTGTTAACTCTGATCATTCTCATAATTTATAACTGTGCTATGTCCTCTCAAGACCCTGGGTAAAAAATCCAGACTGCTAACACAATGGAATGTATATCCCTTCATTGGTTTAATGGGGAAAAAAATCACTCTCTGGCTTCTTTCTTTCTAGTTATGGACTTCTTTCATGCTTAAGGTTACATTTCTTAGGAATCAAAACATAAAAACCATTCCAAACCAATCACTAATAGGAATTCTTCTGCCTTTCACTCAGGATCCATTCTTGCATGATACTCAAAGCTGTTGACTCAATCTTCTTGGTAGAAATAGAATACACTCTTAGGTACCATGAGAAAATCAAGAAATGATCTGCAGAATAACAGGGTTATATTCTCAATTAAAATCTTCATATAAATAATACATCTATTTTCTCTCTTGTCTAGTGGAAAAATGCTGTAATCTTTTTCATAAAATAGTGACAGCATAGAAGTTCCAAAGTGATGAAAAATTTATGCAAATGGCTCTATCTTTTAGAATGATTATCAATCTCAAAGGAACTGTCTCTATGTCAGAAGAAGTCAAATGAAAAGGAATTTTCAGAATAGAAAACTGAGTATGATTATAAAAGAAATAGAGGAATGATCAATACTTTCCACTTGATATGTTTTGATTGAATAGCAAAAGGTTGAAAATAGAATTATTTTACATCTGATAATGTTCTTAGAGCAATGTACCACTGTTCATTTGTTAAAAACTTCAATAATCTCATGACTTGCATAATCAGCATATATTCTAGTATGGGTTTTGATTTGGGTGTCAAATAGGAATAAAACAAATACCATAAAATATATTTGAGATGCAGGCATTCAATGATTGCTGCAAATGAAAGTCATGGCATTCTCCAAAATCAATTTAGCTATTTGATTATCTGTACTTACATTTCCTGTCATGACACCAAAGGAATGTATTTCTGAATGAACACGTTCTTAAACTTGCTCTAAAGTTTCTACAGGTGTGAAGCACAGGGCTAATTAATAGTTAGGTGAGTATGACTCCATGCAGAAATAAACAGTTTTAGAAGTGTTAAATCAAAATGGCAATAAGAAATGTATTCTACCCACATATTACATTTCTGCTTAGATCAAGGTCTTTGAAATAAAAAAAAAGGAAAAAGGGAGAAACACCATCAACAGTGCAGTGAACTATTAGCAAAGACATCTAACTGTCCTTTACAGTCTTGATCTGGTTCTACAGTAGGGAAAAGATCCAAAATCTCCTTCTTCCAAATCTCCTGCTGAAGTCAAGAATGTAAAGTATATTCAACACTGCACGATGCAACTATTACTGCAGCTGAATAGCTCAGAGAGGTTATAGAGTCTCCAGCTTCTGTGTACACAAAACTGAGTTGGTCATCACCATGAGCAACCTGCTGCAAGTGACTGCACTCAGAGCAGCAGTGGCTGCCTGAGCAATCCCCAGAGGACCTTGCCAGGCTCAGCTATTCTGTGATTACATAGCTGTGACTACACAAAGGACAATTATTCACATCCTTGGTGAGCCTCTGGTTTTACAGAAAAAACAATTGTATTATATTGGTGCAATTAATGCAAATTTTAAATAAATTCTAACGTAGCACTGCATAACATCACTGTGTAAGTGAAATGCGACTACCCTCAAAAGTCTTTTGATCTACAGCAGAGATTTCTGCCATTAGGTTTAGCAGAATAAGCAGACAGTGTATTGACTATATCATCTGTCACTTGATGACAGCAAAGGAAATATCAGACTCTAGAATCTTGAGTTCTACCTGCAAAATAAAGAGGTCCAGAATTCATACCTTGCAAATCTACATATTAGTAGTTAGTTTATGAAGCGGTCCAGCTGGAGAAGGATTGTCCTTCTGGGATGTCCCGGCCAGCTATCCAGCACCGCTAGGAGTAGGTGGGCACTATCCTGATCTCCATGGTTTGGGACAGCACCGGAGGCAAACGTTCTGTGCTATGACAGCAGCGTGACCTTGTGGCAGGACGTGGCTTGGCTTGTGGCTACAGTCAGCAGAAATAAGAGAGCGCTCTCCAGCTGGGGTGAATCCGGCTTTATTCAGTCACAGGAGAACCAGTGCCAAAGCGAAAGGCAGGGAGATTGCAACAGCTTATAAGGAGGGAGGGAGACAGGGGAGGAGTCGGTCCTCTGGTGAATAGAGTTTTAGAGGGGAGTGGGATACAAAAGATTGACTTAGGGAGAACACCAATGGGGAAAACTTGAGGGTGGGGCCCCGGCCCCTGAGCCAATCACTCGACGCTCTAGCTGGAAGTTTCTAGAGAGTTCTAGAGAGAAGGGTGGGAGCACTGAGTGACAGACTGGGGAGGGATTTGAGAAAGGATACATTAGTCTCCAAGGCAACTGGGGAGGAGTTGGGATAACTGGCAGCACAAGGGAGGGAGGAGAGAACCAGGGCAGAACCATTACATAAAAAGGGGAAATGGAAAAGTCCAACTTGTACAAACACAACACAACAAGTTTACCTGTCAGTTTGGCCCCACTAAGATAGGTTTGTTTCTCTCTGATGACCAGTCCAACAGACTTTTCTCTTTACTTTATTATGAATTTCAGGGATTTGAAAGTAAGTGGAATAAAATTTCCTAAGTGCAATTTCCTATTCCATCCAGTTCAAATATCCCATCTAGTCCACAATATTCCATGCAATATCCATATTAACCTTCCCATCCTTTTATATTAGCAGAAAACTGCAGAAACTGTAAGATGTGAAAGTGTTCTCTAAGGCACATGTTTACACGAGCAATTTACAGAGGTCTGTTGTATATTAACTTGGGAATTCAAGTAAAGAAGAAAATGTTTTCAGGTTCCAGCCAATCTGCTCTACACATGCATTCCTGTGCAATGAGAATTTCAAAGACAAAAGGCTTCTGACCAGAAGCCTCCACTCTTAGAGTCCATCCTTTAAAGTCTCATGGGAATAAGTGATTGCTGATATTTAACTGTATTTCTTTTTAATATAAACATATATATTACCTTCCACATTCCACAAAAATGCAGAAATTATTGCTGAAAAATAAGAAGTTATTTAGATTGAGGCAGAAAGTTGACATTCAAGATTTTTAACCCATCCATACTGTTATAGACTGCCTTAATTAGAAGTGATCATGGGTGCTTATTCTGAGATGCTTCAGACAAAGTGAATAATTTCCCTAATTTTAGTAAACACTTTTTCTCAGTTTTTACATTCTAGCCAAGATATTGACAATTGCATCAATCTTATTCTTTACCTGTTCATCTGTGAAACTTCCCTTGGCATTCTCACAAAGATCAGCAGAAAACAAAATCAAGTCCAAACCCAATAAAATATACTAAAGCAATTTATTGTAGAAATTAGTCTTTGAAAATGAAAGTTCAAATGTTCCTCTTGAAGAAAGTGAGATAAAAACGGTTTTCTAAAATTTTCTGGATGTCACAGCATACAGATACATGAGATATATGATAGTATGGACCAAATCATAATTGAAACTATTTTGCTAATTTTGGTTGATAGCACAATGCTTAGTATTCATCTAGACCCAAACTCCTTTTGGATTTTTGCAGGACACAAAGTTCCGAATTCGGATGATTTACAGTGATGCAAAAGATTCAATATTAGCATGAGATGGCCAAATATTCTGGAGCTATTCTCTTTCACTTCATTGCTTAACATGGATACCAGATGTTGAATCTTGGTAGTCTGTACAACATACATATAATTGAGATTTATTTACTTATGTGGTTTTGCTCATCAGAGGGGTGTTTAGGCCTATTCATTTGGGCTTAATCCCAGGCAGCCAAGTGCCATGCAACTACTCACTCACTCCCTGATCAATGGGATCAGAGAGAGAATTGGAAAGGTAGAAGTAAAAAAAACTTGTGGGCTGAGATAAAGACAGTTTAACACGTAAAGCAAAAGCTGCGCATGAAAAAAAAGCAAAATAAGGAATTCATCCCACATATCTCATGGGTAAGCGGTTCCCAGGAAAACAGGGCTCCATCACATCTAAGGGTTTAAGGGTGACTTGGGAAGAAAAATTACATCCCTGTGAATGCTCCCCCTTTCTGCCTTCCCCCAGCTTTCTATGCTGAATAATGTGCTGTATGGTATGTATAATGTATGGTAATGTATGGTAATGTATGGTATAGAACGTCCCCTTGGCCAGTTGGGGTTCAGCTGTCCCAGACATGTCCTCTCCCAGCATCTTCTGCACCTCCTCACTGGCACAACATGAAAAACTGGACACTTCTTCACTTAGGGTAAGCACTACTCAGTATCAACTAAAACATCAGCGTGTTTTCAACATTATTCTCACTGTATCCAAACCCTGCACTGTACCAGATACTAAAAATAATTCATTCTATCCCAGCCAAAACCAAGATGCTCTTTAGCTCATCCCATCTGATAATCAAAAGGCTTTTTGATTGAAAACACCTTTGCTTTCACTTTTAGATGCAGAGCTGTAGGGTTTTTTTAGACACCATATTCAGCCATCACAGAATTTAAATTATTGTCCACTTGGACCTATTACTGCAGCACACACAGAAGATCATTAGAAATTCTTTGTACAGTCAATTAACATTGACATCTAATAATGCATCTGTATAGTAATTTCATTTTAATTATATCCCATGGGCCACAACATGTCCAGTTTGAAGTTCATGATTAGTAGAAGAATTCTCCCTTGACCTCTGTCAAAACTACTTCACACCTGCAGAAACAGCACTCAGTTACAACTGTTAAATTAAACCATCTCTCATGCAAAATGAAGTCTCTTTTGGTCTAGTTTTAAGTAATGTTGAAAGTCCTTACTCAGGTAATCTGATCTTCTTGGTCTGGTCTCTGTTTTGGATGTCCAGGATTCCTCTGCAGCGAAGGGGTTGAACAGGGAGTTAGCTCTGTGCTTGGTTCCTGCTATAACACAGAGGCAGAAAGCTAAGGACAAGAGCCAGGATTAGTTGTGGAACATCAGCATAGAAAATATTAATGATAAACTGTTACATGTTTGTATGTCTCTGTTTGAGAAATGTTCCAGTTCATACAAGAGTTCTTTTTCATAATGTTTGCAGTGGCTACCTTAAAAAAATCTTCAAAACAGTTTTCTGTAAAACATACATTAATTCTACACCTGTTCAGATTCTATATCTATTCTGCTAAGTATTGCACAATTACCTGAAAAAAGTACTATTCCTCCCTTACAATAAAAAAATCTTTATCATAGACAAGTAGAGAAAAGACAAGGTGTCTTTGATGTCCTGAATACTGCTAGCAACTTGACATTCTTTTCCATTTAAGCAGAGGTCCCATGGCCTGTTGTACTGCATTTGGCTGGGTTGGATTGAATTTTCTTCATAGTATCTCATGTGGTTTTATATTGTTGATTAAAATAGTGTTGATATTGTTTTAATTATTGCTGAACTGCACTATCACAACATCAAGACATTTTCTGTTTGTCATGCTGCTTCACTTACAAGTTGGCTGGGGATATAAAGGAAGCTGGGAGTGGACACAGCTGGGACTGCTGACTCCAACTGGACAAAAGGATATCCTGAACCATATGGCATCATGCTCAGCAAAAAAATTGGGGGGAACAAAGAAGAAAAGAATGGCATTTGAAGTGATGGTGTTTGTCATCCCAAGTAACCGTTACATGTGATGGATCCATTCTTTTCTAGACACGGCTTAACACCTGCCTGCTGATGGGAAGGGATGAATGAATTCCTCATTTTGCTTTGCTTGTGAGCACAGATTTTTCTTTACCTGTCAAACTGTCATTACCTCAACCCATGTGTTTTCTCACCTTCATTCTTCTAATCTCTCCTGCATTGCACTGCAGGGGAGTGGACAAGAATCTGTGTGATGTTTGCCTTCCTTCTGGGATTAAATCACAAAACCTATCCTTTACTGAAGAAAAACTGTAAGTGCTGTAGAGATGGTTTTCTCCATTTTGCTCACAACTCAGATGTATTTTTATGTCAGCAAGACCAAACCTTATAAACTGCAGAGAGAGGAAGCAGATTCAGGAACCAACTTTGGGCTATCTCTCATTATACAGCAGCAATTATTGGAGGACCTCCCCTGAGGAAGCAAGACAATGGCTGTCTCATAGATATCAATAACTTGCATTTCCATATGCAGCATGTGTAGTACTCTAGTTTTCTAATTTGGGCTTCTAGCACATACAAGATCAGTTGTTTCAGTTGGTCCCTGCTTGAAAAATTCTTCTCAGTTTCCTACAGAATAAGCAATGAGATGAATGGAAAAGTCTGTGGGACATATTTGATCTTCTGGCTGCACATAAACTTGCTGACTTACATTACATAACTTCATAACTTATAGTATGAAGCAGATAACGTTTTTTTTTTCTCTTAAAGTATAACAGTATCACAAAATATGCTGAGTTGAAAGGGAGCCACAAGGATCATCTAGTCCAATTCCCATATGGCTGAACAACCAACTAAATGAATTTTCTTCTTACTTGTATCATTTGGGGATTTTGCTGAGATTCAGTTTGCATCTAAAACAGTTTGGGATTTTTTTGTTTGTTTGGGGTCTTTGTTTATTTGTTGGGGGTTTTGGGTTTGTTTTGTTTGTTTGTTTGTTGTTGTTATTGTTTTTAAAATAAGGATTCTCTTTTATTTATGCTGTGGAGGATTCTTTGTACATGCAACGACCTGAAGAGTTTTGGCATAAATGGTTAGCTAAGCTCTGGAAAGTGAGTTGTACTAAAAACGACAATGACTCTCCTCTTCCAGCTCCTTCTCTAACTAGTGTCCTCAGTTTTTTCCCCCATTTCTTCCATTTCCATTCTCTGACTTACTGTTGTCTCTTGAAGCAGAACATGCTCAGGAATTAAACACTATAAAGGGACATGAACACTGAAATTCTATTCTCAACTCTTCATCAAATTTGATTTCTAATATTGGAACAATATAGAGAGAGTGACTTTCAACTAAATGAAGTCAAAAAGAGCTTTCAAGACACAGAAATATACACTTGCAGTATTGCCTGTCCTCTACTATTTTCTTAGCTGCTGCTGTCACAAAGCACCTAAATTTGCTGGATGTCTCTGGTTAGATTTAGAATTCCCTGGGTTTTGAAACTTGGACCACTGCAAATACCTTAGTTTCAGTATCCCTGTGTCACTGCCTTATTTAAGATTTGTAAGTCTTGGGAGGTATCCTTTTACTCCTGAAAGTTCCATTAGAAAGTTCCTGAAATGCATTTATGTGATCAGTTTTCATGCAAACTTATCAAAACTAACATTTCCTTCAAACATGATTGCCAGGGAGAAAAACAACTATGATGCTATTACAATTATAAACAATTATAAAGCTAAAGATTAAAGTAGTCCTTAACAGAATGGAGATTTACCCATTCAAAAAATAAAATATATAAACCACTTCAGAGAAAAGATAAAATCCTGGAATCCCAAATAGCTGTGATCAAATCCAAAGAAAAACATATCTCTGTTTTTGCATTCTTTGTTGGGAAGGTTAAGTGGAGTTTCTTCCCAAAAAATACATCTGTGCAGATAACACATTTCAGGGTGATGGGAGACATGGATTGGAATCTCCTGAGTCAGGGGCAAGTATGGAATATGGGTTTCTTACTGCTAGTGTAACTTCTTCAGTGATTGAATTATTTAAATGTTTAAATGCAAACACCAGACAATACCTTATTTTTTTCCATTTATCTTCCATTCCCCTGTCTCCTTTCAAATTAAGAGAGACTTGGTACTCTTTCAAAGAATTAATAATGCTTCTTAATAGTTTCTGCACATTAGAGATATGATCTCAATTAACACACTTGATACTGTTACAGAACAAATAATAAAATAGTTATTCCCAAAACAACTATCATATACTTCTGTCTTAAATTATTTATGAACTCAACAAAGTGACACTCTAAAAAGAAAAAATACAGTTTATATATGAAGACCTCTGAGGACAAGTCTTAATAATCTGTGCAGATTTGTATGACAGAAGGTATGGAATTAATGATTAAAAAGGATTCCTACTGCTTTTTCTTTTGGTCCCTATTTTTTACTTTCTGTAGACCTTGTTTCAGCAAACAATTCAAAATTCTGATCATGAGCCTATCAAAATATAATGATCTCTATGAAAATCACGAAAATATTAGATTTGTTTACATAGTTTTATACGAAAATAACACTCATGTGAAATGAAAATTCATCTCCTAGATTGCTTCTGAAAAAAGTACAGGATGAATTGGACATGCTGAATGTGTACCCTACGGTTAATGTATTACTATAGAAGTTACGCTGCATAGACTACTGTCATTTGATTGGGTGACACAGCTCCGTTTTTATTTTAAAATAAACTTATCAACAGTGTTTCTGTAATCTTTTTCAGACTCCTGATCAACATACATGAATAATTTTCTCTGATTTTTAGTGTAATGTATTTTGCTTTATATGTCCTTTGTGGAATTACAATCTGTAAAAGGATTTGGTCCATATAACTGACTGTTCAGTTTCTTCGCACAGTGTCACAGTACAAAGCAGATAGAAATATGATTTAAGCATCTGTTTAAAGAGTTTTGCACTACTTATAAAGCACTGAAGTGAAACAAGAAGTTTAACTAGATGCACATATTCAGTTTATTTTTATTTCCCTTAAAATTGCATATATATATATGTATGCATTTATTTTTACTCTTAGATAGCCTTCATAGTCTGGACATTAGGAAAGAGAAATACCACTTTCAGAAAGGCTATCAACAAAAACCAAAACCCAAACAGAACAAGTTAAATCCTTATTTTCCTTATTATTATATTGAAGTTCTTAATTTTGTATGACTTCCATTTTCTAATTTCTTCTTTCTGCTTTTCACCTTCACCCAAATGAACGCATATACTTCAGAAAAAAAACAAATTGAAAAAGTGTGATGATGTTTTTATAACAAAGAGAGGTTGTGGAGTCTCCATCTATGGAAATATTCAAGAGCTATTTGGACATAATCATGGACAGCTTGCTCTAAGGGCCGTGCTTGAGAAGAAGGCATTGAATCAAACACCCAGAAATCACCTCTAACCCCAATTATTCTATATTTCTGTTTCCATATGCCAGATGACGATGTTCTTCCTTCATATAAAACTGATGTTTCCTTGTGTGTGTGTGTGAGGGGTGTGTTCATGTCTGTGCACCTTATCCTCAGTAAAACAAATAATTTCTCATATTTAGAATAATTTATTTTTTATCTAATTGTATAATTTTTACTCCAAGTAAATAAACAGTAAAAAGAGGAGCACCGTGCCTGTTTTAAATGACACATATCCTTCTAAAATCAAAATGCTTGGCTAAACTGAGCAATACAGAAAACATAGATTAATGCAGTGAAATTATCCTGTTTTTTCTGGGATCAGTTTTCTAGCTGACAACATTAATGGAGAAGGCAATCTGTTTTTTCCAATGTCTTTATTACTTACATTTCACTTTCTTCAAAGCCAGGTTAGGGGCATTGTTCCTATATCTGAGAACACTAGATGTGGATAATAAACCTTGTCTTTTCATATTGAACTAGAGAGAAGTTCAGCATATCCTGCATTTCTGATTGCTCCCAGAAGCTATTATTTTTTTCTTCACTCCAGAAGCAGATATGTTTCTGAGGCTAGCAAAATTTTTTCTGTCTACACTTACATGAGGATAGGCATAGTGTTGTATATACACTGAAGAACTATTAATAAGTTTTTCTCTCTTCCATTCAAGCCTTCTTTGTTACTGTTTCTGTAATGGATTCTGAAGAAATTCAGTTAGGTTCAAAACATTTTTGACTCATCTCAAATAGTGTCCCTGAGAACCATACTCTAACAGAGGAAAACACAACCTAAGCAAAAATCTGGAAACTGCAGTTGGACAAATTTAAATTTGCAACAATGAGAACTTTTAAACAATTAGAATGATTAATCACAGAGGCAATAGATGCAGGTCTATTAGCACCATTGATGGACAGGCTGATCCAGAATTAGAAAAGCAGTTCACACATGAATAGTGTGAAGAGTCATCCACAGTGATACCATATTGAAGATTCACTGGAGTGAATTTAGAGCTCTCTAAGTGCCCTCCAAAAAAACCATGAAGAGCAAAGGGAAATTACAGATTGTTTCTGTGTTTCAATCACAAATAATGACCTTTTCAAGCACATTTTTTGAGCCCCCTACTTCAAATAGGAAAATGTGCTTGAGAATTGCAGAAGTGGAAGAAAATATCTTCATACCTGGGATGTCCTAGGAAACATTGCATTGCCAGGTTTACACATATGATAAAGTATCATTTGCATTGCTTTGGAGATATCATTTCAGCTACATAATTTCAGCTACAGATACTGTTCAATATAACAGAAATTGGATGAAATTAAAAAGTCAGCTGAATTTCCAACATCCACAGCAGATGTTGGCCTTAAAATCCAAAACCAAAAGTACCCAGTTCTCTGTCAGGGAGTAGATGGAAGCAGGCATGGAAAATTGCAGTGTTATAAATTGCCTGATTTCTACTGTGAACAGATGTTTAATTGTTATTAGCATTATTTCAGCTATTAAATTACAGAAACATGATCCTTCATCTCATCCTCCAAGGACACTCACTACCTGTGCACTGAGATAGTCTCCTTTGCTCTTTACGTTTAAGAGCAGAACTACAATTTTCCTTTACTGAGCATCTGTGTCATTCATTAACAGCAAAGGGAATCCAAATCAAGGTCATATTCTTAATAGGTTTTCAATGGAGAGCATTTACTTATTTTTTTGTGGATTTTTTAGTCTTCATAACTTTTTGTTTTGGAAGGACAGTCATAAAATTGTTGAATTGAATATAATAAATTTTAGAATATATAATAAATCAATTGGCATCCCAAAGTTTTACAAAACACTAGAATTTTATTCTTACATCAAAGGAAACTCACAATTATGTGTTCTATTTATAAAATATAAAAATGGTGTTCCAGTCTAAAAAATAATTTCACTCCTTCTAAGGAGGAATATATTATCTGTTCCTCCAGAAAGATAAAATCCAGTGTCTTTAAATTGCTAAGTTGACATTCAATGCTACTTTCAGAGCACTGAACTGGGAGAGACACAGTAGAGCTACAGAGAACTGTAATGCAATATCCTTTTTCTCTCAGTTTTTTTCTTTTTCCCATTAGTAATGAAAATTACTTCACTTGTTTAGGCATGGCTTCTTTTACCATATATGATTACTTTTCTTTCATAGTATCATATTTTGACAAATATGTATACAACTTTGAAATTTGTGTCACTTATGTCTGTTATAAATACCTTAGAGACACTGCCAATTCCTGATAGTAATTTCACTCTCAATAAAAAGATAACACTTAAGCAAAATCTTTTCCCTACTTAGAGCACCTAGGAACATATTTTCAGAGACCTTCCAAAGTCTTATCTTGAACTTGTGCAAGCAATTGATGTTCTTTGGATTTAGAACCACTGGATAAATTCTTAACCTCATTTATGTCATTCTTGTTCACAAAGAACTGCAGTTTGTATATATTTGCATATTTTTTGGCTACAGTGAGGTGGAGCTACATACTAAGAGGAGGGAACTGACATATCTTCCTATATTGTGGTAGGAGCAAACCAACTGCAGAATTTCTTCATTTCTTAATTGCTCTTGCAAAGTTAGTTTTTATTATTATTTCTAAGAAGTAATTTTGTTCCTATTAACCTGTCATTTCACAAAATAACTTGTACATGAATTGGTTTATAAGATTCATTATGTATAAAATTTCTGTCAAATATTCTTGATACTGCTGTGTGAAATCCACACTCTGAAATTCCATGCAAGCTGCAAAGCCAGGATTTTACAGACATGCTCATAGTTGCCCAAGAAAAAATGGGCAAAATTTGTAAGTCTTAAAGACCCCTTAGAATAGCCAAGATATATTTTATTGAATTAAATTAATTGTTAAATCAAAATTAAAAATAATATTAATGCTGTAGGTCCAAATGCTGAGACATTAGGGTGGGTTTTTTTCTTCCGTATGCACTTCTGTTACACTTCTATCTATTTCTGACCTGCCTACCCAAGTTTTATCATTGGATTTTGAATATTGCCAATTATGTTTCAGCTACCTCTTTCTAAAAGAAAGACAACAATATCACTCTTGACATAAAAGCATACTTGTGCTTGCCAATACAAAGAATCAAACTTAGCTACTACTCTTGCAGTGTAATCATTGATCTCTCTAAAAATGGTACCATAAAGATATTGAATGCTGTGTTTTTCTTACAAGCATTTTCCTCAATGTAGATAGTATAATTGAGAGAAACTTTACATCTACACACACATATATAAACATACACTTTTATTTACACATCTGCACAGTTACAGATAGTGCCATTTTCCAAGCCATTGGACATTCAAACTTTTATTTGTTCTGAATTCCTGCTGAAAGTTTATTTTCTTCGTTGAACATTCCATTGGATTACATAAAGCAAAGGTAAGAAAAAAAAACCTTGTAGACTAAACCCTATAGGTTTGGTCATTATGGTGAATCAAATTATATTTAAAAATCAACACTTTTTACTTTGCTTCCAATGGCAGATTTATTTCTTCCATTGAGTAGATTGATTTAATTAATTGCATGCTAATATCTGCATATCTGAATATAAATAAACAATGTTATATATAATTTAAAAGTGAAATGATCAAAACAAGATCTGGTCTCTGTGACAGTTATTTTGCATATTTATAATACGCAGTGTATTATGGGTAATATGAAATCATATTTCCTCTTTATTAGTAGTTGACCTATATTTTGCTCTGAAAGACAGATCTAATGTAAATTGAAAAAAAGCAGTTGGAAACAGAACCAAATGGATTTAAGCATTAATTTCCTTTCTGGCAGACACATCATTTTTTATCAGAAACCCAGTAGTCATTAATATTCCCAATAATCAATCAAAAATAGTGTAATTTCTTCATAAGTGTATGCCTAGGGGAAAGACACCCGATTCAACAGTATTATAATATTCTCAAGCCTCTAGTGAATGTCCTGAACCATAGTGACTTATTTCAGGTTCCCTTCTCAAAAACAGAGTCATGAAAGATTACTAAATGGTGCCTAAACAATGCAGATGAATAATTATAGGAAAGCAAATTAATTTGAATGATTAGCTTGAAAAGTTTAAGTATCTGTTATAATTGCTGAAAATTTGACATAATTTACTCTAATTTACCATGAGCTTATTTTTTTAATATCTCTCCAAATATATTACTTGATTCTTCTCTTTCCGCAGCACAAGAGTTATTAGAGAGTTAGAGATTGAGTATGCAGAAGCCAGGAAATAATTGTATACAAAATTGCAAATATATTGCAAATCTTTATGAAAAAGAAGCACTAACTTTTTGCTAAGTAAATTCAAATTGAAGTTGTAAGAGTCTAGGTCAATCCCCTACACACTTGATGACAGAACATTCAAGGACACATAGAAGCCGTGAAGGGTTGAGACAAACCACTAAATGCTGCTTCTTCCTCACACACTTTCCTGGTTCCAGCATGAAGTCCTCCTAAGGAGGACTTTCCTTCATTAATTTTATGGGCTCTTCTCTCAATGGACTGTGCTTCACAAATTGCTCCAGCATGGTTCCTTTCCACAGTGTGGAGCCCTTTAGGAATAGATTGCTCCAGTGATCCTCACAGGGCTGCAGGATTCTGATCCACTGGGACCCTTCTCAGGCTGCAGCTTGCTTCAGGGCACATTCATCTGCTCCAGTATGGTGTCCTTCGTGGACTGCAGGGGAAAATCTGTTCCATCTTGGCTCTCCATGGACTTCAAGGGCACAGCTGTTTCACCAAGGCCATCACCACTAGCTGCAGGAGTGTATGCTTCAGCAGCTGGGGCAACTTCTACCTCTCCTTCTTCTGTGACCTTGATGCCTTTAGTTTTATCTTTCATATTTTCCAGATACTGTACTGCATTAGTATATAACTCTGAACTTCATATAAAGTGATAGCAAGTTCTTTTCACAGTTAGATAAAACAATCCTTTTCCAGCCTGAGAACCAAGGACATTGCTGCAGCTTCAGGCCCAAAAGATATAAACAACAGCAAATTGAGAAGAGCAGTTTGGGAGGATGGGACTTCACAACCTGAAGCTGTAATTGGACAATTAACCCCAATAAAGAAATGGACCAAAACTTAAAAGTTTCACACCAAAATTCTGAAAACTCATGACTCGGTGTCCATCTTGGATGGAGCCACGGCTGGGCCCTTGTACTGCCCAAGGTGTATCCTTTGAAGGCCTTTTAATAAATACTTATTTTGATACTTACTTTTAATAAATACTTACTTTCTTCCTTTAACACTGCCTGGCCTTTATTCTAGGTAGCCTCTCAAGGCATCCACCTCAGGGTCTTCTAAATAGCTTCTCTCACATTTTCTACCTCCTCTGTCCTGGTTACCATTCTGCAGCACCTTTTGTGCTTTCTTGAATGTATTTTGACAGAGACAGTACCAACATCACTGATGGGCTCAGCTTTGGCCAGCAGCAGGTCTCTGTTGGAGCTGTCTAGAACAGGCTCTGCCCAACATGGGAACAACTTCTGGTGTCCTCTCACAGAAGGCACTTCTTCAGACCCCCCACTACAAAGACCTTGCCATGTAAGCCCAACTCATTAATTATACCAACCAAAAAACCAAAGGAAACAAACTACATTATTGAAAATATGATGCAACTTTAGATAACTGTAGGAGGTATCAGCTACTGCTTGCCTAAAACACATTCTAGAAATTACTGAGGCATTGTTAGCCTAGTGCAATCAGAACTGGTGATTTATAAAAGTGCTTGTCTTGGATGACTCTATCCAGCACAGCTATTTATGTTAGTAGAGTGGCTGTAGAAAACAGCAAATAAAAGAAATGGTGGAAGTAGCTAGTGCCAGAGAAAGAACATTATACTTCATAATTTAAAAGTCCTATGGTCTAAGGCTGCATTTAGTCTACAGTAGAAAATTAACCTCCTTTATATTCTTCTAGACCTTTAACTTAAAATCTAAGACATTTTCCACAGATAATTTTTTTCAAATGCTCCACCAAAGTGGGTAATGAAAACCAGCAATGCCAGTCTCTTACCTTTCAGATAATTAAAGTAAGCTTATATTATAAGCACAGAAAAGAAATTGTTTCTATCTGAAAACTTTCTGGGAAAAAAAAACCAAAAAATAAAAAATTAGCTGTGCAAGCTTCACCTTCCTTCCACCCCCACCATTCTGAATGTGTATGTCCACTTAACATTTCAAAGACTTACTATAAGTGATGGGTCACTGCTTTTACTAGGCATTCTGCCAATTTGAGGATACATTCTCTCACTCAGTCTCCCTTATCAACTCTTCAGCCCCCTCAGTGGTTCATCACTAACTTAGCCATCTGTTACCACTGGTTGAAAAATCCCAAAGTGGCTAATTTTCCAGTCTAATCACTGTTTAAAAAGAAAACAAAACCAAATAAACAAGAAGAACCCCACCCATCTTTTATTTTCTCCTCTGCAAATGTATTTTTGTTGTGTCTTAGCTTTTTGTCACTACTAGAGGAGCTTTGCTCTGTATTTTTCAGTAAGTTAAATAACCCAAGTGCACTTGGCTGAACATTGCATTGCTGATTTTTAGAATTTAATATTGGGCCATTTATTCAAACAGTTATTCTCTTAGGATTATAGGTGAAATATATATAGGAGAAAATGCAACCTAGGAATTTTTCTTTTAAACAACAATTTGTTTGATATTTTACTTACCTAAAATATTAATGAATACTGTCAATATTAAGGAAAAATATATCAGCATTAATTAGGCATATATCAGAAATATATCAAATTTTTTGTATATATCAAATATATGACAAATAAAAAAGATGTAAAATATATTAAAAATATATCAGCATTAATCAGAAATTTTATGGGAGACTTGGATACAATTTATACCAAAATCTTTTGTCTTATAATAATTTTAAAATATGTGTCAAAACAAGTATTGCCTACCCCTTTTACTGCACGTGCAATTAATGATATTAAATTCTGTATGAAACAAATGTAAGCTAAATGATGTCATCTAAACTGAAGGTTTCTAGTCTCTAAATGTTTATATACCACATTGCAGTCTCTTTTAAACATCACACTTGAAAGTAGCTAAATTTTAACTCTCTAAGGATCAAATTGCCTAGTTCTGCAACTCCTAGAAACCTGAAAGTTGAAGTATTCATATTGCATTTTAGAATGTTTGTTATGATATTATCAAAGATACAGGAGATCCTTAGTGCATGTGGTACCATAATATCTTTACAAAAAATGGAATAACTTCTATGTCCACTTTCAGCAAAGTCAAATTGCATAAGAAAACTTATTTTTAGGTGTGGAACTTTCTTTCACTGAAAATCCTCAATTTTTTTCAGCACAGTACAAGGAGAACTTATGTGATTGTGTAACATATTATTTATTTCCATCATGAATTTTATGAATTGATACGATTCTTTTCTTCCAAGTATTATTTTTATTCACGAATAAGTGCTTTGATCACTAAAACTCCAAGATGTTTCTCTGGACAAATGCTGTCTAATCAGAAGAATATTGTCTCCTGATTAGAATGGGGAAGGCAGTACAGCCCTTTTATAACCTCAAAAGGGTCTGAATGCTTCCACACTCTTCCTTGGTAATGGAAATTGACATCAGCTCAGTAATGTTAGATGAATTCATATAATTTGGAAAAATTTTTGCCTTACAAATGGAGGGGAAAAATATTAGAATATCTAAGTAATTTACCTGAATAACTTAGAATTGTAGGATTGTTGTCTTTATGTGAAATCTGAAGATAACAACAGTAACAGTGTTGGGCGCTAGATTCTATTTTGCACAACAGCCATGATTGCATAATGATCTTTTATATTTTTTGTCATCTTAAAATTTAATACTTGAACAATTTTCAATAGCTTAATATCTTTTCAATGTCTCTGTTTCCACTGGGACCGCTTAACATAATTTTAAATTAAAATTTCTTCCTGTTGCATGTTGTCCATATGAAAGCATTGATAGATACATATAACTAATGAGAATGCACAGACTACTTTTATTATTAAATATAACTTCAACTGTCTTGTCACTTTGGTATGTGCCAAAGCAGTCAATTAAATTTTTTCATAGCATATTTCTAAAATGTCTTAGTTTATCTTCTGCTACTTGCTCATACTTAGTCTAGTGTACTTTCCCCTGCAGAATTATAACAGGTAAATAATTATTTACTTTCCTTTTTGTTTCTTTGCTAATATCAGCCCAGACTCTCAGCATGAACATTTAAATTTATCCTAGTAGCATGGTAATTGAAAAGTAATTAAACATTGCACATAATTGACTGCCAAGTTATCTCTGCTAAGCACTTTCAAGATGTGTCTTTATGCTTACATAAAAACAATCCTGACTTGTAAAAGGCAGGGAAAGTTTTAGTGATGATCTTAATAGAGTCAGAGCTTTGATTCCAATCACTCAAACATTGATTAAGAACTGTAACACTTAATGATGCTGCAGATCTCCAGTCAAACCTGTAAAATATGAACATATATACATGCACCTAAGGAAACAGAGATATTTCACACAGGTAATTTCAGTTCCTGTTTCTGAATGCTTTGCTGTTGAAGGAATACAGACTTTCTCAAGAGGTTGCAGTCCCAAAAGAAGATTGTCTCAAATGTCAGAAAGGCATCTGCAAAAGTAAGATTCAGGAATCCAACCAAGGAAAAAGGCTCTATAAGGACTTTACTTCATTTTAAAAATTGGCTTTTAAAGATGAGAGATTCCTTTCCCATCTGTGTTGTACGTATGGAAAGGGCATGGTTTTCACATCAGTGTCATTAAGCCTTACTTGCTTCTGCTATCAGATCACATAATGAAGGTCCTGTAACTGCAGCACTTCCATGAGAGAAAAAAAAACCAAAAAGGTTTATTTATATTGTTTATCACCACAGTTTCATTCTGTTTCCCACCCTATGAGCCAAGGAAGAATGAAGAAACTACTGTGCTGCATTTTCTGGGCATCTCTGAATTCCCAGTGCCACAGCAGCCTAGTAGAAGATAAAATCCAAAATAAAAAAAGTCAGCTCATTGGTTTAATTTGCACACATACACGGTTTAAGTGTCCTTTTCTGGCACTTGCTTTCACACCATAGATCACAACCACTTTTGGTTGTAGGCAACTCAACACGTACAGCACCTATATACTACAATTTTTCCTTGAACTTTAAGAGAAGCTTAATCCTATAGCAGAAGACAGAGAACCTGAATCTTCAGTTAGTACATGGTGATTTCTAATCACATGATAATTTGTTAAATTTAGATGGGACAACAGTGGGTGCTGCAGATTTGTTTTTCTTCTCTTTATTTTAATAATATAATTGCTTTTCTTCTTATCTATAGGGAAAAAAAAAAAGGGAAATATGAAATGCACCTGTACCTCTGTTTGGAAGGTTTCTAGTGAATGGATAAAATTTCTTTCCTGTACAACCTGCTGACTAAAAGGCCCCATTGAGTCTTAGCAAGTATATAGAATTGTAATATAACTTAACTTGCTTTTTCTCAATAAATATTTAATAGTCATTTCAAGATAAAGTCAAGAGTATCTATCTAAAATATACTGCGTAAATATATGTAGCATATATAAAATGGTTGTTGGAGCATTCAACTACTTAAACATTTTATATACCCCACATTATGTTCTTTTAAAGTATCACCAAGTTTGCCCACTGCAAGTAATAACAGTCGACACATAATATCACTGTCAAATTTCTGCTCATTTGTAAAAATTTTTGGATCTTTTTTGTTTGTAGGCATACGTTTTGTTTTGAATACTTGTTAGCTTGAAACACTAAAAAAACCCAAAATTTTTATTTCTAAGCCCTATTTAGAATCCAGAAAAATTTTTTATTACCATTGTGGGGGTTTTTCCACACACTTATTTGTCAAATAGCCTTATAAACTTGGACCTTATACAAAGCTTTTCATCTATCTTTTAATTTTAATCCACATTGATCTGGCCAAAAAGTCATTATAAGATGAGAGCATTTCAAAAAGAAGATTAATATTTGATTCTTTTCAGAACTAGCAGCTTTCTGATGTCTCATCATGCAGCACAATTTCATAGGTTCATCTTTCACTCTCATGCCCCATTTGTGCTGGGGAGGTGGGTTGATAAAAATTTCAGGCAGCTTGAACTCCCATTACCAGTGACATTCATGGTCTTAGTATAAAAACAGAAGCCTTTAATGCAAATCTAGCATAAATCATTAATACCTTCTATCTTGCCAAAAATGCTGTACTACAACCTATCTCTAAAAATACATTGTTGTCATTCAATCACCAATTTCTTTCTCTGAAATGTGAAAGAGGATGTAACTCTCTGTGGTAAACCTTACAAAAGTATTCTCCTCCTTTTTCTTTCTTTCTAGTTTCCATGGCAACCCATCAAAACTAATAGAGGCCCACAGAATGTCATGTTCAGATACAGAACTGCAGTACAACAGGTTCAATTTGTTGTTCAAAATAAAAGGCAAATTGCAGTGCGTTAAAATCATTCTTACAAGTACATGTTCAAAATGTAAAAGTTTAGGTAGAAAATTTTAATGTCTTATAGACTATATGTACTGATAAAGTCCTTATAGAATGCATACAGATTTACCATTTTATATGTAACGATAAAGAGAAATTTTCAGAATTTAAGAGCTGATACATTGCTGTAATCAAAGTATGTTTCAAAGTCATCTCTGTTTTCCTAAGGATTTAATTAATTCTACAATGTGCGAGACTTTTAGTCTAGGAGAATAACAGTGGAGATTCTGAGTAACTGTTGGACAGAGGATTCTTTTACAGACAAAACAGTTGGGAAAAGCCCCAAAGAAACTGACAAAATGCCAAAACAAAAAAATAAAAACAAAAAATAAAGCAAAAATATACTTAAAACCTGGGCCTACCCTTTTCAGGTGTAAAACTCTGGGGATCTTAATCTGTGAATCTTACTTAACACAGCTCCAACAAAATTCATTCAACTGGATGTCATTCAACTGCCATGTAACGGTCTAGCTGTGATTTTAATCAATGGGTGAAAGGCTATTTCAGCAAATCCAAAAGGCAAACCATGCCTGTCTTGTGAAGGATGTATCAGTTTGACATATATGAAAGGCAAAACTGCTACCAAAGATGTCTACGCCAATTCCCTCCTATACTTAGCCTTCCACAGAGCTCTTTGCAGCTTCATGCTGATTTAAGTAAGGAACATTGATTTATCCAAGAAACTCATTTCCTAAGTTCTTTTCAGGTAAAGTAAAAAAAAAACTAAACCAAAAAACAGGAGAAGTTGAAGGTCTTGCTTAAATGGCCGTCAAATTATAGCACAGGGTTTAGTTATTATAGTGATGAACATCAATAAAGGTAGAGCATTGTTGTAATAAAGTTATTCTTAATGTGATAGAGATATATTTTATCATAATATCCCTGTCTTACATCATCTGCTGTTAAATTTTTAATATTTTCACTGCAATTTAGAGGAGTCAGTGTTCTATAAGGATTTATGAGCACCATTTTTCTGAGAAGTAGACTCAAGTGAAAACAGTTTATCTTCTTAAAGTTTTGTTAAGTCCCATTTTATTTCTTAGCTTGAAATATCAAGCAGGAAAGAATATGCTTTTCTTGTTTATTATCACATGTTGTAAGCAAGGAGGTTTTGGGTGACTGAAAAAAGTTTTATCGATGTAAGTATTTAAAGGTATGATATTCTGCAACGCCGTCTGTAACTCTGTAAGAAGACATTTTATTTGCTTTTCTTTAGAGGCCTTTTCATGGAATCATAGAGCCATAGAATGTTTTGTCTTGGAAGGGACCTTGAGGACCATCCAGTTCAAATGCCCTCGCCACCAGCAGGAGCACCTTCTGCTAGACTAGATTACCCAGTTCACCATCCAGCCTGGCTTGAACACTTCCAGGGATGCAACAACCACAACTTCCCTGGGAAACCTGTTCCAGTGCCTCACCACCCTCACAGTGAATAGTTTCTTCCCAGTATGCAATTCAAACCTACCTTCTTTCCACTGGAAAGTTTTTACACCTTGTCCTGTATTTGTATCGTTCATATCTTCTATATTTTAACGCTTCATTTCCTTTTCATGTCTTTAATTGTAACAGCTGTGTACCAGGTCATGAAGGTCAATGTGAGTTTGAATCAGGTCATAGATTTAAGACGTGTAAAATCCAACAATCAAGAAGAAATTTTTTTCTGAATTAGTAAAAATCTGTTTACCCCAAAATTCCCTTGATGGCCATTAAATCTTTTTGATCACTGTTGCTTAATAATTCACCTGCTGTACTGTAAACAAAATAAAAATATCTCTTCTGTCTCTTCCGTTTCAACAACTATGTACAGAGAAGCCTGCATATGTACAAATTTAAGAATCTGACTTATCTCAAGCCTTCTCAGTTTAGCAGGCTGGACCATGAAATATGAATACAGTTTTGAAAACAGTGTTATAGTAGAGGAAAAAAATATTTTATTAATGAAATCTAATGCAGGCTTCACAAAATCAAGATTTGTTTAACAGGTGTGTTTTAGAGATCATGAATCAAATAGAATTTTTTGTTTTCTTCTAGGGAAGAAAAGTAAAACTAGAATTTAGTTCTGACTTTCACAAATTAGAAATTTTAAACGTCCTGAAATCATTTTATGCATGCCAGTGGTGCTATCACCCTCCTGACATGAGTTTTTGCTTCATTAGTAAACATGCTTCATGCTTGCCACTTAAAATGAGAAAAAAAGAATTATATAGTGAAGCTCTTTAATTTATACCAATTTTAATTACTTGCTAAAGAAAAGTTCTACTACTGCTGCTGTCTGAACATATACTACACATCTAATATCTTGTTCTAGAAACTCTCTGGCTCTTATACTAATATGTGTAATGACCTGTATCCATCAGCAGCATAATTTTTTTTCCTAAATTTATGGATCTAATCACCAGTACTGCTTTGACAGACAATAATTGTACATTTTTTACTGTGTAGTTCATTATTAGTTCAGAGACAATAGCTTTGTTTAGTTTCTTTTTGTTTTGGTTTGATTTTTTTTGTCTTCCCTTGTAAAGAATCAATTCTTCAACATGTTTAATTTTCCAATTTTAGCTGGAAAATTATTAGTGAAGACACGAGTACTGCATAACAAACCCTCAAGTGATAGGTTGGGCAAATAAATAAAGGAATAGAGCAGTGACACAACTTTCAGCACTACCCTCTAATGAGAATGTGAAAATAGAAGTGAAAAATGGATGTATCTCAAATATGCTTTGAAGAAGCTTGTCATTGTCATCTTAGGAATCTACAAAGAAAGTAGTGCCAGCCCAGAGAAGAAATCATTATAATAGCAAAATAAAGAGAGATTATTTCAAGGAATATAACAAAAAGGAGAAATAATAATTTTCAGGACAATGAACAGAATATGTAATGAAAAGAAATGTACACCCATACCAAAACCTACGAGCAATGAACATTATTATACTGAATATTTGAGAAAGGAGTATATATCACATTTGCAAGACTTGAGGAACGAAACCCACCTGTGAAAATACTGTCTTCATTAGGGCTAGGTATGACTGGGTGAAAATATCTTTCAATTTCTCCCAAAAAAACTATAGGTCACATGAGATTGAAAAAACACAGATGATAGGATATCACCCTAAAGTTTGGAGAGTTTACAAAGAGTGGTAGAAAGTCCTGACTCCCATATATCTCTCTAGACTAGCCCCATTTTTTAATTGCTCTTACAGTCTACAGAATAGTATAGAAAATCTCCAGAAAACCCATGACTCTTTCAAGAGAAGAAATAGGTTATGGAGTCATAGTTCATGTGTAGTTTCTGCTTGACTTTCATACTGGGTATGTAATATTTTTTAAGCCCTGTTTGATCCTTATACAGTGTATAAACCTAATCTTGTTAGCCAGGTACAGTTATCACTGACCCTGACAGTAGCTCAGTTGATTATAGCATGGTGCTAATAACACTAAGACCGTGAAATATCTAATTATGTGAAAAAGTTTAACCAGATATTCTCATTTTTAAGGTAAAGATTTGAAGAATGCAAAAACCTTACCACCTTTATGGTCCATGTTGTAAACACGTCTATAGTGATTTGGGGAAGTTCATTGAGATTTTTTTGGGCTGTTTTTATTATTTTTTTTTTCTCTGTGTGTGTGTTAACTTTTAAGATTTACTCTATAATTTGTTTTTGCCCGATTAGGATATTAAATAGCAATGTACTACCCCATCACTCTTTCTTTGCAATTAAATGGAGCTGTGTTTCTTAAAACAAAACCAAAAAAACCCCATACTTTTTAACTTCATTTATGTAAATGTGTTTTTGCATGTAAAAAATTAACTTTCCTGTTCTTTGTATTTGTTATAACTGATGCTTATAAGGAAGAAAATTCCTTGTTTTACAAGGGTTCCTCAGGTTATACCTAACCAGAAATCATAAATTTTTTGGTGCTTTTTTTTGTCGTGATTATCATTTCTATGTCAACCAATTGAAATATCAAAATGGAGCATTTTGTCTTCAAGTAGGGAATAAGCAGCAGGATGTAATTAATTCTAAAAGTGCAAGGTTATTCTATAAACTCTCTACAAAAATACTGTTGTCACATTCAATAGGTTTTTTTCTCCACCATAATTTCTCAATCAAACTAATTCAGTTTACAATTGAAATGCTTTTCTGACTGCCAGTCTTTAAATTAGGCCTGGGATTTGGGAGCTTATTTGTCTTCTATCTGACTCATGGATCACCAATAATAAAGATTTTTGCAGGCCAAGTATTGCCTTTGGATTCACTTGTACAACTCCATTACCTTCAGTCAGTTTGCATAAATGCAACTGAAGGGTAAACAACAAAACCAGTGGAACTGAGGAAAAGTTCTGCAACTGGAACTTTTACTTAACAAACATATTGATTAAGTTCAGACCATGAAATTATGCACCACACTCTCCACTTTCCAAGATCCAACATTGTTTCTGTCAGCTTAAAATTAATTTCTGTGTACACCTCCCTGCTTGCAAGTTCAACTGTACACAAATAACAGGTGCAAAAACCACACTGTTTTCAAAAAGTCAATTTTGAGAATGAAGATGAAGCTCTCTTTATGAGGTATACCATGGTTTAAAAACAAACAAAAAAAAAAAATTGCCTTTTCCTGCCATTTTTTTTTCCATTTTAAAATAAAATGTTGCCATGTTCACCTCTGTACTGTTTGTCCAGCAGAACGCTATTTGAATGACCTTGCAAGAAGCAGTGATTTCTTAATCCTCTTGAAGTTCTCCATGAGGAATGAAACACTGGGGGCCTTAGGGCAATAGAGGCATTTCATCCCCTGACCACCCTGGGGCTCCCCCCAAGCCACCCACAGCCCATGACACCATTCCAGCCCCTGGTGCCACTTATCTGTGTCCCAGAGAACCCGGTCTCTAGCTCCCCCCAGCCCTGACACGTCCAGCCACGAGTTCCATCCACAGCCCCAGAGAGGCTCTCAGTGTGCCCCAGTATCCCCCTGGCTGCCCTGCTCCTGATGGGCAGTGGGACAGGCTCAGGGTGGCCCCTCTGCTCATGTTCCCAGCTCCCAGAGAGCCCCCAGCCCACACAATGCCTTAACACAAGGAGAGAGTGTCATTGATATTCATGCACTAGGCTTGTTTTGTTAGTTTTCAGTTAAAGAAGATGTCTATTATGACTTCTGCAATTGTAATTCAATTATAGTGTTGATTTTATTTGGCTTGCCTAAAGCAGCCATTGAGTTTTTCAAGTCCTTCTGATAAAGGGAATGCTAAAATATTTAAGGCAGGAGGATAGGAATAAGCCCTAGTACAACTGAAAAGCAGGCATGCACAGCTAGAACAGTGTTCATTTAAGTGAAAGCAGTATTGACATCATACTTGGATGGTTGGAGAGCTTATACTTCACTTTTTGCTTTCAGGGAAGGCTAATAATCAATGGGGTGTGTTCTGCCTCTGAAGAATTTATTTATGCATTAGTCCTTCACAGATGATATATCAAATGCCTTAATATTTTTAAGCTTTATAAACATTTTCCTGCAATTCATACATGGAATAAGCCAAGAGAAAAATGTTACTTTTCTGCATAGGTTCCAAAAGCAGCACCTGGTACATATTGTTCACTGTTCATTTCTTTTAAAGATATGGAGTTCTGTGCTAGTATTTTTTTTTTTAAGAAGGGAAATATTTAAAGTAATCTGACTGAGAAAGGATTGAAATGATACTCAGATTTTGATTCAGTGCTCATTCTGACTCCAACTCAATGGTTATTAGTAAACTACTGTTTTTTGGAGCTGTTGGGTGTCAAAAACATCAATTCAGTGAGGTGTATAATTCTTTGGCATATTTATGGCCTAATAGTACATAAATGATCTCTAAATGTTAGTTATCCAAACAAAAAAAAAAAGCATTCTGGCTTTCCCATATACTTAGTAGAAGGAAACAAATGACAGATTTAGTTCTTTAGAGAATGCTACATCTTTCCCTTGGAGATCTGTTTTAGGAGATCATTAGTCATTTGAGGGTGGTTATTGCTCTCGATTAACTGTAAAAATGCTTAGAATTATAATTGTTGCCTTAGACAATGAACAATTAAGCAGCTGATATTAAAGCAAATTAATAACAAGGCCTCTCTATTCTCATAAGGCCCCGTTGGAGTGCTGCCTCCAGCTCTGGTGCCCCCAGCACAGGAAGGACAAAGACCTGTTGGAGTGACTCCAGAAGAGGGCCATCAAGATAATTAGAAGGATGGAGCACATCCTGTATGAGGAAAGGCTGAGAGTCTTCAGTCTGAAAAGAGAAGGCCCCAGGGTGACTTACTTATGTTCCTGCATAAGTATCCTTCCAGTACTTAAAGGGAGAGTTTTTACAAGGATGTATAAATAGTGATTGAACAAGGTGCAATGGCTTAAAATTGAAAGAGATCAGGTTTAGATTAAATATTAAGAACAAATTCTTTACTGTGAGGGTGCTGAAGCACAAGAACAGGTTGCCCAGAGAGGTTGGGAATGTCCCATCCCTGGAAGAGTTCAAGGCCAGGTTGGATGGATCTCTGGGTCACCTGGTATAGCAGAAAGTTCCCTCATCATGGCACTGGGGTTGAAACTAAATGATCTTTAAGGGCCTTTCCAATCCAAGCCAGTCCCTGATTTTATGACAATTCTATGATTTTAATCCAAATTTAGGTGATATTAATTTGCTTTGAGCTCTCTTAGACAGTCTATGCATTTAGTTGCACTCTGCGTATTGCTTCAACTGATTAGGTGCTTTAATTATGACACTACTCATTATATATAACTTTTTATCTACTCTGGAATTGAGATAAAAAGTAAGCTTAAAAGTGAATCTAAAACTTTTCATGATCAAGTTCATTTCAAATATTTGAAATACATTATTTATACCATAAACAACCTGAACATATTAGAACTAAACATAGAATAGGTATAGAAAAATTTCCTGATGCCTCTAAGGTATCAGAGTTTCTTGCAGAGGCTACTTGCAACTTTCCTTTTCAGTAACAGATCTTGGCTTGTTTTTTAACCAGTAAGCTCTAAAATAATCTATGAACTAGAAAAATTATGCCCTACCACTACATTGATAATTAGGCACATTTTATCCAATGTGATATTCATAAATGGTGAGTATTCTTCAGTGTCTTCTCAAGTTTTAGAGCAAAGTGAGACAAAGAAACAATGCCACTAACAAAGTCCTTTCAATATGTCAGATCACTCATCACCAAAGCTGAATTTTAAAAAAATTTTGTCATTAAATTGTTCTTTCAGTAGCATATCCATTTGTTCTCCTAAACTGAACAACAGTAGTCTTAAAATGATAGAGACCCATCATTTATGTTAAATGATTTTTATAGTAACCAGTATAGGAGATAGAAAACTCCTATATGCTGAAATGTGTGATGAAGGATATCACATGTTCCTGCATAAGCTCAATGAATATTGAATTGTCAAGCTTCATTTTTTTTGTTCACATTTCTTCTTATGTCAGACTGTGTGAGAAGGCTAGGTCTCTCCCCATACATCAGTACATCTTCTCTTCTTATCCTTTGGAAGACATTACAGGATACATGTCTGGTCAGGCAGCCTGATCTATAAGCCTGGAATTGTTGTCATCTTATTGCAAAGCTCTCATACTTTCTCAGTGAGGTCTCAAGGGCAGCTCCTTGCTGCACTGACTCCTTCTTCACATTACAGCCAACAAACTCCAACTCTCTCCTCAACCAGCTAACCCACTCTTTTGAAGCACTCTTCTTACTGGACACAGCTGTGGCCTATTAAGGGAAGGCCTTTCCTATTCTTTGGCAATTAGTACAGCTGCAGCTCCTCAAGTGTGAGATCACCTTCTGCACTATATTTTCTTACATGCTATCCCCCCCCACAATTCCCCCTTTTCTTTTAATTACAAAGGTGCAGCATCCCTAGAAAGATAGGTTTGAGTAAATTGATATTACAACATATTCACATATCTCACTTAGGACTAACAGAATGTTCAGGCAACACGTCACAACAAGAACAAACATTTCTAAGTTCTGATTAAGCTTTGCTTTTCACAGTCTAGAACATCAACCTAAGGCTTTTCATAAAGTAACGTTCTGTTTACTACCTTTTGCAGGGCCCTATACAAAAGATAGTAAACCCAGTGCAAACATCTTTTGTGCAATTTCTATTTCACTTTGGAATGTGTCTGTACACTGACCTGGACTCATTACTCAAACTTTCACTACATATTATCAGAAACTCTTATACTTCTAGAATATTGACAATATCAATAGCTGTACAACTTTATAAGGCAACTCACATGGAATAAGATAAAGGCTCTATATTAGGATAGTAACAGATCAACAGTTACATAACTTTATCAATAGCCATACGACTCTGCCTCTCAGAGCTGCATGTTGCTTTTGTTCCAGTGCTCATGTAGCAGTGACTTGGCAAACCTCCCCTGTACTCCTCAGGGGCCATGCTATTGCTGAGGCACTGGCTGCTGCTGTGGCCATGCCATTTGCCACTTGTATCATGCCACTCCCGTGTCCTGCTGCACACTCTGCCATTCAGGGGGAACCTGGCACCATCCTGGGTCCCCTCTGGACTGTGGCCATACCTTGGCAGGGGGCACAGGGCTTGTTCCAATGCACCAAATAAGCAAAGTGTATAGTGTCCACTCTTCATATCCAGCATTCTTCTTGGGGGTGATGTCCCATACATCATCCAGATTTCTAGGCTCTCAGGTCTGCCTAGCTATAACTCATCTGGATTTTTAGGCTCTCAGGCTCTTGGTCTGCCTCCTCAGCTCCTAGTCCACCTGGCTCCACCATTGTACTGCTCTTATGTCTGTGGTAATCTTCCTAAATCACCCTGGGGTAATGTCACTTAATTTTTAAGTCCTTTTCCCCCAGACCACCACAGGATCATGTCAGAATCACATCAGGATCACCAATTGCTGTCATCTTATTACAAAGCTCTCATACCTTCTCAATGATGTCTCATGGGCAGCTCCATGCAGCACCAACTTCTTTTTCACAGCACAGCCAACAAACTCCAACTCTCTCCTCAACCAGCTGACCCACTCTTTTGTAGCACTCTTCTTCTTATTGGACACAGCTGTGGCCTATTAAGAGCAGGGCTGTTCCTAATCTTTAATGATTAGTACAGCTGCAACTGCTCAGGTGTGAGATGACCTTCTGCACCACCTTTATTTTCTTACATTCTATCCCCCCACATGGAAGAATGACTTCAATATGATTGGTGCTCAAGCGAAGTTCTGTTGTACAATCCTTTAGCAGGATTCAGGGTGAGTCTGCTCACTGCTAAGTAGCAGTCTCTAAGGCAATGGTCAAGTATGGTAGAGGTGCTGTGATTCTACCCTCATAGAAAGTACAGATTAACTTTTTTATGAGGGGAAGAAACTTGGACAAACTGGTCTAAGTTGCTACAACTCAGTTTCAGATAGCAGATTTTAGTCTGCTTTGCTTACTTGGGCAAAAAGGCAATGAACTCTGATCATAGATAGATACTGCAGCTTTCAGAAGAGATTTTATTTGTCAAACCAAAATGTTATGTTTTCCCTGAAAAAAACACTGAAAGGTTTTTCTAAGAATCTTGTCTTTCTGATCACTGTTCATTTTAATCAGAAGGGAAAAGAAATATATAAACCTCTTGTGTGCTTTTTGGCTTTTCTATTATCTCTTAAGAATTTAGGTTTAGAGTTCACCTCAAATGAAGACCCTTCCCCAAACACTAACATGCAAAATTTAGCATATGAAAAACATTTACATGATATAACAAAATCTTTATTTGTCAAGATTAATGCAAATTTATAATTTTTATTTTGCTTCTCTCTAAGGTGTTTATTCAAAAATACCTGCCTAATAATTCTCCCCAAATAGTCCTATTTAAACATCACTCTAGAAAAAGCAAAAAATATGCTAATATAGATTGCTTACTGAATATGTGTATAACTTGAGGATTAAAACAAAACCACTACCAAAGTGAAAAGGAATGCAAATAAATGATTATGTTTCTAAGAGATGTTTAAGCTGCATATTATATTATTGTATAGGTAGTTGGAAAACATTTAAAGATTTTTATTCAGTGTATCAAATACAATATTAAGTATTTTTTAGTTAAATCAGCATATTTAAATTTCATATAAGTATATTTACCCTTAAATCAACAGAAACAGGATGAATTTTTGAGACTTTTGTTTAAATTCTGGTGCAAAGTGCTTGGGAGTAAAAATTCAGAGTGACAGAAGATCATCTGTCCACCACTAAGTTCTCTTACTAAATCACCAAGGTTTTTTGACTTGGGGAAAATTTAATTGATGTCAATGGAAGAAACTCTAAAACTAATTTAGGCCCAAAAAATTACAATCTCCTATGAGCTATTCACATTAAAATTCTTTACCAGATTTTTACCAGGTGTTAAAGAAGAGTATCATCTTGAGATCAGTTTGAAGGTCAAACTCATTTATTTCAGCAACCTATTTCTTCAGGTTTTATTTCATTGTAAAATAACACATTATTCTAGGAAACAGAGCAAAACTTTATAATCATATTGTAATTTTCATGGTAAAAATATTTTCCTGGTAAATATATTTTTACCATATAATAAGATATATCATATGATGTACACAAAAATTTCTATATAGGAAAAAAGTAATTAATTGCTCAGGTATTCTGCTATTAACACTCTCTTATTATAACAATTTTTAAATCTGCCTGTATATGAAATCAGTAAATTATTGAGAAATATTGCAATCTATGAAAGTAGAAGTAAGAAAATCTATTCCTTTGAAAGATACAAAGATAAATATTTTAGAAGGAACTCCTACATTTCTCTCTTTTTTTAAAAAATATAATCTGTGAAAGAGAGAAACTACAGTGATGAAGTAAGGCAGAAAGCAATTACTTGAAATATTTTTTTATTTAAATCTAGAAAAAGATTAAAAAGTTTAAATCTTATTTCCAGACCAAAAAAAAAAAAAATATTGTAAAATAACATTTCAAAACACTTGGTCTAAGTCAGGTACTGGTTAGGAAGTTTGTCCTCTTTTCAATTACCACATCTCTCACAAATTCATTTTGTGAATTTAGTTTAGTTGCTTACTCTCAATTCTCTGTTCAGAAAAAAAAAAAAGAAAATCCTATATTTGACAGATATAAGAAAGAATAAAAAATAATTCAGTTCTGTCTGCCATTGTTCCTTCAGATACATTTGTATGCCTATGGTGGACTGACCCTGAGTGGATGCCAAGTGTCCACACCAAACCAGTGTAGCTCTCTCCTCCTAAATGGAATTTGGAAAAGAGAACATAACAAAAGGTTCATGGTTCAAGATAAGGACAGAGAGAGAGATCAGTAATTGCCATCACAGGCATAACAAACTCAAATCTGGAGAATTAGCTTAATTTATCACCAATCAAATCAGAGTAAGGCAATAAGAAATGTGCTGGGTTTATATGTTTGTGTGCGGATAAAGTTATCTTCTATAGGAATTTGGGCACTAAGTCTCTATAAAAGTTATCTGGACTTTGATCTGGGACAACAAAGGTATTTCAGCACCTAATCCAGAGGTAGTCCACATATTTCCAAGATCCTTTATTTCATGATCCTGTGAAAATGTTGTTCACAGTAATTTTGGAACTGAAAATGCAAATATTAAAATATATTACAGAAGGAGGTAGGTTTTCTAGAAGAAGTGGAAATTCTTAGACATTGATTGAGTGCTATTAAGATTCACGGGACAATGACATATTCCAATTTCAGATTTTTTTTTTTTTATCAAAATAGACATATGGTTTGACTTTCAAGGTGAATTATCCTTTCACTTCTTAATGTTTCAAGTTATAATAATTCAAGATAATAGGAGTCCATGAATAAAAATGTAGAATCTCATGCATTGATATTATTTCAGTATTAGGTAGTGATTTAGATGTTCATCTGCAAGGAAAACGTACAAAGAAAGGACATGGCCAACTTTCCACACACCAGCAAGATTCTTAATAATCTCAGGCAGATTTCTGGCATTTTGAAGATTATAGAGTCTCTTCCTTTTGATTCATCCACTGTAAACACATCTTCTAAACAGAAAAACAAAAGCCTGACTCCATATTACCCTGTAAAATTTCAAGTGTTTGCAATAATATTGAAAATTTACAGTGAAAATGTGTATCTGGATCTTTTATGCAGTTAATTCATTACAAGTAATAATACCAAGATGACCTTCAGACTGATAAACAGAAGAATCTGGTCCATTGGCAGTAGCAATTTTTCCTTTACCTCAATAGGCTTTGGATCAGGTTACACAATGATACAACAGAATATACAATCTGTTATCTTTATTTCTTCACATTGAAGCATGTGGGTTATCTGCATATGTGTGTCAAAATGTTTTGAGGTAATTCATTAAAGCTAAAATAACGTTATGATAACCATTCTAAAATAAAAAGCAGAAACTAGATATAGTCATTAATATCTCTATTAGTTTCTTGGTTTAAATACTATTTTGAGATCTTTCCTTGCCTCTTGATTTTATCAACTCAAACCACAGGATATTTTGTTAAAATGTTGAATTCATTTAAGAGAAAAAATTCCTTTAAACCAAACCAACCCAAAAATTAACTTAATAAAAAATTCTAAGTAGTTCTTCTTGCAAAGCAGCTGCACATTGTTGTTTTTTAGCAGAGCTTTTTTTTTCCTATAATTTTATTTCAATATCTTTTACTATAAATTATAATAATATACATTTCTATATAGGTTACTACTGCTGGTTTGGATACCTATTAGTTTGTGTTTGCACAGTTCTAATATAAATATTCTCATCTATTCTTCTCTGGAAATAATTAGTAATAACACAAGAGAATAAATCAAAAATCAGAAAAAACACTGCAGTTTGGAATAGCAAGTGTTTGTCTTTCTAAGCAGAGTTATGAGAGAGGTGGAGGAATTCTTGGAACTTGACACATAAGCAGACTAAAAACTTCATGTACAGTATCTTAATACCATGAAGGAGGCAGAGTTTGGACATTGTAAAGAGAAATAAAGAGCTTATACTCCAAATTATATATACTTAAATTTTTACAGTTCAGCCACCCCTAGCATCACCCCAAGCATCAGTATTTTGAAGTAAACAAATCGTTAAAATTCTCAAAGCTAGTCAACATGAGATTAACTTTCAGGAAGAGTAGGTCACCATGCTTTAAAGGAGCTCTTTCAATTAGAGTAGTACTCTTTAGCACTCTCAAGTTATTCATGTACCTTCAGGATGTTCAAGTAAGAAAACAAATTGTATGAGTTGTGATTTGTGAAACTTAACAGCCTATGATCTAGGTCAATTTGGGGTTTAGAAATCCTCTTCCATGAGAATAATAGGCAAGTCTGAAAACAACTTAATTTAGACTTTCAAACAAAAATTCCAAAATTACTTCATTTCCTGTGACCTGCAAGTGTATTTAATATCATTTATAAACCTTTGTTTCAAGTGTAACTGTAGGAACATATACCCTTTTGTTTTGGAAGTAGTCAAACTCTGTTCTATTAAGACATTTCTTAATCTTGTTAAAGTTATTGTATCCATCTAATTAACTGAACTGATTTATTAGCAAGGCCTTTGTGCTATCAACAATAACCAATAGAGTATAGCTCTCTTGTATACATTAAAGTACAAATATATAAATTCTGAACAGAAGGTAATAAACAGGGCTGTCACTGTAAATGCAGTCCTGAGACACTTCTCTGTGAATACTTAAAGACCAAAATGAGAAGAATGTGATTGCGCCAGGAATAGTTTCCTTTGTCTGCATCCTTTCATTTCTCATGCTAAGCATATGTGTAGCCTAATGAACCTCTTCACTCATATGAGAGACACAATCACAGTAAGTTCTAAGATAATTCTTTGGAGAACTCTGCCACTAAATGAATGGCAGCATCCTTAAGACATGTCACTTACTGAAATAGCAGGTGAAATGGCAATGTGGGATTTTTATTTGCCCTGCCTTTGATACTGAAGAAGTCCCAGAGTGCTAAGGCAACAAGGTATGCCTGTCACCTTGAAGAGTGAAGTACTGTGATAGCTTGGTCCACCTGAGTGTGGTGGTTTGACAGGAAATGTGTTTTTTGGGATGCTGTGTTTTTGGCCAATGGATATTCAGACTTTAATATTGGCATTTAACCTGGCCATTGGGACATGGACACGCCTCTGAGAACACGGGGTTAAAAGCAGAGCTCTCCCCTGGGAGGGCTCTCTGGGGTTTCCGTTGGGAAAGAGTTCGGGTCTCTCCCCCGGCCCAGCTGCTGGCTGGGCAGGGGGAGGGGAAAGCCATGTGGCCGGGAGAGGTAGGCCTGAGCCCCGGGGTGGAAGGGTGGAAGAGAGAAAGAGAGAGAGAGACACCGGGAGCCATCGGGCAGCCCCCCCTGAGAGACAGAGAGAGAGAGAAAGAGAGAGCCGCTGCCTGAGACTGTAACCTTGAAGCTTGATAAACATGGGCCTGTGCCGGCAGCACGGCTGGGACGGAGAAGAGGGGGGGGTTCAGCCGGCCGCTTGTAGGAGCTTTTAACCCCTTTTTGGAGAATGAGAACTTTACAGAACATTGACTTTTCCTAGAAGATAGAGTGGAAGATGAGGAAGAAAATGGGCCAGTGTGAGAGAGGTCTGGGCAAGCGAGAGATAGTAGAAGAGTAGAGAAGAATCCTAGTGGGAAGAGATGATGGAGTAGCTTTCGCTGGACTCTTTTTGTATAGCCATGGACAGAACCAAGAGGGTTCAGTGTTGATGCCCCTCGGCCCCAGGGGGTGAAAAATATGGGGGGGACAGGTGTCCCAAAGGAGAGATTGTGGGGACAGGTGTCCCAAAAGAGAGATGGACAGACCCAAGTTCCTTGTGACACAGAGACTGCATTCTAGGGGGAGGCAATGGCCTCAGAACCAAGAGGGTTCAGTGTTGATGCCCCTCGGCCCCAGGGGGTGAAAAAATATGGGGGGGACAGGTGTCCCAAAGGAGAGATTGTGGGGACAGGTGTCCCAAAGGAGAGACTGTGCCTTTTTTGGATCGGGACAGAGCATCCTTAAAAGACAACCCTAGAAGCAGCTCTGGTCCATGTTCAGTGGTGAGAGCACTGGACATGAAAAGGAAGAAGTCACGACGGCAGATGTACTCCAGGCGGTGCCACGAGTGACACAGAAACACATGAGGCTTCGACTGTGTTTCCAGGGGAAGCCCATGGTACAAGAAGGACTCCTCTCCTCTTGATGAACTGAAGATTGATTGTCTAAAAGGTGCTGCTGGACCGAGAGTTGGTGATTTGAGGATCAAATGCATTGTGTTGAAATTTGGTGGGGGGAGGAGGAAATGCATTTGTGAGGTTTTCATTTTCCCTGTGTGTGTGTTTCATTTTATCTGTAGTTGTAGAGTAGTTAATAAAGTTCTGGTTCTTTTTTTCCCTAAGTAGGAGCCTGCTTTGCTTATTCCTGGTCACATCTCACAGCAGAAACCAGGGAGAAGGTATCTTCATGGGGGCACTGGCATTGTGCCAGTGTTAAACCATGACACTGAGTTAAGGGCGCATTGACCAATTTAGTCTTACCCTTTCTGCCCAAGCATTTTCCTTTTATAATTATTAAACTACTAAAAAATGGAAAAAACCCTCATTATCTTATAACTTTCTAGAATTATTTATTGCTGCATCAATTGCATTCTACTTCTTTGCTTCTTGTTCCCTTTTTCTGCCAGATGAAGTGGTAACATGGTTCCTTGAATTTGTCAATATATGCTTTGATTTCATATGAGTTTGATTTTCTGTCTTTAATTTTTTTTAATCTTATGACATATTTAATCTATCAAGCTCGTATGAATTGTTGTGCTACGCACAAACCAAACAGGTTAACAGTTGTTTGTGGAAGCACTTCTTTTATATTCCTTTTTTTTCCCTCTTGCATTTTACCACTAGCAAGAAAAAGTAGTACAGAGAATTTGTTTATGTATTTTCAGGTTGATAATTTTCAGTGAAAAATATGCTATTTTGCCTATCAGTGTACGTATTGAAAAAAAAAAAAGAAATGAGAAAAAAAAAAATCACTTTGTACTTGTAACATTTTACAAAAAATTTCTATTTATGCATAGAACTGGTGAATTCCACTCATGTGAGCTACACCTCAGCTTTGGTTAGGTCCACTTTCTTTTTTCTTTTCTAATTCATTGCCCTGCATCAGAAATTCCCCAAATATTTCACTATTGTCCTCTCCTCCTTTTTTACTTTTTTATGCACTGATTACAAAGTGCTACACTTCTTTCCTAGCATTACATGGCTCATTAATCTGATACATGGAAGGCAAGCCAGTATGGAGATATAAAAGTGCTGCTGTTTTAAGACAATGGCCAGATTCACCAAAGACTTGGTGAAAAAAAAATTAAATACCTTTCTGTGGTGTCCACAGTTCACAAGTTTTTTTCAGACAAGTTGTAGAAGAAAATATTTTTGGAAAGGTAAGTTGCTTGAAATACCCATACAACTGAGCACTTTGAGATATTTTGACAGTGCTAACTTGACAGAGAGGACTGAACATTTTGGTTAGTCTACTTTCAACACACCTCACTATTTTCCATTTCCATTTCTCTGTGCAGCAAGAAACTCATTCAGAATTAGTGACTGTCGTCCTATTTATTCATTTATACATAATTTAACAGGAAGGGTGCCACTTTCACATTCCCCCAGCTGCAGGCACTGGTAGACAAACAATTCCTTGTGGAAGGTAAACAATTCTGGCAATCTACACTCTAATACGTATATTAGTGTTATGCAATTGTAATAGACACATAAAACAGTATGTGTCCACAGGCTCTTGCAAATGAAGTCATGGAAGTCCTATAAGCTAAAGGAACTAATTTTTTCTTTTTATTTTTTTCTGGTGAGGAAATGTTTCCTCTGAGGAACGAGAGGAAATTTTCATTCATTTGACTTAATAGCATATCCTGAAAGCCAAAACTCTAATGATAAGGAAAGGAATGCATACAGAATCTGTGAAATTTATGGGTGGCAACTTTTCTTAGCTGTTTTCATTCCATTAGTTACTCAAGGCTCATTATATGAACATAAACTGTTCAGTCTGGAGAGTGTCATACGAACAGATTTACTTAATGGATTTTATTTCATCATGTAAATGCTTTGAATGCCAGACTTGTGAGACAGTCGGGAGACTCAAGAGAAATGTCTGAGTTGTAAAAAATTTGAATATTCTCTTCAACAGAAAATCATATAAAAAATATCTAATGGCCAAATCCTGTATCTGCTGTATTTCTCTACATGTTTTAGAAAGAGGAGACTCATTCAGGGTTGTTTTGTTTTTTTTTTTCTTTGAACCCTTCCCTTACAGGGAAGAAAAGTTACAGAATTTGTTTGGGGTTATGTCCAGAGTTTTCCAGAATGAAGGTGGAGTAAATGATCTTGGAAAGGTGTAGGGAACAGATGAGAGAGACTCTTAGCACAGAAAAAATATAAAATGAGATCAAAGAGTGATCTGTCTGTCATTTGACAGAACAATTCAATCTAGGGACATCAGCATAGTCCTGTCCAAAGTCTCTTTATTGATATTTTATTCTTTTTTTCTGATGACAGTTCTAATATAATCAAGATGAAAAAGCAGGTTAATTGCCAAGCTAGCTTTCTCTAAGGAGATCTGAGAATTGTTTTTTTTTTTTGTCTAAGTGTCTTTAGTATGTGCCCACAGAAAAAACTAACTGCAATTGTTCCCATGCATGAAGTTTTTTAACAGGCCACCGAGAATGCTGTCGATTACTTTTCAGCACAGATTTTCCTGCATACAGCCAGCAAAACTAGACTTCTAAAAAAGGTTTGCTTGTTTTTAAAAAGTGCTGTTAAAAGCCCTCTTAAACATTCTCTATTCCACCACCACCATTCATGAAAGTAGCCATACAGCAATGAGGAGAGTTTAGTCCATATGCTAATAATGCCATCTGTGTAATTTTACAGAAAGCTTTGTCTCTCTTTCTATAAGGTGGCAGTGTGGACTGACTGAATTGTCCAGAACTTTGGGCAGATGAGGAGATCTTGTCAGGTATTTCCAACATACACACATTACTAAGTACACTGTACCTGCCATTAAATATATACTATGGCCCAGAGTATTATACTCTAGTGTCAGATTTTTGAGCTGCATCATTTCATTGTGTTTTTTCTTCTGTTATATGAGGTAAAAGACAGTGATTTCATGGAATTAGAGAAAAAAAAAAGATGAAGAAAGACACCAATTATTTGCACAAAGAACCACATCTGCAGACAGCAGTAGGCTTTGCTTTCTCCTTTTCATATTTCCTAGCTCACTATTACTGTGAAAGACATAGGATATCTCTTTCTAGTGTTCTCTAGATTTTGGTTTTTTTTCCATTTCCCATGTTCTCATCTGATGTATTTTGTTAAAGAGAAGGTTAAAGGAATACATTCAATGGAAGAGTTTTACAGAAGATCTAACAAAGCCGAAGTTTCTGGGAAAGCATGATTTATATGAAGTGTCAAAGAAAACGGTAGAATGCTTTCAGCATAGTCTGAATGAAAAATCTCACATGAGAGAGGTACTTTACTATGATGAATATAATTCTTATCATCTATTGGACTTTATCTACAGCGAGAATAAGGGTTTTGATTATAATCTAAACATCAAGCTGGTACAGATTTCTATGTATGTCAAACTACCTGCTTTGACATAATCTAATGTAACTTGTATCCTGTAATGTATAATTCATGTTATAAGGAGAGAAGTGTTATCATTTTTTCAAGAGTAAAAGTGGCTTTTCCACATTCACCATTCCAGAAGAATAGTGGATATTTCAGTCTCTAGTCTCAGTGCTTTTATAAAGCAATTAAATTTTAAACAATCACATCAATAGAAATTCTTCCATTGAAAAGAAAATAATTTGTTTCAAGTACAAATGCATAAGTTGAAAAAGATGCAAGTTGCATAAACTACTCTCAAGTAAAAATATACATTCACTTCATAGACAAGAAACTTCTTTGCTACATTTTTTTACTGAATATATTCCATATTAAAAAAAAAGATAATGACAAGAAAATCTCCACATGATTGAATGGTGTAGCAAAATATGTTATCTTTAGTAAGAAATCTATGACACAGGGAATGGGAAAAATGTTTAAATAAGAATTATTTCAGATAAATTCTGGAAATATTTCGTTTTGGATTCATCTAGCTTACTACAGAAGAACATTTCCCAATCATATCTTCATTTGTTCTTTCAGCTGGAATATCTTTATCTCTGGATCACATCTGTTTTTAAAGGCTTAGGTATATTATAGGATTGACTGAAAGACATGTACTTTTCAGAAAGGTTAGATTGAAGCATAAGACAGATAAAATCAAACTTCATAACGAACAAAAGAAGACTGTATCAATACGATAGCCCAAACAGGCCTATACTATTATTTGAAATGGCTTAAGATATTGCTCCTGACCTTTGGCTTTGGCTTTGAAGATATGGCTGTCTTAAAACTTTGAGTCTTACTTGCCTGGTCCATATGTCTTGCATCTTGTCTCCTTAAAAATAGCACCAGTTGGGCAACTAAATCCAAGGACTGTAACACAGTGCAGTCAGACAGTGACATACAAATAACTACACAGTCACCAAGAGTCAAGAAAAGTCACTGTAATCAACAGGCATGTAATCATTGTAGTCAATGAAGGAAGGAGAGTCCTTTAAGTAAGAACCTAGTGGTAAGAATGCAGTCACTAAATGTTATAATTGGCATTTAGACACCTAGTGCAGATGTGGACCTTAACAGGTAGACAACTGCATGAAAACATAATCTGAATTCCTCAATGGAATGTTGTCCTGGATTGCCAAGCAAATTGTATTCTATTTGCCATCTGTATGTCAGTTGTCTTCTGTTAAGTGGGCAGTTTTTCCTTATCTCTTCCAGCACCACTTCTCCCTCCGGGAGACATCTGCTGAAAAAAGGCTATTGAATGTCACTGCATGACTGATAAGAACTATGGCATCCCATTGTGAGATGTTCTGCCCAGAGGGAAGAGCCAAGCATTCCCACTCAGAATCTTGAGATTCTGGAACACTATCATGGCTTCTCCACTGGATTTCCCAGAGGAACAGCTGCCTCTTGCACTGGATCTTTAGAGGAAGACTACACCCTTTTCTACAGGATCCTTGCTCCAACAGAACCACACCTGACACTCCAGGAGGGCTGCAGCCACTAATCCAATTGGACTGCTACCAACACCCTGACCAACAGGGTGTCAGGTTGTGTTCTGACTGTCAGTGTTGTTTTAGTTTACTGCACTGTTTATTTTATCTTTTTATTTTCTTCCCTAATAATTCCCTGATATTCCTACTCCCATATTTTTCCCTGAGAGACCCTTAATTTAAAATTTAGAGCAGTTTGGAGGGAGGGGATTTTCCATTTGCATGTTCCATTTCAGTGGAGGCTCCTGCCTTCCTTAGCAGACACCTGTCTTTTGAAACCAAGACAAATATATGTATATGGAGATCATCAGGATGAGAAGGCTTAGAAGACTGGAAAATGAGGCTAGTTTTGAAATGTAAAAGAAAAATTTCCTAATTTAACTATTCTTAGCTCTTATCAAGAGAGCAATCTTAGCAATTTTCATTGCTTCATATGAAAAACGTTTTGGTTTAGTCACTTATACTCTAAATCAGCTATCAGTATGCCACAACCCAGAGCTGATGTCTTTGCACTGATGCAGTCAACACATGTAGTTTGCTGTGATGGCTATGACTCTTAGCCACAGAGGGGATCAGGCTTGAGAGGTGTTTAACAGTTGAATCTTGAAGAGAGGTCAGTTTGTTCTCTATCTTTTCCAAATTTCCTCTTTTATGACTGATGTTTTTATGCTACAGTATCCCTCTCTCCTGAAGTTATGCTTCTGATAATGCATGTATTGGTTTTGGTTTTGACATTATCCACTTCATGTATTCTGCACAATGCCCTGTTTACTTGTAGCTCTTTTTCTTGTGTGATGTCTGGAATTCTTTTTTCCTGAAGATCTCCCAAATACAACTACAGGCCTTTTCCCCCTCTGGAGTTTATGTGGCTTATAAACTCACATAAATTGCTTAGAACTTAGAATCATTTGTTGCAAAAAGCCTTTCAGATCATTAAGCACATCTTTAAACCTAGCACTACCAAGTCCACCTCTAAACCATGTCCCTGAGTATCACATCTACACAGCTATGAAATATATCCAGGGATGGTGACTTCACCACTTCCCTGAGCAGCCTGTTCTAATTCTTGATAGCTCTTTCAGCAAAGAAATTTTTCCTGATCCATTTTGAACTTTCCCTGGAGCAACTCGAGGTAATTTGCTTCTGTTCCATTGCTTTTTACTTAGCAGAAGTATGAGACTGACACCCACCTTGCTACAATCCTGAGTCTCTTTATCTCCAGGATAAATAAAACCAGCTCCCTCACAAGTTTTGCTTTCTAGACATAAGCTTTGTTGCCCTTCCTTGGACACCCTCCAATGCCTCAATATCTTGTACTGAGGAGGCCCAAATCTGACACAGTAACTTCTCTCTGGCTATACCATTAAAATCTTACAAAATTCTTCTGTATTGTTTTTTGCTACATTATTTATATTTAGGCTTAAGGCTAGCAAATACTAATTATATCCTTATCAATATATTTTTAAATTTCTATCACACACCTCTCTTTTGTCTACATGAAATGGAACCTGAATTAATGTCTGTAGTAAGGCTAAAAGTTTTTCAGTGCCAATTTTTAATCAATATTGGTTTTTATTTCTTCTTTCTTGCTTTCTTATCTATTTTATGGAATGTTATCACTGGCATTATAGAGAAAAGCAGCTTAGATTATTACAGTGAAGCTTTTTTAACATTATCAGTTCTTCATTTATATAAACCTGGGACAGTACAGACCAATATTAATTTCTTTTTCTGAGTTTTATATTATAGACTTACACTGTGATGAGAGGAAAAAAGACATATTCACCAAAACATTAGTGTGGTAGACACACAAGGATCTCAACACATCAGTGGTGAGATTATCCCATTTTTTGTCAGAACTGGAGTTGCACTGAAGTAATAACATCTTGATGGAAACCAAATATGCTTTCTGCTTGTAGAAATGAGACACTGAGATAAGAAGGATCTGATCTTGGAAAGTTTAATGCCATTGAAAGGTAACATTTGGATCCCAGTCTTCACCAATATTCTGGAAAAGTCTTAAGTATATTGCATAAATCCAAACTGCACACATTCCTTACTAAATTGCTATAAAGTGTTGGCATACATCCTTACAGAATTGCCATTAGATAAAATATCTATTTTAAGAAAAGGTTTCCTGTTCAATTGAAATTCTTTGGAGAAAGCAAAGTATTATCTCTAAGCTTTTTCTGCCTTTAAGGATATCACCAAAGTGGTCTGGGAATCTAGTTCTTTTATGCACGCAGCCTGAGGCAGAATATAGATTAAAGCAGATCAGATTATTCTCTCTCTCTCTCTCTCACTGTGAAGTTGCTGCAAATCAATATTGTAATGAAGTGCATTATACATGCACCCATATTTTCCCCCCAAGAAGTCATAGCTGAAACGATTAAATTTTGAATGTATTTAGGATACCTGATAAAGAAGAATGTAGACAGTTGATACTTGAAGGAGATGTGCTTCTGAGAAATAAAATGCAGGAAATTAATGGTTTAAGAGTAATCTCTTTTCAGGGGTATTTTCACTTTAATATATCCAATGTGCTAAGCATTTTGAAAGGGAAAATAATGTTAGTTGTTCAGGGAATGTCCTTCAAGGCTCACTAGCATGCAATATAAAAGGAGAAAATGGGAAGGAATTTGGCAAACTTGATGAAAAAATAAAATGTCTATGCTCAGTACAAATGAAATTTAACGATAGGGAATAAGTAGAAGTTTCTTTGATCCCTCAGTAGAGAGAGATCACTACTTGTGATCTGTGCTCATCACTACAGTAGGGAGGAATTTTTATATTCATAGGTCACTATTTCCACTGGAGCTACAGGGAACTGATCCACAGCTGAGCTGTCAAAATTACAAGCAGCTGGAGCCATCTGGAAAAGTATACTCAACAGCCTTATTAGTGTTAATGGAAGGGGAAATACTACAGGCCCATTGATTCCTCATAAAAACAGTCTGATATCATGCCAGCAGCTCCCCAAAAACCTCTGAACTTATTTAGTGTTTTGATGTACATGTATGTCTTTATGTGAGAGCTTTGTTAGAAAAGTTTATAAATTATACAGGAATTAGAGCATTGTCTTCTGCCAATGACCTACATAAAACATATTAGAACTAGTCTCAATATATTAGAATAGCCAGAAGACAATGTCTTTCTGCTCTGTAGCTTAACTGTCTTTCACCACCACAACCTTAGGGCATGAATGCACACTGTTTCTTGGTTTGGGATTGGGTTTTTTTTGGGTGTGTGCATTTTATTTTATTTTAGGGGTTTTTGTTTAGTGTGTTTTCTCTGCCCCCTCCTCTCCCATTACTCTGTAATCTGAGTTTTTGCACAGAATTAGGTGCACTGGATGCATGAATGGGGCTCTAGTCTACTTCCTGATGCCTTTGTCTTTTTGCAAGTCATGGGAGTATGGTTTATCCAGTTTGAGAATACAGCTGTGATTTTTGAGGTAACTTGTGTTACAAGAGATACATAACAATGGAAGTGTTGTGGAAATTCTAAAAATTCTTCCTCAAAATTTCTTCTGCCAACCTTCCAAATTATGACATGTTATAATGAGACCTGGTACAGAATTCCAGTGCAAAAAAAATACTTCACAATCCCTGTGGATTCCTCCCAACTCATGATATTTTGTGATTCTATTATTTAGATTGGGTGTAAGAAGGACATTTTTTACCCAGACTGTGGTGAGACACCACAGAAGTTCTGGATGTCCCATCCCTGTAAATGTTCAAGGCCATGTTGGACAGGACTTTGAGCAACCAGGTCAAGTGGGAGGTCACACTACCTATGGAACCAGAGAATTTTTAAGGTCTTAAATCATTCCATGATTCTATGATATGTTGTGGGATAGCCTTCTGGTCAGTTGGGGTCAGCTATCTTGGTTGTGTCCCCTCCAAGCTCCTTCTGAACCCCCAGCCTAGTCACCAGTAGAGCAATTGGAGAAATAGTGAAAGACCTTGATTCCATGCAATCACTGTTCCATGCAAGACATAGCCAAAACATTGGTGTGTTTCCAGCACTACTTTGGTCACAAATCCAAAAATAACACCATCAAAACATCTATGCAAAAAAACCTCCAAATTATTTCCCAGCCTAAACCAGTAAAGAAACATGGTATCTACTGTTCACTAGTTTCTAGAATGAATTTGAATCAACAAAACTTTTTTGGATAACTGAATTATTTTTCTGATTTAACATTCATGTTCCTTATTATTTTTTACCACATATTTTATTATTTCTTGAGTTTATTCTTGTTCACGATTTGACCTGCCTACAAATTTAAAGCATATTAGATAGCATTAGCAACAGTGGACCCTTTCTTAATCATGCTGAGCAAGCAACTTTCCTGAAAGTAATTTATTAACTTCCTGAAATATTTGTATTCTTTTTTCCCTTTCAGAAGCTGTGATAAATAATGAAATACTGGTGAGCATCTGAGATACCATTCCATCCTGTAGAATGACCATTTTTAGGCAGTCCTATTAATAACATTACAAGTACAGGCAAATAATCAGGACAGAAAAACAAAACTTTTATTGTCTTCTACTGTGGCATATATACTTATCTACTTTTTGTAGTTTGAAAAAAAATACTCCAGTTTAAAGCTCTCTATTGCTCTTACTGTTCTGTCTAAATCCTGGAAAACTGACAAGAAAATAGTTTGATGAGAGGTTCCTGTACCAAAAATCCTCCCTTGCTTTTATCACAATATAAATTGTATCACAATATAAATTTTCCCCTACTATTTTTTTAACAGTCACTCCTAATTGTTAGCAAATGTGACTATCCAAGAATTAAACAGCAGTTTGACTTATCAGGTATGTGAAATGAATGGACCCCATAACAGTCAGGCAAGATTTCAGCCTGGCAGCAGCACCATTAGAAGATCTTGAATTCCTTGGTAAGGATACACTGAATCAATCAGATAATTGTTTTATTTCTTATAGTAACTATAATGTGATCACTACAGACCACTTTATAATACAACTGATAGAGATGTAAAATGAGTAGCAGATGCAAGACATGGCTGCACTTCTGCAGCAGGCATTTACCAAATATTACTAAATATTTCAATCTGTCTGAGGTGTTATGTTACCCCATTTTCAAAGTAATGGGAAGTTAATGCTACCTAATACTTAACTAACGTTCTTTATTTCACATGAGAGTATCTCAATCAATAGACCACTGCAATGTATGATTTTTATCAATATGTTCAGGAAAAAACACCTCCTTTTGAAGACATTGACACAGTTCAAGAAGATAAATATTTATTTAAAGTGTAAATGTGTAAATAACATTTTCTGATTCTGATCTTGTCATTGAAATGCAATCATGGTTATAATCTTCTACCTGTAAGAAGGAAAGATGCCAGAGATAAGGACTTATACCTATTTAATGATTAATAGGGGGAAAAAAGGAATATCAACAGACCTACAAAATGTCTAACAGTCTTTTAGCAGAAAATATACTGACCAGAATGATCACAGTGAGTGTATATAAAGGGCACAACTCTGTGTGTCAGCGCTTCAAAGGAAGTTCAGTCTCTGTAAACAGATTCTCCACAGGAACATAGCAAAATGTTAAATGTTATAGTCTAGGCAACTTTTACAATGCCCTAATGAAACACCTGACACCCTCTTTGTGTGCAATGAACAAATGTACATGGAGGAAGATAGAGAGCAAGGCCCTTGGCCAACACTTTCTCAAAATAACTGTGCTAATACTGATGTAGAAGCAAAAGTGCACATCTCAGACTAGAATGTGGGGTCTGGCAGCCAACTGAAGTAAAGACAGCAGGACCTTTTCCTTTTTGATAGGATCAGGCCTTTTCCTCATTGTTTCTGGAGTCACTGCTCATCCAGGAAAACCATGGTCTCAAATGAAACAGAGACACAAAAGTTTCACACCGGAATTCGCACTACATGTGGCACTTCTTTTCTGAGTGCTTAAACAACTATACAAGGGTATTTACATTTTTAGGCTTTTTAAAAAGGAACTGGTCTGAAGTCTGATATACTATTTGGCCTAAAACTAGATCAGAGCTGTGTTACCTGACTGTTTATGTCTGGGAGATGCTTCCTCTGGGAGGCATAGGGTCATCTTAAAATGGCATTTTGGAAGTTAAATACCATGCAAATTAAAGTGATTTTTAAAGATAATAAACCATTACAGGGTCAAGTGATTCTGGGAAAGTCACATTATACATTAATATCTGAAACTTAGATAGGTTTCATATCAACAGATCATTACCATTTGCATGTGTGTGTGTATGTGTGTTTGTGTGAGTCTATGTTTATAATTCTCATGTTTGAAAGTAAGAAGGCAGACTCCATCCAGAGCTGAAATTAAAGTTATTGAGGATAATGGAAAATCTTCTCTCTGTAAGTAACTTCTGTAGTCATGGAGCTGAATAACACCTTGCAAAAAGATAAAAACAAAAAACAAGGAATGTTTTCCAGTGTTATTACTGCTTAGAAGAAAATTCCAGATGGAAGCTTAATGCTTGAAAATTCCATTTACTTGAACAGAACATAAAAATTTCAACAGCTAAAAGTAACAAATTTTGACCATCTTAGTAACAGGAAGGAGAAGAAGGAGAAGAAAAAAAAATTGTGACCTATTCCAGTGTGAACACTTGATTCCCATACACATGAAACAGTTTTAAAAGGGTTGCTAAAATATAGCTGCAAATGATAGTTTAAAAATATGTAATTTAAAAATATATAATTGTCATATCTCATGTCTAGAATATATCCATTATCTAGAGGAGTTTTAAAACCTTGGAATGAGGCACTGAACTTTTAAATCATTTAATAATATGAATAGAAAAGTTTGATGGTGGGGTTTTAATTACATGTTGTAAATTCAATATGTTATTGACTTCTTATCAGCTTGGAAACACTGTTTTTTGTCCCCTGGAACAGGTCTTTTTCCAGCTGGTGGTGAGCCAGCAGAGATCAAAAGTTCTCTTAGGACTGCACTGCTGTTTTTCAGCTGAGAATGAATAGTGGAAAGGACTGAATCATATGGAAAGACATTTGTCACCAGCACATCAGATAACAGATGCCAGTCTGTTTAAGTGGTTACTATTCAATTATGTTAATTTAGATACTGCCATTTGGTGATGAAAAAGTAACTGCTCTATGTAGGAAATTTATTTAAATGGCTTTCTACCATTATTTAGTCTTGAGCACTAAGATCTATATTGAAATTCACTTAATGTGACATTAAAAATAAGAATTAAGTAGATAACTTGTAATAATTAAAGAATTAGAAGTGTGATTCTTCATTTAATTAAATTGCTTCATTAAGGATTTGTTTTTTCTATCTAATCTTTTTTAGCTTAATTTCTTTCTATCCAAACATCAGAAAATCAGAATCTGGTCAACATGTACCAATATTTTTTAAAAAATGCCATGAACATCTTTCTTTGCTTTGCTGTAATTTTCTTTGCTTACTTTCTCTGCTGAAATTGAAGCCTTTTTTATTTAAGTCAAAAGGCAACTGTTAACGGCATCAAACTGTGGAGGCAACCTGACTGGAGTGATTTTGTGCCAGTGTTTAGAGGAAAACAAATTAGTTTTTTAAGCAAATTTTGTGTTACATATTCAGGTAAAAAAAGAACCTTTTTGTAAGCCAGACATAATTTGTCAGATTTCAGAAAAATATGAATCAATAAAACTACCTAAATTATTTCAATGATGTATGCTTTACTAATGGTTTATCTGATTGTATATTTATATGTAATATATGTAATATATTACATATATTGAAATATATAATTTATATGCAATCAACATCTTCTCCCAATCCTTGGCCCAAAACTGAAGGAGATCCTGTACTCTTTTCCTTCACCAAGAATGTTCATTTATACAGTCTAGTGTACTTGCTAAGATGAAAAATACCCCAAACACAAATCCTTATGGTATCATTACTATTTTTTTTTTTTGTGAAGCTTAGAATGTAAGAGCTGGCAATGCAATACATTCTCAAGGAGGGATAAAAACGCAAACAGGGAGATGGGGAGATTTTTTTAGAACTCTCAACAAATTTTTGAGCGTCATGTGCCTAAATCAAATTTCTCAGATTATACAGAGTACACAAATTATTTATTTGCATTATCAGAGCCACTACAGATCTTGTAGTAACTAAGTTTATAGCTTAACTTTACTGGGCAATACGTAAGTAAACAAAGAATGTAATTTTCATATAGTACTACAATTGCCATGTGTAATATTTTTTGGCCAATTATTCTGTTTTCTTGGATTACATATTTGGCAGAAAACCCAGAAGTCTACAGCCAAAAAACTGACAGGGTCTGTAATTGCTTTTCTGTGATATCAATGAAGTTAATATTCACACTTATTGTTCCTGTCAGTTTCATGATTGACACACACAGGAACTGTCAGCTGGGTATTTAGACTCTGGTTGAAGAAGATCTGGCCCAAAGTTTGGGAAAAATAGAGAGAATTTTAAAAGCTTCTAATTCCTCATTTCAGCCGCAAGGGATTCTGGTTTAAATACATATATAAAAATAGTGGACAAATATGTTACAGTCTTAGAAAAGCAGGACAATTTTGGAGAATAGTGAAAATTATCTAATCACATATTGTGTACTGTATGCTCTGTAATTAGGAGAACAGAATGGTGTTTTAAGTGCTTTAATATTTTTTAATACAATTTGAAGGAATACCAAAAAGAAGGCAATATTCAGTGAAAGTGAATGGTAGAAAGTTTTTACCTGATTAAACATTTCCTCTACTCAAGAAGAAATTTTTGTATAGAAGAAGAATTCTCATTATTCTTCACAGTGTCTAACTACACTGTGGATCTCCTTATAACTGGAAAATATTAAATAAAAATAACTCAAAAATACTTAAAAATGGGATTTGAACTGGTTTCTGGTCACAGAATCATTAAATCATAGAATATGCTGAGTTGGAAGGGATCTGTCACAATCATCAAGTCAAGCTTCTGGCCCTGCAGAGGACACCTCAAGAGTAACACCCTGTGCCTGAGAGCATGGCCCCAATGCTTCCTGAACTCTGTCAGGCTTGGTGCTGGGACCACTGTCTTGGGGAACCTGTTACAGTGGTCAGCCACTGCTCTGGGTGAAAAACCTTTTCCTGATATTCAATCCAAACCTCCCTGACCCAGGCACAAGCTGTTTGCTCACCTCCTGTCACTGCTCACCAGAGTGAAGAGGTCAGTGCTTGCCCCTCTTGTTCCCCTCACGAGGAGGCTGTGACTGCAATGAGGGGTCCCCTCAGTCTTCTTCAGGCTGAGCAGACTGAGTGACCTCAGCCACTCCTAACACAGCTTCTCCTCCAGAGCGTTCTCCATACTCATTGCCCTCCTTTGGATGCTCCCTAATAGCTCAATATTTAGCTGGCTCTAACATTTGAAATGGATTCTTGTTGTGGTTTGTTCTATGTTTGTTCAGTTTTCCCCCAGTTGTTGTGTTAATGGTTCTGCCCGAAAGTTCCAGTACATATCAATCCCTGTACCCCTCCCACATTGTCATGGTTTCCCCAATGTATCTCGTTTGCTCCCCTCCCCTGGCGGCCTGCCTGTCATCCAGCACCCCTGCCTCTTTTTCCAGAAGCTTCTGGCTGGGGTGTTGGGTGATTGGTTCAGGGGCCAGGGCCCCACCCGCAACTGTCTCCCGTTGGCTCTTTACTGTTGTCAGTCTTTAATGTATCTTCTTTACCCCTCTCCTGATTTGTTGTTCTAAACCCCACCCATTCCCTATATAACCTGAGGCTTTTCCCTGCCTCGGGACTCTGACTTCAGCTCCCCGACCTGTTACCTTCCCTTCCAATAAAACCTCCTACACCAAGAAGCCGTGAGTCGCCCTTTCTTCAGCGCCCTGCAGCTTTGGAGTTTTTCCACCTGCGGCCACTTGCCCGCAAGCACTACACCGCTTGGGCATAGGGCCTGGGTTTCGTGCCTAGGCAGTGCTCGACTGGCTGGAGGCTGGCTGGACATCGCTTCTGTAGCCTGGGCATTCTTTATCATCCGGCCACTGCTCCAGATTCTGATCCCTCTTACTTAGCAGTTTAAGTAAGTCCTTTTCTGTTAAAAAGTTGGAGAAAAAATAATGTGGGTATAATGATAAATGTGATAGTGAAAGGTTCTTCAATTTTTTCCTTCAGGTTTCTGGAGTAGATGCAGAGGTAGGATAGGTTCTCTCAATGAATCTAATCCTTAATATTTTATACTAACTTATGTTGTCCCTAAGTGTAATAGTAATTTAATATAGAAGAGAATTATAGGCAAGAATGGGCACATAATATATGAAAAAGGATGCAATCCTGAGGCTAATTACTGTTGTAGTAAGTGTGTAGGGAGTGATGTTAACCATGATGGATGCTTGGACAGCTAAAACAATCATATTAATTGAAAGCAGTTGTCTCCACAATGTAGAAGCACTAGAAAGAAAACAAGGTCTTGAAGTTCAAGTATTAAAGTCCTTACAAGGCAGATGTTTGCATGAATTAGATTCAGGATTGTCCAGCTACAGCTATAGTTTTTTACTGCAGCAATCTGTGGAGTGTAACCAGAACTGCCTTCTTGTTTACTTAACCTTAAATAAAACCAAGCTCAGAATTATCTATATGATACTGGTATTTTAGCTATAGTTTTCTCATTAGCCCATTTAAAATATGGAATAATTTAGACAAGAAACCTCACCCTGGGGGTAATCTTGAGAACTTTGGATGTAGAAATTGACTTGGTTAAGAATTGGTTTTTAGGTTTGATGTAGCTTAGATTCTCAGAACTTAATTGGACTATTTCCTGTTTGCACATTCAAATCTGCCTATAAATTACACATTTAAGACTGTGAATGGAAAACACACAAGGGGAGCTTTATTCTTTATTGCTAATTAGTCTCAAGACCAAAAAGATTCATACTAGAGGGAAAAGGCAGGTACCATGTAATGTACAGGTTCAATTTGTAACTTAGTGGTTTGTATTTTTTGTCTTTCTAAGAAATCAGCATGTGGATTTCGGGAAATATTAATGTGCTCATCATCAGCGAAAATCAGCTCAACCTGGCTTTCTGTATAAAAGACAAGGCCAATCACTTTCAGTGGTACATGTTTTCCTGCAAAGGAAATAAAGCCCACAGGGTAATGGCAGGGTTGACAGACTAGGAACATCACCAACAAAGACACAGTCCCACAGTGACTGAACAAAGTAAGCAGAGGTCTGGTGATGGCAGCAAGGGTCAGCCAGAAGTGGCGTTTCCAGACAAGCCTTGTTGACTTGACCTCCTGAAGGTCAAGCCAGGACATCAAGTCAACAAGGCAAGGCCAGGATCATCAAAAAGCAAGGCCAGTGTACCTGTGCTGTTGCTCAGGCAAGGTCCAAAGAAAAGCACCTGAGGCTCTCTGCAGCTCCCGACACAAACCAAAGAGGCCCTAATGAGGTTTCTCACAGCTTTTCCTAACAACTAGTACTCTTCAGGGCACCTGGATTCAAGGTTACACAGCTGCTGTACCTTTGAGCTGTCCTTGTGGGAATGCAGTCAGCTGAACCCTGCAGCAAGGCTGAAGCCTTTGGTGGTACACCCACTGCATTGGCTTGTCTTTTTTTTTTCTGAACTAAAATTGTTGAACTTCTGGTTTGTATTTAAAGAAAGCAATACCGTATATGAAATTCATCTTTTGGAGGTAATTTAAATTTTATGAATATATGTATCCTGTGTTAACCGTGTGGTGTCCAAGGACCATAGTTCAAACTATTAGGACTTGTACATTTGTCTGAATACGATGTTTAGCATGCTGGAGTGCAGATATTGATTGTAAATGGAACGGTGAGGCTCTTGTGTTCTAACATTAAAAAAAACCAAACAAACAAACTACTGATAGGGAAAGGTAGCTATTTGAAGTAATTTAGTATTTTCAGCATTCAGTTGGTCAGTTAGAGTCTTATCCAGAATAGACTTCTGCTGAAACAGATCCTTTGTTTTCATTGAAAACTCTAAAGTACTCTCACCATTTTTAACTATTCCCTCTGGTAACCTTGAACCAAGTAGTCAGTAAATGGTAATGTATCAATTCAATACATTCAGTGATGGTCAGGTATAGGTATGACTGCCTCCTGAGCCTCACATTTTACTTTTTCAGGATGCCAAGTTCAATTACTAAGCATTGGATCAGTGACCTTTGTCAGGCATCCATTTGATGCTTTGTGCTAATCTATTGTTGCCCTAAAGATTTTTGTGTTGGAGAGATCAGATTTTTAAAATTACTAAATTTAAGGTTTGTTGTTTTTTTTTTGTCCACCTGACATTTGATGATGTTTTCATGAATAGTAAAAGACACTCTATTTAAAATGTTTTATCTTTAAGCTCCTTTAGAACTGCTGGGTCTTTCTTTGTAGGGTAATCAGTTTTTTTGATGGAATGTCAAGTAGGCTATCTGAAGCAGTTGTTCAGATATCAAGTAGGCTATTTGGTGCATTTGTTCCAGTCTGTCATAGAGCACTAGACTGCATTAGAGAACTTAGCCTACAAAATTTTGTAATTCATCTTCTCTTTCAAGCTGAAGTACGATAGTCATAGTCTAAAAGAGAGGTTAAAGCTGACATGATTCTTGTAACAGTAAATAATTGAATAGTGATGCTGAGCTATAGCCTGGAGTATTTATGTTCATTCGGTCCACAATTTTCAGCAGGTGTGCTTGTAGAGTGACTCCTGCAGATAATTGACTAGTAAAAGGAAAAGAAAAGAGTAATCTTTGAAGAAAATTATACACTATGTGCACCTTTGATATGTAACAAATGCTATTTTAAGAAGTAAGGTTAATATAAGCTAGAGGTATTAGAAACATTTAAATTAATTGCATTTCTGAGGCCCCAGAAGGACTTATTGGCTCCAAGTCTCATGAAACACTTCCTGCTAATTTATTGCATTTCTTGTTTGGATTTTTTTCCCAGTTGATTCCTGAATTCTATTTTCTCATTAGCAGTTTTTAATGCACCTTGACGTGTGGCATATACTTTCTCACATTGTTTTCTGCCAATATTTGTGTTTCTATTGTGTCTGACTACGTTAAGTCAGTGATTTTTAATTGTCAGCTTGGTGCTCCAGCTGGCAAACGTGTCAAAATGGTTTTTTTGGATTTCAGGGTTTCCGTTTTCAGTTCTTGTTTCCCTTGCCACACATTCACAGATTCCTGCCACTTCAGCTGCTAAAATATCAGTGCGCATCCTGGAAATATTGCAGCTTGCTAGATCAAAATACACCTCTCTGTGTCTTCTTGAACCCTACCCAATATAAAAAAAAAAATCTTTTTTATGGTTCCCATCCGTTTGGTTGGTGTATAATCTTTCCTACTAGTCTTGACTTCTTTGTTTCCCTCTCTCATCTCCCCCACCACCTGGGAGCAGTAATGTGGCAGGACAAATGAATCTCTGCCATACAATATCTCAAAAATGACTGCAGACTTTGGAAACATAGCAATTTTTAAGCTTCACAAAATGGTCACATGTTTAGATTTCTGGGGTTTTTTTCTCTTTTAAATGCAGAATAAAAATCACTCAGGTATTCAAGTTTCTTTTCAAAAATTCTTTTCTCATGTTATCGACCATAGTCCTTGCATTACATAATGGGAATTATCCTTTGCTCACTACATTGTTACTCTCCTTAAACTTTGTGTAGCTTTTGCACAGTCCTAATAGTCTGAATTCTTAACTGTGAAAGATACAGTATTACTTTTGTCCATAAACTCCATGCTGTCTATAAAAGACTCAATATATTGTTCTAGTATAGTTTCAGTGATTTTTCTATCATATTTATTTTAATAATTTTTTCTAAGTTGATATTGAAATCTTTAGTCCTAAATAATCAAGTAATGCTTTCTCTCCCTTCTAAAATTCCACAGAAGCTAATTATTTAGCTAATAATAAAATAATAAATAAATTAATGCGATTAAAAAATCACATTAACTATCAAGCAATTTCAAAATTATTAATTTCATTCACGTTAATACTATAAAAATCTAGATATTGTACCAAGGAGGGACAAAAGGAAAAATAATTGGGATGAAGAATGTTAGACATGAAACACCAGATATTTATGCAAAAAGTGAATTTAAAAAGTACTAAATGAAAAAAAAAATTAGTAAAGGGCAAGCCTGATAAAGTTGAATGAATATTTGAATGGTTTGAATTAATTTTGCTAATATGACTTTTTGATCAATTGGATTAAATGAAGATAAGAGTGAGACAGGTGCAGAAGAGACAGTTGAAAGGGAAAAGAAGAAAAATTGAAGAAACAGATGAGAGAAGTTACAGTAAAAAAAAAAAAATTGCAATACATGAAATCATATCTACATGCATAAATCGAAGAGTACAAAGGAATATCCCAGAACATGAGAAGTCACTTTGGTACTTGAAAAGAGGGTACACGTCCTAACACTTTCAATCATCGTTAGCAAATTAGAACAGACCAGGAACACTAACTCCCCAAGTAGTGAAAACATGAATCAATCTATGCCAGACAGCTTTGGTGTCGCGGATCTGTCCCAAGGAGGTCTTAATTTCCTAGCAACAGAAAAAACTGTACTAGGAAGAGGTACGGGGGAAGAACTATGAGACAGTAACTTGTGTCCAAAAGTAAGTTTAAGTGTGGGAAGAGTTCTAAAGACAAATGAGTGGTCTTTTAACAGAGAGACATTATGGTTTTGGTACATGCAAAGCAGGTTCAGATGAGGTCAATTCAGAAAGCATAAGATGCAGGTAACTCCTAAAGATTGAAAAGCTGTGCAAAATAACCTTACTCAAATAAAATAAAATATTTTCTCTTCATGTTCTTGTACCATTAAACTTTTAAGTTCAGTTTATGATATAGTAATACATATTTAAAACATCATTTTTTTCTATATTATCTTATGCCCCAAAGTGTTAGGATTTTTCAGATGAAGCTAATTTCATTATGAAGAGCTTAACCAAGATTTACAAAATACTGTGCTGATGAATTTTAAATATCTAATGCATAATAGAATATATAGAGTCTGTTTGAAAGGAAAGGATTTACTCTTGGTAAGGAAAGAGCATTCCTAGCTGTATGTCATCATCCCACTATGGTTGATAGAGAGTTAATCACAATAATACACTTACAATATGTGACCTCTGTGTCTATGTAAACTAATTTGTTTATGGCACAAGGGTTTTAATTGATGATGATAAACTACAGTTATATATGGAATTTTGGAGTCTCCTGATTTCTGGTAATGCTTAATTTAAGCACAGCAATAAAAAGGATACTGGTGTTTATGATTTTGCACTCTAGATTATAAAGAAGCATATGTGATCAGTGTATGTATACCAAGCAAAATTGATACAGGAAAAAAATGCTTTTTGCTAGCATTCAAATGCAGAAAATTACTTTATCCTTTATTACTTTAGACATTAAGGTAGACTGGTTGACATGATGAATAGCATGCATGCAACCATTGCATGTTTAACTTAACTGTTGTAAACAGTCTATTAATCTCTTTCATTAAATGTGGCAGTATCAGAAATTTTAAACTGGGCTGCCATAGCTTATCAATTTTCTGCTATCTAAGGTTTCTTCTAGTGCCGTGGTGGATTGAGCCTGGCCAGTATCTAAGCTCACATCTGCTTGCTGACCTACACTCAACATGATGGGGAAGAGAATGGTTAGGGCAAAAGCAAGAAAACTTAATGAGAGAACCAAAGCAACCTGTGCAAGCGAAGCAAAATATGGAGTTCATTTACTATTTTCCATCTGCAAACAGATATTTTGCCATTTCCAGGGAAGCAAGTCTCCATTATGCATTAGTTACTTGGAAAAACAAATGCCATAAGTATGAAGTTTTCCCCAGCATTCTCTCCCTGGATTAATTGCTAATTGTGACATCAAATAGTACGGAATAATCTCTTGTCCTGCTTGTGTCTTCAAACTTCTTGCATATCCTCAACCCACTTATCAGAAAGGGCAGAGTGGGGGAAAATATCTTCTGATAAAGCAATCTTATGTAGTTGGTCACCATGGAAGAGGAATGACAGGGAACCAGTGGCAGAAGCAGAAATTTTCTTAGGAAATAGAGTAAGTAATAGATAACCCATAAAAGAACAAATGTTACTGTGCTGTAGATGAACTTATATATGATAAAAGGGATAGAAGTTTCATCCAACTACAGTGAAATTCTAGTGGTGAATTTGTTTGAAACAATGAGAACACAGACTGGAAGAAAGATGCAATTTATAACATTCTGTGAAATCAATGATGAGTTTAATATTGTGAACTTAACTCACAGTCTCTTCAATAAACTTTGTTAATTGCTTCTCTGAATCAATTACTCTGATGTGAGCAGAAATAATTTCTATCTATGTTATTTTGGTTCTTTCATCCAAAGACATCACCAGGATCCCAATCCTACATGTTAGAAAACATGATTCAGAAAATCCTTGGAAGACTCCTGGAAGATTCCTAATAAAAAATGTTAGATTTGCAGCTAAACCCAAATATATCACCCCATGTTTATGCAATAAATACACACCAGTTTCCAGTTATCATAATTCTTCTTCTTCTAGCTGCAGACCTAGTTTCTGTATCTAAGAAAATGTCTGACACCTCATAAAAGGACTCTTGATTAGAAGTTTTCAGTGCTGCATTCTGGATTATCTACCTGTATTTTCACCTGATTATGTGTTCAACCACTTGAAACTTTTTGTTTCTTTTCATGTTTCCTTCGTGTTTTTTGTTGGTTATTTTGTCATTCACTAGAGCCAGAGAACCTTGCACAACTTACATGAAAAAGGGCTTTACACAAAGTTAGAAACTCATGTACAGAAAACCTGTTATCATTACAGGTAAGTATAATTGCAGAAAAGAAAAGGGACTCTGAAAAGGGACTTTGAAAACTTTGTAATGCTTTAAAACCTCCTCTTAATACTGTCTCTAATTATCTTAGAGTTTCTTCAGCTAAAGGAAAATCCTTCCTTAAATTGTGTTTCTTACTTGTCTATTGCATTGACCCCAAATAAGCCTTAACTAGCTTGGGTTCATTCCAGCTTACTTTAGCCATCTCACCAAAGTGGATTATTTGAGAACATATTTAATTAAAACACCTTTTACTTTCAGTAGAGGCAGGCACCTGCCTAGTTATCCTCTGTTTAGCAGTTGTAAAGAAAATTGAGATTAACTTTTGAATCAGCAAATGCCATTTACTGACTAAGATAATAGAGATTTATTTGGGCCCTAGAGTGGCAATGGCTTAGGTGAAGATCTGGGATAGTAGAATTCTATTGTCTTAGTAAACAGTTGAATGCAACAGTTGAATATTCATGAAGAAAATTTTATTTTGTAGTATTGCCTGATCCCCTGCTCAGGTATCCAATAGCTGTTGGAGTGCTTCTGGAGACCATTTTCCATGTTAACTTGTGCTGAAGGAAATCCAGTTTGCATATTCACGCTGCTACAGTGAGAATATGGATACATAGAGATTTAATCACAATAAATGTGATTTATTACCGTTCTAGAACTCTGATTCACATTGTGTCTGTTGAAATCAAGTTCACAGTAGTTTCCCATCTTAGGCACATACATAGAGAGAATTAATTTTAACTTTCCTTCCACAAAGAAGAAAATTGCTTTGAACATATCAGAGCTGCACTCTAGAGAGCACTGTAAAGCATAAAAAATGCAAGGCAATTTTCAATGGAAAAAACCAAGGCCCTCCCTGAAAAAAAAAATCTCCTTCTCCACAATGGGAGATGAAAAAAACCCCAATATCCTTCACACTAAATTTTTAGTGTAGATGTATACAGAGAAGAACTTATGATGCAAATCTAAGTGCAGGAAGTAGGGATGATCAAGATATCCCCTTCAAAAGATTAACAGTGATTTGAGTTTAAAGAGTAGGGTACGTACCTTTAAATGATAAAAACATCTGTCAGAAGGATTCCAGGGTAGCTTTTTAGAAACACCAAGCAAACAGAAGAAAAGTGTCAGAAAAAGAGCTGAAAGAGCAACTTGAGATGGAAATGAAACAGACCTTTTGTACTTGAAGTATGCAGTAGCATGAAGCATCATCTCATTTTGAGTTTAGAACTGAGCCAGGGCTTCTCCAGAACAGCAATATTTTTGATCCCATGAAAGCATACTGACAAGTCTATACCACAGACAACTTATAAGGCCATGGCTTAGATAAACAAAACAGAATAAATAGACTCCTTCAAATCATCTGCAGTGTTTCAAGTTGAGCTTATTGGGACTTAAGTTTATTGTATAAATACAAGTCCATGTTGTCATTACATTTTTGGAGTTGTAAAACAGGTTAATACAATTCAGTTTAAACCAACAAACTGAAAGGAAAATATTTTGAGTTGGAACCAGCAGCTTGTTGTAAATGCTAGTACTCAGGCTTTGTTGCCTTGGCCACCTTCTTATTTGACTTTGCAAATTTCATTTGAATACCAACTGTTACAAAACATATGGACTGCCATAGTAATCCCATATGCCAGATGATAACTTGCAATTATCTGTGCAGGATTCAGAAAATGATGAGATTACAGAATATTTTAAACTGTATATCTAGTTTAATGGGCATTTCTGGACGGGCATTTTAAAGGCCAACAATAGAAGTTTTACTACCTTTAATGTTTCTACTCCTTCTTAGGCTTTCAACTTGAAAACTCATGTTTCACACACAGCCCAGGTCTTAACAGATGTGAAAAAGTTCCCTTACAATTTAGGAAGGAAGTTGAAGAGGACTTCATGGAGTGGTAACAATTTCATCCTTTTTCAAGAACAAATATGAGTGCTGGAATCTCATTCAGCATATACATATACACAGCAGCAATAAGTTGTCCTGTGAAATATTTTGACCACAAAGAAGAGAAAGTGAACTTGGAGGTTCAACATGTCCATGGCTATAGATCAGCTGTATAGTTACCTTTATGTTAGATATTTCCATTTTAACTCCCTAAGAGTTTTCTTATTTTAACACAATGCAGTGCCATGCAGACTAACATTTTAACATTAAAAAAATTTTAATATTATGTTAGTACAGTATTGTTGTTAGCAATCAAATTTTAAGAGGCACAGGATATTTGTTTATATTTTTGGTAAATGAAAGTATTATTTGAATACTTATTCCAAGTAAATCCTGACTATTCCACATTTTCCACTCAGGGGCAAGCTTCAAAACCAAAATCATAGACATAATCACAAACTATCCTTAAAACCAGCACATTTACATGGTCTTATCTTGCATTTGTCTCTTTTATTCTGTGTTTTAGGAAATGTACATAGACAAAAGTGATAAGTACCCTGAAAATTACAGCTCATTCAGCAAAGTTCTACTTGGTCAAAACCCAAAGTGCATTTCATAGAACAGGATTTTTGCAACTTCTACCCAAATTTCTAGGGAGAGACAGACCTCTCTAATTTAGAAAGACAAATTTGAGAAGATATTAATCTTTTATACCAAGACATCTGGTTTCTACCTAAATTAAAACAAAATAAAACCAACCAAATAATCTCCTCCCCCCCAAAAAAAAAAAAAACAAGCCAAAACTAAAACTAATTACTAAAAATCAAGTTACCAAAGAGTTTTTGAAGCCATAATATAAGTTTTAAAAAAATGTTCTTCTCTATTCATCTTCTTTTGAGAAAATACCTAAACACTTCAAATCGGAAAAGAAAGGATTTTGTAAAGAAATCTTTGCTCAGATTCTTCTACCAGAATTCTGGAGAGTGGTTAAAAACCTGTGCTACAGGAAAGGTTTCTGATTCCTATGGGATTTGTGTATTCATATGATAAGTCTTATTGTTCAAAAACATTGGCAATGATAATGTCGTGTTGAGACATGCTTTCCTACATAATCTGCTTAATGTAAAGTTTGCATCTACAGCTCTAGTGATGTGCAAATGCTGAAATCAACTGCTCACAGGATTTGCCAAAGATCAGCTGAAGTAATTTGAATATCTAGGTTGTTACTGACCATAATTTAATCTAGGATTCACCGCTGGTGCTGGGAAATAGATGTTTGTTCTTTTCAGCAGAAGATCGGCTTGGTAGCTATATCACTTAGAACTCTATTAGAAAGAAATATTAAAACTGCATTGTTCACTAGATAGTCATATCTAATTGATTATTTTTATAAGGAACTTTTTTTCCCCTTCCTCTTGCTGTTTGTTATACCTTGGTAGCACTTTAGAACTGGAGAGAGAATAGCACATAGATAAAGTTTTGGAAAGATGTACCTGCACTAGCCTAATAAAATACTCATTGTCTTAAAATTCATGGTATTTCAACTGTATTTTCAATAATAATGCTCAGTGCCTTATATTTTTAACAGAGAATTGCTTTTCCAGAATTCAAAACTAAACCAGAAGGTACTAAAATAAATAAAATTAATTTCATAAGCCTTTTTCCTTTTCCTTATGTATCTTATTCCCTTTGATTGATTATGCCTGTAAGACCGCATTTCTTTGTAAATTATGATGCAATCACATCATCTTCAGATGTCTTTAACACCATCTAAACTAGGAAAGCAGTGAAGAAGTTTTTCTGTCCCCCACTGTCCAATAAAAACATCCTCAGACAAATCTCCAATGTAAAAGAACACCAATGTAACAAGCAATAAGCAGGTTTTTAGAAGTAAAGTAAAGAAAGTTAAAAAAACCCCTTAAAATCATAAGCTACTGCCTTAGCTGTAAACAACTCTTTTAATTTTAAAGCCGATTTTAACATTCTGAAGCTAATAAGATTCTTGAATTATGAATTCATAGGAGAACTCCATTCATGTACTCCCTTAATGATGCAAAGAGAACAATCTTTGTTTGTGGGCATGTTTACAACTTGCCAGTTATGTTTTGGTATTGAACTGAGTTTTGGAAATTTTAACTCTGAATATAATTTATCCTCTCATTATAATTTCATTAGGCAATTTTTTTTTAATATATAGGTCTTTGTCTCTCCTAAAGAACAAAAAAAACCCCAATATAAACAATTGAATAGAATGTATACTAAAAGGATAATGTGAATGGAAAAGAGCAGGAGACACCAGCAGAGATAGCTGAAATTTTAAAACACAAGCATCAATCAAAAAGGAAGCCCACCTAAGCTTAACTTGTGACTTCACATAATTTCACTGCTAATCATTTTAGGCTGGCAAATTCTAAAATTTTAACATCACTGTTAAGTTCATGTTTTTTAGTCTTGCATCTATACAGACATTTCTGAATGAGAACTGTTCTTTACCAGAGATTTACGTGTGCAATAAAGTTTTGAGAAGTGGAAAAAATAAAGATGGAATGCATTCCAAGAGTCCAGGTCAGGAAGAGAATTCCCCTTCTCTTCAAGCTGTGCAACAGGAAAATCCACAGCATGAGGAAGGAACTCTGCCATCAGTGACAGGAGGAAGAGCAGCTCCTGGCTTGAGACATCAGAGAACCATAGATAGGAGTAATCAAATAATGTGTGACATTTTATTTTATTATCCTGAACTTTTATGGAGTTGGGAAACAACAGCATAATTTCAGGGATGTTAGCTGTAAAATATCCTGTATGTAAGTAAAATAAATAATATCAAATCATGGGTAAAAATACTGAAATTTAAAAATTGTGCATACTCTGAAGATTAGAACAATCCTCAGCACATCTTTGGGCCAGGACAAATAGTTTTCTTCCAAGGATAGTGTGGGTACAATGCATGGAGCAGGTATCTTTCCATATCAATGGTTTTCATGTGAAAGCTGCCATGGATGTTAAAGTGCAGCAGTGCGACTCTATTGTCAGCGCCCGGCTGGCTCCAGCACTGCCAGCAGCACGAGGGGCCCTTCTCCCGAGAGCTGCCTTCGGGATAGCGCCTGAGGCAGTGCCCAGCTTGCGGCTGCGGGCACACCTTGTGCAGGACGGAGTCTGGTAAAGGCTGCAACCAGCGGAAAGAAGACGGCACACTCCAACTGTGGCTTAATCGGGGCTTTAATGAACCCCAGAGGGACCGACAGGAGAAGACGAGGGGGGGGCTGACAACAGGTTTTAAGGGGTAGGGAGGTGCCGGGCATTGGGCCAATGGGGGTGCAGCGGGGAGGGGGGTCCAAGGGATTGACACGTGGGCAACACCAACGGGAACCATTCTGGGGAGGGGCCCCGGTTCCTCAGCCAACCATCGAACTCCCCTGCTGGAACATTCTAGCAGTAAGGGTGGGCAGTGAGAGTGATTGGCGGGGTACCGGGGAGGGGTCAGAAGAAAAGATCCAAGGGTTTCCAGGGAAAGCAGGGCGGAGTTTAGGGGATACATTGTTGGCTGGGGTGGAGCCAGGGAGACAGACAGCTCCAAAGGCGGGAAGGGAGAACTGGGGCAGAACCATTTTCAGACAGGAGGGGATTGGAACAAACCAACCTAATAACTTAACAAAACACACTGCAACACTAAAGCACTTTTAAATGTAGCCCACAGTATACAGTCAGTGTGTGCAGCTATGTTCAGGGCTAGAGAGCAAGCCCTGGGAGTGTTAATAACTCAGATGTCTCCAGAGCTTTCCTGTGAGCAGAACAATGGGGCAGGAGGTGACAGAGTGAAAGAGCAAGGTACAGCAAGATCCTTTCTCCCCTCATGCTCATTGTTACCTCTGCATCGAGTTTGCCCTGTTCTGTGCTGTAGACAAACAACCCATGTTACCTTTATACAAATGCTTAGACACTTGAGACAGGAAACTTTAAAATAAAATGCTAGAAGCAGAGTAGAACAGATGAGTCTTATATTCCTTAGTGTGTAGTGGTTATGATCTTTATTATTTTAGTTTCTCAAAACAGGTGGTATCATAATTGTGCATGAAGTACCAAGAATTACTGATGTTATACCTGCTGATAACCATGACAGGGAATAAACTGATTCTAGTCCCCTGTAAACCTTTGTTCACACATTGTATTTTCTGGGCTATTAAAAAACTACAGATTGATTTCGATCAGGACAAGGCATATGTTTCAAATTTGATAGATTGACATGATCAATTTTTATTTCATGTCACATGAGGAATTATTGCTCTGTATCTAATGGGTCTGCTTGTGTTACTCATTTCAGCAGAGTATCAGATAATTTAGAGATATAAGATAGAGATGTAGGGTGTACTTAAAAAACCAAAGCAAAACAAACAAAAAAAGCCCACACCACCAAAAAGCTCAAACCAAATCAAATTATTAAAAATTAAAATGTTGATAAATTCCTGAATGTCCACCAAATAATAAATGTGACCAATTTCCAAATTCTTACTAATTTTAAGTATGTATGGTAAATTTAGCAAATTTCTTTATTCTAACCTAGAGAAAAAGTGATCCAGCACACGGAAATTTATAGCTCCTGAAATCAGAGACAATCATACTGCAGAAGCATGTTAATGGATTGTAAATGTGAAAGTATTTATAGCTGATACCCAGATAAAAACTGTACTGTTCTGAAGCAGAATAGGTATCTCAAGCTACATACATATAGACACCAAGAAGCTCGTTATGATCAACCCTTCAATAAATTAAATCCAACAATATTCCAAAATTGTTTCTTTACATAAGTGGCAAGTGTTACACATATGTGTCTGTAAAATTCTTCTAGAAAAAAGCTGAGTGGTACTGCATTGAGCTCAAAAAACATCTGATGACATGAGGTGATCAAATACCCAAGAACATATATATTTTAACTTATTAATTCAAATTCATCATAAAGCCAAAAAAAGTACTAGGATGCAATAAAAATTGTATTCAGAAGTAATTTGAAAAATATTTCACTTCATGAAATTGTGTTTAAGCTGATGGAATCTCACTTAGCATTTTGCTATAGCATTGAGCAGATTCTTCAGTATACCAGATTATAACACCTTCTGTAAAATAAGAACAGCTAAATAACTTCTGTCTGAACTTTATCCCTTTAAGTAGCTTATCCCGTCAAGGAATGTAGGTTATGCATATTTTGTGTCATTGACTGTTTGCCAGTAATGAATACAGCAGACAAACTTGATTAGCTCAGTGTTCTAGTCTTACCAGAATTAGCTAAGCATTACTTTAATTCAGAATGGATTGAAATAGATTAAAGTGGTTTATTAATTTGTCAAAGACACATAATTAACTGTCAGTGACCTGTACACTACAGATCAATATAAACAGGGCAGCAAATAATGAGTTCCATGCAGACCTCCCCCAAAGGCCAAGAAGGTTACACACACCAATGTGCAAACACAGACATGGGCACACACACGGCCCTGCTCTGCTTGACTTCAGGAGGGATTTGTGGCCTCTCTGGGTGGGGACCATGCTCTGTTACCTGCTCTGTCTCCCTCTACTAAAAGTCACCATATACTCTGTGCTTTTCAAGCTTGTGTTTCTTGTGGTTTTAAAAATCTGTTTTTCTTTCAAAATTTGATGTACAGTGATATACAGTGATAGTGTGTCTGTGATATCTTTTCAAGGAGCAGCTGAAGTTAAAGAATTCAGTAGCATTCCTTTGAACAGTCTGTTATACTGATGAATTTTCCCATAATAATTTTGATAACTATTTTCTCCTTATGTTAGCTTTTTTCATGGTTGCAATTCTGTCTGGTTATATAACAGCAATCAGGCAACTTCATTTGAATTTCCCAATTTTGTCTTCATTTAGAAAAGCTATTAGATTATATTTTGTTAGCTATCATAGAAGTATGGACTACATGTATGATATACTTTTTTTTCTAAACACACATCCTTATATTTTATATAATTAGGAATTCCTGATGTGCTGTTACTTAACTTTGCTAAAACTAACACAAAGCAGGAACTTTCATCTTAACTGCATGTGTGAGTTTTTGAAAAGGGATTTTATATACACATATCTATTTGCTCGCAATTTTATTCATTAGAATAATTTATTAGAATATAATTAGAGTAGTTTTGATGAACCCGGTCTAACAGTATTATCACCAATATTCAAATGGTCTTGTGCTCTCCCACTCCCATTGAAGGAAAAAGACAGCATTTTTGTTGTCAGAGTAGCTTGTGTTAGAATTCATAGCTGGTGACAAATTCCTGATCCTGTAACTCATCAGTATGTCTAGTTCTCCCAAGGTGTTAATTGTCTTGCATCATGTTAGATGGTTGTCATTTAGACTTCTAATCCCCTACTTCTAATCTTTTCTTCTAGTGTCCTTTATCAGTTAGTGGAGAGGGCTTCTGCAGATATTACATCATCCAAAGCCTTTTCAGAAGTGTACTTTATAATGAGTTGATTTATCTTTTGAGATAGTCTTTTTTTTCTCCCTATCATTAGCTTAAAACACTGGCTTTTATGACTGGGATGAACCCTTATTCTCCATACACAGTCCTGGGAGGTTTGTGGAACATACAAGGTGTGTGTGTGTGAACAATGCATGTGAAAGTGTAGGAACTGACACATCTCAATGACCCTGATATAGAAGCACAATACAAACCAATTTTTCAGTAAATACTAAAAGCAATCAGCTTTTTGTGGATGATGAAAAACCTGTAATGCTTTCTCTGCATGCAATTCATGACTCAATATCTATTACCTAGCAGGTATGGTGAATGATTGTGATATGCCAGACTAACAGTCTACAAATCACTATACTCACTTGCATGATTGTCTGTGCTGTCCAGTGGTTGCCAATCACCAGGTAAAGAACTATCAAACCTAATTGCTCCTCCCCAATCAGGAAATTGTTCATAAACCTGAGTCACAGACAGATGAGCCTTATAAAACTGAACCTTAGGTTGCAACAGTCAGGTTTGCATATTTGAAAGTCCATTAGCTGACATTGTAGAGTTTTCACTACAGAGAAACACAAGTCACTCTCCTCATTCCCACCAGGCGTGACCTTTTCACTTATTTTTTCCAGAAGATGCAATTTACTGTGATATCTGTCTGCCTGAGATGGCACTGCTGGAGAGTGGCACAACTAGGAACACATCTCTACCTCCACTTGTCAGTGGAGACCACTGCACGACCACTTCAGGTTTGATGGGTTTGAGTTCCACATGGTAGGGCAGATACTTGCCTTTCTTCTCCTGGTTGTTCTTAGGCACTCTTCCAGCAAAAATAGGTAACACCACTCTTCAAGTTCAGTTTACATCTTAATTGCCACGTAGAAATATGGTAATAGCCACAGGTGGTTCCAACTGTCTACAGCTAAAGCAAATTTTGTGGGGAACCTTTCATATTCAACCATTTTAAAACATTACACTAAGATACACATATCTGAAATAAAAATGAAGCAACCAAAATTCCTATAAAAGATTAAGATGTCAGAAAGATGAAGGATGCCCCAACTCCTTAAGTTTCTGCACTTACAGTTAAAAAGAAACAATTACAGACAATCCTGAAACATTTAAGAGTGATTGAGAATTTTAGGTTTTACAACACAGAAGGCCGTCTTTAAATAGATTAACTTTTCCTGAGATAGCTGAAGATTCTGTATGAAAAAAATTGCAAGCTAAAGTTAGTGTAAATCAATCTTTTATTCATAAGCAGCTATGCATTCATCTTCATTCAGTGCTGTGCAGTCTCATTTTCAGAGTGCAGTTTTGGACCTCACAATTTAAGGCTGTTCAAGTCCTTGAATGCAACCAGAGGAGGGCAGCAAGGCTGGTGAAAGGCTGGAGGGCACGTCCTGTGAGCAGTGGCTGAGGAATTTGGGTTTATCTAGTTTGGAGAAAAAGACACTGGGGAAGGAAGAGGACATGATCTCATTGTTCTACAGCTTCCTGAGGAGGGGAAGCAGAGACAGAGGTGCTGAACATTTCTCCCTGCAATTCAGTGATGAGACATGTGGGGACAGTTCAAAGCTGTGTCAGGGGAGATTTAGACTGCACATTAGAAGTAATTTCTTTACCAAGAGGGTGCTCAAACATCCTGGAAGAGGCTTCCTAGAGGGGCGGTTCATGGCCTAGGCCTGTCAAATATTTCAGAGGCATTTGAACAGTGTCTTTACAACATGTACTGACCTGATCAGCCCTGAATTGATAAGGCAGTTGGATGATTATTGTAGGTGCCTTTCAACAGAAATATTCTATTCTATTCTATTCTATTCTATTCTATTCTATTCTATGTAATATGTCAGTGTATTTCTGCATCTATCCACCTAGAAAAAGTATATGCTAACTTTTGCTTAAGAGTTAGATTTTAAAAAAATAATAAAAATGATCCTGATGATGTGTTGTATCAGTAAGCTGCAAAAGTAGATATTGTAAATAAATGCAATTTTGCCAAATTAGTGCAGTGAGAATATCTACCAGTAACACATCTCTCAGTAAAGAGTGTTACAATACTAACACTTCTTATGTGTTCAATACAATAGTGAAGGCTGGTGGAATAAATAAGTTTTAAAGGGTGTAAATAGAGGCAAAATTTCAATCTAGTCTACAAACTGAAAAAGCTCTCAGAGGCAATTTGGGAATTGATATTCATAAAAACATTTGGTTCTGCTTCTGCTCTGATCCTTGTAGGTTTTATAAGCATGCTCTGCTGACTTTTCATAATTACCATGGAATATGCTCACATTGATGAGAAGACAGTCAAACACTTCCCTCAACTTTAAAGTCTTTACTACCTAATTTTTATTTTTCTACATCTCCCTCTCTGGTCTTCCTAAAATTCTTACTTCCAAATACTGTCCAATTGCTTTCCACAGCACAAATATTATCCTCTTAATTCTCCCAATACTCTAACAAAACTTATCAAATCTAGATCTATTATTTCTAAGAGACAGAGACTCCCAGATTCCTGGCATTTCAGCAGCTGGACTGGAGGAAGCCTGAGCCTGTAACAGCTTTCTCAGGAGTTGCGTAAGAAACAGATAAGGAGGTCTAGGAAATGTAAATTCCTAACATCAGCAAAGAGCTTATTGATGGAGAAGAAATTTCAAACACAGATATTTTTCAAAATTAAAACTTTTTCCAAGAATTGATCACTTTATTCTTGAGAGAAATTTCTTTCCCCCTTTATCTGTAACCCTTTTACCTGTGACCCAGCAACTTTTGAACCCTTCCATTGAAATTCTTAACGTTTTCTAAAACTGTGTTTCATGGATACATGAAAATGGTGCTAACAATAATGAAGAAATGTGGGATGTTTAGAGGTGTCTGCATATTTTGGCTTTTTTTTTTTAATTTAATCCACCAAGACTTGGTTCTGTGCTAATACAAGAATTTATATATAGTTTCAACTGCAAAAAATAATTAATGTAATTATATTATAAAGTTACAAAACTAACTCTATATCCCAGATAATTATCCTAGTTTCAACACATCCCTCCTTTTAGCCTTGATAGATGCTGATTCCTTGCACAATGTAGGACAACTTGCAGTTGTATACAGTATAACTTTGAAACTAAAGAGAAGAATTACACCAAGTGGGGGAAGACTAGTAGGCCAATGAAACAAATTGCTTTGGTCTTCTCCTGTCATTAAGACAGATACATTCTGAAATTATTTGTTTTACTGTTTTCCAACAGAAAAATTCTGTGTTGAATATCTTGCTATATTTGTGAACTGCCCTGAATACTTAATAATTCCAGGATACTGGTGAAATTATTTCTGTGCTACACACTACATATCACTTATTTTCTGCAGAATAACATCACTTTCTGAACAGCATGATTTCAGTCATGATAAATGTCATAAAACCAGGGATAAAACTTGGAAATACAGTGCCACAGATTGCCGTAAAGAAAAAAAATTTAAAAGTGGATATAAGGGTTGAGTTGATATAAATTCAAAGGGCTCTTTTTTGTTCCTGACACTCAGACTTGTTTTTGAAAAATTGTCATCTTTTTCATCCCACTACAAAGAGATGAAATTTCACAGTTAGTGTATGGACATGCTTGTTTGAGTTTATAGACCAAGCTGGTGAGGGATGGATTATCGTCTATTTCCTAATTTTCAGGCCAACTAGTTCTGATTGTAACACAACTGTAAAACTCTGCCTTTATTCTCTTTGAGTTGCATAACTCATTCAGGTAATTTATTTGATGAAATAATATGCCTTTAGAAATCTTGAGGCCTAAGAGTGTGAATATTACATAGCTATCGTGTTGATAGTGAAACACAAACACTGGTTCTGGATCCATTTTACAATCACTGTATCAATAACAAAAATATTTCCCTGGTCATAAATGGTAAATATAGAACTCATAAGAAAGATCACTTTTTCTCTGCTTAATCTAGTATTCTATGTGGTTTTTTTTTCCCCTTTATATAAAGCTCAGCAGCAGAAGTACCTTAAATGGATCTAAATGTTCCTAACGAATGGTTTAATGTTTTCCAACATGCTGATCTACTACTTGATTCTGACTACTCCTATTTAATGAGTACTCAGCATGAATGAAAATTGTATTATTTCCTTAGGTATCTGAATAAGGATATAAGAGATTAATTCTGACACTTTCTAAAAAAGAAAGTTTAATTTTGTTGTTTAGTCAAACATTTTAATGTAGGGAAATATGTTTTAGGGGAAAATTTTAGGAATACGCTTCTACAAAGTTTATTGATCATTATGTAGTTAAAGTTTTTGTTCTTTATTCAACCTATATGTTTTTATGTTGATTTTTTTCAAAACTAGAAACTCTTGAAATTTGTAATTATACTTTGTTACATCCAAAATAATTTCCTCTGTTGTATTTCAGTTGTATTGTCTTTGAATGCCAAAATACAATACACTGACTATCCCTACATCCAGCACCAAGAAAGGCAAGGCTTACAAAGTGAAAAATATCCAAACAACATATCCCACAAATGGTTTTCCTGGTCCTAAATTCATTGTCTGTAAAATTCCCCTTAGTTATTTAAATCTCTCATGACCAAATGAAACACTATACTTGCAAAAATCATGTGATAGTCTTTGTTTGGTTGTATTTATAGTTGCATAACATGACTTTAAAATAGCTTTAGAGACAGCCCAAATTAAAACATTTATTCCTACTTTTTAAAATAACATGCTGAATATCTAATTGATTAATACCCAATGCTGATTTTCTGTGGACCAATATATAATACTGCTCTTTGTTCAGACATTTCTCTAGGGCTTGTACAGAATATTAACTTTTTAAATGGTATATTCTTTCACAAAATATCAAGATCCATCAATTCTGGTACTAATGGTCATTATGGTATTTTATGCATTTCACTTGTATCATGATGATAGCCTTTATGAATTTTCATAAGTTAACCTGGAATAAAGCTTGAAAACTGAGTCAAAGTCCTCTTATTAAGGAATTTCTTGAAAGACTGATGCAAATGCAGACAGTGTCATCCTTTTGATGTTTTATGTCAAGGATTTGCTGAAGTTCAAGAATGAGCTGTATGGCTGAAAGATGTAAAGTTTAACGGAGTGTGTATTGCAGGAAAGAGCGTCAAGTATGAGAGTTTAGAGGACAGTCCTTCCTGATAAATGTATTTTCATCTGTCGCAGTAAAAGGCAAAAGAGGTTAATGCTTTTCACTTTGTAATAGGTTTTCTTTATTAAATCTATGACCTAAGTTGGGAATGGGAAAAAAATGTACGGGAAAACCTAGGCAAATGTATTTGGAATATTTTAACACATTGATTTTATTTGCTTGAATTTTTTAATCCTTTTCTACTTTAAATATGGTTGTCTGATTTAGGAAATGGTATAGGTATTCATCACATACGTAAGAACAATCTAGATATCACATACATAAAAACAATCCAAGCTTTGTTGGTGCTTAGCCAAAAGGGAAAATGACTATTTCTGAGGTGGTAAAACACACGTCTTTTCAGGTACTGCAGTAAAACATGGTTTTAGCACGCAGGAGAACATAACTCAAAAATCCTTATATTTTTCTTTGATGATCACAAAGTTTTTGAGTATGCTCAAACTTCTTTACAGGGTTGACAAATAGCTCTCTAGAGCTAATGGCACAGCTAAAGCATTACATATTTTTTTTTTTTGCTTTGCTATGAAGGCTTTGTATTTCTTTCAGCTTGGAGGAGTCTCCCTCTTGCACATTTTGCTGCACAAGGCAGACACAGAGCAGAACTTTATTCTCATAGATATACCATTTGCAGTAATTGCCCAACACCCAATTTGGCCTATCATTTTTACATTTTCCATTATATTCAGTATTGAGAGAGAATATCTAACATCTTTATTGCATTCAAAGTTATTGCCATATTATGCTAATAAATCAAACCTTACTTCTTAATATTAATTCCTAAAATTTGACTCATTCTATCTTAACTCTGAAGGAACAAACAAGTTCTCTATTAAAAAAATAAAAATAAAATTAAAAAAAAGGAGTATAAAATGCCTACAAGCTACTAGGTATCAAAAAGGAATTGTCTTTTGGTCAATATTCATAGTCACTAAGACTAAAAGGTTTAAAACTGCCTTACCACACAGTATATTTTAGAGTTAACAAGTAAAATTATACTTTTGGAGAAGAATTTCAAGGCCCTTTACCTTCCAGCTCAAAAAAAAATAAAAGTATGGATCTTTGAAAAGTATTGTTGTTCATATAAATAGTTCAGTGATTTTTACATGGTGTTTTTTACAGATAAAGTTTCATTCTGTATACAGAAAAAAAATTGAAACTAATACAAAACAATGAGAAGGCCATAGCTGAGGGAAAAAGACAGAAGAAATAATAAAGAAGAAGAAGGGAACTATCACTTGTGGGGTTTTTTCTCCCAGATCTCATGAAGAAAGGATGGGAATATATTTAGTTTGCTTTTTAAAGTGAAGCCAGAGAAACTAATTTAGAGTGTTAGGCCTGTAATTCCTAATCATTAATCTTTTTTACTGTCACATTTTAAATGTTCATCCTTTTGACTGATTTATGTCTGAAATGTTACTTTAGGTAAATCATTAAAAATATATTTATAAAGTTATTTAAATTCTTCCCATCAGGTTTTGTTATTTGTTTCTCTTCTCCTTAGCTATCTGTGCTTTCTTTCTTGTAATTTTCATCCCATGTGTTCCTGACATTGCCTATTTTTAGGGGAACTAAAGACCAAAATATGGAACTTTTTCCCCCATTTATTATCTTAACCTAGAAGTTGAACAGTCCAAAGTTACAATGATTTTATAAATTTAAACCCCACTTATTTTCTGTGTCTTTAATGATGTAACAACCCAAAACGCGTACAGAATTTCACAGAATTGCAGAATTGGGAATGCTGGAATGAACCACTGGAAGTCATGTAGTCCAACTTCCCTGCTCAAGCTCGGCCTCCTAGAGCATATTACCTAGGATCACATGATAGCAAAGATGTTTTTGAATGATGAGAATTTAGTGAAAAAAATAATTGCCCAAAACGACATTTTTGGTGAGTTTCAAAAAAAAAAGTAATTTGTTGCAACACAGAGCAAAGTTTGGCATTTGATTTGTCCAAGTAAATGCTGTGAATTCCCAAGAGATAGAGTGCTGAGCAGGTAAACAAAAATGTTTTGCAAATCTGATTGGCACCTCTTAGCTGTTTCTCCAGGGATATCGTCAGCATAACTTACCAATAGGATACATGATTTTAGGATGATATTTATTCTCTTTTGAAAGCTGTAATTATTGAATCAGCTAACAGCTTTTTATTTTCTTATGGAGACCTGATTAGTTTCCTTATTTAAAAACTCAAGCATTAGCTCAAAATAAGACACCATTGAAAACCAGAATAGTTTTGATGAAGTCTGTTGATGGATGTTGACATAATCATCAAGAGTCATTTAATTAAATTGAAAACTGAAATCAATAAATTGAAGCTTTCCAGAAGCTAAATAAATGAGATGAGAAATCCTTTACTAAAAATTAATCTTTAAAAATAACAAAATATATTTTTAGGTAGAAATAAATAACACTCATTCATCCTGATTGAGTAGATTTACAATTCTTTTTTTTATTCTATAAGTAGTTAATAGTGTGATGACATTCTAAAATTTTTATTGTACAGAAAATAGTGCATAAGATTTAAATTGTAATGAAAATATTTAGTGACTAAAAACCAAGCTTTATACAGGAAAAAGAAGAATAAGAATAGAGCTTGATCTTATGTTTTTCAGAATAACCATGTGCAACTGGAAGTATGAATCTGTCAAGCTGCTGGCTGTAAGCCAGCCATGACATAGCCATAATCTTCATAGGTCATTTTCTTTGGAGCCAATGAAATGTGTGGTCACTGACCTCTGTCCATCAACAGCCTGAATTCACCATTCTGACAGATGCTTAGTGGATTACACAAAGCTTTTGTGTGCATGTGTGTTTGCTTTCAGTAAAGGAGACAGTATTAAGGAAACTTCTGGCACAATTTCAGAATTTAAGTTAAAAATAGTAAAAGAAAAATTAAGTCTTCTTGGCATTAAAATATTAAATTTGGATTACAGAATTTGCCTTAAAAATGAGAATAATAGGTAAACAATGTCAGATTTTACTTTGAGAAAGCATTGAAGAATGTTGTCATCTCCCAGTGGATCTCCCTTTGCTATAAACCTTAAGGTTTGGCTGCTATGGATAGTTAAAATTTTTTCTGCTATTTCTTAATGCTTTTCTGTTCATACTTGATGGAAATTATATCTATAGGGAAGATTTGAAAGACACATATTCCAGATTCAAGATTATGAAGAAATTCTGCTGCTCCCATACTCCAGATTCAAGATTATGGAGAAATTCTGCTGCTCCTGATGCCACATAAGTTCTGTTCTGCTGAAATTACTATACTGTGCCACAAACAAGCAACATGCTTTGAGATATTACAGGCAGCAATGGGACAGTTTATTGAGACTAGACTAAGGGGACCTCAGACCTATCATTAATCATTAATTTGAAATTGATTAGAGTTATAAAAGAGAAAAAAGAATGTTAGAATGCAAGCTAGAACTGATCAACTTTTCCCACTCAGTATCCAGTATATTTTCCTGTTGTGTCACATCTTACTTTTTTCTTCTTCTAATTTCTGTTTTGCATTCTGACATTTCTTATGTTAGGATATTGAACTGTACTCTAAAATACAGTTTGTGTGGCCTCTCATCCAGTAGGGAATTGTTCAAAATTAATGTGGATGACAGTATTTAGCCAACAGAAATACCCATGACCTGTTTACAAAAAAACCCAAAGAACAATTAAGATAACCAATTGCTTTCCTAAGTAGCAGAAAGAATGAAAATGAACCAAGAGGTTATGATTCTATTTGTTTTTTCAAATCTTAATATGTTTAGATGTCTTTCATGGTGTTTTGATGAGTCCACTCAATACAGGCTTTACAAAATTAATCATCAAATGAGAATACTTGTCACTGCAAGATTAAAATGCTTTGCATTAGATCCCCCTTCTGTTTGCTTTAGAGGCTTCTGGAGAGCACTTGCTCTTCCTTAAAGTTCCAAATATATTAGTCATGGGACATCACTTAGCATATTTACTTTACTACAGTATGTCCAGTAAAAGACTCAGAGGAGAAAAAGGAAGTAAATTTAAGGTTGAAATTATAAAGAAATAGAATAACTATTACTAAATAGATTAATAGAATAGTAGAATAAAAAATTCTAAAACTTCATACTATCTTTTAGTTTCCCCAATGCCAATGTTTCACCTTCAGGTATTGATTGCCATATCAAAATATTTTTATTAGCACCATAATGCAGGAAGACACTTTTATTCATTACATGTAACACAGCAACATTTAAAGCAATTTTTAAAATTAATACAGCTTGTCTTCTCTATTAAAAATATTCCAGTTTTATTTTTGTCTAGTTCAATTTCTGTTGCCTGAATTACCTGAAAAATTTGATTTTGGGAGGAAAATATAAAAAAAAGTCCTAAAAAAACAGAAGGACAGAGGTCACAAAAGACAAATTTTGTCAAAAATGGATTGTCTTTTACTAGTCACTGGCATTAGTGAGCTGGTGAATCCTTCACAGGTATACAAATGGATTGATATTATGGAAGTTATTTGGGATGTTTATAAAATACAAGGTTCTCTGGTGAGGATTGCAAATTGGCTTGCTAAAATCAAAATTGTTTTAATGAGTTCATAGTCATTAACAAGATTTCACATAATGTTAGGGGAGGAATGATTTCCCTTAATCTGTCAGAGAGAAATGGTACTAGAGATACTGCCACAGAAGTAGTGGCAACTATTAAATAAAAGAAGATCAAAATTGCCTCCTAACAACATTAAAAAGGGATTTCTTTTTTCAATGACAAAGAGAGAGACTCTAGTATATCACGCAAAATAGGGAATAAATTTTTAAAAAAAACCAGCACTTTGTTCTTAAGGTGCTGTTCTATATAGATGCAACACAAGGACATGAGAAGTGAGGTTTTGGCCAAAATGAGTGCCTATATACAAAATCTATTAAAGAAGCTGGTGGGCCCTTTTAGGAGGCTCTTCTTTGGTAGAGTAACAAAAATATGAAAACTATTAGTTTTGAGCAGCTTCCTCTGTTTTCAAAGAGAAAGGTAATAGCTTTAAAAATGTGTAGCTAAATAGTGGTGGAACTCTCTTGAATAAGGGGTATTAGCTCCATAGTAATCACTGAGCATTTTGAATATACTAATTTTTTTAACACTATTGGTTCATATTTGAAGTAAAATGTCTTTACTGGAAAAAGGAAATTTATTCCAGGAAAATTTCAAACAGTGTATCATGGATAATATCCCTAGATAGAAGAACATTATTTAAGAACTATCTATAAGCAGAAATTGTTAAGTAAATACCTTGTGTGATGTCTATTAGCTGGTCTTTCAGGAGCTCTTTCTCTTTTAACTTCAGTCCATACAGTTATTGTAGCTGGAACCCAGATAATTTGAAAACTCAATCTTTATAATACTTTTATATATGCATATTTATGGTATAGAAATTCTCTGCTTCAGTAGATATCTTCTATTGTCTACACATGACACAATAAGGTACATGAGCCAAAATTCAAGGTTTCCAATACCATTGGGAGTAAAATAACATCATAGTCACTATATGTCCTTGGAACAAAGATAGTATAGTGTGTTTTATGCCACAGCACATGGAATTGTAAGAAGTATGTAAGACAGTGATAGTTGAATTAATTCAGTGACAATACATCCTCTGTAACTTTTCAGAAAACCTCAAGACTATATCAGAGGCAGAAAGTAGTTTCTGTGGTATGTATGTCTGAGTAATTGACAGCCTTTTCTCCTGGTTTACTTTAATTTTTTGGATTGCCATAGTATTTTCACTATCTCTAGGATATGGAAAAAAACCCATGCATAAGAAAATAGTAGGACTGTAATCCATTTATGTTTTTTCTAAATAAAAATCTGGAGTTATTTATTCCTGTCTTTAACTACTTGTTTTGGTTACTCTTTAGATGTTTGAAGAATACACTGAATGAAAATCATCCCAGAGAACATCTTTGCTTGTAAATGTCAATACCTGTATGTTACAAAAATACCCCTGTTTTGAATATGGAGGAGTTTCTTAATTTCAAATATTTTTTGTGAATTTGCCACCATCAAGTTTTTTGTATACTACAATCTGCCTCAGGCAAAGAAGAAAAGAGGAGACTTTCCAACATTTATTAGTTTTTTCCATCTCTTCCTGGGAAATAAACAGATCTAGTTGTTGACATGTAGACCACTAGACCTGGCAAATTATTAAAGAGAAAAAGGAGAGAAGTGCAGAAGTGCTAATTTTAAAAATTTATAAGCACACAGGGGAAAAAATAAAAAGAAAAGAAAAAAGAACCTGATTTAAAACTCACAACATTGGCACAATATCATGGAAAAGTATCTGAACAAGTTCAATTAACTTCCCACTCCATCTACCTTTGGGAAGATGCTCAAGGAATCAGGCTGACAGTCATTTTAAAATAAAATTCCTAGCTGTTGAAAGCAAACATATATTTATCACATTTAATCACAGGTCTTCAGTTTCAGCTGAAGGAAATGTTCTTCACCCATTTTCTCTTGGTAGAATGATAAATATTTTTTTAATAGCTTAATATCCAGAATTTTTTAGAAATAAAAATAGCGAGTTTACTGTCAGACAAAAAGGTTTGGTTGTAGCACCTAGTTGAAGATGTGAACAGGAAAACCTGTACAGAGCCATATAACCAGATGATAACCCTCATTAAATCAGAGGACAACATTGAAATATGTGGAGAAAGACACTCAACAGCTTTTAAAAGCTTTTCAATAACCATGAAGAAATTTGTTTGATTTTTATTTGATAAATAGACTTGAAGGGAAAATACATGGAAAGCATGATCAGAATGAATGCAAATAAGTGTTTTTCTTAAAAGATGTCTTAAATATTCTTACTTAATATTTAAGGTACTCAAGTGCATCCTGATGGGGCCAAGAAAGCTGGTGAAAGTGATGGTAGGAATGTTCCCTGGAGGGTGGCAAGGGATTTTGGGTTTGTCTTGCTCAGAGACAAGGAGGCTGGGGAACAACCTCATTGCTCTCCACAGCTTCCTGAGGAGCAGAGGTGGAGAGGGAGGTGCTGAGCTCTTCTCCTTGGTATCCAGTGACAGGACACATGGAAGTGGTTCATAGCTGCATCATAGGAAGCTCAGACTGCATATTAGGAAGAATTTCTTTGCCAAGAAGGTGGTTCAACACTGGAACAGACCTTCTAGAGAGGTGATTAATGACCCAAAAAGTCCATGTCTAAGAGGTATTTGGACAATGCCCTTAAAAACACACTTATGTCTTAGTCAGCCCTGAACTGGTCAGGCAGCTGTGTGAGATCATCATTGTGGGCCCCTTCCATTTGAATTATTCTGTTCTATTCTATTCTATTCTATTCTATTCCGTATCCTAGTCTATTTTTTAAAAATATTATTAAGAAAACCCTCGAAGAGAAACACCGCCAGTTTAACAATAATCTCACATGGAATCCCTGAAGTGAACAAGGTTTCAATTACGGTAGTCAGTTTGATGTATGAGAAATACATCACAGATCTATGAGAAATAAATACACAGCAATCTCAAACTGAAAATTTCTTGACATCTAGGTATGTGTCAGGGAGCAGCAGAAACAGGGTTGTTTCAAGAGGGAAGGCAGCACTGGTTCAGCCACTGTTGGCTGAGCAATGGTGTAGAGCTGCAGCAAAGGCAGAGTGGGTGGAACCGAGCTGGTGATAGCAAGAGGGCACAAAAAACCAGAACAGAAACCACCAGCCTAGGCAAGGTGAGAAGTCTGGTTCAGGTCATTCCAACCATCTCAGCACAAGCAGGAAAGACACCTGAGCACAAGTACAGCTGCAGCACATCTCAGACCAGGCGTTGAATTGAGCAGCAATAGTGCTCCTCACCCGTGTGGAGAGAAAGGGAAGGGCTCCCAGGCAAAGGGGGTTACGACCATTGCAACCTACCAGGATGCTCGGGGCCCTAACACCATCTCAGTTAGTGTTCTCCTTTATCAAAATGATAGAATGAGTTGACTAATTTGTTCAGCGGTTCTCTGTGTTGTAAAATTATACAATTTTCCTTTCTCACAAATTTCTACCACAATAAAGACGTTTAATGTGCACAGTGTCATAAATAAGAGCTGATCTTCCTCATCTGTTCAGCACATTCCTATCACACCCATTTGTGGTATGTTTTAATAGCTTCATGATGGAAATATTTCTTCAGAAAAGAATAAGCTCAGAATCATTTGGAAAGCAAATTCTGAGTACATGCTTTCTCTAACTAATTCCATAACATCAGGTATATCTCAATTCTTCCTATTCTCTTTGTGTCAGAATGTTTTGTTCTGACAAAATGAGGACAAGGACAGGTGAGATGATCTGAATAAATAAGTTAACAGCAGAAACTGGAAATAAATACAGTGATTTTGTTTTGTTTTCATTAAAAAAAGTTTCTCAAGTTTTATGTCTTTGACATTGAGAGAACAATAAATAGGTGTCTCTCCAGAAGTTATAATCCATTGCTTAGAATTAACAGCAAATCTTTCTTCCAAGATGAAATAATTGAGCTACCTCCTGGAATTTAATGCCAAATGTCAGAGATTTTTATTTTTTTTTCTTCAGCATCTGCAAAAAAATTGGATGATGATGAAACATTTCTGTACATAGTCCTGACATGCTGTTTGAGATATTTTCATTAGCCTATGCTGCAAAGTATTTTTTGGGGTAAAATAACCACGGTCATTATAAACCTTTGCTTTCTCAGTTAGGTGGTTTTAAAACCACTAACAAATTGAAATTGAAATTTTGAAACTTACCTGATTCTCAGACAGGCTACAGCACTTTTGGGGCTTTTTTGTTTGTGATTTTATGGGGGGTCTTCTTTCTGGGGAGGGGTGGTTTGGTTTTGGGGGTTTTGTTTGGTTGGTTGGTTTTGGATTTTTTTAGTTTGGTTTGGTTTATTTGCTTTTTTCATACAGATGCATGAGGCCTAATTCTTGTAAAAAGAAACATGTCTCTCAAAACCTAAAAAGTTACCTAAGGGAGTGTCCTGAATTTTAGAAAATTTGCTCATACATTGAAACTATCAAATTGCTGGTCAGTTTTCATCCCCCTGCTGACATAAAAGTGATTTTTTTTTCTTTATGTAACACCTCAGCTACTGAGAGTGAACCAATTCTCTCAGGAATCTTTTCTTGGAAACAGTTGCAATACAGGAATTTCAAAACTAAGTTCTAGCACCCTGTGAGCTGTAGTGGCGTCTGGTGCAACACCTGTTGTAAGAGAAGTTTGTATCTAGCTCCTTGGCCACACACACAACGTGTGTGTATAGCTGAATTTTAATGCCCTCATTCTGTTCTTACCACTTAAAACATTCATAAGGCTCGTGCTTTGTTACCCAGACATCTGGCACCATTGTCTGAACAACCACATGGTAATAACAAATTGCCATGTACTCCAAAGTGCTGGCTATTTTTCAAGAAAATGTGCAAATTGTCCTGATGGTTCAGGGCAAGTAAGATTAATGCCCTCCGGAAGGTTTTTTGGTTTTTTTCTCTCTAGAAAATCCAAAGACAAATTTAATAGAAATTCTCACAACAGACTCCAGGAACTGAAGTGCGGGCTCCAGACAGAATCTACCCTTTGCCACATACTTTAGTCTCACAATTCTCATGCATCAAAATCTCTCTAACCAGGTACAACCCAGAACCCTCATATATATTTTTTTTCCTCAGTGGTCACCATAGAAATTTCTTTCTCCTATTTGCTTCTATTGATACACAGTCAGATGGATATGCAGGTTTCAGATTAATTGATGGGCTTCACAATCCTGATGTGTCTGGGACAGGGACTCCTTTTTAATGCAGCAATTAGTTCATGGCCAAGTGACTGTGAAAACATTTTCACCAGAAAGCTATTAAGTCAAAACTTTTTCTGAAATCATTTTATGCTTCACTGGCTGTGGTTCAGTCTAGACATAATCAAACCAACTTTAAATGAATTCTCTCAGGCATAGACAGCAGTCTAATTTCATGAGCAGAGCAAGTTGCACAACCCACTAGAGAAATACAAATGCCTCTGCTGAAATACATGTTACCAGCACTAGACTAAACCTACTAACTGAACTAAGCAGCTAAACACCACTCATTCAGCTGGAAATGAAGAGGAGCTGATATCACTGTCAGTGTTCCAGATCAGAAAAATAAAATTAATTGTTAATGGGGTGGGTGTTGTCATGCCAAATACAAATTTTGATTAGGTTCTCTAAACTGCCTGAGAATTACTGTAGTTTAAAATTCTACTGAGGAAGCTTAGAAATTGCCTGAGATGTAGTAGATTTTTTTTGAAAAAGACTGGAGTTGGTGGTCCAATATCACTCTGACTGATCAGTGTTATTAAGTAGAGATTGTGTGGCTGAGGATTCACATCTTACTGGTTAAAAATACAGGTTTTTTCCTCTTGCAAAATATAAGACTGCAACCTAATGCTCCTGCTTCAAGGAGTTGTGTATTTTCATTCAGTGGTGAATGGGGAGAAGAATCCCCACGCTTTTGCTTTCCTGGAAACATTAAATGTTAAAAAGAGAGAAACAATTCTCTCTGTCTTTTGATAAGTAAGGGGAAATATACCTACAAAGACAGTTTTATTTGCATATCTTGAATTGCAAAAGTGACAGCCTAGGAATTGTCATGATGATCTCTTGTCTCAACTTTGACTATGTTGTGAAAAAGAACTGAGAAAGTAGGAAAGAAGTTTCCATAGTGTAAGTGATGATGCTTGAAGTCTTTTCATGTATTCCTGATTTACCTGCAGTAGTGGGAGGTCTCTGCTGAACTTGCAGAAACTTCAATAGAGCAATACCTGTTCTTTGAAGGAATGGAGCAATAGAAATGAGCTTAGGATTTAAATAAATCTTGTATTTTATAACCCCATTCAGTGGTGAAGCTTCTTATCAAGACTAGAATTTCCTTGTAAACAAAATGGTAGCCGTCTTGCTGAACTCGGTTCCAATAGTTTCTTGTTCAATGTCACTGCAAACCCAAGGGATGTTTTCAGAATATTAAGTCAGAAATTACTGATCTTCAAATGAATATTGGACCTGTTCTCACTGTGACATCATTATGTATGCTCTCAGTATATTCAGACTGTATTTCCAAGCTACATTATATCTACATCAAAGATACTGGTACTAAATGATGCTACTGGTATAAATCGATGTATGAAGTTTGGTAATATAACACCTAATTAACTAAAGAACCTATTCCTAATACTAATTTTACTAAATAAAAAGCTTTTTCTTTTGGACTATATATTTGCATATGTATAAAAGCTGACCAGGAATCCAATTAGCAGGATGCATGTTACTTTCTGAGGATAGTGTAGCTTTTATCTCCTTTGTTTTTGGAGGAAAAGTAAAAATGCTAGGAAGAAAAAAAAGAGCAAGCAAAGGAGAGCGTGCGTGTGAGAGAGATAAGTTTGGAATTGTAAACAGCTGTTTAAAGTAAATCTCAACAGAAGAACTGGTTTGGGTTTATGCATTCCCTTAAGGAAAAAAATGAATTAAAGTAAATTATAAAATTTGATATGTTGGCTTTTGTTGCAAAATATTTATTTATGTAACATTTTCCGGAATAAGTAGAAAAGTATAGTGAGGAGAAAATGTGAACTTAAATTAAACCAACATAATATAATTGATGATCAGAAAATTGTACACAGTGAATTACACATACCAAGACAGTCACCTTTCCCCTGCTGAAAACTGGGTGTGAAATTTTGAACAATAAATTCTATCCAAATGGACAAAATTAATTCTCTTAGTCTTTTTTTGACAGTCCATTACTAAGAAATAATGCAGCTGTCAACAAGCTGTGGCCTTCTCCACTGTCTTCTACATACCTCCCAGAAGAAAAAAGCTTAACTCTCTGTAAGGCCATATGAGAGAGTGTTGCAGCTCCTGAGAACAGAGTTTAGAGTGGATCTATTCCAAACTTCTCCTATAATCAGGACCATGCCAAGTGAACATTTTGGTTTGAACCAAATAATCTCTCTCTTCCGAGGGAGAGAAGAAGCTGGAAATGAATTATCTCTGCCTAAGCTGTTTCAATTTTTCCTAGGTGTATAAGTTCACACTTCCATTTTCTTCTATCACATAGATTTCATGCACAATTTTCCCTATCATAATTATACTTTTTTTCTGCTGAAAGACACTATTGCAGGAAATTTCCAACTGCAGTACACTATTTAGTGTACTATTGATTGATTTTTACTCTGTTCTGCTTGAGAAGTCTGACTAGTTTAAGACTAAAGAATCTTGAGCAGAATATCTAAATGATAACATGAGCACAACATATACTGACTGCTGCCAACACCAGTAATAGTCCTCTTTAGAAACAGAGTTCTGCAAAAGAACATGCAGCTGAGACTCTTCTGCAAAGAAGAAGGTTCTGACTTGGATGAGATTATACCACAGCAGGTCTAGTAATTGTTATTCAAAATATGCTTTTGCATCAATAATCTTGTTCATATAAATGTGTGGCTATAATGTGACAGCAGTGTGCATTACTAAAAGGTAGGGAGAATCCTCTTTTGTTGTTGTTTTTGGGGTTCATTTGGGTTTGGTTTATTTTAATATAATAACTAATTTATATTTAACTTTCCTTTGATTTTTATCATCTATGTACCTTTATTTGAACTGAAGAAAGTTTTTGTTTCCAAATTTTTTGAACAATCTTTCCTTATTTTGTGTCACTCATGTCAATTCTATGAAAAACACACTGGCTTTGACCATCAGGAGGATTTTTTTGATAATTTGAGTGTCTCTACATCATTTTGATAGAAAATTGAACATGAACTTATATGCCTAAGTATCAAAATTAGATTTATGCAATTAAGATGTACAGAAAGCAGTTATCTCCTCATGGCTATCATTTTAAACATCTCCTTTGAAATCTTAAGAGATGTTCAAGTCTTTCACTGCTCAGCTGACAATATTTTTGCAAAGAACACTTTATTTTGGTGCTGTATTTTTCCACTGTCTCAAACACTGAAGATATTTTGTTTTACTTAAGGAATCCTACTCCTCCCACCAATGTCAACAATCAAAATTCCATTCAAATAAAATAATCCCATTTATCCTCACCTGTGACCTAAAATACTGTTGCCTTTGGTCACATTAGCCTAAGCAATACATAAGTAGCTTTTAGCACCATCTAGCTAACTCCCAATGTAACACACTCCACCAAAGTTTCATAATTTCTTTTGGAAATTATTTGAATTACTTTCTACAAATCTCACATGCCATTTTTTGTTCTCCATATGACATTAATCTCATGTGTAAGGGCAGAAAACTGTCTCTGATGTGGCTCCAGACTCAATTGATTTGTGATAAATTATTAGAAAGCAGAAAGCAGTCTCTAAGGGCATTAGTAAGGGTGTCACACAGGTTTTGTTCTGTGCTGTATGTCCCCTGTGATGGGTGCTGCAATGCAGTCCTTGGAGCACTGGCTGCCACTTCTCTGTAGCTGATATGAATGCAGCAGTCCCTTTAACATGAAATGGATTCTCAGTTTCATTCTGATAATTATGCTGATAGAATGATAATTTTTTCAATTAAAGTCATTGAAACTTAAAAAGTATTATATCTGAAATTGTATTAAAAGTGTTGTCTACATCCCATGGCAATAGAAAACAATAAGAGCAAAGAGGTCCTCTTTTAAAGCAGTGAGTAAACCAGCAGGTATTAATTATTTTCAGGTATTTTTATATATATTATGTATTTTTCAGGCATTTCCATTTCCCTTCCTTTCAACTCACTCAAATATCTTTACAGTGCCTTGAGTTTCATAAAAGATTCTAGTTCAACCCCCTACATCAGAGACTTGAAAAGTTTTGTGCTCCCAAAGTAAAAAAAACACTGTATTTTTAAACCAACACTTTCAGTCTCCAAATCATCCTTTCATTTTGTGTTTCCCTACCATCAAGCAACAGGCAACTGGAGCACTTGAACAGTAGCTTAAGAAGTAAGAGAAAGATGATTGTATGAATAAATGAATGAAGGAATGCTAGTACCTAGCAGTAACCATTAGATTTAATATTTACTCTGAGTTTATGTAGGATGTGTAGTTTTACAGTAATCTGATTGGCAATGCATTATGAATGTAATGTTGTGAACTCATCTGTTTTTCCTGTTGCATCAAATGATTAAAATAAATTAAATAATAGAAGAAAATAAAAATGATACGATCATTATATAACCAGATATTTTTCTTCTGTTCACCAAGGATTCACACAGAAAATTAAAATTCAGAAAAAGGACAAAACTTAAAATATTAGACAGTTCCCAAATTTAATGGATTTTTCCCAGAAAAATTATTTATATACTCAAAAAGTAGGATTTTTTCAGTTATTTAAAATATGTTTTAAATTATTTAATAGTGCTTAAAACATTCCAACCTGCTTCTCTTGGAAAAAGTAGAAAATCTAAACAAAGTTATTTTTGAGTTGTTATGGTAGCTCACTCAGATGCAAATCTCAATTTTCAATAACATGGTTAAACAGTCAAGATCAATGCAATTGATATTCTTTTATTATAATATATAAATTGGCTTGTTTTTTTCAGAGTGTTAAGTTGCTCTCAATGGACTAGGATGAGGTTTTTTGTTTTCTTTAAAATATATAATTCTTTCACTGTTTCACTTAGAGATATTTCACTATTTTACTCAGAGCCACAGGTCTACAATTACTGACTTCTATGACTTAAAAGCTGAATTAAGGCTGACTTTAATTTCCAGAAATAAGGAATTTGTCCACATTCAGTAAGTTTAGGGCAGTGCCTTCCCCTAGAACATACCAAGCAGACTTCACCTGCAAGACATGGAATGCCACCATACAGTATATCCCTAAAATTCTGTTTGCTTTGGATTGGTCATCCTAACATGGAGGAAAAACAATCTGCTGTTTTATTTTTTGGTTCCATATCTACTTTTCCCATTACAGGGATCATTTTCTCCCGGTGGGAGAAATTCATTTCATAATTCAATTCATTACGATGCATTAACTAATTGTCTCCATTCTCTTTCAGTTAATTAAACTAAATTAAGTCAATTATACTTTTCTATCTCTGTCTTTTCTTTTCCTAATCTGAATTAGAGAAAGTGAACATTAGCCGGAAAATAGAAAAGAGAAAGCATTCCCTACAGGAAAAGTGGAGGCCCTAACACCACAGTGTGAAGAGAGTTTAAAGATAAAGTGATGAAAAGGACTTTTAGTTTCATTTAACTATGATAAAGAACACTTGGCCAGTGTGGGGTGTTGTTGTGGGGGTCCTTTTTGTTCAGTTGGCCATGTGTTTTTTTCTTCATAACATAGTAACATTTTTCCAAGAAATGGACATTGATGTTCACTTCACTTAGGAATTTTTATAAAAGACAGCCATGGTATAAAGATGTAGAAATATAGTACTCATTTTAGCAGCTAAAATTTAGAAGTCAAAGAATCACTGGATTTCTGTGGAAATGGGAAACAAACAATCAAACAAAAAAAAAAAAAACATTTTTTCATACATTTTTTAAAGAATTGACTATATAAAATTTTCATATTTGATTAATTACTGGGAAGTAATAAAATTAATCCTTTAAGTTAGTCATATTCCAACAATGCCCCCCTTTGTTTTTTATTTCTTACTCCTTATTCTTCTTTTGGTTGGGTTTTTTTTTGGTGCCTCTACATAGATGTTAGAAAAGTAAATTTGAGATGTTCATGACAATAAAATTAAATATTTCCAGAAGTAGTGCCACCCAGTTAAAAACAAAAGAGTGTCTCTGGTTTGTCAACACCATTGAGGATGACAACAGAAAGTAAAAACCTTTTTTTTAGCTTATATTTCTTTCTTCTTTTATAACTATGATGACTAGCACAAATAATTAAAAGGAGCAACACTAGGTTTACTTCAGATTAGTCCAGTTAGTCCCCAGATGTGAATTCTGTGTTTATGTCCCCTTCGTACCGACATACAGCAAGACCAAAGACCTCTCAGTACAAACATAACAAACACTTCCTATTACATGTTTGAATAAAATGCTCTCATTTTCAGCCCAGAGCAATTTGCAGTCTGTAGAATTTAATCTGGTCCTGACACAGTTTCAGAATTTCACAGACATTTGAAATTTTCTGCTTTACTAGCATTCTGCCACTTTTTCATTCCCTGCCAAAGGGAAACTCAACTTTCTCTGTCTTGAAGCTGTACCTTTTGGACGAGGCATAATAGTCACCAACTAAAGCATTTCTTATCCCTTTCACACTCTCCACTTGGAATCAGCTGTGAGAATGTACTCGTGAGGAAGATCACTGTCACTGAAGAGGTGAAATGGGTAAGGGATTCCAGAATGATGATTTAGGCAGGTCTCTCTTTCACATTTCTTCTCCTGCTTCGGCATTAGTTTTTCTCCCAACGTGGAACTCCTTCCTTTGTATATGGCTGATACTTTATTTCAGTTCTTCTGAAGGTGCCTTGCTACAGGAGTTATTACTTTATCATCTGTCTATCTGTCTATCTCTACATCTAGATCTCTGTCAATATATATCTCAACGTCAAAGGATCTATAGCTCTGTGCCATTATAATAATATCCATCATTATATATTAATATCTTATCATAATATAATTATTTTCAACGTATTTCTAGACCCAAGTTTCTAAAAGTGGTTTTGATCAAGTGAAATAGTCTAAGAAACTTTTTCAATTAATTCCTTTTTTTCACTGTCCCTCTAATTTACCTAAGCTGACCTCATGAAACCTGGGACGTGAGAAGCTTAATGACTAAGCTAATTAAGAAATATTGCTCCAATAAAATCTGCAAGAATGTATTTTTTACATCATTTCCCTTTTGGTCTTTATCCTTTTTCTTTCAGCTAAAACTTCAAACTGTACATCAATATCCAGAACATGTCAGGTAGATGAAAAAGCCTGAACTTGTATACATAATAGGACAAAAAATGTACTTCATCCTTCTATCAGACATTACTGCATTAAACACTAATCAAAGATTTCTACTTCTTAATTTAAGGATTTGACATTTATCTGCTGTTGTATGTAGTCAGAAAAGATCTACCTACCAATATTTTTAAGTTTCCTTTTGGCTCATTAGGACTTTGCCCATGAATTAGAGTATATCTTCAAGAGGGAATATAGGTGCTTTTGGTGTATTTTCCCTCTTTGAACACTTCATCACTCTTCTGTATATCAATTACCCTGTCATGAAACACTCCAGAGTTTATCCTACATCTGCTAAAACCAGCAATAAGTGACCAGTCTCATTTCTGATTGTAACACATATGTTACATATCTGTATGTATGAACATGTAGATATGTTCATCTCTGCTGGAGAGAATGAGATAAAATCAAAGGACGGTGAGGCTAACTTGTGTTTACCAAAGTACCCATGTTACAGTAGCTGGCTTACCAGCTGGTCAAGATAAGGTTATTCCCTGGAATAGGATAGCTGCTCTGATCTTAAAACAATGATTTGCATAAGAAATATGGCATTTCTCACTCAGTGGTAGTGTGTATTGAAACCTTCTGAAAGGCAGTAACAGTGTGGGAAAAATAATAGCTCCAGGCTGTCTTTTGCTCCTGCGTCTGGGACCCTTCTGACTGTAATTTTAATTTTACTTTACATCAGAGAGCTGGAATAACCTCTTATTCAGGCAGAAGGTTCCTCTGTAGGTGCACTCTGTGTTCCAGTACTCCAAAAGATATGTTCAATTTGTAAAATACATCTTTTTTTAAACAGCACACAAGCTTACCAGGGATGCTGTTTGTAAAAGCAAGTTGCAAACAATTTATAGTCCCACAAGATATCTGATTCCATCCAGGTCTTAATAATTTTTCCTCTTTTTTAAACAAATACAGATGCAAAAGTTCACACTGACTTTAAGCAGTGCTTTCAAACCTCAGGTGTTTTATTTTCAATCAGACAGTTCTACTTCTCAGAGAAAAAATATGTGAATAAAGAGATGGGAAAATCTGAAAATTAATTTTGGTTCTAGCCATGACTACATCATAATTTCATAGATACAATGGTGTTTGAGGAAAGCAAAAATTAGGGAGTATATAGATAAATGAACAGGAATAATTATTTGCTGACCTTCCTACACTAACATTAGATTACCAGAAACTATATAAATAACAATTTTAGTGATGACATGGATATAAAATTCTCATTAAATGTAAAAATCTCAAATATTGTGCAAAACCAAAATAAAGCTCTTGGTTTATATGCTTTGTTTTATGAGTGTTTTAATTCCCATTATCTATGTATTTCTAAATACAAGTCAGACAAATAACCTTCCTTGAGCAGTGTTTGAGGTAGAAGGTATCAGCTTGCAAAGAATATCTTTGGTATATCATTGCTCCATAGATTCCATTCTTGAAATTTTCACTCTGTGGCAAAACTCTGAGGTTTATTCCTCTTCACAGAACCTGTAATCCTCTTCCAAAACTCATAGAATTAACACTATATGTGTGTAGTGAAGCCTTTATGATCAAGGTCCTTTTATAGTTAACTGCAGAGTGAAGAACATCTATGAATTTACTGAATCAAATTAATAACTTTTTATTTTCAATTTTCCTCTTTCTTTCCCTCTCTTTTTTTTCAAGATTTTTTTCTTTCCCTTTTTTCTTTTTCTTTTTCTTTTTTTTTTTTGTCATTTTTTCTTCTTTCTATTTTCTTTTTAGAAAAACAATAAAAAACAAATCCAGATGTCCTTCCGGCAATCAGACAGAGAAGCTAGTGATAGATTGAAATTTTATTGGATGGTTTTCTTCAGTCAGAAATTTATTTCTCATATTAGATGTCTTGACCTAAGATAAAAAGAGGCTATTCCAATGATTTTGTATTGTTGGGGTTTTCACCTAATAAGGACATGGGCACAGGGGAATAGTAGCCTAATATTTGGCTAAAGTAACTAGATTAAAAAAAAAAAGAATGAAAAGGTAGACAGTTATAAAAAAAAAGAAAAAATCTGTGATTGCAAAGTATAAAGTATAAAAAGTTGAGAAACTTAAAATGGCAGTGATTGCAATGATATAAATATGTAAACACAATTTGAAGTAGCTCTGTTTCAGAAAGAAACTTCATTTAATAATCTGATTGTTCTTCTGTGTTCTTCTCTTGGGGTTTTTTGTTATCTTATTTTTTTCCCGAGGAAATGGACTGGAGGGTAGACCTGTTTTTCCTGGGGAAGTGGACAGGAGGGTTGAAAAATGTTACAAAATTAGGAAAAAAACCCCAAAAATCAACAAAAACAAAACCAAAACACCCCAAAAAGGCAACAACAAAAGAAAAAAAACCACAACAAAAAACTCAAAACCAACAAAACAAAAAAACCCCAAAATCCCCAAACCAACAAAATACAAACATTACTTATTTCTTATTTTTGTATATCTACAAAATAGGGAAGGCTTTCAGGTCTTAAGTTCAACATTACAAATTACTGAAACATGGATTATATTTCTAAACACTATATACCTGGAAAGAAAACACAATGAACCCAGACAATGGGCTGTTTCACCCAGCATTCTTGATATCACAATTGAAATGTCCTTGGAGAGTAATAAAAATACTTTTTTGGTCATTGTGATGTTTTTATACTGCTCTATGACCAAATCATATAATGAATGGCATGCTAAAGCACTGTTTATTAATCTCCATCTCAAAACAGCAGATAGACTTCTGCTATAGAGTTTAGTGAGAGATCCTGGATGAAGATACTGTCAGAGCAACCATGTACAGGGAAGAAAGTGCTGTGTTCTGGTTCTTGGTTTTGGTAATAAAGAAAAACTAGAAGGAGCTTTCTGAATATTGTAAACCCCGTGGAATCTGCTCTGCTTACTGAAGGCATTGACTGTATCCATGCATAGAAATAGCAATGGGAAGCACAGTGTCAGACTATTTCTTTCAAACATTAGATTCCTGAGAACTAAAATATCCTGGATCAATTTACCCTATATTTAATTAATGTGCCACACAATAGGTTTGCTATCTTAAGAAGATTGTAAAAAAATAGCATTAGATTTAGTGCTTTCCACCTACATTAATTTAGCAAATTAATGACTTTGAAATAGCCCAAATCAGAAACACAGAGCTCTCAGAGACATTACTAAATTTGAGATTTTTTGTAATTGTTTAAAAAAGAATAAAAGAGAAATAAAGTCTGTTGGTGCAGAACATAGAGAAAACAAACAGTGCTGGAAAGTAATGAAAAAGTGTAGATTAATCAGCAACACTACAGACTTTTTAATCATCCTACTTATCAAGGACATTAAAAAAGCAGGCTGCACTAGTGTAAAAGAAGAAATACTAACTATTACAGAAATTAAAGTAACTTTCACTGCTTGGCAGCTGCATTCTGGGTGACAGTAGTAATCACAGAGTTTTGACCACTGTCTGAGTAAAGGTAGCAATCGCACAAGTTAGCAGCTGTAATTAATTAAATTCATACTTGACTGTTGGAGATAAGTAATAATTCTCTCACCCACAGGGCACAGATAAAATACTGTGAACCTGAAAATTTTAGGTTTTTAGAATATATGCTTAAGTTGATGGGAAAATAGTGTGTTTTATTTTTGAGATTTATGCAAAGTTAATTTATGTAATTATACTCCTGGTGCAGATTCCCTTCCATTTTAGGAGAAATTAACTTTCTGTGCCAGTATCCTCAAATGTCAGAAAGGGATGCATAATTTCTTAAAGGACATAAGGGAAGCAGACAGAGAGAAACTTCGCTTTGGCTGACGTGTTCAGATTTGTTATGGTATCTAAATTGAAAGGTAACTAAGACCAACAAATTTTTGTTGGTAAAATCATCAATATTATGAAATTTCAAGCTAACACAGGAGAAAGTCAAATCCCAAAAAACTTGCTTTGGCAGAGAATGATTTTTACCTTTATATCTAGATACCATTAAATAATTATTAGCCTTAAATGCTCAGTACTTTAATACTCAAATAGAGCAGAATAGCCATAGAATGCCTTGGGTTAAAAGGATCCTCAGATATCATCTATTTGCAACCCTGTTGCCATGGGCAGGGAGACATTCCACTAGATGAGATTGTGCAGAGCTTCAACATTTCAAGGGATGGGGCATCTACAACTTGTCTGGGCAACCTGTTCCAGTGTCTCATCACACTCAAAAGTTAAGATTTTCTTCCTAATATCTAATCTAAATCTTTCAGTTTATAGTCATTATGTCTTGTTCTATTACTACACTCCCTGATGAAAAGTCCCTTCCTGCCTTCCACAGTAGCTGTTTTGGGGCTGTGGTTTGGATTTGTGCCAGTAACAATGGTTTCACTCTTCTTGAGCAGTGCTTGCACAGAGCCATTCCATCCCACCAACAATGGGCTGGGCCTGCCCATGGGAAGTGGTGGATGAATTCTTTCTTTTTCTTTGCTTCCATGTATGCCTTTTTTCTACCTGTTAAACTATCCCTACCTCAACCCACTTTGAGTTTTCTCACTTTTTCACTCCTCATTTTCTCCTCTGTCTCACTGGAGGCTGTGTGAGGCTGAATTGTTTGCCAGGGTAAAACCACAATACTATAAAAAGTAATTTAATCAAAATAGTCTTGCATTTATCCCAGTGCCTTCCAGCGGACCAAAATACAGGCATGGTAAAAGTAGCTTAGGTTAAATAAGATAATTTACTGTTTCACCAAGGAGTTTCTTTTAACAGCAAATCCCTCAGTGTTTAAAGAAAAGAAAAAGCTGCCTTAAAATATTTCTCAGTTCTCTTGTGAATTTGCAAATCTGTGTTCTGCCTATGGTTCTTGTTTTGCCTTTCTCCATTTATGTCTAAAAGATTTAATCCCCAGTGTACCAATTTACTGTTACCTGCTGGGGCAAACTGTGGAGTGCCTGAGGGTTGCAGTTTCTAATCAACCATGTCAGGGGATCTCTTGGACCACTTCACTCCCCTTCACTGCTGTCTGTGAGGTCTGATTTTTTTGCATGGAAGGCAAGGGAAGAAGAGGAAGGGAACAAAAAGAGAAGGAAAGCAGTGAAGGGAATCTGGTTGCTGCTAGGATACATTCATATTCAGAAAGTGCTCCAGGGAACAGGTGCCAAGAAATGTTCACAGCCATAATCCAAGAATTTCTGAAGCTTTTGTCCTGGGTGGTCTTTAGTGGGGAGAGGCAGTTTGATGCTTCCTTGGTTTGCTGAATTTTCAGCATTTCTATTGTTTTTGTATGCTGTCTTATCTGATTATTTTTCACTATATTTATGTAAACTTCAGGACTGGATTCTTACTTTATCTTTCTTTCTAGCACTATGCAAATAAAGTCATCAGTTCAGAAAGGATGACATAGAAATCAGGAATAAAAGCAGAGAAGATAATATTATAATTTTAAATCTTAATAATAATGTTCATGAGTTTTCATTCATTCATAATATCTCTGCAAGATCTGTCACTGTTGTATTACACAAATCTGAAGTTTAAGAAGGTACACTAAGGACAGAATCTGAGAAATTTTCAATATAAAATAAATAATCTTTTGGCAGATGACCATAAAACAGGATAAGACAATCTGTGCAGAGACTGGCAGTTTAGGTTTTGTACCTCAAATTCACAGCCCTATTTTATTCCAGCCTACTTCTGTTATGTGCAAGCTGTAGATGTCCAAAACAAGTACCAAGTGCTTGAATAATGCTTTAAAGCATGATGTTTCATTCTTACATAGCTGCAAATTTACAAACAAGGTAAATGGAACTTCTCTAAACTTAAGCAGACAAATTTGCCTTTAGGCAATAGGCAATTTAATCTTATACAGCTAGTTTTTCCCAATATCACACAGGATTTTGTCAAAGATGTGCCTTCCCAACCATACACATTGGTTTATGTGATTCTACAATAAATGGAAATTATTGAACTGTTTTTGAATTAGGATTTTTATATGGTGTTGTATAGAATTTGAATTAGACCTGGTTATAATTAGGAAAGGCTCCTTGGAAAGAAAGATATCCTCATAACATTAGTAGGATTAGTAGGCATAATAATAATAATAGTAATATAGCTTTAAAAAAATCTCTAATTGAATTAAACCCCTGAAGTACCTCTAAAATTGAACACTGCCACCAAATATCAGAAAAAGAGTTTGGATGGTGAAACTAAAACAACTTCCCAGTTTGCACATTCTATTCTTTGAGATACTCTGACTACTATTCAGCCTATTCTACAGCCAGGTGAAAAGCAGATGGCATTGCAGTGAAAACAGGGTGTATGCACCTCAGTTTTGTGTACAATATTGTGCACAATGTCATGCATTTTATATGAGTATGTGTGCCACAATACCTATAGTATAGATTTTGTCCTTCCTTCAACAGGTATATTCCCAAATTTACCTTTTCCACTGCTGTATAGACACCCCCATTCAGGCTTTGCTAGGGTCCAGTCACAACAGTCTGGAACTAAAAATATGCCATTTCATCTTACTTCCCAGATAATTTGCCAAGACAACTAGCAGAGTTTAAACTTGCTCAGGTTTCCATATCAGTGAACAGATGGTGTAAATCCACCCTGAGATGCAGAACCTGCATCGTCCCTCTTTCTCAGAGAGCTTATTGCATATTAGTTTCTATGGAAGGAGACTCTATAGCTAAGGGCACACTGTGATAGGCACTGTATAAGCATCACAAATTGAGAGCGTTTGTCCAGGGAGCTTAAATTTAAGTTTGAAATGAGAGACAGCAGGTGGATAAGACAGATGGAGAGGAAACAGAGAAATAGCAGTAAGACAGCTGTAACCAGTGCAATAAGCAGTGGTCACACCAGCTGGCTAATCACTGACAAGTGGTTTCTATCATTGCCACAAAGACAAGCTCAAAGGAAGGATTTAAAGTAGAAGTGAGGATTTTTGAAAGTTGTTTCCACACAGACGTGGGAACGGGAAAAAATGACATTGTTTGTGTGAAAAATACAATAAACAGGCAATCAGAAGCCAGGATTCCAACCAGAATGGCAGTGGAAATCTTCACCCTTAATGTGTATACACAACTGCAGATGAGGTGGTAATAATCCTTGGAGGTTTTAAAAGTGACAGGATCTTGCTTAAAATGAGATCTTCAATAAGGAGGATTAGTGTTAGCTCTTTGAAGCAGTGAACACCACAGTGATGTGTATAAACCCACCTAGAAATTAGATTTGTTGAAGAAAGACAAGTTTAAATATGACTAAGAAAGAGGAGGCAAAATTTCCTTGCTTACAGATATACATAAAGAACTCAGCTGCACCAATTTCAATAGAGATTGGGAGTCTGAATGGGACTTGGAAATGGATGTTGATGATTGGCATGTCTGCATTTTCACCTCAAAAATAAAAGTCAGAAGGCTTTTTCCTGTTGCAACTCATGGACCTCTGTGGACTTCCAATGTTCCCCATACAGAGGATTTGTGTAGAGTCCTGATGTCTGATGTCCCACAGAGATGGATGGCTCTGTCACTAGGGAAACTTCACCCTCTCTTTCTATCAGCATCCAAAAATCATCGATCGTTAAGAACTTATTTGGAGCATGTTTTCTATTTAAGAGCACAGCTTTTCAGTTTTGGTACTTTATGCTCATCTCTGAATCTTGCATCTCTCTCTGTGCATCTCTCTCCTCTCCACAGATGGTTTCAACAGCTTGAGCTCGCCCCTTTGCAGATGATGCCAGATGCCAGATGCTCCCTCTCTAACAGGCAGCTCAATTCCCTTTCGCCCACGTACACAGAAACAGGTGATATCAGGTGCCCTGGTATCAGCTCCAGGTCTCAGCAAAGTGAGTGCCAGCACACACACACACACACAAGATCTGCATATAGAGCTGCATATAGTGAACAGATGAAGCCAGATATGTTTTCAGGAGTTACAACTTGCTGGAAGAACTTCGTCTTTCAGTGGCGCCTCCAATGTCTAATCAATATTTACTCTTCTCTTTGCAACTATTTATTCTCCTTTGTAAATCAACTGTAAATCAATTGAAATTTAATAGTTGAGATTTAAGGGGCTAGTATAAGGTAGTTTGGTTTTTATAGGTACGTCGCAGATTTGGAATGCAGTCATTTATAAGGTAAATATTTATTCCATTTATCTCTGGATCTCAATAAATTCTGGATTCAACAGTTACTGGAAAACTAATGAAACAACCTTTTATTTTGATGGAACAAATTGTGTAGATACAATATTCTCTGGGGGGAAAAAAGTGTATATATATATATATATATATATATATATATATATATAACCCACAAAAGTTGTAAAAAAATTTTATGGTCTACTTCAGGAATGGTACAAAGTTTAATATTTTATTTCTAACTGACATTTAGTGCCCCTTAAAACGTATCTGCATCATATCTACTCTTGTTATTAAAAAACATGTATGAATGTAAGTGAAGGGTGCTAAGGAATGATATTCCTCTGCTGAAAAATTGTTTATTTTATATCCTTTAAACATTTTGCAGATGTCAAACTGTTGATGACACTTTTTCTCAAACTTGTAGGCAGAGACAAGTGATACTCTGAAACATATTAAATGACCACATTGGTTATTTTGTCATCTTTTTCCACCTTGTTCTGTAGGTGGTCCTATTTCTTCCCAGGTTTAGCTATACAGAAAAATGCAAAGAGTTAGCTCTGGAGGCTAGGCTACATTGTAAGGGTCTAAGCATGAACTTAAGATTGCAGGACTGAGGATATTATGTTCTGATATTAAAAGCTTTAAGTGACCCAAATCTATGGCTGGGATAGCTGATTATATGACTCAGCTGGCACTCACAGAATACATAAAATTCTAGAGGTCTGTAGAAAAATACTTTAAAGTTTTTAGAGTTTCTGTGCTTTTTAAAGTCAGTTCCTGGACATCAGACTTGCTATGGTCTATAATGAGTAATTAACTCTGTATTAGTATCCCAGAAAACAGAAATTAGTCAAATAAAACCAGAGAAATATTTTATCAAATTTTATCAAAAATTTGCTAATGTTCTGTGAAAGTTCTTGAAGATAATACTTATAATTCAATATGGAGAGATATCAAGAAGATGTTTAATATTCCCTGGCTTTGGTAAGAAAGTGTTTTTTAAGTCTTTCCAGCATTCTAGACAATCTGTAATATTATGAGAGTGCTAGTCTTAGAAGAGCAGCAGGTGACCCACTCCTTCCATGGGTCAAGCCAGAAGAGTGCTCCAGCACAGACTTCCCACAGGGTCACAGTCCTCTCTGAGCACCTGCTTGTTCTGGTCTGGGTTCCTCCACAGGCTGGAGGTGGATTTCTGCTCCTCCTGGACCTCCATGGGCTGCAGGAGCATAACTGATCTCACTGTGGTCCTCACCACAGGCTGCAGGGTAGTCTCTGCTCCAGCACCGGGATCACCTCCTCTGCCTCTGTCCTCACTGACCTTGCTGTCTGCAGAGCTATTTCTCTCACATATTCTGACTCCTCTCTTCTCCAGCTGCAACTGCTGCTGCACAGAGGGCTTTTATTTCTATGGAATCTAGGCCTGTAGACCTCTCACTACTGAAACATTTCCATGTAAACACATTATGGTCTGTAAAAGTCGCTAGAAAGAAGTGCCTTCGGAATACAAAAAGTAATACTGAGGCAGATGAAATAAAATGATAGAGAAAGAAATAATATTACAGTGGCAAAGAACAGATAAAAACTTAAGGCTGGTCCAAATCAAAATAGTACATTCCTAATGTGACTGCCCAAATGACTGTTGGTTTTCAATCTTCTTGCTTTATGGCAGCAGTCATTTCAATATCATACCTCTGCAAATGCAGTAAAAGTACCCAGTGCAGGAAAGTGGTATTCTCAGATGTTTCACCAAACCATGAAGGAACTATCTGGGATACATCTAATTGGTACTCTTGAACTTAGATAAAAAGATATCTAAAAGTTACACAATGTTTGAATTAAGTCTGCCTCTTTCAGGGGAAAGTATTGATTTACAAGTGTCCTAGGGCTTTCTTGAATGCTTTGGAAGGTCCAAGCACACAGCTGGTTAGGCATATCATCAGAGACTTTATGCTATATATATATATTTTGAACACATAGGGAATGCCTACCTCTAGATTTGATGTGCTTTTGCAGACCACTTGAAGATATATTTCACTATGTCAGACCTTTAACATGCAATTTATGGGATATCTTTGAGAGCTTTTTTGTTCTAGTTATTTTGATCTATACAGTAAGGTTGTAGTGAGCACAGAAACACTTCAAGTCCTTGTCTTAGCACTGGGATATTCAAAACAGAGCATCTTCCTGACAGAGATTATAGACTCCACTAAGTCTTTTTCAACAAAATAGCATCTTCAATAGCAAAAATTAACTCATCTCTAAATCCTTCTTCACATTAGATTCCAGGACCAAATGATTCAGATTACAGTTTAAATGTCTGGATTCTTTAATCTATTGCACAAACATCAAATTCAAAAATATTACACAGAATCATCTCTCCTTGGATGAGTGAAACTTATCAGTGTTGTTCCCCATGAGGTTTTGAAAACAGCTATTTCACTGCCTGATAGAATGAAAGTCTACAGAAATGATCTGAAGGGTAATCATTGACTTAATGGCAAAAATAAAGACCCTTGATCACTGGAGACATTTTAAAGCAGGCTGGATTGTTGACTTCCTTTCTTGTTCCAAAATAGCTTAGATCTCAATTTAATAAATTCACATCCTGCAAGTGAACCTACTTCTCAAAATGCTAAAACTGTGTCAAGGGACTTGGTAAAGTTTTGTTACTATTGATGAAGCTTTTATTTGTAAATCACCAACCTGAGGGTATTGTAGCTCAATAAAGATTGAATTTATTTTCTCAGTTTTTTGATGGTTTTTCAATTACTAGAATATTAGACATGGTAGTGGTTTGTCATAACTACTCTATATACTCACAGTTGAGGAATACATTCAGTGCAGGAAGCTCCAGGTGCAAACTGAAAGCTGAGCTCTGGGTGGGCAGGAGCCCCAGGCAAGAGGCTGGGAACTTTCCTGTGCTTGGACTGTTAGGGCATAAAAGCCCAGGGATTCCTTTGTTCTGGGTCCCTCCTTGCAGGCACCATCTTGAGCTGTTGTTCTTTTATTAAATTATTGCACCATGATTACATTATTTTAAGGATCTGGATGTCTGAAACTCCTATGGGAAAGCTGGAGTCCAGCTGGTGAGGAAATCTGACTGTGTGAGTGTGGGGGTGTGGCTGCAGAGGGGCTTCTGTCCCAGCTCAGGTGGTGTGAATGGGACTGCCAGAGTGGCTCCTGGATGGCCAGACATGGAAGTTTCCTTAACACTCACCACATATGACACTCTTTGGATATTTAGAAAAATTATACAAGATGTGAGTCTTCTTGGAAGCTGTGGATATATAAGACCTTGCTCTTAGCTACTCATTATGTGAGATAAATATCTTTAACCAGCAGTAAATCCAAGCAAACTTAATAGCACAGATGTTGGTAATTTCGTAAAAACTGCAGGCAAATATTCAAGGACTCATAATCACCATCGTGTAACTACTAAAACTTGGAAATGAGGATATGCAGAAGAAAGAGGAGACAATGGGAAGTAATTATAATAACCTATGAGAAAACAGACAGTGGAGAAATGTTGCAAAGGTGGGCTGCTGTCCACAAAAAGGATACAGATAAAATCCAGCGGATAAACAATTATGTTGTTGTGACAGAGATATTATCATGGTGCGGGAAAGAGAACTGTATCTATATCCCTTGGGTTAATGATTTAGTGTAAATTTTCACAGGCAGTTATGGTCTGATACATTTGATTTGAGATGGTTTTGCTGACTTTACCGAAATTCAGTGTATATAAACACAGAAAAAGTAATTTTTCTCGATGACCTTTACATTATTTGCTCCCACGTGTTTTCCCTCTTTTAGACTCAGTCCATTTTGGAGTAGTTTTGCTTAGCTTTTAGTCATTAGCAGACCTGTGCCAGAGTCAGAGCCTGTCTAGAGAGGAAAATCAGCAAAGTACTTAGAACAAGGACAGTGTCTAGAATCTGTTTATGAGTATGACAGTGCAACTTCCTTTAACTTATACTCTTCTTGGTCAACAGGTTGGCTGAAAAGCTCTAAATTGCAGTATTGACTTATTGAAATTGGAGCAACTGACTAAGGTTTATGTCAAAAGGTAACACTGCAAAAGAAAGCTCTGTTCTCTGTACAACTTTTTTCAAACCTTTTTCCTTAGGAACTCTGGCTAAAACTTGATGAAATGTCAAATCTTCACAGGTTTGCCCTTAATGAGCAAAACTTCAATTATACTTCAAGGCATTCTACCTCTTTGAGGCTTTTTTTCCCCCTTTCTTGAAACTCTCAGTCTCCAGCTGTTAAAGTGCTTCAGAGACCTGGGAGGTATTATTGATTTTCCTTTTCCAAAAAAAAAAAAAAGAAAAAAAAAGAGAAAAAGAAAAAAAAAACCCAAAAAAAGAAGCAAAATAAAGAAAAAGAAAAAAACTCCAAACCACTAACTCTAGGCAAGGTATGAATACTGGATTGCTTCATGTTTTGCTTCCAGCTTCTAATTTCTTTATGTCCTAAATCCAGATGACTCTTACTAATGTGTTTTCAGTACAAATATTTAAAATGTATAGATCCTAACATCCTTTCAATGTCACAGTTACATATCACAAACAGCAGTAATGAAGCTAAGGGGCTTATCCAGGTTTATACTCATACAGAGGAGAAGAGAGCATGTCCATGGTCCAGTTCACTGATTGCACAGATTTAAACATCTGTTTTATATATTTTCTCAAACTTAAATTACCTGATGACAATAATTGGGCAAATACAAGCTATTCTTTTATTCAATATAATACAGCATTATTTTTACCTTCTTACTATGTGACACACATAACTGTTAGCTATGAAAAGTTGTATGGTTTTTTAGAACATTTGAATTTTTTTTATCAATTTCAAAATTTAATATGTCTCTATTATATTGTATCACACATAAGAAAATCTCAAGTAAAAATTAAAGGCAACACAATTACAGTAACTTTTCTTTCCACATTGACTATATCTGTTTTTAAGGAAGACTTCTAACTGGCTTCTCAAAGTACTTCAAATTATCATCAAATGTCTTAGGAAATGCACAGAAACATTGACATTTGGTCTTACAGTTTTACAGTGATTAAAAATTTCAAATGTTAAAATGTATCTGAATTTAATTCAGAATTTAATACTTTTAGTATTTATCTTCCCATAAAGATGGGAAGATATGATCTGGGACATGTTTCTCACTAGAGCTACTTCCTGTGTAAGGAAAGAAATATAATGAAAACCACAACACAGCACTAAATCAGAAAAGATTGGTTAAGATTTAGTTGCATAACACAGAGTATTTAAATCCCACCAGTGAAAGAGAGTAAAGGACTCAAAACAGATGGAATTCCAACATATTTTCCATCAGAGTTAACTGGTGTCATATTTAATTACTGGTGAAGTATCTCAAAAACGTTGTATTTGCAGTATTAAATGTGAAATTTATTTAATGGCATCTGTGATTATAATCTATATTGTTAATACACCAGATAAACTGGCTGGGGGAAAGGACTATTCTTATCCTCCAGATAAGGAATATATAAATAGTCCATCCTCTTAGTGGCTGCAGTGTGACATGATGTGCGCAAGTCTTTTTAGCTCTAACTGGATTTGGAGATTTAGAGAAAAGCAGAGCAATTAGAAAACTACATTCGTAATTATCAGTTTTAGAAGATGATAGCTGTAAAGAAATGGGTTTTATGGGCTTAATAGGGACAGTATGGCAACTTATATAATTATTTCCTCACTTTCTGCAGACATGCTGTAAAAATTTTAATTTACCCATGCCAGAAAGGTGTTGAAAGAAGAAAATAAAAGGACTGTCATCATGCACAGCATGGTGTTCAGCTCTAAGTGTAACTAGGCATTGTCCAGCACAACTGCTGTAGTTATAAAGCTAACAGCCCCATGTAGAAAGTGTTTTCATCCCATTTAAATCCTCTCTGTCAACTGAGAGGATTTAAATGACAACACATTCTACTTTTGATGTTGATTTTGATTTAAAAACTCATTAAGAATTTTTGAAATGGTTCTCTTTCTTATTGAAAAAAATAAAAAAGGAAACCTTCTGTCTATTGTCTAATAAATTAGACTATGGACTCGCTCTTTGTAAAATATGTTATAAACAAAAGAAAGACACTTTTAATAATTCTTATCTAGCTTTATATATGTCTCAAAATTACAGTGGTTATTCTTTCAATATTACATTATTCAAGTTGTTTTCAGATGAATATGTATTACTCTTAACAAGCTTTACATACAAAGAAATGCTTAATTTTTAAGATTCCAGATCTCTAGTCCTATTGTGATGTCCTCTCACCAGACTGCAGGACAAGAGAAGGCAAATCTCTCTCTTAAAGTACAGCAGACCAGACATGAACTTCAGGTACTGTTCAGTTGTCCATCATTTCAATAAGCAGTCTGCCGTGTCAATTAGTCTAATGCAAGCAAGGTAGCTCTAAGTTTACTATCAATATTTTGTCTCTGTGGGCTTTTTAAGTTAAAAGGCACTAACTGCAGACATTAAAAAGAAGAAAAAAAAATCATTTCCCTGCTGCAGAAAACTAGAGAAATTTCTTCAGGGTCTCAGCTGGTGTTTGCTTTCTCAGAGTTGGATACAAGCATGCTACACAAGGGATGATTTTCAAGGATTTTTTTCTTAGACATGACACAGAAACAGTCCTGTACTTTGGTAGAAACTGTTGCATATTTTTCTCTTTAGAATGTTAGGTCATTTATGCGGGTTTCTCTCTATATATTCTAATCTTTATCATCTGTTATCAGAAAAAAAAAGAGTGTGTTCAATACAATAAGATAAAAAGAGAAATAGCATTCCATAAATAGCAAAAGTTTTTTCTGATAAAAACTGAAGAGGCTTCTAAGGTATATTACAAACCTTTGCTTATCAGGGTTGGAAATGAGACATTCCTAAAAACTAAAACTGAAAAACTCCTCAGGAGAAAAAGGAACCAAAAGTTTGGACAAAACAAGAAGAGATACAAGATTCCCAGAACATTGTTTGGCTTGACCTGTACATACTACCCTGCTATAAAATTTGGTTGAAGTAGAGCTAAGGTAATGAGTTTTTCAGGAAGTGTGGAGTCTAGAAGACTTCTCTTGTATTGTGTCTTCCAAAACTCCTGTCAGGCAAAATACTTGTCAAAGAGGAAAGAATCTGTGGTTTTAAGTTTAAGCTTTTATTATTGTTATTGGTTATATTTATTTATTTATTTATTTATTTATTTGTGTGTTTGTTTGTTTGTTTGTTTAGGTTTGGTTGGGTTTTGGTAGTTTTTCTTTTTGTGGTCTGAGGTTTTGGGAAAGTTTTTTATTTTCTTGTAGCTTCATAAACATATACATCCTTCAACTTCTCTAATTTAAGCAGTTGGAAGGTAATTACAAAAGCAAAGCCCAAAGAATAATTCCTCACATTTATACCTGCTTTGTTTATTAAATTCCCAGAAAATCCTGTGTAAAGGTGAATCCTCACTGATTGCAGGTTCTAATTTTTTTGGTGATTTTTCAAATAATTAAAGCCAGCTGGAAATGCAAATTAAGCATTAGGTTAACATTAATATAAATTTCTCAGTCATAGTCAAGCTAATTGATATTCAACTAATAATGAGTTATAGCAACTTTGGTGCCAATTATTGTAAGGAATTAGCACACTGAGTTAGTCTTACAATAGAGGTAATTTTTCATGACTTCTGTTGAGCATAAGCAAAGCAATGTGTTTAGTCAGTTTTTAACATCTTCATTCATTATCTGGAAGAAAACAGAAGCAGCATAATAATTAAACTTATGTACATGCTTAAGCCTATTGTTAACATTTAGAAGGAAATTAAGGGAATAAAAAGTGATACAAAAGTAAAAGATACTGCTTTATATAAAATAATTGCTAATGTTAATATTCTTTTAAAATAATTTGAAGAATTAGTCAAAATTCAACTGTTAATGTAGAAGAGGAAACAGATTGGGACATAAAAAAGACCTGTCTTCATAAGAGAATTTAGAGAGGAAGGGACCTCAGGATATTTCTAGTCCAGCTCCCTGTTCAAATTAGGGTCAATTCTGAGAGCAAAACAGACTCATTAGAGTTGCGTCTAGTGTAACCTTGCTGATCAACAAAGACAGAAACAGTGCAGCCTCTTTGGGAAACCCATTAGTCACTCCTCATGATGAAAAGATTTTTCCTTAATTTCAGTCTGACACCCTCTTTTTCATAGTTGCTCTCATAGTCTCTTACTGTTAAAGTCTCCATCTCCCAACTCTCGAGGTTCAAGTCTCATCAAATCAGCTTTTTTAGCCTTCACCAACAGTAAATTGGCTCTGAGAAATATTGTCTTGTGACAGGAGGTAGACTTTGGTCAAGAGTAGAAATTCCTGAGCTGCTGCTCTTCCTAGCAATGGTAATGGCTGGACTTCTGCATCTAGGGCTAAGAATTTATTTCATTTGCAGGGCATTGTTACTTCATTTCCACTTTGTGTGGTGTCAGAGCAGAGAGCAGCGAACCTCACTTGCTACAAGCACGTCCTACTCCATGTTATGCAGCAGGGTGTGACATTTCTTAAAACCCTGTCATGCTTGTGAGCACTAGATTATGAACCAAAGTTAATCACAGGTGTAATGACCCTTCAGCTGCTCATCTCTCTGACCAAGCATTCCTTTTGCTCTTTAAAAGTAGGCTGTTTGGCAGTCACCTCTACCTGCTTTTGCAATGAGGTAGAAAAGAGAATACTTTTAACTGTCTCTCATCATTGGCATAGATTCTGCTGAAATTCCGGCTTCACGCCTGAAAAAACAGATCCAATAAAAGAAATTACTTGTGCCAAGTCAACAGTGCCCCCTATATTCCTCCAAAACACGGTGGGACAAAAAGTAGACATTCAACCTTGATTATTTATGCACAAATATTATATATTTTATTCTTATTCAACAGAAATTTTTTGCTAATTCAGTCCAAGTTAAATGAACTTTAAAATTACTTCAGAATGCTTTGCTTTTCCCCAGTTAGTCCTGTATTCATTTCCCCCCTGCCCCCTCAAATACTTTTAATTGTATTAAAGAAGAAATAACCCCAAAACTTTATAGTGTGTCAGATATGAGTGTTGCTCATGCTCTCTTAATTATTAGATTTCATTCTTTTTCTAGATGCAAAAGAACAATTCTGGTACAATGTTACTAACAGAAGTATCTTCTTTCAGTGATTCTGTTGGAGTATGTTTGTACCTGGAGAGACAGCAGTACACCAGTAGAAATTTTATGGAACTTCAGTGGAAATTTGTGAAAGTTGTGCTAATTTTATCCTAAAAGGGTGTGAAAGATGTTTCACACACAGATCAATGAACAATAAATTAAGGAAGTGACTCACTCTTATCTAGTTTATTAACGTATTCAGAATAACACAAGGAATTCAAATTCAACCAGAAGGTTATGACTAGTAAAATGGAAGGAAGGGATTACAAGCTCAGGGAAAAATATTTGCTTTAAGGAATTGAGAATATGTGAATAGTCAAGCATAAGATTGCCGAGTACCAAAACAAGTATCTAATATATATTAGTATTTTAAAAGAGATGTTCTGTAATGTATTTTTGAGAGGTAGTACTGCTATAAAGCTATATATTAGGAAGTTCAACACAGTATGAATAATTTTCTGTAGTTTAAGCCAGTTAAGGCTTCTTTGGCATAGAGATAGATTGGATATGATTTCTCCAGCTTTCTGCCTCAAATTTCTGATGTATGTGTTAATGAGTTTTGCTTAAATAAGGGTTTCATGACTGTGCCCATAGATATCATGTATTGACCAATCCATTCAAATTACTTTGTTTTCTGAAATTTCCCTGAGAAAATTAAATAACCATCAAAAGAACAGCACCATTTCCATCAATGCCTTTCTGCCTCTTAGGAGGATTGGAATTGGGTTATTCCAATGTCATTTCAATTCTTCTTTCTTTGTAAGACAACTATCCCAAACAATTTACTTAGAAAGTGAAATCTTCTTATTTCTTTAAATTGTCTTTCCACATTATGTTTCTGTCAAAAAATGATGATGTATATAAGCCATCAAACATGGCAAATTTTTTTTCATTAGGAAGCTTTTAATTTGTGTCTGTGCATTGTTTCATAATCTTCTTATATACAACCTCTAGGAATTGCAGGGAGATGAGAGGAGCACAGATCTCCTGCTTGCTTTTTATTTCTCTTCCTGAGATTTCACTACTACTTCCAGCACATTTAACTTAATCTTTTCAAAAAACAAATCTCCTCTTTTGTCTTTCTAAGCCTTATCTATCAAGCCAATTTTGAGAGTCTGGATATGAGTAATATAATGATATGAATTTTAAGATTTTATAAGCTATATGCAGAAGAAGAATACTAATGTGTCTTATTAGACACATTAGAAAACCAGTGCCATATTGATATTTCATATTCCAATGCCAAGATGGTTTATTGATTTTCCTAAACTTATGCCCAGAATGTATTAGAACCATAAAGGATCCCAAATATGAATAAATTGTTTTTATACAGTCAGAATTATAAAACAGTATATGGAGCAAATAAGCAAGCAGAAAGTTAAAATGACTTAAGAGTGTTAAACCATCCATAATGCATTTCTTAAGAAAATGCATTATGGATGGTTTAACATTTTCAATATTATTGTTTCAAAACAATATTAATGTTTATTTGTGATCTTATAACTATTTTAATGTATACAGTGCTCAGAATAATAGCTGTATTTTATGAATAAAAAAGGCCAAAACATATAAGAAAAAATTGTAAATTGCTAAATATGAAAATAGTAAATGTAGGGGATTTTTTTAAAAAAATATGCTCTCTGTGAAAAACCTCAGAGAAAAAAATGTATGATATGACTATACAGGTCATTAACCTATCCAGTTCTGAAATCTTACTGATTTTGTGTTCAAATAAAATAAGATATTTTTCTTCCCTTTTATGTACTATTCTGATTTTCTTTTTTTTATTAGCAGATAATCTAAAGAAAACATGCCCTTGGGAGTGGTAAAGTAAATTTACCCATTACTTTATAATGGAGATGCTCAAGGGGACTACAAAGATTTTCAGAACCAGTACACTATATTACAGAAACCTTAGGAAATGGTTTATGTTCGTATTTAAGTCTGTCTCTTTTTTTTTTTTAATTCCAAAAAGGCCTTTTATATATACTCTAGTTATCCTTTACTCAACTCTCATCAGGTCCCTGGTTTAAAAGTGTCCTACAAAAAGCACATGTACATTCATAAGGAATAAACAGCATTTAGAACAGGGACAATATTTTTTATTGCATTTATATTTCTTTGTAAGTTTGGGGTGTTTTATTGTTCAAGGAAATGAGAGGTTTATAGTGCAGGCTGGTTCAAGGCACAGTGCTGAAAGGCTCTGTGCATTAAGAACTGTGTACCTCTCTGCAGAATGCACTCCACTGCTGACTTACAGCACCTCAGCTGCTCTCATGCTGCTTGGGTACCCTTTTTACAGTGCCAAGGCTTTCAGATTTGTGTTGAGCTGGGTGGTGGGTTTTGAACTAGCAAGCTTTCCACTGAGGACTACAGTCAGATCACCAAAATAAATCCATGCTTTCTCTAACCTGGATGTAAAAGGAATGTAAACCAAGCAGTCCTTTCTTTGACTACTTCAGTGACCCTGACACTTACACTTTGATAACAAAGATGTGACTTCTGTACTTTCACACCTTCCTAAATGTCAGTCAAGTAGCTTCTGAATGAAGTTCCTAAATTTATTCTAAGTTATACAGCACTTGGGAGTCTTGCTTCTTTCTGTAAAGAAATGAATGTGTACATGGAAAATCTGTGATTCTAGATCTACATCTTAGATCCCATTCTCTATTTTCTTATGCCAGAAAAAAGCTTTTTTTTTTTTTGAACTACAGTGAGAAATCCTTGCTTCTTAGTGGAGGTTTAAGTGCTGTTAAAAGTCTCTGAGAGTAAAGTTATCTGGAGTTGAATGTGATAAGCAGGAGGAACTGGGAGAACTTGGCAATTCCAGGGTCATGAAATCCTTTGAAACTTAGAAATAATCATTGATTATTAGTATCACTATGTGACAAAGAAAAGTTTGACAGCAGGTAAATAGACAATCAGTTTTCATGTCCTCTTGTCCCACTTCAGCTCATACTGAAGATATTTGTGGAAAATTGAACTCTTCTTTTCTTTTGTAATAATCTCTTTAAAATCTGATTTCTGAATCTACTGGGTGTCTGAACCACATAAACTCAAATGACAGCCAGTATTTAACTATTCCAGATGAGAGGTTTCAGTTAATCAGAACACAACAACTTTTTCAGAATTTATAAACCATTCATACACAGATCAAAAAAATTCCTTCTACTCAAAAAGCATCCTACAATTTAGCTATTCTTGCTGTATACCTAATTTCAGTGAATCATACTGAGAAGACACATGGATAGGTGGAAAAAACCCCTATGTAAACGTTTTTTCCAGATCTGCAAGATTTGATTTCTAAACAAAAAAAAAAAATTCGAAAACAGATATGCATCCATGCAATAAACTCAGCAAAATGAAATTATAACCTCCCCTTCCAAAATTCAATATGGAGGTTAAAACTTTGTGTATGAGTTGTATGTATATGATCCATAATCTTTTTATTTATCTGCTCACCAAGGCATTATTTGACTATCTCTTTTGAGAATAGGATTAAATTTCCTGATTCCTCTTATTTTAGAAGACTCTAAGGTAGCCAATTGCAGAGCTCTGACTCAAACTCTCTTCAAGTCATGCAGCAGTTTATTTCTAGAATTCACTATAAAGCTTTCTCTGACACCTTAAATTGCATTCAGTTTAATTCTCTCAGAAACCTTTCAGTTTTTAATTGGTTCATCAGAAGAGTTTTGGTCATTTTTTCATGCTGTGTCACAACTCTTTTGTTGCTCCTAAGATTCAGCTTTAAAGAGGGAAGAGGGGAGGGAGAAATCTATTCATTCCAGATTATTTTGAGGGAAAGTCTCTTCACTCACATTTGTTGGTGAGTCGACAGACTAAGTTTTTCTCATTTAAAGCTAAAATATTCTTGTCTTTAGGGCTCTGTTCAGACAGTTTCCCGACACCAACTTGAGATTTGACATTTTGCTGGCACTCCAAGCTGCACACCAAGCCTGTGTGTTTGAGAGTTCCTGGCACTTCACTGTATGGATCAGTTCCTGTGCAATCTAACAGCATGGTGTAATCTTTTATGAAGTATTTCTGGTAGAGAAAATAATTGATTTACAGCACTAGATGCATTTTTCCCACTTCTTCTTTCCTGTGGGGCCTGAATGTCAAAGGCACTAATAAGAGATTCATGGATATTATGAATATCTTAATAGAGATGAACTAGAGTGTCTTTAATGCATTTTGTTTTCATCTGTGACCTTTAGAAACATAATTTAAAAGTAGATTGTTAAAAATAAATTTATAACGGTTCATTGTTAAAAAGTAAAAAATGAAATCTATAATGAAAAGAAATTCTAGATGCAAAGATTTACTAAAGCATTTGTTCAATTACGTGAATTTCCAAAACACAGAATTTCTTCCTGCTTTTAAGAAAAGGGGTGAACAATGCATCCTCAGATGTTGTTCTATTTGAGAGGTATTGAATTTAGCCAATTAAACTCCATAAAAGATATTTTATTGATTTTAAGGCAACTCTTGACACTATGAAAGCTATTAAAAACTTTACAGGATAACATATAATTCAATAAATTTTCACTTTAAAAACAATCCAATTAAGTATTACACTTGTATACAAATATTGAAAGATTGAAGTTTGAAAATGAAAGGTTTTTCTCTAGTCTCCTAACCTGTAATGTCAATACTTCAGGTTCTGCAAGCTACTTGAAAATATCTACAGAGCTAATTCTTTTGTATATATGTAATTAAAAATTTTCCTTTAACCCTTTCACAGTATTAAATGAGAAACATACAATTCAACTTCACATATTATGCCTTTTTCTTAAATTGCTGCCAGTGATGAAGTTGCCATGGATGAATTTCCTCATGCTTTTGGTGCAGGCTATGTTGATACCACTGCTACTTGAAAGGACAAATATGTAGTCAAAAAAAATAGTTAAGCTCTTGCTGCAAACTAATAAATCAGTAATTTTGAAAATATTTAAATAGAATTGTCTTGCATAGCTGTTTTTCAGTAAACATACTGACTACATAATTTTGAAATCCACTGGGGAAATAGAAAAAGGCCATAAAACTTTCTCATAAATATATGTGGTTTTTCCCTATGAATTATAGAGATTAATTAATTAATTAAAACTCTTTTTTCCTATGTGCAAAAGAATTCTATGTTTACTAGATACATAGCTTTTTTTTTCATAGGGTCTGTGAAGGAAGTACTGTTTTTATGGGATGCTCCAAGTCACAATCATACTAGATCTGATTTATCCATTCAAGATCCCAATGCTTCCTATCCTAATCTCTTTCCAACACACTATATAGGATAGAAAAACTTTTTTAATGATCCAAGCAAAAAGCCTATTGAATATACCACCTGAGACACAGTAAGACCATATTAAGAGTTCATATGCTGGTATACAAGCATATGCACTGTTAAACAGCAAAAACAGAATTTAATTTAGTAGCATGGACATATACAGGCTTTTCAAACAAACCAAGATTCTCTTGTTGTATCACTTTGTTTCTAAGGTATTTTGTGTTTGAGAAAAGTCCTTAGATTAATGAATCCCGTGAGCCTTTTCATTTTACAAGGATCTGTATAGGGGGTTGGACTAAATGATCTGCAGAGGTCCCTTCCTAACCTCAATTATTCTATGATACTGATTCTGTGTTTCTCTGGATATCCTGTAGTCCTCAGAGCTGCCAATAGCCTCTGCAAGCACTTACATGGTAATCTCTTCTAAGAGACTTCTGGCAAGGTTCAACTGTGTATTCAGACAATCAACTAGCCCATCTATAACATGTGCCTGAAAATAAGATGGGTATCTAAGCTTCTATGATACTCACTAATGATTGAGTAGATGACATTGAGGCAGCCCACAAAACAACTTTGCTGTCCTTAAATTAGCAACCAGTGGAAAGTACCATTATTGTGTAGACAGGAGTGTAGTGCCATTTGAACTATCCTAAGTTGTCTGCTGGCTGGTATGACAAAATATAAACAGCAGATCACTGTTTTGTGGATTGATAGCTAGAGGCCAAACTTAGATGTACCCAGTGCTCGGGACACTGAACCCCTCCACTGAGAAATTCAGATGTGTGAAAATAGACATTTAGTGCTATTTGTATTGCCATATTTGCCTCAGTCTCCTAGTGGAGCAAGTTTCAGATATCTCATGCCTTTGATATTTGTAATCCCTTTATACATGACCTGGGTTTCTTAGGGAGACTAGGTTCTCATGTGTGGGCAAGTAATTGCATTAGCTGAGTCAGTCCCTAGATTCCTTTAAATGTATGGTTTAAATCCACTGCCTATAAACCCAGTGTAAGTATTTAGAACACATTCAGACATAGTATAAAAACTAGGTGGTATACATAGTATAAAAACTAGGTAGGTGTCTGTCTCCCTAAACCCTGTGCATTTCAAACACTGCACACACCTAGATGTGATAAACTGACCTCAATATGTTGACATGTGGAACAGAGGGCTCCAACCTTCCTCCTGTCTTTCACAACCAACTCCTATGGATGCCCTTGGAGAAACACCTGATTGACAATGTTTCAATGACTCCATTAAGACACCTACGTTGTGGAACACACATTTGCTACATGGAAGTCTTTCTAACTAAGGAAAAAAGACCCATTCATATGTTCTCAAGAATACAAAAGAAATTGTGCATCTTTAACTGAAACATTATCTTCATTCATAGCCACCCAAAAATCTTGAAGGTTCACAAACACTAAGAAGTCACAGCTTAAATCTGTAGGGCTAGAATTTGATAAGACATAAGTATTGGATAAGACATAAGTATTTCCATTAAGAAAAAAAATCTGAACAAGTGATTTCTGTGACTCATCCTACAGTTCTGGCAATTTCTGTGATAATGTATTTATCAGTAAATAAATAAATTAATCTAGCATATCATCAACAAAAAATAATCTTCACTTTAGTTTATTTCATTTTCTTGAGGAAGCTTTTTTAATTTAAAAATGTAAATGGGTATTTTCTTCATTACTTATTATTCCTAAAGCAATAATAGTAAACAATCAATAAAGTTATAGGCCTAGGGGTGAAATGCTTTTGGTGTTTTGACAAATATGTATAATATGAAGAATTTACATTGTTGAATCCACAATATTTTCTACCAACAAAAAGAAAACCAACTAAACAAGTAAAAATGAAACAAAAGAAATAAAAACCATAAACTCCTCTGTCACCCGTATTACCGTTTTTATTGTCTAATAGTTACTCCATTAGAGGAGTATGATTATCCAATGAAACAGCATTCACCAGTGAAAAAAATGTAAGCATTCCCAAGCTGAAGGAACTTGCATGTTATGATCATACATAGTTCAAATTTTTCATCCTATTGTGACAACTTCAAATGGAATCCTAAGCAGTACTGCATGGGAATTTTGAGTATTTTATATACATGGAAAGAGAGATAACAAATATTCAGACAAGTGTACTGATTTTCCTTTAATTTGTAATCATTTTTTCTTTGTTTTGGGTTTTAAGTTTATTTTACCAGCTCTATAGCATTTAGAGCATGTCTATTTTAGATATCCAATTCTCACTTCATAGTTACTGCCTTGGCCCATTTGGAAATGTCCAAAATACTGCCTTAAATTCACTAATTATCAGAATTACTCTGAGATGATTGAAAAAAATAATGTTTTCAATTAAAAAAAAAAAATTAAAAAACCCAAAACCAAACCAAAGCAAAGCACCAAATAAAACCAAAGAAAATATTAAGGATGCTTTACAGCATAGCCATCCAGAATGACAATACTGTTGGCTCAAAAGCGACCTTTCAGTTCAATGGAAGTTCTAAGCTACTTTCTGTATAAAAGCTGAGATGGACAAGACTGGCTTTCTGTTCAGATGAGAATAGGGGGTTCCTAAGATTACTGACAGGTCCTCTACCTTCATTAAATGAAGTCTTTTCAATTGTGTTTTTTAACTAGATTTGGTTAGAAGATAAATAGGCATCTGTTTCTTCATCTTGTGAACTGGTTCTGTAAAGGTTTTTTTTTCCATAGACTTAAAAAACTGGCACCAAAAGGATACATCATAAGTGAATAAAGTAAATGGAAACTCATCTGTGAAGGAGGCTACAAATTGGCATATTTCCTTTAAATTATGGGGATTAAAATGCGTCAACTTTACTAACTGTTTTGAAGCGCTTCTTTTTTAAGCTACTTATTCTCTATTTCATATAGTTGTTTGGTTTGGTTGGATTTTTTTTTTATTTATTTGCTTGGTTTTTTTCTTTTTTTCCCCCGAGTTTTCAGCAATGTGTTAATTATAATCTGGAATGCAAAATACTCATATGTGGCAGAATTTCATTGCGGTATTAATTAAAATGTTCTAAATTATGGATCAAGCCCCCACACTACTGGACCCTCTTATTTGTGTTAGTCAGCACCTTAAAGCCCAGGTGGGCTTGTCTCCTGCCAAAGATCAGATGTGTAAACTCTTTTAAGTTTTATTTAAATCTGCACAATGTCATTTTGGATATGTCTGAAGACTGGTTTTTAAGTGATCCACAGTTTGGTGTGTCAGCTTTTTGTGGCACAAGAAAATCTAGCTACAGGTTGCATAGCCTTAAAAATAGGATAGTTAATTGGACCGAGTTTCTCCAAATGACTTCTCCTTTTAATGTTTCCAATTAACATATGATTTTGTTTTCCTTCACAGAATAAAGTAGAGGAAGCAGGAGGGATCTAATCTGGGTTTATTAAGATACTCAGGCCAAATACTGAGTTGCTACCAACAACCACCTTTGCAGTGAACTCTGATGCATTTCCAATTCAGAACAACACAGGTTTTCATCCTTATGTGTTTTTGTAAACTGATATTTATGCTTCTGTGTGATGCAGTATAAAGCCACAGAGATTTTGCCATCCAGCTCCTGTAACTAAATGCATCCTTCTCAGCAGAACTGAAACGCACTTGGTATTTAAACCCTTGAAAATACAGTATATGAAAAAAATGAAATTAAGAACCTTGATTATTAATGCCAAATACTTAGTTGCTTACAATTAATTAGCACAGCTAATTAACAGACCATAATGAAATAGACAGGCAGGGTAGGTGCTTTCCTTTCTCAGTGTGGAGGCCAGGTAGTGAAGAAAGACTTAACAGCTACAACTTTAAATCTTCTATTCTCTTTTTTCTCTGCTGCCCTACTGAAGCACAGGCTTCAAATCTATTTCTGGCATCTCACCACACTTTATCTCTTTTTCTCCACTCACTCTGTTATAGTGAGTGTTACTGAGAAGTTTCAGAGGAGCCATAGGTGAACTGGCCTAAGAAAATGAGTGATTTCATTGGCATGGCAACAAAGTAAAAGATAAACTCATGATAGCTCTGAAAAATCTGTCCTTTACAGGAACAAACTGTCATGAAAGTACAACAAAATATTTTATGCCTACAAATTCTTCCTATTAATAGGTGAATACATGTTACAGAGCCAGTAGAGCCTAGATACCATTTTTTCAGTTGCTTGGGAAGGCAAATGCCATTATCACAAGTATTGATCCTTCCTCCTCTCCCTCTGATTTTTCATTCCAGAACACAATATCATATATCAAGGAATATCCCTTTGTTCAGTTATGGCCAACTGTCCAAGTTGCATTCCTTCCAAAAGTCTCACCCCCTGCCTACTTACTTTTGGGTTGGGAAGGGAGAAAAAGTAAGACTTCATGTTGTACAAGAATAATGCATCAAAAATACAAACCAAATCATACTATCAACACCAATTTAGCCACAAATACAAAGCACTGCAGAGTATGGGCTTCTGGGAAGAAAGGTGTCTTAATCCAAGCCAATCTCAGTACATTTACTAAATTAGAGCTTTAGCAAAGCCATATAGGAACAAGTGCTGACTATATGCTCATCCACAAATGAAAAACTTATGGAAATCATCACATCCATCCACAAATAGAAATCTTACTTGCAGCACTGAGAAGAAAAAAAAAAGCCCATTTGTTTTACCCATTTTAACAAGAAGATATATTCAAAGTTTCCATTTACAGTTTAATTTTACCTATTGCATCATCTTGCAGAAAAATTTCTTGATTTCTTGATCTTTGCAAGTAAATATTTTTCAGGAAAAAATTATACCAAATTGAATAAATGCTATGTGCTTTTAAAAGTTATGGAAATGTCTCAAAATCACACAAATAAGGAAATCAGGAAAAAAATATATATAGTTTTAATAAGTGTAGAAACTTATGTTCTGATTATAGAAACAGAAATAAATGCTTCATTACACAAATAACCTTAAACTTGGACCATGATGGATACTGCAACTAATTAAACTGTATGTTGAGGTAATATATTGCATTGGAAATGGAAACATTTAGAGGAAAAGGTCGGAAATGGATTGGGTAATAGGTAATGTAGTCCATCTTTTGAAAGAACGATAATGAAAAGGACTCATTGAGACAGATGAGGTTGTTGTGCAGAGTTTAGCATTTATATACAGACCAGCATAAATTTGTAGATGGGTTTTTTTTTAATTTGTTTCAGTGACTTGAATGGTATTACTCAGAAAAGCATGTAGGTGTATTTTTTACAGAAATACTTCCTAAAAAATTTTTGAGTCTATTCATTTTTAAAATATTTTTTAAAATGTTATTAAAAATAAAACACGAAAAAATAATTTATAACACTTATATATTAAATCACATTTCTTTCCAAAAACTTCTTTCAGTCTCCATTTTCTCTCTGAATACATTGCAATCTCACCTACTGTTTTGTTTTCTCACTTTTATGTTTTTTCTTTCAGATAGCATTTAATTACAGAATTATTAATTTTTAAGAAAGATCTGTTTAATTTATTTTTAATTAAAATAGAAAACTGGGAATATTTAAGAGATATGCAGACAAGGATAAAAGAATCCTAAATATTACACCTTTTGCTATGTAGGTAGACAGGTGCATATTAAGAACTTACAAGGAAAAGTAATAGAAAGGTAAAAGGAAAATAAGAAAATTAAATATATTTATCACGCCTCAAAAGCATCACAATCTCCAAATGTATTGAATCTGCATTTGATCTCACTTTAGAATTATATATCCTCATTTTCACAATCAAAATATATACAGTGGAAAGTGTTTATAACCTCTGAATATTGTACCTTTTTATCTAGATAAATAGCTCAGCATGCATTTGTATAAAACAACCTCCATTCTTGAGTACAAATTGCCCAGTCAGGGGTTAATTATGACAAATTTTTGATCCTTAACCAGATCCAAGGCATCTAGCATGACTGAATATCTGAATGGACTTTGGTGAATCACTGTATAGTATAAGAAAGAATGTTAGAACCTAGAACAGAATAAGGTAAATAAACTTCAACCTAGTTACTGAATGGAAGCATTTTCATAGAGATCTGCAGGTATCCAGGAAAATGAAGAATTAGGAAACTAAAAAACTACATGTTTTCAAATTATGTTAGTAGCACAAGAAATTCCAGAAATACTACAGTCATAAAATAAGTGAGATGGGGCAATATTTTATACAGTTATTAGGAAAGTGTAGAAATTAAAAGAACTAGAAATTTTCAATAAATAATTTATATATTTTGAAGGAAACAGGAATAAATCACAAAATTGATGAAGAACTTTATTTTCCTTTCATAAAGGAGTGTAATATTCTAATGGGAATTTATAGAGGATAAACAATCTTAAATCATTGGGTTTTGTTAACTTGAATATGGGACATATAAAAAAGCCAAATGAGAAGGTACGTGGCTTCCTAAAATGTATTTTCAATGAATGTTGATGTGTTGGAACCTACTGAGAGAATTGTTGGGCTCTTCTTTGTTCCTCCTCATGGAATTGAAGTAGCTTAAGCTCCTCTTAAAGAATTTGCCAAGCGAGTATGGAAGTACGGAAGGTAAAGGAATTAAGGGTCATGTAGGTGAAATGGTGCTGATGTTCTTTAGAGAGGGGAAAAAGAGGAGGATTGGATAAAATGATATTGTCACCTGTGCAATATTATTATAAAAAAGAGAACTAATATTGGCCAAGGAAGTCGTAAGTAGGCTGAGGAAAAAACACTGATCATGGTACAAAAAATTATTGTGGAAAGTGTTTTCAGTTCCTAAAATGTCAGTTATATAATTTGAAATCCTAATGGAAAATAGCATTTAAATGACAATACCTCTTTGGTTTGGGGGAATTATACCTTTTAAGTGCAATATATTTTACAATGAAGGAAAGGAATATTATTGGTAGATCAGCAATAATTATACAAAGTAAAGTAGTGTTTTCTTAAAATACATGTATGATAAGCTGAAGTTTCCTAATATCATTTAGTGGATACATGAAAAATATTTGTGTTATGTATTCTTTGCATAAAAAGAAATTATCGATAGATAACTACATATATATATATAGATATATATATATATATCTGAAAACAAAAGAGAATTCTTAAAGGACTAGTTACACGGGTATTGACTGTTCTTTATTTGCACTGACAATATGAGTTGACTTACATCAAGATAAAAGTAATACCAAAATGAAAAAAAAAAGATTAATTTCAAGGTACTGGTGTGTATCATCTTACTTTTGTTCAATGACATCTGAAGGCAGTTTCTAAGATGAAGTTAAATGACAATATATGGCCAGACAAGCAGCTGAACGTTCTCACTCTTTGGTCCCCTGCTAGTCATCAGCCATTGAAGATATTGATTACAAAGGAGAATGATGCATATTGCTAGCAAACCTGACAGCAGCATTTGAGCACATCATTCAGTACTGAATAACACAGAGCTACTTGTCAAAGCAGAAAATGTTTCTGCCCACAAGGTCTTGACAATTATTATCTTTTTCATGAATTTTAAGAACAGTGAATATCTTAAAGCTCTGTCAGGAATACTTTGGTGATACAAAACATGTTTAAGGATGCCATGTTTCTGACCACAGCAGCTTTCAGATAACATTAAGAATTGATTAAAGAAAATTTTCAGTCTTCATTATGCCATATTAATTTGTCTTTTGTAAGCCAACATAAAGAAAACTACTTAGAAATAGCCTTATTTAATGTCCAGTGGGTGTGTAATCCAATTAATGCTAGTCCCTGTCCTTTTCATAATGAAATGAGTTTTGCTTTCAATATAAGCAATAGCTTATTTCTTCAGAAGGTTTTTTAATGTCAGTTTCTTAATTGCCATTTACTCTTGCTATTATTCTATTATCAGGAGATGCAAATAAAACAAACTGCTCTCTGCATTGTTTCACTCTGAGGCAAAAAAGAAAGTATTCAAGACACACAATGTGGCACTCAGAGCATTGTAGAACTACTTGACCCTGCATATCATCTTAGCATTGTTTCAGATACCTTATATCAGGGTAAGGTTAGCAGGTTAACAATACATCACCACTACTTCAGTTTTTAATGAACAAAAAACCACTTTCCAACATCTAATGGAGCTCTTTCTTTTCTCTTTCCAAAACATATGCAATTCATGATCACTTTGACTATTGACTTATTTACTGCATTAAAAACAAAAAGTGAAACTAACCTCTTAGCATCCTGATTTTTTTTAAAAACCTTCTCATTTTAAAGGAGAGAAAAGAGCTTTATTTCTATTGCATGACAACTTTTTTCAAAAATAGTCTTGCATCAAACAAATTTTCATTAAACTCCTTAACTAGGTAAGTTTTTCATGGCTTCTGTTTTACAAAACAGAGGTGACGGTAGAGAGGAAAATGTTATTTGTTGACCATTCTTTTTGTTTTTTTGTGATAAAAATTTATCCACCAAAAAAAAGAAAAGAGGTAAAAAATAGTTAATTGTTTGAGAAATAGACATTGTGCATCCCCTACTATAATGCACTATTCAGAAATTATGTATTGGGGCTAAAGAAAAAAAAAAGAAGAAAAAGAAAAAAAAATAGTTTTAGGAACCTGGCAAAACTTCAAGTAATAGAAATAAATGTTATATAAATTAACACGGTGATTATGCAAGGTATTTACCTCAAGTTAATAGCTTCCTTTTTTTCCTCTTTCACTCATCATGCAACCAGAGCATGTCCCAGAAGAAAACCAGGTGAAAAACAACATCAGAAACAATCTAGCATGTAGGTGGCTTATTCCTAATAATATAGACATTTAATTTTCTGTGAAAATGAAGAATCCAGTAGTTACTGGAAAATTTGTCTTTTTAATGAGTCATACACGATCTGTACCTTGGAGAAATTAATTCAGATATCTTAAGTTCAAAATACTTTCTGACACTATTGTAGCAAGCCTGTATTTTGCTTTCTTTCTTGAAGACATTTGTGGAAAGGATCTACAGTGGTGTCTCTTCAGAATAAAAGATACACTGATCAGACAGTGTTATGTCTCTTAGTAAGGTATTGACTCTAACATCTCAAAGAGATAAGTATGAAAAAGCTAATGAAACATAGCTACTTCTACTACCAAAATTTCAAATACATAACAAGACTTCCTTCTTCAAACTGACTTTTTTTCCCTAAAGTTAATTAGTAGTTGGGAAGCCACAAAACATATCTATCTTATATTTATTATATAATTTGTTCTTTACATAGTGAAATGAATGTAAAATCTTTGCTTGACTTACCTTATTTGAGTGATCTAAACATTGAGCACAAAGATAAAAAAAATTCTTGGTGCAGTTTATTTAGCTTCAGAAAACAATCAGAAGTGTTCTGTTCAAAAGCTAAAATTAACTTCTTTAAAATAATATTGCGTGTTGTTTTCCCAAAGCTAACAGAGATATTAACCTTATTTAAAGCTCAAAACAAGTCCTTGTAAACTAAAAAATGGACAATGTGCTCCTGAAATTTTAAGAATAAAAATATTGTGATTTACATCATGAGAGCTTTACTTAATATTGTTATAGATAGTAAGGGAGGTTATAGAAGCAAAGTAGACAAGGACAGATCCTTCATATACTATGGTCTTTTCTTCTGATGTATCATTATCGTAAGAAAAATAATTGTATAAATTGTCTGCCAGATGAATTAATGTGTAAAGAGCCAATTTAATAAAAGCCCCCAGTGGCTCAAGAATTAAATCAAATAAAGGAATTTGTTCTACCTAAAAGTAAATTTATGAATAATACCTATTAGAGGCAATGAAATTAATTAACTTTAATGTTATGAGTGCAAAATAACTACCCATTGAAAAACAAGTCACTTTGAAACAGTAAGACTAGTTACACATTTGAAATTTTGATATGAAAAGTAGTTCAATACCATAGATATGTCCTTGCAGTAGCCATATTAATGGTTCAAGGCAGAGAAGGTTATTGTTTTATCATATGTCTGGATCTTTTCTGGTGGTTGAAGACTACAAATGGTAGGCCAATAAAAGCAATGTCTTCTAAGAAGATGTAGTGATGAATAGCTCTGGACATGCTCAAGTGTCTCAACATCCTTTCCAAACTGAGGGGCCAGAGCTGGACACAGCACTCCAGGTGTGGCCTCACCAGTGCCGAGTACAGGGGAAGGGTGACCTCCCTGCTCCTGCTGGCCACACTGTTCCTGACACAGGCCAGGACACCATTGGCCTTCTTGGCCACCAGGGCACACTGCTGGCTCATGCCCAGCTGGCTGTCACCAGCACCCCCAGGTCCCTTTCTGCCTGGGCACTGTCACACCATCCCCAGCCTATAATGCTGTAGGGGGTTATTGTGGCCAAAATGCAGGACTCGGCACTTGGACTCATTAAACTGCATCTTACTGGACTCTGCCCATCCATCCAGCTGTTCCAGGTCTCCCTGCAGAGCTCTCTGACCTTCCAACAGGTTGTCACACACCACACTGAAGCCCATGAAGGTCCACAGGGGAGCAGAGTTTCACCTGCAACCTCAGGACCCACACCAGAGCATGTGGATACTTAAAGGAGGCTGTGATCCCTGGGGAAGACCATGCTATGCCAGGCTCTAGGTAGAACCCATGGAGCTTTTGAGAGAGAAGCCCACTGTGGAGCAGGTGTGCTGGCAGGACTTGTGACACACAGGAGGCCCACGCTAAAGCAGCCTGAAAGACTGGATCCCATGAAATGAACCCACACCAGAGAAGTTTGTCAAGGAACCACACCGGAGAAGCTCATCAAGCTTCCCTCTTAAGTGAGGAACAGAGGAAAAGTGTGATGAGTCTTTCTCCTGAGGAGGAAGGAGATGAAGAGAAAACATGTGAGGAACTGACCACAGCCCTCATTCCTCATCCCCCTGGGCCGCTCAGGGGAGGAAGAGAATTTTAGAGTAAAGTAAAGCCCAGAAAAAAAGGAAAGGTGGGTTGCAGGTTTTTAAGATTTGTTTTTAGTTCTTGTTACCCTACTCTGATTTGATTTGTAAGAAATTAAACTAATTTCTCCAATTTAAGTCTGTTTTGCTTGTGATGGTATTTGCTGAGCGGTCTCTCCCAGTTCCTACTGCAATCCATGAGACTCTCTTTGTATTTTCTCTCCCTTGTCCAGCTGAGAAGTGGAGTGATAGAGCAAGTTTGGTGGGCACCCTGGTGTCCAGCCAGGGTCAGCCTACCCCAGTGCAATACATAAGTAGATTTACAACACTGTGCACAACTATATCTATTGATAAGTTATAGAAGACATTTCTGACCTTTTCTAATCATCCTCCAAATAATGCACTGAAACCAAGTTTATTTTGCAATACATCTAGGTAAACCTTGTGTTGTTGGAGCTATTTAAGTTCTCTGTGTTTTCTTTTATGAGAGCATTGTACCATTGTTTTTCATTGACAACATTTTTATCACATCTAGAAAGTTATGTGTTTTTTTCATCACAATTAATTACTATCAATTTAATAGCTTTACAGGCTTTGATAATTTTATTTTTTATCAAGAGTACACACTGAGTGCTAAAAAAGGTTGTAGAACTTATTTGCCATAAAATTAAAGACATTTGAAATCAACAAATTTTCAAGTTCATTGAACTGATAAAATTTCATGGAAAATACTTTCACACCTCTGAAAAAAAGCAGTATTGATTTTTAAAAGGTTTTGTGCTGTCTTCTTCATCATGAAACTATGAGATTATACTGTGAACAAATGAATATAAATGCAGACTTCTCTGTTACTGCTCAGGGATATAACATCACTGGTTTACTAGATGATTAGATATAAGATATAATTTTCTCTAATCTTGTGAAATATTTGAAGTGGAAGATTGTAATTTTTCACAGAAGCCTTTGGCAAAAAGCAGTGATAAAAGTCAGGTCTCCATTTATCTTGTATCAACAGTGGCAAACTGTCCTTTTCTTTTCAAGGAGCTAATTCACAGGAATTCATTTCTTGGAAATGTTACTGTCTTTTATTCTGGATTTCTAAGTACTCGATCTAAGTAGTGGTTCTTGAAGTTCAATGCTGCGTTGGAGATGGAGAATCAAGTGTATTGCAAAGTCTTACACTTTAGTATCTAAGTGTGTCTGCATGTAGGTATGTCTGTGCTTCAGAGTAAGGGTATGGAAAGATGTGGAATATATTACACATATGTGGCTCAGCTTCACTGCTATTGCTTCTAACAATGAGGACAATGGCAGAATGCACTGACATTTATTCAACTTTAGCACTTCTGTTACTTTCATATACTTGCCTTCCAGGAAATCTTTTTCAAAATAAAAAACAATGTGATTTTAAAGGTGCTAATGCCTCAGATATTCCACTCTTCAAGAATTTCTCCCCTCATGTATAAAGTGTTCTTCCACCCTTTATATTAATGTGTGTGTTTTCCCTGCAGAAAAATCAAATAATTTTAAATTGTTATGGGATCTGTGAAAGAATGCTAGAGAGAATCTCAAAGTGTAAGTGCAGTATTCCTCCTCCTCCTGTGTGCTGCAGTGCTGGGCTTGATGATGGCACCTGCTTAGCACAATGGGGAGATAAGATTCAGTGATATTTTACCAGGATTTTAGGGTTTTGGTAGGGACAGACTACACTGTCCCTAAAGACCTTGTGAAATGAAAGAGTAATATTATGTGAAACAGGGTGAGTGAAAGATTGTGATAATCAAGATTTACTCAACAAGATTTTATTTGGAGAAAAGTTGTGTACCCATGATCACTTGTAGGTTTAATTTTTGCACTTTAAGTGAAGAAGTATTACTGGAATTCTATCTAGAATTATTGTGTTAGGCATGATTTGTGGCAAGGCATTCTGTCTTCAACCCCAGTGGGCACCTAGAAAGTCTGTGTAATCATGTGAAATAATAATGAAAATGCATTGTTGTGTTGCATGGCTCAACTAATGCCATGACAATCAACGAGACCATGAAAGCTGTGTCTTAAAAAATTTTACAAAACAGGAAAATATTTTGTTTTCTTCTCATTTTTAAGCTCAGTTATCCATAACCCTGCACTCACTCTATAAAGACAAACTGAAGTTCTAACCTACTTATTTGATTAAAAGATGTAACAGCTTTTAGTGAAAATAGCTTACATTGCATTGTCAGGATTTGATGTAATTTTGATATATATGACATGTGGAGAAACTAGAACAAGGTAGAAAATGAAAGAGGTAACAGTGAAGCATTGTTATATTTATGATATAGAAAGCTAGTATGCTTTGAAATTTTTTCTCAATATTTAGCTATCCCACTGGAAAATCATGTTATTCTATGTGTCAGTTAATACTACATAGTAAATATTAACCGAATTGGTGGAGAAAGAATTATACTCAAGGACATTCCACAATATCAATTAATTGTAGTTTTTCTGGAAAAAGAGATGAAAATCAGGCTGGTTAGATAGATTTTTCAAGGATGAAATATGACTTTCTGATTAATTTTAACTTTTCAGACAAACAATAGTGTTCAAAGACTGTGTTTAGGGCAAATGAAACTCTGCAAAAATAAATTGTGCTCATTTTTTTCTTGAGGTTCTCGGGGTAGATATTTGACATTGTGTAATGAGGTCTGTATACAGTTCAGGTATTAGAATCACTGCACCTTTTTAGACCTAAAAGAAAAAGAAGCCCTGAGGGCCACACTTCTAATCTTAACAGGAATTCCAGTTAGTAGAGGTAAGAGGAAAAAAAGAAACAGATCCTTCTCTTCTGAAGTGACACAACTGAGTAATCCGAGTCAACACTTGAATGAAACTCCTCTAGGCAAAAAGATGAAGCTCTGGAAGAAGCACTAATGTTTTTCAATTACACTTTTGCAAAGGCCATCCAGTGGAAATGGATTGCAGAATAATACAGAGTGAGTCTGCTAACTGGAAATATTTCATCCTTCTTTGTATGGGGCAGTGCCAGTGTTTAGACCAAATGGTAATTTACATAAAATTAAGATATTTTTTCTTATTTTTGTGCAACATGTTTGTTCCCTTGGATGTGAACTTCATGTACTGAAGGGGAAATTCTTCACTCAAATTGTATGTCTATTCATGTCAATAATTCAAAACCTTTTAATAACTCAAACTCAAGTGCTTTTCCATTGGATTTAGAAAAAAGCCATCTTCACACTTCAACTGAGAATTAAAATAGAGTCATCTTCCTCCCAGAGGTGTCTTTTTCAAATTAAAAAAACATGAAACAAGAATAGGGACATGACAGGGGACACTTTGCCAATTATGTTTACCTGTGCAAATTTAGTGATTAATAATAGATTGGAATGCTTTGACTTTATTACTTTTGCTCTTTCAAATGAAATTAGATTTGCAGCATAAAGAAAGAAGCAGTCTGTTTTAACTTCAGCCCACATTGTTTGCAGACATTGTTCATAAAATAACCAGAGAGAATAAAACTGAATTTAGATGAAGAACAGGTGCATTAATAGAAACTCTGAATTTCTCTAAATTTTGCTGAAACATCTGCATAAGCCTTAGAAGAAATATATCCCTCCTGCTCCTGTGCAGGCTACTTGGCATAGCAGAAAACCCTCTGAGCTCTGCAGCCTTGCACTTCAGTCCCTAATGTGTGGCAGTGTGATGCCTCTGCAAAAGCCAGAGCAGCATGAATTTTGAACCAGCTGAGCCAGTGTCTGAGCTTATTTGAGCTCTGAGATTGCTGTGAGAACAACCAGCAAAGCCTGCAGATACCATGGCTACCAGCAGACAGTCAGCAGGTATAATTGGCTTCTCTGTACTGTAGAGCTTTATATGCTAGCTCATGTCAGTACAATATAGAATAAGCTCCAGGGCTCTAGCTGTATTAATTAGAGGGGGAAGGGAAATTCTAGCTGCTTCTACATACATACAGGAGACCCTTCTCCCCCATTACAGCTGAAGAAATAGATGCTAAAGTATTAGACCCTTTTCATAGGAATGACATTTAAATGAGGAGGACCATATTTTATATGAGCTGAGAAAGCAAGGCCTAAAACACAATCACCAACACGCTCTGAAAAAAAAAAATTGTCCTTGACACCTCAGTTCTGTTTTAAAATAAGAAATACTGAAGATACTCCTTCTAAGTTTTTCTTTTCAATTCTTCATATATATTTTTTTCAGTTTCAAATCATTGCTCAAACTTTACTTCCATCACCCTCAAAAGAAATCAAGCAAATCAAGTTGCTTTTTTCCCCCCTTTACACTTGTTTATTGGGTTTTTTGTTCGTTTTGGATTTTCTTTTGCAGAGGCAATTTTTTTAAGAAATAGACAAAACTTTTTTCCTTCCATTGGTATTATGCTTTTATCTGGGCTTTTTTTTTCCCTTTCACTTCATCCTTGTATCTTGTTTTTCTTATTTTTCACTATGCTTATTTGAAACTATTTCAAAATTTGTGACAAGGAACAGTAAGATAAATGTGTTTCTATTTTTTCTCCTATATCAAACTGATGGCAGTATTCTTACCTAAATAGTCTAAAAAAATCCAGCTATCAAATTACTAATAAGAATATTTATGTTTTGAAAAAACTATCTGTATCTACCATTATAGGAATCACTTAACATATATTGATCTTGCATTCTAATTCAACCCTGTCTCCATGAAAAAATAACCTGAGAATCACTTCAAATATAATATAATATAATAAATATAATATAATAAATATAATATAATATAATATAATATAATATAATATAATATAATATAAATACATGAAGTACATTTTTGGCAGTCATAAAATTTAAAAGCTATAGCTAAAACTCATTATCAAAATTAGTCTCAGCATTTCTCCTTTCTCTTGCCTGGAAGGGTGACCATTGGGAAAAAATAGTGTGCAATTTTTAATACCAATACATCTGGGAAATCAAAATTTCCATTCTGTAAGAAAATTATTCGATTTTGCTATAATTCCACTTGGATAAACTGTAACTCAGGATCTTTCTGCCGAGCAAGTTGATAAATTATTTAAAACCTAAATTCCCATTGTTTGAACATCCTTTTAAGGATAAAAATCAACATTCTTACTGAGTACTTTTCTCTCAGATAAGAAAAAAATATAAAAAAGAGAAAATATAAATGGACGTCACTTATTCTTCAGAGAATGGCTCTTAAGAGAAGTGCACCCTGAGAACTCTTTACTTGTGTGTATTTATACAGGATCCTTTCATATTCTTTTGAAACTGTTGAAGTTTTCCTCTGAAGTCTTACTTTGATTAGCAGTCTTCTGGTTTATGGTTCCCTCTTCAATAAAAACTCATGGGAATTTTTTTTTTAAATGGGGTTAAGTTAAGAAGGTTAAAAATCCTTTCTACATTTGTCTTATAACCAGGAGCTCGGTTTTGTTCCTTGTCACAACTCTTCAGAGTGTTGGTCTGTTTGCACCAGAAGACACTTGCTTTTAGCAGCCTCCTCCCATGGGTTTGTCAGTTTCTCATATTCAGTGTTTTAGAAGGAGGAGGTTTTCATTTACTGTAAAGCTTTTTATAGTACAGGATAATTCAATTTTTATTAAAAATACAGTGAATTCAAACACAGTAGAATACTGTATCTCCCAGAGGGACAGTAAGTGTGTTCTGTGGTGTTCAAACGCCACTAAATAATATTACAGTGCAACCATTGAACTAGTTGTTTGCAATCCAGGTGAGATTCTTACCCAGGTGAGTGGTGTTATTGACACACCTGAGGGACAGGATGCCATCCAGAGGGACCTGGACAAACTCAAGAAATAGCCAATGAAGTTTAATATGACCAAGTTCCTGGTGCTGCACCTGGGTCAGGACAACCCCCATTAGCAACAGAAACTGGGGGATGAACAGATTGAGAGCAGCCCTGCTGAGAAGGACTTGGAGGTGCTGGTCAGTGAGGGACTGGACATTTTAGAAGACCATGTAGTGACAGAACAAGAGGGAATGGATTTGAACTAAAAGGCAGTAGGTTTATATTAGATATTAGGAGGAAGTTGTTCACTGTGAGGGTGGTGAGGCACTGGAACAGGCTGCCCAGAGAAGTTGTGGCTGTCCCATCCCTAGGGGTATTAAGAGCCAGGCTGGAAGGACATGTGAGCAACCTGGTCTACTGAAAGGTGGTCTGTTCATGGCAGGGGGGGGTGGAACTAAATGGTCTTTAAAGCCTTTCCAACCTGAACCATGCTTTGAGTCTGTGATTCTATGATAAATACACTGCTGTAAAGCTTTCAGGTATACTATCTACAGATTATCTGTAAAATAGAATTTGGCTCACTATTTCTGATGGTTATACTACAGCTACCACCAGTAGTATGAGGAAAAAATTGCCTAAGTTCTCCATTTTACTATTCCTTCTCAGTTCTGTGTTACTGATTCTACATATTTTCTTCCTCTATTACATCAGTTTGTTTGATAGTGCAATTAACCTAGAAGTAAAGGTGATCTAAAGCAATTCAGAGAGATGTGACTGAATGCTCACCTCACTGCATACAAATAGGGTCAAGAAGGCGTTGTGTCTTTGGCTGTTTTTCCTCCTACAGTTCCTCTAACTACATCAGCATACAAATTCATTTTACCTGCAGGCAACTGGTTTATAGCATACGTTTATCTATAAACCTGGGCAGTGTATACCAAATGGTACAGAAAAACAAACAGCCAAGTCCAATCAATTTGCACGGGATAATGCTTCCCTGTTTCTGTTATGGTTCTTCTACAGGCTTTGTGTCGATAGATGTTGTGTGGCACAGGAACCATGCTGGCAGGATGGCTCCTGTGGAGTACTCCCATCCCATTCTCCAATGTTATGTTTTGCACACATAAACTGCCTGGGCAGAAAGAATGACTGTCAGTGAATATTTCTTCTTAAGTATTCTTTTCCTTCTATTTATTTTTTTTGCTTATTGTCACTTTTTTTACTGAGCACTTTTCTAACATGCTTTTCTACGAGCATGGCTTTTCCCTGAAAATAACAGTGTCTTTGACCTCTGCATTAGTGTCATGGGGATTATACAAAATCACTGAAATGTATAAATTTGTCAATTCTTGGTTAAATGCTCTGGAGTGTGAACATTTTATTAACTGAACCCCTGAGCGTATTATTATATTTACTTCCTTCACACACTGTTACCCTCCACTGATGAAAGAGTAATTTTGCATACATTTCATATAAAATAAAATACCATTGCCATCACTGAAATTCAACAGACTCTATGAAAAAATGCTAGAGATTTTTGTGGTTTTTGTCAGTGACTTTACTGCATTTAATTGTTATGCAATGGGAAGTTAAACTTCTCTACAAGATACCTTATGATAACACATATCTGTTTTAAATTTCTGACAGTTCTATTCTTACTTACACTCTTAGAAGTATGAATATTAATGATAACAGAAGGACAGATGAAAGCTCAAAACAGAACCAGTATTTCAAACCACAAAATTATTACTTTAAGGTGTATTTGAAGAAGGCCAAGACAAAGGTGATATGCAGACTAATCTCCTAAAATTATCTATAATAAGAAGTTTTCTGTCTCTGTATGTTAATCAAAGAAGAAGCAAAACCACTAAAAGTGAAGTAGGTTCAATTTTCTTAAGGAAAATTTCTGATTATTTATTCTCATGAGGAAGTATCTTAAATGAAAGTTACACTGAAAACTGGAACAGAATTAGACTTGATTTTAATAGCCTTTAGCCTATATATTTCATTCAATTTATATGTTTATTACTAACTTAACTTACCTATCCACTTTCAGTTGTCCTTATCTTCATAAATTGTAAAGAAATTGGCTCTCTCTGGTCCTTATATTTTCTGTGGCTCTTAAATTGAAAAGGAAAGTAGAAACTGGAAGAATGGCTACAGTGCAGGTATAACTCAGTAGAGAAGGAAACCATTACAATAAACATGTGTCTATTGTCATTTGAGAGGTCTCTCTTTTTTTAAAATCTAATTTTTAGAATTTTTGTTAACTCTTAATATCTTTTTTGTGATGTGGTTTTGTTTGATTGCTTTTGTTTTTTTTTTCATTCAGCTGGAGATGCAGTGCTCAAAGTTTGTTATGATTGCTTCAGTGCATAAGTATAGTGTCCTTGATATTAAAGAAAAAGAAGTCCAGACAGCCTCAATATATGAATCCACACTACCTATTTTATTGACTTGATCAAGTAACTCTCTTTAGTCAATTAATTTTGGGGTTTGAGCTCCAAGCTTTAGAAATGTCATTTGAACACAATCAACCAATGACTAGTAAGTACAAGATTTTTCGATGTAACTAGATCTCCCATAAAATTTACAACCACCCCATCTAAAATACTTAGTACTTTACTTTCTAAAATAAGTTCAAAAGTTTTTTAGCTTAATTCTGAGAAAGTTTTGACTACCTCATTAATATCAGGAATACAAGTCATTGTTATTATTTGGCTTCTAATTGATAGCTAAGAATACCAATTATAGCAGAGTATCAGCAGTATTTATGTCTCTAACACTTTTGCTGTTTTTAACAGATACAAATCTGACCATATCTAAATTATTCCTTTGAATTTGTGGTGAAATCTCCAGAACTGTAGCAGTTTATACTATCTTCTTTTCCAAGACAAGTTTTGATGCTATTTCTACTGTAGTCCTTTTCTCATAACAGAAATTATGTCAATAATTCTAGTATACATGGCTAACCCACATTTTTCTTCCTTTGCTATTTTTTTAGCATCTCACAGTTTTGTTACGCTACCATGACTCTGTTATCTCCAAAATTTCTACATTTTCTTGCCTCTGCAACTTGCTTTCAATGTGCAACTTCATAGTTATTCCTAAATGAGCTCTTAGCTCGAGTGGTAGAGCACTCGCTCAGCATGTGAGAGGCAGTGGGATTGATACCTGCATTCTCTGTGGTTATTTGACCCTGAGCCCAGCCCTGTTGGTTAGAATTGTCAGGGGTTCAGTCCCTGTATGGGCCATTCACATAAGAGCTCGACTTGCTGATCCTTGTGATTCCCCTTCAATGCAGTCTATCTTGTTATTTTTTTCATTAAACTTGAAAAAATTTTGCTAAGTAAATTCATCATGTCTGTAACTTTATTCAAAAATCAGTGTTGGTTTTTTTTGTTTTGTTTTTTTTTTTATTTCTGTCATCCCTATCTAGAAGCTTTGATGTGTTTTCTCCCCCCTCTTTTCTTTTTTTAATAAAGGAAAACATTTGTTCCTTTCACCAAACATTTTACACTGACACACAATGATATTATTCTGTACATATCATAGAGTTTCTGTAAGGTGCAAAAATAAAGCAAAATACAAAATACAAACCCAAAGAAGTAGAAATGACATCACTCAAAGCATACAGGAGGACAAAAGTACATTCTCTTATAACAGAGGTGTTAAAAGTCTTATTCTCAAAATAAATCTCACAAAGGCTGCCCTGCTTACATCTTTCTGGTCTCTAGATGTCTGCTTTCAGGTACCTTTCACTTAATTGTGTGCTTGAGTAAGTCACAGAACACTTGAAATAAAACTAAATGTGTCATTATTATTAAAATAATTAGCAGGAAGAAAGTACTGCAAGTCAGGCTTCTTTAACCTTCTTATTCTAAACATTAAACTAGCTTAAATTCTTCTAAAATTGCTATCCAAAATGTTTGAATATATGTAAGCTGAACAGGACTGTGCTCTGAATATAAAACAGAAGCCATTTGAGAACATTACACTATCACTTGCTTTCCTGTGACATTTCAAAAAAGAATTTATTTATTGTACATGAACCTTCTATTTTCAAGGACTTTTTTTTAACTTTCTCTTGGTGCTTTTTAATTGGCTTTCACTTCACATATTCTTCTTTTTATTCCATTCAGATTGCTACAGGAACATTCTGCTGTTAAAGGTATGAAATATTTTTATTCATATTATCAGCAAGTTTTGTCTTCACTCTTTATGTCCAGTGTTATTCTGGATAAAAAATATGAAAGAAGAAATGAGAAATTATCCTAGTTCTGCTGCTACAACTGTTTGGTGGAGGAAGACTATTGAAAAAAAATAAGAATTTGAAATGCATATTTTGGGATCAAAGAAAAAATTAGGAGGCTAGAGGGAGGATGTAGGACTGTCATAAAAAGGAGACAAGCACTGAAATTCAGGACAGTGAAGAAAATATTGAATTTACTGTAAAGCAAATGTTTGGAAGGTTAAAGGCCTCATGTTGAGTTAAAGCCCAAAATTGTAGCAGAATTAGGTTAGGGATAATGTGGTTGTGACTATGTGACAGCAAATGAAGTCTTGTTTTGGAGACTGATCAGTACTTATTCCTAAAGATTCTGGAATATACTAGGGTGGGGAGTCTGGATAGCTTACTTTTTTCCACTTTTCTGAATATCCATGAAAGTAATTGATAAACCTGTTTCAAGTATGACATAAGCAGAATAAATCGGTTGAGTATCATGCTAAATATATGCTATTATTATATTATAGGAGCTGCTATAATCCAGCAGCTTCTCACTCCTGGATTCCAGAGTCAGACATAGAGGGGTTTGAAGTACAGAATTAAAAGACAGCAGAAATTGCTCTGAATCTAGGCTAAAAAAAATAAGTAGTTTTTGGCCTTGATCCTGAGGTACTCTGTGTAAAATTTCTGCTTTAAGGAACAATGTCAAGTGCTTTCTTCTCAGCACAGGGATGAAATGCCTTTAAAATAGTACCTATATGGTAGGTAATGATCTGCTTTCCACTCTGATTTAAGGCACATAACAGTGGTGCATTATTTCCATGAAACTGTGGAACTGAAGATATTTCATCATTTCCTTATATTACTTATTTTCCTTCATCTTTTTCTGCACCAAAAAATATTTGTAAGGCATCTTCACTGAATGAATAGAATAATTACTATTTTCAGAGCAAGAGGTTTACTCATCAGCTCTATTATAAAAGCAAAGAAAGAATAAAATTTTTCAAGCTAATATATTATTTCAGGTTACTATTAAGGCATAAATATTTTAGTTCTGTGCAAATCTATTTAAAATTATGTTTCAATTTATTAATCTGGCAAAAATTTTGGTTTAAAGTAGTAGAGCACGTAGGGCCACTGAATTCTTGGTCCCAAAGGACTTTCAGGCCACACTTGGTCCCAAAGGACTTTCAGGCAGCTCACAAAGAGGTTGTTCATCACACAATGTCCTCTCCAAAGGAGATGTGAAAAGGGATTTAGTGAAGAGTCAACTTTCTTTCAGAAGAGACTTACTAAATTCAAAGGGACTAAGGATCCATTAAGCACTTCTGTGTCATGTGGAGGAAATTGCCACGTTTCACATAACAAAAAGAAGCAACCACCACAGACAAAGAAAATAGGGAAACACGGACTCCAGGCTGGTGGCTGCTCCTCAACAATTGAATAGGATGGACAAGAGGACCAGAGCAGTAGTAACACAATCAGCAGGCCTGTAACACGAGACCTATGGCATCTTTCCTGCATGAATCACAAAGAAGAAAAGTTGGAACAGACAATAGCAGCCACTACTTGTAACACGCTGTGAAGTGGTTCCAGTGTCTATGCTCTATTCTTTAGATTACTTAATCCAGAAAGTCTGGTAACTCTCAGAGAAAACTCTTAACTCTAATCAAGAGTATAATAGAAAAGGATGAATGCTCACAGATCTCATAGGTCTCACAAGGTCTTGTTATTTCTTCAGTACACATCAGATACAAAATCTGCTTTTTAACACAGAACAGCTGGAAAAATATCTGTTTTCCTTGGTACCATGAAAAGAAAACATAAGTACACCAACCTTCATGCATACTACATTTAACTTTTGATCCCAGCATGATTTCAGAAGTTAAATTTAGGATAATAATGTTATTCTCTACCAGACATCTTGGGCTTCTGAGTATTCTTGAATTAGAAATGCTACTTGGCTAATAAATTTTTCTATAAAGAACTACTCTGCAATCTTTTTTGCAAGTGAGCAAACCATGACATTGGTCTTCCAGTATTAGCATGAATGGCAATCAGATCAATTGACTGAGTCATGTGAAAAATGTCAATATTTCATATTGACATAATTAAACATCAGAGAAATTCAGACAGGTGTATGACCACTGGCTGCTCAACATTAATAAATCACTTGTTTCTGAGTGTGAGGGAGTAGCCAAACTGCCCTGAAAGGAGAAGAGCCTTGAGCTGAAAAGGACCCCGGAGAAGACTCTGCTCTCATGATGGAGTCTCATGGAGTTTGACAATTGTGGGCACCACTAGAAGCCGGCAAAGGTGTATAATAACAGCGCTGGGAAAGACAAAGGAACAAACCAGGTCCAAAGGCCATTTTGCTCAATGAGGAAGGTGCAAGCAGAAGTAAAATGAGACAGAACTTCTGTCCAGATGGAGTCCAGATCTAGTCAGGAAAAGAAAAAAAACCTGCAGAACAGCACAACTACTACATAACCATAGCCAGGACAGAAACATCCTATCTTAGCTTAAATGGAGCCCTGGGCCCATGAAAGGAATGGGAAAGCACTCAGGTGAGGCTGGTCATGGACATTAAATTCCTCAGGATCCTGACACACAGATGCTTTGCTTCACAATCAGCTTAAAATTGAAAGGTCTGGGGTTAATAATTACCCGTGTAATTTCTTAGGAATGTCTCAATGGTTAAGCCCTTTTGAGAAGCTATGAAAAATATTTTACTTCCCAGTTCTTTCAGAACTGAGTGCATTTCTTGAAAGGCTGCTCAGGAAATAAAGAACCAAAAATTGAGTTAAGACCAAGTTTGTGAAACATGTCTAGTCAATTAATACCCAAGCCAAGATTATGATATTGCTTAACTACTGCTTTGTATCATGATTAAAAATGTAGAGAGAAAGTTTATGAAAAGCTGTAAGATGTTAGAGGGAAACTGTATATCTATAACTACAATCCAAAAGATCAAAGTTCAGACATTTTCAATCAACCATGAGATCTTTATGATTCAATTTGCCTAATGAAGTGTGTTATTGCTTTCTTGAGTGGCAGAAGAACAATTTCTATTTGTATAGCACCTTCTTTATAGCAGCAATTTGGGTACAATACCTGTAATTGCCATGATAAAATGAACCAGAGCAGTCAAATCCTTCTACTTCAAGCTGGCGACACAGTTTATTCGAGGGATTTGTTAGCAATATCTACAAGCAATTGTAGGAAAAACCTAAGTATCCTTACCCAAGGCAAAATGTTGATCAGATTACCCACTGAAATTTCTTTATAGGGAATACATTTGATAGATTTCTCTTAGCGCTTGTTCAAACAAATTTTGGGCACTAATGGTTCCTCATCAAAATTGTATGTAAAGAGCAAAAAAATGATGATGCAAGGTAGAGTTGTAGCTGACTCATGGTTTTGCAATCTTACATGTATGTAAGTTACTTGACAAATTTTGATAGTCTGGGAATTATGCTGGAGATATTGACAAGCAAGTATCAAAGCAAGGAAGTGAGCAGAATGGGGAGAGAACAGGTCCTGACTTCAGTTTTTCTATCATATTAAGGACAACACTCTACCAACCTGATGCTTCTAGTAGAATACACTTGAATTAATTTAACCATGTTATTAAAGCACTCCATGCAATCTGAGCTAGTGAATTATCTGTCATTAGTTTGCCTGAAAACCTAAACTGGATTTGTTGGAAGGACTGTAACTGCAAGTAACCTCTCTAGACTTTCTAAAGAGACAAGACTTATAAATGCTCTGGAGCTAGCTTAAGTATAAGACAGAGAAAACACTGCAGAATTCTGATCTTCGGGACCATGTATAAAGTTTTATTCAAGGATAGGAGATTTACTGTGAAGCCAATGTTTACATTCCCTTTGGAAGTGAGTAGATTATAATTTGGATAGTTCCTCAACTGTAGTTAATCCCACCGGAACCCATGGTGTGATTAAATCCCCCTATAATGCCTTATTTCTGGATTTGATATGCTCCATGCATGCATTTGGATCAACACAGGCTTGGAAATGTTGGTAAGAGAAGAACCAGGGATGATAACTAGTGTAAGAATGTAGTTTGAGGGCCTCTACATTGCTGAGTTACAGCACAGCATTGAGGAAGATTTAAGAGACAGGGTGCAGACCATAGACACTCTGTTGAAAAAAATTTGGTGTCATGCAGATTTAGCAATCCAAGCTTTGAAAAATGTTATTGGAAAAAAATTGTGAAGCTAGGTGCTTGGGACAGATTGCCTAAAATCCTACACAGACCTGACATGGCTATGAGAGCAAAATTTTCTGGGGAAAAGCCCAAAGAGGTTTACCTGAAGATTGAAGACTGTTCTGAACAATTTATGTAATCTTTGAGGGAACCTCACTGTGTCAGTTCCTAAGATCAGAACTTGCTTTTACATCTTAGTCTGGAGTTCACTGTTAGGATGAATGACCATATTTATTTTGTCCAGGCACCTCTGAGATGGTCTTCATGCCAGGCTGTGAAGAAAAGGGTATGATGACTTAATAATGTATTTTTCACTTAAGATCAATTTATTTGTAATCTCAACTAATCTTATTTGACTTATGTTTATATTTATACTTTCCAACATGTTCAGTTGTTGTTTAAAGGACTCTTAGTTCTGAATATTGTTATATCCATAAACATTCCTGTGTAGAATCCAGATAAATCCTATTCTTCAGTTGTACACGGTACAAACTGGTTGCACAAACTAACTATTCTTAATGCAAAACAACATTATCTTTGCTATTCCAAAATATGGAATGACATTTTTTCTTGTACAGTGAAAGGAAATAAGTCAATGTTTGTGTTTCACCCATATACAAAACATAATGCAGGCGCCTTAAAAGGAAATGCTATAAATAATTATATTTTCACAATCTAAATCTCTGAAGAAAATTATTAAATGCCACCAATAACTCAGCTGAGATTCATCATTCCTTTTAGTTGGTGCATTCATAATTGAATTTTTAAAAGTTAAATTTAAAAAAATTATCAACTTTTTTTTTGCTTTAATTAATTGGACTAAATAGAGGAACACATTCTCAATATGTTTTTTAAAATAAAATAACCAATTAAAATATTGACATATTATCAATAATGCTAATATCATCATCATCATCACAAAACACCCCCCCAAAAGAAACCTCCAGCACCAAATTATCAAAAAAACCCAAAAATCCAGGGCTTGAACATGAAGAAGTTTTGAAATACCTGGTGAAAAAGGTTATATTAAATATGTTGCTTGATTTATCAGGATTCAAGATTCTTGTGAAAAGGTTATAATTAGGCAATACAATCTAAAAAATACATGTACAAGTCTTAAGAGATGCTGAACAAATTACTTTGCATCTCGTGTTTCAATTTCTGTCGCTAAAAAAGGATATTATGAAGGTAATCATCTCATTTGTAACCAGTGTGAGATCTGCTAGTAAAGAACAATAAAAAAATGCAAAGTGTTACTGTCAACATCAATGGCAATTAGATTTGATCTCAAGAAATGTAAATTAGGAGCAGCTCTTCTGATTTTAATGGAATTATACTAGTTTGTAGTTACCTGCATTTAGAAGATTGACTAAGAAGCTATGGAGGTTGAAATGCACAGAGAAATAGGTTCATTATTAAATGCAGACAAACAAATGCTTCACGGATTACCTGGAACGCTCCTGATAGAATGTCTTGCTAATACCTCTCTCAGTCTCTCTTCCTGTGAAATGCACTAGATTAAGAAGCACAAAGGAAAAGATTGAAGTTACCTAATCTGGTGTGCACATGTTATTTTGATTTCTATTAAAATGAAGAGAACATAAGAATCACTCTCAATGGAAAGAGAAATTCTCAATGGAAAGAAAGAGGAATTAAAAAGACCACAAAGACTAAAATTTTTTCTAGATATTCCTGTTGCTCAGATTTGAGCTGCATTGATGTATACAATATGCAGAGTAAGCTGGTTTTACTACCCTCTACAATACTTTTTTTTTTTTTAAGTATGACTATAAAATGAAAATCAGATAATGCTATCAGTATTTTTCTGGAAATAGTGGTGTGAATTTACTTTCTGTAATTTCAAAGTATTAAATAGCTTCCTTTTTTTGTTGTTTTAAAAAAACTTTTAAATTAGTTCAACTACAGAAGTTCACCTGTACTTGTCTTACTTATAACATGAGCCTTATTATAACATAAGCCAGAAAAAGGATATTGCTTGTGTTCCTATAAAGTCTTTCCTTAGATCTGAGAGCATCAAAGACAGATCGTCAGGAAGCTCTCTAGTATATGGCTCACTTACAAAAGTAATTTTTTATTCACAGTAAGAAGTTTTGTTGCTCTTTCTAGGTTTTCTAACAGATTTTGAGCAACTTTTTAGCAACTTTTTTGACTCAATAAACTCACTTGGACAAAGCCATGCTTCACCTGACATTAAGTCTGTACTTTTTAACAAAGAACCTTTAATATGACACCGAGGAGAAAACAGTATTTTCATAGCAATTTGTGCTAACCTTTCAAACAGACCCTGCTTGGTGCTGCTGGTGTTCACAAATGATAGTGATCATGTCATGCCTTCAAACAGATTACTTGAAAATTTCCAGCTATAGAAAGTACTAAAGTCAGCAACACAGATGAACAGTTTTGTATCTCAGAAAGGTGACAGTACTGACATCAGTCTGGTGATTAGCACATACCACGATTATAAACACACACACAGCCCCCTAAACACACAGAGAACTATGATCCTAATGAAAAAAATTTTTACAAGAACTTCATGAAACCTCAGGAACGTGCTTGAAATTTCCGTCAAGAATACTTCAGTTGCAAATAATTTAGAGCATAATTTTCATTAATTTAATCAATAGCCACTTTATCCCTGAGTCTGTAAACAGGAATTCAGATGAATCTAATTAAAATGTATTGTTGCCTGTGACATGCAGTGTGCCACAGAGCTTCAGTACAAGACTTTTAGACTGAGGATTTGTTGAGTAAATTACTTAATACTTTCTCCTTTTGATATCGAGGCTTTTCCATTGGAATGACCATGAAGAATTTTGAGATGAAGAATACTTTTTGTGGTTTCCATTAGGTAAGGAAAATAGTTTTTCTTTTCTCAAGAGGTGTTTTTTGTGGGTTTTTTTTTTTGTGGTTTCGTTTTTTGGGTTTTTTTAGTTTTTGGTTTTTTTTAAATACAAGCAAAAGTTGTTTTAAAAGTTAATAAGCTTTTAAGCTTTTAAAAGTTAATAAGCTAACTATGTAGGGCTAAAGTGAGCCAGTATAATAGCTTTACTGATGATTAAGTCAATCTGCTTTGAAGAAAATCCCTGTGTGCAGTTTTTTCCTTTGGTAATATAAAATAATGAATCCTTCATATTCTATTTAGATGTAAATACTAGCAATAAGATAATACCAAAGAGTAGCAAAATGTTCTAATGATTGTTTGTAAGAATTACATACATTCATTAAGAGACTATTTCCCTTGTACCTTTTTATATTTACACTTCACCAGACAGACAAAAACATTCTGATTTGGTTTTGGTTGGTTGTTTGTATTTTTGGAAAAATTTTGCAAGAATTCAGTGTGTGGCCGAACAGTCCATGTAGTTCTGTGAGCAGAGGTTGTGACTGTAATAAACATGCTAACTAGGGCCACTTTAAAGATATCCCCTTACCTGTAATTGCCCTGGGTACTACAGAGCCATTTCAGGTCAGGTTGCTGTGGTTTCCAGAATGGTCAACTTTCTTGTAGTCACTGATGTATAATTTTGATTCACATTAGATCTACTTTCCTTTTTTGAAATACTTAAACTTTTTGTAGATTAAGTCACTAAACCCAGTTCATTTGGATAGAAATTCCAGGTGTATTGTGGTCTCTAAACACTCCATATTATTTCAATACTCGTTACTTTATCATTTCACAGAGCCTTTATGCCAGATTCCTTTCTTTATGGATTCAGATGCTTTTTCATTCCTTGAAAACCAATGATAGTTTAATCCCATTAATCTTGAATCTACTTGTTTTACGCTCCTTGCATAAGCTAAACTCCATTTAGTGAAAATACCCAAAATACAGAAATGTATTTCCAGTCTAACTCCCCCGATCAAAGCAAAGTCACCTGGGTCTTATTGCTCATGACCACATCCTGGTGAATTTTTAGTATCTCCAACAGAGGAGACTTCATGATGTCTTTGTGTAACCTCTTCCTGTCTCTAATCATCCTCCCAGTAGAAGGTGTTCTCTTATTTTTAAATCTAATTTCTTGTGTTTTGGTTCGTGCCCTTAGTCTCTTGTCCACTCACTGGGCACTGCTCAGATGAGTTTATTCCTTCTACTTTGGACCATCACACATTTTTATGTGTTGCTCAGTTGCCCCTGACCGTGATTGTCTCCAGGCTGAAAAATTGCAGCTCTCTCAAGATTACCTTGTATGCCAGGTGATCCAGTCCCTTCATCACCTTTGTGACTTTGTTGAACTTCCTTCAGTATGTGTCCATCTGTCTGTACTGGGGTGGCCAAAGCAGGACACAGCATTCCAGATGTGTCTCACCAGGCTGAGAATGAGGGAAGGATCTCCTCCCTCAACCTGCCAACTGTGCTCTTCCCAATGTAGCCACAAGTAATGTTGATTCATGTTGTCACAAGAGGCACATTGCTGGCTCATGTTCAACTTCTTGTCCACCAGAACAGTGAAGCAAATCTGTTTCATTGGGTGCCCAGCATGTGCTGGCATATGGGATTATTCATTCCTAGGAATGATACTTTGCATTTTGTGCTGAAAAACTTAATGAGATTCCTGTTTGTCTATTTCTGCAGTTTGTTGATGTCCTTCTGAATGGCAGCTCATCCATCTGGTCTGTGAAGAAGTCCTCTAAGTTTGACATTGTCTGCAGACTAAAGGTGCACTTCAGTCACATTGCCCACGTCACTCCTGACTGTTTTAAGCAGTACTGGACCCAGTATCAGCCTCCCAGAGCACCACTACTGACTGTCCACCAGCTGGACTTCATGCCACCAACTATTGCAATTTAGGCAGTTTTCAGTCTGCTCTGTTGACAAATTTTGTTTTCCATTTTTAATCATTTTTTCTAGGAAGATGCTACAGCAGATAGTGCTGAAAACTTTACTAAAGACAGAATAAACAGTATCTACTGCTCTTCCTTCATCCCCAAACCAGGCATTTCTTTAGAGAAGGCATTAGATTGGTCAGGTTCTACTTCCCCTTCAGAAATCCATGTTGACTGTTACTTTCTTTTCCTTAATAAATTTCCAGGTCTAAATTATTTTTAACATTATTTGCTCCATCGCCTTCCCAGAGACTGAAGGCTCACCCGACTGGAGTTCCCTGAGTAGCCTAAGTGGCAGCTGCTAAAAAAAGCCATTTAAGCAAGGCATGAAAACCACACATTTTGGGGTTGTCCAGAAGCAATACATCACATCATATCACATCAAATCTGTTGTTGGGCTTAAATAGATTTGAAGATGCTCAGGAAATGACATATGATAACAGCTTTAACAGCATTAAACTAGGCTGCTTAAAACCAAACACTATTCATATTTTATCATTTAAACCTGAATAATTTGCTTGGTTGGAATGTGTTCAATATCAAGCATCACTATTGCACGTCTGTTGAGATAAAGTATTGCATAATTTAATGCTGAATTACTCGGATGGTACAAATCAATGCAGCGCTGGTATCCAGTTTGAAAAAAGTTCATTGTTATACAAGCTATTAACATATTTGGGCTTTATTACAACAATTACAATGCTGGTTTTGTACTTGGTCTATGTTTTTGAATTTGCTAAAGCTTTCCTAGATATTTAGTTAAAGACTTGGTCTTTTCTCTTGTATAATCCTACGAAGAAGAATGAAATGTTGTTTAAGATTAAGAGTAGCAGAATCCATATTTTACAAAAAACATAAAGGCTATTTTTTGTTTTTGCTTTTTGATAGCAAATTTCTACTTGGTCTAGTAATTATCATTGATGGAAAAATGAGAAAATTAAGAAAAGAAAATAAAAAAAAAACCTTTAGAAGACAATGGTTATCGACACTCAGGAAACCTTATATTAGAGGTTCAATTTTCCACAATTTTAGTTCTATTTTAGTCCAAGCAATAAGAATTTTCTCCAGTGTTAATCTTATAAGTCATAAACTGCACACTTTGACATAATTGACTCTACCTGAGTATATGAATACCCTAGTGTCATGGAGTCCCTCATTGTGATGGCACATGGTAAAAACCCAGAAAATATATAGGCCACAATAACAATGGCATCCCTTATAGTGCTTTATTTCTAGGAAAATCTGAGTTAAAAATTGCCTTTCAAATCTACTTACCATCATGATTTATGTTCTGTATTGCTTCAAACTGACTTAGTGCAGACCTTCTAAATGCAGGATATAAATACCTGCTAAGAAGGAATAAGACAAAGACCATTCTTACTCTTTGATCTCTACTAGACTTTGGTTTAGTTATAATAAATGAATAAAATAAATGTGATTTCAACACAAATATTGAGTCCAAGAAGAGTATCACTTTCACAATTTTCTTTTCCCTATACTAGGTCTTTGCAAAGTGGAACTAAAATACTCAGTCCTAAACTTTGAAATCAGTCTAAATAAAAAGTTAGATTTTATAATCAACTTGTTCTCCTCCTGATTAAGACTCAGTCAAATGTAGTCTTCATAAAAACTGGAAAAAAAAGAAATAAAATTTTACATAGCTGTATGACAGGATTATACGAGGTCTTCAGTGCTTGGTATATGTAAGCAATGCATGAGATACGTATTCACATCTTCAAGAAGCCAGAAAGGGGAAGAGGGAGAAAGAAAGAAAGCTTCTATTCAACAGTAAGCTGTGCCTAAAATTCGAGCTTAACTTTTCTGTGGGTAGAGCTGGTAAGATTCACAACAAATTACCTTTCCTTATGAAGTGGGAAAATATGAATTTGAATCAGCGCATATTCTCTAAATCCTAGCTGCATTTGGTGGGAGGTAGTCAGATGTTTGGTTCTCTGACAGTACTGAGTAAATTATTTGAAAGGCATAAAATAGAAGACTTTCCTATCCATACCTAAAGAGTGTCTACAAGAATGGTGTGTCAGGACTCTTTATCAGGGAAAATAGCGATAGGATATGTTTTTCAATTCAGTATGCCTTTCTCCAGCCCTTTTCTCCTGTAACAGTATCTTTGAAGATGGAAAAGTATAAGATGGTTTTAGGGATTCCCCTTTCTCTGCATCACCTCAAGGTACAACTCCTAATAATATCCCACTTCTTCTGCCTGATAACTCTGCTCACATCAAGAGATTCACAGACCTCTCTCTGCCCTATGATTTTCTTGCCAAAGCCAAGTTTCTCTTATCACATACAATGCTGATGCTTTTTCCTCACCAACTCTTCTTTTATTACAGGAGAAAGTTTGTAGACAGGGATGTTGAATACAGGATGTTCTCTGTTGAATACACCTCAATTATTAGGACTGATTACTGCAGTGGTGGATTCAGAGCTAGAACTGAAATTGAAAAGAACACAGATTCACAGAATACTCTGAGTTGGAAGGATCATCCATTCAAGGATCCATCCATCCCACAAGGATCATCCCATTCAACTCTTAACTGAATGGCCCACACATGTGTTGAATCCACAGTCCTGGTGTTAGCACCTGCTCTAGCACCTGGTGTTAGCACCTGCTCTAATCACCTGAGATAATCTCAGGGTCTGTGAAGAGAAAGATTTTTATATACATCTACAGATTATCTACCTGAACTGACATAGCAAACTTTCACATACAAATCAGCCTTTCTTTCATGGAATTTAAGTTTTCTTACCTTAATTAAAAAGCTGATAGGAAGATTTATAGTGCTTGATCCTCACTTACAAGACTTTCTATACATTTTACTGACAACATATATGATCCCTAAAGCCCTATAAAATGCAGGCTAAACAGCTGAAAAAAATACAGAAATTTAGGAGAGACTCAGATTTGGCATGTTTTAGCTTTTGCAAAATCTAAAAAAAATTATTTTTCAATAAATGGTACTATTTTTCTCTCTTTCTATTCTTATTATTTAAGATCAATGTGGGGTTTATGTCTTTTTCCACTACATGCAATGTATAGTCCATTACAAATAAGGGGACCAGTAAGTAAAGCTAGTAAGATTTTGCATCCAGATCTTAAAAATATAGAAGTGGTTTGGCTTAGAGTGAAGAATGATATAGGTTCAAGTGGCTTTCAACTTTTTAGAGCTATAGCTTAGTTGTATATTTTTAATAGTGACAGCATGTTCATTTCATTGAATGATGACATCCTTTAGAAAAAGTGATAGGAAGAGTCATGGAACATTTGAGTAAGCACTGCTGATTTGTGGCTGCAGCTCTCGATGCCTGCAGTGTAACTGCCAAGCAGAATTACTGTATCTGCTGTTTATTACACTCAAATGATTGACCTATGTGAGTCCTCCTTACCTTGAGCACAACAAACTGCTGACTTAGTTCTATCTTCAAGTAAGTAAAACAGTGACTTTGGAGCCAGCTCAACCCTGTTAGTCAAACTTGCATCAAATACATTCCCTGCTTCCATTAGGACTGTCACTTGAAAGTAACTGACTGGAACATAAAATAATTGTCTTTTCTTGCTTTCTCCACAGATTGTCCAATCACTTTTTTTTTTTCGTACAACAGAATGATGACGGGGTAAATTTGCACGCACTGATTCCAAAGATATTTTAAAACCTTGACCAAACCACATTTTTGTCACAGGAACATTAATAAATAACACTGGAGATTTCATTATTCATTTAAAGTGGATTTAGAAATGACTGATTACTAATAAGAGTGCATTTTTTATCTGCAAAAGCATCAATGTTTCACTTCATGTAACTCACAAAACATTCTAATTTGAAAGAAAGAGCTGGACAGAAGAAAACAAAAAGAGATGAGGGAAATAAAGCTTTTAAAAATATGTGAATATCCTTGTACCACTGAGATCCATGCTAGTTAATTTCAGAAGATCAGTTAAACTTAGCTGAATCTGTTGTCATTTGCATACAATATTAGTGAGTGCATTCAGTACACTGCATTATGAATTTAGAAGATATGATGTTGTAGTAGGTAAAACTATATTTACCCAGGAAAAGTCAGCAAATTGCAAGCAATGTAAGGTTTGGAAACTGCACTTTTAAATTGGAAAGCTACTCTAATTTACCCTGAATTAGTAGTAAAAAAAGGAGGTTCAAAATAAGTTTCCTAAGAACTAACAGATTTGTAAGTACTGATGGATATAAGCTACATGGACTTAGGAGTGCTGACTTGCTTTCAGAAAGGTGAAGTAGGAAGTTGATGGGGTGATATCCCATGTTCACATCCCTCCAGAATAATTTAGTGATTCTATGGCTCATGGGAGACACAGACATGAATCTGACGTTTTGAAGAATTTTATTGTGAAGAATGAAAAGAAATTGTTTGGAAACACATAGAAATTAAGTCATCAAAAGTGAAAGAAGAAAGTTGAGCCAATCGCATAATTTTAATGTCCAGATCATTTTAGTGATCATGTCTGACATTTTGTGATGTATTGCTATTAATGAACAAATTAGTATGGTCTCAGAAACTTGTCTTATCATTAAAAAGATTATCTATAAATATTACCAAATTCTTGGAGGTAAAAAAAGTTACCTAGAGTTTTATATAGCTGTCTAAAATATTAGATTATAATATCCTGAAAAGGTGGGCTTCTCCTTACTTACACAAGATGACTGATGCTGTTATGACTATCAAATCACCTAGGAAAAGGCAATATTTGACCAACCATTGTTCTAGTCTTTGCAGAGAACTCTATTTTTTCAGCAAGACTCTGTAGGTTCCTACAGTCCCAGCGATTTTCCCTGTGAAACAATACCTATATAAGGTTGAGTTTTTCCAAAATTCCTAACCCTTTTTTTTTCATATGCAAAAGACTTTCTATATCAACAAAATAATGTTTCTGGAATTAAAGTTACCTTTAATGGATGCTAGGCTGTAAATCCCTCTGCAATCAGGAAAAGGACCAAATTAAACCAAAACCCTTAAAATTTTGCTCTGTTCTTCAAAAAAATTATAGGTAAGAAAAGAGAGCCAAATACAAAAACCCGCAAAAAACTACTGTCTTAAGAAACCATGCAGAATGATATCAAGATAAGTGTTCCACAGTCACCTGTGGAATTTACTCCTAGTCCACTTTAAATTTTACAGTGAAGAAACTAATGATCCTTGTCTGAATTTTCCGCAAAATTTTAAACTTTTTAGCAACTTTTCAGTGGTGAAATAGAACACACTACTAACCTTTTATTAACTTCACAAACTTTCATTTTCTCTGTGGTCACTGCTTTTCCTTTGAATCAGGTTTCACCTTTATTGATGTGCATAATTATCAGGAAAACCATATGACAGAATTCTGAAACACCACCATAGGCCATCTTTTTTTTTGTTTAATTTTTATATATATATACTCATAAATAACATAATTGAATTTAAGTATCATGTAACAGTAATTAATGATATTTTTGTCTGCTGACACCAGAAAAAAAGGTGTTGGTTGGAAACTTATAAAAGTACAACTGGAAATTTAGTATTTGGTTTCCAATTTATGTATTCAAATCTCACATAGGCACAAGGAAATAGCCTATATCACCCTACTTAGTCAGGTGGCTTTGGAAAGAAAAGTCTGGTCAGCATTGTTCACACATTCATTCTTGAGCATTCTGGCTCATTCAATCAAAATAAGTTTTATATTTCCTGATGATATGACTTTGAAGAAAAGAAAAAAATGAAAAGCACTATTGTCTTACTTTGTAATTATGTTGGCAAAATCAAGGTACACAGTATGAACTGTAGACTTTAATAAAGGCAAAATGTTGTCACAGATGGTAGGTCAGTTCCAATACATCATAAATGAAACCATTTAACCTGGCAGTTTAAAGCTGATCCCTGTGCATGGATTACTTCAGCAGTTAGAGGAGTAAGACAACTAATAAAATACTTACTCAAATTATGAAGGAAATAAAAAAAAATTAAAAGTTTGAAATCATTCTTTTAACCCAAAAAACCAAATGCTTCTGAATTCCTTGCTAATGAAGTACAAAATTGTTACCATGAGCAAACAAGCAATGTGGCATCATCATTAATACAAAGGCAAAAGGAAACCTTCAAGTTCTGATGAAAACAGGAGAAAATTTCCTTTTATAATGTGTGCTTGGATTAGGAGTGTGCCATGGAAAAAGAAAGGGAGCAGTTAGATTCTCTCTTGAAGTACTAAAACATACCTCCTATTGATTACAATGGGAACTAAAGCAGTTTTTATATAACCAAAGCATCATGGGAGGATTCCATGTGTGAAATTTCTTAAAAAAAAACTAAGTAAAATTCTTTAAATGTTCTCAAAAGACAAGAGAGAATAATACAACCGAAAACTTGGAGAGTAAAACTGATAAATGACTTTTCTTATATGCTATTTAGGGTTTATGATCTGTAAATATTATTATATGGGATCTAAACTGTATGATCAAAATCCATATTTCCAGAAGCAAAGATTTTGCATAATTGAGGTAATTACCAGCCCCATTGGACTTTGTAACTTTTCTGCCTTTTCTGCTGCCTTATCTATTCCACTGGACTCCTGGGATGAAAGCCAGCTGTGTCTGTTATATGCTCCAGCCACTGGGGGAAGTATCTTAACTGCTGGAGGTCTTAATGACTCCTGGTTGCACAGTACTATTTATCTGCCATCCAACAGCTTCAAAATTGCTTTCACGGCCTGATAGGTAGGATCTTAGGATAGATTTTGCAGCAGTAAGCTTGCAAAAGCTGTTCTTCAGGCAATGATTAGAAATTGTCAGCAAATCAACGTATAATGCACAGGTCCTGATTATTCTTAACTTAATTTGTCACCTTTCAATACTAGATCAGGAACAAAGCACTAACAGCCACCTAATCTGAATGGCAACTAGCAGGCATTTAGAGATAAAGGAGAGATAGAAGGTAGGGTGGGAGGATGGAGAGAAGGGAAGAAGTATGGAAGTACAGAAGTACAGAAGTACAGAAGGAAGGAAGGGAGGAAGGAAACCTGTAATAATAACTGGACACTTCCTCAAAATATGGACTTCTTTCTTTAAGAAAAAAAAATGAAATGTATACTATTTTCAATTAATTGGTACAAGAGTTTAAGTATTCTGACATATTTTAAAGAAATATCCTTATATGTCATGCTTGACTTGTTCATGTCAGTCATATATCCGGCACCCAATTAAAAAATCTGCTGTTATGGAGGTGGACTGAATTAGGTCTTTTTGTCAAGATGTAAGGAAATTAAAGCTGCTTCTATAAAAATGTTATTTTTTTTCCTAAAACAGATACTTCATTGCTTTCCCAAACTCACTGCATAACATTATAGGATTTTATTATACTGTGAAATGTGCTGATATTAAAAAAATATAGATTGTATTTGCACAGTAATAAAGATACCTTCATTAGTATTCAGATGAGTTTTATAATTAAAGTCAATATCCTTTCTGTGAATGTCCAAATGATAAGTGCAATTATAAAGATTGTATTAATTTTATGAACATCTGTGCAAAATTCATAACATCATGCCAATCCTGATGTTTTGCCAGCTTCTTGCTTTTCACACTGATTAAAGGATAAAAATAGGAAAATACTTTGTTTTGGTAAATATATGTGTCTTTTAAAATACGCAAAAGGGATGGGAAGTGTAGCTCAGTTTGGAAATGGGTAAACTTATCCAGATCTGAAAGTGCTGAAATTGATCCCTTGAAGTGTACTTTGTGCTACAGAATGCCATAATAATTCATTATAGGAGATTATTGCTCTGTATAAGACAGACAAACATGGTAGACTGCACAAGTTAATTTACAGTCTTGGAACGAATCCTGTTTTGTTTAGATAATTACTGAATGAGCTTTTGAGAATATTGAAAAGACTGATTCTTTCCACAGTCTGCAAATAGGGAAAAAGCTGCAATACATTTAGTCCACAGAGTCAATTACCTGGAATTGCAAATTTGGCCTTGATAAATGGAAAGATTGTTGATTTATACAATAACTCTTAACTTCCAGACCCATACATGAAAAATTTGTCTTGCAGCTATCATTAGGAATGTTTCCTTTTCTGTTTATGCTTAGGTATTTGTTGCTCTTAGGCATTTCTTAGGCTCTGGCACTTGAAGAGCCCCTGCATGGTACCAAAAGATATGGCATGGGACACCAAAAGGAAGCCAAAAGGAAGCCAATACTTCTGTGGCAGGCAGAAGCCAGATGGGATTCTTGAGGGAATCTTAGGTTAAGTTAATAACCTATTTTTGCCACATTAAATTCTCTGACTCATTACTCAGAGGCAGAATTTGGTCCCTTAACTTCAACCTGGTAGCTTAGATTGTTAGAAATATCTTCACACACATCTGCCTTCCATTACAAAACACAAAGTTATGGGCCCTGTACTTTACCTGCATGAGGCACCCTGAAATATCAATATTAGTTGAATATGAGGACCTTAAAGCAAATGAATAACTAAGTTTGCCTTCACTTATTTTGTTGTCTGCTTAAGTAAAACCACTCCAAAACACTGCTACAATCAAAATGTATGTTTCCTGACAGCATAACTGTTACCAATAGAACTCAGAAAGAGCTCAAAAGAAATATTTATGGAAAAGGTATGAAAGATCTTCCTTAGAAATATTCTCCTAAAGGATGTTATTTGTGAAGTCACTTCTCCCTTTTCCAAGAATGTGCTTCAGCAATGATATCTTGAAAGTGAATTTACAGCAACTATGGTTTAAATCACAGGGATAAAGAACTGAATATAAATAATTATTTTAATTTGATGCATCATTCCAATGAGGCTGTCATTGTCTTGTATTATATAATATTTTATTAAACGTATTGTAATATTTAAACAACTTTGTTACAGGTTAATACTTTTTTCTCTTTCACATATTTTGTTTAATTTCTCTTTCTCTGAAGTAATAATATTGGCAGAATAGAGTGTGTAACAGCTCTGTCTATCATGAAACCTGTTAGAGCACAGATTGTAAACTCAAAGATAGTAATGGCTCCTCTGAAGCTTTATAGTGTCAGAAGCTTGCTGCACATGCACATTAAATCCATGTGCTGAAAGGCCTTGTGATTTTATGTTGAATAATATCCCTATTCATATGCAGTAGCTGTTTTCCTTAACAAGATGGCTTTTGTACTTTTCCTACTAAGACTTATGTTTTAAGTGCATCTATGAGTTATAAGGGTATAGAAGATAATTTGAAACAGCTGATTTCTAATTTTGTTTGTGTTTAAACAGCTTACCAACCAGCAGCTGCATTGGATTTAACTTCTTGAAAGATCACACTTGTTTTACATTAAAATAATTATTCAAGCTATGTCCAAATTAAAACAGTTTAATGCAACAGTAACAGACTATCTAAGCTATGCAGCTGACAGAGTTTTTTCAGATGTTCTCTACCTCATTTTTGCTGTAGTGCAGATGTTTAATGTCAAAAAAAACAGATAGGTACAAAACAAAACCCTGTACTTCTGACTGCAACACATTCAAACCATCTGGTGGAATACATCAAACATTTAAGCATGCATAGCAATAATACATAATGTGACAGAAGGAAAAAAAAGGGTATAAGAATGCCATTCCTTTGAAAATACATTTCTATATGGTATAATTCAACTGTCATTGAAGTAAATGATAAAGCCAGTATTGAATTTCATATGACGTGAGTTTCTCATATAGCAGATTTTCTTGACAATGCACTTTAGAAATGTGAAAATGAAACTTGAGGAGAAAATATTTCTAGTTTCTACATGTTTGCAACTGTGTAAATCACTGAAAATACGAGAACTTATTATAAAAATGCATCTTGATGGAGCTAAACAACACTAATCTTTAAATTGAAAGGTACATCATTGTTCATCACACTAACTTTCTTTTCTGTATTCCTAGCATATGCCTGTCCTTTCACAAACACAAAGATGATTCTGGAAAGCATCTCCAGCACCACACTACCCACTACTGACATGGGTATATCAGTACTTACACATTAGAATCACTTTCCGTAATATTCAGTTCCATTAAAAATTAGAGGAGTATTCACAAAAGTTGACTTTCATTCTAGGTAAGTGTTGCGATCTTGTCATTAAAATTTTTAAGAGATGCCTCTGCCTCAATTAAGGTACAAATGAGACCATATAATCAAGTCAATAGTAATGGATTTTATTTAACAGTGAGCTAGAGAGAGAGAGAGAGAGAAAGAAACAGAAAATAAGGCAAATAAGGCATGGGAGTGGGGAGGGAGAGGGGACAGAGAGAAAGAAAGGGACAGAGAGAAAGAGAGTGACAGAGAGAAAATATCACCACTCTGTGGATCCCCATGATGTCCCATTTATCCTCTTCTCTTGGTCTTCTTGGGGGTGACTGTCCTGAGTACAGAATTCAGTGGATTAATACATGTTTGGGCCAGGTGGAATGCTCAGGTACATCCTCTGGGTGGGGCACAAATTTGACACTGTCTCTTGCACCCAGAGGTTGAATCTGTTGCATTCCTTTGCATCATATGCAGTCCTCTGGCGCAAGGCCTCAGGAATTCCAATTAGAATAAAGTGTTCCAGTTGGTGTCAGGTTGAAAAATATCTGATATGGAATAGCTTTTTTTAAAGTTTTCTTTTGATTGTCTAGGTTTATAATGCAAAAGTTAGAAGTGTCTCTTGGACAGATATATATCTGAATTTGAAAATATATTAACACAATTATAGCTGCAGATACACATGAACCTTATTCCCTTCATTGGGACTGATCAAATTCCATTTTGATATTCAAAATAATTAACCTTTAATTCTTTCTTTTACTTTAAGAGAGAACTGAAACATTGCAACATAATTGGAACTTTCTGAGGAGCCTGAAAACGCTTAGGATGGTTTGAAAAGGCTTACTGCAGATACATAGCCCACATATTGTGCCCCCAAGTTTGTAAAACATGGAATAATTAAATTATTAATTCATAACTATTACACTTTTTGATCATTGATACCAAGGTATAAATGTTTAAAGTATGCTTTGATAAGATGGATACCAATTCCATAGTTTTTATAGTCTGTTCTCTTTCAATTGCTCTTTTTAATAATTCCTGCATTATGAATCCACCTATTATACATAATAATATAAGGACACTAATAATAACATGTAATGACACTAAAGTATGAATAATGGGCTTTCATATAAGTAAGTGTAAAATAATATTCTGTGAACTTGGTTAACACTGAGAAGTAATTCACAGCCAGAACTACCATTTCTGGCTCTTCCTAATCCAAAAGATGCTTTTTTTTGACTCTGAAGGGAAAAACACAAGTTTTTTTTTTTTTCTACTTTTGCACATTTTATAATAGATTGTTATTGATTTTACTGTATAAGTGGTGTCCTTGCACAAACTTGTGCAGTCCTTTAAAAAATACAATCTACTCCAGCCAAAAATAAAGCAGAAGCCTGAAGTCATGATATTAGCCAAAACTGAAAATCAGATGCTATGCTTGTAATATTATCCCTTGTAAAATGGATGCTTTGAAATGTAACTCTGTCAAAACAGAGCCAGAATTTCATCAGTGCTTCATCATATATCTCTTTATATAATCTAGAAAGAGAACTAAGATACATGATAACTTCAAAAAGCAGGACCCTTTTAGCTCAGCATAACAATATTCACAACAAATTTTTATACTATACATAAAAAAATCTATACTTCACCCCAAACTATGAAATAACTATGAACCCAAATCTGCCTATCAATATTTTATCTGCATGGAAACATATACAAGAGGTTAAAAATTAACAAAATACAACCACCTTTTTGGTACTTTTAAAATTACAAAAGTCTGCTCTTATTAAAAAAAAAATTATTCCACAGGAATTTTCAGCCATATTTTGCATCGATGAGCTAATGGACTGGCTTGAGACAATGGATCAGAATGAAAATGGTGAATAACTGGACCTTCAGTATTTGAGTGCTTATTAAAGGTGAAAATCTCAAATATGTTTAGAAGTCTCTTGCTATATCTTAACCAGCTGATATTTCTTAATGTGTTGATCAACATAAACAGTTGCAGTGTGTTCCAAAGTGTCTTTGCTTGAGCAGTGATCAGTTTATGCATATATAAGACATATATTCATAAACTGATCACGTCTCATTTACTCATTTACTCATTTTTTTTACTCATTTACTCACATTTATAGAGATCAGTTAAAGAGGTTTCTGCAGCAAAGGTCACTGTACGTAGTTTAGATATTTAAGAAATGTTTCACATGTAGTTTTGATGCCTATGTGGTGGAGTAGCTAAATTACAAAAAGTAAACAAAAATAGCAATTCAAGCAAAACAAAGACACAAATAGTTTCTGCTGCTACAGCTCAAAATTATTTTGGGAAGACTTGCAATAGAGGCTCCCTTTGCTGCCAAATGGATACTGTCTACTGGTCAAGTGAGATTGAAGTCCCCCTGCACGTGTTAACCTATTCCAAGATCCCAATGTTTTCCCCTGCCTTTATCAAATATTTTCTCCATGTGTTTTCAGAAAAAATGATGATCTCATAAATGATAATTTCCACCCTTAAGTATGGACTTCGACAATTTGCCTAGTGTGCTTTGATACTGGTCCTATACTAGATAATGATATTTGGTTCTGTTGCTTTGAAAGTGTATGTGTTCTCATGGAACTTTTTGTTCTTTTTCAGAGGTTGCATGGGACATGCACATGTCATACAATCCTCTCTGATCATGACTTTTGTTTTCTTACATTCAGAATATTAAAGTGTAAAGGAGTTAAATTGGAAGCACATTTGTCATGTTACCTCAAATCCTTCTCTTATATAAGGCCTGTTGAACAATGAAGATAAGGAAGGCAGAGAGTTCATACACACTTCTGACTACCAGTGAGATAGATTTATTATAGAAAGCTCCTGAGAGACCAATTAATATCACCAGGTTGTCAAAATAATACGTGTACCATGAAAAATACAGGCAGCCCATTGACGCACAGTGAAAGTAAGGTCACTGAACACAAGAGCACTAGGGGACAAATTCAGAATGGAGTAAAAACTGAGCACTAATTAAGTGAAATTGTGAAACATACAAAATAGCAAAATGCTGCCTAAACTAGAACTGCATTTTCTAAAAATGCATTCTTTTTGTTAAAGAAGTACCACAGCTAAACACTGAAAAGGCAAGATTAAATATTATTTCAACAAAGCTTGATACTTCTATCTGTGAGAGTGGTCAAAGTTCAGAAATGAAGATGATAAGTTTTAGCTTATATGATTCAAGTAAGGATTCAAGTAGGACTTCATCAGTTTGTACTACAAAAGAAGATATTGTCAAATGCAGACATCTCCAACATTTAATTGTGATTCCCAGGGTTCTCTGTTCAGGCAATGCTGGTCAACTATGAATTGTATTTATCAGTGTCCTAGGATTATAAACTAGTTAAGTGAGATTTGAGACTGGGGAAGGGGGTACAAGATTGCCTGACATAATGATAGAAAAATCATATGTGACTTACAATTTTGCCTTTGTCATTGTCTAAATTATTTGAAGTAAAGACATTGGAGCAGCATCTATACTGTGTTTGAGATCCTGAAACAGTAGATGGCAAAGTTAACTGTGTTCTCTGCCTTACCTTTCCAAACCTGTGATAAAATCTGTAGAATATCCATGAGTGGAGCAGTGTGCTGTATGGGGGCAGATTTACTTGACCTGTATACAGACTCCAAGTGACTACAGTCCAGAGATGCTTCTACCAAGGAACAAACCTAGATGGTCTCCTCTAACTGAAATTGGCATGCACATGTCCAGTCATATATTACAAGGATGAGCACAAGCTCATACTTTGATGTGTGCTTTTCAATCACATCTGTGAAAAAAAACAAACAAAAATTATAAATAAGTGTGCACACACAGAGTATCTTCCATGGCAAATATAAATCCAACAGTAAATCTGACCTAGGTAGCTGCCATCTGTAAAGAAAACAACCTTTCCAAACTGTTTGCATGGTTTAAGGATTTGAGAAAAGCTTAACTTAAAATTCTACTTGTTGTACTTTAGCTGTCATTGTTCTGCCTCTTAATTCATAATGGAAGTTTTTAACAGATTGGAATGTTGTAAGAACAAACACAATTATTGGGGGTGTATTTTATTTTAGTAGCATTTTGTATATATATGCCTAAGTAAATGTAAGTCTTCATGATGGAAGATGTTTTTTTTTGTTTCTTTGTTATCATATTGGATATTAACTTTCAACATTATACATTTAAACACGTGAAATCAAAATTATGTATGACACCAGTGTGATCTTCAGATGGGCATCTGTATGAGAGAGGCAGGTTGCCACACCCTATCCCTTTTTGAGAAGTAAAGTTCATTGAAGCAAAGCCAAATAGGAGTAGAATATGCTAAGACAAAGGCTGTCATGAACATAAACATCCTCTCCTTGAGTAACTGGTAGCTGATGTGAATATTATAGCACTTACAGCTCTCAGACACATTCATTAACCTTTGCAATGAAGAGTGAGCACTCCCCAAAATATTTAGGTATCCTTGTATTCACAAGCAAGTAACTTCATGTCTCTGTCTGGAAATCAAATTTTTTTCAAGTTTTCTCTCTATATGTACCCTGAAATATTGTTTTGAGGGTGTTTTGAGAACAGAGAGTCAGCTATCAGGTGAAAATGTCTGTAATTCTGAAAACTGAGATAACTACATACCAATGATTTATGATTCAGGCTAATTTATTTTCCACTATGATATAAAGAAAAAAAATTGCTAGATGGCTGTATATATAAACTATAGTTGGGAAAAGGAAGATGGATTTTATAAAAAGATGTGTTTTCTCACAACTCTTGAGCTTTCTAGAATGCATATCAAATATATGAGTAAGGATAATATGGTTAAAAAGTTGGTTTCCGGGCAGATTTTGACAAAGTTCCTCACCAAAGGTTTTCAGAAAGGCATTCAAGACATAAGAATAATAGCAATTGGTTGCTCAAATAGTTGGTTTAAAAAACCAGAATCTCATAAATGGTCAATTTTTGCTGTGAAAGAGATTACCCATTGAGTTCTGCAGCAAACCAGGCTGTAATCTGTATCCTTCAATGTGTAAATGACAAGAAAATTGAAATTAAAAGATTGTTGATGGCATACAAGAATGAGAGCTGATTCTGAACAACTTCAAAAGGACTAAAGACTGAGTAGTTGGGTGATAGAATTATGGCTAGACTAACATAAAGTGACACTTCCTAAAAATAATATTAATTAAAAAAATCATATGGAGGACTTTGAACTAAGTTCTGCTGTTAAGAATCAAAAACTTAGTAGTATGAAACTGTTAATGTAATATGCAGTACCAGTCAAAACCTGCAAAATTATTAAGAAATGAATTCTGTAAAAAATGGAAAATACTGGGATGTAGATTAGTATGCCCTTGGTTTATTCCTATCTTGAATACAGACTTTATTTCTACCTCTGTATATTAAAAAAAATATATAGGAGAATTGGAAGAAATTTAGATAAAAATAATTTTGATATTCAGATATATTAATTGTCTTCTATTTCGGAAAAAAATGTGTCATATTCTTACCATAAAGTTTTCTTTAGTCTGGAAAAAAAAAAGGACAACAAATAGGATTATTACAGAGGCCTACAAAGTAAGATATGGGAGGAAAAGAATATATATGGATTAAATAATCACTATTTTTTATAGTATGGGAACAAGAAGTGAAGACAGTAAGAACTTGGTCTATGAAAGAAAAAGCCAGCCAGAACTTCACAATACAGATAGATGTCCTGGGGAATTCTTAGCCTTCTGAGTGCTGAAGTATGGGCTAAAACATCTCAAAGACCAGAGTCTTCCCTAGTCATCCATTTATAACTACTTTCCATAATGGTTGTCACCTTAGACATTATTCTGTCCTTAACGTAATTGAAGGATCTTCTTGATGGGAGCAGGCATAAAGGTGACTTTGTTATAATGCAAAAATCACTGACAGAAAATGTCTGCTAAAACAGTGACAGAAGAGGACGTCTGCCAGCCTGGAAGCTGCCAGAGAGATTTTAGATTGAGAATCTGGCCTGGGAACCACATACATCCTTAAGAAGTTTAGCTCATTTCTTTGAAAACAAGATACCACCATTAAGAGAAAATACAAAAAATTGCACCAGGAACCTCTAGAATCCCAGAATACTCTGGATTGGAAGGGATATTTAAAGGCCATCTAAGCCAGCTTCTCTCAAAATGAGCAGGGACATCTGCAACCAGATCTGGTTATTTAGAGCCCCATCAAACATGGCTTTGAATGTTTCTAGGGATGAGACGTTCAACACCCCTCTGGGAAACCTGTTCCTGTGTTTCACCATCCTCATTGTGAAAAACTTCTTCCTTATAACTAGTTTGAAGGCATCCTTTTTTAGTTTAAAACCGTTACCTCTTTCCCTATCACTACAGACCCTGTTAGTTATCATCTGAAAAGGTGATAAATTATAATAAAATATAGAATATAGTGACGTCTTTGAATAGAACAAATGAAACAAGAAGGCAATAAAATTGATCATTGTCAGATGATCTATTAGATATTTTTATTTTTATAATGCTGAGTTAATTTTTATTTGACACAAATTACTGGTTTTGTTAAGAATTTTTACTAGAAGATTAAAATGATTTTAAAGTTCATTGAAATTAGTGGAAGGTTTTCTATTGTCTTCAGTGAAATTTAGAATAGACTTCTTGTCTTGATGAAAACATCAGTTCACTTTTTAAATTAAAAATTATTTTAATAATATTGGTACTTTTTTGTTTCATTTGTTTTTTGCTCTGGTCTCAAACTTTAAAAAAAACATATGTTCTTTATTCCTTTGACAATGACTGTATTAATTACTGTTTTAGGCACAAAAACCTTTTGATACACAGGCCCAGTCAGAAACTGACATTTGAACTGTTAATAAATTGAAATGCTGTCCTGCTTTTATAGATTAACTTGCACTAGTGTTCCCTTTTTATTTTGTTTCTTAGTGAAGATTTGCTGTTCATCTGATTTATATTTTTCTCCCTGCAAAAGAAGCAACCACAAATTAGTGATGGAATAATTAGAAGAAATTATGGCAGTATCTATTCAGATTCCTCTTCCCCTGGAAATTCCTCTTCCCCTAAAGCACAACATTTAGAGGGTGTGGTGGTTTGACAGGAAATATGTTTTCTGGGATGCTGGGGTTAGGCCAATGGATGCTCAGATTTTAATATTGGCACCTAATGTGGCCATTGGGACATTGGCTCCGCCTCTGAGAGCACGGGGTTAAAGCAGGGCTCTCCCCTGGGAGGCTCTCTTGGGTTCTGGGCAGGGAAAGGTTCAGAGCTGCCCTGCCCGGCTGCGGGCTGGGCGGGGCAGGGGCAGGGGCAGCCGTGGGGCCGGGTGAGGTAGGCCCAGGGGCAGCCATGGGGCCGGGTGAGGTAGGCCCAGGGGCAGCCATGGGGCCGGGTGAGGTAGGCCCAGGGGCAGCCATGGGGCCGGGTGAGGTAGGCCCAGGGGCAGCCATGGGGCCGGGTGAGGTAGGCCCAGGGGCAGCCATGGGGCCGGGTGAGGTAGGCCCAGGGGCAGCCATGGGGCCGGGTGAGGTAGGCCCAGGGGCAGCCATGGGGCCGGGTGAGGTAGGCCCAGGGGCAGCCATGGGGCCGGGTGAGGTAGGCCCAGGGGCAGCCATGGGGCCGGGTGAGGTAGGCCCAGGGGCAGCCATGGGGCTGGGTGAGGTAGGCCCAGGGGCAGCCATGGGGCCGGGTGAGGTAGGCCGGGGCCTGGACAGAAGGGAGGGGAAGGCCCCTGCAGGATGGAAGGGGGCACTGAGGGGCACTGAGAGGCATCGGGCAGCCACTGCCCACCCCTCCCAGGAGGGACAGAGAGAGAGCCTGTGCCTGTGCTTGGCCGGCTGAGAAGGAGAAGGGGGGTGTGAGAAGGTGCCCGGCTGGGCAGCCGTGGGAGTTCTGGACAGACAGAGCCTCAGGTTTTTAACCCTTTTCTTGGATGATGGAAACCTTACAAATGCTAATCCTCCTGGAGTTGAATGAGAAGAGAGATATAGAGGAGATAAGAGGAAATGGGCCACGAGAGAAATAGAGAAGAACTCAGGTGGAAGAGATGATGGAGTAGCTTATGCTGGACTCTTTTTGTGTAGCCGTGGACAGAGCCACGTTTCCTTGTGATACAGGGACTGCATTCTAGGGGGAGGCAATGCCTCAGGACCAAGAGGGTTCGGTGTGGGTACCCCTCAGCCCCAGGGGGTGAAAAATATGGGGGGGACAGGTGTCCCAAAGTTGAGACTGTGCCTTTTTGGAGTGGGATGAAGCATCCTTAAAAGTCGACCCTAGAAGCAGCTCTGGTCTGTGTTCAGTAGTGAGAGCACTGGACATGAAAGGAAGAGGTCACCATTGGCACAAGAAGGACTCCTTCTCCTCTTGATGAACTGAGGATTGAGTATTCTGAAGGGTGGTGCCGGACCAAGAGTCGATGATTTGGGGGATGTATTGTATTGGGAATTTGGTGGGGAGGAGGAGGAGATGTATTTGTGAAGTTTTCATTTTCCTTGTGTGTTTCTTTTTTTTTTTCCCTCCCTTTTCCTTGTAGTTTAGTTAATAATTTTTTTTTTCCTAAGTGGGAGCCTGCTTTGCTTATTCCTGGTCACATTACACAGCAGAAACCAGGGAGAAGGTATTCTCATGGGGGCACTGGCATTGTGCCAGAGGGATCTCTCAAGTTCTGTTTTTTGATTAAAGACAGAACTGTCAATAGTTAAAACTAACCAAAGTTTGCAATTGAAAGAACATTCTGGTATCTTCTATTTCTTGTAACTACTAGAAATAATGACTAGAGATTATTAAGTAGGGAAAGGGAATCTGAATTTGTGGTTAGACTGAGATGAACCCCAGCAGTAGATTACATAAACTGTAAGTTACTTGTCTCAACATCCAAAAGGGAAGTGATCTTGGTGACCAGTAGAAATATGAGAATTTTTTGAGGTATTGTACAACTAGAACCTCTTTAGGATGGTATTTTGTCAAAATAAGTGAAGGAATCAATAAAAATGTCTTAGTTTTAATAAATTTGCTCTGGACTGACTTCAGTCTTGTTTCTTAAAAGGAAACTCTGGCAGTACAATCCCAGTGGCTTTTGGTTGAAGTCCTCCCCGAAGAAAAGCAAACAGGAGATTGCAGTCCTTGGAAAGTGAGCTCATATGGCCTCAAAAGCCAGCAATGATACCTCTGTCTAGATTGTCACTGTACCTGTTCCTTTGTCTGGATAGTCATGACACCTATTCCATCTCCATTGTCACAACTACTTTCTGTTTTATTGTCTACTCAGTTATTTCTAATTATTTTCTTCCATTTTCTTGTAATGTCTGTTTACCCACAATCCTCCTTTCCCCTTTTCATTCTTTTTTTATTACTGTGTTACCTATCTGTCCTGATTAGTTCTAGAAGCAGTACTTTGAAATATATAACTTTGATATATCTCAGCAGATGAAAGTCATGTTAACTTTTCAGATACAATAGCATTTAAACAGTGGTATAAATTTCTTCAGGAATACTATGCTTTGTTCTTAATTCAAATTCAAGCTGCCATCTATCTTTCTGAAAATTAGATGTGTGCAATCACCCTGTCTGCAAATAATTTTTGTAATTAATGGAATATGTTTGAAATTCTATGAAAAATGGTGTATCTTTATTCCTCCAAATTCAGTCAGGTAAAATATTTTGTGTTAGGTTATGTGTCAAAAGCTCATCCACAAAAGAGCACAGAGAGACAATGACAGATGCAGGAGTTCTGATTGCAGGGCCATCACAGGGACTCATTTACGGCCCATCATCACAAACCCAGGAAAGCACAGGAGCAAAAGCTAAGGTAGAAAACACAAACTGAGGACTCAGATGAAGGGATATTCTACTCAGATTCCTATCAAAGTAGTGTCAAAGGCAAAGGAAGAATCAGGAGTATTGATTGATTTGAATAATGCAAAGAGTGAATGCTTTTTTAATTGAATAAATCATTCATTTATTCCAGTCTTAAACTGAAAAAGAAACTTAAGGGCTGTGTGCTTCTACTTTGGATTTTATGTGTATGTCATTGTGGGGAAAAAAAAATTCTTGGGCCATTTACAGTCTCTGTTCTTATTAGACCATTAATCAAAAATTTAGACAATTCAGTGATTCTGCACTTGTGTGAAGTTTCAAGAACAGCTTTATATAAGATGTGCTAAAACATGAACAAAACCTTCACTGAATAATTCTTATAAGTAAAGAAATTCTACAAATGACATAATCTAAGCCTTAAAGAAACTGGGTTTCTCTCTGACTTATGACAGAGGATGAGGTAAACATGACAGAGGTCCTTTTCAAAACTTACTGCACTTTAGTACATTTTAAAAAGAAGCTGAACTATTTTCTCATTTAATTAATGAAAAGAGTTATTTGCTAGTTCCTTGAAAATCACACCTTATTTGAAGGATAATTCTAAAGAGATCATAGCGCTATAAATGTATCTGAAATAATGAATGTTCTCTTTCGCTCTGAAATTTAGAATCTCTACCAAAAAGAATCATTAACAATTCTAACCTTGTTACAAAAAGTGGGAGAGAAATGATCTTTCTACAGCTTGATTAGGTACAGCACTTCGTGTACATCTTGAAAAACTCCTAATTTTCATGGGCTCTTCAACTAATTTGTCTAATAGAAAAAGATTGGATATCCTTTGCTATACTTCTGCACTTCTAGTTATTTATATTATTAATCAGATGACTATTACATTAAAATAATCATTCAAAAAGTGTAAAGCTTTTTCTCCTATTTAATTTTCCTTTTATTGCGTGATTTCAGCTGCATACTTTTAAATTTCTTTTTCTTATCAAAAGAAAATTCTATAATTATGGATGTTCTTCTGAACAATATTGTGTATTGTCACTATTCCGCTGTTGCATATGGATAGATGGAAATAATCCACTCTTTTTTATGAATAGAGTGTCATGCTGGACTGGAACTTAATGGAAGAATGGCTAATATCCTGTATTGCTCCTATAAAGATTCTTCCAGGCCTCTAATGGCCTCCTGTATAAAAAAACAAACAAACAAACAAAGACACACACTAAAAATCTTCTTGTTTCAAGGATTTCACCATCTAAAATAGTAATGAATTCAACTCTGAGAAAAAAAATGGCAAAAAGGAAGCAAAGTGTTTTGATGCTGGGAATGGAGCATTAAATCTGTAGTTAATCAGAAATAGAATTTATATTTGTTATACCCTAGTTGAACATTCATGGCTTAATCCATATTCTATTGCTCCCATCCTCAGCATAAATGTTGTGGATGACATAGAGGTTACATGCCACTCTAGCAACTAGAAATGTATGATGCAGGACAGCAGAACACCCATCTTTTCTAAACACAGGTTTTATATTGTACTATAAAATCCAGGATATGAAATATTTGAAAACTTAAAAAGATATATATCATTTCAGTACTCCTCATGATACTATTGTAATTGTTTCTTTAGGTTCTGAATAAGGGTAGGAATTAATGTGCATTAGGTAAGTTCATTCAAATGTCTCTTTTATAAAGATCTGCCCACAGCAAAACAACCAAGTTACCATTTTTATAATTCTGTAAACAGCTACTTTATCTACTCAATGGAAAGCCCCCCTGCCTCTGTCAAACCCCCATTACTCCTGGGTTGCATAATCCATACTTTAAAAAGTCTCTCTGATTTTGAGAGGCTTTCATTCCCATCTTATCTTTGCTGCATGTCTCATTCACAAGTATTGATGTATTCTCACAAAGTATTGACAGGGAAACACAGCAAACAACTCAAAATCAGCCAATCCCTTGACAATAATGAAGATCATTGTAGTAAAGGACATTATCACGTTCATCTTCCACTAAGTGATAGCCAGTACAGATGAATTTTTGGAGATGTTATTTTATTTTTATGAGATTTCTTGAGTTTCCTGACCACTGAATTAAGTCAACCCTGTCCATTTAATTGATTAAAGAACCAGGACTCCCTCTGGTTCAGTATAAAAAGTCATATAACTGATGGAACATGTCCAGAAAAGCCCACTAAATTGGTCAATGGGCTGGAACACCTCTCTCACAAAGACAGGTTGAGACAGCTGTGGTTGCTCAGCCTGGAGAAGAAAAGGCTTCAGGAAGACCTTACAGTACCTTTCCAGTACCTAAAGGGGGCCTATAAGAAAGCTGGAGAAAGACTTTTTACACAAGCTTGTAAAATAGGACAAGGGAGAATGGCCTAAGCTGAAAAAGAGTAGCCTTATACGCCTGTGCCTCACCACTTTCACAAGAGAGAAATTCTTAATAGCGCCTAAGATTAGGTATTATTGAGAATTTCTCTCTTGTGAAAGTGGTGAGGCACAGGAACAAGCTGTCCAGAGAAGTCATGGATGCCCCATCCCTTGAAGTGTTCAAGTCAAGGTTGGATGGGGCTTTGAGCAACCTGGTCTAGTGGAAAGTGTCCCTGGCACAGGAATTGCAACTAGATGATTTTAAAATGTTATATGATTCAATGATTCTATGACTTGGTTTTCAGTATAACCTCTCTGAACATTCATCTGGCAGACTTAAATGAGGAAAATCATATGAAGTCATAAGGAAGGAGAATTTCTTCATTAACAAATATGTGTTTGAATTAAGATTTCCTTTCTAAAATTATTTTTCCACCTGTTATATACATGGGAACAAGTTTATGTCCTTCATCACTGAATACATTACACTATTAATATTTTTTAAATTATACTTAAACCCTTGTGGCTTGGTTCTTAAAGACATCACAAGACACCAATATGGATTATGAAAAATCCACAGATAATTATCAAAATAACTGTCTTCTAAAACATAATCTTATAGTAACATGCAGAAGTTCATGAGCATTTGAAAACTTATGCCAAAATGAAATTCAGGCTGACTTTAGGCATTACTTTCCAAATATTTCCCCTTTAAATCTTACCCACCACTGTCCTTCTCCTCCACCCTTTCTGCCCTTGATCAGTCCCTATCTAACTGGAGGAGAAATGTATTAGCAGCTATTTTGAATGAATAATGATCTCTGCAAGACATAAAATTTATAACAAAATTCAGGTGAAAATAAAGCTTTGGTCACTCCAAAGGGGAAGAAAAGTCAAAAAAGGAGAATTACAAAATTGAAGTTGGACTTTTAATGTCTACTTGAAATTTATATTAGGTATCTAATCTTTCTTTGAAAAATCACCCTGCATAAGTACTTGCAATTTTTCAGATTATGAAGACATTCAGACCAAGTACTTTTCAAGGAAATTCAGTTTTCATTTAGTATTTTTCCATATTGTATGGCATTTATTTTCTTTCCAGCTATAGATCTTTACAGCTTTACAGTTCTCCAAAAAGATGATTCAACAGTGAACCCAAAGTGCTGAGTTGTAATTGTACCTGTTGAACTATTTTATCCAATGCAGAAAATTCAGTCTGTTCTTAAATATTTTCCTCTAGAGAAGTGACTAAAATTTTTGCTTCTGCTTCTATAACAAAGCTCAAGTGATGTTATAATTACACTAATAATAGAAATGATGAATGATAAATGTAATTAAATGTGAGAATTTATGTAATTGTGACTAAACAGCATAACTTCAACTTTTTATCAGATGACCAATAAAGAAGCAAAAATTCTGTAATACCACTAAACAGTTCTGAAAATAAATACATTGACACAAATTTAATTGTAGAGTTTATATCAGATAGTAAGTTAATGTTTAAAGGTAAGTAGATAATACTGCATTTAAGTGACTCAGTAAATCTGACTCATTTAACTGGGCTAATCTATGACATTAAATTGAAAAAAAATCTCATCTTTGCTCAGAAACATCTTTTAAATATGCCACTCTTCTCAATACATCAAAATTAATGTCTTTGTCTTTTCATATGCAATTTTCAAAGGTTTCACTTACAAAAGGATCTAGAGGTGGAAATTTATTTTTCAGATGAAAATTTTCCCTGTGTTAACAACTATGTGTGTATTTGGCAACCAGGACATTTGTAATCTACCAGCTAGATATCCTGTATGCAGACCAGTAATTAAAGCCTCTTGTGCACCTATCAAACTTACCTGATAGAATGATAATGTAGATATCTCTTAAAAAGTAACATAGTATCTTATTTTAAATTTTAATCTTTTCTTTTTCTTTCTTTTTTTCTTCTGTTAGTAAAAAAGCTGTCATCTTCTAGTTTCAGCTAATGTTCTTTCTTCCACAGGTGATTTAGACTTTAGCATATAAAGATGTGCACTCTTATTTCCTCTGTTGGTAAAATTGGATACAGGATTTTCTCCATGCAGAATAAAAATTTTGCTTTAAGTGCATGTAGTGGGTTTGGTTTGAAAACCAGGCAGAAACACCGATGAGGAGTAATGGTGTGGTAATTTGGCCAATGCACCAATTAATGCACCAATTAAGTGCTGGCCAAACTCCAGTGCACCCTCTAAAATTATTTATTTATTTTCTGCTGTGAGATAAGGATTAGGAGAAGGGCAAAAGCAGGCTCAAAACTTTAGAGATAAAAGGAAAACTTTATTAACAGAACTAAAAAAAGACTAATAAGAATCAGTAAAAAGCTTCAAAACACTTCTCCTCTCCCCACCTCCTCTTTCCGTCCTACTGACAATGTAAAGAGAGAAAGCCTGGGACCAGTAATTTTACCACCTCTAAAATAATCTTTCTTCAGCTCACCTGGGGAGAGGAGTCTCCCCTGCCATGCCATAGGGACTTTTCCACAAGAAACATTTCTCTTGTGGCTTCAATGTCACAGTGAAGCAGCTGCCTGGGAGATGGAAATCTGTTGCTACATGAAAGTCCCTTCCCTCCACTTACAGCTTTCCCCCCAACTGTTTTCGAGGCCTCAATCTTAAATTAACAGGGTAGAAGTATAAGATGTTCAGAATGCAAAGGTTCTCTTCATCTGTCTCTGAGATTATCTTCATCTGTGGGAACAGAGATCTTCCTCTTCTCTTCTGGGGGCAAATGGTCTTCATCACTCTTATCTCTCTGTTCAAGTTTCTCACTGGATCACAGCTATTCCAACATTTGCTTGTTCAGCACAGGTGCCTTTACTCATGTCTATGGTTTGAATGCTCCATCCTGCAATACTTTTCATGAATTACAGGGAGATTTTAGTGTATTATAGTCCATCCCCATGGTTTTACAAGAGAATTTCAGCCTAAGACTCAAACATCTCCTCATTCTCCTCCCATCTAGGATTTGGCTCTTCTTTCTTTACTGAGGGTGTCTCTATGCTGTTCTCTTCTCATGCCTTCACCTTTCCTTATCTCTGCCAAGTATGGAGGAAGTTGTAATGTTTTTCACCAGTTGATCTTTTCTTCCTTACCAAAAAATTCAATCAAGGCAAGCCCAGGACAGTGCAAAATTCTAATTGACAGTACAGTAAATATCATCTTTATATTAAAATTTTTGAGATAATATTGATCAATAAATGCTGAGAAAATTTCTATAATATAGAAGTTGACACAATCTCACATTTCCATTACTTAATTTTAAATACACTACTAGAGTTTTTCTATTCACTTGTGCTTTTCATTACCACATAAGCAATCTAATGATCTTAGGAAAAGAAGCTACCTTATCTCAATTGTCTGAATGTAATTATTGGCATCTTCCACAGAAAAGCGTTTCAGTGGTTGTTTGGGTTATTAGCAGAAAGCTTATTACTTTGAGAAATTGTTCAATGTGATAAAAAGTTAGATGCTTTTTATCTACCATAAGAATTTACTGTAATTTACTGAAATGTAATTCAAAAACATGAGAAAAAACATACATGTTTTTAGAAGTACTGGTAACAAAACAAAAAATCTCTGGCTTGACATATTCTTTCTTGTAGCATTTCACTTGCAAAAGACCTAGTATTAGCCCAATGGAGGAAGAAGCTTACTTTCATTAGTGTCCATTTACAATTTAAACCCTCAGGTGATACCATGCCATTTTAATGAATATGAATATTAATTTATTGTTTGTCTTCAAAAATTAAAAGCAATAACAGATGCTCTAAGTCAGTGTATAAAAAAATGCCTGCTCACTCTATTAAAATATGAACAAGGGGCATAAAAATACCCAGCTATAAAATTATTTATAGGATTATGAGCAAGTTTTGTGCACTCTTTTAACCTTAATAGAATTATTAAATTTCTCACACAGTTTTTAGCAATAAGACTATATTTTTTAAAGCTATAAGATAAAGCAGTAATACTCATCAACAGAGTCTTCAAGACCAAACTATTTTATTTTTTCCTGCCAGAGTGGATACCATGGCAACATCTGGTTAGGAGAAGCTGAAGAGATATTTGAAGGTTTGCAATTGTTAAAGTTATTGGTGTGTAACAGACATGTATTAATTGCAAGTGAATATGACAGGCCAGACCAGATTTCTGAACAGGAGGAAAACATCAGCTTCATTGGAGACTAAGGAACTGAACAAGAGATGAATAAAATACTGTGGTGTCGGACTTCAAATCTGGTGTCATGCTTGTGTACTCATCATTTACAAGGGCTGGGGAAAAGGTGGAATTTTATTACTGTAGAAATATTTCCCAACAGAATTCTTTAAGACGTCAAAAAAACTTTATTGCTTGACAGCTCTAAGAGGGCAAAAATTATACATTTCAAAATATCTCTAAAACCAGTTGAGAGTTCCAATCAAGTGCAATCACAGTGATTTCGTATGAAAAAAAAATTGTGGCATCGTGAAAGTTTTCCTTGGATACTGCTGTCAAATTAGCTTCCAGAAAGAGTCATTACTTAAACCTGGTGTGTACTTTTAGAGTAGTTATGACAGAAAACTATTTTTTTCTATGCATATGCAATCAGGAAAGATATTATGTTCAAATGGACAGCAAACATTTTAATACAGATCTTAAATTCTGTACCTGTTGTAAATGCAGGCTGCAAACTACAATCTTCAGACATGTAGGAGTGCTTCCTGCTGCCTTTGTGTCAGAATTTCAAAGTGAAAATGTTTTCATGCTTTATTGAAATGACAGTATGCAAGAAGCAGGTATCATTGACAACAGTTTGACTGCTTTTTCAAGTCAAAGAAAAATGCTTTTGGTTCTCTGAGCAAGCTGTTTATGCTATGCTATGCCTTCTGTTATATGACAAATGCCAATTTTACTTCTGTTTACACAATAAACAGAATATGAACTGAATTAGATAACGTTAATTCTAGTGAAGAGAACCTGTGAACAATTTCCAGGCTTCTTAATTCTATGTTAAGAAGAAATGTGCCTGCTTGAAGGCATTGTGGTTTAACCCCAGCTGACAGCTCTGCACCACACAGCTGTTCACTCACTCCACCCCACCCACAGTGGTATGGGGAGGAGAATCCAAACAACCCAAGGGGGTTTTTAAAACCCGTGGGTTGAAATAAGGGCAGGTTAATAATTAAAAAAAAAAATTATTAATAATATTAATGAAAAGAAAGAGACAGAATCACAAACCAAGACAGATGAATGATGCACAATACAGTTTTTCACCACCCACTGACAGATGTCCAACCCTTTCACGAGCATTGATCAGCCCCTCCTGGCTGAGTCCCCTCAGTTTATACTCTGAATGTGCCATTTGGTAATATGGAATATCCCTTTGGCCAGTTCAGGTTAGCTGTCCTGGCCACGCTCCCTCATAGCTTCATGTGCACCTGCTCACTGGCACAGCACAGGCCACTGAAAGATCCTTGATTGAGAGTAAGCACTACTTAGCAACACTAAACCATCAGTGCTTTATCAGCATTAATTTCATACTGAATACAAAACCCAGACCCATTTCAGCTACCAGGAAGAAGATTAACTCTATCCCAGCCAAAACCAGGACACTGTAATAGGAGAGAAGTTCAGTGTTACAGCAAGAGGGAAGCTAGGTTGGAATTTCAGAAACAGACAGAGGTTCTGTTCTCTTCCTGTGAGAAATGCAAAAAAAAAAAATCTGTGATGTTGTATCTGCCAGTGCCCAGACCAAAGAGCAGGCTTCTGGCCATTGCAACAGAATCCACAACAGAATCCAGCCCTAGGCAGTTCAGTCTGTAGACAGAGTGAGATCTGAAGAATTTCTTCCAAGATATCTGAGCAGTTGTTCAGAGGACCTAAATATAATGGATAACAATGATTCCAGATCACAGGCTCGGTTTTAGGTGAATTCTAAAGTCCTGATGAAAAAAATATATTTTTGATATTTATATTTTTTATACAAGCCAGCCCATAAAAAGGTTTTCTGGTATATTAATTAAGATATTAGTCCTACAAATGTGATGTTTTAAAAGGCACTTCGAGTTCTGAGGTAAAACTGAGTTTTGAGGACTAGGGATCCCAGATGCAGGCCTCATGTATTTGAATAGCCTTTACAGTAGAATTAAATGACCAGAATAAGGTTACATAAGAAGCATAAACTTCAAATTTTCTGTTTCTTCAAAATACATATTTAATACCACACATTTTAGGTGAAGAAAATTATAGCAAGTTTTTATTTAAACAGAAAACAAAGTACTTGACTGCAAACCTAAGGAGAAAAATAAGGCAATAAAAACTATTCTAGATTATGTTCAGTTCTGAAACTTTCTTACCTGTTACATTAGTCCGTTCCCTTAATTTAATTTTCTACCTGTTATCATAATGATATATAGATTTCTTTCTGTCTTGTCCTTTGGAATGCACTCCTTCTTTTAATGTCAATTCAGTTGATCAGTATGGCAAAAACCAGATGTTTAGGGATTACTTAGCAGCAGCCAGGTGCATTACTGATCCTCTTCTGGGTCTGCTTCTTCAGAAACCTTTAATCGAGCAAGCAGTATGCATACACATTCAAAGTATGAAGCAAGTGCTTCTTGGCTTAGGCAGACAATAGGCAGCTGGGGTTTAGCTGTCAGGATAGGAACCTGCACAGTCACCAGCCCTGAGGCAGCTCTCAGAGAGTCTGGGTTGGACAGGCAGGATGAATCAGCAGGATGAGGATCAGGCTCTGCATGCTGGCAGAGGAATCTCCACCTTGCAGAGCTGCCTTTGCTGACAGCTCTATTGACACTTTTGGCTGATGCAATAACATTGAACCACAGAGTCAGTTAGAGCTGTATACATTGGGGATTGAGTAATTTGCAAAGGATCCGAGTCAATTAAATTGCAATTACATCACATGAAATTGAGGTGGATAGAATTCAGATACTCATCCTGGAATAGGACTTATTCATTTCTCTCAAATGTCTGATCTACAGAACTGTTTGTTAAATGAGTATACTTCACTTCTTTGCAGAAGTAAGTGGTTATACTAAAAACATTCTGAATATTTATTTGCTGATGTTCCTAGAAAAAGATCATTGTTGTTCTTTTAATGGTAGATAGAGTTGAGGATAAGATTTTCCAGTTTCAGAGATGATAATGGGAATAACTTTGTCACTGACAAATGTAAAAAGTTTAAATTGGTTTTGGAATGCAGTCCAACTTCTTTGTATTTTTCTGTTATTCAGCTTATTTATGAGGCAAAGTTTGCATTCCAATGATGCCAAATGTATGTATGTATGAAATTTAATAGGAATGCCATTTTAAATTGAAATAAATTTTTAAAAAGTGAAACAAGAACAAATATTTTAAAATGCACTTAAATTCAGTTCCATATCTTTATTTCACACATTTAGTCACTGAAACATACCACTGTATTTATAAAAATGCAATATTTCTCAGGCATAGAATGTTTATTTATAAATTTCTAAAATTTTGGGCCTTGTTTCAAGACACTTCTACAGGAAGAAGTAAACTTATATAATTAGATGAGCTTTTAAATAAACAAACTAGAGCTTGTCTGTTATTTCCACCCCTACTAGTTTGCCTAAAATAAAATCAGGAATATTAATTAGCTAAACCAACTTAATTTTACTTATATGAGTAGCATCTCCTGGCCGTTTATTCATACCTGTAATAACCACTACTGAAAGATGTGTGGCAAATCCTGAAGCCATTTTGAAAAAGGACAAGAAAGACAATTCAGGGACTTACAACCCAGTCTGCTTTACTTCAATCCTGGGAAACACATGGCAAAAATCCCTTTCCTAAATATTTCTGGGCCTGTGAAAAAGAAGGAAATGACTGGGAGGAGCCAGATTGGATTTACCAAAGGTAAGAACAGCAAATATCATCTACCTTGGCTACAGCAGAACTTTTGTCACAGTCTCCCACGGCATCCTTGTATCTCACTTTTGACATTAGCATCAAGATGACATGAGATGGAAAAGGAGTAGATGGACTACTAAATGGAAAGAAACTGGATCAGAGAATAGTGGTTAATTTTTCATATTCCACATGAAATTTGGTTCCAAATGCAGTTCCTCTATCCCGTAGGGTAGAAGAGGTCTACACTGTAACTGATCCTATTTATCAGGGACCTGGAGCAGGAGATAGAACATGCCCTCACCAAGGTTGCAGATGGGCAGGGAATGGGCATGCTGGACGTGCTGGAGAGCAGAGGGCATTTCAAAGGTTCCTACAGGTGGTGCAGAAGTGATCCAGCAGAACTTAATGTAATTCAAAAGGTGCAAGGTACTCTATGAGGAGCAGACTAAGAGCTCTTTGCACTAGGGGTATCTAGGGACTGACTGAAGCATGGCCAACAGATCAGGGGAAGTTATTGGTCCCCTTATTAGATGATATCTGGAATACTGTGACCAGCTCTGTGCTGCTCAGTTCCAGAAAGATGCTGATAGAAATTAATGAGTTTAGCTGAGGATCACCAAGACAGTCAGAGGACAGAGCACACAGTCTCTGAGAGGAGAGACTGAGAGAACTGGGATTTGTAGTGTAAAGACAAGAAATATTTGTGAAGAAGGCTTAATAGCTAAATTCTAGCACTTTGGAGCAAGTTGCCACAAGAATACATTGACGGACTTCTTACAGAATCTGTAAAGCATGCAAAAGTGACACAACTATTGACACACCATGAATTGAAATGGCAGTTTCCTGCTGGATACAAGGGCAAAATTATAAAAAAGCAAAACAACAATCAGATGAGATAATTAAGGGATAATTAAACACTGACACAGGATATCCAGCAAGGCTGTGGAATCGTCTTCCTGGGAAGCTTTCAGCAACCAGGTAGACAAAAGCCTATGTGATCTGATCTGAGTTCAATTTAAACTGCTTTGAGAATTTGACTAGATGTCATGATGCCTCTTCCAACCTGAAAAATCAAACAGTTGTGTGGAAATATTGCAATTCAATGAACAATTATAAATTGAAAGCTTAGAATGTAAAGGAAATATATATTCTATCTCTATAGCTCATTTAGGTTTATCTGTTGTGAAATGTGAAGTCAATTATATTCCTATAGACATCAAAAACTTAGCAAAATTCAAAGTGTTTCTCTACTTATCATATTATCTTCCTCTTTGTTGTCCCTAACATCTTCATTTTTGCCACTAAATCTATTTGAAACACCACAGCTGGGTTCATTTTTCCATTTTTCAAGCTATCAAACATTCACCTCTGTGAATTCTGCCACTGGTTCTTTTCCGTTTTATAATGTCCATGTTTGTTTCAGGTACTTTCAGAATAAAATACATCTGTTAATAAAAACTTTAAAATGGTCAGGTAACAAGAGAAATGAAATTACAATCTATGCCTTCCTATAATATTATGAAGAAAAACCCCAAAACACAACAAATCACCATGTACACCTGGTAAAAATAATATTCCAATCTCAACATCGACTGAAACCCAAAAGAGAAAGAACAGAGAGAGTGAAAGAGAGCCTTGCCCATACAGAAGAATTACCTAACAGCTTTGCAAATGAGGCAACTGAGAGCAGAACTTGGAAGGTCTTTGTGGCCTTATAAAACTACAAACAGCATTTGCCAGATGGCTTTACAACACATTTTAATAAAAATGTATATAAATTACTCTGGCAACTCCTAACCGACATATTAAAGGTCTCTGCACAATAAGCTTCCTCCTCATTACACTTTAATCTGTCCCAGATTTACCTAATAAGTACTGCAGAAACCAAATCCACAAAAAATGTTCTTAAAACGGTGAACAGTTATGCCTAATGATGACCTTTATAAGTAGTGAAAACAAGTTAATAAATTAATTTCTCATCAGTCCTTTAAAAATTTATTTCTACTCGAAAGTCCTTATCTCCCAAAGGATCAGAATCTTATCCCAACTGTTTCTTGAGGTTCAAGCCAACTATTTTCTGATGAATGGAATATGTATCTATATTTGTTGTACTTTCTATTACTAAATACCAATAAATCTCTGCCACTAGAACTGCATGTTTATAAAATAAAGATCAGAACGGAAGCTGCACACCATAAATAAAAAAGCTGTATTAATATTGATCTGATTTTTTTCCCAACAATATTTCTACTCCTTGTTGAATGAAGCAACCACCTACATGATCAAAGGAAAAAGACACTTGAGAATTAAAAACATAAATCTGGTCAGATATATGCCTAAAAATCTTATAATTTTATTTCCTCAATTAAACAGAACAAACAGAAAATTAAATACATAGAAGAATCAAGAAATAACATCAACAAAAAAACATCCAAACAAATAAAACCCCTCAATTTCAGTGGAATGATACTCTTTAGAATTTTGAAAACATTTACTTCTGAAGAAAAGAAAAACTTATAAATTGCTATGCCATTCATAATGCAGTTCAAGAACAATTAAGACTGTATACTGAACAATAATTCCTCTAAGAGAGTAAAAAATTGAAATAATTATGAGGGAAGAAAAGAAATAAAACACAAATACACAAAAGAAACCTGAACCAAGTCAAAAACAACAAAATAAAAAGAGCTCCCCAATGTCACGGACAAAACAAGAGTGTTACCCCAGATGAACTTGGATCATTAGACCTTTTTTCATTTTTAGTGTTCAATATACTTCAGCAACTTTTATTCTGTCTAAATATCATGAAGCTAATATAATTTCCTTCTTAGAAATATCAGGTGGCTTACTGAATATAAACCACCCTCTAAATTGTTAATTGGGTCCCTGATAATTAGTGTGCTAACATTGTCAAACAGAATTCTTCAAAATATTACTTTGTGGACTTTTATGCCTATTTCTGTCTTTTACATAATTTGTTTTATTCACCCTCCCCTCCCCTCCCCTCCCCTCCCCTCCCCTCCCCTCCCCTCCCCTCTATTTCCCTTCAAAAACGAACAAACAAACAAACAAACAAATGTTCCTTCGACAAATTGTTAATGGTAAAAGTAATTTTTAGTTATTATTTCACATTCCCATTTTCAGCTGTTTTGTTAGTTCTGTAGCCATAACAAAGAAAAAAATTGTTAAAGTATCAGCTTTCTCATCTGTAAGAATAAAAACAAACAAAAAACCAATGTAGCCACTTCATTATATGTACACTCTGGCCGGAACTCTAAGAGCCCTAAATTGCAAGAATATTCTAAAGGATTTTACTAAGCTCAGCAGTACTCTGTGTTAATGCCCTTGTGTTATGATATGCATTACATAAGTAAGCAATCACATAAGTAAGCACCACAAAATAAATTAATCTGGTTTGAAAATTAAACACAAATATTTACATGGTTGTGTGGATACCTCTATTAAGACATCTTAAAAAAAAAACTTGGCCTTTCACTTGAGTTCTTCCGTGCTTCCCAGTCAATCTTTGTCTAAATGCATGGCTTACACAAAAACTTTAAACAGTCTGCTCTTTTGCATCTTGTTAATAATTATCCATGTAAATAATCACTTAAAACTAACAATATTATTTCTGATCTTATTCATACAAGGACCAAGTTCTATTTTGAGGGCAGTAACATAGTACTTTTAACTGATACATATGTTCAAAGAAGCTACAATTGATTAAGTGCTCTGAAAACAGAAAAAGTACAGAAAAATAGCATATTTGCTATGCTGATATATTTTAAGATAGATTAGAATCTTAATACAGCAGAGCATTTCAAGAAAAATAATAAAGACATTTCAGACAGGAAGGGCTGACATTCGCAATTTCTCAGTAATAAACAAGGAACAGTCAAAGGCAACAACTCAAAAATGGTTTTAGGAAAGAATGAGGAAAAATAGCTCCTAATAGAGCACAACTTGTAAGAAATATAATGCAATTCTTATGTGTGTGTATACATAATATACTCACATACATCCATAATACACAACACCACACAATTTGGTCCAGGAAGTGTGTATGAATGCTGTGGCCTAGTCTACAATGGGCTTCAACCTCTTGTTAAGCAAAACAAGGAAGGCAGGCATTATGTTGGAATTGATTGTGAGACCAACCCTGCTGAGAGGGCATCTAACATAATGAATTTGCTCCTTCATGGAGAAAAAAATATGAAAGCAAAAACCATAATTACACTATATATGCAGAGGAAAAATTATTAGATTTTTTTAAAGGAATGCACCATAATAGGAATAAAAAAGGAATGGAGAAGGAACAAATGAAAATAGAAGCCAAAGCAAAATAAAAGAGACAGACATGTATGGAAAAGGAATTTTTTTCCTGTGGAAAATAAACTTTTCCATTAAAGTTCATTTACCTCTACTTCAAGCTCTCAGTGAAGTTACATAGGTCAGATCCCAGTCACTAATCTCTAGGAAAAACTTTATCTTTTTCTATCACAGGTAAGATGCTGAACAACCAAAGCTTTGCCTGTGGTTTACCTTACCTTACCAACACAGCAAAGGCTTGTCAGAACAGGAACACAGGAGACTACATGTCAAATTCTGTAACGGCATTGTTTCCCTGGAATATGTCACAGCATGGTTCTAAAACAGTTAAAAAATTATAAAACAATAAGAATTTTGAGAATATGCTTCATATGCTTCTCTCTGGAGATCCCCTTGCTCAGTTTTAACGTGTGCTATACAACTATACTGTCTCACAGTGATAGTGCTTATATTGTCAAAGATCATTACAGCAATGAACATTTTAGTCTCAATGAGGCTGTGATGTGATGATGAGGCTCTTTTTTATCATATGGGAAAATAAATTCGGCCCAATTTTGAAATTACAATATAATTGTAATTATATTAAAAGCCTCAATATCTGTTTTCAGATGGTACTTCCAACACATCCTTCTAACCCAAAACAATTCCTGTAAGTCTTGATCCTGATTAGTCACTGCCTTTAGTTTGCTTTTCCTCTTCTTTTTGAATGTTCTCTGGCTTTCCTTTGCCTTTTTCTTTATGTATTTCAAAGTTATTTTTAGCACTTTAAGTAGGAAAAATTGTATAGGAAGACAACAAAAATGGAAATATTTCCACTAAATTAAAGTACGGAAGCAGATCACCAAGTAGTCCAGTGGTGGACAAAGCTGGCGCAAGGAAGAAGATAATGTTCATGAGAGACGGATCCTACCTGGTGATATTAACAAGAAAAGTATGAAATTACTCAATGCACAAATAGGGTGCAGAATTTATTGTATTTATAAAAATTATTTTAAATAATATTTTTGAATATTCCTCAAAAAAGTAACTTTGAATTATTATCCAAAATAAAAATTTTCAATCTTTAGTATGAATGTCAACTTCTTATAGGTTTGGACTTGGAAGACCATCTTATTTCCTAATTTCTGGCCAGAGGAGTGCTCATCATTGCTTGATTTCTATTTTTTATGCTCCTTCCAAAGCAATGAGCAATGATTTTTGACAGAGTATTCCTCTAGTTGGACTTGCTATATGATCCATTACAATTACCTCTGCTTCCCTGTCCTTTTTTCCCAAATCCCAAAGCAGGTTTCCTAGATATTGATAAAAAAAAACCAAATACAGTTACTGAGAAATTTAAAGGCAGACATAAGTTCTTTATATTTTCTTTTATTTTTTCTCATATTGATCACGTAAGTGACCATGAATTAAAAAGATTCACTATGCCTTTCTGAACACATTTGATTTGCAGCTTCTGCAATATTTTCATAAATTGCAGTCAATCATTTTTGTTTCAATCAAAATTTATACTGAACTCAGAACAGAAGAAGATTGCTTTTATATATGGAATATATTATAAGGGAGTTATTAGTTTCTAAATATGATAGTCCAAGTGAATAACCAATTTCAGCAAGCTGGCCTTTATTATTATATATTGAATTGAATTTAAGGAAAAGTAGCAAGTTAAATGGTGTCTGAAGTTCTTCAGGTAGCACTTGCCACAGAAGAAAATAGACAGATATATTGCATTGCTTCATTTGATGAATGCATTCAGTGGTAGCTACATCTATCATGAAGTCAGAACTGTTCCCAGTGAGAACATACTCTGATTTTGTGTTTTATGACTTGAATGAGTTTTGTTTTGCAACGCAACAGTAGTTTTCTGCATTTTAAGCTATCAACATATAAAATATTTCCGTAAGAGCTGAGATGCCTTTAGAAATGCTGCATTCACAAATTATTATACAACATTTATAAACTTAGACATATCACTTTTTGCACCCCCAGAAAAGTGTTACCAAATTCCCAGACTTTCAATGATCTGCTGACTCTAGTTCCAATGGTTACAATGTATAATTATAATACTCTATATTGATCAATACTGTTTGTTTTATTAACCAATTAGAATAAAATTAATTTTGGAATAAAAATGCTATCAAAAATAAATTGTGTCTTAATACAATTGAAATTCTGGATGAATGAAATAATAATTCAGTTTTAACAGATCCAATAAAACCTTATACCTGTCCTAATAGTGCAGTGTGTTATGCATTTATTCATATATGCCCACAGATGCACAGGGTCATTTCTAAATTGCTTTTCACTTTTGGAACACAACCAGTATCTTAGACTAAGCTCTTAAGAAATACTTAGTAAACAAAACACACAGGTCTTAGTTAGCAGGGGTTTTGTTTTAGTTTTTATTTTATATAAATTATTTAATTTCTGGTTGTGATTCATATCTGTTTACAAATATTACAAACAAATCAGATGTGCAAGACATTCATCCCCACACCTTGTAAATGTATCACATCCAGCTCAGTTTATCTTCCATAATGTTTATTTTACTTTAGAAATTATAATCTGCTTCACATATCAGTGAAAACGGAATTTTTGGATTTCGGTTTTGACTTTGTTTGCTTGTGTAGTTTTTTCTTTCATTTTTCTGAAATAAGCTAAAACCTTAAGCAACCAAAAATTAAATCAGAGAGAAAGACTTTGTGTACATAAGTAGAATGATAAAACCCTGTAAATACCAGTAAAAACCACAAAAATATGTCCAGTGAGTAAATCGGTGTGATATGTGAGAAAATGCATCAAGACAACAAAACATTAAGCATATTTTTCTTGAACCATGGAACAGTAAAAAAGGAGGACAGAAATTAAAAGGAAAAGATACACACAGAAACCTAGCACAAATACAGGTGCTGTGAAGCTAACAAGAGGAGGGAAAATTGCAAGAAGGCATGTTTAAAAGGAATTGTTTGTAATGGATATGTCTATGTGTAGATAGTAACAACTAAAGTCTAATTAATAGAATTTATTCAGCAATTCTAGTGTGTTATGAAGTTCCAGGTACAGCAGAATATATATTTTTACCAAAAAAAGAAAAAAATCCCACAGTAAGGACACTGGGTGTTATTGTCCACAAAAAGACAAATGCTTGTTAATGATTGTTTATTCCTTAGAGTGTGGTTGGTGTGTGTGTAGTTCTCAGAGAAATTCTGAATTGTGTTTTTTAAGGATGATTTTTTTCTGTAAGAAGAGTGGAACAATATTACTGATAATTATTTAGGATACATTAACACAAATTGTGTCTTAAAACTTTATCAGAAGAGACTGAAATATCAACCTATACTTCTAATGCATATACCAGGAGGGAACAGCAAAAAAAACATGCTCTTGGAGACATGTCAGGTTACCAAACTCTTTAAATGTATACTTAGTTATATTTTAATCAGTCAGAATACTCAAACATCTAATATCATTCAAATCACTTAAAATTAAACAAGTGCTTAAGTGCACTGGTTAATTGAGGCTATAGGACTAAATTAATTCCCTGGGAATCCCTATTTGGGAAATTGATTTGGTAAAACGTTACTAATTACTTTGAACTTTTGTAACCTGATGGACTCATGAGGTCCATTGTAATCTTCATTAGATAGATGAGAAAATGTCTTTTACCTGAGTAAACACCAACAGCTTGATTGACCAAGATCATATAATGAATTTGTAAATATGACCTCATAAAAGAACATAATCCCTATTTGGGCTGTTAAACTTTGCATCTACTGCTTATTTGTTCTCATGTGGAGTTATAAACACTGTCTTGTGAGTTTTGCACTTTTAGATGAGAGCATGACAATCATCACAAAGCGATATACTGAAGGATACAATTTATTTACCTTGATGTTTTGTTTTTTTGTTGAACATGATTTGTATGTATGAAGTTGGTTGGGCAGTTCTGTTTGCACAACAACCCCAGTATAGAGCCTGGTTTGTTCTTACATGTATCCATCTTACATTATCTGCAGTAACAGAGCCTTACTTAGTAGATGCTGTGGTGACCTCAGCCAGCAGTCAAGCATCCAAGCAGCCTCCCACTCACACCACTGTTCCATGGAATGAGGAGAAAAATTGGAAAGCAAAGAAGCTCATGGATAGAGGAAATGACAATTTAATAATGAAAGAAAGACTGTGTGTACAAATCAAGCAAAAGGAAAAATTCATTATTTACTTCCTATCAGCAGAGCAGATGTTTTCTGACTTCCGAAAAGCAGGGCCTCAGTACATATAGCAATCACTTGGAATGATAAACACCATAACTTACAACCATTACACTCTTCCTTCTAGAAGACAACTCCACAACCTCTCTGGGCAATCTGTTTTAGTCCTCTCTCAACTTCAAAGCAAAAAATCTTTTCCTTATTTAGATGGAATTTTCTGTGTTTTTCAGTTTGCCACCATTTCCTCTTGCCCTGACACAGGGTATCACTGTAAAGATTCTGACCCCATTTTCTTTACACCTGCCCTTATGATACTTGAATGCAGTGATAAGATCCCTTCTCAGCCTTCTCAGGACTAATCAGGGCCACCTCCCTCATTGCTCATAAGAGAGATGCTCCAGCCCCTTGAGAATCTTCGTAGCCCTTTGGGCCCACTCCAGCAGTTGCCTCTTTTGAACTGGGGAGCGCGGAAGCTGACACAGAGCTCCATGTACAGCCACACCAGGGCTGAGTAGGCAATGACCTGCTGGCATTGCTCTTCCTAATGCACCCAAGGATGCTGCTGGCTTTTTTGGCCACAAAGGCACACTCCTGGCTCCTTGTTGTCTGCCAGGACTCCCAGCAAATTTTGTTGTAGGTGCAGGAATCTGCACTTCCTTTGTTGAAATTCCTCTCAGCCCAATTGTCCAGCCACCCTGGGTCTTGCTGAATGGCTGAGCAGTCCTCTGGTCTACCAGCCACCCCTCTCAGTGTTGTATCATTAACAAATTTGGTGGTTTCTGCTTACACAACCACACTTGAAGGAAGAGAGTGAGACCTTTTTTCAGGTGTTGGTTTCCTGAGGGTTTTTTTTTTTTTAATGTAATTGTCATTTTAGGAAAAAACAGCAAATGCCCCAAACAAAATAGTTGTATACAAACCTATTTTTCAAAATTTTTATTTTAATCAAACACGCTCTTTTTCAAGAAATAGAGAAAGGGGGAAAAAATTAAGACTATAGAAGTTACCTTGACAACTGAAAACAGAGGGTCAATATTTTTTCAAAATTTTGCACTGTATTGAACATATATAGTTAGTAATAGTAGTGAGTCTTTCTACTTTTCAGTAGACTACTTATAATCTTTTCTCCACTGTTAAATCATAGTCTAATAAATGTCTTCTCTAAAATAAATTAATCATAGGTGGTATTATCAGCTTTTTTTAGAATTTTTACAAGTAAGCTATTTTAAATAAAAAATAAAATCTCAGTCTATTGCAGAAAAAATCTATTTCCTGAAATGTCTATACTTGGATAAAACTTATGTAGGGTTTTGGTTTTTTCTTAATTGGGTTTTACACAGTTTTTACTGTTTTAGAGCTAGAAGCTGGAGCAAACTAGAGGCAGAGAGAAACAAAGAAAGAGCCTAATGATCCAGAAAATGTGTATAGAATATATGGGACTGGAGCTTTGGTATTTTAAATCAGATAGGGTAGAGTATAAGTGACACATTTATACTCCTGATTTATTTGGGAAGGAGAAAGTCCAAAAAAACCAAACCACCACTGTGTCTGAACCCCCCCCCTAAAAAAGGCTGAAATCACATTTCCTTTTTTTTAGCCAATTCAAGTTATTGTTTAAAGGTGTCCAGATAAAACTAATAAACATAGCAAATAAAGCATCATAAATAGGCAAAACTGATATTGAATTAATTGCATTAAATATCATAGCTGAAGCACTTCAGTTCTTGAGTGTCATAGATCATTCTTTCTCTTGCTGATCACCCTGATCACCTGGCTGAGCTCCTGAGATCAGAGGTGACAGACCTGTTTATTTTGGTATTTGTGAATAATCTGTGATTATGATTTACCCTACTGTTTGACATAAGTGAATGGTTACTCTCTGTTTGCTCAGAGTTTAATGCATGCATCAATTGTGTACACAGTTTTGGATCATGAAGACCAAATAAACCAGGTTTGAATTGAATATGAGAAACTTTCTCTCTGGATAAAGCTCTATATACCATACTGGCAATGGAGCAGTAGTTGAGATATGAAGCAAACATGATAAAAATATTTCACTAGCATAATTAGGGAATTTTTTTGTATGAATTAAAAAAAATGTGAAGTCTTCTATCCAATGAAAATAGGGATCCAAAAAGTGATATACAGACAATCTGCAGTGTAAGACTAGTACTGCTAATGACTATTGAGATCACAGAATCATAGAATATGCTGAGTTGGAAGGCACCCATCAGGATCATGGATGCACAATTCCTGGCCCTGAACAGGACACCCCAAGAGTCACACCAGGTGCCTGAGAGCATTGTCCAAACACTTCCTGAACTCTGCCAGTCTTTTTGCTGTGACTACTTCCCTGGGGAGCACAGCCTTTTTGCTGTGCCCAATCACCCCCTGAGTGAAAAACCTTTTTCCTGATATCAGACTTAAATGCCTTCTAACTCAGCTTCATGTCATTTCCTTGAGTCCTGTTACTGGCAAAGAGGGCAAAGAGAGGAGTATTTGTTCCTCACTTCACCTCATGATGGTGTTGAAGACCACAATGAGATCTCCATTTAGTCTCTTCTTCTCTAGACTGAACAGTCCAAGGGACAGTAAGAAATTGGTCAGCGATGACAATAAAAATTAGTTAAAAAAATTACTAGAGTTTAATGCGACACACAAGCGAAGAAAAGAAAGACAAAACACAATTCTAGGTGAAGTCATTAAAAGGAATCAAAGCAATACTCAACAAAGCACAGTTGGAGGGATGTAAGTAGTGACTACAAAATAGAATAATTCATAATGTTTTAACTGAAACAGTGATCACAGTGAATATATCACAGATGATGATATGATGCACAGTAATGCTACCAGTATCTTAAAATCAAAAATAGTGTTAGGTTCCTAAACTGATTGAAAGGGTCTGAAAATAGCAGCAATTCTTCCCCTTTTGCAAAGGAGAAAAAGAAACAAAATAAAAACCCCAAAACCCCATACAAGAGCAGAATGGAATGCAAGACATTGTGAAACATTTTAAATATTTGATGCTGATTTACCATCTCTACAAATGGGCCTCATGAACAAGAGAATTGAAATTAATAAACATTATTTTCACCTACTTGTAGTGTTTATACCAAATTAAGAATTATAGGTTTTTAATGTCTCATTTTAAAACAAAATTCAGTGTGATCTTTACAATTAGCAGCATATTCAGTCTGTTTGGACACAGCAAATCCATTTAAGCTATGACCATCTTGATAAGAATTATTTATTTTCTATGGAGAGTCATAATTTGGCAAATTTAGAAAATCCTTTTGAGGCAACAGGACAAAACGGAGGAGTCATTTTTTCTGAGGAGAAAAAGCAAGAACAGATTAAAACCATAAAAAAAGTTTCTGTTGAGAGGATGGCTACCAATATCCTGAACACTGAGATCAGATAAAGATTACCTCTTAAGGAATAGCATGGCCTTTTCTTTCCAGTCATCTCAAACTTTCTTACCTTACAACAGCTTATCTGTGATTTAAATCTCAGCTAAATTTGATTCTTTTGCCTTTCCAACTCTTTTTACTTAAGAATTATATGAGAAAAAGTAAATCTTATATTGATGTGAGTGCAAGAGGAGAGGACTCCAAGAAATTTAACTAGAAGAGACAAAAAAAAAAAAAAGTATTTTCTCTACAAGGCAAGGACTACTTCTAATAAAAGGTATGTTTCATTTAGAAGCTGTGCTGGCATTGCTCCTAACACAATCATTACTGGCAATTGTTACAAAAACTTTAAATTAAAATAATTAGGTGTCTATTGTGTTTAGACATCCAGTTTATATTTGTGTTCACTTAGAGAAGGTTTTCACTTAGGATGAAACACATTCATAGCAATAATACTATGAACAGTGCAGATGTTTTAAAGAATGATGTTGTAATAAAATTATAATTCTTTGAGTAAAACTAGGAGTAAGATTTTAAATTTGGGTTTATTCAGACAAAAAATATGTGTTAAATTTTGTCTCTGAGTGTTGGAACCCAGGAAATTCCTCTGGCTGCCCTGGAGGACGCAAGCTCCTGCCCAGGGGGCTCAGAGACCTTGGCACAGAGCCCAAGACATCTGCGACTTTGATTTTGACCCATGGAGCAAATTTATATGAAGAATTACAAGTCAAGAAAGTTTAATAATTAGTTTGTCACGGGGTGAAAAATAGATTTTTGAGGTTTTTAGAATGGGGGCTCGGGGTCCTTAGATGGAGGAATTTGGGTGTACCCTGTCCTTCTTCTTTCTTCTTCCTAACCCTCATGTTCCGGGTGATATTGGTACTTTTAGATTGGTTTAGAGCAGAAACTCACTGTCTAACATAGGTGATAGGTATTGGAAGGTTATTGTAAATAGTGTAGACATAGTTTTTAGTATAAAAAGATAACACTGCCCCAAGGACAGGCAGCGTGCCTCAACCTGACCTGCCAGATAGACCTGAAGCAGGTCAGAGAAAGAATGTTAGAGATAAAAAATAATAAACAACCTTGAGAACGAGAACAGAAGAATCCTGACTCCTTCTTTGACTGCCAGGCTGGGGAAAAGAGCCCTGTACATATCTCAGAGTCACTGTGAGCAGCAGAGATTCTGCAATCCGAGGATGTACCACAGAACACTTTGCTGCAGGAAGAAAACCAGAATACTGTCTAAAAAATATGGGTTTTTTTGATCTGATGGGTATCAGTGCATCAGAGTCATGTTGTTACCTTAGAATACAAATGTACTGAAAAGAATTTCAACACCTGTAGAAAGGAATATATAGGTTAATTCATGATAACATTTCTTGTTAGAAGCTTTTAAAATAATTTTTTATGATCTATCTTTGGAAGTAGTCAGTATTTAATCAGAAAAACATCAATATCTCTTGTAAAAAATAATAGTATTTATTTTATTGTTTCTTATAAACACCCAAAATTTTGCTATTCGCCAAATATTTTCAACATTTATGTAGGTAGAAATGAGATAGATTCTTGCACATTCTTATTTATGATCTTTTTTGGTTGGCATAGAAAATATGGTGCTATAGTTTGAAAGTTGAAAGCATTTTCACATTTTATTAATTCTCCTTTTTTATTAATTCTCTAATTTGCAATATAAAGCCTTGAAATGTTGATCATTTATGGGATGGAAATATTTAAGTTAATGAGTTTATGACAGTTTGTGAAGAGACTAATGTAATTTTTTCTGCCATAAAAGAATTTTATATAATGGTTTAAAGACATAATGAACTTTATGTTTTGAAGATAAAAATTATTGAAAGTGAAATTTATTGATTATTCCAATGAAATAATAATAGTTACATTGATGGATATTTTGAAATTCTTATGAAAAACAGATTATATGTCTGACAAGTATGTGTTTAGGAGATTTTCCAACATAGTTTTTTCTATAACATCTGTTTTCTAGTTTCCCAGGACAGAGACTGGGATTATAATTAGGAGATAATACCAGCAAAAATACAACAAAAGATCCTCTTTCTTTCTAGTCATAGGAGATGTTCGTGTTGTTTAATGATTTTGCTTCAGTAACTCAATGAGTTTTAATAATTTAAATATGATTGCCTAGTGAGAAAAAGAAAACCACAACATTTCAATATTATGAACTGTTAATCTAATATCATTCTAATCTGAATATCAAAAATGATTACTGATGTTTTCACAAATTATAAAATGTTTACAAATACTCTGTCAAGGACATCAATAGTAGAGAACATTAAAGTAGCCTTAAAGAGCTTATGTCACTTATATTAATGAATACTGTTTTGTCTGTTTGCACTGAAAATAATTATGATGTTATAATTGAATGAATAGTTCAGTGTAATGAATTTTTTATATGTACTGGATTATGGTATTTTTGCTTTTAAAGCTTCCATCAGACCTTAAGATACTGTTGGGAAAAGCACAAAATCTCACATTGCAATAGAGTGGGTATGCAGTAGGCAAAAACTAGATTCTAATCATTGCAATATGTGGAGCAAAGAGTAAAAAACAAGGGCTAAATTCCTTTGAAAATTTAAGGAGAAACTCTTTCCCTCCTGATTAAAAATGGCCAAAATATTTTAAGCCAGACAGCAATAGCTATAAGTTAATTGGAGAATGCAGGCCAAATATGATCTTACTACAGAAAAAAATTTTTCATATTGTAGGGGGAAAAAATAAAATAGAGATTAATGAATAATGAGAGAAGAGAACATGGGTTATTCATGGACAAACAAATCTATAAATCTAAATTAATAATCACTTCAAAGTTCTTTTCTTAGTCTTAATATTCCTGAAATCAGAAATATTCTGAACTTTGCATTTTATTCTGTGATAAATTTCAGTAACTGTAAATAGCTCATTGGCTTATCTCATTTACTTAGGAGAAGCAGTTTTTCCAGTTATTTTGATTTGTAAATATATACAACTTCATATATATAAATATAAACAACTTCATAAAACTTTTAGGTCCTCAGAGTTTTGGGAAATTAAAAAAAAAAAAAAAAAGTTCTATTTTCTTAATTGGCTTGAAAAGGAAAATACACCAAGCCACTCTCACTCCCCAAAAAACAACAAACCAAACTAAAACCCCAACAAAAAGCAAACAAATCCCTACAAACAATCAAGTTGAAAAAAAATACCCACAGGAAACTCCATTATCAATGCCCCTATGTTGCACACATGACAGTTTTGAGCTCTCAGTGCTCGAATGGACCTGGCATAAAGTATGCTAACATTTCCTGATTTATTCAACTCAAAATAATTTCTTATAGATCATAACCCTGGCAAATGAAAAATGGCTGTTATCTCTATTAGTAGCTATGTGTGACTGAATACAACTGGACTGCATTTTTATATACAAACAGAGTAAGAAAACACTGTGCTGGTATTCCAAAAGGAACAGCTTTATAGAAGTGGAGGTAAATAGAATCAGAGGTAAAATGTAAACAGAATGTCAGTGCCAGACAGGAATTATTTAAACTACATTTCTACCTTAGTGTTTACACAGATATGAGCCAGGACAATGTGGGATCTGTATCTTCCCCATCAGTAGCAGTACAAAAAGCACATCTTCACACCCAGTGGAGTTCATCCCAATTTAATGAAATATCTTAAGTACTGTGTCTCAAGCTCACACTAGCCACCTGGTTCTTCAAGACAGAAAGAATCTCCTTGGACAGGATTTCTTTGACCAACATCTGCAACAAGTTCATCATTATCATAGCTCAAATTGCTGCTTAGTGTAATTTATAACAGTATCCTAAAAGAAATAGTCCTTTACAATGTCTTTCTTCTCATCTTAAAATACATATCAGCTGGAGAAGGATCTAGAGAACAAGTCCTATGAGGAGCAGTTGAGTGAACTTGGGCTATTTATTCTGGAGAGAGCAAGGCTCAGTAGAGACCTTATGGCTCTCTGCAACCACCTGAAAGGAGGAAGCTGGAGTGAGGTGGGTGTCAGTCTCTTCTCCCAAGTAGCAATTTATAGGATGAGGGGAAACAGCCCCAGCTTGTACCAAGAGAGATTCAGATTACATGTCAGTATGTATTCAACTTACATGTTAGTAAAAATTCTTCACAGATAGAGTTGTCAAGCATTGGAACTGACTGTCCAAGGAAGTGGTTGAGTCGCCATCCCTGGAGGTATTTACAAGTCATGTAGATTTGACACTAGAGACATTTGTTAATGGTGGGCTTAACAGCTTTAGATTTGAATTCTATGATTTTAAAAGCCTTTTCCAACCTAAATGATTTTATGATTCTATGATCTGAAATAGTCAACAGAAACATGTAATAGTTGTTTCTCCTCTGACTGTGAAAGTAGTTGCAGGCAATTAATTTACATGTAGATTTGTCTGACATTCCTAAAGTTAAGCAGAATGAACTATACTCTTCAGGGCAGTAATTAATCTCTTTCAAAATAGTTCCCTGGGAAGTGAAATGACTCTCTGAAGATACCTCTTTCTCTCCAGGTCCCTGGAATAAGGTAATGAGCTGAGAGATAATATATTTGTTTTGAGAGCTGGCTTCTATTCATTGAGTGTCAGTGTCTGCACAATTGCATGGTTTGATACTTTCACCTTGTGGCTGCTCATGAGGCTACTGCCACAGCTTCACAGTACTTAAAAGCCATCACAGAAGGAGATAGTCTTAAAGTAAGTTTAAACAGTAAGAAGATTCAGGTAATGAAAGAAAAAGTAAAGCTTTGAATAATACAAGAAGGAAAAAGTGAGAATGTTTTGCCTCGCTATTGGCTGATCAGAATTACAATAATCTAAAACCAAAAGATGAAATCTCTAGGGAGTAAAGAGAGTTTAGTGGAAGCAGATTCTTTGAAAAATTAATTCACAAGGTTCTGGAGATGCAAGTACAGCAAAAGAGCGCTTAGTTTCATTATCATAAAGTATCAGCTACAGTTTTCCAATGTACTGGTCAGGGGAAATTCAGAAATTAATCTGAATATCATTGCACATGTCAGCAGAGACAACTTCATGAATTTTCTCTGAAGTACTTCCCTGGAAGAATTCATTTAATAAGAATTACAGCCTCATCTCAGAAAGCACTAGGGAAGCTAAACCCAAAATGCTTAAAGTGTTAAATATGTTAGTTTTTTGATATGCCAACAAATCAAGAGGACTATGTGGCTTGTATAAAATGCTTCAGACACAGTATTGGCAGAACTTTTGATAAGGCATTTGTGATAGTCAAGACCGAAACTATTAACAAGGCACAAGACATTCTGACAATTGAAAATAAATTATGATGAGAGAATTTTGACTTGAATATGCCTACATTATCACAGAACTTAAAGTTGTTCTTGAAAAGCTATACAGTCACAGCACCGTCAGTGTGCAAAGTGATCAGAAAATAAGGTAAGTTTCACCTGTTCTAGCTACATATATGTCCATTTGAATTTACACTCAGAGGCAGTAAAAAGAAATGGACATTCTCCAAGCATGAGTCATTTGACCTATTTCAAATGTTTGCTTTAGCATGCAATGAATCAGCTTCTAAATGCACATTAATAATGAATACTTATTCAAATTAATCTTTCATATAGTGTCTGTGAAAAGAAGAACACTGGGACAATCCCTTAGGAATCCATGAGTAAGATACTTCTAAATATTAATAATAATTCCAGTGTAGTGGGTGTCTCAGTAAAGCAGTTGGCATTATTATAATTACCCTAAAGAATGAAAAAGCCTGCATGAGCTCCTGAAAAGGGGAAGCATGGGGCATTTGTTGGAGAGAAAGACATGGAAACTTCCCTAAAGTACAGGAAACAGAACTGAGAAATGCTGTATCTAAAGAAATACTTCAGGGAAGCACAAGGAATATTTTCAGATTGAGGTTGTGAAGATATTATACCCTGAACACATAACACCACCAAATGCAAGATAATGCTTTTTCCACAATATTATAAGGAAAGAAAACTCTGCTGTTGAGACAAGTTGCTCTGTGGCTTTATGTGGTTTGGTATATTTTGCTTAACAGTCTAAAGAAATCAGTAATTTAATAAAAATGTATACACAAATAACTAATTACTAAGATTCAGATAACAATTTTGATAACAATTATGAATAAGAAACTGGGAGTTCTCTGTAATAAAATAGCAAATGTTAAAGCAATCCTGGAGCTTGTATTTATCTATTCATATAAGAAAACCACATAACTATGGCATTAATCATGCATGAGAAGCAGAAAAATATTCATGACTTTCCTTGCAGTTAGAAAAAATCAAAGTGGTAGATTCATGTCAGGTGATGATGATGATGAAATATCTCCCACTCCCACAATAACTCTGGAGGTTGTTAAGCAGCAACTACTAAAACTAGGTAGTTTAAAATTTGTCTGGCATTCAATAATTTTAAGAGCTGGCTGGAGAGCTCCCTAGACAATTGACATTGATTTTTCAATAAGTCTTGGAAAACTAGGGAAGCTCCAGAGGACTGGAAGAAATCTAATGGGTCAATACTTCAAAAAGACAAGCAGGATGAGCTACATAATTAATTGTCCATAAACCAGCTTTGATCCCAGAAATACCCTGGAACATTTCATGAGGACTCAAAGAATAAAGGATTCAAAACAGGTAAAACAGAAAATGTAAATCAATACTGATTCATTGAAAACAGAAGTTTTCAAATTTCTACACTTTTTCATCAGATTACATGACTGATATGTCACAGCTCTGAGTCAATTCTTAGCTCCGTGTAAGTATTCTATCTCATATTAAAAAAAAAAAAAAACAAAACATTTCAGAAACAAAATACTGGCAGGGATTTCCTGTGTTGCTGAAATCATTCATCAACACATTCTTTTATGTATAACCTCCAGAAAGAGAGGAAATACTGTCTCAAAAGTACCCTTATTTTGCCCCTTTTTCCTAGAAGTCAATGTATAATAGCACTAAACCATTTAATTTCTTCACAGAAAGTACTGGTTTTATGATTATATGTAACTTCTAAAAAAATTTCATGTAAATCTTGTTCTGTCTATTTAAAAAGGTTTTCCCTTGGGATTTTCTTTAATTAGTTTTTGATAGGGGATACAAAATTTTTTATTCTTTCAAAAGTGTTACCTCATTTAACAAGTTCTTCAGTCACTTTTCCTACAGTGGGCTTCCATTTTCACAAACAATTTTAAATGGCATCTTTATCAACATTTTTATTCATAATTCATACTATACTTGGGGTGGGATGAATAATATCTACAGTAGGCAGAGAAAAGCTAGAAAATAACCCTTTATTTTAAATTGCACATAAACCTTTTAATGTAAAATTATTGCTCAACCTTTCAAGGTCATCCAAATCTTTCCATTTGCTATTTTAATCTTCAGCATTAATAGCATCTCACATCACCATATAATTAGAATATATCTTTGAGCTAGATGCTAATATCAGTCACCTTAAAATTATCAAAGACAAATTCTTCAGGAACTCTATAAACAAATTGTATCAAGTCTCACAGTCTTTTAGAAGAATTTTCTTGTCTCTCATTTATTCATTTACACAATTTACAGTTCTTTGTCCCATCTTCTTCATAATCATTAATAATTTCCCATGTGGTGCTAAACTAAATGTTTTACTAAAATCGGGTTAGATTAGATAAAACACAGTTCTCTTGACTATAGAAAACTGTCTGATTATCCTAGTAGAAACAACCTTTGAAAAATCATTTAAATTTATTCCTATGTCTTTAATTGCTGTTTTCTTTAAAATTAGCATTGGATGATATCTATTGTTTGGATAATTCTAGTAAATAATTCTTACTCTCCTTCTCATAAGTACAATATTTGCTACTTTTCCATGAACTGACTTTTTTAATTAAAAGACTTTTTCACTCACATGATGTCATCAAGTAAAAGTTCATTTGATGTTCTGAGAAGGAAAAGTGGTTCATTAAACTGCTAAGTTTCCGTTCTGATTCCACTAAGAGTTTTTTTTGACTTTGTATGTTGGCCGATTATTTTTCATTTGTTTGGTGCAAATTTCTTCTCATTACCTGATTTGCTTTTGCTCCAGTTTTACTTCAGCAAAATTATAAAGTTTTTCTGGGTCACATCCTAGCTACAATGTGTATCCATAGGTCTGCCTTTGATTTTGGTTATTTTTTGTTCAGCTGGATTTTCATGTTTCTGTTGTTTTGGGGGAAGTTTTTTGGTTTTGTTTTTGGGGAAGTTTTTTTTACGAACTTTTGATACTTTGTTTATTTAATTTTGCTTTGTGAAATATAACTTGATTTATGTTTTCTGCTAATCACTAAGATAAGTTTCTTTGAAAATAAGCAATTTTTCCACTGTTTGTGGAATTTCTGACTACCCTTAACTTACTGTTGATTTTTACTGTGAGATTTACAGATCTTTTCCACAAGCTACTTCAGTACAAGTACATATACGCTGCCTTAGGAAACAACATGAAAATTTTGACTACTGTGAGTGATATAAATTTTGAGCCTGCTGTGCTTTCAGGTTATGAATAAATTGCTTCAGTAAATGGTTTTGTTGGCTTTTCAGAGTATCCCCCCTCTTTGACAGAAGCAACAAACAATAAATATTATTGTGTTTTTAATTTAACTTTCCAGAAGGGAAAGTTAGATGTATCAGGGCTTTCTGAAACATAAAGGTGTGGTTATGTTCCCATAGTGACAATACTTGCAGAAGTATTATCTCTGTAACTACTTAAAAGGTACTTCAGAAAACTCCACAGAGACTCTGCTTCATGCAAAACTAAGGAATTTCATGATATGAAATGTGACATGTCAATAAAATGTAATGAAAGAGGCAATACTTATCAGTTATGTTGTCATTATTATTATTACTGATTCCTATTTCCAAATCAATTTGTTTGCTAAAGTAATTAATAGAAAATCAAAATCCATACTGTACTCTTAATGGGGAATTATCTTCAAGCAGTTCTGTTTTCAGAAACTTCCATTGAAAAAATCCACTTTTTAATCCTAAAGCATGTTAACAATGACCTGGGGGAAAAATACTTTTACCTGAATTACTGCAATTCTTCACCAACTGAATTATACCAAGGAGCCTGTCTTTTTTTTGAAAATTCAAGTATATCCTAAAAAGAAAGGCATATTTAAAATATGGGGCCTGCATTCCTTACTTACTACTTTGCCCTGAAAGACTTGGTGATCATGATGATTAATTTACTAGGGATAAGACCCTGCTTCAGTGTTGTGGTCAAAAAGGCTAAACAAAGATTTAATGACAAAAAAAACCCTGACAGAAACATGGATTTTGTATTACTTCTGTAGATGATGTTGGTAACACTGCCTAATTTTCAGCAATTGACCTTTAGTTGCATTCCACTTTTCATATTACTCTAATGCAGTATTCATTTTCAGTGTTCACTGAAAGAAAAAGAACTGCTGAAATACCTAAATTATTAGAAAGGGATTCAACATGGAATCACAAAAAGAATTTCAATGTTTTGAAGAACAATCAATCCATTTAATTTGACAAGAGAATATTAGGAAATATTTTAAACACTATATACAATTTTTATGTACTGAGTAGATTTGTTAGATTTTCAGGTGACAATGGAAGTGTTTATGAATATAAGATAATGTGGGCTGTAGATACAAAGCATACTAAGTATTTCATGTGTAACTGATATATGTATAGTTTGAACTGCAGTGCATGTATAATTTAAAACATTTCATTAAGTTTCGAGTTTGACGCCTGCAAATTAATGCCAATTTAATTTAATGTGGTAACTGATTATTGGAATAACTTTTGCAGCCTAATAGAATTTTCCTGTCTCTAATGAATTAAAAAAAAAAAAAAAGGCAAGTTAGGGTAGAGGTTGTGTTTAGGAATGACATTCCTAAAATCCTCCTCCAGAGCTACATTTTTCTCAGTGGACAACTTTGATTGATAAGGATTGAGATGGGCAAAATAGTCCTTCAGAATAGAAATATGCAAAGCACAGCTAGTTGTTTACTTATAACTAAACAATCTTGAAAAGCTATACCAGGCTTCTATCATTCATTAAAACTTGTAGAGGAATTTCTGAGGATGAAACTCAAATAATTCTGTCAAGGATCTGTTTGCAATATTACTGGGGGGTGGCACCCCTCTGATCTTGTATTATTGATGGTATTTGAATCTGATTATCAACTGGTGCTTACAACATATCAATGGTTCTTTTTATTCATGAGTCTACAGGACCTGGCATTTTTGGTTGTTTTCTTTGGTCACTTCAGGTTTTTTGTTACAGGGTGGGTGTAGGTTTGGGTCTGTTAAAAGTACTGCCAAGAAAAACTAACTGTGGAATAATATTCTGTTTGGCTTGTAAAACACTGATCCATTGATAGGTGTTATATTTGCCACAGCATTCTCAATTTAGGTTTAAGTATCCCTCTGGACAGAAAACTATTATGATCCACTCTGGCTGAGAGCACGAGCAGACAAGGTAAAGTTTTGTATATGCAGTAAACATAATTCTTCAGAAAACACTCATCTCTGTTAAAGGCTACCACTGAGCTGTCCTCTATTTTTCTTTTAATGTACAGATGAAGAAATTTCCTGTGCAACCATTTCTTTTCATTTTCTTGCAGAGATACACAGGGTCCAATTCACTAACATCCTGAGGGTCCTTATGCTTTATAATTAGAATTCAACTCTACTAGAAGAAATCTTAAATGGGAGTAGAAAAAAAGCAATGCATTGTCAAAATGTACAATCAGACAGGTATAAAAGTCAGATGAAATGGATCAGATCAATTTTTATATTCTGGTTTTTAGTGCATCCTTTTCTCTAATAATGTACAGGTATTCCTCACAAACCACTGATTTCCAAACAGATTTGAAATGTATTTCATGCACTGGGAGAAAATGATGATGCTATTTCAGTTGGTGTAAGGTTGTATTCTACAAGGATGTAGCTGTTTCAACTATTGATGAGAAAATTTCATTGTGCAAGATGGGAAAAAATTACTTTCAGATTTTTGGTAATAAATATCACTATTGTTATCACTACTGTTATTATTTTTAGGGGAGATTGTAGTATTCTTCTCATGTTGAGTTCTTGGACAATTAAACGAGTAGTGTTCTGTTTTTAGGATAAGTAAGTAAAGCAATTTGACAGTCAACTTCCTGTATATGAGATGTACTTTCTAGATATTTAGCAGATCAAAGCAATTCTAGGATGGTAATTCTCACAAGCACAGAGTCTCTTCTATATTGTCCAAATTACAGAAATAAAGAAATTGATTCATTACATTGGTTAGTTCAGGTCTGCAACCTGGAGTTCCAAAGAAACAGCTGCAGCCAAAAGGTAAAATAAAATGCCATCTTGAAAAGCAGTACTGGAGGCAAATGGAGCAGAGGAACACAGCATTTTCACCCTACTGATAGGAAAAGGTAAGATTCAATCAATATTTTGATCCTTCATTTCCATGTTTGTGGCAACAGAAGTTGGTTACAGTGGCAGTTAAAGAAGTCAGTAAGGGAAATTTGGAGTGTCATTAAGCATAGAGAAAGGATTCAGTTCTATAACCACACGTGCTTAATCCCATTTGAAATATCTTGGTTTACCTGTATATAGTAGAGGAAATGTATTTGAATATCTGTATAGAGGCTTTGCCCCAGAGGTCCCGGTTGCCCTTGATGGGCTGCAGCTGTGATGTCCTTAATTGGGCTGCAGCTGTGACCAATGAAGATAACTGGGATAAAAGGGGGTGGGTTAGCCAGTCAGGGAGAGCCTTGGAGGAGCCCTGACTTGAGAGAGAACAGCGTGCAGCAGAAAGAGTCAGTGAAGAGCTGCGGCCATGGGAATACGCCAAAGAGGTATGGACTTTGGGGACTCATATGACAGTGATCGTTTGAGTTCAATGTAGCAAGGGAGCTGTAGGTACCTGAATTGAACTGAATATCTGCACAGGAGCTTGCAGATACCCACACACAACACTTAAGTTTCCACATCTTCAGACTGATCTGGAACTGACATCCACTACCAATTATATTTAATTGTCTTATGTCAGTTGTAAACAGTAGCATGAATACAGCATATAAAGAACCAGAAGAGTTCCCTAAGCAACCAAATAAAAAAAAATGAGGGAAAGAAATGATACCTGCAATGTGAATTTCATACAAAAAGTAGTAAATAGAGTCTTTTAGGAACATCAAAAGCCCAAATAGACCCCTGAGATTTTGCCAGTCTTTACAATTAAAGAACTTGGACTCTCAGATATAGCAATTCTTTGTTGATAGGAGTTTGACTAGTTGTGGTAACCCGTGTATTTAAATCAAATACATAATTTAGTTTTCCATAGAAAAATATGAATAACAACAGGACTAATCTTGATAGGTTTATTTAATTAATTTTAAAAAATTGTGGGACTTGGTCACAAAATGCAATGAAATAATTTAAAGTTAAGCTGTTTTGCTGAACACACAAGAGCAGAAGCATTACAGAAGTAATTTATCTGAATTATTGTAGAAGACAAAATATTTTGAAACTTTCTCCCTTAAGAAAACAAAAATATAAACTATAATACAAAAAGAAGACCCATTTGGCTTTCTAAACAGTTTATAGAATTGTAGCTGGTGTCCAAATTAGAAGATATTGGAAAAGCCACATTGTATATTCTGAAAGTGTTAAAGTATTTTTTGGTCACAAGTATTAGAGTGTGTTTTAATTTTAGGTACTTCATTATACATTACAGTATATGGTACTATTTCTGCATTTTGATGGAGGCAGGGTTTGTTATATTTGCTCCCCATAGTAACATCCAAAACATTCCACTTTGTAGGCAACAGCCTAGAACAATTATTTCATCTATTTTTATTACTTAGATATTTCAATTTATCTATTTTTCTAATAATATAAATAATTTTCTATAGGTCCAGTATGTAATTATATTCTATTATTATATTTAAATTAATTATACATAACTTATTATAGAAATTATTGTAGAAATAATAATAATGCACAACACAATAATAAAGATCAATCTTCTGTAAAGTCAGATGAATGAAGAAATAGGAACAAATACTCAAACCTAAAATGGAGTATGTTGTAGGTGTGTTTTGTGCCTGTAACATGCATTGCAGAAATAGTATTTCCACTAATAAGTAGTGTTTCCACTAATATTCTTTTTCTCCTTAAATATATTTAGAATGATTCACTAAAAAAAAATTCTCTTTGAAGAATGCCAAGTTTTTAAACTTGGGGCAGAAATAAAAGTTAAATAAACAAATATCATTATAAATGCTAAAATGTGGGAACGTTTACATGTTTAGAATATGCATATATCTAAAATAAAAGGAAAATATTTTTGAAAACAGCATGAAACAACCTCACCTAAATTTTTGAACTGCATAAAATGTTTGATCTAATGTTTTTAAGCTATCCCTAATATAGTTCTAGTTCTATGACTAGAAAGGGATGCCTAGGTTGAGAAACTTAATATAGCTTTTCAGTTTATAGGAATCTTGAAATTATTTGAAAATAATTTTCCTGTCGTAGTTGGTTGTCATGGATTTGAGATCTTTTAATGTTTACAGAATTTAGTTGGCAAAACACTCTGCACTAATATCCATTTGGATGATTTACCAAGCAGCCTCTTTTTTATGACACGAAAGTAGGATTGCATAACACACAAATTCAGGACATTATGGCAGTGAACATTTCTGAAAAGTTTTGAGGATATATCAAAGGAAGTTACTAGTTACAACTATGTCCTTTAAATAAAAAAATATCAAAAAACTTTTAAAAACATTAAAATATTTTCTTTAAAAAGGCTGAGCATGTACACAAGATGGTTTTATTACGTTACATACAATCTGGTCATGTCCCTTTACTTGATGGTTAGTCTGTAAAAACAAATAATTGGAAAACCTTAAGATGCTAAATAGGATTTAATGCCTTATAACTCACAGATACAGGCGCAGCCCCAGACATACTGTCAGTAATGTTGTTAATTCTTTAATTTATGCAACTTGATTCTAACTCAAGGGAAAAATAACAACAACAAAAACAAACAAACAAAACAAAAAAAAACCAAAAAACTCCACAACCAAACAGATATTTCATATGTTGTTAAAAAAAAATCAAAATGCTGTCATTGCAAAAGCATTTGGATGGTAAGAAATTCTATCTAGGCAAAGGCAGGGCAATAAGTGAGAAGCATGTGATCATCTGACTCAATTAACGATGCTAAATTTGGTAAATCTCTGTGTAAAGTCAGGTCTATACTATGAAAACAATGTTTTTAGCCTGTAGACAGTAAATCTTTCCTATCTCCAATTATTTCTACAGCCCAAAGGCTTACATATGCACATGTATTTCAGGAATGATTTTGTGAGATTTGCAGTGAGATATGTTAGAGTCTGTCTTTCAAAGGAATTCTTTATGGAACAAGGATAGCAACATGTGCCCATCAATAATTAGCTTCTGTTAGGGACTATTTTTAATCACCTGGCAAATCTAGGACACCTGCAAGATCTACAAGTCCAAGATGATTCTTAGTCTGTACTGTTACTGTCACTTACAATTTGCACATTCATAGCAAAGCAGCATTTACTGCTTTGGCGAGCTACTCATTATGAGGAAAAGGCTTCCAGAGAGCTGTGTTTGGAAGAGCAGCCAGGCTGGGGCATAGGGTGTGTGAAGTCTTTACCAATGCTGGTTAAACATGACAAGAAATTATACACCTGGAAGTGGACTGTGTGTCTTTGAGAATCTCAGAATATAGGCATTGACTTTTACCTTTATATTATGCTTATCAAAAAGGTAACTAGTTATATAAATTGACATAGAACTGGAATTCGCTTAATACTGCTTGCTCCTGCATTCTTCATTCTCTGTTTTCTGCACTTTCCTTCATTCCTTAAAGCACAGAGGAGTGGATAGGTGTAAAAGTTTCAGTAGTTAAAGTAATAAGTTTGTAGCTAGAAAACAAGCATTTTTAGATCATAGAGGAACACTTGCACCTCGTTGAATGGAGTTTCTACAGCAGTTTGGTAACCAGTTCCCCTCAGCAGCTTCACAGGTTTCAGAGCCTGTTTGCATCCTTTTGCAGGGTAAGGAATAAAAAATAACCTCACGTTTTAAATTAATTTTAAAAAGTATTAAGCATTTAGTTATAAAACCTGATTTCAATTATTTAACATGCAAATGTCAATCTGTTCAGAGACTTGGTGGATGGCCACTTAGCAATTTGAATTATCAAGATATTAAGAAAACCTAGGGAAACATGCTAAATTCCATGCTAAATGAGGACAGGACATAAGAATTGCATTTTCTGTGTTGTATCAATTTTCATAGGGTGCCATGAGTCAATATTGCAGGATGGAGGAGGATACACAGGGAGAGAATTATTCACTAGGAGATGAGAGTAAAGGAAAAAAAAGAGGAAAAAAAGGAAGACTCCACATGCATAAGTCTTAATGATCACAAGAATTCAAGATTGCTCATCTCTTGAGGAAACAAAAAGTATCATTATTCCAAATTGATACTTGGCAACAGCAACAAAATTTTTCAGATGCACCTGAATTTCTTCTGCACATAATTGAAAATATTACAGTTTCAATTACTTCCATATTGAGGTTTTGGGATGAAACATCAGAGGCAAGAAACACAAACAGTTAAGGACAATAGTCATCCCAGTACAATATTGCCACTTAAAATAGTTACCTAGCAACTTTTCAAAGTTACTTTTTCCTTACAGCACAAAGACAAGATCAACAGAATAACTCAAAAGTCAGCTGAACCTTGCCTGAATCTAAAAACCACTCAACTCATAACTAATATGTTTTGACCTGTGGAAAAGTCACTGCAAAAAAATTCTCATACTCCTTTTCTTTGAAAACACCACTTTCTAAGAATAGACATTATTTTTTCCAAATAAATGAATGCATGTCTCATATCACTAGATCTAAGAATCAGGACCAATTATGATTTACATGAATTCAGAATACTCAGGACTTGAGAGAGTACTGAACAATTTGCTGTCAGTCTAGACTGAGACTAGAGTGCATAATATAACTAAGTAAATTAAAAGGATGAATGTAATTTTCAAGTAATTGTTTATAAATGAGGCATTGACAGAAAAAGTACTATATATTGCTACTATAGCTGAGAATAATTCAGCTTTCACAACAATGTCATTTCCCTGATTCTGCAGTTTTAGAAAAAGAACTATTCCTCTTAAATCCTCTATCAATACATACTCATGCAGAATATTGATCCCTCTAGCTGGACAGCACCCCGCAGGCTAGAAGCAATTTCACTGAGTGCATAGCTAAGGAACGAGAGAGCTGTTGAGAATATTTGAAACTTACAATAAGGAGCTGAAATTTTGAGTAGCTACAGCTCTAAACACACATGAAAGGATTAGAAAAAGTGGGACAAAGCCAGTCCAGCTAATAAGTGTACCTGTCTATACAGTACTGACATCACTGCTGACAGGGAACAGGCTTTTTTCAGCTTTTCACAGTTTTGAGACTGGACTTGTAGCTTTTGTAGCCAGAGCATCAGTTGCCTAATGAGTAGGAATCTATGACTGGAAAATGGCAAACATTGTCACAATTTTCAAGAAGCGAGGGAAGAATGTCCCTGCAAACTGCAGGCCTGTTAGTCTCAGTTCAGTGCCTGGTAAAGTTATGGAGAACATTGTTGTGGCAGGTATTGAAAAATACCTTAAGGACAACTCAGTCATCCATCACAATCAGCACAATTTCATGAGAGGAAAGGCCTGCTTATCAAATCTGATTTGCCTTCATGACAAGGTAGCCCATCTAGTTGACTGAGGGAATCTAGTTGATGTAATCTGTCTGGATTTTGGTAAAGTTTTTGATACAGTCTCTCTCAGCATCCTTCTGGATAAAATGCCCAGCCCACAGCGAGATAAACACATCATGCTATGGATGACCAGCTATCTCATGAGCCAAGCACAAAGGGTTATAGGGAATGGGGTGGCTTTGGGCTGGTGACCTGTCACTATAGTGGAGATCTTCAGGGCTCTATCCCTGGCCCTGTGCTCTTCAACAGCTTCATAAACAACTTGGATGCAGGACAGGAAGGGATACTACCCGAGTTTACAGATGATACAAAACTGGAAGGAGCTGTTACTCCTGTAAAGGAAAGAAGGCCCTGCAGGGAGACCTCAACATATTAGAGAACTGGGCAATCACCAACCATGTGAAGTTGAACAGGGCAAAGTGCCGGATTCTGCACCTGGGATGGGGTAAGCCTGGATGCATGGATAGACTGGGGAATGGGAGGCTGGAGGACAGCACTGGAAAGGGACCTGGGTGTCCTGGTCTGTGGCAAGTTGAACATGAATTAGTAGAGCCCTGGCAGCCAGGAGGGGCCAAACATGTCCTGGTGTGCCTCAGGCACAGCATCGCCAGCCGGGCAAGGGAGGGGATTGTCCTGCTCTGCTCTGCGGCAGCCTCACCTTGAATATTTCACGCAGTATTCAGCAAATCCTGTGTTTCTGTGGCTACCAACTTTATTTTAATTTGCTCTTGAATGTGGTTCCTGTACCCTATTTGTCCAATATGCCATAAGGCTGTTCTACAAGGGAAGAGAACGCAGCAGCCAAGGTGATCACAGCATATTAACTGCACCAGCTACACACGAAGAGTGACCATAGCAGGTTCTCTCCACCATCTGTGACAACTGAACAAAGAAAAGTAACAAGTCCAGGATCCCTTGAGGAAGCTCAGTGACAGTGTCCAGATGAGCAGAAAACACACAGCAAAATAAATTTAAATGGAGTTTGTGGGATGTGAGCAGGGGGAGGGAAGGTCACAAATAAGGCATTTGTAGTCCATGTTTTTAGAATAACAGATACGTATATTATTTTAATTATATTTAGATATTGTGTTGAGACTTATTACCATTGCAAGTGAAAAGAAAATAGGAACTCACTGTATTTTGATTAAAGTCAAAAGAATTTCAGTTAAAATTACAATGAATTCCTGGTTTCATATATAAGATGTGTTGCCCTTTTTGTGCATAACAAGTTTTTTAGTATAATGCAAACAGGGCTGTTTGCATTATAGCACAAACCCATTCCTTATCATTCCCCACCCCTCTTTTTTCCATTATTTCTTGCAATAGTTGCACAGGCACATTCACATATGAGTGTGTGCTTATATTTTTTTCTAAATTTTTAATATGTCTGCATTGCACGTGTTATAAACAAGGATGGAGAGGCAGTAAGAATTTTCTTCAATATTGAAATATTGGAACCGAGCTGGAGTGAAGGGAGCAGGTATTCAGCTCAAAATACAAAATACCTTGAGCTACAAACCACAGTAGTAGCCTCAGCTGGTTGGGAACATGACATAGTGTTGTTCTTCTATTATTTCTAGAGTCCCATATTGTTGTTATTAGATTTCTAAAGTCCATACCTCTCTGATGTATTCTCATGGCTGCAGATCTTCACAGACTCCTTCTGCTGCATGCTGTTCTCTCTCAGGTCAGGGCTCCTCCAAGGCTCTCCCCGACTGGCTTACCCACCCCCTTTTATCCCGGTCATCTTCATCAGTTACAGCTGCAGCCCAATTAAGGACATCACAGCTGCAGCCCATCAAGGGCAACCGGGACCTCTGGGGCAAAGCCTCTACACACATATTCAAATACATTTCCTCTACTATATTTCCCCCTTTGTTTTTACTTAAGTTAACAGTTGTACAGATCTTCAATTACAATACATACATTTCTCCATGACTCTCAGGTCATGCATAACACCCACACTTTGTCGCAGCTCTTGGCCACCACAGCTCTCGGCTGTCTTAGCTTCTACCAACTATCACCACAGCTCTTGGCTGTTCTGTCACAGCTCTTGGCCGCCACAGCTCTCGGCTGTCTTATGTTGTCGCAGCTCTTGGCCGCCACAGCTCTCGGCTGTCTTATGCTCTGCTAACAATCACGTCGGGATCACCACTTGTTATTCTTCTATTACAACTCCCTGACCCAAAGGCTATGTTCCGTTGCAGCTCTTGGCCACCACAGCTCTCGGCTGTCTTATCTTCTGCTAGCAACCACCCGTCGCAGCTCTTGGCCGCCACAGCTCTCGGCCGTCTTATGTTGTCGCAGCTCTTGGCCACCACAGCTCTCGGCTGTCTTATGCTCTGCTAACTATCACGTCGGGATCACCACTTGTTGTTCTTCTATTATTTCTAGAGTCCCATACTGTTGTTATTAGATTTCCAAAGTCCATACCTCTTGGGTGTATTCTCATGGCTGCAGCTCTTCACAGGCTCCTTCTGCTGCACGCTGCTCTCTCTCTCAGGTCAGGGCTCCTCCAAGGCTCTCCCTGACTGGCTAACCCACCCCCTTTTATCCCGGTCATCTTCATCAGTTACAGCTGCAGCCCAATTAAGGACATCGCAGCTGCAGCCCATCGAGAGCAACCGGGACCTCTGGGGCAAAGCCTCTACACACATATTCAAATACATTTCCTCTACTATAACATAGAACCTGAAACAATAGGTGTGGAAAAGGTTACACATAAAAAAGGAGTTATATGAGTTAGAATCCTGGAGAGGAAAGATATATCTGCATGAAAAAGGTAGATTGAGACAAGAATTAGAAGCCTGGAGAGAGGAAGCTGGCATAGGACAGAAAACAAAAGATTAAAGGAATCTTTGATTTTTAAGGAGGTCAACTTGAGACAATTATAATTCAAAAGAGGGAAAAACCACAAAACTGGAGGTATGGGTAAGAAATAATGGGAGACAAGCAAATTTTTTACCAGAAGTAAAACCTGGAAGTTTGTGGTAAAAACCTGAAATTCACTCTTCAGCTCTTAGGAGAAAGTTATAAAAACATTGGCAGGACTTTTGCAGTTAGTCTTCATTCTCCAGCTTACAATCAGTTGATATCTGCTTCTATTCCTATGATTTTTATTAGCTCATGTAGTACAGACCTTTGCAATGCATCTGACCATCCTGATGAATGCAAAGAAGACAGGAAATACATAACTTTGTTTTTAGTTTTGAACTTGAAACCTTTTTAGGACGAAGATTATGGAGGTTTTAAAGTCAAACACTCAAAGGTCTGTAAGACTAATTCAACACCCTTGTATATAAATACTATCAATACATACTTTAAATATGCAATTTTTTTTTTTGCCTTATAGCCTTATTCAGTCTATGAAATTGAACGGCATTAGGTATCAGTGAGGGTTGTGTAGGTTCTTCCTTATGCAATCTTGCTTAAAATCTCAAAAGGTCTTCATCTTTACCTGTCAAAACCACTACCATTAATTTGCACAACTTGTTCTTGTTTACAAGTCAGCATTGAGACCCTCTGAAAATTTAATAACACACTGATCTAGGCATTTTTTTAAACTCTTTAGTAAGAGTTTCTCTGCTGCACACTCTGCATACATGCTGAAACACAGAATATACCACTATTTTTCCATTTCTGAAACTGAACGTTACTAATTTTATATAATACATAAAATTTTCTCATAATCAAATGGGTTAGAATTGTTTTCATAACTTCCATTGAACCATTAAATTAAATTCAGATGTTATTTCATTAATTGATTCAGTGTTGTTTCTGATGTCTAATTAAATTTAGCAGAGGTCTCCTTATACAAATAATAATTGTCAGTTTATATCAGATCTAATAGAATTCGATGTGCAAGTACTGTAGACAAAGCCCTGTTATGATCTTATGGTTAAAAGTGTACAACATGAGCTCTTTTGTGGTGCCAGTTGTGTCCTGTGGTACCTCAGGCACGGCATCACCCCCTGGCTGATGGAGGGGACTGTGCTGCTCTGCTCTACACTTGTGTGCCTCACCTTGGGTACTGTGTGCAGTCTTGGGGGCCACAATTAAGGATACAAAGCTATTAGAGAGGATCCAGAAGAGGCTATAAAGATGGTGAAGGGCCTTGAGGGGAAGCCATAAGAGGAGCAGCTGAAGTACCCTGGCCTGTTCAGTCTGGAGGAGACTGAAGGGAGACCTCATTGCTGTCTGCAACTTCCTCATGAGGGGCAGAGGAGTGGCAGGCACTGGTCTCTTCTCTCAGGTGACCAGTGACAGAGCCAGAGGGAATGGCCTGAAGTTGTGTTAGCAGAGGTTTAGGTTAGATATTCAAGAAAGGTTCGTCCCCCAGAGGGTGGTTGGGTACTGGCAAGGGCTCCCCAGGGAAGTGGTCACAGCACCAAGCCTGACTGAGAAAGAAATGTTTGGACAATGGTCTCAGTCAGATGGTGTGACTCCTGGGGAGTCCTGTGCAGGGCCAGGTGTTAGACTTGATAATCCTTGTGGGTTCCTTCCAACTCAGCATATTCCGTGATTCTGTAAATTATTAAGTTTGTACACTCTGCTATGTCAAATTCTCTCATTTGCTTACAACAAAGTGTATAGACCCAAGAAATGCATGCAATCAAGACTTGTTTCTCTTTTCAATTTGTTAAGCCAATCTTTGGGGTTTTTTTAAATTATGTTTTAATTAAGTTTATAAGAAGTGATGAAGGAGTAGTGTCATCTGAGTTGATGTAACAGATTAGTTGGCATTTTCATGATCCCTATCTATCTTCCTGAGAACTTTATTATAGACATTATTGTCTGTGGAAACAAACATATTACATTCAGTCTGAGCCCCAAATGTCCCAAGCATTTGATTAGTAATCTTGGCTAAGTGTCATATTTTTCTAGCATTAGATTTAGTCTATTCTGGTAGAATTCCACTGTTTTTATATTTATTAAAATTGAAATTGGAATGCTATAAACTTTTATCTTCTTTTTCTTTCTCTCTTTAGACTGCATGGTATAGCAATATCTCTAGAATGTTCCACAAAACTGGCAAAAAATGGAAGGGAAAAATTTCTAATTCCATCTGCCTGCCTATATATGTTTTAGTAGAGTAGTATAAATTGTGTATGATATTCTGTCAGATAGATATGAATTTTCTAGATATTTGTACATATTCACATAGCTAATCATGCATACAAGTACAAATCATACACATCTGTGCACGGAGTCTGACATATAACCTCTCTATTTATACAGTTTCAGGTTTCTTGATAGGAATAAAATTAGAACACCTGTAGAGGACTTTCCAAAGAGAAATTAATCTCAATGCAAATATATGAAATAAATTATTTTTTTTCCTACAAAAACTGATCTTTCCTTAAAGAGGTCTCAGTTTTGAAATAAGGCTCTGAAGAGGGTCATTCAGACTGGAGAAGAGGAGGCCAAGGGGAAACTATTGGCCTCTACAGCTGCCTGAAAGGAGCTGTGACAAGGTGGGGGTTGGTCTCTTCTCCCAGTCGAGCAGTAACAGAACAAGGGGCCATTTCAAATGTCCATAACTTCAGGGGAAAATAGATAGTGTAAGGCACTAATTATCCTCACAAATTTGTGTGAAAAATTTTCTGTGTGTGCAGTGGTATGTAAGTTCTTTGTTTCCTCCTCTCATAATTGTATCTTTGGCTGTGATTTTAAGAAAATCCTTCTATTAAAATGTTCAGCTGACATAGCTTGACATACTCTATCGCAGAGAAATATATCAGCCTGAAGAATATAATATACATTTCAAAAGCTGTTGTTTACAAACCTTGTATGCTTCTTGTGGCTCTCTTTCTCTACAGGTTTGTTAGTTGAGGACATTTGTCCAATGCTTTTAAACCCAGATTTTGCACTGTATTGTACATAACCTTCAGCACTGACTGCATTCTCCTGTTCTGCTTCTAAAAATTACTCTCATTCCTAAAATACATAAAACTTTTCACAACATGTTTATTGGCAATCTGACCTGGCAGGAGACCCTTTCATTTAAGTGGTTAATGCTCAGTCTTTCTATACTTGCTGCTATATTGCCAGGTTTATTATTATTATCTTTTACTAATAACTGAGAAAGACTTTACATGTATAGTGTGCATCAATAGCTACCACCACCAATAAGCTTGTACCAAAACTCATCTAAGTAATTTTTTAATTTATAAGGAAAATCACACATAGTCTGCCTAGATTTTGGACTTAGCATAGAAAAAAATACTTCTCTGTATTTGCAATCTGTATTTTTGATGGAATGATTCAACAAAAATTTATCATTGTGAATCTGTTTTCACAGAAAATCAATTTGCTACTGCATCCAATACTTTTATCTTTAAAAAAATCTGGATAAAAACTCACTTGAAGACAGTTTTTTAAGTGAATCAGCCTGTTATAACAAAAACATTTCATAGTGTATGAAATATTTTATGAAAATCAGCATTATAATAAAAAGACACATATTTGGTTACAAATGCTTTTCTGTATGATTGATCAGAAACCAGTGTGTACACAAATCAGAATGAGCTCTCATAGACATATAAAAAGAGTGTTAGATACTTCATAACACGTAATATACTTCACAGGATGATGTAGGATATTAAAAAGATAAATCAGCTGCATTCTTTCAAGTCAAAATCTAATGAGATGATTTTCTGAAGAAGTAAAGATACACATTAAAAGAGTATGAGCAAAATGAGGAGAGGATATTGAATAAACAGAATAAATGACAGAATAAACTAGGTTGGAAAAGACCTTTGAGATCATGGAGTCCAGCCTGTGACCTAACATGACCTTATCAGCTATAGGAGAGGCAAAACCTTTCAGCTCTTGAAACAAAAGCAGGAACATAAAATGACCTTCTGGTCACCTTTTATTTGATGCAGCCCAGGATAAGGTTGGGTTTCAGGGTGGCAAATGGCATTGCTTGGTCAAGACAAGCTTCTCATTCACTAACACCAGGGCTGGCCTTCATCCATTCTCTGCCCAGCCTGTACTTGTGCTTGGGATTGACCAAACCCAGGTGCAGGACCTTGCACTTGGCCTTGTTGAAATTCATGCATTTTGCATGGTCACAACTCCCAGTGTCGTCAAGGTCTCCAGCCATGACATCCAGAGGGGAAATAATCAATTGTTGATAATGATACCTGAGAAACATTGAAAATGAAATCTGTCTTCTGCTTCTGCTCTTGCAGGGACAGCTCTCAAGTAGACTGCTAACTTTTATTCCCAGAGTACCATATGTGGAGCTAGAAATGACTGCAGAATATCAAAATTATCAGTAGGAGACATCCTTCTAGCTGCTTAGAGTGTTTTTGACTGACATGATGAAACAATAAGGACAGAGTTAAATAACTGAAAAGGTAAACATGTTTTCTTTTGGAAAACATATTTTGGATTGCTATATGTAGGTCTAAAGAGTAATAAGGAGGCGGCACATAAAATTTCATATGCAAAAGATTATTGTCTAAAATAGCCATATAGTAGTTATTTGTGATTTTCTGTGCTGAAAGAAGATCAGAGCAAGTGAAATAGAAATAAAAAGCTATACAGTGTTTTGAAAACATTTCTTTCTTATACAGCAATTTGAACAAGCAGCAAATGAGGTCACAAGGGCCATATAATTGAAAATCAGGCTATTGCTGTAAGATAAACAAGGTTAAAGTTGGAAAGCACGTAGGATACCATTATTATAATGTCATTAAGTTTGAAATGCTGATGGAGTTCTGTAGAGGGGTCAGTAAACACAAAGATATTGCACTGTAAGAAATGCTGACTTGAAGGAAATGTGAAACAAGTTGAATAAAAGTGGCCGAAATTCAATAATTCATGAAAAAATCAAGAGTGGAAAAGGGAGAATCTATTCTTGGTAGGTCACATTAGGAAAAAAAAAAAGGAAGAAAAAGCCATGTAAGCATAAATAAATGCATAAAGTTAAAAGAGCAGCAAAAACAATGTGGTCAACCCAAAAGTTTAAGTCCCTGTGTGACTGAGAACTGCATAAGAGAGAAAGAAATCCCAGAACATTTAAAGGAGCTCGAGAATGTTTAAAGATACTGAAAAAAATTGGACAGAGCAAAAAGAAATTACAATATAAACTTCAAGGCATATATAGAAGAAATCTCAGTTATTCTTTGTAACAGGTAAGAAGAAATAGTTGTTTCTCTTAAATCACCATAAGTATAGAATAATGTTGCTGAAGTCAATACACTTACTCCAGATTTACATCAAGATTTAGAAGAATAAAGCTGGTCCTGTCTGATAGGTACAACTGATTACCATTTTAATTAGGGCCAGGGATATGAGAAATCACTTTCTATGAAGTTTTTGAAGATCAACTCTCCTCTATAATTGTCATTGCTGACTTTTCTGCCTAATGGGAAGAGACGGAAAAAAAAAAGAAAGAAAACAAAAAACTTTGTCATTAAATTTTTCATTGGTATTTATCTTTTTGCCTCTTTGCTTCCATTATTAGTATCCATTATTTGTCTTATGGTCTATTATATATAAGATAAATAGATTTTCTTTGCAATCCCTGTATATTTTAGTCATAGGCTGAGATTGAAGTCCTTTATGTTGGCAATCCTAGGATGTACTAAAATATATTATCTCAAGAAAAATTAAACAAGACTGTCTTTCAAACATAAATATTAAAAAAACTAAAGTGACAAGTATATGACCTCACCCTTTAATGTCACTAATGTACCATCACTAAGCATCGGATATGAGAATTGTAGGGATTTTTAGGCAAGGCTGTTCAGGAGAAAAAAATCTTTGATTTTTCAAGACTGTCACAGGACCTCGTGCCAAGTGAAAGGAAAAAATGGAAGTTGGTTTCTTAAATTAACTTTTCATCCTACACTTGTAATTTTGCTGCTCTCTTGAATCAGAGGGATGATAGATGAATGTATCTATTCAGCCTGATTGACCCCAAGGCTTTCACTGACAATTTATATCAATATTCACTAGAAAGTTCCTGCATAAGCTAAATATATGATGACTATTACCAGTTTCATCATCCAAGGAATTAAAAAAGAGAAAATGTGAAGGAAATGTTACAGAAATTTTGTAGCTGGCCCTAAAACATTTGAATGTAATTTTTTTCTTTCCATTACAAAAAGAACCCAAATGAAACAACAAAACCAATTGTTGTACCAACCGCTGAGAAAATCTACTTCTGGTTATGGAGAGTATTGGTTGGAGTTTTGCATCCATATTTCTAGTAGCAGGAGAAAAAAGGTTATGGGTCATGTCCTTTATCAGTAAGATTGATCCCTGCTGTGCTGTCAATATGTAGTTACTATTAATCTTTATTTAGATGAAGTCAGTCGTATTTGTAGTTCCAGATGTTATCAACTTGCCTGATGAATTTGGATGTAATAAAAATGTTAGAGCCACTCAAGAGACTACAGATATGTCACGTCACAGATGGAGTGACACTTTTAAGAGAGAAGTAGCAATATTTCTATTGATATGAAGCAGATATTTAACAAAGTTTGGAAAATGGGAAATGCATCAGTGATCTAATGAGATTTCACTGTGAGGTACTGTCACCTACTGCATAAAGGACAGTCAGACAAAACTGTCAGGGAGAGCCTTCTGCCAAGTCATGAGGTTCAGAAAGGACACCCTTGTTTTCTAATCTCCTTCTCAGAGAGGAGTTTAGGTGCAGCTGGATCCAGACTTAGCAGAACCTTTGTCAATTGTTTATGTCTAAAGGATTTTATGTGCAGAACCAACCCTTTATAGTACTTAGTTAAGATTTAAAAGTTCAGTATGTTATTAATCACTTACTGATAAGCTGTTGCAGCAAGGAATCTCTTAACCTCAAGAGTAGCTTTAAGAGGTGTTACTCAAGGTGTGCTGACTGCTGCCAGGTAAGAAATCCTAATGAGCCCCCAGCTATCCACTATTTATAAAGAAAATTAATGGAATTATATCAGTATTTGCATATTTCCTACAGAAGTCAATTTTCTCCAAACTTAAGAAGTGCCACAATTTGGTGGACACATTGCTCAAATTAACCTTTGACTATTGTGCCTTCCCCAAATCCACTTTGTGTCTGGTGCAACCATCATGACCAGATTGTGTCCATTAAGACTGCCACTGGTGGTCATCACTTGAGCAGGGTTACAGGAAATAAAGGTCAGATTGGCATGGGGGAGGCAGGGGAGAGGACAAGGACAACGGACACAATCACAAGTCATTGGGTCTTTCTAAGAAATAAACTCTTAGAAAAGGGACATCAACAGGGGAGCACATTCATTGTTGTGACATCTGTCTTCCCAAGTAACACTTATGTGTGCTGAGGCCCAGCTTCCCAGGACAGCTGCCTGGGTGTCACACTGACCAAAATTCTCTTTTTGCTGAGCTTGGCTACGCATAAGCTGGTACACTCTTCTGGGCAGATCAGGTCAACTGTCCCAGCCATGCCCCCTCATGCTTTTTACCTACCCTCAGCCTACTTCCAGGTAGCATGGAAGAATGAGAAATAGAAAGGGCTTTGATGTTGTTCAAGCAATGTTCAACAATGAATAAAACATTGGCTTGCTATCAATGCTATTTTGGTCATAAATCTAAAGCACAGCATCATGTGGACTGCTGTGAAAAAATGTTAACCCCATTCCAGACAGACCCAGAATAAGTTTTTCCTCTTTTCCATGCTGATCAGAGACTCAGAGCAATGGTTTCCCCTGAATTACAAGCAGGATTCAGTATGTTGCAGTATGTTGTGTCTTTTTCTGAGATTTAGTACATAAAACATTTTTTTTAACAAAGAATACTGTGAATTCAAGACTGAGGCTTTCATGTATTGATCTCTGAGGTTCCTCTTTATTCTCAAGGGGAAAAAATATCCAAGCCAAACAATCTGCACTAAATCTGACATGGGAAGGTGTGAACACTTATTCTCTCTATTTTTCCTTTCTTTAGTCTGCTTCATGTCCTATTATGAAACTCCACGTAAAATGGCTCCACTTCACGTTGCACTATTAATAGTCAATTTTTGTTCAAATTACCTAAAGAAATAAGGTTAATGTGAAAAATAAGTGATTATTATAGTACATCAAGGCTGAATTTTTGTTGACTTAGCAATATTAACTTAGCATTACAAATTCATGTATTAATGAAACATTTATGACAGGAAAATGTAAATTTCTGATTCTCTACAATCTAAACCATTTTCAGACTTCTTTTTTCTTCAAATTTTTCTTAATCAACTGAACATTAGAAATATTTTCAAATGAAAATGAAAAGCTGAAAGAAAAAAGCTATCAAATCTAACTTTTCTATAAATCAGAAACTAATGTACTGCGCTCCTGTGGAGACCCATGTTAAACTGCTGAGGTCAGAATATGTTTCTCTCTGTCTGGACTACACTGTTGCATGTTCAAACTGTTTTCCAGATTATCAGTCTGAAAATCTGTTCCTCATGTTTGAACAAGTCATAGTCTTGTGCTGCTACAAATGGGTTTGCAAGCACACACATTTGAAACATTTTCAGTACTGTGACTTAACATAGTCTGGCATAACTTCTGTTTTGTCTGTAAAACAAAAACAGTGGCAAATGATGAAATGGTCAGGTTACAAAGAAACATAAATCTTTGGTCTGTCATTTCATTATACCCTGGAGGATTCCTGATCTCACTCTGTATCTGTCAGATGACAAGTGACAAAAATCTGGACAGCAACACCTGCTCACTGATTTCCTAATATACATAACAAATTCCATAATATAGTTCAAAAGCTCCAGCACTCAGAATTCAGTATACTCAGAGATCACATTTATAAATGTGAACTACTAAAGGTACTTTGTATATTGATTTTGTGTCAGTCAAGGAAATATAATGAATACTTACATCAGGGATAAACCTGTTTTACCAATCCATAGTGCTGCAAGTATAGAACCATTTTACAGAACAGTGATATCTGACACAAGCACTCTAACCTTTCAAAGGCTAAATTGTCAGCAAGTGCATCTGTTGGAAAAAAGTGTATCACACCATTACAGTCTCTCATTTCTTTGAATTTGACATCCATAAATATCTAGGAAGTGCTTAGAGATCCAAAGCAGCAGAACCAGTGACAGAAGATTGGTTAAGTAATAAACCCAAGTAAGGTAATATTCACAGTTCTATGTTTACTTTCAGTGAAATTTAAGAACTCCAGACTGGTTAAAAGTAGAAGCAGTTTAGGATAATCACCTCTCTGCTACATTATTGTTTTCTTTAAATTTTGTTTATTTCACAAACTTGTTCTTTTAGTTCAGAATTTCTCTCATGTGGGTTCCAGCTGCTTTGTTCAGCTATCAACCCTAGTTAGATACAAAGCCAATGAAATCTTAAGATACAACATCTGGAAATCAAATGGATTGCTACTTCAGATTTTTAAATTTTTTCAGTAGAAGAACATCAGGCTGAATTATTTTAAAATAATTATTAATAAAAATATTTTTTCTAGTCTAAAAATTCTTTTTATATCTATTTTCTTTATTTATTTGTCTTTACTTATTTGTTGATTTCTCTTCTCTACATTACTTTTTATCCTTAGTTTGTTTTCTTCTTTTGCCATCTGTTTGTTGTTGTTGTTTCTTTAAAAAGTACTTTATCACCCTGGAAACTCAAGCATTATAAAGTCTTGGCCAGCTAAAATACAATTTTCAACATGTTTTTTGTCAATTGCTCTCAACTTACATAAAGAACACCAATTAACAGAGAAGCCTATGCTGCCTGTCCCTTTCTTTTAAGGGTAGCCATACAATGACCCTTAGCAAGAAAATTATGATTATGAGCATATGGTGAAAAAATTTAATGTCTTACTTATTTCAAAGCCTTTCTTATTACTGCTATTAGTAGATCCTGCTGGATGATCAAGCAATAAATCATTTGACCGTGTAGAATTCATAGTCCTGTAATTGATCTTTTTCATGTGTTTTCAGATAAAACTGTGTAATACTTTCTAACTAAAGGTAAATGAGTAGATAAATTACTTATGTCCTTGAGGGAGCACAGCTGGAGAAATTGCATTCAGGCAATATAACTTACTTTCCCATCTTTCCCCTTTTTTCTTTACTTATAAGGGTAAAGGAAAAAGAGACACATTGGGGAATGAAAATTACAAGGAATTGCTATGGGTTAGACTATTTTCTATTTCCATCCACTTCACATCAGAAAAAAACCCCTTTAATTTTGTAATAATATTTTCCTATTTTATAAAGATGGCAGTGCAGTGGATGAAACAATTATACCTCAGAGGACACTAAGATCTAAATTTGGTTTTTATTTATTTCATTGATTTGGCTACATTAATATTTCTAGCAAAAAAATTGCCCCCTGGACTTCAGTGTCCAGAACAATAAATCAATATCAATTTCTGACTTCTCTGCATATTTAGATTTTATATATGCAGAGTGTTATAGGAATACTAAATGCTGCAAAAAAAATGGTTTGGCACAATATCATGGAGGAGCATTCTTTTTTATTCTATCTGAAACAATTAATATATTTGTAACCTGAGACCTGGAAGAATAATTCTTACAAATATTATTTATAGAGATGCTGGTGTACTCTGGGAAGACTTGACCCACCCAAGTGGTGAATGAACTGCAGAAACAATAAAAATATAGACCAGGCTGAAGGGAATTCCTACTCAATTATATGTAAATAAATGCACATAGCCTGGGAAACAGACAGAAAAAGCAACAATCAAAGCCTGACTTCTTTAGGGCTTTTTCAGGGAATATAGGTAGGAAAGACAAGTAGGGAAGTTTCTTTTATGTGAAAAGAGCAGTTCAAACAAAAAGTAAGCTGCCATGTAAGACATATGAGAGGCAGGTGAGAGCTTGTGAACTAGCATCAGGCCAGATGCCAGAGAAGGAACTCAGGAAAACTGAGCTGTAAAAGTCACAAAACTGTGAGGTGAATCTCCTGGATACTGTTAAACATCAAACTTGATATGTCTGAGTCTGAGTATAACGACAGGAAGATAAGCACATTGCCCTCTATCTACCAAACAAATAAAACATCCATCAAGCCAAGCAAGCACTGAAATAAATGGGTTTCTGGTTTCTTATTACCCACTTAGTAGTTCCCAGATCAGGTCCTAGTTTCATCAGGATTGGGTTCAGCTTACTACAATTAGAGACAATCCTGACCTCAGCAGCACCAGCTGCCTGGTACTAGGGAGCAGGAGAGAACCTACCCAAACCTGCCCACTTTATTGCTCCTTTTTTCTGCTTTATTTGTAGTGCAAGAAAATCGCTCTTAGCTGAAGTCCTTACTGAAGTTAAGCAGAACATCCTTCTGTAGTATTCTGTACACATGTATTTTCCATTTCCTTTTTCTGAGGCCACACATTTTATTCATTATGTGCCTTCCCTTCTGCAAACAGTTCAGGTTTAATGTTGTCCAATGCTAATTCTGAAAAAAATGCTTTACCTGAGAGAAAAGCAGCAATAGATCCAGAATTCACTCTTGTTTGTCCCAGTGGTTTCCAGTTCTCCAACAATTAAATCTTCATTTTTTCCCCAGGAGATGAAAAATTTCTGAGAATGTGCATCAAAACTAAAATAAAATGAGGAATACAGGATCATAGACATGAGATATGATGTAGTGAAGTATACACACTGCCTCTTACTAAGCTTATATTGCTGTATCCATCAGTTCCTATTAAAATTCCCTGACAGAAAAGTCATCTATTAAAAATGCAATTTTTTAAGCATTTTTTGAAGCAGATATTACAGCTGGTATAAATCAAGGTACCTCTTCTCATTTAAATGGATGTTCCAGATATAAATTTGTAAAGCTGACTCCTCTAGATAAGTCACTACATTTGGAAATATAGAATAGGCTGTGATTTTACTTAAACAAAAAACATATGCAAGAAACATATTTCAGTAGCAGACTTGAACTCTTCAAAATACAGAAGGGAAAATGGGAAGACTATTTAAATGCTTACAGATGCTTAACAGAGGTTATTAGTTATCAGATGGTATCATGGTGTATCTGCTTTTATTTTTAATTTCCACAAGGTTATCCTTGCTAATATTGTACACCAGTGAATATGACATGTTTTAATTTTGAAAACAGTTAAAAGGGACTCAATGGTCTTAAGGTCTTTTCCAAGCAAAAGAATTCTGTGATTGACTACCCTTAATTATAGACATGTATCAAAATCATAGCAGTATGCTTAAATAAAAAAAAGTTTTTGCTACAGAAATTAGATTTTAAAATACAGTTTACACTCACCATTTTTTAATTTGAAATTAATTTTTTAACACTGTCACTTCACTCAAGAAAGCTGAGTTGTATCTTTTTATTTCTTTATAAAATATTTCTTTATAAAATATAATATTTCTTTCTTATAATATTTCTTTATACTATTTCTTCTTTTCTTATAATATTTCTTTATAAAATATAAAATATCTTCAATCCTCACACATTGTTAGCTTTCACCTATCCAAGGCCATAAATTCACCTAATGTGTTGCTTATTCATTAAATACCTGCCATCAGTTCAATCTGGAATCAAATAACCAGTAGAGAATTTTTTCCTCTTCTCAAAATATGCTGAATCATTAAATTTATTGAGAAGTACTTCAAATTATGTTAAAATATTTTCATTTTTATTTAAATTCATTTTAGTACATGGTTCTGTGGTTTGGTTTTAGTTTTGTTTTTTTGTTTTTTATTTTTTCTTGTTTGTTTTTTTGTTTTTTACAAAACCTGGTAATGTAAATTTGTGAGGAAATCTGTACATTTCAACTTAGGCAGATATTTGCATACAAATCTGTGTCAGAATCAGACAAATCCTATGTACTGAACATCTGATTTTTGTCAGTTACACAGTATTCTGTCAATTTTAAAAGTCTTTGGTAAGTTTTATAAATTTGAGGACCACATCTATGCATTTCCCTCCAAAAAACCAAAACCAAAATGTAACCAACCAACCAAACCAAACTAAACCAAACCAAAACCAAGGAGCCAAAATTGCGTTATTTTTCTAATTTATTTAACAGAATGTTTTCAAGAATCTGGAAGATCTGAGGATAAGATAACCAGAAAGAAGGTTGAGAAGTATATGTAATTTATGCTATGTCTAAATAGCAATCATCAAGGGAAAAATGTGTTTTTCACTTCAGATGTGAGAAGTACTATGTCCACTGACTCAAAGCTGCATATAAACTTACTGTCTGCTGAAATAGCTCATTATAGATTCAGGTCTTGTCTTGGTACTGTCCATGTGTCTGAATTACCCCAATGCATATGGCATCTGAAGACCTCTTGAAAAATTCATGGAGTGATCATTTTGCTACTTGCTTGTTAGAGAGAACAATGACTTATGACACAGTCACCATTATTTGCAGTCATTTGCCTCTTCATTCTAATGTGAAGCCAGTGCTACCCCTAATATAGAAACTCATTAAAAGTTCTGGATGTTTCTTGTAATTTAAAAAACAGCTATAATCAGCTAAAAATCAAAAAAAATCATCAACATCCTTCAACTATTTTGCTGTATTTCTGCTTCTTGTTCCAAGTCATGATTCAGCTGCAGTTAAATCACTTGTCAACATTTGGAATTTTGGCAAAGAAATATCACTTAAATGCTTTCAGGCTTCATTGTGCTGCATTGTGCTCTGTCATTAAAAAATATGGAATTCAGATATTAGATCATATAGTTGCCTCACATTAACAGTATATATTTCAAAATGGCTAAGAAATAAATAGTTACTATGTATAGCCATAGCAACCAACCAACCAACAGCAACAACAAAAGTACTGAAATCACTATTTATATGTAGGTTCCAAAAGGGAGAGAAAAGCATGCAAATAAAAAAAGTAAACCCAAAATACATACCTTTTTTCTTCCTTAATTTTCCAAATTTCAAAATTCTAGAATCTAGATCACAACTTTTTTTTTTTTTGTAAATTGCTATGGTTTATTTATAATCATACGTATGGTTAATTATTTTAATGACATTTTTCTTTATAACTATCAAATATTATTAATATTCTTCATTGCCCTCTTATTAAATGGTAGATGTTATAGTCTTTCAGACTCCAGATTTCCAAACCCAAGGTTTTAATTCAGCTTTTGCTTTGCAAAGTCACAAATAGCAAGTCCATCAACATTAATTTGTTACATACTCCTTTCAGAGCCACCAATACCTATGCAAAGTTCACTGCAATGAAAGAAAAATAATTAGGTTGTGTGTTGTTACTCTTGTGAAGTGGCATTGTATTTGGTAAAATAAAAACTACTCCAACCTTACAGTTGGAAAGTGGTCAGGGAAAATCTCTCCATCGGAGTTCACCTGGTCAACTCTTTTGTATCTACATGAGGGACGCCCTTGTTGCACTTTTCCCTTGCTGGAAATACATTATGTATTACAAATTGTTATTGCAAAGAGACACTCTTTCATTTTAGCCATCCCTTTATATTTTTACAGTTGTTGATTTCATCTTTTGGAGTAAAGTGGAATCTTTCATAGAGTGTCTTATATGCCTCTGTATTCTTGATTTCACTCTGTCTTCCTGACTCACCCAAGATATGACAGCAAGAAGATAAAATATTGGGTTAGAAGTGGTCACTAAATACCCGAGGAAGGGGAGCTCTTTTTAGTTGTGTCACAAGAGTGGAAACAAAAACATGTAATGTTACATTCTTTAGATAAGCATAATACTAAAAATAAATTATAATGCTAAAAGATGCAAATCACCACAAACTTCATTTTTACTCAAAAATCTTATGAAGAACTGAGCGATTTTGATGTATTTCTACATCAATATGAAAATTTCAATATTAGAAACAAGACTAAGGAGTTTAATAAGAGATATTTCATTAAACACAGTGGAAGAGAGAGCTCCAGAAATGCATTGCACAAATCTAAGGATGCTCCCACTTGGCATGCTTTTTTGTAGGACACCTATTAAACTGACCACTCAGGTTGGGAACAAAAATGTGTAGACATACATAAGAAAAACATCTTATTCATTATATTACTATGAGGTCCTAGCTGCACGCCTCTGATTCTTCAAGTTCCTGTGGTCTATCAATGTCAGATCTCAAAAGAATCTTTTGCAGAGACAGATTCTGAGCTACTATTCAGTAAAAGAGGAGAATAACTAAGGAAAATACACTTCACAAGTTAATATTTGGTCACATATATGAAGGCAAACGGTATTTTATTAAGGAAATGTAGACACAGCCTCTCTATTACAGGTTTCTGGAAATAACTTCTTTTAAAATCTTTTTTATTGCAAAGACAAAAAAGGGCAAAATTGGTTAGTCAGAATAGCTAACGAGTTGAATGAACAGTACATCCTTAGTGAAATCTGTCTGAAATAGTGTCAGGTAAAAAAGCACTTATAAAACCCCAGTAAAATATTTTTAAATATCAGAGACATTCATAGAACAATACTTGATGAATACCTGATAGTTATAATGTCAACTGAGACAGAACAAAAGTACATTGAAAAAAGGAGTAAGTGAGTAAAGAAATCATATGGGCTTTTATCACAAAACATCATGATAATTATTTTCATGGGTGAAGTTCTTTCAGCATTAGAACTACAGAACTAAAAAAGCCCTGTAAACCTTTCAGAGAATCAAAAACTTCCTCAGAATGCAAATGGAAAGGATCTCTGAAGACTGTGTTGTCCAACTACCCTTTTGAAACAGAGCCAGCTAAAGTAGGTTGTCCAGGGCTGTTGCCAGTTGTGTTTTGAGTACTCCAAGAGCAGAAAACCTCACAGTGCAGCCTGTTTCAAACACTCTCACAGTAAAAAAAAAAATAAAATTCTTATGCTCAAGTGGAATTTTCTGTATTTTTGTTTGAGTTATTAAGTTATTAAGCTCTTAGGGAGTATCCAAAGGAGGGGTATGAAGATGAAGGGCCATGAGGGGAAGCCATATGAGAAGCGAGTGGTCTTTTCACTTGGTCTTTTCAGTCTGGAGAGGAGGAGGCTGAGGGGAGACCTCATTGAAGTCTACAAATTCCTTGTGAGGGGAAGAGGAGCAGCTGGCACTGATCTCTTCTCTGCGGTGAAGAGTGACAGGACCTGAAGGAATGGCCTGAAGTTGTGTCAGGGGTGGTTTAGGTTGGACATTAGAAAAGCATTCTTCACTCAGAGAGTGATTGGGCACTGGGCTGATACAGGGAAATGGTCACAGCATCAAGTGCCTCTGAGTTCAAGTGTTTGGACAATGCTCTCGGGCACATGGGGTGACTCTTGGGGATGGTGCGGGGCAGGCCTGGGCGCTGGACTCAGTGATCCTTGTGAGTCCCTGACAACTCAGTATATTCTGTCATTCTGGGGTCCTGAGTAGTTCATGAAAGTCAAACACTTTGCTTCCAAAAGTAAAAGAATATTAATTTCACTTCTTGATTGCTCCTGAAGTATTCGTAATATCGTCTTAGTAATTTTTATGTGATTATTCTGAATGAGTTCTAGTAAAAGACATGCATCAGTCTAACTTCAAGCTTACTGCAATCAACATTTATCATTATAAAACACATTTCTATTGATCATAACTTTGGAAATATTTGGCATTTGAGAAAAAAAATAATCTATCATCAATTTTAATAATTTCTTGCAAATACCAATAAAAATGCCTATTTTCTAGAACAGAGGGAAAAAATACAGAATCTTCTGAATACAGAAAAAAATTTTTGGACATTGTCTCTATGTAAAGCTCCACTTTTGGGCTGTTTCTAACTTAACTTCTGTTCAATGTTCTTTCAATAAAATCACCTTTGCTGTCCTGAAAATGTACACAAATTAGTAAAAGGTATTCCTTGGAAAGTTATAATGAATATATCACCTCAGGAGAGATTTCCTTGATGTCAGAAATTATTATCTCTGAGCCTTATCCCAGTGAATTTTTCAAGGCTTTTATTTCAGAACAAAGTGTGAAAATATCTTATTCAAAGAACCACTGAACTGGGTTCTTCTGGGAAGTAATAAAAGTAATTGCATAAATATGGATTTAGCGAATATACACATACTGGAAATTAATTTTCTGATTTTTAAGACATTTATGCATGACCTTAAAATATCCTTTGTAGTATAAATTTTCAATATGTATGTCTAGAACAACTCAATAGAAAACCTGTCCCTGGCTGATAACCAGACTTCTCAGTCACTTCATTTGGTCTCAAAAATACAGTCAGGCTATTTTTTTTCAACTTACCTAACAGACCTTAAGACTTTTGTATTTTGATCCCTTCAGATGACTCAAACTGCTGATGATTGCAATTTATGTTCTGTTTGGCTGTGAAGGAGTATGATGCTGAACATGGCTAAATTCATTAAATTTTCACGTCTGGTTGCATACACTTTATTTAATCCAGCTGAATTCTTACTTTAGAACTTCCTTTAAATTGAGAACACAAAAACATTGCCATTTGACCCTTCCATATCTAATCTATTTAAATTCTGCAAGAAAGTGATTCTGTATCAGATTAAAATTTATTTTGAAAAAAGGTATATGTAAATAGCAAAACACTACAACATCTGGTGAACGTTGTAACAGCTCCTCTATTTTAGAAGATGTTGAAAAGAATTATGACTTTAGGTATGCATTACCCTTTGATGATTATTGTTAGTTTAAACATAATTGTTCCATATACAAGCACTATACTGCACTGTGAATTGTGATTCACTTTAACTGTGGGAGAGGAAAAGGAGGGGAGAAAGAAAAAAGAGAGTAAATGAGGGCAAAAGGAAGGAATGAGGGATGGAATAAAAAAGGGAAAGGAAAGAGGGGAAAAAAAGGAAGAAGAAAGAACAAGAAATACTGTAGTCTCACTATCAAACATTTTATTACACTTTCGTTACTCTAATGCTGCATCTGATAAATAATTTAAAAAATAGCACCTTTATGACCTTTCATCTTTACATACTAAGCCAAATACTTTCATTATGAATCAAGGCTTGCTTGTTGCAGAGTATTAGGCCGCAAACAAAGAACAGATGGAACATTTCAAGCACATAGGCATTACGTGTTGCAAAATAGCTGTTAAAAACTTTAGGAAAAAACTTATATGAAATTCTCATATTGATAGTTATTTCTAAGATTATAGGGACAGAAAAAAGGAGTAAACCTGGTACTGAATACCTGACAAACTGAGTCCTGCTAAAGTTGCAACTGAACTCTGTTCCTCTGTTCTTTAAATATCACAAGAGATGTATTTGGGTTGTTTTGCTGGTGGTTTGGGGTTAGTTGTTTTTTTTGGGGGGAGAAGGAGTTTTAAATAGTTAAAATTAAAAGTTTGAAATATTTTTATTATCTTTACTTCCAATTTTTAATGGAGATTTTCTCAGTAGGCCACAGTCTTACATACAAACAGAATTGCAAGTTATGAGAGATTGAGATTTATTCAGTGCTTTGGCTTAGCTTAAGTTTTTGGTTAGACAAGTTTATGAATCAATGGTAAAACCTTTATTTATAGCACTGGGGCTTTGGGTTTGAAGTGTCCTAGATAAGGATTCTTTTTGTTTGTTTATTTTGTTCTAAACCAGAGCAAACTGCAGTTCATAAATAACCCCTAATAGACATTGAAAAGAATTTTTTTAGAAAAGAACTTTAAATAAATGTATGTCAGAAATCAAAAACAATCAGTGTCATTCATTAATCCACTTTTCTAGCATGTGTCTAGAGCACTCAGCATGGAAGGTAGAGATAAATTACTTAAGGGCTTTTGATTAAGGAGTTTTGATAAGGATATTAGAAAGCTGTAAATCCCCAAAGCTCATCTTATTTGCTTGCATAGCTGAGCAACTCTGGTGAATGTGGTTTTGTAAATATGTGTCTCTGAATTACACCAAGGATCCTTTACTTAAGTTCCAGATATTTAATCTTTCTGAATTTTCATTTCAGCCCTGGAGCTCTTCCAAATCTTATGATAAAATCTGTATTATCTTATTGTTTTCATTTTCCACCTGTTGTTTTTTTTTAATATATATTAAATAAGATATTTTTTGGTTAATTTTCCTGAATCAGAAGAAGATACACGTATCTATTTATTTTCAGCTTTTGAATGAAATTTTACAGGCGGAAAAATAGTTCTCTGTATATCTGCAAGGGCAATTCTACATCCTCTCAAAATCAACGACCTTTTTCCTTGCAAGAATAACTTTGTCTGATTAGACCATTTGACTTCCGAGGGTGCTCTAACTATAACTTTACTTGAGTATGGAATTGTTACTGAATTCTATATTGTAAAGTTAGATGACACAATGCTCTGTGTGTGAGACTGTCTCGTTAAAAGGATTTTTTTCTTTAAATGTAGCCTAAAGGGTTTGTGGTTTAAGAGACAGGGAAAAAAAAACATTAGAAAAAAAGCCCCACTGAGTTCCAGGGCCAACTACCATTTTTATCTTTTGTTTTCATTGTTTACCATAGCCTATCAATTATGCTTACTCAAAGGTTGATAAGGTTTGTGACTTCAGGTTGCCTATGACTTCATGCAGGCAACATTTATCAGATACACAAGCTTGACAAAACCCTGAGATTTTTACAGTAACAAGACTATTCCAAAAGTTAACTTTATGATCTCTCAATATGTTACATAGCATGTATTCATACTTGAAGTGGTATAGATTTTCTTAGATTTTCTTAGCAGGAAAAGAACTTTGTTCTTTAAAAGAAGATGGCTTTCAGAGGTACCATGTTCTTCCCTTAATGCTAAATACGTATCTTAACATTTTTTTCTTTTTTCTTGGTAGTCTAATTACTGCTAAGGGTAATCTCTGCAACAAAAATTGTAGGAGGAGAGAATATAAGAAAATAAAGATAGTGTAGAAAGTAATCTTACCCCTCAGGAGTTGCACCTGGGCCAATTGTCAAAGATGAAGAACAGGCCTGACTTTAACAGGCCACAGCTGTAACCAATGAGAAGAAGATGCTATAAAAGAGTGGGGTGCCTGGTTGAGAAGAGAACTGGAGTTTGTTGGCTGCTTTGTGAAAAAGAAAGAGTTAAGGGCTTGGAGGAGTAGCCTGTGAGGAAACACTGAGAAGATATGGAACTTTTGTGCTAAGGAGATGACAGTATGGAACCCCTGCAATAAGATGACAGCAAAAAGTTGTTTTATTAAATCAAAGAAAAGGGATTTACATCTGCAAAGGTGTTGATTAAAAGCTAGTGAGTAAAAGTCAAATATATTGTCTCTAGTAATTGACTGATTTAGCAATTTATAAATACTGAAACAGTTAAAATAATGGAAAGAATAGAAAACATCACTGCTATGTTTATGTTCAGAGGTTTAATCAATGAGTTTGCTTTCTTAAGATTCTTAAATTTTTGGAGCTCAGATAAGTGCGTCCCAGTGTTTGAAGCAGTCTTTCTTGGGTGAATAAATTTCAGCTGTCATCCCTGAAACCAACTCTTAATAGAGAAACTGATGGTAAGCTTTCTCAACATTATTTTCAGTAGTTTCACCTTTCTCAAAGATCCTCATGAGTTCAACCACAGATTTGTAAACTAATAGATTTCAAACTAGAAGAAATTCTCAGTCTTCTAGTCTGACCTCTATATTAAAGACTTTGGCATTTCAAGTCACTTGGTCTAGAACTTATTGACTGAGAAATTAAACAGTCTGTATTACACAGATCATCATAATATATCTTGTTTTGTTTTTTTTTTTAGTTTTGTCTTAAAACTCTTAAAAATGAAGGAACATTCCTGTTGTTAGAAGTCAGTATTGTTGTTATCATTACCATTATGTTTCTTACTATATTGTGAGGCAAATAGGTCAATTATGGTCTATAATAGTAGGATTGCTAGAAGAATATGACAAAAAGATGGTCTAAGATGAAAATAGTCAGAAATGTTCTGTTCTTTTCAGGTTTTTGATAATTTTATTGTGACTGAAACTAAAAATGTGCATGATATTAAAAAAATGTTTCTACAGCCACAGGTAGGGATCCTTTTCAAGATATCCCCATGAAGGAAACCCAATTTTCTTTGTTTTCATAGGACCAGAACACTAGCAGGTGTTCAGTGGTGCTGCTCTGGGACTAAGGAAAGGTTAATTAGCTGTTTGCTATTTTTATATTAACGAAGGCCATGTTGTAAGTCACGTCAAGTCCAGATGAAGTTGCACTTAAGATTTTTTATATCTGGATATTAATTTCATTAGTGCCATGATTTTTTTATCAGTACCAATTTTCTCTCTATTCTTTAGTTTGTTTCACGCTTTTTCTTTTCTTACACAGAAATATGTATTAAAACTGCTTCTTAAAAGTTGATTCAAGGAATATAAGCAAGGGGAGGTCAAACATACATGAATTTTATTTTAAAAGTCTCACATATACCCATATTTGCTTATTGTAGAGAGAAGAAATTCTTTTCTGTGTCTTCTGTTACATTTCAATATTCCTACAAAACATATCCTAATCTCCAGGGAAAAAAAATAAAAGTCCATTGTTGTTTTTCCTTCTGTTCAGTAAGAATGTTGTATTCAGCTCAGGAATAATAAACACTTTTTTTTATTGGTATATTAATAGAAAGGCAAGCAAGGCATACAACATGAAAAGGTCTGTGCTGAAGCCTACAATACACTTCTCATGGTATCAGGTACACTTCTCAGTTTTTTAGGATATCAGTATATCATTATATTAGAAATATATACAGGTATTTACAGGGAAAGGTTCATAACATTGTGGAATTTGAATTCTATGTATATATTAAGGTCCAGCCATGGGAAATTTACTATTTTTTTTATGTATTTAAGAACTGTTGAAAATGCCATCTATGTCTGCTTAGGAGTTTTATCAGGGCTACAATGCCATCAGGACACAACTCCTCACTTATTGACACTTTAGTCTTGCTATTGATCAGGAATATGACAAATAAAAAGACCTAAATTTAAAGCAAAATTAATGGTTTGGGATTAGGTAATTTCTAAGTGCACTTGAAATTCTTCTTCTGCCTGTTCTTGTCCAGTGCCATCTGCACAGCTTACACAAAGCTATCATCATATTACACTGAAAAAAATATTCTTTAACCTTTTTTCTCCTGTAAAACAATAGTTAAAAAAGCACTCTTATACCACATTCTGATTATATCGTCCATTTTTTTTTCTACAACAGGTAAGCATTTTCTTATAAAACATGTTTAATACCTCTTCCTGTCAGAAGAGAGGAATTATCTTTTTGATAAATCCTTTTTGTCTTTAGAAAATTAGCACATTTTACTATGTCTTTACAGTTGTTTCGTCAAAGATACAGAAAACAAAGAGATGCTAAAAAATTCAGGAACAAGCACATCTTGTGTCTAACAACCTAAATGGTTTTTAACACAACATATTTCTATGAGAAAATATTAGCCAACCAAAGTATTTTTTATGTACTTCAACCATTTTACCATACTCCATTCTGTTTTGAGATAGACTCATGTTTTCATGTTTGCTTGTTTGCATATGTGTTTACAAAATCTAGGGTTATTTCAGTGAAACTGAATATTTCTTTGCAAAAACTTTGAGCCTCATCTTAGAAATATGATTTTTTGCTTAAAATCCATCTGCTCTTTTTGAAATGTAAATCCTGCAAATTAAAGAAAGGAGAAAAAGAAAAGTACTGCAGAAGAATCTGAAATATTCAAACATTTAGAAACCAGGACTATAGAAAACTTATGACCACAATTGAAAGTATAGTTAAATTAATATGAGATCTAAAATCAAAATGAAATATTTAAATGCACTTAGCAAGAAATATTTTTCCCTAAAGCATTTCTAACACATATGGAAACAATAAGTCATAGGAAGGAGGAATAAGATGTATTTTTTTAACTTTGCAGTTGATTTCTGAATTAATAAAACCTGATCTTTGGGACAAAATAAGTTTTCCTTTATCATTCTGTTTGCATTGTATGTCTGAGTGGATTCAGATGAGAAGTAGGCATTTAACTTAAGATCCAGACATTCACACAATCTATTATTTTATCTACCAAAAAAGGGCATCAAAAATGTCATCCACCAGATAAGACTTGCTGTTTGATGGTTGTATTAATATAAGAGTATCAAGCCATATTTTTTCAATGGAAAATACTTCATTATCTTTGGGTGGGGAGGAAAAGCTAGCAAATAATGGGAATCATTTAGATGGTGATTTCAAGAGATACAGCAAGTCTTTTTCTTATTTTGTTTAACATTATAAAAAAAAGTTCAACCCTATTTTTCAGCTTTTACCAACATTAGCAATAATAAGACTATATTTATTTTTTGAACCAAAATATCAGAAATGTGTATGATAATTTTTTAAATTGAAATCAAAATAGTAACTTTATTGAAGAGAGCAGGTCATGCATGAAGGGACAGTTTGGAATTTAAGTGTTATAAACCAAATTGCTTTTCACATCCATGCATCTATTAAAGGTCTCTGTAGAAATGTAATTTATTTATGAAGTCTTTTCAATTTCATGCATTCAAATATTTTTAAAAAATTTGAATTCTTCTTTGAAATAAGGTAAAGCAAATGAAAAAACACCCCACAGATCTGTTTGGATCTTCAGGGCCTCAAATAGTAGGCCTTTTGGATACAAATAATGACTCAAGTAATGCAAACATTTCAGGCAGTTCTATTTGACATCAAAGATTGTCCCTAATACCTAGAGTTAAATAATTCAAATTAATTATTATTGAAGGAACATGTGGAATGAGATTACCAAATTTTGGTTTAGTTTCACAATTTTACTGCCAGTGAGAATTTTAAATCTCTGTAAGCATGTGTAACATCCTTAGCTTTGCTCATTAATTGTCCATTTACAAGTGTACCACTTTTGGTCCTTTTTACAGTTATCTTTTTTAAAAGAGAAGGTAATTAAGATTAGAGATTCAGTCCTATTTGTTGATGTTCAGTCTGCATATTTCATATTGTATATTTTCCTATTTATTCTTCCTGATACCAGTATGACTTGCTGGTTGTACTGCAGATTTGTTTATTCTACCACAGTTGCTTTTATGAAGCTAGCACATCATACTTTACATGCATGAATAATAGTATCTATGATTACTGACTTTTCAAAAAAAAATTTCCCAAATATCTTATCAAACACATTCTATTAGGAAGTAAGTCATGCTACAATGGCATGACATAAGAGTTTTGATTTAATTACCCTGCTTCTGAAAAGACTTAATTCAATTTAGTGATACTAAATAGTTTAGGGGATTAATATTAGCTATGTGTTTTACATTTCTGAATTTAAATGTGTCTCATATCACAGAAAGATGGAAGCTAATGTTTGAATATAATTTGATGACCTATCTGAAATAAGAACTGTAATATTTAGTAAAGATAGTGATACAGCTCCCTGTGGCAATTGAATGTTTCAGAATTTTTAAATTGTTTTTTTCTTACCACACATATTACTAAGAACTTGGACACATTATTGGTGAAGAATTGACACATACAGTATCTAAAAGAAGCATTTGAAACCTAGGCATAAAATTTGCATGCAGAGGTCAAGAGGTAAATTTGTTTTGACTGATAACAGCATGAGATTTAAGAGGAAGCCACCTACAATGTCTTATCTCAGTGTTTCCACCATTCTTAGGTTGTAGAAATGCTGTCTTCAATGGTCCATCAGCACCAACTCTATTCAGTTTATCAATAAGGGCAAATTTGGAGCAAGAATAACAGCTTTTAAAATTTTATTTTTATTACCTATTCTTAGTCCCTTAAATTATTAGTGCAACAGGACTCCACAGGAGATCTGAAGGAGAAAATTATTTAAAGGTGGAGGTTTTAATTTTTAGGCATAATATCCTCATAACATAGGATGTCATGGTTCAGAAATACTATGATGTCACCATTTACTGAAGCAGGAATAATTAATACCATTCAGAAACAGGTAGGACTGTGGCCAAAATGTTATCCATAAGATCTTGCATGTTATGCACTAATATGCTTACAAAACCCAGAAAAGCCTATGCCTTGTGAGTCAGTTAAGATGTGAAACTTTTAATGGTAGCCTCAGCTGCATAGTACTTTTAAAATATATCCTTAATTATATGTCTAGAGTATCAACTTTGACACAGTTTTCTTCTGTTTGCTTTTTTTTTTTTTTGAAAATCTGGACCTGATTTGTAAATTTTAACAATATATAATCTTAAAAAGAAATAAGTCTTCCTACTGGAAAGACTTACCTCAAGTTCAGAAGCTTTTTGAAGATGTACAACCAGACCTTTCTCCATTTAAAGGCTATTAATGTGTCGGTTGTGAAATCTATTCACTATTGAAAATGTCAGTGCATCATTTCACTACTCAGAAGTAAAAGCTCTTTGTAAGGCTTTCCTATTATACAGAGTATTATTCATTCCAAATAACAGGGGAAGTGGGCATTAAATTGTATTACCCAGTTCAAAGTAATTGTTACAGAGGAAATAAAAAGCCATAGGAACATAGGAATTGCAATAATGGATCAGACCAGTAGTTTATCTAGCCAAATATCTTAACTTTGACAGAGACTAAGACAGAAAAAGATACTTTTTAGCAGATGATTATTGAACAATGCTGCCCACAGGAGAATTTTAATACCTTTTTTGTTCCAGTCTGGCATATACTTAAAGTTATTTATTACAATAAAATAAAAGAAATACCAAACCTCCTTCCCTTTATTAAAAATCACCTTACATTTCTTTTGATAACTAGCTTTTATATATATAGTCCTCATTACTATTTTGTGTGGATATTATTCTAGTATGCAGAGGTTACCGCCTGGATTATGATCACATTTCATCATACATGTGTCCATATTTTATGATCTAATTTTTAATTTCCATCTTTTGCAATAAATTACAATCTGTCACTACAAAGCAGATTTTAGGTGTATTGTCAGGTGCTTCATTATGTTATTTAAATCAGAAAATACTATTCTTGCTTGGTATTTTCTAAGGTGTCAATACTAAACAGGAATGTGATTTGAATAAGTGTTTTCTGGAAAAATACTGAATTTTCCTTCTCACTGAATACAGGACACAAAAGCATCAAGGTTGTCTCTTGTACATTGCACAAAGATGAGAAATATCCAAGTTATGGACTCAGGAGCTGGGAAAGGATTCTTAGGGAAGGAAATGAAATGGCTTCTATGTAGGGATCTGACACAGCTGGTACACTGAACAACCACTGTGTTTGAAGCACAGCTGGGACATAGAAACTGGAGGCATCCTGAGATAATATCAGTAAGGGTGAAAGCATGGATGTGTAATGGGAACTTGTAGGAGCATCATGGTTGGGACAGCTGGAGACGAGAGGTCTCTGAGGCCAGGTTGTGGAACTTGGGGTTCATTGCGAAGGGCCTGGGGGCAGGGCCCTGCTGGGAGCTGCCAGGCACAGCTCGGAGCAGGACTGAGAGAAGAGAGGGGGAGAGAGGATGAGAGGGTGAGAGAGTAAAAGCATAAGAGAGTAGTAGTGCAAGAGCATAGAAAAGTAAGGGGGCAAAGTTCTTGTTACAATACAATAAATCATCTTCTGTGTTGGATATTCTGATTCTTGTTGCAGTGTGTTTTGTTAAGTTATTAGGTTGGTTTGTTCCATTCCCCTCCTGTCTGAAAATGGTTCTGCCCCAGTTCTCCCTTCCCGCCTTTGGAGCTGTCTGTCTTCCTGGCTCCACCCCAGCCAACAATGTATCCCCTAAACTCCGCCCTGGTTTCCCTGGAAACCCCTGTATTTTTTCTTCTGATCCCTCCCCGGTACCCCGCCAATCACTCTCACTCCCCACCCTTACTGCTAGAATGTTCCAGCAGGGGAGTTCGATGGTTGGCTGAGGAACCGGGGTCCCTCCCCAGAATGTTTCCCGTTGGTGCTGCCCACGTGTCAATCCCTTGGACCCCGCTGCACCCCCATTGGCCCAATGCCTGGCACCTCCCTACCCCTAAAAACCTGTTGTCAGCCCCCTCCCCCGGTCTTCTCCTGTCGGTCCCTCCGGGGTTCATTAAAGCCTGGATTAAGCCACAGTTGGAGTGTGCCGTTTTCTTTCCGCTGGCTGCAGCCTTTACCAGACTCGGTCCTGCACAAGGTGTGCCTGCAGCCGCAAGCTGGGCACTGCCTCAGGCGCTGTCCCGAAGGCAGCTCTCGGGAGAAGGGCCCCCTCGTGCTGCTGGCAGTGCTGGAGCCAGCCGGGCGCTGACAATTCAGACGCACTGCTGCAGATTCTCACTAACCAGTCTAGTACAATATATGAATTCAATAGCATTTACATACAGCCTATAAGAATCTCTACATTACCATACTGTGTTGTTCCATTTTAAACCCTAAAAGCTCCTCTTTGGGCCCCTTCTGCCAAGCTGGTAGGGTCTGCTTGGGCCCTTGGATCTGCCTGCAAGCAGAAGGTCTTGCTTCATCAAAAGGGGATTACCTTTAGCTGGCCATACATTTGTTTTCCTGTTGTTCAGTAACTAAGGGATCTCAAAGCTTGCTTTCGTTTCAATCTTGCTTATAGTTTCTATATTCTCAAAATCTTTTGCCAGGCACTCATATTTATAAAGCTTTCCTGTTTCATCTTCCCCAACAGTAATTTATCACCTCAAGAGGCAAAAAGTAGTCTGGCAAAAGCTGAAAATATTCTCAGAATGGAAGAACTGCTATCTGTCACTAGCTGTTCGAACTGTAAGAACAGGAAAGTAATCTGGAAAAATAAAAATTGGTGTAAAAAAAACCAGAAAAATTCTATCATCTATTGTTAAAAAATAAAAATTATTAGCAGCAATTGGCTGCTCTCCTATAACCTTTTGTGTTATAGGACAGCATTAAATAATATAATTTAATTTTTTTAAATCCAAAATGGAGCCTTTGGCTGAGAACTCCCCATTCTCCCTATGCTTCCTAATTCCAGTTATGTTCTTCGCACAGTGATGAAATCTTGTCCTAGAGAGCAAAATAAGAAGGAATGTGTTTTAAAACATCTATAAGCATGTGTACAAAGTACAAAATTGTAGACAATTTCCATTCACTCAAAGTTTGATGCAGAACAGATTTTATGCAGAAATTTGAACACTCCTGATCTATCTTAGTTTTGTAGTCATGTCAATATTCAGAAAATTAAATTTTGTGAGCCATTGCCTCAGTGACAGAGAAAAAGAGAAAAACACAATCTGAAGCTGGTCTTTATGACTTTAATTCTATGTCACAAGACTTCTTAATGCTCATGCTGATACATAGACACTTCTCCAGAAAATGCTTTTCTTTCATATGTCCATAAATAAAATTTCCTGTCAGCTGAACTTCAAGATGCAGATAAAGTCTGATAAATGTGTGCTGGCAGCTCTCTCTATAGAGAGTAGCAGGCACAACTTTCCCAAGCATTGTCCTGGGGAGGGCTGCGAGAAGATTAAAGAATAAGAAACAATTTTTGTTTTCATTTGTTGCACTTGTTTTTGTTGCTGTGGAGTCAATGCTAATTATTACATGGCATTATTACCCATACCATGATATAAAAGTTCAATTTTTTTTAAGACTACTAAATTTGATGCTTGATACACAAGAAAATGCATACTTGTCTTCTGTACAAATGGATACCTATAGGTTATATGAATAGTGTATAAATTGTATAAGGAAAAGGACAAAATTATATAATGTCTGAGAAATAGTATTTTAGTAATTTATAATATACCTACAAATATTTCAAATTGCCAGATCAATCAGTGCTCTCAAAAATACATTCTGAAAAACAGGTTGGGATTTTTACACTTTTCTTTTCCTACCTGTTTTTTTTTTCTTCTAGCAATAAATGCCTTACATATACTTCCTATATCCACTTATTTTAAAGTGTTAATTGTGTTAATTTGGGTCTTAGAATTAAAGAGAAGATCTGAATGCTTTGAAATGATGAGATGGACCATGGAAGGGAAGAGACTGCAGCTATACTTTCCTACATTTGACAGTAAAAGTGGATCTGGTGTGTTAGACTCCTAAAGGTCTTAGCATTAGAACAATCATCAATCTCCTGGAACAAAGCCATCTTTTCAATGGATTCCTAGCATTTAGGTCACTTAGAATGGGATTTAGAGACGTTTTGTCCCTGGATCACAAAGAGCTAACACTTGCTTCTCAGCTCTTCCAAGAGTTTGCCTTCATTTTGTGCGGTCAAGACTTTTTTTTTAATTCTAACTTTGGGCAAAATGACAAAGAAATAAGGACCAATTTTTTAATAGAAAATCTAAATATTTCTTTTCTGGCCTTTTCTCCTCCAGCTTGTTCAGTAGTGCTTTTGACTGGAATGTGTCAAACATTCCACAAAATGACAGACATCAGAGGCATAATTGCGACAATGTCCAAAATCACATTAGGATCTTCTGTTAATTTTCAGAATTAGACTATCTGAAACACAGGGTGAAAATCCATGAATGCATGATTGCTATCTGTGGTCATTTACAAGAAAAACTGGAAAAATAAAGGTAGTTTGTAGCATGTTTGAGTTTTTTTCAGAAAAAATTGTAACAAGCAGACTAAGTGTAACAGTAATTACCCTTGAATGATCACTAGCTCTCCAGAAAATTAGGCTGTGCATGCAAGAGTAAGTATACATCAGTTTCAATAAAAAAATGTGTGGTCAAAATGTATTGCACCAAATATCTTTAAAAATGCAAAGGATAATCTTAGCAAAAGTTTAATGGAAGTAAATTCCAGAAGACTAAGCAATAACAAGAAAACTGGGGCATTTGGTTTTTAACCATATTTGATTTCTTTTTTGAAATGCAACAGGATGAAGAAGAGAGAAAAAAAAAATATTCAAAGACAAACCAAAAAGGGTAACACCTGTAAAAGAAAATACACATGGCTACTAAATGAGGGAAAGTGAAGGTGAAAGAACTGTTCATTTTTCACCCTGGTTATTAATTATTTGTCCAAAGTTTTATGATGGAAGTAGCATCTTTAAGTGTTCCTCAAACCAAAATGTAGTTAATTTTCCTTCACAACTGTTATTTCTCAAGTTTTGTCACTGAAGTGACAAAAAACTTTTGTCACAAGTTTTAACACTGAAGTGTTAAAACAAATACCTGGAATTCAGGGATGAATAATACTCTTTGAATTCAATAGAAGTTTTACATTTTGCATCATAGGGAATAGAATCCTGGGCCATAGGTAAGGTAACTACTCTTATTAATCCTTTGTAAAAAATATTGATCAATATAAATATTAATAAACTTGTTTGTAATATTATTAAGCCTTTTCTCCTACCTGATGAAGATATTTTCACTGAAACATTTTTATAAACCCCTGGGCACCTTACTCAATAATAATTTTTCCAGTATTATGATTTTTGGCTACACCTTTTCAATACTTGGTCAACTGAATGGCACACTGCAATAAATGTTGTTGCTTCAAGCAGCAGACATTATAAACATGACACTAAAACTGTTACTCAACATCTATCATTCCATTTATATTCATTGCAGTTTTTATGGCACTATCTGCTGCATATCACTTTGTTTCTTTATAGATCATTAGGATATTTTTAAAAAAATTTCTGATATTTTATATATTCCACAATAGTCCAGGAAGATCTAGCTAGTCCTCAGCAGACTTGTCTTTCTGCTTCTAGACGTGATTAAGCATTTAATAGGGGAAGAAGTTAAAATAAACATTAAAAAGCATTCACTATAAAATTATGTAATGGCACATGTCATTCTAATTGTACTCTTGTGATTAAGGGGAGGTACTGGATCCAAAACATTTTCCTTTTTGGCTCTACAATTCAATATATGAGAAAAAAAGGAGGAGAAAATTGGAAAAATTAAATATGAAAATAAGGAATGCAGCAATAAGAGTTGGAAAACAAAAGCATTGGTATATAAGAACATTCTTACATAAGGAACATGGAAGAAGGGATTTTTCTAAGCAAAGAAAAACAAAAAAATTGCAGTATAGACTAATATAAAATAATAAATGCTGTAGAAAAAAAAGTAACTGGTAATTTTAGTCTCCCTCTAAGAATCTCCTTTACTAATACCATATAAAGAAAGGAACAATTAATTAAATTAAATTACTTCCAAACAGAATCAAGGAACTACTTTTATCCCATGAAGAATAGTTTTAGTTCAGAACTTAGTTTTTACAGGATTTTTCTTAGGCTGCACATTCAGTAAGTGGGAAAAAATGCATCACTTTACACATGGATGCCTGTGATGAATAGATTGACAACAGTCAATGTTAAAATCAATTTTTGGAACACAGCTCAGGCTTAATTCTTTCAGTCTTATACTAATCCCTAAATATAAAGTTCAAGAGGTGTCCACATGCTGAAACAGACCCCTGCATAACCACCTAGTGCTGGCTTTGCACCCTGACCCTGAAATGCGGCTACGAGCCTTTGTCAGTCACCAGTGTAGATATTTCCCCTGCTTTGGGGATTACTCTTAAGTGGAACCTGCTGTTCCATCTACAGATCTTCATGAACTATGTGCTCTGCTTTTTTAACAGGCCACAAGTGAGCATCAGCATTCAACGTGGGCTGTGCTGCTTGCCTTGACCCAGCCCCTGCACTCTGCATGGAGCAAAGGGAGGGGAGACTCTTCCTGACTCATAGGCAAGATGAATGTGTTCATCTAGAGAAAAAAAAAAATTATAGTGAATTTGAGGTGGGAAAATAAAATCAGGAGACAATGATATACTAAGGTTTTACAGAACAGCAATGTCTGAGAAAGAATATCTTCAGTCATTATAAAACAATAATTTCTTAGAAGCCTGTAAAAGTCTGGAAAGAGTTTGTTGGCAGCAAGCAACTCATTGGAAGTTGTGAAATTGAGAAGTCCTCGAGGAAAATACCCACCCTATAAAAGTTTTGTGCCTGTTGTGTCTAGCCTGCTCACTTTTACACAAAAAAGTTACGTGCAGATCAAATTGAGTATCTGATGGACTGGGGACATTAACATAGCTTTGTTCGTGTTTTTTATGGTTGTTTTGTTTTATTCTCCTAAGTTCTACACTTTCCATGCTAGTAATTGAAAAAAATAAGGAAAGGAAAATAAAATACTAAAATTGGAGCATCAACTACCCTTCTATGGTTTTACTTTAAGAAAGAAATTTTTACTTATCTGAACTAGTGTCCTTGATCACAGGATGGTACCCTGATTGTAGTTGATTAACTTAATAATAGTTTGTTGTTCTGTCTTTTCTTAAACTTACAACAGAGTTGGGGGTGTTTTATCATTCAAAACTTCACAATAATTGCAATTTTCCATCTTGATCTCTTGCTTTACCATCAACAAAAGTTAAGGTTATGTTTTTCCATAGTCTGACTAGTGGGATAAGGAAAATTACTAGTCCTGAGGGACATGTAAATCAGTAATCTAGAAGAATTGCTGTGAAATAAATGCTATAACACTCTTTATATAATTAAATTGGAAAGTTCAAGCTTTTCCACACTCCTAGCTTCAGTGCTACTACCAACTTCATTGGTTTCAGCTTCATCTCAGTCACAAGACCAGCCCTTAAGCAGTATTTACTAATTCCCAAACACTCAGCATCAAAGAAAAGTTACAGATGTAATTCTAAATAGCCTTGACACCCTTGTTTGCTGCCTGAATAGCTGAAATAAACAGGCAGACTGCCAAATATTTCTCCAGAGTAGTTATTTCCCTTTCAGCTATATAATTTTAATTTACATGGAAATCATTGATACTTTAAAGTGGTGCTTGTCCATCAAGTTTGTTTATTTCCTAGCTCCCTAACGTCTTTTTAATATAAATCCAAGTCATTGATTGGTTGAACAAATGTAATTGACTCAAACAAATGTTTATCAGATTGAGTGTCTCAATTCCTTCTGAATTGACTGAAGTCCATCCCATGAAGACAGATGCATGCCAGGCATAAATATATTCCATTGAGCAGTATTCCACTGATTTCACATTATACTCTTCTGTATAACATGGACTGAGTCGTGTGCAATTATATTTCATGAATGTTTTTTCATTCATTTGGATATTCCTGGAATTGTAAGATACCGGTGTTTAAAAACAGACAGAACCTATTGAAATTGCATTGGTGAGACTAACATGTCAAATAGCTATCAGATTTAAAGTGACAGAATTTTACTGTAGTTCATTGCTCTCGGCTTTTTTGCTTTTTTTGTTTTTCCATTCTTCATTTAGATACTAGAAACAGGATCAAACTGATGAAATACCCCTGAATGAGTCATTCAACACTACTTTTGCTGTCAACAGGGAGAAATAAGCACCTTGGGGTGCTTTGTGTCACCCTAAGGTGGAGACCCATGGAATATCATATAAATTACTCTTTTGAAGTCTTTGTCTTTCTCCATCCACAGTAAGCAAGGAACTCATGATGACAAGCACAGATGTCTGCATTACAGGCCTCTCAAAGTAGCTTATTCACTTCCTGTCTCAAATGCCTTCAGAAAGATGATTTTCAACTCCAGCTGAATATATAGAAGCCAAGGAGATCAAAACGTTCTGATCAGCAGGATTAGATACCATCCTAAAACCAGATTTTTTAATTTTCCTCTTACTTTTATCTCAATATAATGAAAACAAAAGAATCTGGATCCTGCAAAAGAGAACAATGATTCTGTAATATTTTTATTGGCAGTGCTAGTGGTGCTGAAGAATCAGCATGGTAGAAACTGGGGGGGAAAAAAAGCAGAAAAAGGTTCACTGTTGTCATGAACAAGGTCTTTATCTAAAGCCCTGTTGATTTTGTTTTTATGCAAAGTTACAGATGTGTTTATATGCACAAATGTAGATTACATACTCTTACAACTCATTAAAATGCATGGTGTAGTTGCAGACACATAAAACTAGAAGTTCTCATACCTCAAACAATATATCTCTTTCTTTTTTTTTTTTTTTCTAGTTTTTATTTTAGGTTACAGAAGGACAATCTTTTTAAATTCCAAACCACCAGGGACAAGAATTTAGTAGGGGACACCATTTCTTGTTTTCTTATGTTAATATTTCTCAAGATTTTTTAAATGTTCACAAAATCTAAAGATCTTTTATTATTTTTATTAATACATAACAGGCAGTATGATATATCAAAATATCACAAACATCTTTGAAAAGCTAGAAGATTTTAACCATAGATCTTAGGGAATAAGACTAATATTTATTAGCTCTGCCCTGTTTCTTTCAGATGTTGCTGTTCTGACTTTGCTGGCAGTAATAGTTAAGAGGATAAACACCGATGTTTTTACAAGGAGAAATAGAATCAGAACATATTTTGGCCATTTACTCCACATTTTAAAGGCAAAATTATCTCATTTATGAAATCTTTTCTAGCACTGCACTGTGAAATGAACTTTTAGTTTACCTCTACAATTCATATTTTGAGTTAATACTTTTGTTGAAGCTGCAAAGAGTATGCAGCTCAGACTACCATTGTTGATTCATTATATTCAAAGGCTGAAGAGAAAGATAAACTGTTCTAAGAAACCCATATCTAAAATTCCACAAGTGCCAAAGTCTATCTTCCTTAATAATTAAATGGAGATATAACATAAAATATTAATAACATTCACAGACAGGAACACCTGCTTGGATGTTTGTTTTCCCTTGGTTGCAGTAACTAATCTTATCCTGCTGTGCAGGCAGGGTTCATTTTACTGAAAGGTTTGCTTACATGTACAGAGGCAGCAAGTGGAGCTGTGAATGGTAGATTATCAGATTTTATATTTCAGAATTTAAATGTCTGTAGTGGCACCTGAAAATTTGAAATAGTTGATATTAAAATATTTAAAGTTCTCTAAGAATATACTATTTAACACTGCAGGAATTAACTCAGTCTAGCCTAAATCTGTATTTCAGCAATCAGCCTTATTCGGAAACTTTCACAGGCTTTCTGATATGGCTAGGCAGGGTTTTAGTACTCCCAGGAGTGGACTAATTATGCAGTAAGCCATAATTAAAGGCATTTACTTCCTCTCCCTGATCATATAAATGTTTTTATATGAGTTTAGGAAGGCCATATTATGGAACACAGACATAAACACCATTAATTTAAAGCTTAGCTGAGGATGTTTTTCTCCCCTAACCTCTGAGGTTAGTGTGTATGTAAATGCAAAAGACTTTGAGGTTAGACATTACAGCATAGACAGGTCCTCTACTATCAAAGTCTTTAGCTACCTTAAATAATGTACTTCCCTTTTTGTAGACAATACTTGAAAAATATCAGAAAGGTACCACGCATTTGTCTCAGTGGTATCCATTGTCAGGTGGTGACAAAATACTTCGCAATTAATTTATACCAGTGACATCAGAAATCACAAGAATAAAAGCCAATTACTTATATTCTTTAAGTAAAATAATTTTAACTCTAGAGCTAGTCAGAGAATGAGAAAACATTAATGTACACTTGATTCAGCAAAATTATTTCAGAGGCAAAATTTTCTGTCTGCAGAATTAAACCCTCAACTGTAGTATGTCTCCCCAGTGTTCAGCAGACCGATGCCAAGACTTACTTGCTGTAGATCAACTACACTGACTTTAAATACAAAGCCTCAAGGACAAATTTCTAATTCCTCATCCAATCACAAAAATACAAAAGCTTATTCCCACAGGTCTCTTGTTTTAAAGTGCACCATTGTGATGAGTTCTGAATGGGGTAGGTGAAGAAATTCTACATGCTCTTAAAATTCAATGATATAACCAGATTTGAAAAATTAATGTTGTGGAAATGGAGCTCCATTATTATTTCTTTTAACAAAGCTAAAGTTTGTTAATAGTTTTCTGATAACCTAGAGAAGTAGGGAACTTGTCTCATTTACTTCCAAGATTCAATTTGGAATTAATTCCACAGAACACCCCAGGGGTGTTTAGATTTTTTTGCAGAAAAGGAGTTCCATCCATTTTCACTGCATCAGTTCTTCAAACTGCATTGCATAATTAACAATCCGTGAAATACATCTCCCCAAAAAGCTACAGATACCTGACTCTGAAGTGTATAAAGAGCACAAACAAATCTGAAATAAGACTGTTTCACTGTCCTCAATAATTCAAACACATTTAGTTAATATTTGATACATGCCCTTTTATGATGGTCTAGATGTCAATATACAGTCAGTTAGTGAGAAAAAATTAAAGTAAACACACAAACAAATTTAAAAAAAAATTATCACCCCCCCCCAATTTTTTATCAGTGTTACCTTTCATATCCCTGCTTATAAAACCGAAATGTGCAGAAGTGTGGAACAACCAGGAGGAAAGATCTAATGGTTCTTAGATATATAGCATTTCTCTGTCTCCTTGCCAAGTCTCTATTAAAAATTTTTTTAAAAACCCAAAAAATTCACATTATCATCTTCTAAAAGCCATACTGACATTTACAAAATTTTCCTTACATATCTCTGTAGATGACACTAAAAATACCATAATTACTTATTATAATAACATCCATATATATCTTAAGTAAAAAAATTGAAATATATGCTGAATGCAGAAATCTTGAAGGAATGAATTCTACAGGTCTAAAAACATGTCTCTATTTATTAAGGTTTAAAATTTTATTCTTGATTCCTTATTTCACAACAGAGATTCACTGATACAGTCAGTGGAAAATATTTTCTTCTTCCCTTGACCCTGTAAGTGTGACTTTCTCTTCTGCCGTACAGCAAAGTCGTAGACCCGGTCAACTAATGATTTGATCAAAATAAAGTTGTGCCAAAAGCTTCAGCTCTTTTGAAGGGTCCCAGATATCTAGAACTGATAAATGCTTAATACACTACCAGGCAGATTAAAAAAAAAATCATTCTATTCGTGTGTCCAGTTAAGTGGAAAACTGTTATTTCTGACACCTGAAATGAACATATATTTACAATAAAAGAAACAACAATTCTCACTTCCACTGAGGATACATCTGAAAGCTCTCTCTCATACAGCTATCCATTTCTTTTTCCAGAAGAAAGAAGTCAGCACTTAAAACTTTTTGGCGACCTTTTTTTGACAGAATATGATGGTTCTTTTGGGCAAACTACACACTGTAAAATATCTGGATTGTCTAGAACACTCTATTTTATTCTTAAGTCCAAGACATACATCTTCTTAATTCATGTAATTTTCTTTATTAGAATAAAGGTTGACAGGTTGTTTCCCTGCTGTGGCTGGTACCATAGCTACTTAGGAAGCATTTTTTATGTTTACCTATCTAGTGAACAATTCTTTGCTGCAGAAAATTGAAAAATTCTTCTTCTTCCCCTAGGTCTGTTCCCATAAGGAATGCCTTGAACTAGACTTCATAAATATTTTCCATTCATGTTTGCTTCAAACCTATGAAAAACCTAATTCATAGAACTGCAGAAAGGTTTGGGTTGGAGGGGACCTTACAGGTCATTTAATTCCAACCTCACTGCCATGGGTAGGTACACTTGCCTCTAGATCAGATTGCTCAGAGACCCATCCAACCTGGATGCTTCCAGGAACAGGCTACCCACAACTCCTCTGGGCAAGCTGTTCCTGTGCCTCACCAGCTTCAAGTAAAGAATTCCTTTGTTTTATCAAACCCAAACCTACTGTCTTTCTGTTTGAAGCCCTTCCCCCTCCATCATGTCAACTGCACCACACAGCTTGGGTGTTGCCAGCAGTTGTTTATATTGTAGGGTTTTTTTTGATTTGTAATTCTTAATTGTTCGTATTTTATGATTAATTCTGTTTTGAAAGTTGGAGTTATCAACCTATTGGAGTGATACGGGTTGATTTTTTAGCCGCAGCCTCCTCTTTTGTATATCAGAGCTCTGACCTTTATAGAAGGAATATTAAGCCTAATTTTCATAGTAGGTACATTACCTTGAAAGCCTCAGGTTTACAAACATTTATTCAATGCAATAATAACCAAACTAACTAATAGTTACACAATACTTTTCATGGATACTTAGAATTTCATTTACCTTACAATTAAATGCAGGTGGGATCACCTCTACCTTTTCTACTAATCAGAATATTTCACCACAGATAGCTATCATTTCAAATCAAAGCATAACTTTCAATACTCAATTTTTTTCACACTTATGTAAAAGTGTGAAATTGCTCAAAATTATTCCATTGAATAAGATGCCTCAGAATTCTGAGATCTGTAAACTTGTCTAACTGATAAAAAAAAAAAGTAAATGGACAAACTTAAGTTTTGATATAAGTGGTTCAAGACAGCACTAAAGAAATAATCTTTCCTCAGTGCAATCCAGAGCTAGCACTATTCTGTTAACCAGCAGCATCCTAAAATCAATTTTTCAGTTACATAGTTTAATGTATCTGAAAGGAAATTCCTTCAAAGCCATCACTGTTCCTATTAGGCATCCATCCAAGAATTATTTTTGTCATTCAGCAATAAACCCAGTAATATATTCTAGAGTGTTTAGTCATGGATTTTACTGTGTATAACAAATCAGATTTCTTTTTCTGCCTAACCTGTAAGATTATACTTGCCATTAGAAAGTGATTTTCTTCTTTCTATTGATTTAGAATGATAATTAAAAAACCATATGCACAACACATCAACTTATTTTACAAACAGATACACATCTACTTTGTTAACACAGAAATAATCAGTGTAGATCCTGAACTGGGCATGTATTTAAACAAAATTTCCCTGGGATATAGAAGCCTTTGAAATATTATTCCTTGAAACATGACTGCATCTTATCAGTACTTATTGTAGATAAGTGACCTTATAATCCACTATTTTTTTTACCAAAATCTATTCATAGATCTTTACTGAATAAGACCAAGCTTCTAGCAAGTAGAAGTTGAGCAAGAAATTGCAGCTTCACTTTGTTGGTCATTTTTAAAGAAGGTGTTCTTAGAATATCTGAGTCTAAGCTCTATGACCATACATTTTCCCACAAATAATTGTAATTTATATTTATTAACCTAGAATATTAAGGCAAATGCAGATATTTTTTAAGGAGACAATATTATGCAAGTTTCCAGGGTCATCCATCCACTAACTCCTTTTGTACCTGTTTGGGTCAAAGTCATTCAGATGACATACTGAATAAGATTACAGAAAATGTTTTATGTGATACTCATTTTATTTTCTATATAACCACTTCAGAATCCAAGCATGAACCTGATAAATGTAGAGATGATCAGAAAACAGAAAAATGCAGATATCTGTGGTCACAGCACATCAACTAATTAAACTATCCTGTATATTTTAGATCAGTAGTGCATTTTAAATTAGTAATTGCATTTAAGATGTGTAGTTCTATGAGATTATTATGGGAAGCACTGCTGATTAAATGTCATTGCACAGCTGAAGAACCAAATTATGCCATTAGGCACTTCATCCTGTTTAAAAAAAAAAAATTATACTGTCTGTGTAGCATGACAACTACCTTCAACAAGAAATCCAAAAAGGGCTTCCTAAAACTCACAGCACACACAGGAGATGTGTTACTTATTCTGGGCATTCCAAGTCTTTATTTCACCATCTGTTATACTGTGCCTGAGTTTAATAAGAAATTTTGCAGCTTGTTAAATCCTATAATCCTGAGAAGTTTCTTATATAAGGATTAACCTTTAAAATAAGCAATATGGAAAGTGGAAGAAATTTGATAAAGGAAGAGAGAAAGTGACTACATTTTTTTACTTATCAATGTCTTAGTAGAAAGTTTCCATGAACAGAAAGAAAGATCTTAACTGGAAAGAATTCAACAAAAATTAGGTGATTTTACTGTGAATTGAAATAAGTGATAGATATTGTGCTTCATCCTATCTTTAGCCATCTGGGTAAAAGAACTCCAAGACAATGATTTCATGCATTACATTTTTATTTTTTTTAATAAAGATTTCGTTAGTATCTAAAACCTCAGCCCAGGAAATCTATGAGCTGTAAAATACAGGAGGGTCAGCAAGAGCACTGGACTGGCAGTCAATATCAACTCCTACTTGTTAGCTTACTCCATTTCTCTGGGATTTCTCTACTTAGTTCTCTTCCAAATAAAGCTCTAAAGAGTTAGCTAGCCTTCTGAGGACAGCTGTGACATAGGGCCATTTTACCTCAGTGACAGGGACTTTTATGGCCCCTTTATTTATATTTTTTAATTAACAGTATAAAACCATTCTAAAGTGTCTTGCTAATGTAGCTGAGAGACTGAAACAGAAAAGGAAAACTGAAAAGCATAACCTAACATTGAAGTGGCTTATCCTTTGATTTTTTCCTATTAAATTAAATAACATTTATTTCTAGTTTAATAGAATAAAATACTCTCTTGGATTTACATTTCTTATCTAATGATTAAGAGTCTGTGTGACATAAGTAACACTGCTTCTCCCTGTTCTGGGAGACTATGAAGCTACATTACTGAAGTGCCACTTGTACAGGTTTAGGACTACTCACAAGTGAGAGAAGGATTCTTCAACCAAGCAGACATGGTCTGGCATATCAGGACTGTGGAGGGGAGTATGCCACAGCAGATGTAAACCAGAATTTCCTGGCAATCATCACTGCCTCCCAAATCTCTCCCTCCAGGTAATTTAGATTTAATGGATGTCCCCATGCAAAAACAACTGTAAATTTGTTCTGTTCAATTATCAAACTGGTAAAAGATTTTTCTCCTGTCTTTCCTCCCCCAGAAATTTGAATTTTTAATGGTGAACCTAATGGGCTGAAGACTTCTTTTTATCATTATTTTCTTCTCTTAGTGGGTTCTGCTAGAATAAATTATATGATGAATACTCTAGGAAATTCCCTTGTCAAATCAGAGTGGGACCCATATTTGAATATCATAATTCATTTGCATTGAACTTTACACTAAGAACAAGAAAGAAGGTAAAATCCTTACTGCTGTGAATCTGTAGAAAACATGTCTGTGGAGAGAGACAATACAAAGAACAGGATGTTGACCCCATGCTCACCAGGGAATCCACAGCTAAAAGCAAAATCAGCAGTAAGTCCAAACAGTAGAGTACTTATTAAAAAGGGCAGGGGAAAATTTTGGCACCCATACATCATTACTGGAAAAATTCATTCAAGGGCTTAAATGCGTCCTGCAGCTTCCAAAGATTTTCCTGTGAGAAGTCACAGCAGCATGCCAGCATGCTGAGCAGAAAGGAGTGAGTGCATTACATATGGTCAGAAAAAAGACAAATCAAACTGAAAATTCAAGAGAGCACAGCCGGATGCACACGCCAGATTGCTCAGGGACTAAACAGTTATTTTAAGCAATGATGAATAGTTCCAACATTTGGCAGGTGTATTTGCTGTGGCACATCTGATTTTTGTTAACAAGACTGTGTTTGTAAAAGAATCCAGAGGAATTTTATGTCCATATATCATAAAATCTTACAGTTTTATAGCCCCTGATATAGTCTCAGGAGAGCATACTTTAAAAAGCAATAGACAGACTGGTCATTTTATATGGGAATTTCAAGTGAAGGCAAAACTTCAATGTAAGTTTTACCACTGACAAAACTTACAGCACACAAATCTCAGGGAATAAAGGTTTAATAATGTAATATAATTTAAATATACTTTGGTTCTGTGCCCAGATAGATTGAATTCTTCGTGTCCTTTCACTAGAAAATCTTGGCTTATCTTCAAATACAAAAAAAAAAAAAAAAAAAGGAAAAAGATTATTTTAGTTTCAATACCCAGTTTTTTAAAGAATTTCAGTTTCACAAAAGATTATGTCTATTTCAATTCTCCACCCCTTTTTTTTCCAATACTGTGACTGAGGGCGTAACCATAATGAATAAATTCTGAACTTGGTCATAAGAACTAATGACTTTTAGACTGATTTCTCCTTGAAAAAAAGACTGAAACTCAGGATATCTTTGCCCTTGTAAAATCTCTAGCCATAGCATATGCCAAGTTGGAAGGGGCCCACAGGGATCATCAAGCTTAATTCCTGTCCCTGCACAGGACCATCCCCAGGCTTCCCTTCTTGAGCTCAGTCGGGATTGCTGCTGTGACCCTTCTGTGGGGAGCCTGTTCCAGGGCCCAACCACCCTCTGGGGGAAAAACTTTTTCTTATATCCAACCTAAACCTCCCCTGACACAGCTTCAGGCCATTCCCTGGGCTCCTGTCACTGGTCACCACAGAGAAGAGATCAATGGCTGCCCCTCCTCTTCCCCTCACAAGGGAGTTGTAGACTGCAATGAGGTTTCCCCTATGTTCTATAGATTTCCACTTTCTTTCAAATGCAATATGGGTGCTATTAGGAAGAAAAAAAATAAATTCAGCAGGAAACTCACAACAACTGAGATCCCATTCAGGCTTTATAGAAGGTGTAGAAGGAAGCTTGAGTACTCTAAGTCAGTAAAGAAAAATAGATTTAGAGCATTATGTCATGGTAAACAATACTGACACATACTGACTATATCATATCCAGTAGCCAAGCTTTGATTAAAAAACAAAAGCAATCGTATCTTTATGACATTTGGAAAAAGATCGACTTGAGAAGAAAAATCAGGTAATGTATAGGATCCCTGTTAATTCCTAATTAATGTTGCTTCTTTGAAATTGGGATGTAACATTACCATCTCTTTTCAAAAAAATTATGGTCTCACAATTTTCTGTGCCTTTTTCTGATCTCTGCTTGCAACTTATTCTTCACAAATGGTAATAAAATTATATTGCCAATCTAATTAAAACAAATTTACTTATACAATGTTAGATTGAATTTTATTATATCTGTTGTTTCTGAATTTTCTGTGGTTCACATTTGAGAAAGCAAGTAATATCTGTAGCTCTTCAGGAAGTTCCAGTACACAGTTTAATAACTAAGAATAAAGGTCTAACTAGATATAAAAAGGGGGGAAATGTAATTTTTGAAAATCATGGAAAAAGAAACATAGTGTGTGTTTTTAACTGAGACAAAATTTGGCTTCTCTATTTGTAGCAATTTCCTAATCATCCTTCAGAATACCTTTTTACTTGTTGGCAAAGTGCAAAGCATTTCCCCATTTAAGGAGTAGCAATCCAGACAAAGTGTTTTGAAAATAGATTTTATTCCAAATGTCTGGTGATAGAAATAAACAATATCTATACTAGCATTAAATTTTATTTTTAAAAGAGTATGTTTTGAGAAGTAGGCTATTTCAGTAGGTATATTAAATTTTGAGAAGTAGGTTATTTCATTTTAAATGTTTATTTATTAAATCGATACATAGCACTTTAACACTTAGAGGATACATGCCATAAGCAGGATTACAATATACAACTCCTGTTTTCCTCAGGAAAATAGGTAGATTTAATGCAAGGTGTCAGAAGGAGTAGATGATCAGTAATCTTATGGTATATTTTAATGAGTTATTTTCCTGACTACAATGAAATTTAAAAGTTAAATGAAAAAGGTATTCATTTTATAACTGTCCATTTAGGCTTAGCCTTAGACTTAGATGAAAACACAGGACAGTGAAGAAATTTAAAAAAGAAAACTAAGGACTTCAGTTAAGCAACTCACTGGCTCCTTTCTTGAGGCAACACCTTCTATCTGGCCTGAAGGCTTTTTATCCATAGAGATTTCCATGCTTCAGGATGACATGAGAGAAGTTCCTTATGTTTCAGGAATTACACAAAATTTCATCTTTTGGATGAATTGGATAAAGGCAATATCCTTCATAAGGAAAATCCTATAATAGTAAGTAAATTTTAAATATTATGGGATATTTTGTCCTAAAGTTTCTATTAAAAGCATATGCTACAATCTGATTTGTAGTACCACTGCTTTATCAGATCTTTTTTATCTGATCTGTGAATCTCTTAAAAAAGCAATCCATCATGGAAGTGTGCACTAGCTGTCCACAAGCTACATCTGTAGAGCTATAACATAGCAGTATCATTTTAATTATGTGTCACAGAGCATTGGCTGGCAAATACATAAACTATGACTATAGATGACTAAAGGATTCTGCGATAAATGAAAGTCACTCTGGAAAATAGAGACAGACGTAGTAGAATAGTTTAAGGATATGTATCAAAAGTTCTTTCCATTTAGAAATACCTCTCTGAAAAAAACCTACATGACAATTTGAACAATTATACTTTCCCTTTACATTGGCCTGTACTCTACTTGTATAGCATCTATGGAAATTTGCTTTCCAACAGACATACCAAAAAAAATCTAAAATTAGGCAGTAAACATAATGACGTCATTTATCAATTAATTTAGCATTCATCAAAAGGAATCTTTTAATTTAATTTGTTTGACTTTGCCTAGGTCCTATCAGACTAAAAACTAACGTCATTACATATATTTATCTTTAAAATATTGAAGCTACAGAAATGTTGACTTGAACATTCTCAAAGCAAAAATGCCAAGTTATTAGTTCCTAGATGGAACATCATCCTTTGTATAAAAAGCCTCTGAACTCCTACAACTGCGGAGCTATACTGAATGAACCATATGCTTATCTTATATAATCACAGCAGCATTCAGATGCTATTCCTGTGAAAGGAGTTGGTTCTTACAAGGACACATATATAAGTAATACCAGCAGTGAGGTGTGCCTCCCCCCAGCTAGAACTCTTTATTATGAAAACACATGAGACTTTTGTGCAGTTTTAAGTAAGAGGCCATCAGACCAATGTGGTGTCATCTGTATCTCACTTTCTTACCCCAACTTTTACAATGACTTAAATTTAAAAATTAAAATTTCCAATTCTTACATGTAAAATTGATGACATTTTAAGTAATGGTACTCATTCTCATTTTTTGAGGGTTTTTTTTGCTGTACCTGTGGTTCAATACACAGGCATCACTGAATAGGAGTGTACTATGCATGGATACATAGAGAGCTAAAAAGTTTATTCATGGTAGTTTTCACAGTAGTTAAATTTCATTAAGTGTTGAAAGATATTGAAAAGAGAATAAGTTTTGTTGATAAACAATTTGACATCTTGGAAGTTAATTCACTTAGGTGTGAAATGTATAATGCTGTACCTTGCTGAATGGCTAATCTTCATTGGCCATCCTGAAGCATATAGCAAGCAGAGAACTTTTTTCTCTGTTCCGTGGCCATAAATAAAGTTATCTTCTTTTTCATAATTTATGGAAGTTGAGTGATTCCAGCTTCTATTTTGACAATCTCAGTAAATTTTTCTTGTGATGTCACTTAGAGTTGTATATATCATAAGACTCAGAAGCTATGAGTATAGCTCCTAGAATTTTGATGGATGACTGTGAGCAGAAATTGCTCATATTTATATCTTCATTTTCAATTCTGACCTCATAGGCTGTGTAAAATTTAAGGAAGGATTCTTATGGTTGTTTTCTCATTGAACTAGAATCTTAAGTATGCTTTCCTCATATGTATGTATGTGTGTGTATACATATATATATATATATATATATATATACACATGTTAATATATAAAAATAATAAATGCGTATTAAATAACTTGATTTTTTTTCTATATTTGCAAGTGCACCAAACCTGAACAACTTTTCTTCTCTTTGTTTATAAAAATTGACTAATGGTGTTTCAAAGTTGTATTCACCTGAGGTAAAGACAGATAGTTCTGAAGTGTTGCTTCTGCTTTGTTCTATTTGTTTTGTTCTGTTTGCTTTTTTCTATTTGTTTTGTTCTACTTGTTTTTTTCCTCCTTCCCCCACCCCAGGGATGAGCATATCTTTTTTTAATTCTTTCATTTTAGGGTTTGACTTCACTATTCTAGTGAGCAAGCTGTGAATTCTAAAAATAGAACCTTCTTTGTTGAGCACATAGCTAGTTTTCTTGGAGATTTCTGATTAGAGGTGACTTTGGGTTTTAAGACCACCAAAATTTAAGAGACAAGAACCTGAGAAGATGATCAAGCAAATGGAGGCAAATTCAAGTATAAAACATTTAGCCTTAGAATTATTGTAACATCAAAAGAGATCCCAATTTACCCTGAATAAGACTGAGAAACCATGAAGATATAATTCCAGAAGTGTCAGAAAATCTTTCAGAGAAGAGAGACCAGAAAGCAGAATGAAAAAAAGATATAGGAAATAAAAGCTTAGAAAGTAATGGCAGGAAACTTTTACTCATTTTCTTAAAAGGTTAAGCAATGGAAACAAGAATGGATTTCGGAACTGGAGTCAAGTAAATGGAAAGAGGTAGACAAAATCCCACAGGATTTTGAGCATCTATAACCTTCAGATATTTCCATTATACCCAAGAGAATAGCAAATCCTGCTTCTTCAAGACTTGATAGCACATTGTATCAGGTCTGGTCAGATTCCCATTGACATTTTTAAACAATAGTGGCAAATGTCATGGATGGGAAAATTTTTGTACCCTTGAGACCTTGAATTACTTATACCTCATCTACATAGAGTGCAGAGTAAAAGCCAGTTGTTCAAGAAGTCCTCTCACAAGGTGATAAGGGGAAATTGAGAAATATTGGGTAGAGAAATGAAAAAAAAATACCTGAGGAACATTTATCTATTCATTTATTCAGCTTTACTTTTTTGATATATGGGGTAAGAGTTGAGGTTCTGTGTTCCTCTTAAACTCTTCTTAACTGATATTCTGTTCTAGAAGAGATTTTAACTTTTTTGTTTGCTTTGTGTTTTTAAAAAACTTTTATTTTCCACTAAGCTGACTAAGTAAATGATCAAGTACCTAAACCTTTCCTCCTTGAAATTTGATGACCTTCTTAGGAACACTTGCACATGAATTTATGGTTTTCCCCTACCATTTCAGTCTTGAAATCCAAACATTCAAGATGCATAAAGTAGTGTTTTGGAAAAGCTGTTTTTCAAGTTGTTGTCTAAAAACTGATTCCATCTATATCTGAGTGCTGGGAATCATTTTTGTTTTCCTCTATGTTCTTTCACAAATATTTTATTTCTTCATGAATATGGAAAAACAAGTTTCAGATGCTTTACGGGGAAAAACAAAGGTTCAGCAAGGTTTGACAGTTCAACAACAATTGTGTCACATTAAAACTTTGCTGTAGTAGGGGATCATGGGGCTGTGTGTTTGTACAATTCCTGATGAGAGTTCTGTGGAGACATATAAGCATGCAGATGTGGGTGAATGAACATGTTGAATTTACCTTTTTATGTATTGATATGTATTATGGTACTTTGACTTCTTCATAGCCTCTAAGTCCCTAAACAGCTGGATGTGATTGTGAAGAATATATCCATTTTTCTATATGTAAATTATAATCTCTGTGTGTGTGTGTGTTCATAAGTATAAAATTACCAAATAAGACATGGAAAATAAAAAACATTTTTCTTGTTCCCTTGTTATAGCACGTTCATTTAACATATCCAGTGCTATCAATCTGTTGTTTTGGTCTTTGTTTGGGTTCTTGCAGAACAGCTTGATTAATATTTAACATATTGATCATCACAAGTATCAGTAGGCTCTGCAAGCGACTCTCACTGAATTCAGTAATTTAATGCAGTTTTCTATTTAAATAATGCTGGTTTATTTTGAGCAAGATTATGCTCAAAAAACTTTTCTGAAAAAAAAGCTGTGATATGTTCTTTCTTAAAAATTAGTAACCTTTCACAGATTTTCTGATGAAGTTACTCTCTGACTATATATATTTAACATATAATTTATTTCTTAAAAAAGGAATTCTAGTAGTTCTAATACAAGTCTCATTTTTCTAATAAGAATTCTAGAAATTACAGGACAAACAAAACTCGCATCAAGAGATTAAATCTTCTCCACAAGCAGAACTCTGGCTCAGCATGAATAATAAAAATATAAGTTTTTATCCTTTACCTGCACAAAGTCTGTGTAGGCAGAGTTATTTTGCTGCATCTTTATGCAGGTCAATTTAGTAGTAAAATTACTTTTTTTTGCAAATTATTGAACTACCTAGAGCTATATTGGCCATTTGAGAAACATGCAAATGCCCCTTAGCTGGTGTTACCTTGATTTGTGTCCCTTTCACTTTTATAATTTCTTAGTATAAATTCATTCTGCTTGAGTACACTGTTCAGGACAAGAGTTAAAAATGAGGGTGACTGATTTTTTCTGTAACTGACAGGTTTTCACTGCACATATATATTTTAGTATAACTCAGTGTCCCTTTCCTAAGCAGTGGTACAGTTGACCTTATAAATTCCATTAATAGTATTAAAATAAAAATATTGTTACAATCACTGATAAGAAAATCTCTCCTAAAACTCTGTCAAAATGAATATTTTTAAAAGGTTCATTCTGAAAGCAAGTGGCCAATAATTGACATTTATTAATAAATTGGAGTATAACTAAGGGTTTTTTTGCATGTGAAATTGGAACCAGTATTCTCACTCTCTTACATGGACTATATATATGCATTACCTTGTTAAATCAATTACTTATGACAAATATCTAAATAATTAGCTGTCATAGGTTTCTACAGGACATCTAGTATTTTTCTCTTCACTGGAAACTTCTCACACATAAAACATAGAAATTGATTTCTCACATGTATTATTTAATTAGGAGAAAAGAAAAAGTATGATTACAGCATTTCTTGATGTGAAAAAAAGAAAAAGTTGAATCTGTAATGCATGTGTCCCCAGGTCTGAGGTTCAGACCTTACACCAATATAATACTTTTTAGAAGTTACAAAATAGCTCATTAAGGGTCAGTGGCTCCTATGTTAACTACTTCCTGGCACAGAAAGACTGAGAAAGCATTAATTTATAAACCTGTGTGAAAATTCCTTACAGCTTTAGTAGCCTCTTCATTGGATCTCATCTTGGAACCATGTACAATGTACAACACTCAGAAAAGCAAAAAGTGGTGGCTCATTTTCTAGTGTCACTTGATTCATCTTTCTTTAGAATGTGAACTTTGGTGAAGAGATTAAAATTATAGCATTTCCATAGAATAAAAAGCTTTCACCAAACTTGTGTAGGAATGATGGAACTTTGAAAGAAGCTTTTGAATTAACTGAATTATGTAAATGAAAAAAGTAGATTATAACAATTTTTCTTACATTTTTAACCTTCTTGATTGCAATCATAATTAAAGGAGTATAGATGAAAAATAATTTAAAACATACAATTTCTTCAATGTTTTAGGGGTTTTTTTTTAAATCAAGTTTACCTGAAATGATTGCATAAAGCATTACTCATTTTTTTTGAGAAAAATTTTTGATTTTTAGATCATTGTAGGATGATTCTGCACTGCATACTACTGTATTGATAGGTCAGCAGCTCTTTCCTACCTAAAAGGAGATCTTTTCATGAACATAATTTTTTCTATATATTGCACATTTTAACAAGGACTAGAACCTAATTATCTGGACCACACTGTTAACATTTTAAAAGTTTATAGGATAATAAAAATGTTCACATATAGAATACATATCTAGATTAGATTTTCCTGTTAAATATTTATTTCTTTCCACTTATTTTATATTTAATCAACTTCAGTGGGCTGAGATATCATATATTAAATTTACATGCAACTATTGTAATATCAAAAAAACACCCCAATGGCCATTTGATAGGATTCCTCACAAGCTGTCACTGGTGAAAAAAGTTCCACTAAAATTCCACTGAAAAACTTTACACACTGTTAAAAAAAGGCAAGAAATAGGCCATCTCTTAACTTAGTTAATCAATAGGAAAGATTGTCTTTTGATGATCAATCAATGTCAACTGATGATCAGTCAAGATGACAATTTTCATGCATTCGAGTACTGAGAGGTAAAAAAAAAGACAAAGGCGAAACAGCTCCTAAATATTCTTTCTATCAGTTCTAGAACAAATTTTAGGCAATTTACATGCAGACTGTGCAATATAGACCTCATTGAAAACAGTGTGGCACTCAAGAGATTCTCAGTTACAGCATCTGTCTGACCATCACACTTGCAGGGTTACTCTGCATGTCTAGTCTTATATATTTCCTTTGCTCCTTTCCTGTTACTCATGACACCATCTCCTTATTACAGTGTAAAATAGCATCTGCCTTCTAAAAGGTCCGGGAGAAAAAAAATGCCTCAGATCATTCCTCACGAGGCAATCCCATTTAATATAGCAATATTGAGTATGGTCCATATAGCTTGGTGAAAATTTTAACCTATGGGTAAGATAAGGAACATCTAATGACCGTGATTTGCATTCAGGGGGTTTTGTAATTAAGACACCTCTTTCAATAAATCACCTGAGACTTAAATAGAGGGGTTTATTCTTCCATTTGCAAATCAAAACCTGTGTTCTATTCTCAAGGAAAATATAAGAATAATAATATTCAATTAATATTAATTAATATATCAATAATTATTTATATTAAATTATTAATTATTAATATTTAAGTAGTAATGGTTAATGACAATTAATATTTTCAGAGAAATTATTGTATATCAGATCCCATTTTGGTAAGAAATGGCAACCATACAATTTGATTTTTTAAAGTGTTCTATGTTTCTCTTCATGATTTAAAAATCAATACTATTACTTTAGTTTTGTTTTTGTTTTTTTTTAATACAGATTGAAAACAAAATAAAGTCTCTGGTGTACTGTGGATGTAAGATGTACAGAATTAAAACATGTGCAGTGAAGCCATCAGAAAATAGAATCTTCCCTCCCAATAACTCTCTATTATTCTAATACATACTTCAGGTCATAACTGGTTGAGGCTCTGGAAGTATTTTCAGGTTGCATGTAATATAGGGCTAAAATATATATCAGATTCTAATAAATAAATTCTAATAAATAAACTATTGACATTTTGAGTGCAAGCTCTAGTGATACAAAGAGCTACCATTACATAATAAACACCTCTGGTTTTATTGTAAAGCTGGGTGCTATTTCTTCATTGTAACATATACTAAATAGAAGTTTTATTTCTATTATGCCTAATAAATGAAGTGAAAAGACAAGGAAATGTTTTAAATGAAGTGTATTATAGAGATAAAAAATAAAGAAGATCAACTAAGAAGAAAAATCAGTATGATATTTTCCACATAAAGTGAATTCATTCAGAAACAAAGAAACTTGAAAGGAGCTGACTGTAGAAAACTCAAAGGTATTTTCTGTTCCCCAGGATATAATCTCTCTCCTTCCTTCCCAAGCAAAACAAACAAACAAAACCCTCTGTTATGACACTGTACTAAAACAACATTTGAATTCACTAGCATACCATAAATAATCTAGCATCACTCACAACAAAGCAGCTGATGCAGCTGTGTCTGTCACAACTGCCATTAATTTTGACAGGATTTCTGCACACAGACTGCTCACTGTGTTGAGGGTCTAATGTTGGTAAACTGTAACTTGCTCATTGCAATTATATTTTTTCTAATTATATTTTTCCATGTTCCTCAATCCTATTTCTCCATTTTCTTTTTCAATACCAGTTTCTATGGAAACTGCAATGACAAGCACATGAATGGAGTTTAATGATGTCAACTAGTGCTGCCTGAAATCATTGTATGTAAGAGATCAAAATGTACGTTATATGTGCAACATTTTTCTTTCTTAAGTAACATCAGTGCCTGCATCTTCCAGTTAACTTAAATGATGCTCTGTATATACAGCTGACAACATTCCATGCATCACAGGTTGTAAACTGCAGATATCTGTTCCTGGACAATCAAAGCCCACGTGCTGGAATTGCCCTAATACTACATTATGCTGCAGCTGCTGCAGAGGCAACTTTGCAGCACTCACTCACTTCTGCAAGAGTTGCCTGCACAATAACATTTTTCCTTCTCAAATCTGATGTTACAGAGGGGTTACTTCCATCACTGATGGGCTCAGCCTTGACAGGACGAGTCCATCTTGGAGCCCTCAGGCACTGCTGGACATGGGGGAAGCTCCTGGCAGCTCCTCACAAAAGCCACTCCTGTAATCCCCTTCTGCAACAGAACCTTGCCACACTGCCCCAATGCACCAAGGTAAATGAAAATCACAGCTTGTTCCATAAAGTGTTTGGTTTTTTTTAATCTAGATACATAGGAAGCACTGTGCAAAGTAGGTGAAAAAGTGTTAAAGCTTGAAAAAAGATAAATAAAATTAAAAGGTGAATAAGGAGATTGATAAATAGGAAGAAACTTTGTAACTTTTTTTTTTTTAATCACATACATAATGAGCATACTACAACAAAACTATTAAAATACTATTTGGAATTTTGAATTATTGAGATATTTGTGGCTTTACTTTTTCAGGATTTCTAGCCTCCTGGGTATATTTAGAAATGTTTTCCATCTGGTTTTAAATGGCAATAATCCAGTTTCAAACCTGCTATCAAAAACATTTTCTCATATCCCCCAAATCCTTAGTTATTTTTTATCTTTAGAAAGAACCAGAGGGAAAAAAAATAAAGCAACAAAAAACCAGGAGTGATCTGAAAACCCATGGAGAATAAAAGAAGAGATCTCATGGCATGCTATGTTTAGCAAACGTCTATTAGATTTTACTCATCTAACAGCAGAAATTTTGTCTTAATTTCAGCCAAAAAAAATATACCAAATTTGTATGACTATTTTTCCTGTCCCAACTTTTGTGCTTCAATTTAAATATTTACTTACTTTTCTTGTTTCTCTACATATATGTAAAAGGAATAAACCATATTAATTTCAACTTTTTTGCAAATTTCAATTTTGCAAAATTAACTGAGTCAGAAGCTTTTAATTATATTTATTTTAATGAATTGAAATATGTTGTCTAAAAATCTTAAAAGACTGACTATGTATTGCTTGATTAGAATTCTTCTTGAGCATGGTTTTTCAGAACTGTACACAGTACTCTGCAAAGGCTTTACCAATGTTTTGTAAAATGATATTGATGCTTTCCTGTATCCTGGCCATGAATATGAGCTTTTTCCATATTTTCACTTTTTTCATTCTTTTCTGTAAAATGATCAATAACTTCCACATCATTCTTTTTTTTTTTTCTTTTCACAATCAATTTGTAAATGGGTCATCAAACAATAATTATCTGCCCTCATCTTGTGGACAAGTGTAATAACTCCTAAATCTGCAAAGATATCTGATTAAGAGATGCTGACTGAACACAGTCCTCCCTGCTAAAAATAGCTTAAGAAACTTTGAGTGTTGTTGACAGCAGAGTTAGCACAACTTGCTTTCCACTTTGGATGATTATTTAGGCAAATGAAATATATTTGCAAGATACTTTTTTAATCAATTACTTTTCTGGTCTTCTCACTAGGTGAAAAAGCCAATCAAGTATATAACAGCAACAGAGCAAAACATTACAAAATTAAACTTAAAAAACTTTTGAAATGCTGAAATTGTCTTGCTCAAACTTAGTTTGATATTCAGTGCCACTGAGAAAGATCTACCTGCTTTGTGAGGCAGGAGCATGTGGTGGTTCTTCACCCTACAAGAGTGATTACCTGGCAACTAAACCTAACTTAGAAAATGGAACAGACCTATTGCACATGGAGACTTCCCAAACCACTTCAGTCTGCAATGACATATTGAGGAGGATAAAGGAGCTCCAGGGGAAATATTGCCTATTGCTATTAATACATCAGCTATCTGACCATATCTCTCACATATAGCTCTAATGTGTCTTTTTACAGTGGAAGATGAATTCAGGTGTGAATTTCTATAGATAGGAAAGAAAGTGATAATTTCTGCTTTCTGTGGGTTTGTGGGCCTGCAGATGAACAGAGGGATAGTGAGGATTGGGATTTAACTGGAAGCCACAGATTTCAGCAAGATTATATTAAGACAGGACTGACAAACTGGAAAACCTATCTTACTGTTCTAAATTTGAAAAACAAGTTTTGGCAAGTCAGACTAGATGAGGAATCATCCAAAGTGCACACTTTAGTACACCCTGGGGCAGATATATGTTTTCCCATCTGCCTTTTGATATAAATGAAAAATTGAGACTCATGATACATTAAAAAAAAAAGATCAATGAAACATTTGGAGATACTGAGATTTTCCACATAATTGCCGATGACATGCTTATACTAAAGGCAATTTGGGCAGATTACATTGAGATGCTAAAAAAGCTTAAGTCAAGATCCTAAGGATAAAACATCACTTTCAATTCTATTGATCCAGTTTTTGCTAAAAAATTATGTGTAAAGAGAAGGCTCCCACATGAAAGAAATAAAATCTGCTGGCAGAAGTGTTTGAATCATGAACTAATGGATATTACCATAGGCATCACACATAAACATTGGAATCACAAAATAATTATGAAGTATGTCAGGTGTATGAAAGTTTCCACGAGAATGTAACTGCACAAACTACATTAGATGAACATGACAAAGTCCTCAATCAGAGATTGCATTGACATTCTCCCTTACTCTGCTTCTATGACTTCAACAGCCAGTGGCAATTCAAGCAGATGTGTTGTATTTTAAAATGTTTATCAATATAACAGACCCAAATATTACCTTTGTTTCATAAACAGATGAGTTTATAAGTTCTGGTATAAAAAGAAGACTATGGAAAAACTACTGATCACTGGTCTCCTCACAGGAAATGTTGTTACTAGCTGATTCTAAGCAGATCTGAATCACAAGTAACTCAAAGACATTTTATTTGAACCTCTCAAAAATTTGATTCCAAATTCAGATGTCAATCTGCTGTATTTATTGTGGACAAATAAAAATGCACTATGAGGAGCTACAGAATAAAACTGAAAATATGACAGATGTGTATTCACTGTCCACTTAATAATTTTTTTAAAACACACTGAAGCACACATGGAAGTGTTCTGTGATGTAAAACTGTTTGGTGATCTCATAGCAGAGAAGAAAATACAGATGTCTATGCAAACTATAACAACAGTCTAACAGCTTGAATTTTCAAAGGTATAATTTCATTACAATGTCACAATTATTTCTAACTGAAATTGGTGCAAAATGTTATATGGTTTTTATGGGACACATCTGAGTACTTACAGAATGAAAGCTCAAGCCAGGAAAATAATATATTGGGGCTAGGTATGATTTACATTCAGCTGAGCTTAGGTGTTCAAATTCTATGCCAGAAACAGAGGCCAAAGTTGAATGTGAGTTTCAAAATATGCATGAGGATTCATTTCCATGCCATAAGGTTATTTCAGGGTGTGCCAAAGGACACTATGCCCCCTTAAAACAGCATGGTCAAGTTAGGATCAAACCAAGGCTCGTGAGTTTTGTTGGCTTGGGGAGAGTGGGAAGGAAAGGACAGGACATAAATTTGGATATAAAAAAGCTGAGCAATTGTAGGAAATTATGAAGAATTCTAAAGAATAGATACTTCTAAGAATGCAGAAGCCCTTCTCATTTTTGTGTCACCATGATACCTACATGCCTTTCATGTTATAGTTAGCAGTCTGAGCAGCAGATACTTCCTCCACTGCAAAACATTTCTTACAAGGTTTCACATAAACAGATGATACAAGACAACAGCTTATGGTATATGGCAAGTCAGGAGATAAACAGATTAAAAAAATGAGTAATTATATAAATAATGTAACTTGCTCAATATTAGGAATACTAAAAGGTATTAATAATGGATATTAAGATTATTTTCTGAATTCAGCCTAAATTGAGACCATTTTTCAAAACAACAGACAAGCTAAAGGCTTGTCCTTTCCCACCCTTTCCCACCTCATTCAACTGTTTCTTTCCTCAGAGGTTTTTTGGCATAGATGGTTCTTATTCTCGTTAGTGTCTTCTCAGTAAATACCGCAAGAGAGATGTAGCAGCTCCTCCAAATATTAGGATTACTGGTTGGTGTATAGTATTTTCATTCTTGTTCATGTCTGGTTTTAAATTAACATTGTACCACAGAATTAGGTTGCGTTTTCATATGATGCTACTGCAAATATCTAATGCTTTTCACTACATGAAATTGTTTTATCATATTTCATCCCAATAAAAGATGGATTATTGATTAAACAAGATTTTAAAAATACTTTTAACATTGACTGATTAAAAAGGAGTATTGATTTTAAAATTGCATACATTTAATTAACTTATTTTAATAAGCTAACTTCAAATGTCTAGATTAATTCTGATTTCTTTCCTTAAGTCAAAGAGACAAAATTGCTACACAGCACTAGCTTGCAATGAAGCAATAACTAGGTGGATTTGATGGTGTTTAAATTTATCACAATAAGGAATCTAAGTTTAAGAATTACAAATTTTTTTCATATTAATATATTAACAGATTAAATAGCATTATACTTTACTCTTAACATAAATGCAATACGAAGAAAAAGGCAGTACTTTGGGTTATCAGTAAGAGTTAGAATGTCTTTCCTATTTAGTTTTTTAAGTAAAATCTTAAAAGGAAAAAACCCTTACATTTCATATTTAGTTATCCTAAGAAATGCATTAAGTTGAAAATTACACAATACTTTGAAAAATGGTTAACTTAAACTTAAAAAAACCCCAAAAACTCTACATATCCTTGTAACACGTTGCAAGGAATTAAATGGTGCTGTGATAAAAGTAGTACTTAGGTAAATTAACATATGCAGATGAATCTTTAATTAAATGCACAGTAGATACTGAATTATTAACTAAACTTGTTTTCAATTAATTTTAAATATAGAACATTGTATTATTTTCTGATTTTCACACCCTATTATGGCAGCGAAATTGGTGTGAAAGCTATGTCACAAGAATAATTATGACCTCTAGTATTTCCAAAGAGTAAGACATACAGTATTGTGGTGGGTTACACTTAGCTGGCTGTCAGATGCCCCCTAAGCCACTTTCTCACTCCCTCTTCTCTTCTGAAAAAGGGGAGAAAACAGGTGAAAAGTCTCAAAAAGAAAGCAAAGAAAAACACTCAATTACCATCACAGGCAAAAGACGCTTGAGTGAGGAAAAATTAATTTAATGCCAAGTAGAAATGGTGTAGGATGGTGAGAAACAAAGACAGAAATAAAAACATCTTTCCCCTACCCTCCCCTTCTTCCCAGGGTCAACTTCACTTCTTTCTTCCTGCCACTTCTATCGCCTCCCTGTCTGAAGGAGTGGAGGGGAATTAGGGATGGAGGTTACAGTTAGTTCATAACATTTTGTCTCTGCTGCTCCTTCCTCCTTCTCACTTTTCCCTTGCTTCAGTGTCAAGTCCCTCCTACGTGATGAAATCTTTCACAAATTCCTCCTGTATGTATCCTTCCCATGTGCTAGAATTTCCCAGCTGCTCCAGCATGGCTCCTTTCCATGGGATGGAGTCCTTCAGAAACAGACAGTTCCAATGTCGGTCCCACAAGCTGTAATTCCTGCCAGAAAACCTGCTCCTGCATGGGCTCCTCTCCACAGCCCAAGGGTCCCACCTGCTATGGTGTGGGCTCTTCTTTTTTCTAGGGCATATCCACCTGCTCCAGTGGGGGCTCTTCCATGGCTGCAGGGAAATAGTTGGTTTGCACCTGGAGCACAGCCTCTCCCTCCTCCTTCACTGACCTCGGTGTCTGCAGAGCTGCTTATCTATCTGCTGTACAGCCATTTTTGCCCTTTCCTAAATGTTATCGCAGAGGCACCACAAGCATTCCTGGTGGGCTGAGCTTTGATCAGTAGTGGTTCCGTCAAAGACCCTGCTGTAACTGGCAAAATAAACTGCACAAAGAGAAAAGACTGACAAAACTGACAAAAAAGACAGTAACATAATACAACACAACATAACATAACATAACATAACATAACATAACATAACATAACATAACATAACATAACATATGTAAAAACAACCCACCATTTTCCTGTGTGTTTCACCTCTTGGCCTCCCCCTGCATATTACCAGAGGTAGTATATTTTAAAAGCTATTTTAACTTTTGTGTTTTAAGGTGTGTGAAATACATACTTTCTGTTCTAAAGGACCATTGCTAGAAGTTTCTCCTTTTTAAATAGTAGGCCAGATGTTTAACTGGAGAATTCCTAAGTGTAAGTTTGGTTGATCTTTTTTTTTTAGGAAATTGAAGGAAAAGGACTTATATTTTCCAGATATCTTTATTTCCTTTCAAACTAAAAATATTCTCAGATATAGTAGAATACTATATCTAAGGGAAAAGGCAAAGGCAAATTATTTAAATTAAAATAGTGGTGAAGACTACCAGGCATCCTCTGCACAGGCACAACATATTACCCTCAGAGATTCAGAGATATTTGCAAAGTTGCCAACACAATTGACAGTGAAACCTGAGAGAGCAGAGGCCACTGATAGAGAATTAATTTCTACAGCTTTCGTTTTTGGCACTCAGAACCTATTGCAAGAAAAAATAAAGAAAGAAGTGGTATGGCTGAAACAGAATGCTAGTATCAAGACCATTGGAAAAAAGTGTGACTAGGTTTTGATTAATATACTTTTAAAAAACTTTTCAAAAGTTATGCTAAATCACAGAATGATAGAAAAGTCTAGGTTGGAAATGACCTTAAAGATCACATAGTTCCAGCCCCCCCTATTTGCCTTTTATTTATATATATATATATATATATATATATATATATATATTTATTTATTTATTTATTTATATATATATATATATATATATATATATACACACAGTGTTTTGGCTGCAATAGTACTTCAAGCTAAGCAGAGTATTTTGATTAGGAACTAATTTATTAATTTAGTGAACACATTACAAAACCATGGCTCTATGGATGAACTAACCTGCTGCTCTGGAAATGCCAGGACGAAAAACTTAACTTTCCCTTTCTCCAAAATAAACTTTATATTCTTTTTTTCCTTTGTAAAACCATTATTAATCTCAGTCAAATGGCAATGAAATTCTTTCAGAGATGCTAGACTGCTTAATTTAGATAGAGAATCATTGATTTTAAGATCTATTACATGCCCTGAAAAGCAATAAGCTTAATGATACACTATGGATATTGAAGAGTATGATTGCACTCATAATTTAGACTATGAGTACAGCTACAGTATGGGAAAGTTTTCCCTTAGTGATAAAGCATCTGACACAGTAGTGTTCTTAGCTCTCTAAACTAACTCTGATTCCTGTTGGTATCTGAAAAATAATTCATAAAATGGTAACAGAAAATAAAGAGGAGAAAAAAGTGTTGGAAAAATCCAAAAATATTTTAAAAGGGAATTAGAATGATTATGTAAGTATACAAAAGAAAAACAACACAATGAAATGCTGTATGATTGTGCTATTCCTAACTGACAGGTAGGCTTTTCTCTGAAGAGAGTCAGGGTTTTGCTACTTTTATGTGAGTGCTAAGATTTCTCCATAAGTTTCTAAAAGTGATTCAGAATAAAATAACCCTAAACTCCTTTTGTTGGTAAATCAGTTGAATGCTTGAATTACACTCCATGATTAAATACAATTTATATAATCACAAATACGATGTTTCAACTGAAAATAATAAAATTTAAAATAATAAATTAATTGAGAAACAGATGTCCTCTGAGCTTTTTTAGCTCAGTAATCTTTGTCTCCAAAAGGTAAATCACACAAAGAGAAGTTAGAATCAACGCCAGTCCATCAAGCTGCTAAAACAAATAAGGAAAGGAAACCTTAGACATAATTCACTATTCTGTTATTCTACTTTTATACTAATGGAATCCACAGGCTTTTTTCCTTGTAGACATTTCGAAACTGGCTTAATTTATTAGCTATTCCAGTAGACAAAGCATCATAAACTACAATCACCAGCAGTTTCCCAGAATATCCATTCCTTGGAATACATAAGAACCTAATGTTTTAATAGAAACTTTCTCAACTTCTGTGTTTTAAAGGCAATTCACAGTCACAAATTCAAACAAAATAAAAATTCAAAATTGGTTGTCTGTGCATTATTTTTATCAATTTTAAACCAAACATGAGATGGAAATTTGACTTACTTATCTTTTATATTCTTTACTTTTATTATTTGGAAAAATTCACTGTCCTCATAAAAAGTTTGGGTTACATCTGAATTACTGTTGCAGCATTGCTTGTATATGAAAGGATCAAGCCATTGTGCCTTCCAAGTGCCTTGTACCAAGTCCTAGATTTATTGTTCTCCTCACATGAACACACATTGTATCACCAGCTGTCTTCAGCAAGACTCCTTCTGGTTTAGCCAACAGAGAATGATTCTGTGCTCCTGAAAAATGTAAATTTCAGTACTTAATCCTCAGAAATGTAAGTACTGAAACTCTGTATTTTACCAAACATAAAATGACCGTGTATATTAAGAATTTTATTTGTGATGGGCTCATTCTCAGCTGTCATTAGTGTCAGCTGTCAGCCAGGAAGACTGTAAGGATCTCTGAATGAAACTATAAAAATCTCTCCTTCATCTGCTAGGAGGCACCTGCGCTCCTATTTGCCATGCTTTCTACAAGTTAAACACAAATTTTATGTGCAGTTTTTTCCACTATTCATCAAGAAGTGAATTCAGGTTATTGCTATAAAAAGTTACTCAGTGGATAAACTCCTTGTCAGTTAAACAAAGGATTGTATTAATTCTGTCAAAGTATTAATTAGGCATATTATATTTTGGTTTGAAGATATGAAAATATGAAACATCTCAGTCTTATTAGAGCTGCAAAACTGATTCCACATGGAAACACCAATTTAAGTCTCATACAAAATTTATTCTAATTCTTATCATAGTGCATTGTATGGATAAAAGAACCTCACTGTCATCTCACTCAATCATCTTGAGACCCTATAAACAGCAGCATTAAGTGAAACCTTTTGAGCTCTTCAGGACCACAGTGGGCTGCAGCAGCACTTTCCCCTGAGTGAGATGCCTCTCAGAACCTTTTGGAGAGTTTTTAATACTCAGAGCACTGTTGACTGATGACAGAGCCTGGGGTGATATCCTCACTTCTCAAGGCTGAACCCTTCACCCACTGAGAAGAGCCAAAGCATTACATGTGAACATTTCTCTGACTCTCAAGTAAAACTTTTCAAAATAATATCTTTGTATGTAGTCCTTAATGTCTGTCTGTGTGTGTATGTGAAAGGATGAAATATCTTATAATAGGTGTATCATAAATATCACTATTTTGAATCTATAGTAGACCACAATACAGTTGTAATAAAACTTGTTTTATCACTTTGTAAATCAGTCAGTGGTTAAGTGCTGTTCTTAGGGACACATGTAATGGCACTAAATGGCATTCAACACCTGTGTTTTTTGCCTTAAATTCTACTCATTTTTGTAGCATATTTCTGCAATATTAAAACTGACACACACCTCCCACTAGCCACCCTGACAGTACAACAGTACAACAAATTTTACACCGAGGAGGGGAAAAAATTCACTAGAGATATACAAGAAGTTATTTTAGTCATTAAGGCAGATCTTTCTGGGAGAAACACTTCATACAAGTTCAAGTTCAAACTTTAGCATCCCTTTTGGAAAAAAAAAAACAAATAAGAACAAATCTGTCATTGGGAATCAGAATATCAGCTGTAACAACACTCCCTTACGAATCTTTGCTTCTGAGAAAGACTTTTATAGTTCCACCATACCTCAAACTCCTGTGAGGCAATTTGACAAGTGATTTCCAAACTGTCAAGACTTTTAACAGGAGTATGGCAGGAGCAGATGCAGTCATAATACTTTGCAGGAAATTTAAGTATTTTAAGCAAGTGAATATCTGTAGGCAGGTGTTTTACAAGGATTCCATGCAGTTTAAGTGAGTATTGAAAGTGCCAAAATTCTAAAAATTAGACATGGAATAAGAAGAACACTTCAATTTCAGAAGTCAATAGATGTTCTTTAAATTTTATATAAGATTTTTCTTTTTTTGCTTTATCTTGATATAAGCTTTTGTAATCTGGCCATTAATATCTAGTGACTTTCTACTTTACCTGTCCTATTTAGATAACTCAAAAAACCACTTCTCTTTATTTGAAGTATAAAAGGGATTAAAATCAAAATGGAAATTCAATTTTGGGCATGGATTGAGAATGAACTTGGAGGACAATTCGAACTTGAAATGACAAGAGGAAACGTAATTATTCATAGAGAAAAGTAATGGTTGAATCATTGGAAGAAAGAGACAAATTTAAAGGAAGGAATAAGAGACAAATTAAAGGAAATAGGTTTTGCTTTGGAAAGGGCTTTTTCTGTCCTCTCTCATCTTTTTTATCCCCTTCATCACTCCCTGATCACAACTTCTGAAAAGTCCTGCTTCCAAATTAAAAAAAAAAAAAAAAGAAAAAGCCCAAAACCAAACAAACAAAAAAACCCCTAAACCAAACAATAAAACCCAACCCACCAAAACCCAAAGCCACTTTTACCTGATCTTTAATAAGGCATATTATCCCCACATTTTTTCTTTTCTCTGTTTAACCATATTTACATGAACTTCCTCCCGTTAAAACAAAGTGAAGCTTTAGCATTTTGGCAGTATTCAGAGCCTTTGGTCTTTTGGATGCAGGCTTCAAAATGGAAGTCACGATGGTTAAGACATGAAACAGTCTTTTGAACTATGTTTGCTGCTAATCCATCTCTTTGTGTATGTACATAACCAACAGTGTCAGATGAGGATGGAGGGAAGCATCATGAAAAGATATAATTTTCACCTCCATTTGCAACTTTTCAAAAAGATATCACTTAGCAGCATCTTAAAAAACAAGTGTTAGACAAGGAAATTAAAGAGATCAGAAATGGTAAGCAATTAATAAGGGCATTTTAATATACTTTCTATGAAGTAGGAGAATTTTGATTTGAGGTTTTATTTTGTGGACCACAGAATCACAGAGCTAAAGAATGGCTTGGGTTGGAAAGGTCATTGCAGAACATCTGGTTCCAACCCCCCGTGGCATGAGCAGAATCACCTTTCACCAGACCAGGTTGCTCAGGGTTCCATCCAACCTGGCCTTGAACTCTGCCAGGGATGGGGCAGCCACAGCTTCTCTGAGCAACCTGTTCCAGCGCCTCACCACCCTCATAGTAAAGAATTTCTTCCTAGTAGCCAATATCTAAATTCACCCTCTTTCAGGTTGAAGCCATTTCCCTTGCCCTATCACTAGACAGGGAATTTTTTGTAAGAAGTCTCTGCAGCTTTCTTGCAGGCCTCCTTTAAATATTATAGGTCTCTCTTCCTTACTAACATCCCTTTTTGGTTGGGATACCACTGAATATTACACTGTCTGCTTCAAAACTTCTAGCTCAGAAGCCGGTTGTGATATCCAGGGAAAATCTCTTCTAGTTGGTTTTTGAAATCAGAAATAAACACTGTTGGAAAATAAAAAATTACATTAATAAAGTTTGCATTATTGGAAAACAAAACAAAAAAATATATAAATCGGGATGTATTTAATAACTGTACAAAGGCAAGGAAAAGGGAAAGGAAAAGGAAAAGGAAAAGGAAGAGGAAGAGGAAGAGGAAAAGGAAAAGGAAAAGGAAAAGGAAAGGAAAAGGAAGAGGAAGAGGAAAAGGAAAAGGAAAAGGAAAAGGAAAAGGAAAAGGAAAAGGAAAAGGAAAAGGAAAAGGTAGTACTAAAATGCAAATCTACCACTTGTTTCAGCCACACATAGCTTTTAAAAATTGGCATATCTACGTTAAAGCAACAAAATAAATTACAAAACAAAAAGCACAGTTACTTTCTAAGGACATCAACAGTGTGAAGAAGCACCTACCTGCCTCTTAAGATAAGGAGAAATCCCTGAAAATATGAGGATTTAAATACCATCTGATAATGCTTTTCTAATCTTCTGAGATTTTTATGCATATTAAGGTGAGTTCTGGGCAAAGATATAAGTTTGAAACAGATACTTAAGCACAGTTTAACCATCACAAACATAAAAGAAATAATGATATTTATCTCAATTGCAGTGGTTATGCTAGGGAAAAGATAACTACACAATATGTGGTACACAAGATAGGGCTCAGGCCGTTGTTTGGGACAACAGCATTCCAGGAACATGTATGCCTGGAAGTGAGCAGTTTCAGGGTTCAAATGTCAACAATATTCTGAGTTAATCTTTTTATGACTCTATATTATTGTGATCTAGTTGCAGGAGGATTAACCTCCTGAGGCAAATCCAGAACAAATGAATTGCTAATGAATTTCTGAGCACTATATGCATCAAGCTAGTGATGGTTGTCAACTATAGAAATAAAGATTTGCTGTAAAGAATGTTCTAAGCAGAAAAAATCCAAACACACAAACCAAAAAAGTACCCTCAAACCCTCACACACTTAGCTATGCCATTCATTAGAATGATGAAAGAAATTAGAACTTTCTTCAACAGTGTAGGTTGTTTAGAAAACTCAATTGAAGATAATGTAATAATGTTGCCTTTATTTCAAAGGCAGTAGTCAGTAAATAATAGAACCAATATTGTTGATACCCTTACAAAGATCAGGGAAAACTGAGGAGAGAGTTTTTGAAGGGCTCCTTAATACTTTTCTATAGGGTGAAGGTATTTTGGATTCTTTTACTGAGGAAAACAGGTTGCTGGAAGGAATTTAAATATCTGCTGTGAGGGACCCTCCCTTCTGTCACAGAAATTGCTTCTTTGTGGCATCAGGCTTCTGCGTCAGGCTCATGTTCAAACAAAATAAAAGTATCTTTAAATGAAGAGGAAGGTCTCAGATTAGTACTCCAAGAAGCTGAAATACAGGACTCTGTGCAAAAGAGTGGAGAAGCACTTGAAGATCTGAATAAAAATGCCAAATACCTGAACCATACCACACTTAATTTACAATGCTTTCACTTAGCTATGCACTACATGAAAGGTACAGTTAAGTAGGTAGATGTCCTCTCCTTCAGAGCAGACTTCCAGCAACAAAACAGAGAGGTTGAACAAAAAAAAAAAAAAAAAAGGGATCTACATTCTGATAGAAATATTAAAAGCAAAGAGACACTTAAATAAATCTTGATAAAATTAACTATCTCTCATTAGAAGGCAGTAGCTCCAGAAAGCACCTAAGCAAAATGCAAACTGCAAACTAAATTTTAGAAGTGCTCATGCCCACCTCTCTGACAGAAGCCTAAAGAGAAACAGATATGTTTGAATAACAAGAAATGTTTAACCCTGAGATGGGGTAAGAACACAAGACAGGATGAACAATAAAGAAAACAATAATGCCAATCACTATGTGAACAAAGTCATTGAAGATAAACTACTTCTAAGATACCTGACAACAGATGTTATCTCAGAAATACCTTGGAAATATCCTGGAGCTGAAGCATATGCCAGGAAAGAAAGTGTTTCTTTAAATAAAACCTCAAATGTTGCTGACCTAGTTAGTATTTGCTCTCCAAATTTTGCCACTTTTATCAAAGCAAAAGGAAGAGTCCCCTACATACACATCAATATTCATTTTAATAGTTAAAAAGTCTGTTTTTTCTGTGAAAATTTTCTTGTAGTTTGGGATGTGAGGGCTGAGGGGGTCTCTGCTTTCCTTAGTATTGTTGTAGAATTTGCAATTGCCAATACATCTTCGCCTTTTGGTTTCCTTTTGCTGTAGTGAGTTTATGATAAGAATCAATATTTATTTCTGGCAAGCTATGCCATTTGATGACAGGTGGCTTTAGTATTCCTGGATCTATTTTCTGAATTCTGTGAAGCTGAGGTGTCATTTTTTCCTACTCAGGAGAGTGAAAGGAAGCAACACTTTTAATATGCAATTCTGGATTATAACTGAAAATTGTATCCACAAAAGGAGAAAAACAAAAGTTTCTACTATGGCTATTTTAACAGAAGACAACCAATAATTTTCCAGGAATGGCCTTAACACTACTGATCCTGATCCTGATCCTGTGGCAGTAGAGTGCTTGCTATCTGAAGGTCTCTTCCAATCTTTATTTCTGTGATTCTGGAAAGATTTCCAGAATAAACATGTTTGGTTTAACACTTTGAAAATTTGAGGGCTGGAGAAGGTTATATTATTTTTCAGGAGATAACTAAACAGTTTATGACAAGTATTTTATAAACACAGGAATAAAGGCATCAATTTCTTGGCAGAAATGTTCATCCACTCCTTTAAATGAATAATTTTGAAACTATTTCTGGTTTCCTGTACACACTTGTGTGATAAAAACTCCTCTAAAATTTGTCATCTGCCATTTCTGTACCCAGATCGGATAATTAAATTTTTTTCAATTATAAATGTATAGACTGATAAATGCTCAATAATAGTTTGAAATTAATTATAAACATAGATTGGTAATTTAGGTGTAAAATAATATATGGATAAGCATTCAAAGTTCAGAGCATTTTCAAGATCACACTAACTAAATAGTCTGAACCCATTATGTGAACACATTAAAGACATCAACTGAGGTGCAGATGAAAGAGGCAATGACATTACCTTCCACTTTTGAACTTGTTTAAATCACTTGAAGTAGAGAAAGATTTCTGTGAGGTAAGAAAAGTATGTCAGGGAGAGGAAGAGAGGTAAAATGCAAATAAATATCTCCCTAGTCTAGTAAGAGGTAGAAATTTGGATTACTTTCTTTTATCCAGCATTTATTCTTTTGGGAATATAAAGTTTTGTGATCTTTCCTAGTGCTTGCATTTAGTTATAAACTCTGGTCAGTGACACAATGGCACCTTTCCATAACCCTTCTCCCTATTTATATTTCAACTGTTCATATACCATATATTTAATAGTCATGAGATAAAATATTTACACAAAAACAGGCACAAGCCTTGCCACCCCTTAAGTGGGCTCCATAATTCCTGGGCTGGTCCTAATCATAAAAATTAATATTTTTCTTACCCTCTCTCTCTGGCTTGGGTGAGGCTTTCATGTGTTTCATACAAAGCAGAATAACAGAAAAGAACAAGAAAAATTCTCTGATCTACTCATAACCTCAGAATTACAGGAATTGCTGAAACAGGTGCATTTGGGTCCCCTCAGGCCATACTGTCTCACACAGTATGGCTATTAGTTAACATTTAAAAAAAATTCTCTTTCTAAAGTGAAGAAAGGTTTTGTCCCAAATATATCACCCTGCCTCCACCTGCTTCAAAAGGGAATTCTGCCTATGAGTGTTTGACATGTGAGGCTCTTTGCCAGATGTCAACAGAATCTGAATGACAGACTTCAAAAGAATTTTAACAATAAATTTTGATTATTTTATCTAAAAATAAGAAATTACTGTGGTAAAAGAAACCAAGTGCCTTGCATCTCTTATTTCAGTTACAATTGCTTCTGTACTGCCCTGCCTAGAGGTTTTCTAGTACCTATCTCATCGTAAAAATGAATATTTCTTGACATTGGCTTTCTGCTCCAGACAAGATAAATTTAAATGCATAATTTCAAAAATCAGTCTACACTTGTGTCCAAATATCTCATAATTTGGTAAAGGAATTTCATGGACAACATGGTGAAATTTGAGAAATACTTCTGAGATTTATACAAGAATTTAGGAAGCAGAGGTAGAGTTTCTGATAGAGATGAGTGTTCTGCTGAATCTTACAAAACTCAAGGTAGCATTTAACTCAGGAATCTCAAAAGGATATTCAAGAACTTCTCTTAAGGCATGTAATTAATGCTGAGAACCTTCAATTCCTGAGTAAATCTCACCCTCATTTCTCTGTTTACCTAATCCTCCTTTTCAAAAATCTGGCATCTAAATATGCAGAAAAATCTCTCAATAAATCATAAAAATATTTCAAAATCAGCAAAATTGCATAAAAATAAGCAATATATCCTCTTTTATATTCTTAGTGCTTGAGAAAATGTCATTTCACAATGATAGTGTGAGTCTGAAATAGATGGTTGATTCATTTGAAGTTATTTTGGGGATTCTTTTTGGCTGCCCAGTTACTTGCTGAAAAGAAAAAACTGAGAATGGAGATTCATAAAAGGGATGTGTGGAAGGTGCTGTTGAGTGTGGCCTTCCAAATCTGAGATACTATCAGTTTCTTAGTTAATTGAGTGCCATTTTTGTACTTGCTAGCAAAGAGAGACACACCTCTTTCAGGTTTCAATAATTTTCAATATCAGCTGCATTAATATTTTCATTATCTCAGCATAATTTTCTGTTACACCTTCAGCTTATGAAATAAGTTTATTGCCCTCAACTTACAGATATGAAATCTATTTATATAGAAGGAATAGAATGGTTGGGTTGTTTGTTTGGGTTTTTTTTTCCTTTTTTTTGGTAGGCATACCTCCTTAGCTGTCATGACAGAAAAGTCACAGAAGTATTTTTGATAACAGACTTTCAGCTTTTCACTCTTCATTTGACATTTTGAGATGTCATGTTAGTTTCTTTTATGCTTGATAGACACTGTATTTCTATTTTAAATTATTTTAAACACCCTGAAATACTTTGGTATATTTCAGAGTTGAAAAAAAAAAGTTAAATAGTTACTTTAAATGATTATGTCTCAGCAGTCCTTGAAAAAAATGAATCTGCCTTTCTGACTGTCTGACAAGTTGCTTGAATCCTGCAGGGCATATAACCATTCCTACCCACATTGTCAGTGACAGCAGCCTGTAATTAAACTATTTGTTTGCATTAATTGCAAAAACTTCACATGAGTTTATAATTCCCTGCTGAAAGGAATGGTTTTCCACAGACAAGATAATTAAGTTTCACATATCAGACAACTATGTAGCTATTTATTCTTTTCACATACACCTTTGGCCTTCACTTCAGCTGAATACATTACAGGAGGTTTCAAATATGCTCAAACCACCATAAGTTAAGTGAAAGCTTTGTTTTGTGTTCCCAGTTGTCAATAGATAGTTTTGGTAGGGCTGGCTTTTGTGTGCCTGTGTTTGCTGCAGGAGAGCCTTCTTTCAAAAGTGACAATTTTACTATAGAATGCCTTTAGATGAAGAACAAAACCACTTCATTTACACCTCAATTGCATTTTTATCACCATTCCCTTCCTGGCTGGTGCAATTGCTTTTTTACTGTACACAGTTTCTGGTGTATATCTTATGCAACCCAATGAATTTCATGATCTTTTTGAAGCAATTTAGTGAAAGAGATTAAATTTTTTTTTAATTTGGTGATACATGCAGTTATCTGACACCTGCAATAGACACTGAATTGTCACTCTGCAGACTTTCATTCTTCTTGCTAATATATTTTTTTTCCTCAGAATCTCACTTAGGTATATTTAAAAAAAATTATTTCTTTGGATGATCAAAATTAATTTTTTTTAATTTGATTGCATCAAATCACTTCAAAATAAGCAATTTATGCACCTGAGACAGCAAATAATCATTGCTGGTGATATCAGCTAGATTATGAGATCTGGGTAGCATATTATTTCTGTTTTCTTGAGATAAATAAATACTAAAACTTAAATTTTCACTAGTTCCTGAGAAATTATCCACGAAGACTGGGAGAGCAATCTTCTTGTGGACCAGGATTTCCTGTAAATAATTAGAACTGAAATGATAGAGAGGCTGTTCTTCAGAAGCCTAAAGCTAGAATCTAAGTGAGAAAAATGAGAATTTCCACTCATCCAAAAATACAGATAGGTACATCCTTTTATCTAAGTAAGAAAAGGAAGATAATATAAACTGGAATTCAAGCAGAACTTTAAATAGTTCTTGTGAGAACTTTAATAAAGTTCTTGTGAGAACAAGAAATAATGAAAGGTACATAATCATGAATTCCTTGTCTTTAAGAATTATGGTTAAAGATAATAATCACACTCACTTTGTCACATTTATATATAAATTTCCTTTTTACTTTCTGATTTTTTCTGTTACATTTCAAAATACTTCCCATAACAGTATGTTTTAATATTTACTGAAAAAATAAAATTGTATGCAGATTAGTGATATAATTATAAAAAATAATAAAAAATTCCAGAAAATTACTGCATTTCTTCAAAGCATTAAGATAGATTAGAAGTATTTCCTTTGGAAGGTAGCTACAATGATCATCTCATCCAATTGCCTGACCAATTCAGGGCTGAACAAGTTAAAGTTATTAAGGGCATTGTGCAAATGCCTCTTAAACACGGGCAGGCTTGGAGCACCAATGACCTCCCTAGGAATCATCTTCCAGTGTTTGACCATCCTCGTGGTAAAGAAATCCATCCTAACATTCAGCCTAAACCTTCCCCCTGCAGCTTTGAGCCATTTCCATTCCTGCTCCCCTAGGCTTTGTTGTGATTCAGATTTGATGGTGTGATTCAGTGTGTCAAAGAAGCCAGATCATTCAATCATGGTGTGCAGCTAAAGAAGCCTTTTTCACCCATTAAAAAACATACTAAACAGGGCATAATTAATATTTCTTTATTTTTATCCTAGACAGGCTTATTAAAACAAAATCATTAGCAAGATGATTGAAACATTTTGTAATATTGTTCTTATTTTGGTTGATATACAGTTATTTTCCTTCATAGCAATTTGTATGGCATTGTGCTTTGGACTTGTGATGAAAACAATGTTGGTAACACAGTGGTGTTTTTTGTTATTGCTGAGCAGTGCCTGCACAGCCTCAAGGCCTTCTCTGCTCCTCACCCCACCTCACCCCAGCAGCAATAAGCTGCCATTGTGCAAAATGATCCACAAAAGGGGACACAGCAGGGGCAGCTGACCCCAAATAGACCAAGGAGATATTCCATGCTATGTGGCATCAGGCTTGGCAATGAAAGCTGAGAGGAAGAAAGGAGAAGGAGGGGACAATTGGAGTGCTAGCATTTGTCTTCCCAAGTGACCATCATACTTGGGGAACCCTGCTCTCCTGGGGGGGCTGAGCACCTGCCTGCCAATGGAAAGTGATGAATGAATGAATTTCTTGTGCTTTTCATGCATACACAACCTTTGCTTTCCCTATTACACTGCTTTTATTTCAACCCAGTGTTATGCTTTGGTTTCTCTCCTCCAACCCACCATGTGAGGATTGAGCAAGTAGTGGTGTGGGACTTAGTTGTTTCTGGGGGTTAAACCATGAAGAACAAATTTTAACATCCTAACAGCAACAATATATGGTTTTTAACACAACATAAATACAGCATAAATATTTCATTAATCTGTAACTTCAAAGGGATACATTTGGGATAGTTGCACAAATGATGTACAGGTCAGCTTGCTAGTAATATCCTCAATGCATAAAGGATAAAGAATAGATAGGAAAGTTGTCTGTGGAAACCAGGTGTTATGCTGCAGATTAATCAGAAATGATGTCTGGTGAAATCAGAAGAAGTTCTGGTCCTAAAAATAGGGTGAACTGTATAAGAGCAGATGAAACTACATCTGCTGAAATTTTATATTCTAAGGAGTGGGGAGAGGAACCCAGAGCCCAAAGGGTGAGGAAGATCCCACTTGCAGTACTGCATCCAGCTCCAGCATAAGGCCTTGGACATATTAAAGCAAGTGCAAAGGAGGATCACAGAGGTGATCCCAGTCCTCCCAGCAAAAGCACTCATCACAGGGAAAGGAAAAAATCTGTCTGCATTGTTCAAGGTGTGAGGCTGTCTTTCAGTCTTCTCAGCATCTTAGGTTAACTGCTGTCCCAAAGAGAAAAAATATTAGAGAGAACAGAAGATTGGATAGTGAGTGTTCTGTATAGGAATATTTCTTATGGATTTGTGAAGCAGATGTAACCTACTCAAAAATCTATCTGGATTGGTGTTAGATGTTAAAGTAGCAGGGTTAGTTGCTTGAACAGAGGAAAGCAAGATTTTGTGCCATAAACAAATTACAAAACATAAATTCTGCTTTGTCCTACCTTGACTTCTGCTAGGAAAGTGTCCTGCTTCTCACTCAGACAAAGAATTAATCCACCAACATCTGCTATCTATCAATAAGAAAATAGGAGTCCAGCCATATTGTGCAAAGTTTTCCTTAATAATATATACCTCAGGTTGTTTGTCTGGGGCATGAATTGTATTTCACTGCTCCCTATGAATTACTCAGCACAGAGCCCTGAAAACAAACCTGTCTTTCCCTTCTCTTGCCCTGATGAGCAATTAGCAATGCAGTGGGCTGTAATGGAAATTACAATGGATGAGGATGGCCTTTGTAACCCAGTGGGACATGAAGCATGAGTAAAGACAAAATGTTTTTTACAGGGGTTTTTCACATCATTCAATTCAAATGCAATTTTTTTAGTTTTCTGCTTCCAGTTCTCTCAGTTGTCTTAGGTGGGTAAAGGATTCTGTCTGTAAATTCAGCTCCTATTTTACAAAATCATATTAATTTCTCATTGCTGCATTTCTTTGTCATCCTTTAACCTTTTCCTTCCTTTCCCTTCCACATATGCATCTTCCCTTTCTGTCAAGAAAATTGAATGCCTACCTTCTGGGAATTGAGTTTTATATTAGAAAAGCTTGCTTAAAGTATGTCTTTCATAGAAGCATTCAATTAAGAATTAATAATGGACCTTCTCTCTTAATTAAATATTGAATGCTTTTAAAAATACTTAATGAAGATTCAGAGATAAATTCGAGTCTATGTCTGATTAATCTGAAGCTGCAAAAACTATATATTATGCTGTAATAAATGTTAGTTTTAAGAAAATATTAATTATCTTTTCAGTTAAAGTTGCAGTCAGAGAAAACTGAGCTTAAACCAAAAAGACCATACTAAGTTAAAGAATTTCATTAGCACAAGCAAAACTTCAAGTTATTTGGTACCAAAAAAATCCATAAAATCTACATTTGCTAATGTTTTTGGATCATCTGTTGGAGGATCAGGTGGATGTTGAACTGAGCATCTGACATTTTAAACTTCTAGAAGACCAAAAAACATCTGGTAATTTTCAAATTGTGTGGTTCCCTTTGCAAATGTTCTATATAAGATGACAGATGTATTATCTACAGAAATATGAATAAGGAATTTTCAATTTGAAAATCTTGTACTCACATTAAGGACATACATATTTGAGATTCCTTTTATTTTAAGAAACACATCCACTTTCCTATTTTAAATTTGGTTTAGATATAAAATTTTAGTTCCTTTGTGTACTCATATTTTTATATTGGCTTTATACTACATGATCAGTGCAAATGATAATCTAGAAATAGAGAATGATACATCCCACTGTGTGTGCACTCAAATTTATTTCTTATTTAACACAGTTTACATTGCTTTTGTGATTATAACACCAAGTGCAAAAAAGTACCACAAAGAATCCCATAGACAAATATATGTGCCACTCTTGGAGCCAAATTTAAAATAATAGCTAGTTATTAAATTGTCTCCTGAATGGGTAGAAAAAAAATAAAGCTACTGCTTTACCAGGCAAAAATCATAAATATTGTGATATGATAGGAGCAAGTTCTTCTGGGTTAAAATAAGTGATTTTGTTTCATAAAATATTGCACATATATTAAAAAAAAGGAAACAATATCAAGAGAAGACATTATCATCAGTGTATACCTGTAATATAGATATCAACATATTCCCATAGAAATATTTAAATTAAATTTTTAGTATTCTCTTCTGCAGGTAAAGATTATTAAGTAAGAAAACTGAAAACCTCTTATCTCTTGTCCTGGTTTACTCCAAGTTAACGTCTGCACAAGAGTTCACATTAGATTCGAATGGAAGGTGCTCTTTTTTAATTGTGATCAAACTCTGTAAGAGACATAAATGGCTACTCATACTGCAGAATAAGATTTCAAGATTGCAACACTTTCTAGGGAACAAAACAAGTGATATAGTCATTAATTCAGAAAAACTAAATATATGCATTTAGAAGAATAACAAACGAGGAATATTTAGTAGCAGAAATTAGTATCATATAACAATGTTGATACTCAAGCTGCAAATCAAGTACTTGGCTTTTGTTTCTCCTTGAACCTACATTAAGCCTGTATAAAAATATGGCACAAAGTTCTCAATGTCTCAGTAGAAAAGATAGAAAAATCTTGTATTGCAGAGCATTCAGCATGACAAAAATGGATAGAAAAAATGTGCAACAGCTCTGGAAATAATTTCAAAACTTTTCCATTTTCTGCTATATTTGATGTGTTCTTGTAGGAATGAAATGATTCAAAGGAAAGATCAGCTGTCATTATTCAAATATATATTTGTATTAAACTTAATATTTGGGTTATACTAGAATCAAATTAAGAGTTAGAAACTGATTTAGGATGTTAAAAGTTAAAAGCATCTTAAATCCCTACAGGAGTAATTTGGGAATCGATGTCTTTTCCTACTTAAAGACTGTACATTAGTCAGCATCATCTATATTTTAAGTTAGGGTTATAACAGTGTAAGGGAGACTTCTACATTTTTTCAATAGCCTGGATTTTCTTTGAAAGAGTTGTATTTATTTTTGCTTTTTGACTCTATGTGTCACCAACAAATTTAATTTTTGCTGTTGATAAGACTGTAGGAATTAACACCATTTGGCAAATGTGTCTCTTAAACTTCACTGATGACATTTAAATTATGCTAACAAATAAATCATTTCACTTTTCAATCTCGCTAGAGACTATGCTTTATACACACATTTTGTATTATAAATCTTTTATCACTCTGACATCAATTGAGATGCAGCCCCTGCTGAATGGTTAAATAGAAACTTTGAGTATGTAATGAAACTCTTTTATGTCTTTCAAGTTGCAGTACTCTTACCCTGCATTTATAAGAGTAAAGTGTCATCTTAACCTTCTATAATCCCACTGAGATATAGTTATATCCATTTGCTAATTTTTTTAAGTGACTGTGTTTAAAACATGGAGGAGTTTTTGAGTAGGGTTCAGTGACAGAATTTAATATAATTATAATTTCTAAAATAAGAACATTTAAATAATTCTATAACATAGCTTTTGTGATATACTGCTTTTGAATTGTCTGCACCTTACAACAATTTGACATCCTCCATCATATCTATCTAGGTTTCCACTGAGTAAGCAAAATCCTATGCCACATGACTATGAAAAACCTGGAAGAGGCCTTTGTCTAACTTTAAATTTCAAGTGACTGTCAGTGCCATTAATTGGAGATAAGAATGCCTACACAGAATTTCAGGCTGCAGGGGAACATGCGTTCTTTCAGAATTGTTCTATATCATAATTATCCTGAAGTGAGCAATTAAATCTAGCAATCTGGAAAACCATTCTACAAGAACAGGTGGGTGAGCTGTGAGATCAAAGTAAGAAACCATTGAATAGAGACAAGAAGTGTCTATTCCCACAAACTGATCCACAGAGTTTTGAGAAGTAATTTTATTTTCTGTCACTCAATGGTCTCAAAATAAAATTTACAGGAAACAGAAGTGTTACCAAAGGCATTATTTTGGAACAGACACATCATTTTGAAAACTCTTAGTGGTTTTGAAGGCAGACATAAAAACAGGATAAAAAGGGTATTGAGGAAAAATACAAGATATATTTAAAACAGTAGAAACCTGACAAGAAACAGTATGCAGTATTTTAAAGCTTAAGAACTAACAGTTCATTTCATTGCAAGAGTATAACAAGATGATTGTGCTCAGTGACAATGGACCTGAGAGATTTCCTGCTCTATCACCTCGCAACATCAGGGATGTTTGCAGTGACACTTGAAGCACTGCAGAAGTGGTGGTGGTGTTGCTTTAATTAAGTCACTAATCTAACAGAGGAGCCTAATAATTGTGTCTGGCCCCATGAGCCAGCCTCCAGTATGGGATAAGCACATGGATTTGATTATCACAATAACAAGAGAACTGGTAATGTAAACAGGAAGGAATAATAGTGTCAGCTATGGTGTGAGTTCTCCTGCAAGGTCTCTCTAGGTTCAGGCTCATTAACAGTAAAACACTGCCTCCTTCCTGGCCTTCCTGTGGGTCACAATCTTGGCAACTGCATTTGGAAGACAGACTGCAGCACCAGCCCACACATAAAATACAGAAAGACCACATCATGAGATATATTTTATAGGTTAGGCCAGCAAGTTCATAGGTTTACAATCAGCCAAGCTTATGCAGAGACACCTGAACTGCAAATAACTGAGAACAAATTGGAAGGAAGCAGTAACTGACAGGAGCAAGAAATCCAAAAAAAAGGTGGCTGAAAATATTTTTTCCAGGTAATATTTTCCTTGGAAAAATGAAATTCCTTAAGTATGCAAATATTCATAAAAGCTTATGGATTTTTTTTGGTGGAAAATTTGTATAAAAATATTATTGTTACTTTTGTGTTTCATTTCAATGTTAAATAAATTTGCTTCAATAAGATAAGTAGACTTTATTTCATTGTATTTATTCTGAATTCTTTTTTCAGATTATATTTTAAATTACATAATATAGATACATTAGGTATTTATATTAATTATAGCATTTCAGTATCATTGAAGCAATGCTTTTCTAAGATAAAAATGACTATTGAAAGTAGATGATTCAGCATTGTCAAAACTCTAGAGCAGAACATCATCAAACAAATGTTTAGAATTTCTACTTTAGAAGTTTTATGTTCTAGTTTTTCTTTCTAGTTTTGAGAAGGGTAACCCAAAAATACCAAATTATCAAAATTTACATCAAAATTATATTTTCATTTTTTACAGAAATTTGTAGATGGCAAACAGGGAACAAAATAAGTAAAAGATGTTACCTTTTCATGCAGTATCAATGCTGTCTGTATTCAGGTATATTGAACTGTCTTCAATCCTGGAGAAAACTTTTTGAATTAAAGGAAAGGTCAGCAGGTATTATGACAGACAGCAAATTGTTGTTGGAGGCACTCAATTCAGCTATATGGGGACTTCATAAATTCTTGACAATCCATATGTATAAAGAATTTTTTAGGTTTAATTTCTTTTGTCAGAATGACTCTTACTTCTCACTCTCCAGTCACCTTGCGTGAAGCTTAACAGTGTTTATTTCAGGATCTTCTAAAGCAAAGTTTCTAAAAAGGTAGGAGTTAAGAATGCATATTTTTCAAAGTGATGTTTTTACCCTCAGAATGTGATGAGGACTTGTACACCTCAAGAATTTATTTGCTTAGCTTTTAAATAGAAGGTTTCATCACCAACAAACATGCTTCAGTTTATACTTGGGAGCCAGCTAGGTGTAAATTCTTGAAGAAAATGGCAGAGCCAACTTTTCAGCAAGACTAGGTAGGCCACATACAATGACGTTTGTCTCAGGGTTTAGAGGCGTCAAATGTCATTGTATGTGGCTTATCTATATTTAAGACTGTTTATTTCTGACAAGCATGTCTTTCTAAATGTGAAATTTGTGAAAGTCAGAACATAAATATTAAGATAGAAATTTATGAAGCATAACTCCATAGTCAGGTTATCAGTAAATTAAATATTAAAGGAAAATATCTAACTTTGGGTTAATTATTCTGCTAGTATGATAACAGAAAAAGAAGGAATTCTGCTCTTGTTACATAACAAAAAAGATCCTCATTATCTGCTAGCAGGAAGTGAGTTTCCAAAATGTCTTAGCCAAAGCATGTATTTGGGCATAATGATCAGACAAACATTGTCTGTCCTTTTTCTGGAGTGTTTCGTTTGGTGAAGAAATAAAATCTAGATTTTCCTGAGAAATATATTTTAAATACTACAGTTTAATGAAAAGAGATATGGCTGTTCATGTGTTAACTGAATGTTGCCAGCATATGAATTGAGGATAGGATTGTTAAAAGACTCTTGTTTTTTTTGTATTCCATGATGCAAGTACCACACTAGTAATCTTCTAGACACATGCAAAGTTTAAGGTATATATAAAAGTTTTGTAGCCAGAGTAGAGTCAGGGCTTCCCATCAGTGGGGTAATGTTTAATAACTGAATTGCTGAGATAGATTTGGTTCTATTGATGGTCATTACTGGGGAATGTCTCTTTAGTAACATTCTGGAAATGCCATTTTTCAGGGTATTGCATGTACTGAAATCTGGGGACTTTAGGCACAGAAACTTTGATAATCTCAGATGCCAACAGATTAAATCAAACCTTGCCTGGATGCCTCTTCTGCTGAGGATATAGTTTATAAAGAGGACTTAAACAGATATGTCCAAGTCTTTATCTCATGATGGGATGCAGCGCACCAATCCTCAAGGTAACACTGTCATTTCCACATTATATAGCTCCACATCACATTCCAACTCTAGTTTAGGTGTGGAAGCACTATGGGTGGAACTGCAGCATCCATAAAATGCTGGAAAGCCATCCTTAGTAACTAGAATATTATCACAACTAAGCTGTTTGCTGGAGCAGTCTTTTCCAGGGACAGTTAGGGTTACTCTTTACAGCACTTCTCTGTAGATACATTCTACATCACTTAGATGTCCTGGAAAGGTAGCTTTAGTCTTGTAGCTTTGTGTAGGAGGGAATAATTTATGTGTGAGCTGTTTATGCTTGAATGTTTCAGTGGGAGAACTTCTCTTTTATAAAATAATGTTCACTAATTCAATTATAGAGCTCTACAAACAGTAGGATTGCCTTCCCTTTTCACAGTTAGAATGCCAAGATGCCTGCAGGTAGATAGGTATGTCTGTCAGTGATCAAAGCACCCAAGGTGCAGAAATGTGCTTCAGAATAAACATTTCAGACCTTGAAAGTCGACAGAGTTTAACAGCAAGATACAGACTATATGCCCTAGGCAGCTAGTTTTGGTATTGAAACACCTGAAAATCCAGCACTCTTTCTGGGCAGTACAGACCACCTTCTTTAATTATGTGGCCTATCTGTTTAGTCAATGGCAAAAGATTTGGTTCATCGAAGAGGCAATTTTAAATAGCTGAGTTCCCTGGTTTTTTCATTGACTGCACACAGGGCTTGAACTCTTTGACAGGAAAGATCAAGTAGGAAGCTGCCTGCTCAGGGGCATATTCTGAGTCTCAGGGCACAGACCTGGAGCTAAAGAACAGGAACCAGCCTGCAGAGACTCTTCTTTAGATTGCTTCATCCTTAACTAAGACCAAGGAAAAAAATTCACTTTATTAAAGTGTACAAAGAACTTGAGGCAATGTTACTGCTCTGTACAAAAGCCAAGTTGACTGCACAAAACCACGAAAGAGTCGAGTTTCTCAGCATTAAACCTCACCTCCCATTTACCATCATTTGAGCATATTATTCAGGCAAGCATGATATAGAAGATAGATACTGGGGTGCATGTTCCTCCATATTCTTTCTCCTTCACCCACATCTTGAAGCTGATATTGTGTAATGAGAAATGCAAGTGACATGGGGCTAGGCCAACAGCAAGCAAAGGTGAAAAGAAGGGTAAGACTGGTAATCTGCAATTAGGAGGTTCCATTCTGGTAAACAAAACAGAACATAGTTCTGCTCCCAGCACTGCTTGTGAATTTTCTATCAGAGTCATTGGACAAAACCCAGAAATAATATGAAGGACTAGAAAGTGGTTCTGAATAGAGGTTTCTGTGCTTTATAAATAAATTCATGTTGTCTGTCTTTTTAGACATACTTAAAGAATCTTTGCCAACTGGAGTCCCTCTGAGATTCAGGCTGAGGCTCAACACCTCCCTTTCATAGATCTCAAACACACAAAAGCTTTGTTGTCCACGGTGCAAGTGCTTACAGGGAGAGGCAGTGAAAGGAACTGCTTTAGGAATTTTTTTGAAATCCCATCTTTTCCATCGCACCTAAGTTCAACTCAAGCAGTCTGATGGTTTGCAAAACTTGTATTGCTTTGTTAAAGTGTAACTCCATGTTTTTTTCTAAAAATGAAGTCTAAAGAGACTGTTGAGAGAAAAAAATCAACTTGCACACATTCCCTGTATCTGCATGCTGGGCACACACTGTGCATTGGTATCAAGAGGAAAGTTGCACTGCATTCATGCTTTCTTTGTAAGAGCAGAATTACAGTTTCTTTGTGCTTAGAAGCTCAGGGATTAATCTCTGGCTAGCTGGATGCAGACAGTCTGGGACCCTTTGTAGCAGACTGCAACCACATCAGGGCTGGACAGATATTTGCTGAATGGAGCAGCAGTTTGTACAGGGGTGACAGCACAATAAGGGATGGTATCCTGCTCTATCACCTGCAAAAGCTTTCAGGGAACAATGTGAGCTGAAGTGAGAGCTGGGTTCTCTCAGCATTCCAAGGGGACCAGTACAATTTTGTTATGTGCAAGCCCTTACAATTTTCATTGAGACATCATTTTTACTTCATGTTTGTATTCATTCTCTCAGTCTGTGAGGGTAAATATTGGTTGCACCACTGTGTTACAATTTTCATATCATTTCTAGCAGTTAGACAGCTCATTGGTTCACATAATAACCTCTTTACCACGAGAAACCTGACCAGACCCACTACTAGCACATCAATAAGTAGGCAAGTATAATCTTTTAATCTCACAGCCAGTAAACTTTTTTATGCTGCATCCTTTATTCTATCAGAGCACTAATATTGCCTCATAAGAAGGTGGAAAAGTAAATAGTCTGCCATGTGTCACCACACGTGTCAGCAGCCATCAGCTCCCTAAACAGCTGCCCTCAAACAGAATGGGTTGGAGTATATACACAGCACACTATCCCCTTCTAAAGACTTTCCTGAGCTACTTTACACATAGCAATATTTTTCAAACACCTTATAGATACTGCTCCACTTCTGATTAAGACTACATTTTATGCTGTGTATGCAACCAGGCACAAAAAAATCATATGATGATGATGAGATTTTGTTGATACTTAGCACCCACACATCAGAGATTAAATCTGTATTTAAAGTCCACTTACTTGTCTTTACAGAGGGACATCTTCCCTCAGTAGTGATAATGGAAATGGATTGGAATTCCTGTCTTCAAGTTTACTAGTATTTCTAGATATTTACTGGTATTTCTGTGATCACATACTATGTGTGTGGCAGAGTTACATAGCAGTGTGTTGTCTGTAGTCTGCACAATTTTTATTGTTCTAAGACAAAGAGTGAAGAGGTAATACAAAGAGGGAAGGTTTTATTTTCTAGATGAAGAGAGACAGGATAAGCACTTTTATATAAGTAGCACTACCACAATATATGCAGTTTTGTCTGGAAGAGTTTACAGTGTGGATGTAACATTTACAGAGTTCCAGCTAGTATCAAGTCAGATTGATAAATTTAGCAAGCATCATGGCATCAATTTGGGTCCTAAAGCAGTATATGACGATTTGCATAATGTTACGGCAAAATAAAACCTCATCTTTCTGAAAGTACTTTCCTAGGAAAAGAAAACACAAGGGTAGTGAAACATACTTCAGCTAACTTACTATTTCCTTAGCTCATTACAACTACTCAAATGTGGTTCATAGAGAAAGAACAGTGAGAAAGATATTCTTCCAAGTGAAAGACTGACCTTGTTATATCCTTACAGTCTACTGGAAACTTCCTTTATTCTTTCTGTAGGCAAATCCAAATATAGTCTGTATGCAAATGAAGGGAGAAATGAAGTACACAAGGTCATATTCCACTACCTTTCCCCTTTTGGAGCATTGCACACATCATCAACGTGTGATCTATCAAGAAAGGTACTCTGCTATACTCTCATTTCTCTCTTTACTAGGTTATAGAGGGAGGAAATGTTAACTGTGGCAAATAAAAGGCCAAAACCACCCCAAAATTTTTAATATGGGTTTGCTTTGTTTGCTTTTGTGTAGTTTTAAGAACAAATAATCTATATGACTCGCAGCAATAAAGAGCTATTTGCAACATTTCCGGATTTCAAAGTTCTGATAAAAAGGGTTTGTCTGTAAGTGTGTCTGAACTTAACTCTCTTCTCCTTTTTAGTATGCAGTAGGTCATTCACATGTTAATCAGCTCTCTGCTTTCCAAATTTTGATTCTGCTACAAAACTCAATTGTTCTGATGAAGGCCAGAGGTCTGCAGATTTTGCACTCAGTATAGCCAAGGATTAGCTTGGTGACATTGTATTAGAAACTATTCTCCTAAAAATGGAGCTCTTTCAGGACACAACATCAGTTGTAAATCTGGTGGTTTATCTGTGAGACAATGGGTCATGCCAGGACACAATGTAAATTTAGTTTTGCATTGATTGACAAGGTTCCTTAAATGTGTTATTATCTTGTTCTTGGACACTCCAGCCTTTTCCAAGGACATAAAAATTATTTAAAGGGGTATGTTCAATTAGGACATATAAACAAAAACAGGAGCTTTTTTTATCTTTTTTATAATTTTTACTGAAAATAGAGATTGAGGAAATAGAGAACAGGCAATTGGCATTATCTCTACTGTTTTTATTCACCATTTATTTGAATATTTTTCAAGAAAATAAATAATGTGAAAGCAAAATCTATTTTAGCAATGTTTTTATATCACCTGTTTTTCAAGGGAATATGTGCTTGCAGGCATTGTAGTCAAATTTTTCCACTTGGAAGTCTAGGATCTTCTACTGAATTTCCTAACTGAGCCCTACAGTTTCAATTTTTTTTTTTTTATTTTCTAGTGGGAAAATAAAATTATTCTGTGACATTTCACTCCCTATGAGTTATGCTATGAGGTCAAAATAGATCTACTTGACTTAGAGAAAGAAAGTAAGAAAGAAAGAAAGACAGAAAAGTTATCCAGCTGTATTGTTCGGAGGATATATTGGCATGAGTTGAAAAACATTTATATTTAAATGAAAAGCACTCCTTTCATAAGAAGGTCTGATCCCTCTACCCCTCAAATATTTGCAATAGCTCTGATAATGCTAACAGCACTTCTCTCGGTCTTGTCAGCAGTGCTGACTGTGAGGAGGTCCCCGAACACCACTCCCCTTGAGAAACATGTGTACAAACACAACATGACTGCTAAGCCAGCTGCCCAGCAGCTAAGAGAAATCCATCTCTTAAAGGGTTTCTCTTAAAGCTGAATTTCATTGCCCAGTTTCATGTAAGCTTACAGCACATGAAAGAAAATATTGGAGCCATCTGTCTGGCATATGTAAAGCAGAAAATATTTGTCTTGTATCACACAAAAAACCACTTTTTAAAAAAGTTTTATCCTTAATATCAGATCTTGATAAATTTCTGGAGTTTATGATGTCTCTTAGAAAATGTAGTTCTAAAATCTCTGTGTAACAGGGTATTAAAAGCAGTATACTCAAAACAGAGGAGAAACTAGGAGAAAGGAGGAGGTGGGGAATACAAGGCAATTGAAAGAAAAAAAAAGAAGATAAATCCAGAAGATTTTTTTTTCTCCTATCATCTATTCCTAAAGACATTTCCCTTTGTGAAAGAAATGATTTAGTACTAAAATATGGGCTAAAGTGATTCCAACACCCAGGTTTAGGTTTTTTTTTAATTATTTTTGGAGCAGTATTTTAATTAAGAAACCAAACAGAATCCTAATTCATATCTAATGAAATGATACAAGGATAAAAAAGCACAGGGAGACTGGATAGAGGATTCAGTTCCTTGTCTTACTGTTCTGTTTTCACAGGAAACAAGATATTACTTCAGAATTATACAATGTCTAGTGAAACTACAAGTAGTTCTGTATATATAAATTATTAATATCCCCTTTTTAAACTATTTGGTTGTTTGGTTTGGGTTTTTTGGGGATTTGTTTTTATCACTAGCTCAAATAAAGAAGTTTACTGAGAACATAGCTACTATGGGGAAATACTAACACTCAACAGAAATCATCCAAAATGGAGAGAACATGAACAAAAAATCGTTTTTTAATTGCAGTTTTAAATCTTATTTTGTGTGCCTGTCACCATCTCAAAACTACATATGCCACTAATTGATTTTATTTAGCACATACTTAGTAACTACATTTGGTGTTTAAATCACCTAAGTCACCTAGCACAGAAAAACAGTGATTGGGTAGATATTGTGGTGTATCTCTGGATACTTCATGGCAGACCACTAAAAAGGGTTATTTGCTACTAAGACATAGCCACCTAACCTTTATTTGTAAATGTGTGGAGTAAGATGCTTCATCCCAACCAGCAGCTGGAGACACAAGTCCTCACTCTGCCATCCTAGACACTTCTATGGTCTCTGGAAATCACCCACCTGTGGGCTTGGGCACTCATGCATCAGGTAACATGGATGCATCCTATTTCCTACTTATTCATTACTTCCTCAACGACAGCAAATTCTAATTTTACCAGTTTCATGTAAGTTTTTCGTTCTCTTTTCTAGATTTAATAGCAAAATCATAGATTTATTTCATAAACTTAGGGTAAAGTTATAATGTAATTATATTACATTATAATTACACTCCTGTAATCAGATTAAATGTGTATGTTTATATATGTGTATATATAAAAATTCAGCACTAATTTAAATTTAATGGGACTTCCTCCTAGCACATGTGATACTTTTCACCTGATCTTTCCTATATAGCTCAACTTCATCCTGTAGAATGCTGTAGCTCCTTTGAATAAAATAGATACTTTAGAAAAATATCTGGTCCCAATCTATAGATAGTCCACAAAAAGAAAAACAAAGAAAAATTAGCAATATATAGCAATATCACAATAAAATGACAAAGACACGTTTGCATTTAATCCTCTTCAACAAAATAACATCCATTGTACTTCGACCCTTCCTCTTTTTGACAAGGTTCTCAGCTGTAACTCTATTTAGTTATGAAAACAGCCTTGTAGTTTTTAGCTAGATAAATAGTAAAAGATGGCACCAGTTTTGGACAACTTTTATCAGCTTGTTATGAATCTGAGGATTCATGAACTCCATCAAAAATTGTGAATCAGCAACTCTTCTGCTAACCATCATACACCAAAAAAAACAAAAAAACCCAAAACAAACAAACAAACAAAAAAAAACCCAAAAAAAAAAAACCCCTCAGTCAGTGTACCCAAGATAACAGGTGAAATCCAAACACAATCCTGAGATTAGCTCAGTTGGTTATAGCATGCTGTTAATAGTGTCAGGGTGGTGGTTTGATCCCTGTATGTGCCATTCATTTAAGAGTGTGACTTCACTGAACTCTAGCTTGAACAGATATGGTCACCCTGTGTGGGACAACAGACTGTGGAAGATCAGGAATGGGGCTGCAGCTGAGCCTCATCCCTGGTGGGATGCAGCTGTATAAGACAGGTGGAGAGCATTGAAGGAGAAGAAGCATGGAATACTGATGTGTATTGACCAATAACGAAAGAGTAAAAGGGCACACAGGTGTTATGCATGTGAGAGAAATGGTATAAAGGGTTAGGAGGAAGGAGGTGGTGTTGGTGGAGCTTACAGGTTGTGCTGTGAGAAGAGGGAGTTAGTGGTACAGCTTGTGGAATTGCAACAGAGAAAAGGCAGAAGGCTTTAATAAACTGCTGATGCTTGCTACCATCTTTGAGTCCAGCCTTTTGAGCCCATGCTCAATCAGGGAAATGTTTTTAAATACGGGGCTGATGCTTGTGTCAGACCGGAGTCCACTGTCAACTCAATTGGTGTCCCATGTAAGCAAACGACAACAACCCTGATCAAGCAAAAATAACCTAGGCCATATCTATTTATTTTCTTGAAAAGATATATTTCAGTAATTCTTCTCCTCCAGGAGTACTGTCACTAATAAGGAAGTGTCCTTTTAGAGAATTCAGGAGTATCTTATAGACACCTCATTTCTTTGTACAGTGAGGCAGAATTACGATGAAAAGTTTTAGTGAAAGTTAGCATTTGTTTTATGAGATTTCCTTTAGTTTCTTCTCTCTCACTGACTGGAAAATAACATTTTACAACATATTGCTTTCTTCTGTACTTTTATTTGAATACATTGGTATTCACACTCTCTACAAATACAGAGATTACATCTCACCCTTTTTTTTTTTTTTTGGACTAAGATTTTTTTTTTTAAGACCTCTGTTCCCTTCATAAACCATGAGTAGTTTTGTAGTTAATGAATTATCAAGAGGAAAGTGGGAGGGAAGGTAGAAAACTCAAATTTGTAGTCAGGCTTTGCTTTCATTTCCAAAAAAGTTATATTCATAATATTCTACTGAGTACAATTCCAGTGTATAATTACTTTAAATCACTCTGAAATAAAGTAGTTCAGGTGAATGGCTGAAGCACAAACCCAACCATAACTATTAGAAAACATCATGTTTTTGCAGGAAGAAAACCTCTTGACAGAATTCTGGGTTCCCAGAGACATAGAAGTTCAAATTAAAAGGTTCAAGGCAGAAGACCTGTACATACAAAATATGACCACCTGTTTCTTGCTATCAGATCTATGACTGAAAAATAAAGCTCATGATCCGATGCACTGTGTCACACTCTGATTATATCTGCTGCTCCAAACCTAGTATGATTAACTCTCATGTGACAAGAGCTTGAGAAATCAAATGCACACATGTGTTAGAAGGGATATGTGTCAAGAGGAGTAAGCGTTAGTTTTATTACACAGGACACTAGACTTAATTTAAAGAAACTGAGAAGTCACTGAGTAACTATGAATAAAGACAGTTGGGTCTATGAAGAAGACAGAGCTCTTAAAAAGCAAAAAAATTAAGATTCTTGGTAAAAAAAAACAAAACCAAAAAAGATGAGAGGTGATTTTTGTACATAAACCATTTTTGCCCATTAAATGCATGTAAAACTCAAAGTACAAATTCTTGGGTCCTCTTCCAGACAGATCTATTAATGTCATAAATGAGGGCTTTGCATGTAAGTTCAGAACCTGTAGTGTTTATGTATGCTATTGAAGGCCATGGGGAACAGCCTAAAGAATTCCAGGTTTGATTTCTAATGAACTATCATTAGTGTACATAAATAAACATATTTGTTATGATTACTTTCTGCTCACTGTCTATAACTGAAGAAGACAAAATTATAGTGAAAGTCCTTTTACTTGCTACTCTAGGAATGAAAAAGCAAATGGAATCTTTTTGGTTTTTATCACAGGAGAATAATGTAGCTAATTATGATTATGCATTAAATCTATCTATAAGAAATTTATGGTTCTGCAAGTATTCTCTCTCAGAACTTTTACTAGCTTAACTTATTTACCATCATCATTTTCCCTATAAAAGGTTTGCTGTAGTTTCAGAGAGCACTTCTAGGTTTCTAACTGCCTCACGACCTGAAAAGTAAATTCAGCTTAATATTTTAATGAATAATTAAGAACTGAAATATGATGCTGCTTGTATTCCTTAGTGTGCATCTATTCATTAAAAAAAAAAAAAAATCCTGCTGTCAGGAATTGCCTTCATATTTGACTTTTATACAATCGAGTGAGCCACCGGTGCTCAGCAGCCCAGATGGAGCAGCGGGAGGCCTTGTGTGAAACGTCTCACAGCAGATTACATTATTCTCTACATGGAGAGCTGAGCAATCTGTCATGCCCCTTTAAGGCTTTTACTTAGCAGCTCTGTTGGCTACTGCTTAACAGTGGCAGAAACCTTATTCCACCTACACTTTGGACAGAGGTTGCCAGCTGGGAACATATTTACAGCAACATAGGGGACACGATTTTATGGAGTCCTTTTGCACACTCTCAGAAACAGACTCTCTTTATTACTTGCTTTCTTAACTGTGTTTGGGGATCTAGCTCCAAATACATTATTCATAAAATGGTTTATATGTGTGTGTTAAATCAAATGTAAAGCTTCCCAGGAGAGGAAAATGTCCTAATAATGTATACTTATTATGGGAAAGGACATTACTAAGGAAAAGCTACCATATTTACATCTTTTAACATTACTCTAAGAAGCTCAATAGAAACTGGAAGGTTGAGAAAAGTTAAGAGAAAAAAACAAATGACTAGAATTCTAACAATTTGTTAGCTGAGTGTCTTTGCAGCTCAGGTTTACAGAAGCCCTGGGTTGTCTCTTTTGCAACTGCAATGAGAAAATTACAGTTATGAATGTTTTTGAGACACTAAATGCATGATCAGTGTTTATTGACACATTTTTAATGGAAGAGCACTAATCCATCTAAAATTCATAGCTCATAATCTGCACAAATAATTGTTTATTATCTGTTTATCAGCGAAGATTTGCTGAATAGCCCCAAATAAAACACATATACTACTTACATAGAATAAAACCAATATTTAAAATAAGCTAATAAACAAGAGGGATGATGTTGGCAACAACTTAAGAAGATCTTTGGACTATTGAAATTAATTGAATTCAGTCAGTATTTTTTCAATCCATCCCTGACCTGCTAGCTTACAATGGAACTAATATTCCATTTTGTTTTGCAGCTAGTAGAACGATTTAGGAACTGCATAAAACTGTGCAACTTTCTTTCCATATATATTCAAACTGTCAATGTTACCCATGTGTTTTACAAGCACTATGTACATAAAGATTAATAGACTTTAATCAACCGGTATTGAAAAATAACAGACCTTATTAGTGTGATTTCTTCTGTGTTCAATGATTTCATATAATTTTTAATAAAAGTTTTTGGAGAACTACTGTGGACTGAAATTTATGTTAATTTTAAAATATGTCAAAATACATTTCTATTTAATTATGCTTTGACTAGGAAGAATTTGTGAATGAAAATAAGCTAACCCATACTGTACAAGAGAAAATACAGTCCCTGTGAGCACAGGCTTAGGCACCTATACTTTAAGAAGCAACAACGACTGTTAGGACAAAACAGGTTCTTTTGGACATTAATTTCTTCTGTAAGCATGATTCAGATGTCAAAACTTTCCCGTTTTTAAAAGTATAGATCTATTAGAAAATGAATCTCCAATTCAAGACACATATAAGTTCTCCAGCTTGTTACCTGTGTGTGTCACAGTGATGCTTTCCATTAGAAAACTATTTGCATTATTAGTTCCACTCTGCAGAATGGGAAGAAAGGTCAAAACATCAGATTGCTAGTTTAAAATCTGAGGAAGTCTGCAGTAGAAAACAAATTTTAATCCAAATTTCCATCATGGCGTTTTAGTACAGTAACCACTGGAAAATCTGTCCTCCCCAGAAGTTCTTTCCTTACAATTTCAATAATTTCTTCCTGCCTGAATTACTAAGGGCATTTGAAGTCTTCCAGCTTGTCTTTCCAAAACTTGATTTAACAAGGAATGAAAGAAACACACTGGGATGAAGGGCCTTCAGAGGCACTTTTACACAGGGCGGTAGCATATCTGTTGTAGCTCTGCAGTGGCTGCAGTCTGCTTCACCCTCACTCTTAATCTTGCATCCAAATTTGTCCTAAAAAGTTCTGTGTCAAAATTACTTTCTCAGCTCACAATGGCTGGAGCTTTTTCATGTGCATCTGCGAGTGTGTGTGATCTTGTAAGGAAAAAAGAAAGAGCTAAGAGCAAGAATGTGGAAAATTTAACTTCTGGTAGAAGCAAAGGGAGGAGGAATACTGAATGAGGAGAGCTACCAGAATATATTTGCAAGGTTCAGGAAGTAAAACTTGAGTCCTTTTCAATCAAATCATCATAGAATGGCCTGGGTTGGAAGGGACCTTAAAGATGATGTAGTTCCAACCTTTCTGCAATGGGCAAAGACCCCTCTACCTATACCAGACAGCTCAAAGATTCATCCAGCTTGATTTTGAACAATTCAAGGAATGGGACATCCACAGCTTCTCTGGAAAATCAGTTCCAGTGTGTCACCATCCTCACAATTAAGAATTTCTTCCTCATATCTAATCTGAACCTACTCTCTTTCAGTTTGAAATGATTTCCCCATGTCCTGTCACTTCATGCACTTGTAAATAGTCTCTCTCTTCCTTTCTTGCAGGTGCTCTTCAGGTGCTGGAAGGCTGCAATTAAGTCTCAATGAAGCTTTCTTTTCTCCAGGCTGAACACCCCCAATTCTTCCATCTTCTCTTCGTAGGAGAGGTGTTCCATCCCTCTGATCATTTTGATGGCCCCTGTCTGGAATTGCTCCAACTGGTCCATGTCCTTCCTGTGCTGAGGACCCTAGGGCTGGATGCAGCACTCAGGTGAGGTGTCACCAAAGCAGAGGGACAGAATCACTCCCCTCAACCTGCTGGCCATGTTTCTTTTGATCATATGACAATAAAACAGTATTTCTGCATCCTATTCAAGAGATATCTAACAGATAAGTAAGTGGGGTGCTTTTCATCAGTTGCAAAACTGAAAGTCCAAATAAGGATCTCTCCTGAAGATTTTCCATTTTTATCAGAAAAAAAATCTGATGGTATACATGAATGTTTACGTCCTATTTTCTGCTTCTTGGCACTGTGGTCTTCCTTCTGCTACTTCTGGTAGAAAAATAAGTTCTTGTTACAAATGCATGATGCTGTATTTCAAAGGACAAGCCAACATTAGGCTTGCAGGCTGTATTAGTAAGGGCAAGGTTAAGTATGTTTAAAGAGATACTGTCTATCAGTCTGAACTGAATTACCGTGAAGATGTTGGATTTCTGCCTGGAGACAAAAAAGCAGTTAAACTACCTATTCAGCTACACTTGTATGTATTAGCATTATAATATGTATTAGTATGTATTGTATGTATTAGTCTTATTATTAATTGTTTGTGTTTGTTCATTTGGTAAAAATGGGAAGTTAGAGACAATTCTTTCATTTCGTAGTAAATAAATAAGTGAATCTATAATCTCAAGTCTACTGGGTAAACTCTATCTCTCTGATGACAGAAAATCTGTGATCAAACTACAGCTATGGATTCTGGCCATCACCTAGCAAAATGTATTCAACCTAAAAAAAACATTACGAAGTTTGTGCTTTGATTTCAAATAGAAATAATGCAGAAAGATGACTGATTATCTTTTCAGAATTATTTATCAGTTCTTAAGGGAAATTTTTAATGTGCTTTTGAGGACATATTTGTTCTCTTAAATGTCTGACTTGCCTAAGGTAATGATCTCTTCATTTCAGTGACATTTCAATTTGTTGGGTTATGATTTAATTTGATGCCTTCTGCTTTTCTTATAATGACAATTAGTGAATTATTTTTGTTAACCTACTCTATGCTAATTCATAATTTGCATTGGAGCTGCATTGTCAGCAAGGCTGTAGCATATCCTCCTTGAGCTGATTATAAAGGGGTTGTCAAATTTCAGTGATCAAACAGCAAGGTTATCCAGGCTGCTTTACACTTCTGATACAAATAATCTGAGAAGCATGTTAGGGCTTGACTCAGAATTTTGTTCAAGCTTTAAAATACAAAGTAATCTTTGGGACCAGATCCCTGTCCTTGTATTCAAGACTATTTAAGTCAGGGAGCTGTCTAACTAGAAATGGACGAGGACTTCAGAACCTGCTTGCTTTGAAAGTGTGAATGTTTAGACATTTATAGTTATCCCTTTTGCCATGGAGCGGGTAACTTGGTAGCATACATTCTAGAATTGTGATAAAATAGAATGAACATAAGGAAGACAACATCCACACGCTTCCATGTCTCCAAAAGTGTCTAGCACCACCAGAATACTTACATTTATCTTCTTCATTAGTTCCTCACTCTTTTTTTTTTCCTCTTGCTTACTTGCACAGCATATGGGAGAGGGTTGAATTTATTCTTGATTGCATAATCATTATAATTAGTCCCTCACCTCATCAGCCAAGAGGTTGTACAAATAACCTCCAATTTGCTATCCACAAAATGGATGATCTCAGAATTTTTCTTTATTCAAATGCTGCCATTATCATATTTCATTACAAAGTTGTCAGCTGCTTGTTTTAAATCCTGAGCTGTTCCAAGTCCTGGCACTCAGGAACAAGCAGTATTTGCTCTGAAGGGCTGTGCTGTACCATAGCACAGTGTACCACCAAGTCATTCAAGGCAGTAGGATCAATAGCTTGGTTAGTGCTGAAAGCCCTATATCTACATTTTTATATCTACATTTTACATTGTTTCCATGTTTTACCTCAGACAAGATATATCCTGTCCCCAAGGATAAACAGTCCTCCCCATGTAACTGATTTGAAGCTGTCTGAAGGACCAAACATGTCTCAATGGGGTAGAACTACATTTGTCCATCTGAAGCAGACATCCTGGTACAGTTTCCTCTGCAAGATATCTTCTTTGCAATCTTTGAGGCAATTCTGGAAACCATCCAATCTTCACTAAGCATAGCGATTTGCTTTAAAACACTTTGATTTGTTATTGAACCAAAACCCAGATGCAAATACGTCCACAAGTTTACAGATCATGTTATAACCCTTTTAGTGTTTATTGTAAAAGCACTAAACTTCTCAGCTATAAATTCTAGAATCAGAAGGCCTTACTTCTGAAATACTATATTTGTTTAAAAATTTTCCAGTAATTGATACAGACGTAGACTTTATTTTAAACTGGGATATTATGGTATATTTTTTTAAGTCTACAAAATATTTTAATCCCTCTATTCATCATTGTATCTGTGTTGAAAGTTCACTCTTGAACAACTGGATAGAAACACTGCCTTCATGGAAAAAAGGCCTAAAAAACACATTAATTTTTGTCAGTAAGGAAGAAATAACTACTCAATATTCTGTCCACACCATACAACAAACAAACAACATATGTTCACAAGAAATAATGGTGTGAACCATTAGTCACAAAATAGTTCACACATGAAATATATTAATTTTCAAAGCTGAGATAGAGTCTAAAATAAGATAATTAGTAATACCACCTACAGCAGTGAAAGAAAGTTCAGGAAAGTTCCAGATAAGCGAAGCAACTGAGCAAGAGAAAGCCTTAAAAAGAATTCAGAAGAGATCATGACCATGTAAAAGCTGCACTAAAAAGTGCACTTACTGCCTTTTCTCACTAGAGGGGAGTAAGTCTTAATACTCCTGACAAGATGCTCTGCAAGTGCACTGGTTGGAGAAAAGGTATCAAATGTTTATCGACACCTGAGTATGTTTTGCCATGTTTTCAGGACTACTTATGCACTTAATAGTACTTCACACAGTATCAAAAGTGCCACAGACCTCCACAGTTTAGCTGGAGGTCTGACACTAGTGGTGTCCCCCAAGGTTAAATATTGGGCCCAAGCCTTCATGACTTGGAGAAAGGGGCAGATGCCTCCTCAGCACATTCATTGATGACACAGAACTGGAAGGAATGGCCAATCCCCCAGGGTGCTGTGAAGGGTGCTGTGCCCTTCAGAAGGACCTTGACAGGTTGGAAAAAAGAGGAGAGGAACTGTCTGAAATTCAACAAAGGGATATGCAAGGTCCTGCTCCTGGGGAGGAATAACTCCATGCATTGCTACAGGCTGGAGACTGACCTGTTGGAAAGCAGCTCTGTGGAGAAGGACCTGGAGGTCCTCATGGACCATGGACTCAAGATGTCCATGAGCCAGCAGCCAAGAAGGCCAATGGTGTCCTGGGGCACTTTAGGAAAACCATTGCCAGCAAATCGAAGGAGGTGATGCTGCCCCTCTGCTCAGCTCTTAGTGAGGCCACATCTGGAGTGCTGTGTCCAGTTCTGGGCTCCTCAGGAAGAAAGAGACTTGGAGCTCCTGAAGCAGGTCAAGTAGAGGGTAACAAAGATGATTAAAGGACTGAATTATCTCTGTTACAAGGAAGAGCTGAGACAGCTAGGCCAGTTCAGAAGAGATGACTGAGAGGGGACCTATCAACATCTATAGGAGTCTCAAGGGAGGGTGTCAAGAGGATGGAGCCAGGCAATAGTGTGTGTTCCAAGCAATAGGAAAAGAGGCAAAGGCAGAAACTAATGCATGGGATGTCAGCATGAGCAGGAGCTTCCTTACTCTGCAAGTGACCAAGCACTGGAACAAATTGACCAAAGAGGTTGTGGACTCTCCCTCACGGGAAATATTCAAGAACCATACGGACACAGTTCCATGCAGAGTGCTCCAGGATGACCCTGCTTGAGAAGTGATGTTGGACCAGACAATGCACTGGGGTCCCTTCCCCTTCTGTGATTTTGTGGTAATTGATATGAGAGTGCAGTTGAGCACAAAGCAAAAGAGACTATGCTCAAGTTGAGCACTGACTACACAGTTGTTTGCACCAAGATTGAATAAGACCTTATGCAAAAGAAACCTCCTTCCTGTTATAGATTCTATTTCCTTATGATATAGATGTACCATGATCCACAAGGTCACTGGCAGCTATGATTTTCTCATGGGGGAATGGGAGAACCTGTGATTTTACTTCCTTTAAAAGCATTTGGCTACAAATAACACTAAGAACTACAAGTAAAAAAAAAGAACAGAAGTGGTTTTTATGCAGTAAGTCACTCATGTTGAAATTTTCTGCATATTCCCACTAGCATTCTGCTGGGAAGAGAGAAAATAAAGGAATCCTTGCAAATAATTAAATATCATTAATTAATTATGGGGAAGGCATGGTAATGTACCTCCAGAGTGCAAGTGCATTGCATAGCTTGCTAATTTTGCTCCACTCTTTTTGTTGGTTTTTCTTTGATTTAGTTACAGGGTTTTAATTTGGGTTTTGGGGATGGGAGGGGGTGGTATTGTTTGGTTGGTTGGTTTGGTTGCTTTTTTTAGTTATGGAATTTTTTTTTGTTTTAATTTTTACACTTTGTGTTCAAGCCTGGATTGTCTTTTAGTTTTAATTGAATCAGTGTATTATGATTAAATGCCTCAAAAAATCTGGATTTATGAAAAAGTCACAATATTTAGGTGTAGAAGAGTGTGATATTTACTAGCACGAATCACCTTTTGTCCCTTCCTGTGAGCAGCCTGAAAGAGGAGCTCCCAGAATTCCCATAGCATGACAGACACAGCTTTTGTCACTATATTCCCACTGTTCTTACCAAGACTTTCACTGAGTTTCATATCTAACCTCCAGCAAGATGTAAGAACAGCATTAATTTGCTTCGTCCACACAAATATGTATAATTAATGGTTCTAAAGCTTCATATGCTTAACCATTGGATTCCCAGAGTAAGATAAAAGCAAGCCTTTGTGTCTGCTTCTGAGGAATATTTTTTTTCTTTACAGTCTTTGCAAACGAATCCACCTTTCTAGTAAAACCATTCTATAACATATTTCTTTGAAAAATGTGAGGAAAGTAAATAAGTGGTGGCACGGCATAGCACAAAGAAATTCAAGTTTCTGTTAATAGCCTCTATATATCAGTTTGAAAGTGTGCACATTGCACTGAAGTTCATTTCAGAGGAATCCTGTCTTGAAGTAGTATTTATACTGAGCAGCTGGAGAATGAAGAATAAGAAATAAGTGAATTTTGGGTTGCTGTATTTGTTGCTACAAGAACTAGGTTGATTTAGCAATCAGATAACAGAAGAATACACAGAAGAAAGTCAGAAGCCAAATCATAGTCAGAAGTAGCTATGATGCAAATTACATTTCCTTTGGCTCCGTCAAGCAAAAGTAGCTTATTTGTAATGATACTAGAATGGTAAAACTTAAGCTGTGATCAAACAGGCAAGTCATCTTTTTAGAGTCCATTTTTCCTCCCAATAGTAACAGAAGCAGGAATAGTATGCTTGCAATGTAAAGAGGCTTTTCCAGTCAAGCATGTAAAGCAAAATAAAAAAGAACAGCTTTTCAGAGGGCAGGAACTCGATTTCTGTATATTTAGATTTAACCACCAATTTCAAAACGATCAAGTTCTTTCTTAGTTTCATATTTTAACATCATGAACTCTGTTTACAGAAACTTCAGTGAGATGATTAACATATATCCAAGTGGGCAATGATCCAGAACAGAAGGCACTGGTCAATATGAAAGTAACACCAATGTACTGTCAGAAATCTTCAAGAAATTTTTGGATGAGAATAAATTTCTTGTCAATCTCAGATGAGACAGAAACCTTTGAATGAATATCACACAGGTTCCCAAAGAGATTATAGCCTCTTGCAATCATTAGAGCTCAAGACTCAAGATAAATTACAGGTTAAATTTTGACATGAAGTATGGATTAATTTCAAAAAGACTGTAATTTTCATTGTCAGTTCTTTTCTCAAAATTTTTGTCTACTTCGTAAATATGGTTCTCCTCAAAGTATTCAATTCAACTTCTCCTCAAACTATTCAAATCTCCTTTTCCATGTTTATATATTTGCAGAGCAAAACTGAAGTCCAAAAGGCCTCTGTTTAAAATGGGTTTTTTTAGGAAAATGCAGATGTTATTAACACAAATTTTGCATTTGTTTTTCCACTAATCCCCAAACATATACATAATGTCTGCAGTTTTAGAGCCAGACTTCAAATTTGGTGAGATCTCTAGAGATACTATTGATGTTTATGAGCTTGTAAAAAATACAAGAGATACATTCTGTATCTTTCAGTGTCTAATTGAAAAACTTGGTCAATTACTTCCTTGCTATATTTAATGGGGATGCCCTCCCTATATTTATATTAATCCTCCCAACGCTCCATGAACAAAAGCAAAAAAAAAAAAACATTCTTAATGCAGCAGCATATCTTGCAGTAACTCATGAATTTCAAAGCACCACATGCTTACAGATCTAGCTAATTAGGCACTCAGACAATGCTAAAGCAAATCTCAGTGTGCAAGGAAACAAACATGTGAAGTGAAACATATTTGCCTCTGTTCATCTATTTGTCTTGTTTTGCTCTTCTCCTTTTTCTACCCCTCTGACAAGCTGCTCTTTTTCATTTTGTTTTTCATGCTTGACTGGAAGTGCCTACTTCACGTTGTTACTGTACTAGCCACACTTCTGTTATTATTGACAAAACATAAGCTCTTTTTACTGCCTTGTCTGTTTGGTTGTAGCTTAGCTTCTACCAGTCTAGTATCACTTCAGTTAAGCTGTCATGTTAGAACTGTCTGCACCTTCAGAAGCTGCTATATCCAGGGTATTAGCCAAAGTACTATGTGTTTGGGTTTGAAACTTTTGCAACTTCTACCTGGTTTTTAAACAGTAAAAATATTTCAACTCCATAAAAAATATAAAGCTTTTGTTTGGTTTCTGAATGTTCCCAGACTCCTCATGTCTAGTCAGTTTTTCAGAGTTTTTGTATCATTCTTTTTTTTTCTGTATCACTGCTGCTTCCATATGCTTGAAATTATAGTTGAAAATTTCCTTTAACAGAAACATTCACAACTTCAAGAATTCCCCAATTTAATAAAAGTGAGCCAGCAAGAAAAAAAAATCCATTTAAATTTACATTTCCTGCTATCAACAGTACTGTTCTGAATAAATTTGATAATCCATATTCTCTTCCCATACAAGCACCTTCTCTTGGTCTGCCATACAGTTAGAGAAAACTTTGGTGCCTGAGAAGCTCTGCCCCATGACAAGAGAACTTACTGTCATCATTTGTAAAATAAATTTCTGGATATAGTTAAAAACATGATGTATATTACCTTTCTTCCAGGGAGTTTTATGATCCTATTGCACTCAGAGTTCAAAATACAGTTTTGGATAATTAAATGGCATCAATCTGGATGTATCTAAATGGTAATCAATCAGCCAGGGCTGATTTTCAGGTCAGAGGCTGGGCTTGGCTTTCTCTGTGGATGCATTCTTCTCCCCCACCCTTGTTGACTCCTCCCTAGACCTGAGATAACTGCACAATAGTGTTACCTTCATCCTAGCTCGGGTTGCCTTAGGCAGCTTAACTCACAGTCCAAAGTTTCCCCTCAGGAAGCAGATTCAGGGAGGGGTGGGCTTTGGTGCTCATAGCTTCTTTGTACACTTTTACCATTATGGGCAAAAGTCCTTCCTAACAATATTTAAGCCACTAAACACAACATTTCAGTCTCTCACAATGAGTGATCTCCCTGTCTATCTCAGCCTATGAGCTTCTCTGTCATATTTTCTCTCCCATTCTCCTGAGAAGATGGATAGGGCACCTTGATGGGCACCTGGCAGACAGCAAAGGTCAATCCACCACAGTGCCAAACAAAGTTAACTGGATAAATTTACCACATGGAAGAACTTTTATACTTTCTTCTCTTCAAAAACTTCACTTTCCGCTTGGATTTTAGAGGAAATCCAAGTTGTCTTTTTCTTTCACTGAATGTCTAAAAATTGGTATTACTTACTTTTATACTTTAGCTAATTAAAATTCTGGACCTGTTTGTTCTTTTTATTTCCAATTTGCACATTACCTGCATTGATTTAAATTGTGCTAACTATCAAATCCTTCCATAAAATTCTGTCATTTAAGCAAATAAAAATGTGACATCTATAATTTCTGAAATGCAATTTGTGATTAGATTTAATTTTTTAAAAGTAAATTAAGTTGAGATACAGGTTATTCTTAAAGTATATGTAAATATTTTCATTTTATTATAAAAAGTAATTATGTTGACAAGCAATATGTTTGAAAGTGAAAGTGAGGTTATGAAAAATTAATGTAATCATTGAACTGCTTGATAACTCTTGAAAATGTGATAATAAAATAAATCAAGGAGATGTCATTTTGCAGAGCAGAAAAAGCAAGGTTTGGGCAAAAGTAAATGTAAGAAAATCAAATGCTGTTACGAAAAAGAAAATGCTGACATAATCAAATATAATCTTTAGACATTTATTTCTGGCAGACATATCACATACAATTCCCATACTTATGGGCCTGGAACATTTTACCAAAATAAAATTGCTTCAAGGTGATTATCTGGAAACATCCATTGGCTTAAAACGGTCCATTAATGCTTCCTAAATGCATGTTCTGTCATGAACCTGAGCTTTCTTAAGTGATCTTATCAATCAAATTTTTCACTCATTCCTAGATGTCATGTTTCCAGACCTGAACTTCAAAAAACTCATAGAAACCCAAAACAGAACCAAAATCAAGCTCCTGCATAAAGTCCATATATATCCACAGAGAAGAGTTAAGAAAGGTTCAGCCCATGGTGGCAGGATTGTTTCTACAAAAATATAATTTCTTTTTGTTGAACCATAGAACTGTAGAATGGTTTGGGTTGGAAGGGACCTTAAAATGGGCAGGGACATTTTCCACAAGACCATGTTAACTCAGAGACTCATCCAACCTGGCCTTGAATACCTCCAGGGATGGGGAGTCCACAGCTCTCTGGGCAACTTGTTTCAGTGCCTCATCAACTGCACAAATAAAGGATTTCTTCCTAATATGTAATCTAAACCTGCCCTCTTTCAGCTTAAGGTTGTTCCCCCTTGTCCTATCCCTACATGTCCTTGTGAAAAGTCCCTCTCCAACCTTCTTTTAAGCCCTCTTTAGGTACTGGAAAGCTGCTCTTAGGTCTCCCCCAAAGCCTTCTCTTTTCTAGGCTAAACTGCCGAACTCTCTCAGCCTGCCTCCACAGGAAAGGTGTTCCAGCCCAGTGAACAACTTAGCAGCCCTGCTCTTGACTTATTCCTCTAGGTCCATGTCTTTCTTATTTTGGGAGCTCCAGCACATCAGACAAAGGTGGTGATGTTAAAACAAGCAGTCATTCGGAATGTGGAAGGCACAAGATCTGTGCTATGCCCACGCTGTGAAGCCATATGTCTCACATCCCAGGAAAATGTGTAAGCAGAGAGGAGTGAAGCACACTCTTCCTGTTCAAACTACATATAGTAGATGGAACGGTCAGAAAAGGAGGAAAAGGGGAAAAAAGATCTAGTAGCTGTGCAGTTAGGGCAGTTATGTTCAGCTCTCCACACTCATGTTTGAGAAACTTTAATCCAATTATTTAGATTAAAACATATGAACAATAAGAGTGAAAGGAATGAAAGCACTACTTGTCCCTCTAAGCAAACCCAGAGTGTTACATAAAAATTAGCCTGCTAATGTCTTATACACCTTCTGAAGCAGCTCCATTTTCATCAGCCTTACAAAATAAAACTAGAAGGGGTACATCTATATGGCTATATTTAGGAAAGCAATCAGGAGCTTTGATTAAGAATCAGCTCTTCAGTTCTGAAGCCTAGAATAATTATATTGTTTCTTTTTAACATTAGACACCCCAGACCACAGACAAAGAGCTCCACATTTGATTGCAAGGAAACATGCCAGCACTGAGGAAGGGTGGGGAGACAGGAAGCAGCCCAAGGTCTAAGGCCAGTCTGCAAACTCATCTTCCCTGCCTCCTGGCACTGAAAAGCTGAGGGGAAATTGAAGGTAAAGGAGGAAGTAAATAATCTATGCCATTTTTTTGAGTAGGACTCACTGGATCAAAGACAGTGTGGTACAAGCGAGATGAGATACTTTGTCCCTCAAAAATGCAGCTAAGCTTCCCAAATGCATGATAACTGCCTACCATTGGTTTTTATATATAAAGCAAAATGTAATTGCCCAGAATAGAAAAAGAATTCTTTTTCTGGTAGAGAGCCAAAAATTTTCATGGAGGTCAAGACTTAGAGACAGCAGAGAATATTTAACATCAAACAGGCAAAAAAGCCTAATCTTCATTAATACTAGAACAGTGCAGAGGGTTATGCTATCAGAGCTCAGGCTACAGTCCCAGTGTTACTAGAGAGAAAATTAAATATTCTTTTCCTTGTAAATTGAAGTATCCATATCATATGGCATGTATTTAAAAATATGCATGTGGTTATGCACTTTGTAGGCAGCTCTAAATCTTGAAGTATGACAGAGTTTTTAATATTGTATATCTTAGTGTATGTACTATTTAATTGACTCTAGACAGTTAGTGATTGATGAGGTTGTATCTTACAGGCAAAACAATATTTAGTGTTACCTGTAGCTGAACTGTGCTGATCAGCATTTTATTACAGACATTGTTTTTGGCAGAACAATTTTCAAAAGGGAAAGAAAATTAAAGATAATAAAAAAGTAACAAAGGGTAGAGGGGAGCTTGTTAGACATGGATGACAGGGAAGTAACTCTAAATCTTTTGAAGAAAATTTAATTAGAATATACATACAGAAAGAGCAAGGTTTGATCTTTCAAAGGATAAATGACAAAGGTACTATACTTCAGCCATGCACTGAATTAAGGACAAATCTTCGGAAAGATGAATATAGAAAAAGATGGAATAGAGGATAAGAAACAGAGAATAAATAAGTACTATAATAGTTACAAATGTTAGGGAATAGCACCTCTAAGATTTTATTGGCTCCATTTTAGATGTGACTGAATGTTAGTTATGACTTTGAAATTTCAGGAAAATATTATAGTCAGTACAAATGAATGGGAAATGAAATAAAACAGGAAAATAAAAATGTTCATTTAAATAATTCAAATAAAGCAGAGGAAATAGAAAGAAGGAGAGATAAATCAGAATCTGATACATAATACAAAGGATGTGGTAGCAACTACTATAATTATGAGCGTATTAATAAGCCAACTCAACAACACTTACAGAATTACTGAACCACAGAATCAACTAGTTGGAAAAGACCTTTAAGATCATTGAAACCAACCTATGACCGAACACCATGTCAGCTACACCATGACACTAAATGCCACATCCACTCTTTTCTTAAACACCTCCAGAGGTGGTGATTTCACCACCTCCTTGGGCAGCCCATTCCAATGCCCAATCACCCTTTCTGTGAAGAACTTCCTGATGTCCAAATTAAACCTCCCCTGGAGCAGCTTAAGACTGTGTCCTCTTGTCCTATTGCTGTTTTTCTGGGAGAAGAGACCAATATCCTCCTTTCAGGGAGTTGTAGAGAGTGATAAGGTCACCCCCTAGCCTCCTCTTTTCCAGGCTGAATAACCTCTACCTCCCTCAGCTTCTCCTCAGAGGACTTCTGCTCCAGATCATTCATTAGCCTCGTTGCCCTTCTTTGGACACACTCCAGCAGCTCAATATCCATCCTAAACTGAGAGAGCCAGAGCTGGACACAGCACTCAGAGCAGCCTCACCAGTGCTGAGTCCAAGTGAAGAATCACTTCCCTCATCCTGCTGGCCACACTGTTCCTGATACAGGCCAGGATGCCGGTGGCCTTCTTGGTCACCTGGGCACACTGCTGGCTCATGTTCAGTCAACCAGGACCATCATCAGGAGATTTTCCTAGCCTGTCCTTTTACTATCAATATATAAAAACATTTTTATTATCCTTTATGGAATTGTCCAGGTTAAGTTCTGAGTTTTCACCTCTCCAATTTTCTTTCTGCATGACCTAACAGCATCCTTAAATACTTCCTGAGTTGCCCACCCCTCTTTCCAAAGGTTATATACACCCTCTTTTTTCTTTTTTTTTTTTTTTTTCACTGAGTTCCTGCAAATGCTCTCTGCCCAGCCAGGACAGTTGTTTTTCCCACCAGCTCATCTTTTGTCACATGAATTGATCCGTGAGGCAATCTTCTTGTTGCTAGACAGACTTTAAATTTAAAAATTCCCTGTTCTGCCACAAGACACAACATTACTTTTCTACTACTTATTCATCATTCCTACTGCTTGTTTCTTAGAGTCAAGGTAACATTTTTGTTGGTTTTGTATAGCATTTTGACAAAAAAAAAAAGATGGAGGACTTAAAAATATAGCATTGAAATACTATATCAAAGGTATAATCATCCTGGAACTGGATCTGGGAGCTGGAACTGACCAAATTAAACTCATTCTTGGATATCATGATTCTTTCATATTTCCCCTGTTATGGGAGGAGATTGAATGTCCTCTCTGCTACCTACTTGGGATCATAGACTACATTTGATTGAGATTTTTAATTAAGCAGTGTCTGTGGTAGCTCTATTATGAATTCATTAACATGTCAATAATAATAATATTAAGCAGTTTTCCCTCCTGAGAGTTCAAAACACTTAGTTAAGAGGGTAATAAACACTAGTATTATTTTAAATGTGGGTTAAATACAGCATAAAACATTGAACTGACACGCTGAATGTCAGAGTCGGTAATAGAGAGGCGGATAAATTCTGGATACACTAAACCTCAATTAAATCAGAAACACTGGTTCAGATTCCCTCCCAGGGCACACTATGCCATTTTATTATAGGGTTTCACTCTTTTTAGAAGTTTGCCTTTGAAATTGAAAATTACTTGTCATTGGACTAATTAGAGAGGAAACTAGTAGCTGAATACAAATATTAGAGCTAAATATTTCTGTATTGAAGGCTGCTGATTTCTTTGCACATTTTTTTGTTGCATATAAAATAATGATATAAGAAAATAAATCTGTGCTGCTGAATAAAAGTTAGCTTGCAGCTACAGAGAATGATTGCTTCTTCTTCAGGAATTTAATTCTATTTTGAGTCTGCCACAAATGTTCTGTGTGATCTAGAACTACCTTTCAGCCTCACTGAGATGCAATTTTTCTGTAAGTAAAAATTTTTAAATGTCTCTGAGACAGAAATAGAATTGTTAAAAATATTTTGGATCAATTGTTTAAAGGTTGCATGATATTTTTAGCTAAAACAGTGCTTGTTTTGCTTAAACAAAAAGGTTGCATCAATGCTACCCTATCTGCCTCCATAGATTTTGCATTGTTTAGAGATCTTTATTTTTCTTGGTCTGGTTAACACAAACAGACATTATTAATGTAGTTCTGTCAAACATTATTTGGAAATATTTTTATTATGTGATTTGCACATTTAAAACTGTATATATGTATTAGAATTTAGAGTAGATTTGTACAATAACTTGAGTGTTGCTAATGTACCATGAATATCTGAATATTGTTAATGCAATGATAGCAAATGTCACAGTCTCTCTTTTTGTAATTAAGTCACTTGTCTTTTATTTATATAATTATGAATTTTTCTTCTTGTCAGCTAAAAAAATATAGGGAATCTTTAATGCAAACAACTATGCCTGTAATTATGAACCTACAACACTGTGTTGCTTGTTTATCTTTGTTTTATCTTTACAAATAAAGATCAGAGGCACAATCCATAACTTAACCAAATATAGCATAATACCAAAAGTTACATCACAGAAAAATAAAAAAGAGTGACTGAGCAGAGAAAAATAACAACACGACCATGCAGAATTATAACAATAAAGAAAAATTATTAATAAGGTAAATTATAACCTTATTAGGCAGTCATTAATCCCCAAATACTTGCGAAGCATTTTCCCCATGAAAAATTGATCTGAAAATTTTTCATTACAGAGTTCCTTTCTCTACAGCAGATTGACCACTGGCATAATTTGGTCCAGCAGATCTTTATTCTGATTCTGAATGCAAAATAACAAAGATTTATTATTTCTTTGCCAGGTGAATGTGTATGCAGCTATATGAATTCAGGTTTTGTCCAAGTTACAAGTTTATGTTAAAATTGATTTTTAGGAGTCTTTTGACTGAAAGCAAGGAAGGACTTAGAAAACAGTTTGAAGGAGTATTATGCATTCAATGAAAAATATTTTTAGAGGAAATCTTAGTTTAGGCAATCTTGCCCTTATATATTTACTGGGGTTGAGAATACTGAACAAAAAAAATGTATGTGATGCTGAAATTTTACATCTCTAAACCATATTTCTGACAAGCTGGCAAATTAGTTTAGAATTAATTAGGACAAATAAAAAAGCAACATTCCAAAAGCTTTGCTGGCTTTTTCCTTTTTAAAGAGAACATTGGAAATTTAGAGTAATTGTTTGTTCCCAGGCCTAGAGAAAAAGCCAAGAAAATATTCAATGTTAATGAATCTTTCTGGAGGAATACAAGCAAGCCCATCATATATTGTACTAAAAATTCAAATTATTATTAGGCCTTAGTTGGTTGACCTATTTTTTTAAAAAAAAAAACTTGTGGGAAAAGTACAAGCCTGATGATTTATGTGTACACAGTCAATATAACAAGAAGCCATAAATATTTTCATAACAGAATAAATCTTATTAATATGCCTAACATTAATACAACACCAGAGAGGATATTTCCAACATGAAACATCAAGAACACAACCAAAAAAACTACAAATATATTTGGATCTTTAAATCTGTGATGGCTGTTGAAAGAGGTATTGGAATTTGATCTATATTAGGAGACAAAGAAAAGAGAAGACTAATTTCTTATCAGATAATTTTGTATCATGTAAATTGTAACTTTGCTTTAATTGTTAAACTGAAGTATTGCTGTTTAACGTTTCTTCATCATTTTTACAGTACTCAGATGAAAACTAGAAAGAGATTCTGCATGATTATACAGCATTTTATATACTGGCAGTGAGAACAGGAAGCATCAAGAGTCACAAGCTCTCTTGTATTTCAGCTGAGAGCTTTTGGATATAAATATAAATCTCCAAATACTAGTGGTGGATGCTTTGTGAGGCAGTAAAAATTGCTGCATACAGTGCATCATGAATGGAAACACAGGCCATAATTCCAACAGGACAGCGCCAGTCAGGGACCTTCAGATTTCCTCCTACTTGCCTCTGACAATCATCTAGGAGAAGCCTAAAGCAACGGGATGGATATAAAAGCATGTTTTTTTTTATAAAGAATAAGCATCTTGGTATTTTTGGGGTGTGTTTTTTTCTTTTTTTCCTACGTCTTTTAAAACACTTTTTGTCACTTTGACAAGTGACTTTAGAAGGAATCAATAAGTAATGCTTGGACTCAATGGTCTCCTTTCTTTGATTCGAATCTTCTGGCCTATTTCCAGTTTAAATAAACATTTTTCATACACCTACTAACTTTTTCAAAGACCCTTAAGAGGATATTCAGTCACAGAGCAGTGAATGGTTACATGCAATTGTCCACCAAAACCTTCTTCAGGAAGATCTAACCTTCCTGAACCCTATAAGATTTTCACATGCCCAGAATATTTTCCTCAGTGTCAGTTTTCCCCATCAGCAGCTCTGCATTCTCTTTATGAGAACACTGAATTTTTTGACCTTGACAGGATATACCAAAAAAATATTGTTTGATTCGTCCCTGCAAGAATACTAAAAGGTACAGGCAGCATATGTTAACATGAACAATATGGGTTTGTTACTGATCCTGAAAATTGTCTGGTATATTGCAAATTAGAAAAAGTCCAAAGAGTAGTGAGACTAAAACCTGGTTGCTTCCTTTTTTAAAAATAATGTTCTTATGACATGTTTCCTGAAAAACTGGGATCCAGCCACTACACTGGGCATTTAGAGTCATAGTCAGCTACACGAGGTTGAGTACCATTGAAGAAAACACCTTCTTCCCAGTGGCTGCTTTGCACAGTGGGAGACTGAACCCACTAAACTAGACCTAACTGTCATGCCAAGCAATTTCAGTGGCAACCCTAAAAAAACCAAACCTAAACAAAACAAAAACCCACTACACATCTTCTGAAGGTGTAAACACTGCAGGAATTTTCAAGGGAAAAAAAAATCCCATGATTAAAGACTAGGCACAAGAAAATTGGATACAGAAGAAAGACACAAAATGTGGGGGTTTTGTTAAAGGCTTTAAAATGTTCCCCATTGCACAAATATTTCTATTCTCTCTATTTAAAAAAATTCTTTATTTTACAAAAAAATTGCTGTCTTTGAAATTAGCATTTTTCAAGTCAGAATAGTAGATTTTAGTGGTTTCAACTATGACTGGAAGCAGACTGATACAGTTCATAAAATCACTTAATAATTCTTCACTGTCTCACATTGCACAAAATAAACTAGTTACAGTAGAGAGTACAGCAAGTTTGATAGGTTAAGAAGAGGGCCATGAGATAATACCTGGATGTTATATGTTATTTCGTTTAGAGATAGGATTAAAAAAATATTAGTCATGTCTAAACACTGAAATTAAGTTTCCACAGGACAGAACAGTGTATAAGTTAAAGTCTATCCTGAAAGCATTTCTAGTTCATGGGGGGAAAAAAAAATACATTCAGGTTTCTATTTCACTATAACAGTGACTGGATAAACAGAAGGAAAAAATATCTGGTGTCAGCATAAAATTTTTAGAAAAAAACCACAAGCAACTGCTAAGCTTTGTGTCTGAACTTTGTTATCGACCAAAAAGAAGTTTTTGAAACCTTCAATTAAAAGGGAAACCATTGCTCAGGATTACAGGAAGAGATTATTTTCCTCAGTTTGGAGAGAATTAGATTTGGGAGCTGATCAGTCTGTGTAAAGTGAAGGGACATGATCAAAATATGAAGTAAACTGTCTTTATAATTTGGAGGCCGTCACTGAGACCATGTGGACTTGGGGACAGCTTGATATGACATGCTTTCCCTTTACCTATCCTGAGGAAGGTTTATTGGCAATTCTCTCAAACTCTAGCTACAAAGCATGAGATTGCTATCTTAGATGCACAAGGTAATACACAAATAACTCCCGTCTGTCCCTAACATTTCCTAACATGCCAAATACCAGGGATCACTGATTGCAATGGAAATGCGCCGTGAAGTGGAACAAGGTGTTTAAAACAAGCAATTTCTTTTCATTACACTGACCTCTACAAATGGCCTCATATCTTCATTAGCAGCTCAGACAAGGTAGAAAGCTAGTTTTGCTTTGGAAGAGAAAATAAACTATCATCTTACACTCTCTCAGTGCCAATAGGAAATTCGGTCTCTTGGTTCATGGTTAGATATGCAAAATGGGCACAGACCCCAACATATTAGGCATGGTGGCACCACTAACCAAATCAAAGGGTAGAATGGTGCCTGAATGTGCTCATGTGTTTGAGCTGTGGGTTTTTTATAATAAAGTTAAATGCACCTGAAATCTTTTTCAAAGGTAACACCTAACCCTTGCTAGTAATAATTCTTTTCAATCACTCTTTTCTAATGAAAGCAGTAGTCCCATAACAGATAAAATGTCAGCTGTGCTCATGACAATGTCTGACAGCCAGGACTCCATCGGAAAGTGTAGCACTTTTTTTTTCTGGCCTAATTAATTGCAGAATGGAATCTTCACCCTCTTTGCCCATGTGTTTTGGAATATGGAAGATATGCTTTTGACCACTTCTGCAGAAGACTGAATGGATCTTAGATCTTCCAGTTCCTAGGTGTATTCTGCAGACATTATGCTGCCATATAGAAACTGGAATCTGATTTTTAATAAAAAGCCCACAGAGGATCAGCACTTGGGACAAATTAAGGGAAAAAAACCCAATCCCAAATCCCTAAGTACTATGATTTACATGCATATTTATATATATTTAAAAGCATAAGATGAAAAAGCATTAACATATAATATTCTTTTTCTTACTATTTTTTCTCCACTCATCTTATTAAAAAATTGACCTATTAGACAGTATTGACAAAGATGGTGATATATCATAATTACTCCTGATACACACTTTTTAATGACAAAAAAGTAACTATTTTCCTTTCGAAGCTAGTCACTGTGTATTATGATAAAAAAGCATTTTATAAGATTCTATTTGCCAAATTTTATTAAAAACAAGAGAATGTTCTAAATAGTCTCACTTTCTGCAAGCAAAATGGAAAAAGTACTCCAAAAAAATAAAATAAAACAAACACTCCCTAGTCTCCTTCAAAATGCACCAACAAATCTCCGACACGTGTGAAATGTGTATTCCAGCACAACATAATCATGGTTCTCACTTGCACTTTGTAACCAAGGCAAAAGAACCACAGGGAAATTATACTCCCTGTTTAGAAGTTTATTTCTCTATAATAATAAATATTAGTTCAGGAATTCTTTAAAAAATATGAAATACAGTTTAAAACAAATCAGTTAATAAAAATTTTTGGCTGGTGGAAATTCGTATAGCTCCACTGGAGACAAAGGAACCTATTTATATTAGCTGCAGATTTCGTTATGATTTGATATTCAGGGAGCTCAGTGATGACAGAGCTGTAAGGCAAACAGTGAAACAGATGAGAGAAAGGGGGAAGTAAGGAATGTAAAGGCATGCAGAATACATATTCATGCTGGTAAGGCATATCATCTGTCCCTCCAGAAATCCCAGTGAGCACTGAGAGGCCACATGGCCATTGGAAACACCTAACATACCTGCTGAGAACTCACTCAATCTCATTATAGTCCTTCCTGAGCTTTGTCTGCCTCTCTCATTCCAAGTCACAGAGTGGGACAATTATCTAAGCATATAACGGCGCAGGACCTCAGTCTCGCTTTGGGCCCTGTCAGCTGATTCGGTTCAGACCACAGCAATTAAAGTAATCATGAATTAAATATTGGGCTGGAGGTAAGCCTTAATTCTCTGAGTTTCTGCTTTATCATGCCTGGAATTTTTATGCAAATTAGTCTTCTGAAAAAGCAATACCTGCTAATCCAGAGAAAAATGTGTGCAGCACTCTTCCTGTTGAAAAAAAAATTAATATCCTCATGCTTGTAAGAGATTACTTAAAATGTTGCAAATACTGATATGAAAGCACTCTGTTCAAAATCCATTCATATGCTTTACAGTATGTTTTTCTTTCCATTTACTGCAATGAGATGGTAGGATAGGACTTAACACACTAAGGGAAATTTCAGCGTGCCTACAGATGTCAAGGGCAAGTAATCATGTCAGCTCTGCTCACAGCTGGAGCTGGCAGATGAGGCTTATTAGTACATCCCAGCTGTACATTAATGCTCCTGAATGCAGCTCAGAATGGAAACCATTTTATGACTACTGATATAAAGCAGGTATGCTACTCTATGCCAGAGCATATAATGTTTTCCAATGATCATTCCATGCACCTTTGAGTCCCACATAACTCAGTCAGCATACTCCTACCTTAATTTAACACTCCAAGTAGCATCTTTAGTATCAATTACTTGGTTTAGATTGGGAATCCACAGTTGTTGATTGTCACAGCTGTTATTTTCATGGATGAGTATACTTTATTCTTCAAATATGTTTTTGAAGATTCATAGTTCATATGTTATAAAAAACTAAAATATACTATTAAATCTTATTTTAAAAATTAAAGTTTTTTGCATTCAAGTTAGTTACTAAGTGGAGATGTCATACCTAGTATTACATGTTGCTAGGGAGGAAATCTTTCTCCTGTGAGTTCAATACAGCTAAGAACTTCCATTCTTGAGTATAAGTATCACTATTTCAGAACCACTAGGCTTTATCTAACACAAATCAGGCTTATACTTGTTTCTGTGTTTGGGGAACACAAACTGCCAAAAAATTGTGCAACTGAGCAAAACCATTTGCTCTCCATAGTTTCTTTGTGAACAAAAGAACCGGTTTGGCAGACAAAATCCTGCTGGTGGTTCTTCTCCTGGTGGAAGTCACAGCAGGTTGACACAGAATCTGCCTGCAGCTGTACTTCATAAGAATCTATGATTATAGCTATTTCCATCATGGAAATAGTACACTCACAGGTGTAAAATTAAGAATGTCATACAAACTTTTAGAACAAGATCAGACATTGTAACACTCCTAAAAATCCAGGGTGTACTTGTGTTTATTGTCTTCTTCTCAACCTCTCACTGATATTATAAAGAACCTTCAGTAATTTACTTCTCATTTGAAATTGCCTCCATGTAGCTCTTACCCTAGCAGCCTCATGCATTCAAGCCTGATGCACAGAGACATTATTAAAGTCAAAATCATAAAGCAGAAGTAAATAAAAACTCTGCAATTAAATTTTTTAATTAATTGTTGAAGACTTTTATTTTTGTTCACTTACCAATTCTTAAGCTCAAACTTTTCTGTTTCCATAGGTTGTGTGGGTGGACCTGCATTTTTAAAAAAAATCCTATATACTTTTTCTAGGCCACTATGTCAATAGTTTAAAATCAAACCCCTCTGCTCTTTTGAAGCTGTTGTCAAGGACTGGAGTACATTAAAAGGCTTTGCAACCTCTCTCACCCACTCTGCACTCTAGGTGTTTAACTAGCTCTCAGATGTGTTGAAATTCATGTTTTACATCATGCTGGGATCAGATGGATGTAAGCTTTACTATATTGAAGCTCCAGTTCTTGCCCTAGATCCTTGTCTGATCTATAAGAGCCAATCCAACACACCTGAGCCAAGTACCTTCTTGATTCTTACCTTGTGACATCGTTTCCTGGCTTGACCTTGGACCTGTCACATCCCTGAAAACATTTCTGGTCACTTTGGACTGTGGCTGAGCCTGGTTATCATCACTGGACTTGCTCTTCTTCCCCTGTTTGTGTGCTGTTAAAAGGCATCAGTTTTGCCTTGTCATGTGGCTTGCCTTCTCTTTCTTGTTTTTGCTGCAACTTGGCATCCAATATATGGATAAAAATTTAAATCTGAGGTGGTTTTAGCTACTCATTGGGAAAAGTAAAGCATTGCTTTGGGTTCCTTCTGAAAATAAAATAAAAAACTGAAAAACTCATTCAAATAACATCACAGATTCAGAACATCTGATCTGCAAAAGATAAATTGTGTTATTTTTGTTCCAGTCAAAATTGATGGATGGCAACTCACCTTTTGACTGACTGACCATCACTTGTATAATCAATAATACACATGAATAATGGTGATTTGAGGGCTTAAACTAAAACACACAGAAAAATAGCAAAGTGCCTTTGTATTTCTCAGGAATTTATCTCACAATAATGATTTGTACATTTGAAAAACTCTAGGTTATCCAATAAATTATGCAGATATAAGTTACATCACCAAAACTAATAACCATTGTTCATGTCCACAGTCTTATTTTACAGACAGAGATAAAAAATGCTGTTAATAAATATAATTGTTAACAGGAAAAAAAAAAAAAGAAATTAATGCATATAAAAAAAAAATTTCCTAGTAATTTTTATTCCCAGTATACTTTTGTCTATGCCAGCGGCACTCACACATTACTCACACAAACGCAATAAAAAATGGAAATTTTGAATATGTCTCATAATTTCAGCATATAACTACTGAGGATTTTTCCATTGCAGAGTTCTGTACTGGAGAGATTGCTAATAAGAATATAGACTCTCTAAAGAACAGCAGTGCAAGATAGTATAATAACAATGAAAAGTATGCAATTAAAATTTTCATTCTATAAATTCTTTTAATGAAATTCTCAAAGAACTACAAATGGTGTTAATGATCTTAGGAGTTTTTCCAACCTAAACAATTCAATGAGTCTATGAAACAAAAATATATTATGTCTGACAATACCTCCTTGTGTTAAAAAACTTTATGATCCTGTTAGCAAAGACAGAAATGATGTATTAAGTTGACTAATTTACTGTATTTTCTGTAAATAGGTAATGATCTCATTTTTTAAAAAAAAAAGAAAATATAAACACTTTTAAAAATACATTTGAGGAAACTGTTCTCACAAACTCCATAACTAACATTACAGGTTCAAAGGTTTTTAGGATATTTATATTTGTGTTTAAACTTCTTTATATTTTCAGTCATGAAGTTTATTTATCTCTAGTAGAGGCAGAAGCCTTCTTATATATACTTTCATAAAGTGTGAAAGATTTTACATCAGCAGTGAAGTAGATAGATTTTTGTTCACACTGAATTGTGAAAGGGTTGAGTGGAAAAAAATGCTTCTTTTAAATAACCTATTCTTTTAAAGGTATTGAAATAAAAACTACAGAAAAAAAACCATAAGAATATTTCATTTTTACATTATTCTAATTTTGTGGACCCACAGACAATAAATGAATTATTTCCTTAAGTCCTCCCAAAGAGTGTCTGAGACAGTTTGTTGTCTAGAACTCAAATAAATTTTGAAGTTTCATATTCATCTTCTTTTTGGACTTCTATCACTATCATATTGTTTGCCTCTCAACTAATACCTCTTTTACCATCAGCAATAAAACACAGCTTCAAAACCTGGACTCCTATGGCTCTTGGCAGCATTTTTAAAAGATTAATTTAAGAAAATGGGAAACAAAAGAGCAGCTGGAAAAAATCAACCAACCCCTTCCTCACCCTTAAAATTAAGGGGGAGATTTAAAAAAACTCATATATTTTGGAAGAAAATTATGTTTAATTTGTATGAACTGCATATTCGTTTGAAGTAGTCTGTTAAAGCCTTTACTGTGCTCTGAGTGTTCAAGGTGAGTGTAAATATTAATATGTTGTGATGACTGTTTTATGGCTTTTTCTTGATTTTAATAATAAGTTTTTCAATATAACATTTTTGTTGTGATATTAATATTTAAAGAGCATTTTAAATTAAATGTAATGGAGCTAATTATGAGAGAAAAAGCATTGCCTAAATCTGCTCTTTAAAAAGAAGACATACACTAGGAATTATATATTTCTTCCCTATGCATTTTTTGATAAATTTTACCAGCTTGAAAACTAAAAACATTTAGATAGAAAGGCTTTTAAAGTTACTTTCTTCTGCCAGATTCAGAACATGTGCCTCAGATAATAAATAAAATGTGTTTGGTACATTAATTCAATTTCTCATACTATTGTAAAATGTCCCTGTTAATGACATGGGAAGAGCTCTTTTGTCATATTAAATAGATAGAGACAGATGGATAGACAGACAGATGGACAGATAGATGGATGGATAGATAGATAGATAGATAGACAGATAGATAGATAGATATATACATATATACATACATACAGACATACTTAAATGTAATGTATTTTTCCAGTAACACTCTGTTCTTAACTGTGAAGAACAGAACTTCCAGATACTTTATTCTGCTATCTTGAACTTGCCTCTTATAAGGTCCATTATATATTATAAAATCTGTGAATGATGTAATGCATTTCTTCAAATTAAAGAATTTTACCCAGCTTAGCCAATAAAACAAAATATGTCTGCCAATTTCTCCATTAAAACCTTGCTGATAAGTCTTACTTAAATTATATCAAACTTCAAATTTTCTAAAATGATTCCAAACCATGGCTATGCATAGAAATAGAAATAACTAATAAAATGTAAGTTTGAAATAACACAATGGTTGAATTCAAGAGATCACTGTAATATTCCAAACAATTACTTATTATTTTTGAAACCTCAAACCTCAATTTCCAAATGAGTTGCAACATTTTCCGTAACCATGGTCATAATTCTAAGTGCTGCTCCTTCCAGAGAACCCAGAAACTTAAGCTAATTACTTAGCAAGTAAGAAGTTTTAACCCAAGCATAGAGGAGCAGATGCTATGCTCATTTTGTTATGTCCTATTATGCCTGTAAGAACCCATAGTGCTGAAGATGTATGAGATGGCTTTCATTTTCCAGATGATTAGTCTTGCTAAGGGCCACAAAAAAAAAAAAGAACTTTTATACTTTCTATATTTCTGCATTTGTATGAGTTGACTTGGTTTTGGAAGGAAGGAGAAGCCACATCATGAGTGCTAAAATTTGTCTATAAAAAGCATCCCACCGGAATTCTTAGCAAAGTCTTTATGTCAAGGACATGACATTTTAAAAACAACGTTTCTTTCTGAAGCTTGGGAAAGTTCAGATTAACTTGATATTAAAAACTAATCACCATTTCAAAATAGAATTGATCTAATTGAAATGAGAGGCCTATTCCCTTCACACTATCCTTTAATCGGAATTATTCCCTAGAATTTTGAAGATCACTACACTTGTCATTTTTAGCAGTGTGAGTAAGGGAATTACTTGAAACCTAAGTGCAAACTGACCTATTTGACAAATTCAGAAATCCTTGCAATCTGTAACTAAATTGATGGTGAGGCAAGGTACAGAATATTTAATAAGTTAATAAGATTACATTTGTGGATTCAATTACCAATGGATTAAAATACAGATATTTTCACTTCTGAGAATTACTGGCAGACAGTATTATATGGTCATTGTGTTTTTAACTAAAGCTGTTAGAGAACATTTTGATAGGAACACCTCTGGAAAAAAAGTGTGTTTTCCTAGGAAGAGTGAGCAGGTTTCATTTTATAAATGCTTTTAAAATCTAACCAAAAAAGCTGCCTAAAAGTGAGGGCCTGCAGGCATAGTCATTTAGCTAAGTTGGTTTAATACCACGGTATATATGTCCCAGCTTTTGAGAAAGATATTTGCTAGAAAACCAGTGATCCAAGAGTTCCAGGCAATTAAAAAAATGTTAGGATATGCTCTTATCATTTAAGTTAAGAAAATAATTCTTGCAAAATGGAAATGTGAATAAGAGAACAGCTATTACTTACAGTCAAATAGTCAAAGTAGACCAGATTTCTACCTGAAATAATTCAGAAAAAAACAGTAACATACCATAAAAATAAGTAAAGGATAAGAAGGAAGGTTATATACTGAAACTCAAACTACAGAAATATAAACCAAATTAAATCTGGTCTGAAAATAGAAATCTGACTGAGAATCTGTGTCAAACTGTCTCACAGCTATTGATATTAGAAAATTATAAACACTTCTAAATCAATAAGGCATGAATGCTACCGTGCACAAACCCAGAAAATTAAGAGCTATAACAAGCAAGATTAATTTATAAACTAAAAATCAGAGAGGATTTTACAAGCATGTGACAGTCCTTTTAGTACATTAATTTGAAAATCTGATAACTGCCAGAGTTTATATGTTCCTTCAACCTTTCAATGAATAAAGGTTTAGCTCACCAACCTGTTGTATGGCATGAACTCATAGCATGGATTAAATGATAGTAAGGTTTGCTTTGTCTTTGAAGGAGTGATAGTGACAGCATTACACTGAAAAATACTACAGTTCTCCAGATTTTAACATTGACAAATACAGCATACTTTTTCATGCTTTGCTACCAATAAAGCACAGTACAGTGCACTGCACTGTCAATTTATTTTTGCAAATATTGAGAATATTCTTTCTCAATATTGAGAATATTCTTTCTCTTAACAGACTTCTTATACATGGATTTTTTTCTGGCCCTTAGGTGTTTTATGTATCTATTGCAATGAATATTAGAAAAATAAAATTTATCTGTCTTTTAATCTTTACTCTAGAAAAATTCAGAAACAAAAGCTAATGTAAATTAGAAAAACTAATCAGCTAATTAGTTATCTGTGGAATATAATTTCATAATAAATTATCTCATTCTGAGATTCCCATCAAGATCTATCAAGGCTTCAGGAGGTATTCATATTTTGAAGATTTTTATGTAATTTCTGTTCACATAATCAAATTTAGCAATGAGGTAATTAACTTTAAGGTTATGCACTGTTTTAAATTAGAGCATACTATCATGCAGCAATTATACAATATATTTTGATCTGGATTAGGCTTAAAGCAACTATTTCTGAAAATGTGATGTGAGAGTTTCAATTTTATTAGATTTGTAAATACTTCAGATGTTGATAGATATGATGGTTTGACCTGTTCACAAAATATTATACCACGAGAACTTAAGACAGGGGGTGAAAGAAAGTGCAATCTTAACAGTGAATTTTCACAGAAGGCATTACATTGAATAAACTACACTAACAAACAACTGTTCTTAAAATTTGTACATCCCACACAGCTAAATGGGTCATTCTTTAGATTGATGTTGCCTGTGTCATCATCCTTTATGCCACTTCTGTGTATAATTTTAAAGAAATCTGAATATCTTCTCCAGAAGAGCTGGACATGACTAATGTGGATCATTATACTTCTCTTTCTTTCTCTTATCTCCCTAGAGAAGTGTGGCTGTCATAAGACATCTCCCAGTTGGATGAGCTGGTATTTTTTTCTCTCTTGCATTTTAAGCATGCACACTACCATTTTTATGTGCTAACATTTGTGTAATGTATAAATGTGCTGTACAACAAAACCAAATCTTCAGGTTTGAAAGCCATCTTATCCTAGCCTACTTAATTTGTCAAAGGAAGTACTAGCACCACAGACTGCAATCTTTCATTAGTACATTGACCTCCTGTGAGTAGTCACTAGCAAAAATGAAGGTAAATGAAACCATTTTATATCTTAATAAGAAGCACAAAAAAAAATTAGAAAACTGATATTAAATTAAATGTTATAAATTGTTTCCAAAATAACAAGCTTTTGTCACTATTTTAGTTTTCACTTAAAAATACAAAGTTTTTATTGGTTATTTAAAACTATATATTATCTGATTATCTATTCATAAATTCCGAGCTGAACAATGTGAAAATTATTTGCATCAGGACAATCATACCTGCTCTAAAAGACAAAGAGAGAAACAGAAGAATAATCATAAATAGCTAAATAAAGGCAAGACCAAAATTTGAATGAACAAGTATGAACAACAGATTTGCATTGCTCATTGTGAGACAAAATATGGAAAACGATAAAGATGACAAAAGCATTAAATGGATTTTGACACCTATAATTCAGAGCTAAGCAACATGCAGACAAATATCTGCAGGATTTAAAACTCCCAGTCAGAGTAATGTTCCATGGCTCTGGGAACATAAATAGTTGAATCAGGCTACATATTACAGCTGAATTACAGAGATGACCAAGACAGAGACCCCAACCACCAACCACAAAGCCATTAAGTTTGTTCATGGTAGAATAAATTAACCATCAAACTGAACTCGGAAAAAAACGTGAATTACTAATACTAATATATAAGAGATGAATCTTGAGAATTTACACTCTACTGTGGGATTTTATGTTTTCTCTCTAGATATTCCAGACAACATGAAATAACAAAAAGTCTTTTAAAGCACTGCTTTAAACTAGGTAAAAGTTGTACAGATATAATAGAGGTTCAAATAGTTTAAGATTTATTAAAAAAAAACAAACCAACAACCAGAAGTAAGAAAACTCCCCTTGCTAAATTATTTTTGTATAACTCTTCTAGCAAGCCAAATTTCAAATAATTTAACTACTTCTTTATTTACGTCTACTAACATAGTTGAAGTTATAGAAGCAAGATGTTATGTACAGAGCTTTATCAGAACCATGTAATTTGAGACCAGTTTTGTCTCCCAATACTGTAAACTAGCCCAACCACTAAAGCAAAATTTCATTGTACTGACATTTTCTGGAAGGCACATAGCTGAGACAGATGACCCAACCTGACAGAAGGGATAATTCTTACCATGTGCTGTCATATTTAGCATAAAGGTGGGAGGAGAAGGAAGGAGGGGGACATTCAAAAAGATGACATTTATCTTCCCAAATCACCATTACACTTGATGGAGCCCTGCTTTCCTGGAAATGGCTGAACACCTGCCTGTCCATAGGAACTGATAAATGAACTTCTTGTTTTGCTTTGTTTGTATGAGTGGCTTTTGCTTTACCTGTTAAACTATCTTTGTTCCAATCCCGTTTTCTCATTTTTACTCCTCTGATTCTCTCCTCCATCCCACTGCAGAGCAAAGGGAGTGTTAAACCATGACATGAGCGGAGCAATTTCTTAGATTATCTTTATGAAAGTATCTTTTCCCTTCTGGCAGTTCTCTGAGTAAACAAAGTCCTATGAGGAAAAGTGCCTGCAGATGGGAGGCTCTAGTGACTGTTGGTAGAATGCCTTATTTACCCCTCTCAGTCACGGGGGCAGGCTGAAGGAGATCCCTACCCAACATCCCTTAGGTTACTCTTCCCTGTTATCTTGACCTTGAGACTCAAAACTGGCAAATCTCCTGGCATAAACCTTATAGTAGCACACACGCATGATACAAAAAAGTCCCTGAGTAAAACATCTGCCTGATATTTGCTACACTTACAAATAAAATTCCGTTTTCCACTTAATGAATAATTTTATGAAGGAAAAAAAAAGCTGCCAGAAATATTCATAAAGAGTAAAAGCATAAAAGCCTTAGAAGTGCAAGAAGTAAACTACAGAATTTTATGTAGCTTGCTGTAAGCAAAGACAAACTTGATATTTATGCTGAATATTTCCAGGGGAATAAAAATATCTGAAACCCCACAGAGAAATTATAGAATGTGTCTCTCTCTCTTCAGTAAGTAATGAATATATAAATTGTTGAGCACACAGGTAAATACTTTGGGGAAAGCTGTTCTCTCCACATGGAATATTGTCCTAAATTGGAAGTGCCCTGGAGCAGGGTTATTTTTTTATCAGGTTATTGTATTTTCTGTTTAAAACACCAGTTGCATGTAGCTTATTTTAATAGTAATAAAGTTTGTTTTTTTTACTTTCTTTGCAAAGCTCTTTGAAATCTGTTGATGAAAAGTACTATAGGAAAGCCAGATGCTATTATCGTTATTATTTTACATGTAATTTAAATGAGAGGAGTTCACAAGGAATTATATGTTGTAATATATTAACAGTTAGAAGCAGAAAAATGAGGAACTTTGCAGGGAATTCTACTCCACATCTACAGAGAATTATTAGAGGAGAGGAGAGGAGAGGAGAAGGAGAAGGGAAATAAGTAAGCAACCCCTAGTGATTTTTCCACACTACTTAAGAAACTAAGGGGTCTCTCAGGGAATTATTTGTCTGCATATATGATAAGATAAATTTTGTAAATTAAGTAAGCATTATGGTACACAGGTCACTTTTAATTAGTTCATGTGAACACACTTCTGTTGTAACCATTTCAGGAGGGATCTAAAGAAAGAGATCATTAAAAATACAAAATTATTTGGCAAATTCTATTTAAACAAGATGCAATCAGTGTAACTTCGAAATTTATAACCAAGAGATTTATAAAAAAAAAAACCAAAAAAAACTTAACCAGATGCAGCACCTTTCTTTTTTCCTTTTTTTTTTTTTTAACTTCACTGGCACGATTTATTTCTGTGAAAGAACAGATGTTTCTTCTATTACCTCAGATAAGATTTGCTGAGAAGTGTTAAAAAGTGATGGTTATAGTAATAGCAAAAATATTAAAGGAATGGTCAACAATCAACCACAGTGAAAGACAATGGCAAGTATAGATAGCAATTTTCTCTATTCAGAAATCCAATGGCTGGAGCAAGAGTATGGAAAAGTATTACAGAGGTGCCTAACAGGAAAGAGCTGAATAGCAATTTCAATTTAGTAAATTGTGGGCAAAGCAAGTTCATGCTTCCGAGTGTTAGCAACAAGCCTCAGGTTTTAAGAAAATAAATAAATATAACATACTGCAGAAATGACCAAGTTGTCTGGACTTGTTTGATCTCTTAGCTCGATTTTATGCGTATTTCCAAATAATTTAAGAAAATTGTGCTGTAGTGCCAACTTTCTCTATTATGGGTTTGCAATTGTCTAATTTGGTCTACTTGCTATGGTAAAAAGGTCAGACCTATTGCTTGTGCTGTGATTTTGAGATTTTAAAGGCATATTATTGTCTAAATTCCTGCCTTTGGTTTAGTTTATTTCTTTTGCAACTGTAGGGTTCTCAGCCTAAAATAACGCACACTCTATAAAGATAAAATGAAAATGATCTTACAGGTTTACATAATCTTAGTACCTTAGTGTAAATAAACCAAAGGTGAATACAGTGTGTAATTTGTTAGCAAGTGTAGGTTGAAAAGTATAACCACAACCCTGAGCAACAATCCTCAAGAATGAGAAGCATAAAACTTCCTGTCAAAGCAGTAGATGTCTCTGTAAAAAAAAAATAGGGGTGCTGACAACGTGCCAAAACAGCATGTGAGTAGGCTGGGACTTATATCAGATAAAGGAATATAGGCCAGAAAGTCAGTGCAAAGCAGTTTTAGTTGGATCAAAAGAAATTGCCTCAAGTTGTGCCAGAGTAGATTTAGATTAGATATTAGGCTAATTTCTTCATGGAAAGGATTGTTAAGCTTTGGAACAAGCTGCCCAGAGATGAGGTGGAGTCACCATCCCTGTAGGTGTTTAAAATCTGTGTTGCTGTGTTGCTTAGAGAAATGGTTTAATGGTGTATTTGGCAGTATGATTTTAATGGTTGGACTTGAGAATCTACAGGTCCTTTCCAACCTAAATTGTTTTATGATTTTATTCTGTACAATGGCTTCTCTATCACAGTAACAGAGAAGATCCTGTTTAAATAGACTGACAGTATTTACCTGAATGATCAAGTAAAGACAGTTCCAAGACACAATCTAATCCTGATTGATGGTCAGCTTAACACTTAGCTCAGTCAAGAAAATTAGCAACATAAATCACTGGGTTCAGTCTCAGGTAAGTAAATCGGAAATCTATCATCAAAATAATACAGTTATAAGGAGGTTTTGAATTAACTACACCATATAACAGTCTTCAAAAATTAAGATGTAGTTTTTGTCCTAAAGACTTTATGTTTCATTTCAAGGCAAAGACATTTCCCCTTCTTCTGTGTAGATTACCTTCCTTAGTCTAGTGTTTCAGATAAGTCATAAATTTGATTTTTAATTTTTTTTCCATACCGATTACAAGTCTTTGAATTAACTCTCTTCTTGGTTTTATTTCCATCAAATTTATTTATGGTGTCTGTTTATTCTTTAGTAATGACAAAGCTGTGATAAGGCTTTGACTGCACACAAAGTCAAATATATAGTTGAAACATAGTCTGAATCATTTCCAGCTGAATGATTTCTTCAATGTGTGATTCCATTGCACTGCAGATCCTGGCATGCTCATCAATCAGCCGCTGTTTGAAGTTACCATTCCCCTGGGAAAAGGAAAATATCATATGAAATTGTTTGAGTGAGCTGTTCTGTCTGTCTCTGTGCTTTCACAAGCAGTCAATCTGGGAGTGGTAATGTTGGGAATCAGAACACAATGCTCTATTAAGACAAAAAAAAAAACTAGTCTGAGATGCAATGAGATGATTAGGTCAAATAGGCAGAAACAGAGTATGCATTTAAAAATAATGCATATTTTTTCCTGGCACATTATCTTCCTTATTTAGTATCATTGGATTTTTCACAGTTATGAGTGATCACAATCACAGATTTAATTTGGTGAAGTAGCTACGATAAATGGTTTGTATCTTCCATTCAACCATTCATAATTGCTACATCTATATAAAAGAGCATTCTAGAAGTTGAAAAGTCAGGCAAAGAAGAGCAATCTGAAAATTAAAATTAATTTTGTAGACTTATTTCAAAATTTCAAACATTTATATGTATTTTATGATATTGTCATATTTTTCTCTACCCTCTGCTTCATTTTGTAGAAAATAAACATTGCTTGCATGCACCGGATAATGCAATAATATTTTATATTTTCATTTAAAATATTTTTGCTCAAAGTATAGTTTTAGGGTTTACTTACTGGACACTATTTCAACACTGTTCTTATTGCAGATTATCAATTATCTCCCAGGGTGTTTTGAACTAGTCTAAGCACTACGGTATTACAACTTTTTAAGATATGTTTGGTAGATGAAGGAGCAGCATAATTTCATTTCATAGCTGGAGATCCAAAATAGAGGAAGATTGCTACATTTTGTGAAGGAGGCAGCTGGAACCTCTTATGACTAAGCAATTTTCATTATGCAGCATGTGATATGTTCAAGGCACATGTCCCTTTGTTTTTAATTGCTACTGTGAATATACAGCATTTTCAGCAATTTGTTGTCAAAGATCTCACATTTGACAATTGTTAAAAATGGGTGACCATTTTCAAAAATTGTTTTTTGGTTGCTCACTTCATATTTCACGAACTGTCATGCACATCAAATGAGAATTTGTCCCAATTTCCTTTTAAACACTGTATAAGTAGAGTATCCTTTTATCAGGAGAGGACTTTAGTCATTGCATACTTCCCAGGTTCTTAGGGACAGTGGCAACTGCAACCTCCAACACTGTTTTCTTGCTTTATCTACATCTGTCCTATGCAATGAAATAAATGCAAAAATATTGTTCCACTTTTAAAAAAACTTTTCATCATTTTATTAACACCCAAAGTACCTTATAATCTCACATTTTTCAAACTTTGAGTTTTCCCATATGTTCTTATGCAGTTTCTAACTTTAGATCTATCTTTTTTAACAATATTTCATTAAGATACCATCCTATTACATTGAGTGTTACCAAGTGAACAGGTAAATAACAGTAATATTATCTACTATGTGAATATTATAGAAGCATTTTGCCATTCTGTTTCTCACCTACATCTGATAAGTAAAATAATTTTAAAACAAATGGCATATTTCAAGGTACTTTGTTCCATCCCTAGAATTTTTTTCATTTATGTTTATAAAAATTTTTAAACATTTAATTGAAATCAAATTCCATATTATTTCACTGGTGAACAGAAAGATATAAGCATTGCTTTTCTTTCTTTTCTCTTCCAAGGGTTTTTTGGAATGTGTGGAACAAAACATGGAAATTCAAAGAGAGGAAAAGCACTGTAATCATATCTTGAATGACTCAACTGAAAGACTTGGGTGATTAGCACAGACTAAGCTAATATTGCTCATTTCTTATATCAATATGCAGCTCACTCAGGACAAAGAACAGCCTTGGGACAGAAAAAAGTGATTGCAGAAAAGCCCATAAAAATAATCCTCAAGCTGTATTACACGGTCATTTTAAGTAAATAAATCTCTCAAAAACTCTCTTTTTAATCTATAACCTCAGAAGTTTGTTGTGAGCTGTGTTCATTTGTAAAACTAGCAATTTCTGTATCAGAAAAAGAAGTAATACACAAACATAAGCTACAGAAACTTTGATATATCTTGTTTATTTTACACAAATGTTTTTAAAAGACAGACTTGATGGAGAGAACTTAAAAAATCAAATTTCTATAGAAATTTATCTGTAAGAATTGAGCTGCATGTGGTGTCAGTAACACAAAGTGCTTAATTTCCAAACTGATATACTTTAAGTCAGTCAAATATCCATCAAAACACTTATATCTGCTCCAATAAAACACACATTCTAACTTTTGTGTGTATTCATTAAGTTGAATATTTGTGTTATTCCCTAAACCAATTTTTTTTTCACTCAGTCTGAATTGTGAAATTAAGAAATATAATTTAATATTAAAATTGAAACAGAAACATAATGTAATATTAAAAAATAGATGATTCACCATTTATAAATAGAGAAAAATCAGGAAAAGTTTGATTTCCTAGCTCCTTGGAATGGCAGGTAGTCAAGAAGGATGAGATAGTTTTGTTTGTTCAAAAGAGATTATATGTAAATCACATCAGAAAAGTGAAGGTCAAGCTGCCCAGTGTTTGGCAGAAGTAGAGAATGAAACCAATAATTTTGTTACAATAAAGCTAAAAAAAAAGGAAAACAAACAAACAAAAAAAACCCCAGAAATATAATTTTTTAAAATGTATTTGTAGGAGAAAATTTTGTGATAATGATAAATTTGACTTAGTCATTACTTCAGAAAAAATAGGCAAGAAGGAAAATATGCCTGAAAGTTAAGAAAGTTAAAAGTTGATGAAGTTTTATTAAGTTGAGAAAATATAACTTCTTCTACCAAAATATATGAGTATTTTTATTGCTTCTTTTGTTTTCCATAACATAGTTTACCTTTGCACTAGCTGTCAGAGCTTTTCAACATTTTAGAGTGCACAATGCAGCACACCCTGAGCTAGAATATTTATTTTTACTAAGGTTTCATTTGTAAAAAAGTTTTAAAAAAGGAAGATGTAGAAAGAAAAAGAGGTGCATTATTTAACAGATACTTCATGCACAATTTATGTGGTAAAACTCAAAAATTATAGAAAATAATATATGATATGGAAATGATATTATGACTTTAAAGCAGTTTTCTGAAATAACCAGCTATTTGTTTTACTTTATTTTACTTGGCTGAAGTAGAGTATGTTCCATGACTAATGTAAATACAAAACATGTACTGCAGGAGATATTGCAATTGGAAGGTTTGCTATAAATTCTAATATGGTTATGATAAGAAGCCTGGTTATGACCAGACTTTTTTATCTGATATTTTACTTTTCCCTGTTGACTGTTGTGCTGCTGTTATAATAGCTGTCTCTCAACTCCTGATTACACAATAACTTCCATTGCCATATGTTACAAACTGTGCAGACATCCTTCAGGTGAAAATACCAGTTTGTCCTATATCTCCAGTTACAGTTCAGCTGGAATCATGCTTTTTTATTGTGCCAGAAGAAATAATTCCTAGATTTGGAAGAAAGATTACAGTTATATTTCAGGTTTCAATAAACAGCAATTTGGAGTGGGGCTTCCTTCAGTACCCAAGAATGTGGTTGGCATTTTACTCATCACTTCATCATCTCTAGATTCAGAATAGCCCCTCATTTACTCCCAAAACATTACATTGTTCTGCTGTTTGTCATAGTATTTAATTCTCTATATCCTATACTGAATCTCAGAATAACCTTACCTTATTTTGTTATTTCTAATGTCTCATCTTACTATCAATTTATTATTTCTTGTAATCGGTATGAAATTTAAAAAAAAAAAAAACAAACTAGGTGATGACACTATTTATAATTAGCAAAGGAAATGGCATAATTTCAACCACTCTAACTGTTGCTAACAGTTTGTGACCACTGCAAAATATTAACTTTCTAGTCACTGCAGGCATGTTACTTAGGAAGCGCAAAAAACAACAGTTCTTGTTCATTTTGGTTACATATAATTAAAAAATTATGGACAATTTATGCCTCATTCACAATCAATTTCTTCCATGTAGGTCAAATTACTATTTCTGGAACCAGAAATCCTAAAACTATTTTAATGTCATACTTAGTAGCTAAATTCATGTCTAGGAAAATATTATTGATTTTTTTTTTTTCAAGGGTGGTCTTAAATATTTAACAGCAGTACTGTATGAACAATATCATGTGGGTCTTTTTGGTTTATATGTTCAGATTTTTTGTGCTCAAAACAAGGAAATAGTTATTAGAATCCACTAGAGGACCCTATCTAAACATCAAGGAATGGTTTTAATGAGCTCTAAACACAAATTTTATTGTAAGAGATGGTAGAGGGTCTATCCAGATAGAGTAAACAAGATGTGCATATATAAAGAAAATCTTTTGTCCTTCAGGAGAAATTTCCTTTAAGATAGTGATAAAAGTATATTTTTGCTTATTTTACTTTTTTTCTTATCTGATCAATTACAAATGGGTGAATAACCAAGAAATAACCCTTGTATCTATTTTTTTTTAATGATTAATGAAGGTAATTATAAGTTACCACAATCCATTGCATATACTTTTTTTCCATAAAGAACTGTTTGCCAGTAATTGAAGAATATGAGATTTGCAGTTTTTGCTGAATGTTGGTATCTGTTTTCCTATTTAGTAACAAATTTTGGACCTTGCAGAAAGGAAAACATAATAATATGTATGAATCCTCAACCACACAGAATGTGATATCTAAACACCAGCACTTTATAAAATAGCCCTTTTACATTTGGAAAAATAGAATCAAAGCCACAGAGCAGAAAGCAAGCCATGGTCACCACTATAGTGTCCTTCAAGAGTTGATTCTTCCTAGAGAGAAGGGTCATTTATTAATTTAGCATCTCACTTTGGTTCCAGATGGGAGAACATAAAGACAAATGAATGAATTAACATATTATAAGTAGCAGCTACTGTAGCAGAGCACTGTTGTCATTCACTATGCATGGGTATGGGCATGGAATGGATGGTTCTATACTGATATATTCCTAATAATAGCGGGTTCAAAATTCATGCAAAAATTTTAAACAGATCTTATGGTGAGTGTCTGCTGTAAATGTCACCACAGCATGTGCCTGGGAAAACAACTGTGAGAAAACACAGACAAGTACTCCTAACATTCACAGAAAGATTCCATTAGAGGGGTGAGTTTCTAAATGAATCAGAGGTATTCGATTCCATAAGGAATAACATTATGAATAGCAAATAGAAAATTAACTAGTATTTTGAAGCTTCAAATAGATTCAGGTTTTAAGGATTTTTTTAACTATCAATGAATCAACTCAAAACAACATATTTTGGTTTTTTTACATAGTTTGTATTTTTTTCAAACCTCCTCTAATACAGAACTTGTCTGTGTTCCTTTTTATATAGCATAGATGTTGTTAGAGTAGCTTAATCAATTTTATGCCAAAACTTATCTAGGCTTTACTAATGCCTTCAACTGGAGTATTGCATGTTCTTTGTTCTCTCAGAGCCTTGGTATGAAGGGTTGGAATGACAGCATACAATTTCATACTTACAGCTCAGTCTTTTAATCAGTTGTACTTCAGAACTGTACAAGTAACATAAAATTTTCTGCTGTTTTAAAACATCACAAATGCATATGAAGATAATTACTTGCACAGCTATTCAGCAGTTTTAGTATCTTCTCTGCAGAATGCTTTCTTGTCATAGCATAGTCCTGTCAAAGTTTAATGCTTCGAATTCAAGTATATCATTTTAATCTAATGCACAGAACAGCTAATATTTCAAACATTGTGATGTGTGCACTGAGACAGAAATGTGTAGCTTGTTTAACAAACCATCTAGACTGACTAGGCTCTGTGCAATTATTTGACAACTTAAGTGAAAACTCTTAAATTTGTGTTATGATTTTTTGTTGTAGGTGTTTGGGTTTGTTTCTTTTTTTCTTTTTTTTTAATTAAACAAGGTGAACTAATTCAACAATACTCATCTTGGCTAAGGAAAATGCATAGTCATGCACCCAAACAATAATGAATGTTAAGAGAGAAGGGTTTGAGGCATGGTTTTCTCTTCTCTTTGCTTTCTAAAATAGCCATTTTAATAGGAATGAATTTTAGCATTCAACCTGATAACCTCTGATTACAATATTGATTTTCTGTAAAATCTTAGAGTCTGATCACAGAGGGCAATCCTTTCCATGATTCTGATTATGAATGTCTAGCTCAAAACATTACTTTTTGATAGGAATTCCCTGCCTTTACAGAACAAATGTAATCTGCCTTGTTTTTACCCCTTAAGACTTATATCTACAGAAACAAATATTAGCTGACAGACATATTATGTGTCAAGAAAGTATTTAACAACTTTAGTGCCTCTACTCATTACAGTATAAGTTTCCTTTCCTAAGCCCACATCTCAGTAATGGATAGAAAAAATGTAATAGATGTTTTTCTTGTACCAGACACAAAATAAGAATTTCAATAGAGCTGAAAATTCCCTCCTTGTTAGCTCTTATCTTTCCCCTTTTTACACTGCAACTGATTGTACAGATATAAGGAAAAAAATCAAACATTACAACCACCGTCTCCTCAAGTGACAGCCCTGAGAGCTGTTAGTTTTCTCTTCTTCTGAGTTGCAGTATTTCGTATTGATTGACGTACAGACAAGCATGTCAAAACCTAGCACGTACATGGGCTAAATTCATGATGTTTTCCACCTTTTGCTTGTTGTCAGTTTGATCTGTACTGAAAGGACCATAGAAGCCACTTATCCTTCTATTTGCCAAAGGGCATCTGTGCTGTTCGTTTACTTGGCCTTGCAGAGATAAATTCAACTTGCTACAACTAATAAAACAGCTGTTTTCTGGACATCATTTGTAGAAATAAATGTAAGTTACATCACTGTGCTATCCATGTATAGCTGGTAATATTGATCTAATATATAAGGCACTTTTCAGACAACTGACATAATCAGTATGTAAAGATTATCTTTTCAGACAGATTCCTCTTAATATATTTTGAAATCACTTAGAGGCAGACTCAAGAGGCAAAGTGGATTTCATGCAGGCTTTTACCAATTGTTTTTCTTCTATGACTGAGAATGAAAAAAAATATAGCAAAAAAACACTTCAATAATATTACTGAGCTTATGTTCCATAGCAGCATATGAAAGCATTGAATGCATTTTCTTTTTTAAGAATGAGAAGTCCATATGTTCTTTGTCACATGGAAGGAAACAAATGGAATGGGAAAAAAAGATAACAGTTTATTGCTGTGAAATCTCAAAATTATGGCTTTCAAGAAAATAAAAAAATAACAGCATAGAGGCTGTACTATACATGGTGGAACAAATCCAGCACTAGATTTTGGGGAGTGATTTTCTTTAACAAAGTAGGTAGATGTTTCTTGTAAATTTTGACTTAAGTACTTCATGGAGTATAAAAAGTCTGAAAAACACCACTACAGTATTTTAAGTATTACCTCAATTTAAATGTTTCTTATTTAACTTTTCATATTGCATAAGTGATTTTGAAGGGAAATAAGACATATTTCATTCAGAAAGCATTGAAACAGAATACTACAGTACCACTTCTCATTCCTCAGCTAAAAAAAATTTTGTATAAAATCTCCATAGTGTTAAAAGCACATTTTTCTTTGCACTGATCTATGATATTATTTATACAACAAGGGCTGTACACAAAGGAAGCTAAAACACATTTCACATCTCTAGCACTTCAAAAAAATGCTACTAAAATATAGCATTAACTTTAGTACATCTTGATTTTACTATCACCTTAAAAACACACTTCAGAGGTGTCCATCTTTTAATCTTCAGACAAATAACTCAACAAGAAAGTTTCCACATCAACTGGTATTTAGAAATTAAATTTTCCAGTTAAGCAACAACATGAACCAGAGAACTTCTCTTGACAGTGTCAAAAAGCAGAATCATAGAATTATCTAATTTGGAAAGAAAGTTTATGGTCTTCAAGTCCAACCATTAAACTAACACTGTCAAGCTCACCACTAAACAATTTTTACTTTTTTTAAGTAACACATCTACATGTCTTTTATAATCCTACAGGGATGACGACTCCACCACTTCCCTAAGTAGCCCATTCCAATGCATGACAACCCTTTCAGTGAAAGACATTTTTATCACAATATCCAAACTAAACCTACCCTGGAGAACTCAAGACCTTTATCTCTCATCCTGTCACTTTTACTTGGCAGAAGGGAGCAACACCCACCTCACTACAACCTTCTTTCAGGCAGCTGCAGAGAGTGATAAGGTCTCTCCTGAACTTCCTTTTTTTTTCCAGGCTAAACTCCAGCTCCCTCAGCTCCTTCTCATAACACTTGTGGTCCAGACCCTTCATCAGCTTTATTGCCATTCTCTGCACCCTCTCCAAAACCTCAGCATCATTCTAGGGGCACAAAACTGAACCCAAGATTTGATGTGCGGTCTCACAATTCTGGGAACAATCACTGTCCTGGTCCTTCTGGCCAAACTATTTCAGACACAAGCCAGGAAGCCATTGTCATTCTTGGCCACACGGTCACATGCTGACTCAGGTTCAGCTGACTGTCAGCCAACACCTGCAAGTCCTTTTCCACCAGGCAGCTTTCCAGCCACTCTTCTCCAAGCCTGTAGTGTTGCATGCAGGTCTTGTGACCCAAGTACAGGACCTGGCAATTGAGCCTTCTACACCTGACGGTGGCCCATTGATAAAATCACCAATTGTGAAATCCTGTTCCTTCAAAACAAGAACTTGCTGCAACTGAAACATTCAGCTTGCACCAGAATGGGAATTTGTAAATGCATAGGAGGGTCTCGTGAAGAGAGGAATTCAATATTTCTCTTAGAGAAAATGTGCATGTTCAACTCTTTTAACTCATCAGGCATTTATATACATACTTCTAGAAATATCACTTTTTTCACCAAGAAGGAATTTTAAAATTCTTTTTATGACTTTGACACTTAATTCATTAATGTTATTTAAATGCAAATTTTATATGTGCAAGACGATTACTGAAGCTTGGTTTTATTCCAAGTTATTCCACTGGGCCGTAATGTATGCTTTAAGACCAGTCTATTTAGACAGTTTTAGGATCTATGTAATCACACTGAATAATTCCAATTCTATTTGTTTCCTTTGAGGTTTCTCAAACACTTTGATGCATTCTACTTTTCTATCTTATCCTTCAAAGTCACAATGAATTCCCATTAGAGGCATTGTAAAAATATATCCTCAGGGTTATGATTTATTCCTAGGCAGATTGACTAAAACTTAGTTTTCTTCTTTTCCTATCTTACTATTATGCAATGGGGATTTCAAAATTCTAAGTCTCATTGGCTTAGTTTCCAAGGGTATTTAGGAGCTAACAGATCAAAATACCCAATTTTTAAGCACTTGTCCCAGGGATGGAATCATGAAGATCCCTATATGATTCATTAGTGAAGTTAGATATCTTAAAATGTTCTCCATAAAAATGTGCATATAGGATATTTGCAATATAGGGATCTATACCCACATTAAGTTCCTTTTTCTCTATTTTAAGAAGACACAGTCTGTGATTCTCATTTGTCCTGTGCCATCAAAACTATTCCATCTTGCTCGTTCTGGATGCCAGGATGAACATATTTGATATGTATTGAAAATGTTTTTATTTTACATATAGTAACATGTATCAGTCACCCAGTAAGGGCAGGCTGCTAGATTTTAATCTTGTGATAAGTGTCTTCAAGAAAGGCATGAGAAAGACTAAAAGCTGTATTTTCAAATGTTTTCCTCAGCATTTCATTGACTGACTTTCCTTTGGCTCACAGATGCTCTGTTTATCTTTATGCTGGTGAACAGAATGGACGAGGACTAACATGTGCATGACTAAATTGTCATTCTTCCCTCACACCCACCTCATCCACACTGTTTGGCAGGAGCACCAGGAATACTCTCAGCTCTCTTCAAAAACTTTGCTCTTCTCCAGACTACTTGGCACAGCCTGGGAAGGCATTAGCTAACATGAACCTAACTAGCAGGGATTATTTTAATGGTTAAAGACTCATCATGTACCCAACTACATGCCCTGAGCACCAAGTTTACTAGTGTGACCTGTATGATCTAGGATGAAAATGCAAGACCTCCTGATTCTCAGGGGAAGGTATTACCCAACTAGGAAGAGTTGCCTCTTATTTTCACCACAGCCTGGCAAGTTTACTCCTAGAATCAGAGGCAGGTGGTCTCTGGTTGGTGTGACCCTTCACACCACTCACCTTTACCTAGGAAATAGATGTGAAGCTGATTTGCTGTAAAGAAGAGCCAAAAAAAAAATACAATCAAGCAAGCAGCCAAAACAACTCAGCTTTCTCACATTTTAGATAAATGATGGAATGCAAAAGAGAAATTTCAAACCATGTTTGACTAAAAGCCTTGATGAGAAATAATCTGAGAAATACTGATTTTATGAATCCTAACGAGGCATGGGCAAGAGAAGTAAATCAAGTTATCGGGTTACAACTGACAAATTTTTAGCCATATTCAAAGCAGGAAAGTCAGTGCAGCAGATAAGACTTTCACCATCATAGGTCTGTGCAAACACCTATTTTCCAGTGATCATAATTTTGTCCATAACTTCAGCTTAATATAAACAAGGCCCACCTTCCTTATTTCAGATTAATCTGCACTTAAAGCAGATCTGATGAAGCCTTCTGCTATATGAACACACCCAAGTAGGAGAAGGATAAATGTGCATACTACTTGTGCTCTAATGCCATAGTTCAGGAAAAACTATCAGTTCAGGAAGAAGTTCAGGTGTCTGGGAAGAGTGAGTCACATATAAATAATGTGTATATAAGTAATGAGTCACAAAATGAACTGTCTCTGATTGTCTTATAACATGAATAACTTTGATCTGGAAGGCAGCTACTCTTTTCAGGTGCAGACAGGGCAAAGAAAACATTAGACACTGTGGAAAAAGTTATGTAGAGAGTGTTCTAAAAAGCTGCACAGTGCATGCTCCATTTCAGGAAGATACCTATAAGGGGGAAAAAATGTAGGAAACATAATACAGAGATTGCTGGTCAAAATGTGAAATATTATGTGCATTGAAAAACCTCTGAATTAACATTTACCAAAAAGCCCACTGTGATTAGAGTAAAATGCTAAGGGAAACATGCATGTAATACATATTTATGACCTTAGTGAGAACCGGCTCTATTAACTCGAGTACAGATGGTCCGACATTTCCGAGGGAAATATTTTCATTGAAAAGCATTTCACTGAGTCTGATTGCTTTGATTGACTCATCTCAGGTTTGACTACATTTTGCCAAATCAAAGGCAAATCCTCTAGTCTTGCCAGGCTGCTCCAGAGCAATCAATTTACTGCTGCCAAGTTTGGCAGATCTGGGACCGATCACCAAGAATGATTCCAGAGCAGGGAATCTGAAAGTTTTGATTGTCAAAAGCTGGGACAGGTTCACACAGCTTATTTGTTCTGGGTCAGTCAACATGATGAATCTGCCCTGGAAGCAGTTGGCTGGTGTTCCCAGTTCTGGCATGGATTGTCTGACAACTGAACAATTACCAAGATCCTGTAGCTTGCTTGCTAGTGTACACACACCGTGGGGCTGATGATTTTACTAAAACCTCCATTCTGAGAGTCAGAGAGGCACAGTGCCAAAAAGCTCTGAAGGGCTCAGGCGACTCTTAGTCATTGCTAGCTCTATGTAAAAAAGCCAGGACCTAAAAGCCCTTATGGGCTTCTCCATTCTACATTTCAAGTTTGTCTGCATGATGAAGCATACTGAAGACTTCCAGAGCTGCTTAACAATGTTATTTGTCAATTCCTCTAGTCAATATTATCCAGTGTCTTAGGCTCAAGTGCAGCATTTTTGGAAATTCTTCTTTCATAGATAGCTATATGTACATATATATATATAGATATATTTATATATATTTACATATACATGTATATATGTGACTATATATAGACACACAGATATGGATGTCTATATATGCACATGCAAAGGCCTACCTGGAAAAAAGATATTTTGTGTTTGTGTTTTTGTGTGTGTTTGTGTTTGAATTTAATTCCAGGAAGCAAGTCAGTCCAAGGGATCCAGTGATCAAGAAACCATTAAAAAACATAATATCCACAAATGTCACACTTGTTAAGAGAACTTAATGAATGCAGTAAAACACACCAAATAGTCTGTTCTATATAGCAATAGCGACACTGCTATACAGAGGATTTCTTTATTTGTAAGAAAGGTAAAAGACACAAAAGTAAAGAAAGCAATCCTGAATAAGAACCATGTTTTCCTTGTTGTTCTCCACTACATAAGTCTGCCAGGCCCATTCTCTATTTTAAAAATAGTTTTAATTGCTTTTTTCCCCCCTTTTATTATTTTATTCCTGCATATTTTATTCTTGATTTCAAATCAAATTTTAAAGGAATAATTGTCTGTCTTTTTGGTCACTTATCTCTGTTCACTGTCTTGCCAGGGTAGTCCATTTCTTAATTTAGCTTAATCAGCATGAATCCAGCTGTGAACTATAAAACAATTAAGGAAAACCATCCAAAATTCATTTCCATGTCTTTCTATCACTTGTCTAAATGGGCTTTTCTGAAGTACTTTCAGGCTTTTTACATCAAGCCTTGTGTTTCATTTATGGAAAAATACAGATCTAGTTATTAACACAATTATGCTGATGGATAATAGAAGAGCAAACAGGATTAATAAATTAATGAATATCAGATGACTCAGCAGGTTGGTGCAAAGCCAAACAAACTGAAAACCCTTTCTTTGATCTGGGTATGAGATCATTCTTTGGTAAGTGCCAAAGGTACAGCATCTTTTGCATCTCAAGGTTTGGTCTCAAAAAATGTGTAATGTTAATACAAAATGCAAAGTACTGCAAGGAAAACAACACTGAAAAATAGAGATGGTATCCTTCTGGGCTTGTGGGGTAGGAAAGAAAGGATGTCAAAGTTTATCAAGAAATTATAAAAATTCATTGGTGGAATATATGTGAGGTGGTGGGATAACTTGGAAATAAAAAAGGTAGGGATAAAAAAAAAAATCTTAACTGTTGTGGAATGTCTTGCTTTAGATAGAAATGGCATAGGAAATATGTATTTCCCATTTAAAACAATGGTAGAAGAATGATTTGAGAGAAATGAGGAATCTTCTAAAAAGTTTGGCAAGGCTAATTTAGTCTTGAATTATAATATTTTGCCTTCTCTAAAATGAATTTAATAAATGAACATTTTAAAAATGTGAAAAGTATCCACATTACTGAAACTACTTCAGACTTAAGGGCAAAAATAATCAGTAGACTACTATGTGTGCTCATACATTCTATGACAGTCCTATCTGTATGTTGCAGTGTCAAGTGCACCAAAATGGCATCATGGAAGTACACAAATGGCTTAGCTGATCTCATCTGGACTTGTGAAAGAAAAGTTTCTACAGGCCTGACCTGTGGTAGCAGATTGCAAAATTTAAAAGAGACTGAGCCTAAATATCAACAGCTACATAAAACTTTAGCTGCACATCTGAAGTTGGAGCCAATATGTCTAAATTTTTAAAATGGTCAGAAAGTTAATTGTTTGTACACTAAAGTTTTTTTTCATTACTTCTTGCCTTAGTGGTGAAAATAATAGCTGTTTTGGATCTTATGTCAGTTCAGGAGACAGGTGCCAGCCAAATGGCAGAGTATTTAGGAAAACTGGAAGAAGATCACATGCTGTGCAGGAGCATGAAGATTGTTTGATAAGTTTCCATAAAAGTGAGCTGACAGCAAGGTTAAAGTGAACGGGGAAAACCTCACCTGGCTGATATCTGGGAAAGAAACAATCAGTTTGACATTTCACATTATCAAAATGAAAGTCAAGTGTTCCTTTTTAAAGGCATTACAGCCTGTACTGGGATCACTCTAACTCGTTCTGGACTGAAGAAATAATTTTCTTCCTATGGTGAACATGACAGATGAAGAGTTTTCAAATTACACTAAATATAGTAAAGAACTATTGCTGCAAGTGTGCTGTATCCTGCCTTGCTGTATGATGATGTTCAAAGAGTGATCTAAGTGTTAAGCTATTATCTAAGTGTTAAGCTATCCATTTCTGATTGTTTTTCTTTTTTTAAATTTTAAATATTCTATCACAGCCTTATTAGCATCTCATTACTAAGTTAGCTAAGGAAAGGACAAAGAAGGAAAATTAGATGCAACATTATAGAGCATATTTTCACCTTGATGAGCAAGTGAAACTCATTAGGGGTTACTGAAAGTCATACTCATGCTTCAGAGGAATAATGCCCTCAAGGTATTTTGCAATTATTAAAATGTTAAAGCAACAATATTGATATTTTATATAAAAGAGGAAATTGTCAGTAACAAGTAGGAATATATGCAAGGCAAAGTCTATACAGATAAGAGAAATATAATTACACTCTTAAGCAATTTTTTTTTAATTATGGAGAGAGAAAGGAATTGCAAGAATAAGATAACAGCGTAATTTGAAAGCTAAAATTGTTGAATGCATACATAAATTATTAAGTTTCTTCCCTGCTATGCAGGAGACTTCTGATTATTGTCTTATATTTCTTTTTGGAGGGGAAGGAGGACATAGGTTTTGAGGCAAATAGCTGAGAGCTGACTGAACACCAAACAAAATGCATATGTGATCTGAGCAGGTACAAACTGAACACTGGGGAATCTAAAGAGTAATGCTGTAGGGTTTCAATCAAGAAAGGCACAGCCCCCATTTGCCATGTGTGTGCTTCTGTGCTCTTCTGGAAGAGACAGAATGTGCAGTGTATGGCAGGATCAGCCCCAGCTCCCATCACTCACATACGTATACACACAAAGTATGGAAAAGTTGTTTCCTTTACATTTGTGGTTCACTGACTTGGATTATGAAGCTGCTTCTAGGTTGCTAGTGACACATTGACTCAAACACCAAAAATATCATCAAGATCAGAAAAGCACTGTCAGCAAAATGGCTTCTTTATCAAAATGCAAAGAAACTGTTTCCCACTTGCTATCTCTAGCCCAGCCTTGTAGAGGAACTGAAATCACCCTTATCAGCCTAAATTCATGAAACAGGTAAGTTCCAAAAAGCATTCAGAAATATACATCAGCACTCTGGTGAACTGTATTTTTATTCACACATACTTCTGAAATCTGAAATGTTTGTACAAAGGTTTTCTTAGCTCTAATTTACCAGGAGAACTTTTAGCAGTCATATTTGTAGAGAAAGTAGCATAACCCATTCTGACCTTTCAGGAAAGATTCTTGAAAGAATCAGTACTTATGGGTCAATTGCCATGAGGTACACTGTACTTTTACAATGTCTTCCTAATACATATCTGTTTCCTTTCTGACCTATATATTTCTTTACCAGACACAGGATTGCCCTATAGTCCATTTAGAAGTTTTCTTGTTTGCTACTACATCACGGCTACAATGCTTTTGTAGCAAATGCTGTCTTTTTCATCAAATTCAACTTGAAGACTTAAAGCTTCGAGACTGCAACTGGGAGAGCTCCTCAGCAGCAGCAGTGTGTGATTTAAAGAACAAATTATGTTCCATTCCTCCTGTGAAAATGTTAATGGTCCTTACCTAGAAGCTTGTAATGCCATCAAAAGCAAAGGCTGCTGATAAAAGTTTTGGGGTATTAAAAGTAACAAGCTGGCAGCAGTGGATTCCCTCTGTAATCAAAAAGGAGGAGAATGTCTAGCTGTGTTTGCAGTATTAACATTCTGATGCCCAGTTACATATTTGAATGTTATTTTTGCCAAAGCTGTGCAGTTAGTGCAGCCATCCTTCCACAGAGGGATCTCTAGGAACATTAAAAAATCAGTGTGCAAGAACATGAGGATAAAAATAAGCTAAAATTTTAATTAGTTAAATTTTAATTGTACAAAAGTACCTACAATAACTATACGAATTAGAGTGAACTGAGAAAAATACAGAAGCCAAATGTAATCACCATCATCAGGTATCATATTTTATAATGTCAATGTTCTATGGTTTTAGATAATTCAAATAGAAACAGTGTAAATTCAGCAATAGAAATAAGCCACTGGAAACACTTAAATGTGTAGGTCAAACAGACAAATGCCACTCTGAGTCAGCACACCATCACTCTTGAAAAACAATGTTGCCATCAAACACCATCTCAATAGCTCCAAAAACAAAATCGCTCCCACAGTTTGCAATTCCACTTTCACCTCATTATTTAAACAAGTAAAAATCATGTCATTTGATTGGCAACCCTTCTGTACCTTCAAGAATTTAAAGACTACAGTATTGTACAACATTATAGATTAGTGCTGGGTGCTGCTGGAATAGGGTTCCTCATTCTATCTCCTTGGTTAAAAGCAGAACCAATTAGACATAAGCAAAATTAAGTCACACTCTAAATCAAGTTTTGTAAATGGGAAATACATGCTTGTTCATTCCTTTTGATTTAGTAATCATTTTGATACCAACGTGAATCAACAAAATAACGCTTGATATAGGCAAATAGTTTTCTTCACTAATGTGACCAAAGAAGCCGCTAATGATGTCCACAGGAATAATGCAACTGACCGTGTGTAAAATAGCACTGACAGTAGCAAAGTCTAGAAATAACTGGCTTGATATGAGCTAATTTGTTTGCCAGCTGATTAGCAGAGTTCTATGCTTGCTTTTTTATGTGAGAATCTGTGTGATGCCAAACCTGCATGGTTACCAGCACACTGCACATGGGCAGTCTCTAGTTTTCTCTGGTGCTTCTACAGCCACTTAGAATTGCAATCACATTGCACAGAGGGCAGGCTGAGTGCAAAGAAAGGGCTTAAGAGGATCCAGTACTTAAGTATGGTCTTTCTCAGAGTTCTCTAAGATTTGGGGAGGATGTCTGAATCCAGGATGGGTAATGTCATTAAATAATTTATTTGCACCCACCAATAGCTATTTCAGTGTGCACAGTCATACAGAACAACATGTGAAAAAATTCTGCAAGCAGCCTGCTCCCAAGAAAGTGCATGGCCTTAGGCTCCTGCCTGTCCTCTTCCTACTTCAATGAGATTGTAATCTACTCTTCATGTAAAGATCATTCACTGATCCTTTTCTAGTTCTTTCTCTGGGTGAATGGACTAGGATCCAATGTAAAAATATCTGCATTTCATGAATTGCTCGTTTTATGCAAAATTTGTATTCATCATTAATGGTGACTTAGAGAATATTTATGAATCCTCTATTTTAGAAAGATATCTTTAGCATCCATATTTTTCCACGTCTATATGCACATGTAAAAAAGAAAGCCAAAATCAGGAAGGATTTTTTATTACTATTTATTGGGAAATCTATAGGAGAGTACTATTATATATAAATCATGTAGTTACTATTTTTATGCCAAGCATAAGGTGATAAATGTCAAGTCATTAGTTTGAAAAGTTTAGAGTCAGCTCAATGCTGGCTCTTGGCCTGAGTGTTTTATCTTTTTCTATTTTTATTCTATGGAATATTGACAATTTGTGTCATGCATGGAGTAAGTAAAGGAGAACATAAAAAGAGCTGTCATTTGCAAAACACCTTGTTTTGAGAAGAGGGAATTCAATAATCTTTTTTTGGAAATGGAAAAGTGAACAGAATTTAAAGCCTTCAATGGAAAGGTGAACAGAATTCAAAGCCTAAAATTATAATGGTTAGCACTAGGGAGTAAGTTAGAATATTACTTCTCTCATGCCAGTTGGCATGCAGGGCTCCACTTAGCAGTAAAGAATGTTGCTAATGTGCCTCAAGTGTTTCTAAATTCAAATTAAATACTTCCTCATTCTATGTGTGTGCTGGGACCATCCTTTCATGGCTTGAATAGACCAAACTATGTTACTCTGGCTGCTGTACCCAGCTTGATGTAAGGACAAGAATAACTAGGATAATTTTAGAGGTTGTTTTTGACTTAGGGTTTTTGAGCTTGATAGTTTTACTTTAAGGAAGAACTTACTAGCTGGAAACATGTATGTATTAACAGCAACAGGAACTGCATTTTCAGGATAAGTTAGCAAGTCTTCATGTCCAGAAAGTCACACTGGTTAGTGTGGGATACATTAGAAATAGAAGTAAAGCCTTTGTCTGTTTAGTGATCACTTGAGATCCTTAGTTTTTCATTACAAATTCCTTTTATCCCTGTATATTAATATCTCAGTTTTCTTAAAACTGAAAATACTAATTTTCTCTATTTTGGGCTGGTTGAAAAGCTATGTTTTTCAGAACATACTGAGAACTTCCCACTCAGTGGTACTCCATTTTAAGTACAGAAAAAGATAGACATCCAGAATGACTACTTATCTCTGAAAACCTGGAAATAAATATCTAATATTCCCCCGAATTTTTTTGAGCATTTTCTTTTAAAATAGTTCATAGTCATGAACTAAATTTCAAATCATATGACTTAATTCAATAGACAAATTTTGATCCTCTATCCAGCATCTAAAGTGGACTGCTGCAGCTTGTCTGTGAGAAAGTGTTAGCTCAGAAAAGGCTAGAAACCCTGATTATGCCATTTTGTGGTTGAGTCATGCAGAGAAAGTGTTTTTTTAGTCTTCTGTTCTCCTCTTTGAGTGCATGTAAAGTGGTATGGCAGACAGAAAATAATTTTCCTTTCTGTTTGAATAGTATGTAACATTTTGATTTACCATAAATTTGCACAAAGCATCATCTTTAAAAGCATCTCTGCTCACCTCTGTCACTGCTAAGACTTTTCAGCAGAGGGAGACACTGTGAAAAACTGATCTTGCTTTATTTGCAGTATGGCTTGAAGGTCAATGAAGATATTTTGTCTCATTTGACTAATTGAAATTCCTTTGAACAGCCCAAGTGCAAAAGTTTAACTCATAATTAAATGCTGAGATCACATTTCCTGTGTAAGACACGGTGGGTGGAGAGAAATATGAACAAGAACAAAACGAAAAGAAACAACCAGCTAAAAATACTTTAGAAGAGAAAGAATTTATTTTTGGTCCGTCAATGCCTAAATTATGCAAATATTTTTATTTACTTATTTATTATTTATTATTTATTTCCCTGAATAATATAATTGTATGAATTTAACAGGTCAGTATGAAATTTTGCAACCTGATTGGCTGTTTGATACAGAATTTTTTGGAAAACAAAAGAGGTCCATGAAGGACATAAAAAACTGAGAGTTATATTCCCAAAGGTATTTTTTCATGGTTTCTTTTCTCAGCCTTTACTGAGCATGTATTTATTCAGAGGCAAAGCAGTTCATGAGTAATGCCAGGCACTGTAAGTAAGATTAGCACCATCACCACTCTGCAGACAATTTCTCAAAGGACACAGGAGCACTCAGGGAATCAGCGCAGTGTTATCAGCGTTGCAGTGTGATGCCATTTCCTGTTTCAGCTGTCCCAGTAGCTTCCCAGGTGTGGCAACACCTTCTCCCTTCCCCTCCCCCTTGCCTCCTTGCTAAGTGCTGTCAGTCAATCTTATCATTCCAGCAGGGGCCTCGTGTGATTGGCAAAAGTTCAAAAGATGCCCCTCAGCCCTGGGGTCATTGGGTTAGCCAAGTGTCATTGTCCTCTGAGCCTTCCCCCCCTCCCACCTGGTTGGTGGCACACCTGTCCCTTCCCTCCCCTTGCCCCCAAGCTTAAAAGACACGGAGACCATGCGGTCAGGATTCTGTGGAGCTGTTACAAGATTCAGACATATGTGACTCTGGAATAAACTCTGAATTAAACCCTCTGCAGAATCCCTCTCCTTTTCCTCTTCACCTAGCCTGGAGCCTTTCCATCAGAGGTAAACTGAGTTTCTACCATGCCTGGACTTGTTCCAAGTGCCTGACTGCAACTCCCAGCCAGCCAAGGGTGTTTCTGAGGGGAAATACCACAGCTGCCACCTTTGGCCCAGCAGCAAGGGTCAGACGAGCCCAGGCACGTTCCACCTGGTAACATTGGGATAATATTCCAACAATCAGAAAATCTTTTTGAGAATCTCTCAAAACAAGAACTAGGACATAGTAAAGAAAAAGTGTGGGAATAAACAAATGACAATAAGGAGAGACATAAGGTAAAAGTGACAGACCAATAAGCAAGGATAGAAATGTGGTCCACGTGTACCTCCATATCTATTTCTGCTGTGCATCTAATGTGTCAAGGGACAGAGAAAGCACATGACAATGTGACTGTCTAAGTACATCCTGCTCATAGGACAAAAGTAAATGCTTGAGTCCTCAATATCATCCTAGAAAAAAATATGAAACCAATGAAGTGGCTCTTTGCAAGCCTCTACAAAAATCATCTTCCTGTGCCATTTTCTACTTAATCTTGTTTCATAGAGTTTAATAATCTATTAATATCATCATTTGCTCACTCAAGCTCAAGGGGTAAAGGTATCTACTGTCTCTAAATGTCAGCATCATGTGTCTGCATTTTCCACAGACTTCTATGGCATTAACATTTTCTTTTTACTTTGTCAAACTCCTAGGAAATCACACTTTTAGCATATCATTGTTACTGAAGATAAAAAAGTCAAGTTCTGGGGAGAAATTGGAAGATTAGACTTGCATATGTAATCCTTATTTTCTGCATAGTTATATATGGAATATGAATAATTAAATATGTGATCACATGATTTTATGAACTGCATGAATATAAGATTTTTTCCAGTGATTTCTGTCTCATTTTGTTCAGAAAACTGATATTGCCTAAATGATAAGCATTTGCTTATATTTTGCTTCTGATTTTTAAGCATTTTATTTCTGACTTTCCGTAATATTGTACCTGCAAATGTTTAGTTGATTTGAGTTTATTTTTCATCTTTTTGAGCAGACCATTTTAAAGCCAAATCTTCCTCACTACCATATAACCATTTTTTCTAGAATTATAACTTCACACCATTCTAGTTACCTTCTGTATAGACAGTGGTTTCTAAGCTGGAGGTAAGCAATACTCTCCAGCACAATAAGAAAAAAAAACCACTTCAAAACTCAAAAGACAAATGTCAGTGTCATAGATGCCTGAAAACATCCTGCAAGGAAACTAACTGTCCTCACATATGCACCAACAAATATAATATATAGAATAAGATTATACTCTAGGAAACTTCAGGGTTTTTTTTTAATATGGCAATAAATAGATTTTTGTGATTTATTAGATATAGCACCTATTAATATGATAAAAAATAGGTTTCTTTACTAATCTTGTATTTGCTCATGCCCAACTATCAGAAATATTCTCCATAAAAACCACAATCATCTGTATAGTGGTGATTTTGTGTATTTTAACTTTTTTATTTTTTCTGCCATAATTAGTTAGTCATTTAGACATGAAATGAGTAGGAAAATAAACTTTTCTACCATTGTTACATTAAAAATAAATCACTCTCATAGCCATTTATTTTCCATGGGTTCTGTAGTCAAAAGAATTGAAGTTCATTTGAAAGATAAAGCTTTACAAAATACCCTTCACTGAGGAGCTGTGTCTTTCACTGTCCTATAGGAAATCTGTTTTGATTTGACAGAATAATAAGCCTTTGAAAACTGTGGACTGAAAATACACAGTAGACTTTTTGCTAAGCTCACAAAGTGCCCAACTAAGAAAGGATTCATTGCACATGAATAAGAGCTAAATTAGCTGTGCATTGAAAAGTCTCATTATATGCAAGTCCAGAAGTCCTTGCAGAACTTGGGTCCTGGTAAACTGTTTCTGCACCCTTTGTCACATCCTCTGTAGAGATCACTATTCTGAGGTTGTAAAAGGTCTCTTCAACATTTTTTGGCTATCTGAACTTTGCACATCTTATAGTAAATCTAAAAAATAGTTTTTTGTGGGTTTTTTTTTTTTGAGAGAGAGACTAATTTACTTAGTTTTCTCTCCTCATATCTTTTTTAAAGAGGAACTTTGTTACACAGGGAAGAAGGATTTAGAAGCAGCTGTACCCAGTTCTTTAGCGGGTACAGAATTGTGCTGTGACTTTTGAATATGCGGCAGTCATCCACGAGTTTGAAGAAGAACAGATATGTTTTAATTCTATTTGTGTGGGAAAAGATAGTTGCCATTCCTGTATAAAAGGAAAGATGAAAAAGGTGCATGAAGTAATTAAACAGCCAGGTAACAATGGGTTCCAAAAAATCTCACAAAAATAGCACTCTGTGTGTTGTTTCATACATGTATGTTGCTTCTGTGACAGAATAATGAAAACTGCAAATCTTTAAAATTTTGATGGAATTTTATAGAAAGATTTTAAAGAAAATACACACACATTCTGAAATGTCTCATGTGGTATATGTCCCTGTCATTCTCATAAGAATTACAATGTACAATTATATACAGTATATTTAATACATTGAACAATGTGTAATTATTGTCTTTAAAATATAGAAGCAGAAGAATAAATCTCAGAGTGACATAATGAATGCTACAGAATCAATATGCACTGAAGTAGTAAAATCCTATGGTAGAATTATTATTATTGAGTCATAAAAATATGAAAATTAAAAGAATCTCCTCACCCTGACTGACCTGTAATCTGTTCATTGACAATTTTATATGCAACTTTCATACCTCTGCTGCTAGTATTGAAAAACAATCTTCTAAATTCTTCATACTCTGGAAATAGATTTTTCTAATTTCCAGACTAAATTCTTGACAAGTTGAAAAATATGTTTCCTATATCAACTTTGCTTTAAAAATTTAATGCGCCTTTTTTTCCCCCATGTGTTTAATACTAGATTAATTTTTTTAAAGAAACACTTTTATTCTCTTTTGGTTTTTATTGTTCCTAGTTATACTGCATAAGCTTTTCTACAGTATAAGAATTTGAAGTTAGCTTTGCAATAGTTACTTCAGGTGCAGTTAGCAGCCTAGCAGTAGCTGCACTGAGATGACAGTTGCCTCATTTGCTCTGTTGCTAAAAATGAAATCTATATTTACACTGATTTTTCTCTTTAGATGTCAGAGGAGAGGAATCTGTGCGGAATATGTGAAAGTGGTGTCTTGTCTCTCTCCTGAATAGACTAAGTTGTTTGCACTAGGCTGAAAAGATCTATGAAAAAACTTCAGCTTTGCTCATCCCTTGGGATCTCTTTTAAGCATTAACTTGGCATTTCATAATATAAGAAGTATAACCTCCTTATACAAAGATGACTGTGTACATGTGTATGTGTCTATAAAGCTGGGAAAATATTTCCAAAAGTCAGGAAAAGACCTATTAGACAAGGTTTTATCTCTTTAAGAATCATGGATATAAGACTAGAGAAAAAAACTGGAATGACCTTCTCTCTTAATTTGAACTGATCAAGTAATTTTAAGATTAAAAAATTCAGTCATTGTTTCTCCAGGCTGATATACTGATTTTAATGAGAAAAGCTCTTCATTTTCAATTATATATGAAGCACAAACATATTTTCAAATACATTATTTGATAAGATTTCATGAAAACAAATGCAGTTAAAAACTATCACTTTCATGGGCATAGAAGAGCCAAACCAAGATAATGTTTATGATATATGCTTATCAATGATAGTGAAGTCCTGTCTTACAAATGCTTTATTTTTGCACGTGCGTGTGCCTTTGAACTTATTCACTGATGTGAAGTTCTGGTAAATACAGTAACTTCATAAGGAGGGTAGCTTAATTTCTAGTATTTGGCTGCCACAAACAAGTAAATATGTCTATAACAATCCCCAGAGTGAAATCCACACTGAACTGGTGAAGTTAGTCAGGTTTCACTAAATTTGTATGGAGAAGATTTTTTCTTTCCTCTGGACAGCCAACAATTTACACAATTTTAAGCTGTAACCAATGGGATTAGTTTTCTATCACGTTATTGGCTTCGTTTTCTGTTGTTCACAGGCATCTGCAATTTACACTAAATTATGTTTTAAATAATTTCATGCCAGTTTTACTTGTGAACTAGGTAGCATTGGCTTGCGAGGAGCTTTTATATCCACTAGAGCCATGTGCTTGGAACAAAAGTAATGTGACAGATCTCCTGAAATTTATGAATGCATTATTGCTGGAACATACAATACTTGACTTTTGTACTTTAATATCAATCTTTTGGCAGCATAGCTGCTGCAGATGAAAAAAAGTGCATATCAGCTTTTATTCTTATTCATGTGTTGACCTTAAATTACCCCCTTTCCCAGATGGCCAGTCATCTCTACGTTCTGAAATGCAAACTGGCACCATTAGGCTTGCCATACTATTGCAAACCTGTTCTCCCTGAATTCTGTACCATATGAAGTGTTTTGTGACTATGTGCCAAAAAAAAAAAAAAATTAAAAAAGTAAAGAACAGAGATATTATTTGCTTGACAAAAACAGGAAAAAGAACATGAAATATTATTAACCTAGAGCTTTTCAGGTATTATTCGCTCACTGATTGTTTTATTTAGATTTACTCAAATGCAATAAACTCTATTGTCATAGTGAAACAAGGCTGTGACTTGCATTCTTCTCAGTACAATTCATCAATCATTTTATCAAAATTGAGGCTGACAGAAAAAAACTAACTTGTTCCAAAAAAGAATTCTAGGGCCATCTATCTTGGCCTCCTGGTTTAACATAAATGCTCTAAAATGCTTTAGAGCGGAAAAAGGATCATAGAGCAATTTAGAAAATGACATGGTGAACACATTGTGCCAAAGGGCTTGACAACAGGAGGAAGTGTTTGCCTTCAGCAATATCACTACATTCTTCTCTGGGAAAAAACCCTAATCCACAGTTCAGCCAAGAAGCCTTTTCCACTCACAGAGAGGTAGCAAAATGGACAGAAGTGGAAAGGACTCATGTCATGACCCACTGAGGTGGGGGAGATGTTGATGGTAAGTTCTTATCAGTCTGAACAAAGAAACCAGATTCCATGTCAGGGAGCTCCTCTGCTTTTTTTATGCAGGCACCTAAACTTGAGCAACCAGCCCAATATTTAGACTCAAAAGGGGTTGGCTAACAAGCCCTGAAATTTTACAATACATTTCCACCAGTGGTGCCTAGCAAGCCTTAAATTTTACTGGGTTGAATATGATAGCAGTGCTTTTCCCAGGCAAAGCAAGGGAAGAGACAAATGAAGAGAGAATAGAGAGAAAGAGAAAAAAAATCCCCTGTCCTTAGATCCTATGTTGATCCTGCCATGTGGATATGGTCAGAACCTGGGATAAACAGTGAGAGTGAAAGAGAAAGAGAAAAAAGAGAAAGAGAAGAAAGAAGAAAGATATGGGGGTAAACAATTTCATTTTATAGTTAACCTGGTGAATGACTCTTATGCAAACTAGATTTTTTGTATCATTTCATTCACACATGCACAGAGAAGCTTTCTGAATGAGCCCTCCCTACCCCAGGAATTGAGTTAGAGGGATGGGACAGGATGGAACACTGTTTACTGGTGCACATGGAAGTGTTGGGTTAACAGTTAGACTCAATGATTTTAAACATTTTCTCCAACCAGAATCATTTAACTCTATGATTTATGCTCAAATTATTTCACAGTTTACCTCTTTAGAAGGAAAGTTTAGTGTCCTGAACATTTTTCCTCACCTAGTTCATCTTGGCCCCCGTGTTTGCCATTGGTTAACCAGATTCATTCTCTTTGATCGCATTCAATACACCAGGGAATTTCTTTATCTTGTTTTATTTATGAAATCAACTTTCTCACCCTAAAAATATTCATTACCCCAAAGTGCTTCTCAGTCCATTTATACAGTAAGTCTTCCCTGTCTTCTGTTCAGGTTTTAGTTCTCTTTCCAATTTTTTTTTTGCATTTTCTTTATCAAAAAGCATTTTTTTATCTTAAATCTCCCTACCTAAATAAAAAGAATTATTCTCATTCTTTACCTATGCAGGTACTGATCTCTCTCTGTTGTTTTTATCATAATTTCTTGGTTCCCATTCTATCAAATGAAATAAAAGACATTGTTTCCTTTTGCAATATATATGACAAACAGCTGTACTGATTTTTTTTTAATTCAAGTACATTACTTTTTTACTTGAATATTCTTTTTTTAACTTTTAAATGTTTCTGACTGCTTAGAAGATGACAAATTTGCTGTCCTTGCAAGCGTCTTTCCAGGCAGACTGATCCCAGCAAGGCTTCAAAGTAAAGATTTTTATCAAGAAATTCTCACATCAGAATCTGCCATATTGCAAATTTTTTTCCCTTATTCAGTCTGATCAGGACATTTTCTTTGCTTGTTACACTCCATTCATTTCTGATAAGATTCCCAAAGGAAATGAAAGCAGAAACAATGGATAAAGTAAAACCAACACCTCGAGTTATGAGAGTTGCCCACTGAAAAATGCAACTGAATCCCTTTTTAAAAAGCATTGAATATAAGCATCTCAGTAACCTGATTCAAGACAGAGTATAAAGATGACATTTTCCATAAGCCTGAGAGTGCAGGAACTTCTATCAATTTATGTGCCTCAGCCTGACTGATTAGGACTCACAATTAGTATCTTGTAGGCATTTGTACCTCAGCTATTTATCATTTCTATAGATGTAAGAAGGAATTAAGCAACCCTAGATCAAGTTTTAGATTTCTAGTTTAGGAAGAGATATGTACATCTTCATTCTTTTTATCACTAGCATCAAGATTGAAAGAAATATTTTTTTATAAAAATAATGATACTATTTCTGTTTAATATTGAAATAGTTTGAAATAGTCTAACATTATAAGAGTATAATCCCATTTGAAATACCCTAAACCAACAAATTCTTTCAGAGTTTAACCAAGAAGAAATACCTAGTTTGAAACTCACAAAAATACACTCTGTAACATATATGAGGAAAAGTGCAAATACTAAAAACCCACAGAGATATGTTTTTGATCAGGTCCATTTTCTTTTCAATCAGAGATACACTCTAGTGTGCTGTACTGCATCCCAGGGAGGGAAAAAAAAAAAAAAGCAACCAAATTCATTATTCTGCAAAAAAACCCTGTGTATTCACTTAACTTCATGCTTTCTGATAGTTCATCTAAATTTACCAGGACTGCTCACAGAGCATAAAGTTAAGGTCTGGTACAAATCTTCACAGTATCGAGATAAACATCTGCAACCATGGGCATTCTCTTAAGCTGATTCTGTGTCCTTTGTTTCCCCTCCACTCTGTCAGTGGATGTTTAGTACAGTCACACTGGCCTTTGCTGTGGACAGAAAAAGACTCTTGAGAACAAAATGTTCTTTTATATTTCCCAGGGAGCAAAGACACTGAATTACACATTAATTCAGTTTCTTTTTACACAATCAATGAAAACACCTACCACAAATCATGTGACTGACATTAGATGCAATTAACTTTGAAATTAATTCATTTACACACTTTTACTGGGGTCAAAATTGAAATAACATCATTCAAAATATATTAAGTGTATTCTTCCATCTAATGTAGTTCTGATTCCTAAGATGCACACTTTATCAGACATAGTCTGATAAAATTTTTTTTCTCTCTAAAAATACTGTTAACAATTTAAACCTCAGCAATTTTTGTGAACAAGAAATCTGTTTTCCCTCCTTTTACTCTCTCCAGCCCCTCTTTAAAAAAATCTCAGTGTAGTGCATATAAGGCCTTTGTTTCAGTACAACAACAGACGTATTGATCAATATGCATAGTTGGATCATAAATTACTATTTTGGAAATTACTTATAAAATAGATAATATTAAAAAAGTACTAAATTATTATTTGATGCTTTTAAATTTCAAACACACTTAGAATAAATTTTATATATATATATATAATTATATATAAATTATATAATTATATAATTATATATATAAATTATAAATTATATATTATATAATTTATATATATAATTTATAAATTATATATAATTTATAAATTATAAATATATAAATTTATATATAATTATATTTAATTATAAATATTATATTTTATATATATTTTATATATATAATTATATATATTATATATATAAATATATATATTTATATATAATTATATATATAATTTATAAATTATAAATTATATATAAATTATATAATTATATATATAAATTATATATACATATATATATATATATATATATACATATATATATATATATATATATATATATACATAAATGCTCCCCTGACTCATTCCTGAGGCCTTGCAGCACAGGACTGCATGTGACACAAAGTGATGCAACAGATGCAGAGTTCACTGCAAGAGGCGGTGTCAAACTGACCCCCATCCCCCCTGGAGGAGGTACCTGCACATCCCCTCCTGGCCTAAACATCCCTAAGCCACCAGGTCCTGTGCTTTTGGAGGGACCCCCAGCACAAGGAAACCGGCTGGAGGGGATCATCAGGATGACAGCGGGGTCCACAGAGTGGTGATATTTTCTTTAATCTGTCTCTGTCACTATCTTTCTGTCCCCCCACTTGTTTTTTATTTCTTTTTCTTCATATTTTTCTCTCTCTGACATATTTATTATTAAATAAAATCCATACCATTGACTTTGGCATGTGATCCTCTTTGCACCTTAATTTAGGCAGAGACATTTTTAATATTTTTAAGAACCTGATCATAACACCCTCATAAAAAATTTCTTCTTTGTTTCAAGCTTGATTGTAATTTTTTTTTGCTTAAAACCTTTACCCCCCCCATCCTGTGACTATAAAAATGTCTTTTAAAAACTGTATCCAAAGTTTTAATGAAAATTTGGAGATGTTTCAGCTGAAAAAATCTTGTACAAACCTTTGAAATAATCAAATCATAGTATTTGGGCAGTAATAATCTTCATACCATGCAACTGATTTTCTCACAACAAATATATATTAAATAAAAAGGCTTCAAAAATATATTCATTCTGGAAGTTCATTGAAATTGTGATATTTTTAATTAGTTTACTTCTGCTGGCCTTCTTTTGAGATATGACTGGAAGCTACTAATATATTTTCCAGTATTGTGGAAGAATAAAATATTTACGTAACATTTTTTTTCCATTTTCCTTGTCTAATTGGGATCCTGGGTGAGTGTTTGTGTCAGTCTTTTCCATTGACTCATAGTGCTCAATATACTTGGAGGGTACAGATTGCCATTTCAAAATTAGGGCAATTAATTAAACTCCCATAACCATTTAACTTTTACCATCTCCTCCAAATTCCACTTTCTTCCACTTTTCTTCTTTTGAAAAGAATGATAAACAAGATCAAGGATTAAAGATGAAATTACAAAATGCTGCAGGGTTTTCTTTGTTTGTTTCTTTGTTTGCTTTTCTTTCTTTTTACTTTGCAGGGTTTTACTCCAGTCTTTTGCCACCACTCTACTCCACCTGGAATCACAGCCAGTCTGCTCCTTCTGAAGCAGAGCTCCCTTTCTCTCTCCAAACTCTTGAGAGGGAAGGGAGGAAAATCTCCCTTCAGGAGCAGAGACTTTGACAGTCCCCCCTGAATTCTAGTTCTGAGCAACCTCTTTTTCTTTTTTTCCCTTATAATTTGTTTTTTCCGCAACTGACACTGTTCTTTGCTCTGAACTTGTAACATCCTGTGCATATCTATTTTTATTGACTCAAATCAGGAGACACAATGTAAATCCACATAATCAGCAAGTTCTTTCAAAGTTTAAGCACATAGAGAATGACAACCATCTCAACAGTTGCTTTCAATAGTCCCTTTAAGAGGTAAGGAAAAGCTTGAGGAACTGGGACTCAGTGAGTGTGTTTGTGTTGTATAAAGAGGCCATTTTTTAAAGTTAGCTTTTTTCCCCAGGAAATGAGCACAAGGAGGATATCAAAGTTTGTGTATCACACAGTATATCAAAGTGTTTCGTTCACCACAGATTATCTGCAAATTGTTTCTTCTACAAATGAATGAAGCATCATCACTGAAAAAATCACTTTATTATATTGTCACCATTGAGAAAAATTGTCTGTAAAAACATTGCAGAAATTGTTTCAGAATGCTTCTTTGGAAAATACTTAGTTACAGTCTGAAATAAAAGATTAATTTATTCTCATACATCTGTTTTCTTCCTGCGATTTAAATAGCCTATGGACTAATACAATGCTTCACTTTCAAAAACTGAATCAGTCAGTGTAAAATCAATCTATCACAGCTTTTCTCACTGCAAGGAACAGTGCAGTGAATAATGTTTTCACACGTATTTCATGGATTGTTAGGGCCAAACTCAGGAAATCACAAAACTTTATTCAATTTGTGGAGCAGATGTGCATCAATAAACTAAGTGTTGAGTATTGACACCAGATTTTTTACTGAGACACCGAGAAACAAATATTTGAAGGGGATCTTCCAGCACCTTTTATTAATTTTGGTCTCTGAAATGTCAAATGTTTTTAAATCTCAAAAATCAGATATTATTAGAACACAATCCAGAATGAGCCTTTTAGATGGGGAAAAAACAAAACAAAACAAAAAAAACCAAAAAAACCCACAAAAAATCCCAAATATTAAAAAAAGACAAAAAAACCCAAAAAACCAACTAAACAAAAACCAAAAACCACAATCAATCAAATAAACAGGCAAATCAACCAAAACTACCAGGCTCTAAAAGAGATAGAGTAGGCTTAGGAAACAAAACCAATACCTCACATTAGAGTACAAGAATATCATCTCCTTTCTTGTGTTTTTGCTGTGCAATATTCTCTTTTCCAAGTTTCCTCCCATCTACCACTTATGAGTTTTTCTGGTTTGCAACAAATTCTATAAACTCCTTTTGAGCCTTGTTTCTTTCTATATAAATTTTGTTATCTGTACATAATTAGCTGAAAAAAGTTTAGAATTAATGGCTTAAAACTGCAAAACCTTTCCCTACTACTACACTTTGCTGCTGACTATCAATAAATCAGCTTAGGTGCAAGGACTAGGCCAGGTTAATTAACATCTGGTTTTATTAAGACCTGCTTAGATTTGTCTTTACAGCACATGAATGTATGGAACATTGATGTATTCCAAATCATATTCAATATTATTGACTGCTCCCTGATGCTTGTTAGTATAGAAAGAGTAGAAAGAAATATGTGTTAAAAATGAAATTAAAATAAGAATTAAAAAAAAAAATTAGACATAAAGCTTGCATAAAATTAGATGAATTTGCTTCTCTTGCTCTACTTGTAATTGTAATTTCACGCTGTTTGTTTTTGTGCAGAAGCAATGCCTGTTGGATGATATTAACTTGCATGTAGAAGTGTGAGCAATCAAATCCTATTAATTTCAAAGAGGATTCTTAAAGGGGAATCTTTAGTTGATAGTTTAAATTAATTAAACCTTTTATGACAACACTTGCAAAAATAGATGTTATTAAGACCAAAATGTGTAAGCATAAGGAAAGAGAAAGGAGAGAGCTGATAGCAATGGTCTATTACAGTCTCAGGGCCTTTGCCTTCATCAGATGTTGTCAACTGCAAATTCAATTGAAGAACTAGTCCTCTACCCCAAACTGTACTAGCAACAAAGTATAATTCCACTGCAGAGCAGGAGTAAACCCTCTGGTACCCAAGCCAGTTCATCAGAGGATCTTACACATCCGTGTTGCAAAACCAAGAGTTCCTGCAACACCTCTTCCATCATTCATTTAATTTCTACCAGAGATATAAGTCTACATACATCAGCATAAAGATATAAAAACTTTGCATTATATTGACAGAGCTGAAGGAAATTTTGTTCTGATGATTCTGACTCACTAAAAATTTTGATGGGGATAGAGGGTTTTTTTTGGTTTTTTTAGCAGCTTGTATGGTGTTATGTTGTGCTTTTGTGACCAAAACAGTGTTGATAACACATTAATTTTTTAGCTGCTGCTGCTGAACAGTGCTAGCACAGCCCAAAAGTCTTTTCTGCTTCTCACACTGCCCTGAGAGTGAGTTGGCTGAAGACACACAAGAATTTGCAGAGTACACAACTGGGACAGCTGACCTAAACTGACCAAAAGGATACTCCACAACATATATCATGCTCATCAATAAAACTGCAGGGAAGATGGAGGAACAGGGGTGTTCAGAATTACTGTGGAATCATGCTGAGAAATCTATTTAACTTTTTGGTGTCAAAAGCTCATGACAAGTTTGTGTTTACACTGTTGCACTCTTAAAATCAGTTACGTACTACAAAAATTCCTTGTATTTGGTAAGCATGAGCATTAAAATATGCACCAAACTCTATTACTAAAGTTACTGGAATGGCAACAATTTCAGTTTTTAAAACATCGCAAGTAATATTAAAAAAAAAAAAAAAAAGAGAGGCAAGCAATACCCAGAGATTATTTCACCAGTGCCAGAAGTCACTGTCAAATCATATTATAATAGACTTCAAATGCAAAAATAACTTTGTTCTTTATGCAAGCAGTATATCTAATGATTATTTTCCCTACTGAAATTTTGTACAGGAGGATAATACACGGGTCATTTGATTGTTTGTTACAGGAAATAAGAATGAGGAAAGCAGACCATTACTTATCAGTTCATAGTAGCTCAAATGTTCAAAATTGTTGTCTCAATACTTTTTTGAGAATACTCTTACTTGAGAAAATAGGTGAGCCACATTTTCACTTAAAAGTTCAAATGTCAATTATCTAGTCTTTCAATCAGAATTTGCACAAATTGGACTCGGCATCTTGAGTGATTTGGCTCCTAATGGACTGCAGTATCAGCACAGACGAAGCAGAAGAGTAGCATAGGATTCATGGCCATAATTATTCTTGCAATTTGCTTTACTCCACTAGCCAGAGTGTTAAAAAGCTTAACTTCTAGATATACACAACTCCCTGATTAAAATTTAGTCATCAAGAATATCCTGTAGCAACTGGGAATTGTTTCAAAGATTATTTATCACCCCTGCTAACACATATTATCAGTAGCCCTATATGGTTATGTTTAATTTCCAGCCTTTGAAACGGTTATATTTCTTTATTTTATGCACAAGGAAGACTTCTTCTTCATAGGCAGGAACAAAATCATTCCCTAATCTTTGTACTACCTGCCTGCTTGAGAATTAGTTTTCAAACACAAGGTGTTAAGATTGAATTTTCACACTTACTTACTAAGATATTGTGGTGACAGATTTGTGTCCAACAGCCATCTCTATCTCCATTGGCACTGCCTCTCGCCAGGAACATTCCCTGATAATTATCTCTGTGACCAGGGAGTCCTTGCTGAACTCCCCAGTTGCATCAGGGTCACTTCTTTCAGACCTTCTGTTCAAAGTTAGAATGCATAAGGCTAGAAAAGTTGTGTTGCAAAAGCAAAGCTAAGCTTCACCTTGGATGAATTTCTAGCAATTAAATTATTTCTCCAAAACTCAGCAACATAAATAACACTTTGAGATAATTTTCTTCCTCATTTTTCCTGTTACATTGGACTCAATTTTTGTGAAGTAATGCAAAATCTTTTCAGGATCTTTCTTGTGTTCTGTATTTTCTTACAGTTTTTGTATTGCTCTGGTATGAGTTTTAGTTGGGATTTTTTGTTTAGTTTGTTTTTCTCAGAGGAAAAATTCTGATCTCTAATTTTTGGTTTTAACTTGTTAAATAATCACTTTAGTTTTTAAATGGCTGAATAAATATCACAGCTGCAAATCCAACTCTTAGGAAAATTTCTGGAAAAATTTTTCAGCACTGGCAAAATCATACCCTTCTTCACTTTCAAAATAGCTATTCAGTAATTTATGATATTTTTTTTAAATGACTACCTCATACAGGGAAAGAGAGTTTAATTTTCTTCCTTTTTTTTAAGTAAATGACATTTAAGACAAAGATACAGTAGAAACAGTACTGTCTAAAGTTATGGTCAACTTCAGTTTACTCAGACTGACATCCATACAAGTACTTAATTGATGTCATCATATCCCTCTGGTTATGACCTATTCAGTAGTCAAATTGAGTTTTGACACAGTATCTCTTAAGGCACATTTTCCTATGCCTAATTACTTACACTGCTCGTCTCTGAAACCTTTTTAACTGTTTCAACATCCTTTCTTCAGTGTCATCAGCTGAATTATAGGATTCAAATAAATTAGATATTACACTAGCATGATAACTTTTCTTGCTCCTATTAAATTTTCCCACTTATTTGTAAAACAAGAAAAAAATAGAACAAATAAATTCTCTTTCTCTGCCACAGCACTGCACTAGATATTCATATTAAGAAGATTATCCATCGCCACTTTTTCAAAATTTATCAAAAGATAGACTGCCTTCTTATCCCCATTCAGATCCTCTACTCTATTTATATTTCTGTGACATTACTTCCTTTACAATGGAAAACATACTGTTAGCTTACACACTGCCAGCTCACAGTTAGCAGTTTTTGAGGTGATATCATGAATAAAATATGATGGGGAGGGTGGAGAGCAGTAGCATATATAGTGATTGCAATTTGAACATTTTTAATTTCTTACCAAAATCTCTAGAACCAAGTCATTAGAAATTTGCAGCACAAACTGCAGAAAATCTTTTATTTTACACATCCCATGGCTTTTTGATTAATCTCAGACCTTGGAAATTTTCTGTTAAATGAATATTTACTTTTCCTGTCTTTTATTCCACTCTCAAATAGTTTACTAGTCCAGCACCTCAAACATGAGTCTTTGTTTCTACAGAAATTGAAGATATCTAAACTGATTATTTTTTTTCCCTTGGGGGGAAATAAAAGTGTAATGGGTTAATGATCCATAAAATAATAGTAATAAAAAAGAAATGAAAAAAAAAAAAGCCAATTTCTTCCTCCTTAGCCTGTAATTTTTTCTGATTCTTGGCAGCCAGATTCACACTTTCTTGATTTTGTGATTATGTTGCTTTCTGAATCCACTTGAGTTTTCCTCTGCAGAACTAGCTTCTGTTTCAGGATTTTATTTGAAAAGAACTGACATGAAGCTGTAAAATTTCTCTGTCCTTACCATAGCAGAAAATGTAAAAGACTCACTTTTTCACAAGTGATTTTCAGTATTTGCTGCAGATACCAAATCAGTGTCCGTTCCTACCGAAAGAATATCACGCACAACTAATTTCACATTGAAATAAACTAAAAATTAGATTTCACTGTTGGAACACTGGTGCAGTACACAGATTTGTCTAGGATGATTTCGCAGCCATAAAATAATTTTAAAATTTATGTGCATAATTATGTATTAATGGAATTTTTCTGTGTATGTATCATATATTTAAAATAAGACTTCTCTCGGTCGCTAAGGATCAGTACTGAAACTGAACTTATGAGTAGCATATTCAGCAATCATACAGTGCACTAGGGATTTATCCAGAAATCTCAAAGACAGAAAATAATGATGTTATGGTTTATACACTCTTTCTGTCCATCTGAATATTGAAATATTACATTGTAGACTAGACAAGTGAGTTGAAAAAAAAAAATAATGAGAAGTGTCTACATCATTTCCATAAAATGAGCAAGCTCTTTCCAGTACATTTGATAGTGAAAACTGGTTTTGATTTGTAAATTCTAAGTCAAATTTACCCCCCCAGAAATGAATTTCTACATGTATACCACTAAGCAAGAAAACCTATGTTTTATCACCACAGGAGAGAATGTGCCAGTTTCAGGCTATTATTAATGCTATTCTAGAGTAAATATCTAAAAACCTACAGATAATAACCTCACAAATGCCTTCTTTTTCTCCACTAGCATGGGAGACAAATATGTATAAACTACTATGAAGTAAAGCTCCCTACACTCTGGTGGAATATTTTTTATTATTATTTATTAACTTCTAAAGTAATTTTAAAGTAAGACATCCTATACAGGACGTGGTTTTGCAGATTCACTTTACACAATTAATTCAGAATCTCAGGAGGAAGAAAAATGAAACTGCATATTCTGACTAAGTCAAATATTAATTTCTGGAAGATGATGCCATTTAGCAAAGGAACATGCCTTTAAGAATTTGTTTTACACTTAAGTGTCCTGATGATCACATACCTAAATTTTCAAAGTACCACAGGAAGCTGAGCAATTAGATATCTGTTAGACCTTTCATTTTTTCCTGGATAAGGAATGGAATCCAGTTTTTTCTGTTCCTGACACTCTAAATCAAAGCTATTCTGTAGATGACATTTTTATTACCATCATTCTTAGTTTGTCTTATGACAAACAATTGTGAAACTTTTTTACAAAAAGAAAAAATTCAGCAGGAAGGGCTAAGAAAAACTTGCTAAAAATATCTGCTTGCTCTTGCAGAAGCTTTAGAATTACCACATGAAATGTTGGGAAAACACATACAAAAGTCTTTACTCCATGCCAGCCTTCTGATTTTGGCTGTACTCATATTTTAGATGACCATGTACCTCTGGGAGTAAGATATGGAAATCAGGAGATGAACACTAATAATGTATGCTTTGCTTTTCGCAATGGACACCAAAGTCTACAGAAAGTTACTGCTTAGTTTGGTATTTCTTAGTCCATTTTGCAAAAGAATAAACTCACAAAATGCTTCACACATTCGCACAATCACTTATTGCTGCAATTGGATAGGACTGCTGGAAATCACCCAGTCATCCAATGGCCTGCTCAAGGAAAGCCAAGTACAAAGTTTACTTAGGACATTGTCCAGTTTTGGATGTGTCCAAGGATGGAGACTCCACAACCTCTTTGGACGAAAAATTTCAGTATTTAGCCATTCTAACAGTGGAAAAGAATTCTCTTACATTTAAGCAGAATTTCTTGTATTTCAGCTTGTGGCCAGTTGGGATGGATGAAAGTTTGGCAAGAAAGTTTCACAGATATGTGCACTTGGCAGAAAGATTTCTGAATGTAGAATAGGAAGAAGGAATAGAAATGAAATCAAGTTTTGATATAGAAGAAAAGAATTGCTGAGCCAGTCTTACTGGATACTAAGAAGGCAAAGGATATGTTATTTAGAAGGGGTTTTTATGACTTAGAGCAAAGGATAAACCCACCTCAAACAGAAGAATCTTTTACCAAGCAGAAAGATTCCACAGGCAAACAAGATTGTTGGTGTTGCAAATAGAAAAAGGTCCCTGAATTTTCCACTGCAAGAAAACCAAAGAACAGCTTATAGCTTAAACTGTAACATACTAACTTTTAGTGATTGGAGAATAGTAACATAAATATGGTAATTATAGTACTTATGATAGGCTATAGGTAAAAGTAAAGGTATGGACTGGTTCTTATGTATTAAGATGCCCAGCAAGGTATATAATGCACTGTAACCAAAACTAAAGGGTCTTCAGGCTGTCTACAACTGGAGTTGACAGCTATAGGCACAGACTCTGTCACCCACCACCCTGGACTGTTGTAACGTCCTGGATACAATAAACTGCTTTTTGAACAGCCTCTTGTCATCCTGCATCTCTTGTTATGGCTCTTACACCCAATGACTCTTGTTTATGTGCTGAACATCACTTAAAAAATCCTGGCTCCATCCTCTTTACTTTCCGTGATGAGGTACTTATAGAGATTGCTTATTTGTGCCTTGTCCTTCTCTTCTTCACGCTGAACAAGCCCAGCTCTCTCAACATTAAGCTGTGACAGATACTCAAAGTCTTTATCTGGCCTTTGGGTAGGCTTTTGCAGTATGTCCTTGTCTCACTTGTACTCAGGAGCTCAAAAACACCATAGTGATCCAGATGTGGTCTTGGATAAAACATTTCAGATTAAATGAAATTCTTAGTTAAATTTATATATCAGCTCTCAGTACTGTCACTGAGCCAAGAAGCAATAACTGACATCATGTCTTAAAGGAAACACTGTAACCACTCAGTAATTAGGAGAAGTTAATATCCTATGATGAATAACTGAGACTCAAAAGCAGTGATCAGTCATACCCCAGCAGTCCTGCCTTGTAAAGTCTTATAAAAGCCAATAAAGCAACACTCAAGATTCACCTTTGGCCTTTTATATCAATATGCAAGCAACCCTATGATTTTGAGCTTGACAGCTGACAAAATATATTCCATGCTAAGGACTCCCTTCACCATGGTGCATAAATGGGTCTGCCTTCAAGAGCAGCCATTAGCACATCACATGATAGACTTTCATGGTCTTGGGTAACACACACTTGTGAGGTGTAAAGATGCCCTTTATTTCAAGAAGGCCAGTGATAACCTTTAGATGTCTGAAAAACTGCCAAATTTGAAGATGTATCAAGGAGTTAGCATTAGATGCAAATTAAGGGAAGGAAAATGTGTCATTTACAAAAAATAACAGTGCTAATGTTTAGTTGATATGCTTTCAATCTACAAATATTGGAAAAAAAAGGAGGCTTATCATTGCAACTCTAAGCTACAGATTTTACACAAAAGACAATTATTAAGGGTATCATTATTTATTAATTTAGTTTTAAACATTGCAGTTTTCTGCACTTCCAATTTAACATACTAGTATTCATTTACCACTGTAGGACATCACTGACAGCTGCAAAATGAAGATCCAGCTGGATGTTGGCAGACATAAACAGAAATTTAATGTTGCCCTGGGTTACAACTACAGTCTAATTTTGACTGATGGGTGAGTTTGGTTGTTTGTTCTTTGATCATTATTGGTTGATCTTATTTAAAATAATATTGATATGAATCCTTTCATTATCATTTACCTTCTACCTTTGTGTTTTACTTTTCATCCTACAGTAATTTTGTCTTGCTATGAAGCTGTCATGTATAACTTGCCTTTTGCATTTATCCAGAGCCACTTCCAATGTTTTTTCCCAGAAAGACAATTACTAGCTCTCACAGTGTCTATCACGTTGCCCTGATCTTTTCTGCAACACAAACCAGAGACTTTCAAAAATCCTCCTTTTCTGCTTTGCTACATTAGCAGTTTATGAACTGTGTCTCTAGTATTTTACTTGTTTAAATCTACATGAAATCCACAGATTATGAGCAGCAGCAGGACTGGAAAAAGAGATTCAGTGGAGAATCTCTTGGCACAGCAATAAAAATCCTAAAAATATGAATGATTTTGCAACTTCAATTTTTATATATTATTGAACTGAAAGAAAAATTATTTTTTTAACATAAACGATACTTAGTGACTGTGTCTACAACAGATAAATAATACAATGATTCTGTCTAATACTGCTGAATTTTGCCACCTTGCTCATGATAAGAGCTTAATTACCTGAGGAGACATTATGATACACATCATGGACTGCACAATTTACAAAAGTTATTCAAATTTTTGAACTCAGCCTCCAAAGGCTGAGTTTAACAGGTAAAACACTAATTCTGTAGCTGTTAAGGAACCAAATTTCTAGTTTGAACTTACTGCCTTTATTAAGGAAATCAAAACAGCTCCACTTCGTCTTGAGGAAAAAAGTTTATGAAAAGAATGCTTATAATCATAACAGATTAAAAAAAAAACAAAATCAAAAAACAGGAAGAGTTTGTTTAGGTAAACAAAAAGATCCAAGTTTCCCTACACATCTTTATACATCTCTTTTCTGGAGATCATCTGATAAATTTTAAAGTTATTTCATTGGCAGTTATGCTTTTCCTCACTATTGATCAACAGTTAGTTGAAATATATCATCTTGTTGCCAGTGTTAAAACAATTATACAGTCCTTAAAAAAGAAGACTTTCTTTCACCTTTTTCCGATTCCAGATAAAAAAAATGTTATAAAAAAAGTGGTGTGCCATTTTGTAAAAGACAGAAAGTATATACCTATTTTCCTGAATACTGGAGAGTTTGAAGAAAACCTAGAATGCATACATATTCGCATGCATATTTCTCTGAGCTTTTGCAGCAATGTTCTGTTCAGCAATAAAATGGACGACAGTCTCTGTTGTAAGCTGCAGCCTAAATGTTTTCCAGGGAAATTTCAATTTATTCATGAAAGCATATGACATTTTTTTGATGTCTTAGAGCAAATTATAGCCTAAGCGACACCAGAACAGTGGCAAACATATGGTCCATCCTACCTAATAGAATATTTTAGGCAAACGCCTGTCCTAGACGTCTCTGAATTTCATAGGCATTAGCAGAGAAGTGTCTGGACTTTTATGTTTCCGATCTAAATTAAATTTCTTCTTCCCTTCCCTTCCCTTCCCTTCCCTTCCCTTCCCTTCCCTTCCCTTCCCTTCCCTTCCCTTCCCTTCCCTTCCCTTCCCTTCCCTTCCCCTCATACAGAACAGAACCTATTCAGCTGCAAGGGTTTGCCAAGAATTTAACTTTTAAAATATGTCAAATCTTGTCTTGTTCAAATGTAATCTGCCAGACTGAAGAACAAATGAAAGAAGTTACAGGAAAGGAAGAAGGATAGATTTGGGGAAATTATATTAAAAAATAAAACAAATTTTAAAGTATTCAAAATTGTCAAACCAATAAATTTAAATTGTTCATTAAAATATTTTGGAAATCTGTGTAGAGCAACTGACTGTTCAAAAGTATAAATTACTTTCTAATTCATCCATCTGCATGTCATGCTGCACTGATTTTCAGCTGATTTATCACTGCATCTAAATTTTGAATCATCTGAAGAATAGATTTAGACTATAATCCATTAGGTGACTTATGTCTTGACAGTAGATGAGATTAAAAGGTCAAGGCAAACTTGCAGTACATAGGACTGATACGTGTTTTTGACCCTCTGTCCTTAGATTTATACTAATAAATTCAATATAATGAGGTCTGCTTTTTTATGTTAAGGGCAACTGGAATGGAATGCCATGGACTTATCAGTGTATGAAGCTCTCTCACCTCTTAGGATGTCTGCATTGTTATGGGACAATAAAACGTTTCAATCAAAAAAGGAAATTTTACAATATAGAAAACTAGAGTCTGATGCTTGAAAAATAGGTGAGGAAAGACTTGCAATTAATCTCACTTGGTACATATCTGATATGTGCTTCTAATTCAACACCTTGAAACACAGCCTTTTCCTCTGCTATGTGTTTCATTCACCACCACAGGAGCCCACTGTCTAATTACAGGCACCCCTTCTGGAGAAGTCTTATTAGCAAAATTTAAACAAACAAAAGAAATTTGTACTCCATTGAGATGTGCCTATGTACTTAACCCTAAAGGGAGTGGAAACATTATTTTGAAATTTGTCCTTTGAACCATTCTCTTTAAAATCCAAGTTATGAAGTTGTTCATCCCCATGGACATCATATGAACAAATTCCCTACTTGACATTTTACAACTAATTTTATTTTCCTTGAGCTAAACATAAACAATCTGACAACTGGCTTATGCAAATTTGTTCTGAACTTCTTTGAAGTAGCTATTTTTAAAGGCAGATATCATCTCTGCTTGGGGCTGAGCACTGGAATGATTTATATTTGTTTCAATAATGAAAAAAAATGCTAGAAGTTATTTTCTACATGGTTTGTTCCATTAGATACATTTATTCTGACAGGAAGTGCTGAAATGCTAGCAATAAAGTGCTGGAATTACACATTTAAGTTTAGGATCAAAATTCAGCAGAAAATTCCAAGTGAGATAAGGCCTGTACCTTTGAACTAAACTGGGAGACATATATTATTTAAACAGCCATACATTCAAGCACAGCTTGTCCGAGTCAAAAGCTGTTCTTTAAAGGGTCACATAGAGAGGAAGATTGCAAAGAAAAAGTAGCTGGAACACATGAAAAAAAGCTGTAGCCTTGGTTGAGGGAGGAAAAATAAATGAAATTTGAAAAGACCATTAAAAAGTTTTAACAGGGAGACCTCAAAGTGGATTTAGCATTGAACTAATTTCCAAGGCTCTGTGAAAACACATGGGCTTAGATATTATTACTCTATTTGTACAATAGTTGGAAACAAATAACAAGCTTTAGAATGTGCAAGTCCCTCTTCTGATTTCATAACTTGTCTTGATGTTTGTAGTTGATTTCATGCCATTTGGATGGCAGAAAAGTCCTGTAATTGAGCAAAAGGAAGTGCAAACTCCTACACCTGGAGAGGAACCACCCAATGCACCAGTATATTCTGAGGCCTGATATTCTGGGAAGCAGATTTGTGGCAAAGGATCTGGGGCCCCTGGTGGGCACCCAATCAAACAATCAGCAATTTACCTGTGTGGAAAAGAAAGATGGTATCCCAGGCTGCATAGTCTGGGAGTGCAGGTTGAAGATGAACGTTTCCTTCTGCTCAGCACTGGTGAGGCCATATCTAGACCTCTGGGTCCAGTTATTGGTTCTCAAGTGTAAAACAGATATGGGCTTAGTACAGAGACTCCAGCAAACAGGCATGAAGATGATTAAGGGACTGGAAATTCTCTTCTATCAGGAAAAAACTGAGGGAGCTGGGACTGTTCAACCTGGAGAAAGGAAGCCTCAGGGGGATCTTATCAATATATATAAATATCTGAAGGAATGGTGTCAAGGGTTCAGGTTCATTCCAGTAGAAAATATGCCTCAATGGCATTATTATAGATTTCCAAAGATCAAATTATCATTTGCTAGTATGTGATTTTGATTTCAGAATTATCACTGGAGAGGGGTTTTTTTTCAGTTTGGTTTGGTTTGGGTTTTTTTTTGCTTTTTTTTGTTTGATTGATTGATTATTCATTTGTTGGTTTTGGGGTTTTTTGTGTATTGTGACTGGCTTTTTACCCTTTAACTCTCATTTTTCAGCATCTGGTGATAACTGCAGTAGCACTTGAACAATAGAGGCATTCAAAAGCTGGGATGAGTAAAAAATTACTTTTTTCTTTTCTTGTCTTAAAGTGGAACCTTGTTCATTGACTTCACAGTCTCTTCTTTGATTGTTTCTTTTAGATTTGGTTTCGACCTGAAAAAACAAAGCTTTAAAAATCTAAAGAATTAAGACTGGGAAGAAAAGCAATCTTCTTTCCAGGTGAACTGGACTGCACAAAATTAAGCATCAGTCAATACTTACTTAAAATAAAGGCTGGGGAAATACCTTCAAATAGATTTGGTCAGAGTGTTCTCCACAGTGTAGATCTCACCACAATTTGCTTACTCTTCAAAATTTAAATAGCTTTCAAAATAAACTTGATTAGTTTCCTGCCACACTGTCAACACAATTCCTCAGCAACTAGACTGATCAGAACACTAAGAAAATTTAAAATCTGTATTTACTTTGAAAAATCTTTCTTTACAGAATTTTGACAGTGTATCACACTAAAGCCATTTCTTACTTTCTGGATTGTAATCTCTCTGAAGTATTCCACCTGCCTACTACCTCCTTCTTCAATCTGCTCTGGGATGTAGATCTGTTTTGTCTCATTTTTACCTTATGTATTTTGTTTTTACTGCCAGCTTTTTCTGCATGCAATGGTGCTGCTGAGCAATGCAGCGCATTGTCTCTAAAATGACAACAGGTAAAGAATGCAGGAAATCTTACTTGAAAGGATTTTTTTTTTTCTTCATGCTGGTCTAAAAGACACACCTATATACCTCAAACTGAAATGACTGTTTTCTCAGGCTTTATGTAAACAAACAAAATAAAATGTTATGTTTTCCAAACAGAACTGGCATGCATATTTATGTAAATCTACTTGTTTTACATCAGACAACGAAGAAATTGCAAATTCTAGTTGTCCATGAGAAAGGAATAGCAAATACCAGAGTTGATTTTAGCACTGGGGAATATCTACAGTACTCAATTACTATTTTCAGTGCTAAAGAAGAAAATAAACAAGCCAATAAAAAACAGAGAGCATACCTTAAGAACACAGAACTAAAGAGTCATAGAAATTTAATTGCCATGTTCTAAAATTCAAAAGTTTCAATTAAGACTTGAAACTTGACTTTCTGTGGATTGTTCTTTGTCCCAAACTATTATACCACGACATAATTGGCCCTTGAAGCAGTAGCCAAACTCACATGCAGTTAATTTATCATGATTATCACTCTGGCTCTACTAGTTCTGAAACTTGCTCCTTTGGAGTGATCTCAGCATGTCTGTGTGGTTCTCCCATTCAGCTATTCAGCTGTACTGCAAGAATTTTTGTTCAGCTTACTGTGCACCATCTGGAAAAATTATCTAAAGTCATAAATCTAATGACAGCCGCCATCCTTCCCTCTTGCTGAGAGGTGGTGGAGTCACTTGCAGGGATGGATTGAAGATTAACCAAGAATAACAGATTGAAGAATACACAGAGTTTCACTATACATGATGTCTTCTTGTTGGTATTTGACATATATCTTGTCTATCTCTATGCAGTCACAACATATGTTAGAGCTAGCTGTGGTCACGACGATACCATTTTCCCTAATTCTCAAAGTAGTCTCCACTTAGGGTGGAACCAGCAAGCTTGAATGAAGATAAATGTCTTTTTTTTCACAGTTATACTTTTATTTATGAACTAGTTACGGGGCAAGAATTGATGATTACATTCCACATATCAGAAAAGTAATCACAATGGCCTTGTCTGCCTTTTACATTCAGGAAAATAAAGTAATTAAGTGTGCTGTATGTTCAAGTTCACATTTTGGATTTGTTAAGTAAATACAATTCTTAAGGTTTTGTATTATGTATAGCAAATTCTAAGTAGCTATAGTATACTTGGATTAGCAAATTCATAACCTCCTTATATATGTTATAGCTTTAAAATTACTGGTTTTTAATACTAGTAGGAGTCAGTTAAATGTATTTTACATTGAAAAACAAAGCCAGATCTCTATAATGGTACACAGGGACATTCAAATCTATTTTATCCAGACCCACATGCACAGGAACAGAGGTCCATTAAGGAGTGACAAGACGAATATTCATTTTCTTTCCTAACCCTAAAAGCCTGTGTTTTCATCAGATGTTAGAGATGACAGAGTTCAATATAACAATTGAGTTATTTCTTTTTCTTAGTCTCACTTTCAGACCATAGCCAATCTTAAAAAGATTTGTCCAAAATCTTCTGGGTCTGTAATAGAATAAGAAATAGATCTAAAAGTCTTTGTTTCTTTTTTTTTTTTAATTATAATTTCTAATAATTTTTACATCATTTGTATTCTTCCTAGAAGTTTTAGAGTATACTTTAGAATTATCTAGTATTATTAATGATGATGTTATTGGTCACAATAACATGATTTAGTCAGTTTTCATTTTCTTTTCTTTTTGTGTAGGCAATCACTATTCATAACAGCCAAGGGTATATATGTCTGCACTATAAACAGACCTAAAAACAAATTGCATGAGATGGAAATGTCACAGGGCAGATAAAATCCTTCACTCTATGCTGCACAATGTCTGTTACATGGCATAGACTGTAATGATATGAGAATTACTTACAGCATGTCGGAACTGTGAATAGGTCTCACCTCTTCACTGTGAAAGTTTCCAGGAAAGAGGTTTATCTTTCACAGTTATGGAAAAGCACTCAAAGAAACAAGTAAAAAAATACAACAGAATTTTCACAAGTCTTTTTTTTACTTAAATAAAGAAAGCAATCATAAAACAGATGGAGCTATTGTACTGCACATTCCCTTCTAGACTTCTGAACTCTCTCACACACTTCTGGTGATGTGGCAGTGTATGAATATCTCTTAGATTCACATCATGAATGTCATTTGTCATCTTGTCACTTGAGCAGACAATGCTATGGCACCCCCAACCTCTTTGCCAACTAATTACTTGTTAGGGCTACTAGTCCTCTTTGGCATGTGGTGTCAAGGAGCAGACTATATACCAAGGTATGTACTGAAGAAACATGGAATAATGAACAAGCTTGGGAGTAGAATGGGGCTTGACTTCTCCAACTAATAGATGATGAAGTTAGTAAGAAACCAGAGACATCAACTAATATGCTATGTTTTACAGACCATTCTCAGTGCAAGGCAACAAAAAATATAATGTCTTAGATAGAGAAATTCTTAGCCAAGATGTATGATTTTAAAATGCCTGGTCAAGCTTAAAAGCTTAATTGATAGGAAGTTGGCCTATCAACAAGCATTCGATTGTGATATGTGCTTCTTAATTTATTTTTTTACAGTGGGCATTTACAATAAACCTTATTAATCATGTATGTCCTCTTCACATTTGTTCAAGTAATACCTTGAACTGCCTCTTTAAACACTGTTTTCCAGAAAAGGTCCCAAGCATCTAACCTTTAGGGGAAAAAAAATTAAAATTATATAAAATGGAGATTCTGCCATGAGCATGACTGCATCCCAAGAAGTTTAATACAGGAGCTAGAGTTGATGATTTTTGAAAACAAAAATATTATTTTTCTTAGCATTTATAGAAATAAAAGCTTTATCATACTGAACTGTTTTACTCTTTTTACCATTAATGTCTCCAAACCGCATGTCAGTCATGCATTTGGACCATTTATTCCACTCCTATACATCAGGTAAAGAAACCAACAGAGAAGAGTCCCAGAGAATTATAGGAGCAGTTTTAGACCTAAATTCTTCTAAGGGTATATTTACTCATCATACATCACATACTGTCTTTCTGATTTGATAGCTACTATACTTTCTGAAAAGATCTTTCCTGATGGAATATTGACAGTTGTCTCAGAAACCACTCAGAGCTTCATGCCTTGAAAATGCAGCAATAGAATGAGCATACTCTTCAAAGCAGATACTGTCAGCTTTTGATAACTTTCATGGAAAAAAGAGTGGAAAAAGTTGGTCTCACAAAACTTGCAGCTGCTTGAAAAATTCCTCCTCCCCTGCTCCCATCCCTGAGAAATAACATGGGTATTTTTTTAGATCTGAAATTCTTTTCTACCTGTGTTATTCATGAGTAGCAGTAAATAAAGCAAATCCTTGACCAGTCAGTCTGATAGGCTATAAAACTATTATATCTCCTCTCTGATTTACACTGTCCATTATTGCATTTTGATTGGATGACACTTAAAAAAACCCTCTTTATCTAAAAATATAAAGAGGAAATGAGACGTCATGGAAGTGAGGTAAAACAAAAAATATGTTAGCAACTGTGTTATGAAAGACTCCTCACAGAAATAGATCACCCCACAAGGCCTCTTTGTGTCAGTTGTTATTTGTCAGCAACATGAGAAACATTTATTCCTTCACAGTTCTCTTTTAAGATATAATTAATGATCTGCTAATAGTTCTGTTGTTTTCACAAGGGTACCAAAAAACTCAAAGTACTTTATAGCAATGACTTGAGGCTTTGAAGATGCATAAAACTGTAATTCTTAGGAAAAATATTTTCCCTTTTCCATATTTTTTATTAAATAATTTGTCTTCACCACCAACAACAGTAGAAGAAAGCAAAATTTCAAACTGAACATTCAGGAGTGAAAATGCTAAAAACAGGCAGAGGAAAAGCCCTTGGTAAACTTTGATTAGGAAGATTGGAACACTATGGTCTCAAAAATTAAGCTGTTCGAATTGTCTAAAGATTGAAATATTACTGTCTAGTTTTCATTACAAATTTGGTAAGATCCAAAAGTCATTCTCTGTTCAAAACTAAATCTGAAAAATAGTTATTGCTTTGGGTTTTCAGTCAGAATTGCCCACTATTTAAAATCATATATGCTACTTAGTTATTACTTGGATGAAGAGACAGAGGGAAAATTATGAATTAGTTTAGTCTCTAGACAATAGACAAAGTCTACTAGTGTGTTGTATTGAAAAGCAAAATTCACAAATACTCCCCTCTAGATGTGAACAAAATAGTTGTGGAACAAGACAATTGAAAATGAGAAGCAGAGCAAAGTAGAATTATCATTGTTGCTGATTCTAGAAGTCAGTTTAATAGGAAAAAAGTGCAACGTGTTAATGTTTTCCTATTATGAATTTAATGACCTCTTAGGGAACTAAGAAAACACAATAAGGCAAACAACTTTTAAAAATATTTGTAAAGAAATTAACTAAAAACTAGAGTAATTAAATGTAAAACTAATTTTTGTGTCTTTTTAAACTTTGGTTTTTATTCTAAATACTGAGCTTAAAACGCAAAAGATGAATTGTCCTGAAATATTTAAAAGAATAAATCTCTCAAACAGTTTTCCCTAGAAAGAGAATTTATAAGGGTGAAAATTGCTGTGAATTGCTCAATGGGACATATTATTGGATGCTAACTTTATGCGAACTAATGAACTATTTTATCTCAATATTATTATATGAATAACTTCTCAGTATTATAATTACCAATAATGACAAAAGCGCATAATTTAACTGCTTATTAAAAAAAAAAAAAAAGAATCCTATTAATAGGAGAAAATTATTTAATAGATTAAATGGCCTTAATCAACTTTGGGTTTAGAAGTCTATATATCATTTATTAATATGTTTCAACTCAGTGAGTTGATAAGGTTGTTCATATCTTATCTATAATAGTTTGCTTGATGAGAATATTTTAAGAGGTTTTTATTCTGCCTGAAGAAAATTGATTTTCTTTTAATTTTTTCACAGTTCTATTTATCTTTGCTATACTACTTATAGTGTTAATACTACTAAAAAAAGAGGGGGTTACAGACTTGATAAGTGCTTTTCTTCCAGTTCTCTCTCTGGCTTATAGGTTTTGCTATTTTTAGTATGGAGAAATATATTGGTCTGTTTAATTTTGTATAAATCAGTTCTCCTGGACAAGAAGAACATCAAAGAATAAACCTTTTATATATACGTACATGTGTGGGTGTGTGTAGTGAAATCAGGTAACTAAGACCAGGAAAACTGGATTAACCTCTGTCTTTGAAAACATAAAACCATTCCACTGCTCCATGAAAAACTAAAGATTGAACTCTGGCATTCTTTTAGTTTTCTCTCTGATCACAATTCACTTCAGGGCAGGTAGAGACTCTTGCCACCTTCTGTGGAAAAGATTCTCATACATACTTGAAGTAACTGGCATATTGTAGGGAGGAGACAAAACTGCCTTCTCCCTATGTGCTTTCTCCTGTGAATCTTCACAAGTGTAATACTTCTGGTCCTCTGCATTGTGCTGCTTCCTGGAATAGGGAAATACAGAGGCTCTTCATCCCTGCACTGAGCTGCACTCTACTCCATAGAAAAGGCAAGCTACAGTTGTGATTTTTATTGTGAACAAAGAAGCCTACACTTGGGAGAGACACTAGAACACGGACTATTCCTATTTGTCAGGATCACTGAACAAAAGTCTTGGTAAAACTGTATCAACTTTAATTTACAGAGCAAGTTCTTTCATAGTGCCATATTTTCCTACTTGTCTCTTCAGACCTGTTCTTGTGGAAAAGAATAATGTCCCTCACTGATAACAGTTAACACACTGGTAAAGGAACAATAAATACAGGTTCATTGTTATTTTATTTTTGAAGTATCTCATTTATTAAATAATAGGTAGGAAACAAATTATTCTAGATATCTTACTGTATAGAAAAGGGACGTACATGGGGAGCCAAAGTAATGAAGGCAGCAGAGGTGATGAAGACTGTTTCTTGAGGTTTAAGTCATTATAGATGGATGCATCATTTGAAAATGGAATAGCTGGTGTTCATTGTAAAATGTTACTGTGGTATGAGGATATTATATTTAGTAAACCCAAATAAACTGTAAGGAAGAATTTTCATTCTCATTGTGACAAAGATATCACAATGCTGTTCCAAGGAGTAAGAAAAAAAAATAACAAACATTGAAACCTAGCAAATTAAAATTTGTCCCGATAAATAGATCATGTCATTCTGATTCAAGAGTTTAGGAATAATAGCATAAACGAGAGAATACAGAAGAGTGCACAGGCAACACTGACCGGGAAAGAATATGAATCTCTTCCCATACCATTGTGTTTCTCTATCTATCTAACTTTGTTACTGGGTAGCTTGATGCGAGCCCTGGAAGCTCATGGTAAGTCATTTCACATCCCTTTTTGTCAATTTTCCATCTGTATAGTTAATATGTATTCTGCCAATATTAAAACTGACTTTTGGAAAAAGCTCCAGGAGACAAGGCCCTAATTTTTGAGTATGCTTTAATCCAATTCCTTTGAAGATTCGAAATAATGAATTAAAGATTTAAAGAATTAAAGCAAACAGGTGAAAAGGGAAATTCTTAATACAGATATTGCTCTATTCCTACTCTTCTTTTTAATAAAGTCAGCAGCGCCAAGAGCTCTTCTTATTAATGAAGTCCAGAGGTTTGGACTACCTGCTGCTATCAAAAAGAGTTTATCAATAAAGGAAAGTAATTATTTCCTTTATTATAAAAGTGATTAAAAAAACAAAACAAAACACAAGTTTAATTTTTTTTCGGAGTAGAATTTTCCAATAGTTTCAACAATTGTCAGCATTTACTAAATATTGTTGCTTAACCATCAGACGTACTTTCTATTCTAAGTCGTTAAAACATTGAGGAAATACAAGGCTTTGGGTAAATTGCTTTTTCATAGCTATACCTGTACAAACCCAGAGCCCAGAGTATTTCTATATTATCTCTTTTTATTAACCTTAGCAATGCAGTGACTCAAGAAAATTTCTAAATACAACCTCTGCACTAAGTTTGATCTTAGTTTTTTTCTTAGTATATATTTGTAATATATGAAGTCTCAGAACTGTTGGTGGTGCTTTGTTAGTTAATCTGCAGGTTTTCCATCTTGACAACATTTTCATTGCTTTCAGCTCCTGAAGGGCCATGTCATGAGATTGAGGACCTGTTGAAGAAAACTGCCTTAAAGCTCTTTAATAAAAGCTGGGGAACTGGAATTTACTGTTATCATGGTAAAGAAAGAAAGTGTTAACTGACAGTACAAAGTGAAACTGTGACATGACTCTCACAATTAGAGCTCTATCTCTTGAATGTAAGCTTAGGATAACAACTTTGGTATAAAAGTTAGTCGATCAGTCATTTTGCTCAGTAGGCGTTAGCAATATTTTTACTAAAATGCTCAAAGACCTCTTCTGATTGAATTCAAAGTCATTCAGCTGTGAACAGCTTATTGTGCCTACTAGCTCTTTGCTTTAAGGATCAGGGGAGAAAAAATTAAACTGAAAATATTATATTTTGCAATAACCAAAATTTTCTTTGTACACTATCTCCATGATGTAGACTAAGCCTAAGGCAAAGAATAGAGTATCTTGTTTTTCAGCGCTAAATTTACTATAACATGTTAGGTATATTCCCTGGAGTTGTAACTTGTATTATATTTTTAGCTTTCCAGCATTACAATTTAAGACAGACAGAATCAGCAGAGTGGCTATGCAGTAACTCAAAGATCTAACCTATGAGAATGCTGTAGAACCTACCTTGCATATATTTTACACTGAAAAATTTCTAGTTGTGTTTATGCTTATTCATCCCTGTGTGAAATGCTCTGGCCAAACTAATTTGATTTAGATCTCTATTTTACTTGTTTGTTTGTTATATTTCCCATTTGTATGGCAAAGATAACTTTAAGAAGGAGAAAAAGTTATGAATTATGCTTTTTCAAAAAAATGTTGCTCCAAAATATTTGCTAAATTATTGAATCCTGAAGACTCTTTCACTATATAAGAATGTCTGTCTATTTCCCAGTCCTGTCCCAGGAGGAAAAAAGTAATTCCCACAGGCATCATGTATGAAAAAACATCAGACACTTTAAAGTGGACTCCTGAGATTTTTTAAATTCCTTATATCAAAAACAAAATATTGTCTCTACAGATATCATTATTTTGTATGAAATATTCAAGCATGTTTAAAAACAATTAAAAATTCAACAGAATCCCTCATATATTTCTATTGTTGTTCTCACTGATTTCAATTTCATTTCACATATTTATGTCATTTTAAGATTGCAATTTATTTTAAAAGACACAATATTTACACTGGTCTTTAAACAGGACAGTACTCAGTGAGATCAGAGATGTTGAGATCTGTGATCTTAATCCATAAAAACTTCTGCATTGTTACTATCCAGCCATTATAGATGACTTATTGTAATATGATAATAATAGTCAGACCTTAAACTGAGGCGTTTTATGTTGATTTTGAGCTTTTTAAGGTTGGATCAGATGATCTTTGGAGGTTCCTTTCAACTGGTGTTGACATTCTATGATTTTTCACAAAGATGTAGAGAAGAAATCAAACAAAATTAATGCACAGACATAATTCAGATACCATTCAACACAAAACAAAAATAATATTTGTTTGCGGGGAGGGAGGAAACTGCACTTGGAGAACACTTAAATGAAGTATGTGAGCTGTCAGAAAATCTGAGGGTTATGGAAAAGATGCACTCAACTGAAAAGGTGACTGAGTCAGCCATGATGGATAAAAGCCTCTCCAGCCTAGAAGAAACAAAAACATCAGTTGCAGAAGCAGCTGTTTGCCTGCCTTCCCACGTGGAAAAAAGCCTTGCTATTAAGTGCTCTGATAAAATATTAGTGTGCCTATAAGAGGCTCAAGAATGGAAGTGCAAACTCAACAGCAACTGCTTTTCGAGTGCAGCTTTTGCTTGGTTTTACCTGAATTGAAATCAAAATTTATTCACAGTTTTCACCTATTTTTCATGAAAATGGTAAGAAAGAAACAAGGACAAGGCATTCCTTTTTCGGCAAGCTGAAGAGACTCTCTTTCCTCCATTTGACAGATTTCATTATTTCCAAAGGTGTTCTTTGCTTTTTATATGAAGAGCATTTCCCATAATAGTGCAAAATGTCAAAGACAAAAAGTGAGTGGAAAAGGATAAATTTATCTTCAGTACCACTCCAGTTTTAAAACAATCACATGTCTTTCATTTTACCTCTAGACTACTTCAGAGGAGTAACTGAAATCCCTCAAAAGTAGTATCTGTACTTACAGTATAACAAAATTAATTCCTGACTCCAGTTGGAGTCATTCCTATGTTAAATAATAACAGTATGAGCTGTAACTAAGACCCGATGGAAACCTTTGGCTATTTTAAGCACACTTAAATTATAATTTCTTTGCTGTCAGACTGCAAGGTACTCATAGCAGCTGTCTCCAGAAAAAAAAAAAGTAATTTAATTTTGCCTTATCACAGTCTTTTCCCAGATATTCTCAAAGATAGTTTAATTAACATAACAGTTTCAGAAAGGCTGAGTAATGAAAACAGACCAAGCAGTTTGCTGAAGCTCTATCAAATAAAATACACAATGGACAATAGAAAACTAACTGTTTGCTAATTGATAGTCAAATAATTGATTAATGCACATAGTAGTTCTCTGGATGTTGCACATGTACCTGTGGTATTTCACATACAATTCTCTTACCTATGACCATTTGTCTTTTTCCATGTAAAATATATCTATAAAATTAACTGGGAACAAAGAAGAAGATTCATGCTAAAATATCTACTTCTAATTGTTATCATCACAGTGTACTGAGAGTAAGAATTCATTCAGAGGTAAAACCAACACATTGAAACCCATCATAAAATCTCTTCACACTCAGCTCCCTAAATCCATCTTCACTGTTAATTATTCACATCAGCCTATGCATATACAAGAAATTGTCACTGAAAGATCCCTTAAAAATGTAATGAGTCCTGGAAAGGTATTTATTGAATATTGTCCTAATTTAGGAAATATATTTCCCATATTTCATCAGGGAAACTATGATGAAAATTGATGAAGCTTTCCTATATGGAAAGGCTTCAGTTCAGTAGGTCCTCAGACTTCTTCTGAAATTCGAGTAAATAATACAGAAGACCCAGAAATACATTTTTTACCCAATATGTAATTATTTGGATAATGTATTGAAAGCCTCCTTTGGAGGACATCAGGTAGAAGCTAGAAATGTAATTTGATCCAAAAGCAACATAAGTCGCTGTTGACTGATACTAAACAGGGAGGTTAAATGAGATGAAAAGAAATAATTTTTAAGCAAAATAGCCAGAGGTTATTATAAAGAAATAACTTGCAGAAACTTTATGTTTTCAAACAAAGCATTTATTACAAGAGTGAAACCATATCTTACTACAGAGAACCTTGAATTATGATTTTTGACCAAAACGAATTTGAAAGCCCACTACAGAGGTGTCACATGGTGTTGAGTCATTAATCAAGTGCATCAGGATAAAAAAGGAAAGGAACAGAGAGGGAAATATCCAGAAATTTAAAATTTATACTGATACTCAAAGATGAAACAGGTTTTGCAACTGTGAAGCTTACTGTTGTTTACTGGGTTTGAAACCTTTTGAGATAGATGGTGCTTGCAGGTAAGAAGATAAAATTGTTTTTTTACAAGACTAGTGTAAGAAATCTCAGGTAATTTTGCTTAGGTACTTCAAACTTCTTAACTTTCTATAAAAAAAAAATTAAAACAAAGCCACTTTTTTCCAAATATATTGCCCAGGTGAGTAGGGCAGGGATAATACAAGTACAAAAAAATCTTTAATATATCCTGTCTGATCGTTTCCCTTAAAATTCAAGTTGCAAATTAAAAAAAAGTTTGTATTCTCTCTGCTCCCATCCAGTTCTTCCTGGCTATTAAATCATAAATATTAGATTTTGTTGCCCAGTTTCTCCTTTTATGAAAAGCACTTCAGTTTCCTCTTGCTGTTGCCTATGGCTTTTTCTAGCATCAGAACTGTTTATCTAATTCTTTCAATATTGTAAAAATCATATTCCAAATTAAGAGCATAGCCCTGGAAGATGCAAGCCTGACTTAAAACAATTTGATTTTTTTTTTTTAATAAATAGATTTGTAAATATTACTTCCATTTCATATGTGGGAAAGACTGGTCACAACAGGCATGTTAAGGTTATAGTACATCCTGTGAGAATTTTGACATTTTATGTTGATGGTTTTGTTATGAGCACCATCAGTAAAAAGAAATGAGTCATTTTTCAATCTGTTGTTTCCAATCACTGTGACAAACTATGGATAAATCTGACCAGCATTTAGGCAGCTGCAAATTAGGAAAGCCATGAGCAGTAGCAAAGACAATGGATAGATTTTTCAGCACAGTGAGGAAGACAGTACCCCGGGCATGATCCATATTTCTTTGCAGTTTTAATGAAAAGGTCAAGGTCTACAAAGGCCAAGGGAAATATCTCAGGACCACTCCCTTATGAATAAAAATAATTTTTTATCTGTTGAAGATTTTTTTTAATCATATTGTTATTTTGCAGCAAGTCTACATAGTGTAGCACACACATACAAAGTATGAACAGTCTTAAAATAAATTAATTAAAATGACAGTAACATTCCACTAAAATGTAAGAATATGAGTCTTTCAAAAAGCCTTTTAAATGATGGGTTGTTGTTTTTTTTTTCCTGTTGGCTGGATTGATCAGAATTTTTTTGAGGTTTCTTGCTGCTACAGCTGTCCATGGACCACAGACTCTGAAGTATTTCCATTTATAGAGATATAATTCAGACTTGAAAGCATATTGTCTACAGAGTTCACATCTCTTTATTTGAAGTCTTCATTTTCAAAACTGCCCTTCTTTTCCAAAATACATACTTCCATGTATATTTTCACTGTCCAAAAAAGAGCTATGAGACAGTCACACCTAAAATGTTTTTGGTATTATAAAGCCGTGAAGTAATATTTTCAATGTGAGTATCCATCCTGGGTTTGATACTAGAATTTATTCTGGCTTCTTAAAATACTTTGTACTTAGGCTTAACAAGCACTGAGTGACATATCTTATTTTATTGTAGTTTCAAAAAGAATTATTTTGTTCTGTAACAAGACAGGGATGTTGAAGGACGAATTATGTTATTACCTCCACTGAATAAATAAAAATGGAGATGTTAATATGTCTAGTCCTATTATTAATAGGAAAGAGAAATGGCAATGGACAGGAAAGAAAGGGAGAAAAATAACAGAAAACCACCATCATTTGATGCAGGAAAATGTCCAAGGAATTTTATTTTCTTGCTGTCAGTTCCTTCAAAAACTTCCTGCTTCAGAACATGAAATGAATTCCAAATATGTTCTCCATTTCCAAGAGGAGAGGAGAGGTTTTTCTTCAATTAAATACTTCATTTTAATTTTGATCACATATTTAAATCCATTTATCTATGAATTTGTATATTTAATGAAGAAGTCAGATTAATTAATTTTGTACTTGAACAAGATTTAATAAAAAACAAAAAAACATCAATAACTTAGTAGGTTGCTGGATAAGGATTATTATGTGTACCTTCACAAAATAGGTCTTTAAATATAGAGGCTCTATTTTTGCATTGACTTAAATAGAAGAGAAAAAATTTACCCTTTTGCACCACAAAAAAACAAAATGAAAGTATTGTTTCCTTTTTGGAGATGTAGCAAATTAGGAAATCAAATTAAAGAGGGAACACTTGACTACTTGGCTACACAAGTTTAAATCAAAAACATATAGTCAAAATTTATTCATCATAAAAAATCTTAATCATAAACATTTCAGACACCTCAGATCATTGACACTTTTATTAAGTATTATTGAAAATTATATTCTTCTGCATTGGCTTATTTTTCATTTACTAGACTCAATGAAATACTCCAAATTGCTGTTTTAGTTAAAAACCTTTTTTTTTTTCCTTTGAAAGAAGCCATTTAATCAATTTCTGAAATCAATCAATCAGTCAATCTAGGGTCAATAAATCACAGAAAATTTTTAATTAAAGAAATAATTTGTGTTCATGTATCTTTTCAAATGAACAGTTAGATTGCAAGGAAAAAAAATATTTCAGACATATAAATTCCAAACTCATCCAAAAAAAATTTTCATGTCTGTGAAAACCTTGGCAGGTGTGAGGCACCAGAGAGTGATTGGAAAATACGCTCTAACAAAAAAGGAAAATACATAACAATTGAGAAACTGAGTTTAGGAGTGTATTTTAATAAAGTGATATTCTTCCAATTGGCATATTTTTCTTACTTGCAGTTGCTAGAGATGCAGCTGCTATTGGATTATTAGTCAGTGAATTAGAATCTGGACACCTACAAAGGCATGTATAGAAATCAAAATTTCTAATTTCAAAGCCTCACTATTTGCTTCTGATACAAAACTAGGATATATTTTACATATTCATTCATTCCAGTCAGAATGGAATACATAATTTCAGTCATTTTCTCTGTTCATTCAGTTGTATGGGTAAGCGAACTAAAACCCAAATAATCCCTTTAAAGTCACTGCACTGGGCTCCTGCATTAGTCATCTGTCATTTTAAGTACACAGTGTATGTACTGCAGTGCAGTTTCACAGTGATTCAGTTCCTGATAATTTATTATTTTCAAAACATTTAATTTAATGTGACTTCAGAGAATATATGTACATTTAAACAACCTGGACCCAGGACTGGAAGGGATACTGGGCAAGTTCACAGACAATACAAAACTGGGAGGAGTGATGAGTCCCTCACAGACATGGAGGCCCTGCAGAGAGGCCTTGGAAATAGGGGACTGGGCAATCACCAGCCCTATGAAGTTCACAGAGGGAAAGTGCTGGATTCTGCACCTGGGATGGGACAACCCTGGATGTACGAGCAAACTGGAAAGGGACCTGGGGGTCCTGGTCAATGACAAGTTGAACATGAGCCAGTGTTGTGGTGTGTTTTATGCTTGTTCAGTTTTCCCTCCATTGTTCTCTCAGAAAGTCCTGTCCTGTTACCAGTTTGTGTCAATCCCCAAACCCCTCCCCAGTTGTCTTGGTTACCAAATGTATCTTTCTTGTTCCCCACCCCTGGCAGCCTGCCTGTCACTCGACACCCCTGCCTCTTTTTCTAGAGAGTTCGGGCCAGGGTGTCGAGTGATTGGGTTAGGGGCCAGGGTCCCTCCCGCAACTGTGTTTGATGGGTTCTCCGATCATGCCAATCCTTAATGTATCCCTCTCTGATTTGCTATCTTTCACCCCTCCCACCCTCTGTAAAACCGAGGCTTTTTCCCTGCCTCGGGGCTCTCAGCTTCTTCCACCGAACCTGCACGTTTCCCTACCAATAAAACCACCCCCCCGAAGAAACTGAGGGTCGCCTCTTCATTTCATCCTGCGACTTCGGAGCTCTTTACTGCGGCCACACATCCGCAAGGCTTGACATCGCCTTGGGCACAAAGCCCTGACTCCGGGTTGGGGAAGTGCCTTACTGGCTGGAGGTTGGCTGGACACTTATCTAGCCTGGGCGTTTCACTTTTCACCGGCCACTGCTCCAGTTTTGGCGCCCGGCGCGGGGCCCCCCCTTTTCTCGGATTCGTGGACCCCACGGACGGGATTTCGAGAATCCCAGCGGTCGCGGAACTACCCTGTGGTGGAGCAGACCTTGTGCGCGAGGTAGCGCTCCCCGGGGACCCTGGACGGCAGCTCCTTGCACCTGGGAGTCGTCCTGTCGCAGGAAACCCCTCGTTCCAGCTTTTCGTTTGTCGCCTCCGGACTTCGTGAGTATTCTGCTACTCTCCCTGTCGCCTTCCCCTCTATTGGTGTTTCGTCACCACCCTTCTTTTTCTCTAGACAGGGGCCGGGGGTGGGCACCCTTATTTTTTTTCTTTCGCGTTTACTGGAACGGGGGGGGCTTTTCCGCAGCTGCCACTTATAACATCGAGCGATGGGTGCAAAGTTTTCGCTCTCGGCAGCTCAGAAGGGGCTGTTTTACCAAGTTGTGGGTATCCTAGTTGGGGGGGGTTGTTCCGTTGATAAAAAGGAAGTTAAAAAATTAATCCGATGGCTTTTTTCTGAGTTTCCCGAAGTCTCCCCCGATCTAATTAAAGATCCTGCCTTTTGGCAGAGGGCAAATGCCAAGTTATCAAACTTGATTAGATCAGGAGACACCTCGCTTTCTCCGTTAGCTTTTTGGATTTCACAAATTCGATCTATCTTGAAAGCAGGAGGAAACTCAGAAAAACCTTCGGTCAGTTTTAGTTCGTGCCCCAGTTCTTCTGCCTCTCCCTCTACCCCTAACCCTTCTTCCCGTCCCCATAAACGTAAAACCGGGATTCTGAAGGGTGCAGCGCGCTCCAGCCCCGCACAGGGTGACCATTCGTCCCCTGGCCCCCTTCAAAATCCTCGGCCCCCCCGCCCTAAGAGTCCTGGCCAGTCTCTTAGGGGCTCCTCGTCTTCCCCTACCTCTCCTGTTCCCGCCCCCAGGTCCTCAGTTTCTAAAACCCCAAAATCCAAAACCCTAATTTCTAAGTCCCCAGTTTGCTCCCAGTCGCCTCCAATTCCCCAAAATGGCTCCTATGGGGCCCAAGATGGAGGCAACCACATGGCTGAAATGGCGGGAAAGCCCTCTTCTTCTCCCCAGAATCCCTTTTTCCCAAGCTCCAACCCCTTCCTGCCAGTCGGCCACTCCCAGTGTTCTACCCCCTCGTCCTTCCCCCCTCCTGGTCCCTCCTCCTTTCCAGAAACCTCCTCTTCAGTAGTCCCTCCCCTTTCTCCTCCCACATCCCCGCCCATAGCTCCTCCCTCGGTCCCTCCCATACCACCTCCCATCTCTCCACCCCCTGCCAGTCAAAAGGTTCCACCCCTTGTCTCCGCCTCCTGGGAGGGTCCCTCGATATCGGATTGCCCTGCTCAAGTTCCCAGCCATGCCCCTACCTCCTCCTCTCCCGGTTCCCACGCTCTCCCTGCCGGCTCCCGCGCTTTGGGTTCCGGGGGGGGGGCAGCAGTTGGGAACCGGGAACCGGGGTCTGCTGCGATACCATCCGCAGCCCCGGTTGTTTACCATCCAGAGGGAGATGGTGGGGTGCGTCGCCAGTGGGTCCCCTTACACCATTCACAAATTAAGGAGCTGTGCAAGGCACAGAAAGATTACGGCCGGGACAGCGAATACTTTCGGGGAGTGTTGCAGGCAACACTTACCGAAGCCGATGTCACCCCCTCTGACATCCGGCGCCTCTTCACGTGTCTGCTCAATCCCACCGAGCGGGCTATGTGGGAGGCAGCCTGGAAGAGGGGAGTGACGGAGGCCCTCCCGAGCCTGTGGGAACGGCCCCACACGGGGCTGGACCTAACGGGCAATGTCCTGGCCATCGATCAACTCCTTGGGACCGGCAACTGGGCAGATGGGCACTCGCAGGCGAGTGCCATCCCCCAGGAAGCACTCCGGGAGTCAGCGCGGGCAGCCGAGAAGGCGTTCCTGGCGCTGCCGGGGGCGGCTCCTCTCCTTTCTTTTTCCAGAATCTTTCAGGGCGCCGAGGAATCTTTCCTCGATTTTGTCGAGCGTCTTCGAAAAGCTGTCGAGCAGCAAGTGGCGGACGAAGTTGCCCGGGAACATATCCTGAAGGAAGTAGCATCCACGAATGCAAACTCTGCGTGTAGGGATGCCATCCTCAGCCTCCCGATGCACCCACCCCCCTCGCTGCACGATATGCTCGAAGTCTGCACCCGGAAAGTCCTAATCATGCCATCTAGGGAGGGAGAGAAGAGAAAACAGCTGCCACCCCGAGTCAGCGCCGCAGAAGAGGCGCCTGAAAACACCTTCTCTGAAGCCACCTGCCGCTCGCCTGCTCCCGGTCCTTCCGCCGCCAAATCACCCTGCCATCTGTGCGGAAAGCTCGGGCATTGGATGCCCGACTGCCCGCTGTGGCGGGAATTTTATGAATTCAAAAGGGGGCAGGGACTCCTGGGGAAAACCCAGACAAAAAACTAACATCTGAGCGCAGTTCCCCCCTGCGCCATGATAAAAATAGGGCGGGACAACTAACACCACGCAGGGAGGGGAGATCTCAGGGACCGCCGCCTGCCAAACAAGACATATTCTCACCGGACTTGTCACATGTTGCATGTCTCCAACCTAGACCCGTGCTAACTACCTTTTCTGCTTTCAGACCCTTCCGGCTGCAGCTGACGGAGCCACTACATCTTAAGAACTCCGATTTTCAACTCGTGTCAGTCAGCCCGGAATGCCCAGGAAACTGGGGGCGGATAAGGTGTAAGTACGTCGTTGTCGGAGACACTAAGCACACACCTTTAGAGGTGAACATAATTCCAGGTCTTCTGCCATCTGACCCGGGACTGTTCGCCGTGGGGCTGCACTGTGTCCAACCCCCCACTTTCCTGCCCAAGGGACAGGTGATCGCGCAAGCGATCCCTGTTCCCGAAATAACTTGGGCCCTGGGGTTTCCTCCGGCTGAACTCCAAAATCCAACAGTAGCTTGGGCCCAGGTCCTGGGGCGAGAAAGGCCTCATGTCACCTGTCATATCTCAAAAGGGGGAGAGGGCAAGCCTCTTAAAGGCTTGTTGGACACAGGAGCAGATGTAACGATCATTCCTTCCCGGGAATGGCCGTCACATTGGGAATTGCAAAACGCGCCTGGCCACGTCCGAGGTGTCGGGGGTTTACAATTGGCACGCCAATCTAAGAGCGTTGTACAAATTACGGGGCCGGATGGGCAATTGGCTTCAGTGCGCCCATTCGTATTAGATTACACGGAACCCCTGTGGGGGAGAGACCTCTTGGCCCAGTGGGGAGCCCGAATTGACCTCCCAGCAGCTCCCCAGGTTTTTCGGGCAGCGGTCACTGATGAGCGCCCTACCTGGAAACTGAATTGGAAATCTGATAAACCAGTACAGGTAGTGCAGTGGCCGCTCAACAAGCAAAAATTAGCGGCGCTCAATGAGCTTGTTAAGGAGCAGCTACTCAAGGGCAACCTGGTGGAGACCATGTCAGAGTGGAACTCCCCAGTGTTCGTTATCAAAAAGCCCAACAAAGATAAGTGGCGGCTCCTTCACGACCTCCGCCAAATTAACAACATCATTGAAGATATGGGGCCTCTCCAACCAGGGATGCCGTCCCCAACGATGCTCCCCCAAAATTGGAATTTGGTCGTAATTGACATAAAAGATTGCTTTTTCCAAATTCCCTTACACCCGGACGATGCTCCGCGTTTCGCCTTCACGGTTCCTGCCATCAACCGTGAAGCCCCAAGCAAGCGCTATCATTGGCGAGTTCTTCCACAAGGCCTAAAGGCCAGCCCGATGATCTGTCAATGGTACGTCGCCTCCTTGCTGTCCCCAGTACGTGCAGCCGCCAAAGACACCATCATTTACCATTATATGGATGACATCCTAGTGTGCGCTCCGACCAACGACCTACTTACCCACGCGCTTGACCTAACAGTCGATGCATTGGTTGTTGCAGGGTTCGAGCTCCAGCAAGATAAGATTCAACAGATGCCACCCTGGAAGTACCTGGGCCTGGAAATAACGAAGCGGACCATTGTTCCGCAAAAATTGGCTATTAAAACTAACATCAAAAACCTGGCAGATGTCCACCAGCTGTGTGGGTCCTTGAATTGGGTAAGGCCTTGGCTAGGCATTCCAACAGAAGACCTAGCCCCCCTTTTCAATTTATTGAAAGGGGGAGAAGAGCTTAGTTCTCCAAGGTCCCTTACCCCAGAGGCCCAGACAGCGCTGGAGAAGATCCAAAACTCCATCTCGGCCAGGCAGGCCCACAGATATCACCCGGGCCTGCCATTTAAATTCATTGTTCTAGGTAAGCTGCCACACCTCCATGGGGTGATTTTCCAGTGGGATGATTCTATCAAGGGCAAGGACCGGGGCTCGGGGGATCCCCTCTTAATCATAGAGTGGGTGTTCCTCAGCCATCACAGGTCCAAAAGGATGACGCAGCCAGCCGAGCTGGTGGCAGAATTGATCAGAAAGGCTAGATCGCGGATCAGAGAGTTGGCAGGTTGTGACTTTGACTGCATCCACATTCCTTTAAAATTCGATTCAGGCCATCTAAAAAGAAAGATGATTGATAACCTTCTGGAAACAAATGAGATGCTTCAACTGGCTTTGGACAGCTACACTGGCCAAATCGCAGTAGATCGGCCGGCCCACAAATTATTCAATCAGGAATTCACATTGTCTCTAAAATCAGTTCAGAGTAGAACTCCTCTGAAGGCTTTGACAGTTTTTACAGACGCGTCTGGAGCATCCCACAAGTCAGTGATGACTTGGAAGGATCCTCAGACTCAGCGGTGGGAGGCAGATGTCACAGAGGTGGAAGGTTCACCTCAAGTTGCTGAGTTGGACGCAGTCGTCAGAGCCTTTGAGAGGTTCTCTGAACCATTCAATTTGGTCACTGATTCAGCCTATGTCGCGGGTGTAGTTTCCAGAGCCGAAAATGCAATTTTACAGGAGGTATCAAACATCCCTTTGTTTAACTTGCTCTCTAAACTTGTGAACTTAGTCTCCCACCGAGAGCAACCCTTTTATGTGATGCATGTCAGGTCACATACCGATTTGCCTGGATTTATTGCGGAAGGCAATAGGCGTGCTGACGCCCTTGCCGCTCCTGTTCAAGCTGCCCCACTCCCTGATCTGTTCAGTCAGGCCAAGATCAGCCACCAGCAATTTCATCAGAACGCCCCTGGCCTTGTTCGACAATTCCATCTTACACGCGAACAGGCCAAGGCGATCGTGGCTACATGTCCTCAATGCCAGTCCCACCAGCTCCCAACAATACCCTTGGGAGCTAACCCCAGAGGTCTATCTAGTTGCGAGGTGTGGCAGATGGATGTTACCCACATCCCTGCCTTTGGCCGTCTGCAATTCGTACATGTCTCAGTGGATACCTTCTCCGGCGCAGTCTATGCCTCTGCCCACACAGGGGAAAAGGCAGCAGATTGTGAAAAACACCTAGTTCAAGCGTTTGCTGTCCTGGGCATCCCCAAGGTCCTGAAAACAGACAATGGCCCGGCGTATAAATCCAGGGAGCTGCGAAGCTTCCTGCAACAATGGGGAATAGAGCATAAGACCGGCATCCCCTATTCCCCGACAGGCCAAGCCGTGGTAGAAAGGACCCACCAGAGCCTGAAGAGAGTTTTAGAACAACAGCGAGTGGCTGTGAAGGTGGAGTCCCCCCATATCCGTCTCGCGAAGGCGCTTTTTACCATTAACTTCCTAAACTGTTCTTTCGAAAATCTCAATCCGCCTATCGTGCGACATTTCGGGAGACATGAGCAGCTGCAGGCCAGGGTCAGGCCTCCTGTCCTGATTAAGGATCCGGAGACCTGGAAAACGGAGGGGCCTTTCGATCTCGTGACTTGGGGAAGGGGATACGCTTGCGTGTCCACCCCCTCAGGTCCGAGATGGATCCCCGCTAAGTGGGTCAAGCCCTTCCGCCCTGGGAAGACTCTGAGAGCAGAAAACGTAGAACAGGTCACGGAGGCATGTTGGCGGCGGCGGCAGAAGCTCCCAGGGATGGAGCCACTCCCAGTTTAACCCTCTCCCTGCCCCGGGCAGGACCTGATTCAGAGTCATTCCTTATGTCTGTCTCTTGTTTGTTTTTAGTTTTCCCCCAATGGAACGTGTCTACATCTTAGCCCGCTTGACAGCCGTCCTCATCTGGACCCTGATGCCATCAGTGGGCCCATGGATCGTCCCCCAGCCCAAGGCCAACGTTTGGCGCACCCTCGCGAGTGCCCTTGGCCAAGAACACATATGTTTAGATATGGGCTCAGCAGAGGACCCGATGTCATCATGCCTTGTGGGGATCCCTCTCTCCCTTAATGAGTTTCCCTCCCCTTTCAATACTTCCCTCACCTCCCTCTTATCCAAGACCCCTCCTCTAAAAATCAATGCACAAAATGCCTGGGGAGAAGGAGTCAAGGGGCTGGTCCCTTTGAGCTCTGAACCTCCAGAGCTTGATTTGCTCGGCTCAGCCAATGCTTCCCTCTGTATTTGGTTTCAGTTCGCCCCTAACCCTTGGGACAGCAGGTACTCGTGGATCAAACCATCAAGGCCCGAGTACAAAGCTGCCCAGTGGTGTCGAATGACCATCGAGATGCCACTTGCTTCCACCCTGGGTAGCCAACCGCTGTCCCTGCCCCGAGGTATCTTTTTCATTTGCGGAGACCGAGCTTGGGCTGGCATCCCCGCTCGTCTAGCCGGAGGTATCTGCACTTTTGGGCGGCTGTCGCTGCTTACACCCAACATTACCCAAATTCGCGATTGGAAAATGAAAAGAGCACAACCGAATTCGGCCCGCTCCAAAAGAGATCTCAAAGATCTCGACCCGGATTGTGACTCCCAAATTGAACATTGGTCGAAACCAAAAACTGTAGCCCTCACCCTGCTTTTGCCCTGGGTGTCTGTGGCCAAGTCTCTAGGTGAATTGGCCCACCTGGAGTGTTGGGTAGCTAAGCAAGCCAATTTAATGTCAGCGACGCTATCAGACCTCCTCACAGACGAGGAAATTACAAGGAAGGCGACCCTCCAAAATCACGCGGCAATTGACTTCCTGCTTTTACTGCATCACCACCGCTGCGAGGAGTTTGAGGGCCTCTGCTGCCTTAATTTGTCATCTCGGGCTGAGGACGCAAGGGTGGCCATAGATAAAATGCAAAGCCTTGTCCACCAAATAAAACAACAGACATCAGACTGGCTGGGGGACCTCTTTCAAGGATGGGGTCTGTCAAGCTGGGCTGAGTCCATCCTGAAAACTATACTTTCCACCCTTTTAGTTTTACTTATTGTTTTGATCGCCTGCTCCGTAGTCTGGGGACTCGTAAAGAGACTTATATCCAGGACCATCAATGTCCCAGACGTCAGCCGAGCGGAAGTCTCAGAAGAAGAAGGAGAAAGAGTTGACACCGCTTCATCAGAAAACTCCGATCCTGAAGACTCCAGCTCGGTTTCTAGCGACGCGGAGCAGGCTGAAACTTCATTTTGAACAGTGTTTGCCCTTACAGTTCTTTTATTTTTAAACGAAAAAGGGGGAGATGTTGTGGTGTGTTTTATGCTTGTTCAGTTTTCCCTCCATTGTTCTCTCAGAAAGTCCTGTCCTGTTACCAGTTTGTGTCAATCCCCAAACCCCTCCCCAGTTGTCTTGGTTACCAAATGTATCTTTCTTGTTCCCCACCCCTGGCAGCCTGCCTGTCACTCGACACCCCTGCCTCTTTTTCTAGAGAGTTTGGGCCAGGGTGTCGAGTGATTGGGTTAGGGGCCAGGGTCCCTCCCGCAACTGTGTTTGATGGGTTCTCCGATCATGCCAATCCTTAATGTATCCCTCTCTGATTTGCTATCTTTCACCCCTCCCACCCTCTGTAAAACCGAGGCTTTTTCCCTGCCTCGGGGCTCTCAGCTTCTTCCACCGAACCTGCACGTTTCCCTACCAATAAAACCACCCCCCCGAAGAAACTGAGGGTCGCCTCTTCATTTCATCCTGCGACTTCGGAGCTCTTTACTGCGGCCACACGTCCGCAAGGCTTGACATCGCCTTGGGCACAAAGCCCTGACTCCGGGTTGGGGAAGTGCCTTACTGGCTGGAGGTTGGCTGGACACTTATCTAGCCTGGGCATTTCACTTTTCACCGGCCACTGCTCCAAGCCAGCAGTGCCCTGGCAGCCAGGAGGGCCATCCTGGAGTGTCCTGGGGGCCATCAGGCTCAGCATCACAGCTGGGCAAGGGAGAGGATTGTCCTGATCTGCTCTGCACTGGGGCAGCCTCACCTCCAGTGCTGGGGGCACTTCTGGGTACAACAATGTAGAAAAGACATGAAGCCATTAGAGAGCATGCAAAGGAGGGCCCATCAGGATGGTGAAGGCCTTGAAGGGAAGCCCTGTGAGGAGCAGCTGAGGCCGCTTGATCTGTTCAGCCTGGAGAAGAGGAGACTGAGGGGACACCTCACTGCAGTTACCACTTCCTCAGGAGGGCAACAGCAGAGGCAGACAGTCATCTCTTCTCTGTGGTGACCGGTGACAGGGCCCAAGGGAATGGCCTGAAGCTGGGTTAGGGGAAGCTTAGATTGGACATTAGAAAAGGTTCTTCACTCAGAGAGTGCTCAGGCACTGGAATAGGCTCCCTGGGGAAGTGGTCACAGCACCAAGCTGGACTGAGTTCAAGAAGCATTTGGACAATGCTCTTAGGCACTCTCCAGGTGTGACTCTTGGGGTGGTTCTGTGCAGATCCAGGAGCTGGACTCAGTGATCCTCATGAGTCCCTTCCAACTCAGCATATTCTGTAATTTGATAGAGAAAAAAATAGCTATTAAGTGAAATTTTCATATTGAGGAAAATTATATTCAGGGATTATTTGGACTTCAAAAACAAAATACCAGATTGTAATTTGCTTTATAAATAATTTTTTTTAATTTTCTTTTCATACATGAAATGGCAATAACACTAATGTTTTAGTACTTAGCCTCTTTCCCAAAAGATGAAGATTTCTTATTTTATTTTTGTCTGGGTACATGTAATTCTGGAGTAATTCCATAATAACTGCACTGAATACACTGGCCCAATTAATGTAACAATTCCATCAAGTTCTCTCTTAAACTGAGAGCTACTCTCATTAAATTTCATGTTGTATGCAGTAAATATTAAGTCTGCTGGAATTTGACCAATTTGTTAATGTCAATAATTTATATCTTTGATTTTGTGTGTCATACCTTAACTCAAATGATTAACACTGCCCTGCACTATTAAAATTGTCCACAAAAACACTCTTCAAATTATTACTTTTTCAACATAGCATATTGCTGAAAATCAATTGCGAATAAAAGCTGACATCTTCTGTTGAATAATATGGTCTCTTACACAGGTATATTTGGAATAAATTCTATGTATCTACATTATGCTTTAAGCTGAATACTAACAAATCAGCTACCATTTCCACCTGAATGCTTTAACTACCACTTATGGGACTCCATATATAAAGTGTGAGAAGTCCTAAACTGAACACATGTTCAGAGCTATTCTACATTTTCAATGTGCAATATTCCCAGTTTTTATGGCCAGAATAATAACAGGAGACAGAGCTTTTCTTATTTGGGCAGTCATCATTTAATTATGCATATAGTGATGTGTAGATATGTGTATATGTATGGGTGGTTAAACATAAAGTAAAAAAAGACAACAAAAACCTGGAACAAAAGGTTAGGTAAAAACCTGTGTACTTCTGAGGATCCTTCGCTCTAAAAGGCAATATGTTCTAGATATGAAATCCAAAATCCTCTTATCATTCCAGTGAAAATCAGTCCCACAAATGGATCTCACAATGTGACTGCACTTTTAAATGCTTTATAGTATGAGAGCTCTTGTGGGTATGGTATTTAGTGAAAGGGAAGGTTTGTACTTCTGAAGTTACTTGGATGAGAACCTTCCTCAAGAGTGCAGAAACATTCCACACAATCCACAGTCTTCTAACTCATAATCTAAATTTTTAATCCGCAGTAGTTCCAGTATTATATAGTCTAGTATTAAACTTTTAATTTGCTTTTTTGACAAATCTTTTGTTTTATTTTTTATATTTGTACCATGAATTTCCACCCTTCGCACACAGTTTTAGTTTGTGGAGTTTTTGTTTTGTTTTCTTATGTTTTGTGGTTTTTTAGTTGGCTAGTTGGTTGGGATATTTTGGGAGTTTTGTTGTAGATAGGTGGGGTTCTTTTACTTTCTTCTTTCAATTAAAATTTAAAACTTCAGGATTGAAGAGCAAAGTTGAATCTTCTGTAATGTCTTGTCCAGTTTATTTCTCTTGAGAAATAATATTTAGTGCTGGTAAGAAGTATTTGCAGAATATTTTGTCCTAAAAGAGGAAGAAAGTGTTTTTTTCCTGTCTGCCATGTTTGAACTTGTCATGATTGTTTCATTTATACTTAGATAAACCTTATAGAAATAGTGGCTAAATATTTTTGCATGTTTAATATTCTTTTAGACATTTTTTTTTTTGCTTTTGCTATGTTAAAAGTCAGAAAATAAGTTTGTTGTAGGTGGAACTAAAAAGCATTAAGTGCCATAAAGATCAGTGTTACAAAAATAAGTGAATAATAGGATTGATTGACACTAGGTGGGAGTTTTTGAGTCAAATGGTGTATCCAAACCAGGGAGGGTGTCTTTCTTTGACCTCAGTTAGGTTTAGTCATTCTGACTGTGCAGAACAGAGAACACTTTTAAATTGACAATTTCAGTACTTTTTGCACTGAAACAATGTCATGTATAAAAACTGAGAAACAAACTCTCATTTGTGTGTGTGTCTGTATATAAATTCTGGATTTAAAATCTCTGGGTTTACTTGATTCATGTCTGGATTAGGAGGTGGACTAAACGAACCAATAGGCCTTTATACATTTTTTATTCCCAGAGATTTTATGAAAATCCCTCATTAGTCATTGAAATTCAAAACACCTCAATATTTATTTAAAGGAAAACCCCTTTAAATTTGTATTTTTAGTAGATGACCCTCATATTTCCTCTTTGTTGTTTTTTGGTTTTGTTTTGGGCTTTTCTTTGACTCAAGAAACTTGAGTTATTTCTTGGTTTCGTTTGTTTAGGGGTTTTTTTTCCAGATTATGCCTTATACCTATTTAAAAATAAACAAAAATGACATTCAAGAATCTCCTAAAGGTAGCAGAGGGTGAAGACAATAACTTTGTATTTGTAAAGACAAAAAGGTGTAATTTTGAAAATGGGACTCTCATGACCAGTAAACATTACTTACCAAAACTAGTGACAGTTTCCTAGAAGTGTCAAAGGAAAACGATTATGTTACATGCCAGCTACTTAGAAAATTCTATATAGCACTTTGCACATCTTTATTTCTACACCAAGCTGGAATATAGCTGAAGAGACCACTTTTCAAAAATAGAAATATATCTTCAACATCTAACAAAAGATAATCTAACATCTAACTTCCCTGACTTTCTTATAACCTTATGATGTCATGTTATTGCAATACTTTTGCAGTATTAAGTATTTGTTCTCAAATGGATTTATTGCAGGTAGCCATAGGTAGCCAAAAACCAGCTAGATTCACCAACATTTTATATACTCCATGATCAAAATCTATAAGAAAACCCAATGAGTAGATATTGTACATAACTTTATTCCACAATTATGAAGACATTTACATCTATGAAAAATACACAGTAGTCTCAGGCAGGAATTGTAAAATTTTACAAGAAAGTAAAGTGTGCACAAGAAAGCCAAATTTTACAAGAATTGCAAATAAATATCATTGTGATTATATTGAAATGCACCCATTGTAAGGATGCTTAGCTCAATATGAGTTTTAACAAAAATTCTAGAGAAACAGGATAGGATAAAAAAGCACAGTAAAGATCCTCAAAAAGGATGTTTTCAAAGTTAAATGATACTAACTGCAATATAATCATCAATAACTCTAATGCTAATAAAAACACTATATTCCTAATGCTATGCTACTACTTTGAAATTTAATTGGCTAATTTAATGTCTGTATTACATAAATCAAATTGCACTTGTAGGAGCAATGTAAATGCTAAACAGCTAAGGTGTCTTTTCTATTCAAGCTTAGTGACTTCTTTAAAATAGTCATTATAGAAAAGTAAAGAGAGAGGATGAATTTATTCACAATATGAATTATTACAGCTTTACCTTTAGCCTTTGGGACTTTATTATGGTATCTAAGTAGAAAAAAAAGTAGTAGGATACCACATCATCTCTTGAGAGCATTTTTTGTCCAAACATGCCATAATAAAATATATCTCCAAAAGAACTACAAAACAGCATAAGCATTTTAAATTACAACTTACACCTGCCTACATTCTTTCTGATGTCTAAATTTCGTTGCTATAATTTTATGAACCTAAATCCAGTAAAAAGGTTTGCCTAACATCCAGTGTTCCACTGATTTTTAGCGAAGCCTCGGCTACTGAGAGTTACATTAATAATATTGCATAGAGAGCTAGAGAGACTAATCCAGCAGGCATTGTTCAGTGTTACCTTCACCCTTTTTAAGTTTACAACACAACATCAATATCTGTGTGTGTGTGTATGTGTATATCTATATATCTATATATCTATATATCTATATATCTATATATCTATATATCTATATATCTAGATATCTAGATATCTAGATATCTAGATATATATAGATATATATAGATATATATAGATGTATATACTACCTCTACCCTATACCTTGCAGAACAGCAACACTATCAAACTTGGAGTTACTAATTATTTTTTTCTTATACAACTAGATATTTGACAAGTGTTTTCAAAAATATTTGTACAAACCCACTTCATCTTTTTCTGTACCACTTTATCCAGTGAAAGTATCACTTTGTTAGGGACATAACATGGAATGTGGAGGACTTGTTTTTGAAGCAGCGCTGTACAGGACTAAAGCAGAAATTTTCCCTTTCTCTCTCCTTCTTCTGTCATTCATCCTGCCTTGTCAGATAATTACCATTATGAAGTGGGAGTCAGTAGGCAGGGCATTCAATGTGGTTCTGGTTGTTACTGTTATGGTTAACTTCAACTGAAAAATTTCAGCACAATACTCTCAGAGAACCCTAAGTCACCTATAACCTCATGGCCATACTTGTCTAGGAAAACAAATCCTCAGGGGGAAGGGGTTTGTGAGCACTTCCATCTCCTGTATTGCTTCTTAGATTAGGGAAAGACGTGGAAGGGAGCTCACTATGCAGTCTGTGTTCTTTCTTTTTGTGTAATAATATCCATGAAAGAATATCCTAGACTGAAAGAACAGGGTGCAATAAATGTGTTAGGAATATCAACAGTTTTAGAGATTTTGTTCTAAACCTGTCAGTGTTTCAAGATTTGGATGCTATAATACAACTCTAACTTGCATTCCACATCACTGTGAATAATATTGTATAATGTAAAACTGCACACCACTGTAATTAATCCAATTAGTCCCCAGGTCTCAGTATACTGGTAAATTAAACATGATGAGACAGGTTATGACACTAAAGCCATTCATCACAGAGAGCTCTTTCCCATTAAAGAAAGATAGCCCATCCAAACCACATTGAGCCAGAACACGTCTTCCATCCTAATCCAGGACAAGGTTTGTTTTTGGTTTTGTTTTGTTTGGGTTTTTTTGCGGGGGAAGAGGAAATGGCTAAAAGACCATGCAAATCACTATGAGGATCCATGGAACTTTCTATTCTCTAGTGTCCAGAAATCACGTTTAACTTACTGGTATGAATATAGCCAAAGGATTCAATTTTAACAGAAGTATCTTGAAATATCTGGGAACAAAATCTCTACCTATAAAGCCTACCATACATTGTAATAAAATGAAAAAGTAATAAAATCCATTTTTTTTGTCCCTAGTAAAATTAGGAATATTAAATGTTAGTTTTTTAATTAAGATGGCTATAAATAAATTCATTACAATGTGCAAAATATAATTTGAACTCTTTTTTCCCTTCTTTTTTTAAATTTTGAGCAGTGAAATAACTCCTAGCTCTGGAGATGTCAGTGAACCAAGCAACTACCAGAATCCTTTGAAAAAGTATTAGTTACCTATTTGGTATAAAAGCTATTAAAACACAGCAAGATAGGCTTTGAAAGATATTCAACTCTTATCTAGTACTAGAATTTCCAATGTTCTTGAGCAGTTACTTTATAAAGTATGATGATATCATACTTGTTCACAATGCAGTGAATAACATGAATCTCCTTAAAATCTAGAACTGTCCTTTATGTTTCAGACATTTGGGTGAATTACAAGGATATAACAAAATCAGTGTTATAAAAAGTCTTGGAAAGATGTTTAGATATGGAATTTAGTTCATTCACTCAGATGTATTTTGACAACTCATGGCAGAGTTACATATCTTCCATGTAAATTGATATTTAATGCCTTAATGTAAGGTGAGTTGTCAGAATGTTACATTGTTAGTATTATGAAATGGTCTCATTTGGGAGGAAAATATGTATTAGTCAAGATATCTATATGATATGTGATGAATGTGTCTATATACTTTAATTTGTGAGTGGCTGTGCTTTGTTTATTTATTTATTTTGTCTTTTGGTGTCTTTCAGGGGTCCATAGAAAAGAGGCATAGAGGAACTCCAAAACAGAACAAATTCATCATTATCTTCAGCAATACTGAACATTTCTTCAGCAATACTGAACCTTTTTTTTTAACTTTTGCTGGAGAAAGCTGGAGAAAGTAACTTTTTAATTGAACTATATTTAGTATTTGGAGTTTTTTAAGAGTTAAGGTTCATCTTGCTTAAGTGTTAAGTATCATCTTATCCTTCTGCTTTCTGCATTTCCCTACATTGTCATACACTGAATTAACTTGAAAATAAATTTATTTTTCCTTTACTTTTAATTTCTTGCTCTTTGTTCCACAGCATGCCACATGAGCTATCATCTGCTCTCATCTTGCACCATGAAGAAACACGAGGGGTCACTATGAAAGGCACCTGGTGATCAGCTGTTATTGGCAGTGTGTGAGAGCTTTGTGTGGACCAGTAAGCCTACTCTCCTTTTAAACCCTATTACTCCTATGGAAAATTTGGTTTCAGAAGAGGATTGGATCACTAGTTCAGGCATGGCTATCAATAGCACTGTCATGTAGTGTTAGTTGAAAATAAATCCTTCCTAAGGAAATATATTGCATCAGTAGCACTGCTGAACTTGTGAGATAATACTTCATCAGCAAAGTAACATTGTCGAATCAGAATAAAGTCCTCTGAATGTAAATTAAATCAGGTTCCAATGAACAAGCCGAAACCATCCATATATCAAAATAAAAATGAATAGGGAAAAAAATGGAAATATAATTCATCTAAATGCTCTAAAAAGAAGAAAATCCTTTGGTCCCAGAGAAAGAACCAAAGAGGTGAGCCCATTATACCTTAAGGGATAAATATAAACCAGGTTATTATTATAGGCACTTAGTATGAATGTCCTACAGAAAAACTGAATTTAGCACACTCTTTAACTTATTGAATTCTTTTTCTAAATTTCCAATTCAAAAATGTAAGAAAAAGACGCACTTAATCCCTAATATAGTTTTGTTTAGATGAAAAAACAGTGTAATATGAAGGTAGGCCCCTTCAGCCTCTTTAGCCCCATCCCTTTTTTACTCAGCTGAAGCTCTAAAGAAAAAAAAGTCTAAAAAATCAAGATCATTCATTCAAATTAAACAGGAAGAATGAGGGAAAGAATGATGATATAGTCTTGGTTCTGTGTGCTGAGAAGTTCAACACTTTTATTATCTCTTGAGAATGTAAAATAGTTCTGCTTTATCAACAGTATTGAAAGCACTGAAGTCAGCTCTTTACCAGGTAGGTGAAATCCTTCTGCTTTGAATGCCTAGAAACACTCAGAATGATAGCAAAGTCTATGGGCTTTACAACATCGTAGCAATTATTCACTATCATGTTCATATCCAGGCAAAACCATGTGAATTCTATATATCTAAGACAATTCAAATGCATAAAACCCTCAGGTGGGGTTCCATTTCTGTCCTAACTGCACTTCTTTTCTAAAGCAATTGAAGAGTTTGAGCAATTTTCTACATTTTCTTTACCATATTGTATGCATTTTTCTTTCCACTGGTCCTTTTTTCTCATTTCCCTGTTCGTCCATATTGGTTATAAAGAAAAAAAAAAGGAACAGAATAATACTCACCTCTTACTATATTTATTACAAGGTGGCATACATAATCTCTGTGCCTAAGAAATTTATCTCTAAACACTTAAATTTTCTCCCCATTACTCAAAATCATTCAATTTCACCCATCATTTCCTGCATAATTCAAAAATTTGTTCTGCTGAAATTCAGTCTCCTTAGGTCTCACTTCAGTACTAGATATAAACCAAAAGAGATTGCATTACAACCTTAATGGTTACCTTTTCTCCCTATACTGTGGAGCAGTAGTGTACTCATATTTACAGAACCCCTGATACTTATTTCTTCACATAGTATGTTGCAGCTTATATCATTAGGCTTTAAAATATTAATTGTGTCAAAATTATATATCAGGTTTATAAATCCAATTATTTCTTCCAACATTAACACAAATTATCATTTTACAATGCCTTGAATGTGAAAAAATATGTAAATATCCCTAAAATTCTCTACCAGTATAAATTTCAATATTGGAATTTCAAATTTTACTTCATTTATCCTTCAAGGATTTTTCAGAATGTCCCAAATTATGAGTGCAAGTAGATTAAATGGAAAAGATAATTTATTTTCATCTGCAAGATGAAGTTTATTTCAGTTATTTTAAGGAGTTCTGTAAAATTCCTATAATGTAACTTTATAAGCAAAGGGAGACCTATATAAACAGACTTCCCTTTCCCCTTATCTCCTGCTAGATCTCATTTCTATTTCTCCTCTAACCAGAGAGCAGACACAGATGAGAAGTGAGACTGTCCACAGATGTCCACAGATGAGGATCCTCCCACCTGTACCAGCAGAAGGCTCACAGAGCTCCTGCAGCTCTAGGAAATATTTCTGTGTAACAGGATTGCCTTAGTTATCCTTGTGCCAGGAGAAAGAGCTGCAGAAACAGAATTACTGCAGAAACAGAGCCCCTCTCTGGCTAGCTGATACCTCAGGAAGACAGTGGCTTTGGGAGGGACACACTCCGTAGGGGGACAGTTGTGAGACCACCAACTAAAACAATGCACAGCAGTGATTTTTACTATAGGACAGCATGGTCAGCCATACAGGTAAAGTGATTACTAGGAAATCCATTTAGAGACCACCTTTCGCTCTGTTTCATGCATTTCATATAAAAAAATGAAAAAACCCAAAGTAACAACAAAAAAAGCGCCCACACCAGTCCATGAAAATATTTCTGTTGTAAAGTATGCCCTTACTGGGAACAGCTGTATTTCGTTGCATAGCTGAAACTCTCTTTCTAGAGTATTTCTACAGCTATATAACCAATAGACAGAGTCATTCTGTGTCTTGTTCCTCTTAAAGCAAGAGTTAAGATATATCTTTTATGTTTATCTTCATCTGCTGTCTCATTGAGGGTTACAGAAGGAAAAGTGCATCGGTTCCAACTGGATCGCTGGACCCAATGCTTGACCCTCAGAGAGAAAATGTGCAGCTCTAAAGAACCAAATGTTCCTATTCACTCTTTGTTGCAGATAACAACAGTTTGCACTGTTTGTTGCAGCACATCAAATGCTCAAATATTAATAAATATGCTCAAATATTAATAATATTAATATTATTAAATGTTTTAGTTACCTTGCTGCATGTATACTATGAACAAATGCATGGAAAGTCAGAACAGTTAGTAGGTTAGTGCTGGAGACCCATACAGTGAAGCTACAGAAGCCAAATCAGGAAAATGGGAGTGTGTGTGTGTGTGTGTGTGTGTGTGTGTGTGTTTGTGTGTCTGTGTGTCTGTGTGTGTGTGTGTGTGTGTGTGTGTGTGTGTGTGTGTGTGTGTGTGTGTGTGTGTGTCTGTGTGTGTGTGTGTGTGTGTGTGTGTGTGTGTGTGTGTCTGTGTGTGTGTGTGTGTGTGTGTGTGTGTGTGTGTGATGGTTCAGCTGCTGCCAACAGTCTGCAAACATCAGAGCATGTTATTCATCCTCACAGAGCATCCTCTTAGAACAGACTGAATTACCACATGTGTGTTAAATGCCACTCAGACAGTCTGTCTGCTTTTGTTTTCTCACCTTTTCTTTATTTCAAAGGGAGGGGAAATTGGAGCAAAGAGGATATCACATTGTGTGTCACATTTCTCATTTAAGACATTGCAGCTTTAAAGCCATAATAAATAAGGCTGAAGTTTTACAGTTTCATGAGTTCAGTGGGCTGTGTATGTCATGTGAAGTCACTGACTGGCTCATGATATCAAGCAAAAAAACCCCTTCCATGACACTAATTGTCTTGTGGCACCATCCAGTTTATTTTGTGTGCATGTCTGTCTGTTTACTTCAGAACATCCAAGGGTAACAATTAGCTGTGTCATTTCTTCTCTTACTTTCTGGATTATCTGGAGCTTTGTTAGCAAATAACCTTCACAGAAGGAAGCCTTTAAACAGTACCTCCACAAACAAAGTCATAAGAGCAGGTTGTGCTGTTTTGTGGTAGCTTTCTCAGCTTGCCTCTCTTAACAGTGAAAGATAATAACGTGTTTTTGTGTAGCTACCTAAAAGGCTGTTCCCTAGGTTATGGTAATTGTTTTACTGAAGTCCACAAAAAGCATAATTGAATGTAAATGGAATAATTAGAAAATGCAAATACCTGTGGTCTACACACGTGCATTTATACGCCTCACACAAAGGTAAATAAAACTTTTCAGCAAACAGGTGTCTTGCTCTAACTGTTTAATTATTCTTCCAATGATTCTTTTATATACACTGGAATACACACTGGAATACTGAGATAGAAAAAATTTAGCAAGTTTTGTCACATCTTCCTTGTCTAAAGCTCTCGTGACAATGATAGGCAAGGGAAATGGAGGGGGAGGATACAGTAAGGGAAAATGTCATGTCTGTTAAATAGTCTTTAAAATACCTAGCAGAGGGTTGGTTCTGTAAACAACATAAATGTTTAATCCAAAAACCCTTTATATCATTGTTGCCAATTTCATTTTCAATTTACAGCTTCACTAGCACAGTTTACATTTAGGTTTGCTGCAGTGTTGACAGGGTTTTCAGACTCTATAGGATATCTTTAAAGCTCTAATAATCTCTGACACTCACAAAGCTTGTATTCCCTCTTATTTGCCTGTTAAACTGCTTGTAGGTTGATTCAGTGCTGCAATTGTGATTTTTATATCAGACTCTCTAAACTCAGCTCCTCAGGCTCTTCTAAGAGGTGTCCCTTTGTCAGGGACCCTACCCCCACTCCTCAGCCGTTCTATGAACATCAGCTAAGAATTTCAAGGGGAATAAAAGATTGGCAAAGTTGAGCCATATTTTCTCTTGCATGTACATAAAGGGATATTTAGGATAGTAAAATGGGTGTTTGGCTCCATCTTTAAATATGAACAAAACTCATTTTTTCCATATTTATTCAGCTTCTGTTAAGATACATTTGTCAGCGAGATGATTATGGTGATACTGTCACTTTGCTATCTTGGACAAATAAGAGGCCAAATCACTTAGGAAAAGAACACAACTTATTCTACGTTTACATTCTTCAAAAAAGCAAAAAGAACAAGTGAATGGAGGAACACAAGACTTCTGTGTGCTGGTTAAAGTAGAAAAAACCTCTCTATATAAAGAGTGAGACAATTCTCACCAGTCTGGAAGAAAGGCATGATTATGGCCAGTCATCCACGTATTCATGGAGTACATTCACCTCTATGCAGTGTTTATTCTGGAAGGTTAAAAAACATAAGGTGAATTTATGTTTCCTTCAATTTTTTTCCCCATATTCTTATATATTTGGGAGTTAAATTTCATACTGTTAAAAAATTATGTTCTTCACTGAAATTTTGCCACAGTTATCATCTCACTGCATCACGATGCAGCATCATTCCCATAAAAGGTATCTGTTCTGCAACTTCAGTGGCACAATTTCATTAGCCTGTTCCTGTCTGGAATCTTCACAGAAGAAAACTCTCTTCTCAGAACAAGCCTTATAAACAAAATTATCAACCCCTTCTTTTTAAAAGGAGTTTGCTAGAAATATTTCAGAGAGCTATAAATGTCAATGACAGGGTAAACCTTGAATGTTTTGTGCTCACAAAACGTCAAGAGTATAATGCAAAATAATGTCTTCATAACACTATATTAATTATGTTGTTAAATACTAAAACAAACCAAAAGAAGTGCTTGGTCTTAAGGCTCATCCTCGGGATTTTCCACAGTTCAAACAACAGATGGTCAAAAATGGGGTTGAGAATATTTGAACAAATGACACAGTGAAAAGAACCTTCCTAATCTTTACTGTTTTGCATTTGGGGAATGAATGTTTAGAATAAGTTTTTAAGTGCTCTTCATATCATTCAAGTCAGAGCTTAAATGCTTTCAGCATGTTTTCCTGTGGTAATTCTCTCACAAAGAACAGTGTTATCCACTGCAATCCAGGTTAAACCAGAACTCCCCATGTTGCAATCCTATGTCCAACATCAGCTTCCTCTGCTGTTTGAGATCATCACTTGAGTATACATCTAAAAGGTTCTTCAGGACCACTGATTACGAGGACCACATATTCAGCATCTGAAGGTCTTATAAGACAACCTGTAATACCTGTTCCTACCTTGCTGAGTAAAATTAAAATGTAAAGCTACACCTAATGGGTAAGCTAGAATTCTCTAAAAATACCAGATGCAGTTCAGTGCTTTGATTGCCCCACAATAAAATGGGCAGAGTTTTAGAGTAAGTACGAAAATAGCATGAAGCCAGCCTTATTCACTAATGAGCCTTTGATCATGTAATAACCCCTCCTGCAGGGAATCCCTTGATGGCATGTTTTCTCACTTATTACCTTCCCCAGACAATACCTACACAGAATTGAGCTAACAGAAGACAAAGACAGATTATTAGACACTGATTCTAGTTTTCATTTTCTGCCTCCCTCTCTGCACAGCAGCTACACAAATCTCTCTTCACAGTCCAAAATAAATGTTCCGTGAATGTAATGTTCTTCACAGTAGAGGAAGCACAAGCAGCCCAGGCTAAAGAGGAAAAGCTTAAATGACACAATACTGCTTGCAAATAAACATCAATACAGACAGACTGATACACCATAGAGAATTACACAGTTCTCCCATGCTAAATAACTTTCTTAAAGAAAAACAAACAAAAACAAATGAACAAACAAACAGCAACAACAAAAAAGATAGTAAGCAAAGGAAAAGAAAAAAGAAGTTATAAAATAAAACCATAATAAAATAAGAAAGATTAAAAGAAGACTCGAGGGGAAGGACTCAAGGTTGGTTTCCATTTTATGGTAAAAATTGGTGTAAGCTGAATCAACATCAGGAATTTTGAAGTGGAAATCTACATGGTTGATCATACCATCAGGCAGATTTGGGTGGAGTGAACACAATTTTGGTCAGCATCTGACATATTTGTAATGTAAGCAGATTTAGTTAATCTTATTATGTGCTTTGCTGAGATTTATCCTCATTATTATTATTGGTTTCATCATTTCTGTACATAGAAATTTAACTACATTAAAAGAGTATCACTCCCACTTTCTCATAAAGACAGAGGGAAAATTATTTTTGCTTTATGTTTCTGTTGCAGAAGTTGTCACCATTTTGTCTCCTTTTTTCACAGAAATGAGATAATAATATTTTTTTTCTGTCTGGAGACTGAAATAATATTATGTGTTTTAGTATTGTTATGCATTAGCTCATATATAGCTTCTGAAAAGCTAAGGCTATCCATGTTAGCATCCAGAGCTAATCTTCAAGCTGGAGAATAACAGTAGACAAAACAATTTAAACCCAAGAGAGGCATCTGGTCTGTACTGAAGAAAAATGAATAATACTACATTTCTTTCCCAGAGAGTGTCTGAATATCAGAACCTGAAGATACCAAAACAGAATAAATATGGATATGGAATAAAAGTAAGCTTTCCACAACTCATAGTTTTCTCCTAAAGTGATAAAGTAAGAAAAGTAAAAACCAGGGTAAAATAGAGATAAAATCACAACAAAAAATAAAACAAGATCTGAAAAAAATGCACCTCCAAGTCATTTAGCAACACACTTTTCTGGGACTTTACATTCTTCTTTATTCTCTTATTGAATGTTCCTTATCTGCACTTGTAGATAATCATATTTCACTATTCAAAATATGAATTAAGTTACTGATAAATAAACACTGCTTTGGAAAATAGCATTACGTTTGAGATGTTTCAGAGACGGAAAATTCTGATTCAAAACATTCCAAAGTAGTGATACTTTTCTCTCTCAACATCAAGTATGGTGGTTTTCTCTATTCTATGCTGCAGTCTTCTCAGTTCACTTGCACTGCTCCAGCTGCAAATAAGTCAGAGGGAGAGCTGAGTCCTCACATGGAATGGAGCTGGAAAGTAGAACTTGGTTGGCTTGAGCACCATCCAGGCAGGGAAAGTATGCAGAGCAACTCTGGGTTCCTGCTAGCAGAGATGCTGGGGTCACACCTGCTGCAGAACCCCCCTTTCCAAAGAACAGCTAAAATCCATGAGGGCTGGCAACATCCAAGCTGAAAAGGCACCTCAGCCTGTAAGGACAAGGCCAGGCCTCCTGTTACTGAAGTTGTCTTAGAACAGACACAGCCCAGCATTGTTTTCCAATTCCTTTCAAGTACTGAAATTTGCTCTTGAACTATTTCTCTCTCAGCTTGGGGGAAAATGTAATTCTTATGTAAGGGAACACTAGATGGCTATAATTGCCTGCAGTTAGTTTAGAAAAGGTCCTTCTTATCATATGGTCAAAATACATAAATAAATAAATAATGATGGTCAAAGATGTTAAAAATCTAGAAAACAGGGAAAGAAAGAAAAGAATCTATCCTTTTGGCAACAGCCTGGATTTATGCTGCATTTAAATGGTCATTAGACTGAAGACAGAGACCTTCATCTAATTTTAGGCAATTCTCTCTTCATTCTGTCATTTATGCCACTCTGTAAATTGGAAAGCAATACTCTTTGAGTTCCTTATGAGGATGTAAATATTAATGTCTAATAGGAAATGAAACACTGTAATAAAGATCCCTACTGGAAATATATACTTAATAGATTTATTACAAGTGAAATTAAACTCAAAATTTTGTTTACAGTCATTGAGGAACACAAAGAAATTATCTGCATCTCCAACAGATGGGGATATAAATATATAAGTAAATTTAACCACAAGCTGTTTTAACAGTCTCCAGGATGAAAAAAAAAGAAAAGGACATTGGATACAGCTTTGAGAAATTTTTAAAACACCCTTAATTTTAAGCAATTATTTCAGAATTATAACAAAAATTATCTATAATTTAGTTATCTGAAAATCTTTACAGAAACTGACACACTGCTAAGATTTCATAATTAAGCTAGCAGACAAAAATGGAGTCAATTGTAACTATGAATCATCTAGATTATTGAAAAGAAATTTAGAGCATTAAATGATGAAATCTCTTATCAGTCATTTGCTGGTTATCTGTCAGATTTAAAGAGAACCTCATACAAGTTTAGAAATAGGATTCAAGGTTAATAATGAGAAGCAAAAAAAAAGTTTCACTCAAACGTAGGCAATCTTATCTGCTTTTTTATACACAGAGTTTTAAAGGATGTCTTAATGCTAACTCTTCAATGGATTAATTAGCATTTTCATTTTCATGCCATATTTAAAATTTTAAGATACATTACCTAACATGTTTCAAAATAAATTACTTAGGCTGCATTTGCTTATTCTATCTATCTTGACAATGCCACTTGTCACCTTAAAAAGAAGCAGCAAAATGGTAACATTGATATGACTAAGAGGCCAAGAAATTAAGCTTCATGTATCATTCAGTGCATCAATATATGGAGTTTATGAAAAAACCACCACATCTCATATAGGTAAGCCTTGAAGAACACTGGCAAGTGTGGGCTAATACATATCAATTCCCATATTTTACCAGTCCAAAATATTCTGAAAAAAATCCTATTAGTTTCATTTGTGCTGGGCAGGGTGCTAGGTAAGTGTCATGATTATTGCATGCTCACCTTCATAATGAGTTGCTGTGAAAATGACTGATAATGGACAGCATCCATACTAAAAACTAATCTGTACTCTCAATGGGGTAAAAATCACTGGGCTCAGAATCAACTATTTAGTTCTCATAGCCTCTTCTTGAAAAGTGGGATAAATAAACTTGGAAAAATTCAAAGTTTTGCTGAATTTAGAACATTCAAGCAAAGTTCATGCTGTTTGCTTTTTAGTGTAAAAGATGTCAATATTAATTATAATGCATTAAGAGCTTGACAACCTAAGAAATAGATGAAAAATTGGGTCATTTAATTCCACTCTAGAACAAGACTCCTTGTAGTTCATGTAGTATGTATGAATCATGAGTAGCTTGTTACAAAGGCCATACTTCATTGTCTCTTCTTATCTCTTCCATTTAAAATATAATGGCTCCTTGCAGTGTTTTTGTCAAAGTCACTGTTCAAGAAAAGCTGTTTGATTAATAAAGCTGGTTTTTAGAAGCTTCCTGAGAAATCCTAGTAGGCCCATAGGCTAAGTGTGTAGACAAGCTGAAGTCCTAGAATTTCCATAGCCTTATCTCATATTTAGAAAAAGACATGAGACATATTGTTGATGTGCAGCATGGTGGAACTTGGTCTTGTTAAGACAATGCTAGTAGTATAGATTTTTTCATTGTAGACAGTCCAAACACATTAAGAGGAGTTGAAGAACGTTTCCTGGAAGTGGATCCTTAGCTCAAGTTAATGTGACTTCATCACATAAAAATCTTGAACCAGAATATCTTGGAGGCAAGATGAATACCAATCTGAGAAAAAGTATTTTTGTTCTTTTGCTGTAACATAATATTTGCATTTTGAAAGAATTCTCTTTTTTCTTTTTCTTCTCACTTTACATAAATGCATCGGTTAAAACCAAAGCAAATCAACCGAACAGATCCAGTTACCAGGACTAAAACTAAAAGGTAGATAAAATTCAATGACATTAAAAGAAAAAATGTACTTGTTATCATGAAACTCTGTCTGCTAATACAACCTCTCACGGGTTCACAAGTAGAATCTGAGTTGGTTCACAGTTTTGTAGAAACTAAAAAAGATCTCTAGCTTCATAGACAATTTCTGGAATATAATGTTAGTTATTACTCTAATGTGAACCTATGTAAAAATGGAATAAAGAAAAGGGAAAAGAAAGTCTAGCAATTGGAATACCTATTGCCTGGAAAGAAAGCTTTGAGATGAAATGTGGACAACTGACAGAATCAATAGCCTGGTTATAATTGTGTTCCTTTGATTTTTAAGGGCCATATTTTGTCTCCCTCAGGCTAGATTCTAGCCAAAGATCATATGTCTGATCATAAAATATATAAAGAGAAGCAAGAGTCCAGAGCAAGAAATTAGTGGTAGATTTAAGTTAAGAATAAAAGCTAATTTGAAAAAGCCTGAAAAATTTTACCAAATAGAGGTAAATATTGGGCAGTACTGCAGACTTCTTTTTTCTGAATCTGAAGGACTGATTCAGACAGTGGCAATGATATCATCTTATGGACATTTGAGAGCTTCTGCAGTTGCCAAGTTGAGATGAGTCTGTGATTGAAAATCCTGTTATCTGAAAACTTACTAAATCTTATAGTATTCTAGTCTAGAAATAATTCCTGAGTTTTTCATAAACCTTGAACACAAATAGGTTTTGCTTTTTTAAGCTTGTTTCTTTGTTTCTTTTTTGTTTGTTTCTTTTTTTCTTCATTAGGCAACATTGCTTCAAAACTTTCAGAGAGAAAGATGAAAACACGTCAATTAATAAGGTATGCTGAAAATATCTCTTCATTTTGAAGCAACTGAACTGCCTGATATGTTTCAAAACAGAACAACAAACACTGCTTTCAGTGACCTTTCTGCTCACTCTAAGATAGTGAATGCTGTTCATCACATATGCAGAGATCTTACTTTTTACAGCTAATCAGACAACTCACTAGAAATTGAAGTCCAGTTGGAGAGATATATATGATTCTCTTGACAATGCTGAGCAATAAAAAATAATATTCAGAAAATAGCAATAAATCTGCAAAAAAACCTTATTTTTTATTATTTTCTAAACAGAGACAATTTTTTTTAATATTATTTAATAAGACTTCTAAGAGAATGAAGATGGAACTGTACAGCAAATGAAGATGAAAGGACATTTATAGCCTGATGTCTACTACAAAATTTTTCTTGCATATTTTAAATTTTGGGTACATTATGTCTTCAGACAACTGGAAGAAGCTTCATGTTCCCAAAGTCTTCAAGTTCTCATGGAGACTTGAAGAATCATGGTACCTGCTGAAGAGACAACAAACCAAAGGACAATCAGCCCAGGAGATTTCTAGAGCGGTTTGATGAAAATTTCCTGACAGGAGTGTTAGAGGAAACAAGAGAGGCTTTTTCTGCTTGATCTCATGCTTAGAAACATGGAAGAATCCGTGTGAGGGACATTATTGGCTGCAGGTGATCAATTTCAGGATTCTGAGGGAAGAGGATCTAGACAAAAAGTTGGATCATAATCCTGGATTTTGTGAAAATAGAATTTGATCTTTGGCATTCCAAGATCTGCTTGTAAGAATCCCAAGAAAGGCAGTCTTGTAATGCAGTCACGGAATGTAATCATGGAATGCAGTCACAGTTCTACAAATGCCAAAACCCACCTGGACTGAGTCCAGCAAGCAATCCAATCCTTCCTTGTGAAAGTAAACAAGAGGGGTTTCTACAGATATATCAGCAGAAGAGAAGACGACTAGGGAAATCATGGGATGGTTGTAGGAGGCGGGGATGGACAACTGCTGACAAAGGATGTGGAGAAGGCCAAGTACTCAGTATCTTCTGCAATTTGGGTCTTTCTGGGTAAGCCCTCAGAAAAGTGAAGTTTCTGAGACCTGTGGGAAAGTCTGGAGAAAAGAAGATTTACACTTGGTGGAAAAGGATCATGTTAGGGAATATTTAAACAAACTGGACATATATAAGTTGATAAGACTTGACAAGATGCACTTGCAAAATATGGGGGAGCTGGCTGATGTCATTGTGAGGTCTTTCTTGATAATATTTGAAAGCTTATGTTGGCTGGCAGAGATGCCTGAGGTTTGGAAGAAAGCAAATATCACTCCTCCCTTCATAAAGGGCAATAAAGAAGAGATGGAAAACTACAGGTTTGTCAGCCTTACTTCCATATCTGTGAAGATGATGGAGAAAATCCTTCTTGAAATTATTTCCAAGTATTGAGGTCAAGAAAATTCCCTATATTAGTCAGCATGTATCTGCAAAGGGGATATCATCTTTGGCCACATGATAGCCTTCTATATTGAGAAGACTAGCTTCATGGAAGAGGGAAGAACCGTGAATTTTATTTATTTATTTTTACTTTAGCAACGTTCTCCACATAATTGCCCATAACAACCTCCCAGACAGACTTATAATATATGAACTAGATGTGCGAAAAATAAGGTAAATTGAAAACTGGCTTGAAATCAGTCAAAAGGATTTTAATCAGTGCCAGCAAGTCCAACCACAGGCCAGTAACTAGAGATGTATCCAAAGGGTCTCATATTGTTTAATAATTTCATTAATTATGTGTGTGATAGAACAGTGTGCAAATCTGAACATTGCATAAAGGAGGAGTTTCAAAGAAATTTGTGCTGGCTTTCAGAAGGACTTCAACAGGCTGGAGAGATGGGCCAACAGGAAGGACATGAAGCTGAAGAAAGGGAAATGACAAGTCCTGCACCTGGGGAAGAATAGGTCCAGACTGGGAGCAAACCAAGTAGAAAGCAGTTTTGCAGAGAAGGGCATGGGGGTTCTGGTGGACTGCAAACTGAACTTGAGCCACCAGTGTGTCCTTTCAGGTAAGAAAATCAACTTAGCCTTGTTTGCATTAGGAAAAGCACTGCCAACAGGTCAGGAATCTTTCCCCTTCTGGTGAAGCACATCTAGAGTGCTGGGTCCAGTTCTGGTCTCCCCAGTATGAGACCAAGACTTTATGGAATATGGTCCCTAGTTAATGGCCACAAAGATGATTAAGGGATTGAGCATCTGTCACATGGGGAGAGGCTGAGACACCTGGGACCATTCAAATGGAGAAGAGAAAGCTTAGCAGAATCTGACAGGGGGGAAAATGGAACTAGACTCCAGTGACAGCCAGTGAGGGGATAAGAGACTTTGAATACAAGATAAAATGCAATATACTGCATATATTGAGCAAAAAGATATTCCTCATTGTAAGCATAATTGTACACTGGAAACAGGGGAGCTAGGGAGTCTCCATCCCTGGACAAACTTTAGTTGCCTCTTTTTTGTACAAGGGCATTGTACTCAAGAGTCTCCAGAAAGCCCTTCTACCTGAAGAAGGCCTTAGACTCAGCAATTCAACACCTCAATGATTCTGTGACATGATTCTTTTATGATAAGCCCACAGGCCAGTTGTACTTATGCCAAATTTGCATTTTTAAGATAGATGTTAATGCATAAAATTGCTTAGCAGGTGTACATATCAGAAATTTCTGTTGATTTACCTGAGCCCAAATGGCCCAGCTGGTTACTGTGGTTACAATATAAAGAGAATGATAATGGTTACCACTGTGTTAGTCTGTTTTTCATTCTCTGGGCATAACAGCCAGCAGTCTACTTATGGGTAAATGTCATAAGACAATCTTTGGCATAAACCCATAATAAGTAGAACCTGTACCTTCAAAACCAGATCCCTACAGATTTGGTCTGTGGTGGTCAGTGCTGCCCAAGGAACGCTACCTACAGATCCTTTACCAATTTTCAATGTTTTCATGCAATTTTTTCAGGTAAGTTTAATGTAATGTATCCTATTTCCACCAAGCAAAACTCTACAGTCATGGCAAAGAGGAAGCTCTATGATTTTCTATTTTTTTAACTTAGGACTCAATTTCCTAAGTATCTGGAAAAACAATACATTGTGTGATCAAGAAAGAAAGACAGGTAGTCTTTTGGCTCTGAGAATTCATGAAAGACAGATCCATGTAGAATTGTCAGTATAGACTTCAACATCCAGAAGAGCTAAGTTCAATGATACGGAACGTCACTCCTTGAAGAAGAAAAAGGTAAAAGAGAAAGCTGATATGCTTGTCCTCAAGACTGTATGTGTTGTTTCCTTCCATTTGTATTTCATTTTTCTTGAATTCCCAGTTTTTCATTCCAGCAGTCATAGAAAGAGAGTTCTTGAATAGAAGCAAGACTAAGTATTTTTTTTAATTTTGTTTAAAACTATATTTTGTAGAAAGTTTCTAATTACATCCATAAAATTATTAGCAAAATAGGATTGCTGTAGATTTCAGCAATGAGAGTCTTGTTGACTAAATGGGTTGAAATAATGAAAGAAGGAAAGGTTCCTCATGTGCAGCTTAACCAATCTCTTAACCATAAATTTTCCAAACTTTGACCAATCAAAATTCTCATTCCAAAGCTCATCCTTTATATCTGTGTTAACCTACTTATTTAAAAAAATTTCTAATGTAGATGATTAAATATATAAACCATTATAGAAGATATGTGAACATGACATTATCTTCCTATACCCCGACCATGTAGGGAAAATTCCAGTAAGATGAGTCAGTGTGATAGCCCCTTTGGGTTGGTTTTATCATTTTTATTTTTTGATTATTCTATTGCTGCTGTGATTAGGACTTCAGGCAATGAGCTAAAACAATATATTACTAGACTGGCAGTCAATCAGATCACTATCACTTCAAACATCATTTAAGAAGATCTACATTTTTTATTATTTATATAGCTCCATAGTTCATGGTGCTACATAGAACAAATCAAAGACAGATTTCCTGCCCCCTAAGAGCTTACAGTCTAGGCAAGTACAAGAACAACAGGAGAAGATAACACAGGCAGGGGACAGAGAGGGGTAGTAAATGAAAATAAAGACAATTAGATTACAGTCACATGAAAAGCTAATGTTTTTATCTTGGTGGATACAAACTGGGGAGATGAGGTGTTTGAGTAACTTTATTTTTAATTAGAACTATTTTTAAAGGAAGGCCAGAAGAAAAGGGCTTTAAAAAAAATTTCATACTGTCAGAGGTGCGTGTAGGAAGGCAGAGAGGTAAGACTGGAAGAGAACAGGACACTAGCACGTTTGAGGTTGGAAAGCAATGATCTTCTAAGTAAGAGAAGCCAACCTCAGCAACCCTTTGTTTTCCAATACATCCTTGAAATTCTGACAGAAACACCATTGCTTCTGTACACCTAGTTCTGCCTTAAATATTATATCTGTACATACTTGGGGCTGTATTGGATAAAACCTTGATTGCTTTCAAGAAGGAGTTCTCACACTTCTTTCAAAGGAGTATTTCAGTTATCCTATTTTGTGTTTGTTGATGTATTTGGAGACTAAGTGAAGTTGTGTCTGAAGTGCTTCCCATTTTTCTAATATCGTTAGCATCAAAACAATAAAACATTATTTTATAGCATAATGTTTTACATCTTAGTATGATGTTACCTCTGCTCATGATTCCTTTTCCCTGAAAATATTTTTATCTTGTGGAATATTAGGATATTTCTCCTATTGTGGCTTTGGATTTTGGCACAATATGTTTTCTTCTCTGATGAAGTACGTTTTTTCAATTCTGAAATATTAACAAGTTAGTGTAGTAGGACTAAACTGTGTTATTTTGGGGGTTGTGAACACTCTATGGATGAAATCAGGAAAGATTAACGATCAGAGTCTCAAGAAATAATAAAATGAAAGAAAAGGTTATTTCAAATCTATACTGAATTCTTCAACAGAAAATTGAGACAGAAATTTCAGAGAGAAATATCGCATATAAAATCTGACAGATACTCCCTGTATATGTCTGTACTTCTGTTTATATAAAATGAGAATACCATTAAAAAGGCCTGCTGATGTCTATAATTGGACAAATCCTCATTTACTGTAAAGGACCAGACATCTCTTGATTTCATCCAACCATTTGGCTCATTATTTTCATTACCAGTCCTCCACAAATTACATTAATCAACAACATAAAAGGGGTTTTGTCCTTTTTTTTCTAGTTATATATTGGTATACAACCATTCCAACATAACCTGAAGATATAAATAGTGTGCCTTTTGTGTCTTAAAGGTGTCTATTTTCATTGAAACAGACATGGGGGAAAAAAGTCCTGTTCAATTTTTACCTCCAATTGTCATCCACCAGGCAGCGCCATTTCACTGAGCTATAACTGCTTTAAAATTCTTCTCTAGAGTGACATTAAGGTCAGAGAAGCACCCATCATCCTGTCCTGAGAAATCAGCAAACTAATTAAGCTGTTTTATGAGACCAGATAAAGCAGTTATATATGGATTCTGAATCTTTGTGGGCCAGATCCTCTTTGATTTTTGGTGGGAAGCTCCATCAGTCTTAATGACAGTACAGAAATTTATACAGCATGAAATTTTTTGAATGTTGGCCTTTCAGAGGCCTTTCCATACAAAGAATTTTCCTTCAGAATTGAGGATTTTTTTGTGTAGCAGTAGAAAGAAAATGAAGCTTTTGAAGAAATTCAAAGAAATTGGGCTTTTTCAAGTACAAAACTATCAGTAGTATTTTCTACGCTTTTGGGGGTCAGGTCTTTATTAGTCAATTTTCTGTAACTGTCTTAATACAGAAATAATTACTAATGCACAACAGAGTAACAACATGAGTTAGTGTATGATTGTTGAAAAAAACCCATTTTACTACTGTGAATCTGTGGAGCCATGCACTTCTAGTCTTGATCTTTAATACAAATCTCCAGTTACTTTGCCTATTTCCCTCAATAAAGGAAGGCTGAAATTCTGACCAAAATCTTAATTAAGCTGTACTACCTCCATGATAGAAGTTTTGTTCCTTGGAGAACTTTGACCCAATAAAATATTTGGGACATATTCTGCATTCACTGTTACTTTGGCTCACAAAAAGCTTAATGAGAATTAGTCTTGAGCATCAAGATGAGAATGAAATCCTGCTTGTTTCAACATCCTCAATGGAGAAAAGAACAGTATGTTTGAATATAATACAGCATTTTATTACATGATTTTACAAATTTTATTGTAAATCATCAATCAAATGCAATAGCCAATTTTTTCCATTCCAAGCCATCATAATTAGGAGTTTTCAATGTGTTATGACAGTTACTCTTTTCCCCTTTGTGTTTTAAAGAATTAACTTAAATATAAATTATGTACGTTTACTCATTTCCAGAAAAATTGCTTAAAGTGTTTTTATCTTCTTTATACTTCAGACAAAGATAACCTGTTCTTTGTTATCACATAAATGGGGATGAAACTCACAAATATAAGAGAATTTGCTTTCTCAGTCCCTGCTCACAATGGAAATGGCCAGCTCAATCTCTATGAAGATTTATGATAACTGGGTAGTAGACACAAACCTCCCATTCACCCCCAAATTTCATTATATAATTTCTATAGTTTGGATTATATATTTTATATTTCTGTGCCATCATCTTTACTCGTCGATGACTTATTATTTATGATTATTTCAATGTTTTTGGGGGGTATTTTAATGGTTTTGGGGGTTAAAGTAAAATTTTTTTCCATGTAAAGACCATCTTAATAATCTTTTTTTGTTGGCATAACATTCCTACATAGTCCATACTATACATTTCTTGTTGAGATACAAATAAATTTACAGTAGACAGAGGTGCAAGATTCAGCATCTTTAGGGCAGCATTTCAAAATGTTATGTCCAGGAACTCACCACATTCAGGACATATAAGTTAGCTTTGAAGCAGCTAAGAGCCAAATCTTGCAAATAGTATCACAATGTGCTGTAATGGCTTCTGTCAGAAATCCCAGCCAACTCTCTTGTCACAAATTTAGTGGCAAGTCTCATCAGGATAGGGCACTAAGCTGAAGCTAAGTACCAGTACTGACACAAAGTACTGCACATATGTTGCTCAAATCACTCAGCAAAACCAAACCAACTAAAACTGACATAAATTTAATGCTTTTTTTCTTCTTTTTTTTTTTTTTTAATTTTGTGCATTGGATTCAAACAGCAAACTGAGTGCATATTAACTTCTATCACAATGTGGTCAAGAGGTCTGTGTCTTTTACCATTTACACACAATTGTTCATGACAACATGTTATCAGCTTAGTGGAAACCAGGGGTGTAGCATGGTAAGCAGTGGTGGTAGTGCACCTATTTTTTTATATTATATAACTTGAAAATATGTCTCTTCTAAGATTCCTTTTTCATGATAAAAATAGTTTTCACCAAACGTTGGTGGTGTGCACGCACTACCACTCATGCTTGGCATCACACCCCTGATGGAAACACATGTTCTTATTTTGTTGATAAAAAGTATTACAAAAATTTCCATACAAAAACTATTATCATAGAAATCTTGCATTTCCACAAATAAACCTGAACATTTTTTTTTTTTGGAAAAAAAAAACTGCTCAAGAATATTGTTCATTTAGTACTGTGACTGTATTGAAAAATGCAGTCCTCCTTTAAGTTCTTGACATTCACTTCTTTTAGGTGACCCATCCCTCTTCCAACATTAGCGAGAATCGCACAGGCTCCATTGAGTTCAATTAGTAGCAGGAACAAGTTTTTCAAAAACCATTCAGGCTAAAATGCAAGCCCTCTATGTGTGAAATACACTGCTTCCCACCCCCCTCCCTCTTTTCACAATTATAGAAAAGAAAATCAATTGCTTATATCTAAAGTTTGTAAGATACATTCCTTTGTACTAAGGAAAGTTTCATTCATCTAAAAATTGGGTCAAAATTCTGGAAATATTTTTGTTGTTTTTTTAGATCAAAGTTCCAACCCAGATAAATTCTTTTTTTTTTTTTTTTTGTAGTTATTATTTATTTACTTAGTTCAGTGTCACAAACAGTCAAAAAAAAACAAAACCAAAAAACAGGTGAGCATCCTTATATTTATTCTTCAATTCATGGGATTCATGTTTCTTCACTTTTAACATTTCTTGGATCCAGGAAGATCATATCACCTTGTCCAGATGGTAGTTTCAGTCTACCAGCAGTTACCAACTTTTCTGTGCTGGGAAGTTCAGAAGAACATATGGTTTCTTGTTCCACTACAGTTCTGAGACATTACTTTTACTAGACTCCTTCTGTGGTTTGTGTCATCTTGGGCATTTATTCTCCCTTTTCTGGCAACCGTTGAACTTCAAAAGGAACCTGCAACTTCTCACTGAGACTGCATTTGAAACCAGCCACAAAACTCACATGGAACATTCATTCATTCAGAATGATGGAAACCCATGACAAACAGTGTAACCCTGCATAACTTGGTTGATCCATGATGCTTGTGATTCGAGTCTGGCCATTGCAACTGCTGAGATCACAGAGTCTCTAGTTCATAGACACAGCGGCATGAGGTAACTCATTTTATTTTGCACTTGTTGCATATTTCCACAGGAAACATTCTCGCAAGGTTGTTTGGAAAAAAGACGACAGTTTGTGCTTGGGGTATTTGGCTTCCCAGCTCTATGCCATGGTTTCTTTGCCTGGCAACCTTCTGTCGTTAAATGTGTGCATGTTGATAACTTCTTCTGTTTTCACAATAACAGGGGCCTGTGGCTTGTGTTTCAATCGACGCTGACACTTCAGAGACATCCTTAGCTCCTCTACCATGGCACTACAGAAGGACCTCTACAGGGGGAAATAGAGGAACAAGAAAAAGAAATAGCTGTAAGAAATTACTAACTGCAGTGTCTAGAAGCAGATTTACTGTACTGGCACACACTTGTCATTCTTTGCTTTGTTCCAGTCTGAAGCTCAAAACAAATTGCCATGGTCTTATTATATGCATCACTATATATGCATATTATTATTTAATAATAATTAAAATTACTTATCAAACAGTGTGAAAATCACCTTACCTGTACAATTGTTTTTCTGGCAGGTACTAAGTCTGGATGTATATGTTACATAAAACTACTTCAAGCAGATTTTCTGTCAACATGTTATCTTTACAGTACAGTATCCAAATATTACATATCAGTTAGGCATTCAGTAGAATCTCCTTAGCCATATTTAAAAATGATAATTGCATTTCTATGAGACTAAAGTGAGAGTTCTTCCACAAAAACATGAAGTTTTAGTTCAGGGAGTTTACCTAAATTCATCTTTAAATACTGGTAAAATCCAGATGTATTACTGAAAACTGATATTTTCTCCATAATTTACAATATCTTCTGTATATAAAAACTTTTACCACTACTGACTATCATTTATGGATCATGTGTTTGCAAAAAAAAAAAAAAAACAAACAAAAAACAACAACTCAGTTTTGTTGATCTTCATGAAAAGTGTATTATTAAAAAAAGTTTATTAAGATGTTTACATCAAATCCTCAAAGCCCTTTTTCCAGTTTGCAGTGCAATTTGAAAAGTAAAATAAAATCTCCCTATTTCCTCAGTCTGACTGAATTCTCAACTGCTAACAGTGTGCTGAGCAATCAACCTTCTCTCCTGTGAGAATTGGAGTATCAAATGACATACAGTAGTAAGAGAAAAATGTCTCACTTTTGGGCTCTACATCATAGTTTAATTTAAGCATTTTCCAGCTAATGGAGAGATATACTAACTAAATAACCCATCCCAGAAGCTGAGATGTTAAGCCAAGCCTCTGACAACTGCTCTCAGCCAAAGCAAATTTGAGGTGTGGTCTAACCCTTTGCATTTTTCTCTCTTAATAACTATCTCCAGGCCAGGGACACAATCAGGAAAAAAAGGCAAGTGAACAAATAAAAAACAAGCAAACAACCTATCAAACAAGAACCAAAAAAGTCAAAGCACCTAGAATTAATCTAACTATCTCATGGCCATTTTTTGATTTTGTTCGATTACTGGTAGTCAATATATAATTGTCTCATTTAGCTTTCAAATAAAAACCCTGCTTTATTTCTGAACTGTTATGTCTTCATTATTCATACAAACCTGAAGCTTGGAGATTAGATCCATAAAATAATTAAATATTGCACCCAACCTACTTCACTGAGAACCTAGATTGAAGCTGTATTCATAAAAGTCTGCATTCAGCTTCCAACCTACAGGGCTGAAAGCAGTAAGGCACTCAGCATTTCCCATTAAATTTTACAGCTTTGTCATTTGGCAATAGTAGAAATTCTGTGAAACACACTGGTGCTTGGCTTAGTTGTGGATCCTATTAGAATTCACATTCCAGTTCTCCATGCATGGTTATCAATCCAATAGGTGTGCTCTGAAAGGACCTAACAAGCCACGTTCCTTAAAAAGTGTGACAACTGCTAAAGAAGAATATGTGGCAGATACCCTTTTCTTCGGTGCAGCCAGCAATCAGCTGGAGAATTATGGCTGAACATGAGTCACATTTAAGAATGTCAATATAATAGCATCTTCTGCCAGAGAGATTTAAGCTTGTGTCTCAGTAAACAGCTATAACCTACAGGCATTAGACCTGTAGGTCACTTGCAGTTGCTGCCTACTGATCCTGTTCCACTTGGCATGGTAGCAGTTAACAGAGGCATAGGGAGAGAAAGGGAGACAGGGAAAACATGAGCTGTTCTGCAGATTAGGGATGAGAGCACACAGCAGCAGAGGAAGGGCTTCAGTAGTAGTTCCTGTTTCACTGAGAACTTCAATAGTTTTACATAAAATTCCATTTTGTGCATGTGCAAATATGAGTTGTCTTAATTAGGAATTAGAGCTGAGCATGAATCCAACAAAGCCTGAACAAATGCCCTCTTCCCTAATCCTTTGCATGAATAAGGAAATGGGCTGGTAGGAATTGAAGGAAACTATAATCTCACTCTGGGTGTGATACACTTCCTTTGAAGCACTTCTTTCTCCTGCTGTTTGAAATAAAGCAATAATGCCTACTCAACTTACAGCAGAAATTATTTTGCCACCTACAACTAAGAAAAGTTTAAGTTGTGAATCCAGAGGAGAAGAAGAAGGTATATTTCTCTGGTTCACAGTCAAGTACATATCCTTCAGAGGTGAAAGTTTGGCATTTCTGGCTGAAGTGAGCTCTGCAATGTGCACTGGGTTGACATACAAGACATGAATGAGGTGAATGAGGTGGCTAAAATTCCTGATTGAATGGTCTGAATGTAATATGTCAGATCTTAATGCATAAGGTATCTTTGCTGACATTGTGCTGAAAGCAGAAAACTGTACCTCCTTATCCTGATATACTTTGAAAGAAAATATTCAGTTCTCTTAGACTTTCCCTTTTTTTCTAATAAAGTGTTGTTCCTTAACATCAAAACTGCCATTATGATTCTGAAATTGAAATTAACCCTGAAATATTTTAAAAAGGCAAGATTTAATTTAGTATTCCCTAATGGCTTCCAGGCTAAATTGCTATGGCTTGAAGATCTTGGCATTTCCACTATGTGTGCAACCTAGCATATAACCCAGGGACTTCATAGGGAATACATTAAGAAGTAAATGGTGCAACTCAGTGCTACACCACTTGTAGCCATGATATGGCTCTCACATCTGGAATTAAAGACCTAGCTAAAACATTCTGATGAGCAAAATCCTTCTAAATTTTAAAATTATGCATTAGCTCTTAAAACTTTCAAGACTGTGTTCCTTGTCCCATTTTTGCTAAGGTGCCTAAGATGAGTGCCGAATTAGAACAAATCCTTTTAAAGAGGAATCAATCCACCAAAACCTTTGCAAAAATCTGCAAAGGGTATAAATTTTTAGGTTATATCAGTAGGAAATGGATTACAACCAACATCCAAGAGGTGAGAAGATACATGTCAAAATTCTGAAATACCCTGAAAGTAATGTCTCAAGAAACTTGACAACACATTTTATCTGAGACTTTTACCTGGATATGAAAACTCATTAAAAGAGAAATGTTTTAATGACTGACAGTCTTAATAAAGCAGATACCATAACTTTGAGAGAGTTATTTTATATATTCCTCCATTCTATGTTTTCAAATTATTTTTTATAAATTTTCTTATGTGATCTTGTATGTGCATACGGGAATAAAAATATTGTTTCTGATTAAGAGTATTGCTACATATCTTCTGTTTGTTTGTTTGCTTGTTTCAAATTTCACTCACTGAAATAGTATGTATTTTAAAAATATCATTTCAAGGCTATGTAAGAGTTTATGATCCAGACCTTTTTTCTTCTCTGGGTTCTATCTAAGAAATATAAGGAAGAGTTTTCACACATGTAAAAAAAGTAATATTCAATAAATTTTAGAAAGGATTTATGATTTACTTTTTTAATTTTTTTTTTTGTCTAATTTCAATTCTAACCTCTGTAGTCTCCATTTTCTATACCATTAAACTTCATGTTCTTTCAGTGTTAGGATACAATTTTTTGAATAATAAGACATAAAAACAAGAAGCACCTCTAGAGTATTTTTTTTGGTGACAGATAGAACACATTTTCATGTATGATTTTAGAAAAGATAATCCAATGTCTTGGTCCTTGCTATTCAATTGCTAAGGGAAAACAACATTATGTTTACAGAACTGAAAGGCTACATTTCAAAACTGTTGTCCATCATGGAATTGAGCACTTTAGTATATATTGCAAGACTCTCCATTTAATTCAAAGAAAATAACCTCTTGCTCCCAACTTACCTTCCACACTGCAGGCATGTTACAAGAACATCGGTTATTATCGATTTTTCACTAACCCTTACAAAATCTTAAGTTGTCTTCTTAAATGCTACCAGAAAGTAAATGCAGCCTCCAAATCATCTTAGATAGAATCAAATGCTAGAAGAATTTAAGGCCAGCATACAGCTCTCTAAACCATAGTGCACGTAAGTGCATCTGCTTTGTTGCAGCATATCATGATAAAACATTACAAAAGACGTGTACAAAAGATCATTTAAACAGAACTGTAGTTCTTACCCTTCAAACACAAAACACTTCTGAAAAAAGTTCATCTCCTTAAGAAAAATAAAGTAACTGACACTTCTGATATTCTTTGCCACAGCTGACATCTCACAAGTCATGGAGAATCAAGATGAGAATTTTGAAAAATGTTACCACTGCTTACAAGCTGATTAGACAGCTTATGCATAAGCTTTACTGCATGAGAAAAAAAATGTGGTTTTGCACGTGTATTAATATAAAAGGTAGATAATACTTACACTGCTTTCATTATTTTGCTTTATGGGAATTTAGAAAGGTAATTAGAAATCATAATAGCATTTGTTAGACACATAATTATGAGACTATTACCACAGATTTTTCTTTTAACAGCCTAAAAAGAGCAACAGGAAGAGAGAACAGCATGCCTACACCACTCTAAACATTCTGATTTAAGTGATTATTATTCAGTGTGTTTAAATTTTAAAAAAAAATCTCCATTTTGCTGGTTTATATTTTTCCCTTCTTTGAGGCAGATAATATAAAGATGACTGTCAGCATTCAATAGAAGGATCTAAGATTTACTGAGAAGTTCATTACTTCCAGTCTTGTCTGTCAGACATTATTTGAAGATTTGTTTAATTATCTTAAAGCAGTAACAGTGGTAATCCTGTACTGTCTTCTTGTGTTATGGGTCATTGTTTTAGCATCCAGGAGGACATAGCAATCAAACTGCTTTTTGTCTTGAAGTTAGCTGAGAATGAATGCACGGTCCTATCCTGACTCTCCTTCCTAATCCCTTTCTGATTCCTATGCCACTCCTTCAGGGATTTTAAATATGTGTGTGGAAAACCTGTCAAACCCTCTAGGCAGAAAAACAAATTCTATCAAAATGTTGGCTTAGGATCAAAAGATATGAACAATTAAAGAGAAAATAACCTCAGAAAAAGTGAAATCATATATCACAGTATTTGGAGTACAAGCATTTCAAAGTTGAAATGTACATGTAATGATCAGATTTTTAGGTTGTTTAGTTATATACCTATTCTTAAGCATGACTGTAGATCAAAGGTTGCACATGGGTATACTATACATATCTATATATGCACAATATAGTAACATTAAAAATATTTTCCCACCGATTTTTCTGATGCAGTACAGTTTAAATCCATAGCAAGTACAATGCACAAGTACACTCCAGACTAAATTCACAGCAATTACCTGAACATATCACCAGTATATTCTCAGTTTTAGATTAAGCAATTTTTTGGGGTTTTGGTGGGAATGGAACAAGCAACCATTTTAGGAAGTTATTTTCAGACCAAAATGTATTACAGACCAAAATACATGTCACCTGTATGAAACAGAAATTTCACTGCCCACTCAAATGAAGACAATAATATCAAGCAAAGTGAAAATTTTAATTCCACAGATAAAGCTTTGTTTTCACCGTCGTATCTACAAAATGACCACCAGTAGAGTAGTTCCAGACAGCTTCATGAAGCATGAGGTGCTTTACCCTGTAAGAGAATGCTGGTTGTTTCAAGGACTTTAGTAGCTATTTGACAGAGAGGATCAAAAAAGTCTGATGGGACTGACCCTTCCTATAACAAAACAACACTGAAACAATTTTCTGCAGGCTGAAAATTTCTTTCTCGCTGAGTTTTAGAGTTATGAGATGAACTCAGGTGACATACAGGACCTCACTGCAGGCCACTTCTTGTGCTTATTGTAAGTGTCTCCCTGTGGGACAATAAAATTCCAGCTTGCCTTAAATAAATTATCAACTGGTGTCAAAAAAAAACCCATATAAAACAAACAAACCAAAAAAAACACCCACCAAAAAACAATTCTGCCACTCTCAAATTCTAAAATTTATTTCCTAACAGAACAAAATGCACTCTGGTGGATGACAGAGACTTCTAGGAATGAAACATTTGAGTTCATTTAAAGTCTTCTGAAACTATTTTCCTTGTTTCCAGCCCGACAGCTACCCTTCTTCCTGTGGTTGATGGGGAGCTTCTATTAGCGCAGAAAGCTTTTTTCAAAGTGTTTTTGTTTGGCTCTGCCAGCAGCCTTTCTGGCCATCACACTGACCATGATGTTTTTCTGACTCACCTGTGGACCTAGGCTGGGGCAGAAGGGATTGCACTTGTGTGGTTCCACTCTTTCCTCTCAGAGAAATCCCAGAGGGTGTCATAGGGCAATTGCTCATCAGCCCCGAGGGCTCTCTCTCATGCAGGATTCCACAAGGTTTCATCCTGTCATCTCTCCTTTCAACATGTATATGAGGCCACTGAGGAGATAATGAAATAATTTGGGCTGTGGTGTCATCGACACGCAGATGAAACACAGTCCTACTCTATTGTCAGACCAGGACTGTGCGGTCATTTTGAGCTTCCAGTGCCTGGCTGAAATAGGGGGGTGATGGCAATTTAATCCCAGGGAGACAGGTGTTGTGCTGGACAGGCAAAGGCAAGCACTCAGAAGGTATCTTCTATCCTCATTTTTCAGTTCAACCTCTTCAGGAAAAGGCTGACAGTCTCACATTTCTCTAGGTCTGGGACTGTGGTTTCAAACTCAGAGTGGCAATAAGTGTTATTTGTCAGAGGCAAACATTTCCACTGATGTAAACCTTGTGACGCCAGTCCAGATCTTCTTCCAGAACATGGTACTGCTGTCTCATGTCCCTGGACAATGGCTACACAGGACTGGCAGGTGTTTAACAAGGACTGAGATCAATTAATAGTACTTCAGCCATGTAGCTGTCACTGAGAAAATAAATAACAGAATAGATGGCATTGCCTAACTGGCTTAGAACAATAATCATTGCAATGTTAATGGGTGTGTATTTTGCAATCACATCTGGGCAGATATTTTTCTGCCTTTCAGCAGAGGTGATCTTGGTTGCACTGAGTCAGTCCATGGAGATCTGACATTCTCAGCCACAGGATGTGAAGGTTCATTCACCTGTTGAATCATCTTTGATCCTACATCTAAATTCATTCTTTTTGTCAAAGGCATGTCAGGTTTGTTGATCACCAAGCATGGTGAAAGGAAGTGATGATGATATGTAATTAATGCTGTGTAGTACCAGTCTGTCTGGATTAAAATGCTTTGTATAATATGATTTGAAAATAAATAGTCAATTTTACAGAGTTATTTTAGAAAATAAATATAACCTTTCTTACCTGAATTCTAAACAGCTTTTTATTTTCAAGGTTTGCTCAGATTAAGTCCTCTGTGCTTTATTCATTGCAAAAATTTATACTAGTTTTATAGTTCAGTGTGATAGTATGAACTCAGTGAGAAATCTGGCATGGCCTCAAATCATATTGAACAGAGAGAGACTGTTAGTATTAAATTAATGCCAAGGTTTTCTACTATTTTGGAAACTGTTACAGTCATGTTGCAGTACATAATATCAAAAGTTTTAGCTCCCATTTCTCTTTAATTATATGTCAAGGATATTTTCTCAGTCTAAAAGGTGGTAGGAAATGCTTGATGCTATTTCGCTGACCTGTACAAAAGTCAAAGTAAATAAATCAGCTGAACTAAACTGTATTTGCTACTACATTTAATTATGGCATAGCTCATCAATTAAAAATCAGAAGTTTAGTGTTTTATATTAAAATATTATACACTACAGTAATATTTAGAGGAAGACAATGAAAAAATATTAGAAAGACACAAATGCTTTATGATCTGACATTTTTTCTACTGGAATGAAAACATATTTTTATCAGAGGAGAAAATAATCATATAATGTGTTTCTTCTTTCTACTGATAAGTGAAAGTGAACCACATTTGCTATAAAGGAAACAACATTTAGACGTTTCCAAATTTTTTTTTATCCAACTTCAAATTTTAAATATTCCATAACTCAGACCTATAATTTAAGATCTGATCTTTGACTGAATGAATATGAAACTATAGTGAACTTCCTGAACTTGTGTACTTAAGTATTTATCTGCTTTACATACAGTCCTGTATTTTCAGTTGTTTTTTGAAAGACACAAATTAAGACATTAAAAATACCCCAGAAAAAAAGGTCCATTACCAAACAGATACTGGTTGAGCTGCAATCAAAAATCAAAATAGAATTCTTGGTTTCAGTATTTTATTGTTTGCAAATTACTTTAAAATGCTACAGTTGGTAACTTGTTTTTTTTCCATTTTTTTTTCTTCTTCTTTTTTTCTTCTGTTAAGATGGTTGGAGATGTAGATTGGACTTTGGTTTTGGGAAGGTTTGTTTTGATTTGTTGAGTTTTGTAATAATTCCTCCCCTTAGAAAATATTCTCTAATATATATTTACATGGTTGCCAAGAGGGTATTTAATTAAAATTAATACCTGAAATTCACGTAATCTCTACACCTACACACACACAAATCAACCATACAAGTTTGTACATACTCATACAGTGCTCAGGGGACTACAGGATGATAGAAGTTCCTAATTTTCCAACTGCATATCTGCAGAATGCAGTGTGCCTATGTTGGAAAAAACTTTTCTTCCATGACCTGTCCCAGCTGCTGCTTTTTGCAGCCAAAAGTACAATTTCTGAGGTTACTCCATTAAAAAATGTGACACAAAAATACAGAACTACATCACTGACTGTAGGTCATATAAAAGGTACTTGGGATATAAATCCCAAAGCTTTTACTTCAATTTACCAAGAATGTCCACATCCTTTTGTTTCTTGTAGCCTGAGGAGCAAGATTTTCAAATTTAAAATCTTTTGAATGTGTCTCCCCCTGGAAAAAAATCAGTAGGCTGAGATTTACTTTGGTATTGTTCCAAAACTATTAAAAATTACTGTCCCAAATTCAAAGGCTTTTGATATTAAACTATTAGGAATATTTTTGAACTCCAGCAAAACTGACATAACTTCATTTTTTTGAGAAAGTAAAGAAAAGTACTTTAGTGACAACTATTTAGTAAAATTTGGAAAAATAACCCAAACCACCACACCATAAAATATTATGGTAAAATAAGAAGGATCCTAAAAGCTTTTCAGTTTTTCATATAAAACAATTGAAATTTGATTTTGTACTGTTGGTGAGATAACAATTCAAACTAAGACTAAAATATTGACTTTCTACACATCCTGCTGACAAAGAAGCATCAAAATATTTCAGTAATTATTAAATTATTTCTGTAAGTCCTTAACACACAGGAAAAGCTATATATTTGCATTTGGTTGACATGAATTTTAAAAAGCAGGATTGTAAGACATAATGAATGAAACTTATCCTAGTACAAATAGATCATAAAGGGACCTTGGAAAATAAACTCTTGTTAGCATTTACACTGACTCCATGTATACAAACTGAGAAAAGTTAAATCATATTTGAGAGAAGCAAAATCAGGATGATGTGTAACTGTATATGGTCACAGTGCAGCAGCTGTTTCAACCTATCAGCTCTTGGCCCCTCCTTGCCTCTTGAGAAGGATGTGGGACCACTACCTCAATAAAACCAGGTTTGCAGACAACTTCTCCAGTCAATGTCACCCTCTCCAAAGAAATCCTGACCAGGATAGGCACAAGGACAACAATTTACAGCAGTGACAACAAGCAATGGTCTATATATCCATGGCACTGCCTTCATCAATACTGTGAATTTCATTCTAATGTTTTCAGCAGTGCACATGTAGTTTCTATCACACAGCTGACTCTTACAGTAGTACCTAATCACTGTGTAAGAGTGGTATGTAAATGGAAATAATCTCAGAGGATACTTAAAAAAAAAACCCAGAACACACAAAATCAAAGGAAAGGTCAATAAATTCTCAAACTGAGAATCATCAATATATTGTGCTAAATATTAATGGTTTTCAAGGTCAATGTTTTCCCTTGAATTTCTGAAAATAATATGAGTGATGCAAAACTAAATGTGTGAAATGGACATAAACCCATAATGCATTGATGCACATCAATTAAAAAAAAAAACAGGAAAGATATAGTAATTGTTTTAAATGGCTTCTGTTTCTAACCTTGCTTACTCACTGCCCTCTGAGTGCCTGTTAAAATAAGGGAGCAGGTCATTCAGTAGCAAAAGCAATTATAAAATGCAAATGACTGAGCATTTATTGTCAAGATTGGCTAGATAAAAAAGGTCTGATAATAACATGTTTCCAAGTAGATGACATAATTAGATGTTTGTATCATAAACAATGGGAAATAATACAAGCCTTTAGCATTTTCAGAAAGGCTGCAATTAAACAATAGGTAAGCATTTTGACAAATTTTATTAAAAAGTGACAATTAAATTTCCCTCTCAGAAATTAGAAGGCACCATCTTGTGGTTGCTCTGCAAGAATGCAGTCAGGTCAACCTCTGACCTACCATCTCCTCCTACCCTTTCCCAAAGCACTAACTGGAATATCAACATTCTGCCATAGAAAAGAATATGTGCTCTGCCATTCCCAGCACCTTCTCTGAAGGAAACAGTGACACTATGTATTAGGCAAGAGTAAAAGAGTTATCCAGTCCAAAACACACACCAGGTTATGGCATTATTAAAACATGTGTGTGAGGTAGAAAATTCAGAATTACTAGCAAACACAGCAAAACCACATTTCATTTCTAATAAGATCAAATTGTACCATAACCTAAAGACACTGAGCTCATCAAAGCTGCATGAATTTTTGAGCCAGTTAGGATCAGAAAATCTTGTTCCTGCTATCCTTACATTATAAAAATATGTTTTGAACATTTTGCAGAAAGTATTTTAAATTATTGTATTCAATTCATTTCAAGCAAGAGTCATCCAGATAAATTTGTACCATCTCCAAAGATATAGTCTCATATACAGGTCACAGCTCAGCATGCAGAATTTCTTGTTCCATGGAATCTGCAGTTGTAAGTAAAACAGTTCTGTATGTAACACATGTATATTCCTAGCTACTGATCTCTACTTTGGGCCCAGTTCTGCCAAGAGCTCAGTCATTGTGTCTTCTGAAATAAATTATCCACACTGATCTTTCTCAACTCAATTGTGCAGTTGAGCAGTGAATTATTTAACATGGAAAGTTCAATAGCTTTTGTCTTCCCTGTAAATGTATGTAAAATATAAACAACTATTAATGTCCTTATTGTTTTTATTGATTTTATAATAAATTATAAATAAATAACTATTTCAGAGAGGTTAATTTAATTGATGCTTATGTTATTATTTGATTGTGTTACTCCAGATATACTTTCTTGGCTGTATACTTACTGTTTCAGTACATGTTGAGACTGAATCTAGTACTTTTTACTATAGGAAGTGTATGACCTCATCTATTAACAAATAGTTAAGGTGTGTGTCTCGATTCACATTATTTGAAGTACTTAACAATTCAAAATTAATAAAATTTACATCTGCTAGTTTTACACAAGCATACCTAGTTCCATCTTGCTGAAGGCTCAATGAGTTTTGAATGGCTAGAAATGACAGCAAAATTCAATCCATATATAGCTGTTTTCACATTTATAATGACTGGATTTTCTAGAAAATAGTTAGTAATTTAGGATACTTATTTTTCAAGCAAGCTAGCTTTAGAAAGTGCCAGTGACTGGCAGTCTAACTGTGATAACATCCAGGCTTATCTTTGCTTTTGATAGGTGTCAATAAGAGAGGAATTTCCCTCTGTCTGGAAAGTGTTATGGTGGCATAAAATCATCTGTTTCACAGAAAATCTCAGGAGTGTCATACGTTTCTTTCTGACTTTTAAACACATCAGGGGCATGGATGTTTTGAGCCATCTTTTCTTACAAGATGCAACATTTTTTATTTTAGTGAATAACACCATTTTATCTGCTGTTTTTCTGAGCTTGATTCCTTTCAAGATTTCAGTCCTCCAAACAGGTTCACACCAGACAATGTCTTGTTTATGTGCAAGCTCTAAGAGCAGGGTGACATAAAAAATTCTAAAACCCCATATCTATATTATACAATTTCAATCTGTATTGCCTCCCTGCTGGAAGTACAAATGAAAATTTGGTACACATTAAAAAGCAAACACTCATGCCTACTTATATCTCAGGATACTCCATATACTCAGCAGCTGAAGTAATCTGATTCATTTTGCTTCCTTGGCTCTTAATATGACCTTTGATCTTCCCTCTTCCCAAATACTGACAGACACTATGCCAGAATGAAACTCTGACTCCTAAGGGATGAAACCACAAATGTTTCCAAACTGTTACAGGTGCTCCTCTATCCCCACAGGATATCCAAGGCAGCACTGTTTGCATTGTTCACTCATCTCAGCAGGACTTGTAGAGACTGACAGGATTTCTCATCTCGCCCTAGGCTGCTGTTGCTCTCTCTCTAGCAAAGGGGATCTGCTATACCTGGAGAGGTTGAAAGAAGATGTTTTCTGAAAGTCTTTGGGTGCTGCAAGAAGAGTGGGTGAGGGGATGCTGGGGAAGGCCATGTGTAGGGATGCAAGCATCATCTTCCTCTTAAGTTCATTCCATAAATAAAACTGCAGTGAAATTTCAATGGTCTGCTGATATCAGGGGATGTGGGAGCAGCAGGGAGGAGATGGAAGGTAAGTGATTGGAGGCAAGGAGGAGAGAAGAGAGAAGCCTGACTCAACTCAACTCAGCTGCTTCAGATTTATTCCTAACTTTTAAAAGTATCTAAATACTTGATTATTAAACATTTCTGGTACATTCCTCCAGTCATTGCTATCTCTATCCAACACTAATGAGCAAACAAGTGAGAAAAAAACCAAACAAAAGAAAAATTAAAAAAAAAAAATCAAATCAAAGAAACATAAACAAACTCTTTTCCCTCCCCCCCCCCCCCCGCAAAAATTAAAGAACTTAAAGGAAACAAGTCCTTAATTAGAAAGTTTCTGTTTGCTTCCCCTCATGCTCAACTTCCAGCATGCAGCTATTGTCACAAATGTATTTACACCCTGTAAAATACTGAATTCACGTAACAAAATTATTATCAAAGCAGTCCTATTTTTCTAATTGATTGTGTGCTAAAAGTCCAGAAAAACTAAACCAAATTTTACTGATATTCATATAAGATCCAAATCCATTTTAGGAATGGATAAAAATTATTGATATTTACATGGGTTTCTTAAGTAACCAGTATTATTTTTCCTTACAAATTCATTTCAGAAACATAACATTCCAATAGTATGTTAACAGAAGGAATTAGCCTGCAGTATTTTAAAGAAGAGGACCTAAAGGGTCCTTCAGCAATAAATGAATGTACCCATGTTCAAACAGTGTTTAGGACCTTGAAACCTCACACTGCCTTAGTGTGTGTTAGAAAAAAATTCTTAATATATTTATAACAGGAAACTTGAGCACCAAAAAGTTGCCTCAAAAGAAGCGAAAACAAATTGTAAATTTTCTGAGTAATGACTCAAGTTACAAAAGCTCACTAGCATCATCTGGAAAAATACCAATACAAATATATCTTTTGGATTTACTACTGATTGTTATAAATTACATTTCTAAACATAAATTTAAAAATTTTCATAGGTCACAATCTCCTCAAAAGTAAAAATCAAAAAGACATAGCAAAATCCAACAGTTTCTCTCAATGTTTAAAATTCAGATTTTGCCATAGCAATAAAATAAACTATTTTATTTTAGGTTTAGACATGGGCACATACATATAGAAAGATTTATTTAATTATTATGCAAAAAATTATAATTTCAGCTACAAATTTTTCAATAAATTGTTAGTCTTAGCACATTTACAGTATTCTGGTTGTATAAATTGCAAGTACACAACAAGTTAACAATAGAATTTTCAATATTGGGTCAGTTTGAAATTACAGGACATCATATCAGTAGTAAACCCACCAAAAAAAGAATCATGCTGATATATTCTTTTCCAGATGTTACCAGGACAACTTTGCAAGTATAAACTCCTATAAAGAACATTTCTATTGAGACATTTTTAGACTTTCACTTTGAGCTACAGAGAGTTTGTCTTTTGAAATCAGAATTATCTGTAGGAGATTAATTTGTTTCCCATTACAGTTTCAGATTTCTTCTTCATCCATAAAATTAACTGCAGTGAACTTCCAGGAGTAAAAAGCTGTCTTTTTTCAGGCTTGAATAAGAGGAGAAATAGTCACTTGTCCTGAAATCTGGCTACAATTAAACACATTGAAGAAAAATTAAAAGCTGTAAATGTAAAACTTTGGAGATTTTGCTGTCATCCTTTGTTATACAAATACTTTACTATAAGAATAAACAATAAGTATGCATCACCTACATTTCACTAAACATTACAAAATGTTTAAAATATTATTTAAATAGACCATAATATAAAATAAACAGGTAATGACAATATTTACCTTTTCCAACTGGGCATTTTTTTTTGATTTATACAAAAACTCCCCAACTGCCACAAAGACAGAAAGCACCAATCCTGCTGCCAGCACGATGAAGATTCCTCCAATATTCTGAACTCCCAAAGCACTGGCCTCTTTACTTTCCTCTTCTGGGCAACCATTGCCTCTCCACCATTTCTCTTTCATCATGTGGAGCTTGCCTTCTTCCTGCAGCTGAAGAATTGCTATAGTGATCTTGTCTCTGTATGGAGAACCTGAAGAGAACACAGGGAAGAAATATCACATGGAATATATTACATGAAATGTTAGCTATTCCATATAAGAATAAATAATAACTCATGAAAACTGTATCTTTAACAGCCATAATATTAGTCAAAAAGCCATTTGCTTCTCGAGACAATCACACTGGTCACATAAATACAAACCTGCTTGCTCACACAAGTATATATCCAGAAAACTTGGTCCAGCTGGTGTTTCCAGTAAGCCATGCCACTTGATGCAGCAATTCCTATCACATTTAGTCCCATGGTCTCAAACTTCTTCATGCCCAAATATTATACTCAGTCAAAGTGTATTCTTCTTTCATTTTTTTTCAATTTTTTTCCCAATAAGTTTCTAAATGGGCTTCATTAATTTAGTTTAATATATGTAAATCTACAGGCTGTTGCTTCATAGCTCGCTATCATAAAGCTAATAGAAGTTCTGATATTTAATGAATACTTCATCCTGTCATTTTATTAAATGAGGAAGAAACAATTTATGCTTCAGGACCAACCCACAAAAGTCTATATTTGATAGATTTTCAGGCACTTAAAACACTTTTCAGCATGCACTTACTTATTAACAGTACCAGGGAGCAAGAATTCAGAAGGATAATATTCAGTGTGTTTGGATATCAGGGATGTATAGTCTCATATTTTGATGTATTTCTTTCTCATGATTAATTATTTTAAAATTACAGGATAATTTTGTAGCTTTTTAATATTTCAATATTTCAAGGGGTAGTTCAAAGGCTGGTGTCATATCTTTGTATGTAATCTGTTCTCTTTTTCTTTACATTGTGCATAAGGGCTTCTCAATGGGTATTTTAAAATATACATTGATAATTGAATAATGGCAATGAAGAGGGCTTTTATTTTCTGCATGTTAGAGACTAAATCATGTCAGTTAGAAGTGCTTTCTCTGTTAAGACTTGTGCAATGTTTAAGTAGAGAACAAAGCCATCATTTTTCTTGTCCTTTGAAAACAGGAACAAAAGACTCTTCATTAAAGTGGTTAAGAAATCTCAGGAAAGGAAGAAAAAGAGTGGATGAAAAGGCATGGTATCCCCTCTTTCTGTTCATGTCAATGCAATTCTATAATGCATCCCTCCTCTTTTTCTCTCTATCATAGTAATGCTACTTACTGGCTATAGACTTTAGGGTTTCTTTCAGCTGAGTAATAAAATACATTTCCATTAACTTTTTACCTTTGGAAAAAATCCTCTGTATCTGCCAGAGAGATGCTGCCTGTTTAACTATTTTATGCACTGTGATCAGGTGTGAGGAACTGAAGAAATGCATGGATAAGATGCTTTATAGTCTTATTGGAAACTGTTGGAAAATATGTATACTTTTTTAAAAAATTTCTTTTAACTTATTCTTTATTTCTTCAAATTCTTTTTACATATCTAGAACTTATCCTGAGAAGAAGGCTTATAACAAAGAGTTGCTGTGCCACTATAGAACATAGAAAGAACTAATTACAAAATGCAAAAGCACCTTTTCCTTTATTCAAGAATAAAAGGTGTGAAGAGCCAACCTCAAAGTATTGAAATTGCAAGGAATTGTGCATTTATCATCTACGCTTAGAAAAGGATGATATTTTGTGCTAGGAGGTAAACTGTGTTTGCACTGGACTACACAGGAAGCATAAAGAAAGGAAAACAAACTCTCTTCTACTCTTTTGTGCATTCAGGGGCCCAAGTCACATCATTTCAGACCATCCTGATTATGCTGGAGTTCTGCAAAACCCTATTCTTGACATGTTGCTTCGGTCAGATGGAAGAAGGGAGTGATTAGTCCACAAGAGCCTGGGGAAGTGTAAGTGCATTCTGTAATCTTTTGGGGATATTTTCAACATTACACTGCATATAAATATTTAACAACAACAACTTAAATAACATTAGATTCAGAGAAATAGTCTTGGACTCAGTTTAAGCTGTCTTCTGATCTGACAGGCTGCTTTCTAATTAAACTGATTTGCATTTTGTTTCCACACTCTCTGTTGGTCTAAATATAGTGAGTGCCATCTACTCTTCATGTATTATTTATATTTTCTGGGGATCAGATTTTTACACTTACAATTCTAGTCTATTTGAAGAAGTTAAAAAATTAATTAACTGAGGAATTCATAGACAGAAACAATAAAGCATGGGCTAATACAGTCTACAATTAGTTAAGTTTATGAAGGTTGCATTAGAAACACACAGATAATAGTGATTCAGTACAATAGTAATTGTAATACTATTTGTGGTTTGAAAAATTTTGCACAAATTATTCTGGAATGGATTCCAGGGCCTTTCCACTGCAATGTTTATATTTGTTATACCTTATATACTGTCTGAGAAGTGATCCTGTCACAAGTCAGGATCAATGTGGGATGACAAGCATTATATATTGCTGCTGTTAAATCAAGCATTTAAAAATTTATACCCATGAAAAAGCTAGCATTGAATGCTGTAGTTCTATTGTGATTCTGAAGGACTTAAAATGTTCTAAATTCATAGGTTTTCATTTTGCAGCAAATAGTGAGTACACCTAATAATCTGATACTTTGAGAAAAGGAATTTTTAATTCTGTTTATACTTACTCAAGTAGACCTTAAGAGAACAAAGGAACTATATGAACAATATTATTTCCTCTGACTAGATTTTCTCCCAGCTTTTTTTCTCTTACAAACAGGACTGTAAGTCCCAGCAATGGAAAATCCACCCAAAAGCACCTGAAGTAGCTAAAAGTATCACAGACTGATCTGTGGATGACAATGGTAGCATAAAAATGTAAGAAGCAATAAATAGAGAATGTGGTCAAGGCACCTAGATTACACTCTGGGTGTAACAGCTGCTTTTCCTGCAGAAATGAAAAATGTTAGCAAGTAAATGCAAAAGATTTCTGACATTTTCAGGTAATTTTCTCTATCACTTTCATCACATGCCTGAAAGATGACTCAAGCCCTACCATGAGGTGTTGCAAGAAGCACATGTCCTACTTTTTACATTTACATTTTAAATCTAAAGTGTTTAATATAATTTTATTTAAATCCTCTTTAAAGAGAATTTAGTGTTCAAAACAAAAACAAAAAAGCCATAAAAGCAAAATAGAAACTCTAATACTCACAGTCAATATATATGAATGAATTTTCGAAATACCTACAGTATGAATAAGAATGAAGTAATAAAGCATAAGGGAAAAAAAAAAAGAAAGAAAAATAAAAGGAAGAGGAGGAAATAGGAACATGAGGAAATAGAAACTTCACATCTCAACCTTCAGTACAAAGACAAAGCAGTCGAAAACAAAACCAATCTTACAAGTCTGTGCATGGAGGGAAAACAGGGAGGGAAGAGAGAGTGATTTTTAAAATGCTGTTCCAAAATCAGGGGAAAAAAGTGAGTGCATAATATTCCACTGAGTGAAGAGACAGACAAAGGACCAGTATGGAAATATCTGACTTTTTCTCTTCTCTCTTTTGTTGGTTTCTACCTCTTTTATTTCCCTATCACCTGATTATTTATTACCATAAAAGACTGGAGGATCTACAGAATATAATCTATAAATTATATACTGATCCTTCTCTAGCTCCTGTTTGCAGGAATGGGAATTTCTGCCAGAATAATTTTAAGCCCTTCTGTTATAGATTATAGGGGTGTTTCTTCCTTCCTGCACAGGTTCAACAACCTCCAGAGGGGAAGCAATAATTTCTTATTGCAGTTACCTGCTTACAAAAGTTTAAAATAAAAATGAAAATTTGCATAAAACACCTTTTTCTAAAACATCTCTACAAAAATAACAGTCTCCCAGAGTTACTGCAGAAGCTATACATAGACATGTTTTCTGCCCTGAAGTCTCAACATGTAAAGATTTATGCATATAATGATATGCTTAAACATAAATTATGAACACATAAGATTTTTATATTGAGGCTTCACTGCATACAGATTAGTATTTTGAAATTCTGCTGATCTAACTGGTTTTGAAAAAGCTTCCTACTAGATTTTAACTTAGTAAAATCTCCTGCCTGGTTACTCTTAGTCTGTTTTACTCATTCTATCCTATGAAAGCAGTTGGAGCATTTTGGGACCTGTAGAACTGATTTTGACTTTAAGTAAATCAAAAGGAAGAACAACATTCTGCTAACTCCTTTGATAAGAAAATTTTGAGCCAGGAAATTTTTTGTTCCATCGAGCCAGGGGCACTTTACCAAAAGGAAGGACTATGAATTGCCTAGTGCTTTTAAATATGCCCACAGGACACACTTACATGTTACTTCTGATTTTCTGGATAGGAAAAATACATTCTGAATACACAGTGATAGCACCTTTTATTTCTGTTTTTTTCTTTTGTTATTAATAATCCCAAGACAGTTCTATTTATCTTGCAACATTATTTCTATTCTGTGTATTTGGCCTGAGCAAAAGACAAAGGTTGTTAGGAATACACCATCACATTCAGAACTTAGGTACAAAATTAAGATAATTTAGAACTTCTTTTAGTAGAATGGGAGAGTTATGTCATATTTGTTTTGAGTTTGTTTTTCAGCATGAACCCATTCCTGTTGTGATTATGCCACCTTGATCTATCTGTCCTAAAGATAGTCTGTGTGTAAATACAATATACTGCAGTCACAATCTCACTCCAGTTAAGCATGCCTGAAATTTCCATAAGAATGCTGATTAACACCATTTATACTACTGGGAATGGGTGAATCATTTAAGTTTTAGCTTAACAGCATCTCTCTTATCCAATCACTTAGCCCTACCAAGAACCACAGTCTAAATGTTGTGCCACCAAAGTTCTTGGGTGCTTAGTCATATCATACTTGAAAGTTTTGGGGTTTGTATTGGTCTGTTGTCCCCGCTCATCTGTTACTATGGTAAAGGTTTCCTTTTACTTTTACAAGACAAAATACAGCCCAGTCCTTTGGAACAGACAATCCTTCCTAGGACACAGTTGGTCACACACTCTGTGGAATTCAGTTTCTCACAAGTGTCATGCATACTGCAGTCATATGCAGGACAGAAACAACATGGAAAGTTTATACCTAACTGTGGAGTAGATGTTCAGATTATGAAGCACCATGGAAAACTATTTCCTACAGCCTCATATATCACAGGGACTGAAAAACCTTCCAGGCATATAGAGTATAGTCAGCACTCAGCAATAAGGACTGACAGTCACAGTTATTACATGCTGTAGGAAAGTATTAGGGGCTGGCTACAGGAGAAGCCCTTATTTTATCACCACAGAAATGTATTTGTACAGCCATCTCAGCTCCCTAACCTTCTTTACCTTCTCTAAGCAGGATGGGGAGGAAGCAACAGAAAGAAGGGTCAATGTAGCTTGGGTCATTCTTCCTATCTATGGGTTCTAAAACCTCCAAGAAATGCATGAAGAAAGAAGAGGAATTCTATCTGTTCCCAGTCCCTGGCTCTGTTTTCAAAATCAACTTTTTGATGAAAAAAAATCAGTGTTTGTAGATTCTTATTTTTAACCAAGATACTTTCTATTACCTAATCTATTAGGATTATAATATTTTAATACTAGATAAACAGTATTTTCTGATAAACTAGATAAACAATATTTTCTGGAGTAAACAGAAAATATTCATTAAGTTGCAGTTACTATAATGGAAAGTCCTCAGTAGATATTTACTGTCTAACTAGATTTTAGCAGTATAAATTACCCCATATCTAAATTAAAACTACAAACATTCAAGACAAAATCCAAACCAAACCTGCTCATTATACCTTTACACATATATATATATGTATCTATATATGTATCTGAACATGTACACACACACACATATATACATATATACACATATATATATTTATATGTATGTATATATGTATTCATCTTTGAGGTACATGTATGGCTTGGAAAAGACAAGTGTCTGGTAAATCAGGGAACACTTAAAATCAATATTTTATGCTAAATGTAATCAAAACACTTTCTCAGGTGGCGTATTCTCTAATTGTTTTCACTTCCTCCCACTCGTAACCAATTCCCAGCTGAGGCTAATTTCTGGTCATTTCTTTATGGAACCATTGGTTTAAAGTTTATGTAGGTATATAAAGCTGAAATGTAACCAAGATGGATGATGTAGTTGAGATTTATTAGATATTAATTTCCCAGACATAAATATGCAAAATATATCAAGGTTAGATGAATATTTGAGAGTTGGAAGTACAGTAGCCATTAAGTAATTCACATGTTCATAAGTGCTTATTGCTTTAGGACAGGGAAAAGAACATACTTAAAAATATTAATTTGCAACTAGATTAAAACAGAGCTGTCCTTCACAGTGAATATATTATAAAACAAAACAAAAAAGGATAATTGTTGCCTATAATGAATAATTCAAAGAAGACATGACAATAACAGGTTGAATACTAAATACACAGTTTCTTTTTGTAGCATCAAGATAACCTGAACAAAATGAAGAAGTTTATGGATTGTTTTTACTGTTTTAAATGCTCAGATCATTGTTAAATTATTTTGTTAGCCTTCCAGCTATATCTTTTTTATTTTCTGAAACAGGGTAAGTTTTTTTCAACCACTCCTCAAACTATCATTATAAACTGCTCTAAAGCACATCTCTTAGATTAAATAAATGAGTGATAGTAACATTTTTCATAGACTCTTCATGCCTTTTAACATCACAGAAAATTTGAAAAGATCATTATCATAATACACTATTATCTCTTTACCCCTGCTGGATTGCACAGCTGCAGAATGGGAAGATATCTTTGTTGAAACCTCTAGTGAGAAAATCAATGATATTTTTTGCCACAGATAATAGTATTTGATATTTGTACAGTGCTTTCTTTTTTCAATTCACCTTGCAAATCTGTGACACTCACATATGAATGGTTTGCAAATATAGCCTCCTTTGAAAGAAATTTTTGTCTAGCACTACCCAACAATAAACAGATGAATTAACAAAGCCTAAAGAAATTCTACAAGTGCTTCTGGTACATGTAAAGATTTTGCTCAGGCAGATAAGATTATGCTGAAATACAAGTGTAAGGTCATAACAAAACTGCCCCACCTGAAAACTCATTTCACACTCTTGCAGAACACCCCAATCCTTTGGCGAGCCATAAGGGAAATTCTCTAAACAATTAATATCTTGCTATTAACTGTTTCATCATGGGTATGAACTGAAGTGTGAAGTGGCCTTGGGTTCATCTAACTACAAACCATGGAAATACCATGTGCTGGGATGTTATCCACCAGTTTTTTCTAATTAAGGGCGTCTATCAGGCCAAAGAAATTTTAAATTTGTAGATGAGTCTTTGTCAATCCAATCTGTAGACTCATGGAATCATAGAATCATTAATTTTGGAAAAGACCTCCAAGATCATCAAGTCCAATTTTTTACAAAACACCACCTTGTCAACTAAACCATGGCATAAAGTGCAACATCCAGTTGCCCTGTGAACACTTTGAGGGTGATTCCACAACTTCCCTGGACACACCACTTCCAGCAGAGAAATTCTTCCTCATATTCAACCTGAACCTCTCTTGGAGCAGTTTGAAGCCATTTCCTCTTGTCCTATTGCTAGTTGCCTGGGAGAAAAGGCCAACCTTCTTAAAGGTCTCCCCTACGCCTCATTTTCTACAGGCTAAACAACCCCAGCTCTCTCAGCTGCTTCTCATATGACTCAGTCCTACCTAGACCATTGACACAACATTTGGGAATACCATACATTATGTCCTAGACACAATAACATCAACATGAAGTTTTAATAATGTGTTTGCTTTGGTTGTATGTGTTTGGTAAGTTCCTACTAGAAGCCTCTTCTCTAGTGCAGAGTCAGCCCACAAACACTACAGGATGTTAAGTGTTTTGGCAATTCCTTGTTGATATAAAGCTCAGTCTCAGCATGCCTCCCAGACAGTGCTTCAATATGCTCATAATCCTGAGGCAACTATAAAAAACAGTTCTTCCATCAAATCTGTTAGTTACACAGTCTTACATTTCCAAAATAATAAATTAACTGCTCAGGCAGTTGAAATTCTCAAATTAGTTTCAATACATGGCTTGACCTGCATAAAAATAAATAATTTGCCCCTTTTTTTCCCATTATGTTCAGCTAATGAAGACAAATGTATTAATTTGTTTTAGTTATAGGAGAACTGAAGCTCAGCACTTTTATGCATGTATAAGTGATGAATATTACAGTTCATATTGTATGAAGGATTATGGACTAAGTGCAGGCAAGCATAAGAAAAAGGTAGTCTGTCTTGGTACCTGGGTTCCTATTTATTTCTACAGAGACAGATTTGTTTATATGCCTCATCTCCAAAGACCAGTAAAAATTTCTCATGTTATGTAATATATATGGTCTGATGGTAACAAGTAGCTTCAAAAGATCTAGGGTGTCTTAACCATAAAAACAAATTATTGCCTAGAATTATTATTATTATTATTACTGCTACTTTAGGTCTTGAAAACTGTAGGCAGTGGGAAGGTGTTTGCATGTCCTATATTCATATTCAAAGTGATTCTTTTTTTTTTAACTAAGGGTATATGTATACATATACATAAGAAAATATGCACAGTTTTAAAGTAGAGTTCTGGACTGTGAAATGGAAACTTTTCTCCAGGAGCAGTGCTTTACAACATCTAACAAAGGTGACTCAGATATCCTGTGTCCCATAGAGTATCAGGGGGAAATACCTACAGATTCTGAAATCACAACAAAGATTAAATTGACAACCAATGTTGAATGGGTTTCATACTTTACAGAGGAAATCTGGGAATACATTTGCAAAAATGAAAATTTTAAACTTCCAAACTGTTCACTATTTTCAGATATGTAGAATTTTGTTTCAGTTACATCAACCAAGTATATTATTAACAACTTCAGGGACTAAATTGATATATAATTTATCTGTTATTCCTTTCAGTTTTGAAACTGCTTTTTGAAAGGTTTCTGTATCATTCATATTTGTGGCTATGCTGGTTTTACATAAATATATTTAATCATAGATGTGTAAAAAGAATAGACCTTCCATTTACCCACCGGTGTCAGACACAACAGAATTACAGGAAGAGTAGAAGAAAATCTCACTAGCTGTCTCTCTCTGGAGTCTAGGGTGTTTTTTTTCTTTTATTTCTTCAAGCAAGGCAACATAGAACCCTGATTTTAAAAAACTGTTGATGTTTAAGAGAAGTAACAAAAAATATTTAAAAAAAACCCAAACCTGTGTCTCCTGGAAAAAAAAAATCTAAAATTCTACATTGATCACTGACTGCTAAATGTATGCATTAATTGAAATAAATGTGCCAGTAATGCTCAGTGCTAGTCATTGTGCTCACTGGCATTGTTTTCTAGTCTTGCCTGAGATTTAAGGAAAGTTTTCAAAACAACCCTTCAAAATATGCCACCTTTTAAATTTGGTGGAAGTGTGAAAAGAGAATTATGTCAGGATACAGAAAGCAGCTTCAACTACAATCAGGACTTAACTTCAAAGAGTAAGGAATATTTATAAACTCCAAACAGTTACTTTTGAAAGGATCAATGGGATCCTTTTTTAATTTTATTTTAATGTTTTAAATATTAGCCAGTATTATAATTTCTTGTGGCTCTCTTGCTACCATAAAGTTCTTTGATTCTTAGCCTAGACCTCCAGGAGAAAAAAAATAAGATTAAAAAAAGAAGCACCAGTGTGAAGAGGATGATATTCAGGTTCCTCAAACTTTGAGATGGAATGAATGGAAGATATTGGGAAAATAACAATTTTAAACATATGGAGAAGTCACTTAGACACCTCCCCTTTGCACTGCATCCACTCACATCTGTTAAATTACAACTGTTTTGTTTCTCTTACTGAGAGATACATTAGACCTTTTTGAAACTACCAGAAAGCAGGGAAGTCTCTCAGGATTGTCTTCAGACTTGGCCTAACAGCTGCCCATGCAGAAATCCCATTTTCTCTTCCATATCCCTGTTTACTATCACTGCTTTCTTTATACTATGAATACTTCCAGCCTCATTAGCAGCTATGTAGACAAATATAAAGCAAAATAATTTCATGAAAAAAAAAGATGAACATTATTCTGCTGGTCCAGTTCACTAAAGCAGCTCAAATAGCTGTCAGCTTTTGCAAAGTGCAGCAGCCCAATGGCAGTTTGACATGACAGTGAAAATTCAGCCTTACTTTTGTATTCACATATGTTAGAAATAGAACTGTTATGCCTGGGGAGCTTTGTTTTGGTTGGTTGGTTGGTTGGTTGGTTTTGGGTTTGCTTGTTAGTTTGGTTTTTTTTTTTAATTTAGTAAATGATCTGGTTCACAAAATCTTTAAATCCTTGCTATCCCTATTCTATTCTATCCCTATCTATCCCTATCTATCTATTCTATCCCTATTCTATCCCTGTTCTTTCTAATAGAAGTATATTAAAACTAGAGGGATTGGCTGGAAATGTGCAGGAATGTTTGTGCAACTGTGCTGGAACAAAGAAAAGCACCATAGAATGGAAGCAGTACACATGTAAAAGTTTCTTGTCAAACACTTCTCTAGGTAAAAACATCTTTCCTTCAAGTCTGTCCTCAAAAAGCAGTTGGAAAAGCAACAAAGAACTTCATCTTCTTACTAAGAAGAAAGCACTTTCTCAGAACTGAACAGTGTAAGCATTGAAGTAATGTAATTGGACTGATTATGTGCATTAAAACATACTGGGAATACTGAAGTAAGTTGAGAACATTCAGTGATTAAAATCTAACATGCCAACCCAACCCTTTTGGTGTATCTAGAAACCTTCTCTAAGTGTAAAGGCAAACGGAAAGAAAATGAGGGGAAAAGAAAAGACAAGGGAAAAAAGGAAAAGTGAAAGGGAAAGAAAAAAAGGAAAAATAAATGAACTGTATAAAAAATGGTATCAAAGGAATAGAACAGAACAGAATATTTCAGTTTAAAGGGACCTACAGCAATCATTTTGTCCAACTGACTGGCCAGTCCAGGGCTGACCAAGTAAAAGCACATTGGTAAAAGCATTGTCCAAATGTCTCTTAAGCATTGATAGGCTTGGGGTTTCACCTCTCTAGAAAGTACATTTCAGTGTTTGACCCCCCTCTGGATAAAGAAATGCTTCCTAATATCCAGTCTAGAACTCTCCTGATGCAGCTTTAAGCCATTCCCACACATCCTATTTGTGTATGCTGTTGCAAATAACAAAGCTCTGGTCTTTTAAAAGCTGGACAAGACATCGGGGACAACATCATCTATAGGATGATGAAGTGCTAGTCATGCATTTACAGGGAATTTACTCTTATTTTGCCCACTTTTTACTTTGCAGGCAAGTACCAAAAGTAAACTAATTTTTAGACATTTACAAAAAAAAAAAAACCAAAAAAAAACCAAAAAAACAACCCCCTCAACCCCCTCCAAAAAAAAAAAAAAAAACAAACCCACCAAAAAAAAACCACCACAAAAACCCAGGCTGAAAAATCCATCTGGAATAATAAATGCAGCAGGGAAGGAGGATGGCTAAACTCTAAGGGGAATGTTAAGACTATTCTTTTCACTTGCCACTTGCTGTTGCATATTTAGGAAATGAATAATTTATTTGTTTGTATTTTTAATATATTAAACTATAGTTTTTGAAATTACAAGCATCTATTAAAAGATCTGTCATGAGTAATTTATATGCCCCACTGTGCCTGATTTATAATTTTCTACATTTGGAAACATGCCCTTAAAATAGACAGATAGTGAAATATTTTGTAAAATACCTGCATTAAGAACATGGTCAGGTCAGCTAAAAAAATCTGTATTATAATATAAAGAGTTTTACTGTGAATACTTCTTGCAGGTCACTCCCTAGAGACGGAACAGGTAATATAAATCAGCTGAATCTATACATAGTTACAAGATTCAACATGAGAATTAACTGTCATACAATCACTGATTAAACAATTTATTTGTTTAAATTATCTTTGAATCCAGCAGCCTACCACTGAGGTAGGAAGAATGCTATTTTATTTAATTTATTAATGGCTTAGATAAATATAAATAATTAATGAAGTCATATTCCTAGAGAAGCTATCAAGTAGCAGATCATAAATTATTGTCTGAATTACTTTTTTTCTGCAGTGGAATCTTTAATTTAAGTGAATGGAGTGTGAAATACTCTTTCTAGATCCTGTGACTGATGAAATTATATGAATGTTACTGTCTCCAAAATGCACAAACTCCAAACAGCATTTTAATTACATGCTTCACAGTTGACTGAAATTTGAAAAAATTATGAAAGAAAGGAAACTAACCCCACTCTTGGTTCTGATTTTACGAAAATAAAATTTTTAAATGTTAAGATTGTTTACATTATGCAAAAATATATAAAGAACCATAAGTGATGTGCATATTACATTAGTTGGCCAAAGAGATTTTTTGGAATTCATCTGTGAGTGGGCACAATTTTGAAAATCTCTTAGAACAATGTACTGTGAAAAATATGGCTTTTCGTGTGAGAGGTAAAAATTTCTGTTAAAAAAGACATTTTATTTGATATTTCATTTGAATTTAAAGAAAAGAAAACTGCTGGAAAAGGCACCCATGAGTCAACAGAACGTGAGAACTTAGAAGTTTTGTTTCATGCTTTCAACTTAAGTGACTGTGCTGATATCTGGGGTCTGCAGCCAATGCATTTCTGCTGGAATGCTGTTGATTTTACTCTTACATCTTTCTTTTTGACATGCGAGGTATAACTTTCTTACATCACAGTAGTTGCCAACTTTCTATTGTGAATTTATAAACATCCCCCATGGAGATATATCTTATGTACTTATATGAATTAATTTTCATAACTGTATCTGTGTTACTATTGCAAGTTATTGTAACTTTGTATAACGAGTATTTATATAAGACTTGAAATGAAATGATGGAAATGTTGACCCCAAAATACATCACTTTACATCATTCCTATCCTGAGAGATGTATTTTGTGCCAAAGAACAGTGAAGAGTCTCTATATAGCCAGGGGAGTGCAATTTTTTGGTTTTTTTTTAAACAATTTTTGAGTTAACAATTAGCTTTCAAAGATCTAAATCTTAAACCCTTTCCAGTATTTCTCAGGGTATCTTGGTAGTCCATTAATATGGAAGTGCCAGGGACACAAAGAGTCATATGCTCTGGAAGAGTCATGGTTTGATCCACTTGACCACAGCTAGTGAAAAGTCAAAAACCTTGCAAAAGTGAAGAGAATTATGTAATATATTCAAAGATTCTTCTCATTATATTTTGCAACTGAGGCATTATTGATATTAATAGCAGAATTTGATTGTATTTACTGCAAAGGAATAAAGGGTAAAGAAATGGGTATTTCACCTTTTTCTCAAATTTTTTTTGCCTCACCATTATCAGGTGTTTTAGGAACATCACTGCTACACCACTAAAGCCCCCTCTTAATCTAATTCTGCAATTTTCTGCAGCTTGGGGACAGAGAAACATCAGAGAAATGACCAGCTCTAATTTCTTCTATGCACCATAGCTATATACCATTTTCCATTTTGTATTTCTCAAGAGCTAGAAGAAATTTATGCAATTTTCAAGATTACTTACACACACCATTTGTCATTTTCAAAATGTCAAAGGCATTACTTTGCATATATCTCCACACGCACAGAGTTCGTCTGGCACACACCGACAGGATACTCCTCATCTGCCGCGTAAAGGCAGATCATCTGAAAGGTGCATGCTCAGTAGATCTATTCATGTGGAATCAGTTCCAAATATTCACTTGTCAGCCATCTATGTGCTCCAGGTTCAACACTGAAGCAAATGGCAATTCAGAAGAAAATCTGCCCAAGCCAGATGGGAAGTAGCCTGCTGTCAAACATGCTGAAGAGAAAGAGGAATTTAGAAAAGAAATAAGAACCTGAAACACCATCCCAGAGAGATGAAGTATGATTTTTCCAAAAGATTATTTCAACTGTGTTTCTTATTTGAAAGTAGAAAACTGAAAGGAAAAAACAAATGAAAAAACAAAAACAAGCAAAACAAAAAAACCCCAAAGAACTAAACAAAAAAACCAAACCAAAAGAAAAAAAAACCCAAACAAAAAACACCAACCAACCAAAAACAAAAAATGAAAAATAGGAGAAAGTCGCTTCACAGAGTATTAAGGCTTTAGCATAAAGCGTATAAAAACTATATTTCTAACATTCCACATGGTTCATATTAGCAAATATCTTAATAAATAGTCATTATAATGTAGCATTTGTCACTTAATATTACCGTGTTTTACAGCATGTTGACCATAGGAAATTCACATTAACTGTGTTCCAGTAAGACATAAAAAAGTAGTTTGCTGGATAGTCCAGGTTTTCTTGAAAATAATGCTGCAATATCTGTTTGATAGGATGACCATAAGCGTTTGGATGTATCATAAACATTTAGGAGCTCATTGCAATTGTAAATTTAGGCCCAACTGGGCTATATTCAAGAACAACCCAAATTTTAAACAAGCATGATGATGAAACGGGAAATTGAAACACTGGAAATGATAATAAACACTTCAGATTATCTGTAATGGGAAGCATAAGTTGCCCTGCATACCCAAAGGGTTTGTTCTCCCTCCCTCCTCCTCTCCCACTACACCTTTGTTAATTGTCTTTTTGTGTCTTTTCACTCTTTCTTCTTCCCTCCTTCCCACCCCTCATTCCTCCCTTGATCATCAATATTGGATGATGAGGTGAATGCCCCCACAAAGACAAATTCCAACCACTAAAAGATACTCATGTGCATTTCTAAAAGATAACTGTGGATAATATCTATACATATAATTATTATGTGATAGAAATTAGAAAGCAACTAAACACCATGTTGACAATAATATGCAAATAATTTTCCTCTGTCAGATTCACTGATAGAGAACACACACCTGACAAAATAGTGCATAAAACATGCCAGAATAAAGCAAATAAAAATCCCTTGCATGTGGATCTTCAAACTGGAAGATTAAAAAAAAATCAAACAAACATTCTCTAGTGGAGCAATTATTATACTCTTGGTTACAAAGCTATAAACAATGTTGCAAAGATAGACAACAAAACAAACAAAACCCATTACAAGGTTCTCCCTTATCTGCTCCAAAGTATCAGTTGCTATAAGGCATCTCATCCCGGGCCTGTTGTTCTCTTTTCCTTATAAATCAAGTTTGGTTTTTTTTTAGCCTAGCATCAGAAGTGGATGACCAAAAATTAATTCTGGTGCATACAAAACTTTAATTTAAAAACTTATATCGTGAGAATCAGTCATTGTATGCATAATTTACCAAATTCTCCCTAGCTCATATTTCACTCTCCCTCGTTTATATTTCACTACTCCAAAGATACCACACAGAATTCTGCTTTACACCTATTTCAAGTATCACTGTATCTTGTTGATTTTAAAGATGTGTGCTGATTTTGACAATCCTATTTTGCGCCAAAAGTACATTGTTTCCATTTTCCTCCCTCAAAGTTACATTTTAGCAATCTAAACTTTCTTTACTTCACTAATGCTTTTAGAGGAAATAAAATAATCATGTAAACTCATAGTTTGCTTCTCCAATTTTTTGGGAAGGAACTGATACCCATGTACTTCCTGATCCACGGGTTTTTGGGGTATTTTTTCTCCTAATCTTGTGCAACTTTCTTTCTCTAAATTTAAAATATTAGCATCATGAGCAAAGAACCTTTACTGCAGTACTCTAAACTGGGACTATATTTTCTTGGTTGCATTTTCCAAGTGATTATCTTGTCATAAACTGATAGAATACTTTTCTGTTAGGAAAGCTTTTAGATCTTATTTTTGTAGCTGCTTAAACCCAAGCAAATTATTTTCTCACTAATTATTATTCAATTATCTTCAAAATAATCAAGATATGTTGCACCTACTTCCTTTGGTGCTGTTCTCCAAAAGTAACCATATCCTTTCTACTGCAGTCAACCTAAGATCTGTAACAACTGCTTCCTGCAAATTTAACCTTATGTGCTAAAACTTCCGCAATTTCAAGCCACTGCTCCTGGTGATAAACCGGATTTTTTGCAAATTTTGCAGATGACATGTATATCTTACCAACACCATGCCTGTAACACTATATGAAGTTTAAAAAGGACAAGTGCTGGATTCTGTACCTGGGATGGGGCAACCCTGGTTGTGCGTAGAGACTAAGGATAAATAGTCTGGAGAGCAGCACTGTGGAAAGGGAGCTGGGAGTCCTGGTTGATGGCAAGTGAAACATGAGCCAGCAGTGCCCTGGCAGCCAGGAGGGCCATCCTGGAGTGTCCTGGGGGCATCAGGCTCAGCATCACAGCTGGGCAAGGGAGGGGATTGTCCTGCTCTGCTCTGCTCTGCTCCGCATTGCACTGAGGTGGCCTCGCCTTGAGTGCTGGGGGCAGTTTTGGACACTACAATATAAGACATTAAACCATTAGAGAGCATCCAAATGAGGGCCACCAAGGTGGTAAAGGGTCTGGAGGAGAAGCTTTATGAGGAGCAGCTGAGGTCACTTGGTCTGTTCAGCCTGGAGGAGATGAAGGGGAGACCCCATTGCAGTTACAACTTCCTCATGAGGAGAAGAGACAAGGCAGGGACAGATCTCCTGACTGTGGTGACCAGTGACAAGACTAGAAACAGCATGAAGCTGAATCAGGGGCACTTAGGTTTGATATCAGGAAATGGTTATTTACCCAGAAGGTGGTTGGGCACTGGAACAGGCTCCCCAAGGAAGTGGCCACAGCATCTAACCTGTCTGATTTCAAGTGTTTGGACAATGCCCTCAGGCACATGGTGTGATTTTTAGAGTGTCCTGTTCAGGGTCGTGAGTTGGACTCAATGATCCCGATGGGTCCCTTCCAACACAGCATATTCTGTGATTCTATGATTCCATAAATGCAAATAGTTCTGTATTGTTCTTGGAGACAAGTTGCCTCCCAAACAGGCAAAAGCAGCAGCATATACTTTGTATGTGAAGCCATTACACTGCAGTTTTCCAAGCACTTGACAAGTTACTTGTAGGATTATTAACTCTAAAAAGATATTACTCAGTTGCATGTCTATAAACTCCTTTCATAGTCATTAAATAATGATGTAATCTACTTCTATAGATATAACCAAGTCATTAGTTCTTTTAAAGTCTCCAGAATTATTTTTTCCCTGTAGAAATGAGATTAGCTATAATGCATGAGAATATTTTGCATTATCCACTGCTCTGTAATACTTTGTAGCTCCAATAAAGCAAAATATTTAACAAAACTATTCTGACAGACATCATGGGAATGCTTCTTCGTAAGGATTCCTTTCAAATGTATGTGCAAACTATGCATCATTCTAGCAGAGGTTGCACAATCCCTTTCTTCTGAGACTGTGCACCTAATACACAAGATATAAACCCATTATAAATGTCAGCTCTCTCAACAGCATTTCATAGATACTGCTGAAATATTGGATTAATCTCTTATTCTTAGATGTTTTGGGAAAGCCCTAGATCTGTTTTTTTCTACCTTCATTTCTTTTGTGAAAAATTTTACTTTACATCCTATTTTACATTCTGTTCTATTTCCCCTTATGAAGCTGTCATGTTTTTTTCAGATCTTTCTTTAACTGCTTTTGTTAAGTTTAAGACTGTTTTTAACTCTTATTTTACCTCCTTTGGTGACTGCTGATTCCTGCAGGTATGTCCTCTATTTGCTTCATCTTGATTCAAGACAACTGTCCGCTCACATATCCCCTTGTACAACACTATTTTTTCTCTTGACACAGGTAATTTTTTCTTACTTGGAATCTTGTGGATGAATAAGAGCTGAATAATGAATCTGATGTAACTCAAAATTAGTAAATAAATAGTGCCTTCTGTCCCCATATAAAGTAGGGAACAAAGACCTACAGAAAGTTTACTCAACTGCCTTGGCTCTTTACATTCAATATTTCTTCCCCTAAACTTAACATTCAGAATTCTGATCCTGAATTTGTTATTGTTTTAAAGCTGTTTTCTCTGGTGTTTATGATGCTTCTCTGACTTACACATAAACTGAACAATTTCTAGAGTGTTTTGTTCTCTCTGATTTCTATCAGTTTGACATTTCAATGTTCACTTAAATTTCTGGGGCATGCCTCAGATGCTTCACAAGTTTGCATGCAGCTTATTTAAAGATTATTATTTATTATTATAAAATATCCCTAAGATTTGATTTTTTTTCATACTAAACCTAAATGAAAGGTGGGCTTTATACTCAAAATAACACAAAGGTTTATAAATAAGAAAATATAAGATGCCAAAAAGACCAGCAGGTCTGAAGTTCAGTCCATTCTGTCACTTGCACATCTATAGAATATATTCAGCAATACAAGAGCCGCAATAGAATGGGGTGGAAAAATTGGTATGAATCAAAACTATATTCCTAACAACAAACTGTTCAAAGACAGAGGGAACAGAATCATAACTTCTTCAGCAGGTGTCTGTTACATAGAAAATTACTGAAATAGTGAAAATTTCAGAGATGTTATTGAAGTAGCAGTAAATATATCCAATATATAGGCGAATCTGTATTTGATAATACTAGGTACCTCTTTAAAATTTATTTCTTAAAATTACTTTCCATGTGCTTTAATTAAAGTACTGGACACAACTTTACCAGTGCAATGATTTAACATATGTTATTAACACAGATGAAAACAATACCAAACTTAAAGACCTATCTGAGAAAAAATAAAAATATATCCACATCAATGACAAAATGATAAATTCTTGTTCAAATTGAGGTTTAAATAAGTATTTACTTGATAAATAAGTCAATAGAACCACCTTATAATACTAAGTGGAATTATTGTATGGTACTCACACTCTCTGTGTGACACTATTTTCATTCCCATCTATCCTGAAATCTAATGCTGGATCTTCACCTCATGTCCTTGAATAAATCACTGCATTCAGTTCTTGCTGAATCCCCTTCTGTGGATTCTAGGAGCCAAGCTACAACCGAGCTAATACCTGTAGTTGGCTTTTAATCTTGCAACTAATGTTTTCTACTTAGTAAAAAGCAGCTGACCTGGAAAATACTTAAAGGATTGAAATATCCAAGCCAATATGCAAACACATATTCCACAAGGGTAAATCAATATTTGCTTTGTCTGTGGCATGGTATGGAATCTTTTCATCCTCTTTTAGCAATCTCAGCGATTAGCCCTCTTTAAAGACTCAGCCCCACTTGCTAATGCAAGCCTTCCACTACCAGGACTTCATTCTCTAAACACAGAGATCAAAATATTCAAAACTTTTTTCTTTTTATAAAATAAAGTACTGAACAGTACTGTGAACAGTACTGTTGTTATTGTTGAACATATGGAAGGCACCATGTAAGACAAATTTATCATATGAAAATATACAACTATTTATAAACAACTGTTTTCTTTTTGGAAAATACAATAAAATCCATAAAATTTGACAAAATATGTATTGTGCCTGGTTGGAAAAAAGAAAATAAAGGTGAATGCTGGCAATGTAGAGAAAGGAATGGTGTATGGTATGTTTCCCATGCTGGTGAAGGAACTAAGATTAATGAACAGAGAACAAGTGGCTGGCATATCACCTACCCATGGGAGTTCCAACGCCATAACCTTTGGAGTCTATCAGGCCTCCAATCTGAGTTAGGTTACAGTTCCTCTGTGTGACAAACTCAATGGTTGTCGACTCCATTAGAAATGCGTAATCAGAGGTAAGCACGCGTTGGATACCTTCTTCATTACTTTTGACAAGTACTGACTGCCTCCTGCTGCTCATGAAGGCCCACATCTTGTCATAAGTGGAGATTTTGGATTTCTGAAAGACAAATATTAAATGCAATATGAGTAAGAATAATATGCCTCTATGAGTGAAAGCAAACTCTCAATTTGCACATTGCCCTCCTCTCGGGTTTTACTATGTCAGGTTTTACCAAGGCAATTTTCTAAGGATATCTGTGTCTTTCATCTCATTTGTACTTCTCATCTTCTCCATTTAAAATTAGCAACTGGACAGTCCAGTTTGTCTAGACAGTCCCAACTGTCGAATGTGAAATATCTATTGTTGATCCATTTTTATTGTTTATATGTTTTTATGCAGGAGGAAGGCCTACAAGTGCTTCAGGTCAGTGGAAAACTATTAAGTATTTCACTCTAGCAAAGATAATAAACTATGTTGTTAAGTTTTGTAGGAGAATCTGTGGATTCTAGCAAAAGTGAAATTTTGCTCTTATTTCAATCACTCAGCTGAACAGTTCTGAAAACCTAATGCATAGTGTGGCAATCTGAAGTAATCAAAGCACTCACAGATGACAGTGTATGGAGGAAACAGTTGTGAAGGAGATAACATTTGTGAAGCAGATAACATTTTACCTATTGTACATGACAAAAATACTTGGAGAAAGATTTTAGGTGAGAGGTAATATCACTCTCAGGTCATAATAAGGCTAGCTTGCCCTACAGAAATGGACCACTGGAAGTCCTAAAAATTAATATGTGTTTTCTGATTTAATATTTTCAGAATACAAAGAACTGTTGTGGTAGGAAGGGTAATTTGGGACAAAGGAGTCAGTAGTTGATGCTGTGTAACTACAGAGGACATGCTTCCTTTTTTTCACCTGAGTTGTTTTAAAAAGAAGGTAATTATCTTCTTTCATTTTTTGTAAAACACAGTGCTTAAGAGATCATAATGACTGGATAAATTTAACTTATTAGACATACTGAACCTTTTACACCACATTTGTCCCATCTGTTTAATAGCACTGCAAACTCAAGATGTATCAGGAAATGTTCTGTAATGTTAAATTTTGCCTTGTAAATAAAATGTAGAAATATCACATAAACACTAGCATAATCAGACTTTTTAAGGTGTCTTTCCTCTTTTGATGTCACCCTTAAACATATTTCTGCCATCAGATCTGGAAGAATCAAAGATTGACACTACAAACATTTCTGAAGTTCAGGTGATTGACAGACGGAAATTCTGACCCAAAAGAGAATTTGAAGTGTATGTGGAATGAAAAAGAACATTTACTTGAAAACAAGAGATTACTATGTCCCCCTTCTGAAATACAATCCAAGAGCTCTTTCACTATGCCTGGGGACTTAAGAAACCAAGCATTTGGGCTAAGTCTAGTGTCAATCCTAACAAAACTGAGGACTTTTAGGGCTCTGAATTTTGCACATTGTTATTGTACTGAACATAATCTGGGCCTGATTGCAAAAGATTTTAGTTAACAATGAAAGGGGAAAGCATTTCTCTTCAGAGTATTCTGTGACCATATAGAATAGAGATGACCAAACAGGGTCTCTCCTCATAGGGTTTGTTTTTTGTTTTCAATCAAATAACTCTTGCAAGCATTTAATATTTCATTGTAGCATAATATACTTCAAGAAATGCATATCAGCTCTGTAGGAATCTAAATTAATGTATAATGGGTGGAAATAAATGTTTTTCAATATTTGCAAAATTTTACCAAGAACCCTTATTTAATTCCTTTATCATACAGTCTGTACCCCAGTAAATTTTTTAGCTACAATAAGTAATCTGAGAAATATAAAACAGTGGCAGAGAAAAAAATTCTAGCAAATGGTTAGATGCACATTGCTGACACATGGTGGGGGGAGCAAGGAAAAGGCAAATGAGATACAACAAGAAAAAAAAAATAGAAGGAACTGTAATACATATGTATTTTTCTATTTTTGTTGAGAAAAAAATAAACTCAAGGATGAAAAAATATTAGCAAGGGGAATGGTTGCTTTCTACTCAATCATTAGAACATGTGAAAAAAAATACAATATCCTTTAAAGGACAGAGTGTTCATATTATGATGACTGATTTAATCAGCTAGGATGAAGCCACTGCTACTATTGAAAAAAAAAGGGAAAAAGTCATCAACAAAATCAGAGAAAGCTCCTGCACAGGACAGCTCATTTACTGGAATAATTAAGATGAAATGAAAACATTCAAACAGTCTACACACAATTAATGAAGAAGAGAACACAAAACCTAGAATACCACTGCACATGACTCACCACTGTAAGCTGACGAGGATGAGAGAAAGCGCACAAAAAGTGAATGCTTTTGCACTACTTTCTTCCACCTCTAAAAGCTGAAATTATGCCAGGGAATAGGGCCATTCTAATTTTTAACCCTATATTTGCTTTTTTGCCTTTTTTAATGCACAAGAGCTTTTTTTTTCAATCTTAAATTAAAAAACCTTCGTCATTTGATTTAGGAAAATATAACCACAAATAGTTATCCTGTGTTTGCCAAAATACTCAGCAGACTCATTGATGAAAATCAAGAAGTCAGAACAATGAAAAGCATCAGGGGCCCATTTGACATTGAATTAAAGATAATGACACTCCAACATGCTTCCTGTGGTTATGACTGTATCATTCATACTGTTAGAAGCAGATGCTGTAATTTACATTATTTTTCCACCTTCTTTCACTATGTGCAAATCAATCTGGTTAATCAACCTATATTCTCCATCAATGAAGTGTATTATTTTATCTGGGTTAGTTCACCATATTGTTTCATCTAACTGGAAATCACTGTCGGGAAATCCAACCTAACTTGAAATGAACTGGAAATGATGTTTGTATGAGATAACTTGTGGTGACATGATTTACCATGCTTGCGTTCCCTCAGGAATGCTAAAGATGTAAGAAAGCTGCCTATGCCTTGAATTTCACTGGAAGAAAAAAGAGAACTAACTACTAGGAAACCTGGAAATGAAAAGATTAAGCAAATCTAGAAACTCAGCATCAAACCTGATGCATAAAATGTTAGCTCTCACAAATGACATTCAGAGGATACTGTCAGTGTCACACTCAGCATTCATGAATTAATCATTGGAAGATAACTGTGCTTGTCAGGGACCACAAATGGAACCATGGCAAAGGCTCTAAGTTAGTCATAGTCTAATGCTATGTATAAATATGAGTCTGGAAACAGAATGAGTCATTGTCAGTAATGTGTTACTTACTGCTCCATCCTGGAGCACTGGCTTGGAAAGAAATATCTGAGCAGCGGGACTCTGGACCACAAGGTTAGAAAAATATCAGAATGTTGAAAATATGACAGAATAAACAAGGATCAAAGTACTTTGAAGCAGACTTCATAATACAAGTCAAGAGCGGATAAATGCACAGTAAAAATGTGCCAGACTAATTCTGACATTTCTCTATGAAGGAAAAATTACAGATCCATTAATGGAGATTTTTATTTTAATGATAGCTTACAACTTCTTTCCTGGCTTCTAAAAGCATTTAGGTGCCACGGAAAATGCTTCAGCTTTGCTTTCACCAATGCAATGTTTGAACTCAAAAAAGTCTCTAGTAACTAAGGAAAGATTGAAGGTAATTAAGATAAAATTTTGAGATAAAAGTAAAAAAAATCAGCAACCCAATACTGATATATTTTATGAAAGCATTCTCCACCACATGAGATTTACATCATCACAATCATTATATGAGGAAAAAAAACCACAGATTCCCAATCCTACTACTAATACTAATAGTATTCTCTCTTTAAGAGTCTAACAGCTTTGTTACTTTTGTTTTCCTGAGCATTTCATGCTTAGTGGACACAAGTCACTATTCTTAAAGTTGATTCATGGATTTTTTTAAAGTTAAAGGAACAATGCCCATTCATGCTGACCTTATGTAATGGGCAAACTATGAAGTGTCACTTCTGAATGACTTCACCAAGCTCATCACTTTCACATTTGCACTGACAAAAAGAACGACATATTAAGAGAGATTTCAAAAAAAAATCAATACAAATGAGCCTTATCAAGGTGTTGAACATGGTCTCTCAAAATATCTTTGATGACAACCTGGAAGGATAAGCACTGGACAGATGGAGCAGCTACAGGTAGAGAAATGGCAAAGAAAGTCATCTCAAGCCAGATCAGCATCTTGTCAAGATTTGACTACTTCAAGGGTCAGTCCTAGACCTGATACTACTCAGTATCTTTACAAGCAGTTGGGAAAATGGTACTGAAAGCACCCTCATCAAGTTTGTGGATGACATGAAACAGAGAGGAGAGGCAGAAATACTGAAAGAGCTACCATGCACAAAAGGCTTGGAAATTAGTATAACAGGAAATGTATGAGATTTAAGAAAGATAAATTCAAAGTCTATGCTGCGAAAAAGTAATCCCAAGCATACTGGCTGGAAATTGGCTGATGAGAGTGAATCTTTGTTGAAAAGGATTTATGATGCCAAGAAGACAGCTAGCAGAACATAACTAAGCAGCCCATCTCTGCAGCAGGAAAGCAGACTGCAGGCAATATCAGCAGACTATAGCCAAACCCAAAACAAGGGAAGTGATTAATCCTCAATACTTGGAATTTTTCAAGCCGCACCAAGAACACTCAATACTTGGAATTTTTCAAGCCGCACCAAGAACACTCTGTCCAGTTTTCATTCTCTGAGTTCAAAGAAATGGTAAAATTAGACAGTGCCCACCAAAGTGATCAGAAGATAGGAGATCTTAATTTACAAAGAAAGATTTATATAAAATGGTGTTTTTCCTAGAATGGAAGGCTTACAGAGAATCTAATCACCTTCTTCCATTACCTAAAGAAATGTTAGAGAAAAGCTGAAGGTACTCTCTTCATTAGGATGTGTGGGGACAGCATAAGAGGCAATAGCCAGTGCTGCTAATGGGAAATTCTCTGAGTGAACGGAAAAAATTCTTCACAATGAGAAAAACTAAGTATTGGAACATGTAGCTCAGAGAAGTTGTAGAATCAGCTTACTGGAAATATTTGATACAGCTTAATGTAACTCTGAATAAATAAATCTAGCACCATGCACCCTAAATAAGTTAATCTCACTCTATGGTTTCAACTAGAAAAGCAGATCTCCTCTAACAAGAGTAAGGCACCTCTAGAGATCCCTTCCAACTTTGAGTTCTCATTGATTTCTTTGATCCTTTATCAGAATGACATTATGTACAGTAATTAACGAGTTTCTGGAGACTTCAAATTTTGACCTTGAGCAATTTCAAGAAAACAAATAAAAAAAGATAGCATTTCCTGTTTTGGGGGAAAAAAAAGTGAACACAAAAGAAACCAAACAAAATCAAACCAAACAAACCCCAAAAGCATTGTGAATTTATCTGGTTCATACATCAAGCCAAAGGCAAACACATTATCCAGAGGAGTGTGTTTTCCTGTCTTTTTTTTCCTCTCCATTCCTCTGAAACTCAAATGGACTCATCCCAATTTTTTCATACATGACCCTCTGGAAATCCTGAACAAAAGTATAGAATCCAAACTTAACTGTTCCTATAGTAAGATATTTTATTAATTCTTTATTCTTCTTTGTAGGTTTGATGTTTTGTCTTGACATATAACCTAAATCTACATAGCTGTGAAATAAACTAGAAAATACATTTCTGATGTACTTAATAATGGCAAAGCACTAATGTAGCTCAAGATTTTTTCTAAACATAAGAAGGTTAGATGTCAAATTTAGGTGAAACAAATGTTATAGTCAATCCTCTTACTGCTTATAGATGTTCTAAAACATCTGGGATATGTCTCCAGTATTTTAGGCCAGAGAAGATTAGCACCATTAATAGGGAGATCAACAAAGTTAATTATTAGAATAGATTTCAAAACATAGTGTGACAAGCTTAAAACTGAGAGAACAAACAGCCTAATGTATGCTGCAATTCTCCTGAAGAATTATAAATACAGCAAAAGCCAAAGAAAATGCTATCCAAAAGAATTTGAACAGTATAATAAATTAAAATAAATTGTACAGAAACATAAATACACTGTTCACCTGCCTCTAGTCTCACCAAATGTAAATTTGTAAAGGCTGATTGCTACTGTTAAAGTACCTATCAATGATGATGAGTTTTTTCCGTTGTGTACTTCAGATACTTTATTGTTTCTGTAATGCATATCTGTGTACACTGATCCACCTCTCCCAGTTCTTAATATGCAACTCAGTTCTTTGGAAGAGGTACTGTTTTCTCCAAACAACTCAATGTTTCTGAAGTGCACAGCAACAATCCATTCCTGGAACTTCTGAACTAAACAGTAATATAAGAATAGAAGTAATGATAAATACAGGAATCCAAATAAAAGATGACACTTATTAATTTTTTAGCTTTACACACTTAACTTTTAGTTTTCACTAACCACTACACATCTTGTTGAAGATAGTTTGTTTTAAATAGTACATTTAAATTTGTTTTAATGACCAAAACAATTTCTAGTTTCTCATAAGTCTTAGCTAATTCTACTCAAAAGTGCTTTTTTGAGGCAACTAAAGCATTATAATTACTGATTTTGACATAGCTGAGTTATGTGTAAAACACAATTTGGTCTTAATTGCATATCTGCACCTGATGCCTCCACAGGATAATACAATGCCATGCACAGTCCAGACTGAAATCAGGTTAGCTATCTTCTATCACCAAACAGATGAACTTAATTCAGGTGGGCTTCTGTGTATCATCTAATTTTTTGAACAGTTTAGCAAGTAGTTATAAATACCAATCTCTTTAATAAAATATTCTTTTCTTGATTGTCTCCTAGAACTATTAGCCTAGCTTCTTCTAAGTCATCACAGAAAAAGGCAAAAGAAACTCTCTTTTCATCCTGGTCTCCTTCACTATAACCCTCTGGCCTTAGAGTACTATTTTTCTGCTTTTTTTTTTTATTTTTTTCCCCCCTATTTTTTCAGAACCACTGAGGCCTGAAAACCCCTAAGTGAACCAGACAATTTAGATTTTGTTGTGTCAGCATAAAAACAATAAAAGTAATGCATACAGCGTTCTCTCCTCCATAACGGCAGTTTTTATGGTCCATAGAGCACAAATGAAAAGAGGAAAGGTGTTTCTGCCAAGAATAGAGCTACAAGGAATGAAAAATGTAGTGCTCAGAGAAAGACATTTTCACTCTTGCCCTGATTGTGCTGACCTTTTGTTTTAAAACACAAAGATTTTGAACAAATGTTAAATATTTCAAGTAACCTATGGTTAAAAACCCGCAAACTTTAGCGCTATTGAAATAAGTTTTTGCTATCAGCTTTGACCTGAAAATAGGTAAAGACTTCATAGCTCCAAAATCACTAATGGTTTTCAGAAGACTTTCTTGCCTTTTATGCCAGAATGATATATAGTCCTCTACTGAATAATAACTAACATCACAAGAGTTCTTCTTGTAAAATACTGTGGAATATGACAAGTGTCATATATCTCACACTTCTGCAGGTTTCTACCTTTATAAGTAGGAATAAGAATTTAATAAAACTTAAGTCTGTTTCTAAAGCATGTCCTATACTCTTGATGTTTGTAAAGATAAACTTATTTCTGCTTACTCTGCCTGTTCTGAGATACAAATTGCATGTACAGAAATCTACACTTCATTTGCTCTGTATCTGAAAACAATCTCATTTTCCAAAAGCACTGCCTGCATAGTTTTATCTTTGGAACTGTGCATGAAGGTCACAAATATTACTTTAAATATTACCTCTAAAAGAGCAAGAATTGTCACAATGCCACATTTTAACAAACATATTCTCACAGCATTGATACCTGTATGAGAGATGTTTGTGCAATAATCAAAGCACAATTAATATGTGCTATGCTCAAAACATTGTTGCTGTTGAGATTTGATAAACTTATTTGGCAACATTAGAATCTAAACTCATCATTTCTTTGGTCAAAGATCTCTTTGAATGAGCAGAAGAGATAGAAAGCTCATTAATTATTATTGGTCTTTTTCTTTTTTTCCCAAAAAAAGCCACATAGTTAAAAATAAATACTGTTTCATTGTCCACAGGTTTCAAAAATGTAGTGGAATTTCCACTGTAATTTTTTTTCCTAACAACACCATTCAAGCACTAGAAATAGTATTAACTATTGCTTGTAATGAGAGTCATCAAAATGAGCCTTTTTGCACAGACAGATTGCTGGAGTTTTTTCTCCCAATAAATTCACCTATCAGTTCTGTTGACAAACATTAAAAAACTCTTTACATTCAAAATGGCCAATAATTTTCTATATTTCTTCACCAAATAGCTCATGTAAAATATTTGCTTTCTACACATTAGCATAAGCCACCACTGAGGTATTTTGCAGTGGGATTTGGGTTTAGCATTCTGTACTTTCTTATTACACAAAGTAAATTACCAACCACATTGGACCATATGTGCTAACAGCTGAGTCTTTCTCTGTACTTTTCTGACCTTGGTGACTAGAAAATTGGAGTTAATTCAGGCGAACAGGATTGTTGCCATATGTGGTTTTTATCAAAGGTGTAGAGGAGTGGTGGGATACAGATCAGAAGATTTTTTGTTAGCAAATCTGTCAGATCTTGGAAAAATTCTGGCAGTTTTATCTTTAAACACCTTTAGTTTCCTGAACAACATACTTGATAAGCAACATAATACTTAAGGAACTGCTTCCCTCCAACAATAAAAATAATTTTTAAAAATAATCTAAATATCTGGAATTAAGAGATACAGTAAAAGACAGAGGAACTTTTCAGCCAGACTAGTTCCTGATGAATACATCATGAAGAATTCATCTACACACCTAAATGAATTTACATGTTTTCTGTTAATGATCTGTACAGAAAACACAGACAATAGCGAAGTTATAAGATGCAGTTTTGAGAACTTTTTAGTACTGATATATAGAGCGCCTACCCAACTTACTAGAAATTGATGGAGAAAATTGCATTGCTGATAAAACCATACAACATGTCAAAAGTTAGAGTAAAATACAATTAATGTGTTTACTTGAATCCTGCAATTTGGACATCTCTAAGTAAGTGAGTCCATACAAGCGTATGGCAGAACAGGAGGAAAGAATTCACTTTCCAGCATTATTGACTTCTCTATTTGAATTCTTTTCAGAAGAATTGCTCAAAATTAGCAGCAATAAAGTAACTGAAAATTTCCAATGAATGAAAAGGTGAAAACAAATTACCAGCTTGTTTGACCACCCAGTGATTTAAATCAGTCATGTTAATGTTAAATAATACACCAACACTCAGCCATAGATTATTCTAAGATTTCTCTGGCTAATCCCATGCCAATTACTTAATTATTGCTCATACAGATGCCTGAATATATAACTGAACTGTGCAGAACCAGTCTTGGGAGGAAAAAAAGTATCATTTTAAGTAGCAATCTCATGTGTGATCTTCACTGAACATTGATGTATTAATAGTTGCACATGGTAAAAGCAGTAAACTTTATAATCAATGCATTTTGGGGGCAGAGCAGACTTTTTTTATCAATAATGTAGCATTTCAAACATGGCTTGAAATAATTACTCTATGGCCTCTCACATCCAAGTTCTGAAATACAGTCAAGAGCAGTCAAGAGAAGGAACAGATATTTGAAAAGTACTGATGTGGTCTAGTGGAAATCTATGTGCCATCAGAAAAAAATTGTGTGGGCTGGTATGTGATAACTCCTAAAAAATTTACTGTTAATGATCATGAGGAATTGGAACTAGATGACCTTTAATGTTCTTCTAGCCCAAATCATGCAATAATTCTATGATTATCCTACTGCCAAGTGTTCTAGACATTTCCTTCATGGAATCGCTGGGTGTAGCTGTGCCTCATTCTGCTTCCCTTTCAAACTGACAACAATTTGATCAATTGGACAGAAAAGTAATTCTGCTATTCATCTAGTAAGCAGCTAATGGGAAACACAATTTCTGATGTAGTTTGAGAATCCATTAAGTTGAATTTAGCTAAATTTATATTATTATCTCTGCTAATCTGCTTACGAAAAAAAAAGCCAGCCTTTTCAGGATGCTACCAAATCATCTTCCTGAGCAGTTTCCACTAATAACAACTGGGACTACAGTGCTTGATTTATTTCCTTATTTTGTTTTAATTGAAATATTTGAGAAAATTTCATTCTAGGGAATTTTATGGAAACTAATTTATGAGCAACCATTTTAGAAACCTCAATAAACAATAAGTAAATATGTATTAAATTTCAATTTTAAAAGCTAACAACTTTAGTGATGACTGACTCAATGCATTGTTGTTCATATGTATTATATAAAACTGAAAAAAATGGCAGTGAAAACAAAAATAGAGTGAAAGCACAAAAAACTCAATTCATTCTGCATTGTTTATCATACTACTTATCCCACTACATCTAGCTCCCACATAGTTTGACAAAAATTAACAGTTGCACTGCTGGTGTTTGTGATTGTATTTTATCACACAACTGATGCCACTGTGAATGTGTTATCATGACTTTATTATTTTGTGCGACCCTTTGGTTGACCCCTTCACTACTCACAGATAGGGTTAAAGAGATCACCTATGAGTTCGAAAGCATTGTGTTGGAAAATGTGTTTTAGCAACACCACAAACATGATTTCCTTGCATATGCCATGAAGAAAAGCAGACAAAGCAGTGAAGCAATACAAATTTCAAACAAAACAGAGTGGATAAAATTGCTTGGGCAAGGAAGGAAATAGTTTCATATTTATCTTGAATATCAGTTATCTGCTGAGTTAGTTTAAAATGTGCGAATTAACATGAAACATTTTTGTAATGAGCACCTGGACCAGCAGTTGGACAGATATATCCTTAGTTTATTTTAGCATAAAGAAATAGCTGCAGATAAATGAAAGACATTTTCTGTCAATGAGTATATTAATAAGGAAAAATTACTTGCTTTAAAGTATAAAGCTCCATAAACAATTTTGAACTTGTCATAAGACCTGAATCAACTTTTATGGTTTCATCTCAGCAATAGCTAACTTCAGTAGAATGTATCAACACTGAGCAATCAATCTCATTTCTCAAGGGGACAGGTTTTTAATCTTATTAATTTCCATTTATATTCTTGTAATTTTATTCTAGTTTGTATTTATATGACAAAATTGCACTGAACCTTTTTGGAAGGTGACAACTTACTGAAGATGTCTGGGAAAAGTATATTCATGTTCATCATGACAGATGTGATAGCATCTGTCAATTAGCCCATGCTTTCTATTCAGATCATGACAGTATTTGCCATAATGCTATAATTGTTTTTTTCTAGAAAATATATTCTATAGCTAACTTTATCCCTTGCAGTGTTTTTACTTTAAATACAAAAGTGTAAGAAGGCAATCACTATGTCTAAAGAAACACCAAACAAAAAAATTATATACAAACCACAATCACATCATTATAATATTTTCTTTACATTCTAATTACTCTCTATTTGGTTTCCTCATTTTGAGCTAAATGTAAGAATAAAGAAATCCCAGTAACTTGCTTATTTGCTCTAATACTCTAGGGTTGCGAAACCATACAGCATGATATTTCTGGATTTGTTTGTTATCAACTATTGTCCTTACGGGACTTGTAAATAGGAGTGAGAAAATTCATGAGTTGAGACAAAGACAGTTTAGCAGGTAAAGCAAAAGCTGTGTGCATAAGCAAAGCACAAGGAGTTCATTCACCACTGCCCATAGGCAGGAAGGTGTTCAGCCATCCCCAAGAAAGCAGTTCCATCATGTGGAATTCCCATTACTTGGGAAGAAAAACACCATCACTCCAAACATCCTGCCCCTACTTTCTTCTTCTCCCCCCAGCTTTCTATGCAGAGCTTGGTGCCATAAGCTGTGGAATATCCCTTTAGTCTGTTGGGGTCAGCTGTCCTTGCTCTGTCCCCTCCCAGCTGTTTCTGCACCCCCAGCCTATTCACTGGTGGCGCAGGGTGAAAAGCAGAACAGGCCTTCACTCTGAGCAAGTACTGCTCAGCACTAACAAAAATATTCCTGTGTTATCAACACTATTTTAATCTCAAAACTAAAATATAGTCCCATATTAGCTACTGCAAAGAAAATTAACACTACCCCAACCAAAACCAGCACAAAGCCATAGCCTTTTAAAAAATGTCTAGCATGCATTAAAGACAGCTAAAAATTTGAAATGGCTCATCTATTCCAAAAGGAGTAGTACTGACACTGAAGTTGGTAAGGGAAGGGAGACCCAGATTGCTATGTTTTATTAATGCAATCACTGTTCCCTTCCTTAATACAGCTGGTTAAACTTCTTCCAAGAAAGGCCATTCGATCAAATAGACATAGGACATGCAAGGAAAATAAAACTATGGAAGTTCACACCTGTTCTGTGAGAGAATGGCCCATGTACCAATGTCCCAGATTACCACAGGGGTCCTGGAATCACAGAACTGTTGAGGTTGGAAGGAACCTCTGGAAATAATTTATCCCAAAATCCAGTTCCAAAGAAAATTTAGTAGAACAGGTTGTCTAGGACATTGTCTAGGGTTTGAAAATTTCTAAGGATGGACACCCCAGAGTCCCTCGGACAATATGCTCCAGTTTTTGCCCACTACCTTGTCTTTCACTGAAAACCACCAAGCAAAGTCTGGCTCCATCTTTTTTACATCCTCTTATCACATATTTATAAATATCAATCTATACACACAAATTTTCTTTTTTTCCAGGCTAAACAAACCCTGCTTTCTCAGCCTCACTTCTAATGATAGATATTTTAATTCACCAGGGGTTTGACGTTTTCTTTTTTTGAACTACATGAGGTTCCTGCCTAACAATTTCACCAGCCTGTGGAGGTTACTCTAAAAGGCAGCACAACCACTGGCCTGTCAACTACTCCTCTCAGTTTTGTATCATCCATAAACTTGCTGAGATATTACCATCCAGACCATAAGTGAATCTGTATGGGACCCCTATCTGATACCTCCATGAGAGCATAACTGTCTATAATTGATCTCCAGTTGGACTTCAAGCTGTTCATAACAACCCTTTGAGCCTGCCAGTTCAACCAGATTTTAGTCCTACTCAGTCTCCACTTAATATGGTCCATGCTAAATTAGATAGATACCTTTAACCAGTGATACACTAGAAAAACTTGTCCTGGTGTTGTCTTGGTGTTGAACTCTCCTCGTCATGATCTCCCTTTTAAACTCTAGTAAAGATATTCAAATAGCCTGTGAGAGTCCCTTTATACTACTTATCATAATGTTTTGTAGGTACAAAATTTAAAACTTATCTTCATTTCCCTCTATTACTCCACTGTTTTCTCTGCTAGGTACAATGACTTGGATTTAGACTCTACTTCTTATTTTAATTCCACCTCCTCTGCTGTTTACAGATGTTAGATTGCTAATATTTTGAAAAGACAAAACGACATCCCTGCTGTCTCCAACACAGGAGTAAAAGTAAATAATTAAAAAACCTTTTATTTTTCTGCAGTAGTTAGTAATATCAGTCTTAGTTCAGTACCTTTGTTCAAAACTGAGTTTTCATAATTCTGTTTGATCTTTTGTTAGAATTTTTCTTAACTCCCAACTGAAAAGACAAAAAAACTCATTGTTATCTCAATATTCAAGTCTGGAGAGCTTGCCTTAAAAACATTTACTGAGAAATCATTAAAACTTTCCCAGTGTGCCTTATCAATCTGAACCTGATTTTGTGACCTTTATGCCTCACTTTAAAATTTTCAATCTGTTTTAAATCACTGGCTTTTTTTCCATTTGCCTGCACCAAAATGCTCCTTGTTCGCCTCAACTCTTTTGACCCTCACTCCCATATAGTATGATTAATGCCTAGAGAAGAGATATGTTAAATGTTTGCTTTGACCAGATTATTTTTTCACTTTCAGTTTTTTTATTTCCTTTGAGTCTTTTTTTTGTTATGTATGAATTTACTTCAGACTGGAAGCTGACAAGAGGCTTAAGGCAATCTTATTTTCTCTCCCTTTAAACAGGCTTTATCTAAGCAATACCAAATGCCATAACTGCAGTGCAGTACCTTTTCTTCATGATTGCAGGGCAGCCCATTTACTTGAAATTTCAAATGATGGAGAAGGAACTAATACAAGCTCATGCATACATTTGCTTGTCTTTGGGATCAACCTCTTGAACTCCTTGAAGACAATGATTAAGCTATTTCTTACTGTCTACACAGCTCTCCTAGACCAATTTATGAGTTATAAGCTGGTCTACTTCTTCACTTTTATCATCCATTACAACAAATACCTAATGCTTAGAAAGATAATAAAACTAGCAAAGCACACACATCAATGGATATAAAATACACCAGCTCACTGAAACCATCTTATTTTTCAAAAATCCTGCCTAAGCATTGTGAAAGCTTATACTTCATTTTTATTTACTTCTCTGGATTCTAATAATCCCTCAGAACTGAAACTAAAGCTATTGTCCTTTTAATACTTGTGTCTAAATAAATTAATTTATACTTGTTCTTTTGATGTCTCAGGATCTTGATTTTTCAAAAGAAAATTAAACTTACAGACATTTCCAGAAATGTTTTCCCTTTAAAATTACTGTCCAAAAAAAGAGGAAGATATGTTACATATTCCAAACATTGTATATAATGCACACAATGTGAAAAGTTTGTGTAGACACTCAAAAATGAAATTTCCATTAGTATTCTAAATCTGTGATTAATTGGATATGGTGGACAATTTTATTTTCCAGTTGTGGAATATGAAAAATGTATACCTAGGTCAGAGATCTTTAACAGAACTCCAGACTGAGCTGACTAGTTTGGAATGAATTCTAAACAATGGTTACAAATAAACATCAGTGAGAAATAAAAGACATATTTTTTGTGAACACTCAAATATAAATATTATGAACCCTATGAGATCACACTCAAAGGTAAAATTTCTACCAGTCTTTCTGGAATATGCTTACCCTACTTGACTAATGGCATTCAGTATATTTCTAATTTTACTAAATGTTTCATTGATTCATTAAAAAATCTTATTCAGTAAACAAAATAATTAGTATTAGCAAATTATGTCATAGAATCAGAGAATTATAGAATCATTTAGGTTGAAAAAGATATATCTTCAAAGGCACACCTAGTTCAACCATGATTGTAACACTGCCAGGTCTACAACTAAAATATATGACTAGCTTGAAATTCATGCCTCCATGGTGCAAATTCTTTAAAACTTTATAATGGATTTTTTAATAAATTTAAGCTTAATTTTTAAAAATCAAATTTACTTATTTAAATAAATAAATAAATGTTATGAAGCTGTGTTTGTGTTATGTTTCAATTTGCCTGAACAGAATATTTTGCGTGGTTTGCATTTTATCCTATATAGTCTATCCATGACAATTAAGATTTTGCCTCTGTCAGAAATATAGTGTGAGGAACATATTTTGAAAACTAAAATATTTCTTCAAGGAAAAAAAGAACAGATTAAAGTGACAATCAATATGATGTTGTCATATATAGTCTCTAAAATCCTTTCTGATGATCCAGGACAAAGCTTTACTCCTATATTTAAAACATCACTTATTTTCAGAATGTCATTAACATTAAATGAAAATCTTAATTTTCCCTTTCTTTATGTCTCCCTGCCAACACTCCACCTTTATAGTCACTAGTAACATTCATGTAAAGAGGTACTTGACTCCCATAATCACTGTTTCTTCTTATTAAAGAAGAGGTGAAGTCTAAAAATAGTTTTAAAGAGAGCATAAAATCATAGAAAAACTCACTGAATTTGGATATTTGGATACTTTTTTTTATGATGGCACTCCTTCCTTCATTACTCCTAGCAACTCCCAAATCCCTAACTTAGCCAGTCCTTAGCCCTTTGGAACATACTATCAGTCCATGTATCTTTACACACAGATATAGATGCACCCCTTGCTCTGTGTTTTTGTGTGTTTATACATAAAAATACCATATTTCTGTGTGGTTTTATTTTTATAATGTATTTCTTACAGATTGTAGATGGAACACTGAATTTAAGTGGACTAGATAATTAGGTTTAATAGTCTCTCCATGTCACAGCTTCTCTAGAGCCTTCTATATTTTATGAAACAGTTAAGGAAAGCTAGGTAATTTGGACCTTGAAGAGCATAACAAAAACTTTCAGTAGAAGATATTGCAGCCATGCAATATAATTCTTAAAATTTGATGGATACTAATTCCAGTGAATCTCTACAATATCGATACTTACATTCAAAGATTTTCAGAAATATTCTGTCTGCTATATCAAACTAGCCAAATCACTTTTTGTCCATTTCTATTTCTGCCCACTTCTCAAAAGTATGCAGGAATTGATATCTCCTTATACATCTGCAATGATCTGCAAGAGAGAGGTCGTCTGGGAGGGTTGAAAGTATCTCCCTTGAAAAGTCTTTAGAAATAAACTCCTTGTTATCCTTTCAAATACATGACCTGTGGCTAGAAAGCTATAGGTGTTCTGATTAGATCAAGATGCAATCTATTCTGGAAAAAATACTGACATAGCACAATCTGTTCTTCAAGGAAGAAAATTTAAATTTTTCCTTTATCCTAAGTTAACATGATGAGCTAAGTGGTGGAAAGTGAGGGCCAATAAGGAATATGATGATCCTTCACAACAGCAAGCACTCGGGACCAATTTACTTGTATTAAAATAAAGAGGATGTTTCTTATGCTTTTGATGAAGCTTAAGAGCCTATTTCATTGCTCATAAATAATGTATAAATATTTAGAGAATGCTATAAATTTAATTTGGTTATAAAAGTAAGGTTACACAGGTGAAGTTCTCATTCACGTATTCAATTTGAGCTTTATTCTAACAAAGAAAAAAGTAATTCTCTTTGTTTATCTGTGTTCATAAATGTCTTCCCAGTTGCCAGCCACTCTCAGTATAAAATATAAGCTTCTCTATTTTTGTCAGGATTTTTGAGACAGGTCAAATATGACAGAAAAGCAGAGAGATATCGAGACAGAACCAATACACTAATCTTGAGACACTAATAATTTCAATAGAACTATTTCATTCAAGACCAGATGAGGATAGGAAGCTACAACCTTGTACCTGTACTACGAGAACTCTGACCCTGAGAAATGTCAATTAACTTAATCTACACTATCCTATCATTTTCAAAATTATACTTGTTATTAAGTAAATAATTTTCTTCACCATTGTCACTTTGTTTTTTTCTACAGCCCAGTAAAGGGGAGTGTATGGAAAAGGGAAGAAGTAACCATTTCTGGTCTTTGAGGAATTTTTTCATTAGACCTATTATTGCTGTACAACTTTGTTGCTAATAGCAGCTGTTAGCTGAAAAGTATATATAGTAGACATGTAATGACTGCCCAAAAATGAGAATACACCTGCTGTACAGTGTGACCTTGAGTCACTAAGAAAGGGAGTTATAGTTGGAAATAAGCTGGACAAGTCTGCTCACTAATACCAAGCTTTGTGGAGCAACAGATGGAAGAGGAAAGGCAGTTCTGTGATTTGATAGAGCAAATATTCAAGAAGGTGCACTTTAAACAGTTTCCAAGGTAACTACCTCTGTGGCTGGAATCTATAAATAGGGGTTTCAACTATGATACAGAAGACAATCAAATATGTAAAGGAAAATAAATAATTAAAGGAGTGGAAGGTTGAATGAAAGAATAAGGAAATTATGTTTCATGAAAAAAAAATAGTAAAATAATAGTATTTTAAAAAAATTGCAGTATATGAGTGGTGTCAGTAGTATGTTCACAGTGGCCTGGAAAGCATTGACAAAGAATATAAAATTGTCTACCAGAGGAGTATTTGGAACAAAACTATACAATTTTATGAGCAAATTGGTTGTGCATGTCTATGCACATCTGATTTATATAGACTGTATATATGTGTACATATATGTACACATACACACACTCTGCTTAGGTTATCTGATATTGCTAAAAGTGTTAGAGATCAAATTTATCATATAGTTGACATAAGTTTAATCAAGAAAATATTTTTAATCTGGGCTTTGAATTTATTGCATAAATATTCTCTTAGATTGTGATTATTTTTACTTTTATATTTTTACTTTACTTATCTTTATTTAAAAATATGTCTTTCCAAAGACCACATTAGTTTTTCCCTTATGATTTGACTGAAATAAACCTTGCTGGTTCTGGGCCAATAACTATTTCAACCCCTGTACTTTTGATGTTACCATAAAATGATTTTTTTCCCAAAGGTAGTAAAAAAAAGACAAAGAGCAACAGCTAGATTGTAATGTAAATACAAGCACCTTTGAGCCAAAACAGATTTGACAAACTTCCCAAAATGATAAGATGCAGAGATGATTCAAAAGATTAAAAATTATTAAGGAGAATTTTGTGTATCTGTGTGCTAACCACATGAGCCTAATGTGTGCAGGTGTGTTGATGAAACTGAAAGCAACTTGAAAAATTGGTGTTTGTTATCATTTAAAGATTTGTGTTTTCAAGAGTGACAGTTCTTTACATTTTTCTGATGCATTTAGCAGAATAGAAAGGAAAGAATAGAAGGAAAGGAAAAGGAAAAGAAAAAAGTTCTAAAATCAAGATCTCCTTTCAGACACTTCTGATTTTAACACCAAATGCTGTTGCAAATGATGATATGAACCAGCTCATAGGTGAGCTCTATGAAGTACAAATTACTAGAAAATGCATGTTTTAAAGAAAAGCAAGTGAAACTTGTAGGTTTGCCTAGATCTAACACTTAAGGAATAAGATTGATCCTCTTTTATTTGTTCTGAAAAAAACAGCCAAGAATATATCAGCCACCTTAGCCCAAATATAGACATTGCATCATCACAAGGTATTTGTTCCAAACAAGAGGATAAACCTTATTCCATAAAATAAAATTCATCCTTTTAAAGAGGCATGGTGTAAAACTGCCTGTTGCATCAAAGTACTTCAAACTGCTGGAATCTGGCTGCCTGAAATCCTGAACTCCTGCTAGGTAATGAGGTCATGCCATGGTGAAGGCCAGTAAATTATTATAGATGATAATATGGGCATGTATCTATGGAGAAATGAAAACTCATTCAGAATAAATGGTGTAGTATTACTTTGCAAATTTGTTTGGAAGTTCATCTTTATTTCATAAAAATTAAAAAAAAAAACTTACATGTATAATAAAATTACTCAAGCAAAGACTCTTTCATCACCTCAAAAAGACAAAACTTATCTCTTTACTGCCAATATCTATGAGTAATTCAGATTTTTGTTGAAGATTATTCTTTAACAGAAGTCTATTTGATAAGTTTTATGGCTTTCAGTTTGTTTTGGGTAAGGGATATTTTGCTTTGATATTATTGTTTAAATACATTTTAAACTTTCAGGTACACTTGTTCAGAATGGGATGGGATGGGAGCTCCCTGTTGCTGTAGGAGCAAAGACAATGCAGAGAAGGAAATCAAAAGGTAAAAGTAAATAATCAACTTCTTGACTATTATGAACAGTACACTTCCATGAGAATTTCTTATGCCTCATTTTTATGTTCAAAGTTTTAAAGCATAGTAGGGCATCACCTTTGCCACCTGAAGATGACATGAGCACAGAGGTTAGAGTTTGCAAAAAGTGCAGGAGCATCAGGTGTTTAGTGCTTGAGTACATAATACATGCAGGAGGATTCAGATATTTAGGTATTTTCATAGGTAGATATTGCACCAAAGTTCACTGCTCTTCCTAGTATGTTTAGAAGAGAATTTTAGACACATACTTTAACATACAGGATGTATTTATACAATTTTGGATTTCTGCCTACTGAATTTGAGGTAACAGGGGTCTCTGTGAAGAAAGCTGTTGTGTTGTGCTAAATCCAGCCAGTAGATCAGCAGGTGTTAACATGCAGTAAGAAGAACAAATAGATCAAGCAGATTTTAGGCATTCCATTCCAGGACACAGAATCTAACACAGAAACCAAACATATATTGTTTTTTCATAATAACTGATTATCCTAATATTTAAAGGGGACAGACAGCTGTTTGGAAGCTGCCATGTACAACCTATGATTAAAAAGTCCTAGAAATCTTGCTCTAATATTCTTCAGGAAGAATCGAAGTAGCCCATTCATATATGATAATTTTCAAAACAGTTGATCTTTTCAATTAACATCATATTTCCATTATATTTTTGTGTGCTTTTTCATGACCCCAGAGAACTTAGTTGCATTATCTTGCTCCTACTGTAACTTTCTACACTAGCAAAAAGTAACATATCAAGGAAAATGTGATTCCCAGCAGAAGATTAATTACAAACATCCAAAAAGCCAGAGGGACATAAATCAAGAGCATAATGTATGCATTTTTTTATTGTTATTGACTCTTCTCCCATCTTACTAAGTCTCTAAGATTTATACAGGAAATAAAGATGAAATATGGCAGTTTAATCAGATTTCAGCTTTCATTGCTTTTACCATGAACTTAATGCAGTGAAAATAAATGGATTGTAGAGAGTCATTTAAGCAAGGCGGTTCAACACTGCAAGTTTTCTGTTATTGCATGGCTTGAATCTTGGAAAACAAATTGACAAATCTTTGATATGATATTTTTTCATCATTGTGCAACCTGTGAACACTTACAACCTATGAAATAATCACCGTCTGTCTTTTACCAAAAGCACAATTAATAGAATTTCTACCTCTGAGGACTTAATCATCCACAATTTTTATTCTGTGGCAAACAAAGACTTTAAAACAAAGTAACCTCCTTAAAATCTTAACTTCTGTTGCATTTTAATACTAGCTCCTCTCTAATGATCACTAGGAGACACATAGTCCTGACTGTTGCATCAATCTTACGAGGTGAAATCAGGACCATTGTGCATGGCATCCTGAGGATTTTCCTGCTTGCTTCTCCTTACAGCTGTCAGAAAATAACCCTTCTATTACCCCTGACACAATGTTTGTCAGAAGCTGACTGGGAGCTGAGAAGGATGGCAAGGACAGGAAAAGAGAGAGAAGTAGAGAAGTATAAGAAATACACTTGCAATGCTAAATACAGGCAGCTGTCAAAAAGCCTCTAAAAGCTGTTGTGGTTTGTCTGCCATGCAGGGCCAAGCACAGATAAGGTGCCTCATCAAAATAAATGAGCCCCACAACAATGGGAAAACAAAGCTGATGTATTGAAAACAAAGCAAATGCTCAGAATTCATTTAGGGAGAGAGAAACTTTATCTAATGAGATATCAGTAGCTAATGAGAGGTCAAACACTTGCAATAGAAGTCTTTGTGATCAAGGCTTCATCCCCCACTTCGAGTAGGAGCTCTAGGGGCAGGAGCAGCAAGAGTGCAAGAAAGATTGAGTGAAGACATTCTCTACAAGCTACCAATTTTCCAGCTTCCTTCTGTCAGACACTGCCAGACTGCCTCAGTAGTCAAAGATACAGAGAGTATGGAGAGATAATAAGCTGAAAGTGAGCAATTTTCTAAGGGAAGAAACAAGATGAGGTGAACACCTAGCAGTTGCCAGTCGGAATTAAATGATACTATGAGGCTACCCAACAGCTGATGAATGAAAATTTAGCAGATCTGTACAACTTCTCAATCTGCACTTTTGTATATAAATTGTACTAAAAATATTGTTCAAAATATAAAAATTAAAATATTACTACTGAAGACTGCCTTTTCTCCAAATACCTTATTATTTGATAGAATTATTTTAAGATAATCATATGATAGGGTTTTCACACTCTCATTCATTGTTAGACTTGCTGTTTCAATTTATTAAATTTATAATGATTGTCATGTGTTTTTTCTGTTGTGTCTGGTGATTTTTTTTCCCAGTGAAACTGGAAGGAAAATCTTGACTGGAGACAAATAGCATAAACTATTACTCCTATTAGTAGGAGTCAGGTAAATTCCAGGAAATCAGCAGTAAATGCTCTCAACACCCATCTTAAAACAACTTTTTCATCTCTGCTAGAATTATGATAATTTCTGATGACAATCTGACCTGGTTTTTAATTTTTTTTCTCTGTAATGTATTCCTGCATTATTTTTAATTTCTAGAGTAATCCTTACAGTCTGCCTATTGTGAGGAGGTATTGTATTTTAATAAGAATGACTTTATACTATACTGAAGAATAAAGAAATTTTGTGGAGGCCTAAGTGAAAAGAGGAGCTATGATATCACCACTGTGATCTCTTTCTGATAACATTTCTGGGATTTGTTAAGATGAGTTTCTACTGCTGTGGGAGGATTCCATTTTCACTGCCTAATGTAATTTTACAGTAGTCTGAAATAATATATTTCCATATACATTTATGTGGTTTTTTCCCTCTTTCCTGTAATTTGGTGTTATGTGATTTCTATTAAAATGATGCAGAAAATTAAGGCATTGTGAACTGTTCCTTCCAATGGCACAAATTAAATATGAAACACCTTAGCATGACTATGGTCCTTGATTCAGAAAATGTTATTGTTTCACCTCATTGTTTTGGGTTTTAATTTTACTGACAAGTATATTAAATGACCCACCAAAATATGGAGAAAAATTTGTAAACTCTCCCCAGTTTATGGATTTTTCAGGGGAAAATGACATATATTGTTGCTGGTATTTCTGAAATGAAATGGCTCCTATGTGTGACTATGCTCCCAATACTGCCCTCTCAGCCCAAAGATCAGACATGTTTTGTTTTATTTCCTTGTGGCTGTAAGAACTGGAGATAGTTCCTGGCTTAGAATTCTCCGGTGAAAACTTCCTTACATTTTTAGCCTTTCTCCTCCTGCACATATAGGGGAAAAGAGTAGGATTTCAGCTTCTCTCTCTTGGGTCTAAGACATTGATTCCTTGCAGGCCTTCACAGATTAATGATGAAGATCCTGACCCTTTGTTTAGAAGAAAAAATGTGGGGAAAAGAGGTTGGAGAAGACAAGGCAAAAAACAAACATCTCATAGTCTTGGATGAGAAGGGTTCTCAGACAAAGGAAGAAAACAGTGCAGAATTAAACCTTTCATTTTTCAAGTGCTAATCAAATATAAACCATTCCTAACATCAGCCACTGAAGTATGTAAATATAGCTTCCTTTTTTCAATACAGAAACTGAAGAAAAAGGACACATTAAGAGGCCTGATTTGTAGTAACATCACTTGCTAAATAGAGACTGAACTCAGGAGTTTTGTCTTGGACTCAGGTGGGAAAGTTTGATAGGTCTAAAAAGGAGATGATAAAATAGGGTGAGCTGCTGTAATGGCTAATACAGTTTTCACATCATTAGCAGAGCCCACCCAGGTAGCAAAACCAAATAAATGCTGATAGAGGACCAATTATGTACATGTTCATTCACAGGCAAGGGTCTTTCCCTTTCAGAACAAAACCTGAGCAACCCTTTTCATATCCTGTTAGTAAAGAGCTACTCTGGGGAGACAGTAACAAGGACTGGTCCCTCAGGTATCATTAGAACTCACTGTTCCCCTCTCACTCCTCAGAAGGCAGGAAATGTGCACCAAAGCCAAGGGAACAGAGACCTATTATGCCCTCTCACCATAAGGTAAAAGTCTAAAGACCAGCACCTGACAACTATATATGTATAAAAGTTACAGGGCATTTTCAAGAATCTATATACAGTCATATTTTTTAAGTGAAGTCCACAAAAAACTTCATAAAAGAATCCTTCATGAGGTATATAGTAAACAGTTTGCACACATTCTAACTGTCAGTAGGCTGTGGTTACAGGATAAAATATAAAGATGCAGTTAAATATACAGTATGTGGTGGTGCTTTTCACTTTTAAGCTTCACACATTATAGGTACTTTTGCTGCAATGCATATTGGTTTTTAACTCAACACATTTTTTAACACCATAGTTATATAACAGGACAGATGAGCAAAGCCCTTTCTTAGAACCAAAACTCTCCAAGCAAGAGATGCAGGCAAATATAGGTCTAACCTCTAACATCATGAAATTAGCTTGTTAGTGTACATTTGACTGAATCTATTGAACATTTTGAGGAAGCCAACAGAAGTGATGAGACACAACTGCATTCCTGGAGTCCTTTACAAGGCGCAGACAGGGCTAGCTGCAGAATGATGACTAGGATAGATGCTATGCACCATTTGTAGAATGAAGGCAGCTGGTGAGCAATGTCCAAACTTGACCTTATCTGACAAGCAATCCAGTTCCCTTTCTTGTCAGGTGTGATCCCATTCCCTTTGCCAAGTCTTCTCTGGAGGAACAATCTGTCTGACCCTTCATCATTCTTCCAGATCTTACCTTCACTGCCAACTAGCCTCCCAGCTTTTATTCCACTATCAAATATTCTTGGCTTTTGCATTTGAAAACAGAGACCTGCAAGTCTATTAAGTGTTTTATAGACCTGTTTCTACTATTCCTGAAACATCTTGAAAAATCATGACAACACTGACAAGCATTTCTGCTACAAAAAAAAAAAGTGGACTCAGGTGATTTGAAAGACAGTTTGGAAGGCAAGTAATGTCACTGTAAAGCAGCAATCTTCACCTCTGCCTTTTATTTTGGCAATGTGATTACTAAACATAAATGGTGCTACTTTTAACTCAAGAAGGATATGAGCTACAAATCACTGCCAGTTCAGACAAGTATCACTATGTGCATTTCACTTTCTCATATTTCACCCTGGACTGGCTGCTGTCATAAACAACATGCTGAGCTGAGAGATTCAATGGTAGCCATGCTTGGATTATTATATTTTAACCACTTGCTATGATTTGTTTAACTTGGAGGTGTCCATATAAAGGTAATTTTTCTGGTTCTAGTCTCACAACTACCAAAGCATAGAGTATATTCTTAGATTTATTTTACTATTTCAGCTCAGATTATTTATATATATATTATTTATATACATATATTATTTATATATATATTGTTTATATATATATATTATTTATATATATATATTATTTATATATATATATTATATATATTATTTCAGCTCAGATCATGCCTTTCTAGACAAAATTACAAGATATATGTGTTTTAGGAACCATGTCTAAAGAGACAATATAGAAACCCATAGATTTCATTTAGCTAGAAATAACCCTAAACTAACATCAATCTTATTCTCCTAAGTAGAGATATAATCATAAATAGCAAAAAAATTATAATCTGTTAAAACCCCATGAAATAAATAATGTGGATTTAGTGTTGGAACAAAATTCACAAGTGGCCTACCATGATGGTGATAGTGAGCACAAGCCAAATTGCCAAATTCTAAACTTCCATATGGTCACTCGGCATGTCTGGAGTACTGGGGTGCTCAGGAAATTCCTTGCTACCAAAGTGCTGTTGGGAGCCATAACCAAGCAGCTGTCATGATTTAGACTGGGTTTGAAATAGGATCAACCTCAGGGACAGAAAGCCACTGTTCCTTTGTGCAACTTCTTTGTGTGTCTACAGAACTAATCTCTGTCATAAACAGCAATCAAAGAACAACCCATACATTAATTAAAAGCAGTGCCCCACCTGTTCTTTGGAAGTAGTTGATTTTTATAAAGCATTTTTAAAAATGCTTCAACATAACTATCTCATGTATATCAATTTCCTTACAAAGCAGTTCAATTGATATTTTTGGTGACTCATCATAGTTACTGAAAATTGCATTTTCCTCAAAATCACAGGGGTACCAGGTGAGTTCTAAGGTCTCAGAAGTTTACAATATTGAGGGTAGAAATTTATCTGAGGGGGAAAAAAGTACTATTTGGGGGTTTTCCTCTTTATTTTTAAATTTAAAATACTTTTTTTTTATAGTAGAGTAATTTCTAAGTGATCATGTTCATCCTTGTCATTTGGCTGTATTTTCTGTCACACACAGTTCCACTCTGAAGTTTACCTGTGACCCCTGCAAATACTTGCTAATGTGTGTGCTTTCCACTGAGAGGCAAAAGGCTCCCTCACTTGATTACTTTATTGTGCACAAAGAAAGTGATCCAAACAAGGTTATTATGTCTGCTGGGATACAGAATTCAGAGACATCTCAAAGAATGCACAGACATCAATCAGTGTATCTATCTGAAAAGACAAGTAACTGGGCATAATCTCCCATATGTCACAATGATCAGTTCAAGCAGGAGACAGAAAGAGACTGCACCAAACCTTGTATGTTTCTCTATATTAAGATCTGGGGAATGAAAAGCTATGTTCCCTTAAAGTATTCCCCTCATAATTAGATTGTAATTATATCATTCTTTTTCGTCATTTATATATATATATAATGTGTATATCCATATATATATATATATACAATGCGTATATATATACACACAATACAAATATATACAACATATATATATATGTCTGTGTATATTCTGAGTATATATATTGCATATATATATTAAATATGTGTTATATATAATCTTATCTGGCAGTTTGTCATGATTGAACTTATTTTCAAAATACTCTTTATGGACAGACCATACCACGTTACAGAAAATAGCTATAAAAGAGAAATTTAAGATTCATGAAGAACAGACTGTTGCTTGACAGTAATTAACAGTAAATAGCAGTACAGACTTAAATTCTAATGATTTTTACCATATTTTATAATAAGTTGTTGCTACAATATTTTTTTGGCATTTCCATTTTGTCATTAAATGCCACAGGGATTAGGGAGCTCATTTTTCTGGGATCAGATTCATGAGAAAGCTAATGAATGGCAATAATAAACACTGCAAACATAAGGGACAGCTAAATAAAAACCCAGTGCTCAGGAAACACACTCTACTTATTAACACCATCCTTTAGCAGCCTGGATATCCAAACAATTGGAACATCAAGGGCGAGATAACAAGTGAGGTGTAGTCATGAGGACTGTTGATGTCCTCTAATGTCACGTGTAAGAAGTGCAAGATCAAGCTTTGGGGTGTAAAAGGAATAACTCATCTCTGAAGTATAAATGACAAGTTGAGAAAGGTGTAAACAAGAGTGGAAGTGCTATGTGTGTTATGTATGTGCTATATTGTAAATAGACAAAAAAAATCTGAAGAAACCTTAAGAAAGCACTGTTTTGTTACTAACATTAAATGTGTTCACGAGCCACTCACCATGGAAATGACAGTTGCTTGGCTAGGTTTATTTCTTCTTATTCAAAGAGTTAAGCAAAACTATTTTAGCTACATTGTAAGACTAAATTTTAACACCTCAGAATAGGCTTCCTTCTGATCTTAACCTCAGTTATTAATTGATTTAATTAATCAGGTAAAATATTCCCTGAGAACGTAGAAAACATTAAACAATCTCTCTGGCAGGGGTCAGATTAGTTTCTACCAGTACAGTATTTTCCCTCACTTTACTTCATTTTTAGGGATACAATTGATGGAAGCAATAATCAGTTCCAGCTGGGAGGCTTCCTAATTTTTTTGCCTTAACTAACTGGGTATTTATGCTGCATAGTGATGTGAGCACTTCAGCATTATCACAGTAATATGCAAAATGTAATAAGTCACAGCAATAAGCAAAATTACTGTTTTGTATTTTAATATATACATTTTTAATTGCCTTTTGTTTTACTTTTGTTTTTTGGTTTTAATGTTTACTTTTACTAAATTGAAGATTAAAAATTATAATCAGAAAATATACTGTATTTTGCAGATATTAAGGCAAGGAAATTAGATTCTTTGCAGATGTGCTATAGCAATTATTGAACATGAATACTCAAGTAATTACTATGTTAAATACCTTATTCAAATAGGCAGAGTACAAATTAAAGCTATCCTAGTTTGTCTGAAATCCATAGCTTGCTATGAAGCAGCAATTTTTTCTTCTTTTATTTCCCACATTTTTCTTTCTGCTTTATTTTTGAAAAAGCAGTAACAAAAATTCACACTCAATGTTCTAAGTAGAATGGCCTCAGTTTTCTGTATCTTTCTATCATGGACATCATACCCAGAAGGAGAGGGCACGTCTATTGAAATTAATAAACGGAAACAAACTAAATTAAAATATGCTATCTAGAAACAAAATTTACACTTTAAACAGCACAAATAAGATGGAAATATAAGTTAGACAGAATATTTCTTCCATCCTGTATGCATAATTTTGGCAAAAAGACAGAAAATTTACAGTCCCTCTGGGTAACCTAAATAGCAAAGGGTTGTTTGGTATGAGACACATTAGCATTCCAGTGATACACACCCTGAATTTTCAGATTTGTTAAATGCCTTCTTTTCCTTCCCTTATTTTAGAATGTTAATCTATTTATCTATTTGCTCTTCTGTTCATCATGATACACAAAACTGGGACATCTTAAACGGTATGGACGCAAAGAATTCTCCCCTTCAAATGTCTTAGCATTAAAAAAAACCCATTTATTCTTTCTAATGTATTTTATAGAAACTGAATCACCGGCTAAAACCAAGTTATAGTAACACTGCTGTCACTGTTGGAATCAAGGAAGATCCAGTCATCCTGTTTCCAGACCAGTCCCTCGAGGATTGTTAAATCCCCAGTGAGACTTAGTCCCCAGCACTTAGCTGCTCAGAGCAGCCAGACTTACTGATTCTGCATCACATCAGAAAAAATCTTTCTTAGGAAACTAATGAAATTGCTGACTGCAGGGACAGGTGGCCATGGAGGATTTAAATGTTGTGCTTTGACTAAAGCAGCAATTAGTTACCTAAGTTATCTGTGGAACAGATGGCATCTTGGGAGAAGAAATGATGGATGTACAATTTTATTTGAGTAATTTAGATAGGTAAGCTTGGGAGGAGTACAACAAAAATTTAATGTAATAATACTTTTTAATCACTATATCAACATTGCAGTTTATTTTCAAATAAGGATACTTATTAAATTCATAATTGCTTCCTTCACTTTCTATTATAAGAAAAACATATGGTTATGACTAGCACTTGGACAGTATATTTAAAAACAGAGATTAGTATGGCATAGCATTTCTTTAATGATTCAGTAGAAGGAGTTTTTGCCCATCAAAACTAAAGTTTTAGTCAACTAGAAGGGAGGAAAAGAAATAACCAGAATAACCAATTTCTTAAAGTAAATGGGTGAGCTATCCAACTTGGATATAACCCAAAAGGGCAAAAGATTGTTGATAAAATTTCAAAACTTAAAAAAAAAAGTGGCTACAAAATTCCTGAATGAAAATAACACTGAAAATTAAATAAAAATACAGTTAGAGAGAAAATTTTAGTGCTTTCTTTAGACCTTCAAAAGTTATTCTTCTGTTAGAAGCTAAATTATCCATAGTGGTTCACTTTTTAGTTAACAGAAGAGGAAAAAGGGGATATCTCCACAGAACAATTCTCTAGCTGTGCCAATCTTATATTACCTACAGAAGTGAAATCAAAACCTCAGTCAGGTTATGCTCTGAAGCTTGGGTAAATGAATTACTTGGTTTAAGCCAGAGATAAGTGAATTCAGGTAAATTAATCTGGAGAAATTTGATAGCAATACCTACTAAACTGATGAGATTTTTACAATGATTTTTTTTTCTGTTAGAAACTGCTTTTCTGCATGTATAAATTTTTTCAGAGACCTTTTAATTGCAAGGACAAGTTACTTTCAGCAGGTGGTATGACTGGAACAGGATGATAACATTAGGAAACGTGCCCAAGTACTTTCCTGTCCATACACCTCCAGACTTTTGATGGGCTCAGAAAATGAAGACAGAAGTGAGGAAGGACTTGCACCTTCCACTTTTACCTGACCTTCTGGAAAATCCTGTGGGAAAATATGTCATTGGACCTGAAAAGATTTTTTGTGGGATCCTCTCACACCCTTCTGCATGCTCTCCACTGAAAAGGGAGAGACTAAGAATAAATTTATTTTATTTTTCACCTCAATTTACAATAGTCTTTTCTTTTTGTTTGAATTTTAGATATTGTCAATGGATGGATTGAAATTAAGTCACCTGAGAGCTAAAGAATGGCATGTTGTGGAATACCACTAGCCATATGTTATTTATCAGGATCTAAAGGAGAACAACCTGACATTCTGTTGTCTGGAAGGAAAGGAAGCACCAGATTAGACCATGAGAGAGTTGGGCAGCCAGAGTACATGCCAAGTAAAGCATCAATGTCTTGGGAAAATCATGTCATGAAATTAATCCAAATAATGGATTTAAACCATTAATCCAACCATGGCTTTAAACCATAATAAAATAACTTAAAAGGACCATAAGACTAATGGCAGAAGACTTAGGGCTAGATCTAGCTGTATTTAACAATGTCATTATAGTGCAGAAGTGACATTACAAAGGCATCACAGAGATTAGAGATACAATGAGGAAAAACATTGCATGTATTTTCAGAAAACCTAATTTTAAAAAAATTCCTGAGGAATAAAAACCCCACTCCTAAACCTCAGACCTGCAACCAAATAATCACAGAGATTTGTTCATCCTTTCAGAACTTTAAAAGGGATTTCAGTGTTCTGATCTCAGGACACATAATAAGCACTTATTTCTTTGCTGTCTGTGATAAATATCAATGCTAGGCAGACAGAAAGATATAAAATAGATGTTACATCTTCACAATAATGTCCAATGACAGAGGAGTCCTGCTGTTGGGGAGGAATCAACACTGAAGGCCTGTTGTCTTTAAATCACCAGCTGTGATTTAAAAGTGATAGGCTTATTTTTTACAAACCTTTATAATCAGCTATATCCATATATTAAAAAAAAAAAAAAGATAAAGTATTTAATTATAAAGATTTAAGCATAGTAATAATTTTCTTTGTGTACAATAATCTGAGAAAAATTCTAAACCCACACTATTATTAATATTTACACACCCAGATTATGTTAAATTTATGGTGAGCATAAATCTCTGTAAAACTCTTTTGTAGACAGATTTTGCATTATGAGCTTCAAAAATAAGATCCAAATATCAGATTTTCTGGTCACAGTTTGGTTTAATTAAGTTACTGAATAAATTGTTACAAGTTCAGGGTGCCACACAACAGTTAAGGGTTAATCTTATTTTACTTAATATTATTTTTTTGGGGTTTTGTTTTTCACTGGTTTGGGAGTTTGTTGGGGATTTTAGGTGGGTTGCTGCTGATTCTTTTGCATCTTGTTTTAATTTTTTTTTTTAATGAAGCAGATTTTTTTCTGTTCGATTGTCTCTGTAATAAAACAGCTCTGTACTTTGAGTATACAAAAGTATTTAATGTATAAACTTCACTACATTAATACAATGCTGAGGGCTGAGGAAGTGCCAGGAGATCTGGAGGCAAGCAAGCTGTTAAGATTCCAGATGGCCAATGCAGGGGAAAAGCTTTCCATGACTGGAAGATGTTTGGACATGTGAAAGCTGAATCACCTTGTTTACTGCAAAGAGTGGTAGCCAGATCATCACACTAATGCACGAGATTCTACTGCAAAGGGAAATTCTTGTCACTACATGAAAATTAAATCACTGGCGCAAATCCATTCATGGATTTGTGCCTTTTATGAATGGCACTACATTGCTAATTTCACTCAGATTTTAACTATTTGAATTCTCACCAGGGCTTTAATGTAAATCGACAATAATATAGTGCCTAGGTTATTGTAGACAAACAAAAGTAAGACAGTAAAACCAAAACAAACCAACAGATAAATAAAAACCACCAAAAAAACCAACCCACAACATGAGCCATTATTCATACAAAAATTAGATGGTAATAGAGTTTCAAGTCTCTGAAGCTAACATAGGAATTAGCATGGCATAACTGTCTTGTAAAAACAAGAGAGAAAAAGATAGCATTTTCATGAGAAAGTGCATAGTTGTACGATTTTTTTTTTCTGATTGTACACTAGAACTAAAATAATTTTCTGTATAGGTAGAATTTAAAGAACAATTAGTCAAAAGCATTAGCTCCAATGTAAGGAATAATTTTTCAGATTGTCCCAAGAGAACAAACTGACCTGGAGCAACCAAGACCATGAAGACAACCAGAAACCAGAGATGAATGTTATCAATCTGAAAGGAGTGGTATGATTAAGTAGTTGATGCAAAGACAGGGGAAGGATATTAGCAGATATTCTAGTAATATTCTACGCCTCCTTAGTATAAATAAGCATTTTTAAAAATCTATATATTCTTGAGGATCTTTCAAATCCCAGGCACAGTTAGTTCCTTGCTTCATTAAAACACAGTGAATTTAATAGTGCCCCAAACTTGTTAATGTCACGCTTTTGATGTCACTGGTAACAGCAGTGCTCTGTTTATTCTGTACATTTCTGCATCAGTAAGCTGTGAACATCCTGCAGCAAATTTTCATGTACTTTCTGTTGACCAATTTAGTAGAACACATTCTGGCAAAGTGGCTTTCTGTGTGTAATAATTTAAGAAAAAATTTATAGGAAAGAGCTTTGGATAACGGTACCTATATTCGGTGTGTGCCATACTGCATTTATTTGTCTATGAGCCCAAGGACAAGGGACAATTAATTTTCAATCCATGCTGGATTTCAGTGAGAAAGGTGCTTTTAGATAATTATTGCTGACTCCTTCTTTATACTGCCAATAAATATATTTTCTCTAAATATTAATCAACCAGATTAGAGGCGTAATTTCCATCAAGCAGTATTTTGATTTAAAGATCAATGAGGAGAGAACTTTGTTTCAATTTTTATAAGAAATATGTATCCATCCTTCTAACTAGAGATATTCTTAGAGAAAGATACATGATTAAAAATTGAGCTCCTATTTTAAAGAAAAACAAAACTCTGCATAATCAGTCTCAATCCCACAAAATCTCTAATTCACCTTCTCAAAAGCAGTCTTACAAGTTTGCAAAGTGAATGAACAAAACCATCCATCAATGAGTATTTCCCTGCAAGTACTCTATCCACCCTAAAACCTGCTCCTTTTCACAATTCCTCAGAAAAGCACTCAACTGCTATCAGAAACTTCAAGCTCTTACACTGACAAATACTATGATTCACTGACTTTCCAGTTTTACCATTCCTGGCAGGAAAATCTTTTTAAAGAGAATGAACTTGATTGATGTATTGAAACTCAGCTTTTTTTCAGTAGTTCCTGTGTGGACCAACATTGTTTATACTGTCCAGAAAAAAGAAACAAATATGAATATCCAAGGCAATCCCAAAAAAAGAAAGTTTCCGAACGAAAGTTTTTAAATATTTATACTCTAGAGAAATGACAACATGTTGTTTGTTCCCCATGAACAGCTCTGAAAGCAACATTTATACTTATCTACAATGATTACCTAGGGAGACAGTCCTTGACCCAGAGTCATTGCACTGGAACAGCTCTCTTCAGAAAGAGAACAAATTGCACCATTTAAGTCTAAAAACTAACAAAATCCTCTTCACTTGGTACAACTTCCCTGATGGATAGCTATCTAACTTTTTAATTGTTTTTAAAGTGACTCTTTCAGAGCTGGAGTAGTGAAAGCCATCATACTCTAATTTTCTGGAAGCTTGATAGAACCAATATTCTGGGTAGAGATAAAGAGGAATGAAGCACTTTCTTTCCCATAGGAAAGCTTTCCCACTCATATTCTTTGATGCCAACTAACCTTCACATCTGCTATTTCCCTATTGATTGCTACAACTTGGCACTTTTGTAGAGTGTCTGATGAGGAAATTCCATTCAATGACACCACTTCCTCTTCAACAAAAGAAGTGCAGTAAAATAACAGTGTGTTTCCTATACCTTCAGGGGAAAGGCTGTTTGCAAATTATGCACACGAACATGTAGTCATCATTTATGTGTGTGTATGTGGAGAAGAAGAGCATTTGTTCCTTTAGACTGAACTGTTGTCTATGTAAAATTATGCAAAGTAGATCTGGGTTTGAATTTTTTAAGCAAATGAGGAGCCATTCTGGGTCCCACTTAAAAAATCCATCTGAAAATACAGTGTGTTCACTATGGAAATAAGCTTGGAATTAGTCATCACTTAAAATACATTCCAAATATATGTTTACAAATCAGTAATGTGTATTAGACAGCATCAGAACTAAGAATGTGTTTGTTTTGCTGTCCTTGAATATGAACAAATCAGATCCTCTTTTCAAATTAAATGAAATTATTTATTTTTGACACATATTACATAATGAAATATTTAATTTAAAATTAAAATGGTAAGCAATACCAACTACATAGTAGTTCCATTATGACGTGGAAAACATCAGCATGACAAAAGAAAAGTAGTTTTTAAATTCAAGACCAAACATAACACCTTTGTTTCAAACAGATTGAAACTGTGAAATTATTTGTGTTCTAGTTGCATTTACTTTGGTTTTCCTCTAGCCCCTGGACTTCACCATTTTTTGTTTGTTTATTGATTTGTTTCATGGAACTTCAGGTTCATTAAGCTTTAGAGGCCACAATTAATTCTGTGTTTAGTTTTACTTGGAACTAGGTCCTTTGTTTTAATTTATATTTTAGGTATGCCTTTAGACCTAGATTCACAAAGGTATTGAAATACCTAATACTTACTGGTATCAATGGGAACTTATGTATAAAAAGTAATCATAGAAGAATTAAAGATTTACTTCCATTTTAGGATTTTCAGGTTGTATTTGTAACTTAAATTATTCTCACAACAATTAATTTGCACTAAGTTGAACCAGCACAACTAACAGATTTTCTTTTGTGAGCAGGACAGAAACAAAAAGAAAGATAACAGTTCAGGAGATGTCAAATACAACCAAAGACTGTTCCTAATGTGGTGCTTCTACATGGCTGCCTAATATTAATGGAAAAGAAAGTTTAGCCCCGTGACCTTGGTTTTAAAAATCCTGTTTTATCCTGTCCTATTTTGCTTACTATTAAAAGTATAGTCTGAATGTGTACAAGACAAAGATATAGAACACATTAAAAAAATATACTTGAAACTCCATGTAAAGATTCCAGTATACATTTTACTTTAAACAATCCACTTCAAAGTTTTTGCTTCAAAATCAGGGGTGAGAAATCATGATTTTTTTAAGCAATAATTTTTAAAACAGCTTTTGGGCACTGGAACAAGCATGCTAGAGAGGTGGTCAATGACCAAAGCCTGACAGTGCTTAAAAAGCCTTTGGTTAATGCCCTTAATAATTTGCTTTAACTTTTGATCAGCTCTGGATTGCTCAGGCAGTTGGATTGGGTGTTTACTCTAGATGTCTTCCATCTGAAATATTCTATTCTAGCTCTAATAATTTTCCTGTTGTAATTTGTAACTAAGAAATCCAAAATTATAGAAAAATAAAATTTGCAAAACATAATTAATGATTCAGAATCTGTTAGAGGGTGTAGATTGTTCTGGATGTCAGCTAATTTTATTTTTCCTGTAAACAAGGTTGTTAATTTTGCTGTGTCATCCTACTAATCTCCCATATGCAAGATGAACTGTAACCTTTAATTTCAGATTTCCATGAAAATTTTGACATAGAATATGTCAAGACTACCACATACTTCCTACAAAATATGCAAACAATGCAAATACATTACTGGTGTACATATCAAAAGCCTGCACCTGTCACTCTAATTTAATTTTTAAAAAAAATTGAATTTATAAATGTAACAAAAATGACAACTTATACAGCAGATGACACAGCAACACCTGCCCTGCTGCTGGAAGATAAATGTACTGAACCTCTAATGTAATCAAACACATGGAGCCATATAAACAAATCAAAATGTTGCATAGTGTTTATTCTTTATTTTTACTTTTTTTTTGAAATACAGGCCTTTGTGTTTAGTGGTAAAACCACAATGAGTGGTTTACTCATTGTGACCAGCACAATCTCTCTAAATGAAACATTTACATACACATACCATAATTTTGCCAGTATTTCAACTCAGGCTGTAAGTCAAACTATGAATTTTTTCTATGATTTAAGAGAGATATTTCCTTTTTGTGAGTGTGTGTTCATTTCAGCGCCATCCTGTTTGAAAAGAATTTATTTGCAGTTTTTAAACCATTAATCTAAAAGAAATATTCCCACTGTGATAGTTAAGTCAGTCAGTTTTACTATAGAACAGGAATTACGTATATTATTACTTGTAAAATTAATTAATTTGAGTACAAACATTTTTTTAATCGTCACCTCTCCCTATGGTCAAACTGTAGTTTATACATATATGAAAAATGTTTCATGCTTAAAAAGTGACCATAAATTTTATGAGATTCTTCTTAAATACTTTTAGCCACCTACACATTAAGTATCTACACCCAAGTACTAACCTAAGTTTCTCTTCTCACAATTCAGGTTAATTTCTGTAACTCTGGAGAGCCCTGTCTTTCCAGGACATTTGCTTAGTACAGAGGAATTACTTTCTGGTGCCTTTCAGTTTCTTTCCAGTGTCAGTCAGGGGCACCTAGATGACTCCTGAAGAGGAAAGCAGATATCTACATTTTGTAGTGAGGAGAAACCTGCCTCACATGTTTTAAAACCTACATCTTTCCTACTCAAACAAATCATTGTGTGGGTGGGTGTGTGTTTTCATGGCTTTGACACCAAACCACAGGATATTGTTATGCCTTCCTATTAAATTCTCTCAATCAACAGTTCATATCCTTTCTATACCAATATACCAATTCACTAATCTACTTTTAGTACAGTCCTACCCTAAGCACTTGGAGAAACTTCAGGAATACAGCCTATTCCTGGCTTTTACTCATTATTATTTTCTGGATGCCAAACTTTATTTTACAGTTCCTATATCTACAAAGAATAATAAATTGCCTTTGCTAAACATTTTGCCCATGAGGCAAAACTAACTACCAGGAGCAGTTGATAACATTAATATAGGGTTTGTGTAATGCAATACAGTGCAAGAAAATAAAATATTTAAAAAAATGAGTGACAAATACATAATAACAGGAGGTTTTTAATTACCTGATTCCATCACTAATGTCAACAAATTAAAAAATTTAAAAAAATGCAAATCATAAGTTATTGCAACTACAGGCTTTGTCAGTGCTGGTGGTTTTGCTATTATATTTATTCCATTAAAAGTTAGAGATTCAATTTACGAAAGTAATTCCACATTTCAGAAATGAAAATTGAAAACCTAAAGATTAAGACCATAAGTATCAGTGATTTTTTGTAAGTGTTAAGGCAGTTATTTGAAGTATATAGAAATCAAGCTCTAGCTTGGAAAGAAATCTAGAAACCCTTTATGAGTGAATAAGAATGTAAAAAAATAATTGGCCTCAGTACTTCTGTGAAACGAGCCCTATAGCTCCCCTTCAAACCTCCTTTCATCTCTGATGATCTGATTTGAAAAGACAGTGACTAAAACTGCTGAATCTTCTTCATTATGAACAGACTGTGACTGGAAGAGGAAACTGAAAGATCAGTGCTTCCTCCATTAACTTCTGATTGCAGGGGTAGCCCTGACTAGAATGGCATTGTTGGATTGCACATCTATAATGAACTATGATAAGCATCTCTGCTCTTCAAGGAACAAAAACCGCATCAGGAATACAAGGTGTAACCATAAAATAAATAAAGAAACCAAGCTGGTTTTTTATTCAGTTCAAGTAAGTTTCTTAGTAATTCAGCCTGAATAAAAATACACTTGAATGATAACTACCTGGATAGGCTTAGATAAAAGTCTTAGAATCAAAGAAACTGTCCTCAAAGCTTCTTTGCCAGACAAGGTAATAGGGTGAAGAAAGAGGTAGAGACCATTCCTATCAAATCACAGAAAATTTTTGGTACTAGTATTCCTTCCTCACAGAAAGTTCCTTTAGGGAGCATATTCCTTTTTAAGAAGGTGGAAATATATGTAAGAGTTCATGAAACTTCTATCAGAAATGTCAAATAGAAGCTTCTAAAGAGTTCTGGAAGAGTCCTCATAACTTAAGGAAGGTATCACTAGTATTAAAAAAAAAAGAAAGACATAGAAAGACAGTGAGAGCTAAAGAAAGAGTAACAGAACTGTTTCTGTCTTGCCATTGGCCTGCAGCAAAGCAAAGTAAGAGTTCTTCAAAGAAACACCCAGAAATTCAAGTCTTCAAAGGCCTCCATGGTATTTGCTGTTTTTAATAGTTTGTTGAGAGGTAACAGATTCCAGTTTTCAAATGCAAATATATGCAAACAAATATTTTAAGGTAAGTTATATCTTTTGCCAGTAAATAATAGTTTGCTAAGAGTATGTATAGTAAAAGCTCTCATGTTTCCTTCAAACCACAATAGCTCACATGATAACTTATCCGGATTTTGCTTGCAAATTGCTTTTCAATATCTCTTTGTGATCACTGACTACTCATGGCTTGGATGGGTATACTCTTTGCTGGGTAAAAAAATGTCTTTTGGCCGAGCCCAAAGACTGATGAATAGAGTAATATATTATCCTTTGGCAGCTGATCACTACTGGTGTTCTCCAGGGCTCAGTATTGGCCCCAGTCCTGTTAAACATTTTTATCAATTATCTGGATTAGGAGATCAAATGCAAATCTCAGTCAGTTTGCAGATGACATCAAGTTTCTTGGGAGTGTTGGTCTGCTGGAGGATAGAAAGGCTCTGGAGAGGGATCAGAACAGGATGGATTGATGGGCTGAAGCCAAGTGTACGAGGTTCAACAAGGCCAATTGCTGGATCTTGCACTTGGGTCCCAACCCCATGCAGAGCTACAGGCTGTGGGCAGAGCAGCTACTATTCCAGAAAGTTTCCCGGTGGAAAAGGACCAGGGGACGTTGGTTGGAAACTGGCTGTATATGAGCCAGCAGTGTCCAAGACCAATGCCATCCTGGCCTGCATCAGCAACAGTGTGGTCAGCAGGACCAGAGCAGTGATTGTCCTCCTGTAATTGGCACTGATGAGCCCACACCTCAAAACCTGTGTTCAGTTCTGAGCCCTTTACTACCATAAAGAAACTGAGGTACTGGAATAACTAGAGAAGGACAACAGAGTTGGTGGAGGGTCCAGAGCACGGCTCTTATGAGGATCAACTGAGGGAGAAGGGGTATTTAGGCTGAAGAATAGGAGCCACAGGGGACATCTTTGTGTCAATTCACTACAACTACCTGAAAAGAGGTTGTAGCAAGGTAGGTATTCTCTTCTCCAAAGAACATGCAACAGGATGAGAGGAAATTACCTCAGATTTTGTCAGGGTAAATTAAGACTGGATATTAGTAAAAATTTCTTCCTGGAAAGGACTGTCAAGAATTGGAACAGGCTGCTCAAGGCAGTGATTATGTCATAATCCCTGGAGGTGTTTAAAAGACATGCAGATGAGGTTCTTTAGGACATGGCTTAGTGGTGGACTTGGTAGTATGAGGTTAATGGTTGGACTCAGAGCTCTTTTCCAACCTAAACAACTCTGTGATTCTGTGACTCTAAAGCATACTTTAGTATAGTTTTTTATAAACTAGTTAAGTATATTGTGCAGATTAAGGATCTTTGATACATTAAATACAAGTTCAATTAATGCATGGATAAAGAAAAATGCCTAAAAGGCAAAAAGCTTGCATAATTACATAATTATTACCATAGATCTACTGCAAAAAGGATTGTTTAATCAATCTCAACAGGCACTCTGTTTGGAGAAATTAATAAATCTGGAGAAGAAATTCATCAGCATAATAAGACTCTAGGTGATGTCTGGGGCAATTCTGGCACTGAAAATATTTCTGTACACAAAGCAATGTTAATGTAGTTGGGCAACACCTCAGTACTGTGGTATATAAATTGACAGGCAGAACTAAGAGTTCACCACTGCTAATGAATGGAGAATTTCAGGATATTTTAGCAGGCAGGAATTCAACACTGAAGGTTACTCATATGGCAGGATCTCACAAAAAAAATATCTGAACCAAGGGCCCATTCACTCCAGAGAATTGCTTCTGAATATCATTCCCAGGATGAGTCATAGATCAAATCTGGAAAACTTTACATGGCTACTTGGTGACAGATCTATTTGCTTTGAAGAACAAGGCATTTTTTTTTAAACTCTGATAGTTAAAAATGTTCAGATGTACTCTGAATTTCCTAAACAAACCCTGTCTCTGAATTATGTCTTTCATACAGAATGCTGTTTGCAGTTAAAGGTTTCTTTATGATCTGGTTCAGGTCCCTTTCTCACCTTGCTCAAGATCTGAAGACAAACATAAAGGGGAAAAAAGCTGAAAAGAGAAGAGAAAAAGAGAAGTGTTCTCACCCTGCCCCCTGAGGAAAACAGCATGAGGAGATAAAGGTGATAAGGAGAGAGAGCAATTAGGTTATGCATTTCTGAGGAAAAAGCCTTGCAACTAAACTTATGATGAGAACCCAGAGATCAGTAATTCTCTTACAACTTATCCTGTCATCAGTGTCATTACAGGCCCTGAAGAGGCCAGAAGGTAGAGAGCATCAGGTAAGGGAAAGGAAGAAAAATGGCTTACCAGTTAAGACAAAATTTACATTGGTACATAAATAAAATGTTTATTGTAAGTATCAGCAATTTCAGTGTTGTTGATTTTTCTCATTGTCACACTTTCAAATGTCTAGGTGACATAACTCTCTTCCCAAAGGGTTTGGATTCCCAGTGTCTTTCACATTTAGGAGGATGATATGAGACTGCCCTGCCCTGCTCCACTCCAATCAGTTCTAGCTTTCTAGCAGCTAGAGCAGTTTTCTTCACAACCAAAAATAAAAATGCAACAAAAATGTTCATTTGCAGCTGGATGATGTAGCCAGGTTGACTCTTGCCACAGGACTAAGTCATGTGCAGCCAGCAGTGCTTGAGGCTGAAAGTAGGAGAAGAGGTTGGACAACTTGGAGTTGGACTGGCTTAAAATAAAACAAAACAAAACATAACAAAAAAAAAAAAAAAAAAAAGCTATTGAGAAAAGCAATTTACAGCAATTAGTGGTGATTAAATTCCATCTGACTTCAAAAGAAAGTAAATGGTATTTTAGGATGCATTAGCCAAAGCATTGCCAGCAGGTTGAAGGAGGTGATCCTGACCTGAGTGTTGTGACCAGTTCTGGGCTCCTCAGTACTAGGGAGACAGGATGCTGCTGGAACAAATCCAGAGGAGGGCTATGAACATAAGCAAGGGCCTGGAGTATCTCTCTCATGAGGAGGGGCTGGGGGAGCTCAGCCTGTTTGGCCTTGTGAAGAGATGAATAAGGTGGGACAACATCCATGTGAGTAAGTATCTGAAGGGGCATGTCAGGAGGATGGAGCCAGGCTTTGCTCAGTGCTGCCCAGCAGCAGCACAAGAGGCAATGAGCAGAAACAGATACACAGAAAGTTCCATCTGAATATGAGGAAAAATTTCTTTACTGTGTGAATGAGTGAGCACTGGAACAGGCTGTCCAGAGAGGGTGTAGGGTTCTGGAAATGTTCAAGAACTGTTTGGACACAATTCCATAAAATGTGCTCTAGGACGACCCTGTTTTAGGCAGGGAGGTTGGACCAGGTGACCCACTATGGTCCCTTCTAACCTTACCCAGTTTGTGATTCTGTGATTGTTGTCTTCTGTGGCATCACTGTGTATTCTCTAAAAAATGAGGTAGAGTGGGTTTCTCTTAATTACAAAGTGTTTTTTCAAATGTCTAGATTATTACATCCCTCTGAATTATCTCCATTTGAAAAAATTCTTGTCTTTTGCTGATAAATAATCCTGACACAATTTCAGACTCAAACTGTGGTTTAAGTAACATATGCATATCAGAATTGACTTTCTAAGGAGAAAGGTAAAGTTATTTTTTTACCCAGTCTTGGCTCTGGTTTCTTGTATCCCATATTTCTATCCAACTGGAAATTAGATTAGATCTTGCTATATTTTATCATACCTTATACACTGAGAACGATCAATTTTATTCAGATCATCTCCATCATGTACCTACAATATGGATTATTAATGCATACACACTAATTAATGCATATTGTTGGATGCAATTTTGAAAAATAATGCAAATGCCAACTTATTTTTTGAATGTTTATTTTGCCTCTGTAATAGTAATACTCAAAAATATTTATGGGACCATAGGGTAGCCTACCTGAGATTTCACTGGGGAGATCAGCACAACGCTTTTCTTTTCTGAAGAATTTTGGTAAGGCAGAAACTGATACTGAGTTATGGAAATGTTTAATTGATTCAAAGAGAAACTAGAATTTTCATCATGCCCACTTTTTATTTATTTTTGATGTCTCTCTTAGACTTCATTTCAAAAATAACTAGTGGGGATCCAATTCATATCTTAATGATTTTTTTCAATATTTTAATTTTTGTGAATGTCTACTCTTGTTTTCACTGGAAAGTTGTTTTGTTTTTTTTCCTTGAGAGGACATCAAAAGGCATTTCTACATGTTTCATCTATTTCTAAGAGGTGTAGCCTGAGACAAATGCAAATGATAAATATGAATCCTATAGTTTTTAAGTATAACCAAATGTTACCCAGCAGCTTACAAAGAGTACTTACTATCTGGATATATAGAATAATCTTTGTAGAAATGAAAAGTTGACTAGTCATGTTCATCTTTTTTAGTCCTTATTGAAGGGTATAAGAAATAAGGAACAGGGAAAGGAGAAAGGGAAGGAAAAAGTCATGGATGGGGGGACAAACATGAGAGAGAAAAGATACTGAATTTCTATGGCACTCCATCTATTTTTAGTTTCATGACACAGCACTGAAATGCAACACAAAGCCAAACATCTGCTCTTATTTACTGTAGGAATAATAATCACTCTAAGGGTCAAGACAGCATAAAATCATTGTCCCCATAAGTAGACAGTTACTTGGAAGGAAGCACTTTCTGTGAATTTGTTCTGCTTTATGCCTTCAATTTCAAAAGAAAGACAGTTCACCCCATAGAACTTAATGGTACTAAATTTATTGTAATTTCTTTAATATAGAATTCAAATGAACTGCTCTTCTTGTTGTAGTCTCTGTTAATGTATCATATAACCTACCTACCATTGCCTAACTTCCCTGACCTTTTACAAAAATAAGTAGAACTCAGTGAGGCAGAGATGTTTTAAGATCTCTGGACAAAGCCTATATCTCACTCTCACAGGCTCTGCTATTGCAGATTTAGGTCTTATAACTGTATAGAGTGACCACAGACCTTTTTTTAGAGATTTACAACTATATCTGCCTACTTTATTATTTTTTTTTTTTACATTAAAAGAAGCAATGGTTAACTAAGTAGTGTTCTTGCAAAGAGGGAATCATGACTAAGAGGAAATTATGAATTTCAGCTGTAGGTTTTTCTGGCAGTTAGGTACAAACCAGCATGATCAGAAAGAAGAAAAAAATATTTACATGGTATTTATATTCAATTCCCTTTTTAGCAAAATGTACCACATGTTTTTTTCATGCAAGGACAAGTCTGTTACATCAAAAGACAACTTTTCTATGAAGTCAAATATTATAAGATCAAACTGAATATGTATCTGTTACCAAATATTTTTAATGCATTATCAAAATTAGTACATGGAAGTTGTGACTCAAAAGATTGTTTTCTAATAGTCACTGTCAGTCACTGGATATTTGAGAAAATCGTTAAGCGGCACTTCCTCATCATTGACTTGCAAAAATTGTACCAAATAATTAGCACTCACTGCCAAACTTCATGGCGTTTTATTTGAAGCGTTAAACTAAAGGTTCTCTGTGTGTATACACCCATGTGTTTGTACTGCATCTTTACTTGTTAAACAAATAAATATCATTTGTTTAATACAATGTTCAAACCCAGACTTGAAAATCCTACTGAAGTACTGGCTTTGTGCACATCAATGCCAACCTCACACATGACAAAAGTATGACATTGATACCTTTATTCTTGCTGCTGTTCTTCTGTTTATGTCAGAGAATTTGTCATTTGTACTCCAGTTGCAAGCAGTGGGAAAATTCCCCTATAACTCCTTCCTTCAGCTTTAAAAGACTGTTTCTGAGACTTTATAATGTAGAGCTTAGTAGAGCTTAATGCCATTTCTTTTAACAACAGGCTGAGAATGTGGAAGGGCAAGACAGACATAAGTGCTTAATTGTTGCTTCTCTAAATTTCCTCAGAGAGGTGGCAACAAATAGTCTAGGGTAAAATGTGTGGGCATGGGAGAAAAGGAAAATGACTAAAAAAGATGAGCAACATGGCTCTTTATAGAGAGAAAGCAGCGCAGGATGAAATTAAATATATTGTAGAAAAGTGGAGCTGGAGTATAAAACCCGATCCTAAAGAATAAAATGCAAATATAATTGGTAAACAGAATAGTCTGATAATTCTAAGGTATGTGAGTCAGCTTTCCTGAATTAGTCCCGTGTCTACCTTTCACCAGAATTAGTTTCCTATCTACCTTTCACAAAGTCATCTTGAAAAAGATGCAATCCCATTTAGTGCCTCAGCTTCCTTATCAACAAAACTAGAATATAAATACATGTCTCACAGAAAGCTAAGACCTTTTATTTGTGATAAAAGAGTAATGGCACTAATTTACTGCTATTAGAGAATGAAAAAGTACTTTGGTTTTTATTATTTGGTATGCAGATGCTTAGTAACCATAAGTAAGAAAAATTCCATTGTACCTGGTACTGTACAAAAACCTAAAAAGAAAGAAATTCTGACACTGAAAGTTACAGATATGAAAAATTATGGGAGAAACAACAGCACTTGACAACTTCACAAGAAATATTTTAACATTGTAGACCTCATATGTGTATTGAACTAGGTTTTTTTTGTGTGTGAGAGTGGAGAAGTGTGGTGCAAATAGAAGCTGGGTAGAATTAATATTGTTCTTCTTAATTTCAGAATTGTTGTTCAGCAAAAAAACCAAGTGAGAAACATAAACTGAAAGACCCAGAAATTAGAGACAATGAAAAATCTCAAGTTTTTTTCATCCAAGAACAGTTAGTGTGAGATGACTACCTTTCATAAAAATAATAAATTATTTTTATTTTATTCCAAACAGGAAAAAAAAAGCAGATTTCTGAAATTTGAAAGTGGTCAATAGTGATAATAGCAGCCAAGAGGAAGGAAGAGATTTTCATAACTAAGGAAACATACATAATCTGAGAAACATCAAAGTATGTATTGGTAATGGACACTCCCAGCCTAAAAGCAGATAAGGCTTAGAACTTACTTTCACATATCTTTCCTTCCAATTCTTGGACTATACTGAGGTTTTCTTTATTATTCACAATGAATTAGCCAAGCAGACCTACAGACACATAATGGACTTGTAAAATTATTTCCTTTCCATGCTCAGACCAGATAAGCAGATCTTAAGAGGAGAGAGCACTGAAATTTTCCTTTCCTTTCTGGCTTCTGAAAGAGCTGTAATTCATGTTTCTCAGACCATGAGGAGGCATGGGATGAAGGACCTAGTAAAACCCTGAAGATAACATTCTCCTTTTTCATCAAAGCTATTTCACAAGGATATTTGACTCACAAGAGTAACAGCATTTTCAACATATATCCCATGTGCTCTCCAAGATTTTACCTTCAGAAGGTTTGAATCCAGCAGTTAGCTTGTTTGTCTGATGCCCATTTAGGTTCCCCTTCATAATGGGTTCTTTTTTTTTTTAACACCACACAGCTTTGGCCACACTCCAAAATTTTTTTCTTAAGAAAAGAATTGAGTAGACTGCTATATAGCTAATTTATGCAGAAATTATTGTCAGTCTTATGGGCAGCTACCAAGACTCACTGTGATTGGAACCAATAACTCTACCAAGACATGATAATTTCATTTAACATTAGCAAACCATCTGGTGTCCTTATAGCTTGTTGTAACACAGTGTCACTGTTTTACTCAATCCACTCTCATTAAAACAAGACAAAAGTAGCTAAGGATAAACATACACACAGATGATAAATTTATCCTCTCAATTATCTTTGTGCAACCCCTACTCCCAGAACTCATACCCTCTTAGATTTTTGAAGTACAAGGCTACTACTAAAACCTAATCTGATCTCCTGTATAATGAACGCTCTCTTTCATCGAGTAACCTCTAAATCAGAAGAACAACATGCTTGTGCTATGCTGTATCTATCTTCCTCATAATGGCTGCCTTTGATGGATGAATCCAACCCACTCCTAGATAATTTATACCAATGGTTAATGACTCTCACTCTTAAAATATGCACCTTATTTCTACTCTGAATTTCTCTAACTTCAGCTATGAAACATTGGATCTCATTATGCCTTTTTCTGCTAGATTAGTGAGTCATCTACTGTCAAAAGCCTCATTCCCATTAAGGAATTTGCAAACCATGATCAAGTCACCTCTTAACCTTCTCTTCAGCAGATTAAACAGACAGATCTTTAGCCTCTAACTGCAATGATTATTTTCAGACCTACAGTCATTCTTTCACCTTTAATGAACCCTTTCTAATTTTAAGCATATTTTCAAAGTGTGATGACCAGAACAGGACACAAAAGTTCATTAGTATTTTCCTTAATGCCATACAAAATGGAACTTCCTACTTGATATTCAGTTATCTATGTATCAGAGGAAATAATACATACCATTTAAAACTGTTTTATCAGTGTCCTGTGCTTAAATGCTCTTTGTATTTTTTAGCATTCTCTATGAGATATTCAATTCTAGCAGAACCTTGTAATGCAATTCCACTTAAAGTGTTATTTTAAAATATTTTCTTGCATTTTTATCTTTTTTATGTAAGGAAATTACATTCTTGAAGTAATTAGCTTTTGCTGACTAGAAGTATATTTTGAAAATATGCAAATGCAGATATACTATGTTGACCAAAATTATAGTACGTTATTTTCTGATAGCTCCACATCATTAGGGAAAAATACCTAATTTTACCAGGAATTTAACAATTAAAGACTGTATATATACATATATGTTTTTGTTTATCTTTTATGGAATACATATGCAATTAACCTCATTCCTTACAGAGTCAGCTCTAGTGAATAGCACTTACATCAAGACAACCCTAATGTTCTCCTGGAGATTGCTTCAGATACTGAATGAATCAAATGGGATTGTATATTTTCCTTTACTTTCCTATTTGAGCATGATTTTCACCTTTTGATAATCTGCAAGAACAAATGCAGCTACGTCTAATGCTTAAATTTAAATTTATTTCATTAGGCAAATAATATCCATTAATAATAAAAAATCTTAATAGTAGTAGCAAATAATATAAATTAATTTTCTACCAGATGAGATAGTAAACAACAGAAATTTATTTCAAATCAGTTGGTTCCAAGTTGGAATGGTTTTTAATTATTGTTTCCGTTTCATGTCATAAAACACTTGCTAATATAGATCTGTTCACACAATAATACAGAAAATAGGTGTTTTCAATAGAATAAACCTTAATTTAACCTAAAATTTAGCAGATGAATATATAAATTCTATGTTTTCTTATGATTTCTCTTTTTCATTCATAATGAAGGAGGAAAATTCATTAATGTAAAAAAAGTAATGCTAAATTATGTGATCTGACATCCTAAATCTGTTGTGTTTAAGTCTAGGGTTATTTCAACTGCAGATAAAAATCTTCAATGAAGGATGTGAAAATGCTATTTCATTAGACATAAGGCCTCTTTAGTTCTTGGATACAATACATTAGATAATCACAAAATATACCTGGACAAATATAAACAGAAGAATAAAGAAAGCAGAAAGGAATAATTGTGCAGAAAAGGGAGTACTATATCAACAAAAGGGAAAAAAGTCCATAGAAAGAGGAATAGTGTCTTTGCACTTAGAAATTTAAAAAACCCACATTAGAAGTATTAAAAAAAAAAGTTAATCAGATAATTAAGGATGAGAAGGAAAACTAAAAATTTACAGTTGCTTCCTAATATTTCTACAACGTCCACAGTTTGAATCTAAAATAGAATTAGATCAAAATTTTCTGCCATACTGTAATTTAGTTAAATCCTAGAGTGTTTTCTGGTAGTTCAATAAATACCTTGTGTTATTTCTTTATGTCTCAAGACAAAAATAATTTTGACATTTTTAAAACACTCAGTCTTTAAATTTTCAATGTTGTTATTTTAACTACATTGAAAACTATATTTGATTATAAAACTATATATGAAAACTATATATGATTAACTATATTTCCTGACACAAAGAGATCTCTAATTGATTAGTTACTTCTATCAATTTCATCAGCTCCTTTTCCAATGAGTATTCAGAGGAGAATACCCAGAACATTCCCAATGCAAGGTTTAAGTTAAGCAGTCTGAAACATTCTGAGATGTTGGAGTTGAATGATTTTATTTCCAAGCAGAAGCTGAGAGCCTTAGAAATTATTTATTTTTTAAATTAAAACTATTTGTACACTTTGATTGGGTACAAGGTCAATGGTCATAGGATTAAATAGAGATTATTTAGCCTTGATATGTAAACAAATCTTGTGTTCTCTAAATTTCATGAGAGAAACTGAGCACACAGTCTTCAATTTCTGTACCAGTTTAAAAGCTACCTCGGTACTTTGCTGATTACAAATGCCAATGTGACATCCAACACAGAGCTTTAGGTGATAGCATAATAATTCTTAAAACTAGGCTATATTAGCCAAAAAGTCTTCAGAAATCACCAAAAATCAGGCAAATATTGTTAAATACCTCTCTGGAAGATCTGAGACACCCCTGTGCTATCCAGCATCAGGAGTTAGAGAATTAACGATCTTCTTTCATAAATATTTATCACTAATTTAAGTCTGCTTAAATGCCTGATGAATCTAGACAAGAAATATTTTCCTCTAATTCAGTATCTCACTTCACTATATTTCAAATTTAATTATCTTAGTAGCAGGTTAAGAGAAACAGAAAAACTGGGATAATCTGAGCTTTTTATATGGTACCAAAATTTCACTCAAAAGTTTCTCAAAATTATTAAGTCCAAAAAGTTTTCCTCAGTACATCCACTAATACCCTTAGTGTTTCTTGAGTAAAGACTACAATTAGGTATAATGCCATTGAATTAAATCTAACTTTTAATAGGACAAAGTTTAATCTTGTATGCAGCTATAGAAGATCTGAGGAAAGTACTCAGGTTTCTTCATGTACTTCACTGCTATAAATCCAATTCATTAATAGAAAATCATCAAAAAAACTGTGAGAGATTTTTCATTTGATTCCTTTGCTATCTTTTTAATTAAAAAAAAAGGTTTCCACTTGTTTTTGACAGCATCAGGAATGGTAGTAGCTGCCCTTCAGCAAGGTGCAAAAGCTTTCCCCCCCAAAATCAGGATATAACATCCCAAACAGAATATAAAACTTACCTTGAAAAAAGTCATGGTTGCTCCATCTTCAACTGCCCCATACTCTATCTTTGTCTGCTTGGCCAAGTCATCAGCAGAATCAATAGGGGACTCCATCCGTTCCACTGTCAGAAAGGCGGCTAGGTTAGCAGTGTACGAGGAAATGATGATAAGTGTGAAAAACCACCAAATGCCTCCCACTATCCTGGTGGAGAGGGCTTTGGGCATGAGCTCAGAACCTAACGAAAACCAGGGGAGAAAGGTGAAACGGATGCACAGAAAACAATCAATAAGTGTTCAGCACTTTTTGCCACAGTGGGGAAATGGAATCACTGTGCAAAAAAAATCTTTAAGCTACAGGTTTAGATGTACTGCTTGTAAAAACACACACAACTGAAATGCAAAATAACTGGTTAAATTTATAAAGACATATCTTTTTGGAGCTGTGGAAATCAAAATATAGTAATGGGAGATTCGCTGGTCAGTGCCATTTTAGAATTTCTAAACATATATATAAAAATACCAAGAATAAAAAAGCAGTAACTTCAACTTGCTTTCCAGAACAAATAAGCAATTGATGAAGGTGCCAGATATGAAATGAAGGATTTCATATCTGAAAAACAAAACTTTAAATCTATTATAAATATGCTTTTGAGTTTTTCCATTTACATTGCTGTAAATGATAGTTAATTAAATGTTGAGATAAAAAAATTCATATCTCCCATCTCTATGTTTAGCCCCACAATTTCATTTAAATATGGGTGGCTATGCTAAAAACTTCAATTTAATAGAATAGCAATAAAAATATTAGACTTCTATACATAAGCTTCATAAAGATAGATTATAATTCATTGCTGGAGTTGCCTGCTCATGGCACGAAAGAATGGAGGGGGAGACAGACACTGTATAGTAATTTGCATAATTTTTAATGCAAATTTGGAGCCTAATGAGACAAATTGAAGCACATAAACTCCTCTTGTGTTTAATTACAAAAAATAGGAATAAATTAAATTCACTGTAATATACAATTACAAATATTTGTCATAAATGAGCATGTATGGATTTTTTCCATAATGTTATAATTGAATGAAATGAAATTTCTAATGATGTCAAATAAACAATTTCAAGTTTCATTTTAAGAACTTTATGTAAGATCTTTTAGAAGTATCTGGAAACTTGTTTTCAAGGAAACAGTTTCATCATATCCACTATACAATTGTACCGAAACAACCCCTTTTTGTTAATTGGTTACTATGTTTGCTTTTATATCTTCTGGGTAAAATGGAATGAAGGCAAGATGGACTATTTTATTCCTGTTAAATTTTAGTGCTTATATTGAATTAGTTAAGGAACTGGTCCAGCAAGGTAACACATCTTCATATAGGTGAAAGATTATGTCAAACTTCCAAACTCAATGTGAAAAAAAGAACAGAAGGGCTGGGGAGAGAGGGAGGAAGAAAACATAAGAAAGGGAAAAAAGAAGTGGTATCATAACTGGACTACTGTATTCAAAAACAGCCCATCTTACCCTGCAGTTCATCTTACCCTTGCTGTTTCAAACAAAAAAGGCTGACAGACTTGGACATGACAGCCAACTCCAGCGCCAGACTCTGCCTAGAATTCTGCAAGGGAAAAAGTAGAAAAGTACCTGTCTGATGGAGTTGCTCCTAGGCCCTGTTAGTCAGACACTTAGACACCATAACACTAAGAGATTTCCCAACAAGCCCACTATCATTAACTCTTTTTAATTGCTCTCATTTCATTTTAAAAACCAACACCAGTAAAGTCAGACAGGACTGGAAAGAAGAGAAGAGTGGAGACATTGGCCACAGTTCCCCCAGTTCCCACGAGCTCGTACCTTACCAGGGACAGAAACCGAGTGCCACCTGGGCCCATGAAACAGAGCCTGGTCAGGGGCTGACTGTCATGTACCCAAGGTAACGCCATGTCCAGCACTATATCCCACAGTTTCCTGGGAGCGAGAGGTGCCAGCAAGACATGCATGAGTTTCCTCTATCATGTATCCTCCAGCACTAAGCAAATCTTTTGTAAAGAAGCAGCACTTAATATGCTGATATGAGTATGGCCCAAGTGCTTCTATATTGTTACTGCTATTAGGTGAGAACTTCCATGCTTTTCTGAAAGCCTACTTTTAGATGACTTTAGGTTTTTGAGATTTCTTTTTAAAGCAATCAACAAAATCAAGACTGATGCTGCATCCTTACAATGGTGCCTTTAAGGTTTATTAAAGGTTGAACTGAGTAAAGGTAAAACAATATAAGGCAAGGACAGAGGGTCAGCCTTAATTCTAAAAAACTAGTTTTCCTTCAAGGAAAACTATTATCCTCCAAAGATATATTTTAAAATGAAGGTTAGGGTTTTTTTTTTTCTTATTTTGATTCTCAAAAACAATGTTTAGATGTTATGGACTAAAAAAACCTTTTCCTTGCAAAAAGATGATACAAAAATCTAAATTGCTTTTTCCATCATAGAAGCATAAAGCCACATAAGAAATAAAACTCAGCATTGATAGAAATTCTGACAATCCTGAGAACTGTGAATGGAATTTGAAATACCTTCTTTCATTCAGCATCCCTTTTTTTGATAGCTTCCTTAAAAGCAATCATTATCTTGCAAACATGTATTTGGCAATTGTGTTTCAACTATATAATTTCTTGACATGTATACTGACAACCTAGTTGATAGTAAACACTTAGCCAACTAAAGACATATTTTTATCTCTGATTTGAAATCCTGATTTCTTTTTACCCATTAACTCATGTTTTTCTGAGCACAGTACTCTTCTTGCTGAGGCATTAGGGAATTTTTAAGCCTACAAACTTGATATATGACAGAATATTTACTGCAGTTACAGGAAAGCTTCATGAAATCATTTGATGAGTTAAAACCAGGATTTATTTATAGCTGGTGTACTTATAATGGTAAGCTTTAAAAATGATTGCTCAAGTATATTCATTAAAACAACTCTACCAATATGCACTTGTTCCTGCCAACATTTTCTATGATTTTTTGGGGGAGATATGCAATGGTTATTTTTCCAGAAAGGAAAGCCATTCCTTTTAATGGCTCTTTAACAAGACTAATAATCTTTTGTATTACGCTATACTGCCCAATGAAATGTCAGTGCAAAAAATGAAACTGTGCTATTCACATGTGTCTGATATTATATGACTGTGTTCAAATCCTTATGGAAAAGGGCAATAAAATGGTGATATATTTTTATGGATCTATATATTTGGTATGCTTTCAAAATAAGAGGAATATGACAAGGAAATTACAGATTTTTAAGAATGTGCTTAAGCATTTTACTTAGACAGTTATAGTTAAAACTGAACGTTGGTTTTACTCTGAGCAATATGACTACACAGCTGCCAATTTTATTGTCAGCAATAGCATCAGTTTCTCAGTGCATGGATTGTTGAATATAGACATTGTTGAATGGTCATTCTGATTTTAAAAATATAAATTATGACTGGACAGGATTAAATCTCCTATATTATTTTATTTTATAGGTTCCAGCTACTAGATAAAATCTTTCTGTATTTGAAAGGCTTCTAGACCAAAATTAACCGAATTATAGATTTTTACATTATAGTCTTATCTGACAAAGGTATACTCATTCTTGGGTTGTTTAAATGGAGGTTTTTTAGGTAATGGACAGATTAGCTTGTTTAATTACGCAGTAAGGGTTTCCTGTTTAGGCAATAAACTGTATGGCTATGCTGTGCTTTTTTATGTCTTAAATTTTTTATCTGTCCTCAGGCTAATTCGTAAGGTGTTGGGAATGCCTGGATAATCATAAAAAAAGCTGGTTTATGGCTACATGCACAGAGGCACCCATGCAAGTGACTTGCGCCAGAGAACTGTGACCCCCAGCAAAAAGTGGGACATGGTGCCCAAGAGAAAGAGCAGACTGAGTCGTATACCTTGCTGCATGAGAGCTCCAACTCCAAACCAGAAACTATTTAGCAAGGTAAAATTGTTTTCCACCACGTCTGAATCAGGGTTGCAAGGATGTGGATTATACCACTCATAGGGACTAAACCTGTGGTAATTGACAGAAGAAAAAGAACAGATTTAAAATGCAGCCATCACAAAGTCTATCCAGCAAAACTGCTGCAAAAGAAAAAGAAAAACAAGAGAGGTTATAAAGAAAATAGTGATTGAAAGTTTTTACAGTGTGATTGCATTACAGTTAACAGCAATATTAAGAAAAAACAATACTGAAGATTAACATTCTTAACTGTTGCTGATACTGATAAAGTTGCATACAGATTGGCTCTGAAAGTTTCCAAGTGCCACCTGTAAACATCAAAGCACTTATTCTTTTATTGACACCAATAGAATTCCAGACAATTGGTCCCATTTAGGATTAGGCTCTTATAACCACTGTGACAGTATTTTGCATCTTGAAAGAAAATTAACACCTGTTAAATCACAGAACTTCACTAGAAAAAAAAAATACATCAGGCAAAATGTTTCTTTCTCATAAAAATTACAAATAATGAATATAACAGAAAATAAATAGTTAGCAGTGAAAGTGACATTGCTAATCACCAAACACTACAATTCACAGAAAAAAAATACTATAGCAAATTAAAGGAATTGCATCCTGTCCTGTGAGGTGCACAGTAGCATCCCTGGAAAGGTTTTCCAAAAGAAGCTGGGGACACTCACAAGCACCTTGCAGGGCCAGGCTCTGAGAAAAGAAAAAAAAAAGAAAGAAAAAGATAAACATAAAGGAAAAGACAATTTAATTAATTATCTCAAAAATAGAACAGAGATAGTAGAAAGATGCCTGAGTCTGGCAATAGATTACAAGCAGATTATATACAATCAATGTAATTCATGGCTTTGCAATTGCTGTGCATTATGATGAGCTCATATCTAAATGCTATTTTATTAATTGTAGCTAAAACAAGCAAACATGTCTAGATAAATTATTCTTTGTTACAATTTCTTTTGTAAAATAAAGATTTTCAGTTCTCTCTTCCTCATGGTGCTTTTGGAGAACTAAATTTTAATTGCAATGTGCAAGATTATCCTAATAATTTTAGAGTTTTAATCACCATGCCTGGACTTGGAGGCACACTGTTGAGAGGGATTTTTATTTTATGCTTAAATCATATCTTCAAATCTTTGATAATGAATACATGTGTAATAGTTGCATGTGCATAATATATTTGAGTGAAAAAAATGAAAATCGCAACAACAGTATAATGGAACTAGCACAAGACACCAGCACAATAATTTTTAAAATTACAGATTTTTAATTATTAAATCAATATTAATGTATTTTCATAATTTCTCAAATCATTAAAGCCACTCTGTTAAAAACCCTTGGATAGGCAGCCTTTATGAAAGAACTTTTTTGGTGTATTTTATAATCAAAGCTATCTGAACTATTCATCTGTCACTTTGAAAAATAGAATTTTCTTCACAATAATATTTCAAACACATTATAATACAGAAAATCAAATGTTCCACTTTGAAGCTCTTAATGTAATGTTAAAGCACTTCTCGTCTTAAAAGTGTCTACTTGACAAAGAACTGTTTCATTTGAATCTCCAAATACTGATATGCTCTGCAAAAATGTTGATTGGGTTCTAATTAAACATTGTGACCTGAATTCTTCTATTACTTTATAGTAAAACTAGATCAGAAGTTTACTGTCTCATTAAAAATCTAAGTATCTTTCATGTCATGTTTTTGTGAATCCAACAAAACCTGGAAACCAAGCACTTGGTGAAACTGAAGCAGGCTTTTATACTCTTTTGCTGAGAGATATTTGAAAATTAAACTGGAAAATACCTGAGGACAATGTTTGCTAGACAAAACAAATATATTTTTTCTATTTAAATATATATTTCAAGTGTTATTTACAGTGATTGTGACATTACTGAAAAATCTAAAACATAACTTGGCAGTTTTACCTTTTTGTTCTGATGGCTTATGTTATTTAATAATTTTATTTTACTTTGAAGCACAGAAAAATTGTCCATAGTTATAAAAAAAGGAGGAAACTACCTACAAGACATACAAGATGGCTTTAGAAGAAAGAAACAATGCAATCTAAGTCCTGTAGTTTTGGAATTCTCTACTTATAAAGTAAGAAAAATTAATACTGGCTTATTATGGATAAATATTGTTCCTCCTTATTTTAAGGATGCTCTATGATATTAGATTGTCTAGTGTAAAAATCTTAAGGTATGGATCCTTAATCATTTTTTTTAATGTACTACATGTGTGTATAAGTTTCATGCTGTTTAGCCTATTGCAATAAATATTCACAAATCACAGAGTTACAGGTTCACCTAGCAGGATTTATAAGCCAGGATCATGCTCAGGGCAGTGTCCATCATTTCAAAACAAGGGACTGTTCAGTCATGTCTCAAAAACACACAAAGACAAGAATTCCACAGATTCTTGGGAAAATCATTCCCACGTTTAGTTATCATGACAACAACTTTTTCTTTAAGTCAGGCTAGAGCCTCCCTTGTTTCCAAGCATCAAGAATACCATCTTTTTTTAATCAGCTTCTCTTATTAGAAAGTGACTGTTAGGAAAATTCCTTCTGCCTGATCCCAGAACTGCTCACACTATTTAAATGTGTTATTCTAAATGATATTATAAGAATAATCACTTTGCTTGATTAATGGACTACCTTCCTACTAATTTAAATGCAGAAAACTTGCTCAATCAAGAACAAGCATAAAGCAAAAAGAGAACTTCAATGAACAGATGCAATTTTGAAGATTGATTTTTCTGACCACTGATAACAGGTACTCTTCCCATATACCATTTCTATTAGTGTTTATTCTAACATTTCCGATACAGCCTCTTAATCTCTAACACCTTCAAGTATCTGAAATACTAAAAAAAATGGATTATAAATGAACTGCACAACACCTGAGTTTCAGTTTTCCTAATTGCTGCTACCCACTGAAAAGGTACAAGTACTCCTCAGAAATTATTGGCTAGTGCAAGTAGTGTTTAAAACTCAGCTATCTCAGCAATCTACAGGGAAGAAAGATTTGTGTTAAATTTAATTCCACTTCAGGAATATGTATGATATTAGAAATTAAAATTAGTATGCCCAATGATCAGACAAACCTACTTCAGAACTGCAAATTATTTGAGACGACTATAATTTATTATATTCTGTATTCACACAGCATTTGAAATCATAGTGTAGAAGCCCAGAAGACATGGGATCTTATGTGTGTGTCTCAAACACCTGTAGTTGAATAGCCATGGAGCCAACCAAGTGTTGGTAAGAGCATGTTGTGGTAAAGAACATGATGTGACTGGAGAAGGAGTACATGGGAGATATGGCAGCATTTTTTTTGAGAAATGCCCTTGGTCTGGCTGCTGAAATAAATGCAACACAGTCCAGTTCAAGCACAGGACAGAGGTCAAAAAGTAGGCATGGACTATTGATCAAAGGCTGACCCAGTACTGGTGGATCAAGACCTCAAAACTATTTTCAGAAAGGTCTGGAAGAACTGTCTGCATATGAAAATTAATTTGTATAGAAAGCAAGAAACTCATCTCCAGGGTGGGGAAACATAGCTATAAAAAGGTATGTCCATAAAGCCCAGATGGTGCCCACAGGACCCTGGAGACCCTACCAGCTGGATCAGACTGGAGCCAGCACTGGTGATCTTTTTAGGCTCCTTGAGCCTGTTTGAATCCAGAACCTGTCATAATATTAACTGTGATCTACTGCTAACATTTCTGCTTCTCTTTTTATTTAGGAGTTTGATGAGATAAGATTCTGTTAATTCTTGACCTGCAGGCACTCACTCCTCCCTTCCAGTGTCCAGTTTGAGACAAACTCAGGAAGAGATGTGACTTAGGATTTACTAGAACAGCTTCTACAGTTTTGGTCTGTGAATAAAAACACAGTCTCCTAGAGAGTCATGGGACTCAGTCTAGAGGAGCTTAGATGTGATTGTAGACACAGGGTATTTGTACACCCACTACACTCAGAGCAGTACATCCTGTCACACACTGACTGCTGCTTTCAGTTGCTTTCATAAAAGGTGTGTGGTCTAGCATGCTCCATACAAATCAACTCAATTCAAAGCTGCTGAGAATATGTAAAGGACACCCTCCACCAATTTCAATAGTTCTCAAATCAAAACCTGTCAGTTTATCTCTGATGATAGCATGAAGATAGTATTATGTTTTGAAAGCAAATTAATAGATATGCTTAATACAGACTGTAATATCTGGAGATAAAGACATTTTTAATTTAAGCTGTATCTTCTGGAAGGCAATGCAACTTGTTAAAAAGAGCAGAAAACCCCAAACTACAATTTAGAGAGAACAGAAAATGGACTAGTGGAGTAATATTTGTAATTGAATTTTCATTATACCAAAACACAGCTGCCTAGGAATATTGCACAGAACTGAATTTATACCAGTAGGGATACTCCTTGTGGGAAAAATGTGGCTTGGACCCATTAGTATTACATATAGGCCATTTGAGTTTTATGTGTTGATTTCAGATATTTGCTAAACAGGTACCAGGTACTGTCATTCAATCATATTCATCCTGTTACCTGTTAAAATCTTATAGAGAACTTTTCTGGATGGTCTAAAACAGCTTTTTTCTTTTTTTTAATTATTTTATTAAAATAATTATTTTTCTTTTGTCTCTCAGGATCAAAAAAACCAAAACATAAGGGATTTTTAAAACACAGGTTGGTACTGAATATTTAGCTAAAAATCCATGAGAGTTATCAGCTTCCGTTATAGCACCTGGACTTCAATTCTTACTTAAAAATGCATACTGACAAAATTTTTCGTCCTTATTGCTGACATGATACTGCTTTCAGCTCTGACCCAAATAGGAGCTACATAACAACTATGGAAAGGCTAAGAAAAATCTGTGTTCTACAAGATCGTTGGAAATTACAAGACAACAATCAAACACAATAAATTTATTTCATGGTCTGATGCAGTCAGATAGAATACTTCCCTATACTCATGGAATTATGAATATAGGCAAAGGAAATAAAGAAAACACAATTGCAAAGAAGTATGATGCAAGTATAATTTAAAGGACTAATGAGATTATTTACTGGTAGCTGTGCTTAGTTTATTTAAATTACATTCTTTTCCATGGTATTTCAAACACCATGTAACTATTGTGGGTTTTTAAATGAACACATAAATAAATTGAGACTAAATAATATTACAAAAATATTATCTAAAGCATGATGTGACCAACACATTCCTCATAGCCAGCAATATATGCCACAGACAGCATAAAATTACACTGTGCATACTATTCCAGCATTAGTTCAAACCTGTCGAATTTCCTCCCTTTTCTTTGCATCAGGCCTATAAAGAAAAGTAAAGAAAATATGATTACCCACTTACATGCACATAGACATGTGTTTTGCAGTCAGACCAAGAAGTGAGCAGACAAGAGCCAGTAGCACAAAGATTTCACAAGCTGTAAAGCTTTATCTAATGACCAGAAATTGATAAATCAAAAGAATCTTACCCTATTTTCTTCATGAATGTGAGCACACTTATCCAGTGCTGGGTATCGCTGAACACAGCAAACCATCAGCTCTAATCTCAGCTCTAGCAAATTACTCATTCTCCCATTCGTTAGAGCAGAGTGTAGAATGATTTTTCTAGTCATTGTTTTATAGGGTTTCTGTGCAGGACTACACCCTTAATCCATATCTTACTGCATAAAAACTGACAAATTACAATATTTCGAAATTTTTTCAAGAATATCCAGGATGCTTTATCAAAACATACTACACTATTTAAGAACAAAACATGTTACTGCTTCTCTTTATTAAAGCCTCATTTCTTTTTTCCTAAATTATGGCTTTTAGAAAAACTGAGATTTTTTCTGTTTGGATCCTTCATTGTCCCACCATGTGGCATTCATTGCCACACCTGATGACTTCTGGGCTGTAAACAGAGATCATAATTACCAAGACACCTGCCCTGCTCAGATACATTTTTCAGTACAGTAATTGCCTTGCTTGCACTGTTGTCATCTTCCACATCATCTTCCCTCATATAGCTGCCATGCTTTTGCTGCTTCCTGAGAAGAACTAATCACCTAACACTTATTTTATATATTAAACAAATCCCCATCTAAAGCAGTTGCATTGAATCATCACCTCTCCATTGACTAGAAATTCAACCTAAAGGACTTTTTACATCATTAAAAAATATCTATAAATCTTCTCAATTTGGGTGATATAATTCAATCCAAAATCTAGAAAGGCACCAAGATTCATGTGGAAGTTCTATACACACTTTACAGAATTTTGTTTTATATGTTTACCCTGTATACCTTTAAATTGCTTATAGGTACTATTAATTTTAAACATCAACAGGATCTTGTTAAATCCCATTGAGTCAGAGATAAAATACCAATACACAAGCTACTGCAGGATCAGAACCAAAATCTTCATTATATGAATGAATATATCTTGTCCCATTTTTACACAATTTAAGCTTTCTGGCTAAATGAAAAAAAACCAAAAGACTAAAAAGACCAAACACAATATTATCTTATTAGGAAATAATATAAAAATTTTTTCATAAAATTCTACTATAAGCAACATGAACCATACAGGAGTAATATAACCCAGCAACAGGGAATATGTAGTGATTTTTGGAACTTGTCAGTTTGTATTGCCCTATTAGCTACTAGTCCTGCTCTAAAATCCAAAGAAATATAGGCTAGGGAGGTACAGAAATGCGTAGATAAGTCATAGGTCAAATCAGAACCAAAACTATAAAGGCTTTTTTGTTTGATGAAAATTAATTAAATAAATAAATTTAAATAAAATTAAATAAATGATATAAAAATTCTTAACTATTATGTGATAATTATAATAACTTTATGATAACTGAAACATTTGTTTTTACAGATGTGAATTAAGAGTTTATTAAAATTCATTACTATTCTGGATTAAAGACATAGCATATTACCATCATAAGTAAAGATTAATGTATGATGGAAACAAGTGTAAAAGGTATACATACAATCTAATTTTTGAAGCACTAGTCAGGTATTATTGCTTAATTTAGTATATACACTGGTTTCAGTTCTTACATAACTTTTCAGTTTCCAGAATATTAGTCCATCCATTTCTTGAACAGAAGAAATGTCAATAGAGTTATATATTAAATGACAGTCAAGAATCTGAAGAACACTTATTTAAAATTACTATATTTTAATGCATGTGAACTTCACAATGATTGTAGGCTTCTCCCACAATCAGTGTCCTGACTGCTGCTAAATACATTGAAGTCTTACAAAAAATATTCTAGGAGATATTCTGAGATATCTCGAGTATGGTATGGTAGGGGAGATGTCAAAAGAGTTGCTTTCATTTTAGTTTTCACAAGATTTCCAACCCTTCCTGAGTTCTGAGTGACAATTCAGAGAACCAGAGTATTTGTTGTGTTAGAAAATATTTTGCCCCTTTTTGGCAATATATATAAAATGATGCCTCCAACATGATTTTCCCCCTTTGTATGCTTTGCTCTTTAGGCTCTTAGCATACCTGAGAATCTTTGAGCCTTCATTTGTACTCCCTCATTCCTCTGACTCGATAGTGATAATTGGGTGCCATTTTAAAAAACAGGTTATTCACAATACTTCTAATATTTTTAATTTGCACTTTCTGCCCAACTAGCCTACATTTAGCTGTTTCATATAACATTCTTACATATTTACCAGAAAATATTATTATTGTTTACCCATATATGTCCTCCCTAAGTATATTGAAAAAAAAATGGAAGAAATAAAATATTGGCTACTTTGGAAAATCCTCATCCCTATTTTTAGAAATACTTAAATTTCAAGCAATCTGTAAATTCTTTTTCACTGGGATAGAGTCAATTTTCTTCCTAGCAGGTGGTATAAGCTGGTATGAAGTTCAGTTTTGGATGTAGTGTGGTAGCAGTGTTGACAATACATTTATGTTTTTAGAGGTTGCTAAGTCATATTTATATGATTTCATCCTTTTCTGCCTTCAGGAGTGCCCTGGTCTTGCACATCTGTCACTATAGGACACGAACACAAGCTCACACTGCTGTTCTCAAGGTGAAGAAAAAAGGGGAAGTTTATTTTCTGCCTCTAACATTTATAATATTCCAAAAGTGATAGCAGGTTGGAGGGTGACAGTGACACCTCTCCAATGACACTGGTCAAAGTAACAGTCTATCAACTCTCTCCTCCTCCATAAATGAATGCAAAACAATGAGTTATTTACAGAAAGTGTGTGAGAAAGTTCACTACAAGAATGTCAACATCAGAAGGCTTAGAAAATCTTAAAAAACCAGGGTGATACACATCCTTTCCTCATGATTTTTAAGCTCATCTTGAGGGGTATGCAACCATATAACAGAAAACATTTAGAAACAGAGGCTGAGCATCATCAGAATATGCCTTGTCCAGGGATGACTCTGTCCAGTGTGTGCCTCTGATTAACAGTGCTGAGCCTTCTAGTGAGTCCTGTGCCTAACAGAACAGAAAATCTCTTTTAATCAGACTAATCAGCCAAGTGACTTTTGTATTACAGGCCCTCCTCAGCTTTAGTAGTTTTGAACTTGGCTTCTGACATGGAGGGCACTTCTCTCAGAAGTTAAAATATAGGATAAAAGTTCATCTACTGAACCTTGGCCAGTAGTCATGAAAAGGGTGGCTAAGGAAGATGGAAAGGGGAAGCTGGGGGAATTATATTGGTTATAAATTGCAAGGACTTATATCTGGTCAAGAAGCAAGAGAGAAACCATTATGTACTGACTACAAACTGCCCCTCAAGCTCCCTTCTCTCTCTGGGGGTGGGCAGAGGAACCTGGAGTGAAGGAATAAAGTAAAACTTGGAAAAGGGGGGAAGAAAGGCATCTCAGTGTCTGTATTTCTCACCTTCTGAAATTTTTTCAGGTGATGACAACAACTGGTGAGCATCTCCCTGCCTTTATCTCAACCCAGGAGCATGCTCATCCTATTTTCTCTCCTTATCCTGCTGATGAAGGGATTTATTCTCTAAGCAAACATTTGGACCTCAGTCAAGGTTAACTCCCCAAAACAGAATTGGCTTACTTCCTATATTAAGAATCCTCTTTTTGGAGATGTGATTTGAGTTCTGGTCAACAGTTTGAGGACCTACCCTCACACAACACAAAAAAACCTGCCCATGCTCCATCCAGGAGCTACAATAAGGTTTAAATGGTAACTCTTTCACTGGAGTTATTCTACAAAGCTCTATTTACATATCCAGCAAAAGAGAAAGTCTAAACTGTGCCTCCACATGGATTACACAGATTAGTCATCATCTGAATATCTTTTGATGGCTAGAAGGTCACAAAGAAAAACAAAAGAGCATTCACACAAATATAGACTCTTATTTTCTATATGCAATTTCTTCCCTTTATCACCTCTTTTACTTCTGCTAAATCTTAGACACACTTCTTCATCTTTCAGCTGCCTCTTCAGATACTTCTGGAATACTTACAGAAGCTTAAAAAATGTCATATACAAATGGAACTATGAAGATATGCATGAAATGAACCTAAGTAACCCTGTAATCTCAGTGTGACCCTCTTCAGCTTCCACCCTTCCACACTATTCCTTGTGCTCACTTGTTTTGTCATGTCTAAAATTAGACTTGCCTGCTTCTCCAGGAGAAAACCTGTCTTATTTGCTTTGTGAAGTCTGTACCACATCTAGTCCTGGATGAGAAATCTCTGCTTCAGTTCAAGATACGTTTTATGTTCTCAAATAAAACTTAATCTGAATAAAGAAAAATAAAATTTTTCAAGTTGAGAGCCATAACCTGTTGTGTTTATAGGAGTGTACTCCAGAGAAGTACTCATGTGGACTTTCGTAGCTTTTAACTCTTCTGTACACATCTGCTTCTGCCCACACTCAGAAATAAGTACTTAACTAAATTAATTAAACCCCTACTGCATTGTTAGTATTTACCAAGGAGTAGAGAAAGGCAAAAGTCAAGTTCTTGTTTTCCTTCAGTCAGTAACTGACACAAACAGGACCAAAAGTTTTAATTCCTTTCAAGGGGCACCTCTTTCTCATTCTATTGCCTTTTAATTTTTATTACTGTAGTAATAACTTCTCCTACATACAAATCAAGCCTTACCAGCTCATGGTTGACATGTGAAGACAGCCATAAAGAACAGAAAAAAATTACAGCAGGAGGGTGTTTTCAGACACAGTATTACTCTCTGTATTGCCTTTTTATTTATTCAAACCAGAGTAGCTGCAGCTTTCTGTATCCTAGAATGAGACACTTCAGTTTTCCTTCTCTCTAAAAACACTTGCTTTATAGCTTAACACAAAAAGTGACAAATATTTCCTTTCTTATTCAATAGTCCTGCTGTACATCCTGTAATAGAACTGAAGCTTCACATCAATTTTTAGTTAAGGTTCTGCAAGATAATACAATTGTTATCTGCCTTATCTAATTTTTATAAAATGTAAACTAGACAGAACACCATTCCTTGCTTGGCTCACAGTACAATAAACTCAGAAGACTCTCTAAAGTTTATTGTTTGTAAAATATACTTATTTACTTTTTGCCAGAAAGACAGGAGATATGCTCCTGTATCACAGTGTCTTTATTGATCGATTCAAACTCTTAACAAAAACATTACTTACCACCCTAAACTATGCCTACAGTACATTATGTGTTTTTTGAGATCTTCCTGCCAAGTATTGACAAGCACATGTCTTTTGATTGAAGTATTTTAGACAGCTTTGCAGGCCCAAACTGATGTTACCCAGAGAAGCAATTTCCATTTCCCTAAAGGGTCACACTGGACAGATAATGTACTTATTCATCTTCAGAGGTGATTAGTGCAATACATTATATAAGGCCTCCATTCCCTGAGTGCAGTAGCACTGTACAGTATCATTGCTACTGGAAGTAATTAGTATAGCATTTAGAAGGTGGTTGCCAAAGGAAGAAAATGTTTAAGGATCTTTTTCCTTCTCAAAGGAAAAGAAGACATTTTACAATGACCTGTGTGTAACTATGAAAACCAGACTCAAATTTACAGAGACTCAATTCAAAGAAAATGTGGAAATTGGTTTATTCGGCAATTTGAAATAAAGGTTGACCTCTGTTTAGGAGTGAGAGGGAGCAAGGGGGAAACCTCATTTCTCCCTGGAATTACCTGAAAGGAGGCTGCAGTGAGGTTGTATGAGGTGCAGTCTCTTCTGCCGTATATCAAGAGAAAGAACAAGAGGGAAGGGCCTCAAGCTGTACCAGTGGAGGTTCAGGTTAGATATTAGAATTTTTTTTCACTCCAAGAGTGCTTTGCCATTGAAATAAACTGGACCCAGATGTGGTGGAATCAGCATCTCTTGAAGTGAAAGTATCTAAGAGACATCTAGATGTGGCATTTTGAGATAGAGTTTTAGGGTGATTTTGGTAGTTCTGGGTTGATGGTTGGATTATATGATCTTGAAGTTCTCTTCCAACCGTGATGATTCTGAGTACTGGATATTTTGGTATTTTTAGAAGAAACATAAATTACTCTATTTAAATGTGAAATTAAAATCAGTAGTAAAATTAAATCAGTCTTTTTTAACTGCATGGTTAAATCTTAAAGCTAATCATATATTGTTCTGTTGGTGACCTGAATATGCAAAAGAGATAATGATTTTGTCACAAGCCTGATCTCAGGAGAGGATATAAGGCAGTGTAGCTAAGAACATTCTTTTGCATCATATGTCTAAAAATATGCACCAGATGAAGTGCTCTTAATGCAGGAGTTAATAAATCTTTCTGCAACGTACCTGGGCTTATATATGGGTACAATTTAATACATTAAGGTACAATTTATATTCTATCAATACTCATGACTGAAGAATACTGTTTAAATTTTTGTCTTTAATTCTTTCTAGTTGGGCACAAGAGATAAAATTTCAGGTATGCTGTATTCTGGTGTGAAACATTCCAAAAGCTCATCTTTCTAATTATATCAATTACAATAAGTACCAGCCAGAAAATTCTCATCTCTTATGCTAGGATTTTACTCTAATCTCACAGTTTGTCTATGCTGTTTCTATATTATAACAATTACTTCCCTGCTGATTTTATGGGTTAGTTTCATAACTTTAAAATTAATTTAATGACTATAATGTCAAATCTATAATAGACAGTCTGCCAGTAGAAGATCTATTTTTAAAAAGACCATAATTTTAAAAAAATATTTTAAAGTTGATGGGTTTCTTAAACATGTTATCTCTGGAAAATTACTCAAATATCTCTGAGTCTGAGTAACTTCAGCAAAAACCACAGAGAATATGTTCTTTCATACAGTGGGAGGAACTTTTCAGGAACTGTAAAAAACAAACACAATTCCTGATTTCTTTGTTTCTGAGATATTGCAAGGTGTAACTGTCCTAAAGATAAGCTTGAATACACAGAAAGCATGGTCATTCTTAACAAATGTGGTTCAAGTTTTCCAATTGATATCCTACTGCAAAATAAGAATCAGTCACATCAGAACTGGAAGAATCACACCTTTCCACAATATTCCTTTTGAAGAGCCTTATTATCTTTGATAAAATTATTACTATTTTGAGAACTAAGAAAAAAATGACAAAAGCATACCATAACTTTTAAAGATGAAAAATCCACACGCCTGTTAACATTAGTAGCTCTTCTTGCATTTCCTTGCCCACCTTACAGAAAAAATCAGGATTTGATCAGCATGGATTTTACATCCATTAAAGCTGTGTGCTATGAACTATTGAAATATGTAGACTTTGCACTCTCCTGACTAATAAACCCATAGTAATTTATACAAGAACCCTGTCAAGTATGGATAAACTCAAAGTTACACAAGTACAAACATACTCAGTTGAGTCCTGGCAAGGTAATATATCTTTAACAATATAAAACACAGTTATCTTTGCTAAGATTTATTTCCTTTACCCTTTTAAAGAGGAAATTTTATTAAGAGAAACTATCCCAAAGATATGATTTCCTTGTCTGTGATGGCACAGATAGCAAAAGAAAATTAGGGTGTTGAATTTTCTAGCTATATCTTTTTTGCTCCTGCTTACATCAACATTCCGTATCTCCAAACAAACCGTGTAAACAATTCACTGAGCTGTAGTGCTCAAACAGTTTGAGCATAAATAGATATTGTTTTTTTAGTATATTGTGAAACAAGAAAACAATTGAAAATACTTTGCATTCTCACCACTACATCTCATGGAAATACTAAACAAATGACCAGCATTTAAAAAATGTCAGATATCCAGTATGAAACCAGAAGATATGAGTACAATTTAAAACCAGTTCTGACCACATTTGAGTGAACTCCAACTGTTTAGGTTACCTGACAGGATAACTAGCTGTCTTTAGGCCACTCTTAATATGGAAAGAATATTAGCAAGGAAGACAAACCCCCTCAAACCAATGTCTCTATGAGTCTTGCGTACAAGAATTTGTAAGGATGCTGTTGTACGCTTAGAGGAATCCAAAGCATGTTGTGCATTAGACCAACTGCAGAGACAAGTCTGAAGTTTCCCAAGCTACAGAAGTTTATACAATGATACATAAATAAATAAAGAGGACCATTTGATGAAAAGTAGAATTAACTTGGATCAAAATGGGCAAGGGAAAGCAAAATTTTGAATGTAGAGTGTAACAACAGCCATCAGCAGATTAAAAAAAAGGAAAAATCTCAGAGGATGTGGGATAAAGTTGTGCATCCCTAACTGACTTATCTGACACAAAAATTTTATCAAAGCAAATAAAGAGGACAATCCTAATTAATTCAGTCTTCATTCTATCTTAAAAAGTAGCATCCACCTAAGAGCAACTGTTCCTACACCTGATGCAATTCATAATAACTTAAAAGTTTATCCATTTTTCATAGTAAAGAAACCCACACTTAACACCAGAAAAATTTTACTATTTTTCCAGGTAAACATAACAAGGGAAAAGAGATGGAAGAGTAATGGAATTAACTGTTCCAGAACTCTCTTTGGATAACTTTTAATTCATGTAAAAAAAAGAAAAAAATATACATTTACATATAAAGTTTACAGCTAATAGTGTTAGCTCAGTTATACATGCTAGGGAATGTTACAGACCTGAAGACCTCAACAGGACTCTGTTATGTTTCTTGTTTCACCAGGGTTCTGAGATTCAAACAGAGAAATACCTGTCTGATGGAGATATAACAACTTAATCAATGCTTGTAGAAGTCCAGAAAAGCTATCACCAAGTACTCTACACATTCCTGCAACTGAATCTATATAAAAAAACCTATGTTATGTCTCTAAGCTTCTGTATGTGTTAATGAACTGATTTCACTTAGGGTAGTATACCCACCTACAGAAGTCTGTTACACTCCCCCTCTGAAGTGAGGAGTGGTTTGCAGTGAATCAAGGCCAACCTTTACAGTAAGACATTATGTATGCTCACTCCTGCCTGGTATCTGTTAATAAAGTAAATTTACTGTTGACTGTTGAGCCACCTCAGTTTGACACATTAGAATTTGTTCTTGGACAGTCCAGGAATTTTCTGTAAACAGCATAATATAAACAATGCTGTGATGAAAATATTAATGGACATATCAACATTATTCCATGTAAGAACACCATCTCCACTTGTGGAATGCTACTCTTTTTGGTATTGATTGCTGAATATTGTTTGAGTAATGCTCATCTAACATAAACTAGGAGATTTCTAGTAAGAGGGTCCATGAAGGCAACTCCATTTGATACTGATTAGTTGTGACAATTTCATTAAGCAAAACTCTTTATTCATTGTTTTCTTTACAAAGTGAGTATTATAGCATAGTCTAAAGATAGGCATATAATATTCAGGAATTCCTCCAAAAAATGCAGTGTCTCATTCTAAAGTTTGCTTTAGTAAATGGATAGAGAAAGTTTGCAGAGACAGATCTCTTCATCAGGCCACATTCGAAGCAAATCCTTGATGTCTAGAAAAGAAAATTGACACTTCTAGCTTCAAAGAATTTCAGGGAGAAAGACTCATAGAATTACAGACCAATAAATCCCCCCTAGACTCTGGGAAGATAATGGGGAAAATCCTCCTTGAAACCACTAAGTAGAAAAGACCAAGGTGTTTTAGAATAGCAAAATTAGGTTTACAAGGACAATAATATCTAACCAGCTCAAGTATTTTCAGTGATGAAAAGATTAACTCTGTGATTAAAGAAAGAGCAGGGGATGTGAATTTGATTTTAACGACTGTTTATCAGAGTGTCCTACAGCAAATCTATGACCAAATTGGGAAGGTAATGCCTGGATGCCAGTAGATTGCTAGGTGAAGAAAAAATTTGCTGCATTTCCATTTTTGGAGAAGAGTGGAAATACTTCAAAATTTAGCTGATGGCCAGTAATGGAAAATATTTCTCATTGGGTTGATATAGGAGCCAAAACTGTCAAAAAGCTTCATAAGCAACCTGGATAGTGGAATGGACCATACACCTCAGCAACTTTCAGCCTGTGTGTCAAGTGATTGTTCCTGCCCATTGGACAGTCATGATGCTGCATTGGAGTAGTGTCCAGTTCTGGGCCACCTGTGCCATAAAAATAAAATCTCAGAGTCCAGCAGAATGAGACATCTGCAGAAATGATAACAGGGTAAAATCTACTTTCTGTGTTCAGCTACCTGAAGAGTGGATGGACTCATATCCTTCTTGAAGATGTACAGAGAAATGACAAAAAGCAGAAAAAAGAGTTCTCTCTGCACATAAGAGTTTTTCATAGTGAGAGTACTTTAGTACAGAAAGACATTACAGAGAAGTTATGCCATCTCTATCTTTGGTGATCTCAAAAACTTGACTTGGGCACAGCATTGGGAAGCCTTCAAAGTTCCCCAATTTCTGTTATGGAATGTTGGGGATTCACGTGGATGACAACAAAGTGTCTCTTCCAACTCAGTCTATTCTATAATTCCATCATGTTCTCTAGGAGAAATACATTTACACCAGAGGAAAAGACCTAGGTGAGCAGCCTTTGCTAGTACTGCTCTAGTGGGACTAAAAGTTGTTATTCAACTTGTCTGAAGGAGTTGATACACATTTCCTTGTGTGCAATGGTGTAGAATATACACAATGTGTGTATATTCTAGTTTTAAGCATAAGCTGTAATTGTGGGCTTTGTAATGGAACAGACATAGTCAAGAAAACTATAAGAGCCTTTTTAACAGGTTTGACCCCTGAAGTATTAAAAGATTTACAGCTTTCATTTTCCAGAAGCTTGATATGAGATATCTCAATCTTTAAGGTATGAGATATTTTTAAGGTTTTTAATATAGGATTGTTATGCATCTTAAGGCAGGCATCTTAGAAATCAGGAACATACAATAATTTGGTTTTGTATAGAAATATATATTACTTAGTATCTCAATATATATAAGAATATATATTGCTTATCACATGCAAAAATATTATTATAAAAAAGTAATTCTACTAAGAAAAATGTTTGCAAGTTTATACATGAGAAACTAATCTTTTATTATGTGTGTATGAGAGGGAAAAATAGAGCTTATTGTTCATTCAAACAGATAATTATTGCTAATATTTATCTACATAGAAACTGATCTCTCAGGAGCACTGTTCTGTTTTGAACAAAACAGTTCATGTGCAAAATAAAAACCATATTTATGATGAAAACACTCCAAGTTTGTAACGTCTGATTTTGTAAAGTTAACAAGTAAGGTCTCAGTAATAAACATTAGACCCATTCATGGATTATCCAATAACCTAAATACAACTGTCAGCAATTTGAATCACAGTCCTTTCTTACTCTATTTCAAAGCATTTCCAGCATTATCCTTTAATGCCTACTAAATATGCAGTCCCAAAGCTGAAATTATTTCTTGCTTAAGACTATTTCTTCTCCTGTTTATTTTTACTTTTTTATTTTGAATTCTGTTTATTTTCAGTAGCCTGTAATGAGCAACCACTTTTCTACTAAGAATTTTGAAGCAAGATAATGATTTTGTAGAAGGTAAGCAGGCAATAAAACACAGCATTTCAATCTGTGACACAGCAAGCAGATACTAAACATCCCAAGGGAGCTTTTACTTAGGCTAAATGGGCTGTGTTGCAAGTGTGCATTGCAAGTAGTCTAGCAATTGGTAAGGGTCCTGATACACCACTTTTCCTTTTTGAATAGTAATCATTGTAATGTCCAGCATACTTGCTCAGTATACCTCTGGACTACCTGACTTGGTTTTTGTTTATCAGCTGTGCAGTGACTTTGCTTCCAGATGTGAAATTAAGAATACAGACCCCAATCAAACCAAATAAATAATCATTTATTAATGCCAGGCAGGACACTACATTCATTGTATATCCTCGTTTTGTCTATCCAACTGACTGTAAGGTCAAATCCCTCTGTTTAAACTACATTCACTGAATTTAGGCTAACATATAATATTATGTCATAAGGATAATTTAAGAAAATTCATAATCATATGAGTATTGGCTGCAGAGGATAACTTAAGAAACAAAAAAACATTGAAAAAAAAGTGTAATTGTATGTCCTTATCCTTATGGTCTGGAATATATGATGGGAATTTTGCCATTGACATCAGTAGTTCTTTTAACTCTTTGTGCGGCTGTATTTCAGACTGTGATATTTGTATGTTCTTCCTTTAAATTTTGAGAGAGTTATTCTTCTTGCTGTGAGCATGCAATGCTCTGTGTACTGAATGATACATTGTATAAATGTAAAATAGATAAGCCACTGATTCAGCATAGATACCAAATAAAGATATTCTGTCTGAATCTAGGCTCATTCAAAGTGTATCTTAGTAAGGAATATTCAAAAATTCTCTAAGAGATTTATGAAAAATCATGAAAGGTATTTAAACTTGTTTCTTTTTTATATTTCTTTTACAAGCATAAATTTTGTTTGCTTAGTTCAATCCATTATATTTAAATAAACTTGCATTATTTTCATTTTGTGTTTAGAATAGTCCAAATGCACCAAGTTTATCACTTGTCTCAAGAAACAATCACAACCTGAAACACAATAGCTTTCTTATGACTTCTGCTGATTTAGCTTTCCATCCATATTAATTTCTAAAATAAGAGAAACATTTCCCATTAGAAAAAACTGCTTGATGATCAAAGAAGCAATTCAGCTACTTTACAACAAGAACTATCTTTATATTTTACTTGCTTGCAAATAATTCCTGCTGAACTCCAGGCTATAGGGTGCTGTAAACTAATTAGTACATGCAAAGAGATTTTTCCTGTCATATGTAGCTGCAGGGAAGCACCTGGTTATTCACTGCTATACTGAGGGGAAAACAGATTATGGTGGTACCTACTCTGTTTCTTAAAAAAAACAATGCTCTTTACTTTTTTTCCAAGACAGCTAATACTATGTCTTTACTTCAAAAAGACACATCTTGAATTGATTTTGTCCATTAGGGTTTTCTTGGTAGTGTGTAATAGCAATAATGAAAATCCCAAAGCAAATTAGAATATTTTTATGATTTAAGAAATCATTTTACAGCTATATGTTTGCTATGTTAGCAATTTGTGCTAAATTTCTTGAGCATCCTTTCCCTCTTTCCTTCCTGAAATAACATTTGCAATGATTATGGTCAATTTCTTTACTATAAAAACTGATATCCACATATTTCACTAAGAATAAATTATAAATCAGGTATTTTTTTCTATAATTAAGAAAGTGGCTGGTTGTAAAAAGTGAGCTGTTTCAGAAATACAAAAAAGAGTATTATTTTATCCTTCTAATGCTTACAGAATCCTTTTAAGCTCACTGCTCAAAAGATAAGTACAAATGAGACATAAATGTCATCACAATAATGAGCATTATTATTTTATTGTAGCAGTAAAGATAGATTAATTTGGAGCAGAAGCTTTAGCTATAATATGAAAAATTCAGTAATTAAAAAAAATCAGCCATTCTTTTGTTTCAAAAATGCATACCTTCATATATCAGGTGGCAGTCTTACAGTATAAAAACAGTCTAATCCTCTTAAAAATAAATAAATAAATAAATAATGATCCTTTAATATTAATTTAAATTACATTCTTAAGAATTCTCACTCATTTTATAATTGATATGGAGTCTAAATATCCTGAACAGTACTGGCTGAACAGAATGGCAGCAGCTACTCACACTGGTGTTCCATTGGATTTTATTAAGATAGCATTCACACATACAAAGTACCTCTTCATGTAAAACCACAAGGATAAATTTTGAAGGTAATTTACTGAACACTTGGAGGCTACTGAGGCTTTTTCCATGAAAATTATTATAATTTAAGTCATATATTTTACCTCCAGAAAGGTGGGTTTCAGTATGGGGTGATATGATATTTTGTACCGAACAACACTTTTACATTATTATATTCTTTGGGGATAAAATAATCCATGTTTTATATTCCTGATATGACAACTGGTTGCTTTCCAGCCATATTTAGAAATATATTAGCCAGTTCCACCAAGTCAAAAGCTTGATTCTTTTCCTAGCAATGACATTTCTCCCCAATATTCTACTTGGAGTACATTTCACCAATTTACATTGAAAATTTTCTGGTCCATTTTATTTTTATGGAATTCTCTAACTATTTTCAATCAACAAATAAAATGCATGATATCAAAATGCAAAATATAACTGCATGATGTGATATAATTCTAAATGTATTTCTAAGAGTGTAGAAAGAAAAGACCATATGGCTTCAGTGAACATTTGAACTGCTAAGCTGAATCTCAAATTATTTTCAGCTTTTTTCATAACTGATTGTCTCCTGAGGTTTGAACAAGTCATTTTAAGAGATGACACTACAGAAACCTTCAAAGTCAATGCTTGACAACTACTGTTAGTAAAACAAATTCTAAGGACAATTGGATGGCTCTGATGTACTGCAACAATAAGTATAAATTTACAGCCTATGTAGGAAATTATCTGCCCAAGAGGCTTATAGAGAATTTCATGCCTTAATTGAGAAATAAGAAAGAAGGAGAGAGGTTATTTCACTGACAATTGGGATCAGGGAGATAGGAGTAGGGAGACGTATTCATATCCACTTAAACTCTTAAAAATGCGTTTCAAACAGTAAAATTATTCTTTAAATATATAAAGCACTTCTTTTAGGAGAAACACAAGGACTGATTTTGAGGTCAATTTACCAAATGCTTTGAGGTCAATGGAAGATAGCAGTAGTTCATTCCCCAGAGCCTGGCTTCAATCACTCCCTGTTACAATGCTTGCCATGGGAACAGTAATAGTAGTCATCTTAACACTGGCAAGAGACCCCAGAGGATCTTCTCTGTCCCTGTAAATTGAAATGGTAACAGGGAAATTGTAAGTTGGCCCTGTAAACTAACTAAAACCTGTCGTCCTCAGGTTTTAGATCAGCTGCCATGTGTACAGAGTATTCAGACTTAACCACCACTACACCTGTGGAAAAAACCTCAATCCTTGAGGCTCAAGAAAAGGCCATCTGGCCATAGGATTGTAAAAAAAAATCAAGATACTTGAATACAAATGACACACACAGCCATTACCTACCTATATACACACATGTAGATATAAATATACAAATATAGATTGAATATGAACAAAAACTACTAGCTGCTGGAAGTGCATTTCAATTGCTGCCTGGGCAAATGTTTCCTAAGATGTAAATCAGACTTTCAGATTAATAACTCTACAAATGTCCAGTGCACAATTTTAGTTCCATTACAACAAAAACAGAATATAGTCTCAAGACCCAGACCCCATTTAGATCTCCTATACTTCAGCTGAAAATTTATTTTCTACTACATGACATAAGCACAGTGAGTAATATTCAAAGTTGAAAAGGAAAAACTATTAATATAAACAAACCTAGCTACAAATATAATTAAAAAGTGTTAACTGGAAGTTAACAGAAAGAAAACCTAGAAGAGTTTTTTAAATAGATGGGATATGCTCTAAGCAAAGGTAAGCTAACAAAAATTCAACATTCTCTTCTCAAACACAGTCCTGTAATTCGACGCTGTAACTCAGTTCTATGAGTACTGCGAAATTGGATGAAAATGCAAAGTTCTAGAAATACCAAAAGTTCCAAAGGTCTAGTTCTAGAAATACCAAAATAGTTTTCTTTGGAAGGGGCAGTAAAGCAGAGCAAAATAGTGCTTTTATGGAAGCTTGAGTATTGAGTTTTGACACATATTGCACAATAAATAAGTTTTATCTCTATTTTAAATTGTTTTATGCACTTGAATGCAAATGCAAAATATTCCAAAAAACCATTCTTTCTGTTTTCAGTTTTATTTTTATTTCATAACACACTACTCATTCAGGAAAGAAAGAGTCTGATCTCTTATTATTTGCGTCTTTGTTCTTGATCTCTTGCTTAGAGTGCAAATGAAAAGTGTAAGAAGGCCACATGCTATTGTTAGGTGTAGCTGTCAGAAATAGGACAATGAGTCACTTGAAGACTGAACTGCCTTCTTGAATTCTATCAGCTGCATCAGAACTTCCCTCCCTTCATTCCTTCTGCAACACTGCCTGTAAATATGTTAAGAATTTATGGGGAAGCTCTTCCCCTTACTCATTGAAGATCTCTACTTTTTCCTTTTGTTTCCTTTGGTTCTGGAATTATGTCTCTTTGTCTAATTTTTAAATTTTATAAAATAAAGAAACCAACGCTGACCAAAAATGGCGTACTTCTATCTAAATGGAAGTCAAACAATGCTTGATAAGAAGACCATCAAAACAACAGAGAAAAGTGCACTTCACTTATGTATTTTTTCATTATGTAGTCTATGCTGTGTGTAAGAAAGAGCCTGGTCCTACTTGCTTTCAGATTTCTAAAGTCAGAGAGGATGCCACAGCTCCTCTCAGTAAGTGGAAGGAATCCATAGGGACAAGCCTACTGCAAAAAACAAATATAAAAGCTGGACTTCTTATTATCATGCTGAAGTTGTTTAGTTTAGTTTTGGTTTTTTTTAACCTATAAAAAGTATTTACTTTAATATTAGTTACTCTTGGGTTTTTTTTCTAGGCTATAATTTCCTAATGCATATTTCTAGAGAAAGAATGGAGAGAAAGCACTGCCATGCATCTGGAATGAGTCTAAGCCTACCACAGAAGTCACTCCTTGTCAGGAGAAGCAGGATTTGAGTTCTGGTGCACACTGTATCCTTTTGAACAATCTCACTTTTTTTATCATTCCCTAACAATTTTTTTCATCTCTGCCAGTAAGTTAATTTCATTGTATCTTTTCATAAGTATGCATTTCCTGAAAGTAAATTAGAAGACAAAAATGTTAGCTGTTCTACATCTACCAGGTTCTGTCTTTACTGCCATCAGTTAAAAGATACTGAATCTCCATTAATTGCTTTGTACGGTTTTAGAGAACTATATTTTGTAGGTTGGATATATTTTTTTCAGTTAGTGGCAATGAAAGCCACAAAACAATGACAAAATGCAGAAATGCACTCATACTCTATCACTTTAATGAAGGCATATTCATTAAATGTCTCTCTCTCTCTCGAAATTAAACATTTGGAAGCAATCTCTCAGTGTAAAAATGACACTTGATCAATTCATTACATAGTTTAGTGAGGCTATAGTTTTTAAAGCTCTTACTTAACTGCTTATTTATCCTGAATAGGCTAAGACCTGCACTCTTCATTAGCATTCAACAGAAAAGCATGAGAAGGGCTAGGTATCTGTAAACAAAAGATTAAAATGCATGGATGCCTTACATGGTAGACTAAATGGATGCAATTATCACAGGATTATAGAGAAAGATGAGGCATTCAAAATCATCACCACTTGCTGATGAAAAGCAAATGAGAGCTGTTTCAGTAGAAAACTGTGATCTGCCCTTAAAAGAGATTTCTAATAAAATCTAGGGTTCAGTTTTAATCCCTTTGGGATGAGAGACGTGGTAAATGAACCCATTTTCCTCAGAAAAAGTAGAGCATTTACTGATTGTATATTTCACAGGAGTAGATATTATATAAATATTATATATGGATTTTTTTTAGTATATAAGTATGTTTAACAGCTATTACTATCAAACTGACCCATAAAAAATATAAAAAATGTTTCTGAAAGAACTTGATAATTAAACCGAATTGAAAAATCCCTTATGGAACAAAGACAACAGAATATTGTCTGCATAATGGAAGAGTTCCAAAAAAAGAAAAATCAAAAAAAAAGGAAAAGAAAATGCAACATTCCTTCCTGCAATGGGAAGAGAATAATGGGGGCATGGGTGTGAGTATGTTTGTTACTTTTCAGAGCACACTCACTGTATTGCCTGACAATGTATAGTTTTTGCTATTGACACATTTTAGAGTACAGGAATACTCTTGATGGATGGACTCTGTAATGGATTGTTACTCCAGAAACCAACAGACTGCAGAACAAATAGCAGCTCAGTTGTAAGAAGAAGGAAACACCAGCAGGAATGCACTGGAGCTTAGGAAATATTGCTGTAGGTTCTGTTTGGGTGGCTCAATTATATGCAAATAAGAATTTCAAATAAAATTACTACAAACTTGGAAGAGCCAGGGATTGCACCTATATCCATTGTGAATGTTCTGGTTTCATACTATTGGAATTGTTGGCATTGTTTTTTTCAATTTAATTCAGTTTCTGAAGTTGTAAAAATCATTAGCAATAACATTGTTATCATGCCAAACTCATATTGCCTTCATTTTACAAGTAGTTGTGCTCACAATGTCTACTAGTTTTGGTCACAATGGAAAAAATAAAATAAAATTACAGTGCAGTTCATGTAGCCACTCATCCTGAAGTGGTAAACACATTTGGTAATTTGTTCTGACCCAGTTACATTTATTCAACTGGGGTGATCTAATCTCAAGCTACTACAAATGGCAATGATCCCTTTCAGTTCTAAAAAGCAGACAGAAAGTGAAACAGGACAAAATCAGTTCTATTATTAACTCAAGCAACAATCAATATCAGTAATGCATAATCACTAGATCTCTTGAGTAAATGGAAAAAATAAATCACAGGTATATAAACCAGGTCATGAAGTCAAGTTCATGCTCTTAAGAATCCTGTTTTGTTATATATAAACACTCATTCAGCTATGAAATTCCTCACATTCACAGGCAACGCAAGATTTCTCTTTTCTGTTATATTTATCTGATAACATCAGTAAAATCAAGCTGTTCAAGAAATACTGCCTAGTCCTTTCAAATTTGCCTGAGGAATTATTGTCTAACTACATAAAACAGTACTAGTTTTCCATATTTTACAATCCAGTAAGAGGAAGCTGGCAACTATAAAAGCATATGCTGTCAAATACTTGTTTAAAAATTTTCAGTTTGACTCTGTACTGTAAGACTTCAAATAAAGCATTTTCTTTTCACTACAAACAAGGAAAAAAATGTTCAGCTTGATAAAATATAAAGGTCACTACATTGTCACAAGCACTTCTCATGAGATCCAACTTGATTTTAATTTTAGCCACAAAAAATTAACTCAGAGAGTAAGGAAAAGATAAATGCTAAAGAGATGTATAATATTTCTTTCTTGTTCATTCTCATATGGAAAATATTTGTGCTTCTGAAAGTTAAAGACCAAAAATCAAATTGTTGCTGTTTTGATTTGGATACATTATTTAAGAGCACACCTTCCTGAACAAACTTATGTAGAGTTCAACATCCTGCACTTTCAGCCAAGTTCAAATGCAATAATGCAATCTTTAAGTTATATTCTCTCTGTAGAAATACACATGCAATTCATTCTGGTTTATCCAAAAAAAAAAAATCAAAACAAAACAAAAACCCTCAAACATTCATTAAACAATAAACAGAGAATAATTATGGAAAAACTTCTTTTTCTTTGATTAAGGACTGACAGAATGGACCCAAAACTTGCTTTAGCTCATTTGGATATAACAGTACAATTAATCCATCTGAGTTAAAATTGCTTTATATTATGACTGAATTTTCTTTTTTGCTGCTATATGGTAATTTTTTATACATACATTGTTGATGGCAGAGTGGCTTTAAATTTGAGAATGAAGAAGGAAAAAGTTCATGCAAAAGAACGGTATTGTTTTCTGTAAATGAAATAGCATTAATACATTAGGAAATTCAGCAAAAAAATTTTCACCTGACCACAAACCCTCTTTTCTTGCTGTTCTTTAAAATAAAACCAAAAATCAGTGGTTAAATTATTGTACTGATTTTTTGACCTGAAAATAAAAGGTTGAATTTTAATCAAATGAAAAAATATATTAAAAATAATGCAAAGAACTAAATATTCCAATGGATTTTCTTGGGTTAATTAGGTGAAAATGCAAGCAGGATTATTGTAAGCATCAAACAACTAAGCCACATGTTGTTTTTATGAAGTATTCTCAAGGGAAAGGATGTCACTAACAATTTAACTAAACATATTTGCTTTTATGTCATAATTTAATATAATGTAAGACTGCATGAGACACAGCAAATTCATATGCCCCTAGCAATATTTTAAATTTATATATGCTATTTTTACTGAGTCTACATAATCAAATATAATATATAGATAAATATATTTTTAATTTACTAAAATATACTCATTATAATTATAAAACATATACATTCACATTACATTTTATGATTATTTATATATATGCATGAATTATTTATGTGCATTTTATGCCTTTTTATAAATGGATATCAAAATTACATGCAATAAATGAAAATGAAATAATATTTGTCTGTGAGGTCTTTAATTATGACAGCACAGTAAACAGGTAGAGACACTTTTAAAGATATCTGTGTACAAAATTTTTTCGAGCCTCTGACTTTAAATACAAAAGTTGTCATTTATTATTACAGATAGAACGGCCTAAACATCAGCAGTTATTAAACGCACCTGAAAAAACCCCAAACAATAACCATTACCAAAACTGAAAATTATCTGTAGATCATTAAGAATTAAATTTGGTCTTTTTTTTTTCTTCCCACATTCTTGTCTTCAACCGACAACTTAAGTAATATTTACTTAATAAGTAAATATTAAGTATTAATTAATATAAGTATTAATAAATAAGTAGCATTAAGTAATATTTACATGATTCTTAAAATTTCTTTTTCACAAGAATAAAAGCCTACCTGTTTACCACTCTGTCTGGCATGATTTATAGCTATTTTAATCAACAACAACTTTCAGTCTCAACACATCATTTAACCTAATTGAACCACTAGACATAAATTCGTAAATCAGGAATTATTAAAAGGGAAGTAGGGAAAAACTTACCTAATTGTCACTTACTATAGTAAAATAAATATTCAGGTGCATATTCTGAACCAACTTAGATGACAGTTGCAGCTTTTGTTTCATAATGGTCATGATGCCAGTAACATTCATAGAGGCCCAAATTCAAGGCCATATTTTTCACCATTGCTTCAAATACTAACTCAAGAAACTCAGGAGAACATTTTATCCTATACCTCCTATATTTCATCCTATATGTGTTCACCTCACTGAAATATCCTTTTCTACTTAATTGCATTCCATGTTGTTTGCTGGTTTATATGTTCCAATGGATCTTAACTAACACCTACAGAAGTTGATGGAAATATTTTCCACAATCTTTGGGGATGCTGCAATAGACCTACAGTCTAGAGTAAAATTTCCCAGATCTATGCATTGACCTGTGGATGTATCTGATGCACAAAGAATTTTCACAACAGACAGTGTAAACAGGTTAATGAAATGCACAGAACATGAAAATAAAATGACATTACACAGCACCATCTATAAGATAGGTTTACTATTTTACTAAAATTTTCATAATAGGTATGACTGTTACCTTAGCAAATATTAACATGAGAAAATGAGAATGCCTGCTATTTACCACTCTGGGGATTTTTTTTTCCTCAACACTATTGCTCTCTGAAAAGAGATAATGAAAAGTTGCTACAAAAACATACTCTGTTTCTGACTAGTACTAGTACTATCATTTCATATGAAGATGCAAAAAAATTTAAAGTTGAAAAGCATGAAAATTGAAATTACCGACATGCTACTGAGAAAGTTTCTTTATAAACTCCACCCCTTGCTTCCCACATGAAGAACTACCTCAGATGCATTTGTATGTCTAATCACTAGAGTTTTATTGAAAAGCACTCATTTTTTTATTTTAGCCTAAGAAAAGTTTCAGAGGTTAATTAACAATCTACAGGAGTAAAAGTAATTAAATTATCTTTTATGTTTTAAATTTGTTATTTTCAATTTGATTTAACATTCTTTCTTTTTCTGTAATCTGAAAAAGGACAAATAGTAAAGAATAATTTATCTTCTCCACATAATTCTCTCTTCACTGTAATTCCATCATTTCTCCTTTGTGTTCCTGTTCTCTAATTGAAAACTTTTACTGTTTTAAAAGGACTTATTTTATATAGCATAATTTACTTTTTTTAGCCCATAATAAAGAATACTTGGATTTTTATAATTCTAGTAAAACTGCACATATTTGAAGTAAAACAATCTGTCATGTGGCAACAAAAAAATAATGTTACTGTGTGTTATGAAGAGTATTATATTTAAAATTGCCATGCCTATGAATGTCAATGTCAAAGTAAACACTTTGACATCCTGAAACCATGAAATAGCACTCTAATTTTTTTTAAATAAAATGTATATATTTTTTCCCAAATTCTAAATTCTTTTAATTTATGCTAAATATTTGAATAACACATTGTTTATATCTGTTCCAAGAAGTATCTATTATCTTCATTGCCTTTAAATTGTTCCTGAATTAAGAATGGCTTATTAAACAACTCTAAAATAATTGTAAAAATAATACAGTTCTGCTAAGTTTAATATGTAAAATAACTTGACTCCTTCCAAGTAAATTCATTTTTCTGCTCCTAGAGCCTAGACTGTTAAATCTAAAGAAAAGCAATTTTAGCATGGATTCTCCTCTATGTTCCCCAAAACACACCTTCAAGAAGGTTTTAATAAATCCCTAAAGTGGTTTACTAAAACTGAAGAAACTGGAGTTCTGGTATGGAACTCAGACACTATTGTTAAAGAAAATCAGCAAATCTGGTCTGTTAACATTCAAAGAATATTCAAAGAATATGCACAATATGCATGAGCAGAATGTTAGCAATATCTTAGATCAACTTTTTGAAATAACACACATTGATATTTAGCCCATGCTCTAACACAATGGGGAAAAGAAATGCTTTCATGTTTCCAGGGAAGAAATCATATATGTTACATAAGAAATAACAGATCTATGTAAACCTAAATGATTATATATATCTTTACAAAGGATTTCTTCATTTTATGTGGAGAATGTTACTCCTTGTGTTTGTGATAATCTAAAAGTATCATGTACTATCACTGTCATGGACTTCACTAGGTTTTGTAATGTTCCTAAACTGCAAGGGTGGGCTGAGTTCTCAGAAACTACTTTACATGAATACTTATCAAGCTGACACATCTTCAAAGACTATATTTAGACAGTTTTCCTACCTTAAGAAATCTCAACATCCTATATAAAGAGCAAGAGCTGCAAACACATTGCATTCATTCTACATTTGATTATTTTTAAATAAAACCAACCATTGCCTCTGAAGGATTGCCTATAATTCTTAAACTTCATAATATAATATCCTGTATTTGTCCATGCCTTTAAATATGTTTTATTAGGAAACCCAGTCTGTAAGTGTTTGATGTAATCTAGTCCAACAGGGTGTAACTCTCTACTAGGCCTTGCAAAGTTGCTCATATTGCTGACTGGCATGTTTGCAATAATAAGGATTCATATGCACTACTGATCAGAAGATCTTGCTGTCTTGGTCCAAATAAAATTTTTAAGATGGTTATAGGGTATCTATGAATAAGACTGTAAATTTTTAATAAGAAACAGTTTATTCTATAATAGTAACATAAAATTATAATAAATTGATAATTATTTCTCTTTAAGAGAATAAAACATGGTATAAGAGAGAAATGTACTTGAGAAATTCAAATATTCCCTCTTTTAAAAGTGAAGCACTTAGTGATTTCTTCAGTTTATTCAAGAGTTTGTCACAAGTTGCAGGGAAGTGATAGATACTGCAGAGGACCCTCTAAATGCACACAATAAAGTGTGAAATCATATTTTGTAATGCAAAATATATGGGCTTTAAAAAAGCTTTTCATTCAAAGGTTGTATAACAAATCTGGCCTTTCTATGCAATTTGTGACTACCTTCCTGTCTAACATTTAACATCACAGCAAAGGAAATATCTAGTTAAGAGTGCATAGCAATTCAGTGCTGCTCTTCACCATACATTAAATGTCACCCATCAGAATGACATGAATTTAAAAAAATTATTACACTAGGGTCACTTTATAATAGGATATCTGTTAATATAGGCACATTGTGATTTTTACATAGAGAATAAGAAATAATAGTAATATAAAATATAAAATAATATAAAATATTTTCAAGACCAACATTATGCTTCCTTCTGCTCTTAAAATTGTCAAAATAGAACATCCTTTAAATAAAACCAGTAAACTAAAACTTGAATTGTGATATATTGGGGTCATGTGGAATATTTTGGAGTATTTATTTATAGTGAGTATTTTGTGCACTTATATGTCACGCTGATTGCAAAAGTTTTGTCATCACAAATTAAGACCTGGAAAATTGTTGTTTTATGGTTTGGTTTAGAATTTGGTTAGTTGCCTTTTTTTTTTGGTGTGTTGTTCTTTGGTTTTCCACCCTCTCCATAAAAAGAGAGCATAATATTTTTGTTTAATATTTCTACATAATATAAATATATCAATAATTGTTCATTTAAAGTGCTTAATTAATTTCTCATCAAAAATTTACAATAAATAGGAGTCCATATATTCTATGAACTGCTATGGTTATGTCAGTATCAGTAAGTGAAGGGAAGGACTCAGACTTCAGCAGTGGCATGTGATCATCCACACAATTTATTTGTTAGAGCATTCCTGTTCACAGTTTTGGTTTAAAGATGTGGTTTAAAGAAACAGGAAATCCTGGTAAGAACTGTGGGTGGGATAACTGGGATGATGGACCGTTTAATCATATGGAATTTTCTGTCCCTCTGTGCCAGAAAGCAAGCCCTGAACTCCAGCCCCCACAATGTTCATGTTTCCTCCTTTCTGATTACACCATTACAATTTTCAGCTTGTACAATTTGTACTAATAATTGTACAAATATGTCTGTTGCTGCTAATGGAACACACAGGCTTTCTTCAGGAAAGATCATGGTTAAAGGAACTCAAACACAAGACACATTTTAAATTTGATAATAACTGCAGCTGAACTACAAGCACTTTCTTCAGGGATTGTGCTGAATTGCAGCTCCATATCCTGATCATGGATAAATATTTGAAGTTGTTTTGGGTTTGGGTTTTTTTCATTATCTAGAAACACTTCTCTCACCTTCAAATAACACCCTGAGGCCTGGATATGAGCTAGCTATAATATATTCAGCTCAATATTAACGAAATACCAGTGCTTCTTTGATTGACAGCTCTGATAGTCAGAAACATCCTCACATGACCACCACCAAGATGCCTCCTTCACAGAGCTCTCAGTCAGATGGAATTCACCCCTCCAGCTCTCCAATTTAATAAAACTCTGTTAGGGTACTAAGTATTTCAAGTCTTGACTCAGCAAAGTATTTCTTTTAGATGTTTTTCCAAGAAACTGTGATTCTAGAAGTAGTATTTCAACAACATCGAGACTAGATCCAAACTGTTCCTGGTAATATGCAGCAACGTTCTTTTCAACAGAAACAGGCCATGCATAGGCCTTTATCTTTCTTCTTTTTTGAGGAAGGTCAATTACATCAACTTTTTATTACCAAGGATCACTCATGTGACTTTATTCTGTATTGTGTACAGCCCTATCACTGGACTCAAAACATGCTGCCACTAATATCACATGGCCTACCTGAATTTAATCTTTCTTCCCTCTGACGAAACTCTCAAAACAAACATGTGAGTTAAAGAACACTGGAGAGATTCAGCTGCTCTAATACCAATGTCTCAGAGATAAAGGCCCTAGAGGCAATTTATATGTTTCTGCAAAGGCAGTAAATGCATACTCCTGTCCCATATATCTGCAGATCATTCCATCAAGTTTCAATACTTTCAAATACTTACATTCCTTTCCACATAAACTAATCTGAACTTTTCAGATTTTCTTCTTTTTTTTCTGTTTCTTATATCCACTGCTCTTCTCCAATACAAAGACAAACTTTGAAGTGATTTTAATGTCACTGCCATAGGATAACCTGTGTAGCTCTTCCACCAGTGCCAGTTGAATCTTATTCAGACTCCAGACTGAGAATAGCCTCAAGGCAAAAATCAATACCTCTCTTTCAAAATCCTCCTCAAAGTTCTATTGCTTTATAATGTAAGCAGCAAACTGAAATATTCTCCTGCCTACATAGCTGAAGAACAATAACTGCTGAACCTAACTTCTTAAGAAATTTACTAATTTTTTATTTCATTTTCTTCATAATTTATAGAAATTTTACTCCTATTTAACTATTTAAATTATCTAAATACTCTTGCTGAGCTGCAAATTGTTTAAAGTAAGTATTTGGTGTTGGCTATGTAACAACATGCCATGACCCTGCTCAGTGATGCTCTGAAAGCTGTCCTGTGTTACAGGAAAGCCCAATCAAGCCTCCCCTACCACCCAGAGATCTTCACTGCTTTCACCTGTGGAGTCATATAGATTTGTGCATAGAGGCACAACACCATCATTCTTACTGCTGTTGACATTTGCTTTTGTTCAGGCACGAATGACTGTACAGCACAGAAGGCAGGATGATGAGGAAGGCGTTATGAACATTAAAAACCCCCATCGACCTTTAAGCTTAAATCAGAGCTGAGCTTCTAGCAGCAGCTGAACAGAAAGTTATGAGGAGCCTCTGGGATGTGTCTACCTAGTAACTTATCCCATTACAGTTACATTTGAAGCAAGGTGAAAATTCCTTTCGTTGCCATAAATGAAGGGCACACTGACCAGATCTTGACAAGATTAAGTACTGACTCTCCTCTAGCATGCTCATTTAGAAGAGGAGAGCAAGAGAGAGAAAATAAGAGAGAGAAGTGTGTGGAGGATAAATATGACAAATTTGAAGCCTTTTTCAGGTATTTTTGCAACTTGGTGTTAAATTTGCCACGCTCTGTGAGCACAGCAAAGCAGTGCAATGCAAAAAATTCTGCAGCATGCTTCCATTTTTCTTCTGGACTGGGCTCATTGGTTACATTATGTCAGCCACAAAACCAGAGAATTTTCTAAGCAGTGGAATTCCTTCCAAGGGAACTTCTCTGAACATTCATTACACTATAAGCCTTTTGATTTTCCCTCCAAAATATCTACCAAGAAAATTTCTCCAGAACATGAACTAATTGCTGTACTACCTGTTAGCTGAAAACTGTTTGATATCCCTGGTGATAGTTCTCTAGTACAGAACACTATATCTTTACTTCTACAAACAAAATAAGTTAAAAAAATTGGCATCCTGTTCTGTGTAAAGCTAAAATCATTTCTCCTAAGAAAGAACAAGAATATCTGGAAGAATGGAAAGAAATTATGTAACCTTCTTTTGCTATCTACCACTTCACTATTCACCCCATAAGAAGTTTTCCACACAGCATTCCTGCCCCACATAGTTGAGGAAAGAAGACAACAAAATGGAAAGAGGCAGTAGATCTGGGTGGTTTGCTATTTTTAGTCCTCTGAAATTACATTAATTAGCTCATCAAGCTAATAATAACATCGTGTTTCTCACAGCTAGTGGCTATCTGTTGTAAAGAGTTTAGGAAAATCCTAAATGGCAAGTGAGGGTACCACATGTCTAATAGCCACACAAAACAAAACAAACAGTATCATGAGAGTGATATGCCAGAACAACCCTATTTAATAAAAAATTACTTATATTCAAACTATTCTCTGATGTTCTGTAAGAATTATTAACGACATAGTTTTTTGTATTTTAAACATTTACTATTTTCTAATAAAATAACCTATATCATCAGCTGATGTGGGATTTTTAACCATGGTGCTCAAAATTTTTAATATTGTTGAAAAACTTTCCTGTAAGAAGGATACCTTTGTTGCCTAAGAAAAAATTTCTGATAATACTGTAATAAATTACAAAAACCAACCAAATAAACAAACAAAACAACACAACAAAAAGGCATCCACTATTCTTAAGCCTGAAAATGCATGACTGGATTTACACAAAGCAATTTCATCATGATTGGAGTAAACACTGAGTGACTTCCATACATAAAACAGAAATGTTTGAAGGACACACTACAGATTTTATTTCAGTATCAAAACCAGTTATCATACTTGTTTTGTCAGACTGATTTCTGATCAAGCCCTTTCAGTGCTTAAATGACTAATACTCTCTAATGAGTTACAGGCGGAAGTCTTGCATAAGAAAGGTAAACTGAAAACAGCTAAATCAGAAAGATCTAGAGATAAATAATTCCCATATGCCTGTCTATAGGAACTTGTCTTGAACAATCTTATTTTTCTAACGCTTAGAACACTTAAATTCAAGAAATATTCACTTTTTAATTCCTTACTTCTTTTAAAGATATGCTTCTGGTTTGAAGTCTAATGTTTAACCATTAGCTAAGTCTAAGAAGTCCTTCCTCCAATAAACAAATGCTCTATCTTTCAAATAGATAAAGTTCTGTTAAGTTTATTTTGGTTAGGGGGTGTTCTTTTTCTGTTTGTTTTCCCTTTGATTTAGCTGTACTTAAAAATATACTTCAATTTATTTCTCAGAATATAATGGATAATGATGATTGAGAGAAAAGAGATTTAGAAAATTTGCATTAGCTAAATTTGCAAAAACTAAATTACTTCTGGTTCTGAAGTCAGAAACCTATGCTTAATTTAAAAAAGAAAGAAAAACACAAACAAATAAATAAACCCCTTAGATTCTAACAGGCATGTTCCACCACTCCAAAAAATTTGAAAATTGACTATTCAGTTACAAATATCTAAAAGTACTTGAGAATTGCATCTGCATTTTTAACATTATGTAACAGGACAAGGTCTATTTTAGAAAATAAATGAGTAAAATTCATAAAATACTTTTGTTACCCAAGTTTTCCTTTCCTTCAAATAATCCTGAAACCAATAATCCAACAGAGAACTCTGAAATACTACCCTGCATAACCTGCTATTTAATTTCACTGAACATCTGTTCCTAGAATTTTCTACAAGGTTAATAACCATTGTATCATCTTGACTTTTCTTCCAATGGTTTACCTCTCCCTCTTAATGTAGATCAAATAAAGAAATTTATAGCATGTGGGTCTACATATTTTTCAAAAATATAATAATATTTTTAATATGTTTGGCTTATTTAGCATAAAGAGTGCTTTTCAATCCTTCAGCCATCTTTGCTCAATGTTATTTTGTTTTTCTGGGTCCTCCAGAAGAAGGGTAAATAGAAACCATGACTCCTAACATTAAATTTTCCATCCCTTCACCATAACCTCTATTTTTATGAGGAGACCATTAGTTAAGTGTTCCAAGCAGGATGCATGCATGAAATTACTTCAATAAATAAAATGTCTCCTACATCAGTTTTCTGGTTTGGCTTTGGGGGGAAAAAAACTTAAACAAACCAAACCAACAAACCAAATCAAAGCAAACAAGCAAACAAAACACCACCAACAGTTCAGCTGCTGGTTGAATTAATTTTCTAATATATCAGGCACTCTGTAAATTCAGACACTGGTGCTAATGGAAAAAGAATCAGTCAATAAGCTAACTTGCACGTTTTCAAATTAGTACTCACACCAATTATTAATAAAATCTTTTGAAAACACTGTGGTAACTTCTTGGATCCTTGACTCTATTTCCATTCCAGTACATCCTTGGGTTCTGTTCTTTAGGTAGGGGATTACATATCTCATGAGAATAAGGTTTTGCATATCTCATGAGAAAATTGCTGCTGTGCATTATGGTGAGAGTTACAGTTTCCTTCTCCCCACATATACTATACATGCCAGAGTAAAACACATGAAATAAATAAAGCCCCAATTAAAGCAAATAAACCTTCTGTCTCCTAACTCCAAAAACATAAGAGGCACTGACTTTTCTCAAAAGGATAATTTCAGCTTTAGAAACATTCAGTTTCATGTACAGAGGAACCCTTCTCTTTAGGCACATTTAATGTTCCCTGCTATCAATCTGCTAAATAAATATACAAAGTGCCAAGTCTAACCTTGCTACATATAGAGGAAGAAACTTTACACAAAACAGAATTAAATTATCCAATTTCATAAAAACTGAATTTACAACACTTTTTCTGGAGACTCAACTTATTTAAAGCAAACTACTTCATAAAAGCAATCCAATATTCTTCCCGTGTACTATATATATGCTGGTAATTAGCAAGGGCTGATTAAAAAAAGGATGAACCCCTGCACTGTAAAGAATCTTTCAAAACTAAAAAAATTTTTTCCTCACATGGATTTTTATAAACATGGACTACATCCATTATTTGTTAATGGATGTTAATATAGTACAAAGAAATTAACAAATCACTGCCCATAGTAGATATGAAGCATTCATTTTTGTGATGCCATAGAACTCTTGACAAAACAGTCCCCAGATCTTGACTCACTTATGGAAAATGTTTATCCAAGGCATTTGAAAATACAAAATTAGATAGAGGACATCTACTTTGCTTTCAGTTAAACCCAATTAGCTAAAGACAACTACAAGTATTTTATGAGAAATATCACTGTTTTGACTGCAGAGATACTTTCAAAAACAATTTTCAGAGTATGTATGTTTATAACATTTTAACTTGGCCATAGAGTGTGCAAAAATAAAGTCACAGGAAACTGGGCATATAAACTCAATTATGAGTGTATAAGACAAGATTATGTGTGTCTGAAAAGAAATGACAATACAGTGGGGCATAACATCTTTCAGCCTCTCCGAGTTTGTTCTAAAGATGAAGGGAATGCAAATGTAATTATTAAACTGTCACAGGCAGTTAGAAATAATGATTTAGATAAAAAGTGAATGGCATTCAGACAGATGTCTAGCAATGAACTCTGTGAATCCTAATGAATCAAATAGAACAATTCTAGTCAGTCAAAAATCAAAATGGAAGGCCACTGAGTACACCCATAATTTCATCAGCTATTCACCAATAAAAACTTAGAAGATTTTACTAGTGAAGATTATTTATTGAACTGTATTCTCTCCAAAAGCTTTAGTGAACACCCTTAAGATCTTAAGATTCAAGATACTGTTGAGATTCAAAAGTATATTTAGGATTCTGACATGTTTGGGCAGTCAAACACTCAGTGAAATATGTAAATGAGTAACTGAAACAAAGAAGAAATCACAAAATGAAAAATTCAACATGACTTTTGAAACACCTTTCCATAAATACCCTCAGATTCTGTGAAAGACTGCATAGCAATGCTCTATCAATATGCAAAGGAAATATGTGTTTTAAAATATGCAACACCTCCATGCAACACTCCCATGTAGGGAGTCACAAAAGTAAAGTCAGAATGGGTGCTTAAATAATGTGTGTGTGAGAATGAAGAGATTGAGTTGCTGGTAGTAAGAGACATAAAATTCCTTGAGGATGAACAGAGTTACCATTCAGTTCAGCCATTAAAAACACCTAGGTTCTTGGGTAATGAGAAATGAATTGTAAAGCCTTGTGATGTCTTCCAGAATAATGAGAAAAAAAAACAACAGAAAGGATGGAGTTTCAAGGCCATCTTCAATTCTAGACAGCATCACTAGGATACTTCTATACTCTTCATTAACAGAAAAAAAAATCTAATTAGGGTAATCTACAAAGGAAAAAGAATTAACATAAAACATACTGGTGAAGCAGCTGGACAAAAAATGCATATTACAAGGTGCTTTCCTTGAGTCACCAAACCTACTGCTTTCCTAAAATCCTACATCATGAGAGGTGCAGGAAAAGAACTCAGTTTTTTCACATAGGAATCCAGAATTTTCCTCTCTTCAAGTGAATATATTTTCTTCTTAAACATGCATATAGAGATTTAGCCAATGGGTAGTACTCTATTTTCTGCTGGACTGCTAAAGCAGTTGGTTATGATTTTTTCAACCAGCCTCAGTAAAGTCGTTCCAGTTATTTTGCTGGCAGTGGTTTCTTCATAGTTTTGATGCACAGCAAGTAGTACCTGGGATTTCAGATTGGTCTGCCACCAATACAGCAAGGATTTAGAGAACTGGGGATTTCTACCCATAAAATGTAAGGAGGATTTATATGTTAAGAAGTTTAAAAGAAAAGTTTTCTCTTACTGTGATCTCTAACAGTATTATAATAGCGGTTATTATGTAGATGTTGTGCTTGTGTGTAGACTCATTGACCTCCTGTAAGTCTTGTCTCTTCTGGAGACTGGAAGCATTGGAAGAAGTGGTTCAAGCAAACCTTGAGGGTTTAGGATGAGGATCCATACTGGGTTGCTTATTCACAAACTATAAATTTCATAACTAACATTAAATTTCTTCTGGAGGAGTCAGAGAGATCAAAGCATTCTTGCAAGTGTCAAAATGCAAAGTGAGAGATTGTTGCTTAACTCATTGCTATACATGTCCTTCTTTAAGCCACATATCCTCATCCAAAACATTTAGATTTTATAGCTCTGATGGTGATCTAAATCATGACTTCTCAAAATAATTACACAATCCAGATGATGACTATGAGAAGGAATTACAATTCCAGGTTTTTTGCAGTTTTTATATAGAAATTAGATGAATCATCAGCTCTGTGTGCTAGCCACAGAAAATTACTTAATTACTCCAATACTGTTACTAATTATAGATTTATGCTGATATAAATGGCATACATGAACTATTTAAGCAATAACAGCACAATAAACTATTTAACCAATTTAAAGCTTACTTAGAAGCATCTGAGCATATTTGAAATAACATGGACAAGTCTTGCTCACAAAATTTCCAGTTACTGCTGTCCAATTAAGATGACTGTACAATTTCATCATTATAACATTTAGCAGGATTGACTAAGTAAAAAAATAGTTCTTCATAATTTGCTTATGAGTGTAATAAATTAAGATATAACTGCTGTGTCTTCTTTATATTACCTCATTTATTGAAACTTCATTTAAAGGCTAGAATTCAAAAATTAAAATTTCTCAGTTCTCACATAAAGGAGAAGAAATTTAGTTCAGCAAGTAGGTTTTCTAGAACATTGTCATAAAGGATTTCTTGGTATAGGTACACAAATATATTAATTAATAAAAAAAGCTTAAAAAGTCAACAAAGAGAGAGAAAAATTCTTGTTATGCAATCTGCATGACAAGGTACACTTGATAAAAAAACTCAGTGTTCCAGAGGCTGGCGCAGTTAATTTTATTTTTTCCCCAATAAGAATGATCTTTGGCATTAGCAAGAATGATCTTTGGCATTGCTTTTCAACCAGAAACAAAATTATATGAAAAGAAGCAGACTATATGGAATCTTTTGGAAGCAATCAGCTAAGGGTCATGAGGTGCAACTTGATTTCAAAGAAATTAAATTTTCTGATTTTGAGATAATTGTTGAGGAACAATTTTGGTAAGTGTGAAATTTTTGGCATACTTTTAGCCTTCTCTACTTGTACAGCATTTTATAGCAGAGTGAGAACTGCATAATACTTGCATTACAACAGAGGAAAAATTAATACTTTGCATTAAAATTTAGCCAAAACTATCTTAAAACTCTGTAAGAGAAGCAGATTTCAGTGTTGACATCTGGATTGCCCTATAGGATGATGAATCTATTCCTGAAAACACCTCATAGCATATGCTGTAGTTCTCTAGGGAGACTTCAGGAGATAAAATTCACATAAAAAGTATGGTTGTTAAAAATAAAGGGCAAATATCCTAACTTCCAACTTGCTTAACTATCAACATAGTAATTTAGGAACCAGAGCTCCAGAGTAACTGGAATAATAGTTTCCTCTCATTCTCTCATTCATTCCTTTCCATCAAGGTAGTTTTCAAGAAGTAGTTTCAAAATCAATCAGGCAAAGTTAAGGACAAAAATCAGCTGATCAAAAATATAAAATAAAAATGAAGACTGATGAGATGTAAAAGGATATGCATGCACTCCAGAGAGACTTAATGCCCAGGCATCTGTTACAGTCTGAAGCAGCAGGCTATTCCCAAGCTTTGTCACAGAGAAAAGATTAAGATAAATGTGTGGAGACTTTTTAGGACTTGTCTCATTTAATTATGAGAAAAATATAATTTGTTGATGAAGCAATGTTCATTGTGCTCTAATCAGTGCTTACAAAGAAATGGAAAAATAGGTGATAACAAATGCTTTGGCAGCTGGAAGCAGCACAAGAGCTTGACTTAGAAGATACAGAATAGAATAATTCCAAAGGGAGGATAAGGGAAGAAGTCCTAGCATAAAAAATGTGTTACAAGTAAAGGTAAATAAGCCCTTTAAAATGACAGCCTATGATTTAAAATTAGCAATTATGGCAGTGAGCAAAGTTTAATGTATACTTCTGTGACAGTGGTCACAGGGGTTCTTGGATGAGGGAAGAGACGAGAATGTTGACTCCATGTTCAGAAGGCTTGATTTATTATTTTATGATATATATATTATATCATAACTATAACTATACTAAAGAATAGAAAGAAAAGCTTCATGTCAGAAGGCTAACTAAGCTAAGAATAGAAAGGAATGACAAACAAAGGTCTGTGTCTCAGACAGAGCGTCTAAGCTAACTGGGCTGTGGTTGGCCATTAATTGTAAACATTCAAGACAGGCCAATCACAGACACACCTGGTGCATTCCACAGCAGCAGATAACCATTGTTTACATTTTGTTGCTGAAACCTCTCAGCTTCTCAGCAGGAAAAAATCCTAAGAAAAGGATTTTCATAAAAAGATGTCTGCGACATGCTTCCACAATAGACACTGATACTTTGGACAGCTCAGTGTGAAAAGCACAGGAGCTCAATAGTGGACAGTCCAGGATAGGTTATCTGATTCACATCTGATCTGTAAAAATGAAATACCTTACTAAGGCAACTATATTTCTTCCAGTTTTGAAGATAGGTCACATAAGAGTGAATTTCTTTATAACAGACAGATATGTCCACAGCAAAAAAAAAGACCTTACTACACAGAGAAATCCATCAGTGTTCAGGGAATAACTTGAAATCCAGTAAATTAGGCATAAAATTATTTTATAAAAACATTTAAGGAATTTAGTCTCCAACCTACGTTTTCAAAAAAGAAACAAAAAGACATGGAAGTTTAAAATTCTGCACAAAAAATGCAATATAGACATAAGAAAACTTAGCTGAAGATTAATTTTGAAAGTAATTTTTAGGAAGACCTATGCAAATAAAACACATTAAGCATTTTTCAAAGCATAAAACTGGTTTTGTTCATAGAAAGGGAAGGATCCTCCAGTAACTAATATATTGGATTTTGCAGGCCAAAAATAGGAAGCATCTTTTTCTTGTACACAGACTGATGGAAAAGAAGGGGCAATAAGTGTCTATGAAGTTGATACACAACACTGTAAGAAAACAGCATGTTGCTTAGAAATGGTACAATGGTTTGCAACAACAGACAGAAATAAAAACAAATTCCACTAATTGAGATTTTTTGATTATACAGATCAGAAAATGTGTAATTGACAGAAGTCCAAAAAACAGCTGGTGTGCATTACTGAGGTTCTAGTTTTCCTTCTAATCACATCTAAATTGTGAATTTAACTGGTATTTTCAGTCAAAGAAACTAGTAAAGGCAGAGGCATGAAGGTATGGTATTTGAATGCAGCAGGTTTTCAGATGACACAAGACACTGCTAGCAGACAGAAAAAGACAATGCTGTCTAGCAGCAGAAAGATCTATTACTGTTGCCACAACAGGAAAAAATACTCTATGAAATTCTCAGTTCACAGAAAATGAATAGACATAGTGTCAAGCAGACTGGGTTTATAGATCAGTCATCAGTCTGTACAACAAAGCAAGGAACTTCCAGAGACTAACCATCCTAACTACTGAGATTCAACAGCAGCAACTAACAAGATTAAGAGGTGCAATGCAGAATCTGCCGGTTCAAAAGTAGAACTGTCTTTTGGGGGGAGCTAAAAGAGGAAAATAAAATAGAAAAGCCCTCCAGCTAACACATAAATCTTTCCTAGCTTCTTGTCTTGTTGAATGTGTGAACATTACAGCTCTTTACAGATCATTCTCAAATTGGAAGGAAAATCCAGTGCTCTTGCAAATTAAGAAAAGGACTGATATAGATTTATATTTCTCTTTCTATGGAAGTATTTCAAACAATTAATTCTTAAAGATTCTTGAAGCTTTTACTAATTTCTTCATCTTTCCTAAACATCACAATACCACTAATTAATGAGTGAGATCCAAGAAACACAATAGAATGGTACTTTCCATTTTCGATGTATCAAGCTCTTACATGCCAACATTGTTTGGAAGACATGGTGAAACAATAACACCACAAAACCTTTGAGACAAAAATGGAAGGTTTCAATTTTAAAATAAATATTCTATACTGAACACTCTGATGATGTGCAATTACAAAACATTATATCATAAAAGACATACTAAGCACTGCTCCAAACAAAGGCACACCTTACTATGAAACACAAAGTAATTATTATGAAACACTGCTAGATAAACAACCATTATGGAAGAATTGTTACAGAATAGAAATCTTCTTAATAAGAAACTCTGGGTAGACCCTATTAAACTAGTGGCACTCAGTCTAGGAGTTTCACAACACCAGGACTGTAAAATACTTCATCAGCTGTGCAATACCTAACCTATAATGTGTACTGAAAAGACATACCACTATGCTGCAAAGTCCTCTTCACAAACACACTTTTAAGTATCTCTCTTTACACGACAGACAAAATTTTTGAATTTTATTTGCAAACAGGTCTTTATCTTTTGAATAATGTTCTTCTTTGTTTCTGCTTAGTATTCAGCAGGAAGTTCAACTTTCTATTTAGACCTGTTTCCTTTTACGAGCAATAATGTTAGAAAATGTTATCACTTACTATTAAGTCATTCTGCATTATGAATAAAATCTGTAGATTGTCTTACATAACCCTACATCTTTTATTTCTAAATGTGTTATCAATATTTGATTGTACCAGTTAAGAAGTATTGAAAATCTCTAGATGTGAATGCTGGTATAAATTTATGTGTAAAAAAGATACCTTCGACAATTCTACAGAAACAAAACTTCTTTGCTCAGTATAAAATATATTCTGTATTGCTTTACAATTAAGATAATGCTTCCAATTAAATAAGGAATTTATGGTGCTCGTCACAAAAACAGAGAAGTGAAAAGAAATGTCAGCATTCTTGCTCTATTATCTGGTGTTTCTATATAAAAATAAACATTCCTTCCTGTTCTGCTAGTAAGCTCAAGTGGACAAATAGCCTAATTAAAAAAAAAAAAAGAAAGAAACAAAAAGCTTCAAGAAAATCTATCTAAAAACATATCAAGGCACATTCTCAAAGCATAAGTAGGAACTCAGCCATACAAATCCTACTAAAATTAGTGGGAGCTACCTGTCAAAAGCACTGTGCATCATGCTGAATATGTCCTTCAGTGATAACAGTAGGGTTAAAACTTTTGGACATATGCATAAATATTTTATGTTTCATATTTTACAAGATAACAGTTGTGATTTATGCTCGGATGTGCTTTCAGAGGTATCTGTATGGCAGAAATACCTCAGAAAATATTGTACTCTCTGGAACACCTCAGAAAATATTGCACTCTCTGGTTATATAGTCCACTAAAATAGGGGTCTTTCAAGAAACTTTCATGATAACTCTGGCTCTTTAAAGCAGACTTTTCAAAATGGCACACAGTAAAGTCTTTCATTACAAAATATGTTTCAGTTTCATCTATATTACTTCAATACTTCATGTACTTCATCTACAGGTGCTAAATTACCTTTAAACTGGATTCTAAAAATATTACTTCTTCCTTATATAGGAATGATACAACTTCTCCAAAATGAAACAGAGAGAATCCTGATACTAAATACAGCAAAATAGAAAAAGGAATATATGAAGATTCTACTGTGAACCACAGCATGAAATCATGGAAATCTCAGGACTGAAGTGAGATTTCATTATCAACTCAAACAAAAAGACCCCATCTTATTAAAGAGATAAAAGCCAATATAGTTCATATGCATTTGATTAAAATAAATTGCAAGTGACTACAAGGGGAAAAGATATTTCATACACTGCTCTGAGCTATTTCTGCTGTTATGACAAACACCAAAGCTACATGTAAGTCTGTATTTATGTGAGCATCTGAACTCAGCCCTAGTGAGTTAAGAAGGAGATGGTAAACATATTGGGATTATTTGACAAAAGATGTTTTTCTGCTCATTTGGGTTGAACAAAACAGATAAAAAAGTGAGCCCTATATATAAAATCAATTTATAATTTGACAATTGATGTATCAAGTTCCTTAATTCTAAAAGCTCAACTAAGCTTCCAAAAACATTCCACTCAGAGACTTTAAATTCTGTGAAGTATATCAGGGATTTCAACTAGCATAAAATTAAAAAAACAAATATTGTTATCCTACTTCAAAGATACTAATCTCCACAAACTTTCTACTGGTAGAGGTCCAGATTGGACATCTAGAATTAGCGTGGGCAGCTAAGTACTCAAATTGAGATTGAGCACCACAGCATAAAAACAAATCAGAGTAACAAAATAAAACATGCAAACCCTGGGTTTCTAAATGCAGACTTATTGGGAAAAGCTATTTTAAAAACTTTCTAGTGTCTCTATATTTGTAAATAAAACAAACAATCTAGCTAGCATACTCAAGACTTAGGGAAAAAGTCCAGTAACAAACTGGAGACTTAGTATGGCAGTGGAGAATATTAATAGTGAGAACCCTCATCATTATTCTTCTGTAAATCATGAAGTTTAAATATAAGAGTATGAAAGTAAGAAAAGTTTTGTGACTTTTGACAATTATTAGTAAGAAAAAATGGTAACAATTGCCAAAAAAATCACAAAAGTTGACATGTTACCTGGCTATGACAAAGAGCACACAACTGACACCCAAGTAAGCCAGCAGAATATACATCCAGATATCAGGGGAGAGAGGATTCAGGAAGGAGAAGACGCCCGGGTTTGTACCATTGGGCTTGCGGTACAAAATACTTATTCCAAGAGTCATAAAGGGCTTGGAAAAGTCGATGACCTTCTCACGAACATAGGTAATTGCCAATGGTGCAACTGCAAGGTCAGCTTTCTGTTGACAGAAATACAAAAAGAGAAAAAGGCCATAAGTCAGAAGAAACAGGCTGAAGCAAACAAGATTATGCAAAACACAAACTTTGTTTGGAGGATGTTTGTTCTTGTACTAGGTTGCCTGAAATTTAAAACTCCTCTCTCTATAACTAAGAAAACAGATTTATTCTACTTCCTCTTTGCTAAACTGGCATTGCATTTAGAAAAAATTAAAAGCACTAGTACAGGGATACAAGTGAAGAAAAATATTGCATCTTGCAGAAAACATAAACATCTATTATCACATACTTTAAAACTTTATTTATTGTGCATTTCAACATATGTCTTCTCTTTGTCATTCCCTCACTGTGTTCTTTAGAAGCAAATGTATTTGTGAAGTAGATGTGAATATGTTAGTACAAGTGCAGGGAAAGGACCAGGAAGCAGTTTTTCATATTTTAGGATAAAAATGGTAGAAAATGAAGATCAGTTTAAAATTGAAAGTGCTACACCAGCAAGGTTGCTGAGGATGTTCTAACAAAGTACAGCTGTCCTTACTCATTTGTGGGAATCACTGCAAAACTTACAGACAGTTATTAATTAGTTGGCCTACATAAAATTAAATCATCAATTGAATGCATTTTGTCAATTAACATTTAGGTTTACTTATTATAAAAATAATTCATAGGAGAATAGTAATGGCCTATGCTATTCTTTTAATCAAAACTTAATGGAAATCAGAGTGACCAAAAATCTACAGAATCTACCTCTTAATCTCTGTTAAGAGCTGTTGAAATACTCCTGTGTATGTATGAATGTGTATATGTGTGTGTGCATACGCACATAAGAGGAAAGTTCAGAGTGAGAAAGTTTACAGGACAAGACCTGGAAAGCTGTAAAATAAGAATTCTTTATAAACCATACCAAAATATAGGTATGTAATGAGAAATGAAATGGTATAGCTACCATGGAGTACTGTTACCCAAGTAATATATACTAGTATAGCTGCAAATGATACCATTTTCAGAATGCCTGTTTTAAGATAGAGAGATGTGATTCCAAATAAAATAAATTCACACACTTATGTACTTTTTGATCATTTGATATTGTGTATACTGTGTAACACTCAAACTTCCATGCAGTGTAGCATTTCAGTGTTCCTTTTTATTTTTATTTTCTTACCTAACACAGTTCTTCTATGGTCTACTCTTGCTATGAATATTTATATGATTAGATCTACAGTAGTCAGTTGCAATGTGAAACTTTGTTGACACTGTTCATTTTATTTGGTAAGGGTTTACTGGTCAAAAAAATTACATGCATTTCATTTCCATTGGTATTAAGAACTTATAGATATTAATCAAAACAGCAAGGCTTAATTCCACAGTGGATGACTTTTTATAGATTGCATATTATTGATGATATTCCAGCTGATGTAGAAAGAAAATGGTAAAGTAAGAAACTAAAACTAATTTGAATTAAAAGTTATAGGTCATCACGAAGAAGTTTAAAAAACATAACAACCCAATATTAGTTTGTGAGGCAAGTAGCAGACCTTAAACAAAGAGTCTGAAGGCAACTGACTAGAAATTGTTAGAAGAGGCAGCTTCCCAAAGACAGATGAATTAGACCTTTTGGAAGGCTATTGGTGGATCTGAATGTTGGTCTTATTATATTAACAGAACCTTAATGAATAACAAATAATTTATTTAATAAATACCATGGAGAATCCAACCCTTCATCATTAGATGGAAACAAAAACACATGCAAATGAATATAGGTTGTAACTATCTCTATTGGAGCCAAGTTGCAGATGAAATTAGAAAAATAACTGATCAAGAACTAATATGTTATATATGACAGAATAGAACAGATATCTGAACCTGGGAGGACAGATATAAAATTTATGTACATAACTTGACATCTGGAGTCTTTAATAACTGAGGAAATGACTAACTTAAAAATGTAATGCTACCACACACAACTTTTGTTAATATCATTTATCTCAAATCATTAATTCTCCTGGAAATTCTTTCATTTTGAAAAGAGCACTATTGCTAAGTATGAGAAAGCAGGGGCCAAGTTTCTAGAAGTGCAGTACCAGTTTCTCCTATGCTCAGCTATAGTGAAGATATACAAGGAAGAGAATCATCTTTAGTTTACTTCTAGCCACAAATAGGGGAGGAATAGTGTAAAATCAGTATTTTATCAGCCGACATTTAACAACATTAACAAATTAGTCTATCCTAACAAGGCTTTTTGATAAGTTCCATTACAAAGAATATTTGTCTCACTTGGCAGTGAACAATTATTCCATTTTTTGTTATGAAGGTATACATGCTTCTATTCTTAAAATGAATTAAAGGTATATCTATCTGAAAACACAATTCATAATAGCACTTAACTCTTTCTTGAGATGAAAAAAATTTTTATAACAGCATCCAAGGATTGGTGAGGTAAGCTAGTTGCCACAAAGAAAAATTCTGCACCAACGAAAGATTACAATAGTGATTAGAAACAGTCTGATGACATTCCAATGCAAGGCATGGTCCTGAGCCAAATGGAGTTGTACAGCCTAGTCTATGATATGCTAGAGGACTGCATTCCCTCACTGTGTTCTTTAGATAATGAGATGCAGTTGTGCATCTTCTCCCTGCCTGTCCCACGCCACCCCTCGGGAACTCAGGAGCTCCTGATAAATCTGGACCAAACCAGCTGAGCAATGAAGCACCCCCTTGATCATAAGAGTAAGGCAGTAAATCATCCCTTGAAAGAACCAGAAGCTCATCCATGATACAGGTAGGAATAACCCTGACCATAACACCTACCTGACCAAGGTGGAGACAAGGGATAAACATTCACACATGTATAAAGCTTCTCTGTCCTGCTACCATGTGCAGTTGTAGGATGCTCATTCACCAACATCCCAAGGTAACCTTGATTTATTTCTGATACAGAGGTGCCTAAGGTAGGCTGAAGTCATCCTCTTTTGCTTCTTCCCTTACATTTTACTTCCAAGCAGTTTGTTCAGTGACTGTTTTACATCAAGTAGTATTCAAAGAGAAAAAGGGAGGACATTTTTCTTCATTTCTACAGGGCTGTAATTTGGCACATAACCTCTCAAAAGAGACTTTAAAATCGTACTGAGTTCAATCTGTGCTTGCAGATACAACTAATTTCAGCAAGAAATCTACACTTTAATGCTGAGTAGTGTATGGCCATAGCATGCACAGAAATTTGGTATTTGCAGAAATTGGTGCTTTTTCTGTGAAAATTAGCTCTATAAAACCTGGAGAAACAATCACAATAATTTTGGGGGAAACAGAATTTTTAAAGGATTTCATAGCTTCTACTAGTAACACCAGGGAAGGTAAAACAAACACCAGTTGAATTTTCTATTGTTGACAATTTTATGAAATGCTTTTTTCTCACCTATTTTGGTCAAAAGAATAAAGAATTTAAATACAATCTAGACACAGAAACAATAAAATGGCTAATAGCTATTTTTAATTAGACACTACAATAATGCAATATTTCACCAAAATATCTGAGTATTTCAGACAATGTGAATGGAGTCTTCTGGCAAGAATTTTGCTCCTAACATTTTTCATTGATTTAGCAACCATTAATGTTTATACTAAAAATGCAAAGGGAATCACACACTATTGGTTCTCAGTTGTTTATTCAGTCAATCAGTACAATCATATTGTAATTGTATAATATACGCAAAACTACACATATACTGAAAAGACATTTAAGTAACTTTACTTCTCTACAGGCAGCAATGCACTTATTACCTGCAATTATTCTTGAAAATAAAGGAATTTGCCTTTTTTTAAAAGAAAAACTTCATAAAGCTTTTGTTTAATCTGCTATGTTTCCTCAGCCTAAAACCTTCAGTCAATATGTAAATTTCTTCAGGTCAAATTTTTGAGACCGTTGAATTTCAGTTACATTCCCTTTGGACAAAATGCATCCTCAAGATAAAAGAGGAAGGTTAAAGCACAGCTTCAATTCTTTAAACCTGTCTGACACACTCCTAATGCACAGAGACCTTATGCATTATTCTTGTTCACAGAAGTGCATTTCCCGGCCACTGATTTGAAAAGATAAGATCTGTAATTTGCTTTTAAGCTTACAGTCTATCCTAAACTGCCTTGTTCATGCTGCTACATTATAGAAAATTTTATACCCCACAAGAAATTTTTAGTCTTATCACAAGATCTTCATTTCCTTTGAAACCACTAGGAACTTATTAGGGCTTTATCGCTATTTTTATTATAACTAGCCACTTAAATTACTTTGACAGAAATTGTTCCTCTACTGCCTTTTACAGGATCATAGTAGAATTCAAGTGGGGAGAGATCAGGAGGTGTCTAGTGCAATTTTCTGTTCAAAACATCTACATGGATGAGACAGTTTTCTTTTGCACTTTACCCAGTCAGTGTTGAAAAACTCCAAGGAAGGTGACTACATGACATTTCTAGATAAGCTGGTCCCCCACTGCTTGTCTATCCACAGACAAGCAGTGTTTCTACAGACAAGCAGTGGAGCAGGCTGCTCAGAGAGCTTATGCAATTTCCACCCTTGGAGGTTTTCAGTTTATGCTTGTTGCCTTTGGTCTTCCTGCCAGGCTCTTTTCTGTGAAAAGCCCAGATGGAGCTTCTTGATAACCTCCTCACAGGTCCTGGAAAGCTGTTACTAGAAATTATTACCTTTGCCAAATTTGAGTAACATACCATAAGGTAAAAAAAAAAAAAAATCCAGATTTGATAGCTGAATTTGTCATAACTTCCTATTTTTGGTATCCTGATTGGTATAATTTAAACTTAATTGCTAATAATATCCCTTATAGATGGAACAGTAGCACTTGCTACTTTATTAACATAATAAAGTACTTCAACATAAGAAAGTGACATATGAAGACAGTTTCACTAGATACTGGCTCACCTAACACATATGTTTGTAGCTGCTGAGATGCTTCTCAGTATTTGTTCAGCAACCAACAAGAAGTCACTGGAAGACAGGTGGTTTACTCAAATTCATTTCATTGACAGTAATATTACACAGTGATTTCATTTCTTTAGAATCTCTTGTGTCAGCATGGTTAATTCTTTTCTTGGCAAAGTCTTGAACAGCAGTGGTAACTAATGGTTTTTTCATCTGCTCTCCTTTTAGAGAGGATCCCGATCCAGAAATCAACAGGATCACTTACCTAGAGGCAGATTTTTTTTTAAAGGCAAAAGGTTTTGTAGAGGAAATTTGCATTCTGTCCGCTACCAGAAAAACAGCTTTTGATATGAATTCAACTAGACTAAAATGGAATGTATGGAATGCATGAAATCTTTCCTCCAGTGACTTAAACAGGATAAAGCATATGTTTTGATCAACATAGTGTTATCTAGAACTGACTTTTGGTATTGTTTTCTGTTTGCTCCTTTGTTATTACATGAATGTTTAGAAGAATGATAGTACTAAACCAGCAGGAGCTCTCTAATTAGTTAATTTACATTATTTCCTCTTATTCAGGGTTACGCTAGTCAATTCTCATTTGCCTATGCCAGTATGGATAAGATTTAAGAGCTGAATAGATGTAATATGAGTACTCATTAAAAACAGATATAGTTTTTGTCTGTTGATTTATAATACACTTTCACTGAAGTATTTTGAGCCAACTTCAGTCTAGTCAACAGGTAAGCAAATTGTATGTAAAAGAAGTAGAGACAGTAGACCATGAAACTATATGTAGCAGGAACTCGGGTGACTATTCATTTCAACAGTAAAAAAAAGCTTTCATCACTTAATTTCAGGAATTTTGTACAAAGGTTTCTTCTAATTGTTAGAAGAGCAGGATTCACATACCCCCAGAAAGAAGAAATTGTCAAAGAAATTTACAAGACTGTGATACTGTGGCTCAGAATTCAGGAAAGGGAGACTCCCCCATTAAGAAAATAAAATAAAATTAGAATAGTTACAATAAAATGTTTCAGTTCTTCTTTGCTGTTTTACACACTCTTTCTAATGTTGTATTTATGTACTAGAGATATTTAACAAACATTAAAATTACTAGACATCATGCTGATACACACCTTCTTGAAACAAAGTACACAGGTAATGTTGATTCCTTTTGTGTAGAAAAGATTTTTGTTGTTATACTTCCCAGATTTACTGCAACTTCCTGGAAGTATCAGGTTTTTTCCCAGTTGCTAACCAGCTTTCACCTAGAATTTCAGTTACTGCACTCAGGGCAGAAAAATTCCTAGGTTTTTTACTTTTGACATAATTTCTGTTCTCAAATGGATGGGATTTTATCAAATTGTTTTAGTGAACTCATTTAATCACACAATAAATTTTAACTTGTGTCAAATTTGACTTAATCTCATTTTTCTGTATTACTTTGTCATCTGCAATTTTTCACAATGGAATCAGATAACATTTTTGCATATCATTTGGATGGAAGTAGATCACTGAAGAATATGCCACCTCTTATTGATTAACAATACTCAATTAACAATTTTTGAAAGCTATAGTTTCATCAGTTTAATTAATTAATGAAGTAAAAATTATTAATATGAACAAAATCAACCTCCTGGAATTCTCAATTAATCATTAGATTCCAAGGTCTTAGACTTAACTAAAATTGATCATTACTATAAACAATAACAAAAAAGGTCCTTTTAGAAATAGAAATCAAATAAATAAAATAAAAAATAGAATTAACATGATTTTCTTCCTAAGACACACATAATCGATTTCATTTCATGTATTTTGGACTTATGTAGGGCTGCACCCACTGTCTTTTTCTAACTATATTTGCTATTTGTATAATTTTCTTAAACAACTGAGTTATTTTCAGTGCCCTGAGAATGATAGTACTAAACCAGCAGGAACTCTCTAATTAAACTTTGTTTTTCTGGATAGAAAAATAATTGAGCTATTTCAAATATCATGTGCAGCATTCAGCCCTGTCACTCCCATGTCTTATGATCTTCAATCTAGGTTGAAAGCAATCCTTCTGGCCCTCAAAAGGTCTATTGAAATATTGTAAATTTTCCTAATTTCAAATTATAAAAGCAAAAAACTATGGGAAGATCCACACTTATATTATTGGTAAAGTGTTATAACAAAGACAAGACTGTTCAGTTAAGAAAAGTGGCCACAGAAACATCTTTGCTCTTTCCTGAAGTAATCGTGTTGCCCTGAGAATAACAGATCAGACTTGATACTTTGCAGTTCCCCAAACAGTATGGATGATGTGTTTCAGTCATCATTCCCAGAGACACATCTCCCACAAGCACACCCTGAAACTCTTCTACCAAAATGGTATTTCCATGAAAATTGACATACTCAAGGTTTCCACAGCCCCTCCTCCCTATCTTTCATGAGATATGTTGAAATTCTTTGGAGATGATAAAAGATAAATTGCAGAATTATTAATAATCCCTAATAAAAGGGATAAGCCGCAATGGAAATTAACTCTGCTATTAGAGAATTCTATTTTTCTCATGTACTTCACTTCAGCAGGCATACACATAGAAACAAAAATCCCAATGTTATTTTCTACCATTCTTCACTATCATTATACCACCAAAAGTAAAAGATCAGGTAAAGGTATGAGGATATGAAAAATGTAATACTATCATGAATACAGCCCTAACCCTGGATCCAATCAATTCCTAATCATTACTGTAAGCATAGATGATGCTGGAGCTAAAGTATTATTGTTTGGAGTTTAATTTGAAAAACTTAATGCCACTTCCTTGATTGGCTATGATTCACTTTGCTGGCAGCATGGTGAAAGTTAATTACAACTATTTGCTGTACAATATTTCTCTGTAATTGAAAACTAATCATTATATAAACCCAAGTGCATTAGCAAGGGGTGTCTATAATACCCTAACTGTAAAAAAATACATAGTCATATCGTAGCTAAACAAACAAGAAAACAATATTCACTTACTTTTAGTGTCAAGAATTTCAAATAAACCACCCCTGGAGTACAGATCTCCAGAAAAAATATCCATATGTCTCAGAGCACTTTGAAGAAGTACTGCCAAAGTCCCCTGCCACCTTTGGTGTCAAATCACTGAGAATGTAGTAAAAATTTTTCATCCAGTTTCTTTAGGAAGCATAGAACACGATTAGCTCAAAAAATAATGAATTAACATTTATAACCCTTTCGGAAAAATTTTAATACTTTGTTACTCTCTATGCCTTACTGCATTATTGGAAATTTTGCTGGGCCTTTCTTTATTAAATGCAGACTGTCTGGAAATTCCTTGTTCTTTGGAAAACAAATTGCTCACTTAAAACTGCTGTTATATTGGAAAGTGCATCTTCATCTGTTCTGTACTTGAAATCAGTAACAATTTAATAGGGAATTCATATATGCACATATGTATTCCTTACTGAATTAATACATAGTTTTGAAAACTAGGTCTGAACTTCTGGATTAGTATTTCTTTGGCATATTAGATTACTGACTTTTTTTTTTTTTTTCCATTTCCCTGGGAGTTTTTGTGGATTTATGCATCTCTACCTGAAGTTTACTTTCTGCATACCTTTTGCTGAGTTAGGATCTGTTTGGACATTTTTCCATGGAATATCATATATAACCTTTATTAGAGAGTGACAAAGTAGCCATGAAAATTGTCGACTTGTGAGCATAGAGATGGATGCTTAGCTCTTGGTTTGAAATGAGATTGTCTTGTCATGTAGAAGACCATCTCTTTGATCCTTTACTTTAAACAAACAAATAAACAAAAAGAAACAGAAGGTGCATAGTATGGCATATCTGAGTGAATTACATTGATAAATTCAGACATGAGAAATATTTGAAGAGGGGTTTTGTGAGTCTATGGATATATGCAGTTCACTTTAAGTTAAAAACAGGATCTCAAGCAACAGATGAGATACAACTAGTTGCTTGTCAGGGACGAACTGGTGCTTATTCAGCTTGAGACAAATTACTTTGGAAATAAAAGGTCAGAGCACTTGAAGTTGTGGATTAATGAATTAGCCATTAGACTGAAAAGCACTAAAAGGACAAGTGATATTTTCTGGCATATTACAAATTATCATAAGAAATTATCCTATGACCCCAGGACATGTTTCACACAGAAATGAAATGAGGAAAGAAAACATGCAAACAATAAAAACTGGAAGCCAATATGAATAATTAAAACAGCAAAAACACATATGAAAGGTATGTTAAAGGCACTTAACAGTTAAATAGTCATGGGTGCTAAATCATAATACAGAATAACTGGAAGAAGTTGGAATATATTTTTAAATATTGAATAATGCAGATTAGTAGCTTTATTTAAAAAGACAGTTGTGCCTGACTTCCAACATAGATTAATAAATGTACCTAATAATGATTACTGGAAATTCAGAGAAGAGACCTTCATCATAGAATAGTAATGCTTAATCTGCAAGGTAAATAAATAAATACCTAAATAAATAAATAAGGATAAAAATGCATTCATAAGAGATGGCTTTCAAATAGCTAAACAGAAAAATGGGGAAAGAGATAAATTATAAATAAAACATGAAAAAGCTGAAAATACAAACCAAGAAGGAAAATAAAACTGAAACAAAACAGTAGCATTTATTTTGTTATACTTTTTTTCTTACAGAGAGAACGCGAAAAAGTGAATTGTGTCTTATTTTTTAAGAGAAGTAGTAAAAATAAAATAAAATGCTGAGATACTAGAAATACAACAGTAAAACAGGGTTAATGGAAATCAGTAGTCATTCAGCTTACCATCTATGTATATTTACCAGAGTTGCTGGTTCAAGCATCAATAGCTGAACTGCAGACTTGCCAAAACACTATGTTATTTATGGTCTATTAACCCTCAAAGCATCAGAGATAATTTTTTTTTATATATAGAAAACCTTTAACATGAGTGAAATTTTCATCATTTGACACCTGAGATGCAGTTGCAGATTCTAGTTCCACTAAGAAAATGGGGAAGCCATGAATGTGACATGGTGCTTTAAAGAGCACTGATAGTCAACCAGTGTTACTGCTGAGCCAGTTTAATAATGATGAAAAGAGAAATATTGTCCTTCCTTCCTTCCTTCCTTCCTTCCTTCCTTCCTTCCTTCCTTCCTTCCTTCCTTCCTTCCTTCCTCTAAAGATTCTCTAACTGCCTATTGCCATCAAATCTTCTGAGATTTTCACTAATAAAAGAGTCATGGCTAAATTATCCTCCTTTGTACTGAAAATCTCAACTGTCAGACCTTTTCCATGAAAATTACAAGAACAAAGAGGGGAGAGATGTTCTGTAGCCTTTCCTTGTGAGTTTCTACATGGGAGGGTTTCCTGTAAGTATGAAGGAAAGAGGTAGACTCCAAACAATATGATGAAATGACATTTGAAATGGAAGAATGTGGAAAAAACAAGGTGGAAGAAAGTAAAATTTCACTGGCTCAAAAAGGAAGGAACCAAACATCTACACAATCAGTTACCAGAAGGTGTTTTTTTTGACTTCTACGCAATAACACAAAGAGTTTGGCTACAGGTGTTCAAGATCATAAAGATCTTAATTTAAAATAAGAGAAAGAAACCAATGGGTTACTGGAGGAAAAATCACTAAAAGTATTTAAACCATCTATTCTGTTATTAAAAGAATAAAAAGCTACTACTATTATTTTTCAAAATGTATTTGATGTGTATTTATTTTGAAAAATTGATATTGATTATGAAAAATTCAAAATATAGTGAAGTAAAAAACATTATGTCTAAAGTTAACTCAAGCTCAAAAGTTCTTTCTAAATGTTCAACTGTGTAAAATTCCTCCAAGCTGAAATTCCATCGTATTCTTAGAGACAAAGAAAATTCCAATTTAATCCTCACATATGATCAAAGATCATTATCTAAAAATTTGACCTTTTCTGTAATTATTTATGAATTAAAAAAAAAACCTGTAAGGCCTGAAGTGTACTCTTAATGCATAAGCTTTGTGCTGTAGAAGAATCATTCAAAGAACCCCTCAAAAATTGTTATTTTTAATCATGTATATATAATAACAAATTATTTCCCAGTGGATTTTTCATTTATAGCCTTGTCAGAGTATAAAACAGTAATTTTTTCCTGTTTTGGAACCCAATGTTAAGAATTTTTTCAAGTACTTTTGGATCTGTAAAGTAGGATGTCAAATTTTCTACAAATAAAATTATATATTTTCATTCTGTCTGTGCTAGCTATATTGGAATATAACTTGCATGCTTAACCTATATGTCACATGCAATATAAGACAGTGACATGACAACTTTTAGTACTTAAGAACAACCTGAAATTCTCCAGAATTTATGATTCAGTTCAAAACCCCTTCAATAAATCTGTCCTTTCATAAGGTTTTTGAACCAAAGGCAGCAAGAAAGAATACTTTTTTATGAAGAATTCATCCATAAAGAATGGAGATAACTGGAACTTAGCTCCTCCTCCCTTAAAAATGTAGCAGTCATATCTTGAACTAACCTGAGAAGCGGATAAAATACTCAATGAAAAATTGTGGGAAAGAAATCAGAGCATTTAAGTGGAAAAATTCAATTCAAAATTTATTCATAGGAAATGTCATCTGGATTTGCTGTCCTAGCTAATATTTGTCTTACATTTGCAACTCCTGAGACCAGTGTGTTTTTTCCAACAAGAATTCATTGTCAGTTGCCAAAGGGAAGGAATCACTATATAATTTTCACTGACAGCATTTACCACAAATTCAAAAAGAAACTACTTATTGCTTGGAGACTGATATAGAATGCAGGTGTGAACTCTAAATAAAACAGTCAAGGAAAGAAACATAAGCAAACTATGGAAAAGCAGATTGAACACAAACAGAGCCTGATGTAAACGCTTCAGACTCTGCTCATACTATAAAATTTAAATCCTGAGACTGACATCATATGCTAAGTTCAACTCAGATAGCATTATCTTTATTTTATTTAGAATTTCAAGCCCCAGCAATTATGCAAAGTGACTAAACGCTGAATTAAACAGTTTATTTAAATCTTAGATTTATTTAGTACTTTTAATCTTTATATAAATGGTTCATTTTCCTGTCTATGCACATAATATACCAAAATTATCCATTTAATTTATTCTTGGATTATGCATTTTACATGATACCCTTGAAAACATATATACTACAGCATGGTGACCTTTCTCTCTGAACTTAACTGACAGATAAAACAAAAAAAAACAAAAAAAAATTCTAAAAACATCTTTCAAAAGATTTAACTGCTACGGCTAAGAACCATCTTTATTGTGTAGTCTATTTTAATTAGAAACTCTAGTTGAAAAATATAGAATCATTTCATCTTTCAAAAATAAACAAATTGAGTTTATTAAATTACTTTATAGGAAAGAAAACCTTTACAACAATTTAAAAATATTCTCTAGGGGGAAAAAAAAAGACTGGAAAGCTAATGGAGCATGTGAAGTACCGACCATATGGAAGCACCCAATGTGGTAACTGCCTGTCTGGAGTCCTTCACTAAATTCTTTTGCCTCACTTTTGAGGTCTGAAGTGTTGCTTGCTAGTAAAATGCAACTAATTTTACTAATAACATGGATGTAAATAAAGGGCACAGATGTATAAATAAATTACATATATTCAAATAGATTGCATGCATTCAAATAGATTATAAAGTAAGAATTGATAAAAAGACAAAAAATTAAAGCAAAAATTTTTTAATTTAGAGAGACTAGTAAAAATTATGGTCCAGATTAGGAAGTTGGACTACATTTTCCATGTGTACTAACACAGTCTCTAAATGTTTCTGACTCCTAAGTAAAAATCATTTGAATAGAACAAAAAGAAATAAATAAAAATAAATTTTAATCTGTGTTTAGTTGTATATAATTTATGGGGAAAAGACTACTTGTTTCATTCTGTGTTATGAAGAGGAAAGATGGGGAAAGCTACTGTTTCTGACACTTTATTTCTGCAACTTGTTCAAATGCTTTTTTTTTTCAAGATTATCTTAGTGTAAAGCTTTGGAGGCCATACTAGAGTTTTCTTAAGAATGCTTTAAGGCTGAATAATAAGAGGTGGATGAAACTGTGATTTATATTTGATTATGAACAAATACTTCCACAATATCTACCTCAATCATGGAACATTAGTTCCAGATGAGGATGTTACCTAACAAGCATCAAATCTAATAGTTTAACAGGCCTTTGCACTTATTCATGTGTAAAAATGCACATTTATAGCGATGGACAGAGAGTCCAGCTAAATAAATTTGCTTTCTATGTGTGTGTACTAGGTATTATAAATACACACATTTAAAGATAACATAACCATAATACTCCCACGCATTCTTCTTAAATGTGTGAAGCCAGGCATAATCAACATCTGTTGCAACACCAATTCCAGATTACCATTTACTAGAAAAGCATGAAGCACAACCTTCCTAGTAAATATGAATAATTTGATTAGCACATCTTTCATCCCATCTGCTGAAATCTTAAAGCAAATTGAAACAAGATCAGTAAATATTGTTTCAAGTGATTCATGCAGCTTTTGCCATCATTAAGAGGTTCCACTTGAATTAACTACAGTCTTCTATCTATTTTAAATGTCAGTGATGTGCAGAATATGTTTCATCTCAATCTTTGACCTCATGTCTATAGAGCAAATGCTATCAAGCAACTCACCCAAATAAGTGCAGAAAGGAGCAATGACATAATTTTTAAATTTATCAAAATTTTTCTAAGAGACAGAATTCAACTGGCATGACCAACTGAGAAAGCATATTTTGAAGAACCTGAAGTAATACCTCCCCTAATCACTTACAGTCAATTCTAATGATATCTGGTGTGACATTGTTTTGTTCCATCAGCATATGTTGACACTTTTGTCTTACTTCCTGTGCTTTATTGTAAAAATTTCAAGAAAGATGAAAATATCAAATTATATGTGTGCTTACACTATACACAGAGAAATTTCTCTAAGACAAAAATCTCAGATTCACGATCAGAAAAGGAGACCTCACTTGTATTGCTGTAGCAAATTTTGTTATAAACAATAATTTTGTTATAAAACTTCTTACATATGTTCTCAGAAATAAATTCTGAGTACTATTTATTTCATATTTTGACTTAGACATATGCTATGGAAAAGCGAGACCAAAAAAACCACTGCCTATGGGCAAAACAGAGATGCTTTATTTTACAAATTCTACACTAAAGAAATAATTAATACCCATCTACTTGCATCAATTCTTAAAACATCTGCATCTTGAAAACAGTAGTATTCAAACAGAATTATCATAAAAGTTTTACAATTTTTATAGAAAGGTTTGAAATCTAAATTTATATTTAATATATAAATTAAATATAATTTAATATATAAATTAAATATATAAATTTATATTTAATATATAAATTAAAATATAAGCATATTTAAAAGCTTGTAAAACTTGACTTACATGATCAATTAATTCACGAACCATTCCATTCCACTGTCCGCTGGCATCTTCTTGGGCTCCATACTTTCCATCTTCCACCAGTCTAATCTCATAGGAAAATCCAAGGATAGTAGACAGCTCCCTGAGGAGGTCAATGCAATAACCTTCAAAACGATCATTTCCATACAAGGGTTTGTCAGACTTCTTGAACATAACATATGGCTCTTCCTGTAAGAATTAAGACAGAATGGATAATGAGTGCCCCCACACCTTTCTTCTCATTTTAGCCTAAAGTAGTAGACACTCATGTGCTTACATATGCATACACTCATGACATCACTCCCTGTAAAACAAAATAATGTGAAAACCAGAAACCTTTTGGCTTTGTCTGTGTATGTCTGATGTCTTCATATATTTTCAAAGATTCACTTTGTCTTTTTTTTTTTTGGGAAAAAATACACTCTCAACACGTCTTCAAGGAATGCATATACACACTAAATTTAAGTGTGTTCCCTAACTATTTGCATTATACAGTAATATAAAATGTATTGTTTGGATGGACAACATAAGCCTTTTAAAATGCAGAAACAACGTGCTTTGGCAACTGAAAAAAATTCATTAAAACTCCAAACATTGATGAAATATTTTAGATATTAGATTTTACACTTTCATTTATACAAGTATTTAAACTGTTTTCTCAATGCTTTGTTAGGCAAAGCATAAAAAACCCACATGGGAAGGAAAAAGTCAGTGAAAGCACCTACTTCTCTGTTGCCTCAAGTTATAGGCTACTATTTACAAGACTGAAGCAAAACCTGAGAACATTTACACAAAAAGTAAGTTCTATAATAGGCATTCCATGAAAAATGAATTAAATTTCTTTAAGCATTTATCTTCTAATGTTTAAACCAAATTACAATGTAATATTTTTTTGCATTAATTGATGCACAGACAGCAAACAAATTAAAATGATTGGCAGAAAAACCATAATTATAGGAAGAAAATTTACATTTTGCAAAACAGTATTTTTATATCTGTTTCTCAGTACAGTGTGACCTTTCTCAAGTAGAAAATTAAAGGGAAAATTACAAAGAACAATTGGTAATTTTCCACTGCAATATGGAACCAATATTCAAGCTGTGTTTGTTAGGTTAAATATGCAACTCGGTCTTTGCTCATTTTTGGGAGAGATTCTTTTCATTTTTTATAATTAAAAAGGAAAAAAAATCAAGTAAGGTAAGACAAATAATAGTATATTCAATCATTGCACCAAACACAAGACTCAGTGAACATTCAGATAAACTCTCCAGGACAACTTAAGAAAATTCTTACAGTCCTAAATCCCCACGTCAGCACTCAGTGGGGTTAAAGGCACCTGATTCCACAGGCGCCTGACTGCTTTAATAAATCAACACTCCTAATGTCATCTTCTGCCTTGAGTTTTCCCATGATTTAAATGTTATATCCACATATAACTGGAATTTTAGTACATAAGATTTTACCCAAAGAAATGAAAAGGAGAATGCAGGGAAGAATCTTGTTCTTAAAAGAGCTGCTATAAACTCCTATTGAAATAAGTAAGGTTACAGCCATATTTTCAGAAAGTACATCACAGATCTTTATACAATTAGCAAAGAACAAACATGAAATAAATTGTCCAGCCAAACTACTAGGATGTTTTGACAGAAATTTCTCAAAAAACAGGTAAACAAATGACTCCAGAAGAGCTCTTCAAGATGTAGTACTGACAAGAACAAAGACCTAACAGAAAACGTGAAAGTTGAAAACAGTTTAAATGACAAGGATCACCGAATAATTCTTGAGAAACAGAGATGGTATCAGAGCAAAACCTATGTGTGAAAATAGTTGTTAATAAACTTGGGAAGTTTATATTAAATATCTCAAAGAAAATAACTGTAAGAAAAACAATTTTTCAGGTGAAATTACAATTCCTTAAAGAAATCACACGCCTGGGCAGGCAGAAGCTATGCTATGACAAAACGTAGTGTGCTCTTTATTTCTGGGGTAGCAGCAATTTTCTTCACATTAACTAGTATGGTTTGGATTTGTGCTCAAATCAGGGTTATAACAGAGGAATATTTTCATTACTGCTGAGCTAGTGCTTACACAGTGTCACGGCCTGTTGTGTAGGCATGAAGGAATTCCAATGTAGCTTGGAATGCTCATACACACAGATCCAAGACATTTGCTCTCAGAGTTGTTCAGATATCTACAGCCTTACACATCCCCCGATGTCTGGAATCCTGGCAAAATTCTTGACAACATTTTTGTCTCTGTCTCCCATTCCAAGCAATCCTGAGTTATCTGGGACAGAATTTAAATATGTGCAATATCAGGGAGGACATATATTTGTCAATTTATGCTTTTAATTCTCCTTTACTTAATAATCACAGCAGGATTTTCTTCATTGAGCAATTCAGGTCATTGATAAATTCCTACATATTTTTCTATCAGATCACTATAGAAATCCTCAGACATTTTATCTGTTCTGCTGGTGCTTTTTTAAATTTTGATAAGGAAAAATAAAAAATTCTTACAACACTTTCTGGAATTCTTAGCTCCAACTCCAAATCATTTATAGTCTTTACTCTGGCCAACTTGGATAAGGCCTACAATAGTATCTGTACAAATGATTTTTAATTTCTATTCAATGATTTTTAATTTCTGCTGAGAAGACTGATCAATAAGTTATTAATACTCTCTTAATGCTCTTCCTATCCTACATTAAGTAATTTCTTACTGCTACTTTTTCTTATAGTCTTCTACTACACAAAGAATTAGGGGTTTTTTCTCTTCAGACCTTTTACTTGCTATGTAAAGTGATTTCTGATGCAACTTGAGCAGGGTTGGTGTTGGCAGCTTCATCTGTAATAGCTCTTATTAATCCCAATGTTTTCTCTAATTTGCTTTTTCCTCGAGTAATAAACATTCTAAATACTGAGCATGGCATTCAGGTATCCTGAACAAGTGCATGCAAAGGATTCTACATGCTTCATTTGCTCAAGCTTTAAACTTGTAGAATGGGCTACCATAAAACTGGTTGCTAAACCCACTCTCAGGAAAGTCTCTATTCATTAAATGTACAATCACCATTGCTTCTTGGTGGATTATCATTTCCACCAAAATCGTTCACTAGGACAATTGTCATTGATTAGGTAGGCAGAGTTTTTAAACTGACTGATATGTAGATTGGCAGCTGGTTTATATTTACTTTAACATTGTTCACAATTTCTTTTCTTCCTTCAGTTCCTGAAAACATGACCCTTAAAAATTCCTAGACCACATCACAAAACCAGTCCTCGAAATCTTCCAAACAGCTTCAGTTGAAATTCAGTCTTTCAACGGGACACATCTCCCCAGGAAATCAGGGGAACAGCTTCCATTAGCGCTTTTATTATTGCTTGGAATGACATGAGTAGCTTGGAAACAAAAGTCAGTGATTAAACTCTGACTGTAGACTCCAGAATGAATCCTGAGGAAGACAAAATGTTTCCAGGAAACATTGGTACTCTAAATTAACAACAGGTTACAAATTTTGTAACAGCTTGTTACAAAATTTTAAGATCAAAGTCATCATTTGATGTCTCATTAGACTAAAATATCTTTGGTGAAGAGGGATGCAGAAGAGCCCCATCCCAAGCCAGATAAGCACTCCAAGTGAGAGTGCAAATAAAATTGTAAATGCAACAAATCCTTTTTCTGAGAAAATTTACTGAAAAGTAAACTTAGCTAAAATACTGCAAATAAAGGTATGGCTGCAAGGAACAGTGGAATCACAGGTAGATTAAAAATCATATCAGCAAATAGAAGATAAATATTTGAAAATTAATTGACTTTGTAACTTTACAGTCTGGTTTTAGTTTTAAAAATGTACAGCTAATGCTTGAATAAAAGCACACATTCTAAAAAACAATTTTCTTCAACTTCCTCTTTTTCTTTTCAGATTTGAATAATAAATATTTACTTGAATTATTCCTGTGAGTTATATTGCATTTCAACTACAAAGATATTACTAGAAATTCCAACAAATTTTACATTTCAAGTTCTTTAATTTGTTATTAATATTAATCAAACATATTTTTTTCCTTCATAATTTCAACACGGAATAGCATATTTTTTAAAGAATCTAAAATTTATTACTGCCAGTATTGATAAAAGAAAAATAAAGCAAAATAAAATTAATAAATCAACAAAAGGAAAGTGGAAGGCCTGATGATGAAAAGAGGAGAACCATTTGAAAATTTGCCACTGTTAGAACAGAGATTTTGATGATTAGCTTCTGCTCACCAGAAGGTTGGATACTGGAGTGTTAAAAGACTGCCACATTTTCTTAACATTTATATCAGATAGAAGGAATACACAATAGGTTTTCACAATAGGCAGTCAAAATTCTAGTGGGAGAGGTGAAGCAACTAGTTACTATCAATCTAAACAATTGATGGGTGATCCACCTTTATAAAGATAGCAAGTAAATTTATTCTTTTAATTTTAATATTCTTTTAATATTAATTTAAAATTTGGCCACTGAAAATTCATACTTGGAGAAAAGGGAGAGAAATTATGCACTACCCATTTGATAAAGCAGTATATATCAATAAAATACAATGTGGGAATACTATACTTTGAATCAAGTAAAATTGTTTAAAAAATTTTATAAGTATTCCTTCTAGTTCCTTCTAATTCTATTCCTTGAATTTGAATTCCTAATTCAAACCATTTTTTTTAAGGGAAGTACAATAAAAAAGGTAATCTCACTTTTCAAATGCGAAGTAACAAAAACTACTAAATTGAGAACATCACACACCTTTCATAACTTTCACACATTCCTTGGAAAAATTAAACTTGACAACTGTGAGCTTTTCTAAGCTTTGATGTAAGCAGATACAGAAAAGTACATAAAAGCTACACAGGAAAGGAAACAAGCATTTATTTTAGCAGAACAGGGCATATGAACCAGTATGATAATATGTACAGGCTGGTATGAAATTAGCATCAAAAATGCCCTAAGTACCATACACATGCCTTTATAAACATGGAAATTGAATTCCAAAGTTAAAACTCTCTCAAGTTTGAAGTAGAAGATATACAAGAACAAAAACATTTAGATACTTACATCTAAAGTCTAGAGAGAAGAAATGTTACAGAGTTCTGGTAGGAGTCAATTTAGGAGAATCAAATAATAATAAATCCTTATTACTGAAGCTGAAAATTTGTTTTCTGTAGGTTTTTTGTTTGGTTTGTTTTTCTAAATGCAGAGTATTCAAAAAGTAGACTTTTTAAATGAGAAAGAAATTCTGAAGTTTCAATGCAGATGGTTTTAAAATAAAGCAAAGTAATAGTATCAAAAGGATTGATATATTAAAAGCTATGATTATAAAAGATAAAAAAACAGCATACTTATTATCTTTCAAAAGTTTCCCCCCCTTCCCTAAAAAGACCTATCTCTCCAGTGGACATGCTCAGTTGGTGCTTGGGGCTGCTATGGGTTCAGAACTTGGAAATCAGACAGGTTTCTTCACAAAAACTACATGTAGGTTGATTTCTGAGAAAGGTTGGAGTCCTGAGAATCCCTGTCCCTGTCCAGAAGAGAGCATTGAATTGTTGAGAAACCAAGGAATAATCTTGCAGCTTGCTGCCTGTGAAATGAAAAACTCAAGACAAAAAGGAGCACATAGTTCTGTCCTTCCTTAAAGTAGATTAATTTATGAATTACAGTTTATATTTTATTACTTTTCCCATCAATATATTTTTCTTCTTCTAGAGACTCAGCCACCAGTAGAAATGCAGGGTATACTTACAGCTGTAAAGATCTAAATGACTGCAAAATATAGGAGGAAAAAGATATTGCTCCAAATTTCAGAATTAAAAATAAAAGAAAGACTGGGATATTTAAATGAAAAGTGAGCATTAAGGCAAACTACAGAGAAAAATTATTAAGGCTCCCCAGCTGGCAGTCTACTATAGACTATTGTAGGGAATTTTCAAAGTGAAGAAAACATCATAGGAAAACCATATGAATAGCTTAAATCATAGAATTGCCTTTTCTTTTTTCATCTAAGCAAGATTTTGCAGACTTAAAAAAGGAGAGAAAAGCTGATGATGTAGGTATATTTCTAGGAGCTTTAGCATTTTCTATTGTTCCCTTGCATTGCTACAAAAATGAATATTCATTAATTTGCTTTCTGTTCAACAGAAACATATTCTTTAAGCATAAAAAAGATAAAACTAGCAAATACAGCTAGTACATATGTTTCTGCACCAAAAATGGTTTGGGTTCTTTTTACTATTCCAAGTACAGCTCTTCCAATTTGTACCACTTCTTCTGAGTACCTTTCTTCATAGCTGAAAAGAACAGCTGCAATTACCAAAACTTTTACTAAACAATAACTGAAGTGAAAAAGGCAGCTACAAGTGAGCAACTTGTGACACCAATTTAAAGTCTTTTTTTTTTTTTCATGCATTATTTAGATACCTGCAAAGAAGATCGATACTTTTAAAAGACCACTAACCAAAAGTTAGCTCTTAAGAGAAAGGGTATCCTTGATTACAGAAAGCAGCTTTTCTCTTGAATCTCAGGAGTCTTCTATTGTGAGCTTTACCAGATTAAAATCAGTGCTCACTGACAACACTGGTATTTACATTTCTGCTATTTACCATTTCTTGAGCTAATTATTTCAACCAAAATCATGCCAGTATCACTATATAAGAGCAATATGATACTTGGAGTATACTAACTCAAACCTCATCAACAGGCAGATGTTAAAACACAAACAAACTTGGAACACCCTGAATTATTGAGTGTTTCTTATGTAATCTTGTGGGGATTGATGCAGTTTTGTTATCACAGTCTGGAATCAAGCACACAATGATGGCTACTGAAGAGTGCAGATGCAAAGGCTGGTTCATTACTGAGTAACAAAGGGAGCAGGTCACTGGCAGAGACAGGACTTTGTTCTGTAAAGCAGGAATTCTAGCAGCCAGTAGGTTCACATGAATTAAGGTTACAGATCAGTGAATAGTATCAAGAAAAATCCTAGGCAGGATATCGGGTACAAAGGAATAGCAGTATAGAGAGCATGGAATTGGAATTATTAATCAAATTTACTTGATAATGCAGTAGTTTTTACATGTAGGAAACATATGAAAGTCAGTGGGAAGAAAATTGACAGAATAATACTCTAGAGGACATGCTTTTAATATAAGAGAATACATGACATTCATTTACATTTCATTAAGATAAAAGAATCAAGGAATTATAAATTTATAAACTAAATTATAACTATAGCAGACCATCACTATAATAAATGGTACAAGAGGAAGTTGTGGTAAATCTGTGCTTGTCTTAGCATAACAAGAAATTACATCTGAAAGTGAGTCAGTCGTGTTCCATTTTGTATATCTGCTGTGTATTATTCAATTAGTAAAATAAATGAAGTGAAGGATTACAGAAGATTTTCTATCACTTGTAAACAGACCTTATAAGCAGTGAAAAAAGTACCCACTGGATGAAATTATATGACTTATGTTACATAAAAGGTTAAAAGCACACTGGCATTTGTGTCTATACACCTGTAAAAATTCATTCTAGTTTGAAATGTCATAATACACATTGGTAGGTAAAAGATTCTTAATAAAGTATACAACCACCAGGAAGCAGATTATTTTTTAATATCTGCAAATTCATGATAATGGGGGCAACAGACAAATTTACCAGACAAACTTCTGGAAAATTTTAAATTTGTATTGAAATTAAAATTACTATTTCAAAATTACTGTGAGGAAATAAATGAACATGTATTTTTACATAAATAAATGTATTTATTTATAAGTAAAAAATACCTCATTCACTGCTATGAATTTGTCAACAGTGAAAATAATACAGAAGTTACTCAAATTGTTTCTTCTGGTCTAGTTTGAAGGATCAATTATATCTCTGTATAACTAAAAATTTCATCTCAATAATTGAGCAAGAGCAATTCTAAATAAATGTTAAATACTTTGTACTTTCCTTTGAGGTGTTAGAATAGCAAACAAAAGCAATAAATTTTTGCTGGCTAAAATCATCAGGCTAACAGACAAAACGCACTTTAAAACCAATTATCTTTTGTGATCTCATAGGGCTGAAAAAAGCAGCTTTGTAAAGAAGAAAACATTTCAGCCAATAATAAGAAAAGTTAAATTACTAATCAATTAACGTAACTCTAAAATCAGGATAACCTGCTCACAATGAAGGTAAGAGTAAACGTTCATGATTAGTTTATCAACTGGTGTTCACTCCTGACACCATAAATTCCAAGTAATTCCAAGTAAATTCTAAGTAATGGTAACGCACACTGCAGACTGTTCACTACTATTGCAATTAGTGTGTCACACTCTATCAGTTTTTCTGCATAACTGTATTTCAGGGAAGCAAATAGAATTGCTTACCAAGATGGTAGTGACAATTAAAGAGCGATTGGACAGGGAATCTGTGATGTTTGCTGGTTTTCCTTTCTGATTCTCTGTCATGTTAAGGCCGCTCAATGGATCCCAAGTTCCAACCTATAAAACAGTAAATTACTGTGTAAATCACCCATTAGTTACAATTCAGCATCTAGAAAAGAACACTTTAAGAAAAAACAGATTGTTACAGGGGAAAAAAATTGATTGCTAAGAATTATTATTAAATTTTGTTTCAGTTTTCTCTGTCATTACATTTAAAGTCTGGTTATTTAAAATATGTTTAGCAATACCCTAAATTATGTTTTGTGAAGTGTGACATTAGGTGTAAAAATGATATAAAGAATATCTAAAGCTGCTCTTAATACTTAATTTTCCATTTCTCAAGATAAACCACATCTGAAGATAACTGGGAGAAATTAATTTGCAGAGAAGAGAGCATTGTCTCTTCAAAAGGATTTACCCTTTTCTGTGATCAGAGAGAACAGCAGGACAAAATATGTTTTTGGGAAAAAGTAATGGAGAAGACAGGAACGGGCAATAACCCAATTTATTTACAGATAAATCTTCAACACATGAGTATTTTGACATTTTATACTTCAAAATAAAATCTATAGGATTTTTATCTAAGAACATACAAGGTTGTGCTTTAAAGTTCAGGTCAAGGACAGACTTTCATGCTAAGTAGTAAGTAATGAGGCTTATCTGTAACTTATCTGCATTTTCATTCCTATACAATTATAATGGTAAATATAACTACTCATTTTAGAAATCAGAATGTTTGTATTACTCCATTGTCTAGGAAAATGCCCACAAATATGTCTTATTTTGGTTTTAGACACAATTTTAAACATAATTGTAAGTACTAAGTAATATCTATAACACAAGGTAAAGCTATTTTAAAACTAAACCTAGACAAAAATTAAGCATTTCTATAAGGATTCATTGCAAATATATGTATGTATGTATATAAACACACACAATTTGTTAAAATTATCTTTTCAACTGAGCCTGGAAAGACTGTATACTTTCAAGTGATTTGTTGCCACAGAGCTGTAAAGTAAGTTTAGGATGAAAGGTGGTGTGGATAAAAAAGAGTTCCATTTCTAAAACTGAGACTACAGCAGAGTATGAATCAGTGGATGCTTTAATAAAGAAAAGACAAATTTGTTCTCTTTTTCTACAATTTTCTATCCCACAGGAATCAATATTTTCTCTGTCTTCCTTGCTTAACACTCAGTTTCAAGAAGTCACTCTTTTGAACTTGGCCATTCAGTACCTCATAAGCTGATCAAAGAATCATGAAGGGAAAAAAGAATATGTGTGTCTCAGAAATACAATTGGAAAAAACCCATCTAACACATCATTTCAAAGTATTGAAATCAAGCCTTGCTACCAAAAAATCTCTCCTTCATTTACTGTTTTAATACAATTTGATTTAGTGAATTGAAAGGCTTTCAGAAAACACAAAATGTTCAGCCTTGCAGCTTGGCCGCAATCAAGAAATTTTAAAAGGGTTGCTAACATTTAATTGCAGTGTTCTGCTAATTATGACAATCATGGTGTTTGCTTTACTTCAAAGATGAAACTAGAGTAGAATAACAAGGAATGACAAAGATGAGAACTAGAGCCTGATGCTACATAACTGAAGCTGAATTAATCTCCTCTATGAGATATAACTTCAGGTACACAAGTAGCACAAAAATTTCTGAGGAAACACCAACATTTTATATGATCAGTTTCAAATCCTAAATTCATTAAATCATTTGCTTTGTTCAAATTCATGTTTATAATTCAAATTTATATTGGCAAAAGGTAAGACATTGGTAACTAAAATACATCCTCTACTACTTTTTGACATAGTCAGAAGCACAAGCAAAAGAATATCAACTGTTAGAATCTGGATTTTATCTAACTACAGATTTAATCTACTGCAGACCTATAAGAATTATCAACAGCATTACTTTAAAAAGAAACTTCTGTCTTGATAAATTGATTTATTATTTTTCTAAATTAGATTAATTGTACTTTTGCTGCTGCTTTTGTTAACCAAAAATCTAAGAAATGGACCAAAATCAGAGGTTCAAAATTAAACTTTCTTCGGATTATCTTTGTTGATGAGCTCAAACCCAACAATTTGTACCACAGGTTCTTATATGTTACTGATGTGTTTAGCTCCCAAATCACAGACATGTATTTTCAAATCTGCTTCTTACAGAAAAGTTTTGCAAAAACAATGCAGCAAGTTAATTATTTCCTATTTGTTTCAGCACATTGTTTTAATTTGTAAGTAGCTTTTTGAACTGAATAGAATTGCCAATGTGTTTTTACTAGAAAAGTTTAAAAGCCAAAATGAAGAAAAAGTGCATCAAGGTAGTCTATAACCGAAATTGAAACAAGCTATAATTTAACTTATTGCATCCCTTTTGTTTTAAACAAACTTACAAATTTTCTTAAAATGTGAAACAGGTATTCATATATACACTTTAGAGAGAACATTCACACAGTAAATTTATTGTAAATATTGACTATATTGTCAAGCCCTCAATCTCCTATTACTCTTTCCAATTCTCCTAAATGGCTAAACTATTCTGAAGGGACCGTGCCAATCTGAATATTTTAACACTTATTATCCAAAGTACAGGATCCAAACCAGGTGTACCCATTAACATGTGCTCCACAGTGAGACAAAGAAAAATGATTGAAGGAATTAGCTTAGGCAAGAATCAGCTTATTTAAGCTGAAACAATTCCAAGAGCTACATTCATCATTAAATATCATAGAGTATTCTGTAACGTGGTAATTGCGGTGGTCCTCAGGAACATGGAATACAATTTCCCAAATTCGTGTCAAGTGTTAAAAACTTGCATCCAAGCTTCCACATATTTGCATAGTTACTTCCAGGTAACTATCAGGTTACTGAAGTCCCTCGAGACCAGATATTCCCACCCAGCTGGACATGCCCACCCAGCATCACTTTGTCCCTCTGCAGGCTCCAGAGGCCTTCACTCTGTACAAGAGCTGCTTAGCAATTGCTCAAACATTCCTGTTATCAACGCTGTTTTCAGCTCAAATCCAAATCACAGCCCCATACAAGCTTATATGAAGGAAATTAACTCGGTCCTAGCCAAAACCATCAAAATATTTCACCATCTCCCTCAAAAAAGAAGCACTGCCCACTCGTGAAACTTAAATTGTGCTGAGTTTACTTGTGCTCTGGAGCACTTTACAGAGATTCAGTTTCATGAGCTGCTAGTCCCAAAAATTCAGTAGCTTTCTTACTTCTGCATGTTTCAAAAGTGATTTATCTTCAGGAATAGATAAGTATACTTTCAAGTATTATTCTTTTTGATTTTTCTTCAAAGTTCTCCTGAGAAAATTAACATTATTTTTGCTCTGAGTCAATCAAAACAGTGAATATGACTCACAGTGAAGTGCCACAAGCATTGAATTAGGGAGGATCATTGCCTTTCTGCAGTGCTACCCACTGACTAAGCAGCCAGAACCATGCTCAACTCTCAAAGATTTTTCAAATTTATCTATACCTTCTTTATTTAGTTTTGTGGAGTAATTAGTAGTAGTGGTGATTACATCAAGGAAATAATTATACTGCATTAAGGGTAGTAATATTTTTTCTTATTTCTGTATTTCCCATTTGCAAATTGCTTAATTAGTTTTCCTTTCTTCAGTAATATTACTATTCATGCCTTCTTTGCCAAATATAATAGAAATAACAATACTTTAATACTTCTGGATCCCACAGATTTACTACGTCTTTCTTTTTTTTTCCCTCTCTTTTTTTCTCCCTTTGCCACCCTGTGAAAGTTTCTGAACAAGGCTTCAAGCCAGTTGTAACATCTCTTATTCAGGATATGTGATTCTTCTTCAGTGACAAATTTTCATATCAAAAGCGATATTAAATTCAGGTATTTGCTATCTCCTTGAAGTATAAAATAATTTTCCTCACAATGCAACCTCAGTGTAAAGACTGATTGACTGCAATTTAAATTATAATTTATTATACTGGAGTGTCATAGTTTTGGATTTTCACTGTGCTTAATCATGAATAGTTTCAGTCTGTCCAAAGTGACTGTAATAAAATTTTGAGGTATATTATATTAACAGCACTCCAATCATCTCCTAATTTTGTCATGTTCATCTTACAAGGAGCTATCATTTTTGGCAGACATGAAATTTTATTTGGAAACACTTACTTATTGACTGATGCTTGATTATCACCTTTCATTCAAGAGTTTCAGGAACAAGTATTTTATGTAAAAGCTGAGATCACACATAGCATTTTTTTAAATCAGTGAGGAATTGTTCTGTTGTCACTGACTTCAGCAGTCATTGAACTTATAACACATGATTTAGGTAATTTCTCAGTTATACTGGTTGTACTAACAGGTAATTTAGGACATTTTTGTACAAAATCTAAGTTTAAAAAAAAGTCTTCTAGCAATTTTTCACAATATTTTTTTTTCTCCCATCCATCAATATTTTTCTCTTCAGGGATTACTGCTGAAATTGTTGAGCTAAACTATTGTCCTTGACAAGAGAAATATTTGGAAAGAGGTTAGAAGAAATAATAACAGTTTACAGTATGGGAACAGGGCAAAAGAATTCTGTGCACCATAATATGCATCTCCCCACCTTTTCTCATCACACAAGTGGAAGGATGTACAGGAGAAAAGGAAAAAAAAAAACCTGTTCAGCAACTCTTACCACATAAACAGAGATGTCTGACAAGATGGTTTGGGAAGAACAGTGAAAACATATCAGATAAGGACAAAGATGCAAAAAGGCTCCTGAAGGAAAAAGAGAATAGAAAGGGTATGGAAAGAGATTAATAGGCACAAGGGAGAAGGATTAGATGGAAAGGGAAACAGGCAAAGAGGGTCTGGGAGAGGGGGGAGAGGGAGAGGCAGAGGCAAAGGGTAAAAAGGAGGAGCAGAAAGAAGGAAACAGAAAGATGGAGTGCACATGTGGATGGAGGTAGGGGACTGAGAGAAGGGTGACTCATCACCACTTTAACAGAATTAAGTCTTGGAGGAAAAAATCCTCAAAACTTTGAGCCAGCTCTTTTAAATCAAAGAACTGGCTAAAATGTACGTCTTCATCTAGGAAGTGTCCTGCTCCAAAATTTAATCATTCACTCTGGATTCAAGAAGAATAAGGTTTGCATTCTTTCAGAATAATGAAATTTTGTTCAAAGAGAATCATTTCTCTGTGGGCATTGATTTATCTTTCTCAGTAAAATACACCGTATGTTTCGTATGTTTAGTAAGCAATTCAATCGAATGCGCATACACTTGAATTTTCCTTTTCCTGATCTCATCTCCTTGCACCCCAGAGAAACTGCTCTGGTTTTGCTCATATACAGTAGCTGATTCTTTCTGCTCATTCCAAAGATTGCCAACATTTTTTGGTGAAAAAGTGATATTATCACTTCTACTTATCACATGACCAAAATAAGAGATGAAGACTGTAAAAGTATCTTTTCTATGAAAATCTTTCTATACAGCTCAAGCACATACTGGGCTTTTTAAAATATCTTTATGTTTCAAAAAGTATTTCTGTTTTTGTCTCTTACTTAACTTTCAATATAACTTTTTACCAAGTGACTTTTTTCTATTATGTATTTTAGAGTACTACTATATTTCCTGTTGAATTTTATTGTCTTCCACATTTCTCTGTAGACCTTTTTTGCCTTATCTCTATATTTTCAGTGATGTATATATCTCCTAGTGTATTGTCAACTGAGATTTTATTTTCCAAAAATCTCACATTGCTTTGGAATTCCCAAATATCACCTAATGTTCTTAAAGCCATCCTAAATTACAAAGACTTCCTTTCCACATTTTCAACACTTGTTGCTTACATGCAAACTCTTCAGCCACTGCTGACTTATTTAGCTATTACCATAACATTAATTCTTCCATTTCTGTTTCCAGTAAAAAAGACAGGTTGCACTGTACTTATTCTACTTGTACACAATACTGATTTACTTTTCAAGTCTAGTCATTCTTTTCCCTGGCTAAGTTGCCTGAGTTCACTTCATGGGACACTTCATAGAAGAAATCTACTGTCAGTGTATTACTGAACATTTTAAAATATAATTTAGTTCTTGAATCACAGGTTTTCCTCTAGACAACAAAAATGTTATTACCTATGTAAGTGTTTCAAGACAAGCTCATGGTTTCTGAGCTTTTACAAATCTTCCCAGTAAGAGAAAATTAATATTTCAAAGCTAGTCTTGTGAGACAAAATTTTGGGAAAATATGTTGTTTATGCTAGCATCTCCATTCAGTGATTTACAGAAGAAAATGCAACTCTGCAGTATGGTCCCTTCCCTTAATTTCTATTTTTGTTTGTGCCCACAATTACCACCTTGGGGCAATAGCTGACAGAACTTGATCTGAAGATGAAGAAAAACATAGTTCTTACAGAGCACTGAACATCAGCTCTAAATGCAAACTTCAAGACAGATGCCAGTTGCAAAACCTTTGCCTGCTGGTCACAGCAATGTGAGGCACTGTAGCTTCCTGCAATTGCCTCTTCATGGTAACATGGCCGGAGGGAAGATGATCTGACTTCAGGTTAGGATGGTGTCACATAGGCAGGCCAGATATCTGTACATGCTTCCTGAGCTCTTGAGTTCAAATATGGACAATACTAAGCTACATGGAAAGAGCATTTCCAAATTCTTTGGGCTCTCACTCCACCTCTGTACAAGAAACTTTAATGTCAGAAGACAACTAAACCACTGATGATACCAATTCTTAACTTTTTAGTACCACTTATACTGACTTGAGAGCAGGTACACTGCTTTACATAACACAAGAAATACTGTTGTAAATGTTTCTAGGGGTTAAGTTTTGTTTTCCTTTGTTTCCCACTCCCTTGCAGGCAAATGTCTTACACACCTTTTCAAGACCTTCTTCCTTGAGGCTGATGACATCCAAATCAAAATCTGTCCTTAAGCCATTCGTTTTGTTGAAAGTTATCCTGCCTGTGAGGCCTTCCCAGTGGGCCTGTGAAGAAAGAAAAAACAATTTCTAGAAATAAATACCTCTTCCTTTATTTTTTTTTTTCTCAGAAAGAGCAAACTGCTCCTGTCAAAATGGGATCATTAATTATTCATTTTATGTAAATAACTTACCTTGTGGCTGATATTTTGTTTTTAAATATTTTGTATTTATTTTTTGCTAATGAAATCAAACTTTCTTTTAGTCTTCATAGACAATTTTTTAAACTTCCCATATCAGGCAATAGATTCTATTATTCTTTTCAGTTCTTTTACTGAACAAGATATACTGAACAAGATAAAAGGCTGGGTTTTTTTCATTCGTCCATCATTCATGCATGCATTTCCCCTTCTGCTTCCCTACATACTTCCCCATCCCCAGTCCCCAAGCTTCAATCTCTTTCATTAATGCTGGACTTCCTCTTTTTTCTCAGGAAATTTCATTCAAATAAAAGCTTACTTTTGGAAGATGCTGATTCCCCTGAAACCACACCGAGACAGTAAAAATTGAGGTCAGTGAGCCAGCCTTCCTAAGTTTATTCCTCACTTTTAATAAAGTGCAATACTCTCACTTTTTTTATAACTTAAATCTACCCTCGTTCTGAAACTATACAAAGTAGGAGAGAAAATGTGGGAAATAAAATTATTATTGGTTCCTAGAAGGAACCAATATTGGAAAAAAAAAAAATACATTCCACTGCAAATTATTCTCCTCATCAGAATATTTTGTATATCTGGATTTAGAAACACTGTATGAGGAGTTACAGTATGGGAGATTTGAATATTCTACAGTCTTGAATTGAATAGTCTTTAGCACCTTAAATCTTATAGCTTTGCTGTCCCTATCTGTCAATATCTAAACAGCATCTTGGGTAATCAAAGAGACATATAGTAATTCACTATAGAAAATTAAGAAAAAAATTAGTTTTAACCAGGAAGTAAAATTAATTCCTGGCCCCTTTTAACTTATGCCAGTATTTAGTTGATGGATTTCTCATAATCAGTCTACGGTTTAGAATTTCACGTGTTTGGGTTTTTAATGCCACGAATGCTCCACACAGACCCAATTATCTACAAATATAAGTTTTATTTAGAATGCAGTTATTTCATCTTTCCAAATTTTTAGTTCCAAGTAATACTTCAGGAAATTTAGTTCCAAGTAATACTTTCAAGTACTTTAGTTCCAAGTAATACTTTCAAATAAAAATGCTGTTTTGCTTGTCAAACTCCTTATATATAACAAGATGAGAGACGATCATCTAGTGAAAAAATAACAACAAAAAAAAAAAAAACTAACGGGGTGAAAGCAAAAGAAAATGGGAACTGGGAGAAAAGAAAGCAGGGGAGCAGGACCCTTTATTAGTGACTTACCTCCTTGATGAGGCTCATGAAGCGTGTCCCGAAGCGCCATGGCTTGTGGCGGTTGCACTGCAGCGAGCTGACGGTCATCTGCGGGAACTGCTGGACCGCCACCGACACCACGTGCACCGCGTCGTACATCAGCGCCGCGTCCGTCTGAAACGACAGAGAGAGAAGGAAACAACAAATTAGCACTGCTCGTTCTGCTGAAGGGAAAAAAAATGGCCTAGCTGCTTGTGCAGCACTGTAAAATGTAGGCTTGTTGCCATGTCATACATGAGTTATGCCAGGATCTTCAGGCAGTCTTAGCTTTTCTCTTTTTAATGCTGCAAAAAGGGCTCAGATAGCTACTTTTCAGGATCATGGGAGTACACGAGCATCTATGACTCAAGTTACTTTAAAAAGCAGTATGTTAAGGAGCTATATAAATCACTGTGTGCATGTTTGATTCAAGTTGGTTATTTTCATGAGTGATGCAAAAGAAAAAAGGAAACAAGTTGAGAAAACCTTAGCTATAAAGCAAAGTGTACAGGTTCAGGAAGTATTGTTTTTTGTTTTGAAATTACAGACAAGATTCCATCCCAACAGTATTCAATTGAATCATTAATAATTTTTAATGTGCATCAGTTCAAATCCCTATGGCAGAACTAATCAGTATCTTCAATAAATCAGAGGTAGATTAGAAATACATCAAAATGCACATTAATTTTATTAGTTTTCATGTCCCATCCTAAATAAATAGACTTAGACACAGTGTTTGTAAGAAATGTTGCATTAGCAAAGGACAGAGACAGCCTCTCAGTAACACTGTCATGCTGCACAAGAAAGTGATATCTCTCTCCTGATCTTGATAAACAGAGGCCTGGTGAGTCTCGGAACCAAAAGCACGAGAGGACCTGAGATTCAGCTGGTGGAAATGAGTGCCACGCCATCTGCTCAGCATACCTTAGAGAAAAAGGACCTATTTCCCCTTCTCATTCACGTAATTAGTGAGCTGTGAAATTAGTTCTTTAATGGATAGGAAACCTGGAGATTATTGCACTTGTCACTATACAATACAATGCAATACAAAGTGAGCTTATATAGTGCCTTTCATGCAAAGGCATCCTGAGGCTCTTTACAATAAAACTAAACATAAAAATGCAAAAATATTCTACCATTATAGCCCATAAGCTACTGTTAAAGAGAAAAATACACACTCACATTTAAATGGCTTTCCCAAGGAGAGATTTCAGAATTCAAACAGAAATAAATCCTAATTTCAAAAAAGCCAGCATAAGAGGTTTCAATGATCTCAGGCTCCAAGCAGTTTATGCAGGGGGTCCAAATCAGTCAGAAAATATTTTTGCTGCCAAATTGTTCATTATCTTCAAGGCATTAAAGTGCTTTTAAGGCAAGCTGATATTTGACAAGGAGGCAGTGAAACACCAAAAAGCTGGAATGACATGCTGAGTAAGCGTCATGAAAAGTTTAATATTCTAGAAGCAAGACTTGGCAGTAGTCAAAGTCTAGACAACAGCTTTTTAAATAAGTACAACACATAAATCTGACTCAGAAATGCAAACTGGTTTTTGAATCAGTTTAATTTCTCAAACTGAAGTGCTTGTACCAATGAAGGAAAGTAGAAATTGCTATGAGACTTTAACAAAAATATCCTACCAAGAAGAAATCAGAAATTGAAGACCAGCACCAACTGATTAATTAGATGCAAATTTGGAAGCAGAACTGTTAAGACTCATCAGAAGGAATCAAATGGACATTATGCCAGATACAGAACAACATGACTGTCAAATTCTACAAGCCACTGAAGTGGAAATCTGTAGAATGGCAAAAAACACCCAAAGATGTCAAAGGCACACAATAAGCTCCAGCAGATATATGTTGTGAGGGACTGGAACAAGTTGCTCAGAGATGTTGTGGATGTTCCCATCGCTGCAAGTGTTCAAAGGTAATTTGAATGGAGCTCTGAGCAACCTGGTCCATGGCAGGCAGGGTTGGGGTTAGATGATTTTTAGGGTTCGTTCCAATGCCTTAACATTCTATGATTCTGAAAATATGTTGTCAAAATCTGTTCATCAGAGACAAAGCAAATGAGGAAGAAAATGCAATAGTGTAATGTCCATAACTCAGCTGACAAGCCTGGTCCTATCAGATGGATAAATCTGGACCCATATCTATCAGTTACTGCTGTCATCAATATAAAGTTACAAACATATCACAAATTAAGTATATCTAGATTTTCTTGCAAAGACAAATATGTTTCTAAAATTCTTTTAAAAACTCTGAACAGTTCTTAAATATTCTACTAGAAAATGTCCTATTCAAACTAAAACAGAAGTAAAAAAATTAACTTTGATACATAGTATTCTTATTCTCTAATCAGTTTTGTACCAAACTGAATTGGCTCATTAAAAATTGTAATGGAAGCTATTGTACAGTTCACTTAATGCACAGCATGAGTCAAGCTTATTTTGTTGATTAGTAAAGTATGCATAGACTTCATTACATTTTGGTTCTTATGCTATCTTTACCTTCATATTATCTGAATAATACTTCTACAGTAAGTAGAATAGCTTATAATTTTCATATGCAGCTCATTATTCTCTTCAAGATCATCTTCTTCTTCCTATCTTTAGTCAGAAAACTTTTATACTTGTGAGATAAATCCAACTATATTTCAAAGGTCAAACTGTTCATAGCATTTTGCTTAGTGTCTGATGGCCACTAATGTATTCTGAAAAATTTTGTGCATTAATTAAAATGATTCTTATGTTCTTTCAAGTGTGACTTCCTTAGCTGCATCAAGAATGAAAAGAAGCTGCAAATGCTCACAAATGTATACCTGCATTTGTTTCCTAGGTGACCACGACAAAAGTATTCAATAAATGCATAGAAGTGAAAGAACACTTTCACATTTTATTGACATAGTCCTTGAAAAGGTGTGAACACATTAAAGCAATGCATATAAAGTCTCTAATCAAATGTGAAGCTTATTTCATCATATACAATAAATAGTTTGTTATTGACTGGATTTCATGGTATCATCAGAAACAAAATTAATTCAGACTGACTGTGGTCACTGGTTTACGTGTTAACACGCCCATTTCATACTGCAACAAGATTTTCTTGCTAAGCTTGTGTTTATGGCACTTGGCCTTCCAAGGCTTTAGAACAGAATGAAAATGTTTCAATCCCATTTGAAAAAAGTAGTATAAGCACACAAGGCGGGGCATGTTCCATATGGAATGAATTTTCCATTAGCCCTTAAAAACTGTATTTTATTTCTTACACAAGATTAAAGTCTGGGATAGAACACTGGATGCAAAGTCATGTTGTTGGATTTGGGGTTTTTTTACTCTCAGTATATCCAGTTTATTCATAGTCAGGTTTATGAAGGACAGAAATGACGTAGTACAACGTGGAGAGTAAGAACGGCAGCTGTTCTTTAATCTAAGAGCCTGAGCAAGTAGTAGATACTGCAGGTACCATGAGCAGCACAGCTTAATTAAATCTCCTCCCTCCCCAGCATAACTGTTTTAGGGAAAAGGAACATTACTTAATCATCATTGCACAGTAAGGACTTGCAGTGGAATACTTACTCATTTCAAAACCACCAAAAATGTCCTATAATCACCTTAGTCTATGAGCAGTACCTCTCCTTTGATAATTACCTACTCTCCTCTTTTATATTTAGTGACAATTTAACACACAATACATAATTATTAGCTAGAAAACCTTGAATAAATGGCATATTTCATAAACAAACAAAACACTTCGATCTTTTTGTTCTACCACCTGTCTTTCATTTTTCTTCATATTACTTTTGTATTTTAGGTAATTTCCATTGTGAGCACAGTGTACAGAAGTAGCCCTCTGTCCAAGGTTTTTTTTTATTTTATTATCATTATTTTCCTTTGAAGACTGATTTTCTTATAGAAGCTTCCTCTGCTTTCTTTCTTTTGAACAACTTAAAAAACTTTATGTCCAAAAAGTCAGATGACACTTGGAAGTCAAGAAGCAAAGACTACCTACAGTGCAGGAGAGCTCCTCATTACTGGCACAATTACCTTCCTTAAACTTTGTCCTGTTTGACAAAAAATTAAAAAGTTGAATTTAAAAATTACTAGATATAAACTACAGAAACAATGATAGATTACTTATAAAAATAAGATTATTTTTACTTATAAAAAATCTGTAGTTCCTTTATTATAGAGTCTACTAATGCTTGATCAGAAAATTTTAAGGGCTAGATCTCCAATTTTGTAAGGACAACATGATTTTAACCCATGAAACAGAGTAACTAGTAACATAAGAACATTTTCCCCTAAAAAATATAATGTGGTGCCAATGGTGCTAACATCACTCTACTTAATTCACTACATATTCTTGATCAGATACCTCCAAACTCTACTTTCAAATCTACCCCACAAAGAGATTTTTCAAGAAGGTCCAGAACAAGAGATTAATATTGAAGAAAGAAATTTTACTTTGTGTCTCCCAGGTGTGTTAAAAAACACAGAAATGAAGCATGAATGAAAAATATTACAAAAATAAAACAGCTCTTAAAAACCCAATAGTGGTCATTCTATCTTACTGATAAATGTGTAAATTGTATTAGATTTAAATATCTTTAACAACCATGAGAGGAACTTCTGCACAAGCCCATCAACAAAAGACATTTCAGTTAGATGATGCCTGACAAATGCAGCACTATGCACACAAATTCCAGAGACCAAACAAACTACTACTACTCACAGAAAGCTCTCCCACACGCAAGGCAATTATAACAAGTGAATGAAATTAAGAAGAAATGGCTTGCAAAACTAGTTCCTCCCCAACTCAGCTAATAAAATCTATTGCCCCTGAAATCATTTCACTTAATTCTCACTTGCTAACACATCCCACAAAACCATTTTGCTAAGTGAGATTTAATAAATCTTTCAGCCTGGGATTAAATTTTACTGTTTTATGAACTGTTAAATTGCATTGTATGCTTATTAATGCTCATGTTTTCTTACTTCTTGACACATTCCTAATTCCACTCTAGGGTACAATTATGAAAAGAGTACAGATATGTTTTTTCACCCCCAAAACTGCATTCCAATAGGGAACAAGATATGAGCAGCAGTAAGCTATAAACAATGTTCATCTAACTTTAAAAAAAAATCTGTTAGCTTTTTTTTCAAAATCCTCTAGTATTTTAAACAATACATAGTGGATTAAATTATTTTTTTAACTTTTAATGGTCTAGTGAATTTTAACAGGGGGTTGGTTTGCAGTGATTTTAAGTAGAGACAAAATAGATGCAAATTATTTTCCCCATCACCAAAATAGTTAACATCCAAACAAAGCAAGTTACTTATTTCATATAATATCAAAGAAGACTTTACACTAATTAAAATTCTTGAACTTTTTTTAATCTAGAAAAGTGAACTAGTCAGGTAGTTTTATGTTTTAAAGTGTAATCTTTTCCTTACACAAAAAGGCAAAAGAAAAGAAAGGATTTCCTCTTTTGCCTCAATGCCTTCTAGTTTGATGTACAATTTGAATTGAAATAGCAAAGTGGAACATGAACAGAGACAAATTTTTAGAAAATGCCAAGAGGATGAAGGAATAGGAAAAACATTCCAAATGATAGGGATATGGTTTCCACATTTCTTGTTATCACATTGTCATTATATAGGAAAGAATATACATTCTTTTATTGGCAGAATAAGCACATATTACCTGATATAAAAGTTTGAAGTGGTAGAACATCTCTCAGAACATTCTTGGATAGTAATGTCATTGAATAGAATACTTAGGTGTTAAGAAATTGGAAGTATATGAAAATTAGTTAGGTGGGTAGCCACTTGTTGCAGCTTGATTTTAACTCATTGCAGGTGAAACTTTCAGAGAATTGATATTTTGTCAGGAATAGACACAGAAAATCTGTTCAGCAAGTAGCTTAAACACATTTCCCTGAAATAACAACAGCAGAAGTATTTCTCTCATCTGCTTGATCTTTGATTAATACCAGAATTTAATTTTACCAAATAAAATGTTAAAGACTAGGAATATAACCTGAAGTGAATAGGAATTTTGAGTTATTTTTTCTGACAAGGACACATTGTCATTCTTGTGAAGCAAGAGCCAAAACCTGAATTATGAAAGAAAATTTCATTTAAGGTAATTAGAAATCTTAAGGAAACCTCTCTGTCTGAGCAGCTACTCACACCACCTGAGCTGGGACAGAAGCCCCTCTGAAGCCACACCTTAAATCATTCAACCTATATGGTGATCTGCATTTATCTGGAATAATGGAATAAACACTAATGGAATGGCAATTTGGAGCAGGGCGGGAGGAGACGGAACTAAAAAAATATGTTTCTAATTATATTTTTTTGAAATGTATTTCTTAGATATTCTATTTTCTGTGATTTGATCCTGTAGATGTCTCATCATGTCATAAACTCTACTAATTCAAGAATAAAATTACCTTCGGTGTATTGCTTGCAATAACAAAAGTCAACTGATTGCATAAACCTTTGCAGAACGTGCCTATAATATACAATTAGGAACAAGATGTTATGATGTTTTTATTTAAGTTCTATAGTTTTATATATATATAAGTTTCTACACGTACTTAAAAATGAATGGAACATTTCCAGATCAAAGATATTCTGAACTACTTTCTCAACCTTCCTTCTGAACTTCAGAAATTATGGTATCAGCTATAATTTTTTTTTTTTTTTTCCAAAAAATACCCCATTACAGTCTTATATACCTTAGGGACAGATAGCAAAAACCTAATTACAAGGAACAATGGGTCATTATTTAGTCTTTGGTAGTCTATTTCCTTTCATCTGTTCTCAAATTCAAAAAATCAATATGATTGTGATCACTGCAACTCCATCAACCACATCCACAATAAAGACCTGTCTGCTACTATTATATTAGCTCAGCATTCAAGACTTATCACACCCCATGAAAAGTCCTTCTGCATGAGCAATTCATAACTAATTACAGAAAGGTCTTACTCAGCATGCACAGTGAATACCTTTGTACCCACATGCAACAAGAAAGTACACCTGGCAATGGAAATGAGAGGCATAAAGCTAGTATAACACAGAGATTAAATGTAAATCTGATCAAAAATAGAGAGAAAACCCCACACATTCCAAAGAGTGAATCTCTAAATCTTCTATTTTTGTATCCTGTAAAAATAGTACACTGTTTAAGGATTTCAGACCTTTCACATCTTCAAATTTGGAAGGTAAAATGACAAAAAATAAATGTATATTGGTGATTTTGCATGCAGATAAAAGAGTTATGAGTATTCATAATAAATGTCCTTCTCCTGCTTTAAATTTCTCTTCTTTTACAAAGGGCTAATGATACTGACTTAATTATCTTCAGTAAAAAAGATGATTATATGTACAGCATTGCAAACTTCAGGTTTGCAGGAGAAAACAAATTGTTAAGCAGTATAAAACATAAGTAATCCATGAAAGAATATACAATTATTTCAAAATAGAATTCTGCTTTATGCCAGTCTTTCATAATTATTTTATTAATTTATGTCCTATGGCTCTGTTCTAAATAAGTAATGTTTTTTTCTTTTGAACTAACTTCCCCTTAAAATCAGTAATACCTAAAGAAAAAGGTATTAAAAGATACACTGCTGGCCTGTGATTTACAAAATCAATCTTTTTTTAGATTTTAAAAGTAGATATTTTGTGTAGGGATTTTTTGTCTTTGAGATTGTTTAGAGGTTTGGAGTTTTTTTGGTTTTGTTCTGTTTCATTTGAGAAGCATTTCTATTTTTAGATTCTTCATTGCCTTTTTCATAAATCTTTGATCAACTTGTCTGTTATATGCAAATGATAGTCTAGACAGATTACAGAAAATCAAACTGATCTTGCAATATTACTCTTTTTTTTCTTTGCCAGTGTGCCTCCACCAACTGCCTTTCACTGTATAATTACTTTTTCATTTCAATGAAGTTCTCCATTAATTAGTATTTATTTTAGAAAAAAACATTTTTTTCATGTTATGATGCTAGTTCTAGTAATCAGATTCCCATAAATTGCTGATTCCAGCTTCACGGACTAGACACAATTAAATACATTGACATATTTGCATTAGACACATTTCATTTCTATCAGAATCTGCTTACAGTAGGGCAGTTTATTCAGTTATTGAAAATCTGCATTCTGTTTTGTGACACTACTTTTCTGGGCTATCTTCTACAATTGCCCTCACAAAAGCAGCTATCATTGACTATTATTCTAATATATAGGCTCACAAAAATTTACCAAATTTAAGAACAGCTTCAAATGGTGGTGGTTCAAGCAAAGCTGAGTAAGTTTTAATGGGATCCTCCATGGCTAATGAAGAGAGGTGTCTTGACAATGAAAGCTTATTTGAAATTTTAGTACTTAGATATGCTTGAATAGCAAAGCACACAGACATTAAAAGTGCATTAAAAATAAGGGTATACAGATAAAGTAAGAAAAGAAAAAAGAAGAAAAAATGTTAAGAAAAGAAAGAAAAGAAAAAGGAAAAATTGTTGTGTTGAGTTTATGTTTATGAACTTCTCAAAACTTACAATTCACTTGTAGTGATTCAGTGCTAGAAGGAATACAAGCTTGTTAATCAGAAATCAGACTGATATTGCTATCATGTTAGACACAGATGCTCTTTTGATGAACATAAGAACCACTTCCTAGTGATCAGGGGTTTTTTTCATATATATTTGAAACTTGGTACATTCAATAAAATTTGTAGCAATGTACAGAATTCAAATTCACAGTGATCCATCCTGAAAATTTTGGAACTCCCTAAGCACAGTTCACTTTCAAAGGGATATTTATATCGTAAAGCCAACTGATAGTATATAATTTTCATAATTACTAAACCAAAAATAGGAATTGAAAAACTGAATATTCTTCCAGCTTTTTTCAATACTCCATCAGGATTCCATCCATCAGGGTAACAGTCAAATTACTTCATTGCATCTAAATCTACATTTAAAAATAAAAATGTGCCCAAGCTTATGCAGAATTTGTAAGAACTTCTTTGCATGTCTCTGACTAATCTGGTGAGAACTTATTTTTCCTGAAATGTACATGTACCTCTTAACTATGCTTGGGCAAGATTTAAAAACATATTTTTCATACCATTTATCTTATTTTGTCAGAACATTGTCTATGTCTGAAATTGCAGACTGTAAGAAACAAAAAAGAAGAGAAAGAGAAAGAAAATCAAGGAAATACAGAAGTATTTAACCTCAGTACCACAAGGAATCCTAGTTCTCTCATTCATACTCACAAACAACTCTCCTAAATAAATGGCCTTTGACAGATAAAGCAATACATTGGACTAATAGTCCTGTATATAAAACTAAATGGAAGAGATTATTGATCAGGTGTGGAAAATTTGAAGGAAATAATACAATATTTTTATGCTCCCTGGACAGAGAGCAAACTCAAAATATTGTGTCACAAAATTAAAATCACAAAGGATCATGTTTCACCTAGATGCCTAATGTTATGGTCTTATCCAAACAGGCTGTTGCGCAAAGACTCCTACACAGAAATAAACTCAATCAAGTTAAAAATTTTATCATCTTATTTTCTTCATCTTGTAGTTCCTATCAAAATTTTCATGGACAGTGGAATGATGCATATTCATAGAAGGAAAATTGTTTTTCCTGATGCTCTTAATTTAAAATGTTAACTTTGGCCCTTGATAAAAAATTTCCAGATATCATGGAGTGCAGTAAATGTCATGGCTGTTTAGAAAAACCTTTCCTGAGTGGTCATGAATAGGTCAAGGCAGCAGGCAGCACACAAATGATATCTGCAAGACAGTAGTTTCTTCCTTTTAATGTGATTATCTATTTCATCTTCTATTCTAATGAAATTGGGAAGGCCTGAGTAATCTAAAGCTCAAAAGGTAGCTATTTTAAAGTCTCAAAGTTATTAGCAGTTGATTTCTTTACAATTTTTAATCTAATATTTAATTAAAAGTTCAACAAAAAATTATCCAGTTATAAAAATCACAAAAAAGCCTTTCAGTTTCAAGGAGGTACAACTATTTCCAATTTGTCAGAAAGAAAGCAATGTCAGAGAATTATTTCTGCAGAGAATTAGCTCTGCATGAGTTCTTTATATTGAAATATCTGAGAAGAACCAGTCCATCCGTACAGTGTAGTAACTTAAGAACCTCAATCTCACAGAGCTCTAGTTCACTAAGAACTGACACAGGAACAGTGAAATTTGCCACCAGAGCCATTAGTAGGACAAGACTGCCAACGCATAGGTAGGAAGCACCTTTTAATCACTTCTCAATTCTCATAACTTCATATTATTTTTCCATAGAACTGCTCACTTTCTAAATTATGTGGAAGAGCTTTCCTCTTGCAAGTGTGTTTTCACAAAGAAGTTGATCTATAAGAGTCTACTTACATAAGCATTTAGTTAAATTAATTTGATTGAAACAAAATGCTTTTAACAGACTTGTTTTGATATTTTAAACAAGTATTAAATCTATATTACTTACATTCTCTATATAGCTTTTTCTATGTCTATTTTTGCTTTAGTCTGTCACCAAAACAAAAACAACACTTGCCCACTCATTTCCCTCTCATTAAGATTTGTTCTCACAATAATTTTTGAAGGCTTCCTTACTGTGAAATACTTGCCCCAGATTTTACTTTTGAACAGCAGTGAACTTTTGAAGTGAGTCTCCTGATGTGCAACACCACAGAGCAGTGCTCTGGCGCACATCATGAAGAGGTCTCATAATGCATAGGCTCTCTTAAAACAAAATTCACTGCAAGATGTGATTGAGAGCTGTACTTTACGTGCTCCATCTGCTAATTGGCTTTGTCCAAAGGAATGGACTAGCAAGAGTCTGGAAGCAAAGTAGCTGGAAATAGAAGAGTGTGAAATAAGAAGTGTCAGGTTCTTGGCACCAACAGCTTTGCTTGAGGTTGCCTCCAATGGGCCTTTTCATTTGTTATTGTAGCCATGCCATAACTAAATTCCATTGATCACTTGAGAAAATCTGGTGCCGTCTTCAGGTGTGATCTCTTTTGTTACTATTCTGAAAATATTAGTCTGATCTTTACACCATGTCTAACTCAAGTTTGCAAATCCTGACCCTGTTTACTCAAAAAAACCCCACCTTTGATTTGAAACAAGCAAATAAAAACTTTCTGCCCTGAAAGGATGGTGGCTACTCATTTAAAGTATGAAGAAAGGAAAAATAATAAAGCATTTCCAATGCTACAAATATGAAGAATGGAGAAGCAAAGTGTGTATGCAATTTATTTATAGAAGATAATAGCTTTTTATAGTGGTCAATAGAAGGTTGGTTTGGGAGTCATTTGTCAGACTGCACAAATGCATAAGAATTGAAGATGGAAATGGTTGCCTTTGGCTCTAACTGTTAAAAACCAGTTATCAATCTTCATCTAAGTCTTCAAGGAGCTTCTCTTGGTGAGCGATCAATACTGCATTTGCCACAATAGCTTATTTAATTATTTTCATCCTAAATATCCTGTCAGCAGGGGGAAGTCTTCCTGATTTTAATTAATTTTGAGATCATTGATTTTTTGCCTTTTCCTTTCCTGTGGTTAGACATGCAGACACAAAGGCACAGACACACATTTTTAGCCTGCAGGCTATGTAAGATGTATGACAAGTCCTTGGTGAAAACCCTGCATATAACTGTAGTATACCTAGGTGATATGCAACTTTACTTTTAAATCTTTAACCTTCAACTGCTGCAAATGAGCCTCTGGCATCTAAACCTAGTTGGGCAAAACAGTAAATTGAAAGTGTGTTTGCTGAATATTTTTCAATTAAAGAATCTTTAAATCAATAGGCAGTAAGGCTATCACAGCAACAAGCCTGCTATAACTTACAGAGCAACACAAAGACAGCAAATGGAAGTCAGAGAACTGAAAATAGTAGTGGAAATCATGAACTTACATTATATTTGCAAATAAATAAAGATGTTGTACTGAGGGATATCACTAACACCCAAAATAAAAGTGCTTTAGCTCTAGAGTGCTATGTCACATTTCCCCTGTGCTAAATAGTAGAAACTAACAAGACAGAATGCAAGTCATTCAGAACCGAGTCTAAAAATTTGTAAAACACAAGCTCATAACAGAAGTTAAAGAAAAAGGGTTTAGTCTGTACACCTAGAGAGAGAATAATGCATCATCTACATGAGAATCCTTGCCTCCTATTCTCAGAGAAAACTGTTAACCCTGTTAATATCTATATTGTAAATAGGTGACATGAATGCTCTTGGGACGCCCAGCAAAAGCCTGGGATTCAGGAAATGGAACGCAGACAGAAGTCCACTTTTTCTCTTAAAGTAACATTAGTATTTCTGTATAAAAAGTGTTGCCAATCAGGTAACAAAATATTATCTGAACCCCCCAAAAAGTTTAATTGCTTCTTGGTCAACTGCCAGAGCTCAACTTTATTATTGTAGCTAATAATAAAGCAGTTATATATGATTATTCTTATTTAACATGACATGGAATAATTGTGGACTTACTTTAATAAAAAGAATATCATTTCACAAGATGCCAATACGTCAGAAACAAGGCAAAGACACTCCATTTTAATGCCACTGTACAAGGGACAGAATTTTCTGGATCAACAAATGTCAGAAAAGATACAGTATTGCAGAAGAGAAATTAGAGCAACATTAAAGGAATATATGATATCATTAATTACCCTGATTCTACCTGCAGTCTTGAAAAGAGAGGCTGCTCACAATTAGAGCAGTAACTTATAAATGTTTTCTATCAATATTCTTAGCTTAGACCTTGGACAGTGTTTCTATGTACAGCTCTTCATCACAAAATGGTTTTCTCCACTATCTTTCCCTGGAAATGATAAAAATTGCCTCTAGAGTGAATCTAGTAATTTCTTTCTCTAAGTCCATGAAGCTTAAACACATTATGTTTAAATCTGAGAAGCAAGTGGCATTATTTTTTCATTACAAATTAAAAAAAAAAAAGGGCATTTAACATTATTTCAGTTTGTTAAAATCTGAACAAAATGATCAGATTAAATTACTAGTAAAACACCATCACTGTATTGTCCTTGGATGAGCTACTGTTGTATAAATAGCTATGTATTAAAATTCTGAGAAAGTCGCTCTCTCTGCCACAATCCATTAAGCACTGTACAGTATTAACACAACTGAAAGAATTTGGAAAGTAGATGTTTGTTTGAAAAATGAAAGGTGGGAAAAACAAGACCAGGAAGCAGTTCTGTACTTCAGAGACAAATGCAGTTCCTCTCACAGATGTTCCTCAGGGAAATAAACAGCAGCAGCAAGGCCAAGTCAAGAAAGCTCTCTGGGAAGAAAAGCAAGATTGCAAAGCACTCCACCACATGCTCACATTCCTCTGGGAACTGTTATCTTGCTCAAACAAATCCAACTCACTAAAACTGACAGTTGTGCACTGCTCTTTATTCTTAAAGGATTAGCATTAGGGAAAAAATATGAAATGGAAGTATCTTTCAAGATGCAAACTACATGAGAGACTATCTAATCACTGCTGCTAAAGAAGGGAGTATGTGCTGAGACTCCAGTCTCTTTTCCTTGTGCATGACTGGCACAAGAGATCTGCTGAGACACTGCTTTTCAAGATAGTTTACATTCTGAAGATGAAAAAAATAGGAAACTGAGCCATCAAATTATCCTTAGAGAGCAGTAATATATGAAAAAACCTCTTAGAGACTGAACACCTGTTTACATACACATTTATGAGCATTTCAGAGCTATTATTTGGATGTACATAATACACGTGGCTTTGTGCATGAATATTTTCCAAGCGTACTGCCTTTTAAAAATTTCATCCCAGTGAACTGTAACTTTACAGAACAAATTGTTATAGAATTCATTTCTATAACTTCAGCCATCTAAAAACTACTAAGAGAGCCATAAATTAAAAATTATGATTCCTCTGGATATCCTGAGATTAGAGGAAGCTTAGAGTTGTAGCTTATGCTGCATACCCTTCTTGGAGTAAAATTCTCTTGACAGATTTCAAGCACTTCATCTTATAAAAACCCAAGATCTGAGTGGAAACTGTACTATGCAATTTCTATGAAACAAATCAAATTATCATTATATAATTATACCAAACTCTAATCCACCCAAGTTAAGTCCAAGGGAGTAAACTGCTTCATTGGATATTACTGTGCTACTTTTAGAAGTTAGACTACTTCTAAAAGTAGCACAGTACACGCTACTACACACAGTACACACTACTACACACTCACAGCGGTGGTGATGCACAAATATGGATTCCCTTTTCTGCTAAGCAAATGGTTCTTTAGGCAAGCTTCAGCAATTCTTTTTCTAAAAGGATTGAAAGTATGTTGTTGCTTTATCTAAAGGGTGATTTCAGATATACAAATGAGAAGCAACAGATCAAAAATATCATAAAGATAGTATCACAAAAAAAGAGTAGCTGAATGCAATTCCAGTTTTCTTAAACCCGTTCAATCTTTACTGTGAGAGGTGGAAAAGGGAATAGGAGATGTCCCACATTTAGCATTTATCTGAAGTACTTGGATAATAAATAAGACATATTATGTTAATTGTAACAGACCTGACAGAACAGAAAACACACTTGTGCTTACTAGTGTAATTCAAGCAGTAGGGGCAAAACATTTTTACCTCAAAACTTAGTGTTTTCCTGTTTAATTCAAGATTATGCAAAACAAAAAGAAGACGCAGGATATAACTTAAGAAATGTGGAAACTAACTAGGCTTGTAAAACTGAAGATGCAATGCCCATTGAGACCAGTCTATCTTTGTTTATAACCATTTTCATTTTCAATAGAGAGTTAGACAGTATTTCACAGGTAGTATTTCACTAGCTTTAGCATGCACATTGACTGCCTCATCAGCCATAAACTCATAAACACCTACTCAAAGTATGAGTAAATGTAGTATGAGTGTATTTCCTAAACTTATTTTGCTGTCCGGACCTCTTATATTCTGAACAATCAGCAGTTCAGATTGTTCCACTCCTGAATTTCAAAACACTGCACAATAGTTTATTGAGATATTTTAGCAATATTTTGAAATTAGCACCTGTACAGAGGCTTGTTTCCTTGGACATTCTTCCACATGTTCATTTAAGCTCAACTTCTTAACCCTTATCTTGAAGAGATTTGCCGGTAGGATCACACAGAAACCCCAAAGTGACAGGCAACTGCCTCAGGAAATGGATACTGGACACATTCACTGGTGCTAGAGATCTTTGAAACAACTGATTAAGATTCACAAAGGTCAAGTGCAAGAGAAAAAGCTTTTCTAGAAGGGGAGGATGGAGAATGAGAGTTCATTATCTCTGCTTGTAGTGCAGATGCATTTCTCTGCCCAACCTCAACAGTACCCTGCCCCGCTCTCCCCCTGATTACTTTTACTTGCTGAAACACTACTAAAATAGTTAACCTCTAAGGATTATAAGAATAATATGTGAAACATACAGAGAAGTAAGAAACTCTATCAATAATGCAATTTAAATGGGTTCAAGCTATGTTAAGCAAAAATCATTATATCAATACATGCACAATAAATAAGATACAGAGCTCAACAAAAACAGAAAAGGACTCAAGGAGTCCTTTTTCTATTTTTCTAATATTTTCTATTTATACTGGAAACCTTTCTTACAAAAGTATTAAAAGAAAAATGAAATTATCAGAAGGGTTAATCTATCCTTGCTACTTTACTAGTAGCTCCTCAGGGTGAGTGCAGTAGAGATACTCATGTACCTAAACTTTTTTCAGCTGCAGGTACAAATAAAGTGGCAGAATAAATGATTTTCAGATTAAGGAAATTTCAAATTGCAACACAAAAATGCAACACTTGTGAAACATATGCAGTGTGGTTTTTCTATCTTATCAAGTTCACATATGAACAACACAGATATTAACCACTGCAAAAAAAGATTAAAAAATTAAGCCAATTTCAAGTTCTTCCAAAACAGATTACATAGAAGAAATTTAGTAAATCCAGATTACAAAGGGAAAAAGCTTGCACTTTTCTAATTAAATGCATAATCATAGATGCAGATTCATGTTAGCAATGCTAAATGTCTTCTGTTTTAATGAGCCATTTGAAATGAAATGGTTGCCTACAATTAGACATCTGCAGCCCAAGGACAGCAAGCCAACTGTGTAGTCTGTCTGCCAGAATTACAGTTGCATTCCTCAGCAGGACAATAAGGAGAATGGATAATTGTAATTATAACATATACATCCCTTAGTGTTCTGTGGTTAAAAGAGTGTGAACAACAAGGGCTCTTAATACATTTAATTGCTGGCTGCTAATAAAGGGTTGTCAAAAAAAGAACCATTTTTAAAATGCATTCCAATTCCACCACGAATTACAAACCAAGGTCACTAAGTACCCACCTGAGGACAAATCTCCCAGTAAACTGTTTCAGACCCTGTACATGTCTAGTCACACAGACCTGGTGTTCAGAAAGTTGAAAGCTCATATGAAAGCAAGTTGAAGTGATGGGAGACAATGGAGATATTATTCTAGAGGGTTTAGCACATGTTGCAAATTCTCTACTCACATTCACTTTGCAAGCTTTTTTATGAAATCTTGAATGAAGATCTTAAACACTTTTTAGGTGTGTGCATTTCTGTCTCTTTCTTTATATATTTAATATATCTGGATATTTCGCTTACCAAAATGTTTCCATTCCCTTATAGGAATAAGAGAAAAAAAGAAATTTAAATTTATCTATTTAAACTCAGGGCAGAAATCATAGCTGCATTCCCTGAGAGAATGCTTCTCTCACTTTGCCATATTATAAAAAAAAGTAAAATAGAATTTAATTAACTTCAGATTTTATCTTTCATTCAGTGCTGCTCAACTTTACACTTTGCTGTGAGGATTCTAGAGCAAAGACCTTATTATTTCTTCTGTCTTTGCTATATATTCTGAACTGGGATTGAAAATTCACTGTGATACTGTGATATTACTATAAGTTTTTCTGCAGCAAGCAGCTCCCTGATCTGCTCTATTCTGTGAAATCACACTGATTTTTTAAAATATAATTCATTAATAGTATCGACAAAATAAGTGAGAGCATTGTACAGAAACAAGAGTTCTTCCAAGCTTATACACAAGCTATCATGTTTAAGTAAGATTTCATGTTGTGTAAGATTTCTTTAATGCAATTGCTTTCCTCCAATCTTATTTTCATTGGTTCCTAGATGAAGCTGAAACTGAGATTTTACACTTCTTGAATTGAATAGATTCAATTTTCCAAACGTGACACTTGACTAATTCATTGTATCCTCTTAAATACTTCTCTCAGGTCAACCAACCAGCTTGCTGAATTCCTATAATTTTTGAAACCGTGAAAAAGATCTTTATTCTTATACTCAATATTGTTACACTGAACCTTTAGGAACCCAGACCTCTGACTGCAATCCACATGCCTTATGGAACTCCATACCCAATGCACAGGCCATTTCAGAACAAAATCCATCTTAGTCAGCACTCTAATTCAGCTAGCCAGTAGCAACTGCTCAGCACAAAATAAAACCTCTTTCTTTTTTAAATGTTTGAGAAAGTGTCAAACCTCCATAACACAGGCATCCAAAGGTTGCAAACCTCTGCTCCTCAGCAGGTCTCAGACACTGATTTGTAAAGAGACAGACAACTCACTCCTATTGTAAACTTTGCTTCTATTTAACCAGAATATAGAGAAAACTCACATTCTCCTTTGACTGGCAGATGGGAAGCTGTTAGAGTACAACAAATAAGGAAAAAGAATACTACATATTTAGTTGTGGATGAAAACAATAAGTTATTAGATTCAAGTCTTCTAAAAGCATAAAGCCAAACTTTGGTTTCCAAGTGCTACTTAGGAGTGGTTGAGATACTCATCCTGTTCTTCTCTGACAACACCTGTCTTCAAAGTAAAGATAAATAAAATATAATGCAACGTTGGAAAAAAATGATTTAGTATTATAAGATTCTGAACAGAAACAGCTAACATTTTCTAGATATTGCAACTCCCTTTTTCTTCTTTCAGTGAAGAAAATATTAGGAGGACATCAAGTTGCAAGTCAAAATCTAACTGGGCTTAAAAATGCTAAATGTAAGACATTATGCTGGGCATAAAACACAAAAAAAATAATATTTACATAATTATAAGTTCTCCTTAAACTTGACGTTCAAAAAGTTCTGCAAATTTCTTTCTCTGCAAATTTCTGCAAATTTTCTTTCTTTCTCTCCCATATACTATTTATTACCTTCAGTTCCCTTGTCAATTTTTCCAGTTAAAAACCTCTGGTCTTCTCTAGTAATCACCATAATCGCTGTGATTCTCATGCTGTCTGCACAAGCAATTACAGATGTTTACATTTTATGCTGTCATACTTCATTCCTTATTTGTATGTTCCAATGAATGACATGGCTCCAAGCAATTCATGAGGACATGACTCAGCTAGTTCTTTTTAAAACACAAAAAGAAAAGCATTACTTACAAAAGCCATCCCTATTCATTAACTTTCACTAAACTTCTGGATTATCACTGACATATTGCTACAAAGCCAATCAACAGTTTATTTCACACAGTTGTTCTTCATTTTCTATTAAAAGTACAGAGCAGCCAAGTAGAACTATATTTAATGAGGACTGGATCTCTTCTTTTGACATTTTCATTATGAAGTGTTATTCAGCGTACAAAAGTTATTTCTTTTATCCGCCTATAGAGTAGAAAAGTGCTCTAAAGAAATTCTTTGCTTCACAGAATGACAAAATGGTTTGGGTTGGAAGAGAGCTTAAAAACATTCTATTTCCAAAACACCCCGCCATGGACAGGACATCTTCCACTAGACCAGGTTTCTCAATGCCCCATCCAATCTGGCTTTGAATATTTCCAGGCATGGGGCAACTTCTCTGAGCAAACTGTCTGGGTGTTCACACCCTCACAGTCAAGAATTTCTTGCTAATATCTAATCTAAATCTACTCTCCTTACAGTCTGAAGCCATTCCCCCTTGTCCTGTCACTACATGCCCTTGTGAAAAGTCCCCCTCCAGCTTTCTTGTAGGCTCCCTTCAGGTACTGAAAAGTTGCTCAAAGGTCACCCTGGAGCTTTCTCTTCTCAATGCTGAATAGTCACAGTTCTCTCAGTCTTTCCTTTTAGGAGAGGTGTTTTACTCCTCTGATCATCTCTATGGTCCTCCTCTGGACTTAGTCCAACACGCTGGTGTCCTTCCTGTTCTGGGGACACCAGAACTGGATCCCAGAACTCCAGATGGGTTCTCAGAAAAGAAGCACAGAGGAGGAAAATCACCTCCATCAATCTGTTGGTCACAATTCTTCTGATGCAGCTCAGGATACAATTGGCTTTCTGGGCTGCAAGCACACATTTGATCTGCATTGCTTGGATCAATGGGACAAGGCATATTGTATGATGTTCAAAAAGGCAAAATGCTGGATCCCACACTTCAGTCACCACAGCCCCATGCAACAATACAGACTGTGGGAACAGTGGCTGGAAGGCTGCCCAGCAGAAAAGGACATGGGGTTGCTGGTCAACAGCTGCTGAACATGAGCCAGCATGTGCCCAGGTGGCCAAGAAGGCAAAAGACATACTGTGCCAGCAGAATAGATAGAGATTGTCCCCCTGTACTTGTCACTTGTGAGGCCATACCGCAAGTACTGCGTCCCATTCTGGGCCCCTCACTGCAAAAAAGACATTGAGGTGTTGGAGCATGTCCAGAGAAGGATGATGAAACTGGTGAAAGGTCTAGAGAGTAAATCCTACGAGGAGTGGCAGAAGCAGCTGGAGTTTAGTGTGAAGAAAAGGAGGTTGAGGGAGACCCCTACAACAACCTGGAAATAGGTTGTAGTCAGATGGATGTGGCTTCTTCTCCCAGGCAGCCAGTGACAAGAGGAAATTACCCCAAGCTCTGCTAGGTGAGGTTCAGGTGAGACATCAGGAAGAATTTCATCACTGAAAGGGTAGTTTAAGAATTGGAATGGGCTGCCAGGGACATGGTGGAGTCACCATGGCTGAAAGTGTTCAAGAAATGGCTGGACATGGCACTTAGTGCTAGGATTTAGTTGGCATGGTGGTTTTTGTTCAAAGGTATCTTGGAGGTCTTTTCCATCCATAATGATTCTATTGCCAGCTCATCTTCAGCCTCTCATCCACCAACACCCCAAGTCCTTCTCAGCAGGGCTGCTCTCAAGCTCTTCAACCCCCAGCCTGTATTGATAGCAGAGTTGCCCACACCCAGGTTCAGCATCTTGTACTTGGACTTGTTAAATCCCATGAGGTTCCCATGGCTGCACTTCCTGAGCATGTCCAGGTCCCTCTGGATGGCAACATGTCCTTCAGGTGTGTAAACCGCACCACTCAGCTCAGTGTCATCTCGAATTTGCTGAGGGTGTACCAAAGGACACCACTTGTCACTGATGTCCACTGGGCTCTGAGTCCTTGGCCTTTATCCTCTGGATGTGACCATCCAATCAGCTCCTTATCCACCAAACCATCCCCCCATCAAATCCAATTCTCACCAATTTAGAGAGGAGGATGTTGTGGGGGACAGTGTCAGAGGCATTACAGATGTCCAGACAGATGACATTTTTAGCACCTCCCATGTCCACTGATGCATTTACTCCATTGTAGAAGACCTCTAGGTTGGCCAGGCAAGACTTACCCTTGGTGAAGCTGCCCTAGTTGTCTTGAACGACATCCCTGTCCTCAATGGCTCAAAATAAAATTTTTACATCTGAGTAAAGCAGAATAAGCAAAATTTCTTCAAAACTTAAAATTTATACAAATAGTGTGCACTTTTTTTTTTCTTTCCATTTTTTCTCCCAGCATTCATTGAACCTAATCAGAATGGGACACAGGAGAAATATTAAAAGTCTAATGCCCAATTTTAATTTTGTCTGTAAAAGATTTCTACTTTCCTAGCATTAATTAAGAATAGTTTTCATATCAGAAGGAAAAATGTTACTCCAAATTTGGGTATAAAAATTTTTTTCTTTTTTTCTGAATTTCTTAATAAAACAATCCCAGCCAGACACACAAGATTTAATTCTCTTGTTAACAATGTTCAAATTAGTAGATAAACTTTTCTGATTATATGCATTATATATTGCCATTATATTATATAATGGATTTAATGTATATTTTTAAACATTAGAAGAAAATATTTGCTCTTCTCTGAATGGTTTTAGCCTTTGAAGTGTGTCTACATCTGCACCAGACAGATATCTAAAAATGCACTAAAAAAGGTAAATAGAGAAATCATTTAATGATACAGAACTGTGGACCACCAGAGGGGGTTATAATATCCTTTGCTAAAACAATGCAAAAAAATTTTTATGCTAGATTGAAAGATATTCCATTGGAATCCATGAAATTAAAAGTTTAGCCTTTTGAAAAGGGCATTCAGTGCAGAGCTTCAGCTATCTACTCAATTTTTCAAAGCTCAATCTGTGAAGAAAAACCTACCAGACTATTAAAAAAAAGCCTTCATTCTATGATCCTGTTAGATATCCACTCTACACTTAGACATAATTATTCATAGATTTGAATAACAGCTTTGTGCACTGTCTTTAGGGGGGTTGTGTCTACAGAGGATAGCTGACTTCTATTAGTAATTTCTAATTTAATTTCTATAATGAACTAAACAAATGAGAATTCCACACATGAATAATACATATTCCAAGTAAAAACCTATCTCTACTCTCATAAAAGCAGCAGCCAATCACTCTTTTATTCTTCTTGCTTCCTATCTCTTCCAGGTAAAATTATATTTGAATAATATATTATTTATGGCTGAGACAAAAATAATTTTAAAAGTCTTTGGAAAAGTAATAAATTAAATACTGGTTTATTTTCACAGCCCATAGCAAAAAATGAAAAACAATCACAGCGTGTTTTATAAATATCTCCAAAGAAAATACATTGAAATTAAGGTCTTGTTGGCACTGACAGACCTGTGCCTAAAGAACCAAGTACATATCTGGACCTTATACATAGCCATAAACCATGTTTTATGATACAGTAGCTAGAGTAATCTGACCTGAATTTAGGAAAAAAAATGCATAGAAACTTAAGTTAACATGCAGCTCTAGCTTTCTCAGGTCTCAATATTTTTTACCACTCTCCAGAAATCCACCAGTCTTTAAGCTTGTTTGTTCAAGCTATTCTGTCAAATATCAATTCTGATTTTTAAAGGTATGTCTCTAAGAAATAGAGTAAAAACTAAAAATATACATTCAATTTAATTTCACAAAAATGCACCCAAATCCTAATACACCTTTAACATATAAGTGAATTCCTACAAATAAATAATTTTTGTGTTCCAAATGTTTTTTATTGCACATTTTAGGTTTTAAAATAGGTATATGTCAAAATCAGAAATATTTTTACAATTTTCCAGACTTCATCTCTCTCTGTTTTCACCTACTGTCAGGTTCTTTAGGACAAAGTCATTAGTTTGGTGATAATTATTGAGAGGTTATACATCTACACTGTTCCTCTCTGAACATAAAAAATCTGTTTTTGCAAAGGCAGCTTTCTTCAAATCATGGCATGCCAGAAAGCAGTCCAGTCCTATTCAAAGCCAGTACCTTAAAACTCCAGTTTCAGACAGGTTTTTGAGACTACACCTATAGTCATGTCTATGCCACTTTTTTGTGTTCTGTGATTCAATTTCATATTCATCAATCACATACTGAAGGAGTTTACAAGTTCACAGCAAGCAAGGAAGCTGGATAGCACACATTATGGGTGTGGAAGAAAACAGCTTCATAACCAATGGGGATCAAACAGTAAGCCCTTGTCCTAGGGTGACAGTGCCATAAATCAAGTGAAAAAAATTCACTAATTAAATTTTGCATATTCTGGGTCTGGGCTGTGAGTGGGTGGTATTTTCATTAATAGATGAACCCCAGATTTTAAAGGAAAGTATGGTCCCTCTGACCATTAACTGCTGTATGAAACATTATAAATTCATCAGTAAACAGTAACAGAAGGTATAGAATATACTTCTATGTAGAGAAATTTATTTAACTCTCATTTCTCACTTTTTTTAAATGTTAAATGTGTAATTCTAGTGATTAATAGCCTGTAAAAAAATATCAGTATTTGTATCATAGGTGAACAATTACAGCACATCTGCAGGGTCACAGAATGGTTTGGGTTAGAAAATACATTCAAGATAATGTTCCAACATCCCTGTTGGGGGGTCATTTCTGAGGGAAGTATCAGGGACACTTCTCATTAGACCAGGTTTCCTAAAGCCCCATCCAACGTAGCCTCAAACACTGCCATGGATGGAACATCCACAACTTCTCTGGGCAGTGTGTTCCAGTGCCTCACCAACCACACCATCAGTAAAGAATTACTCCCCTATATGTAACATCCCCTCTTTCTGTTTAAACTTATTACTGTTTGTCCTATCAGTGCAGTTCCTGATGAAGAGTCTTTCTCTGGTTTCCTTGTAAGCCCCATGAAGTACTGGATGGCTGCTATGAGGTGTCCTCTTACTATCAGTTACAGCATATTTGCCAAGGACCAAAACTATAGACAGTATATGATAATTATATTTTCCATCTCTGAGTAGGTATTAGGTCATTTACAAGACTCAGTGAAGATATAAAGCAATTCTAATACTAAACATCTGACAGTTGTTAGGAAATACACAATAAAATAAATATTATGTTTTCAAGTCAAAAGAGACTAGAACAGATCTTAGTATGTGGAAAAGTATTGAAAACACTAGAAAAAAATTCTTAGTTGAGCCAATCATAATGTGCATCTATTCTTGTAAGTCTTAACATTTCAGTTTATTTACTGTTAGTAATTTTACTGTTTCAGTTTCTTTTGTGGAAAAAACATAAATAGTTTCACAGTATAAACACTTAAACTCTAAATAATCAATCTCTCTCTGCACTCCTACTCCACTTCTCTCTTCCAACTGTAATAGCAACGTTCAAGAAATATCTATCAGTGTAGACAGTTGGAAAGAAATTTTTAATGGCTCTATATATAACATAAAAATATTTGGCATCACTATTTAAAGCACACCCAAGAAAAAGCAAAAAGAAGAAAACATGGATAAACACTTGGCATTGGCTCTTACATGGTCAGCTGTCAAGAGCTGGATTGAAAAGAGAAAGACCAACAGCAGTGGAGTGGCATGTGTTAGAAAAGAAGGCTCCACTTTCTTCCAGATGTGATATTAAGAGAGGGACTTCACACATATGAAAGTCCTAGATGAAAAGAGGCAAATAAGAGAAGTCTGGCAGAATAACTCACTGAGGCAATGGCTGACTCATCAGTCTTGACTTCACAGGAGATATATAAAAATTCACTGACAACTGCTACTGCCTCACTTACTTAAAAGACACAAATCCATAAGAAACAAGCTTTTCCTACAGATAATGCTCAAGATTCTACTTATACTGTTGTAACAATGAAATGAAGTAAAATCAATCAAGCAGCCAGGGTCACACTACTGGCGACAAAACGAGTACAGCCATTGTATTATTTCAGTGCCAACTCATAATGGTCTTAGCAGAACACAAGAAACACAGTCATTTTCTATGTTATTTTTGGAATTTGAAGCACATTTACGTACTACTTGAAGTACAATGGTTCATAAAATCTACAACTTGCTGTAGGGCAAACAAAGTTCAGTTCATGCAAAATTCAAGCTGTGAATATACATAGTGACAAATACACACTACTCAGTGTTTCTACCACTACAAGCAATTCTCTGTCTGAACTTCCACCACGAATTATGTAAGCTCAATATAGTCATAAAACAGAATTAGCTTTCAGTATAATAAACATTCATAAAATATAGGTTGTGTTTTCATCTTTAGGATGGACAAATGTGTAAGGGTCCTTTTCTGTTGGTATTTTAAATACAGAAAACATCTTCTTCCCCAATACGATTAAAACACTTTCATATGCATTTCCAAGTATTTTTAATATAGGAAAGTTTTATTTTACCTAAAATATTCCCAGTGAGAAGAAAATAATTCCTCAGTGAGAACCTATTTAATGCTTCAAAAAACAAACCTTTCTCAGACTTTTCTGAGTTGAAATTGTTTTGGATTTGATTCCTATTATTAATTCCTAGATATGGATTTGCCATGGCAATTTTTGTTCATTCAGATAAAAGGGAGTCTTTAGAATTTTATTTCAATGACTAGTGATCCTGGTGAAAATTCAGATCATCTTTGATGATCCATTAATTGCCACAGGTATATTTCCCATGGCAGTCAAAGTAATATTGCTAAGAGGGCAATGCATTATAGGAAATGCATATAACAGAATTCTGGCACTTCCAGCTGCCACTGCACCAGGAGGAAGTGCAAAGTTAATTCTGAGTCTGCTTTATTCCTTTATTTTCCCTTTATCTCATGAGAAACATCTGCCTTTGTATACAGTTCCCTCCTCTTTGTACAAAACAAGAATCTGAAGAAAAGCCAAACCAATTATTAGTAACATAAGCATTTAAATCCAAAAACATGATGAAATTCAGCTCTCCAAGGAAGAGTACATACACTATTCCACAGGGTTTTTTATCTTCAATTCCTTGCTTAAGTGTATGATGCGAGGTTCATACTATGTGAATCCTTAGAACTTAAATCTACCACTATTCGAGCCATTTTCTGAAAGACCGTGTGTAGAAGAGAACAGATCTCCATTTCATGAGCATAATCTTATTTTAAAAAATCAATTTAAAAAATCATGATGTCTAAGAGAAACCAAATTATCAATCCCAACAGAAAGAACATTTTTTTAAAGTAGCTGAAATAGTTAATTCACTCTAATTAAATCTTTATTTTGAGATATTTCAAACTTTTCTTCAAGCCATCACGAAAATATAAATTTGATTTCTGCATCCCTAATCCATACTAATGGGTGCTGTATTGATGCCCATTAAAGTTCCATGAATGATTGTTGCTTCATGCTCATTTAAGTACAAATTACCTTATGGCTCAGCACATTGTTTATATTTATTGGATAGACATATAAATAGTTTATCTACCAATCAGGTATTCCCAAATTATTTCCATTTCTCCAAAGTAAAATCACTAGCATTCACAACCAGCAAAAGATTGTTCATAAAGGCAACACTAATGTAACTGAAGATTTACTTCCAGTAAAAAGTCTATTATCTACTGAGTATTTTTCTTTGTGAAAAGAGTTAATCTCTACTACCTTTAGTGCTACAAGAAACCACTGAATCTACCCTGCCAAAGAGACAAATTATACTGCTCAAAAACCTACTCTGAGTATTTAAAGTTGCATTTTTGGAGTAGGTGTAATCTAAAACTAGTTATAAATACTGGCATGAGAAACATATTAAAGAGAGGGCACAGAACAAAAATAACATATAGGTATTAAAGGAGATAAATATTTCAATGGGTTTACAATCTCAAGATGGAGAAGCATCCTACACGAAGCACTGAAAATCAAAAAGAACTTATGCAGATTATCCTCTATCTGGTTCTATGATATAGTTCTATGTTTCAAAGTACTTTTTCTCTAGTCAAAAAGAGAATTGTGCACCTGCTCTTTACTTCTTGTCCAGTTTACAGCTCTGCTGGCACCAAAAGGAAAGATGCCTGCTATGCCCAGGTACCAGAATTAAAACTACATATGGATTATGAATTAAAACTGCATGGCTACAAAGGGATGCACATTGCACATTTGTGAAAGGACTTTGCACTTTATAATTGTTTCCATTCATAAGCATGACCCATTATATACATATATAACACAATTTAATTAGACTTTAGAATTTAGAATACCTGTATATGTTTACAAAAGAGGTTTCTCACAACAATTTTTAAGACAATTATTTAGACTGGATATAAGGGAGAATTTCTTTACAGTGAAGTTGTTCAGACACTGGAATGGTTGCCTAGGGATGTGCTGAATGCCCCACCACTGGAAGTGTTCAAGGGCAAGTTAGATGGTGCTTTGAGCAGCCCACTCTAGTGAAAGATGTCTCTGCCTATGGCAGCAGGGTTGGACTAAATGAGCCTTGAAGGTCCCTGCCAACACAAACCATTTGATAATTCTATAGATTTATGTTTACTAAAGTCCTGTTATCTACTTATTATGTTACTCTAGATACAATCCCTTTCTTACTATACATACTTCTGAAAACTACAGAGTCTTTATCACAGTTTTTCCTATATTGTAAACCAAGGCAAATCTGATTTTATAATAAAATATCAGTTAGTGATTCATGGGTAGGTTTTATAAAGAAATTGGGGCAGAAACTTTAGTATGCACAGTAGATAGAGAATATCTATTCCACTCACACTGGACAACATCTACTTTTCAGTGTTATTTGATATATGGAGCTTATTTATGCCTTTTATTCCAAGCATCTTTTATGGACTGATAGAATGAATTTTTTTTTTTTTTTTTTTTTTTTTTGCAGAACACGGCTTTCTAAAAAAGGAGAGATTTTGCTATTGTAGTTGAGAGAAAAACAGGAAAATTATTTTGCTAGTCAGAAATACCAGCAGAAGAGTAAGAAAGTTAGCACTACAAAGAAAAAAAGAACATCTTAATCAGGTTTTTTCATTTTTGAAAATAGTGTATCAGCTCACCTTACACCATAAGCAGTAATAACTTTATGCAGTTTTAGAAGAACATTAATATGTTTATCCTTCTAAAAGCTCAATAATTAATTACAAAAAAACTAATTACGAATGCCCTTCTTGTAGAGTCACATAATAGAACTATCCAGGGAGTATTAAATGTTTGGAGACACAAATGGATACCAGAAGATACTGAAACTTATACAGAAGACAAGGTGAGATTTCCGGATGACAAAACTGAATAAAATAATTGCATGTATAATACAATTATACAATAATCTTGCCAAGTCAGATTAAAACAGCATGAGCTTGATTAGGGAATGAAAATAAAGACCATAGTAGTCAGGCTGGGAACAACATCTCTAGGAGGAAAGTCAATGGACTATTAAATAGGAAAGAATGTGTTTTCAAATTTTACTTCACCACGAATACATCCTTCCAGTGAGCCACTGTCTGGTAGAGGGGGCCTGAGTTTTCTGTCAGAAAATGCCTATCCCTCTAGCACATCTATTTATATCATAATGTGCAATCACCTCTCCATAAGAAATTCCATAGAAAATGTATGTTTTCCCAGCATGGTGCCTCCATTAGTACTTTCAACTACCTAGTGATATCAGAAGACTTAATTCTGTTCCATTACTGGCTGTTGAAGGTCTCGTATCTAATCTTGACCTATTTAATGGCTCACACTTGCTCAGAAAAAAAACTTTCTCCCCTTGTTTGCCTTCCCACAGGGCACTACTTGAATTGTGACTAAGTCACAAATAGATGTAGATAAATAATATTATCTTGCTAACTAGAGATCTCCAGGTCATATGAGGTTGATAGACTAGTGCTAGAATATATATGGGTTTTTTTCCTTTTGTTGTTTTTGCTTTTATTTGGTTTGGGTTTGTTTGGTAAAAATAAAAAAACAAACAACGCTTGGATTTTTGTTGTTGTTCACACAATGGAAAGACATATTGAAAACAAATAAATTGACCCATGAAGTTCTGCTTCTGCAGAGCAGCCCCTGGCTAATCTGAAAATGCTAAGGAACTTCATAAACATTTTTAGTATACTCTATACAATTAGGGACTTATCAACCCCAAAGTTCTGGAGGTTTGTCTACTTTTCTGACATACAGAACTGCTATATCTGTTTTAAGAATTCAAACCTACTTCCTCCCTCTTTCCATCTCTATCAAGAACGAAACTGTTCAGATTTAGAGAAAGCAACATGAAGATGATTTCATCAAGTCTCTGCAAAATATGCTCAGGTTGATCTGAACAGGTAAGGAGCGACAGTCTTCACTAAATATTGTCAGGAAGTAGTGTAGAGTGATGTAGTTCTAGATATGGTTTTTAACTTTACTACCTGAGCCCTAGCCAAACAGATGAATTGTTAAGAAGTTCCTTCATTGGGGGTAAAATCTGCTAGAGTTCACAATGAAAACACACTCTTGGATAGATTGAGAGAGTTCTGACAACTAACCTTCTGTGATCAGCCTTAAAAGCAGAAATGTTCTTGTGCTTTAGGCACAAAACAAGTAATGCTATTTACTTAAAGATTCTATGTATTCTTAGTGTATTTTTAGTTATTTTGTCAAAATATATCACCATTTTGGTGTTCATGTAATAACTGATTCAAGATAGGGCACCAAGGTAATTTAGTCCATATTAAATAGTGTCTCCTTACAGCTGCCGGCAAGGCAGATTAGAACTGTAAACACAATTTCAAATGTCGAAGAACAATAAAATAAAAACTGTGGAGAGATCTGTATGTGCAAAACTCACATACATCAGAAAGGAATAATTTCTTCTAAATTCAGCCATTTAAAATGGCCAGTCAATCTTTTAGGCTCCCTATAGACTCCTCCTCAGTAATATAGTCTATGTAACTGCTTTAGGAAAAAAATTCTCTATTTTTCCTGTACTGACTGAAAAGGCAATATAAGCAATTACTAGACATTTGAATTTGACATGGATTAAGTTAGGAGAGGCAAATTCCACACATACTGTTTAGGCATCTTCTTCATTAGGAGGTATGTATGTACAGTTCACTCTGAAGCACGGGCAAAGGATATTAAACTTGCTCTCTGGGCAGTTTATCTGCAAACAGAAACAAATGAAGCCTAAGACATGGCTGCCACCATTAAAGAATATGTCTGAATATGCCAAGCCACTGCTGGAAGACTTAGCAGACCACTAGTCATTCCTGGAAAGGTTCTACATGGTTTGCCACCAAGCTTTCTGGAAGGTTGCCAATTCAACAGCTGCAAAAAGGAGACAGGCACATTGACCTATGTCTGTGCAGCACAGACAAGCTGAATTCGTGATTCTCCTTATAATTAAATACAGCAAACCAGTCATGTTCTGACGAAAACCTGGAATTATTAGGTTTCTCATTGTTTCTTTTAATGGTGTGCTCATTATTTTAAATGCTTGGACCCTTTTAAATTCTCAGTACTTTTAAAGTTCATTTGTTTAGGACATAATCGTGTATGTGTGAATTGATAGCCGTAATGATCACCAATTTTAGCTTTCTTAAAAAGCTCACTAGCATGCCTTGTAAACATCAAGCAAAAGGACGTTTTAGAGGCTTCTAAGAGAGATATAAATATCACTGTATTGTTGCCTTGACTGAATGTGTTCACTGTGCATTTAGGTATTAGCATTAGTCTGATAATATCTTGACTGATATATTCTAACATACCTTCTGTGATATTGTGTTAGCTTAAAAATTGTATTTGAGACCACACTATATTAGATGAGGTTTTCTTGGAATTTGAAAAATTCACATGTCCCTTGAGATTAAAATTAATAAAACCTGCAGGAAGCAATGCAGATACTTCCCCCAAAATAAGAGGGTAATTTCTAGAAGAAAATTAAACATTGGTACTCTGGTCTACAAACTGTATTATATCTGTGTGATCAAGCTACAATTCATCATGAATATGAGGAAAGTTTTCAATTTCATGACTCTTAACTGGTGTTCTTTATTAAAAGGCTCCCTCAGATCTAACAGTGCTCTTCAAAGACCCTGGAGATTAACCTCTCAGAGGACAGCCACAGTTATTCAGTATAAAATAAAGATCATAAAGCAATTCAAGATGAAGAGACCACAGGACTTCCCTAGTCAAACACCTTGCACCTTTTACATTGTTTTCAGTAGACACCTGGTTCAGAACTTTATCAGGTTTTGAAAACCTGCATGGATGGAGACTACAACAACCTCTCTGAGCAATCCTTTCCACTGCTTTACTTTTCTTACAGTGAAAACATTTTTCCTTAAATCCAGTCAAAATCTCTCTCCTTGAGTTTATGCCTTTGCTCTCATGCTTATGCTATGCACTGCTGGAAATATCTTGTCTCTTCTTCTTGATAATCTCCCCACAGATGTTAGGGGGATGCTATTAGGTCTTAAAGAGCCCTTCCTTTCCACATACTTGTTCCCTCAACCTCTCCTCATTGCACAACTGCTCCAGCCCCTCGGTTCTGAAAATCTTGCTTACTGCTAATTTATATTCCCAGAAAAAGACCTTCAATATTTTTCTCTAACCAATATGATACCTAGTGTTCAGATAGTGAAGAGCCTCTCCTGGTGGTACTTTATCTCCCACTGCTCTACTGATGGATTTTCTCCCTTGATCTTACTTGAAAATCAATACAGGTCCCTGACACTCAGATTCTATCCAACAGCATTGAAAAAACTCAATGTAGAACATACAACCATTTAACTCAGAAAAGATCTTCAGCACCAAGGCCAGTCACTAAACTATGTCCCTTAACACCAGATTTACATTTTTAAATACCTCCAGGTATAGTGATTCAACCACTTTCCTCTGAAGCCTGTTCCAATGCTTAACAACTATTCTAGGACCAAATGTAAAAGGAACATGTGCTTGTATCCAAAAGATAAAGAAAAACCAACACACGCACATACATATATATATGTATATAAAACTCACTGATTTTCTACCAATGTGTTTTTTCCTGATTTTTTTAATGTCCAAACTAAACTTTGGTATGCGTACACTTTATTATGGCGTTCCACACTTTACAGTTTAACTATATTAATCTCTCAATTGTATATTTCCAAGTGTATCCCATCTGAGTTTTGTTGACTTTTTTATTTTTAGGAATGAGCCCTAAATGAAAATCTGATTTTATCGAGTTCAGAGTAATTTATTTATAATTAACAAATAATTCCATTTTTAACCTAACATAGCTGATTTTTTTAAATGAACACACGCACTACTTTATGTGGGTGCAGAAAATAATGCAGTTCTCACATTTTCCTCTTTCTCCAGACAAATTGTATTCATAATTTACTTTTTTACATTAATTTAAAATTGTACTTATAAATACTAATACATTTTTTTCCTAGCTAAATAAAGTATTTTTTCTTAACTCGTGCTTTATGTTCAGCTTTGTAAAGCTACCTGTAAAGCCCCTTTTTTTCCAATTTATAAATCAAATAAAAGTTTGCTTTATATAACACAGCTGCACTTGAGCCCTTACGACTTACTTTTCATCTAAAGAGAACATATTTCAAGATCTTCACATTTAAATTGTTTCAAAGCAATTTTCTAACATTGCTGGTGTCTGTCTCTAAACAATCTTTATTTAAGACACGTATTTAGTAAATGAATAGGCCAAATGTGCAACAGTAAAGTCAAAAAAATCTAAGCATGTTCATTGCTAAAATAAACACAGAGACAACACTCTCTGATGCAACCTAAGATAAATTTCATTTCTTTCATCTAGAATATTACATTAAGACTAAACCTAGCAAATTAAGGCAGAGAATCCTACTTCTACAAACATTAAAAGAAGAATATTTAATTTTTAAAAATAAGCTTGTAATATTATTTTCCTAGTTAATTTCCAAACTGTGGGAAATCTAGGCTAATCAAAATCATTAAGCACATCTTTGCTTTAGACAATGATATGATGACCTAACCGTTCCAAAGAAAGTGAAGCTTTTCTAATTGCTCCCAGATGTTGCTATAAATCTTTCACCCAAGACAGAAATGTCTCCTTACATAAATATTGACTTTAGTTTTGAAATTCGTGATCGTATAACAAACCTGAGGCTGAGGACTTTACATGAATGACGGTGGGCTTTGAACAGAAAGTGGTATGTCAGTATTTAAGTTTCTCTATTCAACTAGATGTTGAAAACAAATTTGCCCAACTCAATTTACCATGCAATTTAAGAAATAGTGCAAAGATGACATAATCAAAGAAACCAGTACTGATTAGAATCTTCATGAATGGGGAGCAGCCTTGCTGAAAGGGACTTGGAGGTCCTTGTGGACAAATAGCTGAAGATGAGCCAGCCACAAGGTGTTGCAGTAGCGGAGGAAAACTGGATCCTGGGCTGCATTCACAGGATCATTGCCAACAGAGATAGAGATGTGATCATCCCGCCCTACTCAACATCTGTCAGGCTGCATCTGAAGTACCCTGTCCAGTTACCATCCCCATTATTAAAAATTTAAAAAAGACTAAGCACAATGGATAGAGTCCAAAGGATCACCACAGAAATGATCAGAGGACTGATCAGAGGAAACCTGCACTCTGAGGGAAGACTGAAGGAGTTAGGGCTTTTCTCCCTGGAGAAGGGAAGGCTAAGGAGGGATCTCATAACAATGTTTCAGTACTAAAGGGGCAGCTACTACTAAAGAGGACAGAGATTTTCTTGGCAAAGACCTACATGAGGAGGAGGAAAAAGGACAATGGGTAGAAGATACAGTGGAAGAGGCTTAATGTTGAGAAAGAATTTGTTTACAGCAAGAACAATCAAAGGAACAACCTCCCCAGGGATATGATGAAGTTCTCACCACTGAAGATTTTCAAGACACAATTGGACAGAGTGTATCTTAGCTCCCTTTCCCATGAAAAGTTAGACAACATATTTCAAGATCCCTTCAAACCTGGGCCGTTCTGTGATTCTGCAAAATTCATTTGGCCAAAAGATGTCCATAGGTTTCCAATTTTCTCAGATGAGTTCAGAATAGACCAGTCAGGAAATATTGTGGACATCACCTTCTAAATTAGTCTATCAACTACATTAAATAACTAGCCAGCAATCCTCCAGCTGCAAAGCTGATGTTCCCTGACTTCAATTCTAGATGAACACTACTGCAAAACTGTCCACTCAGGAAGACCTCGTTCCAGCACCCATGGTAATATGAATCCCACTGTGTGAAGGGCCCAAAGGACTATAACAGAAATAATGAGCACTGTAACAAAAAAAATATGTTTTTTTTTAAATTATCATTTGAAGATTAACAAGCAAAAACCAATGCTTATTTTCAGTAATCTTGCAAAGATTATTCTTTTAAATACAGAGTTACTTTTATTTGAATTCTACTCACAATCTTACTCACACTTTGGAACTACATCAGAATAACCATCCTGAATTTTAAGCAAACAGAAGGTGAAGAAATCCAAAATAGTTTAAAGCTATCTAAAGTCTCATGCTGTTTCTTTTATGTAGACAACACTGAGAACAATCATGTCATCAGGCATCCATAATTTGAAAAATGGTGTTTTCTGAACTATGTCTGCTATCATGAAAACACTGAAAAAAATTGTCCCTTGCCATCAGAAATACCTTGAAATTCTCTCTCATTTTTTCCTCAAAATACGAAAGTGAAGAGGTATGACAAAGTAACTTACATAAAACATTTTTTATGAGTGACCTTTGAAGTCCCTTTTAAACTAATTATATACTTCACATTAAGTGTCAAAGTAGTCCACTTAACTTCAGCAGAACTACTTGGCAAGCTTTACATTTCTTTTTCAGCAAAAAAACAGTGAAGAGTTTGTTGAACTGAGGCCTCAATCAACAGCTCAATAAACAGACAGAATCATTAACATATCTATTGTTACATATGACAAACAGATAAAATGAAACTTTGTTTTTATAAGCAATAAATATAGAAACCTCATGCACAGAATATACTTTACAAAATAATGCTTTCCCAGTAGCATTTCACCACAAGGCTTGAACAAATTATACTACAGGATCAAAATAAGGAAATTCTGAAATTTTAGTGTTTATTTACAGGAAATTGCAAAGATTCTCGTCATCTGAATTAGGTTACAGCATTATCACTAGTATTAAAATACTATGCATATACTCAGGCCTTAGCAAGTGGGAGTATTAAATCTGAAATCTCTGTTTCACAACATCATGACACTTAATTCTCTTTAGTGCATCCAGTACATGTTTCTCACCTATCTCCTAGGCTCAATGTGACTTGGGAGAGTAGAGGCCTCATGTTCACAGAGGAAATATAGAAATGAAAGCATGTTAATTTTGTTTCCAGCCTGACATAAAGGTATTCTCATGGAGATTTGGGTGGATGCTTGAATTTTCCTAGGCGCTGTTTAACAGCTCTGTATGTGTGCTTGTGGCGCTTGTATTCCCTCTAGACTCCTTAAGTGGAAAGTACATTTGCTGCTACAATTCTACTTAAGGCTTGACTATGTCAAGCATATGGCATAATTTGAAATATGAAGAGACAAAACATTCACTAAAGGTGGGCAGACATGAATTTGGACTTTTAGGAGACTTTTGATCTTCTGAAGGGTCTGAAGGGTGGAGGCCAAGAAGAATACCCTGTGAATCTCTAAAGCTCTAAAATGAAGTCCATGATGTTCCGGACAGGAAATAACATTATCCCTTAGGAAAATTAATTTAAGAAATAACTACATATCTGGTCTTTATAATAAAGTCCCCATGAAGTCAATATGTACTATATGAACCCCCTAAAATGCAGAAAGTGTGCTGTGACTTGAGATAAGCAAAAATTAGGGAAAGTAATATCCCTTATCAGAGATAAATATATAAATATCTGGAAATTGGGAAAAAAAAAAGAAAAAGGCAAAAATTCAAGCAGATACAGGTCTTCAGCAGAGGATGTGGTATCCCCAGAAGCTTGTTTATTTCTGCCAGCTCTGTCAGCTAGTCCAGTAATTAACAAATATTAATTGGTAACAGACACAAAGAGCATATTCTTGGTTTTAATATATCAGAAGCATATAATGAATGAAAACTGTTCCAGCCTACCAAACAATATCCAAAACAACCACCTGAATATTCAGAGACAAATATTAACATATGATTTTCACCCTTTTCTGCTCCATTGCAGTATGTAGTGTTTGATACTTCAGTTTAAAATTAAATAAAAATTTAAAAGCAGCAGCTCTTCATCTGCTTACCCTATCTGAGCCTGGAATGCATGTAGCAAACTAAAGGTTAGCCAAATTACGCATAGGCTGATTTCCAAAGGGCAAGAATTTACCCAGAACATTCTTCTAAGTGTCACTATTAAGTGTAGTACATTGCCAGTCCTAACAGGCAGTGCCATTGTGAAGCTGATAAGCACACAGTACAGGCTAAATTGATGGCCCCATTTCTCCACAAATCATATTATTTACCTTGCTGCTTAACCTAGCATGCCCACACTGTCATCCTACAATGGTAGCCATAATGAGTCTTAGAGTTATTAATTCCTGCAGATAAGTCCACTGATTATCAGTTCTAATTTTTTCTGCCCCTCAAGGCAAGTTCTAAAAATTAGAGCAAAGAAGGAGAATGAAAGAAATATTTCTTTTGGTTCACTTTTCTTGAAAATTTACAATAACATGGTATATACATAAACTATTTATTTCAGAATGCATATACTGAGAAAAATGTCTTCATATTATCATGGAATTGCTTAGGTTGGAAAAGACCTTTAATATCAGCCAATTATTAATCCAGCACCGCCACTTTCACCACTAAACTATGTCCCTAAGTGCCATATTTACTAGACTTTAAATGCTTCCAAGGATGGTGTCTCCACCACTTCTCTAGGCAAGTTGTTCCATTTCTTGATCACTCTTTCTGGGAAGAAATTTTTCCTTATACACAATCTAAACCTCCCCTGGGATGACTTAAAGCCATTTCCTCTTGTTCTGTTGCTTGTTACTTGGCAGAAGAGACCAACACCCACCTGTCTACAACCTCCTTTCAGGCAGTTCTGGAGAGCAATAAGGCCTCCCCTGAGCCTCTTTCCCTCCAGGCTAAACAACTCCAGCTCCCTCATACACTCCTCATAAAACTTGTGCTCCAGACCCTTCACCTTCTTTAGAAACAGTCTTTGACGATTACAGTTTCTTAATTGCAGTCCTCAGACTAAATTTAATGCAGTGCAGACGTGTGCATATTTCCTGAGAAAAGGCACTCAGGTTCTTATCTCAAAAAGCAACCTATGCTTCAGCTGCTCTTCTGCACTGTGTAGGAGATCCTGCAGGTTGCACAAGCTCTGCCATTTCCCTACTTGCTGTTACTCTGAATTCCCTCTATTGCTTCGTAAAGACGTAGCAGCATGCAGATTGCTAACATGAAAGCATGATGTAAATCAATGGTAATCTTAGTATATTTATAAATATATACATGCATCCTCAAAAGACATCTGGAAGAATTCAATGAAATCTTCCATGGAAGAGAAACTGCAATTTCTACTAAATGCTGTATATAGCTTTCCTTTGGGATAGGATGATAGGTTTCTGATCTATCCTGTCTCTTAAAATTCTAAAAGTTACTGTATACAGTACTCAAATATTTAATAATGCAATTAATTCCCAAAATAGCTGACAAATCATTTCTAAAACATCTTACAGCATGAAATCCTGCATAGTCCTTAAACTCACAAAATTAACTGTGCCTAGGGGAGATTCTTAGCTTGTAATGCAGTAATGAGTAATTGTTTAGTATTTCCTTTGAAGTACACATTTGCTGCTACACTGTTACTAAACACATCTCATCAGCAAATCCAGAAAATTCTTTTAGCTAAAGGGATAATTACAAAGCTGTCTACATAAGAAGACATCCTCTTTGAAGCTCTAAATCAGAATCCAAGACTGTATTTCTGTAACCAGTATTTCTTTTTATTTTTATTGATCTTCTCACCCTCAGGAGCCTTAATAGCATCTTCTTTTCATCAAATCCTCCTGTCCAGTCACAGTGCCTGATAGCAGTTACTAAATTATTATTTAAGTAACTATTCCAAATACAACTGTTATTTCCATATTGTCATGTGCAGATAAGAGAATGAAGTTTCACAAATATCCTTTTACTATTAGGAAAACTAAATTACTAATTTGTATCAAGATATTCGACAGTTTGTACTGTCACTGAAAATACTGACATCAAGGATAAATGAAGTCAGACAAGCTCCAGAGAGAAAACCCTGAACTTCACCATAATTTTTTTTTCTTCCTTTATGAGGCATGCAAAAAAAATGGATTTTGGAGACCACAGATCAGAAACTATGAAATTAATGTAGAAAAATATTAGGTTAAATATATTGAAATAAATTGAAATAATAATAATAATAATAATAATAATAATAATAATAATAATAATAATAATAATAATAATAATAATAATAGAGTATATTTCCAGTTTTGTATCTCCCTGATTTCTTGAGTCAATAATTAAGAGCATCATTTTAACTCTATTTTTGTTTAATTGTAATACCTACACTTATTACAACTTCACTTTTTTTTAATTCATGCTTTTCCTTGGCTCATGCTGTTTCCTCAAATCTTGATTAAAATGGATTAGCAGCAGCTAGATAAAAATTACTGTGATGTGAGGGGGTAGGATTAATTTTTCTTTGGATGGTTGGATTAGGTTTTTCCTTGGAGTTTTTTGTTGTTGTTTGCTTGTTTCAATGTGGAGCAAAGAATCTGGGAAATTTACACATAGTTTTCAGTGCAGTATAACAGTGCCCTCAGTATTATTTAAGTCCAATTATCTGACACGGGAGTTATTTATTTCTTTCATGAAAAACATCATTAAGCCTTGGTTATATCATGATAGAAGAACTGAATCCCTTTTTGTAAATTTTGGATGTTTATGTTACAGACAATTCTTTCAACTTCAGGAGTCCTGGTTTCAGTGCCATAACTCTCCTAATCCTTTCAAAGTTTATAATACCAAAAAAGTACCCTTTCCAACATTAGTAGTTTAACCAAGCTAGTTTAACCAAAAATAAGCCAGAGAAATCTGTTGATTAATGTGCTCTTTCACCTGGTTACAGATGGCCATTTAGCATGGTCTTCGTGCATTGGTCCAATGCCTCACAAGGTTTTAGGTTTTTTGAACACATTATATCATTATTGTCCATCTATACTCAGTGTTTGACCACTTTTTAGCAATTCTTTGGCTTGACCTTGGATTCAAAAAAATTTCTGAGAATATTAAACTAACATACCCATAGAGCTAAGAAAGAGAACATTCAGATAAATTAGATTTTACAAAACAGTCATAAGGTTTAGACATAGAGAGGTTGCTTACTGGAATCTTTCTTGCAATCAGGGGAAAAAGAGAATAAACAAAGAATATATTGTATAAATGCATCCCCCAAGTCTTAAGGTGTGCAAATATGGAGACCTAATTAAGGAAAAATAGCTACACATTTACAAATCCAACATTATTCTCTCTTTCATTTCCATTCTCAAATACCAAAGGAATTGTAACTGATTTTTACTGTATCTCTTAAAATGGCTAGTTTCAAAATGAATTTCCTAGGCAGCTCTGTGAGTAAATGCATTTGTACATTCCTTCAATTAAGGACAATTTATGAAGGTATTAGAATCTCTCCTCATTATCTTTGCATTTTCTTTGCAGTTACATACTTAAAGAAAACTGAATCTATTTTCCTTATCTGAGGAAGTCTATACACCAGCTTTAAAAATTTCAAAACTTTATGAATAAAATTTCATCTCCCTTTTTTGAAGCAAATGAAAATCCTATACACAGAAATGAACCATAAATCCATTCTCCATATGCAAAAAATCTCTAGCATTTTGCCAACAGTATTTAATATCATTCTAAATTTCAGGGGTGTTTTTCAACAGTCATTTTCATTTACTGAGAAGATAACCAAGAAAAAAAAAAGGCAAAAATAATTAGGAATGAAAAGAGAAAACGCTCATCTAAATAATGCTCCATTCCACCAGTCAGTACACAAAATGCATCAGCTGCAAACTGTGATTTTTCTGGGGTAAACACTTAAATATTGACCTTGGCTCTTGCATTCAAGAAGCACCACAGTGCTTCTCTGCACCTCCCATATATAGCTACTAAAGTGGGCATTAAAAAATAGAAAAAAAAGAACAATCTTTTCTATATAAGAAGAAAGCTGAGAGCTGAATTGGATGATAGGCAAAAGCAATTAGTAAGGAAAACTTTATGTTAATTAAGCAGCAGGGCTTGTTAGGTCATCTTAATTATGCATGCTAAATTCTGACTTGAGGCACAGAAAACTGTGAAGATTAATAGTTGAGGAGTAAAAGAATTCTGAACTCATAACACTTTATTTATGCTCTATTTTGCTTGGCGTGAATCATGGTTGTCATATATAAATGTGGAAGTGTATTTATGCTCAGGGTTTTATGCGTTTTTTCTTCTATCTGTGTAATGCTTGTACAGACTCAGTAAGTAAACAATACTAAAGTTTCTTTAAAATATTATGTTGCCCATCTGTTTTCCAGAATATTTTTCTACTTATACAGTACAGAGGCCAATATTGTTAGAACTTAATAAAAATATTGTCATAATAATTAAGTATCATTTTTACATTTTGCAGGAAAGTTCAAAATTGATTTTTTACTCCAGGCTTAAATAAGGATGAACCCCTACAAATCTAAACTTTGTAAGGAAAAAAACCAGCTGAAGTTACACTAATTAAATATTTTTATTTCATTATGGTATATTTGGGGTTTTTATTAACTTGTAAGTTCATTTTTCCAGAAGAAATCATAATCTGGTTGAAATATAATCTGGTTTTATTAATGCCAAGTCATTCCATTTCAGTGGTTGCTAAGTACCAATCACTTTCAAATTTCAGAATTCATTATGAAGTTGGTGGAAAATAACAGTAATTAGTATATAATATATCAGAGAATTGTTTAAACAGCTTCAATCTAGTTAGAAGTTGCTTAATACTGGGATAACACAAGGTTCAAATGCTAACAACCCACCCTGTCCAGAGTCTAACCTTCTAAAAGTGCTTTTTGAACTGCTAAAAAGAAAGAATATGTGGTGAGAAACAGGGAAATGAGTGAATGAATTGATGTTTGCCCATTTCAATTTGGCAGAGTAGCCATTCTGGAATTTACTTGGAAATATGTAAGTCAAATTTTAAAAAACTTGCTTACATGTATTGCTGATTCAAGTCAGGAAGTGTAAGATCAAGTGAGAACTAATTTAAAAGTTTGCCTAGTCTGAAAAAAAAAAAACAGATTTGGATTTAAAATGGACAAAAATGCATTTTTTCTTTCCTTTGGCTTTTTCCACTCAAGTAACAAGAAGAAACAAGAAGAAACAGATAAATAGATACTGAAAAGTTAGATACAGTTAATTCCACTAGAAATAAAGATAAGGTATTGCAGTTTGACCTTTGACTCTTCATTTCTCCTGCAATTTTCTAAAGGTATGGTTTATTACCTCTGGCAAAATTGTTACTGTATAAATTCCTGTAATTTTATTATAAGAAATAACAGCCATGGCATGTACCAGTTTCATTTGATGTTTACTTTTATAAGCACTATTTTTCTTTATTCCTGTTAGTAAGAGTATGATGATACAAAAAAAAATGGTCAAAGTAAATACAAGACTGCTAAGAATACTTAAAATAAAAGACTTAAAATAAAAAGGAGATTACTAATTTAAGAAATAAATACAACTATTTAAGTAGCTTTATAAGCTATACCATGTCTGCACATGCATACATGCATAAGTGTGTGACAGATAAAAGGATACAGATACACTTGAATAGCAACACATTTTGATTATTATTTCTACATTATGAGGAAAAGTATCATTTTGATTGTCCTCAGACATTAAGAAATATGAAAGAGCAATCAAATGCACAAATTAGGTCTATAAGTATGTGAATGATGATAGAGAAATGTCTTCAATCAGAGTAGACCCGTGAGTTTTCCACAGGACTTCTATGTATCATATTAAAAGTACATTCACATTTTTCTTTAATATAAATTAGTTTAGCCCTTTAAAGAAATAATTTTTATAAACATTTACACAAGCACTTTTATCTCAAGAAGACTGTGCAAAGTGTGAATAGTCTGAAACAATATGGCAAGCAATTTTCAACATTTCTACAGGTATGGTGGAGCCATGGAAAAACAAAGCCAATTGTACTGTAGTTACTCTCCTAAATCATAGAATGCATTTATTTTCTTTGATGTACCAATAAGTAAACATTTATTACTAGAATTTTTCAATATGGTAGCATTGATTGAATAGTTTAATTTTATTTTTCCAAAGTGAATGCAAAGAAATTCTTAAGAAATCCTGAGAGTGAAATGTGATTGAAAATTTGATTTTGATCCTTTTTCCCCTCAGGTGTGCTAAACCATCACCTTTTTCAGAGCTATGCTGAGGAACAGCTTAGAAACAAAGAAAAAACTATCATAACTGAACTCAATAGGATTCAGGAAATTTTATACCAATTTTTATTCCATTAGGATGCTAAAAGGTAAATTAATTAGGAGAAAAATTATATACTAGTTAGACAATTATACAAGCCTGGAGAAAAGACTTTGAAACAACAATTAATACTGGGAACTCTATGAATCATAAATAAGGAAAAGCAATGTCAGAATTACATTGATAGTTCTAACTGTCATAAGGGCGAAGTCAACATGGTGAAAAAATCTGGCATAGAAGTACCTTACACAAACACCACTGGAGCTTAAAAACTTTGCAATTCATAACTGCCTGCTTTTACACCACCAGAAAAGAGCTAGTCTTCACTAAAGTCTCTAAATGCTTTATACAAACTTCAGAATTTTATTTGGAACAAGTTTTAGGTGTTTTAAACCTGATTAAATGGCATTTAGCTGTGTGGTTCAAGCTCTCATTAAGCAGTCTTCTTGCTAATTTTTTCTGATTAAGCTGTAGCCATTATCAACCAGTGAAAATTAAACACATTTCCAGTCCAGCCCAGCCCAGATCAGTTAGAGTACTCCATAGCACCTTTATCTGTGAAGAATCTTTGATTTCCAAGTCTATTTTTGACTTTAAATACACATGAACAGTGACATGAAAGTCAAATTTTACACACTCAACTGATTTTACAACTTCCCTGATAATAAGTCGATAAAATGTTTTATTCTGGGCACAGAAAGAACATTGCGCAATGACATCATGATTTGACTTTCCTTCACACCGCCCAAATGGACACGCTCTGGATGATTTTTTGTATCTAAGGACCAGATCAAAAAAAATCCGTAAACTTATAATGTTTGCCAAGATTATTAGCCCTTTAAATAAAATTTAAATACTATCTGCATCTCTCAGGTACTTAAAACCCAGGTAATCAAAGCACATTTAAATGCTTAATCCACAAAAAGAATGACCATAAAATATTCATCACAGTCTGTATCAACACTTGGTTCCACTTGGAGCATAGAGGGCTCTTACAGGTCCAGAAGAGAAGCCACTATGTTTTTCATGCACTTTTTTGTACTTTTCTATCCTGAGGCAAAGTAATGATGTAAAATATTATTCTTACAGAGTCGTATAATAGCAATTATAGGGTTCTGCTGCACATCAGAAGGTTTTCTGAGAAGAGCACCTTCTTTACAGCACCACAGGAGATGAAAAACTTTCAACTGGCCCGCAGAACTCTATTCCAATATTTATTATTCCATTATATTTCACCATGGCCATATGTTCTCATAAAATAACTATCACTACTGATCTTTGTAAATATCCAAAGGTCTGAGATCAGTCACATCTTTGATCAGTACATAAAATATACAACTACAATGAATGAGAAGAAATTATGCAAATTTTAAATTCAAAAAGGTAAAAAAAAGAATTGAGAGTATTAATGCAAACAAGGAAGCATGAAAGAATGACTTACAGTAATAAGTAGCAGCTATATATAAACCAGATGTGGGCTTCACACAATTTTCAGATTTTGGGGGTTAATTTGCTTTTTTGAAATTATTTACAGAAATGAACAAAATAATTTTAAACTACCATGTGATGCAGTCTGTAAAGTGCAAGGAAATTAGTAAACAAATTAAATTTAAAATGTTTCAAATTATCATGTTCAAAACATTATATACAGCAAGTACTTTAAAAAAGTATTTTTCCCTAAAAAGGGTGATTTTCTAGAAAAAAATTAAACTAACTTAATAAAATATTGATTGCAATTTAGTACCTAATATCTATAAGATCATTAAATCTTATCAGTAGAAAAAAAATGTTGATTAAATGTCTTATGTGGAATAATTAACACAATCTAGGCATCTTATATATTACTAAAATACCTGTCTTCAAGAAATAAAATTTTCTATTTTTCAAATTGAAAAGCCTAAAAAAAACCAAACAAAAAAACCACCTAACAACAACAACAAAAAAAAAATTACCAACAAATAAAAAACAAAGTCAAACAAAACCCAACTACCTAAATTGCTAAGGGGCCAAAGCGGAAAATCTTTCAACAAATTTGAAGACTAAAGCTGACCTAATGTAGAATATCTTTTAAAATAATTTCCTTCCTGATATTATAATTCCAGATCGAATTCCAACTAACGAGCAGAAACTCACCAAAACCTAGCAATGAAAGTTTGTTTGCAGGAATATAGCTGAGATTTTTATGAACTGAAGGGAGGCCAAAGACTAGTGACAAAATGGAAGGAAAAAAATGAAAACAAAAAAACAGATTAATTATCAGATGAATCTGAAAGAACAGAAAGGACAAAAGATAGTAATGAGGTCCTGTTCATAATATTAATAAAATATTTTAAAACCTGATTCATGCAAACATTAGAAAGTACACATTATTAATGATTGAATCTTAAATGAATAAGGCACGAAATGTAGAGAAAGAGATAATTTTCATTAGCTTGATTTTTTTCCCATAAAAAAATTTCACCAGCAAATTAAGGAAATTAGGTGAATCTGATATTTAGAATATGGCATTATAATTTGAAAAAAAATACAGTACATGTAATTTTGAAAAAAAGTTAATATAATCATGTACTCCATCTGCAAAACATTAACAGAAACATGACAGTTACTCTCGGACTTATGTTTACAGTAATATTTGGTTACATACCTCTAAACATTTTTAACAGGATAAAGTTATATTTTTTTTTTAGCTTCACAAACATATTATAAAAGGAACCAAATACTGGTATTCATACCGTCATAAATCCATCCAGCAAACCTGAATCAGGCTTCGGTGGTGCTTGCAAGCGCTCCATAGACCACTTCTCAATGATAGATGACACCTGGGTGTTTTCTGTGTTTAGGATTCTGAATCCAGTCATGTTAACACCACTGTACCGATAGGGTTCCACATCCAAGGCAAACAGGTCCTGAAAAAGTCACCATTGTATAAATTCTGTAATACACTGCAATTGTTATTTCGACTGTCGGACCATCTCCCCAGATGAGAACATGGTAATTTTTCAGTGCTATTTATGCTAGGAAATGTGTTCTGCTTGTCTGGGGGCCTGTGTCTGTGAGCAAGCAACGTGGCTGCCCTTGTGGTGGGAGTAATCTGATTCTCAGAGGAAGAAGACCAGACTTTCAGGAAGTGTTAGTCCAGTTACAGAACTGTACCTACTATGAGGTAGGCTAAAATACTACAGTAATTAATAACTAGAAATTTTCAATTTCTAGATATTAATATTAATTGCTAGTTCTTGAACTTACCAGAAACTAAACAAACATGAAATAATGAAATAAACTGGACAAGTTTCCTTGAGCTTTCATTTTCAGTGAAATTTAAACATGTTAATCTTAGGAGGATAAATTGGTGGAGGAGAGTAGGCAGGGAGTGGGGGTGGTGGTGAGCAAGGAGAAGGAGAAATGTACATGGCTTTAAATTTAATCAAAAACATTTTTTCACTGTCATCAACATACTTCCAAATATGGACATTTCTTTGGTTAGGAATTCATCTTTGCAAGAATAACTTTTGCCAATTTACATGTTTTCAGTATATCTGTGTGTGTGTGTGTGCACAGTTAGCCCTCAAATATACACAGGGGGAAATATAATTAATAAAAAGTAAAACAATTCAAATTTTAGCTCAAGAAAGTAAATTCAAGGTTATCCCAGTGCTTTGATCAAATCCTAAGAAGCAATATAGAAACAGTACTAGACTTCAGGAAACTCAGGTCTAAGATCAAGTTTTGACCAGGGGGGAAAAAAGATGTAATCAAGGTTATACATAATCTATTCTTTCCCTATAACATAATTTTAATTTATTGAAAATAGAATTTTTCCCCATAATTCATAGGTATTCATTCATCTAATTTTTAATTTAATTTTTGCTGTCAGTTGGCTTTAGGTGTAACACTTGTCTGAATCCATTTTGTTTACTGGCTAGAGCTAAAGATCAAATATTGTACTACAGAAAATCCAAATACAACACCCATTGTTAACATCACAAAGCCCATAAAAATATCAACCCAGTTATCAATCACTACCCATTTTTAATTCCATAGTTAGTAATATGATTTACTTTCCCATTCACAATATCTAAGATATGCAGGTTTCAAAATTAATTTAAAATAACTTCGCATCCTCTTTTTAAAGAAATAAAACATTTTATTGCAAAGGAAATGTTGGACATAACAAGAACTACACTACATCTTTCTCTTTAAAAAATTCTCTCAGTTTTTACTGTGCAAGAAGTCAGTACCTCGAATGCAATTTTTTAATCCAAACACATTTATGTTTATACTGGAATGTAATAAATATACACAGCATTATGCATTTATTACAAATGCACACAGGTCAGTGTATTAATGAGCCAGTGCATTACATCCTGAATCAATCAAAAGGAGATTACACAGTAGACTGTTGTAAACACTCTGACTGGAAAATTTATTTGACAGGACTTTCACCATGTCAGGTAAGAAGCAATTAATATATAAAAACAACTAAATTCTGATTCTGTTCCAGAGCTACGTTGCAAAATCAAAATCTCTGATATGTTTGTGCACAGTAAATTATCTCTTGATAATTCCAAGTCAATATAATACTCTTGTCTCCATGAAAATATAATGTTTTAATAAGTAAATAGGAATGACAGAAAATTCTGATTTTTAAACAGAGCTTTAAGGATGAGAATTCAATGCCAAAGGACAGCACAGTACTCAAAAAACAATTTTCATCTATGGCAAAAATTTTTAAAAATTAATAAAAAACCTTCAAAACACCTATAATACACTTTTATGGCAGGAAATCTATTTAGTGAGGGAAATTCTATCGCATGAAATCCTAAATCTGTAAGTGACAGAAAAATTTACTCTTCTAAAATAGGATAGGTATTTGTTCAGGGTGTGCCTTTTAAATTCACAAGTTATTTTGCTTTCTATCCAACTAGCTATTTCATGTTAATACTATACATGAACTTCTGTTTTGTGCTTCTGAGGTGGACTCCTACCCTACCACAAGGGATTTATTTTCATAAGAGTTTAAACATGTATGCGATTTTAAACATGGGTCAGTTCAAGCATGGTTTTGCCAAGGCACATCTGTCTCACGTTTGTCTCATGCTTTTCTTTTAAAAAACATCATGAACTGCAATCTAATTAGACAAAATTGAATGTAAATTCAAGGCAGACAAATGTGCACAAATCTGGAGACTGTAGTCTCTAGAATAATATTTTACCAACTTTTAAATTGTCTCTTAGTTAGGCTGTGATAAGCAGGAAAAAGGTCTTCACATACATGTTTGTTTTGTAAGGGCATTACATTTTAAATGTTCATTTATTTCAAATGATAGATCCAAGAAAGATCAAATCCCTTCTAAGTTACATTTACAGTGGACACCAAAGAACGTTGCATAATTCATGTGCCTAAAAAGCTCATATGAATTGTTAAATAAAATGCTGCTCAGATTCACACCAAATTATTCATGAATCATATGACAGAGAAGAACTACCTTGTAAAATGTTGAATCAAAAATATGGAATATATGAGTAAATTTTAAAATGTCTTAATCTTCACATACAAGCAGCTAAAAGACAGAAAGGACAAAATGCATAAAACAATGAATTATGAATTATACATTTGACCCTCCTTGATAGTTAAAAGTGCCACAGCCAGATGCTTTTTTCTGGTCTATCAGTTTTCAGGGCACACTGCTGAAAAATAATTAAACCATCCTGATGAGTTTTCACTGAAAGTAAGAAAACTCAGCAAAGAAAACATCTTGCACTCACACCCCATTCCAGAGAGACCTTATCCACTTTGTTAAGCAATATAATTAGGAAAGTAATGTCTTTGTTGGATGGCATCACTATGTTTTCACAAGCCACTTACCAGTGTGGTAAAGATATAGTGATAGTATTCTGTCATCATCCCCATAGCTAAAGCCTTGAAAAAAATAAACAAAAGATTAATGTTTCTGAGGCCATATAATACATTTTTATCACACTCACATGGCAAATGAAACACTGCAAAAGAACACTACTAAGATGAGGCTATTGGGTTGGAATTATGCTAAAATTAGGTCAAGCAAGTAATTTCTTAGCAGTTAGAGAAGATTACTGACTATTAAAGGAATTTATGAACCAGATCTTCTGATAGAAAGAATATTATTGGACTGTTTAGTGCAGTAAATGTGAAAGAGGCTTGTATTTTTACATACTAATGGATACATTAAGTTACAACACATAATTTGAGTCGACAATATTTTCATTCATTATTGAACCTTTTCTTTAAAATGAATTACCTAATAGGATTTTTTTCTATTTTGATGAATGCGTTTAAAAGAAGGAGCCAAGCTTATATTATACATGTGTACATTTTTCCAGCCACGGAAGAAAATTCTCAAGTCAAGTTCTGAACAGCAAGAGAGATATTACTTAAATAAAAATGAACAAATATCCATAGAATCATTTATAAATTCAGGTATCTCTCAAGTACCTTCATCGCTCTTTCCATCTATGTAATACGAAGTAGTTTTTGATAAACTGTGCATTTTAAAAGTTCATGCTTTCCTCTCAACTGCATAAAAAAATATTTAGATTAAAAACTACGTTTCATCATGTTTATTCACTAAGGGCATTTTCCCCAGAAAAGCATTTATCTTCATGCTCTTCACAAAAGTTGTCTTAGTATTTTCTTCCTGTCCAGGAACTATCAAAAGAATTCTTCGCCAAGTTGCTACCAGATGGACTCCTTAAAGACACTGAAGGCCACAATTATACTACTGTGACAATACCAGAATTTGTATTAAAAAGAACTATCAGCATTCTGAAGGCTGTAGGAGCCTTTTTACTTGTGACATTGTCTGAAAAATGATGAAATTAATAGTCTATATGATCTTTTCAAAAGAAAAAAATCGAAAACTAATCCAAACACAAGTTGTAAATCAGATTTTATAATATTTTAAACCAGATTTTGAAAAAACATCACTTTTCCAAAGAATGCCTATACTAATGTACTGACAACTCCACAACAGTACTTAGAACTAGAGTACAGTGTTCCAGTAGAAATTAAAGTCTCGAACACAGGAAAACCACATTCCCATAAGAAATATCACAACTTCATTAGGAACTCTAAACTACAAATATTCTTAGCTTTTATAAGAACTTTTTTTTTCATAAAACTAAAATGTCTTCCTCTATATGTGTATAGGTGACTGATTTGCAGTCACCTATATCAAAACTGCTTCTAGTCAAGTCTTTCATGCTCCAAAGTATCCCTACACACCATCCTACAGTTGTTCCTTATTCTGCTGTGCAATGATGCTGTCTCTTTTCCAGGTCTTCCTGCTTTCACCTTCTCACTTCTCTAAAGATCTCACTTCTTTTTCCTCTTCAAACATTTTAATTTCTCAGTTCTCATTATTACAGTGCTTCCCTAACCTTTTAAATTATGTATGGTTTCCCTGGTTGCCTGGTGATGTAGATAACAATGAGATTCGCCTTAATTTAAGTATGTTTGTCTGATTGATGGGATTTTTTTTTTTACTTTTCATTATATATTTTTGGCCAGAAAAATGTAGTTGCTGTTTCACTAGGTTCTCAAGGTACTTCGCTTTCTTTATTTTCAACTTGTGTAGTCTTCCACCAGCTCCACTGTTAATCTTTCCAATTATCCTCTCAAAATGAAACTCCTTGTCATGTCTCCCAAGATTCATCCCTCCATTAACAGGGAAAAAAATCTGATCAGTCAATAATTGAGAAATGGATATATAAATATTTTTTTTAATAATCACTTTAAAACACTATATTTGGAATATTAACATTAAATAATAAATATATTCTCAACACCTCTTGAGTCAATTTCAGTGGCAAGTGCTCACATTCAGCTTCAAAACTACAAATTTTGGGCATATTTAGAGCATTGCAGTATAGGACCTGAATGGAAAAGTAAAAATCTACAGAATCTGTATAAAGATCTAAACAAAGATTTTTTTCTGTATCTTCCCTCTGTAATCTTTAGGATAACCTGTGTGCTCTGATGAAACAGTCCACTATTTGATTTAAAGAGGCTTAATGCTTACTCTTGGGTCCTGGGACATCATTGAAGATACAATGGTTTTAATTTTGTTCCCATTTCCCTCTATTCATACATTTTTCACAATGTTGTATACTGTGAAATAAAAGAGTTTTTTCAACTAAAAATTTCTAGGTAGTGTATAACTAATGTATCTCAATGGAGTTATTGTTGGTATTGCAGCTTAATATTGCCATCAACACATTTCCCATTTGCATTGTTTAGATTTTAAATATTTAAAATAATTAAATGTACATTCAATGATTTGGTCTAAACAACCAGAATAACTAGGATGGCTTATGTTTATAAAAAACCACTAGCAGAGGTTTAAAATGACTAGGAACTAATAAAAGTTTTTCAATCAATGAACAATAAAGAAAAGAAATTATATTATACATGTAGATTTATTAGCAATTTTAATTATACCCACAATAATACCTGTAAGTACCTCTAATGAGACACATATTTCCAGCTCTTAAATACATTTTGTTTTCAATTTAGACCCTGCAGTTTTCTAGCAAACATAGAATAAACTTGAATTAAAGTCAGTAAAAGCTATGCATTAGAAGTGCAGAATACTGTTTCAGTTTAGGTATTCCTCCTATCCTCTTTATTGGAAGTCATAGCTTAACTAAAAAACTATGGGGAAGATCATCTCTGAGCCAGTTAAATATTTGGAATTTTGCTGTATCTCACCTACTCATTTAATCTGTGCACAATATTTTGAAAGCATCAACCCAAATGTACTTGGTTGTTTTGCAGTTCCATTATTAGTGCAAAGCAAATATGGCTCTGAGATATCGATTCTGTCTGTGATGGTGTTCGCAGGAGTCCCAGGATGAGGGAAGAGACAAGAATGTTGACTCCATGTTTCAGAAGGCTTGATTAATTATTTTATGATATATAATATATTAAAACTATACTAAAAGAATAGAAGAAAGGATCTGATCAGAAGGCTAGCTAAGAATAGAAAAGGAATGATAACAAAAGCTTGTGACTGACCGAGAGAGTCCAAGATAGCTGGACTCTGACTGGCCATTAATTAGAAACAACCAATCACAGATCCACCTGTTGCATTCCACAGCAGCAGATAACCACTGTTTACATTTTATTCCTGAGGCCTCTCGGCTTCTCAGGAGAAAAAATCCTAAGGAAAGGATTTTTCATAAAACGTCTGTGACATCTGTCCTCTCAATGGAAGACATCAAAGTGGTCTTTTGATAACATACTGTTCAGATATCAGTCTCTGATTAGGAATACACATCCTAGAGGCCTCAAATAAAAACAAATATATAAATACATACATACATAAAGATTTGATGTATAAAATAACATTAATCAAGCATTTAAAACCATGCTTTAAGCATCAATTCTCCAAAGTACCAGTTCTTCATAGTTGAAAGATTAATATGTCTTCATGTTCCTCCTGAACATAAATTATTTAAACTCTTTCATTATAAAAGCATAATTAAAGCACCTACCTTTTGTGTCACCAATAAAACTGCCTCTGAAATCCTTGGCTGATTTTCAGTAAGGCCTGAGTAAAACAGACATACACTTTCCCTGCTTGTTAAATACCAATAGGTCTGGATAATACTTTTATTTATTAGGGATGAAAAAGATTAAGACATCTAAAGCAGAATGAGGATTACCTGTTTCAAGATGCCTGCTGCCATTTCATGGCTGCAGTCAAAGATTACATGGAATTCTTTGCCTCTTTTCATCTCCTTTAGCAATGGCTTTGCATCTTTTGTGTCAGCCGGTAACTGACGGATTTTTAGTCTTAGGTTGTATCGTGATGGAGCCTTGATGAGCTCTTGTAATCGAATGAGACCTTAAAGAAAACAGGAGTCAGGAAAATTATCACAACAAGAACCTGAATTACTAGCAGGAGAATATACTATAAGCATTCAAAGTTTCCAGATTTTTTTCCCTTTCTCATTTGGTTGGAACTGATACACAAAAATGTTGTTATAAAGAAAAATTAAGAAGTATCTGTACTCCCAACACTTTAGTACAAGTCTCTTTTCCCTTAATATTAATGGAGAATAAGGAGCCTCATTTAGGATTACCTTCAGACAGACAAATCTTCCTCTAGCCTTATCATGCAACTGTGACATTCCTCTTCGAAGAACATATTACTCTAATTCAATTAAAGCCATATCCCAGACTAATAGTTTTTAATCAGACTAGACAGTCTCCCAAATAATAAATCAAGTTTACATACAAAGTTGTGAATCATTTCACCACTGTATAACATTCTCAAATCTCTTCTCATATGTCTATACTGAATCACTTTTCAAGAACAGCGAGAAACAGAAGTAGCTTTACACTACTCTGCCAGTTTTGGAATTAAAACGACTCCAGAACAAAACTTACTATGTTTTTGGAAGTGACTTTGAAATTAATTTGATTGTATGAAACATTACAGTGATTCATGATGTTCAAGTTTTCTGTACAAGTACTGAGTATTTTTAATATACCAAATGTTAAAGGGAAGACTAACCGTTCTTTCTTGAGTGCAAACTGCTCTTTCAAAGCATTCTTACTCAAAAGGGCAGAGTCCCTAATGTGCGTGTTTTAAGCATATTTTCAGGTGTTACACCAATCACCTTTGTTACACCTCTGGAGATGGGATGGACAGTTAAGCTGCCAAGAAACTTTGAAATGGGATAGGAAGAAAAGGAAAAGAGATGTTGCTTTTTTTTCTGCAGCAAGTTTAGATTACAAAATTTTTGTAAACAAATGTAAGAAAATACAAACTGACAGGTCCCTTGATCTATCCCCACTGGTTGCACCAATACAATACAGTTTTGGTCTTTTACTGTAGGTCCAAGATTTGTTACAGCATGGCAAGAAGTGTTTTCTTGCCTACAGGAGTTTTTGAAGTAATTGTTTTCCAATAGCCTAATGAATTAAGCATATAGCTTAATTAGTTTGATAACCACAGAATATTCTGAGTTGGAAGGAACCTGCAAAGACCATCAAGTCCAGCTCTTAAGTGAATGGCCCACACAGGAGTTGAACCCATAACCTTGGTGCTATTAGCTCTATGCTCTAACCGTGATAACCTCAGGAAATGGCAGTGAGCGAAACCCAATGATTTCAAAACTTCCAAACTTTGTTCTGTTCCAGAGAATTACCCAAGAACATAAGTCCTTAAAGGTCCTAACTGGGCTATACAAGAATTTAAAAAAAAAAAAAAATTTGTAATCTTCATAAATTTTATCATTATTGGACTACCTCAGAGAAAGAAAAAATCACACCAAAATTTGAAATAGGAGATTGACAGATGCAGGAACTAGTGTAATTAAAGTCTGACAAGGAGAATGCTATGATAGTGTCTGCCTTCTGGGTTACCTCTGTATCTGATAGAGAAGTGATAAGAAGTGATGAGGAATAAACAAAGTACCGCATTGGAAGGCAGTACAAAAGGTAGAAGGCTACCAAAGAAACCTGAGCGTGAGAATGTGGGGAAGAAAACCTGCAAATGCATATTTCTGCAATGCACTGACTGGACCTCAGTGCTGGGACAGTACAGATGTGCAGGCAAGCACAGGAAGAAGTATTTATGCTTTCAATAACTGTCAATTACAAATAGTAACCAGTGAGATTTCTCAAAATATATTTTAAGATAAATTAAATCTGAGACACAAGAAAATTCCAAGTTTTTCAAAGATATGTTTTTCTCCTGTCCTCATCAATGTGAAATAAAAATAAACCTTAAACTTTCAATGGGTAATATTTTTCATAGCTTCTACATGTAGCAGAATATTTAATTTTAGTAATAGTTAGAGTGAGTACATCCATTTTTAAGATTTTAAAATATATATGTCATCATGTTTCCAGCCACCAGTAAAGTTGTAAAGTTGAGATGGATTATTACAGGGAACAAAACATGTTCCACTCTACTAAATGACTCACTTCAGTGGTCCACTTGGCCACCCACTATAAGGAATAAATTCTTTACTGGCATATGTTCAACAGTTTCCAGCTTGCTGGGCTCTCAACAGGATGATTTTGGAAAACAAACCCCCCTCACTTGCAAGGGAGTGACGACATGTGTCTCTGTGGAGCGTGCGCGGTGTGGGGCGCTGCTGTGAAGGTGCGTCACAGGTGGAGAGTACCACTGCCACAGTTACCCTACAGCTCCTTGCTGCAGAGAAACACCTCACAGAACAAAAAAATATCAGACAGTGCTGAGCATACCTTACTCTGATACTTTTTATTTCTCTGGTAAAATGTTGAGAAGCAGGATTTTCCCATTCAGGCATTAGTGGGAGCTGAGATCAGAGGGAACTGATTCCAGTTCTGGATCATACTTCAAAAGATGGCTCTTTCAAATACTAATTAAAGGCTAGAGGTTTCCTTGTACACTGCATCTACCATTTGGGATGTAGCATTTGTGTTTTTAAAAGTGTGCAAAGAATAAATCAGTTTTACTGAAAAGTAAAACCCACCAAAATAATTTCCTGAAAAAGAACAGAATAATTTATCTAAAAACAAACAAACAAACAAAACCACCACCATACACAAACAAAATCTTTTCTAGATTAAATATTGAACAGTGGGTCATTATTCGTAACCAAATTAAAAATTAAGCACTGGAAAGATATAAACCAAAAGAACAAGGTCCTGTTCTTGCAGCCCTTGGGTTCGTCTATGGAAAGAACCATAGAAGGGCTTCTTTCCAACACCTGCCTGCCACTGATCTTCTCTTCTCCTGAATACCCTAACATCCTGGCTTCTGCTGGAGTAGTTTTTGCTGTAACAATGGCCAAAAAAGTTCCTGGAGATCAGAACACTAAATAGCTGAGGACTAACCAGGCAATACATGTAGGATATAAATAAATTGTTCCCCTATCTTTATAGTAACAAACTGTTTGGAGTTCAGTTTTTTGCAGCTATCAGATATCAAATTTTAAAGGCTTTTAACAGTAAAACTAATGCCTTGGAGTAACAAAAAATGAGCTCTTCCTTATTTATTCTCCTCAACATTTAGTCCTGAATACACCAGGTGTAATCAGAAAAATTATTGTTTGCTATCATTTTTAGATGTTACCAAAATTTCTTCTCTTTTTTTCACTTTCTCCATCTGGATGATTGGGATTCCTAAGACTCAAAGAAGATTGGTTGTTCCTACTATGTGCAGTTTGTCTGTGGGACTCAATTTCTATTCTTCTATCCTTTGTGCATATTGTTCATTTCAAGTCAACAAACATATTTACACATTGACTAAAATTCTTAAGCTACTGATAATACCAAAGTTTCATTGCTGTTGTCTGACATCAGAAGAAATGTCATAACAAGCTGGTTATGCAGGATAAAAGTAACGAGTTATCATGAACTGAGAAATAAAGTTTCTGAATCAGTAAGGGACAGCTTCAAAAGGACACATACATAGCTTATCAGAAGAGTATCAGAACTTCCAATGAAGGGAGGAATATAATTCAAGAACTACAAGGGCTATGATGCTAAAAACAAAACAAGTCTTTTCTTGACCATGATTTTGAGGATATCTAGAATATTTTTAATTGAACACTTGTGTAGAATAATTTTAAAATAATTGTTTTAAAATATAATATGAATTGCAGTCCTCATATGAAAAGGTGACCTCTTATTTTACTAGGATTTACAAGATTCATATATAATGAAAAAAAAACCCAAAAGAAACCCCAAAAATGCAAACAAACAAACAAAAAAACCCACAAGAAAAACAAAACAAAAACAAATAAAAAAACCCAAAGTGAACAGAATACAACCATTTGTGTGTATAAGCCCCTAAAAAAAAAATCTATTTTACAACAGTATAGAAATAATAGCTGCATTTTGGGAATGTACTTCCTGCATTTTCTTTCACCAGGGACACCTTTTTCCTGTCCCTTCAAACTCTCAATTCCTTCTTTTAGCAGCCACTGTGCTAGAGCCCTACCTCTGAATGGCTGGGAAGAGTGCGGTGTGAGTAACTCTTTTCAGAAGCTGCCATCAATTCATCGTTAAGGAGAATCCTGAAGGAGCAGCTTGTGAGCTCTCCAGCTGGCATCTTCCTCCAAAGAGATCAATCACATTACCTCCTCGACATGTTCAACTTCAACCAGTCCAGGAAGCAAGAACCCCAAGTTTGTTTTAAAACCTGTCTCCAGCTCAGCAGTCTTGCAGGCCATTGCTGCGCCACCTGGCCTGCTCATCAAACTATTTATCATTCCCATTAATGCTGCCTTTGTGCTGCACAGGAAGAATGCAAGCAAGTGCACTTTGCAATAGGCTGAACACATCAACCTTTTTCTGTAAGAAAACACTAATGCTCTTTTAAAGGCTACTCTTTATCTTAACCATGTCAAAAATTTCAAAACTAATAATATACTGCTTTGCAGAACCGCCAGAAAGCAGTCTTTCTATTTTTAGCAAGTTGTTTCCTCTCACACCTCTCTGTACTCTTCTCCTTCCCTGACAACCCCCTGCCCAGTTATTTTAGTTATGTCTCAGAAAAATCTCACTGCGTATTAGGCTTTGAAAGGGGTATGGGTAGAAGGGAGGAGAATGCTGGTTTATTAGCATTGATAGAATGTTTCACGTCAATTGGAACAGTTAATTGCTGCAAAATGACTTGCAGAGATTACCCATGAACTCTAAAGTTTAGTTTTATCATCTTCAACTAAAAAAAAATCACTAGTGAAAGGATTAAAAAGGAATTGCACTAGCTGGTAGGGTTTTTCTAACAGTGGGCTGTTCTGTGTTCCTTGTGCTGTTGTATCTAATACAGCAACACCATTGAGAAAAGCACAGAGGAAATAGAGACAAAGGAAAAAGATAGCTTGATGGACCTTCCATATTTATTCATATTCAGGGTTTGTAGTACATTAAGATCATGTCACTCAATTCCAGCGGTGTAAAGCATCCTTAAAATGATCACCAGTTATATTTAATCCCATTTAAATACAGTAGCAATGGTTTCTTTAATGGAAAAAGTTCTAAGATATGTAGTCCAGAAAAAACAATTGTCTTTTCATAATTAATGCAGCTTCTTATTAGTAGCTTTAGAGTCCAACATTTTAGCAGGATTTTTCCATCTCATAGTTAAAGGGTTGGAGAACAATCCAAATAGTATATGTGTATGCATGTATATATTTTATAAGTATTAATCCATTAGAGTCTGATGCCATTTGCAACTTACAATATTTAAAATGTGCTATGATTAAAGGCAGGGACATGAAGAGGAGTTCAATATAATATTATGTTGACTTATTTTGCTGTTAAATGTGACTTCTACAAGGGAAACAATAGTACTATATCAGTAAAAAGAAGGAAATGTGTCTGGTAACTGACTTTTAAGAAAATTCTATTTAACAAGCCCTTTGTCAAAAGTATAGCTGTTCTGTTTCAAATGTCTTTAGCTGAAAATTTAAAAATTAGATTAATGAGGGCAAGCCAATACACAAGAATCATCCATGATAATAGTAGTATTTTCTCAAATGAGTTCTGGAGGTGTATTTGTATGACATAATTTCCTTCTGGGGGAAAAGTGCAGATGTAGAAAGTGAGCGCAATGTCCAACTACCCATACCTATGTCCCTATCTCCTTATCAAACCATACAGTGTGACTACTCACCAAACCCTTCCTCAGAGGTACAAAAGAGATACAAACCACTGTTTATAAATCAGGACAACCTTAGAATATATGGACATGTTCTATCATATCTTAAGGAATTAATTCCAAATGCCACATTGCCCATATGTGGCCTTTTGGCTATACAAACGCATTCAAAGAATTTACATTGCAGCAGTTTATGCTTTAGGAAAAAAATAATTTGATCAAGTTGGGATTCTTGAGAAGAGGGGAAGGAAAGGGTGGGGGGTTTTGGTAATACAATTCTTTTGAGCATATCACTAACTAAAAGTACTAGTTACCCTGAAAGGCAGTTCTGGACCACTGAGTATCAGGGGGCAAATAAAAGTTACATTATTTCCTACTGAAAATACTTTTGAAAACTATCTCTTGGATGGCAGCCATGCCAGTAATCAGAGAAAACGTTTCAGGATAGGTAGTTCTGACTTTTTTTTCCTAGACTGTGTAATAGAATAGAATCATAGAAACATTATCCAAGATCACAGAGCCCTACCTTTGACCAAAGACCACCACACCAATTCAAGCATAGCACTAAGTACCAAGTAATTTCTTTGAAAACTTCCAGGAATGGTGACCCCACCATCTCTCTGGACAGCCTGTTCCAATTCTCAGTATCTGAGAAAAATTCTCCTTTCTAAAACAAGCAAACAACAAAAAAAAGGCAGAACTGCATTTTTAATTACACATGTCTGTGCAGGTACGTATATGCATTTGAAATACAAATCTCATTATAATGAAAAAATTTATAAGTGTCTAGACTAGGCCAGAAAAAAATAAAAACCAACCCAAACTAAAATCCCAATCCCCCTTTCTTTTAGACTAAAAAAAAATAGTAATTTTTAAACAGTTACTTAGTACAGGAAAGGAGAAGTGTTTAAAATTATATTCATGACTAATACTGAAGTTGCAATTACTAAAATAGCATCTATAGAACAGACTAGTTTTAGGGTTAAAAAAAATCACTGAACAAGAAAACCATGGATCTAGGTTTAACTCCATAGACAGTCAAGATTTCTATTCTGATACTGTGCATATCACTTAATTTTTCTGCATCTCGGGTCTAAGCATCAGAATGTTAAATCCATTGTACTGCTGTTTCAGCATAACCAGCTGTAACTGAAGAGCAAGGCAATAATCAGCTTTATTGTTTTCCTTAAATATGCTAAGCAAGCACATCAGAGCATGGGTGCAAACATCTTTTATAGTTGCAAATAGCCAATCCCAATTCAGCTTATTTCCAGTAACAATTCTTTTCTAATAAAGGCTTTGCAGTACTGCAGTGAAAAAAGCCCTCTACCCCATCTCATATAGTTCCACAAGAGAGAACTGACGTGCCACTAAAGTTCAGAAAAGACCTTCAGTTCATGGAACAGTTTTGATCTTGAAGATCACCATAAAACTTTTTCTTTTGCCACCTGAGTACTTATCAGATGCAGCATATGGCAACTAGAAAAAAATAAATAAAAAACTGAGTCCTGTCCATCCCTTCCTCACCTTTGCATATAATGTGTGAAAATATAAGAAAAAATATCATAGTTGAAGGAAATGCTGAAAATTAAGACAACATTATGCCTTATCAATATATTAGATTTGCCATCTTTTTCTAGTCTCCAGCTACATTTGACATTTATGCTCTATTATGTCAAATGCTTTGTTATGATATGACTGATTTGAAATGTTGTTGCTATTCTGTTTTCTAAATACGTTTTTTTGAACATTTTCATAAAGTTTTATCATTAATTCAGTATTATGATGGTGACAGCAATAAGAATTAACAGTCCTGGGCATTTCAAATTAATTATCATAATTGTATGAAATATGATCTCTCAAGTGGATGATGTATGAGCAGTGTAATTTAATGAGGGTAAAGAGTGAAAAAAAAGAGCTATACTACTGTCAAAAGATAAAAGATTTTGTCAAAGATGTCAGAATCAATGACAAAAGAAGCAATACAACAAGTTAGCAATTCTAAAATGATCTTAACTTGAAAAGACGCATAAATGAACATCCTCAGACAGAATTTACACCAGCTTAGCACATTTACTCTTGGAAACAAAAGCAGTTTCATTTTTGCTTTAAAAGAAAGGAACTGGTAAGAGTGCAAGAGAGAAAAAAACTCTCTAATTGAAGCTGAAATGAATGAAGACAGTAACATTTGAACTGAGAGTGACGCAGCAATTCATGAAGGGACTGACATCACAAGTACATTTCACAGTGTTCTCCCAGCCAGAGGATAAAATATGGAATCCTTTTACTTTACTATTACTAAAGTATGTAATATGAAATAAGAGTAAAACTGTACTGTAGTTTGGATAAATCTTAAAGTTTCACATTCTTGTATGCCCCATACAAGAATGTGAAACAGATCTTGTCTCAGTTTTCCTCTTCATTTTTCACTTAGTTTTCCTATCATATATTTCTGAATTTGGACATATAAAAAAATTTCCAGTCTTCATGAAACAATTCTTTTGATAAGAAGTTCCCTAGGCAGTTTTCTGTAAGGTTTAAATTCTTAAGTTTCTTCAAACCCACATTAGCAAAACAATTAAAGCACTATTTGTAATATGTTAATTGTTATAACTTATGGAAATATTACCTCCACCTCTGTTCCTTAGGCTTATAGAAAAATACTATAAAACATATTATGTACTTTTGAAACTTATTTATTTTAAATCCCTAGATTTGTTTTTGTGACACTGAGTCTTATTGCAGTACGTTCAAATTCAATTATTGGTCAAAATATGGGTGAGAGCTGTAGCAACATGTTTTCCTGAAAGATGGGCTAGAATCATGCATTTTGTTAACTTGTTAACATTTACTTTGCTTTTAAAAAAATTAAATGGAATCTGTACAGAGTTATTCTCAAAGAACAATTACAGGCCAGTTTGCCATAAAAGAATAACAGAATTGAACACTTTTTCTTCAGACAACTAGCTAAAGTAATCATGAACATCTGCATAAGGACTAAAAGTGCTTGAAAGTGAAATTTTAACTTCACAACATCCTCCATATTACTGATATATTGATATAACACTACAAAAAATATTTCTGGACTTTACAGAATAAATGTGCAATAACTGTCTTAGTAAAGGAATACACTAACCAGCTACATCCAAATACCACAATCAGGTTTAGCACAAAACTACTAATTGAAACTTCCCGTGAAACTACTGTGCACAGCACTTGAAACATTCTGTATTTAAAAGACTTTATGGAATATATAATCATTCAGGATAATATTCCCTCATTGTCCAAATTATTCGTGTTATTAATTATTATAATTTTACCAAATTTGAATTTATTAAAGAAGGCTTAAAAGTCTTTTTTCCTCAATAAAAATGTTCAGTAAAAGTGCTACAAATGCTGTAACCTCTCTGAACTGGTGATTGAAAAGATGTGGAACAGAACTACATGCCATTCCAGCTTGTATGCATGGGAAGCTTCAAGTCTACTTTGTTCACAATGGTAAATATCACCCTACTTTAGGTACTCATTTCATTCATTCCACTAAAGCAATATAGAATAACTGTTAATTGATAATGCACAAATTAGGAATTAATTAGTTCCATTTAGCATTCTGTGCTAAGCTATGCACCCCAATTGCTATCTTTGATATTATTTATACAAAAATTTATTCATTTGCAGAAAAAAATACCCACCTAGCCATTCATAAGCAGCCAGTACTCTAAATTCTGCTTCTGCTTCATAGAACCAGAATAAATGCTAGCTAAAACTGCACAAGTCAAAACATTATAAATATACAAAAGTACACACGGATGCAATTAGATAGAGTTTTCATCTATACATAAAATAAACATAAATCCAATTTGAGAAATCAGTATCAATGGCAGTGGAATAACTTAATATTCATTTATAATTTAATGTTTCTGCACATTTGATAGAGACATTAGCACCAGTGGTAGTAAATAGTCCTGATAGAGACTTTTGAAGATTACTCTTATCTGTCTTTTCTTTTTCTGTTCTGTCTAAGAAGATCAGTATGAAAACATTGATGTTGAAAAAATTAAAGAATAAAAATTAATGATAATAAAAAACATACAAACAAACAAAACCAAAACAAAAGAAAAAAAGAAAACAAAAACCAAACCAAAACAAAATTTTAAAAAACCACCACCCACAAAAAACACCAACAAACCACCAAACTCATTAGGTGGATTTTCCCATGCCTTTCAAGGACACCTGTTATTTTGTTCTAACCTAAATGTTCCTGGTTATCAACTTGTTCTGTTGATATATATTGATATCCCACAGTCCTCATAGGACATCAAGCCTTCCAGCCCTTTCACCAGCCTCGTTGGCCTACTCAAGACACATTCAAGTACCTTAATAATATTTTGATTCTGAGAGCCATAACTGCCCACAAAATCAAGATGAGGCCAAAATAACACCAAATACAGCAGTAATTAGATAATGGGAATTTTAATACCAGTCCCAAGAAAAAAATTGTCATTTTATAACAAATCAATGCCACCTGCATACTAGAGTAAATATAGCAACAAAATGACATCTTTCAACTTCCTTCATTTCAGTTAAAGCACAGGATTCACTGCTAAAGACCAACACAAAACATTTTTATTTCTGAAATAATTTTTCAGCATTTAGTTTGGCTTCTGTTAATGGATGTAACAGATTTTTGGTGTTTATACTCATTCACTCAAGACCAAAACAAAAGTTAATTAAGAAAAAATATCCAGAATGCTGTTTATATCAACTTCTTCTGTTGATATATAAAAGTATCAATATATTGATATCTCTACAAGTGCTTCTACAATTTAAGAGCTCATCATCTAATTATTCATGCATTTTTTCTCTTTTTTTTAATTGTCTGTAATTAAAAAACTTATTTACAGTTTACCTAGTCTGTTTTCTTCAGCACAGAGATTAGAATACATACTCAAAATTAAGTTATTGTTTTGAGACCAATTAAATCCATTAGGACATGCAGATGACAAACATATTGTCATTTTTCCACTTTTCTTTCGTAAAAACAATTGACTGTAGCAAATCTGTAAATCTGAAAGGACTTAATTAGTGTCCAGGGACAGTTTAGTGGAATTTAATTAACAAAGAGACCATAAATTACTTTAAGGGAGAAAAAAAACTAACCGGTCCCTCATTACATCCTTCTAGGATTTTTTTTAGATTTGGGTTTTGGTTGTTTTGTTGTTTATTTTTGGGGTTTTTTTTATTTTGTTGATTTTTTTTTCTTTTTTTTGGGGGGGGGGTGGATTTTTGCTGGAGTTTTGTCTGTTTCCGCATTTGTTTTTTAACACGAAATCCTAGTTAAAAGAAATATGCTTTTCCATTTAAAATGACCAAAAGAAGCAATATTTATCTTTTTTAGCAAGAAAAATGTTTTAGAGCCTTACTACAATTTTTTTGCCTGTACAAATATGGGCTATATTAAAAAAAAGTCTTGATAGAAAAAAAAGGAAATTAAATCAAAGAAGGAAGCAGAAAGTAGCTATTATTTAATGTAAAAGAAAAAAATTAAAATAATGAAAGTCAGTGCAGGACTCTTAAACCAGAGATCCACAAAAAAAGGACTCACACATTTCTAATTTCCTGAAAGAAAAAACCCATCAACTTAGTGCAACAATACCTACGCCATACAATTCTACCAGGGTAGAGGCTTTATTATAATATTAAAACCTTTGTCCCTTCTATGTTCATTTTTATTTCTATTACCATATCTCCCCAGTAAAAACTGCATCTCTTTTTACCGAGTCAAGGTAGAATTAACCTCTCTAGTTTATTCATCTACTTCATCTTATTTGTACAGTCTTGAGTCTTCCTTATTACACTGTACCCAACCTGATCTTTGCTCACTCCACGGTTATTGATCATATCCCTCTAGAAACTTCCCTGTACCTATTTCAGCATGGCACAATCTCTATTTTCTTCTATGGCAAGCGATCTTGCATTCCTCATTACACACTCGTGAACACCAGGAAGGTCTGATCAGCACAGAACAAACCAGCACTGTGAGTCTGAAATGAGGAGCAAACGCTCAACTGCAGACATTCATCTTCTCTGGCTCAGCCACTTCTGCATCATAACGCACGGGCCAGGGTCCATGTGCTACCCACAGTGTATTAAAAACAACTTATGCCTTTGTCTCAAATTAGGAATGAGATGTACAGCTATTCCTTCTCTGAGAATATAGGGAGAATGCTTTAAAGAGGGAGACAACAAACTAATGTCTGTTCTTAGCAGTAATCTCCATTATTACAAAGGGAGACTGGGATTCCAAATTTTCTCTCTTATTTCAAACTGGGCTCTAAGCACTGACTTCCCCTTTACCACCTTCATACCACCCAATCTCAAATCAAATTAGATCCAGACCAAATACAAATATCTATTTCATACATCTCACAGAATCATAAAATAGTTTGGGTTGGAAGGAACCTTAAACATCATCTAGTTACAATCCTGTCCTCAGAGGCAGGGATACCTCACCTTAATTTTTTGAAGGCATCTACTCTGTGGATTGAAAGACACAAAAAATAGTATGGAGGACTTCTACACTTACATGGATCAGTCACATAAATGGCTTTCCTTCATACAAGGTAGAAACTCGGGGGATTGAATAGAGCTGGACACAATGTCCCCACTGTCCAGGGGCAGTTGGACTGTGCACTTGGAGTATTGGTCTCTAGCATACCTCTGGGAGTGACACTAGAGTTAACATGGCCTTTTATTGGCTGCAAAGTGACAAATAACCACACAGCTTTTACCATTTGTTTTTACCCTAGAAGATATATCCCACACTGAGATGAAGAACATGGACACAATTTTTTTTTTAGCTCTGAAGCAGGTGATCTCTCCTTTATTATTACTAAACATGAGCAATTCCTTAGAAAATTCAATAAACTGAGCCCTAATATTTAAGGAGATAAACATATTTTTAGAATATATTTATCACATGAAATCATGCTTTTCCTCAGAGTCAACCTGCCATCTTGCAGGACATGTGGGAAATTGATAATTTCTTGGAGAAGTATCCAGACCTAGTTTATGCATGCTTTATACCTTTTCTTCCTCTCTATAATAAAACTATCAGCTGCTTTTGTATCCATGTTTACAATACTACTAAAAATACATAAAGCAAATATGAATCTCCAAAAAATATTAGTTTTAGCAATTAAATTATCACTGTAGCTGCTATACCAACAAATTATTGTCTTGACCAGCATAGCCTTTGGGGAATTGTCCATTCAGATAAAGGAAATCCATAGCTCTAAAATCATCATTAAAAAAGGCATATATCATCATCTTCAACAACCATCCAATAAAAGAGTGCAAAATGTAGGTGATTAAAAGAGAAACAAAGAAAAAAGAAATTAAGAATTGTATCCATCTTTCATTAAGGAATCACTGATCAAATGGACAAAACAGACATAAACAGTGATAAATATTTTGCATTCATTGCCTTCATTTTAATGATTTGTAATTAGGTCTTAAAATGGCACAAGTCATACAACACAATTTCTAAATCTTAGTTGAAACATCATATTGAGTCCCAGACTCATAACTGAATATTTGTCTTACCCTATGACAGGAGAGAGCCACTTCCCAAGATCAAGTGACTACTTCCTTTCAAAAGGTTCCTCTCCCCCTGCCTCAAAAACCACCAGTTTGCACTTAAACTCCAACAGATATATAAAATCTGCTTCTTTAAGACTAATAGTGTCCCATAGCTGAGAGTTGTTCCTGTATGTACTCCAAAGGCAAGTGATGCTGTGCACTTCCCAGCAGTGTCATTTGCTTTTAAAGTCCTGGAATTATCCATAGGAGATGTTACTAACAAAGAGAAGTTGACAGTCTTTAAAAAGTAGAATTTAAGTTCATTTTACAGAAAACACCACCAAAAAAAAAAGACAGAAGATAACCTTTTTAAAACAGACTGGGGTTTTTTTCAGCCTCTTCAGACAGAAAGAGATTTCAAGAGAAAAACAAAAAATATTGTAGATGAGATTACGGGAGCAACCACTCTTACAATATAAAGGGCCTGGCCACTCCAGAAAGAAATATCATTTTAAAGAGATTATATCCTGGAACAAGTCTTTATGCTTTTCAAATAGATTAAATAACTCAATCTAATAATTCATTGTGAATTTTATTTTAAATTTTTCAAAAAGAGGTTATGTTTGGGGGTTTGTCTCTCTCAAATATTAACAGTAATACCAAGTAGAACAAGTAGATCAAAATATATACAAGAAAACCTTCTTTTTAATTTTCTTTCCCATTTCTATTTATGTCCTGCCTTCAAAACATGATTTATTGAGATCAGGCCTATCAAGGCTGCCAACAATATATCTCTGGATATGAAGAGATCATTAAACACGAAGTATTCTTTTGGTTTACCTTTTCTTGGACAGTAGAGAATTACTTGACATTATTGAGCAAAGCAGTTTCAAAGTATTAAAACATGAATTTTCTAATGGAATTGACTTTTTTAAGAGATAACCTGTTCTTGAAAAAAGAGCTAGGCTCCAAAGGATTTTAATCAATGTGAAATATCTCCAATTTGCACAAATCTTAATCACCACAACTCACTTATTTCTATCATAATTTGGTTAAAATTTGAAGATTTAGCTTCCCTTCCTATTTCAGAAAAATAATAGATAAAAATTTAGAAAAAAAAAAGAGGGAAAAAAAGAAACCAAACAAGCTACATATTGCTTGCCTTAGGTCTATAAAGCTGTAGTTTGATTTTAAAGCTTAAACCAAAAGTTTGATTACCTGAAACCTTTGGTAAGACCAGCCCACAAACTTGTAATGAAGCAGCCTCTAAATGTCCCTGCCTTACGATTTTTTTTTCTTTTACGTAAAGGAAAATATCAGTTATAAACACTTTTATGCACCATTTTCTCTGCTCCCTCCTCATCTTTTGGTAGCTACACATCCATCTTATCTGAGCTTGAATGCAAGTAGGTCTTATGTCCTGGTGTAGTACCTGCTGTTTATCTAGCACAGTTAGTCTTCCCTATAGGTAGCCTCACTTTGTTTCCTGATCCTAATTTTTTTATTTCAGATTTGGATAGAGAGTAGCATCATGTAATGAGCACATCAACAGCCTTCCAGTTCAATGAACCACAAGAAGAATTTGAGGCTCCCTATGCTCTTTTCATGACAATGATGGATCAGCCAGCATGGAAGAAGTTACCAGCATTTCCCATAAGATTTAATATGTCTTCTTTGGCCAAGCACCTTCCTTCTATCTCCCATTACAGTGATATTTTCCTCTTAACCAAAGTCTTATTTCTAACCACCACTAGACCTCAAATGAAATGTAAGTTTTACAGCATTTTTCAAAGGTACCACTGTCAAGGTGAACCTGAAAGGCAAAAAAAAATTTAAGATGACTAAGGGAAAGGTAATAACCTAGTATATTTCTGCTGGAAAATTCAGGAATTAATTTTAACTCCTGTAATTCCTGTAAAACAAGCCTCCAAACTTCCTTTTGGTCCGACTGCCAGGAGCTGAAACCAGGGCTCCTTCTTCACTTCTATCTGAAGAAACAGATACTAAAATTCCAAACAAATATGGCATCTGTTTTCAAACTCAACCAACACCAGAAGCAGCACTAGAATTTAAGCTTTCTATTTCACTGAGCACACTAGTGTATTTTTCAAGTTACCATATTTTTCTTCCAAGTTTAAATTTTAAGTAAAATCAAAAGACATAGCTGTTAGCAACTGTTAAGACACTGCAGAAAACACAGACAGAGTGTGACCAATTTATTGACAGCTGTGAGCTCAAACACACATAATTCAGCAACTGAAGCATACTTATGAGAATACTTATGCTAATAAGTCCACATTATTTGTTCTACACTGCCTTACCCATAAAATTCTTGCAAACTATTAAAGATTTCTTAAATTATGAAATATGAGTAGTGACACCCTTCCTCCCTCTCTTTGTGTATGTGAATAGATGTGCACACAGCCTGATGCTTTGGCCTTACCAGTGCTGTCATCGTAAACAACAGTAACTGTTTTCCACTTGAAGAACTGCACAAGGTCAAGGATGGCACGGCTGAGTGAAGAGAAATCCGGATAGAGGCTGACATAGAAGGAGTCCTTGTTGTCTGACACCTGATGTTTCCAGCGGGTCTGGATGTGCGGAACTCCCAAGGCGTTGCAGATGGACTGCACGGCGTTGGCTGAGGAGCTGTGGGATGGTCCGAAGATGGCTGCCACCCCAAGGGACAGCTGATCACAGGCTGAAGAGGAGACAGAAGTCTGTCAATGATGAGAGGAAAAAAGGCAGTGTGCCAAAAGGTATTGCACAATTCATATTAAACAAAAGGCACTCCATGAAATATGACTGTCTTACTGACAGAGCTTCCTTCTTGTGTAACACTTTCACTTACACATTTCAACTTCAGAATATGCTTCCAAGCTTTCATTAAAAACTGATGAATATTGACTCTTAACATCTAAATAGTGCTCAGCTATGTTTAATAAACATTGCTATGTCAGTGGAAGCTATAAAGGCCAGTAATCATCTGTCTTTTTAAAAGTACTGATGAATAAAATAGGTTTGTGCTTAGCTGCATCTTACATTTAGAAAAGGGTCAAATAGGACAGTATCCTAATTTGGGCTGTTTAAGTGATAACTTCCTCCTCAATCAGTCACCACTACTTCTACTGAAGTCCTAATTACTCAGAAATTTTACATGTGAAGTACCCCAAAGTTAATTATCAGGCACATTTTAATTTCATTAAAATGGACATTTGAATTTCTGTATCTGAAATAGGTATGTTGGTTAGTACAGTTAAAGGACCAGTCTTTTCCCTAAAATTAAATTGCTGTCTGTTAGTGAAAAAAAATTAAGTGTCCCTTCTTAAAAACAGGAAATGCTCAGTTTTGCTATACTTGTATATAAAACTGGCCCTGGGAGTCACTGACGTAATACTGCTGTATTCAAGTGGCTCAGCTCCCTGGTTTCTGATACAGGGTGGCCCTACCTGTACTGTTCATTAGCAGTCTCTGGTCTGTATAATCTCCCACAGTACACCCCAGTATCATCTTGTTGAATATTTGTTAGAACATGCCAAAAGAAGGCAGGAAAAAATAATCAATACCAAAGACCAGAGTTTCAGCCAAGGCCCTGCTTCTATCTCGTTCACTACCATAGGCATAACTTTTACAAGTACACAGCTCTGAAAAGCAAACTCTCCCTTCTGGGAAAACGACTCATTTGGTAGAGAGAAGTAATGAAAACCAAACTAGACATGAGTATTTATATGGGGTTTGATTAATTCTGTTACTCCACCATCAGTGTTCCTGACAGCTGAGGAAACAAGCAGTAGAAACACATCTTGCTGCATTGCTTTTCTCATCAATTCAAAATTAATTGTTGTGCACATTCTTTTCAACTTGATGAAAATATGGCTAAGTCTTTCAAGTGCATTCCAGAAACTATACTGGCACACCTTTTTATTGCTGCAGAGCACCGGTGGTTTAAATAAACTTGTCAGACACACAGGATCTTCATTGCTATTCGGTGTGTTGCCTAAATGACTAGCTCAATAAAAAAACATTTATGCTAATATTGCCCTTCCTAAGAGTAATCAACAAGCTTTATGCAAATGTCAGTAAATGGGATCACTAACAACAGCAATAGCTACCAGATGGCTTTTCAATGGACTTTTTTTTTTTCCTCTTTCTGAGATTTGAATAATGCAATGCTTTCACACGTGATTTAATATGGCACTGGCTCTATCAGATGCATACCAATTTTCCTAGAATTTTGAGGGATATTTTGTTGCATTTACATTATTCTTCACTGAAACTGTAACTTGGAAATATCTTCTTGACTTCAGGTTGCTTATTCATATAGTACCTTTAAAAAACCATTAATATTTCATCTATATTCAACTTCAAAAGTATGTGTTAATAAGAGGTCTAAACAGGCTATTTTTGATGCAGTGCCTGCCTGCTCACTAATGGACATGATAATGAACCACAAAAATGAGTCAAATGCTTAAACTTCATTGTTAAAATTCTGCTTTGTATCCATCATAATAAAATGAACCATTTTGTGTTAACCTTTAGCCTCTGATTCTGAACTAAAGCACCTGTGAGCACAAATGCAGTTGTCTGTATTGTGAATTGATGATGCAAAAAGCTATTAGTACTAGAAGATTACACAGATTTTGATGTAGCCTGAGCAGTTACAAATAAAATGTTGCTTTCTCATCCAAGATGCAAGTGGGAAAAAGGAATATATGCATTCTATTCAATATGTCTAATCAATAGCACATTGTCATTCTAATTTCAGCTATTATAGTCTAACAAGAATTAGCAACATAATATTCAGGCTAGCAAACCCCAGGTAAGGGCTAAAAGTAGTTGCATTTTCTCAGGAAAGAATTAAAGAATTAGAGATCTCAGGAGAAATTTCTGTGCTGTCTGCATCCTCCCCCAGGAACAGGGAGAAAATGTCTCATTAGATTTCACAGGTCAGCATGTGCAGGAGTCAGGAAGCAGTTGAATTTGAAAGGTGAGAAGGAAAGGAGAATGAAAGAAACAGAATTAAGATTCAGCACTTTTATTCACTGTTGGCTGAGATGGAAAGGATAGAGTAGCCTCTCTCAAAACCCACTTTAATCCATCACCCAAAACACTAGAATTACAACTCAAAGATACTCTATTAAAAGTGCATTTTTTCCTCTTTCTTTTACCATACATGCTACTCTGCAAAGAAACCATCTTACTAGGCATAAATGTTTAGCCTATAATTTTTCATACATGAAAAATGTCCAATTTTCATGACAATTTTTTGTAATAATCTTTCAATGACCAAACTGTATTTCTGTACAAATAAGGATACTCTCTTTTCATGCCTAACAAGAATCTATATTTGAATTATTTATCTGTCTAATAAACAGATAAACAGATTAGCAAGATTGTCTGTTATTCTGTTACAGTAAAAGCACTAAAAATTTCCCTTCAGTTCTAAACTGAATATTTAATTAGCATTAAATTCCACTTTTAAGGTGTCCTTCATGTACATTAATCATGCCACAGGAGCTTTCCCTTATGTATAATATCTAATGTTGTATCAAGTGCTTTCACTCTTAGCCCACCATAACACCAAAAATACCTTGTTGTATAAAGAATTTTGTCTTTAATGCTTGGGAGAGACATGTTGGGACCAGATCACTTGAGAGATTTAGGCTAGGAACCTGCCATAAGAAACGCAGGCTGACCTCCAATTCTTTCACCCTTCTTATTGTTTTGTTGCATATAGCATTCACATTAAATTAGCTCTTCAATTTATAAGAAAAGTGGTTTTAAAGAGCATGTAATACAGTGCAAAATTCAGTCTTACGGAGTTTTGACACGAGGCTTTGTACTTTCTTCCATAAATACTTATTGAACTTTTTGGTGTTTCCACTTTCTAAGATACAATAATGATGCAGAAATTTGTGCCTATTGTCCCTGACTTAAAAGTAAAGCAATCTGAAAATCTGGATTTTTTTTTTTTTTTTGAGAATCAAAGATTTTAAAATTTATGGAAAATGTTCAAACTTAATTTTTACTCTTAATCCTTCTGTAAACATATAATTTATAGTTAGGAGAAAAGAGCTTAACTCAGGCTGAGTCATGTATCTGATAGTGATAATCTTAAGCACAGACTTAATATTTAGGCTTATTTTTATGCCATGCTGGTATAAGACACACAAAATTACAACTACTACTCCCCTTTCAAAGTCTGTGATTAACTATATAAAGGAATTTGTGAAAATGTACTTGAAGTGATTGAATGTTTAAAATTGAATCCCATTTCCAGTAGAATTTGGGGAACTTGACATTTTGCTGGATAAATTTTGAAGACAGTGAGATTTCTCACTCCAAACGAGCTGGTATAAGAAACACCCTAGTCACAATGTTCAGCAAAATTTATTTCAGATTTTAAATATTTAAGGGAATAGCTTTTAGATAGGGTTATAGGGAGCAAAGGTGGCAATGTAATTGTCAAGCAATTACCATTACAACCTTCAATAAATCAGCTCTTTAATGCCAGTGACAATAATGTCAGTCTCATTGCGTATGGCTTCATCAGATAGACATTTTTTCAGGTAAGTAAACTAAGTGAGCCTTAGTCCTTCATTAAAAAAAAACTAAATATGCAAAAGGTTACCTTTTTTGGATGCTTCAAAACTGTCATAAAGATTAATCTTTTGTGTGTCGTATGTTAATGTGGTGTTTGGCAGAAGAGTTCTGTTTCTGTTGATTGTGTTCACAGCAAATCTGAAGGCTAATTCTTCTGCTCCCATTGGACCAGATTCCACGCACTCAAAAATGCCTCCTGGTAGAGGAACAAAGAAAAAAGAAAAAAAAAAAACACTAGTAAGCAAAAAGCTCATAAAATAGCATCTTTAATAATCCTTTTGGAAAAGATTCATCAGCCCAAAGTATTTAATTCCATAAACCTGATACAGTGCAACTCATGATTTGGATGAGCTTTGAGTCAAGCAATAAGTAAACCAGCAACACTTAGAACTTACCTTAAGGAAAACCTGTTGCTTTTTTCCATTCAATACTCATTTAATATTGTGAATAAAAAAAAAGTGAAGCATTATATATTAACCACACATTTAGAAGCAAAATAGGAATGGGATGAAGTATATTTAATTATTACATAGCTACTATCACTATTGTTATTATTTTATATAATCAAATTTGAAATGAATACATTTGTCCCTTCCAGATCTTCCACGACCTATGTGTGTGTGGCAGGTGGAAGGGAGACTTATGGATTCCTGCTTTCTACTTACAATATATTAATAATGAACTTGGCAGCTCACTGAAAATACAATATACAAAGGAGCATAGAACTGGGATGCCTCAAATTGTCTCCAGAAATTTAAATGGAGAGATATTTTAGCATGACTGTTTGCCTGAACTGATAAATATGTTGAGCAAAAAGTTCAGATTTTGCTCTTTTGCCCTGAACTGCAAGTAGAAGTTAACTTCATTCTCAGTAAATACAGGAATCCAAGAAACTGCACCCTGCATAATCTCTATCCTGCAATGAAAACATCCCCAAACAAGGCATGCTACCAGAGTAGGCCATGCCTCAAATAATAAACAATTTCTAGAACACTTTTGGGCCAACCTTCATCTTAAATGAAGCAAATATGTTTGTGAGAAAATGCTGTGCATCAGCTTTTCTCATTAATGAGATATCATTGTCCATAGAATGTAAATTTATACACACTTTGACGTAACATAATTTATTCTTGGATCTGAAAAAACCAAGGATACTGTGACAATAAAAGTAATTTGAAGATGTGTCCTTACTCTGGTGACACGGAATGCCTCAGAAAAAAGATCAGTGTCCTTATTCTCCCTTCAGCCCTCAATTTAACACAGACCTGTCAATTCTAATGGACAGACAATGGCCATCATCACAGGATCACTAATTACAAGCCAGGTATTGTTCCTCTGAAAGGAATGTTGTTCATTCACTCTCTCTTTGCTTGTATTTATTCATTTCCGAAGTAGTGTTGCTACTTGGACTTGTATTGTCTAAAAAATTCTATTTAACAGTGCTACTTTCTCATCAAGAAGTTCTCAGAATCTGAATATCCAGTGACTGGATCAAACTAAACTTCAAAAACTGCAGTCAGCTTGTAAACAGTCTTGTGAGTAACCAAGCACATAAACTGTTGGTAAAGCAAAAATGTGTATTTACTATTTACTGACAGTATTAAATATAAAAGGCTGTTTGGCTTTGCAAATATTCTTCCTCTTGCAATACATTTCTCACTACAAAACTGAGGTATTAACCTCCCTTTCCTGCAGATCAGCCTTTTAATTTCTGGCAAGAGCCATAGGAGCAGATGCTCATATAATATTACTTTAAAAGCACAAGCCCTTGCCACTGAGATAAGATGTGACTAATAATTATTTAAGCCTTAGTCATTTCAAACTAGAAAAGAGGCAATGAAGGGAAAGCAGACTCATAAGAAAAATTTCAATATCTTCAGTAACCAATATTAACAAAACTGACAGAGCTCAAGCCAAAGAAACTTAGATAGTGTTCAGTAAATATATAAGCCTAGTACACTTTAAAACTCAAAAAAGGACCATGTTTATTTTCACAATAATCAAATATGAACATGAAAGGCAACCTACTGCTTTTGAAGTTACTGGAGTGCTCTGTTCAGGGAAACATTCCAATAGACAAGCTTTTGTGCTGCTAAAACTTACAGAATCTAAGCATTGCAATTCAAATGGTGTCATATAGGAGGAAAGTATTTTGATTTGGGGAAAATACTATTAAATTGCTGCAGAAATCCAAAAATTAGTTAAATTATAAGTATAGCTATTCAGAGACAATCAAAAGACATTTCCATGAACAAAATGAAAATTAAGATAGATTTCATAGGCTTTCCTAAGGCATCTGGAGGGCAGTTATTCAATTATATTTGAATAAACCAGTATCACACAAACAATTAGGAAATCCTAAGTATATCCTGAGCTAAATGGATTAATTAAAATAAATAAACATTACAGTTTCTTGGTTCTCCTGAAGTTTTTACATTGGAAGATTTATTCTCTAATTTCCATGTGTCTGAAGCTCAGTACAACCTTCCCTCTTTAAAAATCAGCATTTTTCATTATACTGATTTCTAAATCCTTGAGACTGGAAATTCTCTGTCAAAGATTCAGCCACTACTCTCAGCATAAAAAAAAAAGGGAGGAAGAGAAATTTTATTTTGACCTTGCCTATTTAGGTAACTCCTAATATTAGTGACAGTCTGTCATATAGCACGACAATTTTATGAAGATGACATGTCCTGTGAGTGTCCATGATGTGTAATCATGGTCCACATACACCATTCAGTGATTTCTTCCCTCACTCACTGACTTATTCTCTAACCCTGTGATAAAAAAAACCCCAAACCTGGCATCATATGGTCTGTCTGTTTCAGGGTATATTTCCAGTCCTAAGAAAAAGAGAAGTAGAATAACCTGTTTCTATTTTTCTATGATTAGGATATTTTGCTAGGAGGAAGGAAAACTTATTTTCTGCTCCTGAATATTTTCACATTTTGCACTAGGTAGATACTGAAATTAAAAATAAGAACCCTAGAGGAATAGAAAGTAGACCATATATTTGAAGATTCCTAGCTATTTTCTAAGCTGTATGTTGCCAAAAATCTCCCAGGTTCCTTTAATTTCAGTTTAGTAAAATATATAGTAAAATACTTTGGATGGTGGCAGGTTCATCATAACTTTCACACTAAGAGACTCAAATCAACTGGTTCACAAAAGTGTTTAATGTCCTACTAATATGCAAAATGGCTGAAAATGCCAGGTTCCTCACAAGTGAATACAGCTCTGGCCGAGCTGATACAGCACATACTCACACACCGTTGTTTAATTGAACATTTATTTAGTTTAAATTGAACTCAACCGCTAAGACCAGGAACTCAGACAGACACACGTCTGAATTCTGAATATCAGAATATATTAAAAAAATGGATCCTCATCCTCCAGATGGAGAAACCCTGTAAGTTTGCTTGGAAGTCTACTACGCATTAGATGTTTCCAGGATGCTCAGCAAAGACACATAAATGAGTTCAAGCATTGACAAGAATGAAAAATTTTAAATGGTGTTTTTCCACTGCTGCATAGGAAATAGAAACTTATTCACTAACTTTAAACTTACTATTGTGTTCCTATTTGTTACTGAGTATGCAAAAATAGTAAAAAAATTAAAACACACTGTTTTTAAATACTATGTCATGCAAATCCACTGGCTTAATACTGGGAGACAATCCATTAATTACATTGCATTTTTTTTATAAAATGGAAAGGAAAATAAAAGAATTGCCTTTTCAGTTCAGATATACTCAATTATGAAGGGATAGTGGTATCCAGAAGCTGTCATAGCATACTGTGTCATGTTGCTCCCTCCCAAGCAGGCTTTTCTTTACTGCTGCTTTACTTTGTATTCAGGATAGCCTTATTAATAATCAAATTGAGGAATGCACTGCAAGCCTTTAGATAAGCAGACAGAAGAGTCATAAATCTTGCCATTTGTATGGGGACAAGCAGCCAAACCAATGCCTATCTCTGTCTAGCAGCTTGAAAAATGCAGGTGTTAGGATTTGGGGTTTTTTTTTAACAGAGTTTATAGACCCATGGTAGGCAGAAACATTAGTTCTCAGATGCAACCAGCAGCACATCCTGGAGGAATAGCCTGAAATTCCACTACTACCCCAGAACAGAAACAAAAAACTTAAAAGCAGTAAAAGAAATGTGTATGTTATTCTTAACTTGCTCCAATGGTCTCATACACGGCTTCTTCATTTACAGAGTTAATGATAAGGCAGCTTTTCTCTGCCCCATAATAGTAACACCAGAGAATATGGGATCACATTTCTACAGCTCAGTCTGTAGCCCATGAAGTTTTATAGGCTGTGTACAGTAGCTGATAGCTGTGTAGCTGAGCACTTCCAGTTTTTACTATCACAGTAACCATTTAGATAAAGCTTACTAGATTTTCTGGGGGGATCAACACCTGAGGAATATTTCAGACATGCAAATCCAAGCCAGATAAGCCAGAGCAATTAAAAAATATTCTTTAAATACGCATCTGTGAAGTGACATCTGGGATAATTCAATTTTCCTATTAATATTGATATGAAAGAATTGCTTTTAATGTACCTGAAATCAATTAGGATTTTTCATCAATTGACTCTATTAAAAAACCTTTCTATGACCAAGCTCTTTTACCATAACAAATAGGAAAAAATCAATCATCGATGTAATACTGATGGAATAACGGTTTCTTAAGAAACACAAATCATTGAAAAAAAAAAGGATAGTAATATTTTACTAAAAAGGATAAAGTGCAGATGTCCTTAATATTTTCCAAGGAAAAAGAAAATCTAAAATAGTTCGTAATTATATAAGTCCAAAAAAATTGTCATGAAACTGTTCAAACTGCATTTTCTGTCAAAAAAACTGTAGTAGAATTGACATTTATTGCTTACAAGTCATCCCATTTTCCCCAGTTTTCAAATAATTTTATTAAACACAACATCTGGAGGGGAAGAAAAAGTAAACTTGTTACACATCTTGGCAAAAATTATCCCCCCAAAAAAATGTTTCCTACTCTAAAGTACCTAATTTCAAAAATAATAGGCTAACCCTCTGATTCAATTTTCCATTTCCATTCCACAACAGGGTCCCCTTTGAAAATCACCCTCTTGTGTGTTTTGTATTATCATCTCCATGTAACACCTGACAAAACCCAGCAGAAAGAACAAAATTGCATGAATCACTAGATAACTATAAGTTCCAGACTGAGTTATTAGGAAATCTCTCCTTCTCTTACATATAGAAAAGGAGAGATTTCCTAATGTAGAAAACTTCTGTAATAGCAGCATACCATGAAACCTGAGCTTCTGTTACCTACTTGAAAAAATCCTCATTCAAGCAAGCTTCAAAAGTATCCAAGTAGGACTTCCTACAAGCTAATAGCAAATCTGGCTAATATTAAATCAAAGAGTTTCTCCTTTGTTTCTGGTACAGTCACAGTCACCTGTTTAATTTTTTTTAATTTCATGAGAAATTAATGCCATCTAATTACAGTTACAGGCTACTTTGCAGTCTGTGCCCTCTGAAAAATTAAACCCTTAAACATGTAACAGAAGGCCACATTACCTCAGATCATAGTCTATCAAATCAGTCATTATGAAGCTTACAGACTACTTGAAATTACTTAGCCCAAAATAACTAGTTCTAATGATATTGTAAATGTACTATATACACAGAATTAAAACTTCTGTGGTTTTTGAATGTGAAACCTGGATACAAAAATTCAAAAAATCATTCACACATAACATTTTTCACATTAACAAAGTTATGAAAACAGCAACATTAATCTTAATTTTAATTTTAGCTGTGATTTCCTTGTTTGATGATATAAAATTAAGTTTCTTTTTTTCTAATATCAAACCAGCTGGATAGAGGTCTTGCACATACACATATTAGCTTTTAATAGCTATACATTTGTTAACATTTTAGCCATATTATCAACAGACACCAATCTGCACAAATTTACTGACAGCTATAAAGGTCTTTACTAATGCTTTATAAAAACTAGCATCAGTCACATGTGACATGAACACTATTTTTTTAATGATACAATAGCTCTTTAAATATATCAATGAAAACCTCTTTCTTAAGTACCATTAAAATGGGACTGAGAGTTTGGAGAAAAAAATATTTTAAATCCCAGTAACATTTATTCCCACCATTTTACTTTGAAAACATATAAATATATTTAAATTTTACTACTAAATTTATATTAAGTTCTCTAGGAATGATTTGTTTTTCTTTTCCTTCACCTCAGGTCAATACTTTGAATCTAAGGTAATTATGCTGCTCAGATGTAATCCTGATGTGACAAATAGCAATCTCTTTTTTTGACTGATTATTTCATATTCAGAAAACATTATCTCTCAGACAGACTTTGCTCAATTAGCTGCAAAATTTGGGAGAAAGGAGTGGCTAGTATCCGTGATAAACAACTTTCCTAAAAAGTGTGTCAAGACAGAATGAAAGCAATTCTGTCAGGTATTATACTAATAAAATATATGCTTTTATCTGACATTTTCCAATTTCAAATTGGCCATTTGGTAAGTGGAGCCAATGACTGTGCAAGGAGGTACCACATGGAGAAGATAACAAGTCAAAAGCACATTATTGAGAGTTCAGAGGAAGTATTACACTATAGACATTTGCAGAGATGGGGATGATGGCTTTTTGGAAGTGTGAATGGACTACACTTCTCCAGCAGAGTTACAGCCAGAAGGCACTGAAGGCTCATCCCAAAACCCCGATATCACTGGCACGGCATGCACAGCACTGCCAGGAGGAGGCACAGTAGGTGCTGAGCTACAGGGACTGATAGAGGCTGCTGGCTGAAGGCATTTTAGTCCTAATCAAGTGTGCTGTGCACTGCACTGATAATCCTCTTTCAGGTCCTGTTATGGATTTGAAAGCTACAGAGATGGTTCAAAGAACTCCTTAAAGGTTGGCAGCTTAGACTTTGTGCTTCCTACAAATACAGTAGAAAATTACATCTTAGCCACTTACTTCTGTCTGGAACAGGATTTAAGAAATTGAATCACTCTCAAACAAGATGTTAAAAATGAATGAAAAGTTTTCTTCTTTACAACGTTTTCCATAAAGTAATGTAGTTTATGGAATTATAGATTTCAAATACAGTTGTGTGAATCTGAACAATACCACATTTTTATTACTTCTTTTCAAAATTATATTGAAAGCTTTCTGAATCTCACAACAGGAAAAAAGTTGAAAAGGATTACTTGTCAAAGAAAATGCTGGTTATTTGACTTTGAAGCCGGTTTTATGTGGATACAGCACTGCAGAAAAAGATAGCACACTTCAGCAGAAACCTTTATCCATTCTGAGTGCACACATGGTTTGGAGGAAGGAAGCAGGATCAGGAATTTCAGGGGTTGGCTTTCATTGCTACTGATTTCCTGCACATTATTGGACAAGATAATTTTCTTTAAAATAAATATTTCATCCCAAAACATCTCAACATTGCAATACAGGCACAATTATTGGAAAATCCAATATGTTTTGAAATGAGATGTAATTTCTGTTCATGGCATCAGTGTATGAAGCCACAATCACAGGATCCTGCAAATTTTGCTGTTTAAAATGCATAGAACTATTAGCTTCAGCATCTAAGTTATACTTTGACTGACATTTTAGTGACATGAAACTGCCAACTTTTAGGTATGCTGAAATCCTAAAAAGGATTTGAATTATCCATTGATTTAATAATAAATAAAAATAAATAAAACTGTATCTTTTTTGATTGCACAATATGGAACAGGCTAAATAATCAGTCAGCATTATGTTTATATTGTCAATGTAAAAATCAAATATCAAAAGAGAAAGAATTTGGTTCGTCTTAAATGCAGGGAAATAATAAGGAACATTATGAGGAAATAGTAACTGTAGATCTCATTTGAACAAAATTTTCCTTACCTTATAAAACTGGTGAAAAAGGTTTTAAAAGCTAAGTGCATACAAATGATAAGTATCCTCAAAGTTATTTTGAATGTAACTGGGTGGATTCTAGCATCTTCAAGTCAGATGTGACAAATAACACACATTAGTATCTTTCCTTTCATCAGCACAAATATGCTTTGAAAATTAATAAATGAAACACAGCTTAAAAATATTACTAGGCTGAAATATGCAGTATATTTATAAAATACTGCTTTTGATAGCATCTCTACAAATAATGCTCCTTTCAGTCAGAACATCAATAGAGCACAAGTAAGGATGACATATAAAATAATAATACCTGAACACGGTCATCTACAATGTTAGAATGTACTATCCATAAGATTTCTTCCCACCTTAAGGGATGTACATTATCTTTCACATGCTAAGTAACGTATTACAGAATACACTTGATAATATCAGTGTAATTATCACACTCACATAATAATTAGCCTCCATGATTCACAGTAACAAAAGGAAACAAAGTAATAAATTAAGTCTGACTACAAAAATGGCCTCAGGAGATTTTGCTGAAACATTTTTTTCCTTACTTTGGGTAACAAAATGTTTTGAGCTGCCTTAAAACAACATGTTTATTTCTTTCCCTTGTTTTTTTCTGGAGATAGTCAATATCCAGATGAAAAGTTTCTCAACATTCATGAAGAAAACTTTTTTCTCCAAAACATCTTTAAAGAAGATAATATGCAAACTTAAATGCCTAAATTTTACAGAAATAGTCTTACACTGGTCCTCAGGAAATTTTTACGTCTGTTAATAGGCTACTAACTGGGCAGTTACCACCTTCTAACTTCCCTACTTATAAATCCAAAGACAGACAAATCAAAACCCATTTATTTTCATTCTAGAAAGAGTCATAACATGTATCAGAACATTGATACAACCAGTTCTCTAACCTCATCATAAAGAACATAGAAAAATGCTAATAATATTGCATCCAGGCCGGGATTTTTATTTTCCATTATGATGCATGTTATTTGTCTTCTTAAATGTCAGTTTGTGTCTGGAATCTCATTCAAGAAGCCAAACCATACACAGACAATGAAGGAAATGGTTTCCAGGTTTTCACTTACTTTTAAAAGAAAAGTGACTCACTTAAAAGAAATAACATTAAAAAAGTAAATTTATTTTGAACTTAACTCCTACAATATTGTAGTATATTTTACTAATACATTCATATGCATAATCTGTAGAAAAATGTGGGGATTTTTTGTTTTGGTTTGGGTTATTGTGTTTCATGGGTTTGAAGGGACTTTTTTTCAGTTTTCCCTTAATAAGGTAAACAAAAGTCAGGAAAGAATGTCAAATTTTACCACCATCCTTCAAGCAGAGCTTAGAAAAGTTGCATATCTAATTTTTCAGAAGAAATTCAAAGAGACCATGGTTCAAGAGTTACCGGAAATCGCTTCAAAATTCCTGGAAAGCAGAAAGGTTTTCCAGGAACTAAAGACATCCAAGCAGGTAGGATTATACTTCTTATACTGCATTATTAGACACTCATGCTTGGATCTCTCAGCATTTAAAGATGAAACAGAAAAGGGCTTAAATTTCAAAGAAGTTAGAATACAATTAGTAAAAGCTAAATGTGCAGCTTACATGGAAAGACAACTTCAAGAAAATATCCTGCTTTTGATTATGTGATTATTGGGTTTTTTTAAAGCAAACTTGTTAAAGCATGTGCCTATAAAGCAAAAAACAAAATCTATCATACACAGTGTTCAGAATGATGTACTAACCATCAGACAGCACACTTTCATATAAGGTAATTTTTCATTTTGACAGAAGACAGGCTACCATGTAGGAATTTTCAGTTTGCAAGAATCAAAAAACAAGAGCAACCCTGAAATTATCTTATATTTCTATATGCCTCTGCTAGTTATAAAAGAGGGGCCATCCCACAATTTCTAAATTATTTGCTTCGTATCCAACCAATTTATTGTAGAAAATGCTGAAATGGGAGAGAAATTCAGGGTGAGGACTCAGGTTTTCTTCTTGAGTAATCAATAGTCCCAGCCTGTAGCTTCCTACTTGCTTTCTTAATTCTCTGATTCCTGCCACAACACCAGTGCACCTCAACAGACTGGTGTCATATGGTCAGGTCTCCTTCTGCTTGCCCTTTCTGGTTAGGTAATTTCTAATGCATCTTCAACATCAAATATCAGCATGTGCTAGCCAGAAGTACCTTCAGGGTCAAATCCCAGTTATCCAGATAATTTCACTCACTCTGCTAAGACCAAGTAGGTAATTTAGAAGCAACACACCAAACACTGCAGCGTTCAGCAAATGAGAATCACAAAATATGCAATTTTTTTCAATAGGAAAAAAAAATTCTCACACTTAAACCTATCTAAACCTCAAAAAAAAATAAGGTCCATTTCCTCGTTCCAAAAATATCAAAGAAAAAAAAACTTTCTTAAAAGTATTCACAAAAGCCTGGAATTGGGAAGATGCCATAAAAAATCCATTTCTTTCTTAAACTAAACTTTAAGAATACTCAGTGCCATGACTTTGGACATTAAAGAAAGCCAATAAAAAGTTCATTTACAGTCACAAAAGACTAAAATTTGAATCTTGCAAATGGATAAACAAAAAAAATAAAGCCTGATTTAAGGCCTTCTGGATGCTGTGGCCATCATTAAAGTAGGTGAAACTTTAATAACTGGACCCCTACGCAGAATCTTCTTCAGAAATTAAATGTTTAAATGGTTATTGTCAGCTTTAGGATGGTTTTTTTTTTCCTTTTAATGCTTAATATTTAAGTGATCAGATCTTTGTAGATATTTGAGTGATTTAAGCAAGTTCAAAAACTGCATTTTCATATTTTTCTTCCTTCACTCAAGATTGCCATGCATAGAATTCTTCAGTAACCTGAAGCAATTCCTATTATCTAATTTAATCAAGGGGAAAAGAAAAAGGACAAGACATATGTAGACTACATATATATATATATATATAAATATATATATATATATAGGTATGTATATATGCACATACATACATCTGTGTAACAGATGCAGGGCACCAATATAATTCTATGAGTGGTATGAACTTTAAATATGAACAATCCCTATTCTTTATAAAAAATATGAACTTTATAAAAAGTACGAACTTTATAAAAACATGAACTTTAAATATGAACAATCCCTATTCTTGCATAAAGTAAGAATGGGGTTTTTTCCATTATTTTTTATATTTCAAGAAAATACTTTCCAATTTTTAGTTTGCTGCATCATGTTTTCCTTACTTAATAGTAATTCTACAGCTGCCATATTACAATGCATTCACTGGAACTGTTTATTGATTCCATTTTCCCCTTAAAGCCACTGAAACAGAGCTTTTCTTCAGTACTGCATGAGGCATTTTTTCTTCTTTCCAAAATGTTTTCTGACTGTATTACAATTGAACCATTTGAAATCATTGCTATAGAAATGTTGTGAAATACCAGAAAATTTTATATTAGTCTTCAAAGATTAAAAAAACCCAAAAAGAACAAAAGAAAACCCTTCAAAATCAGACTGATGGATGAGTTTTAAATGTGATAAACACTGTTAAAATTACTAATGTTCCACTTCAGTATTCAAATGTTCAGCTTCCAAAAATGTTTACATTAGAGAGTTGCTTAGAAATTAAGTCATTATCTTTTCATCTTATCAACAATCTCATCAAAATCACTTTTGTCAAGAGTACTTCTACCCTGGTTAAAATATGGTTTTGCTACCATGAGCATATCTGCTCTAGATACTTAGAAGCAATTTTCAGAAGACCAACGTGGGTTATTGAACGTTATTGGAAAAATCTTCATGGTTTCTCTCCCTGATGTATGAACTTGGACTGCAAAAAAATGGGTACTCTTCTATTCTCTCAATGATTATCTTTTTGATTCTTCAGCCATGGAAGGAAAAATTAAGGGCAAAGGGGGAGGGATGTACTCTGAATGCAGAAACAAGCAAGTAGTATGACTAAAAAATAATAGTAGGAATAATAGTAGGTGCCGATGATAAAAATGCCAAGTAAGAAAGAGATGGTTCTTCAGTGTTATTGTAAAGTGTTAGTGTTGATAAAAGAGAAAATTGAAAACAAGTCTCTTTTCAAAAGCGGAGATATTAGGTGCTTCTGCCACTAAATTGAGCAGAGTTAATTTTAGTTTTAAAAATATTTATATATAATATATAAATATTTATATTTATTATATATTATAATATCAGATTTCCTGAACTTGCCTATTTCATAAGTTACAGCAATAGTGAAGCTTACACACTTTGTAATGTGACCCAAGATAAATAAAATCTCAATATGACTAATGCAAACAAGCCTAGCAAAAGGAATGTAGACATGGCTAACCAAAAAAAAAAAAAGAAGGAAATTTACTATATCAATTCCATAAATAAAAGAAACACAAATTTAAATTCTCTTCTAAATCGCAACATCAAATGCACAAATTTTGCCACAGATTCATATTCATAAAGTAATTTAATTAATTTGATAAATATCAATAAAAAGCATGCCAATGTATATAAAATTTGAGTGTGTCAGAAACTAAGAATTTATGGCACACTCCTGTGAAGAACAGATTCCATTGGGCCCCTGAAGTAAAGAAGCAAAAATGTTTAATGAGGCACAAGAGGGTCTGTTTCAGGATGCTGCATATCACAGATACTGATTCAAGTCTCCAGTGATAATCCAGCAGTGCTTAATTCACAGCCTGCAGTATTATTATTGGAGGAATAATGGGAAAGTGACATACACAAGCAGAATGTAAAAATATTTGATCTGAAGCACAGAGATACTGAATACCTTACACTCCTCTGTAATTTGCAATAAATTTGACTGTCACTTGTATTTCTCAATAATTACCTAATTAATCTTTTCCATGAGAGGGACAGTGTTTATGTTCCTAATGACTGAAATGCAATGTGCAAATTATTGTTGCACAGTATATACTTTTACTCTGTTCCCATCTATATGTGGAAATTCAGCACTAGAGATATCCAGAGTTTGGGTTTAGATTGATCTTCAATTAGATGCAGACATTTTTTTTTATGAACAGTCTAGATGCTAAGAAGTTATTAGCTAATGTGATAATTATGCTCTAAAATGTTGTTCACTAATTTGATAATTACATCTTAATTACTGAATTAGAAACCTCTTGAGAAAAATAAAAAGTTGTTTTGGCAGAAAACAAGAGTTATGCACCCTCCCTTATCTGAACCCTGTATTTGGATTAAATATTAACTGTTATCTTATCCAAAGAAACTCTTCTTTTTTATTCCCTCTTCTATATATTTTTCTAGTGCATGGCCAAACACATACATCTTTAACCAGAATACCATAATCCATGACCAGAATACTTGCTTTTCTTTTTTTACAGTGATATCCTTAAAAAAAATCTAAAATGCTTTAAACTACTTTGACCACAGTGAAGGTTTGCATTTGTAAGAGACCAGGCAGTATCACAGAATTACACAGAATGTTCTGAGTTGAATGGACCCACGATGATCACTGAGTCCAACTTTTAAGCAAATGGCCTATGCAGAGATTTATATAGGAACCCACAGCCTTGGCCTAATTAGCACCATGCTCCAACAACTGAATTAATCTCACTGGCCATGTTTTTTTCTAATTTACATGGTTCAAGCACAAACTATTTTTTTCATCCAGTACAACCATCGTCTCCCCATGCTGAGACCTTTTTTTCCCACCAAACACCTCCACAGAGAACACAAGTTTTTTAAAAGGAAAAAAAAAAGTTCCATGAATTATTTATATGATAAATAATAATCATATTTTTAAAATGTGTCTTCAATTTATCTATGTCTTACAACTGGATTTACTAGTGCCTAACAAAAAATAGTATCTTCACTGACGATCATTCTAGTTTAAGCATATGAGCATATAGATATGAATATGTAGTTGCCTTTTTCACAACTCTTTTCACAATTCTTACTTTCACAATTCTTACTTTCACAATTCTTACTTTCACAACCTCTATTTTCAGGTATTCAAGCAAGGAAGCATACTTAGAAAGCAGGTAGAGTATTGACAGAATCACTCCAGCTATTTCCTAAGGAAAACAGTCTAAATATCAGCAATGAAACAGGGGAGAAAGGGTGAAAAGAGTAAACTGAAAGATAAACCCTGTACTAGTGTATAAAGTGGAAGCTTTACTTTCATGACAATATATTGCACACAGCTTCAAACCTCTCCTCTGGGGAGGGGGTTTGGGCAGAGCAGGGAGGAGGGGCTGAAGTTCCAGATTTAGAGAGTTATGTGCAGGAGCCAAGAGATGTGGAAGCCAATAGGTGCAGAAGGCAGTAGGTATGCCAGGAGGACAAGCTCCCATTGCACTCATTTGATCTGGCAGAGCAGCTGGCCTGAGCACAGGCAGTGCTTATGCTCACATATGCTGACCTTGTTGAAGCTAGCCCTCCTGGCCTCTGGCACAGAAAAGGAATGTGTCTTTGCCCAGGTCTCATGTCTTATCTGCATGGGAGTCTCTGAAATGCAAATAGATCTCAATTTTAGTCAGCCCTTCCCAGCTTATCAGTTGGCCTGTTTTGTCTGCTAACTTCCTTTGACTAAAAGGAGAGTTTGGGTACTTGGCACCCATATGTATCTGAACCTTGAAACAAATCCTGCTCATTTCAAAAGTTATGTAATAGATCTGGAAAAAGTATAGAGGATGGCAACAAATTTTGTGACAACTTTCACATAATGAGTGAACAGGAAAGGATAATTCAACCTGGTAAAGAGACAGCTTGAAGTAAGGTAGAGTTCTGCAAAAACATATATATCATGCAGATGGTGGGTACCATTTTCTTATTCACTGTTTCCTCACTCACAAGAACTAGAGGGCCTTACTTGATGCAAGTGTTAAAGTATTCAGTGGTAATTGTCACTTTTTTTTGCAGAGGTATGAATTGGGGAAAACAAACAAGATTTCAGTGCTGCAGACAGTGGATATAGGTTGCCATCACCTGAGGTGGCTTTAAATTCAGTAGCATTACAAGATATATATGTCTTCTTTCTGAAGCTGGGGAATTTTTCTTCTTTCTGATGGTGTGAACTTGTGATATTTGCATGAGACAGCTTCATGTAGTACAGGTGGTTTGTATGCTGAGACAGGATCTCTCTGAATTTGGTATTTAAATTTTCTCCATTTTATGTTTATTGTGAAAAGATGTATTTGCTCACTAGTTATATAGTTTGTATAAAATATTTAGCATTTCTCAAGCACAGCTGACAGATAAAGGTCTTAATAAATTTACCTTTAGTGCCACACAGTACAGCTGAAATGTGTTATTAAAATTAATGGAATAAAAGGTCAAAGAAAATTATATTTAATATTTTGGTGGTCAAAATACAGTGATAGTTTTTCATTTCTAGGCCCCAAACACATTCCTTCTATATCAAAGAGCAACATGATTGACCTTCTTTGGTTTCTTTTTCCATTTAGGTCTTTATATTACCATGAGTTTTGCTGTTTTGAAGCATCCTTTTTTGCCCATCCTTTTGAAATATTGAAAAAATTTAAATCATTTTTATATTTGAACAAAGCAACAGATTACTGATGTTAAAAAAACACCTCATTACTAGCTTTTACTTACAGTGTAATGTTTGGGTAGCACTTCAGACCAAAACAAATCAGCTTTTGGAGTATTAAACTCTTGTGCAACAATTGGTCATAGAATGCAAGTAAAACCTAAGTCACAATTAGGAGCCAAGGGGCTCATAATTATGTTGCACTGGTTTCATTGATTTTTTTTAAATTGTCTTATGTTTGGTTTGGTTTCTATTCTTGGCCTCATCAGCCCAGTAATTCAAGTTTATTTGCAGTCATAATTAAAATTTTAATGCTGAGGAATTTTGCAAAGAGGAACTTTAGGGAGACACAAAGCAAGATTCAGTTGTCTGAAAACAGGCATCTACTGCCTTTTCTCACTTCCTAAACCTGTCCTGGGGTGCAAAGTGTAGAGACTGGCAGATACGGCAAAGGACTCACTGGAGTTGCAGATGCTTTTGTAACTGTAGCTGGAGGAAATACATCTCATAGCACCTACATTATGGCAGTTGAATCCCATTCACTGAGTTTGATTCAATTTCACCTACAATTAATGTTTTTTAGGATGGATGTCACTTCTGAGTTTGTTATTGTAATCAGCCTTTACAATCTTCCTGAAAATTAGATTAATTGTATGATGAAAATGATATTCAAAAGAGGTCAGATTTCCCTGCTGCTCCTTGTTAAATACACATATCCAACCTTCCCAAATACTCTTGCATAATCCTCAATGACTTCCTACAGGTGAAACTCATTAACTGTTTCTCATTTAGAGAAAAATTAAAATCTTATTTCAGCAGCCCTGTTGAAGATGATGGACAAAACAGGGCATACAAAGAGGTATTAGTCATTTTCAGCAACACCAACCTGCATCTACTTCAAAAAAAACCCAAAAACACATATTTTGTCTGATTTTTTTTGCTTTTCACACATTTCAGAAAACAAAGGCATTGATGTTTGACAATGACTGCTCAAATAGTTAACAGGAAACAGGTGACATAGAAGCAGTGACTCACTGATACAGCTAAACAGAATTTACTCCCTAAACTAGAAATTAACTTTTATTAAACCAATACACACCCATTGATAAAAAGTAAAATTATTCTTACACTTTTGAAAACTATTTTCTTGCTTATCTTTTGGAGGTATGCTGAAAATATCTGAAAAGAATTTGCCCACTAAAGGTTTACAGGGGATTCAGAACACACACGTACAGAATTCATCCTACTGCTGAAGAGTCAGACTGTTGAAGTTAGTATGATAGTTCCCACTAGAGTAAAATAGAAAGGCATGCGTAGAGACTGATTCAAAGAGAGTAGGCTGGAAAGCCCTTGGAATCTGTCCTTTTTCTTCCTCCTCATTACAGAGCTCAGATAAGATGAATCAAAGACCATCCCTCAAGCCTCTTAATTATTGGTTCTTCTCTGAGTGGATGTATCCAACACATGGAGATAAATGCACATCAGCCAGTAACAATATGAGGCCCTACAGCAAGAGTTTCCCGAGCTGTTTTCTCACACATTCATAATTACTTTTGTATTTACACACCAATGTGCTTATCTCTTATTCTTTACCAGTTTCCCTTTACTACCACATCGCTACTGAACAGCAATGTAAATATTTATTCTCTTATTACAGAATACTGCTTAAATTGTTACTGTGGTTTATTTACTGTTAACTGCATTTTGAAACAAGCAGTCATCATAAAACATCCTTGATCTTTTATAGGAATTCTTCCTTATAGCTCTTTTTCCCCAAATAATCAAAAATTAAGTATTCCATGCAGTGATTTTCCCCATGAATAGTATGTTGCAAAATGTGCCCACAAATTATAGCTTTCCATACCCACTCAGAAGCAGGAATTTCTTTAGAAATGACACAAGCAGAAGCATATCAGTCTACAGAAAAAAAAAAATAAACCAAAACCAGACAGGATTAAGTTGTCATATATATATATAAAGAGATCATGTAAATTAGATTTAAATAGCATTGCCTTAAATTATTAGCTTGTCATTGTTAGTGACCACTTTTTAGAAAAACAGGTTTTCTAGCCTTTCATATTGATTTATGTTAACCACTAGCCTCAGTGTCTTTATAATTCAATTCAAATCTGTAATGAGTCAGACCTGTGGAAAGGCCTGTTCAGAATGAACAGTGACAACTTAGTTGAAATGCTGCTCATGCCATGGAAACAATGAAGTGTGACATTTTGTCTTTTACATCTGGCACAGGTTTACTGGGAAAGAAGAGTCATTTATTCTGTTTTCCAGAAAGGCAGTAATACAGGTAGGAGAATTAAACATTTACTTTAAGGGAGGGCAAACTATTTCTTTGCCTTTTTCACAGATGTATTAAGCTATTTTCTAAATTGATTTGGTACCTTGAATATTCATTTATTTTTAGCTTTTCCTGCATTGAAATCTTTACACAGCCCCCTTTGAAAAGCTTTGCTGTCATTTAAGATACTTCTTTTAAATATTTTTCCTTCCGTTGAAGTCTGTCTCCAAAATTTACCTTTACCTTTGAGTTTGCCTGTGGTGAGGTATTTACCTATGATTACAAGAAACCAGAAGCATGTGTAGAAAAGAAGACAAATGTTTCAAGAAGTTCAATGGCCAGTGTTTTGCTGTCATATAAATTGATCTAGATTAAACAGTTGTGCATTATTTCTTTTAAATACACCTTAAGGTCAGCACAAAATTTTATATACATTTTGCTCATGCTATTTTTTAATAAAATAATATCCTTAGATCAAATTTTTATGCACTCACTTTCCAGAAAGATTTTAATCTTTGACTCAGATTTCCTCAAGCCTGAGATGTTTTTTAATACGGTACTGATTTCTACTGTAATGTAGAGCTCTAGAAGTTTAGATTACTCATTAATAAGGGCTAAAGTATTAGCCTGCATTAGTTAGCATTGTAAATTTTTACACCTTCGATTTAAAGACCGTTTTCAAAACTTGCAAGGGCCTAAAGTCAGATCCTATCTTCTCTTAGCTCCATGATATAACTTTTCATTAGACATGAGGCAATAGAGGGAACATCTCTGCTCAATTATTTCAAATGAGTAAGTTAATGAAGTGAAATAACTTAAGACCACATGTGGAATGCAGCATTGTTTATGTTAGAGAAAATTCATGCAGGCAGTATACTGCAAAAATAACTAAAAAATGTATAACCAAATCACTGATTCAAATCAAACAAAGAATATGAATTATCAGCTGGTCACAAAAGCCTAAAATAAGTGCCTTGCTCTAATCCTCATTTCTGCAGGCTGTTTCTTGATCCCTCAGAATTAAAAAAAAACATATGTTGGCAATTTTGAATTTATAGATCTTCAGAAGCAAAAAAAAAAAAAAAAAAAAAAAAAAAATTAAATAAATATATTCTAAATATGTCTCAGGCCAATTCTCCATTCTAAATGGTTCAGCTGAAAGGTCTCATGATCCACTGTACAATTGCTTGTTGACGGTGCCTTGTAGATGGCTTTAGCAAACAATAGACAACCATAATCAGGAAGGGCTCTAATCAGACAGACAGTCACACATGTTATCCCTTATGCATGCTGTTGCAGGAAATAACTGCAGCTGGCATTAGAGAAACCTTTAAATAAAGTCTTGCTCCACTATTTAGTTGCATATAAACAAAAATAGTCATTTAGGCTTCAAGTGGTATGTTATTGTATACTTACTTTTGCAAAATTCAGATTTGACATCCGTAATATTTACTATTTTGAGCAAATTATGCTAAATTAAAAAAATAGTTTGATTGAAATTACATCTCAGACTTTTACATTTCCCCTTTTGCTCAAGTTATTTTACACTTAGACTTATGTCAGCTTATGTCCTTTAACAAAAGGCTTAACAAAATAGAAGTTTCAAACAGAAATTTCAAAATATTCATGTTTTCTTAAATTTGGTATATAGTAGTCTAAGATTAGACCACTCTTTCCCACTGTTCAATGCTGCCAACAAAAACTGGGAAACCCACAGATTTTTTAATTTTTCTAGCTGGAAAGCAAAGTACTTGAAAGCTTAGAAGCAAAACAACTGAACATGCTTGTTCAGTCATTTCCTGGGTTTGGCTGGGATGGAGTTAATTATCCTCATAGCAGCATGGAGGGTGCTCAGGTTTAGGTTTTTGGCTAAAGCAGTGTTGATAGCACACCAACTTTTTTGATATTACTGAAGAGTTTTCACAGTGTCAAGGCCCTCTTTGTTTTTCACTGCACCCCAGCAGGAAGGCTGGCACAGGGCAAGAGGCTGGGAGGGGACAAAGCCAGGGTGGCTCACCTGAACTGGCCAAAGCAGCATTCCAAAGCATCTAATACCATGCTCAGCAATACAGCTGGGATGGAGCTCTTCCAAAGTAGTTTTTGCACAGGAATTGGCTGGGAATTGGTCTACTGGTGGTGAGTGATTGCTTTTTAATTTTTTTTCTTTCTTACTTTTTCAGTTATTTTTGTTTACTTTTGCCCTTTCATTTCTCTCTGTTTGAAGAATCTTTGAAGGGCTTGGTTTGATAGGCGTGCATTTGTCCTTAAAATCAGCCACATGGGGTTTGATTGCAAAAGTACAAGTGCTTCCAAGGTGATAATTGCATATTACAAGTATTTTTCTTGGTTCTAAGTGCATAGCATCTATAACTGTTTTATTCCACTGATTCACAGATTAGATTATGCTGTATATTCCTTGTGTCTCTGTGTTAGTTAAATATACTATTGCATTTTAATTTTTATTATTACTGACAAACAAATTGTCCGGAGACCTGCAGTGAAAAGAAAAATTTATATGATTGATAGCCTAAACACTGATAAAATAAATAAATTTAAGGTTAGACTACTCAGTAAACAATATCTCCAAGTATCATTAGGTATGATCTTTCTTCTTTCATTTCCACCTAAGTGATTTTATGGCACTGCCTTTATTTTCTGTAAGCAGTTTATTAACACCTCTGTTTGCCATTCACTGACATTCCCTTGCCAAAGTAAGTTGCCAGTATTCACCAATATCTTTGTTAATCTATCTGAAAATTATTTTAAGAACTGATCATTTGATCCAAAAGTCTGGATGGTATTTGCTCAATATTTTTGAAAATGAGCAATGAATTAACTGATTAATTATTTTACAAATCCCAAATAAACGAAAGAATTCAGGAATTTAGAAGAAGAAGAAAAGCAGACCAACCCAAAACTAGTCAAAATTTGTATCAAGTCTTCCTACCTCACATTTGTGAAGTTTGAAAAATCTACAGTGCTACATGCCAGAGTTGAAGTGTCAAGTCAAAGCCCACAGGGGTAAATGGCTGTCAGAAGAGCTTACCTGACACTGTGTGCAAAATTAAACACTTAGGAAGAGAGCAGAGGGTACATAGGAGAAAATTAAGCCCAGGAAAACTTGAAAAGCTTCAAAACAGCAAACAGGAAAGTCAAGAAAAAGGGCAAAATTCATGAATCTGCAATCATAGTGCAGTATTTTCAAAAAATCTCAGAGCACATTATTTTTGCTTGAGTGCATGGGATTTGACTCTCAACCATGGATGAAGAAAATACTATGAAGGTTAGTTTGTTTGGTTGTTTAGAAAACCTTCTTGTAAAACCCAAGGCCAAATATCTGAACTCAGTGTCACAAACAGAAGGAATTTCCTTCAAACACATACATTCATTTTAATTCTTCTGTATCGTTCAACTATTAAAAATTTTTAAACTTGAAATCTGAATGCTTATCTCTAATGGACAGATAATACTTGCCAATTGAGTCTCTTCTAGCTACTTGCCCCTGTTGGTACCTGCTTTGCTCCCTCAGTGCTTTAAATCCCTGCACTTCTGTCCCAAAACTCCCACCTCAAAACTCCACTCCCATCTGCATCCCAATCTTTCTCACCATCTACTCTGCACTTACAGTATCCAGAATGCATCTTCTAAAGCCAGAGATGACAGCTGCCAGTTGCTCAAGAGCTGTGAAACATTTTTCTTGTGTTTACTTCATTATTCTAAGCTCCTAAAACATGCATCAAGTATTGAAGAATGAGTTATTATTGGGAGGAATAAGTTACATACCATGACAGCAAACTACAGTTCATTAGCAATGATTTATCCTCTCTGCCTAGACCATGTTTTCTCGAAACAGAGAAAAACACGTTTCAGGCAATACTGAGTGAGCTTTTGATAGTGCTACAAATTCAGATCTCAAATTTGCAGAGAAGTCAGCAGCTCCTGCTCTCTTTCTCTTGTATGATTGATAGACATTACCTTGGGGGAATTCAGGTTTTTCCTGATTTCCTTAAAAATCAGATCCATACTTTGTTATGACTTAAAAAAACCAAACTTAATTATTGTCTTTTATCTCTTAAAAGAAAAATCCCAGAATATAATTCTACATAGACTTGAGCTAAAATTTTTCAATTAAAAAAAAGAAGGAAAAAACCACATATTTTGATTTTCTACTTACAAAGCAGTTAGAAATCAACTTTTTTATGAGTGCTTTGAATTAATCTACAGTAATAATCTATGCTTATTGACTTTACTCTCTGATAATCCTAGTTTAAATTATCACCCTTATAAATTCTCACTTTTTTGTAACATACAGGAATTTTCTCCCACAAAATGTTTCTATGAATGCAGATCTGTAGATCTGGAACTAGGCTCACAATATACCTGACTAGCTGGATTTTCACTGATTATAAAAAATAAACAAAGACTAGCAGTGATAGTGGCTCTTTTAGAAGAATGTGGTTGATAGTATGGTAGAAATCACTAGGGAAACAGTAGTCTGCATGAGATGCTACCAACCTGGAGCACAGATAAATGCTGAGATTATATGAGAGGTCACATACTCTGAAAATTTGAATATTTTTATTTTGTACAGAACTACTGACATTTTGTATTCTAGTTGTTTAAGTAAGTGATTAAGATATTAACAAATTAAATAGATTAATAACTTGTATATTCCATGTTTCCAGCTTCCTCAAGTATTTCAATGTTAGTTATGTTTTTTCTATGTCTATTTTCAGTGTCCATAGGAGATGAATGTTCAAGCAGATATTAAATTGTATTAAATTACCAAAGTATTTTTATACATATAGAAATATTGGTATTTGTTTACTGAATCTTATTTGAATCAAATGAAAAATTACTAAGAAAAATTAAAAGTTAATTAATTCATAACACTATCATTTAATCACAAAGTGCAGTGAATATTCCTCCCCTAAGAAGATAAATTGGTTAACACCTTTGCACACTGTGACTAAACACTGTAAAAACTTGCATTCCAGTTCCATATCCCAACAAGAGACTTAAGAGCTCTTTATATTCTGAACATTTTTTAAACAATGAGTATGTTAACAATTTCTTTTTTAAATTCCCTAGCATGGTATCTAGGAACAGGAATGTGATTTAGTAAGGGAAATTTTACTGTATAAAACAATTTTTTTTATGCAAGATGATTGTGATGATCTCTTACTGCTTTGGCCCACTGCTTCTGTATTAATAATGAGTTCCCTTTTTGGGTCCCCTATGGGTTATTAACAGCAGTGATATGTTTAAAAAGGCATCCTAAGGCAGGTATCTGGTGAAGCTTTTTAGTAAACAGTAAGTATATTTTCTCTGAATGTATCAAAACAGAATGCTCAGTATATAGTGTTCTTTAATTCCCCAGTATAACAAGTTTCACATTCCAGACTCAGACAGCAGAGAATCAAATATTCACAGGACAGCTTGTGTTGAAAGAGCCCTTTAAAAGTCAGCTATGCAATGCCTCTGTTATGGGCATGGACATCTTCAGGTTGACCAGAGCCCCATCCAAACTCAAATGCCTCCAGGGGCAGGGCAACCAGCACCTCTCTGGCCAGGCTGTTCCAGTGTTTCATCACCCTGAGGATTTATCACTGCAGCAGTCACAGGCTAAATGCAAACACACTGCTACACAAACATTGTCACTGTTAGAGACCCAGGATCAAAGAACAAGAGAACTAATTACTTAATAGAGGATTTTTTTTCTCTTTTTATACACTAGGGAAAACTGAAGTGCCACAACTCAGCTCAATACAAATATAAATTTAAAAAAACTACACTGTGGGATTTTCTGTCTGCACAGGAGATTTTTTTAATGATGTCTGCATGATCACTAAATATAAGAGTTTTTAATTAGTAAAGAAAAATACATGCCCTCAACCTAATCACAAGTCCTACTGTAGTTCAACTAGGTTAAGAATAACAAAGGAGAGAAAGCAGTCCTATTTGATTTTAGCCTAAGTGAAAAAGTAGATGCAAGAGCTTTCTTCTCAATACAGCAGCTAAAGGAAATATTATTAATAATAACTACCTAATGGCTTCTGAGAAGCATTGATTGATTGATGCTATCAAACAAGCTCTGCCTAGGGAAGCTTCCCTTCTTAAGAGTTCTTCTTTCTTTCTCAGCTGAATGCAAATTTTGCCTAGGAAGAACCTTCCCTAGGAGGAACCATCCCTGTAAGGTATAAGTCCATAAACAGTGTTTTTCTCCTTAGAGTGGTGGGCAGGAGCTCCTAAACCAGAAAAGCTCCTAAACCAGAAAAGCTTTTCTACCAAGATCCACAGCTCTCCTGACCTCCCAACTTTCAGATAGCATTCTTTCCTAGAGTGTTTTATTTGCCAAGCACTCTCCTCCCCCAGAGGGCTGAAAATGCTTCTGATGCAGTCTCCTGGTATCTGCTATCTCCCTAGATGAAACAGAACATCACACTTCAACCTGCTGTAGGCCTTATTTCTCAAAAGTTAAAATTTATTCCTGACTTAAAACACTTTTTTTGCAAATAAATATAAAAATAACAACCATTCATATTTATTTATATACAGTTCTTATTGTTTAAATGAATAACACACAAATAATATTTAAAAGGTAAGGTCACTGTTCTTTAAGCACAATAATAGTATAGTGGGTCTCTACTAATGCTTTTGTTACAGGTGGGATGATCCTAAAATACAAAGAATCAGTGCCATTCAGTTGCACAAGTGCTAGGACAGAAGAAAAAAATATATCTATAATTCTGAGGACACTGTAACTTCCCACAAACCTTTGACTGCTAGAGTACATAAACTGACAAGACAAAAATGACAAAAGCATCACTCCTCTAGGGATTCAAATAGCAAGCATAAAAAGCTATCCTGGGTCAGGTTATAGGTCTGTCTAGCGCAGTATATTGTCCCCACAAATGACCAATCTTGATCATCCTGGAAAAAACATATTCAAGGGAACACTCATAGGAATAATTTTATCCTTCTCAAATAGTATATATGTTAAGGTCTTGACATGAACCAGAGGTCCAGTTTGCTAAAGAGGTTCTTTGGGCAAATCCATTGAATAAAGGCCCATTGAACGCAGTCACTGCATGAATACCCATGAACTTCTAGTGCCTACAATGTTTCGAGGCAGGAATTTCCACTGAACTTGTTCCCTGTTCAAGTCATTTGATGTATCATGGTTCTTGTATTGGAACAAAGAGTGAGCAGTCATTGTGCATTCACCTTTGTATTCACCTTCTCCATGCTGCTCATTATGTTACAGTCCTATGTTATAAACCCATTCAGTTGTCCCTTTTTTCTTAGTTAAGAGAAGTGTCCTACTGAATTATTTCTGACATGGAAGTCGTTGAGCATCTTTGGTCGTTCTTTTCTGAAGCGTGTTTTAACCACCTTTAAGGTGCATTTCCACTCTTGCCAATGCTCTTGCCATTTTAGCCCCTTCCACCTTTCAATTCTCCTCCATAATGAACAGAAATATTTTTTTGCTACTGTTTTGCTGCCACCACAAGTCTACCATTCCAAATCCTGTCAGACTCAGTGCATCAGACAAATGCCTTCAAGCCCCTCATGATAAAGCACCACTGAAATGTTTAGCTTGGAAAAGACCTCCCAAGATCACTGACTCCAACCATTGGCCTAGCATTGCCAAGTCCATCAACAAACCATGGCCCTCAGTGCCATATCTACACATCTTTTAAATACTTTCAGGAATGATGACCCAACCACTTCCCTAGGCAGTTTGCTCCTTTTCTCTGAAGTAATTCTTTTCCTAATATCAAATATAAGTTTCTCCTGGCACAAGTTGAAGCCATTTCCTTTTGTCCTGTCACTTGTTACCTGAGAGAAGAGACCAGCCCCCACCTGGCTACAACGTTCTTTCAGGTAGGTGCAGAGAGAATGAGATCTCCTCCTTTCCTCCAGGCTAAAAACCCCAGCTCCCTCAGCCACTGATTACAAGACCTGTGCCCCAGAGCCTTCACCAACTTTATTGCCCTTCTCTGTACAAAATTTAACGCCTCTCTGTCAGATACTAACAACAATAATAGAGGTTTTGTTGGCTGTACATATTGCAGAAATCTTTCACATATTTGCCTACTGAAGAGCAACCAGATTTCTAAGCTTATTGTTCTCTAATTACATTCCACTCTAAGGTCAGAGAATCACAGATGCCATAGACATAAGTGACATGGGCTGCATGGTTTTAGGGCCTGTACCCTGTGATCATCCATTAGTTAATTCTCCTGACTGAAAACTCCACCTCCAGTTGTCAACCATTTTTTTCTTTTTAAATACTGACAGCAGATGACTCCTTTTTCAGGAATAAGACAAACCCATTTTGTCCCTGACAACCCACAGATTTCTCCTTCAGAGGAGAAAAGAAGAATAAATGCTGCAAAGCACCTCATTGCAGCTTTGTGCAGTTGTGATCATGAGCAATTATGTACTGGTTTATTGCTAATTAAACATTTCCATCTTTAGTATTTTGCTCTACTAAAGTTCTTTTTATCATCCCCAGCATCACAGACTTAAAGCATTATTCTTTTGAACAGTTTTTGTCATATTTCCCTGTCACTTAGGCAGGGGGAGAATGTTTATACTCCCAAGCAGAAACCATGGTTCAAAAAAAGAAATTGCTTCTTGTAAAAATTTCTGTAGAAACAATCCTCTTGTGCCGTCAGTGTGCATGTAGGTTTGCTTTTTATTGATCTGGAAGTATTTACATAGGTCAGTTTCCTATGCAATTTATGCAATGGCCTCACACTCAGCAGTGTATTAAGAAAGACATTAAACTATGAGACTTGTAGGCTTATTCTTTATGTAAGAGTTGGAGAGTTATTTTCTGTCACTTGCTACGTATTTTTAACTAGAAGTAATCACTGGGGTTTTTTTTGTAGTCTTGACATATAGTGACACTTAATCAGCATTGCAATGTTCATAAAAAGTACAGAATTTTAAAAAAATCCACAAAACTAGTTGCAAGTAAAAGTGGTCCTGGAATCTTTAATTATATTTTAATTGCACTGGGATAGAACCACAGTGTCTGCTACAAATATGTTTCATTGACCTTTGGGTAGGAGAGGGTGAACCTCTGCACAAAAGATGTAGATGGTTGAATGTGTCTTGAAATTAGCAAGAGGCTCCATGAGATATAGATCTGGGGTATTTAATAAAACAAGCATCCTATATAAATAAGATTTTCTCCATTCCTAAGAGAATACTAAACACAAAAAAAGAAAATTTCATATATAAAAAAGACTTCTCAATATATAGAAGACAGAAAGCACACGATTGAATAGGTGGAAAGCTCAAGACATCTATATGTGGAGTTGAAGCACTGCTTTAGAGTTGATTTTAAACATGTTTTAAAATAAGATATTTAAAAATTCTTTCTTTGTGTTAACATACAAGTAATTTGTTTTAAATTCAGCAAAACATGACCAGAATAATCAGATATTTTTTTGAATCATACCAATGCAGTAGTGATAAAGTGTTACTAAATAATGTTTGCTCAAATATTATTCACACACTGAGAGTTAAGCAGACAATAAAATGTTTTACTCAATCTCTAACACTAGGTCTCAGGTCAGGCTTAAAAACCTCTCCATAGAATTTCCTAAATGTTATTATCCGTTAAATTTTACCAAAGGAATTATGGAGTTCATTTTCTAGAACCTACAGAGGAGCAGAATTATTAAAGAAATGTAAATATCAATGTCACTTAAAAGGCAGTTTACCTGCAAGAAGGGTGTAACTCATTATTACAAGGGTGAAAATGGATTTCCAGCTTTGAAGATATGGCGCTGCAACTGTTGAATACAAATGGATTGTTCTGCACAGGAAGTCACTCAAAGAACTTACAAGAACATTATGTTCTAAAGCCTGAAGAATTTGAATTTGAAAAAAAAATGTGTCAGTCATGTTGATCTTTAAACAAATAATAATAAATTAAATTTTTTTAACCAGTAGAGTATCATCAAACATTTAAATTCTTTTAATAATATTAAGATCTATATACAAGGTAACAGAAATCACATGTATCTATTAACATTTAAACCACAGCTGCTGAATATAAATTTAAACCTTAGGGAATAGTCTATTATTATTTATTTATACAGCTAAAAAACCACATTGAAATCATAATGATCCCAAAGGTTACACATAGTCAAGATCAGTTAATTGTCCTTTAAATTTCATTTTATTACTCAAGTGTTTTTCATGTCTTTAGGATTTCCTGCATAATATGACTGAATCTTTCTTATGAATTCATGAGTTGCTCTGCAGACTTTAATATCTGACTCATACTGATCTGTATGAAGAGTTTCTTTTTTTTTTTCTGTGCTGGAAAGAGAATGTTTTGCATGAGACAGAATAAAATCCTGCTATCCCAGAAATGGCACCGCTTATATAAATGCATAGCAGTTACAACCAACACGGAGACAAATAAGATGTGCCCCTATCTAGATTTAGGCATGATACCAAGATTAAAATTCTTAACACATTTTCTCATCCATTTACATTCTCCTTTAAAACATAACTTGAACTGTCACTGTCAGCAAGAATTTGACTAATTCTCTGCCAGAGTTCAAAGTGAAATAATATTAGATCCCGATTTAGCAGATAGTCAAAATCACCATTAGAACTAGTGGGCTCTGTTCAAAACAGTCATTTTCTATGAAAATAAATGGGGTGGTTTTCTTGGTCAGTCTACTGAAGATAAAATTGCCTGAGATGCAGATTCCAACCTCTGCTTTATGCCAAAAGTTTGAGGTCCATGTTTTTTCCCTTGCATAAGAACACCATCCTGGAAGATGATCTAGGCTATCACTATGTACATGAGCAGCATCCTTCTCCTCACAGCAATAGGGCTTCTACAGAGGAATGGAATAAACATGGCCAAAGAAGAGCAGGAGGAAGCACAGCTCTCCCAATCTATCAGCTGAGTCATCTGAGAATAATGAGGGGAATCTGACTGCTGGTCCCTGTTCCCCTGTTCTCATGCAAGCTTGCCTCACTTTCTCAAGGAATGGTTTTGTACTGAATGTTAGGAGAGTTTCAGACTGTTGAATTCAATATTAGTCCCTCAAGACCATCTGATATAGGAAGCCATATTAAAAAAGCAGCTCTGTAAAAGTTGTTTTTCACAATTCTTTTGTGGTTGTTGCTCCACACGACATTTGTTTTAAGTATTAAATGTAGCACTTAATACTTCTGATTATCATTTACTGGGCAAGGAAAGGTTATATGATCCTTGATAATGGCCTATGAACTAGGTGCCTAAACCTCTTTTAGTGTTAGATCTCATTTCCCTTTCCTCACTTCACCTTTGTCCTGCATAACCCAAACATCTATCCAGGAAAGCAAAGAAGAAATGCATTCATGAATCTGAACACACTAACTTTGTTTGCCACCACACTGATGACACTCAATTCTATGGCCATGGAAACAAAACACCCATAGCCTGCAAATCCACCCTGGTGAGCTGTGTGAACATGCCCACTGTGACAGAAATATTGAGCCAACACTAGCTTAGGGAAGCTGACAGCCATTGTGTATTACTTCAGATTAAAGACTTCTTTATCTCCCACGAACACTCCCATTGTGATTGCAGTTTTCATTATGTAATAAAATTTTTGGGGAACTTTAAAAAAAGAGATTGAGGATGGGCATGTTATGGCAGAGTTCTTGGAGGTTTAAGTTCCAGATACTAGGAGGGACTCCTACAGGTATAAACAAAAACCACAAGTGCTTAGTTCCAAGACACCAAGGAGTGCAACTGTGAGCATTAGTGAAACTGATTTTAGAGCACAAGAAAAGACAAAGAATACAACACCTTATGTATCATAAATACATACAGGGTACAAATAAATAAAAATCCAATATGAACAAGGGAAAGGAAAGCAGCAGGGACTGCCAAAGCATTTTTTTCTCCTCATAACAATGTTGCATCATATCAACACTACATTTTAAAACAGCAAATTAGGTAAAGAAAGAGTGCTTTTTTACTAGTCTTGTATCCTAGGGTGGCTGGAATACTACACATACTACAGAATGAGCTAGTATCTGTGTTTTCAGTTACAATCTTTTCCACACTTTGATTAATACTGCAGTACCAAGCCTAAGTCAGCCTGAATGCAACAGAATTCTCTGTATCCCCTCTAACCCCAGACCAAAGTGTCATGTGGAACAGATTTTGCTACACTTAGTATTTTTGCTGAAGCTGGAACCATCCAAGTCCATTTGACATCCTTTGGTGTATAAAAAAAACAAAATATCAGAAGTTATTTCCAATTTTTAAAAGGCAGGAAGAAAAAGTATGACTTTTTTTTTAACCAGAAAAGTCACAGATAAAATGTTTAATGACATCTGGTTGCATTCATCTGTACCTATGGAAAAACCTAGGCTTAACCATCTACATCAGTTTGGTGGCTTAGCTTAAAGGGAAATTCAGGCAAGAGTTAAAAAAAAGGACCACATGACCATGCAGAAAACATGGGGAAAAGACAAACACAATACTCAAATTCATCTTATTCACTGCATACTTAGGGATGTAATATAGGTGCAAAATTTGATTTTGCAATGCAAAACAGCAGGAAGATATTTCAGCTGCCTGGCTAGAAACCAACCTAAGACAATATTAAAAACTGCAAGAAAATCTATGGCAAAAGTGAAAATGAGAAAGCACTGCCATTAGTCACTGCCCCCATGATTTCATCAGTGTAGTGCTGTGATGAAGCAGCAACAAGACCAGGCAGCAAAGCCCCTGCAGACAGAAGATTATAATGTACATTTTACAAAGTCAGTTTCTCACAGCTGATTAAGTAATCACACAATTTTTGTTTGCTTGATCATCTGTGAAAACAGAAGGCTTCAAGACAATACAAGAATGTTATGTTTCTGATGAGGCTGCTGTAAATCTCTGCTGCTAGTCTGGCCAACTATGAGCTATTTTTCTGGAAAACATATTTTTATGTTTGCCTGCAACAGCCCCAAAATGCAAGTCTGCCAGTGAAGAAAGTCACTTGAAAAATAGTGGAAGATGTCTTCATTAAAATATTTGAACCAACCTCTGCCTGTTAACACATATAGTTCTACACCTGCATGTGTCATACATGGTACCATCTCCCCAACTTGTAAAGAAATTAAATCAATATGTATGCTTTACAGGTGCTGAAGGTCCTTAAAAACAGAAACTAGGAAACAATTAGGAAAAAAATATTTCTTGTCTAGAAGGTTAAAAAAAAATCAGACAGCTCAGATCTAGTGCTTTGGTTTATGACCAGCAATAGTTTTACCTGTAAAAAAAAAATTCAAAAGAATCCTGGTATTTTCAGACATAAAAAACTGTCCCCTCTGGGGAAGGTAAGTACTCAAATATTGATTTAATATTAATGAACAACAGAAATACCAATCCCCATATAAAAAGCATATATTTATTCAAAATTAATGTGCAATCATTTCATATTTTGCATCGCAGTGCTGAAATAAAACTATCTAGGTTTAAGTGCTTTTAGCTTTTAATGGAAAAACATGTCAACTAAGGTAATGTTTGCTTCTTATTCTGAACAGCATATACTGTGTAAACAGTGAAAAACACTGTCTCCCTGGCAACAAGTAATTCATCTACATACATAGTAGGAAATAAGTAACTGCTGATGAAGTCTTTGAGATGTGTGAAAAAATTACTCCACATGGAATGGCTACAGAGGAATCAATTTTTTATCAATATATTTATGCTAAACTGTACTGAGTGGCTATGCCTAGTGGGGCTGCAGGGCTGGCATCAGGGGGCAGAGAACGGGGAGCCGAAAAAATTGGAAGAAACAATCCTGTCAACACAAATATAAGAGCAGCAGGGGACACGATGTTCCAGGTGCAAAACCAGAGATCACCCAGCAGCCCAGGGAGGACCACATGCCAAAGCAGGGGCATATTTCCTGAAATAACTGCAGCCAGTGGAGCACCCACACAGGAGCAGTTTGTGAAGGACAGTATCCTATGGGAAGGATCCACACTGGGGCAAGGAAACTGGGAGGAGAAAGGAGCAGGAGAGAGAAACTGATAAGGAATACACAGGTCTACATTGGAATGAACCTCAAAGACAGATGGTTGCTTGTTTCTCTTAATTGCACATCTGGTTAATTGGTCAGTAGAAGAATTTATGTGTGTATAACATACAACTGAAAAGCTATTAATCAACCAACATGACATGCTTTCATCTTCAATCACAAAAAGCTACCTGTTACTTAATTGCTAACTGTAATGTTAATTGTTGACAATTACAACAAACGCAGCTGAAGTTTCAATTTAACATGGCAAAGAATGAAGAATGACAGCATATGATCCATAATGTGTTAGAGAAACAAAAAAAAAATTACTATCTGGCAAAACATATCTAATCAAAGATATAAAGAAGAATAAGTAAGAAGGAAGAGATAAATATATAAGGATAAGGAAGGAAAAAGGAACTGTCCAAGATCAATGGCAATGCTAATGATGAAAAGCACCAGCTGCATCAGGGTAACAGACAAAATCAGTTCTCAAATTCCATCTCTCCCCCTCAGAAAAACATAAAATAAATAAAACTTTCAAAATAATTGTTAGATTTACAAATAAATATGTAGATGTAGATCTTAAAACATAATAGAAATAAATTCATTATAAATTGCCTGTCAACTTGATAAAATCTGCCTAGGATTTCAGGACTCCTGGTCACTTAAAGCTATTTTGCAACTCAGCTGGTTGCATTTTCAGAGAAAATAATCACAGATGGGAAAAAATGGGATTATGCCTAAAACTTGAAATAAATTTTCCTTTTCATGTGATGCAAGCAGAAATGTACATGTCTCTAACTGACAAGGCCTGCACTGCTACAGTGCTGATACAGCCTGGGTTTCAGCCCATTTCATCAATGTTGTTCATTTCTATGCAGCATTTAGGGATATCAAGAGTAAATGCATGATCTACGGGATTGTTTTCTTTCACTTTTAACTTTGACTTTAGAGTTTCATTTTGTAACTTCAATGTCATTTCTATTTTACCATATTGCAACATTAATTATTTTATCTCAACGAAATTTTCATCATTTCTTTTACAGAGAAAGTGCAGGTTTTTACACTATGAGAGTGGAAGTATTTCAGATTCAGTCATGAGCAATATGTTAATGATGTAGTACAGCGCTCAGTGAAATAATGTCAACATTATCTGCAATCTGCACAGCAAAAATGAAATGTCAGCCAATTCCACCAAATGGCAAATGATTTTACTGTTCAAGGAACTGATTTATAAATCTGTTAGTTCAGACAAGATGACATAAAATAGAAAAACAGAGACTTGGGATGGGGAACAAGAAAAGTAGTGGCTCTATTGATTTTTCTATTAAGGCTTACTCTACAGTAAATTGTAAAATTTTGTAGGTCCTATTTTTTCAGTAGTAAACTTCATCACCATATTGGGTAAAGGTGGAAGAATCAATATAGTTCAAATGTTTAGAGAAACCTATTTTAAGAAAAAGTTATTTATTCTTTCCATAAATGCAACCTACTTATATACACAATAAACTCTGCAAGCATTTTTAAGCTCATGAACTTTTACCAAAAAATCCATCTTTTATATTTAATAGCAATAGGATGTATAAGCTGAACAAGCCTGCAGCTCATCCAGTCTAGTTAGTGTAGTAGTTGCATAGGATTTGCTTCCTATAGTAGAATACTCAATATGACTGAGTTGTTTGGATAGCATTTACATACACAAGTGGATTCCCTATCTCTCTTTTTAACTAAAAAGTGAATAGATTTGCATCTGGTATAGGGATTCTCACCATTTACTAAAGCATCTGTCACACTAGTCACAATGATTACTAGGAATTGTGAAAAATTTCCTTCAAAATCTCTAATGGTGTTCAAGTATGTCAAATTAAATCTTTCAAGCTAGGTTACTGAGGTGCATTTGACAGTTTAGGCAAGATGGCAGAAAGGGGCAATCATTAAACCAAACCAAATAGATGTCATTAAATAAAATAATTATTATTGAAGTAATACCCATTGTCTATCTAAGCTGGAAACAGCTCAGGATATAAATGCCAATAAACAACAGAACTGTTTTTCACTGTACTACATACATTCCTTGATGCATCTCTGAAAATATCACACTAAAACTCCATAATTAATGAATCATAAAATTACTGGGTTTTTAATAAATTAAGCCATTCTATAGAACAGACAGAGATTTTCTGAAAACTTTCAATAGGATTTTTCTTATTCAGCTTTGTCCCTTATTTAATGCAAAAAAAAACCCAGTTTGTAGTGCTGGAATTTGTGGACACTGTTTTATTTTAGTGTTGTTGAACACTGAGAGAAAGAATAAGCACAAAGTCTACATGTTTATGACCTTGCCAGTTTACCTCTTGGCAAAACTGAAGTGACTTGTCTCTGCAGCATTTTCACAGTGCTATTAGATGGCTCACACATTTTTCTAGCCTAACACACAAAAAGAGTCCCTGTTCAGCAGTTGGAGTGAAGCCTCAGTCAGAAGAGTCTCTTCTTTATACTGCATTTATAAAAATGAGTGAAAGCTCACCATAAAATGCAATGGGAGAAAGAGGGGATAGGGAAAAATTCTTGTGCTACTGCTTTCCTAGTACAGCTGAACCACTACCTTTCTTAACACATTTTCTGCCACTCAGTTGCTATACCAGCCACTGCAGAAGCTGCTGTGTGGATTAACTCAGAGCCATTCTCTTTTATACCAGCTGAGAAACTGACTCCACTTTCTCTAGTGAGAGGCTGTCCAGCTCACCCCAGAAGACCAGCACTCCTTCAGCTTGTCAGCTTACCTTACACCTCTGGACTGCACAATGTCACAAAAAACATTACACAAAGGACATGAGCAGCAACTCTCAAACCCCTTAAACCTTTTGCCAAAGGAGGTGGATCGGTAATTGATTTTTCAACCTATAGTTTTTCAGCTTACTAACTTATTGCTTAGTACTATTAAGCTTTTGCTAAATACTGTGTGAGAGGTGTAGACCTCATTCCCTCTTCCACCAATGCACACTGGAACTCCCATTCCCATTTCCCTAAAGGCAGTAGTATCTGCATTACTGAGGGACAGGTTTTAGCAAAATGAAGTTGCTGGTATAGGTGCAGGAAATACTTTAAGAAATTTAGCTACTATCACGACTGTCCTTCTGTCTATTTTTGTTCTATAAATACATATACTAGAAATCCTACACCAAAAACTCGTTATAAAATTCTCCCTGGTATTGTAAGCCTATGTACCTATTTCAGAACTGTGAATTCTTATCAGCAGGTGTCTGAAAATTAGGCAATATAATGTTCAGTACTGTGATGTTTCAACACTTTTAAACTTCAGTCCTTTTATAGTTCTGTTCCTGAATCCATTACTAGATACCACACAGAGTTCTGAATTCACTGGGTTAAAGTTTAGGAAAGAAAAAAAAATCCAACCCAAATCCCCCATTTTCCTACACATCCCAAAATACTCAGTGGGAAAGAAAACAACAGAGAAACCAAAACAGCTGTGAAGAAACCAAGGTGCTGTTGAGAGTTAGAAGACAAGTACAGCACTCTGGCTATTTGGAAAGCAATGATTAATCATCTATTTTAAAGTAAGCAGGGGATCTGCTTAGTGCTAATGTATTTCCCAGGATCACCATCCAGACCTTCACAGTTATTGAGTAAATAGCAGCAGATGTTGAGCTGTAAGACCACATCATTCAGCTAAGATTAGATATTTAATAAAAATAGACATGCTTGACAGAATCTTGCACTTAGTTTAATAAAGCTCTACTGAAAGGGTAGGAGGAACTGTTCCCAGAAACACACTGTACACTGTCTCTTCAAGCCTAAAAAACTGTTCCCTTCTGTGACTTCATTGCAACTATTATGTGTTAGATAGGCTCAACACCTCACCTACGAGAAGAAACTTTATCCAATAACAGCTAAAAGATTTCCAGGTAAATGAGAGACAGCTTGAGAGACAGCTTCTGTCTGTATAGACATTGTTTCAAAAGAAGGAGAAAAGAGTAAATATTTTTCAAGAGTAGTCAAAGTACACTTGCTAATAAATCAGTCTGCAATTATCCAACCTCGTTCATTATTTCCTTACATGTAGTAACACTGTGCACCCTTTCTTGGCTTTTTGGGAATTGTGAGTCTGCAGCCAAATGAAGTGTGGAAGTTGAGTGACTCTTGGACTGACATGAGGACATGGAGTAAGCTGGGATTCATGTATCAGTCCAACTTACAAGATCAAACAAACAAAAAATCTGTTTCATTGCTGCCTTTTATAGCTCCATTGTTGCCTTTTATAGCTCCAACTAGACAGGAACCAAGCAATTTTTCTTAATGCATAGAAACTTCCTAGAGAGAAAACAGCATAGAGGGGGAATTCAAATAAAACATTTGTAAAAATCCTATACACAAAAAAAAATTCCACTGCACCTTTGACAACCTATTTAGAATTTAAGCAATACCTACACTACAGCAGACCAATCTTAGATTATAAATATTGACCCATACATCACTTGGTTGAAGCCATCTAGAACTTTGTGTCTTTACCCCAAAACTAAGACATGAAAAAAGAAAAATTGGGTATATGAATAAGCTTACCCTCCAAGTTCAGGTATTTATTCAAAATTTAAATTCATGTTAGATGAGTAGTCTAGATCATAGCTAGTCTATAATCAACTGCATACAGATTCATGTTCAAAAGGCAAAAAAATGTGCAAAGATCTCTCCTAGAAAGTTCCCACCTCCCACTCCAGGTTCTGCAGTCTATTCAAAAGCTGCTTAGTATTGATTATATAAATAGCCTTTAAAGAAGATCTGGAATTCATATGAATGCTTTACCTTATGTAAAGTATCTTATTTGTTTCAAACCATGTCATTTGAGAATAAAGCTATTTAAGAAAAGAAAATTAATTTAAACACTTCTCCCTGTGCATCCCCTTAAACAAATCAAATGTCTACTCTTTGAGCCCTCTCTGGGATTTCTAAGAATTTGAGTCCTCAGAAAAAAGAATCTTAAACCTGAAGCCTATGGTCAAACAAGTAAATAAAATATTTAATATAAGCTATTGACTAGAAATGTCATAATGAAAAGAACTCTTTCCTCTTGTCAGTGTCTTTGGTGTAATTTTCATGTTGTACTGGGAATAGAGATGCATAACTCCCAACCAGATTTCAGCACTAAAGTAAACTCATCTTGAGCTCTTGAGCCCATAGAGGATTTAGCTGCATTGCCAGAAAGAAGGCTACCTAATCTGCCCCATCATTTAGTAGCAGTTAAAGAAAGCTCAAAAATAACAGTAAAACAGATAATCTCTATAAGTGATTGTAGATATAAGCTGATACTTATTCCAGCATTGCACACCACATACACAAATGCTACTTTGCATCAGGAACAAATACAAATTTCTCAACAGAATGCCACAGTTATGCTAGTGTGTTGTTTTCACCCTCAAATAGCTCAAGCACCACAGTAAATCTCATCCGTATTGATTTACAATTAGCCAAATCAATAATCTCTGTATGCAAAATTATTTTACATCCTATGTCAAGTTGAACCATCCTAAGGGCTTCCATTTTTGTCAATAAGGTTTCCTTGGAAAGTAAAAAAATCTGAAATATCAAGTATGAAAATTTTGAATATATTCATATACATCAGAAAGTTCAAGCTCAATTCTAAGCTCTCCTAGAAGACAGAATCCCTAAACCATTAATCACTGGCTTCAAAGGATGTAAGATTAGATTGCAGCAAAGGAAAAATCTAGCATGATAGATTCATATCCACAACCATCTGAGTTGTATTTGAGTATTAACTCCATCACATCTCCTCTGAATGTTTTTGTCACAGTGTAAAACTAGGTAGGAGTTATTTAAAGGTGATTAAACAGAGTCACCACTTGCACCACTATTTGAACAGCATTTACTTTGCTAAATTATTATTATTTAGTGACTGTCAGATTTTTCTAACAATGAAAGATAAATCTATCAGCCAACAAATCCCCAGAATGCAATTAGAGAAGCAGTTAATGAATATTAGATCTTAGTGAACAAAACAATAGCCTTTGTGTTGTGTAAGAAAGAAACTATTTTTAATAGCTGTGAAAGTTTCATCCAAAAACTAGACAAAATTGGGTATTGTAACTACCTCATCCATCAGGCATGTCTAGGACCTTTGAAGCCTTATGTTCATTGAATGGAATTACTGTGTTATCATCAAATAATTCAACTTTTTAATCACATATAAAACGTAGAGCCAAGAGATTTTGATCTAGCAAACACCAGCAAATCTCAATGAAAATTTTCATTAAAAAGAGAGCCCACATATTTGATCCTTTCAAAGATTGTGGGTCAGATATTTTCCTCTGTTTTCCATAAAGTATAGCATTTTCTGTCAAAGAAGCCTCAAACTATTTGCACAATAGTAACAACACTTTCTAAAAGAACTGTGGACACCACTTGACTTAGTCTTTTCATGACACTGCTTTCAAAATGTTTGGCACTTCCATTGGCACTTCTATTCCTATAGTTATAGAACTGTTATAAAGCTTTAGTCTGAAAATGATAAACACATTGAACAGTCACATGTAAAAAAGAAGGTCAAAAATTAATTTTTCCATGGCTTTGTATGATTTTCTATGAAAATACGCATAGTGTGGACACGTAGGGGTTTTTTTCCTACTTTAAGAGCACTCTGTGGCATTTTTGCCAATTTTGTGTATGGAAAACAAATCCCAAAGTGAGAAACTAAAAGCATCAGGAAAGTACTTTAATTTCTAGACCAAATTTTTGTCTAGAAATTGTGTGATTTATGTCATGGGATCTTCACTTATTTTGGTTGGAAAGTGATTTTCAGTCAAGAGCCATGTAATTTATATTTTATTTGGACTCTAGTGAAATACCTACACATATGTAAGGTAATGCTCAAAAAGGACAGTTTTGTTTAGACTATGGCATACAAAATACAACTACATTATAAAGAAATTCTCTAACAGTCATTATATATTTGAGAAATCACTATGTGTAAAAGAGTTCAAACAATATGGTACAAGGCTGTTCAAATCCAAGAAGAGGAGAACACATCAGTAATTGTTTTCTTTTATTTTGTGCAACAATTGTTTGCTTTGGAACAGTGTTTTCATTGTTGTTATGAGAGAGCATTAATAGACAGAAACCTAGCCATGATGAAGAAGGCCTCAAAAGAATTATCAAGTATATAATTTAACAAATTATAAACAAATAGAATTTATACCCCACAAGTGCTTACCACATTCTATCTTGATACACTAAGTTTTTGTTAAAAACAGTCTAGATGACTGAAATAAGATTTAGCATTATATTTCACAATGTACATATATCAGAGATAATTTTAACAGATGCAAGTTTAAAAAGATCTCAGATGCTAATTTTGTGCCCTTATTACCTACAATCACTTCAAAACTGTTGTGTTTTATTTAATAAATGGCCTGATAGAATTTAGTGGTCTTGGGGTCATTGACACAACCCCAATCTAAATGTCAACTCTGTCTTTTACTTTAAGGTTTATCATACTAAAAATAAGGCACAGATTTACATGAACTCAGTGCTAGTTTTACTTGCCCCACTAAAATGAAATAGTTTGACAAGAGGTAAATCTTATTTTATTTCTGCCATCCTGGAAGAGACTTATTGTGTCCCTAAAGAGAACATATCGTACAATCTGAAAAACATTTTGACCAATGTTTTTAATAAAATTGATACATTTTACTATCTACTACTCATGACATCCTAGTGATGAAGAATTGCCTAAACTTTTGTCCTACTTTAGCTTGCAGTTAAGCTTCAAGACACCCAATAGGTAAGATTTAAATATGAAATTTATATCTAACAGCATGTTGTGAAGTTTACCAATCTGTTTTGTTTATTTTTATTTTTTGTTTCAAGGAGAAATAGACCACTCTTATATTAGCATTTCTACTCTCCAGAGCAAATCTGCTTTCTGGAGTAATTTTGTGAAGTACATAAATTGCACATCATTGCTGCTAGGTGTAGGTACAAAAGGAATGCACAACAGATTTTAGTGCTTTTAGTAGGCACAGAAGAGATGCTATTAGGTAAATTTTGTGTTCAAACAAAATATGTTGGCTTAAAATTAACAGGCATGGGGGGTAGAGGGCACACAGCAATAGTTTTGGGTAGCGGATTTTATTGCTGTTTTGCTGCTGTTTAAGAGATACAAGGCATAACATATTACAATAAATATATTCAGTCATGTTCAAGAAAAAGGTAAAGAATGATGCATGTAAGAATGAGTTCAACAGACCAAAGGAGAAAAGTCTGCAGAGAAGTAGGCGTTACAGCTGCCTCCAAAAAGGGAAAGAACAAAGCCATGTTTATAAAGTTTCAGTGTAAACTGTGATATGTTAGCTGTGATAATTTTGACTCAAACACTAACAAATGCTGTGTCATATACATAAATTACTACAAACTAAAATTTAGGAGGCACAGCTACAAGATAATGCTCAAAAATCACCTGCTGTGTTAATGGATTAGAGATGTTTCTAGCAGTCATACCAAGTAGCCAAAACAATAGCAACTTTCAAAAAATATGCATATCTACCATAGATATAATGAAAATATTGCTATCAACCAAAAAACAATTATTTTAGTAAAAATGTAAATTCAGAAAAATTTTCTCTTATATGCAAATTAAATTTTGAGTGCAACTTTAAAATTGTACATACAGAAATTCTGTTCAAATGAAAAAAGTAACACTATTTTAAACAGAAGACTGAAAAAACATTCAAGAAAATGAAACCATGAAAAAATTTTTAAAATAATGCATAATAGTTTGAAAACCTCTTTTTAAACATTACTTTAAAAGCAATTTGAAAATAGGAGGTCTTTGTGAACTTAGCCATAGAACAGCTCAATTACGAACTGCAAGCTTATCAGTTATTACATTCATATCCATGCTACCACTTGAAAATCTCTAAATGCAAAGCCTCAAAACCAAAACCAGTCCACAGTACACTATGTGGGTTTTTCCTGTCTTGATTTCATAAAAAGAGAGAAAGAGTGCCAAAACCTTTATTTACTAACCCAGAATTACTGTTCAGCACTACTCTGTTCAAATCACACATAGTCTCTTTTGGATAGTCATCCAAATGTTGAAGCTGATCCTGCCAAGATTTTAGCTTCATTGCAAAAATTCTCTGTTACCTATTTAGGACCCAAAATCATGGCATTCATGTACAATCTAGATCTTCAACAGTCAAATAAGATCTCATCAACAATTATAGTTTTCTTACCTTCCCTACGTACCACTATGCAGTTGGTAAAGACATCTGTGCATCTTTTGCTACATCTGTGTAGAACCAAGTGTTTTTTGGGCTCCATAACCAAAAGCATTCCCAGAGGAACAATATCAAGCAGCAGTTGACCCCACCAGCATGGCACTCAGTTAATACACTAAGAGCCACAGAGAGCAATCAATGAAGGCTTCAAAACTGCCCTTCGCAACAATCCCACGTGGAACAAAGGTGAATTTTACTGCCATGACTACGATTTTGACCTAGATCTGTCACAGATAACATTTTGCTGTCATATGGCAGCTGCCAACTTTCATCCCTAAGGATTTCAAGCACCTTTCAATATGGCAATACTGCCACAAAAAGTAATCGGGAAGACATTTTAAGAAGTATACCTAACCTTTGACACTGAACAGACTAATTTTATTTTCAAAACTGAGTAAGAGGTTTGGGTTTGTGGGTTGTTTTTTGGGTTTTTTTTTAATAGCCCTCTAAGGAAAATTCTAAAGATAAAAGCTACAGAAGTTTAACAAATTAATAATGACTTTCCTTTGAATAGTCAGCCCTGAAAAGTATTGCAATAAGACTTGTGTTTAACAAGAATATATTTACTTTCAAGGGCTAATATTTTGAAATCACATAATATTTTTAACAAAAGGTATAAAAGCAATGTTCTGAAGTACTCATCTTTCATTTCCAAGGAAAAACTATGTTTTTCAGAGCTTCATGCTTAGAATAAAAGGGGTCTTATTTGATAAACCAATTTTGAATTCTGAAGGTTAGGTCACAGTTATGCCACCCACATAACAGTACGTGAACGTGTGCCATGTCTGTGGATGCTGGCAAACTTTGTGGATTCTAGCTGTGGCTGGTTTAGTTCTTCCAAGATAAAGGATATAACAGACCTTGCAGTCACTTGGAAGATAAAGCCCACAGGAACCCAAAATAGAGGTTGAAAATGATCCCTTGTCCTTCCATACCACCAAAGACTCATGCATCCACAATTTTCAACAGACAACGCATCTTTCAATGTTTCTTATACCACAGGAACTTGCAGAATTCAAACCATAACTTTCCTGGCATTTGCTGTTGTTCTGTTAGAGCTACACAGACGTAGCCAGAAGTTATTTCCCTTTACAGCGATACCTTCCTTAAGAGAGGCAAACAGTAGTAAAGCAGTGTAAGGAAGGCAATTATCTGGGCTAGTTACCTTCCACCATAGTCTGCAGGGGTCAGCCTCTGCTGTTTGGCCCTCTAAATATCTTCATGGAGCCAGATACCCCTGTGTTTAGCTTAGAGCCTAGAACTCCTAGCAGCATGTGCATTCATTTAAAACATGACCATGCCAAGGGTTATTTTGCTCCTTGGAGACAGACGAGAAGGAGCACCTCATATCAGCCATGCTCACCAACGTGCAAGGAGAGGGCACAGATTAAAGGGAAGTGCAAGGGAGAACCTCTTACATGGTATGTAGCAAGGATATATTTTGTCTTTCAAAAGTGAGTAAAAATTTGTATTTAAATGTTCTGAAGTCAGGCACAGATCAGAAAAATAACATGAACACCACGGGTACATATACTTTCCCTTAAGTGTTAGCAATAACCATATGGACTTCAGCCTTGCAAAAAGATTAGAATTAACTTTGTCCATGTAATAGCAGCTACATCAATATCCAGTCCTTTCAGCTTGACCTCTAAAGACAAACCTAAGGCTGCCTGTGATTCAGGCAGCTTATTTGTACCAAGCAACAAAAAAGCTCCTTGATAAAATAACCAATTCTCAAAACACAACTCATCCAAAACAGTTGCTTGCTAACCCCTCAGCTCTAGAAATCTAAAAGCTGGGCTTCTTCTAGGGTTGCTTCAGAAAGGCTGTTTCTGTCACAACTACAGAGAAAGCAATGGCAACCTTCCCTAGACTTATTAATACCTAGATTTTAAAAATGCAGTTGATCCTATGGATCCAATAATTAAATCCAGGGCAACCTATTCTTAGGTTCAAAGCACCTGCCTCTGTACAGCATGAGAACTATTGTGACTGTTCCTCTTACATTTCTGCTTGTAAACTTGTCCTCCTTCTGCAAGGGAGACAGGCAAAAAGACCATAGATGTTCAAAAACTTCCTATGCTAGAGTCTTACATAAATTTTTTGTAGGGCAATGGGTATGTTTGACTAGCTCAGCTGTGAGCTCAGTCCAGGAAAAGCAGGGCAGGCTTTATAGACAGTGACATTTACCATATTTGGAAAATGCTTAGAAAAATCTTTCATGTGCTCCTTCTTTCACTGTCCTGAAACAAGCAATTAGAACTGATCACAAATACAAGACAGGCAACTATTTCCACTCCTGCAATGCTATTGCTAATTTTGGATAGACATCATTCAGCAGCTTCACATAATCATGCTTTACTTTAGATTATCATCAATGGGGTTTTTTTTCCTCCTAAGTGTTTAGCTTCTAAACTTCTGAACCAGTGAAGTTCATTTGAGTTTACATAACTACAACTAAGGGACAGTTGTGGCCTCTAGTTATTTCTTTCACTTAGAGAGATTTAAATCAGACCTTTTGATCTGAAAAGGGTCAATAAACATGACAAATCCTGAGAAGTGCCTTCCATAAAAATAAGTAGTACTTGCAGGTGTCTATCAGCTGTCAGGAACTGACATTGCCTGCAGAAAAAAGGTGTTCAATAGAAAAACAGTCTTTGAAATGGAATTAAAGTCCACAAGGAACTCTGCTATATACTTTCAAAATCATTGGTTGTACTGAAATTCACTTGCAACCAGAACCATAGCTTAAATGTCTCACAATATTCTTGGACCTTGCTGAATCAAAACTGATAAGCTATACCCAACATGAGGGGAGGAGAGTAAATGTGGTTTGGGGTTTTGGGGTTTTTTGTTGGTGTTGCTTTTTAATAACTTGGTTTAAGTAATTGGATCCTGTAGTAACCTGGCACCTTCCCTATCCAGGGAGCAAGAAGTGGTACAGCTTAAGCAAAAAATATCCTTTGAGTTTAGATTTAATGAAATATTTTAGAGAGCATTTTTTCTAAATTAATCTCTCACATGATGACATTGACTAGATATCCCGCTGAACAGACAAAACCTAAAACAGGAATCAGTACCAAGTAGTTTATCCTTAATAGGTCTGGCATGCCATTCTATAGAAAGATACCATTAGTGTCTGCTGGCATTGATTTAATTAATTACTAATCAGAAGCCATGCCAACTACTTGACACAAGTCAGGGTCAGAGCCAATTTTTTATAGGCACATGCTCAGTAAACTGCACGTCAACATTTTCTTTTACCATCAGGTAGATGAGCAGAATTTCTATAAGTTTATGAATGAAAAGATAGACGGGTGGACAAAATAGGAAAGAATTTATTTCACTGAAAAATTGTTTTTCAATATTTGAAAATAATGGCTACTAGAGTAACCTCTCAAAATTTCATCAAATTGACAACTTCCCTGGTTCAATGATGCACAAATATATTTTCTTTCCATTTTGGACAGGCCAGGTGTAAGAAGAATCCAACAGTCAAAAATTTCTGCAGAGCTGCTTTGTTTCTCCCACTTATGTTACAAAGAGGTTGTTAAGTTTCTTTTATTTTTAAGTCAGTTGTAATTGTCAATTTCCGCTATTTTCCCCTCCTACAGTACCAGAACTTTGGCTTCCTTTTCTTTATTCCTCTTTCTTCTCTACCCAACCAAAAAATAGAAGGACAAATTTTATCATTTCTTCTTCATTTTCACCACAGTGGTCAAGCTAAAGTGTGTGGGCTGTTGGGTCTTTTCCCCAGTTTATCCTTGCTGATTTGTTTTGCCATGTTTTCAAACAGGAGGGTGAAGGTGTCAAATTACATTTAACAAAAACTTCAAACAATATAGAGGTTGAGAAATAAAGCAAGCACAAAAGCAAAAGATCCAAGCCAATTTCTAGCTCCAAAGAAGGTACTGCCTGCCTCTGTAACACACAAAAGTGTTATTAAATGTCGCTGTACATTAACAGTGACTGTTTTCTCACCAGACACAGTTAAACAAGCACTCGCTGTAGCACTTTGAAACTCAACATGACTGACTTAAGAAGGAGGCACACTTTGATCTACAGTATAATTCAATATTAAGGCTGCAGGTTAGTATTCCTAAACTGTTATATTATACTAGAGTATTCCTTTCAGTATGTTTGTCAATAAAAGTTGACTTAGAATAAGGTAGCTGAACCATTAGTACCAATACTTAAACCAGGAATGACATACACCATGGGGGCCATAGTTTACTGCAGAATAAAACTACTAAATACTTAGATCTTTACAGACTAGGAGAAATAAATTATTTATGCTATACTCACAGTAGCTGGACACCCAGACCTGACATTTTTCTTAAGCAGTGCATGAAAATATTCAATAGTTCATGTGCCTCAAAAAAATCCAATTTGTAATTCAACAAATCTGTAACCAGTTTAATTAAAAATTCTCAGACTCCTATTAAAATATACATATTTCTAGTCAAGTGACCAGAAAACAGCACATTCAGATTTTAGCATGAGCTTGAGATTTAAGTCTGTGATTAATTGTGTGGGTTTGGGTGGTGATTAGCAAGAAATCAGCCCTCATAATACAGAGTGGAAATAGAGCAACAAATTTATTAACACATACTATAAGGAAAAAGATCCCTGGAGAGTATATATTTAATTCAGGCCAAACCCAAACACCTTTCATGTACTTCAGTTCAGCACAGCTGTTTTGAATGCTTACTCTAAGCTCTGTGAAAGTTTCAAGCAGGGTGCAAGGGCTTCCTGAGTGGGTGTGTATAACAAAAATTAACATCTGCTATGCTTTTAACATATGATCTTTATGGTACCTTATGTTAGGGCAGCATCCAAGGTTTTTTTTATGGAAACTGAAATCAGCTTCCTATTTTTAGTGAAAAACCATATAACTACTTTTTTTGCATTATGTTTGATAGAGAATAATGCTTAACTAAAATGCTTAACTAATACTTCTTGTCTGACTAATTAAACACTTTCCAAATATGAGCCTATGCATATAGGCTGGAAATGCAAATGTATGCACATTGAGAAGGACAGTTTGCTTAGAAAATAAACAGAATATTGTAAGCAATTTTTGAATTTGCAAAAAAAGAAAAGAAACAACAACAAAAAAACAACATTAGAAAAGTCCGTGTTTGTTTCTATATAACTGAAGTTTAAAGTATGAAGCAAATTAAATTTTTATCACAAAACACATACCAGTAATACTGTGGTTTCTGGTCAGCTTTAATGTTTGCTTTGTGAACTGACTGTATCATTTAAGTTCAGGAGCTCACGATTTCTTTCTAAATCAATACAGGAATTAAACTAAAATTTGATCAATTTCTTCTTTAAAATTCTTTGTAAAAGTTATTCTTTTACATTTAATATAATGCTGAAAAGATTCATGGCTACGGAGAGCAGTAGAGAGAAACATTTATGGTGTTTTGTAACAAAGATTGGCTGTAAGTAGAACTATTATTTTTTCAGTTCAATACTCTGAAGTGTTTTCCAAACTCGTTTTCTATTTGTAGCAGTTTTTATGAGAATAGTATTCATAAGACTATAATATGTATGGCAATAGTTTGCACTAAGGTAACAACCTGCAACTAGAGCCCTGACAAAACAAAATGTTTGTTTTAAATCAGTACTGCTTGTAAGATGAACCTGCCATTTAACAACTTACTTATCAGTTTTCTTCTTCTTCAGCTTTGAATTTACAAGTTTACTAGCTCTTTTCCATTTTAGTCTTTTCCTGACATGCTACCTTTTCCTGACATGCTACAAAAATTTTTTTCTTGTATGGTTGGTGATATGGTAAGAAAATGAACATATTCATTATTCTAAGTTCTATATTTATTCTGCTATACCTGAAATTACTTAGCTTGTCATGTGATATACTGCACTTGGAGGAAAAATCTGACCTGAAGAACAGTCAAGGGTAAATAAACATGGGATTCTGAGCAAAGAGGAGGAATTCAATTAAAGACAGTTTTAAGACCCTGCTATTTCTTTTTGACATATTACAGATCCAGATGTAAAACTTTCATATCAACTTTTATTTGTTAGCATTGTAGAGACTACTAAAACCTGAAATCAAGAATACCTTTTAGTTCTTGTAGTAAAATAACTGCCTCTTTTCAACAGGAAAACAAAATTTATAACACAACTATAACCAGACATATGATTGGAAAACCTATTGCTACAGCCCAGGAATATTATTTTTAATAGTAGGTAAAAGCATAGGACATACATCAGCCACTACTGGATATAGCTTCCTGCAAGTAAGTGTCAGGTTAAATAGCTTTGTTCTGAAATAAGTGGTGAGTGAAATGCTTATAATTCTTTCACTGACAGAGCTAGAAATAGGGCTCCCATTTTTTTCTTGAATGCTTGAATGAACACTGAGTGGTATCAGATAACTTTTCTTACATACTTATGTACAGCAGTGACATACAGTGAACAGGCAATTCCAACAAGGCAGTTTTGTACTGATGGGTTTCCATAAAAAAAAAATGAAAAAAACTATGCACAAAAACAAAGCAAAAAAGAACCCAAACAAAGAACCCAACCACATTTTGTCAACTTCAATGAAGTAAATATGGAATTATTTGTCTCAGAAAAGCATCTCACTAATGCACTACTTAGATTTCATATTTAGTTAATATGCTAAATATTTGGCTTCTGGCTAACCATGTGAAAGGCAACCATTAGCTTATTTCATAAATATTTCATAATATTTAACATTCTTTTATTTTGTGTTATGTTTCTAAATAGTCACAGAGCTTATCCTAGCCTACTGGCAAGTTGTAAGAACTAACAAGTAGACATCTTGAGTCCACTAGGTCATGAGATATTCCTAATACCTTGAACTCATCAGTCAATCACTAAGGAAAAAAATCTGTCATTGTTGAGTCTCCCAACCAGCATTTTCTGGCTGCTGAATGGGACAAGACCAGCAAGATTGCATATTACCCCATCTGTCAAAAGATCTGATTGATATTTGGAACTCTCAAGAGAGGACTATTCAGTGCTGCATTTGGGAAGTGAGAAACTTTGCAGCAAACAAATTAGGTTATTTAATGAAGTAAATACACATTTGTGCTCCAGCTACACTACTGCTTATTTGAGGAGAGACTTCAAGCATGGTTTTACAAGCCACTATTTACAAAACAGTTTTCATTTTTGAGGGCAGCTAGACTGACGTCAAGGAAGACTCCAGCTGATGTGAACTTTAAAGAACAGAAGAAAAAAAAATCTGATATAGAAAGAACATATAAAAACCTCTTAACATTTTACATAGATCTGCATTTAGCCCAGCAATGGGATTTTTTGAGCCCTAAGTAAAAAAAATAACAGCTGACACATTCTCCACTGCAAACTACCAAAAATTGTTGCATATTCTCCAGAAAAGTGTTAGACATGAATGTCTAATGTGCCTGTGCTAAAAAGTTATAAGAAAATTTAACTATAAGTGGATGATTTGACCAACTCACCAGTTATTTTGCATTCTTCTGCCTGAAGAAGAGACACATGCTGACTGAAATTTACTTCCTGTAGCTCCCAGAATAAAAAGAAAACCAAACCAAACTTCGATGAGTATCTATAGAGAGCTGTCTACTTTCATATAGCTTTACATATTTTTAGCTGAAACCCAAGTGCCATAACCAGCTCCAGCAGACAGCACATATGTATCAGTGTTAACAAAATCTCAAAATTTACATAACTACTGTGTTCCTTTCCTTGATCTTATGAACTCGTATCTAATTACTGTTTAATAAATACTAATAGCTCCCTGTAAGTAAAAAGTTACTTTGTATATAGAAAACCTTCTACAGCAATGAAAACAATTTACATGAAATACTGTGATGTTTCAAACTCTTGCCAGTAGAATGGAAATCATCTTTCTGTTTCATTTAAGATAACAAGGACCATGCCACTCTGAAATATTAAGACAAAACCTGCTTTGTTCTCCCTTCTACATTTTAACATGCATCTCTTCAGTGGGTTCAGGTTACCATTCACAAAGGGTGGCAATATTAAAAGCAGGAGGATAAAAAAATAATCACGGTCTAGCCAACTGAAATGTATTTCTTTCTTGACTATTGAAATTCATTACTTACATCCAGCATAGAGAGAATCTCAAATGTTAAAGCAAAAAATTTCTTGACACAGACTCATTATCTTTTCTTACTCCCCATATCAACCTCCTTAACTTGTGGCCTTTTTTTCCCCCTAGCTATAGAGTGTGGTTTGCTCTCTAGCTGATGTTCTGTTCTTTGGGTTTTTTTTTTCATAAGCAATAATGTTTAATTTGTAGTCTAAGCAGAAGACAATGAAATGTTGAATGGAATTCTGGACATTCTCATTCGCAATTTAACCCGTTGTCCAACAAATAGTTCAAAAATGTATAATTAACCATATATTTTTGCTATCTTTGATTGTTGTCACTGTGGATAAGACTCCATTAAGTAAAATGAGTTTCAGATCAGAGAAAAAGGTATGATCAATATTTGTGAAGGTACTTAAAAAGTGCATATCTGTATCATATCAAAATTTTATGCATCTTTGCGGTAGCTATATGAAATTTGGTGATTAGCCTATTACCAGAATGGTACTGTAAAAAGTCAGTCCTTCAGTCTTGACTTATTGCTGCTCAGCTTTTAGAATGAAGGAGCAAAAGGAATACTCTGAATGTCATTTACAGATTTGCTTCTACCTTATACTCTCACAAAGTCTTTCTTGAAAATTATTCTTGATGTGCCATGCAAAGTTAATGGCTGTAAAGAAAGTTAGTTGCCAGTGTATTGACCAGAAGTTTCTAAAATGTCAGTGTGATTTGTAGTATGGATCACTATCTCATCTCATGAGAGAGAAAGTACGTTAGCAAAAATTGATGAAGCCCAATGGTAAATTCTACTCTCTCACAATAATATAAAGCTGACTCAGTAATGGTGCCAAAAGCAGATTACATATTAGGGTATCAAATAAACCTACAGGTTTTAAGAGGAATGTGAAAAGATACAAAAAAAAATATATATTAAGATAGCAGAAAAAGCAGGAAGAGCAGTAATGATACTGGAGAATCACATTTGTAAAAAGAATGGCTAATTGAGACATTACCTGTAGTAATTGAAAATTGCTTGCATAACCTCATATGAAAAAGGGTAGAGTTTAGGACAGATGGAAAACACAAAACCAGACTTCACACATTTTATGATATGTGCAGATAGAATAATTCTAACCTTGCAGGAAGCCAGACTGGATGACTGCTCTCCTCTCATGTTATCCAGGTCTATTCATGCCCATTAATTGAAATTTTCCCTGCATGGAGAGGCTTTGATTCAAAGCTGGCTCAGGTCTATAACAGCACACTCACTAAGTAAGTGAATTTCCTTAGCTAGAATTTCCTAGTTCAAACCTACTGTCAGTATCACAAAAAAAAAAAAAAAAAAATCTGGTAGCAAGGTTTCATTAAAATAGCTAATCATCATAGGCCCAGCTTTTCCCCTCGTTTGCTATAGTGGTTTCTTGCTCCAACTTATTTTAGCAACTTCTGCTACTGCACACTAACAAAAACTGAACATATTCAAAACCAAAATTCAGAATTCTATAATGAAGAATTCAGCTACAATCTTCACTGTACCTGTAAGGCATAATCTACCATAACAAAGTATTTACATTAACTGAGATTCCATAACCTAGTGATATCAAATCTCACCCAGACATTTACTCTATTTCTAAACACCAGAAAACTACTTATTTCACCTCCTGTTTTAGAGATGACTCTCAAGATAAGCATCTTTCAATGTCTTCTGAGGAAGCCTAGAATTTTGCTTGAAATTAATGACAAGTTTTATGATGGTGAGAGCTAAGCAAAGTAAACCTCATCCTGTGTTTCTAAATCTCTGATAAGTAGAAATTGGTCTCAGGAACACACCTATTGTACCTTGTATTCCTTTTAACACACACAGTTTGAATAAGCATAGCTCAGGTATGTCATAACCAACTACAATTAAAAATCAAGGTGAGTTCTACAATGGTCTACAATTATTGTCATCCTCCTGTATAACCAATTTGGACAAGATTAGAAGGCAAAATATAAAAAGGCAAGATCACTGTCTCATTGCGGAAATTGTACTGAAATTAATGGCCATTTTCTATCAAGAATTAAAGATCTAAAGTAAGACTGGAATGCTTTCATCTATAAAAACAATTTAGACAAAAAAGTCCAATCAGTGCTTGCTTCCTATTTAACACATAAATTGGAAATGGAGTTATTTTCATCTAGCAGGTAGAAAAAAAGGGTGCAGAAAAGCCAGCCTTATCCCTAAAGGAAGGTCATCCACATTTCTGTGCTGTGCTTCCATGCTGCTGACCCACTGAATGATTTTGATACATTCAAAAGAACATTCAGTGCAACTCCTTCAGCAAGAAGGAATAGGAAGTCAACAGGGAAGCCTTCTCTGCAAAGGAAAAGGATTTTTTATAAAAGAACAAAGAAGGCAATTTGAAAGGAAACGTGATGCTACCAATTCAATAATGTATTGCACTGCTGAATTATGTACTGTGCTTAAAAATTAATAAAACAGAGCAAGTTTTACTTGCTCCCTGTAAGTAAATAGGTTATGCAGTTGTGTATATTTTGTGAGCTAAATGAAACCCATCTTAAATCATAACCTAGGGGACTGGCAAATGTCACTACACTAACAGAGATGATCTTTAAGTGCAAGTCAAATGAAGGTTGTACTAAAAACTTTAAAGGTTCTTCAAAACAACCTTGTTTAGTTTTAGTCACAGAAGTAGTCCTTAGTATCACTTTTCTCATAGTATTTGCATACTTTGAATTTAAGCAGTAACATGCTGATAATATGGTAGTTGTTTCAAAATAGGACTCACAACATCTCACCTCTCTGTTTGTATCCTGTGAAGATAAAAATCTCCCATGTATAAAAAGCCTCCCGTTACTTTTTCTTTTACCACCATCTCAATATTTCAGTTTTGCACAGTGGGTATAAACATGATATATATATATATTTATTCCATCTGTCTTCTCAAATATATTTCTTAATTATTGTTTTTTTATTAATAAAATGCCACTTAACCTTAAATGCACTACATAGACAAGTTTATCTGCTGAATTATTGATATAGTAATTGGTTAATTAGCTCTCCTACACATACTCTGAGGACAGCATTAATACCCCAAACTTACAGAAGGGAGGAAGGTAACAGGGCAGGTGACTGACATGGCCAGGGTCATTGGAAACACTAAAAATTAGCTGGCTTCTGTCCTGTGCTTTGACCATGTCACTCACTAATGCAATTCTGTCAAGAAAAAAAAAAAAAAATTACATCCAGAGCATATGGTGCATCACAGCAACTGTCTGCAGCAGTTCCAGAAAGCTACTTGGAATAATAGCTGTTGCATGGGGTGGAACACATCAGATTTAATGACAGAGAATGAAAGCAACACATTTTGCTTAAAGTGATTAGCATTATCATCTTTGGTTTAGTAAACATTTTTAGCATGAAGGAAGCTAGCATATTTTACAAACAAAAGGCTGGCATAAGGCAAGAAGTGATGAAGTAATGCTATGGGACTAGAGGGTTCATGCAAATGACAAAATTGCTCATGGTTACGAAGGGTGTCAGGCCAAAACATACCCAAACACTTGAGCAGTTTGAACAGCTTTGGGAGATGTAGCTCCCTCAAATCCCTGCACAGAGGCAGGCATAAGTAAGATAGATGTGTTTTTCTTGTCTGTTAGTTATTGCATTTTGAACTAATGTGGACAGAGACATTTAATTTCTCCTCTTAGCATGGCTGCATTGGTAGGGTTGAAAAGTCCTCAGTGACCCAGGTGGTTCTGCTGCCTGCACAAAATTTTTCCCCAGATCTGGCCAAGTTCCCTATAGCATCCTCCTAGGAACCTGGAGCAAAATGACAGCAGATCAAAATGATTGAATACTGGTTCTAAATGTTACATCTGAAATAATAACCAGGTCCAAGCAACTGCTTTTCTGATTATTTTAATATCTGATTTCTTTTTTTTCAAATGAGGTCCTGGAGTCATGTGACTACACATGACGTTTAAGAAAAATGTGGGTTTATCATTAAAAATTGCAAGCTCCCAATTCTCTTGATGGTGTGTCCATACTGCACTCTCCTAATACCAGCAGGCAGTAATGTACACTCAGACCTATTTCTCACTTTTTGGGGCTGTTGAAACCATCTGGTTGACCAGAGATATCAGATTCATTTCAGAACTGAAATGTCTGTGCATCTTTTTCTTCATTCTTATTAGTTGTTTGCAATTAGTTGAGTGGTAAATCAAAAGTTACAAACAGAAATGAGATCAGCAGTGCCTGGAGGAAGACAGGCAAGGACAAGCAAAGTCTGCAGAGCCCCCACTGTATGATTCCACAGATTCACATTAGTGGGTCTCACCCAGCCCTTAGGGATTCCTATCCTAAGCTTCCTTTTTCAGTATGTTATAGGCAGACATAATTTCTAATTGCCTCACTGTCTAGACCAATTCTGCAAAGGTCTTGGCTGGATTTGTAGATCTAATTGCATTAAATAAAAAATTTTAAAAGGTACTGTCTTGTCTGATGCACCAGATTTTAATATGAGAAGCTTGATGTAATTCATATATTTATTTCATTATTTATGCTATGATTTTTAGGCTTAAGTGGAGTTAGCACATTCTCCTAAATTATTAGGTCAGAGATATATACAGAAAAATGTTTCTCCCTCTTTATATAGGCAAAACATTGGCATGTTTCCTCATTATAGACCCTACAAATAATTTTAGTAGTCAGTTGGCCATCATACACTAATTATAGAACAACATTTTCTGAATTTTTTTCTCCGCAAAAGATTTTACTGTGTTCAGCAAAATAAATTAGAAGCTATTTCTCTGAGTATCACTTCATATGAGTTTTATTAGGCAGCTCTGCAAATCTCTGGATTTAATAGTAAACACACATGTGTTTCTAAAATTTAGCATAGAAACAATTACAATATTACAACAATTACAAATACAATGAAGATGAGGTATAAGGTAAGAAGAATAAAACAATTAAAAAGTATATGACATTGAAGAGTCAAGGACTGTGAACTCACTGAGATCACTCAACAAAAGAAACAAGAATAAGAAATATATTTCTCACCTAAGCTAGTCAACGTGATCCCATGAAAAGGTTCATACACATTGTACAGTCCTTTACTTATGTGACTGCAACCTAAACTAGTCCCCTCTGAACACTGGTAAAATAATCCAGACTATAATCTAAAGAGTGCCAAATGTTATGTATGGTGAGAGAATAATACATTAAACTGTATCTCTTAGTGACAGAAGCACACAAAAAATATATGTCAGGAAAAAAAAAAAAACAGAAGAAATACATAAAATTTTTAAGTCATAACCTCTCGTGGGTGGATCTTATTTAGGTAATGTAGTTACTTATCCACTGGACTGAAATCTGAACACCAGAGTATGCTCTAGATTGTTTGGGAGATGGAGGGCACAAATGCATAAAGTGAGCTAAGAGTTAATAATTGGCTGTTGCCAAAGGCAGCTGGAGTCCTCCTCCTCCTCCCTTTGTGTCTTACCCAGCCTTTTTATCCAGACTTCCAAAGTCTTGATTCTGGCACTTGTTTGATTCTTCAGTGAGCTCATTTAATTAATTCATTAGCAGAAAACCAACCACAGAAAAAACCCTAAAACTGCTGGTTTGGCAAGTTGCATCGACTCACTGGAAGCAGGGACAGACGAGGGCCAGGAGAGGCAAAAGGGGAAAGGATAGGTGCACAATGAACCTTGGAAACAGGAGGCAAAATTCAGCCATCAGCACCAGGCTACTAAGCCACCATAAAGGATAATCACACATGACCTAGACATAGCAAGTAAATACCAAGTTGTCCTAGGGTGATGTTATGATGCTTGTATCCCCATTCATGTGTTCTGTTAATGTTGGATATTATGTTCTGTACCTTTAAGACTGGCTCTGAAGAGGGAAAGTTTTGTTTTGGTTTTCTTATCAGCCTGGCGGGACACAGAGACTGCAGCTTTTGCTTTTTCTGCTTTTGCTCTTCGCTTTGCTCTCTCTTGCTCTTGCTTGCTTCGCTTCTGCTTGCTTTTGCTCATTAGCTAGTTTAGCTAAACTGTCCAAAATTCTTCCTGGACGGTTTCTCCTTTCCTTTTTCTGACCATTTCGAACCTGTTTCAGATGGGGACCTGGGAAACACCAAGAGTTTGCACCTTGTGGCCTGCAGCAGCAGCCCCAGCACCGGAGGGACTGAGAACAGAGCGACCACCCCTGCGAGAGACTTTCTGAATTTGTCATCTCTTTTCAGAGCGGTGTCACCCGGTATTGTTCATTTTGTGTGCTGGGGGGTGCTGTGCCTGTTAAATGAACAGGTTCTTTCCACTTCTCCCCGAGGAATTCTTCCCAAACCAGCTGGGGGGAGGGGCCCTAATTTGGAAATTCTCCTCCAAATTTCCCTAAACCAGGACAAAAGTGATTGCCTTCCCTTAAAATACAGAACACCAGCTGCCCACCGTGCCAAACTCTTCCTACTTCGAAAGCATGCTACAAAGCAACCACAGCACTGAGCAATTTCTTTGTATTGTTGTCTGCCATAGTGGAAAAACATTTCTTCATTGCTAGCTATGAAATGAAGCCTGTATTGCAGGTAATTGTGTGGCTATAGAAAATAAGCACTATCTGACTAATCTAGTGGAATGTTACAATGGAATAATCACATGAGTGGACGCAAGAACTACACATGGCATCTAGTTAGACTTCTGTAAGGCCTTTAACACAGTCCCTCACAATGTTCTTGCTAGAGTCTATCTCAGTACTGTATATTACACTCACAGAATATTCTGAGTTAGAAAGGACCCAAGGATCATCTGGCCCACGCAGGGATCAAACCCACACCCTGGGCATTATTTGCACCATGTTTTAATCAACTGACCTAACCTTAAGCTTAAGTTCTAATACCTGGAGAGTATCTACTACAAGCCCCCTTTCTTAACCAGACTGAAGGCATATATTCTGTTTTATATGATATGCCTCACCTTTAAAACAACACTAATGTTTTAGAGATAATTTTGCTTCAAAATCAGAAAACATAGTCTGCTGATTAATTTACCACTCAAAGCAGTCCATTTTACTCTTTCTAAATTGAGAGACAACTAGATTTATAACATTTCCTGTTTCATATTTAACCAACCATTCAGTTTCCCATTCATCAAATTGCCTTATACCAATTATCACAGACTCATGCTTTCATCCAAAGGTTCCAATTTTACACTTTAGCAAAACCTGTCTGATTTCCAGAAAAAGCTTCTCACCTTTTATTCTTGAAAAACCTTTGTTGAGTTCCAATGAGAGATGGAGCTGTGCTGTTAAAAAAAAATTACAAAAGGAAGAAATTGACAAAGCAACAGAAAAGGAACATCCCTTTGCCTTAGACAAGAACAGAGGTTTACAGGCTAGGTTATAGGAGCATGCATGATTTAAGTGTTAGCTGATAGCATATTATCTGCAATTCCGGAAATCCAGTGAAAATCCAGTGAAATCCAGTCTGAGTTGGAAGGGACCATCAGGATCATTGAGTTCAACTCCTGGCCTTGTGCAGGACACCTCAAGAATTCTACCATGTGCCTGTGAGCATTGTCCAACTGCTTCTTGAACTCTGTCAGGCGTGGTGCTGGGATCACTTCCCTGGGGAGTCTATACAGTACTCAACCACCCTCTTGGTGAAAATCCTTCTCTTGATATCCAAACTAACCCTCCCCTGACTCAGCTTTATGCCATTTTTTTGAGTCCTGTCACTGGTCATGAGAATGAAGAGATCAGTGTCTGCCCCTTCACTTCCCCCCATGTTGAAGACCACTTTGAGGTCTTCACTCTCCTTTTCCTCAGGCTGAACAGACCAAGTGACAGAGTCACTCAGCTTCTTCTCCAGACCTTTAACCACCCTCATGACCCTCATTTAGACACTCTCTAATAGCTTAATGACTCTTTTATGTTGCAGTGACCAAAACTGTCCCCAACACTGGCTACCCCCGTGCAGAGCAGAGCAGGACAATCCCCTCCCTTGCCTGGCTGGCAATGCTGAGCCTGATGATGCACCCCAAGACACCACTGACCCTCCTGGCTGCCAGGGCACTGCTGGATCATGTTCCACTTGCCATTGGCCAGGACCCACCCCCAGGTCCCTCCACAGCATGGCTCTCCTGCCTCTCATTCCCTGTCTGTACACACAACCAAGGTTGCCCCATCCCAGATGCAGAATCTTGCACTCAGCCTTGTAAAACTTTGTATTGTTGGTGACAGTCCATCTCTTTAGTTTGTTGAGGTCTCTACCCTCAAGGGAGTCAACAGCTCCTCCCAATTTTGTCATCAGCAATCTTACTTAGTGTTCCTTTGAGTAGCTAATTACCTGCCAGTTGGTATCATGTGAAGGTCATTAGGGTTATCAGCAATCAGAATAATAAGAGAAAGGTGAAGCCACTTTGAAATTTAAATTTGAGTTGGTTTACTATAGTCTTTTGAAAGACTATAAGTATACCTTTCCTAATTAAGAAAAAGCTGTCATATTTACAGACTTTCTTAGATATAAACTATGTCCTGAAAGGAAATGAAATTAAGTTGTTCATTCTATAGATATATGCATAACCTTTTTTTCATTCCACAAAAAAAATACTTCCACCATCAAACATTAATTAAAGAATGACTTAAATTCTGACATCAGTTTCTAGATTTATCCTAAAAGGGAATAACCTGAATCCATCTTTTATCCCTTGAGAATTAAAAGAGTTCTTTTCATTACCATTTTCTCCCCAAGGTTAAAAACTGTTTTAAAATTCAGAACAATCCTCATCCTGTTCCCACCAGAATCCTCATCCTTCTGCTCTAGTCAAGGCCCAGGAAAAACTGTTTTGGCACCTATAATTAACATTACAATTCCCCAGAATAACGAAACACTCAGTGCTTTTGCTCTTTCTCTGTTTCATCTGTCAGACTTCTATCTTAACATTGCCAAATCAGGTTTTTCTTTTTGTATGAGATAAAAAAACTAAAAAAATCCAGAAGGTTATTTAACATTTTGCAGACTATAATGAATATAAAAGCAAATTAAGAAATTTCAGCAATGTGCAATGCAAAGATCAATAGGAAGGCATAGGCAGGCACTTTGAAGCAAATTCTCAAAAAATCCTCCTTAAAACTTCCACAGACACCTATTCTGAAATTAATTGACTATCGCATACTAAAGTAATGGAAACCCAGAATACCATCCTCAATTTTTAGGGACTGATTCCGAATTTATGTTATGCTTAATTAAAATACAAACATTCTACAGACCTCTCACTATTAAATGGTGCACTGAATAATTCATCTTTCATGAACAGTGTGATATTTTGGAACTAAATGCATACTGCTAAAATGGAGATTGTGGGTGTTCCTCATTTCAATTGCTGCAGTAAATCTGAAAGAAATGAAGGAAAGATAGCAGCAAGAAAAGACAAAAAACTGTCCTACTTAAACCAGTCTAAAAGCCAGCGCTGGTGATATCTTTGGTGTGAAACTAACAAGACAGCAGTGATGCACCTCTACTATGTATCACAAAAAACTGAAAGTTACTCATTTTTAGATCAAAGCTGTATTATTTTTAGTAGGAGAAGATGGAGACTTGTTTGATTTTTTGTGAAACAGAGCTGTGGTTGAGCTTCACTGGACACTGTCCTATCCTTATACTTTTAAGTCAATTTTTTTCACTTAAATGAAAGCCTTTGTTCAACTTCTCTGGAAATACAGAGGAAATACTAAAGTAGGGAAAAGTGCATTTGGTGTTTTAAGGTTCCTTTGCAGAGCAACAAAAACACAAGGAGAATTTCTTGTAAAAATCTTCATTTAGCTGCAGGGGAAAAAAAAGTGTTATTAAGTATAGTCATATTCCATTTCTAAAGGGGAATGCCTTGACCTATCTGAAATTACGTTCCCTTTCAAGGAACAAGCTTCTTCAGTGTCTGATTATATGCTATGTTCTAAGTCTATGTTGAGTTCAATTCCTTGCAAATATATATCTTCTAAATTTCAGAAAATCATTTCACTTAACAGCGAAATATTTGTTAATATTCATATATCTTTTTCTTTTAACTACTTTACATCAAGGTCGGAAATTGAGGTCAGAGAGAGGATGGCCATACTTGAAGAAAATGCATTCTAAACTTTCCATTTTAATTAGTTTCAGAAGAACTCTGTGCCTTTCTAAATCATAGATCACTTAGTAAAAAATACAGAAATTTTTTCATTGTAACATATTTACATTTATGAGTATTTCCTTTAACATAATCTCTTAAGCACCAAGAATGTAACCTAAACTTGATTTTTGACTTGTACCCTGCAAGTCTGAACTGTGTTTTACATCCTGGAGTAGTGGTGTTAAAGAGCTGTTTTGCAGCTTAATTATGCAGCTTAAAAACTCCCTCCAAGAGTTCATAATATTTCCTTAGAATATATTATTGAATTTGGACTAGCATTTTCTACTACATTATTTCACACAAAGCTGCAGAGATAAAAATACTGTAACTGCATATGTTCACATTTGAGTATCATACGATTCTGACAGGAAGAGGTAAATATGTGGATTTCAAAGGCAAACAGACAGTAGTATATCTTTCTGTCAAGTGAGAATTTTAAGAACTTCAAAGTTATAAGGAAGAAAAAAATAGAGATAATTTCCATTTAAGTCTAGTGGCTATGAAAGCAGACCTCTGAGAGTAAAAATACTGTTCAGAAGTGGCTCAGGGTTGATCCCTTTAAACTATTACTACTTTCTGTCAGAAATTCATAAACATGGGTCATGTAGACATGTCTAAATGCCAGCTGCATAAATCAGTGTAATAACATGAAAATAATAGATTATTGAATGTTTTCCCAACAAATAAACCCCTACAGTCATTTACCATGTATGTCATGGAAGACATACTCCCATTAAAAGAGGCAAAATATATTCCTGTGGTGTTTGCCTGATGGATGCAGGTTTCTCAACTCATTCCAAGAGCTGAGAAGAAAGAAAGTAGCAGGAAAAAGAACTCATAGGACAGACATTTGCTTCAGGAAAGTCACTTAACACTTTTAATTATTGTGAAATATAGACAGAAGGGTTTTTACCATGAAAAGAAATAATGTTTTAGGTAGACTTTGGAAGGAAAAGCACTGAATAAGTGGCCAAACTGGAGCTGTAACCAGAAATATGTTAAGTATGACCACCATAGCTGCATATTTACAGTTACATCTGTATGAGATCACTGTCCCCTTTTTGTCTCTTTTTCTTTATTGTATTCCTTTAAAGAAACTGAGAAATAGAATTTTCTTTTTTTGGGGGGGAAGAAGGGGAAAAGGTTATTGGAAAAGTTACAATAATATTAACTCATTATGCTAATTAGAGGACAATTATACTTTTTTAAAATTAATTGCATACATTGATTCTTTCTTATTTTCTAAATCAGTCCCTTTCATGGTTTCAGGTATCCCTGCTCTTTTAACTGGAACAAAAAAACAAACTTCTGCTAGCCCCACACAGGGTTAGGATAAGAAAGGATATCCTATCTTATCCTAAAAAAGGATAAGATTTGAAATTACACTCAGCAGCTACACTCACATAAACATATTCCAGACAGTAAATCTGTGTTACTGCAGACGGTAAGGACACAACTGAAATCTTAATTTGACATTCAAAAATTTTTTTCACTTATGACAGCACAAGGGAAAAACACAGCTTCTCAGACCTTAAATTGGATGGGTAGGATTAGCAGTTAAAATATTTATTCATAAAATGAATATATTTGTTATAGAAGTGAAATGCCCTAAATATAGAATTACACCATTTCTAGAGCCTTTTTTTTATAGCAGAAGCACAAGCAGTGCTGCACAAATGTTAATACATCTTTTTTTTTAGGGTGAAATTTTGCTCTAGTTTGTTTCAGTTCATATGCATATAGGGTCAGGAAAGATGGGCTGAAAAGGGCTTACCCTTAATAGGTTTACCCATACTCCTTGTTGAAAAATACATTGTAGCTCCCACTTAAATGCACAACCAGGCAGCTGAAGCAAATCCATTATTTTCCTAAACAGAGGTTGGTTCAAGCCATAATTTTAATTATTTATTAATGAAAGAAGAAGTTGCTATTTTGAAATGTTGTTGAACTTGAACTAGAACTAAATTGGAATGACTTCAGCCACAGCTGAACAAAATGAAACAATATACTACTTCATCTCCTAGCACATAACACTGTCATTCAGATATGGCTATGGCCACCCTTGACACAGTTGGAAGAAATGTGAATAGGAGCAGAGACTAAATTGAATCTGCAGCCTGCTCCTGGAATCATGCTGAACTGGGGAAGGATTTCATTGCATTGTAGGAGGTTGCTTTTGCTTTTCCTGTGAGCAGCAGGACTGTGTGCCCCCAGCCAGTGGCTGCTGCTGACTACAGCATACACACAAGCCAGGTAGAAAGTTTGATTTACCATGCTTTCTTAGAGCAATGCTGGACTTCACTATTAGTCTGCTCTGCTGATAAATTATGCTGGACTGATGTCTACACAATTGTGGAAGTGTAACCCCCATTAACTGCTGCTGCTGCAGGAGACTGGCTTTTGCTTCCATGGGTGACTGAAGTGTGATTCTAATAGCTTCTAAAGTGTCACAAAATTATGTTAAGGAGAAATACAAAGAAATGTTAGCAATATAAACAGGTATATCAGTGTCCTTAATATTTAATCGGCAAGTCCTCTAGGATTGTTTTTTCACTATTTTCTACATTAACATGCCAAAATATATTTGTTTTTATTTAGGTGTTGCTCATTAAGAAGTAATTTTCTATGGCAGTTCTTCCCTTCTTTTTTTCTGTCTGAAGAGCAAGGGCCAGGAGTATCCCTGTACCTGGTGTTTCTATGGACAGCACAGTTTATCTACATCTTATGGTGCTCAGTCCACCCATACTGGTATGTACAAAGTATGAGATAGCTAAAAAGCCCACCTGCCTTTCTTTGCACACAACCTGTCACCAGGTACACAGCGTTGCCACCAGAACAGATTGCATTGGGCATGACAAATTTCAGACCCAGCCCAGGTACACACCAGGTAGTGCTTGCAGGGTCAGAGGTACAGGAAGAATAGCATTCATCCATGCTCCTCTTTACTAATTACATCTTGCCACAAATTTAAAAGTACTCTCCTAAAAATGAAGAAAGCTTTTAAAAAATGAACATGTGCTTTTCCTTTTATCATCTCTGATGGGATTTTTATTCACCATAAAATTAGGAAGGAAGTTTAAAAGGTGGAAGTGACCAGTATGAAAATAGAGCCTTACCACCTCTAAAAGCATCTCAGATTAAAAAAAAAAGAACAAAAAAAACCAAACAAAAAAAAAACAAAACAAAACAAAAAAAAAAACAACAAAGGAAGAACAAGGGGAAAAAAGTTACAGTATTGAGAAACAGTATGAATCAAGACCGCAGCTGACAAAAAGTTCTGTTTAGTTCGTAACAGACAGACCACAAAGAGTGATGGAAGCATACTTGCTTGGAAACTGATCACAGTTACATATTTATTAATTTGTTTTCACTTGTCAGAATTTTAGAGCTGTAAAATATTTTAAATAATAAGTATAACAATAATTAGAAAAATGTAGCACCTAGAATTAAACCATGAGGTCATCTGGAATATTTTGCTGAACATAGAGCTGCAACAAATGAAGTTGGCTTTACAGCAGCTGTAACATCAGAGCCATCAATAAAGAAATTAGCTACTCACATTTGAGATAAAGGGCAACTTATGCTTACAATCACCCGATCCAAAAACTGCTGTGAGAGCAAAGCAAACATCCAGCTCATAAACCTATCAGTATAATTTTTTGGAAATAGTTAGAGGTCAGCATTGAAATTCTGATTACAGCCAAAAACATCAGTGGCTGAGGGAAGCAATTTAAGAAGTGGTGTCAGTTTTCATTGACCAAATAGTAAATCATCCTTTATTTTTGAGCTGATGTTAGGATATATAATATGACTAAACACAAGTCTAGAATTCTGTAATAAGTGAGGTGGAAACAATCTGTCACAATTTTCCTCTGTCCACAACGTGTTTTTGTCACTATTAAATGTGACTTTCATCCCTTCTGCTGTCCTCAGGTTGCCAATCACCAGCCTGACTCTGTCCTCAGCTTGTACCTTTGTGAATTGTGTGTTTGAGAAAGAAGAAACCAGTCAATGATGAGGAGATTTGTTATTTTTAATTCCTGGATTCCTTGACTTTCCCAAAATGAGAAGATAACTGTATGATTAAAAAAAAAATCAATATACAGCAAATGATTACTAGAACTAGTGATTGAATATATTTATGTGGTATATTCAGTTCAAACAACCTTATCACTACCAGACACTCTGTAAACTAAGGATATTTTAAAAAATAGCCAAATGTAAATTTTGTTTTACTGTTTGGAAAGACTGCAAAACTCTGAGTATAATTTTGAAAAGCGGATGTTTCCAAATTTAAGTTAGAGAGCTCTTCAACTCCTTAGATAGAGTTGCATTTTTTAATCTCCTTTATTAGAGTATGAACACTCTGGTCATGAAAAGGCCATATTCAATCATTCATTCTATAGTCATTAATTATGTGTTTATTTAGCACATGCACTCTGAATAAATAAGTGTAAATAAGTTCTTTATAACTCATAGAAACTGTAGAGTTTTGTAACCTATTTTGGTAGAAAAATGTTATGATATATATAGATATTTTTCAATGTTCTATAATTAAAAGGTTTTAATAGAGACTATAAATTTGTAACAGACTTTTTTATCCAAATATTTCAGTGTACACTTATATGGATTAGATAGTCTAAAATAACTGAGAAAAATCAAAGCAGCCATGAGTGCTGAATCACTCAACTTAGGTAAGAAAATGCTCTATTGCCTTCATGCTTGGGGAAGGGTTTCCAAATGCCTATTATGTATAGTCAGATATTCCCAAATGTGAACAGAGCTGAAAATAAGAATATGGTCTATGAAACACTCATAACACTATACGAAAAAAAAAAATACACATCTACAAAACTGAAAATCTGATACCTTAACATTGTCCTGTAATCTGATAGATGTCAGAATCAATTACCATTTTTCCTATTAAGTTCCTTCTGAGAGTGTCTAAAAATGAAAGACACTCTCTTTTGACTGCTGCTCATTTGAAATTGGCATTTTCATGTGGCAGATGGTGACCTTATCCCTGTGCTTTAGGAAAAATGATTTTTATTAAGCCTAAACAAGTGTGAACAGTGCTAATTTCCTGCAGCAGGCAGAATTTGAATGAGAGCATATAATGATTGGAAGAGTCCTGCCTCACCATATGGAAAAATGCACATTGTGCCAACACAGTAGATTACTAACAAGACAGTGCCTTACAAATAAATCCAACTTTCCATTTTATCAGTAGTCATGGAAAGCATATTTATTTTAAGATTTCTAGGAGCTGCTGAGGGTTGTTTGCAGCGACTTCATATCCTAAAAGCTAAACACTTAGTAACAGTGACATTGAAATGACTACATGAAACATAAATTGTAGTTAAAAACTATCAGATTAAGAGAACAACTTTTCATACCTGTCAAGACAGACTTGGTATCTCAATAAAGACTATATAAAAGTACAGATGTTTTGAAAGTATATGTTTGATATCTGCATTGTAGAGTTATTAGTAAATTTGATATTGTGGATAATTATCTTACCATTGCCTCTAACCAGTAGGAAAGTATAAAGGAAAGAGAAAAGAATATATATAAAATAAAGGGTCTTCTTGAAGGTGCACAGTAACAGGACAAGCATTGAAATCCTGAGTAGATTACAGTTAAAAAAAAATTTGTCAAATGGACAGCCACCAATCCACAGGCCTGAAATTTGCCCTGCTTTGAGATGGAGATTAGATAAAACGACCTGCAGAGATTCCTTCCAATCTAAATTATTTTGTGTATCTCTAAGGGCAGGCACTAATCAAGAAGGAAGACTAGAAGCAGCATGACTTTCCATGAAATATCAGATTTCACTTTAGGGTTTCTGACTGAACCTGAACTGAATGACTTTAGGAATTCTGGCTGAATTGGAACATCAATTAACTGATGCCAAGCAAGAAAGGTAGCAATTAATAATGTGTCTTAGGTCTTCTGAAAATTTTTCTTAATAATACTCTCTAGACTTTTTTAATATTTTGAAATATATAAAGGAAATGTAAATAAGACTTCTAAAAATGAGAAATATTAACAGAAATTAAATTTAACTATTTTAAAAAATAGTACTTTCCTTATAGATTTAAATTTCCAAAATTTGAAACTGACATTGTGAATCTAATTCTGCAAGAAAATCATAACAGTGTTTTCCATTCATTGACTCTGAGCACATGACCTTCTCAAAGAGGAAAGATAACATATTTCCCTCTCTTAACATGCTAGGAAGAACAGAAGGAATAAAAGTCACACTAGAAACTGGAATCCTTTTGCCCATTCCCTTTAAAATCAAATAGGATTGCCAGTATTGGCTTCAGCTGCTTGGTAGTTTGTGAGAGAAAAAAAATATTACAAACATACTAATGTTTATTTTTGCAGTAACTCTCTGATGGCTGTGACCTCTAGGTGGGACTGAGGCATCCTCTGTTTGATGAGGAAGTCAGGAGCACTCTTGAGGGCATTGAAGGAACTCAGGCTCAATAGAAAACTAAAAGTCACCACCTGACTTTAAAATGTCAGTGAAGATGAGACGGACATTCCTTCAGGGAAAACAAATAAAGCAGCAGAAGAGGAAGGTAGAGAGCAAAGCTGAACAAACTCACCCAAGGGGTTTTCCTCCTATATGATAGTTTTATTTTTATTTTTATACACAGACACATTATTTAGGAAAGGTTTCACTTCCAAGAGTGAAAAATCTACTTCACTCTTATATCTGTTTCATTATATAAGAAATATATAATTATATCTGCTGCAGTACCTAAATACCTGATTACAAGTGCCTGAATTATTAAAGAAAAATATTATTTAGTGACACATCATACTGCAATCTCTCTCACATGACATTCATCTCTTAGTTGTTTCAGGGAAAGCTTGTATAATAATTTGATTAAGATTTACTCTTCATTCAGAAGTATAAATGTTATATGAATATTCCTGGATACTGGGAAATATAAAATCCACATTTTGCTCTAAAAAGAGACACATCTGATTAGTGGAAGAATTAGAAATGGTCATTCAATCACCTTGCCACACTACAAAGGATACAATTTCTTGTAGCAATCAGACACTTCCCTTCTCTGGTCATTTCCCAGGTTGAAGTGAAGCTAGATCTATCCTCCCCTCATATTGTTTAAATGCCAGTCTCCAGTTTATCTCAAACCTTTTCTGCCTTCTTTTACTAGTCTTATGTCTGTTGTGCAATTCTTCTCTTTCTTTTATAAAAATTCACATCTTTCTTCCCCACCTTGCTAGAAATAGCTGTAGGTTTATACAAAAACAACAGGAAACAACCTCACTGGGAGTACAAGAGACAAGTTTTGTTTACTTAGAGAAATCAGAGATTACAAAGTCAACTGTTTGCAGTTTACTCAGTGTTGCTCAATGAGTTTGTACCTTTGGCACCTTTGCACCAGGATGGAACATGTTCACTCTGTGAAAGAACTGCATTTATTAGTCACCAGCGATCTCAGAGAGACCTAATGAGGCCCAAAAGTAGTTTCTCCCTAGTATGAAACTGCAGGCAACCTTAAAAATAAGTTAAAATATAACTTCTTTAGTATGTGTTTTGATATTTTGGGTTTATTGCCAAGAGCACCACCTAGCCTCAGACTAATGTTGGTCAGGCATCAAGTTGACATGACAAGAAAGCAAGGTCAAGAGTACACAGGAAAAAAAGAAAACCAAAACAGGGAAAGACATACTTCTAGGGCTTTTTTAGCAGTAAGAAAATATATAAATAAATAAAGACGAAAAATTAAAAGTTTTACCCCTAAAAGCCAGTTTTAAAATACTACTTGTAGCTAAGAAAAAACTGAGACAAAAAATAAAATAGACTTGAATAATAAAATATTCACTTAACTAACTCTTCATCCAAAAAATTAATATTTCACATATTAACTGTTGGAATGCATTATAGTGTAAATGAGATGCTTAAGCATTTTTTCCCTAAAATTCCTTTGTTTTAAACGAAATTGTTCATTGTGAGGAGTCTTCCAAGTTTAACTATGGAGAATGCAGTAACACTGCCTTTCAAAAATAATATTGGATCTCTTGGTTACAGTACTCCCAGCTTAAGCACATGTCACCTTTAGGATGCCTTGCTACCAGTCATTAGAAATAATTAAGGCAGATAAAGCTTTATTTCCATTTTCTACTTCTCAATGCCTCACAGCCTTACATTACAGAGCAATGTAAGGGTCAGTCCTTTTAGACATCTGAAAAGAACCAATAAGCCACATACTATAAATTGGTTAGCTTTTTGTGCATGCTGAAACAGGGAAGGCTACATTTGCAATTAGCAGGACTAATCAGTGACAGGACTGAAGGAAACAGCATGAAGCTGAGTCAGGGCAGATTTAGGTTGGATATTAGGAAAGTTTTTCATCCAGAGGGTGGTTGGAAAATTCTCCAATTCTCTCATCCTCTTTTCCCCAAGTTCAGCTTCACTCCTTTCCCAACTGCTCTTGCTCCAGTCCACACTGACAGCAGCACAGGGGCATGGGCAGTGAGGGGTTATGGTCAGTACTCAACAGCTCCTCTCTGCCACTCCTTCCACCTCACTCTTTTCCCCTGCTCCAGCATTAGTTTTCTCAGCAGGCTGCAGAGAAGATAAATCTGCTCCAGTGTGGGCCCTCCACAGGCCACAGTTCCATCAGGGAATGTCATCTATTCCTGTCATGGTCCTCTCCACAGGCTGAAGGGAATACCTGCTCCACAGATGCCCTTTCCATGGGTGACAGGGTAACATCTACAACAACTGGAGCTCTTCCTCCCTTCCTCCTGCCCTGCTGTGTCAGGACTGAGTGGACATGCCTGACTTTGCAGATGGACTCAGCTGTGTCACGTGGTGGGTCTGGTGGGGAACTGCCTGAAACCAGCTGTGCTCAGTACGTGACAAGACCCTGTCCCAGAGCCCACCCCCTGCTCACCAACACCTTGCCACAAGTATGAAGAAGTTTCAAAATGTTGGTCTTGTTTTGTTGATTTACGGAACAAAGTTGAGTTAGCTGCTGATAATCAAACAAAAATAGGTAGGTTTTAATGTAAGACTAAAAGGAAAGGAAGGAATTACACTGAAAGGAAGTCAAGACTTGTTTGGGGGAGAAATCACTTTGCTGTAGCTTATCTTGAGATAATTGTATTGCATTACCCAACTGTGTAACTCTCCTGTGTACTCTGCTCTGTAGAGAGGTTACATACAAATCTTGTGAGAAGTTGCATACAAATATGTTCCTTTAGTTCAGGTTTCTTCTCTTCCAAATTCCCTAATATACAAATAAAAACATGTTTTGACAAGCATGTATTCTGCATGAGAATATAGGAATAAGTTGTAACATTCCCTGCAACCAGAAGGTCTTCTATGACTGTCCTTCAGTGTCAAAATTAGATGAGAAAGCAATGAGGGAGAACAGATGTAACCCTGTTCCTTTCAAAAGATCATGCACTCAATTCTCAATATGAATGAGAAAGGAAAACAGGGCATAAACTGAAAGGAATTGTGCTACAGCTGCCTGCATGTTCACAGATGTCTTCCTTCCCTTAATTTTTTTATACCAGTAATAGTCCATCTATTTTCACAGAAATATTTTTTATTTACATTCTTGTCAATGATAATAACATTCCTATATATTTGAAACTTCAAAAGCCCTACTCCCATAGCATGTTGGTTGGAATTCAGCTTGATAACTTTTTTAAAAAGATATCGTTGGCAGTGACTCAGCCAAGGATTCAAGGAAGTTGTTCATTTAGATGGGATTTTTCTAGACCCTGGAAATGAGACTGTGATTTTTCTCACTAAGCACATGATCTGCATACAAGGAAAAGATAGAGATAACCTCTGCATTCCTAGTATTTTCTTTATGCACATTGCCACTTACTCTTGTTCAGCAGTTTGTGAGATGCCACAATGGCAGTGGCTTGAATGAAGAAATTCTAGAATGGAAGGAGCACAGGTCAATGAGACAGAATGAGGAAAGGCTTTGATTTCTCTGAAATTCAGCCAGGCAAATCCCAGTATGCTTAAACCAGGGTTTTTTTAACAGAAGAAATATCATCTTAGGAAGTCCTTCCAATATATTTTCTTACAGTAACCCTTGCAGAGGTCAGAGACCTGAAGACGTCTGTAAGCAAACAGTACCATCTAAATATCCCAGAGACAGATCTTCAGATTACAGTGAGCAAATCCAAATTGACAGGTTAAGGAGGGGAGCTAAAGGTGGAGCAATAGAATAATTTCCTAGTTTGAATACTGACAGTTGCGGCTACAGTTTTAGTTTAGACTTTGTAAGGCAAAGCAGAATAGTTGAATATGTTACAGTGGCACTGTTTTGCACTTGAGTGATTGATCACTAAACTTGCTTTCCTGAAGCTAAAGGACCTAAGTGCTTTTTTCTAGAACTAAGCTGATAAATATTATGTCTAACATACCTAAGGGCACAAAAGGTCCTTTAAAAATGTCACTAGAACAAAGTGTACACTGGGAACTAATAATAGCAAAGAGAGGCTGAGCTGTTTTAGAAGCGCTGCAAGGGCAGTAAAAACAATCTGCAGAAACAGTCTTTATTACTTCATCTGCAGATGGCAAACTAGGTTTTGAAATATTACAAAATTTGGCATGAGTTTTTTTAGTTTGCTTCTTTGTATAGAACTAAAAAAAAAACAATAACAAAATAACTGAGAACTACTGAAATACAAAGAAAGAAACCATGTTAATATAAAATTTAATTCCTCAAGATCAATATCAAGAGACAAATTCTCAGCAACATGAAATAAATAGAAGTCTTTATTAATCACTGAATTATGATCTTTAACATACTGTAAAAATTAAGCAGGCAAATAGTTCTGTGAAACATGAAGTTTGTAGAAATTACACAGTGTGAATTATGCCATAAATTATATAGCCATCCTCTCTGCAACAGGATTTCCAAAATTTGTTTTAATGGAGTAAAATTGACTTTAATTTTTACACCTCAGTTCTTAATTATTCCATCCCATATAATGGGTAGAAGTCTATGTGTTCTGTATACAGACAGAAACATTTAACAGACCACAGGATAAAAATCTATTTCTCAGTTGAAATAAATAAAAATTTCCTAGGAATAGTCTGCAAAAATATGTCCCAACAGATCATCTGTAGTGGTCAACATTATATATCAGACTTTTCTGCATTATTCATCATGCCTAAAGAGTTAACATTCAAGTTTTAATAGAAATGCATATGAGTATTATTTTTAACTGTTAAAGTCCCTAAAGTATAACATATCACAAAGTTTAAAATTAGCAGTCATGTAACTCTGGAAAAGGGATTGTAGAACAAAATGTATAACATTTTAAAATCACCATCTGAAGGACTGCCAATCAACCAATTATAATTACATATTGTGCTTTTTAAAAAGAAACCCAAAATAGAAATCTGTCCTCATTCATACGCTCAAGTATGTCATTTTTAAAACTCTGTAACTTCATGAATTTTGAACTGATGTACTGTCTTGTCTTGCATCTTAAATGCAGAAGACCTGAGTTATATAAAGCAAAGTAGAAAGACATAAAATACATATTCTTAGAAAAATACCTGTTGTTTGCAGGTGAATAGCCCTACCTGGCTTTCTTTACAAAGGACCCTTGAATTCTTTTTAGCGTATACGCTCAGAAAATTCTCCAACAGGGTCAAGTAATGAATATTTAAGTGTAAACACAGACCTTTGGAGGTTTTGGAAAATAATACAACAAACAGCCAGTTTGTTGTATTGTATTTGTTTGTTTGTTTTTAAGCCATCATCTCTTTCTGCATATGACACAAGGAAAAGACATTTTTGTGAAGATAAATCCTCAAAGGTGTTAAAGTCACCAAACAAAAATACCTTCTCAATGAGAAGAACATCAGAAAAAAAAAAAAAACTCATTTATCTTGGGTTTAACAAAGTGAAACAATAATTCATAGATATTCACCTTCTTTGTCCCTCCAAAAGAGTCCAATGGAACCTATCAAGCACTGAGGATCTAAACCTACTCAAAAATGCCACATCTAAACAGAAAACAGTTGGGTTTTTTGCAATTTTAATTAACAAAATATGATGAAGTAAGGCATGAGGAACAAGGGGTTTTAAATATGCTAGTGAATCTCTGCCATTTATATTTTCAATACTGCCAGATGTATAAATAACTGAGACATTTACTGGGTTAAAACCTGATAGTTGCTTTACGTAATCTACGTCAAGTTATAACTTTTTCTGGGAGCTAAAGCATACTGGAACTTGTATCTTACTCTCAAATAGTCAACTAGACACCAAGTGTGTCAGTTTATGTATCAGCCAGAGAAAACTTATGTCTTCATCCAAATCACATTTACTTCCCTCGTTATTAATGTCACCCATGTTGTAGAATAGAACTTTTTAAATGCTTTGTAAAGTGGATGGAAATTTTATAGAAAAACTTGTAAAGCACCTTCATGTGCTGAATGTGGAAGACAATGAACATCAATGAATATTACTGAAATAAAGATTAATTTCCAGGTTTGTGGCTTTCTGACAGCACTTCTACTCTGCACCTGACAGTAAAAATCACTCTGGTTGAGGTAGTATCAACACAAAGAGTAACTTGAGACCAAGGATATAGAAAGGTCCTAATGCTCAACTTCAGCCTTCATATCAGGATTCCCTCAAATCCATGGGTTTTGCCAGGAGGCTAGGAGGAGGAAAAAAGATATCCTAATGAGCAGAAGTTTCAGGGATATGACAGTGATATTTTCCGATGGAATATCTGAGCTATCAAGAACAAGTCCATAAGAGTATGCCATCTGTGAAAATAAATGAAAGGCTAGCACAGACTCATGTCTGTACCAATATCAGCAAGCCATTTTTTCAATACAGCCCTTCCAGACTCTGTGGGTTAATCCTGTTTTTCCTGTAAAACTTCCCCTCCCAGTTCTCAATTGCTGCCTGACCAAGCAGGAAATCAAACTAAAGATATTGTCCAATTTTACATGTCCCTGAAGCTGCAATATTCATTTTCCTTCTACCTTTCATTCTAGCAAAGGGAAAAGTGTCATCCAGAAATAAAATAAAGTATCTTGATTCTTCTTTGTCTTTGTTGTCTATTATTACCATATCACTATCCATTTACAATCAGCAGCTACAGGTTCTCTCTCCATACCTCTTTCATACAGGTATTATAGCATTTTCTATAGGAATTATTGGGATTTTTGCTCACCCAAGGGTGGGGTTTTTTTTGCTTTAAAATTACATGACTGCCATATCAGCTATGCAGCATAATATTCATTATTTGTATTTATAAACATCCCTGCAGAACACCTGCTGGGAAATAGTAAATTCATAATATTCTCAAGATACTTTGCAATCAGTGAACTCAGATTTTTTCCTCTAGCGATACAACAAAAAATGTCGAGCTGATTAAGGAAGCTTTATGTCTTGTGGAACTTGTTTTGATTGTCTACAAAGACAAAAAATAAACATGTGAACATTCATTCTATGTACAGTACACACTCAGTTGGTCTGATTACCCTACATAACTTCCAACCATTAAAATAACAACACGACATACAAAGTTGTGGAGAATCACACCTCAATTTTCAAATTATACATGCCCAAATAAATTAAAATTATAAGTGTTGGTTAAATTCTTTTTCATGGGAAGTGATATCATTACCATCTTGTTAAATTTAATACCTGTTTTAATGATATTTACTTTCTTTTATACTTATAAATCAACCACCATAACCTAAAGACTAATTTTCATAATTGCTTGGTTGATGGCTAAAAGCAGAACTCTTAAATTTAATTTTCCTTTGTGTATAGCAGAAACTTTAATGGATTTTGAATTTACATATTTAATATGCCAAATAGGTACCCACATATTTTAGCAAGATTAATTACAAAATGTCAGTGATTTCTATATAGAAGACATAACTGTCATTCTGTGGAACAAAAGGTTCTTTAAAGAATTCAGTAAAATCCTCACATTTCACACGACTTCAAAAGGCAATGAAACATTTGGTACTGATTTCAAAGGAATTTGCAGAGAAATATTGATCCCCTTGTCTTTAAGTGACATACATGACATATTGTGATTTCTGTTGGATATTTAACAGAAGCATATCATCACATTGTCACTTCTTCATTTTGTAGTTTGTGGTGCCTACTGTACCCTTAGCTTACTTGGGGATGTAGAAACATAATGATATTTCCTTAACAGATTTCAAATTCATTTTCTCTAACTTAAATATACATACAGTTCTTTTGAATCAATACCTACATTTAGAACAGTAATCCTTACCCTTTACAATCACCAATTTTAAGTTTAAAAATAAGTGCTAAGCTCTGGAATAGGATTTTTTTTTAGAATAGAATGCATTTCAACTACTTCTTGTAAAGGAAAATCAGAAGAAAATACAGTTTCCTAAAGATGGTCTCAAAGCTCTGTCTAGATTCTCATGCTGGATGCAAGGTAACAAACAATAAAATTATAGAACAAAACAGATTGAGTTTATATGTCAGATGCTTTAGAATTCTCTTCCACAAGGGATTGAAGTTTACAGAGAAAAAAGAGTTTTAAAGCATGAAGAGTGAGCAGGAGGGGGAAATTAAAGAATGCATTTTCAGGACCAAGAAGCCACAAAATAATGTATTTGTTTTGATAACAAGACAGAAAAGAGAAAAAGGATCACACTGTCTCCGTCAGTCACAGCCCTGCCCTGCCTGGCCAGGGGCCCCAGCGAGCTGCGCTCCCACTGTGACTCAGCCTCTGCCCATCCCCAGAGAGGTGCCCCATAACCAGGACTGGAGCTGCCCCCGGGCTCCTGCTTGCCCTGCTCCTGGCTGGGATGGTGGGACTGGTCCTGCCTGCCTGGCCCTGCCCTGACAGACCCTGGGGGACTCCTGTTGCTGCAGCATCCTGACAGCAAAATGCAGACTAAAACATTGACTTTGTTGGATTTGAACCAAAAGTGTCTGACTGCTCATTGCTTTTCTGGACCAGACCTACCGAGAATTTAATTTTCTCCTCTTTTATATCCAAGTACTGCCATATTTTAGTGATCTTCAAATCAACAAACTGCACATAAAAAAATTTTAAAAGGCCAAATTCTATTTTCAGGTCAGCAATATCAAAATTAGATTGTGTATTTCAAAATGGCTCTACCTACTTATCTTTTTAAATTTAGTTTAGCTTACCTTAGCTCAGTTTATTTAGGGCTGCTTCTTAGGCAGGTGTTCCAAATGATAATTATTATTTTTTTTTTTTTTTATCACTAAAGAAAACTTCAGGCTTCCATTTCCTTAATAACAGCTAAGCTACAAATCTGTGCATGTCTTGAATCAGTTGGACTTCTTGTGAATGGATAAATCACAGTTACAACACATGTGCAGCAGTTTGGAAGATTTCAAAGGGCCACTTCTCCAGGTATGTGAAAATCTCTGACAGGTGTTCAAAGTCCTGAAATTCTGCCTAGACAAGATTTCCATTTTACCAACTACAACATGGATCCAACAGACTGGGCTTAGCACTGCACTGAAAGATTAATACAGGCAATTCAAAAAGTCATTTTTGAGGCTTCAGGTCTCAAAGGGAATCCTCATGAAGGTATAACAAGCTACACATGTGTGACCTGAGGCTAAAAGTATCATCACTTCATACCCAAAGCAGAGAGCAAGAACTTGAGTGCAAGGAGACAATATGAATGCATCTACCACACATGCCAAAGCCCTGGTCTCTCTCACATCCTCAAACAGCATTAAAAGCACTGGAATCACATGCAACATAACCAATGGCAGATTTCACAAGGTGAGTTATATCTTGTGTCAATTGCACAGCCAATAGGTATTTAAGGAAATTAAAGAACACACTGAACTCACTGAAACTTAGGGTTGTATGTCTAATCTCCTGTATTACTATGATGTTCTAGTGAATGACTTCATAAGAGCGCCATATAAATGAAAAGATTTTGCTTGGTGTATCTTGGTGTATATTATCAAAATATTGGCACTTCTAGGAAGCGGATTTCACAGATTCAGGACTCAACTCAGAATTCAACTTCAGAAGTTCAAGCCCTGACTGGTAGCTGCTATAATTTTACACATAAATAAATAACAATTATTATTAAAATTTGTATCATTGTGTCCAGGATGTCACTAAGGGTAGAATTTCTCTAATAAATAAAGTAATAAAGTATAAGCAATAACTATATAGGAATATAATAAATTATTATTAACACAATGAAGTAATGAAGCCGTGGATTGCTTTCTTTAGACTAAAAAGTTTGTGAAATAAATAAAATTGTAAAAGCATCAAATATTGAAGAATTAGGAAACAGTGATAGCAATGTTCTGAAAACAGATCAGAACAGAAAAAATGAAGAAGCACAAGGACTAAACATAAAGTGGATGCATATTAAGATATCTATAGAAGGCATTGAATACAAGACTAAACAAGCAGTGAGAAATGTAATTTACTAAAAAGTCAGTTTAATAAACTTCTGTCTACTTAAATAGACTTTCTAATGAAGCAGTAATATTAAAAAATTGAAAGCAAACTGAAAATACATTAACAGAATTTAATCAGAGCTCGTATCATCCTAAATTCACTGTGTTTTATACATGCCATTGTATCCTTGTTTAAAGAGGCACATACATAATAGTTAGGCCAGGATGACTTCGTATTGTAACAGTTTCCTCCTAATTGCTGAATAATTTATGCAAAAGCATTGTATCCATGCTAATTAATCAAAAAAAAATCCCCTGTGAAATGCCTTATTTAAAGCAAGAGAAATCCCTATTCCAACATTGCACTAGAACCAAGTTAAAGATGTCTTCTTTTTTTTTCCTAGACAACACACTATGTTTGCTTGTAAAATGAGTAGACCATGCTACGAGCAGCCCTGAACAGTGCATTCTGGACTGGGGTTTTTTGTTTGGGTTTTCAGGGCTTTTCTGAAGATTTTATATGGAGGCAGAACAGGTTGCAGGCTGAAAAATGCTTAGAAACTACAGGACTAAACACAGAAAATATTTCTTACCCAAAACCCACAAACCAGAGTGCTGGAAATTCCAGCAGACTCTCATAATCTTTCAACAGCTCACTGATAGTTTATAATGACAGGAAGAAACATATAGATACATTAAAAACCCTAGGAAATACAGCTGTGTTTACACCAGAGTATTAAATTACTTTCTCGATCTGTTCAGTGAGGGGTCCAAGGCTGGAGCACTCTCTCCTTTGAATCAATACAGCCAGACTTCAAGAACATTTAAGTCACATATATCTGATTTGTGACCAGCTTGAGGTACACTTGAACGCACTTATTTTACCAGTCGTATAATACACCCAGCAGAGACTCTTCCAGAATTTGATCTGCACTCAATACATCTTGCATCATGGACACCTAATAGACTCAATTCCTGTCCTCTGCAGAGAGGATGTTTCTTGCTAACAGTATGTTTCTTGCTAACATTCACAATAACACCAAGCAAGAGAATAATATGCAAGAGAGGCCAGGATCTAAATGGAGCCAAGACTATCCATCTACCCTGCTCCTTGCCAGTGCTCTGCATTCTTTGGTCATTGTTTCCTGCTTGGCCTAACTCAGGATATTCTGGGAAACCTAGACAAGAGAGAACCTGAACACTCAGTCTCAAGTGAAAGCTTTATTAAAAGAAATATCTTTTTCACAAAAGAAAAGTCACTGATTTTTCCATGCTTCAGACTGATTACTTCTAGCCCTACATAGTCAAGAAGCCACAAATCCATACTCCACAAAATCCTTTGAACTCAATGATAATGTGAGACACTTCCCTGTCAGTGCAAAAGCAACAGATGTTTGTAAGAGAATCCTCAACTCTTTTCATCTACCAGGGTAATAAAGATATACACACACAGAAGAAAAACAGTACTGGACAAGCAATAGCTGATTTATTTTACCCATACTCATATAACATCAAAGGTCTGTATCACATTTTCAATGGCAATTGTGAGGGACTTGAGATACATTTTGCATGAGGCCTCACTGCTGGCTCCAAAGAAAATAACATTTTATATATTTATTTTGTTTTCAGTACCCAGGAATTTTAACCAGTAGATGGGACTTCTCTTATTCAGTAGAAAATAAATAGCTGTACTGACAAAAAGTTCTCCATCACCCATCAGCTATCTGGAAAGGAATGCGATAAAAAATATTTGTTGCCTTTACTAAAATGAAGGAAAGAAAAATACCCCAAACCTGAATCAGTATCTAAAATTATTTTGCTCTTTTAGGGGAAAAAATCATCATATATTTCATATCCCTCATCTCCATCTACTGGGTTTTCACTCTTCTTAAGTTTCTCTTTCATTAGTCTCATCTTATTTCTTGTGTAATATAAATGTGCAACCTTGGCTGCGAGTAGCAGTACCTAGATTAAAATAATGACCAGCCATGGGGGTCCCTCCCTTCTAAATACTTAAAGTTTGGAGAAGTTTATTACCTGAAAGGCTGATTAGTTGTTCTCTAGGAAATAAACAGATGTAATCAGACTCATGTTGAAACAAGTGGGACATAGTCTGCATAAAAATAAGTGTCTGTGAGGGTTTAATGGCTACTTCCAGACACAGGATATAATCTCGTCTTCTTCCTTAACATACCTTTTAGACAGGCAGTACTAATAATAATAATAAATATTAAAGGCATTTCACCCACATCTTAGGAAATTATAAACCAAGAAGAGAGATGTGTCTACAGTTTTCCCACATAATGCAGTAAATAAGCATTTACTAAGAGCTGACAACCATCATTTAGCTCCTTTGCATAGAAAACCATGGCAAATACTCTGTGCTGGACTTAGTTACCATGGACCTCCTGTGTTGTTAATGCCATGTGCTTCATAATTTCTTCTGAAGATGGGAGACCAAGAAACCAAATTGGCTGAGGTATCAGGATCTAGGATTTGCAACACTTTGATATTCTGCATTCTTTCATTTCAAGCAGAATTTCATCTTGACTCACCATTGTCTTTATTAATCATCTTCAGTGTCTCCTGACACGGCAAGAATTAAGGACAATTATATTTGGGGAAAATATTAAAACAAATCAGGTGTGTTTTCTAAGGAGATATACACTTAAGATTTCATACTTTTCTTCAGTTCTTGTGGTCATAAGTAGAAAATAATTAAAAGAGAATTTTTAAAACAATTGAGAGCTTTAATGCAAATCACAATTTGCCCCCCTCAATTTGCCTTCCTCTTCAAGCCTCAGCTTTGTTGGTTGGTTCTCCTTTCTCCAGATATTTCATATTATCTAGCTATTGGATATGAAAGACTTCTTGCAGTTCTACTAATAGAACACATCGAGATTACAGAGTCTAAAGTGCAAATAATATGTTAAATTACATATTAACATTTGGGCCACAGAAACATTAAGATTTGTGAACAGAAGTGAGATGGTTTAGATATTTCATTTCTAAAAGTAAATATTTATCAGACTTTCATAAGTAAAAAAAAAAAATCCACTGGTTAAACTCTGTTGTCTTTCTTATTGTTGACTTTTCTCTTTTGCCACCTCTGTCTTCACAGCTCAAGGAGCAACATAGGTATGGCAGGTTTTCCCCATGGCCTTGAGAGCCTGAGGCAAGAATGGGTAGTCCCAGTCTGCCCAGTCCTTTTCTGTTCATCACACTCTGTGATTATTTTGCATTGAAAATGTTTGTACTGAAAATGCTTTTCCACTTTGCAGCAGTTGTTTTTTAAAACCTTACTGTCTGGGTGACTTTGGGGGCATCTAATTTTACTTCTTTTTATGACAAAGCCTCTAGTTCTGCTTCAGATATACACTTTCTTACCAACTTCTGTAGCTTCTGGCAGTTTTACAAACCAGACAAAAATATGCTGAAGGCTCAAAATTAATAAATAAATAAGTTTTGCTATACAAACAGAGCAAGTGTTTTATTGACCTTCATCTTGTGAAGACTTCAATTTTAACAGTGCTGTTCTTCATTTACATTTCACTTTCTCACTACTCAGTGTAGACACAGTGTTTAATTCAAGATTAAAATGGATGTTGATTCCTTGATGACATGGATGCATTTAGTACTTTGTGGCTTTTGGCTAAGGACAATAAACTGGGCTTTGTTAAACACAGATACGAGGAGCTTAAGTACACCTTACTCCATAGGCTGCATCTCTGCAGTATCTGAGAAATTGTGAAAAATCCAATTGTTTTTAATTCCTTACACGTTGCTGGATTGATAATACACATATTCTACTCCTGCCTTGCACTTCGTGCATAAAGACTAAACTCTTCCCTCAGAATTTATGTCTGTGGTTATGCAAATGCTGATGGATGCATAAAGATGTTAAATTTATATTAATTATGATTGATCAGGAATGGAATTCAGTACACACATTTTCTCACAGGATGTTCCCAGAGAGTCACTCAGGGTTATTATTGCACAACTGCTATATTCATATTAGCAGTGTTAGAATGCCAATAGTAACTCTGGGGACTGATTTAACTTAGGAAGCTGTGACCAGGTAGATGAAGGACCAAATCTGGTCACAGCTTCCTAAGTTAAATCAGTCAAATCAAATAACCAAATCAAATACTGTCAAATCAAACACTGTCAAATCTGACTTTCTGAGTGCCTAAGTGCGCATTTTCCAAAGAGATTATTGGCAATGCTGCAAAGCTAAGTTTGAAATTAAGAGCAATTTTTTATTAATTTAAAAATAAATATTTTTATTTTATAAAATATTTATTATACAGTGTCAATTAAGCAAATGAAAACTGGGCTAAGCCAAATTGTGTACTGGTTTTTAAATTCTATATCAAGACAGAGATGGTAAAAGCCATACAAGAAAATGTCAGACTGAGGAAGACTTAAGGAGTCATCTCACAGAAAGGCCCTGTATCTTTTGCAGTGTTCCATGAGGCTTGAATACTCATGTTTTGCATGCTATTTTCCAATAAATGATGTAAATTTAGAACACAGGAATAAAGTTGAAAACAGAAAGACAACAGTGTTTTTATAGTTACTTTAAAACAAAAAAGGCAACACTAAAATAAAATAACATTAAGGAAGATACAAGCTGATGTAAAGTTTACATTCTCCCAAAATTTATAGTTGGGTGACTTTGATTCTAGCTTTTCTCATATTTGAGTTTGGCCACACAAAACATCTGGCTACAATTTAGGGAAATAAAGCTGTACAAAACTACAGTAGTTTAGTAAATGCAAAAATTGTGCTGTGATTTTGGCCTAAGTTCACCCTACCAATTTGAATGGAATCTTATCTGAAGGTGTCCTAGATAGCCCATTTAAATACATTGGATAACACAGGAGAAGCCTTTGTTCCCTCTCTGAGCAGACTAAGTAGCTGATTGATGTGCTGATACACCTACCTAACCTTCTTACACCTCCTTATCTTGAAGCATACATTTTTTTTCAGCTGTACAATCCCTCCAGTTCCCTGTTCCTTTAGCCAAAATATCTGAAGAGCAGAAAAGCCCTGCAGCTATTTCTTTATTTTGTGTTGTTACACTTCCCAAAATAGGTCAGTCTTCCAGCAGCAATGAGCTGAAGGTTTAACATAGGTTATCTCACAATTAATTGCACTCTAAAGCAGTAGCTGGAGTGTTAGTGGGTATTTAAGTAAAACAGCTGTGTGATGAAAAGATTTCATTTCTATGAGCATTTTGAAGCTGAGGAAAGAATTAGAAAAACCTCATTCAAAACTTCTTTTAGCTGCATACTACATCCATAATGAATATAAAGCAGGAAGCCATACTACACTACAAAGACTTTCTCTTCCCTTTCACATACACTCAATTTACACATTTGAGAGTTCACATTTGCAAAGTCCTAGTATGAAAATCTGGTCACATTCAATGTCACAGAAATATGTAAGTAAAAAGGCAAGAAGGAACATTTGTCTCTTCTCTTCTAAGAAGAGTAATTCTTCTCCTAGATTCAAAGTAAAATATATATTTCTCCAGCCATTTGAATAAAAGCCAATTTTTTTGCACATAATTAAACATTATTCCAGGTAACGAAAAAGAAAAAACTGTAATTGCTCCAAAGAGTAGAAAGTTTTGAAGAAAACTCACTTTGCCTCACTTTCAGGCAAATTATTGGCACTGCAATTCCACTACAAAATAAAAAAATGCATACACTAGTGTTTTCTTAGCCCATAGTGTGTTTTGGCCACCTTCATACTGTTCCTTCTTTCTTTTCCTAGATTTCAGTTAAATCAGTCACTATCCAAACAACGGTAACATTTTCAGAAATTGTATTAAAATTATTCCTAAATGAATCATAAAGGTTACATCTATCTCCAATAAAAAACTTCTATTTTAAACGAAACATTAGTCTTTTGGATTACAATTCAGCCTTTTCATTCAAGTTAATAAAAAGGAAGGGGCTCTTCATTCTCTAAAGAGAGTAAAAATGCAGTTAAACTTGGGGAGTCTCACTAAGAAATTGAAGCAGGCAAAGAAGGGAGGGAGGCTTGTCTTTTGTTTTTAGATTAGTGTCCCCTTAATGTTCAGAATAGCATAATAGTCATATCAATACAGTTTAACCCAGTTTATGAGAACAGGCATGATTGGCCTTCTTTTAAATTTAGAGAAAAAGAATTGCCCCATTGGTTTAAGAGGTAAGAATTTCCATAGGATCTGAGCCTCCACAGACTTGAAACCGTGTATTCTCCCTTTTACAATTGCTCCTTCACCTGTTCCTACTAACCAGACTTAAGCTCTGTGTGAATAAGAGCATGGGACTGGACCCTTTAGGAAACCCCTCTTATGTATCAGATCCCAGTCACATCTGCTTGCCAGCAGTTTGGTTTGTGCAAGTGATGCCCTTCACATGATCATTCTCCTAAGCTCATGATCACTTGATGCTGAATTGTGCAGTACACTTTTATTGTTTTTATGCCCATTTCCTACCAGACTTCTTAAAAGAAATGCAGTACATGCCTTTATTTACATATGATTTTTTATTTTCAGTATATGATTATAGCTAAGTTTATAAACAGACTCAGACCAGCATAAAAGCACTGTCTGACCAAAGAAAACCAAAACAAAAAAAAACAAAAAAAACCATCAAAAAACACCCCACCAAACCAAACAAACAAATAAAAAAAAAAAGCTAGAAGAAAAAAAAAACCCACAGAACCTCATACAAAGCAGAAATCCCCATAAATACACCAAAGTCATTATTTGAAGGGATCTATGCAATGACTCTTCATCATATCAGCTGCCTGCTGGAGAAAAAGAGTGTCTTCCACTCTTTCTTCCACTGCAATAATATTCAGTTTTTATCCTTTTATCTGTTGAGGTTTTGCCATAACATAGAAATGCAATTCAACAATATGACATTTAATTCTGAACAAAACATTAAATAACAGAAAAATATAGAAAGTTACACTTTCTGTATTTTAGAGTGCAACATATTGGTAAATAATAACTAGGTTCCTATGCCAAATATTATTATATCAATTTTCTTTATTTTTAGCTTTGCATATTCACTGTGCCTGCAGTTTCTCCCTGCTCTTGAAACAAGATATAGTCCAGTGTTGTAAAAATTTATGAAGTTATTTATGGCATCAGTGGAATACAAATTCATCAACATAGTACTTGGACACCTGGTGGTCTGGGACTATCTTATTACCCAGAGTTTAACAAGGGACATATCTATATCCAGCTAAAGAATCCATTACCAGTCCATTTCTTGGGAAAAATAAAAGACCTCATGAAGAGCAGATAGCATGTTGTTGTTCAAAGATCAAATGCAAATTCAAATCAGAGGTGCTCATCTTGCTTTCACATCACCAAAGACAAAATCATTAGGCACTTCTAAAACACTGTAATACAATAATAAAGCATTAAGGGTAGAATGATAAAATCCTCTTTTAATGACATTGTAAATTTTTTTTACAATACTTCTTTAAATTATGAAAATACATGTTGTGTTGCTACACGTTGCTGTCCAGAGCTAGAAAACCATTAAATGTGAAAATTTTCTTTTTCAGTTTCAAAACCTGATATTCATTGATCTCCATAAAATCCATACATTGACAGACCATGTAGCAAGTTATTTTCTGTTTTGATCTACAAATAACATCCGTGGTCCAAAAGTCAAAGCTATTGATTAGACACAAGCACCCAAAGAGACCAAGACAATGTTGGACAATTAGTCTGCAGTACACATTTATGCAGTACAAATGCACAGCATTTCCATTTAACTTTCAAAGTGCCACTCAGCGTTGAGAGAAAAATTAACAAAGTAAAATTATTTCTCCCACTGTCCATGCTATCTAGACTGCATCAAGGAATAATAAAGCAATTCAGCCTCCATGCCTGTTACTATGGTAACAAATTCCCTTCAAATATAAAGAAACAGTGGACTGGAGGGGATCTCTGAAACCTTTTTCATCAAACACAAGAAACTTGTCACAGATTTACTGTCTATTTTTATTTGACTCTGCCTTAAGTATAATTTCATGCTTTACCCCACTGTTCCTATGGAAGGTGAATCAAAAAACCCTGAAATAGACTCCTGACAGTCTGAGATCAACTGTGCTCCTATATTAGCATTCTTCTTTAAGGTAGGTAACTTAGCCTCTCAAAAATTTCACTTTGTGTGTCACATAGATATAGCCTTGTATTTCATCAATAATGTTTTGACTGGATAAGACTATCTTAGTTTCCTAATTTAAGGCAAGTTTTGGTTCACTGACTATTCCCACTTCCTTTTCTTTGCACTGCTTTTTCAGTTTCTGTCCATCTTTACTGAATATAGGTGACCATAATAGCCTATCCCTTTCCAAGTACATTCCTTGTACTCTGGCATTTCCTTCCTGCATCTCATCATTTCTTTTATACACATATTTATGCCCTTAAATCATAGGCAAGCTACATCTTTCAAATTCCATCTCATTCTATCTCATCTAATTTCCATCTTTCAAATTCCATAGTGATGACACTATCCTGTCATTAGGATAGTCCTTCTTGCTTTATGTAGATTTCACCCTCACAGTTCGCTTTTTCTTGATTATGTTAGTAATTAGGAAGTTTAAAAGCTCTTGTCAAAGGGTAACTTGATACACCAATGCTACCTTTTACTCTTGCTCATCAGCACAGTCCACATCACCTCCTCTGTGATCAGTTTCTTAGGACATCAACTCCTCTTTGATCAGTTTCTTGGGATAATGCTCACCATTTCTAGTCTAACTACGGCATTTCCCATGTAGCATCTTGTCAAATCACTTTGTAATTTAAAAAGATTAGATATACTTAACCTACTTTTTCTAATAAAAATAAGTTTCTCAGATTCAGGAAATGAAATGTACAGTGCATAAAACATTTTAATAATTCCTATTTTCTGTTTAAATCTAATTTTTGAGGGTTTTGTTTCCTTCCTAAACATATATGGCAGTTTAGCATGAACTATCAGAGATTGTACATCTAGTAGTGCCCTCTCATTTGCTAACATTGACATATATTGTCCTGTTTTCAACACATAGAGAGACTCTCTAAATCCTTACTATGAGATTATTAAAGGGCTTCGACTTTGTTTTCAGTTTGTGGTAATTTTCATTTTCAAGTTTTCTGTATAAGTTACAAGTCTTTTCTTTTTTTTCTTCATGTTGTACCCTGTACTATGACCATCATAAACCTTACTCAAACACTGAAGAAATCATTTAGGCTTTAGATGTCCCAGATTATATACTCCTCAACTCATCTTTACTAGAAAGCTGTACACATCATACTTTTTGTTTCAGTGGGTATTTTTAACTTTATATTTTATTATTTTTATTTACAAACCTAAGAAAACTTTGCATATTCATTTTCTTTGCAAGGTCTATTTCATCTTGACCTTGGACACCTTTCATTTTATGCTTATGCTGCCTTGTTCCAGGAAGGCTCATATTCCAGCTCACTACCCCTAGCCAATGCTCTTACTTCACCAAAGGTTACCCTTTAATATTGAGAACACTGGTCCTCTTATTTAATCTTCAGCTTAAATGTCAGTCCGTGTGAAGTTCCTGCCACTTCTAAAAGAAGGTATAGCATAAAATCCTGTCCTGCTGGTTAAAAAAGGGTAAAGAAACCTGCTGGCCTCTGCTTTTTTCATTATTGGTAATACATTTCTAGTAATTATTACTAATTATTTTCTATGAGAATATAATACATTTTATAATTAGAATTCCTGGAAAATACTTTCTCTGTTTTATAGCATGCCTGTTGCCATGTCCATACATAATAGGGAGCACTTCAACCATTATCATACCACTGCAATATCTCCTGCATAATCTATCTTCAAAACAGACTTTAAATCAAGAAGCCCAACTAATGACATCATTAATGCACATTATGCAGTGTGACACTTCTAAAGTGAAGGAGGATTTAGGCTGTTGATTTTTTTCCTAGCTCTTAAAATTGCTCATAAGGGTTTTCTGAACATTATAAAACAGGAAAAAGGATTAATAATTATAATAAAGTATTATTAATTTTTTTAATTACCTGTATTTCATTTCTGTGTAAGACATCAAAACAAGCCAGCAAAAAGAAAAAATTTCTAATCATTAGAGAAATGTTTAAGCATAAAGTTTTTCATTATTAGTTTATATTCTGTAAAAGTACTTTTTTCTATGTCCTTCATAACCATCAAATGACATTTCTTATTATAATTACAACTTTTAATGTATAATCTCAACAGAGGATTGATTTACCTCACATAGGAAGTTAATTTGGTTGCCAGAAGATTTATTACTTAAGAATGTAAATAAAGAAAGTAATATTTTGTGATTTGTTGAGTGTTGTAGAGATACAGCATGCTTTAAACATTTTTACTGGATTGTACCAGTCACCTCAATGAAATCACTCAGTCTCACCTACATCTATAATTTAACCAGCTTTGAAATCCTTTCCCAGAAGAGATAATTCTGGGGTGTTTGTTTTTCCAGCAAAAGCAGGTTTTTGCCTTACTGTCAGTAACATTTGGTATTCATATTTCTCTACATACCTGGAATGAACTGCACTGCTCCCCAAAATAATCTTCCAAATATCAAATACATAGGTAATATGAGAACTTGCTTTTTGTCTAGACATACAATATATAATTTCAGAGAAGCTGTCGTGTATTGCAGTCATCCGTAAAATCTTATTTCAAACATCTATTCAGGCTATGCGAAACTGATCTCTTATTTTGACAATCTTCAGGGCAACAAATCCCTTAAATAATAATAAAATAGGATCTTTTATGCTACACATAACTTTTTTTAGACCTTCTCCTGAGAAAAAACAAGTATGTCTTCATTGCTTTATGCTTTTATGTGTGATTTCCTTATCAAAGCTAATTATAATTGTCCCCTCTAAATTTGGTTTGAGGGCTTTTTCCCTTTTGATATTTTAGTAGCTAATTCTTACATGGTTTATTTCTATAATACTTTGTAAACCAGGTTTGTCCCAGCAAGTGAAAACCTCTTAGTAAGTACCCAGAACATCCAGGAACTCAAAAGAATGGGCCCAGACATTGACTGAAAGCCATGGAGTTCTGAGGCAAGGGAACATCAACCTGTTGGAGTCCAGAGGAGAGCCATGAAGATGGTCAGAGGACTGGAGCACCTCCTCTATGGAGACAGGCTGAGAAAACTGGGTTTATTCAGCCTGGAGAAAAAGCTTCTGGCAGACCTTATTGCAACTTTCCAGTACCTAAAAGGGGCTTTTAATAAAGTCAGAAGGGACTTTTCAACAAGGGCATGCAGTGATAGCACAAGAGGGAATGGCTCTAAGCTGAAAGAGAGTAGGTTTGGATTACATAGTAGGGAGAAATTCTTGACTGTGAGGGTGATGAGGCACTGGCACAGGTTGTCCAGGCAAGTTGTGGGTGCCCCACTGCCCTCTGGCAGTGTTCCAAGCCAGTTGGGCATGGTTTTGAATAACATGGCCTAGTGAAAGGTGGCCCTGCCCACAGCAGTGGAGTTGGAACTGGGTGACCTTTGAGGTCCCTTCCAACACAAGCCATTCTCTGATCCAGTTATATTGGTGACTATGGCTGTTGCTAATATTAACATATTGAACACCTCGTGAGAACACTGCATATGTAAGGCTTTGTGGTTGTCATTGACTCTGCTGATTACAGCAGTGTCAAAGCATATATCAGCTTCATAAACGAGCTTGAAAAAAACTGCCCAACCACTGTTTTTATAACAAAGAAATTACGAAGCTTCTTACTATAAAAACATGTGAACATTGTTACATTTTTTTTGCTTTCTTTGGTTCAATAAAAACAACACCCTCACTTTTATTTTTCCTTCTAATATATAGGTCTAATAATTACCACACCCCAAGCTCAAATGCCTCAATTCTAGTTTTTCATCCCACTCAGTTTCCTTCTAATTCTATCACCTAATCCTTTAACACCTAAAGCCAGTAAAGCCTGTTTCTTATTTTAACGTTCCCAACCTGCCAAAGGTTCTGCTTTTGTGCATGCCTGGAAGCACTTAAGGCTCAACAGTAGCAAGAGAGCAAGACTGTACTCAAGTCAGGCTTAGACCTGCTGGGGTGCATAGAGATGAGCCCTTCCTCCTCCTGCTTTGCCTGCAGTGCTTAATCTGATAGCTGGTGTTAGAGCATGCCTATTGGATTTGGTTTCACACAAAATACCACAACAGCCACAGGAAGAGATGACTTCCCTAACTTTTTGCAGGGCTCAATACACTCACCTGCCTCAATCTTGCAAGAATTAAAATCTATGCTTTAATCCTGAATCTGATTGTATTAACCATCAAATTATTGAAAATTCAAAGGTCATAGAATTGGTGAATGCCTTTAATCCCTGCTTCTGTTGAAGCATTTCTGTTGTACATTAAAGCATTCAAGATTCAAAAGATCAGCAGAGGAAGAAAGAGCAGTATAAAACTCAACAGATTAGGAGGAGTCATGGGGCTCAGTCTTTTGCCAGAAGGATTATTATGCCTTTAACAGTCAAGGGATAAAAAAAGTTATTTTATGTCTAGAAGAGAACTCTTGCAAGCAAGTCTGTTAACTGCTAAGCTAGAAAGTCCTTTTCCTTCTTACGGTGTCTGCCTCAATACATTATAATACAGAAGCTGAAACAGCATCAGCAGCAGGTTTGCAACAGATGTGTATTAAATCCCCATCATACATAGCAAAAATTGGCCTCAGAATTACAACATCCTGTAAGAATGAATTAGCTACTCAATAATTCTATTAAAAAATGGACATCTTCTCTACTAGTCTTTCAAATAAAATGTGATAAAACAGTTTGTAAGTTTTTTGGGTTTCTTTAAAGCCAGTTTTACAGACAACTGTAAAAATAGTTCCTGAGACACAAAGCCACCTCTTCATAGCTATGAACAAAAACCAGTTCGAGGACATGAGTCATTCTCCATTTATCTGCTAATTTTTGACTATTCACTGTTCCACATGTCAGTTTTTGTGGCTTCCTTTCCCTGTATACCCAATACAGATTCTGAGTACCTAAATCAGGACATTGTTTTCCCTTTTAGGATGCAATTCCCCAAATTTAGTTATTGAAATAAACAGTTAAACATTCATGTGACTGATTAGTGTAACCTGTAACGAGATCTGGACACATTGGAAAGAACTAGTCAGTATTTCCACTTTTTCTCATAAATCTTTGAAATTAAAACAATTTGACGCTGTTCAAATTTCTTGCATGTACATCTGGGACCTAAAACTTTCTGTTTAATTGAAAACATTTACCAGTTTAGTTTGCATATCACATCTATTACAGTGGTAAAAAACCCCAGACAAACAACCAAACCCAAACAAACAAGCAACCAAAAAAGCCTTTGCTGCAGTGCTTAAGGTAGTCTTAAGTTTCTAAATGACAACACATTCTGCCCACACAGAACATGACTCAATCTCTTACCATCACTGACATTGGAAGAAAATTATATATATTCAAGGTATAAAAATATATAAAATAATGGAAGGAAAATATAAAGTAATAAGAAGCTCACCTTTTAAATGGTGTTAGAAATCTTCACAGGGCTATTTGAATACAGAGATTAGGTCAGCTATTTAACAGAGAGGTACCATTTCCTTTGTAGTAGGTTTGTGTTTCAAAGCATCTCCAGGGAAGCTGGTTCCAAGAGTCAGCATTGGAAATCCTGCCAATTGCCTCAGCAGGCATCTTACAACCATGCGAATTTTGATTTGTTTCTGGAAGTGTCTCATATTTATCTCGCTGCTCCAACTGATTATCAAAATTTAAGAGGCTGTTTGACCTGTGTGAAAAAATGTGGCTAAAAACTACATATTAAATCTGAGCATACTGTTGGAAGAAGAAAAACTATGACTTTTTTTCCCAATGCCTTTTCATGATTTATACGTGTGTAAAGCAATGAACCAAATGTTTTCAAAGATTTTCACTTCTTTTTTGTCATACCTATAAGATACAGGAACCTCACATCTCAGTTTTACATTTGTTCAGGGAGCAGTGGCCATTCAGGTCTGTGCAAGAAGCCTTTCAGACCCTGAGCTTTCGCTGAAGTCAGAAGACCTGCTTCCTTATGTGAAAGCAGAACTAGAGAGAACAGATCAAATAGCCATCATGTAATTTTACTATGTCTTACTCCATTTCCATTACATTCAGCAGAAATTTTGTAAGGAGATTTATTTCCTTTTCTTAAATGATATTTGCTTCAAAACACTTAGCCTTGGAATAATTTTTCCTTTTCCTGGCAGAAAAAAAAAGTAGTAACTACAGCAGAAAGTGAAACTGCAAGGGTTTATTCCAAAAAGAGGAACTAATAAGGAAATATTTACTAGGAGGACTTTCTGGCTCTCTGTGTTCCATTGGTTTATTTTTAAGGGTGATGCTCTGAACACAGATACAGAAAGAAGAGCATTGACAGCACAATGGCAGCAAAAGGACTTATCACAAGGAGCATGTATCCTATCCTCCAAGGACACTTATTCATAAATAAAAGTAGTGGCTGTGCAGGTCTTCACAATGTATCTATTCCAGAAATCCAGAGCAAGTGGATTCTTTCCACCCTATCAGTGAAATAGTGGTTACTAGAAATTAGCTGAACAAGAGAGAAATACTAAGCTCTACATTAAATACATATATACACATATCATTCATTAGAAGTAGTAATTTATCTAGTTTTCAGATGCCATCAGTGTGGGCTACTATAGCCATATACACTGTTTAGCATTTGTATGCAGTAACCCAGAAAGGAAATCAAAGACTAACTGAAAAGTGGTTTTAAAGGTGAACATAATGTGAATGAAATGAAACACCCCTTAAAAATTCTGGATGAGTTTTTCTTTGATTTACAGCAGTGCTGCTGTCATGCCTGCAATGACATTACATGTATAATGAGGGGAAAAGTGCAACCCAGTGAAACTGAGCATTCATTTTGGGAGCAAGGTACAACTAAGGGCTAGATCCACATAGGGATTTCAGAGCATAGCCTCAAGGTAAAGTTCATATCTAAAATCCCTGCATAATTTAGGGAGTCCACCAGGTGATCATGATCAGCAACCTAGTGGTTGTTAACAGGTGGCTGATGGGATGATATAGCAACCTTGCAGACATTTTTTGGGGAGGCAGACATCTAGATTCAATATTTTCCTTATAGGGAGGGGGTTAAAATCTCCACCTTCTATCAGCCTTGAAAGCATATAAATAGAAGCTTTACAGAACTCAAAGGACAGCCATAAAGGAATTTTGCTGAAAATGAAGGGGAGGAGAGAAAGAAATAACAATGTTCCATGGATGGGTTGTAAAATATGAGCTAATATGAGGTACTGACTAGAAACTTCAATTTGCATATACGTGTATGTAAGTATAATACATCTAGTCATAGAGGTGAAAATACAGATTCAAAATTTCATTTAAAAAATATAAAATAAGATTACATCAAGATACAGGAGAAACAAAAATAAAGTGTTATGACTATATATGCACACATGTCCTTATTTGCAAATACACATATTTCAGCCTCAATATGTCTGTGTCCACCCTTCTCCCTTCCCCACATGGGATAATCTACCCTGAGCTGGTTTTCCCTGAAAAGAATCACAGAATCCTGGTTTGGGTTGGAAGGGACCTTTAAAGACTATGTAGTCAAACCTTTCTGCAGTGAGCAGGGACATCTTCAACTAGATCGGGTTGCTCAGAGCCCCATCCAACCTGACTTAGAATGTTTCCGGGGATGGAACATTTACTGCCTCTCTGAGCAATCTGCTTCACCACCCCCACAGTAAAAAACTTCTTCCTTAGATCTAACCTAAATCAACTCTCTTTTAGTTTAGAACTGCTACCCCTTGTTCTGTGGCAAGACACCCTACTAAAAATGATGTCCCTATCTTTCTTACAAGCACCTTTTAAGAACTGGTAATTCAGGAACTGAACAGGGCTTGGTATTAGGCCTTCTTCCCCCACACATCCCTACTCATTATTTCGTTTAGGGTTTCAACTGTCTTTTTCTGTATGAGATGGACAGACAGACTTGTGAACAGAAACCTACACAGGCACACTGTAGAATAAATATAGAGTTTTATAAGTCTCAAAACAGAATTTGCTTTTTCTGGGTTCTGTAGCAATCAGGAGGCATTTGTCCAATCATGGATGAATAAGTTAAACAACACTGGGTTCAATACTGAGCCTTGGGGAACAGCACTCATGACAGGCCTCCAACTAAACCCTGTGCCACTGATCACAACCCCCTGGGATCTGCCATTCCCTTCCAGAGTTTACCTATGAGCATATGAGAGCAACGCCAAAAGCCTTGCTGAAGTCCAGGTGGGCAATATCCACTGCTCCCCCCTCATCCATCCAGGCAGTTGTCTCATTGTAGAAGGCAACCAGGTTGGCAAAGCATGATTTGCCTCTGATGAATCGATGCTGACTACTCCTGACCACCTTCTTGTTTTCCATTGCTTGGAGATGACCTCCAGGATGAGGCATTCCATCACCTTTCTGGGGACTGAAGTGAGGCTGACTAGGCTCAGGAATACTAAAATTTCTGGGTTTGTATCTCTTACAGGATACCATGCTTGTACCATCGTATTTTTAGATATTGATCTTTTGTCTTACAATTTAAAAATACACTGACTTTTGAATTAGTGAATTGTTTGAATTTGATATTCAAAGTTTCCTGCAATACATAAAAATGTAATGCATAAAACAAATGTATTTAACTGTTCAAAGCAGACATGGATTAATTCCTCTTCTCAAAGCTGTTTTCAGTTTAAAATATTTCTCTTTACATCTATAACTTGTGCAGTTGCATTATGCCATACATTTCAAATCATGATGATCAATTGCTAATAAAACTATGAAACCATTCCCTATTAAACAAAGTTAACAGTGACTATCAATTTAGGCTATATGCCCAATGCATTTTTTGCCATAAAACAGGTTTGCAAGTCTTAAATGGTTTCACATTCCTCTAAACCATACTAAGAGCATAACATGAATATTTTAAGTAGCTTAGCTTTGATTTAAATATATTTACTCAGGATATGCTGGCAGCATCCCAAAATGCAGTGTAATACCTTTAAAGCTGGCAATCCCAAACTCAATTTAAGAGAGCAGATAATATGGGCTAGCAGCATTAAAGCAAATAAAGTCAATTAATGGGAGTTTTTTTCCTTAATTTGTTTTCTCTAGCTTGAAATTGCAAAGGATGGATAAAGCCATGGGATTAATGAAGAAAGAAATTAATGGAAATGGATTATAAAATAAAAAATTGAACAAAGAAGTCCAGGAGCTATTATTCATTACTCAGTTCCTAAGGTTTAAAATTGTATAGCAATATTCTTTTATTTAAAGCAGTCACAGTGTAAAATTGAAATTCCACCTTTGGAATATTTCAGACATTCACCAGCATATTCTAAGAGAAGCAATATGTTAATTTGAAAGCATTTACTTCCACTGAAAAATAAATTATTGAAAATGTATTTCTAGTTATAGAAAATAATGTTTACTGTAAGAACCCTGCCAAATTATCTGTTCCTGAGATTTCCCTCAGACATAAAAACTAATTCAATTCATTTTTAAAGGAGTTATTCAGGCTGCTGTATGTGCATATTGAGATGTTGGCATTTAGGTGTTCCAAGATCAAGACAAGAGGAAAACAGCCAAAAATAGTCACAGAATAGTAACACATTCCACAAGTGAAAACAAATGCTTACATTATTTAGTTACTGCTTGAAGATATTTCATATTTTCCTGCCTACATTTCACCCAGCTCAAGAACAGCAAAAAAAAAAAAAGTTCTGTTCATATGATGTGGTCTACAGTTACACTGGAAACCTTTTACTGAAAGTACTGCTGAAAACATTACTAGCAATTTCCCAGCACCCACTGAAATTATGTTGTAAACATAATAACAGTAAATTTTTGCTGTTAAATATCTATATTTCCAGAGATATCTAAAAAGACAAAAACAGTCATTTCACCAGGAGAGCATTTCCCAACAATTCTATAACACAGCTCATAGGAGGTTCATTCTAAAGAACATTCTAGGCATATGTATACCCATATGCTTTGTTTCGAGACCCATCTGTTTTGATTTGATATATATGCTTCAAAATAACATTTATTTTATGAAACATACAACAAGTGAAAGGGTCCACAATACTTGCTTTGAACAATACAGAGATTCCTTGTAAATCAATTATGTTATTTGGATATATTTTCAAAATTTGCCAAGGAAATTGCAGAATCTTTTCTGAAGCTGGAAATTACATTAAGCTTCAAATCAAAATTGTCAAGTTAAGATGTAAAGCAAAGTTTTTATTATTATTTCTGTGAATATTTAACTTCTGTACTACTAAAGTAATTCATTACAGTCTGTAAGCCATTGGATGTTGTAATTCTAAGTGGATAGGTATTTGACTAGTCTCAAGTAATCAGATTTAAGCATCTTTGCAGAATTGTTTTGTTTCACAGTTATCCAGCCATGTAGGGTATACTTTTCTAAGTCAAGCCTGTAAGCACACAGAATCATCCTGGATTCAAAAAAGCCCTGAACTTGAGTCAAAATCAAATAAATAATTTCCAGATTCTATTTGTTTATAGATGCATATTTCAACTTGTTATTAGCATTTCCTGACTCTTTAATATAATGTAAGAAGTTAATCCATCAAAATCTTAGATTCCTTAGTAGACAATTTTTTCTGTTTACAGGTCTTTAGCCAGCCATAAAATCTCTTGCAAGCAGACTGCCCATCTTTGAGGTTACTTCAACAGTGTGCTAAAATGTGAGGGAAAACCAACCTCCCAGCAATCAGAGATTCAACATGGCAAGTCTGAGTGAAGAAAAGCTTCAATAACAAAGTACCAGTAAAATCAACTACTGTCATATATGCCAGTCTCATCAGCCAAACATTAATAATGGAAAAAATGTGGAAGAAATAAAGTCAAATGTTAACTTTTAGGAGTTCTCTCCTTTCAGAAAAAGAATCAGATGACGTATGATCCAGGGTGGCTGCACCCCCAAGTGCATGCCCAAGCACAAATAGCAAGTGTAGAAAATGCAGTGTAAGAATAAAAGATTATTTGTGCAAAAACAGAAAAAAAAAAATTGTAACCAGATTGGGGGAGGAGAATTTGGTTTTATCAGGAAATAGATATCTTATTCATGATGACAGATCCTCAGAATGCTGACTCAAAACCAAACTTGAAGAATTTCATTTAATAAAAAAACATTATGAATTTATTATGGATCTAAAAACCCCAAACAAACAAAGCACACCCAAAATACCCTAAAGAAGACCTACCAAAAAAAAAAAAAACCCAAACAAAAAAAACCCAACCTAGAGATTCCAAGCTTACTCACATTTAAAAGCCAAAAGTTTTTAAATGCAAAATGTACGGTCATTAAGCAAAACCTATGATTATTGACCAGACTTTAATTCATAAAAATCAAGTTTATCCACAAGTAAAAAATTGTTTGTTATTTTGATCAGACCAAAAATTATGTATTGTTCATTTCCATAGATGTACCCTAATTCAAGGGGAACAGCACAGGCACATGGCACAATATGTGCCTCCTATTTCCATAAGCAAAAGCAGGACTTAGGCAATGTTTTATTTTCTATGTGAGCTTTTTTCTTCTCGAACACTTCAAGTGGAATCCTGTGACCTACCGCAACACCTGTTAAAATGCGATTCTAATGCTTCGCAAAGCACATGCAGGAATTTTATATCACTACTATAAGAAACTGAACATTCAATATTATTATTAAGCAGGATTAGAATGGATTTAAGAATGTTTTGAGAACCAACATGAAAGTGAGACACCCAGTTCTGAAACACAGCCTTTCCCATTGTAATCTGACTGATGCACCTGTAAAAACTAATGTAAAATCCAATTGTGGTGCATGGTTAACATTCTTTCTAAAAAGATAACTTTATTTATTTAATAAATTTTCAGCATTTACCAGCATCCTAAAAAATAACTTCCATAACTATTGGTAAATTCCCAAGAACTACAGGTAGGGATTTAGTTATGGTATTCACTTACATTTGCATTCTTTTAAAAGTAATATTTGGTTTTAACATGATTGAAGTTTCTCTCTCTTGTGTTTGTCTGGTCATTATCAACATTTATCTGTTTATCAGAGTTGTACCCAGTCAAAAAGGCATGGTCATGGGAGATCCATTTCAAGAAAAGATAAATTAGATAGATAACACAAGATCCTTGACCAAGGTTGCTTAAAATTTATTTGTAATGAATCATCTCATATTTCTGTCATCAGTTTTATGTATGGTTATACTTACAGCTCTTTCTTTTGAACAAAAGAAATAGTTCTAGAAAACTGACACATGAAGAATCTTGATCTATGGATGAAAACTCCAACAGCCTAAAGTACGCAAATACAATGTCCTCAATAAAATATCAACATTAAAATACTGAAAAATAAAATAATACAGCTCCATTCCATATAACCAGCGAGCTGATTGTCCTTCTGAGCTTTGGGCTCTCAACAGCTACTGGGCAGCTGTGAGATTACTTTGAATAATAAACTTTCTCTGATCCAGGCAATGATCAGAATGATCTACCTATTTGACAATGGCCAACAGTTATTTTCTTGGGCCACAGTAACATTTCTCAGCAGCACTATTTGAGTATAGCATGAAACTACGGGCTGTAGTTTCTGCACTCTTAAAATAGTATTTTCCAGTTCTTTAAAACAATTATATCGGTGCCCAGAAGGAAAGACAGTTTGGTTTTGGTTTGGAGGAATATTTTAGTTTGGGGTTCCAGGATTTTTTTAACTTTGTTTTGGTTGGTCTAATAAATAAGATCAAAGCACTCAACTCCAAATTTCCTATAAACTTTTTCACATTTTTACCCCAGCTGAACACATACTTCTTTTGAGAGAAATGAGACAAGAAGCTGCCAAGTTAGATAGTAGCTTGTGTAGCTAAAAACACCATCCTCCATATCTCTTCATACCCAGAGGCCATATATTTCTGACATAAACCTCAGAGAAGCAAAATTGTCAGGACTCTGTTTAGTATTTTACTAAATTACACTGGAGATCTCCAATGACAACTTCAAGTCTTTAAATTAACTCTTTCTTCTACATAAATGCTGAAATGCCAGTAAAAGATGTCATATGGCAAGGAAGAATATGGAATACTAATGGAACAAGGCAAAGTTAATACTTGGTAAAGCAATATTCAGGCAAAGACATTCAGCCCTGCAGTAGAAAAGATTGTGGAAGTGTAGTAGGGAAATAGGATCATGGAAATACAGATCATTTGTCTCTTTGCAGTTTTCAATGAAAATATTGGTGAATGTAGTGACCAATATTTTTTTTTAGATATAATAATTTAAAGCACTTTTTAAATGGAACTTGAGTTTATTTGAAAAAGTTTTGTGCCACTTTGTGTTACTGAACAAAGTGTTTCCATAAGACAAAAAAGAAACCATTTGGTTGCTACTGAAAAAACTATTATAAATATATATAATGCTGTAATCAAGATAATGTTATTTTTTAAAATACAATAGCATTTTACAGTAGTCTTAACATTTTTCCTAGCTCTGAAATAATCAATGTGTTAAAAAAAACTCTTACCTGTGAAGCAAACAAACCTGTTTTCTTAAAAATATGAAATTCTATTGAAAGGTAACTAATTTCTAAAAATATTGAAAAAAAAATTTTTTAAGAGAAGTAATTATAAAACATGAAAATATGTTGAAATTATGTACTTAGGGCATATAGGAACTCAAAGAATCTGGAAATCTTAGCATACCCCTATTCCTCGCCAGCCCTGAGAGAAATTTTTTTGAAATTTCGTATAACAGCACAAAAAAGTCTTCACCAACCATAAAATATTTCATTAAAACCTAGACTAACCCTTTTCCAGTTTTCCTCTCTTTTTGCTTAATACCTCAGCTACCTTTATGATGACACCAAAGCCAATATTTTCTGGTTATCAGTGGGTTTACTTTCTCACAAAATACACAAAATTAGTTTCCATTTATTAATTCAATATCAGACCTACATGAACATGAACTCTAAAATTTGAACTACTATTTTATTACTACTTCAGCTTCTTGGTCTTTAAAATTATTGTTCAACAGGGGATTCATGGAATTAAAATCTCATCTGGCTTTCAACCTACTAACTATGTTTGGGCAGTTACCCATGTGGGTAAGGTTTTGTAGAAAATGTGTCTAATGAAATAGGGGAGTCAAATACAGAAATAATGATAATAATCTTCTGCCTCCTCAGGAGTTCCCATAATTGATCAGCAAAGAACTAAAAGCTCATGGCTCATTATGGTTAAGTGTCATGGTTCCTTATAGTCAAGACCCAGAAAACTCACCTAGAGGTTTGTTGCAGTACTGTAGCTTTAATCCAACTATCTAAGAGATTAAACTGTAGCAGAAATGGACTTCACTAGGCTCTACTGATTTACAGCACTGCTAGCTGTACCCTGAAACCTTGGCATAATTACCTCCTCTTAAAAGGGTAGTGAAAGGAAGTTGCTATGGTTCTCACACAGGTAAATCCTCTATAAATGAAGATTCAACTTACACCAAGAATATTGGTCCATGGCAAACAGAGTTGATGCCTTAACAAGAACCACTTCTACATTTTAGCAGTTGCAATGCAGAATTGTGGGTAGGAGCATATATACATCCACAGCTTCATTCACAGAAGGAATGAAGGAATTCCTATTTTTTTAGGATAGAAAATTCTAGTGTTCTCTTTTTTTCTGTCATAAATATGCCTTACTTAGTGGGTTCTTTGTTAAATTTCATGGTTTATTGCTTGAATTTTTTTTATTTTCAAGACCACTTTGAAAATATTCATGAAGATCACACCCTGTGAGGACACATTCTGCCACCTTCACAGCTCTTTGCTATCTCAGGCTCACGCTGCTTGTCAGGAAGCAGATGGACAATCATTATGAGTCCTTCCATCAAAGACCCCTGATGCACCCTCAGGGACTTCTCCTGGTTTACATTAATGGCAACTCCAGCAAAGGAAACATACTCCCACTTTTTTTTTCTACATTTGGGTCACCACAGCACAAAAAACCTGTGTGTGTGTGTATGTTTGCACACATTCACACAGAGCTGTACTTGTAAAATCATTGCTGCTTAGTTCCTTTGTTCAAGTCACAAAGAAAACTTTGTGATATTACTTATTTTTGGCAATAATTTGAAAGGGACTTATCAGAAGCACAATAACCAATTGTTAACATGGATTAGTGAAAATATTTTTAAGTATACAACCACAGTGGAGTAGAAGACAAAGAGCTTCTAATTTTCTATCCTTACAACCATCAGATAGGTTCTGGTGAGTAGAACACCAGTTGCCTGTAGAAACAAAGTGGAGAAGGCTTCCAAAAATATGTGTTACAACTCCTATAAACTAGAAGATGACAGTAAGGACAAAAAAGGAAATTATTGTGAGCAGACTGCCTGCGGCCACATGACAGCTAAATACAACAGCTTTATCCAACTCAAGCATCTTCCCATGAATGAAAAGAGTAAAAAATACTCTGAAAAGCAAGCCACACTCCTTATTTGACAATAGAGTATAGCTTTACTTTAAATTATATCAAAAGCAGTGTTTAATGAACACTGATGATCACAGAACAACAGAAATCTACAGCTCAATTTGAACTCTCCAATGTCTAGACACAAAAGGTCACAAATGGAAAACACTGAACATGCTCTGACTGACTAACATTGATTTGATCTTTAAATGTGACTTTTCATTGTTTAGGCAGGTTTGAAAAGACATTAGAAAATCTGATTTAATGCATTTTTGAACACATTTTTCTTAGCTGTATCACAGTCACACAGTCAGTTTCTGCAGGCATATTGAATGTCGTGAATGATAGAGTCTGTTAAGATCTGAAGAGATAAGCCTTAATAACACTCATATTTTATAGTCTTTCCTTCTCAAGGACATCCAAACAAATACATATAGCATTACTGGAAGGAAGTCACATGTATCTTTCACAAATTTCCATTTTCTTCCCTCAGTTGCTTACAGATGAGGTATGCGCAGGCCTTACCACTTTTCCTGAACTGACCCCATGCATGCTTCTTTCAAGGCTAAGGAAAGATCAAATCTAGGCAAAACCAGATTATTTAACCATGTTTCTGCTCTTTATGTATGCATCATACTCAATACTCAATAACAAGCAGAGGGATTTAACTGAACAAATTCTTGGTTTAAAAAAATAAAGCAATGCTTATGTTGTTGAATTATTTGATCATTTTGTCAAATGTTATCTTTATGTTTGACTTTGACTAGACAGAAACAAAAATCTTACTATTTGCACAATTGTATATGGCCTTTTTAAGCAAGCAGCATTTTTTTTTCCATTAACTCTCATCAATTCCTTTCTGTTATTTGTTCAGCACTGATGGCCTTCAATTCATCTGCATTATTTTTCTCAAACCACCTCCATCCCACTTATCAACTTTTTTCTTTCAACAAAATGAAGAGAACAGTGTTGTCAGGACTATCTGGGAGCATGTCCAAGTAGTTCATTGACTGAAATAGATCAGCACCTCAAGGTATGAAGGAAAGCACCAAAAACTTAGCTTTGAAAATGGACTGGTTCAAAAGCACGGTTGTGAAAAAGTAGCAAGACATACTTCTTCAATAATTGATATTTTCTTTTAAAAATAAGAGTACCAAGTTTCCTCTCAAATTAGCTATGACCAGTCATTGGCCTTGCATTTGAATTTTGCGCAGTAATATTTTCAAAAATCAGATTTAGAGAGTGAGACACCAAACTTCCATTGCTGAAGGGACTAGAAGCACATATGGGTGCCTCAAAACACCAGAGAAAATAGGTATTTATAAGCAGTATGTAAATACTTTTTTAAAATGCATAATCATTAACTTGAAAATGTGGCTGGGGTAAGGTCTTCTTATCATTTGAATAAAAAAATCCCAACTTTGTTAGTATAACATACATGAAAACTGTAAACATTGCTGAAGAGTAGAAATCGGATAAGCAAAGGGGTTTCAAGTTCAATTCTCTAGGACTCAGTCCTGATATTGGTCATTAAGTGGCACAATAAGAAAGTTGAATTTTAATACTCAAATGCATGCTGATAATTCATTACAAGTTCTCCATGACATTTTAAAGCATTTATTTAAATATTTGCTATTAAAATGCATAAAATGTGAACATACATATTCCCATTAATATATAATATATAAAACCTAAAACCACTGTGATTAAGCATTTTAAAAGAAAATTAGTTCTGCTCTGTTAGAGTACTCTTTGTCATTCTAATTTTTCTAAAGTACCTTTTTACCCAAATTCTTAACAAATAAGTATCATGGAATTTCTTTTAAAGATTTCCTACCTTGTAGGATAAATGTTCCAAATATCAGCGAGGTTATTGCTTTAGAAAATAGTTTTGTCTTACAAAATATGTCATCTTTATGTTTGCTACTGTTATTTACATATATTTCTACATAGTACAATGGTTCTGATTGTGTTACAGCATTTGATCAGTAAAACAAATTATTCTATTATTGAACTGCAGTAACAAGTAAGTATACCATTTTCAACTTAAAAAAAAATCAAAACCAAAAAGCACCATCAGTCAAATATTTTTATCATGTTGAATTTGTTTTATAGTACACGCCTCTATATTGTTAAGGTAAGTAATAAGTGAACAACAAATGGAGGTGCAAAAAAACAGTAGCGTAACTTTAAAAGAAAATTGGGGAAAAAAATCACAAGGAAAGACAGGTCCTGGAATTAGCACCTTTGCTAATGGTAACCAGCACAGGTGGTTTGACTGGAAGAGCATTGTATTCAACATCTCTATGGACCTAATCATGCAACTTAGGAAGAATACTCCATCACCAGTTCATAGAGGCAATGGCTGTACCTGGGATAAACTGGCAAATACCCACGAACTTTAACACAATTTCTTCCTTTTAGCATGAGAGAAATCTAAGCCACTCTTTTTCTAAACAGCATGCTACAGCTTACAGCTTTGATTCTTATTTCACTTCATATTAACATAAGCCACTGAGCAGAACAAAGAGGATAATCAGACCTCAGGCATACAGCAAGTTATCTTATTCCAATATTTGATCCATAAATTGTTGTTTTGAATCACTACATATAAGAAACTTTACATAATTTCCTCTCATCCATGGTGTAAATATAAAAGCACACCATCATAAGTCAACTTTGCACTAAACTCTCAAGGACTGTACATCTCTGACAATCTCAGTATTTGGTACTGACTGATGATTGAGCACTCACACTAAAAATATAGGTAGAAACAGAAGAATTAATTGGTTTCCAAGTAAGTATAAGAACTGGCTTCATCAAAGTTTTGCAATCTGAACAGTTGGGGCAGGACTGAAAATATTTGCTTACATGCTTTAAAAAGTGAAAGTCAAATTTTACCATTGTGAACTGTGAGACTCAGATTTTCTTATAAATGTTTCATGCTTACTAGTGTAATTATTTTAATTATGGACTCTTTGGTAAATCATGTCCTAATTGTGCAACTTCTAAATAACAGCATAAATGTGAGTTGATTGATATAGCTGACATATGTTTAGCTCTTGAGCTGATTGAAATAGTTGGTATATATTTAGCTCCCAGGGAAGGACAAAAGCCCAAATGGATGGCAAGTCCCATAAACTAATATTTAATAAATTTACCCGGATTATTACCTAATCATGTATATGTTTCATTTTTAAGAAAAGTTTTTTACATTCAGTATCAATTACCTTAGGACAAAAACACTTTAAAGTAATAGATATTTCTATATTCAGAGTAATGTAACAATTTAAAACACTGTACTGGACATACATAAGGAACTATGTATGAAGATGGCACAGTTTTTCAGACTGAAATATTCCTGCACCTTTTGAAGAAAGCTTGATAATCTTTATTCAATAAATTTCTGTAAAGTAATCCGTTAAATATATGTGTTCACAAACAAGTCCTTATTTACAGGACTAACTATGATTATCTATTGTGAAAACAAGCACCACCCACTTGCTGGCAAATTTTTAGCAGAATGAACAAGCAGTCTCTGATTCAGCATTTTTGTATTTTTGTGTCAGGAAGAAACTGATAACACATTGATATATCATCATCATCAATTTCCATCTGAAAAAAATTCAATATGTTGTGATGGACACCAAAGCCTGGGGAGAAATCAAAAAACCCCACTTTGACTTCCCCATATTGCTGATTCCATGAGAGACATGGTTCATCTAGCCTAACTTAAGCCATCTTAGAGTTATCCAGCTTAAGTCAACCTTGTCTAATCTTCTGCCTCTTTCACTCTCCAAATGCTGCAGAGCAGCCCTAAGGCATGGCTTAGACTAGGAGTTTAGTTTCAAGACAGAAATGAGGACTTCCAGATTTTTTACTTTTTCCATGGATTTTCCCAGAAAGTTAGAAAAACAAAGACTTTCCAAGAAGTCCAAAAAAAAACATATTCAAATATACATTCTGTTTTCATATAAGTAATCACTTTCCATTTCACCATTTCAAAATAAATAAGGAAAAAGACAAAGTACGAGGAAAGGATCAAATACAGGATCAAGGTACAAAAATTAAAAAAAACCCCAACCAAACAAATATTTTTCTCTCAAAATTATTCTGCCCATCCATGAAACCACATTTTTCCATTTGTCTGTAAATATATGATGTTAACCTTCAGCTATACATACTGAAATCAGATAGTATGTTTTTCAAATTAGTAAACAGAGACAAAGTAAAATATAATGATAAAGAAAAAGAAGAGGGGGGGAAAAAAGTAATCATAATTTGAATTTAACAACATTTCCTGGCAGAAAAATAGGAAAGTTCTCCCTGGACTGTTCTTCTGTCAGTTATGAAGCCTTGTACAAGAATTAATGATTCTAACAATGAGGGTTTTTTTTCATTACAGAAGACTGACGGAGACTTTCAACACTCCTAGTTCAATTGACCTCAAATCCAAATAACGGGGTTTTTTTGGGAAAAAAATTAGGTTTTAAAGAGTCTGTGAGTGGAAATACTAATATAATAAAACAGACATTCAGTTAATGTGCTTTAATGTATTTCTCCAAAAATTAAAGTCTCTAAAACCCATAAATGAATTTTCCATCCAGTGCACGGATAACTAAGTTTACTGTGAACTAAGAACTAACTTTGTGATCTAAACTCTACAGTGCAGCTGTGCTTTAAACTACTCCTACTGTAGCCTCCACTCACAATACCAACAGGGAACCTCTTTTTCTATGCCCCAGGCAGAAACACCTGGAAGTGGAAACACCTCAAAAAATTTGTTACCTAAAAATGTATTTCATTTCAAAGCAACCAATCAAACACATTCCTAGATGAGTTACTGTGTTTCAATAGCATTTTGGAGTAGAAGAATAATATTCAAGGAAATCTGAATCATAACTGATCCAAGTCACTTGCAAGTTTTGATGCAAGCACGGCTCTGCAGCAATGCAAAAAGAGAAGACTTGAGCATTTGCACCCATTTGTCACTTCTAAATTTTGCCTAAAGGAAAAAAGCATGGTGGTTTTAATTCATTAAGAAGTACTCTTTAATGAAATTTGGATTATGTTTTTTGAGTTTGCTAAGTGTTTTACATAGCTCTACTTCTAACATCTGCTTTATCCAAATCTGGCTGAGCTCCACTATTGGAATAATGATCATCACTTATTCTGTATTCTTTGCATTACTGAGAGCTTTGGCTGTTTAAATTGAAGGTACCCAATACTATTGTTTAATAACAAAGGAACCAAAGGATTTGGGGGGAAATGGGGCAGGAGTGAGGAGAAGAAAAGGGGGAACACAGCATGGATGGCACGGGACACACACAAAATTGTAAGTATTAATATGGCAGTGATCTTTGATTCTCCATATTCCAGTTCAGATGTGACAGCATAATGACATTATGTCATTATGTTATCATGCTGTTTAATCTAATCTTCCAACATACATTACAGCATAACACTATAAAAAGCTTATTCAGGAAAAATTAATTTGCCTTGCAGATTGGGGAGTATGGAAATAAAGCACCCTATATTTTCTCTTTTGCATTATTGACATATCTGCTAGTAATTGTTCCTCTGAAAGAGATTAAAGAGGATGAAGGTTAAAACTCAGAAACAGACAAGGTAAATACATTAAGTAGAGTACAAAGATCTGCTTTATTTACAATGACTACAAAATGTTTGGTTTGCTTTTTTCCCTAAATTGAGGGGATTTTCTCTGTTATAAAATAAATACATAAATAAATGGGAAAAAAAAAACCCTCTGAATCTTAACTAATAAAACCAAACGCTAATATCTGAGTTTAGAAAAATCTCCTTTTCTCTAGTTTTTTATCTCTGGTGGCAGAAACCATTTATTTCAGCAACCACATTTAAACTGGAGCATTACTTGAACATTGGATCTCTTCAAAGGACAAGTAGCAGTCAGTAAGAAGCAAGTTATCAGTAAGAATAAGCAGTCAGTAAGAATGCAAGCTATCAGGCAATTGTGTGAAAATCATTTTATGAGACTATTGGTGCTCCAAACACTGGGTGAAAGGATCTGGGGATATTCCAGAAAGCCCACACAGATGAAAGCTTTCTTAACCTACATTAAATTTTGATAATGCAATAATGAGTATTTTAAAAGGATAAGTCTAATTCCCCTATCTAGTGCAATAAAGACTGTATACAGCTAATCAGCTTTGCCCTTTCAATTAAACTCGTCCAGGACGTTCTATGTAGTCAGCACCCTGAATGAGTCATTAAAATTCTCGTTCTGTAAGAGTTGTGTGCAGTGCACCGTTGTTTCTAAATTCCATTAAATCCAAACGGTCTTTATCGCCCCATGACCACTGTGACTTCAATCAGCCAATTTAATTACCTTACAAAATTGTCAGCAGAAGCAGCAAAGAAAAACAGGAAGGGTTGTGACGTTATCAAATTGAAATCTTCCTCTGTGCTGTTTAATCTAGACCAGTCAATAACAATGCTTCTCACCTCCTTGCTGCCTTCCCGAGGCTCTTAACCTTACTCTTCTTTCAAAGATTCCTGTTGTTGTATCTAAGACTGATTTTGAACTCATCTTCGTGAGGATGTTAACAGATATTGAAAGATGCTTCTCCTTGGCAGTAAATTTTTCATTGACTCTGAATGCTGGACTTGCCAAGACACAGACCCCCCGAGGGCTGCCATGAGAGTTTGGCTTGCAGATTTTCATCACACTCTTGATCAGAAGGCAGACTGCCTTCCCCACTCAAACAAGATATGTACATTTTTTTGTTTCTCTCAAATAGAGGCAGAAACCTTACCTTCTCCCACTAAAAGGATGTCAATGAAAAATCCAAAGGAAAGAAAGTACATATCCAGGAGGTTTAATGCAACTCACTTAAGAAAACTGCACTCGATTACCCAGCAGGCATTTTTCACTTGACCTCTTGTCTCACACATCTGCACAGAGCTCGTTCCCACTGCTGTGCCATGACTTCGCTGGTTTTAATTGCTACAATTTTAAAATGGTCTCCTGAATCCCAGAACCATGTGTTTTGACACCCAGTGTCACCTCCACAGGCAGTGGATGCAGTGAGCCAGCCTCTTCTCTGGTTTTACCACCCTCGAGCTCATAAAAACAATTATATGGAGATAAACTCAATCTGTTTGAGACAAAGGAGCCCAGCTAAGGAGTGCCATGTCAGATGAAACCCATGCTAAATCTTCACAGAGGAAGACTCAAACGTCTAGCAATTCCCCTCTGGGGGTTCCCACAAAGAAGTTGAAAAATGAGGGGGATTTTTTCTAAATCATGAAGAGTACATTATTTTATAATGCTTGATTTGCTATGATTATTATTTTATGTAGGGCAACAGGAAAGTGCTAGCCTTCATGAGGACTTGGCGTAGTATTAAAAAAAAAGAAATTAAAAAAATAGTCACTAGTAAGAAATGCTTCTGGTGAGAGTTCAAAACTCTTCCTTTTTCCTTTGAAAAGTTTTTTCTATCTCTCTCGACTTTCTTTTGCTTTTAAGCTGGAAGAAGCCGCATGCACGCACACACCCTTCCTTTGTAGCTCATTGTAACACAAAACATCCAGCTCCCTCTCTCATCTGCTTCAAGTCAGGCAACTCCAAAGCACCAAAAAGTCAAAACTACAGGTATATGCCTCTACTTGTCTTTACCCTTCTTGAATGTCCTGAAGAAAATAAAACATCACACAAAGTGGGTTAAAACTTATCAGGTAAGTGAGCACCCTGCAGTGTAGATCTTTAGTCTTTCACCACATTTCCAGGAATAATGAGAGCAAATACAGTGGCCAAACCTCTTTCACCTTCCCGTCACAGGTCTCTCTTCACACCTTTGCTGTAGGAAAGAGGAGCTGCTCACAGCAGTAGAGACAAGGCCGGAAACGAGCAGTTGAAATTTAAAAAGGGCATTTTAGAGTGCTCCAGACTTCAAAGTACTGACAGCCAAGCTCCATATAGTGGTAGTAGATGGGGAAAAAATGGGGTTTAAATAGTCCAGGCTCTTACTGCCTTGGGCAAGACAAGGGATGGGTTTCTGAAAACACAGGTGAGCAATTATAGGTGTTTGACACCTCTTAATGGGCTTGTTAATTCAGCATTTCGGGGACAAGGTGTTGAGATGCCTTTAGGAGGTAAGGGCAGACCGAGAAAAGCAGCCCGACATACCCTGCCCCACGTCGTGGGCAGAGGGGCCGATCGGCTGGGTTCTGGATCCTCCGAGTTCCCTGGAATTTCTTGGGAGCCGCTGCCATGGGTCTGAGTATACGTAGGAGCAGTGAATCGGAAAGCTGCGAAATGTGATCCCCGATAATGTAAAAGAAGTGCCAGCGGTCACGTATTTTGGCTTTTGTTCGGTGCCAAGTGATAAGGAAAAGGTTTCCATCACACTTAGCGGAGAGACAAATACTAGGCTGCTGCTTTTCTCCCTCGTCAAGGTGGGACTCATCCTTTTATCCGCATCAGTGGTTTGGGGCTGGTCGCATCTGACACCCTCGGGTATCGTATAGACAAACCTGACCTCCAGCGCTCCCTGGGCTCGCTTGTGGGAAACTGTTCAGAAAGGGCAAGGGAGGGAGCTTGGTGGCATGGCCCATGAAGCAATGTGGCACTCAGGAAGGGCGCCTGGTGTGATGCCCAGCTCCAGCAGCAGCAACAGGCGGGTGTCCAGATGCCTAAGCAAGTGTCGCTGTGGAGGGAAGGGTGCCGTCGCACCAGCCTCTCTCCGTGTTTGCTCCATAAGGTACAGACAGAAATAACCTCCCGAATCTGACAAATAGCCCAGGCGCTTCGACTTCCCTGTGTGGTTGCTAAAAGGTAGCTTTAGAGAGAGAGGGAGGGAGAGAAAGGACATGCTGGCTAGTCCCAACAATGAGAGGAGCCGTGGGAAGGACAATGCGAATCCATGGTGGCTAATTTGCACAGGAGGAATGAGGGGGCTGCAGCTCTGGCAGGCTTCAAGCTCTCCCCTGTTGCCATAGCACTGCTGGCTGAGGAAGAAGAGCGGGGGCTGGCAGGCTGCCTTCTGGAGGGAATCTCCTCAGCTCCCCCTTCTCCTCGGGAAGGACTCCACGGCATTCCGTCCTCCTGGTCGCAAGGACATCCCAAAGGGACTGATAGCACGAGAACCCAGAGGGGGCGGTGGGGCATTCCCCCTCAGAAATAACCAAAGCTTTTCCGCAGCTCAATCCCTGCTCCCTCCCTCCACCCTGCTATGCCCTACGTAGAGACAGAGATGTCAGCCTTTGGAGAAGGTGTGGAAGTTCTCCCGTGGTCACAGACAGAGTGAGTTAGCCTGGACTAAGCTAAATCCAGATTCCTTTAAAACAGAGATGTGCAACAGGCCCGGATAAGCAAGGCAAAAGTCTTCCTGCTCTTTTCACGTCTAACATTCTCCACAACAAAATAAACTTATCAACTGCTCCGTACCTACTTTTAGTGTTCAGTGATGGTTTGGCGACAATTCTTTTCAAAGACAGGCAAAAGCAGGCAGAGATGCAGAAACTGATTTCTACCTCGCTAATTCAAACAGTGGAGTGAGCACAACTCGTTGGCCAGCTGTGTGACCGGGAGACAGCTGGGAAGGGAAGTTAGCCCAGTAAAACCTACGCATGCACCACCATGTCACTGGGTAGCAGAGACGCGCTGCATCCCCTTTCAGCCGCGGGGTTATTTATTGCTCTAACGCTTGCCGGAGCGCTGCTCTCCAGGGCTGTCTCTAGGGGTACACCGGACTGACACTTCAGAGGGAATGCCGCTCTAAAGAAGGAAAGTCCACCTCTCGCTAGTGCCGTGACCAGGAGGATGTTTGTTTACACAGCTATAGCTGAAAGTAACTCGGGCTCCTAGAGACAGACTCTCGGGGCCCATGGAAAGACAGACAGCCGGCCACTGCCATATTACAGGCATCCCAGCGCTAAATTCACGGCGATGATTATGGATCAGACTGATTGCAAAACAGACCCCGCAGTGATATACGGGCCCATTTAGCCATGTCCAAAGAAGCAGGCATTCCTGAGGACGGTTGCTAAGAGCAACGTGCCATAAGCACCACCTTTAGACCAGATGGAAGCAGAAAAAAAAAGTGCTGCTAGGAATTCAGAGATTGGTAACAGCCTGGTGACTTTTTAATCATTACTCACCTTCCCCTCCATATAAAACTGTGTGCGGGGGTGCTGAATTAAATTAAAATAGATACAAACCAAAGCATTATTCCCAGGCAAAGGCAAGAGATTTCTGTGCCCCAAAGAAATGGATACAGTGGCTGCCTCAGTTTATCGCGGACAGCGGGAATGCGGGAGACCCGCTCTTCCTCCGGCCACCCGTGCTGTCGGCAGGCACAGAGAATGCTGCTTGTATGGGGGAGCAATTCTCAGCCTGTCCCTTCCTGGCCGCCCCCCTCCGCGGCTCACCCAGGGGACCAGGAGGATGCTGATGCGGGGCTCCCATCGTATCTCGCCCCGGACTAGCACCGAGGGACATCCCCGGCCGCACAGACCCCTTCGGACCTGCTTTCCGAACTTTCCGTCCTGCCCTTCCTCGCTGCAAAACTTCTGTAGGGGATGCAGCGGCTGGAATTTGTCCCTCGCTCGCTTGCTTAGACACACGAACATGCGCGCTTGCACAGGCAGAGCTCTTAAGGTTAGTGCCCTGGTCCAGCTGGGATATAGCCTTTAAACTGTAAACCCTCTCTATTGTTGAAATGCCATTCTGATCTGCTTGCTTTTTTTTTTTTTTTTTTTCTTTTTCCCGGGAGCGGGAGGAACTCCTACAACTTTCCTCGCATAGAAAAGCTGTGCTTTTGAGAGGTACCGCAAAAGCTCTTCCCCGAGCACAGCTCAAGACATAAATCATCTCTTCTCTAACCTTAAACGCCACTCAAATGTCAAGCAAACAGACAGATACTTCAAAGGAAATCAGCCCAAAGGTCTCAAATCACAGCGTTACGCCCGCACGGGATCGGCTCGGGGGGATCAGAGACGGGCGGCCGAAACTTAACAACTACTTGACAGGTTTTCAACTGATCAATCACCGCATTAGCCCTGCTTTCCCCTGCTAGGGAAACAATAAAGCAAAACAATGGAAACAATTACGAGGAAGCCACACAAGCTGCGCAGAGCCTTAGGCAACCACGTTCGCCAGTCTTTTTTCTATTGTTATTATAATTATCATCACCATCGTGCCGTTACTACGGCTACAATGAGCAGCAGCGACAGAAAAAAAAAATCACACAGCAATTCATCCTTCCGGATGCAAAATAAAGAGGGACTTCGCTGCCCGACTCCGGCAGCACGTCCCAGCTCTCCCCCAGCATCCCCTTCTGAGTCAATCCTACGCACATCACATTCAGGCTTAAACACACAATGAAAAAAGTGTCGGGAAATCTTACCAAATCTTAATACATGTGTGGTTCCTTGAGAATATCCAATCCACAGTAAGCAAAGAAGGAGTCTAATGGTGCATCTGAAGACTGAATTAGTTACAATACGGGAAATAATCTTCATGATGTTTCTATGCACACACGCGCTGCCTTACTTCCCCCTTCTAAGCCGTCAGGTTTCCCGGTAGGGTGAGAATGAGGATACGCAAACTGGTGGCCCTCAGACACGATCACGGCATGGTCACAGAGAGAGCAGAGAGTCTACGCTTCCCAAACCCATTAGCAATCCCTGCATGTTCTTCATTCACTGCGCCAAGGAGCAACCTTCAACTGCAAGGAATGGTGGGACATCCATGTTAGTCGGGGGAGAATCCTTGAGAAATCCAAACACACACAGCGTCCAGCCGAGTAAACCTGGGAGGCGAGAAAGGAGGAAAATCAATAGGTAATCCAGCTCGAGAGATCGCTGAGGTACCGCCACATAGCGAGCGCCCGCGTTTCACTGGCGGAGCTTTTGCCGTGCTCCCATTCTACTGCACTGCTGCACAGCTTCTGACGCGAAGCCAAGATTAAGTGAGAGAAATTGAGATAGCTCTTCTCTGCTTAAGGCTGCCTGCCAGACAGCCTTCCCAATTTCTATTATGCAACCGATCTGATCGCCCAGCTTTGTCGGAGGGGAAAAAAAACCAAACCCAGCTCGGTTATATTTACATGCTTCTTATTGTTATTAGTTATTCAGTTGTTCTGAACAATGGCTATAAGGAGCGGGGGGGCAGAGGGGTGGGGGGGAGTGCTGCTGGAAGGGAGAAGGGAATCGGTTGTGTGAAAATCAATTCCTGTATTTCAATAGCTGACTGCTTGGGTCGAGATCACTTAGTTTGGAGTTGTGAAAGAGAAGGCTAACAACAAAGTCATGCAGGTTATGACAGTAACGTTCAGGTTTGGGGAAAAAAAAAATTACAATCATTAACTGTTACTCATTTTAGTGCATGAAGTAGGATAAATGCTATGGCTTGTGTACTGACTGTCCCTAGGAACTTGCTCCGGACTCAGTGATAACGGAGCACCAGGCTGCTTTTGCAAGGTAACAGGAATCAGCAGCGCTGGAACAACCTTGTTGAATGCACAGACCTGTTTCACTAAACTTGCTTGAAATTGTAGTGTTGCTTAAAAGACAGTAACTAGGGGATTTACTAGTTTGTGATTTTCACTTTATTCTGCCACTCTTATTTTGCACTCTGCTTTCCCTTCACTCCAGTGTTGTGGAAATGTTGCTGTGCCTCCCTACGTAGTTTGTCATTTTGCTGTCCTCAGTGAGAACAACAGCATTTCCCAATTTGATAATGGGATACTGAGTTTATATCTGGAAATACAGACACAGATTTTTGTGTTTTGATCAAGTGTTCCAAAGAAGATAAACCCATTCTGTGGATACTTTAGATTTTCCTTGGAAATGCAATTAGTTGTGTGTCTGCATCCACTGAAATACATTAAACCAGGACCGTCAGACTTTGCAATCTAAGTCAGGATTTGCTGATCCTGCTTGAGCTTTACTACGAACACTGAAATATAATTTCTGTATTTCCCATCAGGAAAATGAATTAATTTTTTTCCACACTCCTCCTACAGACATCTTTTGTCTCTTTTGTCTCCCTCCTTTGCTTTTCATTAATAAAGAAAATATCACTAGGAGTCTTTCCCCACAGATACATACAGAAGAACATAGAATAAACCTGACTTTACAGACGTAAATACCAATGATGCCAAGCTAATGAGAACACTCTGTGAAATCTATCAGAAGCAGAGCATGGCAGAGGTCAGTTACAGTTTATTCTTAATTAACACCTGTGTGTTGTAGACTTTTAAATAAGTAACAGCAGCATTAGGATTATTACTTGTAGTGTTTGTGCTCTGTACCCCTAGAAGTGTTAGCAATTCTAAGTAACTTTTTATCATTTTGCCTTACTGATTTCCTCTGCACACTTTTACTTAAAATACTGTAAAATGCTGATGAAAAGAAATGTACAGTCTGCGAGAGGATTATTAAACATCATTGATTTTTTTTTTCCTTAAGATGGAGGCATAACTGCAGTGTCAAAAATAAGTATCATGAATGGCTAGTTCTGCAGCCTAGCAGGGAATTCAATCAGACGATTTGACTATTGGAGCACTTTAAAAAGAACACCTAGTGTTAAAAGCAAGGATATCTAGCGACTCCTTCAGTTCACACTTAGAATAGTAAAAAATGCAGAGAGCTGCTTTTTCTTCTATTTACTATTTCATTTATTCTCTTCTACTGGTTTCTATTTTTTCATAGTCCAAGGAGAAATAAAACCAACCCACGTGAACACTGTGAAAGTTCATTGCCTCCCTCCCTGTTGTTGCTCAAATAAAGGATATGATTGAGATAGGTTTTTAATGCTCAGGTGCAGCATGCAGTCTAACCGGATTTTTTTATTTTTTAAATTTTGTTTTGGTGAGAAGTTTTGAAAATATAATATTCGTCATCAGGTTTAGCACATTAAACAATACATGAACTTCGGACAAAGTGACTCCTGTTACCAGTTTGATTTTCTAAGCTCTCTTGGAAAAAAAAATGCAGCTACCTGTAATCTCAGCCCAACAGGGCACCTAACTCACGGAGGCGTTTAGAACTGGAATCATAAAACAACTTGTGGTTAATTCATTCCTGTTACTATTAAACACTCAGCAGCCCACGCTGCAGCCCCTGGTCTGACGCCTGAGGCTCACACCGAGTTTCCTTCCCCCCCGCCAGCCCCCGCCGCCGCCGGCGGCAGCGGCCTCAGCACCGCGGACAGCGCCCGGAGCGGCCCCGGGCGGCCCCTTCAGCACCGCGGACAGCGCTCCCGGCCGCCCCCCGCCCCCGCTTCAGGTGCCAAAAACGCCTGGGGGTTTTACCCTTTCCAGTCATGCCACAGTGAGGAAAGGAAATTAAAATCTGTTATCGGGTTCTTTAGAGATGTATATTATGTCCTCTATTATGTTAGCTAGCCAGCTATTTTATGGCATTTTATGGATCAGAAAAAGTACCGATGTCCTCCTTATCTACTATGAGACACCACCTAATGCTCTGTATTAACATTCCTCCCCCTTCTTTCAAACCCTAGCTCCCACCTTGAAAAAAAGTCGTAGTTAGCCCAGATATATTTTCTCAAGAATACGAGTCCCTTATATAAAAAAATTAAATCTTACAAGACATCAGATGTTTAGAACTCACTAAATATTTGGTGACTGAAGATCACTTATAGACTAAAGCTCAGTCTTCTCCACCCTAGACTCCTTTTCTGTTATTTGGACTTTAACTCCACTTCTTCTTGATGAAAAAGAAAAGGATACTTTCTTGCATCCTCCAGACTGGTTTCAATGTGAAAACAGGTAAATATTCTTAGTGCCTTCAATATTTCTTTCCCTGTGAGATGTGCAATTCAAAGTCTGGAAATCCCTAATAAAATGTCATGGTAGATAAGCTGGTCTTCTGTTTTGAGATCTTGTCACCACTCTTACACAGCTCTTTTCATATTAAAGTCTGTATGAAACTGCCCTCTCCACTTCAGTGATCATCAGCTGGGAAATCTACAATTCCTTGGATATATGTTTTGATTTGTTTGGTCATCTACTGTAGACATGGTGGTAACACATCTCCAATACACAAGGACATCTTTAATACACAGGGCTCTGTTCAAGTGTAGCTGATATGAAAAATAGTAATCCAGCTATAGACAGGGAGAGAAGAGACAGTCTGAGGCCTTACATCTTTTCTGGGTAATAAAAACCTGCTGCAGTTTTAGCTGTGTGTCAAGTATAAATGGTGTACATTATGTACATAATGTTTCATTTGGAAAGGGGAGATATGTGATTCTGATTACCTTACTATATCAGGAGCTTTTCCCATCAGATCTAATTTTTATGTGCTGTTATCATTATAAAAGTTAACCAGTTCCAGCTAGCTGCCACCTACTGGGATGTATAGTTTTATCATATTACTTTAAAAAGGAATGGGCTTTTATTTTCAGGTCATAGCTGTGCCTCTAAGAACAGATAGTGAGGTTTTTATATCACATAATGTACTATTTTGACCTCTCACAACAACAGCTGCTATAAATTTAATGTATGTACAACATATGGTCCCCCAAATGTTTCTCGGACATTTTTCACCAAATCCTTGCAAACGTTTCGGATTCACATGCCACCACAGTCCTCCTGCTGTTGCAATCTGGTGTGAGGAGAGCCACAGCTTACTGCAACACCTGACCAGCATCTCTAGATCTCTAGAATCAAGTATTGCAGCTTTGCTGACAAAGCAGTAACATAGTCCTCCCTTCTAAAACGTTTGCCAAAGTATTCAAATGAATGTTGATATTATCATTTAAAACAAATTGCGGCCCACTGGCACTTCACTCCCACCAGCTATTAAAAAAACCCCGTAGGTCCTTCTCTGTTTGTTATTATCTCAGTCCAAATTTACAACCAAGTTTCTGCTGCGCCAAAGATTAATGACATTTTAAGACGGTAATTAATTTTTAGCTAGTGGAAAGACTTGTATTCTAATTAATGAAGTGAGTGTGCAATAGACTTTCTTGTTCAGGTACTTTTGAGTATCACAGCAATGCACTTTCCTAGCAAGTTTTAAGCAGCAAAAACAAATACTTCTGACATGATCTACAGATCAGCCTTTGGTCCCTTCAGCTTCCTTTGGGGCTGGGGAAGCTGTGCAAGATTTTTGGGGGAAAATGATGATGCTTTATGCTTTTCCTGCTGTACTGCCCCAAAAGTTTCTAAGGAGAATGTGAAGAGAGGTTTCCATTACAATCTATTCATTCCTTCTCGGTGCACGCAAGGCTCTTGCTATCATGCCTGCACTCCGTAGGCAGGAATGCCTCTTACTTTCCAGAGAGTGTCAGCGCCCTGGCTACTTTAGCGATGGATGCTCCCCCAAAGAATGCTGATTTTGTTCAGAAATAAATGACAGGGCTGCCCGTAAGCCGAAAGGGGGACTGTCTGCGCTGTACGGTGGGGGCCGGGTAGGGGCAGGAGGAGACCTTACGGAAGTAGAGACTGCTGTCCACCCACAACTCTAGCGAAGTTAGAGCCCGGTTCTCACCTCCGCTCCCCCATGAGAGCGGGGGGCACGTCCTCAATGCAGCCCGTTCGGCCTCCCTGAGCCCGGCTCGGGAGCCACGCTCCGGCTGCGGGAGGGAGTTCCGGGCCACCCGGAGAGCACCGGGCGAGGGGCATCGGGGGGCTGCGCTGCCCTGGCCTCAGCTCCACTTTCAGCGTGGGGACAGCGGCGGCTCTGACGATGCGGAGCAGCGATGGAAGGAAGACAGGAAGCCGACAGGTCTGCTTTCCCCTCAGTGAGGGACAGACCCGGGCGGCAACAGCGCTCGGGTCGGCCAGCTCAGCGCCCGCCTTTGCCCTGAGACAGCTGGCCAAGAGCCATCGTGGTGTGCAGCCCTCGGCGCGACGCGGCCACGGTGCATCCCCCGCCACCCCCGGCCCCCCCGCAGCCCCTCACTGCCATGCAACCCCTCCGGCCGTGGCGGCCAGCCGGAGACCCGGGACATTCTCCTACCTTGAGTTGCGGGAGGGGAATCGGGGAGGGAGAGGAAGGCGGAGGCGGGGGAGGAAGGGCGGTGGCAGGACGCCGGGGACAGCCCGGGCTGCGGTGCAGCCGGCGTCCGGGCACCACTGACGGTGGCGGCAAGCGGGGAGGGAGGGAAGGAGGGAGCGAGGGAGGAGGGAGAGCGAGAAGGAGGGAGGGAGGGAGGGATGGAGGGAAGGGAGGAAGGAGGGAGATCCGCCTCCCTTCGGGAGCGCTGCACAGCGCCCTTTAAAGGAGCAGAAACCGCTTTCTCTACGGCCGCCAGTGCCCGCTCCCCGCACGGCCAAGTCTCGCCGGTGCCCGCCGGCCAGCGCTGGGCGCAGCGCTTTCCCCCCGCGCCGTCGCCCGAAGAGCCCGAACTCGCCGGGCAGCGAGTATTCGCGGCGTTAACAGTCCAAGCTCCCACCTGGGGTCCCCGAGCCCCTTTTGTGAACGCGGAGAAAGTGGGAATAGGATCCTGCCGCCTGTGAAACAGCTTCAGAGACCCCTGCCCGTCCCCATTCTTCCCCCTGGATGCGGGGGTGAGTGGAGTGCTCCTATCTCAGACTGCGGGGGGGCTAGGAAAAGCTTCGGCTGCTTCTCGGCTTGTTGTCATGCTGAAACCCGCTTGTCCCCACTCCTTCCTTGAACTAGCGGGTACTAAGCTCGGGCACTTCCCCGGGCTGGAAGAGGATCCAGGGAGTGGGTGACCACATCTGCCCCAGCAGCCCCCGTCCCCCCGCCCCCGACTCGCTCCTAAGCGTCAACGCTGCGGGAGGGGGGCTCTGGTCGAAGGACCAAGGCCTCCCTGGTGAATTGGGCTGGGAAATGTGCCGTCCGCCCCGCCTTGCGGGAGTGCCAATGATTTCCTCCCTCGCCCAGCCGCACTCGCCCCCGCAGCGCCACAGGCGTCTCTTCGCCTCTTGTGAGCTCCCGATTTTGTTTCGTGACTCGGACATGCCTTGAAGAGCTGCAGGATTTCCCCTGCGCCTCCCCCTCCAGAGTGCAGCCTTCTCGAGGTCTGACCTCTAGGCAGATGTGATGAGCAATTTGACAGGAAAATCCCCGTGTCCTCGCCTTTCCCTCACGGAAAATTCCTGTTCCCGGATCCGCCGGGGGAGCGCAGCCCGTACCCCACAAAGGATGCTCAGGCGTCGCCCCGCTTCATCTGCCCAAGCGACAAACCGGTTATCAGAGGCGGGAGGGGAGGGCTCAAAAAACGCTGAAGAGATGGGGTTGGAGCGGGTGGGGGTGGGTGACTGAAAAGCTCCTATAATTAAATAAACAGCAGAGTTGTTGTGCGAAGTAAATAAATAGTCAATGATCCCATTGTGGAGCCGAGCGCAGGCGGCACAGATTGCGACGGGCTCGCAGCGATTGGGCTCCGGCCGCTGTGACTTGCAGCTTAATCGGTCCCACAGCACATCCCTTAATTACTTGCAGCACACTTCCATGGCCGACAAAAAACTCATTAGTCAGTTCATTTGCCTGAAGCGGTAATGGAGATAACTCTTGTTAAAAGCAAACGCAGTGCTAAAGCAAAGCGCTTCATGCCACCCAGGGCGGTGAAGGGAGCTGGGCAGGAGGTTGTTTCTCCAGGAGTCCAGGACTAAGCGGGTCGCGGGTGGAAAACTGAGCAGAAGAACGTCGTGGAAAGCTGAGTTCTGTGCGATCCTGCAGGAGGGAAAGGAGTGGCGGGGATCGCCACAGGAGTAACCAAGTCATCTCCGCGATCTCCGGGGAAAGCAAGGCAGGTTAACGCTGCAAGACCAGCCACAGGGTGGGAAGTATATGAGGTCGGATGAGCAAATGCTTGTGCAAGCACTGATTCGGTGATTTCGTCCCTTTTTGTTTTATCACTGACTGCTTTTGCATTGTTACTTACTATCCAGAGTTTTCTGACCAGAGAACAAACAGAGAACAAGTCAAACATAAAAAATACATGAGTCAAAGCTGTCACTCTAGGATGACAGAAAGGAAGGCAGGGGAAGAAAAGGGGTATGGTTCTAAAATTGTAGATGGATTGTGTAATACCCTCATGTATTCACTTCAACTCAACTACATTGATGTAGAGCCTTTTCCCTTGTTGCCTGGGTTACATTTCTGTCCAGACATTAAATTCTCAATGCTTTCCTCAGCCAACAACAGTTTACCAAGAATTAGGTCCTCTCTAACAAGAAAGAGCTTCCCAGTGCCACCAGTGCGGTTGTCATTAGCTATTGTTATCTATTATTCAGGGTATTCAGGGTATTCAGGGACTTTACATATGTCTCATTAGTACTCAAATGAGGGATACTGGAGCAGGACTGTTGGATGAACGAGCCTAAGATCACGCTGCAAGTCAGGGACATAATGGGAAGACAGTCTGTGATTGTAATTTCTCAAGTGTTGACTATTGCAAAACTACTTCATTTCAATATTGACAGAACTTCTCATGTTTCTTCCCAGTTACACTGAAGGAACTTTGAACTTTATCAGTATTGACTACTAGAAAGAAACAGGAAAGTACAGACTCAGTTTGTCAGTATCCAAAATGAGATGTGCCTGAGAATTTGCTACACAAGGTCCTGGACTCTAACAAGAAAAAACAAAGCAAAACAACACAAAAACAACAACAAACAACCAAAACAAAACCAAACAAAAAAGTCAATAAACAGACAAACAAAATCTCACAACCTCCCCAAGCCAGCCCCCAAACTTCTTTTCTTGCTTGCTTGTTTTATTGTTGACTATTTTAATTGCAATTTATAAATTTATCAAATACCAATATACATGTCAACTTTACACCATCCATTTAAAACAATTTTTATAAAAGCCAATAAGAATTTACCCCATTAAAAGTAAACACATCTGCAAAGATCTTTGTGAGAATGGTTTTTTGAGTTTGTTTGGTTTTCTCAGTATTATTTTTAAACATTTTAAATGAAATTATCTGGGTTTATTATATTCCCATTAGATGCATTTACACCTCATAGTTAGGAGTAATGTAAACTTGTAGCCTAATTCCTTTAAGCCTCCCAAAATGAAATTACCAAAGGATGACAGATTCATCCTTTCCTTACAGAAATCTATCACTAGTACCCAGTAAATCTGAATATTCAATACTTTTTTCTTTACTGCTTTGTCTTTCCATTTAGGTCAGCTATGATAACACACACACTGACTGAATTTAAGATCTTTCAAAAGAGTTTCCATCAAATATTTTTTATAATGCCAGATCTCAAAGCCCCCCCAACCAACAAAAACAACAATATTTTAGGGATTCTGTATGCTGTGGCTTAACAGCCCTAAACAGATTCTGTCCAATTTAATGACCCAAATCTGAGTACTGACATTTGTTCAAGATGTGTGGTTCACAGCTTGTGCCCTGCCACAGAAAACACTGATTAAAACCTTTGGGAATTCAGATTGCAGACAACTGAGTTTTTTGTTCTTTCTGCCAGCCACTGTTTTAATTTTTTTTACCCTCCTGCAGTTGTGAACAATATTGTGTGGCCTTTCAGGAAATCTGTCTCCTACTGCTATGACAAAGATTTTTGGTACATCTCATGGGCAAAGAAAGAATTATCCTCCCAAATGTTGCCTTTTCACAGCTTTTAATAATGACTTTGTATACTCATATTCTTGGTGAAGCTGGCTGCATGTATCAAGCCATGTCTCTTCAAACAGAAGAATGAGTCAAAGCAGGATGGAATAAAAACAAAAAATCTGTCTAAAAGAAACAAATCCCTTTTCTTGTATTATCCACTTGAGGGAGACAGTGAGCCATAGGTTATATCCATATGTCAGTTTGACGGATCACATACAATATTGATGAGGAATTTGTACCTCATCAATAACCTGCGTTATTCATGTGTTATTGCTAATTTTAAAAGTACCATCCTGTGTGACATAGCAGGCATGATGTTTCACACAGTGCTGCATCGATCTGTACATCAGACAGTTTTCTTCTCTTTTCTTCTTGCCTAGCAAGGTGGAATCATCCGATGACTTTTGCTGATAGGAACATCCAGACTCTTTCAAGATGATATTCCATAACTCTAGAATTAATATCTTGCATTCGGGCTACCTTACCTTATTCAAGACTTACATTTGACTCACTTTATGATTTAAGAGACATACTAAAGCATATTACATTACTAAGAGGGCTAAAATAGACACTACCAGAAGCCATAAAAGATTAAAGCTTAACCTGTGTCTGAATGCCTTTGGACATACATACATGGCTAGGAAGTTTTATTTTATTTGGTGCCAGTCATGATGCATTGTACAATATTCTCCAACAGATATTTAGCCCTCCCAGGAAGACTTTCATGGCTTAGCTGTTGTTATTGTTAGAAAATATTCTGATGTTTGCCTCAAACAGCCTTATGGCAATTGATAATCATCACTCTTACCTGCAGACAACATAAAGACAACTTTTTATTCCTCTCTCTAAAAGTATCTTCTGAACAACTGAATAAATATTATGCAGGAAGCTAAATGTCACTCCTTTCTTAAAGGAGGACACAGGAAGCTCCAGACTAGTCAGCTTCATCTCAGTTCCTGCAAAAGTGACAGAGTACCTAATCCTGAAAACCATTTCCAGGCACATGTAGGACAGGAGGAGTCAGCATAGATTCACCTAGGGAAAGCCAAGTTTGACCAAATTGATAAACTTTTAAAATTAGGTGACCAGTTTGGTGGATGAGGGGAGAGAACTGGATATTGCCTACTGCACTGTTTCCTATAAGATTCTCATAAAGAAGTTGATGTATGGGCCAGATAAGCAGATGGTGAGGTAGGTGGAAAACTGGCTCAAGGACCAGGCCCAGAGGATGATGGTCAGTAGCATGAAGTCTAGTGGGAGGCCAGTAAATAGCAATGTACACCAGGAGTCATTACTCTGTCCATATAATTCCACATCTTCATTAATGATGTGGATGATGGAGCAGAGTGCACCTTCATCCACTTTGCCAGTGACACCAAACTGGCAGGAGAAGCTTATGCACCAGAGGATTATGTAGCCATCCAGAAGGATGCTGACAGGATGGAGGAGTGGCCTGACAGGAACACATGAAACTCAACAAAGGCAAGTGCAGGGTCTGCACCTGAGAATGAACAATCCTCAATTTGAAGTTGATTAGCTGCAACACTGCTTGGCAGAAAAGCCCGGGTGTTCTGGTGTGTAAGAAATGGTGGACACACAATTAAACTTGAGCTAACAATGTACCATTGTGGAAAAGGCTGATGGTATCCTGGGCTGGATTAAGAGAAATGTTGCTAGCATGTTGAGGGAGGAAATCCTTACCCTCCAGTTAGCACTGGTGAGACCACACCTGACGTAATGTGAGCAGTTCTGGGCTCCCGAGTACAAGAGACACATGGACAAACTGGAAAACATCCAGCAAAAGGAGATGATGAAGGAACTGAAGGATCTGCCACATGAAGAAGGGATGAGAAATCTGGAATTGGTCAGCCTGGAGAAGAGATGTCACAGGGAGGAACTTATAAATGTATGTAAACATCTGAAGGAAGGGTGCAAAGGAGGTGGATCTAAGCTCTATTCAATGATGCCCAGGGACAAGATCAGAGACAAAAGCCACCAACTGAAACAGAGGATGTTCACTCTGAATATCAGCAAATACTTTTTTTACCATGGTCATAACCAAACATCAGCACAGGTTGTCCAGTGACTGAATGGAGTCTCCCACCTGGAAGGCATCCACCTCTCTAAACATGGTCCCAGGCAAAGAGCTGCAGGTGGACTTGCTTGATTAGGGAGAGGGTTAGACTAGAAGACCTTCAGAGGTCCTTTCCAGTCTCAACCATTCTTTTTGATTTTCTTGTATCTCCCCCAGTCCACTCTATTCTGGATGATTTCTAAGTACCTCAAAACTTCTTTTGCCAGTGCTTCTAATTGGTCAATATCACTGCATTACAGGGAGCAGAACTGTAAATAGTACAGCAAATACTATAAAAGTAGTAGGTGGAAGGAAAGACTACTATTACTGTTTTCAGGTTCCCATCTTGTTCAGAAATCCCAATATGATCTCCTTTGCAATAGCATGATATTGTAGTTTCATATTTGCTGTGTCACAATAATATCTATGTCCTTTTCTGCTACCCCTGATTAGCTGCTTCCTCATTTGCACTTGCTGAACTATTCATTTACTCCCAAGTGTAGAAAACTGTGCTTGTATAATATCATTCTTATTTTTTTCCAAAACACTACCTCAATTTATTGAGACACATTCTAAATTATGGGCCTAACCAGGAACATTTCTTCAGTTGCTCCAATATAGCCTTCATGAAACATTTAAACGAGGCACCCAAGTCATTAATATTTGCAATAGTAAATATACAATAGCAGCCTAGCATGTCATAAAGAATTATAAAGAAGTCTTTTTTTTTCTTCTTCTCTCCTTGAGGTTCAACACCATATCAATAAAACTGTTTTGCATCAACTTCTACATTCCATTTTGCTTACGCCAGTGTCATGTCTTGTTCAGGTTTATTCTTAGAAACTCTATAGTCTTGTTTATGAATACTAATATATTTTATCAAGTGTCTTATCCTTGTGCTTTGTTCTTTGAGCCCAATATAATTTCCCCTCCCCCACTTAAAAAAAATATAAATAGGAACATGTAGTTGTCAATTTAATATATTTGTTTTGTTTTTTATTTTTTGTGTCCAGCTTTTTACAAATCCAGTGCTAATTTAGATGCATGGAAGAAAAATATTAATAGATGGACCAATAAAGCCCTCTGACTATAAAAATAATCTTTGAAAAAAAATAAACGCAAAACCTAAGTGGAGCAAATTACATGACTGGGACCTAGTTTTGCATCTAAACTTAGAAGCAGTCATAATGGGTACAAAATTAAATAATTTAAGGAACCCCAACAAAACCCAAACAAAACAAGACAAAAACACTACCAGTTAATTTTTACAAGTACAATACTTAAACATCTATGAGAAAAATTCCTGGTTTATATCCTATACATCACCTGATAATAGAGTTTTAAACAGCCCTATGGTTGACAACAAATGTAAGACTTTAATTTAATCAGTGGGTAGTGGAAGTTTCTCTAGTATGAGATAATGCCCAACAGATAGGCAACCTTGAACTCTAAATATGGAAGAGGGAATTCTAATAATGGGAAGAAACTTCAATTTAACTTTGCAACCAAATTTTTACTCAAATAAGATTTAAACTTCAGCAATAAGATCAGAATGAAATGGATGATCATCATTGTGCTTTTTTCATGTCTCTCTCAGTAGATATCACAGAAACAATTAATATTAATCATGCATCAATGAGCTGCAACAGTTTTTGTACAGCTGTACTTTTACATTGCCAGTATATTGGCAATTACGCCCAAACTCTCCATACATGGGGAACTTTGTTGATCCCATCTACAATATTAAAAGATAACTGATTTCCAAGTGCCTGAGTTATTTATTCATTGTGAATTCAGAGAAATAATTTTCAAGAGGAATATCATAGCAGGGGACTTAGGTACTAGGTTGTTCAAAATGCCTAATCTTAAAGTGATAATATAAATAGGATTCATAGATGATGTTTTTGTGGTTAATATACAGATGAGAATTGACTTTGATCCTCAAATATGCAGGCATTTAAACCAAGTAATCTATTATATAGTCTGATGAATTATAATTAATCCTATTTCTTTTCCTGGGATTTAGAAATTGACACAAATCCACTGTCAAGATTCAGCTATATGGCACTGCATAGCCCATATTAGTTGTGGTGATAGCCACTCAGTAGCTACACTGTCAGTACTAGCTACTCATTAGGACAGCTGGTAAAGTGTGCTCCATTGACTTCAGACTCAGAACAGAAGAATTAAAGTGTACTAGTGTGTAGAAAATTACAATATCTGTGCAGCGTCTGAATCTCTTTGAGGTTTTGGAAAGTGAATTTCACCCAAAGCAAGCCTATGCTTCTAATCTACCTTGAAATTATTTTAGTTAGACTATGTAAAGTATATTTGGTCTATTTCAGAGGAAGAAAGGAAAGGAAATTGCTCCACTATTCAAACCTAAGCAGTTTATCAGATATGGAAAGTCATTTCTAGTATGTGAAAATACCCCCTGGGGCACATTCCTCTACAATATGCATCTTAAGTAGATAGGAAGTCACATACCATGGCATTATATTATAAAATAGAATAATGACCTACTTTAGCAATGATAACCATAAGTGAAGTAATGGGGCCACAAAAATATGTAAAAATAAACACCTTTATTTAGTATTTCTAACTCTTTTTTATAGAATCACAGAACTGTTTAGGCTCTAAAAGACTTCTAAGATCATCAAGTCCAACCATTAACCTGGGGCAGCCACGCTCATGACTAAAATATGCGCCACATCCACATGACTTTGAACACTTTCAGGGATGGTAATTCCACCACTTCAATGGGTAATCTGTTCCAATGCCTGAGCACCCTATCAGTGAAGAAATTTTTCCTAGTATCTAATCTCCCCTAGTGCAACTTGAGGCCATTTCCTCTTGTTCTGTCATTTGTTACCTGGGGGAAGTGACTGACACCCACCTCACTACAACTCCTGTTAGGCAGTTGTAGAGATCAATTAGTTCTCTCCTTGAGCCTCCTTTTGCCCAGGCTAAACAACCCCAGCTCCCTCAGCTACTCCTCTTGAGACCTGTGCTCCAAAACCTTCACCAGCTCCATTGCCTTTCTCTAGATATGCTCTGGCACCTCAACATTCTTCTTGTACTGAGGGGCCCAAAACTGAACACAGGTTTCAAAGGGCAGCCACACCAGTGCCTAGTACAGGTGGCCAATCCATCCTACTCCTGCTGACCACACTGTCTCTTACACAGCCAGGATGCCATTGGCCTTCTTGGCCCTCTGGGCACACTGCTGGTTGTCAGTCACCTGGCTGTCAACCAACACCTCCAGATTCTTTTTCTCTGGCTCACTTTCCAGCCAAGACTTTCTCTGCCTCAAGCCTTTACCCCTACATGGAGTTGCTGTGACTGAAATGTAGGATCTGGCACTTGTTGAATCTCATACAATCGGCCTTGGCCCATTGATCCAGCCTTCTTATCATCTATCAGATCAACACTCCCAACTTATTGTCATCTACAAACTTATTGAGGGTGAACTCAGTCATCTCATCCAGGTCATTGATAAAGACATTAAGCAGGACTGGCACCAACACTGACCTCTGTGGAACATCACTTGTAACTGTCCCTCAGCTGGATTTAACTCCATTCACCACCACGCTCTGAGCCAGCCATTAAGACAGCTTTTACCCAATGAAGAGTGCACCATGAGCAGCCAGTTTCTCCAGGAGAATGTGGTGGGAAACCATACCAAAATTCATGGCCCTTCCTGACCATTAAGCCTGTCACCTTGTTGGAGAAGGAAATCAAGTTAGTCAAGCAGGATCTGCCTTTCCTAAACCTATGCTGCCTGGCCCAGATCTCCTGGTTGTCCTGCATGTGTCTCATGATGGCCCTCAAGATGATCTGCTCCATGACCTTCCTTGGCAGATTGACAGGCTTGTATTTCCCTGAATGCTCCTTCTGACTGTTCTTGTATGTGGTCACCACATTTGCTAACTTGTAAAAAACTGGGACATCCCTGATCATGATGGAGTGTCTTGGTGAGCACTTCCACAAGCTCCCTCAGTACCCTTGGGTGGATGCCATCCAGCTCCATGGATTTTGGCATGTCTAAGTGGCACAGCAGGTTGCCGACCATTTCACCCTGGTTTATGGCAGCTTCAGTCTTCTCTTCATCAGTACCTTCCAGCCTAGGGAACTGGGTACTCAGGTTGCTCTATTAAAGACTGAGACAAAAAAAGACCCGTCTTTTCCTTATACTTTGTCCTTCTGCATAGTAAAGGACAGAGATTCTCTTTAGCCCTCTTTCCGTTAATGATGTACTTGAAAAAAAGTACAAAGTTTTGTTGCCTTTCACAGTAGCAGATGGATTAGGCTTTAGATGGGCTTTGGCCCTGCTAATTTTTCCCCTGCATAAACTCACAACATCCTTATAGTTCTCCCGAGTGATCTGCCCCTTTCTCCAAAGGTATTACACTTCTTTTTCTTTTTCGTTTTTTTTGGTTTTTTTTTTTTTTTTTTTCCTTGAGTACTAGCCAAAGCTTTCTGTTCAACTAGGCTGGTCTTCTTTTCCAAAAACTCATTTTCTGGCCCACGTGGATGCCTGCTCCTGCCTCTCTAAGATTTCTTTCTTAAAAGCATATTCAGTCTTCCTTTACTCTTTTGTCCTTCAGAACTGCCTTCCAATGACCTCTTACAACCAGTCTTCTAAAGAGGCCAAAGTCTGCCCTCCAGAGGTCAAGATAGCAGATCTGATGATCCACCTGTTTATTTCTTGAAGAATCAAAGACTTCATATTTTTGATTGCTGTGCCCAAGACAATCTCTGTCACATCAGCCACCAGTCCTTCTCTCTTCACAAATAGCAAGTCCAGTGGGACACCTCCCATGGCTGGCTCACTCATTCAATACTTTTTACATTTTAAGCCTTTTTTTAGAATCTTGTGTTCCTTAATTTCTTTGTTAACATTCATTTGCTGGAGACAAAAGTCAGCTTCTGGGAGAACAGCTTAAGCACAATTTGAATATTTAGTCAAGTACCTTGTCAAATTAGAATCTGACTTAGAGAAGCCATTTCATGATGTGCAAGGACTCCCTTCTCTGGAGAGTGTCCTAGTACCTATATGCAAGCTAAGAAATGAAGATCACATTTCAGAGATGAGAACTGCTTAATGGTCCAGGTTTGGACAGCCACAAAAATAATCTTTATTGCTTAATTACAAGATATGGTTGAAATACCTTGCAAGGAAAATCTCCTCTAAGTGAAAGGGAGAAAGAAGGACTTCTTTCTCATTATTTGAAATTGCTGAAACTAGAATTTTGAAGTTACTGACGGAAAAAAAAAATGGTGGTTGGACATATTATTTTGAAAGAAAGTTCAGGACAAGCAGGAGAGAATGAAATCAGTGCATTAAATAGCAGAACCTGGACCTGAAACTGAAAATTAGGAAGTATAAGAGAAACCAAGAAGCTGTTCCAGAATTGACAGTTTGATGGCTGGGAGGAAGGGAGGAACTTAAGAACAGTATTAGAAGGGAAATAAAATATTCTAAACTTACTGAAATTTCTTGAAAGCTACAACAAGATACTAGAAGTTGTTGGCATAGATGCCAGGAGTGAAAACTTTCTGAAGATGTTAAGAACCACAGTAGCTATCTTTGGATAATTTAGGGGAGTTTGGTTCTCCTTAATACTTCTCTTAGCATAACAGGAGTGTTTGTGCATGGTTCTCATGCACAACTCCGTGTTTAATGCAAAACATTTTAAGCCATCATTCTGGAATCTGTAGAATTAGCGTTTTACTCCTAACTTGACATGTTTCTATGTCTATAAATGATGGACATTGAGGTCTTGAAAACACAGAGGATCAGACTCAACAGTTCAGTAAGCCAAATGCCCTGCCTAAAAAGAAGCTGAGAAACTTTCCAACTTCCTAGATGTCCTACCAAAAAAAAAAAACCCAAAAAACAAAAACCCCAAAAAAACCCCAACCAAACAACCAAAAATCGCCCAAAAACCAAAACCACCACCACCAACAAACAAAGCAGTGTCCCTCCACCTTAAATGTTTTATTTCTTACTCCTAATAGATAAGAGGCATTACTCCAGTATCTTTTGATACAAAAGAGTAGCATCTCTATACATATCCTTTTCTAAACGCAGCATTCCCTTTTAGAAGCAGTTCAGGAAGAATATCTAAATCAAATGCAAATTCTTATCTCAACAGGATGAATTTATAATGAACAGTAGAGGAAGGAGACAAGCATATCATATCAAGACTTAATTTGAAGTCAATGCTTTGCTTTTTTCAGACTTGACATGAATCCAAGAAGGGAGAACTAGCATTAATGATACTCTCATCTTTTATGTTTTATTAACAAGTCTTTTACAACTGGAAAACAAACAACAACAAAAAAAAGGACAGGGAAAATTCTAAAAATCAATGAAGACAGAATTGAGACAAAGCACAAAAAAAGTACAATCAAGTGAAAGCTAGCTCTTACTAACAATAATTTCTTATACATGTCACTGTAATTTAAATAGCTGGAACACATACGAACAAATGCAATAAATCTGAGTTTTCCACTTTTAACCAGAGATGAGAACATTTCCACAAATTATAAGAATATTTTTGTGTAACTCCCTACATTTTACAGTAGATAGCACTGTGAGTCAGATGATTAAATAAAGTTCAGAACTTTGAACAGCAGGTTTTACCACAGGTCCCACAGGCAAAAGAATGGAACCAATAATTCCATATGGTCTTCTCTGTAGCAGGTAAAAGGTGTCTTTGAACAGTCTAAGCAGTTGGTTTATAACACCCAAAGGAGCAGAACAAACTTGGATTGAATCATTTAGATGATATTTGAAACCCACATATCTGTAACTAATACGAAGACTGCCCTGTCTGTTACCAAAAAAACCAACTGACATTGGTGTTATTTACTCTTTTGTTTGTAACAGACCTTGAAGGCAGTGTTATTTGCTGTTTGTTAACTGCCAGTTTGGGAATTAGGTATTTCAAAATTTAATTACTTCCCCCCTACATTTTTACTTTAGGAAAGCCATAAATAAATGTCTACAAGAAAATAAGAATTTGAAGTATTTCCAGTTGTAGCCATTCAGAACCCAAAAATACTTTTAAGACTCTAAATGCCACTAAATGCTAATATCACCCTCACACAACTGGCTCAGCTGTAAAACAACCTCCCCTCTGCTGGGGAAGGTACCATTCATCCCTTCTGATGGGCTGTAACTGGCTCAGGTGTGAAAATTCCCTCCAGGGAAGTGCTGGGACATTCACACATAGGCCTGAGGGTGTTCATCCCTTCTTACTGATTCAGTCACACTGATGTGAGAGGCAGCTTCATGTCTCAGAAGGTGTCCTGAAACATCAAAGAATCCCAAAATTCCCCCAGACTAATTTCTGGGGATTTCCATCAGAGGATTGTGGTAGGTCTATGTAATTCAAAAATCAGAAATATAGTAGCAATGATACAACAGAAAGTAAAGTAAAAACTATGGTAAAAGTCTGGATTGATGCTACTCATGATACCTCATTGGACTCTGAAACTCCCTCAAACTACCTATCTTAGTTATTAAAGAAAACAGACTTTTATCAAGTGTATAATCATTAAACCAGAAGAATTTGGTCTTGTTCTGCACTTCCATCAGAAGATTATGGTCCAGAATTTTCAAACAGATAATTTCAATCAGCATAACCTAACTGTCTTCACTTTGGCATAGAGACATGGTGTTATTTCCACTTCATTGGCCAAAAATCCATGAACTTAGGAAGCTTTTCCAAGAATTTTTTCAAAATTTTTCCTCATTTGCAGATTATTTTTGTCTTACTTTTCCTGTCACACATTTGATTGTTCAGGTGTGTCCCTCTTTCTGTAAGTATGTATTTGGCACTCAATATCTCACTCCTTGGCTTTTAAATGCTAAAATGCTGATTGTGAATGAATTTTCCTAAGGGAAAAGAAATAAATCCACTCTAAACTAATTCCATGTCTTCTTTCAAATTTATCCCTAAATCTCAGGAGATAAATAGCTAATATATTAGTCCAGAAACAGTTTGATAAAATGGAGGTTTTATCTTATTCTGTGAGATAGGAATAAGGAAGTAATAAGAAAGAAGTAATAAATTTTGCTAACACATCTGGTGCTGGGTCATCACCAAAGACAGATGAATAAAAGTTAACAATTTTCCATAATGAGAGCTGTGAAACTTTGATGTGTGTGTTTGAAAATAAATACCATCTATAAATGAAGAAATTTCACTGACACTGACGGGCCCAATACAGCTGAGAGTTTCGGGGGAGACATTTTTCATCAAACTTATTAATATTTAAAAAGGTGTGAGTCCACCTTTTTTTTTTTCTGATTTGCATTTTTAGTGAGATTCTAATACTCAATATACTCTATGAATCTTCAACCACTTTGAGACTGTGAGAGAAAATAAATGCCAGGAATTTGAATCAAGGAAAAATTCCTTACACCAATGATCATAGAATCATTTAGGTTTGAAAAGACCTACAAGATCATTGAGTCTAACCATAAACTCAACACTGCCAAGTCCACCACTAAACCATGTCCCTAAGTGCCACATCTACATGCCTTGACAGTTAAAGTATCTGAAGATATACTATATTCCTATACTTCAAAGATTTATTATTTTGTCATAGTTTAGAGATTTTCACAGTGACAATACCAGGCACATCACTGCCACACTGACCATCACAGCTTTGTTTCAAAGTGCAGAGGAAAAACAGTTCTCACTCTTTCACAGTGGTTAAGCATTTGTACACCACTTTGAACTAAACTTCTGGAATAGGACTTCTCTGTCCAAATTTAGACATCAGCATCCAAAATAGCTGTCTAGACTCCTTTAAAGTCAGTCACAAAGAGTAAGCTTTCTTACAAAGAGATTGATCTGACCCATTTACTCAACTACTCTAGGATGAGGCAACTGAAAATAGGTCTGTCTTCAAGACTGAGTGCAATAAACACTTCTGCTTTTTAGATTATTAAGTAGCTTGGAGGGTTTAATTTTAAATTAAAACATAAATCATTTATCAAGAGAAATTTTATTTTGCTTTTTTTTTATACTTAAGTATATGTATGTGGTTACAATGTACGTGTTTATTTCTATACTTCCCTATCTTTAAAAGGGCAGTGTAATATAGGAATTAAATTCCAAATTGTGTCAAGGAACAGGGGATAGAAAATACCACTTTTCATATGAGAAAATATTCATCAGACTAATTTGCTTCTATATTATAGACCATTTGCTTCTATTCTTTATTTTCTTTGCAGGGATTTACAAAATTCTTTAATTCTATTTTATAAGCATAAGTGCCTGTACAAAACAGTAAAATACACTACCCTGAAAATTATTAAACCAGCATATAATTTACCAACCTTGCACAAATGTACCCCATTTCTTCATTAACTGCTATTTAACTATTCATAAAATCTATTCATCATAGAAGAATTTTCTCAAACTTAACATTCCAAAGTTCCTGGGAAAAACACACCAGCCTCTTGAAATACCTTGAAAATTTAAAATGCTGATAGTGTTAGGCCAAAGAAAAGGAATGTGCACCTATGCCAGGGATGCTCAGAGCACATGCGGGGCTAGGATCCTTAGACATGCACAAACTGTGAATTTCAGCATTCCTAATTGTGACAGTAAGATAATATCATATTGTCATGGTTTGACACTGGGACAATGCCAGTGCCCCCATGAGAATACTCTCTCCCTGGTTTCTGCTGTGAGATGTGACCAGGAATAAGCAAAGCAGGCTCCCACTTAGGAAAGGAAAAAAAAGTATTAACTAAACTACAAGGGAAAGGAAAAAAAAAAGGAACACGTAAGGAAAATGAAAACTTCACAGATACATCTCCTCCTCCTACCCACCAAATTCCCAGTACAATACATCCCCCAAATCATCGACTCTCAGTCCGGCACCACCCTTCAGAATACTCAATCCTCAGTTCATCAAGAGGAGAAGAAGTCCTTCTTGTGCCAATGGTGACCTCTTCCTTTCATGTCCAGTGCTCTCACCACAGAACACATACCAGAGCTGCTTCTAGGGTCGACTTTTAAGGATGCTTCGTCCCACTCCAAAAAGGCACAGTCTCAACTTTGGGACATCTGTCCCCCCATATTTTTCACCCCCTGGGGCCAAGGGGTACCCACACCGAACCCTCTTGGTCCTGAGGCATTGCCTCCCCCTAGAATGCAATCCCTGTATCACAAGGAAACGTGGCTCTGTCCAAGGCTACACAAAAAGAGTCCAGCATAAGCTACTCCATCATCTCTTCCACCTGAGTTCTTCTCTGTTTCTGTCGTGGCTCATTTCCTCTTATCTCCTCTATATCTCTCTTCTCATTCAACTCCAGGAGGATTAGCATTTGTAAGGTTTCCATCATCCAAGAAAAGGGTTAAAAACCTGAGGCTCTGTCTGTCCAGAACTCCCACGGCTGCCCAGCCAGGCACCTTCTCTCACCCCCCTTCTCCTTCTCGGCCGGCCAAGCACAGGCACAGGCTCTCTCTCTGTCCCTCCTGGGAGGGGTGGGGGTGGCTGCCCGATGCCTCTCAGTGCCCCTCCACCCTTCCATCCTGCAGGGGCCTTCCCCTCCTTTCTGTCCAGGGCCCGGCCTACCTCACCCGGCCCCATGGCTGCCCCTGGGCCTACCTCACCCGGCCCCATGGCTGCCCCTGGGCCTACCTCACCCGGCCCCATGGCTGCCCCCGGGCCTACCTCACCCGGCCCCATGGCTTCCCCTGGGCCTACCTCACCCGGCCCCATGGCTGCCCCTGGGCCTACCTCACCCGGCCCCATGGCTGCCCCTGCCCCGCCCAGCCCGCAGCCGGGCAGGGCAGCTCTGAACCTTTCCCTGGCCAGAACCCAAGAGAGCCGCCCAGGGCAGAGCCCTGCTTTAACCCCGTGCTCTCAGAGGCGGGTCCAATGTCCCAATGGCCACATTAGGTGCATCCATTGGCCTAACCACAGCATCCCAGAAAACACATTTCCTGTCAAACCACCACACATATATAATGGAGGACAAAATCCTAATTTTTTTAAACTTTCACACTGACTTTACCCTGCAAAGAATGGATAGCTAGCCCAAGGTGGAACTCAATGCCAAATTCACTGCCTATTTGCTGGCAAGAACACTCATTTGGTGCTGTGACATAAATACCCTGCGTGTCTGAATATGGCATTTCATTAAATTCAGTATAAAACCTTCTTTTTCTGATTGACTTAGAACATATTCCAGACCTGAAAAAGTGGGTAGTTAGGTGAAGAGAATAAAGAAAGAAGATTTCATATAAAGCATCTCTTATCTTGGTTTTGCTCTGCAAATGTCACTCTGTTACTTAGATTGAAATTCTGGAACATAATAAACTGGGAAATAACCTCAATAAGACAAAACTACTCTTATAGTAACATCCTGACCAAGCTAAATTTATGGTCAAGAAGACCTAGAAAAGACCTAGAGAAGTTTAGGCCTGATTTGAAGTCAGCAGACAACTACAAACTCTCCCACATAATTCTTGCGAAATTTTAAATTAAAAATTATAATTATTTTATGAATTATAAATTATAGATTCTTGTTGCATTTCGAATTGCTTCAGAAAGGAAAGGGTTTTTTTTTTTTTTCCCAAGGCTGGGACTTTAAGAGATAAACTCAACTCAGCTAAAACAATAGAATATTAAATGGGAACAGCAACTATGTTCCATTTAATATTTGACTTTTATTTTTGTTTTAGTTTTGAGCCTCTAGTTCTTCCCTCAGTTAAAAGACTCTTGAAAGACTTTCCCATATAGAGTGTAAATGCATTAATTTGCTCAGGTAAGGGCATTTTGTGCAATTTTCATTTTATTTTATTTAGTTCTTGGGACCAAATATTTATCTCATGCAGTTGCATAGATCTTACTGAGTTACAGTGAAATATTTATTCTAGAACTAACCTTGAGCCTTTTAAGGGAACAATGGGTTGAATGTTTCTCTGCTATTATCCCAACATATTTTTGGGTTGTTGCATCATATTTGCAAGAAACAATAGCTACCAATTATCAAAATACCGATTTCAGATCAAGAGCTTTCATTTTAAAGTGCATACATTCATACATGGTTCATTCAATCAATACTAAAAATATAATGAGCAAACTGGGTGGCCAATCCAGATCACATCTAAAATGTTTGAAGTATGACTTCAACAAGAGTCATTTTGTTTTCGGAATTGTTCTACTATTAGATCATCAAATTGTGAAGCATAGTTGCATAATATATTGTACTAGATTAAAAAAAAACCAAAAAACCCAAACAAACAAACAAAAAAATTGGAATCTCAGCAGTGCAACTGCTTTTGTTAAGATTGCATCAACAATTTAACAAGAAATATATTCATAGGTCACAGGAGGGAAGAAAGCTTTTGTTGTCCATCTTTCTACCATTACAGGATTACTCTTATTTTATGTTTACTAACCTGCAGTTAGAAGAGAACAGCACCAAACTATCGTAGGTCATTGACAAACTATTTAGATCATTAACAAATGTGTTTATTGAGAAATTATCCAACAAACCCTGCGGGAAGAATGTGGGCATCACTCTTGATACTCCAGTGAGTTCCAGGTTTTGATATTTCTTTAGAATTTGCCACTTTCAAGGGTGCTTGGGGATTTTTAATGACATTTGTTTTCTTGATTATAGAAATAACAGCTACAAAATCTTTATAGATGAAAACAGCTAAACAGGCTTTGGCTGAAATTTCTGTTAAATTTAGCTTTACAAGATAAATAACATTAAACCCAGTAATGTCTGAGGATTATAGTGCAAAGGACTGTATTGAAACCAGATAATTATTTTTACACACACTTAAAGCTGTCTATATGTGATACAAAAGGAATCTTCTTGACTGAAATAATCATCCTGTTGGAGCTCTTTCTCTTTGAGTGTTTTAAAGCCCTAATAATGAAAGGTCTCATCAGCTATTTGTGTTTACACTATTGCTTAGGAAGGCTTTGATGGTGCTTTAGAACTGACAAAGGCTTTTTGAAGATGGATTCTCATGTTCAAAGAAAAAGTGACAAGATCATGTTCAGGTTGAAGCAATTGCTTCTGTATTCCATAGTGCTTTTTTTTTTTTTTTTTTTCCTTTTAAATGAGCCTTCGAACTTCAGAGATACCAGGGTAACTGCTCTGTGGCAATGCCACTCATAACCCAGAATTCTTATTAGAATGAATTGCTACAGTCTCCATCCTGCTGCAGTATCTGAGCACTGATGATTTATATATACATATATATATATATATATATATATATATATATATATTTATTTATTTATTTATTTCTAAAATATTTTGCTGTGGGAATTTCCCAAGAATCTCAGAATCTTTACTGGATAACTAGGTATGTGATCCATGAAATTATGAGGACCTGGTAGGAAATTGGTCAGAATACTCATGAATTCTGCTCTAAGAAAATTTGAATGGATGACACAAACAGCTAAATCCTAGAATGTTTATGCTCACAACTAGTCAGTTTATCTTTTTCTTACTTTTTTTAAACTAAAACTAAGTTCTTGAACATCTAAAAATAGGTTATGAAACGGTCTCCATACATGGATAGAAATGTTTCATTGCTGTGGTATATAAGGCTGGCTAAAGAACTGTTGCAATTTCTCTATAATAGCAGTAAATAAAGTTTGGAAAGCTGGGGAGTCCCTGATAAATGTGCATATAAAAGACTTTTCCAGTGAGTCTCAGGTGGACTTTGGGACTAAAATGCAAAGAAAATCATTAGCAAGTTAAAATCTCAGGACCTGCACTTTTAATATTGCCATAAAGTGGTTTAGAGATTGCAATATGATGTCAAACCACAAGAGATATCAGCGCAGAAACAGGTGCTGATCTACATTCATAGTCTGTCCTGAAATCATTTAAATGAACATAGATGAGGTAAGAATATAGAAAATATCAGCAAAGTCTTCAATATGCTAAGGAGTCATGAAAAAATTGAATTACCATATGAATATGAGAAAGAGAAAACAGAAACAAAAGCAGGATTTAAAAAAAAAAGCAAATTGAAATTTCTGTTCGAGGAATGATACACATTCAGTTTACCAAATTACAATACAGATGAAGTAAAATCAAAAATTTAAAAAAATAGGAAGAGAGATAAAAATTAAGAAGGAAAATACAATCAACAAACCAGATGAGGTCATACAAATTGGTTTCACTTGAAAATTTGGCATTCCTTAGAGAGGAAGAAACACAAATCCTCTTGATAACACCACAAATGTCAAAGCCCTGTGTCTAATGTAGCACTCAAGCCAAGGGCAGGAGGCCCCCAAAGTGCATTCTCACAGCCTTTCTCCCAGCAGTCAGGTTTGAGACCATATAGCTCTGCCATGTCAAAGCTGACCTTAAATACAGACAGTTAAATCCTCAAGAAGAGGGAGGAAAAGGGTTGCAGAGCTTTTGCACCTTACTCAGGACCCTGAATATCAAATATCAAGCCAAATATAATGCCAGATACAGAGTTAAATTAATTAAAACGTCTACAAAATGAAGTATCATTAAAGACATTTAATGAGTATCTTCTGGGTATATTTAAGGGTATCTTCTGATTCTTGCTATGTGTTCTACTTCTTGGCTGGATTTTTTTGAAACATAATTGAAAATAAAATGAGAGAAAATAGATAATGGGCATTGAATCAATACTTATAGTCCAGTCTGTATCGAAAAACACAAAACAAAAATTAGCAAAATAAATCAAAAGGAAATACTGAAGGCAGGATGTTCTCAAGAGCTGTGGAAAGAAGGACAGCAGAGTACAATTAGCTAGTCAAAAAGCAGACTGCAAACTTGTGCTTCTTGGCTTAAAAGCATGTATGCACAGCTACAGTAAGAGAAAGTGGCAGCTGTGCATGGCTATCTTGCTACTCTTTCATTGCTACTGGGAAAATAAAATTGAGAGGACAAGACATCATACACTAAAAGCAAGATAAAAACCTTTGGCTTTAAACAACTTTGAAGCAAACACTAATTAAGTTCAATGAATGTCTACTACTATTCTGAGTGTGGGTGGTTGGCCTAAGATGGGGGGTTTTGCCCTCCAGTCCTCTGAGAAGAAATTAATACATGACCCACATTCTTTCAAAGTCTCATAGATCCTGAATTCATCCTTGACATATTTACCAAAATTCTTAAACTCTTCTAATTTTTAACTTCTGCAGGCACATTCCACCTGTAGGTGAGAATTAGTTTTTGTAAAAATAAATTTCACAGAGTCTTTAGTAGAGTAAAATACCTGATTAAACTTCTTCCCAATAAAAAAAAAAAAAACAACCCAAAAAAACCCAAAAAAACCAACCTGAAACAGAAGCAATATGCATATTTAGCACAAAGTATTTTCTTTTCATCATGGGCTCCAGCTGTGATTCTATATAAACTAGGAAGACAGGCAGTTTAAGAGCACTGTATGCATAGGTCAGTGTGGGTTTGTTATTCAGTGTTCAATCTAATAAGGATACAGAAGGCACAGTGGAAAACCTGACTAACTGGACAGTGTTCAATATATTATATTGTGAAGAGACAGGCATAGTAATTATGTAAGTTCAATTGATAAATAATTAAAATTACTAGAAAAGAACAAGTAGTATGTCCCTTTGGATTTCCATGTAGAAGAAAAGCTTTTAAGAAGTACACTGGGTTCATTACACAAAAGAAAGCAAGAGTGTGAGAGTCATATACACAGTGACAAGATATTAATTCTGAAATGATAATTACATTCAAAGTCAGTAGATCAAAACTGAACTGTGTAAACAAATCTGGTATGGTTCTCCTTTTTATAATAGCTCTGTTGAGATTAGTTGTAGGCAAAATTCAAAGGTTTAAAAGTTCACCAGTGATACACATTCTACATTTTAAATTTGTACTTTAGTATTAGTTTACAGTTTTAATGCCAAGATAAGGTGAATATTCTAGAAAGTGATTATGCTTTATTTCCTGGTCTCCTACACAAGAGAAGAGCCAAAGTTACAATAATATTTTAGATCATCACATGCCAACTGGTCACTCTTTAAAGAAGTCTCTTCTCCTTTTCTTTATTTAATCTTCATATGGCTCTCACCCAGCTTCTTCTGCTTATTGTTCCCATCAACAAAAAGAATCCATTTCATTAATTTTTTTCCACCTTCTTGACTTTCACAAGGTTAAGAAGAATGTTTGAGGGTTTTTTTTTTGAAAAGCTATTGGACAAAAAGCTTCAGCTCTCTGACCCATAGAATATTTTGGTAGTCAAGGAAATAAGGATTTTTTGCCATTTACAGAAGAAAGATTCCTTTGCAACTGACCAGAAAAATAGTGAAATCATATGCATATTGTGGTTTTATTCTAAAACAAATCATGTACTGAGGAAGTTCCAAACTAAAGTCATATTCACCCACTGTCATTAGTTAATTTGCAATTTAGTTCTACAACTTAAGAACAACTGATACTGCAGTTCCTCACTATTGGATCCACACCTAAATTATATTTTCAAGTTATTATCATAATTACTGAAGAAAATAGGATAACCAGAATATTTTGCTCATAAAGTCTACATCAACATTTTAGGACCAAAAGCTGAAATATATTTTTCAGAGGCCTCAGGGGAGAGGGCCCTCCTAGAGTAGCTCATAGACACTCTGATCACTCTACTAGAAAGTAGAAGAGGAAATCAAAATAACGTGTTTGGATTACCTCTCAATGCCATTCTCAGCAGGGCTTTGTCCTTTCAGAAAGACACATTAGAATTATTCTTCTCATTGGCATCAAAAAATCTCCAGAGCAAGACATATGACAGAGTTATGCCCAGCCTTCCTACATTTCAAGAGCAGATGTATCCCAGCAGCCACAAACTAACCATCCCTGGACTGACTGTGACGAGGAAAGAGCCTTTGAGATGCAGCACTGTGTACCAGTTTCTAGCAAATATTGAGGTTTTAGTGAGAAATTAAATAACAGACAACCTGAATGTAAATCTTTACAACAAGGTACCAAACCTTGTCAATTTTACTTTTCGCTCTACAGTCAAAAAATATTCTTCTGTCTAAACCAGTAGAAGACACTTATGGTGAAAATGAAAGACGCAGTGGATGTTTTAAGGCATGGTTAACATTGTACATGAGTGGCAAAATTTTTGGTGTTTCAGGCCAATAAAAACATTCAAGTTAAGTCTGCTTGACTTGCAAAAACTATACTGAGGTAGAAAACAAATTATAAGAACTGGGTATTTCACTTCTAAAAATTAACCCTCTTCCAGGCATGCACAGGTTCCACTTTCTCACTGATGCACCAGTACCTTGCAGCATGACAGAATACATCTCATACAAAAGAACTCTACATTTCAGCTATTTCTTTAAAAGAAAAGCCAGCATAAATATTTCACTATTGTAAATTCAACAGTTATCAAGACAGTACCAGATGTAGATTTATCCTAGAGATTTTATGTGTTTTGAGGCAGCATGTCTCATAAAAACTGCAATAAATATGATAATTTTTAATGTCTTTATGCTTTAGTTTCATGCTTTATCAACTTATAAAACAAAGATTAAATGTATATGGATATTATACTCTCAGATATTGCTTGCAAAATTGTTATAATAAGAAGAATATCAAGATTAATATTTCAATAAAGAGTGAACAACTATCTTTCATTTGATATTTGGAATGGCTAAGTCTTTGGCCACTAGATGTACTATTGAGGAACATTAATGGAATTTGTTTGATATGATGATTTCACCTTCATTTTATTCTTTTGGCAGTAGTGATTTTGGATTTTCTGTAGATAAGTTTACATGAAGACACTGGGCATTCTTTTTTCCTGTTAAAAAATCCTGATTCAGAGGCAGATGGCTAAAGTGACACACTCTTTAGCTGGGGTGGAAGGGTGAGGAGTAGAGGTATTCTTTTTTCTTTCTATATACCAGTTGTCTAAGAGGAAGAAGAGAACTTTGATCTTTCAGGTGAACTGAAATGCGGAGTAAGAGGGATGTAATTAATGTCTCTGAACAATTTCAAACAGGTTGCAGGGAATAATTGATGATATTTTCATAAATGTTTTCTGTGAAGGCTAGATTTTGCTTTTAGGATGTCCACGTTTTGCAACAAAGCAGACTGAGTCTCATTTGCATGTTGATTATGTATCACATTAAAAATAAACCTGTATGCTTGTATTTCTTGTGCCTTGATGAATGCAATCACCTGAAATAAAATCAAGGAACAGGGCCTTCATATTGCTGTTTTTGTAGAAGGAACACACATTGTGCCAAGTTCAGAAGTTACAACATATGGTAGCATAAGAGTTCCAGGATTGTTTCATTGGGAAAGCACATGTATGTTGTTTCTACCAGGATTAGTGGCAACTACTGTGCCCTCAGGTGAGTCATAGCCAGCTTGAATGTGTTTGTCCATCTTGTTTTCCTCTCTGCCAGTTCAATCAGCAGTTTGCAATCAAATCTTTATTTTGGATAATAAATCACTGACAAGTAAAGGCTAAGAAGATATCCTCCAGGATTTCTCACAGCCTCCAGATGCTGGCCCAGTGATGTAATCAGTACATACCTCTGCCAGTGCTTAATCATTCATAAAACCATTACAAACTCTGGGATGCTGCTGGGCCATATGGTCCAATGTGGGACCTCCATATTATGTAAATTTTTTAAAATTAAATTCCCATTGTGTTCTCCAGGACTACAATTTTCTTGCCTTTGGAGCACCTGTTCTACCAGCTGTTCAGAAGATGTTGCCTTACAATGTAAGAATGTCCACAAAGGTAGAAATAACCCTGTCCCAGAAATGGAGAGAGAAGGTTATTGCATATTCCAGATCTCTGGCCATTGTAGGAGATGTATTCTTAGTGTTAGTTTACATTTATATGGCAGTATCTCTACCTTTGTGAGAGAGTGAAACCCTGCTAGGAGTAGTATACTCCAATTTATAGCTAATGCCTGCTTTTGAGGTGAAAACCTCAGGATAAGCAAATGCCAGTGTATTGACTTTGTCTGTTCCCTCATTCAAGAAACAAACTTTTAGAGCACCTCCAGGCTGAGGAAATTGGTTTTTTTTTTTCTGTCCGGAAAAGACAAGATTGCATGGAGATCTCACAGTAACCTTTCAGTACCCAAGGGGGTCCTACTGGAAAGCCAGAGAGGGGCTTTGCATAGGAACTGCAGTGATAGCAAAATGAGTAATGGATACAAATTGAAAGGGGGAAATTCAGGTCCTTCAGCTGAATTCAACAAGACTCAGAAAATGTACTATTTCATTTTTCAGTTGATTGCAGTGACTACGATCCCTCTGTAAATGAAAATGTCTAACTAGTTTTCTATTTTGTTTTCCTTCATGTTCCAGCTTTTCTCCTACATTAGAGACCTCACTAATTTTCTTCTACTAGACTGCATATTTGTTGACATGACTGCATTTTCACAAGCAGTTTATGTTGAAACTCTTTTATTCACTACAAGTCCTAAGCGTTCTCACAGTCACCATTTGCAGTTTCACTGGCAAAAACTGAATCCATTATTTCTAGATGTGAAAGTAAAGCAGTTGGCCATCTAATCATATTTTGTCTTAACATGTCAGCTGTATTCAACTTTTTAAATTATTATTCAATGTTTACTCATTCCTCAGCATCATTTTCTATTATGCCAATTTTCCTCATCTGAAATTCTTGCTGATTGTGCTCATCCCTGTGAGAATTAACTCATTCTCTTGGTAAAGATCATTGTTCATATAGATATACAGGAATTTAACAGGGATATTTGACTTACAGAGAGAAATAAATGTGCTTTCTGGACATATTAGATGGTAGAACCCCAAATTTTCCATGTTAAAATATGTGCATCTTCCTCACTTCTTCATTTATTTACCATTTTGTAATATAGAAATTAAGAGGTGCTGACATGCTGAGGTATATGAATCAACATATTATTGATATACTGTATTTTAAAAAATGGCCTTAATACTGTCTGAAAGATTTTATCTCTGCAATCTTCTCTGTGAGACAATTATAGAAGTATCACTAAGTTGACATACAATATGTTCCATTTCATCAGGGAATGAGCTGAAATATATTTAGACTAGAGGGTTTTGCTACTTTATCTGCCAGTAGTATAGGTAAAGCAAAAGTTTTGTCCAGACGGATGCTCACATGGCTGGATAAGTGAGCAAGTACATGGGTAGATGGAAGAGAAGACTTGCCTGTTTCTCTGTTGACTCTACCAGGTGCACTGAGGGGTCTCTCACAAATGAATGCATGGAGAATAATCTCCCATGCAGGGAGAATATCTGTAGCAAGAGTGTGAGAAGTCACAGGCTTCTCAGGATTATAACAGGCACCACATAGACTCCTGAACATACTACAAATCTAAACAGCTCTTCATACATAACTTTTCAAAGATGCTATATTGCTTCTTCCATACCTGTTGTAGAACTAAACTTTGAGTCATTGAACAATTCACTCAGTGCAGGGATATTATAAATAGCTACACCAAGAATTACAAAAAATCTGCAGAGCTAGCATGGGTTTTGACAGGTTTATGCTGATAGACTTTTTTTTAATGGATAGACTTAGTGCAGAAAAAAGTTTAGAGGTGTAAGATAGAGGTACTGTTCCAGAAAGACAAGCATGGCAATGACCATGACTTGCAGCATACTGTCTGTCTGCTGAACAGTTAAGAATGAAAGGTCAGCTGCATTGAGCCAAGCACATAGCTTAAAGCACACCTGAGAGAAATTTAACTGCCAGCTCCTCTGAACTTTTAGCCAAAAAAAGATAGAAGTGAAGGAATAAATCTTTCTTAAGAAAGACATCATGGTTACAGTCAGGAAAAAAGTGTAAGGTGGTTGAAGCAAAAAGTGACCAGCTCATACCATGAGTGGTGCAGCAAATATTTTTACCATGCACAGCATTGCACACCCCTATATAGCCAGTGAATTTGACTCAGAACTAGACAGGTGGATGTTTAAACAGCTCACAATGAGAGAAGTGATCAAAAAACCTTCCACTGACTGCACTAAATCACCATGAATCACGCTGGGGAGAATGTGTTTACATAATTATATGTATACATACAGTTCACTTGCCAGATAATGCAGACTTTCAGAGGGAGCCATATGAGGCATGTGTTACCATTTACAAGAGATGAGGCAATTTAAATTCTTGGTCCTTTACTAATCATTCAACTCCACTTGAAAAAATAAAAAGTAACAGCTTCACTTGAACACTAATGTTACATGCTGGGAAGTGCTTTATTGCAGCTTGTAAAATTACCTTTGAGAGAGCAGAGTCTAAATGCAGACAATAACAGAGCCATGGATTTAAAGCATGCTTTTGTTTTGGAAAGTAGCTCTAAAAATGGCATCTTGTGGAGGTTCTCTCTTCGTTATCCCTACCACTCCAATTTAGCTCTGCTTAAGTGTCAAGTAAAAAAGATGTTTTCCTCACAGTTCCAGACTGTGTGAACTCACCCTCATGACTGCCTTGACAGCAAGTCAACCTGTGTTGCTTCCTGCTAACATATCAGTGCCAGCTCCACTGACCCGTGGGAAAGCTGAATTACATACAACTGTAAATAGGCACAGAGATTTATGGAGCATCTTTGGTTTTAACTCTGTCACTGGCCTGTGTCCAAAATCAATCTGAAGCATACATAAGAGAAGAAGGGAAGTGACAGAGAAGAGGATGTCATCACCAGTCAGCACAAAGGAAAGTCATGAAAAGTGCAGTGAAAGATGCTGAAGTGGAGAAGGGACAAGGCAGGTCCACATCCGAGCATGTCAGGCTCCAGCATGTCATGCTGAAGCTGAAGTCACAAGATTGTTGCTGGATGGGTAAATACGTGCTGAAGAATACACACCAAAACCCCAAAGGAATCAGTAGAAGATGAGAGGCAAGATATCTTGGCAGCTGTTAAAGAACTGCCCTCAAGAGCTGAATGAGATATGACGTTGTTTGCCTCTTAGGGCCAGCTACACAGGCCTATCAGAAGACAGGGTGATAGATATGGATGCTAATCTGAAGTGTAAGAGAGGTGTTTGTGTGATCTCAAATAACTAGATTACTGACAGATCACAATCAGTCATTTGGATATCACCATACCTTGCTTCATTTACACTTAGCATGACATGACAGTCTTCACAAGACTACAAGGGATGCAAAAGAAAAGAAAATCAAGAAATCTCATGTTCATTTCCAGGAGCATCCCACAGGCTAGCCAGAAATTGGTAGTTAGTCATTTAAGTTATCTAAAATAGGGTACATCATCTGAGCCATTAAAAATTGGTTCAGAATAAATTGACATTGGTGCATTTGACTAAAAGAAAGTTCAGCATGTGGAGCAATGGCCGGGTGATAGACAATGCCCAGGCTAGAGAGACAATGTCCAGCCAGCCTCCAGCCAGTCGAGCACTGCCTAGACGCGAAATCCAGGCCCTGTGCCCAAGTGGTGTCGTGCTTGAGGGCGAATGGCCGGAGATAGAAAACTCCAATGCTGCAGGGCGCTGAAGAAAGGGTGACTCACGGCTTCTTGGGAAAGGAGCTTTATTGGAAGGGAAGGCGACGGGTCGGGGAGCTGAAGTCGGAGCCCCGAGGCACGGAAAAGCCCCAGGTTATAAAGGGAGAGGGAGGGGTTCGGAACAACAAATCAGGAGAGGGGTACAGAAGATACATTAGAAAATGACAGTGGTGAGGAGCCAACGGGAGACAGTTGCGGGTGGGGTCCTGGCCCCTGAACCAATCACCCAACGCCCCAGCCAGAAGCTTCTGGAAAAAGAGGCAGGGGCGCTGGGTGACAGGCAGGCCGCCAGGGGAGGGGAACAAACAAGCTACATTAGGGAAACCATGGCAACGTGGGAGGGGTACAAAGACTGACATGAACTGGAACTTTCGGGCAGAACCATTAACATAATAACTGGGGGGAAAACTGAACATACATAAAACGAACCACAACAAGCATGATTAGCCCAAATGTGCATATTTATATTGTAGAAGCATACATAATATTAGACTTCCTGCATGACATGCCAAGGCTGAAAATTCCAGTTCAAATCTCTGAGTCAGCTTCCATTTAGGCTCTTGAGCTATTCCTACAGGACTAATATACACAGTGTCTGAGCCCATAAAATGGCATGAGGACAACTGGCCCAGAACAGCCTATATCCATATGATTAAATTCCCTTAGCTTCAAAATAGGTTTGTCCATCCAAGTAGCTTTTCACACATGCTAACTTCAAGATCAGTCCTAGGAATTGTTTGGATGAACATTAGTTGACCCAGGCCAAGAGCAAACCAAGGAGCCTGATAAAAATTTAACACTATGGACAATAACATGCTGGTATTCAGTTCTATTCCCCATGTCTGTTTATTAGCATAGAGATATAACTAGAGATGTACTCTTGTAGTCTGAAACCCAGGCCACAGTCATTTCCAAACTCTGGTTTCTGAGATTCAATTTCCTTTGCTTCTCTCAGCTCTACCCTCACTCCTATTTTCCCCTTTTCCCCCCAAGACAAAAGTGTGGCAATGCACTTGAAGCAGGATTGTACTTGGCTCCTGATGTTATTTCAATGGGCCACACTAAGGCTCATTTACTTTAAGTACAGCATGACCAGCTGGGTTTGTTGCAAACTGTGCTTGAACTCCCTGCCAAGTGCATTTACCCTTTTGCCCTTGGAAAACACCTCGTCTTCTTCTTGCCAGTACTCACCTGTAAGGTCATGTGTTGTCAAATGACTATAACAGCGCTAAAAAGAAGGTCTCTTCAGACATTTAAGTGTTATCAGGTAGCTCAAAATTAGCAATAAAAATTGCTTACCTGTGTCTAGGCAAAAGACAAGGAACACCACTTTTCTGAGCAGCAGGAAAGGCTACCTAGTATCTTACTTAGTGCCCTTCACATATTTCTGAACTCAGCAGTTTAAAGGGAGTGAAGCTGAAGACTACAGAAGAAGGCTGAGGACACCAGCAGCATTTAGACAGGTCTTGTCTAAATGTTTGATTATGTTTGAAAATAGGGTTTTCTTCAGTTGCAAGCTGTTTAAGAAGTCTTCTGTATCATCTTTCAGTCTTCATCCTTCCCTACATGTCACAACAGCCACATGTGAAAACAAAAAATCAAGTAAATAAACAAAAGAGTCTGTCACAATTACAAACACACACACCCCAAAACAAGCAGACAACCAAACAAAGTTAAAAGAAAAAATCCAAAATCAAATCTACTCATTCTCAACACTTTTAGAAGACACAGGACTCCTATCTACTCTTTTGCAAATCACATTTTTTGAAAATACCTTGTTTATATTTTCATTTCTCATTTTAAATCATGAAGAAAACCACTGATATTATAACAATTTATTTCTGCATTTCTGATTTACATGGGGTTTGCCTAAGAATCAAATTAACAGAACAATTTTAAGTCAAGTGGCAAAAAAACATATAAAAATATGTTGTTCTCTAGTTTTCCTATTTTTTTTCCTATTTAAATAAATTGATAAGTGAGTCCTGATAAACTGAACAACTTCACTTAGAAGCATGCACAGTGAAAATCTAAAAGCTTTTAATTAGACACTTGCTCAGTAGGGGTGAAAGTGTAATTTAAAAGACTCAGGGCAAAAGCTGAATTGTTAGTTTTATATTTTATCATAAACAAGCTACAATTAGACTAAATTAGTTAACAGCTTATTCATTAGCCTTCAATAGAAATTTGGATGCACACCAACTCCAGGTTATTGTTTGTAACAAAGTATATACCTAGCTCAAAATAGTCATGCATAACAGTTTAAATAATAGATGTAGAGGTTACTTGTAGAGCTTGTGTTGGAAAGTCAAGTTTTTATGAGTTCAAGCCATTGAGTCAGAAAACAAAATAATTTTTTTATTCTTAAGGACATTGCACTAATAACTCTACATTTCCTAGACTTGTAATAGAGAACCACTTGCTTTCTGTTAAATGAATACCAGTGATAGTAAACCTAAGCATGCAATATTTCCATTATTTCAGCGTTCTTCTTATTTTGTAATTTACACATGAAAGAGCACCTTTTTGGATAACAAGAAATAACAGCAAGAACGAACAAAAGTAATAGCTTGGCAGAGATCACCAAGTGTGATCCCCCTTTGCAGCAGAACACAACACAATTCCCACTCTTGGCAAATGTAAGACAAAGTTAACATGGTATCATACCTATCTGCAACCTAGAGAGGAAAATCTTGGTTTCACCCAAGTCAGAGGCAAAGCTCCTTTTGACTTTACTCAAGCCAGCATTATAGCCTCAGTAAATGAGAAATAAGCTCCTGGGATGTATCACTCATATGTTCCACTTGTTTTTCAGACTTCCCCAGGCATGAAAAAAGAAGTCTATTACTACTGGGCAGCACATCAGACCTCAAAACCAAGGAAAACCTCTGAGGAGGCATCACTGTAGCCTGTCAGTACTGCTAGCAAAGGGTATCTCGTTTCTATTACAATTGGCAAATGGCAGCATGGATGTGTAAGATAAGCAATGTCTCCTGTGATAAAAACAAAGAATAGGGGAAAAAATACTGCCAAGATATTATGGAGAAAAAAATTTTTGGGATGCAAACCCAAGCTCTGGAGTTCAGCTACTTTTACTGGTAATAGCTCAGAGGAAAGCTAAGAAGTTCTTTTCTTAAACCTTACTCAGACAAAACAATTCCGAAGACTGTGGGAAGGACAGAAAGATCTGGTCTTTTGATCTTCAGATAGTGCTAAGTTTTATCCTTTCTTTTTATGTGATCTCTATCTTAAATTTGGATGATAGAAGATCTTTTTTTTTAAACATAAGGCTAAAAAAATAATTAAGCATTTCAGAAATTATGCTATAATTTCAAAGTACACAAATGGATTTAAGTAATGAATCCTGAGGACTATGAGTCATGCCATGCTACCTTGCTATTTACACTGATGTAACTTGTAGAAAAGAACATATATTTTATTTAAAAATATGACAAGTTGAATTATCTTTGAATCATCCTAGAAGTGTCTCAAATGGCAATCTTAGGAAAGCATGCCACGTGACCTGGAATGTATAAAATAAGGAATTAACAGCTCTAATTAGTTTAATTGCCAGCAGAACAAATTAAGATAATTGATCTCAAAGTATCCATACAGTCCAAAATCTATCATTCTCCTGTGGCTAGGCACCAAACTCCAAGAGAATTCCATGCCAGTATAGATGTAAGTTATATAAGTTTTGAGCCTGATCCAATAAGGACAATAACAGTTAGTGGAGAAAGAGGACAATGCATCGTCCTTCAACACAGTCAGTAACACCTAGCAAATTACAGGATCTATCAAATTGTAATGAGTTTCCCCAAATGTTCAAGTGATGTCTCTTCTTGGTAGACTAAAAGGCTGTCTCTAAAAATTTTCTAAGTTGCTTATTAAGTAACTGCTACCTCCCTTATCCTCTCCAGGATGCAGCAAGTGTGGTATGTTTATTTCCACAAACATTGATTCAGATTAAAAAATGAACACCTTTCTGCTACACTTGCATCATGTTTATGATAATTTTCTGCACACATTCAAGCAATTGAATTTCACTTGCATAAGTGCCAGCAGGATCTAATCAATTCCCATTAAAGTCAGGGATAGACTTTGAGCTGCCGGCCCCACATCAATCTAACATTCAAGTATTCACACTAAAAGTGATGGAGTTATCTGGAAAAGGAGAGCTGTTGAGTTAACGAAGGAAACAAGATTCTTCTGATACTTTTAAGAGCTATTTTGAGGAAATGAAAATTCCACACAGGTATATAAAAAACCTGGCTCTCAGTTCTGTCTACAATTACGCCTCTCAGAGTGTTGATGACATAAAGCTACTTATATCAAAGATAAATTGCCAGTTTCTACATCAGATGTAGCAGTTTATCTCAGTTCTGAAAAAATGTTCCCAAATGCCTTATGAGAGAAAATAGTCAAGCTGGACATATCACAACTGCAACAGAACACAGAGTTGATTTAAACTAGAGGGAAACTCTGTGAAAATGACAACATCAATTCCATACAAAACCTGACAGTGTACATAATGCCCAGCAGAGTTGAGAAACATATCTTGAAAGATTTGCTCAGAAAAAGTGGTGGATAAATTCCTCCTTATGCTGGGTGAGAATCTCAGTGAAAAAGGGACTCTTTTTTTCAGAATATTTACATAGGGAGAATATTTCAATACTATGTATGATCTTGTTATTACTTATTGACATCTGGGAGTGTTGCTGGCATTTGATCTGTTTACCACTATATAGTGACATAAATTAAGTTCAGGAGAATTTTGTACTACAAAATAGAGAAAGTTTGAAATATTAGTTTATAGATATTATTTTTTCTATTGAGAGACTAACAATGTCTCCATTTCTTATCAGTCAACAGATATTAATCTGAAAGGTTGATCTATTTTTTTAATTCTTCCAAAAACAATTACTCAGTGGGGAGAATCAAAGGAAAAAAGGAAGCCAGACATGGTAGAGTATGCTGACTGGCAGAATGCAAAGGCAAATAGAACCCTAAATTCTATCAAGATTATTGGGGGTTTTCTTGGGGACACTGGACTCCTCATCATACTGTGAAGAGGTATGCATGTCAAAAATCATCTTTCTTGAATTTATAACAGTGAAAACCTGTACCTGTGACTAATTTTGACCTGATTTTATTTGGCAATATCTTAATCCTTTCAACTTATCATTGTTCATGACCCAGACTGTCTTCTGGTTCTTTTAACACTCCCAATAGACCATGTATACATCACATTTTTCTAAAAAGTTATGGCTTTTTTCAGAAAAAAAAATGCAATTGCCATGCAATTTGATAGAATAGAGAATCACTGTGTCCTGCAACTCTTATCCAAAGAAAGTTCTTAAGAATGGTAAGGAAAGATAGATTTCATCCCCTGCTACATTCCTTAAATGTATAGCCAAAATAACAACACAAGTAAAAGAGCCAGCACCTGGGTTCTCTTCTCACTTACACTTTTTTTATTGCACTATATGTGTACTTATTTAAATGAGATCAGTTGCTTTATGAAGTGAATAAACCAGAATCAAATCAAAGTTCCAAGAATATCAGGATGTTTTATGAAAGACAAAAACTAGAGCTAAATGCCAGCTTCTGGTTAGGAAAAAGCAAACTTTACATAGATTCAACTTAGCTATTTCCACAAGACAGTAAGGTACAGGGAGAGAAACAGGAGACCTCATGAATGCAGGTCAATAAAAACATGAAACTTGATCATGACAGAAACCACCATCTACAGAAACCACCATGTAAATTAATTACAGTTCACAAACTTTTTCTTTTAATAGATAATTTGTCTCTACAAGAAAAAGATGGTCAAGTTCTGAGGAGAGTCATAAGGAAAAAATACTCAATTTAACTAATGCAAATGATGAAATATTTGCATTTTCAATGTTTCCATAATCTTGCAAATAAAAAAACCAAACTTTAAACAAACTAAAATATTTACAATACACAATTTTTCTATATCCTGTGAAATTAAAATATGTGACAGTGTAATTATAACATTAATGTTAGTCCCTTGAAAAGAAATATCATGCAATTTCACAATGGTGAATCACCAGAGTAATTAGTCACTAATATCTGGGCATTAACTTCTCAGACCCCTACAGCCCAGTGATCCTCTTCTGGACAGAAAGGGGTAATACAGTGTGTAGAAAGACAGTTACCTATGGAACTTATTTTTCAAAGGTGACAGAAAGAGATGGGAGAATAAAGAAGAGCAATGAGAGATGGGAACAGAGCTGTTTTTCAATAAATTTATTATGCAATCATTTCACTATTTGCTATAAAGTAGCATATGGCATGAAAGCATGTGCTGCAGATGGAGTCCGCAGTGACACAGACATCTGGCACCCAGGTATTTGATTCTGTGTGTGCCAGCAGGCAGGGGCTTTCCAGAGCTTACTCACCCACTAATTTTTCACAGCAATGTCAGTGTTTTGTCCACACTTTTCTTTTACATGCTAATGCAACACATTTTTTACACTACTTTATGTAGACGTCTTGCGGTGGGTTGGCCCCACGTGGCAGCCAAATTCTCTCAGAGCTGCTTGCTCTCTCCCCTGCCTCAGTGGGACAGGATATGGAGAAGAAAAAGAGGAATGAGAGAACTAAGGGCAAGCAGATTGCTTACCAAGCACCATTACAGGAAAACCAGATTGGTTTGGAGGAAAAATAACTTTATTTACTGCCAATTAATGTATATATGTATATGTATAATTACTGTTTCAGATATTGAAAAAAAGAAAAGAAGAGAAACATTCACATGCTCAGGGAAAACACCTTTCCTCTCCCTCTTTCAAGATCAGCTTCACTCCTCCCCTATTTTTATTTATGTTTATTGCTGCATTTTACACTCAGCCCCCTCTGTGAGGCAAAGCATGTACTGGGGTGTTGTGGTGGTGTGATTCCTCTCCATAAACTTTCTGTCTCCTCTTCTTTCCCCTCCTCTTCCTCTCTGTTCCTCCAGCCTTGGTGTTCCCTTTGCTGTTTCTCACTCCTTCCTCCCCCTCTCTCTCCCCCCCTGCCTGTGGGTCTTTGTTCTTTCCCCTGCACTTTCTTACATTCCCAGAGGTGCCACCTTTTTGGAAGACAGGCTCAGCTGTGGATCCTGTGGTGGATCCATTTGAGCCAGCTGGAAGCAGCTTTGTCTCACATGAGGCTGCCCCATGCCTCTTCCCACAAAAGCCAGCCCTGCAGTCCCACTGCTGCCAGCACCTTGAAACCTGAACAGAATGCACTTCCATACTCTGCAAAATGGGACATATGCTGTGAAGTTTGTTTTGGTCTGTTTGTAAAGTGGGATTATCCTTTTTCTGAAGGACAATTATGTTGAATACGTCAGTAGAAAAACAATTTGCTAGGGTTTATATATAAGAAAAATATTTTTAATTTAAGGTGGAAACAGCTATGATTTCTCTGGCTTAATTTTTCAGTTTTCGATCATGCCATAGGCATAATTCTACCATTCTTAATTATTGTCTCCATAGCTATTGCATTATTTTATATATTATAGTACTATACCCAAAGAACAAAACTCTGCCACAGCCTTCACTAAAAAGCTCTCAGGAATATGTGTATATACATAGGATATATTAGCTCAAGTTTCAGATTGCTCACTATCTCCATGAAAAGCAGGGATGCAGAGTCCTGAACTGGTTTGAGTGTCGTTGACATGAGACATTGTTTGCCATATATCTGTGCTATCCCATAGAGCTGTTACAAAACACTGAAGTTCAGTCTTTGTTCCTCATCTGCACCAATGCAGCGAGCAGCACAGACCCAGCTGGGTGACCTGAGGTGACAGAAGGCACCTCCCAGTACACTGGCTTTAGCCTGGGCAGCGTTGGATTTCTTCATAGCAGCCAGTATGGGACCACATCTTGGATTTGTGCTGGAAACAGCATAGCTAATACAGGGATGCTTCTGTAACAGCTGAGTAGGGCTTGCACAGAGTCAAGGCCTTTGATCCCTCTCATCCCACCCCACCAGCAAGGGGGCTGGGGGCCACAAGGAGCTGGGAGAGGGCACAGACACGACAGCTGACCCCCAAGAGACCAAAGGGATGTTCCAGCCCATGTGGTGCCACAGTCAGCAATGAAATCTGGAGTAAGAGGGAAGGAAGGGGAAGGTTCAGATTTCAGGTGTTTGTCTTTCCAAGAAACTGTTACTGGTGATGGAGCCCTGCTTTCCTGGGCATGCAGGAACACCTGCCTGCCCACAGGCAGTGGTGAATGAATTCTGAGCTGTGCTTTGGTTGTGAGTGCAGACTTTCCTTCATCTATTAATCTGTCTTTATCTCAACCCACAGGTTTTCTCACTTCTAATTCTTCCAATTCCTACCCCTATCACAGTGTGGGAGGAGTGAGCAAGCAATGTGTGGGGCTCAGCTTCCAGCCGTGCTTAAACCACAACACCCAGTGGAAAAATTAAGGAGAAGTAAGGACTAAAGAGAAAAACAGAGCTGTTTTATTTTGGACAAAATATCTACAGAGAAGTTATAATATCTGAAAAGACATTTGACTTTGCCCAGAGCGCACTCTGGGCATGGCCCAGGATTGCCTTTTGCCAATCCATTCATCATCCATAAACTGATTGTATTTATCCTTGGGCTTGGCTGTAAGATTGTGGTTCTATCTTGTGAAGATGCCATCTGCTTTTTACTGGCACTGGAGTCAGGGGTCTGGCACCCTCACATAGATGGTGTTTTCAGAAAAGAGAGCAGAGCGCTCAGTCCTGGAGTGCTTGGGACAGACAGACAGGGATCTGTCAGTGCAGGCAGGTATCTGCTCTGTCTCCAGGAGTCAGGATTACCTGTTGCCTCAGGGGTTTGAGGGTTTCTTTTCTGGAGCACCATCTGACTCAGTAACATTTCAGCAGCATTTCTTTTTCACAGCTGTCTCTCAAGAGACAAAAAAGGCACTTTATTTTGTGGATTATGTCCTTGATTTGCAAGGCGAGATGTCAGCTGTAATGTGAGGACAGTTTTATCAGGAAGATCAAAGAAAATCTGTCAGGCATGTGAAAAAATAGTTTAAGACACATTTTTCTTTGGACAATATATTTTTTACCACATCTTTAAGTACATTGAATATTGTATTGACAATTCTCAATATGATAAGCCAAACTTTAGGATTTTTTTTGTCAGCATTGTGTCATTTTTACAGTAGTTTAGCTGCTGATGGATTTTCTCAGATGAACCAGTTTGAATTAATTTGTCTTATATGATGTGACTTCTTTGAATATTATATTTTGTAACAAGACAAATGTGGATTTGATCGCCTTTCTTGCAGCATTAAACTTGTATTTGTTGCAGCAAGATGATTCAGGAGTTACCCCTTACAATTTAGATCTTGCTCTCTGACTAAGATATGCATCACAAACACACAGAGAAGGAATAACTGAAGCTTCAATTGTAACTATCTTTTACCACAAATCTCTAAATATTCACATGGTCATCTTATCTAGATCTAATTCTAGATATTGCTGAGTGGTTTTGGTTTTTTTCTCAAGTCAGTCTTGCATCCATTTGGCTACACCTTTACCAGGTGTGGGGATGATGTTTGCCAGATCGTGGATATATGTAATTATGTTGAGCATTATAAATAAACTTTCAACAGTTTAGTTTATTCATTTCAACTAGAAAGAAGGTATAGTTTTGTCCACGTAAAAATAATGGTCATACTAAACACTAATTAGAGCACAGGCCTTTATGAAGGAAAATATAACATGGTAATAAAAGATTATACTTTATTTTGCTTTGGTCAGTGGGGAGAAATTGAGAATGAGAAATCTGTGACTTGCTGAGTTCTGGGCATTTGACTATACAGCTTTAAAACTCCTTTAATGTTTGTTTCTATATGGATGTTAGTGTTTATTTTAAATTACAGATTATTTCTATCTCAGACATTGGAAATTCAAGCACCTAAAGATCCTGACATTTTTAAAGTGTATATACTTTATATAGATGTATATATATATGCTACTACCTTTAGTTTACCATTTGATTTTGCAGGTGTTAGTTGACTGCTCAAATAGTAGCAAGTTAAGTGAGCAACACAATGTGCAGGCAGCAGTAAAAGAAGGAGTGTCTTCTGTAGCCAGACTGCCTTAAGCTGTGTAGAGAACTTCCCCTGTGGCTGGTTCAGATAAATGAGCATAATTAACATGAATCTCCAGATGACAAATAGATGATTACGCATTGAAAAGCTTCGCTTTTATGTTACCAAGATCTGTTGCTGTGATTGTTAATTTTTTTCCTTCTCTCTGTTTCACTTTGGGGTATCTTAAAAATAACTAAAAGATTCTTGCTCACAAAATAATAACAAGTTAATGAGTTCTATATTAGGTTTATCATAAAATTCAGAGCCTCAGTGAATAAGGAGTTCTAGGTAATGAAATAGAAACTTAAAGATCAATAAATAAAAATTACTTAAAGATCAAGTAAATATAATGAAGCATCCAATCTAGCACCACTGAGGTTGAGCTGGCAATGATTCAATTTTTCTCCTGCAGAATTGGGATGATATAAAGCAATATATATAAATGTTCAGTAAAAAATGACATGACAATGGATGTAACTCCATAAGCAACACTGAGATCTTCTTTTTGTCAAATATCTAATTAAAGCAGTGAGTCAAATTCAACTTATCAATGTGGAAGCCACATTTTTCTCACAATCACTAATTTTTTTAACAACAACATAGCTCTGGATGAATCAAGTAAATCAACACTCCCATGAAAGGCACTTGGGTGGCAGAAGAGATACCTAAGTACCACTTACTATTGTGCTCAGAGAGTCTAGAAAACAGCTCAAGAGAGCTGTTACCAGAAGCAACACAGTTTCAGGAATTCAGGAGAAGCTGACAAATACCCACCCTAGAAAAACAGTACTGATTTTCTTACATAATGTACTGTGCAGAGTCCTGATCAACATCAGCTCTTTTGCCAGACTGAATATTTCAGTAAAATATTTGTCTATTAATATTTGCCCAGAAAGAAAACAGTTGAAAACACTCTGAACTTTGTGGAGAAGCTATGCTTTAGAGCTGTGAAAAGGGAGACAAAATATAGCATATTCAATAGGCCAACATGTTGTCTTAGCTTCTTAAGAAGTATTTAAATTCTCACTTCTGGTGTCTATACTTGCATATAAGGTCATATAAGCTTTTAAGGAAAATTTGAATTTTCATGTATTCAAACCTAAGAAGGCAATCCTCCAAAATCCCATATAACATACAGCTTGTTCTTTCTCCTTTGGAAATATTTTGATTTACAGACCTGATGGTCTGTCCTTAAATAATTTTATTCCAGAAGTTACTACTTCTCTCTGTCCATTGAGCTTAAACTCTTTTGTAAATAATCTAACTTTTACTTCTAGTCAATTAATTTTATTGGGCATCACTTTTCTAGAATGGAAGACCCTCTGCTACTGACCTTTTCTCCTGTGATAGAAAGAGATGACCAGACTGTGGTTTTATATTACCCAGCACTACAACCCCTGCTGCTCACTGTTGATTCTATAGGTAAAGTATTCAGGCTTCCATTTCATTACTTTCCTGCTCAAAATCTGGCTAATTAGGGTAAAATCATTGGAGATTGAATTGAGTTTGAATAATCTGGGCAGAAAAGGAAATCTGAACTTAGGCCTCCTACTTTCCTCAGAAAATATTCTGTTACAAGGTATTTTAGAAAATACACCCACAGCCTCCTCCTCTTTCTGTTCTTTTTAGGAAAGTATCAATGAAACTCTACAGCCTTACAGCTTAGTTCTGTCAGCTTATCTGAGAATACCATCTAGGCTGAAGTTTCTCAGGAGACTAAACTGAAACACAGAAATTCAACATCCTGGCTAGAACTAATCATAAAATAGCAATCAAGCCACTTGAAACCAGGCCAATTTCAAAGATTCATAAAGATGCAGTTATGGTCATATGAGCAGCATAAAGACTTGCTATAAAGTATGGTCTGTCTTTACATGGTAGCTAAGCAAGACTTTTCAGAGTGACAGCTTTACCTTGGTGGGTGTATTCAGTTTAGAACATATAGTGCTTATAGATCTGGCCTTTACAGAACAACAGAAAGCATCATGGCTTTCTGCAGGGTAAATCAATGACTGAATAGACTAAAACACTTTACAAATAGGTAGTGTGATAAACTGAAGGAGGAATTCAGTCCACTAAATGAGCAATAATATTCTACTTATCTAGGAAGCAAGCATGCTTAAATATTGCAACATCTATAAGCTACCACTGTCATAACAAATTAAAGCAAACACTTTCCTGCTTTGAATAAAGAGGCTGAGCAGCTGCATGACTGCAGCCACATCACTTAACACAGGAAGACACACTGCAGCAATCAGCATTTTTAGAAAGCCCATTCTTTTTGTAGCTTTTTGGTTTCCCCACCCTTCTTTAATAAATCTCTGCTCAGGGACAATGTTCCTCTGTTGACGGACATTGGCCAAAAAACTTGTGAGAAGATTTGTGCCAAATTAATTCCCTATGACCACTACAGTTCCAATTAGGATGTTACACTGTAATTTTTTGACACTGCAAGTCCTAGTCACAGCCTAAGGCCTAACCATGTACAGATTTAACAAGGAATTTAATCTGTACACATGAATGCATTTATGCATTAAGCTAACCCAGAGCTAAGTCTTTACAGTCATATCATTAGCATAGTCACAATCTTCTTCCAGCTGTGGTTACACTGGCTGAAAATTACTGTCACCAGGCCCAGAGGCAACTGTTGTCTCTCTGACCTACCATGTGAGTATTCCCTAGGACTTTTTATTCAAAATAAACAAACAAAAAAAAAAGACTGTGAAAAGGGAGACAAAAAAAAAGACTGTTTAAAAAATTAAAATAATATATGCATGCTAATCTGGTATATGTGGACTAAAGTGATCCCACAAGCACCTGAATTGAGGGCATCTGGGAAAGCAGTAGCCTCTGGCCCCAGTGCTCTGGAAATGTGTAACTGGTTACCAGGGTCGTAGTAGGAAGAGAAAATGTGATGACACTTTCTTATTTTTTCTCTCTGTAGGTTGAGGGAGGAAATTATCTGGTCTGAGAAACCCATTCAATCTTAATTACTTATTTACTTACATATTTATTGTTAAGTTCAGTAAGAATTTTGATTTATCTGAAATTTCATTTTGCCCAGCTGAGATAAACGTCCTTGACACCCCCCACAAATTAACAGAGATTAGCTGTGGGAGACATCAATCTGAATAATTTTATGTGCAGAAATGCTACAAGATGATTATGCAAACAAAATCATTTACGGTTTTTACACTATTGAAAACTATTAATTGTCTATGAAATTATGCTTTTATCTCATCTACATGATAAACCAAAGAATCATTTAGGAAACCCTAAAAACGTAGAACCAAGTCACGCCAAATTACACGGTAGTGCAATTGTGGCCAATTATAAAGCTCAATATTAATTTTTGTGCATACCTATTATATTCTATTCACTATCTCATCAAATTCGGGCTAATTAAGAGGAAGACATTTTGGCAGTGAGCCCAATTAGTTTTGGATAAGACATGAAGTGATAATATCTCCTCTCTAATAGAGAAATCCCTAAATATAAGCATTCAAAGTAGTTATGTCATACTAATCCTTTGGAGTCAGAAAATAAAATATTGTGAAGAGAATAAATTTGAAGAGTAGATGAAATATCAGATGCTGTTTTAATAATGAAGTAGAAATAGCCAGTTGTGTTTAGTTGGCCTATATAAATTGAGAAAGAGAGGAAAGATCTTAATTGACTAAAAGAGCTATTGTGCAGCCTAGTAAAGGCTCAAAAATCTAAGACAGGAAGGAATAAAACTAGGCACACAAAGGAATGAATGGAATTTTAAAAATTAAGATTTTTAGCCATGAAGTACTTCTTATTCAATTTTTAAACTTGTTTTTCTTTATTTTATTCCCTCATTTGCACAAGTTATAATCCTGAGCATTTGGTATGTAAATAATACTTTCCTGAAAGTTTGTAATAAAACAAACATTTGAAATTAAAGCATTAGTAAAATAGTTTAAAAGAGGAATTTCTTATATAACTACGGTAGCAAACACTTATGCTCTATTTATTATTTTCAAAGTGCTCCATTAACATCCACTAATTGAAGAAGGTTCTGATAAAGGATTTTGATCAAGTGCATTACATAAAGCTATTAAGGAAGCTTGGTGATTGCTTGATGAAAATAAAATTGTACTTATGCATATAAATATATATATATATATATATAGATATATTTTTTAGTTACAATCAATGGTCAATTCACATATTTTGTAAGTAGTTGCAGTGTCTTGAAACGGATTAGTTCTATCAGGCCTGCTCTAGGAATGCTTCAACAGTTTGAAAGGAGGCAAACTCACATTAGTAAGGTCTTCTGCAATGAAAAAAATCCAATTTATTTAAAGCAGAGAGATGTTTATATATTTATTTATCACCTGAGGGACATGCCTGCACTTCAAGATTTCAAATAGGTGAACAATAAAGAAGAGAGAAGAAGCCAAAAACTAGCAGTTTTTAAAGAGATCTAAATGTCTTGGAGATACTTTTTTGCAAATATGCAAGGAACATACGTGGTGCAGCATCATGTGATTTATTTATCTGATATTCTGAAATGAAGGATCTTTATTTTATTGGAGATGTTTTGACTCTCCTGATGTATTGCAGTAAAACAGAAGATTTTTTTTATTATAGAACTAACATATTTCTCTTTTTGGGTAGGTATCCATATTTGACACTCAAAAAGTCATGGAATGCCATCCAGCAAAACTTAAGGTGGGCCAGGTCAGGCACAGATAAATTCAGTGCCTCCATTAGCCAGAAGCTGTATGCTCCAAGAGTGATAGTTTCATGCTCCAAGAGCAATTGCTTGAAGACACAGCACCCAACACACCAACTATCCTACCCTCTCCCAACCATTAACCTTAGATAAACTTTGGTTTTCAGAGCTCCAAACAGAAATACCAGTGTTCTCTTAGCTAATCCCCACTGTCTGGCGTTCTTTCCTGCAGAAAATTATTCTTACTTTTATGCTCCTTGCCTACAATTCTGTGAGCAAGAACATTGGTAATAACTAGTAAATCTCTTGTTCATTCATTCTGAATTGTATGGAGCGGATACTTTGAGTAAAGGAAGCCAGAAATAATTTAGCACCTATTTATAATGGAAATAAGAGTCCTTTATAATCAGACCTTCAAAGATCAGAAGGATAATGATCTCAAAATAGGGCTTCAAAACATATCATTACTATGCATCAGGATCCAGACATATCCATCATTAAAATATGTGTTACAAAATCTGTGCTAAAAATTTCATAGCATTGATCCAAGAGACTTATCAATCATTATGATCACAAAGGGCTACTCAAGGGTAACTGAAGAAGAACAAGTAATGCCACCAAGGTGATGAATTCATGAGTGAATGAGAATTTGATGCAACACAGATGAAGTTTCAGGTATACCTGAATAGAACCAGGCTTGAATGTTGAAAAAAAGAGTTGCTTTTGCTGACACTGAACTAGGGAAAAAGTGCAAATGGGCTTGCCTGGTTTGAGACTTAATTGATATAAACAGAGAATGTGAAAGTAGCAGATGTCTTGAGTAAGTTCAGGCTTGGTATAGTGCTCACATTAGCTGGTCTTAGAGAAATAAAAACTCATAATCAAGCAGAGAGGTCGAGATAATTTTTTTTTGGCAACAAAACTGTAAATAACAAACCACCTGAGTTTTAGTGACACAAGTCATTAAATATAAAGGTTTCCTTTTCTTGGTTTCAGGTCAGGCAGATGAAATTTTAAAAAGTAAACATCTATAGAAAGGCAAATGCAAATTTCAAGATTGCATTTATATATGTATTTTCATATTTAGTGGTTTAGGAATGGCAAAGTGTCAATTAGATTAGGCTTTTAGCAAAATTAATCTTAAGAAATAACAGTACAATCAGGAAGATAACATTGTCTTTTTAACCTGGACAACATACATTCAGCTTTTCCTGTTTCTTTAGGTAGAAAATAATTTGAATTTTCAACCCAGTGACAGCCATAAATGTCAGTGGCTTAGCATCCAATAGCATTTACAGTTATGTCTCTGCTGTTTTCCTTGTCGCATCATGCCACAGACAGTTTGTTAAACCTATTCAATAGCATAAAATCATAGAATCATAGGGAAACTGAAAAATATCTCAGAAGTTCATTTGATTGTGTTCATGAACAAAAGAAAGACCTTTTCTTTAACATCTTCAATGCTGAAGACCCTTCAGGCCTTCCAGACAGCCACTTTCAGTGTTCAGTTTCACTGGAAACTTCTAAAAATTTCGGCCAAGTATTTTTCCTTTCTGCAGTTTGAGCCCTTTATTTCTTATCCTGGGCATAGTGAATAGATTATCAAATTTCTCTTTAAATCAGCCTTCTATTGTTTGGCCTAATTTTCTCTTGCCTCCTCTAGCTTTAAATACATCAAAATGTCCTTAATGCTTCCACATGCTCTAGAAATTTTTTAATTATGTAACTAATTAAAAGAAAAACTGCAATGCTCAAACTGAAGTAGAAATATGCTAAAGAGTAAAGTAGTCTTTACTCCTTCAGAATGAACAACTAAAGACAAACCATGAATCATTATTGGTCCACTCTGTGTGTTCTCCAGAAATAGTTTAAACTAGATTCACTAAGAGTACAGCATCTCCTTCTAGCATATTGGGAGCAGCTACCAAGCTGTTTGGTGATGTTATGCCATAGTCCTTTCTGGACTGTCCATGCCATTCTCATCCTTACCTCTATTCCACTGAAATGAGAGATGTGGGCTGAAGAAAATTCACAAACCTGAGTCCAACTTTAGGTATTGTGGACCTGAAAGAATTTGGACAGGTTTTTGAATTATTTTCACACCTCCAAAATCTTGGAGCTGCCAATGTCTGCCTAGTGACAGCCTACAAAGAAGGCTCTATCAAATTTTTTCACTTTCAAAGCTACCTCTATAATTCTGATTGCAGGTCCAAAGATTTAGCAGCAAGGAGGAAAGCCATTGTCCTCTCATCTCATTACCAATATCTACTGAAGTATCACACAGTCTGTGTCCTACAATCTCCATGCAGCTCTTTGTCCTGCATCAGTATCATTCTGGTATCCATCTCTTACACTAAAGTATGCAGATGTTTGCAGATCTGGTGATGTATTCCTCACTTCTCTGTAAATTCTTTGCACTCCTAGGAAATAAAACAACTGACAGCAAACTGAAGGAAAACTGACAAAGGCATTGGACCCACATGTGCCCTTTTCTATCACTAGAGAGTTATAATGCAGCTAAGATAGACCAGTGAAATAGTTATTTTGATTTTCAGCTGCTTTGACATCTAGCGCACTACAGGCTTTTTGTTTTCTTCCACTGGTATAAACTTGGGATAGCACTTAAAATGGAAGGTGCTTGACCAGCATGAAAACATAGCAAATTTGTCTCATGGCTTTAAAAGTGTCTCTTAATCCTTCATTCTCTTCTCTATTGGACATTAAGTAACAAGCAGTAAGTTAATTAATCACGATTATAATTTACAAGTTTGGGGTTTTTCCTTTATAGTAATTCAGTAAATGTGTAAGGGTTTTTGACCAAGGAAATCCTTCTTACCCATTGCTATATTTCTGCATTCACAGTCTTGGTAAAAAATTAATTGACTCAGATCTTTGAGAGTATCAGAGCAATTATTCTGAACACCTTCCTGAACAGCCAGACACAGCCATGCTGTGAGAACACTCACAACACATGCACACATGTGGCATGGGAGCTACATCCACTTGCCTTGGCAGTGGGTAGAGAAAAAGATGTGACCAAGAGGGCAGGCTTCTGCTTTTCACCAAGCAGATTCAGCACACACATCCTCACTGCAGGCATCTAGCACGTGGCACCACAGAAGATGCAGTTACCTAACAACTGAACTGTGGTAACCTAAATGAGTCATTTGCCTGATTTTTGTAAGACACTCCGAAAATTGTAGTTCATTAAACACTCAGCTTGGGTTTAATGTACAAGGCTAGAGGCACCACCCATACATAACCTTGCACAACAGTTGCTTAGTAATCATTCCAGCATGTGTTTTCATAGCATGAGCCTCCGAAAAAAATATATTATTCAATTTCTCTGCAAGGGTAACAGATCTCATGAAAAGTTTTGATACCAGGTTTTATGAGGAAAGGATGAGGCAGCTGGGTTTGTTTAGTCTCAAGAGGCTTGGGGAGACCTCATTGCTCTCTACAACTGCCAGAAAGGAGGTTGGAGTGAGATGAGGGCCAATCTCTTCTACTGTGCCTGCAATGAGAAGAGCAGAGGAAACAACCTTCAGCTGAGAAAAGGGAGATTAATACTTAATTAGAAAACGTTTTTTCACTCTTAGGATGGTCAGGCATTGGAATAGGTTGCCCAGGATGGTGGTGGAGTAACCATCCCTTGGAGGTGTTTAGGAGGCATCTGGATCGGGTCCTGATGTGGTTTAGGGGTTACAGTGATAGTGCTGGGTGAACGGCTGGACTGGATCCTAAAGGCCTCTTGCAACCTAGATGATTCTATGATTTTATAAGACTGTTCAGTTTAAAGGCTAATGTTGGAGACAGCAGAAACAATAAGAGAAACATCATTGATATTTTTGCAATCAAAATGATTTCCACGATGACAAAAGAACCTAGGACTTTAGTTAGAAAAATATGAGTAACTAATAAAAGAGACTTGAGAAAGCTTAAGTGTTTTACTATATAACTATGCCCTGTCCTTAATTTATCTTCAGCTTTATTTATTTCCATTTCTAAGACTGATAAGCCTTTTGCATTTAAGAAAGTTACACTACTTTCTCTTCAAAATTACTCTTCCTGGGTCCCAATTTTCTTATGCTGTACAGTGCTAGAGGGGCTAAACAATTTTCACTAAAAATAGAAAAAGTACTGATTACTTTTAATGCTATAGAAATAAATTATGAAATTTTATATTATTGCATTTTATTAACAATATGAACTTTAGCTTCTCTTTAAGAACCTGAATATTCACAATATTCACATGTGATCTAAAGTAGAAATAGTAAGTGTTGTCATACTTTTAATTATATGAGCAATATGAGAAAAGATGTGTAGGTAGACTTCCATTTGTCTGTTGCTTCTCTAACATTAAAAACTATTTAGAGAAATAAATACTATAATCTATCATTCAATCTAAGAAAAGGTGCTATGAGAGGAGAGTAGAATGCTTACTGTAGGCAGACCAAAATACCTGTAAAAAATGGTTTAAAAATATATTAAATTCTAAAACACTTGCCTATAGATACCATAATGAACCTCAGAACACTCACCTGTGGATTGCCAAGAGTGAAGACTAAGAACCTAATGTGACATGAACTCTCCCTAAAGGAAATGTATGTGAGCTTCATACACTAAAGCAAATAAATTAAATTAAATATTCTTGAAAATACCTTGCCTGCAATTTCACTATTTAATTCTCTCAATTATTATGTCTCAGTTTACCTCAACCATCAGATTTGTACTTTTGAACTGTTAGAGGTTTCCACTTTCTATAGTAGTTTTCATTATGGCAAAAGCTCAGCTCAGTTGATTGAAATTAGCAGTTTCCTACATTTATTGTGCTTCACTGACAATTCATAGTTCTAGAAAATAATTTTACATTATACTGTTGTTATACTTCAAAGAAATAAAACACTAAGCTGACCAAACTGATAAATTTTTTTGGTAATTTTTTACAGCACAGAATCATTATGCTTATTTTTCTTGCTAACTACAAATGATAATTATATTTGAAGTTACCATAAAAATCTATGACAACAAATAATTCTGCAGTCATCCAGCTAGCACATCGATAAACTAGTTTCATTATAGTACCACCAACTGCAAAAGCCATAATAAGAAAATACAGTATATTTGCTAATGTCACAAATGAGATTATATAGCAGTCTTTTTCTGTAATGCACAAGACTTTTTTTTCCAATTTGATGTATAAGTCAATTTTATCTTTCAGTTTACAAGTTTTCTATACATAATGACTGTAAGAGAAGTAAACATTACTAAATTACCTCTAACACTGTGAGCAGAATGCAGGAAAAGGCTGTTACCTCCTTATTAATCCTGAGTTATATAATCACAAGATAATAGAAATATAGTTTATGTTTTGAATTAGATAATGGATCATCCACTAATGTTCTGATGGGACATTTGCCCATGAATGGTGACTAATGTACTAAAAGTTACCCATCTGGAGTATGCATACTGCAAGAATTTTAATTATAAGAATAATGCACTTATTCATATTTGTTGGTACAATATCAGCTGAAACAGAAAACTTAAATATTCCTGAAAAAATATGCACAAGCACAGCACTAGAAAAGATTTAATACTTACCAGATGGATAGTTCTGCAGAGATGCTTTAACAGATGGTTGGCATGAAGGTCTGAAAAAAAAGTTTACTACAGTCTGAAAGTTATAATCTTACCAAACAAGACTCCTTCTCTATTCCCATGAAGGTAACGTGTGGCATCACACTGTCTCAAGTAAATAATATGAGGTTTTATCTCATATCTGAAGAAACCACCATTACCACTTTCTAAAACCCAGCTTAGGAGTTTAAAAAAATCCATAGCTTCCTTGTCACCTGTTGTTGCTTGGTTTTTTTACTACCAGTGAAAGCATGTGTGCCTCATTTCAATTTCAAGTCTCAATTTCAATTCAATTTCAATTTCAAATGTCAAATTTGAAATGTGACATTTGGGAATCCTCATGACTATGAAGTGGACATGATACTTGGGCCATAGGTATCAACTCAAAAGAAACATCACAGTCTTCTGTGGTGCTTTATTGGGTAACTCCATTGTTAAAGTTGTTCCAGTGTAGGGAAAGAGACAATTATCAATAGACACCACTGAGGTGTCTAATGCACTCATGGCTTGAGTGCATTAGATCTCTTGTCAATTCTACCATCCTCATGAAAACATTTTTTTTAAAGGAGAAAACATAAAATTTCAATACAAACCCACACAATTTAAACTTAACATTTTTTACATTTTATGATTTCACATAATTTCCATTGACTCATAAAACAATCACACAAAGACTCAGTAATGTCTAATGATGTGAAATTTCTGTTGAAGCTTGATATATGCTTGCAAAAATCACCACAGAGGTTAACAGAGAGGCAAGCTGTCTTCAGTCAGCTAAATTTGACACTTCTTGCCACAGAGAGAAATCTGTAAAGCAAATGGAAGATTCTTTACCAAAAATAAAAAGTGTCTATCAGTAAGAATGAGTTCTAGTCTATTTATTCCAAAAGTAGTATGATTAAACTTTATTTATATGGTCATTTGAGATGTCCAGTTTTTAAGCATCAACTCAAACACAATGATTTCCCAATTTTGTTTCCCAGTTGTGTCTACCAACAAAGCAAAGCTACATTTCACTACAAGAAAAACATATTATTTTTTATTCCTAACCATTCAAATTCACATGTGTTCTTTGTCCTGCTTCATGTCTAGATGCCTTAAACTTTAAGAGCTTTTTGGACACTGCCCCTCATTCTTTTGAGAAACAGAAAAATTATCAGTGCAAAGGAGCTCTGAGCAATCTGATCTAGTTGAAGATGCCCTGCTCATTGCTAGGGATGTTGGATTAGATGAGCTATAAATTTTCCTTCCAGTGCAAACCATTCTAGGATTCTATGAATCAAACGGATTTCAGTAGTTTTGATTGAGAACTCAACCAAAAGAAGGTAAAGAGAAACTGTGTGATAGATGGAGGACTGTTGAAAAGTATGAAGTACTAAATCTAAACAAGTAGAACTCCTGCACATTCAGTAATGGGAAAATAACAAGGGTCAAATTCATTACATGATATAGGTACAGAGATCTAGGTGACCTCACATGATCAGTCCAATTATATATGAAAGTATTAATAAACTGTAATATATTCTCTCACAAGATTCATTATAAACAGATGTAGGTTGTGATGGTGGCAAACTTAATTATGTTATAGACTATTTTAATTTACAGATTACCGCAGAAAAATAAGGCTTTACATAATTATCTACATTTACCTGATAAATGTTAATTATAATTATAATAATTACAGTAAAATCTGTATTAGATACTTGATAGCTACACTTTCATATTGCATTGTGAAATCAGTTATTCTTCACAGTAACAGTTTTAGTCTTCTCAGAAATTAAAATTGTGTGTTAGTATTGAATTTTATATTTAGTCCTTGTTTATTTTGATTGTTTAGTAAAAATGAAAGATTTCTTTTACTTTCACTTATAAAATCATGCAATAGCTACTCTTAATATTGTACAGTTATAAATACTGTTCAATTGTGAAAATATTTCACAAAGGGCAAACATTTCACAAAGGGATGGATCTTCACTGATTTTGTGTGTCCAAACTAGCCATCAGTATCATCCCATTTTACACCAACTATTTTAGGCAGATGGGATGAATTGAGCTCTGAGGGTATTTATCATTTTCACTATGGAGATATCCATAGCGATATCTTAGATCAGGTATGAGGTGAGCAAAAGGGACAGCAGACTGATGCAAAAGGTGAACAACAGTATGGAGACAAAGTGTAGGAAGAATTTTTACAGAGAAGTTTGAAAGTGGAAGAGGTAAGAACATTGCATTTCTACATATATGAACATCTGCATGTTGGGAAAAAAAAAGGCAATTTCAGAGATGCACAAACCCAAAGAATCCTGCCTGAAAAAAACCCTATGATCTTAAATCATCTCTAAGTTCTTTACCACCAGGTCCAAAAATGCTAGCACCCAGAGAAATACTAGAGTGTTACAACTCCCAGACCCAATTGCTTGGCATTTTCATCCCCAGTGAGTGCTGCTGCATTGCTTTATTATTTCCATAGAAATCTGCACATAATCATGCTTACATTTCTCAATACCAGTATTTCTGCTGACTTAATAGTTAAGCTTGTGCTAAAGTGTTATAGAGTGTATCCATTTAAAAGAATCTTTATTCCTATAAGACATTCTTTGCTACTTTAACTTCCTGAGTTGTAAAGTCAAAGAATGTTTATAACTTGATATAAATGCTTGAGAAAACAGTTTTCACTCTGTGCTGATCATTCTGGTGTATTGACTGATAAGTCCTTAACTCAACTTTAAGCACATATTCTGCTTCAGCATATGACTCCTATACTGGTATTTTTTAATCTGTGGAAATAGCAAAGGCAATTAATTACAAAGCAACTCCTTGCTTATGTACTGAACATATATAATTAGAAAAAGTAATTACAATAGAACAGAACCATAATAAAAATATAATTTAATATTACTTTATTTCGCTGAGAAAGATGATATAGTAGTAGACTATAATGTATCTTTTATGAGAAAAAACTAGCACCAATACATCTCAAACTTATTTCATATGAGGATGTCAAAGTGTATCATGAACAATTAATTAAATTTTACAGCAAGTCTCAAAGGTGCATTTGGCAGAGTAAAATAATTAATCCTTCTGTTCTTTTCTGTCAGGTCCATTAGGATTTGATTTTGAGTTTAACTGTCCTTGTTATTGTCTGCTATTGCAAACAAATGCATAGCTCTTCAACTTTCCACCTGCCAGATGTGAGGAAGGGATTTGCCCTAATAAACCACCACATATGTTATACATCACAAGCTTTTCCATAGAGAAATACATACAAAGTAAAGAAGGTTTTGCTCCATAGCCTGTTTATTTTTTCTTATATATTTGTGTGACAGACTGGAATGTATTGATGTAATTACAGAACACATTTATAACAGCATTATTGAACTACATGGATCCTAAGCAAAATTTCTTTCCTTTTTTTTCCAATTGAATTGAAGTTATAGTCAGAAATATCCCAATTTGGAAAAATTGCTTCAAAATTTCAGCAGTCCTCAGCTTATTTTCCTCTCACCATCAAAACTTCAAATAATTAATCTAGTTACTAATTAAGACACAAGAGAGGTAGTGAATTACAGGAGATCAGGGCTGTGTGCATCATAGAAAATACAGTTTGGGCAGCAACATGGAAACCATTTCTTGTAAGTGACATTTCATTACATGAAATGCTCACTTTCTATCTTTTGTTTCAAGGCAAAGAGAGACATTTCTTAATAACTTCTACAGAATTAGCAAGCTTTATAGAAAATGTTAATGTATTAATATTTTTGTCAAAAATAATTTTCAGTTGAATAATATGTTTGATATAAATATTTCTGTCCAAAAATATATCTGATGTTTCACATGCAGAAGTATGCATAGATAACTGATTAAGTATCCAGAAAATGAGCTCAAAATTGTATTGCATGGATCTTGGTGTTTGTAAAACTAGCTACACTTCTGGTTGGATTCTGGAAATAGATCTGTACAGTTCTACAGCTCACATTTCAGTATTGCTGAAAACACAAAATTTATAAATGGATGGGGAGAAAAGGAGCTACTCCTGAACACTCTATTTTGTCTAATCCTTTCAGAAGAGGGAATGCAATTAAGAAAACTAATACATGTGTTTGATAAGAACTTTGCTTTTACTTCATTCTGTTAAGACCAAAAAGATTCTTTCATAATATCCCCCAGTAAATACTTCCAATATTTTGAAGCACCACTCATCTACCAAATTTCAATTGCTCTACAAATGTTTATTACAATAAAGACACCAATGTAACTATCTCATAAATGTTATTTTTGAGATGACTGCCATAGATCATAAATGAATCATAAAAAATATCAGCATCCTGAAAGCTAAATTTTACATTTGCAAGGTAAATGGTGAATAACTCAAAGCAGTATTTGACAATCTACTTTCTTCATACCTTTTCTAAATAACTTTAAGTATCACTTTCCTGAAGGTGAAAAAAGTCAAGCAAAGCAAAACACTTAAAAAATACAATTTTCCCAACATAAATGAGAACTATTTTGTTTAAATGCAAAAAAAAAAAATAAATAGGGTATTTATGATGCTCAGGGAAATCACAAATATTCTTTGACAGAACACACATTCTCCCTCCAATGAAACAAGTAGTTGCCACCATAGGTAATACTTCAAGAGCTTGTAGCTTGGTCTCATGGCTCAGGCTCAAGGACCAGGCTTTCCTTCTCTCCTGCTTCCCCTAGCATCCCAATTTTCCACCTTCACATTTTCATCGCCAAAATGCCAGAGTAAAACACCACTCCCTTGCAACCTTAGCAAGTGCCCTCTCTCTTGCCAGCCATGTAGATAGCAACAGATCTCCTGAAAACACCTGTACAAAGGCATCCACTTGAGCTGCACTCAGAGTTACTCAGATTGGTAACTGGGTGAAAAACCTCCCCTCACATTTCACAGAAGTTCATGCAGCTGGCATGAGGATTAATTCATGTCGCACCAGCTCACAGAGTTAATGGCATTTATACCACAGTCTGGGAACTTCTTAAAAAAGAAAACCAAAACCAAAACCTTCACACAAAAGAACCCACCAAAAAAGCCCAACAGAAAAAGCCCAAACACATTGGTTTTAGTCCATCTTAATTTAGTCATAGCATGGACATAATACTAATGGCTTTGAGCATTTTATAGTCTGACAGTCGGACCAGCTCAAATGGAGCATGGATAACGTGGCCACTGGTGCTGAGTTGTATGCATAGTCTTGCCACCCCTCATCCCCCCCAGCTTCATTTTGCTCAGCTTCAAGTACCCAACTAAAAAAAATATAAATTATGAGCCTTTTGGGGAAATGCCTGTCTTACCTGACAAAAATAGATGTCTTGGGATCTGAGAGTTATATGCAGTTTCAAAAGGCTTCTTCATGCTTTCTTTTCTGAAGTTGCAATAGTTACAGGGGTTTATTAATTTGCTTAACTAATCCTAAATTTTAAAATATACTGATTTTCAGTGGAAAGATATAGCTTCCCTTACAGTCTCTGTTTATTTAGTTAGAAAACATTTCATTATATGCTTAAAAGAAAATGAGAGGTAAGCATACCTATAGTGTATATCTACTGTTTGTCCTCATAGCCTCATGTTTAAATATTAATTTTATAGTCTTAAATCCATTTGCTCCAAAGTTTCCCTTGTTGCATTCTTTATTTCCCATTGAACTGAAGTGGGTAAACTAAATATTTTCCAAATAAAAAATTAATAATTGAATTTACCTTCAGCTCCTGCTGAAGCCAGCTCTGTGCTTCCTGGCTATTCTACACTTGTAGTTAACTTTCATATGCATACTAACAAGGTCTGGCAAGGCATGAACGACTCCCAGTGAATGCAGTTGTGCAGAGCCATTGTTGTTCAGTCAATAATGAGGGCAAGAGAGCAGGAAGTAGAAGAAAAAGGTTAGGGCAATGGGAGACGTTTTCCCAGTAACTAAATTTACAATAACTTTTAAAAAGCAGAAGATGAAATGGAGAGCAGCAGAGGCGCTTTTTTTTTTGCCAGAAGTCCTCTGACTCTCTCTGTTGAATCACATTGAGCATAACTGCTGCCCTTTAACTCCTCACATTGAGCCCTAGTAGGACTGAGGTGACTCATTCCCATCACAACTGCTTTATACAGCAACTGTATCACAAAATAAATTTCCCCATGCAGAGCTTCGACCTTCAAAGTCTGTTCCAGCTATTAGAAAGCACTATCTCCTTTTATGCTGTCTGATATATAAGTGACTGAAGATTTTTTTAAAGGAGTTTGTCTGCTGTCCTGCAACACATATCTATTAATCTACCTGTTTTACAATCTTATCCCTATACCTGAGCATCCACTCAGTGACTGTTCTTACAACTTTATGTATAGATTCAAGATAATGCCTACCCATAATTCTCCTAGAGACACACAGAGCATGGCGTGAAATTGAACCTGATTAGCAGAAATTTGTCAGTTAAGGAAAAAATTATCTCAGGATTGTTCGTTAATAACAATAGAAGAAAGGTTTTAATTCCAGTAGAAATATTATTATCATAAAGGTATAAACATTTATTCAGAGCTGTGCAAAAAAAATGGAATATTATTTGTTGTACCAGTATAAGACTAAAAACCTGCAAGTTTTTAGTTACCACCATGGGCAATACTTTAACAGCTTGTAGCTTGGTCTCATGGATCAGGCTCAAGGATCAGAATTTAACCACAGTGCTAAAATTCTGATAGCATGTGGCATCTCTACAAAGAAAGAGAATTTCATCCAACAATTTAAATAATATTAAATTTTTTTGTTTGGGAGGGCAAACTATGATATAATAGAATTGAATGTGCCTAGTTTTAAATTTAAATAGTGTCTTCCTGCAAGAGAGAAAACACTGATTTATATTTTGAGCTATTCTGCTGTCAAGGATATAAATATAACTAAAATAATCAAATAAATTGTTTTGATGAAATGTTCAACTGACTGTGCCCACTGCCAGCATTTATCACAATAACACCTAGTCCAACAACAACTTATGCTTTAAAAAGGCAGTGTTGGTGGCCTCATCCCTGCACATCAGGCTCAACCCTGAGGACATGGGCATGGCTTTTGGGAGATGGAGCCTGGCCCTGATGTGGCACCACTGGGGCAGGGACTGATGGCCCTGGGGGATTAAAGGGGCCCTGGTGGAGGGCTGGGCCAGGTCTGAGCATGGTGGGTGGAGAACAGGGAAGGTTGGCAGGGACAGCAAGGATTAGCAGTACCCTCAGGATCCTGATAATCCACACCTCAGTGCTGGACACTATTTTCTGTGCAAAATTGCCACCAGATATTGCAGCTCTTCCTTCTGGCCTTTGGTACTATGGACAGCACCTATAACAGCTCAAATGGGGAGGAATTCTCCACAGGAAACAAATGCCTGTGACTGTATGTTCAGACCTATTTTTGATTTATTTAGTACCAACATACTTGGTATGGTTAGGAATTTTTTAAAATTAAAGTTAAAAAACACAAAGCAACCTTTGACAGGACAAATCCAGATTCAGTCAAAAATTTCTCAGTTCTCACCCCCTCCAGTCCTCACACCTTTTACAAAAGAAGATACTGAAAAAGCAGGTAGTACAACCATTTTCCACATAATTCTGTATCATGAGGAGAAGGAAGAGTTCTTCTTTTTCAATTCACACAATCACAATACCAATTTTTTCCCCCACTTAGCTGTCATAATGCATGTAGTGAAAAAAATAAGATTATACAAAAATCTTAACCATTTCACTATTTTGTTTTTGGGCATACGACTGTAGTGTTTAATTTATCTCATTTATAAAGTGGATTCATTTTCAGTTGAACATTTCTGCCTCCTCTTCCACAATTTCTTTTCTAACTTTCTAACTCCAGAGTTTTCATGCAATTTAAATGAGAGACTCAAGGATGGATTTCTTGATTAGCTTATGCAAAAGCTGCATGCAGAGTTCTGCATCACTCATTGCTAGTTGAGGGATGGAACAGAAACAAATAAATATGCACCTTTCTCTAAAGCTAAAAATAAAATATATCTTTTTGCAGTTGATTTGGCCAGTCTCATTTAGAATTATAGGGCTTCCCTCCCTCCCCAGCAGTTTTTGGGTATTTGCTTACCCTGGATTGCCTGCCTTGCCTGTACACTGCAGTGATAATGTTCCATGGGCCAGTTTTAGGACACCTAATCAAACATCTTAGGTTAAAAAGCATTTAGAGAGATTATACTCCTACAAAACCTTCAGAAATGGTTATTAGAATGATGTGTGGGCTTAAACTCACCTGTAAAAGGACCCAATGACCTCTTGAACATTATGAGTGGTTTTGCACCTAATTTGGGCACCGCCACTGATCCTTTGACAAAGATACACTACATTTTCACCACTATACTAAAATATCAAGACCCTCACAAGTATAAACTAAGTAGGCTAAATCACAGAAAGTGTTTTTAAAAAAAATGTAAATACATTGTCATCTTCTGGCTTATGTATCAGTTATATGTGGTGTGTTTTCCCATCACTGCCTGACTGTAATCAAATTGGCAATGTCATAAGCCTGGACTGATTTGAAGCAAAAAAACCCCCACATTTCTCCCAGCAGAAGTAGCTCTCCTTAATGACAAATGATAAATTTTTCCATCAGATTCTAAACTGACTTTTCCAAAACTACCTAAATTTTATTAATACTAAGTATTTTCTTGTTATGAAGGAATGATAAAAATTCCTGTCCATCCATGTTCCCCTTTACATTTCTAGTGCAGACTTAAATGGAAACACACATCTACTGCTCAAGTAATCACTTTGAAAAAACATGTTCTCATAAATCATTCTAAAAATGATTTTTCTTCTACTAAGAGATTATACAAATAGCAAATCTGTATTTTGTGACAGCAGTTCCTGAAAAATACTAACTTTAATCAAGCTAGTATAGTCTAAACTGCACAAAATACACTGGCCTTTTATTTCAAAAGTGTCAATGACTACAAAAATTCACATTAATTTATGGTATTTGAAAATGGAGTCCCTTGACACTGTCAAGAACAACCACCATAGAACTACATTCATTTGACTGAAGGGATTAAGAAAATGCAGCTGGTAACCGAATGAACCTCCTTTAAAATTATCCTCTTGGAATTTGTAGATCTAGCCACCCAAAAAGCCCTAACTTGCAGACATCACATGTATCTGCTGCTCAGCCTATGATAGCAAAATGAAAATTATTAAGAGAGACATGGTGATAGTTTTGTAGGAAGGAACAAGGCATGAATCTCACAAAAAAGTCTCTGTCATGCTTGAATTGTTGTAAGAATAGATGTTACAAAGCAAGCTCTCCTTCTGTCTTATTTCTCACCCTTTTCTTTTTCACTGAAATCCTCCATCTTCACCACTCTTCTCCCCGGTGTTACCACTCTGAAACACCCATCACTGAGCTATAGGATGACCTGGCTGCAAGAAGAGCTGGTAAATATAAAGAGGCACAAAGAGAATTGAAGAGCAGCTGCTTTTGCTGTAGCAAATCCCTCATAAAACATATTATAATATACTTTTCTTATCTTTAAAAATGGGCCAGCTTTCATTTCAAAACAGATCTCAAAAACTTCAGAATCAAGACACAATTGTCTAAGATTTACTTGAGTTTCTGGAGGCAGAAAAACTGGACATGTTAAAGAAATCAAAGTGATGAAAAGTAGCTCTGAGAGATTTTGTTTTCTCTCTTGAATAAACAGACAAAATGAGCTCATTTTTCTGAGTCCAATTTCCTTAAATTCCATTGGTCAAAAATCTCACTTTCTTAAAACTGTGCATAAAGTAATCTGTTACATATTTTTACTTATGGAAACAAAGAACACACAAGCCAGTAGTTTGCATCAGCTAAGGACCCAATCCCACATTCTCTCATTCTGTTAACCAGAAAATAATTCTATTATGTAGAAATAAAACCCTTTTTACTACAGAAACACAAGGAAAAAAATAAAAAAGAAATTCAGTGAGCTTAGAAAATGCAACCAAGCATTCCCTAACAACAAACTTGAAGCACCCCTCAAAACTCAAACAACAAAAGTTTAAGTTAAATGCTCATGCAAGAAGACCTCAAGAATGTTATGAAGTTTAACAAATCCTGTCAAATCAAAATTTAAATAAGTTCCTTAAGGGAAGTAAGAGCACTGTGCATTTTGTACTTTTCTAGAGAACTGGAATGGGTTTAAGTTTTGATATAAGAGCTGATCCCAAGCAAAGTTTGGAGTCAAATGCTGCAAATGCCCTGTACCACCACATAATTCTCCAGCTCTGGTACAATACTCTTCTAGAAAATCCACTCCACATAATTCTCCAGCTCTGGTACAATACACTTCTAGAAAATCCACTCTCCACAGAGGGTACTGCAATTGCTGGCACATCCTCACTTTCCAGGGAGCAGTAGAGGACTGTCTGCAGTGTTTACTAACACCTCTCATGCCTGTCATACAAGAAAACCAAGAAAACATGGAAATCTTTTAATTTTGACTGACTTTTAAGCTACATCAACAAATTATTGTGGCATATCAGTTTCATGAGGACCAAAAATGAGATTCAGCGACACTGTAGAGACACTAAGGCATCTACCTTCTCCAAGTGAACTGGGTTCATTTTTAGAGATGGAACTGTTTCTCCTATTTCTTAGGAAAAGTAAATTCAGCCTTGTGTCTCTCATCCATCTGCCTCTTTTACTGTTGAGCCCTAAATTACTGTCACTTTTACAGTGCATAAATCTAAGGCAAACAGAAGGGCTTGGGCTTTCTCTCTATCATGGAAACACAGGAATATTACACCTTTGCATTTGAGATCTCTGAGAGTATTTCTACACAGACACTTCAAATATAAATGACAAAAGACAAATTGCTAAAACTGTGCCTAAAATGAACTTTACTTCCAGATTAATAGCAATGCTAACTCTCCCTAACTCTGACTTTTTAGGATCAGATCTAGCACAAACAAAACTATTGTCATTTCTACTGAGCTGGCACATGAGATACCCACATGAAGGTGTCTTGTGTCACTGTGCACATCCCTGGCTGGATGGTCTGATTTATAGTTTCATATGCAGTTTTCCATGGTTTGGCACCTGACATGCTACAGCATCCAAATGATTGACTCAGATTTACAGAATCTCAAGATAAGGTATTATAATAGTGCTCAAATGCATTTAAAAGTAAAGCAACCTTAGGTAGCTTTGCATGAAAATCCCTATGGGGCAAGTGGATACATCAAATCCCTAGTAGATTTAATTAATTCCCAAATTTTTAAGTGTGTCTTTTATCTTCTTATCCAGCCAGAATTTTATCTCTGCTGCCAAATCCCGGCAGCTGCATTCCTGCAGTTTCATAGCTCTCTTTGGTGTTTTGACAGCCTTGTCGAGTCTGTTCTCACAGACAAGGATGTTTCCAGCCACAGTGGGAGCTGGCAGCTACCTCAGCTGAGGCACTTCAAACCAGTATGTGTTGTAAGGAGGGTCCTGAGCTGCACCTTTCACAGTCAAGTGTATTAAACTGTAAGTAATGACGAGTGAGTATAATACTCCCAGTTCAGAACTGCTCCAGCTAAAGCCTGAACACATGATCTTCCACATTTTTACTGTTACAGGGATAGTAATCCCAGGTGGGGAAGGGATGAAGAGCTACCCAGACAGAGATAACCATCTAGTCTGATGCAAGACCAGAGCCCATAGCTCAAAGCCTTACTGTCATGCCTAAAGAGGGGATGGTCCTGATTCACTAGGTTACTGTGAATTTTACAGCCATGTTTCTGTAACTGGCATATGTTTCTCAGGTTTCTAAAAGTCAAATGTTATATGCTGCAGAAACTTGGGAAGATTTACTTGACATATGTACAGTCATTTGCTTAAGGACCTTAAAAGTATTTAAAAATATTGCAAGTCTCTAGGGTGTGGACTCTTAAACATAAGGGACCCCATTAAAGTATTTGGTATGGGAAAAATAAATAGAAATTCAGATCTGGTTTATCTCCTTTGTTTGTTTGGGGTGAAAAATGTGATGTTTGAGATTCTCTTTGCAATAAATGAAATAATGCTTGCCTAAAACTACTGAGAAAGGGAGGTGCATGATTTTCAATATTTTCTTGGTGGAACACATCCGTTTTCTCAACCTTTCATTTTGCACATTACAAGAAATAATAACAAAAATATTCTTCCATATCTTGAATTTTTTATCATCTTATTTTAAAGAAAACCCACAGCACTTTAGTAAATTCTTATGTATATTCAATCTATGTGCATGCAGATTTCTTAATGACTGGTTTGTACTTGAGCAGTTTTCATGGAAGAATTGTAGCTATTGCTGAATTACCATGATTCATTGAATGCAGCTATAGCAGTGGCCAAATCCCTGAATTAGTCCTGCCTTCACTCATTGATAAAATACTAATCATCTTTTATGTTTCTTCAGAAAAATAAAAAGGAAAAAAGGAAAATACAGGGATGTTAATGAGCAAGAAAGACTAACAGAAGCATTAAGTGTTAATCAACCTGTATTTTTATCTAGGCACAGCAGGCTTAAGATTTTAATGCAAATTATTTGTTAACAAGACTTTAATACCACAATTGTACATGCTAATGTAAAGCCCATGAATATTTGTTCTAAGAAACACTCTTACAATTACTGTTGGCTTTCCATCATCATTGCTTTTTTAAAAATTTCAGGTAAAGGATTTTCTTCTAATGATTTCAGCCTGTATCTATGTTTTTTACAAGAATAAGTGCTTGTGTAGCTGAACACAGTGGTAAGTAGGGCAACAGTAAAGCCAATAGCAAGTTGAAAGATGTAAAGACAAAATAAATGATGCTTGTAGCTCTGAGTTGGGTCGTGTGAAGATAAAAGAGATATGTATATAAGAAAAATTTGGTATTTAGGGAGATGGGAGAGTAGAAATCCAAGGGATGACAGTTCTAGAACGAGGTGCTGAAAAGGAGGGGGCACAAAAGTGTGCGATAGAGGTTTGAGGAGGACAAAACTTTGCCAAGAGTCCACTGACTAAATCCTGATCTGGAGGTAGGGCCACAACATTCTCTGCCTTATTGTACTTCAGTTGCCATGAATATGACAGTTTTCATAATTGTTCTTGTCCTGGTGACAGACCACAATTGCAGCACAGTACAACTTCACAGAGGATCACAGCAAATATTAAAATGTGTTCCTTGATCCTTGAATATTGTCACCCTCCACCACGATGGCAGTGAGTGTACTGGATCAAATCACTACCCAGTCCAAAGCTCTGCATTCTGATGGACTCAAGGAGTATGAATTCAAGTTATGAACTTAAGTTATGGGTGAAGAGAATATATTTTTAACATTTTGTACTCAGAAGGAAGGAGTGGTAGTTTTTATTGGCTAAAGCATCTGTCCTGAAGATAAATGTTTCTTTTCCTACTTTCCCTTTTTTTCCTTTTTTGCACTAAACACAAACACACTCTTATACACTGCTTTTCATAATGGAAGAAACCCAAGCTGAAATGTCTGGATCAAATTCTTGTTTTAGCTTTGTGACCATACAGTTTCAATCTTTCCCTTTTTTTTCCCAACATCCTGTGTCTCAGATAAAGGCTCACTCAATAACTTTGAAACTGTGGAAAGATGTTTATGTGAAAGAGACCTAATATCATATATTCAGATAAGACTTCTCTTGAGGAATTAAAAGATCCAGGCTTCTAATAATAAAACATTAGCTTTTGTCTAATTGAGACATAGTTATGGAGTAATATAGGGCATTAAATCTGTTTAACAGACAAAAAGCACTGCAATAACAACTGTAAGATGTAACTGATTTTTCACTGATCGATCAGAGGTCATGTAATTCAATGGTCAGGTGAGCATATGACTCAATATGAGTTATGCAAGGTGAAGAACAATCCAATGGCACAATGAGAAACTGAACACAGAGAGGGTATGGCTGAGACATTGTTTTGACAATTAATTGCACGCCAATTGTTAAACAAACTGTTTGTTGCAGACAAAGAGCCACATCCATTAAGCAATTCACATCAGTTCAAAATATTATTCAAGGATCACATTTTTTTTTATTTTCCTTCTAGTATTACAGCTCTGAATTTATTTTTTTTTCAAGAAATTTGTCTTTTTTTCCTTTATATATTCTTCAAGATCCCTTTGATTTCTTCGTGGAATTAAGGGTGGAGTAAACATCCCTATTCTGTAATGAATCAACATCTTCCAAATTGAACATCAGCTAATTACAGGACTCTCATTTTTAGGACATATTATAGCTCCCAGCAATCACTTGGAGGAAAAAATAAGTAAACAGAAGATACTTGTTACTGAAGTTGTGTACAAGCTACAAACATTCTTTCTTATCAACTTTACATATTTTATTCTATTCTGCAGAAGAGTGAGTTTCTGATACAGATGCAGTTAATCATCAACTGCAACTACAGAACAGGAAAAAGGTCAGTGATTATGCCATTAGCCAAGACTTCCTCAAAAATTAAAAATCACTGACCTTAGTCCTTGTCCACATTTGCAGTACAATCACTGCAGCAGCAGGTTGACTGCAGCTGTGGTTAAGTCACTGTCAGCAGCAATAATTCCATTGTGTTAGACCAGATATAAAAGGGCAAGTATGGAAAGGGAAAATTAATAAAGGAGAAACTGAAAATATAAACACTAGCACTGATTTGCAATGAACATCATTATTTGAAGAGAAGTAGGGGTTTATTGTGCTGTAAATACAACAAAAAGCCTCCAGCTCACGTGGATCACTTGTTAATAGGACTATTGTGCCATTGTAAATTACTATGAAGTAACATTATCACATGCATCATCCAAGCCATTTTCTAACCATTCATCAACATTAACTGTCATTGTGAAAAGACAGTTTCCTGTGTTTAGAAGCTATGGTTATAAACATATACAAACCCCAGGAATTTCAGTCACATATCAGTTTAGTTCAGATGTTTATTATAGAGTATCCCCTTGTCTCTACACCATTGTTGGAACAGATATTATGCTGTAAAAGATGAACCAGAAATAAAACAATAGATTAGACTAAACCAAAGATGTGCAATAGCTTGAATTACTCAACATTACCACCAAAACATAAAACCAAAAAAACCCAACAAAACACCACCAAAATAAAACCCAGAAAACCAAAACAACCCACGATGTAGCTAGTTCTCTGTTTCAAATATTCCTGAAATTTACAAGCCAATTTCTTCTCAAATATTTGTAAGGAGATAGACATATGTATGACTGGGTTAAGGAAAAGGGAATTTACATAAATTATAACATTTTGCTTTTTTTTCTTTCTGAATTAGAAAAAGAAGTGTATGAACATTCAGTGACAGACATAGAAGCATTAGAAATGCCCTAACAGCATCAGACAGGTGGTCTGCTCTGCCCAGAGGAGTGAGAATAGGAGATGCTATTAATGAAATCTACATAAACCTGACCATGTCCCAAGGCCCTCAAAGAGGACACTACCCTTGGACCACTGGCCATTGGATTAAGGGCCTTGGAAGGCACATACTTTTCTAAACCTTATTTATATATTTATAGTTCTGGAGTTGGTGTAATCCATTTTTTTATCTGTGGCTATTGTACCTGTGACAACAAATTCCAGCATTTCCCCACTTGTTGCCTAAAATCCATACCTTTCAAAAATGTTTCAAGCCAATCTTGTACTTCCTTTAGCTAGTTCCAGTATAATAACATTGTGTGAGTAATGATTCTGCATTTATAGCATCTAATAATTTCAGGATTTTGCAAAAGCTCTTATTTCCCCAAACGGAGCCTGTTTTACTCTTGATAGTAATTGGCAAGTAATTAGTAGATGATCTCCCTGTCTTTGTCTCAGCCCATGAGTTTTTCACCCTATCTTGTACCCCTAATGAGGGGGAGTGATAGAGCAGCTGGGTAGGCACCTGAAAGATAGTCCAGGCCAATTCACCTCATATGTGTTCATATGCCTGGAAATAAACTGAGTTCCCTCTGGATACAAGCTGGAACTCCTTATCCAAACATTTTCCCATTGAAAGCATATACCTCTGACCATTACATTTTCCAGAGTTAAATGTTCAATAATTTCTGAAGAGACATTAGTGATATCACTCAGTGTTGTTTCCTGTGAACTATTAACAGTCTAACAGGAATTAGAGAAGACCTTTAAAAAGAGACAGATATTTCCCATATAGATTTCTTCAAGATACTTGCCAGAAATATCAACAACCTAGAAAATCTGACATATTAAAGACTTTAAAAGGGTACAGTTTTCCTATTCTTTGTCCCATGGATTTGATGAGATGAAAAGCTTTTTTATGTCTGTCCCACAGAATTGATTTTTTTGTATCACCTCTCATCACACATCCACTTCTTTTCCTTCTTTCAACCAAGAAAAATAAATTGAAGAAAAAAGATTAGGAAAAAAGAAAGAATAAATCACCTTATAAAATGCATTCTGTATTTTTAAATTCTCGACAAAACTTCAATTTTCATTTCTTAATTTGGGAAATAACATGTAATTACATTCTTCTTCCTATCACTCCCACACGCCCCAAATGCTAGTTATACTTTCTAATACTGTAAGTCTGAGGCTATGTATTCTGAACCTAAAGCAAAAATTATACACAGACCATGAAATAAATTTTATTATTACAGTAGGTATATGTTATTTTTATGTAAATGGAATTTATTTTCAGCTGAGAGAAATCTCTCATTTTCAGTATGTTACTGTTTGTGATCAGTGAAGGTAGCATTCTGCTGAGAAGGAATGCCAAGGGTCTTCATCAAAGGAACCTCAGGAAAGTATGAGGCCAATGCTACATTGTGTGGCAGTATTTTTAAACAAAATTGAATTTTACAGATGTAGACTCAGTCTAGGCTATAAAAGCATAATTTTAAGGTTAAGTTGTTAAACAATTTCAGAGTGTAGATGTTATAAAAGAGAAGGATACACAGTGAACCTGTATTTTCTATCAATTACTATTATCTCTTGACATTTAATTTTAAGGGAGTTATTTTGTAGGCTAATAGGAAACAATTTTCCCAGGAAAAATTGTGATAACTAAAACAGCTAGGATAGAGTAAGAAGAGACCAAGTGAAATTTACCTTGCATAATGAATGGACCTTGAATTAAGGAAAATAATACAACAATTAATTTATATGGGTAATTTCAGAAAGGAGCAACAAAAGGATTTTTGCAATTCTTTTAAATTTGTATGCATTCTGAGAAGTTTAGATAAAAATTTTTAGCATAAATTTGAAGAATGACTTCACCAAACTAGTTGTTATATTTTATTTTTAGTAATGGTGTTAAGTTTCTTAAATGTTGTCAGTGTAGGTTCTGGTTTCAGTATTATACAGAGTACAACACATTTTGATCAAACTTCTACTTGAAATTGCAAGGCAAATATCAAATACATTTTGAAAATGCCATCTCCTAAAAGATACTTTCATGAAACCACTCTTTGTGTTGGCTAGACTTGTAATCTAAGACAATTGATGTTCTAGAGAGCAGCTCTGCAGAGAACAGCTGGGGTGTACTGGTGGATGAAAAACTGAATATGAGTGGGCAATTTGTGCTCGCAGATCAAAAAGCTGATTGCACCCTGGGCTGCATCAAAAGAATTGTGGCCAGCAGGTCAAGGGATGAGAGACCAGATTCTCCCCTTCCACTCTGCTCTTGTGAGATCCCACCTGGGGCACTGTGTTCAGCTGTGGAGCCCCCAAAATATGAAGGACATGGACCTTATGAATCAAGCTCAGAAGAGAGCCATGAAGATTATCAGAGGGCCAGAGCACCTCTCCTTTGAAGACAAGGCTGAGAGAGCAGGAGTTAGGCTGCCTGTAGAGGAGAAGGCCACGAGGAGACCTCAGAGCAGCCCTACAGTGCTTAAGAGGGTGCACAAAAAAGATGGATAAGGACCTTTTACAAGAATACATAGTGACAGGACAAGAGGGAATGACTTTAAAATGAAAGATAGATTTAAATTAGATATTAGGAAGAAATTATTTACTACAAGGGTGTTGAGGCACTGAAACCTGTTTCCTAGAGGAGTTGTGGACTCCCCATCCATGGATGTATTTAAGATCAGGTTGGATGAGGCTTTGAGTAATCTCATCTAGAGGAAGGTGTCCCTGTCCATGGAAGGGGAGGTGGAACTAAATGAGTTCTGAAGGTCCCTTTCAATCCAAACCATTCTATGATTCTGTGATACTGGTGCTAGTAAAACAAACAGCTCCACAGAGGACCAGTTCCAGGCACTGGAGCAAAAGAATCTAGTTTGTAAAACTGTTAATTAATGGAGTTTTAATCTTAACCAGGTATTAGTCTTTCAGACAATTTCTGGACATCATCTTGAATTTGAAAAAGAGAAAACAGTCATAGATGTTCAGACATTGTCAGCATGCATGTAGATTTTTGTTCTGTGCTATCCAAGTTCAGCACCATTGAATGAACCTGTGTATTTAACACTAAAATTTTCCAGCATGAGTATAGCCATCGCAGATCAGAATTTTAACTTATTTAATAATTTTCATCCCTCTCAATGAGAATTAGGTCTCCCAGCCTCAGAGCTTTCAGAAGCATTTCAAAAGCTATTTTTTTAATAAAGGTTATACATAGCTCAGTGAAAATGCCAAAGTACTTTTTGTCTGGAAGATCAGACATAATAAATTAAAATAAGTGTCTATTTTTTTGGAAATAAAGCAACGCACTCCAACTGAGCATTTTGTTCACAGTTTTGACACCTTATCTTGCTGTATGAACAGAAATTCAAAACTCATCCACTGAAAGCTTTCTTACATCTGTCTCTGCAGCACCTCATTCTGCACATTTACAGAAACAGAATTCTACAAAATAAGGACTTTCACTTTGATCCAAATCAATAGCTGTGTTCCTTCTCTACTCTGCATTTAGTATAACATTCATATTGGTCCAAACCCAGGATCTCACTCTTCACTTCCGTCTTGGTTCTGGCCAGAGCAGGGTTAATTTTTGCAATAGCCAGGAGAGGTCACAATTAGGACTCAGGACATTCTAAGGGAGGAAAAAATCTTCATTTTGCCAAAGTCAGCTCTGTTCTTCGTTCATTGACAGCAATGGTGGTGAGTTGGCATATGACAAGGGTGCACTCCACACAAACTTCTGTCCCAGGGATTGTGTACACTCGACCTCATCTGGATCTACAGGCAACTCCTTTTTTGAATCCCTATAGATTACCCATAGCACAGCTAATTCTCTCAGGCAGTGGATACCTCTCCATGGAGTTTCACCTGCTTGGCACACTACTGGATCATCCTTGAGAGAATACCTTTCCCTCATGATTGAGAGGAGCCACCTCCAGAGGCTGAGGGTTTCAGTCCTCTTCCCAATCCCCTTGTCAATGCCCAAATTCCAGGACAGGGATCCCAGTTGCTTGGCTTCACTATCATCTGCTTTTAAATCATGGGCTGCAATATCCCATCAGAGCAGCCAGATCATTTGAACTGGTGACTGAAATCCTTTTGTATATCTTGCAGCTTACTGAGGGGTAGGGATCGAATAATTATATCTGGCCCTGCCTCTTCCTCCTGTTGTGAGGGTCCTGCTTCCTCATCATCCCTCACTGAGCAAACTGAATTGGTTTTGGAACTCTTTTTCTGTGTGGGGGTGACTGCTACCAACCATCACAGGTTGTTCCTCTAGTTCAGCTGCAGTTTGATTGACCATGGCACTTTCCCCCTGCTCCCCCTGAGGGTGCTCTCTAGTAATGAGCAGTGTCCAATAAATAGTAGTAAGGGCCATTACTGCATAACTTCCCACCTCTCTGGAACTGCCACAGAATTTTTCTTTCAAATATTCTGCTACTTAATCAGGGTGCTGTAGCCTTTCAGGGGTGAGCTTCCAAACCACTGGAGTAAAATAATCCTTCAAAAGCTGACCCATTTTCTCCCACCTTACATGCTGCTCGCAACTATCTGCCCTTGGGGGAGATCTCTGGACAACTTCCCTTGAAATCTCCATCTTGACTCCAAGCACTGAGGAGGCCTGGCAGATTTAGTAACAAGAACATGCTTTCCTTGCCATCCAAAGGGAATTCAAGAGACTCGAAAGCTGTTGCAACAGGTCTGAAGGAGGAAAAGCGGGGTTGGGGGAGAAAGCTGGGGAAAATCATCCTCTCCTGTTCTTCCCACTGGTTGGGTACAATTATCAATGGACCCTCAGAGGTAGCACCTGGGATAAAGCCAGGAGAGCAGCACTGAAGACACATCCCAAATGACCCTTCCTGCCCTTCCTTGGTGTTGTCACATTCTAAGCTGATATCACACAGTACAGCAACAGAAAGAAAGAAATCCTGAGCCCCCTCCCTGCTCTGAAAAAGAGAAATGGGATGGGCACATACAGGAATATCTGGAAACACATACAGGGTTAGGTACTACAACCATGTGAACAGACCAAACAACCCATGTCCAGTGCCTCTGGACTTAATATACTTAGAACAAATTTGTTCCCAACCTGCTCTGGTCAGATCTGTTGTTATTTCAACCCTTCAAGTCTCAGACAAGGCACCAAATTACTCTGTCATGATTTAGGAATTGTATTCCCCAATTCAGCATTCTCACTGAAACCTTGCACTGCTCATTCAATCATTTTCCTTCTCTCTCATTCCATATGGGTGGCTGAAGAGGAGAATTGGAGGCACAAAACTTAAAGACTACAGGCTAGACTTAGAACAAATTACTGGAAATAGCAATGAGATAAAAAAAAAAAATTAACAGTAACAGCTACATTGTCAATGACAAAGGGTGCAAGATAAGCAAAGGATTCACACATGGATGCATGGAACTGGCATCACCAGTGCTCCCTCTGGCATGCTCACTCCACCAGAAGGAGGGAACCCCTTCTCCCCAGGAGAGACTCCCTTTCCCCTGCTCCTGGCAATGCTGTGAGGGGGTACAGAAAAACCTCCAGGTCCTGGCCATGCCCCCTCCTAGCTACAGGAAAAATTAACCTTGTCCTGGCCAGAACCAAGATAAATTCTTAAAATTAACATTTTATTTATTTACACTGAAGTCTCTAGAAAGCTGGAAAATATTTAAAGAAATGGACTACTAACTATTAAATCTGCTTAAATATTTTTTAAAGGTACATACCAGCTCAATCCTAACAGCTCCAGAAGAAATAGTGCAGATCACCAAGGCAGGGTATGAGTTAGAAGTTTCTAAAAGCTGCAAAGTAGGTTGTTACACAAGAGACTAAAAATAGCTGTTATGATTTATCAGTTCCTGATTCCTTTGGGGCTGTTAGAATTTGGAACAGGAATAAGAGCCCTTTTGTAAAATCTTTCCTTTTGTGTTTGTCTGACAAACATGAGAAAAACTTCATTATTTTCTCAATTACCCATGAAGATTGTTATGTACTCGTTTCATAATTTGGAGCATAAGTCTGTAAACCACACATGCAAATGGGGAGTTTTCTAACAAAAAGGAGTATATATTTTGTTTTAATGTTACTTTAGGCAAAAAATCACATCTGTAATGCAAACTGGTAGACAATATGCAATTTAGAGCTATAGCAGAACATCAAGAATGACACCCTCCTTAAAGCATCTCATTACATCCAGATGCTGAAGAGCTGGAGAACACAATGCCTAATATCATGCAATCATCTCAGACAATGAAGATTGAAACCCTGAGCCTGCAATTCTTGAGGCAAAACTTTTATTTTCTGAAAAACTGCAAAGTTAAGCCATATGTTTCATTGACATTTTCTTCTGTAGCTCTATTGTATTTTGTTTTGCATAATATGTTAAATCAGATCTTTATGTCCTGTACTGCTATCCAGCTAGAGTTGTTTTGCTATGCCTAGCAGGTACTACACACAGCTGGGATGAGAGAAGGGCATTATTTCAGAGAAAAACTCGACATCATCCTTTGGATCCTTAAAATGAAGGAAGGAAAAAAATCTAGCACATCTTTATGTTGGACAGTGTGACAGACAAAGCAAAACTTGGGGCTATCAAAAAGCAAAGTAGAAAGGCCTGGTGTTTAAGAAAACTGAGATGTTGTTTGCTGCCTGCAGGGCATAAGGCAGATACCAGGGCATGGATGACAGCTTCTGTTTTCACTTCTGCTGGCAGAAGATGGATGACAAGTACTTTATGAAAGAAAGAAAGTAAAATTGCACTGATCAGAGATATGTGCACAGTATCTCCACACAGCTCCTTATAAATGTTTAACTGAGGCTGTGTGTCCGTAGCTGTTTCTCTCTGCAGCAGTACAAGTTGAAGCAGTTATTCTCCTGTCTCTGCTTTCTGCTTGCTTCCACATCTGTGCTGCTTGCTTGCTTTTGTAAATACAGCTATCTGTAGGGCCACTGAGTGAACTGGATCAGCAAATTGAACCAAGCTAAAATACTCATACTGAAGGTAAAATCCTGATGGGGGTTCGAGGAGGAATTGTCATTTGTGATCCTGTACAAAAACAGGAAAGATACAGAGCTCTGCTACAGGCAGGGTAACATGAAGGATAATATTGTAAAAAAAAAAAGACAAATAAAGTGTATGTATATCATGAGATGAAGGTAATAAAATTATGTTCTGCTGTATGGATCAAATTATAAACTTAATTTTTTCAGAAAATGTTGTTAGGATAATCTTTTTAAAGTCGTATAAGCATTTTCAGTTTTTTTCATTTCAAGGAATATGCATTCTCAGCATGATGCAGACCTTGCCTCTATTGAAGTAGTAGATTAAAAAAGATGATATTTTATAAAAGAGAATGTACTGATGAATCCCCCTTTTTTGGAGGTCATCCTATCCTCATTTTTCTTTTCAGAGAAAATGCTTTCAAAATGATAAGTAAAAATGCTTACCAGCTGGAAGGAGGAGTCTGACAGTGTGTATGTGTGTGTGCTATGAGGATTGTGCAGACATGCATTTGGACAGAAATACTCCTCTGCCCTGTACTACTGCCCTACTCAGTCCAGTTATTGGAGACTGACTCTAAAGAAAAGTTTCTTCCAAAAAGACCCTCAACCTTGAAATCTAATTTACATAATTACATAGTTTTATGTTATAAATAAAGACCAATGTCTTTATTTTTGGAAAATATCCTGAACTTGTGATGTTTGTCAAAGCTTTAATAGATCCAACTTTCCCTTTAATTCACAAAAATTACAAGTAACTTTCAAGTCTGTAATTATTATAAAGGATTTATCCTTACAAAATCTGGACAGATTTCAGATACAGGTACTCTTTAACAGAATGTGTGACCCTGAATTCTGCCAGTCAATGCTCAAAACTTAATGCTTTATAGAACCTTTAACAGCTGATTGTTTGGAAACCCTCACTAAAGCTGCAGCACAGCATTTTAGTTATAACCACCCAAGACCATGACAGAGAACACACAACACATTTTACCAAGTGTATTTCTCCATGACAGAATGCACTCATACAGAATCAATATTGCACTGCAGTTTGATTCCCTCAGTGCCCAGGCCTGAGCCACAAGATATCCACAAAGCACAAGAAATGTATGAACTGACCTTGCTTACATATACTGGGAAAAGAAAACCAATAACATGCTCAAGAGGCGGCAAAATCTTCTACAAAAAAACAATGCTTTCCCTATGGTAAAAATTACAACCATAAACATAAAGAAAATCAAAAGAAAATGGAATTCATTGTCTTATAGAGTTATTCCTCAAACACTCGATTTTATTTTCTAATTATTATATTTAAAATATTTTGTTGTCATTCAGTTTAAATGAATGATAGCCATATTCTTACAAACATTAAAATAAGGATTTTTTTCCCCTTAAAGTCATCAACTTTTTCATAGACAATAAAGTCAAGGTTTTCAGGGCAAATCTCTGTTGAATTTCTTCTTATAGGCTTGTCAGAGAGCTGCAAATATAAATAATTCTCAGGAACCGGTTTGCAAAGTTAGAGAAATTATTATAACCTGCAAATTTTTTTTAGCTATGAGAGTGGTGAGAGAGAATAATAAAAAAAAATTCCCACTATAAAATCAGCAGTTAAGCACTGCTGAAAGCAAACAGCAATTTAGGCATCACTATTAAGTAAGAGAAATTACACCCCACTTGTTGATTTCCAGGCTTCTTCTGATAGCAGAGGCACTTAGTGTTATCTCAATCAAGAGCAACAATAAAGCATGTCAGATGCAAAAAGAACTATTGAACAGCCAGATTGAGTCACAGCAATTTAGAACATGAAGGTGGCAGGAGGACAAGGAAATTTTCTGTTTGAGGCAGAAATTCCTTTTGAGGCTTTTTTGTGCACAGGACACCCCATCCCTTGTGACAGTAAGGTAAATGTTTCAGAGTTGCAGCCTGGATAAAAGTTACATGCCATTTTTGGGAAACAAGCCCACTGCAGCTTCAGCAGAACAATCAACTTGAGGATTCTGCAGACATGCATTTGGACAGAGATACTCCTCTGCCATGTACTCCTGCCCCACTCAGTCCAGTTATTGGAGACTGATTCTAAAGAAAAGTTTCTTCCAAAAAGACCCTCAACCTTGAAATCTAATTTACATAATTACATAGTTTTATGTTATAAATAATCAACAATCACCAAGCAACTTTAGCAGATCCCTTGAGTCACTGCAGCTTCAGCAGAGACTCCAGTGATTGTTCTGCTAAAGTCTCTGGCAACTGCTTAGGCAGAAAACTTTTAGTGAAACCAAACAGAAGAAAGTAAGGAAGGGCAGACAGAAGGAAGGAAAGACATATGGATTGAAGGGAGGATTAAGTACTTGCCATTTCCATTATCTAATTGTCTAAGCTTTATCTAGAGCCAGTCTATTACAGAATTGTGGCTGGCAACTTTGCAGAAAGAACTTTGCAGCTCTGGCATGGTCTGGTGAGAACAAAAATGTTTGCAGTGAGATTGTATTGACAACCTCACCCCAGCACAGCCAGCAGTGTAGAACAGTGCATCAATAGGATAGGCAAATCATCTCCTTGTCCTTGTACCCCAAACTGCTCTGGGGAGGGAATGAACCTCCTAAATCATTCATTTCTAATGCCTTGACAGGTACTGCTGAAGAACAGTCAGTGAGGTATTTATGATCTGTCCCATAAAGCACTGTTTAGTGTGTTTACTGATCCCTCCAGAAGGCACAGAATAAAAATGTGAGACCCAAACAAAGAAAATAATCAGAGTTGAACCTCACTTTTAGAGACTGATGTTGAAGAAAGCCTTGGACAACTGAAATGTAGCAGTACCATAAGTCTAAGTCTAAGGAGAGGGGAGAGGAAAGGTTTCATTCTCCCCCTGTCCCCAGTCATTTATTGTCATATTTCCTATCACATACTTATATATCTACCAGTGGAGTCATGTACCTTTACATAACAGTCCACAGAACAGTTATCTCAAAATAAGGAAAATATATGGATAATTTTTGCTCTCAGTTATTAGAGTTGTCAGGACAGTACATGCAGGAAAAGAGGCAAAAGCTAAAGAACACAGTAACTGATCTGAATAAACTTTTGTTCACAAATAATAAGAAGCACTATCCTTCACACAAATTACTAATGCTTTTCAAAGAAGAACACTCCTGACATAATTTTTTGTGAATTCAGGAGTGGTCCAAAACTGAGAAAAACTTAATTCAAATTTTGATTGAAATTTCAACATCATTATAATAGATTCACTTTGCAATTTTTTTTAAGCAGCAACTAATCTGCTTAACAGACAACTGAACTACTTTGCAGGTCTCTAAGTGACAAACACAACTCACAGTAACAGTAAAAATATTGTTGTAGCATATACACCAGTTAGAAGGAAAACAGAATTAGCTGGAGCCAAGGAAAACTGTAGATTTACAATTGAAGTAATCAGAAATGGCTTAACAGCAAACTGTAGATAGTACTTCATGAAGAAAATGATTTAAACTATTTCACACAGGCTTTTGCAGTAGGGAGAACACCTGGAGAAGCATAGTTTGATTAAGGATAACTAGGAAGGACTCTGGCAGGGAACTGTTATGCTTATCTAGCCTGTTGGAGTTCTTTGAAGATACTGCTGCTGTAAGAGATAAGGGGAATTCAGTGGATGTAATATACTCAGATTTTCAAAAGTATTTGACAAAGTTCCAAACTAGAGATTAGTGGCTGAGGTAAAGAATAAGGGTTAAAACAGGCTATTGGATAAAAAGAGTGGATGAGGTGCAAAGTATAGAGTATTGCTATAGAAGGAAACTCCTTAGAAATTGGAAAGGGGTTTGAGGTCGATCAGGTTAATAGGAATGTGCAGAAATCTAAAAATAAATTATTCATGTGACAGTGCCTTGTGAATTGAGTTGCCAAATGTCCACATCATATATGATTGCATGCAAAGTGATTAATAAAAAAAAAACACCATTAAAAGCATTACAGGAAATGAATCAAAATGAATTCAAGAATTCTCACAAGCAAGTGAAAAGAAGTTAAATTATTTAAACGGGACTGCTGACAACTAGATCAAATGCTAACCAGAAAAAAAAAAGAAAGAAAATAAAGGGGAAAACTGTATAGTCAAGAACATAGAGCATAATAAAAAAAGAGTTACTATCATAAAATCTTTTTCAAATGAATTAGCAAACAGCTGCAGAGACTGTTCCATTGCCATGTAGGGAAATAGGCAACAATTATGGATGCTCATGGTTCTTGCTAAATCAAGAAAAGGATAAAAAATGTAAAATTAAAAAATTAGAAACTTTAGTCAATAAAAACCTGAAGGAGCTGTTTTTATCACTGCTAAAGAAACAAAATCTCAAAGCAGATTTCATTCTTTTTTGCAGGTACACATTTATAAACTAAGATATTCAAGAGTAAGGAAACAAGTCAATAGCAGAATTAAAATTCTGGAAAAAAAAAGTTTCTATAAAGGGCTATTAATACAAAAAGTAGTTATTTGGGAAATTTGCTGTAACAAAAGGGTTACAAGTTTAAGGAACATCTAGTGTATCATTAATAATTAGCCCTGCTATGTGATTGCAAACCTACACTCAGCAGACATTGTGCTGATGCAACTCTTCTGCTGGGTTCAAGTGCCTTTAGATCATCACTAAAGTATCCAAAAATCCATTCAGTCATGTTGGATGTCCAACAACTCTTATCACGTAAACATTGGTATGCAAAAGAACAAAGTAGGCCAGATGATTAGAATTCTCAGGAATATTTCTGCTTTTCACTGTTTAGCCTCCATCCTTCTTCCCATATTTGCCAGGAATTTGCATCCTAAACTTTTAGAGAAGCTTTGCCTTGTCCATCCATCTTTCCCTAGAGACTCCAGTCCTAGGAGGTGTCTTTGCACAAATAATTGTCATTTCTCCAGATAAAATGCATCTAACCTCAGAACATTCAGTGTTACAGACCAGCCCAATGGATTTTGCACTATTAGATTTTTGATGAGAGAAATGTCATGATAACTCATCAGATTCCCCTTTGTCACCTCATAATTCATTCTATAACCATAAAATCCTAATTCATGCCAGGTCCTATCAGCTGCCTTCTGTCAATACAATGAATAAAATGGCCCAGGAAGATTGAGCATATGATCTTATTAATGCTCTATAAATCAAGGAATTTTAGACATACAAATACAGTAAAATAAACAAAAACAAAGCTATTTTTTCTTATTATCATCAGCAGATTCATATTGCATGTAGCTGACTTAATAGGGTTTAAATTTAATCTGCTCAATCTTTACTTCTATAATGAATGCAAATGTGGTCTCAAAAACCACAATGCAGAAAAAACTTTTATAATATACTACCCAGTGCATTCAGCTCTATTGGTACAGAGGTGTTTTATAACCCAATATAGGTATTTTAAATCAGAGCAAACCACTTCAAAAGGCACTCAGAAAATGTATGACATAAACAGCATTGTAAGGGTCCTTATTTCTTTCATTTAATAATTTTTGTATCCAGTTTATTCAGGTAGTAAAATCATTTTTATTACTTTTTAAACTGACAAAGAAAAGTTTTTACTGGTTATAAAGGTTGAGGAAAAAATATCACATCACAAACTTCTAGATATTTATTTTACACTTGCTGCTACTATAGATGCTGCAACTAGGATTTAATCCATTATATTCCTGCGGGATACAGGTTATAAATATAGCATGGCTGACTAACAAACCCACTTTTTAAAACCATTGATGGCAATGTATTTGGTAAAGAATATTTTTTTATCACAAAGTACTTTCCAATTTAAATACATATTTTCAATTCAAATACATATTAGGTGTGATTGTAGCATACCCATCATATCCTGATGAACTGGAACATGGTTTGGTGTGTTGGATTAGGCAATCATCTCATCAGAATTCTGAAATGCTGCAAAAAAACCTAATCAATACATAGTGTTTCAGAAGATATAACAACATCTTAAAAACACTTTCATTTGTTTGCAAATAATTTTTTGTTACTACGATGATATACAGTTTTGAGCTTTAGCTTTATGCAACAGCTCCTAGTCTACCATGATTTGATTTTCCATACTTTACCATGATTTGATTAGAGAAGGAAATCTATTCCTGAAGGATCAGAATGAAAGACAAAATAAAGAGACCAGTATTTCAAGGATAAAGGCTATTCTTGTGAGACATCTCCTAACTTAGAACAGCTGTAAGCTTTACTGGAGAGCATGGATATATTCTTGAATACATAAAAGAATTCCTTGGGAAATGGATTTACTAGTAAGGAGCTAAGGCTTAGAAATAATACAGTTAATCTTTTTTTAAATGCCTTGAAAGAATATAGCAAATATTCTGCTTAAAATATTGAAGGCGAAGCTTGAAGTCAACCATACTTTTGCTAGTCAGCCTCCACAATACCTCAGAGCAACCAGGGTATTGCAGATAACCTGCCTCCCAAAAGCTATAGAAAATATTACCAAATTCCTTTCATCTTGACAATAAAGGCTCAAGTGGCAAGAAAATATCTGTTCAGATAGAATACTATTGCCTTATTTTTAAAGTGTGTAATTTGCATCTGTGAGCCTTCTAGTTAAACTTTACAGATCTCTGTCTGAATATTGGAAATGCTGAATCTTCACTCAATGACTGTCTTAAACCTTTTAAAGGTGATGGCTCAGATGATAGGACATGAGTGATTATACTGGAAATAAATGTGTTTGATCTAAAGTGTACCAAATGTGTGCTGGTAAAGGTTTAATTAATAACTATTGCTCAAGTCAAAGCATTTTTTTTTATAACCAAATTTGTATGACATATATATGACCTGAGGCATGATTCCTTCAAATTGAAGCATAATATATACATACAGATAGAATATATTCTGCTCATTTATTTGTTGTTCGTCTTCCAAAACCAGATACATTTATATATATATATACACATATACACAAATCTGAAATTAATAAAATAGCATCTTTATCATAATTTTAGATTTTAAATGGCAATTTTCCTTCTAAGAAGAAGCAGACTAAATTTCCTTTCAATGGGATGGAGTAATTGGCTATATTTCTCTAATCTTTTAAAGTCTTGCTGGTCTCTTGACTTTTTTTTTTTTCTTAGCATTTCTGTTAACTGTGGAAACATCAGATTGTGCAATTAGATGCTTCACTAACAGTTTTTGTCTTACTGTTTGAAAAGAGAAGTAATTCCGGAAAACATAAAGTCAAACAGATGGGGTAAAGAAAGAGAATTAAGAGAATTAATAAGTAATACTTTGCAGCTATAACAACATCAGAGTGGGAGCTGATTGACAAACCTCAGCCAAAAGATTTTACAACAATTATTTAGTTCATGTAACGAACACTTTATGTAGAAACATTTTCAATAAGATTTTCACCCAATGAAAATAAATTATTGGATAATCTGGTTCATGATCAATTTTTTAATACAACAGAGGGGAAAGTGACTTTGCACCACCTCAGTAGTCTAGTGGATAGACTCATTTGGCAGCTTCAGAATGTCAGAATCTCAGTTAGAAACAGAAGGAAATTAGATTCTCTGTTACAAGTGAACATTTTGACTAACCTAGTTTGTATCTCCCAAAATACCTTCACCTCATGCTGGTGTAGAATAGCATTTTCAGGCTTCAAAATTTTTTGAGAAGATAGAAAATCTTTTACAACCTTCTCTGCTTGAAATTCCCTTGCTGAGATAACTACTTACATCTTGAGTTTTAAATCACAAAAATCTAGGACCATAGTAGATAACTTTCATATGAAAAATGTTGCCAAAAAAATCCACCTATAACAATTAGATAGTGGTCATTATCTGAACTACATAGTAGTTACAATATTTTAGAAACACATGATGGACCATATGAAAACAGAAGTGAATAATTTGGAACGATTTTTGGTAAATTCTTTTGTGCAAGGTGTTCACTTACACTCTTTGAAGTTTCTCTAGTTTTCTGAGACGTAAGGATGTTGATCTCAAACAGTGCTCCTATGTGCTGCATTTTTATTATACAGGCTGTCAAAGGCTAGGGACCTCAGGGCTGAGGCTGAAGAATGCATTAAATTTCATTCAGAACCACCACAGAATGCTGATGTAAGTCTACTGAAAGCCTGACATTTTTGTTAAGCTTTTCATCTTTAGGAAAGAAAGAAAAAAAAAAAGTGTAGGGGAAAAAAATCCTGACCAACTTTAATCTTGGTATTTTTTAAATAGCAAAAAATATTTACTTTCAAAGTGTGAAAATAAAAAATGTGGAAATGTTAAAAGTTTTTTGTTGCTACTGACTTCATTTTGAAGAAGTGTTTCTAATTAAGTAAGGAAAGAAGCTTGCCAGAAGGAAGTGTAAAGAAATAACAGAAAATGGATTTAGAATATAAAAATAAATCTATATTATTTTAATTACAGCAAAAGAAGCAGAAATACTGTGAAATTAAAAATATTTCAGTAGCGCTAACTTGTATTTTAGACAGGATTCGAGTCCTCAAATGGAGTTTCTGTCCATCATAGACAAACCAAGGCAAATATGAATTCAAGATAATTGACCAGGAAAGAAAAGCTTTTAAAGTTGATGGACTGATAAAAGAAGACACTCAAGTCTTTAGATGACAAGGAAGATCACTGACTTGAAATAACTTCTCATAAAAGCAGATCATCTGGGCGGTGGTATAAGATCATTTATGATAAGAAGTCAAAGGTAGAGTGCTGCCAGATATAAAGTACATATCTTCATATGCCTGAGGAGAAGCTATTGTATATCTGTCAGTTTTGAAAGCAAAATAAATCGTCCTGTACTTTTTGCTCATTTTTTCTACAATTCGGAACCAAAAAGAAATGTTCTTATATCTAAAAAGTGCATAGCTTCCAATACCAACAGCTCAATCCTAAACAAGACAGTATAAATCACTTTCCATCACATATTGTTTATATAAGATGCAATTTCTAATTCCAAGATATTGACACAAAAGTAATTTTTTTCTCTTAGAATATTTATTCACTAGTTAGAATTCTGCAAGCAGATAATTTATACCCTAAGGTTTCCTTGACTTCAAAATAATGTATTATCAAGAGACTGGAAATTGTTTTATATGTTCTTCTTGCTAATAATTTTATCAAAAAAATAGGAAGCTGATACAGAATTTCTGACCTTCAGGTAATAACTAAATTTCCTCATTTTTCTCTGAAGCTGTATTAAGAGTATGGAGTCACTGCTTAAATGTATAAACTTTGGAAATATCAAGAGTATATATATTATGGTTCTGAAGGTGTCGCTGGAAAACTCCTTTTTTCTAGGTAAAGTGATTCAGCTATTAGTCAAAGAAACTACCCCAGTATCCTACAATGGTAAGTACCTCAGAAGAATGGAAGAAACTAAGGAATGACCCTTTCCTCACCTGTCTTCCACTGTTCAATGGGACTGCCACTGCTACCTGATGGCTACTGGGTGGTATCAGAGAAGCAGCTGGAGACAGGAGAGCCTGGAAGATTTTTCCCAAACTTGATACTGTGGAAAACTGTTCTACATGGTCTATATAACATGCTAGTACTGCCTGCATCTACATTAAATTATGGCAGCACTGTTGATTTGAGGGCTCATCATAACTGATATGATTAGGAATGACAGAATGATGGGCATTTTTAGATATACTGGAATAAGCAAGCTCAATTCTGCCTCAGGTGTCTCCAGCCCTGAATGCCTCCACACAGGACAACTGCAATTTCTTTGGTTGCTTGTGTGCCTTTGCCATTTTAAATATATTTAGGGAAAACCTGTAAAATGGTTTGATATCTTGCTGAGCACCCTTTGCAGAAAAGAAAACAGTCACATAAAACTGCAACATATCAAGATTTCTCTTTTCATTGCATTACTAATTCTTTAATATGTGATAGGAAGTGATCTGAAATATATCTGAATAATGATTCATATTCCTTATAATCACAGAACCATAAAATTGTTTGGGTTGGATGGAACCTTAAAAATCATCTAGTTCCAACCCTCCTGTTGGACAGGGACACCTTCCTCTAGACCAGGTTTCTCAGAGCTCCATCCAATCTTATTTATAACCAAACAAGTTGGGGTTTTTTCCTGCTACCTAAGCAACAATAGAACAAATCATCTTCTATGATAAGGATTGTAAACTGTGGTATGTAAAAAAATAAATTAAAAAAAGACCCAAAAACAAAGCACAAATATTTCCCAGAGGCTTTTCGGTTATGTGGCTGAAAAATACTGCTATCCCCTACACCTCCTGCTTCTGTAAGTAATGGTATGTACAATAATAGTCACCTCTCAGCATAGATACAAGTGTGTTAAACTATTAACAAAGATAAAGACCAAGGTGCTTGCTTAGAACTAAATCCAAAACCAAAACCCATGAAGATATTGAGCTAGGGGCTTGAGTAATGAATAAGATTAATCAGAACTGTTTGTTTACATGAACATACTCAATAGAATTGGTATTGCAGCACCCTTGTGAAATTATTTGCATAACTTGAAGAATAAAATGTAATTTATTTAAAAAGGACAGAGAAAGCAAAGTGAAGCAGCACTCTATCAAAATAGTATTGCTGTTATTAACTGTTTGTTTTGGTTGATTTAATGTTCTTCAAAGTAACTGGTATGGGGCTGTGTTTTGGATTTGTGCTGAAAGCTTTGTTGATAACACAGGGGTATTATTGCTGAGCCAGGCTAGCACAGTGTAAAGGCCTTTTCTGCTCTTCACTCACCCCCACAGTGAGGAGACTGGGGGTGCACAGGGATTTGGGAGGAGACACAGCTGGACACTGACCCCAACTGACTAAAGGTACGTTCTGTAAAATACGGCATCATGCTCATCAAACTGGGGGAAGAAAAAGGAAGGAGTTCAGAGCGATGGCATTTGCCCTCCCAAGTCAGCACTGGGTGTGATGGAGCTCTGCTCTCCAGGAAATGGCTGAACATCTCATGAGAAGCAGTAAATGAATTCCTTTTGCTTTGCTTGTTGCACACAGCTTTTGCTTTACCTGTTAAACTGTCTTTATCTCAACCCACAAGTTTCCACACTTCAAATTCTCTCCCTCATCCCCATCAAGCAGGGGGTGGAGGGAGAGTGAGAGAGAGCTGTGTGGAGCTCAGCTGCCTGTCGCTGTTAACCCACAACAGTTATCCATATCTGACAAGCAAATGATCCTTGAAAAGATTATGAATCACTATTCAAATGCATAACAAAGGTTCAGAGAATATTGATACCAACTCTCACAGTCACCTACATAAGAAGTAAAAGAAGTGATATCACAGCAACCTTTATTCTCTTTGAAACGTGTTTCACCCTCCTGATACAATTTATTTCACCAATCTATGGTTTATGTGTTAATCTCCTAATTTAGGAACACTTTTGCCAAATTGAGAGAAATTGCAAGTCCATTTAGTTATGATCACAGAACTAAAATGACTTTGTAGCAAGTGCTCTGGTTTTGAATATATTTGCTATATGAAAGCAGAATAGGAGAGTAAAAGTCTTTAAGTATGTTTTGTGCTTAAAAATGGCATTTTCACAAGTCTAACAAGTAATTGTAAGTTAAATCAGCTATTTTTATGAACAGAAGAATGTGAATTTCAACTAAAATATTACATTATATATTTCAAAAATTTGTAACTAAGAAAATGTAATGTTTGCTTTGGCTTAGAGATGAGAAAAAAATCCAAATCAGACATTATAAATAATAAAAAGTAACATATAGTATATAAAGGCTGGAATTTTTTATCAGTGACTATGAAAGAAAAAAATTAGGGAAGGAGGAAGCCAAAAGATAAACTATCTCACTATTAACTTGTAAAGTATAAGAAAATATATTCTAATACTGATGAATGGCAAATCTGTTAACAAAAATGCAAAGCACATAGAAGTATATAATGAACATAGCTCATCAGTATTTGGAAAAAATGTGGTGATGAACACTTCACATGAAATAAGAATTATCTTCCACTTCATAAGTAATTTCATATGGCAGTTCATTTCCTTAATTTAGCAGTTTAAAAATTATGATTCAGATTTTTTTTACCCGAGCATTTTGAGAGAGCATTCTGTATCATTAATACAGATTCCCGATAAGACTTAGACCTTTGCAAAATACTTATTTAGCATGAGACTAGGCATTGAAATTAAAAATTAATGTAAAATAATAACACTGTAAACATTGGTTGAAACCAATTTTCAGAGCATTAGGGTTTTTCAAGTGTTACTTTAAGTCAGATTCAACTACACTATTAAATTCAACAGAAAGGCACTAGAAAATTTTAGAGGCACTCTCTATCTCCATCATTGTAGCTCCTTACCTTATGAAAGCTTTAAAACCATCTGAGAAGATTAAAATCTGTTTTAACGTTAAAAATTTGAAAATGTAAAATCCAAAATCTTGCATTTAGGATTAAAAAAAAATTATGTGTTGTCTTACATTCCACAGTCTATAAGCAGAAGTTTTCCATGAAAATGATACTCACATGGCTACAATACTGTAAAAAATATTTTCATTGGAAAAGCATTTTTGTATTTGTGTTAAGTAGCATCTGCCAATAATTAATCCAGAGAGATTTAAAAAATATTTGTGGCTATTGCTTACAGCAGAAGACGGGGTAACCACATGGCATAAACTGTGACCTGACATAACTTTGCAATCATGAGCTTGTAGTGACATGGCTGACTTCAAATATGGCATGCTACAAATACTGCTAGTGATTGAGGCAGCTGCTTGTCGTCCTTGTCAGCAGCCTAAGCTGGCACCTACTTGTCTTAACTTGAAACAGTCTTTGTGATATGGAGTCATTTTCTCCCTACTTTTCTGTCAGAACTTTAAAACTGATCAATTTTTACTCCATTGCTTTGTTATCCTCTATACTCACTGCTGCCACTACCCCAAACCTTTTGAGCCCACTGAAGGTCCAACCTCTTTTACTAACTGCTCAGACTCCTAGATTTTTCTCTAGTATCAGGACGAATTCATCCTTGTGCTACAAAGCAGTATGATCTGGGAATCGAAGTTATCTACATGTTTTGTAACTATGTGCCATGGTTTAGAAATGGCACTCCCCAGTTCAGTGCCTCCAGTAAGACTCTCCCAAAAAAGGAACAGTGCACTCTTCCCCCCTACTTTCCACTCTGGGGATGGAGTTGAGAAAAGATGGAAGTAATGGGTTGAGATAAGAACAATTTTGGTTGAGACAGCAATGAGATAAGAAAAGGAACAGTAACAGCAACAATAGTAATAAAAAAGTGCACAGAGAGAGGGTGATTTACATGCAAAATTCTCACCAGGCCTAGGAAAATGAAACAATGGCAGATGGACCCTATGCCCCACCTCCAGTTGCTCCCCCAACCAGAAACAGACTGCTACAATCCATGCCCACGAAGGTGAGGGCAATCCAGGTTCTTGTTAATACATTTCTTCAGGTGGGTTAGAGTGAAATGACACTGGATGAATGATGTTTGCAAACATATATGCATGTGGTTTTATTTTTAAACAATTTGGTTGCAATGGAAAGCAGATATGTAGCCATTTTGGTTGTTATTATTATCTATAGTTACATAGCACATGAAAGCATAAATATATTCCTTTAGAAAATGTACAGGGAAGAAAAAAGAAAGAAAGAAAGGAGTAGAAAGATACATAATCAGCACCCACGGATCTGTGACAAGGCTCTATTGTTGCAGCTGGGATGTCCATTGGTCAAAGTTTACTCCAACTTGATCCTTATGGGTGAAGAAGCCCACAGAACACAAAGTCAGATGGGTTTAAATATGCCCAGCATCAGTGGGAACACCCAGGAACCCCCCCAGGGCAAGGGAGCTTTCAGTCCTGTGGCCTTAGAAATGAGCCTGAGGGTTCTTTGGGGGTCTCTGAGGGTTTGTGATACCTTTTCAGCTGCTGGAGTGAGTAATGCCCAGTCAGACCATCCTCAGGGGAAGTGAAAGGAGTTTTACAACTAAGCAAGTTGTGTAAGGGAGGGCAATTGTCATGGTAAGAGGCACCATCTAGCCTTGCAGGATTTGCCTCTTACTGGCCTAGAAGTTGGTTTGTATCCTCCAGATGGAGACAGTTCATTACCTTTGTGATATGCAGGCCAGCTATTACACACCCAAAAACTCAACTCCTTCCTCAAGGGATGCAAACCTGGCCTCAGCAAAGCACTAGAGCATTTCTGAAGGATGTAAGAAATGATGCAATGTCCAGTTGTGTAAGATACGGGGGAAGAGTTCAGTCTGAGCCTAAAAAGTAACTATTTAACCATAGGACCAGTGACAATTTCATGTTTGAGTTCCTAGTGTGTACTCCTGGATCTGTTGTGGCTTGCCTTTGTTGGCCTGAGGAAGCTTGACAGAAACAATAAAATTGAAATATACCTAAATGGCAAGAGATCTCAGTTGTTTTGCACGAAATAAAAGTGAGAACTTGAAAAGCTGAGAGAAAATATTAATAATCTTAGTAATTCAAGCAGTTTTAAAAAATGTATTAATGGCAATAGGCAGTGCAAAAATAATATCAGCTCATTCCAGAATGAGGATTATATTAGTTCAGTCTCTGTCCTACCCTTATTATGACAGTAGCTCAAATTCTTGTTGAAAATTCAGCAACAGGACTAGCAGCAAGCAATCTGCTTTAGGTGTTACCATCTTCAAAATTCAGATCCAGTATGAAATGTGGAGTGGGAAGAGAACTGGATAAACAAACGTGTGGAGAAGAATACCATTAAATGTAATATGTACATTGCACCATGTTTAAAGACATAACACTTTAAGACAACTTGAACAATAAAAAAAACCCAAAACACTAAACCCATAGCATAAAGCTACAGGAGGTGGACAAACACTAATTATGGCTTAGAGATACTGCAACTGAAAGATCCCAGGCAAGATACTTCACACCTTTACCTCTAGTTCCTTTCTACTTCATATCTTCTTCATTTTTTGATCTTCTTGACAGGAACGGTCACATACCACAGCTTTGTATAACAAACAAAACAGAGATGCTTCAATTTATTCCCACTGCTCTCATTAGTCCTTTTGCTACAGCAAAACAAACAAAAAAACCACCCCACGTCTTGAATTCTGTCCAAACTGTCTGCTACCATGGAAATTGAAAATCATCTTGGTAAGAAAATGCTACATGATGTCTGCTAATATTTCAGTCAAAGTACAGTCTACAGTAGTGGAGATTTTGGAAGAACTTAATCCCATGACCTGAGAACTGTTCAGTACATCCTGTCAGATAATTAAGGCTCTCAATTGCTGCACACTGAAAAGCCAGAAGCTGAAAGAGTATGTCACTTTACAGGAAACATTCAGTACCTTTACACTGTTAAGTCTTGGAGCAATTTCTAAGAAACACCTCTTGTTTCCTTCTGGTAACATCACCTTCCATGTTAAGGACATGCAGTTCTTACTGTTGAAGACATAAAATAAAAGCTCAATCCAGTTTAGAAAATAGATTATTCTTGGCTGTGTTCAAGACAGAATACCTTTGGAAGGTCTGGAACAAGCTGTTGAATTAATTTAATGAGCCATAATGGGAATTAAATATTTCATTGTTTTTCAAAATGAAGACCCTTCTGATTATTCAGTGGGCTTTGTATTTGTATTTCAGACTAGACAAATTCAGTTTGCCTTCAATATCTCAGATGACCTTTTTTCTTTTTTTCTCCTTTACATTATATCAGTTTGTACAACAGGAAAAACAGAACAGACATCTGCTACATATTACTCAGGTAATGTAGGATACAGAATTATTGTGTCTGCATACAAAATGCTAAAAGCAGATATGAAGCACTAACAGTTCAGAAGAGTAAAAACTATGAAGTAATGGTAACGTGTCAGTTGCAGAAGGACTATAAAGTAGAAAATACATTTTTGCAGACATTTAACCGATTGTTTCAAAAGAAAGACAGTTTTACATGGGCATTAAATATATCATTTAATGTATTTTTGCCCCTAGTTTCACTGCATAAATACACATAAACCTGTATTTTAAAATGTTTACAGGTCTTCAGAGGAAGTACTTGCTCTTTCTTGCAGTCTTGGATGAAAAGGAAATCTAAATTCTGGACTTCTATTTACTATTATTCCCATTTTAAGGAAGATAAACTGAAAACATTTGCAATCTAATTTTTGAAAGCTGCAGGATTTGTCAAGTTTCCAGTACTTTACAACATCTCTCCTAGCTGCCAGTACAGGCAGATGTAAAACTTTCCTCATGTTAGTTCATTTACACTTTGAAACAGGCAGATGTCAGGGGAAAGCATGAGGGCAGAACTCATAATCTTGCTGACAGCAATGCTAGAATTGTTCCAAAAATTCAATATGAGCCTAATTCTGCTTCGATTAAAGTCAGTCAGATTTCATCTCTTGACTAGAACAAATGTAGAAATAGAGCTTAGAAACAGGCCATACCAACAGCTCTTGGGGAACACTGCCATTTTAGATTTTGAATACTCACATGACTACTCATTGGGAAATGAAGTAATTTTCTTTAGGTTCTACTAGATGCTGATAACACTTTATCACACACTGCTTTTCACAGATGATTATGTCCACTTATTCGCTGAAACCAAGTTTCACATTTCCTACCTAGAGTACTTCCACATGCCAGCATTTCATAGCACAGACAGAACCAGTCTAGTTCTGCCTTCCTCCCAATTCCCTCAATGTGGCAGCAATTCCCAGTTCCTCTACTTCCCTCCTTCAGCCAACTTTGATGCAAGGCAAAGAGGTTTCCTGAACAGTGTCAGTTTATAATTATGCCCAGGGTTTCTGATACTGTTTCAACCTAGGATTTTTAACCATGGGGGACCAACATATGTCAGAAGTAGACATGAAAAAGTAGGCATTTGGAAGACAGACTCCTATTCATTACTATATAAATGTAAAGCTTGATCTCTAGCTCCTCATGACACATGTTTGTAGATGTAAAAATGCCTTGACATGGAAGATATCTTGATATAGAAGGACCTTTAGGCTTCAGGTTTTTCTTTTCCTTTTTAAGTGGGCAAAGCCATTTTACTCCTGCTACTTACCAAGGTTTCTCCAGGAAACTTTCTTTCCTCAGAGTGAAATAAAATCTCTAATTAAGATCATGATACTTAATGCTTCTTCTCTCAACTGCTTCTAAGGGAACCATAAGAAAATCCTCTTCAAGAGGAAAATGCACTGTCATTACACCTTCAGAAATAACTTAGTATTTCCTTCTCTCTTACTCTCTCCAGTTTCACATTGGCAGCCAGCCTAAAACCACAATGGTCCTCAACCACCTCCTGCCAAGCGCAGTCTGTAGGCAAAACACTTAGCAACCTCCCTACATTACCAGCTAATTACACATACCAGGAGAAAAAACAATTTTTGCTAGTCAAATTGGAGTAATGGAAAAGTAAGTGTTGTCTTTTGCCTGTTTCGGTGAAGGGAAAGTTTCACACCTGAAACTTGTCTCCTCTCTTCATCTGAAAATATCTCTAAGACTTCTTTATATTCCAATTACCAAATTCTTTATGCCAGAAAATCAGCATGCCCTCTCCCAGACCTTAGTGCTCATGAGGCTCAGACCAGATCCTGAAAAGCCAGCACAAAGGTGATCGGAAGAAATAATCTTTGATACCAAAACTAGGAGTCATCCCCAGACTTTGTGACTTTTCAGAGAAAGGAAATTCCCAGGTTCCTGTTTCATTGAAATTCTACTTCCTTCATTAAAGATGAAAGAGCAGAACAAGTAGCTTCTATTTTTATATTCTTTCTAAAACAAACATCCTTTTCTTATCTCCTTTGATTATATTGTCGTCCCATTTACCCACACAAGTTAAAAAAGACTAATCTCAGACACTTGAGAGACATCTTCCTGAAAAAGTCACACTTTTTATATGTGTTCATCTTTAAACACTATTGTGAGGTAGAAAAATAAGATTTAACACTGTATTAAATAGGAAGTTAAGCAACAAAGGATTTACAAGAATTGGTTACTCTTGACATAATTGACATTATTTATTAACCAAGGCAGAATATTAATTTGTTTTGGGAATTCAGTTGCCTTAAATTCACTGGTTTTATCTGAGGTTCTAGTGCTGATGGTTCGGGTTTGCAATTCATAAAAAAGAAGTCTTATGGTATCTGCACAGCACTTGCTTAAATATTGGTTAATTGTAAAACAGAAACAGGCAGGAGACATCTATTTTCTCAAAATTTGACAGATTCATAACACAGAAACTATCACATAATTTTCTGACGTTGACAAATACTGAATAGGATAGTTTTCATTATTTTTTAAAAAAATACATACTTTTAACACTTACGGGTTTGCCTTCTATATATTTAAAATATTTCATACATAAATATGACGTTTTTGGCTATCGCGTAGCTTGCCTACAATGAAGCACTACAAAGGGTGGTTTCAGAAAAAGGTATATTATGGACTGGAAAGTGCTCTCCACTTGCTGCTTTGCAAAATTTGTTCATTGCAATAATTATTCTAAGGTGTCACCCTGAGGCATGACAAAATCATAATATGGAAACATACACGCATCAGAGTTGGTTTGAGTCACTGATAAGACTGAAACTGATACCGCAGGTAAGCACAAAGCAATGAGTCATGTTAAACAGCAAAACGGCACTTGACTTTTGTTCTGCTAACTTTGTTCAATTCTTACTTGCTGATATTCCTTTTACACATTTAATTTGTTTTGGGTTTTCCAAGTTTCTTCTGAAAACTGTGCCAAAGAACTGCATAAAATTGAGGGAAAAATTATTTATATGATTTTATAGATTGTATCTCTCAGGCAGGTCACTTGAATTTGCTTTCTAGAGAAGAACCTTTCAGAGGTTTCCTCCCAAAATTTACCCTAAACCAGGACAATCAGCAAAACATGAATGGGATATCTGCAGGGAATATTAGAGAGGAAATGAGAAATAAAGTGGGGTGCTGGGGTAGGGGAATTAAATATATTAATACCTACATGAGTATAAAAAAAATATTGATAGGTATGTATAAAGTTATCAGTGTTTTCATATACCTACATATTTAACTGCAAAGTGGTGCTAAACTACAAGAGAATATTTGTCTAACATGACATCCAGAAAACTGGCCTAGCAGTAATATACTACCAGGTCATTAAGAGACGAAACTTTATATAGAACATAAATGTATAATGCCTCCTTGAGTCAAATATAAGACATTTTCTCAGACAAGTATAAGACATTTCTTATTTCTGGGCCTAAATCCCAGAATCTGGGAAAAGGAATAAACTTCATTTTCAGGTTTGTGACCTGAATGAAGCAAAATGAACATAGTTATTGGGTAGATGACAAACCTGAAAGCTTGGGTGTATTCTAAGAGGTGAATGATGCAGATCAGTGTTCACACCATTCTATAAATATATGTGATATATGTGATATGCCAGAAATATGTATATGAAAAAAAGATTATGGCCCCATTAAAATGACATCTGTGTTACACAAACTGCTCTTGGAATGGACAAGACAAAGAAATTCATCTTGACATTCATATCAATTAGCTACAGGTACAAAAGAGGAATCCAAACAAAGGGGCTCCTTCTAAGGCTGAAGTTACAGATGCTAAGGAGGGTAAACAATTGTGTCTGAGATAACAATCAAAAGATTTTAAATTCCCTGTTAATCTGAGAAGGTCCTGGAATTCCAATGACAACATCACTTGCTGTCATGATTTTGGGAAGATTAATAAAAATGTATCTCAGTGGTATGTCACCAAAGCAAACACTTGAGGTACTTACTTCACTACAGCACCACTGAATTTAAAAAAGCAAGCTAGCAAACAAAAAATCACCTTCGTTATCCTTGTTTTGGTTTAGCTGTCTTCATTATTTTATGGAGAATTTACTTGAAAAAATTTCTCAAACCTTCTGTCTTTTGCTACTTTTCCCCTGATAAATGCACTTATGCCCTTGTGCAAAGCTTCAGCAATTATTTAGAAGGCGAGAATAGAAAAACAGACTGTCTGCGATCCTGACTTGCAAAGTACATGCTTCAGCTGCCAACTCATTGACTGGTCACCTCATGTGGTTTTTTTTTTTACACCTTGATCATTAAAGCTCTCCTAGTGGCCTCAGGCACATGTTCAATCAGAAAGGAGACAGAATTAGCCTTAAAGACAGAAACACCCAGAGTGAAAGAAGATAATCTCATCATGCTCCAGCAAGTTCTACTGTTTTACAATGAGTTATTCTGCTTTACCTAACTCTAGATATCTATGCTGAGTCACACCAAATGATCTGCTGATGGTTTTGCACGGGAGTTTCAGAGATTCATAGCACACTGAAAAATACTCACATTGACAATTCATTCTTGTCTATATCCCTGAGGACACTATCCATCAAAATAAACACCATGATATTTATGTTGCTTAAATTAAGATTGAAAGAGATCCAAAACTGTAATGTGTTAGGAGCATTTGCATTTGGCCTGGAGGAAAAGAAGAATAGCTGTAGAGAAGACACATTCCCCATCAAAATGTGGATGAAAACCCCATGTTGATACTAGCTTTATATCCTAGTTTACTAGAAACAGTTACAAACAATTAAATGAATTGAATCAGAAAAAAGGCTTCAAATTTATATAACTAAAAACAATCTATCCATTTTTCATATCACTAACTAATATCTGTTATATGCTTTCTGAAAAATAAAAATTGAGAGAAGTTCTGTACCATCATAAACCCAACCAAGGTGCTATTACAAAGCAGTCACATTTTAAAAAGGGATAGCAATCAAAGACAATTATGTTCACAATTTGTTCTGATCAATCCTGCTACCCATATATATACATCTGACTAACTTTTTTCCCCTCTGTCAAGTTATTTGAAATATATTAGCTGCTCCAATCACATGGCAACCACTTCGTTTTACAATGCAACACAGCATGATGCAGTGGAACCTAAACAATTCTACAATGTATGTCTATACAAAGAAGTGCTATAGTATTTTTCAAAACTGAGCCTTTAAGCCTCCAAAAGAATCCATCTATCCTTTTTGTTTGCTTCTTCTCTTCCAGCGCCATTCATCAGAGAGAGATCCTTCCCAACACCAGGAGGAAAGGACAAGACACTCTTCTCCTGCTTCAAGCAGCTGTACTTCCAAAGTGAAAAAGTCCTGGTTCTACTGGACTGAATTATTTAGTCTAAAACAAAGAGGCTTTATACAGATGGAAAAACATGCGTCTTGAATGACAAAGTCTTACTTACTGAATGTATTAAAAATTGTTTTTCCAGACACAATTCATCAAAGCAAAGCTCCATCCTTGGGAAAACAGCTATATTCACAATCAAGACAGATGTACAAGTCATGTGAAATAAGGCTGCCACTGGACTGAATTATTTAGTTGTTTGCTAGAGACTTGATCAAATTCAGCCTCTGTGTAAACATACTGAATTAAATGGGACACAGTTTGAGATGTTCTACATCCTGATCCAATTTGATCATCTGTGTGCATCAGATTTTTGGAAATGTTAGTGTTAAATGTAAAAATGTCCTTATAGTAAATGCAAACTTGTGGGTACATTTTGGATTAAATAGTCCATAAGACCCAATAGCATAATTTAGGAAAAATGCAATAATCAATCACACATGCATGAAGGAGCTTGAATTTCCAATGTGATTAATTCTGAAAGAGTCTGTCTTCTGACAAATAAACGCAAGTGTATTTTCAAAAACACATTTTTTTCTTGGAAAGGTGAAGACTTATTCTCACTTTACATCCAGCCCTGAACAATTTCCTTTCTTTAACATTAACTGTCTTCTTAAATACACTTCTAATTTACTGACTGTAGTCCAGCTTGTTGTTCCAACAGATTATTCTGTATTTTAGAAAACTGCCCTTTCTGTAACAGTAACAGTAACAGAAGATATTGGAGAAATTGCTCATAGATGATTAGAATGCTTGAGAAGCATAAATGTATTTAAAGTTTCCTAAATATGATCTCTAAACAATATCTAAATATAGTCATTTCATACTGAGCCACCACATTATTCTGTTGTAAATGGATTAATGGTTTACTGGTTTGAATAACCAGTATTTTATTATTGTTGTAGATTTTCATTACTTTGTGTTGACAGTTGCAGTTTTTGTACTACATACCACACAATTTTATTTGTGTGTGATCACAGGAATACATTATTACTCTGCTTTAACAGTTTCAGTTTTAGCTCTTCATTAGCCAGATCATAAAAACGCAATGAAATAAAGTGTGAAACTCTAAATATCTCAAAATATCTCTAAATCAGTTTGCTTAACTTAGTGAGAAACTGAAACCATAAATATAGAAGTTTTAGATTAAAATATGTCTCCACAATTTTTATATCATGCTTAAAAGACTTATAACAATAGTGGAGGATATATTGCATGACTGCAGTTGCTGCTAAGCACTAAGAATATTGTTTTTGTGGAGTTTTTACCTCAACAAAATTTATCTGCTTGCATGAAAGCAAGAACCATGAATGAGCCTCCCAATTTTAGAAAAACATTTTGAGGATGAAAACTGCAATTAAAAGAGAAGTGTGCTCACTAACCAGTGGTCTTAGCAGACGTTAATCTATTGCACTGTCAGCTGATGTATCTCTTCTAAAGAAAAGACAAAACTAAAGATGACAGAGGTCCTGATAACTAAACCTGACGAAAGGTATTAGGTAGTTATAGAAGCAGTTTGCCAGTAGTGTTTCACCAGAGGAGACTGGTGCTCAGCTGAGATGCTGGGATGAAATTTGAACAAGTTTTCCCTGGAAGATCACTTGATGTAGCTCAACACAACAAGATGAAGAGGTGGGCCTGCTGCCCACCCAGTACCCAGCAGCAGAACAGGGGGGGTTCCAAGAGGAAAGTGGCATTTTGTGTGCACACTAATCCGAACAGTTTGCCAGTATAGAAAGTGCAAGGAATTGTTTGTAACATTGTAAAGTTCCTTTGCAGGAAAATGGGTTGCTATTGCATTTAGTAAACCAACATCTGTGAAGCTGGCAAAGGTTAGCAGAAGAACAAGCAGAAATTATGCCAGCAGCACCTTTCTCTGCAGACTTAGAGGCACCAAGGTCCTCTAGTTATTAAAAAGCTATAAATGGATGGAAGGTCTTCCCCAGCTGTGGTCTCCCTCTCAAAATAAAAATGTGGATGTATCTGGTAAGTGTTGAAAATTAGTCCTAACTCTCCACAGAAACTGAGTAAGTTCCTTTAGACTGCACAGGAAAGCCTAAAGCCCATCATCTAATCAGTTGAGCAGGGAATAATGTACAAAAGCCAAGAGCATGAAGCAGTTTACCCTTTTCCTGAATGGTACAATATTCCATATTCAAATTGTGTCCATAACACAAGTGAAAGGGGAAGAAAACAGGAAGTGTATGTATAGAAATTTTAACCACATTATTGAGACTTATTCAATATAAAAGTGCTCAGATTTTTCTTTGTTTTCTTTTTCATAACAATTAAGGTTCTTAGATTAGACTCTTGAGATGTCAAATATGTTAAGAATCAATTCTTTCCTTAATATAGGGACAGAAATTTTGGTCCAAAGCAAGATCTGGAGTTTAACACTGCCAAATAGCCTGGCAGACTGTGCCAATGGCAGAAAGTGGTAGCACAAGGAGGAAACATGACCAAGGATGAACACAAATCAATCAATTGCAAGATTTCACCCTGCTCAAATCAGGGATACAAAGTATTAATAGAGAACTTGAGTGACAAGAGCAAAAGTTTTTGAACTTTAGCATCTACCAGAAAAAGGAAAATTTCAAAGGAATTAGAGTCTATATCCTTAACAGATAATCCTTAGCTAGACCACCCTATCTGAGTTACCATAAAAAACAATTAAAGAAATACTGAGTGGCCGACCTTCCAAAATTACAATAAAAATTATAATATATATAATATATAAAATATAATTTCACATGGTACAGGTCTTACATCATTGCCAAAAGTGTTTTGAAATAATACTCCAAAGTCAGTAGTCTTTGAGAGTCCACTAAAGTAAAGAGAATTACCTCCCTAAATTATCACCTCCCTAAATTAACTTGACACATGTAGTGTGGAAACACGGTGGGTGACTCAGTCACTAATGTAGCAGAAAGACACATGCAGTTCTGACAATAATTTTTAGTCCCAACAGTGATTATCTGAAGCTGTAAATAGTGACAAAATTCAGTCTCTCATTGGCCAGAACTTTGGAAATCTCTGCAGTGTTAACAGTATGTACAAACATTCTAGTTAAAGGGAATGCAATGCTTCAAAACTGAGAAGCTTTTCCAAAGCACCCATTTTCTCACCATGTGGTAGACAAGTTAGTTCTTTTACAGAAGCTATTCTGGCACTATGGATTGCCTTTAGCAAAAGGATACAATCTCAGTTATGAAATTAGTTATATAAAATACCAAACACCCCCTCAAGGTCAAAATACCACTAAATATGCTAATTCTTGATGTACATTAAGCCAGACTGCGACCAGGCTTTCACTATGCTCTTTAAGGGATGATACTGTTGCCTCTATTTTTTTGTCATGAAATAAAATTGTCCTGAGAACAGCACAACTGCTGTGAGTAAGGGGAATAAACATGATGAATACAGCATCACCTACTTAATATCTGCTATTCTGCATAACTCTCTACTGTGCATGAAGAAGACTGTTCAATGGAAATAATAATTAGAGAACCTACATTTAAAACCCAGCATAATTATATTGTACATATGCATTTTTGTATCATCAATGGATATTTTAACATCCCAGTTTAATTTATTTTTCTGTCATCTAGTAGAAAACATCCGAGATACATGGCTTCTTTTGGAACCTACTCTATAGCCAAAAATCAGTAAGTATTTCACATTTAACACTCCATTCTACACAAATAAATATAGGAAAAAATATTTTTCTAAATAAAAATTTCCTAAATTACAATAATTTTAATGGGAAAAAATGGTAAGAAGTTGTAAGTCTAGTTACCAAAAATAATTTTGTTTCTCTTTCTTGAAACTCCTTCCTATCTCTGCAACAGTCAGGGAGGAATTTGTAATTTCATGTACTAGGTAAATCCAATCTATACCACCTACTATTTCAAATACAATTTAAAATCATGTAACCTGTGCCATTATATGTCACAGGCCGCTTAACATATTTCATTATATATATATCATATATATCATCCTAAGCAATTAATTTTTGTTTCCATGTTTAGATTCTTTGGGGTACATACAGAAATGCATAGTGAGGTCTACAAAACACTGCCTGACATCAAACACCTCCCTATATAGTCCAAAGAGAAGTCAATTACAGGGAGCATTGACTGGCATTTTACCACCTACTTTTTTTAGTGTCGTGCCTTCACAAACAAAATACATAATCAGAGTCAGCTTTAACTGGTGTATCATAAGAGCTGTAATACTGGAGGTGGCTTAAGAGGATGCACTTCTCATAAGACAACCATTCTAATAGATTTTGCATTTAAATTACCTAATATTGCCTAAGGGCGATTTATACCATCTTGGAGGATCAGACCAATGCTTACAGACCTAAAACAGTGTCATAGAAGTGGCACAAGAGAGTTGTGTACACATCTTAATCCTCATCACTGGAAATACAGAGAAAAAATATCAAACTATTTCATCTTAATAGTATTTTCTTTCATATAAGAATTTTAGTTAGATTTACCAGGTCCTAAGAGCAAGAAACTAGGTTTGCCAACTGAATTAGATGCCATTCTGCTATTTTCATGAATTTTCTGTAAATGACAAGAAGAAGACAAGAAAACATTAGCATAAAATGAGATTAGGTAATAGGCCCTAATTTTTCCCATATCAACTTTAACATGAAAAAGGTAAATTTTTACTAAAAAACAGAAGTTATCTACCAATACCTAATAAAAGATTTCATACCTTCTTAATATAAAATTATATTGCAGCATAACTAGGATTTAGCCAACCTCACTAAAATTTTATGAAGTTAGGATATGGCAGCACATCAGCAAGTAGTGTAGAGCTATGGGATCTGTGAAGAACTGGTGATTAGAGTTAAGTCCAGGAGTGGCTCAGGGTTGTTTCAGATGGTTGATGATTTCACCTCACAAGAATTTAATCTATATGCTTTGCGACCTTGGGGCACTGTGTATCCAAGTGAGAGCTATGTGGAAATTCTCTGTGAAAATGGACATCTGTTCTGAACCAAAACACTAATGTATGTAATTTAAACATGGTACATGCCATCGCCTTGGAAAACTGCTCTTTAAGCCTTCTTAATAACCTAGCCCTTAGAAAACCAGACCTGAACTTAGGTTTACAGTATCTATGGTGACCTAACAAATGGATTGTTGGGTTTAAAAAAAGAGGAGATCCCCCAATTCACTAATCATCTTCTCCAATAGTTATAATGGGTCTACTATTGCTTCAATATTTAATCTATTAACCTAGTACCTTAGAAATTAACTTCAGATGTGATTTGTCCCAAAATAATGCAAATTGAGCAAATACTATACATCCCTTGAAATTATACAGTTCCTTGAAGCTGCCAAAACTTTGTCCCCATGCCTATACTTGGGAACTGCTTCTCATTAGACTGCACTAGTAGCACAAAGGGACCTTCAAACAGATGTAAATAGTTTACACAGTTGCAGTGATAACTGCAGTATACAGCTATATGCCAGTATACTTGGACTGGAGTTACAACAGCAAAATCCATGTAAGTCTAAGCATGAACTGTCAACAATTGGATTTTCAGTTGCTGAAGTAGTTGCCAGCTATATCAAGTACACGGAATTAGCAATATTATGTGCCATGAAAATCACAGTATGAAATAAAGGCTCTAGTTTTAAACTTTTTATATGTAAAGAAGGTAACGAAATTAGGACATAATACTGGTCTTGTAACTAGTGGATACTGTGGAATGGTGGATAGTGTACTATTTTGTGGGCAGAAAAAGTGGTGTAATGTTCCACATTCCAGTAGCTAGTTTACTGACATAGATCAAAAACATTGTGTTTTTTCTTATTCTTGAACAGTGCTTTGTTATCCACCTTTATATTATTGTGTTCTACCTATGAATAAAATCTGTGTAGGAGGGAAAAGGTGATTTTCAAACAGTTACGTATCAGCCACACAAAAAAACCACGATTATGACCTGGTACAGGACTTACAAGAGAATCATATTGGGGCTATCTGTTATCTGTGCATACACTGAGCAGGCAGGCTGCTGTCATCTCTTACTGACTTATAGTTTTCTGCAATTCATTATATAGAGCCCCTTACCTGGGCAAATGGCAACTTCTGAAAGAGGAAGAGGTACATAATGAACATCAGTCTGTGCCTATTACCAACACATGAAAATCAGAAGAACCAAAATAATCCAGAGTGCTTCCTTATTAAGTATAGCAAGACTAACATAAAAATAATGTATTTCACACATTAAAAGCTTGATCTACACAGAAAACAGTAACATGATACCATGTTAGTAATAGAAATGCTACACTTCTAACTACTTCCATTTCAAAGACTACACAAAAAACATTGACCAGAGTGCTAATTATTAAAGAATAAATTCATCTCCAGCATAAAAACGCAATTGTCACAGAACTTGTCACAAGTCACACCAGATAAATTTGACTAAACATTAAAATGCTCATTATTGTAATTATGATTTTTCTTTATAAAAATTCATTGAGAATGATCTGAACAAAATTACTCTATGGATGATTACAGCTCATGAATTTACATGACAATCAGCAGGAATATTTAGAGCCAGTTAACAACATGTAAGTGATTACATTGAAAAACAAAAAAACTTAGTAATTGGTTGTACAATGCAGGATGTTTCAGATTTAAGAAAGTTTGGGCTGTTTTTCTTATTTGTAAATCATGTGGTAAATACATAACTTTCTCTTAAGATAAACATATTTTTCATTATTGTGGAAGTCCCTTAAAATATAGCATGTTGAAAACATTCTTTCAGGACTGTACCTACTTCTATATAGAAAGAATCAAAGAATTCAGTCTTCAAAAAATGATGATATCCTCAATTTGAGTGAGAATGTTATAGTCATTAAAAAATGTCCAGGCCTATTATCAATCTTTATCTCTCCTCAGCTATAAAGGTTTGCAAACATTTCAGGTAATATCAGTCCTTAGCCTCTCTTGGTGAAGTACATAATTCGATCATTATTTGTTTTGGCTGTTCTTTATTTAGCTCAACAGAAGAGTTCAATCCTATCTCATCCAGGTTCTCAGCATTCTAACAGTGACATTTCTTTCTGAAGTTCAGTGAGCAGCCTGATTATACCTGTCAGGTGTTACTTGTTTTCCCTCATATTGATTTTTTTTGTTGTTGTTTTACTTATTTATGATGTGCTGTGATTGATTTATTGACAAAAGAAGAGTTGCCAAGTTTCTCTTTACAGCTGCAACAGAAGGAAATGACTTTTCATGTTTCATGATTTCTAAGGAAAATAAAAGAAAGTTCTTCCCATGGTTATTCCTTAGTTTTAGTCTCAAATTCAGATGTCAAGTATTCCTGTACTTCAGAGATGCAAGTATTAGGGACACCTTCAAGTTCAGCACTCAATCCAATGAAGCCCTAATATGGGCACTAGAAAGGATCTAGTTCATATCCAAATCTCCCAAAAAAGTTGGATGGGCTCCTGATCAAAACAGTTCTCTTAATTCCATATTCACTCAATCTCAGCCTAAGTTTTGCATGCAGTGGTGTTGTTAGGATTGTTCACAAGAAGAGAAGCTCTCCCTTCCCTTTTGCCTCAAATTCTGAAAGCCCTATCATTTTGAGTTAGAATTAATCAAATATCCATCTTTGGCAGTCATGGTTGACAAATAATACCTGTATCTTCATAATAAATCTTAAAAATTAAGATATTAATAGACTATTTCCTTTAACTTTGAAAGTATAAACCTCTAATGCTCTGAATCTTCCATGCAAGAAGCTACAAAAATAGGAATCAATCTCACTTTGCAAGGAAACCTTTCCATGTCTTCATTCTCTCGAGACCCTGGATCACTCCCTTATTCCTTTTTATAATCCATATATTTCTATAAAACACTGGCAGAAAAAAAAAACCCAAACCCTCATTTAATTTTTTAATATTAACAAATAAAATAATGGTAATAACACATCTTCTTACATCTTACATAACAGGTTCTTCTTACATCTTTAGAGACAGCCACCAAAACGTCTCCTTGTCAGAGTATACTTTGAACATAAACTTTCAACATCCACACATTAGAAAATTTTTTGGCAATGTAATACTTCCAAGGTCAAAGCAGTGCCATCTCATAGTATATAGATTAAATCAGTGTATGAAATTAATAACAATAATAGGACTTCTTAACATGCTATAAAACTGGGATGCATCAACCTATGAAGATCTCAAGTCTGATAGGAAATTTAATTCCATCCTCTGAGTACACAACAAAGCGTGATGGACAATCTGGACATTTATAATTACAGCTTGTGTTAGCTGAGTCTCCACATCATCAGCTGAAGCACAACAATTGCTCATTGTAACCAGAAGCTTATCTATCCCATAAATTCCATGAGTAACCCCAGTCTGTTTATTAATGTGTATTAAACAGATGTAAACCCACTGCCCATAAGTGTCACAAAATCCTTCTATTGCCAGCAGTTTAATTATCTCCAGATGTGTAACAAAGGAAGAATAGATATTTTTTTGTTAATTATCTCTAAATCTGTAATAAAGAAGCACAGAATAGAAAACATTTTGTTAAACAGACTCTTTCAAAAGAAACAGCCACTGCTGTTGATAAAGTGCTGTCCACTAGAATTCTTTGGGTTGTAATTCTTTGTTGTAGCCAAAGATTATCCACTCAGTGATTTTCATTAGCTTCATAAACCCTTGCTCCATTTTTTATCTCATGCTCTAAACCAATTTTTGTTCTTGGTGTAAAATTAAAATGTAAACACACAGAAAACCTCACATAAATATCTTGTGTTTCACCTTGACAAAGTGCAGCTGAAGGGTCCCCAAAAGAATTTACACTCTGAGTTCAAATATCTAGGTTATTTGAGACTTATTCTATACCCTCTTCTTCTAAAGCACTTGTAATGTAGCATATAAACATGATTGTGTATAAGCTCATAACATGAACAGCTGCAATATAAAGCCTCTAACCTACCTGCAAATAACCCCTGCAGTTCCCAGATCTGTGCAGTTACTGAACACCACATATAGGCACCAGCCTGGCACCACCCTCACCAGCTTACCTGCAATGCACACACACAGACAAAACTTAAACAGCCAAAAAAGGAATGAAGCAAAACTGGCCTTGATAACAAAATGGGATACTTTGAGCAAAGATGCTCTGACAGATTATTCTAAGAAGGAGGCTATCCATATCTCTGTTCTAAAGGTAGAGAAGATTAGGTGAAAGTATGTCTGATTTATTTTGATGATTCTGTTTTTCTGAAAATAGGCAGAATTATGAAGAGTTTTGGTTTTGGTTCCCCCATCGCCTCCCAAACCACTCTTTTAATTAGCTGGAGAAGGCAGGACTCCATGTGAAGATCAGAAGGGCAGGAGAGCAGTTCAGGTTTTAAACTGACTACTTGAAAAACAAAAGATTGAAGAGCTGTGGCTTATTGCAAATACTATGATTAAATGAAAGTTGTACATTTTTTAACACAATTACGAGAAATAAAGAAAATATTAAATCAAAGTTAAGTTACTATTAATACTAACAACATGGATATAGTGTTACTGCTTCAGTACAGTGTTGAACTACATGACCTTTTGAAGTTCCTTACATCCTTGTTCTCTATAAATATTAAATTAAACTAGAAATACATCAGGGCAGTGAGTCTCAGTATTGAATTGGTTATAAATCAAATTAGCCACCAATAATAATCAATCCTTATTTAGTCTAAGGAATCGTCTGTCTCTCCAATTATAAATCCTAACTAAAGAATTCTATCAAAACAAGTAAAAGTTGAAGTTTGAATTGGTAAGTAAATTAATAATGGGACCAAACCACTTAGTGTCTACAATACAGCCAGATCTTATAAAGCTAAAAATTATAAAGTCTTTTTTTATACACCAATCAGTTTTCACAGGCACATCTTTCCTTTTCTTTTAAGGTAAAAGACTGCTCTCTTTTCTTCAGAAGAAATCATATGGAATAATGGTTACAGATTTAGGACTATAGCTAGTATTATTACAAAATGATACTTAGAAACAATTGCACCTTCATAATTTTTCGTTTTTCCTATTTGTATTGCAAAGAAAGCATAAACAAGGTAATCTAGGGGCAAATTCTGGTGTTATTGTAGATAACTACCTAATTCATATTTTGAGTCCTTTCATGATTTCAAAACATCTTTACTATTCTTGGATATCAGCAGAAAATTATACTACAAAATGAAGTGAAAAGTGGATCTATTTTAGCTCCACAAGAAATTGTCCCATTGTTCTACACACTATAGTTTATATTACGACTTTATAGAGCATAATTTGTAGATTATACCATGATTTATCTCATGTCCTTAAACATGCCTTCTGCAGCAAGATGAAAGCCACAGCTTGACTAATGTTTAGTGCCTCTTTCCCCTAGCAAGTTTATCCCTATTTCCCTTTCCTTCCTTCTTATTAAAATCATTTTCACTTGTACAACTCTTGTAGTATCAGCCACAACAGAATAGGTATCATGCCCCATGGTTTCCATTTTAGAAGCAATTTAAGGATTCAAACACAACTATTTCAACTATATTCATGACATTATCTAAATTGTCACTGCGGTTTTGCAGCCCTGCTCTGAAACCAACCTTAAGAGTAATACCTGTGGGCTGGTTTTACCCTGGCTGACAGAGAACTAGTCTGAGGGATGGATGTGTTATCATTCAAGTCCTAAAATCTGTTTTTCACACTTATTTTTTCAGGTGGAGATATAAGAGTGCAATTTTAGATTGACATCGGTATCTGCTTTGAAAAAGCACCTTGCAGATACCACAAACAGAAAATAGCCCAACTCCAGAAAAAGTTTGTTCACAGAGCTCAGGAGTTATAAAATGAATCTCTTTCCTCAGGTAACTTGAAGTGGAGCCTCCAGGATGGAGTAACACAGTAAAGTAATCCCTTCTTTTCCTAGAATCTGGTTTTGTTTGAAGTTCAGATATACAAGCTGTAGGGAGAACACATGCTATGTTTCATTTGAAGGAATGGGGAGCTTAAATCTACACTGAACCCATTTTAAAGGAGTGTGTCAAGATGACTGACAAGTATGGAGGCTAGCAAGAAAACATCAGGGCCCCTGAATGACTGTGTATAGAAATAATGTCATCACTGGGAACATTGACTGAGGTCATTGATCTACAGCGCTGGACCCAAACTGGCAAACTATTTCCAGGGGCAATGATATGAAGTTCACTTTTTGGTTGAAAGTTTCAAAAGAGGCTTTCAGACCCAAAACATAATAAAGGGCAGAAAAAGTAAACTGCTTGGAAAAAAGATGTATAAAAAGAAAGTAAAATTCCAGGATGAGCAATGGAATCCAGCTACAAAATCACTATCCTAAGGTGGTCTAGAGAGAAACTGTGAAGCACTAGCAATTGCTTTTACAGTGGTGCTTTAAATTATCTCAGTTTTGGAGAGATAGGGGACTTTTGTTCTGACTCATACAAAGCAGCTGATACAAAAGGACATGTATCCAACCAATATAATTTCCTCAGAAAGAGACATTCAGCAATAATAGCATTTTCCTTTGAACAGTACCAGGAATTTTCTTCCTGGTACAGTTTTTACAGGAATAGCTGATTGAAATTTCACAGAAATTTCTTACAAGCACTGAAATATGGTATGAAACCTTGGGAGAGTGGGGGAAGAATACTACTTCTGATGTGAACATTGTGTAGTTAATGAACAGCCTGAAAAAAATCACATTTTTTCATATACACATCTGCCTTTTGTTTCATTTAATCACCACATATTCTAGTTATTTCCACAGGATAAAGCAAATGCTATGCATAAAATAAAATAGGAAAAAAGGAACTATCTGTTATTGCTCCAGAGCATATGATTTAAAAGTTAATCAATATCCAATAGGGGTAAATAGGAATATGCATACTGGTAACTTGTCCAAATGTGTTTTACAGTTCTGAACAGTGACACTAAGCTGTTCATAACACTTGCATAATTTCCAGTATCCTCTGCCACATCATATTTGTTCTAGGATGCTGAGCCATTTTGAATAATTTCATGCATATCAAGGTCTGTAATTATTTCAGACACTCCAGTAGCACATGCTTCATTACTGGGTGTTGTTAAAGTAGAGAAATTGGTTTTTGTCAACACTTCTTCCACACTGGGTAGTTGTGAAGTGCACCATTTATTTTCATTATTTCACTCTACACTGACCCAGTCTTTGAAGAGTATATTGTCTTTTTAAGTTAGGCAGGTTAATGGTAACCCTACAGCATTGTTTAAAGGTAGCATGCTGCTTGTTAGCACACTGTGTCTAGCGGATGACATCGACATTTCCTTGCTTTTGTATCTCTTTTCACATGTTATTTGAGGAAAAGAAGTGGTGGCTAACATTAGTATTGACATTGCAAAATTGTTTTTACTGTAGTAAGAGTCATGAGGGCCAATTTGATGCACAAATGATACTCACTTGACGCTTACTTGGTAGAAAAAATGGAATTGAAACACTTGAAGAGTTCAAGCTCACAACATGTATGATAATTTTAGTTTCTTCTGTCTTCCAAAATTTAGCAATGTAGAATTTCCCAGCTATCCAGATCAGAGTCAGTATTTGTCATTTGAGTTATGCCATCCTGTCAGACTCAGAGGATTAACTCCTAGATTCCTTATCTTCATCATTCCCTCCTGTAGATCTTGCTTTTTTGATCAAGTGACAAAGAATCTTGCATTTGTTACCACATTTACTACCACATCACTAACATCTGTTTGACAGAAGGCAACAGCATGTTGTACATCTGTGCACTGAGAGCCTCAGTACGCCAGAGCTGTAACACAACCACAAAACAGACATACTACTACATAATATATGTACATACATATTCCACATGCTGGGTAATCTCAACTACAGCACACACAGTATTGCATTTCTGAGTGTCTTATTTACACACATTGCATAAATATAGAATCAATTTTGAGCTTGCCCCATTTTATGCTCAGTAATTATCAACTTCAGCTAGAAAACTCATAAATTTGATCTCAATAAGTCCTACAGAAATGGCTTAAAATGTAAATTTCTTCTATTTCTTTTTGTGTGTGTGTGTTGATCTGTAGCATTTCTATTTAAGCTTTTTCCCACAGAAACTAAGGCTTTAAAAAAAGTTGAAAACCAAAGTTTAGCAAATTGCAATAAAAAGACAACTTACTGAAAAAAGTCTAATCCTGGCAGCATAGATCTCCATAATAAGAGATAATCTGATCTGGAGAGTTCTATATGACAAAATTCTACAAATGTCCTAATAGGCTTATGCTGCCTATCTCTTCACTACACAGCAAAGGTATCCTTATGTCATGATGATAAGAGTCTGTAAAGAAAATAATAAATGACAGATGGCAATGACTTCAGAAAAGATTGCAAAATTGTTACTGTCAATACACTAACTTCTGCATGAAAAAGAGACATTTTCCATTCTCTCTCCTAGTATTCTTCAGTCTTTACTCTGATTGCTTTTTCCTGGGGTTTGTTCAGACTGTAGTGACAAATGCAGTATCACTTAAGTATCCAGGCAAACTAAAGACAGATTGAATAGGTGCAGCAACACACAAAATGAATCATAAAATCTGTTCTCACACCTGCAAGGAATCAGTGGATCTTCTATCTTAATGAAGTCTTGGTTTTCAGTCACAGGGAATAAGGCAAACAGGGAACCTCTGTGTCTTATTAGAAACAAAAACTGATTCCAGCACAGCTCATCAGTGTTCAAAAGCAATCAGTTTAGTATACTGCCAGCTCTGCCTTTTCTTTTTCTTTCATGCTGAACTGACAACTTTTACTCCATCCATAGAGAAGCTGACAGGTGGAGCAGCAGCTGAGCAGCTGCAGGCATTTGGCTGCTTGTGGCTGGCTGCTGATGGCTGAGAACTTCTCTTCACTCTGGTGTTCATCCCTGGAGAACTTTGGAACTCAGAAGCACAAAGCCAAGTTTTTTCTACTGCAACTGCCCCAATAGTGCAAAAGAAGCCAAAAAGGTTAGAAGGACCTAATCTATAGCCCATTATTTCCAAAGTACAGATGTGCATGTCTCCCTCTTGGACAATCAGGACTCTATTACCTCTGAATGGTTAGACAAGAAATAAAGGATATTGAAAATCCACTTCAACCACAGGTTTCAAAGTAACGTGTGATTACTTCATAGCATTAGCAACCTGGTGAATAACAATGGTTATGCCACTTTAGAGCAGACATCTGTTTTCAAAAGTCTGGACCAAAGCTGAGGACCCTGCTCATGTTTTCTAGCATGATAACTTCACTACTCTACCTCTGTCTCCAGTCTGTGAAAGAGATAAAATGTGAATCTCTGAAAGTAGGAGACAAAAACCCATGGCAGTCCTGCTGGAGAGCAGTACATATGATATGCCCTACATACAGTGGAAGAAGCTGGTGCAAGTTACAGAAATGTGGTGAGCAAAAAGCAGAGGCTGCATCTTTTATCTTTGCCAACTTCAATGCATTTTGTGCTCTTATTCCTAAGGTCTTATTACAATCCTCCAGGACAGTTATCCATTCAATCATCTATGACATATGAGTCTGTTCATTTCACTTGCAATTATGCAATGCTGACAGAAATAACTGACTGTCACAATATTTAGCAGCAAAGTGAAATGAAACAATGTCAATACAAGAACTATGCTAAAAGATAGCACAATACATTATTTAATGTGTCTCTGAAAAGACAAAATAATTTTCTATTCCAATCAGAGCAACATGCATGGGGCTCGCAGTCAGGAGGTTCTCATCTTCTTTCCATTTCTGACATTCCTTATACTTTGTTGAAGGAAGACTCCAAGTATGAACAAGCTTCTCTGCTGCAGTTTTTCCTTACAACACACTAGTGACCTACTTAACTCCCCATAATCTATCATGTAAGTCAGTTTTATGTATAGTTCCTGCAGTTTGTAACCTGTCTGGAGATCCACAAAAAACATTTACAGGGAGCAGAAGCTGTGAAAATGTTTACTGGAGTGGTAAGTAAATGTCCTGAAACATTATTACTGAGTGCAGTAATTGTTAAAGCTTCACTTGGAGCATGTTGGAATGGAAGTCAAGCACTGTTGCCCAGGGAACTGGCAGAGTCCCCATGCCTGGGAGGTACTAAAAAGACATGCAGATATGGCTCTTAGTCACAAGGCTTAGTGGTGGACATATCAGCGCTGGGTTAATGGATATGATGGTCTTAAAGGTCTTTTCTAACCAAAGTGACTCTATGATTTATCCCACCTCCATGAGCCAACTTCTGATGGATCTAGAGCTAGAGAAGGTTAAAGCTTAGTAAGTCCTGCAAAATATCTATTCATCCTATGTTAACAGAAATTATAAATTTAATTCAGTCCAGCTATGTGTTTTCATCTACTTTCACTGTCTCTGCACTATTTCCCACATTAGTTTATATTTCACCCATTGACACAATCAGGTGACACTCAGAAGGTATTCACTTCTGTCTCTTCATATCTAAACTTCTGCCTCATCATATCTAAACTTCTGCTAGCCCCAGTGCCAAACAAAACAGTTGCTTTGTCTATCTCCACTGTGTCCATCTGCCAGAAAAGGATGTGAGTAAATCTGTCAGTTTCAGCCAAATCTAAAGGTTGAATTTTAGAAGTAACCAGACCTGTAAATTAGTACAAGTTTATGAAAATCCATAGGTGAAGAGAGAGAACAAAACTCACATACACCAGAGAGAAGAAAAACTTAGCCTTTACTTCCAGTCTTTACTTCAGCCTACTTTCAGGCTGCTTCCAGAGATTCAGTGATGGATATCTCACAGCCAACTTCCCGGAAAGCCCTGCCCCTCTTGCTATTACATGGCCCCTCCCTTGTCCCAGCAGTCCTTACCATCTTCAAGTTATGGTGTCCAATGGAACTCCACCTGTGTCTGTCTTTGGGGGTCTCTGTTGTGTGAAATCTCCTACCCCATGTGATCAGAGTCTCATCTCATTTGTCCAGCAGGACCAGCTGCCCCTTTCCACTTATCCAGGAGGAGGGCCAGCATGGGAAGCCCCTTCCTATGCTGGTTGTGAGCAGCCATTTGTAAACTGTGGCAGCCATTGTGCTTTCATGTGACTGTCCCCCAGCTCCCACATGTCCCTCATGGCAGGAGAAGACCATGACCAGGGGCATTTTCACCCACCTCTTCATATTCATTTACATTTCATAACAATGTAAATGTTTTTGGTTATTTTTTTCACAGGTCTGGAGATTCCTGGATGCTGTTTTCTAATAAATTGTAAGCACTTTGCTACTGCTCACAATAAAATGACAGCTGTCTTTTATGATTCATGAGCTTTCCTCCAAAGCTCTAAACTTCTGGTTTGGTATTAGCTCCTCAGTATTTCAGCTTTAGTAAATTTTGCACATTCTTTTTTTCCACTGAAGTTCTTTAGCTGTAGTAAATTTTCCACTTTTCTGTCTCAGAATTTCAAAAGAAGATAGCAATTCACATCTTTCTATGAAGTTGTTTTTTCTGTAAGTTCTAATCTGATCCATATTTTATCCCTATTTTTTTTTTTTATTCTGTTAAGCTTTATGTTGGACCTTCCACTTTGGTTTATCAGTTTCTGTTACCCATATAATATTCTTCTTTATGCAAGACAAACTGGAAAAAAGTTTATCATTGATAGAACAGACTGAAACAAGTCTGTTGAGTAATAAAATAAGTATTTCTTTAATTTTTAAATAATATTCTAAGTGTTTCCCCTGTGAGTTGTCATAGTACCCTTTTACTGACAGTCCTGCTACATATTTGTCAAGGTCTGCCTTACTGGCTCATCAGAACTTTATTGGTTTCAATAGAGATGCCACCTGACCTCAGATAAAGATCTTGACACAAGTTCCATATGCAACATTTCTAGTCAGGAGTGGCAGCTGCCTCTTTCCTCAGGTTAGCAGCATATTAAACACTGGCAGATAGTAAATACATTTAGTTCACAGATCCCTTTAATGAGAAATTCAGGAGGTCAAAGGGAAAACTTTGCAAGAATCAGGCAGATATTTTAAATTAGTTCATATAAATAAATAGAATGCTTTTCCCACATGACTCTACCACAGAGCATTTCATATCATAGCACACATGGAAACATAACTTCACAATTCATGCAAGCTTTGTATCTTTTGCCTTACATTCTGGTAGTACTGTTCAGCTGGAGGAAAAAATGTTTCATAATAGGAAAAAAAAGCCTAGTCAAATATTTAAACATCAGACAAAATAACTTGGAAAGTTGTTTCCAAACTATGAGTGTGGTCATAAAAATCTAGTGGTAAAAATATAAGACTGTAAGCCTTGAAAGATACTTAAATTAAATAATGAAAGAGTGATACAGCAATCTCTCCATGCCTTTGTGTTGATTAAAATTATTGTCTTCCATAGCAGTACTGAAATGTCATCCAATTCCAGAAACTGTAGGCCACACAAAGGTAAAATAAAAAAGTCCACTTTTACAAAGGTAAAATAAATATATAGTTAAAAGGTGTTCAATAGGCTTCTGAAAATCTCTAGAATATCTCTTGTACCTTTACAGCCTAGAAGAAAGCTTAAAGCAGAAATGTTTGTCAGACAAAAGGAAAATCCAGTTTTCAGAATTGTTATATCTTAATAAAATCTTTTGAATCAGATACCCATGTAAAGGAAAACATTGTTCCTGGGCAGACACACCAGTGTAACAGAATGAATGTAAACTTCTTATTTTCATCTTGTCTTTGGTGACAGTTTTCTCCAGACAGGATTTCCGTATTTGTTGAGGAAGAAATTAGTACTTTATTACTTGTCTTAGAATGTAAAATACTAAGGAAGGAAAAAGCACTGAATGGTAAATTGCAAAGCAACTGAAATCACACGCAGGAAGTTTAAAGTGTTGAATAGTTTGAAAATTTATTCATTCATATTTCTTCCGAAGTCAAGAGTATGAATGAAAGTAAAGAATAATCTGTACGTGATTTTTGTGTGAAGAGGTGAGATTTACTCAAACCCTAAGTGCTGATTAGTCTGTCAGCACCCCAGCAAAGCTGTGACCCTTGTGCCTGGCCAGTCTGTCAGTGTCCTGTTGTGGGCACCCTTCACTGAGCAGGTCACTAGATCTGAGGGTGGCTCCACTAACTTGTTCAGGGTCACACACCAAAGAGAGAAAGCTCCTCTTGGGTCCCCACACCCCTACCCACTGCTGGCAACTGCCAGTGCCCCTGAGGGAGTCACTAACAGTTTACAGAATAGCACTCTTTTTAAATAAAATTGTGACAGGTTAAGGTTTGAGAATTGCCAATAATAGTGTCAGACTGCAAAAATATATTTAAAGCAATATATTAAATCAAAGCAATGTACTGACAAGCTCTAATCCACTAAAATGCTAGTTCTAGATAACCATTCAGCATGCATAGAGAATAGTTCTTATGCAATAGGCCTCCTTATGGAGGAAAAGGCAGGTTCAGCCCATCAAGTGATCCCTTTTACTCAGTGAGGGGTGGCTGTACCTTGGGGGTGAGTATCTCAGGATAGTGTCTGAGATAACCTTGGGATGGAGACGTGTCAGTCCTAAGAGAGTGATTTCACCACGGTTGCTGGTTCAAGAATAGGACATTTTCCCTTACCTCCCTTGGTCTGCAGCTGCTGTGGGGCTTATCAGCTAGAAAGTACCACTGAATTCCCTCTTCTGCAAGGTTTTTGACAGAGCCTGGCCATAGTATCTCCGCTCCACTCCACCCTTCATTTAGATCCCTGAGATTGCATTGTGTGTGGGAGGTCACATATGCTGACCACGTGCCATCCAGAGAGTAGCAACAGTATTTTCCCCCATAATTCCCAGACCATTATCTTTTTATCCTCTGTCATCTTCCCACAGTGCTGGAGAAGCATGTGTTCTAATAACTATTTTCATCAGAATAGTGAAGTTATAATTATGTTTGGGTTTTACTATCAGTCTTCCAGACCAAAATCACCTCAAATAAATCTTATAAAATGATAAAAATATTCACTGGTAATGTGGAGAGATGTAAACAGTGTTATTTTTTTGTGATCATTAATATGTGAAGAAACAAAATGAAAAATAATCATATTATTACAGCACATAGTTTCAGTAGTTCTAAATATATGAAAAACAGCAATATTTACAAGAACTCAATGTTTTATTCACCTCTAATCCTTTTCTCTTTTAAAGTGCTATTTTGCAGCCTTGTGTAAGCTGTAAGCATTCAAGTTTCCTCTTACCTTTGGTTCAGACTATTTCTGTTTGGCTTTTAGCAGCTTCTAACACAGGATTTTTGCCCCTAAAGCTTCCCACCTTTGCAGAGGCATATTGAACTTTTAACAGAAGTAGTGGCACAAACATGTTTACCAACCAGCAGCTAGCATCCACGTGTAAGAAAGGAAACACTGAACCAGAAATTTAAGTCATGAACAAAGAGGGTATGAAGGCAGTTGGTTTCTTGTCAGGCTTCTCCAGCTTTTTTCCTTTTTTTTCTCAAAGACTGCTCTCTGTTCTGTGTCCATTCTCCTTCCTTTGATTGCCTTAGGCCCAGACAGGAAGGTGAATAGACTGTGGCACACCTCAGTCAATTAGCTGGAGTTTTTTAAACTCTCAAGAAGCTAATTTTCTTAAAGATAAGGAAACACATATAGTACAAGCCTGCACTCTGTAATGGTTCTACAGGTAGATGTAAACTCCCTACAGCCCACAGGGGAAAGGGAGCTCACCCCACCACCAGCACCTGTCTTTTCTGTGTGAAACCTACCTCAAAATACCACTTTCTGGAATTTCTGATTCAGAAATGAATCAGTGGCTACTATTTTCCTAGTTCACTTTGGAATTTCAGGAATCACTTTGCATTTTTTCCTTATTGTCTTCATTTACATTCTGTCCTGAAGCTGAGAATTTCCATTTGCTCAGGTAGTGTTGCTTGTGTCTTGCAGAAAGATGCAAGGCCCCAAAATCCGCCTTAGGGCATGGCCATCCTAACAGTGCTCTAGAGCTGGATGCAGGGCATCTTGGACCAGTTTACTGCATATCTCTGCTTTGCATGCAACAGGAACTTGCCGAATTATGGCTCCATAGCTTTTGGTGCATGCCAAAGTACTTGTGGCTATCCACCCTTCTGATGTCAGCCCCCCACACCCCTCTCATGAACTTTCCCCCATTCCAACATGTCAGAGCTTGTTCACCAGCCTTATAGAATGAGAGGCATCTTGCCTTATACATCTTATATAGTTTTTTCCGTTCACATTAAAATGCTGTGGAGGGATAGAATGTAAGAAAATAGTGCAGAAGCTAGTCTCACACCGGAGGAGTTGCAGCTGTACTAATCACCAAAGATTAGGAACAGGCCTGCCCTTAACAGGCCACAGCTGTGTCCAATAAGATGAAGAGTGCTACAAAAGAGTGGGTTAGCTGGTGGTGAAGAGAGTGTTGGAGTTTTTTAGTTTTGTTGTGAAGAGAGTTGGAGTTTGTTGTCTGTGCTGTGAAGAAGAAGGAATCAGTACTGCAAAGAGATACCCATGAGAAATCACCGAGAAGGTATGGGAACTTTTGCAGTACAATGACAACAAAATGTCACTTATTAATTTCATTAGCTATTATGAAAGGAGGTTTTGTACATGATGCATGCCTAGAGAATGGTGTGAGAGTGTCTTTGGAGAAAATGTACCTACGTTTTCAGGCACGTGTGTTTTAATGTATGTAACTTCATGTGTATGTATATGTACTATAAATACACGCATTATGTCTAAGTATAAAGAAATCATATGTATATTTATGCATATCTCCACACTCTTATATTTTAATTTCTATAGAGAAATAAAAAGCTATTTATATATGTGCATTTTTCTCTTTACAGGCATTTGTGGTCCAGATAGGCAGCCAGTCACAGGTCATGACCTTTCCAGAAATGTCACCTCCCTGCTGTAAAACATCAGCTGGAGCAATGTTGCAGCCCAGTGTATTTAGTGAAAGGAGAATGGTGATGACACAGTATCATTCCAGTGCAGAAAGACAAAGAAGTTTGTCCTGATGGCCAGTCTTGGCCGTGTCTGAGATCACAGGGGGCATCACACTGTCACAAAAAGCCATCAGCCAGTGGCAAGGCCGTGCGAACACGTTATGGGTTATACATTGTACAAAATGGCCGCTCTCATCAAATGGAGCTGAACAAAGTGGTGGCCCCGTGTGTGTCATGGGAAGGGGCCTGATGTGAGGTAACTCTGGGTGAGCAGGATGGAGCAGCTCATCCTACCAGTGGTGGGGCATTGGGCCTACAGGTGGGCTGTGAGGTGTGTGAGCAAATGGAGACGCCCTGACAGAAGGACGTGGTGTAAAGAAAGCACGTCACTGGAAGAGGGGAGGGACGTTTTTATAGGAGATCATGTGAGGGTCAGCAGGGGCAGAGCTTCCAGGGGACATCTTTGGCAGAGACAAGTATATCTCTTTCTTCTTCTAGACAGTCCATTTGCTGCTTACTCAAGACAATCCATTCCTATTTCTCAGTTCTCAAACCAAAAATAAGGTAGTTTGGGTGGGTTACTTTAGTAATGGGAGAGGGGTAGAGTTTAGAAAGAAGAGCTCCAGATAGCACAGAGGTAAAAATGCAGGAAAGCACAAAACACAGATATTTTGTTCTTTCTTGTTAAAGCTATGATGCAGTAAAGGACTTATTTCAGGAGAAATAAGGAACAGGCTGAACCTTTTCTTACTACAAGATTCAAGCCTGTCTTCTGTCAAAGCATTAGTTTACCATTTGGTCAAGTGGGGCACATATTGCAAACCCCTCTCTTTGGAAGCTAGAATCCAATTCCAGAGATGGATCTATCACATCTTATTTTTTTATAACATATCTCAGCAAATTAGGGACATCTTGTTCTGTGGTGCTTCTTTTCTTACTCCAAGAAAAAAAAATTCTGAAAAACAGATCAGGCATTTTAACTTACCAGTAGTACCCTCTTTTTATTTTGCTTGCTAGCAGTAAAATGGGACTATATTAACATATTAAATTAAATTCTGTGTTTCAGTGTTAGTTAAAATAGTGTAAGTTAACTTCCATATAGCAAACTTTATTCCTAACTAACTATCATACAATAAGCTGAAATTTAGGTGTAGTCCAAGCAATAGCTAACTTCCTGTAAGTGACAGAAAAAGTTACAGTACAGTAATCACAACAGTTCCACAACAATTTATTATATTTATCTTAGAATAAATCTGTTAGCCTTTACTAATTTGTGTACATCTACTACTGTATTTCATATCTAGCTGCATTATCTAGTACCATTTGGAAAGTGAATGAATTCTTTGTACAGTGATTTCAATATTATCCACTTAAGCGTGAGATTTGGGATACAGAATACTCTGGCAAGCTGAAACCAAAGTTATTGGTTATATTGAAACCAAACCTGAAAATCTCTGAACATATTTTTAAATTTTATTATGAACTGAAGTAACAGATCTTTTGTCAGTTCAATTTGATACTGTGTCAGGTCATCTTGACACTAGAGCAGCCATTACCAACAGTTGTCTACCCCAGGAAAAGGCAACACTGATTTCTGTTTTGAAGCATTATACTTTCACTCATTTACTTCCTGATTATGGCTGTGAAACTAAACACTTTTGCATATATTTTAATATACAAATACTCTATTCAATGTAAAATCATATATTCACATGGTTAACAGTGAACAAAAGTGACTTTATGTGATTTTATAACTGGTGTGTTTTCTACAGATTACCTACTTATAGGCCCAATTGTGTTTTCCTCACTTCAAAGCCAGCCTACAAAAATTATCCTTTGAAAACAATAGAAATTCTTTAGATTCATAGAACACTTGAGAAACTTTGACTTAATGCTATGACATAGTTGAGAGTCTTTGATCAAAGAATTTCACAACCTAAGCTTGTAAAATATTCAGACCAATCTTTTTGTTTTTCCAGTGCATTCATTAGTCTTCTGCCAGTGTTAGAAATTTAGACTTTTTTAAGGCATCCTCTTAATTTAATTTTTTTTTTTTTTAAGAAATCATAGCTATCAAAATCACAGAGATATTGAATAGGAAAACTGTAATATTGTCCATATTATAAGGTTTCTCAGTAGCTAGTAATTCACTTAAGAGGTCTAAACAACATGTTTCTATCACTCAATTTTCTGAAACTATTTTAGCAGTGGATTTTCCACATATTTGGCCTTAGAATTTGGCCAAACTGATTTGGGTTTGGGAGTTTTTCTATAAAACACATTTTCGATTGTTTATATGTACCATACAAGATATATTTAGTAGTTCCTATTAAAGAGCTTAAACATGAAGCTTCAGAGCTAACCAGACTGTTAAAATACGTACCCAACGATAAAAACAACCTGAAATGGAGAAAACATATAGAGTATTTTTAACATTTTAAATTGTCTGAGGATAAGTTTTCACCATAGGTCCAGCCAAGTATATTGAAAAAATAATTAAATGTCTCCCAGATTAAATTAAGGAGCAATAATAATTAGCAGAAAACATATCTATGACAGAAAATTGGAATAAAGCTTCTGGCCACTAAGAAATTAATTTCCAGGGCAGTTTCCAAGATAGATAGCATGAGAAATGAAGCTAAAATGTTTTAGAATTATGCTTGGGCGGCATATAGAAATGATTGTGTGACAAAATTGGAATTATAAGAAAGAGAAAATTAAGCTAATTAGTTAAGTAATTATGTTTATAGGTTGATTCAGCCTGACTAGGGTCACCCATAACACTTCTCAAAACACATTGTAGTAGGATGTATCAGTTTTGTTCTTTTCTTTTTTTCTTTCAATGGCACCACATGGTTATGGATTTTTTGTTTCATTTTCGGCCGTATGTTTGTTAAATATTGCTGGAGAGGATTACACGGCCTTGGCTGGCTAGCATCATGTAAAACAGATGATCTGTATAATTTTATGAATCTGCATAATTGATTACTCAAGCAACATCCTAGACCCAAGCACCCAAGCAGACATCCCTTCCAGTCTTCATTTCCAGTGTCCTCAGCATGGCCTGCATTAATACTTCAAAACACTGCTCTGTCGGGCGAGTGTCATTGGAGAAAGGACTGAGAAAGTTGAGATGAAGAGAGACAATATAACATTATGCCATTACCAACTTCACAGGGTACCCATATCTGTAATGTTGAGTGAAAATACCTCATACCCAAATGGATTTAGTAGATCTGCAAAAATTTCAAGGGAAAAAAGATGATCCAAGGCCTACAAAGTCTCCCATAAAGGCTTATAATGTAAGTACTCAGCCTTCAAAAAAGAAAATTATTTTAATCAATTATTCACTCTTCCTTCCCATTTAAGAACCAGGGGCAACAAATTACTCCATCAGACAGTAGGCTAAGGCAAATCAAAAAGCATTTATTCATTCAATGTGTGGTTATATGGTGTATGTCATGGTTAAACCCCAGTAGGCAGCTAAGCACCACACAGCTGCTCACTCACACCTCCTCACTGGGATGGGGAAGAGTATCAGAAGAGGAAAAGTGAGAAAATTCATGGATTGGCATAAATACAGATTAATACATAAAAGAGGTGTGCATAAACAAAGAAAGATGAAGAATTCACTCCCTGTTTGCCATGGGCAGGCAGGTGTTCAGACATTTGTAGGGCTTCATCACACATAGCAGTAACTTGGAAAGACAAATGCCATAACTCCAAACATCCCCACTTCCTCTTTCTTCCTCCTCACAGTATTTAGTGCTAAGCACACCACCATATGGTATGGGATATTCTTTTGTTCAGTTAGGGTCAGCTACCCTGGCTATGTCCCCTCCCAATCTCCTGCCCACTCCCACCCTACTCACTGATGAGGCAGTGTGAGAAGTAGAAAAGGTCTTGACACTGATCAACACTTTTTTGGTGACAAATCCAAAATACAGCACTGTATTATATCCTACAAAGAAAATTAACTGTATTCCAGCCAAAACCAGTACCATATAATATGTAGCATCTATGTCACAGTATGCTGAAAATGGTGGTGGACAAGTTCACAAGGGAGCCACCAGAGCATTAAACATCTACCCACCATTTCTAGTGGTAGAAATTGCTGAGCAGTGGGACAGAACTCCAAGAAAGGATCAGATATGCTTTCCCTCTTCTCCCCTTGATGTGAACAGCCACTGCTGACCACTGCTGGAGGCAGGACAGCTGAGCGTGAGTGGCTTTCATCTGACACAGAGTGATCCCTACTATAGCAGACCTGCACAAAACATTTATGAGCAAATTTCAGTCTTAAACAATGACATAATATAATAATTATCTCTGCTTAGTTCTTTATTCCTAATAAATCCTAATACAAATGACATCTCAATTACCACAATTCATTATAACTCTTAGATAATTCCTCTCTTTTTTCCCAGCTGATTTCAAAACATGGTTTAAAGTATTCTTCATAAAGAAGTAAAGGTTTTTTTTTTTGCAGCAGGATGGCTCAAGGGACAGTTTGAGATCCAGTTAAAAAAAGGAACTAGTTACTAATAGCAAATACTTTAATTAAGTGAGATCTAGTTTTTTTGCTTCCTGGTACTGTTATTATGTTCTTCAGTATTATAAACTTTTATTAGAACAAGCACGCCTCTCCAATCCTTCAGATAAAACAAGGTCAGAGCATGGACAGTTGTAACATCTGCATGAGTTAGCACTCAGGGCTCTGGGATGTGTGAATTGCTTAATGGGTTGTTAACTCAGATGTGCATTGATAATAACTGAAAGATCAACTTGTCAACATTACTTATTTGGCCACTGATCAAAGCACTATAAGAGGATGAGGGAGATAATATGAAGGTCAGAATAATTTTCTGGGAGAATTTCACTTAGGCACATGAATGTTGTTACTCCCTGATAGGTTACTGAGGGGAAAAAACCCAAAAACCAACAAACAATTGCGAAACTCAGGCTGAGCCAATATGTGGAACACTATTCCAAGCAGGGAGGTAGTCTGAGCCCACACTGCATTTAGAACTCGCTGGTGAGCCCAAGGAGTCAAAGGCACAAGATAAAATCTTGTTCAAGGCTCTGAACAGGTTCTCATTTTAGTGTCTCATATGTGTGAAACCTAATTTACAATTCCTAGAGTTTCTTTGAGTTCAAGACCTACTATCCTAGTAACATTCACTAGAGACATCCCTATGGCCCAGATATGCAAGGAACTCTGCAATAGAATAAAACAATGGCTGCCTAGGAGAGTTTCATCTAATATCTAATATTGTTTTGAAGGCAGGCATAGATCACAGAAGAAAGAAGGTTTCATTTAGTTTCAGTATTCCAAGGAAATTACTTAAATTATACCAGCTGAATGTTTCTGTTTCATTATACAGGTTCCTGTCTTCATTATATATATTTTTTCTTTTAATCAGAATTTTGTTCTGAAAGGATCTTCTTGAAAGAAAAATTGAAGAAGGCAGACTATGAGGTCTCAACCTCATTGGGGCAAAATTATCCACAAGACTCTATGAACTGAATGTGGCAATGGATGAAACAGGCACAAAATTTGCATAAAATAATTCTCTATCCTGCAAACTTTTCATTATCATTCTATTAACAGAACATCAGAGTTTTTACAGGGAAAAAGTTTAAAAGTGCACAAGCTTTGTAGCAAACATAGGGCCCAAGTAAGACCTCTAACATGCTCTCTAATAAAAGAAAATAGAAAACTAAATCTGCTATATTGCCAAGCACAAAACCCAAAAAATAGAAAGTAAATTCTTCTTCAGTGTCTCAGTGGGTTCCATCAGTTACCTTTAAGGAAAGAAGAAATTAAGGCACAGGCCAGTAATAGCAGCTTATCTATAAATGGGGTGTTGTATCTGTCAAGGAGGTGTTGAATTTATTCTGTTGCTCTAACTGGAAGACCATTTTAATTCTCCTGTATTAGTGGTTTGGCTATTCTTAGATGACTTTGCCAGAAGACACTGCAATTCCACTCAAGTATACTATAGCAAATCTATTTTTTTGGTGAAAGAAAAATTATATATTCAATGTGTCAACTTATATTTAATTCACGGGCTATAAATGAGCAGTTACAAGTTTTAGACATTTCTAGGAAGACTCAGGGTATGTGGTATTGAGTTGTATCTGTCACCTTGAATCCCTGCAGCACCAGGCTTGTTATAACAAAGCTCCTGTCCTACCACACTGCAGGTTCAGCTGTATCTGAACAAATAAATCACTGAAATACAGAAGCACATCTGCAAAACATGGTTGTCACTTACTGACATTTATTAAGCAAAAAACTGGCAGCAAAAATACGCGAAGCTAATGCCAGTCATTGGGAATATGCAACTATTTATAAATATAAAACATATATGTCAAACTAGAAAACACAGTGTGATCTGGAATCTTGTTACCAACTATAACTTAAGGAAAATGATGCAACATTACCCTCTAATATGAAACAATATTTTTAAGCACTGGAATTACAAGGTGGTGTTCCATCATCACAAGTTTTCGTTTAAGATAAGAGTAAATTATTGAAAACTTGAAAACAAATCCACTAAACTTCAGAAGACCAGATTATTCCTGCCAAAAGGGATTTTTCCAGGAAAAAAAACCACCTCAGTCTAAAGATACTGGCTACCTACTGTTTCATTGGCCTATAGTACTGTCCTGTGGATGCCACCACTGGACTAAAAATGAAGATACCCAGGGTGCTCTTGCACCACTATTTTAGTTCAGAACATGAGTGTCTTTTATTGCCAATTTCTGATCATCCTTACTTACATTCATATTGTGGAAAAGCCTTGGAACATAGAAATTTTACTGCTTTCATGTGAAATTGAAACAGAAGCTGTGCCCGAAAGTGACAGACAGAGTGCATTCAAACCAGGAGCTGGTGTTCAGCGCAGTACAGAGATAGTCTGAAGTAACACAACTGCCTGCAGATGATTCTGATGTGGGCATTGGGTCCTTACCTTTATCTGGTTTTCTTTCTGATCTGCTCCAATTACACCATTTGCTCATGTGGATGTACTCTCAGCCAAAATGGAAGTACACAGACTTACATATTTATTTTCTCATAGGCTTGCATGGCCCTAAAACAGTGTCCCAGTATTACAATAAAATCATAAGTGCAACCTTGTGCATGTACATTTAAGTAGTTCTGTAAGAAATGCTGGTACATTGCAAATTTAAAAACTGACTTTAGTAACATGATAGGCTAGAAAGCCCATCTCTTTTTGTGCTCACTTTTGCAAATAATGCTAATGATACTACTGGAATGACCTGTTTAATACAGTCAGCTCCTTACAAAGTTGGAGTTACAGTATTTCTCATACCTTAGATTTGCTAAAGTGTTTTACAGACTAAGTTACAGATAACCAATCAGTTTGCTTTCACACCAACTAAACCTGGGGAGGATTTTCATATACTGATGTCACTTGAACGCACATGCTCACAGAGGACATTCTGCAATGCTGTCACCATGCTTCAGTTTTCCTGCAGGGTTCACTAGAAATAGGAAGTATCCCTCCACTTTAGATATTACAGTCTTCTTCAGATGGACAGTGTACACTTGGTCCAAACTAAAGTCTTTGATTGAAGCTTTGGCCCAGCAGAGATTTTACTCCACTCAATAATAGAGAAGCCAATTGCTACAGACCACAGATGCCCCACTCTGGAAGAGAACCGTAAGGAATTATTTAGGTCATATCTAATTCATCTTAGCAATTAGGCCAGACTTCCCACATGCAAAGTGCTTCCAAGGTTATGCAACATTTGGTAATCGAGATTCCTTTCTTTTAAGCCTACTACCCAGCCCAAATGTGCCTAATTTAATCTAGCTGAGTTCTACACTTTTAACTCATTGGAAATGATTAAAGGTTTGAAAAAAGCTATAGGATGTGGCAAAAAAAAGACATAAGAATGAAAGGATAATAGACTTCCAGATTACCAAGTTCTTCTAAATAATACTTTGAAATTTTAAGCACTAAGGAATTTGAGGACTATGAATAATATCTTCCCCCGAACCCAGTGTTTTACTTAATACAAAAGCCTTAAAAAGCTTTAAAATAGATGCCTGGGATTTATTTTAGATTTAGAAGTAAGAGTGCCACCTAGTGAGTCACTATTACCACACTGTAGCTCCTCGTTGAATTTATGGGAAATCCCCCACCAGTAACTTTGAAGTGGAGATGATGTTTGGGAGGGATCTTATTTTTCCTTATGTTGTGTATGTAGCAAAAACAGAAGTTACAAGCTTGAGGCAGAAATCACTGTGAGGAGATTCTATAGGCTGTGTTATTCAGGAAGGCAGACCAGGTAATCACTAACCATTATGGTCCTTAAAAATCTATTGAGGTTAGTCATTTCAGCTGGCAAGCTCTGACAGGCTGGAGAAAAAGGATATTCAGCACTGATGTTAGTATATATTCTGCTTCTCCTACATATGTGCTAGTTTTAGTTCATCTTGTGAAATTCAGATAGTCCTTGAGGGCAGGCTCACATTTCTCCATAGATGTAGCTAACCCAGCTGGCAAGTCATTCACTCACAGCACAGATGGGAACTGTGCAGATGCTCTCCGATCTAACTTAAATAATAAAATTCCTGTTGAATCTCATCAATGTGCAACACATAAAACAATGTGAATTACTGTTCATTATTCCTCTGACAACTACAATCAATAATGCAAAATACTCCAAAGTCTGACTAATATTTGTAAAGAAGTTTCTACTGAGAAAACAGCCGTGTATATTCTGTTCCTAAGGGACAATATAATCCTTGATTTTTCGGTTTCATCACTTGGTTTTATAAAATCTATTTTTAAAATTTCTACATACTAATTACTAATCCCCACATTAACTATCCTGGAGATGTCTCAAGTATGGCTTTTTCAGCTAGTCAGCAAAATCTTACAACAGCAGATTAGGTGACATGGGAGTAAACAGAAGAAATGAAGGAAAGCAAGAAAAGGTGAGTCAAGACCATGCCCTTCAGCATTCCCTTTCCTCCCCTGCTCCACTGACTTGATGTTCCTGGTTGTTGCCTTCCTCCTGCAGCCACTTCCCTCTAGCAATTTATATATTCCACTTACATCACCCTGCTAAGGCTCCCAGAGCCATGCCAAAGGCTGTGGGATACAGGGGAGGGAATGCCTTTACCCAGTATGACGGAGCAAACCCAAGTCACTGCTGAGGGAGGAGCAGTCTCTTCCAATACTTTTCAACCCCTTCCTTAGCAGGGTGCAGCCTGTGACGGTGGCAGATGGGGACAGACCAGCTCTTCCAATCCCCATCTGAAGGACAGGCAGTTCATTACTGTCTGCATATTCCTACCCTAGTCAGCAGCCCAACTGCCTGAAGCCTTCAGTGAACTCTGATTTTTCCTCCCATAACTGCACACACTGTTCAGATCAGTTCTAATAAGCCTACATCACACTGATTTTTCTCCTAGTAATCGTTAGTTTCATTTTCTATGTGCTTAGGTGCATTCATGTCTCTGTCATCCACTTGGATTTATTCCCAAAACTGCTTTTCATTTGAAAGCCATTGTTTTCTGTAATTTTTATACCTTTTACCTCTGTTTACATTAGTGCAACTTTGCTCTGTTGTATGCCCAGAGGGGCCATTTACAAAAGAAGAAAAATATCATTATCTTTGTTTAACAGCTAGTGAGACTCAGACACAGAGGTTAAGTGACTTACCAAGCAGAAGTTATTGGCTAAACTGAAAATAAGTCTGTTATCTACCCTCTACAAACATAATATCTTCTAGACTGAATAAAACCAAGTGCTGATTGCAGAGGGAAAGATAAAATGATAAATATCACTGGCTCCAGTTCTATTACACTATTAAGTAAATCTTCACTTGTCAGGTAAAGCCATTGGTAACTGACTGCCATTAGTTTCAGCTCAGTGCTTACAGCCTGTAGGAACAAAGATACTACATTGAACATCCATTTAAAAAGCAATTCCATAACTTTGAAATGCCACTGGATTGCCATCACTGATTTTTTAATTATTTCAGATCATTTCAAAATATTTAGGAAAAACTGTCTAAACATAATTTTATCACATACAAGTTCATTTGAGGAAAAGAGCTACCGAATACTGAAGCTGTTTCTTCTTTACTAAGATAGCTCTTTTATGTGTAATTTTCATTACATGGTAGTGGTCAGACAGATAAAGCTCAGAAGCGAAACAATAAAAAAAGGTACAATACAGGCTGCAAATCTCAAAGCAGTTCAAGCAGAGAATGATAAATGACAGATCTGGTGGTTTCATTAGCTGCTTGTGCTGTATGTAAGTCATATTAATACAAGTCATATTAATACAAGTGTAGACTTTTAAACATGTTCACTGAGTAAAAAGTCCACTAAACAAATCAAACAGATAAAGCCTCACTCCTGCAATCTGATGAATTAGGCAACCTGAGAACCTGATGGCTGGTTTTGACCATTAGCAGCAGATGCCCCAGAAAGGGCATTTGGGCATTGGGAAGCAGACCCAGTAATCACAGATGTCCTTTGCTGCTATTGTGTGCTTTTGGTTTTGTTGGTTTTTTTTGTTCCAGCACTCTACATGTAAAAACTAGAACTGTCCAACTTCTTTGATCTAAATTCAAGTGATCTCCTGTTAGAGAGGATGCCCAGCAGTAATCAGGAGACCATAAATGATCATATTATCAAAACATTACTCTGCAAAGAAATTTATCCCCACAAGTTTTTCTTAAGTTATTGGTTAGATGCCTGTTGACTTCCCCCTTTCTTTGCTGGACTTAATGTTTTCTATATTTTGAACTCCAAAGCTATGGTAAAATCATTGAATATGCCCTAGGAAGACCTCCTTTAAGGTGAAATGGAGGGAAGCATGCCCCGGATGGGATACATTACCACAAATTAATGGTGTCTTTTCCTGGTCTCTCAGAAACACAGGTCTAGACCAGAAAGGGGAGATGAAATCAGGGAAGATTAAAGGTTCACTATTTTAAGATTTTGAAGGAAGTCTTGGTGAGAAATATAGACAAGTTCAAAACAAAAACTACAAATCTTATTTTGGCAAGCTAAGCTTTTATTCTCAAAGGTGATTTTGTATTGAAGAAATTGACATTTTTGGAAAAAAAGCAAATAAAATATCATTGACAGGTAGAAAAATTGATTATAAATGAAGGTTTATTTTTGTTATTTTAATGGTGTTATGTATTTTAGTCAAAGATTTCTTAATATTGGACCCCTATATGAAATAAGATAATCACACTTCATAGTTCCTAAAGGTAGCTAAATGAAGGAATAAATAATTATTCTGTTTAGCTAGTTAGGACTGATAAAAGTTTTTCCTTTTGATTTTTTTTTGATAAAAATCAAAACTTTCCTTCCAAGGTGATAATCATAGCTTGATACACTTACAAACAGACAATGCAAGCAAAAATGCAAGCATTGTTTCACAATAAACATGTCTGAGCCTTACTGTACAGTTTCTTCCCTCTGAAAAAAAGTGATGTGTTTATTACTTCCCAGTAGGTTATTAGGTTTACTTACTAAGGCCATCATCCAAGAAAGCTGACTTTTGCAAGAATACTGAGTACCTGACAAAAAAGTTTCAACTCCAAAGTTCATGTGATATAAATAGGCCTGGTAAATCTGGCAATGTGAAAAGTGCTTGATTCAGCTGAGCAGTTTCCAAAGTCAACTACTCAAAATTACATAACTATTACAAAATTGCACATGTTCTTTACAGATACTATACATGTAACTTCAGGTGTCTCAAATGTAGGTGTTGACCAGTAAAGTGTCTATGCTTCCTTTATCATGAATGTGGATCTACTCTGTGCAAACATTTGAGCATCAGGAGGGCCCAAGGGCAGAAACACAATTAGAGAAACACATGTGCCCATGTATTGGTTCCTCTGGGTCTGGATTGAAGGCACTTGAGATGGTAGTTCATGTTTGGACTCAAGTGTTTATTACTTCTTATCAGTAAATCAGTCTCACTACTGTGAGTTCAGCAGCTTTTCAATAGCAAAGCACAAAATGGCCAACAATCTCTTTTTACAAGGTCTTTTAAGACTAAACTAAGAACCGACACCTGGATTATTTCCCTTTTAACCCAATAACTGATCCCAAAGAGCCCCCAGAGGAGACTATTCTGCCCAATTACAAAATGCCACCCAAACCCATGGAGAAGAAGGAAGAAGCAGCATGAAGAAGAAATTCAGGATGACACCCTGTGCCATCCATCTTGCTTTCATCCACAACATACCAAAAATCCCAAAACCTAAATTTCTCACCAAGTGATACACCTACACTATTATCTATTTCACACTTTTGTGGATTCTAGTCTATCCTGAAGTCTAGGAAACTTTCTCCATGAATGAGGGTCAAAGTCAGTGCTCCCCTGGGGGTCAGGACACCCCAGAGCAGCAGAGAAATATTCCTGGTGCCCTGGGTTTCCACACCCATGGTCATCTGAAATGTTCTAGCAGACCCAAAATACAACAGAGGAAGACATTCATGGGACTTGGGGAATGCTTGCATGTTTTGGTCTGACAGGGAAGCTGTAGAACATTTGAAGGCATGCTGAGTGATACCAGAAGTATAGGCTTAGAGGCAGTGTCCTGCCCAGACTCTCAAATGTGGGATATTCCTCCAGTACTCTGTGCCTGGACCTGTAGGTAATGCAGGCAGGCTTGCAAGGCACTGCTCAGTCCAAAGTCCTGGGGAGCTGTCACAGAAGATTCTTCACCCGATCACACAAATTGTCCTGCTCCTTACTGACCCAGGGTATGTCACACAGAAAGAACCCAGTATCCTGTTTGTATGTGAAGGGTATCCAGGCACACCAGCTGTACCATTGCAAGCTCTTCTCCCACCCAAACAGAGTCTGCCTGGTGAATGGGTCTGTGGGTGGGAGAAGCTCGGAACCATGCTCAGACATGTATTGTTTTCCAGTGCCTTGCATGGCACCTTCCAGTGCCTTAATCATGGCCCAAGGTCAAGAGAAAGCCACAGAAACAATGTGCTATTGTAGCAGAGTGGAAAGAAAAGAAGGGGAGAGTCTGCAGCTGGTGTTTTCCCAGCTTCATGCCATGCAAGAATGATAAACTGCAGGCCTGACAGAGCTGTTTCAGATAATACACAGGGTGTAGGAAGCATTCACTGAATGCAGTGTATCATTTTCCTGCCAAAACTGTAGCTGGTTTCAACAGAGGGAAGGGAGGGGGAAGCCATGTGCATGCTCTGATAAAGATATCTAGGAAGGACAAACTTCATCATGTGGCACATGTTCATTTCTTGATCAAAATTATGATCATTTATGTGGTGAATGGAGAGCAGTCTCATAATTCTTTTGCTAGCAACAAAAACTTTTGGAAATGATTGCAGGAGCAGAGAACAGCCTTCTAAGAAAAACTATAAGCGTATTTGCTTGCCAGATCCTATAAGAGCTCCATCTTTTATATTTTATTTTAGAAAAATATTTACTGATGCTGCCTTTATCCCTTAAAAATAACAACTTACCTTCCTATAAGATTCCTCTTATTCATTCCTATAAATCTTTGTATTTTTAGAGATATTTATTAGTATTTTTAGAGCCAAAGTTTTAGTGAAATAGGCTGGTGGATTGATTTCGATTTGTCAAAATCACTTGTAAGACACGTCCACATATAAATATTATAATCTTTAAATGTTCTGTGTGAGGATTTTTTAATACAGGAGATTACAATTAAAATACTGAGTCTTGTATAAGGTAAATATACAGCTAATTAAAATTTATACCAAATTCTATCTAACATAAAAAGTCTGCTGTAGTCCCGCAGAGCCCATATTAGTCTAGGATCACATTGGTATATTTGAGAGAAGAATGCAAGGGTAGTTTCAGCTTCCCATCTGTCGGCAAACCCTGTGCTCAAACATAACAATACATAGACCAAACTATAGCACTGAAGTTGACAGAGGAGCAGAAAAAACATGGCAGGACTATGAATAAAGGAGCACCAGAACAATATCTTCTAGTTACAGCTGGCTTTCTCTATGTGATTGTAAAAAAAATAATTGATACAAGAGTTCATGGCAACCTTCTGCAACATGGAAGAAACATACCCTGAATAAAATGACAGAAATTGATAGATATAGATAAAAATAGATAAGTATTTAAGAGCTATAGATCTACTGGAGCAAGCCCATTGAGGGGCCGAAATGATGATGAGGGGACCAGAGCATCTCTCATGCACAGAAAGACTGAGAGCTGGGATTTTTCAGCCTAGAGATTAGAAGATTCAGGGAGAATGTTATAAATACCTGAAGGGAAGATGCAAAGAGCTGAAGAGAAGATTCAGAGCTGAGGCTCTGAAAGTAGTGCACAAGAGGCAATGGCACAAATGAGACATAGGAGGTGCCCTTTGAATTTCAGGAAACACTTTTTTTTACTGTGAGGGTGACCAGGCACTGACACAAGTTGTCCAGAAAGGAGGAGTGTCCATCCTTGGAGATTTTCAAAAGCCATCTCAATGTGATCCTGGGCAACAGGTTCTGGGTGCCCCTGGTTGATGAAGGGTGTTGAACTAGATGACCTCCTTTCCCATCTTAAACATTCTGTGATTTTGTGAAAATTTCTTGCAAGAGATTTTTTTCATCCTATCCTATCTACATTTTAGAGTAAACTGTAAGGAAACAGCTTAAATTAAAGGTAAGATATATATTATACTTTCAAGTTATGTAACTAATTCCTTCAGTCTGAAAGGCTAAAGTTAATCAATATTTTTTCCTGCAGGACATTTGCATTCAGATGCAACCCTTCAGGTGTGAAAACGTGCTTCCTTCCCAGAGGTTTAATACCACAGTCATACATTGTTCAGTCAGTATGTGGTGAATGAAGCAGTGCTAAATCCAGCAAAGATGCACTTTTTTCAGTATACATCATCTGTCTTGGATATTAAAGATGTACTCATGCAATCCATCTTCCTATAGAATTTTCTCAGAACATAGACTCTGTTCCTAAAGAAACCATATATTTTATTCTCTATTTTGTTCATTACTTTTTCCCCAAAAACTTAATTATGTAAACCATAAATTCCTTACCATGAGGTAAAAACTTTGTGAACAATGAGCAAATGACAAAGCCCTTTAACTTCCATAAAAATTAAAGAAAATCAAATATTTGACTACAACTATATTTGTTTCTGTCTTAGTGCTTTAGAGATCTAAAATGTGGGGATATGTTTCACATGTACCTACTAAATAGATAATACAAAATTACCTTATTTTTTTTACTGCAAGGAAATTTTGAAAGTGACACTTCAAATACAAACATGCAACTCGTTAGTCTTCACTTGAGTCAGTTTGTCTTGTCTGTCCTTTGCTTGAACATATTTCTTCTGTTAGCCAGCAGCTTTCCTGAATCATGGTGTCCACAAAACTGATCATAATGTTTTAGGGTTTCATGTAAACACCACTTTATTTATACAAATAGTGTGATGGTTTACATTTGACAGGTTCCTACTCTAGTTCTTTGCCTTCAAAAATATTTTTGGAAGAGAGGCTCAGCTATGGAACAAAGAACATCAATTATTTACATGACAATCCAATTAGTCAACGACCATCAAATCTAATGTCTTGGCACTTCAGGGCCACCAGCTCATCTGGGATAGCAACCACCATCTGCATAGACAGACATACTGAAGTCAAGATCAGATGGAGTGAAATAGATTTATATATTACCTGAATGAAGCTAGTGAAAAAAAAACCACAGTGAAGTTTGACACTAAAGTCATAATCTAAGTGTGAACAGAAGTCTGCAGAGAGAAGAATTAAAGTTCTGCTGATTGAGAAGATCTTTATAGGGAAATAGTGCTAAACCTTTTGTTATAGAAGATTGCTATGACATGATTGAAATAAGCTAGACTTAAATATTATTCAAATAAATAAAACAGTGGGCAGTGCATTTGTCTCACATGGTGAACAAATAATTTAAATATTTTCTGAGGAATAGCTTTCCCTACATTCATATTTTTTTGTTGAAAGAGGTTCCTCCAAAAAGTAAGAGGAAAAATTACAGAAGACATAAATCATTTGAGCATAAGAAATTCTAATCTAAAATAGAATTCCTTATAAAAGTGACAGGTGCAATGTAAATTTTGAATGAGTAAATGTTATCTGAACCAAAGCAGCAGTGATTAATTCCAAAAGCAACTCAGGGAATGGCTTTTATACTTGCTATACCAGCTACTTAGTCTTGAACATTAGAAGTACAAACTCAGAAAAATCTCTCTCTACATCTGTTCAGAGACTTAATTTTGCTTTTGCATTTGCAAAGCTTCTGTGGCTTGAAATACAGAGTTATGAGCATCTCTGGCTTCCACATTGGCTTGTGTTTGAGTTGCCTCTGGGCTGTGTGTCTGCTGCAGGCCTGTGCCACACAGTTACTGAAGCACAAGTCTACACTTCAGAGCTTCCCATCAAGGCAGCTCTGCAAATCTTAACACTTGTACTGCGTGTCAGCTCGCTGCAGCCCTGCAGTGCAGAGACACTGGAGGACAGAGTGACATGGCTGATTGTGTCACTGAGGAGAATACTGAGGGATACCTGTGGGTATTAGAGATTCAATGATAGAGTATCAGCAAAAGTAGCTTGGAAAATTTTCAAATGCCTCCAAACTGATGCTGTAGCACTTCCCAGTTATTACTCTGGCAAAGATGCAAATTAAAATTAGTAGAGGTTGTTGATGTAGGCCAAAGTGTAAAGGGGAAAAGTAACACTTGCAACCCATAGATGATAATCCACATACTGACAAAATGTTTCCCAGTAACATGAAAGAAAGTATCACTGTCTTAAATCATATGGGATGAAGCTGTCTGTCCCCAGCGTGTAACCAGTCAGTCCTGCCAAACCTTGTCAGTATGAAACAATCTATGTATGAACACTCAAGAGTTCCCAGAGGGTGGAAAACAGAACTTGAGGCTCTGATTCTCCCTGTATGAGGAATGCAGTAAACCAGTACCATATCTGACTTCTGGAAACAGGAACCAAGCTCATCTGGTGTCCCACTCCAGGAAGAGACATACACTTAGAAGAAAATGTAAATTTAAGAGAATTACCTTTGAAGAAATATATGACCGCTAACCACAGTATCTACAAGAATAATTGTATGAGTTTATATTTTTCTGTTTTGAGGACCCTGGCAAAGATAACAGGTCCTCAATGTAAAGGATAAGATTCAGTTCATAATTTAAAAAACTCCAGTAAATTTTCTGAAAGCACATGAGCCATCTAAGCCTCTATTACAATTAATAGATATTGAGAAAATATAGATTGTGTGTGTGATTCAGGTGATGAGCCACTAGGTGACTGCCCTATACAGAGCCAAATTATTTTCTGAGTTATATTGATGATATTGAATATATCTTCATTGACTTACTGGAATATGGCCATTGCTAGCCATCTAGATTTTAAACACAAATTAAATCCTCTCAAGTTAGTTTTGATCCTCCTTGCGCTAGTTTTGGCTGGGGTAGTGTTCATTATTTGTGGCAGATATGGGGCTGTGTTTTGGATTTGTGCTGAACACAGGGATGACAATACAGAGATGTTTTTGTTATTGCTGAGCAGGGTTTGAACAGAACCAAGGCCTTTTCTGCTTCTTGTAGTGCCACGCTGAGGAGGGGGCTGGGGGTGCTTGGGAGGCTGGGAGGAGACACAGCCAGGACAGGTGACCCAAACTGACCAAAGGGATATTCCAGACCATGTGACATCCTACAACTTCCTATTGAGGTAACATGGGGTTTTTTTCTGTATACTTGTCATGGACAGAGCCAACTCAGTGTCATTAAACCTGAGGTTTACACAAGTGCCCTCTATGCACAAATTACTAGAAATGTTAACCAGCAATATTTATCATTTCAAGTAAATATTAAATCACCTCACAAGCAAGATATTATCACATAGCATTGCTGAACAGATTGATAATAGTTAAATGATAGAGTTTATACTGCTGGAAAATAGTCTGTATCTTCAGTAAGCATATTCTCTTTGAACTGTTTTACCTATTAACATTTGCTCAGAATACTATCTGGCAATAATGATCAATTCTGCATCACACTGAGGGATGAATGCTGAAACCATGAACATTTCAGTGAAATAATATCTGTATTTTTATATTAATATGACTATTAAATCTCATCCCAAGATTGAAAAATTGAAATATAGTATAGGTATATGACTGCTCATCAAAAAAATTAAATCTGGGTGTGGTTTGAGAAACTGTACCACCTTTGCAAATATCCAGCTCATTCGAACTGAGAGTCACAGAAATTGCCAAGAGCACCCCTTATGACCCCAAGTCATCTTCAGGGTAATACAAGAATGAGGAGTTGAGCCTCTCTCTAGGCAGATAACCAACACCTCTTTTGACAGAAAATTGATTACTCATCCAAAAATGTGCAAGAATCTGTCTAAGACCAAATAAATCTTTAGCAGATACTAGCAACTTCATCAACTACTGCCAGCACCTAATCTTCTGTAAGCAAGCTAATAAAGAAACAAGCAATCATTGTCTCCTGTCACATGCCAGTATTCTGGATAGATAGCAGGAATGCTGCAGGCCAGAGACTCCACAGGAGCAGCACCCTCCACTTTGGGAGCTGAACTCCTCCAAGTCAGAAACAGGGGTAATAATTCTATTCTGAAATGTTCAATATCACTGAATTTTTAGCAAGTTCATTGTTACCCCAGGGAGATGCAGGAATACATAGATTCCTTCAAAATAACTGTATGAATCCTTCACTTCATACTAAATTTTATAGTTCAGTCTTCACCAAAAAAAAGTAAATAGGAAAAATATTTTCAGCACCTGTAAAACTCTGTGTGTGTCTGTGTGGGTGTACGCACAAAGATGTTCAAAAAGAGGTATGAAAAGAAGTGTATCACTTTGTCATTTACACTCACTCATTAATTCCTCCCTGACTAAAATACTTCTACCAAATATAAATATTCTACTCCCTTAGTAAATAGTGCCAGGATGCAGTTTAGTTTTACACTTGCAAGCAGCTTTAATCTAAATACATTCTTCTTATCTGGCATCTTACTCATTTTTTTCTATTGGAAAAGCAAAATCTTCACATTCCAGTGACGTGCAAAGCCATGGGTCTCCAGTCTCACCTCTGGTTTCCTCTTGAGACAGGAGAGACTTGTGCTTGAAATTGAGATATTATTAGGGACAGAAAATTAGTTCTAGGCATTTCTAAAAGTTTTTGGGTTTTTTTTGTTTTTTTTGTTTGGTTGGTTTTTTTGTTATTTAAATTGTATTGACTATAACTCTTCAATCCCTCAAGACCTGTGAGCTGGGATCATGACAGCAACGACTAAATGACATGAGGATAATAATATATCACTCTGACCATAGGAATCAAAATTTAAATTAAGATTGTTCTGTTTGCCTTGCAAGTGAAAATAGCAATCAATCTGAAGAAAACAAAATATTAAAAAGGTCATTTTTTCTATGCTTTTCCTTCTTTCTCAAAGAAAACTTCTGTTCAGACATTTGATTTTGCATTTCATGCATTTGAGAAAAGGAAACTTGAAGATGTGGGATGAAATGAAAATCAATAGACAGTAGAGGAGGAACATGTTGTTCTGTAAACAATTCTTGCATTTAAGCTTCAATTCTAATTGAAATCTGCAAGGCTGGGATCAAATTGCTGGAAAGCCTCTTACAGAGAAGCTTGAAATAATTTTTAACATTTTGCTTACATAAAAACTCTCTAAAATTAAAAAACTATGCACACAAATGATGTTAATAATAAAAACATATAATTTGAATACTACATGTTCAATGGAGATTGAAAATTATTTCAAGTGATTTTATTACTAAGTTGCATTGCAGTTAATTTAAGCTATTATTTACATATTAGCTACATGAATATACAGATTTTAGTTTACATATAGAAGTTCCTTTAGAATCAGCAGACTGCTGTTTAGAGCACCTAAGAACACCAGATTTTTGCTGAGGAGTATCTGTCTGGCTTGCTATGGTTCCTAGGGATTTTGTCTAAGCCCATATCTACAATGGCTTTTTGCATTGTAGAAGATACGTAAGACATTTGCATTTGTAGTTTGGAAAAGGGTAAGACAATTGATATTGTCACCTCTAGATAATTTGAAATAATTGTAGTTCCTCTGGCAGCAGAGAATTGTGCTGCTGTTGGTTTTCAGGTTCAGACATTAATAACAAAATTGGAGGCAGAAATGCCATATTGCCCCCAAGTTTTCCATAACCTTTTGTAAACATCTGTATTTTAAATTCTCCAAAAACTAAAAAGAGAGTCAGACATCATAGCTAAAAAAACATGGAAGAAGATATATAAATAAAAGTTTGAGTGAAAAATGTACACCAAAATCCATGGGGAATTTATTTGTAACATTGATGATCCATAAAGCCTGACACAAGTGATCCAATAAAGAAAACTAAAATGCTGCAATGCAGTCTGCTCAGATGGTCTTTAAAATCCTAACGCAGTTAGGCTACAGGACTAAACTGGAAGGTGCTATGTCCCTGTATCCAAACAAAGAAGAATCCCAATGAGGGCAGAAAAGGTATAATCTTATCAAATCTATGTAAGGGAGTTTCTATGCTGAACTGTCTCTGATCACCTGTGTTCTTGGTAAGTCCAGTTCAATTGCAAAAAGCTTATAAGCCCCAGGCAAGCCCTGGGCCACGAAAGCATCCAGAGCTACATCAGGTACCAGGAGCCCTCGCTGCTGTCTGTAAGAGACATTCTAAAGTACAAGCTTGAGGGGCTACAGCCCACGACACAGTATGAGGCCACTTCTGAAGGCAGTGCCCAGGATGGAAGTGTAGATGCTGAGGAGACAAAGTAGGCAGGAGTGATGCAGACAAAGCAGGCTTGCCAGAAGACATTATCTCAGTGGATTAAAAAAAAATGGGATACCTAGTAAGCCAAAAAAAACATAGTATACGCACAGCCAATATTAATTGCCCAGCAGCAGTTACACTTTTCAACTCCATTTCATGGGCTTTATTTCTGTGAAAACAACAATAAAACTAAAAAATATTATGCTCTTTTAATCATGAAACATAGTGGAGCTTTGATAACTGAATCCTTCCCCCCCCCCTTTTTATTTTCTTTTTCATTGGCTTGTTCATACATTGAGAGAGTAATTAAAACAAGTGTATTTATTGTTCTGAAGAGAAAAGTGCCTCCATTATTCCAAGTAACTTGCCCTAAATCAGAAAGAAAAACTGTCTTTCGTACGTGCACACAGTACTATTCAGTTGTTTCAAATAATCAGCTGGGAGGGTTTGAAAACTTGGAAGCATAATTCTGCAATGCCTTGCTTCATGCTTTTTCTATTCCTACCACAAAGGGTGAGTTCAGTGCCCTCCTTTTTTTTCAAGCGTTAGAAAAGATCCATCCCCATTAGAATGTAATGACTTCATTTAAGTGGAAATTTAAATGGGGCAGTTGCACATGGGGTGCTTGGGCTCCTGAGATGAGAACAGGAGAAGGAGAATTTTGCCCTTTGAGGGCACAAGATATACTCAGGGTATCAGTACCTTCATTTATTACCAAATCTTTGTCATTTTGCTGGGCTTCCCAGTAATACTGTCAGGTCTTCACATGTCCCTAGGCTGAGAAACAGCAAATGAGTAGGTGCTCCAGTGCCAGTGTCTGAAGGACAAACTGCAGTGCAGTACTAGAAACTGTATAAAATAACCCTACTTATTTTACAGAATTAAAAAGAAAAATTATTTACAATAATTTAAACACTTTTTTTAACAACAGAAACTTGAATTTATCTTATGGAACTCAAGAGTGAGTTAATTATCTACAGCCCTCATCTTAAATATGAAGCAACTTATTTATTTTTATATCTGATCTGCAGAAACTTCTCTTTCTAATGTTTGGCTAAATAAGGCACCAAAAAGAAACAGTTAATCCTGTCAACAGCAGTAGGAAGCTAAATGTATCCATTAATGAGTTTTATGACCTGATGAGCATAAAAACCCACACTGATTAGCTGATCACCTCAGGAGTGCTCGTTACATTTATAATGAAGCAAATCAAATAGCAGAGTTTGTATTTGGAAAGCTGAAAAAGCTGATCCAAATAGTCACTGATGTGACCTGGCAAAAATCAATAGTGCTAAATTTGCACTTCTATTCCTCAGTGGCTGTAGATGGTCATTTGGTTAAAGTCAATTACATTAGTTAAACTGATCTACTGCACCAGTGACAGCAAAAGTCAGAACCTGTTGATTTCTAAGTTATGCTGGGTTTCACAAATCACTGTGTGGAGTCAGCAGCAAGCATATGTGAATTCACAGTGATGGTGAATTCACTACTTCCAGTCCTTCTGACTGACAACTACCAGCTTACAGGAAGGTGTTTTATTACTTAGATGTCAACAATCTTTTTCATAGATATTGCTACACTGAGTTTTGCCATGTGTAAAAGTTTATGCCAACAGCTCAGGAAAATGAGGTGGAACACTATAACAGAAACAAAGCAAGGATAATGGACACTCCTATCTGTTAAACCAAGAAGTCTCATGATGAAGATCTGGGATTCTGATGATGACAGTGCTGCTACTGAATGTGAAAATGCATACAGCCATTTAGTCCCCATGACCACGGCAACCGGTAAAGACAACTTTGTCCCTGGATATTTCTGATTAATATTACCAATGAAATAGAACGTGAGCTTTAAAAAAAAGAAGAGATTCACCAACAGTAAAAAAGAGAGAACAAAAGGCACCCACAGATAAGCATTTTATACATATACTGAAGAAAATGTTTATGAATGACAAGAAAAAATTACCATGGCTTGATTTATTGTATGACAGGGATTTGAGATAAATAAAACAATTAAAAACTCCAAACAGAATATTCAGATACATTTAAAGAATGATAGGGATGTCATCTCACCTTAATGACCTTATTCTTCAGAAAAAAAGCCTGCATCAAAATTGGCTTCTTAAGCTTTTTTTTTCTTGTTCTGTGATGAATTAAGCAAGCTGTAAAAATTTAGGTGCATAGAATCTGAATGCATAATAAAAACAAAAGAACATTTCTTCTTTCAAGACAGATGGATGAACAGAAGAATGCTAAATCTATGTTGGTTTTTTATTGTTTTCCTTAACTTCTCAATATATATTTTAATGAAATGTTTGGAGGGGTGTTGTTTTTTGATTTTTGTTTTGTTTGTTTAGGGGGGGTTTGTTCAATTTTATTGTTTGGTTTTTTTTTTTAATTTGGCTAGTTGTCATTCTTCAACCCCAGCCAACACCTAAGTACCATGCAGCAACTTGCTCACTGCCCTCCAGCAGAATCCAGGAGAAAACTGGAAGATTAAAAGTGAGAAAACTCACGGGTTGGGATAAAGATGGATTAACAGGTAAAGCAAAATGCGCATACACAAGCAAAGTAAAAGAAGGAATTAATTTGCCACTTCCCATGGGTAGGCAGGTGCTCAGTCATTCCCAGAAGGCAGTGCTCCATCATGTGTAATAGTGACTTGGGAAGACAAACACCATCACCTTCAATGTCTGCTCCTTCCCTCTTTCCCCAGCCTAAAGCTCAGCATGATGCCACATGATATGGGATATCCTTGCAGTCATTTGGGGTCATCTGTCCAGCTGTGTCCCCTGACAGCTTCTTGGGCACCCCTAGCCCTCCTCGCTGGTGGGGTGGGGTGAGAGGCAGGAAAAGCCTCGATGCTGTGCAAGAGCTGCTCAGCTGTAACTAAAACATTCCTGTGTTATCAGAACTGTTTCCAGCACCAATCCAAAGCATATTTGCTCATACCAGCTACTAGGAAGAGAATTAACACTACCCCAGCCAAAACTAGCACATTAGTTTTACACTGTTGGATAATATTTAAGTATAGTCCTTAGTGATCATTCCAGTCCTAGAATTGCTGCTGAAAGCTTGGTTTGTTATTGTTTAGGGAGAAGCAGGTATCCCTGGTCCTATAAAAGATGCCAGTACTAAATCACCTTTTAGAAGAGAATGTATCAGGCATACAATTCAGTAACAGACACACTGCCTTTTCAAGAGATTCTTGAAATAAATCAAGTTCTTTCAACTGACACCAGAAGAGAAAGGGGCACCCACAATTAAAGAACATTTTCAGAATCTGTTTGTCCACCACTAAAGCCTGGGAGTATTTAACTATTTCTCATGTACCAAAATAATGCAGAATAAAAACTGTGACAGCTGTGGCTACAACTCCCCAAAGAACTAGAGAAATAATGGCCAAAGACAGACACAAACTAGAGAACACACTACTAAAACAGTCAAAAGAAGTTGGTGTTTGGAACTTATCTGTTTCAGCAGCACCCATGTAATTACTAACAACTGACTTGAAGATGTTTCACAGTAAATTTCTCTTTAGATGATTTAAAACTGTGGTATACTAACTTGAACCAAGTCATTAGGTAACAATATTGTGGTTTTTTCTGTTTTCACATTACTAAACTGAGAGTTTTTAATGTTGCCATGGAAATATTAGACAGTGCATTCAAAAAGTAATTTTATTTGCTTGCTTGCTTTTAGCAGAAGAAAGCATTCTGAGACAAAAGGCAACAATATCTCAATCGATCAAGAAGAAATCCTCTCTGTTAAATTACTTTAAAATCACCACTATTAGAGTCAGTCAAACAGAACCTAAGATACAATCATCATAGAATGGTTCAGGTTGGAAGGACCTTACAGATCATCTAGTTCCATCTCCCCTGTCATGGACAGGGCCACTTTCTAGGCCAGTCTGCTCCAAGCCCCATCCAACCTAACCTGAACCCTAAGCCCAACCCAATGTGACCTTGAGCACTTCCAGGGATGGGGAATCATCTGGGCAACTTCTCTGGGCAGCCTGTTCCAGTGTCTCACCCCCCTCACAGTAAAGCACTCTTGTAAGCTCCCTTTGGCTACTGGAAGGCTGCTGTAAGGTCTCCCCTGAGTCTTCTGTAGGCTGAATAACCCCAAGTCTTATCGACCCTAACATTGACTTGTAAGCAGCTTTCCCTTGTAATTTCTAGCACAATATTGTAGCCTAGCAAGGCTTGTAATATTGCTTACACCAGACCACAGGCTTAGGGTTAACAACACAGGCACCAGGACAGGTCAAGCTTTGTGTAGGCTAGTCCTGGCCTGCCTGGAGGTTGGTTTTAGCAGATAACAGAAATTGCCCAATGACCACGGCAGTCCTATGGAGTTTGTTTTTTTTAAACTTCTACTGAGCTTCATACAATCGTACAAATGGCTTCTATTGTTTGATGCATTTTGAAACTAATACATTGTAAGAGCACTTTATGCTTATGTAATGCCTTATCCATGACCCTAGTGTGAAATGCTGTGTAGAGGAGAATGGACAGCTAACGATAGTGGAAACCTTAAAATGACAGGCATAGGAGACAGCAGAGGCCACTTGCAACAAGGAATGCCATCTTAGGATTTTAGCTTTTATATTTGTCATGTATTTGTAATCCTGCAATTCTTTAGTGTATTACTCTATACTCCATATACAGTGCTAGCTACATTTTGATCAGATAAAACAATTCCTCTCTAAGCCTGGGAATCAAGGACACCTCACTGTCTCAGGCTCTGAGAGAAGTAAACAAAAGTGAATCAGGGGGAGCAAACTTGGGGTAAAATGACTTCATTACCTGAAGCTGTAATTGGAAGATTAATCCCCAATATGCAAATGGACCAAACTTATAAAAGTGTAAAAACCCAGGACCAGTTTTTCATTTTGGATGTAGCCCCTGGGGGGCTTTGTCTGCCATAAGTGTAGCTGAAGATCTTCAGTAAATATAACTGCTTTTTATTCTCTTCATTTTGTCTGGCCTCTGTTTCTAGGTAAGCCTGAAAAGACATCAGTAGCAATGGTCATCAATTACTGATTTTCAAAGTAATGTAACATTCAGAGCTGGGCAAAATGAGTTTCAGGTATGAGAGCAAAGAAAAAGTATCTAAGATATATAAAGAACATCAAATACAGTGACTTTGGATCTAAAATTGCCTTGAGGACCAATGGAGAAAGAAGAAAGTGGTGACTGCTTTAGCAATCACAAAAATAATGCCAAGTGGATTCTAGAGTGACACAGAAGACTTCATCATCATCATACTTCTCCCAGTGAGAGACTTGTGAAGCTCTAAGACCCAGAGGCACAGCAGAAGGTTGAGCATAACATGACAGAATGGGGTAGATACTTGAAAATTTGTGGATATATTGTTTTAACTGTCTGTAATTTGAACTATAAGTGTCTTACATATTTATAGCTTTCATGGCTGGTTGCATTTAAATGTCTTTAGTTTGATGGAATGTAACTGACCAAGAAATTTAAGTCATACAGGATAACCCTAAGCTCTCTTTATTTAACACTGACAAATTTTCAGTTTCAAAAAAGTGATGAAACATCCAGTAGTGTCAGACCCACTCTCAACCCTTGCAGAACACCTCACAGGGGTTGATTTTCTTTTGATAACTACTTGTTCATAGGTTATTCATTAGCCAGTTCACAAGTTCATTAAATGCATAGTTGTGTAGTACTGATTCTGCAATCAAGACAGGATGCAAGACAAAGTCAAATAATTTATAAAAATAAAACTATGTTACAAGCAGCTCCTTTTATCAACTAAATCTGTAATCTTAATGAAGTAAATCAGGTTTATTTGACATGACTTAGATTCAATAAATCCATAGTGATATACATTCCTTAATTTTTTAATAATTGACAATTAAAGCACCTCCTTATTAATTTTTCTTTCAAGAATAAAGTCTCTTATGTCACAAAATATCCACTTGTTCAGTCATCTGGAATGTATCAACTATTCCAAGATTTCTTAAGAGTGAACATCAGCTGGTCAAACTTTCCTTCAATCATCTCTTCTGAAATTCCATCCAAACCACTTAAATTCAGAATTTTCTGTCATGACATGTGTTTATCATCCTCTTAGTTACTAATGGAAAAACTTTATGGCCCTCCTGTGAAATAAGCCCTTTATTGCACTTCCTGCAGAGTGCAGGACAGACATGTTCAGTGACAATCACCAGTAAGCCATGCATTGCATTCATACTCCTTGATTGGTTTCCCATACTCTTAAAAAAAACCACCCACTTTATTAATGTTAGCACAGCTATCATGGATCTTTTCCCAATGTTGTTACTTGCCTTCATCTTCTTTCTTACAATAAGAAGGCCGTTTCTACCAGGCAGTTCTTGGTATCTATTTAGTATTTCATATGCTGCATATTGTGATTTATTTCTAACTTTCACTTTACCAGTGAGGCAGAGGGAGCTTGCCTGTGCTGTGGGATTAAATAACTTTGGTCCTCCAGTAAATTTCAGTAATTTCTGATTAATGGAAAACACTCATAGAATCATAGAATGTTCTGAATTGAAAGGGGCCTGCAAGGATCATCAAGCCCAAATTCTAGCTCATTTGTTTGCCAGACTGCATATAAACCTAACAACTAGTCTTGATTCAGGCCAGGTGACTAAAGCATCTTTACCTGCTATAATGGTGACCAAAATAGAGAAATAACAACTGGGAACACAATTTTTCATGTTAGAGAGCAGTCCTCAATCGGGCTAAAAGAGGCGATTTTAAGACCTGTATGAGATCTAAAATATGTCTCTAAAGATTACAGCATTAACTGACAATTACTAATTTTTCTTCACTCTTCTGGACTGTGCTAGTTATCATCACAAAGTTTCTTCAGTGTACTCTGTTACCTCTTTTGACTATTTTGTTCTCCTTAAGTAGGTAATAGCCACTGATTTTAATGTTCTAATCATGCAAATCAACTCATCAACTTTTAGCAATACTAGTTATATCAAATTTCTTCTAATCAGTGAGAATTTTCAATTCCTCCTGCCTGTCTTCTAGCAGCACCATATAGCAAATGAAATATATATTCTTTCCACATCTGTTGACTTGATCCTGAGTTTGTGTTTATACCACATTTGCATTCTTATAAGGTTTTCTCTTTTATTTTTGTGTTAACAGCCTCATAGTTGCTCCAGCTAATCTCCAGTAGAGGAGCTTATCACCACTATTTTTTCTGTGAGAAGCTGTAGTATTCATTATCCAACCATCTCAGGATAAATGTTTGGCAAACTGAAACCTTCTCTTTCATACTAGTTATGCAAACAGTGGTTCTGTCTGGTATCTTCTGCCTTTTCAGGGCTACTAGAATGACTCTAAGAAGATTATGTTGGCTTTTGTCTTCTGCCTCACTTCAAGATAATTAAAGGTTCCTAAAGTGCATAGATCCACGTGAGCATCAGGTAACTAATTTCAGTGTACATAATTCCTTACAAATACCTCCCTAATACCTGGTGGATTCTCTGCCTTCTGGTTTCAACACTGTCATCAGTGATGACTGCTTGCCTTTCTGAGGTACCTGAGCTCTTCTGTAGCTACTTGCTTCATTAAAAAAGAATAGAACTCAAAATATTCAATAGGCTTTTGTTCTATTCTGCCAGAAAAAAAAAATGGGACAAGTTGCTGATCACCTGACGATCTGGCACTTATAAAGTGATGACCTTCAAAGTAAAAAAAGTGCACTACTTATTACACTACCATATCTTACATTACAATGCAAATTACTTCAAAAATGTATTCATCATTCAAGGAATTCATTCTTGTAAAAATGTGTAGTCTACTTGTGAGTAATAAAAGATTATAGTTAAGGAATTGCACCTAGTAGCTGCTCTGAGGTCCCAGTCTCCCCAGTTGCTGGCACCTGATGCCCCATTTTAGCTGCTGATGCAGAGCCCTGTACTCACACATACACACACATGGCTGGGACTCCCCCAGTCCTCAGTATTTAATTCTCCCTTGGACTCGCACTGAGAGGCACAAATGACTCCCTGGCCATTGCTGGCTCATCCAGCTTGGTCTTCACTATTAACACATTCACAGGAACCACAGACACAAACACACATACCCAGGAACCCAAGAAAAGGGTTGAAAAATGGATTTTGGTAAGAATATAGGACAGACTGAGCAGATAGGGCATGGCCAGACAAGTGTACTTATCTTGTTTATCTGCAAGTGGCCCTTCCAATCCCCTTACCCTTCTATTTCTCTGTGATTGCTCCTCCCCAAATCACCTAGATTAATTTCCTTCCTCAAGTGTCCCTTTATAAGTTTCCTGCAAAAACAAAATGTTTCTTCCTGTGCACCCCATAAGGTGTCCCGTACCCTTACGCAGTGACCGCCTCCATCTGCAAGGTGTTCTGAGACTCATCCTGACGGGTCACCCTGGCACATAGCTGAAACTTACCTGGGATGCCCTGGCAGGAGTCTAGGCAAGATAACTTCCAAGTCCATAATTCTGGTACCCTTGCCAGCTTCTGTATCTCTATGCTCCTTTCTGCATGTGCAGACCAGCTTTTTACCAAATAATCTAACAGAAACGTGAGCATGTGACAAAAAAACCCATCACATCCCTCCAGTCAAACTAACTGGTGATATTTTAAATAAGACCATTCTGTCAAAGGGTCTCAATGTTCAGTTCACACAACAAGTGTCCTCTCCAATACAAGTAATTGGTTCCCTGAAGAGTCTTCAAAAGGGAGAAGGGACACAATGATCACATCAAAAATCATGCTTTTTATCTGTATTAAAAGACACTTGGACAACTCTTATATATCCTGTATGAGGAACAAAGAAATAACCTCAGCAGGAACATCTCAACATCTTTTTTTAATAGAAGTACTTTGAAAAGTCTTTTGGCTAATAGAATTCCCCAGAAAAAATACATGAAAAATTCCGGTGTCCATAACAAAAGACTTACTATTCAAAATTCTATTTATTGGTTTCTTTCTGTCAACTGTCCTTTGTCAGAAGTGAACATACCAGCTTAAACAATTTACAAAGCATGAGATATTACTCATCTTGTACTAGGACAGCTCTGTTGTTTAGTGTCCTCAGGCAGCAGTTTTCTGTCTCTCAACTTCACTGGTTTTTCTTTTCATTGACAAATTCATTTCCAAACAGGGCAACATTGTCATCTGTGTCTGATTTGATGTGTTGAAATATTCCCTATTTTTTAGTATCTTTTGAAGTTACTTGCCTGAAGTCATTCTCCAAGTTAGTGACTAAGCAGGACTTAAAATGTCCTTGCTAGAAACTATCATGTCTCTGGTGCTTCTGCTTTGCTGCTGGTAGGAATGAGCTCCTCTTACCCTGCAGTGTACGTGCCATGAATCCCTACAGCACTATCCCATCTTGTGTCAGCAGAACTTTCAATAACATTCTGCATTTCTTTTGATACTTAAGCCTCTGAGAAACCTCCTAGTATATATCAAAAAACGACACAACAATAATCTGGATATCTGAAAGAAACTTGTATAAAATTCAGAGGTTTTTTTCCCCTCTGTCTAGTTATACAAACACACACACAAGTCAGCAGTTTGTGTAAAGAGTGAACCATCAAACTACAGCAGATCTTTGCCACTTTCCAACAGCTACCAATCCCTCTCACACATTCATTTCTGAAACAAACCCTTTAATCAACCTCTTTTTCAGGGCACTATGCTCAGTGATACAAGCCAGAATGGCAAACAGATAGCAGCATAACAGACAACAGCATAGCACCTGGCATTGCAAAAGATGCTCCACTTTCAGCAGAACTCACAGGGATATCCTGCTGTGAGGCTGTGGTACTTTGAAGAGGTAAGCAGAAAACAGAGTTGAGATGGCATTTGTAACTGTAGCTGACAGAAAAAATTCTGACTATGCCCTACTTTCAGAATCTGGCAAAAATACTGTTGTCTTCCTCCAGATTTGATCACTCAGGACTTGCCTTAAGAGGATCAATTACCAGTTACAATGAGAAAGGGATATTTCAGTCAGTTTCTGGCTAGAAGAGAAACCTTTTCTTACTTCCTTGGGAAGATGTAGTATTCTGAGGTGATTCTAGATGAATTTGGTCTGGCCTAAATAAATATCACTGCATAACTTACAGCACAACCACCTTGCTTTTGAGGAATGTATCACATTGGAAACAGAGTGCTTAATATTTTGAGATAAGTAATATACAAGAATAAACCTCAGCATTCTCAGCTTGAAAGTACAAACTTTCATTGACATAAGGAAGAATAGGAGAGAGGCCTAGGGAGGCACAACAGGTACATAATAATATTGCTTTTTCTGGTATTTTCCCTCAAACCATGTGAATTAATCACTTACATTTGCCTTTCTTCAGCATTATCCAGTGAGTAGAGGTAAGATATTGATATTCTTATCAACAAACAGCCTCCTTCAGTATCACAGACATCTACAATACATAGAGTATCATCACACAGTTTCAGATGGCTATAACCCATACAGAGTAACACCATACAATTTCAGAAGGCTTCAAGCAGCTACCCTTCTTGTGCTTTAGCCCAGCCTTTTATACCCCTGATTGTTCATGCATTGCCCCTGTGTGCCCTCTGCTCCTTTTGGTGATTGGTCAGTGCACCTGAGCACTCTGGGTCTCATTACCTTCAATGCTGCTCACCTGCTTCTCACAGCTGTAGCCCATTAGGGTGTGGCTGAGCCTCATCCCCAACTCCCAATTACCCAATTACCCAATTACCACAGCTGCTGTGCACCTACACTACAGCAGCTCTTCTTTAACACTTTATTAAAGGAAACACAAATAGCATGAATCATTGCAGAAATACAACTGAGAGGGAGAACCAGTTCTACCACTATATCCTACCAGGGCATAGAGAAACAGGTAAGGTTCACCCACCAGGTTCCAAATTCTGTGGAATTATTAATTGCTAATACTGTGATTCTACAGTATTAGCAATTAATATCAGCCTGAATGGGTATAACACCTGTTGACCATGATGATTTAACTTTTCAGCTCAATTCACTTCAGCACCACATTGAACTTTTCTATGTAAAAGAATTATTTAATGTGCATTCTTTCAAAATCACTAATGAAGAAGTGAAAAAGAAGCAAGAAATAAGACACTGTCTATATTTCTGATCTGTATTTCTGAGCAGGTCCTATTCATTACACACACATAGTTTTTTCTCAGTTTATAAATAATTTTTAAAATAAATTAACTAATGATGAAACATGGAATTCAGTGCTAGTCTTCTCCCTGGGTTTAACTGTTTTTAATAGTTCTATACTTCATGACTCTTTACTAAAAATATTCTCCAACATATTAGCTCTCTGGCAAGATAGTGTCATATCAACATTTAGGTAAGTTACAAGTTCTCAAACCTGTTAATATCTCTCACAAAGACTAAAATCTGGCAATAATATGTCTGCCACAAAGATCAGTTGTAATTGTCTTCAAAGTTTTACTCTACCCATTTGCATAAGTGTAAATTGGGAGCAGAATGGATGGGGAGCCCTGAAGAGGGCCAGGGGATGCAGGGTGTCCTGGCAGACAAGACAGCAAGCCACATCCTGGGATGCATCAAACACAGCACAGCGAGTCAGAAAAGGTGAATGTTCCACTGTATTCAGCATTGGTGCAGCCTCACCTGGTGTGCTGTGTGCAGTTCTGAGCCTCATAATTTAAGAAGAATATAAATGTTCTTCAATGTGCCCAGAGGCTGGCAACAAAGCTGGAGCAAGGGCTGGAAGTCATATTCTGTGAGGAGTAGCTGATACAGGTTTGCCTGTATTGGAGACAAAGAGGCTGAGGGGCGACCTCATTGCTCCCTACTTTAGCTTACTGAGGAGGGAAAGTGGAGAAGAAAGTGCTGAGATCTCTTCCCTGGGATTCAGTGACAGGATATGTGGAAAGAGTTTAAAGATGAGCCAGGGGAGGTTTAGACTGGACATTAGGAAGCATTTCTTTACCATGAGGGTGGTCAAACACTGGAACAGGCTCCCTAGAGAGGTGGTCAATGTCCCAATCCTGTCAGGGTTTAAGAGGCATTTGGACAATGCCCTTAATAACATGACTTAATTTGGCCAGCCCTGAATTGTTCAGACAGTTGGACTGGATGATCATTGTAGTTCCTTTCCAATTGAAACTATTCTAGTCTAATTTATTCTATCTATTTCTATTCTATTTTTAAACTGCTGCATATGGTGATTTTCAGAAAAGAAATGTTACTTGTTTCATGTTCCAAATGAATAGACATTTTTATTTGGTTTACTTTATTTTTTCATTTTTCTCTGATAAAGACCTGGCAAATATGTCAATGCAAATTCACAAAACATGACACATAGAGCATTTGTCTTGAAATTATGCAAGCATCAATCAGATTCAACATATGACCAAGGTACAGAAACATGATGGCAAAAGAAGACTCCCAAAATCATTCTCTAAATCAATATTGGGAAATGTTTTTAAAATGTCTATGATGTTTTCTAAGTACATGCTTCTTGTTGGATATAACAGCACAAATTTTCTATTAGGTTACGATGTATTTATTTAAAAAAGAAAATAAATCACTTTTCTCAAACGAAAGGTGCTTTTTTCCTTTTCTGAAAGAAAAAGGAGCAAAATTATAATTCACTGCTATATATTTAAAGCCATTCATGATTAATTCTATAAGCATTAATTAAAATTGTAGTGGTGGGGATTACTAGGAAACTTGTAACTGTTTAAATTTAGGCTCATCAACTGAAATAAAGAAAAAAGGAAAACAAAGAAGACTTGTCTACTACCACTCAATAATTCTGTCAAATTATGATAATATGTGTGTTTCTACACCCTTTATCCATACTGTGAAGCAAACAATCCTGTTGAACTTTTAAATACACTTAAGAAATAATAAATGAAGATTAACAAGAAACATGTTTTCCATTCCAGCTACATAGATATTCACCAGCAAAGAAGTATCAGACTGCTTAATTAATTTGAAAAACCACGGACAAAATTTAAGACTGCTTTGAAAACTCACTGTGCTGAAGAAAAGCAGCTTGGGGTTAAATCCAGGTACATTCATATCCAGTAAAAGATCACAGAAGTAGATTGAAGTCAGAGAGCAATGCATAAGAACCAGTAATAATGGAGATGATACATCCCCTTCATGTAGCCTGCATGACATTATAAAAGGCTCAGGTCTCAAGGAACAAATTTGAATTATGAATTTTTATGCAGCAGTAGACACCTATTTTCTTATTCATCTCTTCCTCAGCAATATCTTCTTATAATACACTGTGTATGCAGTTTTAAGAACTTACAGGCCACTCACAATGTCTGTGCAGCTGTATTGTGTGGCCCAAGTTTGGTAATGAGGGGGGGAATACAGGGTTAGGCTTCTGTGAGAAGCTGCCAGAAGCTTCCCCTGTGTCTGACAGATCCTGTGCCAGCGAGGCAGACCCACCACTGGCCAAGGCTGAGCCCGTCAGTGTTGATGGTAGCACCTCTGTGATAACAGATTTAAGAAGACAGAAAAAACCTGAGCAAAAGCAACTGCAGCTGGAGAGAGGACTGAGAACATGAGGGAAAAAGCTCTGAAGATGCCAACATCAGTGAAGAAAGAGGGAGAGGAGGTGCTTCATGCACTGGAGCAGAGATTGCCTGGCAGCCCATGATGCAGACTGTGGTGAGACCAGCTATCCCCCTGCAACCCAAAAAGGTCCACAGTGGAGCAGCACAAGGAGGAACCCACACCAGAGCAGCTGGATGTCCAAAGGAGCCTGTGACCCTGTGGGAAGCCCAATTGGAGCAGATTTGCTGGAAGGACTTGTGGTCTCATTGAGGGTCCCACACCAAAGCAGTGTAGAAGGCACTCATGCTGGAGCATTTAATGAAGGACTACAGACCAGGGAAGGTCTCACCTTGTAGAAGTTTATGGAGCTCTGTCTCATGTGGGAGGGACCTCATGATGGAGCAGATGATGGGTGTGAGGAATCCAACCCCAGAGAAGGAAGGAGCAGCAGAGACAATGTGTGATGAACTGGCTGCAGCCCACATTCCCTGTTCCCCTGCACAACTGGCAGGAGGAGGGAATCAAGTTCAGCACAGAAAGAAGGCAGCAATGGGGGGAAGGTGTTTTAGGATTTGGTTTTATAGCTCATTATTCTACTCTGATTTTGACTGGTAATAAGTTGAACTAATTTTTCCCCAAGTGAGTCTGATTTGCCTGTGACAGTAATTGCTGAGTGATCTCTCCCTGTCCTTATCTCAATCCACAATCCTTTTGTTACATTTTCTCTGCCCTGTCCAGCCAAGAAGGGGACTGATAGAGTGACTTCAGTGGGCACCTGATATCGAGCCAAGGTCGGTCCCTCCTCCCGGTGACTTTTAAATGAAGTATTAAAATCGATGGGAACAAGATGGCTGTAAAGAATTACAGCTCATTTGAATAACAGCACCTCCAACGCACTGACTTTTGCTAGCATTGCAGTTGCAGCATGCATGATATCATTACTTTGTAATCACGGGCAATAGAGATTTGGAATGTTTTCTGAGGAACCTGCATTATTGTCACATAATAACATTGATTTAAGATTTTTCTCCCTGTGTTGGTTACAGTAACATCTGCAGAGAGCAGTTAGTTTTGAATGCTTGATACTCTCATCACAGCAAAGATTAATACTGATACAAGGACATCTGCCAGGTTCATTTTACAATCTCAACAGAAAATGATTTTTTTTTTTTTTTTGTAAGATGGTGATTTAATAAGCTTTCCATTGTCAAAGTAAAGACAAGGTTATTTTAATTACTAATCTATTTCTTTTCTGAATCTGAAGTACTCTTCAAGTAACTAAAATTCATGGGTCATATATTAGCATTAATGTTTAGTTGTTAAAAAGAAACAAAAAGAGTCAATTCAATAGTCCACAAATTGTAATGCATTTGCAGACAATAAGTCAAGTCAATAACACCAGACAGTAATTTAAGACAATAATACCAGCTGGCATACTCAGTGACCATAAACTGGGATTGGGTCTTGTGAGTACCCACTGTTCTCCAGGTGAACAACACTGGTTTGACTCCAAATGCAATGTTGCTTGGTTAACAGACACGTGAAGTGAGGAGTACAGTGGTGAATTAACTCCTGCAAATTTCCAGGGTGTTTTGCAAACTCAAGATCAGATATGTTTCTCGCTTCTCAGATTCTACAATATTGAACCTACTTGACTGAAACCTTTTTTCTCAGATTTGAATTAGAACTTCTCATGTGGCTATGCCAGAAGGATTTCATGCAAAAGATGGAGAAATACTATTGACACGTTTTTATTGGACATGCAAGAAGCATAGCAGTCAAATGGACAAGACAGTGAACAGTAGATTTACATAGTAATGAATACTGAAATGCTGCCAAAAATCTGGTATAACACAGAAGAGAATAAGCAAAGGATTGTTTAAGATGTGGACATCAAATGCCATATGTCTTCCAAAAAAATTCATACATACTGAAGAAAATGAGAACAATTTTTTCCTGAGGCACATATTAAATCTACGTTATGGCATCTGCATTTGACAAAATTAATTCCACGCAATGTCTGACATTTCTAGTCCACTAAATATCTTGCAGATAATACTTTTATTGAAAAGCATCACATTACACATATATAGAGTGTATATATATACACATATACAACTGAGGACATAAGCCACTTATTTAAAGAGCTTGCTTCAAAAATTATAAGACTGAATAAGTGGAAAAGCTCTAGAGGCCCACACTGAGGTAGACACATGGTTTGGCAAGAATTACTTGTGCAGGGGATGGATGAGCTGCTAAAGTGCACTGAGGGCTGAAGGCCACGGACACCCACATCCAGGAAAGCCCGAGGAACTGACACAGGAGGACAAAGTCTTATGAGGAGAGGCTGAGGGAGCTGGGGTTGTTGAGCCTGGAGAAAAGGAGGCTCGGGAGGAATCTTACTGCTCTCTACAACTGCCTGAAAGGAGGGTGCAGCCAGGTGGGGATCAGCTTCTTCCCCCAGACAACCAGCCACAGGGCAAGAGGACAGTCTTAAGCTGTGCCAGGGCAGGTTTAGTTTGGACAATAGGAAAAAATTCTACGCAGAAACGGTGATTAGCCACTAGAATGGGCTGCTCCGGGAAGTGAAAAGGCACCGTCCATGGAAATGTGCAAAACTGGACGTGTCACCTGGCGGCTGCTTTAGGTTACAAGGTGGCTGGTGTTCGGTCATAGATTGAACTCGGTACCGATTACGTCTTTATCAACATAATTGATTCTGTGAAATACTGCTGGGCGCTGCCCCCACGGCATATTCCTATTCCACGCCGGGCATAACTGGGGCGGGTGGCCGGGCTCAGCAGCCGCGGCAGCTCGGCGAGACGCGTTTGTCGGCACAGAGAACGCAGCGGAGGCGCGGCCTGTAGCCGACGTAGGCCTGAGCGCGGCGCCGGCTCGGCGGAGCACGGAGACCCGGGCAGGCGCCAGCGGAGGCCAGCGGAGGCCGGGGTTATCGGGACAGCCCCGCCGGCGTTACCGCGACAGCCCCGCCGGGGGCACCGGGACAGCCCCACCGCGGGCCGCGCCGAACACGGCCCCGCCCGCCCGGCGTACGGCAGTGTCGCGCCGCGCCGGCTCTTGGCGGCAGCGGAACCGGCGGGCCGTAAGGCAGGTGCGTGGCGGGCGGGGGTCGGGCGGGCGCGGCGTGGGGGCCGCGGGGAGGCCCCGGGCTGGCGCTGCTCTGCGCCAACGCCGGTGCGGAGCTGCGGTCCCGCAGCCCGGTGGGGAGTGGGACCGCCGGGACCGGCCCGCCTAGGCGCGGAGGGGCGTCCCGCCGCCGCTGCGCGGGTCTCTGCCCGCAGCCCCCGGGGCAGGGGCGTCGCTGCGCTGGTGGCGGGGCGCGGGTTTCGGGGCAGCCGGGCCGCGGGGTTCGGGACAGCCGGGCCGCTGGCCGGTGCCACGCGTTGCCTCCGGCGGGCAGGACAGGCAGCGTGCCCGGGGCTGGCAGCGGGGCCGGGGCTGGCGGAGCGCTCGCCGTGCCCCAGCCCCGGCGCGCACCGCGGCGGGTGATGCCAGGCCGCTGCTGAAGGCCCGGGTGCCGTGGGCTCCCCCCCTGCATGCCGGGCTCTGCTTCTCGGAACGGCTTTGCTGATGGGAGTGGTCAAGTGGGAAACGCACCGCTGTCGAATGTGCTTTCAGTACTTACTAGTGGTATTAATAAATGTAGAGAACCAGAAGTGACGAATGAAAAAAGCATGTGGCCACGTAGAGTGTTTTTGCCTTTCGGGTACTGCTTCATTTTGGTTGGTAGTGGTAAACTGACAGATTTGCCTATAAAACACTTGACAGTCCTGTAGCGACCTAAGGCTTACACTTCAGGTGCTTCAGGAGTGTGTATCATATTGGAATTCAAATAATACTTTTGCTTAAAAACTTTTATGAGTTCTGAATGTAGGTTTTGTTGTTGTTCTTAAAATACTAACATTGATGTAGACTCTTTAAGTCTTATGGCTTTTTGAACAATTGACTGTAAGGTAGTTCTGTTGAAGTGAAACCCGTAAATGTAATTTCTGCAGAGAAGAAATCTAATAGTCATGATTAGTTACTTTCCAGAAGATAGAATTGATTTGAGTCTAGCCAATGACTAGGAAAAAATATTGGAAGTTTCAGAGACAGTGCAGCAAGAGTTATGTATGTTCACATGGTAGGCTACAGACCTAAGTTTTTAGGAGGAAGAAAACCAAGCCAGCCGTGAGGTCAGATGCAAACTGTCCTTCATCTAAAGATGACATTGATGATAACAGTGAGGTGGTGTGTCTTGATTAAAGACAAGCTGCTTTTCAGCAGATGCTGTAGTAAAATGATTTCCTTTGGATCTTTCTTCTGGCCAGAGGAGAGTAAACTTGCATCATCTTGGAATTTTATGTGTAGATATTTGGAGGAAGTCTCATCACAATTATATGGGAGTACAGACCAACTCCCAGCTAGGTCCTTTATGCATTGTATAAAGGCCTATATATACTATTGTATGCATAGTTTACATGTTAGACCTCAGTTTTCTCTAAAAGCTAGCTTGGCCTTTGGAAGAATTTAAGTCACGACCTCCACTGAATCAGAGAGAAGGCAAGAAATAGTCAAATGACAGTGTTTTATTCTGACAGTTCTGTGTTTACAGAACTTGCTTTGAAGCTAAACCTGAAGCTCCTGGAGCAGGTCTGGTGGAAGGCTATGAAGATGATTAAAGGACTGACACATCTCTCCTATGAAGAGTGGCTGGGAGAGTTGGGCCTGTTCAACGTCAAGAAGAGACAAGTGAGAGGAGACCTCATAAAAGTGTATAACTGTCTGAAGAGAGGGTGTCAAGAGGATGGATCAAGGCTCTTTTTGGTGGTGCCAAGCACTAGGACAAGAGACAATGGGGAGATGTTCATGCACAGGAAGTTCTGCTGGTACATAAGGAAGAATTGTGTAGATGATTGACAATTGGAACAAGTTGCCCTGAGAGGTTGTGGAGTCTCCTTCACTGGAGATACTCAGGAACTGTCTGCACTGTGCCTTGTGCTTTAGGATGGACCTGCTTGAGCAGAGAGGTTGAATCAGATGATCCACCATGGTCCCTTTCAGCCTTACCCATTCTGTGATTATGTGATCAAGATGATTGTAATTTGGCCTCTAAAGTAGTTGCAGTCCCTTTCTTCTCAGTCTAATTTTCAGTTTTTATTGAGTAGTGTTAGTTCTGTTTTCAGGAAGAACATTTATTGTTGAAAAAATAATTTTTTTACAGAGTTAATAGAAAACTCATCTTTCATAAAAGGCTGGTGTATATTTCTGCAGGTCCTGTTTACCTACAGTACTTTCTCTGAAAAAGTTATCCTTTATAAATACTAAACCAGAGCTCAGGCTGATCCGTGTTATTCTTGCATGTTTCCTTCCTCTTCTGTTACAGGAGCTGGTTACAAGTAGTTACAGGAGCTGCTAATGGGGTGTGGAGGTGGCTGGGGGAAGGAAAGACACATGTTGTCTTTCTCTGGTTAGTTATAAAGTTAAGTTTATTTGGAAGCTGTTAAAGGTGGGATTAATTCTAGCTCATATGGGTGTTTTGAGTGCTGAACAGGTTTCTTTTCTCCCTCCTACAAAATTTCCCCGTAGAAAATTGAAGCCCTCATTACTCTAAATAACAGCTTACTGTTTTCCTGGTAAATTGTTTGTAGTAACAATTGTTGAAGTTAGTGTTGAGCACTTTCTAGCCTACACATTTTCTTATACTGAATTATGCTTTAATGTTTGAAGAGAGAACTGAGACCAAAATCTACTCTCTAGTTCAGATAAACTTAACTAATCAAAAGCAATTTAGCAAATTATCTATAATGTGTAGCTGGATGTTAGAAATATAACAGCAGATGTCTGAACCAAAAAGAGAAAGAAACAAGGGTAAGACCCATAAACAGACTGAGAGACATTAGACTCCTAAATCCCAAACTGTAATCCTCAGAATCTCTGTTATTTCACCCTGTAGCTCTGTTTTCAAAGATGTTTGTCTAGTGTCTCTCTCATGTAGCAGCCACTAGGAGGTGCTTAGGTGATCTGCTGAAAAAAAAAGGGAAGACGAATCCAATTATACCTTCACTTTCATAGTATCTTTAGTAATCCATGATTTAAATGAATGATTATTGCCTTCTAAGCTGTTGAGTTCAGAGGCTGCCAGGGTATTTGATGTCCATTAATTCATCTAGGCATACTTTTAGTCTTTTTGGCATCTTGTGGCAATGAATTCCCAAATTCAATTATGTTCTTTGCAGGAAAGGCATTCTACTTGGTATTATTCTCACCTTAAACTATTAAGTTTTGTCATGTACCTCCATATTCTTACATTATGGGCAGTAGTCAGTCATTGTGTATTTAGCCCTTCTTGCTTTTTAAATACCTCATCACATCACAGAAAGGAGCAATTTTGTGTTTATTGCAAGCACAACCCATAAGAAAATGCACAGTCAGGGCATTCTTTATGCTCATCTCTCTCTGAGGAATTTGATCGCCTCTGTTTGAGCAATGCCAGTGTGAGCACATTCCTATACTGGGTCTAGGAGTTAACTTCTGTCACAGGAGAAGTGCTTGAGATTTGTGGGTTAAACAGTGTTGATAGCACTGCAATGTTTTGGCTGCTCCTGGCCTGCACAGCATCAAAGCTTTCTTCCACCCTCCCTGCCCATCAGTAGGTAGGGGGGTGGGCAAGAGGCTGTGTAAGGACACAGCTTGGACAGTAGACCAGACTGGCCAGTGGGATGTGCTATACTGTGTGTATTGTCATGCTCAGAAATAAAAACACAGGTAGAGGAAGAAGAAAGGGTATCATGAAGATACCCTTTGCTTTCAAGATGTCTGGTTTTTGGAGATTAGTAAACTGGAGCTTGTGGCATTGGTCACCCTGTGGGATGTGGTGAGCATTTTCTTCCTTCACTTGGGGGTTATTTTCTTTTTCTTCATCTGTTAAACTGTATCTCAACCCTGTAAGTTTTTTTTACCTTTCTTCTTCCTATTTTCTCCCCTGTCCCACTACTTGTTCAGTAGTTCAGCTACTACTGAACAAGTAGTAGCATGGCTGCTGGCCAGGGTCAAGCCACCCCAACACTGCACAAACACCTAAAAACGTGATTGAAGGAAACAAGACAAATAGCAGCACCCTATGGTTCTGTGGTAATGGTGCTCACTGAATTAACCAGTGTTGTGAAAGATCCCTATTCTGGGTGTTTCTTGAGCTTATTCTAGATATAGATATTCCTCTTGAAGTTGTGCATGACTGTGTACAGTTCAAGAAAAATCCATGAGACTGGACTGAAAGCCAAGAAAGAGTTAGGCTTCAGTAGCAATGTGGACTGTTTGAATATTGTAGAAAGGGCAGTTGGTGTTCTCAGTCTTCTATTCACTACATAAACTTGTGGACTAGAGTTTGGTGGCCAACCTGTTGCTGAGTCCAGCTCTGAGATGTGAAATAAAACTCTTGTTCTTTTTCTGTGTCATTAAATCTAGTGGGTGCTGGAGAAAAATAACTTTAAAAGGAAGGTGCAGAATGTTTTACCTAGTTGATATTTTAGGGATAGAAAAGTTGCTGTCTCTCCCCTTTCATTGTATGTGGAATTTATGGATATAAATTATATTCTTCTTTAGACTTTACTGTTCTAAAGCATAAGCTTACTCTGAGCCATCTGTTACTCTTTATTGTTCAAAGGCATGTTGGATGTTTGGCCTAAAAAATAGACTGAATCTGATATTACAGGCCTGCAACTTAAACATAAATAGGTCTAACAGCAAGAATAGATGATTGTGGAATGATAGGTTGGTGATTGAAGCATTTGTCAGGTGAACTGTGGAGCAAATTTCAGTTTTCCAGCTGTAAACTGGCTTCTGAGAGGTTGTCAGAATAAGTAGATGACTTTGTACAGTTGTGACATCCTTGTTTGCATTCAAATACTCTGTAAACCATACAGCCATTTAAACAATTGCTCCTTTCTTTGAAACTAGTGAGGACTGCTGAACTGTGTCACTCAGTGAGTTTCTGTTTGGAAACTGGATTCTGATGAATTTGTTCAAGAAATGGGAAGGCATTGGTCTTAGCTGCTGCTCTGAGGGGGAGCAAGTGTTCAAAAAACAAGTAGACGTGGCACTTCATGATACGTTTTAGTGAGCACGGTGGTATTTGGTCAAAGGCTGGACTTGATGATCCTGGAAGTATTTCCAGCCTTAATGATTCCATTTTTCTAATGTGTCCTCTCCTTGAAGGATTCAGGAAGAGTAAAGAGGATCTCTGAAAGTCATCTCTTCTGTTTCTCATAAGAAATTTATTACTTGTGGTGAGTTGACCCCAGCCAGTAGCCAAATGCCCCCTCTCGCCTCTCACTAACTCATTCCCTTTGGCTGTGAAACGGGGAGAAAATAGCAGATGTTCAACAGTTGCTTGGGAAGACAAACCCCATGAGTGTGGATGTGTGTCTTTGTTCCTCACACACCTTGCTTCTCCTTTCCCAGAGCTTTTACTGTTGAGTTGACATCATATGGTACACATCTATGTTGCTTCCAAAACATGAATATAAATAAAATGCTTGATTGTAATTTTTCCTTTAGGGTGGCATTTTTGTTTCTGAGGTGTCTTTAAAAGTTGATTCTGTAAGTCTGAACAGGCATCCTATGTGCCATGCTAAATACTCATAATAATTGTTCAAAGGCTTTTAAGTGTTCAATGGAAGATTTTTGTATAATATGTACATATGCATCAGCTTACACTGCAATTTTCTAAAATATTTTAAGAAATTTTACATATATTTTAGCAGAATATGACTATTACTCGAGAAATGCAGCCATTTAAAAAATGTACAGCTGGAAAAACCCTGTTTTAACCTCTTCAAATCACTAGAGACATAATGGGGCTATTTTCCTTTTTATTATATCTGCCAGGAATAGTATTATTCCTCAATTGGTGTTCCCCTCATTTTTATGTGATAAGCAGACACGTTTGCAAGCTCTGAAAAGACGGTTTGGGATTTCCTCGCTGTAGGAAATTGTACAGGTGTTCTTCCCAAAATATCCTCTTGCATATATGTGACCAGCACTATAGACAGCCCAGGAAGGATCAGCAGCATTTGTTAGTTTTGATTCTAATTTGCACTTTTAACATTGCAGCTGCCTTTTTTTAAGGTCTAATTCTCAGCTGCAGTAATGATGAATTATCAATTAGAAAGCTGTTACTTGCTAGTCATCAAATAGCTGGTGTGCTGTTTGAAGTGCCTGTGTGGCATGTGAGCTCTGAAGAGAAGACAAGGGATCCTGCCTTTAATAAAATTACTTTATGTGACTATGTATCTATCCAATAGTTGAGTCTTGCTTAAATGTATTTTTAATTAACTTTTTTTTTTTTTCTTTGTAGAAGAGTCTCTGCCTTGAAGTAGGCATGTTTTCAGGCTGTAGGGGTATACTTATTATGCAAGGCAGACCTTGAATTAATTTTTTGGCATAAATTTTAGGCTGAAATTTTGACTTTTTTCACCCCTGTATCCTACCAATATTAAGTAAGATTTAAGCTAAATCAAGTGGACAGTGGTCTGGCTTGGGACAGCTTATTGTGTGTCTGTTACAACCTTGGGTTTCTTTACAATTCTCTTTGTGGAGGAGGAGGTGGTATTGCCTCCAGGCAGCAGGAGGAAGTTCTGAAGGGAAAGGCATCCCCAAAAGGCTGGTGTGATTTGGACTGAAAAGCTTGTCTTGATAGGTTGATTTTTGGGATTCTCTGTGCATCTCCACTACATTAGGTCAGTGAGGTGCCTTATGAATGTGCCTCTGTCTGCTTTTCTGATAGGAAATACCAACTTGTAACTTTTTAACCACTGAGCTGGACTGAACCTTTAGTGTGCTGTGACAAGGATCCAGTAGGGATAAAAGCACTGCTAGACCATGAGTGGTTTATTTATATGGACATACCTTTGGAAAAGTTGTTATATATGCTGACAGAGACTTTTAGGAGGAATGTTAGAAAGACTGAGGGGTAGTGTAGTGTATTCAGAATTAAAACATGTTTTAGAGGAATTATGGATAAAATACACAGCTTTTGGGTCCCTGTGTATTATTGGAAAGATATAAACTAGAGAGTTTTCTGCAAACTCCATCATGGCTTTCTTACTCCTTCCCACCTCAAAAATTATGACAGGTATCAAATAACATACTGAATGATAGAAAAAGCATAAAGGACATCTTTTAGAAAAGCTTACAAACATTATATAAAAATTGAATGAATGCAAAAATCCAAATATTGCAAAACATACCAAACACTTAAAATTGCACAATACACTTTCATTATTTTAATTAAATTGATGCATTTGTGTGGACACTGACATCTGGTTCTTATTTTATGTAATGAGTCATTTTCTACGTATTCCTGTATTATTTACTGCAACCATTGGTAAAAAGTCTGACTCAAAAGCTGCTGGAAATAGGATGACTTTATTTATAGCTGATAGTTTGGGAAACATTTTGTTTAGTGACAGGCAGAGTTGGCCAGAATCTGTGTTTCTTTTGAAGGCCATTTTCCTACTTTTAGTGCATGACGATTAAATTAATTTTCTTGTCTATTACTAGAAGGGCTGTGGAATCTACAGCCTCTTTCTTAACTGGTCTAAAACTCAGCATATTTCTGTTCTGAGAAATAATTCTGTAGTTTAGATACTTGCAGGTTTTCTGTTTCAGGTTGCCAGCATTACCATTATTATTACCAGTTGTATTGATAAAATTGCTTAACACAAAAAAATTTATTATTTTCTGTAAATGAGAAATCCTGCTTCAGTGCTTTCATAGAATAATTGTTCTGTAAGATTAAATGTGAATCTTGGCATAAGTTGCACTGTGCTTACACAGCTACTGTGTGTTGTCTGCAAGATGCAAAGACTTTATTAGCCATAATTAATTACTAAAATCCTCGAGAAGGAATCTCAATGTTTGGCAAGATAATTAATTCAGAACTGACATCCTCCTGTCTTTGCAGGTAGTATGAGCATTGCTAATGACTTTGCTGTAAAGAAAGTGTATGACTTCATGGTTAATAAGAAGTAAGACAGCAATCCTACTCATACCACCTCTCTTTTTTGATTTGAGTAATAATGTACAGGCAGGGTCCTAAGGATCAGGGTATCTGGCTTAGTCTTTTATTATATTGCAGTTGAGATCCTTCGTAAATGCTGAAATAGTTATATTTTTCTCAAAAGAGGTGTTAAGTGTTTCCTTCAGAATCATTTGGGAGAGTGCTCCAGATACAAAATGATCCAATACCCACCTTGAGGCTTATTGAAACCCTATTTTGAAGGAAATCAGCGTTAATTATGAAGGATAATATGGTGTTGAGTGGCTAATAAGCATCCAGTTATTTAGAACTGGAGGATAATGCAGTATTTGAGGCATTTGTTTAGTTGTCTGTAAATATGGTAAGTGATTTGAGTGCTTGAGCACATCTCTGTGAGACTTTAAAACCTTGTAATGGTGAGTAGTTCACACTGGGGGCTTTATCCTTGTATGCACTTGCTGTTCTCTACAGGAGCATGTTACAGAGACTTTTTTTTACTACCATTTGAAGAAGTTCTCCAGCATGCTCTTAGCCCAGCAATTCTGCAGTTGTGTGTTCTGCATGTATTGTTATAGCACTTACATTTGCTGAAGTGCATTCCACAGCCTTGCAGCCATCCTCAGTGATATGCAGTGTGTGTTACCTAGCTGTCATTAACTGAAAACTTTTTTCTTTCACTTACCTATTAGTTTTCTTCCTCCCTTTCCTTCCTTTGACCACCTACATCCCTATTTACCTTCCATATGTCTCTTCCTTTAGTGACCAGCCTTTCTAGAACAGAGTAAGATGAAACCCCTGAGGTTGTTTTCAACCTCTGTTGATGGCACAGTGTGTAACAGAGGCACAGAGAGCCCCCTGTTAAACTTAAAGCAAAACTGAACAAGTAACATCTCCACCATTCCCATCTTGTATTTGTGGCTTATCCCTAGCGTTTAAATGAACATTCATGTTACATATGTTGAAGTTGGAAATTTGCTTATAGTACATCTCCACATGTAAGGCAAGTCTCGAAGTTTCTGTTGCTTGGGATACAGTTTATCTCTTGCTGCCGGGAACTTAAAAGTTAAGGCCATGATGTTTAGAACTACAGACATTTTTTGGTTTAACAACTGAATTACATTTCATGTTCTTGGAAAAGGAAGATGAGTTATTCTGAAGAAAGGATTGTTTTCATTTTTTTTCTTTTTTAACAACAGCAATCCTCAGTAACTATCTCAAAGTACATGTAAAATGAACACATTATTGAGCCAAACCACATGTTTGGCATCATCCCAGAATTTATAGTATCAGGCATAATCACAGGAAATGGTTCTCCAGCTGATGCAAGCAGGCACAGTGTTAGGCAGCTGGCAATCGCATGTGCGTGGTTAAGATTATGAAAAAATGTGGAAAGGGTTAATACTGTATTGAATGAATGACTTGTAATTCCATTATTTGATTTTCTAGGGTTTTTTGTTTGTTTAGTGACTTCTGTAATTAAGATGCTGAAATTGTCTTTTATGTGATCAATGGCACACAGAGGCACTGTTGTGCCTCCTTGTTATGCTGAGGCACTTGTCTGAATTTTGGTATTCGCTGAGGAGAACATTGTGTGTCAGGAAGCCACTGTTTCTTCCTGAGTACATATTCCTTAATCTTGTCATCACCCTTTTAAAGATTGACCCAGTCTTGACTGGAGATCAGTAATATTTGACCCAGACAACTTGAGAGAATTCTGGGTTGATGTCTGGGCCTTTTGTAGAAAGTGAGATGTCTGAAAGCGTACAGTTGGTACTACATGGGACAGCACTGTTTGTAAAGGTGCAAAATACAAAGGCTGAAAATACTATTGTTTTAGTGTCATGCTTTTGCCTGCTATTTCTGATTAATGTCCCAGACATTCTTAAACCACTGTTATTCCTGGCTAACAACTTTGATGTTAGGTGTATTTGTACTGTTGACATCAAACATGCTTGGATAAGAAACTTTATTGAATCTAATAAAAATGTTCTCAGAGGTCCAAAATAGTTTTTTTTTTTTATCAAATGATTTAATTTTTTTCTTTAAAGTGTTTTCTTTAGAACATTTTTCCTCTGATGTATATGATTTAAAAAGGATCTATATGGAGAAGAATATGTTGTTTGGTTTTTTTAAAATATTGAGTCTTATTTGTAAATAAAATATCAAGTTTACCTTCGTGTTAAGGAAGTTGTTGAAGTTAATTGTAGCTATTCCAAAATGTGTTCATATCAGTAAAATTTAATGTTTGGGGGTTTATCTTTAGTCTTCTTACACAGTAGCGTAAAGTAAAATATTGTATGTGTTGATAAATGGTCTCACTGTTTGAATTATGTATTTAAAATGTAAAAAAAGTTACAGCGTCCCTTTAGCTTTTGTATGGCCTTGTGGGTGGGATATCTTTTGCCCTTTCACTTTCTTTTTCATTTGAAATGTTTCCACTTTTTCAAGTGAAAGAGAAAATGCTGCTTGAAATACTTTGTGGTCAATAGCAACCTGCTATTCAATAGCAACCTGCCAATGTCTAAAGCCTCTTTTTCTTTATAATGTTCTTTGATTAGATTAGTAACTAGTAATAACTTCTTTAGGTTTTATAAATTGCAGGTTTACATAGAAAGTAAGAAACTTATTAATAGCTGGAAGAATTATAGGTAATATAGGCAAAATCTGGGAACATGGCCTAGTATTCCTTAAATACTTTAAACAGAATCACTGCTGTGAAGTCTTAAAGGACAAATAAAAAGTAAAATACTATAGATTACAGAAACTGGTACTTTAGGATCTTGTAACTGTGGATTTTACCTGTGATTTTTAGCTGTGTTAATGCTATGTTATTCCATCCTTTGTAAGGAAGGAAAGATTTCTGTTCAACTTGAACATTGACGTGCCTGATCTGAGCATTCACCTTTTCTTAGCCCTGTTGTGCAGCTGGCTTGATCTGTTAGAAGGCATAGGAATTCAGTAAATGTGAAAAGGAGGTATCTTTATAGTAATCTCTTTAATATTTCAGCAAAGAAGAAAAAGAAATGGTTCTGTTATTTGCTTGTATTAGAAACATAGGAAGGCCAGGACTTGGACAAAAACCTAACTAGCTGGTGAAAATATGAAATGGAAAACTTCTCTAGAATTTTTGTTACCTTTGTGGTGTTGTTAGAATTTTTTTTCATGTTTCACTTTAATGAGTAAAAACCTGCTCAGATTATGATTCATGTTTACTTTCAAACAATAAACTTTGAATTGTTGTTTACCTGAACTCTGAGTATAATCTGTCTTTATGTTTTTTTTTCTTCTATACAAAGTTTCAGTGTTAAAATCACACTTGTTTTTAAAGGAAGCAAAATAGACTTTAAAAGTTACTTTCTCTCATCTTCAGAAAGCTTTTAGAAGGATGGATATTGCTCTTTCTAATTTACAAACAGGCTTGGTGGAATTTAAGTGTTTTTTAAAAGAGGCAGGAAATCTGAGATAGTTCTAGGAATCATTAGTAGAATGTGCCCAAAATGTCCTAACTTTATTGGGGTTGGGGGAGCAGAAGAAATCTTTTTACCATGTAAAGTCACACTGATATGAGGGTTAAATTCCCATTCCATGTGTCCTATGGAAATGATTTAATATGGTATCTTTCTCATACTTTAGGGGGAACGGGCAGAAGGATGGCAAAAGTTCATCTTCTGTATGTGGGCCGTGGAAAAGAGGATTTAATTGCCACTGCCTTTTAGGTCCTTGTTTCCAAACTTGCAGATCTTAGCAGGATCATTTGGTAGTTCAGATGTTTCACATCCACCTGTGAGCAAACAGATACATTTCTTTAAAATCAGAAGGAATTAGTTACACTTATGATGGCTGTGGAAAGACAAGGAATAGCTGATCCACTCTAAAGGCAGTGTGATGCGGGCAGATATCTACATAAGGAAGCTTTATGTGAAGGCAGATAGCGTATTTTTTAAAAACAAATATAAATTTACAGCGCATCTTATAGGGCCACATGATTTTTGATTTAGTGTTCAGAGCTGGCTCTAATATGTTGCAGAATAATAGCCAAAGTTTCTAACTTTTACCTTGCCTTTCTATGATAACAGTGGAGTAATTAATTGCATTCTGTTTACTAGCTGGTTTTGTTTCTGTTGGTGCCCTGATAAGAGTGGGTGTTGTGTACCAGCAGCAAAGGGGTCGTGTGGTATTTGACTATAAATGGGATGCAGAAGCTTTGTGCGACTGCTCTGCCAAACCAGCCTCCTCCTCAGGCACCTGCAAGTTCTGAAAGCACACAGGCAAGTGTGGAGCAGCATTTACTAGTACAAGATTAGGGTTGCAGGGCTGGATTTGGCTCTTTGGCCATGCCTGTGGTGACAACAGTGTGCCCTTTCTTGTTTTCTGGTGGTTTAGGTTTCCTATTTCAGGAGCAGCTAATAAAGAAATTGAATAAAGGAGAAAGTAATTAAAAATTCAGTTTCCTAATAAATGAGCCGGCTGGAGATGCATTGAAATTTATAAGTGTGTATAAAAAGTGAACTTTTTATATGTTCTAACTTTCATAAATTGCTGTGCATGGTATTTCAGAAAGGACAATTAAAGTAATATTAGAATTATGTTGTTACATTTTTTTATAAAGGCACATAATGCTACAGAAAAGGGTATTTAAATGTAGGTATAAAATAAATAGGTAAAATGGACCCAATAGCTCTAATAGCTAATAGCAGTTCTGTCATTAGAACAGTGAGAGTGATGTACCCTCAAAGTCTGGACACATTACTTCCCTTCTAATAATGGTGGCTATAATGTTTACAGACTATTTTCACTAGGAGCTATGCTGGTATGAGTTACATGTCATATATTCACTGAATATATCAAAAGAGCTGCTGTGATGTTTGGCTCTCTCTGCTTCTAGGCTTGAATACATGCACTCATTGCCCTTCACAGTTAAAGATTTTGTATTTGCAAGTTTTGTAGATTCATTGTTATAACATTTGTCTCCAAAATATCAGCTGTTGTAAAATCATTCTCAAAAAGCATCTTAAGGCAAGGTGGGACAACAAGCAGACCTGACAAGTCAGTGACATTTCTCTGTTTGTGACTGGAACGCTGCATCTGGATTTCTTTCGTGCTGTATTGCAAAGCTGATAGATAAAATACAAATGCAGTCATTAGATAAGGAAAAGTGTTAAGGATAATTGGATGAAAGCAGAGTTCTGTACTGTATGACTGGGAGGGAAGTAATTCTATTAACTCTGTTATGAGTTCTTTAAATTCTGGATAGACGTTGATCTTCAGGCATGCTAAGAATGATGCAGATCATTAGGTTTGTAATGGTATCATTAATTGGTTCAAAAATAATCTAAATCTGTATCTTATCTAATAGCATCAGAAACTGTAGCTGTATGTTAGGGTTCATTAAACAATTCAGCTGTGGGCACCTTTTGAAATTAAATAACTTTGAGAATAATTTCAGAAAAGGCTTGGAAGAAGTACAGTTTCAGATGGAGAACAGCTGTGTTTTGGTGCATAGATATGAGCCTGTTCCACAGAGGAAATAAAACTGCACGGAAATAAGCTGTAGTTCTGAAGAGAGGCCTGCTCTAAGCATGTGTGCACTCCCAGTTGTGAGATGAAAACATCCCAAGGCATAGTGTGTTCAGTTTTCTGGTAGCCTTTTTTATTCCCTTTATCTCTTATAATAGTTCAGTGCTATGCCTTTGACCGTCTTTATTTCCTGTCATAATTTTCTTTCCCTGTTTTGCTGGTTAAAAATGGCTAAGCACTTGTCAAGAAAGATGCCTCTCTCTGCATCTGCGCCAGAGGCTGTTAATGACCTGAAAGCTCCCAGCATGGGCTGGCTCAGAGGAAATCTTCCCGTAGGTTGTAATCACTTACTGCTATTGGGAGCTAAAGTTCAGTTACATAGATTTCACTATAATACTCAGTGTTAGGGGTGCTAAAGAAATAATTGCCACTTTGCCTCATTGCTGGTAACTTTTATTTAGGGAGGAGAGAAAAGAGCTACCTGCTGAGTGACCTCTGCATGTTACCATAGCTTGCCTCCGCTCTGTGCCTTTCACCTCCTTTTATTTAATTTTGATTATCATTATTTTAAGAGATCTTTTTTTAACTGGCTTAATTGAAGTTCCAGCCAAGTGCTACTAGCTCAAAAAGGTCTTTCAAGTTTATGATGCAAGTTTGTATTTATAACATTAATAAAGCCATGTTATTTGTTTTGTTCTCATCTAGGTACTTGAACTGGGATTTGATTTCTCATCCTATGGATCACTGAATGAGTAACAGATGGCCTTGCCTCGTCTTACAGGCGCTTTACGCTCCTTTTCAAATGTCACTAAACATGAGGATTACAGTGAAGAATTAGCTGACTTAACGGTAAAGCTTTTTTTCTTTTACAAAGCATAGCTATAGTAAGAATCATTTGTTTTCTTCATTTGCACTGATATTTTATAAGAGTAGGCAAGCAAAAAGAGCAGAGTGTGTAAAATTTCCTGTACATTCCTTCATAATGTCCTCACTCAAAGTCAAATTTGCTGTAGATTTGTGATTAATACTTAGCACTTACAATCATATGGCAAAGCTTGCTTGGTTGTGTTAATTTGTCTTTCAAGAAGTTGGACAAGGCTGCTTGTAGCTCTGAATTTATGTAAAGCTGGGAAGCCAAACATTTCCCTTCTAATATTAAGTTCACTGAATTTAGGTACTTCTTTTGCTTCCTGAGAAATAATATATTAAAGCAATAGATGCCTTGTGGGAACCTGTGAAATGACTTTGGAATCTTGAGAACGGTAAATCTCTTGAAGTTGCAAGAGTTTGGCTTTATAGAGGATTTTGCTCTGGAAAGAGTAAATTAGTGAGAGTGTGTGTGTGCTTTTGTGTATCCTTCTTTCACACACTCTGGAAAGAGTCTAAAAATCAGGCAAAAGGAAAAGTGCTTGCAGTCAGTACTACACACTGACTGAATGCAATTGGAAGGAATTGATTTTATTTGGTGTTTAATTTTAAAGGAACCCTCATGTATTAATTTGAAATAAATTTAAAAACTAAAATATTTTGCATTTTCAGACTAAAAGATCAAAACTACATGCCCAGTTGCTGAAGTCCGATCTTACTTGGAAGAAGATAATAAAGTTTGTTGATGACAATTTGGACAAAAAAGAATACCAAACTGTAAATGGTGATTTAAAAACTATCTTACAAGCTGCAAAACAAATAGGTATGTTTTTGTTCTCTAGTAGTCTACTCATGCATAGTTTTATGTGGGGGTGGGAGCAGGTTCAAGTTGCTTTCTGCCTGCATACTTTACTGGTGCAGTTTTGGTTCTACCTCGATGCCAGTTTTGCCCTTTGAATATAATAACTTTGACACTCCATTTAATCTGATATACATATACACAATCTGGCCTTCTGTTTTATTTTAAGATTCCATTGTTATATGGATATTCTTACTTGTTTGATAGTATTGTTTTGTAAAGTGTGGTATGGTTTGTGATTGACAGTTATTAAGCAAAACCAACTGTTTCTTTTGGAACAGCAGTACTCTAAGAAAAGAACAATCCTGATGTTGTCTGCTTTAATTCCATGTAATTGGTATAATGAAAAATTGGACTCCTGTGTTTGCAGATAAAAATGTAAGAAATGTTTTCTCCTTGAAGTGTTTGGTGTTGAGGAGAGAAATAAAAATATATTTCACTCATCTGGAATTAAACTTCTAATACTGAAATACATAACGACAAAGAAAATGTGAAAACTTAGTTTTGATTGGAAATTTAGTTTTTGATTCACAAACCTAATACAGCTTTTGATTTTAGCAAAATTTAACTTCATTAGCTCCTAAACTGAGCACATTGCTCAAGCTCTTGCTGTCACATATTTAAGGATTTTTCCTTTCAATCTTGTAGGTATATTTCCTCCTTTTCTAATTGTTTTTCAAATATCTTGAATAGAAACATTAGTAAAAAGACAGAGAGAAATAATAATAATAAATATATTTGCCTGGTTTTGGTACTATAGACCAGAGATTTTTATTACAATACAAATGTTAACATGCCCCACTTGCATTTCTATTTCTTGACCATTTATTTGGAAATACCTAGTAAATTGAGAAAGAAAACAATGTCTAAACACAGGCTTTCAAAAGAGGCTAGGCAAGTTATTCATGTCCAACACGTGGTGGTAGTCAATTATGCTGTACAGTTGCAGAAGATGCCTGTTAAAACTATTAACAGTTGTATATGGGTATTGCTTTCTTCAGTCATCAGAAGTATATTTTTGAGTATTTCTCAAATTACTGACAGTTTTAAACTCTGGTTAGTACCTTTAGTAAACTTTTAACCTCTTTGGGCTGCAATTTAAGCATGTGGCTGCTGTCTTTCTGAGACAGACCCCTGGGAAGGGCCAACTCTGTGCCCTAACCCAGGTACCTCTCCTTCAGTGCACAGATTTCAGCTGGCACTTGCAACACACGAGGCTTGAGGGGAAATCATGCAAGATGGGGATTGAGTTTGTACTAGCTGTCAGTCCATAGAGTCAGTAGGAGAAGTATCAATCTGTATTGATAAGAGATATTGATTGAGAAAGCAATTTTAAATATCAAATGTGTATAGTTTAATCACAAGTGGTACTGGGCTAAAATGTTGGCTGGGAAACAAAACAAAATACCAAAAAGAGAGCTTCTAGTAGTGCATCTCTTGCCATCTTGTCTGGTTTATATTGTTGAGATGGAAGGAGTAGTATTTTCTCAAGAGATGTTTTCACAAATAGGAGATATCGATAATAAAGGAGAAATAACACATAGTAAACCTAAAAGATTTTTCTCAAATCCTTCAATTTCTCTTTCAGTTTAGTAATCTTTACTTCTGTTCCAAGACAATTGACTCCAAATAATAACATGTATTTGTATGTTAGGAATATATGAGTGAGTTTCATGCAGAAAACCTGCAAGTTTTTAGATGTAAGGGGTTTTTTTGTGCTTCCTATATAGCTAATGCTAAAAGGGAGGGGCTGAACCACTTTTTTCCTCTGAGACCTGTTTACATATCTATTGTATATGTGTGTGTCTGTGTCATGTGTCTTCCATATGTAGGTATCTAATTATCTTGTAAATATCACCTCCAGTCCTCTCCTTGAACTTCTCAGATTTTCAAAGTGCACCACAGGAAGAGTCAAGCTAAAAAGCCACCTCAATTTATTTATATATTACATTTCTAGCTACTTATCCTTGTTCCATCTGCTTATGCTAGAATGTTTTGCTCTTTCCTGTTAGATTGTGGGGAAGAAACCCCTTGCTTTTTCTGGTGTTAAACCTAATGTAAGTTGAATCAATCACAAGTAAAAAAAATTTGTAAGCTGTCCTCATTTAAAATGAACAAAAGCCCCAGTATGCTGGCTGGTTTCGTTTAGGTTAGGCTTGGTGACTTTAAAAATGTTCTAGTAGAGACATACTCGTTCATCACATGGAGTTTTCCTTATGTTTTCCTCAACTACCTTTGTGAATATTTGTGTGAGAAGTAAATTCATGTTTTTATCTAATAATATATTGTTTATTTGCATAACATGATATTTTGTAGATAGAAATCCAAATTCATACATTTATTTGCTTTAAATTTTTTGAGCGGTTTTTCTATCTTAGTACATACTCAGAAGTAATTCTACTGGGAATTGCTACAAGGATTCAGTAATCCCCAGCTGAGTTCTTTATATTTATTCTGTTATGAATATTCAGATTAGGCAGTGAATAAATAGTGAGACAAAGTGGAAATTTGTTAACGTTAAATAGCTTATAAATATACAATTGTGAATTTAAGACCTCTAGCATGTTTTTTTCTCCAGCTCAGAAAGATAAGAAAGCATTGGTAATTCTTAGTATAAATTTTTAGTATGTAGAAGGATAATGAAGACAGATGCTTTATTATCATATACCTTTTGTAATTCAGTACCTTGCAACAATTCTTACTTGTTGTGGGCTTCTTTTGATATCTCTGCTGATGAGACTTGTGGCAAGAATTTGAATACAGTTACGTTACAGGCAATGAAACACTCTTAGTATTAAGTGTATTAAGTTGCATTTGTTTTTGTTAACAGTTGGAGCTGAAAATGGACAAGAGGCGATTGAAAGTGGAGCTGTTTTTCTTTTTAAGACATTTCATGGGAAAGAATGTGTTGGCCATGATGAGACAAAGGTGATCAAGCAGATGTTTGGGCCATTTCCATCATCATCTGCTACTGCAGCTTGTAGTGCCACGTCTCGGATTGCTTCTCACTTCACTGAAGAACAGCTTAGAGCCCTCATACAGTTGGCTGAAGAGCAAAATGGTGATAACAGAGTGCTGTTTGGTAAAAATATAGTGTTTTCATTTGACATGCATGATTTGGATCACTCTGAAGAGCTGCCTGTGAATGGTGAGACTGATGTGCAGAAAAGTATAAGCTTAGATTATAACAAATTTTTGAATAACCAGCTGAATCACTTACAGAACTATTGTGAAGAGAAATCTAATATCAAATCTTTGGAAAAAATAGATGATTCTTTTTTATGGTGTGAAGTTGGAAAGTACCTGAAGGAATCTCAAGGAGGTAACCCTGGAGGGCCAACAACCGAAGACCTCTGCTGCACTTTGTATGAGATCCTTGCTTCTACCAAAAGTGCCGATGAACTTCAAAATGAGGTACACTAGCACATTAACTATACTGCATATATTTGAATGCCACAGAATTATACAATAATTGCATTTTAGTTTATGCCAATATACTTTTTCCAACTGTTGTCTGTGCTTTTTTTTTAAATCTGTCTTGAGAAAAATCTCATGGCATCATCATTTACCAGGGAGAAGGATACAGCATAAGTTTGATCTGAATAATCTCTTTCCACCACAGTGGACAGGATATCTTTTTGGGAGCCATTTGCTCAGAGTCTCCATTCGTTCTTTTTAAGCAGAACCCAGTTTAAGCTACCTATAAAAGTGTGAGGAAATTGCAAAGACAAGCTGAACTTTCTTGGACAGGTTTCATCTCCAGTTTCAGAGCCTCCCTGTTGCTGGAAAGCTGAGCAGGTGGTACTACTTTAAAATTTTGTCATATCACGTCTGTTCCTTTTGATGAGGAAAGGGGGTGGCTGGGTTTGTTACAAGAAGGACAGAGAAAATGTAAAGGAGAGGGAACAGTTGCTGGAGTTGAAAGATAAGCTTAGCAATAGAAAGGGGGAAAAGCATGATTAAAACCTGGAGAAGATGTTTTCCAGGTGTCTGTGCAAGAGATGATTGGATTAATCTAGGGAAGAATTCCTGAAATTTGGTAATTTTTTTTTCTCTTTGCACTTTTCTGTTATGTTTAGTTTATTTTTTCTAACTTGCCTTGCTTTCCTTCCTTGAAAACATCCAGTACTTAAATTCTCAAACTGAATTTTCAGAAAGACTCTAAATTTGCTACCAAAATGCAACTGATAGTAGGAATAGACAATCCCATGAAAGACAAGATAGTGAAAGTTTTCAGGAATTTTGCCATTGCAGTTTCAGATTTTATTCTTCTTAAGAAAAACAGTAGGAATTAGATAAGAGAACCTGTGTACTTCATTTTAGGTTTAGATAACTATGTATGGATGTCTAATGTGTAATGGCATGGTTGCTGAAGCCATACTAATGTATTGTTTGGTAATCAGTGGACCACATTTTGGCTGTCCTTTGAGCTTTCTGGACATGTATGTTTTCTTACAGATCCTAAACATAAATGGAAGTTGATCTAATTTCTTCTGCATTGAAATATATTTGAAAAATAATACCTTAATACATGTCTGCAAACAGTTTCATACTTTGGGTGGTAATATTGAGCGAAGACATGTGAAAATAGAAGACTGAACAGGTCTTTGTTAAGAACATTGGATAAAAAACTTACATGTCAAATGAAACACGAAAAAGTATATTTGTCAAAGGCACCTGTAGTTTATTAATTGTACAGTGATAAAGATTTCAATTCTCTTTTTCTAAACCAGTGACTGAAGACATTTCCAATATCATTATTGGGTATGCAGAAATAATTCCATACTTCTGCATAATGCCTACTTAATGCCTAAGTTTAATTTGTAAAATGTTAAAGGAAAAGCTCTAAACCTTCGCCTTGAAGCAAGAAGAAGTAACTTTTTTTTTACAAATTTATGATCATAATGGATTGCTCAATCATTTGGCAGAAAGTTCAAGCTATCAGTTTTTATGTAGGTCACCAATAAAGACTTCCTTTCCGTTAGTTCCTGGAACAAAGAATTCTTGGCAAAATAACTGATTTGATGGCTTTACAGAAGTTTTAATTTGATAATATGAAAAAATTGTTTGCCAGTGAACTGAAAACTAACTTAGCAAGAATAGTTTCTTCAGCTTGCATCACTAGAGAGGAAAAGAATTTCTTCTCTGAAGTGTCTGAAAACTGCATTTTATTTAGGATTTTTAAAAAATCCAAGTAATAAAAGAAAGATCTCCACATTCTCATTATTTTGGCCCCTTTGTTGCCTTTCCTTGCAACACTGGTATTTTATTGTTCATTGCACAATGTGGCGGTCAAGGAGGGAGTACAACAAACTTGAACCTGATCACCTTTTGTTAAAAGCTAGCTGGCATTTGAATTGTGCTCTCTGTAGGCATCGTCATGACTTGAAAATATCTTCTGGGCTTTGGATTTTACTATCACTTAGGGATAATTTTTTTTTTTTCATTACAGTAATTTTGCTGGTGCCATCATTAAGAGCAGATGGTGCTTTTTAGACCTGAAGATAATCCAGTTCTAGAACTGTGTCAGAGGCTTGCCGTGTGAGATGGCATAACAAGTTGATTGATCATGAATTCCAAACATCTGACATTTCTTGGTGGGATGAATACAGGCTAAACGGTCTGTGAGCTACAAAATATATTTTTTCTTAATAAACAAAAAAAACCCCTAAAAACAAAAACAAAACAAAACCCCACCAAAAACCAAAACAAAAGAAAACCAAAAAAAACCCCCAAAACAAAAAATGAACCTGTTGATATGAAAGTATAAGTCTTCATAAATAAAAATCCACATCTATAAACCACATTTTTATGTTTTAAAGCAGGAAGATACCACTGGCTGTCTGTTATTAAACAAGAAAAGAACATGATTGTGGTGATGATATTGATAAGTGGACTTCTGTAAGACAAATCATTTGATCCTTAAGCAAATTTTATTGAGGTCCCAGATCACATTAAGAATATGAGCAGTTTAGATAATTTATAAGGTGGCATTCTGTATTGGGTTTTTTTGTAGTGTATGTATAGGCACACATATACACTAGTTAGGTTTTTATCTACTTAATGAGCTCTACAAGGCATTGAAATTAGTTGCTTTCTCCAGCAGTGTACAGTTTATGTTTAAAATGGTTGGTGAGGTAGAAGAAATACTTTGTTTTTTGTTTTCAGTATTTGAGAACATTCCACTCTTCCTTTGGGACAGTTTGTTTATCTGGCATATCACTGGTGACTCTTAATTAGAGGAAAATTGATTCTTATAATTGGAGTGATATGGGAGTTATAACTTATTTCCTAAGTGTTTGAGACATGTACTTTTCATTGGGGACATCAAGTCTAGTAAAGCTAAATGACAGCTACACACTTTTCACAGTGTGTCAGGTTTTGTTGATGAGCATGTGTATTTTGTTGATGGTAATGATGCGGTAACAACATCGTTATTTAAAAAGAAGAAGAAAAAGCCAATAACCAGCTACAGAGTTTGGCCAATAACTGTTATGAGTTTTTATTTTTATATTTGATTAAAACTTAGTATTCAGTGCATTCCTGAATTTCTGAGAGCCCTCAGTTTCCAGTATATGATGAATGAAGACTGGAGCCATCTGAGAGCGTTTTAGCAGCTTTGCCACCTAGTATCTCTCAGAGTAACTAGAAAAAGTTGGAAGAGTTTAGTCCCTCTGATTAGACCATGCTATTCTTAGAGGACATGTGTCTTTCTTTTGTGAACTCTTGTCTAGTTTATCTGCAAAATTTTTCAGAATTTTGTTTTGGAAATAATTGACTCTATTTTTACAGTAAGGCAGAGGTACATTATCTCTTAATCATAACAAAACAAGGAGATATTTCCCGTAAAGATAAAATTACTAGGGGAAAAAAAGGAGATGTAATCAGAATTGTGTTAAGATCTTATTAATACAGCATCTATTATGAAAAACTGTGCATTTTATTCTTCTTGGGACAAGGCAAGAACTTTGCCCAAATAAAATTAAGAATATTAATGTCGTTTAGCAAATTAGATTAAATGGTGTTTCCCAGACAAAATCGCTTTAAATGCTGTATAAATCACCAGAAGAACACTGGGCTAAGATATGAAACAGCAGAACTGTTTCAAGAAAACTACACTGTAAGCAGTAGTTTGAGTATTATATAATAGTAGTTATATTTACTTATCTCTATATATGATGCACTTAATTGCCCACTTAAAAGCCCAGGCACGAGGCTTCTTTGGTCTGCTTTATGGTCGTGGCTGTTCCCAGCTCTCTGCATTAAAAGGTTACCATGTACACATACTATGGCATCCAGGGCTTCTGTCAGTAAATACAATCCAGCTGCTTTGCAAATTGTCATGGTGTGAAGCAAACACTGTTTTTTTTTTGTTTCATTCCTAAAAATCATTCAGTATTTTTCACTCCTACCAAAAATGTGAGATAAGTTTTCTTCCTTGTTGTCATAAGCACCCACCTGTGAATAGTCAGGTAGTAAAAACTACAGTAAGAGGCCAGAAGGTAATAATGTGCAGTTTGAAGGTTCTCAATCCTTCCTTCAAGGCTGAAAAACATTAATTTCAAATCAAAATAGACCTGAAATCAGAAAAGTACGAGTAGTGTAATATAGGTTTATATGATGAATAAAAAGATGTCATGAGTTGGGCAGCACATCTTCTTGTATGTATTCCTTATTAGTTCAGTCCAGTAATAATATGCTCTTCCTTAGAGCTCAAAGGTTATTGCTTTATTACTGGAATTGAGTTTTTTTCATACTTATTTCAGAATGGAAGTTAATAGATTATTTTTGTTTCATTAAGAAGGATTTTTTTTTCAGTGTGGTGTTTGTGTGCCTCTGAATGCTTGATGTAGCAACAGACTTTTTGACAGTTTTCCCCAGTCTCTTCTAAGTGGACCCCTGTTGTCTCTCAGGCTTCTGCATGTAACTTTTCTTTAGCTGCCTTTGTCCCTGGTAGCAAGATAATGATTTTTTTTTCTCCACATCAGTTCATCTACATTGCTTCTGTTGCCTCACCTTAATCCCACCACAAATGTCTGCCAACATGCTTTGTTGGTTGAACCTGTAGATGCTCATGGGATCAAGAACAAGGGGAGCTTAACTGATTTGTCAATTCAATGAACTGACAGGAAGCTCCTCTGAGTCTGCCACCAGCCTTTTTGCAAAAGTACAGGAGAGTAAAGGAAAGCAAAGTCTGTTTAAACTTTCACATAATCTAGCAGGCATCTTTTCTCACCGATACAGTATCTTAATCTGAGGAAGACTCATTAACAAAAGAATGTGGGAAAATTCATCCCAACTTCTCCTCTGAAGACTGCTCCAGAGTCTTGTTGCCTGGATGTTTAAAAAGAACCCTTGTTTTTTGCTTTTTGACTTTATTCAGGGCTGGTTTTATGATCACTTTTCCTGTGCTCTTATACAATTGTCCCTTTTTTTTTTTAAGCAGTTTTAAAAATGAGCACCAAAAAACTGTGCTTTTAACTTCCTTTCCAGGTGTTACTATGCCTTTTAAACACTTCCTTACATTCCATTTAGCCTTCAGGCAGTTCCTTGCCAACTTTTAATTCTTCTGTTAACACTCATCTTCACAAGTTAAACAAGTCCTCATGTGGAAAATTGCAATGTTTTAAATGAAGTCAAGATGTGAGACAACTGCTATTTATTCATTTTCTATAATTCATTTCTATAATTCATCATTCTATTCATGATGTATCATGAGTATGCTATGTTTATGCCATTTGCCAGTTACCTGAATGTCTTTTTGATTCTTTCCCAAATATGTTCCTTTAACTTATCTCCAATCATACCTATATTCTCTTATGCAGTGTGTTACTGCGCTTGTAGATGTGTGATCCCTGCCCTACAATTTCATGTCAGTTTCTGAAGATTTATGAAAGATTACATTGCACTCAAGTTGTTTTAACAGTGAACTCTGAATTTCGTTCCTAGCTTCCGTACAATCATTTTTATATACACACTTATCGTTAACCACTTTATCCTTATATCTAAAATAATATTTTAACTGTAGAAAAAAAATGAATTTTAACTGTAGAAAAAAATGAATTTTAATTTTAAAATTGAACTGAATTAAAGTATTGTTAGTAACTTTGAAGAGTCAAAATTTTCCTTTCAAAAGGGAAATTTGTACTATATTAAGGGACCTAGATAGTGAAGTCAGCTGATCCATGGAACTCAAAATGGAAAACATGCCTGAACACTTGCAAAGGAAAATACACTAAAATTATTTCCTGATGTGTGGACATGAGCCAATAAATAGAATCACAGAAAGCTGCTTTGGAAGGGACCTCATGGGTCATTTGGTCCAACATTCATGGCAAAGGTGTGGTCTAGACAAGATGGCTCAACAGCCTGCCCACCTGAATCTTAAAGTGCCCCATGCTGGGGAATCCACCACATCTCTGGAAAGAGTATTCCAATGACTGATTTTTCTTAGTGTGAAAAATCTGCCTCTTGTGTCCAATAAAAATCTTTCCAACATTAACTTGTACCTATTGCCCTGTCCTTTCCATGGAAATCCTTCTAAATAGGATTCTTGCATCTTCTGTGCAAGGGACCCTTGAAGTGCTGGAGCACAGTGATGAGGTCTCCCCTAAGCTTTCATTGCTCAAGGCTGTACAAACCAGTTCTCTCAGCCTTTCCTGAGAGGCAGGTTTCCCAGTCCTTGGATCATATTTGTGGCTTTTCTCCTGACTGTCTCTAGCCTGCCCACATCTTTTTAATATAGAAGGGACCAAATCTGAGACTGCATTGGTGTGGCCTGGCAAGTCCCAAGTAGAGTGGGAAATTGACTTCATTTTCTGTGCTGGTAATGCCCTGGTGATGCCACCCATCATCCTGTTGGCTTCTTTGCCACAGCAGCAACGTTCACTCACTGAGCTTGTTGTTCACCAGGACCCCCAGCTGCACTTTCACAGGTCTGTTCCCCAGATGGATTGACCCCAGCCTGTGCTGCACTCCTGGACTATACTTGTCCTTGTTGATTCTAATAAGATTCATGGATTTCAATGTGCTTTCTTGATACTTGAAAGCTAAGTTGCATTTCTTAAACTGTATATCAGCCTGCAGCAATGCTGCTTTGTTTTTAAAAATTCTTCCTGTCTAAACCCAAAAGTAATGGACAGATTTGGCAATAGGAGTAGCAGCCTTCCACTGCAGCTTGCAAGTCATAGGGCACATCATTCACAGTAAACTGAGACTGGTCTGTGTTGTTAGTTCTGATCAGAATGGCACCTAAAGAGCTTGACAATGGATAATATTGTTATGGCCCTTCAGGTACAGTTGACCTTTTTTTTTCCAGAAAGCTTTTTATCTTTTAATATTGAGTATGGTACTCTAGAAACTGATGAGATGTTAAAGGTAGTAAGATTCCTTAAATTTTCCTGCATAATTTTCACTGCTATGTTTGCTGGATATTTTGCAGGGAAAACTCTACTTGGTGTTTCACACTGCTTGCAAGGAAAATTGTATGTGGTAAAGCTGGGTAAATAGCACCTTCCCCTATCATGATTGTCTTTCAAAAAGCTCCACAGTTCTTAGATTATCATTACTTACTTTATCTGATGCTGTCCCCTCTTATTTGAACAATACACATACACACCCTGAACCTGAAAAGGTTTTAATTAAAAAAATGTTGACGTTTCATTTCACATGGCAGTCTGATCATGACAAAATGTGTGTCTAGGCTGACTTTGATCAGTACTTGCCTCTTAATCTGGAGAATATGTGGATTCCCATATCTTTTTATTATTTATAGTGTTTTATTCAGAAGTATACTTGGTTTGATTTGCTTATAAAATGGAGAACAAACACAAAGCAAAAGCTATGAAAACTGTCTGTAGTTAATACTTAAATATTAGACTTTCTTAATTAACATTACACTTCTATGCATTTTATTGGCTTGGCTTTGAGTAGTAGGATGAACAAATAAAATCTGAAAGGTGTAGAGTGGTGTCCAGTGTGGGCATACTGGACTGAGGCCAGCAAAGGGCCACTGGGATGATGAGGGCACTGGAGCATCTCACATACAAGCAGAGACTGGGATCCTGGTCTTGCTCAGCTTGGAGAAGGGAAGTCTTGAGATTCTGATCAGACCAGGTAGTGAGGGTGTGGTGAAAATGGAGCCAGACTTCTCTTGGTGATGGCCAATGGCAGAACTAGAGACAGTGGACATAAATTGTATTACAGGATATTCCATGTAGACATAACCTTTTTGTCCCTGTGAGGATGGTCAGACACAGGAGCAGTTTGCTCAACAGCTTGTGGAATCTCCAGCCTTGGAGACTAGATCATTTCCAGAGGTTTCTTCTAACCTCAGCCATTCTGTGATTCTGTCATTTCAAATTATAAAATAGAGGTATTTGGAGAAAAATTGTGTGTTATATTTATACCTAATTCCATATTAATTTAAATCTTCACTTTCCCTGATGAATTTCTTTTCAAAATGTCAATCCTTTACCCTGCTATGTTTGGGTGTGTTTAAATTAAAAGCTTGTTGTTTTGTAACAAGTTTGTTGCCAGTAGAATCTCATAATAAGGAAATGGAGTGTGCCTCTTTAAGTACTTAGATTTTAACCTTATGTGTAACTTAATTAATGAATTATGGTATACAGGAAATAAACAGTCCTTGTGTTGCAAGTAATCTCAATTAGGTTTTAAAGTGATCTTAATTTCAGATGTGTTAATTTGGTCTCCTAAATTAAGTATCTATCTAAATAACAGACATTTGTTGTCCAGAAAAATCATTCATTTAGTTTGTTGCATTAATCAGGAATCTGTAATGGTCATTATTCTTGTAAGAGAATATTATATAAAGTCTTAATTCACATGACTAAATTTCTAATACCCTTTAAAAGCCTGACATTATTTATGTGAACATTTAAATTTTTTTTCTATGTGTAAGCTAAGACAAATGAAAGACTCTGAGATGACACTGAAATACAGTTCAATAAGAAAGAGTGTACTTTAGAGCTCATAAGGCAAACCAACTGCAAAATATTTTTTTAATTCCTACACACTTATTCACTCCTTCAGGTAAATGAATGGAAGAGCTTATATACAACATTGCACAACATCACAAGCATTTTGTTTTAGAATAGAACTTGGAAAGTGTGTGCAGATTTTGTTTCATGCTAATGACTTAGGGGACTTCTCAGTAGCAAACACTGCAGATGCTGTTCTCTCTTTATATCTTGCTTATTGCTTTCCAGTGTAACCTTTGCACATAAAAACTGTATGTTCTAATAGTAAGTATCCAAAAATCTGTTGGCCTGAGAAATACTTAGTTTACATTTCTAAACCTGAATTCAGTTTTATAATTCTCAAGTCTGTATTGAGAGTGATTCCCTGAGCGGTCTGAATATGTAATTTATGTTAAGAGCTCTGAACTCTTCACAGTTCACCTTGCAGTATAGACTGTGAAAAGTACTTCAACATTTCATTTTTTTGCAGACAAGGTTTTTTTCAGGTGCTAGTTTTGAGATCATTCATCTGACATGCTGTGCAGACCCGAGCAAAAGTGCTTTCAAGAAACAAGTTTCACTGTCTGTGCACAATGCAATTGGCTCTGACTCAATATTTGCCTAATACTATTGCTTGGCTCAGAGGGCAAGTGGAGCTTGTTTGCATGCTCTGTGCAGCCATTTCCCTAGTTACAAGCTAACCTTCACCATCAGAAAAGTGCAGTGTGCAGGTGTGAAAGTGGATGTTTACTTTGCTTTTCTTAAGCAAAATAGGACCTGAAGTGTCAGCTTCTTGCTGCTTAATAGAATGCCGCGTTTTGGATTTTGCAAAGGCTTGGATACTCCAAATGCTCTGATATCAGAAACTCAGTTTTACCTGTCACTAGCTCAGCACATCAGTGTAATTGTGTATGCTTCACTGCTCCCAGAGGGTCATCTGTTACCTGTCAAAGCCAGAGCCTGGCTTTTCTGCTGCTCTTCTCTTCTGGCATATGACTCTGAGCCACAGCTTCTCTAACTCATCTGAAGCAAAACCAAAGGTGCTCTGAGACCCCAGCACAAGACTGCTATTTTCCCTGCACAGTTTTCATTAAGCCACTATTAGGGGAAGAAGATCAACTTTGATGTAAAAATTCAATTTGAAAGAATATGAGGAAAATATAAGTAGTGGGATGCACTATCTGAAATATAATAAATAGCATTATGTACTGAAGCATAAATAAACAGTACCGTTTGTTAGGGAATGAGAAATTTAAATTGGCCAGAAACTGAAGTCAGTGGTGAAATGGCTGATGTGATTGTCCGAAGTGTAAGAAATAGGAAAATTTAATCAATTTTAAAATAATAATTATTTGCATATAAGTGCAAAGGCAAAACCTCTGGGATAAAATATGAGCGTCATTAAAATCAATTGGAGATTTTTTCCCTTGATTTCTGAAGGGGTTTTTTTTACTACTTGTACTAGTCTGTGCTTATGCTTTAACTTATTTCACAGAGGTGATTTCTGAACCTAGCTGATATTATACACCCACAGCCAACAAAATATCCATGTTACAAAATAGGATTGCACTAACATGTGTTTCTGCATTGCTTGGGAAAATTTTGCCACTTAGAAGATGTTATGGTGCTGTGGCATTTTTATGAGACTTTCCCACAGAGGAATTGGGTATCTGGTTAAACTGGTTAAACTGGTAAATAGTACTTAATCTGCTGAATTTTACACTGTTAATAAAATAGCCTTGAAAAACTGATGTAAGCAGGTGTAGTAATAATGACATAAGCCATTTAACAAACACTGAATACTCGTGTGAACAGAGAATAGTCATACAGCAAGTTTTGTTCAAAAAGCAAAATAGATTTGGGGGGTTTGTAAAAAAACTTTGGTTTGGAGCATAAACCAGTTTTTTTAAATGAGCTATTGCATTTATTATGGAAATATAAAAGGCATTGTGAAACAGCTTTCCAATATTCATTAATACAGGGAAAGTCTTGGATACCTGATGTTAAAATTGAGTGTCTCACATGTGTATTTCTGTCATGTTGCAGAAGTGCTGTAGGCCTCTGAGCTTAGCATGTTAATGCTGTGCTGAAGCTAGGCATGAGCTCTGCAGAAATGCAACAAATGCAATCATTCCATGCTTCAGAATCTTATATTACATGTTCTGTTAGTTCTATAAATACAGTATGAGTGCTGCACACTGTATAGGTAGGTATATATTACTATCTTGTATTACTCATCAGTGTTTATTGAAGACCTCACTTTGTGAAGATTAGATTTGTGGACACTTTCTGTAAGAATGGCAAGAAATTGTGGTGCTTGATTTTGTCATGTAGAAGTCATGATTAAACCTTTCTGTACTCATGTAAAGTTCATTAGAGGACAAAATAAAACTGTGGAGATGAGCTGAGTGGAATTTGCAAGTGGAATTCTAGAATGAGTCTACTGACTCTCCTTGTTCTAAGTAATCAAATGTTAAATAGCTTGACATGCTACTGAAATTGTCATTCTTTAAAAAAATGCAGATGCTGAAAACATAAAAATATTCATCCAGCTATGTAGATACTTACATTAAAAGCCCCCCAAAATGAGAAACACAGTTCTATTGTGACAGAACATATTTTAAAGACACCAACATTTGTATGTTTATATCACATTGTAAAGACTTTAAAGGTCTTCATTGTGAGCATTGCCAGATACTTTCAGTATTACAACTACATTTTTTAGTTGATTTTAAGTGGAGAATGTGTTGATATAGAAAGCTTGCTGGTAGAGAAAGCAGTTTCAGGAGATGACTTCATCATTACTGTATATAGAAGGTGCTGAAATAATTGGAAAAGGGTTCACAGGAGGTCCATCATGTGTGAAATAAAGCATGGAAAACTGAGGAAATGTGAAATAAAGCATGGAAATAAAGCATGTGAAATAAAGCATGGAAACTGACGAAATGAAATATGAAAAAAATAATTTCCAGTCTGGTTTGATGTGAAGAAGTAGCAGTAATACAAACATATTTAGTGTGGGAGGAGTGCATCAGTGGACTGTGGCTTGCAGGAAAAGGCACTCAGAAGGAGGGAGGGAGAAAGCAATAGACTGGCAGCATAAAACAAACGTTTCATGAATATTGTCTGTTCATCTTACCAAGGAACAATCTCGCCAAGAGTTTCAGGTAACTTTCAGATTCCAGGGAAGTTGGTTTCCAGTTCTGTCACAACTTTTGCAGTAGCCAAAAAAATGCACATGAGAATCATCTCTCAGAACTCTTAAACACAGAGCAATTGTCTATTCCTTGTGAGATGTCCTTCAGGATGCTTTAAGATACCTCATTGCTCCATTTGGACGTGGCTGTTCAGTTTTCTGTAATTATTTCTGTAATAATTTCTCAGCCACTGAGAATCAGAAGTTGATTAGTATTTTTTCAATAAATATTCAATTGCCAGTTTTATGTAGGCCATGGCTAGACTACTAGCCCTCTTTAGTAATGGAACTTTTCACAAGTTATATTGATATCTGTTACATACTTTCTGCTGCTGATACTATTTTTTCATTATTATTGAACCACTGGTTCACTGGGTACCTTGTTTTTGCAGTATTGAACGAAGTCTGAAGTAATAGTTAAAATGTTATCTGAAAATCATATAAGGCACTTCAAAGGTTATAAATGGCTTATTTTTGGAAAGAAATGGAAGTACTTATCTGATTTCCAGAAATGTTCATCATTTGCTCCTGGAGAAGAACTCTTCAGCTAGCCCTTATTGTGGTTGTTACTAATCTACCTATGATAGTAAAGTTAGCTATAAGTTTAGGAAACTTATCTAGAATGTTTACAAGTGGTTGTGAATCCCTAGCTTAGGTGTCAGAGATAAGAGGCTTATGAGAAAACATGGAAGAGCAATATGTAGTAGGTTTTTTAAATATCTGAAACATAATGAAGAAAAGGAAGTGCTCATAGACATGGCAACTTTTTAAAATAGTAATATTTAATACTTTCTATTCTGTCATTATTTGTCAATGTTCTTCCTGAACTCATCTAGAATTTCATCTTCAAACCTCTTTGAAAACAATGTGGCTTCTCTTTTGTCTTAGGACAATTTAGGTTTTTGCCAAGGAACAACCCTGAGGTCAGACTAAATTTCTGTTGCAATTGTATTCTTTTCATATAACTGTTTACTAATTTGTGAGGTTTATCTCTTAATAACTCTTCACACACAAGTTTACTATAGAAATTGATACACAGTAGAAAAGTCAAGCTGTTCTTATAATTATTTCTTAATTAAAATCAATGAGGAAGTGGAATAGGTCTTGTTGTGAGGCTCGTTTGAGAGAACGTTTCCAAAAGCTACAGTTTGACATTCATTTTGACTTAAAACCAGCTAATTGAAATGTTCATTGCTATGTGTATGCAGCACCACATGAAAACTTCGCATATGATAATATATTGATTTACCTTAATCTTCATTTTTCTTAATGTGCCATGAAATTATGACTTTAGCTTTTAGTTTTGTGTGTGTGTACCCTTGCATGACATATGATATTTTGATGTCAAAGCAACTTGTCTCATAAAACATGTTTGGTTTTAAGTGTCAAAGTGGCACTTCCTTTTGTTCAGTATAATGACTTTCTAGCCCTAACAAATTAACATATCACAAAGCTTATTCCCCATTGCCTCGTTCATAAAAGAGTATCCATTTAGGGAAAGTACAGGCATATGTGGATCACCCCTGTGGTGTTTTATCTTTATCTTATCATCAAAGCTTCCAACTTGGCATGAGACTGGCTTTTCAAGCTCATAGTTTCTTTGTAATTTTATTAAAATTACCAAGAGTTTTATATTCAGACAATAGAAAGCTTGTGTCTCATTATTCTTTACCATAGAGCTTATCTGCTCCCCTTTCATGTAGAGAAAATAATCCTTATTTTGGATACATTTTCCCCTTTTTCAGTTTGGACTTCTTTTTTTAAATCCAGAAGTATACAGCTTTGTTGTTGTCCAAGGACTGTTGAAACCCCACAGACGATAGGAAACTTTTTCTTTTTATGAAAACAGAACCATGCTGTCTCCCTTCATAAAAAACCCAATAGAATGGCATTTGAGTGCTGTTTTTTAGGGATGGGACTTAAGAAAAGATGAAAGAGCCACAGAGAGGGACAAGAAATGGTAGGCTTAATCCTGGTGCTGAGAGCTGTTCACTGTCCTTCCTGTCAATAAGTTTTCCTCTTTCCCGTCAACTCTTTACTTCAGTTTTGTACTGAGAGAAAGTTTGTTGTTATCTTTGAGCCAGTATGAGGCTTGATCTATTAATGATACCTTTTGAATCAGTTTCAATATATTATTAAACGTAATGAGGTCTTTTTTTTAGAGAAAGCCAGTCTGTAGCGGATGGAACTTTTCCCTTTTTATTTTTTTTTGATGCTGAGTTCTTCTCACATCCACACGGAGACATAAGGAAATACAAGTCCTGTAAGAAACGCAGTCAGATGGCACCTGAAACATTAGGGCTCTCTAATTAACTAGGCACAAAATCGCTTTCCTCCAAATCATTTTATGGAAGGTGGGGAGGGGAAAGTCCCACACAGAAATCCCTAGCCCACAGCTGCTTGATCTGTGGAAGTGGCAGGGCCAGGTTTGCTGCAGGGCTGGTTTCTGTTACGCCGCACCTGCCGCAGTGCGAGTGCTGCAGGAGTTTGTGCTGTGCTGGTGCTGGGCTGGTGCTCACTGGTGCGTGCCAGTGCCACCCTGCTCCTGCTGCAGCCTCCCAGGGAATAAGGGCAGGAGGCACAAAGAGCAGTCATTCAGATCTGTCTCCACTGCTGGCCCTGAACTCTTCTGTCTCTCTGTCAAAACTGGGAATTACTGAGGAGGCTTAACACTTGTTGTTTAACACACTACTAAATGCACAGTGATGCGGTAGCCCTGGTTTCCTTGGAAAGCTAGGCTTTAAAATCTTCCATTTTCTGAAATCCTTTTTCAGGCCTAAGCTTGCCTTGTTTTCTTCTCACCCACTCATGTGTATGTCTGCCCAGGGTGCTGGAGTTCACAGCCTGGGGTTGGTGGGCACAGCCCATTTTCCTGGCTAACCCTGCTGGGTCCAGCAGAGAATATTAAAATTCTGGCTTGACTATCCTAATTGGGATAAAACTAGCTTCCAGTATTAGGGTCCCGTGCTACTCTTCATCATTCATCTCTGTTAAGCAACATAAACCAACTCCTTGACTTACTGGTAATTTGCTTTACTCTGTCAGTACACATTGGAGTAGTGGATCCACCCTCAGCCAAGTCCTCCTTCTGAAATGGGCAGGTTTGGGAATTGCTGTACTTTGAGATAACCTGCAGGTTTTTGCCTTTTGCAGAACAGAATTCTGTGCTAACCACTGCCATTTTAGAAGTTTCTTAAACTCTCATCCCTAAAAAAAAAATTAAATCAAATTGATTCTGATACAGAAATCACTTCCATAAATGTATGTTTTCTGCTGGGTACTGTCAGAACTCCTTGCCCTAGTATCTACAAGTAAGAAAAGTTGCAAGTGCAGTGGTTATCTAGTTTCAGGACTTTTTTTTAATGTCAAAAATCATTATCAGCTTATCCCAGAATACTTCTGAAGATAAACACTAGTTTCAGGAATCATGTAACAGTGAGGTTTTCTACATTTCAATTTGTCTTCAGGGTTTTCTTTTCATAAGGCAAGTACTCTCCTGTTTGTAGCTGCTGTTTGACATTATTTCTAATTGCCAAAGTCTTCGGGCTGCATAAACTGTTGGAAGTTGCCTTGTAGCTATGTATTTGAATTTTTCAAAATAAGTGTATCTGTCTAAGTTTCTAATTAGTCTCTGTTAAAATATTGATAATAGTGATGATGATCTCTCCAGTCTACTTATTTTCACGTAAAAATATTGAGAAAATTTACTATGATTTGTGATTTTGTGCTTTTCTCTTTTTCAGATATGGTAGGCAGTTTTAGGATTTGCACAAGGAGCTGGTGGAAGATTTTCATCAAATTGAAATTATGCTGTGACAGCTTGTGCTATTTTTTTATTATAAGACAAATAGTAAAGAATTATATGTAATCAAAACTGATAGTCAAATAAATAAGTTTAGGCCTATTAAGCAATATTTAAATAAAATCTGATAGTCTGGTTTTTTAAGTCTTGTTATAAGAAGAGCACTTTTTTCTTCCTTTAACCGATCAATTTCAGTGTTTTAACTATAGATTGCAATTTGATTGAAACTGTAGGCTGAGTCTTCTAAGACGCTTGTTTTGATGTTTTAATACTGTTTTTGAAGTTTTCCTTGCTGTTATTCTTATCTTTTTACTAGTGTCAATACTAGTTGGAGTAAAATTGTATAGTCATCTGTGGATACAGAAATACATAAAAATAAATCATAATCCAAATAAGCTGAGGAGAGATGGTATTTAAAAGAGTAATTGGCCATGTCTTTGTTGTACTGTACTTCTGGACTAAAAATGTGTGCCATACTGAAGACCAGATTTCCATCAGTTTTGTTGGACTGCAATGGGGAAAGTAAACAAAAGTTAAATGTTGAGTAAGAATTTGTTACAACTTCATTATGTTTGTGCAGATGTTTTCCTCAATGAAAACTTTTCCATCAGCTTCCTTACTCAGCCTTCTATCGTATAAGTAAAATTCTAAATGTGTTGGGGGAATTCCTGCAATTTTGCTGCTTTTTTAAAATCTGCCTATTTCTAAATTTTTATTTAGTTAATTATTTTCTTCTAATTGCCAACTGGTTGTAAAATCTAAAAATTTAAAGCTGACTAACAGGCACCTCTCTGATAAGAAGGAGTAACTTCATTCATCCTCTTGAAGCTGGTGTTTGAGCCCACTGGAGGCTGCCTGAGAGCCTGGTGCTCCTGGTTCCTTAGAATATTTGCTAATTCTGCCTTATCTGATTCCTGTGCTCAGTGAGAGTCCTTCAGCCTCTCTGTTGAGGAGCAGCCATCAGAAAAGCATTGTGCATACATGTAGGTTATCAACAACTTGTCTTAAGAGGGCTTGAAGTGTTTGGTTACTTTTCTGTTTGTTGTGAGACCACTGCAGTTAAGCTGAGCTTGCTTAGATTCTGCTGAGTCTCCTAGGTGGTTTGTGGGGTTGGAAGATCATTTCTCTATATATGGACTAAATTTAATAGGTGTTTTATTCAAAAAAGCCAAGCTTTAAATTAAGAAAAGCAGATCTGTGAGCTGAATTACTTTCTTACACACTTAATACCTGCTATTAACAAGAATGGTAAGAAATCATGCTATATCTGGCTTGTCTCATTTTAATCAACCTGTAAGAAACATGAAAAGACAAAACATCTGAGACTTGGTTTTAAACCAAGTGTTCTTCTAAATCTGTAGTTGTTAGAGGGGGTGATAGTCTCTTCAGCACAGCAGTAATTAGCAATCAGTGTATGTATTATGTTCATAAAGTTTGTGTTGATTTTTTTATATTTAAAAAACCCTCTGTCTTCAATGTCCTTGTTTTTGTTACTGAATCTTTTTAAGCGATATATAAGGTACTATATCCAGACAGCCTTTCCAATAAGCCTGTAGCCCAAGAAGAATGTTCTATTTACCCTATAATTTTTTTTAATGAAGCAATCATTTCAGTTGCTTCAGAGCTACTAGGACAGAAGAAACTTGAAATCTTGCTATGGTGATTATTCTTCCACAGCTGTTTCAAAACTGTGCCTTGTAAAGCAATATAATCTGCAAACAAGCCACAAAATGCAGGGGTAGCAGTTAATTGGGTAGATGGGACTCTGTAACCAAAACCTCCTGTTGGGCTATAAAAGTACAGAGGACAACCACTGGTTGGCTGAATTTGGGTTTCGGTTTCATTTATTGCTGTAGAACAGTACTAAGACTCAAGTGAGGTACAAGGACTTTCGTAGTCTATTTTTGTGTGCACTTGTAAAACAAAACATTTTCTGAGATTTATAGGGCTCTTTCCCACCTCAGGGAAGATGTAGAAGTCAAGAAAATGCCCTTGTGATGGCAGATAGTTTATGATGTCAAAGTATTACTCACAGTTCCGTGCCTCATATTTGAGGACCTCCAAAGCTCCTTTTAAATTATACTTTATAGAATTGAAAAGAGAATAGTACCTATTTAACATTCAGAGTAAAATCTTGTTCCAGTCTTGAATATAAAGATGTACTTTTTTATGTCTGAGCCTTACTTGAAAAAATTTGCTATGTTGTGTGTCTCATTGGGGTTCAACTCCTTCCTGGTAATTCTAGCAGATGGACTGCTGTCTATATGTAAGACTCTTGTCTGCCTCCTTGCCTTTTCCATAAAGCTAGCCTATATTCAGGAGAAATCATTTGCATGGGGACCTTGCCTCACCTTTCTAATGCAATATGACACATCTTGTCCTTTTGTTTCTACATTGATTACTCAATATGCTTTCTTCCAGATATTAAGCACATAAAATGAAATGTAACAATCATTCAAAAAAAATCAGTGACATATATCTCACTCATCTATGTTTTCATGGTTACAGAGAAGTAGCTGAAGTCATGTGGGAGCTTTGTTAGTGGAGGCAATCAGAGTTGCCTTTTGGGCATAATCTATTACTGACTTCAAGGAGTGTAGTAATTTGGCTGGGATTCAAGAAACTGCTGATTGACACACAGCCTCTCCATCTGTTGGCCACTGTCTAGTTTATCTCATTATAACTTAATAGAAAGTCAACTATGAATATTTACCAGATTCCTTTGCCTGCTCTCAGGGTCTTTGGTGTTGATTATTCAGACCAGAATATATAATAACATATCAAATCTGAAATGTTAGTGCCTACCCTGGTGGATTGGGTTTTACATGGCCAAGCCTTGCTAGCGGGGGCTGCTTCAAAGGTGGCTTCAGTGAGAAGCTCCTAGAAGCTTCTCCCATGTCTGGCAGAGCCAAAGATGGATGTACTGTGGATCAAGGCTGGGCCAGATAGAAATGGTGGTTATGTCTCTGTGATAACATATCTAAGAAGATGAAAATTTATCATGCAGTTGACTCCTGGCAGGGACCTGCAGACCCGTGGAAAGAGAAGCCCATGCTGGAGCAAGTTTCCTGGTTAGGACTTGTGACCCCATGGGGAACCCATGCCAGAGCAGCCTGTCCTTGAAAGACTGCACTTTGTGGAAGACCCATATGGCAGCAGTTTGAGGGGATCTGTTGCCTGTGGGATGGACTCACAGACTCTTGGAGAGCTGTCTCCCTTTGGAGGGACCCCACAGTGCAGCAGGAAAAGGACTCCTTTCCCTGAACAGTGGGAGAAACTGCCAGTGATGAACTGACCATAACCCCCATTCCTTGTCTCCCTACACCACTGGGAGAGGAAGTAGAGCTGGGAAGGAGAGAGGGGTGGGGAGAAGGTATTTTTATAGGCTATTTTACTTCTCGTTATCCTGCTCTGATTTTGATAGTAATAAGCCTCCTGCATGGACGTGTTTTCATAAGCATCAAAAAATGATAAGGTAAAGAATTGTACTTTAAAACAGCAGCATTCTCTGATAGTTATTTACACCTTAATTAGAAAGCAATGATTACTCCTACAGTATGAACAAATATTAATAATATTTTGGTCTTGCAAGTTCTCAAGTTTAGTTATTTCTGGTCTTTGCAAACTTTTTCTAGCATTTTTGTCAGTATTGCTATCATCAGTAATAGGTGGTGAGAGATCTTGCTGTGTAACTTATTCTTTGTCTCTCAGTACTTCTGCTTGGTTTAGCTCTCAATTGTTGTTTTCCACCCATGAGCTCTGGCAGGCTTCTGGTGAGCATGGGAGACATCTTTCAATAAAAACGGGTCATTGCTTCTGATCTTCTATATTCTTTTTTGCTTTTCCCGTCATTCTTGAGCAATGAGCTTACTCTGTCTTAGCTGTTTGAAATGTCCTGAAAACCTCCTTTATATTCAGAAACAGCAAGGTTAATTAGGTGACCAAGCCAGCTCTCAAACTGCTGGTAGCAAATGAGTATCTGTCCACCCATGAAGAAGGCAAAATGGAGTGACTTTCACCACACAGGCGTTGCAGAGTCTGGCGAGTATTGTATGGCTTTTGCTCTCTTTGACTGGTAGGATGGCTGGAGAGGGGGATGTCCAATTTCACCTTGGTGCTCTTCCTTTGAGCCCCTGTCTCGCTGGGGCTGGAGTTTTTGCTTCATGATGTCTGACCATGAAGCAGGATGTATTGTGTAACATTGCTGCTTCTTTGTGAGGCTCTGCTGTTCTTACTGGGTGAAGATTATGATATGGAGGTTTTTGTTTCAGAATAGATTGGGTAAACATTGTCCTGTTTAAAAAAAAGGATGTTATCTATTTCCCCAGCAAATACCATCTTTTCTGACTGATGCTTTTCTAGATTGTTCTTAACAACTTCAAGTGAGAGAGATGTTTTGATGTCCTGTGCAGAGATAGAGATCTACACTGGATGTTTTAGAGCTAGTGTGTTATTTGTCTTCTGATGGTGATGGTGGTGGTGTGAGTTTGAGTTTGGGCATTTTGGGGGAGTAACATGCTAAGTCAGAATGTGCTTACATTGTGCCTGCTGCCTTGATGAGAAATTAGTGTTTGAGCCCAGATCTGGTTGCATTGAAACAATTTAATTTCCCTGTGTTGCTGGTATTTCATATTCAAGAAATCATTAGATAAGTCAAGACAAGTTTGTGTTCAGTTCTTTATACAATTAAGCTATTTCAAATACATTTGTTTTTTTTGCTGCTTCAGTGATTATTTTTCTCCCCTTCTCTTAATACCTCCTCAAATTTACCAGTGCTAAATTGCCACTTTCTTTTGAAATGTAAAAGCAAGGTCATCTTATAGCTTCAGATAATATTAGTTAAAATATGTCTGTAAAGTGACAGTAAAGAGCTATGCAAAATAGAAGAATTAATGATCAGTGCTCGTGAAGGCTGGATAAAGGGAAATCCATCACAGCTTGAGATCCCTGACAGCAGAATTGATGTCTGACCCTGTTCTATATTTTTGTAATATGTTAATTTTGAAAATCTTCTATTTGTCCACATTTATTGAATTCTTTTATTTTCTGGAGACTGCTTCTCCAGCTTGCCATCCCTGGTTAGTCTAATTAAAGAAATACAAGCTTTTATACCATTCAGCTGTTAGTTCATGGTGTCTGTAAACTGCACCATCACTGTACTAATTTGCAGAAACCTTATGTTTTCCTAGATACCCCTGAAGGCCTGGAGTAACACTTTTTCCTTTTTTTCCCCTCCCTTATTTTTAAATGACAGCTTTTATTATGAAGTACAAATTGACCTGAAAAAAAGGGATCATTGATTTGATGCCATTGGCACTGTTCAGAATTTTGCAAATATGTGAAGAGGTAACATAAAGTTTTCTCAAGGTGTTCCCCACGGACAGTAGTCATAGAGAGCCACAGAAAAATTCTTTGTTAAGGAGTTGGCAAATTAAATACAGGACACTAAGAGACCTCTCTCTCCTTTTATAGTTAGAACAGAAATGCTTGAATCCTACTGTGCCAAAGTCTTACTCTTTCATAGAACATCACATCAAAGTACATTGTACATTTCATTCTTACCAGATTCCTGAATTATATGGATAATATTAGCAGCAAATTCAAAAAGCACTAAGGAGAAACTGCCCTGTTTTCCTTTTTGGAAACAGAAGAAAAATGGAGAAAAAGTTGTTTTGAACAGTATTAAAAATCAAAAATGCGTTTTGAGTAACTTACTGCTTACTGTGATGCTATGATTTTTGACAAAATAATTATAGATAAGATAGAGATGAAAGTACTTTTAATGTTTTGGGGTTTTTTTTTCCATTAAAGTACAGTATTATGTGGAAAATGGAATTTAAATGGGGAACTGTGTTTGTCTAACCTGCTACAAGAGAATCATTTGAGTAAGAGTATCATTGGGCCAAAATACCACTTACTGGTACAGAATTCTCTTCTGGTGTACATCACTTACATTATGTGTTCAAATTACAACAGGATTATATGTACAGGTACTGAAGTCAGTAGTAGTGTCATCTTAAATGTTTCTTCATATTCCTGCTATACTCCATGTCGATGATATTTGTTTTGGTAGGACAAGCCTGTGACAGTACAGTAGGCTACACCTCCTGTTGACTATAAAGGGAATAACTTCCTACATACCTGACTTCCATGAGAAAGCACTGGTTCTCTTGACTCATCTGCATAGATTATCGAGAAGTAAATTTACAGTATATGTAAATAACCATTAAGACATGTAAAGTTTAGTCTTGAGAAGAGTTAAATTTTATATAAGAACCCCCAAGAGAAAGTGAGTTTTACTTAATAGACAAAATTCACAGATTTTTAAATATTTCCAGCTGAAAACTTTCTGTAATTCTCCCTTTTTGTAATAGAGAACCTGGTATTAGATATTATACCCTTTGGATTAAATTACTGGGAAGTGAAATTCATTAATTTGTTAGATATTGTCAAGAGATATGATGTTGCCAAGGATAGAAATATTTAAAAATTTATCTACATTAGGATATGACTTATGACTTTATTTTCTTTGTAGTTATTTGAGCTGCTAGGCCCTGAAGGTTTTGAACTCATAGAGAAACTCCTACAGAACAGATCTCTGATTCTGGAAAGATCTTTGACTTGTCCAAATGATAACAGGTTCCAGGCTCTCCAAGGTAAGTGACTACAAAATTTTTGTTCCAAATCAGATAAAAAGTAGATTTCTAACTGTTCTATTTCCAACAGTAGTACTGTCCATGTGTAATTTAAAAACAAACAAAAAAATCCCAGGAGACAATGGAGGAATGTATTTCTGGGCTTAAGCAAAGAAAGTCTGATTATACAGAAGAAACAAATATAGATTGCATATATTTATTTCGTTTTTAACTGCCTGTGGGCATGTGCAAATTTTGAATGTATTAACAGTTGCACTTTTCCTGTTTTAATGGATTACTCTGGAAATAATCTGATCTTCTATTATTCCTCATTTGCTTTCCTGCTTCCTCTCTACTTTGTACTATCATCTAATGTAGGCCTTGGGGAAGAAAAGCACAGTTACAACCACTTCTGAAAATAATAGAGTCAAACTTAAGCATGAATAAGCGAGAGGGTGAAAAAAAGGAATTCAGGTTTTGTACTGTCATTTTTGCTTTTATAAGTTAATATGTCTGCACCAAGTAATTATTTTAAAATAAGTTTTACAGATCATTGGTTTAAAACAAGTCTTATAAATTTCTTCTCTGACAAAAATAAATCTGATAGCATATGGGTTGTGACTTGGGATAAATCTTACATGGACATAGCACCATGCAGCCCACTGCGTGTTCGCAGCATATGGAGTTGGAAAAATGTGAATAGAGCCAGTAATGGTGGACTTATGTAACTCCAAAATAATTTTAAAATGCAACTGACCCCTTTTAATGTTTGTCTTCAATGAAACATTACATAAGCAAGTGTTCAGAAGTTCATCTCTTGCTGTGCTAATGGTTAGTCTAAACTCATCAGAACAACTGTTAATTTTACCTTTCATGATTTCAAAGATGATTGTCTTGCTGTATGACAAGGCTTTCTGTCCTGATAGTTTTCCTTTCTTAGGTCATGAAATAAAAAATTAAAATACATTCAGTATAAGTTGAATTAATACATTTTTCTCCTGTGTACAGAGTTTAGTTACAGGAGTATTTTCTTCTCACTTAGCAGAATTAGTATTTTGGAAGCTTTTATGAAATTACCCTTCATTATGCCATCAGTAAAATCTATCACAGTAATTTCTGCTAGAATGTGGAGGAAGAATATTTTCAATGTTATGTTTTTCAGACAATTGAAAAGCGTTAACTGATTTAATGCTTTTTTTCACTGATGAGAGAATCCTTTCTTTAACTATGGTAAAAAAGTCAGTGATATTAAGGGTATTTTCTCTGAGACTGAAGATGCTCTTGGCCCTGAGTTCAGTATTTTAATTTTAATAAGGTTTTATTCTTTTTAAGTTGATCAAAATGGTATTTCTAATGGGGAAGTCTTATCTTTCCAAAATTTCACTTGGGGAAGAGACTAATTTCTGTCTGCAGAAATTTAATCAATTTTGAGTCATTTGTGCCTTTAAAAAATTAGCACAAGTCAAGAAACTGTACATGTGCTGCTTTTTTGTACCATGCTGTGTTATTTGACTATTTCTTATGTAATTTACTTTCATGACAGTAAAGGTGATTGTTGTGTTTATCAGACAAATCACGTAACATTTCTTTGCCCTGGTGTGTTCAGTCTGAATTAAATTTGGTCAGGAAATTGTGTCCGTTGTTGTCCCCTTTTAATACGAGAGAGAGAGAGAGAGAGTTAAAAGCTGCAGACAATATGGTGTTAATGTGGACATTATGACAGTTTATTAGAATTTTTTCAATGCTCTTCAACGAGTTATTGTTGCCTTATCCAGTATGCATGCTGTAAGATGTAGGAGTTTCACTGTTGCTGTAGGTGAAAACTAAGCAGCACAAATTGTTCAAAATGTCAGTCAAGTGGGTTTATTTGATGAAAAAAGGTTTTCAAGTTTTTCGCTTCAGAGTTTGGCTGCAGAAGTTCATAAGAAACCTAAGTAAGTATTTAATATGCAGTCAAACCTATATGAACTAATAATGTTTGCAGAAATTTGAAAAATGACATTTAAAACCACCAAGATTGTTAAAATGAAAACAAAATAAATCTCTCCCAGCCTGTTGTATATGAAAGACTTGGCTGTGTCTTCAGTTTTAGCCAGTACTCATCTCAGAAAGGTGAATGTAACTGAGCTTTTTGGGTCCCCTGCTCCCCTGGATTTATTGTTTACTGTAATTGTTCTGTGGTTCTGATTCTTCTTCATAATCCTGCTGCTTATTGATGTAAAAGAAAGGACTCCTTGTGATTGTATAGAGTAGGATAGATTTCCTCACTTGTTCAGGGAAATTGCATTGTGTGTATGCTTTCAATGCAGTCATGTTATCTAGTTTATATACACTAATTGTTATGTGAAGAGGCTGTTTAAAAAAAACCCACCCTGTTTAATCTGTTGTCACGCCATCCTGCTTATCAGCGCATGTATGTAAGAGCAGTGATAAGAGGCAAAGTGGCATTTCCACTGTAGATGAAGTTTCAAATACAGAAAACAAAAAATGTCCTTCCTTTTGCTGCTAGTCCATCCCCTTGCTTTGGGATTAAGTGTATTTTAGATGTCCTGCCTTTGGGACATGACCTGGTTGTACTTGTAGATGTCTTGAGCCAACTGCTGCATAGTCTACATAAAGTTAAACTATTCTTAAACACACAATACACTCACACATGCACACACAAACCCTCCAAAACAAGCATGAAGCCCCCCAAACCTTTAGAACAAAACTGGGGGGAAAAGATGGAATCCAGTACTTATGGAGATGCATCTCTGTTATCATATTGCAGAACAGTGCAAGAAGTTTATAGGAGAAAATGCTAAACCAAATTATGGTTGTCAAGTCACAATTCAGTCTGAACAAGAAAAGTTGTTAATGAAGCAATATCGTCGGGAAGAAAAAAGAAATGCCAGAAAAGAAAAACAAGCTGTGGAAGATGGAGAAGGTTCTGGAGAAGGACAAATGTCCTTTGATCCCAAAGAGCTGCGGATGCAAAGGTAATAAATCCCAAAAGTTGAGAAATGCTTCTATTGTAATTGCTACTTCAACATATCATAACAGTTTATTTTCTTTTAGCTTGCTTTGGTGATAAGGTGATTCTGACTTCAAGACACGTTTTATTACAAGCGTAGAATTTTTTTTAATATGAAAACCTAATTTTCAGGAAAGAAAGCAGTGATTTGCTTAATGAGAATCTTCTTGATCTCATCTCTGTGGGCTGGAATTGCAGATTAGTGGGGTAGGCTATCTTTCTTAGTTCCTGTATGCACACTGCTTGCTTAGGATTTATGAAGTCTGTACTAAATCTATCAGAACTATCTTTCTTTTTCTCTCTCAAGATTAATGGGTACTATTTTCCCAGTTGACAGCTAGAAGGTAGTGGGAGGAGTAGAGGAGGGAGAGAATAAGGAGCAAATAAGCTGTTGTATTTTGTATTGAGAAAAATATAGTGAGACTGGTATCTAACTGTGAAATCATGTTGCTGTGTTGCTTAAAAAGAGTCAAAACTACTTTTAGGAAAGCCTTGCATTTGTTGGATTGCATTTCTGAATTTTACCTAAACTGTATGTTTTAAGGTTTTGGTCTAACTAGTGCCAGAGAATAATACTGTAATTTTTTTTAAATTTCATTTCCTCAAATCTTGCTCTGACTTTAATATACCGTGCTCGGTTTTTGTGATGGCAGCCTGAAATGGGCAGAATTCCTGCAGGTATTTTTCTGCCCACAGAGAACTAGCGCTTCTGAATGCTCGAAGTATGCCAGTCCTAGGTAGACAGAGAGAGATGAGCGTCGAAAAAATTCATTATCCACATGTCTATGATTCCCGAGCTGAAGCTATGAAAACATCAGCATTCATTGGGGGTGCAAAGGTAGGTTGGTGCATGACCCTTCTTGAACAGTACATCCTTCCCCATGAGTAATGTGCAGCAGGGTTCCCTTTGTTTCCTTAGTCTCCTCCTTCTGGAATCCAACGTATGAAGCAGTGCTTCTTTGCAGAGAGTTTCAAACGCTTTGATATATTTTATTTTTATTTCGACGCTGGAAGAAATAATATAATTTTCAACTGATGTATTTGCTTTTATTTCTAGGGTCATTTTAATTCTTAAGATATTCTTTTTCTTTCTTTTGGATACCTTTGAATTGACTTTAACAAAATAAATGCTTTATGAAATTCTAGACCTAATGGATTCTGAAATTTAATAAAACAGAATTATCTTTTTTGGGGTTTTGGGACTATTTTCTGAGTAGTAAAACTGATTATTTTCCATTTGGGGGGTTCAGTTCTATCTACAAAAAGGATAAGTGAGATTTGCTTTTGGTTTGGATCCATTTTTTGGAGGAAAGTGATAAAGCATTGTTCAAAGTGAGTTATTCATAATGACACTTTCTGTTTTCATACTTTTAATTAATTTTCCTGTAATACACTTTCAGGTGTTCTTACCAGAGTCAGTTCAGCGAGAAAATAATAAAATGTATGAAGAGGTGAAGATCCCCCATAGTGAACCAATGCCTATTGGTATTGAAGAGAAAATTGTTTATATTAAAGACTTAGATGAGGTGAGTATACCATTTCAAAGACATTAAATTGGTTTTTACTTTGCATTACCAAAATTTAACTGGAAATATTGCCAGTTTTTCCAGTGATATGTGATAGGTAAATGCAGGCAGTTAATTTCTTCACTGCTAATTTGAAGAATATTTATTGGGGAACATAGTTCAGTGGTACAATCCCTTTCATGTTGAGTCAGATTCAAGGAATTGTTCATGAGTTGCAGTTCTCCATTCCTTTGGCATTACATTTTCAGTTATTTATGGTTTTGAGCTGTGATCTGAATCAATGAAATGAAAGTATTACAGTGGTTCTGTTCTCTTCTGAAGATCACAGGAGAAAGTGAGCCTGAGCTTCTGTACCTTGACCTGTACAGGTTGGCTTCTGACTACACAGCACTATTCTGCACCAGCCTTACTGTCTGATGCAGTTCAGGGGTGTTGAATATGGTGTTATGGACTGTGTGGGGTGCAAAGTCATCTCAAAATGTGCTTTGATGATAGAAAGTAAAGAGCAGAGAGGAAAAAAGAGGATAAAACAAATGTTAATATTTCAACTTTTACCGATTTAAAATGGTGAAAAAGCTGAGGTAAGGGAAGTAAATTTCTTGTTTGTTATTTACAGTCTAGAACTTGCAGTACTCCATCACAGGTAACTTTTTACTCCTTGTTGTATATGTCAAATCTATTGAAAAGGGGAAGATTTGGTATTGATTTGAACAGAGATGTAAAAAGCAAGCTCTGTGTACAGAGAAGGTTTTATGTCTCTTAGTTCTGCAGCATATAAGTGGATACATTTTTCCACCTTTTTCTCTCTGGGAAAGCAGGAAATGAGAATAAATGCAAGGCACTTTATTGGGATTCTGAATAAAGATTTAACTCTTTGAAAACAGAAGGCAGTTTTAGAATCTGAATCTATTCTTTTTGCTTAGGTGACAGTGCTGTGTTTATGAATTGACTGACAGCCCTTAACAAGATTGAAAAATACAGAAACTGCAGCTATTGTCATTTTATATGACAGTATTCAGCATGACAGCTTTCTGCAATAAAATGTCTTTTTCCTAAGTTAAATAATACCTACTAATCTGTAAACTTTTTGGAAGAAGTACCAATATTTCAAAAGGCAGTAAGTGGTTCCAGAAAAAATATCGTTCAGACAGAAAAATACCTATCTAAAATGAATAGTTTTGAATATTAGTATTCATATTTGAATATTAGTATTAATATTTGAATAAAACCAGTTTGTTGGTTTTTGCACATGTAATATTTAAAATAAATGTTAAAAAATACATCAGTTATACAAATTTAATCAGTAATTGTCTCTTGCAGATTGTGTATCATCAAGAGGTCTGCTTTTCAGTTTTACAGTGAAATTTTGAAACAGAAACCATCTTCTTCAGAACTTTATTCTTTGATATGATTCTTATTACATGAAATCAAATAGAAGTGTCAACAACAAAACCAGTTTTGATTGTTTGAACGCACATGTATGTAATTCTTGCTCCTAACTTTAGTATTGATTTGAGACAACAGATGTCAATTTCATGAAGTTTGTCCAGCTGAGGACTTCTCAGCTTCTTGATTTCAATAATGATACTTATAGATTTGAAATTTGTGAAATAGAAATTTTTTATCAAGGAGCTAAAAGAGGCTGGAACTCCCAATGAGTAAGTTAAGACATCCTTTGTTAAGATGTATCTTTGTTAGGGCAAAATTATTTTCTTTTTGTTTTCTCTGCACGACTGTTTTAAATCTCTAAGCTCAGAAACATCTTGGTTGGTGTTTCAAATTTTTGCCAATTAACTGGAGTCAGTTTAGAGAGCATGAAGATTTTCTGTCAATATGTTTTATTTTGGATTAAGTAGTGTAAGCAAAAGCAGAAAAATAATGATTTTCAGGTGTTTCCTAGCATGTATAGGTGCTCATTAAATAGCTCTATTGTATCTCTGTATGGATATTTTTGCAGAATTATCTAAAATTTGAGTAGGTGGTCAAGGAGTAGAGATGACAGTAAATATAACTAGATAATTCATGACTAGGAACTTCTAAAGACATCCTGAGGAAGTTGACAGTTCTGCTGCTGTTGACTACTATGAGGTGCCATTAGTGGTAGAGTTTTGATGTAAGACATTTAGTCCAGACATAAAAGTACTCAGCCTGTTTAACAAGTCAATATACATGCAACTCATAATCCCCAGGGGGAAAAAGGCACAGAACAACCAAGCCATTTATTGTTGCTGGGCTTTTGAGTACTATGTATTGAGCTTTATAAGCACTTGCTATTCTCTGAGGAGATCTTGATGGTATTAAAAATTATAAATATTCTTCTTCCCTTTCTTTTTAGTCTGCATGTTTTCATTTGCACAAAAATAAGTTTAAGAACTCTCTATCTGTTTCTCATGATCTATGTGATTTTGATCACATGGTCAGCAGGAGAGTATTTGTGCAACATTTATTGCAGCATACACCATTGCATTTCAGCTTTGAAACTCCTAAGGTCAGAACTGAGTTCATAAGGAGTTCATTTATATTTTGAACTGTTGGTCAGAAGTTCAAGCTCTGCATCATATAAGTTGGAAGTAATCTTGCATTTAAAATTATTTAAAGTATTAGTTAAGATTAGTTTAGATTTTCTTACTTCCTGTAGACACAAGTTGAGAAGAGATGAGAGAAATGTATTCCTCTAGACACTAATTCTAACAAACCACATTTTAAACATATATATACTTCCTTTTTTAATAGTTTCTTATGTGAAAGCATAAGGCAAAATGGCAAAACCTCTACAAACCAACACCAAAGGCAGCAGCAATGCCTTAGACCAGGACAGATATTAACACAGGGTTCTTTTCTATAGGATTGGCAGTGTAGCCAGGGTGCATCTGCCACTGCACTCCACAGTGAAGAAATAACACATTTAAGCTAGTTTTAGTACTATATTATCTGAAATCTTATGGATGGTATTTTCAAGGTAAGTATTTAGTTTAGTGAGGGCCTCCTTGCAAAGGGTCAGAGTTTTCCTAAAAGGTTTATGACTTCATGATTAGTGAAATAACTGCCTGAAAGAATGCAGGTGCTAAGATGAAACTCAAATAAACTGATAAAGGTCCAGATTTTTACAGCTACCATTCCTACTTAATCCCATTATGCACTGCAAATATGAGACCTGGAGTGACCAACCCTGCACAATTTGGCAGCCATAAAAACATTCCATAGCATGTCATAAACAGCTGGCTTCAGCACTCTCCCACTTTCTGTGGTGTTCCTTTTTCAGCTTTGCCTCCTACCTTTCTCCATTGTGATCTGAACTGCTGTGTCACTTCCCCCAACAATCTCACTCCACCTGTGTTGTCTCCTTTGGTTTGCTTCCTACCTGTGTTGGGTTGGGAGCAGGAGCTGGTGGCACAGAGGGAGCTGTGCTGCTGTTCAGGAATGTTGCTGGTGCTCAGAGGTGGAAGGGTGCACTGTGTGCCGTGGAAGGAGTTGCAAAGGGCTCTTACAGAAAGGCCACAAATCCCACCCCCAGCCCCCTTTGTGAATATCTGTTTTTCTTGACATTTATTATTTCTCAGAGAGCTGTGGTTTTACCACTGTTCAAGCACAGGTGGTTCCTAAGTAGCTGCTTGGTCACACCAGTTTAATCTAAAGTATTATGATTCTACTGTTAGTACAAGTGATGTGCCAGCTACGTTGTTTCAATAATGAGAATTGTAAAAATTGGGGAAACACAAGCTTTATTATCTTTATTATCTTTGCTCAGTTGACATGCAGCTTGACCATTAGTGAAATATATTTTTTGTATTTATTATAAAGGTGGTTTTGTGCCAGGCTTTTTGCCAAATAAATGTACCTTTAAAGTCATAAAGTTAGGCCAGGGAAAGTTACTCTTCAAGATTGTGAAAACAAGTTTTATCAAAAAAATTGCTGATTGTGAAAAATTACTTCAGCTTTTTACCTAAAGTGGGCGTTCAGGGTAGGATTTATTTCTTTTCTTCATGTTATTTCCATTTCCTTTTACTAGCACTGCTTAATGATCTAAAGAAAGGTATTTTTTTTCTGTCTGCATTATGTGAAGGAATTATTACAAAATCAATATGCTCTCTTTTCCTGTAATGTTTTCTTGTTTTTAGAATTGTACAAGGTAAGTCTACTGAATTAAAGTATGTGTGTTTTTGGATAAATTACATTTTTCACATCCAGAATATTGGATCATTAATTCCAAAGTTGATCTTAGTGCATATTTCAGTTGCTTATTTTCCAAACAGCAATTGATGGTTGAACCGTTTGGAATAATTTAAAAAAATATTTTGCACTTATTGAAATCTTGTCATTTATCCAATGAATTATACTCAGAAATTGCTCTGAGGAGAGTTTAAAAGTTCTGTAATCATTAGCCCCAACTTAAGACAAGAAAAACCATGTATGTCAAGGTACAATTGCTTTCATGGGTGGTAGTGCATATTAGGGATTGCACTCGGTCTTCATATTTCAGAGATGGGGTGCCCAAAGGGGGTTGAATATGTGCAATACCAGGTGAACAAAAATATTGGAGTTAAGATTCAACACTGATGATGATCTTAAAGCCTACAAGTTCTGGCTTAACTTTCTTCAATATGTGAGTTCATGGTATTTTCTCATTTTTTTAGAATTTTAGATACTATATGTAAAATTTCTGCATCAAATTGTTTGATTATTTCACTTACTCTTAAGTGAAGCTTTTAGGCATTGTTTCATTAAAATTCTAGAAATAAATATTATTGCTTTTTGGCTTAAAGCAAGCAAAAATCTGTGCTTCATGCTGAACCAGCAGTTTATTGTCCATCTTGTACAAAATTATCATATTTTCCATTAAGAAAATTCTGTTTCTTAGTAGAAACAGTTTATTAACTCTTCATCAAAAAGATCTGTTGCTATGATGTGCAAGCTGTAAAGTGGTGTTCTGATTTTAAAATTACCTGTAATCTCAGGTTGCAGAAGTGCAAACGCGCTCTGTGACTTGCTACTGATTCACCTTTGAAAGACACTTGCTATGCTTGAATATAATTCATTGAATGTAGTATTTTTAAACATGTGCCTTACTTGACTGCAGCTTTCACTGCAGATAGATGTGACTATATGATTTCCTGAATGCTAAGTTCTTTTGTCTTTCAGCAATGAAGAACATCTTCCCATTATGATAAATCAAAAAGTATTTTGAAAAAAAAAAAAGTCTTACTTTATTGATATAGCTTTTAATACTAGAAATGGTACTATAACATTTTTCAGGATTCATAAAACCTTTCTACTATTCTAATATGCCTTTGACAGTAAGATGAGTTTTTTTGTGCAATAGGATCACTGATTTTAACAAGTGCCAGATCACTAACCTTATTTTGTGTAACACCTTTAAAACAAAAAAAGATATTTAAATAGTTTAGAGGAAAAAACCTGATATGGTCATGTCAAATTGATCTGATACTGTATTTGAAATACAGGTACATTGCAGGGATAGCAAGGCTTTGTGCATGTTATAGTACAACTTTGAATTAATTGCATAATGAAATGTGGAAGTCTGGGCTCCTTGATTTAACAGGACAAGTGGATGTCTCAGCTTCAGTGAGGCAGAGTTCTTAGGAGCACAGCTTGGGAGTATCAGCAGTTATGACCACTCTCCAATAACCAGGAGTTTGACAAGTTGAAAACTTAACACCAATGGAGAAGATTAGTAATGAAGTAGGTAGATATAAAGGAATAAATATGTGATTAACAAATACTTTACCGGTGGATAATTTTGTCCAATAATTTGAGATTATTGTTTCAAACATAGTTCCACCTATGTCTACTTTCTCCTAACAGGAGAATCTTTTATTTTTATCTGGAGTCTGTATCAAAATATATAAAGCAGGTTTCCTAGAATATCAGAATAAGAGCTTGAGCTAGTGCTGAAACAAGAGAGAAAAGAATGAACTGTCTCAAAAGAGCTGAACTGACCATAAAGATCTTCTCTTTTAAAATAATGATAGTAAAAGGCCAAAAAAATTAGTTTTATATTTTTCATAGTTATTGTTTTAAAATCATATTTTGAAATGCTTGTCGGTAAGGACTGTGATTTTGTAGTAGTTTGCCTTTAGAATTTGAAAACTGTGATTTTGACTCACCAAAAAGCTGTTTGGTACTATTACAGTCTTTGAGAGGACCTATCTCTTAATGCAGGATAAGAAATTGAAACTATTTTCTCTGAAGCATCTCCATGTTTGGCAGGTGTGACTTCTCTGGAGTCTGTCATCCATTCTTAGTCCAACATTATCACAGACTTAAAAAAAGACAGTAATATATACATTTTACATAGTTAAAAATATTGTTTTAAACTACATCTATATATATAAAACACATATGTACAACATGTATATGGGGTATGTGTATATAAATATTTCCCATTAAGAGTTGGTTATTAAAGTATCAGAGGCTTTTAAATAGACCACTATTTTATATGTCTTTCTCTATGCCTCCCTCAGCTTGCCAGATTTCTACTATTTTATTTTTAAGAAAGATCTGTATGCAAAGGAGATAGTCAAGCCAATCTCTGTTGTTATAAGAGATGTATGTAGGATGCAAAAAAAAATAGGGAATGATGAATAATTGGAGGTAGATGAGAACTGAAGCATGATCTGATGTCAGATTCTATGAAAAGCAAAAGATGGCTTTCACTGAGCAGCAGCCTGCACTTACTGGAACAATATGTGTCTGTCCACCATTGTGGAAGTAATAAACAGTTCACCTCTTTTGGGATAGGGAGGAATGAAGGTAAAGGAAGCAAGTATGTCACGTCTCACATAAGTTTTGGAAGTAGGCATTATATAATTGATCAGATGTAAGCCTGTATTTGCTCAAACTACATCCTTCTTGGCCTATTTATATGATGTGGCTTTTATTTTTGGTATGATGATGTGGATCAAATCACTGTAATGTGGCCATTTTAAAACAGACTATATTTATACAAACTGGAAGGATTTTCACCAGAAAAGTAAAATGAAATCAGGCTTTTATTATTGTCCCATAAGAATGGGGATTATAGATACTTTCTTATCATTTCGGTTTACCACCATTACAGAAGAAATTGATAGATAACCACTTGCACCCACAAGTCTTTCCAGATTGTACAATATGTCTGATTTAAAAAAGCAACCAGCATAGCAGTTAGCAGTGTAACTCTATTTTTCTTATTCCAAAATAGCGTTCTCTTTCTACTTCTGCCATAAACCTGTCATTTGGTAGACTGACAGCAGATTTATTTGCTTTGGTTTGACACTGGGCAAGTTGGATCTTTTTAAAATCAGACTGAATGAAGATTTCCTTTGCAGCATGTGCTGTCTTAGCTTATCTACACAAATTGTTCAGAAGACTTTTCAGTGTAAGACTTTTTTTTTTTTTTGGCCAATAGGCTTCTCCTTGTTTTCAGCTGTAATATAATGCCCTTACCTACCTTGTAGTGTCCTGAAATGGAATGCTTAAAATATGATCTGATCATTTGTTCTTTCAGTTGCATTTGTCCTAGTCTCATGTGCACTTTAGTTCAAGACCTTTTGTAATCTTGTGCTTTTAATTCTTTTAAGATTACCAAGGCATTTATCTTTTTTCTTTAAAAATCAGGTTGCAGGTGCTGTTAGGATATAGTAGATTGTATAATGCTGAGTGAATTGACCACCAAACCACAGCTGCGATGCAAAGAATAAATTTATTTCATTACCTCGCCAGCAAGGCTGGATGGCAGAGACACACAGAGACACCAGCTCCCTCAGGCTTAGCTCATCCCAGCAGGCAGAGCCACCCAGGGACACAGGCTCCCTTAGGCCTAGCTCATCCTAATGGACAGAGGGGCAAGGGGGAGGTAGCAGCCCCACTACCAAACCCAGTTTATCACAGGGCTTCCCACATTGGAGTTTATCACAAGGCTGTGCCTTTATGATCTCTCTCAAAGCAGGGGGCTCAAGCATGTTTGTGAGAGGTCTGTGGGAATGTGTTATCTCAACACAGGAATATTCTCAGAATACTTCAAAACAGGCAGAGGATGAACAACACTAGGCACAATAAATGGAGTTCTCCCACACCAAGATTCTTAGCAGTCCCAGCCACAAAGTCACTTTGAGCAAAACTGTTACATACTTGTCAAATCATCTGGTTTGAACCCTTTTGTCCCAACAAGCACTTTTTTTTTTTGTGTTAGCTTATTTATTTACATACTCACAATAAGACCCTTTTAACATCTTGTAAGTTTGATGGTGTTACATGAACAAACCACATTTAAGACACTGAAGATGCTGAGAGGGGTAAGGATGCTATTGAAAAACTGGTAAATATGCTCTTTGTTGTATGTGTGCTTTTATGTACACTTTTATTTTCAAGGGCTTGATACTAATGACAACAGGCAAAACCCACTAGTAAGTGTAGATAAAGCAAGAAAAAAATCCTTGTGAGTAAAAAATAATGTTTTCAAATGTCCTTTCATTAGTGAGGTTGTAATTGAAACTTTAACAGATCTTCTAATTTAGAGAGACTTTGTTGATTCCATGTACAACCTTTTTTTTAAAGAGCTCTGTAAAATCTGGCATTATCTCTTCTTGGGCAGAGAAGTTCAAAAAGAAGAGCAATTAACTGATAATATGGGTCAAAGTCTAATAGGGGCATCTGTACTGGTGAATACAGAGAACTGCATTTATTTTAGTCTGTTCTTTAAACTAGCATGGCTGTGTATAATACACAAAGCAAAAAATTGCTTTAAAATATTTATTAGATACTGTCTTGTAAGAGTTTCATATATTACTGTAGTTGTTTAGGTCGCTCCTTTTCATGCAAGTAGTAAATATGAATAGGGAAATGGACTTTTTAATATTAACATGAGATAAAATTGACTGCATCTGATTTGAATAAAATGTTAAGCCTGTTTCATTTTCTACACAGCTGCCAAGTGTGTTCATATTGTGTAGTGGTGCCTCTGGAATAGTTGAAAATCTGATGGGAACACTTACAAAGACAAACCAGTAAAGGGCAGCAGCTGCTGAAAAACACTTGCTGAGCTACTGTGGGAGTAGATGCATCTGCCTGTACCTAGAAGTAATCTAGCAAAGTACCTGCTTTTACCTGTCAGGATTTTAATTTGTGTAAAGATTCATCCAGTAAAACTGGTTCTGAATACTTAAATAAAGAAAAAAATAAGGGTGGGGTTTTTTTTGCTTTGTTTTTGTTTGTTTTGTGCAGAAGAGCACCACTTCTGAGCAATTTTCTCATTCTTATAGCTAGTTTAAGTTCTTCTTGTAATAAAATACAAACCCAGTTTTGGCAGTGTAGTGTGCTATTACAGGATACAGCCAGTCTGGAGGAGATTATGCTACCAAAGATGAGGTTTTCAGTTTTTGTTTGGCTTAGTTTGAGAGATGTATCTCAGGGGGGGTTGTGAGAGTATATGTTCTCTTTTTCATTGTAGCATATTTCATTCACTGGTGATGGTAATGCACAAACAAAAAGAAATTTTGCAATCAGAACTAATTAGACAAATTTTCCAAATAGCTTTTAAAACTGTTGTACTTTTTGTCTTTTGGTACTTAAACTTTTATTGTTCCCACATGTTGGTGACCCTATCACACAAGGTCATCATCCCTCACCTATCTTTTATTTTCCTGTGGTAAGAAAACTTCTGTGAACACTGCTAAGTTTAGCTGCAATTCATGAAAACAAAATAGCTGTGTTCTTGTAGAATACTGACTATACTTGTAGTCTTTTCTTGTAAAATTTAGGAAAAAGTCTTCTAATATGTATACTGTAAAACAGGGCTGCCATCTTGCATAGCAAAAGTGTCAATTTAAGTGAAATGGGGAAGAAAATTGAGCTGAAGAATGATTATGACAGCAATAGTTAATCCTCGGGGAATATTCTTCTGTTTGCCATTCTTTCATTTTTACTTGATGTGTTAAAATTATTAGTAATTTCAGCTATAATTACCTTCCAAGGCATTCTGATAGTTTTTCTGGGCTTTGTTAGGTTTTGTAGGAAGAAATAGTTTGTTGTGGTAACATAAGCTAAAGTAAATAATTTGAAAACGTTATTCTGAAGTGCTTCTACATTAACAGATTAAATATTCACTTCTACATGAACATTTAGAACTAATGCCTCTGCATGCATAAAATAGTATTGAATTAATTAGGGGTCATTTAAAAATAAAATACTGAAAGAGATCTGTGCTTCAAAACTATACAGTAATATGAAATGTTCTTAGCCTGCTCTTAAAAAAAGGGTTCCTTGCTTTCAAGGAAGATAATATTGTGGATTGATTTTTGTAGAGTAAACCCAATGACCAGTAAAAATTCAAGAAGCATTTCAGATGGACATGTTCTTACACAGTGCAGCTGCATGTAGCTCAAAAGAAATGCAGCTTTCTGGTTCACAGCATTCTTTTCCCCTTGTACTTAATCACTGTAATATTTGAAATCCAATTATGTCTACCTGGTGACTTTGCAGCTGTTATGGTTTTTTTTTGGCCTCATTAAATGATCATAACAAGTGAAATATTTAAATTGAGAAAGCAACTTTTTAAGTTAATTTTTCATTCTTTAGTCATTGACTCGAATATGGACTTTAGTATAAAGCACATGCAGAAATCTGAAAAGTTTTTAATTAAAACAACTCAAAGTAGTTTCAGTTGTTTTGGTAATTAAGACTGGAGAATGAATAACGTGTTCTGCTGCATCCTGTTTAGGGAATAGCCACTTCTCAGTGGAATTTCACAGCGTGAGTATGGAAGAATGCAGTAGTCTGCTTTACTTTGATAGCATCCCCAAAGGCAGACTTTCAATCTTAGGAGTATTCAGTCTTCATTTAAGGTGAAATACAGGATAGTATCTTAAATTGTAATTCGAATTATACCTAAGACCAAAATTGGTTTTAAGTTTTAAGAAATGTAATCTCAGAGTGAGAATTTTGAAAGCCAAGGGAGGTATATGCTACTTCTTAAACACTGCAATATTTAAAAGATTAACTCTCACTCAAATTATTTTCGACAAGTTGTGGTTTGTCTGATTTTAATGTTGTCTTTAATTAGCATAAATTTCTGTATGCTCCTTAAGAAATGAATCTTTTATCTGAGATGAGGATGGACTGTGTCTTTCAGTGGTAGAAACGGGACTGAGATGGTTCATCAAGGGATTTACTTAGAAATCACCAAATAATTTTAAATATTTTTTAAATATTTTGGGGTAGAGGAGCTATATGACTAGAAGACTGACTTTATAACTGATGGGCTATGTTATTAGTGACATTCTTTCAAAACTGCAACAAGAAGAAAAAGGATAAATTTCTCTTGATATGATGCAGTTGTTACAAAATTCTTCCAACTAGTTCATAAATGGTGATTCACAGAGGAATTCAATTACCAAAAAGTAATTTTTATGTAGTTTCTTAGCATATCATAATCTCTTTACTTGGGAAATGTTAGCTGAAATAATTTTGTATTGGTTAGAAGAAAAGACTTCAGTTCCTATGCTGCATGTTAGTAGCCTAACTTTTTTTTCAGCGATAGCCAGAATGTATGTGGCTACTTTCTCAATGCCTTCGTTGTCTTTCCTTATTATTTGCTGGGTTTCTCCCTTTGCCTTGCAGTGTCTATATTCTTGAAGAACTAGGAAAGGATTTTGTATATTAACTCTTTGATTGCACTTGCTTTTGATTCAGTGTACATCTAATAGTGATGGTTTTTTCCTCTTAGAGATGCACTGTGTTTTCCCAGCGGAATAAATTATGAGAGCAATATGCCATCAACAGAGCCAGGAGTCTCTTTTAGTTGTATTTAAGTATAAGAAATAATGAGAGTGTTCTCTGAATTGGAAAAAGCCCCAACAAAACCTGAAGAATAAACTGTAGCATATGAACATGATCAGTTTCCTTGTTGCTCCATGTAGAAAAGTCAAGGAGATAGTGGAGATAGATCCAGCTCAATACATAGCAGGCCAGGACATCTAAAATGTTTCTTAAAAAATTGTAGATATTTTGAACATAAACTTTAAATGTTTTTTTAAAATGTGTACAGTTTTTTGTGCTTCACTCTCCTATAGTTTTAGCTTTACACAGCATATTTTTTAATTTTATAAGGAAGAAAACCTTTATTTGGTTACATTTAATATGGATGAAATGTGATCAAATTAAGCCCAAATCCTTCTATCCTCATAAGACTTTAACTTCTGAGGTTATTAGGAAATGCCACAACTGTTGCCAATTTTCCTTCAGCTGCATTAGTTCAAGGTAATTTTTGTGTGTAATTCACAAATGGCATCAGAAGGCTCCAAGAGGAGGCTGTGTTCTGATCTCCATTTCATTGCTATAATCTGGAATAATTCTCTTGACATAGGATACTTTTGAGTTTGCAGCAGTGTCACTGAAATGAGAATCTCTCCTGTGTGTCTGTTTGGATGCCAAAACTTATGCACATTTTCTGTAGAAAGAGTTGCTTTTATGGAAAAATCTTTCTGAAACACTTTGTTATCCAATTCCTCAAATCAAATCACCAGAGGGTATAATCACTCTGTCTATAATATTTTGTCATATTATAACTAGGTTGATAAACACAGCACAGTTCTCCCAGTGAGGGGAGGTGATCTCCCAAACCCTTCCAGTTTTTTAACCCAGAGCAGTGAAAGCCTTGTAGTGCCATAGTGGGGTTCTGTCATGTCCTTCAAACTGATTTGGGATATATACATCCAGATGTCTTTGGATTTAATCTATAGAATTGAACCCAAGAATATTTTGCAGTGTTCTCTTTTTAGTACAAGAGTAAGTGGTTGAATAATTCAGAAGTCTGTAGAAAAGGTATGACTGCTGCAGTTGTTTGTATAGTGTTGCTCATCAGTTTATAGAATGGTTTATATAAAATAAAGTTGGTGACAATGTAACTATAGACTTACAAGGATTTTTGTTGAAATTGCTTCAGGCATGTAAACTCTTAGCTGTCATATATGAAGGTAAATATTTTCCCTAAAACCTCTTCATTTTGAATAGATCATTTTTCTTTCTTCAAGAGTGTAGAGGGCAGGACTCATGACAAACAAAACAAACAAACAGAAACAACAACAACAAAAAAATCAAAGAACCAAACAAAACCACAAACACACAAAACCAGAGATAGAGGCTTTTTATTCTTTGACTTGTTTTGGTTTTCACTTGCTCTTTTTTTTCAAGGAGGATTTGTTTCCATAGTTGGTAGGAGAATATTATGCTCCTGAATTTTGCCGCAATTTGTTTTTTAAAGGAACTGTTCTGGACTTCTCTGGATGGAGTCTGGATCTTCTTTAGGGAAAGTTTGTTTCTTGAACAGCACTCACTGTTATGAACTGCCCAGAATTTTGACATTTCTGAGAATTGAGTAATTCAATAAAACTCTCAGTGTTTGGCAAATTTGAAATATAAAAGGTCTCGAGAGGCAATGTTTAATGACAATTTAGAAGCAACATTCCAAAAAAAGCAAGGTTGTAATAATTTTCATAGTTTTTGTGTTATGGTGACTTTGAGCTGGGGTGATCCTTTAATATGGAATGAATATATAACTTTTTTTTCCTCTCAGGATACTTCCTTTTACTCCAGTGACCTCTGTTAGAATCCAAGAGAATTTTGCAGTGTTCATTTTGAGTTTAAAGATCCTAATATAGCTTGAAAGTATGGAAATTCCCCTGGTTTCTGATGGCCACTGCTACTTAAATACTTACTGCATTAACCAGTGAATGTGGTGATAATTTTAAAATAAGGACTCTAAAAGATGATGTTTAATTCCAATTAAGAACATATTTAAAGAAGTCTTATATGGGCTCCTCTGTTCTAAAATATCAGAGTATAATTTTACCCTTGTGGTTCATTATTTCTTGTTTCTAGGAATTCTTCTGATTTCTTAATCTTATGAAAGGACTAGAGCATCTTTTGGGTAAGCAGAGTGTGAGAGAGCTGAAGAGGAGGCTCAGGGGGAATCTGACAAGTGTATAAAAATACCTGATGTGAGAATGATTAACAAAGAGGGAGCCAGACTCTCATCAGTGGTGCCCAGTGGCAGCACCAGAGGAAATGGGCACAAATTAAGACACATGAAATTTCATCTGAACAGAGGAGAGTCATTTTTTTACTGTGAGGTGGTGGAATACTGGTACACTTTGCTGAGAAAGGTTGTGGTGTCTCCATCCTGGCTGATGGTTGAAATGTAGCTGCATAGGTGTAAATGATCCTGCTTTGAGCAGAGGGGCTGAACTGGATGTTTCTAACTTAAATGATTCTGTGATCTGTGGTTACTGCTAACAGTGACCCCAATAGCCCATACCATGCAAGAATTGCTTTCAGTCCTAGGCTAGTCAGGTGTAGCAGGTATGATACGTGTTGAAATAAGCTGCTGGTTTCTGGTGCCCTTTGTTATTTGCATCTGTCTAACGTGTTTTACTCCAAGCTTCCTTTATAGCACATAACTCTTCAGGTACTACGCTCTGGATGAGATATAATTTGTACTTACTTGAAGAAATTGTAATGCTGATTATGGCCCAAAGCCAGTCGTAAGCTCTATTTGGTACGCTTGTATAATTTTCATATCTCTGTGTATGCTACTTGTTCCTGCAAAAATTGTTCCCCTAAGTCCAATGAAATCTCACTGATATGATTTGGTGCTAAATGGAGCAGATCCAAACATCATGCAGTTTTTCTTTTACGTGTTATGAGCCTTTGCTTAAAATGTATATGCACACTTTGAAAGACAACATTTCAGGCTTTGGGGCAGGTAGGAAATTATATTTTCCAATAGTTCTCCTAAGATAATAGAAAAAATAATTTTACTTTTATGCTATTTATATAGTTACATTTTTATTTATTTCTCTTCCTAAATCTCACGAGCTACCACTTTTTCATGGACGTAGCAGAATATGAAAAGTATCATCAGGAGAGGGAAGCTGTGGAAGTCCCTAGGTATAACATCTATGTTTATTTCTGGGTGTACCTTCAGTAACAAAATAGGATTTACACTGGCACAAAAGTGCTTAAGTGTATAGATGCATACTTAGAAAGCAGGGGAGAACAACTGATGATTCATAATTCAGAAGGATAGGGGGAATGTATTTATTAAAATGTGTATGTGTATATACATACATATAAAAGCATGTGTTTGGGTGTGCATATGAGTACATATGCATACGTACGTGTTTTAACCAACAACATTCTAGGGGACAGTGGAGGAGAAGGATGACCTAGAGATTATTTATGTGTCAGAACAAGGAACATCAGAGCTTTGCATCCTGAATTTCATGGCTTTTATGTAAAAAAGCATGGATTAGTCATACTATTACCAGTTAGATCAATTAGCTTTTTTAACTGAAAGTGTAGTAGAACAGCTGACTGCAAAATGGGATTTGTTTCACCTGAGATACATAAGGTACTTTGCATAAAATAGTTCTACATTAAAATTAAGCCAATGAGTAGGGAAAATACTGAAAGCTCAGCCTTGGCTTATGGGTGCAATGGATTATCTCTAAGATAAATGGGTATAATCTTATTACTTTGTTATAATATGACAGAAAAAGTCATCATTACGGAGCATTTCTACAAGGCCTTGGTGATGAATTGCATGACTAAAACTCTATCTTAAGTGCTGATGGTCTGTGCTATTTAGAGCAGATGCTGCCACTACTGTGTTGCTAAAGCAGTTGTGTTTCTGAGCTGAAGCTTGCCTGCAGACTGAACTGTATGGACTCGTTCATTAATATTGCTTTAATCACTTAAACAAATTTATCCTATTTTTAAATTGCTGTCAGAGCACCAACACACAAATATCTTTCTGATGAAATTTCTGGTTTAGAATATCTTGATTAAGTGTAATCTTACTTATTCATAAATGCATTAGTTGTAACAATAAATTCGGTGGGAAAGAATTGGAAAGCTTACTGAAGTAAAATCAGGGGATTTATTCATTCACATCACAGCTGCTTTGAGTATCATCTGGTTTGTGGAAGGCGTTGCTGCTCGGTGGCTTTTCATATTGATTCGTACTTGTGTAAAAATGGCATCATCTTAGGCTTGAAATCCTGTTAGTTGAGAGTAACATTCAGATTGTATTCTACTCAAACTTCCTATGGTTTGTGTTGAATTCTAGGGATTAATCAGCTGTAGAAGGCTAAAAATGTTGCATCTCATTCATTTTCAGTAAAAATCACTTTTTGCCATCCAGTGGCTACCAGTCCTTTAAGCAAGAAGAGGTTTCACTGGTTTATCTGAAAAGGAGCTGGTCTGTAGAAACCATGGCTGATGTTTATGTGCCAGAGGGGAAAAAGTTGTTTTCCATTTTAAAAATATGTAGTATGTGCAAATGACAATTTAAAAAAAACAAATCTTCCAGTACCTTTGTCAAACTGTGGACTTCCATGCATACTGTTGCATTTCTGTATGCTACCTTACTATTTTATAAGGGAAAAACTACTGCTTTCAAATGATGCATTTGTACTTACTGCATGGAATAAAATGGAATTTAGAGGAAAGATAATATTTTTTAAGTTAATGGGGACTTAGTTTGAAGATGTCTTAGGATATTTTTTTCCTCTGGAGGTAGTTTCTCTTGTAGCTTTTTTAATCCTTAGTATAATCCTGCAGAGTTAACTTTCAAAGATCATTCATTGACTGTTTTGTGATTCTAAATGTTTTATATTGATTTGTGAGTGTTGGCTTGAAAATTAATTGGTGTGTTAAATGAAAAACTAGGTTCTGGTTCAAAATACCATTATTTTTAAAAAGTACTTCTAGTTCTTGACCAGGCTTTTTTTTTGTTGGGTTGTTGTTTTGTTGTTGGTTGTTTGTTATTTTGTGTGTGTGTATTGTTTTTGTTTGGTTTTAGTTTTGGGTTTTTTTTTTGGTTAATCTTTATTCTGCTCTTAATATCCTGTTTCAATAGGCTTAGCATCTTTCTAGAAAACAAGCTGAAGTTAATTTTTCTAACTTGCTATGCAGCTTCCTCTATTTTTTCCTGGAACATCTGTTTTTTTATTGCTGCTTACCAAGTCAGTCTTAATCCATGGTGTTAAAATTTTCCAAAAGGAAGAGAGGCAGGAAATTATTTTTATTTTTCTAAATATGTGTTTATTTTTGCTTACAATTGCATGTCCTAGGGCTATAGTATATGTAATTTCTGCCAAATGTAGAGGAAAGGAAAAAGATGTTTTATGCTGCACACTTAAAGTTTAAGAGAAACTGGAACAGCATATTTTTATGGGCAGTAGTTTAAGAAAACTTGATATATTTAAGGGTATTAACAATCACACTGCTGTAAGGTGATCTGTATGTGTAAAGCCACATAAATTCAGCTGGGTGAGTGTGAAAAATTCCTGTCATCCATTTCTGAAGATACTTAGGCTGGGCTTCATTTAGACAGCAATGTTTCTGCTTTTGTTTAAAAACTGCTTCTTTAAATAATGCAATATTGTGTAATGTAGTATTTTATTAGTTCAATTCTGTAATTACCAGTTGTATTTGTGAGTTTCTCTCTGTAGATCCTTTGTTATAAACACTCTAAATGGTTTCATCAGTGTGAACTTTATGCAGTGTTTACAATAGCTTCTAAAAGCAACTCAATGGAATGGGAGGGGACAGGAAAAACCCAACCAATTACAAAATACCTGTCAAGAAATCTCAAAATGAAGTAACAGGCAAGTTAGAAACCTAAAATGACTAAGGAGGCCATACAAATAGCTGATTGAACCCTGACAGCACTGAGATATTCAACAGGTCTCCTGGAAACCTTTAATGTTTTATGATTCTCATTCATGAAGATGAAATGAATTTTGAAGATGACATGCAAAGTATACATTATGTATACGAAACATGGTGCAAAAGAAATAAGCTTTCTTCCTGTAGTGTTGCAAGCAGAACAAACTGTGCAAAAACAGTGACAGTGAAAATTGTTGTGATCTTGAAATTCAGCCACTAAAAATCTGAAGAAACTTGATGAAAAGTTCTCAAATTAGCTGCCTTAGATTCTTTATTTTTCTTCACCAAAGATGATGGTTTAATATGGATGTTTGGATATTTTTGAGATTTTTTAAATCCAACAAATACAAATGAACTTCATTATTTGAATGGTACTTGGTCTTTCAGTGAGGCATAGGAAGTTTTCAAGCCAAAAGCTTTAAGACAAAGGCACTGTTAAATTGAAAAGGACGTTTTTCAAAAAGAAAGTGTGTTGATTACACAGCATTTTCATTGACTTCTGTATCAGTGAATGTTTTTTATTCATGTTCAAAGCCATCTAAAATAAAACTACAGTTGATTAGTCATTAATTACATCATTCCTATAGATTTAAGAGTAGAGCATTTTCATTTTTTGTGAAAATGGTCTATTAATTTAAATTTGTAATTTGAATCATAGGCCCTCACATGAGGCTACTACAAGGAAGCTGCACCATAATGATAGACCTAATTTTGTTTGTTGCAAAATTAAGTGAAGTATTTGATTTAAATAGCTGTTGAAGCCCTCATTCCTAAGCTTGCATTACTTGGGGAAGCCCTGCTCAAATGATTGGTTAGTATTGGAATGAATTGGGAAGAATATTTGGTATTGGAGAGGCTTTTACCTTAGAAAACTACTGTACATTAATTCAAGCACCTAGAATAATGGAAAAGAACTTCAGAAGATTCTTTGATGTCTGTTCTTTACTGTACTTTTGTTCCTACAAGTAAAGTAAAAATTAGAATCTTCAAATATATCAGTAAGATACTTTTCATTCTTTGTAATAGAAGCAATGCAGGCAATTAAATCTGTAGAAAAAAAATAATTATGTACTCTGCAGTCTATTTTAAACATCTGTGAAAAGTAACTAAGAAAAAGTAAGTTTATTGGAAAATTAATTTCATATTTTAAGGGCTGCTCCTCATTTGCGAAGGTTTTATAATCTTAAAATGCAAGTTTTTCAAAACATTCTCTAAGTTTGTTTTGGACTACACATACAAATTTTATGTTCCTTTTGGTACTGCAGCTTGTTATGAATATTGTTGGAGAAAGGTCTGAACATGGACAATTGCAAGATGGAGATCTTTTGAGGTGCAAGAGAAAGCTTTTACTGAATTTGTGTGTCTGTGTTTGCAAAACTGAACTTTATTGAGTAAAACTTTGTTTTACTGCCTCCTCTTCTAGTAGTTTTTCATCTAGTTTTTCAGTAGTTTTTTTAGATTTTGAGGTGTATATTGTTCTTTTCCTGTTAATGCTGTTTTGCTGATGTTTAGTTACTAATAGTTCCATATTTTACTGCATATTAGTTTTGGTTCCACTCTATAGTAAAAAAAAATAGGTGGTGAAATAGTATGAGGCTAAAGATTTTGATTAATTTTAGCAGATGTTATCCTGCTATAATTTGTTTTCTTTATTGATTCCTTATTTGAGGGTTGAGTAAGTAGTACCCTCAGAATAAAAACAAACTTGGGATAATAAATATATTACAACAGGTATCTGAAGGTATGTTTCCATGTGTTCTTTTAATATCTGCACAGATACACACACACATGTACAAACATCTATGAAAAGATATGTGTGGTTTTTATTTCAACAGATTGGACAACTTGCTTTTAAAGGCATGAAAAGGCTAAACCGAATCCAGTCTATAGTTTTCGAGACTGCCTACAACACAAACGAGAACATGCTGATCTGTGCCCCCACTGGAGCTGGGAAGACCAACATTGCCATGCTGACAATCCTTCATGAAATTCGCCAGCATGTCCAGCATGGTGTTATCAAAAAGGATGAGTTTAAGGTAGGAGTTTAATGAACCAAATAACAGCTTTTTAACTTGTAAGGTAAAATCTATTATATGTTGTACATGGAATATGAAATCAGGAAGTTCTCAAGGATATTAGACTTTTCCAAGTTAAAGATAAGACTGGTTTTGATTTACTTCATTATTATTAAAGCTATTCTTATTTGTGTTCTAAAAATCTTATTATGTGAATAAAAAGCTATGAAAATGCATTTAGCTTTCATGCAGAACCAATTTTCAAAGTGATGAGGCTGTATAAACAAAATCCATTGTCCTTTAAACAGCTGCACACTTATCCAACAAAGATAACTACTTCTCATATTTCACTATTAAGATTTTTCACTGTAAGTGCCTGGCATCATATTTCACAATAAATTGTGATTTGTAGTGGTTGCCATGAAACAGACGACATTGTGGGGTTTGCTCATTTATCAAGTGAGTGTTGTTTTGGTGCAGATTGTGTATGTTGCTCCTATGAAGGCTTTGGCAGCCGAAATGACAAATTATTTCAGCAAGCGTCTGGAACCACTTGGCATTACTGTGAAAGAGTTAACTGGTGATATGCAACTGTCAAAAGGCGAAATTCTACGAACACAGGTATGCTTAATCCTTCCAAATACTGTTCTCTGTGTGTGTGCATTTGTACCTCTTCATAGGTACACTCCTCTTCAAACTCCTTGTAACAGTATTGGTTAATCAGCTGAAGCTTTATTACTACACCTGTAATTACAGTGATTATGTACGCTGATATAAGTTCAGAATTCTTCAATAAAAACTGTCTTCGAGAAGTTTAAAGTTTGGTCTGCAAATGATAAGTTCCAAATAAATCCAGAATGCTGTAACAACATTGTTGCTAATATATTAAAATAACACTTACCTTCTTTTTTAAAAAAAAAAACCCAACCAAACCTAACCAAACAAAAAAAAAAAAAAAACAGCAACAAACAAAAACTGTAGGTTCCTGTTATTGGCAAATCTTACTGTTCCTCATTTGTACTTGAAAAGTATAAGACATCACTAGGCTAAACATTTGAACATTCATAGAAATGAATAAAATTTGTAGGTTTAGCCTCTTAAATAGGATTGTATAAATGGAGATTATTTTGTTTTAGCGGACACTTTTTGCCATATTTATTTCATGCTGTTTGTGTCAGTGAAATATCATTTTTCTAAAATCTTAAGATACTTGTATACCTGTTATTGCATACAGTTCCATGTGATTACCCTTTCCCCTTCTGCCTCGTCCAAGAAACAGAAAAAAGAACTGGTTGTATTATCAATATGAACATTTATAAGTATATTAATTGTTGATCTAGATGAGTGATATTTTAACAGTCTTAACTTTGAGATATTTAACATTTTTATAGTGAGTGGAGAGAAAAACCCTTCACATGACAAGAATATATGTAAGTATGTAATGAATGATTAGGAGGACCACTGCAGTGGTTATCCAGTGTGAAGCTGTGAATAGCAATTAGAAGATATATATGCATACATATTGGTACATACAGTCACAATAATGTGGTAACCAATAAATAGCAAACCAATATCAATGAGTGACAGTAAAATCACTGGTACTTTATCAGAGTGACTTTGCGACACCATCTACCTAAAATCTGAGTTTACAAAATTAAAAAAGTTTGGTAGGAACTTTTAGTAATTGAAGTTATTTAGATACACCAAATTACCATTTTAAATTGCTTCCTGTTTTCACAGTACTTTTCAGCTAGGGCACATAATCAAGTAGATCATGGTTTTAATAAAGAGAGAGATAATGTGTAATCACTGCTGAAACTGAAAGTGACAGTAGAAAAGCCTGCTCTGAATGTAAGGACAAAGCTGGATGAACAGAATGAATGTAGAATGGAAAAGTGCTGTTTTACTTGCTCTACTAGTTAGCAATATAATTCCTACAATCTCACCTCATTATTAGTACTCTGCTTATATCCAGCAAAAAAAGTAAGGGAACAAAGGAAACAAAAAATATTCAGGATTTATTAAAAAAATGTGTATAGAAAATACTTTACAAAGCTGAAATTTATTACTCTTGTAATGGGAACTTATTAATATATACAGTGTATTAACTTAGAGAAACTTAGTAAATTGAGTGTAGAAAGACTATCTGGTTCATCATGCTGTTTTATTTCATCTAGCATGCCACTACTAGTATAAGTCTTAATTTTGTTGTGGAGAAGAGGCTAAAGCAGATTGATTTATAAAAATCAATGAGAAGTAGAAAAGGGAGGATGTGAGTAAAATCTTTTTTTTTCCCTGCTATGGACTCATTTAATTGCTTTGAAATTCGCTTTTTTTGCCTGAAACTTACCTTCAAGGGATTTCTACAGTTTCCTATGTATGTCATGGTATAGAAACACTAATCTGAAGTGTATTTGTAGTCTCAAAACCTTTGGGAAGAGTGGAGATGAAAGAAAAATGGTGTCCAGAAGAGGAAAAATTTGGAAGCCATTGTATTTGTGACCCAAAACTCAGTTCCTACATTTTCAAAGAGACTATAGTTGTTGATTGATTTCAGTTTTGCTTGTGCTCAATTTTGTGTCTTTGGTCTTCAAAACATTGGGAAGGTTAAAAGGAAAAAAATACAAAGGCTAAAATTCTGGGATAGTGAAATAACAATTTTATGTTTCCTCTTGTTTGTCGTATCTAGTCAGTCTTATGATTAATCAGAAATATGGAAGGTGAGATGAGAGATGATACCAATCCAAGAGTTACCAGTGTAATTGCTGCTACTGTTCTTGAAGATTCTGGAGCCCAGCAGTGTGCAATGTTTCATTGCTGCAAAACAAAGCAAATATGTGGCATATTAGAAACTGAGGAAAGAGCACTTGCTTGTGCTGGATATTGCTTATTGTTCTGCACTGTTTTCTATCAAAACTCATGAGCTTTCTTTGCTCAACTAGGCACTTTAAACCACTTCATCCAAGCAGGTTTCTTTCACCATTTTTTACCCTGTATTAAATTGATTCTTGCTTCAAAACTTCATTTTACTTGTCAGCCTCTCTAATGTGCACATTTCTCAGAAAGGAATACTCTGATAGGTGTTGCTGCTTTCTTTATAGTTTCAGATTTGCTTTGCCAGTCATTGCTCTGTTTTCTACCCTTTAGTAGTGTAAGTAATGAAGTACCTTTGTTTAACAGAAAAGCAGTTTTTCCTGTAAGAATTAATGCTACAGCAGGTAGATGCATGCACACAATTTATATACACAGGGACAGTATATATCATATATATATATATTGTATATATATATGAGGCAGTAAAAGACAGAGCAGGATCATCAGCTGAAGTAGATGCTGGTATTTAAGGCTGGATAACATTTTCACAAGATCTCAGCTGGTACTTCTAGGCAACTGAAGCCTGATAAATATCTCCTGTGACAGTTGTCTTCTGCCTGTTTTCTGAGCAGTTGCATTTTCACTACCTTTATTTTTGTCCTCAGGTGAATCAAATCAGTCACGATGAAAGATGTAAAAATAAGGTGATTGTCAGGTATTAGTTAGAAGTAGTGCTTAAGTGACAATCCTGATCATTTTCTGCTTCCTTTCCATCCTGCTTGCTTCATCCTTCATACTTTGCCTGTGTATATTTAAAGGAATGCCTTTTGTAAGTTATTACATGTAACTCTACTGCTTATCCTGATGAGGAAAAATTGCTTTATCTGACAAATTGGTAACTGTCTCCCTTCTCAGGAATGCACCCTTAATGTACAGTGGGAGCTACCACTGTTATTTTTTTCTACAAATATTTTTAAAGGATATAAATGCTAGCAAAAAAGCAAGGTAACAAGGAATTCAAATTTTCATTCCCTTTATGGTGGAATAAAATCTTTTAAATATTTTTGAAAACTTCAATTAAAAAGGTCTATAGCACATTTTCCAGCAATAACTCTCTCTATGCTTTTCATGCTGTCATTTATACCCATCCAGAAGGTAGCCATGTTTCTTGCTGCTCCATACTTCTATGGTATTATATACATTATATGATTTTATAATGCTATTATTGAATATTCATTAATGTTACTATGTTTCCAACACACTTCATAAGCTTTTAAAATAAGTTATTTCTGATTTTACTAATAATGAAATTGATTTAAAAAGAAAAAGGAAAATAGTTTTTATTGACTCTCCAGTCAGTTTTCCAACCCGCTCCCCACATCTTATGCACTGTAAGCCTCAGTTACAAGTTTAATGTGGGATGTGTTAAAACCTTGAGACAATTTCCCTTCATGGAAACATAGAATGATTTGACCTTGCATTTGCCACAAATACAATGTAGTTATAGTTATCTTTTGAAAGTTTGGAGAATACAGCTGGAATTGGAGCAGTATAGATTTATAAGGTAATCACCAAGTCTGAAAGCAGTGCCTTGCCCTGGGCACAGTGTATTGCAAGCTGAGTGGCATCATGCCTTGTGCAAAACAGTGGTACAGAGTGCAGAAATGCCTTCTGGCCTTAATACAAGGTTAGTGGGCATCAAAAATGTAGAAGATAATTTCTTTTTTAATGTTTTATGTGAACATAGCATAAAACAAAGTTAAGATCCATAACATAAAACAAGGTTAAGATTCTTAGCATAACATAGTAAAAGCTTTTCAAGGTTTCTTCCACCTTTATAAACTTTAAATATAGTTTTTGAAAATTACCCTGTTAAATATATTTCTTTTTAAAGAAAATTATTTTGATATTTTATTGCATCTTCAGTTAGTGTGAATGTTTCTCACCTTTAAACAGGTACCTCAGCAGTTTTGTATTAGATGCATTTTGGTATAATCATTGTCAACAGCCTACATTCTAATTCAAATAAGTACATGTAAGTGAGACTGACATTTTGAAGTTGGAACAAGTTTTCTATAATGTTTTTGCTTTATTTTGTGCCTCAGACCTGCAGTTACAAGCAAAATTACTTTTATTGGTCTTAGATCTCTTCTTTTGCTTTGAGGAGTGCCTGACTGTCATGAGCCTTACTTGTTACAGATATGTGTTAGTGTCAAGGCCAGATCATAAGTGCTTCCTGTGTTGCTAAAATTATGTAGTAGTTGGAAACAAATCTGGTCAAATTTTGAAAGCAGGTTAATTTCCTCAGCCTATAAACCTCTACATATTTCTGCTCCTTCATTCTCATATTGTTGGAGTCAAAGGGATTCAGACAGCAGGAAAAAGAAATGTACTGTCTTTTAAATAAATATTATGAGAAAATAAATCAAACTGTAATTGTGTGAATAGTCCTGATTCTCCCACTTCTGAACTATGAAATATTTTTTTAATTCTATAGGAATATAGATTTTTTTTAACAAAAGCATTTCTATTTTTGTTATGGTTCTTCTTGATCAAAAAATTAATTATGCAGAAACCAAGGTCATTCATTTAAAACATGTTATTGGATTTTCTGTAATGTTTAAATAGTACTCAGGTACTCAGAGGTCCACAGAAAGAGTTGTATGTAATTTACTGAACTGCAAGGCTGTGCCTGTCAACATGGGCCTGAAGGACATCACAGAAACAGACATCTCCAAGACTGCCAGGCTTCTGCTGGACTCCACATACCTCTGTCTTTTTTCTGACACAGATTTGATAAACATTAATTTCATTAATGTTTATGAATTAAAGAAGGGGGTATCAGAAGCAAGTCAGAAGCTCTATCTCACCTTAGTCTGCTTTCAACCTAATGTGCTTCTAAAACATTATTCCTTAATGAAGGCACAAAATGGGAAAACTATAGGAGCATTCACCCATTTTAAAAAACCAACTAAAAAAAACCCCAAACACAAAAGAGCAAACAAACCAAAAAAACTCCTTTATTCATTATGATCTCTAAAAAATTCAATGATGTTCAAAAATTTGAATTCAAAGTTTACATTTTTTGCTGTCATGTCTGGGTAGTGAAGAAAGTCCTGCTAAACTTGACTTGCACCATCATTTAGAAAATAGGCACCTGGCTGTCATATTTGTTCTCTTCCCATCAACCTGTATAAATTAAAGTCACATTGCTTTCAGAGTTGATTCTTAACATTGCTCACAGTTTATATGAAAGGTATCTTCACATTGTGCTAAGAAACCATCTAAACCATAGGTTTAGAAAAGATACCACTTTAATTTACCAAGTGCCAAACATGTTGAGCAGTTCAAAAATGTGAATGATTTCCAGGCACCCAGCTCAGAGCAGAAGGAGGGGAGGAGGTGCTCCAGGCACTGGAGCAGAGATGCCCTCACAGCCCTTTGAAGGCTGTGGTGGAGCTGATGTCCACCCTGCAGCTCTTGGAGGACGCCGCACTGCAACAGGTCCATGGTGCAGTAGAGGAAAAGGTGCAAGCCCATGGAGAGCTCATGCAGGAACAGGCTCCTGGCAGGAATTGTGCCTGTGGAAAGGACCTGTGTTGGAGCAGTTTGTGAAGGTGCATCCTGTGGTAGGGATACACAGCAGAGTGGGGGAAAAGTGTGAGGAAGGAATGTGTGAGATGAAGTTGTGGACTGACTATAACTCCCGTCCCTGAGTTGTAGAGAACTTGGGAACAAAGCAGAGAAGTTGAGCCTAGGGAGAAGGAGGACTAGCAGGAAGACATTTTTAGGTTTTGTCTTTATTTTCTTACTATTGTACTCTATTTTTAGTTTGCAATAATTTTTTCCAAGTCTTTTTTGCCCACGACAGTAATTGGTACATGACCTCCCAGTCTTTTATCTTACACTCTTCCATCTTACTTTCTCCTCCTGCCCAGGAAAGGAGGGGAAGTGACAGTGCTTGGGTGGGCGTCTGCCAGCTGCAGGGGTTGACCTACCACAGTTGCTTCTAGCTCAGTTAGTTTTAGTTTGGGATTTTTTTTAAATAAAGTTACTGCTTTCACTGGTGATTTAATTTGGTATTTAAAATCCAAGTGAATTTTGTTTAGTTTATTGCAAATGCGATTAGGTGGTTATTTTTCTGCTTAACTTTACCCAGATGTTTATACATGAAATAAGAGTAATTTAGAACAAAAGGGCAGTTCTTATTGAAGAGCACGAGTAATACAACAGTATTGATGGTGTCTTTGTAAATAGTAGTGTTGTAAATGAAAAGAGAATTTGTGTAAGCTGCATTTGCATTGGCAAATACATTTGTCTGATTGCTGAAAAAAATGCTTTTCTTGATGAGGAGAAATAGCCTGAAGGACTGAGTGTATTTTGACATCTCAAAGATTAGCTGATTAATTGTACTTTTGATGGCAAGGCAGAAGTGAGAAGTGAAGCAGAGACCAGAAAAGCATCAGAGCTGAATAGGGCAAGTAGTTCTGAGAACAACAAATGGCATCAGGACCTCTGAGTGATATGGATGGTCACTCTGATAGAGTCTGTCAGCCAATAGACTCTGATATTAAGTCATGAAGGCTTTATTCCCTATTGGAATCTGATACTAATAAAATGGAATAATGCTTTTTTCTCAAGTTCTTAACTGCAATATAAAACTAATCAAGTCCAAAACTATTTGAAGCAAAAGAGGGCTATAAAGTTGAGGTGTCTGCTGTTTCATCTACAGCTTTATTTTTCTCATATACTGTTTCTCATTTCCTGCACTTCAATAGGGTATAGAGATGCTTCTAAGTAAAAGCAAATAGTTGATTCCTGCTACTTTTCCTGTGTACATTTTATTAAATTTGAGAGCATTATATTCTATGATATTCTGCAAGGTATGTGCTTCTCACTTCACAGATATACAAAACCCACTATTAGAGGCTGAATATGCATATACTGTGACTTTTCTTATTCATGTAGTAAGTACATGAGACAGTGATTCTTTACAGTAATAAAGATGATGTAATCTTAACATGTATATCACACTCATTCAAAAATGTTTCAGTAAATGTGCAAGAATTATGAATGTTTTAAATTCTGAATATTGGCAGCTCTTCTCCCATAATAGTAATTCACAGGATATTGTATTGTACTGCATTTTAACAGAAATCAACTGTAGCACACTTTTTTTTAAAGGTTGATTTGTCAGTTGCTATCCCATTTGTATTACCACAGCATTTTGTGAAAATTATATTAAGAACTTCTCTGAAAAATGGTGTAGAATGTACAATCTAAAATGTCTTTTAAGCAAGATAGTGCTATTTTTTTTCTTGTCTCTTGGTGCTTTGTCCCTATCTAATCTCTTTTTTGCTTATTCTGTATATTTTGTCCATCCCTGCAAGCACTTACTCTGATGTTAGTCTTCTCCAAGTGGCCTTCATCTCCTATTGCATGCCATTGGTTTTTCACTTGGAGCTGTTGCAAACATCTGTATTACTGTTGACTTTCAATGCCAGTCTGTTTCCTTCCAGGAACAAAATGATGCTTTGGATATGTTAGATGCAATAAAATCTAGAAATCTCTTTTGGTATGAGGAGTTAAACTTTCATGAAGTGGCCTTCCAAAGTGATCAAGTGATTATAAAGCTCACAGACTGAAAAACCTTCTGCTTTTCAAGTTGTTCATTTCAAAACCAGAGTTTAACCTGGTTAATAATCTCTTTTCCAGTACACCTAGAACATAAAGTAGTGCTGGATTCTATGCACAGCCCTGGTTTCAATAGCAGAATATCCTCTTTTGATCAAAATTTGGACTGGGACAGGAAGATATCAAAATCTGATTTAAAAGAAAGAAAGAAAGAAGAAGAGACTTGCCTCTATTTTGAGGCAGTTCAGCTTCCTGAATATTCCTTAGTACAACCTTGCTGAAAGAAAACTTTCTTTCTTCTGAATTTTCTAAGATATGCACAATCTTAAAAAAGTCTTTCTTTCTCTAAATGAGGTTAAGCCTTACCTTTCAAATGAAAAAAAAAATATATATTGAAATATATAAAATATATAGAAAAAATATTAGATATTTAAATATTTAGAACAAAAGTCCTTGCTAAAGTGGATGTCTGAGTCAAGAAGGATCAAAATCTTTTTTATAGTGTAGGATTTCTGTGTCCCAAAGTCATCTCCACTTCACACTGTTGTTTCCATATGTATTTCCATTGCTTTAGAAGTTCTCACAGTGTGCAAAATAAAATTTTGCTACCTGATTCATTGATCATGCTATCTTCAGGGAAAAGTGTGTTTTAAAAAACCTGCTATCTAGGATCTCTTTGAGGCAAGGAGGCTTGATGGTATGCCACAGACTGTTACATTTTTTTTTTCTGTCTCACTTTTAATTTTTTTTTCTCTAAATGTTAATTATAATTCTGAATTAGTGATTAGTTCTGAAAGCAAGATAATTAAAATATTATCAGAAGGGATGTGTCTTTGTACATCTGCAAGATTTGAAATGCTGTGGGGTGTTTTAAAGTTCTGACTGTGGCAGTCTCTTCACCAGAAAGCCGTGTGCACTCCCAGTTGATGGCAGTCACACTCAGGTTTGTGACCAGTAACACTCAAGTCCTCAGCTGGGCTGAATTAATTCTCTTCAGCTTTTGGAGGAAGAAAGTGGAATCCTGAAAGTGTTTCAATGGATAAGCAGAAGAAAGAAAAGTTAAGGTTACTCTCTTCAGAGATCCAAAATAGGAAATAACCAAAAGGAAATGAAGACATAACTTGGATTAGATGAACCTGCACTTACTTGCAGCTGAGGCAAATCCTTATATTTGAAGCCACTTCCTTGCAGGTTGGGCTCATTTCTATAATGCTGATATGCTCATCTACCTCACCTCAGAAATGAGTTTCCAGGCTTTAGCACTATAGTGTTATTTCCTGACCTTTAAAGACAAGGAAGGAAATTTTCTGTGGGTGCCATTTTTATGAAGTCTATGGTTTTCCCAGTTTTCTTACTTCCTTACACCAACTTGGGCAAATAGTAAAGCAGGTGAAAAATTTTCATGTTAAACAGCAGAGAGGTAACTTTGGGCCTCTGATGTTAATTCTTTGACTGAACTGTTTAACCCTCAAAAATAAAGACAGTAAACTCTGTGACATCACGTGTAGGATTCTTGATTGTCTCTGCTGATGAAATCTATTAGGAAATAAATGAAGTTTGACTTGTATAAGAGACTGCTGGATATTTTTCCAGTGGGTTCAGTTAATAAGCTTGTTGCTTGGTTGAAATGTTGTCTGCATTGCTTCTGTTGTTCTGTTGCTGGAACAACTACATTGCTTTCTCAGGCTGATGTTATCAGTCTATGCTTTCAGCACTGTACTTCCATTTTTTTTTTTTTTGGCATTAGTCTTCCAGTATTCTAGTGAAATTGTTGGAAGCCCTTCTGATTTGTGACTCTTCCATTAATATATGTGCCTATGACAGCTGAGATTTTGCCAGTGGGGCAAAGTACTTATACATCATCAAACAGTAGCAGTTTGAATAAAAAATAGTAGTCCTTTATAAGGAACTGAAGGTGCTGTCTGTGACCTAAATTAGTTTCTGCATTTATGACAGATTTTACTAAAATCAGTCTTCCCATGCTTCAGAAATTAGAGTCACTACTCTTCAGACATGCATTTACATTTTATTTGAAATAATTTACTTTTGAAATAGACAGATACAGTTGTTTATTTTGCTAACATGCCTACTTGCTTGTTGTAATTGCATAATCTGTAGAATTTTAGTGCAGGCTTTGACTAACCTACTTTGTGATTAATATTCTAATGTCACATACAATGATAAAGTGTGTAATTGACTGGCATTCTTTGCTATGACTCACTTGGCTAAAATCTCTGTTTTGATTGGGTGGAAAGGTGGGAGTTAATTTTTGGTTTAGCAGTAAAAACCTAGTTGAAACGAGGCCAGATAAAATTACAGATATTTTGAACAACAGGAAAAAAATTTGTTTATGTATTCTGTAGCTAAAGGATATAAGGTGGAGTTGCTTTGTAATTGCATTCTTGGTAGTGTGTTCCCTTTTATTGGAAATAATTATATTCATGCCTGACTTGGCTACTAGAAGTTTTTTTAAACTGCTTTAAAACCAGGAATTTTGAGTGTTTTTCTTCTTTTCCCCCTATAATAAACTATTTGGCATTGTACTTCAGCACTTAAATGTACAAATACTCAATTTGGACGAAGATTCCTTGCTACAAGTATATACTCTTGGTTTTTTCCTTTTTCTCTCCAGTGGGCACATTTTTTCATTACTTTAGGCTTTATCAGAGCATGTTCAGTTTTAATATATCTGTACTTTATGTGCTTTCATAAATCACTGTCTCTGAAGAGGTTTGATATTAAAATTTAGGCTGGATTTGGCTGGGATAGAGTTAATTTTCTTTATAACAGATAGTATGGACTGTGGTTTGCATTTTTGCTGGATACAGTGTAAATGACACAGGGTTTTTTTTTGTTATTGCTGAGCAGCACTTTCAGAGAGTCAAGGCCTCTTCTGCCTTTTTCCCCCGCCCACCAGCAAGGGTACTGGGTGTGCACAGGGAACTGGGAGGAGGACACAGCTGGGACAACTGATCCCAACTAACCACAGAGATATCCCATACCACAGGGCTTCCTCCACAGAGCTGGAGGAAGGAAGGGGGACATTCAAAGGGACCATTTGTATCCCCAAGTCACTGTTGCACCTGATGGATGCCCTGGTCACCTGCTGCCAGTGGGAAATGGTGAATGAATTCCTTGTTCTGCTTTGAATGCCTCGTGTGCACAGCTTGTGCTTTACCTATTAAACCCTGTATCTCAAGCCTCACCTTTACCCCATCCCACCAGAGGGGACTGCACAAGTGGCTGGGTGGGGCTCAGTTGCTGGCTGGGATTAAACCAAGATGCAATGGAACTGAAAAGGACTAGCATAAAAATATAAAAAACAAACAAAAAAAAGATTTATGCTTTGGAAACGCCATCGTTCCAGACTGCGGGAATGCTGTTGCTCTTTGGTTGTATGGCTAAGAACAACAGTGTCACCTACAGGTGAATCAAGTAGATTTCTTAATTTTTCAAGTGGAGATATCAGACACACAAGATAAGTTAGTTATTGAAAATGGGAAGATCTGATTTAATAACTTCCCATTTAATATCTTAAATCAATTTTTCTGCTTATTACTCTTATGAAATTAAGTGCAAATACACAATTCAAAATATTTTTGTAAGCAGTACTAGGTAAAAAATTTTGAAATAATTTATTCATGTGTATAGAAATTATTATTGGTAATAGTCTGCCTATTTGCTATTTAAAGTCAAATTACACTGAAAATACATGTAATTTATGACATTAAAGTACATTTAGTGACTGTTTTTACAGAGGTCAAAATTCATTGTTTGTCAATGATTCATCTCAATTCATTGTGGCAGAACGTTGCAGAAGTGAATATAAAGTAAAATGTTAAAGATATGGCAATGAAAATATCAAATTAGTAAACCTTCTTTAAATTTGTGTCTGTAAAAGATTGCTCTTAGATTATTGCATCTGTTTCTTCAGTACAACAGATACTAACAATGCTGAAGTTTTTCTGAAAATAGAACATACAAAATTAATGTATGTTAAGAGGGAGGACTTTTGTTCTTCAGCCTTTTCTTAAGGGTTCAGCATCTTCCTTTCTCTGTTGCCAGGTTTGTAATTAAATTATTACTTTTTAAAAGACCCTTCTTCACTTTTGCATGTCTGGGACTAGTTGAATCAAATTCTCTCCTGACCTGATGGATTTTTGGGTGTATTGCTGCAGTGATGCGACCATCCAGTGACAGCTGAATCACATGAATTGCAAAGTATTTGTAATGTTTTAGGCTAGATTAAGCATATTTTCAGATAGTGGCCTCATCAGAGAGGCTGCTGTGTAATAAAGATGTGTGACTGTGGGAAGAAGAAAGCCTAGTGGAGCTGGGAAGTTGTTCCCACTTCTGCAACAGAATGAAGAAGCTCTTAAGGGGATGCTGCCTTTGAGCTTTCTATTATTTCTATTCTTTTTAAATTATTCATTTCCTTTTATATATATATTTATATAAATATATATTTATATATTTATTTCCTTTTATATATATGTGTATTTATCTATATACATATATATATATGTATGTATGTATATCACAGTCTTATGGTCTCTGAGCTTAAAGAGATTTGAATGGTTTCGTGTAGATTCTTATGTCAGCTGTTGCTTTTAGAGACCCCAGTGTTAGGTGGTTACCTTACATAAGATTCAGTAATAGATTTGAGACTGTTTCTTGTGCCTTCATAGGTACCAGTTTTGATGTGTGCTGGTTTTACTGTGGCTTTTTGTCATTAAGACAGGGACAGTGAAAACGAAATGTTACTTCTTCATGTCAAAGGCACAATGCTAAGCACAAGATCTCTTTACTGCTCCCTCCATTTACTTGGTCTTTCTTTACTCTGTTTCAGACAGACCATCTTATACTTGCCAAGTTGTATTTGCTGCCACATCTCTCAAAACAGATAAATGTAACACTGATTGGGCAACCTTGTTATTGGGGTGGGGGAGGGAGGGAAGAATTCATAGTGTAGTAGAAAGTTTCAAAGACTTTTAATTCAGTTGTGTGCTGATATACAAAAATTATAGATCCAGGTTTATAGCTATAATATGTTCAGTTAGCTCAATACCTTTGTGTAATGCAGCATGATTCTTGAGTTGGAGTCTTCACTTAACGTCCTTCAGAAACTGAATTGTGTGTAAGGGTATTATATGTAATGCAGCACATTACAGCAATATTTTCTGCACTCCATTGTAAATGGCCTTGCAAGTGAATGAGTTCAATAATCTACTTCAGTATTTTTTTTAATCTAGATGGAAACTCAAAGTCTTTCAGACTTTAAAACTCTCTAGCAATCCTTTGTACGTCGTATTCCTGCTCAATGCCTCCAAACTCAGGAGTGGCTCATCCTGATGATCAGCAAGTTAGACAAGAGTGTCAGGAGCCCTACAGGATGAAAACCAAATATAAAAAAGGAAGCATGCAAGAGGTGGATGCAGGAGCAGCTGACCTGGAAGGATTGTAGTTGTGCATGTTGAGCATGAAGGGACAGGATTAGGTAAGAAAAAGCCCAGGAACACATGTGAAGGGCAGCAAGAAAGGCTTCTGTACAGCAAAAGAAAAATTGGAGAAAACCTCTGCTAAATGGAACAGGGTGCCTGATGACAAAAGGCATGTAAATGGCTGAGGTACCTAATGCTTTCTTTGCTTTGGCCTTAGTGGTTAGGCCTGGTTTTCAGCAATCCCAAGCTCCAGAGACAAATGGGAAAATCTAGAGAAGGAAAATGCAGGACTTGGAATAAAGGTAGGTTAAGGAATGTGCAGACAAACTGAATATGATACAAGTTAATGCACTCTGATGATATTTTCCCACAAGTCCTGAGGGACCTAGTCAAAATTACCATGAGGTCATTCTTGATTTCCTTTGAAAAGTCAGGTTGATCTTCTGTGTGGAAACAAAGCAATTTTGCAGATGGTACAAAGCTGGGAGGAGTGGTTGACAGATCCGGTGATTGCACAGTAATTTAGATTAACTTTGGCAGGCTGGAGAAATGGGCCAACAGAGATCTCATGAAGTTCCAGAGTTTATGCCATGTCCACTCCATGCCATGCAGGAGTGAGGGAGCAATTTTATGAACCCAATCCAGGCTGGGGGCTGGTCAGATGGAAAACAGCTTCCCAGGAAAGATAACAGATTTTCTGGTGGAAAAAAAAAATTTATATGAGCGAGCAACATCCCCTTCATTCTGGGCTGCATTTCAGAAGGTTGTTGCCAGCAGCTCAAGGGAGGTGGCTGCTCCTCTCTGCTCAGCCCTGGTGACACACATCTGTGGTGCTGGGTCCAATTCTGGGCTCCCCTTCATGGGAGGAACAGGGACATACTAGAGCAAGTCTGGCAAAAAGGCATGGAGGTTATTGAGGGATAGGATGTCTGTCACTTGAGGAGAGGGAAAGCAAGCTGGGGTCATTCAGTCTGGGTATGGAAAAGCTCTGATAGATAGATGTGATCTGAGTACATTGTGTGTTTATGCATAACGAAGACTGAGCCAAACCTCAGAATTTTCCAGTGAGTGCAAAAGAGGCAGTGGGCACACACTGCAATACAGGAAATTCTCTGTAAATGTGAGACTTGTTTTTTTTTCCTGTGAGGGTGGTCAGACACTGAAAATTTGTCTAGACGAGCTGTGGAGTCTTCAAAGAGTTTGAGTATCACCTGAGAGATACTGGATCCATCTCTGTGTGCAGTGTTCAGCAGACTCCTCTAGGTGACCCTGATCTGAGCACTGGGTTGGATTGATAGATCTCCAGAGGTGACTTCCAACCTTATCCTTGCTGTAATTCTGTGAAAACCAAAACTAGTCTATTTTGATGGAATTGCCTATCTGATATTTACTGCATGTGTCAGTAAAAGATGACAAGGAACATTTTAGACACTATTTTGCCTGTTAAAATGTACCTGTGTAATCATTAAAGATGACATTTTGTCAGAAAAAGTTCAGATTTTCTTTCCTAGTGATGAAATGCTTATAAGCATTTTTCTTTTCATATTTTTCTATGTAACATTAAGACTAAAATTCCTTAAAATACATTGTCTGAATGTTAAATTATGAAGTAAAATGAATCTCAATAAGTAAAAATAAAAAATGCCTCAATTAAAGTTCTTAAACTAGTATCAGAGAGCTGAAATTGAAGTACTTTGTGGTATGAACTAACTGCTCATCTGCATATGATTAACTAATGAACTTATTAAAAAAACCAAATAAAATATTATAGGTTTTGTCTCAGGCTTTTTTGTCACTGAGGATCTTCAGTAAAAGTTGGAGGAAAGTAATTTTCAGGAGTCTCTATTACCATTAATATTTTATCTATGAAGAATTTAGAAGAATGATTTACTTCTGTTTGGTTTAATGGCCTTTTATAGCTGAAAAGGTTCTGTGCAAAAGGTGTCTACACGTCTTTAAAATTACTTAGTAACTGTTTTGCACTTCCAAATACTTTTTTAAGCACAGTAAATTTTACAGGGTGAAAATGCAGTCTTTTATAGTTAATGCAAATGATGCATTAAGTTAGACCCTTTTCCCAGAGTACAATTTAAATGTACTCAGAAGTCCAATTATCTTTGATTTAGATGTAAAAATTGCAGAATAACAGCTGTGCCTGCTGAGTGAATATTCCTCTGCAAAAAGATAGCTTATTTGAGCAGAGCTGAGGACAGGTTGCTCAGGGAATGTTTGCCTCTTTTGGATCTTTTTCAAATTTAACTGCTTCTGGTTAGTTGAAAATACAAGTAAATTACAAAACATATCAGGGCAATGGAGAGTTTATGTCCCCTATGTTGTCATTTTGCACATAACAGAATATCTTGAATTTGTCTAGCATTTATTAAAATTTATTTATTTCGGTTGTCAAGCATTTATTGTGATTTATTTGTGGAACAAACCCCAGACATTATATTTCAAATTAATGCTTGCAAGTAATTGCAGATAATAATGCTAAATTTGACTGTATTTAGAATACAGCTTTTTCTATACTACTGCAAAGAAAAATTTTAAGCACCTCCAACACTGAAGAATCACTTTACATGCAGTAACTACAATAAAATGTAGTGTAATTTAGAATAAAAGTAGAATATATGTAATAGTAGTATAAAGAATTCTTATTAGAACAAAAAACATGTTGTTATCATGAAGTTCCTAGTGGTTTATATTGTAGCATGCAGTACTAGCAGGATATGTATTAGTAGCATATTAAATTACTAATATAGAGTAGAATATATTATCTAGGCTATATGTTATACATAGTTAACTAAGTTACCTATAATTGAAATTTGAAATGTGTTTTTTAATTTAAGTTTTTGTTTACCTTGTAAACTGATCTTAAAACTATACGAAGTAGTTTGAGAATTAATCTAATTTGTCCTTCTGAGAACACAAATGTAATATATATATATTTCACTGTTGATAAATATTGCTCAAATATCATTTTACAACACCCTGATCATGGAGCTTTCTTAAACTTTCTGATAAATCTCCTTCAGGGCTTACCCCTCTTCATTTTTAAAAAAGGTTTGGTTTTTTAATGGAAACCTATTTTCAACCTAAATCCTAATCAAATTTTATTACCAATTTCTTTACCTGAATGTGTGTCTTCCCCAGTCACCGCTGTTTGCTTTCCGAAATCTCTTGCAGTTGTAGTTATCTCTGTTCAGACACGTTTATTTAGCCTTAGTATCAGTTTATTTAAACTTTTTGTAAAGGTCATGCTTCATTTACGTTTAGTCATTCTTGTTTTTCACTTCTGGACTCTCAGTTGGTTTGCACTTCTTGAAATAAGTTGCCCAGAACATAATGTATTGCCCCAAGATCATACTGCTGCTGAGCAGAGTGGAAGCTTTATTTAGCACGTCCAAATAGCAGCATTTCTGCTCCAAGGTTTCAATTTTTGCATCAGCAGAGCATTTTTCGTTCATGTGCAGACTGATCTGCTCTTTCTCTTTATGCTGTCCAGCTACTGTCTTGCCAGTTGTTTCACATCCTGCATTTGTTGGATAATTATTCCTAAGGGTCAGATTCATCTGCTTTGGCTTTAGCCAGAGTTAGGCAACTGATCTAAATTGGTTGCACAGACTCATAGGGAGAACACAGTAGAGAAAGGACTTCTAAGGCTGGTTGGATGGATGAAATGAACCAGCTAGAGAGAGCCTAGATGTCTAATTTGAGGGTGATTTTGTAAGTTAGCAGTTAAGATAGGCAAGATAAATCCTATCCTCTGTGTAGAATCTTGAAATTATATTACTGACTCATGCATTAATGCATCTGTTCTTTAACTTACCAAGACATTTTAAAATTCATTCTCCATCATGCAATGTGTTTGCAGCTCTGTCCAGCATAATATCAATGTAATGTTTAGTGAATATAATTCGTAGTCTGTTACTGGGATTACTCATGAAAATATGCAGTGGTATTGAAGTGCATAGACTCCTGTGGAAATCTGTGTGATTTGATCCTTTCATTACAACAGCAAACTGTTGATATTTCCTCTTGGTGCTTGCAGAATGCTCCTGAAATCCAAAGGGGATTCTAGTTCTTAGTTAATGTAACCAGAGAATATAAATCTGACAATCTTGCTGTCTGTTACAATAACCTTCAACATTGGTTATCATTAATATTAGAAGACATAATTTTCTCTGGAGTGTAAATTTGAAAGGAAAATTTTGTGAAATCACATTTGCACGCAAGCAAATGAATTGGTGTTTGAGTTGTCATTTTGTAAACTGGCGTCACAAAATTGACTTCTAATGCAGTTCTGTTTAATATCAGCATCTCAGCTGAACCAAGGCCTTTTTTTTCTTCATCTTACACTTAGTATGCCTCCATATCAGTGATTGCAGTGATTGGTTTGCATTGATTCTTTAAAACATGATTGGAGACAAAAAAACGAACTTGCTCCCTGTTGTATACAAATCTGTGATAGAAAATAAAACTGTTGAGTGTGTAAAAAAGGATATTTGGAACAAAATGTCACTGTTGCCCTTTGGTCCTTTTTCACATATAGTTGGGTTAATCCACATCTTGGGGTAAGGCTTGACAGGAGCAGAACAGGGGGGAAAAGTCTGGGTAGTCTTAAAATATAACTAACTAAATAAATAAATAAATAAAATATTATCACTATGTCAACAAAAGTTATTCTGAACCTTTTAATATTTACAGTTAATGAGATACGGAGGACCCCTGTGATCAGTCTTAAGAGCATACAAGTATAAATAAACTGAAAAAACTGGGAGCTGAGGTAGTCTTTTATCCTTGTCTCCTGAAGCTGTGCAACCAGAGTTTAAACTTTCCTTGCAGAACAGAGGAGTAATGATTTTGAAACCCTTTTCCTTGCGGCTATGAAAAAAAAGAAAAAGAAAAAACTTAAAAAACCCACAATTATCAAACAAAACCACCAAGCAAGCAACAATACTGGATTTCTCAGAAACTTCAATTTCCAAGAAATCTCCTTGTTCTTACTTTTTCCTTGTAAATTCTTAAACAAACTAACAGTCTTATTCCAAGTATTGCTATAATGATATATAAAAGCTTACGCCAATGTATTCTACAGTCATGTTTTGTTGTTATTCTGTTATATGTCTGTTAGATATGAAAAAGGGGATGGGGAGAAGGAAATGCAAAATAACACTGTGCAGATTTGAAAACAAGCAGGCTGGATGCAGTGTCTCAAGAGACAGGCACTTGCTCAAAGTTGTCAGATTTGATTAAGGGAGCTTTTGGCATCAATCAGACCTGACAGTAGTATATCAGAGGTTAGTAAAACTATAATTGCTGAACTGATTAACAGCAAAGAGGAAAAAAGGGTAATGCTTTGGATCAAACTCCTTTAAAATATTTAGATCATTATTTAAACTTGAAGTCTGAGTAGCTAATTATATATCTTACACTATAAGAGATGAATTTCACAAAATCATGCAAACTGTTCTTCCTCGCTATGGTTTTTAAAATATGGTTTGTACTGACTTTAAACAGACTATTTTATCATGGGAAAAAAGAATACAGAGAGCAGGGGCTCATATCCTATTACTCAGTGCAACTATTGTGATTCTAATATACATTGTTTTCTGTAGTTTCATCTCAGACTAATGTAACTACTCCGCATGTAAACGACTCCATATTCTTTTACTAAGACTATAAAAAACGTAAGGTAAGGGCTTTCACATCAACAACAAAAGGAAATTACTAGTCATATTGTTTTATCCAGGTTTTTTTTACTGTGTCAGAGTCTGTTGTATTGAGGTCTAAAAGTAATACTGGAACTCCTAAATGAATTTTGCAGTCTCTGGGACATCCAGGATTGTGCTGAAAGCATAAAATTTTAAATCTTCGCATACAAACTTAAATCTCTTAGACATAATTATGAAACTGAGTATGCAACAAATAAAGTAATACTAAAAAAATCAATTCAACAGAACCTGTCATAAGTATCTTGCTCTGCTAAGTCAATGTGCTGGTACATTGTCAATCAGTTGCCTTTTCATTAAGTGGAATAGCTGGGTTCTGTAAAGGATTGAAACCATTGTGCATTCCAAGGACTCATTATAAAATAAAACATGCTGAACAGAGTTATGTTGCTTCAGTTAAAAAGTCATTGGATATTCTGAGTTCTGAGTGACAGCTGTTACAATCCCTTGTTGAATTCTGTTGTTGATTGACAATTGCTGTTAGCTTTGGTGACTTACTAATTGCTTCTAATGTGCATCAATATAATGCACCTCTTTTGTAAGTCTTCCTAGCATGATGAACTCAAGTCTTTTATGTTAATACTTCTTGTAAGGGTGGCCCTATTATCAAATGTTTCTAAGATGCATATAAATATATAAATCTTTATTTGTGTATATATGGTCACATATTGACCTTACTTTAGACCACAAATACATGTTCAGATTTGTTAGAACATCCTCTGTTCAACTAAATGGGCATACTGCTCATCTGCATATCTTTGTATGGTAAGGAATCTGCTTTACTAGAAACATAATTCTGTTTTAACTGTGTTAAACGCATCATCAGATGGTTGTTTCTGATCTATGAAGAGCAAAATACTTGCATTCATTATTTATTACTTCCTACCTCAGATTCTTGTTTTGAATTGCTGCCCTCTGCTTTATTTTCTGTATGTTTATTCGGCTCCCTGCCTGAGCTCCAGCTCACATGAGGTTTTTTAAATGCTTGAATAAATCACAGAGTAAGAATGCAATAAAAGAGGAATAAAACCAGCATTATGAAAATGACTTGCAGGTTGCTGCTCTTGTAACATGTTTTGATGGAGTTTTACCTCAAAGAGTGCCAAACTGGTAATGAGTCCCTCATGGGGTATGATATCAGCTATCTAATATTAAAAATTGTGAGAAACTCCAAAGTATCACTTATTAGAAGGGAAACATTTTCAAATTTATGAAGCCCCAGAATAGCAGCTCTGCCTACAGAATTGCAGAATATGCTGCATTCCAATGAGTGTCTGCTCTGTGTGTAGTTGTGTGCAGTTTTACGTGTCTTCATTTTTGCAGAAGTTAAGATCTGGCAGTGAGTTCCCTGCCAGAACAAACCACCAAGATAAATAGTTACAGCATGAATTGAGTAAACTGTGTAGGTTGCCCATGCCCCCTTGCCAAAAAGCTGTCAGAAGATGAGGAGTGCTGGCTGTGACTGAGCAAAGCTTCCCCTAGGATGAGGTAAGGGGAAGTTGTAGATGTGTGTAAAGGAGCAGGAGCGTAGGGAACACCAGTAGCAAGGTGAAAACAATAAAGACAAGGAAGTTCTACTAACAGAAATCGACAGAAGTAGATCTTTGAGAAAGTGTCTTTGAATAGTAACAATAAAGCAGCAGTGGCTAGAGCAGAGTTCTTTATTGCTATCCATTCATGGTGAATCACTGTGCTGGAGACAAATTTACTGCAGGTGAGCATAGAAAGGGGCTGGTTCCATGCCTTCCAAAGCTATTAGATCATAGGGCTTGTATTTCATACCTATGCTATGTTTTTTCTTTACCTGTGTATACTAATGAATTGGGCCTTAAAATTGTTTCTTCTCCAGCATCATTGAGACACTTCAGAAAACAGTTCTGTTTGAAATTCCCCTACTTTGAATTATGCTTGATTTCATCACATTTAATTTTAGCAAGAGAATTCCTTCTAATCTGCAAGTGATAAAATTCTTCCCAGTTGCATCTAATCACTGTTGCATGCTGTTAAAAGGCAAAGTTCTGAAATACCTGGCAAGCATTTTCCAGTGCATAATAAATATTTCAGTTAATTCCAGGTTATATTTCAGCTGTTTCTGTCTCTGCCTCCCCTTAGTTTTGGCTGTCATATCTTTAATGAGACTTTTTTGTGCTAATAACAAAGTGAGTAACTCCAGCATCATTGGTCACTGAGCAGGAGGAGCACAGGAGGAAGCCTTTAGAGAACAGATGCTCACATAGCTGCAGGCATCAGGGTGGTTTTTTGTGTAATAAGATTGTTTTCTTTTTTCTTTCCTAAGGATACTGTTATATTGAGAGTTACTTAATAGAAAGTGGGAAAGGTAAAAATAAATGTTAGTGCAAAATGAATAAGAAGGGGCTGTTAAGAGGATAAAGCAAATAAAGGATGAAATTACAGTAGAAACTTGAATTTCTTGCAGATTTAATCCATGTATTGAGAAGCAATATTGTGAACTTCCCAGAGAAATATAAAATAAATTAAATGTTTGCTGTTTATTTATCAGAATTTTGATGATTTCAAAGAGGAAATAGGGCTTTTATTTAGGTATCTTAAATATGAAAATATCTCTGTTGTGCTGCAGGTGTGAGATGGCATATGGTTATGATGTTTCTGGATCTTGATCCAGCTTAGGGAAGATAATTTCATTTTGGAACCTTCCCATAACATACAACCTTTATTATTGTGGTCACTTGGCATCCAGAATATTTCCTGATGCAAAGGCCTCTGGATTTGTTAATGAGTTCATTCTACAGTTTCTTTCTAGAAAGAATAATAGATTCTAATGCTCAGCATGTATGATAATATGAATTCAACCTTATATGTCAAATGTATGAAAGTGTGTGTGGTACTACTCTATTCTATGTTTTCACTGTTTTGATATGATAAAGGAACCCATATTTCCATCTTGTGCAAAGTAAAAGCAGTGTAATGCTGCTGCTGCTCTGTTTTCAGCATGGCATCAGGCAGGCTTATTTTTGTAATGGTGCTGATACTCAGAATGCCCAGTCTCATTACAAGGTTCTTTTCTACTTTTTATGTTACAGAAATCTGTGTAACCACATAATTAACTAAGCATCCTCAAGCATAGGGCATGGGGCTTTTTCCCACCATCCTAGTTGATGTTTAAGCTGAGATCTGAGTCAACCAGTACTTTATACCTGGTTGGATGATTATTTAGCACATAGGAAGAGTGATCCAAGCATTTTCTGATTGTTTTATGGCAACTAGAGTAGTCAAGAAATTGGGCATGAGGTAGGGTGTGCATCTGAGTTTAGATTTTTCGTTGTGTATATGAAAGGGATGACAGGTCAGATGAGTGACAGACAAAGGCTGAAATGGCTAAAAACTGTTCTTAAAAATGGTCTTGAAGAACTTATAAGCAGTGAATTTTGTAGTATGGCATGCTATAACTAAGTTTTTGATGTAGTTTGTTCTGAAATCTTTACATATGTGGTTTGGACCTGTGGGAGTGTAAATTTGAGGGAATTAACAATAGTTTTTCTAGGCTCAGAGTGAGTGTCCTAATTATTCAAGCAGAAAACAGATACTAGTCATGGGCAAAATGTATTTGGTAGAACTTAAAAGTAGCAAAGAAATTAAAATAATTGAGAGTAAGTTATTGAAAACATAAACTTTCCAGGTTGTGCCAACTGCTAGAAATGAATGTTGGCCCCATAGAAATAATTGGAAGATCATTTGATTTTAGTAGGACAATAACCCTTTTCAGATTAAGAAAACCCCCAAAACAATGACAAATCCCAGTATTTTCAACATGTTGATCTTCTGAAACTGTGGTGAAAATGTAACTTCCTTTTGCCATGAAATCTGGCTTCACAGGAGACTGAAGAGAAGCTAACAAAAATAATTGGCAAATCATGCAATTGTAGAAAAATGCATTTTCACCATCTCTTGAAATCTTATAAATTGGTGTTGAAGTTATCAGTTAGTGTTGTCCCTTTTGACATAATTTTTCAAAGTGAAATAATTAAAACTTTTTGTTTGAGATCTTACCTGAAAATTATGTAAAGCCATCTAGGGTTATGTTAGATAACCGCAAAGCTAAATGACATAATTTTGAGTTGAAATACTTGGATTATTTCTTTTAAACAGGTAAGTCCTTTGGTGTAATAGTGAAATTGAGTGGGAATGCTCACTTAAGACTGGAGACTTTGTAAAAAGCCCATGTTTCCCTAACAGAAAAAGTCAGTGTAGAAGAACAAATGATAATCATAAATACATTGGCAAAAGAGAAGTGTGTGTGCGTAGAGAACCTTAACACGACAGTAAGAATATTGACAGTTAACCCATTTCTATTCAGCCATATCCTAATACAAAAGCCAGATTGAAATATCTTGCATGAGTTGCAGTTCATTAAACAAATGTGACACTTTATTTTCTAGCTATTTCAGTACTGAAAAAGGTGAAGTGGTGAGATAGCAATATAAATGAACACACTTATCAGTGTGCTGAGAACTCAAGTCCATGTAAAAGAAAAAAATATTTAAAAGATTTTTTAATATTTGGTTTCTGTGTCCTTCTCTTGCCCCCAAACAAAAAGCAGAATCCACTTCCTGAATCTGAGTTTTGTTTTCTAAACTTAAAGGATAATATCTATTGTCTCTGAAAATTAATTATAAAAAGAAATGCCACTACTGCATTTAAAACTAATAATGAGATGACTCATAATGCTGTCTTATATTTTAATTGAAAAAATAATCTTTGTTAGTGTTTGCTCATAGCAATTTCTTTTAGCTGATATTTTTAAATAACATTTTATATATTTGAATTGAATTTATAATTTGCAACTACAAAGCTTATCTGTTTGGGTGGGTTTTTTTGAGAATTTCTTCCCCAACTGTTATTTCTGTCTGAAAAATAAATGTAATATTCTCTAGCAAAACATTCTCTGGAGATCTCTTTTCTTACTTGATATACTGCCTCATTTGGTATAGCTTTTAATTCAGGTCATTGCTTTGCATACATTGCTATTTTAAAATAAGATCAAAGTAAAACACCATTATAACGGATATTTAGTCATCACTCAGAAACAGAAGAATTAATGATACAATTTTAAATATGTGTCCTGATAACATGACTGACATTAAAAAAAAAAAGCTGTGATCTGAATGTTGTCAATTTAGATTTAACAAATTAGCTAAGTAGCTTGCATTTGTAGTATTTCACACCTTAAAGCCTTAATATGCATTGCTAAATATATTTCCTCACTGTTTGCTAATTAATGTTCTGTGGAAGTACAGCTGCTAATATTTCGTGGTTGATATGGCTCATTTTAAAGTGCTAACAGCTGCATCTGTAGTAGTGTTACATTTCAGTTCATAAGTTATGGACATACATTTTTACACCTACTATTTTGTACAAGCATTTGAAAAATCTCTATTTGCTAACAAAATGCACCCAGTAATATTTAAACAAACCATGAAAATATCCCCCCGGATACCACCACTCTCTGAGATAATAGTGACTCAGTGAGTCTTTCATGTGTAAAGTTTTAAATGTTGCAGGAAATGAACATCTTTTTAATATCACAAAGTGTCTTCAGGAGTGGCTCTTGGTAATTAGTAAAGACTAATATATTCTGATGGTAAAATAATTGGACTGGAACAATATTGTGTTGGGAAGTGCAGGGAAAAATATTTTTCTGAGGGGAATAAATAAATACTATCAGAATATCTTGCGGGAGAAGACTAAGAGAATAAAAAGTATTCATAAATGTGTTTTGTAAGAAAGATTTTTTTTTAATATTTTGAAAGAAACATCAGCACAAGCAATCCAGGAGGGTCCTGGAGTGCTCTGATGAGAACTTCTCCCTGCGTAGATAGGACGTGGAGGAGAGGTGCTTTGCTGTACCTCATAAAGAAGGAGGAACTTGTTTGAGGTGTCAAAATTGAAGACAGACTTGACATAGCAACAATGAGATGTTGGAGTTCAGCATCCTGAGGAGGAGGAGGAGGAGGAACAGGTCAGAAAGGAAGCTCACAACCCTGGGCTTCAGGAGAGTAGAGTTTGGCCACTTCAGAGATCTGCTTGGAAAAGTCCCATGTGGTAAGGTCCTGGAGGGAAGAGAGAGCTCAAGAAACCAAGAAAGCTGGTTAATATTCTTGCAAGTTCAAGACCCATCCCAGTGAATAGGAACTTGGGCAAAAATGAATTAATAGGAGCTTGGCCTGCAGGAATGAACAAGTTGTTCATACACAAAGATGAAACCTACATACAGGGAGTGAGAGCAAGGACATGTAGTCTGGGAAGAATACAGGGACATTGTCTGACCATCCAGGATTGAAGTTAGGAAAGCTGAAGTCCAGACAGAATCTGCTTGTGAGTCAAAGAAAACAAGATAGGCAACAAAAGGAAGACTAAGGACAATCTGGGCCCATTGCTGAATGAGACAGGGGGCCTCTGAATGGCACAGGACACACAAGAGGCTGAGTAATGCATGTCTCCTTTGCACAGTCTTTACCAGCAAGGCCAGCCTTCAGGAATCCTGAATTCCACCAACTGGGGGAAAGTAAAGTGTACCCTTGGTGGAAGAAGATCAGGTCTTAAGAGAACAGGGGACAAATATGTCCATAGTCTGATTGATTTGCATCCACAAGTGCTGAGGAAGCTGGCTCTTGTCACTGCAGTGTCACTCTTGATAATCTTTGATCAGCCATTGTAACTGGGAGAAGGGACCAAAGATTGGAGAAAGGCAAATGTCACTCCTGTCTTCAACAAGGGCAAGAAGTAGGACCCATGGAATGCCTGGCTGGTCAGCCTCATATGGGAAAGTGATGGAACAGCTAATCTTAAAACAGTTTCCAGGTACATGACAGACAAGAAAATCCTATCATGAATAGAGTGCTTGACTTCAGCAAGGGGAAGTCATGCTTGGCCTGCTTGATAAGTTTCTATCAAGAAGTGTCTGACTGGGTAGACGTGAGAAAAGCTGTGTATATTGTCTACCTAGGTTTCAGTAAAGCTGTCGATAGTGTTTTCTGTAGGATCCTCATAAAGAAGCTTGTTGATGTGTGGGTTGACTGAGCAGACAGTGAGGAGAGGCTGATATTCCAGAGGACTGTGCTGTCAAAGAGAGGGACATTGACAGGCTGGAGAAATGGCCTGACATATCTACATGAAACAATGAAGTTTGGAAATTACCATATCCAGGACTGGTGGAAGTTGTTCAGTCTGTTTTATCAGTGCAAGGATTAAGATATCCAAAGGTACAACTTGAAAGTATGCCTTAGGGAGGAAGCATTTCATGGGCAACTGGGAACTATCAGGTCAAGCTTAGGTATGAGGGGAGGGTCTTAGTTGTTTACTGTGCTATGAAGAAGGGTAGAAATATTTTATCACAGATTATTTTAGTGACACACAATCATTGAGTGATTATATAAGTAGTTCCTTCTGGATAGCTGTTTCAATGTTTTCATGTGGAAAATGTATACAAATGGGGCACAGCTTGAAGTTATTAGTTGATATTTCCATATAGTTTTTCATACTGAATTCTACTAATGGCCATCCAACAATGTAGCTGCAGCAAACTGTCTCATATATAAAATGGGGAAAACTTAAGATAACTTCAAGTTCTACATTGCATTTACTCTGCTGTATGTTAAATTACTATATTTTTGTAAATTTGCATATGCTTAATATTTCTTTTTTTTTTCCCCACTCCACTAGATGCTTGTGACTACTCCAGAGAAATGGGATGTAGTGACAAGGAAAAGTGTTGGTGATGTAGCCCTCTCTCAGCTGGTAAAACTCTTGATTCTTGATGAAGTTCATCTACTGCATGAAGACAGAGGACCAGTACTCGAAAGTATAGTAGCACGTACTTTACGGCAGGTAAGAGTAAAAAAAGTCTTCAAAATAATTTTGTTTTGGTCAAGAATAGATAGATGTTGCTGTAAAAAGTAACATGCTTAGACAATTAAATAGAAATGCTTAGGCAGTTTACAATTTATTTTATAGCTGTTCTGTTTTAAAGCTGTGTATGAAGAATATGGATTTTTTTTTGTCTTCTACTTTTCTTTCTGTATTATATCAACTATCAGATACCTAAGATGCATAATTTATTACAGTTCTGTTCCTTATAATTTATTTGCCTAATTTATTCTACTGTACAAGTAACAAGAAAATTAAACATTTTTAAGCAAATAATAATCAGGCTAATGTTTTAACACAATCAGAATTGAAATTATTTTCTTGCCAGGAATGCTTATTTTCAATTAGCAGTTTTCCTAGTAGAATTTCTTTTTTTTTGTTTTAATTAAGAATAGTGTCTTAAATCTAGGTAAAACTTTCAGCACTGCTAGAAAAATACTACATAATTTTTAGTCTAGCATTAATGGTCCTTTTGTTTTTCCCTATGATTTAGTGATATTTTCTAAATACCAAGATTAGAAATGGAAAAAAGGAGAAAAGGGATTTTTTTCTTGAATCTTGTACAAAAGAAGAATTCAGAGTTAGGCAATAAATAAGGTTGGCCTCAATAGTGGCTATTGAGTTGGCCTCAATGTGCTTCTACAAGTAAAGTAAAATATGGAATTTGGAGATGAATAAAAAGGAAGGATTTTGGAAAAATAAATTATGGGAAGAGGGAGAATTGAGTGCATTTTTGTTGGTTTTTTTTTAATGAAGAGCAAAGCTCTATCCATACAAGTAACCTGTAGCAAATTAAAATGAAATGGGTGTTTTTATGGCTCTGTTTGTAGCATATTAAATATTTAAAGCATTTTAGCTTTCAAGATGCTTTTTTTCCTTGGTAAGGCTACACTAACCTTGTTAAGGCTTTTTGAATCATCTGATTCCAACCCTGCTAAGAACAGAATGAAATTAATGTCTGCTCTAATGTGGTACAGCAAGTGTAAAGTTCCTGTGTAAAGAACAATATAAGTAACAATTCTTTAGAAGAAAGTTCAGAGTACCTCAAAGGTGCTAAACTTGAGCTGTTTGATGTTGTATTTTCTTTCTTAAATGGTTTTGATAACCTTGTTTTTCCTTAGATGTCTTTATAGTAAACCATCTCAGATTTTTGCAGTGACCATGATAATCATTTTCTTCATGTCAGATTGCAAGATTTATTCATTTCTTACTGTGAAATTTTGTGAGACTTGTAAGATAGGCTTCAGCTGTCCGAAATAGATGTTGAGAGCCATTTTATCCGTCCTACATTACTCAGCTTGGCATTCCATTTCTGCTTTGTTTGGACACAAATCTCCCTTATATCCTTCCCTTTTGTGTCTGTCAAGCCTGTGTAGGTAACTTAGGGAACATAAAATCTGAGGCAATTATGTTTTGGGTACTGAATCCTATCTTTAGTGCATTTAATGTAAAACAGCAGTATCTTGCTTCAGCACTCATTTACAAAAATAGCTCTTTTAAAAAAGGGTGTTTTAATCTCCTAGGATTTCAAGGTTTGTTTTACCTACTGAGTTGGAATTCAATTCATCTGGAGCTGAAGCTACCCAGTTGTAACCCTTCCTTAAGGGAAACAGTTGGGAAATAAAGCAATATACAAGTTTTGAAACTGACCATCTCACCACCTTAATTATTCTAATTTGATAAGAAAGACAGTAACAGAGACCCATATGTATCTTTACAAGTAGGTAGCTTAAGAGAGGGAAAATTTACAGTATAAAGGTACACTGAAAAAACTCACAGTTAGAAAGAAAGTAAAATTACTTTTAGAATTTTTTGGAATTCTGCTGTAGGAAACAATCGCTGACAAAAATATTTCAAATGGCAAGCTTCCCAGAGAGCCCAGGGACAAAGAAACAGGAGATGTTTTGTAAAGTTGTTTTGTTTTTTTAATATGAAAACAAATAATAAGAGGATTACTTTTTAAAATTACACTGAAATATTATACTTCAGCATCTGAGCTTGCAGGCATAGTTCTATGAAGTTTGCAGTATACATCCACAGCTATGAAGTTACTGGAACTTTTTTGCAGTCAATAAAGAAAGATCACATAATGTATCTGATTTCAGAAGAATCTTCCTGGAATTTAGTGAAAATGCTGTTATATATGCTCAAAGTGTAAAAAAAATCACACCTAATGTTTTAATATTACTTTGTGAGGAAAAGAAATATATTGTTGCATTTTCTTGGTTTTGTTCCTTGCCCATAATTCCATTTTATGTATTTTGATAGAAATTCATAAATGCGCCTGGAGCATGAAAAAAAGCCAGGATATTTAGCCCATCCCTGGAGAATGTCCCTCTGTCTTCAGTGATTTCAATCTCCTCTCCAACCTTCCTGAAAGTAGCTATAGGACTTACTTTTCATTGATATCTATAGAAATATCATACTTCTTCAGTATTCATGCACACAGGAAGTAAGAGTAATTGTTCACTTCTTGAAAAACAAAAAGTACCCCAAGGACAATATTAATCTGAAATGTCCTTATGTCAACTACAGCACTGTTATAATTGCTGAAATCAATTACCTGATTTGTATACTGGTTTCAGACATCCAAAATATTGACTATTTTCTCTTCATTTGTAGTGGAGGGACAAGTAATTCAAAACAAAATCCATTGCAGAGCAGTAGTCACTAGATCAGAACTGGAGGCTGTAGTAACTGAGATCTATTCTGGTAAATATCATTGACATTTTCCCACTTTCTGTACCGTCACTTTTGGCTCCTGCAGGAGACAGTGCATTCAAACAGTATAATTTTTGATCTGACCTGGAACAGTCATTTCTTTTATCACTTCTAGAACAGAACCATGATAAATTTCTTGAATACTACTTCAGCCTTTTCCATAAATCACTAATAACAACTCTAATAATGCATGTACCTGTAGTTCCATCTGAATCATACTTCCCTAGCTTGTATATGAGACAATGTCATGATTGCTGTGCAGGTCAGGATGTACAGTGTAGTGCCTTTTACCTTTTGTAGGGTTTGTTTTCCTGTCTTAGAGACAAAGCATCTCTCTTGTTTCGTTGGAGGTATGAGGGGTATTGTGATTAGATGGTGTACAACAGAAAAAAAAGACAGTGGATTGGGGTTTTGTCTTCTTAAGAATTAGTATTCAGCTAGATACTTGGGCCTACAACTGTGCCAGAAAAATATGTTTTGAGATCTGTATTGATATGAGGTAAAAATACAGCTATCCAAATGCATTCTTAAAGCAGGAATATCCTGATGCATTCACAGGTCTGTCCTAATTTGTACCTCAAAATACTTGAATGATTGATGTAGTTTCCCCCAGATGAACACTGAGTCACACCACTTACTGTAAGACTTTAACACGCTCATTTTAACTTATGGCATTTTTTAGAATTAGGTTTTATTTAAACCTGGAAGGAGTGTATATATTGGAATTGCTGACAGTTTTACTCATAGCAGAATGAAGGGCATATTTGTGCATGTTTGCACTTTTCAAATTTTAGAGAATGTTTTTGCAAGTGATTTAAATTGACTTTGCTAAACATTTTGGTGGGAAAATTGCTCTGAGCTCTGTTATATACTGTAGGTATAACATCAAACAACTTATTTGAATCCAATTTATAACTTTGATGTTTAAAGTTTTAGTCCAGAGCATAATGCAGATGTAAAACTGAAATGCTTAAACTTTTTAATCAAACTTTCCACACTACTGTAATATACCAAGGTTATTAGCTTGAAAGAAAAAAATTTACAATTTTTACAGGCCACAGAAGTATTTTGTTATAATTATTCAGAGATTTTGATTACTTCCTTGCTGCTTATGGGTATTTTTTCACAAAAAAACCATACTGAATACTACACTTGAGTTATACACAAGTTTTGATACCTGTTCTCAATATGTGAATGATAAATTTAATAAAAGAAAATCCATATTAAAAGCTTTCTCAGATTTTGGGATACCAAAGCTGCCATCTTAGACATACAAATATTGTTCTCAGAACTGTCTCATTTTTCAAGTTAGAGTTTCAGTTGCTTTATGTCTTTGTATTAGATCAACAAATTTAGTATAGATGTGCTAACACAGCAGTACAAGGAATAGAACAGATTCCTGGAATACATTGATGAGAAAGGCCTCCTCCTGGCAACAGAGGACTCCACAAGCAGAGGTGCTGTGCTGCACCTTTTACTCATCAAGAAAGGAGGAGTTTGTTGGGGAAGTGAAGATCAAAGGCAGCTTTGACTGCAGTGGTCACAACATGTGTGAGCTCTTCTTCCCCTGGAAATTCTCATGTTTCATTTCTGAGCTTTCTTTGCTCATGCTCCCCTATTTAAGGAGCTTTTCCTTTCAGTTGTAATGTAGTTTTCTTTGGTTTTTCTTTGCATTTTCAATATCTGTAGTGCCTTATTATTTCCTCTACCTAATGTATTTCTGTCCCTTTCGTTCACTCTTTTACCTCTTACTAGAGATCATTGGCAAACAAGTTCAGATGTCTTTCACTCAAAGCCAAATGTCTACTTGTTATCAAATTAGGAATTTTTATGTGCTTGGAATCCCATTCTTGGCTTTGATAATTTGATCAGTTTAAAAAAAAGGTCAAGATTGATAGCCAATGACATAAAACCAGCTGCTTAGATCTATCTTTTATGAAATGGTGGCCCACTGTAGTTCTTATAAGGGTCTGTTTGGGACTAGAATGACAGTGGCATTTCATTGGGTTCTTCAGTTCTCTCTGAAGTGACTTCTATTAGTCTTTTGTCTCTTTGATATTCCACATATAAACTAACCAAGTTACCTAGCATCTTTTAGTAAAGGATAAACCAAACAAGGTTACTGAAGCCTCCTGCAATAATTTTTCCACTTCAAACTATAGTGTTGCGAGGCCTCTTTTCACTAGACTTTCCTATATTCACGATTGTATTTGTAAAACATGTCAGCAGAACTGGATATAGATAAAACTTTTGTGTTAGTTTGGTTCTGGCAGATACAGAGGTAGAGGGATTCCCTTCAATTATACATTTCTATCGCTTTTATACCTTTAAGAACTGCATGTATTTAATTTGTTCACACATCTTCAGAGCTTGCATTCAGGTACTTGTTTGTTAAATCCTCAGACAAACCTCTTAATAGCTGCTGCAGGATTAGCTCATTGATGTAAGAATGTTTCCTGAGAACACTGTTTCATTTTGCAGCTATGCCATGTTATAGAATGAGCTAAGTGAAAAGAAATTTAGTTTGAATGGGGCTATCAGCCTAGATTTATCTGTATGGCTGAGACACACATCAGTTATATTAATTCTGCCAATCCCCTGCCTTTCTTGTTACTAACACTTTCTTGTTTTGTACTGCATATCATCAATAAAATTATTGAATAGAGTTGGGCTTAAAAAGCAATTAGAGGAATCCCTTTTTAATGGCTATTTTTCAATTATAATTTCTTTTAAAATCTGTCAGTTCATCAGCCTGTGATAAATTTAATACATGTTTTCTTGCTACTCTGTGATGCTATTTTTAGGCAGTATGTCGTGCAGCCGTATGTCTAAGGAGTCTTACATGAGTCTATCTTGTTATCTTTTGTTGTGTAAAAAAATTACTTTTTAAAAACTACTTTTTTGAAACAAAACCTAATCTCCATTGTTTAGAAAATGTTATGTATCAGACATTTTGATTAATCTTCAGAAGCTTTTCTCTTACTGTGCCTGGAAGGGATGTCAGGAAGTCATTCTGCATCTCAGTTTTTATTACTGATAGGTTACTGTTTTCCAGTTTAGTGACACACCTGTGGAGTTTAAAATGTAATAGTGATTGTCATACATTTTGTGGTCTTTCATATTATGGTAAAGCAGTGAAACTAATTTGTAGAAAGGTTCAGAGATATTTTTTGTTTCTTAGTTTAGGAAACAAAACAGTAAGCAGAGCATGAAAAGGCATTCTGTCAGTCAGGAAAAACTGACACTGTGCCAGGTATAGAAATCTCTTAATAGATGTATGCAAAATGTCATTTCTTAAGACAAAGTAATGCATACCTAATATTTAGCCGAGGGAGAATAATATGGCTTCTGATGGTGCTTTCTGTGTGGTTACATTTTTTCAGTACCTCTAGATTTTAAAGTATATTCTAAATGGAGGACTGAGATCACAGTATTTTCAGGGTTCATTGGATGCAGAGTAAAACTAATAAAATTACTTAACTAGATGGTTGCCTAGTAACAAATGCATTCTGTGCAGAGTGAGTTGTAGATAACGTCCTATATAGAATCTTCAAAACTGTATTAGTAATTGCATTTTTACTATGTACTTAGGTTTTGCAATTTCACTGTTTTTTTCCATTTCTGTTCTTAAAACTAGACAACTGCACCTATGTGGACTTATTGACAATTTAACTCTTTCTTACTAGCAAGCAATAAACAAATAAACACTGATGAAATATTCTAACAAACTTCCTGCTTAGTAATTTTAAAGCATTCATTTTTATTTCTTTTTTAATGTTCTGAGCCCTACTCAATTCTTTTTCCATTTCTTTTTCTCCTTTGTTTTAGATCAAGAGCACAGATCCTGTGATGCGTTCTGTGTGTAGGATAGTATCCAACTAATGTGAACCCCCATATGCAGTACTTCATTATTACTACCACTGAACAGGGGACCTAATTTAAGGTTCATCTTCTTGCACATCTGCACTAAAAGCTGAGACATGCTTGTGTCTAATTTTCTGAGTATCCTGTCTTTAGTGTACATCTGAAGGGCATAAAGACTGACCGCAGAGGGAGTGTTGAACTGATCCCGGGTCATCTGAATATCAGATTAATTTCTAACCAGCAGACAATTCTTCAAAGATTAAAATGTGTAAACTTGTCTGCTGCGCTTAATTCTGTGCTCAAGTTGAACAATCAGAGGTACGATTTCCAGCTTGATTGTAATTCATTCTGTGAATGTGATATTTTAATATATGGAAATGGGAAGGCTGCCAAGATCAAAAAGTTCAGGAAGAACTTTAGAAGTCAGATAAAAGAGTATCTCTATGCACACACTGTATGCTCTCAAGTGGCGGCTGTAATGTAGCGATATGCAAATCTAAAAACCTATTAGAAGGAAATGATCCTGCTGTGATCAATTTACAATCCAGAGAGGCACTTCCCATACCTGATCCTTCATCATTTACAGCGTAAACGCAGATGATGCTTGCGTGGAAATCAATACTGGGATAGCTATCTTCTGATTATTTTTTCTGCATACATGGAATTTCATGGTGTGGTAATTGTGTTCTGTGAATGCTGTCAATTCTCCACATGCCATCAAGAATGTTTCTGAATTAGATATACTAGTTAAACATGTCAATTAAATATAGCAATGTCAGTTTTATTTCTCGCTTCCAGCGTGACATCAAACCAGTAAAACATAGTAAGGCTTTTAAAGAACCTGGTGTGCAAATACTGTGTCAGTTCAGGTTTTCAAGGAAAGCCTCCTAAGTTTCAAATGGTGCTTATTATTTTACTGGGGTAATTAAACACATATAAAGAATGAAATGTTAGAGGCTGAGCTTCAGTAGTGAAGAAAAGGCACTTAGCTGCCTACTACCAGCCTCCAGTACGCAATGTAAACAGAAAACTTTGTCATCCTAATTGTGTTATCAGTAATTTCTACTGCCATTTCAGGGAAAGGCTGTGGGTTCATGGTTTCTTGTATATGAAGGCATAATATCTAGTTGGGACTCCTAGGATCAAATAATAAGTGATCCAGTAGTTGAAAAATACTAATTTTTGAATGATCTGTATTTACAAAAGGCATCTGTACACTTTCAAGACTTATTTTTCTTTAGAAGCACCTGAGAATAAAAGATGTTAGTGCTTGGTCTTCAAGGAGAAGTCAGAAAAGTAGTCAAAAAATGTATGCAGAGAACTCTGTTATAAAAATGTGATGGAATTCTATAAGCCATTATGGAAAATCAAATTTCTGTAGTGCTTGGATAGATGAATAATAGATACATAGTTGAAACTGAATTATAATCACAGAGAGAATGCAAAAAATAAATCACGTTATAGTTGCATATTCAGGTAGTCCTGTTTTTTTATTTTTTCAGTTTAGCACAGTTTTAGTCACTGCTGGTTTTATATTGCCATGTATCATTAAAAGAATAAAAGCCCCTTGTTTTCTATCAGCATGCAATGATGTGCATAAACTAAAGACATAGGTTTGAATTTGATCTGGACATAAAATAATTTGAAGGATTGTTTTGATACATTTTTTATTTTAGTGTAAGTGTCCCTCTTTTTGCATCTTGATTGTTTTATATATTTATATAAATTATATATATGTTTGTTGAGCAAATACGAAAGTAGATTGTAAAAAAATAAAGATTTTTGTTGTTTTCATGGCCTCAAAAGATCTTAAGGGAATTGGTGGAATGATTTAGAGTCTTATTAAGATGATTAGAGGGATGGAGTACCTTCCCCTTGGGAAAAGGCTGTGAGAACTGGGAGTGTTCAGCCTCAATAAACAAAGGCACCTAAGTCATCTTACTACCTTTCACTACCTGAAGGGCACTTAAAAGAAAGCTGAAGAGGGACTTTTTACAAGGGCAAGTAGTGATAAGACAAGGGGGAATGGCTTTAAACTAAGTGTGGGTTTTTAGATATTAGGAAGATGTTCTTGATTGTGAAGGGAGTGAGGCATTGGAATAAGTTTCCCAGAGATGTGGATGTCCTATCTCTTGTAGTGCTGGGACTCTGAACAACCTGTTCTAGTGGAAGAAGTTTAAAAAATGTGCTCTAAATATATTAGTAATCTTAATTACTTGCTTGTGTTAACTGTCAGCTTCAGTTGTCATTGGAATGTTAATTTGGGGTTCTCAGAAAGATCCTTAGCTCCAGGGCCACCTGCCAGGTCAGCGACATTAAGTGGCTTCTTTGTTTTACTTTGGTTTTGAAAGTGGCAGCTCTCAGGAAATTGTAACTGTTCTCTAGGCACTGTTTTTATTTTAAAAGAAATCTTTGAAAAAACACATTTAATTGCTGTAAAAATACATATGTCCATGGTAATTAAGCAATGTTCTTGTTAATTGTTTAAATACTTTAAATACTTGAAATGCTTTCTTGCCTTCAGATGGAAGCCAGCATACTTTCAAACTAGTGCTTTCAGGCTCTTAGGAGATTTGAAAAAAAAATATTGTTATTGAATTTAGCAAAATCAAGTAATGTTTTCCAGATGGGAGCTCAGTTACACTTTAAGATTGCTGTACTTATTAGGCAATTGTGAACAATCTACAGGGTACATATATCAGCAAGTGGTAATTGTGCTTACAGATCCAAGCTTAAAAATAGAGTGTATAAGCACTGAGTAAATGAAGAGCTTTGCCCCACAGATGCCCAGGTGTTGGCTGCAGTGTGGCTGTGGGGAGGGATGGCTGTGGCTCAACGAGCCAGATGTGGCCACTTACAGGGGGCTCCGACCAGCCAGAGGTGGTGGCACCTCTGGTGAAGCATGGCTAAGAAAGGGTAAAAACAGCGTAGCAAATGGGAGGGAAAAAACATGGGAAACAGCACTGCAGACACTAAGGTCAGTGCAGAAGGATGTGGCACTCATGGGACCATGCCAAAACCAGAAAAACCCAAACAGACAAAGGAGGAAACAACCCACCCTGCACACCTCCACTACCTCTCAAAAAAACCCCAAACCTCAAACACCTCAGAACTATGTGCTTGATGATGGCTGTAGCCCTTAGGTCATCACATAATCCAGCCAAAAAAAGTTGTATAAGAAGTGAGAAAACTTCTTTGTGCTCTTAAACACTGCTTTTGTTCCCTGTAGATGGAAGACTTCAGAAAATGAAATCTCATTTTTCCTAGCTTGCATTTACATATCATATTTTATTGTACCTGGAGCTTTGCTTTGGAAAACTGCTCATGTGCAAGTGCAAAATGAGTCTGCAGCTTTTCTGTGTCATTAACTTGTTTGCAGCCACAGTTTTAGTGTCCAGAATTTTGCCATAGAACATGTCTGTTACCAGGCAATGTAGTGGTTTACTTGGTCTGCTCATTGTCTGTGGTGTTTGGGTCCGTGGTTCATTTTAAGATTTAGTTTAATATTTTGGTGTGCTTCCTATTCTTCAGGTCTGAGTTATGGTGTGGTATTATTTTGTCTTCCTTGAGAATGCTCTCCATTTACTTTTTAATCATCTATTTTGAAAACTTTTAAATTAATTGTTTTAATTACATTACTTTCACTTGAACTCAAAACAGATGAGTAAATCAAAATCTAAGTAAAACCTCATATTTTTTGAATAGGATTTAGCCAGGTGGAATTTACCAGCCTTACTCATCTTGAGACATTCACCCATTTGAGGCTAGTTGAGAATGTTATATGTGGCTTCAGTTACAGTGTCTAAAAAGGCTTTATAATAAAATTACTGTGAACTCTGGTTTTAAATAATTATGCTAGTTGTGAGCCAGCCTACGCAGCTCCTAATGTTCCAGAAGGAAATGGGAAAATTTTTGTGTACTTTTTTCATTCAGGTCTTCTGTGTGCTTTCATTCTTTCTGAAAATTACCTGAAAATACATATAATATGCAGGCTCTAGTATAGAACAGAACATTTAGTTGTAAAGCACCATTTCTGTCCCTTATTAAATGAGAAGGCATGTAAACCAAACATTTGAGGAATTAAAGATTTTTAAAAAGAAGAAATTAGAATAAAATGCCAGTTACAGAGAACTAGAATACATTGTCTAAGAGAATAGTGGAAACAAAAACCTAAGATGGAGGAGTGGCACAAATTAAATTCCTTTTTCTTTCCAGAACAGTGGTCTGATGTGGAGTAAGGAAGAAAAGACCAAATCAGTGTCACAGTTTTGCTTATAAATTGGACTTCTTAACAAAGCCAGTTTTCTGCTATTGTTCCTCCATGTCAGTTAAGGACTAGCTCACCTTTTGGAGGGCAAAAGTACAATAAAATAGAAAGATGAATAAGCAAGATTTGATGGAATTGCAGAATGCACTGGTTTCTTCAATACAGGATAATCACCAACTCACATGTATTGTTCACCTTTTGTAGCAAGTGTTATCTGTTTCTTTCACATTAATGTTTTATAAGGGATGTTTTAAAACTCTCTGCTTGATTCCTTGGCTTACAACACTTAGAAAATTTACAGTTTTTATGATTTTTTAATAGGTTGAATCTACACAAAGCATGATTAGGATTTTGGGCCTTTCAGCCACATTACCCAATTATCTTGATGTTGCTACATTTCTACACGTCAATCCCTACATTGGATTATTCTACTTTGATGGCCGTTTCCGACCCGTACCTCTGGGACAAACCTTTATAGGGATCAAGACAACCAACAAGGTAAAGAATTGTGAATGCCTGAGAAAGGGTTGCTGTTTGTGGTCTCTTTTTGACCATGCTTCATGTATGTATGTGCATGGGGTACTTGTTTATTATACTACAGGTGTTTTTTGAAGCATATTTTCTTTGGTGTAAAGATATACATAATTGAGAGGTGCTTTAAGAATCTTCTTTCTTCAGTTTACCATACTTGTAAGCAGGCCTTGTTGCAGCTGGATACAAAGTTATTTAACTTTGCATTGCCTCTTCTGCTAAATTTTGCTTGGTGAAGAAATCATCACCTTCAACTGCAGAGTCATATTAGCAGCTGATTATTCTGCCTCTTGCATTGCAGGTTTCCATGTGGTGCATCTTCTTTGGCTGTAAGGATGCATGAGAAATGCTATAAGAAAAATACTAAATTTTTTAATCGGGATATATACATATATATACACATGCATTAATACTAAAGTTACTGATGAAAACCTTAGCATGCTAAGCCATTAATTATCACATGTACATATTTGATAGAAACTGTATTTAAAGTAACCCCTAAATAAGCTTCTTTACTCTTTGTGCTATTGCTCATTTTGGGAAGCATTAAGACAAATAGTCAGGTATAATATTCTTATTAAAAATCATTAGTACAGTGACACTTGATGTGTAAATCCCTGTATTCTTTAAATACAGGAATTTATACAAACACTTTACATAGATTTCCCATGCATCTCATAATCTTATAATTAAAGTTTATGTAGTTAAACTTTTCAAAAAATATTGTTCACATGTGATTTAAATTAATAGAAATCAAGACATTTTCAATCAGAAGTTAATTTCGTGGCTTAATCAATCATAGCATTTTATTTACTTTTTGTAAAAATGGATATTGCCTTTCTTACTAGGTTATTTCAGTAGTCATTCCATCTGCAGTGCAGGAGAGGAATTTATTTTACAACTGTGGGGATATGTTCCAAATCTATATGCATAAGACTAGTTTACCATATGGTAAACTATTATTTGCATATTTTAGTCTTCATTAATTGCTTTTAATACCTTCAGTCTTACTTGCTGTTACTTTCAATTCATCTTTCACTGCTACTTGACTCTAATATTTAGTTTATCTTCTCTATATAGTAAGAAAAGAGAAAATACTCCCTTTCTTCCAACTCACTTTAGAATGCATTTAGGATTCAAAAAATCAAAGATATAAATAAATCTCCTAAAATTTGAAATTATTTAAAAACAGTAATTTTCCAAAGAAGCATAAGGAGATGAGGAAATATTAGGAGGTAATACTTATTCTGAAATGTAAATACCTGTTTTGATAATACTACAGTCAGGAGATATTCTTTTATTTTTCAGAAGATTGTCATTACAATTTCACATAGCAAAATATATTTTACAATCAAGATAATACTTTACAGCAAGCAGACAATAGAAGTATTAAGCCTCTTTGAAAAAGGATTGTATTCAGGATAATACTAATACTAAAGCTGCCTAATTATTGCCAATATCAACATCCTTGTGGTCTTGATGAGAGGAGGAAAGCAATGGAAGAAAGTCCACGATCAAAAGCTTTTATTGCAGACCATCAGCAAGTGCAGTCAGTGCTGTGTCCATAGGCACTAATGAGTTGCAGGAGATAGAAGACTCACTTTTACTTACTTTAGGTAAAGGCTTTGCCACAGTTTGCTGAAATCCTGCATCCAAAAAAAACTCCCCCAAAATTTTGGAACCGATTATCAATTTACAGAGCCACGTGCAAACTGTAGGCAAGCTTTGAAAGGCAAGGATGGCATGATGTATTTATTATGCATAGAAGTTATCCAGAAAAGCTCTTAAAACTCTCTATGTTGAAATTCTTGGAGCATATGGCACCAAGACTAAGGTTTGACTTGTTCAATCAAGGTCTGATGTCAGATGTTAATGTCAGATATTTTTCTTTAATATCAGTCTTCTTTCTCTAGGTATGCTTATGTTTTTGTCTTTAGGTATAAATGTAAAGAATAGGTAAAGTTAATTTTATGGTATGTGTATGTATGTATATATGTTCATGTGTCTTCATGCACTGCTCTTGTCAGTTTCTCCTTAATGATTTTCACTTGCTATTATTTGAAAAAAAATTTTTGGTAAAATGCTGACTTCTCAATTTAAGAATAATTAGACTGAGTACTTGTCTTTAGCACACGTGCCCATATTTTCTCATTTTTTTATTACTATATTTGTACAGTTTGGAAGACAAATGTTCTCTTACCTATAAAGCTGTTTTAAAGCTTTGTTTTTGAACTTTCATCTATTCTAGTATTAAGTCCAAGTATTAAATTTCCATTTTGAAATATGTACCTGCTTTGCTTATGTAGAACATTTCTTTGTGCCAAAACAATTTGGTTGTAAGACACAAAAGCACAAATGAAGAATGGAATTATTGCTATGATATTGGACTTTATTTATTTATTTTGATTTGTTGCAATGTTAATACTGAGGTGCATTCAAGTAGATATATGCTATTTATATTGTAATACATTAAAGAAATAGAAAAAAATCTTTAGGTTGAACAATATTCTTTATTTCAACTGGAATATTCCTTAAACATTTTATTTATCTATAATTGGAAACTCTCTACATGGTACTTACAATGTTCTCTGTGCATGACCCAACTATGAAGAAATCTCATATGGCAAAAAAACTATCGTTAATTTTCTGGAGATAAAAAAATATATATGCATGCAATGTAAAAACTATTTTTATATGCCAAATAGAAACCCTTAATTCTAGATAAGATATATTAAATTGATATTTCCTCAAAATCTTGTAGGAGTAAGATTGCCTAATATGAAACAGATAAATTAAAGAACTGGGTTACTTCTCTTTGGTCATTTAAAAACACCAGCAAAGTCACATAATAAATTTTGTCTTAACTGCCCTTACTCATACTTTATGTATTTATTTTCATATTTTATTTCTGAGTTTAAAACTAAAATGCTATTGTTGGAATGGGAATTGATATACTGTAAATTTTATTGCATAATCAAGTTTATTTTTCATGGATCACTCTAAATTGCTTGATGCATAGTAGATAATCCATAAAGATAGAAATTATTTTAATATGGATGTGATGTTTCTTTTTCAGGTGCAGCAGCTGAATCATATGGATGAAGTATGTTATGAAAGTGTACTGAAGCAAATAATGGCTGGACACCAGGTATCTATTTTTTAGTTTACTTTCCATTCAGAACATACATAAAAAATTTAAATCATCACAGGGATGTATTGAGAATTATTCTTTTATATGTCACTTCAGAGGTAGCCTCTAATCCTACAAACACTTCATAGAAACAGCATGCAAGAAAATGTAAACTGACTAAATAGTGTTAGCTTCTAACAGAGGTCAAAATTCCCAGTTCTTTATATATCTGTAAAGTAATTAATGTGTATTTATGTCTCTTTTTGTAAAATTACAAGGCAATTTAGGTCAGTACTTTAGAGACCTTACAACGGGTACACTTAAAGATTAAGAAAATCAAAAATGGAGCACTTAATAATTCTTCTTAGCCTTTCCTATATCTTTCAAATTCTTGTCTTTTGTGTTAGAGATGAGGGATGAGAATTACTCAGTGTTCAAGACATGGTGTGTAAGGGCTCAGCATAAGTCATTTGAAATATCCTGGGGTTTGTGTTTTGTTTTCTTTTTAAAGGAAGTAATCCTTCATTTTTCCTCACAATAGAGGTTTCTGCAGTGAATTTTCAAGTCTGACATTCCCCTCAACTAAGAATATGGGCCTAACTCATTTGCCTGAATAGTTTCTCATTCTGGTATGATTGTGGTCCTAAATTACTCCCACACAATGTCTCTTTTTTGTTAGAACTTCGCACATAAAGCAGGTATGGCAGCTCTTCAAAGCAAGAACAAATGCTAGTGCTCTATGATGCTTGAAGGGTCTTTTCAGTAAATAACATTTATATAAAAGAGGGAAAGTCTATCCTGTACAGTTGCAGTAAGAAGTGCACATTTTTTTGGTTTTCACAAAAAAATTCCTTGTGTTTTTTGAAAGATGAACAGTTGGTTTATGACTTGGGAAGGGAAAAAATACTTCAGCAACAGCCTTCTAGTCCTCCTGCCCCACTGCCTTGCTTTAACTCCATTCTTCCACTTATCTCCTCTTGTTGATATCAGTTATTGTTGTTACATTCAGAAAACTTTCATGAAGATTACTTATGGAAATATTGTTATTTTCCTGAGTGAAGACTGTTAATTAAATTTTTTAGCAGCACCAAGGGAACTTTTGGTCGGGTTCTCCTCCTTGTCGATTATGCAAAAACATTACCAAATTCCTAACACTGAAGTGCATTTAGTTTCTTATCTTTCATTTCTTGTTTTGATTTTGTTTATTTTCACTTGCTGAAGTGCAAGTGGCAGAGTCTTTAAATCAGTAGTATCTAAGTAATGTATCTTGGATTCCCAGCAGGGAGTCTGTATGCCATTTTGGCATATTTACTGCACCTTTCTTCCCCTCTCTTTTCTTCGCACTGAGGAAAAAAGTGACTGCAAACATATATGATGTTATTTGAAAAGATTCAAATACAGTAAGTTGTTCAATTCTAGTAGGAGATGTTTTTGTAGCTTTTCTTGAGAATAGTTTTGATTTTTGTGCTAGCAGCTGAATGCATGACTGTTTTGTTTTAAGGCATGAGCTGCAGTTTTAACAGGTGAAGAGAACTGTAGGCTCCTTAATGTTACAGTTTCAGCAAAGGACACTGTTGCTGATCTCAGTTTCTGAAAATTGTATTTCAAACCAACAGAGCCATATAAGTGTAATTTTGGACAAAGCAGAAGTGTGGTTTCTCTTGCTATATAAATGCTGGTTTGATTTCAGACCACTTTGGTTAATTTCATTCATATGGTTGTAAATTTTCTTTGTTTCAAAGTGTTCATTCTGCTGTGTTGCAGAACTCTCATTTAGAATATGTAAATAGCAACCAGTTACACTGAACTTCTCTTGGGACTCTTTAATTCATATTGGTCTTGATATTTATTAAACAAAATATAATAACCTGAGATTAATTAAATGCAAGTGCCAGTATACAGGCTTTGACCATGCAGAATCAAGCACATCAGCTCATTGTCTAATTATAATATGTAGTACTGTACCAGATGAAAAATTTGAGTTTTCCATTTAATGAGTCTGCTATGACAAATGATCTATCTAATCATTAGACCAACTGCAGATGTTTAAAAAGTGGAAACAAAAAAAAAGGTCATGTAGATATATTTACATTGAGATGCCTACCCCATAGTGGAAATGAATACTGTGAGCAAATATGATTAATACTAGATTAGAAAGGTTTTCTTCGGTGTCTTTTCACAATTTTGAGAATGCCCTTTGATTTTCTAGCTTGTGTCCACGTTCACCATAGGCTGTTATCATCATGCTCTGTTACCTTTCTTTGCTTAAGTTATCTGAAAAACTTGTATTTATTAACATTATATATGTGCAAACTTCATATGGTTTTTAACAAAGCTGTGGTTGCTTCTAAATATATTTCTTAAAAGGATATTTTCATCACTTCCCCCCAAATACTTAGGAAGAAATTTCCATAGGTGTTGTGTATCTGTATGACATTCAGGACACGGATGAGATTTTATACCTATTCAGGCAATAACGTATGACAGACACAGATCTCATTAGCAATGCTCCAGAGAGCCTAAAACTTCTGTTCTGTTTTATCCTGAAATGCAAGAAGGAAATACCAGAACCAGAGAAAAGCACTTTCCTTCACTAAAGTTGCTTGAGTTAATGTAGATTTTCCTGTGGCCATCAAGTTTTCACAATGTTGTGTCTTTTAAGATTCTTGACCAGAGTCTTTGGAATGTCTTAATGAATTAAATTCAGCACTGTTTATCTATTGTTCTGTTCATTCTCAAAGAATTCTATCATAGCAGAACTAAATAATTTACTCTTATGGAATTCATGCTGATGTGTCACTGTCATATTGTAGTGTGATGTTTGGCTAGAGTTAAATGTCCATGTGTTTTTATTAGATATATGTGTATTTTCATTTTTTAAGGCTGAGGTTGGTAGGAGTAGTTGCATTCTATAGGCATGTGTTTTGACAGATGGAGAGAAGCTTTTTATGTTGATTTTCCAACATTCATCCTCTGCAAGACTTCCAGCTCTTCCTGGCTACTGGGAAATTAAGAATTGGTGATTCAGTCTTTAATTTTGATCCATCTGCTCAAACTAATGAGATATCTCATTTGTAGGCTTCACTTTGAATTACCAAATGCAACTGAAACAATAACATTTGTCTTATAGCACAATTCTCCTCTTGTTTAACTTGAGGAAGTTTGATAAATGGCTTGCCCTACTGGCTTTTCTGGGGTTTTTGTTACAGAAACTTCCTGTTGTGACTAAAAAAGATCAGAAAATGTCCCAAAGGTTTCCAAGTACTTTTCAAATCAGTGTGCTCATTTGGAAGGATTGCTAACAGTATAGAAATCTGTTGGAAGTTTTCTCTGGCAGATCCTACCTCCTAAGACAGCTTTAAATGAGAACCTCTGGTGCTGTTAAGTCTGCTTTTCTGGGACTGTCCTTCCATGCTTGATATTAGTTGGTGAATATTTGTTTTCATGTCATACTTTAAATTATCTATGTTCTGATATAATCTAAAAAGATATTAGAACTTCCTGGACTAATTTGCACTGTCAGAGTTTTATTTCTACCTCTTAATAAACCAAAGGTACTTTAAATTAAGAAAGAAAAAAATTGTGCACCCTTTGTCGGAAAATATGACTCCATGCTCATTTGCAGGTGGAGTATTTTTCCAGCATTTCTCTTCCAGGATGCTCTTCACTTAAATCTAGGTGAAGGCTAGGGGACTGAAAATTATCATTCCCTCAGTGTTACTACAGCTGTATTTTTTCAGACAGTCACCAGTAGTGGACCACATCAACCAAAAGAATTATTTCAGATACAAAGCTGAAAAAAATACACATTTTACAGCCCTGTGAGAAGGGCATCTAATGGCAACAAGTTCAGGGGTGCAAGTAGCACCTTTCTGAGACAGCCTGTGGAGAACCTCATGAGATCAGCAAAGACAGTGACTGAAGAGTGCACTTGCCAGCATAATTTTTATAATAAACTGAAACATTGCATTGCTGGCTGGGTGTGTGTTGAAACAGGCAGGTGGCCAGAACAAGCACAAACCCAGGCTGAAATGTGAAGAGTTAATTTTTTTCATTACCTCTCTAACTGAAGGATGTTGAAGCAGCACCTGGGCAGCAGCGACACAGGAGGGGCAGCACAGGCACTGCCAGGCTCAGCCCTTCTGATGGGCACTGGGGCTGCTGTTTGCACCCCTCTGCCACTTATTGTACCACCCTGCTGTGATCTTCCTGTGCTTTTTATGATTTCTGAGCTTTGATCTCTCTCTCAGGACAGCAATCTCAGGCTTGTCCATGAGAATACCTCCAAGTCTCTGTGAACACCTATGCCATCTCAACACAGATATTCTACTTCTCAAAACACAGGATAAACAGCAGAAAACATAATATATGAGATTTCCCATACTGTTAATCTGCAGGCCTAGGCAATCACAGCTGCAAGGTCACTTGAGTGAATCTACCATCCTCCTCACCATTCTTCTGCTTTTAGTCTTTTCCTTCCAATCACAGTTTAGGACAATGCATATCATACTGTATTTATCAACAATTTATGACAATAACATGACACCCTTGTCATGTTATGATTTGAGAAATTTGAGGCATTTTTAGGAGTTTTGAGAAATAACATAGTATGTTTAAGATTTTGGGTATTCCTGTAAAATGTATCATGTATGAATTTTGATTTCATGTTAAATTCCTTTATCTAATATATTGAACTGCTGCTCTCTTTGTCAAGGTTCAGTTATTTAAGTTGTTTAAGTTAGTATCCTAGGGAGTTAACTATTTTTCAGTTTGACTCATAAATTCATATCCATTATGTCTCCTCCTGTTACTGAGTTTTTGCTGGTTTATCTCATTAGCTCCTTGGTTACCAGGAGATGATCTCACATTTCTCCCATTGCCCCCATCACCTCTTAAATATTTTTGCTGTTATGAGTTTGTCAGAACCTTACTCTTTGCTATCTTTTTTCTTTTTTTCTTTCTTTTTTTTGTCTGAAATTCTGTCAAGCAAAAAATCCCAAAAATTTCTTGTATTATCAATTAGAAGAGTTGTTGCTGAAGTCCTTGAAAGATTTTGAAGGAGGTTCTTCCTCAAATTGCAGCCATAAAACTCTTCTTTCACCACTCTCCTCAGACTACGCACCTCTTTTATTTTTCCATTTTCTTGTTATTTTTTTTCTTATGATTCTCTTTGATACTACTTAAACCTTCAAAAGAAGGCCAGTGTTTTCTTTGCCCTTGGTGTTGTTTCAGCAGGTCTCTTAGATTTTCTCTGTGCACCTTATTCTCCTGTATGGCTTTCTTTGCTGACTCTCTGTTACTCATCTTCAGTCACAGGTATCTAAGTTTCAGTCCTGGCTCCATATCCAATGCACTTTGCTCCTTTGCCATTTTGTCTGTTTATGACAGTTTTTTAACTTGGAGTGCTTTTGACTTTCTCTTCTGAAGCCTCTTTTTCTTTTTAAGACAATAATTCCTGTTTTCCCATTACTTTGGGGACTTTTCTGTGTAAGTCTGACATGACAATATCTTTTCTTTCACTAGCTCTGGTACTCAGGGAAACTCCAGGAGCTGAATTTGACGATCCATGACTGTGCCTTCTGGCTCAGCTTTTTCTGTAATTCCTTGAAAGTTCATTTTCTCACTGAGCTTGGTGTTTTCAGCTCATAGCAAAAACTGGCTGTACTGTAGGAGCTCTGACACCTTTCTGAGGTTCTCATTCCCTAGCTGTTTATGGTTCAAGGTGTCAGTACATAAGTACATTGAGGTTCAAGGTGTCAGTACATAAATGCTGAGGAGACATCATGGCTTTACAAGTGGTTTCACTCCACAAGGAACAGCTTTTCTAGTGGGGAAAGATGTCAAATTGTCTGTTGCAAAGAACTTGAATTTTTGGAATGCTGTATGATATTGAAAGCCTCAACACAAGATCCCAAAGGGAATGCAGTAGTAGTAATTGTACAAAATTAGCAACAACTCCACTTAACTAAAGCTAATAACTGCAAGCCAGTAGAGATATAACAACCCTTTTTTGAATTAACATGCTAGAAATCCTGCTACTGGGATGAAAAATGTGGATGAAAAGTAACAATGGACAGCTTTATACAAACCATCTGCTCTTGTTGAGGCACTGTGAGTGGTGATTTCGAACTGCCCATTTTGTGCTTATTTCCTTACAGGTTTTTTAACCTTTTGAAGACAAAAACTTTTTGAAGTACATTGATAGTTTCTGAGCTTTTACTCTTCTCATTTGAGCTAGTTTTTTAGGTTTGGCTGGACTCTCTTCTCTTCTGCTTTTGTAATATTGTCTCAACTGCATCTAATTTAGCTGTCATGAGCTTTTACCTTCTATCTCTTAAAATTAAATGAATGTGCACAATAGAGCCATGTATAGTTGTAATATTTTTAATTACTCTATGCATTGGGTGGTTACTATGCAGTTGTCTGGAGATCAAGATTGTTTTATTAATTAGAATTTATGCTCTTAATTAAAATGTTGTCTTACACTACTGGTCCACATTTAGTTCAATAGAAATAATTTTGAGGTGCAATAATTTTTTTTAAAGTTTTGGAATAATTTCTATGTGTCACCTTGCACAGATTTTTAATAGTTTACTCTTTCAAATCAGGATTTTTGTTGTCTCAGGTCAGAATCAAATTGTACTCAAACTTATGTACTCAGAACTGGTTCTGTGATGCATATTGCACATAAAGCATTCGCTTCATCTGTAATTGTTCTCTATGCACAACAATTGACTTGAACTTTGCAGTACTTAGAAGTGTCATCTTGTTTTTCTGAGCTATCTTATAATAAAAAAGAAACACAGTAGTTAATTTAAATCTATTATATTAAATTGTCAGCAGTGAATTTGACAGGTATTAATTTCATCTGTAAAAATGATGGATTAAATTTCCTTATTATCAGTTTTCCAGCTGTTATTTGGCTGCAGAAGCCGTGTGAAGATAAAAGTTTAATAAGCTTAGTTACTGGAGCTGTTGACAATGCTTTTATAGCCATGTCTTGAGATAAGATTTAATAAAACATTATTTTCTTCAGAGGTCTTTCTGGGACTTAGTACCTTGAGAATTAAGCTTGTCCTAGTATTTTTTTCCTTGGTGAAATAGTGTTTATAGCATGCTTTGGACAAATAAGGCTGAGAATTTACAGAGTTTATTAACATGTATTCTTCATCTAGATTGGGTTTTTTTTCTAGATTTTCATTTTTGAGCTTAAAGGGTTTATTTCAGCCTGAGTTTTTGTACCTCTGTATCTGCACAGATTGTTTCCCTTTCATCATCTGGTGTAGCTTATTTGCATATATATGTGTGTATATATTGCTTCTACATTTATATGTGTGCATATGTATGAATAAAAATAGACAAATACAGAAGGTAAAGTGACCTGGCAGGATAACTAAATTATGACTGATTTTAAATGTTATTTCCCTGTCAGCTGATTAAATGCAGAATTGAGGTTTTGGATCATTTTCTATTGCGGTTTTTGCACAATTAGAGCCCATTTCTACATGTGGTTTCTTTAACAAAATCACAAAGTAATTCAGTGATGGTGCACTATTTTTATGTTCTGCCTCTTCATCATTTATTTATGCTCTTCATTTCCACAATAACTGCCTTTTCAACTTTAAGGATATTATAGTTAATATAATTTCTGCCTGTTTAAATGAAATTTTGTTTCTTACTTTAATTGAAAATCGTATATTGATGTGCTGTGCGTTTCAAAAAGTGCTTTATACCAGATGTTTCATATTATTGTCAAATGATATGTATGTATTATTTTTCTCTATATTTTCTGGCCAAATTCATTTGACTTTCAACATATACCTTGTCAGCTGCCTTTATGAACCACTGAGGAAATTGCTGGAAATAGATGCCATAACAAGTTATGTGTATAAACCCCATAATTCTTCAATTAGGGAGCCTTCTAAATGTTTATGTGCAATGTTTCTATGCAGTATGCTAATTTTTGCATATATGCTTGTATTTATAAAACAGTTTGTCTGTATATGTGTACTCAGGTGTTCACAATGAATTTATGTAGACCAGAAACACCAATTTAATATTTTCTTGTTAATTATGAGCACATGAGGTGTCCAGTTTATGTCTGCAGTCCTGCACAGCTACACAGTGTTGTTGGTATTGGTAATTACAGCTATCTGAGGTAGCAAGGTCTACTGTTTAGAATTATTCTTCTTCTGATATTATGAATTCGCATTGAATCATTAAAACAAAAAATAAAATCAAATTTAATTCCAGATGAGCAACTTCTCATAGCCTAAAATTTTATTTAAATTAAGTAATTGATAGTTGCATCCTGAGCCAGTTGACCTCTTGTGGATGACCTAAGTGTTGAGTTGCAGATGAGTTTACTGCATGCAAGTGTGGCAAAGGCAGGTTGACCAATCTTGCAGCCATAAATGATGAGTTTTAGTAGCAAAGGCAGATTGACCAATCTTGCAGCCATATATGATGAGTTTTAGTAGCTCTGTGTTAAAAGCTGTTTTTCAGATATGACACTGCAGACCATTAGCAGTCTAGAAGATTGTGGGAAGTTAAGTCTGTGCATTTCTGTCAGCTGCACATTATTTTTCTGTAAGAATTCAATTGCAAGGTTAAATGATGCTCCAAAAGATACATTAAGCATTGTCAGTGGTTCAAAGCTTTTGAAAATTATTGCCCTGTAGCTCTGAAAGAAATGGATCTCTATGCTTAATTTATCATCATAGTATCAGCTATGTAAATAAAATGATTTTCTGCCAAAACATCTGTAAATTATTACCAAGGCAGCTACTGTTCACCAAGATCTTATGCCTGTCACAGTCTTTTAACAGGTGTAATAACCTGAGAATCCAATGGTAATGTCATTGGTGGATTTCAATTAGAAATACACAGAAGCATAGGGTGCTATAGAAAATAAAGCATTTTGAGGAATCCATGAGGATGGTAAATAAATTTTCACTAAGTTGCATCAGGAAATTTGCTTTATACTTCTAATCACTTTCCAGACTATGAAGTTTCTCATTTATGTAATTCTGTGGAGTTGAGAGTTTTGTTTGTGGCTACTGAAAAGGTGATTCCAGAATATATTACATTTGGATAATTGCATGCCTTTTAATCATGAGGTATTTATGATACTCTTATTTAGGCTAGGATATTTTGAGAAGGACTGGGTATGTAGCATGTGGGTTTAGGAACAAGATTCAATTTGTTCAAGCACAGTTTATTACCATTAACAATAAATGCTTCATTTAAGTTCTTCATAACTTAGTAGTTTCATGTGAAAAACACTGCTTGTCCTTGAAAGCAGTTCTTTATTTTTCTGATGAAATAGAAAACCTGTTGATTAGGAGCAAAAATCTGGATAAAGGTCTATCTTTAAATCAGTGCTGATAAAAAATAAATTGGAAATCATGACTTTTAGTCATGTTTTTTTAGTTGTTTAGTAGGTTTATGTTACCAAAACCAGAAGATAGAGGTGGCAACTGGCAACATGGCAACTTTCTTAATTGTTTTTTGCTTAAGTACAAGTAACGGGAATAGATATAAAGATTTCTCCAGTATCTTCTATGTTCCTTTCCGTTATTGAAGCTGAATAGAATCTGCTTATGACTACTGACTCCTAGGTCATTTTTGCATATTATGAATGTTACACATGTGAGTATAGGTTTGAAAACATAAGAAGAGACATGGTGAACATGACAACTCTTAATCTAGAGTGATATTTGTTGAAAATATAGTTTATTATACCACAGAAACATATTTTGTTATACAAAGTCAAAATAGTTAGTGTCAAAACAGGACAAAGGGAAATGCTTGAAACAAATTATTGCATGATCTTGTTTTTCTAAAAAAAGATACAGTGAAAAGCTGCTTATAATTTTGAATAATAATTGTCATTCAAGTCCATTGGCATCTGCAAAAATGCAATTGTTAACTGCCTAATGACACATATTTGCATAGTAATAGACTAGCTATTCTTGCTTAATTTTCTATACAAGAATAGTTATTGCTATTTCTATTTCTATCCTGTCAATTAAAATTCAGAATAATTTCTACTACCTGTAGAAGTCAGTAAAGTATTGTTTGTTTGTCTTATTTTTAATTCACCCTCTGCTTTAATTTTCACTCTATTCATTTTTCCTCTGCAGTTTGTGATATATTTGGCTAACGCTACAAATGGAAGATAGCACAGGTCCTATTATAGTGTTCTGAAACAGGTTTTCTTTAGTGCAAAATGTATATAACTGTTGTTTAAAGGCAGAGTTGTCAAGTTTCATGTGGGCAAGTAATTTTCACTTGAATCATCCTCCCATAAGTGCTGCTGTGTGAACACTGGCTGTTCTCCAATGTAAAAGTTTGATGTCATGGGAGTTTCCTATTTTAATGCTAGAGGCTTAGTGTGACTTAAAGTCCACAACTGTTTTATCCATAGCCTTGAAATACATCCATATATCCATAGCCTGGAAATGACAGCAAACCCCTATAACTTTCAGTTTTACTTAGTGGCAGAGGATGCAATGTCACATTTTACATGGGCATAGCTGAGTGCCTCTCTGAAATGCCTGTGTATTGCTACATGCAGCAAATGGAACAAAAGGGAGAAATTAGGGATTTGCATCCCTGATTGCTGAGCTAAGATGTTATTGAGATCAGAGATGTGATGTGGTGCCTCACATGACTGAGTGCTGCAATGGATGGAAACAGAATCTTGAGCAAGGTCAAGGTTAGGGCAGCAAGGAGCTTGTGTGTGAGAGCACAGAGGGATACCTGGAGCTCTGCCTAGGGATGAATGATGAGCCAGAATTCAGGAGGAGGATTAGCCAGTAGATAGACATAAGCAATGTTGATTTTACTACAGACACTGCTCAGGAATAAAGTAAATGAGGCCTTCTTCAGACAACAAGAAGAAGCCTCATGTTTTTAGTCCCTGGTCTTCTGGGGAGACTTTACCACTGCAATGTCTGCTAGAGAGACAGCACAGCAGAGCAAAAGCAATCCAGTAACTTTCTGGAGTGTGTTGATGACAATTTCCCAACACAGATGATTGAGGAGCTGGTGAAGGTTGGTGCTGTGCTGTACCTTGTATTTACAAAAAGGGAAAGTCAGATTGGGGATCTGAATGCTGGAAAATGTTTTGGCTGCAGTGACCATGAGATGGTAGAGTTCAAGATTTTAATGGAGGGAACAGGGCAAAAAAAGCTGCATGTCCTGGGCTGCATGAGAACACTTTGTCCTTTTCAGAAATCTTGAAAGGATCCTATGACAGGTGCTCTGGAATAGCTAGGGGATTTTCAGGTATCAGATCTTCCAAGCTCAAGAACAGTCCATCCTGATGTACAGGAAATCAAGCAAATGGCCCAAGGCAAGTATGGATGAGAAAGAAACTCCTGACAAACATAAGGGAAGGTAAAGCAGGGACAGAAGACCCAGGAGTAATATAAAACCACTGTCCAAGCATGCAGAAATAGGATTAGGAAAGCCAAACTCTGTTTGAAAGTGAATCTGGCAAGGTGTGTGAAGGGCAGCAAGAGGGCTTCCACAAGTACAGCAGCAGCAGGAAGGCAGCTAAGGAAAATTATGGCTCTTGACTGAATGGGGCAGCAAAGCTTGTGACATAAAACATCTGTAACACTGAGCTATTCAATGTCCTCTTTGCCTTGGTCTTGCTAGTAAGATTTGCCTAGGACTTTCAGAGTCCTTGGGGCAAATGGGAAAGATCATAACAAAAACTTATCCTTAGTCATGCCCTTACTGTAAGAGAAATAAAAATTAAGAATAAGAAATATGATAGTATTTCAAAATTTGTGTAATAGAGCTTTTTTTTTATGGATAGATGTAAAACACACAAGGCAAAATGAAAGAAGGGCCAATAGGAAGAAAATAAAGAACTTCCAATATAATGTCCCTACCAGAACCCTTTACATAGTTTCATGAATGGCATGAAGATGAGCTGGGGGAGGTTTAGGTTGGACATTAGAAAAAGATTTTTCACCCAGAGAGTGCTTGGGCACTGGAAGAGGCTCCCCAGGGAAATGGTCACAGCACCAGCCTGACAGAATCCAAAAGGAATTTGGACAATGCTCTTGGGCACATGGTGGGATTCTTGGGGTTGTCCTGTGCCAAGCCAGGAGGAGGACTTTGATAATCCTTGTAGTTCTCTTCCAACTCAAAAAATTCTGTGATTCATAAACAATAAAAAAATTAGATGGGACTGTGCAATAAAGCATTCACTAGGGTAGTCACATTTTAAGTAATTATAGGGTACATGTGTAAACAGTACTATTATTGCAGATAAATAAATAAGTGCACAATGCAATAGTAAAAATATCTGCACAGTGAAGTAATTACCCCTTAAAACCTAGTGTATCAAAATAGAAAGGTAGTTAGATAAATAGTGATGATAAATAGATTTTTATGAGATTATATAGTGTTTTGAAAAAATCTTAGGTTTTGTTTTAACAGGGATGATCAGAAGTCATTTATTTGAGTGAATAAATCAAAATTTAGAGAGTGATTAATGGCAACCTATCAAGACTTCAAAATATATCACCTTACTGTTTTGATTAGCTGATGAAACATTATATATTTCTTTGTTATTAATTAGTATTTTCTGTTAAAATATTGTATGGTATTGTGCAGCTTTGTTCACAGCACAGTTTCCTAAATGTTTCTCTTTAATTTTTTTTGACTTCTCAACCTGGAATGAAAATTCATATATTCCAATCCACATTATTTAATGTTATGTGATGAGTAAATGCAGTCTGCCTTTAAATTGTGATTTTTTTTGTAGACAAGGAAGGATATAAAAAATGTCTCATTAGCACTAGTTTGTAGGCAGCTTAGTAATCCTTCAGTTTTCTGTAGTAAAAGATCTTAGTACACATGCAAATTATATCAATATTTCTTTTAAATACAAGATGTACTAACATTAATTAAAATAATTAAAAAGTAAATTCAAATTCTCTTGTTGCCTTAGTAAGTGACAGCCTGTTCAGCTCCTTCCATTCCCATGGTGTTGTTTAATGTGCAGAAGGACTTTAAGATGCAAAATACAAAAATCTGCTAAAGCAAAAATAAGATTTCTAAGTTAAACTTTTTAAGATTGTTATAGGTCAACTTATGAATTTCTTATTTATTGCTGTTTTCTTAGTTATTAGTTCTGGATAGTTCTTCATGAGTTACTGGATTTGGTGAGAGAAATGGGAAATCACATTCATACAGTGCTATGCTATCAGTTAGATCTGGTACCCTAAGATATCCTGATTCAGCATCATTTTTGTTCAAGAGCCATTAGTGAGCTCTGTGTGTTGTTTTCATGTATATTTTGGATGTAATATACTTTCATTCTGTAAATGTTGTGCATTGCAATTTTGAACTATATCTTGGCAGTTAGGGAGAAATCACAGCATGGGAGAAAAGAGTTTTATTAATCTTTAGAATTAGGCTACATGTTAGAGTTTTACTTAGTCTGTAAGGTGGTTCTATTTAATGATATGGAGGGAAATGTTTTTATCATAAATAAGTGTCATTAGCAGTCCTTGGGGAAAAGCATTGAAACTTTTTTAGGAATTGAGTTTTGTAAAATACTTAGAGGAGTTTTCATGCTGACCTCAAGGCAGAAGATGGACAGATTAATCTGTTGATCAATATCCCTAATTGTTCATTTTCAGCAGAAGTAATACCCAGATCAAGAACCACATAAAAGAACATGTTATAAGGATTTAGCTGTGTGAAGCCAAACAGTGTCTTGAGGCTAAAATATAGATGCTTGTTTCTTTACCACATAGTTAATGACAGCATTGAAATAAATTCATTCTTTAGTCTTAGTTTCTTTGAAAGGTATGAGGCAAAGTGGCTGGCAAAACCCAGGCACCTCTCTCGTCGAGGAGAGGTGCTCAGTAAGGGAATTGCTGAACTCAAGCATTCAAGTGACCAGCACTTTTAATGGGAAGATGGAAAGATAAGTGAAAGAGTCAGCATGTTTCCCCAGAAAAATGATGCAACATTTTAGGGCTATCATAGAGAATGTCAGTTTGAGATATGTATTTTCCCGTAGGAAAAGTTAATCCAAGCATCTTTGCTGTCCAAGGCAAAAGAAATGAATTTCAAGGTATTTCAAGTACCTGATTATACATTTTTAGTAATAATAGCACACTTCTCTGCACTTTGGTGATGCACTAACATCTTTCATAAAGATTAAAACCTGGAATATGCAACTCTTTGGGGAATGCAAGCACTTCCTGCTGTGAATTTTAAACAAAGTCTTCAGTAAAAGGTTTGATTTGTTTTATACTTTGCAAAAATTTTGAGGAGGTAATCTAGCTAGAGACATTTGCTTTCTCCTTTAATGTATATTTTTTATTATTTAAAAGCTTTGGTTTCAGGAGAGCAGCAGCAGACGCTTTCAGCACTAGGGCTGTATACACCAGAGCTGGCTTTGAACTGCAAAGTACAGATCTAATTACACAGCTTGTAACTGTGGAACCACTTCTCTCTATTCTAAATTACTTTTCCTAACTTATTTGCATAATGTAATGCACAGAGATTTTGCCACTGAAATATAATATTCTCTGACACAGTTAGGACAGGCTAAATTAACCCTCCTAAGACTATATTGCTGTCTTACAGTATATTTGAATGTTTACTGACTTCATTGGGGAAAAAAACATCCAACAAGGTGTTATATGTCAATTTTTAGCTAGGGCTGGTTCTTTAAAAACATGTTGTGATGTACAGAGATTACAAGATGTTATAAGATGTACAGAGATTGTTGTCTGTCTGAAAAGTTCGGGTTTTTCAGTCAACAATTTTGCAATCACTTTAAATTTTTTCAGGTGTTGATATGTCATCATTTAACACATAAAAGCCAATGAATCCAGCTGTACATTATTAAATCAGGGGGAGATAAATGTCAAAGAAGAGTGCTGCACACCTAAAAATTAAGTGTCTATAAGAACTGTAGAAAGGCTTCTGGGTAGAGGACAGTTGCACAATTCTCGTTTCTTAGTTATTGTCTGCACACTAAGGTCTTACTGAATGAATGATTGCTGTGGTGTCAGAGTTTGTCATACATGTAGGCAGAAGCTTTAGAAATCATAACTGAAGTTTTATTCCAAGCCTCTGCTAGATAAAAGCAGAAACATGTGCGGGTTTTTTTGTTTACACCTGATGAATTTATTGAAATTTATTGAGTATAATAGGCAGAAGAGAAAGGGAACTCAATGTGGTCCCAATCCATCTGTCCCATTCCAGTTCTTGAAGCACCTATACTGAGTGCCTCTGACTATCAAGGTTTCTAAAGCCCTCAGGGTTGTTTCTAGACATACATTATGGCAGGCAGTAATCAGAAAGAAAGAAAGAAAGAATATTTTACTTGTTTTTAGGTAAAAGACTCCAACTCTTTTTTGAGATCTCTTGACATTCTCAACAGCATGAAAAAAAAAGTAAAAATATTTCTCTTAAACAGTTTGATTAGTGTTTTCATGGCTTTTGAATATTGCATTAGTGGTCCTGCTGTTAACAGTGGTAATATTCTTGTGGGCTTTTAACTGTGAGCATTGCAGAGTAGTTCTCTTCTGTTTGATTGGTTGTTCTTTTCTCACATAGCCAAGTTGTAGCATCAGAATGTTTATCAGCCCAGCATTTGTTTCCAGATCATTTAAGACGTGTCAAATAACACAACTCTTTACATCAATGTTAATCTTAGTACTGTGTGAACATGAACTATTTATGGCCAACAATTGTTCTCTATTTTTAAGGACTTAAAAATTTTTTAAAAATACAATCTCCTCAAAAGCTCTTTGAAAATATTAAATAAGAATGTAGGCAGGATCATCCTTTAATTGCCTTTGAATTACATTAGTTTTCATCAGTATGTCATGTATTTACTAGTTTTTGTCATTCCCATGGGGCAGTATTTTGTAATTAAAGAGTTTTCATTATTTGATTAAACCTTTTTTATTATTTCTCATTGGTCCTGTTTCTTTCTGTCTAAAGGTGATGGTGTTTGTTCATGCTAGAAATGCTACAGTACGAACTGCTATGGCTCTTCGCGAAAAAGCAAAAAACAATGGTCATATTTGTCACTTCTTGTCACCCCAAGGGTCAGAATATGGGCAAGCTGAAAAACAGGTAAGTGAATAATTTACACTGGTAGTCTTTTCAGTCTTGGAATTGATGGTTTTTTACAAAACAGTCCCAGCATGGGAATAGATGCAGCATTTTTGAGCTTCTGGGAAGATTTTGCTTTGAAAAGCCATATGAGGTTGCTGAATTGAGTAGGGGAGCAGCCGTAATAGTAAAGGAAGAGCAAAGTCTTGTTATTTTCAGTTTGTTAAGATAAAACTTATAATTGTGTTTCATGCAGCTTGCACTACTTGACAGTAACTTTCATGTTTGCAGCTAAGGAAGTCTCTAAACCACCAGTTTCAAGGAATATGCCATTATATCTGCTGAAAGAACATTTCCATAACAATTCTTAATTCTGTGCTGTGTGTGGCATTTATATTTGGTGATATCAACTGAAGTCCAAAGATTAGATTTAGCAGTGTCTTTTTAAGATCCCATGAAAAATAAGGTTCTTTCTCTTTCCACAATTGATTTCTCCCCATGAACAAAGAGAAGATACTTACTGTAAAAGTTTTAATACATACGGGGATGCTTTCTTGCACTGGCAAATATATCTATAAACTCTTCCGTATTTTGGACCTGTGAATTACAATCTTCTGAGGGTTTTAGGTTCTTGTGTCTGTTGTTAGTTATAATAAATATGTTACTTTATTATAAACCTCTGAAGAGAATGTGAAAAGATTCATTCAGTCTTAGTAATTATGAATGGAGCATAGATGTTACAGTTGGCAGAATCAGATTTCTGAAACATGGAGAAATCAGGGTAAATTATGTTCTTTTTGGCAAGATGCTTCTGAGAGCTATAATAAATATTTTAAAATTATGCTCTTATAAGTTGATGTCATTATGTTTCATAACATAGCATATTTAAAAGCCCCTCTTTTTCTAGTAGATCCTAGTATCAGCTGTATTATAAAAATAACATCAAACTTGAACTTGAAGACCCCATGTTTCTACTATAGCACTAATTATTGCTGAACCTTTTTTCATTAGATTTCTTAGAAAAAAAACCTGAAACTCTTCATTTATTAAAAATAATGTTAGTTTTTTAATGGTAATACAAGAAAAAAAAAAGCTATTGAAAACTAAATAAGTACTAAATAGTACTTATTAGTAGAAATAATAGAATATTAGAATAATAGAATATTAGAATAATAGAATTAGTAGCAAACTAAATAGTACTAAATAAGTACTATACCAGTACTTATTTAGATAGTCAAAAATTATTGCCAAAGAAATTAAGAAAAATTTTATGCTCATTTCAGCAGTGCATATTTTGTGAGATATCTGTCAAAGTATTCATCCAACTCACTGTGTATGTCAGTGAAAACAGCTCCTGTATCTTTAGTTTTACTTTTCATTAATTAATGAAATTAGATTAAATTAATTAGAAAGCATATTCCTGTGTCAATGGAAACCACAAAAGAGAGGAAAGTTCTAAACCTGTTTGGAATATGTGTGATATGAATGTGGTTTGATGTGCTGTCATGTTTGTTACTTGTGGAAATAGCAGTAGATTTCATCTCTGGGGCAGTGCATCGAAGGCACCGTACTGGAAAGCACAGACAGGGAAGTGGAGGAGAGGGAGTTGTGTTCTCTTTCAGGTTGATCTTTGACTGTGAAGAGCCCCACAGTGAAACTGGACATGTGCAGCTCGTGTCTGCTTCAAGGTGGGAGCAGGAAGGAAGGGACAGAGAGATTCTGGTTGAGATCTGTGGTGGACTCTCTGTCCAGGCAGATGTAGTGGTTGTGACTTACTCTAGTGGATGCTGGCAGAAGTCTCCCCACTTCATTTTCAACCATTATCTGGGATAGTGGCATTATTCAGGCCACCCATGAGGTTCATAAGCTATGCTTAGGGACTGCTTTTGCTTCCAACCAGGCCCCTACTTTGCTGCTCAAGAATTGGTGACAGCCATTTCCATGAATGGCAAATTTCATTGTAATGATTGAGTTCAGTATTCAGAGGAAGGTTGTGATGGTAAACAGTGAGACTTAGGACTTTGGGAGAGCAGTGTTTGGCTTATTTAGAGAATTACACAGTAGAATCATCTGGGAAGCTGCCATGAATCAGACAAATCTCTCTGCTTTTACACTGAAGAAATGGCTTGAATAGAGAGGCTGAAAACATCACTGAAAACAGTGATGACTTAGCATCATGATTCAGGAAGTGAGGAAGAAACTGGGAAAGAGAGAGGTAAATGAAAGTGAGTACTTAAATTGTAAGCTTTACATGCTATTCATAAAAAAATGCAAATAAAATATTGTCACTATATAGGTTCATGTGAAATGTACTTGTTATTCTAAGCAAACTCCCAAGAGAATTTGAATTCTTGTGTGGGAATACCACTCTTTTAATATGAAAATGTAAGCATCATCCCTTTTTCAGGAAAAGCTGTAGACAAGATCAGTACTAATGGTACACACTTCCAAGTGTTCTTAAAGAGAAACTTGAGGCATGAAAATGTAATGTGCAAAGTTATGGAATCTTTCCCAACAGAATTTTAAAAATTCTTATAAATCAGTACCTAGGAAGAGTGTGGAAGATGAGGCAAAATGCACTTACAAATCAGGCTGGTGATGATTGTCTGGAAAAGCAAGAACAAGTGTGACTGTCCATAACAGAACAAATTTATAACCAGATAAGAAGGAAAAGGTGTGAAGACCAGAGTGTTCTGGTTGCAGCCAAGATTGGGTTAATTTTTTCATTAGCCAAGAGGGGGACCTGGAGATTATTCTATACCAACCCACATCATTGCTGGGGTCTGGGAGCAGGGGGAAGGGAGTGTCCTCTGGGCAGAAGGGGCTCCTTCTGGTCATGTAGGTGCAGCAGAGCAGTCTGGTGACACCAGCTCCAGCAGTCACACGTGAATTGTTCCCCTCTTTCTTGTGCCCTGTGTCATTAGTGCTGTTCCTATTACTGTTTGTTTTCTTCCCTTACTGCTGTTTCCAGTAAATTGTTCTTATCTTCACCTTTTTGCCTCCAATCCTCCTTTCCAGCTGCAAGGGGAGGCTGTGGGAGAGGGAGAAGCAGGCAAGCAGTGCATGGTTTGGAGACTCTCAGTGGGGAGCAGTAAACTGGGGAGTATCATCCCTAAACCACAGCATATAGCAATGAATGAGTGGGAATTGTGGTCTCAAGCACGGATCACATAACCTTCTTGTGTCTGTCTTGAATCTTGCAATGGCTGTGAAGAGACAGAACTTTAAATTCTTCCAGTGATCAGTATATGTCATATGCACATATTACATGAGTGTAAATTTGGATTATTTTACTTCTTGTGCATGTAAGTGTGATCTAGATATTGGGGAAAAATACTATTTTTTATTACTGTTGTTAGTATTTTACACAGATTAGATACTGCAGTGTACTTAAGGTTTCCTTCACTGTCACATATAAATAAATCAGTAATGGGAATACTAAAAGCAGAGTGAAGGCCTAGTCATACTGAAATCAGTAGCAAAACACCCCCAGTAACTTTTCCCAACATACTTCCATTTGTCCTCTTTCAGGATCCATTCAACAAACAAAGCTAAATTATATTCATTTCATTTACAATAAAAATTAATTACTTTGTTGATTCTGGCTCTGTTACCTAATAACTATTGTCTACAAAAGGAGTTTTCAAGATATTGAGGGAATTTGTGGTTTTATGTTCTCTGTTCATCAGAAACTTGCTGTTTAAACTAATGTGAATATACTGTATTGAAATAATTATGTCACAGTATGTATCTTTGAGGCATATTTTTATTTATACACAGTTAGCACAATAAAGATACTAATCAAATAAGATATATAGTCTGCCAAAGCAGAACTGTGCATAAACAGCCATCAATTATCATAAAATGAGTAATATGCCAGCAACATTTCTCTGAGCAATTAAGGCTCTTACATATGAAGACTTATGAGTTCACCAAAGATTTCAGTGATTAGAGCATGTGGTGGGTTGTTATTAAAACTATTACTGTTCAATCTAAATTTTATTTTTCTTTCTTAGCAGTAAATATTTCCAACAGAAGTGGCTATATTAAGAGCAGTAATGTATGTGCATCTTACCAAAGGGTTTTACCATCATGTATTTTGTCAAGGGAACTTTCAGTGCCAGTATTTTTAAAGATTTCAAAGTGTAACAGATAAAGAAAGACACAAGGCACAGTGAAGTCAAGTTGGATATGAAGAAGTTAGTTATTTTTCTTAACTTTCTGCTTTCTTTCCAATAACCCATCCTGGAATTAGACACCAGAGCCTGGAATAGCAGTGCCTGAATCAACTACAATGCTGCATTCAGGTATCCTGAAAGTCCAGAAGTTTTCTCTTTCAATGGTAATTCTAATGCTGGAGAGGTTTACTGGCTAAGGTACAAACTTTAGTACCACATAGGTGAACACACAGAGCCTACATTTACAGCCTTAAGTGATTGTCATCAGGAATTGCATCTGTACAGTTTTCTACCATTACAACTGTTAGGAAAAAAAAAAGAAAATGTTATTGCAGACAACTGTTGTTCTAAACAGAACAAGTCAGAGCTGTAGAAATACTGCAGGGACACACTAATGGATTCATAGTTTTTGTGTACAAGAAGGACCAGCTGTTGTGAAATGTTTATAATGTGATGTAGGGAATTGAGCAAGGCACAAAATTCTGTTTGAGCACTAGTAACAATTTCTAAAATGTTTATAGCCTTGACATGTGCAATTCTTCATGTCTGAATTGGCCTGCCTAGTGCTCTAGACCCAGGATCTTATGCTAGTTCTCTTCATTGACTTAAATTTTTTTGCCTGAGAAAGTTTTTATTAATTGAAATAGCAAATTATTGTTGTTAGAGGTAGATCAAGCTACTCAGAAAGTCTTTCAGTGGCAAAGTTAGAGGGGCCAAGAGATTATACTGGGCAGAGCATTCACACTCCTCTTCCTTAGGCATTGCTGTTCAAAGCAGCTATTGCTCTAGACAGACTGTATGTCTGACCTGGTACCTGGTGTAAGCATTTCTTACCCCTCACACCATAAATCAGATACATTTTATGCAATAAGTTGAGTATTAACACAATAAAACACAACTATTAAGAGCTTTTCTAGGTTCTTTTGACCTGGTTTCTTTGTTCCTGAAACCTCCAAGATGATCTGTAGGTGGGCCAAGGGGTGGTGTGGAACGATCTGTCCTTGAAAGCACTTACCATTCCTTCAGAATGTTTCTATTTCCAAACTGTACCTTTAATCACCATGTTCATATTTTAAATTTTTGATCACTGGTACAAATATTAAATATCCATAGGTCAAATTGGATCTCTGAAGACATTGACATTCTGTCATGTGAAAGTTCCTATATATAATTAATTTCTTCAGTCATCATTGGCTGATTTTAATCTCTTTAATAGATGAAATTAATTTTATATAGTACTTAATTCCCAATGCTGCATCATATAAATGAAATTTCTGACAGAAGTTTAACTGTATTATATCACTGCTGTGTGATGCAGAGTGATTAATCTAAGCTTCATAATGATAATATCATGTTTGTCTGACAAGAGATATCTTGCATAAATGGATGTTTATTGGCACGGTTCCCACATTTAGCAGACTACAGGCCATTCGGTCTTGCCATTTCATTTGACATGAAATTTAGCAATACCTGGCAGAGAATAATCTTGATAATGTAATACAGTCCTTGTTTTGTATTCTATATGTAGTTTTTGCTGTAATGGATAAATAACATACTTAAAATCATCTGAAATCCAGTATATGACTTACAAGAATAAGTAATACTCAAACAGTCCTAGTCTAGACATAGCAAATGGAAGTAAAGGCTACTTCACAGGATGAACTGAAAAAATAGAATAGTTAAAAGCGTTGTATTCTTTACTGGCCTTAAAAATCCAAAAGCAATTACTAATCCTCTTAATTATCTGTCAAACATTTTTAAACTATTAGAAATTAATTTTTAGAGAGTATTCATCAAATATTTAATGTGTAATCATTTGCCTGACATTTAATTATTTCAGAGCAATCCTAATTTTATTTTTGTTTTACTAATAACATATCTAATATTTGATATGCCATTAAAAAAACTATAAAAATAAAATGAGGATATGTATTCAAATACATTAGGCTATAATAAATGTCAAATATATATTGAAGTTTCCTATTTGTTTTATAATTACTATATTTTTTTATTTGTGAAAAATATTTGCTAATTGTCTCTCAGAGAAGGAAGTGAAACACTCTGTATTTCTTTCATGGGATATTTTATTCTGTAGTCCTGCTTGAAGGTCAGAGACAAAATTTACAATAAGATGTGATCCTAAAAATTCAGGTGTTAAAGAAAAATGTGTTCTGTACACAACCATTCCACTGTTTTAATGAATCCTGAGCTGTGGAATTTAGCATTGTTATTCAGATGGACACTTCGATTTTGGGGCAGCTTTTTTACAGAGGGATATATTGTGAGCAATAGAAAAATATTGCCTTAAGTTTTTTTAGCAGTATTCCTAGATATTAAAGTTAAGTGTTAGCTGTTGTATACTGAAATAAAAAGTTGACAGAAACAATAAATTTCTTTTTGGTTTTGCTTTTCCTGACCTTTAAAAATGAAAACCGCTTGAAGTTTGATGTATATTTTTGTTATTATAATAGTTACTTTTTTATGTGTCATTCTAGAAATTGTATTTGCACAGCTTTAGGTTTGTAGTTCTATTTTCAGCCTGATGCTCTGTGTAGTCCTGTGTATTGTTTACAGCCTGCTGGAATTTTCTGGTGTTCTTATTGTGAATCAGAAGGTATAAACTATATGGTATGGACTGAATTCTGTTATCAGCTGTATTTCTGAAAACCAGTCTCTTATCCAAGGATTTCAGACTTCTTGTCTCTCAGACTCTGATAGTACAGCACTGATGTAACAAGTAACAGTCTTCTGCTATCCTGTGAAAAAATAAAATGGACTTTTCCCCCCACTAATAATCTATGGGCTTGATTGTATATTCTGTTTTATCTATCATGAGTGTCAGCTTGATATGCAACAATGCTTGGTTTCATCCTGTTTATTACTGGAAAGCCACCTCATGAATATTTGTTCTACTTCCAGAAGCTGCACCGCATTAGTAATGGATCTCCTGCAAGAAAAATGGGTTAGCAAACCTTTTTCTAGAATGATCTCTGAGGTTGCAAATACAGCTGACAGGGCTGCTGATGTTTTTCTTCAAGGAACTACTGAAAGAGGTTTTATGCTTTTGTACAGAGCTTCTCAGCTATTTCAGAGTTATTCAGGTTAAAATCAGTAATGGATTTAACCAGTGTAAATATAAGATTTAATGCCTTTTCTTACTAATCCTCCATGGAAATGCTCTGATAAACTCTGGGATAATGTGTTGCCTATAGCATCCCCTTTCATTGTTGACAAAATTCCTATTAAATACTAAATGTGCTTAGTAAGATCATTTGAAACTGTTGTCATATTTATAACATGATTAAACATCTCTCCTTAAATGAAGTCTACTGCAGTCTTCTGCAAGGTAGTGCAGTCTTTGCATTCAGTAAATTCAGACCTTAAGGAAAATAAATTTGTTTAAATGTTTTATTAGTGCTTCAAAATATAGAAACTGAAATTCAAAGTTATACTGTTTAAAAGAATGTCTTTAATAGGTAATTCTCTTTAAATCTAAGGCTTCTTTTAAAATATACTGAAACTTCTTTCTCTGTGGGATATGGGAAGAATATTAGGCTAATAGAGGTTCCTTGATGTCAGGCTATGACACTGCTTGCTGTAATTTGTAGTTCTAACAAGTTATTTGGTTGGTGCTGCAGTTACAGGGGTTTGCACAGTCAGTAGCAGCATATGTGTATTTTTTAAAATCAGCATAAATGTTAATATTACTGTAAAACTAACTGATTTAAATAAGTGAATGTATTAAAGGTGTAGTACATTTTCCTATTTTCCTATGCATTCTTAGCTATTTCTTATTTTTTGCAAAAGCAATTGTGATCTCTTTGTCTTTCCTGAAGTCTTGACTGTGAAAATCTCCTTCAGGTAGTTATTAGGATGCTTTAGCATGTAATCCAGATCAAAAAGTTTGCTATATCTTTTCCCAGTAGTTATTAATCAACAGCTTCCCTGGATAAGAGGATTTAAACTTGAAATCTCATTGATTGTATCAAGTATATTTGGATTTGAATAGCTGTGCTAATCATAAAGAAACAAATTATCAACTTCTGAGACATTTGGGAGGGAAAAGCAAAACCAAAACTAGTATGATTGTTTTAATTTTGACAAGTTTGGAGACCAGGACTGCATTCTTTGTACTTCAGTAGAACAGCCTATTACCCGCTTTTCATTTTTGCCAGCACTTGTTTTCACCATGTGTAATTAGGTCAGGTGTATATTAAAAATATGTGAGGTATCTTGAATGGATAAAGCTCCCTTTTCTTCATTTTGTTCTGTCATTTAACAGGCTAAAAGGCAAGCAATACCTGGTTAGTGGTGAGCACTCCAGCAAGAAGAAATTATAAATAGAGCATAAGTGCTCTCTGCCCTTGCCCCTTTCAGCCCAAAGAGCTTGGTTGCTTCAGCCAGTTTTCATCTGCTTTCAATCCCCAGACCCCTAGGTCTTGCTTGCTTTTCCAAAACGTGCTAGTTAGTTCTAGTTTGCAGTGTGTTACCTTATGCAATATGTTCACAGTAAGACTGTAGACAATTTTCAGGCACCTTTTCTGCATAAGATGCACTAAACCATACTGACAAATGATTCTGATCACCTCCAGTTTTAGTACCTTTGTATGGAAATCATATGCTGACTAAAAAATAGTGTTTAAAGAGATCCTATCTACTTAGAAATTCATTTGTCAGGAAATAGTGTAGCTACAGTAATTATTAGCAATGAAGAGTAATAATTGAAAGTTAATAACAATTGGAAGGGTTTCTGTATTGCACGCTGGCAGTCAATGCTGCTTGTTGATCAGTTGTACTTTGTATTTCATGGTGATTATATTGTTCTCCAACAGGCTTGATGCTGTTCAGTGATTGACATTCTTTTAGAAAACATGTTTGATTTCTTCTACAGTAAATAACAAAAGTAAACTTTGCAAGGTTTGGTGAATTGTATTTTGTTTTATTTTTTTTTTCTAGCAATCACACTTGACTTTAAAAAGTTCATCACAAAGTACTATTCTTCAGGGTTATAAATGAAGGATGCAGTGTCTTGGTTTTTTTAAGTGGTTGGAGATTGCTTTAAAGATTCAGGCCATCAGAGAACACCCTTTGTAGTTGTCTTTACTGAAATAAAATTCAGAACAAAACCTGTAGTTCACAGCTATTCTGTAGAATAAATACATGTTCTTTCTTCTAGAATTGCTTGATGTTTTTCCTTCAGAGTATCACTGTTAACTGACTCTGTGCCCTTTGCTCCCTGAGGATTCATGTAATTTTTTTTAAATTGTAAAACAATGAAGGTATAGGATATTTTGAATTGTTATTTTTTTAAAAATTTGAGGGTCTGACCCATTATAATTGAAAAATACATTTTCATAAACACCCAAGATGGCAGAAAACATCACTACAATATTGGAAACTGTCTCACACTGTCTCTTTAAAAACATGGTTAGAATCAGTGCAAGTAAATAGATTCACCAGAGTACATTTAGATGCTTGATTCAGGTTTTCATGTAAAAACCATGATTTTATTAACAAGTGGAAAAAAAAATTGGATTTCATGTCATATTCTTGATTTCATTTTTTTCAAAATAATAAAGCTTTTCAAATATTAGTTTCATTATGGTTTGATGGAATTGTTTAGGTATGTATGTTGACTATTTCAGTTGTCATTCACTTTCTACTTCCAACTCCTCCAAATACCATTGTGTAGGCAAATTTCATCAGGCTTTATAACTATTCCTTTAGTTTATTTGCACAAGATATAGAGTTGTTCAGAACTGGACAGAAGTGTTTTTGCATTGAAGCTTGCAATGGCATCTAATAAAGATGAACTGGGAAATAATGAGTAGAATGGCACACACTTTCAAGACTTTTAAATGAAAGAGTAATTAGAACAAAACATAAAGAGGAAGTGATTTCAATTGGATCCACATTCCAGTAATTCCACATACTGAGAGCCAGAGGTGCTTTGGAGAAAACAAAATAAGTTAAAAAGTAATTAAGCATACTTCTGAAAAGTTGTGGAGATTTATTTTTAGAGAACTGCCAAATATTTATTGCCATACATTTCTTTCTGCAGTCTAAGTTTGATTACATGTATACGCAGTCTCTGGTTTTTAGCATATCTGTTATATTTTTATGGAAGCCTTGGTATCTGCAAGATTAGTTGTATCTTCTTTTATCTTGGTTGTTTTAAATTCATCTTAAGATCCTTTGAACTGGAATTTCAAAAGTCAGACAAGAATCAGAAGAAACCCTGCTTGTTGGGAATCATTGTCTTGTAGAAAAGCATTTTGTTGTATAAAGCCACAAACTGCTACTCTTTAGAATGTACAGATACCACTGCATGTCACCTTTATCAAAGTAAAGTTAGAATTTTGCCTAAATTTGCCAAATCTCTTTTGAACAACTCAATTATTTCAGAAACTTTTTTATTGTTGCATCAAAACAAAGAGAAACTGATTATAGAGTGTTTCCCAAAAAACATAAAAATCTGAAAACCAGTATTTTTTCCCACAACTGAGATTTTTTGAATGAACATCATACAAATATGTATTTGGATAAATCTTACTAAATGTACCATGTTGTAATTTTTGGCTTCTTTGAGTAAAAAACTAGAACTAGAAATTATGTATTATGCTAATGGGAACTAGAGTAACAGCATCATGTTTTTGACAAGTGTAGAGTATACACAAGCTGGGTATGAACTATATTGAAACTGGTAGTTAACAAAATTAAGCTTACTGTGTATTGTGAAATGAAAATAAAATTGCTAAAAATATGGAAGGCAGATTTGGAAGTATAGAGTTTGTGAGAAGATGCTGGAAGGGTGCAGATAGGCAGGCATCAGTATTAGGGGACTTGTGAATTTCAGTGCTGAACTATGAATTCTTAAACAAATTAATGTTCCCCATTCCACCTATCAGACCTTCATCTCTGGACAATACCAGTGCAAGTAGATAAAGAAATAATTTTAGCCAGGAAAGCAAAAAAATGAAAAATTTTTAAATTTTTAGTACTTGAGAAACATTAGAATATTGAAACATGTTTGAAGCATTACTGAAAAGAGTTACTTACATGTAAGTTTTGCTGTATTGTGATGGTTTGCCACCTTGGGAAGAAGAAAACTATGGAAGGGATTTCAAAATTTTTTGTACAACTCATCTGGTGAGTCTTTTCAGTGACAGAAGGCAGAAACTGTGAAAATATGAGTCACATATGAAAATATGTGTCACAGTGAAAATATGAGACTATGTCCACATAGTCCAGCCAGAAAATTCCTTAAATATGGGGAGGCTTTGATGAAGCTTAGAAAGGGGTTCTAAAAAAAAAAAATAGTAAATTGTCCATGTTTTCCAGTCAATACAACAGGACTAAAACCAAAATAAAGTTTTCAGAGCTAAAACTAAGGGGAAAAATATATATATACTTTTCCCTAACAATCAAAAAATATCTTCAGACAAGAAAACAAAATACTTGTTACCTGTGGAAAGATGTTATGTGTACATCTGCTGATTGCCTGGACTCAGCAAGAGCTGAAATAATCCACCCTGCACAGCAGCAAAATCCTTGTGACCAGAAGAGCTTGCAGCATCCTGGTTCTTTGAGGGTGATGTTTGCTGCTTGCTGCTCAGTTTTCACTTATAGTAGAGGTTTTTTTCCAACTAAGGAAATGTAAAATCTTATCTCTTTGAATAAAGATCTTGCCAGCATTTTTAAGATGCCTTCTTGATCTCTGCTAACTACTCTGAGGATCTGTCCTTTTCTGTTGGGGATGGTGTATGATCTATGAGTGCTAACACTATGAGATGAAACTTGAATTTGCTGTCATTATTGCTGTGTTTGAGGTTATGACCTCTGGTTAGTAATTAGTGTGCTCAGGATTCCTCTCTGTCTTTTTTTCTTTTTCTAAGACAAAAACTGTTACTTGCATGTTTGGAAGTTCTGAAATATTGAGAACTGTTGACAAAATGCTAAAAACCTAGTACTGGAGGGCAAACCCTGAGGTTCTTGAATTTGGAGTATCAAAAGCATTGCAAAAGCCTTCCAAAATTCTTTGAAATAATAATAATAATAGCTGGGGAATCAAAGGCCATTGCATCAAGGATAAAAAATGCTGCACATTTTCTTTCTGTGAGGATACCTCTGGCTTTGATATGCATGAATTTTGTAATCAAATGTAGAATTCTAGGGCAAAGTCTTTGATTCTAGTGATCACTTTTTCCAAGTATTGTGCTCTGTATGTTTATCAAGGACAACATTCAGAAATCTGAAGTGTTTGAAACTTAATATTGTATTTCCCTGCTTTCATTTAAACTGTGGTATTGCTGAATAATGGAGCAGAGCCCTAGCTGGTTTACAGTTGAAGGATCTCATTGGAAAACATACTAAAACTAATGGAAAATAGACTGTTGGCTTTGGAGTAAGCCCTGAGGACACAACTTAATACAGCACAAAATAGTGTTTCATAGAGAAAACACAGCACAGTGTTTAGCTTTTTGCAGGTGTGGATATTCTGCAAGCTTCTGGAACTGAAAGCTATTAGAAAATGCAAATGTGTCCCAGTGATTCAAGGATTTAAAACACTTATATAGATACACCAGTATATAGATACACCAGTATGGCTTATAATTCTTTTAATGATCCCTTACACTCAGAAATTACTTTCTGGGCTCTTGTTCAATTGTTATGGCTTAGTTAAAAAGTGTTTTTACTGCCTTGTAACATTGAAAACATACCCAGTTTCTTCCTCCATTGGCCTGTAGTTACAAAACAGCTGTAAGAGTTATTTTCAGATATTCCCTTAGATTTTGTTCTTCTGAAGGGGCATATTGCTTGAACTAACTACTAAGACCTCTTGTCTAAGGGAAATATCCAAGGTGATTGTCCTAAGAGACTCCTGTACTTTTTAGAGTGCTGTACAGGTCTACAATTCTTTGATTCTGCATCACATATTTATTGAGTACTGTCAGATTTACTGAGTTGGCAGTCATAGCCCTATTTATTAATTTTTCCTACCTGTTCCAGTTTCTTTAAATTTCAGATTTCCACACTTGTGAAGAAAACAGATATTGAATGAAAACAGATATTTTCATAACTAAAATAATTAAAGGGTGAAAGATAGCCAGAAATACCCAAGACTATTAATAAGCATGTAAAAGGATAAGTGATAAAGTGATATTTAACAACCTAAATAATATAGCTAGAGCATTTCAGAAAAAACCCAAGCTCTATAAGATGCTGTCCATGCACAAATTCATGTTCTAGGTAGAGGCTTCATAGTTTTAGTCATGAAATAGAACTAGTATTAGTAAATAGTTGAGAACTAATTTAATCAAAAGAAGTATATAAGGTTATTTCAGTTATGTATATATGAATTTCAACTGTAACAAAGGCTTTGGTTTGGGGAAAAATAAGAGACTACAGGAAAATTTTGCTGTTAAGGATTGAGCCTAGAAACCTCTTAGCTGGAATTTAAAATATTTTCAAAGTATTTTCCTAGAGTGGAAATAAATGTGTCCTGGAATAAGGGAGGTGAAACACATCAGTTACAATTTTAAGAAAACAAAGCGAATGGAGATTTTTCTTTCATTTTTCGAGTCATAGTTTTCAATCCTGAGTATTGAGAGCCACCTTGTGGCAGTGCCTTTTAATGCACATAAACGGCGCTGATTTGATGGTCGGCAAAGGCCCTTGATCCTTGTTTCACTTCTCTGAGCATTTTGATCACTGAGAATTAAAATGCGTTCGACTTCCAGGCATCTGCCTGAGGTGCTGCACTCTTCTTGACTCGAAAGACGGATTCTTAACATTTGTATGAAATTCCTAAGATAATTTTTTTCTTATTCCCCTTCTTTAGTCTTTCCTTTTTCTCTTCTTGCATCCATTAATAGATGGTATTATAAACGCCGGACAGATAAGGTACAAGTGAAATAATTATAATGTGTAATTTACTTGCATAGTACATACACATATTTCTGTATAGTAATGTAATACAGGCTCCATTCACTTTTTCTTAAAAGATGTAAAAATTCTTGACCAATGCATATTTTAGGAAGCTTAAAAAATTGACAGTTTTAAGCATTTATTTGTCTATGTCTTTTAGTCATTGTTTTGATTACCAGAATAACACTTAATAGCGAATAGGAAAAGTCAATATTTCTATCTTTCAAATTTGTATTTCCCCTTATAAAAGATTTGTATGAAATTAGCTTCTGGCATCAGAACAGGGATTAGATGGAGAAAATGCATGAGGATTAATTGATTACACTTGAACACAAATTTTTCAAAGGGTTCTATGAGTTTCTGTCTATTTTTGAGGGAAAAATATCAGCTTTTTTGTGACTGTAAAGGGGCTGATGTAAATATGGGACTTCATGAGTTAAAGCCATAATATAGATTTCCTTGAGTTCAGTTTTCTGTTCTATAAAGTATATACTGTGTGTAATGGTAGAGGTTGAAAGAGGGCCAATACTCTGCAAAGCATTTTCTTTTGGGATTTTGAGGGGGTAGGAGTGAAATTCCTCATAAAACTTTTATTTATTTCTGGTATTAATGGAAATCCCTCTTCCTCCATGACTGAATTTGTACTCAGGAATCTCAGACAACTTTGGGATTTCACAGTCAACTCATTTTATCAAATACAAAATAGTCTGGAATTTTGCTCTCAAACTTAAAAATTAAACCAATAACTGTAGAAAATTGGACAGATAAGAAAAAAAAATCACTTAACACCTCTTATCCTTTTTCTTCTTAGGGAAAAATTGAGATTAAGTAGGCATTTAATACTGACCACAGTTTGGGAACATTTTGGTTGGAGTATGTTCTTATCAGCTGTGTCACATGGAGAAGAACTGGGTTTTGTCATACTTTCAAGTAGCACTATGACCTGTACTGAGTCTGGTGATGCCAGACTGAATTTGTGCATCTGATTGTCCATCACAAAGGAAGAGCTATAGGAATGTAATTTTGGGGTTGCATAATTACATTTGGGGGATCTAACAAGTCTGAAGTGAGTTTGTGGTAAATAATGTCCCCTGATTAAGTTGCCATTGTCATCCATAGAAAGGATGTAAAGTTTCCATTCCTACATTTACTATGATGTTCCTTAGTTCTGTTATGTTCAGCATTTAAAACATAGGATCATCTGATTAATTTTAATGTATGAGTATTAGAATAAGCAGAGATTAGTGTGAAGGCAGATAATTTAAGTTCCAATTTACTTGGAATATTGAGTGGTAATTAAGAGCTATTAGTGATATGTGCCATCTGGGAGAGTTGGGAAAATGCCACCTGAGTCAGTTACAATAGAAATTTGTTGCAATGGAAAGTTATTTGAACGTCTAATTTATCTTTTATTCTTTCCAGGATAATTCTTGCTCATTAGTCTAAATTTGAAACATGGGGTGCTTTTCCAGCTGAAATTATAGCACAGGAGTTTTAGGAGACTGCACATAGTAACTACAAATGTGTGATGTGTCTGAGCTGCTGTTGCAGTTGGGGAAGTTCAGTGTGCTTCAGGCAGTGGAGCCTGAGTTCATGCACAGCAGACATGGCAGAGAGCAGCAGCCCTGCACAGGCTCTGCTGCCTGACTCCCACTGGCTGTGAGGGTGCTCAGACTCCTCCTGCAGATGCACAGATCTCTGTGTTGAGATCGCAGAGTTGTAATCTCAAACTGAACCCTGCCATACCAAGCTGATGTCAAGTGGCCTGGCTCAAAGGGTCACTCAGTTGCTCAGCTTTTACTTAGAGATTTCTCTGCACCAGACAGCATTAGCCAGCCCTCTTAGCTTCCATACTAGCAGCCTGCAAATTAAACTATGATGAAACTAACTTCTTATCTTAAATGATGCCTTCTCAAAGAAGAAATAGAGTAGGGAGTATGTTCTAAGTTGATCTCATGAATGAAAAGGCTATGCCAAGAATTACAAGTCATCAGTTTATTTCTACAGGTACTAGCAGAAAGACTGTCTGATAATATTATAGAAAACAGGCTCAGTAGGTTTCCCTCTAGCAAGTGGTCACTGGGGTTAGCAGAGATACAATCAGTGTTACAGGTCAGTGTGGCCCCTCTCTTTCCATTCTGTGTGAAATTTCTTTGACAACAGAATTGGTAATTCTATATTTGGCACTCAAAAATCAATTTCAAAACATAGCTGATATGCAAACATAAAATGAACAGAAGGAGATACCTTTGTTGAATAACTTCTGACATTTAGACTGGAATTCACAAAGTAAAATATTCTTAGATATGTAAACCAGTTCCTAAAGATAAGTGATGATATCCAGCCTTGCTTTGCAGCATGAGTATGAGCCAGCAGTGTGCCCAGGTGGCCAAGAAGGCATCCTGGCCTGTGTCAGCAGTAGTGTGGCCAGCAGGACCAGGGCACTGATGGCTCCCCTCTACTCAGCACTGGGGAGGCCACACCTCAGATCCCTTGTTCAGTTTTGGGCCTCTCATTCCAGGCAGGACATTGAGGGGCTGGGGCAAGTCCAGAGAAGGGCAACAGAGCTGGTGAAGGGTCTGGAGTACAGGTCCTATAAGGAGCAGCTGGGGGAGCTGGGAGTGTTCAGTCTGGAGAAATGGAGACTTGGGAGGGCACTACTGCTCTCCACAACTGCCTGAAAGGAGATTGTGGCTTGGTGAAAGTTGGCCTCTTCTCCCAGACAACCAGTGATAAGACAAAGGAAAATGGCCACGAGCTGCAAAAAAATTTCTTCACCAAAAAGGTTGTCAAGCACTGGAACAGGCTGCCCAGGGAAATGGTGGACTTACCGTCCTTGGAATTATTGAAAAAATAATTGGATGTGGCACTTCACAATGTGGTTTAGTGGGTGTGGTCATATTAGGTCAAAGGTTAGACAATGATCTTGAAGGTCTTCTTCATCCTCTCTGACACTGTATTTTATATTATTACTTGTACATTATGTTGTTTACATTCATTTTATATACAATATAGCTTATTTTATGTGAGCTTTCAAAGTGTAAAATGAGAAAATTAAGCGCAACTAAAAGTTTTAAAACTATGTGTCGCACTGATTCTAATTAAAAGTTTGTTCAGAGTGCAAGGTCAACGATTCTTCACTCTTTTTATTTTGATTTTAATTCATAATTCAGTATTACCATCTTGAAACCACAGAGGACTGATATCCTGATGATAACCCTGTAGTATGCATGTTTTACATAATGCCTCAAACATTATATTTGTCTTGGCACTGAACCATGGTGTGTGGTTCAGTTCTGTACAGATCAAGTGCTTGTCTTTATCTAGGAGAGCTCCTGATATGTTTTGAATGCGTTTGCAGTGATATCTATAGAAGCATTTTACGTAAGTAGTATTAGATTTCAGTCTTAAAGTAGGAAAATTAGTTTTTTTTTATGTGCCTTTACTTCAGCCTCAGTTATTTTTTTCTATTTAAAACAATAAAATGATACTCTGTTCTAAAATGTTATTACTTCAAGTGATAAATTATTTGGGCTAATATATGTACTAATAAATATGTACACAACGCTTCTTTAAGGCAAGGGTTGGCATTGTCTGCTATTTGCCTTATAGGGATTAGAGGTTTCCCCACCACAAATACAAAATGCTCCTGCCCTTGGTTGGGGGAGCAGGGCTGCAAACCTGACCAGAGCAAAGCACCCTGCCAGCTCCACAAATGGCCAATTGCTTTGAGTCACTAGCCTTTCACATTTCAGTCTCTCACAGGCTGCTCCTAAAAGAAGGTAGAGTTGTGAAATGAAAAGCTCTTTCAAGAAGACTAAATGCATGAAGAATGTAATGATTTTAACAGATATGACTACTAATTTTACAGAAGAATGTTAATATAATTAAAATATTAAAGAAAATGAAGCTCGTAGTGTGGCATCTGACACTCTTGAACAGTCATTAGCACTAATGTATGCAAGATAAGTAAACAGAGTGTGAAAAATGGAAATTAATGAGGGTTGGAGAGGGACTGTGCAAGCAATCAGCACAGCAGCTCTCCTCTCACCTGTTTTGTGCTGCTATGTACTGTGTTAAGCGAGAAAGTAACAATCTCCTTACCTCTTCCCATACCAGATAATTTGGTCTCTATGGTGTGTTTGATATGTGAGATATTTTCTTATATTTCCCCGGAGTTTTACCTGCTATATAAGACAATTAAAGTTAGCTTGATGAAGAAACTGTATATCCTGCTTTAAAATAACAGTAAATAAATTACAATAGCTTAACAATTGCAAGCTCCTCAGTTTTGCAGAGGGTTTCTAATCTTGTTTATAAACCCCAAGGCAGATGGATAAGTTAAGATCAATGCAGTATTTTTTTTCTCCCCAAATCTCTGTAAATATGTTATAAAAATTACTTGAACAAGAAAATGAAGTATTCCTTTGCTCAAAATATCAGCCTTGGGTGGGAGGTATATGTGCTAGGTTATGTAAATGCTTAAAGAACTGTAGATGTAGAAAACAGTCTTTCAAAGCCATATTTAATTTTACATAAATATGTTCGTCTCTGTGGTTTCTAAACTTTACAAAGCAATTATCTTGCAGGCTTCATGAACTATCAAATAAAATGTTAGTAGGTAACATAAAATACTGGTACTATAATGGCTGAATTTGAGGGGAGGGTTTTTTTAAGAGAGGAGAGTAAAAAAAGCTGATTTTTTTCAGTAGAGTTTGAAACTATAAGGGATCTTGTAACTTAGCAGAGGTCTGTGGGAAAATACCCTACATTTGAACAGGATCTGGGGGTAAAATTAAGCTGTTTGGAGGTGACTGAACAATGCTCATTTGTTGCATCTGCTGGTTTCCTCTGGCAGCAAGCCTAATAGCTGCCTCAATTTAGCTGACAAACTGACTCCAAATTCCCAAGTCTGCTGGCCATAAGAGCATAGTAATAGAAGCCTTCTTGTTCTGTCACTTATTAGGTGCTGCTTCTGCGCCCTCTCACTTGCATAAAGACTTCATTACCTTTAAAACTGATTTTGAATGATGTTCAATAGTCCACAGTCTTCACAGTTGTGCACTGAATTTGCAGAACTTGAGAATAGTCTGCAAGTAATTTGGAATGAAACTAGTGAAAAAGACAACATTGTTGTCAAAGGTGTTAGTAATAACTGGATGGCTGTGTTGAAAATCAGCATAAGCCTTACAGATGCCATTTTTAAGATGTATTTTTTTGTCCCGAGGGTGCAGTGGATAAGTTTATGAAACAGTAACACAGTGAAATAATTCTGGGAGAGATGAAGTTAGGGGAACCAGATGGAGCTAGCATTTGAGTTGGGCCAGAGCCACAAGGAATATAAAATTCATAGGAAATCAGGTTTTACTGGTCTTACCCCTTAAAAGTCTATTAGTTTCTTAATAGATTTTTTTGTTTGTTAGTTCTATATCAAATAAAGTAAGTAATTACTACTTAATATAATTAATCAGATGCTACTATATAAACATTGCAATATGAAAATACATAAACATGTGTGATCCTTCAAATCCTTTAGAGAGTTCTTAAAACTGCTTTTCTTGTGAGATTTAACATTCAGCAGCCCTGAACTACAAAAGTTATTAAGGAATCCCTGAAATTCTTCTGTGATGGCAAAGGCACAGGAGGAATAAAATGTCTTTAGTTCTGAGACTTGTTTAATATTAGCATACCAATTAAAAACAAAACAAAACCTTTAAGTGATGCTAGTTACATCATGAATTTTCTTTCTATATTACACTGGTAGCAGTGAAAAAAGCTTGGGTTTGCAGTGCTGCAGATGGTCTGATGTTCCAGTTTGTTTCTTTTTTTTTTTCTTCTTAAAATTCAAGTTACATAGTTCAAGTTAGTTAATGAGTGGCAAATATAATTGTGAAATTTTTTAGTGTAGGAATTTCTGTCACTTTTACTGACTGCCAGGTTTTTTTATTGTGCCTTCATAGTATTGTTATGCTTATCTTCCATGTTGTGTAGAACAGAAGTTAGAAAAGTGGAGAAATCAAGCCACAATGCCTAATCAAAAGACATTTAATATTTAACAATGTTCATCTCTCTAAAAATTACTTTCCTGGTTTAAAATAAGGTTCAGCTTTTCATGGTCATGCATAATGACCATGCCAGTCAAGATGTCAGTCTACAGCTATTTGAAAACCATGTAAACTCTTAATTCATACTGCACATTTCCCATTACCTATGAGAATTGTGAGGAAAATTCCATTCTTCCGGAGAATCCTCAATCTGTCACTTTGCATAGCTGTGAAGTTTAGTGGACATTTGTGGTTTAATTATGGAATGAGAAATATGCTTAATGTTCACAAAATATTTTTCTTGCAGGTTTAATAATGTCTCAGTCAGTATAGCCTTTGAGGAGCAGTTGCAGTAAAAATAGTTATGATATGTATTAAGTAAGGTGCAGCAGTATTGGAAAGAACTTTAAAAGACTTTCTGCTTTCATTGTTTCTCACTAAAAATGCATTCAGTCTTGTCATGGCTCAGCAGAGTGGCAATTTTGAGTATTACAAAGCAAAAATTGTGTTCTCAAATATAACAAATGTTTTTGTAGACACCATGCAGTATCACTTTCCTGTTGAGGCAGAAATATTGAAATCTTTGCACAGTTAAGCACAGCAACAAAAGGTTTAACTAGGTCTCCAGAGGTTGTCAGTATTCAAAGTGAAACCAGTAAAAATTCATCCTTGCATGTCATCAAACTCTCTCTCTATCAATTTCTTTCCGTGCTGTGTATCTTCCCCACCAGCTAGTTTTATAACACCATACTGAAAACTTCTGCTGTCAGCAAAACAGACCAAGATTGATGTTTTTTTCATCTGTGTACTCCAAGTGGTTATTGAATATGGCAACAGGACTTATTATCTCAAAGACTGGAGGCAAATAGATACTTTGCTGTATTTCACACGTTTCATACTTCTGTTCCCAGAATGAGAGTGGTTGAATTCTAAATTGATGAGAAAGAAAGAAAGATTTTGACTAGAATTATTTTGCATGCAATTTAAAATTGTGATGTTATATAATCAATTCAATATTAATTGATGTGCATTTTCATGTTGTTGTTAAACTGTTTTGACACTTGTCTTAATAAGAGTTGAGATTATTTAGTCACAGATTGGTGTCGCAGATTTGAGGAAGTCCAGATTTTCATCACACTGAAGTAGTACAAAAATTTCTCTATATAATTTTATTTTACTTGCTATAAACAAGAGAAATATGCTTATCATTGTAAAATATGTGAAAAATATTGTTATCTTCACTGAGAGGTAGTGCTTAAACTGGATGATTATAATGAACATTTCCTTTCTGTCTAAATCTACTGCTGGAATTGTTTGTCAATCTAAGTTCTTAAACCCTTTTATTTGAGAATTATTAATTTATTCACTTTTAAGACAGACATTGCAGTTTGGCTTGAAGTAAAATATTAGGTTACTTTGGTCCATGTTATAAAATTCTGGCTGAGGTTGAAGTAGTGTATTGTCTATACAAATAGTTCCTTTTTTTGCTTGATAGGTGGTTTTTTTAGGCAGTAAGTGAGGTAATTGGAAACTATGCCTACATCCTCAGTGACTTGTCCATCCAAAATCCATCATTTGTGCATGCTCAGACTTGCATTCGCATTTCTTTCATTATTGGCTTGTCTGGCTGGCTCAAAAATGCAACATTTTAAACATTATACCACATTTCCTTAGCTTCTCTGATCAGTGAGGTCTGTAAACACTTCTGTCTAATGCATTATAGATTATAGACCTGAGGAATCAAAGATTACATTAAATGCTCTTGCACAAGTTTTAAAATCTGAAGGCTGTTCCTCCTTTTCCCACAGAATAATTCATTCTCTATGAACCATGAAACTTTTCCAGTGAAAAAAAATGGGGCTGCTATGATATAACAGTGTACTGTAAAAAGAACACACTGAAAAAAGCAAGATATTTCTGGACACCATGCCAATCCCTTCTTTAACTGCTAATCATCACTCCCTGAGGTACCAAATGGATGAAACACAACCTTATGCAATAAATGAGTTAGGATCAGTGGTAAGACCAGGACAACAGAAAAAAATTACCAGAATTTTGCCTTACACTTCCTTCCTTTGTGAATCAAAAAGAGAATCAAAGTATAATTTATAGGAATTCTTTTTAAACTGTTCTGATTGGAACAGTCCCACTACTCTCCTTCCTTCTCCTTCAGAGGTGTTTTTAAAGCACTTTACAGAATTTACTGAGGTGATATCAGTAAATTGATCAGACAGTAACTCATAGCTTTAAAAAATTCTAAGTTTAATACAGTGAACTTAAATTGCCAGAGGGAGACAATTAGATTATTGACTCTTGAGGAGAGATTCAAACTGATTCACATTTGTTTGTTAGAATTACCATCTTCAAATAATGTCTTGCCAGGTACCAACTAATTATATCCCAGTAAAAGAGTAAGTATTGAACAGAGGTACTACTTCAGGATAACTATACAAAGTGAATTGTTAGATACATTAAAAAAGTGAAGGTGTAGAGAATGAGCATGCATTCTCCTTAAGTAGAATAGCATATTGGGCAGCCTGCATCCCTCCAAAAATTATCTGCTAGGTCATGTGTGTTATCTTGGTGAGGAGAGCTCTCAGTAGTTTTTGGGTTCTTCACAGGACCGAGTTGCACAGTGAGCAGTCAGTGAAGCTAATGCCTCTGTTCCCAGGAAAGAGCCAGGCAAGTAATCTTACTGCTACCCAAAAAATGCTGCTTTGTCCTTGTCCTAGAAACAGCTGCTGGTAGCTTAATTGTTATGCAGACAATACAAGTGGAATGATACAAATAACAGTTCTAATTCAAAAAGGACAGTCCTCAAGTAAAATCAGTGTACCTCACATGCATACCTTTTTTCTCCCTTTAGACTCAAATCTGTATTTCTCCATACAATTGTTGTCATAAACTCTCAAATAATGTTACTGCTTATCTTTCATAGTATTTTCTCTAGGTTTCATGTACTTCTCTAACTGCATATAAAGGAGTCTCATGTTTTTCCCTGTAACAAAAAATTACTATATTCTGAACTTATATTAAAAAAAAAACAACCTCTAGTGGTTTTATTTACACCATCCAAGATCTCTCTCCTTTGGAATAGAAGGTGAAAATAAAAGAATAAAAGTTTTGCATATATAGTCAAATTAATATGCAACATGAATGTAGTAAATTCTGAAGAGCAAAAATGGTGAATGATCATGCAATCCTTTGATAATTTCTTTCTGTTTCTCTCATACTTAGTTCTTTTATATTTATGAAACAGCAATAAGCCCATGGATGGACTCTTCAACTTCCCTTTTTTCATTCTGCTTCTGTCAGCTGACCTTTACTTCTGGAGCAGATGGACACTTTTTCCATTCTACCTGATCTCATAAATTTTGAAAGACAGTCAGTATTCTTAAAATGAACCAGCAGAGCAGATTCAGCAGTTTTAGTAATATGAATGAGGCAGAGGAGACTTTTGTCTTGTTGGGAGTTAAACAATTTAGGTCAGCCTACAAATGACATTTCTGAATGTCTTGAGCAAAGTTACAAAATAGTTACTTGGGTATATTTGACCTGTATTCATCACACAGTAGTAGTACTAATTATAACTGCTGTTCATTGAAGGCTGCAGCAAAAGATTCCTTACTTTGTGTGGTGTCTGCAATGTCTGTGCTATCTGAACTCCAACACTCATCAAGTGAGGCTAATGAGGCCTCAAAATTAAGAGCTGCCACTTTGCAGGGTGTCAGGACAGTGCAGAGAATGGAGGGGGGGAATAAATTGCTCAGGACTGCTCAAACCAGTGAACAAATATAATGGTGCATTCTGAACCAAGTGCAAGTGCTGCCCTATAGTGAACTCCACAGAAAGGAAATTACAATGATTGAGTCATATGGTCATGAGCATGAAGTTTGCTGTAGTAAGGAGATCGTGAGAAAAATGCTAGAATAGCCTGTGCCATTTTTGTTATTGAAAGAGAATACATGAGTCAAAAACTGCATTATTGGTGGGGAAAAAACAGAATATAGTAATAGTAATTTTTTGTTACAGGGAAAAACATGAGACTCCTTTATCTGCAGTTAGAGTCAAAAACTGCATTATTTGTGGGAGAAAACACCCAAATTCAGAATTTCAAGCAATACCTTAAAACGAGCGTGCATAAAAGAAAAATGAGTAATCTACAGAAAGAAAAAATTTATCATAGCAAGTAGTGATGATCTACTTTGTTTATTCTAGATGAGGGTAGCATTTGGAGATTTTAAGAAAACAACAAAATAAGCCATAAATTCATGTTTCATGTATCGAGAAGCAATTTATTGGCAGCTGCTTCTCATAATTAAGCCTTATTGCTCTTTTTTACCTTCTTTCTATATAAAGTAAGAGAAAAAGGTATTTATAGGCCTAAAAATTTCATTATTTGGGTCACTGTATGAGTATTTCAAAGAGTGTACACCTTATAGTTGATATGAATGATGATTCCTTTGTGATACCAGATGCATGAAAAGGGTAAGGAAGGGTGTTACCTTTTATAAGTCTTTAGTAGAAACATTGGATTTCTTTTTTCCTGCTATATATGCATCATTTCTCATTAAAATTAAGCAGGACATTTTTCTATGTCTAATTGTGGCATTTTTCATGTGTCTTAATCAAGAATTGCACGAAATTCAAGACATTTAAAGGAGAAATATAGGTGGCAGCAAGCTAAACTGGGAATTTATTTAACACATACTGTTTTAGATGCACACACACATGTAAGCAAAGGTCATAAATCTACAGCCCTCTTGAGCAATAAGGGAGGGGAAAGAAAATCAATTCTAATCAGGAGACCAGTGCTATACCTCATAATAACAACTTCTCCATACACCTGAGGCACTCAGTAACATTTTGTATAAATTTTAAGTAAAATCTCTTAGTTTTATTCTGTTATAGAACAAGGTGGAAGCAATATAACTTTTTATAGTTTCAGTTCTTTTATTTAGTAGTCTTGGTTTTGTTGTCTCTGTAACCATTAAAATTCAGATTAAATACAAGAGCCATGCACTTCATTTTCACAAGAGTTTAAAAGGTTTGTACAAAAGCAAATATGCTTAAATGATACATTATGTGAGCAATTTTTCTAGGCATCACTGCAATATGGGAATCGTTTTTTTATTTTATTTTCTCAAGTGAATTTTATAAAATTGGATTATATCATTTTTCTTGAACTAACTTGCCTTGTATCTTTGTAATCTAAAGTGAACACAAATTTATGGGAAGAAAATAATTTCCATTTTTGTGGAGTTAATAGAATCATCCAGAAAAACTAACAATTTTATTTCCTCAGCATTTGGTTTTTTCCTATGTCAAAAGTGACCTGTGATATTTTTCATTTAAAAAATTTCATCATCTTCTGTCTTGTAAAAAAAAAATTCCTATACTTCTAAACCTGTTAGCTGTGTAGACTGGAAGTCTAGCACTTCACAGATTCAATAAATGAACCTGTACATTTTAAATATTTAAAAGATGTCATTTTAGAATGTGTGGTAGATTTTAGAACTAGGTTTTTTATTCTTTTTAAGTGCAACATGTAAGTGTACCTATGTATTTTTGAACAGTTTAGATTAAGCTTAAGCTTGTCAGTACTGAATTATAGTCAGACTAGCATTGCCATGTCTTTATATGTTTTCTGTCACAAACCTTTTTCCTTCCTTTTTCTTTTTACTGTATTCACAAGTTCCTCTCTTATAAAGTGATGAAATTGTACTTCCTAAAACCATAAACAAATAGTTTTCTTCTATATCTAGTACACAATCCTACTATTCTTAACTTTCCATTTGTATATTGCCCTGTTGTTCCATACATTAAACGACGTAAGCAATCAAATTACAAAGGTATGAAATTTTTTAATTTTGAGGATTTCAGAGCAAGATTCTGCTTTTTAAGCTAAGATTATAATAAAGTGTAATGTTTTTTGTATTGAATAATTGTGTTTTTTGAAAAGTGGATACCTTAATGCATATAAAATAGGCATGTGACACCAACACAGAAAGTTCTAAAAAAGTGAATTTTTTGATGGTTTTTTAATCATTTATTTAAGAAAAGAGCTAATTCATACTTAAATGTTTACACCAAGTTCCAGATATAATCAAGAGCAATCCAAATTTCTGTGTCACAGAAGCAGTTGAAGTGAATTTTCCACAACCTGCTGTGAATTTTGTTGTTGATAATCAATAAAGGCAAACCTTGGTGCATCTGTGCTCTTTATGAAATATTTGGTTCTATTTGTTAGCTCATGAAGAATAAGCTTCATGAACTGCAGGGCCACTTTATCAATTTATTATTTATTCATTTTTAGGCACTACAGCAGTTAATTAAATTTGCCAAAAAGTCATGTGTAGTTTAAAAGCTGAATTTGATTTCCTTTAAACGAATAGTAAATAATTACTGCTAAAGCAGGAAAGATCAGATATTGAAAAGCTGGATAATTGAGAAACTGAGAAATGTGTTTTTCCTACAATATTTTTCTTTTCATGTCCTCCTTTTATAATTGCATTCCCATCTCCCTATTTATTTCTGTGTTTGCAGAGATTTATTGTTCATGTTTGGCAGTTTGCCAGTACTGCGAACCATGTTTTGCTTTGCTTTACCCACTCTGTATCCCATAAATCAACTTTTCGGTGGCTGTGTGTCAGGAAATGGTAAATGTGAAGAGATAACAACATCAACAATAAAAACAATAAAAATCTAATTTTATCTAGAATTAATTCACTATAATACATACGGCTGAAAATACAGTGAGAGTTAAATACTACTTAACCTTTGTGTGGTTTGGAAAAGTAGAGATTCTCCATGGACAAAGATAAAGAAATCTGGTTTAGAAAAAAATTAGAATTGTCATTACCACAACCCTTTTGGTATCACCTTTAGCAGCAACTGGTTTTGGAAGGCAGTTAGTGCAGCAGGTAGGAATGTGGAAGAGACAGGCAGAAAATCAGAAGCGCTTGTGGCAAATTAGGGAAGTATATTAGTTTTTCATAACTTAGAGGCAGTGTTCAGTGTAGATGAAGCAGGATAAAGCCAGTACCCAGAAATAATGCTCACAGAGCTCATACCCTGCAGGAGGCTGGAGGTTTTGCAGACTGAGATCCCAGGCTCCTGCCTATGGGAAAGGGAAAATGAGGGGTAGATGAACAGTTTGATTCTGTAACATGAATTTATTGATTCAGGCTGTGCTGCACCCATACAATGGCTGGTGGTGGGGAAGGGTGTCCCCTCCTTCATGGTAAGTATAATGTGTGGCCTGATGCCTCAAGCCTGCCCAAGCTGCCTCCACAGTCTGAAAGAGTTCATTTTAAGGAAAAATGATAAGAGAATTCTCAGTTTCCATGTACTCACTGTTGGTTACCTTGAATCTCCATTTAAGTGAAGCTACACTTCTGTACAAAGATTAAACTTCTTGCAGTCTTTTATAGAATTAAGGGTATTCTCCGGAAAACAAGTATAGACACGATAATTTATAGAAAATCATCACAAACTGGCCTTGATAGAAAGTCCAATCTTAATAGAAATAGTTTCTTTCATATGACTCATAATAATGCCCAATTTTTTCCTGTATTTTTTTAATACCATGCTTCTTGTGCTGTAATTAGAAGTGAATTTAATTGTTATTCTTGCCCACTCCAGGTACAGAGATCCAGAAATAAGCAGCTCCGTGAGCTGTTTCCAGATGGATTTAGTATTCACCACGCGGGAATGCTGCGGCAAGACAGAAGTTTGGTTGAGAACTTGTTTTCTAATGGACACATCAAAGTCTTGGTTTGTACAGCTACACTTGCTTGGGGTGTCAATCTGCCTGCTCATGCTGTTGTTATTAAGGTAAGAGCTTCCCTGCTCTGCAAGCAGTTATCTGTCTTAAAAGAAACCTGTGAAGAAGTATAGATAGCAAGATTTCTTGTGAGTTTTGGGCCTGGAGGGGAAATATCTGATTGACTTGAAATGTTATTTATATCTCATTAAACTGATTCTCTCCAGTGGGAGTCTAGTTTGTATAGTAAAGATTTAAATATATCAAAGATTATGAAAGGATTAGTTAAAGTACACTTCTGAAATCATACTATATTTGCCTAATTTCAGTATTCAGCTCATCAGGATTATATTCATGTGTATTTATGTTAATTTTTATTAACTTTTCCTCAACCAGGGAACACAAATATATGCTGCAAAAAGAGGCTCCTTTGTTGACCTTGGAATTTTAGATGTCATGCAGATATTTGGTCGAGCTGGACGGCCTCAGTTCGACAAATTCGGAGAAGGCATCATTATTACAACTCATGATAAACTCAGTCATTACCTGACTCTTCTTACACAGCAGAACCCAATTGAAAGCCAGTTTCTTGAAAGCCTTGCAGACAACTTAAATGCAGAGGTAACCTTTGATTTGTTTAGAGAAACTAGTAAACTTTAAAGGATTGACATTATTTGAAACAAAAATGCAATATTCTCACACTTAATAAAATTTTCATTGTACATATTTTATTACTGTTAGTGTGTAGGTGTGTATGTTTAAGTGAACTGCTACATATGTGAAAAAGGGGGATCTTTTACAAAATATAGCAGGTATTCAAAGTAGGATGGAGGATCAAAATACCCTTAAGATAAAACTGTAGCAATGCAGCATTTACCTAATCAGAAGTGATTTTTTAGAATTTAGTAGATGTTCTGCATAACTGAGAAGTAAAATCCACAAAAAAATTAAAGCCTGTCTTTCTGTGTATAACCAAATTCACATATTTAACTGCAGGAAAGGAAGAATAATGGACTTTGCTTTAACTTTTTTTTTTTCAATGTCACAAGACAGTTTTTCAGTTAAAGTCAAGCATTTTAGCTAGACTTAAGTGTCCAGTGACATAAAACTGCTTATCATTTTGAAAAATGTGAAGTTTATTTGGTCTATTAAGAATAGCCTTTTGAAGATGCTTGTTATTTTATCTACTCAATTCTTACATATTTGCTTATTTTGTCTTTTCATCACTTTCTCAATTTTCCCATCTCTCCTTCTACCACAAAAAAAAAAAGAGAAAAAATAAATGGATGGCATTTATCTTATCTTGCATTGGGCAGATATATTGCTCTCAACCATTTCCTTTTGACAATACTTAATGGTCCTGGAAATAGGCACCTCTGAATATTCTCTAAGTGGACCTGGATGGATATTCAGTTATTTAAAACTGCATAGTAGCAACTTACACATTAGTAGTAAAAATTTACTTCCTAAAGTTGGTTGTGTAAGTCAGGAATATTTGTGGTTATTGTTCAGCACCACAATAAGTCAGGAGAGAGTGATCTGGTTTTGGGGTACCATGTGCCTTTTCAATAGGAAAAAATCCAGCCAGATTTCACAGAAGAGCTTTGTTCTTTTTTTTGAGACACAGAAAGCAGACCGTGAAACAAGGATTGGGTAGGCTTTCCTTCACAGCAGAGGAGTTTGCTACATTTTATAAAATATTAGGAAGTTAGGCTTTTTTTCTGATTTTGTGTAATGGTAGTAATCTAAAAAGAACAGTGTACTCATGGCTTTAAAATTACCCCAGATTCCATTAAGTGATACAGTTACAAAAGCTGAAGGTGCAATCAGAATTTTGTTAATTACAGTGATAAATGATTGCTAGTAGAAATAGCAATGAAGCACAATAGCATAGCAAGGGCATGAAGGCAACATATGTGACATTACTTATACTCCTGTCATAACATGCAGGAAAAATTAGTACCTGACAGATTACAGGTAACCGGTACTATGAGCTCTGGCAAGGAACTATTGTGACAGCATTTTTTGGAAAGTAACTTCATAACATTTCCTTATAATTGGAGTCAGTCTAAACTTCAGTGTATGCTGATTTGATCTAAGATGGTGGAATTATCTGAAAAAGATAGAGATGATTTAGCAGAAATTGTTAAGTTTATCTGGAGATGACTATTCCAATATGCTGCACCATTCTGGAAAAAAAATATGTTTTAAAATATATGCCATCATATGATTAAGTATGTAGTCTTAGGAAGCACATTCCATTTTTGTCATCTTCTGCCCTTTGGTAGTAACAAAGCACTGTATGGATACAAAATATATGGGTTTTGACTGATGTGTTACAGAAATCAAGACACGTATGTTGATGACCACTGACAACTTCTCCATAACAGAGCCTGTTGTTAGCACCAGGAAATCTGCACTGATGGATAATAAAACAACATATTGTAGGAGCAGAATCTGCTTTCATTACAAGTAGTTCAGGAAATCCAAATGCTTATTCTCTAGTTGTAAAGAGAAACAAATTAAAGGCCAGAAGCACTGCTGAATTGTTTAAATTCTTAATTTGTTATGGACACACCAATAGCTGAAAGAAGGGCTGATAAAATGGAGGCAGCAGTTGGAAGTATGGAAAGACTTCATGTTTCCACAAGAATATGAAAGTGCTTTTATCTAGACCAGGTCTCTTGGCAGAAATAGGTGAATGTTAAGAATGATTCAGATATTTATGGTAATACAGCATATAATCCTGGCCAAGCAATTGCTAAGTGGAATCCAGGGCCTTGAATTTTGTACCTAGACTTATGTCGTGCCGGAGAGAAAATTTGGGCAATAGTGCAAAAAATTACAGTATATATCCAGATAAAAGGTAATTCTCTAGAATCAAGAAATTTTCAGAGAGGATGGGCAAAGAAATAAATCTGTTTCAGTGAAAGGAGCCCACCAATTTTTCTGTATGCTTCAGGAGAGAACAAAACAAATCAAGATTATATGACAGAGTTTTGTGAAGCAATACGTGAAGTAATATGGCAAAAGACTGCATCTCTCCTGGGACAAGAACCAGGATGTTTTGGCTGCAATGAGCCAGTGGCAGGTTTAAAAAACAAAATGATGTCAGCTGGGTGGTTAGGCAGTGGAACTCTCTGCAGGGAGCTGTTTCTAAACAGAAAAGTACTTGAAAAACTGTCCATAAATGGAATAAAAATCCATTTAAAGTAACCAAGTACAAAGCCAATACCTTTAACTAAAGACCTTGAGATGCAATTGTTAAATAGTTTGGGAGAAATGTCTATGATGCTTCTTCCTCATTCCTGCATTTTGCCCTTCAGCACTTGCTGTTACCTGACCTCAGAGACAGCTGGTCTTGATGCTTCAGTGCTTTTGTTCTTAGGAGAACTACAGAATGGAGAAACCTGAAATATATCCAACTACATTGAGCTGACACCAAAATTAAGACTTTGAATGTGTATATCAGCATGTCAGTCTGCTGTTAATTCTCTTCTGCAAATCTGAGGTTTGCTTTGGTTTTGTGGGGTTTTTTCCTCCTAAAAATTAGCAGAATAGTAAATAAGTGATCATCAACGAAGGCATGGAGATGCCCTTTTCCTTTTTTTGCTGAGATTTTGCCAGTGGGCATAATAGGATGTAAAAAGGAATACAATAGCTAGTTAAGGTACTAAGTTGAGAGGAGCAAGTCCTGGGGCAGTTGACCAGCTGGCAAACAGAAAATACCTATGGCTGTCTTTTCTGGAAATACAGGAAGAAAGATAAGATGCAGGGGATGTGGTTTAATTAGACCATAAACTTTAACTTATCTGGGAACTATCATCAATAGCTCATACAATGCAGGTCACCATTCCTTCCCTAATGGTTTCCACCTGAAGGAGCCCTCCCTGACAGCCACAGCTGGACTCCAGCTTGTTTGCTGGGATGACTCCTTTCCCCAGAGAGCTTAGGAAATGATTTGCAGTGCTGGACAGTGGGCATACCTTCCCCAGGGTGTGTGCCTTCACTTGCATATGCTTGTGATTTTCCTCTGAAGACAGGAATGTAGAACCTGGTGGCTTTTTCAATCTGGACAAACCTCTTAATCTTTTGCCTTGAAAGAAAGGGTTTTCAGAAGAGAAGAAAAATTCCTTCAGAGTCCTTCCTAAAAAAAAAATCACTCAGGAGCTGGATGATACAATGGCTGATCTGGGTATGGGGCAAAGCACAGGAGATTCTGTCTGACTTGGGACAATTCTAGTAGCAATAATTATTTCAAAAGCTTCACAGGACTAAGACCATAGTCCTATGGGGCTGAAATAGTAATTTAAAATCCACTGGTTTCCAAAGGAAACAGAAAATTGCTTATTCGGTTGTGAGAAAGATTCCTTGCTCTCTTACCTTACCAACAAATATTTTATATATATATTGAAATTTTTCTTTGTGTAATCAGACTCAATTATACAACAACAACAGACAGTATATTTGTAAATAGGCACATGTATGTAAAAAAGAATGTATTATGCTATATAATGATATGGGTAATATTTCTATGCCATTTTCTAATCATCAGAAATATCAGAGAAAAAAAAACCTCATTTTTCAAGAGCTGCCCAAAAGCCATGTTACTTATATCTGTTTACATTTTTTTGCATATCAAAACCACCTCCTCTGAAATATCATTCAACTTGATAAAGTTTGTGGTGTAGCATTTGTAAAAAAAAAAAGGAGGGCAAAAAGAAAATAAATGACAATAAATACTGCTAAGCACGTTGCTCAATGATGGCAATGTCAGTCACTGCAAAATTAGTTAAATTTGTGTGATGCTGCTTATTGCTGTAATTTAAAATTACACAGTGAGTTGGAAAAAAATAGTACTTAAAACTGCATTCTGTGAGTGATTAAACACCATTATTACATTTGAGCTGTGAAAAATCAAAATTGCTTTATGAAAACTGGTGCAATTGGACAATACAATGTCAAGATAGTAAATATTTCTATTCACCAATTATTCCATCTGTAACTGAATGTCTAATACACCATTGAGGAAATGCTGGAAACTTGGATCATTCATACTGTTTAATGTAGGATAAATTTTTAGTGCCTAAGAACTTTACTTGAACACTAGATGGCAGCAAATATTTAGAAATTACTCTGGGGTTTTTTTGACTGCATATTATTGAATTTGTGGGAAGAAGGAAAGCACAATATTAGATTTTTCAGTGCCATATCTGAAACCCAACTGTATTTCACAATTGCTTTTTTCCTTCAGTTTTTCTTTTAACTTATTAAAATAATTAATTAGAATAGAATAGAATAGAATAGAATAGCAATAGAATCAGACATTTGAACAAATGAGGCAAAGAAAAAGTGAAGCGTGTTTTGTTTTGATTTTTGTCAGACTTCATTGTTTTCAGTAACAAGAATATTATGTTTTCAGGATTATGAAAGTGGTTCTTGAAAATGAGACTAGTGGACTGTGTTTTTAAGCTCTTTCAAGTTCTGCATTGAAAGATATTTGAGTCATGCAAAGAAACCAAATGCTCCAAATAACCTGTGTACAAATCAAGTAATAGTAACCTGTGGATTCTATTCCATGTTATCCCTGTGGTAGTCTGTGAAGAACTGAATGCTTTTGTAGCTACCTCAGTGCATTAAGTAGCTATTGCCTTGAAAAGCAATACTGTGGGACTTCCCCCAATCTCCTTATGCTTTTGAACTACAAAATACCACATGAAAAGTGTGTTAAGCAAAGCCTAGGGTTACTCCATGCTATTAGACACTGATATTAACAAGGTTTTACTGGATTCGAGTTTACTCAAGGCAGATATCCCTTTCATTGTTATTTTTTACCAATTATGTTATTTGCAAAAGAATGTCAGTATTGTTATTAAGGTCTAGGTACTTCAGTCTGAACATGCATATGTACTCAGTTCTATAGGCTTTTTTAAATTATTATTTCTGCCAAGTCAGAAGATTTATATGAAATCCCAACACCAATAAAACAAAAATAGCTTTAAAAAATGCAGTAATGAATCACAAAACTCTAGTAAGAGGGACTTTTGCTTCTTTTAACAACCAGCAACAACCAAAAAAAGGTTTGTTCATGGGACATGCAGGAAATATTAAATTCTTCTGGTAAAATCAGATTAACTGGAATTAAGCAGTAAAATGTTTCTTGTGAGTGTAACCAGTACAAAATAGAGTTGAAGTTATCAAGTAAAAATATGTGTGTGGTCAACAATTTGGTGATAAAATATTGAATTTTCAGGAGAAAAAAAAAGTCACCCAGTACAAAAAATTGTTTGGTATAGCTGATTTAGCCTTGAAATATAAATAAACATGTATATAAATGTATGTATGTATGTATGTATATGTGTATATATATATGTGTATATATTTATATACATATATAATCTCTTCAATTTTGTCATATTTTGATATACCAAAAATCTAGCAGATACCCGTATGTTTGACTTGCAGCTACAAAAGGAGAAAACAATTTATAAAGACTGTGTATAAAAGGATTGCCAAGTATGAGGAAGAGAAAACCTGGAGATTCTTGGTGTCATTTTGCTTAGGACCCAATGGTGCTTTCACATTGGCATGATGAAATTAATCTTTTAAATGTAGATTCTTTTCTTTTCAAGTACTCGTCTTAAAATTACCTTGACCATATCCACCACAGAACAATTTTGGTTTGTTTGTCTTTTTATTTTTATAACAATCTTGCTCAATAATATCTTTTAGTTGTAAAAATTGTAAGTGATGTAGGAAGGATCATTTATGGTCACTGTATCTATAGTATTAGGTCAAAGCAACCCATGGTATTACATGTTCACAAGATAAGTTGCATAAATTGGTCAAGTTATTGTTTTAGGATTATTTCAAAACTGTATACGTTCGAAATATCCCAACACTTTCTTTAATCTTGTGCTAATACTCTGAATTCCATGTGTTTTCAGGCAAGTACTTATGTACAGCTGTAACATATATACTTAATTTTGTCTCTTCTCCTATTTCCAGATTGCTCTTGGCACAGTAACTAATGTGGAAGAAGCAGTAAAGTGGATAAGTTACACTTATCTTTATGTACGGATGAGAGCAAATCCATTAGTATATGGCATCAGTCACAAAGCTTATCAGGTATAAAATGCATTTTAAAAAAATCTGTAACCTGTTCTGAGTCTCTAATCCTTCCCTGATGTGAGGATAAATATTTGCTATTTCTACTTAACCTGACATCAGCAATTCTTTTAAAGTGCTTAGAAAAAGGAAGATATTTTCTGTAGCAGAGTGTTTTTAACACTGAATTATGAGGCCCCTTCTGTTCACATAAAAATACATTTTAACTGGTCAAGTTATGCTCCAAAGGACATCATTCATTCTTATCACACAATTACTGTAACTTAGGCTGTTTTCAGTGTTTCAGTTTTGTAGACTAGATAGAAATGATAAAAGAAAGCATTTTTGAGTTGCTTGATTCCCACTCACCCCATCAGCTTTTGTTTTAGAATGTTTCCTGGTATAATAATTTATAAACTAGAAAATAAAAATTTTAATTGGGTGATATTTTCTATCATATGATTTATTAATTATAAGATTTCTTTAATTAATTTGTTTGGAATTTTTTTGTAATATTTACAAGCATTCCATGCTGTGATATGAATCAGTGCACATTTACATAAGGCGTTTTTTTCAAGTTTTTTCCATTATCTATAATTTTTAGGAAGATTAATAGTTTCCAGATAATCTAAATATTATTACCTTTTTCTTTGTACAGCTGTTTATAAGCATTTAATGTTAGCATGATTAGACACAGTTAATTGAGCCTAATGCAGGGCAAACTCACAAGTGTGTGTAACTGCAGTTTATTTCACATCAAGGATCCGTTTTGTGACTTTGTAATTTATTTTGACATTGTGAGCAGCAGTTTGTTAGGTCATGGTGACATGCAGAGGTATATGCAAGCAGACAGTTGTTTGATATTTTTTGTCTCTGGTAGTGGAAACTGCAGTGGAAATAGGTGTGCTATTGCTTAAGGAAGCTTCTGCAGACACCTTTAGACCTCTGGTCATCTCAAATTTATTTTCTCTAAAAAGCCATGTAGTTCATTACCATATTTTAATATAACAGTATATAACACAGACCACAAAGTAATAGATAAATGAGAATCAAAAATTGATTTGCTAGTGAGAAGAATGTTGTTGTCCCACTAATATAAATTCTGGTTTTTGTTTCACTATTGAATTCTAGATTAAAAGAAATGTAACCATGGTGATAATAAGTGGTGAAAAAATCAGTAACAGAAATATCTTTTAAAAATTTTAAAAATAATGAACAGGAGTTTCTCTCTTTCCCCCTGCTCTAGTGTTTCTGTTCAGCTGCTGAAAAGTGAGGATTGTTCCACTAACCTTCTTTCTACTCCTTTGGATTTGATGTGCTAATATTAGACATTCATATTTTTGAGTTAAGGCAGTAACAAATGATATCACTGTGAAGTGTTACCCATTCATGTAGGAGCAAAACCAATGCAAATCCTCCTGTTTCCTAGATAAACCAGTTTTAAATGTCAAAGCTTACGTGTGGTAGAATATGGATGCTCTAATGCCAGATGCAGGTATAACCAAAGCTTTGGTCAGTTAGACCAGTCTCAGTATAGGTATCCAATTTTCATAATTGGTGTCTTAGTGTATTTTAGTAATTGCAGTATACCAATTTCTGTCTCTGTTTTCACTGACAGTCAGTGTTATCCATTCAGAATCCCTGTATCCCTTGTTCAGAATCCCTGTATCCCTAGGAAGTGTGGATCACACTTCCTAGCTGTTTGTGGAGACTGAGATCATGCAAACTCATTCCCCATTCCCTTTCCACCGGTGCTCACCACATCTAGTAATTGTACTGCAGGGCACCCACACAATAGGGTGCACATCTTTGGAACCCCACATGTTGTCTCCAGGATCTTTCTGGACTATACCCAGGAGCAGGCTACTGCAGGTCCACTGCTTTGATTTGTGATTTTTCAAGTTGTTTGCCAGAAATGCCAATCATGCCTCTTACTGATTCATGAAAATGGCCAAAATTAATGACAAGCAGCAAGAGAAAAAAAAAAGAGTGGAAGGAAAAAGTGGAGAAAATGCAAATGTTGTATTAGTGAAGCCAGTAGTATGAATTACAGGCATTTTCTCATACTTCTGGGGTTCCATTGAAAAGGTGCCTGGATTAAAAAACCTTCTTTGTCTATTTTCTCCTCTTTTTGGTTCCATTCTTTGGTGTTCCCACAGTTAAGCAGAGCTTTTTACCACCATAAAATTTATGTCTAGATATAAAAATTAGAGGAGCTTGTGCCCAATATTTCTCTCAATAAGTTAGAGGAAAACGGTGTGGATAATAATATACTTTATAATGGATAGTAATGTACTTTATCATGCATTCTTAAATTTCCATATGCATACTCCAGACCCACTCATTTTCTTACTGTGGACATGCCAAGGCTCATTTTAAAGAGAAGGGCTTCAAGCTGTTCTAGGCTGGATCCTTTATTCTGAGGATTTCTAATTATGCAAGTTCAACAAGAAGGATGCTAACCATGGATTCTCTAAACTCAAATATTGTTTCACAGTTTTTTCAAGTTGGTGACCTTTCCTTTAAAGTTAAAACTTTGTAAAAAATGTTAGTGTGCTGTTGCAGCCTCTGCTTTTATGGAAGGCAAAAGATTGGTGGGTACTTTGGACGGCCGAAGGAATAGGGAGTTAATTTGATTTTTTATTAATTTTTCCCCACAATAGTTTTAAGAAATATTGAACATCTGGCATCTGGATCACTTTTTTTTGACCAACTCTGCTCTGAAATCTGACCTCAATGCATGACTTACTATTGAGAAAAGAAGTCTAGACCTTTGCCATCTTAGCTTTTGACTTGAAACTAAGGCAAGCCATAACTAAGGAGAAACAGCTTCAGGGTAACTGGCAAACATGGAATATTAGGAACTAGTCTCCAGCTGTCTGTGGAGATGACTGTTTGTCTGCAGCTTCACTGACCTTGAGATGATGTACTTCTGCACAAAGGTGAAACTGAATCCTGGCCCAGGGAAAACCAGAGCAAACCAAGGCACAACAATTCTTAAAGCCTGCTCCTTTTTGCTGTCTTGGCCGTGTATCTCTGTTTCAGATTTACCCAGAGAGCTGGTATGACTTATTCTGTAGGAAATCTGAACTATACGCGAGCCCTGAAATAAGAATACTGCCTGTGGACTAGAACGGTGTTTCAGTCCTTAAAACTAATTATTGCTTGTATAATTAGAGCCATATCTCAGGTGCACATACTGCAGAAGGTTAACATAACTATGAATCCCTTTTCACTCATCCCTGTCAGTGTGGGTATCCCAGGTGCCTGATGTGGAAACACACAATTATACAGCAGTCCTACTCAGATGGGAGTTTTGCCCAGCCTTTTATGTACTAATGAGACAATGTGCATTATTAGTAGGACAAAATGTCCAAGTTCCTGAACTTTGATATGAATAGAAGTGATGCTGGGCACAGGAAGCTCCTTTGTGTGCTTTTAACATGAATGTTACTGTACGTCTGTAACTCACTAATTAGAATATCCCAATTAACCTACCAAAAGCTTTTGGGGATGTTAAAGGTTTTTTCCTAGGAAACATTTAAGCCATGCAATTTGAAGCTTAATCTATTATCTGTGCAATTAAAGCCAGCCTCATGTCAGCTACACAGGAAGGTATATCTTCAGCCATTTTCATCAACAGAAGGTGCCAAAAGATGACATGTTTTTTTGAAGTGATACAGTAATGATAATTTAATGAAGAATATGTTATCATTAAAACATCTTTCAAAATTTTCAAAGTAAATTTTTTTCATAATCATACTACTGTTTCATAAATAGTATTGGTCTCCATTGTAGTGATAGTCCCAAATAATTTTAAAAGAAATTTTATTCTGATTGTTTTGTCCTGTACATACAGGTTTTGGTCTGTAATGTCAATATAATTGTTATTAGTGAGATCACAAGAAAATTGGCATTATGTATTTGCAGTGCTTTAGGCAAGTGGTGCCACAGATTAACTGGTGATGTGGTTTATCCTATGTAGGTGCTATTCACCTAATCCTTAGATTAGCACTTTCATAACTTATTTCCAAAATGAACTATTCAGTCTTTGTTTCCTTTCATTACACCCTGGAGCCATTGGATCTCCTTGCTTAGCTCTGACTTCTCTCCATTTTGACTCTGTCCTATTGGAAAGAGATGTGCGGTACTGAAAGGAAATATTTTGTATGTGTGTGTGATCCCAGTTAATTTCTGTAGTAACAGACCTTACTTTTCCTTTCAGTCTGAGAGCACATTACTTTTGCTGCAGTGATGCCCTGAGAGCTTGTTTATCTGCAGTACAACATCAACCCTTGTCTTGCCATGTCCTTTCAGTTGAATAATTTTTTAAGGTTTTTTTGGCAGTGATTTTAATATTTATGATTATTTTGTGCATTCTAGTAATACTTTTGTTTATGTAAAATAACCTATTTTATTCATTTTATCAGATTTTTGACTTTGTGTGACTGGATTACCTCAAGAAAATGATATATTAAATACTTCTTTTATGCAAATAATTGTGTGTGTTTCATGTTTAGATGGATCCAGGTCTAGAAAAGCACAGAGAACAATTGGTTATTGAAGTTGGCAGAAAACTGGACAAAGCCCGCATGATTCGCTTTGAAGAACGGACTGGCTTTTTTTCTTCAACAGATTTAGGCAGAACTGCCAGCCACTACTATATTAAATACAATACTATAGAGGTAAAAGATGATGTCCTGTTTCTGGAGGGTTTTTTCCTTTTTTTTTTTTTTAAACATATGCCTAAAATAGTTGTAAGATATTACAGAATATGTAGCTGATTTGTTCACTGTATTTTCAAATCATATTTACTGAAATGGGGGGAGAGGAAGTAGGAAAAAGAAAGAAACTAAATATCAAGCAATACTGAAAATTTAGACTCAATGTGAGGTGAGATTTAAATTTTTGTAGTCTTTTTGACTTGTAGAAGAATTATAAGAAACATTTTGATATTCATGGTGTGTGCAACCATTAGTACTTGATAGCACATTGTACTGTAGTGTCTGATAACAGATGACCTTCTTTGGGAGAAAGTCCTATCATGTTGACAACCTTGAACAACTTCTGGTGCTGTAATCAGATTGTGTTGTAAACATGTTCAAAATTTTGTAGTATTGGAAACTTGATTTGATGTACACATTCATCTTAAAACATTTTCTTTCTTAGCGAATAAGTGTTTTTCTTGAATAAAAGCTAAAGACTCAGCATTAATAATTTTTAACTGTATACTGTCACTGTATATAATTAGTCTCACATATTTATTCAGTCAGATGTGTCCTAGACTTTTTTTCTTAAGTGGCCACATTGCCTGTCTCTTGATGTTGGAGTGGCCAAGGCACTGAGAGATTGTTTTTCTGAAACTGACAAAAAGTCACTATGGAATTTGTTCCTGTTTAAATTGCATCACCCTGGTCTTCCAGTAACTTGCATTTTAGACTTATATGCCTTTTAAACTCTTGGCTAAGGTTTCTTTGTTTCCTGCTATATGTGTATTTTTATTTCCAGTGACAAATCGATTCTTTTTATTTTTAATAGACTTTCAATGAATTGTTTGATGCTCATAAAACCGAAGGCGATATTCTTGCTATAGTATCAAAAGCTGAAGAGTTTGAACAGATAAAGGTAAAGTTAAAGAATTTCTTGAAGCTAGACACTTCTGTAGTACTTACTCAATAAATGCTGTCTACAAACACAAGTTTTGTTAAATGCTAAGCACCATTATAAAATGTTTTCTGAGTAAACATAATACGCTCTTGCTCAAATTTGTACGTAGTTCAGCTTGAACTGTAGTGCACATTTAATAGCTAGTTATGGATCTTTGAGTAATTCTTTAAAATGCTTTTAAGAACTTTTCAGCTCCTCAATTATTAACAGGTGAAGCTAAGTGTCCATTTGAATAGTGTGCCGAGGGATGAGGTAGTTTCTCTGTTTGAAGTTTAAGGCATTATTGGATGTCTCCCTGAACAGTTTGCTTTATCAGGAATGAGGCAGGACTCACGGAAGTGAATTCTGATATATTTTCTGCAGGGAACAACATTAGATTGGCAGAACGATAAATTCTCATAAATTCAAATCTGAAATCTAGAAAGTTGTCACAACAGATTTTACACGGGCTAGAAGATTACTGCTGTGTTGTACTCAGTTCAATTCCAGCCTCCCTTTCTGCCTCCCGTGTGGGCAGGACACAAGGCAGTACATTCCAAGCTGGCATGAGCTTGTTTGCCCATGCTTCCATCTCACAGAGGTACGAGCCAGACTCCACAGGGTTTGTTAGCTTGGGCTCATTGCCATTTTACCACAATTATACAACTTGCAGATCAGAGCTGGCTCTCATTCACCTGGCTCTGTGAGCTGACAGCGTGAATCCCTCACCATCTACATATTTACATATTTGCACACATTGTCTGGGTATTACCATCTCTTTATCTAACGGAGAAATTCTATTTTGCTGTAATCTCTTCTATTATAGAAGATAATAAGCAGTGAGGTTTCACAGTCATACATGGAACATTTTCCAAGCTAGAAGGGCTTTTTTATGACAGTGATAATGCTTGACTAGGTCTAAATTTAGCGTAATTTAATATTTAAAAGGAAAGCATATGGAAAATATCATGTGATATGTTTCTATATTTTTAATAAAGTTAGTAGTGATGCTTCTTGACTAAAGCACAGTTTTTCTAGTTTACTTTCTCAGATTTGTATGGTATGGCATCAGTGCACTGTCAGTTCCAGATTTTTTGTGATTCATTTGCTGTGCAGCTCTGAATGTTAAAATGAATAACTGGTTTTCACAATAATAGCTCAGGATTTGCCCCTCTGTGTGATAGAAATTGTGACTTTTGATAAATTAATCACATTTCCATAATGCCTTTAAAAATTCTGAATTTGAGATATGTAACTCACCAGTAGCTGAAATACAGATCTGGATAAGACCTGTACTTGTGCTGTGCAAGAGCAGAAAAAATTATCAAAAATGCTGTTGTAAGCAGAGCGTTGTATTCCCCTGAAAGTGGAGTCATTTATGATGGTTCTGTACTTCATGTCTTTCTTTCCTGTGGGACTAGTCACTAGAAAGTTGGGGATTTTAACCCAATTGTCTTAGGGTCTTTTGTATGTCAGGTAGTCAGGTCCAAATGAAAATTACTTTCAGATGGTTCCCTGCAGGGACCAAACATTTACCCTCTTCAAATAAGTTTTACACTAACAGACTATCAGTAAGTCAAAGAATATGTAGATTTATGCTAGTTTTGCCATGTAAGGGTCATCAGTTAGAATGTGAAATGTTATGCATTATTCAAACCATAGATATTAATATTTCTTTACTCATATTAAGACTTAATCTTATTAACAGTGGAAATTTTAATATGATGAATCATAGTACTTCACAGTTTTGAGTTTAAAAATGTATTATATCACATGCAAACTGTGTAACTATAATGAGTACATTTAATGTTAATTCAAGATTGCCCTAATCCAGATGGACAGAAGTTTTACTCTGGTCAAATAAAAAATAAAATCTCATCAGATGAAGGATGACAAGGTCACAAGATTCAATTTTTGTGGCATATCAAATTTTTGTATGTCAATGACAACCTTAATAGATGGTGATGAATAACAAAATATAATTGTGTCCCTATTAAGATAGTTTCAATTATGGTCTATTAGCTACATTGTGGAAGATGTGGGTTTACTGCTTTTTTTCTTCTTTTTTTTCTCCTTAAAACTAGAGACTCCATTTAAAAGTAATATAACTATGTTATAAGGAAAATTTGATTTCAGTGTAAAAATTTTCATCGAATTGCTTCAGCCTCTTCATAATGTATAATTGTGTTGTAGGTAAGAGAAGAAGAAATAGAAGAGCTAGATACCTTACTAAATGATTTCTGTGAACTTCCTGCTCCAGGAGGTGTGGAAAACAATTATGGAAAAATTAATATCCTCCTTCAAACATACATTAGCAGAGGGGAGATGGACAGCTTCTCCCTTATTTCGGATTCTGCATATGTTGCACAGGTAAAAATAGTATTTGTTTGTTGTTATTCTACGTATTTGTTGCTGACTTCTGCTGTTTTAATTCTCCCAAATATTTACTATTATACAAGTAGGGCCCGATCTGCATCTTTTTTGTACATTTTTGTGCAAGTTTCTTTGAAAATCAGAGCCTTGTCTTTGTGCATGCATGTAAGCTATAACACTCGAGTAGAAAAGTTTTGCAAAAGGCTACCTTGGGAGACTATGGCAGCTTTTGTTAATTATGAATGCCCTTTTTTTTTTTTGTAGTACCCATGTAATCTTATTCTATTTAGTTCCTCTAACTGTGATTGCACAGAAATTACATTCTCTAAATTTCAGTGTTTCCTTCAAAATGGGAAAAACTGTTGTAATCTATTTTTATGCTTTGTGTGTTTTTATACTTCATTCTGCAAAACATATTTTGTGTTTGATTCACATACCTTGGTTTTCTCACGAAAGATGTGCTATTGTAATTCTGTTGCTGGATGTAAACTAGCAAAAAAATGTGCAGATTGACATAGCAGTCTATGTATTTGTTTGTTGGCTTCATTTGACACCTAAAGGGTTGATTGTAACACAGCATGTTTGGTTACCACACATAGGCAGGTACAGAGAGGGACATGACACAGAGATCTATTTAGCCAGCTGTGAACCCAAAAACTGGTCCCTTTTAGCCCATCTCACTCTCACTCTTCTTTTCTATATTTAATAGTCAGCAGAGATGTTGCATGGAATTATTTTTGTCTCATCCTTACAAAACTGCTTTGGAACGAGTTAATCTAAAAGTTGTATTTAGTTGGTGCTAAAGATGAGATTTAAATATTCAAAATTATACATAGTCTTTAGCAACATTTTCATAGTAGCAAAACCTTTTTCAGAAATGTTTGTGTTTTGTAGCATGTATGAGTATAAACGAGAAAATGCTGAACTGATTGTACACATCATAAAAATTGTGCACTTGCACAGCAAAATCATTTTCAGTGGGATCCTTTTAATCTTTGCTTTCAAGGCCATTGTTTTTATTTGTCTGTCTCATTTATAGCATGTTTAGTGAGGCAACATGGTCTTCTTCTTAGATCTTCATAAACTGTCCTTGTGGAACCAGTGCTACAAAGTGTGGTTGTTTTTTTTTTAATTTGGATAGTGAGTATTAAGAAAATTTTTCATCCTTTCTAAGAGGAATGTGCTTCCTTAGTAACATATGCTTCCTATCACAACCAAATAATTTTCTATTTTTTATTCCTGTTGGCATAGCAGAGCCAGTAGGGAATGATTATATTCTATTCAATGAATCAAGAACATAATTCCTAATCCAGACATAGTACTGGTAGGGAAAAAAAAAAAAAAAAAAAAAGATAGCTTCATAATACAGCTTGAAAAGTTTATGAAAGGAATATCATAACTTAGGTTTTCAGGATAAGACTGACCTCATTCAAACTTATGTTATTAATTATTTTTCCAAGTCCAAAGCATATTTGTACAGTTTGGTTATACACTATTCTCAGAATATAGTAAATGTTTTCAAACATTCACTACTGTTAAGCTTCTGTGCAAATGTTGTGAAATTCAGTGTGAGATGGGATGCTATTATAGAAGCATAAACTAGAAAATAACAAAACTTGAATTTCAATATAAAGTGAATTTGCAGGTGTCTGTTATGGGGGGGGGACATTAAATGAATTTGCCTCAGAAGTGATTGATACACAATAAATTTAGAACTCCATAATGTTAGCATAACTGTGATCAAAGTTCTATGGCAGACCTGACACTACAATTTTAATTGGTTGCACATGTTTCTTTTCATAATTTCAGAATGCAGCCATGAGGTAGTTTTGCCACTAGACAGTGATGGAAAAAATACTTTTCAAAAATGTTTGAAATCAGTTCGAAAAGAAAAATCTATTGTTATGGTTTGTCAAAGATGAGTCTATGGGATCCTTTTCATTTTACAAAGAATATTGAGAGAATTACAACAGTTCTGCCTTTTTTTTCCCCCCCTTTTCGCTTTCCAGAATGCAGCTCGCATTGTTCGAGCTCTTTTTGAGATTGCCCTGAGGAAACGCTGGCCTGCCATGACTTATCGGCTACTGAACCTCAGCAAAGTCATTGACAAGCGGCTCTGGGGCTGGGTGAGCCCTCTGAGGCAGTTCTCAGTGCTACCACCATCCGTCCTCTCCAAGCTGGAAGAGAAGAATCTCACCATAGACAAGATGAAGGACATGAGAAAAGATGAAATAGGTGAGAAACCAGCAAGGCTGATCTGCTTAAACTATAGAAAACAATGGGCAAGTAAGAACTAAATCTGAGCCGTGCATCAATATGCCCTCTCTGGTCTGGAAGCCACGTAGCCACATACCACACATTAATATGGTTTGTCCAAGAAGGTTTTTTCCAGTCTCCACAGCTTGTAAAATGGCACAGCTCTGAGGATAAGGCCAGCCCATGTCCTGGTGGTCACAGAACACAGATAGAAAGGTGATGTCTATTGAGAAGTATTTAGGTAGATATGTGTAGATATACATATTTATGTTGACCTGTGTGCTTCCCTTTCTGCCCACCTTACCTAACAAACTACTATAAAAGGCTTCTGTTTACTCTTGCCAGTTGGCACAATGTGGCCTTATTTCTTTAACTATTAATATGGAAAAGAGTAAAACCATATTATTACATCCAGGTATGCTATCAGTAAATGGCCTTCTTCTGAAAGACTGCATTAATTTTCATTGAACATGGAGAATTCATTGTCACTGGTGTCACTGCAACAAAACCTTAATGGAATTTTTTAAAGGATTTGACAGTCCAATAATGAGAAAATCCACAAGCCTACTGATAGACATAATGACAATTTCCAGTAAGTCTGTATAAACTGTTGTGCATAAACTGCCCACCAGCTGGTTGAAGTAAAAAAAAATCACTTGTAATGCATTTCTTTTTCCTTAGTGTATTTTTTTTTATTTGGACTTTGTTTACACCTGCTATTACCAACCTGTTGATAAACAAACTGCCATTTTTTGAAAAATCTAATTTTAGAATAAAAATAACATTCATACTCACTGCTTAGAGGCTATCACATCTAACTTAATATTTCTTTCATCTTTCATTTGCAGTAGTACTACATTGCTAGCTTGGAAAAATTCGTTATGTGCCTAATCTAGGCTGAAAAAAGTTAAATAAATATGTAAAAGTTTGCAGAATTAGATGCTATATTTTCATTTAATAAGTTAAACCAAAAGACTACAACAAAATTCCAGATGCTTACTTTACCTGCATTTTAATATAGTAATGTTAAATGTATTAAAACCATTGCATTTTATTTGAAATGCTAGCATTATAGTTTTTTATTCAGAAGTGTTATAGCACTTTTTAATTCACTGTTAATTTTTTGTGTATTTTTGATGCCTTTTAGTACTTAGTGTTCTTTTCCATTAATTGTATTAGCGAGGTTTTTATTTTGTGGTTGTTGTTTGGTTTTGTGGAGCTGTTTTTAGTTCGGGGCTTTTTTTGTTTGTTTTTGTTTTGTTTGGGTTTGGGTTTTTTAATTGTTCTTTCTTCCCATACCCTCACTTGAGAAGCAGGAAATTTTGTGTAAAACTACAAAGCCAATTTTGCTTCCTTCAATGCATTGGAACCAGTATTGACAAGATGGAAATGTATCTATATATACCTGCAATTTGTCAGGTTCTGGTTTATATTAACTTAGTTTGAAAGTAGATGAGACATGGGATTTGACTGTAAAAATAGGGCACTGCTGACCATACATAATGATATTTCATGTTCTTCAGCCTTACAAATATCAAAGAAAGTTGATGTGTGTATCTCTGTGAAGTAGTTGCTTGGCACACTTCCTCCTGTCTGGCCTCTCTTTCTGAGGCGTGCGAAGGAACTCACTGTATTTTTATTTCAAATTCTAAGCCGTGTTGAAATGAGGGAAGGCACAACTTCCAGGTACTGCCTTGTTTTCTTACCCCACAGGGCTAGTTTCAGTCTTAGTGTTTCTTGCTTTTTAAATGTTCTGGAGACCTTGGAGATAGAGTAACAAAGGCAGGAGCTAACTCAGCCCTTGGCTTAGGGGGAGATGAAAGCATTCGATGGGTGGAGAGCACGTTGTGTGCACAGATCCTGGATTCCAGGGTACCATGAATGGATCAACACCAAACTATGAGCTATTGCAATGTAACCATGGAGTTTCCAGATAGCCAGGAAATCCCTGTGTTAGCTGAGATAAACAGTTCCTTTTTTTTTTTTCAGAATGCAGATGACAAACACTTTAGAATAAGCAAAAATTTTTTTAGACATGCCTATTTTCTTTGTCAGCTTTTGTTCAGAGGGTTTTAGCATTTTTTAAATGCCATTGATGGTTTCTCATAATGTAACCATTAAAAAGAAAAAAGAGAGAGCTTAGGGAGATGAGAGTTTTATCACGTTTTGTAGAAGTTGGGAGAGGAGCCTTATTTTCCCCTAGCACATAACTGTAAAAGGACCTCAGTGCTGTCCTGTACTAACACATTTCACCTCACACATGTAGATAAAGTGATTTTTGCCATAAAAAGTATACTTCCCTACATGGGTTTTTTGAGTCATATCTTTGAATATTTGTCATCTGCCTTTATTTACCATGATTTCTGAAGTTTTACCTCTAATTGCAAAAGGTAGTCCCTGTGCAAGTATGCTGAAATGCTGCATGTATCATCCAAGTGTGCCAACATAAGGGCTTTGGTTTTTAATAACCCACTTGTTGGAGATGCAATTGTTTTACCAACTACAAATTAAACTGATTAAATAGGTATTAAAACTTTGGGTTAGGGGTTTGATTCTTAAGCAAGGTCACCATTCATTACTTCAGAGTATAAACACTCACGTGAGACAAATCTATCTGCCAATTTATTAAATAAGAAAAACTGAAAAGGGAAAGTCAGTATTAATTTAAAAATACCAGTTTCAAGATGCTATGCTCATAGATGTCTTGTAATTGCAAGGAAAGGTTTGTATCACCTTGTCATTTTGCACATAATGTAAATAATAGGACTTCTCCTTTTTTGAATTTTTTTTGTTTTTTTTTAAATGGGTAAGTATGCACAGAACCACATACCAATACCAGAAAATATCAGTAGCAATTGTTTTATATCCAAAATGAAGAGCAAGGGAAGAGAGATTTGAGCTGTAAAATACAAGTAGGACATTTTTCTAAATAAATAGAATCACTTTATTGCCCTAGTTACCATGATTACAATAGAAAATAAAAAATATTGCAACATTTAATTTTTCCTTTCTCTCATTTACACATTGGTATATTCTCACAGATCAGAGCTGCTGTGAGATGTTTACTTATGTGCATTTTCAACCTATTAAGTACCTTTTTTCAGTTTTATGAAAAGCATTCTGTCTGCTTTGAATCACTGCACAGAAATTGTAGAAGTTAAATTAAGTAAAAAATTTGTATTTGTGCTCTGAAAAAGAATTATATGGCTTGATAAGAGCCTGGTCTAAAAATAAGTGAAGGAGAGAGAACTAGCTTGACATAATATTTTCAGTGTGAATTCTTAATAGTTATTTTAACCCCTTAGTTATAGCCAACTAGGGGGTTAATACTGATTTTTCAAGGCTCTAATTCAAGTTAAGTATTACAAAATATTCAGACATGCTGGGTCAAGAGAGTCAGACATTTACGCACCCAGGAGCAAAACAAGCAAGCAATAACACTGCTCTCTAAAAGCCTATTTGAAAGTCAGAGTTGTATGCCTTTTCCTGGAAATGCAAATTTGTTACACCTGATGTTTTCTTGGCAGGTCATATGCTGCATCATGTGAAAATTGGGTTAAAAGTAAAACAGTGTGTCCATCAAATACCCTCCATCATCATGGAAGCGACGATCCAGCCAATCACCCGCACCGTGCTCCGAGTCCGGCTGAGCATCGCTCCCGACTTCACCTGGAATGACCAGGTAAAAACAGAGGGAGCAGGAGGCAAGAAGGGAAGCATTAGTTTAGTTTCAGTAAAGGAGATGATCACTGCTTGTCCATAGCTTTTGGGATTTTTTAAAAAGCATTTATTTTTGCTAAAAAGCAAATTTGATAATAGGAATGGGATGATTTTTATGACTTTTGTTGGAGAAAGCAGGCAAGGATCATCTTTTCATTTCTGTTAAGCCATGTAAGATTGGGCTGTTTATAACACATTGAGACAAGTGCTTAATACTGAATATTTACAGTAGTCACACACAGATTAGAATTATGTGCCCAGAAAGAAGAAGCAGGAGAAAGGGAGACATGAGTGGCTCTCTGAACTAAGAATGAATGTCAAACACAGAAAAGCTTTGAAATGCAGTTCATGTATGCCAGGTTCCTGTTCTTCCTGGCTTCACAAATATACATTCACAATATCAGTGCCTTTTTCTGCTGGGACTTGTCTGAACAAAAAAAAAAACCCTGAGATATGTTTGGAATTATGTTCATCTGTATTTTATAGTGCAGATTTATATGAAAGGAGTTGTACCAGTTTCACATTTAGCCATACACACATCCTTTGATCCAGAATCTGTTCATTAGAAATACATTTAAGATAAATCCAAATGAAACATAAATGTCCACATGGGGGCATTGTATTGTTGCTGTTACTTCTGAAACTCTCTACAGGAAAAAAAGATACCTCCATAGGCAAACATAATTTTCTTCTTTTAGACTTATGAAATTTATGCTTAAGATAAATTATTTTGAAATGTGGATATTAAGTATCTGTTCTTTTAATAAAAACTAATTTTAAAATCCCTTAGATTACAATTTTTACGTTAATCATAATTAAATGAGAGGTTTATTCCACAAATATTTAAATTACTTTAGAATTTATTTTCCCTGATGAAAGGCTTTTTAATTTCTTGTAGAAGTTTCATCGAGTTGCCTTATAAATGGGATATTAGCAATCAAAATACAGAGTTTGAGCAATCAAAATATAGAAAGTTTGATTTTGCTTGCCACCTAGATTTATTGAATAAATATTTGAATGAATTCCTAACATGAATTATAAAATGAATTTTTTTTACCTTATTTATGGGCAATACTTCAGAAGGAAAAGAAAGCATTACATTTTAGGATTGAATTAAGTTTTTATTGTTCAGTTCATCCACTTTACCTGTAGTCTGCTAAAGACAAAAAAATTACTGTTCTTCATATTAAACTTTATCTGAATACAAAGTAATTTCTCAATCCATTGTTAGGTTTTTCTAGAAAACCTAGGTTCTATATCTTTACAGGTTAGGGATCCACACAAAATTACACTGTTGTTTTAATTCTGAACTTCTAAATTTAGAGCAAAAGTTTGTCACAAATCTATTTTCTGCCATGACCCCTTTACACAGTTTTTCTGATGATTGCTTTAGAAATATTATGATTGTTGGATCATTTAAGCTTATGGAGATGTTTTTATGTGAATTTGTTTATGGGTAATCATAAAAACTTGGAGAAGTGGTTTTTTTCTTTTTTTTTTTATTTCTGTAATGTGGTGTTGATTTTCTTGTTTCTTCAGTAAATGAAGCTTTTATCACAGTAAATAACTAAAGCTGTTAAATTTTAATAGTTTCTGAAAATGAATAGCTGTCTCAAATTCAAGCATAGACACTCTGAAACTTCTTCTCTATCATTACATTATTTTAACAAGCTTCTCAGAAGATAGCTATAGAAACTTACCAGTATACCTGTATTTGGTGCAAAAGTGAGTTGCTAAAAAATCCTATCCAAAGAATTGCAGTAATCAAATAAAACCAGTTATGAAAACTTTAAATACCATGCTTAGTTGAAATACCCTGCTTAGCTAACATTTCATGGTTTTAAGATTGTTCCTTTACCTGGATAATTAATTCTATAATGATCTCATCAAGAACTTTGTGCTTGACATTACAAGAGAAAGAGATGTTTTGTGAGATATGACATCAGCTTGATCTTTAGTTTTCAGTACAGGGATCCCTTAAGTTCAGTAAAAGCATATGAGCCAAATCTCAGATTTTTATTCTATTGTTAGAAGCAAAGGACTATAAACATACCCAGACAGAGCAATTAAGCCTTAATGCATCCAGGAGGAGTCCAGCAGAAATGCAGAATAATGCAAATAATACGAATTAGCTGAGTCAAACATCAGACATGTAGTTTTAGGGTGATAGTTGCCCAAAATACAGGCACAGGTATGTGCCAGTTTTAAGAGCTCCCCAATCCTTGAGAATCATTACTGGAGATGTTGTTTCCTGTTCCCAGATTGTCCTGCTTACCCCATGCAGTTTTTTCATGGGACTTTCCAAAATTAGGTTGCTATTACAGTTAATAATAAAATTTCTGAGCTTTGGACTTAATTGCCTTCCTTAGTTCTTCTTATTTCTCTTCTTATTTCTCCTAAACCCATATGAAATAATAGTCTCACTGTCACTTTTCAAGATGTCACCTGTGTGTCATTTCAGTTTCACTGCTTCAGTTCCTAATGAGGCTGCAAGTGAAATTCAAATGTAATAAAAATGAATGACTGTCCATCTATTTGTCTATTGCACAACTGTAGTAAAAAAGAAAGAAAAGCACCTTAATTTTATTCTTTGTGCATATTTTTGTCTTCACAAACTAGTACAGACTGTTTTCTGACACAGACACAGTAATGAATTATGCTGAAAATAATGTGTACTGTGTGAATCAATACCAGATTCCTGGAGCATTACAATTGCCATTAGAAGCAACTATGCACTTTGACTTTTTTTCTATTAAGTTTAGGAAAAATTCCAACTTTTTTTTCATCTCCTGGTTTTGCAACTTATCACAGACCTCATCAGAAACATCAGAAATCTGCATTCATTTACTACTATGTCTTCCGTACTCCTTTACCATGCATTTTTCTTATTTTTTGAAATATTTATGTAAAATACCTGTACATTGGCAAAGGGTATTTATTCTGACAAAAAAAAAAAAAAATCTTAATTTAGCATCAGCATTGCTGGCATTGCAAAGTAAGGTACACAACAAAGCAAACAAAAGTCTACGTTTAAAAAGACGTTGCCAGGTGGCAGGGAAATCATCAAGTGATAGCTCTATTTATGTTCTTCTCACTTCACCTGTAACAATGGCTACATTACAGCCTTCTGAATGCACTTGCTGTATCTTTCTAGAGGAGAGGGATGAGAGAAAGTAGAGCAATATCACAATTCCATGTCCAGTTTTTTCCTGAGAGAATGTTTGTGACTGAAAAATGAGCAGACAGCTGCAAACAACAATCTTCTATACAGATCCTAAAGGCAAAAGTACAGGCAGGAATAAAGAGACCATGTTCTTTCCTAGGAGCATAGAGGGAACTCTTGGGATTTAGTGAATTCATAAACACCTGAGGCACTACCTTCAGTTGCATTTGTATCATGTCCATTTTTATTATATGTACCTTAAGCAAACTCTAATTGAAGCATAATCTTTAGGCAGACTCATCTGATTAAAATGTTATTTTTCTGTTACCTCTGATTTCTGTATTTTTCTGTACTATTCCTTTATGAGCCTATGTCATTTAGAAATACGTCCACTATTTCTAACAAATCCAGAGAATCTAAACCCAGAGAACTTAAAGAAAACCATCTTTTCTACTTATAAAGGTACATGGCAGTGTTGGAGAGCCCTGGTGGATTTGGGTAGAAGACCCTACTAATGATCACATTTATCATTCAGAGTACTTCATCATTCAAAAGAAACAGGTAATGCACTTCATCCAGAATCTCACAGCAAAACAAAAACAAAGTTAGTGAGATGTGGATTTGTTAGGTCAAACAGTATTTTGGCCTAAGCAGATTTTCAAATCAGCAGTACAGTTTTCAAATTCAGATGTACCCAATCAGCTTGGACTTCCACAACAATGTTTTCTAAGCTTAAATGTCCCTTTTTCTCTTCCTCCTTTGCTGGGACAGTTATTTTCAGGTGATGTAGAAAGACTATAATGGTTTTGTCTGTTAAAGAACAAGATGAAAAGCCAGCCTTATTTTTATCTTTGGAAGACTATTGAAGAAAAATTCATTCCAGGCAGTAAAATATTTTATAAAGATGTAAATATTTGCACGCATACTCTGTCGTCTGGTGTTAGCAATGCTTATGGAAGTGAGGCAAACTGTGATTTTTCAAGTTACTGATTTTTCTGTGTAGTAATTATTCTCTACATGTTTGCACTAGGTCATTACTAAAGAGCCTCAGCTGCTGGTGTTCACAATCCCAATTTTTGAACCTCTTCCTTCTCAATATTACATTCGAGCTGTGTCCGATAGATGGTTAGGAGCAGAGGCTGTATGTATCATAAATTTTCAACACTTGATTCTTCCAGAGAGACATCCACCCCACACAGGTAACTTCAAATTTGATAATTTTGCTTTAATTTATATTGATCATATTGGGTTTTTTGTGGTAGTGCAATAAGACTCTTACTTCTGCTTCATTGGAGAAAAATGTATGGAATTTCACTTTGTGATATTTGTTTTCCAGCTTTCTAAACTTTTCAATTCCTGAACAAAATGCAGGAATTTTGGTTATACATCTTATATAACACCAGCCTTTTAGTTACTCCAGATTCTCTATAAACCATAAGAAAACTGAACCTGTCATACAAAACTAAGCAAATCTCTGTGTTACGATGTCTTAGCTTAGTGCTTGCAAGCAACACCTTTCTTCTGGACTGGCTAAAAATAATCTTAGACTGTCTAATAAATGGCATTCAGCAAAGAACAAACAGTGAAAATTCTGAAAATATGAAATGTTTTCCTACTTTTGCTGAGAAATGTTTATCATAGCAAGAACTGTTGCAGCACTGAACATCACATTTCGTCTCATCAAGTTGTGTCCCTCCCCGCCCCCTCCTTTTTTAACACTTGGCACAGAAGCATATGTTTGTGTTTTGCTTCTTTTTTTCTGGATACATAAATTGCTTTATACATTCACTGGGGCTGATGTCATTGTAAAACCTTTCCTCTATAATTGCATTTGGCTCATCTAGCAGTCTGCTGAGTGCCTTCAGAAATGCACAGTTCTCATACGGTGTTGTCCTTTGGCGTGCATAAATTCACATGTGTTTGTGAAGTGTTTAGCTATTGTTATACTGTACCTACACTGTCTGGAAAAGCATGTGTAACCTTTTTATCTAATTGACTGATCACTGACTACTATTCAGAAGAAACAGAAAGATATTTACACATCACCAGTTATGGAGACTCCAGGATTTATGGTAATTGATTTCAATTCCCATCTGGTTCCCACTCAGCAACGAAGTACGTCGAGGCTCTGCTAGGCAAAAAATCCCTTCTTTCTCCTCAACAGAGCCCAAGAAATCACTTGGTGATTAGTTTCAGTGGGAATGATAAAACAGCCATAAGGTACCAGTGAAAAGCATGTGAAGAATATTAGGCATCATTGCCTCAGTAGATTTTATGGCTCCCATATCATACCTTAATGTGAAGCACCCTAAAAAGACGAGGAGACCTCCAGCCACAAAAAAAAAACCAAACCCAAACTTCAAAGCAAGCATCTGCATAGCAGAATCACTGCAGTCTCCTTAATTTGGTAGGATTCCAAATCCAATCTGGTTATATATATCATCTTCCAAATTCCACAATCTCTAATTCTTTGGATAGCAGATGCCCTCAAGATATATTAAAGATCATATATTGAAAAGCTGTTTGTTTATTTATTAACATTATGTCTTTAATTATAGATTTAAAGGATAAGATGCAAAATTTAGCTGTACTCATCTGATTTGTATTACTCCATCAACTTGGAAACTCCAAAGAATCCTTCTTTCTTAAAAAGACTTTTTCCCTTGAACTTGAAATACTCCACATTCTGTTATCATAAAAGCTGGACGTACATATGATCTAACACACTGAGTTTAGAACTTACTACAGGTGGATTAAAAAGAAAACAGGTATAAGAAAAATATTAATATGCAAATAGCTGGTTCACAGCTATCAGATTTTCAAATCAGATTTTCAAAATTACTTGCAGAATTATTTCAGAGCTATAAAACAACTTTTCATTTTTCTTCTTTAAAGTGAGCAATTACCCAAATGTGTACTCTCTGTCATATGAGATGCTAAGTAAAACATTTTTCAATGTAAACTGTTTTTCACTAAATGACTGTTTAATATATTTATCTTCATAACAAGCTGTGTCGTGTCATGGCATCTCTTGTCATCCACTTACTATTATTTTGTGGTTTTAGAGCTTCTGGATCTTCAGCCTTTGCCTATCACAGCCTTGGGACATCCTGAATATGAAGTCCTGTACAAATTCACACACTTCAACCCTATTCAGACACAGATATTCCATACCCTCTATCACACAGACTGCAATGTTCTTCTTGGAGCTCCTACAGGTTCTGGAAAAACGGTTGCAGCTGAATTAGCCATCTTTAGAGTTTTTAACAAGTATCCCACATCAAAGGTTTGTAAAACAGGTTTACTAGAGTCATTTTGTTATGAGCATCTCAGTAATAAAAGAGTCTAGAAGAAGACTATGGGGAACTGAATTTTACTTTCTCCCATTTATATGTGTGTGGACACAAAATGTTATTGCATTATGTGCCTTATGCTTTTATTTTAACTATTTATTTTAATCAGTTGACAGCTAGAGTTAAATCTACAAAAATGACATGCAGGCATGCTGGATTTCCTTTTCTACTTTACTTAACAGCATTTCCTGCTTTAATCTCCTTCTTCTAGCAGTGGTACTGTTTTATAGCTATTAGTTCCCTTCCATGGGACTACAGCTAGCCCAGTCTCTCTATTATTTAAACAAATAAGTTGCAATTAATTACTACAGGCCAATTTTCTGTTCCAGCTCTCCCCTGTGTTTTAAATTGCCTAAAAGCTGAACAACTCAGCCTTTGGAGTTTTCAAAGTGAATATATATATGCTTCTCAACTTAGCCATATTGTCTTAGTTAACCACATTTTAGATTTAAAGTCTTTCAAAAATCTTTGTCTCTGACTGGGAGATTAAAGAAAAAACAGTATAACCTTTACATTAACAGAAATTCTGTACATAAACTCCTTAATCATCTTTGAATTTAAATATCTTCATGTAATTTCTTAGTCCAAGTGAGGTAAACAAGTCACTCATACACTTCCAACTTATCTGTGAGACATAAAAAATAGCCAGTTCTCAAAGGAATGCATCTTTTAGGTTTTAATAAAGCTGGAAGCCTGGCTATATATTTCAAAGAATGTATGTGAACTCTTCATGTAGCAGTTTCTTCATTGTTCAAGAGCTTTAGAATTTTTAACCATAAATCTATAAGTAAATATGTTTTGTACATGTAAGCATATTCCCCTCTGTACTGCAGGCTTCTTTGGGAAAAATATTGTGACATTTTGCTTAAGATAATCAGCTTTTTTACTTAATTGGTATTTTTTATTAATTTAATGACATAACTAGAAATCAGGTAGGATATTGCTTGCCAGAAATTCAGATTATTTCTGTTCCAGAATGTTAACATGCAGATTTTATAGTCATGGCAACAAAAGCCATTATTTACATAAGTGGGTTTTGGATTTTAAAAGGTGTGATAAATACTTCAAGAAATTATTCCTTATCTGAATATTCTTAATTGCTCAGGAAATAAACCATTATTTTCAGGCATTATGTCTGTTTTAAATATAATCCTGTTGTAGGTCATTTCAGGAACTCAGACCTTATTTATTTTATGGATTATTAGTAGGTTCAAATCTCACAAATACCATGTGTTGTAGGTACACTTTAATAAAGGTGTCTTGGTTTACTTCTAGTTTTGTGCCTTTTCTTTTGCAGGCAGTGTACATTGCACCCTTGAAAGCACTCGTCCGTGAGAGGATTGAGGACTGGAAAGTAAGGATTGAAGAAAAGCTTGGTAAAAAGTATGTTTCTCCTTACCTAATCAGAGAAATGAGAAACAAAAGAGCAGCTCATCTAGTATGAGTAAAATCTCAAAATACTTATGAGTATTTCAAAAAGGGTTTTGGTTTTATACTGTCCTTCAAATTTCTAGTACTTGAAAAGTTCTATCAGTAGTCACTGACAGATCAAAACTGAGATCAAAAATGATAGATCAAAAGTGATAGATCAAAATCAGAACTAAGAAAGGGATATGCTTTGATACCCAGCTATTTTCGTTCTTCTTCCTTGTCAGTATAAAAAATACAAAGCTCAGATTTCACTCCACAATATCCTTGGAAATTGAAAATGTAAGTCAAACTAAGCTCTCCTTAGAAACCTCAGCTGCAAGGAACATACAGGACTTGCATGAACTGTATAATAGTAGTTACACTATGTCCTTCATATATAAATTAATATAATTTTATTCCTTGGTAACATTAATTTCTTGCTGATCTTCCCAGGTGTTGGAGTTCAGCCATTACTTTATGATCTGTAAGGTATATCAGTCATGTTGATGCTTTCCAAAATTATAATGTCCTGCATTAAATTTTTTATGCATAGAATGCATTATTTAGGGCCTTCACCTTCTCCAAATACAGTCTTTTTCCTAAGTTAAGCTCAAAGCACACCACAAGAGAAAGACATGCTGCTCTGTGTCCATGAAATTATCAGTAATATTCCTGTTGTTATCACAGAAATGAGTTAAAATATTTTATGGTACTATTTCTTTTTTTGTAATTTACAGTTACTTGTGACTATAATCTTTTACGGAATATACACATTACTTTTAGGAATTTTTGTTTTATGTTCAACTGGGTTTGGAATATGTCATTGAAATGTCTAAAACCCATTATAATGGATCCATCTAAAATGATGGGTCATCACAAATGCTGCAAACAATTGGAAAAAATCTGCTAATCTTCTTCAAAAAGTAATCTGAGGCTAATCTCTGCACCAGTCTTAATGGACCTTCACCAACAAATGCAATACACACTGCAATTTAGCCTTATTATTCAAACCAGAGATCCATGCAGAACAGCAGGCAGCAACTTGGTAGCCTCCATGAAAGCTTTCATCCTGTCTGTGACAGGATGTTATGGTTCACATTACATCATACCAGTATTATGTTATCTTCATTTTGAAGAACTAACTGTTGGTTGGGACTCATATTCTTCCTTTTCTTTCTATATCGTTTTGCTAAAGAATGATATTTGGTATTTATACAGTATTTACTAGGAAAACAAAGAGGCAGGTTTATTTACTTAAAACAATTTTGAAAATCCTATTAAATGTATTTGGCAAGAAGGAAAATTACTTTGCTTAATTTTGTTTCTTCCCTCTTTTAAGAGTTTAAGTTATAAAGGTGTAAATATTTTAACATTAAGATGTTGTAAAGCTTTGTAAAGCCAAGCCACTGTCCTTCTTGATTACAGGGTTGTAGAATTGACAGGAGATGTGACTCCTGATATGAGAGCTATTGCCCAAGCTGACCTGATTGTTACTACCCCAGAGAAGTGGGATGGTGTCAGCAGAAGCTGGCAGAACAGAAGCTATGTTCAAAAAGTTGCCATTCTCATCATAGATGAGATCCATCTTCTAGGTGAGATGTTTCACTGCTTTTGATCAGAATCACTGCTAAATTTGAACAAGTGTGCTGGTACTTATGATGTGAATATACTTCTTGACATCTGAACCTTTCCTTTTTCTCTGTTTTTCCATATACTTTTCATTTACTAGGGGATGAGAGAGGCCCAGTGTTGGAAGTCATTGTGTCTCGAACAAACTTTATCTCATCTCACACTGAGAAGCCAGTAAGAGTGGTTGGTTTATCCACTGCTTTAGCAAATGCCAGAGACCTTGCTGACTGGCTAAACATTAATCAGGTATGAAAAAATTTTTCATGCAGGAAAACAAAATAGCAATTGGTAAGATAATTCAAGGTTAAACTTGAAAAAAATCTTCTCTTGTAGATGGGTCTGTTCAACTTCCGACCATCAGTGCGCCCGGTTCCTCTGGAGGTGCACATCCAGGGCTTCCCTGGCCAGCACTACTGTCCTCGCATGGCCAGCATGAACAAACCTGCTTTTCAGGGTAAGCAACCAGCTCCTAGACCTTTTCTTCTTTTCTCTAATAGAAAAAGGGACTTTGCATAGTTCATTTGCAGCACATTTGCAACATGTGTTAGTGTATGTACTCTTGGCATGTATTGGGAGAATCTGCTGCGCTAATGGCCCAAAGATATTTGTCTGAAACATAAAGTGTGCTGCAAATGCAACATGTAAAAGAGGAATGTAATGTATTTAGAACAGAAGAATAAAATTAGTGTTAGTGAAGGGGAAATAAAATGTGTTTTCTCTTAGTGTTTGACACCAGAAAGAAATATTCGTGTAAAAATATTGGAAATTTAGAAAGCAATAAAATCATTCATATTATTAATCTGCTGAGGTATTTTCATATGGACCACTGCATGTTAGCATTAAAAAAATTGTGAACAGAAGTTGCAAGTCAGGCTAACCTCCTATAATTCTAGTTTCAAAGCAATAACCATAAAATTCAAAATTTGTAGTGCATCCAGATATGCTTCTGTTTCCAATTTTTTATTCTTAACCAAGCTGGCAAGCAGTATAGATTTAAGAAAAGCTCTCTTGTATTTTATTTGAACATGTTTTGTTTTGGTTACATAAGGATTATTTATTATATCAATTAAAAATAACCTCCAAAATAAATTTTGTGGTGTGAACTGCTGTTGATTGTGAGGTGACATTTGTGAGGGGACTTTTTAGCTGCTTTAATTAGCCTTATGACAGAAGCAAAGTATTGATTGTGGACTAGAGACCAATCTTGACAGCTCGGATTATTTACACCTCCACAAGAGTGTTGTACAAAAACACTAATGAACAATAAATCTGTCTTGGGCTGTTCTGCTACACCTGTTCCTGAAGCAACAAAAATCCATTAGATGTTGGTCTTTTAAAATATTTAGATATATTGGCATATATAGTTGTAAGGTATAAATACACATGAATTTTCCCATTTCAATAATTTCATAACTGCATTGCGTGTGTACATGCAGGAGCACATGCTGGGTAGTGTTCATGAACTGAAGAATAATATGTGCTGGTGGGCAGTATGAAATAGTTTTCAGAAATTAACAATACATAAATTTAATTGCTTGAATGAGAAGTACATGAGAAAACACACAAACGGATTTATAAGTGCTTTAAAGAGAGTATTTGAAATTCTAGGTACACCTGTTTATACTTCTAGTGCTTGTTGATTTTAGAAAATATGTATAAATATGATTTATTGCACGCTCTGTTCCCGACTTGTTTGACATGATACAGTCAAGGTTATTTTAGCATTTTCATGGCAATACTTATTCCTGAGACCATAAAAATTTCCCTGCAACCTGAAACTTTTCAAAGATGGGCTGAGCAAGAAAATGCTATTTTAAAAAGTCCTAAAACCTAATTGGTTTGAATATATCATAATTGGTTTAAATATATTGAACTAGTTAGTTGGCACAGAAACCAAGTTCTCTTTTACTGTAATGCCCGCTTTCACAGCAGCTATTGAAAAGTCACTTTCTGCTTTTTTTCCCTTTTCTGATATTGGTAGATTGAAGTGATCCTCTGTAGGCTGGCATGAGTTTATGCAGCTCAAGCTCTGGGTCAGGCAAAAAGCAAATTTTAGACCTTCATGGCACTGAGTCTGAGACAACATACCCCAACAGTGTAGAAAAAACATTAACATACTTTTTAGGCTGAGATAGAGAATTCACAAGCTTGAAGTCTAGGAAGCTTGTCTAGATTTTGTGGTGCTTTGTTGGGTTTTTTTGGATAACTGGTTGTTCTCTTAATTAGCTGACAGTGTTCACTGAAGTAGCTGAAGACTCAGCCACATGTAGTTTTATGGCCTTTGGTTCAGAGGTGGTGTACTCTCACCTCATTTGAATCCATCCAGTAGAATAAAGGCTCAGTAGACATACCTCAATGTCATCTGCAGGGAGGTCTATCAGCTGCCATGGGATTGCAAAGAGAAACTCTCATTTTTGTCATTAAAGGGTCTAATTCTCAAATTCTGTTTTGCTCAACAGCAATTCGGAGTCATTCTCCAGCCAAGCCTGTTCTTATTTTTGTGTCATCCAGACGTCAGACAAGGCTCACTGCCTTAGATCTCATAGCTTTCCTGGCCACAGAGGATGATCCCAAACAATGGCTGAAGATGGATGAAAGAGAGGTAGAATCATTTTACCTTCCTCATTTGTGCTTTGCTTCTATCTTACTGATGTTTGTTTGAAAACAAAAAAAATTCATCTGAAACAAAAGAGTCGTTTGAGGGTAGATCTTGAAAGAGTTGTGCATATGCTGAATTTCCCTATGTATTAAAAGTAGGGACAGCATTAAGGCTATAGAAGCGTCTGTGCAAGAGCTGAACTTCAGAACACAAACTCTTTTATCTTTGTTTTTTCCTGCATATCTTATTAATGCTACTTCCATGGTCCCAGACAACATATATCACAGGGTGCAAGTCTTTGATACCAAGATAAGACAAAGACTAAAAGAAAGAGGGCTAGTGCTCTCTAAAGTTTACAGCTGGACATCTGTGACTTATAGATGTTAAGCTGAAATCTAAACCAAATCTCCTCCGGTGTTTTAAGAGAAAAATCATCCTTCTCATGAGATGCATTAAGTATATGTATTTGCATATATATCTGTGTGAATATATGTACCTATGTACATACATGCATCCATCTATATTCCTAGATAGATAGATATACTGCAGAACCAATCATTTAGCAATGCTTCAGTCTTGCATATCAATGAAATAAATCAATGATATAAAAAAAGTAAAGAAACCTTCTGCCAAGATTTTTTTAAATATAAAGATTGCAAAGTCAAACACTTAGATGTTAAACAATGCTAGCAGAAAGACTTATTTTTTGCTCTTTTTCAAGAAATATAATCTTTAATTACATTTTCTTCTTTTTTTCAATCTTCTTTTGTTTACTGCAAAATGTGGCTAAATAATAAACAACCTTTCAATATTCTCTTTTATCTGTATTCTTCAAACTGTATACCAGATTATATTTAATTCACACAGTTAAACACCTGCTCTGAATGCAGTATTATTTATTTTACTCTGCACTAGTGGTCCTGATTATAGTATATCATTGCTGCAAAACAGGTTTTTCTGATCGATACTCAGGTTTACTAGATTTTGGATCTATTGCAAATCTTCTACTAGGAATTTCTGTGATAATTTATGATCAAAACACAGCAAAATGCAGGAACCATAAATATAAAATCCAAGTTGAATATTGTATGGATATTTTTATGTCATATATATATGAATATAAATATATCATATAAATAGATCATTTATATATAATATTATACAATTATAAATATTATATATCCAAAAGCATAAGTTTCTAGATTATATTATTTGTGTTTGTTTGCTCTTTGCCGAAAAATTAAATGAGATTTCCCAGAGATAAAGCATAACATCTTTATCCTTTCTGTTTTGGATGGATTTTAAAATAGAAAATGGCCATCTTGGCTGATAAACCACTATTACTAAAGCATATCTCAACTTGATGGTGCTTTTCTAGCTGTATATCCTCTATTTAATGTTTTCTTGAACCTAATAGAAACATTTTATATCCAAGTTTTTATTATTACTTAGTAGAGTACTCTAGTACCTTGTAGGGGTTTACTGCAGTAATCTCACCTAGAATTAGAATATGCACTGTGCAGCTTGCCCTAAATGACTTGCATTATTATGGATAGTTTCCCCAAGTCCTGGGAGCCACTGCTATTCTGAAAAGAACTATAACTGAAGCTTCTTCACTTGCTGGAAAAGGGTTTTCTATTAGGAGTCTTTGAATTTCATGTTTCAGAATAAGCCTCTGAAGGTTTTGAAATAGGAGCCAACAAGGACAAGCAGACTTTGCATTTATTAGTTTAATAACATTTGCATATGATTTGTATTTGAATTAATAAGCTGAATGTTTGGAGCATGAGATACCTACCAAGTTACTCAGTTCTGATTACGTAAATGTAAAAGACTGAGGATTAAGTTCTAAGTTGTTATATCTTACCACTATTATGCAGAACACAATTCTGTTTGAAGTACCCACAATTTCAAGTGGACATTTCTTTGGGCAATTATGGGCCTAGTTTGTAGTTTTGTGTTTTAAATGAGCACGATTAGCCTGAGTTTCATTTGACATTGAAGCAAAGAACAAAGCTCTAGTAGTGCTACATACATAGTATATATCCTGCCCAATTTTTTTTATAATAATCTAATAATAATAAAAACTAATCATAATTTAGGGGGTTTAAATTTTAAAAATTTAATCTCAAGTAATATTAAAGTCAGAATTAGACAGGAAATAGACAAAATTCTCTCCAGACCACTATAAAACTTTTAAGTTTGAAAAGTAGAACTAGCAAATACTTTATAGCAGGCATTCCATGTCTTAATCCCTTTTCCAAAATTTCAGTTTTGGAAATTTTCTCAATTTTGCAGAGTTTCTTAATTCCATATGGGATTAAAATGGACCAGTCAGAAGAATTAAATTTTGTTGCCTTTTAAACAACATTTTTTATTCCTTTCAGTTTTTCACATTTGGGGTTTTTTTTTTTGCCAACCACTATTCCTTTAGGGGGATTTACAGATAAATTACTTTATTTTCAAAATAGATGTAATTCTTAACTGTCAAGTATTTTGAAATATAAGAAATTTTTCATGGGTGTATAGAAAGTTAGCAAGCTGTATCTCAGACCATGGCTTTTTTCTTCAGTCGGCCTTATTATACATAATACATATTATACATAATATTAATTTTGGCTGGCATAAGATTCCTTTGAGAACTCATTAGTAAGTTTTGTTTAATGGTTTAATTGAGTTTGCTACATGATGGCTAAAAGTTCATCTGTTTATGTGACCTTCCCAGTAGATTTCTTAAGGCTTCTTGAAATGTTCTAAAACAATGCCATCCGTAATAACTTCTAAACGACTGATGTTGAGGTAAAGACAGATTCTTACAGCCATTAAATACATTTTTTCTTTGTTCTTTTTTGTGATGGTATCAGAGAAATTCAGGCCTTGTGGGGAAGAGACTGAATGCAGCAGAGACCAGTACTGAGTCTTTGTGAATGTGCTGTTAGCAATAGTAGATCTTTGTTTATCAGCTATGCCATCATGTTTGCTTCACTCATCTTCTCTGTAGAGATTCTCTCTCTGGTGGTAAACCAGGCTCTTGTTTGAAGCTTGTGATGAATTATTCTGTTCACAAACTTCCAGGCTGCTTTTCACAGTACTCTCAGAGAACAGGCAAATCCACTTCCAGGTCCAAATATCAAATTCAGGCAGCATATCAATCAGTTATATTTCAAATGACATGAACTTGCATGAACCTTCTGGAAAACATATTTGTATGTATAAGTGACATATAGAAACAACTCTTCAACTGTTGCCACCAAAGTAGATAACAGCTTGCCTGGATCATGGAGGAATCATGCAAGATGTTCTTTCCCTCAAAGGAGTCATTATCTAACAGGTGCAACTGAATTATGCTCACGAAAGAATTTTGTTATACAGGCATCTATTGAAAAATAGATATCTTATAGGCAGCTTCATTAGGTTTTGGGAATGGTTCTTCCTGGACATTTTCCTTGAATTTCATATCTGATATGCAGGTTTTGGCTCGTACCCATTGCAATATTCAGAAAGTTGAAAGGCATTCAGAAAGCTGAGACAGCAGTCAATCTTCATAAATCTGGCCAGTACTTAATGAAAATTGTTGTTTCTAGTATTGCTCAGTTTTGCAGCTCTGCTGGGCCTGTTGCTGCATTAAAATAGTTAAATTTGTTTCATAGATTCTATCCAACTAAGTTTCAGGCTCTGTGCATGCTTTTTTGTGAAGAAATGGCCACTCAGAGACCTGATGCATTACATATACTTTAGTCTTACCAGGGAAGTCTCCAATGATGTTTGAAATACCATACTTAGCAGGATTTGTAGCTGGTGCTTTAAAGCTCACCCCTACATTTTCCAACTGCACATGCAGACATTCTTCAGGATTTAAGCAACATTGCTACAGTTCATCCAGAGTATGAGTGGGCAGTCTCTAGTATAAAAAGAATAGTTCCCTTTAGAGCCTTCATGAGGTTTTTTAATTCTTCTGTAAGTTGCATTGTCCATATGCATTCCAAAATTTCTCTCTCTTGCAATGTGCCCCAAGACTGAGTTTATTTTTCAGCAAAGACTGGAGAAGCAGCAGCAGAAGCTGTTTTCCTTGCCATCTGCAATAAAAGCAAGGACTCTTCATTACACATCAATTTGTAAAGATTGTCCTGGTCATGCTTTTGAGGCACAGGTGCATCATGACAAGAAATGTGAATGGGCAGTGCATCTCAAAGAGGAGACTGCATCTGTAAATAGAGTGGTTCTTCATTTCTTTCTCTTGTTCTTTGATGCCAGCATGCCCATGGAAAAAGAAAATGTTATGCTTTTTTTGTATAATCATTAGAGGATTTTTAATTATAGACTTACTAGCTGAAATTCTAATTTGGACTTGTCAGCCAGGACTGTCATGTTCAAGCTTGTGAGCCATTACTTATCTTGTTAAAAGGGACAATAGCTCAGATTATCATTTTGGAGACAGACAGTGCCACCAGTTTCTGCTGGTCAGCTTGGGTAAGATGAGTTATACTGGTCTACATTAGGAGCTGACTGAAGAGGAGCAAGTCCTTCCCTGTCACAAATTGCATCTACATCTGTGGTGGCAGAAAATGTTGCAATCTTTTTACAACATAATTTATTAGAATCAAGTTTTCAGTTTATTTATTTTTCTCTAATGTTTTTATAGCCTTTTGTTTTTTAACCTAAAACAAAAGTACAAAAGTAGTATTTATGGTTTATTGTTTGAAGTCAGAATGCATTTCTCACCAGCAGACAAGCAGGGTGTTTTCTTATTTGTTTGGTGGAGTTTCTTTAAAAATTTATTCCCTGTCCAGATACTTGGATTTATTTTTCTTTAATATTTACAGTGCAAGGAAGGAGAAGAAATGTACCAGTGTATATAGTTTTAACTTTAACCACAATGGTTTTTGCATTCTGTTTTGTGCATCCTTTGGCCATCTGCATCTTGTTAAGACTGTTCTTTATGAAACCTCTAGAAATAGCTAATATCTTCTAGCACAAAGATACCTGCAGTAATATTCAATAACATCCATATCAGGCAATAGTTTGCTTCCACAGAATTCAAAGGCCCTTGAATGAAGGACATTCATTGACTCCAGAAGAATAAATCAGAGCAATCCTGATTTTGCTATTTTATACATCTGAGTGTATAAACATGTGTGCAATAATTATGGATTAGTATGTGTGTATTTGTGCACTGTGTGGAAATACACATAGCTGTATGTGTGAAAGGGAATTAAATTTTATCAATAGTCAGTTTGCATTGTTAATAAAAACAAAGAAAAAAGCCAAAACCAACAAAAAAAATCCTAAAAATTCTTGGAAAGACAAAAGATGGCTTTTCCTTCTCTAACCTTTAAATCAAACAACCTATTATCTCCATGTTAATGTTTTGAGGTAATGTTGTGCTATAAAACAGGAATAGAAGAATCTGGTCTGTGTCATGAACAGGCATATTGCTGTCATTTAAATGTGTCTTTTAGTGTTAAATGTTTTATTATATTATTATTATTTAATGTATTATTATATATTATTAAATATGATTTAATGCTATATCTCAACTGTTTAAAACACATTTTAAAATGTTCCTTGAATATTATTTGAGTTTTTTAGGCAGCTTGTTCTGTGTGGGATAGCTCTGTAGTATAAGCCAATTCTTCATCAAAAATAATTTTGTGAGGTTTTTTTTTTTCCTGCCTTTAAAGATCAGGAGGGTACCCAAGAATGATTTCTAAGTGTTTCAGTCATTCTAGAAGTTCAACTTGCTTCTACAAGATGTTGGTTTTATGACACAAAAGTGTGTCATAAAAATTAACATTTTAGTTATAACAAGGAGATGTTTTTATTTCACTTAACATCTGTAGCAGATGTGAAATATGTAATTATTTTTGTAAAATACTTCATAACTTTCACGATTCTTTTGTTTGGCAGATCTTTCTTCTATTGGGCATTTTAGACAATTGATAAGCATTATTCAGTGGCATATGGTCTGAGTCTGACGTGCTTTGAAAAGAGTAGAGAGTACTAATAATGAGGATTCTGTGAAAATGGGAAAACCAGCACAACAGATATGCTTTGAGAAAGTATGGGGTTTTAGCATCTTGAAACAATATATCACACTCAAAGGGACAGAATTGGGCTGCACAATCTGTTAGCTCATTCTTGTCCAATCTGGTCTCCTCCTTTCTTTTGGAGCCAGCATTGTCATCAACTTGCTGAATTATACTCTGACTGGAATGTATTTCAGGCACAGGGTAATGTATCTGCTTAAATGGAATCCTATCTTTCTACAAAAGCTTTTTAAGTATAATAAATTTAAAATATAAAAAAAAAAGTTCTATTAGCTTAAAGTAAATGGTTCAACAGTTTACATATGTGCAGGAACAAAGAAAATGACTACTTAGTAGTTTGACAAAAATCTGGTTTGTTTAGAAATAAGAATAGAAAATGTAGAAATAAAGTTTATTTTAAAATATTTTGCAGTGCTACCAGGTTCCCAAATTGATTTTCAGAAGATATTTTAATTTGTTCATCAAAAAAAAAAAAAAAAGCTAAGAAAGATAGCCAAACCTTTCAGCCTGTGCCTGATCCTGGTTGTGTATGAGTCCAGGGAAAAATCCTTTCCTGGCATTAAGTTCCCTGCATTGGTGTTGTACAGGGCTTTTTATCATGCCAGTACAATTTGTATTTCCTTTTATTATTTTAATTTTTTTCTTTTCTTAAGATAACATAGATTTCATTTATCCTTCTGTGAGTAAAACTACAAGACAGTTGTTTTCAGAAAGATAAGTAGTAATTGAGTCATAACAATTCAGAAATGTTAGATTTGTTTTATAGTCACAGTGCTGTGTCTGTTTCTTGTTAATGAACCTATTAATTGTGCCATTATTTCTTAATAGAAATTTATAATATTCTTACACTACACTGACAAAAGGGAGTTACATTTTTAAATAAATTGACATGAGAATTTTAAGCCTTGGATTGTGCCTATGGGTAAAACAGTTATGTTTATTACAGTGATTTATGTGAAAGTAAGGGGTCAGCTAAAAATGACTAGGATTCCCTGCTGCTAAAATGACAGGATAGCAGTACATGTGCCAGTGCTCCTGCTAAGGGTTCTTTAGTTTTCCTGTGGTAAATTACACAGCTTTGCAGGTATGACTAACAGCACCACAGGCCGCCGCTGTAATACGAGTCAGAGGGGAAAAAAAAATAACCACCACTGATTGTAAAAGCAAGAAGAACATCTTTGAATAAATTCCCAGCAGCGTGAATTTAGGATGTTTTGTGCTGGCAGCTCTATGGCAGAAAGGTTTAGCTCAGGTTGTGGACTGGAAATAGCTCCCGGTGTAAAACTGTGTGTGCTGAAGGAACAGTCTAATCACTAAGCCAAATCAGCTAATTTGATCCCTGTACTGTTCTAGAGGAAACGGGAGTTTAGATTCATTATTTTCCCAATATCATGTTCTTTTGATGTGAATAATGAAATTAATGTCATTGGAATTTGCTTGTTCCCTTACGTTAAAGACATAACTGTCATAAGGTGCTGATTCTTGGTGGGGAGAAGAAAAATTAATTCAGCCATTAGATTCTTTTGTCAATTCTTTAATGCAGAAACTGACTAAAATCTAAATGCATTTTTTTTGTTTGTTTTTCACATATTTACCAATTTTGTTTTCTATTTTTTTCATTCTAATTTCCCATTCAATGTATACATATATTTATTATTTCTTAAAGTGTGTACATAGGCAAAAGGAGCCTATGCAGTACTAGTACCAATTAATAAACCTGCAGTAAAAAAATCATTAATAGGTTTGATAATATTTTTAGTATTGCATGTTGATGGTCATAATTGTAGAGAAAACAGTATGTGTGTTCCCATTTTATCCAGATATTTTTTAATCTTAAAGAAAAACTCTCTAAGATGGGTCATAATTCATGTTGTCTACACTGAAGTCACATGTCTACATGTTGACTAGAGAAATCAAAGGTTTGGTGATTGTATCTAGATAGATAAACTTTATCCTTTAACATATCCTCCTTTCATTCATCTCTTTATTCTCTTCGACTTATCTACCCTGCTTCATACTTCCCTTTCCTAAATGGACTTATCCCCTCTTCACTTCTCAATTCATTTGGATTTTTTCTTTCTGCTCCCTTTTTTTTCAGTATTTCATGGACCCTTCCACTCTTGTAAGCACCCTTTTATTTTATATGTGCTAGATCAGTTTATACAACAAACCTTCCATGTCTTACAGTACAGGAAACTCTCAGGAACATCCAGCCAACTGCATTGTGAGGGGAATTAAAGTTTAGGAGCTTCTATTGACAGATGAAATTGATTGATCTGTCAAAAGTTGAACAATTTCTTGTTTTAATTAGTTTCCCTGTTACTGCCATCAGTTGTGGTTCTGTTAGTCAGGATTACTTCAACAAATAGACTTTTTAAATGCTTTGCAATTTACTCTTCCTGACAAAATTGATTGATTTACAAAATCTTGTTTGTTTGTTTTAAAATCCTCAATATGAGCTGTTATATTCTGTAGATATTTTGGTGCCTTTTAAGGATTCTCAAGTAGCAACATGTTACTTGACTCTAGAGATGTGAATAATTTTATTTACATTAAGGTCTGAGAATTATAAAACACAGGAAATATTTAGAGAGGTTACAATCTTGAACATCAGAAGTGAAACACCTCAGAGTCCTACATAGAAGTGAAAATATCACTGTAGTCATGTGATGCTATCATGTCTCAGTCCTTTGGAGAACTCAGTCTGAGGTGAGGCTGAACACTGTCCAAATTATTCAGTTACCCTGACTAATTTGTTCTGCACTACTGTTTTTTCTCTAACCTTGGCTATACCTCCCATGACCATGAATGATTCTGCCCTAAGTATGCAATATCATGATGCCACTGCTGGTGGCACCAGGAAACCACTAATAAGAGCATAAATTTTAAAGTTCCCGGCTATAATTATATTAAAATCACATAAAATAATAAATGGCCTTAGAAATAAAACAATACAAATAATTTTGAAGGGCAGAATCACTTAACAAGACAGTTTCATTTGTTTTTACTAAGAGGCTTTTCACAGAGGTCATCTACAAAAATAAATAAGTTTATTATAAAAGTTATGACTTGAAAATGTAGGCAAAAAAGATAGTTAAAATTATAGTAATAAAAAGAATCCCAAAAGTCATTGACATCAGATTTGAAATAATTAGTAATAATAATAAAAATAGCTTTTTATCTGGACTTCTGAAAGTTTTAAATGAACACACTTAATAGATGTTGAATTTCACTGAGTTTGAGTCTATAAATTACAAACTCACACTCAAAAAAATTTTCAAATTAATTTGCATTTCAGCCCATAAATAGAAAGCTTGCTATTTTTCATTTTGATGAATAATAACTGCAAAATTATCAAACTGAGGAATAATGTTCAATGTTCTAATGTTCAAAGGTATTAGAGAGAGCCAAATTTATTTTTCATGACTGTTATTATGTTACTGGTTGCAGGGATTTGCTATGTTTTTATACCAGTCCTAACCCCTTTGATACTAGGGATTGCATTAAACAAACACAGAACAGAATGCACGGTATTTGCCAGACCTGTCAAGATATTTTCAGCATTTTCATTTCCTTGTCTGTGTTACTTAGCATGTCAATAAAGTCATGTGCATTTTGTATTCCACCCCCATTGTTAATATAGTATTTTTTTTAGACAAATCTTGTCTTTTCAGAGACTGAAGAAGGCTCTGATTTCCTGCCTGTATAAACAGCATAAAGCATTTTATCATTGCTACAAAAACAAAAAAAATAAATATAAGAAACCAAAAATATAAGAATAAAATAAATATAAGAAACCAAAAAGTTTAAAATTTCTTAGTAATCTGTTTTAAAGCATGCAATTATTCTTTCTGTTACAGATGAATGACATTATAGTCACAGTTAGAGATTCGAATCTGAAGCTGACCCTTGCTTTTGGAATAGGCATGCACCATGCAGGTCTGCATGAAAGGGACAGGAAAACTGTGGAAGAATTGTTTGTGAACTGCAAAATCCAGGTACATGTGTTCTTTTTGAATCCTGCTGTAATGAGTTTTACATGGAATTTTAAAAGTTGGCTTTTTGTTACATATACCTCATTAATCTTTCTTTTTGTCTTAGGTTCTTATTGCCACAAGCACATTAGCTTGGGGTGTAAATTTTCCAGCTCATTTAGTAATTGTTAAAGGAACAGAATACTACGATGGAAAAACAAGGCGTTACGTGGATTATCCCATTACAGGTACTCACTTAAATTATGGAAATGTTCAAATCCTAAAATGTATTTCAAGCATATGCAAATGACCTCAATTATTTAGTAACTGAATTTGGATAAAGACTAGGAGAATGAGGTAAGGTTTCTTTGTTTAATGCAAGTTGTAAGAGAACTCTTAAGATTTTCTGCAATAATGAAAGTGTTTCTGTTTCGTGAATCTTTTTTCATGCTAAACTCCTTTAATGTGCATCACCCAAAATAGACATTAAACAATTAAAGGGACAGTATAAAGCTTAGTCTCTGTATCTAGTTAGCTAGGTAATTGTATAAAAGGAATTTTTCAAGCGTTGAGGTTTTTTATAATTTCTTAAACCTTTTCTAAATAGAAACAAATCTTTAACAGTAAACTTAGCCATGGTTTGAAATGCAACAGTTGAATCACACACGTATGAGAAAATAAAATGCATATATAGTCACTACTTAAGGTAGCAAATGAAAAACCTTAACTGGCCTGGTATCTTCAGTGATATAGGAGATACTTCAGAAATAAGCAGCTAAATTAAATATTTGAATTTCTGGCTTGATGCAGACTTTCGTTGCTTTCTGGCTCCAGTAAACTCCAGTTTTCATAAACCATTCTGCAGTGTTTTCAACAAGCTGAAGAAAGTGAACCATGGAAGAACTATTTTAGAGTTCAGACAGGGAGAATATTTGTCTGGATGGTACTAAGTTTGAAGAATGAGGACAAGCTAAATTTATTCCAGGTTTCCTGTTCTGTTTTCCCTTTCTCTTTTCTGAAAAGAAAGTTTATTATTAAATGCTCCTATACTACACTAGCAATGTGTACACCTCAGGACAATCTAAATGGTATTTGTTAGGTAAGTACAGAGCTTGCATCTTTTTAGCCATGCACTGTCTTTTCATTGAGAGAAGTTTCGTAACATAAAAAAAGCTCAAACTGAAAATACTAAAGGGGTTACTTCTTCAAGTAACCCATCACAGAGCTTCATTTAGTGGTTAGTGCTCTGCAGGAAACTTGGGATCAATTTCCAGACCAAACTCTCTTTTTTAAAGATTCTGGTCTGACCTGGGATCTTAGCCATGCACACTTGTATTTTGTGACAGCCTTTGGCTGATGTAAATTTAGTGAAAGCAGTGTCTGCAGCGAAGCCGTGTCGCGCTCGTGCCGACTGGAGAGCGGCGGTGATCGTTTATTGCTGATCGGGAAAAAGCGGCAAGGGAAGAAATCAACGGAAGCTTTAAATTTTGTGTTGAATCCATGGCACTGTCAGAAATCAGTAATAGAGCAAATAATATATTTAAAAGAAATCAGAGACTCAATAAACAGTGCAGACTTACTATGCTGTTGTAGGAATCTGTTGTACAAGTTCACACAAAGGCTTCAGGGAATGCTGATACTTTCACTCTTTATTACCATTCTTCAACACTGTGTGTTGTTCAATTCCTGAATCTTCAGTAAGACTTAGGGCAGGGGAGGGGGTGGATGGAATACCACCATCTGTGATGGAAGCATTCAGATTTTGTTGTCTGCACTGCAACAGAAAATGCAGATTCCTTATTTTATGAAGAAACATGTGGTGTGGTTTGCCTAAAGCATTTTTATTTTTAACTTTCTAGAGAGTATTTATGCATCTGGAACTTCTGTGGATAGGTAGTACAGTTTTGCTGCAGCAATAAAATGAAAATGTAATTAATTCCTTTCTGAAATACTTCCAAAAGTTTCACAATACTGTCTTTAATGCTGCCCTCAAGTTATGCCTTCAATGTTCCATCATGATATTACTTGGCTTCTCCCTACTAAAGTTACCTTTCTGTGTCAGGAATGCATTTGGCTCCAAGAAAACAGCTGAGGGCAGAATGAATCATTCTGGAGTGTACAGCAATTTCAAAATAAGTAAGAATGCTTCTTTGAGTGAAGTCAGAGGTTTTGGGGAGGACTTTTTCTCAGTTAACAGTCATTTATTTAGTCAGCAGTTGGATCATATTTAATATTTCAGTAGTTTAGTCCAGTGGTTAAAAGCAGCCAAGCAACATATAGTCAGTAAAGAAAATATTGAGTTTGGATAATTACATAGTGGATGTTGGCAAAAATAATTTCCTGACACTTTTTGGTAAGTCCATTTCCTATATGGTATTATGCACAATTTAATTCACCACACAGAATAGCAAGAGGTTGTTCCATCACCCTCCTGTGCACACAACTATTCAGAAGCAGCAGATTTAAACTAGTTTCATTTTACATCTTAATGTCACTCCTAAGCTAATAAAAGGAATAAACTGATAAAAAACATTGCTTTCTATACCCAAGTCAGTACACAAGTGAATAAAACTCACAACTGGGCTGTCTGTTTCTCCTGTTATGGTCAGTTGATGTATCTCATTCTTTACTTTCTGGAGTTTCCTTCCTCAAAAGAGCTTTGGGCCAAAAGCTTACTGATTATTAACTCAAATAAATCACTTCAAAATGCCAGGTGCTGCAAGCCACATACTGGGCAGGTACAATAGAGCTCATACAAAATACAAAAAACATTAAAACTTGTAAAATAAAGATGTAAAACTTATGTATTGCTTTCCATTATTTCTTCTAAGTTAAATAGCAGTTGCAGGTACCAGAAGGATTCAGAGCCATGGTGAATGAGGCACAAAGCTACCTATGCAGATGCACTTCTCATATGAAGAGAAAACTAACAAATACATGATAAGCATGCTTATCCTTGTGGGCAGGTAGCCAGTTGAGTATGTTTTGCATAAACTAGTATTTTCAATGTTTACTGAAGTCATTAATTAGTATTTACAAGTAATGATGTGCAGGTAGTGTGTCTGAGCCAACTTTTAAATCTGTATATTATGATGTGATATAAGGAAAGCATACAATATGAAACCATCTCAATGGTTATATTAGTTACTAGCACTCCAGTGCTAATAACTAATAGAACTTGTTTAAGTGGTAAATATAAAATAGTTCTCAGTAATTAGAAATTGAATATGCTATTTTTATCTCTAAAGTAGTCAAAACCTAGGAAATCATATCTAGCAGAAAAGCCTACATGAGGAACTTGTGTAAGTGTGAAGTCAAGTATTTAAAAATTAGGAAATGATAGACAATTGTCATTGCAGCCTTCATGAGTTCTCTTATACATCATCTTTAATTGCATGTGATAAAATGAGGATGGATGTGGAATGGAAGGAGTGTAAAGGCAATTTATATTAGATATAATCCTAGATTGTATTGCAATGGGTAATCTTTAAGTATACACGAAGATTGTCTCTGACAGAAAGAAGTTCATCATAACTTTATCTGAGATGGAAAAAAAACTTAGAAATGTCACAGCCAATAGGGCATACAAGGCCAAAGTAATGCAAAAAAGCTATATTGCACATTATACAGACATAAACACATTTGTTTATACATCCAAACAAATATTTGATTTATACATTATTGTCTCTCTGGCAGATGTGCTTCAGATGATGGGGCGTGCTGGCAGACCACAGTTCGATGACCAAGGAAAAGCTGTCATTCTAGTTCATGATATTAAGAAAGACTTCTACAAAAAATTCCTTTATGAACCTTTCCCAGTGGAATCAAGGTAAAGATAAAGCAATCAGAAAAGCTGACCAAACTATAAGCAGTACTAGAAATGAGGGATAGAGGACATGGAAACAAAATTCCTGTGCTGGATAAGTCCTAAACACTGGGGTCAAGAGGAAGACAATTAAAAAAAAGAAATTACGCATCTTTATGTAGAAAAATCCTTTTTTCCATGAGTTTTGAAGCACTGCTGAGCTAGTCAGTCCATTCCCAAATAATACCACAAGTACTTCTCCATTTAGGGGGTGTTGTCTCAGACATGTGAAAGCACAAACTGTTCTTCAAGGGCAGTGTTTAGGACAACTATCCATGATCCTCTAAACCCTCTTTGAAATTCTGTGGCAAGTTACTAATAGGAAAAAAGCAAGGTGAGTTCATAGCACTTTTTGCCTAGAATATTTGTATCATTATAGATAACGCATTCTGGAAAATCTCAAAAGTTCAAGAAGTTCAAAGTTCAAGTTTACATGGTGTAAACTCTTACTAATACAGTTTTAACAGATATTTCCCTATAAAATTGCAATATTTTTGTGAGAAGTGTAAAAACAGCACCAAACAGCCTCTTGGAACCTAGTTGATGCGAAGTTTGCTGTCCAGCATAATCTAATTTGTGCCTTGATTTTGATATTTTAACTTATTTAGTTGTTCACTGAGAAGCCAATCTAGTTACATTGGTCTCCTGTAGAGGAATGTTTCATGGAGCAGTGCTCAGAGATCTAATAAAGCATGAACATTTCTGAAAGCTTTTCTCAGTGGCAAAGAATTCACAGTATTGTTCTCCTAAGGAAACTTTATCCCTCAACATAAGTGATAATGGGACCTCTATCTGCTCAGGAAACTTGTTGGAGTTTGAGAGTGCAGTCCACCTTTGAAATGTAGTTGAAATGGCCTGGTGTATTTGAAACTTAATTTCTGTGGTGCACAGACAGACATACAATTTTTGCAAACAAAGAATGTGGAAACATACACTTCATTTCCTTAGGAAACCACACATTTTAACATAGAAGTTGCACTTAGCACATAAGTCTAGGAGTTTAACTTCTTCAAAAAGACAGCTAATGAGTGAAAAGAGTGGTGTGATTAAAATGCTGATGATATATCCAGACTGCATGGCATTAGCATAAACTAAGAAATATTTCTTTTCCTTGGGAAGTGGTGTTTCTCAAGAAAGAAATCATATCTTCTTTATAACAGTAGTAATCACACTTTTTTTCATGTTTGGAAGACTACAAATACTCTATATTACTAGTAACTCCATTTGTGTTTCTATATTTACTTTGTAGTTCTGATATATTCCATCTTTTATTATTAAAAAAAAGAATATTTTATAAATTTGCATATGAAGAGTCACATATTAATAATAATCTTGTTAAGTTTTCTGTAGGTTGTAAACCACGTAACTTAGGTTCATCTTGGTCACTTTTATAATCAAGTATTTCATATCTTCAAAGGGATACTGGTTGGGATTTTTGGGGGCATTTTTAGTTATGGAATGCTTTCCCATCTGTTTTACCAAAGAGCAGATTTATCAGCTTTGTGTAGTATTTCCAATTTGTAAAAGTAAACTTCATAGTTTTTTAATTAACATTTTTTCTAAAAGCCATTGTTTACATATTTAATTGTAAGACTTGATCACTGAACTCATAACAGTCTTTGTGCTCTCCCCGATTATGGGCCTGAAACCCAGCAAATTAGAAACAAAAGAAAATCCAGAAATCCATTCCTGTGGAATAGCAATTGAATCATCTGTCCAGCTTCTGTTGGACAATCTGTGTAGAACGCCTGCAGTTCTGACCCTTAGAAACATGCAGTCACCAGTACAGAGCAGTAAAACAGCTACTCATGCCAGATTATTCTTTACTTTTAGCAACAGGAAAAGAACATTGGGAGAAGAAAAAGGATATAATACAAGAAAAATTAAGCTGAACCTTAAGGATATTGGCTATTCTCCGATTGAACTCTAGCCAGGCATGATCTCATTAGATACCCTAATGGAGGTCTTTGTTCTGTTTAATGACTATTTTATTTTTTAAGAATCATTTTAATCTGTTTTTTTTATTCTGTTTCTGGGTAAAAGTAGCTGCTCTTATTCTTTTTTTTTTTTTGGTTTTTTTGGATGAAGATGAGGCAAAATCTGGGGGAAGCAGTTTTGATGTAATTTTAATAGCCCTGAAGTATTTGTCAAGTATTAGCTAAGCTATTGCCACTGTTTCATTTCCTGTTTGTCTTTCCATATGATTCTCTATTGGATTAAATCAGCATGATCATATGGTCAACATACAATATTCAGAAGTTACCACTGAGTAGCTCCATCTGAATATGTTCCATGAATGATTTAAACTTGTGCATTCTTGGTCCAATCAAAAAATAATTTGAGCTTCATTCCACTATCATGTAAAGAAGATGACTGACCTTGCAATTACATTCCCCCTTCTTCCCCTCTTCCCTTTTACTGGAAGATAAATATATAATATTTTCAGATTGAAAGTAATAAACCTTTTAATGGACAACTCTACAAAATATATTACCTGTCTTTGTGATTGTAAAGTCAGCTAAATCCTTTTGTTTCCTGTTCTTCAGCTTGTTAGAGGTGCTGGCTGACCACTTGAATGCTGAAATTGCGGCTGGAACTATTACATCTAAGCAGGATGCAATGGATTATATCACCTGGACCTACTTCTTCCGTCGACTTATAATGAACCCAACGTGAGTATACAATATAAAGGCAATTTAATCTCAAGGTAACTTGAGGTTAGAGTTGATCCAAAGGTGATCTGTCTGCTGTTGGAGCCTAGAAATACTTCACAGTCTCCAGTGCAGGAGCATTGCTGGCCCACATGTGGATTAAAATTTGTGAGCACATATTTTTTATAAATTTTACTCTAAATATAAATGCATTTTTTGGCAGATAACTTTACAACATAGTTACAGCAATAAAATAACCTTATTGAGAGGGCTACACCAGCATCCCTAAAATAAAATTCCAGATTATCACATTCCTTTGGATATTGTATTTATAATGCAATACCTTTTTTTTAGCTACCACATTGATATGTTCTGCTCAGTTTTCTTTAGAAAATTTATTAAGACTTGGACTTTCCTAATAAATGAGAGAATAACTATCAGCTGTTTCTCTGTGATAATGTTTGCTTTCATTAGGGTACCCTGGTGAAACCATGTGTGCAATATTTTCAGTGATTGCTATCATCCTGCCTAGCTCCAGCTGGTATGCAGATCATTCTGAGCTGTTCCACCAGTGTAGCCTGCCTTTGCCACAAGGCTGTTTTGGGTAAATGGTGTGTTACCTGTCATGTGATCATTCACCCACTAAAATAATCTAGCAAATAAAGAATTAACCATTTAGATCACTAAATATTTCTAGATGTACTCTAGTGCATTGTGTTTCTGAAATCATGTTAATGTCCATAGCATTTGGCCAGATTTTCTGCCAGGTACTTTATGGGCAAGTGCTGCTGGGACCCTGCAGGTGATGAAATAATTTCCTTTCATTCTTTCTAAGTCTTTTATTAGTTTTTAATTCTGTATCTAGTCCTATGCTGAGAATCTCCCACAAAACAAACAGAATTTCCATCTTGTCTTCTTGAGAAATAAAAAATGCAGAGCATTAGAACTGTAAACTAAAGAAAGCATTTTCAATTTTCTTACTTTATAAGTGATACAATGCATACAGTTATGGGAAGGGTATTTCTCCTCTGAGAGTTAAATTATGATTTTTTTAAAATGTTATATTTAATACCTTTTTAGTATAAAGAATAAATACTATTCCTTTAAAATGTCTTGCTCTTGAATTGCTTTGGTAAAGTGCTGTAGTTGATTTGGTTTTGGTAAGCTTTGATCATGGGGTATCTGTGGTAAGTACATTTTTTTAAGACACAGCATATAGGCCAAAGGTAAGTGTGGAATATAGAAATATTGTTTCATTTAATAGGTAATCTCTTCCCAATATAAAAGAAGATTTCCATTTGAGTGTGAGGTTGGCATGTTGATTGCTGGTCAGTTTTTCTCAGCAGTTTCTTTATTGTCATGGACAGCTAAATCTGGAGTTATCACAATTTCAACTTCAAAGCAAAAGTTCTGCTATTCTGAGATGGGAAGAAAGTTGGGGGGGATGGGGGGCAAAAAAAAAGGAACTTCATAATGTTCATAATGAGATGTAGAGTCTTTGTAGGGAGAACCAGGATGAACAGATCTTGACTAGTTATGCCCATAATGGCAGGGTAGGAATGAATAATGAAGTTTCTATTGAAATTGGAGTCTTGCATTGGAACACCACACAGACAGGTTGGAACAGTTGACAAGTTGAGCTCTTTATCCACACAGGTACTCAGCATTCCTTCTGTACTTAGTCATGCAGGGAAAAAAAATAAGGATATTATTTACTCTGTCAAACAGTTTGTCAAATCATTTCTAGATACCAAGCACAAATGTAATGGATGTGCATGCATTCCATTCTTTGACATGATTACAGTCTTAAGTTTCATCCAAAGTTACTAAACTTAGTTAGTAGTTTTCCTGGACCTGCTATCTGTGGTATTTTCAGACCTTCTGAAAGCCAAGCAAGCAGTTCCAGCATGGTCAATGTTTGAATGAGATACATCCAAGGAAAACTGAAGAGTTTTACAAAGAGAAATCAGTGATTGTTGAGATAACTCTGAATAAGTTGCATTATGGTAATGGAGTTTTACTGTGCCATAAAAGAGCATATGAAATGATTGATATTATCAAACAAAAAATATTTGTGATTCTTAATAATCCAAAGATTTTAGGATTTGGGTTGTTTTGGTTTTTTTTTTTCAAAAGAATAGGAGCACAATTGCTAGTTTTTGGTCTAGATGGTTGTGCAATACTCATTCCTTGTCACTTGACAGAAGTGTTCTTTATCGTGTCCTGCCCCAAAGCAATTTTGTTGACTTTCTCTCCACTGTGAAACAAGACCTATTTTCCAGACAGCAGGTGATTGTACCTTAGTGGTGAATAAGTAATTCCCATATGCATGATTAGAAAAATGCCTTGGGATTCATTGGCATAAAAGTCATTGCATGTGATGGTGTAAATCCCCAAAATAATGGGCTTAGGTAATATGCAGAAGATTTATATTCTCATTTATTGCCAGTTTTAGCTACTTGTATATTAAAGCTGCATAAACAAACGTAGGGTCATCCCATCCAATTCCAATCCAGTATCATAAAATACCTTACTGAATGCCTGCAATTTGTACTATTGAAGTAATGGTAATCTACCTTTGTTGTGGGATAGAGATCCAAGTATCTTTTTCCTCTAAGTATCCAGGCTTCTTCTAAACATGAAGTCATCTTGAAAGTTTTCCTGGCAAACTTGAGATAATTTGTTAAACTTCTAATGATAGTTGTTTTAATGGTGTGGAAAATCATTGCATGGTAAAATACTCCTTTTCATCAAACCATTTTAATTTTCTTGTTTGATAAAGTCCTGTTTCTCAGACTCTATGGAATAGGTTATAACTGTCTAGATAAGAGGGGTAATGGAGCTGTTACTTTGGGGAAGGAGGGAAGCTGAGTGCTAGTTTTTTTCCGATGCATGACAACTAGTCACGCTTGTCCTGTTTGGGAGATCACACATGAGTGACAGGGGTGGTCCTAATGAAATGTTTATCAAAGTGTTTCAGTCTCCAGATCCAGAGTTTCTTCCCTGTTCTTCCCTTCCCTGAAAACAGTTAATCCTAAGTGCAGAGCTTTTCACAGTTTCTGTGCTACCTCGGCCAAGGAGTGCAACATGTACTCCTTTCCACATGGAGCTGTGGTCCCTGTGTTCTTTACTTAGGCAAGGTCATATCACACAGATCAGCAAAGGGCCCTGTTCTTTGCAAGGGGCTACTTTGACAGGCTCATCTATCTCCATTCCTTTTCTGAAATGCCTTGGGTATTTCATTCTTTTACCCTTATAAAAGATTATAATTGTGACTTTCTATAAAAGAATGTCTATGAGAAATATTTTCTGTAAATCGGGTTATGATGTTTTCCAGATACATGTGCAGTAAAAGAGAAATAGAAATTTATAACACATGTAAAGTTAAGCAGAATCATCTTTCATTTGGAAAGTTAATTTTTAGATATCCTAAGAGCACACATCACATCACTATTAAAATGCATGTAAGTATATGTGAGAGTGCATCTGAGTACGTGTGCACACTTACAAAACCAGGTTCTATGTAAATTCCTTGTGAAAACCTGAAAAAAGATATTTTATTATTTCATTCTGAGAATTATTATTAAGGGGCTTTTTCCCTTGATATCAGTTTTGCAAAGTTTTTTGGAGTGAATGAATAATACAGCATAAATTATAGTCTCAGGCTGATGAAGCCCTTATCATACATTTATGTTTTACTTTAAATTACATTTTCTCATTATGATTAGCTGAGCATGTGAATAAAACATATGAATACAAATTATGGTTAAATGCTGCTCCAGTATATTTTCTGCTATTATGATGACAGGTAATATCATGGTAGAAGTCAGTCAGAATGAAATACCTATGTATTTTGGTGACATAATCACAGTTATTCAGAATTTTAGGGTTAATTTGGAAGTGTGTCAGAAGGGAGATTAGTGAAGTTAAATTAGCTAAGATTAAGAAATAAAATGGAAAATTTTTACAGTGGCTAGAATGTGCCAGTATATTGTACTGCAGTGATTACTAAAAACTAATATTTTCAATTGGTAAACAGATATTTCACACTGGACTTTGCCAAAGGACTCTTCCTTTCAAAATGACATTTAGACCTATATGCATGTACTGATATATATGCATGTATATATATTTAATAAATGACAGCTATGGGCCTTATTATGAATATGATAACAAGAGTTTGTTCTTTGGAATTATTAGGGTCACAGTGATGTGAAAAGTACAGGATTGTAGTTCACAGTATAGTTTTACCAAATATTGAGACAAATGAAGATTGGCTGAGTCTGTCAGACAGGAAAGCCCCAGGCTGCTGAGTATTTGCGCTGCCTCCTGCTTCCCAGTCTGCTGCAATCTTAGGTGAGAATACAAAGCTGAAGACTCCATATCTCTCCATCCAGAAAGAAAATTCACATTATATTTCCTGTTCTTGGATATGATTTACCCGTAAAAATTATCTGTTGGAATATAGGATAGGAAAAAGAAAAATCTTTTCAATATGTGAGCAAATTTATGTTTGGCTATGACCTCTCATCTCTCATGAATGCATCTTGGGAGATAAAAACTGTCTTGCAAATAATTAGAAGCACTGATGTGGGGGTAAATACTTTGCTGATGTCAGAGAAATTGAACTTGGTTTTGTTCCTTTTAAATGACAACAACGTGCAGTATACTAAAAGCTGATTAAAGGTAGCAATGTATCTGTTTCTCCCACCTGTCATACACAAAGATATGGATACAGGAAAAAATGATAGGGGTAAAATGCAGGGTGTCATTACTGTCTGCAGCATGTGTGCACTCTGTAATGCCTTTTTGCAAGCCAGTCACGGACTCCAGAGTCAGTCAGTAATGCCTTAACAACAGAAGTGAGTTGGTACTTAAAGTCATATCTCTCTCTGGCTATGAAGATTCATCAGTTATGCCATATACTCTGTACCATTTCCATGGTGCTATTTGGAGATGGCAGCTGCTGAAGCTGATGAAAGTAAATATAAATGATGACTGCAGTAAAGGGACCCAGATTACTGTCTATGCTCCCCCATACTTGTTAATAACAAAATTTTGCTTTCAGAACTGTAAAATCTCAGAAAGCACACTTTCTTGCTATCAAGTGTATGCTGTGGATTTGATGTTTCGTGCATTTGTTCATTGCATTTGACCTACTGACTAGCAAGGTTCTTCTTTAATATTTTTTGGCTGACTCTTGTCACCGATTTTCATTATGTGTGTCACTATTACCACCGTATAATCTGAACATAAAATACATGGTGCTGTAACAAATGACTCCACAGCATTGACAGTTATAGCAGGACCATTTCAAGGCTGATGAAAAATTTCCCAGAGAGATCTCAGGTCAGGTTTACATAAGCTAAACAGGAAATGATTGCCACCATTCACATTAAACCCTAAATGTTTTGTGTAACTTCATCTACATTTTATGTTCCTGCCCGTCTCTCTGTCTCTCTCAGCTGATGAAATTCCACACTTCCTTAGATTAGGGAAATAAGTTCATGTTTCAGTTTGTTGTTCTTGCTAAGCTCTACAAGGTTTTGGGATTTAAAATGTGTTATTTAATAGACAATAAAAAGTTCCTTCAGCTTTTGATTGTTTAAATTTTACATACTTTGTAAATTTTTATGATACCTAGGGGTTTGTTACTGCTTTTTCCCTATGGACTACTAATGGAAGTTAGCCTGTCTAGCCCATGTGCTAGATGCTGTTAGGATAAAACTGCCTTTGACTTTCACACCTCTCAGGGGACGAGTAATTGTTGTGTTCAAACAGCCTGTAATTGTGATCCCGCTGGCTTTCTCAGTACGCTTCTGGCTATTAGAATCATTAAACAACTCAGCACCTGTTAACAGCATTGTAAATATTCAACCCTGCTTGTGTGCAGGTTGAGTCCAATATAGGAGAAGGCTTACAGAGCCCAGCCTCATAAATTAGAGCTTCTGACAAGTCAATTATTGTGAAACTGGGCTTCACTGTGAAATAAATGAAATGGTGTGCTGATAAAAAGGTAGGCTGTCTGTTTATAGCAAAGGGGAACTAATGACTAGATGATTCAATGCAGTGAGCATGAAACTGCATTGTTTTTATTCTTTATCTGTAATTAAATAGTTAGGCAATATTGCTTCATAGAGGAACTCACATATTATGCAGTTTTTATACTTGGAACATACCAACGTGCAGAATTCAACTTGCATTTATTCCTGAGCATTGAAATCTAATGTCATGATACCTCTGTTTTCACTAATAATTTTAACAGTCTTTCAAGATGAATGGCTTTGATTTTTATTAGGGGAAAATGTGCTGAATGACCAAGAAGCTCCTGTGGGTGTGCTCAAAATTATATCTGCCTCATTACAGGCAGTAGTTAAAACATACTGGTACCACTTCACTCAAGATTACAAACCATTTAAGATTTTTCTTTACATTGTTTTATTTCCACTAGGCAGCTACATATTCATTCCTTTAACTACAAGTTACAAAGCAGTAAATTTAAAATTCACAAAAAAATTCGAAAGATATTATAAATTCCTCTGTGACGATAACTTCAGTTAACTGCAGTGAAATATTGCAAATTAGGCAGAGAATAATAGCACAAACCTGTTTGAATTGGTGTCTTAAATTACATTCTCAGGAAAGAATTTTAGTGTATTGCCCATGTTCCTTTTTTTTGTTTTATCAGTATTCATCATGAGTGTTATGGTACTGCAAATAAAGGTGCTGAAATTATATGGTGGAAGTCTGAATACCGTGACAACAAAGTGCCTTAATTATAAGCATTTCAGAAGTATTCTATTCAATTTAGAGAACTAATAATGAATCATTAGTGGTTTAGGAGTATAAAATAGAAATTCTTTTTCACCTCCTTAAACAACTTATTTAGCTAATTTGCTCAATTATTTTCAGAAGGTAAACAAAATTTGACAAAATAATTCCTGCTAATAACCAGAAAATAAATGTGATTGGTGATGTCAGGCAAATAAAATGGGCAGGTAGAAATTTTGACCATTTTGTATTATTCCTATATCACTTAGTTTAAAAGGACACTCATGAAATTTAGGTTGCATCAAAAACACTATTAAAATAATTTTTCAACAGATGAGTTTTCTTTGCATGGGGCTGATAATATATGGCTGGTTAGTACATAAAATGTGTAAGTCAATACAAATAGTTTGGTTTGGTTTTGAACAATAGGTGTGTTGGAAGTTTATCAGATCATCTCAGCATGAACCGATATAAAAAGTCACAGAGTTGAATATTCCACTGCCATGTATCTGTGCTTTGTTGTTGTCTCATGTAGCTGGCTGGTATCAGAACACATTTTTTAAAACTTTTTCTTATGATAGTAGTGGTTTACTCCAACTTTACCCAATTATAAGTGAACATTTAAAGCTTCAGAGAATTAATCCCATAATTTGGAGTTAATAGCAAGAGGAAAATATCTGGACATTGCAATACTGCTATTTAGCATTCAGGCTTCTTCAGTTATGCTATGGCTATTTAAAAAGATGTATGGTAAAAACTTTGTTTAGGAAAATAATAATGAAAATCAGATTATGTAAATTAAGCAGTTATGTAAGGACATTAGTAGCTTATAAATTTAATTCCATCTTTTGAAATTTGCAAACAGCAGCATTACAGTAAATGATGTAGAATTTAACTCAGAGAATGGGATTCATCTGCCCAAATATAACATCCACAACTGAACTGGTTGTCTAAAGTTCTCTTTTTCTTTTTTTAATCAGTGATTACATTTCACCTCATTAGTAATGTAGAAGCAGATATTTAAAATACTTCAGATGAATAGTATTCTGCAGGTGCACCTTTCTTTCCAGTGACAGTGAAAGGAGTTTAAAAAAATGAACTCAGGTGCAGCAGTAACTTTGTAAAATTGGCTAAAATGAATCGCAGCATGCTCTTTTGCAGCCTGTTGTTCACCTTCACAAAATAGCATTGAAAGAACCCACTCTCAGTTACAGTGGGGTTATTTCAAGTGGGAATGCTGAGTACAAGATCATAACAATAACAATAGTAAATTTTAGTAAAGCAAGGCAGGTAGAACAAAGGAGCATCTTTCATCATTGCACAATCTCAGTAGTCTATTTCTGTCACAGTATTTGACAGAATTAAATGAGCAACCTTTTTTATTCTGCTTTTTAACAATTCAATAAATAATCAGATTTTATGTTTGTTTTAATTCTGCTTTGAAATTGCATGTTTAATTACTCTGCTTAAATTCAAAATTTTAAAACTTTCTAAGCATGCTCATTACTAATTGAACTTAATTGTTGCTTCCTGATCTGGTGCCTTTGATGAATCTAGGGACACAAGTCCTTACTGCATTTTTATCTGGAGTAAAAGTTCTCACTGAAGTCATGTTGGTTTATATGAGTAAAATCTTATAATACACCTCCAGCTCTACAGTTAAGGAGTGCAAACTTCAGTCACTGTGTCTTTTTTATATGCTAACATAAAAAGAAAATATATTTTGGCCCACTTTATAAGCATTTTCCTTCATACAGAGAACTAAGCCATTTTGATGATATAGCTTACCTAAATATTTTGTCTGATGGTAAGTGTGTGAAGGAACCACATTAACAAATACCCTATTCCTTTTCTTAGCAATTCTAACTTTGAGAATAAAATGTCACAGAAATATAACAACAAAGACCAACATTTGCATTGGTATAAACTTACTTTTTCAGGAGATGTCACTATATGCCTAGTTTTACTTTCAGAGTTGCAGGATGTAAGGACAGTTGCTCTCCTGGGTGGGTGTTCTTCCTTCATCTTGACGTTAAAATACTGTTACTTGTGTTAGCATTGCTTGTTCATTTTCACACTTATCAGGAAAGTGTACCTGTGAAAGCAGGAAAATTTTCCCACTAATAAAATAGAGTCAGTCCAGTTTTGTTGGTATCAACCTTTCTATTAATAGATGGACCAATTGCCATCTTTCATATGTACATGCTTGTCTTATGTTGGTTACTCCCACAAACCATTTAAGAATCATGGATTTCTTGTTCATCTTTATAAAGGACTGTATTTAATTGCTTAATATGGATATTTGATGTTTCATGTGTATACGGACATTTGATGTTTCATGTGTATACTGTAGAAGCCTTGTAAGTTTTCCTAGAAGACACTGATGTTAAAAATCTTCAGACTGTAAAAAATATTCATGTAATGCGTCTGCTCTCATTTTATCTAGTTACTATAACTTGGATGATGTGAGCCATGACACTATGAATAAGTACCTCTCAAGCCTTGTTGAGAAATCCCTGTTTGATTTGGAAGGCTCCTACTGTATTGAAGTTGGGGAGGTAAGACTAATCTGTGCCTTACAAGATTCAGTAAGATACACACTCTTAGGGGCTGTGAACAGCAAGATACACACTCCTTGATGGGAGATGTTAGGGCAGGGTTTGTCTTTGTTAGACTTAGGTTGAAAACTCTTGTGGCTAAATTATAATGCTAAATTGTTTTTTGTGTTCTCTCTTAAAAGTAGTCTGAGCATGTTTCACAGTTATGTGGGAGCATGTTATACTGAACCACTTGGGAGCTGTGTGTTTGATTGCTCCTCTCTTGTAACAGGACAATCGCAGCATTGAGCCGCTGACTTACGGCCGTATTGCCTCCTATTACTATCTGAAGCATCCAACTATTGGGATGTTCAAGGATCAGTTGAAACCTGAAAGCAATATTGAAGAATTGCTCTTAATTCTGACAGTAAGTGCTGATATTTCTTAAAAATACTTTTTTTTTTTACTCTTAAAAACACAAGTATTTAAAAAAAACATGCAAAATAAAGAGCCTTTCTTCCCGATCTCTAATTTAATTTTTATTGTTTTGAGAAACATACCTGAATCATTTTTGGTGTTTCAAGTGTTTCATCTTATCAGTACATCAAAATTACACTTCTTTCTGTTCTTACATTCTTTACAATGTGTATGATCTATACAAATCTGGTATTTGTCTTTCCTAAGTTAAGTATATTATTAAATGCCATAGGAATGACTGCTTACACTAAATCTGTAGCAGGACCATCAGTTTGTCCTGGGACAATCTGGAAGATACAGCAGCTTTAAGGGGTAGGGGAAACCTGTGGGAAACACCTCTCTCCTCTCTTCTTAACCTTTTCCCAGCCCTGAGGTCATAACCTGCAATAACAACAGCATCTAGAGGCTGTTTAACAGAGAAGTGCAATGCAAGGCCAAAGACACTGTGTATGATGCACTGTGTTAGTATTACATTCTCATATAAAAGAATTAAGGTTTATTCCATTTTCCTTTTTAAGTACTTACATAGTTACTACTACAGATTTTCTTTTTTCAACATGGTGTAATTCTACTTCTACAAATATATTTTAAAACAAGAAGTGCCTGAATATTATCCAGGAAAACTTATTTCTACCCCTATATGATTGTAGTCTCTTTTACATTAAATACATTATACAAGTGGCCCAAATTCAGTAATATTCTGATTTCTAAGTGTTACCTTCAAAATTTGAAGTCTTGTCTTACAGTATTTATATATCTTACTTTTGTATTAATTCTTGTTTTAGCATGCTGCCAAAACTTCTCTGAAGAGAAATACAGGAAGTTAAAATACTGCTATTCAACAGTTTGTAACTCAACAAAAGCTGATCAGCATTTTATGAGACTAGGAAAACCACTTTTCTAGTACAGAGACTTTTCTTGCTGATAAATTTAAAGCACCTGCTGCAAACATTCAGAGTGTTACAGCTCAGAAATAAAGGCCACAGTAATCTTTTGTAATGGAAACTGTTAGACAGCCTAAATAGGGGAATTGCTATCACTGACCCTGCAGTATCTGTTGTTCTGCTGCCAGAAAACATTGCAATTACACTAAATGAAATTCAGTGTATTCGGGTGAATTCAAAATGGTAATCATCCACAATACCTAGATATGCTGTATGTAAAATAACTAAAATTTTAAGAACAAATACCCACATGTGAACAGAAGTTAACTAATACAATGTTGAGTATTCAAGAAGAGTGTTTTACTCCAGCTGCTGTCTCTTTAAAATGTCTCTAGTGAAAATTTTCTGCATCTAGACATGTCAGGATTTTTTTTTTCCAACAAATTTGGTAAGGAAAGTTTGAGAATATTAGCAGAGATGGCATTTCATAATACTGCCTTAGCTGATGAGCAGGATATGGAACAGGAATGATGGAAGAACCTAGTGCTGCCTGTTTGAATTTGTCTATTGGAATAGTGTGCATTCATGAATTGCAAAAGTAACTGGCAAATATTCTATTGTAGATGAAACTTAGGACCCTAATGCTGGGTAGAGATTGTAAAATTGTAAGTTCATTAATCTTGCTTTAATTTTTTTAATTTTTTTTTATTTCCTGATAATAAAGTTCTGGAAGTTATCCATTTACAATCTCAAGAGGAATGAGACTAAAAATAAAATTGCTTAGGGGTCAAAATGAGCCATATGTATCAGTTTTAAAGGTGAAAAGGATTTACGAGTGCTGGATGCCATTAGAGCTGACAGCTCTTGCTTACTTTTTATGTGGATGTTGATTCTCATAATTACTAGTGGAACTACTATTCTGTCTTGTTGAAGGTGCAAAATGAAAGGTTTTTTCAATCTGATGTAGTGTTGAAAAGAAATGCCATTTGAACAGTTACTGCCAGGGATGTTTTTTCCCCCTAAACACTGCGCATTAATGAGTTTTATAATTACAGCAGTTGCTTCACACCTCTATTGTTAACCAATGACATTACATCTGCCTCACTCCACTGCTGCCCTCCTCCTCCTTATTGAAGCATTTAGCGGTTTTGGCAATAGGGAATTGCATGGCATGGGGTAAGTAGTCTAATTAGGTATAAGTGAAAACCCTGAGGGAAAAGGATGTTTAAAAAGTAATTTGAAGAATCTCTTAATGATGCTGAAACTGAAAGCTGTAGCTATAGTACAAAAAGGCCTGTTACCATTGAAAAAATAATTGTAATTGTGATTATTCTGCTGATCACTGTTTTAAATTATATGTTTTCAAATTTTGGACTGTGTTTTTTTAAGAATAACCATCCAAGCATTTCTCATGCAGTTGCAGGATTTCATAGATGTAACACTTATTATTAGTTGGAGTTTTAACAAAGCTTGCAAACCTTTAGATATTTACAAGTTTCTGATGTACATAAGGAAGGCAGAAGTGAGCAATTAGAAGAAAGTAAATCCTGATTTTGATTTTTCACATGGGATATATATACCAAATATGTAATTAACTTGGAGAGTAGCAAAAGTTTGTTTAAAACAAACCGTGGAAAAAAGCAAGATTTTGTTCAAGAATTCAGAAATTTAGTATTGAATTAAAGGGGTTAAGTCTGAGTTTTATAAGGGATTTTGAGTTTCAGATTGATATTTTTGCATGCTGAATGGAAGTGTTCAAAATTCAGGGTTGATCACCAGTGAGTGATCATGAATCTTTATAATTCACGTGCAAAAGCAGTTGTGAGTCATCCAGTTTCTACTGTTGATGGATCTCTCAAAAAAGTCACATAATAGCAGGATTTGTTTTCACTTAGTGGAAGACCACTCCTAGTCTTCTCTAGTATCTGTTCTTTTCTCTGTTTTTATTTTACCTATTAATTTTGATCATCTGCCAGAATTTTACAAGATCAAATGAATTTTTTTCCCATTCTGGTATAGGGGTTGAGTATTCCTAACATGAACAGGAGCATGGCACATGGGAACAGCCCAACAGTAATGTTGGAAATATGCAGTAATAAGTGATTCAGATAGGTGGGCAAAAATCCCCTTCTGTTTTGCCTGCTCTTCTCAGTAACTCTGTACCTGAGATGTTTGAGCTGTCTTGGGTTTGCAGTTAGCAGGTGGAACTTCACATTCAGTTATTTTTGTCACTGGCTTGTGCTAGTAAACTGGTATTTTTTTTCTGAGAGAAAATGTTTGATGTTTTTCCGTAGAGCTTTCTTTAAACCTTTCCTAACCGTGCTTAGGCAGTGGTAATCCAAATGAGCTTAATCACTGTTGAGTTATGGTGCTTATTGCATTAAGTATTATTGATGAGAAAGTGTTCATGAATTATTACTGACAGGCTGGATTTCCCTGAGGTGCCTAAAGACTGTTTCCTTTAATTCTGATAGCTAGGTGCAGAGATTAAAGAAGAGGTCTAGGCAAGAAATGATGAGAGATACTTTAGGGTAATTCTTGTCTTTTTCTGCACAAATGCTTTTAAAATCAACTAGCAGTTTGTTGTACCTTGAGGAAGGAAAGTCTGTCTTTCTGATTGATCAGGGCTGTGACACCTAGATCCACTAGTTTATAATTTTTGGTGATTTTTAACTTATCTTGTTATCTGGTTAATATTTACAGAGCAAAAAATTTGTCATACCTGTCCATACCAGACAGTGAAGGGGAGAACATCATTCCCATCTTTCATCTTTTGTTTTAGCTACACGTTGTTCCTGATTACTTTTTTTTTTCTTCTTTTTTTTTTTTTTTTTAATTCTGCCTATAAAAGAGGACTGGTTGGTTTTCATGCACCTACTGCTGTCTTTCATGTAAACTGTTAATAAGAAAGAGGGAATTTTTCTTAGAAAAGGGACCTTGGAGAGAGAACATGGTATTTTTGTTATAGTGGAGCATCCGTGTCTGTCTTTCTGTGATACAAACATGGACATAGAAGTTTGGTCTCCACGTGCCTCTTCCCTTTATTTCTTTCTGAAAATAGATATGGTGACACTGGGTTGTATTAGACTAAGTAATTTGGAACTCAGCAGAAAATCTGTCATTGTTGGAGTCACAGACCTGGAAGGTAGAAGGAGGAAGTTTATGAAACAGGCACTCTCCATTCAAGATACATAGATAGCAAATGAGTAGAGTTATTAATGCCTTATCTGTCTTTCATTACCTGGTAGGTATTTGTACTATGAGAACCCAGATAACTCAATTAACCTGTAGCTTTATTTCCTCTTCATCATTGTTGGCAATTTCTATTCCAACCAGGGAATATGCAATTCTTTGAGAGTATTTACACTCTCAGTCTAAAATAATTTTATTTCTGTATGGGGATTCTGTTGCTGATTTGGTCTCCTGTGAAGGGGTCACAAAGGTTTTGACTCAGTGATAAACCATCTTTTCAACAGGTCTCCAGTTAAACACCAGGGAAGGAGGAATTAATGCCTCACAAAAGTACTGTCAGAAAAAGAAGCTGATGTGATCTGTTTCATTTAGTGTTTTCCCTGCAAGCCATAGCAGAAACATTGTTTTTAGGAATTAAGATATTATATTAAACTGGGTCTCTGTTCTTTAGTAATTTCAGAAAAAAATCAGGTCACTCTTCCTAAGTCAGTCAGTGTTTACAGTTAGTGTAAAATTAGATTTGCATTTAATTTAGAAGAAAGTAAAGGTGCTACTATGATTTTCTTCCAGGCATAAAAGCACAGCAAAACTATATTTGTTAAGTTATTCTTTTTGAATATGGCATTTCAGTGTCAATAACTGAAGTATTTTATAATGTAAAATTTATGTCAGATAGAAAGCAATTTATTATATGCTAGCCTTTAAAGAATTTCCATGTCTGATTTCATATCTATGGTACACTCAACAATGTGAACATCAGTGCTGTGGCCTCAGCCATTATTCATATTTTAGTTGTAGACAAAATATTTTTGTATATTTTTAACAAAAGAAAACTGTCACCTCTTACAATTAAATATTTTCTTTACAATAAATCTCTACCAAGGACTGTTCAATACATAAAGTTCATCCTAAACACAGACATTTCCTGGATAATTGACTTAATTTTTATACAATCCATATTCTCTGGATTTTAAGATGTTAAAGCATTTGTGCTTCAGCTCCCACTTGAATCATCTAGATGGTATCAGTGTGTTTAATAGTTCAAATTTTTAAATGATGTAGGGGTTCATGAAAACAAAACAAAATATGACTGCATTTCAATAGCATCCAAATTTCATCATCTATATCCAGTATATTCAAAAATATCTTGTACTTAGCAGAAAAAGTACTTATATGGATACTCACACATTTAATTAGTCTTGATTTTTCTCTAGTTCCAGTAGATGGAGCAGTTTTTAATGTTGCTGTAGTACTTGAATTTAGTCATTTTTTTCTAACATCATGACACAGCTGTTTCCTGGTCTTCTTTTTCCAAATTATTATTGGAGCCTTAGTTTGAAGGCATAATATGCTGGCTTCCTTTCCAGGAAAGCACAGTCCATTAGTAAATCAAGGTAACAATGCCCACCAGTGACAGCTAACTCAACATTGCCTAAGTCTTCCATTTTTATGGCATCAATAAGAAAGAATTACAGTCAATACCAGAATATACAAATCCTTTCCATCTCCTATGGAAAGGATTTGTATATTCTGGTATTGACTGTATGCATGAATTTCTAACCTCCAATTTACCAGTCTCCTTTTTTCCCCATCCAATCTTCTTGTTTAATTTCTGTCATCATATGTCAGTTGAGAAAAAAAAAAAACCTAACTGAAGCAATACTCACAAAAGCTGAATTAAAACCTATTTTAAAGTTGCAGCTAAACATTTTTGAAAAACACTTGTAGGGGTTTTTTTTTCAGGTTTTTTTGTTTTATTTGCTGTGATTGCAGTTCAGCATCCAAGGAAATAAACCTTTGGAAAGTGTATATAGCTGTGGTAGTAGAAAGCAGTAGCCACAGGCTATATCCCCATTTCAAACACCTGCTTTAGTAACAATTTCTGTCAGAAAAATGAGGAAATAAATTCCTTTACCAGGATGCAGTTATAGCAGCAAAGCACTCCTGTATAGAAATGGAAAGTATTCTGAGAGCCAGGCAGGCACAAGTGCTGTCCTGGTCTGGTGGAGGTGAACATTGGCTGCCATCTGTGGCAAATCAGTGTTTCCCTATGGTAGAAGCAAGTTCAGTGATAGCAAACTTGGCTTAGCTGACTGCTCAAAGCTGCATGCAGTTCACCCATGGACCACTTATTAGTTTGTCTTTTTTAGCACCAACAGGTTTTACTTACTGCTTGATAGTTAGAATCATAGCCACCGTCATGCAGGGTTTCAAATTATGCAGAGTTGTATGCAAAGTATCCATACAGGAAATGGAATGGGTTTTTTCAGCAGTCATGGCATGTGGCTGTTATTGTATATTTTCAAATAGACAATATATTTGTTGAAATAATGTTTGTGTTTGTTGGAGCAGAACTGAAGTTCTCAACAGCATCTTTATTATGGTAAAGCTGAATGTTTTATAATCTGTAAGGCTGCTTTGAGCAATGGCTGTGTGTTCTCAGATCCCAAATGCTCCAGCAGGAGGTTTTACAGGCTCAGTTTGTATTTAGCAAGTCAGTTCAAGTTCTACCTGCTTTATTCCTCCCAGTTTGTAATTGAGGCAGGATAAGCAAATTCAGGCTTTCTGCACTCTGCAGTTCTTTTGTCAAAATTGTCTTCTAGAGAATGCCTTTGCCTTTGATAGATTTATATAATTGTATTACAAGTTGTGGCAGTTAACAATCATATTGATGACCTTGTTTTCATAGAATGCAGTTCACTTAGTGACACCAACTGGGCCATACAGACTGCTGTTTAAAGACACAAAAATACTTTTCTCTGTCAGCATAGAAAATATTGCTTGTAAAACTCTTAAGAAAGAGGATTACATTGTAGCTTGTTCTCTGATTTGAACAGAAATTTTAGGAGAAGGATTGGTTTGGCTGAAATGATTACATCATACAAGATTGATATCCAGCATATATTGTTCCTTTAGCATAGTAGTTAAAGGAAAAAAAAAGGACATAAGAGGATTACTGATCAGTCATTAATGAAGTATCTGACACTTGTATTTTCCTATTTGCATTTAGATTCTTTCTTTGTCTCATTTTCTTTTTATTTTTGTTCCTGATGGGGGTCTGTCTAGCTTCAGAAATTGAATTTTATATTAAATCTTGATGTTATGTGTTATCAGAGATGAACTTTTAAGAAATTGACTTCTCCTATTTAGAAATATTTAAGAAATAGGCCTCTCCTATTGCCTAATATTTACAAGATGTTTTATTTCACAGCTACTTAGGGAGGCTACCTGTAATGTTAGAAGAAATTGAAAAAGGATTTTTGCTACCAAAAGGCCTTAGAATTTGAAAAAAATTGAAAGCATTTGAAAAAAATTGTGTTTATATTTGGAAATTTCTCGTACAATAGGAAGGTTGCTTCTAGAGAACAAATGGTTGCACATTTTCTTCACCTCTGCAACTTAATAAATGTAAGACAGACATCAAAGCAAAGTATTAGAATTGATGTATGGGAAAATTGTCAATGTATGCACTTTTATTACTACTTTTTACTGGGGTAGTGCTCAAATTCAGCTTTCTTAATTTACAGTAGGCCACTGTCCTCTTTCCATGGAAGAGTCAAATCAGACATCACCAATTTGATTGGGTTGCCCACATTCCAATTTCCACTTCCACCTCCTTTCCTTTCTGTCATCCAGTGAAAAAGCGTAGCAAGCCAGCAGAGATTACCTGAACTACTTGTTTTCAGAAAGAGAAAATATCTCAAGTCTTTCACAGGGTGAGAAAACAGCTAAAATTCCTCTCACAATAGGCCTCTTAAATGTTTCTCCTGGCTGGATGTCACCATGCTTGCTTACAAAATGGGTGCATACATGTCTCTTGACAAAAGATTTTTAGGTACAAGTGATGCATACAGTATTAGGAAATTTTATCTTAAACATATTAAATCATTGAATGCACAGTATTTTGTAGGTTAAGGAGATTAATTTCAACTGCTTTATCATTCGCTTAAGGCAACAAGCAATTATAAACAGCATGATGTGTAGATAATAGATTATTTTTTCTTTTATATATGATTGTCTTAGTTTACTATATGCAGTCATATAAGATGCTAATTTTTAATACTTCTTTAGCTACAAGAATGCATGTTTGCTTTCTCCTGATTCACACAGAACAGATGGATGCTTGACTGCCTGCTAATCCACAGCTGGAATGGTTTCAGCGGTTTCCACGTTGCTGGGTTAGAGTGGCTTTTCTAGTGGACTGAGAGGGCAGCAAGAGAGGGATATCATTATTCATCAGTATCCCAGTGGGATCACTGCCAGCAGAGATTAATTTTTTCTGTTATGCTTGTAAAACAAGCTCAGGTGGAGTCTCTAATCCTCAGGGCACGGGTGGCAGATCAAGGAAGATGCTACAAAGCTAGTTAATTTTCAGATTCTAGGGGAAACAGAAGCTCTGTTAGATGTATAAATACATGATTGCAAATTTAAGTAGCTCAAATCCAAATGGGATCTTCCTAGACATCTGGTCCTGAAAATCTCTGTTTTCTTTGTCTTTTAAAAGAAGTTCTTGAAACTTTATGCCAGAGGCAAAATATCTTCAACTCTCTTAATCATCAGTTATCATTCCATTTTTTTTTTATACAGATCTTACAGTGTATTTTAGATTACTGTCTTTATTTATATGTAGGCAAGTGTAGGAACACTATCTGTGTAGGAACACTGAGTTTACAGTGTTTTCACAAATTTGTGTGCAAATATGACAACCACCAAGAAAAATTACCACTTACCATCAGAAAAGGATTAGATTTGCCTTGCATGGTACATCCTATTTTGGTAATGGCATGTCCTGTTAAGGTCCACTGTGGTACAAGGGCATTTTTCCCATGTTATTCTTGGTATCAGACCTGTTGTCATTTGTAACAGAAATATTGATGGAACTCAAATCAAGCATCCCAAAAAAATCACAAGTTGTCTATTTGTTTAATAGACTTCACATATTTTTCCTTTACTGACTTTTTTGTTTCCTCAGTAATGACCCTTCTTTCTCACCCTTGTAATTACCAGTGATTTCCATCCATGTAGTTCCTTGTAGCTCTTGAGTTGTTCAAAACATTGGGTTAGATTTTCAGGCAATGTTAATTCACATAGTTACACTGAAATGAATGGAGATGTGCCAGTTTTTATCAGCAGGGAACTACCCTTATTGAAATTTACTTGCAACAGCTGTCATTTCCTCTTAGAGTTGTGGGTTTTTATTATTATATTAAACTATTTTCATTTTAAAGTGCTCAGAGTGAGACCAGTAGCATTGGCTTGCTGAAAAAACATTGTGCATGTAGGCACCTTCCAAGTTTCCCATATATTTCTGCCAGTTTGTATTGTTCTTCTGTTATTCTGGGCTTGAGCCTCTCTTGAGCACAGGCTGCTACTCATTTCACCACATGATGACAGGTATTCACGCCTGTGAACTTTTTATTCCCTTTTGTCTCTGGTCACAGAGTAGTCTAGATCCGGAATTTAATCCAGTACAAAAATGCAGCAGTGTGCATTTGTGGCTCCCCACTAGGGGACCTGCCACAGGTCAGCAGATTTGAAATCTGGTTTTCAGCACACAGAGCTTTTCCAGCTTGCCATTAACATATACAGTAAGGAGGGGCCCCATTGCACATAAAGAATTAGTAGCGCTTACTCCTGTGTCCGTGCGGAGTGGCATTAACTTAATGCAGGGATCTGTTAACTTCTTCCCTGGGTCTGGGCTCTGCACTGAAAGATCCCAATGCAGGATCAAAGCCAAAGATGGAAAATGACTGATCGCTTTCCCAGGGAAAGCTGGGTGCCAGCATTTGCTATTCCAGTTTTTATTGCTATCATCATCTCAGTCAGCAGTTGGGCCAGCTGATGCAGCCAAGCTCAGTTTCAAAATGCAGACATCCAAATGGATCTGAAGTGGAGTTCTCGTGACAATGAGACTTTTGAATGTATATTCAGAGAGATTTTCCCAGTTTCCTGTGAGCAGATTACTGAGTTCATGCACTGAGAAGCTGTTCTGTAGTAGTGCAATACAATTTGTTTCAGTACAACCAAAACCAGTCAATTTTAAATCTTTTCTATAATATGACTTGAGATTACAGGGAAAGTAAGCTGTGGCTCACTGCCCTATCTAGGTTTTAAGATGAAAAAAATAGAGCATGATAACACATTCAAAATGTGCAGGTTTGAAGCATTCTCATGAGAAATAATCAGAAAAATCAGGCATTTTGGAGAGGCAAAAACTCTAATATACCATTTACAGCAATAAAATGTAGTAATTCTCTCACATTATGAAAATTCACTTTATAAATGGAATTTTTACCATTCCATTTATATTTATTTGCTGTGGTCAAAGTATCTTATTCTAGGTGAATAATGTGTATTCAGTACCAGATGTTTGTTCTTTTTTTTGTCCTAATTTAGTCTTCTTCTGCATTTATTTTTTCATAAACTGTGCAAGTATTACAGGAATACTTGTAAGCAATAATTTAACTTAAAAACCTAAGAGCGAACTAAGGCCACATCTATGAAAGTTGTACAGGCTTAATACTATGAAAGTACCTATACATTCAAGGAAAATGTATTTTTGGGACTGGTTTTATTAGGACTGGCCAGAAAAAGTAGGACTGAATTATGACTGTGATCATAACCTTTATGAAATAAGGAATGTGAGAAGTAGAACTTAAAATCATGAATTCATTCCTTGTTGTAATGTTTTAGTAAAGTATGTAACTTAAATAGGAAAATTTCCTGAACTAAAATGGCTCTATAAGGATATTTTTAACATTAGTAAGAAAATTACAGTGATTGTATTATCTATTACTGCATCTTCCCCTACACTGAAACTCAGCTTCTCTAATATGCTTAGGAAGCTAGAGAAAAAAAAAAAAAAAGGAAAATCAACTTTCAAGTTAGTATAGAAGTCCTAAGAGCTTCTTTCCCATGTCAAATCATGGTTACTTTATAATAATCCTCCCCCTCCTATATGTTAGCATGCTTGCATATTCTTTTATCAACTCCATGCTGAAGCAGAGGTCTGTAATTTAACTTTGTAGTTTAGAAGTTCCCAGATCTGCCAGGTCACCCTCTGCTACTGGTAGCTAATATTGCTGACCTCCTATTGCTCTGTGAGCAGTGGCAAAGGTCTTTCAGACTCCTGACCCCTGGTCATCAGGAATGTCATCTGTAGTTTGTAGTTTGGATGTTTTAAGTAAGAGGTGAACTTGTGAAATCTAAACCCTTTAGGGTGTTTTTAAGTGATCACTCAACTGTTTCATTGCCCTAGGTTGTGCTTTTTATGATGTCTGTAATTGTAAAATTTGTGGTGTTTATCATACACAGCTATTTAAAAGCAAAAATCAAGCACTTGTCTATTTAAAGTATGAGAATACAATTAATATATTGCATATTAACATAATAATAGATTAATTAATAATTAATTTTTCTGACCGCTAACATGAGGACTAAGAATTGTAAGAACTTCTAACTTTTATGTTCTTATAAAATATGTTTGTGGGTCTCCTGATGGAAATGGGCCCATTTTAAATCATGAAGGATAGTTAAAAATTAATGTTTAAAATATAACAGATTTGCATAATTGCATGTTGATGGGTTTTACAACTTTGTCTCTTTAACTTCTCTTGTCCAGCTGGAAATTTCCAGTGTTTGTTCTGTTGAGTCTTAAATCTAGAGACAGAGCCCAGAGTAGCCCAGCCTCACTGTTTTGCTCTTACCCAGTTAATTGGGTTAATGTTACACTTTGAATTCATACCTTTTTTTTTTTAATGTATATCTATTATCTCTAAAAGTGCATTAAACACTAATTGAATAAATTTTTTTTAAAGTTTCTATTTATTTTAGAAGATACCGAGCAGGTCTTTTTCCTTGGACAATGCTCTCCATTAAATGAATCTGTTTCCCTCCTTTTCCAGAGGGTGAAGAGTGGTCTGATGGGGTGCTTAAAAAGTGACTGGAGCATTTTCCTATAACCTGAGCTGGAGTGGAGGGTGAGGGCAGAGAGAGCCCAAGAGGGGACCCCCTTTCCCCAGGCAGGGACAGCTGGTGCCAAAGGCTGTGGCTCAGGGCTGGCACAGGGCTCTGCCTCCTGCCTTTCCTCCCTGACAGCCACCAGCCCTGGAAAGGGAGCCATGGGAAGGCCCCAGGGGGAAGGAACTGCACTGCAGGGCTGGCTCTAAAATGCTGGATGCAGTTTGATGGCACTGCCACATACGCATGTAGTTTATGGGGAGATGGTGCACAATATATGAAGACAAGGATTTTCTTTGTAAACATGGTGTCTGTGATGAGTGACAGTATCATGTAGCAAATATGTTTTAATCTTGCCTGAAAAGGGTTGTTGTCTTCTTTTGAACCATGTTTGCCAATTTTTAAGATCCCTACAAAGCCTCAGCCTGCTCTGTAGTTTAGCAGAGGCTGCCAGCCTGCCCTGAAAATCTGGAGCATTTCTTCTGAAAATTTTGTCTTAAAAGTTTATTTTTACATGCATAAAACAGAGTGAACTGGCAGAAATGAATTTTCTTTCCCTTTTAGTCTATAATATGAATTTTGAAAACACATGTCGTGTTTGTTCTTGAAACTTATAACTAGTAACATATGGTTGTAAGTGTCTTTTAACTGGAATATTGTCAGAGACCTTTTATATCTAAGAGTAAAAAAAAACACCCAAGCATTTGGAAGTTTAAATTATGTCCCATAAAACTGAGACCAAAATGCATGCATTCAGAGGCTACCAATAAATTCCTTAAAATAGGAGTTTATAATGGCATCACTTACAAAGATAAACTTTTCAGAGCAGTAATTCTAGCAAGTACTTCTCTGATTCTGTTTCTGAATCTACATTACTTTCTTGTATGAGCTGAAAAACCACTTATAAGTTAGGTTTCGTTTTGGTTTTTTAGATTTTTTCCCTCTTTTTTAAAGCACGTTTCCTTACTTTTATTGGTTTTCTGAATATAAATGTAAGCTTGATTATCTTCTAGCTGCCAGTCAGGATACATCTGTGTAAATGTAATGTTTTTTCTTATAAATGAAACTCACACTCAAAAATGTGACAATAAAATATACTGTAGATCTGTTGGTTAATTTAAATAATGTTCACAGTATACACTTGTGCCACTCCTTTGTCACATAATATGGTCTTTTTCTCTTGGGAAAATCATGGGCAAAGGAAGATTAGCTTGAGAGCTTTAGTTAACCAATTTCTTAAGTTTTCCTTATGATGTAGGTAACAGGATCAAATGAGATTTCTGTCAGCACATGAGTGGAGATACATATGTGTATATATATAAAATTGGAACTAATTTCAAATGGTTTTTACAGAAGCTCAAGTATCCTCAAAGTAAAATTTAGAATTTTTGAATCCTTTAAAAGTCAGATGTTACCTAGCTATTCCAAATGATCAATCCTTGGTCTATTTTGCCCATGCTTCTTTTCTCTATCCTATGTTAGAGGTTAAGTAGGTATCACCTAAATGAGGACAAGTACAGGCTGATTCAAATTTTGTATTCCAGCATCTTCCTGTACAGTGTGGCATAATGTGGCAGGCCTGGATGCTGCACTAGAGTACTGTATCACTTTGTGCAATGGATCAAAAGACAAAAGCCAATTATAATATTACTTTTGAGCTTATATTCACGTATCCAGTTTTCCAAAGATCAAAATGTGCTGTTTTCACTTGGGAAAATAAGTTGGACATTGGCATGCCATTTTACTTCTGGTAGCAGAGAACTAAAATTCATAATGCATTATTAGTATTAATTGCAGAACAGTTATAAAAAATCACCCACATTTATTTATTTATTGTAGCTTATTAATTCTATTCAAGTATTAATGATATTCAAATATCATTTTTGCAGTACTTCAGCATATACTTAGACTATTAGAGAAGCTTATTTAATTTAAATCAAGTTTCAGGTAAAGAGAATGGAATTACTGAACTAGCTAAAAATGATCCTTGTCTTTTCTCTTTTTTTATGTTAGTATTTAATTTTAGCACTAGTTTGCTGCAGTATTTTTTATACTTTAGTTTAAAAACTGTTTATTTTATACCAAAATGTTCTAAGAATTCCTTTGTCTTGATTCTTTTGACATCAGAAACTTGAAGGAGAGGAAAATATGTTGCAAGTTTATTAAAGTTGAAAATATAGTGAGAACCTAAAAAATGGTTGGGTTCACAGTATCTATATAAAGGAAAGGAACATACAGACAGTCAATTCTAAGGCAGTTTCAATAACATTGCTAAAGAAAAGACTGCTGGTTCAGCTCTGGAATGTGAGAAACTATTTTTGGTTTGGTTTAGACCCTCATTGTTACAAATTAATCAACTGCTCTTTAAAGTCTAGAACTCATTAACTTTATAAGTTTTACTGTTCCCATGACTGAGCTTCACTTAAAATATTCAAGTTTGTTTTAGTAGCTTGTGGACCACAGACAGAAATGGAATTTCTGTCCACAAGTATCCTCTCCTGTAGACAAAGTGGCCAGATGTACTTACTCAAGATTTAAAATATTTTAGAAGATCTAAATGTGGTATAAGTTTATAGCTCAGCTCTCATTATAAATCAGTATTTTCAGCCAAATTTCCACTTTTTGTAGGTAGAAAGAAAATCTGGTGGGGGTTTAACCCTGTGGACCCTGTGGAGCACAGTACTCACATTGTTGGATACCTTATTTAAATTTTAGTTTGGTCTGGCTCCTCAAATGTCTGATAGTACCACAAAAGATATCTTTTAAAATAGTATGAGTTGTTTCCTTTTAGGGCTATTCTAACAGCTCAAATAAAGGGTGATGGTAGCTGTGTATTTGGAGCATGATGTTGTAGACAGGACTTTAGGATGATTCTGTGGCTGCTGTTATGCAGGAAACAGAATTCAATTACCAGAATAGCCCTTTGGCCTTGTAAAATGTAACTGTTGAGATTATGCAGGTCTGTGTGTGACATTTCTCACTGGCAGTGCAAGTTACTGTCTCCTATACGAGCACCTTGTGTCACATGCAGGTTGAAATGTAAGTCTGAGATGACTCCTGCACCCTTGAAATAATGCAGCAGTCTCTAATGCCCAAAAGGAGACATTATTGGGAAAGTCCATCACAGAAATGTAGGAGAGAGAGATGTGACATGACTACCAAATGCATAATTGTAGAATCTGTAGCTAAAATTCTGGTTATCTCCTGGTATACACCAAGTTATGCTTAACTGTGTAGGTGCTTGTAAACCTATTGTACATGGCCTGCAACAGCTCTGGTTTAAGAGGAGAAGAAGGGAAAGTGAAAAATGCACAGAAGTGCTTTGTGGTTTAACTATGAAGCTTGTATTAAGTTTCTTGACTTTAGAATGAAGATTAATGACTGATATGTGGCTTGATCTGTTTCTTCACCCATGGAAACAAGAACGGCGTTCAGATATGATGTACTAAAACAATATATATTATATGCTGTGTGGAATAGTTGAAGCTACAGCCTTTACAGAACAGATTGAGATTTGCAATGAAAAGGAAAACTAAAATGAAAAAATATTGAGTGAACAGCAGGGCCTATTTGAGGTGATTACAAAGGATGTTTCTTTATTCTGTCTTTTCTTATGCAACCTGAAAACAGTAGCAGGGGGTTACAAGCAGAGTTCATCACAAAGTTGTCAATCACTGTCATTTAACGTTTTGCAATGGAAGATGTCTTTATTCAAGGACAGCTGGGCAAATCAGAGAAACAGATTTGCAGTTAGTAGTCTGTCCAGCCTACACTAAGCAAACAAGAACAGGGCAGACATACCGGCCTCTCACATAAAAATATAATGGACTCTGCTGACCTCGGTGCCCTCCATTCAGCTTCATTCTCAGTTGTATAAAAGCTTCACTACCCATTCTCAATTTCCTTTAATTACCTACATGATGCAGATAAGAAAATGAACCTCACTTACTTACAGTCAATGATCACAAACAGGAAATTAAGTAGGCAAGTTGTTTAAAATAAGAGGAGTGTTTTGGATGTAAATAAAACATGTGCTGGAGAAGTATTAGGGAAAATGCATTTTCAGGGGTACCAGTTGGTCTGGACTGACTTGGCTGATCCTCCTTCTTTCTGCTACTTTAAACTGCAAAGCAAAACTAAGTAAAAAATCTCCTTGGTAAATATTCTTTAAAATATCTTTGAAGGAGAAGCCAGTTAAATAAAAAGAGTGAAGCAAACATGCAGCCTTCTATAGGGCTTAAAAAGATTGTGACCTTAGGTTCAGAGAATAAATGACCACAGTTTTCACAAGAGATCTAGCAGAGACATCCAGGATTAAGCAGCAGTTGTCTTTATTCAGTCTTCACTTCTATTCTGCAGTTGAGATATGAAATAAGTTAATGACATTCTGATTTTCTTTCCAAACCTTTAATTGTCTAATGGTTACCATTCCTTTTACATTGATATCACAGTTTAGACATAGTTTCTTTGCATCATTAAAAAAAAATAGAAAATTTTGTGCTGTCACTTGTCAAGGAGTAAAACCAGCTATCTAACTGCTTTTAGGAATTGTCAGAAAAGATTCTATGTCTTAGGATATTAATGAGGGGATATGGTTCTTTGTAAGTCAATTAGGTACTTCAATTAGGTGTTCTAAAATTGCCATTTTTCTTTTCCTCACTCTTCACTGGTTACTGTTGTGAATATTTCATTAATATGGATTTGCAGGAAGTCTGATGAAATTGAAGACTAAAGTGCAAAATACTGATTCTATAGTTTAAGAGGAATATAAAACCCTGAACACTTTAAATTAATGGTCTCTGCTAAGCCTGTAGTTTCAAAGCCATTGCCCTTCAGGCTCCCCAAATGACTTTTTATTTTATGACAAAAGAAATACGCTCTCATAAATTACAGATGGAAAAGGCATCACATATTATAAAACTCTTACCTTACTTGCAAGTTTTATAATTCAGAAAGATAGTTCTCACTCCAAGAGATATGTACACATGTACATGCACAAGACGACTTTGTGGAGGGAAAGATTGCAGATTAAGTCACAAAACTGATTCTTCTGCCTAAATTATCATTCTTAGGATGTTTCTGTTGAACCTTTATTCAAAAGCAGTGGATTTCCCAAGAGGAGAATTGGCATCTCTGCCTGGGATACCAAAACAGTTGTACTTTCTCCTCTCAGCCACTATGATGTTGCTACTTATAACTGCATTTAGCTTACATGTTGGTGGGCAGCTCCTTTTTGCAACAGTGAGAAAGTTCTTACACAGCTTTCATTTTGGAATGAATAGCATTAGTACCACTCTGGAACACAGAGAATGTTTTCACCACCTGCTTAAAATTTTGCCCTTTTTTTTGATCACTCATCATCAGTTGCTTAGACACTGACTGCTCAAAATATTGAAAAAATATTTGAAAAGAAGCATATAAGAGCTATTCCAAAGCTACTGGGTTTTGAATACTAAGAGAAAAACTCAAAACCTGAAAATTGAAAATATGAGGTTTTGACTCCTTTATAGCTAACGTTAAAATGGTTTTGTGACCCAATGAGGTAGGATACCTGTGGGTCATCTTCTACTACTGAATCCATCCAATGAATATATTTATTTCATTGCATTTATTTTCCCCTTCTCTAATGTTAGTATCAGCTATGTGGAAGGAAAAATATTTAAAATCTATAAGTGTGTCAATATTTGAAAATATTATATTAGTTATTGTTTTCCCATGTGTGATTTTGATAAATAAGTACACTTTCTAAATATTTAAATGCTAGTATTTTGTGTTGAAATCTAACTGTAGTAAATTAAATGCATATAGTTTGAATGCCTCAGTAAGCAGTAATAGTTATTCTGAAGTTAATTACAATGATTAATTTTTATTTTTATTTTTTTTAAAGAATGCTGACGAGTACACAGATCTGCCTGTGAGACACAATGAAGATCAGATGAACAGCGAGCTGGCCAAACACCTTCCAATCGAAGTCAATCCCCATTCATTTGACAGTTCACACACAAAAACACACCTCTTGCTGCAAGCCCACTTCAGTCATGCCATGCTGCCTTGCCCAGATTATGCAACTGATACAAAGACGGTGCTGGACCAAGCAATCAGAATATGCCAGGTATCGTGATGCACTTCAGTATATAACTGTTTATTGTTAGTGTTCTCATGTTTTCAATATAGAAGAATCTGAAGATTTCTTGCAATCTTGTGGAAAGCTGGTACCACACAATATTATAACACCTTGTTTAGGGAGGACCTGGATGCCCAAAATGGTTTCCACTTTACAGAACTGGAGGTGAACAAACTTAGAGTGAAAGACAGTCATGCTCTGACTGAAGGCATCTACTGCCATATGACAGCCTCTGCTTTCTTTGCAACAACTTTTTATCTCTGTATTGTGGAATGTTGTATGAGAATCATTCTGGAATGGCTGTGGTCCCTGCAGATTGTTATGTTGATACCCAAGAACCTGTCTCCCCCAGGTACTTCTACTTTTCTAGCACCCAAAAGCACTATAGTCACTCCCAAGCACAAATATAATGTGTTTTGAAATCTGATTCAGGGTGAGGTGCAGAGGTTTTCCCTAAGCTCCTCTAGCTAGTGTAAAGACACATCTTTTATGTCCAATGATCACAGAGTCAAAGAGCACATTTTTAAACGCAGATTTTAAACTCACCCTGGAGACTTGTGAGTTTTTACAGTTGTACTGCAGTTGCAGCCCACAGAAACTAAACTGACCATGGAGAGTACTGATAACAAGCAATCACATGCACAGCTGCCACCTCAAAAGAATTTTAAAGCAGCAGTTGGAGTTTGGGATAGAGTGCTGCCATATCTGAAAAGCTCAGTTACAGATACAGCAGGAAAGGTGAGCTCTAGCTGTCACAGGAAATAACTGCCCCTCTGAGTCTCCCAGGAGGAATTCTGCTCTTTAGCAGAACTGCACAAGGACTCATTCACAGGTTCTTGAAGATGAGGCAGCCTTCAACAAACTGCTGTTTTTATGTTTCTGAGTTTAATATCTGTAAAATAGAGCCAGTACTTCTTTCTTCCTACAGTTTTTGTTTGCTCAAATGTTAATATCCTCAGTGATCTGTTTGTCAACTACCAGACAGAAGCTTTGCTCTTGTTTGAAGCCTGTTGGCGATATGGTAACTGCAAACATCATTGTGTCAAGCCTGGCAGTTTGTAAAACTGCTCTATGAGAAACAATTAATCAGTGCTCTAGACAGAGAAAATACTGTATGCAGTTCAGTCCAGCAATTTGGGTAAGGCTCAAACTAATACTAATAACAACAAGCTTAAAATACTAATATCAAATTAAGCAAAACTGAAATTAGGGAATGTAAGAAGCAAATAACATCACAGACATTACTGCTACACGGTCCTAATCTTGGTAACCAGCTGTGCTTGGATGCTAGTCTTTTTCAAATATTTCAAATCAATAAAATCATGGTGCTGAAAATGTAGAAACAGCTATGCCATATATTCAGTTATTAACAGAGAAAAGCATCACTTGCTTAGGTGAGAAAATTCAGATTTGTTTCAAAGAAACCACATACTTAAAGTTCATTTAGATGTTTGTGGAGTAAGCATTAGGGAGTTAATTACATTATTTGGGGAAAATTTAAATTGAATACTATTTTCTGTAATTATTTTGTTCTGTTTTGCTAAGAATTTTTTTTTTAATCCTGCTACTGCATCATATGTATCTCAGAAACAGTAGTCACTTAGAAAAAAAAAAAAATCCAAAATATTCAACAGTTCCTTTAAACTGAAGTAGAGTTCAGAAAAATGCCATTCCATATTATGCCTTGGCACTCCAACCTTCAGTTAACTACTATGTCATGTTATATATACAGTCATCTTAAAAAAAAAGGCAAAAAAAAAAAAAAGAAAAACATGCAAGCACTTTTGTATTTTAAAGTTGGCACATGGTTTACATCTCTCGGGAGATTATTGGTTCCATCTTATTAGTCACGCTTTCCAAAGGGAGGTTAAAGTTCCCAGAATCTAAGCAATAGACAGGGTTACACTTTCAATACTGGTTGTTACCTTTTTCCTTAGCACTGACCTGCTGATGAACTCTGGGTCAGCAGAGGTAGAAAAAAAAAATGTTAGTTATGAGAAAAGGAAGTGAAGCCTGGGAGGATGCACTGACGAGCAGATTCAGTGGGTGCTGTTCCCTGTGTGTGAGCACGCGCTCGCGATCGTCAGGCATTAAACACAGCAGTGGGGCGGGAATTGGTTTTTGAGTTACGTTGAATTTTTATTTTTTACTTATAAATTATTTTAGTGTTGAGGTTGTATAGCTAACCTTCAGATTGTGACCTGAACATAATTGTGACCTGAACATTCTTTTTGCTGGTGGGTACATGAATAACAGATTTGTCATATCAGCATTACTTTTCTGTTACAAGAAAGAAAGATCTTTCAAAGAGCTTTTATAGGTGGTTATACAGCAAGCCTTTATCCCAGGTCCCCTGCAGTGCAGATTTGCCATCTCTAGCCATGATATGTAAGCAAGCCTCTTTCCATCACAGACTATTAAACTTCTCCAATCTTCCGTGGTGTCCTTCACCTGAATCAGCCTTCCCTCCCATGACTCCTTTCCTATCCCACATGTTTCATTCTCCCTTCCATTCCTCCAACATCTTCTGGGTTTTTTCATTGCTAGTGGCTTCAGGCTGAGTATTGTTACTGGTCCAGCAGAAAACCATGTTAAGAGCATTACATAGGTAAATGTAGCTGCTGGATTCCAGGTAAGATTCCACTATACTGTAATGAAAAAATTATGAAACAACTCTTAAATCATTTTTCCTTGGATGTCTTAAAAGTTTTGGCTCTACATTAGAATTCTCTTGTTTATAATTATGGCAAAATATTCAAGTCTTTAGCACTTAACAGAATTTGAGGACTTACATTGCTGGCTTAATAGGGGAATATAATTTTTAGCATAAAGAAAAAGGAAGTATATTTTGTTACAGTTTTCCTATGGTTAGCCTTTGTTAGCTATAGGTGGAGTTCATTATAGCAAGATAAAATTTAGTATTTATATACCATGGATGAAATGCAGAATTTTTTCCTTTTATTGCAGAAATATGGGGAATAGCAGTATGTAGCCTTTTGGAATGTGAATGCCTATCTGCTCCCTCTCCCACCTCTGTAATGAATGGCCACTGAGGCATTGACTAGGCTAAAGACCCCTTCTCTACACTGAAAACCTCAAGTTAAAATCTAGTTTGTTATCAGTGACAGGCTCTCACAGATAAAGTGCAGGAGGTTCCCATGGCTCAAAAAACCTGCCTCAGCTTCCTGTGTGACCTTGGCCATTTCATTTAATTTTTATTTACTTCAGATACCATTAGTACAGTTACAATAGACAATATATTCTCTTCAAGCCTAGCACTCTCTGTTATTTTTACTGAGAAAAGCTAGAGGTGTCATTAAGATGGTGCTGAACACCCCAGTAGCTTCTCAAAATCAAACATTTCTCCATTTCTTTTAGGAGAATGTACATTAAATAATAAAAATTCTAATGAAAATATTTCTCTAACATTTTTATAAGATACAATTATTATTGTAAAGACTATACTTCACCTTTTTTTCCTATCTTATTTAAGAATACATGAAACTAAATCTAATCTCTTTTCTGCTTCCTTTGCCAAGCCTTATATTTTGTGATTGTGTATTCAGCGATCAGTTCTTATTCTGCTGTTCCAAGACTATTGCCTATATTTGCATTAATTGAAATGGATAATTGAGGCAGTAATACCATCACTCTCAGATTCAGCAGGGCAGTCTCTTCTCAGAAATAATGTGACAGTTGTTGGCTTTGCATTGGAATTGGCCACAAGCCTCCACTTCTACTATAATCGTTGATAAAATATTTTAAAATTGCCAGGAGTAGAACTGCCATGGAGCTCAGCCCTAACCTTTGAGAAGTGTTTACCTATGGATGTGTTAAACACATCTCAGTAGGGTAGCTGGGCATTGAGAGAAGGTGGACATGAAAACAGATTCCAAACTGCAGAAGAAAAACTACTCTGCATGGGAAATTGCCTAAATCTGTAACAAGGACCTTGAAATGCTGTCCCTAATGCCCTGTCATTCCCCATCATGTTAGTCTTCTGGAGAATCTGATTTTGGCAGGAAAGAAAAATATTCTTTATGTTAAGCACTGTGTTTTCTTAGCTAGATGGTGATGTGTATAATACTGCTTCAGCCATTCTAAACCAGTTAAAGTTGTTTTTGGTCATTTAAACTGCAACTTTTGCTATAGTTCTTATGAGGATCATCTTTGTGATACGTGTTCAGAGCTGTCAAATATTGCACAAATATGCTGCCCAATTCAGCTAAGAGCTGGCTTATGTACAAATACTTACGGGTGGTGGTGGCTCCTCAGAAGGAGAAGTAGAACACAAAAGTACTTCTGGCCATGCAAAGGAGCCCATGTTGCCATTTTGAGACTCAAAGAAAGAAAATGTCCTTTAGTTCTGCACTTCTCATCATCCCGAAATCTCCTCAGTTCATAACAGCCACTAAAACTATTGATTTTGAGAGCCAAGTCCCTTGGATCTTTTGTTTTTCTGCTTATGAGGAGGTGGAGAAGTTTTAAAGGTCCTAGGAGTGATTTGGGCTCATGTATTGCTTGTTGGTAGTGCAGGTGTGCCAACTGCTTGCTGGCAGGTGGTGGGAGGTACAGGAAAGGCCTATTTTACATTGTGTAAGTAAGATTTGTCCAGAAGTGTCCAGGAAAAGAGCTTTTGTGTAATGGTTGCACTGGCAGCTATAAATAAATGGGCAGCTTTACTGAACGAAGGGAAGAGAATCAAATTAACTTGAGAATGCAGAGCATTAGTCAGAAACAAGTGAAGAGCAGAGGCCACATCTCTTCAGCTGCTACACATATTCTTTGTATATGCAGTAATATTCCGGTGATATCACAATGTTTGCAATTTGACTTAAATACTGGCTGCTTTCATGGCTGTATGGCTATTATTGCACATCAGGAGTGTGGAAATAATAGAATAATAAAAAAATCTTGTCATGCTTATACTGTGTGGCAACGCTCACTTATAGATACTAAACATCAATGGATCACTTTGTAAGGAAAGTACCTGGACATGTTGGGCTGAAAATGCTTCCTGCTTGTGTTGTGTAGGTATATATGTGGGAGAAGGGAGGGTTACCTTTGTGGGGCTGGAGCTTTGCTTGCTGTGGATAATCAGTGCTGTGGTGTATGGAAGCACCTTGGTGAGGGTTTAATGATGATTTGGTGCTGCTTGTGCCTCATCCCTCCCCCAGCCATGACAAACCTTTTCCCAGTTGGGGCTGGAGGAAATGAGTAATGCTTAACCCATTTGTGTGATCAATTCACTTAAGCAGCTACTGTGAAATGTTAATCACAACTTTAATTTGTACTGCATTAGCATTTTGATTAACTTGTAGGCTTGCTAGCACACTTGAAGCACTTTTACTCATAGTTACAGCTCGGAAATGACTTTTTGATTAATTAAGTTTGTTAGACAGCAGCTGAGCTTCCTGAATGCTAACCTTAAGGGGCTAAAAGTTCAGGAGAAAGTTACTGGGAATAACTGTTGCTGTTGAAAAGGGTTCTTGTGAATGCACTAAAAAAATTTTGATTATTGGCAAAATATTACATACCTACATTGAAACTGACTCTAAACTGTAAAAAGAACAGATTTATTATGAGAAAGATGCTGTGTGTCTTTCATGGTTTTGGTAGATTTGTGTAATATTTGAAACAAGTGCTGGCATTAAGACATTGTTTATGTTAGGAAATTGGGATTTATTGCAAAGTGATTCTTATCAAAAACATTTTTTCTTTTTACAGTTTGCTGGTATAGTAGAAAATATCAATTTATGAATTAGCAATTTGAAAATAAATTGGCTATTGGGACTCAGTGAGTTCTGAGTGATGGGTTCTTCCCTACCAAGTTTCCATTGCTGATATCACACTCTGCAGCTGCTTTTATTTCTGTAATACTATTAAAAGAAATCAGTAAGAACCCAAGGGTTGCACTCCACTAAATGTGGACAGTAAATGGTTTGTCCTTTCTCCAGTTCTGAAAATACTAATAATGTTACTATGGAGGCTAAAGGATGAATACAGGGATAGGAATCTTGTGAAGCAGCTAGGAAGGTTGTAATTTGCATACATCAGTGAGACCTTTATGATGATGAGAGAATGAAGAATTAGTCTCTCATAGGGGGTAGCAGAGCATATGGAAGAGGAGACTGAATATGCTTGTAAAAAAAAAAAAGTGAAGAGAAGTAGGATACAGAGGGCAGTATAAAAGGAGTGCCTCCTGAATAGGATTAATTACAACTTATTCACTATATCTCTGATGAAGTACAGGGGGGATGTTCTGTAGGCTGAAACCACGCAGCTGTGCAGGGGTGATTTAATTGATCTGAAAGAACTTCCCCCCCCCCCCAGATTAAAACATTGCTAAAAAGTAATTTTGAACTAGACCTCTGAATTTCAAAGATTCTGTAGATACCTGTTTTACTGATATATACATACCAAAGGTAGTGAACTTAAAGTCTCTGTAATACTTCAAATAAATTCCAACTTTTCAAGTCAGTTGCTGTTTCTGAGCTATGTAATTGAAGCATCATAGTCATGATTTATATGAAAACATGAAACTTAAAGTACATGGCATGCTTTAAAATCTGAAAAAATATTTTACTTTTATTAGCAGAATATCAAGTCACACATGGATCATAATATAATCTTATGTATTGGAAGGCTTCCTACATTTGAAGCATGTGCAAAATAATTATTGTTATTCTGAATTAATAGATTTTTAGAAAAATTCGTAAAATGCATACACTTTTGTCTATCTATAAATATTTGTCACATAAATTCTGTAGTCTTAAACAGCTGTAAGTAGGCACAATTGTAATAATTTTAATAGATCTATGGATTTAAACTTCTACATGTAACTGAAATTTAGTCCTACACTAAACTTCAAATTCATGAATAAAAGCACTAAACAAAGTGTCATAGACTGTGAAGCACTGATACAACAAATAAGATTAATCTTTTAAGAGTAGATAAATTTGAGCCATGTAACTCACCCTGAGTACACCTGAAATTTTAGTCCCTATCCACAAAGTCATTGCCACCAATGGCATCACTGTAGGCACTCAGCTTCTAGCTGAGTAGTCACAGATGTGATTCTCCACTGAAATGGCATTTCTTACATTTCTTTAGCTTGCCTCTGTATCCAAAGCAGTTATCATTATAGTTCCATTGACACTTCGCTTAAATATAATTTATCCACAAAATAGTAACATTTATGTTTACAGGATTTAAGTCAAACTGCTTAGTATATTCAGAGTCATAGGACAGGTGACTTCAAAAAGAAGAAGAAATTATTCTAAGCAGTATGCAGGCTCTGTTAATGAGATGCAATCTGTATCACTTTTAACACTTCAATAGCTTATCTTAAAGGAAAAAGCTATTTAAGTCATTTGGGTAGATCAGAAATTCTGCTAGTATCAGTCTGGTCCCCTGCCACCTACCCAGTCGTACAAGAGTGATCCAGAGTATCTGACTTTCAAATGAAGGATGTGAAAGTAATACCAAAAACAGTGTTTCTAAAAACTTTGTTAAGAAGTCTCTAGAAGAAAGAATTTAGCAATCAGGATTTTTTAGTAGCCTGAAAAATCTCCTAAATGAGTGGGGGTGAATGGGGGTGTTTGTTCATTATGGAACAATTTCGTGTTCCAATTTATTTTGAGCACATAGAGGGAGCGCTTAATAACACCAGAGAAATGCAATGTTTTGCTGTCAGTGAGTGTGCCACACACTCACCTCTTCCACATCCTGCCTCCATCTTTGCTTCCCCTCAAACTAGAGAGTTACAAACCATCATGTAAATTCCATCCACCAGTAATGACTTTGGCTAGAAAGAGACAGACTGTTAAATTTCAGCTTCGTGTCAGACCAGAAAGGTACAGTTTGGTCAGTTTAAATCATTCCATACCTAAGGATAAGCAGCTGCTGCTCCTGAAAAACAGAAGATGAAAACCTGATCGCAGATGCTGATGGTGTTGTCTTAATGCTGGGATGATGACAGCAATAGCATGATTTTGATCCAAACATTTTGACACTCAATTCCAAATACCATCAGAATGAAAGGTTTTGCCATGCCTGACAACATCTACATCAGTGAGCTGCTGATCACTGGCATTTTTGTGCTGCCCCAGCCATGGTTAATAGGTCATTGTTTCCCACATTGGCACAAGCTGAGCTGGTTTTGATAGTAACAGACAAAATGTAAAGGAGGTGTCACTAATTGCTGTTATTACTTTGTAACTGTCCAAGTATGACATTGGGAAGGCTTAAGAGCTATTGCCTGAATCTTTCATGAAAACCAATCTCAGTATAGGCATCTGCTTTTAATCCTCCTAAGTGCAGAAGGAGCCCCAAATAAGAGGATGGTGAACATATTTGCTATTATAACAACCAATAATTCCCTTGACTCCATCTATTTACCCCATTTATTCTACTTCAGGTTAAAAAGTGGTGGGCTTAGAGGGGTGTTTTTTATTTTGGTTTGGTTTTTTGTTATTTAATATGTTGGTTTACCAAAAAATACATGTGGTTTTTTTCTGTATTTAAAGCATCTTTACTGTTTCCTGTTTCACTTGTTGCATTCACTGTCTTCTTCTCTTAAATTTCTCTCTGTGATGAAATTATCCCATATTGCTTTAAATTCTTAAGGCTTAAAAGGCAGGTAACTACTTTGTGCCATTTCCCAATTTAGAATAATAATCTGTTCCAATCTTACCCACTCTAAGATATTTAGAGTTTATTTATGATTTTGCAAAATAAGAGCTTAAAGTTTCTATAAAATTATACTGGTCATACAACAAGCTAAACGGGTAGCAACTAGATAAACTAGAGAAACTAAATATATTATTCATCAGATAATATAAATATTAAATACTTTAAAATTTTGTGGTTTGTATTATCTTCTTTGTTTAGTTGCTTATATTTATGTATGGAGATAGGGGAATCACTCAATTTGTTACCTTGAGTATTTATAGGAATTTCAGTAACCATTTAAGTATCAAGCATCTCCATGTTTTACACTTAGAGGAAAACAAAATGTGTGGAGGTTTCCAAGGCAGCAGATGAAACAAGCCAACTTTACCATTGTTCTGACTTTTTCACAATGTCACTGTCTTGGATTTCACATCCAGATAGAGATGCTGTGAATAAATTCTATGGGTAAAGAAGCAGAAAATAAGGAGGAAAAGAGGATTTGCCGTGTGGATTCATTATAACAATGTGGAACACAGAGCCTTACACACACAGGCTTTCCGTACTCCCTACGGGATGTCTGTCTGTAGGCCTCTATCAATTTCTAGGAGATTTTCCATCTGAAAGGGTCCTCCAGTTAATTTCAAAGTATAGCTTGTTTTAGATTTATCTTTCTCTTACATCTTCACTCTTCTTTTCCCCTTTTCAAACCTCTGTTTAAAAGGGGGGGAGAAGGATAGATTTAAAAAGAAAAAAACCACCAAAACAATGTAAACAGTGTTATGTGTGCATCTCCAGAAGCATTCTATAAAATACCACTGCTTCATGCTGACTAAAAATACAACTTGCTGTATTCTTCTTGTCATTCATGGAAAATACAAGATATTTATGCACCAGTTATTCTTCACATACATACAGCAGTATCATCACTGGGGAACATGATGTTTCAGGCTGTCAGAATAGCAGAAAAGAGCAAGAAACAGGTAGTGGAGAGCAGGAGGCAGATACCAGACTGTCTCAGCAACACAGACTGCTCAGAAACACGGGCTGTACTGTAAGGATAGTCTTCAATATACTGCATTTTACATTCAAATAAATGTAAAATGTGAAATCAGGTAAAGAGCAACTCACCTTGTAAGTTTCAAAGACTCACTCCAGTCTGGTGCTGAGAACAATTCCCTCCTTATGCAAGTAAATGTCATGTGCACCAACATATAAATCTGCAGGCCACAAAGCTTCTCCTTTCAAATGTGATTTCTAACATAATTTTATTTTCTACTTGGTGAAAACAATCCTGCATGGAAATCACTTTGGCAAACCAAGTGAAGAGACAGAAAATGGATACCAGTAAGATTGTGTTGTGAGGTGCTGGTTTTAGGGTCATTAGGAATGTTAGAGAGTTTCAGGATGCTATGACTCTTCCTCCAAAAAATTAAATATTAAATCTGGATCTTTATTAGCTGAAAGGCCCTTTATCCACAATTCATGAGAAATGAGACAACATTTGGGTAATACAGGGTAACACTTCAAATATTTTTCTAAGTGTCACTGATCTTATCACCCCAATCTGGAAAAAAAAACCTGTTGAAATTGCATTGTAAACTGCTAAAATAAACTGTGTGACTCAGCCAGGAGTGAAACTAACTTGTGTCTTTAAAGTCAGTATTTCTCCAGAATCAGTGTAATTTAATTGAAATAGCTCTGCGTGTGTAAACAACTCCTTTGTTTAAAGAAGATTTCACTGTTTAGTTTGCCTTAAGTAAATGCTGCCTTTTGTTTGTCTGTAAAACATTTGATTAAATGTAAAGACTTACACAGACAGCTTCTCCTCATTACACTAGTGGCTGGAAAATAAGTTAAAATGGTGCAGGTATCTGCTGCCTAAGTATCAAGCAATATCATTTGTGTTTACAAGAAAAACCCATGGAAACATCTGAAGCCTAGTCATAAAATCAAACTACAACCCTCCTAACACCAAGATGGTATTTAAAAAGGTGTTGAAACTGTTCAGTACACCAGACTCAATATATCAATGTTCCTCACTTTCTTGAAAAAAAAACTATTTTCTCATATTTTAATCAAACATTAAACTCCCTCCATGGTGAACTACTGTTAAATATGTGACTTTCTACTCCAATGTGTGGTTTAGTGTTTAGTGTTTTAATACGAGGACCCACACTTTATTGTGATCATAATGTTATTGAACAACAAAATAAGCAAGACAACTAATACATTATAGCATTATTTTTTTCACCAGCTGAAATGCTTTCATAAATCATAATAATTCATTCAATGTACTATAGACAGAGTAGAAAGTATGTTACATATCCCAATAGCTGCATTTACTATTTTAAAAAATTGAAACCAAAAATTCATGTTTCGTCCTTTTTTCCTTGGAAGAACTCTTAAATTCACTTTCAGACTAACCAAACAGAGTGTAAGTCCAGTCAAGGAAAAAAGCAAGCAGAACCATTTTTTTCATGTCCATAGGGCCATTTGCAGTGCAAATCCATACTGAATTAGCTTTAGATCTCTATACAAATAAGGGGTATACTGTTAGTAAACAATATACCTCTTATTTGTACTGTCAAAACACAGGAAGTAGAAATGGAACAGAAAGTCATGAGGCATGGAAGGCAGGATGATTTTTAACACTTTGAAATCTGATGTATAGCTGCATAGGGGCTTTTTGTTTGCTTGTGTTTTCTGTGTACTTTGGGGAAGCTTTTCAGGATCAGGATAGAGATGCCAAGGGAGAGACAGCCAAGTATCCCTCACCCTCATTCTCAAGACAGTCAACTGTTCACAGTGCAATTAAGGGTGAAATTAATTTTGTTTCAGATCACTTTTAGTCACCATAGCTAAAATATAAGCTATTTCGTAAGCTTTCTTCAAGATTTCAACTTATGTGTCAGTGTTGAAAAAAACCTCTAATATGCTATTAAGCTAAATTTTAGTGCTTTTATCTAGTCCAATTCCAGGGATTTTTTTAAATACTTAGTTCAAATGGAAATAATATTTGCTGCTCGTAAATGACATTAGTATTAATTTTTGAACAAATGTATATATATTGGTGTTTTTCTTAAATAGTTCAAGGATTTTTGAATAATTTTGTAATTCTGACAAAGCTCTCATGTCAAAATATAAATAAATACTGCCATTAATTGTAACCTTTTCTTTTACAGTAAATGTTGATTTTTCCCTTCATTCTGAGTTGAGTTGTGTTAAAGAGCAGTTATTTGTAAGGAAAAGAGTTTACCTTCAGTCCTCACCCCCAAAACCATTGTGTAAATTACCATTTCGAGAATAAGAACTGATGACAGTGATAGAGGATTTAATTCATCTTTTCTCAAGGTTAATTCCAAAAGTGTCTAACTGCCATCAATAGAGGTTGCAGTAAATTCTTATGTTAAGACCTAGAAGTCACTGTATGTTAAACATTAATCACATTGTATGAACCAGGTATGCAATTACATTTGCAGGGTTTTTTTTTATTACGTGTCTCCTTTGCTTAGGCAATGCTGGACGTAGCAGCCCATCATGGCTGGCTGGTGACTGCTCTGAACATAACCAACCTGGTGCAGATGGTGGTTCAGGGTAGATGGATACATGACTCATCCCTGCTTACTTTGCCAAATGTAGAGCTCCAGCATCTTTACCTTTTTCGGTATGTAATTCTTTTAAGCATTAGCAGGTTTCCAATTTATTTCTGCTTTCTGCTGCTGATGGTGTTTGAATGGCATTGTTGTGCCCGAGAATCTTCGTTAACGAATCAGAAGCAGAGCTCTGTCTTTCACAGTGATGCTTTCCCAAATGGATTTTCTGTTTCTGTTTTCAATATTCATTGATTAATTAACCCCCACAGATTATTTTGAGAACCGTGATTCCAGACAAATTAACAAGAGACCACTGGAAGGGTTCCAAGTCCTAACAAATCTAACTCTGTATGTTAATTATCTCTTTATTTTAATCCATTATAAAACTACATTAGTATCCATCTTAACATCATAGATAATGCAAAGCTCTATAGATGCTTAGATGATGCAGTAATTAATGCTAGCAAAAATAAATGACCACCCTTTAAAAACAGAACGCAGTATTGAGTTTTACCACCAAAACAACTGAATACAAATGTTTGCTTTCCCTCCCTGGGCATATGTTTTTCTGTCTGTATCAGGAAGTGGAGCCAAGGCCAGAGGAAGAGTGTGCATGGAGGTTACCAAGGACCTATCGAGTGTCTTCCCGAACTAATGGCTGCCTGCGAAGGAAAAGAGAATGTTTTTGCTTCCATTGTGGACAGTGAGTTGCCAGCAGCACACATTTCACAGGTAACACTTTCTATCTGTGACCATTATCATTGTGATTGGAAAGGAAGAGTAGTTGGGCAAAGAAATATTCTCTCTCCTTCAGTAAATACCATGTGACATTCAGTATAAAAGTGCAACACGTTCATTGCTCTAATTTCAGGGTACTGCTGGCTTTACAGAAGTTCTTCTCTGCCTGTTTTCTTAATATTATTCTCACTTATTCCCTGCTAAGCAGTAACAGACTCTGGTTTATGGATGATATTACCACATCTCCCTGCTCTAAAGATGCTTCTGTAGGTCATTCAATCTGCTGAGTGTTATCCACCTTTTCATAGCTCTGCACTAGGAATACATGCATTGCAAATGTCATCATAGCTGGCTTCTGAAGTGGTCTGTCAAACACCATGTTTTGTGAGAATACTCTTAGTAAAAGATCTAACACTCATTTTGTGTTTGAAACAGAAAAAGAAGATGAAAATTTCATACTTCACAGGGGAGGGAAAAAAAATACTGTTCCAAAATGTTGATCTGCTAAAGTCTCATTTTCAAGGCATTTGCAGCAAAGGATAGCTATATTCCATAGCATTCATCACATTCTAAGCCTATTGATTTCAAATAAATGTAGGAAAGATGAAAACTTCAAAAGCGATACTTTAATGTTTTTTATTTGAATGTTTAAAAGGACAGTTTGACTGTTCAGCTTCAGTTAAACCTTTTACTGATATGCAAACAAGAAGAAAAGTACTTAAATGTCTGTAACAGACATCTGCATTTGTAACCAAATTAACATCAAAATTTTGAATTAAGAAAATGTATTGACATCAAAAAAAGGCTTCCTTTAACAACAGATTTCTAACATGATACACATTGATTTCAGTCCAACTTTCAGATGTGATAAAAAATTAGAACATTGTTATAATTAGTTCAGGGAGAACTCAGAAGTAAACTTACTTAATTTATTTGCATAAATTGCCATTCTGTTATCTTTAAAAGCAAATGCAAATTGGCTCTGTCTGATATGATGATGGTTATTTGGCTCAAAAGTGCTTCAATTTGCGTAGCAATCTGGTGTCGTCTCTGCAGTGAGGCGATCCCAGGTAACATACAAATCCTGAATTATTCCAGAAATTAGTATGTTTAAAGCATCAATTTAAGTGCTAATTGCAGTAGTAATGAGAAAAAGCAGTACTACTGTGAGATTTGCATCTACTGCCCCATCAGTATGCCTGGAACGGCTGCTGACTGGCAGAGGATTTGGCTGCTAATTAAATAATTGTATGCATGGCAGTGTTCTCGTCTGATTCAATAGATGAAGATTAATCCTCAGATAAATATGTTTGGCTGGTATTGAAATGTCTTAGCAGTTTCTTCAAAAATAGCTTGCGTGTATGTGGTGTGTACGTTCACACTGTGAGTGACTCTATGCCTCTATATATCTATGTTTGTAAATACAGATGCATATAACAGGGAAAAACATAATGTCTTCCCATCATGTGAGGAGCAACTTTCATTTCCATGAGCTGGGAATGGCTGTATTGGGTATATAGTGAAACCATGATTGTGTTGTGCAGGGCATTATAAATGTGAAAGCTTTATACCAATATGTTATATTCCTTGCACTATTTTTTATAGAAAAAAAAAAAGTTTAAAACTATTGTAATACCTTGCAGAGAATTAAAATTCATATTGAGACTGCCTGTTGAGTGTCTTCATATGTAAAGTCTTTCAGTGCTCACATAGAGAGGGGCCAAGCAAGAGAAAAATTCTTCAACATCTATATTCTATGTTTTCTATAAAGAAAGAATATCAGACTAGAGAGTTTAAGCCTAGCATTCTGGCACCAGACATGAACAGAGCCAAATAAAGGGGTAAATATGACACTAAATTGCCAAAACCATTCTTTTCCTAAAAAACCTTTTACTTCTCACTCAAAGTATATTGAACCCATATCTTAAAGCTAAAGATTACTAGCAAGACACTGGTAAAAACAGCTTAAGCTTTACATATATTTCAGACAGATGGGAAAAGGAAGAAGTTTTACATTTGGAAAGAAGAAAATGCCTTTTAAGCAGATTGGTAATTAATTTTCAAATAGCAGCTCTTGAAGCTGCTCATGGGTTTGGAATATTAGGCTAGGTCCTGGGGAGATAGATTATTGGCAAAAATACTAATGATGTTCCCAAAGGTTTATGAAGAATTTTTCATTTGATTATAATTTGAATCTATGGCCTTGGTAGATAAATGTATATGTATAGTATATATCTGCATGTATATATTGGATATGTTGATAGATTTAAAAGGAGCTGATATGTTCTTGTGTCTTCCTATACAGCGAAAAAGCCCCATTAAAATTGTCAAAAAATACCTAAGCCACATGGGAGGCCTGAGTTTAATTTTACAGAATTTAGTATTATAATTCCAAACCTCAATGAAAGTCGGGGAGGGGGTTTAAAAGCTGACAACCTAAATTCAAACTATTTAGACTAACCCCACTCTTTGGTCAAAGCTCTATGGTTCAGTGATTCCTTGTGAATCATATTTCTTTAACAAATCTCTTTCAGCTTCTAAGTCACTTAGGCATTAAGCACCTTTTAAAATATTGAGTTGATATTGATGTTTTTGAAAGAGAAAAAGGAAACTTCAAGATTGAAAATAAATAAATATTATCTTTACTTTGGTATAATCTACTTTTACTCTGGAAGTATCTGTGTTCCTATAATCTTTTCATTTTCACCTGCTACTACTTGACTTTTTTCCTTAGTGAGAAAAGCATTTCTTCATTTTCCCCACATTGCATGCATGATAAAAAGGCAGCCTGCTGTGCATACTGTATCAATGATCAAGCAGTACTAACTTTGCCTATAATTTTCAAATACACAAGACATGAGAAATCAAGGAATCATAGAATCCTTTAGGTTGGAAAAGACCCTTAAGATCATCAAATACAACTGTCACCTGCCCTCATAGGATGACATATTAAATTTGCTTTCTTATCTAATTAGAAAGTTACTCAGAGTTACTTTAGTTTGTTTGTGTTATGAAAACTGCATGATGACATGACAGCCTTTGACAAATAGATTATGTTGGGATTGTATGATATAAACCAGCCCAAATCATAATCTTCACTGGACTATGGTGAAGCTAACAGGTAATGCCACTAAAGGAGTTACTACATTATGATCTCTGCTGCAATTAAACTTTATTCTAACATATTTGTAACAGGTCTTGTCCTTTGAGACACATAAAAGCTTTCAAGCTTTTATGTAATTTTGATACAAATGATATCTAAAGTACAACCAAAGAGATGATCACCAGGTTGGTTTATATCAGAGTGCCTCTCCTAATCTCGGCAGAAATACTCTGCTTACACACACAGAGACACAGTGGGTCTGTAGAGTTCCTACCCTAAGTTTCTTCTTAAAAACCTTTACATTGAACATAAAATCATTTTCCAGCTGAGATGTTCCTGCTCAAGTTGTCATTTGGTGTGATTTGCTGGAAGCAGGTATAGTAGTCTTGTGTATTATATGTATCAAAATCATAGCAACAATTACTTAGTTAAGAATGTCAGTGGTATTTTTTTCACCTTCTTCAAAGTGCCGTCTTTTTTTTCCCCCATTTTCTTTCAGAGTTGGGAAAAAGAGAGATGTATTAATTCCTTAAAGTCCTATCTCTTTAGTTTCTGTTACAATTTTCCTGTCATTTCGCAGCTAAGACACCATTAAGAACATTGGTGCAATTTATCTGTGTCCCCTCCTTTTACACTGCAGTTCCTGAGCGCTCACAGCTGGCCCTCCCCACCTTCTGCACTGAACAGACACAGCTGTTCATGCAGTACACAGAAGAGGAAAGAGAGAGAGATTAGTTTGTAGCTGAACCCAGTTTTCTCATTTAGTTCAGCCAGGCTCTGGTAATGCAGCCATTTTAATCCAAATAAGCCTGTGCTGCAGCCGAAATGGGCAGTCCTGCCCTCTCCGTGCCGCTTTCACCTCCCCTGACCCAGCTCTCCGCACAGCTGCACAAATGCTGCGTCTGCCTCAGGCAAGGAGGTGGGAATGAGCATCTGGGGACAAGGGGAGGAGGAGGAATCCTACCAGCCCTCTCACTGACAGTCAAAGTGGCCCGTAGCCAACTGGCTTCATGAATGCTTGTGCCAGCAGGGGAGGAGGCTGGACCACTTCTTTCAGTGGCACTGAAGGCTCATGCTTATTCAGAGTTGCAGGATTAGAGAATATGTTGCCACAATCAGCTTTAAGCTGATCTAAGTTCATGCTGTCACCAAAATGATTAGCAAGCTGATCCATCTAGCTGCACAATCCCAGCATGGCAATGCCAACATGCCAGGGATGGAGACAGGCACAGTGAGCTGGTGGGGAGAACCCTGGAGAGAGAGACAGCACCACCTTTCCTAGGGCAGCACAACCTTAGATCTGCTTTCCCTGGCTGCTGTATCCCTAATCATGCATTGACATACACTATTATTGTCAGTATGACTCCATGTGCTATTATTGTCAGTATGACTCGTGGCAATGATGTCTGCAAAAAGCAAACTGAGCTTTCATTAGGCCTCTAGGCCTTCCAGCACAGAAAAAGTAATCAGACACATCGAGACAATCAGACACATCAGACACAATCTAAATGAAAATACATTTTGTTGAAACTCTACATGGTCAAACCCATACTTGAAAAATAAAATATGCTTTAGTCTTTTTCCAGATAAAACATTTCTGCTCCATGCTATTGCCCATGTGACTATGCCTACCCTCTTTGTTCCCACAAGTTCCCATTTTGGCGTCTGATGGCTCTTTTCCAAGACCAATATTCTTATTTCCTTCTTCTCCTTCCCACCCTCTAGCTTTTCATATATGCTGATTCCTGTTCTTTTCTGGGGATGGAGGGGAAAGATGTCAGGGCAGAGGGTGATTCTTGGTCTTTAGTTTTTTTCTTCCAGCGCCATCCTCATCTATCTTTGTCAGCCATAGAAAGGCCACAAATCACTGCCTCCATTCCACAGCCAATAGCATTTCTTTTTCCTAACAAATTTCATTGCATGAACGTGCTGATTTTCTTTTTTACTAAATGAAAGCCTACATTGCTCCCTTCCATTTTTGTCACAGCTTCTCAGAGCTACTTTTCCTTGTCTGATAGAGACCAAAATGAGAGAAACATAGGGCTGCGTATTCAGGATGCCTTTTTAAGGTTAAGAGTGTCATGTTGAGCTACACACATTGTATCCTCTAGCAACAGTTCTCTGCACAAGGATGAGAAAGTTGACGACCTGTTGTAGTTCAAGGGAGACTGCAGAGACTTAAAATTCCTCAGGAAGCCTCTAAGAAGGAGAGTTCATGAGGATCGATGCAAGAAAACCTCAAAAAAAAATAGGGATAACTTTGGATATGCAGTTGAACTTTTGGTTAATTATCTGAACTGATCCTCTGAACTCTCTGAGGTTTGCCTATTGCTAATTAGCACTGCAGTGACTTGTTCTTTATGGATTATGCTAAGGAAGTTTAATTTAAAACTTAATTATACTAGTTTTTAAGTGGCTTATAGGGAAAAAATACTTTAATCGGGAGCAGTAAGGAATTTTTTCTGTGTTCAGACATCAGTAATCTTAGCAAGGCATGTGTAACGTGCTTGAGGAGTTTCACATCTGTCTTATTTGCTAGGAAGAAAGTAGCATAAGAGGTTAATGGAAAGTATTTTGTGCTTATGATTGAGAGTTGTACAATTATATATATTCTAATACACAATAAAATATTATTATTATAGAATAAATATGTAGACTGCACATTGAATTATTGTTAGAGTGGCAATGATTGTATAGATTATCTCGTAATCCATAGGGATCTGTTTTTTTCTACAGGCTTGGAATTTCTTGTGCCGTTTGCCAATTCTGAACATCAGTCTGAGCATTAAGGGCAGTTGGGATGATGCAGTTCAGCCACAGAATGAAGTACCTGTTCCTTCTTGGACAACAGACACACGAGATGACAAGAGATGGATCAAACTGCATGCTGATCAAGAGTATGTGCTCCAAATAAACCTGCACAGAACCCAGATGGGGTACCAGGTAGACTTATCTATCATTTCCTTCCCTGCACAAGTGTCCAATAATTCATTTACATTGTCAATGATGCTTTATACAGTATAATAGGTTTCTTTATGGTTTAAGTATTATGTAAGTTATAAGCACTTTCTATATTCATATTCTATATTCTAATACCTTTTCTGTATTCATAGTGAAGAAAATGGTTTTTTCCAGGTTGCAACAGGATAGTAAGTAGGCTCTTAAGGTAAAATCCTAGACCAAGTCAATGAAAAAAAAAAATCAAACTAATTTATAGGCTTTCCAGTTATGTTCACAGGTGCTTCCAAACTGTGTACAGACTCACACCTATAAATATGTTTCTATTTGTAACACCTCCTCAGGCCTTTACTGAGAATATTTTCCTTATATTTTACATCTGATGCTTTTTTGAACAGCTCCTAGAACAACTTCCACGTACAATTCTTTCCCACTACATTTCATTCCCAGCCCTTTGCCCATTTAAAGCACATCTCATTGCCTTCTGGGCTGGTCAGCTCGCTGGGCCCTCAGTAAATCTTGGTGTGCCAATTCAGAAACTCCAGGAGCTGCACTGTTTCCCAGCTGCTCTGCCCCAGCAGCAGTACCTGGCTGTGTCTGTGTGTCAGATCTGAAGAGAGCTGGACCTGCCTTCATGCACTGCTGACAATGGAGCTGTCACTCACTTATCCAGGCCTTTCTCTGTCATTGACATACCATGAATGACGTATGGACCACCATGGTTATAATTCTGGTAATTAATTTCTCTAACGTTTCAAATAATTAAGAATTATAATTACCAGCATTTTGGTAAGATGCAAAGAGCCGAAGATAAAAGTAAAGAATAGTTTTAGATGTTAGTTCTGAGACTCTTAAGAAAATTCCATTTTAATAATAATGGAGATACATGTGTGCTCTTGAAAATCCTGAAGTTATCTTACATTAGTTAGGAATTATATTTGAAAAGTATTCTTGTTTCTCAAAAGACTTTTTTCATGACTACAGCAGATTCACTATAGTTGCAAGGGGAAACTGTCTTATTTTAGGAAGAACAAAGGGCAAAGCTCATACATACATCATTCTTTTTGCTGTGCCAGTTACTGGCAGAGACTTTTCCTAAGCAGAAGCCATGGAAGTGAAAGGAGCAGAATCATTTCATGCAGTGATCACTTTTTTATAAACCTCTCCTAGAATTTGATCCCTCTTTTGTAAAAAACAGCTGGATCAAACTGTTCCTAAAGCTTCATTGCTGTGGTGGTGTTTCTTCTTCCATATAAATCTTCAGTAAAACCTTTTCCTCTAAAAATGCAAAATGAATGTTGATTAAGCGTGCATCATTCTGTCTTCAGCTTCCAGCAGTAAAGTCACTGTCTTAAAGAATCACTGAAATAATCTTTCCTTTTGCTATACCAAACTCTACTAAGTGTTGGTTTTGTCTTTATATTAATCTTGAATAAAATGGATTAGCTTTATTTAAAGATGCTAGGTTTACAATTCACGTTTCTGTATTGGGAATATATTAGATAAAATTACAGAAAGGGAATAGTTTTTTCATTCAAGTTTTAGTAGTTTACAAAATAAGTGAAATAATATCTTCCATTCTGGATTTTTATCTGTGGACTGTAATTTTTTATTTTATTTTTTTAACCCTTCTTCTAGAAAGAAATAACACTATTTTAGTCTAGCTAAATTATAGCCTTACCTAACAATTTACAGCAATATGGTTGTGAGGTGTTTCTCATTCAAGGAAAAATGTCATTTTGGAAAGGTGAATTCTAGTTTTCCTAAGCTGTTTCTTTTCCCCAACAGGGAAAGCAGGACAGTAAAGCAATGGCTCCTCGATTCCCCAAAGTTAAGGATGAAGGATGGTTTTTGATATTGGGAGAAGTTGATAAAAAAGAACTCATCGCCCTGAAAAGAACTGGATATGTCAGAAATCGAAATACTGTTTCCATTGCTTTTTATACTCCAGAAACTCCTGGAAAGTATGACAAACTCTCAAATTCTCTTAGTTATTATGTTTTCCAAGCAATCAAGACCCAATTCCCAAACTAACAATGCTGGTTTTACTTTTCAGGTGTATCTACACCCTGTATCTCATGAGCGACAGCTACCTTGGCATGGACCAACAGTACGACATTTACCTGAACATTGTACCAGCACAAGGCCCCACGGAGGGGACTGAGGCCAGGAGCCACCTGGCCTGAAGTAAGGCTCTCTGCAAAGTCCACTCAGTCAAAAGAACTGGTCCTGCAACTAAGACATCTGGTCATTCTGGGACATCCAAAAATGCATCTGCCTTACTGGAACCAACTTCAAACCTCAAGACAACGGGGACACCGAAAGTGACTGCTGTATTAACTCTGATGACACCGAGTTAGCCACAGTGGCCTTACTCCTTTATGAAGATTTGTCTTTTCTTGTTTTATCTTTCTTCTCTCAGAAGTCAGATTGTTAGTTGAATTTTAAAACATCAAAATAAATGACTGAACAGTACTGTAATTTGTGCAAATTCAGGGCTATCATCTTCATTTTGAAAAGTGTTATATAGCCTGTCTATTAATAGCATTTAAATACTCAACTTTTTTAATTTATAGGGGAAAATACAAAATTTGATCTAAGAGCTGCTGAAAATATTAATGGATGTGTTATATTTCATGTTTAATAAAAATATTCCCAGAATGTTTTGACTGTATTTGTAGGTGTAAAATATGGGAGATGTAGTAAAAAAATTCTCTTCATGCATAGTACATTTTGAAAATGATACTCTAAAGAAAAATGTCACAAATTTATATTAATTATATGAGCAGTAAATGTAGTTATAAGGGCAAGCTAAATCATAAAAAATATTTCCAGTATAGCAATGATGCAATTTATGTAGATAATTATTAAAGTTTACTCTTTACATGTATGTAGATACATATACACATATATTACATACATGCAATTTCCTTAGTGTTCTTTCCTGAATTTTGTAGGACTAAGGCATATAAAATTGGGTGTCCTGTTCTAGGGCTCAGTGCTAAAGTCGGTGACCAGCTTCTGTAAATAAGGGGGCATGAGGCTCCAAAAATGGGGGTTGCAGCAGAAGGCATGATGAGCAATGAATGGTTCTGCTAGGCAGAAGAAATTGTAAGAGATGCGCAGCTCTGTGATAGTACCTGCAAGGCATAAATCTGAAGGCAGAAGGCAGCAGCATCTATCTTGTGATGAGACTATGCATCCTGAGGCCAGTCCTCAAGAGGATTCAAGATCCTGAGCAAGTACTTGGAGCCAACATACTTAAAGAAACATCAGTGCATCTTCATTCAGATAGACTAGACCTTAAACTGAATATTAATATATGCACTTGCTCAGCTTTGCATTGAGCTGATAAGCATTACCTCTCCAAGGGATCATTTTGCTGTCATTTCCATTGTATTTCACCAGATGAAAGAATACAGCAGAGTTGTTACTAGAAGCTTTTCAGGAAAAATTGGCACTGGTGATGCTGCACCTACATAGAATCACAGCATGGCTGATTTTGGGAGGGGCCTCTAGAGGTCATTTGGTCTAACACCTTTCCTCAGGCAGGGCCAGCTAGAGGCCAGGACCACATCTCCAAATATGGAGACTCCACCACCTCCCTGGACCACCTGTGCCAGGGTTTGGTCACCCTCCCAGTTAAACAAAGGTATTTCTTGCATTCAAGAGGGACTCTTCTGTGTCACCGACAGGTGTGCCTGTTGCCTCTGGTCCTGTCACCAGGCACCGCTGGAAAGACCTTGGCTGTGTCCTCATCAACGTCTTCCATTCAGATACCCACTGACGATTTCTCTGAGCCTTCTCCAGGCTGAACAGTCCCAGCTCTCTCATCCTTTCCTCATGTGAGAGATGGTCCAGCCCCTTCATCATCAATTTTATGGCCTTTTGCTGGACTCTCTCTGACAATTCCGTCTCTGCCTCAAACCAGACATGGTGCTCCTCCACTAGTGTGGCCTTACCAGTGCTGATCACCTCTTGACCTGCTGGCAGCACCACACTGCAGCAAGCAGAAGGCTGGCTGATTTTAAAAGCTCAGTAGTTAACCAGGAATTTATTTCATATCTGGCATCTTTAAATTGCGGGAAGCAATTTTAAATTGAACAATTCTGTACTTGAGTGTATGCATGCTCTGATCATATTAAAAATGTTATATTTCATTATTATAGGTAATATATTACCTATAGAATTGTGCCTAAAAACATGGAATGATAATAGAAAAAGTTGTCACTAAATTTAGAGATGGATAGATAATACAAAAGCCACCTTTGCCATTTAGACTATATCAATGTAATATGGTGTTGTGTCACAGAAGAAACAGATTTTTTTCACATTGTTAGGCAATAGTTTGGCAATAGTTTGTTACTCACACATTGTGTTAGACCATTTTAAAGAGAATTGTTTCATCTAATTTGAAAGTTTAAATTTTCAGAGAAATTAAGTCCTTTCTTTGGAAAACTTGGCTGAAACAATACATTGTCCCTCAACAATTTTAATTAATTAGGAAAAAGAACTATGCCACAGTCAAACATACCAACATAGTGATGCTAGCTCTTGTTGCTTTGTAAATGCACATCACAGAAAGTCTAACTGCAGAGTAGCAGACAATAGCTTTAGTATTCATTATTAATCAATTAAAGAGTTTCTGTAATGTCATTTGTGCCATCTGTGCTTTGGTTTGGAAATACTGTATTTCCTAGTGTATTAATTGTTTTTAGAAATAGTTTGGTGGCATTTCTAAATAACATATTTGAATAATTTTTGGGGGTTTTTTTATGAAAGTATTGGATTCATGATGACAAAGTCTAAAGTAATACAGAATTAATTTAAGCAAATTGATTAGGATCAGTATTTAGCTGAAAAATCCGAGAGAAAGAATTCTGCTACATTTGTAACAGCTGCTTAGAAGGAACAATGAATGTGTTCAATCCAGTGATATCTCATGGTGAAAAGTGAGAATAGCTGTCTAACAAAAGTATGAATACTAAACAGAATTTAAAAAGTAATAATAATAAATAAAAAATATTTCAGTGATGTAATAATCACCTTTATGGATAAATGAAAGAAACAGCACATGGAGAAATTTTTAATGTTTTTTTAATGTAGGTTTTTTTAATGTAGGTTTTTATTTTTACTCTCCCCTTCCCCTTCTAGGAGCAGCTGCCGTCAGTGCATGCCTGTTCTGGTGTGAGACTTCTTCCAAAACTTGGAAAGCAACAAAAAATAGGCACATCTTGTACATCAAGACATATTTAAGTCTGCCTCTGTGGCTTCATCTTTTCCCAGCTTTCCTGTCCTAGTCTAATAACAGCATCACAGCAGTACCCAGCAGGAGCTGGAGGAGGTTTGAGTATGTGCCACCAACCACCATGCCCCATCTCTGATACTGAATGTATCAGTGGCAACGTGAAGCCATCCTCACTACTGCAGGTCTTTTTCTGTTGTAAATTGAATCTTTGAAGGCCCAAATCTTACCCAGATGAATTCAGGAGTTTATGCTGATGACCCAAAATTCCTCTTGTCATTGCTTCTAGAGATCACCTCCAGATGGTCATCCTGGAGATAACTTCAGGAAGTCTCTTATCAGCCTTCACCCTAGAGCCTAGTGGAAGACTTCAACACTCACAGAATAGGATGCATTCAAAAAGTAATGTAAATTATGTAATTCAAATTTTCTAGTTCTGGGGAGCACACCTAAAGACAAGTATCCCATGTGCATCTGCCCTTACTCATTGCAGTCTGAGTCCAAATTCCTATGTTCTTCCCTCAGTCAAGAGTCTATGGTATTTTTAAGACAGTTTGATTACTACTCCAGGAGGCATCAGCTCTCTTAGAGGCTTATTTATGGACAATGGGTTTTGAATCATCACTCTCCTGTCTTGCCTCCCCCCCTCCCACGTAAGGCAAACTTTTCTTTAGCTCCTTCTGCTACCTGTAAACCCTACAACCTCACCTGTTCAGAGATGCTATCTGTATTACTGGCAGTAAATTATCACAGAAGTAATTATTTAAGATCACCTTTCTATGATGTGCTATGGACACTACTGTAGCCTATGTAGTAAGTACTGAAACAGAGAAAAGTAAGGCAATACAAGCAAAGTGTACATATTTTTTCCACAACCTAAAGGTCTCCAGCTAAATTGCACATTTTGGCCTTGGTTTAGTTGCTTACATGCAAAGATCTGGTGCCATTTAACATGAAATATCTCCTCTGGCCTCTACATTCAGCTTCTGAAGAACATACCCCAGCTGCAGAGGGTGTGAAATGTGGTGCTGTTGTATCTGTCACCTCTGTGGATGCCTCAGGTAACCCAAGTCACCTGAAATAGCATTTGATATCTACATTCTGGTAACCACATTGACTCCCTGTCACATTAGTCAGGTTTGCAACTCAGTTGCTTAACTGCATGTAATGAAATTTAAAATAAACAAAAGATATTTTGGTTGCCACTGCAGAAGACAGGAAGACTTTCATAGGTCATGTGTCACTTCTGTCATCCCCATGTCACAGGGGCCCAGTAGTATGAGGTGGATGGATTCAATCTTAATTAGGTAATCAAGCCCACACTATTTTGCAAGTGTTCTAAAGTAACTCTTCCAAGCAATTTTATGAGGAGAATTCTCCGCTTCATGAGAAAAAATATTTTCTGACAAAAGGTTTGGACGCCATAGGATGCCCAAAGAGAAAGGTGAGCTACAGAAAGGTTAGTAGGGCTTCTGCTGAGAGGGCTTCTTCTGTCTATTTCTACTTATATACCATGTATTTTCTATCAGTTATGTCTGACTCCCACCTGCCTTTCTAAAAATGAATCCTGTTAAATGTCATGTCTTCTCAGACTGCACTGCACTTCAGCAGTGAACAAACCAAGTTTGTTACTGATGTCATACGTTGGTAGTGGTAAGAGGTTAAGCTGCTTTCACATGTAGGGTGTGAAAGGAAATTCTACATTAAAGGAACTTTATTAAGTTGGACTAAATGAGTCTCTTCATAAATAATTCCTAGCTCTATGGTAAAGGGATCCTCCACAGTGATTACACCATCCTGCAATTAAATATGTTTACAATATGTTTTTTCCTTAGATCTGCTAATGAGCTCCATACTGCCTCAATGGAATTTGAATCCATGGCTCTCCAAGTCTTTCTTCTGCATCACTATTTCTAGAAAACCACAACCTTCTCTATTAATATGCCTCCTCAAAAATTAGGAGCATTAAAGCTTCACTAAGACCATGCATTAGCCTTCACTGCTGCTCTTCTCCAGCTTAGTCTTGTCCTCCCAAGACTGTCAATAAAATTGTGCATTTGAGTACGGAGGGGAAAGGAAAGTAAAAGATTTTTTCTATTATTCGTCTGCGAGAAAACCCATGAAATAAAGAATGAAAAGTGTTCTGGGATGAATATTATCATTCCAAGTCATAAGATTCCCACTAATTGTAATGATAGCAGAGGTGAATTGGGCATTTTTTTTAAATCACACTCTCAATAACATGATACATGTACAAATAGTTACAGGGCTATTAACTAGATGCTATTAACTGATGGTAGAAAAGGGAGTCTGGACATATCACAATCCTTTTCTTCTGCACTCTAAATCTCTATGTGAAATGTGATGAACCACATTCTTCGCACAGTAGCAAATTTGCACCTTGGATTGGAAATAACTCAGTTTATCTCGGGCAGTGCTAATGTGGGAAAATTAGGCTTACATTCTTGACAGCAGTACTTTCTTCTAGGTAACAGGATGAAATTGTTTCAGATGCCAGTAACACATGGTGAGTCCCCATCATGTATTTTTCAGCAAATCCAACTAATTAGGAACTAATTACTGATTGTGGTAGCACAGTAAGATCAGGTTCTGATAAACTTTCACCTTTGTAGCTGTGAAGATTCTGCAATTAAGCCTTATTTTCTCAAATGCTAACAATGTCTAAAGGAAGAGCTGGGAAAAACATCAAGATGATTCTATCACCTCCATAAAAAGACATTTTCATTCACCCATGCCAAAACAAGATTAATCTCCTTTTTTTTTTCTTCCTTTTTTTCCTTTTTCACCCTATTTAAAGTAAAATTCTACAAAGCTAAACTGAGTGACTATTTAACAGTTTACCCCAGTTATGGGATGTTGTTATTTCCTTAACATGCTTCTGCTGTGTCCCATCCCACCCTCCACTTCCCTCCTCACAGTCTCCCACTGTTGCCCTTGCACTAAGCATTCTGGGATAGGACCTTCATGGAAGTTTCATTCTCTGGTTATAAGACCCAGCAGAGAGGAAGTGCTGGTGCATTATTAGATTCCTGAAAGATACAAGCTACAAATAACCTCATAAGGCCCTACAGTGCTAAACTCAAAGTTTGACACAATATTACTTGAAGAATTTATTGAGCAAATAAGACAGGTGCAAAATATGCATCACAGTTTGCTGTATGACTGAGGCAAATGACAATTTAATTTTAGATTTTAATTCTATGTGACTTTATTCAAAGAGGGAATGAGCTAATCTGGGAAAAGTGGGATGTGAAGATTTCTCAGTTCTCCTTGTTAGTGAAATGCTCACAGCTGATGAAAGTGAAATAGTTGTAGATTGTATCCATACATGTGATACAGATCTGGTCAAGTAAAAGTCCTGCCTTTGTGCCTCTCATACATGTTTATTTGACTCCTACATGCAAACACTGACAATATCTTGCAGCCTCCTCCTTGCAGATATTGGGAAAATACATGCTCTCCTCAAGAGAGGATGGCCTCCATTGTGTACATCCAATAGAATACATATCAGGAGGCTTCACACACATCTTAGCGAAAGGTTTAGAAGTTGCAAGACACGTTCGTACAGCATTAGGGCTTTGTTTTTCCCCAGTTATGTATAATTGCAGTGCCATCTTTTACAATGCTCCCCAGCAATGCAGAAACCACAGCTAGGTAAAGTCTCTGAACCTCAGGAAGGCTCTGAGAGGCTGGCACTACACATTCAGTTCTCTATGTGCTTTATAGGAGGTGATCAGTCAGGTGCCAGGTCCTGGGCGTTGCACAGCCACTACAAAATTTACAGAGGAAGTTCATGTCCTCTCCTGAGCCTACAGATCCTACAGGAGGAGAGGAGTATTGATAGCCTTCCAGGTGATGCTTCAGCTTCCTTCACTGGCAAGACAGTGTGCCCAGAGGGGTGCTCTGATACACTGCTTTGGGAATGGGAGCTGACATTTCTATTCCAAACTTAAAAGCATTTCAAATAAGTGAACCGTGTCCCAACTTTTCTCAGGACCACGATCTTCAGGGAATGCTCACCATAAAGGACCAATCCCTTTAATAAATAAGGATGTTCTTTCAGAATGGGTCCAGATGGATTGCTAGAATATTCTATTATTCATAAACATGAAAAAAGGAGGAGAAATCTCAGCATGAGGATACTCACGAGAAATCCGATTGCTTTGTTTCTTCATTTTAACATGTAGTGCCTACCTAGTTGTCTGAAAGTCTTGGGGAAACAGCTGGATTTATTTAATTCTATCAGTGAAAACATTTTGGGACATTTGGGTTCTTCTCATGAAATGAACAGAACCTGGAAAGAAATCCCAACAGTAAGTGACCAAAAAGCACAAGGAAGTTTCTTTTCTCTTGGTGCATTACTCTTTTGCTTCGGAAACTGTAGGATGAAATACATTCCCAACATATATTATTAGTAGATTAAATTTAGTTTCTGCTATTACTTTCAAAGGATTTGGTGAATAGACAGCAGCATTAGTATTATCTAATCCTTCACTCAAACCTAGGACTCAAAGATTAACAGCTGCAAATTTTGTAACATTTCTAATTCAGGGATAAATTGTATTTTCTTGAATTGGATAGGTAGGTAATGTCCTAAAGTTATTTAATTCTTAGGAACCATTGACTTTACTGGAAGAGACTAAGAACTTATGACCATTAAAAGATGAAATTAGATGAAAAAAATACCCCTGATGAGAAAAATAGGATAAGAATCTCCTTTCCAAGGAGGGACAGAGCTTTGAGTCCTGCAGTGAGGCAACAGTCCTGTTTGGTTTTATTCTATTATCTCATCTGCTTTCATTACTGACAATAATTTTGCATGATGGCACAGCTTCCACAAAAGCATCCTGTAGTATTTACCTGGTGATGGGGGCACACTAGGGGGAAATGTGTTCAGAAAAGAGAAGAAAGAACCGATGGAAGGAATTTTGTATGGGAACAGATGGGAAGGTGGAATGCAGCCAATTTTTAAACAAGAAAGCACAAGCCCTATGCCTCATTCTGAAAGACAGCAAGCTCTATGTTCAGAGGATGGTTCCAAGTAACATTCTAAACAGACAAGCATATGTCTGTTAGTCTTAGGCAACATACCAAAGGTAAGTTACATTTCTGTGTTCCATCTCTATGCTATGCTTCCCTCTTCATGTGCAGTTAGCCAGCCTGTTTTGAGACACTAAATTTTACATATTCACCAGTTAGGGGAATTTAGGCACTTCGCATATTGAATTCTGTTCGAGGTGCATTTGGGTTGAGACTCTTGCTGTTTCAAAACCTTTCTTAGTTATATCCCTGAAAGTGTATAGTCTTAATTTTATAAACTGCATATGCTCTTCTTTCCATTTTACACAACTGCAGTTGGAACTCATGTTATATTACACCAACTTGATGCTAACTGGTCTGCATTTAAAAATGATCCATTTCCTTACATTTGGAAGTATAGCATGTGACATTAATAAAATAGAGTCAGTTACGTCAATTTTCTCCGGGAAGAAAGAATAGATTCGTGGTAGGATTTTGTATGTGTCTATAGAATAAACAAAATATTTTAGGAACATGAACGTGTCATTTACTAATATAAAAATAGCAAGCCATTGAAGTTAGCAGTTACTGATGCCACTGCTACTGAAGGAGGGCAAGAACCCATCAAAACTAACTTTCAGAATAGAAATATTTCTTAGATCTTTTGAAAGAGCAAAAAAGATTAATGCCTGCAATCAGATCCCTGCCTATGCATCAGGTTTATGCATAACTGGGGAAGACAAACTCATTTAAAATTAACTTCTACTCCTTCATTTCTTTACTTACATCCTTTTATTTTCCTGCAATTGAACAGTCAATAAATAAATAACAAATAACAATAATAAATAAATAAGACAAATAACAATATTTTGTCCACAATCATGATTTGATTCTTTTATCTGCCAATTTTATTTTCATGCAAGAATACTGGTCCAACTCAGATCACCCATGCAAAATTGTTCTGCCCTCTCCAAACCACAAATCTTAAGATTATGAGAAACATCAATGTAAGGAGGTATAGAAAGAAGGATAAATCAAGTAATTCCCTGTTTGAAATTTCTATTTTTACTAATTGTTCTTCCTTTCCCATAACTATGGCCTCTCTTCTGTTTTAGCCTTCACCTCACCTCCATTTCAATTTCCCCATCTGTCTAGTAGTGCTTTTATTTTATATTTTATTTATATGCTTTCTTTTGTCTGTTGTGTAATTATTTCTCTCTTGTAAAAATAAAGACATACAGCTACACAATTTAAAAAATTATTTTCTTACTGCTGTCACAACTCAGAGCACCTTTCTCTGGGCTTTCTGTATATTCCATTTCTATGCCTTTATCATCAAATTGATTCCCAAAGTATGACTGAAGCCTTACCTCTTTTTTTTTTTTAATCACATTTACTTTATGATCAGTTATAACCCTTCTGAGAGTAGTTTGGTTTTGATCCCAAGTGCTAGTCACAAATACCTTTGTGCCAGATCAGGGTCTCTGTTCAAGGAAGTCTATGCCAGCATCTAATTTTAAGTTACACTAAAAGATTAGCTATACCAAGACACATTTTCTACCCATACATTTAGTATATTTGCTGACCAACAATCCCTGTTTTTTGAATGATTACTCTGTGTTTTAGACCTATCTTATCTCTATGGACTGAAAGGGGTAAAAAGCACTCCTTTCCTTGGGCAAAAATTAAATGGTCTTAGACATCTTCAAAAGGCAGCAATATTTGAATATAAATACTACCAATAACACTTAGCAATAGGATTAGACTACTCCAGACACTTTCATCTTTCTCATTTTGGCCACCATTTACTTCTGCACATTAGAACACCCTCTGTGATTGCACTTGTCCCTGGCCAATCACAAAAACAGGGCTTTTTTCAGCCACACTTTCTTTGTTCTTTCACTCATACCAAAAAAAAGGGATAAACAACACCAACTTGAATCAGCTTTTATTTGACCACAGGAGACACATATTTTTTTCCAAGGGTAGACTATGCTCTTCTACCATCTGAGATCCTCAAGCAACAGCTGGCTAAGAAAACAGCCAGGCCATAAAGCAGCCACAGAATTCTTCATCTCCAGGGTTAATTTCAGCTAATGTTCTCTCAGTTGTGAAGTAGTACTGAAACAGTCACAGGCAAAGGTTGCTTATCATGTGACAGTTTAACAGATTTCTTTCAATTTAGGTATAAAATAGCAGGTACAAATATTCCACACTCAAACAACAGCAGTTGTCAGGCCCCACACATGCACTAGATTGGATCATGGCAGAGAAGGAAATAAATCCACATTCTTCAGATCATAAATCAGTCAGACTGGCTGACAGGATGCCCACAGGACTGGGTTATTCTCCAGCTGCCCCATGACGAGATTCCCCTGGTGCATTCAGCACTGTGAGAACCAAGATGCTGGTCTGATTCAATTGGATCTTCTTGTATTATGCTTCAAACTGTTGAATATGGATATCTCATGGCATTAAAACATACACAGTTCCATTATTCTGTTCCTATAAAGCTCTTCCCTTGACAGATCAATACCTTTCCCAGCGCATATTTTATTTCTGAAATAATTTTTTAAAAAATTAAATCCACTTCTAAACAACTTGCCTGCGCACACATTTGAGAAAGACAAACTCATAATATTTCATGCTTATTTTTGGATCTATATTAAAAAAACACCATCCTACTGGTGTTTTGCTTTAAAATAAGGGGAAAACCCTATAAAAAGATCAGATCTGAGGTACAAGATAACACAGACAATTTCGAACATAAATGCTAGTTATTAGATGTCATGTAGAGTCAGGAGTTGCCATGGAATCCATTTGCTTCTAAACCAGCTCCTCCTGCTGGAATACTTTCTCATTATTATTTCTTTCAGTCGCACAAAAGGAGCTGGCTTATAGCAGAAATGTTACTTAAGTGTAAAGTTTCTACTGTGACTGCAATAAGACATGAAATTAAAATCTAAATTTAAATCTGTATTTCTTTTTCAAGTGTAAAGCAACATTACTGTGGTCAGAAGAACTAAGTCATTGTAGACTTTTTATAGATTCAGTAAAGCAGAGAAAACAAATTTTAGCTAAAGCTTTCCTTTCAGCTGTCTTCCCATAAGTGAAAATAAGTGTCATATCTGAAGTCTACTGTTTACATTTTTCCTACATTATTCTCCCATTATGCTTAACTTTTAACATTTCATACTGGTTATTCTACACAACAGCAGCTTCATTACCAGCTTAATTACTGATGTCCTGGGATACAGAACAGTGTGTGCATGCTGGACACAGGGTTTATTAGGCCAATGTACTTACTTGTTGTGATGTCTGTTTCAATAGATTTCAAAAGAAAAAATGTGATCATGCCTTCAAACTCTTGACACGCCAATTATTGGGTTTCAATTCTTTTGTATACAATATACTGCAGCAAGGCTGGAGGACAATACTGGAAAGCAACCAGCAATATTGGAAAACTATGCCAGTGATTTGTAGCTTGGCATGTTAATACTTATTATTAATATTATTGTTTACTATAGACATTGACTAGCATTGCATCTGGAAGCCCTAAACAGAAATAAGACCCTATTGTGATCGGCACTGTATGGAGATACACACAGCCCTTGCCTCCAAGAGCTTATATTGTACGGTCCCGGCCTTGTAAACTGATCTGGGCAGAATCATTCTTGCACCCCTGTGGAGCCCCCCAGCCCTCCAAGGCGGGCAGAGCTTCCTGCTCAATCTTCCTATATGGAAAATGGCTGGCAAGCTCTGGGTGCAGGGAGCCTTTACCTTACAATCTGTTCCACTCCCACCCTTTAGCAGCTGAACTATACCCGAACTTAGGCAAGTCAAACATCTCATGGAACTTTGGGCCCTTATTCACATCTCTCCAACTCAAAAAATGTGCTCCTAGGGAGTCAAAGGGAGCTCTGTACCAGGCAACAGCCTTCCTTCTCCAACCCTGTGCTTTCTAAGGTTCCATAATGGCAGACAAGCTCATGGAGAGGACTGTGGCATCTCTCAGGAAGGTCCCCAAGTGCATGACAGGTTCTTAGACAGGCACTACCCTTAGAAAAGCAAAATATAGACAAGACCATTAGAGACAGAAAATCCTTTGCCCTAGAGGGAAAGCAGAAGGGCCATTGCAACCCTCTAATGAATAGATGCAGCCCAATGTCAGTAAACAACAAGGGCTGGGCTGTGTGCTGGGAGAGGGAACCACAAGCTAAGTGTGACAGCCAGGACGTTCCTCACACGCCAGGGCCCGCCCCACATTACCTGAATGAGGAGAATAGGGCTGGCACAGGGGTGGCAGCCAGGCTGAGGCCAGAGCCGCAGTCACCAGGTGAGTCCATGGCAGTAGGGCAGGGCCAAGGTCGAGGTGGGAAGTCTGTCTGTGGGCCAGGGTTTAGAACAGCGCAGTGCCTAGTGAGGTACAGGCACAGCTGCAGGGGCACTGGGCACAAAAACCCCTCTGGCCTGGCTCAGGCAAGCACTGAGGGTGCAGCAGGGAGCTGCCAGGTGAGGCTGGTCAGGGCTGCACTCAGGAACCTCACACCCAGGGTATTCTCCTCACTCTCTGACAAGTGGTTGGGCTGTGCAATGCACCAGGAGCACTTTGTGCTGAAGCCAAAATTAAAACCTGACTCCAGAATATCCTAAGACTTTGGCACGTTGCAAAAATATGTCATTGACATCACTAAGTTACTGCCAGAGCAAAGAAATGCTAATTCCTGTTTTATCTATCAGCTAAGTCTTATAGTAATTACACAGAGCAAGCAAGTCCTGAAACTTCCTCCAGCTGCAAGTAGTGAACACTCCTCAGGAGAGGTGCTGTGGGGAAACTCCTTTGAATGGGCTCTGGCTTCAGCTGGGTACATCCAGCCATCACACTATCAGTGAATAATAGTCAGAAATCAGGGTTTAGATGAAACATTTCAACAATGAGGCAAAACCTAAATAAAAAAAATATTAATCACAGGCATATGTCAAGCTTTGGGAACACCCTTTCCCTCAGCAACAGATTTAGCATAGTCTGAAACAGTCTGCAAGCTGGACTCATGCTTACAAGTCTGGTGCTGTTTCCCTATGCCCCCACCCAATATAAGCAATTGATCTCACTCAAAGACATCATCTCCTCTACATTATTTCTGAAGGCATCTATTCACCACGTGGGGAACACAGAGGAGAGTAGTGACAGGCTTGCAAAATGACCAAATAATTCAGAAAAGAGAGGTTGTTCCCAGCATAGCATGCAATGCTCATAAAAACAATTAAACTTGCAACCACAAATGGGTATGAGACTAAAACAAGAAAAGATCCTGTTAAAACCCATGCAGGGAATGCTCCCCACCTTGCCTTTCAACAGAGCTATAAGCACCATAATGATTAGGATATACACCAAGTGGAACAGGCACCAGCTCCAGAGCTGTCAGGCAGCCTCACTCTGCATCCCTCCTTTTTTGGTCTGATCAAGCCTATTCTCTGAAGCAATAGGAGGCTGAAGACAAGAGTTTCAGAGCAGCAGAAGGGGGTGGTTCCTCTTGCTATTGATTTCATCTGAAACGGGCATGTGTTATTTCAAAGCGAAGTGTGTCCTCAAGGCGGGTTAAGCTGCTCTCCTCCACTGAAACAAAGCAGTGGTACAAGTCTATTTGTGACCTGTTAATTATCAGGTTGATAGTAAGAACAGACTGTGGAACGGATCCCACTATTTTAAGCATTATTCTTTGGGGTGCTGAAATTTAAACAGGCTTCTGCTGACAGATTCCCCCCCGACTAATGAAATAACTTCTTTGCTAATCAAAGCCAGGCCTTGGGAAAGGAGGGTTCAGTGATAGCCAGGGTACAGAGGAAGCCTGACACAGCTCCAGCTCCATCAGCATACGTGAACAAGTGCAGGTCCCACACTGTACCAGAGGCCTGGGGCAGCCCAGCCTCCCCACGAGGGTTCCCAGTGCCATGAGGCAGCTCCCCTGGCTTGCCTGCCATCGGCCGGTACTGGGCAAAGCCCCCACGAGGACTCTCCTCGTTGAAATCCAACCTGGCACACCAAAACAGATAAAACAAGGCAAAAAGGATGCTTCCTCTTCATCGCCCCCTGCAAAGCTCAGACCCCCTCTCCTTTAGACGTGAGGAGGGCTGGTTCGACCCCAAGCAGGTGAAACCACAAACATGAGGGAAGGGGGGAGGGGGGACAAGCACCGGTGGTCGACAACGTGCGGGCCCCTCCCCTGGCCTCGCCGGGCTCCCTCGCAGGTGAGGGGACAGTGCCTGTGGCGGCACAGGGACAGTGCCCATGGCGGCACAGAGACGGTGCCGGTGGCGGCACAGGGACAGTGCCTGTGGCGGCGCAGGGACGGTGCCTATGGCGGCACAGGGACGGTGTCTGTGGCAGCGGGACAGTGCCTATGGCGGCACAGGGACGGTGCCGGTGGCGGCACAGGGACGGTGCCTGTGGCGGCACAGGGACGGTGCCTGTGGCGGTGGGACGGTGCCGGTGGCGGCACAGCGACAGCGCCTGTAGCGGCACAGGGACGGTGCCTATGGCGGCACAGGGACGGTGCCCGTGGCGGCACAGGGACGGTGCCCGTGGCGGCACAGGGACGGTGCCTGTGGCGGCACAGGGACGGTGCCGGTGGCGGCACAGGGACGGTGCCTGTGGCAGCGGGACAGTGCCTATGGCGGCACAGGGACGGTGCCTGTGGCGGCACAGGGCCAGCGCCGGGTCGCCGCAGCGCGGCGCGTGCCCGCCGTGAGGGGCCGCGGGCGGGGAGCTCCGCGGGGAGCGCGCTCGTGCCGGGGCTGGCGCGTGGGGCGCGCGGGGCGCTGCGGGTCCCGCGGCCGCGGGAGGGCAGGGGCGGAGGGCAGGGAAAGGGAAAGGGAAAGGGAAAGGGAAAGGGAAAGGGAAAGGGAAAGGGAAAGGGAAAGGGAGCGGAGCGCGGGGAGGCCGCTGCCGAGCCCCCAGAGAGCCCGCAGCCGAACAAAGCCCTCGGCCGCCGGGAAGCCTCCCTCGAAACGCTGCAGGGGCTCGGCGGGGCGGGAGCGCACGGGCACCCCGGCCCTGCCCTCCCGCGAGGGAGCGGCGGCGGACCCGGGACCCGGCTGGCTGCGTCCCCGGCTGCTGCCGCCACCGGCCCTCGGGCCCCCGTCTCCTCCAGGAGGAGGGAGAGGAATAGCGCCGTGGGGACCTGAAGGGGAGAGGGATCCCACGGGAGGCGAGCCTTGCGTGGGGGTGGGCTCCAGGCGGCGCCGCAGGCCCCGAGGGGCGCTGTGAGGGAGCGCGGTGCGGGTCTCGGCTCCGCCTCCGGCCGTGGGGAGTCCGGAGCAGGTGAGGAGGGGCCGGGACAGCCCGGACCGCCGGTACCGTCCCGGAGCAGGAGGGAAAGAAGGCGCACCGGTGCAGCAGAAAGCACTGTCAGAGCTAGGCAGGATGTCTGTGAAAGCACAGGGAGGGCAGGAAGCACTTTCTGAAGTTTGTAATTTCATCGGAGTTCCAGTCCCGGGTCGTTACCGAACCTCTCATCCTTGACAAGGGCATTTCAGCTCGTTTCGGGCGTTCAGTATACCAGGCTCCTTTGGAAATGCAGAAGATGAGAAAAAATGTCCCTTGGGATAACTGTTACTAGCCATGAAGTAGATTTTTTAGCGTTTCTTTATATTTAGTTTATGTTTTCATTCGCTGTTCCGTGTCACAGTAAGATAGCTTGACTTCCAATCATTAGCAAGAGTGTGTTCAATAAGATAAGGGCTAAAAGGTACTGACCTCTGCCTCCCCTGGAAAAATGAATATAAATCATCTCGTTACGTTTATGCCAAAAACAATAAAATTGAAAGGAGTGCGTAGTCAAGAGAAGTGTCTCTTCTCCCTGCAAAGTATCTTTTAACATGGATATATCGCCAAAAATTGCATGAAGGAGTTGGCTAAAATAATTAACAATCATACTAGTGGTCAATTACTCAAATTTTGCAATGTTTCCGTAATTATTTTTAAGAAATGCATTCAGAAACGCTTTTATCTGAGAACTGGTATCCAAGGGTCTGTTAACTATTTCCTGTGTTGGAGAATCTGCTTTCTCCTTGTCCTGCTGCCCTGAATATCCTAATAACATTAGCAAAAGAGCAGGAATAAAGTACCTAGAGCATGGCTTGAATCTTGAAGGTTAAGATCTAGATCAGTTAAAACATATTAATTACTTCTGAATGGTCTCAAAGAGCATTTGCCGTGTATATTTATGTCAATAAAGCCTTGATGAGGGCATGGATGAAATTCACATCACACTCCAATTCACCAGGGTACCCAAGTGCGTGTATCTGAAGTTACTGGGTTCTGAAACAGCAGTCTCGGTCTCCAAGCGCCCGCACTCCCACAGGCACCCCCGGGGCTGGGCGAGTGAGCCGCATCTCAGGCAGAGGCGATGCATGGCGGGGCGCTCCCTTCGGCCGTGAGGCTCCTTGCGAGGTGGGATCCCACTTCTCGCCGGTGCAAAAATGAGGGAGGCTTGGAGTGTGGAAATATGCCCGTAACTAATACCAGGCCGAATTTTCATTTGTTTGTTTTTTGGTTTTTTTTTTTTTTTTTAAGAAATCGGGAGAGCAACCCGCATCGTTAATTCACCAACGAAAGCGGTGTGTAAGTGATGGCTTACGTTCGAAGAGATTTTTCTCCCTGCATAAGAAATGGCCACCTTATTCTTTAAGGGAGATTAATAAACCCGTCCGAATCCATAATCTAATAAATACATCAGAGTACGCCCGAAAATGCTGAAGAAGAAACTGGATCTGATCTGTCCTATAGGGAAATGGTCCGGTAGGGTTTTTCTTTTTTTTTTTCCCCTTGCTTTGATTTGTACAGTTTTCCCCCCTCCCCCTCTGCACACACATACACACGCTCACGCACACATGCTGCAATACACGCTGCATATTGTGTCTGCCTACACAAGTTTTCTACTATAGTTGGAAACCTGTCTCTGAAACGCTTTGTTTTCGCTCAGCCTTTCTCCAGATACACCATTTTATTATGCGCCTTTTAAAATCAAATTGCACTGCAGTACCTGTTTATTCAATTTTCCAGTATTATCTCTTTTTTCAGGAGATTCTCGCCCGAGAATAACTGCGTGTGAGCTGAGCACAGCCCAGCCCAGCTCCACAGCTTCAGGCGGCCGGAGCGGCTCTCTCCCGCCTGGAGCGGCCGGAGCTGCCGTGCGCCCCCCGGGTCCGGCCCCTCGGCCCGCAGGTGCCCGCGCCGCGGGTGCGCTCTCTGCCCTCAGCTCCGCTCCCGCGGCTGGTGCGCCGGGTGCGGGCATCGCGCAGGGCTGCCTCCGCTTCATTTGTTCGGCAGCATCGTGCACCCTTCTTTCAGGATAGACGGGCTTCACCGGGCTCGGTGACAGCGGGCTCTCGGCTGATAGGAAAACCACGAATTTAGCTGCTGCGGGCTGCCTTTGCCTGTACACCTGGAAAGGGGCAGTGCCAAGTCTGATCTTCGCTTGCAGTAGTCACTTGTTTTTGACGAAGGAAAATAAGGTTAATATCTCTGAAACGGCCAAATTCTCCCATCATTCGGGAACTGCCTCTTGATATCTGCTGGGAAATATCCCCAGCGTACTGACCCCGCGCTGGTGGTTCTGTGGAGAGGTGACTTTGTCCACGATTGCTGTAACTTCCAGAGCTGAGTGACTGCCCTTCAGCCGCTAGTCCTTTCACATCTTGTACTTTATCTACCGTAGCATTTACACATTCAAAATCTACATAGGGGCTCGTCGAGCCCGAGCCCTCGGGCCCGGCCACGGGGAGAACCGGTGCGGTCTCTGTCACCCACCCGGGCTGGAGGGAAGAAACCGAGTCCCGGTACACTGGGAAAGAATCCTCGGTGAGCTACGGGCTTCGATGGGGCTGTGTGGGGTTGGTAAGGTGGATGCTCACGTTCCCTGGTATAAATTAGCAGAAGTGTATCCTACCGATTTATTTATTTTTTCCCAGGGTGTTATAGAAGACATTCTCTCTGGCTCTTGTTGACAAATAAGTCGTGAGCTACCTGACAGTGTTAGTCCAGTTGTTGCCCATATGTCTAAATACCCTCCTAGAGACGTCAGTGCCGTTTATAAAGAGAATTCCCTCAAATGAAAACCAGAAGGAAGATTTTTTTTTTTAAATCCTTTTCTTGTCCCCCAAAGCCCAAAGCCACGTTACACCTGAGGGCTGTAACATACAGGGAAGACTTTTGTAAATTCAATATCACCTTCCCCCACCGCAGCGATCGCTTTACAACATGACAGGGTGTGGGGAAGGGCGCGCTCTTTTCCTTTTTTTTTTTTTTTTTACCCTTACCTTCACTAAATGCCTTGCGTTCGTCTTTGTTTAACGACGAGTCGCTTCGGTAAACAAGACAATCAAAAGAACATTTGAGACTACGTGGATACATTTCTCTGATGCTTGTAGACGCCTGGACACCCAGAGGAGTTGTTGAATGCCACTCTTTCCGTCTTTCCTTTATTTACCCAAATGAACTCAGGGAAAGCTTTTAACCGAGGGGAGATTTAAGGTGATAAGCAGCGAACAGACGGTCTGCACTGCAAGCCTGCGTTTCGAACTAGAGCCGGCCAAGGAGCAAAAGGGATGAGATGCCTCAAAGGCTAATTTTTTAAATTTTTTTTTTTTCTTGGGTTGATGTTTTTCTTTAGAAAATTGAGACCGTTTCTTCTTCCTCGAAATACTCCGACTGTTGCCTGCCAGTGCAATCTCATTTTAAACAGTTATTTTAGCCGAAGTCTCGCACCGACTGGTTTGGCAATTATGTCAGGGTTTTGAGAGTCTGCTATGGTTTTGAAATGACTCTACAACCCTTCTCCCACCAGTCTCTCTCTGCTCTATCTACTCTGTTCAGGAGCCAGCAGTTTAAGGAGCAGCGTCCTGTTTTTAGAGTTATTTTCCCCAGGGGACACACGAGATTAGGAGTGGTCCCGCTCCCCGGGAAAAAAAGGACCCCACGTCCACTTTGTGGGCAGTTTTAAAGCAGCTCTGTCTCCTAATGTAGGAGGATTTGGATTTGAGTTTCTCCCTTTTTTTTTTTTTTTCCTCTTCCCTGTTCGTGGGATTGTCTATTGTTTTGGTTTGGGTTTGTTTTTTTTTTTTTTTGTTTTGTTTTGGTTTTGTTTTGTTTTTTTCTCTGTATCGAGAAAATTAATTAATATCTTTCTCCATCCTTCTCCCCTCCGCCGCGGGACCCCATTCACGCTGTCCCGCAGCGCATCAGCCCAGGGGAAAACCGTCCATGGTTAAAGTTGGGGGTGTCAGGGAGGGGGGCAGCAGGGGACGTGACCGCAGCTTATTTCTCCCAAGCGCGACCACTTGCTCGGTGGGCTTTGGGGTGGGGAAATGTGCGTGGGTGTGTAAAACTGCGGCGATCCTCACCACCCGCAGTCCTGCGGGACTTCGGCCGCTCACCCCCGCTGCCCTGCGGAGAGGCGATGGCCAAAATGTACCCAGCCCAACGCAAATAATCCCCCAACAGGTACGCGGGGAGAAAGATCTCTGTGTGTGTCCGTGGGGGTCTGTGTGTCCCCACTCCCCCCGGCGGCGCCGCCAGGTCAGAGGGCGGACACAGGGAAAGAGGGGAGGCGGGAGAGGGGTGGGAATGTGTCCGCCTGACGCCACCGCCCCCTCCACCAGTGGGGGCCGGCCCAGGGGTGGCGGCGGCCAACGGGACGCGAGGCGGGTCCGTGAGTGGCGTTAGGGGCGGGCTCGGCCGGGTGGGAGGGAGGGGGGCCAAGGGGGGAGTTGGAGAGAAATGAAGTTGTGCTAAAAGGCTTTTAGCCATCAAGAAGTTATTAGGCATTTCTCAGCCGCAAATTAGGGATTCTTCATTAATACCAACTTCGCCCCCCCACCCCACCCTACCCCACCCCACCCCTCGTTATGTGAGACGGAGAGCCTGGGAGCCGATAAAGGGGATGGGGAGGCGGCAATGTCTGTCTGCCCATCGGTGCGAGGAGCAGTGACAGGCGCAAACTTTTCCCCGTGCCATTAATGAGCCAATTAAAGAGTTGGGCTCCTCACCCCGGGAGAGCTCTCTGCAGGCTGCCGGGCTCAGGGATTCAAGGTAGGTGAAAAGAAGATCACAACCCACCACAATCTGCTAGCCTCAGCGAAGAACCGCAGCGATGTGCGGTGCTAGGCTGTGGGTCGCTTCCCCACGGTGAAAAATGAGGAGGAAAAAAAAAAAAAAAAGATAATTTGGTTGGAAAAATGTGATGTTTGGGTGGATTCCGGCTCGGGGCAGGGCTGGGCAAAGCGTGCCTCCCTTGGCTGGGGTGCAGCTGAGGTAGACACCCCCGATCCCAGCTGAGGAATGAGGACAGTAGCCGAGAAGAGGAGAAATTCAAAAGAAAGACAGAAAGAAAAAAGAAAGAAAGGAAAAAAAAAAAAAAAAAAAGAAAAAAGAAAAGGAGAAAACAAGCAGAAATACTCCGTGATTGGAAATGTGTCCTTCACTGAGGGTCTGGCAGCGCGGAAGGCGGGGAGGTCTGGCCGCCGCCGCGGTGCCGGCCCGCGGGAGCGCGAAGGGGCCGGCGCAGCCCCGGCAGCCCCAAACCCGCTAACGCCGGGAGCCGGGGACTGCTGCTCTCTGCTGCGCTTTCGTTCCGGCCATGCAGGGCACACCTGGGCTGGGAAGTGAGAGGGCTGTGGGAGGAGAGTGCGGGGCAGGCTTCTCCACGGGCGCGCTAGATGGGAAAATACACTTTTTTTTTTTTTTTTTTCTTTCCCCTCTGGTGGGAGAAAATACTACACCCACCGGCGGCTGGTTGTTGATTATTATTTCTCGCGGCTCCGCTGCGGCGCCGTGTACCGGCTCTCTCACTCCAGGACTGCTCTTGTCTTCACAGAGAGAGGCTCCGGGGAAGTCACCCAGCGTCCTGGGGGGCAGCCCGCGGCCGTGCGTTCCGGCCCTCGGATTGACAACGGATCACGGGAAAAAACGGGATTACTATGACCCTCTTCCGAGGAGCTATGCTGCCCGCCATGAGTAGGAAAAAAGGCCAGAAATACATCGTTTGGTTGCTGTCTGGTGCCTCAATCTTCTAGCTTTTTTTTTTTTTTTTTTTTTAATGCAGTTGCTTGGAGTGCTGACCTGCATTGGATAAATGCCTTCCCCATCTAATTGACTCTGCTTTTCAGAGTATATTTACTTTTTTTTTTCTTTTTTTTTTCTTTTTTTTAAAGAACATCTTTACTCTTCAATTCTTGTTTGCATTTACACAACAGAACGGTTTTTCTGAGTAATGGCCGCGCTCAGAATCACAGCCTGATGCTCCGGAGAGATGAATTGCAGATGAGTTTCCCTTCCACCTTTGGATGAATCTCTGGAGTTTAAATTGTAGCAAGGAAGCGGGAAAAAAACACGATGAAAGAGAAGTCCAAAAATGCTGCCCGGACTAGACGGGAGAAAGAAAACAGTGAATTTTATGAACTGGCTAAATTACTACCCCTGCCCTCCGCTATCACCTCTCAGCTGGACAAAGCATCCATAATCAGACTCACTACCAGCTATTTAAAAATGAGAGTGGTTTTTCCAGAAGGTAGGTGGGAATGCCTATTCGTCTCTATTTTCGTTCTGATCCAGATGTCATTTATCACTTTTAAGGTAAAAAAAAAAAAAAAAAAAAAAAAAAAAAAAAAAAAAAAAAAAGAAAAGGGAAAAAAAAAGAAAAGAAAAAAAAAAAGAAAAAGGTCAATCCTTCGGGGTGTGCTTGGAGACAGGGTGCCCTCCGCTGTCACTTCCCTCTGTTGTAAATACTTTCCCTTTAGCTCCTATGACAGGTTTGGTTGGAGACTTATGGTGCTTTTGTCAACACTTGAAGGCACTGAGCTCTGCTGCGTGTTCTGCTACAGCAAACCCGGGTTTTCTTTTCCCCCAGTCTTCCAGTCAAATGTTCATCCCCCACCAAGCACACGCGAGGCCTAAGAGGGCATGATTCACCCCTATTTATAGTAATTCTGCGAGAGCGAGTTAGTATATGGGTAAATATTTACATAAGTCTATGCAAAGTCCTAAAGCCTTAGTTCAGCTCTCGAGGAAAGGTGCGGTGTACAGGTACAGGACACGCGTGCAGGCGTGCTCACACCCAGGCTAAATAAATAAGTCGAGCACACTGAATCACATCATGTGTGTGAGTGCGTTGTGTCTCGTTCTGAGGATCACTAGGGCACTTTGAGGGCGTTAATCGACCTCGAAAAATTTTAGCAGAAGTTTTGCACCCAGACGTATTCAATCGCCCTGACCACCCAGTGCTGCAAAACCAGTGGCCCAGCCCAGACATGACTCTCCTCGACAGGCGACAGTAAACTTCACGTTGACTTCCACAGCAGCAACAGCCCGCCTGTCTAGCAAAAGAAAACTTAAGCGTCCTGAAGTGTCTCGCTTTTAAATAGTACCAGGATCTAAAGCGATCGTCTTTGGTCTTCTAGATCGGCTGCCAAGAAAAACAAACAGAACAAAGTTAAGAGAGTCAGAATAAAGTTCTTCCGTGTTCTCACTCTATTGATTTTATAAGACGTAGGGGGGGAAAAAAAATCACGAACCTTTTATTTAGATCAACTCGATGGAGTTGTGGTCTGTGTGAAAGAAAAAGTATCAAGAGGTTTTTGGTTTTTTTTTTTTTTCCCTGACCTAATACAAAATTCGCTGCATCTTTTGTTGAAAAGCGAGTGTACATAGAAAACAACATAATATGTCCCCATGAGTTTTCTGTAGTTGTATCTCGACTCGGTTGGCCTATATTTTTTATAAATTAAGAGCGTGTATATGGCCTAGTTTTGTTTTGCTCTAGTTTTGTCTGATTTGGTGGGTTGAGGGGTTTTTAATTTTTTTCCCCCGGTTAAATGTGTGGACTACTGGTACTAATTCTACTTTTTAAAATAAATATGCAATGTGGCAGTCATTTGGATGAGGGAGGTAATCTCACACCCCCCTCCCCGCCCCAGGTTACAGATGAACCTTTATACCTAAAGTCCGCGGCAGTAATTTTCAATCCAGTGCATTTTACAATGATTTCTTGAAATAACTTTCCATATCATTGAGTCACTTATAACCAAAGAAAGGGTTAAACGAAACCTTTAAAAATAATAATTAAAGTCTTCATCAATCCACTTTCTTCTTCTATTTGCTCTGCCACCTTGAAGATCATTATGCGGGACAATCCTCTGTTTCAAAGCAGACGGAGTTGTCCTTTATGCTGTCAGCGCATACTTTATAAAAATAAAGCTATTGCAAACCCTGATGCCCATGATGTTCCTAAAAGGATTATTAGCAATGATTTGTCAACTCCTGCGGTCTCAGTAGGCTACCTTTCTGCGTGATTTCGAGCAGGTCTCGTCAATTACTGGTGCCTATGTAGCGGGTTGTTTGATCAGAAGAAGCATATGGTGTTGCTTGTAGGCTGTGAGTAATCATGGGAAGAGAAGAATAGCTGATCCCCGTCCCTCGGTGGCAGCGCAGGATGCCTGAATGCCCTGGGGAACCGTGTGGCGAAGCGCGCCGGGGCCGGGGCCGCTGCCGGCCGCAGCAGATGCTAATTTGAGTGCGGAGGCAGCGGGGGCGGCTGAGCGGGGCTCGGGGGGCAGCGGAGCCTTCGCAGCCTCATTAAAGGCAAACTGCGCATTAGAAAGAAAGGCAGGGAGCAGGCTCGGAAGGGCTCGCCCCTCCGAGGCGCTGCCGCGGGAGGCCCAGCGCCGAGCGGGCTGCAGACCCACGCGGGACCGCCGCGCCCGCATCCCCGGGGCCGCGCATCCCTGCGCAGGGCCGCGCTGCGAGCGGGGCACAAAGGCCCGAGAGCGGGAGTCGCAACGTGGCGTGGGGCCGGGAGGCTTCCCCGCGGTCCCACGCCGGCTCCCTCTCCCTCCCACGTACTTCCGAGGAGGCGGGGAGCGGAGAGCGGGGCCCGGCTCGGCCCCGGCCCCGCGGGTTTCCCTGCGCCCGCCCGTGCCGCTGTTAAACACGAGCGAGGCGCCCACGCTGTGCCTGGCCGTGCGGGAGCCGAGCCCGGGTGATTTTTCCCGGGACCCCGGGGGACCCAGTGGGCTCCGGGAACGCGGCGGAGCAGCTTGGGCTCCCGCTGCGGGTGTGCTTGTGCTTGTCCGGCTGGTGCGAGTGTAGGGAGGCGAGGAAGCGAGGGGCTATTCTGGTTTTCCAGTGCCTCCACCCAGGAAAAAAAAAAAAGCCATCGCTTCTCTGGGAAAGGAGAACAGGTAGTGGCAGCCAGGGAAATGACGCACGGAAAAGACAATTCTTTCTGAACGGAGGAGGCAGGGCAGGGATGTTGGATGGATGTGCTGAGGTTCCTTTCGCTTGTATTTCCCTGGGGAGGAAAGCGATACATGCATAGGGACAGACCCGATGAGTTGGCCAAAACACTGGAGAAGGTTAGTAGGAGGCTCGGGAGCCCGGCGGAATGTCATGTCGTACATTTAAAGAGATCTTGGAGGAGTCAGGGTAGAGAAACGTTGTCTCCGTAAGAGCGAGCTGCACTTTCAGAGTAACTCATATCCCCTCTCCCCGGTAGAAGAGCGAATTTCCATCTGCCCATAGAGTGCTTACATAGAGTTGGTTGTAAATAATCACGTACAGAAAGATATACACTCCTCATCGCCGCGCACACGCGGGGCTGGGGACAGGGCGGAGAGAATCGGTGTGCGCTTGTCTGCATATTTTTGTGTCTGAAAGGTCCCTATAGAGAAAGAAGGTGGGTAGATTTCGGGTTCATTTTGGAAACAAGAGTTTTCTGGGAGTGAAACGCCAGGAGAATCACACACAAAATAAGCACGTGGGGTTTGCTTCTTAGCCCCAGACATCTAAACATAAGGCAGTTCCACTGGACAAACTTGACAAACAGGACAGAAATTTTTCTACGGGCTTCTCTCTCGTAATTTTTGTGCAATTCTCACAAGTTATTGAAACGCTAGGGTTGCTCTTTCTGCCCCTAATTTCAGTTCATTATGTCTTCAGCAGATTAAACCTGCCAAGGACGAAAGTCCAAGATGTAGGTTTCTTGCATCGTTTCATTACTAAAACACTTCTTTTCAGGAGGAGAAAGCGTATAAGACCTATACTGCTTTTCGGTGATCAGACAGCTTTGGAAAGAGTGAATATCTGCTAATTTTCTGAGGACATTAAGGAAGAGTTTTAAGGGTTGTTTGTTTGTTTTTTTTCAAGCAGAATTAATTAATTAACTCCTGATTTGACGTTCATGATAAATAAATACTAATATTTTAATTTAAATCGCTAATGTAAGTAATGCAAAAAATAGGTAGAAAAATCTCCAGGGTGTCAAAGGACTAAAAGATTTTTCCACCAAAAACGATGCGATCACCGTTACTGTAGCGGGGTAATTCTTCACTGACCTTCGGCAGTATCCAGAAGGGAAGGGAGAAAAAAAAAATTAATAAAACCCAAACAAAAAACACAGGTGGCACAATAAATAATTTTTGTTTGGGTTTTGTTTTTCTTTTTAGTTAGGAATATTTTTAAGGTCCTATTCTCCATCCGCAACCAGAGATGCAAAAGGAGGGTTTGCAGTCTGTGCTAGTGGGAAGGGATCGTTTTGGAGCAGAGAGGAGTTTGCTTTTCGAGACAAAAGCAGAGACTCCGTTTACATAAACTTTCGCCGAATCAGGATGGTTAACATTTCAATATTGAAACCCTTAACCTTGTTTTATTTTAAAGGGGGAAGAGATCAACAGAAAAAAAAAATCCGTTTCCCACGTGGATAGGTGATTTAATGCTGTTTTTCTTGCTGCAAAGGGAAATGATTGAGCATTAGGTTTCAATGTTTATTTTCTTACAGAAGTTTTTCTCATTTAAGCAGCAGTTTACTCTCCACGCTGAATCTCTGTTTAATTCCAGTTTTGATGTGAACTTAAAATGTAAAGAGCAGAACTAAACTACTAGCAGGATAGTTGAAAAAAAACCCCACAGATTTATGTTTTAGAAGGAATACTTAATGAGAAGAGCGGGGGAAAAATCGTATTTCCTTTGGAAACATACAACCATTTTCACGTTGGAGAATATTTTTCAACTTGCATATAAACTGCGTGTGCGTTGGCGCAAATCCTTCCTTCCCCTATTTCTTCGAAATAAGGGCTACTTGAATTTGAGTCTTCTGGAGAAATGAATAAGTAGTTGGTGCTCAAAAATGCCCTGATTTTTTCCCCCTCTCTCAAATTTGGACATGGTTCCGTTTGTTTGCATTTCAAAGCGCAATTCCGCTACCTCGTGTTTGCCAAAATCCTGTTTTTTCTTTCTACGGTGAAACAGCCTCAGCATTATTTCCACAACCATTTTCTTAATAGGGATGTTTGTTTAGTCAACAGGGCTTTTCCTCCCTATTATTATTATTTTTATACAGAAATAGGGATGCTAATTTATCTCTACTTCAAATGAATACATGTGATTTACCGAGATAATAAATCTTTACAAAACCTTGCTAATGGCATCCGCAGGCAGTGGAAATCAGCAGCTTTTTTTTTTTTTTTTTAAGCATAGCTTATTCTATTCCATCTGAACCCTCCGACGGCGACCCAGTCCTTCACAGAAGCCTCATTTGGCCGAGATTTTGAGTTATCATTAACCACTGCCTGTTAAATTAACTGGGAAATCAGCTCTGTCTGGCGTTAGGCGATGGCAGAACGGAGCGCTGGCGGCAGACGATTTAATTAAATGGTTAATCGAATCAAGCTAATTCCTCGATACAACATCCAGTTGCCTTTTGGCTTGTCGGTGACTAGGACGTGCAGGTTCTGCTCCCCCGACTCCCGGAGCTGTTTGTCATTTCCCCTGGACAGAGAGGGAGAATGACCGCTTGGGAGATGGGGATTGAGCTGTCCTGTCTCCCTCTTCCCAGACAACTCCTGTGCCCCGCTTGTCCCTTGGTATTAAGGAGGCAGCAGTGCCGAGGGGCAGTGGGAGGCAGGAATGGTGCTGCCTGAGGAGCCGCTCACAAGGTGACATTCTCGTCCCCCCTGTAGAGAGGCTTTGCTGGGCAGGTTGAACGGAGCCGGTGCCCGTGCCCGGGCCGACCTTCGTCGCCGTCCTGCCCAGCACGGAAGGGGCGAGCCCCGGGGCGGAGGTGACCGGGGGTCCCGCATCCCGCGCCCTTTGTGGGGTCAGCATTCCCTCGGCGCCGGCGGGCGAGGGGTGAGCTGCTGCTCCTCCTTTTTTAATAACCATACAGCGGCTCTTATAAGGGCAAAGAAAACGCAGCGAAACCAAAGCGTACGGAGACGGCCCCGGGCCACGGCCCCCGGGAGGCGGCGGAGAGACCTGGGAAAGCGGCGGCAGGGGCCGCTGCCCAGAGAGGGAGTTTTGAGGAACTCCTGGAAGAGAAACCCGCGATGGACCTGCTGGGACCCACTTAGGGAAGACTCCCTGCGGCTGGCCCGTCGGGCAGCGTTGCCGCACAGCAGCGGGCTACCTCCGGGAGAGTCCCCCAAGCCTCTCCCTCTGCCCATCCACAGCAGCAGGAAAGAACTCCCTGCCTCCGGGGCTTCGCCTCCAAGCCAGCTCCCCTGGGCCTCGCCCGGCCGTGCGGGGCGGTGCGTCAGACAGGGGCAAACCCCGGAGGGGCCCCGCAGGGAGCTGGCCTCAGAGTCTGGCCCCCAAAGAAGTGGGTCTGGAGCTCAGGGTGGGCTCTCCACTGGGTGTTTTTAAACGGGGGCGTCAAGTCGCCTGCTACAGTGAATCCGGATTGCGCTGAGGTTTCATGACTGCGAGCCCGCTGGGGAAATCGCCGTAACTGCTTTTAAAAGCCGGCAAATCAGCGCAAAGTAGATAAGGGCTTGCATCTTCTGGCCACCCCACCCCCGCCCCCCTTTGCTATCGCCAGACAAAGGACGGGGTCGAGATGGGCTCTGCGCTGCAGATGCTCACAGAGGGACAAGTAACCCGGAGATCAACCAGGGCCAAGGAGCTGCCCTGGCTTCTCGGAGTCTCATTTCCCTGCGCCTGCCTTTCTCCGTCTTTGACTAGATCAAATCAGAAACGATTCAGGAATCTCTTCCCCCTTCCATGGGACAGAGGAGCTTCTTGAAACAGTATCGCTACTGGATAGGGACGGTGCCCACCCAGCCCCTGGTTCCATTGGCTGTCGGCATCAAGGCTTGAATCAATCAAAAGATGAGGGGAAGGAAGGACGGGAGCGGGGCAGTGCAGCGCGGCAGGTCTGGCTGTGCGCCCGGCCCGGGGGACAGGCTGGCGGTGCGGAGCGGCTCTCTCAGCGCCGGCGGTGGGCGCGGCTGGGTGGGAGAAGGCATTCCACAGGGACCCGCCTTTGTAGAGAGCCCATGAAACCGATGGACATGCTCTTTGATGTGGAAAGCACAGTGGCTTTCCACTGGAGAGTGCTGAGAGAAACGATGAATCAGCACGCTCACTCCGCGCAGGTTCCGCGCACTATAGGTGAAGGCTGTTGGGTAACGATGAGTGATAGTCTGGATAAAATGCTTTTCTTTTCTTCTCTTAAAAAAAAAAATCTTTGTTACTTATTTTCTTTTTTTCCATTTCCCTTCCCCCTCACAAGAGCAGACAATATCTCGTGGCACAAATAGTTTCTCTTCTCAGGAAAAAAAGTTCATCGAGTGAAAGAGATTGTTAGATAGGAGGAAGAGTTTGTTAGGCAGGAGCATATAATCCATATTTTGGCAAGAGTATCAAATTCATTCTGAAATAAAAGCTCGATCCATTTTTAAAAAAAATTATTTTTCTGCTTGAATAACACAGCTGGGTGATGCCTTGAGCTTATGTTAGACGGTTGCTCATCATTCATTCGCCAAGAACTGACCTAAACGGTGCCTGTGGGATTAGGTCAATTTTAGTGGATCTACTTCGCCTCATTTGGTTACTAATTGGTTTCTTGTTTTATAAATCGAAATCTCATTTTCAGGAAATTACAAAACCCATGCAGCCAGTCCATGGAGGTAATCCGTGGGTCGGGGGGATTTAAATGGAAATGGTTCTACAATGCATCAAGTATTAAGCAAGAGTAAAACTTCCCCTCTATTTCCAAATGAAATGTGATCTCGCTAGCTCCTTAGATCCATAATAGATACATCCCTTCTAAGGCTACTTATGTAAATATGATAAACCAGACCGCGGTGGGGGAGGGGCCGCAGGGAAGAAAGCAAATTTTATCTGCTAAGGTTAATGTGGCATAACTTGGAAATCTTCCAAAATAGATTATGTTTTGCTTTGTCTTGGGTCACTTTAGCTGGGAAAATCCTTTGCCTAAAAACGATTTAGTTATCCTTCTTCTCACAAAGCTGCTTGTTTCTATTCCAAAGCTATTATGCTGTTGGCTCTCCAAATTACAAGAGAATCTTTAGATCTTGTTTCCAAGCGTAATCCTGGAGCAAAAGGGAGAGCTGATTTCCTTGTTTTGTTTTAAATAGACAATCAAAGGATTTGCAGAATTTTCTGCGGTAGGTCAAGTGCAAGAAATCACAGTTTGCCCCCTCGATAAAAGGAAATTGGATGTTAAAGCGAATAGACGGGGGGAGGGAAAATTAGTGGAGGGGCTTTCTCTTATAATCTTTGAAAACAGTATTTAAGAGGCATCAGGAGAGGCCGTCGATTTGGGAGAGGCTGGGATTGGCAACGTTTAGAAATAGTCTCCGACTTGAAAGTACTGAAAACATCTGGGCAGCACAAAGGATCGTCTCATGTGACAGGATTTGAAAAAGCCGGTTCAGGTAGACAAGTGAAAACGTTTAATTATAAACCATGAGCAGACAGAGCCCAGCAGCGCGGGGTTTCCACCTGAAACATATAGAGGAGCTCAGCGCGCCGTGAAGAACCTCCTTCCCGAGGGAGGTTAACCTGCAATGCCCGTGAGCTGTTCATTAACCCGCTGGGGTCGGGTTATTTTCCCTTTTAGGAGAAGAATAATTAGAGCCGTAAACTTAGATTAATAAGCAACTTAAATCATAGGCGGGCAGTGCAGATTCAGTCTTGAATAAAGAAACCCGTCACTCAGATTTCCCTCCGGGTGGGGGACGTGGCAAGGAGCCAGCTCAGCGCTAACGGGCCATCCTGGCTCCCCAGCAGAGAAACCTTCGAGGAGCTCGGGAAAATCAAATATACCGTGGGGTTTTCTCTCTTTTCCTGGAAGCTGCGTAAGATTTGCCAGCTCCTTCCTGAATACAGGGGGCGGAGGTGATCCTCCATCCTGGCGGCTGGCTCCCCCTTAATTGGCGCGGAGGAATTAATGAGAAGGAGCCTGTTTCTGACTGGCGACCTGCTACATGCTGAAGCTGCAGGATGAGGGACGGGCCAGAGAGAATCCTGCCTCTGTAGGGCTGTGAAGTTAAGGAAGAAGGAGAAAAGTGTAGGGGTGGTGAAGAGACAAGTTGTTGTGAAGAGGCAGAGGAGGAAGGGGAGAGAAGGAAGCGAAAGGCGGGGAAGAGAGGGGCGCACGGCTCGGGCGGTGGGGAGGGCGCGCAGGGGCCGCGCTGGGATGGATGCCCCGTTCAAAGAGCGCGGAGGAAATCGTTACCTTGGCTCGGACCGGCAAACACCTGGGTGAGGCCGCTCAATAGCGATGGATGCCCGCGGCTGCCTGCTTCAGCACCTCGTCTGTTTGTCTCGAAATAACTGGAAAACGAGGTCTTGCCTTTCCCGAACCCGCACTGCGGGAGTGAGCACATCCCGCCGGCTCGGGTCCCCTTGCTACCTGCACCCCAGCCATCGATCGGGATTTGTAGGTTTCCCCTCCGTTTTACTCTATCTTACTCCTTGTGCGTGTCAGAGTGAGACTTATTTCATGGCACAAGCCTCAAAGGTATTAAGTGACCCGTTTAAATTATTTCAGCAACAACACCGTGAAAAGACATCGTCCATGAATAGCTTTACTCCGGTGAAGTAACTTCCACGTGGCTTTTATTACTGCTCATTTTGCATAGGAGAGAACAAGACGCGTGTAAAACATAAGGCAAATCCGGAAAGATTAATTTCTGGAATGGGCTCTATGGACGCACATCACTCCTCCCTGCAGCGGGAGCCATCCCGCCCACCGGAGCAGCAGGAAGAGAGATGGAAGGGATGGAGGTGAATCCTGGAGGCAGACTTGGTGGGGCAGGAGGGAGGGCGGTCCGTGCCGTTGGACAGTGACGAGAAATCGTGAGATTAGGACGCTTCCCCTCAAGTTCAAGTGGGACAGTTCCCAGCAGCCGAAAGCAGCACTGAAAAGCACTTGGATCTGGCATGCTGTTACACTTAGGTCTTAAAAATTAACTTCACCGTTAACTCAAAATAAGTATTCGGGTATTTTTCTCTCTGAGGAATTAGATATTAAAAAAAAAAAAAACCCAAAGAAAAAAACAACAAAAAAAACCACCACCACCAACAATGAGGCTTTTATGTGCAACGAAGTCACATCTACTTTTCCAAAGATTGTATGAATATATGTTTTAGAGTGTAGACAAGGAAAAAATGTTCCACACTACCCCCCCCCCCCAAAATCAGGCCCACACGAGTCAATTTTTCATCTCCTCATCTTACTTTTCCGTTTTGTTTGTCTTAAATAATAGGACTTGGAGAAGCCTGGGGCCACTCCAGTCGAACCAGCCCACTGGATAATGTTGGACGGGAACTGGGATCCCATCTTTTGCAGGTACTGGTCTGGAAACGACAGGCATATGGTATTAATGATTAAAGAAATAATTCCCTCTTCTGAGCTTTCAATTGCCACCTTGACTAATTTTTAACCGTTCAAGTGTTTAATAGAAAGGTAGGCAGGAGGGGAACCACTTCAGAAATGTGAACCACTGTGATTCAGTGTCGTGTATTTCATTGTTGGCTTGGTCCCTCTGAGTCCTTTGCCTCAGAATCATCTAACACTGCGTCCACAGAGAAGGATTTACAGTGTGTCTCAGGGTGCCAGAGACACAGGAGCACGACTTTTCCCCAATTTATTAACAAGGTGACACATATCATCAATGTTGTGAAGCTCAGAGTGGTGTGGCAGGGAGAGGCTCAAGCGGCAGGTTAGGGACGGCTGTCCGGGACAGAAGGGCTCAGCGGGCACCGACATTAGCAGAGACACAAATCAGGGAGGACAGATCTGAAAACTCACAACGCTCTGAAATACTAAAGAACACTAGTGATGACCATCACCACGTATTTCTGGTGGAATCGTGTGGCCTTTGGAGGGCCTATTCTGTTCTTGCTACACCCAGAAGTCCCGTCTGTGTCTGCTGAAATGTACCTGACAAATTGTCTCATTTACACTGTGGAGAGTTTCAAACACTCATTCATCGCCTAAATTCTCCTTATAAAATAGGCAAGCACTAAACCCCCATGACATTTTAAATAGGATAGAGGTATTTGGGATTTCTGGGACCCACATATTAATCACCAGATAGCCAGGACCTCTTCTTAGATAGTATCAAGGCACTTTCAAGGCGTTACTTTTGAGCTCGGCCCCTCTGAGAAGTGGGTTGTATCTCAGGGATCCAGGAGCTTTAGAGGGATTATTGTCCAAGATTTGCCCATTTCCTTCCAACTTTTTGAATAATCAGAGCCTGAACATCGACGCCTGTTTGCTAAAATAAATCAGAGGGACAGGTATATAGTGGGTCTATCTATTAATTTAATTATATTCCCTACCCTTTTCTGCAGACGTTGGATGGTTTCATATTTGTTGTGGCTCCGGATGGCAAGATCATGTACATCTCGGAGACTGCCTCGGTGCACCTGGGCTTGTCGCAGGTACTCTGGGGGGCCTGCTAGCCCCTGTGCTTGCCTGTACCACCCCCGCGACTGACAGGAGAGGGTGCGCGGTGCCGGCCATGAGCCCCCCTACTCCTCCTCCTCCTCTCTCACAGGTAGAGCTGACCGGCAACAGCATTTACGAGTACATCCACCCCGCCGACCATGACGAGATGACGGCGGTGCTGACGGCGCACCAGCCTTACCACTCGCACTTCGTGCAGGGTAAAGCACACAGCCCCCGCCCCCGCCGGGCCGCCGCGGCCGCGTAGGGAACCGCGCAGAGCCAGCGGAGCCCCTGGCTCACCCCACCTCTGCCTTTCCCCCTTCCCAGAGTACGAGATCGAGAGATCCTTTTTCCTGAGGATGAAGTGCGTCCTGGCCAAGAGGAATGCGGGCCTCACCTGCGGTGGCTACAAGGTGCGTGCCCGCGGCCAGATTCCCCGTTCCCCCCCGCACGAGCCTGCCCGTGTCCCTGTGCCGGGAAGGCTGTGAAAATGGGGAGAGAAGAGGGGGTGAGACCTCTTCTCGCGAGGGCTTTCTCAGCCCAGGACTCTTTCATGTGGTCCATTTCTCTCAGAGTTTCAGGTTGAAGAGCTCAAACCACAAAACCAAAACCAAGCAATCGAGCTCCCCTTGATGTTTGTTTGTGGGCTTTTTTTATCTTTTATTATTATTATTATTATTATTATTATTATTATTATTTTACTGTTTGAACTGAACCTCGCACAACCTCTGATGCTCCCAGTGACAGCTTTCAGGATAAAACCGGAGCCCCGGTTAATTTATTTCTTACTTAGGTAATTCATCATCTGCAGAGGTAGCTCTCCCAGTCAAGGGTTTTGACCAGGTGCTTCATGCGGTTCTGCTCGGGGCTCCTCAGTAAGGAGAGCCCCACGCTGTCTCTTAACTCCTCGCTGCTTTGTCAGCCACACAACGCCGAGGAGGGGGTTGTACCCATAACCCAAGGAGATGTCGTGTCACGATATACCGTAGACTAAGAACACCTGCTGAACCCCAAGAAGAAACTTCTTAATAATAGAGAAGAGTGGAAGTGGACAGCAGTTGTCTGCAAGGATACGTTTAGGAGATACACTTAAATCAAAGGTGCTTTTTGGCGATGGATTACGCCTGCTCCATCCATATAACAGACGCATCTTACACATGTGACATATGCACACATGTAAACCCTTTCTCACGCGCATACACTCTTCATTACAAAGTCGTAACTGGATTGGCAGTTCCGCGTCTATCCTTTTCAGAAGAATAATAAAAGCGCAGTTAGGAGGTGAGCCAAAAACCACTTAGGCCAGTGGAAAAAAAAAAATCTTGTTGACTCTAATGGGCCTTAGATCGACGCTGAACTCTAGTATGGGAAAAAAATCATCCTGGACAGAAAACTCCCAAACGGTGCCACTTTGCCAGGGCAGAGACGCAGGTCAGCGGCTCCCGCGAGCCCCGCAGCCGCACCGCACCGGGATGGGGGGAATCGTCCGGGCCCTCTTCATGGGGAGGGACTCAGCACACCCTTCCCCCCTGCTGAGTAGCCGCCAAGCTTTCCTGTGTCTCCGGCAGGTGATTCACTGCAGCGGGTACCTGAAGATCCGCCAGTACAGCCTGGACATGTCTCCCTTCGACGGCTGCTACCAAAACGTTGGCTTGGTCGCCGTGGGCCACTCGCTGCCGCCCAGCGCCGTGACGGAGATCAAGCTCCACAGCAATATGTTCATGTTTCGGGCCAGCCTAGACATGAAGCTCATATTCTTAGATTCCAGGTAGAGCTGGCGTTGTTTCCAAATCTATTCCCCTAGCCCGTCCCTTCTTCCCCAGGCCTCCTCTCCTGTCCTCTCACCCACTTATATTTGCTGCTTATGTCTCTTGCAGGGTAGCTGAGCTAACAGGTTACGAGCCCCAGGACCTGATAGAGAAGACCCTTTACCATCATGTCCATGGTTGTGACACCTTTCACCTGCGTTGCGCACATCACTTGTGTAAGGAGATGGTCTTCTTGTTTAAAACCCCACTCTCCCATCCTGTCCCTTTGCAGAAGGACTTTGGGGTTGCTGGGATTTACCTCTAGGTCGGCACGTGAAAAGCCAGCTCTCTGGAGGGCAGAATAAGCAAAATCTTCTTCAGGTTTTAGTGAAACAAGGTTAGATAGAGACTGAACTCTGGACGCAGGTGGCAAACGGAGGGGATTGGGAATTTTCCATCCTTTTCTTTTGGTTGTAGGACAAGAACTGCCCTGCACAAATCTCAGGCGCTATTGTCTCTTCAAATTTGAGTTAGGAAAACCCTTTTTCCTGCTCTAAAAAGCCATACCAGTGAAATATCAGTACTTTTATTTCACTTCCACCAAGTCTCACAAACCTTATCTGCATATCTAATTTCGACTGCAGTAGTGAGCCTGATTTGGCGAGATGTACTTTATTCTATTTTGATATCTCGATGACATTAATACACGGATAGATGAATAGAAAGGATACCGATTTCCGGTAAGTTTCCTTACAGAGAGCATAACGAGAAGAGATAAAACCCAGACAGATTTATAGAACAAAATCTCGATGGTGATACTTCAGGATAGGGGTGTGCGGGGTTCGGTTGCCGTAGCCGACCGCACACACACACACACACGCACACCTCGGCCCTACCAATCTCCCCTGTTAGCCTGTGATAACGATCTCAGGTACTGAGATAAGCCCTGCCTGGGGGCTCCACCACCCTTGTCCTCATGTGCCGCTGAGAGATTCCTAACCCCTCTGGCTAAGAGGGTCCTAACCCCTCTGGTCGCTCACAGGGCTCCGGGAGGAGTGTGCGCTTCTTCCCGGGGCTTATCAAACCAGAGGTGGGAGCCACGCTGAGGCTCTCCTCGCTTTGTCCCCGCAGTGCTGGTGAAAGGGCAAGTGACCACCAAGTACTACCGCTTCTTGGCCAAGCACGGCGGCTGGGTGTGGGTGCAGAGCTACGCCACCATCGTGCACAACAGCCGCTCCTCCCGCCCGCACTGCATCGTCAGCGTCAACTACGTGCTCACGTGAGTCAGCCTGGGGCCGCTCCGAGCGGCGGGGGCCGGCCGGGACCCAGCACCGGGCGGGCACCTGCGGGCGCGCCCCGCTCTGCCCGGCCCGGGGCCGCTCCTCCCTCCCTCCTTCCCTCCCTCCGCCCGTCCTTCCCTGCCACCGCCTCCATTCCCCCCTCCCCTCGCCGCCGCACTGACCAGGGCAGGCTCGCCAGGTCTGCTAGGAAACACATTGAGCGCTTTCATCCAGATGAAGGGTTTCCCGTCTGCCTGTTTCTTTCTCTTTCGAGAGAGGAAAAGATTTAGAGGTTTGTCACCCACATATTTTGCTGCCCCCCTCCTTTTTTTTTTTTTTTTTTTTTTTTTTTAGTTTAAATGCACTCAGCATTAAATAAAATTTAATGCAGCGTAAAAGAAAAGGCTTCCACGTACGGAGTTATTTATACTCAACAAACAGGACATCTGTTTTTCTTTTCAAAAATCTGGGGTTTGAAGTTCTTAATTTCATCCAGAGTCTCTATCAAAGCTCGGAGATTTCTTTTTTGTTCTTGGAGAGCGATCCTTACAGTGAACCACAAAGAAAGTTGGTGACCAGAAGGGTCAATTGAACTTAAAAAAAATTAAAATTAAAGAGGGAAAAAAAATCAGAGTAAGTGCTGAGATACCATACATCTCAATACATCTCCCAGCATTTTGGAACGGCTAGGTTGTGCCCTAGCTATCCTGCTTGTACTGAAACACAGAGGCCCAGTGAGGGAAGGGAAGGGAAGCTCGGCTGGGCAATTTTTAAGTGTTTTCATGGTAGTTATTACTATCCCCTCTGGACACGGCAGTAGCTGTTGCCGGCAGCACTGATGCTTCATTAGCATCGTAGGACCAGTGGGGCCGGCGGTCCTTCGTTGATCCTTGGGACTGAATATTCCTCTGTTCTGCTGCCTTTTTTTTTTTTTTTCTTCTTCTTCTTCTTCTTTTCTCTCCCTGGAGACAAAAGTAGGTATTGGAAGCATCTGAGAGGCACAACCCTCCCCTTTCCTAAAAGAAATGATGGCAGCATCATGATCTTGGCATCATGGCTTTGGTGCGTGCACAGGTGGCAAGTGGTTTGGTAGCCCAGTTTAAGGAGTGCTTCCCAAAATGAAGTGGCTCGACCATGGCTCTGGTCATGTGTGGAGGGGCTGCTGGTGGAGTGGGAAAGGAGTTGCAGGTCACAGCACCTGCACTTCTAGGGTGTAATCCCTTTGGTATGTAAGGTGATAATGGGCGTCGTGCTCTAAGATGGGACATTGTACCTGCATGAAAAAATAGACATTTTGGTCAGCACCCTGCTATAGTCAACAAACTGCAATTCCCCTTTAAAGCAAATTTATTTAATTTTATTTGGTATGGGATGTCATTTCCTCAGTAAGGATGAGTATCAGCAGAGATGTTATCACTTCTGCTCTAGCTATTCTGCACATTTTTATGTCCATTTCCCCTATACCAGTCCCTCTCTGTATTTTTTGTGGTTTATGCTTCCCAGTTAAGTCCAAGCACCTGCTTTGGGTGAACGGGAAGCAGCAAAGACAGAAGTTTGTGCATTGTAATGCTAAGAAAAAAGGAGCCCTAAGGCAACTAGCATGTTGGAGTGGTTTTAGCTCCAGAAACGCTAAGGTTTTCTACGATCATTCGAGATTACCGGTCGTTTCCCTCTTCTTTAATCCCCAAAGCGTGAACATCAATCACGGAATTCTGCCTCAAATGATCCGAGTCGAAACGAAACACCCCTGCGGACCTGCTGCAAGCACAGCTGGGCATCTGGCAGGATCTGTCCCTTGCTTCCCATGGCACGGGAATTTCAGGCTGGCACGGCAAGCAAGGAGTGCCCTGGTTCCCTGTGGGGACAAACCCGTCAGAGCTGTGTCCCAGCAGCGTGACAGGTTGTACCATGTGCCTGTGTCCTGTCAGCCCCCGCTGTTCGCGGGCCGACCGCACCTCCACAGCCCCACTGCGCCTCTGCCCGCGGGGGCGGCCACCGGACAGGCCCCGAGTGTCCGGACAGGCCCCGAGTGTCCGGACAGGCCCCGAGTGTCCGGACAGCCCCTGAGCGTCCGGACAGGCCCTGAGCTTCCTGACAGGCCCTGAGCGTCCGGACAACCCCCGAGTGTCCCGACAGCCCCGAGCGTCCGGACAGCCCCTGAGCTTCCTGTCAGGCCCCGAGCGTCCGGACAGGCCCTGAGCTTCCTGTCAGGCCCCGAGTGTCCCGACAGCCTCCGAGTGTCCTGACAGCCCCCGAATGTCCGGACAGGCCCCGAGTGTCCGGACAGGCCCCGAGTGTCCGGACAGGCCCCGAGCGTCCGGACAGCCCCTGAGCGTCCGGACAGGCCCCGAGCGTCCTGACAGCCCCCGAGCGTCCGGACAGCCCCCGAGCGTCCTGACAGTGCCTGAGTGTCCCGACAGCCCCCAGCGTCCTGACAGCCCCCGAGCGTCCTGACAGTGCCTGAGTGTCCTGACAGCCCCCGAGCGTCCGCGGTCCCGCGTCCCGGCAGGAATCCCCGGCAGTCCGGGAGCTGCATTCGGAGTGCCTCAACACTCTCCTCCCCGCCTCCCAAAACGGCCCTGCAGGGAAGACGATTTCCCCCTCAGGAGCGGTACCCTAACAGGGTGACCCCTCCACTCTGGCTGATTTATCGCTGGAGGCAGAGTCTTTATACTTTGGTGCATGTATATGGATTTTCAGAACCTGCTTGCAGCCAAATTGACATGTGGGAGGGCTATAGCTGTGCTTTCAAGATTTCCCTTAGAGAATGAAATTACACCACAGGGCAACTTCCTTATGCCTTGGTGTAAATCTCCAAGTCTCCCCTTGCACTCTTGGCTGAATTGCCTCGAGTGTGAAGGACGGCAGGAGGCAGGGAGGGAGCCAGGCTGACTAAAGAAGGGATGCTGAAAGTTGGGAGGTCCAGACTCGCTGCAGCAACTGCTGTGTGCTGCTGACAGCTGCAATGTAGACACTGCCACTGCATAAAAATCTAGTTTTGATATGCTCAGGTCCTCGAGGTCTTGTTGAGCCTGGCTGGCTCTTCACTAGGGCTCTGCAGAAGAGATGGCATTCTGCTTACTTGTGCAGCAGGACTGCCACTGCTGAAATTGCTGCCTGGCCTCCAAGAGATGGGTGTAGCTTCCTCTGAATAATTAGATTATTATCATCATCATCATCATCATCATCATTCTTCTTGGGCTAGCCAGCCATTCAGAAAATATATGTGAAGACCAGGCCCTGCCATTTGCCAGGTGACTGTAAGCACAGAAAGGTCTGGTTTTAAAAAACTGAGATGAAGTCGGCCTCTGAAACAGAAAACTTGAGGAGGAGGGAACTGTTAGGGATAGGCTGATGGTAGCAGAGTTGGCTAGGGTGATGCTGAACTCCAACCTAGAGCAGGCTTAATTGTCTTAATGAGCTATTCAGAGTCAGCAGTATCACTCAAATGAGGAAGGCAGGTGGGGAAAATGTAGAGGAAAATGTGAGGTTACAGGGACTTGTGGTTTTCCTCTGGCATGAGGTAGGCTCTACTGCAGGAGGGCTGGATGAAGGTCCTGTAGCACTCAAAATCTCCAAGTGTTTAATATATTTTATGCCAGTATGAATCTCATAGAAACTGCTGTTCTTTAAGGATGACATTGGATTTTCCCAGCAAACCAAGAGAGTCTGAGATGAGCAGTCTGTGTGTGCCCTCCTGTGCTTTTCCCACCTGGCAGTGGGTGTGTGGCAGAGCCCCTGGTGCAGGTCTGGGCAGAGGGACAGGAGTAGGTGTACCCACTGCAGCCAGGCTGTCTTATGAACCCAGCAGAGAAAAACGTGCTCCCAAAAGAGAAATACAAACTTTTCCATACAGACTCTTGCATGTTTAAGATGAGGAGAAAGCAAAAGAGGTGCAAATTACTGCTTTTGAGTTTTGAAATAACAGATTCGCAATCCCACACATTTGGGGTGGCATGGTAGAACTTGAAAGGTGGGATGACTGCTGCTGAAAAATCATTTGAATATAGGAAATTTTGTTCTTTTTGGAGGGCAAATCACAGAAGGAGTCATAAGTTTTGGAAGATGCAGTGCAAGTTTTCAGCCTGCTAACTCCCTGGACCTCTCACACAGTAATTCTTCACTTAGGCAATATCCCAGGTTTGGGGTTTTTTTTGTTTTGCTTGGTCATGGGATAAGGAGCTTTTTCTCACTATTGAGAGGAACCTGCATTCTCTGTTTTGGTAAAGAGCAGATACTGAGTGCCATAAGAGCCAAAATGGTCTGGAGCAGTTTCAGTGCAGGCTGGGCAGGAAGAACAAGAATCTCTACCTTGCAACTTCCCAGCTCCCCTGAGTAAGAGTGATGATGAAAACGAAAAAAAGGATGAGAAAGATTTTATGGAAAGAAGGCCCACACACACCCCAGTTAAGAAAATTAAAAAGAGGTGATTTTAATCTTCCATAAATCTCACATTTTGAGAACATGAAAGCTAGGTTTGAGAACAAATGCTTGCAGTAAGTATATATGCTGAAATAAATAAGCATGGTGGCAATGGAAGGTGATTTTCTTGTCTAATAGAAGTGTATAAAAAGTTAATATAAATGACCTTTAAGGACTCTTCCTTAAAGCACATATATTTGGTCATCATGATATTCTGTTTTGGATATGTGAGTATAGACACGGAATATTTGTTTCTTTTCTTATTTGTTCTGTACACACAGCCACCATACCATTGATTATTAGCTGTGCATGTTTATCACAGAAATGGACTCAAGTATGAGTCAATGAATAGAGATGGAAAGTGCTGAAGTTAAGTTTATATTTAGATTGCAAACAACCTTCCTTTAAACAAAGGGCTAATGCAAAGTCCAAATCCTTTGACTTTCTGAGCATGAGCAAATATTATAATAATTTGTCCCCAGAGAAAGCTAGAGAAGCTTTCCTACATATATTTTGTTGTCCTTTAGCATTTAAAAGAATAGCAATAGTGGTGTCATATACAGATAACATGGATTAGGTACATAATTGTGACTAATCTCTGTTCTAATGACACAGCATGTATTTGATATAGTTCCAGTTGACCTCTTCATGTTACATTGTGTAACTGGCTGATTAGAAACACAAATTGAATGCAATTTATTTGAACAATTATTTCACAAATAACTGTCTTATTAACAAATGTTTTACCAAACAATGTGATAAATACAATTTAGAATAAATTAACCATTAATTGTGTCTACACACTTAATCTTTAAGTTGTTATTAATACTATTCATAGCTTTGTGTACCACCAGATTTGAAATGATGGTATAGGAAAGGTGTTATCTTTACGCGTGATGGCTCAGACTTCAAAAATGTCCTGGCATATGTCCTTCCTGGCATATTAAGTGGGCTTTAGGGAATTTTGTGAAAAAATTCCCTAAAGTGAATTTGAAAAATGTGAAAAAGCTTTCCCTGTATTTGTGGACAGTTACACTTATATCTTTTCATCATTTTTCATAGAAATCCTCTTTTTGTCCTGTTTCTGGTACATCAGGTCTCACCTCTGTCTCTTCCTAGTCAATGGGAGAATCCAGAAACTGTATTTCCACACCTACAGTGTGGGCTTCCCCTTCTTGAAGGTTTCTCTCAAACTGACCCATTTGGAATTGCCACAGAGTTGTTTCCTTAGTCATAGGGAGACACTTGTTCTCTTGTATCTCTCAAGTGGGTGATGGAGTAGGTAGGACAGAGAATACCCTGGGAAAGTTACCCTTCCTCATATTATTAGTGTTATCAGTTGCATGAGTAAGCTTAGTCATGCTTAAATACTGGAGGTATGGTTTAGTGACTTCACCTGGATAATATTTGGGGTTCTTTCTTAAATAGTTGTAAAGAGTAGCAACAAATTTGACCTGCTGCTTTTCCTTTGTATTTGTCTGTATTAATGGGAACTTTCTGCCACTTGCCTAGTAGTGCACAGAGCTGGGTCCTATTTTTTCTGTTTAATCTTCAATGTGCTTTTCCTAAGACTGGAAAGCCTACCATCATTCCCATGATTTGAATAGCAATGTAAAAACATAGACAAATTGTTTTAATAAATAAAAATGTTTGGGAAACATATGTCTCAAAGAAAAAAAAAAATAAAAGGACTCCTCTTGAACTGCTCAGAGCAGTATTCTGTTTGTTCACCATTAGTTTTTATTACAGACTTGTCTCCCTGAAACATAGTTTATATATTTCTTGCAAATAGGAGACAGGCTTTTCCAGGTGTCCACAATACATTTCTGCAGTTCTTCTTTGTTCATGTAGGGGCTTTCTCAGCTACCATTTGTTTAATTCACTCCAAATTTCTATGCTTGTATTTAAACCAGGTGACTGTAATGGCCAAGGCACTAAAAGTGTGGGCCAGAGCTGAGAGTCACCGTTCATATGAAGAGTTTTATTTGCTAGAGTAAGGATTAAAGGATTGCAGCTCAGCCCTATGGAAAAAATCCCCCCAGTTGTTAGTTTAAATGCATGCATGCTGAGAGTCTCACATGGCATGAAATTCAAGGTTGCAAAAAAGTGTCTTTATTCCAAGGAAGAAGAGTGACTTCAAATGCTTTCCACTTCATCATTTCCCCATTCAGTGTGGGCTGCTCCAGGCCTTTGGAAATACCCTCCTCTCAAATACTGAGTTACAGATCTTATAAAATGTTTGTCTGGGACTGAGACACATTCAATGGCTGAAACAATTACTATCTCCAGCTGTCTGCCTCACTCCACTGATGAAAGGTACAGGGCTTGCTCCAGGGACTCTTTTTCCTAAAATGCCATGGTTTATGGTTCAAGGTAAACTGCCACAGATTTTACTTTACATGGGAGTATTGGACTGTACACTGTGGCACAGCTGTTCTTGCTAGAGCGGTTGTTCACACTTTATCCTAGCTCTGCCCTTCTGCAATCTGAATAGCATAAATGTGGCTTGTGAACATCACACCAGCAGCTGGGTGCTGCAGTGCTTTTTGAGGGTGTATCAGTGGTCCTTCTATGTGGCAGAGCAGCGGAGATAGTGAACCATGGAGTTAAGGGTTATATTCACTGCTCTATGATAGTTCAGAGAACTGAAGAGGCAGCTGGAAGAGTGTATGCTGGTTTTACTACGCCACATTTGTAGCTTGTCTGTGGACTGTGTTAGTGGATGTGCAGAGAGACATGCCAAGCAGTCCACTGCTATCAAAGGATTCCCCTCCATGCTCTCACCTCTTAATACTCTGCATAAAACTGGATGCAAAACTGGCTCCTGCTCTCATAACAACAGCAGTATGTTCCTTAAGTAGGCTTACAATTTTACTAGCTCTGCTTCTGTTTCCTTAATCCGTTGCATGTTTGCTCTTGTTGCTCTGTGCTGCATCTTAGCACTGCTGCCCTTCCCATGTTGTTTCACTGTAATTATCATGAGGTGCAACAGGTGTGATAAGTTACTAAACTTTGAGGCAAGATCTTCCTGCTACATTATGTTGTTCTTGCTAGGTTTTAATTCGTACACAAATGTGGCATTTTGACACAGCCTAAATTAAGTGTTAACAAATAAATCTCCTTTGTCCATTCAACAGTGGCAAGTATCTGTTTGAAATCTAATTCTCCTTCCCTCACCTCTCTTTTGTACTTTACAGTGTGGGCCAGGCTCCAGCACATATGTTCGTACTCAGTGGGTTACTTCAGAGGCAGCCCCTTTCACTTTGATGACACTATTTATGGAGGCAGGCACTGCTCTGTGTGAACAAGGGTATAGTGTCTGACCCTTCGGAAGGCTTGGGATGGCTGGAGTCTGGAGTCAATCTCATGATCTTTAACACAGTTAGATGATTTATTCCTGTTGTTGTCTTTTGTTATCATCCACTTAGTGCAATTAAATTGCAGAAGTCCTGATTTACTAAAGCACTTGAGCACATGTCAGGCTTTAAGAGTTCTTAGACATAACTTTCAGTGCATGATTATATCCTGGTGAATTCAGTTCTGAAGTAAAAAGCCCCTTAGGCACATGCATGGAAATAAGAATATTCCTTGGCTTTGCCAAATAGAGATGGCTTGAAGGACGCATTTTGTTACTGTGTTGAATTGGGGCCTAATAGAAAACAGCCGTAGTTTTTCAGCTACAAACCACTGTGTATAAATCTTGGGGACAGCAATGTAGAAAAAAACAGCTATTATCTGCAGAAGCTTCAGTGCAGCTATGGAAACTCAAATGCCTGGCTAACTAAAGTCTGGCTATACCCATAGCATTGTGCAGATATTTTGACATAACCTAGAGTGAAGACCTTTAAAACCATGCAGCATTCAATGCTCTTACATGTGTGCTGTCAGTGACTAAGAGAACATGCCCTGAAGGCTCCCTGTTCCCAAGTAGCCTGCAGCTTTGATTGTCTCTGTACTATGTTTGGCAGCTGGTAGCCTGTGCTGCTGCTGTAGAAAACTCTCTGACTTAGGCTGTGGATTGCTGAAATCCATCCAAAGGCATTGCATGCTATTTTTCTCTTGCTGTTTCCAAAGATTGTTTTGCACACAGAACAAAATAATAACCTTTAATGACTGGTTTGTGAGGCCTATCTCAATGGAGTATTTGCTCACAGAAACACTGGTTTTAGGAATAAATAACCTGATAGCATCCTCCTCTATGCAGCCAAACTTCTGAATGCTGTTTAGCTGCAAAATAATTCTGTTGATCCTAAGCTTCTGGTAGGATAATTAAACAGTTATCTTTCAAAAGATAATCAGCCTCTTTAGTGCTCTCTGGTCTGTGAAAAACAGCAGCGGGTGTATGAACGTGGCTTCACACCAAAGAAAACTGCCTGTCAGTGTGACTACAGTGGTGTAACATGAGAGCATGCAACTGGGGCTATCTAGTGAGTGCAGGAAAGCAGTAGGAGAGAAGGTGCACAGCACTGTTTGCACAGTGTGACACTCTTGAGTCGCTCTATGTGAGCTACAGCAGTGGCCACCACAAGCACAGCAAATCTCTTACAATGCTGTATGCTGGACTCTGCACTAACAAAATCAAGGGTTCAGTTCCTTCAGCTGCAGATTGGCTGTAGTGTTGGTTGGAGGATGGTTGTAGGTTGGCAGTGGAGTTGATCTGCATGAATGCTGCTGTCAACAGTGTTATGGGAACAATAAGAGTGTCTCTGCTTAGTCAGAGATAGTCCTAAGCATCCAGAAACCCTTGATGAATATGCATGTGGAACAGTGACAACAGAATGGCTGAAGCCAGCTAAGGCCCTGACTGCTCCAGTCAAAGCTATGACCAAGAGGACGAGATACTAGGCAGATTAAGATTTCTAAAGAAGACCATAGGTAGATATTATTGTGTTTTATTAGATTATTTTCATTTATTTTTTGAGAAATTTTAGATATTCCTATTAAGTATTTGACTACCTATAAACACTCAACCCACTGGAGGCTTACATAAGCAGGATTTTTACATGGGCATGCATTTCTTGAACTGCACATGTTAATGTAGAGTTTTTGTTATACTAGCATTGTCAAAAAACAGTAATTGCCATTAAAAAAGTCTTCTGAATTTCTTAGAAAATGTGGGGTAACTGCAGTAGTGCAAGAGATGGTGGTTTAACTTATTCTGTGGTCCAGAGAGTCTAGGGAGTCAAACAGGTTATCCAATATAAATTTAAATGTTTAATGGACCCACTTAACAAATATAACCATGTGTTATGCACACTTTGAGGAGACAGGCTCAGTGATTATTAGGAAATTATCAAATAAAATGGAGACTTATGCATTACATTATAACCTCATTATATTTTCTTTTCTTGTTATTTGCCTCCTGTTTAATCAGCATAAAAGTCTGCATTGTATGTCTGTCAAAGCTGGATGACCAAGCTGAGTCCAGTAAGAACAGAGACTTAGACCCAAGTGGCAATTTATGGGTATGGGGTCTGGCTGCAGTAGAGGTTTGGCTGTGGATAGGAAGGAGTTAAAAAACGGTCTGACTATGGTCCAAAAAATGAAATGGGAAAATAGGTTTTAATTTGGAAAAAAAACCTCAAAAAAAATTCTTCCCAAAAGCCAGAATTCCAATGCAAGTCCTTGCCTGTCTTCCTCCCCTTACCTATCTTAAAATTTTAGCAAAAGAAGGGTGAAAAGTAGTTTCCAGTTGAAAAGTAGTTATTAAGTATTATAGCACGTTTTTTTTCTTGATGGCAAGTGACAGCCCTCAGAGGCAAAGTGCCCTCCCTTGGCCAAACCTGAGGAACTCTGGACTAGTGAAGCAGAAAGATTTTTGTTGTAGGAAAATACTGGTCCTTCTGAGGAAGGTGAGTCTTACAACGAGAGGGCTAATCTGATGAAAGAGGAAGGGATCCATTGTAAATGGGACACCCTACCAGATGGAGTTCATGAATCCTTTTGCACTCAACAGGCCTCTTCACTGTGGGGTGTAGCTGATCAGAAAAAGCAGTGTGGAATGATGGGGAAGTTCTTTATGCTGCATGCAGATAGAAAATTTCCCAAAGAGGAATAAATAGAGCAAATAGTAAATAATTTTTCAAGCTCATTTTTTTTTTCCCTCAGATAATTTATTCCCAGATCACAGAAGCTTATCCAGAATGTCATCACAGAAAAGCTAGCTAATTTTTTAAGTGTTCACCTCAGGATCTTAGGAAGGTTGTCACAACAAAAGTTTTAGTTATGGGGAGCACAGAGGAGTTTAGAAAACCTAAAACATCACAAAGTTTTAGAATAAATTATTAAAAGCAATGACAGCAAATACTCAGGACCTCTCTTCACAGTTTCAGAGTAACTGGGGTATGAAACTGCTTAACTAGTGTGGTATAGAGTGTAACATAAGAACAGCGACGTGGAATCAGACACATGCTGATAGTGACCATGGGAAATACTTTGGAAAGAGGTTAAAAATAGGACAAGCATGCAGTCCATGCATCCATGTTTCCCTAGCATTTTCTCCCAGTCTCCAAGAAATTCAAATGTCTTCCTAGAAACACATGAGATCTTTGAATGTATTAGTTGTCAATGTTTTGTGGGGTTTTTCCCTCCATAAATTCACCAGTTTGCTTTTTGACACCATGTTGGCTTTTGCCAAGGTTAAGTAAATGGGGTAATAAAAGCCTCCTTTTTCTTCATTCATTTCATAGCCCATAATTCTTGCCTTAGAAAAAGAAGTGAAAAACTGCTTCCTACTCATGTCTTCCTTCTCTTTGCCACTTACAATTTACTGATCTTATTTTGTTCTCCCAGTCACCTCTTTTTCAACTTGAGGAGAGTCCTTAATTTTTTCTCATAGAAAGGCTGTTCCAAGCCCATCATCATACTTTCTTTCCCATTCCGTGCTTTTTCAAGTTTTCAGATAAGATGGTCAGAGCATAAAATGTTTGAAATGTCAATGCATGAGGGGTTTATGTATGGTATAATTATGCCATGATGTGCATTTTCTTACACACAGGACAGCCTGTGTTATATCAGTGACCTCTCTGCAATGTGATGCTTTTTTTTAATGAAATTTCCGCACAGTTTATGTGGTGAATCATGTAGATCAGAGGATTCTTCAACAAAATTACTAGTTTTAGAAAGAAAAATCTGAAAGTGGAGTTTTATGACCATACTTAAGCCCCATAGTTAGGGTTTAATGTTATATATGCCCCTAATAACTCATAGTCTATAGCTACATAATTGTATTTTGTGGCTGCTAAATGCCCAGATATAGGACTTTTATCCACTTCTGTGCCAGCTCTTCAGTAACTGTCACAAAACATAAAGCAGTCAATCTTCAAAAAACATTTTATGTGGTCTCCCTTGCCATGAGGGGACAGGACTGGTATGAAGCACTTAACTCTAGAAAAGTCCTTGGATTGAAAATGACAACATCCAACAACCTTCACAAAAATCAACTGGAGCTCCTACTGGTTCTCCTTATTACATCCCTTAATGGGATGTAGAAATTATTAGCATTTGAAAACTGTTAATGTATAATCTCTGCCAAAAAATCATCAGCATCTTCTGAAATCCTTCCGCCCAAGCATATCATACATCTAATGTGCTATTTCCAATAATTTCTGCTTAGTTAGGTGCACAATAACAATGGTATTACATGTATTCAGTCAAATATTTTCATTCATAGAATACATATCAAATTTATTTTAGCAGTTTAAATATTAAAGTTTTATGTCTATTTAGTCAAGCATTACTATAGTGAGGACTTCAGTAGATTAGAAATAAATTAATCCAATTAAAGAACACATCTGTGAAATTTGATATGTCATAGGCATGAATGAGCTGTTTGCACAGCAACTGTAAAGAAATCATTAATGATTAACTATCTAGAAGAGGTTTAATCAAGGATAAATGGTATAAGGCATAGTTAAAAACATTTACATTGCATACATGGAGATTCTGAAATAATAAAAGAATGTTTTGCACCAATAGTGACATGGGTACTCTTGGGAAATGTATTTTCTGTTATCTGTGGTGAAGAGCAGCCAGGGGCTGAAGCTGAGAGTTAGCTTAGTAATGTTAGCAATTGTGCATTGATAGAAGGAGGTTGTTCCTTCCAACAAAAAGATGAAATTTAACAGGTGAGACAGAAAAAGATATATTATCAAATATGTGTTAGTTACAATAGCATATTGTTATCCTCATCTTCAGAGCTAATATTCAGCAAAGGTAAGGTAGGGGTTCTCAGAAGCAATCAGTGCTGGGCTAAATGTGACTCTATCAAAACAAGAAGTTCCCTTGGCAGCCTTGATGGTAAACTCAGGGAAGTGCCAAGTGCTGAAGTTCCAGGATATGTAATTCATCCAGTGCAGCACCAGTAGCCTGTGAGAGGGTTGAGAATTGATCCAGATAATTTGGCTTTTGGATCAGTGTCTCGTGGGTGTCATTGGTATTCAAGGTATATTTTTTTAGCACATAAGAATATTAAGAATTCTGAGATGTGAAAATCTAGTCTGTATAAGAGCAGTCTATTGCACTGTTGTGAGTCTAGCTTTCTGTAAAATAGAAATAATTCTACAGGGATATGAGAAAACTTAGATTTATGTGGCACTAATTCCTAAAGATCTGCTGCCTGATTGCACTTGCTGTTGCATTGGGGTGACATTGATTTAATGGACTAGTAAATAAAGGCAAATACAAGTCTCCTTTTTGGAGCCAAAGATGGTGAGGCATGTAGTTTAGAATGACAAACTCTACCTTCAGACTGATGAAAAATCTGCCTCATCATGATTGCCTAGAGGCCAGGATGTTTTATATAACTTCAACTGGCAATTAGATGAGTGTATTTTGAGATGAAAAACCAGTCATTGAATATATATATAAAATTTCTCTCACATTAGTTGTCTAGAGGAAGTCCTCAGACATTTGTTTTAAGTGACCCATACAGTAAAATTTGTGCTTCAGCTTTTCTGAATGTATAAAATAATTTAATTAAACTTCCTGGGTTGGATTGCTTTTTCTTTAAAAGCAAATATGGAAATATGATATCGTGTAAGTGAATCTCATGGCTGGACAAGTTGTAAACTTTGACTCAACAAGATGTAAACAGCCACCGTTGTTTGTTCTATTTATGGAGATAAATGGGTGCCTGGAACTTCATGAAGGGATCTAATACATAGAACTCATACTTCTCTAAGTAGATGTTAGGTGTACTAATAATAAGCAACCACTTGAAAGATGTCTGGAGGGTTTTTCCAATTACTTTGGTGAGCAGTAGGTCTGGCCTATATGGGACTATTCACTCAAGAAGTTTTAGAAAGGAGATTTGCTAACATTATCCCTATTACTGATGGAACAACTGAGGCGGGGAATAACTTTGAGGTTTCACAACTGAATGTTAGCTTAATTTCATAACAAGCAGTGAGGTTCAGTAGCTTTTTTCTTACTTTGCCCTGAAATTTGGCTTCCTGTACAACCTCAATGAAACCTAATCCTGACAGGATAAATCCCTAAAGAGATTGCATATGCTCCTCCTCACAAATCGCGTGAGCAGACCGAGGCCTTTGTAAACATTTCTGAGACACATTGTACATGAACTGAGGACACGGCAGATGAGGAAATTGTCTGTTTTGTTGTACCATCTGCTGATTTAGGAAGCCATGAAGATGACAAACAACCAGAATCTGTTCTCTTTTCACTCATCTGCTGAATAGTGAGTGCTCTGTTAGCATTGCATGAGCTGGAGTGTGGAAATGTTAAAAGTCACAGGCAATGCATGAAAGTAGAAGAATGATATATTGCAGTATTGTGGTCAGACATTCATGAGAAAGTGCCTGATTTTTACCACCTTCATGTCTGATTTTAGCCAAACTGCAGTAACTCAGAAAAATAGACATTAATGACATTAACACCTCTACTTAATCTCATAGTTTCTATTGCTAGACTGGCAGAACATCTGACAAATACAATTTTTCTGATTTTTATCTAAAAGAAATGAAGAGTGTGTATGACCCTACCCATAGATTTTTCAAGTAAAACTAGAGGAAATTAAGAACATTTATCCTGTATTCAATAGAAAGAATAGTGCAACCAATTGTAATTAAACCTTGCTTTCATTGCCATGAACAGTATTTTCTGCTTTGCTTCAGTCAGGTGAATGATTGTATCAATGACGTAAGAATCTGCTGCACTAAGATCACATAGTGCTTTTACTCTCAACTTGGACTTCATGAGTCATTTAAAATGTGTAAGGAATCATGTGGGTGTAGGTTATCCAGTTTTTGTCTTGATGTTCCAATCACACCTTTTCATCCAATGCTGTAACTCCATATATGAAACCTGAATTTCCTTGAAGGTATCTAAATTCAGTGTCTTTTGAAGGAATTAAATGCACAGTAAATGTCTGCCTCTTTGTTGGTTGTCTGTGTATTCTCAGTTACTGTATGTGTACCTTTCTGGCATGTAGTGTTATTAATGTAAAAAGATGCTTTTCCTTACATTTTTGCAGAATTTTCCTTGAATTGAGCATTTTCTCTTATTTTCTGAAGATTTTCTTCTTATTTTGAAGGTTATGCTTCTTATAGCACTGGATATATAAGATCTGTATTCTTGAGTCTAGTTGCCCTTCTTAAGTACTTTTGGATGAATCTGGTTATTTATTATTTACTAATGAGTGTCATGCTTTTACTTCTTCTTCTGGATACATCCTATTTATCTTCTCTTTCTGTTTGAGAGCATTTTTCAGGGCTTAAGTTCTCTTCTGTTCCGTAGCTAACACTGTCTTTAAGTAGGGAGTATTGATATCTTGAAAACTATTTTTGCCTTTAGCTGTCTAATGCTAATGTCTAGTCTCATTCCATGGTGAGCTATAGTAGTCCCAAACATCCTCATATTAACTGAAGAAACACAATTACAATGAAAGCCCAGCTTGTCTGTAGTTTTAGTTTGTTGTGAGGCACTCTGGACCTCTGTCTTCCCAACATTATTTCTGTCAGTGCTGACTCACCCTTTCCTCATATTTTTTCCTTCAAAAAGCCCACATTAAAAAACCCTCTCATTTTCTTTTCATTTTGATGGTGAGCTCTAACCATGCTTAGTCCCTGTATTTGTGCAAACTCTCCTGTTTGCTGAGCATTCAGGTTTTGTGGTCTCTGATACTCCCTTACTGGCTTTTTTTTTTGTATCTGTTTGCTAGTGATTCATTATCTTTTACTCACACTTTGATTAGCTAGACTATTGCTACCTTTTTCATATAGTACATTTTGGCCATAGTAGTAGGGAAAAAGTTCTAAAGCTGAATTTTGAGATTTCACATAAGTGTTGCAGATTCACTTGGCATTCAAGTAATGTACAAACAGATTGGCTTCCTCTTCCAAACATTCTGTTCCTTCATCCCTTGTCCTTCACCATCTTTGCAGTTCGCTGTAGCTAGATGCCTTTAGTGAAGAATGTTTTGTGCTCAGCTTTCAGATGCTTCCTTGCAGAGAAATGCAGTTGGTACAGTCTTTGATCCTTGGTTTTTGTGGTAGTATACCTATAAATACTTTCAAACGTATTTCAATGTAGTATACCTATAAATACTTTCAAAATCAGGTTCAAGCTTTATAAAGAGCACTGAAAGAGCCAGAGACATGGCATAGAGTGGAAATGCTTCTGGAGTTAGATCTGAGAAGACAATGGGAAGAAGCATATTGTAGCAAGGAGATTTTATGCTTTGTCTTCTGAATTTGCTTACAGTGAATTCTGGTAATCCAGTCTGTAGGTGCCTGATACATTGACCATACCAGCCAGATTCTCATATGGGGAGGAATGACAAGATAGAGGAAAAATAATACAATTTTTGAACCATGTGCTACCAAAAGCATATGCATTCATGTCCTCTGAGGAGTCAAAGAGGACCTAGAATTTCCATCCAACTGTGGAAAGAATGGCTGTTTCCCATAACGAAAAGGTGGAGGTCTTCAATGTGTTTCCCTTTGCAAAGAAGCATCACTTTGGTCTTGTCTGGATTCAGTTTGATCCATCTGTTCTTCATTTAAGAGCTAATTTCCTGTAGTTATTCTGATGTTTTATAGTGATGATAGTTGCATCAGAAAATGAGATAAATAGTAGATTGTCAGCAACATACTGTTAGCAATTGAACACGTGCCATATCACTCTCTCTCAGCAGTCTCATGTAGATAGATGTAGATTGTATGGATCCCTGTGGGATCCTGAAGGTGAGGAACTTGGAGAAAGAGGCTTGTATCCACCACCTTTTTTTTTAATTATGCATAGAACACAAGATGCACTAGTGTGTGGCTGTGACTGTGTAATAGAGGATTCAGAAGTCTGAGAATAAGAATGTGGAGATTATAGTTCCATGTTGGTGAAAGTTTTATAAATTCCTCTAGGAAGCTGTCAGAATTTCCATCTGTAGTTTGTATATCACTAGGAATCCTGCTTTCTCTAGTCTTTTGTCTCACAATGCATATGGATATAGTCAAAAATGTTTTCATTTCTTAGTGGAACATCTTTTGCATCTGATATTGAGGCCATTGGATCCTTCCTCCATGTTTTCTTTCTTTTTTAACTTCTGGTACTTATCTTGTGCAGCTGCTGATGGTGTTCTGGTATCTCTCTTGGTTGTTCTGAAGGGTAGCTCCTCTAGGACAGGGTTGAGATGGTATTGAATCATGACTCAGTGATGAAAAAAGTCCGGTATTTCATCTGCAAAGAGAGCACAGCAGTCTTCTTTTTCTAAGGGAAAACTTTGATTCTGGCAGCAAGAACTTCAGGTAGTTTTTTATTATCGTTTTTTGGATGAAGTTACTGTCTAAGCAACTGGCTGCAAATACAAGCTTGTGTTGTTTATTCTAAGGTGTGGTGTTCTGGGAGGGTGAGCCCTCACCATAACAATACCAAGAATGTAGAAAAGTAACACATTCAGAAGGGCAGAAGGGCATACAAGATTTTGGTAAGTCTGGTTTGACTGTTTTGTTGGGGGTTTTTTCGATTTCCACAACCTAAAAACATTGTAGAGAGTAGTCTCTATATTCTTGAATGCTTGGCCCTTACACATATAACAGCAGACAAGCAGTGTTGGAATCACATTGTGGTCTGAATACCAGGGTAGCATTTCTCCCAGTGCTTTAAAACTTTTTCACTGACACAAGACAGCAGCAGATGGTTACAGGGTGGAAAAAAACAGAGATGGGGAGTTAATGGCAGGAGCACAGAGCTGTGGGTTCTCCAGAAAACCAGAGGTAGAACGGTTGGTAGGCTCAAAACCAAAATACAACTCCCTCATGCCCCTAAGGCTCTGAAAATGTACCTACCTAGTTTTGATTAATTTTAGTTTCTGGTGGTAATATTTTCTGCATCTGACACTGAGAACACAGGACCCTTCCTCTTCTTATAATTAGTCAGGGGGAGTGTGTATATCAGGATGAGACTAATAGTTTTTTCAGTACTATTAATAGAATATCATTGTAGCAGATATTAAGACTGTTTGACATCTTTTGTGTTTCATATAACATGGAGATAATATCCTAGGAATCAGTCACAGAGACAGATGCTTTGCATGTCAAGTCAAGGTGTCTGGATGACAATTTTGAGGGTAACCATGGGAAATATTAATGCTTTCAAAATATGTGGATGAACCATACCTTCCAAAGAGACCAAAGCAAATCCCCATACTCAGATGCTTTCACTGCAGACAGGGTATTTGAAATACAGGTATTCTTGCAGAGACCTATCTCTAATAAAGCCAAAATTTGAAGAAATTACCTCAAGAACTACCTCACTAGAACTACCTCAAGAACTTACCTTAAGAACTAATTTTGCATTACAAAGCACTATTTATACTTGACAAATCTCTGTCTGCTGTGGACTAGAAACAGCATAGTCAGTGCAGTTCTAATGTTAGGGATTTACTTTCATGTGTTCTATACACACAGACATATATACATTGTCTGCATTGCCAAAAACCCGAAACTTCTTCTTTTATCAGAAGAAAAAAAATAATTGTAGGACTGTGATGAATTAATCTGTTGGTTATGCAGGTTTATCTGTGGCTGCTCAATGGTTCATCTTATTTCACTTTTTTCAGTGACTTAGCAAGTTTATTCTTCTACCCCTGACTTTCATCTGAAATCATTTCAGTGTACTAAGCTGTAATATGCTCAGGCTGTGATGCAGTTTCTTTCTAAAAAAGTTAGACTCTTATGGCTTGCACATCAATATTTATGTGATTATAGACCAAGATATTGTTGCTAAAGCTAGGTAAACAATTTATTTTAACTGTAATTCATTAAGTGTTAATCTTTAGGTTTAGCTGGAGTATGGGATAATGTGTGAATGAATATGTTGCCTGCTTGACTGCTTAAGAGTAACATTATTCTTCCCTTATTTCTTTACTGATAATACAAAGGAAAAAAAAACAAACTCTTCCTCTTTTCGTCCAGGTAGGTCAGGAAGAAGCTCTTGCTTTGCTCTCTTTTAATAAATCATTGTCAGAATAGGTTCCGTATGACTACATGAAAGCTGGAGAGCTCATTTGTTACTCCCCCGGGTATCAGCAGACATGCAGATGTGTGCAGAGGAGTCCAGTCCAATGCATATGCCCTCATTATGCTTAGTAAGACATTGTGAACAATGCCAGTTTTCCTTACTTTTATGTATTCATTAGTTTGAAGAAACTAATGCCAAACTTCAAAAACTGACATTATATATAGCTCCCCACAGAAAATCTCTATTATTTTGTGGGTGAGGGACAGGCAATTTAAATCACAAGATTTATATTTATTTAGCTGTTTTCTCTGACTGGCAAACTGGTACAAGAAACTAAAAATGGATGAATAAACACTCATAAGACCCATAGAAGAAAAAAAAACAAAACAAAAATTTACACAATTGCCTGAAACTTCTTAAGCAATGAAAAATACAACCTTAGAGATCAAGTGTTTTCCATTAAAAAATATTTTGTTCAGTTTATTTAGTCATCTGTCTAGGCTGTTATGTGCACCCCACATACACACATGTAACACAAACACACACATAATACACACATGGAAAGTTTGTAGTCGTACGGTTAAAAGAGTTTTGAGGAAAATGTATCCTATTTACTGCTTAGCTATGTGACCAATGTAGAACTGTAATACAAATCTCAGAAATATCCATCCCATTGCTTTTTATTACTGAAGAAAGCAGATCAGGATGATAACAGCTGGATGCAAAAAGCAATCATATTTTCAGTACAAAAATAGAGCTATTTCTTAGTAAGCTATACTCCATAAATGTATTAGGGGGATATACTGGCGTGCCCTGGATGGTTTTTATTCTTTTTTCTTAAAAATATCTTTTGTTTCCACCCCCCACTAAGAAGAAAGGAATGTTTCCCATTAAGACATGAAGTGAGTTTGTTTTTCACTTTTGCCTTTCATATAGGGACACTGAATATAAAGGACTACAGCTCTCCCTGGATCAGGTCACTGCTACCAAGCCGGCGTTCTCATACGCAAATTCAGCTCCGACCATTACGGATAATAGAAAGGGAAGCAAATCTCGCCTCTCGAGCACAAAGTCAAAATCAAGGACATCACCATACCCACAGGTAGCTGTCTTTGAAAAACTAAGTTAAATATTTTTTAATATCTTGATTTTGGCTGCTACTTTACCCAAATAACTAGAATGGGCCAAAGAACACGTTACTCGAAGGGAATAAAGGACAGCAAGTTATACGAGCTTGAGACAGGAATATGTTTCTTTAAACTGCTTCTAAAAAGCTGGAAACATTTATGTTTCAGTGTGCATAATAAATCAACAACAATAGCAGCACAGGGCTCAGAGTTAATGAGAAGCGGACAGAAGGACAAGTGAAAGTGTTGGTTTTGAAATACTTGGTTTGAGAAGACTGTGAGTTTTGCCATTTGAGAAATCTTGCTTTTTCTTACTTAGTCTTTACTAATTCCAAGAAATCTAGAAAGCTGCCAGATATTAGATAGCAGTTAATTGTAGTCAAGAAGAATGAGTTTTGATGAGGGAAAGCAGTCAGCCAACTGAACTGGAACAAGAAAATGTGTACTTTTCTGTGTGCAAAGCTTTGAAAGGAAGAAAGAAGTAGGAGGTGGTCATTGGCATCAGTAGATTTTAATTTCCCAGATTTTATTTTCAAGTCTAAGTTGTAAGGAACATGTCCCAGCTTGGAGAATGGACCAGACTCAATTGGGTCTTTGAACTGAAATTTCCCCGATACGTTTATGCAACTGATTTCTGCAGGCAATGTCACAGCACTTTTATCCTTACACTATCAAACTTTTAGCTCAAAAAACATGTTTGCTTAAATAATTCTGATCTTTACTAATGATACAAGTCCTACTGCTCTTATGCCTCTACATAAGAGGATATAAATGGATATAAACAAACTGGATATAAATGTATGCATTCAAGATGTAAGATTGAAGAGCTATGTATTTTTAAAGAGCCCAATATTTAGTAGAATATTTAAAGAACCTCAATATTTCACTGATAATGACCTTAATAACTACAGTTTCTTTGCAGGTGCAATGTTTTCTGAATGGACCTCTAAGAGAGGTCCAATGTGATCCCAAATATCTACATCACTTCCTTGTTTTCTTTCTTTTTCCTCTCAAAAGTACCAAGGATAAGAATTTCAGTTAAATGACATCTGCTTTTGGCACAGGAAATATTTAACTGAGCACCTAAATATGAATTCCTAATTTTAAGAATCTAACATTTGTCAGAGGTTATTATAGCTCACTTGTTCATGCTTGTCTCTGTGTGTTGTTAAAAAAAGCCTTTTTCCTGAATGCACTACATCATTGTAAGAATTGTAATCAGTTTAAAAGAACTGGGGAAGATACATACAAATAATTCTAAAGTCAATTTTTATGACTATCTTTGATATATTGTAATTACATTTCATCTTTCCTTATGCAGTCCCTTCCAAAGTATTCATTTGCTAGCAGGACAATCCCAGCTGAAGGCTTGTTATCCTTCCACATCTATCTGATTTCTAAAAGTATGACCTCCTTATTCTTTTTGTCACTAGAGAAAAATACTGACTGAATAGTGCAGCATTGTGGTTTATCAGGGATTGTTGTATGGAAGTCCAGGGTGCTTAGTCTCCACTTTCATTTTGCATCCTCATTACCAGCTGCCTGATATTAAAGTCACATATTTCATCATTCAAAAAGAAGCAGCCATGTTAGTTGCCAGTATCTTGAAAAATGGTCATGCCATTCATTGCAGCCCATCACCACAAGTAATGCTGGCAGCTTGGCTTTGCCTCTCTGTCATCCTTCTCCACCACTGAATAAACTGTTGAAAGACTAAGAGAAGCTGCTGTGAAGAACATGCAGCAGGTGGTACAGCCTGTGTCCCTCAGTCTCCTGCCCATGTAATTTGCCAGGCAGTAGAGGAGAATTAGAGTGTGACTTAAAAGTCACAGCCGAAGAGCGAGGTCATGGGTTTTGGCTTACACAGGAGCCTGAGTTGTGGTGAGGAAAGGAAGCAGGAAGTTTATTAGTAAAATAATAGCAGTGGGCAAAGTACTTCTTAAAGTCAAGGACACCTACAGGATTTTAAATCTACATAATTTCTTTCCATTTTTTTTCCTTTCATTTTCTCTTGCTCCCTTACCATTTACTTTGCTTCTCTCTTGAAGAGAAAAAGAAATCATATGCTTTATTGGGTGCTGACTGAGAATCCTTCACCTTGCCAGCTGTGTGTCCCTAGGATAGGTACATGAGATGTGAACAGTATGAAAATTATACTAATTGATTTCAGCCGAATCTTTACTACTAGGGCAAAAAGTCGGGTGTTTCAGTCATCTAAGACAGTGTTGATGTTTTTCCCTCAATTCTTATGCAAAAGCAAACCTAGCATAATGTGGGTCTTGCAGACTCTTGAGTGGAACCGAGTTCATTGAACTGGAGGCATTGGTCAGCATCTGATTAACACGGTGTGCTGTTTGTACACTGGGCTAGTGGGTTCTGTGAAACCAGCCTCAGGCAGGGGAGAGGCAAGCAGAGAGGAGAGCAACCCAAAATTCATGGCCCAGCTGCAGAATTTTCTCAGAGAGTCTGAAGAGTGCTTTTCTAGTCCTGTCCCACAGGAGAGGTGCAGAGCTGAAAGAGATGGTGGAAAAAAAAGCCTAACAGGCAGATGAAGATTTGATGCATATTTGCAGAAAAAGGAAATAATGAGTTGGTGAAAAGATGCCTGTAGTCTTTCCCCACAACATCGTCATCATCATTATCATCATTGTGAAGGCCTCCCAAAATCTAGCCCTGCACCTTTGTGCTCCCAAAAACTAGCCCATGACCTCATTAATTCCATACACAGGCGATAGCAGCAAGACTGGAAGAACATTTTAATTATGATCATCTGAACTGCTTTGGAGTTTAATGTCCCATTAATGATGATTGTATAAAAAAATGTTTAACTTGCTTGTTGTCTGCCTGCTCTGGAAATGTTTCATGGTGAGACCTGGATAAATGTTTATTGCTTCATATCTCATCTTAGTTCTTGGATAAAGATTTTATATATATATAAAATGAAAACACACATACAAGTGAGGATGTATCCAAGAGCTGTTGGATGGAGGTATAGGTATATATTAATAGGTAGGTACATAGGTGTACATGTTAATGCATCAGATTTCAGAGATATATTAATTTTATGTCTCCTTTAGATGGATAATTTGGATTAATTCTGCAATCCATCACTATTTGAGCATATCACCAAATGGAGTAAAGATAACAGAATCAGGCAGAATTCTAGCCGGCCTGGCTTTTGCTTTGTTTTCATTTCTTCCTGTAGGCTAAAGCTTTGGCAACTTTTAGTGTGTTCAAAAGCAAAGCAAACCCCTATTTTTATAGTAAACATAACTCCTGGTCTGGTGAAGAGTCACCAGCAGTGGGGGTTATTTTAATGGACATGCTGTATTACTTTAATCTAAGCCTTTCACCATCTGTTGTGCCTATAATAGTGAATGCGAAAAGAGCATATTTTTCATTTCAGGATTACATTAGTAAAATGTAAGATAAAAGTGATTTAAATCATGCATATGTTCTTAGTACAATGCAGCCTGCATCTGTGATGTTTTTTTCCACATGGTTCAGACACAAATCAAGAGAAAAGCTGTTAATGCTGATGTAGTGAAAGTTTTTCATGGAAAAGAGGGCTCTGTGAGGGTTTCACCATATATTTAATGTTTATAATGATAAAAGCCTGAGTAGGATGCCAGAAAATTATATATCTATAATATCTGTTGCTTGAACATCTGGGGTGGCGTGTAGAGCAGGCTGATGTTGCTGTGTATGACAGGACAAGTCCTCAGGCCAGCAGGACACCTGTAGGAATAGAAGGGCAGGCAAAATAAAATCACACGAGAAATATTAAATTGTCTACTGGCCTAATACACTTCCATGGACTCTCATAAAGTAAGATTCCTTAGACATGGAATTTCTATCTTCCTATTTCCTTATCTCTTTAGCCCTCCTGAAGTTTTTCCTCCAATGAAAATGCATCACTGATGGCCTGCAGACCTTTTCTTTGTCAGTGCTAATCCTGCTGGTGTGCTCTCACTTTGATTGTACGCTGGATTACCACTCTGCAATACATTTCTAATTTTCAGAGGTGACAATTCAGGTTCCAGGGACCAGCTGGAGGACCATTTAATTTATGTTTTGTTATTTTTTTATGCCTGATGACAATTCAGAAATCACCTGAAGGGAATTCAGATGTTGCCAGTTTGAAGTTCTTTATCACTACCTACTGATTAAATTTTGTCAAAAACCCAAAAGTAATAAATTAGTTTTGCCTTCTGACTCCTGATAGTAGTCAGAGAGCAGAAATTAGCAGAAAATAAAGTGTTTCTGCTGAGACATGACTGAGATTGAAAAAAAACCCAACTGATTTTAATTTACCATAATTTTCATTAAATCGTATTCAATTTTTTATGGATCTTTCATCACTTGACATATGGGAGCCTAATTCTGACTTGAGAGATAGTGTTTCCACTCCCATTTCAGTAAAGCAATATCTCTGATCACCCTTTAGTTCTCCCCCATCAACATGTCACACATGCCCATATTTGAAGTCTCCACCTGTCAACATCAGATTCCCAGAAGAGGCAGTGGTTGGACTGCAGCAGTGGAGGCAGCCTGAGGATGCCAAAGAGAGATGTGGCTGGCTTTGAAGGAAATTGGACATATTTTTGCCCTGTGTCTGCTTATGTTGCACCTTGGGAGCAAATACTCCTATCAAACCTTGGCAGAAAATGTGGACCTCAAGCAATTGACTGTGTTAATTTAATTCTGTCCATTGCCTATCACCTGCCATGGGTCAGATCTCAAATAATCTTCGTTCACATCAAGTAGGAAGAGGATGAGTCAAGTATTGGTCTTGATATATGGTTATATGACATCACACAGTGCATTTCTGAGATACTAGATATGAAACCTATGAGATAATTTCCCTTTCTTTAAGAAAAGTGCACAAAGGCCTTTTGTGATTAGGTTCAAGATAAAAGCAGAAATTGCACAACTTTTCAGTTAAATGAAGATATTCTCTTCAAGAGAAGCTATGTTGGACACTGAAGTGTCCTTAGAAAAAGAGAACTAATAGAAGAATATCTAGTAGAGATAGGGCAGGAAATTAGGAGTTTTCCATTTGAAAGATTCTCTGGCATTTATTATCATCATAAATATTCCAAAAAAGAATTTTCATTATAATATTATTGGAAATTAATTTTCCTTGTCCTTCTCATGAAAGAAATGCATACTAGGAGTTTTATTTTTAATAAGAAAATAAATGAACTCTTGACTTTTCTCTATTTGCATTTAGGCTTATGCTGTATAATATTTCTGCTTAACTTTTAAAATTAAAAAAATCTGGTTTATACAAGTCAAATTCAAACAGAGCATTAAAAACAGTTCTGAAATTAAAAGCAGATTAAAATGTATTTTCCTCTTTTTTTGATTTTTTGTTCCTAAATAAAATTTAGTAACTATTAATCTTGTTAATAATTTCTAATTTTTTTAATTGGAAACTTAATTTTATCACATTTTTTGTAAACAAGCTTACAGTAACTTTTGTTTTGTAAAAAAGCTTACAATACGTTTTTGTAAAAAAGCTTACAATAATTCAGCTGTTATTTGTGAAGGTGTCTTTGTGATTAAGCAGTTTGTAAATGTTAGGTCTGAAAGGATAATGGAAGAGACAGATGCTCCATTTGATGAAAATAACATTGTGGTGACAGAACAAAGTTCCTAGTTAGTGTATGTTGAGTTACTGGCATTTAAAAGAGGTCTTTTGTGGCTCTGTAACTATCTAACCTTCATGAAAATTCATGTTTTTCCTTTCATCTCTAAACCTTTGTGATGAGTATGGTGGCACTAACTTTCTGACCTCCTCCATGTCTACTGGTAGGCTTGTTGCCTATGGGTATTCTTCTGACAACTAATAACAAAATATAATTGACTTCTTCAAAGCCATGGCTCTTTCTTTGTTTCCTTTAAATAATCTATCATGTTCACAACCTAAACAGTATTCACAAATATAAACTGGAATACTGAGGCAATGCCCAATTAAATGCCAAAAAACTCCACTGATGTTGCACACATGGTTTAGGTTTCTCTAAGTCAAACATCTGGTAAGTACTTTCGATTGGTAAGTGCATAAAACCTTGATCCTGGCTGATAATGAGGAGTTTCATAGCAACTTAATCTAATGAAAAGGAAGGTAACCTTATGTTAGGCCTATTAAAAGAAAAGGCAGAGTGGGCATATGGAAGGTGAGTGATGGAATGGGAGAATTCCAAGGTTTCATGTTGTAATACATTGATTTGTGACATGAGTGTGCAGTGCTGAAGAGGTGAGCATGTACAGCTTTGGTCTCATCCCAGCCCATAATCATGGGTGAAATTGATTTAAAAATGTTCCGTGAAGTTTGACAGTTCCAATAAATAAAGAGATTTAAAAATGAGATAGCTAAATCCTAGGGGGTTTAATAAGCATTCTTTTCCTTTCCCAAAAGGTATCTAAAAGTTGGAAGCATATGAATATGAATATCTAGAAATCTGTGACATTTAACTTAACCCTTACTTCTCTCTAAACAAATTCTCATGTTCCTGTCCTGACTAATTTTCCAGCCTACTGGTTGCTTTTTTGTGTTGGGAGGGCCCTGCTTTAGTGAGGGTGAACAGTGCTCACTCTGCCTGCCTTGGTTAGCACTTACCTTTACTGGCAAATAGTTTCTGGATTTCCCTTGTTCCCATACTGCAATAGAGCTGGGATTTTTAGCTTCCTACCTATCTGCCATCATTTTAGAGCTTTCAAAATTGTTGGTGGTGCCAACTTTTCCTTCCTAATAAGAGGAAATAAGTTCAAAGATACAACTCCAAGTAAGAAAAAAAATATCAACAAACAAAATATGAGAAAAAGAGAGTGAACCCTTAGAAAAAATCCTTCAAATACATTCGGTTTCAATTTGACATGTGAGAATGCTCCAGGAGCAGTGTTATTTCAGTCCCTTTTGGAAGTGTTTTGCTGAAGTGCATTGGAGCACCTTGGCTGAGCATAAGCACAGCTTTCAAAGCAACAAGAAAAACCTGGACATACTAAAAATATATTGAGTTGCAACATTGATGTTTCTGAGCCTAATATTACACATCATAAAGGAGATGGCTGTTAAGGGCCGACATGGGATGTTTTAGATTTTCATGAGGTCTGTCCTGTCATCTGCGAGCTCATTACAGAGTGTTGTACAGGAAAGGACCAGGAGCCCAATCAGAAGGTGCAGACACGCTCACAAAAAACACACTGTCACATACACACTCTGCCTTCCCAGTGCAGTTACGTGCAGATTTCACCCAGGTGTGGTAATTCCCATGCTGCTTCTCCTGTTTTGCAGTATTCCGGATTTCACACGGAGAGATCCGAGTCTGACCACGAGAGTCAGTGGGGTGGGAGCCCCCTGAGCGACACGGCTTCTCCGCAGCTCCTGGAGCCCGCGGCCAGAGCGAGCTCCCAGCACCACGACGTCTCCTGTGCCTACAGGCAATACTCAGACCGCAGCGCGCTCTGCTACGGTTTTGCGCTGGACCACTCCAGGCTGGCTGATGACAGGCATTTCCACACCCAGGCCTGTGAGGGAGGCAGATGCGAAGCTGGCCGGTATTTCCTTGGCACGCCGCAGCCGGGAAGGGAGAGCTGGTGGGGCTCTCGCTCAGCCTTGCCTCTGACTAAGTCGTCCCCTGAGAGCAGAGAAGCGTATGAGAACAGTATGCCCCACATAACGTCAGTGCACAGGATTCATGGTAAGACATAACAAGGATTTGCAGAAGCGACACCATCTCAGCTAAAGCAGTACGACAGAGGAACACAGCTGTTTATGTGAGAGATGGAAAATGAGATGCTTTCAGTGTGTGTTCTTGTCTCAGAGATCACATCTGTGGAGATGATAGTTAAAATTCAAGCTGAGCAGAATTTTATAGTCTGGTTTATATGAAGAAAAATATAATTTTTCTGTATTTTCATTGTGCAATTAAGGTGGGAAAATGTTACTGAGGAGATTTTAAGTGTGATCTTAAAAATATAAACAAAATAATCCACTTGATAGAAAAGTGGTTTTTATTAGGCTTAGGATCAAGACAATTGAGACGGAATATATTTAGCAAAAAATTATAGGTAAATCCAAGATAGATATTAAAAAATCTTGAAGGCTGTTGGAAAAATTGTTCTCTGCGACTTTTTTCCCTACTGGTTATTACTAGATTCTGTAGGATTTGATGTTTATTTCAAGTTGGCTATTGAAATTGACAGTTGATTTTGGTGTCAGACATTTAGCCTCAGTGATAATTTTTTAGCCAATTTAAATCTCTCCAGCCTTTCAGCACGAAGCTTGAAATTTTATTTATTTCTGATTGGTTGCAACTCAATGCATTAGCACATTTTCAGATGCTGAAGCCAATAAAAAAGCCACAGTGAAAGCCTTGTATTGGGTTTGGAAAAGTTCAAAGGTCTTTGGTTTTAAAATTTTAGGCTTAGTCTTGGAAGACAGTAAAGGCCCTAAAGTCAGAACTCAAGGTTTTAAGGATGCATGCAACATTAAAAAAAAAAAAAGTTTTTCCACAAAAGAGCTGAACACCTTCTCTGATATGTATATGGGCCTTATTTTTTAAAGAGAGGTAAGAATGTCATGTTTTCCCATTTCAAAAGCAAATATTTATGCATGAGGATATGATATCACATTTTTACAGTGTCTCTGTCTAACAGCTATGGGTCCTTGAGCTTTTGAAGAAGAGTTCCCTCACCACTTGTGGTTATTTATTGTTGTGTATCCTGCATCAAGTCTCAACATAACCACAAGCTATTTCTCAATGTTGTCTCTGTTTTAGCTCCTGGAAGGGCTGGAATGTTGTACATTTGTAATTCCCTGAGATTTTTATTTTTACTATGGCCCAAATTCACTCAGACCTTGTTGATGCAAACAGGTACTAAGGGGCCAGGGGCCTGAACACTGGCATTGATGGCACTTTGAAATGCCCTAGGATACCCTGCCTGGCCTCTAGCTACTCCAAAAGAGTTGCTTTTGAGTTGCTTCCATACCTGCAGGCTTGGTATGCAGGTGCTTGGCTACTCAAGAGTATATCAGGTGGCACCAGAAACCTGTGTTGAGGTGCTTAGATCTCTTTGCATATTTTCAGCTGTGTTGCTTGTTTCAAGTGGAGACACTGGAAACTAGAGTTTCTCACTGGAAAGCAAGGGGTCTTTTTTGCTGTTACGACCCACCTCTGACTCGATTTTCTCATGTGAAATTAGGTTCAGATTACATATTCTTCAAGATCACTTAAACCTCAGTGCTTGTCTCCTTTCTCTCTTTCCTAGGAAGAGGACACTGGGATGAGGACAGTGTTGTTAGCTCACCCGATCCCGGCTCTGCCAGCGAGTCAGGCGACCGATACCGTACCGAGCAGTATCAGAACAGTCCGCATGAGCCCAGCAAAATTGAAACTCTCATTAGAGCCACCCAGCAAATGATTAAAGAAGAAGAAAACAGGCTACAGCTGCGGAAAACCACTCCTGACCCACTGGTCTCCATTAATGGCACAGGGAAGAAGCACGCTATCTGTTTTGCAAGCTACCCTCAGCAGCAGCTGGCGGCGGACGTCTGCCGCGTGCCAACAGTTGCCAACACTCCTCCCTGTGAACACATCCAGCAGCGGGATGGAAAGATCATGAGCCCACATGAAAATGACTACGACAACAGCCCCACAACACTGTCTAGGATAAGCAGCCCCAGTTCTGATCGAATATCAAAATCTAGTTTGGTACTTGCTAAAGACTACCTGCATTCAGACATGTCCCCTCACCAAACCCAAGGAGACCACCCAGCAGCCTCTCCAAATTATTACAGCTCCCACAGGCAGTACTTTGATAAGCATGCTTACACACTAACTGGATATGCCCTGGAGCATCTGTATGACACTGAAACAATTAGAAACTATTCACTAGGCTGTAATGGATCCCATTTTGATGTGACTTCTCACTTAAGGATGCAGCAAGATCCAGCACAAGGACACAAGGGAACATCTGTTATAATAACCAATGGAAGCTGACACTTTTTTTCTAAAAACTTTCGTGCTTTAAAAAATAACCTTTGAGATCTAATTGGAAGATATTCTATGTTTTCATGCCCTTGTCCTTACCAGCATTTCCCATACCACAGTGCACTAGAAAGAAGAACCTAAGGTTTGGGGGGATAAGTTAGTTAAAACACATTACTTAAGGAAAAAAAACAAATGCACTGGCATGCAGGGTTAGAGTAAATGGAGCTAAATGCAAAGCTTGTGCCATGCATGCTAAGAAAGATAGAAGAGGTTCAGGCAGGGAGTACCTGTGGCAGAGCTGTTTATCCACATTGTGTAAGAGGTGTTGTTTGGAAACACTGCCAAGGGCAGATCTTCTGAACTGCATAGGTACCAGGCAACAGAACTGCTATGCACTCTTTTTACGTAGGAAGCTGGGATGTGTTCCTTCAAAATACAAAACAAAATGTGTACTTCTGGTGATTTGTTTACTCCCCAAAGACCAAGTGTGTTATGCTGCTGTATGGTATAAAACACCCGTGGCTGACCAATATAAGATCAAAAAAGGGAGAAAGAAGAGAGAACTCCTCGAATTGTTGTGTCCTTGTATACTCAGAAACATAGCTATTTACATATGCTTGATTTGAAAAGAGTCCTTATGATTAGTATGGTCAAATGTTTACCTCTACTGTATTAAAAAGAAAGGGGTATTCTCACTGTAGTTTTGAGAAACACAAAGGGCTTGCTTGTCTTGCTGTAGAGATGGGAGATGGTTTTCATGTTTTTGAAAGGTTGCCCATGGTGGCTAGTGGAGTGAAATGGAAGAAAATTACCTGGAGAAACAGGGAGAATAGATTGGAATTAGGAGTGGTCCAAGGTAAACACTTAACCCTGTAGCTAAGTATGACATTTAGTAATAATTATAAAATAAGGAAAAGTGGCTGAATAATTAAGAATTAATTTAAAACACAGAAGGAACTAAATAGAATCATAGAAATATTGCTGTAAAATACAAATGCAGTTGCATAAATGTAAAAATACATGAGTCAAGAATAGGTAAAAACTCTTTGGCAGTTTGTCTAACTTCTGATAAAGTTTTAGTGTAAATTAAGAGTATAGAGTATCATAACTACTCTGTCTGAAACACAGTGAAGTAATAGGCATGACCTTGATAAAGAACTATAAATTCTCTTCTTGATTGCAGCAGATAATTTAATGAATATCAGAAAATATTTTGGATATTAAAATCAGCCATACGTACATAAAAAAGTAGAGGGAAATCAGTGTTCCAAGGAATTAAATTGCATTAAGAATGCTGGTATTGTCAAGGCCTGTCCTGAAGTTATACAAGACATCAAAAGAGGCAGAGGAACTTTTTTAAAATTTTTAATAACCTCATGAACAAAGAGCCTGATTAATTGGAAAAGAATAAATGCAAACATATGCTAAAAATGTAAAATAGGGCATTTGTAATCACAATTGCTAGACCCGTCCTTTTTTGTATGGCATTTATATGGTCCCAAAGTTGACTGCAACAGGAGGGACCACTGCTCCCTCTTATGCCAATGTGGAGGAAAGGGGACCTGAGGTGGTTACTAAAATGAGATTAGCTCTAAGACTAGCTTGATTTGTAACATTCAGAAGCTCAACATATGGGACTGAGTCATCAATGGGACTAAATATAAACCAGCATGCTATGGGTGGGTTAAAAATACTGTTTCCAAATAAAACTAATCAGAAGCAAAAGCTAAATAATAGCATTATAAACCACGTAAGTAGAGACGTACTTTAAAGCAGAGGAAATTACCTCTCTGAACTTGGAATACTGTGTACAGTCCTGATCACTCCAAAGCAGATTGTGAATCTTGAATTGAGTAGTACCTTACTCCATAAGCAACCTTTGTTGACTGCAGTGTGATCGCTCCTGGTGAAATGCACGTTGGACACAAGGGAGAACAACACAGTCTGGTCTTTATTATCTAAACCTCGTAACAAAAAAGGTGGAGCAGAGCTCAGCAAAAGATAAAGAGACTGAAAGATCTAATAAAAGCTTTAAATAAACTGGGTCTGTCATCTTTGTAAGGGAAAGGAGTAAGGGGTAATGTCACTGATGTGCACCAAACTCAGCACAGAGGAGAGATAAATAATGGTCTAAAACTACTTGAACTAGTGGCAGAAATGAGGGACAGGGCACTGAATGATGGCAAAGGCAAAATGAGAACAAAATTATTTGGCAAGAAGTTTATTTGACTCATTGCCAAATGGATAATGAAGGTCAAAAAGAGAAGGAGATAGAGATTTGTTTGTTTGTTTTAAGATAAAAACTAGGCAAATAATTGAGGGGAAGAAAAACGTTGACAACTGTTAACTCAGAGGAAGAAATGGACCAAAATGGACTTCTTTCAGCCCAACAATTGTATATATTCCTAAAGCATAGGAATAAGAAAGTATTTTTGATAAATTTAGTTCTGGATACATATTTATTTCACTTGTTCCTATGAATGATATGAATAAACTTGTACTTGGAGTCTCATTTTACAGTATTAAAATACAATTTGCAAAGCCAATTAGAATAGAGGTACATGGTATCACACTATCCCTACAAGTACATATAAAACTACACCTAAGTGTCAATATTACTTTGTATTTCAAAAGAGTCTCCTAAACTGTTTGAATGAATGGGGTTTTCTCAGCACTCAATTTTTTTGGGATCACCAAGCACTCTTGCTATCAAGCTTTTAGTTAGAAGGCAATGGAGTTCTGCAGACCAGCTGCAGTTCCCTGGCTGTGGTCTAATGGCCACAAGTAGCCAGGAAACCACACTTTGGTGGCTGCTGCATTTGCATTCTGACAGGCACCTTTGAAAAATAGAAGACTTATAAGACCAACAGGCACAGCATAAGATGCTACAGGACTTCACCTAGGAAAAGAGGCCTGTGTGCTATGCAATAAAAGTCTCCCATCCTTATTTACAGTGATCCCAAGACTGTAGTTATTTATTCATATTTTCAATAGCTCTAGTCCACTACAAAGGCAAAAAATGCACTCTAATGAATAGAATAAATCAGTAGAGATATCTCTACATGCAGCCATGTTGTGCTACAAGCAAAGGCTGAAGCTCTGTCTCCTCATGGGATTCCAGCAACTGGCAGTCCTTAGCACTTCAATACAGTATGCTGGAGATGGATGTCTTTTGTCAGCTTGTTTGCTAACCTGCTTCTTTAGATAGCCAGAAATTTCTTCTTGATTGACAGAAAGCACTGAGTTTTGCAAACATAGACTCTGCATGCTTCATGCTACATGAAAGCAAGTCTGCAATCTTAATTATAGCATATAATATCACTGCAGCTCATATTACATGTGCTTTTCAATATGGTATAAAGCTTATTTTTTCCATTACATATTTATGTAATTCAAATTTTTATTTAGTATCCTTCAAGGATATCATCTCTTTTTTTTATCTTTCTCCCTTTTCCAAATCAGATGGGAAGAAATATCTTGCAAAATTGAAAAATGCACGGCATTTGAAGCAAATAAGTTTCAAATGTATCACATTAGCTAAAGGTTATAATTTTAAATAAGGTATATATGTTGTGTTTTGGAATAGAAACAATATAAATTGCTGTATTGCATCATTTCTCTAATATTATACTGGTTTGCTATTAACACGAAATTAATATTTTGCAACTACTGCAAATACAGAGTAACCACAGCTCTTTCAAACAATTTCTTATTGATGTCAGTGGATGGTACATTATTGTTTTTGTGCATTACAATCTTAGTACATCTCTTTTGTTTAATGAAATAAAAAAAACCCCTACTCTTTACATGAAATCTCACCCCATGGGCATAGAGTTTGTGATTCTGGACAAATTTGCAAAGCAAGTCTTAAATTGAAAGAAGAACCTTACTCAGCAATTTGTCCCATTTATTCAAATGGGAATATTTGTGGAGTAAGGTACTACTTAGCATGTGCAAGGGGAGTAAAGCTGACTTCTGATAATAGGTTTGAGGGTTGTTTTGTAATTCTGTTTTCTTTAAATCTCAAGATATGAGTATGGAACTATGGAAGATAGTAACTTTCATGGTTGTGTTTCTATAAAAGAGGTTATTTATGTTCTGAAAAAATGAGTGCATCTCTCCTAGCTGAAGAGCCCCAAAAGTATTTCTTAAGCTTTTAAAATGGCTTTTGTTGATCTGTCTGCAATTTTGCCGTGGGTTACACAGTGAAATTCTGCTCTTTTAAAGTCCTTTAATCACTGTTATCTGAATCTCATTTTTGTCTTTACACATGCAGCATTTATTCATTAATGTCCCTAAGTATGTTAACCACCATATGTTCATTTATGTGAGCATGCTGAGTGAGTTGGAAAAAATAAAAGGTGGCATATTATTTCTGGGAAAGGCACAGCCACCCTGGAAAATCAGCCTGGATGTTCCAAAGGTCAGAAAACCTTTCAGTCACAGAACAAAGCTGTGGCATACGCGTTGGTTCAGACCTTCTGCCTACAAACCTGTGTGTAATGGGGATTACAGCACACAGTTCCAGGATTAGACCTGGCCATGTCTATTTTAAGGTGGCTGTAGTTAATATCTGGCAGCAAATGGATTCAGGCCCTGCTCTTTCCTTGAGTTGCAAGTTTACTTAAAGCACCTAAGAGCCTTAAGGCAATACAGGCTTTGTTATTAGGAACAATGGTGGATGAACATGCTTTCCTGTAGGTATACTGGCTTAACACCAGATAGTTCCACAGTGTGGAGCATAAACTGTTTTATTTGAAGTTAGTATTGATGGTTAAATATTTCAGCTGTGTGCACTGAGAAGCAAACCCCCCCCCCCCAAACCAACAACAACAAAAAAGCAGATAAAAAACCCCCCAGATTTCTGTAACCCTTCAGTTTGGTGTTTTGAAATTCTTCTAGAGGTATAGCTGAGGATTTAGCTGTTATTTTGAAGAGCAGAAAAATGAAATAGTCCTCTGTTCAAAACAGTGAGAGAACTAGTGTGATTCAATTTTACATTTTTTTATGGCATTTATTAATTAAAAAAACCAAAATGCTGTGAGGTTAAACTTCACTGTGGCATTTAGCTTATGTATACAAGAGTTCTGTAGATAAATCTGGCTCTAAGTTTTTAGGAATATATCCCTTTTTGAAAAGAGTTAATTTATGACTCCACCTATAAAGCTGTATTTGAAAGGAAAAATCACATATAGGATGAAAAAAGATTTTTTTTTTCCTGGTTGCATTCCCTATTTAACTCCCCTCTCACACAAATTTCTCAATCTTTCCTATTGTTCTAGGATTCCAAATGTCAGTTTAAATATTTTTATTTATTACAATTTGGACTGCATTTACTAATTTCCTTTTCAGCTACAGATACATTGGGAAGTTTCACAGTGCAAGAAACAATCTTTTTCACACAATACAAAATGTTGGCACCTTTACATTCTAAGGAAATAAAGTCTATGAGAAAAAGTATGCTTAGGGCACTGCAACTTTTTCCCAGGGTAAATATTTCAATGCATAAAATATACTAATCTAATAAAAAGAAAGCACTTGAGACATGATGAAGAATTTAATGTTTGCTTTAAACCAATGGTTACATTTAAGGACAAAAAGACACAGATTGCCAGTGTTTCAAATACCATGCTTTGCAATGTAAAGGGTCTAGTGACATTGTAGCATAACATCTGTAGTTTTCCTTTGGAATGTAATGTAGAAAATATAATTTAGTTATGTCAACAATATCTTGCAAAGTGTTCCCATTTATAATTATTTATATTGTAAATAGCTTTCTGAAGTAAATTTGAAGTTAATGTGCATAAGATGTATTTATTATGTGAAGATTTTTTTTGTTTGTTTAAAATATAGCTACCAATATGCAATTTTGGTCTGTTTTTCTAGATTTTTAAACTAAAGATTGTCCTATGTAGTATACTTTTTCAGGAATTTATTTTAATTAATGAGAGTATTTCCTAGCATTGGGAGGGGACAGGGTAAAGTAATTTATTTTGGTTCCTGTGAATCCTAAATGCTCCCTGAATTTTGAATGGAGTTTATCAACTATGAAGAGAGACTGATAAGAGTACTGCTACCTCATTCAAGATGCCTCAATCTGCTCAAATACTATTCTTTAAGGAAGAACTTAATTAAGATTAATTACCTACTTTGTGAATCATCTTCCTTATTTTTTGAAGGCATCCTGAGGTTCCCTGTGCCTCAGCTAAATCAGCTTGCTGCCTTGGAGCATGATGCCCATTGGGTGCTCGAAGCAGTGTGCTGAGAGAGGAGTGTTCTGACACAGGAGCAGGTGAGGAGTTTGTTAAATCGCCCTCAGGCCTGAGAGCTGGCTGTGACCTGAGGGTTTGTGCTTGGATATCTCAATCGACCTGGAGTAACAGGAGCCAGAGCCTGCAGCATCTGAGCTGCTGTAACCCTTGCCTGGTCTGGGGTTTAGGTCCTTCTGGGCTCAAGTCACAGCTCTCACTTTCTAGGGCGGTTTCTGAGCCATCAAACCCTGTCCTCTCTGACATTGTCACTGAGTCTCTTCCCTGCTGGGAACAAGTGTAAGGCAGATGGTCTCAGAGAGTGACACTGGTACTACAGTCAGGTGAGAGTGCAGCTTTCTCTGGAGAGAAATGGGTTGTCCACATATTTCCCACTCACAAGACAGAGCAAATACATGAGCATCAGGGGTGTGATGCACAGAAGAGTCAGTTTTGAGTCTCAGGGAATATCCTACAGCATTGAGTTAGAAGTTTAAACTGCATTCATGATGTTGGCATTTCCTTTGGGCTAATTTAGGCACTTCCCCTCTCTTTGGCCTGAATTTTGGTCCTGGTTCTCATGCAGGTAGGAATTGGCATTATCTTTTCACCAAACTATGCTGTTTAGCAGTGCAACACATGCCGAGTGTCCTTTCCTTTCCTTTCCTTTCCTTTCCTTTCCTTTCCTTTCCTTTCCTTTCCTTTCCTTTCCTTTCCTTTCCTTTCCTTTCCTTTCCTTTCCTTTCCTTTCCTTTCCTTTCCTTTCCTTTCCTTTCCTTTCCTTTCCTTTCCTTTCCTTTCCTTTCCTTTCCTTTCCTTCTTTTTCTCTTTCTTTCTTTCTCTCTCTTTCTCTCTCTCTTTCTTTCTTTCTCTTTCTTTCTTTCTTTCTTTCTTTCTTTCTTTCTTTCTTTCTTTCTTTCTTTCTTTCTTTCTTTCTTTCTTTCTTCTTTCTTTCTTTCTTTCTTTCTTTCTTTCTTTCTTTCTTTCTTTCTTTCTTTCTTTCTTTCTTTCTTTCTTTCTTTCTTTCTTTCTTTTCTTTCTTTCTTTTCTTTCCTCTCTCTCTCTCTCTCTTCATAGGTGAGGGGTTTCAGAAATGCCCTTTCTTGGCCTACCTCTCTCTCTCTGAAGCTCACACTAAGATCCACAGGCAGTCATGAGACCACATTGTCCTCCCTAGGGTAAGAGTAGTCCTAGTTTCTCCATGTAAAGCACTGCTACAAATCTGAATATCGTCCTCATCTCTGCGTACTTCAAGTCCTGCCACTTCCATGCCTGCTCCTTAGTCTCTTTTCTGGTGCCTGAAGGTTGCTATTGCCCACTGGTGTCTATTCACTCTTGATTTCCATGCTCATTGGCAAATTGTTCTGCACTGAGGAAATCTGCTGTCATGGCCATTGTAATAAAAGTGTGCAATACCATCAGGAACTTCCTCTATCCACATATGGTGGCCATCAGAGGCTTCAGCATCAGCAATTTCATTTGATACAGCTCCTCTGACTGTCAGGAGGTCACAGATAGCCTGCTGTGTGCCTGTGTGAGTAAAAGGGGCTGTCCACCACACCACAAAGCCTGATGGACTACATGGCTTATGTATGCATGCAGCATTCTAGACTGTGGTCCCCAGGCCAGGTGCAAGGCTGGGTACACGTGGAAAGAGCTCGGCCTCACCATTACCAAGATTTCTCTTCCTTGCAGACACTTCTCTCTGCTGCAGTCTGTCGTTGCCTTTCTCCCAGTCTGTCATCTTGATTTTTTCTTTCATGGAAATTATCTATTTCCCTTTCCTCCCTTCTGCCCCAAGCCCTGGTCTGTGATCTAGCTTGCTCAGCTCTAGCTTCTTCTCTTGATCCTGAAAACTGTGTGTTGCTTTTGATGAGGAAAATGGCTATATAGCAACAGTTTCCATTACTTGCTTTCCCTTTTCCATTTTCCTCCTTTCTGCAGCTGGTGTCAATGTCATTCTGAAGACCCTGCAATCTTTTTCTCTCAGGCATTAGTTCTGCTACAAGAAAGCTACTGGTTGAGGGAATGGAGGTGATGAACTTTTCAGAAAATCTGCAGACAAAAGATGATAGATGCCTTCAGCATACCAAATATGCAAGCTACTTTAGCTGCATTGCAAAATGTTGTCACTTCTGGCCTGCAAACAGAAGGTAAAGATGAAAACTGAGACCAGAGGACATACACCTGTATTTGAGAATAACACCAAAAGCTACAATCAGATGCATCTGAGAGGAAACTTAAAAATTGGGCTGTTTTCTAAATGTGCATTAAATTACATGCAAATAATTAAATGTTCATTATTGCTGTTCATCTCATCACTATTTTTCATTTATGCATTATTATAATGAGCTGTCATCAGTTTTGTCATTTTTGTCATGTTATCTGTATTTTTCCTTTTTGATCTATAAATAAAAGTATTCTATAATAAAAGTATTAATATAAAATGCAGAGCAGAAACCAACACCTGGAAAATAGAACGCAGAAAGTGTCAACATATTTCAAGCTTTCAAATGACTTTAAGCTCCATAATTTTGTACCCAGTGAATCAGGTAAATTTCACATGGGAGCCCATTTTCACATCAAGCCATATTCCTAGGAATTGTTAGTATGATACATTTCAAAGCTATATCAATGCTCTGTTGCAAGTCGATAAATTTGTACACTATCAAATGTATTATATTTTTGGATCCTTTTTTTACTTTTTCTGACAAGGAGATGTGAGAATATAGTGATAAGAGTTTAAGGTACATTTTCAAGCTGGATGCTTTCAATTTCCCCTCAAGATATATTTCCAGAGACAATCTCATTCACTTTCAAAGGGCAAGCTGTAATCTTTCTATAGCTCCTTCCATCTCCCTTGAAGCTTGAGATAGTTCTGAACTGTCTGTACACTTGGGATCTGCTAGAGCAGCCTTGATGCTACACTGATTTCTGCTACCTACCATGACTGCCTGCCTATCTGTTCATCACATAGAAAAAGAGGTGGCCATCTAGCTCGTAGAGAGCTATCAAGTGCAAGAGAGATGAAATTACAGTGAACACCACACCACCATATATAAAACCACTTTTTTACATTAGCATTGTCTATTTTATGAGGTAAAGCACATTAGGCTGCCACCCTTCTTCTGTGCTATTATCTTCACAGGTGGTAAGAAAACCAAGGAAGAAGGTATCAGAAGATGTGAAACTATACATTTTCTCCTATATTGTCAAGCAAAACTCAGTGAAGATGCAAGAGATTATTGTCATCACACAGAGTAAATGCTTGCCCAGTGGAGTCCTGCCTGTGTGCACCGGGTAAGGCAACTTTGTTGGGAATGCCTTTTTGCTCTGCCAGAGCTGGTGACACCATGCCAGTACATACAAGCTAGCCAAAATTCCATGTGTGAATGTCAGTGTTTTCCAAATTGGTGATGTGTCCTGTCAAAAGACATTAGGATTGCTGTCTGCTGAGCCTTTTGCTCATTTTCTTCTACTATTGCATCCATTTGGAGCCCAGGATGGGGAGAGCTGAGACGGCAAACAGCTTATACAGTTTTGACAGGAGTTAGATGCATTTTTCATTTGAAGCTTCTTGATTCTGACACAGGACATTTCATCAGGTTATGAATTATTTTAACAAAAACAGAACTGTGTTTTGTCTGTCTGGTTTCTCTGTGGGACAGTTGTGTCTTTTTTTTTAAGGAATACCAGTGAAAGGCATCCTTTGTGTTTTCAATTTGGAGAGCACTAGTGAGGTGAAAAATACAGCCTAAGTGTTAAGTCTATTTTCATCAAGGGCACAACTGCGCATTTTGATGTTATGTTTCTGACTTTTCTCTAATCACAAATGCAGAGCCTTTCTTCTGTGCTGCTTTCTATTTAACCTCCAAAACAACTGCAAAGTATTAGAATGACTCCAGTACCCTCTTCAGCGTGAATGTTTCTTGAGCTTAAGAGAAATGCTCATGGTTTCATTAGGCTGGTTATCTGACAGGCTGCTCATAGAAAACAGCTGATTCTTATTTTTATTTCTTTTACTGAACAGCTTTGTCTTCCTGTAATCAATCTTCTTGGCTACAGCAGTAAATATGCTAAACTGCAGGTGCCAACAAGCTTTGAGACAGTCTCAGGCTTGAATGTTGACCCATGGCTGCGTTTTGTGTGTCATGAAATAGCCTACCTTGTGTACAACTATTTGGTCTATTCGTTGACTTGGGGTTTTAACTTAATATGTGCTTATTTACTTATGGAATTAGATCCAGTGTGGGAGAGATGCAAAACAGCCAGTGGTTTAGGAGTTTAGTAAATAATCTCAGCTTTGTTCAGTTTTGCTCTAGGTCAGATTGCTGCATGGAGTAATTCCATATGGAAACCTGATTTGAGCTTACTCTAAGTAAACCTTAAAACGGATTTTGGCAAAATCCAGCCAGCCATCAGGAACCCATTCTCAGTTTCTGCTGAGGATTTCCTGATAACTTTCTTAATTTAAAAAAAGCATCAACAAAAAAACAACAGCAAATGAGAAAAACTTTGAAACTTTTTTGCTGTCTGAAATACTCATTCCCCTCTCCCTGAACATTAACCATCAAAAAGCCCTTTAGGCTGCTCTAATTTATGCCAAGAGCTGTAGAAGTTAGGAGGTGCAAACACGGCTTAAGTGACTTTGCCTCCCCCCGCGTGCTTTGCTCCGCACCGTTGGCGATGCGGTGCAGCCTCCCATGAGGTTGAAGCACGATGGGGCCGAATTTCTGCCCTTCTGCTCTGCCTTCTGTGCCCTGGTGCAGAGCAGCAGCTGCTGGTCCCTCTCCAGCCTGTGCCACTGTGGTGTGTGGGCTACCAAAGCCTCTGCTGCTCTGTTAGGGATGAGAGGAAAGCACGGGGGTTTGAGCGGTGAGAGAGCCTCTGTGGGCCGCCTCCAGTGTTCAAGAGCCAGCGGTAAAATCCTGGCATTAATGAAGCTGTTGACAGAAATACTTTGGTCCCACTGAAGCATGGCCAAAAATGTAAAAACATTTTGAAAACAACACTTGAGGCAGCTCAGTGTACCTCCCTCAATAGAGCGACTGAAAGCATAAGTAAACAGAAAGATTTACTTGTGTTGGGAACAAACATAATTAAAAAAAAATGTGGGTAGGGAAACAAGTACACACAAAAAAATCCTCTCCTGTAATTTATCTGAACGATGTCAAATGTGAACAAAAACCCTGAGATAAAACTTGGGTTAGAGAGTAGAAATTCTGGCAGGGCTATTTTGAAGTGGGGCTCTTAGGAAAAGCTGCTGATTGAAATCAATACAGCAAGACCCAGAATCTGAAAAGACCTTTTCTGAGATCTGAGAGGGTCACTGAGCAGAACTGTCAGTTGATAGTGTTGAGGCTGCAATTGCCTTCACCAAGGTGCTTCAGTGTTTGCTTTAGTGACTTCTTGCAACCAGTGGCTGAGCATACATTTAACATCCCACCTGAGATCACCCTGCTGGGGGAGGGAATTTTTTAAAGACTTCTATAGCTTAAACAACTCCCTCACCAGCCACATCACCACGTCACATTTTCTGTATACTAATCAATAATGTTTGGTTAATGTACTGAATCAGATTAATTGAAAAAGTTACTATTTATGGAGACAAAAAGGACTGAAGTTCTCTGTTTTCTGCTTCTGTTTTTTAAAAACATTCATTAATTTGAATTTTTAACAAATTGTGATTTATCACAGGAAACATTTTTAAGCAGACCTTATTCAATATTCATTTTCAAACAATATCAATAGATCATTTTGGTTTGAGTTTATTTACTGATTATGTAAGACTTGATTAGGTAAAGGCTTCACAGGGATGGGCAAAATACAGATACTCCATGGCATTGAAAATTACTGTGAGCATATCCTGGTAGTTTATCAGAAGGTGATGGAAATAAACAGAGAAACTGCATTTCCATTTTTTTCATGGCATTGTTTTTCCTACACCAGAATGGCACTGTTACAGAAATACTATCAAAAAATCAAGAGTGAGAACTGAACTTTTTGTTTATGCCTTAAAGGAATTAGCTGCATTTTGATTACAGGGTACATGTACAATGGCTGTTTTAAAGTGCTGTTTTTAATGCTCACTTAAAAACATGCTACTTTATGTACATGTGAATAATTCATTCAAATTCAATTACACTGTATTTGTATTTCAAGGAGGTGCAGAGGAGAGAGAGCATTCAGGTGGAGTTTGCCCAGCCCAATATTTCCATTTTAATTACTATCTATTTTTAGCACTCAGCTTCTCAGCAAGTCACTTCACTGAGATAAGTGAGGCTGTACAGACTGGTTCCAGCAAAAAAATCTCAAAACCTCTCTTTCTAGTTGTGATAATTTCCTGAGAGAATGAAGCTCATGTAACCACTTGTGAATCTAAATTCTCAAAATTTTTGTAAAAATATGATGCTGCAGAGAAGCAAGACACCATCTGTGCCACAGCTCAGATAAAGTGAGACACAAGCTTTTCTTTTTCACAACATCAGAAGATGGAATCCTGGATGCAAGACTCCAGACCTTAGAAAGTGAAATTCTGTGGGTTATCTTTCAGAGAACTGCTTATTTTATTACTCATTACTATCCATTCAAATCTAGTTAGTAGATCACTTCACGTGCCTTGAAAAGGCTAGATGGTCTACTGCATCAGGAGATAAACTAAGATTAAAAAATGTCCTATTACAAGTGGATTTGAATCTGTAAAATGATTTAATTTTTTAAAAATAATAACCTGATTTAGGACTGCTTTCTTGAATATGAATAAAATTAGAGAAAAAAAGTGTATTTTCAAGCAGTGTCCTTAGTTTTGCTGTAATATTTCAGTTCAGTGGATTTTTGTTACCATATCTTGGAAATTATTTGGGAAGATAGTGAAGACTGCTATGAAAATGTATTACATTGTCATAAACAGTTCATTGTCATAAACAGTAAACAGCTAGTTTTAAAATCCAAATATTACTGATGAAAGGAAATGCATTGTGTTATCAGACATTGCTACAATAAACACATAAATTCCATGAGGTGAAGAAGAACAAGGAGAAAGCATGCAAATTTAGTGGCACAATGCATTTGCAATATGGATTGCACTTATCTTTTTATTTTCCACAAACATGTAATTTATGTGTAACAGAATGGATGCATGACACTATAAATTACACAGCAGTGAGTGTGCTGGAGGAAAGAAGACTTTGGCAGTATGTAATTTAAATTAAATAGTGTGAAATAGAGAAGTGTAGAGGTCCAACTATGTCTTGGTATAAGTGTACTATACATATAGGTTTTTCAAAAACACTATTCCAGTTCACTTTTGCTGTCAGTCAGAGGCAATAATATTAAAATAACAAGCACCTGAGGTGACCTGAGGTTTTTCAATGTTTATATGACTGTATCTAGGTTTAGATCCTTAGTGTCTCTCCCACTAGACCATATTCCATATTTGCCAGTTGTACAGCTCCACTCCCTGGAAAGTGGTTACCTATTGCTGAACTGCCACAGCTGTGGAGGATCTAGTCACTGTCTTGGTCAGTTTTACTCCCAAAACCTGTGGCAATCGGAGAAAACATCTTGGTTTTCCCATAGATTTTAATTCAGTTTGTTTCTAACCTTTTACAAAAATCCAAATAAAAGATATTTCAGAAGGCAGATTTAAAAAAAATGGCCGAGGCAAGAGTCATTCAGGCTCTTACAAGAATAACAAAGAGCCACACAGATTTACAGAATAAATTTCTGTCTGGAAACTGATGGATGTGTGTAGAAGGAACACAGGCACAAGACCACAAAATGAAATTGGCAGGAACATAATTACCTAAGCTTCCTCTAACTTAAAAAGAAAGATTGAGAGGACTTACGAGCAACTAATATGCTTTTGTTTATCTATGTTGGTTGATTTGCTATCTTTTGCATGAGAAAAATAACTTTAGCACTATAACAAATCTGCCCACATCTACATACTTCATTCCAAAAACATTTCAGCAAATCCAGCAGTGGTTTTCTGTGAGTAATCAGTGACACACCAGATCTTCAGTGAAGAGAAAAGAATAGATATAGGGTTTTTTTTAAATGTCTTTTTCTTATGTCTGGGACAAAACACAAGGAGAAGTGCCTGTGAGTCTGATCACTAAGGAAACAGAAGAGAAATAATGATTTCTCTTTCCATCAGAGTCTGTGCCTCAGATTCTGGTATCATTTACATCTTCATTAAGATCAGGTTATTCTCAAACAATCTGGAAAGACAGATGTTTGGGGGCTGTTTATGTTTCTATGTCCTTTTTCATGCAATGATAACAGAAGATATACTATCAATAGTTTTGTTTTTTTTTTTTTTTTCCCAATGGCCCTATGGCTAGAAAATAGTGAAATGAGACATACAAACTGATTTCCAGACATTGTTAACCTTGACAGGGCATCAAGTACGTGGTTAAAGACCAGTTTTGAAGTCTTTGTGCCTGATTCCCACCCCAGCCATTGCAGCACAAGATAGGAGGTTGCCATTACTGCAGTCAGAAGCTGTCCACCTTTGTACAGTTTTACAGCAGACTAATAGAGGCAAATAAAGAAAGTATTCTTGAATCATAATGGTGTAAAAGAGAAAGAGAAGGCAAAATGGGCCTGTCTTACAACAACATACACTGTGCTCACTGATTCTTAGATGCTGTTATAAACAAACAGCAGGTGGTTTTAATTGAAATTATCCTTACTAATTTTTAAGCTGTCACAGACAGATTTAAGGCAATTTATTGTGGTCTAGTTGGAGTGGATTGTTTTTTTCCTTGGAAATGTTCAAATGTTCAAATTGTCTTCAATTTCAAGTAGAGGCATCTTCTTGGCCTTGCCTGAGCATACAGGGCTTTGAAAAAAGCAAGACAAAAATTTATAAAATATTCCAGGAAGATCAGGTCACATCTTCCCCAAAAGTTCCTTAACATCTTTTTTAAGAATACCAACAATAACTTGTGCAGGTTTTGACAAGTGTGCCAGTAACAGTGCAAAAAAAAAAAAAAAATCAATGGCCGCCTCAGGCACAGAGCTATTGCTCATGAACAGATTGATGTGTTCACACAAAATTCCTCTGAGAGGCCCTAGACATGTTGGGGTCAAATTGGCAAAACAGGTAGCAACTGGGTTCTTGCAGCAGCCTCTGAAAGAGAGAGGCAGATGTCTATTCTATCTTGCAAACACATTCTTTTACAATGTGTTACTTCATCTCTTTTATTGCTCAAGAGGAAAGTGGGAGACAGAGAATCAAGGATAACACTAATGATAGGCCATATGGAATACATAAACAACGTTGTTCCAGAATAGGACGGTCTTTAAAAGGGGCGGGGGTCTCATTGTACTTGGGCCAGACATTACCTAACTCATCAGGTGAAAGAAGGAGAATAGGTGAGAATAAGGAGCAGACGCTGGGAGTATGTGATTCAGCTCAGAGCAAGGTTTTCTGGAAGATATAAAGAGCAGCCTAAACCCCCTTAAAAGTCTGAGTTCCACTGTATTGAAAAAATGTACTGCTTGCTGGGAGCTGAACCTTCCTCAGAAAGACTACTGAAGAAAAGACTGTTTTGAAACTGGATTAAAATTTGGCCTGTTCATGAACCACTTAGGAAATCCTGCAATTTATGTGAGGACATGGGGTCCCTAAGGAAGTAACTGCGAGAACATCCTCGAGTACAAAATGCCCTTTTTTTGACAGAGGGAAACTAGTTATAACAACAAAAGCTCAGGGCTGTCTTAAAAAAAAACCTGGGACCTGCCACTTTTACTGTTTTTAGAGCTCATTTTGGATAACATGTACTTGGCAAGCCACTGCTGGAAGTAGTCATTGCCCTTGGTGTTAGAACCTGAGCCAGCCTAGCCCATGGGCCAGGAAATGGGCCAGCTGTCTGTGGCAAGGAAGGTAGAGGAGTTAGATATTTCTCTTCATATTGTGTGTAACTGGCCAAAATTTTAGCTGCATAGGGAAGAATGATAGTATCTGTCTCCCACAGCATATGTGAAGATTTCAGGTTTTGGCCTTGCTGTGTTTGACCTCATTTAGGACAAGAATGCTTTTATCTAAATCAAAGCAAATTTCTAGTATTAGTCTGAACTTGTGAAGACCCCCAGTGAACAAAAATATCACAGGAATTAGGCAATATGTTGAGAATGCATTTTGAAGTTTTAAGCATGTGCTTAAGTGCTTTTCTGGCTCTACTTTAATGAAAGATGGAAATGTAATGTGGAAATATGACCAAGAAATTCTGTTTCATTAAACTTGGAATGATTCCCAGCAATGAACAAAACTCAAAATGAAGTACCGCTCTGAGATTTAAAAGTAGTTTCTCTTCGTATTAATTCTCTCCATTTCAGTCCTGGAGCTCATGGGGAGAGCACCACAGCAAGCCTGCTTGCTACATTTCAAAAGTAATATAAAATATAATACAATAATTATTGCCTAGTGGACTGTCACACTAGGGCATGCTAGAATGACAGCACAAACAATGGCAGAGGAATGAAAGCATAACAGGAGATTTCTGATTGCCTGACTTCCTTGAAAAGAGTATAGACACAGAAATGGGTAACATTCTGTATTAAATGGTTAATACAGAACAAAAGAAAGACATTTTTACTTTCATTTAGTCTTTGATGTAATTCTATAACTTTTTTAGTAACAGCAAGAAAATAGAAGCGTGTTGAGGGAGGGACCTTCATCTGATACAAATATGGTAACTGTGCTGACTTCTGCATGCTTGTTTGGGGGGCAGGGCACAAATACCCAACTTGAAGTGTCCCCAAAGGGTTTTCTAGTTGGGGGCCTGTGTCTTTTCACAGCTTTAAACAGGTCACCAGCAGAAAGCAGTCACTCAGCCATCTCACCCAAGGCCAAAGAGAGGAGTCAGAGCAGGGTGCCCTTTCTGGTGTCTCAAAGAGGCAGAAAAAGTCTGAACAAAAAGGCAGTCAAATTCCTGTGGAAATAGTAATGGATTTTAGGAGGAACAATACTCTGTTGTTTATTTCAGGATCTCCTGGCTGGATTACAGAAGAGGAGTCTGGGTTTTGTCTATCTGCACAAGGAGAAGTGACAACTTGGGAGGAGGTAATTGTGCTGAGACTTGGTGACCCCCCTGTCCTGGGAGTACCTCGGTGCTCATCACACATCTTTGCTGTGGGGATGGTGGTTTTTAGCAGTGTTTGTGAGAACAGTGCTGCCACTAGCATGGCAGGCTGAGCAGTGTGTGATGAAGGCTGCTGCACTGGGTCTGAGCTCAGTGGATCACTGTGCGTGATGACAGGCGACTTAGACAGTCTTCCTCTTCTGTATTTCCTAGAGCTATAGATTTTGACTATAAGCCAAAAGCTAAATGGATCCAAACTGATGGAGTATAGGTCAGTCAGTTGCTGATACATGTGATGGTCTGGATGCAATCTGTATGGTGAGGATGGGGGGGGGGGGGACGAAGTTTGTCTTTGTGCTCTGTTCCTCACATGAAGCCATTGGCTGTTACTGTTGTAAGATGTGACAACATAGTCCAGCCTTTACCATTAGTCATGAAAAAGGCACCTCATAGTATCAACTTTCCACACTTCTAAATTTCTTAATTTAAGAAATTAAGCAGCATCTTTTTAATGAAAATATTGCACAGTTAAGGATACGGTACCACAGTAACATGAATCTGCAATACAGTAACTTGTATTCAGCATCTCTGAATACAATCAGTTCTTTTTTAACATACATATCCTGGACACCCATGAAAATCCACTACATTATCATGGGGAAGTACATGAAAGAAAAATGGACTATGAAGATGATATATACTGAAATTTTTCCTATTGTGACTTTTAGTGGACTTTTTCATAGCTCAGCAGGAGACCTGAGCTATGCTGAGCAATTACCAGGCAGCATGGTAAACTAACAAGTGCGTTTTCTGTATGCTATCTCCAGTTTAGTGGAACTTTGGAGGGCAACAACCCACCAGTAGATCACAATTCATTTTGGCAGGCCATTTTGTGTGCATTATTGACCTTTACTTGCTGTCCATAAATCCTTGACAATGCCGACACAGAAACGCACCAAGTGACCTTTCAAAAAATGTTGGAAATAATCCGTTGCAGCTGCAAGGCTGAGGACACTGACCATACTCAAGTATAAATCTCTCCATCAGCACCATGGACTGCTGGCAAGAGCATCATACATACTCCCCAAACTGATTCTCCACACCAACAGTCCTGATGTCCCTTATGAGAAAGAAAATTCTCCTAGTTAAGAGTAACAGGAGAAAAACCCCGTTTTAAAGCTGGCTATGTGAGAAAAATTTAGGACAGCATTGGTTTGACCTTCCTCCAGAGCTGGCTAGCAATCAGAGCATCCTCCTTTGACAGCTCTCTGTGCAAAATGTTCTTAGCACCAGTAAGGCTCCATTGACCTTAGCCTCCAGCCCAGAACAAACTGTACATTTCCTGTTTTTTAACAGGCATCCTTCCATGTTTCAACTGCAAGGCTTTCCTTACAAAAGTATTTGAGCATTGTATACTCTCCATTTGCAGGGTGCAATATTAACTTTATCCTTTCTTCTCAAGAAAAGAACCTCCTTGGGAGCTGAATCTTCTGCTGTGATGAATTCACAAGTACTTCAGTTGGCAGGGATCCTCATGAGTCGGCTCTTGAACCACCTGCCTGGGTCAGCTCAGCTGTGTTAAGGACCAGTCACACAGGGCTTACTGTCTGTGGGAATGGTCTTAACTTCAGGTCAGCAATGGATAAACTGCTTTGAATGAGCTCTTGATGAGCATTTCCTCTAGGCTGAGAGCAGAGTAAGTTTGCAGGTGGTTTTACCTTGAGATACTTTGTTCAAATCCCTAAATTAATTTGCTTTAACTTCTATCTAGTTAGGAACTATCCCATAGATTTTCTATTAAATTGTAATAAAATATGCTAGTATATATGTTAGATAAATATCACATGCTTCCAAATAGCTGTGCAGACTTCTGCATTTCTTTGGCAGGAGGTGCACTAAGTCCTCTTTCAGGGAAATTTGTGTGTGTCTGTGTAAAACGTGATTTGAGTAACTGAGACACAATCTAGAGCTGAAGAGGCAGCACAGAGGTTTGTGGCAAAGTGGCAGAGATCAACTGTTTGCCATGTCTTTTTATATCATTAACAAGGGGCAGTTATGAAACTTAAGGCTACAGGATGGAAAATCAAAAATCTCTCACATTGTCAATCTGCAAAGATCTCTAAATTCCAAGGTAAGGGTAGGATGATGATGGGAGATTCTGCATGTTGCAAAGTGACTTTGAAATGCATGGTGCCAACCTCTGTCATGTATATGGGAAAGTTCCATTTAGGTGAACAGAAAATACAAAAGCCACATATCTATTTGCTTCAGAATAACAGTGAAAAGAAAATCTGTATCATATACTCATTAAAGTTACAAAGCTCACTGGATTGTTACAATGGATACTTATATAATTAGTAATATATGACATTTCCAGAGCAATGTAATTCAATCTGTTTAAATTTCTTTTCAGAAAAATTATTCATATGTATAGCAGGGAGAAGAAAGCTACAGAAATAAAGGTATGAATAATAATGAATAATGAATATTTTTTTTCTTCTGTTTCTTCCTTATTAAATATCTTGGCTATTGTTATCAAAATGGTCATTTTTTCAGCCCTTTTTTCATTATCTGTTTTCCTTTGCCACCCAGGGACTTGATTAATACAAATTTACCTTTACTAATATGCCTCTTTCTATTTTTTTTGTGTTTAATTCTGTGAAAGAGGTAGTACTAGCATGTTATGCATATTGAAGTGCTTCACATTTCCTTTCCAGCTGCCTAGTATATATTTTTTGTAGTTATTGTTTCTACATTTGTTTCAAATTTCCCTGCCTCCTTGACATAAGGTAAAATAATTTTGAGAAGCAGAGCATGGTATTAAACTCATCTATGTGAAAGGGAGTTCCAAAAGCTTAGGTGAGATTCTAACACTTTTTCTCTTTCCTCTTGTAAGGCCAGGGACTATGTAATGATGGTCTATATAAAACCATAAACCTCACCATGACTCCATAGACTATTTTCATTCTGTACTCCCTGAGATCAGTGTAATTACTAAGCAATGGAGAATCTGATAAAGTTCTTCTGAAAAATCAGGGTGAGATTTTCTCTCTAAGTCTAAAAACTGTACCTTTTATTGGATATGCAATTAGCAGAAACTGTTCATAACTGCATTTAAACCTTCGACCAAAAAAAAGAAAAAATAACTTAATCTACACTGCTTGAATATTTTGAAGCATTTGGCTTAAATTAAAATAAGGATTTAAATGTATTTTTCTCTTGGCAGCATAGTTTTTATGCAGAAAGTTTCAATACTATTTCATCAACCCAGTATCTGTTTCTTTTTATAATGTCCTTTAGATATATACTGCTTATACTTGCTGTTAAAAAATTATTTGTTCATATTGGGGTTGTATCTCTTCAGGACTTATATGCTCTCGTGGTATAGGACATTTTTAAATTCAGTTCCAAAAGGTCCTCACATAGATGGAGCTGGAGCCTCTAAGTTAGAATTTCACGTGTTCCAAGGAATTTGCTTTGGTTTGCTTCATCACCTGATTACTGAGGATACTGAAGACAGTGGTCATGAGCAGCAGAATGTTTCCACAAAGCAAACACAGAGGTTCCTTTCATCCTCTCTATAGCTCATTTCTCTAGTAGGTTTGTAAAATTCATGGAAACAGGTGACTAAATGCAAAAAGAATTCCGCTAGTAGATCTGCTTAGTGGAGGATTCCCGAGTGCTTCTTTCACTCTTCATGATTTTGCTGACCAAATTTTAGGTACCCACAGCATCTTTGATGTCAGCTTCTGCTTCTATTTCAGCTTCATATCTCTTTGTTGATCTGGGAAGAAGGATCCAGGCTGGAGACCTGCTCTTCTTGGAAAGCCATTTAAACCAATTCCACCACATTTCACTTTCCATATGCTCCCGTCTCAAATGCCAGTAGCTGAGGTAGCAGGGAAGGAGTTTTCATGCTTTTTACTGTTCATTCTCATTCTCAACCAATCATAATGCTGATGTCCCTAAGAGTAATCACATGGAGTTGTCCCTTCTCCAGATAAACACTTCACTACACTATTAGGATTTGGGCAAGTTTTTAATGTTGCATTAACCTGTTCTGAAATAAAATGCTTTAGCTTCCCTGATAAGAATTCAGAAAAAGGAAAAAACAACAAAAAAAAAGAAGAACGAAAATATATGAATCTAGCACTTGACAAGCACCAATGCTTAAAACATCTTAAGAGCTGCTCTTGTCCTTTTGTAGGTATCATCCCTCTGCTGGATAACCACCAAGAGAACTGAATCAGAGCTGTGATTTAGCTGGGAAATTACCTATGTAAGAAAGTTGTATTCCTACTGGATCAGCTCCCTTGTCCTGCTCACTGTGAAGCTGGTAGAGGGGAGAGAGGTTGGTGGTGCAAGGAGCAAGCACCTTGGACAGAGATTGCCACCATTAGCAGTGCTATCAGAATGACAATGCTGTCAGAAAAATCTGTGTTTCCATACAAAACACTTCTGAATGGCAGTCTCCAAATAAAACCCCTTCTTACACCACAAACTCGTGGTCAGCCTTGTACCAACACTGTGAAGGTGCTTCCCAATTTTGTGAGACAAAATAATTATTTGTCGGGATATTGAGTTTGGGGATGAACTGACTCATCTGGCAGAGCATTCAGTTCAATTAATTTGTTGTCCAAATAATTCTTTTGAAGGAATTATAAAAATGGTTTGTGGAAATCAAATTCTTTCCAGCCATCAAGAACTGATGAAAAATGTTTTTTTCTGTGCGAAACATCCTAAAAGTTTGTCAGTATAAAAGAAGAGTTTCTTAAATCAAGACATCACTAATGGATTTTTCTGGAAAGTGCAATAAGATAACAAGCACAAGTTGACCATAACTAGAATGATAATGACAGTCTTATAATTGTCTAAACACTACTTAGAGATTTTTATTCTATCTAGATGATGTGGGTTTCCCAAATATTTAAATTTGCATATTTATCTATAACTCTTGACACTGGGCAGGTTTTTGTGAGTTTTTAATGTTCAGTACAGTAATAAAGGTTTTATATACATAACTTAAATGGTCCTTTTAGTAATTTGAGGAAGAATAGATTGCCCTTTCTTTCATCCCTCAGTTCTTCTGATCTAACCACTCTGTTTTATAGTAAGTAGAGTGAGCAATATGCTTCAGATTAGACACATATAGGCAACACTTTGTTAAGATAAAATAATTTTTTGGTGCACTATGGTTCTTTTAAGGATAAATTTTGGAACAATTTTATTGAAATATGGTTCTAAAATACTGATACCCACAAAAATGACCTTTCTCCACTGAATAGTAAAATGTACATATCTACTAGGAGTATAATGGGGTGGGGTACAAGAATTTGTAATTTCCTAGTAGCTTAAATTAGTGGCAGACAATACAGATGTTATTATACCTAATGCATTATCTTTAGCCTCATTATAATCAGAAATAAGGAAAAAGGAAAGTCAGTATTTAATCAAAAATGCATTCTGATCTTGAGGTGTTCAAGAGAATGTAAGCTTTGCACAAGTTGCAATTTTTAAACCTAATGTAAATAAAATTGTTTCTCACGTAGGAACAGCAATACCATCTATTGGGAATGTGTTGTCAGCATCTACTCTCTCAGATTTTTGGTAAACACTTCCTATGAGCCCACAGGTTAGTTAGTTAGTTTGTTTCTTCACGTTGTTTGATGGAGACAACAGTCTCCAAACTCTGTCAGATTCATCTGATTGTCCAGTTGAAGTCAGAAACTCTAGGTACCTTGACCAATAGTCTGAGTTTTGAAGCATGCAGTAGACAATGTTTCCATGTTTATGAATTCTCAGGGCTGGATTCTAGGGTTTCTTCTCTTTTCAGTGGAGCAGAAGAAAGTGAAATAATGGAGAAAAAGGAATTCCTTTCCACACTGAAATGTTTGAAATTACTGTCCTTTGGAATGAAACAAATAAAAGTTAACTTTAGGCATTAAGAGTATGAAGACAGGGGATGAGATATGGATTTCCTTCTGAGAATTTTTTTCACCTGTAAAACTTCTAACAGTTCTAGGACCAAAGGTAGGGGTGTTGTAAATAGAGTAAAAAGTTTGCTTCCAGAAATAAACAGGAAGGGTTCACCTAGAATACTAAAAGCCTAAGTTTTATAAATTAAGACCTCTGGTCAAATTCTGACTGGCCTTTGAGTCACAAACGAATCTCAGGGAATGAGACTCAAAAGACATGGTCACTGAATTAATGCTTTACATTCACAGAACCAAAAGTGACTACAGAGTAACTCTAGACTCATTTAGTTGAGAATGATTTCATAAGCTTTAGGACAAAAGTCAGATTGAGCCCACTCAGAGATTTTAAGTGCATTCATATGTCCTACCTGTACTAGTGCAACTTAATGCAAATGATCAGGTAACAGAAGAGACTCTTTCGTGAGGCAGCTTTTATTTGACATTGAACTCGTATTCATACCAAGTTCCATCTGAAAGTGTAATGACACATCCATTTCTTTGCAGAAATGTAATTTACAGCAGTTTCTTAACATCTAAGGCTTAAGCAGGATTTATCCTTAACAAGCTGCCCACTGGATTTTTTTCTAACATCTTAAAATTTATAATAATTTCTGAATTATATTTTCTTTTTTTTTCTAAATTAATTATGCATATTTGTATAATTTTTTATGATATATTCTTTTGATGAATTTTTAAATTATTTTCTGTAAAGTGCTTTGAAAACCTTATTTCTTTAAGAAGACCTGGTTTCTTGAGATCTATTAGCTCTCAGCACATAGATGTGAACTAAGAGGGTACTCAAAAAGGGGCAAGAGACCCAGGTTCAAACTTAATGTTCTCATTCCCCTGTCTCTCTGAGAGCCACAAGGAACAAAGCAAATATTGAAATCTGCAGGCTGTAGGGCTTTGAAAGAATTGTCTTAATCACTAGGCTGGAGAGCCAATTATTCTGTCTTGGGAACTGTTTACCCTATGTAGAGCAAGAAAGGGGGTAGGTTCACATGAATGTTCCCTACAGGCAACTTGTTAGAATACTTCTACTAAGAGGTAAACATAAAGTGGATTTTAACCTCATGAATGGTGTGGCAAAAGGCCAATATCTAATGGAGTATGCCAAGTAATAGAGAAGATATTGAAAATTGAAGGTGGTCCTTTCTTTATTGCTCCTACTGGATCTGCTCTACTGCATTTGAACTCATTTTTTTAAATGTCCCCTGAAACAATATTATATTTTACACAATATTTTTAGTCATAGTCCATGAACATTATTTCTAAGATGTTATGTTTCTGTATTGGCATTTTTCCCTCTGACCTGCCTCCCATCTGTGGGACTAAAGTGGGTTTCCAATGAAAAAAAGTATGGCATACTGCCCTGGTGTTCCATGGAATTGGCTGGCTATCCTGGGCTCAGTTCTTATCAGATCTTCATACTTTTCTAGTGAAATAATAAGTCTTCAAAATAGAAATAAAATAGGATCAACTAAAGTCCAAATAGAAAAAATAGCTGTTGACTTCATCGTGTAAGTCAGCAATGAGTGATCTCAGTTGCATCAAAAAACCTGATCTATATGGGTCCTCTTTTCCAGTAAAAATAGATTGACTTAATACTACTTCCATTCATTTAAGGGAGAGGGAAACACCAATAGGAAAATTTAATAAAGGGTTTTTCTAAAATCCTGTGAAGAGTTTATTAGACCCACTAAAGAGTTAACACAGAAACTCAATGCAATTTTGTTCTCAGTTTTGCAGTGATTCATTGAGATGTCTACTAATGTTTTATGTGCCTTATTGAGAAATAATTATTCCTTGGTTTTGGTTCAAGGTATAAAGAAATGTCCTGGTCAGAGAAGGCAATCTATGCTTTATTACAGTCCTTTCTACATTAAAGTTAGTTAAGGGGTAACTGAATGGCAGCAGAGAGGAAATGGGACTGGATGGGACAGATTTTTCTGCTATGCAGTTTTGCCTGTAGCTTTTTATCAAGAAACACTAAAAAATGCCAGCTTAATTTTTTTGTAGATTAATGCTTAATCCTGGATAGCCTGTCATCTAGTGGTGACTTAACTCACCTGAAGTCAGGTACCTAGCAGCAGGACCTAGTGAACTAGAAAGGACTTATTACATCATGAAAAAGCCAAATCATTAATTTAAAAATAAATTGTTTCTTGTAATTAACATTTTATTCTTCTGTCTGGAATTCACTACCCGATGCACAGAGCTTCTTCCTGAACCTGAGCAGAGAACCTAAATTTCTTTGCACAGAACAAGGAAAAAGATGTAGAGGGACATGGAGTGTTCTGCAATTACATGTTTTAAATGCTGTCTTATAAAACTCTTTCCTATCTGTTCCTTTATAAGAGAATTCCCAGAAAATATTTCTTAGGCAATCATTTAAAACTATTTAGTATGTTTGATTACAAACAATTTTTGAGAAAAACTTCTTTCTTGACAGTTCCAACTGAAAGTCTTGGAATTTGAGTTAATAAAGTTTCTGTAACTTATTACTGAAAATGAAGGCAGTGGATATCTCTGCTAAATCAGGTGATGAGCACAACAGAAAAGCAGAGAAGCAAGTAAATCTGTCTGCATTCTGAGAAGGATCTGGGTGATGAACACCAAGTCATTATGGAAAAAACCCAAGGAATTTGTTTAAAAAGGTGTTTGGTGAATTATGTACCAAATAAATACTGTCCATATCGTGTATCATGTGAGGTTGAATGAAATAATGATGCAGTTCATAAAGACTATCTTATAATGTGTATGTGAAAAGATTTGAGAGTAAAATTGCTCAAAAACATTTAGAAGAGATATCTTCTGAATTCTGATTGCTTAACTCAGAAATCTTCTGCACTGATTAAACAAAGTGAATTCCTGCAGTGCTATCACTGGACTAAGGAGCCAGGAGGTCAGAATACAGACAAGACTTATTTTTACTTTGGGGAGGGCAAAAACTCATTGGAACTTTATGCAAGGGGAGAACTCTACCCTCATCCTGCCTGAAAAATAATCAGCTACAAAATAAGAACAAAATGTGAGAAAAGGTATTTGATTTAAGGTTTAGTAAGAGAATATGGGTAGATAGAAGGATTATTAAGCAAAAGAAATTACATTCTAGATTTCATTAGGTATAGAGTGAGCAGTTAAAATGATAAGATAGCAGAACCTGAGCCAAGTTAGACAGCAGAAAGGAATTCAAAAGAAGGAACAAAAGGTTCTTTCACCTTGTAAATAAAATGAGGGTGAGGGAAGAAGGAAGACTAAACTGCACTCCAAAAGGATAGGAATGATTGGAAAGATGTTCCACCACTAAAGTAATACTTTGTTTCAATTTTTAATAAGTGATATGAATTAGAGGTGAGCAAGGGCAAGATGGTTACATGAAATAAAAAGATTGATATTACTCTGTTTATGGGGGAATAAACTTTGAGTTTCATGTTCTTTCCAGAGTTCTAAGAGGACTAGAATATGAAATTGTAAGATTAGTGTCAAGATATCTAAAAATAAATTTAGCCACTGTTATTATAGTATCAGAGTTGAGATGCATTTCTATAAAGGATAAAAAGGTATGCAGTGCTTTTTAAAAAGTTTGGGAAATGTATGCACTAGTCTTTTTTTCTACAAGTTGGATGTAGTAAGTGTAATATATCTCAACTTAAGTAAGATGATATTGTGCTCTGTGAGAAATCACTGGTAGTTGTAGACAGAACACGTTAGAGTGAAGATTATGTTGAGTGAGTACTAAGAGATTTTGGAATGCAAGGAAGTTGCAAGTGCTGGTGCTGAAGAAATGGACAAAAAATATTCAAGTAAAAATATATTGAATTACGAGTCTGGGTTATAATCACAGAGAAATGGCACTGAACAGAGAAAATTACAATTTGAGTCTGTGAGGGTTAATAAAAATTAAAAGGTCATCAGTAGAGGAGAAGAAAGATTTTGTATTACTTAATCAGAAAATGGCTATAATCCACAGGTGGGATACAACCATGGGAAAGGCAAATTCCATCACTTGATTTATTATGGAAAGGTTTTCAACAGAAGTGAGGAGTTAATTTTATAGTTATCCAGGGTACTCTTCCAGAATATCGTGCATGGATCTGATGATCCATATTCTAGAAATCTACAACTCAACTAAAGATTCAAAGTGAGGATAATAGGATGATCAAAAGACCCAGAGTTATTGTGTGACAACAAACTAGAGAAACTGGCTTTGTGTCACATAGCAAACCAAGAGCTGGGGGAAACGCTAATTCTGTCTCAAAATGTGTGATGGAAACAGGCCCTAAGGAGAGAAAGGAATTATTTACAGTAAAGAACAGCCTTGATCCAGGAGTGTACAAGACAGCAACGTTCTAGAACAACAACAATTGAGGAAACAATTAAAATGTGTGGAAATTTGTGAGTAGTTCTGATTGCCTGCAGTAGCAGCTGAGTAGGCTGGGTGACTGAGATCTTTTCCAGCCTTATACTCCATATGTAGTCTGTATATGCAACATGTAGTCATGAAGTACTCAAGATATTGATTGCCTTTTCTTGGATAACAGATACAAAGGCTGCAACAGCACTAAGATAGAAATAGTGACAGACAATGGTTGTGGACAACAGGGATAGGTTACAATCGATCTCATTCTTATGATCAGCATTTCCCTTTAACTGAAATGACAAAACAATATCAGAACAGATTCCTCAAAATCCTTCAACTGACCCTACATCATAAACCTGTCAAAGAGTTCTAAAAAAGACAATTATTCTATTATATATTTATGCATTGACTCAGAAATCATGAGTCGCCTCCCCATGGTTTCTCAGAATCACACAGGTGAAACAGTTTATTTTTTCATGGTGATGATTTATTTCCCTTCCAGGCTTCAAAATGTTTCCCATTTGGCTAAAAACTTCTGGTTTGCTTTTTGGTGAATGAATCCCTCTAGTTTTAGTCACCTTCACTGGATATTTTTCATCCCCTATTAATTACAAATTTAATTGGTAAACATCCTAAATATATATTTTTAATTATCTTTCAATTCAACAAAATGATATGGGAAGTCCTTAGGGTACCTGATGTACAGTTCTTAAAATGAGATACTTTTTTTGGAGTCCCTGTTATATAACTTTAACTGCTGTGGAATGAAAATTTAATAATATTTTACACAATTCAACATGAATTCTCACCTCTTTTGTTTAGCAATCCTCCTAAAAAAAAAAAAGAAATATATAAACCTGCACACAAGAACTTTAAAATACTTGTGAAAACTCGATATAAGTATTGCAGAGCAAAGCTCATCTGTAGGAGATAGGTTGTGTGAACACAGAGGGAATAAATTATGTACAGTAAGACTTTGCATATGAGCAGGTAACTACTAAAACTTGCAGGAAAAGGATCATTGTGACTTATAAAGGACTGAGACAGTGATGGAGCAAAGTCAAGAAGGAGACTAAGCCTGAGGAGGTTAATCCTTCAGACACTTCAAGAAGTAACACCTTTTACAGGTCACATACTGTGCTTTTGAGCCTTCTCCTATCACAGGTGAAGAACATTAACTTGAATGAGTTATTCATTGATTATCACAGTAGAAACAAGTTGGTCTTGATGAAAGGCAGCACTTGTGTAAGGAGAGAGACAGGTTCATCTCCTTAAGTCCTTTCCATCTTAAATCTTTTTAAGGTTTAATCTGAATGTTTTTCATTTCTTTTTCAAGCTTTACAAAATCTGTTCATATTTGCAAAAATTTTCTCTTATTCCTAGTTAACTTTCACTTGCAAGTAGAACAAACTGTATATGTATAAACTGCCAGCAATATCAGCAGGACATTTGGAAACATCAGTCTGTATAGAGATCTACATTTGTGAGGAGTACAGAAAAGATAGAAAGGATATAAAGTTTTTGGTTAATTATATTTCTTTTTAGGAATGAAACTGCATTTATTATCTGGAATTACAATCTTTTTACTCAACATATGAATTAGATAACCCAGCTGCCATGAACCAACGAGTCTCTCAGAGATGGTGTGGATGTCCCAACCCTGGAAATGTTCAGTGTGGGCTGTAAATGCAAAAACTTCTACAGTGGCTTCATGTTTGAAGAACTACTACTTTCTCTAAATTATATCAAAACAGAAAATATTATGGTCCAAAACAAAGAAAAGCTTTGTTGAGAATGATAATATTTTTTCCTGCCTGGAAGATAAATGTAGGGTTTATGCTATGCAGATAGAGGCAGAGATATTCTGGCTTTTCAGAGCAGGTGGAGACAGAGAAGTTCTGGGTTTTCAGGACAGCTGAAGTCCCTATCCTGTTGCAGAAACTGTCTTGTGTTTCTGTTAATGTGGATCATACAGAAAGAAAAAGACATAATGATTTTCAGGGACTTAGACTTTCAAGTAGGATATGTTATATTATGTTTTCCCAGAACCTGTAATATGGCCTATGATACATCTTTGTCTTTTTGTCTCTTACTACTGAAAGCACTGGTGTAGATTTTACCTCAGGCCTCTCAAAATCTCCTTTCCTCCCCCCACAAGTCTACCTGCATGTCACAGCATCCTGTGATTTACAACAGTTATTCTGTTATCTCCTTTTGTCTGCTCACCTGCTGTTGTTTACGTATAGTGTCCTTGTCTTTTGTCAACCAGCTGCACTTTGCTTATCACCTCTGCTTCTGTGAAGCTCTGTGGAAAGCCATCAATGCTTGCAGGTTTTTCATGAGAACTAACTGTGACACAGGCAGAATTTTCTCCTCTTTCGTGCTCCTAATCTCCATTTCTGCTCAAGAGAGAGTGTGTTGTGTTGGAAGGAGTACAGAGCATGGTTCAAACTACATTCCCATAAAAAGGAAAAATGAAGGTTGGTGTATTTTCCTCTCCCCTAAATACTCAGTCTTTCTTTAGTTTCCTGATACAGGTGGCTACCATTTGTAGAGCTATCAATTTCTTTGCCCATTTTAAAGCAGCTATTATTTATGCCAGTCCCTGCTTATCATCCTCTTTATTCGTTTAGACAAGAACAGCTACAAAACATTTTAAACAGCTTGAGATAAAGGTTAAGCTTAAAGATCACATGTTATCATGCACAGCTTCAAAATAATGGGTTAAATCTGCTTCAACACAATGTTCCGAAATCATGCCTTTAATGTGCATTTAATTTGTGCCACTCTTTCAGATGTAAGAAATGTGAAAACATGAACCAAGCTAAAAAGCTATGGCCCATAAAGAAAATCAGCTGCAGTAGCATAAAAGGTACATGCTGGGCTTTTTTTCACTAGTCTTCATATGTACAATCATACAGAACTGAAAAACACACCCTTCTTCAAATTACTTTTTTGACTCTTTCTTTTAATAATACAATGTATAAGTGACATATGTCTCACCAAAAAAATGTGATTGTTGGAAGTTCTGCATTTTTGCTTTAAGTAACTTTAGACGTTTTTGCATTAGAATTATTGGTAGACTCACAGCCCTAGTTACAAATAATAAATTATCACTACATGTCTTGCTATTGAAACAGATTACTTATCCATTCACCATTTGCCATGGGATGCTCTCCAGATGTGTTGCATCTGAATATCTCTGAATTTTCACTTGAGCACTATGAAGTTAATCTGTTGTTTAGCACACCAAAAGAATTGTTAAATACCTGCTAAACATTATACCAGTTTGCAGTATTCTGGTGTAAGGATTCTTTTATTTTCTTTCTATCCTCTCTCCATTCCACTGATCTTCAACAATACTCCACTGTTGCAATGCTGTTCTTTTTCCTTCTTCAAAGTATAATTTTATGCTAATCCTTGAGCTGTTGAAGAGGGCATTAGCTTTCAGCTCATTTTCTGCTTTGTTGTTCTCGGAAAACTTTGTTACTTACAACCCGGCACAACCTGAACTATCCACAAATTGCCTATTACTTCCATGATCTCAACATTATTTTATAGTTTGATGGAGATTACATGATAAGGATGCATGGTCCTGTCTACTGTATATCTCACAATCTAATTGCTGAGAGGACTGCACTTTCATCTCTATGTTGGAATATGGCCCAGATTCTGGATTTCAAAGCAACTAAAAGGAAGACAATCATTAAGACAGTGTTCCCTCAAATCCCAGTTCAAATAATCTCAAAGTCCTTGCAAAACACAAATGTTGACCTTGCAGAACACCCCAACCTCCAGAACAGTTCACAAAGCTCTGAAAACACATGCAAACATATTTATGAAACTTCTTTTATTTTTATTGTGGGCAAAATATCCCTTGGTTGCCATTAGTTTTGTTTAAATCCGGTGGAAATATTTGGAGCTTCCCAATGTATTCAACAATTCAGAAAAGTGGCTCATCACCTCAGTTTAGCTCAGTCTGCACGATTGCTTGTTTACTTAGTCTCCACTTATTTTTTTCAGGTTCACTATCAGGCTAGACAGCTCTGTCAACTCAAAAAGACATGCTTTTTTCAATCTATTGATCTCTGTTGCTCTTCCAAATCCTTTAGTATTGGCTCTTAGGATTACTATAATGCTATAATCATTCTGTTAAGGATTCAGATTTGTGGTGGACTAAAAGATGGCAACATCAAAAGGATTGAAATGCCCTTGAAGCAATCAATTTTTGTTCATCAAATACAAATGCTGAGAGGCTGCTTTCAGCTAATAATTTATAACTGAATTAATGACACATGGCTTCCGTCAGTAATGGTCTCCTCTCTGGAATCTCTTTTTTCCCTTTCTGTGATCTGATTTCATATTCTGGGAAAGGAAATCAGAGTGCAACAGAATTTAATCAGAAATGGGAACTGTCTGAAGGTAAAAGCTTAGCATTCTTGCTTCAAATGGAGTGCTGCTGAAATCTTTATTCTTCAGTTTTGGAAAATGTGTATTTTTAAGCCAATGCTACTCATGTGGAATTACATTTCAACTTTTTTATCCTACTTACAAAGAATCATAGGATTGTGGGAAGCATCTTGCAAAAATTTTAAGTCACTTGGACGTGTAAGTTTTCAAATACTTTGGTGAATGAGAAATTTTTCATATTAATAAATGAGTGTCAAAAAAGGGCTATAGGCAATTTACCTTTTCTCCCACCTGCCTCTTTCTTCTGCTTCTATGCTGGATTCTGACAACAGTTTCAGAGTACAACTGCTACTTCTGTAGTCTAAAACAAACTTAAAACAGTTGATTCTCTTTTCATATCACAGTCTTATTCTTCCTTTTCCACTTTTCTGGTGATTTGAGATAAGCAGCTTTTTTTCAGAAAAACTATAAAAAACTTTGATAACTGTTTTTCTTTGCTTTCTTTTTCCTCCTGAAATTTGTGTGAAAAGTGGAATATGCCCCAGACTCATTATCTGTCAAAACATTCTAAATAAGCCTAGCTCGGAAATGTCATTTTGTTATGGTGTGGTCCCTTTTTATATCTGTCTGATATGTCACTCAGTGCTTGAAGTTGCTTTGCAGGGAAACAATTGCTTTAGTAGCAAGGAAAAAATAAAGACAATATCAGCTTTAGGAATGAAACATCCCATTAATCTAGTTATAGCCTCTTCCCATCTCTTTTGTGAAGCAGAGATAATCAGAATCAGTGAAGTAACTTCATTAGTGTTGTTTGCACTTTTCTTACATGTGTAGTGTGGTGAGATTTACAAGTAATCTTGGGTTATAAATTATTAGCAAATATGGCAGGTAGGATGGCATGTCTCCTTTAGATCTTTTAGATAACATTATAGATATGTTTGCTTTCATACATATGAAACCATCTGTTTATGTCCAGTGAATCCTTTTCTCCATTTCCTTTCTTCTTTTCCCGTGATCCCATGCCATCTCCCTCTCTCCCTCAAACTCCCTGCAGCTTATAATTGGTTTAGAATTAGATCAAGTTACTTATATTAAATAGCTGAAAGTACTTACTTAGGATAATTCTTTTATGAAATTCTGTATCCAATTAATATCAAATCTTCAGTCATAAAAAGCCTTCAGCATAGGTCTTGCATAGGGACTTATCTGCCCGGTTTCTGTATTCAAAGTGTATGTGGCATGGCTATCATCACACATCATTCTTAACATATCAGTTTTCAGAATTTAGAACCTTCATAAAGAGCTAACAGAAGATTCAGTATCTTAATTTGTTGATTCTCAATTAAAAAACAACTAAAATTCTGCAAGGTGCCTAGCACCTCATATGAACCAAAGCTAAACCTCACACAAAGCCCTGCAAAATCAGATCAATAGATTAAAAGCAAATACAACCTTAAAAAAACTAAATCAAAAATAGTCACTGAAAGTTGAAAGTAGGTACAATAAATGGGGCCTGCAAAGTACTCACACTTGATAGCACTTGAAAAAATTATGTAGTTTTAAAAAAAAATGTTTCAAATAAGCTGAGACTTATTCCAAATTAAAGTTACAAAATAACTGAAGAAGCATAATAAAAAAGATCAATAAAAAAGCTTTTAAACAAATTGAAAACATTGTAACATTAAGCTTTATGACAATCCTGCTCTTTTCCTTACACGCAATCTCTGGCAGGCAAAATTTTCTTTAAAATCGTCTCCCACTCTGCTGTTTGATGCACTTCAAATGTCTTCACTGCTGAGAATGGAGCAAATATAAGATTTCTCTTTATAGAGATAGACCCAAAGCTCATTTATGACAAATACCTGAACTTTCTCTAGTTTTGTCTTCCAACTCAGAAGTTTCCATCATCTTTTACTCCCTTTGTGTTCTCTTCTGTTAGTTTTTCAGTGTTTAAGCTGAGATGAAAATATGCTAGGAGTTACACCTCATATCCAGTCCTGTGGAAGAGGCTTCAAAGAGTCAACTCTTCAAAGGCCTCAAAGATATTAAGCAATGTTTGGTTCCAGAAAAAAGAGAGAAATGTCTGTTTCTTCGCTGGGAGGTTCTGTAGGCATTGCTTCCTTTCATTTTGCAAGGTATCAAGTTATCTTTCTCTTTACTTGCATCTCAGCTCACTACATCTCAGTGACAGTGCTGAGAAGGACTACTGCAACCTCAGGGATCTCCAGGCACACAAAATCCTAGCAATTGCTGCAGCAGCAAGATGAGGAGAGCAAAGAGGCCACAGCTGTCCTTTACTTGAGCTGGATTCCTAGGGAAGCTGCTGTTCCAAAGTGCAGGAGACAACCCCTGTCAGAAACAATAAGTCTGGCTCCCTGGGGCTGTCCTTTTTTCACTTTTTGTTACAGGACCAGCCCTATCCTGAGCTCTCAGAGCAGCAGAAGGAAATGTCACCCATACTACTAGAAGCTGGCTCCAATTGCCTTTAATCAAGAGGCATGAAGATGCTGAAGTACCATCATCCTACAGACACATGGGTGTGAAACTTGAAATCTGTGACCAACTTCAATGGCGTGGTTCCCATGCCTGAAGGTTCAGTTAGGGAGTAACTTCCTGGGGGAACACTGGTCATGAAACTTCTGAGTGCTTCAATGGCTTTGGGGGCAATGGACCACTGAGTGCTAGGGGTACATTCTGTGTGAAGGAAGAAGTGGTCAAATCAGCTTCATCAGTAAGACAATAAAAGTAATTGGATAAGCTGCTCATCCTAATAGTTCGTTATGCTGTTAATCTGGTCACAGTCTCAGTGACTTCTGAGTCTGTGGTAATGGTAATCTTCAAAAGCAGATACCTTAGAAAACAATCACTCCAGTAGAACAGCAAGCAATATCTTCCCTGTCTTGATCAGGATTGTACACAGATGTTCATGACTCGTCAGTTAATTCAAAAAACTGAAAACAATGTTAAGAGAGATCTTTAAAATCATTCACTAACTTTGTTTGGGTGCCAGAGGTTATAGTTGATACCCAGAAGCTATAACTGGATAGAAAAGTACAAGTGGAAACACCTTTTTTTCCTTCTCAGCTGGCCTTTGAAATACAAGAGAAAAGGAAATGCTGCTCACAAGACATGTGGCCATATCCAGCAGACATTTGGAGCCTCATCTGCTATGGCAGGTCCACAACAAACATTCTTTGGGTGTAACAGTCACCCTTGGTCTGAAGAAGGAGAACAGGAAATGCTGAGAACATATATTCAGCCTTATGCTAAGGCTGAGGGCCAGTCAGCAGCACTAAAGGAACAACACTTTCCTCTTGGAACACAGTCAGCTAAGAAATCCCACAATCTCAACAATGGTGAGAATGAAATAGTCAAAATTTTTCCTCTGCTGTCGCTGACTACAAGAATCTGTGAAAGACTCTTCATTCAAAGTTTGGATATACTGTTTGTTTGGGAAGAAATTGGGAAAGGCCCTAGAGATCTACCAGATTGCTTACATGTTTATACTTAACATGAATAAGTTCATACTTAGGATCTGCAAAGCATTCTGTTTCACAAAAATGAATTCCAGGTTCATACAGTCAGTGCTTTACAGGTTCCCATTTGCTAAGCAAAAACCCAGTGGTTATTACACTTTCCCCCATCTTTGTTGTATACAGTCTAAAAAAAAAGTGTCATTATTTTCAGAAAGATGGCCCATCTCTACAAGTTTTGCATTATGTGTAACAAATAAATTTTCATCCAATAATGATAGCAAGGACTGTGATATCTAAGCTGGAATCATTTTTTATAGAGAAAAAATATATCTAGAAAATATATATATATAAATATACTCAGACATAATATAAAAATCCAATTCACAAGTTTTGGATTAAAATTATATTCATTGTTTCAAAGACTTTAATTTTTTACTGTTATTCTTTCTTGTCATATACCCAACAATTTAGGAAAGATGATTTAGTCTCATATTTGTTTCACACAAAGAAAAGAGGGTAGTATAAACTTAATATAGTGAGAACACAAAATATGGAGCAAGTCACTTCAAAAAAATTTGACACTTTTCCTCTTGAATTCTATTTCTGAATTTACATATTACATAGAGGTTGGCTGGAAGTGGAGGTGTCAGTATTAATATGGAGTCTGGTAAGGTTCCTGAACAGCCAAGGCAGCACTTTTCAGCAAAGGAAGCATAATTTATCTCAGCACTGTTGGGAAATGAGGGGCAGGGGGTGGGTGATGTCATTTTCTGTCATAAGGGATGGAGTCCTTCAGGCTGACCTGAGCAGCTCCTTGTGTGCCTCTCACTTTGTCACCAGTTAACAGAAGCTGATGCACTGAGCTGCAACAGATCCACCCCTTTGTAAAGCAAGCTGTGCAGCTGAAAGCCAAGACAGTGCAGGGCTTAAATCCTCCTGGTAGCACTTTAACCATCACTCATGTGGGTCTGATTTTCCAGCTTGCTTGCATTTGCTCTGAGTTATTTTTATAAGGATCCCAACATACTGAGTTCATTCTTTGTATTTTTCTATTGATTTTTCCACAACTGATGTGAAATAGAAGTATCTTTTAGGCTCTTTGTTTAACTGCATTTCCTCATGTTTTTCCCCTTAATCTTTGTAAACTTAGGTCTTCTTGAGGTTATGGCAGTATGTTTGTTATCTCTTTGTGTCACGTGATATTTATCTAGCTGTGACTCTGATACTGCTGGTGTTTCTGAAAAGACACTGGGTTCCTCTGTTATCTTTCTGCAGGTGTTGGATTTGCCTCTCTCAGTGAAGTTTGGAATCCTCAGTAATAGCTGACAGCCTTTAAAACCAGCAATCCATTATCTTCCCTGAAAGTTTATCTCCTGGTAAACTGAATTATTGTGACAGAATGAAAATATACCCAAAAAGTGAGAGGGGGGAAAATTGCTTACTAAATTTTTGCCACTTTATTAGCTAACTCAATGGCACATTTCAAATCCTGTAATGCAAAATGAGATAATCAATATAACAGCATGGGACTTCACCATTTCAGTTGCTGGATATTTGTCAGTGACTACAATTCATCTGCTTAAGATTTTGTCTTCAAATTACTGTAGAAAATATGGACAGTCAGATTTCATAATTTTAAAAGCACAGTCTGACTTCTTAAAATGAAGGGTTTGTACAGGGGAAGGCATTTAAAAGCCTTTGCTTTTCATTACAAGTAGGGCATCTTACAGAATAAAACCTTATGTGATTTTTTTCCTGAAGTGTACATGAAAAGTTGTAAGTTGACAGCCTCAGGAAAAAGAAAAAATTAGTTACTTACAAGAACTGACCTTTACCTAGAGGCTGAACAAAATGTAATCTTTGACAATCTTGTTTAGCTGTGGGTGTATTCTGCTGGATTTACAGCTGACAGAAATCTATTATCTACCCAGAACTATGGGTTTCTCTTTTTTTGATGCCTGAAAATACAGTAGCAGCAGCAGCAAAGTTTACCCACATTGCAAACTTTGGAAATAAGATAGAAGAAAGAAAACATTCAAATTGTGCTATTTTGAAATAGACTGACCTTCTTGAATAGTTTCAAAGCATCAAAGGATTGCGTATTCTGTCTGCAAGTTAGTTTTCTGAATAAATTATTATTTTGATTCATCTCTTCATCATCTATTTTTAGCCTTTTGGGAGACTTTTGAAAGAAAAAGGTTTTTTTTTTCTTCCTTGGTTTGGATCATATGGTTCAGAAGCTTAGAGTTGTTTCTTGCTGCCAGACAGATTCTCACGCAATTACCCTTCCAGAAAATTCACCCGTGCTGGAACTTACTTCTTAGGCATTCCTCCAGTGCCCCCTGCACTTGTGGATGTCTGTGGATTCTGCTGATCAAAGACTGTTCTTCTCCATCCACTTATCAAATGTTTTACTTTTACATAATGGGCCTGTTGACACCACAGCTGCTTTTCTGAACTGGGGAGGGGAGGACCACTGTAGAATAAAGATTACCTAAAACCAAACTGTACATCTCTTTGCACTAGCTGCAGAGCTGTTGTTGTGAGGGATAGTAGTGTTAAAAGCAAAGGTATTTTTCTGTCAGCTTCTTGGACTTCTGAAGGAGGCAAAATAGGCCCCTGTTCCTCTCAAAACTTTTCTTAAAGGTGTGCTGTAGACCATACCAATTTTTGAATGCACCATAACTCTGCCAGGGCCCAGTCCCACAAAAATTTCCATTTCTTTAAAATTATAGGATCAGACTTGTAACACAAAATACAAGTTGGGAATTGCTTGTGTTGCTCTGTCAGACTTCCATTAGTTACGAGGCACATAGGCATAATATAGAGTCTCAGACATTCCCTCTCAACTCTGATATTATTTGGGCTCATCTATGAACCAGAGATGTGCTGTATCATCCCCATGAAACATGAAAAACTTTACAATACTTAGAGAAATTTAGAAGAATTTACCTCACTTTATAAAAATCGGATTAACAACACTTCCTGGTACAACCAGGATTTTGCATGCTAATTTATTAATTTATAATTTTAATTTTTGCATGCTATGAATTTATAAAGCGTTTTTCCTTTTGCCTAATGTCAAGTATTATTGCCCTGTAGGAAATTCTAGTTAGAGAAATGTTTTTTAGCTTTAAGGATATACAACTGGAAGAATACAATTGGTTGCTTACTGTTATAATGCACATAATAGCCCCTTTTATAGATTTTAGTGGCTGATGACTTGCTCTCACATTTACATACTTTGGACTCAGGGAAATACCAATCACCAAAGTGCCCAAAGTCTGTCCAAGTCCCTCAGGGGAACTATGCTCCCAGGAAGGTTTCCCCATCAACCAAACTCCTCTTTGCTTACCCGCTACAACCAGGACACAATCAGCACAGAAACCAAATGCATTTTTGAGAAAATAGACTGCAAAATAGATAAATCTTACTTAGAAAATGTCCAGATTTTCCATTGAAATAGTCAGTAAATGAAAAACTCACAAGAAAACTTATGAGACCATTAAGGTCTTTGTACTTTTTTAAGACCCCATGAGAAATGTTTCTATTCTTTGAAAGCAGTATAGATTTATATGTCCCCGACTCTTCAATGTGAAAAACAGAATGTGCTTCTACATCTTGTAACCAAAATCCTCAAGAAATTATGCATAAAAAATTAGGACTGTTGCAACTGATTATGCAAAAGATTTTTTTTAATGGATAGTTAAATACCAAAGGAATTATTGTCCCAAAAGTCTTGTCATAATTCTATAAACTTCAAGGCTCAAATTATCACTTATTAAAGTACTGGCATAAATGGTAAATGTCAGTACTCTGCAGAAGCACAAAGCAAAAGGAGGCAAAATAGGCCCATGTAGGAGAATGTGGTTCAGGTAGAAAATAAACAACCCTGTCTCTCATGCCATTTTACCTTATGCTGTCATGCTCATTAATATGCCTTGTGCATTTCCAAAAATCTTCTTTTATCCTGGGACTTTAGTGCCACTTGTGTCTCACCACACTGACTTCTTCAGCAAGAAATCCTTCAGGCCCTTCCCTGCTTGCCGAAGATTTCTACCAGTTCCCATGGGATGTGTGTAGGAGAGTTCACTGGTTCACATTCTCTAGGCAATCTTTCTTGAGTGAGGAATGGCAGCTGATGTCTGTCCCACTGCAGGCTGAGTGAAAAGAGAAGGGTTTCCCTGCACTTTGTCACTCGTGTGGTTGGTTTCTCTGCTGCTTCACCTCCCCGTGCTATCGCTTCTTAGTTTACTTCTGAGCTTGAAAAAGGTGTGAAAAATGGTGAGAGTAGTGCTTCCATTCAGGCCCTTCTGCCTTAGCTGGGGATCCCATTACCCTGCATGGCAGTGCAGCTGCAGTCCCACCAGCATGATGCCCAGCTGTGCAGTGTATGTGAGTCAGAGTAATTTCCTTTGCTTTCTTTCATGCTCCACGTCTCCATCTTCACACTTTGTTTGGGGCTCTGCTGCTTAGGGGCACCTTGAGGTGAGGTTAGTGAGTTCCCTGCTCCAAAGCTACAGCCCCAGTCACACAGGCTGAAAAACCACAAAGTGATGAAGGAAATTACTTTATCCCGCACAGACTGGCAAATGCTCCTATGGCAGCACTCAGCAGCTCTTTGCTTCTCTGCTTTGCTGTCATTACAAAGCCCATTTGAAGTAGGAGGAATTTAATATGAAATTTTGATCTGGGGAAAGTGGCTTAATCCCTTGCCTATCTCAATTTCTTACCCGAGAAACACCAATATAACAAAAAAGAAAGTAAGAAAGTCTGCTGTCAGTATAGCTATTCTTTCACCTCAATAGCTTGACCTTTTGTTATTCTAGGCTGTTTATTTGGCCTTGACTGCTGGTAAAATTCAAGTTAAAAACTTACAGCATGTATTTCAAAGCCTGCTAACAGTCTGCACTTTGGTTTTCCCTCTGACCAGATTGTTTCCTAAACTTTCCAGTGTTCATGTGTTATTTTGCTATTCAATCAATCACTTTTTCTCCCTGAAGCATGTAACCTACTCAAATAACAGTGATTATACATTCATAATTGCAAAGTCAAAATAAAAGCCTAGAGCATATGGAAGTGATCAGAATATGGTGTAATAGCAGCAATGCCATTTACTGTATATAATCAATTTAGCACACCAATAAATACATACATATATAAACCTCTGACAAGCATACTTTCTTTTCTATAAAACTTTTCATTTATATTCTGGTGCCATTGTTTTGGAATAAATTTTCTTGTCACAAAGATATGGCTTTTTATTTGATTTCATTGTATTGCATCATTAAAATATTGTTATCTTTTATGTTTCACAAACATTTGTGGACACGCCATTAACCAACATAAAACACAATGCAGTAACAAATGCCTGTTTTATGACTGCTGTCAGACTATATATACTCTCTAATGGTCTAGCATTATCGGCAATCTAAGACTAAATTATCACAAGTTAAGTCTATGAAATACAAGACACATATATAATCTCCAGGAGCCAATGTATTGAAACATTAGAATTAAAGGTTCAGACAATCAATTCAGCCAAAAATGCAATTTTGTAAAGGTATTTTTCATTCAAGAAACAATGAAGGAAAAGGAAGGAAGCAGCAAGTTATTATCAAAAAGATTGCCCACACCCAAAGAAGATATAGTTTCTCTGGACATTTATGTACTGTGAGCAGGAGGAATGAAAAAAAGATGAGCTAGACAAAGAAGAAAGGAATTTAATAAAGGTCTAGTATTTATGTCTTTATTAGTTTTATAACTAATACATTTTGATCAATTAAATTGTTCCATTGTCTGTTTGTTAGATTGATTTGTGTTGCTCTCCAACACTTTTTACTTGGCCTGAGAATTTTACTGTGTATCTATAGGAGCAGAAGAATTTAAGACAAGAATGATAAATTGCTAGCAACATATGGTTTGTTCCAAGCTGTGTGAAAAAAACCTGTGCTGCTGGAAAATGCAATTAATTAAAGTGTATCAAAAACACTAATTTAGAGTGATAAGGTCCATAGTGTTTGGGAGTGTACAGCAGGGTCGGCTATGGTCGGTGGTGAACACATACAACAAATGAATTTGCCTTTTGCATGATGACAATTCAAACGTTTGGGGTTTTTTTTCATCTCCTGAGTAAACCCTAGAAAAGAACATTTTCTTTTGGTTGTCTTCTCATCTAAAGGTGATGACAGGATCAATTTCATTGGCTTAGCATGACAGTATTAACCACGATGGCCTGTCAAGATATATAATGGCAATATATATTGGAGAAGCATCTTGGCAGAATGAGCTCCATAGTATGAATCTCCCTTTTATTGTTGTCTTTGACAGCAACAGTTTAAAGGGTAAAGAGAGTTCTAAAATCTTGGCACCACAGACAGACAGTGTCAAGTAAAGAGAAGCAGAGAGGAGGAAAAGCAAACAAGTTTCAAAGAATGCGTCCAGACTCTCAAATGCATTTCTAATCAAACAGCAAAGCAATCGTGATTTAGTGAGATTCTAAAGTATGCCATTTACTCTTCATCAAAAGGTTGGTGGGGTTTTTTTAACTTTCCTTTCTAAACTAAAAAGGTAGAAGGGACACAAAAGTCTGCTACCTAAAACGGTTTCAAAATACAAATGTTCTGTGTTCAGTTTACTTTTTGGATTAGATGTGTCAGTGCCAACAACCCCAACTAACCTATGCTCTAGCCTATCCTCTGTGCATCTTGTTCTTCTTACAGAGATTATACCTCATCTATGAGGATCTTTTTTATTTTTGTTCCCACTGCTTCCACAGACTTTCTCCAAACACTTCGTTGCTTTTGAAGATCTGCATTCTTTGTCGTTTGTTTGTTGTCCTCTAATGAAAGTATTGGAGTTGTTTGTGGAATACTAACTAAAGCCTTTCTACCCCTTTTCCTTTGGAAATTAAATGGAAACATTTCCATTGACTTAAAGAAAAATAAATGGCATGGAGCTGATTTATCTTACTCACAACGAAATTTGCTAGACATCGTCTTCTCTTTCCTGCTTTCATTTTCAAGACTGCATAACAATCAACATAATATAAGAAATATTTTTATCTATAAATTTCAATTCTCCTAATTATACATATACATAATACAAAAAATTGTGAAGTATTATTATGGTTTACTATTCTATACATTCTTTTTGAACTCTTGGGCCTTTGCAATGATTTATTTAACTGTGTTATGCTTCTCTTCCTTTTCTTTCTGTGGAATACAACATTTCATGGAAATTATAATAAGATTTATTGTGAAATGGGAATGGGAGTTTTTTCATGTGTAACATTACAGTACTGCTGGTCTCAGGAGATGTACTGGTTTTATCTGTCCTTAAAAATTTGTAGTGACTTAGAACACTAATACCAGTATGATCCATCATGGCCTAATTCTCTTCCAGTTGTACTGAAAACGAAAGCACAACCATTGCCCATTTTTGTAGGGAAACAAGGCATGGCATTCAGACATGGCATTCAATATCCTCCTAGACTAGACACTTACAAACACTAAACACTTACTAAACACTTACACTGAATTTATGTAAACTCTCTTGAATTCATTGGCTAATACTTATTTGAGTAAGGGCTGCTTACCCAAGAAAGGATTTCCAGGCTCAAGCCCTGCTTTGATATTCTCCACTTTTACCAGGCAATTATCTCACCCTCCTGAACAGATTACAAATTATGCAAAACTATAAACGAGGTTGAAAGAGCAAGAGGAAAATAGAGGTAATGTATGAAGTATGTATCACACTATTAGAATTCCTAAAAGCAGCACGACTTACAATTTGGATACAGCATAAGCATTAATGTAAAGATGAATAAAAGATCCTTTGCTAGTTTGAATATTGCATGTGAGACTTTAAAAATGGAAATAGAAAATGAACGGGGAAAAACAGAGGCACTCTGTACTACATGTTATCCTGAATTACAGTTTTTGTAACTTAAAAAAAATGACAATACATTATACAAATACAACAGTTTATTGACAAGGAGAAAATATTATATATTTAAATTTCCACATATTCATAAACTTCTCTTTCTGCTGTGTTTTAAAGGGCTTGGATCAATTCAGGGATATGTGCAAATCATGGGAAAGCAATGATACTAACAAACAGAAATTGAAAATTTTAGGATGTGGCATTACAGAAGCATTTAAAAAATTGTTTCATATCTCCTGATGAATAAAAATAGGAATATTTTTGTTGGAAACATTGCTGAAGTAAAGTGGGGTCTTTCACTAATGAACGAGCTTCTTAAGTTAGATACAAATACATTTAAAACACTCAGAAGAATTTAAATTAACATAGTACTGGCAGCTGGCCAGAGAGAAAATTCAGTTTGTGAAAAGTTGGTGATCAGGAACTTGCCAAGGAATATGCCGCGGCAATACTCAGGTCTCATCCATCAGGCAGACACAAGTGGGGTTTTTTTCCCTTTCTTACTTTTGAAATAAAATTATGTTCTTTCTTGAAACTGCAGCTGGACTCAGCTAAAGGTAGATTTGAGGAGAAAGAATTTTCCTTTTTTTTCAATTTGTTTACCTGTTGCATTTGACATAAATAGCTTTTGATAACTCACCTTGTAATAGCAGAAACTTGCCGCAGCAATTCCAAGCATTGAAAAACTGATCTTCTTGTCCTGTTGGTCTCATACATTCTTAGTTAAAGGTGCTATTCATAAATGTTTAGAACAAAAGATTTTTATATTTCTGCAATGCAATTGCATGCAAAGGATTTCATATGTCGATTACCTGCATAAGATCTTCTGGAACAAATTTACCTCTTGGCACTTACATCTTTTTTAAACTAGAGTTTTTGAAATAAAATCTGAGTTCTTAATGCTGTTTTTCAGGTGTAGGGAAGTCAGTTCAAAGACAATACCTTGCTAATTAATACAGTGTGGGGCAATTTATCTTTTCAGTGCTAGCAATTTTCCTTGGTTATCTTTTTCAGTTTCTGGGTGAAGTAGTCTCCAATGCAACAGAGTTTAACAATAGTTTGGTGAAAGACTACTTTATTTGTACACATTTAATTGTATTTTTTAATGTAAAAATTGAGTGTTACTTAAGTAATTTGATACATAGAGTTAACTAAATCACTCCATATGGTCTGTATGCATGATTCTCAGATTATGTTCCTTGTTTTTTACAAGAACTAGCCCAAAATACTATTGAACAGATTTCTTCTTGTTGCTTGAAATTATTTAAACAGGATTTTCCTTGAGATGTGTGCTGCTGGACAAGTGAAAACTAAAAAAAAATTAAAGTTACTACTTTGAAAAAATATTCTGTAAGAGTTTTTTTGTGTTCATCACCCACCTCTAAGATTTTTAAGTACTGTGTCTTGAAAATGATTCCTGATTTCACCCCCAGCCCTCTTATCTGAAACAAAATATTGAAATGGAGAAGTTATTCAGACTTACTGTTTCTGGAAGGCTTTGTAAGCAATAAAATTACTACAGTTCTGCTGCCTACAGAAGAAGGATGTGGGTAACAGTGTCTCTGTTCTGCAGATGTGTTTCATTTGGGCTTCTCCAACATTGGCTGCAAGAGTTTTTGACAGACATGGAATATTAGAACAATTAGATCATTAGCTACAACAAGGAGCTTGGTTGCTTCCCTCATCTCCTCAGTTTGATATTATCTTGTTATTTACTGTATCTTTTACGGATTTTATTACTGAAAAGTTGAAACAGTTTTTATTGGGGTTTTTAAGGGGTTTTCAAAGTTCTTTTTTAAGTAAGAATGCCTTATTTATTCATTGCTCACTAGTAACAGATCTTTACTCCATGTGGGATCAGCATACACTGTCACAAAACATATCTCAACCCCAGCTGTCCAAACTAAACAATATATGCTCTCAGAAAGACAATTGCAAATGAAGTACTACCAGTAACTATACTTGCATCATCTATGACCCCAAAAATCTGGTTTTAGCTTAGCTATCATGTTAAATCTTATTAAAATTAATTACAAAAAATGATGAGGAAATTTTTTTCAGATCTAGAGTGAATGTGATATAATATGAATTAGCATTTACAGTTAGAAAATGTGTCTTTGGCTGAATGAGGGAAGGTACTGCATTTCATAAACAGCTTGAGAAGGAGGGAGTCCAAATGCTGTACTGGCAAGTTTCCTTTTTGTGATATGTCTGTGGGGTCATTATATATGGCTTTAAAATTTATTTTTAGAGACTCATTATGATTTACTTTAAAAAGCAGAGAAAAAATGAAAAGCAGTTCTCCTAGCAGACCTTAGCATGGTAGGTCTCTTAGACCTGCCTTAGCATGGTAGGTTTTTTTAGACAGTATTTTAAAAAGTGCTCATGCACAATTATTTTGAGCTTTAATATTACGTATTATCTAATTTCACTCAAATTATGTTTTGATGGTTTCCTTTTCTTTATCCTGTTTTGAAATATATATTGGTTGGACTGGATTTTAAAATACCAGATTTCTGGATTTTACATTGCTGTATTTATTGTACAGTTTGCTCTTTTTCTATGCATATAAAATATTTAGTTGTTTGTAAGGATTGTATTTTAGACAATGAAGATAAGAAGAGCTGGGTGAAGAGAGACCAATGAGGATTTTTTCCCTTCATTGTTAGGTCTTTAATTTCTTCTGAAAGTATGATGATGCTTGAGGACTTTGAAATTTCTCTGAAAGGGTATTTTATGCATAGGTTTCTCATTCAAAACTATTGGCTTGTGTGAGATTTCATCCATGACTATCAAATTTTTTCTGTATCCCAAATATTGACTGTCAACATATCTAGACATTTTGCTTTCACAGATTTTTTGAGAAAATTCTGTAGAAGAATGTTTTATATACCACTGCCCATCATTGCATAGTAGAAAAATCTGACTAACCATGAATATCACTGGCATGTGGCAATCTGACATTCTGATACTACAGTTGGAGAACAGGCTTCTATTTTTTTCTATTTTCAGATGTGTATTTATATTCCCATTACCAAGAACACTCGGCTAAAAAAGGGCAAATCAATATTATATCAAAATCCCTTTTTCTTGAAGGAGAAAAGTCATTGTCCAACCTCCCCACCTAATCTTCAAAAACTCTAAAATTCTGTTCAATGCTAATGATACCCTGTAAATTTTGAACTGGAGTACTTAGTTTTGTATTCATCCATGCTTACTGTGTGTAAAAGGAAATTAGGTGCTACTTCAGTTCAACCATATTGTATAAGAAACTTTTTAATGTTGATTGAATTTCAAGGCTTACAAAGGGAGAGAGATTCTAACCTGATGAATTATGATATCATACAATTTTTAGAAGCAATTCTCTATAAATTATGAGCAATTTTCCTATTTAATGAAGCATTAACTATTATAAAAGGAACCCTGTCTTTCTGTTAGGGAAATATATTGCCTTGAGCTTCTGGACTTCTACAACAAGAAGGAGTAGCATGTTGCATACAATAATCTCTGTCCTTTATTATGTAATGAATTTAAATAAACTTGGTGAAATAATTTCAAACAAACCAAATTCATTTAATTACTTCTGCTATTTCTAATGTTTCTAAAATGGCTTGAATTTTTGCATTTGCATTTCTCAGCTTTATTTTTTTCCAGAGTACAAAAGAGCCATATGTGAATAAATTAGCTCCTAAAAACTGGAATACTAGATTGATCCAGAAAATCTTTCAAATACTATGTGAATCTGGAATTAAATTTTGATAACTGAATGACAACAAAAAATAAAAACATTCAATGACCCATATTTTAGTAATTAGTATGCTCTCAGAGTACTATTTCCAAAACTTATTCTACTGAACTGCTTATATATTTGTTCTTGTCTGGAGGAAAATATCCAGGGACTAAAAGTCTCAGTAAAGTTCCAGGGGTCCAAGTGACTGCAACCCTTGAGAGACTTGTGAGACTGAAGCCATCAGTTGAGAGCTTCAGCCCCTAAACTTTATTAAGTGACTACAGTGACTACTTTGCTTTTTAACACAACTGATTAAGATTTTCTCTCTCTTTTCATTTTAACAGCTAATGGGCTTTAACATTTTTTTTTCTTTCACTTTCAAATTTACAGATATTGAGAGCATGGAAATAATGTAATCTATCGAGAGAAACAGAAGTCTCACATTTCAAAAGTCTGACCAGAACTGTCCCAAGAGAATTGCTTTATTCTGGATTGAATTCATTTGAATTCATACTTTGAGAGACAACACCCATGGGCCACACAAGGGCTATTTGTTCACAATGAATTTCACAGATTTTATAAGACATGCTGAAGAAAAACCAACAGGAGAAAATTGAAAAAGTTCATTCATTTAGCTTCATTTCTCCTAATCAATGATTTCATGAAAAGTCCAGACATCTGCCTCTGGGGAGACTGTGGGAGTTACAAATTCAGCTTTACTGAGCCATTACCTGTAAAAAATCCTCCCTCCCCATTTTTTATACCTGAGGCCATGGATTACAACCAGTTATGTGGGAGGTTTTAAATGGTTACAAAAGTTCACATAATGCATTGCTGTGCAAAGAATTGGAAGAAATGTTCTTGGAGGAATATTTTGGTGGAAAAAAAAATCTCCCAGTGGAGTTAGCTGGTTGGTCTGTAGTTTCATCTGAAAAATGCTCTATGTGTAAAACTTCTCAGTAAGATAAACTGGATGTCTTCAGAGGTTATGGACAGATCAGGGTTTGCAGAGAAGTGCCAGAAACAGGATGGCTGGAAAGAGCAAAGATGCTTTGGGAGGTATTACCTTAAGGAAGTCTGAGATGTAACTTTGGGTCAAGTGTTGCCTGAAAAAGCAGCTTGTATATGTGGGCAAATCAACTGTCTCCTACCTGAGCTCTTTTAGGACTTCAGTTGTGCTCTATAAGTAAACAGGATTTGATCTAAGATCACCTTAACAGAATTAGAGTTTTGTCTGACCACAGCAAGTTGTGAAGCTGTTAAATTTGGCTAGTTGTTCACATCAAAGGAAGACAGGACTATGGCTTTAAGTGGAAGAGCATCTTAATTTAGATTGGTTTTTTTCTTAATCTCTACATAAGATTAGAGTACATAGAATGAAATGCTTGGTCCAAAGTTCCTTTACTGTCAACCTTTTTAATTACCAGAACAAGGCATTTTCTGCTGCATTCAAACGATTTATTTTGCTCCATGTAATTTTTATCAGTGAGGAATATTATTTGTGAATGTTCAGGAAATTGAGGAGAAGTGTCCCATATTGTACTTAGTTTTTATTATTTCATACAAAGATGAGGCAAATACACCATTCAGTGATCACTGGGCATTTAAACATTCCTGTAATACCTTCAGCTGCTTCAGCCAGCTTGCTAGGGTGGGACTTACTTTTTCCAGACAGTTTGATGGCCTGATTTTACTCTTAATGTGAATCAACAGACAAATGGCAGTGAACTAACAGTCTTGGAAAAAGTACATGTTCATCAAAGTCATTCTGGTAAACAAATCGTGGCAGCTCTATTAATCATGTCAGTTTTATGCTTCCTTCTTGCTACCTTCCCCCCACTCAGTTTAGTTGTCACATGCTTTGTTTGCCTCATGTCAGCACAAGGATATTGGAATGAAGACAGACAAACCAATACAGAGGTAATATATTATTTAAGTAATTCACCTGAACCCCACACCCTGTATGGCTCATGGTCAGTGACCACGTCAGTGAATGAAGAGTAATTTTTTCCACTAACTTGATTTAAAAAGAAATTTTAAAATTCCAGTTATTTTTATTTCTGAGCTGGTTTAGAAGTTCTGTGCTAGGCTGTAGCTTCAGTATACATGTGACTGCTGCCTGTGTGAAGTAGCAGTATTTTATTTTACACCTGCAAATTTGCATCACTAGGTAACCACATAATTTCACACGTGTAAATAGAGTTCCCATAAAATCTTACCATTTGTGCACACGGAAACATTTGTGGGAAACTGCACGCTGATTTTACAGTCTACACTCCTTTTTTGAAATTAGCTATGTGACAGTAAGATTGTTTCCAGATCTGTAAGGTTTTCATTTTTTTAAGAATACTGTGACCAAAATCAGAAAATAAATCTGTGGCTTTTTCTGTATGCATTCACATTTTTCCATTTTGCTATGAAAACAAAACAAATAAGGCTTAAGCAGAAGTTCTGGAAGAAACCTCAAATGTATAACCATCTGTTTTCTTGCTAGCTATTTTTTCCTTGCAGTTAGGGTGGCTTCTTTAGCTTTTACCAGTTGTCAGGCTCAGGTCTTCCACCCTGAGGAATTGCACACCTTGCAGACAGATGTGGGTATGTAAGAATCAGAATGACCCTCCCTCCCTTCCCTACACATACTCATATCCCCACACAGGAGTGTTTATAAGGGGAAGCCTTTTATGACTTTTTAACTTTGCCCCATTAGGAACTAGTGACTGAGCTCTTGGTGTAGCACAGCAATTTCTCCAGAGAGAGATATGGTGACCTGAGAAAAAAATCTCTCTAGCAAAGTTTAGCTGGAACTATAACTGGATTTATGCTAATGATTCTTACAGTGTGCATTTAAAAATTTTGGTATTGGGAAAAGCCTCACAGTAGAAAACAGCTACTTGAATTTGTATTTCACCCTATTTTAAGGAAACTATAGCTGTAAGAGATCAAACAAAGAAAAAGCTAAGGACCCAGCTATCATTCCTGCTTAAAAATTTTCCTTCTATCATTAGCCCAGAGAAGCTGTGGCTCCCCATCCCTGGAAGAGTTCAGTGCCAGGCTGGGTGGGGATCTGAGCAGCCTGGTCTAGTGAAAGGTGTCCCTGCCCGTGGCAGGCAGCTTGGAATGAGATGATCTTTACAGGCCCTTCCAACCCAAACCTTTCTATGATTGCATTATCAATAAGTGAGAATTAACTTGATGTGCCTCAAGCTCTGAAGAAACAAAATTGTCAGCAGTTTAGGTTAAAAATTATGTTAATTCTTCTAAGGCAGGCTCTTTTTAACAGAGTCCAGTTGTAGTATTCATATCCAAACTTCTGTGGCATTCTGTAGTTGGGGCTTGTCTCTATCAGCTGTGATATGGCTGAGTAGAAGTTAATAGAAAAATAAGAGTTTGAGAGTTAATGCAGCTGACTTGAATTAGTGTATTGATTCAAAGTTGTACAAAAGTAACCAATTAATATTACAAAAGACCCATCTGGAATAACAATTGGTGTGTGTTGCTGCCATTTGCAATATGTATAGTGAAAATCTAGCCTGCAAAATTAGTTACATATTTTTATACTTTGACAATTGATTACAGAGCATTCACCATATTACTTTATTTACACCTTCTTGTTATAAAAGCAACATATTAGTGAATTGTTTTTTGCTGGGATCAGTTTTATAATGTTTCATCTGGCATTCTTAAGAAAGGAAATGTGATGCATCTACAACATATAAATTCTCTAGAGGCTAAAACCACTGCTTATCCTGTGTCTTCAATAAAATAAGGAAAATAAAGAGGCTTGGTTTATGAATTGCTAGGATCGTAGACTAAACTAAAGATTAGGCAAATTTCAGCTAAATCCCAAACACAATGGAAGTACTAGGAAAATGTCATTCAAAACTTGAAAAGGTTGTTTAAAATAATATTTTAAATAAAGTAGCAAGTAATTATGATTAGTAATGAAATCCTTCAGTAGCAGCACAAACCAGCAATGCAAAACATAACAATAAGAGGGAACATTAAAAATCCAGAAATTCAGATAAAATATTTTTTTTTCTAAAAATACCCCTTTACCACTCTGAAGATACTATATCTGGTAAAATAAGCATGGTGGTTATTGATGAGACAACACTATGTCTGATGAGCAGAACAAACACGTCTAGCCAATAGAACAGCATTTGAGCCAAATACAATGTTATAACTTTTGGGTGGAGAAGATTGACTTCATGGAGTATGCTTGTAGAGCCTGCAAATTTCTTGCTCTAGTTCTAAGGAATTTTAAGCAGTATGAGAAAATATTTAGTGCTCAAAATTAGAACTTAATCCAGAGAGTTACCGGCTTTTTATGTCAGTGTTCAGCAACTTGTTTTAAGGCCCTGTTCTTTCTTGCAAATTCCTCTCATTATTGGTCTCTCCCATTGAAGTCAGGAGTAGACATAACTCATAACTACCACCAAGAGGACTCTCACATGTCCTTTTATCTTTTAATTGTGTCAGAGGGCAAAGAACATCAGAGGATTCTTTTTATAATAATAAAAGAAAGGTAGAGACTTTTTCATAGGCTGAAACATAAATAAGGTACTACAACATTTGGGTGCTTCATGGAGGAGCAACTACCAGAACCAGATTATACTATCCAAATGACTTTAAAAAATACTGCAAGAGGATGTAAATTTTAGGTGCCTACTTATAACTGTGTAAAGCTGCAAAGCCCGATTCAGCCACTGCCTAATGTGGAAGGCAGAGTAAAGGTGAGAAGAGACTGTAATTTCTGAGTTTTATAGTCTCTGTGGACCTGGGAGTATCTTAGTCTCAGCAGCACTGAGAGACTTGGAGCTTAATTCCTAGACAAACCCCTCTGTGATTTACAAGATTCATTCCTGAGGTGCTTCCTCTGCTGTCTCCATAAGGGATTAATATGCTGTGTATACTGGCTCTTAACACTCAAAAATATTGCAATGGTGATGCCTCTTGCTCTTTTTTTCTGAATGACATCATATTGTCTTATTAATGAGCCCCACATGGTTCCTTCAAGGGTAGGTTCCCTAGATTTCTGTTGTGTCCTTGACCCATGTTTATTGTGAGTGGGGTGCTGGGAGTCCTGCAGAGGTGGGAACCTCAGATCTGGCTTTGCAGCCTCCTATACGTGGTTTCATTTAACTCAGGAAATCCTCCTCTCCTCCCAGTTTCCTACTAGAGGAATGAGGATTCTGGGCTTACCACTGAGCACACTCAAGGACCCATTTGAGTGTTGTCAGGTCTTCCAGAAATCTCCAATGTTCAGGTCATCCCCCCACCTGAAGAGTTAATCTACATAGTTTACACCTTTCAGTTCTTTCAGTTCCTTCAGTACGATCTCCTGTATCTGGATGACATGAGCTAATCACAATTAAATGGCAATTATATGCCTTCACCACTTACTGAACACAGTCCTGGTTGCTCTTTGCCCTCTGCACACTCCCTGTATCTAGAAGAGCTGTTTTCATCAGGTCCCAGCATCTCCTATCTCCAAAGTGTGCAGTCAGGTTGTAAAACATACAAGCTTTGTTTGCTTCAATACTCTATTTCAGCTTTCCCATTTTCCCAGCCCATGCTCTGCAGTGAGAATGCAGGTATGTGGCAGAAGGAAAAACTACCTTGATATAAGAGATGCCCAGGACTCATGTAGATTAGTCTGGAGATGCACTTGAACTAGTTCAGGGCAGTGAGCATTGTTGTAGCAAGTCATTGATGTTTTTGGGGGATAGAAACCCAAGAAGCTCATCATTCTGCTTTTCCCCAGTGATTTACTCATTTTGGTGGCCGCTACCATGCTGAATACTTGTTGCTTTTGTTTCTTCTCTCCCACCTGTGGATTTGCTCATAGCAGAGCTCACTGGGGTCCAGACTGAAGAAGGATAAGGCTGCTGGGGTAGCACTGGGAAAAGAGCTTCTCAGTGAACCCCAAAGGGTGCAAGGTCCACCCTACTGGGAACACTGTACAATGCATTGTTGTATCCAGGGCAAAACTAAGGTGCTACGAATGTTTAGGGTGTAATAAGTTGGACCCAAACCATTATACAATGTATAATCTCTTTCTGAAATCAACTGCTACAAAATTGTGCTACTTGCAAAATACCCATATAATATTTAAAATGTTTTATTTATTTGGGCAATAAGAAAAAGAATTAAATAAAAGAAACTAAAATCAAATCTGGAGATTCTGTATCAGACCAAAAGATTGCTTCCTCAGAACCTATGAGGTATTTTTTCCCATTATCTCCTTTTGCACACTTCTGGGGATCTTGTACATTTTTGTGGAATATGTGACACTGGCCACAGCTGGAGCAGGATTCAGGACTTCCCATGCAACTCAGTCCAAATTTCTGTATTTCTGAATGAGGATTATACTCCTCATGGCTATTGTCAAACCTTGATATATTTTGAGGAGTTTCTGCGTATGCCTGATTAGTGACTAACTTCTTATGGGGAATAACAAATATGCAGCACAGAAAATATATTTGCTAACATAAATGGCCCAGACAGCAGTGGCTGCTCTCTCTCTCCCACTAATGAGGAACCAAGACCAAAAGCAGAAAAAATACTTGCTTTATGTGAGAACCCTGTAACTGAGCAGAGATCTGCATTCTCTGCTGCCCAGTCCTGAGTAGGTTTATCCTGCTCTGCAGGAATCTCTGTAATACAATGTAATTGATTAGTAACTAATATGGATCATTTCAGCTTTATTTTTTTTTTTTCTCTTATTCCTGGTGATTTTTAATTTTTTTTTCCACCAATAATAAGCCAAATAAAAAGTTTTTCTAATCCTGTCTGACTGATCCTACTTCCCCTCTGGCATTAAACACCTTTTTTAACAAGACATTCTTTTTGCTCCGTATCTAAACTTTTTTGGCATTTCTTTGGTAATACAAGAAGGAAATCAACCAGTGCAAGATGTCATTTTTTATAACCAAAGTTTCCATAAGAAGTACTTTCTCGTTATAGAGAACTTAGTCTCAGTAAGATATGAATATGCTCACTTTATAATGAATATTGCCGTGAAATTCCTGAAAATAGATTTGCACAGTAGCTCACAAGTTGAATGCAATTTATGAGTTTGTTTTGGCTTATAATGTAGATGCTGGGATTTTGGGAACTGGAAACTATAACAGAAGAAAATAAACTTTTTGTGTGTGTGAAATTTAAAAAAAAACATTTGAAAAAGATGTTTTTTCATTGTTCCACATTTATGCTGACTTGTTGGCAGGCATAATGTTGTGGTGAACTGAATCACATGACAATTTTAAGAGTAAGAATTTTCCTTAGCAGTAAAAGAATAGTGTAAAAAAAATTGGTAAAAAATGTTGGCAATAAAAGTTTTCAGAGTATGCTCTGTAAGCTCCTTTGCTTTCTACCATATCTGTAATTTGGATCAGACACCAGGACAGTGTGTACTTGAATAGCAGAAAAGTGCCAGCAAGGCTCAGGGAAAAAGCTCTGCAAATTGCTGGCTCACCTCTGAGCTCTGGTGTGGATTATAGGATCAAAAGCCATTACAGTACAGGCTTTGTTTGCTTTTGTATGAGTGAAAACTAAGTTTACTGTGCAGAATGTTTGGTGGCTGGATTTTCACACAGAGAATTGAACAGGCTTGTTCATATTTCTGAGTGACATTTCCAGAGAGGCAGAATTTGTTTGGAAATATCCCCAGAGCTGTGGGTTTGTAAATTTAGCTCTTCACCAATACACTAATGAACATGGGTAATTGAATCATAACTGCCTTTTCCTGAGCAAAAACCAGGCAAAAAATGCAAACATTTCCATTTCCAATGGCTGCACAAGACTTTAGAGTCTGATATATTTTATTGGAAAAATTTCTGGTTATTCTCAAAATCACTCAGCACTGCACTGACTATGCTCATCATTGAAATTAAGGTAGAAAAAATCAGACCAATATGTAATACTTCAAAAGTTCATCCTTAGAGTTCACTAGGTATTAAATTCTGGTGAGTGCTCTGGTCTTCACAAAGAATTATCTCCCTCATTTCAAATTATGCCACATGCATGACTTAATGGCACCTTCAAAGTAGTAGTTAGGGATGAAGAGAGTGAAGATATTTATAGCTATTTAAATAAAAAATGCACATGAAATAACAGAAATAAGTCCTGGGGAAAAGAAAATAAAAAGTCAGCATCAGGAAAAGAATGTAAAATAAAGTAAGCAGAAGGGCCACAAAGTGGTTTTGGGTCAATATGGAATTTTTCTAATCCTTACAGCAAAAGTAAAACCTTCCTGACTGACTTTTGATGAGAGATCAACCTGTAGAACCTCTGTAAACCGATTAGAAAAAAAAAGAGAAACCAAATGCAATCGATCTAATTATTTTAGTCCTATAAAATACCTTGATATTTCAGTATAAAAGAGATTTTCATGCAAAGAGCAAAGCTTTTATTGTGATGATATTTGTAAAAAGAAACCCCATACGCATCTTTTTGCAAGCAATCATGTTCAAAAACATTAGGCCTCTAATCAAAACAGTTTTATTACTGCTTTTTAATCCCCAAAATAATGTGTTAGTCAAGACAGCCTTGTCTTTTCTGCTATGAAGCACATTTTGGTGAAGATAGAAATTCAGCTGATAGGGTCAAATTTTGAGGGAGATAAAAAAATGGGTTTTTCCCATTCACATTAAGTTTTTCACCCTATTATTTACATAATTTTGATGCTTACCATTCTCTCTACAGTTAGGTGCCAAAAATGTGGAAAACCCAGTACCACCTGACATGGGGGATTCAGAACACAAAGACTAGCAACTTCTTAAGCAGATGCATAATTAATAAAGATTAACACCTCTGGGATGTGATTCAGATCTTAGAGACTTTGAATAGCTTTTTGCCCTTTCTTAATTGACTCCAGAAGAAAGTTAAGAGTGCTCATGCCTACTCTGAACGTATCAATTAAAATGAATCAAAGCTGAGCAGGAAGAACACAGGTTCACATACATGGACTGTGAAGCCTTTGAAATCAGTGTGCTCTGTGACTGCAGGTGCTTCTTAGCTGAGACATGAAATAATTTGCCTTTGTTTGCTGGGGTCTGCATGCTGCATGTGGAGTTTGATATTTTTCCCTGGGTGTTGGCTAGCACTGCAAGATAACATAGCCTAAAAATTAAAATTAATCAAACAGTATCCTTTTGGATATCTGAAGGTTACAACTCTCCATGATTCATTGGAAACAGCTTAATGTTTCTGTTTTGGAGCATCTCTGAGTAAATTATTTTGGTTTTGAGCTACTACTGCAGACTGCATTATTTGCACATAAAACAGCTCTGGGCCTCTTCCTTTAGTTCTACACCACAACTGGTTTAAATCAATGGAGTTACTTGAACAAGAACTTACTGCTGAGCCCAGAGATATAATTAGTAGAACTTGAGTTCCTAGGCCACCTAAACCTCTTCTAGGAAAGACCTCCCTTTGTCTTTAGTTATGACAGGGAGAGAGGTAACCGTCTTCTATGTGAATTAGTTTTTTCTTAAGAGTCATGCCCGTATGATGCACACATCAACCTTGATCTAAGACTGGCAGGACAGATAATTTTTTCTTCATTTTGCTAGAGGAAAGAGCTACTGAAGAGCTGGAATAAATAGAGTCACAGAGAAACAAGAGAAAAATAATCAAATAAGTTGCATGTGCACACATTGAAGATAAAAACCTGTTACATAACAGGTAACATAAATTGTCAAACCAGCCCAGTTTTTCCTCACATCAGAGTCCTCCAGCACAGAAGGGAAGGATTCACCAGTTTTGTGTTGCACTATGAGGATGGATCTCTCCCTGGCTGGTAGTTCTGCAGAAAAGAAGAGCTAGAAATGAGCAAACTGAGCATTCTCAATGTTTAACTTCTGTCAAAAATATTTTTTAAAAAGCGAACACTGTATCAGGATGTATAAACATGAGTATTATATGTAAAACAGCTGCTCTGCTGAATACTGGCCTCAGCTGGAGCATTACTGCATTCAATTAGAGGCACCATATTTCCAGAAGGGCAGAGCAAAGCAGAACAAAAGGACTGATCAGAAATCTAGAATATGTGGCCTTGAAGAAAGGGTTGGGGTGGTGGGGTACAAGGAATAGAAAACCGAGGGGTCAGTGTATGTCTTTGAATATCTAAATGGTTGCTGCTAATGTGAGGTTGACAAGATGTTCTTCAGGCATTGCTTAGGATTTTGATCCATTGAACTTTAGGGCAAGAAATAGCACGTTAGAATGCAGCTAGGAAGATTTAGGTTTGACAAGAGGAAAGCTTTTCTATTAGTAAGGTAATTACACAGTGGAAGAGATTTCCAAGGGTAATTATGAAGTCTCAGTTGCTGGAAGTTTTAGGAAAAATTAGACAAACATCTGCCAGTGATGGTTTAGGTGCATTTGATTCTACCTTTAGCTAACTCTGTGATCATGACTGTTTATCCTGAGTGATTTGTAAAATACTGCTTTAAAGGTGATAAGGTCAAATGTGGTGGATATATTGATTTCCCACTCTCACTGGCTAAGCTGGGTGCTGGTTGGAGAAACAATGAGCTAAATTTAACAGCAGTCAAAGGAGACAGTAAAAAAGGGCAGAGTCTTAGATGAGTACTAGGGGTAATTTCCTTTTCCTCTCTTGACCTCCAGTTTGAACTTAGCTGATGGACTTGCCATCTGTACCTGCTTCTTAAAGGAGCGTACTTTCACCCATGTGCTGTAGGAAACAGCATTTCCAAGTTCAGAACTGATCATTTCAAGTGGGAAAACAAGGAGGGTAAGAGAGCAGTGTTAAGTAAAAATGTAGCGGGGAAATAGCTGTTATATTCAAATTTCAGTAACACAGATCAGACACAGAAAGTGGTAGCTCACTATTAAGCAATTTAAGTTACAACAACAGATTATTTGAACTTTGATGGAAGGGGGAACATGCTGAATTTGGGATCTGTAGTGAAAGAGAAGAAGCTGGCATCTCACCCTCCAAATCATGAGAGATTGGATCATATGGTCAAACTGTATTTTTAAACTGCCCTCATTGCCCAAAAATAAGAATCCTCCAGTAATGCATTAAGTGGGGTGATTTATATCTGCCAGAGGGGTTTGTTCTTTTGATCATTCCTTTTCCTGAGGGGTATTGTATTGTTCTGGTTTAGGAGTTTTTTAAATGGTATGACTGATTAAAAAAATGTTCCCCAACACATGACTTTGATATTCATGTTTCATTCCCAGGAAATCTTTAGGATTTATCAATCCAGCCATGTGAAGCTAGTGAATTTTCACTTGGCTAGGTTTGTTATTTCATTCTGAATGTTTCTGTGACTACACAGAGTCAACCATAACTCCTAAAATCACAATTTTGGGGTCAGAAACGAAGAAATTCCTATATTAAATACTTCAAAAGCAGCAGCATGTACAAGGTAATGTAGTATCTAAATTTGGGAACAATCTAAGAAAAGTAGGAAAATAGGTTTCCATTTGTTGGGAACATTTTAAAAAAGATATAAGCTAGTGCATTATTCCCCACTGTAATGTTAAAGAAACAATGCAGATGTTCTATAGGTCATGGATTGTCTCTTTATGTGGCAGATGAACAGTTTCTGTGGGACTATGCAACCTGGCATCAGCTGAAATATGCAAATATGTGATCAAAGAAGTTCAGATTTCTGTGGATTTCATGTCCTTTCTAGATGAAGGACTACAAAAAGCAGTTTTGAAAGTCCAAATATGGACTTTCAAAACCATGGCTTTTTACTGCCTTCACATGGCATTAATCTCTTTCCTAATAAAAACAAAAGACTTGGTTGTTTTAATTACTTTTTACAGTAACAGTTCCAGGAGGTCTTTCATATCAGGTCTAACTAATAAGTACCAGGCCTTGGGGAAAGTAAAATTTTGGCACATTTTTATCAATGGCCACTCCATTAATAATTTCTGACATATTTTATCTCCATCTCAAAATATTTACAAACACTGCTTTTCACCAGTCATTCAAGCTTTGCATTTGTCAAAAGCAAATTGACTGAATTACCTGCCTTTGCCTTATTTCCCTTTACTTCATACACACACACACTGCACATTGTCAAAAGACCTTTTATTCTTCTGCAGTTTTTCAGAATTCGTATGCTTGGATTCTGATGCTCCTGCTGGTTTAGAGAAGAAATGCAACACTAATAAATTATAATAAATTGTCAGTCTCAACGGGTCTGTGACCTTCAGTCAGTAGGGGGTTATGTGCAACACTTCATTTCCCCTTCTTTTAGCTCTGGCTGCTTCCCTTGCTGTTAGGCAGTGTCCTTGATTTATGGGTGGGCCACCAGCAGGACATCTCACCTGCAAAAATAGTTCACACTGTGTTGTTTTTTGTACTAAGTAGGCTTCATGCTGGCTGAGGGTTTTTACAAGGGAAAGGAGCTGCTGTCAGTCTTTCTATCATTTGAGAAAAACTGGCTCAAAAGTTCTCTCAAATTTCTACATGAAGTCTAGGAACAAGAAACCAGAGTGAGCTATTGCCCCTTCTTCAGTGCATCAGTCTCTCCTGGCTTTTTGACTGGAAGTTCAACAGAAGATGAGAACAAAACGAATGAAAAGCAGGGATAAAATGTAAAGAAAAAAAAAGAAATCCCATCTTAATTTAGAGCAAATATTTATTGCTGCCCCCAAAATTGTATATATCTGATTTCTTCTCATGGTAAATTATTACCTGCTGTGTGACACATTGCCATTCTCTGATTAAAACAAAAGTTTTTTATTTGCTGAAGGAAAAAAAAACCAACCATAATTGTCCCTGTGCAAATACAGGACAGAAACATTAGTTACATAAACATGAACTAGGTGTCAAGAAAAACAACCAGTAAGGCTGTAGGGTTACCCGTATGTTTTCTTTTTTCTCTCTTCGTATTTATGAAACTTTCTAAGAAAATATTCCATATTTCACCAAGGAAACATGAAAGTAAGGAAAGGAAGTAGAAACACTGGAAACACCTATTAATTTTGGAAACATCTATTAATTTTGCATATATTTACATTGTCACGCTCTGAAATAGGACTTCATATAAAGACTCCCTACTGTGTCACTCCAAAATTAGTAAAAAGTTCCAGAGATTAACCACATTTTTGGAAGGATGCTAGCTATAAATGGCAAATAGATTATAGAATCATAGAGATATTTTTGGTTGGAAAAGGCCTCTAAGATCCTGAAGTCCAGCAACCATGATCATTATCTACAGTCCAGAAATCTCACTTTTCCACTGTGATCCTCTGTAGCTGCTTTGTGCTTCTGTGGTGAGATGCCATTTGGTGGAAATTGGTTGGCCTGCTCAGTTTTGCTGCATCAAGGCTGGACTGTTATGTTTTCCATTATGGAAACGTTTATCAGCTGCTAACCTCTACAAAACTGAATTCTTTGTTGAACCAGTAGGAAATACATGACTCTATGTCCATTATGAGCACCAACTCAAGTGCAGCTATGGTGTGGTGTCATGGTGGCCCTTTTTGTTGCTGTGTGCATTTTTCTTGCAAGTCCCCAGGTATTTCTAAATCTTGCTCCATTTCTGGTGCTGTGCTCTGTTCCACATAATTGAATCAAAAATAAAGGTAGATGTTTCTTTTGGTTTTATTTGTACAGATATTTTAGGGTTTTGAGAGTGCAATTATGGGTCAAACAAGTGGCACCCAAAGAGACAAAAATCTTACCACCATATCAAAAAATTTCGTTGGCTTTGAAGCATCCTAAGACATTGTATGTGAAATCGTGCTGCTTATCTCATTAAATGAGACTGAACTGGCATATTAGCAAACATGCAATTAGTCAGCATTTCTGAAGCCAAAAGCACAGGTTAGAACCATGAACCCTGAAGATCAGTGGCCATATGTTGACATATGTATTTTGTAAATGCTCTGAAGAAAATGAATAATGATACCCCTGCTTTCCTGGGTCATACTGGTTTTGCGTACCCCCACACTGTCCTTCCTTTGCTAAAATAGATGTCTTTCACATCAAAAAATATTGTTGTCGTCTTTTGGAAAAAGATCTAGTCAAACTGAAGCAGAAAACTATCTATCTATCTATCTATCTATCTATCTATCTATCTCTCTGTCTTCTATAATTTATAAATTTTCTGGGTACTTACCTACCATGCCATTCTGCTGAGAAAAGCTCCTTTAAAACTGTCAGATTCGCTAAATTAAACAAAAAAAGTATATTAACTAAAAATTTATTTTTAAAAATACCATTTAAAATCTACTTTTTTCCAGAAAAAAAAAGACAAAGTAAAAAAGTATCACCTCCTAGTTCTTTGCCCAATTCTTTTTTGAATTATAATGCCATTTTTGTAACTCAAAAAAAAAAGAATGAAAATTCCCTAGAGTGATGAGTCCTCTGTGTTAAATGAGTACCATGCTAAATATGTGAGATTTTTATCATTTATTTTGGAAAGAATGCAGACAGAAATATGATTACAGATTAATTCAGAAGAGTGATTTCAAACATTTTTTATCTGGAAACATCTTGATAAAATGATGTCTCTGAATTCACTTTTTTCAGTGTTAATAATGAAGCTGACTTATGTTAGTCAACCTTCTTTTAAATTTTTCTCATCTCTTATAAGTAGTCAATAGATCACCGAGATGATCAGGTCACTTTTTCAGAAATATTTACTATCCTAAGTAGAAATCATTCACTTGAAAAATTATTGAGGTACAGTTTTTCTGTTCCCAAACAAGCTTAAATAATAGTAAATTATTAATAAAATTCTGCTCATTTGGGTCCCTGCACTGATGCAAAGACAAATAGCAACAGTCTGTGACACAATTGTTTGGAATGTAAATTAAACGTAAAATGAAATGAATCTTTAAGACTCTGTTTTCAGGGTGAATAAAGATGTCATGTATTGCATAAATTTCAGTTCCAAGAGCTCTGACTCAAAATGAGAGCTCATTGTTTGTCAACAAGCGATGACACACGCCTGACCTGATCTTGAACACAGAGGGATTTTCCACTTCACAAAATCTCCTGCAGCTTGGCCTGCCCTGCTCAGCCTGGGAGACACTCTGCAGGCACACGGGGAGCTCTCACATGGCCTCGTGAATTTTGTCTGGCTCTGCTGTGCCATGGCTACAGACACGCTGCTCTCATTTCAGTAAGTTGTTGATTTGCATAGACACAGTCCAAATATCCAATTTGTTGGTTCTTAGAAAGAGTGGACTTGGCCTGCCAAGATTATGGCAATGAGTATTAAAACACTGACTCCTTCCAGACTAGCTGAACTCTTCAGCAGCTCTGTGAGATACATGTCTATTGGACTATGTGTATGGTTTAAAGCACAACACAGTTCCAAAGTCTGATGTATCTGCCCATGCCTGCTCATGAGTAAAAGGAGTAAACAAAAAAGGGTCTGTCTGGCTATTCATGGAGGTGGCAAAGCCACTTTCTCTTGAATGATATTGGAGGATGGTGTGTGATTCCTTGACCACTGCCTTCTTCTGACCTGTCTTGCAGAGATGTCAATCTTTTCTTCCGCCACTTCTCCTCTCAGGTCCAAATAATCCATGCCAATCTAAGCATGTAATTTTCCTTGTCCCTTCTCTTGAAGAGACCATGACTGCCTTAGAAACTTTGTAAAGGTTTCCACAGCATGCAGTCCAGCCCTTCTGTATCTTTCTTCAAAGTCACTTACCCAGCCTTGGGGTTTAATGCATCTCCTTCCAGTCTGCTTAACGTTGAAGATCAATGTATCCACTTCTGTTCTTGATCACCTCCATGGCTGATCTCATGCCTCTGTTCAGACAGGTTATTCTCCTTAAAAAAACTGCAAAGTTGCTAAGCTTCTTTCATTCAAATCCCTTTCTGATCATCTCTGCTGGATGCTACAAATAAGCAGCCAGGGATGACAGACAGGCAGAACTGCAGCTGTGGATTTTTCATTTCTTTTTGAAAACAAACACCCTACTATATTCTCTTTGTCTCTTTTCTTGAACATGTAGTTTTTCCTGGCATCAAGTAAGATGGGCTCACAATGCCTATTTTCAATTTGATTTATATGATATAACTACAACAACCAAAAATTGCCTTATCCAACTCTGTAAGTAATCTTAAAGTCTGCTTTGCTTGCTGACTTCTTAAATTTCAGTTCTTATATTTGCTTTTTGATGTTAAAAAGCAAGCTTTTTTCTTCCCAGTGATAGCTTTCTATCCTTGTCCAGTGCCTAGTCACAGGGTCAATGAAAGCTAGGCTTTGGCATAACTAAACTTGCCAGCCAAGGTCCCTGTGCTTGGCTTGTTCTGAACCCCTGTGAGAGCAAACGTCTGCTTGTGTAACTTCAAGAACCATGTTTACAATATGAAGAGAAGGAACAATCTGCTTAGTAATTAACACTTCTCTTTCATCACCTCTGAAACTCAATGGTTTTAATTTTTTGGAAATTTGCCTAAAAGTGGCTTCCTTAATGTTTGTGATTTGTGCTGAATAGTCAGTTTTGTAAGAATGCTGAATAGATTATTTTTTTATTAATTGTTAGAGATACTTGTCACTTTTGAGCTATGTATTCCAAGTCTTTGAGAAAGGAAGTCAAAATCATTAGCCCTATTGAAAAACATTTTCTTTTGGCTGTCTTTCCTCCAGACCCCCTGAAGAATATTTGGCTCATAATGTTTAATATTTTACATAATATTTTACTTATTTTCCTCTTGGCACTGAAACAACAGTCAAGTAGGAAATCTGGAATATGTTCCACATTTTTCCCTTCTGCCTGTGATCAGTAAGCTGCAAAAGATGAAAGGGATTGTGATTCGAATGCTTCCTTTCTATATTTTTTTGAACCCTGAAAATAGTTCTGTATTCATTTTCATTCACTAATTTTCCTGCTATTAGCATAAATGAAACTGATCTAAAAAATTACATTTTTCTTCTAAAAAGAAAATTATTTTAAAACATTTATGCTGAATCAGAGGAAAAAAGCAATAAGTAATTTTTCTAGGGGTGTGATATGCATGATATTTTTTGGCAGGGTATAAATGTGAGTTACATATCCTACAAGCCATAATATTACACCTTAGGAGAAAAATGTGCAGACTCTATTTCTTGTTGGATTTTTCTTGAATTCTTCTCTCTTCTATTCAGTTTTATATATTATTGTGGCCCATTAAGTAAATCAATGCAAAGTAGACACACTGACTGCATATATTAGTGTCTATGTTGAAGTATGATCAACCTGTCCTCTTGTAACAATCAACAAAAAATGGCACAGACTTAAAGAATTATGATTTAAGTCTCATGTTGTATAGTTGTAGCTATAAGTCAAGTACCAAACTGTGATCAGACAGATGTGTGAATAAATCATATAAATGACCATATTTACAGAGACATTATTAAGTATATATATAACATATGTAATTAATTGGATGAAAGTGGTTTGGACATCAGATTTTTACTTCAAGTAAAAATACTTTCTTCAGAAACATAAAATATGCTGGAAGTCAGATATATTACATACAAAAACATGGAAATATGACCAAAGCTTGGAGATAAAACATTAAATGCACAACATATTTAGAACAAACTAAATAAATTTTATTGTGTCTTTTATCTTTCACTGTGTATGATATTGACTTTTTTTTGTTTCAATTTTTCTTCTTTGTATATGAAATAAAACAGGAAACAGCAGTTCTAATAGTTTTTCCATTGTCTTAAAGCTGAAATGGAAAGAGGTCCATCAAAAACCACCCCTCCCTCCCCACCACCCCCCTTACTTTAGAATAAACATATCATTTCCCTAAAATTGCTCAGAGATAGCAGCATGTGTATCTGCAGCCTGCCTGGCAATGTGCCATCTCCAGCACAGGGCTGTGCAAAGGTCTGCCTTGGTATTTGTCAGTCACTTCTTGGTGATTTATAACTGAGCTGAAGTCCTTCCTCTCCCTCTCCCCCATTCCCACTACTGCAGGAATTTGTGATGAATAGGATGGAAAATCCACAGCATGCATATTAGTTAACAGGAGGCTGTGACTACAGTTTAAATCTGAAAAGAAATTGAGAGGCCTCCAAGGAATTAAAGGGGTTTTAATTCATTTAAACTGACCAGCCCTGCTTTAACTACTCTACAATTGTGAGCCTTTATCATCTAGGATATCTATTACACTCTACTAAGCATGAGAAAATATACATATTTTTCTTCTTTACAGAAAAAATGATTGGCCTCCTTATTCACCTACATGTCAGGCCCTTTTTGAGTTACAAAACCTACATTCACATAATTCAGCTGAGATTTAAAAGCAGAAAATATCTATTTAGACACCATGAAAAGTTCTTATGAAGGTACTGTGAAATATTCTGACTCTGTCTGACAAAAAAGCCAAAGTTAAACATTATGTGCAGCAAATCCTGTCACACTTGGACTGAGTCTAGTGCCATCCTTGGAGTTTTGCCTTCAGCCAAAGATGTTTCCAGGGGAAGGCTGTCTGCACATGTCTGGAAGGAGGAGCAGGTGAATTCAGCAGTGTGGATTGCCCGCTCAGTTGCTCACATGTTCAGGTCCAAGAAGGTGGTGCTGTACATTGTGGCTCCCTCCCAGGGAAGAGGGTTTGATGCCCTCTCAGCAAGAGGAGAATCACTGGGAAAAGGACCAGGGCATTCTCCTGATCTTCTGAGACCATATCATGATATTGAAAGAGACAAAATATTGCTTGGTGAACCTGAAACTAGATGTATATCATTCATTATATCTTATAAAATTTAATCTAGAATCAAGATAATAAAGTCTACAACCACACGTGACTTAGAACTTGAAAGCCTCCCTAGGCATTTTATGTGTTGTGACATGGAAAGTAAAGCTTGGCAAAGACAGCAGACACAAAACACAAGTGGGAAAACTACAGACTAGCACCAACTACTCTTTCAAGCTCATTTTTTACTGCCCTGTGTGTGAATAATAGGTTGTTTGCAGTTCCTTACCTGCCTATTCTCAAATACCTCAGTGTAGAACTGAGGTAATGATTATGGGAAGCCTTTTGATGAAGTACACAAAACTCAGAAAGTATAGTCCTGCACATATTTGACTAAGTGAATTTTAAACCCTTTCCATGGTTAAAAGAAATAAATATTTGAGGGTATTTCCAGGCTTTGGCAAGCCAAATTAGGGTCTCACCTCTGGAAGATGAAGTAATTTGGTCTGCTGTCATAACTGTAGTGTCACAGAGGATGGTTTCACTGCTTTCAGGAGCAAGATCTGACTAGAAATATCAAACCAAATCAATGCAGGCTGTCAGGGTTGAGGGGTTCTGCATCAGTGATGGATTACCCCTGGCTGCTGGTATTCACAAGTGTATTTTTTCTTCAGGCTTGGCTGTTTACGTTCTGTATTTTCAAATGCTATGGGGTATTTTATATCCCTTTGCAGCTTGCAGCAAGTCAAATAAATATCTTGAATTGGAGGTTGACCAAGTTCCTTGATTATCCTACAGTGTGGAAAGGACCTTTCAAGCTATCTAATTTATCTAGCTAATATATGTCTAAAGTACTTCTCACATTTAGTATTTCTCTTGAACTGGCAGTTGACCAAGTTCCATAAACATGTCTTTGTACCAAAAAAAAATTAAAATAAAGGAAAATATGACTTATCTTCATTATGTCCAAGAAACTAAAATATTATTATTTTCCTAAGTATTAAAACAAGCTGAAGATCTATGAACAGCCATAATGCCAGAGCAGCTGCTGCTGGACATACAATAATAATGCATTTAAGTCACTTCAGAGCACCACTCTACCTTCAGATTTCATTGTTGTGCTTAATGTCACAAAGTCGTCCATGCAAACTTTGCTAACATCATACCTAAGTCTCCAGGAATGTATGAAATCTCTTCTCACTGTGAACACAGGGACATGCTGTGACAGTGCTGTGACTGCAGTTTCTTCACTGCTGGTATTAAGCCTCCAGTGAATGCAAAGCCACACAATAATCCATGGGCCAGTGTCTCCAGCCCTCTTACATCTCCAACCCACTTACATCTCATGCTGACAAGCAGCTCCACTGGCTGTGGGGTCCTGGTCAGTGGCAAGCTGAACATGAGCCAGCAGTGCCCTGGCAGGGACCAACCCTGTCCTGGGGGGCACCAGGCTCAGCATCACCAGCCAGGTGGGGAGGGGATTGTCCTGCTCTGCTCTGCTCTGGGGCAGGCTCACCTCCAGTGCAGTTTTGGCCGTCTCAATGTAAGAGGGATATTAAATTATTAGAAAGGGTTGCAGGAAGGCTACAAAGATGATGAAGGGCCTTGAGGGGAAGCCATTTGAGCCACTTGGTGTCTCAAATGAACACACTTGGTGTGTTCAGTCTGGAGAGGAGACTGAGGGCAGACCACACTGCAGTGTCAACTTCCTCATGAGGGGAAGTGAAGGGGCAGACACTCTTATAATCACTTCACTCTTATAATCAGTGACAGAACCCAAGGGAATGGTCGGAAGCTGTGTCAGGGGAGGTTTAGGTTGGATTTTACAAAAAGGTTCTTCCCCTGGAGGGTGGTTGGGCACTGGAACAGGCTCCCCAGGGAAGGGGTCACAGCACCAGCCTGACAGAGTTCAACAGCTGGGACAGTGCTCTCAGGCACCTGGTGTGACCCTTGAGGTGCCGTGGGCAGGGTCAGGAGTGGACCTTCAATGATCTTTATATGCCCCTTCCAATTCAGGATATTCCATGCTTCTACAATTCTACATTTTAGCACCCATATCTATAGAAAAGATACGTAATAATTACATCCTATGTAGGTCTGCTATCACAAGTTTGCCCTATGGCTTTCCCTGTGAAAAAGCATAGTACAAAACAACCTAAACTAACAAGAATATTGTAAAAATTAGAGAATAGGAAATCTTTTAACCGCCTGATAGGAATGCAATGTCAAGAAACAGTTGTGCAGTGTCATCTGTTTGAAAAATATATTATCAGAGTTACAGCTGGATGAAAGGTATAAAAATATTTAAGAATACCAGCCTTTAAATGATTTATCTTTGTTTGTTTTGTCTTGCTGAATGCTATTGTAAATGATCCTGTCAGATCTGCAGAGAGGAATGTTTCTAAACCAGTTAACTGCTTACTCCAATCAATAAACTAAGTACTTTCTGCTGTATTTCTGAAAATGGACATCATAAGAAAACCCTAAATTACATATGGACATTCTGTTGCAAGGTAATTGTCAAATTATGTGAATCCAACTGCAACTATTTGGGCATTAGAAATGCAATAACAACTGTTTCGTAGCAAAAGTTTGAAAGGGTCAGAACATTACAGCACTTCTGTGACTAATAATCACTCTTAGCTGGAGAGAAATTCCATTAAATCAGTGGTAAAATCATTGTAATAGAAAACATACATTTTCATTTGAATCAGTGTGAACATGATTAGGAGGCTCAAGTCAGTATTAGTTTATACTTACTTGCATGTCAAATCAGAGCATTACATAATTACTTTCTTATGCTCTTTTGTGCATGTTTGCCTACACAGACAGTAAATTTTCTTTGCCTTCCCTTATAATAAATTCAACCTTGTTGTATTAAGTTCCCTGGGTAACAAAAGTAGATTAGATTTGTATCTATTCCCTTTGCAAAGCAACAAAAAAATTTCTAAAAATGCCATCATCCTGAACACCAGAAACAGAAATTTCTATCAGAATTTTTATGTGAAGTTGTTTATTTGTATTCCTATTTTTAATGAAAATTTTGGCTATTATAGCAATGTTTGTTTCTCATGGGAAAAGTAAATTACAGACTCATAGAATAACAAAAGGACTGAGGTTGGAAGGTACCTATAGAGATTTCTGGTCTGAGTTCCTTGGTCAAAGTGAGCTCAGTTGCAGCAGGTTGCTCTGAGCTGTGTCCTGTTGGGTTCTGAATATCTCTAAGTATGGAGACCCTACAACCCCTCTGTGCAATTTGCGTCACCTCTACTGCAGAAAATTTTATTTGTGCTTACATGTGACTCCAGCTTATGCTCACAGTCTCTTCTGCTGGCACTGGGCTGCACTGGGAAGAGTCTGGCTCTGCCCTTCTCACCTCTCATGTGCTGTCAGGTATTTGCACACACTGATCAGGTCCCCTGGAGCCTTCCATTCTCCAGGCTGAACAAGCCCATCTCTCTCAGCCTTTTCTCATAGACACATGATCCATTTCTTCATCTTTGTTGGCCTCCAGGGAGGTCATGACTGACTTGTACCAAGGAGGCCAGAACCAGGTCCCTGGATCCTCTGCAGAGCTGTTTCCTGCTTGGTTAGCGACCTGTGTTTATTAGAGCACTGTGAGGAGCAATTTTTCCTTTGACTGTTTAACAATTGCTATTCTAAGATGTTTCTTTGCTCAAAGGTGTTGGCCAGAACTTACCACAGGCACAAATACACTGGTATGGGCATCCAAAAATATATTAAAGTGAAACTGAAACTAAAATAACTGCTCTATATAACCATGTCTATAAAAATTACAACTATTGGTGTTACATACCTTCTTCACATTTAATCTACAAAGGGATTCCATGATAGGTTGTCCAAAAGGTTTATAATGACAAAATAACCCTCAAAAACATTGTTGTAGCTCTATCTTTATTTTCTTTTTTAAGGTCAGAAAAATACTAATTTTCTAATAAGTTCCAACTACTAGCCAGAACTTGCATGTGACAACTATTACTGGTGCTATGCCTGACTTTCAGAAATCAAGAGTCAGATTAATTTCACCCATCTTTATGGGAGATTGGACATGCACCCCATGGCTCTCTGTACAATCCGTGGAGGGAGAGGCTGTGGCTGCTTATTCCCCTCTTTGATAAAATAGATAAAAATAAAAATTGAGGAATCAACAAGTCTTTCAATCTGTATTAGAAAATGATTCATTTTCTGGCTTAAAGGACATAATATTTTATTTCTTCAGGTGTAAGTTGATACATATGGTGATGTTCACTTTTAGATAGAGAGATGCCACTTCAAACATGGAAGGAAAATTCACACTGTTTAGTGTGGAATTGTCTTTACAGCCTTCAAAAATTGCAGATTCATAGTGACCAAAAGTGACACCTGTTTGAGGGTCAGTTGTAACTCTTGCAACAGGCCTCACTCATGCCTGTAGCTTTAAAGTACCAGTAACTAAAGAATGTAGTAGCACTAAAAGCTCCTGTGATTTTGGGAATGCTCAGAACAGACCTTGGAAACAAACACACTCAGGTTTATTGTCACACGACCATATTTACATCAAGTCAGCCAAATGGGAATGTTTTCTTTTTAGCAAAATATCTTTCTTGTCAAAAACCTGGGTGACAGACAACAAGGTGCATTGACAAGATGGCAAAGAAAGGAGTGAGAAGATTCACTTCAAATTTTTTATGCAGGTACCTAAATTCTGCCTTCACTTTATCTGTGAAGTGTATTGGGTTTGTGTGGCAATGATTTTGTAGTGGGACTATTACAGAAGTGATTTCTGTCAGAAGCTTCCAGAAGCTTCCCCCATGTCCAATAGAGCCAATGCCAGCTGTCTCCTACAGGGATCCATCACTGGCCATGGCAGATCCATCAGCGATGGTGTGGTATCTCTGGGATGACACAAAAGGTGTTATTGGGCAGGACCAATTTCAGAGAAGAGAGGAGTGAAAGGGGGGAGAAGAAAAGAAGAAGAAAGCAGAGATGGGGGAGGAAGTGCTCCAGGTGTTGCAGCAGAGATTCCCCTGCAGCCCCTGGGGCAGCCCATGGTGTGGCAGCTGTGTCCCTGCTGCCCACGGAGGCTCAGGGAGAGCAGAGTTCCACCTGCAGCCTGTGGAGGAGCCTGTGTCAGAGCAGCTGGATGCCCAAAGGAGACTGTGACCCTGTGGGGAGCCTGTGCTGGAGCAGGCTCCTGGCAGGACCTGTGAACCCGTGGAGAGAGGAGCCCACACTGGAGCAGGTTTGCTGGCAGGACCCGTAGGCCTGTGGGGAGAACCAGTGGAGCAGCCTGCTCCTGGAGGGCTGCACTCCGAGGAAAGGACCTGCACTCCAGTAGCTCATGAAGAACCTGTGAGAAGGATTTATATTGGAGAAGTTTATGGAGAACTGTCTCCAGTAGGAAGAGCATTGGAGCAGGGGAGGAGTGTGAGGAGTGCTCCCCCTGAGAAGGAAGGGGCAGTAGAGACAGTGTGTGATGGATGAACTGTCCACAACCCTCACTCTCCATCCACCTGAGCCACGGGCAGGAGGAGGTAGAGACCCATTAATAAAGTAAAGTCTGTAAAGTGAGAGATAGGGGAAGGTGTTTTTTGAGATTTGTGTTTACTTCTCATTATCCTACTCTGATTTGAATGCTAATAAGTTCAATCAATTTACCCAAGTCTGTCTTGTCCATGATGGTAGTTGGAGAGTGATCTCACCCTGTCTTTATTTCAATGCATTTTTATATCTTCTCTCCTCTGTCCAGCTGCAGAGGGGAGTGACAGAGTGGCTTGGTGGGTACCTGGCATCCAGCCAGCATCAATCCACCACACTTTGTTTCTCCCAATAAATTAACATTATGTTTTTTATCTTGACTGCACTCCTGCCAACTCTTGAGATGAAGATGCCACTTACTGAACAAGGACTGACTAATTTGTATTAGTCAGTGATGCATAGGCTGTGCAGTCTATGCTACAGTGCTTTCTATCAGACCTTTAGCTTGATGTTCTCTATGGTTTTGGTCAAAAGCACAACTGAAAGCTCAGATGTGAAGATGAAAGCATGATTTGAGAGTTTAGATATAGTAAAATCACTGGACCCATGAATCTATTCTGCTTTTTGGCAGAAAAAGATGAAATAGTTTTCCAAATAGTTCAAAGTAGGAACTCAAGGACAACATTTTTGAGAAGCAGTAAGAATAACACATCATAAAGCAAGTAAATCCTAAACAAGAAATTGTGGAAGAAAGTATCAGTTCACAGAAGAGAGCTGTACAGAAATAAAGTACATACACTGCCACAGACAGGTGAGAAATTACCATAATATGATTGAGGGAAAAGCTAATGAGGCCAACTTGGTTGTTAGTCTTCTTTTGACTTCAGTGAGAGTTATGAACAAAGGAGGCACAAACATCTTAAGAACCTTCATAATGAAACATAACACGGGTGGAAGAGCAGTTCCCCAAAACCGAGGCCAACATTTTTTGCACTGTGTGTCACCTCAGGGATGTGATAAAAGGCCCTGAGGCAGGAGGCAGTGGCACAAAGAAAGGGTCTTTCTCAGGTAAAAAGCTCTGGCTCATGTCTGGGCAGTCATCTGCTTGTGGAATCCTGACATATCTGGCAGCAGATGTTCCCAAAAATCTCCCACAAAAAAGTGTTTGCCCAAATCTTACTGAGATTTTCTGTGTAAAGATTTTCTGAACGTAACTTCTTTTCCTAAAAATATCCAGTCCCTACTTAACTCATTCCAATGTTTTCACCACCAGCAGCCATATATATATTTCTCTACAGTATCTCATGTTTCTTACAATACAGGGATCATTTTTAACCCCTTTATTTAAGAACCCATCACCCTGTCCTTATTCAAAAGCCTGCTGAAGCACTGCTTCTCTTTAAAAGCACAGAAGTGAATTTAAGAGTGAGAAAAGAAAATCTTCAAACCCAAAATTTCTAGCCTTAGCATTTTCCACTGGCTCCAATCCCCTGTGTATCTGAGAGATTAGAGGCAGGGAACACCTTTATTTGGGTATTGTCTTATGAAGGACACTGTTAGTATTAAATAACTTAGAGGCAATAATGCTAAGAGATTACTTTTACACCTGTCCATCCTCTATATTGTATAATGTTGACAGCCTCATTTCTCTTCAGCAATGGTCTCCTGGAGTTTGTATATGGCTGGGATTTTTTTTCACTGTTACAAAATGGTTATCCACTTTTTGCTTCCAGCTGAGCCTTAGTATGGTTTCTTTAATTTAAATCAAATGTGCATGCTGCTTTTTTCAACACAATTAAAGACTAGCTCCTGATAGAAAAATAGCATTAGAATGAATTAATTGTTGGTACTAGTTCGATACCAGATACAAAGAATCTGTTTTTAATTTAGTGTCCCTCTGGTGAAAATGCTGTGTTATAAAAATGACAACTCAGCATGCATATGAATACTGCATTATAACTTCGATGTCATGTTTGCATAGTTTACTCTTTTATGAAATGTATTGCTGTGCTCTGCCCTACTGGAATTGAATTAAATTATGAAACTCAAGCTGGCAGAGAAATAATGGTCTGAGGATGTATGCAACACTAGACTCTTCTCATTCCTCCTAATAACAAAGAAATCGAACTGTCATCTGGTTTGATTTTTAGGAGGAAGTGGGACAGTTTAGAGAAGTCAGGAGGGGTGCTCTTATACACTTTAATACTCACGTTGCACAATGATGTCAAATTCTGAAATAACTTTTGCCTGGCTGGAGGAACATTCAGAGAAAGTGCTTCAAACATAACAAACAAGATCTCTCTTATGAATATTTTTTTTGGAAAAAATTATACTGTAGCACTGTCAGTGCAGCTGTGACAGTATAATTCAGGACAGAAAACAGTGGAAATGTGTTTCTCCTTCAAAACTGAGACTGAGCTCTTAAGATCAGTAAAGCTCCAAGAGACTTTTTACAGCTGCAAGTCTTTAAGTTGGGGTGTCCCAGCTATTTCAAGTGAGGAGGGTTTTCTGCTTACCTGCTGTCTTCCCTCATTCTCCTAGCTTGCATGTTCTGCTTTTCTTTTCACCTGCTTCTGCACATGAAATGGTTCTTGAACTTCTCTATCCAGTTTTTCAGATTCTTGATCTGATTTAGGCAAGGAAAGAAGACGTAGTTGAAAAATGATTGTTTCATGCGTGACTATGTGATGCTTAATGGTCATTTCTGAGGTATTTACTGGTGAGTTAAGTGTTCCACTTACTCAACTAGGCTTTTGGAACCTCAGTGTTTTGAAGTATTGCAAAATAATAAAATAAGAGTGCTTAATATGCATGAAGGATTTTTTTCTATTTTGTCTCAGAAAAAGTAGTTACAACTTCCCTGGAAGGCGTTATTTTAAGTGATATATTTTCAGTGATGTAAAGGATAACCAAGGGTGCATGTCAATTTTAATTGCCTAGAAAAGCTGTATGAATTGCCAGAAATTGTGTTGCTGCTAAAAAAGCATTTCTCTAAATCACTGATCATTTTGTGGTTGACTAAATTGAATTTAACTTACCAGTCATCTGTATCGGAAATTTATTAAAACATATGAAAGATAAAACTGTCACAGAGATTTTTTTTCCTTTTTTCCCTTTTTCCAGTTAAATGAAGCACGTTTGATGAAATTGATTCCTTTCTTTCTTGGGGGAAAAAAACTCTGAAAGAATCTCAGGGATAAGAAATGTCTGCGGCATTTCTTTATAAGGCTGTTTTTTCATCATCAGAATGAATGCCTACCTACAAATTGCAGCTCAGCCATCCCAGGAAAAGCTGTCTGTCTGCTGTTTCAGGTGAAAGCCCGTGTCTCTAGTCCACACTCCATCCCATCAACACCTGGAAGAGTATTAGCAAAAAGAGAGAGTATCTAAAATGTTCCAGCTGACTTACAGGACAAAAACATATTTGCAACATTCACAATCTAATCTGCCACGCTGAAACCATGCACGGAGAAAGTTAAAATCAGAAAAAGGATAAAGGAAACCAACAGTAATAAGAATGAGTTTCTTAGTCCCTGTTTTTGTCCACAAGTTGTGGAGGTTGCTGTGAGGTGTTACATGACCCTATCAGAGGCTGATATATAAAGTGCACATTATAAATAACCTTGGTCAACTTACTTATTTTCCGTTGACCATAAAGAAAGTTGAGATAACAACCTTAGACAAAATACCTAACATTTCTATGGTGAGACAAATTACTCAGTATGATGAGCAAAATTTGAAAGGAAGAGAGATATTGACACAATAAAAAAAAAAGGATAGGAGGGGGAAAGAAGGTAACGTGAGGGAAGGTGATCAGAAATCAAACAAATATAAACAAATGAACACAAACCAGGAGGAAGAAGTACAAGAGGTTAACCAAGGATGAAGACCATATGGAAAAATGTAATAATTAGCCATATGAAAAACAAGAGGAAAAAAGCCTAGCTGATATCTCTGCATATTAAGTGCAGATGTTTACAGTTTCAGGTTCTGAAAAGGCCCACCTGCATTCTCTGATACCTGATGTTTCTATTCCATTTCTCAGGAAACGGTCTATGGAGAAGCGCCTTTAATGTGAGTCATTAAGCACATTACTGCCTAAGACTGGTGAAGAACAGTGGAAACATTCACTGATATTAGGAACAAGGTAGAACTCATTTGCACTACAGAATAATTGTTTGGATGCTTCCAAACTACAGCAGCAACTTATATGCTGCCATTATATCTTATGATAATTTATGCAATAACATTGAAAAATCTAATTGAAGCAACTGGCAAGAACCAGAAGAGGAGTGCATGCAATAAAAATATCATAGAAGTTTTAACACTAATGTGTGACACAACATACACACGTTATGTGTGATACACAACGTGCACAGATCAGGATTCTACTTGGATAAATAAGTAAAACAGTTTTTTTAACAGCTTAAATGATTACAGCAAGTAAAGCACCTGATAGGAGCAATAAACTGAATCATTGCTGCCTCAGTTATTTTTCCTATTGTAGGAAAGGTTCTGCTTCTATATAAATGTAAACAACAACAGTTTTCACTCAAGAAACAATACTAAAGAAATGTTTTAAAATGCCTCACATTTGATCCAAATGGACAATAATTTGCAAATACCCACATCAAAGTTGAAGATAACTTAATTTGGACTACTCATGAAATACACTATTACTGTTCTTTCATGTTTTTTCATTAAATTGGTTTGACTTCCTATTTTTGGGTCTTTTATCATTGCAAATATCTATAAATAGGATTGATAATAGAACCATAAAATGAACAAAATAGGCTCAGAATATGATACTTTGAAGTTATACGTAGCCTGTTCATGTTCTACATATTTTCTTTCTGGAGATTCTACTGCTTTTAGGATATTAGTTTCTCCTGGATGTCATTCTGCATTTTATTTTTTTTTAATATGATTAGCAGGTTGGCTCCTGAAAAAAAGAATTGCTAAACCATAAATGAGCAAAGACTTCCTTATGTTTTAAATTCTGCTTGGTCACAATAGCTGTTGCTAATGTTAAATGTTATTCAGAGAAGCATGTCAACATATCCTCACATATGGAAAAGGGTAATCAATGAAAAAAGAAATTGATAGTGGAGAACCAGGTATGTATTAATGCCTTACAGTTACTGGAGCAAAACTGTAAAGGTAAAATCTTTCAGGGTCAACATAGCAGCCTTGATGTTGTCTCATGCAGCTATAGCAGCAGATTTTCTGGCTTGGTTGTAAATTAGGCAGATTTACAGACTGGGTGAAGATTCATCTTTAATTTAGATGTTAAAAGTTGTTTAAATTCATGTTAGACTCTCTAGGGGCCATATCTAGTCAAAGAGAGAAACAAGCAATTTGCTTAATCTTAAAGTGGTTGTATTAAGATAGGCCACCTGAATTGTTTTCTGAAGTTATGTGTTTTCTTCTTAAAAAAGATCTTAAGCAGACCACAGTGACTTGGACTACTAAAAAGTGGAACCTTACATTATGGAAGATGAATCCCAATCTGGGTGTATTGCTAAAAATCAATTGGTATTTGTGTCTGTCAACTTTATTAGAAAAAAAAGAGACTTGCAAATAATAGTATTATTTTCATATTGCATTTTTAGAATTTTTGTATGTAACTTCAGTAGCAGAATATTTTTATTCAAGACATCTCTTATACTGTGGTAACTAACAAAAGGTAGCAGAGATAAGAAATGCAAAAAAACTTTCAAAACCAGATTGAAGCTTGTCATTATTTATCATTCTCTGGATGATAAAATTAAGTCCAATCTGTTCAGTTAAAGATTGCTAAACAGTACCACCAGAAAGAAAGGTACAAAACACCAATGCCCGCTAGTTAAACAACAAGTCATCTTCTAGGAATTCTTGAATCCACCTAATGATTGGCAATGGTTTTTTAGTCTCAAAAATATGTTTCTATATTCAGACACAATTGCTGGTACAGTGGTATTATCTGTTCTTGTTATGGTATTATCTTGTAATGTTTGACTCCTCTTTAAAAGATTCATCTTGAGAATTCCAGTGATGCTATTCTCTCCTTTACTTTCAGTTGCAGGAAACTTCCTTTTGATAGCCAGATATAAAGTCACAGATTATTGATAAGCAATGCTAATACATTTATATATTCTGTTTTCATTTTCTTTCTGTTTCTTAAGAAAATGTGGCTTGCAGAAAAATCCTTGACTTCCCTAAAAAAATGCAGATAAGTATAGTATGTGGCATTTCCACAGGTGTGAAAAATTTGATTTCTCTATACAAAAACATTTAGCATACAAATGATCATGAACACTTAAAAGCATCGACATTCATTGCTTTTATATCTGTGAAATCATTTAAAGACAATAAGCTTGGAGGAATTTTACAGATTTAAAGAAGAAAGGTATGTTTTTAATAAATTCATGGTCTCATCTTTCACAGCAGTGAGTAGGAGAAAGCGAAAATACTTTCACTTAAACAAAGCCTGACAAAAAAGCTTCCATATATGCTTTTAATGAAACTCTAGTTCTTACTTTCAAAATGTAGCAAGGAGTTTCATACAACTTTCCACGCTATTTACTTTCTCTCTTTTTCCCCAGAATACCTGGGATATAGGAAGGAAACACAACCTTTCTTTATTATTAGACCATCCTTCAAGTGGTAGGACACCCACCTGTTCAAGGAGGCTGTAGTCTTCTCCCAGAGTTCTGCAATCTCCATTCTGGTATTTGAAACCAGAGTTCTGCTTGATGCTGACAGCATGCTACATACCTATTCACCAGCATAGCTGAAAAAGCTTTCACAGGCTGCTGATAGCTTGCAGATTTGCAGAATAATTGTGTCTGGGTGTGATCATCATCCACTCCTTTCCACAGCCAATGTGTGTTATATTCTGATCTTTGCTGGCAGTAAAGTTTTGTAAGATATAGTGAACAACATTAAAAAAAAAAAAAAGAGATTGGGGAACTGGAAAAGTAACAGAAAGACAATTGAACCAGATGTCAGTGGCTCAGCAACCAGTTTATGTAAGGCCATACTCTGAGATATGTGGTAAAGATGATAGGTGAGTATGCAGAAACTGTGAGAGGAAAAAAGAAACTCACATTTCATATGTTTAATAACTGGGTGAGGCATTAGTTTAGTTGCAACAACACGAGTATGAGCAAACACATAGGCAGTTAATTTCAGACATATATTTAATGATTACTTATTTCCTTATGCTACAGTTGAATATCAGTTTAGGCACTTGTTTTTGCTGAACTTGTCTTAGCAGCAAGGCAAAAATACTAACAAATATGAAATGTGATGGTCAAGTGTACTGATGGATACAATGAATAAACACTCTGTTACTTAAAAAAGATTGAGCTTTTTATATTTTTTTATTATCTTGATATACTAAAACTTTTCTTACCTATATATCCATGTTCTGTACCTTTCACCACCTTCCTCAGAAATTGCTGACACAGAAGGATCATTTAACAAGATCTGGCAACAGGTAAATAAACACTGCATAAATAATAGAATAAAATTACATTTTGTTTCCAACATTAAACAAATGTGATGCTTGCATTTTTCTTATAATTTCTGGTGACAGTAGCAGCAAGTGATTTCACTGTAGTTTCCTGGGGAACTAGTCATAGGCAATGTTGGTGTTGATCTGGACAATGTACAGAGAACAGAAATACAATTCCCACCTCAGAGCTCACTCTCTAATTGTAAGAAAAGAGTGAGCAGATGGATAGAATCATATGAGAACAATGAGGTAGAAGTGATACAATCTGCAGTCTAAACAATGTCAAGTTTACTGTTCAGTTTCCTGTATGTATTATGGCAAAAGAGAGTTCCTAAGCATAACTTAAAATATGATTGCATGTGCAGCTATTTACTTCAGAAACACTTCTTAAAATTATTTGATTTCAGCTGCCTGCTGCTTAGGCTGCAACAGATGCAGAATGACACAAAGCAAATCAGACTTTAGAAATATGGAGGAATTAATTACTGGTAAATAGCAAAATAAACCCTCCAGAAAAAAAATATTTTTGTAATAAACACCTGAACAGATAATCATATATTGTATAAAAAAAAATAAATAAACCAAAGAAAAAAAATGCTTGTAATGAAACATGAAATCTGTCACTATGACTCTTATGGGAAGCCAGAAGTTTAGATTATGCACCTAAAAATTAACAGCCTATATAGTGAAGGGTCACAAACTATTTGATTATACTAGAGCTCATCTGCACGTGATTTGCCACACTAGTTGAACTGTATTGTTCACTCAAATTTCTTACTTCCCTTTCTGGGATTCTTTCAGAAAGTGACAGAGAGAAGAGTAAAATGGCTTTGAAAAAAACAAGGGAAGTTGCCCTCATAGCAAAGGCAGTGGGTGGCTAATTACTATCAGCTATTGCTGATTTTGGCTTTAAGGCTGGCTTAGAGCTTGGGTTTATATCTGTCTCATCATTAAGCAATCTTTGAACATTTTTTCAGATACATTGAATTGTTCCCAGAAAAACAACCCACTTTTTTACACTAAGAGAATGTTGGCTGTAATAATGGAGGAATAAACAAAACTGTTGACTTGGAAGCATCAGTGGGAAGCAATTACTCTTTTCAAAAGCAGTATGCCTTATTAAAAATACTAAAGGTTTTCTATCAAGAGAATAAATTATACCGGGGGTTTATTTGTTAATTTGCTGAAACTAAACCTACTGTATTTCCTTTGTGTCATTTCATCATGAGGTTAACATGAAATTATAGACATTATTCCACCATCAAGACTATTCGTTCACACCAGCGTGAGTTGGTGTAGCCTCTTTGACTCCTGAAATATCACTCTGCCGAAGTAGCCATGCTCCGTTCACGCCTGTCCGAGCTGGATTGCCCCGGCCCGGGTGCCGCGGGCAGCGATGGGGGCAGTGATGGGGACAGCGATGGGGACAGCGATGGGGACAGCGATGGGGACAGCGGAGCGCTCAGCGCCATTGGGTGCCCGCTGCCCTCCCCGCAGCTCCACCGCACCGCCCAGGCGCCGGCAAGCGCATCCCCGCTCCCCTCTCCTGCCCCGGTGACTCCTCCTATTCCTCGTCAGGAGAGCTGCCTATCTGATTTTGGAGCTCTGGCAAAAAGCCTGAGCTCATTGATTACAGATCACTGTTAATAAAGAGCATTTGTAATGCAGCAGTGGTGATACAATCTCCACACACCAGTTCATGATGGCCCTTCAGTCCCCACAATTAAGTCGTCCAGCAGGCATGCCCCCTGGTACAGCTGCTCTGTCAATCTCATTTTGTACTACAAATGATCTTAGACCCAGTGTTTGACATGGGGTTTTAACACCAAAGAAGGCAATTCTGCAACTTCAAATGAGCCTAATTGGTTGTGCGCTCAGGCGTTCACTCAAGCTGCTTCAGTCCATCAGAGAGAGATTTCCAACTAATTGAACAGCTCAGAAGGAAAAGAACCAGGGAAATCACAATGCACTGGGCTGCTTGAGACGTTTTTTCATGATAAAAAGCCTTCAAAATAAGATTTTTTTTTTATTTTTTTTTGGTTAAAGCAGCCACCTGTCAATCTAGAAAGAGGTTTCGTTGGTACAGAAGCTCTTAATGAGGTATTACCTAAAAATCAGTGGCTATTAATAGCACAATCTACAGATAAAGGTAATTTTTTTTATTTTTATTTTTATTCCTAAAAATGTTTATTTCAGATTGTGATAATATTTTCTTTAGACTGTAAAGCTTTTCTCACATTGTGGAACAATTACATGGTGATGGACAGATACAATACATTTCTTACCTGAGCAATGCCATTCAAGAAACTCTTGTTGCTAAAGTGTGTAAAGTTATTCATGTGTACAAGTGTGGGGACTGGGCTGGGTGAGATTCTGATCACGTAAATATTTGCCCTTTTTTTAGCACAGCTGAATTTAAATGTACATGTTTGTTCTAGGAAATTATGAATCACATTTCTCTTCTGAATTGCACCCTTTTTACCTCTTGTTTTCACTCTACTTATTTAAATAACTTTCTCTCAAAGGTCAATTCAGAGACTTTTGCCCTACTGTTTACATTCTGCATGTCTAATAATTTCATATCTATTCCATGAGTGACTCAAAAATATAATTTATGTAATATTTGTATTCGACATTGAAGGTAGTAGTTTACATCTGAACTGATGGCAACTGAGTATCTAATTTTTTACAAAAAAAAGATAGAACAGACTAAATAACATATATTTATTTCCTTTCTGTTAAAAATTGGAAGAAAGTGAAGAGTTGTGCTTCAGTGAATGTGAGCACAGAACTTTTTTATTGAAATGATGGTGTATTCTGGTGAGGAGCTGATTAACCTGCTCTAATAAAGGTCTTCAGAAGCTGTTTAATTCTAAGTATATAAGTCCTCTGGTTTCAAATACCAAGTTGCCTTTATTGCTATTTGGATTGTGGTAGTATGAAGGGGCTGAGCCCACCCTTAAGTCCCTGTTGAATGTTGGGTACACTTTGGTCAGTGCTTATCCCCATGAGTTTACAAATCTGAAAGTAAAAGAAACAGGTGTGTACATCTACATGTACACACACACACACACACAGAGATATAAAATATAAACTAATTGTTCTAGCTTGTGGAAAATTCCAGAGGGTCTAAGGCTTACACCTGGACTTGATTGTTTTTCAGCAGTGTTTACACAATGGGATTCTAAAATAATTATATGTCTCAGTAAAATAAGACCTCATTTGACCTCAGGGAATGCCAAACTCCAAGAAGTCATTAAGAGTAGTTTTTGTACCAACACTAAGTAGTTATAGCAGCACTTATATATTGCTGTTGCCTTTAAAGCCCAGTAACAGTGAAAGAAAACCCAAAGCAGTAAACAATTTCAGCTGCAGTCTCATTAACACATATATCCTAACATTTTACAGACCTCTATCCAACAGTGATGCTGTTATTTGACTTCAGTGAGAGCAAAATCAAATACTCCAGTTTCATGATCGAAGACTAAATTCTTCCAGTTTAAATGAACAGTGAAGAATAATATCTGCATGTTCAGAATGTACTTTTCCCAATCACCTGAAGTGCGTTATTGCTCTGGTGTTGAATCATCACTCAGAATTCTAAAGTTCAAACAAATATAGGAGGATATAAACATAGCATGGTTACTTAAGTAAAATATCCTTTAATATCAGGACTAGTCACTAAATTAAATTAAAACATCATGATGCTTATCTCTCTGTGGATATGTTTCATTCTGAACTATACCCCAAAAATATTTATGTGTAAAATCTAAAGGACCATACTATACATATGATATCAAATGCACTTGTAATACTATAGTAAAGACAGTAATTGTTAAGTGCCTTCTAAGTCCCCTAACAGTGGGATGGAGCTGTAGCTACGGGGATCCTTAGTGCAGAGCTCAGCAGACAAGCTGCCCCTGTGATTCCAGATGTTTCTCTTTTTTTTTTTTTTTTTTTGGGGGGGGTGGGCCAGGGGACCTCCCAGGATCAGAATGCCAGGATGTCTGAGCTAGAGAATCCATCCTGTGACACTGGAAACTCAATAGTCCTAACCCTACAGCTCTGCAAGAAATTCAGTTGGATCCTCAGGGGCAGATGGGCTAAACAGATCCATGTTGTCAACCTCCCTAGACAATTGCATCTGCCAAAAATCATGTTTAATTTGTATGCACATACACACATATACACACACATACACACACAATATATTTTTAAACCAAGAGGAGGGAAAAGAAAGCCCCCCCAAAAAAGCTGAAAATTTCAGGCAGAAAAACAGCTGCTCTCATTTGAGCTGTGAACTGGCTGAGTCAGCCCTTAAACCGAGCCCTAATTAATTTGTGCACACGGGGTAACCAGCAAAGAATTGCAACAGCCAGAAGAATGGACTGTGTTGAGGGGGATTAGTCTCCAGCAGAAAGGGTGGCTGGGAGAGAGAGCCTGATGATAGCTAATTGTTGCCACGAGGACAAAAATAATGGGCAGTGTGTAAGAGAAAGAGAAAAGAAAGGACTGGTGGAAGTAGTCATCAGGTGTTTACAGTGATGGAGTTCATTGCCCCAGCTGTTTATTCTGGTGTTGGGCCTTAGTGCCCATTTGGAATGGGCACAGCAAGAAACCTTGTTAAAATAATAAGATTTGAGTGGGTAATGTATTGATGGAGTCAGAAGTCCATGCAAATATGTTTCACAGGAGTCTTTTGGACTGACTGGCATGTAGGGTTCAATCACTGAGCCTTGGAAAAAGATGGACAGCCTGATATTTTCACACAACTGCTCTGGCAGACACTTGTCTATGCTTAATACAGCTTGCCTTTGTGGCAACCATTTAAGTGGGTGGTGTCTGAAGGGATTATGCCCTTTAAGATGTGCCCATTCTGTTAGGATCTGTTTTTTCATCTAGGAACCATGGTCCTGTTACTGTTACTAAACCACTAGTAACCTGGACATAACTCCACACTATTGTTAGCCCGCCTTGCTAGAAGTGGAGACATCTAAACATATTTCTGTGGTTCCATTCCTTATAATCCAAACAATTAACGTTTAATATTTGATAAACATGCAACATATTAGGCTGCCCTTGTGAATATCTTACTAGCTCTTGGAATCACTGTAAATTTGCCAGCAAGAAGTACCACTGAAAATCGAGGCCCTGATCTTGTGAGTTAGGCACTGAAAACTGATGGGCTGCAAAATCCTGACTCTCTGCACTTGTGTTTTCATTGTTTTGCTTTATATATCCATTATGTCAGGACTGGTTTAAACTTGTTAACTGGGAACTCTTGACCAGTGCTTTCTGGAGAAATTAATTGTGATTCTGAAACAAACCGAAATATTTTCTGTGACAAGAAAGTCATCCCATTTCAGAAAAGATATGGGAATGTCGTGCATCAAGTCTATGTAGACATAGAAAGACATAGAAACGTGTTTATGCATATAAGGATATATAAATGCTTTATCCACAATAAATGTCACCAGTGACTGATAACAGGCAAGGGAAACTATCAGATATTTAAGAATTAATGCTTATAAAATAACAGAAAAAAAATAAAATCCTGCTGTTCATATAGTTCAGAAAGAGACAAGGGTAGAACAGCTATCAAATACAATGCAAAAACTACTATCAATTCACAAGAATGTTAACCAAAATCTACTGTAAAAAGGCAATTTGAATCAGCACAAAACTGAAAAAGCCCACATCTACCATAAATCAAAGTTAACTCATGAATTTCTCGGTCACAATTTTTGTTGTAAGAAACATACACAGTCCTGATATGAAAAGAGATAGGGTACTTTGAGTATTCAAGCTGAATACTATTCTGGTCAAAGCCATGGAAAAGCTCATATCATGCATAGTCAAACAACAAATTAAAGTAAATTTACATAACCAGTGTCAGATAATGTAGTTAAATGTATTATCATATACAATGTAAAGGCTCACTACCACATCATGTTATGGTTAAAAATAATTTAATTAAAAATATCATAGAGTTCATATGAAAGAAATTGAACTAGTCTGCATCCAAATGGGGCAAAAATTCTATTTAGGTCCTGACAGGTTGTATTCATGATTGACATATGCTCACTTTCTATCATGATCTAGTAGAAAATCTAAAATGCAAGATTATGGCTTAGGAAATGATGATAAAAAGATTGAGTAACAATAAAACTATGAGGAAAAATTGCCTAACAATGAACTTCTTTTCCATGGAGTGTGGATTAAACTAAGATCTGAGAATCTGCTTGAAGAACTTATACTATGAACTTATACATCCTGCAATAAAAAAACCCAAAAAACCCCTAAAAATGATTTATTTAATTACATTTACTTTAATTTAATATCTAATTTTAATACAAGCTGGTTTTTTAATCCCCCAAAAACCCAAAAAACAATTCTCTTTTTCTCAAGCTGCAATTTTCATCATTGCCTCTAACATCTCTCTTCCAGAATGTAATTACAGGAAAATCCTTATTATGACAGAAGTGCATATTCAGAAGGAACATCAGCCATCATTTTTCTCCAATTAATTTTGCTAATATAAGACCCCAAAGTAGGCTTTGCATACCAGAAGAGAGACATTGATCTGGACTTAGGTGACATGAAAAAGAGCCCAGAACCACAGTAAGGAATCAGCACAAGAATGAAAGAAAAATATCACCTGAGGGTTAGAAGAAAGCACAACAGGCGGCTTTGCTGAAAGTTGTATAATCCACTGTACAAAAAGCAAACTTAAGAGCCACTGAAATTTTAGAACAGTCACCAAAATTATTGGTTCAGCCCTTTGTTAACCTTCCCTTGGATAAATAAAACATATTAAGTTTCCAGAGGAAAACTTTCTGAGCTTGGATTGATATTCAATCTAACACAACCTTTTTTCAATATCTCACATTCTCCCAAACACAGCAAAGCTGAAAATACATTCAAATTACTTGAATTGTTCCTTTGAAATAGTGACATACAACTTCACTTGGAGTTCAGACATGGCCAGAACTAATTCCTGGCCCCAACAGAAAATTGCACAGGACAGTTACATCCATAACTCCAACCTCATCTATACCAGCCCAGAAATCCTTGTGAAGCCTATTGGGTGCAGATCACAGCCTGTGCCCCTTCCTGAATGTGCCAGTGGACTGCTTGCACCTATGGGGCCCTGGCAAAGCTGTGCCAATGAGTGCAGTCAAAATGAAACATGGAATATTCTGACCCTAAGTCTACCGGGACAAAGATAGACAACACAGTCACATAAAATTAGCTCTTTTTTTTTCCCTTTCCACTTTTGAATGCCCTATATTTTGAATCCACTTGTCCTCTTGTCTGACTGACACCACCAGGAAGAGGGTTAAGAACAGTGTTCTGCTCTGAGGTTTGACATTAACCTGGTGGGTGGCTTTGGGCAACCAAATTCAGCTGTTTTCTGGGGCCAGAATCTCCCCACCTGATCTAGATGTGAAGTGTGCCAGTCTCTCCAGGATGATCCATTTCCTCTAGGGGCTATACTGGAGTCCGGGGTGAGGATCCTCACTGAAGAACAAGAACTGAGTAAGAACAGATCCAGACATCTGTTCCTTGGGTTGTTTATTTGTAAAAAAGTTTTTACACCAAGCAAAGGTTCTTAACATAATTTCCTTTTCCAGGAATATGTCATATTCACTCTCTTTCTATGGAATTTCTGTCTTGGCAAGTGATCTTCATCACCAGCCATGTTAGTATCATCTGCCCTGCTCACAGGTATATCTCAGAGCTCTCTCTGCCTGACAAATCCCTAATCCAAAGTTTAAGCACAACCAAATGCAGCCTCAGATGTTTTCTTCCGCAAAGGAAGAAATTATTTTATATTTGTCCCTCAGCTGCCTTGGCTCAGCTTGATTCCCCTGGCATATATTAAGCTAGTGGGCTTGGGCAGTGAACTTCTTCCCTCCTGCCAGATTGAGGCAGCATCCAACAGTTTGCCCAGCTCTGACTGTGGGATGGTCTTTTTTATGCGGATGTAATGGATGAGGACTCAGGGGCAAACTGTTGACCATTTCATAACACAGAACCTGTGATATGCAAAGGTTTCATGAAATAAGGACTTATGTTTGATTTCAACTCTGCACTCTCTGTCTGTTCTAATATTCCTTCAAATTGTGTGACAGGTTTGAGAGACACGGCGAGAGGAAAGCGCGTTAAGAGGTGTACAATAGTTCTCTTTTTTTCCAGGAGCAGCACTAACAAGAAAAGACCATGTTCCTGGCACAGTCCCATAGCAGACATTAGTCTCAGCCCTCTGGGATGATAAGGGAATGAGGCACTTGAAGTCTCATTGCCTTTTCTGAGAATTGTTTTTAATAGCCCAACTAAAATGACAAAACTGACCAAATCATGGAAGAGTGCAAGCCAGAAGTGTCCTATTTAAATTATTTCTTCAGATTTTTCTTTCTCTATTAGAAAAAAAAAGTTTTAAATCTTCTTTCAGTTTAATCATCCTTGCTTGTTTTCCTATAGTGCCTGTGCAAACATTTATGAAACACTTGGTATTCTTTTTCCTAATGTGACCTAAAGGAAAGAGCCTATTAACATTTCTCAAGAGACTTTAGAGTTAAAAGTGGCAAAGCTTTCAATGGACATGCAAGCAATAATTTCTGTATGTTAGGGTTTTTTTCTCCATAGACCTGAAAGCAATGTGATGGTAAAAGATTTCTTTGTGATAGCTAGAGAAACAAGCTGCAATTGAATAGAGGGTAAATGTTTTGTGGTTTTGCTATGTTCCTCAAGTCACTTTTCTTTGTCCTGAAGACACTGATATTGGTGTTGGTTTTGGTTACTTGGCACAGTTCAAACTTGATTAATCGTATTTTTTCATTCTCTTGGCTTCTGCCTACTCAGTGCATCTCTTTTGGTGATTAATGCTGTGGACTCCTATAAGAAAAACAAAACAAAAAACTCAAAAACAAAAACAAAAACAACCAACTCAGCCAGGCTGTAGCTGGAATGAAAAGCTCAAGGTTCTGCCACTCAGCCTTGATCAGAACCAGAAAAAGAAAAAAGAGGATTTTCTGTTTCTGGTGTGTACCAGTTTTTCTGTATATATTTATTGCAGTCATTTCTAGAAGGAAAAAATCACGTTGTGTTATTACTGGATGGGTACACAACAGAAATTAATTTAGAGGACAGTGGCTATGGAGAAATAGAAAACCCATATGTTTGCAGAATAGACCCCAGGGATTCTGTACACACTCGGAATGATATATAATCACCTGTCATATGCATCCTTCTTTTTAGAATTATTAGATTTCTAAGTGTATTCAATACCACTTGTTTTAAAATCTCGGTTTGCTTATTTACTTGGTTATCCAAAATGGAAGAGTCTTGAACTTCATTCATTAAGTGCAAATATTCAAATCAATGTAAACTGTGACATGAACTGAATGAAGTCAACCTGTTATGCAGGTGATCATCAGTGCACACATACTTCAGGCAGGTAACTACTTGAAAGTACTTTCTGGCACACAAAAAAGCTGGTTTAAATATTAAAATGTTATTTCTCCTCTAAGCAAAGAAAATATGAGATATTATTGTTACCTATTAGTATTATGGAAGGCTTTTTGGAGCCAAATACTATTTTTATATATTGAAATAACTCAATGTTATTTCATTTTTTAACTGATATATAAAAGGTTTTTGTTTGATGCTGATTTTTATTATTAAATGTTATGACACCTGACGGGACTTACATAAAAATGATATGTGAGTATATTATATTGTTACTAGGAATCTTGTCAATCAGTGATATGATTGAAAGATAAAACCAACAAATTATATTAAGCTTTTGGAGAAATCCTTGGGGTTTTTACCCTTCCAGTATTTTAGTTTTGGTTTTATCATATTTCTTTTGCTTGCATGGCTTGCTAACTATGTAGTTTCTATAGCAACCTCCATTGACCATTGAAATAATGAAAGCCACAGCAACTCTCCTGCAGTGAAATCCCTCATGCTGACAACGCAACTCCTATTTTCTTTTTCCAGTGTTGCCTTTTACTTACATGACTGACTCATTTGTCAAAATACTTGAGCTGTTTGCTAATTACTTCTAAATTTGATAATTGCAGACAAGAGACCTAAATTTCAGTGTACCTGCAGATTCTCATAGGAACAGAGGTAAAACAGCAATATTTTTTGTACCAGAAATTTAATTTTATAATTGTACAAGGATTTGAAAAATGTATTTGTGATATTGAGAAGAAAGAACTACATGAATGTTAGGAAAAAAAAAACCAGTAAAACAACAAACCAAATCAAATAAATTTCAGTTTCTTTTACTTAATTCTAAGGCTTTTTAACCTCAGGACCAATGTGGTTTTCGACTCCTGAATTTGATTCCAAATTAGCAGCAAACAGGATCCATGCCTGGATGCTAGGCCCAAGGGAAGGATTCAGGAAGTGGTTCTGATAATTCAGTCGGCAGCACTTAAGCTTTTTTTATCTCCATTTTTTATCTTTTTTTTAAATCTCATTGAATCAATGGTTTATCATGAAGTTAGTGAGTCATTTACTGATGGAGGTCACATGTTCCAGCTGAAGTAAAGAACTAACCACTGATGGTAATTACAGAGCCTCTACCACTTCATGCAAATCTGAAAAAATAATTCATGTTGGTTTGGTATGAATTGTATTTTTTCCAAATAAAATTCTCAAAATGGTTGCACCATAGGAAACAGGGCTGAACTTCTCATGGTTTTTCATCAGATGTGTCTGTTGCTCTGTTGAAGTGGAGCTTCCAGATTCATGCTACCTGTAGAACGGAAGATGGAGACCACATAGTCTAGGCTCTGGTTATGTGGGTAAAAAAGCCTGTGGAGGCATTTGCTTTGTTCTCCTCCTTCACAACCCAACCCCCTGCAGGCAGAGAAACAGTGAAATCTTTGGAAAGCAGCTGTGGTCTTTTGCCTCTGGACTACTTCCCAAACTTTTTCCTTAGCTCTCTGATCTGGGTGGCAGCTGGCAGCAAGAGTGCATTGGTGGGAGACCAGGAGGAGTGATGATTGTTTCTGATCAAGTGTATTGATGCCCTGCTTAGCTTTTTCTCTTAGAGTCAAATGCTTTCTTGCTGTGAATTTTCATTTACTATATGTATTTTTGAGCTAGACTTAGGTAAGTAGCACTTACCTAATTTTATAAAATTTGTTGTTGATAAAATGCTGGAAAAATTGTGGAGTAGCAATCAAAATCAAATAATGAGTCCTGATAAATTGCAAAGGCCCTTGACAGTTTTCAGGGACTTTGCCCTTTTATAAAGATTGGTTTGAAACCCATCCAGACACCACAAAAATTCTTTATTGTGTGCTTTTATATTTGCTTCAACATTGCAAAATGTGGCTTTTGGGCATTTTATTTGATTGCTGCCATGATTTAACCTTTTTAAAAGTAGCAAAGTAAACAAACTAAAGGGACAGGAGTAAAACCCAAGAGAGTCAAAATAAATTAAGAATTTATAGATGCATAAAATGCTTTGAAAGAGCACAGTTTCTGACGTTATTTTTCAGAATAGCAATGCAAAAAGCAATGCAGATGAGCGGTACTGTCAGCCTGATCAGCACAAAGCAGTGCTATTGAGAAGGGAAAATAGAGTGAGTGCAATTGAAAGGCTACTCCACAGGATGAGATTAAGTTCTGCAGAAGGTTAATTGATAATACTCTGAATAATAATATGGGGTTTTTTTTGTTTTTTCCCCCTGGTCATATGAATTTCCTCTGTTTATGGAAAGGATAAAATAAAGCAGCAAAGGTGTGGTGATATGTGAAAAGGCAGTATTTTATTTGGTCATAGCTGGTTAACTAATTAACTTTGGTTCATCTTCCAGCTGGGTTCATGAAACACATTAACTGACTTGGCTTTTTTCAATATGGAATAGTTTTAACTGCACCTGGCCAGCTTTGAACTCCATAGCTCTTCAGCTCAGCAATGGATAAAAGTGGGGAAAAAAGGCAACTGGACCTACAAGAAAACTGGACATACCGGGAAAACAGAAAATTCTCTAATGGGGCAGCTCCTGCCTTGCATGGGATATCCCAGGTCTTAGAGGAACTCAGCAGAAACTGAGGTCATTTATGAGTCTGGAAATAGCTGACATTATTCTTATGAATAAAGATTAGCAATCACTGGCAGACAGTGCCTTGGACATATTGTAGCCAGGGGTGTCCTACAAGGTTGCCTAGCTCCCATGAATTTTGGGACCTTGTTCTTATGCTACCCTCTAGCACTAAGCACTGGGTACTGTCAGCTTTGAGCTGACCTCTTGTGATACATGTGGGCTTAGAAAAGGTTAAATACCCAAAGTGCCTGGGAGATACTGGTTGCTTACTGGATTTCAAAACAAAAATTCTGACCAGCTAAATTTGAAAATGGAAAACACAGGTACTTTAAGCATGTGGTGTTTTAGGAAGTGGCTATTTGCTGGCTTTTATCATCTCACTGCTATTTAGAAATAGACTTGAATCCCTAAAGTTTTGTGTAGGTCCTCCTTCATGTGTTTAATCTAATACCAGATAAATCAGAAAAGTATGCTTGAATGCATAGAGATCATATAACACCTACAGAGAAGAGGAAAACATCAAAATCTGCTGTTATGCACTTGACTGAAAGTAAAAAAGTTCTTCTTTGGAGGTGCTCTGTACTTACTTGTGTGTGTCCAAACGTAGCATTTTATGCATTATCTGCAAGGTGAGACATTTAAAATTTTTCCTGCTTGAATATCGTCAACTTCTCTTTTAGCTTTAACAAACAGAAAGATTTTTCTGTTTCCACAGATGCCAGAAAATGCATTATCTTGCATATTGGATAAAATAGCTGGGATCTGAAGTTCTTTATCTTATTCATGGAAAATAATTTATTGTCACCTCCTAAAACAATTTCAGATAAGCCTTTCACAAAGGCAAATCAGGTTCTTCAATGAGCTGCTCAGTATTGCTTTAATGCAGTTGGTATTTGTGCTAGAGTGTGGCAAGGTCTTAGGAATTTAAAACCCATCAGGCACTTAACATAAAAATGTTCAACACACAGCTTTCTACCATCTGAAACAAGCCAACAGCAGTAAGTAGGATTGCACAGGTGCAATTCACCAAAGATTATGAAACCACCAGCTTTCTTCTCCCACTGCATCAAACACTCTCCTTAAGGCAAGTCACTCAGTCTCCAGTTTCGTGGTGGAAACTAAAATTCTTATGGGGAGCAGGTTCTTCTCAAAGTTTGTGCCATAGCAGCCAAAATCAGCTAGTTTCTTGAAATTATTAATGTATTTGATCAGATGATTGTTCATTTCAGTATTTTGAAATGGGAATGAGCTACTGTGCAGAATCTATTTCAAGCCAATATCATGGCTTGGATTCTCTGTCCTTAATGATGGGTATCAACTGCATGGAAAGTTTCCACTGCTGTACAGTTCTTGCCATGGTGGTATGCTGTCTTCTGTAATCATCTCTCAAGGGCAGGTTGATGCTCATTTTTATATTTAAATTCATTCATAGCCAGATGACTGTTTTCTAGGGCATGAAAGTCAATAATTTCACTTGATTTTTTCTGATGAGTTTGCCAAATCTGATTATTGCATAGTATAATTTTATTGGGAAAAATACCTAGATTTACAAATTGTCTACATTCATAGACCTCTGAGCTCTCCCACTAAAATTCAGTTAATGTTTTGGGTAGTGAGTTTTGAGGGATATTGTCTGGCAAATCTTTTACTACAGGAAAACACCAACACCACAACACACTCTTTAGTGTAGCATTGTTACGTCACTTTTATATTCAGTTTCAAAATAAGTAATAATCATTAGGAAACTTTCATAATAAAATAAAGGGGAACTTTTTCTTTAAGTGCATGTCCCTCCTTTTCATAGGTTAATGTCATCTATTAAATAGAATATTACCATTTGAATATTGAAAGTTGTATTTTCACTGGAACAAGATTGCATTGAATCTACAGCAGTTCTGGTGCATCAGAAAGCATTCATAAAGATGTAGAATATTACACTAATACAGCTGACTGCTTCAAACCTGTTCAAACTCTATTCTTACATGATTTTTTGTTGTTCTCAATACATAAATATATTTGTGTTTCTTTCTAGATATATTTATCTTACAGGGAAAAGAGCTGCCAGAAGACACTGAGCACAGAGGCAGACCACGAGTTCATACAGGCTGGGCACAAATTCCTCAGGGATGAACCTAAAAGATACAAACAATAAGCTACACACCAAAAAAAAGTACTTGCTGTTTAAACAAGAAGGAAGGTAAATGTAGTTTTGTTTTCTTCTTCCAAACAGGGGGAATGTTTTTATAGCGCTTCAGACCAAGGGTGGCAGGAAAAGCGTCGACAGGCTGTTTTCTTAGCAAAGCCCATAGCCTGAAACTGAAGCTCTGTGCTCCACTCCTGGTTTTACCTCACACTGAAGTCAAGTCACATCATTTCTCAAGCATCTCTGCTTTCCTTCCCTTTCCATAAAATGTGGGTAGCAATGCTATCCTGCAGTAAACCACAGATATGCAAGAGTGCATTAAGATTCCTGTGTGACAGTTCTCATGCAAGTGCTAAATATTCTGTTATGTAATATAGATGTTCTTGCTTGTGGTTGTCTTTTGATGTTAAGCAAAGATTGAACGAGTTTAAATACAGCACCGAATTAAGGATGGATGGTACAGAGACAAATGGTGAGGCAGCCCATCTGCTGCCCTCAGTGAAAACACTTTTTGTTTCTGGGAGTTTATGTATTTTTATACGGATTGTCTCCTCACAGTATAAGGTTTTCTGCAATTCTCTAAGATAAACTGGATCCAAAATCAAATGGCCTACATTTCCATCCATAAAAGGGATTATTTCTTGATTATGAACAAGACAAGCAGTTCAATGACATTGGGAAAAGACAAAGAGACTCTTGAGAGATCTCAGTAGTCCATTCACTAGTAAGTTTCTGGCCCATACCCAGCTATTAACTGGCTTCCCTCTTGTCAGATTTTTTATGACAACCAATTAAATCAATATGACTGTTGATACATATGGCAACAATAACTCTCTGAGCTGCTGCCCATTACCACTCCAGCAGGAAACCAAGAACATGCAGTATTTGTTATTGCTTATTTCAGGGATCCACTAAAGAATATCTCCTTCTTGAATAAAAGATTCACTGTGACTGTGTCAAAGGTGGATGTTATCTGTGGAGCTGCTAACACATCAGTGTGCAGAAAAAGTTCCACTTTTCTGCCGTCTGGAACCACATTCAGAAAATGTTGTTGGAATCTTAATGCACATGTGTTCTTGCCAAAACATATTTGAAAATATTAGATATTAATCTTCCTACAAAGAACTCTGTGAGACAAGCCTACTCTCATGTGCCATTCTGGAGTTTCTCCTCCATGGATGACTAGACATTCAGGTGTTGCAGAATGTGGTGAGAATTCACTAAACAGAACTTCTTTCAGTGAGCATTTTAGAGCAGTGATTTGTAGCCTTTATCATTCATGAATTTACTCTGGAAAATATGCATTTTGCTCTGTATATTTCCATGTCCTGACAGATTTTTCTTCAGGTGATATGTTGGCGGATCTTGGCAGGGAATAATGCAAGGCAGTTTCAGTTGAAGGCTTGACTGTGGAATTTCTATTCAGTGCATAAAATGGACATGGTCCAAAGTGTCTAGGCTTTCTGATTAGTCATTTGTAAATAGGGCTAATGACCAAAGAGACTGACTGGGGATTCCCCCTGCATTCTATTTTTTTTTTTTTTTTTTTTTTTTTTTTTTTTTTTTTTTGGCAGGAATTATTGTTTTCTTGCTATGCTGTGGGAAGAACGGTCTATTTTTCACTGTAACTGTGATTTATTTGATATATTGCATATGATCCCAAGGCAGAGCAATTGTGGACACATAAAAAGAAGAAAACCCTGGGATTGCCCTGTATATGACCACAGAGCTGAGACATGGGAAATGCAGCACCTAACCCACTGAAGTGATTTAGAGAGATTATGCCCAGAATTATACAGCTGCACAGGTACCTACTGCTTCCTAGATATCTTGCTGGTAGTCTCGAAACTTCACTAGGTATCTTATCTTATACATATGCATGAATGCTTTGACTTGAACAATTGGGTGACCAGATTCTCCTCAACTTCATTCACCTGGAAAGCAGAAAATCATGAGTGTATTATCTCTGAGAAATGCTAAACTCTGCATTATTAATGCTGAACCTAGCAGAGAGAGAATAAACCCCATTGGTTGGAAAAGACTGACAGCAAAGGGAACACAGCTAAAAACGAAAAGAAGAGTGTTAGAGTGTGACTTTGTTTTTATACAATGACCTAGTGATTTTAGTAACTGCCTAGGAAGGCAGAAAATGAGTAACAATTTCTTTCATAGCCTGACAATATAAAAAATTTTCTACATCCTCCACTTGACAAGTATGTGGCATTCAACCCAGATAGTAGTTCAAGGGAGATCTTCTTCTCATCTGATTGACACTGGCCACCATGGAATACATAAGTCATAGAGGCAGAATAACAAAAAAAGAGGGACAAGACTTATAGCTCCTGGTGGTGTGATATCTTGGATATTCAGAGTAGCTAGAAGACATCTTAGCCCTGGCTTGTGCTCTGAGTACTGTTTCTGTGGGGAGCAATTAAACAAAATATAAATTTCAGTTAAGCTCAAATTAGTTCCATATAGCAAATAAAGGTCTAAATTTGAAAGCAGAGTATTTCTGCATAGGTCCAGAAGCAAAGGTGAAGGAAGGCACATCAGAGATCCTTTAAGATGTCTTGTGTGTCACAACTATTACCCTGGTGGTGAAATTGCTTTGTGTAATACCTTCAGGCTTTCTTCAGCTGTTTTCCTTGGAGTAGACACCACAGTAGCAGCCAACTCAGCCTAGCAAGTCTGAAGCCTGTCTTTTTCAATGTCCTAAAATATAAATTCAGTGTCTGGTGTGGAAACTTTGGATTATTTTGTGACATTTCGTTAGACTGCTTTCTGAAGGTATCCCATTTGTTCTTTGCAATCTACCTCCATTAATTAGAATTCTAATTAATTAGTGTGTTTGAATAAGAGTTTAAAAGAGTGTTCTATTCTGTAAATTTGCTGCTATTTGTAATTACAAGAGAAATTCAAAATATATTTTAAAGGCCATAAATGCCTTTAAAATATAGTGGATAAGAAGCACAGTAGAGACTAATTTTACATCTTTTACTGATTTTTTCATAATATAAGTGAAAGGATGGTGATTTTTGTAGCTATTGAAATTTATAGCTATTTACATTTCAGCTGTTAGCACACAGAATAATTTTAGAATATTTTTAGTTCTTTCTCACACAAAATTTTTTCAAATATGTATGTCAAAAGCAGCACATGTAAAACATATTTGCTTCTTTAATTTTTGCCACTGTCAGATCACATGAAGGGAAGGCTTTGTGTTTGAAATCATTGTTTCTCTGAAACTCCTTGATATTCTACAGACATCAGCCTTCCCTGGAGTACAATTCTGATTGTCTAATGTCTTTGTTTCACAAGGGAACCAAACTGAGTATGTCTTTGTAATATTTTTTTTTGCTTGAAACACTATAAAGAAATAGATAATGATCACATGCAGTGTTCTATAACAAATGTTGGTGGTTACTCAAATCAAAACCAAGAATTTCTTTCTTATCCACTGCTTTAGAAAAATACCCATCTAAGTGATTTGTGGAAAAAGGGCATCTTCATAGTATCTTCCTACACATGCACACCTTTCTGTATTGACCAAGCTTAACACTGTTGTCAGTTTTCATAGGTGAATGAGGAAAAATAAATATTTCCACTTATGCTTATGCTTCTAACAAAATATTTATATTATGTAATTAAATTTGTCCTTCCAGTTTCATTGCCTGTGCCATTCCACCATGAAAATGCCAATATACTGATTTTCTGCATTTTTTCACTACTTTCAACACTTTGCCTTGCAATGTGTAACCAATAAGCCTTTGTGTTCCTAGAGATAAGCTACTTACTGCCACTACAGAACTTCAGAATAGCCTGCATCGATGCTGAAGAAATAACTGAGAGCAATGCCAATTCAAATAATGTTAAAATATATAACTGCATATATAGTATGCTTAAATCTTGTTAAATCAGCTGTCTTGGGATGGCTCTCATTTTCGCCAGAAAGCTTTCACTACTTTAAAGACAGACATTAAAGATGTTAAAGAATGAATGAATACATATGAAAAGCACCATCTTTAGATGTTGCATTTTTAATTTTGTCAATTCAGCCTCTTTCTTGGAAATTGTTATGGTAGAAGGCACATCTAATACTTGTTTTTCATCTCTAATTTAAGATGCTTAATTATATATAGTATTTAGCCTAGTGAGGCACACCTGAAAGTACAGACCTTGCTAGAGAAAAAAACAGTTGTTCACTGCAGATCAAAAGAAGACAAAATCACACTTATATGTCTTTCCCTGGTTACAGGAAAATGACTATTATTTGTTATACATGCTTTAATAAAAAGAGATAAAGAGATACAGTATGAAAAGTGTGTATCTAAAAATTTCTTTCCTCAAGAGGCACAGAAGTGCTCAAGAGAGCATAAAAGGCAATCCAAACAAAGCTGGAATTACAAATATGGAGTTACAAAACATAATTTGAAAAAGGAAAAAGAACAATGACACTTCTCTTTCCCAGTGTCTTAGTAATGATTTCATCAGACTAGTTCCAATAACTCTTTAGAACATGGCAGTCTGAGTAGAGAGAAAAAGATAGAGTGGTGCTGCTGCCATAAATACACTTATGATTAATTCACAGTATTTTGGCCAGATGCCTGCAAGAGCTTCAGGTCAAAGTGGAAAATATTAATGGTCACTTCCCACTTTTTAATCATTGTTTCAGAGAGCTGTAAAGCAGGAAAAAGTGCTTTATAAAAAGTGTAGGAAATTGGTTAGCTGATGATAATGATGAATGATCAATGATGAAAGTTTGGGGGGGGGGGGAAGGAAGAAGTCTTTCTTTATAGATTTTGATAAAGACATGGAATTAGGACTTAGAAACTTTCTCTCTCTCCAGACTATGAAATTTCTTCCATTTTCCTCTACCCTGGTTTCCTCCAGGGCAGGGTTCCCTTTTTACAGAGGGGGCATGGCTAAAGCTCCAGTGTTATTCTATACCAGCTCCCTCCATTCCTGGCAGCAAGGAAAAGGGCATCCCTCTCTTCCAATGAGGAGAAGGGGTTCCTCTAGGTCGAGAAAATGTGGCTGGGGAGAGGGTATTGTTTGCTGTTGGGGGCTTTCTCTGTAAATATTTTCTTTGTCTTACACCTTTTGTTATTAATACTGTTGATTTCTTATCTCATTGCTGTTTCCACTAAATGGTTCTTATCTCAGCCGGCGATCTTTGCCTTTTGTGCCTCCAGTTGGGAGCAGGAGGAAGTGAGAAGTGACATGGTTTTAATGGGAGTGCTACCTTGCAGAACACCGTTCCTAAACCATGAGAGCCCCTACCATGTAGACAATGTTCTGCATTTTAAGCAATAAATATAAGTTCAAGGGAAATGCAATCTCTTTTTGCAGGCCAAAAGGCCTGATTACACCAGCAGAGTTACCTAAGCATAAATATGTAGCTCTGAAAATCTAAATGTTTACAGACCTGAGAGTACAAAAATGCAAGGACATGATATCATACAGTATTTGGGCACTGACTTCTTTCTTGGAGATGAGTCTAAAGATTAAAAAAAAAACAGTGAAAGTTTGCATTTCCAAAAAAATATTGAAATAATGTTTAAACAGCAAACCAAGCTGAGTAGTCCAGCTGTACATCAGAGGCCATTTTTTCAATTACATTTTGAATAGAATAAAGAGAATAGAATAGAATAGAATAGAATAGGACTGTTTCAATTGGAAGGGACCTACAGCAATCATCCAGTCCAACTGTCTGAGGACTGAACAAGTCAAAGGGTGTTTTTAAAGGTTATTGTCCAAATGCTTCTAAAATAATGACAGGCTTGGAACATTGATCACCTCTCTAGGGAGCCTGTTCAAGTGTTTTACCACCCTCATGGTAAAGAAATGCTTCCTAATGTCCAATCTAAACCTTCCCTGGCAAAACTTTAAACTGTTCCTAGACATCCTATCACTGAATTCCAGGGAGAAGAGCTCAGCACCGCCCTCTCCACTTCCTCTCCCTAGGAAGCTGTGGAATGCAAAGTGGTGGCCCTCAGCCTCCTTTTCTCCAAACCAGAGAAGCCTGAAGTCCTCAGCTGCTTTTCACACACATCTTCTGGCTCTGTCACCAGCTTTGAAGCCCTCCTCTGGATTCATTTGAGTACGTTAATGTGTGCTCACATTTTGTGTCATACCTGTCTAACTTTGACAGCTACCTTTAGCTGCTTGCAAAATCTCAGTATTTATATAAACACAATCCCTGACACAGACAGCTGATCCTGAAGAGATTTTGCTGAAAGAAGAGTTGCAACACTAGATTACTGTTCATTCACAAATGCGGTATTTTCAGGAACTTTGTCATGAAGACTTAAATCCTGAATTTTGCAAGCTCCTGACTTGACTCAATTAATCCAAATAGTTCTTACTTATTTGGGCTGAGTTCAAAAAGCATTTACACTGATCTAAATCAATTGGCTTACATGGTTTAAGGTTGCATAAGAAAGGTGCAAATCATTTGGATAGCACTGCTATCGCTCTGCTCTGCTCTGAGGGAGGAGTCCCTTGCCTCCAAACCAAGAGGTGCAAAATCACTCCTAACTGAGCTCAGCTACTCTTTTCTTGAGTAGAATGGATAACATACTAAGCACATGGCCTACTCTGTCCCATAGGCCTGCTGTAGTCCTCCCATGGTTATTCTGGAGAAGTGTGTTTCTTTCAACAAAAATACCTTATAAAAGACCAGTGGGGGTTTTTGCAGCATAAAGTTGTAGGTACATGTCTGAGGAGGTAAACCCTGTCCAGGCTAAATATGGATGCTGCCTATGTTCTCAGTCTTTTTAAGAATGATATCAGGGTTGAATCATCCCAGGAACCATGTGCAGCTTGATCCTGGGGTGAATTACCTGGGTCACTCCAAAAGGAAGCTTGAGAATAAGTTTAGACAGTGAAACAAGAAGAGGGTGAGAAATAGAAGCAAACCACAGAGGTAAAGTATTTGTCAGTGGAGACTGACCACGTAAGACTTACTAACAGCATGAGCAAGGTCTCAACACATAAAGGAAAATCCTCTTACCTAAGGTCCAGCCTCATCAGTGGAGGTTTGTACAGCTGGTTATTAAGAGGATTGCATGGGAAAAAATAATGGAAACTTGCAAAACACAGAGTCACGAGATGCACTCCTTTTCATTTGACATCAAAGAGGTCTGCCAAACAAATATTTTTGGAATGCATAATTATGAGTAATTTCAAGGAAAAATTCTGAAAAGATATCATCACCAATGTTTCTAACTGACCTGTTTTTTCCCCCAGGCAAGTAATCAGATTTTGGTAATGGCTTTAAATTGCATGCTTACATGTTACAAATGCTTTAAAATATTTTAAATCTGTACCTGGTTTATATTCAGATTGTGCCTCTCTGTAATTTAAATCTGGTACAGTAATGAGGAAAATATTAAGCCAAATAATGAAAACAAGATCATGGAATAAAAGTGATTAAAGTGAAAATGCAACCTAGCTATATAAAATAGTGCTAATAGTAATAGTTGAAGCAAGGATATTTAAGATCTAAGGATCTTGCATTCTTTTTTTATGATCTAATAGAATCTACTATTACAGCACTATTGTTTTGCTATAAGGCCTCTGAGTAAATGGAAAATGTTCTTTCCAAAGAACTTTCCTCAGAGACTTAATAAGCTGTTTTAGCTGAAAAGACATCTGATAAAAGTTACAGAATTCTTACTATAAGTCAAAGTTACCTCTTCCAAAAAAATCTCTCTCCTCCATTCTCTCTCACTCTTTTCTTTCCTGAGTAACTGTAAATCCATTACAGTCACATTTGTGTACTGCATGGTAAGAAATTGGGAACTGTTATAAGTTAAAGAACTAGTATTTGGCATTTATGCATGTAACTGAAATACTTTTTTCTCATGCATAATTTGGGTGTGCTTTTCATCAGCAAGAATCTGTGTTTGTAGTGTGAAATTCCATTAGTTGATACTGGAATCGCCTAATGCAATAGCAGCAGCATGAAAAGGCTCACATCTAATTCATTGCAGCACCCCCAAGCCTCCCCCCTCCCTGATGTATGGAGGCATGATGCTCCTGTTAAAGAATGCTGGGTAGGCCTTCCACCAAAGCACAACTCTCTGGGATGAAATATGGGAAAAGTACATTTTTTTGTAGACTTCAGGTACCCCTAACCTCTTGATCTTTTGTATGTCTCTATTTTTTTGGCTTGACAGACCGCATGCCAATGTGCAGCCCAGAATTCCTCACCCACGTGATTTATTGTTAACAGCTGTTCGAGTATTTCAGACATGGCAGCTGCTTTTCAGATGTCCTCAAATTAGAATGAAAGTCTCAGATAGAGGTCTTAATGCAAACCTGAATGCTCACAGAAAGAAAGGGGGAAAGCTGATGAAAAAATCATCTGAATTCTGCTCTAAAAGCTCTCAATTGATCCTAGCCTTGAGGGCAAAGGAAAATGTTTGGTTTATTTCGTAAGCTCATTAGGTGTGGGAGAGCCTATTTGGCATTTGCTATTGACCGGGCCTGAGCGAAAAGTGATCACTGGCAGGATGGTCAATAAGAGATCAATAAAAAGCGTGTGATTGGATTAGCTACTTGATCAATGCTTTGTGCTAATATATTAACAAGCAAATTACCAGGCAGCCCATAAGAGCAGAGTGCTGACTATAATTGCATTACAAACTATCGTGATCTAATGACCCTTGAAGTGCAAAAGGTTATTTATACAGTAAAAGGCTTAAAAGTAGTTTGAGTGATGCTGCATTATTTCAGAAAGCAAACCTTTCCCTCCATTAGCTAACACCCAATAGTGCTTAAAGGAGGCCCAGGTATTTTGCATTGTTCCAAAATTTTCAGACCAGTTTTATCCCAACCTCTGAGATGGAAGCAGGAGAATGAGTGACAGCATTTCATGGGCAATTTAGAGTGGCAACATTTTCACAAGAGCTGGGAAATAACTGGAGAGGAGAGTGGGGAAGGATGTGGCTCCTTGGGGGGCAGGAGAGCATTACCAAGCTGTGCCCTGCTGCTGAAGGAATTGCTTCAAGGCATCTAAGCTGCAGATAGCACTGTGCAAATACTTATAGCTGAAAATTGTGCATTGAATTTAGAAATAATACAGAAGGTATTATGAAAACAGAGCTCTTACACCTTTTGAAGAGTCTATGTTGATTTCATTTATCTTCCATGAGACTGGAAAAAAGCATCTGTTTCTTGAAGTTCCAATACCTAGGTTTTTAGCACACCAGCTATACCTTTTAGATTTCTGTAAAGAGAAGATAAGCACATTTAAAAGTAAGATCGCTGTGGGTCTTGAAAAAAGGAGACCAGCTTATTTTCTGAATTTGGTGCTCACAGTTAAATGGAAAATTAGGAAAAACAATTATAACCCCCCTACAAATGTTTCTATTGAGTTTTTAGTTTGTTCTCCTCTTTCCATTTTATATTGCAAAATGCCAAGGGGTTTAATATCTGTTCTTTATAGGCATTATCCCTGATGTACAGCAGGTGTAAGCCAGGTAAGCACAAGCATTGAACAAGTATTCAAAGAAATAGGCAGGGATGGAGTTCTAGACTTCATCTTTGTCTGGACAGGCATTTTAGCTGCAAATTGAGATATCTAAGGCTTTGCTGTTGCCCTCCCTCTCTCCTCTGCCTTTCATGCCTTCTGAGGTTATTGTGGGGTGTCGAGGGCTCTGACAGGGTTCAGGGGCTGAGGGACAGCCCGGCCGTGTCCCTGGCCCCGGCTCCCCGCGGGGTGCAGGGTCCCTGCCCGGGCTGACAGCAGCCAGCCACAGCTGACAAAACAAGCTGCACCCCCAGGGCCCTGCCTGCGGGGAGAGGAGGCACTGTCAATCAATGCACATGCACTGTACAGAGGGAAACTTGATCACCCATGGAGCAGCACAGGCGCTTGATGGGTGCTTGTCAATGGTTTCTGACTTCTGGGCTCGTGGAAGGGCCAGGCCAGTTACCTGCAGCATCAGCCTGGGCTGGTTCTCTTTGTGTGCATGCAGATAAAATGAGGGTATCTGTCTATTGTGCTTCACTCAGTGTCTTTATTATTATTATTATTATTATTATTATTATTATTATTACTATTATTACTATTATTAATATTATTATTATTATTTTACAGATGGAGCTTCCCACAGATGCCAGGTGATGAAACAGGTCTCTCTGACACCAACACGTGCAATCCATTTCAATTCTTTCTTTTCTCTCCCACTTTAAAATTCCAAAGTTAGCATCTGAAAGTGAATGTTTTCACAGCAACCAAAGACTTTGCAAACAACTTCAAAGCAATCCCTTTCTTCTTCAAAGACACATGTTAGGGCTTGAAAAAAATATCTGCAGTCATTATTGTGCAGAGGAATTAAAAATTAGATATCTTCTATTTTCAGCTACACCTCTAATTTATATACCTCAAAAATATATAGGCCCAAGAGAATTCAGTAAAATTGTCTGTGACATAGCAGCTCAGTTAATGGGTCTTTGAGTCATCTTTTATATTGTTTCTCCATGAACAAATTATTCAAAGGAATATTTTGTCACCCACATCCCTAACCAAATACGTCCAAAACCTCAGTTTACAATTTTGGACCTCAGTTTGAAGCTGAGGGTAGCAAAGAAGTTAAAGTATGGCCACAATTTCCAAACATTGTTGAGAGAGTGAACAAGCTGTCACTTTAACATTAATTGTTTATTCCTCCTTAGGTTGAAAAAGATAGGCACATTCCTATCACCTGCAGTATTAGGAAAGGAAAATGCTTACATCTAGCTGGTAGTTTAGGTAATCCTTCTCTATCCTCTCACCCACACTTGGGGTTTTAAACTCCTTTGAGATATATATATATACATACACATATATATTTCTTTTTTTTGCTTGGCGGGGATTTGAACTACTTGTGTTTGTGTGTGTTTGTGCACGTGTATTTTCTCACAGTCATTCAAATTGCTACACTTGATAAAATCATTTACTTCTCATATTCTGGGTTTTCCACAGGTTATTACAAAGAATTCTGATATTTGTTTGCTTTATGCAGCTGGAAACATATTCTAGCATCTTAAAAGAAATATTAACCTTTTTTTCCCTCTAGAAAATTCTGTCTCCCAGTTTTCACAAACAGGTTCTCTTCCAATAATAAGAGTGAAATGAAGATTTTAGCTCCTGAGATAAACTTTGTCAAGAGTGAATCAAAAGCACTTTTAACAGCAACATATAAATCATTGCCAATTGTAGACCCAAGCAATTATGTCACAAACTGCAATATAAAACAAAGCCATAAAGTGAAGTTAATCATTATGTCTTCAGTAAAGAAAAAATGTTTCTTTACTAAACAGTCAAACCCCACTTAATTCTTAAGCTTCCGTAACTCATCCACAGGTTTATTAAATGCTTAAAATGAGCCATTAAAGAAAATTCTACATCTAATCAAAGTTCCATAAAGCTATTAGATCCTCCTGTGAAGCTGTAAGTTAATACTGCTAGGAAAAACTGCTGGAGATGCTTCTTCCTGGAAGAACCCTGACTTCTCTAGAGAGGGTGTCATCTGGTGAAATCTTCAGTGAAAAAGTATTGCTCCCTATTTCATGCCTTGCAGTGGCTGGTGGTTGGTGAGTCTGGGCTGGGAGAGAGAAGAGTGAGTAATGGGACAAAGAGAGGCAGGGAGAAAATAAATAGCTTGGCAATTTCTTAACTATAGGCCAGACTGAGAGTAATGGATGAGAGGCTGGGAAGATTAGCAATATGCTGCTAGGCCATTTCAGCAATGCCACTAAGATAAAAGAGAAATTGCATTGAAACCTTCTGACTGGTTTATACATTTAATTACACAGTGACAGCCTTTGAAGCACAAAGTATTATGCTTCAGACAATTGGATAGATAAAAGAGTAGTTACAAGCATATACTTTTCAAACCCATAACTCCACTCTAGCATCATGGCTTTGGTGTGTATCTAGAGTGATAATAAATGTGTGTCTCAAGATTGGCATATATTCTTCCTTCTAAAAGCAGAAACAGCCATTGTGCCCTGGGAAACCATAGAAGTAGTTCTGTCCTCTTCTGATGGGAAAGAAAAGATTGATGTTCACCTCAACACCTTAGATGAGAATGTTCAGAGCCTTCTTTTCTCCACCTGACACCATGTCATTCCTCACTGCAAGGGTATTACTTTCTGGGATACAGAAGAAAGCAGTCTTGAGAGTAAAATCCTACTAAGCTGCAGAACATAGCTTGCCTCTCATAGAATTTCTTTCTAGGATTGCTTCAAAACCCAGATAGTCATCGCTGAGTTGGTTATAGATGGCTCAAATTTCAACTCTTCCTTAAAAACTGCAGGGAGTGAAAAGATGAAATTTCTTTTGAAATGAAAACTGAGATTGAGATATAACCATATGAAGTCAGGAGTTTAGTTTGTAGGCTAGGCATAAAGTACCTATGCTTTAATCAGGCCTATCCCTAAGCCTAGTTTTATGACCATTTTATCCTGGTGTTTTGATGAGACCATTTCAGTGTTTCATTCACATTAAGGGTTGATTTATATTTAGAAAAGTTAACTGTTGGCACTGAGAATCAGTAGTGCTGAGACTGAACAAGAATGTATAGTACATTTACACATTTGTACCTTACTTGTGCAGTTGATAGATTTGCTTCCTGTAAAGGGGACAGGAGAGAGTCCACTTTTCCAACGCCCTTTTCTTCCCACATGAAAGCAACACAGGTTTCTCTGCAGACAAGGCAGATTGATGATCTGGCAGTATGGTAATTCTGCTGCTTTGATGATCTGGCAGTATGGTAATTCTGCTGCTTTGAGACCCTTGGTTACCAAACAGCATAGTTCAAACAGGCAGGTTTAGAGGAACATCTTCAGCACCAGTTTCCAATCTTCCCTAACCAACTACCTCAGGAGGAGAGACGCTTCTGTTTCTTGGCTCCTTCCCCACAGAGCACCCCCCAGAGAAAAGGAAATTCCTTTAAAAAGAGAAGGTTAACTTCTAACCTAACTTCTGGCTAAGGGATTTGTATGGGCAACTGGGATTTGATTTCTCCATGTGCTTTGTTTGTTTGTTTATTTTAGCAACAAATCCAAATGGGTTTTGGCAACAAACCCAAATACCTTTCTTATGTGATTGACCATCTTGTGAGTCCTTTGAGTTACTAAGACAATCTTTTATTGTATTGCCTTTCCTGTAGCTCTGGTTGGAGCCTTTGCTCAGGAATTTCTAGCTTGCCAGTGATCCAGCTCACAGGAATGAATTCTCCCACATCCCAGATGAGTACTCAGGGGGCTATTGTTGTCAAGATATATTCTATTTTCTTTCATTCTGAATAAAAACATGATTTCATCACAGCAGGATCTGGAATATTGTTCTTCTCAGTCCCAGCTTACAGTGTAGGTCCTCCTAATATTTTTTAGTGTCTCCAAGTGAATTGATTTCCAATATTTTCCTGTACACTACAGCATCTTTTTGGATCAGAACCTTGAGCTGTAAAGTGATGAAGATAATATTCTGTGGTTGTTATATTGTCCACATAATTAGTTACAAGTAAACAATGTTAAAAGTACTTCTAGAAAAATATTTTGCACGTATTGTGGGTAGGAAAAGGGGGAGAATAAATAGCTGTTAGCGGAGAATGTGTTTTATTCTTTATTGTCTGTAGGATTATGTATGCAACTTCAAAAATACTTGGAAAACTGACTATACACATACTAAAAGTTAGAGAAACAAGTATTCTGTGTGTCTTTCTTTTCTCCCTTGCCCATCACAAAACAGTTCAGTGAAAGTATCTGTGCCCAGCCAGCATGGGTTTATTATGAAGTAGGTTCTGCTTGACTGACCTGATCTCCTTCCATTCCAAGGTGACCTGCTCAGTGGATGAGGGAATGCTTTGGGTATTGCCTACCTGGACTTTAGTAAAACCTTCAACACTGTTTCCTGCAGCAATCTTACAGAGAAACTGGCTGTTTGGATGAGTGCACTGCTCACTGGGTGAAAAACTGGCTGGCTGGATGGATGATTCCAAAGAAATGGAGTTACATCCAGTTGGCAGCTGGTCACAAGTGGGCTTGGTACTGGGACTGCTTCTATTTAATATCTTTATGAATGATTGTGACAAGGAGGTCAAGTGCTCCCTCAGTCAATGTACAGATGAGACCAAGTTGGGTGGGAGTTGATCAGCTGGTGGGAAAAAAGGCATTGCAGAGGGATCTGGACAGTCTGGATCAATGGGCCAATGTCAATGGTTTGAGGCTCAAATAGTCAAAATGCCAGGTCCTGCCCTTGGGTACCAACAACCTCATGCAGCACTACAGGGCTGGGGCAGCATGGCTGGAAATCTGCTCGGAATAAAAGTGCCTGGTGTGTTGGTTGACAGCCAGCTGAACATGAGCCACCAGTGTGCCCAGGTGGCCAAGAAGGCCAAAGGCATCCTACTTTTAAAAGAAATAGCATGTCCGACATGATCAAGGAAGTGATTGTCACTCCATACTTGGCTGCATAAGGCTGCACCTTAAATCCTCCCTTCAGTTTTAGGCCCCCCACTTTAGTTGAGCTACTGGAGTTTGCCCAGAGAAGGGCAACAGGGCTAGTGAAGGGCCTTATGAAGGAACACAAGTTGTATGAGGAGCAGTTTAGGGTTTAGCCCAGAAAAGCAGAGTCCAGGGAACCTACCACTCCACAAATACACTAAAAGAGGTTGTAGTGCAGTGGTGGTTGGTCTCTTCTTCCAAGTAGCAAGCAATAGGATGAGAGGAAATGGCCTTGAGTTGTACCAGGGGAGGTTTAGATTAAATATCAGAAAGCATTTCTTCACTGAAAGTGTGTGCAGGCATTGGAACAGACTGCCCAGGGAAGTGCAGGAAGCACCATTCCCAGAAATGTTCAAAAGATGTGTAGGTGGGGCACTTAGAGACATGGTTTACTGTGAACATGGCAGTTCTGGATTAACAGACTTACTGATGTTAAGTCTTTTCTGAGCTAAATGATTCTATGATTCTATATACATAGTTTAAGGGTGTACATCTGCAAAAGTACAAGTACTGTAGCATGGGTATTTCTGAGAGTCAGTGGTATGTCTTACTCTTATTAGTACTTCATTAAAGATAAATTTAATGGAATTAGTAAACATCAAAGTGTACAGAATATCCTTGCGCATATATCAACATACCAAACAGCTTTCCAATGTTGTTAACTGCAGAAAAAACATTGCAGAGATTTACCAACTCTATGCACTTCAAAACAGCTCACTTAAACTCCTGCGTCCCTTTGATCAAATACCTGGAAAATATGCCTTAATGCATTGACAGCCTGGAATAAGCATGCTTTGGTCATTCTGATGCACAGTTAATGTTCAAAATCACATACAGATTTTTGAGATAAAACAACTTCCCTCTGTTTTTTTTCTGTTGGCATTGTATTTTGCTAAGGCAAAAGTTTGATAGCTTTGCAAATTTGTAAAGTGTTTTCCTACTTAACATTCAGAAATTATTTTGCTGGTGTTATGAGTACCCTCCATTTTGGTCAGCATTACATCAAGGTTTTCTTGATGAACCTAGATGTGCAACTGCATATGCCTTTCATTCACACCACTATTTCTTCCTTTCTTTCTTTCTACATGGAGTATCCTACAAAAACTAGTTAGATTGTAAAAGATGTAGTTATTTAATAATGGAAAGTAAAGTCCTACAGTCCTTGCACACCCCAAACTGTCCTTACTTCATGGGAAGATCACAATGTCACAGGAAAATTACAATTCTATAATTGCAATAAAACTTCATTTTTTACTGTACCTTACAATCACTACTTAATGTAATCTCACTGCATATCTATATATCAGCAATTATTATCAGCTCTATTTCTTATGCAGGAAAACAGACATTGAACATCTGTGCAATTTGTTCAGACTTACCTCAGCTAAATGGAAAAGCAATGAACAACATCTACATCTATCCTAAAACACATAATAATCCTGCCAGACCCGAAAAAGACATACAGAATTCTACTTAATTACTTGGAGCATGATAAAACACTTGCCATTAAACTTTGATGAAACAGACACTTTTAAAGTATTAATGATTGGCCACTACCATTCCTTTTTAAGTAACTAATTATGTTATAAAGATGTAATTGTCTCTCCCATCTACTATATGGATTTCTCTATGTATCATTCCTAAATTTCTTTGCTAAGGCAATTCTGCGTGAGAGTTACTTCCAAAGAATTTGATATTCTGAATACTAAACAACTAGTTGCTATATTTCAGACATTTCGTTCATGTTAACTTCTTTGTTTTAAAAGATTGGATGCCATTATATATTGGCTTAATGCTTACGGTAAATCATCAAACTATTCTCATTATTCCCAGTAGATGAATTGATTAAGTAATTTGTTCTGAGCCTGTTAGTCATCCTGCAAACTTTCCAGTGGTCCTTGATGGAGCCTGCATTTGTATGAACAAAAGTTTTACACACTAATCATTTTTATGGGTCTTTCAGCACCCTGTCACTTCCTGAAAAATCAATAGAATGTGCACACATTCAAACTCATTTGGATGTCAAAAGACCTTTCATACCCATGATTAGAGGCCATTTTGGAAAATATAGGGGTTTTCGTCTTTCTCAATTCAAACTTGGCTTCTGAGACGTAGTCAGGACTGTGAAGTACCTCCAAAATATTCCCATTATTCCATGTTACTCTTTTTACAATTTATGTCAGTATTTATTTGTTTGTTTTTACAATGCCTTTAAATGTATGCAAATATGTGTGTCAATTTGGTACTGTTTGTAGTATTTTAAAATGTTATTTTATTTTCTGAAAACTTTAACTCGTTCTTTGTATTGTACAATGTACTGCCATTGTGCTACCTCCCTTATTTATGCATAAGCATGTCAGTGAACAAGCTGTAGAGATTGTAGAGGGTCTGTGTATTTGTGAATACAACAATGAAGTAATTTTTCATTTCTAATCTGTATTTGTTGTACATTACCCCAGGGCACAAGATTATTCACAGTATTATGAATTTTGAGAATGGGCTTCTTGCCTACTGAATGAACTATACATCTGTGCTTCAGTAAGGTTGTTTTTTCCTTGAACAGGAAATGCTACCGATACTTGGAGAATTGTAGCATATAATGGAATTTCCTCCATGGAAATATTTCCATATTTCTCCATAGAAACATTTATAATCCCACGTAAAAGCAGTTAGAGTGCAAAGATTGGAAAGTGGAGAATTTAAAATTTGAAAAGACCAAACTCCAAGTATTGAATAAAATGTTAACTTTCTTCTCTGTACAGAAATATTATGGTAAAGTCTTTGAAGCTGTGATGATGTATCAGCCTCTGTTCAGGTCCTTGGTTTTGTCCAGCTCTGCAATTCAGGGGAAATTATGAAAGAGTGTTGTAGCTCAGAGATCCTTTATTTCCCTTCATCAGGGGCTGGTCATGTGCAGGGGACAAAATATGAGATTTCTTGAATGGAACAATGAAAAATTTAGTGATACAATACTGTTTCATCCCTCTTCTCCTTACAGAATGTGAGGGCATGAGAGAAGAATCATGTACACAGTTTTATGTAAATAATCTGTCTTTTTCAGTTAAACACCATGACCCTACAATGGAGTTATACCACTATAAAACTGAAATTATAACCTGGATGAAGGCTGGCTGATAACACACATATATATGGAGACCAGAGCTGGATCCATTAAAGTGCCACTTTTGTTTCTGAACCTGTCTGCATTCTTCTTTAAAAGCCACACTATTATTTCAGTCTAGTTTTTATAGAATCTTATGCTGACATGCATACATAGAGATAACTTTCCCTGACATACTTTCAGTGCCTCTTGCAGTAATGAACACTAGAAATGAACAGCAAATAAGCAGTTTGAGAGCACTGTATTTTGTTTAGCTTTGTAGATGTTTCTGAGTCTTAAAATAATTTGTACTAAGATCAATCAATATCTTTGGAGTGCATTTGCAAAGCAATTTATAAAACAGTATGCACTGATACTCCTTAAAAATAGGAAGAAATGGGGTTCATATGACCCTGCAGATTGACTGCTATATTCCATGTCCCATTTATTTCACAGAAGTAGCTCTTTAAGAAAAAACAGCAAAAAAACCCATAATCAGTGACGACAATTAGGGATGTGGGATAAGTAGAGACAGTGTTCCACTGAGATGCTGTTTTAGAATAGTAAGCAGTAAACCTGATATTCACTCTTCCACATGCAACACTGTTTTTAACCAATTAATGAATAATATTTAAGTAGATTAAAATAAAGGAGCAGATTATAATTTCGTTTTATGGACAACTAGTAAGAGGGTTAACCAGTTTTGCTCCATTTGACATCACAGAGTAGTAAATTCATATCTTGTTGAATATTAATTTTTAAATGCTAGAAGAAAATACAGTTCTACTCATAGAACTACCACTCAGCCTTTTTATTTGAGTTCATCAGCCACTAGCCTTTTAGATTTTACTTACTTATTTGGTTGTTTTAGAAAATTTCTTCACTGCATTAACCACATTAAAATCCTTCTTTAGAATAAGATCAACACCCAAGGCTAAATTTAAATCTCAGGAAAGGTAAAAGAATCTTTAATTTATGAAACTGAACAAGTAGACTTATCTAAACATCTCTAGGGCTTTAATGGGGGATATCTATAATTCTCTGAATTGTATTCCTTTCACAGTGATATTTTGTAATTCCATTCTATTACCCTTGCTTAACATTAATGAGATAAAAAGATCACATTATGGCGATTGATGTTCTTCAAATTAAATGCACGTTTCCATGTACAAAGCTGTCTGCTAATTTAAAAAACATAGCATGTAACATAGAATCATGACCATGGTCATCACTCAGCTGGGATCAGATAGCATTTTTTATCTATTCATTGGATTTAACAAGGCATGAGATGGAAGCAGAATACAAAGTGTGGGTAGATTATCCCATATTCCCCCTTTTGGCCACTTCTTGGCAATCTCAGCAAGGAAACTGAGGCTTCATGTTGCCATGGAAATAAACCTCAAGGTCAAAGGGGCATATGGAAGGTCAGGCAATGACAAAGGAACATCTGAGAGGCCATCTGGATGAGTGACCTGACATAATTAGTCATTAATCCCACTCTTGGGAACAATAGAGTTAGCCGAGAATGTGTTTGGACTTTGATCGTGGTCAGGGTGATCTCATGGGGAAAAGGGAAGAAAGCTCCACTTGGTAACTAAGCAGATTACCCTGGCATGCTGTTAACTAAAGAAGAGTAGTCAGAAGAGGCCAGTGGGATATGCATTTTACATATGCTATGTTTTCCCTTCAGTTACTACAGGCCGCTCTAGAGCCATGTGGCTCTAGGATTAGCTTTTGGGTAGTGATTTTTTTTTTTTTTTTACAGTTTTCAATGCAAAGAGAGCAAGTGTCCCAAAATACTTCACTTAAAATTCCCAGGCAACAGATGGGAAGAGAGCTGAAGAGCCAAAGGCATCAGCCAGCTTGGTTTACAGGTGTCAATATTTACTAAGTAGAGCTGGGCAGGATGCCCTCTGGGAAAAAAAGGAGAGAATGGCTAATCAGTAAAACAATGGCAATCATCCCTGTTGTCTGTTTTGTACTGAATAGTTAGAATTATAATATGACAGAGTGTGTGGCAAAAGCTCCTCATCAGCATCTGTCTTTTCATTCCCACTGCTTTCCCTGTCATGTCATGTATTATTACTATTACTGAGACAAGTGCCTTGATGAGAAGATATCCATCACATGTATCTAAGATTCTACTAGTTGAAGAGTTGATGATATTTGGTGATTGATTGTTTACAGTGTTGTGGGGTGTGAATTTGATAATGGACTACAGTAAATGCATACAACTCAGAAAATGCAGAAATTAATTTTTCCTTTGGATAAAAAAGATGCTCTTTGCTGTGCCATAAAAAAAAAAATTAAATAGACTAAGAAGGTGGTAGAGTAAGAACAGAGGGAGATTTCAGAGATTTCTTCTTTCTTTAACTAAAATGAAATGCAGCATATTATGCCCTCTTTTTCAGCAAGGGTATATTTGTTTAAAATTTTCCTCTAACCTAAAATAATTCCATTATATTGTACAATCTCTGCATAATCTAATGTCTTTATCTGTTACAAATGCATTATCTTAGACTAAGAGCAAAAGATAAGCCACTGATTCTTCACTATCAGTACAAGTAAGCATCCAGGAATGTCCATAGAGAAGGTCAGATACAACATCAGCAGCTGCAATCCCTTGCTGTCTGGTAATGAAAATAACTTTTGCAAATAATTTCTGCCATCTACAGGTTCCACATTTTAAATTAAGTCTTTAATAATTGACCAAACCAGGAAGAATACGTGCTGCTTCACTGTAACTTGTATTTAATTTAATAGTTCTTAGAGGAAACCCAACATCGTTCCTCTTGTTATTGAGATTTTGACACCAAAGGCTGCTACTATTTCCTAAACAATATCATTAGTCTGCTTTATTAATAAACAGTGGCTGCACTCCAGGAGAATGTCAGGTAAAATCACAAAATCCTGGGAAACTGTAGATGTATCATTCTCTACATTGCTTTTAAAATTGCCAAGTGAAAGACTGACAAAAATGTATTGGTTTGTTCTTTTAAAGAGCTATATGGCGGTTACATTATGAAGATGCAAATCCTTCATCCAATGAGCTAGATTATTTGGCTGTTGTGGTTTTTATAATCTCAGGAAAAGTTGTTATTCCTTGAAGAATCAGTATCACTAATGGACTGGAACTTGATGAGTAGACTCTGTATGAATAAAGAAAAACCAAATCTTGTCACCTTCATAAGAATATGAAAAAAATTTGGCAAAATTTCAGCCTTATTCTTGAAGAAATAATCCATCTGATGTGATCAGTAGTGTTCATACAATGGAAAAACTCAAAACTATAGAGGATGCGGAAGAGATTAATTTGGAAAAATCTATGACCAACAAATGGCCTCTCTACTTTTTGTGAAATCATCTTGTTTTCATTTGAGAGAGTCGTGTTATACCCAATTTATTACGGGAAAAACATTTCCACATTGTCCTATTATACTTTTTAATTATTTTTAAAGAATAAAAGTGGAGAAGAGGGGGATTATGTAACATGCTGGGTATTGTGCATGACTTTAGTGCACAATTATATTCTCCCTTCAATATACTCAAACACAAGCACTTGACTCCAGTAACAGTATTTTAGTCCTCACAGCTAATAGGTGCTAGCATAGAACCACTTGAGAGAATCACAGTATTCCCAGAGATGACCTTATAAATGTATGCATTCTTCTACTTCCTATTATTTTACTATTTTAGTAAAAAATATAATGTTTTCATAGGACTCTATCCAAATTTCATGTACCATGCTACCCATGAGTAAGTCAGAACAGAATGACTGAATGGGGATATAAACAGGCCATTGTTTTATAGCATTGTTGGATTGCTTAAGGTTTGACTTGAAGTTGTTAAGATATTGTGTTTCAGAATGACTCATCCCAGGGACTGTGGTAAGAAGCTGCATTTGGTTTCATTTATTAGTACTACTAAATAAAATACATCTTCCATGACCCCATTGCTGCCTAGTACCTAGACAATATCAAAAGGACAAGCCCTTTCCTTCTGTGGAGTTTAACAATGCTATATCATACAGGGTTGTGGTTTTTTCTTACTTTTCAGTTTATATCTTGGTTGTGTATGGTTTTGAAGATAAGACCTTCATCTCCTTGTTTTAATTAACACTTGGGGAAATTTGGAAAGTGTTTAATTGTTGATCTTTTTTTGCCATTTCCTCAGACAGAATCATGTTGCCCTACTGTTGCATCAATGTAAAATTCCTGCCCTTGATGTAGGAAGTAAAAATGACACTAAGATCTAGTCCTGACATTGCACAGCTTTCTTATGTCCCTCTTCAGAATTACTAAAGCTTTGCCTGCAATAAATATGGTCCCTGCATGTGCCAGCACTGATTGGTATCCTCCTGGTTAATCAAGGTGACCCTGAGCCTGGGTTTCTGGTGGCCTTCTGCAGTTGTGTTCAAGCAGTTCATCCCATGAAGCACTAAAGAGAACAGAAACTAACTGCTGAAAACAGCTCAGCATTCTTTATTTCAGCTTGCCCTCTTCTGTCCTGAGAGCATCTGGCTGAGAGCTCCTTGCTTAGTCCAGTGTTCCCCCTTTCCCTCATGTCAATGAAGGTGATAGGGAAATTAAAAAACCCAACCCTTTCTTTCAGCATTTAGCCTCCACTTTCCAACCTGGCTTCTGTATGGTTCAGTGTTGTTCTGGCTCACCAAAGAAAGCCCAGGCCATCCAGAGGTGCTGGCTGGTACCGTGTTTGGTATCACTGAGCCACAGCCCAGAGCCAGGGACTGCTCTGGTCAGGCTGTGCTTTGTTTTGGGCCCTGATTTAACTGGTGTGCAATTTCACACAGCAAAGTTGCAGGACTGGAGTGTTCATTTCCACCTACCTCCCACAATATTCCATAATCCCTGAGCTACTTTATTTATTTTCACAATACTTGATTGAAAAATGGCTTAGAAATACTGAGAAAATTCTGGTGATAATTGAAATATCGATCGAGTACTGCTATTGATATTCTACCTTGGAAGATTCATATCACTCTGAGGTTATTTCCAATCCTGTTATTTGTTTTCACAAAATGGAAGCCAGAGGTTATGAGCTGATTTCTTATGACCTAGAAACACTCCAGATACAGACAAAGAAGTTTATTCCTTCTTCTGAATTTGTCAATGCATGTGAATGAGAAAGAAAAACTCTGAACTCAATTTTTATTGCTTATCTTTGAAGACTGACACATTTGTAGAAATGTTTGAAAAGAGAATTTTGAAACAAGGTTTTTTAATATTAAAATTTTATTTAAATATTCAAAAAAAGAAGAATTCAAATACTATGGATTTACTGTGATAAAGCTTTTCAGCCTGAATGTCCTGAGCTGAGATTCACAATCTTAAAAAGGAAAGGAGGGATTGGTCTTCAGTCTTTTTCCTGAGCCCCTATTCAGGAGCTATCTCGTCTGCATGTGTAGGAAAATTGCCTCTTCCTTTTTCATTATTTATAGTGACAATTTTGAGACTCAAAGCCAATAAGATTTCATTCCAAAACAGCTAAAAATTATTTGACACTCTCAAATGTTCCTTTTGATTAAAACTGTTTTTAAGCCATGCCTTAAATTCCCAAGTTTGGATTTCTTAAGAGTACTTCTTCATTTGAATGTGGAAAAATGCCCAACAAATATCAATTCATTCACACTGAAACTCACTGTATTTCCACAGAGGTAGTATTTGGCAAAATTAAATTAATGCTTATAAGACTGTAACATAATTTTATGTATGAGACTATAATCAAGACACCAAGAATGAATGGTACTTTTAATTAAATGTTTATACTGCTTATAGCAGCCTCTAAGTATAACTACCTTCCTAATTTTAACCAAACTATTTAATAGCATCTGTGAGTCTGGTTGAAGGAGGAATTCTGTAGAACCAACCAGTAGGAGACCTTTCAATATACAAGGAAGATGAGTAGTTTGCTCTAACAGAACATCTGTCTCAAGAAGTACTGACAGAAACATTAACTGAGTGTAAAATGTTCAAGTGTAAAATGCTAAGTAAGCTGAAAAGCTATTAAGCTTGGTATAATGCATTTCAAAACAAAAAAAAAATTAGGTTCCTATGGGAAGTGTAGATAAATAGAATAGTGTACCTAGCTCCTAAGAAATCATAGTAGAGAAAAAAAACTATAGCTGAGTTGTCTTTTTTCATAACAAGAGTAGGGAAAATTTACTTGCTTATAATAGAACTTATGTCTTGAAGCTGATATTTCAGATCAAAGCCAGTTTGGAATAAGTTTTACTGTATAAATCTTTTTAGGAATTCACATAGCACTTCAGAAAAAAGAAATCTTTGGAGAAAATAATTAAGCTTGAAGAAAGTTTAGTGTGTTAGGACTCATATTAATTCAGTGTTAAGATTCACACAACAAGCCTTAAATTTGCTAGTGAGTAGATAAAATCTTGTACTCATGCTGTTGTACTGTCATTACAAAAATCAGAAACAGGCCTGAAAATCCTTTTGTTGACTGGTTTAGACCAATAATTAAACATTAATATGCACTCTTGATATATGTCTGCAGTGTTCTATGCATGCAGCTTCTACCACAAAAGAAATAAATATTTGTTATATTACAGTTTGCTTGAAAGTATACCTGGGCTATAATTGAAATGTTCTGTGACAGAAGATTTGTCCTAAAATCTTTAGTAAAATAAATATGAACTTTTTGGTCTTATGGTTTGGGAATGTTTGAACAAAGTACTACACACATTCATTCTCATAGGAGAAATAGTTTTCTAATATGGTTGAAAATAGAAGAGGGCATGATATATTAAAATTGTCATAAATATGTAACCATCAAGACCAATCAATATGGAGCCTAAAAAGTCTTGCTCAAATTCACAAATATTTTGCAAGACTAAAACTCACAGTCTCTGATTTACAGCATACTTAAAAGAAAAATTTAAACAGCAGTACCAAGCGTGTCAAATATCATTCAGAAAAATTAAATATTCTGAAAAGCCAGCTGAGTGATTTCTGCCCAGCTTTCAAGAGCCAATCAGTTGCCATTATAACAGCTTTTGCTATTAGGGGTGGGTTACACAAGGCTCTAGTTAAGTGCCTTCTATTCTTATGAATTAGAAAAATTAGAAAAGGTAGAGCTGAAGGATGAGTACTACAACAGGGAATGTGCTCAGAAACAAAACCACCTACACTGAGAATCCCTAGAAGTAGTCTTGAAGAAAAGGCATCTGGCAGTCTGTTCTGTCTAACTGACCACATCAGTAAATCAACAAGCTTATTCTATTAGTTCACCATCTTTGTCACACAAAAAAAAAAAATATTCAGGGATGGAGGGCAGAGGAGAATCTGGAGAAAAAAAATATAAGTGCTCAAGCTCTGAAACTGGACTTGAGAATTTTTACTGAAGAGAGAGGCTGGAGGGAACTTCTGTGCCATTTTTCAGAGTAACATATAACAGGTTGGTCTTTATTACTTCTTAGGTTTACATTATTGGTTTCTGAAAAATCTATTCTGCTCTGTTTCAGAGCAAAGTTAAAGATGCAACTTTAAATCACTGAAAGGCATTCAATTTAGTCTTCACCTGTTTGATTTTTGCTTTCAAAGGGAATTCATGCATCCTTACAGTCAGTTATGAGGTCTTAGCTGGGAGCCAGGATCAAACAGCTGAGAGATGATAGAAAACAGGTCCATAAACCCCTTCTCACTTATTCTCAAACATATGAGCACTTCCAACCTGCTTGTTTGATTCTGGCACAAGGCAAGTTCAACTTCAGTTTTAGTCTTATGTTGTCATCCTGACTCTGCCTTGAAAAGGAAATGCTCCTAGAGGTAAGGCTGGGAAGCAGTTGAGGAAGCTGCTCCTCGTTGCCTCTCAGCTGTACACTAATGGCTTCCAGCTGAACTAACTGCATCCGTGCTCCTCCCCCAGCCTGCCCCCTGCAAGCTGCTGCAGGTGATGGACACAAGCCCAATCTGTCTCAGGTGTCAGGGCCAGGAGCCACTGTTTTTAACAGTGACATTCCTGCTTTCCTGCAAATCTCCAAGTGGGTCCTTGTCTCCAGCTCTGCTCCTTTAGTGGTCTTTGGCAAGATGGGGTTAGCACTCCCCTCGGCAGTGTCTGTGTTTCAGCTGGGAGTCATTAACTGACAGCTTGTGAAATGGCAAGGAACAATTTCCTAATTGCCTGTCAGCTGTAGCAGCCTGAGGAAATCTTCCAGCATGTGTCACAGCAAAGTCAAGCAGGTTATTCTGGTTATTTCAAACAACCCCCAGCAGTGATTTAGACTACTCTGGTTTCATTCTTCGTGATGGGATTGTCCAAACAAATGATCACTCACAAAGTCCAGTGATGGAGGAAGCCATACATCCTTAAAAAACTCTCCACTTTCATTTACTTGCTCTTACCCAGACCCTGCTATCCATAATCACACAAGCACATTCCATGCACATGAGGCACAGATTGAGAAAGCCCCCTGTGACTGCACTGGGGATGGAGACTCTACACACAAAACCATGAAGGTTTGGCAGCAGCTCAGGGTACACCCTGGACAGAAGCACAAGCATTGCAGACCTGTGTATAACTTGATTGCTGTTTTATTGGGAAGGCAGTGGAAAATGTAGTTTGCATGGCATCTTCCTGACAGAAGGATCCGTGCACCTGGAGAGACATCTCCACCTGTGTTAACCACCCCAGCCTCAGTCCAAATGGCTTTAAAGCCACATCTCACATGAGAATGCTTCACCTACCAAGGTAAAAGGGAAATCTGCACTGGCAGATGCTTCACTATTACACTTCAAGATGAACATCAGCACAGCCAAGAGTGCAAGAATCTTCAAGCCAGAAGAGGAGCAAACAAACAATCCCCATGCCTCTGTAGTCTATTTGCTAGAGCTAGAGGTGTCAGACTGCATTTATGTTCCTTTTTCCTGAAGCACCTGTGTATTTTATCTTAGGCACTTTTATATGATGTTGCCCCAGGAGCTGAACAAGTGGGAGTTAAATTGCATTTTGTTTTAGGTTTCAGTTGTAGAAGTTCCACAATCAAGGATCTTCTGGTTACAGCAGTCTGAACACAAAGGAAGAGAATGATCATTCAAAATACATCAGACTTATCTCACTCAGGGCAGTACATGAAGGAACAGGGATTCAGAGCTATAATTTTGCAAGTTATGAACTCACAAAAACAGAAACACTTTTTCTATACCAAGACCCAGAAGTGCCTTGATGGTTCTGAATAAAGAGAATGGGTTATGAGTCTGGAGGTAAAAGAGCAGAATTTCTAGCAGTAGATCTTCATCCAAGAACTGTGCATAGTATCTACATGTTAAAGCTTAAAAGCAGCCTTTCTAACTCTTGTCAGCCTGTAAAAGCCTGATTTTTTCCCCTTTGTTTGCTGAAATTGCTTTTGCTACTTTTGGGTAGAGATTAAGCAAATTGGCAGACTGCAGAGAATCAGGCCCTTGCTTAAGAGTCCAAGAGGTTTCTGGTCTGGCACCCAAGTAGACAAGTGGACAGACAAAGCTACTTTTGAGAGGTAGCTGTTGAGTTTCATACATTAATTTAGCTGATAGCTTAAAAACTTGGTTCCATAGATAGCTAGGTTTCCACCTCACTAAGAAGTACCCCTCACTAGCAATCTTAAAGCAGTCTGAGAGCTGAACCTCACAATCCAGTGCATATATGTTACACTGCCAGCTAGAAATTCAAACCCCAGACAGTTTTGTGCTTCATACTGCAAAAAGACCTCTCTGATTCATTGGCATATGTTGGGCTTCAGTGACGAAATCAGCAAATGAAACCAGCTGCATTAAATCCTGAAAATGTGTCTCATTCAGAGAGCAAGACATCCGTGGCCCACCAGAGTTACAGAGCTGCAGTGTTCTGCTGTAAAAAAAATCTTGACTATTGGGGAAGATGCAGAGTTCTTAAATTCTTATCTCAAGGAAAAGGACTTCTTTTTTTTTTTGAAGATGTGTTTAAGCCAGAGCTAGTTCTGCTGGAAAAGGTAGGAGGTTAAGGCTGGTCACATGAGTGCTCAAATTGCCATAAACTAATGAACTGTGCCATGGTTTACTTGGCTTGTTCACACTCACTTGTAGGTGGGTCTTCCAAACATTCCTCTTTCAGTATGGTTTTTGAGGGTAAACAATATTGGCCAATATGTCATACTTAACTTTCATACTGTCTTGTAAATAAATGCCTTGAAAACATTTGTGGACTGAACTTTCTGTTGCTGGGTTCGTCCCAGGCAAAAATTTATGATTTGTGTAGTAAAACTCTAGCTATTCTAAATTTCCAAAGTTGATGATAAGCCAGTGTCTAACTCATGTCTAACTCATTATAGCTACATATAATTCAAATATCCTTTGAGAATATCAATATCTTATCTCAATATCCTTTGAGAAACTGCTAAGAACATAGCTTGTGTCATATGACTAGTGAATAATGGCAGCTAATTTTGATTAGCCAACTGACTAATTAAACACCTTAAATTACATATGATGAAAAAATCCTTATACATTTTGAGTTATTTGAAATTAATTTGGTTTTGTCTGAAAAAAAAAAAGGCATGTAGGGCATTGTAATGCGTTTTCTTTTTCAATAAAAGTTTCAAATTATGCAGATGGCTGAAAGAAGAACAGATCCAAAGTATGGCTGCTCAGAACTGCCATCCAGACTGACACAATTTTTTTTCCGTTGTTTGACATGAAAATCACAGAAAACTTAGCAAGGCGCACTTCTGTAGAAATTTGGACTGGATGACATCTTGTGGGCCCCTTGTAACCTGAATTAGTTTATGGTTCAGAAGGTAATAAGTAAAGACAGATGATATAAAATCAGAATAATAGGCTTTCTACACCAGCTTTCCTTGGTACTTTGTAAGAAACTGCAAAGCTTTTGTAAATTTCAAGTTATCTTTGACTGTGGGCAAGTCACAGCTACATTACTGGAACTGTATTTACTTTTAGGAGAAGCTACTCCTGGAAGTCAATCTGAAAGTCCTGAGCAGGGCCTAACTCCTTTCTTCTGAATGGATGGATGTCTTATCAAGTCTTTTTTGGTTTATAGGAGCAGCACTAGGAAGAAGGGACCAGGTCAGTGCGTGCTTGAAAAAGTCTATGATCTGACTGGAGTGGAAATTTGGATGAATAGGCTAAAGTAGGATGAAATGCACTGCTGCTGTCACCTGCATTGTGACTACCCTGGAGTAAGCACATAGGAACAGAAAATTTTGTACAAAATGGCTGTGATAAGGATGAGTCCTGACATGGAACAAGGAATAATGCTGAAACTCTAATTAGCTGACCCACATGCTGCTGAGATCCTAATCCAAGGGTTTGCACAAGCTATTTTACCCTGTATCTTATTTAACAATAATTATGACATTGTAACTGAGGCCTGTCAAGCAAAGATATACCCCCAGTCTCTTATTGAGACTGTCAGGAACAAAAAAGGAAGAAAAGCTTAATAGGATGACATTTTTCATTGTTCTCAAACTGCACCCAGATACAGTGGAATCATTCCACTGCTGGAGCATGTGTTCAGTGGTTAAACTCATGGGCAACAGTAGAAAAGCCTGTGACAAATAGATGGTGATTACTTTTGAAAATCTCAGCCTTGTTTTTAGCTGAACATTTCTATAAGGAGGTTCCTTCATGCTTTGCATGCAGCATTCAGTGCAGGAATGTAATAGTAATGCATGTATAACATTTCTATGTCATTATCATCATCATTATTATCATGATGTGTTATCTATCTGGCAATCTGCTTGCAATATGAATGACAATTCTTCATATTGGTCATGTTTTTCCATGAAGCGTCTAATTATTGCTGGCAGAGAAAGGCAGCTTGGATTTAAGAAGGCACCAGATGTTGGTAAAACTGCTTTTAAATTCCTCTTTGTTGCTTCCTGGAGCTTGCAGCATACAGGGAAATTGCAATTTGGTAGCCTAATCTGTTCAGATGTTTCTGTTATGTTTTAGCACCAATGTCTGTGTCATGGATATCCAAGGAAGACAGCAAATTTCATCCAGGTCTTCCCTGTGGTTCACTGGTATCAATTAAAAATATTCGTGGCAACCAGCATCTACCTTATTAAGAACGACCTAGAGTGGGACCAATACCAAAGGATACCTCCGCTTGAGGTAAGGAGCTGGAAAATTCGAAAACCAAATGTCTTTTCTTTTAGAAAAATATTTTACATTGAGTTTTAGCAGCATAGGGTCAGAGGTTTCACGGAGTGTCCATTTCAATGTCATCTTTTCAAGAATATACATGTTTGAAACCAAATATGAGCTTCAGTTTCCCACTTAAGAGACTGCTGCCACTTGTCCAAGGCTTGTATTTTCCATGGATTTAACCCAAGGTCCACATCATGTAGAGGCAACTAATTCCTCAAATGCTCCTGAGAAGAGAGGCCTTCAAACATAATTTTCTTACAGGTTTAACACAACAGAGTTGGAAAGGGAGATAAGGAAGAAAATCATCTGGACTGAACCTTTGCGTGAGTGTATGGTCTATGGCAACAGCCAGTATCAACACCCAGTATTACACAAACAATAATTGATGGATTTAAAGATGTACACATTATCAATTATTGTTTCTTGATTAATGATAATTTATTTTTTATCTTTTCTTTTCTCTTTCCTCTTTTCTTTTCTTTTCTTTTCTTTTCTTTTCTTTTCTTTTCTTTTCTTTTCTTTTCTTTTCTTTTCTTTTCTTTTCTTTTCTTTTCTTCTCTTCTCTTTTCTTCTCTTTTCTTCTCTTTTCTTCTCTTTTCTTTTTTCTCTTCTCTTCTCTTCTCTTCTCTTCTCTTCTCTTCTCTTCCCTTCTCTTCTCTTCTCTTCTCTTCTCTTCTCTTCTCTTCTCTTCTCTTCTCTTCTCTTCTCTTCTCCTCTTTCTTTCTTTTTGTCAGTTTTCTAACTCCCAAAAAATGAATGACACCACTTATCTTCTTTGGAAAAAAAGCAGTCCTTTAACAGTTAGATAAAGGACTTTTTGTTAAGTTTTTAAGAGAATTACAAATGTCTTAATGTCAGAGTAAGTTTCTTTTAAAGATCCCTTGGGTCTGATTCTGTCTTTACAGACACTAAATTACACAAGTGTGATTACTTTTGTGATATTTCACTGGAGATACTCCCAGTCCTTCAGCTGTAAGGCAACAAAGAACCAAGTATGTCAATTCTCTGGACTATGCTGGTATATAATGCAAAATCGGCAAGGAGAGAGTCATTCTAAAAATAAGCAATTCCATTTTAACCTCATCAAAGAACAAATAAAGTTCTTCAAAGAAACCGTATCATTAAGCAATAATTTGCATTGATAAAATATGTGGCTACCCAACTGACATAATGATTTCTATAACATTTATAGATAGTCATTTATGGCTGAGACACATTATTGAGCCAAATCCTCAGCCAAGTCAGGCCAAATTACCTTCATCTTCTGTATCATTATCTATCAACTGAATGTCTTACCATCTGTCAGTGGAGAAAAGTTTAGTGGAAAGAAAAGTTGGACTGTTAAAAGCATTAACATTTCATTATTTTTCTTAATAAAAATGTCACATAAAATGTCTTATACCTAGATGCCACGATCTCGTTTTCTAAAATGCTCTGTCTAAAAGACAAAGCTAAAGGTTAAAATTAAATGCAATTATATTCCCCAGGAAAAAAATGGATATACATTAAAAGTATAGAAAGGTTGTAAATTCATTTAAGTTTTTAAAAATTACAAAGGAATATATAAAATGCAAATTAAAGGAGAAAATCTTATTTATCTCCCCTGTTTGTATGGTAATTGGCTCCTTTTAATGAATTAATCTCATGCACAGACTCCTGCTAAATTAGACTACCTATAATGTACTGTCTTCAAGTAACTTCACATTCTCATTATGGCCTCCCTAATTTCTAAAGTAAAATTAATATAATTAGGGAGCAAATCAATACATATTGATCTTGAGTTACTTCAATGGAACAAAAGAATAACAGATTAAAAAGAGATTATTTTTGTTAGCATTGATTTTGTTAGCATGCTGGAACAACAGTGCTGAAGAATTAAGTCTTAAAATATTTTCCTTCCCTGAATGATATCCTCTGGTAATTTTATATTCTCTATGAAGCAAACATGGCTGTGTTTGAAAGAAATGGAAAAATAATTTTTTCACTCTCCACATTTTGTTGACTGTTTATGACATAGTTTTCCTATGGCAAAAGACATTGAGTGTATTTTATTTTCTTGGAGATCAATTTTGGGCTGCAAATTATTTCACCAACTGATGTTTCCTTTTCCAAGTAAATTAAAGGTGGATACATATTGACAAACACTACCCGAATAAATAACTGGTAGTATATTGGGATATAATCAAGCATATACAGTGAGGAACTTGAGGACCATAATGAGAAATAATGGATGATTCACAGAAATTACAGAAGCAAGGCTTTCTACATACCCACTGACGTATTTCATGTGGAAGAAAATGACACTTCCTAGCAGAAGACAGTTCTTTTTATTGTATTCAGGCAGACTTATTGCTATCTAATGGCTTTACACTGACATTTATTAGTAAGGTGTGAAGGAAAAATAATAATGTACTACCTCAGAAGCTGAAGTTCATATTCTCAAAGTTGCTGCTGAGGATGGAGAAGCCTCAGGCGGTTCTAGACAAATACTTGTGCTGCTCCATGTTTCTCTGGAGCCTCCACAGGGCACCAGGCTGCTGCGGAAGGGAGGCTTTGCCCAAACTCATAAGAGCGCGCTGATTGAAGTCAGGGGCAGCTAATTTGCTTTTCACATCCTAAAGTCTCTACAGAGCATAAACCTTTTTTCCTAACTCATATTTTGTTTCACTATTTCACAGCAGCTTTATAATATGTGAACAAATTCCCTTGCTGGGTGTGATAAATCTAAATTGCTTTGCTTAAAAAGGTAATTAATTTAGAGTTTTCCTTTCAATTTTCACACCATATGAACATGAATAAAGCTTTTCATGGTGTATAAATTTATTTACAGTGATTACCCAAATGAATGGCAGAAACAGCTGCACCTTAAATCTTTACACTGAATATTCTGATTTACTTGAAGCTAAATTGCAGATTCTGGTTGCATTTCACACATTCGTTTAAAAATAGTTTTAGGGAAATTGTAGTAGGACATATTAAGATGCTATAAATATTAGAAGAAGAAGAGCTTTTATGTGTTATTTGCAAATATACAAAAGGATTTTCACTATATAATTTTATTAAAATGGGGCCTTAATCGAAGTATGGTTATTTGATTATTTTACATAATTCCATAATAAGTTATATATGGATAAAATTCTAATTCAATTATGTGTGTAATAATACAGAAGTAAAACATACCTGGCCTTTTACATATGGGTGAGAAAGCTATTGTTTGATATTAAATTTTGTCATTGAAAGAATGAGAATATTTTAACACAAAATCTTAGTGAAAACAATGTAGATGTAATGTACAGGCTGCCATCATTAAAAGATAATGATTTTTTTCTTACGTTAAATACAGTCCCAATCTAAATTGTCAAAACAGATGATAATGCCATTCTAAATATTTTTAATTGTTAATTTCAGAAAAATAATCTTTGTTACTATATACAAAACAGCTACAGTTACACAACAGTATGAAATTACAAGGAAAATTGAAAGACTTCCCCTTTTCTTCTCATGGAGCAGTATTTACGTTACATCTTGAGCCTTATTTGAACAAATACAGTCTTGTCGGTAGCCTATTTTGACTTGAGGCAACGTCTGGGTGTCTGTGCTGGAACCAAAATATTCTTGCCCAGTCTTGCTGGAGGACATTTATCTTTATTTCAGTTTCCATATGGAGCCCCCTGAAAAAGCTTCAAGGAAAAAGATGCCATTGTCAGGAGCAGACTGAACTCTGAGCCCAACAAATAAATGGCACTTATTGTACCTTGAGACAGAAATCGAATTTGAGGAATATCCCCTGAATAGCAATATTGGAGTCCCAGGATACCCAATTACTACCTGAGATCCTATTTCAGTCTCAGGTTTGTGTTCTCTTAAGCTGAAGTGAAGGACATGGAGAAATATTTTCACTGAGTTCACTGACAAGTAAGCAGAGTTACAAGGAAATAAGGATTTTTGCATTGGAGTTCTTTTAAGATTTTTTTAGGATCTTAACGGCAAGTGATTTTTCACTTTTCTTTCCACATTCTCTCTTTTCTCCCACCCCTTTTTTGCCTTCTTTTCTCCCTTTATTTTACCTTCTCTATCCTCCTTTATTCCATTTTCCTTCTTTTTTCCTGTTTGTTCCCTTCTCTTTTCCTCTTTTTTCTAGTTTTCTTTGCCACATCATCAGTAACATTTTCTAACAGAGTGCTCCTTTTCATGTTACATGAATATTCCCATGCTGAAAGCAAAAAACAAGTCTTCTCTTCTTCCTAGAAGTGGAGAACTGTCCTTTGTAGACAGAGCATGCCCAATGTGTCATGAAATTGCCTAAAAAGTAAAAGAGGTGGAAAGAGATGAGAAAGTGTGAGCTCATCCAAAGGCAAAAAAAAAAAAAAAAGAAAAAAAAAGCAAAGAAGCAGCAGAATTTATTCCAGAGCCATAAACTGAGGGAGAGCTGCTGGCTCCAGGAGTTTATCCATGTTTGTGCTAGGTTAGGGCAAGGTCTACTCATTGATGGTAAGTTCACTCTCATGTCCTAGAGATGATCTCCTGATTCAAAGGAGCCCAATTCACATTTGGCTAAGGTGATTATAATAGTATCCTGGAAATGGGGAAAAATGTTTCATTTTGTTGTCTCTTTGGTTCCTGATTTTTAAGCTGTAGCATATTACTTGGCTGGAGAAAGAGGCAAAATAGTCAATGGCCAAGACCCTGAGAATAAATGATAATTCCCTCTCAGATCACATACAGCTACAAGATGGAAAACTGAATGGAAAAAAAGCTAAAAAAGAGATTATCATCCTCATTTCCATATCAACACCTGCATATATTTCCATGCCAGAGAACTGTTGTGAAGGATATTTATCAAGTTAATTTTATTTAAATATTGGGTAAAACACTGTGCTGGGCTTAAGTCTGCTTTTAGACTTCTGTAGTTTTTTAGCTTGCTTATAACATCTCTCACAGGATACAATGAGAAATTTTTTAAATGTTTTTGTGAGCCTTGCTAGTTCATTGGAAAAAGCTTTATAACAGCCACTACCTCATGGAGTGGTAGAGAAAAGATACATTTAAAATGTTGAATGAGAAAAGGGGAAAGAGAATATATCTGGATATGGTGAGAATTAAATTAAGGAATCTAAAATGAATCACAGACATGGAGAATTATGGAAGATGGATTGAGTTCAGTGGATTTGGTAAAGCTTATTACTGCCACTCATACACAGATCATACTATTTTAAACACAGAATTTCAAAAAATGTGGTTTTAGAATTTTTCGTCTACTTTAGGTGAGAAATAAATCAAATCCCTCAAAATTCATCTTTCCTGGGAAACACCAATATTTTTTACAAATACTTTATTTATTGAAAAAATGATAAAAATGTAACAGGAAAGGGTGTCTGGAGGCAAAGACCTCCTGAACTATAACAGCAAGACATGTCAGGGACATTTTATGTTTAAATGTTGGCAGGATTCTCAGAATAAGAGTTCTCTGATGTATCCCAACATAGCCTGCATATAATATTAGCCATTACCTTACTCACATAATACTTTTGGAGTACCACCAGCCATACAATTATTTAGGCAATATTGCTAACATAACCGTAATACCTAATAAATATGAGGGTACTCAATAAGTTCACAGGGCCAAAGTCATCAGAGAGAAGTAGGGTACACCATAAAAAATTCACAATTCACTTAAGAAGGGATAGCTTCCTTTTGAAATTAAAGTATTCTGTAAATAGAAGTTACTCTTACAAGTAAGAGGTGGGTTAATAGCCAAGATTTCATAAGAGCAGCCCTTTATTCCTCATATGCAGAGTTCCTCAGACAAACCTGTGCAGCCTGTCCAGCATTCCTCATTATTCCCCAGAAGGCAACGAGGAGCCCTGGTTATTTATTGAATATCAAAATATTCATTCATCCCCTCAGTTGTACATGGCTAGGTTCCCCTTGCAAGCCATAATAGGATGCAAGTATGGCCATAAGGTATCTGGTTAAGAAATTAAATATTATTTCTTCTGTAATGCTTGAATGCCCAAATTATGAGGATTGGTAATATCTCACATATTGAGTGTAAAGACAAAGTGAAATGTTTAAATTGCTGTTTGAATATCACTATAATGCAGAAACTTAAAGCTTAAAATAAAAACAAAATTTTAATAAAAAATCAGAATTCCCTTACAAAAATATTTGCTCTTTGCTAAAATGGTGATATTTATAGGAAAACTATTCTTTGTTCTACCAGTTTTAGTGTATTGCTTTGGAAACATAACTTATCATTGCATTTTCAATCATTTGGGAGAGTCTCTCCAAAGTTTCATCTGGATTTTGTGACAGCGAAAATTTTAAATCATCATTTGAAATTCCTTCACCAAAACAGATTTACAGTCACTATGGGCAAAATACAAATGACCTATTGCTATTTTTATTTTTTAACCACTTAAGTTATTCTGATAGGGCAAAAAGAGTGGATGACCATAAAGTTTGCTTTGCCTCTTTCATCTGTCTTTTTTTCTGATGGCACAGGAAGTTAAAAATTTTATTTGGCAAGAGAAAAAACAAGCAAAAAAAGAATCAAAGAATTTTAAAACAAAGAAACAAAAAAAAAAAAAAAAAAAAAAAACCAAAAAAAATCCCCAAACACTGGAAGTAGCCTATTCTTAAAAAATTCTTCAAAAGTGAAATAAACTTGAGAGCAGAACATCAAGTTTATATAACCAAAGTCAAGAAAAGTCAAGAAATCAACTACGTTTTCAAAAATTACCAATCATAAATACTCCATTCCTAATCCTGTTTCCTTGTTAAATGTGGAGCCTAATAGATTATTGATTTTGCTGTAAAACCTAGACCATAAAATATACAAGATATGCGCAGAGGTGGCATCAAGGTTGCTCTCATAGCATTAACTTTTATGTTTCCTGACTCTCTGGATTTTAACTATAGCCCAAAATATTACAGTTTTGTACTAACAGTTCATGTAGCTCCCACTAAAATAAATTGCAGCTTACCTTTAGTATTTATCAGCAGACTAGAAAAGTAAGACAATGGTCTTTTTATTCCAAATTTGTTGTGACAGTCATGACAAACATATGGATAAAAACAGTCTTACAAGCAGGATGCTTATCTGTTTTACTAGTTCAGAAAGGTCTGATTGATGTGAAAGACCAAGGTCTCTCTAAAGATAATTTAGCCATTTCCATACAGTTTACGCTTGTGTTAGCTGTATCCTGCAAGGGGGCTCCCAGGGGGATTTTCTCTGACCTTCCCTCTAAAAGGTAACATATAAGAGATTCCTAAAGGAACCATCATCTAACAAGACTAATGATAGCTTCCATGCCTATTAACATTCAGTGAGAGTGAAAGAGACTTTAAAAATGCAGTACCACATTCCTCCCTTGATGTTTCTCATGATCTATTAAGGTATTAGATGCCAGATAAATTAATCATTAAAAACTTACAGTTAAGTCTTTACAAATAATAACCAGGTGTACTTTGATTATTTTTTATCTCACTATATAGATTTATATATTTCTGTCACTAAGCACAAGTGATAAAGGACAATTTGTTTATTAGTGAGTAATGGCTGGCTACAGTTCAGAGAAAGACCTATATTCTTCAGCTTCACAGTGCATTAGAAAGTTGGGAGGATTATGAAAAACAATCCATTCTTCATTTCTGAAGTAGCTCATGGTTTGTCATTAAACTGTGCTTTCATGCAATTTTAGGGAGTGTGAGCTATTGTGCTGACTGTTTATTAGTGCATATAACCTACCAGTTGATTTATTTTTTCCTGATCAGTAGTACTTTGCTTAAAAGTTTTTCCAGTTCAGTTACTACACAGAATTTTTTTGGGAACTAGTTTTATTGAAACAGTCTTCCCTAGCTTAGCTTTTTCTTTAGTATAAAAGAGATTATCTACATTTACTTTTAAACTATTGTCACCATAATACAATTATTGACATTTTTTTCCCGGATAGCCAATGTATTTTTAAAATAAAATAAAAGCTCTTTCAGAGCAGTGATGACTTGTTGAATTTCACTGTTGTCATAAAGATCTATTTATTTTCTTCAAGGTTTGCATTCATTTAGTCCCATGGGGACCATGTGCCTGCATTTCCCCAGTGACCATGTTGCTTTCTAGAGATTTAAAACTTTTACTTTAAAATAGGAAATTATTGACCTGTACAATTGGAGCTTGTTTCCTGATGTGAACTACTTCAGCTCTACTTCTAGATCCCTAGGTAAGCATGCATTTGCACTGACTATGGACAATTCTTGCTGTTTCTCCACTGGAATATAAAAAATACAGATGCATTCAACAGAGTAACTTTAAATACATTTTTGAATGTTGAAAATGTATTCTGAAACTGTTGTTCGTATTTTATTTTATTTCATAAGCCAGTATGTTAGTACTTTTCAATATGATGCCTTAATATCTGCCTAGTTTTATTTTACTAAAATCTTGATTTCTATCATGGATATTTGGAAATGTTGCACCAGAACCTAGACTATTCAAGTAATCAGTGGCACAAGATCTCTCAGCTATAACAGATTCTTGATATATAATAATATTAATAATAAAAGTATCTGTGATCTCCTGGATATTTCTAGTGGATTTATGCCTGCCACATATTTAACAACATTTATGACAATCCCTGCTAAACAATAAAATGGATTGGCAGTAAAGGCAGTAAAGGTGGTAAAACACAGCTTATTTTGGAAAGGGTTGCTCAGCATGGAAGTTAGGCAGAGAAGTGGGCTCATGTGGAAAATGTCTTTTACCACAAAAGTAATTTTTCCCCTAATCCACTGACATGAAACATACAGGAACATGCTTCATATGTGAGGAGCTGTAGTGTGCATGGCATCCTGGAGAATATTCAGGAAGAAAAGATACAAGGAGGAATACAATAGAATAGAATAGAATAGAATACAATACAATATTGTATAGAATAGAATAGAATATTCCATTCCACTATGGAATGGAGATCAGTGAATGATGATTAGTGCATTAATTAGTAATTAATTTAAATAACTGTAGTTCCCTGTTCCCCTCCCCCCCCCTTTTGTTTGAACAAGAACTTTACTTTCACATCTTCTTTGGCAAGATTATTCATTAGTTCTGGGCATAATCCGTAACCTGCTGAATAAACAGAATTAATACACCCAAAATCCAAAACGATTTTTTTTTGTGATGGAAATTTGTAGTGATGAGCAAACCTATGAGGATTGAGTTCTGATCTGTATGCTTGTTAACACAACTTTAGATTTTAATTTTCTTGTTTGTTTGAAATATTTTGCTGTTTGTTTCGAGGGTTCACATCTTCCACTCCCCAGTAGGGCTCCAGTGCCAGCAGGAGATTCTTGGTGTTACAGTAGCACAACAAAGAGCTTAAAAAGAAAAAAAAAAAACAAACAACCAAACGCGAAGTTATTTTCTGGGGGATATTCCTGGTATTACACTTAATTTGTTGCTATATTCACAGAAAATATGAGAAATTAATGAGAAACCTTGGCATGTCCTTTAGTTGGTAAATCTCAAGGAGTCAATGGAGGAATATTCTGCCCCAAGTGGCATGAGGTGTTTAACTTAGAACATATCTGAAAGTTAACTACAATCAATTTATATATTTTAAGTCAGTTCTCATGCTAGGTGCAGGCTTTCTAAGAATTCTAAGATTCTACCAGAATAGCAATGTAAATACCTGAAAATACTTTTGCCTGATATTTTATGAGCCACTTACCCACCTCTATCACTGGCACTTGAACAAAGAAAAAGTGATGTGAAATACCTTCACAAAACAGCTGTCCTCAAGACTATACTTAGTGGAAGAGATAAGACTCCAACAATTGCTACAGTGCTTCACAGACATTCCTCTCCTTTCTTCTAATCCATTCATTTAGACAATAAGCTGAAGTGCCTTTTGTGGCAGTGAAAATGCGTGATACACAAGATGAATCACCAATAATATTTACACATACATCAGGGGGCTTCATGTACTGCATGACATGCCTTCCCTGAGGGTGAGATATTGTCAAATATTGGTCAGTAAAAGGAATAAAGTATAGTATATTTTTCATACTGTTGAAAAGAAATACTGAAAACTAGGAGTTGTATAAGCTTTAAACCAAAAAAGTCCTTACCTAGGAAATCTGTGATACAAGAAAAACAAGGTGAAAGACAAAATGACACCTAGAATTTTGAGAGTCCCTACAATAAATTAATATTAAAAAATTATAATATTAATCTAAATGGAAACCATTAGTGATATCACCTTTTGTTTGCTCTTTTGGACTCTTCCAAGCTGGAAACCATCTTCATCCCAGGCCTCTCAGGACATATGCCTGATTAGGCATCTGATCTGAGGGTACCATCAAGTACAGATCAGATCTCAGGGAAGCTGAATTGCTTTTGAAGATGCCTTTCCCTCTCTCTAGTAGGGAATAGCCCTAAAAACAGAAGCCTTAATTTTGGCATTTATTGTCACAAAGGAAATGGAATAAATGGAAATGAACAACCATAGAGTATCAATCTGTTAATCTCCTTCAAACTGGATTCAGGTGCAATGGTCAGCTCTAGGATGCCTTGATTCTTATTTGGAGAGATGAAAGAAAAATTTGGCTATTTTTCCTTCATAGGGAAGGATGAAATGTAGTTCTAAACATCTCAGGGATTGTTACTGAAGTTATTACACACTGTCTATTTGAGCTGGATACAGCAGTGAGGAGGCTCAAGAGGCAGTAATGCAGAGTGGTAAGAAAGGCAAGAAGAAAGAAAAGAAACCACATTTAATGCTGAATGTTTTTCTCTAAACAGAAGGAGTTGGATGTTGAAGATAGCACTGCATAACCAACATTTTCCCTCTGTGCAAGTATTCTGTGCATTGATTAATTAGTTATTGGTAACCATGCTGCCCTTTCTAACATTTCTCATTTGGTTTCCTAAGTACCCTGTTGAAGACTTATGTTCAATCCTATAAACACAGAAATTAATAATTGCCTATAGTGTTAATGAGTAATAAAACCTCTAGCATAACATTTATAAAAGGCACATGGGAATTGAAAAGTGTAGTATGGAGGAGATATGGAATTGTGAGTGTGGAAATGATAGAGATACAGAGCACTGTCATAGGAAAATAATGTTATATGAACAAAGGGCAGCAAGGAAGTGATAGAAAAAGCACATCAGAGAACCATTCTCTTGCTCTGTGGCCTGGCTCTTTCTCAGCATAATAAAAAGAAGAGATACGAGGGTGATAAAATTCATGCTAGACACATCTCTAAAGAGAGAACTGACTGAAGAATAAAAAAAAGCACTTTCCTCCTAAGTCTTAAATTTGCCAGAGTGTATTCACCTCCAGCAGCAAGGTACAAAGGTACCACTGGTCCCTAGCTAATTTAAGGTATAGACAGCTCTGTAGAAGGGCAATGTATGCATGGAGGAAAAACTTTAGGGCCATTCTGAGGAACAATTTTTTCTGCTCTTCTCCTTTTACAAATGTCTGTATTTTCACTAAACACTGTGATCAGTTTAGAAAGAGATTAATTTGGGATGTCTAGAAAATGTGCTTCAGAACTTGTGGATGTCATCCTTAGTGTCAACAAAGGGTTTTGATCAGTTGATTGTACCTTGAGTTCTTCACTTTGTAATAAAGTTTAACCTCATGTGTCTGTTAATGTAGCATTATGCTTTAACTTCAGCTTCAGCATTACAAAACACCCATGGAGTGACAAGTGTTCACTTTGCTGTTACTAGTAAATAAGGATTTTTTTCCCCTGTACTCTACATTTGTCGTCTCTGCATCATATCTTGAAGCTTGAAATTTTTTGAAAGTGTTGCCTCCTAGGTAAAGCTGTAGAGACTTTTACTTACAATGAAAAGTATGAATGTGGAGAAACTAGTTTTCACTATGTCCCTTTTGAAGAGCTCAATCACTTGTGTGTAAACACAGGCATGTGGAAAGTGTTCTGCAGCATCTCTCCAGCAGACAACTGATCCATCAGCCTTAGGGCTCAGCCATGCCTTGACCCACACCTCCTGCCTATTGCTTAGTTTCAAGGACTGCAGAGAATGTATGGGGATAGCAAGAAAATTATCATAGAGATTTAAAAAGACTTACAAGTGTCTTAATCACATCCTGGAACCAGCCCCACTAACTCTAAATAGGTAGACTCCTGTTTTTATAATAATTGAAGCCAAAGCCAGTGCTCCAATCAAAATGCAGCTATTACAATGAGGAGTGTAAATTTACACAAGCTGTCTTGAATCTTCATATCGAGAATAGCAAAAGGGAATAAAACAGACATGCACACTCAGATGCACATGCACACCCTCTATTGGAGGTATAAAGATTTTATTCAAGGTAAACTTTTTAAGGATAAAAGTCAGAAAACTCAGAGGATGTACATTTCTGTCCTGAATTGCACACCACTGACATGAACTTACCTGCTGTGGAGTTGAAGAGACCTTAAGAGTTTTCAGGGATTTAAAATAATATATTTCCAAAGGAGTTAGATGCCTGAATACTTTTGAGATTTTAGTTGAAGTGCTTCCAACTGTTCTGTGGCATCTTACTGTTGAACTTTAAGGTTCAACAGTAAGCGAGAGGGGAGAATTACCAAGAAAAGGTAAGTGTACACTTAAAAGTACTCTTAAGTGTATATTCTAACAACACTTGTTTGTATGGTTTCACTGAGGAACTGGAAGCATTCACATAAAAGGTCCTTCCTTCCTTCCTTCCTTCCTTCCTTCCTTCCTTCCTTCCTTCCTTCCTTCCTTCCTTCCTTCCTTCCTTCCTTCCTTCCTTCCTTCCTTCCTTCCTTCCTCACTTTTCCATTTTCCATGGAGCTACACGTACTTTACAGGAGACAGTCAAGTCCTGTTCACATTAAAGTCAGTGGCAGAAAAATTATTTTGATTCTAGGGAAATAAGATGTTGATTTGGAAATATCTGTAGGAATTTAATTATTAAAAAATTATTTAGAAAATCTTTACTCAAATAAAAAATTATTCAGGGTGCTTTACTATCTGGAGCTTGAGGTGACTAACATGTAGTTATTAATCTAAAAATATTAGACAAAAGTTGAAAAACTCAAATTAAATGGTTCTGTAGAGGCTGGTAACTCAAAAACATTTCCAGCTTTAGAAGAAATATTTCTCTTTGCCCTTGGTGTAAATATAACAGTTTTGAAAACAACAACAAATACTTTCAAAACCAAGAATTGGTGCTAAAATTCCTGTGTGGCCAACATGAAACTTATTAATGTCTAAGGTGGCCATGATTTTTATGGAACAATATGCACCCACCATGCAGTAAACCTCAAAGTATTACCATTTAGGCACATGAAAACAGACACAGTCAAAAATCATAAGTTCACCAGGAAAGAATTGATTAAAGAGGATTTTGAGTCTAAGTTAACAGAACTGTCCATAACTGTAACTCTTAACATCTTTAATTAGGTGAAAGAAGACATTGAGTTCTGTTACTGAATACACAGTGTAAAAACAGGGGCTAGTAACCCACAGCATCTCCTCCAGTGATTCAGGCCTGTGTCATTTGATCCACAGGCTGGGAACTGATTGCACTGAAACAGATGTGCCTGTACATGTGAGACAGAAGCAGGAGAAATAATGTGGAAGAGCTAAGAGCAGTGGAGACACAGTTACAAACACAGAGCACTGAATGCTATGCCCTGCCTTGAAAGGAGCCTGCAATTGTAAATAGAAAACTCATTTCTGTTGCTTGATTCTTGCTGTCTTGAGGAAATAGGTGTGGGATCCTTTGGAAATAAACAGGATGTCTTCTGGGACACTGCTGATGCATTTTTTCCTTCCAATATACAGCCCACAGAGTCCTGACTATGGGTTAAATGCCTAGCTGAAACTATTTAAACTAATTAATATTCACATTTTTTGATGATAATATGTCCCACTCAACTTTTTATTTACATATATTAGATGTCTTCCCCAATGTGCAATTAAACATTTCTCTCTTAAAATATTTATTTTTTAAATCTTTCTATTGCTTTTTTTATATGTCAATAGCTACTCATAGAATGCTTTGATAATTCTGGTGCATGGTTCAAGATGAAAAGGATGAAATATTAGCCCATATATCTTCAGACACCATGTTTTTGTCACATTTAGAACAGTAGATAGCAGTGGTGTCACAGCATGTGTTAACAATTAGCAGATGATTCATTTTAGTAGCAGCTTTGCTGTAAAGGCTTCAATATTTCTCAGCACAAGGACTGTGTCCTTTGACTAATCTGCTTATTTTACTGTCCAAACCAATGCTTGCCCATTTTGAATTTCATGTTTACATTCAGAATCCTTTTGACTGCAGGTTTGGGAAGTACCAAATGCTTCTCCATCTGGGAAGGTCATTTTAATCCCCAAGATGGACTTGCTGACATGAAAACAACATATTTGGAATCGCTGCCAACTCTGGGCTGGTCCTTTGCAAATGGCACTTCAGGCACAGGGCATGGGAAATAGACTTTTATTACCCACACATCTTATTTATAGAAATGAAAATAATTAGTAAAGCATACTATTCACTTGTTTTGTTTATTTATAAGTGTTATTTTCCTCTTGTTTCTCACAAAGTAACTTTGCACTGTGAAGCAGGATCCTTGAGTAGCTGCCTGCCACCAGAGCCGCCGGTGCTGAGCTACGCAGGGAGAGGCTGAGCCCAGCCTCTGCTGAAGGGAGTGATATATGGGCTCATATCTGACAACAACAGAAAATAAAAACAGGGCTGTATAACCACACAGAGCAGGAGGTTGCCTTGGGCAGCAAAATATAATGGGCTGCAAAATGTTAAGAGACTGTTTACGCACTGGCAGCCTACTGTGCTGCTCCGACACAAGTCATTTCGTGCAGATAAAATTGCACAGAAGTATGTAACCATATCTGTGTGCAGATTTAGGGAGTCGGTGAGGTGTCCTATAGCTGTACCCTCTGCTTTTCTTATCACTATTTTTTGTCTCTACAGCTTCACCAAGGAGGCAACACTTTCAAAATTGTCTTGGGTAGAGGTATCCACATATTTTTTCCAGCTGGAGAATGTGCTGGGTTTTTGCTGCAAACCGGAAGACCACATATAGACTGTTTAGGGTGGAGCAAATTACAGCTGCTCCCAACTAATATGAGAACTCGTGTTTTAAAGCCACAGCTCCCACCTCAGTTTGATCCAAGCAACTCTGCTAGAATCAATACAGCATATGGAATGCCAGGATCTTGTCAGAGTGGTCTTATGCACCATTAATGCCTTGGCTATACTCGGCACTCATGGCTAGGACAGCTGTAGAACCCAGAGAATGTCCAGTGTTTGTTTGACAGGGCTGCTGATAAGAATGTACAGTGTGAAGTCTGAGATCAAATGATTGGTTGAAGCTCACCATGTAGAAGGAACTGCTGTTAGAGCGAGAACTGTCTTAATCTAAAGTCGCAATAAAGTTGTATTCATTTTATTTGAAGATACTCGTCCACATCTTCAACATCTATACACCTTTTTATCTATATATTTGCACCAATATTTCCATCAATTTATCTCATAAAGCTGTAGGGGGATTTGGGCATTGCAGTCAATTCTTAATTTAGGGAGCAGTAACCATACAAAATTGCCTATAGCTTCTTGGTTCAAAGTTTTCATTTTAGAGTTTAAAAATACATGAAAATCTGCAGCAATTTGATTAATAAGCCCAGGGTAAGATTTTAACTTTTTCCTCCTTTATTTTTTTAACCATACTTTTTCCTGTAGGAAACCTTTAATTTGAAGTTAGTACAGCCTTCATACACAGATATGTTTTATCTCACAGGGTGAAAAGGTGAAAGCTAAAGGTATATTTGAAAAGGGCTGGTTATCAGCTACACAGTCAAATTTTTAATTTCCAGCAGACAGAAGCCCGAATAAAATGAAAAGGCATTTCTAGAAAATAAAAATAAGGAGAGCTTGACAAACAAGAAAACTTTTCCATTAATATTTGGTTTAAAATTTATTTTATGTGACAATGAATATGCTTTGTGTGTGCGCTGATTTACTGCAAACATTGGAAAAATTGAATTTGAATGTCACAAATGGAAAACCAATTTCAGAAAGATATGCATAATTCCAGACAGAAACAATCCTTTAAATCCACATGCAGAAGTAGTTTGTGCTGGAACCTCTAGGGGGCTCATCCAAACATTGGGAAAAATCTGTACTATTCTAACTTTAGTTTTGAACACGTGCATGCAGATGTATGAACATTGGAAGAACCCGCCAGTGTAAATTTCCCTACGCACTCTACACAAACCTACAATTTATAGGACAAAACACAAGTCATCTTTAATGTTTATTCTATGGCTGAGAAAACAATTCATCAGTTATTTAGAAGCCTCAATTCTTTCAGCATCAAACTGACACAGGAAAGGTAAGATGTGAAGGAAAGAGGAACCTCCAAAGCAGCTCTTATAGAACAATCCTGAGGCAAAATAGATGTAAAAAAGTCTCTTCTAGGTTCAAATAATCAGCTTGCTGCGGTGTTTAGCTCCAAACAGATGTTTACTTTTTCACTAATTCTAAAGGTCTAGGGCTATACAACTACATCCTTCATTTTGTATTAGTGATCCCATAATTTTTGTTATTTTCTATTTTTTTTCTTTTTTTTTGCCATTATTAAAACCCCTCAAGGCTCTTCCGGTATTCTGAAGTTTCAGGAAATCTTTGAAATCCTCTGGGGCCTGTGCTCTCTGACAAGGTATCATGGAGGCATCAAATGAAGAAAGGATAAGTAAAAATAAAGTGAAAAAACAGGACTGAGAAAAAAAAGTACATCAGCTTTCCTTTTTACAACAGGATAGAATTTTTCAGTCTTGAAACTATGTCAGTCATAGTGTAGTAGGATATAATATAAAAGGTGTGATTTCTCTTCATCTATGCCAAAGTGTACAGTTTCAAGTAATATTTTATCATCTGTAGGTATTAAATAAATTAATAGTTTCCTCACTTGGAAAACATTTTTCAAATGCTTACAAGATTTGGGATAGGACCACATTTAAAACAGTGAGTGATCAAAATTTAAATTAGAAAATTGTATTCAGCCTATGATTATTTGATATACTAAATTAGTATATATAGATTTATGCCTTTTTTGTGTGTGTTGTGGGTATATTGATTCTTTGAACAAGGAACACCAGAAAAATAAATTAAATATTAGGTTTATTCAAAGCTTACTGAGAAGCAGGGGATGAAATGTCTGCTGAAATAAGTCTAGGTTCAAAAACTTCCATTGAGCAAAATATATAGTAATTTAACAGAAGAATTAGGGCCAAATGCAGAGTTATATAGGCAAAGGTGGAACAAAAGAGCATTTAAAATTTTTTTAAGGTTTAAATTTTTACAGCTCAGGTAACATAGTGTAACATCCTTGCTCCTAGTAAAAGTAAAGATGTGTTATCAACATTCACAGTCATTGGCCCATAATTTTAATGTATTTTTAAAAAAATAAAATTATCTAACTGGAGAGCATTTTGAAAACTTTTTTGTCACTACTGTAAGAATAACTGAGTGCACCATCCTCTTCTAAGTCACCTCAGCAAAGGCTCTCCTTCCCCACAGACATCATCAAATGATTCCTCCTGTCTTCATTATTGTAGTAATAGTAACAAATGCTACTGGGACAAGTCAGCATTCATTGACATCATTGATCTGACATGTTGAATTATAACAGTAAATATTAAGTTGCAGTTTAAATTCCCTACATGGTCAAATGGAAATCCCATCACAGCTAAGTTTTACTGAGCAGAATGAAAACAATAGGTAACAGACACATATAAACTTCCCTGACACCTCTCAGTTCTTAAACCTGAAGTTAAAATGGGATCTTGGCTTCTACTCAGTTCTTCTGTCTGAGCTAGACTATTCTCCTTATTCTTCTCTGTTGTCAGACAATGTTGATAATTCTATGTGTAGTTTTTCCTCAAGAGTCTTGAACAAATTATATGAGGGCTTTTTCTTCCCCTTTTCAAACAGACTTCTCCCCTGAGACTGGAAGTATAATTGCACTCTTCATCTGCTGTCACATTCCATTAGAAGTTGCAGCTGAGTATTTTCTGCATTGTTTCACAGCACAGGAAAATCATGGTTTTGCACAACCTTTTACATTTAACAAGAAATGGAACACCTTGGAACAAATGGAACAAATTTTACTTGACTTTGGCCCTAGCCCAGTGGAAATGCTGAATGTTGTGTGTTGACCTTCCAGAGCGAGAGCAGACCTGGTCAGAGATGGGTTTGAGAATGGCTGCTCAAAATTCACTGTACTCTCTAAAAATGTGAATGCAAAGTCTTCAGGTGACTCCTGAGAAAATGCCCAAGCTGTGTTGGAACCATTTCTTCAGTAGTTCCTCATTTTCAAAGCTCGCAAAGAAAAAGGTTAGTGAGAAAAACTGAGTATCTAGGAAGGGAATGAAACTGCCCAAGGGCAGCAGAGCTTTACTTTTACTTTTGTTTTTCAAAATGGAAGTTCCCTGAACTCTTCAAAGGTTCATATTTAGTGTCTAGATTTCCATTTCATGCGTCTTCCTGAATTCTGCTTAGTTTAGCAACTCATATAACCAAGCCCATGTCCTTATAAACATAAACAAAGTCACATGCAACAATGAGTGCCTTTACATTTTGCTTTTAGATGACTCTGGTCCTCTGTTTTCATAGAGAATTTCCCCTCAGACCTAGCTTTGAGATAAATAAACAGTGTTAAAGATGTTCATTTTACTCATTCCAGTATAATAAAAATAATAACACCTCATTATTTTCATTGGAGGTTGATAACTGGATCCAGATCATATGCATTCTGAGTCTTTCCCTTTGGGAACTTACTTTTTTTTACTTATGCTAGCTTTTGGTTTTAATCTCCTTCCATTTGTTTCATGTTTTCTTCTGCTCCCTTTACTCTTGCCTACCATTTGCAATGGAAAAAGAGCACAAGTCAGCTGAGCCATTCAGGTAATAAACTTTTTCAAATTCTTTCCAGCAAAGCCTCTCAACTTTTTGCTCTCAATAGAATTTCAAAACTGAGTTCTTTCCTGATATCAAATTTTAAAATGTCTAAATTGAGCCCAGATTATTTTTTAAATTCAACTACTCATTTAAAATGGAAAACATTCATCAAAATTTAATTTTGTTGTTAATTAAAGAAAAAATTCAGTACCTAAATATTAAGTAGCTAAATACCAAATAAACAATTCCCAATTTTGCAGTTTTTGAAAAGGAAGCAAAAATGTTTTCATTATTACAATGAGTACAGATTACATTTAAATCTTACGTTTAAATCAAATATAGCTAGCTCTTTTTTTAAAAATAATAACCTGATAAATAAACCTTGTCATTTTCAGCTCCTGATAGAGGCAATAAGAGAAATTAGATCTTGGCTGTACAAAAATATGTTGCATATCTGTAGTTTTGCACAAGTCAAAAGGCCACTTGTGTGTAAGGGAAGTGGGGGCAAGCCAATGGGGATCAAAAGTCTTGAAAACTGGAATAAATGGTGCAGTCAATGTTGTAGTGGGAGGCAATTGAAAATTATACTGACCTCAATGTTTAAAAATACATCTGTGTAGCAATCTACTTTTATAGGTAGTAAAGAAAGGGAATTTGAAAATAAACTCTTAAAACTGGCATAGTAAAAAATACATTTCAGGCAAACTAACTCAGAAGCGGAGAATAATGGTATTTCATTTGTGTGAAATGAAATCTAAATAAGCAGCAGCATTACTGAGCTTTGAAACACAATATAAAATTATTTCTACTATAAATGGAGAAGAAAGAAAAATCAACTCAATACCAAAAATAACCAATGCTCATTCCTCTGTGTGCTACCTTACTAAACAGAACAATTTCAGTTTAAAGACATCCAGTCGGAAAAAACAATCCATCATCCTTGTAGACTTAGACATTCAAAGAGCACAAGAGGAAATCCTGGTTAACCTCCATATAATATTTGTATACAAATGAAAAAGTATACTATTAAGGCAGAAAGAGTCAATGAAAGGCCATATGTAAATTCAGAAGCTGAAGACTGCAATTTAAACCCCTGGAGATATCTCCACAACAGATCCTGCAGGGAAGATAAAGGGATAGCCCTAAACTATATCAGCATATTGTTTGTTAATTGTCTGCCATGTGTGGCAAAATCTTTTTATTTTAATCTCATAGCAGATGCTGGTGAATATTCAGTATAAAGTAGAGAAGAGTTCATGTTAGCATTCCTAGAGCTGTGATTATAGCCCATTGAATCACGGTTGTAAATGGCCTCTTGGGAACATCTGTGTATAAAAGAAGGACTCCAGATTGAGAAAATAAATCATTATCAAATATTATATAATTTACACCATTTGCTAACTAAGACAGAACATTAGGTCATTAGTCCATGTAAATAGAAGAACAAATTAACAAAAATGGTATCATGGGACATTTGAGCATTCAGCTTAATTTTGTATTTGATGTGATCAATAATAGGCAAAAGATCCATCTTGACTTTTGCCTCTGAGTCCTTTTACCTAGTACGGCGGTATGAAGGAAAGAGGCAGTACTCCATTTCTAACAGTGATTTGTTGCTGTGTCAGCTATGCTAGACAAGCTACAAAGCTGTGCCCCTACCTCTGCTCCAGCAAGCTGAGCAGATGCCATTCTCACAGCCAGCAAAAATAGATAGCTACTGCTGCAGCAGGCAACAAAAGCAGCGCTGCGGCACCTGCCGCCTTGGCCAGCTGAGGCCACGGTCGGCTATCAGTCAAGGCAGTGGCAATGGGGCCACATAAACCCAACACATGCCCTGCTGTTGTCCTGTCTAGCCACAGCCATGTGCCCAAAAGACAGCTTTCCACTCTTGGGAAGCATCCTTTGAATATCTTCCTCCTGAGAAGGAGAAAGGAATAGCAAGGTGGTCTGGCCATGTGGCAGAGAGCACCTCCCAGGACTTCAGAGGCATGCCACCAATTTTTGCCACCTGAGCATTTTGTTCTTATGGAATACCCTGAAGTAATGAAGTAAAGACCCTGATGGGCTTTTCAGGCCCTGACATAACATTTAAACCTACACAGGTTATTGTCTATTACCCAGTTCAATGTCTTTCATAATTATTTCTTATGGAAGTAGGGGGATAGGACTACAGCGTCCTACATCATGTCCTCACTTTCTCAGGATCAGAGGGATGTTTAGCACAAGCTTCTGCAGGGTAACAGCTTCTGTTCTGCTTCCAAATCTTAGTCTTAGTAACTCTAAAACCTTCTGAATAGAACTAAATTCTTCCTGTTCTTGCTGTTGTGTGGAAATAACACCAGCTGAGCCGGAAGTCCAGCCAGCTTACCTGATGCGTTAGTTGAGACATTTGGGGTTTTTGTCTCTGTGTCAAAAAGCTGAGTGTTTGGGTACCCAAGCATCCTAGTTCACACCCTTTGAAGCCAATTCCTCTTTGTCCTAGGAGGGCTGAAAACTATAACTGAGAATGCATTTTCAGAAAAAAGTATTTTGATTATGTAAATGTTAGGCATGTCTGGATTTTTCTCTCCATGGAAAATTACCAGAGAGTTTCCATATCCAAATTTAGGGGGCTCAGTGTTACTTTTTGCCTTTAATTTTCTACTGAATATGATGTCTGATCTCTGATCAGGCCCTGCAAAACTGGTTCCAAGGCATGAACAGAAGAATTCCAAGCTGTTGAGATGGTTGTTACACTCTGAAAGATGGCTTTGAGGAAGAAAAACTATTGTTTTTCCAGTCCCTAAATTTTAAATTAGTCTTTATGATACAGCTGACTGACTTTGTGATACATTTTCCACCATGTGACTGCTTTCTTCTAATATTCAAGACTGCAAAAAACTCAGTGGAGACATTTTGACATGTGCTAAATATACATACTCAAAATAGGGTAAAGTTGCTTTGGTTTCTCTCCTTGACACTTTCTGCCTCACTTAAGCCCACTTATAATCTGACTTATTTCTGCAGGGACCTAACCTGCTTCATAGAGGAAGTCACTATGCTACCTTGCACTGTGGAGCAATTTTTATGTGGTGATATTCATGTGGCACTTGTGCTATTTTTGCAGCTAAATTCACATTGTATTTTTGCTCTCTATGTATAGCTTGATTTTCCTTTCATATTCAGTTCCTCCCCACATATTTATCCATATTTAATTCTATGTTTCAGTTCTTTTTTATAAATACATGGTGAACATACTAGATTAAAAAGCAAAAATTTACCATTACTTGGTATAAATACAGTCCTGTGGCACACATTCATTCTAAATTTAGCAAATACTGTGGTAAAAGCAATGCCACAGAAGAGTATTTGTTTACCTTTCAGAGGCGCCCTGGTTATTTAAGTAAAATTAAGTTAGATTCTTCTTTATAAGCTTTTGTCCATCACTGGAAAGTAGTACTGGCACTAGCAAAATTAACAACAAAGCCCACACATTTTCCACTATGCTTTTGAAAGAAGTTTTCACCCACATTAAGAAACATGACACATTCTTTGATGGTGTTTCACTTTGCATGGATTGTTTTCACAGCTATGAAAAGGGAAATTGTTAGAAATATGGGTAATATATCTAGGCTAAAATGAAAATAATTTGATGCATGATCAATTTATTACTAATATTTATTCTTGTGGGAAAGTATCTTTTGGACTTTTAATTCAATATACACTTTGTGAACACTCTTTGCTTGTCAAAACATTCCAAGGGTGTCATTAACTGGTGAAACAAAGCTGGTTGAATTATTTGCTTAGCAACATTTGGCTAGCAAATAATTTCCATACCAGCCATGCTCTCTGGAAACAATCTTCATCTAGTATTTGCCAAAATAATTTCCCTTGATAAGTTTGGAAATTTTTTCAAATTTGTTCTCCATAGTGCTAAAGTCCTTTCAAGTCTTATATATGACTGATCACTTCAGATATATGAAATTGTTTCTGACGTATAATTTTAATTGCATTTTTCTATTAATATCTGTTTATTGAGGGAGTTTAAAAGTAACACATATTCCAATCTATTTCTTTTCTGAGTTTTTAGCTGAGCAATACATTGGGATAAAATATGAGCTTTATGATTTGCAGCATTCTAACCCAGCAATGAACAGACAGAAAAGAACCACACAGCATTGGCTCAGAAATTACAGTAGTCCAATTAATTCAGAACAGAAACATACTACCAATAATTTTTTTCTTGAGTTTATAAGCACAACCTCATTTTCAATGAACATGGTCAGGTGAATGAGATTCTTATTTATATGATTTCTCTCATATTTTAACTTGAAAACTTTGATTATATTGGGGAGTGAGAGAAAGAAATACCAGAATAGTTACTGATATTTCAATTTTGAATGCATAAAAATATCAGGTGGTTTTCTGGTTTTACTCATTTTTATTTGCTTTAAAAAGCAAATAGGATAAAAATATTGCAATTTTTCCAACTAAGTTTGAAGTGCAAAATATTATGTTTTTAAGTCAGCAATGCATTCTTTGTTTCCAGAAAAATCTGTAATAGAACTTGTAAAAATTTTCCTTTATTACATGGGTGACAAAACTATAACCTGTTTCTTGTTAAAGCAATTTATAGAAGACACTGAAATACCCAAAATACACATGCCTTAGCTAGGAGATACCCCTGCCTGAATTCCTCCTCTACCTGACATACAGCCTGGTCTGAAGAAGGTTTCCTGTATCACAGGAGATCAAGTGAGGTATTGGACTTGTAAATATTTCACTGTCTCTCTACTTGCAAAACTCTGCTGTTTCAAGTCAAGCATTTATTACAGTATAGAAGAACATAGGAATAAACTTGATGGGTAAGAGCAGAAATCCAAGCAGCTTTGTGACCAGCAAGGGACACACCAGGGAATGGCAGAAGTAGAAAACAACCTTTCCCTGATAGTCTCTCCCAGTTCCCAACCTGGAAGATATCTGGAACCATAATTGTATCAGACTCATGTCATTTAATAGCCCTCAACAGAGCTTTATTCTTTGATAGTGTCTGTCTTTTTGATCTCACTTATACTTTTTGCCTGTGATTTTTACTTAGTAACAAGAACTTCCTTTGGTTTTTTTTATACGTGCTATCTTATAATTTCATTTGGTGTCTTCCACATCCTGAGCTATGTGAAACATGGAATAATTGTTTTCCGTTCATCTTCTCTCTGGCATTCAGGATGTTATATTCTTCTTTTGTATCTATTGCCTGTTCAGTTGACTCATTTCCAGACTGGTCTGTTCTGCTCTATTTAATTTCTTTTTATCTCCTTGTCATCCCTTTCATCCTCCTCTGTACTGTTTTTACAGTATCCTGTTTGATATGGTGCTGCCTCAACTCCAAGAAGCATTAAGTACTTTTTTTTCTTAGTTGACTATTCTGTCTTCGTAACATTAAGTCTTAGTACCCTGCTTTCTCTTTGGCCAGTGATGAATACTGAGGTGATAAAGTCAGAAAACTATAGTGACTATGAGGTCCCTTTCACAAGTGAAAGCATCTGATTTATAGTCCATTGTCTCATCTCTGGATCATTACTTACAGTTAGTTTACCATTACTGCATTATTTTGTGTTGAACTGACACTGAATTTAATCTGCCATTTCATCCCCTGGTCATTCAGTATCTTCAATCATAGCTTTCTTAGCTCTCACTGCTGCTCATCTCTCTCTGGGTATTGGTGAGTTAAGACTTCACAGAATTTGCTGTACAGATAGGCCAGAAGTCTTTTCAAAAACAGTGCCTCGACAGGAGCTAATGACATCTTTGGCAGTTCCCAACTGCCATGACCACATGACCTTACAATGGTAAGTGTAGTTTTGGTTTTTACACATATTTGAGGATAAATATAATCAAAATATGATTAAATAATATTAAAAAAATTCTTATGGAAATATGGCTTTTAGATTAGGGGACTGGAATGGGACTGAGAATGGAGGAATGGGCTGGTGGCTGAATTTCAGTTCCAGAACTCCGTATCCAGTGATATGGATAGGCCAAGACAGCTCACATGAGAGAAATTTCTTCCAATTACCCCAGGCAGGGAAATGTTTAACTTGTTATTTGCATGGCTTAGATACTAAAGTCAGTGACAAGACAGAAAGGCACAGGAAAGCAGGCACTAACTCTGGTGGTCACGATGCCATTTGTCAAAGTGTGATATTGTTAAATTACTTAGTGTTTGCCTAATACATTGGAATGTGGAAGTCATATGTGAAGGTTGCATACATTGTTATAATAGTCATGAGTTTCTGAATATTCTAATGACAGAAAAAAATTGATGATGATGAGGGAGGGGTGTTGGCTTATAAATACCTAAACGTAGGAGTTTAATAACCTAGAAAATTTGATTTCCCATCTCTTTTTTTCAGAGCAAAAATTGAAACCAACTGCAAAAGTGCCTTCACCTTATCTGGGCTGACTGTGAAAGGATTTATAACATATTGTTGTCAGAGCATTGTGACCAGCATTGAAATAAGTGTGCCTGCTGGAGCCTCGTGTGTGTGTGTGTCTGTAATCTTGATGCTAAGATTGAACAGCTGCTGTGTACCTGTCAGTAGTTTGTGTTTGCCAGGGTAAAGCAATCCTTCTTCTCCTGCACTTTCCTCTGCTGGAATGAAACCAATCAGATTCTGTAGAAAGAAATGTGAAGAAATTAAAATATGTAAATCAGCATCTTGTGAGAGGGTTTATTATGTGAGTAAGCTACTGACATCCTTCTCTAACACTGTTGTCTCTCTGCATTGCTAAAAAATGGGCACTGAGCAGTGGAAGCTTTTATTCTTGCAGCAGGAAATCCACATTGCCATGATTAAGCTCGTGGTGACAACCAGTGGCTCAGTATTCAGAAAGCAGCTTAAAGACCTTGAGAAACAGATCCCAAGTCCTGTAAAAATATTTCAGATGCTTGTAGGGAACAAGTAAGATTCTTATAATTTCAAATTAGGAAAGGAGAAGCTCAAGGAAAGAGAAAAACTCAAACAACTTCACTGCAGATGACAAGGTAACATAAAACAGCACTGTTCAAGTTTACTGTCTACCCATTATGAAGGCACAGCCAGCACAAGTCTGAAAAGAGGAAAATAGTATGTATTCCATGCTCTAAAGTGCATGCTTCCTCTGTGTAAAATTTTTGAACCTAAAGAAAAAGGTATTATTGTTTCGATCTTTGGAAGAGACAACTTCAAGGAAAAAAATATATACACAATGGAGAAGACCAGGGAGTAGCTAACTGAAGCAGTTCCGAACTCCAACATGAGTTGAAAAATGCTTTATAATAAGAAATAAACAACTCACACAAGCATATAAGGCTGGAAAGTACCTTGCAATTCTCTGCAGTTAGGGCACATGAGAGGGAGGTCAGACACTGTCATTCAAATGCCTCTGAGGGAGATCTGGAGTTCTGTTTTCTTCAGCCAGCTGAGGGCTGTAGCCACTACAGGCTGCATGGTATTCTGAGATTGCTCTCTTGTTGGAGCCTTAATTCAAAATGCTAAACAGCATGATGATGCTTGGCATCATGATGTGAATTCTAACCTCTTCAGGTAAAAGGAAAGTGAAATGTTCAGAGTGCTTATAGCTGGGGCACAGTTCAATGAATGAAGTCTCTCCCTTCCTTCCTTTTTGGCACTCATATTTTGACTTAATTTGTATACTTCATTCTCACTAAATTATTCAATAAATTTGACTTTTATTTGTAGACAATTAAGAGATAAAATGAAAAATTTTAACACATTGACTTTTTCTAAAAATTTTTTTCTTTATCTCTAGTTATCAAGATAGTAAGAGTGAGCCACAAAATCAGCAGTGTAAATCAGGGTAACCACATAATGTTATCTACTGGAATGTAAATATGGACAGCAACTGCAGGACTGGAGGGGGTTATGCTGTCATCCACTACAGATGACAGTACACACTGATACCAAAGGCTAAGAATCTTACTGTCACTAAGAACTGCAAGGTTAAAAGATGACTGTGGGAATTTTTGAAGAGTTATGAGAAAGAAATCGAGAAACCAATGATTTGCATGAGTGCAAAGACAGGAAAAAAACAGACAGTTATGAGCATCAATTGTGATGGCAATAAAGGACCACAGAACCACAGTCCAGGGTAATAGTAGGTGAAGTAAAGAGTGTGGATTGTATCTGATCACAATGATAGTTAATCACACTGGAATATTATCAGAAGCAGCCATGAGAGCATCAGACTAACCATTAAAACAAGGCTAACACAGTCATGAGTCTAACTCAGCATGTGGTGAACAAATTGAGAACAAGTTGGAAAAGAGCATAAAATGAAGAAGCTTTGTATGATTGGTATTACTCCTAGACATCTGAAGAATGAATGGTCTGACAGATGAAAGGAATTTTGATGCAATTGCCATTTTCTGAAACCTAACTGGACAATTCACATACCCGAATAGTTAAAAGTCCTGGTCATAATCTGTTCAGGAAGTTTAGCATGCATAAAAATGGTGCTGAGCTGGCCTTTTATTGTGAGAATGCTGTCACACATTTCATGTGTTCCTGTGGTTTCATGTATTTACTAATGTCATTCAAGATGGGGCTTGGTGGAGGACACGGAATCAAGTCAGAGAAAAGGATCATTTATTCCTTCAGCACCTGTCTGCACTACCTAGAAATATCTGTCTGGGGGATGTCAGTTTGAGCTGGTATTTTCCTAATGTAACAAGACAGATAACTACATCTAAAGTAACTCTACTCTGGATTTCATTACGTAGATATCACAGGTTCATTTACTAGATATCTGTGGTTGCTTGAAGGACCAGTAATCTTGAAATCATTATACTGAGGCAAAAAAAAAAAAGAAAATTACCTTATAGAAACTAAGAATAAGATACAAGAAGGCATGAAATGTCATTTCATGCAAAAGATACCTTTCCATTGGAAAGCGCCTCAAAGAGAAGAGAAAGTGCCTCAAGGACAAAGGTTCCCAGTATATCAGCTGGGAAGAATTGTTAAACAAAAGTTTGGAAAGTTGGCATGGTATGCAGGAAACTGCCTCTATCAGGCTAATGGGGAATACCTGAAGGCAGGAGGAATGCCTGAACCCTCATTTTTCCCCTGAATTCCCACAACTGTTTCTTTGTTATTTATTAGGCAGTTCTGTCCATTCCAAAATTAACGCAATGTCTTAAGATAAACAGTGAAGAGGAGCTCATTCCTCCAGAGTCTTTAACAAATACAACAGTGAAACTATGACTTGGTCTAGGCAAGTGTCCTCTAGGTTAATGGGCTCAGAAATTCCTCTGTTACAGGATGTTGCCACAACTCCTCAGTGCAGGAGAAACTCTCCTCCACAGTGGCACACTAAAATGAATGCCAGAGTTGGACATGAGTGGGTTATTTATGCCTTAACTTCATGGCATGTTGACTAGAAGCCTGTTAGATAAGGTAAAAAAAGTATTCCTATAAACTGATCCCTGGTTTACACTCTGCTGCTGTGAGTTTTTTGGTTTTGTTTTTTTGGTTTTTTGTTGGTTTGGTTTGGTTGGTTGGTTTGGTTTTCTGTTTGGTTTGGGGTTTTTTTCAATTTGTTTTGTGTTTTTTTACTATTTGGGGTTGTTGGGTTTTTTGTTGTTGTTGTTGTTTGGGTTTTTTGTTTGTTTGTTTGTTTTTTATTTTAAATTAAGCAGTTGTAGAATTGCAAGTTTGAGCCCTGTCTGCCAGAACCCAGGCTACCTCTGCTTTCTAAGGAGCTGAATGTTGCAGGTGAGTATTTAAGAACACTTCCTGGAGGTGGGACCAGCACAGAACCCCTTCCCGGTCTGCCCATCTTTTTACAAAAGCAAACCTAGAAATTAATCTGATTAAAATTGTCACATACCAGTACCATGTTTGGCATGCTGTTGAAAACTGGTATAGAATTCTGGTTTTAAGGATTATTGGGAAACTTACATAGAAGAAGGATTAGGATATATTTTACTGGCTGTAAAGCAGACTCCATTATTAACACTAAAAGGAAAGTTGCAGAGTGACTTGGAGGCAATGCAAAAATACTATTCTGGGAAAGGGGGGGGGAAAAAAACCAACTAGATGCTCAAGCTTTTATTAGTTCAGGAGAAAATAGTGTAAAATAAGCAGTGGGTGAGTCTGAAACCACGCAAGTTCAGACACAGTGGCAGTGCTTCCAAAAATTGCTTTCTTAATTATGGGGCCAAGTATGAAGTCAGAAGATGTCTCCTACCCTGAAGCCTGCAGACTCACTAGAGGGTATGCTGTGGCCAAAGCTGGGTCGAGTGCAGAACCACACAATGCACATCTGGCTATGTTCTGTGCAGAACCAAGAGCTCCAGCATAGGTATTAAGCAGTGAAGATTTTTTTTTGTGAACATCTTTACAGGGAAGGCAACTGAAATATTTTCTGGGTGTTTATAGTAGCACAGCTTTTACGTCCACAGAAATCTTTGAGTATCAAGATTGCAAGTAGGCTTTGTGGTGCTGCATTCTCTGATTTCATGCAAATTGTCTCAGTATTGTGTTTGGGGTGCCACAGTGATATTTGAAAACTTTCTGGATAAAATTTTGTAGCATCAGAATAGTGGTTTATTTTTATAAATTATTTTGGAGGGTCCAGATCTTGGAAACACAAATAGCAGACAGTGCAATTCGATTATTTTTTCTTTCTTTTTTTTTCTTTTTTTGTCATCACTTATTTGTTGTTATTAACATCTTAAACTAATTCCACTGCTCTGAAGCAGCACATCATGCTACAAAAACAGCTGGATCCACATCCAGTGTGGAACTAGGCTCTCTGTGCTCTAAGAACCCAGGGAGCTGGTAAATCTCTTGCTGTAGGATGTGGGCCTTAACACTCCACATCATCCCTGCCAGGTAATTTGTGCACTGGCATGTAGCAGCAGTTAAATGAAAAAGCCTTTAAGCAATCCTCTGGAGTTGAAGGTGAAGCGCCTGTTGCACAGGAGGCAAAGCTGAGAAATGAAAAATAAAAATGTCACTGCAGAACAAGTAGATGAAATCCATAATTATTTCTATTTTAAGAAGTGTTACAGGAAAATCCTACTGGGGGAATAAGCAGGATGACATTTCATAAGAAGCTGGGCATATGTTCCTTATTTTGTGAATAAAAAGCTAACTTTATTTGATATTAAATATGCATTTTTTAAAAGCTTGTACATTGATACACTAAAAGTTATTTGCATGATTCTGAAAACCCCCTATTGCTGCCATGCATAGATTATTTTGTCTCTTCTGATGTGTTGGCATGTTTGGGGACAAGCATGGAAACCACACTTGGGACGACTCATCAGGACAGAAGAGCAGAGTAGAAAAAGGGAGAAACAGCCTCAGTCACCAGTGGAAAAAGTCAAGACTTGTAATGTATGGAAAAAACAAGACCTTTCTAATGAACTATGCAGTAGAAATTGGGAATTTTAAGTCAAATGGCATGAAACTAAAGAGTGGTGCCATTTACCATGCAAAAATAAAATATGCCATGAATTCTAGGTGTTGGAATTTGATTTGTTTATTTACCAAAATGAAACTATAAAAGAAAACCAGCTGGTTCAATGGTAGGTCATTTGTCTGAGATATGAGAGAAACCTATTTTTGAGCCTATCTTACAGGGTGATGCTTTTTCTCAGAAATGAGTCCATTAGCTTTATAGTTTGAATTAATTAGTGTTTCCACACAAACAAATACTTTCTCAAACATTTTTTGATCAGTCATGACTATGCTAAGAAAGGTAAGCAGTCTGTGTTGTATGAAGGGAATTTCCATGCAAATACGCATTTCTGAGTTATGTTCATATCACCATCCTCGGCAGCTAAAATAGTCAATAAAAGATGAGGCAACTCTGCTTAGGGCCTCTCTGGGTGCTCAGGGCCAGGGTGGCACAAAGCTACATCTGCTTCTCTTTGGTCCTTCCCTTTTCCTAATCTGGTGTTCTGCACTTACAAATGTTCTTTCTCTTCCTGTGGTGAGAGACCTTATAGCCCCAGCCCATATAAACCTGAAAAATTATGCATCCTTTCTTAAAAGCAAAGGTATCACCTCAGGTATTAGGAAATACAGAAGGCATTTACTGTGATTTTCAGAGCACCCATTAGTGAGCTGGGAGAAAAAAAGAGAAATTTCAAAATTACGCCCGTAATGAACTAGCAAATAACAATTTTCTCTAGCCTAAATAATTGTAGATGTACATAAAACAGAGAGTTTGCAGGACCTTTTCACTTGCTTGCACAAAATAAATGGGCTAACAGATTGGATTTGTACAGTAAAATTTTGCTGATACCTGGAACTTCCCCAACTGACTATCACATTATTCTAAGAGTAACAAGTGGAAAGTCATGTGTGAGGTTGCCAAATGTGTATCAGAAACCAAACTGTGCATTAACATCTACTGATTTCTCCTTATCTACCATGTTAGTAATGTCTTCAAACATGAGATCCCTTGCCTGATTTTATGCTTCCCATCTTTAACCAAGCTGTGTCTTCCCAGCTGCTGCCCATCTTTAAGATAGTTTCTAGAGATGAACTCTGTAAAATACAAACTCTAAGGTAACAAATGAGGCTGGTTCTGAATTTACATTTGTGGCTACTTTGCTCAAGACAACCATTATGAATGCCAAGACTGGAAAATATAAGAATTTTACGACTAAAATACCAAACTGATGGGTTTCCCACTGAAACATTTGGTGTTATATGTTATCTGCTACTTTCAAACCCTTTTGAAATTGAATCCTCTGATTAAAAGATTTGTTTAAAAGTGCATGAATTTCCATCTTCATTTTCTTTAAGGCATATGGAGATGAGAAATATGGATGATGCTTTCCCAAAAATGATTGGGCCAAACAAGTTTTCAGATGGATTATTCACATGTGGTCATGAAAAACTAGTTATCTACTAAACTTTATACCTGTTCAGTGTTTAAAAGAATTAAATTTAATAACAATTTTTGCTACTAGTATAAAAGTAACCAAATGTGTAACCTAGTTGTTTCCAGTGAAAGTAGAGCATCCAGAAGAACATAAATCATAATGTTATTTTTAGCATACACATCACTTCCACATTTGTAGTTAGCCAGATGAAATTTAGAACTATTCAGTTAGAATTTTGTATTATTTGAATATAAAAGGCTATATCGTTAAAAGTAAAACAAAGATTCCAAATGTTTTCATCATTGTTGGTGCCTGCAGGTACTGTAGGAAGGTTTTCTTATTTACAAATGAAGTCATGTTAGGGATAATAAAAATCATTCATGAAAAAATGCTCTCTTGAAACACTCAAAGCAATTTGTAGGATTAGTTCTTACAAAAGAGTGCAGGATACTGCACACTTTCAGTCCCTGTATTCATTATGGCTGAAACTGAATTAGCTAGGATTATATTTAAACAATATTAACTGTAGCAGACAACTTAGATTAATGAAGAGCATAAAATGGGTTTATAAAATAACATGGAGTGTGGTGCAGTTCAGTGCAATGGTTTTTCTGTTGCACTTTGCTAACCAGACCATTTTTCTGAGATATGAGAAGTAGCAGCAAGAGTGCAGGATTAAGAAAACCATATTTCCAAGGGTTTCAAAGACTAGATTAGGGGCACGTTCCCAGCTAAAATTCTATAAATCCCATTTGTCTCATGTCTATGTAGAAGAGCAACCACCAGTTGTGTTTTAGTTACACCATCATATTTTTTTGTGGTTTTTTAAGGACGCCTGAATACACCTACACTTTAAAGCTGACATTTTTCAGGCAAAAGGAATGATTACTGGGTTGATTAATAAGGCCTTTGTACATCACGGGGTAAAAAGTATTTTAAAATAAGGTCCACCTCAGCAATACACTGTTTTCAGGTTGCTGGGTTTTTTTGGTGGTTTTTTTCCGGTATTTTGAGCCTTGTGTGTGAACTTAAACACTGAGCCAGTGCTGCCACCTCGAGGATTTTCTTGAAGAATGTCCATCAGAAGAAGTGAAAATTAATTGCACATACTAGTGGCACAATTTGTGTTCTCATTTGTATATGCATAAGACATAGTAAGTAACAATAGCATATCGAAAATATTTATTTCATAGAAAATTCCCCAGAAAAGATAATAATGCTGTGACAAACATCTATAAACTTAAGCTTAGACAATTTAATGATGAGTTTTTTATATACAGATTTTAAAATAACTTTACTTCTCATTATACATCAATCAAGATGGGAATGCTTTTCTGTGCAATGCTATGGTACCATTGGCACATAGAAGCAACAGATCTGTATGTGAAATACAAACGGACTTATGAGTTCAAAGGAAACCTGACATGGTTAGAAGAATAAACTCATTTACATGACCTGGGATTTAAGTAAATTCACTCTAATTATGAAATTTCTGTGGTTTAGGATATTCAGTCTAAGATATTTTTTGTTTGTGCCCAGCTGAGACAGGAACTATATCCTGCAAGGGGATCCCCCAGACTATAGTCCTGAATCAGAAAACAACATAAGTCACTAATGCAGATCCACACTTGTGTGAGATTTATCAAGGTAGGGGTTTAGGGTGTTTCTTTCCCAGAACTTTGTCACTATAATGCTGATTTTCACCACAACCAATTTTTTTGCTTTGTCCAGCAGTAAAAATTCATCAGTTGATGTTAAGTGCCTATGGAAAGAGAAAGTTTGGAATGGAATCCATAACACAAAGTACTGATGAAAAAAAGAAATACACGTCATTATAAAAATAAAAAAAAAAAGCAAGGCATCAGGGCATCAGGAATACTGTCTACTGTCCTTGAGAGCTGAGTCTACTTTGAGACACCTAAATTCACAGCCTGGAACTTCTTGTGTTTGGCATCTGCATCTGCCATTTAGAGAACAGAACATAGATCTGGTCTTTTGGATAAAGAAGGAGATAGTGCTGACACTACCCTCTTCATATTGTTGCCCAGTGTCAAGACAGTCATTCAGAAACAGAAAGACGTTTAGTCCCTCCTTATCTTGATTTGGAACATTGCACTGTTTCCTACTTGCCACCCATTTTGCACCTTACTACTGGGACTTTTCCCTGAGTGAATGATAGAGAATGGTCCCTCTTGCACCTCTTTTTTTCTGGCATTATGAAATGAGGAAGCTTACCTGTAAGTTTCAACAGCAAAAATGAAGAGTGGCCCTTCCCTCCCTATGTTTAATTGCATTACTGAAAGACAAAAATTTGAACTTGAATAGAAAAATGAGATGTTTTACTTCAGAGGGAATGCTCTTTTGTTAGAGCACTTATTGCAGTGATGAGTGAAATTGAATAGTTACCATGTTTTGCAATAATTTCAATGCTTAGGCCTGGTATGATTTAAGAGCAATGATAAAGCCAGATTGAGAAAAAGGTGAAGAGGGAAGAAGGTGAAGGGAAGCTTTATGCCTGGAGATAGCTGTGTCAGCTGCCAGTAGACAGGGAGCTGCTCTGGCCTCAAGGGCAGAAGATTGGAACACTTGCAGAAGAACATTTCAAGAGATGTGAAAATTTCAGTGATGGAGAGTTAGCATCTACAGTCTCCATGAAGCTGAAGAGATTTGATGGAGCTGGAGCATCAGTCTTCAGTGTTCAAATTCTCACCAAGTCCCACTTTGGTGTCTAAACCCCTTAATAAGATCAACTATGTATACTGATTTCATATTTCTTGTTCTCAAGGATGGTGAAGTTCATCACCCTAGACAGACATTGCATTAATAGAGACCATAATTAGCTTAAATTTATTTTTAACTTGGCTCAAAAAGGAGTTCATCATTAACCTACAGCAACAGATCTGCAGGATGTTTATCAGAAATGGAACATTGCTGATCAGGGAGTGAGCAGATAAATGCTCCTCTTCCAGATTATGAGTACTGTGAGGTATTCTGAATGATTTACTGATAGTTAAAGGTGCTAAATACCTGGTCATACTGCATGTAGAGAGCTTTGGGTCCAAAAAAGAGAATAGAGCTCTAAAGAAACCTGGCACCAAACCCCTACCTTTGTCTGAGGAGCTCAGTGACACACAAAAAGATTTTGTGGAGGGAAATGATAATACTTCTTAAACTCCAGTTGAACTTCATTTCTCCATGCATCCCAAGGCATAAATATGTTCCAAGCAAATTTTAAAAGCTTTCAATTGCAATCAGCATATGAAGTTACATCTGCTTTGCATCCATCCATTTTACATCACAGCAGAATTTGGCACTACTACTCTACCAAGTTCTTAAGAGAAAACATTTCATTACTGGCATGCTTTTATTTATTTGTTTTTGCTTGAGATAACACAATGATGAAACAACTGGATTTTATTCACTTACTTAAATGCATTTCTTGGGCCACTCATTAAACAATAACATTAAAATAGCAGGGAGAACCATCTGGCTTTTTGAAGTTTTTTTCCAATATGTTACCAAACCACACGGAGTATTTTACCAGGAAATAATGTCTTCCTGGACAGTCTGGATCCTTTTCCACATGTATGGAGGGAAATTGTTTATATTTGTATCCATTTCTCACTTCAAAATAACTGGCAATAATGTGGTGAGGAATGCAGAATTATATTGCAGCATTTTGTATCGATGTATCTATGGGGAAAAAAACTAGTCTGGTTTTGTGTGCACAGATATATATTCCATATATATATTTTTATGCTGACTCTGCTTTAAGCTGATTGCTTGCCTGTATATTATGTGGTCACTTGACCAGAGCTGAAGGATGGGAAAAACTCCTGGATTGAATGAGGAACTAAAAATCTCTCATGAAGTCACCCAAATCTTGCAGAATCAAAGATCTCTCCATCTGAAACCTCTCAAAGGTGGAAAAATTCAATTTTAGTTGCTCTACATAAACAACAACAAGATATTTTCTTATTTTCATTCTTAAATGTAAAGAAAAAAAATTTAATTCAGTGCTTTGAGCATTCAGGTAATCATACATATATATACACACATATTTATTTATTTATTTATTTATTTATTTATTTATTTTTATTTATATATTAATGTAATATTTTAAGTGGTTTGAAGGGGCTATGACCTAACAGAAAGTAGAGTCCTCTAATGAAAACTGACTGAATTTAAGAATGACAGTTCTCATAACAACTTCTTCTGCCAGAAGATATGAGGGGAGGAAGGGAAGGATCCAATAAAATCTGACGTATTGATCCAAAAAGGACTTAGTAGGAACATATCCCAAATTTATAACAAAATGAGAGATGTTAATAAAATCTCCTGGTTCAAAACCCAAGCTCATCATTGAACCACTTTGATCTAGGTAAAATAGGAATACATGAATGTACTCACCACCAACATCCTCACCACACTTTCACTTTTCTGACAACTCATTCACCTCAGTGATTCCATGGGAGAATGCTTTGGAAACATGGAAGGTACTACAGATTCATTTAATAAATTGGAAAATGGTATTAGAAGTTCATTTATCAACATTTTACTATCAGACTTGAAGGATGTTTTAGAGGTATATTGGCCAATGTTGTGGATGATAAAAACAAGCTTATTACAGTTTTATACAGGGTGAGTTAAACAAAAAAGGTAGGATTTAAACTCAAATATAGCAAACTGAGGAAATTATTTGGAAAAAAACAAATTCAGTTTGAATGCAAACTTTTCCACATATGCAGGAATAATTAGCTCCATAAACTAACTGAAGAATGACTGGCTGTGCAACAGCTCTGCTGAAAAGCACCTTGTGGTTACTGCAGGTAACCAGCCAGACCCAAGTCACCAAATTTGTGATGCTGAGAAAAAGATAAGTGTCATATTTGTGTGTACAGAGTGTCATTTGCAAGAAGCTGCACAATTTCTGGTACTGCTGCTTTGTTCTCCCTCTACCTCCATCTGTACCTAAAGTCTCATCCACCCAAAGGGTCTTCTCTGTGTGTGCAGAACAGTTGATGAAAATGTCGAGGGACAGGAAAAGTCAGAGATATGAAAACTACAGCCTGTGAGAAACTGCTCCTGGTGAAGTGAGAGTAGTTTAATTTAGAAAACAAAGACTCAGAGAAAATTACTGAAAGTCTTGAGATACTTAAGCTAGATATGTAGAAACATAAAATCTAGCTTACCAAGAGCAGAGAGATCAACTGTTCCCTGTGCCTGAATCAACCACATGACCCTGAAGAAAGGCCTTGAGGGAGTTGAGGCATTTATTCCACTGGAGTTTCAAAGAACAATTTGAAAAAAATGTTTCTCAGGATGTATAAATGTCTCTGCATTTGATACATGGTATCTTTCCCTAATCTATTTTCCTATTACATTATTTAAAAATGCAGCAACAATCTCAATTTTCTTAACTAGGAGAGTCCAAACTGTAATTGGGTACAGTGGTTACTACTATAGCAACCAAAAATTTCTCCAAGTGTTCATGGAGAACTGCCACTAATGCCACAGGAACAATTGCCAGCAGGTGACCAGAGCACAGCAGGCTCTTTTAGGCCATCTGATGCCATGTTTTCACCTCCTTTTTGCTTTCTTGATGAAGTAGACAGCAATCTTTTGTATCTGTCCCCAAGTTACTGTCTAAAGAGACAGTGACAAATGGTGAATTCCCCATTAGCTACTAGTGGCATTTCAATATCCAGGAATTCACACTGGGATATTTATGAATGAGCTTTCAAGTCAGAGAACACACAGCATCTTGAGGTTGCCTAAATTCCAATCATCACTTGAGACCACTGCAAAATTGCCTCTTTTTTTTTTCCTACCAGAAGAAAGCAGAGATCAGTTTGAAGATGTGATCTGTATTTTTGCCTGCCTCATATGTTTGGGTAATGTCATTTTACCCAGGGGGAAATACTTTTCTTTTAGTAAGTGCTTGTAGCATGTCATCTTCCTCTTTATTTTGCCCTGTAAAGTTGTGGGTATTTCAGCAATATAGTATCTCGAGTCCTTGAGAAAAAAGTGATCTAATATCTGGGGGGGAAAGTAATTGGTTAAACATTGAAAGAGGAGGCAAATCTTGGAAAGTTCAAAATTATTACAAAACACAATAGTGGAGTTGTATGTTCTTTTCACAGAACATTTTAACTAATAAATACTTTTAATTTAAAAGTTATATGTACATATTTGTATTTGTTTTCCACGCATACCTGCAGGCCTGTTTATGTATGAACGCTGCTGAAATATTTCCACATGATTCAGACGTGCATTTTACTTTTACATTAATATATATGCATATATGCATCTCATTTCAGTTCAATGCTGGCTTTCTAATTTGAGATAAACACAATTCCATTTAGTCTTCTTTTACATCTATAAATAGTACAGATATAATTGGGTTTCACTCTCATAAATTTTTTGTAAGCAAAGACTAAGGTAAACATGGATTTTTTTCCCCCCTATATTTTGAGTTAATGATTTTTTAAAAAGAACATCTTTGTCCTAAATCAAAACCACACAGCCTGTCAATGGCTTTTGGTGATTTAGAAAACAACTGTGGATCATATGGCACTCAAAGGAAGAATGAGTTCACTGAAACTACTGCCAAACAGAATTTTGGAAGCAGAAATAGAACTGGGTAGGAAGTGGTTTTCCTGTCCTGCGAAAGTTTTCGAGATCTCGTTTCTCCCATTATACCTCAGAATGAACCCAAGACCTATTGAAGATGAGAGAGGGAGAAAGATAAAGCCCACCAGGCTGAAGAGGCAAGCCCACAGCATCCTTATTCAAGTGGCTGGTTGGTAGGGCACTTCCTTGGGACAAGAAGCACCAAGGTTTGGCTCCTGTTCTGATCCCTGTGTCCTGAGCTTGTGTCCTGAACCTCCCCATGGGTGACTGAGGATGTTCAGGTCGTGTCAACTGCACATTGGATTGACAGCACAATCAGTTACTAGAGTGTCAATTATTTTGTTGCAGATATCTTTTTTTGCCCACCAAATTTTAGTGGTAAACTGCTCTTTTCAACAGAGAGGCTTTCAATTCTGGGAAATCACTGCCCTTTTTCAGTTCTTACAGACATAATTTTACTGCCATTGTCCACACCAGAGGATGCAAAATTTTCTGTCAGTGTTCTAGTGGCTGCACATAGATAAGGATAAGATCTTGGCCCCCAAATCCTCAAAGGCATCTATGCACCTAACTCCCACTGAGAGACAAAGACCAGACCAAAAAAAAAAGTGCGATTTGGGTACTGCCACTGCAAGCTGGCAGACATATGGGACCTGCAATAGAATCCAGATGGACTATTTCTCCCTCTGTGTCTGAAGCATAGGTGTACACTGGTCTGACTGGGGGGCCTTGTGCTATCAGAGATCAGTCATAAGCTGGGAATGATGGAGAACCATCCTGTCCTGAACAATCATTTCAGAGCTTCTTGCAGCTTCAGAAGGGTTGTCTATGCTGTACAACATTACTGGATGACAAGAGCTGGCCCAAGTCTGTCCATGCTGCCATATCTGCACTCCTATTAATATTTCAAAAGAGTGACACCAATGTATTTCTTTCTACTAAAGGCTAATCCTGGCCTTGTACTGCAACCTAAGCATCCACAGCACAGAGAGGAGCACACACAACTCCTCAGCTAACTCTGCGGGCTTGAAAATAGAATAAGCACAACAACGAAACCCTCTGGCAACAGAGCTGCTATAGCTGCACATGGAACCTTCTAGTTATGGCACCTCAATATTCAAATCCAAATGTTACTCTGGAGCTGTATTAATAGAGATTAGCAGCATTTCCTCTGTCCTCCCCGCATCTCAGCCTGCAACTTCAGCCATTCCAGTGCCGATCTGAGGGAAGGCAGCCCATCCATTAACAGCAAGCCTGACTGCAGCTGATAAGCTCAATCCCTGCTGCTTCTTTTCCGGTGACATCACTGTTTCATGTCTCTGGATTTCTGCTAACAAGTCGTGCTCAATCCATGGCTGCAGCAGAGGGTGCGGGCCTGGGGCAGTAGTTCAGAGCAATGCTGGTGCTGCAGGTAAAAGGGGTGACTTCCGGAGAAGCAAAGAGAAAAATGTGTTCGCCCTCCTTTTTCGTTTGATATCATTTCATTCCCAAATCCCTTGATGCCGAAAGATGACTGGATATTTTAAACAGCGTCGTTCTCACAAAGCAAAAAGAGAACAAGTGGTCTGCTGCACAGCTGTGTTCAAACCCACCCACTGCACACAGAGTCTAGTTCAGCCTTACTTTCTTATGGGGGTAATAAGTGTGCACATAGAATGAAATTAAGAACCCTTCCAAGTTCCGGGCCAGGTGCTGGGCAGATGTACAGTGAAGGGGTGAAAGGATTGTAGGGAAGCACTGAGACCAAATCTTTTCTCATAGACCACCATGAAGCTGCAGAGCCCCTGCAGAGACGTCTCACTGAGACCTGTGCCTTACCTGGGAGCCCACAGCAGAAAATGGGAGATGGGAGACTTCTGCTCAGCAGAGGACTCAGCCTTTCCACACTCATCCCCATTCAGTACTCATTCCATTGCTCCTTTGTTCTCCTGCACAGAGCTACCCACTACAAGTGTATCTCTTCCTCTGTGTCAGGCTCTGACACTTCTTTGCAGAATGACTCAGAAGCAACAAGGGGATAGATTTGTCTTCTGGTAGCTGTTACTGACTTTTATTAGTACTTCTTTTTCAGACAATGGTAAGAAAAGGGCTATCTGAAATCTGCATTTGGTTGTTGGCAGTCAATACATAAACTTTCACAAGTGAGATTTAATATGAGCCACGTAAAAAATATTGAAGAATTAAGACTACACCTACTTTTACATGTTCATTATATAGTGCAGATCATCACTTTCTGTTGACTAGGTACATTAAAATTTGCAGCGACTGATTGAACTTCTAGAGAGAACAGAAGTTAAGCTGCTGTGATGAAGTGTCCATGTAGTTCATGTGGCTTCATGAAATGCATTGATATTAATGCAATTTACTATTTTAGGTGAATTTTTTTAATGCCGTTTAAAATAAAAATATGGAAATATGGAAATGGTCAGAAAATATTTATTGTCAAGTCCTAATCTTTAAATTTTAACTTTGATGTTTTTTAAAATTTGTTTTAATTTTTTTTTTGTAGTTTAAAAGAACAACAATGACATCCAGTGGCTGTAAATTTTTATTTCCATGTTTGACACCACATCCAGTGTAGAAAATAGATTTGTGTCTCATAAAATTGTAAAATAAGATATGAACTTTAATACCTGCTGAGTAGAGGTGCAAAGCCTTAACATGTCACCTTGAGACATTTTACAGTAGATATTGTTCTGGAATGTTCATAAAACAATTTTTTGGTAGCATTGAACTAAGTACAATGAATTTGCTCTAGAACTCTGAATCCAATTAAAGTTGGAATAAAATTAGCACATGCTTTTTAAAACTACTTTACATCTATAAGGTCTTGTTAGTATCAGCCCTTTCTTTCCTGCCTCCTATGCCTGTTTTGTGTATTTAGAAACCAGAAGTACCTGGTAGCTTCTCTATAATGATTTGTACCATACCAGCCCTAAAGATAGATATGTTAAGGATGAGGAATATCACTTATCATTATCTCTCTCTTCCCTAAGAAAAATAAAATTCTTATTTCCATTAATATTGGGGGGGAAAAAGTGAATTGAGGAAGTCAACATTCCTTTCCAAGGTTCTGTGAACCAGGCTGCAAATGAGAGAAAGCCTCCCAGCCTGAAGGTGCATTCACTAATGCAATTTAATTTTCACTGCTAGTAAAGATTCAAAAATAGTTAATTAAAATTATATAGGAGTTTATTTAGACAAATCAGTTTTTAGCAGATCAATAACCAGAACTCTCTAGGAATAGTACCATCCTCTTTTTTTCTTCTGTGGGCAGTTTTTCTTCTCATTTCTCTTTGTACCTGCACTGTCCAGCTGGCAGAACCTACCACAATAGGCTTCCACACCTACAGCTCGGGAGTCTCTGGGGTGACCCAGTGCTACTCATTACCACAGAGCTGCAGAAGCCCTGGGCAATGCCAGCTACTGATGGCATTCTCCATCCCCACTCTGGCTCACACAGCACACAGCACCTCAAATCCCTCTCCTGGTCTCAGACAGCTTCAGGGCTCTCAAGCTCCCGTTCTGCAGTAGGTAAATCATTTTGCTTCAGGAGCTGGAAACAATCTAGGAACTTCCCCAGGGAGCCAGGCAAACCTGGACTTGCAACAGGGAATGCATGGATTTCAGTTAAACATCAACATTTAAGGCAAAGATGGATTTATGTGGAGGGAAAGGGATTCAGCAATCTCCTCTGTGGCCAGTTGGATTTAATGAGACAGCTCTTGCTGTGGAGATTTCATTCCCAATCTAGCAGCCCAGCAGGGATGAGTTAATAGGTGGGCTTCTATTTTTTGTTACATAGTCATTCTCCTTTCCTTCAGTTTAGCTTCAAGTTGTGCATGTCAGTACATTTGAGAACAGTAAAATCAGTATGAAAAAAATTACCTGTTCTTTAAAAAAAATAATACGAGTTAGGAAAGAGTGGAGGTGCTTCTCTTCTCCCAAGACTACGTCTGTACTTTGTGTTCTGTGAGATTTTCTGTTTAAACAGTATATTTTTTTTTCACTTATCCATCTGTATTTGACAGAGTTACAAACAGAATGGTTTTACACTTTGAGAACTGTACCTGGACTGGCATATCATCTGCACTAGAAATTAGTTAAACTAATCTCAATCATTTCTTCTGCTGTTGGTACCTGACAGCTTCTTTCACCCAGCATTACTTGGAATTATTTACTAGCTTTTATCAACAAATTTCATTCCATAACCTTCTAAACACCTTGAAAATATCCACAGTCAAAAACTGAAATAATAGCATTTAATTTAAGAGATACAGAATGTATAACTCTTTCCCATAAATGGATTGGCATGATAGTTTCTCAGGCAAGGAAATGCATTTGCAGTCTTCTCTCTCTCAGACTGGAGAGAACTGATGCTTCTCCTGGTGTAAAATACATTTGAAAATCTAAGAGAAATTTAGCCCTTGATTCCTTCCTAACACGGTGTTCATGTCTTATGGTAAAGTCTCCTCCCAGCTGTATTCAGGCTGCAAGTCTCCATGGGAAACAGGCACAGACCTGACAAGAATTGTATATGGCTTGATGGGATTGAAAGTATCATTACTGAGGAAAACTACAGAGTGAAGGGAGTAAAAGGCTTGTTGATTTGCAATGTGATCTCCTCTCTCTAGTGACCTGCCTTTGCTACACACATTGATCAGTTACGAAAACCAAAGGCAAAATTAGAATAGAAGTGTTCTAATTATCAAAGCATGTGTACCAAAGCCTTCATTTTTACAGACATGATTATGCTTATGTATGTATAGTATAAAACATATACAAATACATTTATACTAAATTTCAGAGGTATTAAGGGCATAACTGTAAAATTATGGAAAGTCTCTTACACTGCATAGATCTTGCAGGGAAAGAAAATTCTTCCTTAGTTACACACTTCACAATTCCATCATTGTTCTGCATTATCCTTTATTTGAGACCAAAATGAAGCCAAAAAGAGAAACCACTGTGGATATCAACTGTCATCATTTTATTGCCTTGAGTGAAATCACTTTACAGCTCTCATTTTTAGAGCCTCTGCCATGTCCACCACTCACACTGGAGCTCACCTCTTCTCTCCTCCATCTCTTCTGCTCCCTGACTTGTCGCTGCTCACTGGAACAGGAGGGGCTACACCATAACCAACACAGCCAGTGTTTGTTATGGAGGGGACACTGAAGTCAAAATTTGGGGTTTTGATAAAGTATGAAGCACTCTAGCAACCCATTTCACTGGGGAATTAGCTAAGTGGTTCCCCTCATCAGTGGGAGCCATGGGCTAGTTTCCAGGTGCACCAAAAGAAGAATAACTGTTCTGTGAAAACAGATTAGTTGACTTCACTTGCTAAAATATGTGCTCTCTCTCCCCTTAGGAAGATACAAAAAAATCTGTGAATACTCTCAGACACACAGCAGCAACATTTCACTTTTTATTATTGTCATTAATATTACTTTTGTCCTTGCAGTCCAGGCAAGGCTGAGGAAGAGGAATTTGCAACCACAGAATAAGAGTCACATTCCCATTCTAACAAGTTTGCAATTTAGAGGCAGCAGATGGACCCAGACAGATGGCAGGGCAGAGGCACTGTGAGACACGACTGAGCTCAGAGCATCCTCCTGCCTAATGCTGCTGACCTTGTGTAAGCCTAATGGCCACTTTTGGGATGGCATTTGAAAAACAGGGAAATCAACATCTGGAACTCACATTCCCTTGTAATAAAAGTAAGAGATAATTTAGGAGCAGAAATACATATATAAAAATGTGCATGTATTAATCACTTTTCTCAGATTATAGTGTCCTATACATCACTAGACAAAATTTCATAGAATCATGGAATAATTTGGGCTGGGAGGAACCATTACAGGCTATCTAGTCCAACCCCTCTGCCACGGGAAGAGACACCTTCCACCAGACCAGGTTTCTTAGGGCCCTGCCCAACGTGGCCTTGAATGTATTCAGGATGCAGCATCCACTGCCTCTCTGGGCAATCCATTCTTGTGTTTCATCCTCCTCATGGTAAAAAACTCTTACTTAAAACTAGTCTGAGTCTACCTCTGTTAATTAAAACCATTACTCCTTGTCCTACTGCTACAGGCCCTACTAAAAAGTTTACTCCTATCTTGTAGGCCCCTTTTAGCTGCTGGGAGGATGCTACAAGGTCTTCTCCAAGCATTTCCTTCTCCAGGCTGAGCAGCCTCAGCTCTCTCAGCCGTACCAGGAGAGGTGTCCCAACCCTCTGACTGTCTTCACAGCTCTCTCCTGGGCTCATTCCAATGGGTCCACGTCTTTCCTGTGCTGGGGACCCCAGAGCTGGATGCAGCTCTCCAGGTGGGTTCTCAGGAGGTCAGAGTAGAGGGGCAGAGTCACTTCCTTTGATCTGCTGGCCACCCCTCCTTGATGAAGCCCAGGGTACAATTGGCATGTGTACAAGTGCACATTACTGACTCATACCCAGCTTGTCACCCACTAGCTCAGCCCAGTCCCTCTCAGCAGGGCTGCTTTCAATCTTCATCCTCCCATCTGATGGTGTTGATGCTGGGGGTTGTCTTGACCCAGGTGCAGGACCTTGCACTTGTAAAATTTAGGATTCCTAACATCAGTTCCCACATAACCATGCCTTTTGGCTCCCACTACCATTTCATTATTGATTGTCAAACCTAAGCAGGTTTCTTTTTGTGTCAAGATAATCATCGAGTTAGCTGGTTTTATGGCACAGAGAATAAATGAATACATAAGCTTTCATCAGTCTATATTCTTTGGACTGTTTTAATTTTTAAAAACTAGTTGTTTTCTTAAAAAGGGTACAGTTTAGTTGGCTTGTGATACCAACTGTTAAAAATAATAAAAAAGTAAATCTAAAACCTTTTAAAAGTCCTTTATTCAATCTTTGTACATTCAGATGCCCTTTAAGCAACTTTATTTTAGCAGGTTTGTTGATAAATAAAAAAATCTGTGAATTAAAATATTTATTTACAAATACAAATTAATCACTTCAAAACAAGCTCCTTAATCATAACTCTCTGCTGTGAAATCCACATAGGTTATTTTTTTGTTTCACTTGCCCTAAAACAAAGAGAAAATTAATACAGTTCAATGCAATTAGCTTGATTAGCCTCACCTTGTTCAAGCATATTACTAGAACAGAGATTTTAAGGTGAATGTGTTTACAGCCTTCTACTTTGTAAAACAGTCTTATATTTTAGCATATAAAAGCCTAGCTAAAAAAAATTAGTTCTCTTTTGATTTTTCTGTGTGCTGCTGTGGAATTTATCAAATCTTCCTTTTTAATGAGGAAGCCCAATTCTTCCCATACCAAAACTAAAATTTTGATTTCACTTGCAACAAAAGTAAATGTGTGTTTTTATTTCAAAACAGCTCACTGATCTTATTTCTTTTAATGTAAAACCTGACTGTGGATAGGGCCCAGTATTTAAAGCAGGCCTTGTTCCCCTTCTGAGGTTATCTGGATTAGCAGGGTAGCTGTGAAACCTGAGCATTTGCACTAGAACTTTACAATAGGACAGCTTCTTAAAATTTTAAGTATAAAGCAATCCCAAAACGCTCTCTTGTTTTCAGCCAAGAGAGCCTAATCCTTTGAGTGTGTTAACACTATGAAGAAAAATAACTTCACCCCAGCCAAGAGCAATAGAAGCTCATTTGTAATAAACTGGAGAATGCATCTGAATCTGGTCTCAAACAAAAAACTCACAGAGCAGAGAGAAATTCTGTATTTCAGGTGTGGTTTTTTGAATGGATCCAGTGATCTGCCCAGTTGGATTCAAAGAGAGGGGGAAAAGATGTCCCTGATCACTCAGGCGAGGACAAAGCCTTGGAAACCAGAAACACCAAGAAAAAGCCAAGAAAAGAAAAGTTCCCACTGAGGTCCCACAGCCATTGCTCTTCTTAGCAAGAAGGGCTCTGAAGCTGAGAACTTCAGTGAGTTAACTTGCACAGAGGGGAATTCTGGGTGACCTAGCAAAGTGGGAAAGACAAGACAGTATTTTCTGGAGCCTGGTCCAAAGCAGCTTCAGTGTATTTTAATCAAAGAGGAATATGACTTTCTTCTAATTTTTTTCCTTACTTTTTCTTTTCTTTTAAACTCTAGGGGACATTGTAATCCCCAGCTTCTCTACTTTCAGTCCTGCCCTTGCTGCAGACTGAGAACTGGTGTGATCTATTGTTAATGTTTGAATGGATTTCTGTTTGGGGTGGGATACCAAATGTAGGCCTGCTGAGCTACAGAAAATAAATAATGGACAGGAAAACTTATTTTCCAGGCTGAAGTAAAGAGGGATGGGGAGTAGGGGTTAGTGAGGGAGGGGCTGGAAAGGTAGTTGGTTAAGATTTATTTGGCAGACATGTACAACTATCCTGTTTGAGTTGTATTTGAATTAATTAACTTCATCTGTGTAAACTGGGTCAGTATCCTGTAATTTCCTAAGGGTATGGCAGTATCAGGAAACTAAATAGTCAGCAGAGCTGGTTGAATAGTTAAAATAACTGATTTACAAATAGTTCCAGGAGTAAAACCACTGAGTTTCATTTCTTATGATTTATTGGGCAATATAGGAAAATTTATCTTACCTGAAAAATGTCCTTTCTGTGAGAGGGGAAGTCCGCAGCTCCTTGGGTTTTCCTCTCATACTTTCCACTCTCTGGAGTCAGAGCCAGGCTGGTCAAATGAGGCCATACATCAGCAAATCTCACAAGTTTCCAGTGCAACTCCATAGAAAGTAGTCCTTTACAGCTTAATTCACAGCTAAGCTGATGAGGAAGAGAGAGAGAGAGAGAGAGAGAGAAAAGAACCACACAATTCCTGCTGCAGAAAAGCTTAAACTTCCCTGACAACTGCTTTTATGTCCCATAACATCTCTCATAAAGATATGAACATCTGGGAGAAGGAGAAAGCATTTATAAACATAGCATAGCTGGCAAGTTTGCTTGACTCAGGAGTGCCCTTCTTGTGCCAGGCGGGTAGATGAGGTTTCCAGTTTTCTTGCTAGAAGAAATTAAATGCATGCAACCTTCCTCCTAGGAAAGACTACAGATTTAAAACAATGCAGTAGCCATTAGGTGTCAGGGAATACAGGAAAATGGTCAAGGCAAAAGGCATGTCTTGCTGCCCTCTCTTTAAAAAATTAATTTAAAAAAGATTAATATCAGTTCAGAGACAGCATGTGAAATGTGCTGCTTCCTCCAGATAATGGCAAGATATGAGGAGGTTTGCCTGTATGGTTTTGAGACCTTAAGATTATAGTGAAAAAATTTTTACATGTTTCTGTGCATGCTGGAAAAGAGCTACCTAGCCTGAAGACTTCTATGGCTCGTGAGGAAAATTCACAAATATTTAAAAGAAAGGTATTACTGGCTTTTAGAGCTTTGGCAAAGTACTGATTTAGTCAACCAGTAACTGGAGTCTTACCAGCTGCATGTTATTTTAATTTTTAATTAATGAAGAGGATTACAGACTACCATGATGTGAGATTTCTGAATGAGATATTTCATTTAATTGCCTCTTAGTGTTTTTTTCTGACATCATGGTTTCTCAAGGATTTTTAGAAGATTTTTTCCAGTGTTTGTGGGGTTTGTGTGGTTCATATGTGCCTAAATAAAACATGGAAAAAACCAGTTCTGTTTACTAGCACTACTTGTCCTAGAGAAGACTGTAATGTTAAAACACTGTGTTTACTGAAAAGATTATAAGGCTAAAAGCCTTCAAAGAAGAAAATTTAGCAGAATTTCAGAAAGAAAAAAATATATAAATAATTGCATATTCAGTGAATTTAATTTCCAGCTAGGAACTCTTTTCATTAGCAGAGATTTGAGAAGCCTTGTATCTGCTTTTGAGAGCTGCTCTGAGGCTTTACAAAGTCTATAGTGATCTAGAAACTGAGCTCATTCATCACCTGTGGTAAATTAAAAAAATCTTTTTATTTTTAACTGCATCTCTATTGCTGGATAAATGAGAGAGATTGATAAAATCTTTGAGCATATCCTGTCTACTGATTATATTCTCAAGGCAGAAAAAAGTGTAGTGAATCCATGTGGAAAGCCTGCTTTAGTTCTTCCTCCTATATCTTCTCAATTTTTTCTATCTTTTGATGAGTAAGATTTTGTTGATACACAACCAAGCAGAAATTTTGAGTTCATCTTGCCTCCCAAAGGAATTACAATATGCAAGCAATATTTTCCTTCATCTTACGCCATCTTGCTTTCTTCACAGACTCCAAACACAAGGACAAAATGAAGAGCCTTGAAAATTAATTTTGAAGATGAATGACCAGAAGTTTCCCTATTTTGTTTTTTTTCAGCAAATCAAAGCTATATCAGCAACAAGCTACACGATCTTGCAGATGCAGACACAGATGTAGAGGCCTCTGAACTACTTCCAAAATTGGAAGCAGCACAGTCACCACATCAACATGATGCCCTAGCATAATTAACTAATGGCTATATGGCTGCCACAACCCACTCAAATATTGTCTATGCACTCTAGACACATTGTATTTTTGCCAAATTTTTTGGCTGCACCTATTTGTGCACTCCCACTGCAGTGCATGATACCAATAATGCTGCACAGATATGTGAAAAAAGGTATAAATCCTTGCTAAAAATTCAATCAGTGCAAAACAAGCCTTGGATAAGAATAGGTTGCTGGCTGATAACACTCTCCTAAGATATCTTTCTTCAGTCTAATTTAGAGCAGGCTCTCAGGAGCAGTAGTGATAAAAGAAGCAACATTAACGGTGGCATTTAATTAAGCATTCGCAGTTAATTTTTCAGATTTAAGCCTCATTTCCAACTATTTTTCCTATTGTTCTGTGATATTTAGTTGTTTGTGACAACTATGACAAAACACCTCAACATATGTTCAACAGTAACCTCTGTGTGTGTCTGCTGATTTCAGGGAGATTGCTGTCAGGTTCAGAGCTGGGCTCCTGTGCTGACCATGCTGACACATAACACTGTATTTTAAGCAACAGATGTGGTTCTGGTTTCCAGTGTTTCTAAATCCTGGATCTGGCAGCTGCAATGTTAGCTACTAATTACCCCACAAGACTGACCACCTTTGCAGGAGAATTTGCTGCAGAATTTATGACAACCAGTTTATCTCAAGACCATTCAAATAGAATTATGGCCACGAATATTAAATTTTAATAGTAGTTGTTTGAAACCAAAAAATAATTTTGTGTTCTGGGATCCCACTGTGTTTACTTAAGAGAATTTGAGTTCTATTTGATCTAACAGTTTGCATATTTCCAAAGTGCCTATAAAGGTCTTTTCTGTATTTCAGAGTAATGAAGATCAGTCCACTTCCTTCGTAGCAAAGGGGCTTTTGTTTGTCATCCTGCTCTGTGTTCCTTAGGCATTTCATGGTGAGGAGCAGAAACCCTGTACAGTCAATTTGTTCAATTGACTGAAGTACGCACAAAAGTAAAGAGCTATTTAAGACATTGGGTCTTTTGTTTCTAAGCATGATGCCTGCTTCTATTGAAGAGTTATTACTTCTAAATATTTAAATATTTTATATGTGTTATATAAATACATATTATAAATATGTACTATGAAAATGATTGCAAATTATTTTTCTTGGCATAGTAGGTAAAAGAAAATTTTGTTGCATCTGAGAGGCCTAGCATTTAAATCCCTTTACTGATAACAATTATGAATTTTCTTAACTTTATGCTAAAATTTACCAATTTTACTCTATTTCCTACCATAAGATCTTTCTCATGTCCTGCTAGAGAACTGCTGAGGATTCTGTCTTTCAGTTTTCTCTGGTCTTTCTGTGATTACTGAGAATCTCTACTTCATATTACCCAATTTTTTTTATTTCCCTCAAAGAAGACCTGAGAGTCAGCATATCTAAAGGAAGTAAGCTAATAAGTTACAACAATTAGTATAGAGGGGTTTTTTAACTCTCAGTGTATGAATGAAAAATTGGTTGAGTTAACATATTGAAGAAAGCAATGCCTATTCATTATCAAAGTGGAAGAATAATATTAATGCAATTTTGCAGTTTGCAAGGAACTCAAGATCTGTCCTGAGCCTGGCAGGCTTCATTGTATATTCTGGTCTGGAGGGTGGTGTCAAAATGCCTCATTTGGAGATGATGCACAAATTGTGCCAAATACATTAGAGGTCAGGATAAGAAGTTTTTTTTAAAAATCTTGACAAGCTGAAGGAATTATCTGAAAAAATAGGATATGTTTCAATAAAAGCAGAAAATACCATGGCTAGACAAAAAAACAAAAAAACAAAACCAAAAAAAAAAACAAACAAACAAAAAAAAAAAAACCCAAAAACCCCAAAAGCAGTAGGACAAATTTAGTGTGAGAAAAAAATACCAGTTACACAGAAGACGATCGAGATATTGTGAGGGACTGTGAGTTGAGAGTCTTGATTTTAAAAAAATTAAGAGGAGGTACTGGGACAAAAAGCAAAGATAATGCAGGAAATGTTAGGTGATGTTTCCACTCTGCTTAGCTGAAGTACTACCTCCACTTTGTGACAGTAATCCTCAAAAAGGATGTGAACCAAGAGGGCCAGTCTGCAATACAGCAATGATAATCACCGTGGGCTTGGTCACATAAATATTCAGGAAATACTAGAGCAGTCCTGGGGAAGAATACAAGGAAAAGAAAAGAATAACTTGAACCACGTCACACATGGATAGAGAAGGCAGAAACATTTGGCTTAAATTAAAATAAGAAAACTCAGGCTGTATATTGGAAACACTCTAATGGAAGGATGATAAGTGACCCCCTGGACAATTTGGAGTATGTGTCTTTGCTTTTGACTTTGAAAGTCTACAGGAGCAGGCTGAACATGAGCATCAGGAGTTATTCCCTACAGGGATTTTTCCAGCACTGTTTCTTTGGGTATTTTTCTGTGACATATTTGCTATAAAAAGAAGCTCTTTAATGAAGTTCCAATTAATAAGCAAGAGAAATTAAAGTTTATTGTATATTGGCAGATTTACAGATTGATGTAATATAAATTCGTGTTTTAATAAGATTATATTCCAATTAATGCTTGAAATGTACTCCAGGTCAACATTGCAAAGAGCAACAGAAAAAGATTTTGTATTTTACCATCTTTTTGGTTATATTGTTATTTAAAGACCTGATGGGAATTAAGAGTTAATGGTCTTTGTAAAACTCATTTTGTTTGCAGCTGTTTTGTTTCTGTTGTTTGAAACCCATGCTAAGCATTTCAAGAGAGTGAACACAATTAAGTTACGACTTTCTGTACCAATTACTTCTATTACTACTTTTATTTTAACTGAATTCCTTTTAGTTTGTGCCATTTTGAAGATACATGGTAGTGACTCAACCAAGTATAGGTATAGCCTGTTGACAGAATTTTATTATCTTTCTGCATGTGTTTTGGTACAAAATAAATATATATGGATTTTAAGTTATCTTTCCTTTAACTTAACCAAAAAAACTTTTAAAGACTATAAAGGACCTTGAAAGTATATCCTGATATCTGGTGGAAAGCAGTGGGATTTTGAAAAAAAGAACAGTGCTTGAATTTGACAACTGACCCTGTCCATGAAATTATATGTACCTACAACAGTTGTGGGTTCCAGCAATTCTCATGCTCACGAAATAAGCTCTGAGGCCAGTGTTAACAGAAAAATATGTTCACAGTAGTGGTAGCCAAAGAAATATTTGAGTATTTCTACAAAGGGAGAAACTCGGAGTTATCAAGAGTGTTTCAGGCAAACAAGACATCTCTCCATTTGCCCTGAAATTGCTTTTGACCACTGGTTATCTGTGTTTTACTTTAACCCTCCCTAGGTGCCATGTTTTTCATAATGTGTATTGTTAGTGAATCTACAGAGGAAACAGGAGAAGCGGAGATGCTGTAAAACTGATCTTCACAGCTGGACCTTACATGGAGATTGTAGAATTTGAGAACAGAGTCCTGTAGGTCATCTGCTTGCCTGAATTCTTGATTATCTGTCTTTATTCAGGTACCCAACCTACTTTTCCTTCTTTTGTTCCCCTTCTGCATTCACAAAATAAAAGTCAAGTGATTGGAAAAGATCAATACGTAGATTGAAACTTGTGACTGAGCCTTAGTTCACAAGGGAAGGATGCAAAAATGCTGGAAGGGAAATTAATCAATGAATCAGGTAAGCAAATAATTTTCAGTTCAAGGAACAGATGTGTGTTTGCCTTTTCCTGTTATGGTTTAAATGGGGAGAGTTTTTTTGATATCCAGGTTGCAATCATACACTGAAAATAGTTCTGATTCATTTCAATATCACCCACATAATTTAAAAATTCATTCACCCATGTGATTGTACCCACCCTCTGGCTGTAGACTTTGCCTTCACAAGATTAGATTACTCACAATGTCTGCATGATTTAAGTCCATCTGGAAAATGAAGCTAGTGCAAAATCTGGCTGCCTCAAACCTGGCTGCTCTTCTGAGAAAGTATTGTGCCTTTGTGAAGTTCAATGCACTTTTGCCATATGATCTCCATTGGCTACCAGTAGCCACTTGAGTGTTTTGACCTTTTAAGCTCTAAATAATTGTGTACTCAATAGTCTAGTCTGCTCTTGTGTTATTCCTGAATCAGCTGCAAGCAGCAAACATGCTGGATTCATTTTCTTCTACCAAAGAGAGAAATCTTGGCAAAGCATGGGCTGTGATACCTTGGTCAGACTGCAAACACAGTCCTCTAGTTAGTCCTAACTTGCTCAGTATCCTGAAATCTTTACTCTTTTGTCCTTCATCTTCAAAAGACTCTAGTACTAAGCAAAATAAAAGAGCATATATGATTAATGTTTAGAAAGGGCAATCTATCTAAATCCTTTCTTTGATTTCTTTCTAATTGGGGGCCATATTGCATTGCTGCACATTAAATAATGCATCATTTCCTATCAGAAAGATTTTTTTTAATTGCACCTCTCTTAATTTAAAAGCAGGCTTATTCTGTACATGTTGTCTAAAATCCACAGGGTTTGGAGCACTGCACTTTTTCTCCAAACCTTTATCCACCTCCCCTCTCCCTGCCTACATCAGTCATCAATTTAACAAAGGCAGTTTGAAGGAACAAGATGAGTCTGAAGTTGAAGCACCTCTTTGACAGCTGAGATTGGCATGAGAAGGGTTGAGATGAGGCACAAATGTCCTTCAGCTGCTTTGCATTAAGGTAATCAATACTCAGCAAGGGCACAGTGAAGCTTAGAGAAGTCAGTTGCTCTGGTGTGGCTGCCAACCTTCAGACTGATCACGCCCATCTTGCTTCTGAAGAACCACTGCCAGAAAGGCCAAGGTGAATAAGCATTGACTTCTCTGATCTGACCTTAAGCTGGAAATAGACAAGATCAAGATGCCACAACCAGTTTCCTGACAGCCTCCTTTTTTTTTTGTTGGTCATCTTTTTTTATTTTACTACCCTTCTATTCCCAGAGTAAGAAAGATGAAGAACAGGCTCTAGTTCAGGAGTGTAAATGGGTTTTTCAAAAAGACAAAATGTAGTTCAAACATAGGTAGGAAGGATAACACACTAAACAACCAACACTAACTAGAAAGCTGTTTGTTGCATAATGAGGGAGAATTGTACAGGAACATGACAAGACATCAAAAGCAAGACTAAAAAAGAGGTTACAGCTAAGCTGTAAGGAGCATTACATACTAGAGAGTGGCTGGTCTTGAAATCAAAAGGTGAAATGAGTTATTTGTCATATAAGCTCTAAAAGGGGTAACAACTCTAACCTCTCACTAGTCATGTTAAATATTAGAGCTGTATTTCCATTCTCATCCACAATTTTGATGTTGCCTTAGAAAGTGTTCATTTCCCTGGTTTAGGAAACAGAAAGGCTTTTAAATGAAATATTTACCAGAGACAGGCTCAGTTCTATGTTTGCTTTTAAAAATGTCATCATTCACATTTAGTTTGACTTTGTATTTGCCTAGCAACAGGAGACCATTATCCAGCAACAGGAGACCATTATCCTGTCACAGTACTGTGGGGTCTCCAAGGTATATGGCAGGGGGCTGCTCCTACAAACTACTGATTTAGTTGCTTCTGCTGCAGCTATCTCTGCAGAGAAATTAGCAGCTGTACTAATTCACACAAAACCCATGTACACTAGGGAAAGGACATAATGTCAAATAGCATGCAAGAGAATGGAATTTAACCTCTGTCACATTGAATCGCAAATATGGATAAAAATAGGAGAAGCAGTCACAATATCAGAGTAGGGAGCTGTGCAACTACAGGATATTAGCTTATGCCAGAGACCCCATTTTGGTACAACAAATGTCAAAATATTGACGTTTTCAACACTGAATGTAAAAGCTACTGGAGCTGAAGCATTTGCCAATAGCATTGCTAAGCCATTCTAAATTCACTTATGAATTGGAGGCTAATGAAGGAGAAAAATGCAGAAACTGAGTGCACATCTAGCAGGACACAGAACCATTTTTCCCCTCCTGCTGTGTTTACAGGCAAGCCAGCACTGGAATATGAAGTTAGGAAATATTGCAGTGGGCACACTCTGCCTCATCTCAGATTAATACACCTGAAAAAAGTCTCAGCAAATTCAATGGGTTTCTAACTTTCTACAATGGACATAATATCATAAGATTTGATGTGTTGCCAGGCAGAGATTAACATGGTGCCTTGTACAGAGCCTATGATGAAACATTTTCCAAAATTCTATGAACTTTCTATTAAATTTCTTAGTACTGCTGTTAAATAATTGGCATATTAGCATAACAACAGAGCTTAAAGTCCTGAAATAACTGTGCTTGTAATTTTAGATAAACAAAGCTGTGGTTGAGAGGGAAAATGGAGACATGGGGGAGTAAAGGGTCTTACCAAGGTCCTCTAAACTTTGTAATTCTTTTCTTGTCTAGCAAATATCTTTTTGCACTCTGTGTTTCCCTCACAGACTGGAGAAGGGTTCCCAGATGACCTTGTGCCACAGCTGTTCTCTGTGCCATGCTGTCAAGCTGGGAAGTGACATACTTATTTAGGTAAGGACCATTCTCACTCTTTGTGTGTTCATCCATAAAATAACATCTAATTTGAAGAGAATTAGGATAAGAACAAGAAACACTGGACATATACACCAAATAGGGAACACCTATCTTCTTTACAGTTCTAAAATATGTGGTGCACAAGGAGGGGACAGGACAGGAAAAATGAAAACAACCTAAAAGACAGAATCGTTGAAGAATCACTGTCTTCAGCAGCCAAATACTGTCTTTGTGATGGTATAGACAAATTGTTGGTGAATTTATGTGACATGTTAAATGGAAAAGAGTAGAGGGCCTGGAAAAAATGGGTAAGGGAAGAAAAGAAATACCATGACGAAAAATTGTTCAGAAAAATTGCTTTGATCAGCAGTGTGAAGGTATCATTAAATACATATTATGCCTTTCATCTTAAATTATTTGTGGAATTCTATTACCAGATGGAAACTTGCACCTCTTGGTAGTAAGCCCCTGAAACAAATAAAGGCTAGAAAACACTGTTAGACTTCATGCTGAAGACATCTGTTATCTTTTGTTTTGATACAATTTCATATCACTACTTGAAGGTTCCTGCCAGCCTAATTGTCTTTACACTACTTTGTTTCCTCTTACTGTTTTCAGGGATTTGTTTTTTATGGTAATTTTCCTTGTAAGTTACTAATTCTTACATCCACAAAAGAGTAACCATTCCATCAGGGAACTGAGGCCAGTTTCAGACATCTAAAAACTGGAAGGGTTCATAGTCTTATCCTGGTGTAATTTAGAACAGCTGCAGAGCAGTTCTAAACCAAGCTGTCCTGCCATTTCCTAGCAAGGAAATTCCTGGCTATGACTAATGGTGGTATACGTGGGAATAATCAATGCAACATAGAAATAAAATCAATTCTATTTCAAAGTACCTATCTGTCTGGCTATAATCTACTTTGCTCCAAGACAGAAATATAAGAAATATGTTCTTAAAGCAAGACAGAGTGCTCTAAACAAAGGTTTTATCTTGCAAATTCTGAGTCCCTCATGCCACACAAAATCTCCTGAAAAGCAGTGTTCCGGCATATCAGAAACATGTAAACCAAAAGAAAAAATAAAATAAAAAAAAACACATACACAGTAAAAATAACCCAAAAAGAAGAAAATGTTACCAAGCCTTATTGCCTTGTTTTTAGGGGCAAAAAAACAAATTTTCATGTCAGGACATCTACCTGGCTTGCATATTGGGAGCAGGAGCTATGCCAATCCCTGAAGCATTGGTGCATGATGCTGGAGGAGCAGAAAGTAGGAAGTCAGTGAATGTATTGGATCAACATGACTCATCTCTGAAACCCTCTGCTGCAGCCTGAAAACGTCAAAAACCTCAGTTCGATTGCCCAGCATTGAAAATTCATGAAGCAGAACTTTTAGTCTAAAAATCTGGAGTAAAGTGATAATTATCAATGAGCATGGCTTGAATTTCAGTGCCACAGGGAGCTGTGATTATTTAGAACCTACCACAGTCATGATAATACACAAATTTCACTTGTCATTTTCTCATTAAGAGCTTCATTATTAAAATGCTCTATGATTGCCATAGATGCATATTTTTTTTCTTCCAAAGAATAGCTTCTTAGCCACATGATGTAGAGACAAATGGAGACATTGGGAACGTCATGTGAGGACACACAGAGGAAAATATGAGAGAGGGCATGTGGAAATGGGTATTGTTGGGAACACAGCAGGAGACACTCTGTTTGTCAGTACCCAAATCAGTAATTAACCATTTCAGTAATTGGAAAATAATTAAATTAGATAGAATTCCCAGAGCCCACTCTATTTTACCTGCACATTACTCTGCTGTAAAAGAAAACCTAATGTACTTGTTTTTGTTATGTCATGATTTCATGGGTAACTGCAGGGGTTAAAAGCAGTATTCTCATGTTCAGTTGTAGACACCTTGAATTGAATTGAATTGAATTGAATTGAATTGAATTGACGGAAATACATGAAAAAACATGGCAAGATATGAGAAGTGATATTCCAGTGACACTGAACTGTGAAGTGGGAGACAGAGGACCTATTCTAATCTTAAGTACTATTTCAGTCGGAATTTGAGCAATTTAATTCACATCTCTGTGAAACCTGTGCTTTCTTCCTCTGCTTCTTGGATTTTCTGCTTAAGAATATAGTTTTTGGGTGGTTTAACCATCTTACTAAATCTGCATATTGTATTTCTTATGTCAGAACTGTGATCTGACTCTGGCCTGCTAATACTACTGTAATGTAAAAGGAAAAATAAAATAACTTAGAGAACTTAAGTATGCTAATGAATGAAGAGGAATCATAAGCACATGAGATTTTTAAGGCATGACAAAAGACAACAAATCTCTTGTTATAATATGAGCTTACAGGAGAAAAAAAAAGCATGAATATTGATTATGGTTTGTCTGTTTCTTCTTAAGAGATTAAGATATTAATTCAAGATTACTCCACAATTTCCCATTCAATCAGGCAGAGCAATAATTACAATTCCATAGATGAAAACGTATTTGCTTTAGAATTCAAATTGTATACATTAATTCCATGTGTAATATCTCACATACATGTAAAGGTACTGAAATGTTAAGACCATTTCAAAAAAATCCTCTAGGAAAATAAAGTAAGATCCAAGAAAACAGTAGCTCCTTAGCCCTAATTATGATCTTAAAAACTCTAGGGCCTATTCCTAAATTCAGCTAAGTTCTGCCTGTTTTTAGATTTGTAGTATTTCTTCTTGACAGGACAAGTCTCTTCTTCCAGGAGACCATTACCTGTAAGTGCAACTGACATTCTTTATTTCTATTTGGATGGTCTTCACTTTAACTGCTTTTTTTAGGAGAAAAAGACAATTAAAAGCTTTTTTCCATTTACTTTGATGATATTTAGAAAAAGTCATTCCTCTGGAAATGTGAATGTTACTAGTTTCAGTTTAGTATCTGCTAATTTTGCTTCAGATTAACAAAGATTCAGATGAAATGTTTTCCATCTTAATTTTTGGTTCTGATGGAAATATTTTTGTTTAAATGGAATCTAATTTGTCTTACTACTTAAATGTTGTCTTTATACTAAAACTATGAATTTTCAGAGAACCCTTGCCTGTAATAAAATACACAAAACTGTGATCAGTTACCGAATACCTTACAGGCACGAATCTGAACTGCTAAGGAAAAATTCTACATAATGGAATGTGAGACTCAAGTCAATAATTAAAAAAAAAATTATCTTTCTGAATAAAAACATAATTTCTAAAGCTGTGATACAAAAAGGTAGTTTCTTAATTTAAGCACAGAAATGGTGATTAGCATCCTTCAAGCAAAAAGCAAGAAAAGAAACCAGTTTTTTGCAAGTGCTATCATTTAATCACTTTCTCAAGAATTAGGCATGCTGCTTTTGTCTACTCTTTGTTTTCTGAGTGTATTTCCTCATGCAGAATAACATGAAAGAAGATATTTTTAAAAAATATAATAAAACAAATATAGGAAAGGGTGTGCTTATAAGACACATCCATAAGCACACAAGGATTAATGTGAAATGTGAAAATGTGTGTGGAAGCATTCCATTCATTCTACTGAAACATTTTCCATATTTCCTATTTTTGGTCTTTAATATCAAGGACTTGGAATACTCTTTCAGAGTAATTATTGCTTCACTAGGAGGCTTTTCCTGCTGATGCAGTAGTCAGCAATTTATAAATGCAGTCTCTGCTCTTCTGGAACACTTAGCTCACGTGCTGCTGCCACTCACTTTGAGCTGCAAAAGCAAAGTAATTCTGAAAGGACCAAATAGATAATGTGCAGCTTACCTGGACATGCAGTGTGCAAAAGGAATCAAGTATGTTTTATTCAGACAACACATAATGCAAAGCCATCAATTTCAACTTAGATTCAAAACCTTTGAGAAGGAAGAGGTATGACTGAGAGGCTGTGTTGTAAAACCCCATTTTCAGAAGCTTAATGCTATCAGATGAAAAATACCATTTGGATGAAGTTTCCATTGCTTATTGTCAGTCCAAAGATTCGGAGCGTGTGCTTGAGAGAATAGTTGGTAGAAGTCTATTCATTTACCCTAGGACAAAGTGTTTTTCAGCTTTTTCTTGTTCTTCTGTCTTTTGTATTCCTTCCCCCAGTGAAATGAAGTGCTGTCATCTGTCAAAAAAATGCAAAATACATCATGATGGATGAAGTAGAAATATGAGGAGGAGTTCACACAACATGAGAAGTCAGCTGAAAATATGAGAGAATTGCTTATCCAAACTGAGGAGAGAGAGCGAAAGAAATTATTTTGCTGTGCTTAAAGAAGAAATGGTTACAAAACTAAACAATTCATCTGTGAAATTTAATCCAAACGCATAATATTATTTTTTCTGAGTGGTGTTGCAGTAACATATAAGTTTCCACCAATTCCTATGAAAGATATGTGGGATGTATGTGGGATCTTACAGGGTTATACAAAAGAATTCCCAGTTTGCTTCTTGTTGGTGTTGTTATTGGTTTATACCAACTGAAACAGTAGCTGATCAAAACCAAGCAAACACAAAAAAAAAATTTAAAAAGTTCTTTTTAATGCAAGTTCATTATTTTTAGATTCTGAATTATACTTCTGGAAATCTTGGATGTTGAAGGAACCAAATGGCATCTGTCTTTGTCAATACTAACAAAACTGCTGTTTTTTTATGGCAAGTCAATAAATAAAAAACAACATCCTCTTCTCAAAGGAAGGTCGGTATGAGATTGCTGACTCCAGTCTGCAGTTAGGAGCTGTGACCTTAGCATGCCAGACATTATTAAATTGGCCATTATCTAGATTGTGCCACTATGCCAGCCAAAAAGGAGATGGCAGAGAAGGTAATATTAGGACTCAAACCATTGCAAAGTCAGTTGTCTTGTCTAAGTAGGTCCAGATTTTCCTATTGTCAGAGAAAAAAGAAATGAGAAGAGCATCCCTATAAGGTAAGTCATTTAATAATAGCAACAGTATCTAAGATAGACACTTGCAGAGAAATTTCATGTGGGTAACCAGCTTCAACCATATATCTAATTTTCACCTGTTGAGAATAAGACAAGGTGACAGCCTGTCTGCCAGTACAAGCTTTCAGTGTAATTCACTTTAGCTATGGGGTGCTGAAGTATGTAATCCATCTCATCTATTTTATTTGCAATAGTTAAATTCTTAAGCTGTGTATCTACATCTTGCAGTCAGAAATGTAGTTGCATCACCATTCCATCTGATACTGACACAGATGAAATAAATTTCCACAGCTTTCCAGTAACCTGATTGGGACTGATGCTTAATTTAAAGGGAAAATAATACTTTAAAAATGAGAACAGCACCTGGTGGCTTTGAGACACTTTCATAAATAGTTAACCTAGATAAACAAAGTCTGAAGTGATTTGAGTAGGCTGAGAATTCAGCTGTTTCTGCAAACCCAAATAACACTTACCCAAGATTCTTGGATGTATAGAAAACAGACTTCTAAGCTGCTAGCAAGGTATAATTAATCATTAAAATGTCATTTACACCAGAAACCTGGAAGGTGGTCAATAAGTCCTTGCTCTTACAGTGAGGTATTAATAATTGATATTAATAATCAGTTTTAAATTTGCAAGGGACATACCTAAGCTAGGGCAAAGCAGTTTGGGAATAAAAGGGAAAAGCTTAGTGACTTTTATACAGCATCTGAATGTCTGTAAGAATCCATGGTTAAATAAGTGAAGTTTCTGTTTCCTTCGTTGTGCAGCTGGAAAGTGCTGCATCTGCCGTACTGCACCTCTGTGGCTGGCTAACAAACTTCACCAATGCAGGGAACACACTTGGGCTTGGTGATTACAGGCTTGCAGAGACCACTGCAACCACCACAAAGCCAGAAACCTTGATAGCTGTCCAGAAGTCCTCAAATTCTTTCTCATTAAATTTTCTAGCTGAGAGAAACAAAAGCTGATTCCACTGATACAGAGATAGAGTAGCCCTCTCTGAACATTTACCAGTGAAATGCTGTGATAGGATTCTACAGTGTGTTAATAAATAAGTCATGTCAATAGTAGTTAAATATTCTGTATGGAAAATACTTGCAACTATAAAATAGCTCCAATTGTGTCTTATTTTTAAAATTTTAGTATTGGGCAAAGTTGGATAGACAAATAAACAGCAAGTATAAAACTTTATATTGTTATTGAAGGCTGTATTTTACTTCAACTTTATGGAACACTAATGAGCTATGAGAGTTCTGTTGTTTCTCTCCCTTTTCCTAATGCAATTTGAGTATTTTAATGTTCAGCCTCTTTTTGTAATTTAAACTGATACCATTACATTAAGAGCATGACAGGGTCACTACAGCACATCAAGCTAATTTATAACCTCTGGCAATTTATAACCTCTGGCAATTACCAGCTCCCAAAGTTTCATAGCAATGCCAGATTTCAGTAACACTTTCTTTTTCAAGCAACCATCAAAAATAAGGCATTTATAATATATTGCAGAAGGCCATTAATTTTAAGTGTGATGTCTATTCAGCCAGTGTACTTATTGGTTGCAGCAATTCTAAACTGATATTTTACCAGGAGAAATAAATCCTGATCTCTCCACTCGTATGGCATTATGACCCAAATGCAGGGGCAGAACAGTAAATTCTCACATGACTGAAACTCTGCTCTCCTCATAGACGTGTCCTAGAACTCAGTGGCAGAAAGAATCCAATTTGTGGAGTGACATTTCGGCCCCACTAAAGTCAGTGACAGAATTCCCACTGACTTCAGCAGGGATTTTACTGATGCATTTCCTTGTCAATGTGGTAGCTCTTATTACTCTAAATGCTGTAAGGCATCATCCTTCATGCAGTCCCAAACCACACACCATTTTTAGGATTAAAGACTGCCTTTGCTGGCTTTAAAAACCTTGCCCATTAGGTTTTTTACCTTTTTTTTTTTTTTTTTTTTTTTTTTTTACTGGTAGCCCCCATATATCCATACTTAGGAGGTATAAATAAAAGGCAGGAAAAGACAGAGGTTGTCAGCAGCACAGGGAGCACAGCTAATCCATGGCACACCTGGCTGATCTTTGCATTCTTACCACCTAACTAAATGCACATTGTGGTGACCTTGGCCAAAGGGCACTATCTCCCCACCTTGGGCAAAACACAAGCCTAAATCCTTGTAGTGCTGCTTCAGCTCCTATCTGTCGTATGTGATTTGAATTTTGTTTTGTCACAAATCGTAAGTGCTTGAAGAATGCATTGTCACCAGAATGAAGTAAACAGGTGCCTATATTTATGCACATTTATAAGGAACTATTTGGAGAGGCAAAAAGAACAAACTCAGACACACCTATATGCACAGATGGAAATATTTAGCTACTCATTGTCACATTGGGGTGTCCTCTAGGTTTGCATTAATACACGGTAGTAAGATCGCAACATTTCATAGAATCTGCAAGTATCTAGCTCAAACTCTTTACAGAGTTTACATCTAAAACTGCCAGGAACAGGAAGGGTAGGTCTCAATATTTTGTTTGCAGGAGCCTTTTTTGTAATTGTGACCTTTTAAAGCAAAGTATAAATTCTAGATGAACTGATGTCATAAAGCTGGCCAAGTAAGGAACTAATTTATATAAACTCACGTACAAGATATCGAGCATCTGGCTCTTGCTGTAAAATGAATAAAAAGCACCTAAACCCAGTATTTATGTTGGACACTAGAGATCCAGTTATCAGGCTTTACAGTGATTGCTGTCACTTTACTTTTTAGCTGATCTTTATTATATATGCTCTACTGAGGCCTGGTTTTCCCCAGGTAGCTGGAATTCCAAGATTTTTGATCATCAATCAAGCCCTTTAGAATGATAGAAAATAAAATAGAACTCTTTTTGAGGCAGCTGATATATTTCTGGTTTCCTGCATTTCTCACATAAACAAAACTTCTTTAAACATCTAAACTGACTTAAGCAAGAGAAGTGGAAGTTAAGAGTTGCAGCTGTGGTCCTACAGTGGAATCTCTCTGCGTGAGACCATGGCAAGAGTGGAGCTTTGCTCATAAAATCTTTGGAGCGAAAGGATACAATAGAATTGTCAGTAGTGATACAACACTGAGCTAATGTCAGTAATGGTGGAGCTGGAAATTCATTTAATAATGCTCACGTTTTTAAGAGTGCACTCTGTGAATATTCTTTAGAGATTTAAATAATTGCCAAGATGTCCATCATTATAAAATACCTTTTTTTCCCTCCATGACTGTGAAATAGAGGAATTAGTTAATTTATATCAATTTATCTAATAACTGTAAATGTGAGCAAAATATAATTTGCTATAAATCCTTGATCTAAATCTTTTTGGTAATTATATGAAGTAGTTGAATGATTCTAACTTTGTCTTTTTCTATTATTTTATATATGCTGCACCTGTAGGATCACCTTCAATGGGATGTGGCCTAGGATAATTTTGGTTCTTCATAGCTCTGTGTGGCTGAGTTGCCAGCTAGGGTTAAACCATGACAATGTTCCACTGGAAAGAAGGAAGATTTGAATTTCTGTCCCCTCTCTAGTAGATAAATGATTGTGTATCTTAATTAAAATAGATACTAAATAAAAAGAAAACATAATTCAATTAGAATATGGGCAATTGTCCTTTCAACAAAGATAACTTGACCATTTTGATGACTGTTTTGAAAATCATTTCCAGGCACGTTCTACTATGAGCTAAGGAGACTTATTCTCTATTCCTACTTACTTGTAGTCCAGAGTCATAATTAATTATTTGAGGACTGTCCAGTGACCCCAACTGAAACTTCTCTTTTAGCCAAAAAATGACACATTGCAAATAGAAATCTTTTTCATTAAACACTCTTCTGAATTGAAAATTAAAATTAATTCCATCTAAAATGTGGAAAGATTCATGATCAATTTTCCTCTACTGGTAGAGAAAAAAAGAGACAGATAAATCATACTGTGAGATTTAACCCTCCACAACATCATCATTTATTTGGGGAAAAACCATGCAGGAAGAAAGTAGGTATTACCTTAGGGCTGACTGACCTTAGTTCTGACTGGCCATAATCTGTTGAGTTTTGCACAAAGGAGACACAGTCTGGTATGAAAGAGCACATTGCCTCAAGCGACCATTCATCTCAAATACCTGTCTCAATCCATCTCATCTGCTTTGACCTGCAACCATTGTAGCCATTTATAATGGGATTCTATAGGCACGGAATGGATCACAGGGGACCTTCAGAGGATCAGTAAGCTGAAGACAAGCCAGAAGAAGTTTTTGAGGCCATGCATCTACATTGTCTCAGTCCACTTCACCTTGCCTACATTTTTTGTCCATGCAGTTTTTACTACTACTGATCACCACCATTTCCATTCATTAAAATGGGATCCCTAAGGTAGGATGGAGAACTGAGGAACACCCTTGGATAACTGGTTGTCTGAAAACAGCCAAAAGTGTCAGAGGTTATGCACTGGAATTCATTCCTCATTACTGGCCAACACTGAGCATTTTCTATGACAGGAACACTGCCTTGTGTCTAGGCAGGTTTGTAGGCCTGTGGCTGCGTGGTGACCCAGTGCACCCTTGTCCTTGGAAGACCAGCACAGCAAGTCCTCAAAAGCATTTGTCAACTTCTGACTGTCACATATTCTGATCTGCTCAGTACAACTGCTGCCATGTATTTTCCTAAAGGATATCCCAATCTCACAGAAAAAAAGGCTAGATTTTTCCCTCAGAAGTTCAGAAACTGCTTCTTCATCCCATGTATGGCCTGCTTGTACATACACAGCTCCATAAGGATGGCTGCCATTCTCACTGGCCAACCCATCTCAGCTTACCCACTACATGTTCTTGGGTGAGTTCACCTCCATTTTTCTGTAACAGTGTGAAGAAAGGCTTGCAGAAGAGTTCTATTTTTACATGGACTTTCTACTAAGAAAGTGGTTTTCCTCCCCTTTCAGTGTATATTTTTTGTCCTGTGCTCCATCATGTATAACATATGGGCATTAATAATCATCTAAATATATATGGAGGAGAGGGAGGAAGTTGCCAAGACATTACTTAGGAAAGAATATGCAGATTTTAGTGGTTCACAAGCTGACATATGTTTGCAGTGTTATGCCACCAATGCTGAAAAAAAAAAAGAAAAAGAAATTGAATCCAAGGATCACACTGGGATGTATAAAAAAGAGGGTAGCTTGCAAAATGCATTAGTATTGGGGCTCATAAAGACAGTGCACCTCAAAAAAATTTTTTGTTGTTGTTTATTGAGGAGCAACCTTAAGGAAAAGTATTAGTCCATATGCCTGCTCTCAGAACAGAAGCTCCACTTGGTGCACTGCTGCTTTTCTGGGAGTAGTCTTGGGACACATCAAGCTACGAGTGACTGTAATTTCAGCAGATTTTGTTTTATTCATTTTATGAGTTTACCTAATTCTTTATTCTTGAAGTGTAGTTACTTTTGCTGTCTTTTGTGAATCACAAATTCTTACCATATCCATTGTCACTGTTGTCCAAAGTGCTCCTTCTTTTGGATTCTCAAGAACTTCTTTCCAACCCTGCTCTTCAACAGCTGTAAGTCTATCAATATTGTTTACCTCAGATGAAGTGTTTGAACCCTTCATGTTTCCTCCTCTCTCCCCATCATTTTGAACAAGTTATACTTTTTCTAGGAAACTGTCAGTCAGCAGAGTTACCCCACCACCTTTGGGTGATGCCACTTCAGTCATAGTTTTGATTGTGCATGAAGCATTCCAGCTTAATTTTCACACTTCTTGCCTTATTTTCAAGTCATTTAAATTTGATGGATAAAATTAATAATGACAGGACAGTGGGAGAAGTCATAAAAAATAGGACAGAGGATCAATCTCTTGTTTTTGATGTTCAAGCTGCTACTTTCTCCTCCTAAACAATTAGTCACTAGATTAGTAGCCAGAACAAAGTTGCTTTTCCCCTTTCCCATGAGGCAGAATATACCCTAGGTCAACACAATATTACTACATGTACAGGAAACTAAAATTTTATTTGTGACATCATCTCACTGCAGTAGTTTTCTCACCTAGGAGAACATCTCCTGAGCTCTCTGTTCTCAATTTTCTTCCTAGAGTCAGGTGTAAAAATTCAGTGACTCCTGAAAATATTATTGACAACACACATCAGAAAAAAATACAGCATCCATATTCATAATTAATTTTTTACTAAATAAGCACTCACAATGTTTATTTAATAATTGGACTACTCATTACATATGCAGCATTCATCATGGTGTATATGCACAATTTGTTCTGGCACTTCCCACCTTTGAAAATGTGACTGTGCAAAAGTAATGAAGTTTTTTAATGTGGTACTTTTAATGGTGTTTAATGTGTAATAGTACATATACTTTTAAAGGAATATTTTCAAAGGCAATTTCAGACTTGGTCACCAGAAAAACCCTAAAATAAATGTGTAGTATTAGTTGAATTAGGCAAACAACTTCTTTATATTGGAGTAGTTTTATTCTGAACTGGAGCCATATTGGTCTTATCAGAAGGACATCATAAAATTTGACTATATATTTGAGCACAGATAATATCAGAAATAATTCACAAATTTCAGGGCTGCAAATTCTGGTTTAGTTGTGTGGGTTTTTTTAACTCTAATCACAAGGATCAATAATGGATGCAACAGAAAAAAAATCTACGATCATTTTTATGCAATATTAATGAATCAATATTGGTCTATATTAATAGTGTAGGCAGTGAACTTGCCCTGTAGGCAAAGCTCACTGCAAAGGTACAGAGGATGAGGTAGCAGTTGAATAAAGTCACCTGCTGGGCTAATGGAATCAAAAGAATTTATCCATTCTGGCATTTAACTGTGCAGTTTCACAGCCTTCATTTCTGATGACTCTTGCTCACTTTAGCAGTGCATGCCTCTAACCCATTAGATTTGACAGTCACAGATGGTTTCACAGAAGTTTTTCTGGTATATTGGCTACAAAAGCTGGTTTGGATTGGAATCAAGCTGTTTATTGCTGAGTATGATGTAACACACTGATGGTGGTGAATCAATTATGTGTTCCTGCAATAGCCTGCACGCAAAAATAGCATTTACTGCCAAGCAGTAAAATTATTAAGTAGAAAATCTGGAATCTATTTTTTTCAGGTGACTAGAGAGAACATTACCTTTAAAAATCATCTGGAGTTTCCCATAAGCCATCCAAATTTACAGCAATGTAGGCAGGATGCTCATCAGCTGATGGGTATAATGATGAATTATGTGCTAATGGCAGTAAATCTGGGTGTACTGTCATACTCTGCACTCCAGTGACCAGATTGTCACAGACTGTTTGCATACCTTTCCTCCTCCTCAGGCCAAAAAATACTTTATCTTGAGCACAAAGCTGATGGAACAACAGTATGTGCTTGTCCCTGGGCTAGGCTGCTACTCTCTTTTTCTGTGAAGGATAATTGAAAACCCAGGGAAGACAGAGAAATTTCCATGTGCCTTAGAGCACACCTTTGATGCAGACACTTTTTTTCCCTACCTTTTGCACTCAGAAACTTTTGTCTGCACAATTTAATGCCTCTTCCAGAAATTCTATTAAGGCACTATTCCCCATACCGTTAAAATCTAAGATACCAAACTGTTCATTTAGTCAGTCATGACTACCAGAAAAGCAAGCAAACAATAAAACAAACAAATCAACATCTTAATTTGATAAGAAAAAGGAGTAAGCATAAAAGAAAAATAATATAATGTAAGAGCATTACATCATCATGCTTTATTTTTGTTTTTTCAGAATTCCCTTACTTATGCCATTGGAATATCTGGCGCACAGAATCTGTTGGTTGGGCACAAAATTCAAGGCTTAAAAAATGTTCAGGTATTGTTTTACACTTTTATAATAACTATATGTGTAACACGATATATTCTAAGTCATTGTTAAAAATTGTCACCCTCCTACTTCTGGAGAACAACAGAGATTTAATTGTGTTAATTAGAAAGTGTTTTTTAGAAAGGTTCAGTCAAAATTTATTTCTTAAACATAAGTCACCATGACAGTTTTTTTAAGAATCCCGCATGGTTAGTAAAAAGGGAGTGCACACAGAGTCCCTTAACATACACTCCCTCATGCAAACAGCTCTGTTTAGCTTCTTTTAAACAGCATAGAACACTTTCCCAATGAAGATAAAATGTGGAGATGAGATTTCTTCTTTTTTTTAATTTGGTCAAAATTATGGAAAAGCTAAAGAGACATTTCAGAAGGTTTTCTGAACATGTGTTCTCCCCAGACACATTTATTACATCTCTCTCTCTCTCTCTCTCTCTCTGTAACCCACCAGATATTGGTAGCTATATTCTATGTACTCCATTCTTATAGTACTCTGGCCACTTGATAGAAAAAATTCCCCTGGCACAAAGTCTTATTGCAGCAGCCAGACATATTAGTGAGTACTAATCTGCATCTAACATTACTTAGATTCAAATAAAATTTGACTAAACCAGCCCAAGTTCAAAATTCTCTTCCTCCTAGTCATTAGTGGCCCAATTCCAAATATGTTGATGGAAAAACTCTCAAGAGCTTTAGTAGTCTTTGGACTGAGCTGTCAAATAACCACATTATAAATCCTATTCTTTTTTACAGTCTCTTTCCTTTTGACCCAACAGTAGAAAATCAGGCTATTCAAAATGCTTACCACACACAGCATTTATTCTTCAGTGGGAATGAATCTCCATTTCAGATGCAAAACCCTTGGGTAAAAGGAAGTGATACAGTTCACTAGTTTTTATGTATTCATTGGAGAGATGAGGGATGTTTTGATTATACCTTTCATTCATCAGAGAAGATGCAATCTAAGGTGGATTTCCGAAGACAAAGCATTTAGGAAACTCAAAAATCTGTGAAATATGATCCAGGCCACTTAATGTAGGTATCCAGCTACATTATTGGCAGTATATGAATTCTACAGGAAAGACTAAAGTGGCTGCAGAGACTCAGGTTATCTAGTGGTACAGACACATTCTAAAATAATATCTATAGTTTAACTCAAAACGTGGTTAATTCTTTTAGTAATAGAAGGTGGTGATGCACCTCATGACTTTCTCAATAGCTCTGCACTTAGAAGACTTACTCCAGAAGTGTAGACCTCAGTTGAAGGATCTTCACCTGTGAGTAGTGAGGTAAAACCAATGTCCCCCATATCCCAGTATTCTGCTAGGAGCAGCCCCTGTGCTCTAGACAGTTCTGTTTCAGATCCTCAACTGTTTTGGCCACCATCTTTTGAAGCTGATCACGGCTTATTTACTCGATATTTAAATCTTTTATTGGAAAGTCCATTCTCCTAAATACTCATAAGATAAAATCTGAAAAATTCACTAGGGCTAGGACTTTGGTAAACTGTACATCTCTCCTACCTTGTCCAAGAGCCCTTCCTACCTTGTCCAAGAACCCCAAAGGAAAGGCAGGGATTAGGTGTCCCCTTTTCCACATTCCTCCGCCACGATTCTCCTCTACCTGGTGACACAGTGACTGAACTTGAACAGCAGCACTAGCCTACAGTCACTCCACATATCTGCACAATGATCACCTGCACAATTTCCCGGTGGTGTGGGCCTTGAGATATGCCCAGAGCTCAGGACAAAGGTTTATTTATGCCATTATACACAGGGGTGAAACATCCCATCACTGTGCGCTGAGGTGCTTACGCAGTGAAGCATCAGGGAAAATAGGTGAAAAGTGATCTGTCTACATCTGGCCTGTGGAAGGGAGGCTCAGGGCTGTGCTGACTGGAGAGCCTGCCCACCATCAAAGCAGTCTGCACAGTCTCTTCCACTAAACCTGTTCCACTCCTTCTTCATTTTGCAGAAGACTAAAAAAAAAGGCAAAACACTGATCCTTTGCATCATCTACATAAGAAATGCTTATGTGAGTATGTTGTACTCTTGTCATTTCTGTCAAAGACATCTGTTCTTATATTCAAATATTTCTTGGGCCATGTAAAGACACAAAACTTTAAGTTACACTACAAATCAAATTAATGTGGGGCAAAACATCACATTGTCACACATTTTCTAAATTAATAGTGTAGTACATGTGGTGTTGTTCAAAAATCAGGACTTTTTATTTGGATTTTTTTAAGATAATTTTTTTAATCACAATTTTTGGTAACTATTTTATTATTCTGCATGTCTAGCTTTATTTGCTCTAAAATATTAAGTGCATCTTCTGAAGCATGTACAATGCCCTAGCTGCAATTAATTGATTGCAGTATCTGGTTTCTGCAAATCTGCTAAGATTTGCAACAGAAATTAGAATATGTCAATTAAAATCTTCATCAAGTTGAAACTTTTTCAGATGGTAGGTTTCTGATAGAATCACCTTACTTATTTTGTAACTGTGTTTGGTGGTTCATAAGTCACTGGAGCTATTGCAACTCTTAATCATGAGAAGGTCACAAGGTTCAGTTTAATTAGGTACTGTCACTGGAGATATTAATTTACTACGGTGAATTACAGCCAGGCTGTATTACTTTCCATATAAATACATTTTTGTATTCACTAAGAGAACTTGATGGGTCTGAAAAATGCTTTCTAAGGCTGATGTCTGTTGTGTAACAATTCATGTCACCATTTTTCTTTATCAATTTGGTCTTCCCTGACAGAGAAAATATAGCGCTTTATAAAAGTCTTGGCTATGATACTTCATTCAAACAAAACACAGCAGTGGCCACTACATGCAGTTTGAAGCAAAGCAGTAAAAGCTGGACCTGTGATGATCTAAAATTAAGGGACAAAAAAGGTGTGCTTCATTATCTCTAGATAATGAAAGACATCAGGTCATACTTCAGCTCGTTTAGCAACCACCTGTTTATTCATAGCACTGAAGAAATTATTACACTTTTACAGAGGATAAGTACTAGAGCTTTCAAAATATCTTACTCTGAGACATTGATGAAGTCTGGACACTAAATTAAATTAGCTAATACTTACACTGAAACATACATGTAAGGGTCATGTTCAATGAATGAAATTCAGAATATTACTAAAGTGTAGACTTCTAAAGATAAAACCAGTCTTGAAAACTCTCCTTCATCAATGCTTTTGAAATTTTGAACTTCTAAAACCTCTGGCTTTGGAATTCTGAATATACTTGGGAACTACACAGTTTAGACATGTCAAAGAATGCATGGTTAAGCTCATGGTTGCATGGTTCAAGTTCCAAAAAGCTAGATAATCCTATGACTATGTTTCTGGAGACATTTTATCTTGAAATTATTTATTGAAGATGGATGTTTAATGCATTGATAGACTCGAGATCCCCCAAAAATATGTCAATAACCTTTTTATTTTCTTTTAAATCAGAAGCAGAACTAAAACCACACACTTTGGAAATCACACAGTGCAGAAGATAATTCTTCAGGAACTAGAGTTCATTGCTCTGTGTCTATGAGAACATTCAAAACATTTTGCTACTGACTGCTTTGGCAAAATTGGGATAGAAGAGCTAGAAACAGAGGAAAGTTTCACCATTAACTGAATTATGGTGTGAGAAGACAAACTCCCCTGGACTTGAAAGAGAGCATAAGAGCAAGTCTAAATTGCCTGTGTTTGAAGGGATAGTTATATTAGGGACTGTCCTTTTCAATAGCCAAAAAAACCCCCAAAAATCTCTGGAACACATACTAGATTTTCCTGAGGGAAGGATGTATTTGGGCTGATAGAATAATTAGATCAGTAATGCTACTTTTCCACTGGACAAAATTACACTGGTCACAGGACAATCTCTCCAATATGAAGCAACCCTCACTGCAGTGTTGGTGTCCTGCTCAGTCACACTCACACCAGTTCCCAAAGAAACTTGTGTCAATTTCCCAAGGAAAATGGCCAGGGGTTGTTTGTAGCCTAGCAGTCCTTAGTTTATTATATTCTTTTTTGACAATAAGAGGTCAGTCATTTACTAGACTTCATGCTTCACAATAAAAAAAGTACTTTAGTTTGTCCTAATAAGAATACCAAGAATAATAATTCACTTTGGAAATTAAAAAAAGTCTTTGTGTTAAAGCAGAACAGTTACACCTCAGTTAATTGCCAGCCCTGGAGCATTTATTTTAGAACAAAGCACTCTAGTTCAGCTCTAATAATTTTGCAAGTGAAATGTGTATAATTGGTAAAATCATGGGTTCTTTGAGAGGAGAAATACAGTCTCCCTAAGCAAATAATGTATTTTGCACAGTGGATTCTTTCTCCTTGTTCTTGGTAATGGCCCTGCTCCACTCTGTGCCAGTGAGGGGACAGCACAAACCGGGCAATTCACTGAACAGCAAGTGACAGAAGTTTGGAAAACATGGCCAACAAGGTTCAGTGAAAGAACTAAGTTTTTTGACCAGCAAAAGGGAGTATTCTTCATACAGGTCTTCAGATACATGGAAGGATTCTCAGTAGGTTTGGTCTCCCAGGAGGCTGGCTTTACCATGTAAAATAAAACACACAGTGGCAAGAGGTAGAGGTTACAGATGTAATTTTTTTGTACATAGATTAAAAACCTGTTCAGTAGGTTTTTAATCTATGTACAAATGTTCTATGTGACTTTAAGACTTATCAGATGTATCCTTCTGTATTTACTGTATTTTTCTAATGCAGTTGTATGACCATATTTTTTCACCATATTTGTTCTTCGTATTTTATTCTATTCCATTGTAGGGTAAAACAGTAGAAATTACAAGAATATATTCCCTCTTTCTGAAGAACGTAATCATTAGTAATATCAACATTTTACCTAAGCACCCATTTAAATCTAATATACAGATATAATTTAAAAAATTAAGTAACTGTAATTTTTACTATATATTTTAACATTAGATAATTTTAAAATGTTATACTTTATCTGAGGTATTATAAAGAATCATGAATGTTAAAATGTCTTTAAACTTTCTACAAGTCTGAAAAGCTGTGAGGTCTATTTATTCTGAATTTTTCAGTTACAATGTAATTTCTTCAAAATACTTCTGATTTCCAAAGATTTATATTTTAAGTAGTCTAAAGAAAAAAAATTGCTCCTGTATTGAAATAAATTGCTTTCTCCTAAAAGTGCTATGAATTATCATTACCAGATTTATATATAATCTGAATTTCTTATCAAGGAAGTTAATATCCATCAGCAAAGTTAAATGACTGCAGAGCTATCCAAGCATGTACTTCTTGTTAGACATTGTTTCACTGTTCTTAAAATATTTTTTTACCCTGGCTTTGAAGAAATCCGCTGTACTCAAAAGAAATACCTTCCAGTTTGCTGCAGACAAAAATCTAAAAACTTATTAACTGCTAAGACTTACAAATCACACATTTAGATGAAGTTTAAAATGCAATTATGATTATGATTGCCTTTTATCTTTGATAGCAGTTGCCAGCAACTACAAATACAGAGCTTGTCTAACAAAGAAGTACTTTTCTTGCTCTTGTTATTCAGGGGATGTTTTCAATATTTTTCCTTAGGATTGAAGAGCCCATTGTTAAGTACTTAATAACAACTGCTGGAGCGTAATGTTTTTGATTATCTTTTTCTAAATCTAACAAGTAAGGTCATATGGGTGCTTTCATGCTACCATTCATTATAGGCAAACACAATTCTCTTCAATTAGAGACTGATTTTATACACGAGTGTTTGCTTGGTATTTCAGAGAAAAACAATGGTCTAGAAGGAAAAAAACTCTAGGAGAAGCAATATCCCCACACATTTTCAGTGCAGAAAAAATTATGTCACAAAGTGCCTAGCTAATTCAAACTCTACACATCTCTGTGTATATATCATTTTATGTACACAATTTTAATTTTCTAACTGCAGTGTAAAGCAATAAAGCACACTTTCTGGGGAGGAGGACTCAGATCCTCTGAGTGACACATTATCAGCTCATTTTGAGTTAGCCTTTTGCCCTTGTTCTATTAACATTCCTGGGCAATTCTGCTTCTCTTCCTCTGCTGACTGTCACAAACCAAAGCTGGAGAGTGGTAATAGGTCTCAGTCATGCAGGTGCCTCTGCCAACAGAAGTAGAAACGTGTAGAACCCCCTTCAAGGTGGAAAATTTCAAAACAGTAATTAAGAAAGATGTGGAGAAGAAGAAAGAGATTTATAAAACTAAGTGCAGGACAATTAGAAGGATACATTTGCACAACAGGACCTGAAGCTTAATGACATAGCTCTAATGATACCAGGTGCACACTCTAGGAGGACCTAGATGTAAACTGGAATTCATTGTTTCAGCCACATAAAAGCAGCTGAAAAATATTGAATGGGCAGAGCTCTCTAGTGTCTCTACTGGTTCAAACTGAAATTTTTCCCTTTTTTAATTTGTAGCCTGTTCCTAGTTCTGCTCTGTCCGTGGTTGCTGTATCAGCCATAGGAAAAAGGACTTGCCTGCAGCATTGTCAGCACCTTGGTGTGACGGCGAAGAACAAAATATTCTTCCTTTATAATGTGACCAAAGATGCAACCAAGGGGTTTGAAGGAAAATACTCTTCTTGTTGTTGTTTTATTAAAAAAAGAACAGTCACTATAAAATTTTGTGTTTGACTTTGCTCACAGAACAGTTGTCAAAATGACTTCTACTGGCAAGTGTTGACTGAGCTGATGGTCTAAAACCTGCTCCACAGGTATCCTCATGTTGTAAAAGATTAAAATTAGAGGGCAGATTGTAAATTTAGTCATAAAGAACGTGCTCAGACAGATGGTTGAATCAAGTGGGTTATGACTCTAGAGGGTTCTCTTAAATGTTACAGATCTGTTTTACATAAACCTTTTTATTCTCCAGGTATGTTCTGATTTGCCTAACATAGTAGCTTGCTGCAAATTTAAATAAAAATCAGCATTAAAGGAAAAAAATATAAATAAAGAACTTTTGAGAAGGAACTTTCATGAAGATGCCAAATAGACACATAATGAAAAAACTTACAATTGAAAAAACCCCCAAAAAGTGGAAAAGGAGAGATGTTACTTGGGCAGAACCCAGAGTGCTTGGCTCTGAATTTGAATTATATATGACTGTTGCTGTGCAGGAAAATATGCAAATAAATGCCAACAGTATTACTTCATGTCAGCAAGGAAAATAGCCTCATCAAGTCTCAAATCATGACTTTCCATGCACATTCTTGCAAGTTTTTTGACTATAATATCATAAATCATATAAGTAAAGTCAACTTTAGGGAGGAAAACCAAACTGGATAATGAATATCTGAATGACCTTTTCTATTTCTCTCTAAATATTAAGCATGGCATAAAAACATTCCTCTTAATGTCTCTGAAACCTTTTCTGTGAGAAAAGATCACTAGAAACAGATTTTTTTTTTTTACATTATGTGCCTTTGCTCATAGCCAATGGTAGCATGGAAAATACAGATTCAAGCAACAGACAATTGCCGTGCTGTGAAAACTTTAGCTCAAGAAATGTACAAATGAGCCAATACATTTTGAAGTACCAATTAATTAATAATAACAAAAATCCCAAGCAGGGACACAGAGGAATTTATTAACATTTGATACTGTGTTTTCAAAAAATATTTCTCACTGCATGTGATAGTTGCACACACTTCAGAGCTAATGATAGCTCCTTGCAACTAGATATTTGAAAGATTCAAAGAGCTTGGGGAGGAAACCTGATGGCATCTTACATTATCTATCTGGAAGAGATAAAGAGCTTGGGGAGTAAACTTGAGATTTATTATGTAGTACTGGGATCATATTGCTTTTTTAACTCTCAGGCACATTGGAGCAGCAGAAATTTCTAAAGCAATCACGTAAGGATTCAGATTCAAAAAAGTGCAGTCTGTCCTTTCTCTAGAGTTGGCCTTTCATTTCTTTAGTCCCTTTAAATCATATCTACCTGGAACATTGCTATCTGGGTAGGGCAAACTATTAACAATTTATTATCCTTTTTCCCAAACTCAGGACTCACTCATTGCTACCCCTGTCTCTCTAACCAAGAGCAGGAAATGTCTGGACCCTGCACACTGCCCTGGCTTGACAGAAGTAGTTGTGAAATATAGGAGCTATGTCTGTGATAATGGTGGTTATGTTTGCATACAAAAATGCTGTCATACCAGGGATTTGGCTCAGGCATTGATTCTTCTTAGGTACCCAGGCAGAGAGGGTGCTCTGCTCTCTCCTCCCCTAGGAGAATGATTTGTTTTTAAAACTGAGCAAGCTGAAGAATGGCTTATTTTTAAAACTGACCAAGTTAAAAACAGTGGTTGGGTCGATCTCTTCCAGACTGCTTCACTCCCACAGGGATTAAAAGATGTGGAAAATTGTGTTTAGCAGCACCACCTGGTGGCAATGACTTCTTGCAGTTACTTGGTGCAGTCTTGTTGCTATTTTGGTGAAGCATCTTGCCTGCGAGACAGAGGGAAGAAAGTTGTGTCAGGGCAGCAGATGGAAATAATGCAGTGATGTATTGCTACTCTTAGCAGTCCATTTTCCTGGGGAAATGGGAAAGCAGACTGTAGGCATTTAAAGTGTTGTACTAAATGTCCCATGAAAAAACAGAGCTTCCTTCTGCATAGAAATGTGGCTGCAGAGGGAGCAGGGTGTCAAACATCATTCTGAAGGAAAAAACAGATATTTCAGTCCACTTCTCCAACCTGATAAAGAAATCCTGGCAAAAAGGGTACATTATTTTCAGAGAAGTAAAATACAGTTCTTGCAGCACATTAGGAGAAAAAAAAAAGCAATCTTATCACCTGTGAAATAAACATCATGTTTGTTATTGATTTCTAAAATGTCAGTGAGTGAGAATTAGAGGATAGGACAAAAACCCTAAATTATCCACTTTTCTTTAAAGAAAGTTTCTTTTAAGAGAAACTACCAGGAGGAAAGAAAAATTATAACAAGAGGCACAAATTACTATGGGGCTGTTAAAGCACTATACTGATAGACAACCTTAGAGAAAGAAGAAACATAAAGTTGAATTTCACCCATTGGGTGAATTCTCAGTGAAATTGGGGGTTATTCTGGTTTGTTCTTTTTTTCTTTTCTTTTCTTTTCTTTTCTTTTCTTTTCTTTTCTTTTCTTTTCTTTTCTTTTCTTTCTTTTCTTTTCTTTTCTTTTTTCTTTCACTTTCTTCTTAGTCATTTCTCAGGTTAACATATTCAGAAAAATGAATCATTCTCAAAAAGTCACAACCTCCCTCAAACCCTATTGTATAACATTTACTTGCAACACGTGATGAAAGCTCTGTGCCAAACTCCAGAAAATGCAGAAGCCAGAAATGCTAAAGAGAAACGTTTATCATCTACTTCTCCAAGGGAATGAGGATCCCAGTACCCATGGGAGGGAGGCAATCCTCTCCAAGCAGGAAGCACATCTCTAGTGCCATCTGTTCCTCTCCCTCCACCCCACTTCTGCAATAATTTATGGCTTAATTGCCTTTCTTAGAAGGCAAAGATGATGATCACAAAATTACTCCTGTGATCACAGAGATGCTGGATAACTCTTCTGGATCTAGTAGATTTGGAATGAATTAATTTGTGTTGCCCAAAGGTCTTTGTGATAAATGTCCTGTAACCATGTGGGAGCTCTATCTCCTCCTTGGAAGGAGAATAATGGAATTATTCTCCCATAATAACTAAAATTCATTGTGCCAAAAGGAGAGCAAGAGAATCACTGAGTACACAGAGAGCGCCAGTCTCTGTTCCAATTAAATTTCAATTCACAACATTTACACCTCTTGCTGCAGTGTTCCAGGTAAGCATCCCTCAAGTCATCTGAAAACCATTCCTTATCTTTCACTTCTTGTCCCAAACCAGCCATCAGATACATTTTGTGTGCAGCTTGGATCAGTGAAGGGTTTGGTAGCTTACACAATGCCAACAACTGTGAGTCAAAACTGCTACAGATCAATAACACCCAGCAATTTTCTCTATCAAATATTAAAAATAGAAAGAAATTAAATAACAGGACAGATGGGCACATAATGATTAAGACAAACAAATAAAACTTTTCACAGCTAAAAATAACTACCGGATTTTGAGCTTTATCTTGGTAAATGACGAACAGTGTGATTACTGCCTTGACTAACTGGCAGATATTAACTTTACCTTGGAGAAATTTGGTTGAGATTTAAGTTTTTCCTTTTGAAAGAAAAAACACTTTTAGAATTACTCTAGTTATATCATGTCTGGAGAAGATTAAGGCAGAGATAGCTTTCAGTAAGACACAAAAATTTTCTGGTGGCCTGGCCTCAATTCACCTCTCAGTAGGTATTTCAATATTTTGCTGCCTTTCTTCCTGTAAAGTACTTGGTATCACAAATTATCAAATAATGGAAAGGACTTCCATTCTGATACTATCAACAAAGTCAAAACCTGGGAATCCATATCCAAACTTCCTCCAAAGGGATGAGTACCACACTTCCTAACTACCCCATTATCTTTCTCATGGATTAGAAATCTAGTGCAGAAACTGTAAGCAGCAGTCTACCATTCTGAAAAATATTGCAAATATGCAATTTGCAATTAATACCCATTTGAGCAAGAATATATATTACAGAAAAAATACCTGAACTTCTCTAAGAATCATGTCAGTGTTGCAGAGCCTGCCTTTCAACCTTGTGTTGTTTCAATGACTATTAACCACTCAGCTCTCAGCTACAAATCAATGTCTTATTTCCACTGTGGTTTTTCTCTAATTCACTGTTCAGATTTTCACTTTAATTATATTGTTATGTCATGATTTTACCCCAGCTGACAAGACCGCCACTCACTGAACCCCATCCTCTTGCACCCCACTCTGAGGAGAATCTAAACTAAAATTTATAGATTGAGATAAGAACAGTTTAATAACTGGGGAGAAAAATTATTAATAAAATAATAATAAAAATAATAATAGTAATAGTAGTAGTAGTAGTAGTAGTAATAATAATAATAATAATAATAATAATAACAATAGTAATGGGAAAGAAATACACCTCCACTCCCTAAATGTGAACTAAAGTCCTCGTCTTTGGCTGATTGATGACGTTTGCTTGCTTTATTCAGACTTCTCTTCACAGAGGACTCTAACTTTTTTCTCTCCAGTGCTCATGGAGGAGAAAGTACCACGATAATTTCCATTGGAGCAGTTACCATGTTCACTGCCCATCACCTCACTTCTGCCAGAGTTCACTTTTCTGTCAGATCTGCAAGTGTTGTGCATTTAAATACTTTTGTCAGCCTGTTCTTCTAGAGTGACAGGCGCTCATTTAAATTCTTCTATTGCCAAATTTTCCTAAATCAGATCTTTTTCAAGAAGCATGTAAGGGAGGAATGAAACCTGCAGTTATGTTGGCACCTGAGGAGACAGGAATTTCTAGCAGGAATATCAGTGACAATAAAGGCAAGTGGGCTGGTTCAACCACAGGCAAGGGAAGGTAGCTGACAGCACACTGAGAAATTCCAGAGCACAGGGCTGGGAAGGGTTTTATCAATGAGAAATATATCACTTAGGCTTTCTCTTTTCTTTGGATGTAAAATGCCTTTCCCAAACTGATTATGTTTTTCTTAGCAGTCTTTTTCATGCATCCACTCCACTAAAAGTGTTCATGTTCCTCATATTGCTATGTGTGCTGCAATTCTCTGAGAGGGTATAGGGGCAGTGTCTGGGTTTTAGAGATATTTCAGAATTTTGGGATAATATCTTTTTCCTATAGGAGCTGAAAAGGTAATGTTGACTCCAAATTAATTTAGTTGAGATGTATCTTTGAAATGAGAGAAATCAGAAATGTTTCAAGTAAAAAAATTAATTTCCATCAAATTTTAAATATTCTTGCCAAAAATTCAGTATAAAAGGTAGCTCTTACAATAATCCTCTGTTAGCACTACAGTACTCTTTTTCCTTGGCTTTAAAATCTTCAATTCAGGCATTTATTTATGAAAATTTGCTACCAAAAAAATGAACTAACCCTACCGTAAAAACAAAGCATGTACTCCTGTGTTTACATGAGAGGATGAATTTAAAATAATATTTAAGCAACAACCTTTGCATATCAGGACCAGGAACAGATGTAATAATTTGAAAAGCCTGAATCAGTGTTGTCCACTCATGTCTGCTTCAATACAGTTCAGCAGCTGCCGGGGCTCTTTGACAATTATTGTGATGTTACACAGATAATTACCATTTCCCTCTGTTCTTTCCTATTTCGTAGGAATGATTCCCTGAGATGTCAGGGGAGCGTCAAACTGCAAAGATGTAAGCGTTGTGGAACTCGGAGTAGTCATAAAACAGGTATCATCATTTTCTATGATTTTTAATCTTTTTATATGAAGTGGGATTCTGTTTGTCTGTTTGTTTTGTCTGTCTGTTTGTTTTGCCTCCAGGGTCACTACGGTACTGGGGTGTTACACTGACATGGGTGTGGGCAAGCAGCAGGGCAGGTTGTGTCCTGGCTGTGCCCCGCTGCTCCCTCCTGCTCCTCCCAAATTAGCCGCCAAGGCGGCGGCTCCGGGACGAGAAGTGGCTTGGAGGGAGCGGGGCAGGCTGCAGGTGAGCCCTCGCTGCAGGTGAGCCCTCAGTGCAGGTGAGCTCTCGCTGCAGGTGAGCCCTCAGTGCAGGTGAGCCCTCAGTGCAGGTGAGCCCTCAGTGCAGGTGAGCTCTCGCTGCAGGGGAGCCCTCAGTGCAGGAGAGCCCTCGCTGTAGGTGAGCCCTCGCTGCAGGTGAGCCCTCAGTGCAGGTGAGCTCTCGCTGCAGGGGAGCCCTCAGTGCAGGTGAGCCCTCAGTGCAGGTGAGCTCTCGATTCAGGTGAGCTCTCGCTGCAGGTGAGCTCTCGCTGCAGGTGAGCCCTCAGTGCAGGTGAGCCCTCGCTGCAGGTGAGCTCTCGATTCAGGTGAGCTCTCGCTGCAGGTGAGCCCTCGCTGCAGGTGAGCCCTCAGTGCAGGTGAGCCCTCGCTGCAGGTGAGCCCTCGATTCAGGTGAACTCTCGCTGCAGGTGAGCCCTCAGTGCAGATGAGCCCTCAGTGCAGGTGAGCCCTCAGTGCAGGTGAGCTCTCGCTGCAGGTGAGCCCTCAGTGCAGGTGAGCCCTCAGTGCAGGTGAGCCCTCGCTGCAGGTGAACTCTCGCTGCAGGTGAGCCCTCAGTGCAGGTGAGCCCTCAGTGCAGGTGAGCCCTCGCTGCAGGTGAGCTCTCGATTCAGGTGAGCTCTCGCTGCAGGTGAGCCCTCGCTGCAGGTGAGCCCTCAGTGCAGGTGAGCCCTCAGTGCAGGTGAGCTCTCGCTGCAGGTGAGCCCTCAGTGCAGGTGAGCCCTCAGTGCAGGTGAGCCCTCGCTGCAGGTGAGCTCTCGATTCAGGTGAGCTCTCGCTGCAGGTGAGCCCTCAGTGCAGGTGAGCTCTCGCTGCAGGTGAGCCCTCAGTGCAGGTGAACTCTCGCTGCAGGTGAGCCCTCAGTGCAGGTGAGCTCTCGATTCAGGTGAGCTCTCGCTGCAGGTGAGCCCTCGCTGCAGGTGAGCCCTCAGTGCAGGTGAGCTCTCGCTGCAGGGGAGCCCTCAGTGCAGGTGAGCCCTCAGTGCAGGTGAGCCCTCGCTGCAGGTGAGCCCTCGCTGCAGGTGAACTCTCGCTGCAGGTGAGCCCTCGCAGCCGGGGCAGCTTTGGGGCGGTGAGAGCCGCCGGGAGCTCCGGGACAAGCGGGGCTGGGGGGCGGATCCCGCGGCGGGACCCCGACTGAGGACGCTGCGGTTTTCGGAAGTTTTGCGCTCTGTGCGCGATAAGCCATAGGGATTTTTTTTTTTTTCCTTTGGTTTTTGTTCGTTTGGTTTTGCCTGTTGTTTTGTTCGTTTTGTTTTGCTTTAATGATGACAAGAAAACAGACTGCTTTTGGATTGATGATCGCCTTTAGAGAAAAGGTATGCCTGTGATCCCAGCTGGTGCTGAAAAGGCTTAGTTGCCTGGGGAAACGGTGGGAGTCTCTCTCTCCAACCCTGTCTTTGCGAGAAAGATGCTGTGGCATTATTTAAGGCAAAGTGCTTTGGATAGTGACTAGAGAAAGAAGCAAATAAAAGGAGTAAGGAAATAAATATTTGTGTGATATGAAAGCTATGTTTCAAGTCAGTAATTCAACTTTTTTTTCTTTTAATTGTGATTTTTTTTTCTATGTTTTCTACTCATTGAAAAGAGAAGGAATTTTTTTTTTCTGGTCATTCATTGCCTCACATTTACTGAAGAAGACACAAATAACGTGGCAGAAAGTGAGTAAAAAATTAAATATAGATGTGATTTTCTAAAGGCTGTTGTGCAGTATAACCATCAAGCATTAACATAAGGGGTAAAAATGAGGTACAGCTATTGTCTTTGAATATTCTTTCTTCTGAAACTTTGCCTTATCTTCTTGCACTTTAATATCAGACTCATGTGAAATCAAGTCACAGCATATGAAGAAAAATATCTTCAATTTATAGTTTAACTCAGATTCAATAAATATCTGCTTTATTTAGCTAAGGAGTAGATAGAGTTTTTACAGGAAAAAAAGTCTGTGAAGGTATTTCTTTCATAGAATTTGCATTTGTCTTACATGGAAATCTCCAAGCAAATCTTCTGCTACAATGTCATTAAAATTCAGTAATCTAATGAAAATATCATATAGTGAGAAAAACTCTCAGTGTTTTCTAGGCTTCTGTCATTATATTCCATCTCTACCCTAGCCCCACCCCAACCCCATCCCACCTTCCCAAAGAAAGGAGTCTCTCAAAAATATAGATGTTTGTCTATACCACCATGGATTGTTAGTTCAAGGTTATTCTTTCATATAGGAAGTCTTATTAGAAAGAGAAATTTAAGTAGTTGTTTGGAAAGTTACAGTTGTTCTCTTGGTTGAGTAAAAGTGAAAATTGTGTAAAGTACAAATCCAGATTACCTGCAGCTGTCTCTAATGCAGCTCAGGAGGCAGCAGACTACATGGGAAGTCAAGGAAAGAAAAAATCTGTTGTGAGTATATCAGGAACAGCCAGAAGCTTTCAGACTCTCCTGGTGGTAGGCAGTGCATCACACAGAAAGAGCAATGAGGATTATGCTTTAGAAGGAAATGTGATATCTGCCTATTACCTGCTCTGGAGGTTTTGTCCATCAGGTTTTATGTGGGGGCACAAATACTGGGCTACAGTAATTGCAGGGAAAAGGAAAATAGAGAAATCTGGAGGGTTGATGCTGGCTGAACTCCCAATGCCCACCAAAGCCACTCTATCACCTCCCTGCACAGCTGGACAGAGGGGAGAGAATATGGCAATGAAAAGCTTGTGGGTAGAGATAGGACAGGAGGGACACTCATCAATTACCATAATGGGAAAACAGACTCAGCTTGGGGAACATTAATTGAATTAATTGCTAATCAAATCAACGGGATAATGAAAAGTAAAACAAATCTCAAAAACACCTTCTCTCCACCCCTCCTCATTCCTAGCTCAGCTTTGTTCCAGAGTCTCAGCCTCCTCCCTGAAGCACCTCAGGGGGACAGGGAATAGGACTCTCAGTTAGTTCATCATGTTGTCTCTGCTGCTCCTTTTTCTTCAAAGGAGGACTCATCCCACTCCTCTGTGGTGGAAATCTGTTTATCCCATAGGTCAACAGGGGACACCTGCCTCACTATGGTCTGCACCATGGCCTGCAGAGGAATCTTTCCTCTGGTGCCTGTAGCACCTCCTCCTCCTCCTCCTCCTCCTCCTCCTTCTCTGCTGACAGTGGTGTCTTTGAGTTGTTTCAACAACCTTAGATAAATAACCAGCCTTTCCACCTTTATTGCCACACCAACAAAAAGGGAAAGATAATTCTTAGCCTGTTTAAAATTAGAGTTCAGTGATGAACCTCATGAAGTTCAATAAGGCCAAGTGCAAGGTCCTGCATCTGAGTCCAGGCAATCCCAAGCATGAGTACAGGCTGGACAGAGTAGAGATAGAGAGGCTGCCCTGGGGAGAAGGGGGTGTTTGTGGACAAAGAGCTCAACAGGACCCAGCAATTTGTGCACTTGCAGCCCAGAAAGCCAATTGTGCCTTGGGCTCCATCAAAAGGAGATTGGCTAGAGGTTGAGGGAGGTGATTCTGCTGCTCTACTCTGCTCTTGTGAGACTCCCCCCCCTGACCTGAAGTATTGTGTCCAGCTCTGTCTCCAGACACAAGGAAGACACTCACCTGTTGAAAACAGACCAGAGAGCCACCAAGCTGATCAGAGCTGGAGCATCTCTCCTATGGAGACAGGCTGAGAGAGCTGGGGCTCTTCAGCCTGGAGAAGAGAAGGCTCTGGGGAGACCTTATAGCACCCTTCTACTGCCTAAAGGCGGCTTACAAGGAGTCAGAGAGGGACTTTTCCCAAGGACATGTAGTGATAGGACAAGGAAGAGTGATCTTAAGCTGAAGGAGGTGCTTGATTAGAGGGTTTGATTGGAGTACTGATTTGGATTACCCCAGCCAAGAGAAGAAGGTGACAGTGCACTTCATTGGAATAAACACTGTGTTACTGAAAGGCATATCTTGGATGATTAAAATTTTTTTAAACTCTAATGGAGTTATTACATCACAGATTTAATTTTGAAAATAACATCATCCTGTTCTTCCAAGTACAATCCTGGATGTACAAAGTTTTTCAGTTTGTTTTTTTTTTTAATCATTAAACAGTAGTATACACTTAGATATGAGATTTAGGTATAGATATTCAAATTATCAGCCATGAATAATTAATTTATCTTGCTACTGCAGAACCAAATCCTAAAACCAGTGAAGAATGAGAGAATTTCAGCCTTTTTTTGTCAGAATTGTACACCAGGCTTGATTAGCAGATCTTGGAGGAGAGGGCACCATTACCAGGTCTGATTTCTTTCTCTGATTGGGATTATCTGTTCAACAGTCTTAGCTGGAAATATCCTCACTGTGTTCACAATAATGAAGTATGAAGTAAAATACATTTTTCAACAAGATTTATTGCTTTATTGCTGAAAAAATAAAGGATGACTGCACTAAGGAAGTGAATTTCCCAGCAAAAACAAGGATAGCAAGTCTTTCTTGTTCCCTTTAGTCATTGATGTTTAATTCTCATTTTAAAAATAGTTAAATCATGACTATACATAGAAGTAATTTATGCCTGCTTAACTTTTTCTGCTATAAGAAAGCACTGAAGTGCATGACTGACTTATATTCAAGGAAATCAAAAGTCATGCCTTCTTCCTGTGTTTCCAGTAGAATGGGGAGCAATCTCCCCTCTTGCACACATAAAAGCTAGACTAATCTTTAAACTTTAGTTGTGGTAATAGCAAGGGATTATAATGTATTACAGAATTCTTTGAAGATCAGTTGAAATACAGTTTTTCCTGCTTTGAAAATTGCATTTCTGCCCCAGACTATTTTAATAACGGAGCTTTATCTAATTTTTGCCCATTTACAGCAGCTTCATAGAACTCATTGCTGTTTTTCCAGCATCATCTTACTTTTGGAAACGGGGCCTTAGTGCCAGCTGAGGATTCTCACATGGCAGGAATTAATACCTCAAGATATTTTTGTTGTATGCTGAGAAAGGAAAATTGCTGAAGTTGCTAATTTTGTGGGAGTCATAAAATCTGACTCAGTCAGCCTTTATGCAAGAAAATACCATCTAATATCTTAATTTTAACAGAGGGGTTTTCCCAGTGTAGGGAAAAAAGAAAAAACACTTTCAACCAGCTGATGCCTAAATCCAACAAACTCTAAATCCATAAGCATGCATTTTGAAAAAGTGGCTTTTATCTCTGGTGCAAGTTTTACATTAAAAAATAGGGTGCATAAGGTAAATAATCATCACAAACTGCCAGGATTAATAGATAGACTCCACCCCTACATACTGTTCTTTCATAGGAAAGACTTCCAAAGGCCAACTGAGGACTAAGTGTCGGTCAGCCCTTGAGTTTTAGTAAACTTCCCTTAAAATTAATGGAAATTCAGTGTCTGGTACACTCAAGAACTTTGTAGCTCATAATTTGAATGAAGAAGGGGACAAATACGAAAATGGTGCATCTGAAGTGAACATAATGACAATATGACTTTTTAAATGTATGAATAGAGAAGGAGGGAAATTAGTTATAGTGTCTCTAAAATAATAGAATAGAAGGAAACTAACAAGGAACAAAGATTATTATTTTCCCCTGGTGAAAATCTTTGTCTAACTTAAATAAAAATATGAGAGGCAGAGGGAAAGGACACAGACAATGACTTCAAATAAAAAGAATATAATTTAAACCATATTTGCTTGAGAAAATTACAAGCACTCAAATTTATGGGCATGAACATTTATACTCAGGAAAAGAATTTGGAAATGGTGTTAAGAAGTTAATGTGATATTTACCAACACTACAAGACAGACACAAAACTCAGATGTAAATTTTAGCAACATATTGAAAAACAATCGTGTCAAATTCTCACCTTCCACTAACCAATCTCACTGTACTCAACGGCTCTGCCTCTGAGTTGTATCTTCTCTCTATATTCAACACATTTTCTCATTCCTACATGTTATTTTTTAACTTTACAGAGACAATTGTTTTAAGAGAGAAAGAAGCTTGATTATCTCTCCAATAAAGTAGAAACTATGTCCAGTAGCAAATGCTTCACTGATGGTTAAAATGATAAAGAAAGGACCTTGGAATTTTAGCTCCCAAATTTCATTTGAAAATCTGCCGGCTAGGCACTGACATTTTTAAGTGTAAATTTAAACTGTATTATCTGTAATATATTGAGGGAAAATATGAGAAAGTCCTAGTGAACCTTGCATATAATATATGCTTATGCAGTGAGATTTAATTCAAAAATTTCTAAATCAATGATTTTGGCTGGCTCTCCTTGTGTGAATGACTTTCATCCCTCCCTAGAGAATAATAGAGGGGACTGAGATACATTACTATTTAATTTAAAAGAAAAATTGTGAAGAAAATATGTCAATGGTTCAATGTCAGGCTGAAGTAGCAAATCATCTTCATCCCAACAACCTCGAAAACTGGTCCTTGGACCCACAGTTCTGGAGGCAAGTATTTATGCAAACCCACTGGGATGGGTGTAGTTGTGGCTTCTGGGATAACAACTATGGCTTTGTATGAAGGAGGAAAATATGATCCAGACAACCCCTTTAGTCTGACTTCATAAATTAAAAAAGAAGCAGATTATTGAAAAATTAGGGGAATAAAATACCATTTCAATTATGCTTCTTTTCAAATTAACTTGATTTTAATAAGGTAACTAGTAGCCAGTGGTAAAAAACTTTTCTCATAATAGATGGCAGGTGAGTTACAGCATTTATCGCATTCTTCAGCTAAGGAAGGTATATTTGCAACTAAATGTAGAGTTGCTGGCAGAAAATTTTTGAAAATTCTACAGAGAGGTAGATATTATGTTAGAGTACTTCATATGTTATTAGGATGGAAGTTATTAAATCAGCTAAAGAACAATTCAATAAGTAGAAGAATTACACCATGATAAAAAATAGCTAAAATGTGGGGGGTACTAGGAAATGTTGATAAAAAACAAGTTTCCTGAAAAGATTTTCAGGAGAAAATCAGTTAATGTGGAATTTTCAGGGACTGATCGTGGGGCTAGGCAGATATCAGATTTTCCCTCAGAGACCTGGGGCAACGTGTAGGACTGTGTCAGTAGTATTCCCAGGGACACCCACGGGGGAGATGTGGCTGATGTGGAGCAGTAAAAGGCTGCCAAACAGAAAGAATCAGATAAAGAATAGAGGAGGGACTAGAGCAATAGAAATGTGTTAAAGCTGAATTGCACAAACCCATAGAATTTTTTTTCTTACCAGTATTCTTTTATAAATAGGAAGCGCTGCTCTCAGTTAGAAAACAACAGAGGAAAAGCTCCTGGGATTACTGAGGGCTGTTATTAGGCTAAAGCTGCGTGAGAAGCACACACAGCTGTAATACATGTAAGGCTTTGCCTTTCCAGGGGAAAGAGGGAAATGCTAATGCCCTTCTCCAGGCTCATAACAAGGCCTGAAATACAACTCTCACCAGCTGTTTCCAGGAAAGATAAGACATTCAGACTAGAATAAGAAAAGGGGGGAAAAGTAACATAAAATTACTAGAATCAGAAGTAGAGAGAACTATCCAAATTCAACTAAATTTTGGTTTTTTTACAAAAAAGTCTCAGAGGTGCTTGTTTTATATACTTCAGGATCAGGAACAGCAGAATGGGTAAAGGATTGTTTGAACTAAAGGCCAAAACTGATACAAGAGCAATTGGTTGAACACAGACAGGAGATACTAAATGTGACTAAAGGTGACTTTACCTTTCAGAATAGTGATGTCCAGGGATAGCCTTTGGTAAGAGTGGTGGAACTAAAACCATTATTTCTGAGATTAAATTATTACTTTGTCATGAGGATGTCTTTACTGATTTTGTTGTCTGTGACTGCTGATAAGTTGATGCTGTGACAAGGGTTATCTCTTTCAATCTGAAGATCCTGGCTTTCCTATAGCTATCAAAGAAACCACAACACATTAAACAATGTACCCAGTGCCCTACAACATATCTCAGCTGTTCTGTTCTTTATTCCTTGTGGAGATGAAAGGTAAGTTTCTTTACAGTGAGACAGCATGGTGTCCCACTGTAAGGACACTTTCCCTGATTTCTAGGATTCTGCTTCAGGTCTGTTTCAGAAATCCAAAACAATTTCATGTTAGAAATGTGGGACTTCCCATGATGACATTTGGCACAACACCTGATTCCTGCCTCTAAGTGATGCTACCTGGCTTGACACTAAGACTTAGGTAAATAGTTATATCTTTTTGGACCATAACTTGGGGTGATCTTTGTTTGACTGGAGATATTTGTACAAGCAGCTGCTTCTTCACATGGTTTTCCACAGAGGGAATTCTTGTCTGGGTGCATTACCCAGGATGTGTTGGGCACACCTCACCTCCACCAGGCCTGGAGTTAAGCACAGAATGGAGAGATGGGATGGTGCTATCTCATGGATGTGATGGTGCTATCTCATGGCAAAGTCCTTCTGTGACTTTAACACTGTTTGAGATGGGCAAGTGGGCTCTTCAATGCTTTCAATAACACAGGGATATTTTCACTTCTACTGTGCAGTGTTTGCACAGTGTAAAGGCCTCTTCTGTCTCTCACCCCACCCCACCAGTGAGGAGGCTGAGGGTGCACAAGGAGTTGAGAGGGGCACAGCTGGGATAGCTGACCCCAGTTGACCAAAGGGATAATCCATAACACATGGATGGAAAGAATGTTATGTGGGAAGCCACTGCTTGGGAAATGGCAGGACATCAGTTGGTAGTCAGTAAATGTTTTCATTTGCATCATTTGTCTTTCTTGGACTAATTTATCTATTATTTTCATTAAAACATTATTATCTTATTTTATTTCAGTGACTATTTGTGTTTATCTTGACTCATGAGTTTTCTCACTTTTATCCTTCCAATTCTCTTCCTCTCCTCACTGTGGTGAGGAGTGAGCCAGTGGCTGTGTGGTGCTTAGTTGCTGGCTGGGTTAAACCATGATACACATAAGGTGTACAAGTTTAAAATTTGAGATTCTCATTCTGAGTACAAAATTAATTTCCAATTTAGCATGATTTAACCTGCTAGTATGAAAGAAAGAAATCAGAAAAATGTTTTAAATTTCTCCTAAAAAGACAGGGACAAGGAATATTCAGATGTTTTGAAACCTGTGTGTTTGAGTATAAAGGTCATTTGATGTCTTGCAGGAAACATAGTTTGAGGCTTTTCTTTTCCTGTAGATGTTGCATCCTTCAACATTCACAAAGCTGAAGGCACTGGAGGAAAAATATCACATATGCATCATTCTCTTCATGAGCTCCAGCCATTAGTGCCAGCAGATACACTTCACAGCATTCTGGCTTTGGTTTCAGTATCATAACCAGATGACAGTGAATCATACTTTGTATTTTAGCTGAAATGTTTGAATAATAACCCTTTTGTCTGGCTTGTTCCCTCTAGCATAACTTTTTCTTTGAAAACATAGCTATTCCATAACTTGTAGCATGCAGTGAAGGCAACACGGAAAGTGTGAAATTAGGAACTCTTCTTACACAGGTTCTTTTGGGAAATGACAGTCATAGAGTGCTTCATGGGTGGCCAAGTGTAGCTCTCCCAGCTGCAGGTTCTTCTGTACCTTCCAATAACATTTACAAATAAACTGGTACTTTGCAGTAAACTGAGGGAAATAAATTGATTAGAGATACTGGGAGGCAGTGGAGACAAAGAGCATAGACTAGACACCTAATTTGTAAGTGAATTTAAGTATGGTGGTTTCTATATGGTGACTGTGGATAAGAACACTTTTAATAAAGTCCTGTAACTAAAAAATGTGTTATAGGTATTGGTGTATTTTAAAAGATATTTCATATAAATAAGTACTGTCAGAAACACTATTTTAGAGTCAGAGAAGTTTGTCAGCCAAAAGGTATTTCAAACTAAATGTTTTATTTCCAGCATAAATACATTCTTCACAATTTTGCTTTCTAGTGAGGTTGAATGAGCTATTTATTTATTAACATCAGCAAAATTATTCATATTCTCATTTGAAAACTATGGTGTTCAAAATGAACATAGGTCTGGTGGACATCTAGAAATATCAGCCTAGCATAAGTAGAAGATATTGGAGCTCTCCTAAAATGTAGTTGACCCAGGGCTGAATTCTGCTTAAAAATGCAGACGGGAGATTCTTGACTCTCAATGTAAAAATAGCAACTGCTGAAAGAGGAATGATCTTCTGGAGGAAAAAAAAATTAGCATGCAATCAAATATTTAAAGAGAATGCCATCAGTCAAGGTTACTGATTTTTCGAAAACTGTAGGAATTATTTCTGATTTTTCTGGAAGTGGCAGAAATACTTTAATTTCAATATGTCTCGATCACACTTTGTACAAGGCCTTAAGGGACCCTAATCCAGTGTTTCTCTTCTGGGGCTTCTCTTTAGAGATGCAGCTTCTAGTAATGGCTTAACGTCACCAAAACAAGATTTGCTTTAGCCATTATTGTTTGAAATAAAAGATTGCCTTCCAGGCAAAATGCAGAAACCTTTAGTATCTGCTGGTTTTTGAAACCTTTATTAAAATGTCTGTCCTGGTTTAGGGCAAATTTGGTGGAGAATTTCCAAATTAGGGCCCCTCCAGAAAGCAAACCCACACAGCCCCTCCCCCCAGCCGGTTTGGGAAGGGTTAGGGTTAAGTGGAAAGAACCTGTTTATTTAACAAGCACAGCACCCCCAGCACACAAAATGAACAATACCGGATGACACCACTCTGAAAAGAGATGCCAAATTCAGAAAGTCTCTCTCGGGGGTGGTCGCTCTGTTCTCAGTCCCTCCGGCGCGGGGGCAGCTGCTGCAGCCACAAGGTGCAAACTCTCGGTGTTCCCAGGTCCCAGTCCAGAGCAGGTTCGAGATGGTCGAAAAAAAGGAAAGGAGAAACAGTCCAGGAAGAAATTTGGACTGTGTAGCTAAACTAGCTAATGAGCAGAAGCAAAAGCAAGCAGAAGCAAAGCAGAAGCAAGAGCGAGAGACAGAGCAAAGCAAAAAGCAAAAGCAAGAAAGCAAAAGCAGCACTAAGTACTGCCCATCTGCATCCCACCAGGCTGATAAGAAAACCCAAACAAAACTTTCACTTTTCAGAGCCAGTCTTAAAGGCACAGAATATAATATCCAGCATAAACAGAACACATGAATGGGGATACAAGCATCAAAACGTCACCCTAGGACAATGTCACAAGAGGATTTTATTTTGTATCATTAACTAAAGAGTTCAAAAACAGCTCCTGTATATTATTGATCTTAAAGGAAAATGTAACTCAATTCAGGAAAGAAAAATCTGCTTTGGAACAAAGTAATCTCCTGTTATGTGTCAGAGTGAGTATGAAGGAAACAAAAGTACAAACTTTCCGGCATAGCACAAGGCACTGGTCAGTCATTAAAAAGTCACAGGGTTAAGCAAAAGGGCTCAGTGGGAAGGACAGTTGATATTGAACTTGTAGCATGCTTCCATGGCAGGGAAATGGAGTTGCTAAAGAGAGGGAGAGAAAAATTATCAGAAAACAGAGAGAAGAAAGTCATAAATAATTTAGTTAGAAAATTGAAACTTATAATTTTGAAATTAATAAAATATGGCTATTATGAAGAGGCTACACTATTGAATGATACACTATTGCATGATAATAGAAATATATTTAGGTTGACATGCAGTTTAAAAAGAGTCAAGAAATGATCAGTTCCTTCAAAATTCAGTTTTGAAAGCTCATTCTTTTATTTGAGTAATGTGATGAATTACAGTCTTTTCCCATATTCCTAAAGAATTTACATATAGCAGTATCTTTATTCTCATTCTTTAGAGAAAAAAACATATGCAAAAGGTTAAGGCAGGAATAAGACATGACATCCTAAATGAGGAGAGGCAGAATATCATAAATATTATGTGAGATATAATTTATATCCCAAGTAAAGCCATGTCTTAAAATAGATTATTTTTTTTTCCAAAAAGAAAGCTTGTTCTCTCTTTCTAATTTTAAGGGAAGTTTTTCCATCTCAAGTATACTTGCCTAGGGAAAGCTGTACAAACTACTTCTCTCTCAGTTTTATCACTGCTAACACCAATTATGACACTATAGCCAAGAAATAAAGGTTTTTCTGATAACAATCTTCCAAACTTTAGTGATTGATAGTTTCAGTAAAGCACCTCTGAGTCCACTTAGGAGCTTTCATTAAGTGAAAATACTAAACCAGCAGTTTTGACAAAAAACCACCATTTATTAGACTGACTTTAAAATCACCCCACATTCACAAGAAAATTAAGAAACATAATTGACACAATTTATCTTAGTAAATTATATGACTGATGGAGCATTCCACATATTCCCATTCTATTTTACATTTCTCAAAAATTAAAGCCCTTAAAATAGAAGACAAGAGCAGTCAGACCTGAGAAGGCACTTCCAGAAGAAGCCTGAGCTGAATAAAATGAGCACCATATGCAAATTAATATCTGTCATATAGCTGGATAATGCTTTTATTCCCATAAATCCTCTGCTTCATAATAGGAGTGAACTATGTCACGCAATTGTCCAAGAGAGATTTTATCATTTCAGCATTTCTTTTTGCAAATAAAATGTCTTTATAAGGTCTTAAGAAGTGGTAAATCCAGCTGTTCTTGTATGGAGCTTTAGGGGTCAATTTATGAGGGGTACAATGTAAAAAGTTTGGTTTTCATGACTCACTTGAATATGAAATAAAAAGCATAAAGAAAAGCTGTAAAACTATGCAAGTCAAGTATGCATGTTAAAATTTATGAGAAAAATTTCTAAATTGACATCAGACACATTTTTTTAATACAGATTTATATTTATGCCACAGGCAGACATAAATTAGACCTGGATGTAACTGGTAGCACAACTTTTGCCTTTGGGTTAAAAGAAAATTGGTAAGAAGGAACTCACGGCATCTGTTCCTTGGACAAGGATGAACAGAGTTACACATAGACAACAATCCTAAGTTTACCCATGTACAGGAAGAGTAAATCTGACTATCCAACAAAAATACCACTATGCAAATCTGGCCTAAGTGAAATCAGAACTGTGTGTGCTGCAGACAGCATCTCCTTGAGCTCATATATTGACATACTTTTATGTTTTTGTCTCTGGTGAAACAAGAGAAATGATGAGATGAGTGAAAAGGGGATCCATTATGATGTGCTACTCATCACTTGGAACATCTCAGTGTGCCACTTGAATGTAACTGAAGATGAACACTGCAATTAGCAATGATAGTGATTAAAATGGCAAAGGAATTATTTGGCCAATGAGATTTTAAAAAAGGAGCCAAGACTTACACATTCAAAATGATTAATGCTCATTCTTTCATGACACAGAAGATGCAGCAGGTAAAGCCTATGCCAGATTTTCTTTCTGTGACAGGAGGCTGTGAGGCGCACCTCATTCCCTGTTGCATAAATCCACTGGAGCATGTCACAAGAAAATTCCACCATTTGGGTCCCTTCTTACAGAGTTCACCTGCTTCTGACTAATTTTTCTATGAACTTTGAATACAAGGAAAGGTGTAATTTACCTGATAGGTGTTCAGTTGCCCATGATTTAAGGTGTACTTTTGGTATGGCACAGCTACCATAATCTCATCTCAGATTCCTGAGAAAGTTGCTAAACTGTAAGGTGTGTGGAAGTACCTAGAGCAGAACCATGTGTGCTAAGAAAAGTTAGATGGATTGAAACCCAAGACAAGATTGCTGAGGTAGAGACAGACCCTCCAGGATTCCAGAAGAGAAATGCTGGCATGAGGAAATTTAAAATGTTAATGAAAAACAGGGGGTCTGAAGGTGCCTCTTCATTCCCATTCAAACCTGTTCATCAAAGACCCAGTGGTGTCATACAGGGGTGGTAAGAGTACTAACACTTAAGCTAGAAACTTGCTAGTCCTAGCTGTCTGTTACCTACTGTACTAGACAATAAATAATTGCTTTTTGTGAATATCCTGTTTGCAAAACATCTCTGTGCAGCGGAAAAGTTTCTTGAGCAAGTTCTTGAAGTCTAAAAGTTGTATAGGTACCAGTCAGTTTTGAGGGCTACATAAACATCTATTTAGCCTATACCCTTAGAGCTGCAAGCACATAAAGAGAGAAGTAAGGTTGAGAAGATAAATCTGGAGTAAGTAGTTCTGTGACAGCTGAGAAGAAACAGACAGGTGTTCCAAGCATTTGGAGCAGCCAAGACTGACAAGCATGAGAAATGTGTTCCTGGTTTGCCCATTGCTGTAATGTTGCCCTAAGAAATGTTTACCAAGGCAGTATCACTGGTAGGATGGAGCCACAACTCTAAAAAGTCATGGGCTTTTAGTCATTTAGAACCAGAACTACTTGATTTGGCATGGACTAATCCATTTACTCATTCCTCACACTCCTTTTTCAGCTGCTCCTTGCTTCACTTCACATGCAGTTACAAATCCCCCTGCCACAGGAAAAGGTAAAAGCCTTTTAAAAGTTCAATTCCTCGAGGACCCCGTTTGCCTTTGAATGTAATACACCATGCTGCCTCTTGGGCAAGCCTAGCAGCAGTACATTTTAAGCCAATTCAGATGATATATTGATAATTATAATTAATAAGAATATTTATAGGAATTTGTTATGATGACAATAATAATAATAGTGTCAGTATAGTATATTGTGAAAATATAAAATATATAGGGTAGGATTGACCATAGGATAGGTTAAGATATGTCCAGCAACAGGAAGAAAAATGTGAGGAAAAACAAGCCCTAAAACACACTTCCCTTCACCTTTTCCTATATTCATAACAGAAACACGACCACATGTTTATGCCTTCACTAGAAATCAGACAAGATGATTTCTAGTTAGCTACATTAACTAGGATCACATGCTCTCATGAAATATTTGCTCTATCCAAGTGTCACCTTAGCTTTCACCATCACATCCTACACTTTGGTGGTGGCTGGTCTCAGAGATGTTCCTCCAGGCAGCATTGTAACAGCAGGTTTGGCAAAAAGGCCAGAAGGAGTGCACCAATAGGCATGGCTAACAAGCACCTCATACCTTGTGCCTTGTATTTGTTGAGAGCTCAGCAAGTTCCATCACTACCTCCTTCTCCCATTCTCTGTGTTAGAGACCCATCTCAGACACTCCCCTTATTGTTTGTCTCAGGTAAGTATTATTCAGACTTTTCCCAACAAAAGACTTTTATTACTGCTAATTACTTTGTGAGATGAGGACACGTCTGCCTTTAAATTCCACTCTCTGTTTGAAGAGGAAATAAGCCCTTACTCTCAAAACAGCACGTTTTTCCAAGTGCACCACTCATGCTTCATTTCACAAATTTATCATCAGACAACAGACAAGATGGAAAATTACATCCAAACTGAAGGAACCAACAGAAACCCCTCTGCTATAAAAGAATGGAGACAAAAGCTGCTTGATAAGTCTTTAGGGTGAGATTAATTTCCTATTGCCTTGAGAAAGCTAAACTGGAACCACAAGCTGGAATAAGTTTGAGTCCTATCAAGAAAAATAATCATTTACTTTCACATTGAATTAAATTTGTGGTCGTGTTTTCATTCTACCCAGCCAAATGATTTCCTTTTCATCTTTAAGTTCATTAAATCACTTTTTTTTTTCCTTTGGTTAGATGAATATTAAAAGTGAGAATTAAAAACTCAGATAAATTATCCTTTATAGACACATATGTCCTACAAAATGGTTGATCCAGGAGGAGTGAAAAGTCATCTTACAATACCTAGAGAAATACATGTATATGAAGGTGACCCACTGTCGCAGACATCTTTTCATTAAAAATCCTTCTTTAGGATTTTTCCTTCTGGGAAACTGAGAGGCCTCAGAAACAAAATGTAAACAATGGTTATCTGCTGCTGTGGAATGCAACAGGCGCATCTGTGATTGGCCCATCTTGAATGTTTATAATTAATGGCCAATCCCAGCCTAGTTAGTTTGGACTCTGTCTGAGACACAAACCTTTATTATTCATTCCTTTCTATTCTTAGTTTAGCTAGCCTTCTGAGATGAAACTTTTCCTTCTATTCTTTTTAGTATAGTTTTAATGTAATGTATATCATAAGATAATTCATCAAGCCTTCTGAACATGGAGTCAACATTCTCGTCTCTTCTCTCACCTGAAAACCCCTGTGAACACCGTCACAACCCACTTTTCACTTTTGTAGGAACCCTTTGAAAACTCAGCTGTACATCCAAGAAAATAGTGCCCACACAGGAAAAGCCAGGACCACCCTACAGATAGGTAGTGATGGGCATTTCTGGAGTTGGAAGATGTGGATTCAGTAGCATCCCAGACTAGAGGGCTCCTACGCACAAGCCATGGTTTCCCTTTATGATGTCCAGTGTCCATTTACACACTTTATTTCGTTACAAACTGCATTATTCTGAGAACCTCTGCAGCTGCTACTGAAATGAGTTACACTTGCTGTTGCTGGGTTTTGAGCTGTGCTGGTCTCTGGTCCTTGGAGCAAAGGCAACACCATCCACTAAGCCACACGTCACACTTAAGAGCCTTAAGAGCCTCAGCCTTTTGCACTGCTAACAGCCCCCTCTCTGAAGCTGCATAGCTGGCTTTCAGCTCTGTGCCTGGTCACCCAAGCTGTGGCAGCCTTTCCCAGAGCCTCTGGGGCAGCACTTTCTCCTCGTTCCCACGCTGCAGACCTTGCAGTGTTATCCTCCCTGCCCCGCACCTGCAAACCCCATAGCACTGGTACAGGGGGTTCTCATGGGAAGGGACTGCCCCAGTGTGAGAATCACCCCTGCTTCCCCTCCCTCTTCCTACCCTCTGGTCAAAGCTTTTGGTTGACATTAGTTGACCAAAAACATGCATGCCCCAAATTTAATAGCCAGTCAGTGTGCAGCCTCAGCAAAACTTACTTTCAGCAGCACCAACAACTTCACAAGGGACAACTGGTAAGAAGAGAGTCCTGATGAAAACTGCATTGATACTGTAGAAAAACCATTACAGGCGGAACCATGAACCACTGCACTGGAGCAGAGTCACAGAGAACGATGCTTGCCTGGAACACCCTTCATTGCTCCTCTTCCATCTTACACACTTCCTTTAATTCACAGTTTATTTACTGGTTTGTTGGTTTTGGTTTTTTGTAACCTCCATTGTAACTTTTTCCAGCATTCATTCTTTAGAAGCAGCTCTGTTGACAATTTTAAAAATAGCTGCAGTATTGTCTCCTTTCTTTGCAGAGAGATGTTATTGCTTGCATCACTTTTAAAAAAATGAAAGCTATCTCAAAGCTTGCTTACACTGTGCTTACATGGAGACTAAGAGGTCAAATTTTGTGTAAAGGAGGAACAATCACAATTTAAGAACCTGAGAAGCTTGTAAATTACTCTCAATTACACAGGTCCTGTAAGCAGTATCAATGTCAGAAGCTATTTCCCTGAGGCAGCAGTGAAACAAGAGCTCGCAGTACCAAGAATGGTACAAAGTAGTTCTACCATGACAAATGTAGAGGATTTCTATTCTTTCTGTCACCACCATGAGGACTGAGAATAACTGCATGAAATCAGACATAGCTTTTTAAGATATCATATGCCAGAGGAGCCTTCTGCTGATTCTAGAATTGATGGCTATTACTTTGACCTCATTTAGTGAAAGAACTTGATTGTTGCAAAGTTTGAATAGTGAAAAAAAACCCTGCTTCATACTCATATTCAGGCAAGACTGAAAATAATTTATTATCACATGAAATACCAATCTTTCTTCATCTTAGGCAATGACTCCTGATTGTCATTGGCCCATGCACAATGATAGTAAGCAACTGAGATTCTGCAGACACCCTGTTCTGACAGGCTGCTGAACCTGATCTGGGAACAGCAAGGACAGGACATTGAGCAACATCCCAATGTCTTGCAGGCAACATGCTGCTGGCACCTACAGACAAGGATCATCTGAGTTGTATCAGATATTACCAGTGTATAAAATACACAAGTATGGTTATGTGCTTGTACTGATACAGAAACACAGGAAAGGAATGACAGATTTTGAAAGTTCAGTGATAATTTCACCAGTATTTAAATATTTCTTAGTGTTATCCTTTCAACTTTGATGGGTCTTAAGTACACTTAATACTTACATACAATGAAGTCTACAGAATAGAATTTGGTAGAGAAGTTGTTAATGGTCAATCATCAAGAATATTATTTCTAAATATTGTTTAAATTACTAGTAATTTGTATTTCTCATAGCAGTTAGTAAATCACTCATTTTCAGTTAATTTCAGAAAGTCACAGTTTCAAAATACTTCTGTGACTAAGACTCAATATTTTCAGTCCTATGAAAGGAACTGCATCAATCTAACTCCCACAAGAGAGCTGTGTTCACAGCTACTGCCTAAACATCTTCCAGAATTTTTCATGAAAAAAGATCTGTTTAATATAATTGAAGAGAGCAGAATGAAATTTTTAATATATTTTTTAGAAACTAATCTTAGAATAGACTTTTTCTACCCCTAAAAATGCCCCAGATCTCCCTCCCTTCTTTATTTGTGTGAAGTGTTCACATTCAAAACTGAGTTTTTTCCTTGAGTTACATCAGCCCCATTTCTCTCCAGCGTTTCCATTCCTCACACACCCCAGCTCCTGCTGCCAGAGGCTTCACTTTTCCACCTGTCCCTTTCACAGGGAGCGAGTTGGTGGGAGTGAGGCCCAGGCACAACCATAGGCTTGGTGGCAATTGGTACAGATGCCACTAGCAGGGCTGGAACTTCATCAATAGACACATCAATCACATCATATTGAGAGGGAACCCGTAACTCATCACATCCCTAAGCTGGCAGCAGAGTGATGAAAATCCCCCTTCTGCCAAGGTTTCCTGCTGACAAGAGCTGTGTCTGCAGCAGCCACCTCTGCAGCACCAATGGTGGTGCAGGTTTCTGTTTGCCTCATGTGGTTTTATCACCTCAAAGCCATCACAGGGCAGTGCTGCAGCTCCTGTCAACCACTTTACAGAGCTCAGTGACTATGACAGCCACAAAGCAGTACCAAGAACAGACATTTTTAGCTTCTGTCACAGCCAGTACCATGGCTGGTCCCGGCATGCCAGATTCTATGTGTACAAAGGATGGACAGGAAAAGGAATTACCTAATTGTTGGGTTTCTTTAATTTATTCTCTGATTCAACACAATAGATTCTGAATCTATTCTTCCCAAAGCATGTTTTTAAAATGTGGATTAGTGTTAATGTTAATAGGTAGTCTGATTTTAACTGGAAATTAAGGGTTTTTGATCTAATAGATTAATGTTCACTCTATTATTTTACAAAATGTAAAGGTCATGGAACAAGTTGAATTAGTTTTTTATCATAAGTCACTCCTAACTTCTAAGATAGTAAAGTCTGATTTTTTCATCAGTTATGTGGAAACTAAACAATTAATTACAACTACAAACAATTTGAACACTCCTAAATCTCAAGTATATCACAATGTTCCTTTTTTTTAAATTAGCAGTCTTGATTGTATTAAAATATCACCATTCATTTCCCAAATGAACTTCATCTCAGGTTATGTCTCTGCTTGCTTCTTGTATGCCTGAGTTTCTAAACTCTATCTCCTACATGCTAATCTACTAAATTTCATTAAAAACTCTTGCCAAATTAGTCAAATAATGTTGTGACCCAAAGCATAATTAGTTATACCACCGCTTATTGAATGTTAAGAGTTAATTCCTGGAATAAAAGCCATTCTGACATGTACTAGACTACTTTTGAAAAATGCAGCTCATTTCCTTTGCAATGGCTTTTCTTAGAATTTTGAATTTAAACAATATTAACCTAAGTATTTTGTTGGTTTTCATTGCTGTTGCCTACTTTTACAGACACCTTGCTCTTGTTCAGCCATTCCACGTAACCTACCTGAGAACACAATCCAAGACAATTAAAGTCAATTTATGCTTAAGGGTGGCATCATTTATTCTGATGTTCCCTGTGTGGGAATACTCAAAAATCAGTAAAGCTCAAAGGTGGTTTGGAAAGCTGTGCTTTTGATCTAATCTCACCTGGTGATGTTGTCTGGTAAGTTCTCAAAGTTCAGGGGATGTGTCTTCGCTGCTGTTGAGGTTATCATCTCTTTTGTCTTTGACATGTGTCCTTCCAGGCAGACAGGCAAATGGATGGCTGAGGGAATGAAATAAAGGTTGAAGCTGAGCCATGTACCATTCAAATCATTGCATCTCAAATTGTATTGGTAATACAGAGGCAGCCCCAAAACAATCAAATTCAGCAAGACAGCCCCCATGTAGCAACTGTTACAATGACTGACTATTTCTCCTTATCTGCTCTTGCTGCATCTAGTAACCGTTGTTCACAATTGGGACCTCATTGATCTTTCTGACCTGGCAGACTCTCATAGAATCATAGAATGTTTTGGATCAGAAGAGACCTTAAAGATTATCTAGCTCCAAATCCCTGGAAATGGGCAGGGATGCCATTCACTAGATCAGGTTGCTCAGGGCCTCCAACCAACCTGGCCTTAAACAGTTCCAGGGATGGGGCAAACACAACTTCTCTGGGCAACCTGCTCCAGTGTCTCACCACCCTCTGATTAAAAAATTCTTCCTTGCATCTAATATAAATCCTCTCTCTTTCACTTTAAAATCATTGCCTCTTATCCTGGCAGTATTTGCCCACATTAAAAATCCCTCTCCCTCCTTTTTTTAAGCCCCTGGAAGGTGACCCCTTGTCAACTGTTGCCATTACTCAATCACAGAAGGCCACCAGATTGGTCAGGCACAATAAAGAAAGCATTTTTGGGGTGAGTATCCCAATTGTCTCTAGTAGCACACTAGATTCCACATTATTTAGCAGTCTCAGAGTATTCTTTTTTGGGTGAAAAAAGACTAGAAAAAGTGCTCTAAGGGTTTAATGAATGGACCCCAACCTCTGTTGCATACTCAGTCATCAGTCCACAGCCTCCAATTAGAGAAAATATAAATTCCTGAAGATGAGTATAATGTGTCATGTCCTAAACACCAAGTAGTTCACTTTATAGATTTTCATTACTCATTTGTAGTACTCATTTGATAATGTAAACAAAATCTAAAGGAGTTTATTTTAGCCTTTTTTTTTATTCCAGCCTGTCTTCTTCCTTTCCCATTCAATTGAATTGCATCAAGATTTTTGATAGAATTAATTCTAATTCCAGAGAACAAGAAAATGAGAGAAAATTTCTAACAGTAGAGAAGTTAAATATTTTAATGTCAGAAAAGCTTGATGATGTTCCTTGCTGAGGACTTAAGGTATTAGTAAAACCAGTCCCTGAAGTACGATTTATTATTTTTAGGAACTTGTGAAGCACATAAGACCCCCAATAGCTTGAAAGAAAACAGAGGGACTAGGAGAAAATCAGGATGTAAAGGATTTGGGGAATCCAGTCTAGTCCATACTTTCTCAGATGGGGTGACTAGTCATCAAAGGATTGTTTAATTCCACATCAGAGGCTTTAACACAGAAAAGTTTGAAGACAAGTAAAAAGACACTTTGGTAGATAGAATAAAAACAACAAACATCAGTAGCCAGAAAGCTTAACAAATTACTAAGCTCTGAGGATGGTAAGAGAAACTCTGTGACTATTTTTCAGGAACAAATTATAACAAATCAATCTAATTTCCTTCTTTGATGGAAGTCACTTGATAAAGAATAAATAGAAACAAAATAACTTGAATTATACAAAATGCCAGCAAACCAACTAGAAAAGACGTTGTCAATTAGACTACACTCACAATGAAAGAATAGTTAAAAAAAACTGTGCTGAGAAGGTGATTATCACTGATCTACTGTCAGACTAGAAAAATACCAGGGGACTAAGCAGACCATGTCCTGCATAAATGCTTGCAAGAATCATCACTAATTCTTCAAGTGCTGGAAAACACCACGGGATTCATGACACAAGAAAGAGGAAAATGTCTTTCACTGGAAGAACTCCATGCCACACATTCCCAAATTGAGAACTGAGGCATTGCTCTGTCTTATCCTGCCATCACATGAAATCTGCAAGTCCTAGAGAGTCTGACACAGAAAAAGGAGATCAAGGAGTTTGAAATCACTATTCATAGTTCAAAGCCAAACCTTTACACAGAAAATAAATCACTAAACATTTTTGATGGTGTTATTGTAACTATAGCAGCCATAGGGAATACTCAAGATAAACTTTATGAGTGAAAGAAATATCTTAATTAAGCTCTGGGAGACAGCTGCAAAATGGTAATATTTCAATCTGTAAGCATTTGTTCAGATCTGAAAAGTTTTTCTACTTTTCCCAGCTATATAAATTGTCTATTAGAAGTACAATCTCTACCTACAAGTCTTGTCATTCAAAATAATTTAACAGTTTACACACAAGGTGGCTTATCAAGTATTACCAAGGTATGGCTGTGCTAAGTGTATGTTTGTCAGCTCACAGCTCCTATCTGGGATATGTCACATTTGTTTCTGAATTACAACCATGACTTTACAGATTTTGCTTTTCTTTTTTTTCCCTTGCCTGGCTTTTTGAATCAGAGCAGATCACTAATGATATGATATTTAGCACTTATAACAATGATAAAATAATCTTTTACAACAGTCTGTTGTTTTTCTCTTTTTGCCTGTCATGCCACCATTCTAAAGTCTCTCTGTTGCTGAGATCATAGTAGTGAAATGGAACCACAGAAGCACAACTTCATGAAATTATCCTAACAGCAAGGTCAACAGGAAATTGAATTTACTCTTGTGTGGGACTCTAATAAAATAGTTAATAGTTCAGCATTTTTCTCACCTTCTCCATATTGTTTTAATTCTCCTTCTTGGATAATAAAATGGATGTATTTCAGGGAAATTTAGGTAAGTATTAAAACTTTTTATTTACCAGTTACTAAATTTTCTGTGTTAATAGAAGTCCATAATGGAATATGATAGATATACCTCTTTAATGTTTTGGAGCACCTTATCTGGATTTTGTTGTTTCACAGAAACCTAGAATAAGCAGTTCATTGGAAAATAAAAACAGGGAGGGAGGAAGGAAGATATTGCAATTCATCTGGATTTTAAATAGCTCTAAAAGCTGAAAAGTAGGTGAAATAGAATGTCTCTCAGTTGAAGTAATATTGATGGAGAAAATCTGGATTTGAAGGAAGAATGTCATAGTGGGTCGAAAGGAGAACTAGAAAGCTATGAAAAGGTAAAAGAGTGTTGAAATCAAAATGGAACACCAAGTCCATTTTCTGATGACAATATGCATTTTCTGTGCTCTTTTGCCACTATTTCATCATATATAAGCTGCCAAAAAGCTATAATTTCAAAAAGTTTCTTTCAAGATGCCTACTTGCACTCTGGTGCATAGTAGCTACATGCAGATAAGGCATATACCCATACCTTCAGATAATTTTTTTTTATTATTGATTTTGCACTAAACATTTGTTTAAAATGCAGCATTTCTGATCAGGGTTGTTAACATTGCACTGCAACTACCATCCAGTTCAGCATTTCAAGCTTTTATAGTATTTGAACTTACAGCAATAGTTTGAGGGTGCAAATACTCAGTCATTAAATCAGAGTATTATAGCTGAAAGTTTCCAAACCAGCAGGAAGCCAGCCCTGACTGTACTCCAGGGCACTGTGGGCCAGAAATTTCTTCCAGAAAATTTAATGTCAAAACTTTGGCATTTAATATTTTATCACCTGCTACATACATTGTGATCGCTATTTAATCCCATCATCCAGTCTAAAACACTGCATGCATGAGCAAACTGGATTCCTGAGTGAAACTGGATAGCTTATGAGTTGGTAATGGTATGATATATGCCCTATTCCCTATCCAGAAAAAGCACTTAACAGACTTCTTGCATTTTAAGCATGTAGATAGTTTCACAGAAATCAGTGTAGGCATGCAGCTATGTGACTTGCCATACTGAGGCCCAAACCTCCTGTCCAAATGCCAGTACCATCTGGAGGTAAATTCACAGAGTACAGTTGACTTAAAGATACCTACAAAGATAGAAAAGAGAGAGGAGACATCTATGCACAGTTTGTAGCAGGTAAGTGTCAGGAAATAGTTGCAGGCATAATTAGCACTCAGAGGTGATCTTGCTGAAAAATACAATAGGAAGGCTATCCTTGCTTTCAGAAATACTTCCTGGGGCTGGATTTCAAAGGGTTGAGTTTGTACCCATATTTGTATTTGTCTAGGGTCTCCTGTCGTGGCCATGATGCTGTAGAGCAGTGGTGCCTCCTGTTCCTTGTGCTCTCTGTCAGCTTCCTCTTGCACTGAAAGAAATTCACTCACATGAGTGGCTCTTTAAAAGAGAATAGCACCATCCAAATCAACATTAATCTCAGTAATGTGGCAATTTCCTCTATGCATATGCAACATGTTTGCACACAGCTATTTGTAGGGGAACTTTCCACACAGCTAGGTGTATTATGTTAAGCTAGAAGTGCATTTACTGCCCAGAAATTAAGCTAAAAATGTGCAATGACAAATCATTTAACCATTAAGTTATTGGAATTAATCACCAAGACCTGTAGGTACACTAGAGGAGATCCCTGACACTGAAAGAAGCTCCAGTTTTGTCCTTTTGTCCTTCCTACTGCTAAACCTTTACCATGTTGCTAACAATGACCCAAGCCTTTTCCTGGTGCTAAATAAAAAAACAGTAACTTTTTCTCTCTGACTGGTTTGATATGAGATAATAAAACATATTCCTTAATTAAGTGTCTTACCATAAAAATTGAAAAGAAACAACTGAAAGGAACAAGACAACCATGTGAACTATTAGAGCTAATAGGTTCAGTCTCAGCTTAAACTTCAAACTTCTCAATATGTCTGTTTTGCACAGTGTTCTATGTAACAGGAGGATATACAGGTTAACATGCTTGTTTAGGTCATTTGGACTGAAAAGCAAAATATACTAAAAGCCTTAGTAAAAGAATTTCTAATATGTTCTTCATGAGAAAAGTTTTAATTTCTTCCTTTTTATCTATTCTAAATATATTGTACTTGCAGCTCTGATTCTATAAGATGCTTATGCACTTGCTTCTGCCTATTCAACTTCTGCCAGTTGGTCTGGATTTAGGAATATGTTTGAATATTTTGGCAGGACTATCTTCTGGTCTCTTGCAGAGAAAAAGAGAATACCATAGCTATTTTTCTCCCTATTTTGCAAATCACTCCTTGAAGACAATGAAACTTTATCTCGGCTTTGTGATATGATGCACTTCTTTGTGTCTTGCGTGGTTTGAGATGTGGAGGAGCTTTGCAGCCTCAGCTGAGAGAACAACCAGGACACTTAAACCTGCACCCATCAGTTAATCATATGAGTTGCATAAAGATGAAATTTGAGCAAAGATGCACCTCACAAGATTTTAAGTCATTTGTGTGACTAAAGACGTAGGATCAAAATAGAAGCCATGCCTGTGAGCCTGGATTTCCCAGTTCCTTCATGTACAAGCACCTCAGAAAAAAGAGAACTTTGAAATAAAGCCCATTGGCAAGAAATAAAAAGCAATGCACATGTGGTGTAAAGAAAGGAGCACAAGACCAGCAATATTGGATGTTCCAGACAGAAAATCCTTCCCAGCACTTCCTCCAGACAAAGGGGGGTGGTGAAGTGGTTTTGGGCTGGGAATATGGCAGTGGGCAGCAGTGCCAGCTCATGGCTGGGAAAGACCTGGATTCTGGCACCTTTCCCTGGGCTCTGGGAAGAGAGAAGCAAGAAATTACTTCCCATTTTGTTTATCCATCTCCCTTTTAGCTTCAGCTCCTAGAATTTTTCTTCCTCTCCATTTCTGTGATTCAGAAATCACAGCAAAGGACCATTCATGCAATATAGCATGAATTGACTTATGGCCAGGTATATCAGCTTACTCACAAAATATTGTGGGTAATAGGAGGGAGCACGTAAGATAAAGTATAAGATGTATTTCTTCAGTATTAGAAGAACCAGAGCATGGTGTTCTTGAAAGCATTTTCACTAAGGAAGAGGGAAAATATGGAGAGAAAATAATTAATAACAAATGTGCTCATTTAAAATTGATGACGGGGTTTTTTCCATTTTTTTTTATTAGTGGTATTTTTGACTGCTGCCATCCATTAAGCCAGAAGCAAAAGAGAACAAAAGTAGCTTGAATAGTCACATAATCTTCTCTATTTAAATTAATTGGGATAAAATCATAGCAAAAAATAAATTAAATCCCATTAAATCCCTGCTTTTAGCTGGAGAGAGAACTAACAATTGCTTCCTTGGGACAGAAGCCATTTTCTCTAAAGTTTATACATATATATAGTCTAAAAATTCAGTAAGTATTAGTGACAAAGAAAATTGAGAGGAGAGTAAGGTCTGGCTTTTGTGAACACTGTTCTGTGTACCTTCTAATTTGTGTGGAGTTAAGATAACAACTACATAAATAGAGACATAGTAGAGCTGTGTAAGGACAAAGGGAAATCAATTTACTTTTTTTCAATGATATCTTGTACAAGAAATCTGCAAGGTTTTCAACTTCAAGATCTAACACTAATAAATTGTCAGCAATATCAGTGAAACATTTAGTCTTGCAGTTTTTCCATTCAGTTTTAGGGAGAGAAAGAAATTAATTGCTGAGTTGTAATCAGATTTTTTTTTTTAATGTATACACTGCTTGTCATTTGCTTGCATTTCCTTGCAACCACCACATCCACCAGAGCTTGCCTTTACTTTGGCAAGTACCACAAGCAGAGACAACTGGACTAAGGTGGGTGCCAAGCTGTAGCAGCACTGACTCTTCAGACACATCTACTATGCCTTTTGGCCCTCTGGATCATTTTAACAAGGTCTCTGATAGAACATATTGGGGAAAATTCATATGATTTTTCTATTCTAGCAGGAGCTCCTCCTTTTCACTGTATTTTTTACATCATAGAATAGCTCTGTGTATTTGCCCAACTGCCTTCAGCACATAGCATAAAAATAAATGTCCTAGCAATCCTTTTTCTAAATTCCAGTGTTGCATTAGTGAATTCTGAAATACAAGGTTTTTTAATAAATGACTGTGGAAGCACATTTAATTCACCTTTAGTAAGACAAGTAGTCACTTTTCAGAGTCTCATCTACATAAAGAGAAAAGAAGCACAATATATTTTTAAAAATTCTTTACAGATTCAGATGTTGTGAGTTTAGCTCCCAGTTAATGCATCATAAGGGAGACTGCTACTACAAGTTTCTGAGCATTCATCTTTTGCAGTGGAGCATTCTTCATGTGGGCAAAACTTGCAGTGCACACACACATACTCTCCCTCCAAGTTATCACCCTTTTTCTCCCAAAAAATTAGCACAAATTAAAACATTTCAAAATATTGAGCGTTTTCAATGAGTCAGCTCAAAACTACTATAAAGTGAAAATCTCCTGTAGCATGGGGAACTGCTCTGTTTTACCAGAACAGGTTCCAAAATTTAAGTAATTATTTTGTGTTGAAAAATACCATCTGTTTCTTGGAAAAGAAACAAATTGTAATGAAATTCACTGTGAATGCAAGATGAAATCAACAATAATGAGTAGTCTGGAGATAAGCAGCCAGTAAGTCAATGAAAAACCCCTATTTTCAGACAATTCCAGTCTTCAAGATCTGTTGGAATGGGCTCAAGTGATTGAGAAAGGGTATCTGCTTTTTCTATTTCATGTTTGAATACTATTTAAACACTTAATTTCTTCCAAGGAGACTTGAGGTTTTGTTTCAATACCTGAGATTCCCCTGGGTGTATGGGAAAGCCATCCTTAGCTTGTGACCACCATTACACAGAAGACTTAAACAAGGGTGCCATCCCCAATAAAAAGGGTGAGCAAACCAACAATAATGAGTTCAATTATGTAGCTTATTCTCAACTGCAGCTGAACAATATTTTGTGAGTAAGCTGATGTGCCTGGCCATAAGTCAATTCATGCTATATTGCATGAATGATCCTATTCACATTTAAATGTCTATTCAAACTACTACTCAAAGTCAGTAACACTGGGAAATAATTGTTTGCTCCTAGGAAAGCTGCATTCTATTTTGAATCAAACTACCATTTGTAATTTCACACCTCACCAACATGTAATTTAACATCCTATATTAGATTTGTGGTGAAATGAGCAAGAAGATTTTGTCATTCTTCTGCTAACCTGTGAAAGCTAAGGAGGGGAAAATCAATGTTTGGCACAATTCATGTGATTTACTGTAGACATCTGTATAAAATGAGATGAATCATACCCATTTACTGTGTTTCCATTGAGTATAGTCTAAGGGGTGCATTCAGATTAGACACATCCATCACAAATGCAGCATTTCATTAGATGAATCACACCTAATAAGTCAATTTATAAGTAGAACATATATAGACTACCCATATGTACTAAATATTATGTAAGTTTATGTAAGTTCCCATTGTTAGCATTTAGGTGCTCCCTTGATGATATTAAAATCAAAATAGAATAGAATACAGTTGATGATTTATACCAATTAAGGAGTTTGTGATCACAGTGGTTATGGTGATCCAACTGAAACAAATTGTGGGTCCTGAAAAAATATAATTAACCAAAAAAACTGACTTCTTATCTGTTTGAATTATTTGATCTTGAAGGCTGGGGTTGGAATATAGCCTGAGAAAGCAGATCTCATAGGATCTCATAAAATCTCATGACACTTTGTGAAATGTATTGCTCCAGGCACATAAAAAAGACCAAAAGTTTTGAAGAATTTTCACAATACAAAATCTCTGTACTGAATAGCATAAAATAATTATTTATAATGTAATTTTAATGAAAATTAAGGAAGTACATTTAAAATATTTTGTATGCCACTACAAGTTTGGTTGAAGTTAGGTGCATGTAAGGGTGACAGAAGAGAGGGCATATATCAGTCTTTTTCACCTGTACACCCAGAAATACAGAGATACAGATTTTGATCAGTTATCTAAATTTTAAAAAGCTCAATTTTTAAGAGCTGATATTTTACACTAGTATGTATTGTTATTTATTATTATCTCTAAGACACTCTGCTGTGGTTCAGGACCTAACCCCAAAGTTAGAGTTAGTTGTGCATAGACTAAGGATACATGCTTGATGAGAAAACACTAAATCACATGCTAAGCAGAAGTTTCAACACCACAGCTCACCTGAGAATCAGTCAGCATTTTCTGGAGGTCTGATGTCAGGCACATTGAACCTGTAAAAGACACCCCTTGTTTTTGCCTCCTCTCCATTGCAGCATCACAGCAGGACATGTGCTTATTGCTGTGGTTTCACAGGTGCTGCAGGGTTCTCTCCGTCAGCAGGTGCTGATGGTCAGGCACCACATCCAGACTTCTGTGAAGGCAGCCAAGCTGTTTGTACCATGGGGCAAACGAGGCACAGCATTACAGACTTGTGAGATAAGGAAAGTTACCCGAAGAAAGACACTTCAAAAACATCATTTGTGCTAATATATGCAACCAGTTGAAAAGTGTAAGATGGTGAAGTGAAAAGAAATCGTTTTGCTAATTCAGACCTTATAAAAAGCAAACTGTGTTCAGTGACAGATGGAACAAATGTCAGAATAAGAGCTGATATGCACTGTGGATGATCATAAGACTTAGTGTTCCAAAAATAGCACGGGAAAATAAATATTGGAAAAGTCTTGTAAAATTATTTCTGTAATTGTTTGAAATGAGCGTTAAGATTTGAGCTGATTCTTGGGACAAACCTGTAAGATTTTTAAAAGTAAAAAAGTATTTATTAACAGTGGAATATGCAGCTTATACAATAATCTCATTTATACTGCCCTGTGCATCTTAAGATTCAAGAGACACCTGTCTTGCAGCCACACTTGGATTGTATATCATTACATTTCATCCCACTTAATGACCAGTCACTAAACACCTGGTCAGGTTTGGGACTTCCTTCTGCTGTCAACATGCCCTGGGAAAGGCCACCAGCTGGAAGAGTACGTCATTAAGCACTTGTTCTTTTTAATTTGTTCTTTTTTTTCCCATTCTGCCATGTCCCTTTTCTGCCATATCCATTTTTTTGTTGTCCATTTGTTGTCATGCTTTGTGAGTCCTCTGAAATTTATAGCCAAATACAGGATTGTCATAACTCAGTAAATGTGAGTATTTCATCTTGACATTTGATGATAAATGGCCAGGGCATCCCCTCTCTGTACAACTGCAAATCTGGAACAAAAATAATTTGTCAAATTTGAACCCAGGAAAATCGGTCCTGTGTCCTGACTATTCAGCCTGAACAAATATTTTATTTCAGAAAAATTCCATGAGAGGCTATAAAAAAAGGCAGTAAAAACATATTAGTAATGTGCCCAGGTTCACAAGGGCAGATTAACTCCATCTTTTTCAGAGTAGAGAATTATGACACCCTCAACCAGGGATTGTACATTACTGCCCAGGACAGCACTACACAGCTTGACTAGCTGGCCTACTGATACCACTAAGCTGACAAATCCCAAATGGACATGACTTGCAGCAGTAAAAAAAGTCTTTCTGCCTTCCTGAGTTATGCTGTTTGGAGTGACTTTTAGCTGTGCTGGAAAATGGGTCAATCTTTCTGTATAAGCCTCAAGCCTATTAAGGAGCTTTGCTATCAAGACCACACTTGCAATGGACACATTGGTGGTGTGCAGACTGACCCCACAGCTCATGTAGGAAAGACAGATCTTCATTTGTTCAAGGAATTCATCTCTAATCCAGAACAACCCAAAATGTCAAGATCATTAAGGTGAGAAAGAGAGTGTGGGTTTATACAAAGGAGTTTACAAGATAACTCAGTCTTCTTTACAGAAGGCTTGGGTTGTTCAAGCAAGCAAAACAGGCTCCAAGAGCAGGGGATGCAGAAGTGCAGGCAAGGATGGAAGCTGGCCAAGCACTGCCTCTCAGAGTCTAGAGCTGGCCTTCCAACAGATGAGGAGAAGGGAAAGGCACGTCCACCTGCCACATGTGGACCATGGAACACGTGAGGCAGTTTTCCAGAGGTAATTTTCTCAGCTGATATCTTGGTAGCCAATGCTGTCTTGATAACCCACACCACCTTCATCAATGACCTGAGTAAGGGTTGTAGGATTTAGATATCCAAGTTCTGACTGACTTAGGAGAAAAGGTATTCTGCTTCCAAAGGTTTATTGCAGCTGCCACTTCTTGAACTAAATTTGGTCTAGTGAACAGTGATGGCTCAATTTAAATGTATCATTGTTTAGCACTGAAAAACTGAATTTGACATCTGCATGGCAGTGTCATCTTCACAACTTTATAATCTGTACATATAAGTACTATGCAAAATACTCCTATGAATCTGAGAAAAATGTTTTTATTTTACCAGAGATCTGAGCCATGTCAAAGGTAAATCCAAATTCCCAGTCCCTGGAGTCACAGTCAATGAGACATCAGTGCTACACCAGGGACAGCATACCACTTCACAAAATATATGCTGTCAGAGTTAAAAGAGATTTGCTTCAGAACAATTTTATGAGTGTACAAAGCTACTATATATGATTTTTGCAATGAGTTTATACTATTGTTACTAATCTGTATTGCGTGAGTTTAATGTTTTTTCAGTACTGAAACTGTACTCCTGTAGGGAGAACACAGGGAAGATGCTGGATTCCTAAAATTTAAAACAAGAATAGACTGCTAGACTGGGTTTGGTTTTTTAATTACTTCCAGTTACAACTGTAACTTCTGTTTGACAAAATGTAAGCTGTACTCAGCTGAAGTATTTTTCAAGAAGGTAAAAAAGCATTAATACACAGTTATCAAGAGGCAAAAAATATATTGTCTCTCTAGACTATCCAATCAACAGTAACCTTCAGTACAAAAATATGAGTACCAAGTCAATCATTTGGATGTATCTGATTCCAGATTTTGGCAATTGGTCTTTATCCTTAGATCCTAGCATCTGTTTCTGAGACTGTTGGCATATTTTGTATTAAATAGATTCAGAAATACATCAGCCTTAAGCTGTTCTAAAGCCACCAGATTTGATGTTTGTGCTCCTTTTCTCTTTGCTGTTGACTTTACACATCTCTGAAGCTTCATTTTTAGCTCCTCACACCCAATCCCACTAATATTTGTAAACTGATGATAGGATATTCCCTTTGAGGGAATTTTGACTAATCTCAAGTAAATAAACTTCAATTCCTGTCAGTGTGAGTAGGGAAGCACAGGAGTAGATATCTTTGGCAAGGAAACAGCTTCTCTAAGAAAATCTTCTTGCATAGAAATGGCCTTAGTTGGCAATTTCACTTTTTTTAAGAATGCTAATAATGAAATCTCACCTTGTCTGGTTATTGCTTTATGATGGGGAGTTTCCATGGTGATGAAATAATGTTTAATTAAGATGCAGAAATCTTGACACTGCATTGCCTGGATCAGTTTTATGACATTCAAAATGCCCCTTAGCTTCAACGAAATAAAGCTGCAAGTAATTAGTGACAAGTGGTAGATCTCAACACTACTTCACCATTATCAGTTCTGGAACTACTCATTTTTTGAAAAAATATTCTGCAGAACACACTGGCATTTCTAAAGGAAAAATGAAAGAAAATAAAGTTTGAAGAATTGTAGATATACTAAAAGGAAGTGGTTTGATGTCAAGGTCTCAGCTAGTGTGAGTTTTGCACTGAAGAGCTGAATGAATAGCATTTGCCAATATTTTTTAAAACCTTGTAATTGTTACTTTAACCAGAAAAAAAAAAAAAACACAAAAAAAAAAGCAAAACAAAACAAAAAAAACCACAAAACAAATCTTTACTTATTATGTGGCATATACTTAACCTGTTTGCTTCCAGCTTACATTGGAGTAGTATTTTCAGAGCCTGATTCCTGCCCCTAAGGCCAACAGAGTTAACTCCTGACCCTGCGCAGAACCACCCCCAAGAATCACACCAAGGGCCTGAGAGCATTTCCAAATACTTCTTGAGCTCTGTCAGGCTTGGTGCTGAGCCCACTGTTCTGGGGAGCCTGTTCCAGTGCCCAACCACCCTTTTCCTAATGGTGGAGACTGACACAGCCTCAGGCCATTCCCACAAGTTCTATCACTGGAATCTGAGAAGTGAGAGCCTGCCCCTCCACTTCCCCTCCTGAGGAAGCTGAGGCTGCTGAGATGTCTCCCCTCAGCCTCTTCTTTAGGCTGAATGAGCCAAGTGTCCCTCAGCTGCTTCTTGTAACTGACAGCTTATTGACTGGGATTTTTAGATATTTTCTTTTGCAGCTAAAGCTGTTCAAACATTTCACATACCACACAATGACACAGAATAAGATACTCCAGGGGGGTATCTACTATTCCTCTGCCAGAGGTTTTTTCTTCCCTCAGCCCCCTCAGAATCAACAAAAACAGAGAAGTAATCACTTGTCTATTGCCACACTTCCCAGAGAGACCCATGGAGTATTAGATACGTGCTTCTACGCATCAGAGCAAAGCGAAGTAAACCAAGGTTCATAATTCCTTAAATTTTCCTGCCACAAATTGTCATGGTTTTTTCTGAATGTTTTCTTATTCACCCAGTTAAAAGAGTGCATCATACGGAGATACAGCAGCATCCTTTTAATATTTAAACTCATTTAAACTATGGTCTAGATTAAATCAATGCAAACCAAAGTCAGTGTTGAGGGTAAAAAGTTTCCTTGAAGTAATTTCAGGATCTGCTACAACTTCTCCTCCATTGTGCTCAAAAATTAGTGACATACCTTTGGATAGATCTGTGTTGCAATAAAGCATAAATCTAGTAACAGTGGCTCCTGCCTTCTCTAAAACAGACATCTCTATATGAACAATTCTTTTGAACGCTTGCATTGAAGACAGCCTCAGCTTCAAAGAGCAAACCACTGACCTGGGTCGGTGCAGAAATTTTGAAGGATTTACTATACCAGCCTGCATAGCAGCCTTAACTAAGTACATTTGAAAACTCTTTTTTTCTGGAAGACAAAACAATTAAACATCATAAGAGTAAAATCTCTATGACTGAAAATTACAGGTGTGGAACATCCCTTGTATTCTTTGTTATACAGCTGAGAAAAAGCTTGCCAATTTTATGGTAGTGATTCCTTCCTACAGTTCTGCTGCTGACTAAAATCAAAGACAAAAGGAATTTCTCTTGCAGCAGGAAACAAGAATAAGGTTTTACAGCCATCTGTGTCCCCTACACACCTATGCTTTTAGGTCTTGCCTTGGTTTAGTCTTATACCTGGAAATTATTTCGATTTTTATTCTTATAGTACAGAAGTGGTTAAAACATTTATTTTATGGCAGCTTTCATTGTAAAATTACTTTTTTCCAAGTCTGTGGGAAATCTTTGTAACTTTCTAGGCAAATCAAACCAAACCTTTGTTATTATCACTTTCTGCAGGATAAAGAGAGGACAATTTTTCACAAAATCATCTGAATTTTCAGTTTTCAAAAGAATAGACAGAAATATCTAGCTGATTCAATATACAGAAAAAAAAAAAGGCCAGAGGAAAAATGGAAAAGGTTGACTGAAAAGGCAGCAGTGTTTCACTTAAAACTAAAAAAAGCTTGGACCACCTATTTTCATATCATCCCCAGTGGTATTCAAAATGCAAACATCTGTTGCAAACATCCCTCTTTAATTATGTCTTTGGTTATTTTTAACTAGAAAACTTATCTCAGACATTCAGATCTATGGTACAAACTTTTCATCTTAGATCTTTGCTCATATCCATACTTCAAGCACACTGCAATGTCTTCCCCACTTTTAATGCACCTACAGTTATGATGATGCTTCTTGGAAGAAGTCTTCCCATGTCATTCAGCACCTGGTTTCTAGTCAAGATTTTAAAAGAAAAGGCAGATGTTAAGACAAATAAGGAATGTGGCATAAGGAGAAGGATGCAAAAACGAACATTTTGGAGTCTTACAATACTCCAAAATTACTTATGAGATAAGGTAAGGTAATCCCTCTGGTTTTTAATACTGTTACTGTTAGTAGCTGAGATGTAGTTTATATACCCATAATTGCTTTGTTCCAAAAAACATTGGAGGCCAATAAATGCAGTTCCTTACCTATTGTCTTTACAAAAATATCTGAAGAGAAGTAAATTCAATGTAATTTGTGTCATCCTCTTAAAATTATGAGTTACCTATGTGTCTCTTTTAGAATACTTGCCATTTTTATTACATGATGATGCTTGTGATCCACCTATCATTGTCCCTGTAAATTCATGGAAGGCATAAAATTAAAATTCCCAAAATTAATAGTTTAAGCTCTTAACATGAGATGTTTTCATCATGTAGCATTTTCTCAACTATTTTCAGTTCCCTTGGGAACTTCTTTCAAGCCTGTATGAAACTTTTGGATCAATGCTGTCTTTCGTATCTGCACATCTGACTTGTGTCAGAATCCTGTGACTCCCCTCTGGAGCAGTGGACAGAGGGCTAGATCAAATTAAAGACTCTTAATCTTAAAATTGATATCAAATATGAGAAACTGTATTACAATGACAGTGGCAAACCTAGAGAGAATTCTGTTTTCTACAAATTAAAGATGAATTGGCAGCAAGTGAAATCTCTGCTCTTAAGCACTCTGTACAGCAGGGAGCTTTTTCTTCCTATAATCAATGTCTCTTATCTGCTCTAATAAACTGCTTCACTTTGTTCCAGCTTTTATGACCCTTTCTACTCTCATCCCCACCCTCTCACTCTTGGAAACCCTGCCAGCCTGTGCTCTATGGCTTCCCTTATCAGTTTTCCATATTTCCTAACTTAAAGCTTTTGATTATTTCCACATTTCTTTTCTTCTTATTATCTGGGAGAGGTATAATATATATATATATAAATATATATAAATATATATATATGTGGCTATAAATCACTGTACAATGACTCAGAGCAAATGTGCAAAAGACTGGAAGTGTAAAGTGTATGTTATCTGGGAAGGGAGCATCTCATGACTCAAAAACTGCAAGGAGTCACCCTAACATGAATGACTGAGAAATTTTTGTCCAACTCATTTAAGATTACCTTGTAATCTAGTAAGGTTTACAAGAATTGTGCGTATTTAACATTGAAAGCTCACTGATATTCATAAATGAAGCAAGCTAGTCGCTTTCTTTCACAGGCAATCTGCATAGCTTTAAATACATATGTAAAAATAAGAATGTTATATTAGAAGTTTTCTGTTGAAAATCAGGGTATGTTCCCTACTGTGTTCTGTAACTTGAGGATATGAAAAGTTTAAATGAATTTGTATGTCACAAGTATGTATCCAGACCAGTAGTTTTTGATCAGAAAACTCAAATAAATTAAATTCACTTCAAAAAGGCTATTTGATTTTCATCATATTCACAGAATCCAATGACTTGCAAAAGTTTTAAAGACTTGGAAAAATAGACGGGTTCAGTAAAAAAACCCACCAGGTACAAGAATCCAAAGTCCAGCTTCAATAATGATGAATAGTAGCCTGTACGAATTTCAGAAGACACAGCTGGTAATTATTTCAGACTTTATGGAAGCAATTTTTCATGTACAGACAAGCTTTTGGCAAGGCTTGCTTCTCAATAAAGTGTGTTGGACTGCAGATGCAACAGAAAAACCCAAAGTTGGATGAACATTTTGCGTAGCATAACAAGATGCAGCAAAAACTGCCTATGAAATGTCAATAATGCTGGCCCAATGAGCTATCAATGATGGAGCTTTATAAAAGATAAGAACTTAATAGTAGCAAGTAGTTATTCCTGAGTTGTGAACCAGGTATAAGGTATCGAGTCCTGCTGTTAAGCAAAGCATTAAAACACTTATTCAAAACCAAATTAAATGATCACCCTGAATTTTAACAAGCTCTCTGTCAGACTCCTCACCAGTTCTTCACTCAAAAACACTATTAATTCCACTAATCTCAGCTAAACAACTCTCACTGTGCCCTTAATACTATTGTTTAAGTAGATTCTCAGTCTCATCATGTGCCTATTGATTGCTGAAACCTTATAAAATGTCTTACTCCATTTACTATGTTTCAACATAAATCTGTCATTTCAACTAAATTACCACTGTTTATAGCCTAATTCCATAAAGGAAGTATCTAAAACTTCTGTGAAATTCAGACACTGAAGAAGAGAACAAATTATTTTTGTCTTCCATGCAATTCCAAGTGAAAGATAACTGGAAAGTTTTTTTCTTTTTGTTGTGCATCTCCCTCCAACTGCCTAAAATACTGATCCTCTTTTGAAGCAAGCCCTGAACTTGTAGAGTTTGCTGCCTGAATGATGAACTGAATAGACCAGAGGCAGTTTTACTAGCAGATGTCCTTAGAGTACAGCTGAAGGTGGTAATTTTACCCAGCAGTTCCATGTGAATCATCTTGACCACAGCTTCATGTAATGACTTTTTCATCATTATGTGAACAATAGTGAAGATATCTATATTCTTCTGCAGGCAGCTACATGGGGAATCAAAACAATCATAACTACCATTTGGCTGGTGGTAATTTTGTAAGCATGCATATATGCTCTGCCATTACAAAGGACAATTACTTCTTATTTTGTCAGAAAAAGATACTGTGTTGAATCTGAATCCAGTAGATTCTTCTACAAATGGAGAAAAGATTGCACAGCACATGAGACCAAAATGTTGTCATTTCGTTAAAATTGTATCCAGGAGTCACGTTAATCTCTATGTCACCGAGAACTTCAGGTGGTTTAAAATGTTTGTCATAGAAGAAACAAAAGTGTATGGTTTTGTTGTGAAAGAAGAGATTGGATGAAAACAGAGATAAGCTAAATTGTAGTCTGTTGAAAGGTTCAAAATATTCAGCAATTTATGTCCTACTTCTCTTTTTGTCAAGGTGCTCAAAGTAATTTTGTCTTTTATCCCAGAGCAATTCCTTAGCTGATCCTACCAGCATTGAGGCTGATGCTCAACGGGAGGAAATGTCCAAATATATAGCCACCAGAGAAATCCCTCAGGATTGTGCTTTACCTCAACTACAGAATGACAGAATATGCTGAGCTGGAAGCAACCCACAAGGATCATTGAGTCCAGTTCCTGGCCCTACACAGAACCATCTCCAAGATTCACACCATGCCTGAGAGCATTGTCCAAACACTTCTTGAAATCTTTCAGGCTTGGTGCTGTGACCACTTCCCTGGGGATCTGTTCCAGTGCCCAACCACCCTCTGGGTGAAAAACCTTTTTTTAATATCCAATCTAAACCTCCCCCTGACACAGCCTCAGGCCATTCCTACATATAGCTAGATTCAAGTCCAGAACTAGCAATTGGGTGCTCTAGTCAAAATTCCTATCCATCACAGACTGTAAAAATTTCACCAGATGCCCTTGACTAGAGACCCGCAGCTTGGATTGACTGGTTCTCTCTGTCCACTATTCAGAGCTATTCAAATGCTCAGACATGTAATTCACCAAGTAAACCTGCCTCCACTGTCAGTGGTAGTTTGCCAAAATACATCAAACACTGGTTTTGTTGGTCTTTTTATGAGACGAAAATCTTTGGGGCGAACTGCTCAAACTTTCTAACCTACCCAGAGAATATCTTGTACAACTTCTGCTGCAGTGTGGTATGTAAGAACTCACTCTATTTTAATGTTTTGTGTTGTACTTTCTCCCCTCTCCTTTTCTTCTCCTCTTATGCAAGTCAAACACACACAGTGGCTTCCTCAGAAAGAGATCTAAATGTCTTACGAGTGTTACTGAGAACATTCAACAGGGACATCGAGGACAAATTATTAGACAAATGGTGGTACATATCAAATCCTCCCCTACTCTTATAGGTACACAATCCTTTCTGGAGCCTTCAGGAGGCCTACTGCAGAATGATGTAACCATACCATCCTGAAGGGAAGGAATGGCTTCTAGCGATGTCAGAACTCTCATGGAAAGACTGGAGATTTACAGAGCTGTATAAAGAGATTATCTGAATTCCATGGTCCCACAGTACAGAACTAAGATCCAAAACCAAAAATAGATATTTTTTCTCTTGTTCTCTAGCAAGACCTACCTGGTGAACTGTTTCTGTCTCTAACAATTGCATCAGGTTGAGCTGCAGGCTTTGGGTGCCATTCTCAAAGTTGTTTCCTTACAGGTTTTGAGAACAAAAAATATACCTCAAACAGTAACTGTCTTTCAGAAAATGAGACTGTTAGTGGTAGGCCTGAGTTTTCCTGAGGCCACCATATTTATTGTGCAATCTGAGGAAAAAATGCATTGTGTCTGCTCCGTGGACCCAGTGGTTTCCAAAAACAATAGATCAGTGCAGAAGAATGACACAACAATTCTGTACATATACAGCACATGTTGCATTTCCCGCTCATAATGGATTAATTATACTCACACTGAAAAGCAGTATTAATACTTGGGCATCACAGGCAGTCTGTGTGCATATGGTCAATCTGGTGCTTGAAATTGTACTCTGCCTTTGTAAAATGTCTTCTACATATGTGCATCAGTAAAAGGATGGGAGAGATATAATGGGTAGCAAGGAAGCTAAAGAATATAATTGAATAAATGACACTACAGGAACAAATAACCTAACTTGTCACCAAGTCCCCAAAATTATATCCAAGAAGTGAATTTTTCTGGCTGAATAAAGTGTGATTATAGTCTTCATGAGGTCTGCTTTTTGTAGGCTGTCTTTATTTATCACTTAAAATGGCCATGAACAAGCAACTTGGTACACTGAGTAAAGTGCAGGGCAGACTTATGACATTATAATTTCTACTCTTAAACAAACCAAAATCCTCTTTCCTAAGAGTTATATTGGTAGGGATGGGAAGATGTGATCATCTTTATTTTGGGGAACTCCCCTTTTTTGCCATGGTTTCTGAAGCCAAACATAAATAACAAGGGACAGTCCAGAAAATTCCCATGCTTGCAGTGACAATAGAAAGCCAGCCTGGAAAAGCTGAAGGCAAAAGAGACCTTTCTCCTCATCATTATAGTCAAACAAAAACCACTGTCCTCTTCCTCCTAACATGTCTCCAAACCAAGGATCTTCATGCATTTCTGAGGCATTGTCATCTGAAATGAACCTGGATAATTGGGTTTTTCTTTAGCTGACATGCTCAACTAGAGACTATTCCCTCTTCACTACAGGGTCCCAGGGTCAAAAGGAAAGGGAATGGCATACGAGTTTACATTCACAGAGGCTCAAATATCTTACTGATTTGACATGCATATGGATTGCACATTACCCCAGATATATTTTTCTTTTATAGATATGAATTTTTCAAACTCCTATATTATATGTATGCTGATTTTTTTATAGGTTTTAGATATCAGCTGATTATAAGAGTATGACCTATTTTTTGCTTATATGTCATTTAATCGATCAACATGTCAGGTGAGTTCAGGGGGAAATGTCCCTTGAAGTATTACAAATATCTAATGGAATTTTACTGAGTTCACCATGGCTGGAAAGACAGTTGTTGCAGTCATATTTTGACACACAAAACTTGCTGCAACTCTCTGTAAAAATGATGATCAACTTTGCTATGATGGTCTTCACAGTTCTTGAGGACAATGCTAGAAAGATCTTTATCACCTTTTCTGAGTTTATCAAGCTCATCTCTCTAAATAAAGAAAAGTAGTGATTGTCACTTCTGCCTTTTGAGTCTTACCATTCCTTTATTATATAGGATTTTCTTCATCCTTCAAATCTTTCTCTTCCCTCTTTTCGGTCCTATAAGGCATTGGTTTGCTTTTTTTGTTTTTCTTTCTGAAATCCTGATTCCTGTAGCCGAAGCCAGACCTGTATGCTCTGTAAAATATTTGTAAAATATTTCTATTTTTTACAGTATGTATTTAACCACTGCTGTTGATCCGTGGAAGAGCACTGGACAATGAAAGTCCTTATCTAAATCAAAACAACCATTTTTATTGTCTCTTGAATTCTTAACAATTTCTGTGGCGTTTTACTTTGGGTTTCAAGTGGGATTTTTGAGCACTAATAAGTTAAAACAGCAGGCTGGTTTGGACACACACACGTGCAGGTTTATTGGCTGATTGCTTTTATTTCACCTCTTTTCCCTTTAATTTCTGGGTGAACCAACATTTATGCTCTAAGTATGTCATCATTGCTAGAGATGCCTTTTACAGCCAGAACAGGTATAAAAGGTAAAGAAGGAGCAGTGGTACTTCTCCAGTCCAAAAGGTTTTCCACAATTGTTTCAATTTCCCAGTCTGGAACTCAAACACTTGTCGAGGAACCTAGACCTGAAATCAATTCTTCCTGCAACCTGTGGAGGCAGAAGACATCTGCTAAAATGGTGCCCTAACAGCCAGGCTGTGCTCTTTGCATTAAAGATTCTCCATCCTTCTTATTGAAGCAGTGCCACTTCACAGAAAAAAATCATGATTCATTGGGCCAGAGTGGTCTGGCCCCTGTATGAATCTAAGGCACTATTTCTTTTTCCAGATACCGTTACAGAGAAATGCCCTTACATTCACATTGTGCAGGGATATCCTGTCCTAGTGGCTGGCAAGTGTGCAGTTTGTTCTGCAAACAAGACCAACAAAGAAGCACAGTAAAGGGGAGTCTGGATTTAATTCATAACTTGATTAATAATTTCTGAGTTATGATTATCTGTGGATTTGAACAAGACATTTGGATATTTGAACTGGGGCAGTCAGAGGTCTAAGGATAATCAGCAGCTGAAAAGGAAATGTGGATTTTTTGTTGTTTCCCCAGTTTTGGATTCTGGTTCATCAAATTCTCACTTCAAGAACCAGGGGACAGGGTTTGAACTGCTTTATTTGTCCTAAAAATCAGTTGAATTTAGGTGCCTAAATCCAGGAGAACATCTCAGCAAGTTTCATGTCTCATATACCAGTGAAAGGTAATAGGACAAGGCTCAAGATTAGAGAATACTTGAATGCATGCAGTAATTATAGCTGATAGCACTTCAGGGAATTGCAGGAAGGCAGCAAGTGTGACTCACAGCAGTGGGCCACTAGGCAGGTTGAAAGATGTGAGAGGAAAGGCATTTTGGAATCACAGTCTTGTCACTTGGAATTTTGTTCTTTCCCTTCACTAAATTAGCATGAATGTTTCTTTTAAGATTTTTCTGACCCATTTTTTCTTGTATGTTTTTATTTCAGATTTTATCTGTGTCATATTCCACCTTTCATGCTCCGTTTCTCTCCCCTCTAATTTGCATTAATTTGTCTAGCAGTATAACAACTGCCTTTTACAGTGCTGGCATATGTTTTGGGGTTTTTTTCTTTCTTAGAAAGCTGTATAATGGGCTTCTAAATTTCCATTTTTAAAGCCTGCATTAATTCCAACTGCACTAACTACAGCTCACCAGCAAAATGTCTTAACAGCTCTGGAACACTGACAAGAGATCCACTTCCAAAGACTGGGTTGTGATTTAGTTCCACAAAATTTGTAAACTTTTAAAGCTCTGAATATGTTTAACATTTCATTCTTTTAGGAGAAAAATGAACAAATTTAGACCATTCCTTGGACAAATAACAGTAATATATTGCTGTAAAGTGCAAAAGCATCACAAGCTTTTACGAGCGCATTCGGTCTTGCCAACACCATTAAAATAGTATCATCCAATTAGACTGTGAGTATACAGGGTCCAGTGACAAAAATGAAAACAAAGCCCATTAGGAGCCTTACAGCACCAAAAGTCTAGCACTGAGTATAATTTACATCAGTGTTTGCCTGTGACCCAGCGTCGGTGCTGGCCCACTGGTGTGTATTATGTGAGTGAAGTGCTCCATCTGCTGCGCGCCCAGGCAGGCAAGCCAGGTGATAAGTGCACTTGGTGATAAGAGCTCACACAGCCCTCAGGGCTCCAGCACTCTTTATTAGTGACATTTGCAAGCACAAAACCTGTGAGTGCTCAGAGTCACCTGGTGTTCAGCCAAAGCAAAACAAAACAACAAAAAACAAACAACAACAACAACAACAAAAAGGGCACAGATAGGGTTGCTTGTCTTGTGTAGGCAGTTTCTGTAATGCTTTGCAGTTAGAGTTAGCAAAGAGTGCACTTGGGAGCATCACCTACCTGTGTGAGAGAGATATTCTAGCATCACCTATTCAAACATTATGTCAGTGTGCAGTGATTTGAATATGCTTAATTATTTTCCCACTAGATGTCATTGCATCATCCAGTACACCAGGTGGGCTGGACAAACAACCCAAAATTCAATTAGCACTAGACTTCTGCAGAAGTTCACGAGGCTGCATCCCTAAAATGGTTTTCTTTATTTTTTTCATAGTTCTTTGCATTTAGATCTGACATATATTTCAAGGTAGATCACTTGTCTTGGTTTATTCTGAGATTCTTATTTCTACATTAACAATTTCTGAACTAGCAACTGCTTCCTTTGTCACAGCAGGTTCTGCTACATTTTCCCCTCTGGACTAGCTTTGGTGAACATGCAAACGCACTCATTTAGTCACGATAGAAGAAGGAAATTCTTTCATCTTTACAGTATAAACTGTTTTTCCCATTTGAAAAAAACCTCAAACTACTATCTCTCAAAATAAATATATAACTGCACTACCAAACACTTAAGAAAATTGTGGTTTCTATTGAAGTTAAAACTGTGTTAAAATAGCAGTATTTCATACTGGAAATAAAAGATGCATTTTGTGTTTTGTGGTCATATTGAGGCTTGGGAAATATGACCTACTTAATAAGGCTAGAAGAGGCAAATACCAGCTAGTTATTCCAGATTTTTAAGGTTTTTTCTTTGTTATAGATGAGGTGGTGCCTAAAATGTGCTGAGCAAGTAGCTGACACTGCTGAAAGCTCACTTTTCTAGTTTATGAGAAAGAATTTTGACTTTGAAAATAATTGTATTTTTTTCGTGAGTCTAGGTAAAATGGAGTTTCTGTTTAGAAAGTCCTTGCTGTTGTTTGCTTATGCTTGTTGCCTAGTTTTAAACTAAAGGGAGAGAGCCTTAGATTGGATGTTCAGAAGAAATTTACTCAGAGGGTAATGAAGCTGGAACTGAAATAGGTTGCCCAAAGAGGCTGTGGATGCGCCATCCTCGGAAATGTTCAAGGCCAGGTTGGAAGGTTGGAGGGAACTGTAACTTGCTCTAGTGGGGGTGGCATCCTTGTCCATTATGGGTGGGGGAAAAGGGCAGGGGGTGGAAGGAGGGGGAAGGGCAAGGGGAGGTAGCAGGGAGGAGTGGTTGGAATAAATGATCTCTAAGGTCCCTTCCAACCCAAGCTTCTCTACAATTCCATGATTCTGTGATTTCCCTTGGGGTTTTTTATTTTCCCTTTGATTTTCCTTTCCACACAAAACAAATCTCTAATAAATTTTCTGTCTTTTGAGAACTCAGAAGGATCAGAAATGCACAGGATGTCAGATAATATTCAAGACAGAAGTTACTTACAAGTTACAAGTTGCTTACAAGTCAGAGTTTGGTGTGGCTCTCCAGTCGCTTGAAAGAATGGATCAAGTAGAACTGACCTAGTGCCCAAAGGACTCTTGTTGGGCCTGTCACAGGATTGACATGAGAGTTTCAAAGCTACCTGTGTAGCATAAACACTTCAGTCTGAATGCTGAGGATAGAGGAGCTAGCCAAGTTTTGGATGTGTCTTTGACAAGGAACATGGTTGCAGAGATCAGTGATGGGTACTCCCCCTAGGTGTCTGTGTTATCAAGTGTTCTACTCAACATAGTTTGATACACAACAAATCAGATCTAGAAAGAAGGAAATACAGAACAGCCTGGCTGGAAATCTAGGACTCTCACTTTTCTGCCACACCACAGATTGCACTCCATCCCGTCTCCCCCTCATCCAGGCGTTACCAGCTTCCAACAGGCTTGAGCTCCTCTCTTGTGTGTCTGTACATCCCAAGAGTCTGCAAGCTGTCACTTCCAAGCGGTTTAGCAGGATAACCAGCAGGCTTCCTCATCACCACCAGAGAGTTCGTGTGGGCAGCCAGCTGGTCTGTCTTCCTAGTCTGCTCTAGCCGTCCTAGGCTTCAGAAAAGGGTGGGAATTTAAGAAATGGTTTTTTGCAACACAGGAAATATTGGTACATTATTTGTCCATCCTAAAAGGGATTTTTCCCTCTACGTACTATGCTTTTAGATTCAATAGCAAGATCAAAATGACTGTATTGATTCTTGATACTGGCAAATAAATTGTTTTGGAGCTACATAAGACCCAGAAGATATCGCAAGATAGTGAATTCATCAGAGTGAAATAACTTGTCTGAAATTACTCAAAGCTTTTCTTGGAGAACAGTAGTTCAAACCTGAAGAAAAGATGGGCTACCTCTTAGCAGAAACACAGATTGTAATAATTTGACTAAAGGACTCCTGGATCACTGTGATCTACTGTCGTGGTTTGACAGGAAGTAGGTTTTCTGGGATACACTGTGGTCACCAATAGGTGTTCAGATTTTAATATTGGCACCTGGTGTGGCCACTGGGGACAATGGATACGCCTCTGAGAACACAGGGGTTAAAAGCAGAGCACTCCAGGGGAAGCTCTCTTGGGTTTCTGTGAGGGAAGCAGGTCAGACCTCCCCCGGCCCAGCTGCTGGCTGGGCAGGAGGGGAAAAGCCATGCAGCTGGGAGAGGTAGGCCTGGCCCCGAGGGTGGAAGGGTGGAAGAGAGAGAGAGCACCGAGAGGCATCAGGCAGCCCCCCTGGGAGACAGAGAGAGAGAGAGAGATAGATAGAGAGAGAGAGAGAGCCTGTGCTGCCTTGAAATTTGCTACCATGTCCTGGCAGCACAGCCCGGCTTGCGGAGAAGGGAGGGGCAGGGGAGTGCCCTTTTTGGACAATGAAAACTTTACAGAACATTGACCTTTCCTAGAAGAGAGATAGAGTGGAAGATGAAGAAGGAAATGGGCAAGTGTGATGAAGGTCTGGGCAAGTGAGAGATGTCGGGAGAGAAGAATCTTAGGTGGGAAGAGATGATGGAGTGGCTGTGGCTTAGCTGGACTCTTCTTGTTATAGCCATGGACAGAACCATGTTCCTTGTGACACAGAGACTGCATCCAGGGGGAGGCAATGGCCCAGAACCAAGAGGGTTCAGTGTTGGTACCCCTCAGCCCCAGGGGGTGAAATCTGGGGGGGACAGGTGTCCCAAAAGTGAGACTGTGCTCTTTTTGGAACGGGACAAAGCATCCTTAAAAAGACAACCCTAGAAGCAGCTCTGGTCCGTGTGCAGTGGTGAGAGCACTGGACATGGAAGGAAGAGGTCACGATGGCAGATGTTCCCCAGGCAATGGAAACACACGAGGTTTCAACGTTGTTTCCAGGGGAAGCCTATGGCACAAGAAGGACTCCTCTCCTCTTGATGAACTGAGAATTGATTGTCTGAAGGGTGGTGAAGGACTGAGAGTTGAAATTTGGGCGATAGACATATTAGAAATTTGGTGGGGGGAGGAGGAAATGTATTTGTAAGGTTTTCATTTTTCCTGTGTGTTCCTTTTTACATATAGTTGTAGTGTAGTTAATAAAGTTTTCTTTTCTTTATTTCTAAGTGGGAGCCTGCTTTGCTTATTCCTGGTCACATCTCACAGCAGAAACCAGGGAGAGAGTATTTTCATGGGGGCACTGGCATTGTGTCAGCAGAAACCATGACATCTACTCAGTAAATTTGTAACAGCCCAGGACTACCAGACATGATGTGTTTGCTGTTTCTTGGATTCCTAAATTATTTAGAGAACAAGAGCTGAAGTGTAGCTCTCAGGTCACAGGTGCTCTTAATCTCATATTTTTATAAACTACATGGTTTTCTTGAGCATCCTTCTCCTTAGTATGACCAGCAGGCATTCTTCTTGTCTCCCCATAAAGTTTTGGCTTGAATCAGATTCCTACTTGGAGGAAAATATTTTCTAAAAAACAAACACTACAAATAAAATAGTGGTAACTAATAGAAACTCAGTAAATAACATGCAAGCTATCGGGCACCAAAGTGTCTGTACACTGTATACTGTTGTGCCTGTCCTGCAGGGAACACAGTTGTGAGCTGATTGTTGTGAAGACATAAATTTTTCACAAAACAAAGATTTGCAGGAAAACTAATGGTCCACTAATTCAGCTGGGGGGCATGGGGAACAAAATAAGGCAGAGAAGTATTTGGATATGCAAGCTTTCCTTCAGATTTGGACATCTTTTCTCTGTTTCAGTAGAATTTTGTCATATCCAGTAAGCATCCCCAGGGAGAGCCTGGGGTAAAAATCTGAGAACCACAATCCCAACACTGAACATTCCCTGAAGTTAATTGGGTTTGATCACAACACTGTTAAAGTCAAACAGCCACACAACACATGGATGGAACTAATTCTCACCTTGTGAGATGGTGGTGCAGCTGTATCCTTCACTTTACCATAGAGATTTCTGTCCTTTCTGGATCTTTAAGCTTCAGATAAAAATTTCAGGTGGCCAAGACTCACCCAACACCACATGCTTCAGAGAGAGGGATATCTGGACACACTGCACTGAAAATCATGGATCCACACTTAGAGGGAAGATGTCCTACCACACCTTTGACAAGCTGTATTTCTAATATAGGTTCACTTTATGATGAAGGAATTCAGAAATCTTCTATAATCAGAGTGACTGGGAATGTGTATGCTGTAACTGAGCACACAACTGGATGGAAGTTGCTACTATTGGTGCTATTTGTCTACTTTGGTTGTTTGGAAGGGGTGAAATGGAGAGAGAGTACAAGTGTGATATGAAAAAACTGCTTAACAGTCACAAGAAAGCTTCTGAAGAACAGTGAGTGTGAATCAATTTAACACCTAAGGTTATGTTTCCACATTTAGATATCCATGTGTGATTCAAATGCCTAAACTCATGTCACAATCTGCAGATAAATGATCAACAGCATTTAACAGTTGGCAGGGAGAAGTTCAGTTGACCATCTACTAGGAATCTTATGCTGAGATAAGATCCTACACAATGAGTTTAGGAAAACATGGGGTTTGCTGATAGTGATAAAAAGCTGCTCCCTGCTTACGTAATACCTTCAGGAGCCAGGACCTCACAGCAGTACAAATGCAATAATAATCACCATTCCTGAGAAATCACAAAGTGTGCTCTTTGTCTCTCCCTTACTGTCAAAAGTGCCGTGACAGGAGCAGAAAAAGATACACAATCTTTGCTACAGGCATCTGAAAAGTTGGCAATATTCCCAGAATGCCGGAATTCTCTGGGCAGAGACAGCATTGCATGGCCATGTGTGCCATGGAGCAGAGGGTCCCAAGGGATGCTCTTGAGGCAAGAGGCTCTGCACAGCCTGGAAGGCCAGCCCCTATCTGAAGTCACATAAGGTGTTGAACCTGCTGCACATGCTGTAGAAATCAATGATAATCCTTTTACTCACAGGGGTTTGATACGCCTTGCTGTCATTGCCCTGTTCCTACACACTTCATCCTGACCTCTCCCTGCCTCAGCTGCATCCACCCACTGATGCCTCCCAGGACAAACAAGGTTGCATGGATTTGCAGGCTTTGTGCAAGGAACTTAGACATTTAATATGCAGCTTGCAGTCATTGCTCCCAGCTTCAGTAGCCATCTGGAGAAAAGTTTTGAACCTCACTGACATGCTGGAGAAGTGGACCTGATTGAGAAATGATGTCCAACAGCTGCCAAAGGGGAGGGGGATTGGAGCTGAAAGTTTTCACGTTGGCTCCAGCATTGCCCCACAGTGCTACTAGCAAGTAAATATATGTCAGAACCTACTGATCATGCCCAGTTTGCATTTCATAAATTAAAATGTATCAGCTGTTTCTTAACATTTTATTTTCAGTCTTCTTTTGGTCATAATTTGGCCTAAGGACTACATCTGTGATGAATTCCTTGTAACAGGACCTTGCCATTTGGACTACAGTTGTCATCAAAATTTTCTGGTGTGCTCACAGAGGCTGAGAGAAATATATTTTTTAAAATATTCTATCACTCAAAAATTAGTTTAAAAAATCACTACTGCTTATTGAGTTGAAAAATAGTCTGTATTGAAATTCAGTTTCTCCCTTGGTCCGATTGGAAATGTTTATGTGTCTGTGTGTACATATATAGACATAAGCACAGCCACACAATAGATCTGTATAGACAGTAAATAAACCCATGTAATGTAGTTTTCCAAAATGCAATTTCTCCTCAATTTTAATATTACATAGCAGCTTGAAGACAACTCCAAGTGTTTGTTTTGAAGCATTATTTTCTCAAATCTGATTCTTATTTACATTTAGAGGTCAAGGCTTTTATCAAGCTGTATGCTCGGTGCCACAAAAGGAGGGGATTCAGGTACAAGGTTCAGGAGAGAGATTTTCATTTCCCATTGGAAGGTCCCACCTGCCCTCTGAACACCCTGTGCCTTTCACAGCCCTCCACCAGGCCATGTGCACATCAGTCTGAGAATGGTGGCTTCCAAGGCCAGCACCTTGGGAAGAGCTCCACTTCCAGGAGCTGCAGCTGAGGTGGGCTTCAGATGAGTTGCAGGAGGGACAGGGAAGCTGTATGAAATGGAGGTGGCTCATCACTACTGCACTTCTAATGGATTTCAGGAGAGCTAGCCCTGTGGAAAATGGATAACCAAGGTTGACAGGAGATCAAAGGAGAACATTAAGCCAAATGAGAATGGTTGTGACATTGTTGTCTGACAGACTACAGGCCAAAGCCACCTACTGTGCTGTCCCTGTTGGCTGTGATCTCACTGACACAAGCTGTGGTCAGTGTGGAATGCAGGAGTGAGGCCATTGCTCTGCCTCTGTGTAGCTGGCCAAGTACGCTGCTGTCCCGCTTTCTTATGACTCCCTCCCACCTCCACACATTTTTCTTGAGTCTTTGAGCCACAAGAGATCTAAAAAGCCTGTGAGCTTTCTCAGTCGCTTTCTTCCCATCCCCTGTGTCTGTCCCTGCTGGGGAAAGGCAGGGTGTGAGAGGCTGTGTGAGAGTTTGGCTGCCAACCACGTCTGATTCACCACACACCGGAGTGGAGGTTCCAGAAGTTTGATTGACTGCTCCCTAGACAACAATAGGATTTCAGGTGTCACCACTCCTGCTCCAAGCATAAACAAGCAAGTCAGCAAGCAAATATTAGCTTTTGCTTTTCTAAGTGCTTCTTTAGAGCAGTGTCACTTCTATTCATCTGTGGAGACCTATAATGAAGTGTCAAGGCAAACACAGCATGGTGTGGAAGCTGCTTACCACAATACCTATGCAGAATAAGGACTATCAGTTCAGACTGGCAGCAAATGAATAGGAGGTGGGAATTGTGCCTTTTTTTTTTTTTTCAGATTTTTTTCTTCTTTTCCTAGATGTCCCTGTACCAGTGAGAGCAGTGGAATGGGACAGCATCATCCCATTGCTCCAGGGGTAGGTTTACACTGCCAGGTAGCTCTGTGATATCTGTGCTAGCTCTTCACAAACTAGTTCAGGTGTGACTACAAGGCTAGCAGGACAGATTAGCCCCATGGAGATCTTTGGTGTGCCTACACTTACTTGTAATTGCAAATTACATCTTTTCCCCTGTCTTTATTGCATAATTTGTTTTAAGGCTTCACATTATCAGTTCTTTTCACAGGAATGTCAGGCCCCACAAAAGCACAAGTGAGAAGGAAAAGGCAAGAAGATCCAGGCCCCAGGGCACTTCCTAGTAAGTAACACCAGAACTACTTTTCTGAGGAAGCATATTTCTGTTTCAAAAATCCATGGCAGAAGAGCCCTGTTTGTCCCTTCCAGCTTCCATTCTGCTAACCATCCCACAGCACGTTTCATTCTTGGCAGCTTTGCCATCTTTGCTGCTCTCACATGCTGGTATGTGCAGTAGACCATAGGTAATAATCTCCCATCATCCAAGGAATCATGTCATTGGCAGGGATGGGGGGCAGGGAGTCCTTTCCAGGGATAAGGGGCTCCTTCCAGTCAGGGTAGCATGGTCCCAGCTCTGCTCCAGAGGGGAGTGGTGGTGTAGCATGGCAGAGGGAGGTGAAGGGTATTGCCAGTTGTCAGGGGTTTCCAGCGTGAGCAATAAAGTTCCTTCCTTGTGCACTCTGTTATTAGTATTGTTGCTGTTACTATTCCTTTTCTTATCTCATTGCTGTTTCCAGTAAATTGTTCTTATCTTAACCCATGATCTTCACCTTTTGTGTCTCCAATTCTGCTCTCCAATCACCCTCATGGGAGGGGGAGAGGAAAGAAGGTGGAGCAAGCAGCAGGTTGAAGGGTCTTGGTGGGGACACTGAATTGGGAAGCACCATTCTCAAACCACAATGCCTTTCTAAATGTGAAAGAAATAGACATAGAAAGAAATGACAGCCACCTCAGGAATACTCACCTGAGACATGGAAAGCCCAGAGTTTTCCTCTCTTGCCATCTTCAGCTCCTCAGCTGAGTTGTGTCAGCCTTTTCCCTTGGTTTACACTGAGGTTCAAACATGCTCAGTCCTTTCTTGTCTTCACTGGTACATTTTACTGCCTGCTCACAATATTCAAACAGTGTATTTTTCTTGGTTTCTCGTTGGCCCAGTGAATATTTAACATTTTGATACAAGCTATTTTTGTTACAGCTCCTGGAGGAGGAATTAGATAGGTAGCCACACCTTCAGGGCTTCCATTTAGGTGTATCAGGCTCAAGTCTGAGTCGTGGGAGTCAGAGACCAGGCATCCTGGTGCTGTTCTGTTACAGACCTATCCTAGCAGTGAAACTGCTTCACAGGGGTATATCACCACAACTTCAGGATTCCTGTACAAATTTGGGTTTTTAAAAAAATAAAATCCTGACCAAGTCCCTCTCCTGTGCACTTCCACCTTTCTGGCTTTTAATAACTCTTGGCAGCTGGAAATTGATTTGGAAAACCCGACAGCAGATAAAATTGCTTAGTTGGAGGAATGCTCAGCTTCGGCTTCAATTTTTTGATCAAGCTCTCATTTATCCTCATAGTCTCTGAAGTTACTGATTCTTTGAACCTGGCTGCTATTCCACATAAGCAATGTTTTATGTATAATCAACTTCTTTATTACATAACAACCAGTAACATCTGAAAGCTTTAAACATATTCTAACATTTTAATGATAGCAAGGAAAGATTTATGGGCAGAGTGAATATCTTTTATTGGCCCGATGATGTAGCTGAAAAAATGTAGACTTGCTTTTGGGCACCCAAACCTTTTTTGAATATGAAACAGAAGCTGAAAAATTGTGGCTTGATGTTTGCCATTTCTTTTGGTTCTGAAGCAGATCATGGATGTCTGAAGTCTTGCCTGGTTTCCCAGCAGTGCAAGTAGACAAAGTATTAAGTCTCTGCAAATCTTAATTTGGTTATACCCTTAGATCATCATGGTTACATTACATAACTATTTTAGAATATTATCAAATTCATTATAAACTGAAATAGCCATATGCTTGATGACCTTGCCTTTGAATTGTCATATCACATGGCCTTGTTTTCAAGTAATACCATACCTCAAAAGTCTTTCTAACCAGCCTCTGTAGATACATAATATTTGATGTTATTGTCTAAGTTGTATTTCTTTTTTCAAACCCATAAAAAATGTTTACTTGCTTTTAGGTTTCCTCCGTGAAATTTTCTCCTTAAAGAGAAGGAAAAAGCACCATCTGTGGCATAATTTGTAGCTGCTTATTTGAGGCAGACTGTTCAGAAGGAAGTAAATCTTTCCACATTTTAGAAAGCTTGTGAGGGAAGGAATTTATCCACATTTAGCAGACACTGGGGTAAGTACATTCTTCTGGAAGCCGCAGGTTTGGGGGGCAATAAATCCTTCCATTTCTATTAGACGGGAGGCAATAAATCCTTTGATCTCTATCACACTCAATGATTTTATTCCACTCAGAATGTACATTTCATTGAGGTACTGTCTTCATTTTCCCATTTTCCTGGGATTAATTTATCCTCCTTTTCTAGGTTACTACCCCTTTTTTTAATTAATTGGTTGTACTTCTCAACTTTTCACTATAAGGGCATGGCATTTAGTTACATTATCTGTTAAGAGATAATTTTTTTTTTCTACTTTTATAATCTGGGTAAAAGACTCTGAAGTTGTACCAGTAAATTCCCTTTTTTGAGTACCAGAGTTGGGGTTTTTGTTTTAATAGATGGGCATCCTTAAGCTTTTTGAAAGAAGGTTTTTCTTGAAGAGTATTTCTATACTTTTGGCCAGTTTCAAGTCTGACATCTGACTAAAAGTGTCAGTATGCTTAGTGTTGGCCTGAGAAACACTAGAAATCTGATACTTCAGGTTGAAAATCTGGAAGATCAGGTTTTCCATATTAATTCAGCACTATTTTTATCTGCAACTTTGATTATTATTCCAGTAAATAAATGTAATTGACAAATTTAGCAGCACAGCACATCTCAAATTCTCAGAAATTACCTTATTTTTTCTCATTTTCCCCCTGCCTTTGGTATTAAAAATGAAAGTATTTTCCAAAATCCATTTAAAACAGAATCATCCCTCTCTGAAATATCCTTTAAAACGCCATCCAATGAGAGGCCAGATGGGGAAGAGGATTTTGGAATGAAATCTGCATCTTGTAGCATCCACGTGGAGAAGGCATCGGGGAGGTTTTCAGCCTTCCCGAGTTTATTTCTGTCAAACAGTGACACCCGGTGGTCAGTCAGGCTGGGGAATTAAACTTCCCATCCCCAGCCCCAGTTTCTGCCTCTGCCCTTGGGATGGGCAGAAAGGAGGGGGGTTGCTGGCAGCCGGGTGCCTAATTAGCAATGACGGCAACTGAGTGGCAAATGAAACAAGGACACGGTCGGATATTTAAGGTGTAAATACACTGAGAGATCCATCGTGCATCTTTTTGCTTCTGGCGTTTAATAGCATCATATTAGACTGGAGATGCTTGTCTGTTCCCCTAAGGATAGGAAATAATTTAAATTTTGCTTATAAATATGTCAAGTATTCCCTTCTGTCACTGCATTCTTGTACAGCTGGTAAGCTGGGGACAGTTTCCAAAAACTGCTCTACAGGGTGAAACAGTGTTGTCAGACTTTATAAACCATCTGGAACAGCAAGCTGCTTTTCATGCCCTGAAATTCCCAAGCCCTGCTTTTTTACACCATATATAAAATTGATATCTTCCTATAAAAGTATAAGACTTAACCTATGAAATTATAATAAGAAGTTCCTGACTTTTAGTTAAGTTTCTGATCCCTTTACCAAGGTGGAAGGCATGTTTCACACACAACTTACAGCACCAAAAATCTTGCATCAGCCACAGCAATTCCTCAGCAGTGCCAGTCTCCAGCCCCTCAGGGCTCTTCTCTGCCCATCAGTGCCCTGGCACATGGCACTAGCAAACAACAGTTCTACAAATTAAACTTAGGCTCCAGTTTACCATCTTGTCTAGAAAAAAATTTGAGAGTGAGACAGGGACATTTCATGACCTTTGCCAGAAAACTTTCTCTAAACAGCTTGGAGCAGGCAAGACTCATCCAATACATCCATGACTCCTTTATGAAGGGTGCTCCAGGTTGTTGATGACAAAAGTTTCTTTCAAGTATGGCCAGAAAAGGGACTAGTGAGAGGTGGGAGAAGGACTGGAGGAGTTTTGCATGAGCTCTGCTCACACAGACAATGGATTGTTCACTGAAAAACAGAGCCTCTCCCAGGTTCATTCATTCTTCTCCCAAGCTCTGTTTTCATTCCATGTGCTAAAAAAAAGTTGGGAAGATCCTATTTTCTGTTTCCATCAATATGGAGAGCTAGTATTCTGTTAAGTCAGCTTTATCCTATTAACTCTGCTGTTTCCTTCTTTTATATCCCTAAATGAATGTCAAGACCAAGTGTGGTTATAAAACTTCTTTGTTATTGTGAAAGATTTACCATTTTCTTATTGATTCTTTTCTGATTATCTAAATCAAAGTTGTGAAATGGAATTAAAGATGAGAGGCTAGCTGAAATATATATATATATATATATATGTGTGTGTGTGTGTGTGTATGTGTGTGTGTGTGTGTTTGTGTATGTATCAGGATATTTCTGATTTTCCTCATAGTCAAGATTTTGAAACATACTGTTATATTCAAAAGAAACTCAAATATGATATGATGATAGATGCATAGTAAGACATACAGATAGCCATAAATACTTCAAAATTATGCCAGGCAATGCCATGTTACTGTAACACATACATGCTTAGAGTGTCTGAATGGATTGTAATGATTTAGAGAACATTCATGCAAGGTAAAATCAATAGTAAGAGTGTTTTCATTAAACTTCAGGTAAGGAGGAGAGCCATTTGGCATTGGTACTGTTTGTAAATATTTTCTTTAAGTCATATCTGACCTTGCCATAAATCTTGTTATGGCAATAACAAAACCCAGATACTCAAAACTGACTGTCAGTCCACACTTGAACTTAGTTCCTGAAGAAATCATTTGCCACATAACATCACCAGGGTAAATGAGATACTTCTAAAATGACTTTCAAATAAAATGCAGGAGCTGGTTGGACCTGTGCTCTGAGGTCCAAATTTCCATCCAAAGTAAAACATCAAGTCAATAAGAGGCTGGTTATATCTGCAACCAGAAGAAAAGGAATGCTGATGTATATTAGTTTGTTAAATCACTGTGGTATTGATTTTATGATAGTAACACTTCTGCATGGAAACGCATTGCTTTCAGGGAAAACTAGACTGTATATCTGTTGTATTCATTCTTGGTTTACTCTATTTTCTGTTCTTTGCTACTTTTCAGGATCCTTTTCTTCCATGTTTCTTCCCATTTTTTCTGCTGCCAGATCTGTTTGTCCTGTTAGTCTCTATACTCTAAATCTGTCTCCCCTCAGTTTCTGTCCCTCCTCCTTCCATCATCCCTTCAGTCCTTCCCCCTTGTATAACTTGTCCCTCTTCCCTCCTCTCTTATCTTAAGTAATGGTTAATCCTTATTGGTTTTTTTAATACTATCAGTCACTAGCTATTCAGTTATTTTGAATGTCCCATTATAGCATCAGAGTTTCTAAACTTTAGTAGTTTTTTAAATGCCCTCAGTATAACTTTTTTGTCTTTACTTCTTTCCCAACAGCTGAAGAAGGAAAGGTTCTTGCATGTAGACTGAGCATCTATTCAGTCATGTCTGAAAAAAGACCATAAAAAAGAAGGAAACATCTACAGTTACTAGACATTTTTGGATTCCTTGTATATGAGTGTGCTGGCAAATATGGCTGTTCCAACCAGGTTTATTTTTATTTTTCTTCATTATTTTTCTTCCCTTTGTCTCATTTTATTGTCATTTGGTGTTAATTAGTTGGCTGAAATGTTTTGTGTAATTGGACTAAGCAACCATGTTGCTAATAAGACAGAGCCCTAAAGGTCCCAAATTCTGTAGCCTCAAAATACTTGCAAATTTTCCTTGTCACCAAATGCTGCCCCTGGCAGACAAAATTCATTTTGTGCTCCATTAGGCTCTGCTGTCCTCAGTTTTCTCTATCATGCCTGCCCCTATGTTTCCTTAGCTGCCTTCTACAGGAGCTTCTGTAGCATTTAGCATCAAAAAGGCAGTTCTTCAGAAAAGCCTGTCAATGCAAGAATTTAAATCTGAAAAAATTACACAGTAGTACTACCTTGGGGCAATGTACCCTGCATATAAAGAGACCTTTTTATCTTTGGATGTTGGTTCTTGTGACCAATTACCAAACCCATCTTTCCAACTTATTTTTATCATGACATGATAACATAGTGGTTGTCATAAAGACCTGTAACATTTCCAGCATCAATTCTGATGATGCACAATTTTGCTTTAACATGCAACTCAAAAATTCCTAAAACATGCCAACAAAATAACACATATTTTGCTGTAATTCCAAGGCAACCTGCCTCCCTTGGATCTTCTTTTTTAACCAAAAAAAAAAAAAACAATAATTTAAATGGAACGAAATATTTGTAAAGAGTGGCTAGGAATTTCATGTGCATGTTTCACTGTCCTGAAATATCAAAGAATTTAAATTGCATCATGTGTGCAAACCAAGCAGTCTGTAGGTCTGAGCTGACTGTGTGTTTCTTTCTGTTCATGATGGTGTTGCCATCTTACTTCTGTGATGATTTTAAGCAAGGGGTTAGAGCAAGAATGGCTCTAGGGGTAATATGAGAATGCCAGTGCTTGATAACCTTGTCCCAGTTCCTGGAGAGAAGATGAGAGAAGGTCAGATAAACCTTTTGGATTTGACAAAAGGATATAAATACAGATATAGATATAGATGATACAGATATAGATATAAAAGACACTATATAGTGTAGAAAGGTAGAAAGGCAGCAAAGAAAATGGCGAGTGAATGTTTATTCACTGTATATAATACTGAAAATTTGCTGAATACTTATTCATTGATTCTTTTTGGAATTAGGAACTACTAAATTGAATTAGCAAGGAACAAATTTTTTTTAATAATAACTTTTAATCTGCAGTTTGGCCATAGAGCTCATTACCAAATAAGGACTACTTTTGTGCTAAAAGTTTAAATGGATGTTAAGAGCAGAGACAAAGGCATGGAAGTAGAGCCTACCTGGGGTGCAGTATTTCATTCAAAAAGCTGGCATCTTGGAGTGAACATAAAGGGAAGTGTCTCTTTCTGTTTACCCTGTTCTTGCAGATCCTTTCCTAAGGTTCTGCTCTTACCTAATATCCTGTCTCAGTCCTTGCTAGATGCAATGTGTCCTTCCCACTTCCAGCCAGCACTCTGACTTCAGCACAGCTGTTCCTGCATCAGTCTTTTATCAGTATAGATCTTGGTTTTGTCATTAGGCAATTGAAATGTGTTACTTTCTTTAAAAACACAGTATTTTAAACACATTTCAAAAATATAGGAGAGAACACGATGCATGACTGTTGAATAACATGCTTGACAATTTCAAATCAGCAGTTTCCTAAATGCAGACAAGTAGTGCCTGAGCAGGATACCTTTCTTATACTTTACACAACTTAAAGAGGTATGCTATACCAACATACACTCTCCCTGCTTGTATTCTGCTATGTTCCCAAATTAAATTTTCCAATTTTCAGCTTCATTAAGTCATTAATTCTTATGACCCTTTCTCTGTTCTGAATTGAAAAGATCTTTACTAAAATCTTCGTCCCTCTTTCTGAGGAAAAGCTTGGTCTTCTTATTGATGAAGAAAATAGATTTACCTTCTTGGCTGTATGAAATAATCTTCAAGTCTTGAATTATTTTTTCTCCTGGTTTTTATGTTCTAGATAATTTTTCTTTCTTGTGTAATATCCAGTAGTGAGGTAAACTGAACCCCCAATTCTTTTGCCACCACCTTGCTTGTACAGCTGTAGATGTTTTTTCTCTGCTGAGCTGCACAGAGAAACTTCTGTTTAGCTGATTACCAGGATCTTCTAAATAATTTTTGTTATCAGAGGTGACTTTAAGGATTGCTTCTGTGCAGAGACATCTGTTTGAACATCACACAAAATATCCAAAAATGTCTTATTTATTGGCCCTTCTCCTTCAACCTTATTCCGGATTTGGCAACTCCAGAACTCTTTAAATTATAAGAAATTGAAAAGTTTATGTAATTTTTCCTAAAGCTGCCACCAAGCTTAATGAAATCAACAGGATAAAATCACAGCTTGGTTTCTGAGTTTATAAGTGTATCTGACAATGGAAAGTTTTGTGTTTGCATTTTAGTAGATGATATATCATTAAGTTTGTGTTATTGGTATAAAATGTATGTTGACAAGAATATAGAGGAGGAGAAAAGGAAAAAAGTCTAGATTTATATGTAATATTCTAATATTTATTCTGGAATTAAAGTAATGGATGGGAAAGCATTAATAGCATGAAGACACTTTCAATTCTTATAATAATAAAAATAATTATAAAGGATGTGTACTCATAACTATTCTATCCATTTTGTTGAAAGTCATTCCCACTCTTTTATGTTTTATTGTCCCAGGATCTGTCACAATTTGGTGTATACAGTTACATAGAGCTATCACAAACCCTTGTTTACTTTAAGGTGGAAGAAAGGGAAAAGAGCCTCTGTGCAAATGCTTGCACCTTGCTCTAAGGAGGGCTGAGCTCAAAGAGACAAAATCTTGTTTTCAGGGATAGGTGGTCCAACTATACTGAATATTATAGCTCCATCTTTCTTCTCAAGGTGAGTATGGTTTAAATTTAATGCAAAAATTCTCCAGGGATTATTATTTGTTTTCTGTTATAACATGGAAAGAGTATGTAAAGTGCAGAGTGAGAAAGAAAATCCATCTGCCCTTAGGAACACAAATAGAATTAAAATACTCTTTAACATGTACTCTGCAATGCATTATGCTTAGTAAAGTTTTAAAAATACTATATCTGGAATGAAATGCTGACTTTTTCCAGTAGAAGGTTTATTTGTGCATCAGTTTAGTTCATGGATTAACATTTTAGTTCCCAACAGAAATGTGGTTTTAGGTGACTCTCTTTGGCATCCCCACTTACCACCCTGTGGTGGACATGCCAAAGCTGTCTAGAGCACTTCTTAGAATCAAAGAATGGCTTTGCTTGACTTGGCTTGGCTTGGAAGGGACCTTTAAAAAACAGCTGGTCCAACCCAACTGGACTAGGAGAACATCCTACTTGAGTGGGTTTAGTTTGGGATGAAAACAAATAAGGGAATTTCCTCCCAGCAGTGACTTAGTGTGACTCAGCTGCTAACAGGCAGCAAGTCCATGAGAGCAGACTAGAGCCAATCTGTGGCCAACACCCTGAAAATTTCTGTAGTGTGAATCTAGAAACCTCAGTACTGACTGAGTCACCATAAAAATCTATTGGGCCACACTGAGACACAATGCAGACCTAGGTATGTAAGATGCACTGCAGTAAGAATAACAAATAACATGGTTAGTAAATAAATCTGTACTTATCCACAAGGTCCTTCTCAAGTGAGTGCTTACTGTGATAGCAAACACCTAATGAAAATATTCCACTTATCCTTTCTGTTCTTTTTGAGAAGATCAGCACTTTCTGATTCATGCATATTTGTAAAATTCAGATTATCCTTCTCTATGTACTCAGTTGGGGTTATAGTAGAGCATGAACTACAATTTATTTTGCTACAAATTGTATGCATTTCTAAGATGACTGTCAGAGTATGTCAGCCTTATGCTCACTATTTAGAATGCAAGGAGGTTGTCACTGGTAGAGAGGATTCTCTGGATCCTTTCACAGGGAGAGAGGATTCTCAGTTTTGTCAGGACCTGCCAGACAGCAATAATTGTCATCAATATGTCCTTATTAATCAAGGCACCAGGAAACCAAAAGGCAGAGGAGAGAGATGCTGGTGAATACAGAGCATGAGAATAGAAGACAGGATATCTGTCTACTGTAGCTTTTACAGAAGACCTTCGCCCATGAAAATGAAGAAATAAACTGAAGAGATGGTGAAGCCCAAGAGAGGTTTGGGGTTTTGTCACAGGACTATGCAGGAAATTTTTTCTTAAACATTTCAAGATAGAAGAATATCATGCAGGTGCTGGTAGTGATCTCAAGGTGCCAGGTCAAAAACAAAACAAATAAAAGAAGAAAATTAAAATAAGTGGACTGGAAGATAGGAAAAGCTTTATTTTATCTATAGGTATTCCTTAAAAGTATTTCAATTCCCAATTAACAAGGACATCTTTACAATCCCAGCTCGTTGTGGCTCCGCAGAGTCTCTGCCGTGCCGCAGCCCAGCAGCAGATGGAGCTCTCGGCTTGCGTTTGAGCTGCCTTTTCCAGGCTCAGTTTCATCCTTGGTACTTTTTCTGGTACCTTCCCGTTTGCCAATTAAATACAATTATTGCTGTTTTGGTCCGTTGAAATTTAGAAACTGGTTGATTTAGGAAAAAGAAATTTTAATGGTGCTTTTCACACTAAAAATCTGTATTTCCTTTTGGGCTTTCATGCTATATATATATCTTTTACAAAGCTGCTGCTGCTCTTGTTCAACAACCATAAAAATCATTTTTTCTATAGCTGAATCAGGCTCTAAATGAGATCACACCTGTAAAAATTTTATTAGATGCCTTTCTAATAAAATTCACGTTTTTATTAGAAGTTAATTAGTCATTAATTAGTAAAAAGTAACTATAGATCAGTATTATGTTATCCCAGCTATATTATGTAATTGGTTTCATTGAAAATTTCATCCAAGGTTTTAGCTGGGTTGATTTGCATTTAAAAATACTGGTTTAGATGCTTCTTTAGTGCAGAGGATTTGCAATGCCATTCTTATTTGGACAAAAATGTTTCCATGTTGCTGTAAAGTTAGAGAAATCAGACACATGTTCAGTTCAAGACAGCCAATAGAATGGGTGGCTGCATCCTTTCATTGCCATCTTAGCCAGCAGGAATCCTGAATTTCAGGTGCTCCAAAGTCTTATCACTTGATTAGTTTGCATTAATTGATTTAATTCCTAGTGAAATACCACATTCTCCAGCTCCAGGGATATAGTCTGGCACAGGGGGTTTGGGATGAGGAAGGTGGGACATGGTGTTTGCAGGCAGGAGGAGTGCAGAAAAGAAACCCAAGAGTTATGGGATAAGATAAGGGGTGAGTACAAAGTAGCCTGACTGCAATGCCCTTACTAAGGATGCTTTCCAGAAATGACTGAGAGGAGTGGCACCAGGTTTCTACTTACAATGGCATTTAGTTTTCCTCTTTAATTTTATTCACAGATACATAAACCATATTCAGGACAAGGATTAGAACTCAAAATTCCATATTTAACAAGGGGAAGTAAGGGGTTTGCTCCAAATGTTCAGGAGTTTTTGCAAGCTACTATTTCATATCAGTGGACTGGTTTCTGCAATAAAAAATGCATTAATCCCTCTTTCTCTGAGAGTCATGTGGCTTTACTGAATTTTTAGAAGAACTTTAGGAGACCTCATGTTAAAGTACCCTTGCAAAGCATATTTGTTCTATTATCTAAATATGTCCTATTATGTAAAGACTGATTGTGATCTCTGAGGAAAACAAAACTGCTTCCTTTGCTTTAAATTAATAATTCCAAAGGCACAATGGTGAAAGTCGTAGACATACCATGTAGCATTCCTGGGAGAATGTGCTGGGAGAACAAGCTTAATGCTTCTGGAAGCTCCTTTTTCCTTCAGCAGCAAATAGACTGTGGTCAATCTGTCTTCATCTCTCAGGAACAGAACTGCTGGAAGAAGTATCAATTGCATCTGGGATCAGGTAGGAGACAGAAGTCATTTAACCAGCTTGGTCACTGACATTTCACAGAATATACAGGAGAGCTCCCTTAGCTTAACTATTTTCATTTAAATTTGGGAAGAAACTTCAGACTCTCCCTTTTGATCTCCCAGGCAATTATCTGGTTTAAAGAATTTCCAAAGACCTGAACCTGGCAGAGAAGGAAAATCCAGCTGCCAGGAGCAGGCTGCCAAAGGTTGCCAAGCTCTGTAGTGGGTAAAGGGTACAAGGAGAGCATGCCTGGTAGGGAAATTGAGCTTTTCAGCCTAGAGAGACAGTTTTATGAATGCTGGAGCCAAACATAAAATCAAAACAGATAATTCAGCTCAGAAAAGCCTACTTAAGTAATATTACACTAGACTCCCTGAAAGGATGGTCAATTTTGAAAGTGCCTGCTGTGTGGGGTTTTGAGCCAGCACAGGGAAATTCAAGCAGCAAATGGGCATGAAACAGGATTATGTGTTTTCTCTTCACCACCACCATCCTTGTGCTCTTCAACTCAGTGTGTTTCTCTCTGTATTTGTTTCTGCACAACAGTTTGCCCCCATGAAAAGAAGCATACACAGCATCCAATAGCTGAGTATCACGTTAAAATAACTCAACATAAAGTTTCCCATTTTCTCTGGTTTCAGAAGCCTTGAGAAGCTTTGAGTTATGGCTGTATTTGTGATTCAAGATTCACATCCAACACCTTTGAGCAGAAACATAGAATAGCAAATCCTACAATCCTAAATGATTCTGGCTATATGAAATATATTAAAACAGTGAACAGGTATAACAACATTAGAACTGTTTTCAGAGGAAAAGTCAGTGTAGACAGGGATGACTCAATGTAAGAATCACTGAAAATTATTTGAATGCACTTATTCTGTATTTTTTTCCTAGTCCAAGAACCTGTGGTTATAAACTACCAGCAGTTTTCACACAATATTCTGTACAATTTCATGAACACTGCTCTGTTTACACAGAAGATGCTTTAAGAGCAAGCCTAAAACATATCTAAATATTTAGATTACGTGTCACAAAGATTGACTTTTACATATGTTACCTGGTGATCCAACCAATCTGTTTATGGACCTGCAGCAGGATGATGCATCTATTTTCAAAACATCTGTATAGGTATAGACACAGATTAGACATGTCAAGAAAGAACTTGGGTCCTTCAGTAAGGGGCAGCAAAAGGATGCTGTTCAAGAAAGACAAAGCAGCAGCATGTCTAGCTCCAGGAGCCTGGTTCCTGTGCATTGCCCCCTTATGAGCATCTGGGCTGATTTGTCTTATGCCAGGGGCCAAGCAGGTTCTTGGTGAATCCTAGGACAGACAGCAGTTTGTGCAGTTGCCTCTGAGCCCCCACAACCATAGCTGAAGTCTTTTGACATCATCAAAATCCTTACATGAGGGTGAATAATTCAGTTAAACAGTATAATTGCTTTTGAGACAGCTTTCTCAATTAATTCTGTGGTCCTGAGTTTGTGACTTTAATGTGCAGCACATCTGCAGGTCTTCAGAAACATCAAAGCGTCACTAAAAACAAAACAAAAAAACCCTTTAAATTAACATTCATAAGTAATACTATATCATCATACATAAGTAATACTATATGAGTAGAGTGTTTGAAAACTGAGTGGCATCCACAGGGAAGTATAATTTTTTAAAATATTTCCATGCTTCTTCACACAGGGAGTTCTCAGCTTGCCATGGAAATGCATGCTGTAGTACACTTTAGTCCCCACTCACAGCTGGCATGGCTTTCATCTTCCTGCTTGATGAATACAGTTGCTTTTTTTCTCTGCCTTGCTTGTGGCAGAAAAATGCTGCCTGAACTTTTGTTGCCTTACCTGCCCAAGGGTGCTTGCTCCCATTTGCAACAAGATTTATCAGCACTTTGGGAAATCACCAAATAATCTTGTAGGTAGCACTTCTTGTAAGAGAAAATAGGAATCAATTGCATAATCAGTCAGGATCACTGTTCTTTTTGACAAAACAGAAGAGGGGGAAAGAGTAAACCCATGAAAGTACAAAGACACTGCCAACATTTAGATCTGTGTTTGTTCAACTTGTTTCAATTAGAGAAAAGCTCTGCTGAGTCTGCCTATACTAAGGGCTCACCCAAGCAGTGAGACAGTGAGAATCTGCTCTCTGTGCTTGGAAGGAGGATTTCTGAATACATTCACAAGGCTTCCCCACATTCTGCCATCACCAGGGACTGTTTCCCCAGCACTCAACCATGGAGCAGGGTTCTGTCATCTGTCCCCTCCATACTTCTCAAGGGTAATGGCTGTTATGAGCTAAAATTTTTTTGCTCCAAGAGGTGTCATTCACCTTTAAGCCATTTATCACACACCATCTGCAATTATGAGAAGAACCTTGGCCTGGCCTAGAAAACACTCAGGAAGGGAGGAAGAACATCACCTTTTTCAGAGTGAGAAGACACAGTCCTAGAAAGCGATTAACTAGAGTCACAAAACCACAGACCATGGAGAAACCTCATGAAACATTTTAATGTATGGCCTCTTTCAAGTCCTGGGGATTCCTGCAAGCTGTGAATGTACCTGAAATATTAAGTGTGATTTTTGCCTCAGCACAAATGCCTCCTCCAAGTGACTAGCTACCTTTCCTGAAATAGTGCAAGTAGAGGAATTACTTGGACAGGACTGTAACTTTTTTCTCCTCTCTTAAGGAGAGAAGTTGATATATACAGATGAGATTCTAAGTTTACCTTTGTCTTATACTCATCTTTTTTTTTAACTCCTTGGCCCTGAGGAATACCATTCCTTTCAAACTCTGATGTTTAATTGGCTTTTTTTTTTCCTGCTTTGTGTCAAAGGAAATTAGCTTGCATTGAATCCTTGTCAGTAAAAAACAGTGCACAATAAGAATCTTACTCCTACTCTTTGAAGAGCTCTACTTGATGTCAATGCCATTTGTCTGTGGAATGAAGATCCCTGTTCAGAGCCCCTCCCATTATCTTGTAGCATAGTGGGGAGAAGCTTTACCCCTCCACAGCTTCCTATCATCACTGCAGTTTGCTTCTGCAGCCTGTTGGTGCCCACTCATCATTTTTGTGAATGACATCTGGATATGAAAACAACATTATGTTCATCATCATTTGTACATATATGGATCGCATTAACCCTAACAGGTTGCTGAAAACCACCTAAAATTATCAGTGAGTACTTCTAATCAAAACCAGCAATAAAAAGTTCACCATCAGAAATTATTGACAAGCTACTATGAGAAAGCTTTTGTCCCCCACCTTCTATTCTTCATTAAAATCACTGCTTCTGTCAGACCTTGAAATTCCTTAGGTCTGGAACTGGAGCCTAACAAGGTAATAATTATCTCCTACCAATTTTCTGCTTGTCCTTTATCACTGCAAATGTCACATTTGTGTGGAAGGACAGCAGAACACAATGCATCTAGGGAATGCTGCAACAAAGGTCTGCTGCAGCTCATTTCCCAAGGCTGAAAGTGAGCACCTTGAAACAAGGCTCCAAAGGCACCTGAACAATGAAAAATGTTCAGGCACTACCTCAGCATAAGAATGGCCTTACATTTTGGAATCCTGAATGAAAAAACACACAGCCATATTTGTGAATGTCTCACTGGCTTGATGCTCATAGTTTTTAGTCTTTTTAGGGGCTAAAACAAGCATCAATCAGGAAATAAATACAGCCTTCACAGAATAGGAGTTTTAGCCTGCTATTATATCCACATATCCATAAATTTTCAGGCGCTTGCCCCTGCCTGGAGGCTGGAGAAAGGTGGAGAGAGGGTGAATAGGAATGATCCACTGCAAGAGCAAACTCACAGCATGGCAGCCCTGTATCAGCTGGACAGAGGAGATGGTAAATTGGAGTGGGTGTCACCTCCTACCCCCTCGATTTCTCCACCTCTTTATACAGTGTTATGCTACAGGAGACATCAGACACAAATGTGACAAGCAACAGAAAAAGTCTTCTTCTGCTGTCAGAAAGCTTGGGGAGGGCTCTCCTCCCAGTGCTTTAAGTAACATAAGCTGTCAAGTCTAGACTGAAACATCGACAAAAGATGAGGCATTAAAGTTATCCACATCATAGCCAGCTCCTGGCTCTTGGCAGGGTGATCAAGTGCTCTGGCAAGCTCCACCACTGCACCCACTCTGGCTGTGCAGAGAGCTGTGCTGTACTGAACCACACACACCTAGCCACTTCCCTCTTCATGTCTGGGCTTAGAATCCTGCTCAAAATGAACTTAAAGCTTGTGGAAAAAAATGCTTGATAAATTTTCCTCAGCACAGAAGCCTCAGTTTTCCACAGAAGATGTGACAGTAGTGCAGTGATGTTTTCATCCCTTGAAGGGATGAAAGAGGAGCAGTTCAGCCCCCAGCAGCAGCTTCCGTCGCAGTTGGCTCTGAGTGCCAGCAAGCTGGGGTGCAGGTGTGCATTCCTGCTCATGCCCAGTGTCTTAGACACACATTTATGTGGAACAGAATGGCAAAGACAGCCATCTTTTGATTCAGGCTAAATCTGAGCATTTTCTAAGGTACCTTGCCCTTGTTTTCTGACTGTCTCCCATTAATGCCTCTGGTTTCTAATTCCAAAGAAGCTAAGCTTTTGCCTGTTTTCACTGTCCAATAAATAATGCACTAGAAATGTGAAAACTTCAGGGTCACAAGCCATGCTGGATCTGTGAAGAGCTGACATCACTGAGAGCTGTGTGTGTGGAACAAGGACAGTGCACAATGGGTGTCTCAATGATGACTTATTAATGTTTCTATTGGCTCTTCATGGATGGCCTTAGTGGTATTATCTGTGTCCTTAACAGAATATTCAACAAATGAAATATTTGTCTGATAACCCACTCTACTGAACAGCACATCCTGACAGCTAGGGACTCCCACTGCACCCCCAACTGAAACAAACCAATTTTGCCAATGTCATTTTTCACCAGCTGAAGCCTTTTCACCTCATTTTTATCTCAGTGACAGCCTATCTCCAGTAACCACCATTTACACTGACAACAATCTCCTTCCACCACATGCTCCACTTGTTCAACAACAGCCACTTTTTTAATATAAAAGTAGTTTCTTGGAATTTTGCTCTGAGTCTCACTCAAGTGTAACCATATAAGATGTATCTTCCTTCAAAATCCTCATCATCTTCTTTTGCACTGCTTTACTTAGCCAGTTAAGGCCCTAGAAATTAGAGCCACATTTCCTCTTCCAAATGTATTTATTTGTTATGATAGAATTTATTTGTTGTGATAGAATCATAGAATGATTTGGACTGGAAGGAACTTTCAAGATCACATAGTTCCAAGCTCCCTGCCATGGGCAGGAGCAAATTTCACTAAACCAGGTTGCTCAGAGCCCCTTCCAGCCTAGCCTTGCTCATCTCCATCCACAACTTCTCTGGACAACCTTTTCCCGTGCATCACCATCCTCACAGCAAAAATTGTCTTCTTGGACACTAGATAGATCCAAGACAAACAGAGGACTAGAAGGAAAAGATGCCACTACCAGACCTACTACCATAACATCTCCCAGCTTGGATTATTTTCCCACTTTTGTATATTGATTCATTGTTGTAGATTTGTAACATTTTTTTTTCTTACAGTCTCTCTTTTACATTCCCAGATTTCTTTCTCCTCCTCCTTTTTTCTCCATCTGCCATTTTTATACACTGTACTGATCCTCCCAACCCTTTCTTGTCCTCTTCTTCAGGCCAAAAGTATGTGCAGTGCAGCAGTTGTCTTCTCTGGCTCTCAATCATACAGGTATACACAGACAGACAAATTCATGTATTTGAGAAGACAAGTACAAAGCACTTTCTTCCTTCTTCATTAGCAGCAGATGATGGTGAAATTTGTGGTGAATGTCACGACTCACTTAAATCTGGGCCCTGAGAAGTCTGTCCTCTGTGCAGACTGGTTTTGTCCCAGTGTAAATGATCCAGTAAGAGAGCACTGCAGTTCTTCCACTGGATCCTCATCCCAAACCTCTCTGTATTTCAGGCCATTGAAAGCCAGTTAGAATGTAAGGCTAGCCCTGCTAGTAGGTTTCACATTCTACAAAAACGTGGTGTAACCTCACAGAGGTGTGATATCCTTGTAGTAGCCATCCAAAAAGTTGCTTCAGGGCTCTGTTCCAGCTGGAGCATCAGGCCTAGGAAAGCAGACTTGTACTGCACTGTTAAATGGCCCTTTTGTTGCCTAACCAGAGAAATGGACTCTGGCAGCAAATTTGACAGAATGTAAAGCTTTGCTGAGGCTACTAGAGTGTCTGACATCAGCAAGGAAGTCTGTTGGAAACTAAAGAATAAGCTTCAGGTCAGTGGCAACTCAGTGCCTCACTTGATAGTAGGAATCCCACTGATACCCATCAGACAAGCTCCTGGAAGGACTCCCATGTCTGTTACTCCCCTTGGGCCTGTCACCTTTCAGAGGGTAAATTAAGATTTAAATGAACACATGGATGTTGTATGAGGAACTTCACTTATCCCAGACACCACGTAAATATGTCTTGCAACTTTTCTGGTCAGTGCTTGTTCCCTCTGGCACATAATGCTGCTTAACTCATAGGAAGGGGTACTAGCAGATGAAATAAGAACAATTTGTCTTAGGTCATGACACAGTTGACAATGTCACTGGACATAACACTGAAGCTTAAGAAAGGCCTAACAACATGCCAGAGCAATGGAATAAATAAATCAGAGATGACTTTTAAATCATACAAAATGAATAACAATTTTTTTTCTGCTGTAATACTAAAGCCCCTGTTCTGAAACAATTTTACATGACAGACCAAAAAGGACAGTTGATATTGTATATATGCTAGTAAACACATAGAAGATTACCTTGAAAAGACTTGAAAAGCTCACAAAACCAGCACTCCCAAAATCATGCAACTCAGAATTAAAGTTTTCCAGATACCCTAATTTTATCTGTTGATGAAGGACACAGTCATTAGTTAAATTTTGAAAGTTATTTTTTCCACACAGCCCATTCTTGGTTGGTGACTGAAAGAAAAGCATTTTATTGGACTCTTTAGCCTGATTCTTCAGGTAGAGGTTCCAGACACAGTTTGAATATGGTGTTTACAGCCTGTTCACAGCATTGTTAGCTTCCAACTGGGAATGTCTCTCCTGTTTGCTCTTTACTGTATGAGAGCTCAGTTTCCACAAGAATTTAGCACTGTATGATCTCTTCTTGGTACCTAAAATCAGCAGGATTGACAATCTCTAGTTTGTATTCAAGTACTCTTCAAATTACTTTTTGTTAGCGTAGGCATCAGCAAATGGGAGCCACAAAATCAGCATAAGGGTATCCAGGGAAAATGCCAAGAACATGTATCAGGTCCTAAAGGAACTTAAAGAAGGAAAGAGAGCTCTTAGAAGTTAGAAGATCCTCAGACTTAGGGGAGCCTGTCTGCACCCAGTTTGGTAAGGTGGAAAGATGGGTGGGATTTCCATTTGGAGTCCTTCAAAGGCATGTCCCACTCCAGTGCCTAAGCAGGGAACCATGCTGTTTATTATTGAAGAGCATTTTGATAAAGTGCCTGAAAGGTGAGCAGGCTCTTCACCCCCAGGATCATTCCTGAGGGTTTACTGGGGAAAGAGGCAAAGTGGAGCAATTCAAAGCTGTGAGAGCACTTTTTCCACATTTCATGCATCTTTGTGAGGTGTTAGTTCAGGTCACTTTACAGAAGGATCTTCAGCCCAGCCTCTATAGTTTCTGTCTAAATGTTTTTAACTGCTACTCACTTTAAAAAATCCTTCTCTGAGAAATCTATTGGATTGAGCCTCCAAAATGAGACCAGCATATTTTATGATTCAGATACAGGCATATTTTATGATTCTCTGCAGGCCTTGGAGACAAAGGGGACAGAAAATAGTCTTAAAATGAGGACATTGTTATACGACTGTATAGGTCTAGTGACAAAACTTAGATACATAGGTCACAAAATGGTGGAAAGAGCTGTATGTGCATTTAGGCATTTCCAGGACAATGTATCCACTTGGCTGGGAGCATGGGGATATGAGTAGTAAATTTAGGCACCTGAAATGGCAGGTAGCCATTATGTCTTACCTACACCCCTTCTTAAGTCCTTCTGTGCTATATGTGATTTCCAAAAGGATGACCAACAGGCAAACAGAGGCCATGGTGACACACAGATCACCTGAAAACGTTTGCACGTGTGCATGGTATTAGTTACATTTCTAACTTGGTGTTTATGAAAGACTGCCATTTAATTAGTAAAATTAATGTCAGGAAGTGGACTCAGGAGATATTAAAATCATCTTTACATTGTTTCATTTATGTGGTCTAACTGAGGCAGCAAAAAATTCACAAGTGCTAGAGGGGGAACTTCAGGCTGGTAGTATCATATGCTTTGGGGTATTCTGAAGGGGAAAAAGTGGGAATATTTTTTATAAGATCTTATGGTCTTTCTTTTAATAAAAAAGTTCATAGAACAAGGCTTAGTGAAGAAGTTGAAATTTTGTTTCTAATACAAGCCACACAAAGCCATTACTCTTTATATAAACAGTATTCTTTATAATGCTTCATATAGTTTCTTTTGTACTATCTTTTTGCTACTATGTCTACAGAACTTCCATAAATCTGCCATTTTCTGCTCAATGCCTTGACATAACTGAGTTTTACCTTTTTGGATGCGTCATAAAGCTTGTGTGATTTTACCAAATTATTTGTTGGTCAGAATATTTATTATCAACCCAGCCAGTGTTACACTTTCAATATTGTATTTCTGGAACAAACTTACATAAAATCATGAAATAGGGTTAGCTGTTGAAAGAAGTTATATATGTCTAATGACATCTAAGGAATTGATAACAAATAAAAAACACATTTCTATATGCTTTTTTTTTGTTATATTTGCAAAACTGATGTCTTTTTGCAGTTACACCGTTCCATCGTATTTTAAGGTATTCTTGCTTAGGACTAATTAGTATAATAATTATCTAATATATTAATATAATCAAAATATATATTTGGCAGAAGAAAATCTGCAGCAAGTATCAGCAAAATTTTTACATAACTTTTAAAATACTGCATCTGGACATAGGAAGCTAACTAGATATCAGCGCTGCAGCAACCAGCATTTTGACAGTCCTGTGTCATTCTGGCTAACTACATAATACACTATATATACTAACAATATAAGCATCCCCTAGTGATGGTCTTTCAGAAATGGATTAAATAGTCAATCAAGTCCAATGGTTTTCCATGGTATGGAATTGTATACGGCATATCTGCCAAAAGTCATTGCTACATATTCAAAAGCATGTTATTACTTCCCTGTTAGGTCTTGAGGACAGACTAGTGTTCAGCTGGTTTTATCTAGTCCATCTTTCTATTTATATTATATTAAAATCTAGAATTCCTATCGCAGTTTGTTTTTATCATCTGAAATTGTGGAATGTGAGTAATCGGAATCCTTTTGAGTCTCATTATTTTTAAAGTTTTCATGTTGACTTTTGTTAGGCAAGAATGGTTTGAGTAAATTCAGGACTACATCTTTGCCTGGTTGAAGCTAGTCTTCAATTGCCTAAAACTGCCTTGATCTCACAACACTGCAGCTTAATCATAAATTCAAGGAGGCACAAGTCCTTAGTTTGCTTTCCTACTGGTAGAGATATCATTTATTGAAAATACAGTTCTATCTAAAAGTCTATTGCACAAGCTTTGTGGAATTTTAGTCATGACTTTAGTAGGTGACACTTTCAGTTTGACCATTTTATATCTTGCCATTCAGGATGTATAAAATCACAACAGGAAAAAAAAATCTGTGAACCTGTGCCTATTTGTAATTTGTTTACAGTGCTTTTTGTTTGCTAAGAACTTAGAGACATTTCCAGGTCCTAACAGTCCGGGATACATAATGCAACAGCAACCAGGTTAGTGGGAAGACACCTGCAAGGAAGTCTTATGTGCATATCAGTAGACCAGGGGATGCTGATTTTTCTTTAGTGGGGTTGAGTCAAAAATTCTCCTCTGAATCTGATGGGATTTTATTATACAAAAGAGAATATTCTTTGACAATCTCTCTCAATCTCTCTTTGAATGATCAACATTGAAAAACTCCTCTTTTTATTCCACTGAGAGATTATCAGTGAAATATTGGCTAAGGTCAATTAAAGCAGATTTATTTCCATATTTATTATCAAACATTTTGTGGTTTAACATTTTTAATACATTTTTCTTCTAAAAAGGAGAAATTATTACAGTAAAACATACTTTGAAAATGCTGAACACAAACATTTATAATTTCAGAAAAACTACATAAATTGTCCCAACAGAACTTTTTAACATTGATTTCAAAGGACTAAGTTTCTAAGGAAAACTTCCAAGCATTCTCCTCCTGCTTTGTGTCCCATTTTTCCCATGCCAAAGCTACTAACACCTCTGTAATAAAGGTGCCTGTTACCAGAGGTGCTGACTCAATTTCTTACCCTTGTTTCATTAGTCCTGCTGCCTTTCCTCTGGATAGTTTGGTCCAGCCCCTCCAAGTCTATGCTAGGAAACTGAACAGGGCATGATCCTGAGCCCTGCCCTGCAGTTGTGCATGCTGCTGAAGTCATCAGCATCTTCCCCAGCCTGGTTTTGGTCCATGCCAACCAGCACTGTCCCTGCTGGTGCTATAGCACGGACAGACAGATAGCTTAAACACACAGTTAGGTAGCTAATGATCAAGTGCAGGCTTGAAAACAATTCTGATAGCAATTCTTAGTAGGGATGCCCTATTTTGCTTGGGAAAAAGTCTTATCTTTATGGATTAAAAACCTTTTATGCTCAGGTAAGTCTCACTCAAAGCAGTCAAAGAAGCTTCCCAGTCAATGCTCTTTAAAAGTGTTCGACTACTGAAATATAACTTGGGTATGTATGACTCCTCATTCACAAATAGGATTTTGTGTAGGCACTCTGTCAGAGGTTGCTTTCAAAGTGTTAAAAAAGTCTGCTCTGTTATTATCATGTATGTATTTCTATGAGAGTTGAAAGGCCAGGCTTCAGTAGGACCATCTTAAATTTTAAAAAATACATAAAATTCATCTTTTCCTTGCCATAGATGTGCTAGCTTCCTTCTCTCTCACCTAGCCCCATTTGCCACTCATGAGCTGCAGCCACCCATCTGCCCTTATGCCATATTTGTAGCTGAGAAATGCTTCTGTGTACTGCAGAAGCTGAGCAACATGAATGCAGCTGTGCAGGAAATGCCACTGGAAATGCCCTCTTCCCAGTGAAGGCTGGCAGCTAAGAGAGCTGCAGGGGTGCTTGGTGCAGTGGTTTGCAGGCTTTTTGGACCTGGACTTATTAAATGCATGCTCACAAATATATACTTGATCTTCAGGTCCAGGAGTTCCACCATAAGTCCATTCAATCAAATAGGTGCTACTGCAGCACTGAGCTACTCGGGCACCCTGAAACCACCAGCTCAGTGCTCCAGGAATACGCCATCCTCCCATAAAACACCTGTAAAGCAATCACCTTGGTGTCTTTTTCTCACATCAAATGTGCTTGTCCCCAAAATTGCAGAGAAATAGTTTTGTCACTTTTTCTGGACAATGCTTGTTCCACAGAGGAACAGTAAATAACTCCTCGTCTCTGAATTGGTTTAAATTTACACTTCAAAACTGAGGAATAAATATGACAGCTATTTGATCTTTGCATGAAAATGGACTTCAAAGCTGAACGTGTATTTCTGTTCATTCTACAGCTACAGATTTCCAGCAGAATGTGATTATGCCTCTGATTATTGATGCCTATTGTAGTAGCAGTTTCATCTGGTGCTTTTTCAGAATTTAATCATTGTCTTTTGTTGACCAGTACAACAGTACAGAGAGCTTTGCACTACATGTGTAAGTGGCCAGTCTAATTGAAAAACAGACTAAATCTACCAGATTTTTGTAATGCAGTAAATTGTGAACAGGAGAATACAAATGTCCTCAATGTCTGCATGTGTATTGTTACTTTGAAGCTACTCCCAGCTACCACCACCACAGGATCAGAGGAGAAGCTAACACCCACTACTTTAAATAATTATTGGATTTGTTTTTCTCATTATTTCTCATTCATTCTATTTTGAGCACCACCCCACTTGATGTTATAATTAGTTCTCTGAAAAACCTTTTGCAGAATAAATGGTTCTGGCTTTGGTGTATCAGAGATATGACAGCTATGTGTGTTGGGCAGAATAAACAATTCAGTCGTTGAAACTTGCAGTTAAACCCAAATTTAATTTCAATATTCATACAAAAGCTATGCATATAAAGAGTGTATTCTATATTTTCCTCCTTATAAGCAGAGGCCTTAAGTGGATGCATAGGATTTCTAGTTCTGTTAGTGTGTGGCTCATAACACTGAATTTTTCAAAGCCACGTGCAAATGCAACTTAGATTTTTTTTAACATCAAATGTGTGTAACCCGCATAAAACCTATAGGGGCAAGTTCACCATGTGAAGTAAAAGGAAAACAGTGATGTTTGCTCTAAATATATCTCTTCAAAAGCAGTTTAAGGAATTTCTCTCTGTTCCTCTAAAAGCATTTTTAACACACTTTTTTAGCAGAAGGGCTTTAAGTTCAATACAGTAAAGACCTTCTTGTTCATGTCCAGTCTTATCTCTTCTGGCTTCCCCTCTGAGTCTTCTTCAGTCTTTTAACTTCTGAACTCCCTGTGCTCCTGACTTTGCACACTACTCATCGCAGAGGGTGCCTCCCCTTCCTGCAGCACATTGGGAAAATGAAAATGCAGTTTCAAGTCAGAGTCTGAAAGGTTCCTTACAAGCCTCTGCACACAAGAACAGCACCCAGCCAGTATTCACCCAGTAGGAGACATTGCCTTTGCAGCAATCATTGCATTTATTGGAGTTCCATGACTCCTACAAGAGATAAAAGCCTCCAAAAACAGTTTTCCCTTTCTCTTTACAAATTCAGTAGTAGGGAGGATTATATGGATCTGGCAGAAAGGCTGAGAGCATTGGCTCTTGAACACTGATTCCACACAGATCCAGCCTTGAACGCAGCTCACACAAAGAGACAAAACCAAACAGTGCCCAGTGAATTCAGGGGGTTCAGTGGCAGTGACCTGCTATTTAATAAGGCTTAAAGAAATGCTGAGCTCTTGCAGTTGTCTGTTGGTATAATAATTTAAGGTTCATGGCATTAGTGATATGAGGACATGGCAGCACGGCATGACTTCCAGATTTCCTCCTCTCTTGATGCCCACTCACCTGTGAAAAATGAGTCTGTAACCAACTATTTCCTTTCCAGGAATGACTTGTGTCTGGAAAATGATGCCAAATAAGGTAATAAGTCAGAATCATAAAGAATATTGGCCAGTTTTCTCATTGCTGAAAAAAAAATTGACCACTTTTATTTCAGTTATTCCATTTGTCCTGCCAAATGTTTGTTCCAGTGGAAAGAATTCAGGTGTTCCTCATTATCCTTCTGTGCTGTTCTAGAAAATAAAAACATGAAATTAAATAAAGTACTTTTCATTGGACAGTGTTTTAATGATTCAAATAGTATAAAGTCAGTATTAGTATTCATGTCACATTCAATTATCTCCCTACCATGTCCTCCCATTTGCTTTTCCATGTGTTGGTTCATCACACAATGCTAATTAGGTCACTTCAAATGGACCATAATTGACAATGACACTTTTGCAGGTTTATATTTTCACACAGAAAATCTGAGAATAAATTAATGACCAGCAATTTTGACAATTACGGTCAATTAAATTTGTCAACATCACAATTGACAAAATTAATCTATATTTAATATTGAAACCTTGACATTAAGAATGCAGTCTTGGCAAGTAACAAGATTTAGGTGACAAATGTGTAATATTTCATCAAAATTATTAATTCTCAAAAGATATGGGCTAAAATGTTGATATCTTTTAGATCTAATGTCCTACAAATAGAAAACTAACTAAAAAAAAAAGATCCTGAAGCTCACCTTCACCAGTGGGGAAAAAAAACTATCTTCTAATTAATGACCACACCATTTTCTAGGTTTTAACAAATGTATAAAAAAATTCCAGTATTGAGGAGTCAGTGTTTAAACTGCATGACTACTTCATCTAAAACTTTATCTAAAAAAAGAAAATAAATACAAAAAGTCAATGATGTCTTTTCTCATTCCTAGACTGGCTACAAATTTTTATAGGCAAACTGCAGGATACCTTGGGAATTTACTGACAATGCTCAACATAAATCTAATACCCCTGTGTCCATGCACCAGAATTATAGATTTTGTTGATTCTTCTGTAAAAACAAGGTCCACTGATAATAATCCTCTCCTCAGGCTGCATATACCCTATATTAATAGTAAAAAACCATCAAAATTAATACAGAACATGACAAAAATAATTAAATCATAATTAAAATATCAGAATAAATAGGATCATAGAAAAATAAATTAAAACACAGAGCAGTCATTTGGGCTTGTGATATATGTATGAAAGAACTAAAAATATTATCAAGGATTTCTCCCCAAGAAGCACTGGAGGGCAGGTTGTACTGAACCAAATCTGGATGACACTAACAGCAGTTTTCCAATTTTGGACCGGGAAAAAAACTGAAAAGTCCATTAACTGAACTTCACTTCCAAAAAGCAATAAAACTTCAATTTTAAATCCTGTTTATTGTTACTACCTTTTGCCTGAACACATTTTGTCCCGAGGATACACACAGGTCAAACAGTTGCATTAATGCAATTCAGACAGGCTTTTTGAAATTAACCCCACACACACTTTGCGACACCCAGGGAGACTTCTGTCTTCTGTGGTCATTTGGAAGTCATTAGTCAAGCTAAACAGCCATGAAAAACATTGATGGGACAGGATAGTAAATCAGACACAAAAAAAATCCTTATTATCCAGGATATATTAACTCCGTGCTTAACATGGAGCTAGTGCTATATCAACTGTAAAGCAAGATGGCTTGACAGACATTGATATAGTTGGAACTGGATTACTATAGCCAAATGCAAATTGAGGATAATAGCTGGCAAATCTGAGAATAGACTTCATCAGCTTTCCACGCATGTACTTGCATGTGGACATCATATTGCCATATTCATTTTGACCTGAAGTAGTTAAATTCATTAAAGGAATTAACAATTCATTACAGCACTGTTTCCTGAATGAACTGTGCAGCCTAAGTCACTATTTTTACAACTGCCAGGAAGGTCAAATCAAACTTAATTGGAAATTTGAGTAGAAATATGTATGTGGCCTGTATAATTCTCCTTGCATTTTTCAGAGTGTAAGACAGTGTGTGGTAATGTGATGTCTGAGCTAAAGCTAACATTTCCAGCGCTTTTTGGGAATTACTTTCACCTATCTTCATTTAAACCATTGGATTGGGTAGAGAATGCTGTCAGGCCTCAGGGATAACAACTTAGGTCTTTAAGGTTTTATTAGTAATGTTTGGATTACCAGGGTGCTTAAGAAGTTTGAAAAGAAACACTGTTCTAGCTGATGTAGTCTTACACCAGAGTGGAAGCAAGATGATTTAAAAGCAAAGTCAAAATCACTTTGAAAATAAACAGCTGGAAAGAAAGATGGGAGAAAAAGCAAAAGACAACAACATAAATTCCATTGTAAGCAAGAGAAATATGCTTGAAAATGCCAGATTTTCAGAAGATTTCCACCTGCAGAATCCCACATTTGGTTTGCAACACAAATCAATCAATACTCTTGGCTCTTGAAGACTTCTGACAATCTGTTTCCTTCAGTCAGGTATTTCCTCTCGTCCATTCTGATTATGTCAGAGTAAGCAGACCTGGGAATCCTTCTGCCTGTGATCTGCATCACCATTTCTGACAAAGCAATGCTGATAACAGCATGATATCAGTTTATTCACTAAAGAAACTGCATGGTGAGCTCAATCATTATAAAGCAAAAAGATAAACTAATACAAAGGGTTGTTTGATCACTGACAATAAATGCATCCTCCTCAATGGACTACATGTCAAAAGTGAGACAAAAATTCTCATACCTATACAGAGTGTAAATCTCACATTTTTTTCAAATAACCGCTCGCTTTTTAATTAAGCAAGGAATCCAGAAATGGACCAGTGGAGTACAGACTCCCTCAGGATGAAGGAGGCTTGTCTGAGTTGCCAAAAACACCTCACTGAATTATTCCCATACACAATCCTCCTGGAAGCTTCTAAAGAAACCACCCCTGAAACCCCCACATTATGAACTGTCTATACAAAACCTTACAAAGTCTAATGACTCAAAACCTAGCTGCTAGTTTGCTGTTTGGAAAATAATTAAGAGAATATGTCTTCTTTAAAATACCCAAACTTCACAACTTGTCATCCATTCAAATTTACTGTCAAAGGTCAGCAGAATATTTTTTCTTTCTGTATCAAATTTTTGCCACAGAAACAATTGACAAATGTAATTTTTATATATCCACCTTTGAATCATATATATAATGCCATCTTTAATAAGATTGGCTTGTTTAATAAAGATGAGAGGGTATCAGAGTGGTTTAAGGGAAGAAGCATGGGATTCCTTTGGAGCATATTAACTCCTAGATGATCACCTGGATACAGTAAAATGTTGTAAACATGACCAGATCTGTCTTTTGTGACAACTTAAGAGAATCTTCTGTGTGTTAAGATGGAAACTCTGAAAAAGAATTTTAGTGAAGCAAAAGTGTTCTTTGTGCCACTGCTGCTGCATTTGGGGATGGAATCAGAGGAAGTTTCTTCTGTACCCGTTATGCTCAGCTTCTAACACTGATGTGCATTTGTTGGTTTTGCAACCAGTTTTGCAGTCAATTTTAGAGGTAGAGGTCTTTCTAGATTTCCAGGAGAGCATTGCCACTCCCCCAACAGGGGAAATTAACACGAGTAACACTTAACTGAAAAAAATGCTGTGCCATTTATTTTACTAAAGTTTTTAAGATTATTTAAAACCTTTTCATGGAAGGTGACACCAAAATTTAAAGATGCTACTATTCACATCTAAATTTGCAAGGAATCATTTGAATGCTACTTAAGAACATGTTGGGTTTTTTTTTAATCAGAGAATGCAGATGAAGAAACTCCGTGATCCTAGCATTAAAAGTGCAATGCATCCCCTCAGGTATGAGAAGGAAGCTCTGAAGTTGTCACAATTACACAAAATACCCTTCAGTACCTCTGCAAAATTGCACAAAGGATGAGGCTGAATAGGCTTCCATATAGATAATATTTCTTCTGATAGAAATGAGCACCTTATAGAGAGTGTCAATAAGATGTAAATACAACCTCTTGAGTCATACAAACATACAGAAGAAGACTACAGATAAGTGAGACCTGTAGGGAACAGTCTACATCCAATGTTTTTATAGCATGGTTGATGCACTGCAACCATCTTTTCTCAAAAGAGTAATTTTCTTTTGCTTTTAAGAGCCATGGAGGGCATGAGGCAATTCGTTATCATTCCTGCTTGGTTGGGATGAACATGAATTCCCATAGCAAACCCACACACTTTGAACTGCCCCCACCAGCTGAACTTTTCTTTCTGTGGCTCTCTAATGCTCCTGACAGACTACAAGTAAGCAATGATAAGCAGATTCATAGGGCTCCACGAGAGAAGAACACACAGCACCAGCCCACACAGCCCAAGGGTGACTCCCGCTGCTGTCTTTGTATTTTCTACCCCAGGCACTTGTTCTGTAAGAGCAGGAAGAAAAGCTTCCTCTGTGATAGCTAATGAGTCACTTGCATGGTTAAGTTATGGGTTTGGAAGAATAATATCAATCGGACTTGCCTGCAAAAAGCTGTTTTCCCCAAGCACCCCACTCATTCCTTTAGCTCAGCACACTTAAGAACACCATTTCCAGCCCAGTTTGGGAAGGAGGAAACTTGCATATGTTTTTGTTGGTTTCTTTGCCTGTTTTCCATTAGGTTTTTATGATGTTTTAAAGAGGTATTGTGGTCTAACCCCACCTGGAAAATCTGCCTCAGACAGCTGCTTGCTGCAGTGGGATGGGGGAGAGCATCAAAAGTGTAAAGGTGAGAAAAATCATGGGTTGACATAAAGACAGTTTAACAGGTAAAGCAAAAGCCACATATGCAAGCAAAGAAAAACAAGGAATTCATTCAGCCATCCCCAGGAAATCAGGATCTCCATCACATGTAATCACAGAATCATAGAATGGTTTGTGTTGGAAGGGATTTTCAAGATCACCTAGCTTCCTTCTAGACTTGGAGAGACAAACACCAGCGCTATGAAAGTCCCTCTCATCCTCCTTCTTCCCCCAGCTGTTTATGCTGAGCATGACACCATGCTGGATGGAATGTCCCTTTGATCAGCTGGGGCCAGCTCTCCCAACTATGTTCCCTCCCCAGCCTACTCACTGTCAGGACAGCTGGAGAAACAGAGAAGACCCCAACCCTATGCAAAACATGGCCCTGTTAGAAGTGCTGTAAGGAAAATTAACTTTATCCCAGCCAAAACCAGTACAAGGGGGAATTAGAAATAATTCACTAAACAGTTGTGGTGGCACAGAAATATGTTTGTCTGAACTGAAGCTGCAAGAAGGTAGAAGCAAAAACCAGCAATTTAGAATGGCAGGGCACAACATGGAAAGACTCCTTTTCCAGACATGCCATTAACCCCAGTCAGTTCTTTATCTTTTAAAAGTATTTAATTATTTAATCATTCATTTAGGCTTTTGCTAGTGCCAGCTGTTCCCACCATATACCAAAAAAATGTCTGCAAGTAGGTGTAAGTACTTGCAAAGACACAATCATAAAGGATAAAAGAAAAAAGCTGTTTGTGTTGACTAGAGAAATGTGAATTTTCATGACTGCTTTTAATTTTTCTCAAGTGTTTTTTCCTTATTTGTTAAACCATGAAAAAAGTTGGGCTGTTTGCGTTCCAGGTCAACACTAGCATCTGCCTCCAGCAGGTTGTACAAAATGCCAGTCTGGACCTTCAAGGTAGGAGAGTGAAATGAGAAGCAGAGATTATAATAACCTTTAATTCTACCACTGTTTCTAATGCACTTAAACACTCCTGAAGATCTCAAATGAATTTTGTTTTCTACCATTCCTCTCCAAAGTATTGAATGAGATGGAATCCTAGCAAAGGCCTCAGCCTTACCCATATTTGGGAGTTGCAATTTGTCAATTTTTCTAATCTAGGTATGACATTAAGATTTAATCTGCTTTTTAGCATTGCCTGGCAGTGCAGCTGGATCAATAGGAAAGGGGCTCATGGCAGCATTAGGAAACTCTCCCTGAGGTCAGCAGGTAAAGGCAGCATCCACATGAGAGTGTGTCTTTCCCCCCTTTGTTCCTTTTCTGGTGGCAAGCAAACCATGCAAAAGAGAGTGAAGGAGAGACTGGTGTAAATGTGGATGTTTTGGATTTTGCTGGGAGCACAGTGGGTGCTGGGCTGGGGCTGCAGGCACAATGGGGAAGGCAGGGCAGTGAGAAGAGGTGCAGCTCCTCTCCTTTGTGCTTTGATTCAATGCCAGTGACTTGGGCTCTGCTTCATCCAGAAACGCTCTTCAAAACACTAAGACAAGAACCAAGCAATCTGACATGCCAAAGTCAGCTGAGAGCTGTTCTAGGCAAGTATTTCCTTCATTTAGGGTTTTGAATCTTTTCTTTAAAGTCATAGTGTGTTGCTATTGAAATAACAAAGGTTTGCTGAATAGCCCAAAGGTAGAAAAGCCCCTTCCTGCAGCTGTGTTTTTTAATCTAAACTTAGAAGGAGCAGGACACAGATTCCACTTGAACCCTGAATATTCTTTAATCATGGCTGTGTGTTATGGCTGTTTGGATTTCACAGTAGAAAAGAGGAAACTCATAAACTAGTGAGAAGATAGTTGTTCCTCCTTCCTCAGAAAATGTAAATACACAAGCAGTAAATTTTATTTTATTTTTAAATGGAGATGTCTTGCTCACTATACTAATAGATCTAAGAGTTATTGTTTACATGATGACATTATGGACACAACAGAAGTGTGATTTAACAGTAGCTCACATCGTCTAAAGACCAACAATTGCAACTGATGGTTCTAAAATATAATGCATGGCAGTTCATTTAAGAAAAAAAATGGAATCAGTAAAAATATAAAGCATGTAGAAAATAAAAGGCAACAGAAATTGAATATGCATATAGCTATTTTTCCAAATTCCTTTCAAGACTACTCATATAATTTAAAAGCATTCAGAAATGAGGTCAGCTTCTGGCAGATCATGTGGTCCTGACTTTACTGAACCACTGTTCTGTGATCAGCTCCGTATGTGTCATCCTTCTGCTGTGTAATTTTTTTTCCAAAGTCTAAAGATATCATTAAAGTGATATGTCTGCAGCCTGGTATAATAGACTGACCACTTTGCACTTTAAAAAAGAGTCACAAATTTGTTAATCATTAAAGATATACTGAACAGAATTTCTGTGTAATTGCATCTTATTCATTCCTTGAGAGAATAAAGTTTCCAAGAAGTCAAGAAAAATATTGCTGCAGACATAGAACTTCAGTTTTTCCTAAAGCTTACCAAGAGCCCTCAAGTTTTGTACACTTTTCTTTTCTTAATATCCTCCTCCTTCAAACAACTTGCTTCCTCATTTCTTATGAGAAGACAAGGTCTGGAACACTGTCTTTCATATTGTTGTCTCAAAGCAAGAGCAAGAACTTATGCTAAATATTAAGGAAATAATACTCATCTGTAACAGAAATCAATTGAATAGTTGATGCAAAGTCAGCATTACCTGGATGTTTAAGAAAGCTTCAGAGAAGAGGGAAGCATTGAAAATAACTTGGTTTTGTAGTCTGAATTTCCCTGAAATAAGTTTACTGGTCCAGGGAGGCTTTTTTGTCTCTTTGGTATATTATGTCTTTCTGAGCATAAGGAGTAATCAGACAGTACTGAAGAATTTTAAAAATAATAAGAGGAAGAGGAAATATTTCTGAAAATAAATAGCTTCCAAAATATTTTTCAATATCAAAACTAATAAAAAGTTATTGTCCAGATAGGAGCAAGAAAATAAACTGCTTTTAGAAATTTAGAGCTCAGGTTATTCAAACAATACTATATTTTTATAAATACTGAGTTCATTTAAAATACTCATCCTTGCACATTACTAAAAGTAAATTCTTATAGGAGCAATGTAAAAAGTAAGAGATCATTGACACTCTTTTATACCATCTAAATAACCTAGTGGAATAAAAATATCCAGGGTTTCAATCAAAATATTGGCATGCAGACCTAACAAGCTGAGGAAACCTGATGAACAAAGATCTTCAAGCAATCAGGCAGAAGATCATTTCATCCTTGTATATAGTTTGAAGAGGAAAAGTTCTTTTAGACTATCATGAAACACATTTTGAAAACCAGGGGTTTCCGGGCAAATGTACACTGCAATTTAGAAATTATCTAAATTCCACACTAGCAATTTCTTTATTTGCCTTCCTTCCATAGGGATGTACTACACAGGTCAAGTCAACAACTTTTTATTCATCTACAGTATCCCCTTTTAATAGGAATTTATGCCACTTACAGTGTAAATGAGTTCCAGAATTTTTTTAGACCATACACAACATAAATCGCTTTGCTCTGTCATGCATAGTTTAATAAAGATTAAAATATTCCTTTTGTTACTACATGTGACTCTTAATGTTTCCCATAGCCACAGAAAATGCAAAAGAATTGAACTTAGTAAAATTCCAGAAATGCAAATCTTGAAGGCTCAACACAGAACTTTTATCACAGGTGGCAAATTTCATCCCTTCCAACTGTGTAGGCATACCTTTCCTTTACTAGGTTAAAAAAGCAACTTTTAAAGTTTTTAAGAAACTGTCTTAATCTTCCAGCTTAGGGTCAGCTTCTGCAGGTGCATTAATGGTTATTAAACACTGTGACAAACAGCTGCAAAAGTTATTACCAAATCTGCACATCATGTTCTGGTGGCCTTGCCATGTGTGAATTGTTTCATCCTGTGAACAAGGATTCAAAAGTATTTTATTTTAACCAGTGTTTATCATTACCAGCTCATCAAGTCATAACTCACCACAGTGGAATTCTTACCAAGGAATTATCCCGTATTATTGTTTTGAACAATAATACAGTGAAATGTTCTGTGTCCTCTGCTTCCATAAACTTGAAATTCCTAATTACGTTAGGAAATGTTTTATGTTTTTTGCAAATTTGAGCTGTACCTCTTAGAAAATGATTATAACAAATAGTTCTGTCCAAAACAAAAAAATGCTTAATGCTAAGTAGAAATGAAAAAATTAATCTGAAAAATTGAATTAATAAGAAAGGATTAGAAAACAGAGAGATTATTCAACCAATTTATAAATTAATTATTCACATCATTAATGGATTCTGTGCTGTTGTCCCAGGTAGAAAAAGAGTGTACAAGGACTGGTAAAGGTACAGAGAAAATCAAACAAATAGATGGATCAAAAGACAACAAGCAACCAAATGTCACAGCTTCTCTGTGAGGAAAAACTGAACTAAGGCTCCACAGATTCCAAAAGAGAAAATTAAAAGATAAATTACTGAAGGGTAAAAAAGTATCAGTCAATTACTGATCAATCTAAGTCAATTGGGAACAGTGGGGGTTTACCTTTTTCAATTCAAAAACATCACAAAAAATCAGAGCTAGCAAATTCAAAACAAAAAGGTCTTTACAAAATGAAAGCTAAAGCTATGGAAATCCCTGCTGCAAGATGCAATTTAGCAATTTAGAAAAATAAATCCATCAATCAAATCTATTTGGAGTCATTTGTGATTTATTCTTAAATGTTATTTCTGGGTTTCTGGCACTCTCTGAACTACAAACCACTGAAGAATGAAGAATTCCATGGGACAATAACACTGTACCCTATTTCCTCACCCTCTTAACCAGATCAATTACAACTGAAAAGAACTATGGTAAATGGATCTTTGCTCTGACCCAGTGGAGAATTTTTGTGCTCTGAGAGGCTGCCAGGCTAAGACACACACTGCAGACTGACAGCTCAAACAGTGAGTTGCACAATCCTTGGCAGGAGGTTTGAAGCTGCCAAGAGTTCAGTAATTTTCACAGCACCTCCTTGGCCATGCTGGATCCATCCAACACTATTGGGTGTTCAGAGCTCAATTAATTCACTGGCCACATGCACCAAAGGTTTCAACATCTACATCAGATATGGAAGGCAGTGGACACTCTCATGCAGAGTTTCCCCCCAGTCTTAGGCAGGCAGACACTTCTGGCCTCTCTGAAATGTGTGGCTTGTCTTCCCATTCAGCTGCTGGTGCAGTCAACCAAAACAATCTGGCCTTGCAATGACAGGCATTGCTACATCTAAATTGGAGAAGAAAACATTATGTTTCCTAGCCTGCAGATAGGATTAAAAAAAAAAATTAAATAAAAATATGGTTTTCAATTGCTTCTTGAGGGAAAATAAAATTTTGGGAGAAGCATTACCCCTGAGAAGCATTACATTCTTCCCACCCCCTCTGTTGTTACTCTCATAAACAGGACACTAACTAGAGAAACACAGATGCTCCCACATTCTTTTACAGAATTTGCCCATTTTTATTTGGTTATGTTTAGCAAAATATCAAACAGCCTTCATAAAAGCCTGATAATCAGCATATTTTAAAGGGAAGGAAAAGGAAAAATAAAAAGGTGAGAGTGTGGCATAGCTATGTAGTTTATTCTTCAGAATGTCTTTCTTTATTAACCATAAAGAGAAGCAGATCTCCATTGCTCTTGAGCCCAGCTGACCCAGGTGTTTTCTGTTCAGGAATTGCTTTCTTACAGACACAATGTCCTCATGCTAGTGACAGCAGCTGCACTGGTGATGAAAGAATTGTGCAGGTTACCTGCTGCAGTTGGGAACTGCATCATGATTCCTGCTTTTCCTGAGGTAGTGGAGGCAGGGCAATACAGATCCCTACAGAAATCTGTGGGTAGGGATGTTCAGAGGGAAGAGACAGGGGCCTAGAGCTGGTGTGTGACCACCTGCTCTCACCAGGTCATTAGCAGGGTGGAAATTGCCTGTCAGCCACAGCTACCAAGCTCTGGGAGCTGAGACATGGGCAAGGAGTTTTCCAGCTGACCTTGAACAGGGACATTGTTCAGAGGATCAGAAATGGCATTCCTACCACACCCAAATTCACTGTCATAATCAGCCAATTCAGTAGCCTGAGACATTACAGCTGAGACATTTCCTCTGGTTTATTGCCATTCTATATGAATTTCTTTATTTTTAAATAACATTAATCAGAAACTATCACCAAACATCTCTTTGATTCTTCATTTCTGAAAGCTTCAGTTGCTTACAAAGGCCTTTACAATCCAAGCTGTTTAGAAATTCCTATATGACATGAAAGTAGCTGATTTGTCAAGACAGTTTTCTTAAATATGTGTTGTTTTTCAGGTGCACAACATATATTCTTGAAAAAAGAAAATAATCAGTCAACTCAATAGTTAACTAATTAAAGCAACAGAATTTCATGTAACAGGAAAATCTCCAACAAAAAATATTATTCTGGAGTTCATTTTCTTGCTTCCAGCCTTGAACTCCTGTCAGAAAAGATTTTTAAATTGAAATAAGTTCCAAAACATTGGTTAAAGGGTTGGTTTGGGTTTTTTGAAGCAGAGATCCTTATCTCCTTCTTAGTCCAAATTATAGCCAAACACTTTAGGGTTCCTTAGACACTTATTTTCCTACTGAGCCTCACTTTGCCAAATAAAGGTTTGTAAGACTGAAGTATGTAATGTACAGTATGGGCATTACATTTTGCTGCTGCACTTTTTTTAATTAAGGCACCAACAAATATGAGCTGCATACTGTCTTGAGATAAGTTTCACAGCTGTTCTTTGCCAGGGACTCCTTTAATCACTTCACTCTTGTTTTGTCCATTCATCCAACAGCTCAAATCTATTCATACTCAAGATCTATTACTCAAACTCTATATTTTGTTTTAAAGGTGATATGAGGAAGCTTTCCAATGAATTACAGTGAAATAGAACCATGGCAGGGGTAGAGATTTTAGTATCCATAAATAGACACTGACTTTATAAAGTCCTCTGTACTGGGAAATTAGAAAAGAATACTATTTACAAGTGAAGTACTTTTCTGTGAATCCTGGCAAATGTGGAAACTGGAATATTTTTTGATTTTGCATGAGTACCAGGTGTTTAGGTAAGCAGCTGAAGAATGGCAGATAAATTGAAATGCATATGTGGCTGGCAGATTGACCCATGCAGAATTACAGGAACTGAAATGAAGGAATAGACTGATAAATGTTTTGGGGGTTGAAACCTGAAGTAATTAACCTACACATTAAGTATCATAATCCACATTTTGGTCTTGCTAGCAGGAATCCCAGGAAAACAGCAGGGCTCTGTGTTGAAGGTAAGTAACTACTTATATGTAAAAAGCCCAACAGTAATAACTGAAAAACAAATTTACCTATTTGATATTTCACTAAGCATTTCTTAGCCCATTTCCACCCACCATTCAGTGTACAAAACACTCTAAATAACCTTTGCAAATGGCTTTGAACATGCTGCTTGCACAAGCTCTATTTCTGACTTTAATTGAAAACTATTAGAATTATTCAGTAATGTCAACAATAGACCTGCAAACATATGCTTACTTTTAACAAACCCAGGTGAGTTACCTGAATTTTATTTTAAAGATTCTCTTATTTTTACATCATACACTTGAATTTAATTTTACTATAATGGTCTCTGCTCAGCCAACAGCTATCTTGGGGTTTTCTTCTGAGTGGATAATAAAAAGTCAAATACCATTGGCAGTAAGGCATTTTTGTTGTTTCTTATTTAAAAATCACATTTGCAGTAGTTATTTGAAAACACCAACATATTTCATGACTAATTCTAATTTTTGACCTTCTGAGTATCTAAGGTGTAATTTATACTTTTAGAGTTGGTAATGCATGTTTCAGGGACAATGAGACAATACACAAAAATTAGTATATGATATTATAGTTATGATGTGTCTGGATTTACTCTCTTTATACATCTAGTTAAAATTATTTATCACTGGAATGTGGATATACTGAAAAGATAATGCTTTTATTTCATTTCCTATCTAGGTAACTGAACTATAACTTTGCCATTTTACTCTAATATAAGTTCATTGGGATAAGATGTAAGTTTATAATGAATTGTTCTTTGAAAACACTGAAAGATTAAATAACTTTCTCTTCTATAAAAATCTGTAAAATATACCTAATTTATTAATATTTTTGAAAGAATGCTCTGAAATTAATGGGAAAATCACAGACCTCTTAAATTTAGACATGTTAGAAGATATTTTATAACTTACCCTCAGAAACTTTGTAATGACAGGCTGGGCCAATCAAATAGATTAACCAAATAAAACATACACAACTTCTCCTATACTAAAGCTATCATATAGTTGAAATTAATTGTCTTCATTTAAAGTTTTATAGTTCAAGAAAGTTTTGGAAATATTTATTAAAAGGACAGTGTAATCAGGCTTCTTTTGAAATACATTGATAGGAAAAAAAAGCTTTTATGCCTGAATTATACTTATTCAATAGCAGCATTTCTCTGACTTTGAATAAATAAATATTAGTACATAAAAAAGAATGATTATACATCAAACGAAACACTGAAGCAATGTATGCACACTTGTGCATATTAAATATATTTTCAGTTGCTGTTTTCAGTAACTGGAACAGTTTTAACAGTCTTCATCTTAGATCTTGAAATATCTCCAAGATAAAGTACCTATGTTTTTTCAGTCAAATATTTTTTTAAATATTTCCACATAACACTAAAATATATGGTAACTAATTTTCCTAATTTATTCTAAATATCTAATTAAACTTTTCAACAAAATTTCACTTTTTAATATCATGAACTAATCAATATTTGTAATTAAAATATAACAACATACTCTCAGGAGTAACAAAATACTGCTGAAAAGAAACTTCAGAGAATATTTTTAAACACTAAAATATTTAAGATATTGGCAATTTGTTTAGCTATACCATGGAATTATAAACATTTTTACCACTTGTTAACCAGTCTTAGGAAATAAGTAGTTTGACATTTTATTCAGATATGGAAAACAAGTAATGATCCAATATCACATTTCACTAGTTCTAAAAATAGGAAAATTAGAATAGAAGGGTAACACAAAGGTGTACAGGAAAAATATATGCCCTTTTTCCAGTAGAAGGCAAATTATAGGTAGCCTGAGAGATAAATAGACATACTAAAAATATTTCAGAAATGAAAATATTATATTTAAAATTTACTATCTCCAGTTCCATAACTGAAACATAATATTTGGAAATTTAAGTAATTTTAAATAGTTTAAATTTTAAAACATTGCTTGTTTTTACCCAGTCTATTTTTTTCTATTCATGCATCACTAAAATACATTCCATAATAATGTCTACAAGCAAATACATCTTCTTAGTAATGAACAAAACACAGTGCCCAACACAGTATTTTGCAGAACAGGAACACAGGACAGTGTTAATTCAGGTTTTGGTGGGTCCTTGTCTCTAGCTTACCTCAGAAATAAGTTCTCCAGCATATGTGAGTCTTGGAAGTCTTTGAAGCACATTTCTGCTCTGCTGAGACCATACAAGCATGCATATGCTTTATATTTATGTGTATCATTCACACAGAAATATGCTATGTTAAAGAGCCTCAACAGACCAATGTAAGGAAATTGTGGATGGTTGTGAGAATATCATGCTCTTGAAGAGCTTCATAAAGCATTAGTTATTAAGTAAGCACTGTCTTGAGCCTGAATTCAGCTAAATAAAGATGAAAGCTTGTCAAAAAGTTGAAATGATACCCTAACAAATTGACAAAATTAATATATTATTATAAGTCATGAATAGTTTAACCACAAAATGAGATAGGCAGATATGCTGTTGTTCTCTCTAATCAAATTACAAAATCTCTCCATTGTAGGCACAGACATGCAATTATATTTCCATAAATAATTATTTAAATTATAATCGAAACATTCAACTCCTGTGAATATTTAAAATATATTCATTGATGTTGTGCTACAGTGTAAAAGGAAAAAAAATATATAAATGCTGCCACAGGTAATTATTAGTGGCTTGGCTGTCAGTTAGTCAAATCAACTAAAAGACCAATTACCCTGACGATACACAGGTTGAAGGGCTGGTTAAAGTAGAGTTCATTGCTGACATTAGGCCGTGTTTGGCGAGTTCTGATTCCACAGCAGTGGGGGTGAATTTCCTGTGAATTATTCTAATGAGGATATTTTGCATTTGAATTCACATACAGTAACTTGTTCTCAACTTCAATCTCTTAATCTTGCTTAAACCTGTAAAAGCCATAGACCACACTTCCCATGATGCAAGCACTGAATTACATTGCTAGAAAAAATGAGGTTTAAATAAAGACACAGATAACGACACAAAATGTTTCCTGCAAACCTCTTTTTCTTTCAAGCATGTCTGTGGAGACCTGAGTAGGTCATGTAGGAAATTCTACTTCTGAAAGAAGGCAAATTGCTCTTGAAAATTCTACATACAGAGTAGAACCATATCCTCCTTATGGAATATGTTTCCCTTCAGAAACATCAAATCCAAGGTGATTTTTTAGATGACTATAAGCAGTCTGGAAGGACTTATCAGTCAGATGAGCAGCCTGCATACCTGACATCTATGGTCTGCTGCTGTTGGTTCACTTTCAGAGAGCAGTGACTATAGCGCTAATTACATTCAAAGACCGGTAGTACTTTCATTCTTTGCTTTCGTTTAAAAAAAAAATTACACACAAATCATAAATTTAGGGAAGTAAATTAGAGATGGATGGCAAAGTTCTTAAAAATATCTCCCCGATCACTCTGAAGAATATTTTTAATTTGTTCACATATGCTAAGAGCAAAACCAGAGCACCCTAAGAAATCTCAAGCTTTACTCTCCACTGCTCAAAATTTTTCATAGTTTTATTCAAAAAATAGGTCTACTCATCTTCTTCAGTCACTACAGAATTTCAGTACTACATACTGATGAAAAGATATATTAAACCAGCCACTAAAATGCTGGGAAAAAAGATATCTATGTGTTTCAAACCAAATTCAAGTATTAAGCACCATAATGCTGTGTTCATACTCAGGGTACTACATCAATAATTGTATCTCTCCTTACACAAAAACAGACTTAACAGTTGGTTGCTACTTATGAATTTTATTCCTGCTGCAAAAGAAAAAAAAAATAGGACATATGAATTTTATCGTTTTATTACATATTGCTACCTGGTAAAAAGAAAAATGAGCAGACTTCTTTTTATACAATGAGATTCTTCATCCACTAAGCAAAAATTAATGACTGAGTGAATTCTATTTAAAATAATTTAAAGACTGAAAATATCACAGAAATTATACGGAAATGAATCAGTCACTCATGCATTTGTAAGTAAATAAGGCAGAGACACTTTTTTGCCTCCTTAGATGCCATGTATGTAAATAAAAATGAAAACTTTTTAAATAGCCATCTTGTGCTACATAATAATTGGCAAAATTACCAATTCTTTTATTGCTGACTGCAAGCACTTGCAGTTTCCCTTGTCCATTACTGAGCTCCTGAATTGAAAATGAAGAGCATCATTATTTAGCTGCATTATTAGCTAATTTTAGTAAATCCAATTAGTTTTAAGTACCTGATACGTTAATGTATTTAGCTTACCGTGTGTCCTGCTATTGGATTTCTTGAGACTAAAAATGATTTAATCAAAATGTGAGCAGACATATAAAACTCTATTTGTCTTCTTTTATAATGAAACATCATTTTTCATGATAGAGCACTGTATGATGTGATTTGACTTAGAATACAAGCTTAGATTAGCTAGTACTTGCAGTTAGAAATAGCAGAGATTTTATTTGGTTTTATTTGTTGCATTAGTATACTTGAATCAGATAGTAAAAATGGAAAATGCTGAGGTGTATTTCCAGCTCGGCAGAAGATGAATATTGGTTCAAACTTCACTGTACTAATAGACATAAGATCACTATTAAATGTTGCCTTTTATTAATCAATTCATCTTTGGAAATTGTCAGTGATGCAATTTAAAGGGGAAGAAACTTAAACCATGACAGCTTAATTAACACATAAGATTTGTTTTGCTTCATATCACCCTTAAATGTAAAATGTTAACATTCTACAGCACTCTCCAAATTTAAAAAAAAACAACCCAGAAGGTATATATCTTTATAGAAATCCTTACTAGAAGTATATATGTCTTTATAGCAATCACCTTATTAAAAGAGGTGAAATTGTATAAAATATAATTGCAGAAGCATTATTTTAAAACAAATATATAAAGTCTGTTAAGTAACATGAAAGGGAAAATATACATTTTTTTAATTCTACAGCCACTTGATCTGGGATTAGCAGATCTTAGGCAATACTGTATTTCCTTAGACTGCAAACCCTCAGGAGGTTTAAGCAAATATTTTTTTTACCATTTCAGGATACAGTCTCTCCCGGGAAAAAATTACTGAGCCTTTTTCTCCTAACATTTTATACCAAAAAAATAATTGGCAAATAAGAAGAATTTAAATTCTAAGAAATGAATAGTAATGAACTGATAACTAAAATATTGCTTAAAGGTTCAAATACTGAGAGGTTGCAATAATAGTACTATTCTGTTAAGCTATGTATACTTCATCGAAGCCAGCGGAAAGGAAAACATACCATATCACCACCATACCGCAGGCATTTTCATACAGCCTAGTGCAAATTCAAAGCTTTCTCTGACTGTGCCCAATAAAACAGCCACAACTATTTTTAAATACATCAGGAGTCCATGACCCCATAAGTAGTAACTTCCCTTTCTTGATGGAGCGCGCATCTCACTTTTGTAAGTGTCAACGGTTTCTGGCTGGCTGGCCAGAGACCATGGCATACTCTGCTTTTCTCCCAAAAAGGCCATGTCATTCTTATACAACTTAATCAGTGGCTACATACAAGAAAGCAACACTGCAGCCTTTCTGATCATTTTAATGAGGACCCCTGGCTATTCAGTCATTGAAATATAATTGACTTGCTCTTCTCTTATTTTCATAATAGACACTCCAACCTAGACCACATTTATTTTGCTATAAGAAATGTCAAGAAAGATTGGAAGTTTTCTGAGTGTCCCCATTAAAACTGAAAACATGCCACCCTGTCTTTTGCATTAGCTGCAATCATTTTGTATAGAACTCATTATGCAGATAGAAGATGCAAATGTTTCATCTATCTCACATCTAACCAAGCTGCAAGTGCCAAGAAAATAAGCAGGAGAAGAATAATTTTCTTTCTATGTCTGTGCCTGCGCCTGTGGTGTTTGCATTGTTTCACAATGCCAGTGCCCATGTGTGCATGTGTATGCATGTGCTCACAGACAGCACACACACAGCTCTAAGTCCTAATATCTTATTTCAGGTAAAACCTAAAGGTTGCTTGGCGCACATCATCACAGCCAAGGAAGAGCCTTTTTCTCAACAGAAGCAGCTCTATGTTAAAATAACTATTACTTTAAAATCAACAGAGTAGCAGAAACCATTTGAATGAGAAGATATCATCATGCACAGGAGTGCATTCAGTGTTGTGTTTTAAATAGAATAATGAGCATGTGCATGTCAAATGTGTTATTTTGAATAAGTCCTAGTCACTTCCTATGACCACCCAGTTCAGTAAACAAAATATCAGGTAAAGACTGCATCTACCATACGCTAACTAAGTTCTGTTCATATCTTGCTGGACTGTGACACACATTCCCCAGCTGAACACATTATACAGGATATCTACCATGAAAACTCATTCACTGTTGACTTAACTGTGCAATTTGCAGTGCAAGACAGAAGATATCTCTTCCTATCCATTATTAACACATACAGCATCTTATTGATCCTACCAGTAAATACTATCCCCACAACATCATCACTTCTTTAGTAATTTAAAGATTTGACTATGCAAGTGTCATTACTTAGCATACTACTAAACACTCAAAATAAAAACCTCACATCTCACAATTTTCCAATCAGGTTTTCAGCCTGAAAAACATTCCCAAAAAACTTCCATGACATAGACAATGAACAATGAAAAGATCAGAAATATAATTGCTCCGAGATCTGATATATTTAATCCACATTTGAATAGAGAAAGTGGATTGATTTTTACGAGACTTAGAAAATTCTGTTCTGATGTACTATATATTATTACAGAGGGGACAGAAAAATCATACTTTACCTTCAAGCAACTGCATACTGAAATAATAAAAAGGGGTGGCAAAACAGATATTTTAAGTCAATATTTAATGTCATACATTATCAATTTTGCTCACAAGAGTCCTGACAATTCCCTTACCCATTTTTAGCATAAAAACATGAAAGTATCATTCTTTCTGGCATATTTACACAGTTTATTTTTGACATCCTTACATCCAGGGCTTGAGAAGGAGTGTTTCTGGGCCTCATTTTAGCGGGGCGCTGTGCACCAACCCACCCCAGCCCTAGAGCAATGGGGCCGGGTCCTTCCCGTCTGCCCCATGCTTGTCTTCTCCTACAACTCAAAGATGTTGCTGCACAGCACCTTCAGGAAAAAAGGACTTCTGAGCATCATGGAAGCTATCTGTTTGCATGTACATCCTGTCACCAAGCCACGGCCCCGCGCGCTCGCACACATTTCCCTGGGCCTGGCAGAAATAATCAGCGTACAAGAGGGGGAGGAAGAACCCCTAGGCTTCCTCGGGATCAGCATCAGTGCACACGTTCCTGCTACTTTGGCAACACATGGGTGTACCTCACAGAGTACTTTATGCACAGCAGCAGCTCTTGGATTCTAACAGATAAAGGTTTCAGCAGTGTAAGTATGTACACGTACAGCTTTTCACACACCGATAATGTTATGTAATTTAAATGTCTAGAAGTGCAGCTATTAAAGTGACTTTTATTTACTATTTTGCTGCAGCTACTTTGCTGATTTTATTTACAAAACTCCTAGATAATGAGATTTCCACCAGTTTGGGTTTTTTATGGAAATCACGACAATTTTTTTCAGCCTTCTCATGAGAATTTCATCTTTAATTTGGAATTTTAAGTAAATACACAAATAAGCAAGTCCTTGCTTCTAGCCCAGCTGTGTGTTCAGTAAGAACTATAACAAATGTCATTCTTAGAGAGAAACCAAGAAAAAGTAAAAACTTTGCAGCTGGTTTCACAAACAATCTCTCACACTTTATCATGCCTTTAAAGTGAAAATATTTCATAAGAAAAACTAAAAGGATTTTTTTTTGAGAGCTCCTTGGCTGTTTGATGTCTGCCAGGTTCCAGCAGGTGAGATGGAGCTCAGCTGGCAGCAAACACTTGAACTCTTCCCACTCATCCTTCTTGTCCTACGACACTCTTCCCACTCTCAGGCTGTGGCCAGGCATCAAATGTGTCTGACTTCTCTGGCTCCCAAACTGCTACGTGACCCTTTGGCCATCCATGTAAAGGAGTTCAATTCTTGTCCCCTTCTTGTTACAATCCACTTTAGGATACATTAATCGTCTTTTCCCATAGGTTCTCATCCTGCTTCTTGTCTGTTGTTAAGAACTCAAAAGTACCCTCCCCTCTGGTCTCAGAAGCACTCCTGTTTCCCCTAGAAAGTCCATCCAGGAATAAGCAATAAGATCTCACTCCATGCCATGGAAGCAGAGGAGGTCAGGAAGGTCAGGAAGGTCAGGAAGCTCCAACCCTCACAAGTGCTGTCCATGAACTGTCTCAATAAAGATGCACTTGGTCTGACAAAGCAGACTCACAGGGAAAAAGAGAAAAAGGAGAAGGACTATCACATAGGTAAACAACCAGTTTTGGAACTCAGTGGATTTGATTCTGTTTCTGATTCTTTTCTCCTGTAAATTGGAGAAGGGTGAGGCAAAGAGACTCAGCTTCATCTTGTTCTCTGTGTAAGAGAAGACCCTTTCAGTCAGGAGATTATCACAACCTCCTTAAAACGGTGGTATCGGGATCAAGTCTGCCTCACAGGTCTGAGGGCTTGTACTGCAGTCCAGAGGGATGTGATTTAGAAAGGTGCTTGTTCCAGCCCATGTAGATAAGTGCTTCCTGTGACAAAGAGAAAATCCTGTTCAAGGCACAATAACATCCCTCTATTGCCATTCTTCAGCAAAGCTCAAATCCTCTCTCATGAGCCTTGAAGACCCTCCATACCCTGTCTGACCCTGTCTTCCTCGTTCACCTCTCCCTCGGCCAATTCTTTGCTATTTTCCAGACTGTTCCCTATTCCAGGAAACCAGTACTGCTGTTCCACCTTGACATTTCTGAGGAGCCACTTCTACAATCTCTGTACACAACCTACAAGTGAACTGTTCATGCACAAGAAGAGGATGACTTCAAGAGCAGAAATTATGTGAAATGAAAAATAAAAGTGGAGATAGAGGAAAGGTTGCAGGAGGAGAATCATACTATATTTAACCTCAAGGAAAGTGATGTTTATCTTCTTCAATTTGCATTTCACTCTAATTAAAAATTAGCTTTAAATGGTAATTAAAAAGCACTTTTACAAAAAAGACATAGAATTATTTGCAGGGTGGGTGGTGTTTGTGTTAACTGAGAGTGGCAGAATTCAGACCCTCTGTTTTGTACTCTCTTATCAAAAGCCAGAAGCATTTCTTTCTACTTGCTTTAGAAAAAAAAATCTATCAAAGCCACAATGCAATGGGAAAATAATCATACAATGGGTTGGAAGGAACACCCAACCTCATGTAGTTCCAAGCTCCCTGCCACAAGCAGGGACACATTCCAGTAAATCAGGCTGCTCAGAGCTCCATCCAGCCTGGCCTCAAACACCTCTATGTGTGGAGCATCCATAACTTCCCTGAGCAACCTGTTCCAGTGCCTCAGGAAAGAACTTACATCAAAGTTACAGCAAAGTTCTTACATCAAAGAATTTCCTCCTGATACCTAAACCTATGGTCTTTCAGTTTGAAATCATTCTCCCTTCTGTCACTGCTTGTCCTTGTAAAATTATGGAAAAATATCAGGGTCTAAAATTTTGTACTGTACAAAAAGCAGCTTTGAGAACATCTTTTCCCTGCAAACATTTCCATGCACCAAGTGATCATTTCACTCTTTTGTTTACCCTGATCAGAGGAGACCAGCTGTCACCCACAAAAGCACTCTTGATCAGAGTTTGATTTATTGGAACAAACAAAAAGTTCTGACTAATTCCATGTAAATCCAGGATACTGTGGACACCCCAAAGGAAAAGTGGGCCACTGGGCAAAAGAAGGAGATTTATGGTCACTTTCCCACTAAACCTCTCTGGACCAAAGTAAGAACACAGCCATCAGCAAGAACTCTCTAGTTCTCTCAAGTAGGCTGATGGAGAGGAGAAACTGTGTTGCTGCTAGAGTATAAATAAGAAATCTAACAGCTCAGACAACTCTGCTGTGTGCCAAAGAGAGATAATAGATTCTATCAGGAATTAGGCATGAAATTCCTCCTTAGAGTCCAAGTCCTACTATCTACTCAATACCATTTTTAACAATAAGCCACCAAAGGCATTAGGAAGCTACAGATCTTTAAAAATGATCATGGAGCCTGGAAACAGGAATAGCCACATGGTCATCAAATTGTGACATGTTTTCCACACTTGCTACCCTCCACAAGTTACCAACAACATTGGTAAGACCTGTTAAACCTGCTTTCCCAGGCTTCTATATTTACCAGGGGTTTACTGGAGTCAATGCAATATTGTCCTTCTCCTCTTATCATTTATAATGTGCTTAGCATTTGGAAATATTTGCAGGTTTTATATGTATATGTACATATGTAGATATGTGTGGGCATGCATCAAATGCCATTGTAGCTAAAATACAATATATTCAGTGTCCTTTATAAATAAAAGATTTATTCTTTTTCCCTTACATGGGGAGAGCATGTGCTTCGACAAAATGAGCCACAACAAAGATATCACCACAAAATTCCACTTTTGAGGAATTTCCAGTCAATCCAAAAAATTTAAATTATTTAAAAAATCAAAAAAACCTCTGTCTCTGGATTTTCAGACAATATTTTGTCTGTCTTTGCGTATACTGTGTAATACTTCAGAGCTACACTCTGTCCTGACTGATGGTTTTTTGCTTTTTTTCTTCATTTGAACAGGGGAAGCCTAGGGCAGTGAATGTCACTGGGAGTCAAGGTGCCTCACAGACAGGCACGCTTGCCTTCAGCAAATCTGGAGATTTGGTCCTCGGGAACTCTTGGTATCTCCAAGGAGAAGTGGCAACTAAAAAAGCATTCTGAGTATCTACATTTCAGCTGTAAACACCTAAATCCTTCTGCAATCTTTAATCTCCCTGAGTAGGGTGGCTGTTTAACTGTAATGCAAACATCTCAGCTGCTCACCCTGAACTCTGTGCAACCAACAGCACATTAAGAAAAAGTCTTATTTTATACAAAAGTCTGATATTTTACAAATATCTAAAAACAAAATAAATCATTCCTAGAAAAGCTTATCTTTCTCCACTGACCCTTAACTGCAGGGGATGCTTTACTGGCATTTGAGGACCTACATTACAAGCATCTACATTTGCTCAGATGAGCCCCACTACCAGCTGTCTTTTTTTTTCAGTGGGAAATTACTGTGTATCCTATCCTAATAGGGAAACAGTGATCATAAATGCATCAATGATTCTGAGATATGGGAATCCCTGACCTTGGTGATGTATCATATAAATCTCTTTTAAGTATGGCTATATACAAATACAAATGAAAGTTTCTTCCAGACAGCTAAAGCTATACAATTTGTGATGCAAATACAAGTTCATAGTAAAAGAGCTTACCATCAGAGTTTTATTTTGGCTGCCTATTTGCATATATATATCCTCTGGGATTTAATCATGACCCTGGAAATCACACCAAGTAATGTCTTGCTTTACCAGTTATTGCACAGAAAGCATTTTTGGAAGGTGGCCCTTTGCCTCCAAAGTTCTGGGAAATATAAAAATGCAAAAAGAAACAAGCAAGAAGAAGCAAGTTTCCTTAACTAAAGGTACTGTTCCAAGCCAGCAGGCTTGGAGTGTGTCTCTCCTATACTGAGGTCCAAGACACGTACCAATATAGTTTTTCTCAAGTGTAATCAAGTTGACATCTATCTACACTGATTACTCTTCAGAAGGGGAGAGGGAAATTCGGGAGGTGGGAGAAAGGTTCTCTTCTCTCTGGTGGCTTCAGAAGTATCCTCCACAGGGTAGTTTGGGCCTCTGGGCATAGCCCTGAGAGATGGGTGGTGCATAAGGAATCATGCTGGAGGTCTTATGCCTCAGAGATGCTCTTCCCTATTCCTGCTTGTTCCTCAGGGGAGTAATTTGTTGCTGGTTTATACCAGCAGCAAATTATAGCAACCCCTGTGCCAGTTCAACTTGCATCTGGGAACTGGAAGAGGCAGGGGAGTGAGGGACAGAGGGCTTTGGCCTTTGCCTGACCATCTGCCTGGTGAAGCACTGGTACTATTTAGTCAGTTTTCTGCCCATTCTCCAGTGCATGATGCAGGGGAAGCTACAGTGACTCTGAAGCTTCATAGTCCTGACTGTGCTGTCTGTCAAACACAACTCAATCTGCTCTTTTCTTTTGACTCTTGCAATTCACAATGCAAGAATTTCTAAAAACCCTGCTTCACTGAAAGCCTTTTTGCATCAGGGAGACTGTGTATGGCTCAATTCTAAGCCCTTCAAAAGCCAGTCAAAGAAGAAATGCTGACTATTTTTTATTGTATTTGTGTAGCATCCCAAATGCAAAATAACACTGCTCTTTATTACATTGCTCTGCAAATGACAAGATCCTGCTATTGCAGGATGCACCAAGTGAGTCTGGAAAGTAACTAGCTGACCTTCATACAGATTGCATTTTTATTCTCCCTTTATGGTGGCAGTTTATCTTGATCCTCATTTTCAGCTCCTTGCATGATAGTTCAGCTGGTTTCTACTGCTGTTTGGTTATCACATGTGTTTAAAATCATTGTTACAAACACAAGTCTGTCCTCATTACCAACGGCATTAAATAAAGATGAGCTTATTAAGAGTGGGAGTGCTAAAAGATTGGTCTTCTTTTACTGGGCTTGTATCCTAGGCAAAAGACAGTCAGAAAATCAGGCTCTTTTCATTAATATGTTACAGACAGACCCTATGACCTTGGATGCATCTCCTCTGAAGAGAGCTAGTCCTTGCCCTGCCTGCCTAGTTCTCACAGTGGTTTTAGAAGACAACTCACTTTTTAAAATGTAATTCCATACACCACAGCTACCCTGCTGGTGTAATCCACACAGAAACCACTCCTCATGTCTTCCTGTTTCTGCTTCTCTTGCTAAAGCCATTTTCTTGATCTTTGTCTTGTCCCAGTAGGTGAATATGGGATTCCCAGGAGACACGTGGATGTTTCTGTCTGGGAACGCTGCCGTTAGCTAGCACACTCTATGAGCAGCCAGTGCAGGGTCTCCTGGCTGACTTCACTGACCTCCATCTGTCAGACTGGCTGTGTGCCTGCTCACAAGTCAGTCAGACTGTTCCACTAGGACACAGGTTCCAGCAAGGATGCACTTGGCTGGACAGCATGCACAGTATTGCAGTGTGTCCTGCCTTCTTTTTTTTAAAAAAAAAACTATTATTATTACATGGTATGGCACTACAGCTTTTGAACTCTTGTCTCATGCTGCACTTCCATTTTCAGGGGAGTCACTGAAGAAGGGGAGGAAGGTTCATTATCGAAACACTCATTGAGAGGCTTTCACATGCCCCTCTGTTTGTATCCATAAGTGCAATCCTTCTCCCTGTCCTTCATTAGAAAGGGAAGTTGATGGGCAGCATTTCTGTTTCCTCCTTGGTGCTCCACTGTTTCCACAAACACTAAGTGTGGTATGTTAGAAGAAGCCAGTAAATCCAAAGTTCTAGCCTGAGCATGTATAACATAAAAACTGCTAGCCAGTAAAAAATTGTCACCAAATCTGATAACCCTGGTAAATCTGCTATCAGCTCACACAGGCTGCGGCTAGATTAATTTCTATCACACTAGGCCACACCTTTTTAAACCAGAAAGTCAAAAAATAAGGTGCAAACATTTAGCTGTGTGTTAAAGAATGAAAACAATGTATTTGTCAACAAGAGGTATTAGCAGTTTTTCATTAACTTTTGGTGTGTTCTGAGCTCTTTGTGTGGTTACAAAGAGATATGCAGACCAAACAAGGCTTAGGAAAAGCCTCACTTTGCAACCAGTCCCTAACACACTGTCTACACTCCAGCTCTACGTCATATTCCTGCAGCAGCTCATTCCAAGTCCTTCATCTTTGCAACCAAAGCCCTCAAACACATCATTTATAACATGACCAACATCTTTAAACCCTGGGTACAAGCTTATCCAAATTGAAAAAAGCCCACTGGATCATTGCTTGCATCACTTGCCCACTGCCTTCCCATAACTCCCTCCACCATGTATAAATGAAATTAAATCCACCAAGAACCTGAGATAGAGCTAAGTATTCACAGGGAAAAATACTGAAGGAAAAGTACCAATAGCACAGGTAGAGCTATAGAAGGGGAACACACTCAAATTAGGCTATCCATGCTGATTTGGCTGATCATTTACAAAATTGGGTGATGAGGGCTTATGAAAATAACAAACCACATATCAAAAAGATTGGGTGTATAAAGAATCCTAGAAAAGAGCTCTTATCTGCACACAAAATTCTCCTTGGAATTGAAACAGAGAAATTTTCTTGTGGAATTAATAAATATTTATATGTGGGAGAAGGAGGGAATTTTGTATCAAAGATAAGGTTATAATCATTACAACCCTGACAAAAAATAGTTGGTATTTAATAGCAGAATGACCATTCTCTTTGTTTTGATGACAATTCTTGCCTTATGAGACACTAAACTTTAGTAAGATTTTCTGTAGAATTAGAAGGAAAAAGCAGCAATCATAATTACTTATTTTCTACTCTTAAATTATGTACTTATCCAACCAAGGAGTTCACACTTTAAAGTATCAATATGATACTGATCTGAGACAATTTACTGTGATTACACCAAAATACATTACTCCCTACTATTCTTTCATTCCACTTGTGCCTAAATATATGTGCATCATTTTTAGAAGTGTTGCATTGAAATTTTAAGTCAAATGGTTTTACTTTGTCACCTCCCACATATGCAGAGACACAAAACAGGGCTGTTAACACCCAGATGAGCAACAAATTGAAAACTTCAATGATCAAGTAAAGCCCAGCTCTGAATTTGCCCTAAATTACTTAAATAATACACAGAGAACTTAAATTTTACACAGAGAACCTGTGTAAAATCTGTTTCACCTTTTGTGAGACTTTTGATCTCTAACCATTAAATAGTAATTCCTCTGAAAATTTATTGCTCTTAATTTCAGTATTATGTGGCAAACATTTTGATATTTATTCAGATGAAATTTCCTGTTGGTAAATTTGGTGTTATTAGTTGTAAAAATATTGAAATCAGCACAGAGCTCATTTTTATGTGAAGCATTTATTCTAGTGACTCTAGGAGATGGGAATAATTTTTTTTAAGACACAACACTGCAAAGCACATTCACTACAGATCAGATTGCAATTGATTAAAATGCTATTGTTAATATAAAGGGCTCCTCCTCTGCCTTGTAGGGAAAAAAATAAAAGGAGGAAAGAAAGGGGGGGAAAAAAATCAAGGTTTCAGGCAGTGAAGTAGTAGCAGAAACTTGGTGATATTCCCCTTCTTTCTATGTACCTATCTCAACCCATTTGCAAACCATAGCATCGACTCCACACTGCCCCGGGGAGGGGAGACCAGAAGTGCTGCAAACCAGGGCTGATGTGCCTGACAGAGCTGCACAGCAAAGTCTGAGTGATGGCCTGAGCCATGCCCGGCAGTAGCCAAAATTATGAGTGGGTTTTCTTTCCTGGAGCGCTGCATTCGACTACAATCACAAATGTGGCATGTGCAGCAGCCAGTCAGCTGCCAGTTGATTCTATATATATTTTTACATTAAGTTTTTGAAAGCCGTGTAAGAAAAAAGGTTCCGCATGCAGAGAAATACGCTGCAGCTTGGTGACTTACAGAAAGCTTTTGGGGGACACAGCCAGAGTGGTACAGTGGGAGATCTTGCTTGGCACGCACCCAAGTGCTTTCCCTTAGAAGAAACGTTCAAACCTGAGATATCTCTGTGTAACTGCTATAGCTTGTCCCAGGGCAGATGGAATTCATTTAATGTATTATTGTGTCCCAAATCAACAGCTGCGAAAGATGGCATTCAATTAATGAGGAAAATTAATCACAACTATTTATATCTGCATTTTGATCTAAAGGAGTTCAAATGTAAGCATAGAAACATCCCCTTAAAAAATGAAGAGGCCAAGGAAGACAAAATAACTTAATGATTGAAATAATTTAAAAACCCTAATGCCTTTTCTAAAATAGTTTCTAAGTTGATAGATAAATGGAGTAGAATTTAGTTAGAGGCCAAATCTTAGGTTATACTGGAAATTAGTCATAAAAGAGTCATACCCTTCCATGACAGCTTTGAAACTTGGGGCTTTTGTCTATACATTCCCATTGTTTTGTAAAAACATGCAGCAGTCATTCTCAGATCCCATTTTATTGTCTGTTACTATGTTCATGTTCACAGATGAGTAAGCACTCTGAAAGTGTCTAACTTGTGGTTTAACAGATAGTTTTCACAAGTGCCCACTGAACATCAGCTCTAAAAGATGAGAATCTGCACTATCTCCAGATCTAAACTTGGATGTTTAGATTTACAGCACTAAATAATTTATTTTGTTACGAAGGATAGTAGAATGTTTGAGAGCTGATGAGCTCTGTAGCTTAACCACCTATAAGAACTAAGTGCCTTCCACTTAAAAAAAAAAAATCTCCTTTTTGACATACCCACAAGCACACACAGAGAGAAAATCAGTAGCTCTGTTAAGAAAGGGTTGGCAAGTGGCTTTCCAAGATCTCCCACGTATTTTCACCAACAGCTCTAGGAACAAAACACTTGGAAGACTAAGCAGCCAATGGAAAAAAAATTCTTTTTCTTTTGTTTTGATCAGAGTTCTGCTGAGATACAAATGATCTGTGAAGTAATATCTGGAAGCCTACATTAAAACAAGAACAGAACTGGGAACAATTTTACACCCTCTCTGACAAAGGAAATCAAATCAAATCTACAAGCCTTTCTGCTACAATTCATCCTGATAGAATTTGCAACAGCCAGGAAATTAACTCTAAACAATGAAGCTCGTAATGAAAACATTGTGAGTGACAACATTAGCATAATGCAGAGAGAGCCTCACTGACCAACAGTTAAGGTCCATCCCCCATCCACAGGATGCTCAAGTAAGAAAAAAGCAGGCCAGGTTTCTAGCTGCTAATCAGTGTTGATACAAGAGCAGTGTGCAGCAGCAGAAGAAAAAGATGAGATTAAATGAATATTGCACTAATGAGCATGTTCTTCCTGATGAAAGGTTTTATGTAGACCGTAAATCTCTCTTCCACATGCTCATCATAAATGTTTCCATTTGGTAAACTGAATAGCAGAATTATATGGGTAGGTGCCAATGAACATGTACTTAGGTCTTCAGCTAAAAAGGATTGAGGTGTTTTGACACTAAATTCTGCAAGCTGCAGCTTCAAGACACCTGAATTTCTCCCATTCCTGTGCAAGGTCTATAGTATTCTACACAGTTACAAGGTCTCATTAGCTGTATCTGTATTTCAACCCAACAGGAGCCAGTCTGCAGTCTGGAAGAGCTGATGCTGGGAACCCAGACACTGCAAAATGTGCATTTTGTGGGCTTACATCACAGCATCCCAGCCTGGTCTGAAAACACCATGCGTCCTCCTGGAGCAAGTTCCTGATTTCATTTCTTGCAGAAGAAACCAGATTGAGCACTGTGAGAGCATTCTGCAACACAAAGCAACTGTTGTCAATGGGGATGAGGAAGGGATTCAGCTCAAGAAACACCCTCCTGATAAAAATAAAACCATTTCTGCACATAGTCTTTGCTACCTCAATACACATTGTTCAAACAGATTGCTCCACGAGTAGCAAACTGCCAGGACAAGCTGAAAATATCAGCTTATGCCTAATTTATCCCACACTGGAGATGAAGTGTTATATCTACAAACAGGTTGATGTTCCTCATTCAATTGACAGCCAAGGCCTTCACAGAGCATGGGGACTTCACTGCTGTGAGGACTTGAAGACTTGTAGGACCTCAAACTTTTTATCCAGTCAGTGAGCTAAGCAGGATTAGGCAAAACAGAAAGAGACAGGACTGATTAGAAATGTAAGTGCTTATATCAGCAGACAAAAGAAGAAGCCATTGGACATAGGTCCTCTCCAATCTGCCTGAGCACTCTGCAGACTGAGCACCTCTGCATAAAGGAAGAACCACAACTTCTATTTTGCTGAACTTGGTGATATTCCTCCAAAGCCAGCTGCTGTTGGATTAATGTGGGCCTCAGTATGTGGGTGTTGTTGCCTCTGCCCTGGGAAACCTCCATGAGCTCTAGCACTTGGTCTGTGCACTGGGCTGTGGATTTGCAAATCCCAAAAGGAATTAGGAATAAAGTGAGATCCAAAATATAAGCCTCTACATACTGTTGTCCAGTACAGGGGGGAAAAAAACGAACAAAAAACCCTGATTTAACAAGCTCCAAAAGAGTTTAAGGGCTCCTAGTATTAGACATGCATATTCAGGAGCACAAGACTCCAGCATCACTGAAGAGCTTTTAGAAGCCAGCATAGGTATTCACTATTTTTTTTATAAATTAAAGGACTCAGGTATACCATAACTTAAATTATTTTTCTGCTCAGGATATAATTTTAATGTCTGTACCCTTCTTATTTCTGCCTTAATCATGGTTTGCAAAGAGTTTAAAAAGGCCACTTGACATTTTACATGCATAAATCTTACCCACAACCTGTTGAGCAAACCTGAGATGTTTTTGATGAAAAGCAAAAAAAGGGGGGGGGAAAGCCAGTTTTAAGATCTCTTGGACTCTCTTAGTATCAGACAGCATCTATCCAATATAGTTTTATCTAAATGAGAATACATTGACGTAAAATTGGGTGAACCTTCACATTCCAAACTTCAGGGAGAATACAGTAATGCAATAGCAGCTATGTTTTCATGGGTTATTTTAAATTTAAATTCAATTTTAAACTAAATTTGAACTAAGAACATTAAGCTCCTTTTCTAGTCTATTTTTTAAATTGTCTAACTAATGTTATATAAACGAACAACTTGAAACATCCTTTAATCATGCTGCAAAATTATTTTGTTTACAGATCATTCAGTAATAAAGACTGAACTTTGGCCATGGTAAAAATAACAATTAATTGACTCTTATTTTGAGTCACATGGTAGCTTATGGAGGAAATTATATGTTTGTGTGACTGATAATAACGAATAATACACAAAGGAATTCATGCAATTATATGTCTAGTGTCCTGTACAAAGAACCAGTGAAGGCACAAGATCCTTGTGCTAGAAAAGCTACCTAAAATGCCATCTGCAGTTGCCAAATGCTGGGGAAAAACATTGCAGCCAGAAACTCCAAAAACAAACCTATTGATCTGAACTAGCCCTGAAGCATGAGTGCAAAAGTGAAACAAACCAAACATTGCTTCTTGGAAGCACATGTATTTTTAAGCGAAATGTTGATACAAATGTCCAACTTTAGAGAATTTAATTAAGATGGAGCACTGTGTGACCACTCTTCCAGTCCCATCCAGACATGCAAAGAATCCAGCTGCAATATATTGTATTGCTCTTCTTTCCCCATCTCAGACCTGTCCAGGCTCTGGCTGCTTATTCCAACCTATCCATCTTGAACCAGATAGCTGATCTGGCTGCAAACTTATTTTCTCCACATACATACAGAGGTTAATCTGCAGCTGTTCAGTGATTTTTTTTTTCACAATCTAAATCACCCTGTCCCCAAACAGTAATTTCAGTATTATTTTCTAACGCCTTCTGTCCTTCCTAGATCTAACCATGGAGCCCCACATCTACTAATCTGACAATAAACTGGCAATTTGAAGCCACCACAAGATAGACAAACACTGGGTAATCAGGGACAAGGGAAACCTTTAATTCAGAGCAGTTGATGCTAGAGGCCTCAGGCTGTCTCTCCTACCACTATATTGTTCATTATGGCACTGAATGGAAAAAGGTCCAGGCTTCTCTCTCCATAAAGGCAATCAAGAGTTAGGTCACAAAGGCTCAGAAAAGAAGGCTACACAATTTCAAGCTATGTTTTGAAGATCTTGTTTGCTATAACAAAGGTTGGACACAGAAGTGTTCCCACTCTGCTCCCAATAATCTTCACACAAAGTCAAAGACATAAGTCCACCAGGGCTATTAGGTAGAATGGTCCAGATTCTGACTGAGTACTCCTTAACCTAGTATCTTCTGGAAGTTTGGAGGATGTACAAAAGATGGGATCAGCCCATAAAAACTTTAGTGTTTCAGGTACACTTTTCCTTAAATATCTACTGCTGGCCTAGAAGGTGGAATGGGATTTACCCAGCCTTTGACAGGCTGAGGTGACAGGCTAGATGGTGACACTTAAATTTTCATATTCTTGTCTCTATCAAATGCTGCTTAATGACCAAAGTTATGAAAATATAAAACCAAGTTGGTGACACAGGCTGAAAAGAACTCTCCCTTGTCTCCATTTCTCCTGTCATGCATAGTGAATATTAGTGATTGTTTCTTAAAAGAAGAACTTGGGAAGAAGCTACAGTAAGTTTTAGAGCTAAAAGAACATCCTGGGATGAGAATAGGGTATTTTATGAGAACCAGGTAAATTAAATTAAGCAATAAAGAACTACTGAATAATTTTAAAAAGCATGCTACACAAAGTACAAGGTAGGATAGGATATGTAAATAAAGATCTTGTTTATCAGCATAAAACAATTCCTCTGGGGAATCAAGAAAATATCATACAGGAAAAGAAAAATTGGGAAGGGTTTTTTTCAAAAGCTTTCAGTAAAATTCAGCAACAGAGGGACTATTAAGGGACTGACTATAATTTTAAGATTAACAGCTTGGACATTAGAATTAAAAATGACTGGGAGGATGAAAGAACAGCAAGAGTGAGCGTTCTGTATAACAGGGGAAAAATAGACACAATTAAGGGAGGATTGCCTAATACAGAGGGCCCATGGCAGCTGGCAAAGAAAAGCAAAAACAAAAACCAGGGGTCATAAAAGATGCAGACCACATGAGAACAGTTGGGCTGTAAACTCATGAGCAAAGAGGCAAAGTTTCAGGTTTAAACCTGCAGCAAGCCACGCAGCAGCAGCTGTGTGCACACATGCAAGCTGTGCATTGGGGAGCCTGAGAATATAGCAGGCTGTACCTTGAAAAACAGGCGAGAGAAAATTGTCCTCAATTCACCCAGGGAATGCTTCTTATGGCTTAGGGAAGGGCTAAGCTGCTTTTTACTTCCATCTTTTTAAAAAGGTTTATTTTCCCACCAAGCCCAGTTGATGCAGGTGTGACTGGACAGCTGCTAAAAGGCCTTGCAGCATTAGCTGAATGCAGCTGGTTCAGGAAACTCACTGAAAGCTGGGAAGGGTTGTGGTGGCATGGAAAGATTTGTGTGCCCTTCCCAACCATCATAGTCAATGAAAATGTGCAGCTGAGGAGCAGCAGAGCTTCAGTCTCCATCCTCACAGAAGGCAGACCATTCAGTGCATTTGGAAGAATATGAAGTGATATGAGTGGTGTGACAGACCACCAATATGTCCTGAACTCACATTCATTGACTTTAATCAGTTTGTTCCTTTCAGAAAATACCTACAAAACATGCAGCATTCATGCAAACTGGGTGGTGTCCCTGTCCTCCAGGAACAGCAATTCCTGTGTAATTTCCAGCATTTGCTGCAACTGTTCTCATGTCACTGCCCACAGCTAGCCAACCAAGGCCCATAAATCAATGAACCCACAAACTGGAGATCACCTGTACAGGAGCCTGCAGTGGGACCCAGATCTGGGTCACACACCTCCTGTAAGAAAGGAAGAGCAAGATAGGATGGAGAAAGGTTGTCCTAGAAGCATGTCCTGCCTGCTGGACCACACTTGAGAGACAAGAAAATACCACACTCACAACATCTACCTGAGTCTGGATCAGCACTTTGATTAAAAAGCCTTTTCCCAACCTATATAACAAATGGAATAAAGAGGGGGGGAAGAATTCAACTTCCCAGAAGTCAGATGAGCCCTTCTAGACCACCCTACCTTACTGGCTTTCATCCAACAGGTAACCTGTTACAAAAGCAAGCAGCTCTGCTGGGAAAGACAGGGAGCTGCCCTGTTTAGAGGGTGCCATAGCAGAGCTGTCAGCATGTTTGTCTTCAACACCTGGGCATGGTCACCAAACCTCCTTTCCTATGACCAAAAAAAATTCTGTGGCCAGGTCTAACACAAGTTCCAACTGTCCCCCACATGATCCCATGGGAGAGTAGTCAGAAGCACATTTGGGGGTGCTCTTGGCATGGTTTAAGTTTCATTTTTCCAGATTTAGAGATTTGGAAGAGGTTTTTCCCTGATATCAGCCATGGATCCCTTTTCCAACCTAAAAAATCCACTTGCTTTTTATTTCATTTTAATCAGCAGCCACGAAAACTCCAAGCAAATCTTTTTCCTTTGAATCAGGTTTCTGAACAGCTTTCCTAAACTGCTCCCCTATCATTATCATCATCATGTCCCTGCTAATAGTCATGTTACCAGCCCCTCATTTTTATTTTTTCCCTTGGATCCAAACTGCATTTTCCCTTATTCACTCTTCCACCAGCCAGGAGACCTCTGCGGTAACACTTCCCATATCCCCAAAACCACTTTCTGTAACCTGTTCTCGAATTGCTTACGCCAGGGGGAGGGAATGTGTGACTGAGGTTCCCCTCCTGCTCTGCTCCTTCACCAGCACACCAAGGTGCTCCAGGTCCCTCCTTCCCAAACCCACTCCTCTCCAGTTCCCACCACCAGCACCTTCCCAGTTGTCACCCTGTCTGCCACACAGACAAGGACTATTCAACTTTTTAAACTGAGTCTGGTAAACGTTCCGGTCCCAAGCAAAGCAAAACAAAATTTTCCTCCTCCTAAGTGTTGGAGGGGTTTAAATAGCTCATTTAGCAGCCCCAGCTGAGAGCTGGGATGGGAAAACAATGGGAGGAGCAGGGCTGAAGGGGGGCAGCAACCTCCCGTGGAGGAGGGTGAGAACGCACAGCTGGGGGAGGCACAAAAAAGGTGGAAAACTCTCCAGCCCTGCCGAGGAAATGCAAGGGAGAATTGCAGGTGTATCTTACAGGCTGAGTGAAATAAGTTAAATTCTATTAGTGGGTAGGTCAATTTAAATTAAGAGTGGAGTGCTAAAGAAAACAATGCAACAGCAAGTGAATAGAGGGTAAGTGTTTTCATGGAGTAATGGTTCATATGGTACATTGTTTTCTGGCAGGAAAAGAGGAGGGAATTTTCATTTCATGTGTGCTTTGGGTTTGAGTAGCTAGACGCTTCATATGGGTAAAGAGGAGATAAAATGTGGGGTTTTTTTGTTCTTTTTTATAACTTCTTCCAGTATTCTCCCCATTTTTTTTAAATCCTATAAAGCTAGGAAAAGATAAAAAGGAAACACATATGCCCATATAACAGTGGATGTTGACATTACTAACTGAATCTGAATATTTTTCACACAGGAAAAAAATACAATTGGATAATGAAATCCTTATCAAATAAGAATAAATTTTAATGAAATTTTGTATCAGAATATATGTTTTTCTTCTTTAATTTTGTTGCAAATTCTGAGCAGTGTGTTCTGCACTACAGTAAAACACTGTATTAAGATAAATCAACCTAAAAAACCCTCCAGATTTTTAGCAAATACAACACATGAAAATGTGATATATTAGATTAAAACTTACAGTGAGTTGCAGGACTGTAATTAGAGTTTCCTTGTATCAAAAGCTTTGTCACATAAGGGCAGGAGAACTGTGATTCTCACATCATTAGTATGCATAGTCACCCACAGGCAAAATTAGTGTAAGGCAAAGAAGAATGGTCATAAAAGTAGTGAAAGTGCTATTATAGACCTCTCCCTGAGGTTCAAAGGCAAATTTTGAAAGTAGCTACAGAACTTTTACCACAAAATATTTTAGAGGTGTCCAGTTAGTCTGTAATGAGGAAGAAGACTGCAAAACAAAGCAATAAAAGCCATTCTTGTTCTCTACCTGCAAACCTAAATCAGCCACCTGTGTGCAACCAGAAGAGCTGATTCCAACAAAATGTTTACTCTGCCACGTGGCTGGAGGAACTCTGCTGCCCGAGATGCACAAAGTTTTTCACTGCACGCTGTAGTGCCTCTCCCAAAGGGAGAAGAGCTTGCTGCCACTTGCCCCCTGCCACACAAAAAAAGCAGCCCTTGCTCCCCGTGGCACAATTGCTCCAATAAACAAGCGTTAATCACGCACATTATGCACAACATAATACGTGTGAGCTTGTCAGCCGGCAAACAGCTCCATCTCTGAATAAGAACCCTTTCCAAATTAGGAGGACCAAATTACACAAGCAGACAGCTGTTTGCTGACCTACCTAAAACAATTTGGTGGTCTCAGCCCAGTTCCTCGCAGGCAGGTGTCTGCTTCACAGCAAACATCAGCACCATTTGCGTTACTGACAGGCTGGCTAGCAAACTCAGCAGGCAAGCTGGGGCTGCCCTTGCCAGGGCTTTTCCACCCCCTTGGCCCCAGGCCTGATCCCCCCAGGAAGGGGGGACAGACAGGCAATGCCTGGAATGACAGTCAGTCCCCCGCCAGAGGCCAAAAGGGGAGTATGAATTTCCAGCCATCTCAGTCTAGCCCACAAGGAAAGCAACAGAAAGAGCAAGAACAGTGTGGATTAACACAATAAAAATCATCAAAAACTGGTGGGTTTTTAGAAAGAAAATCTAGGACATCATGGCTTTGTTTTGTGGCAACCTTGCTTTTCTGTGTCTTGAGATCCCATCCTGAACTCAGTGATAATGAGCTTGATTCTCCACAGCCCACTTACTTTCCATATCTTCCAGCAAACCATGACTAAGAAATAAAGACTATGGGCTTTTAAAAATTTGCTTTTCATTCATTGTTTGAGGATTTCATTATAGTGTAGAATAATAATAATGCACTTTTGTCGGGAATTTAGTCCACTGCTTTCTACCAATTCTGCCAACCTCATGCAGAAAGAACTTATATATTTGTCAGAAGACAATTACTTATCTCAGACAGGTAGAGGGATAGAATTAAGATATCCTAAATGTCAGTGCATACTTTTAAGCCATCAGTGTGAAAACTCAGACATTATTCCATACCAGACTTTAACATATCAGACTTCAAAGTCATCCAATTCTCCATTCAGTCTACTTGTATCAAGTATCCTGGTGATGAATTTCAGAAGTTTCCCGTTTCCTTCCAGTTTTAGGACCGAGCACAGAAAAGAAAGGACCGAGCACAGAAAAGAAATAAAACTGATTGTCTGGAGTAGATTCTCCACTCTTGGTCTTTTTGCTGCCTGAAAAGAGCATCAGGACCACTGACACCCCAAAATCATAGAATGGCTTGGGTACCTTGTCCTGAGATTCAGTGCCTAAGGAGGCAACTCTGCAGGCATTAACATAAAATTGAAGTTACTTGTTTGAATGCTGTTGTGTGGGGTTAACTGGTGTCACTACCACCTTAACTTGCTCCAGAAACTCTGAATTTCAATGTCAGATGCTTTTGTGATGGATGCATCTGTAAATAATTAGCACTGCTTTGTTGAACGCTAATTGTGCAGCTGTGCTGGATGAAGTCTCAAAATAGATGTTACAAACTAAAAGGACCAAATTTTCTTCTTACTCCAGCCTGATCCCAGAACACCAGAGCTGTTAAACCAGAGTATGGCATGTCCTCAAGGGCCAAATTCACCTCTGGGTGAATCTTTTATGAGTCATGTGTTCATAAATCAGCCTCACAGGGTGAAAAGCTGCTGTTTGTCAGCAATAGTGATGATAACTGGTAGTCTACTTATCCAGCCTTGGATTTGCCATGTGGCTTACCAAGAAAAAAAACCAAGGGAGGAATGGATAGAAGTCACACAGAGTTCACTCAAACAGCAACAGTATTTTTTGGGTTTCTCTTCTAAAAAAGAGCATACCTGTGGATTCCATTGCAATGCTCCTTACTCTTCCAACACTGGGATTTTATGATGCTGTACACAAATAGGTCATCTCTTCTCCTTCAATTTATATCTCATTGTGTAGAAAGAACCCCCACCACCTTGAGAGGTGGGAGAGGACATTTGCTACTCTCATAACACTCTCTCTGCACCTGGTTCTGATATTTTCCAACTTCCAACCTCTTCAGCTGCCCTATCAATATCAGTTCTCATTTGCATTCTTGTGCCCATCTTCCTTCATCTGTCTTAGTATTGATCCTCAATTACTCTCCAGTTTCCCAAAATATCAACCACATACATTTACAACACCAGTGCTTCCCCTGCATTCCTCCTCAGAACAGCCCCTGCACATAAAGCTGCATGCATTGAGCCACTATTTTTCTTTCTTTCTCTAATCTCAACTCCCTCTAACATGCAATCATATTTTCAAACTAGGTGGACCATTTTGGCTTCTGAACTAGGAAAACAAAGAACAAAATCAGCCTCCTACTTCAGCTTCATGAGGCTTGCTTCCGACTTCCTTCCTGACAAGTGTCCAAACATAAAGTGTTCAAGGAATTTCCAAGCAGTTTTTCATGTTCTAAATACCTTTCCAAGCTTCTTTTTGCTGAAAAGACTATAAATTCATGAACATGTTAGCCATCCCATGGCTTCATTTGTCAGTGAATAGTTATTTGTGAAAGCAAATCCCATTATCATGTACTGTTCATTACTGTGGACTCCTCTACTTCCTCCTGCACTTACCAGCAATTTCACCTCCTCAGCATTGGATTTCCCTCAAACTTTCAAACACACCTTCTCTTACTTCCCCACGTTACACAGAATAGCAGTTATTGGAGCATCTCATCTGCTGTATCCCTCTATTTCTCCCTCAATCCATGAGATTCCCCTCCAGCTTTTATTGATTTTTTTCTTCATTGTTTTCCACTTTTCTTCAGGAAATTATCACCATATGCTTGCTCTGTTGCAATTCTTTTTTCCCAAGTGGCATCTTCTTTTGGCCATTGTTACAACCAGTATAGCTGGCTAGGACTGACTCTGTATGGCCTTTCTCATGTTAATCTAAACTGAAAGTACACCCTCAATCCTTGCATCTGTCTTCTTCCAGCCAATACAATATCCTAGCCAGGTGTTATGGCATTCTGTCTGAAATATTTAATATTTGTCCTAAATGTTACACAACTGGAACTGAATTCTTAGACTTGATTTCTTGACCATAGTATGACAATACACAGATAAATGGCACTAGGGTTTATATCTCGCTCAGGTTCTAATGATTTCATAGCCTGGTCCTTGCAGCCTTCTCCTGACTCTACAAGATGTTCAACTTGTGGAAAACTGTAAGTGAGATTACTGCTGAGATTATCATTTTGACTGTCATTCCCACGTGTTAACTTGCTGCTGCTATTTCTCCTGCCACATGAAACTTCCTTCTTAGTCTTCATTATTTGACTTTCATTGGTTTTGGGGACCAAGATAATTTTCTTCTCTCAGCCTTGCTGCTTCACTCCCGTTTCCTTAATGATGCCAGTGAAGACACTCTGAGGACAATGGCTGGTTTCCCACCCTGTGCCTCATTCTGCCCACTGGTGGCACAATGGCCTGATCAATGATACTGCCCCATTCTAACCCCTGCTCAAAATTGATTTATTTCATGGCATTCACTTTCAACAGTTCAATTTGTTCATATTAGAAGTATTGAAAGAAGAGGAGTGCTGGGGGGGAGGTGGAGAAGTCAATGCTGTTTAACCAAGAAGTTAACAGGGGAAGGGGAGGCATCTCACATGAACCCATTGATGACTTCTGAGCTGAAGCCTCATGTATTTCCTTATCTCCATTCATACTTTTTTTTTTGACTTTGTTCCCATAAGAAGAGAGATCATGCTATACTCTACCCACAGGTAAATGCACAGCCAACAACCTGGCTGTGTTTATTACAAACAGATGTGCCCACATGGGCACAAAAAGAAAGAATGCTACGTCATTAAGACACCATTATGACTCTGTGCTGGATACCCTGAAGTGGCCAACCTTCACATGGCCACAGCAGCTGATGGCTGCCAGCCCTGCAGCAGTGCAGGCTGTGGAGCCTGAGCAGGCACAGCCTGGAGCCTTTCCACCTCTGGGGTTTGAGCCATGCCCACCTGCAGCCACCTGGAAAAAAATCAGAATAAATGTTGCTCCTGAGGACATCTAATGATGTAGCTCAGGCAGAGCTACATCAGCAGCAAGATGCTAACTAACATAAGGCAGAGCAGTTTGTTGGGGTTTAATTCAAAAGACCTTATTTTAGTAATAAAGTCAGGAGCTGGGGGAGATAGCTGCATGAGTGACAAATAAGAAAGCAATGTTATACAAAACAAAAAAAAAATCTTTGTAGTGAGAACCTGGGAGCAAGAAAAGTAAAAAAGTCTGGAGCATATATTTCAGTCAGAAAAACTTCCAAAGCAGAGGCATGCAATTTTCACCCATTCAGAATTTGGAAAAATCACATTAAATCCTAGTGGCCACAGTGTTTTAGATGGGCTTTATACATTCCTTCAAATTTGACTTAGTATTTATCCTTGTGAATTTTGTTTAAAGACATCCTCATGGGCCTGTGTAGTTAGACCAGCTTTGCACATTTTTGTTCTGTAGTCAAATAAATGTCAGTCAGCTTTACCAGCTGCAACCATGTAATTACTGGATTGTTGGCTGGACCTGTAACAATAAGTTAGGGTTCAGAACTGCATTTACAGAGTGACTTGGGCTGGCAGATTTCTGCTGTAGCCATGCCCACAGCAATCACAGCCCAGTTGCTTCTTTCCTTGAGACTTTTAACTAAGCACACATACCAAGGAGCTATTTCTCATAGAGCTGTCATTCAAGAAGTTGCTTCACCAGCACTCTTGGTTCCAAGTCATGACATCTACACAAAGCAGGAATACACTGCCATGTGGAAACACCACAAATGTATGCACAAATGGTTGTTTACAGATATTTCTGCTTAAAATGTCCCATTTTGTGCATATTGTTATGGAAACTGTGTTTGCAAATAAAATTTGTGCCTACTTCCCTGGAACATCCATCTCTTGATGGGACTGACTGCTGCATTTTAAAACTCTTTTGCGATGAATAATGTTCAATAAAGCAATTATTTGTGCATGCTTTTGTGTTCCCACACAGTACTGTATTACCTCAGTTCAAGACTAATCTTACCAGTATAAAGGCCACGACTATGCAGGTACTGAGTGACTTAAGTCTTCTCAATGTCTTTTTGTCACCAGGTCCTCTGATCTATTCAACAGTGAGCCCAAATTTCCCCAGTCTTCTTTTTACTGCAGTGTACCTGTAGAAGCCCATTTTGCTCCTGTCCCTTGCCAGATCCAGCTCCACAGGGACTTCGCTTTCCAAACCTCATCTTTGCATGTTTAGACCATGTTTGTATATTCCTTCCAAATCACCTGTCCTTTCTTTCAACTCTTCCTTGCATTTAGCTTGTAAGCTCCAGCAGCTCCTTGTTCATTCATGCCAGCTTCCATTATTGCAAAAGATAAGGTCCAGCAGAGCATCTCCCTTCACTGGCTCCTTGATCATCAGTGTCTGGAAGTTATCACAAGTGCTGTGTTATTGTCTGTGTCATCCCTCCTGCAGATCTCAGGGTGATTTTCTTTCTCAGAAATACAACATTGCTCAAGCAAGTGTTATAGTCTGAACTACAGATTACTGTATGTGCATCTTTAAATGTTGTACATGAGGAGCCAGACTACACTATCATTAATAGATATTTGGGATCACCAAATGCTGATGCTAACCATGTACACTACTAAACATGTAGAATGAAGTCATTTCCTTGCAATTGAAATTTCTCAACCATTTATATGTTAGAATTTCTCAACCATTTTAACGTTCAACATGCATTTATACTCATGTGTACTACAGAGTTGCTGGTACATCTCATGGTACTGCTGTGAGATCCTGGAGGAAAGGATGGCTGGGTTTGGATGTGTTTTGAACAGATGGCAGAACACATAATAGAGCCATTGACTGCTACTGGATAATATAAATGGACTTCCCCAAAAGATTCCAACGCTGTTTTTGTCCCATTCTAAATTAATAGAAGACTATTCTACTATGTGCCAAGATAGATCAGGTCCAGACAGTATTGGTTCACATCTGCATACTGAATAGCAGGGAAAACAAGTTGTATAATCAGTAATCTCCTATAAAAAGGACATGACTTCAATGGCGTGTGGTGGCAAAGCGAAAGCTCTCGCGATCTGAGTGTTTTCCGCCACGGTCAATGGTGGACGAAGTGCCTTTGCCAGAACTGTCAGTTCCGTATTTTTATCTGCGGAAACAACTGATGGATAAACAATAAGTCCTAGGATTCTGCTCCTATCCTGTCCTATTATTAAGAAATCTTGTTTTTTGTGTGAGTCTCCGCGGATCCCTGTTGGAACCTCCGCATGGCTTTCATCCAGAAAGCAAATTAATTTGGAAGTTGCCAGTGTGCACTGTGCCCCTGGTGGAAGGAGTTCTGGGTCGCTTGAGAATCGGCTGAGGAGTTTGCTGAGGGCGTCTGCTTGACGATCCCCGATGATTGTCCTGTTGGTTGTTGAGTCACCGCCATCACTTGTGTCGACGCGCGCTGACGGTTTGTGGGCGCGCTCCTTCTCCCGTTCCCGATGTCCAGAGATGCCAAGAGAACCCTTGGGGGTCTCGAAAACCCTGGAATGTTGCCAAGAGTGCTTGGTGGCTTGATTTTGATCCATCCACAGAAGTAACAAGAGTCTGAGGACAAGAGAATCACTTTAGAATACAAGGTGTAAAAGAGACACATTTAGAAGGTGAGATATAGACTTTAAGGTTTTTGGTACAGGGGGGTTATGGAGACAAGATGGAGAGATCGGGGCGTGTCTTGTCCTTCTTCTTTCTTCTTCTTGTCCTCCATCTCCTGTGATGATGTTGGCACTTGGGGATTGGTTTCTAGTGAAGGTGCACTTGCCAACATGGGTGAAAAGCATTGGGAAATAAAGGTAAATATTGTATACGTAGGTTTTAGTATAAAAAGACATGACCGCCCCGTGGGTGGTCAGAGAGTGCCTGTGACTGCCTGCAGATCAGACCTCTGTTGGGCAGACAGAAAATTTTTGTAGATAAGAAATAATAAACAACCTGAAGACCGAAAGCTGAAGAGTCCAGACTCGTCCTTTGCATCGCGCCCACCAAAGAACCACTCTACCCGTGTCGGGGCAGAGACAGACAGCCGGACCCGACACTTAACTTACTTCCTTAACTGATATATTCATTTCTTCTTTCCCTATTCATTACTTGAGGCTCTCTGAAGAACACACTGTAGAAATACATATTACAAATATTGGTATTTTCTACATGTAAATAATTCCATTATGATGGGCAAGTAGCAACTCTTTACTCTTTACTGGCATCAGCATATAATGATGCTTGCACAAAATACTGAACTTAGGGGTGAGCCCTTCAGTTGCCAGACAAGGTCTCAGATCAATATGTGATATCTGTGGAACACATGCTACCTTACTAGAGATGCAACTAATTCCTGTTCATTCATAGGCATCATATGTCTGGGAATGAAAACAGAAAATATCGAATGTCATTACGTAACAGACACGACATAATCTGTCACATAATAAACAACAACAACAAAAAGCAACCGAGAAAAATCCCTCTGAATGCCTTAAACATGGTCCAGTATGTGAGGACCAGTAACTCACTGGGAACTGCAAACTCTGGACGCAGCAGGGGGGTCTGCTCTGCACTTTCTCCCACATGGCACTCTAAATTATGCATATGTGTGCATAAATCCATCAAAACTGAAGCTCAGATAAACAAAAAAAAGTATTTCCCAATTGACCAATCCTGGTCAACATGTTGGTTTTTAAATGCCCTATTCTTTCCAAACAGAATTATATGAAAACATCTCTGGCTGTGATTAGTAAGGAATTATTTCTAGATGCATGGAAGCTAATTCAATTTATTCCTCATATTTAAAATAACTTCTAATATTTATAAAATTTCTCCCAAATAATGTTTGAAAGTAGAAGTAACATAGCATTAAATCTGCTTGATGAGAAGAATTAAGATATTCTTCTGATGAGAAGAATTAAGATACTAAGATATATAATTAAGAATTATGATATTAAGATATTATGAGAAGAATTAAGATATTAAGAAGCATTTTTTTAAATGGTTACATAAATATGTATGGTTTTTGTTGGCTTTTCTAGGACAAGATTCTGAAAAACAGCACCTTTAATCCTTCACGAACAAAACTCAAAAATATCTTACTGATATCAACCATGGGGACAAACCCTCTATAACAACTTGTGGCTTGTCTGCAGACCTTAATTAGTCAGAGAGATCATGATATAGAGGCTCTTCAAAGAGGATGAGCGTGGTAGTTCTCTATGGAGGAACAGAGCAACCTTTTGTAGCAGGTAATTTAAGGAGCAGCAACAGGCTAATCCGCGGGGCAGAGCATGTGCTGCGGTTCTCAGCAGAACAGCAGGCCCCTAATGAGCTCCAGGAGTGGATAGCAGCTGGTAAACTCAGTGCTCAAGTAGGAGGCTCAGAGAGCCTTTATTTGATAACAAAAGGCTGCAAATTGCTCAAAGGCCTGAGCAGGCAATGAGAACATGTTCATATGGTCAGCCAATATACAAATTTCCAAAACAAATATTACAATATATGGGTTTTCATTGCAGCAGGATGTGGTGGAGTTTCTGAGGGCCGAGCATGTCAGAAATAAGTCATACATCGACTTCTTGCTAAATTGAGACCCCCCAGAAATTAAACCAGCTTTGCTCTCTGTATTGCAGCAACTGGACTACATATATACATCTATGTGTTTGCATTTTCAGCTTAAAATAATCTCAGGTGAGCTAGGAATAGAGTTAATAAAATAATTTTTTACTAATAATAAATAGTAATAAAACAATATTTTACTGCAAATACTATTTTACTTTGTACATTTCACTGTCACTTGAGTCTAAGAATTCTTGAAGTGTAACAGATGGAGAAAGGTAAACTATTATAAGATTTTGATAAAGGATATCATAAACCACAATTTCAGAGATCAACTGTTTAAACAAGGTCAGAAGCTGAAATTTATTCATATTTTTTATGCATCTGGCCTTACCCATTGTTTTCTATATAGTATGAGTATAATTCCTTAGGTAGACAATTTTGTGGAAGTAGTGGTACATGGCTGACAAGGGACAAGTTGTTATTTTTCCCACAAAACCCCATGGAACTCAGCTCCCACCAGAGGATTACTAATATTTTCTGTTATCACAGCAACTACTAAAGTAATTTGTTCATTATTTTCTGAAAACTGTGTAAACAGGATCTAGAATCAAATTCTGATGAAAAAAAACCAGTATGTGTTTCTTATCATTATAATAAGAAGAACAACACAATTATAGGCAAGTAACTTAAAATAATTTTCAATGAAGCTCCAATTAATACAGACAAATGCACTTGAGGAAACTTGGCTGGGGTTTTGTGTTAGAATCACAATGGTGAAAAAAAAAGTCTTCAATATTTCCTAAAATTAATAACTATTAATAAAACTAATCTGCATCAAAAACATACAGCAAGTTTTTACCTAAAATTTGAGCTTTGTTTTTTTTCTTGGGCTGTGAGATTGAAAATAACATTAAACATGGACTCAGATATTTTCTTTTTATTTTCTTTCTTTCTTTTATTCCTAGTAATTAAAATCTAAAAAGCACCATATTTCATCAGGATTGGAGAAGATCTACCAATTGGCAAGTCATCCATTAAGTATAATATAGGAACCTTAGGAAATCAATTTCTCATTAAATTCTCCATAGTGATTATACCATCTTCTCCCAGCCACGTGAGTTACACTAACCATTTTTTTTATTTACCTGGGGATAATGGTAAATAGAATATTTTTCTAATATTCCTTTTCCCCCAAATGATGAAGCTGCAGAGTGCAGCACTATTCATACATGAGGTATTGAATTCTCAAAAGTAGGAGTCCCCTAGCTCTGCCGTAGAGATGAGGACAGTTTAAAAGCTGCCAAGTTTAGAAGCTGCCATCCAAAAGCAGTGAATACCCTTGGTCCCTGCAGTCAGCCTGAGCTGGCAGTTTCAGCCCTGGACACTGCAGTGTCACCGGGGAGTGGCAGCAGCACAGCAGGGGCAGAGCCTCTCTGCCCTCACCAGCGCTGCTGTGTTACCCCTGCGTGCCCTTGGCTTGCAGCAGGCTCAGGGGCCAGGGAGGGCATCCCCAGAAGCTCCCCAGGAGATAAGGCAGGCAGCTCTCTCTCCTGCTCCTTTTCACTCAGAGGGTGCCTGCTCTCCACTGGTTTTGGCAGGTGCCATTTAAGATGAACACAGTAAAGGAGTAAGTGTACACCAAACAGAAATATTTTACATCTATGCAGCAAACGTGGTTGTTGGGTTGGTTTCTCTTAAGTAGAATCTGCTGGGCAGAAATGCAACATAATAGAGTATTTTACAATCATACTGGTGTAATAAAAGGAACCCCAAGGCAGAAGATAATTTAATTAACTCTATTGCAGGAAATTATGATTATCAGAACTCATTGAAGTTAGACCAGTGTGTAATCATCTACAGCTTTCAGAAAATACATGCTGCTTTAACTTTGATGAACTTGACTCAATAGCACACCGTCTGAATAGGTTCTCATTTGTGAGCATTCATTATGTATTCAAAGAGCTTTGGTACAAAATAAATTCTCAGGACTGTAGAACCAGACCCCTGCTAGACTTGTAATAATATTGTCACAAAAGCAAGATGTTTGTCATGTTTTCCTCCTTATAGCTACTTTTTAAAGCAGAGACTGGAAAGATTTTATACTGTCTTTAACAACAACAAGTGCCAAGCAATGGATAAATTTGAAAAACAAATATTCAAGAATCTATAGATATAAAAAAATTATCATTTGGGCCATGTATTTTTACTTAGTGAATTTCAAACCCTAAGACTAGGCCTCTAAAAAGGGAAAGAAAACATTAACTTAACAGGTTACATTAATATCCACTCACAAATATTGGTAGCCCAATTTGAAATGAAAAGCTGACCCATGAAACCCCTTCAGTAGACAGGATATATGTAAATATCTATGCATGACCTTGCAGCATGAAATAAATAAATACAAATTTTGCTGCAGATTACACAGGGCTGAAATTTAAGTCTTTAAAAAGTGCATTATGTAGATTAAATATGATAAAAAAAAATTTTAGGGATAAAAAATTTTGGTTCGTTAAAACCCATATTAACAATTACTGTTTTGGTTGTCTGAGATATAAAATGCCAAGAAATGTATTGGAATATAGATTTTTTTTTTTTTAACACAAGATAGATACAAAAACAGAAGTTAATTTTAGTTTAATTGTTGAGACAATGTAAGCAGAATTTGGCTCAAAAAAACTGCATGGGAAAAATTAGGAGCAAAATCAACAGATTTTTAAATTAATACATGTTTCTGAATATTCTGTCAGTACAAATACAAAATTTTGCAATTTAAATAAAATTACAGGATGTAAGAAAACACGTATCACACCTGTTATTACAATACAGTGTTTAAAATTATAGGGTAGATTATATCATGGTTATAAATATGCACTTTTTATGAAAAATTGTCATGCAATTTTTCTATAGGCGAGCGTAACTCCACAAATGAACTGAGTTTTATTTTCATAATGCTGCATATGAAAGTAATTTCAGCTACCTCACACTCAAAACCTACCAAAAGGCTACAAAAAATCTTGAAATATTCTAAGAGAAAAAATAAAAGAAAGAGAAGTCCAAGCTTATTTTGGTCTTTTAATAATGCATTTATCAACTTCATTGTTTTTTGTCAATAGTCTGTAGTTCTGACAGACAGCTTGTAGCACTGGATGGGGATAGGAAAATAATGCAAAGAGAATGGCTCCCTGGAGGAAAGTTTGAGATGGGGCCAATTGCCAAAAAGAGAGTCCAGGTCTGAATAAAAGTGTAGAAACCTGGCCTTATTGACATTAATGGCATACTCCCAATTATTTTAATATGGCAGGATTTCAACCCCAGGGAGAGGAAGCAATCACCATCAACACAAGGAAAGAGAATTTACTACTTGTTTTATCCCCTATCTTTTTTTAAAAGAGAAAATGTTATCTGTTTCTTGTGGGGTCTCCTCAGCACTGCTGCTTTTTGCTAGACTTGAAAAGTAGGAAAAACACTGTGCCCTTTCTGGGGTTATTTTTCTTTTCCAAAACCTTTCACCAAGGAGGCTACTGAGACCACAAGGCCTGCAGCAGACCTCTGATGATCTCATGTGCTTCTTTTGCTTTTTCAATCGATAAACCAGTTTCAGATCATCTGATGTCAAGAGAAAGCAGCTTTTTGTGTTTGGTTGGTTGGCTTTGCTGGAGGCCAGACCCGAGGACCTGGCTGTGTAAGAGCCTCTTGCGCGCAGGAGGAGCCTCTCAGGCCTGCTGCGGCACCGGCATCTGCTTTGTGCGCCGGGATGTGCAGGGAAGCTTAAGTAAGTGTGGGAAAACAGCAACTGCAGATCAGGATTTGCCATAAGGCAAGACCTAACACGTAGCTCTTTCTGGTTCATCACAAACAGATGGAAAAAACACATAATAGACTCCAGTTAAAAGTCCTCTGTTCTATTATCTTTCTTATGAATATACCACTGAGAAATTAGCAAAGTTGTTCGAGAACACAGGAACACTCACAGAGAAAGTAGCTACATAATTGCAGAGCCTTTTTTGTGTGAACAGTTTTCACACAGATATGGGAGACAGAATAATTACAGAATATGTGTCCAGAGTAGTTCACAACGAACACGGTCATTTTTACAGCCCACAATTTTTGAGCAATGGGTGATCTTTAGAGCACAAAGGAAAATTAGGCTTGTCACGCTCACAACCCGAGGCATCATATGCTGAGCAGGGGGAGGTCCTTCTGCAGCAAAGAGCCCCCTTCTCCTTCCTTTTTTTCCCCATGTGACCTTAAAGGGTGGTGGGAAGAGAGCTAAACAGCAGAAAGAGACTCTGTCTGTACCTGTGGCTGCTCAGTTGCAGCTCAGGTAAAGCCCCTCCAGATACAGGGAATGGTATATAATGGTGTATATAATTCATACCAGCTGGGATTTTCCTTTGTGCCAGTTTCAGCACAGGTTCATTTGCTGAGTCTGATAAGAAACCCTTGGAGTTAAAATCTCCCAAAGGCATTGCATGCTGGCAGCCTTTTCTGGTGGGGGGGAGGTTTGAGTGAGAGGGAGCAGAGTTTTCCCTACTGTAAGTCAGGCAGGGTGGATTTGCTGGTTTGTTGGTTTGCTCCCTGTGTGATACCCTAGCATTTCAATAGGCTGAGAGGTGTCAGCTGAGAAATAGGCTACAAGAAGCTGGAAAGTAACCAGTATCCCCCAAAAACACTGATTACATAGAGGAGGCAAGTCTTCTATAGTATAGAGCTAGAATTTACAGGGAGATTCAAAATTAATTAAAATAATAGAGGGACTTTAAATTGCAGAATGCAATTAGACACTTTATCATGGTTTTATGTCCTCTAACCTGAAACCTCTACACTCTAAACATCCACATCCCAATCAATCATCCAAACAGAATAATCCACCCATCAATTACAAAGGAAGCCTATTACAACTACATCAGGGATAGGTGCCTATATATGACAAATGTACCTGAGTCACCTGGCAGGTGACCTCCACATACTGCCACAAGGCAGGATGAGCTCTGACAAAAGTCTTCACCCATTTCCTGTGAATGTTAACCAGGCTGTTGGTTGTGCACAGAAGTATCTCCCCCTTCCTTGCTTGCAGAAGGACCTGGCATAGCCTGTCTCTCTGCTGGTGACAAGCAGGAGTCCTCCATGATACTGTCTAACAGGAGCCTTTTCTTCAGCTGTTTAAAACTGAGTATGCCAAGCCACTATGGACTTCCTCAGATTGCCTGGTATGACACTTCACACATATATTAAACGCCCATACTTAGACTTTGTTGGAAATTAGAGTATTAATTCACTTTCTCCTAGACATACCCTGCCTTCAGGCTAGCGTCCTACACACTGCTTCATACTTGATTCCCCCAGGTGTGCTCCACAAGGCCCCAGGTGTGGATGGAAGGCACATTCACTCCTAAGAAAATCCTGTGTTGCATTCTGTATCCCTAATACACATCTAAACCAGCAGTCAAGTTAAAGGATTTGCCCTCATTTCATCTTTCCTTGTTTATTTGGAGAAATCAAACATGCATCAGTGCTTCCATACACACAGATGAAGAGCCTCAGTGTCCCTCCTCTTGTATCCACCTGCAGCCAGATTAACTATTTTGTTCCCAGTAAAGTTACTATCACTGCATATGAGTGGGAAAGAGAATTTGGCCCATTCTCACAGTCTTAGTAAAAATAATTCTCATTCATAGACAGGCCAGCCTCCGCTGGCAGTCAGAGAGGAGCAGAGATGTTTGTCTGCCTGGCCTGGTGTCTAGCAAGAGAATACAGACAAAACAAAAGTTCAAGTTTGATGCCACACAGCAACTGTTCACTTATTCCCCTTCATGCTTATTGTACTGCACTGGAAGCTCTTAAAGCAAACCTGCCATGGGAGTGCTGCAGTTGTGGTGTAACTCCCTGCCAAGTGGTGGAAGTAACAGCACTGGCTGAGCCATCTACTGCTGAGCCACAGAAAGGGCAGTCTTTGGCACGCTTCTGCCTGAGGAAAGGTCCAGGAAGCAGATGGGGAGATGGGCTGAGGCTCTGACATGCTGTTAGCCAGCACCGCGGCAGCAGCTCATTCAGCGTGCTGCCCAGCTGCTGGCAAGAGCTTCAGAAAGTCACTCTATCACTCAGCCAAGGCTGAACAACTCACCACCACAGGAGTTAACCTCAAGTAAGTTAAAGAAGGAGGATAGTAAGATAACACTGAGTATTTAATAGCAGGCAAAGCTGCCCCAAAAAAATGCCAGGTGAAAGAAGTGAAAATAACAACTTTAAGAGTCTGACTTGACAGGCAAATGAGAAAAACTCAAAGAAAATGGATTGAAAACAGCCTTCATCCCAACATCCAAGGAGAGGCCATCCATGAGGCTAACAGAAGGACAGTTGTGCTTTCAGCCATCCATTGCCCTGGAGCACAGGCACAGCTGGCAGCACGGGCACAGCTGGCCTTCCAGCCCAGGCACACACCGCACAGCTGGCTGGCAATAATGCCACCCTGCCAAATGGGAGCCTCACACTCTGCACTCCCTGAGCTCGGCCTGTTGTCCTCCCACCAAGATAACCATTTGTGTGAGCATCAAAGCTGGCTAGTCTCCCACAGAGCAGTGTCCCATGGTTGCCATCTTACAAAGATACCAAAAAAAAAAAAAAACAAGATCTTTTGTGGAAGTAGGTCGTAGGCTTTTTTTCTGCCATCATGAATTCTTCAGAGGAAACAAAAATCTAAATCATTAATCTCTTATGAATACCAGCACCATTTTATTGCTTTGCTATATGGCAATAATTCCAGATTCTGGCTGCTATTGGCATTACATCTAAATGTACAACCTTAGCTCATTTCATTACTGCTTGAAGAATATCCACAGTCATAATCTTATGTTTATTAATTTTTTTTCTTGTTACTTACATGTCTACACAGTTTATCTGGTCTTGATCTTTGGATATTAATTCTATATTAGTGTAAAACCAATTAGCTTTTAGTTATCAATACTTCAAATTATTGCTGTGGGCTTTCAAAGAATTGAAAGAAAAATTGCAAGACCATCTACAAGAAAAAGCTTTAGTCTTGTGACCCACTTCTTTATGGTCATGCAAGAGACTCATGGTAGGTTCTGATTTCTGATATTTTCTCTTAATATTCTTCAATATAATTACATGCAGTTACAAAGAGGGGACATCAAGAGAAACTGCTTGAAATAATACAAATTAAAACTCTAAAAATTCTGACCAAGGAAAAAAATTGCCAGCTGATCCTACAACTGCTGAATTTCCTTAAACCTTTGTCTCCCAAGAGACTGATAGAACCTAATGAAAATAAATTATATGTTGATCTGATTAAGCTGCAGTTATTAACTGAAATATCATTTATTAGAAAATAATCTAGCTTCTACTGAGCAGCCATACTTGTTTCAGCAGGTGATAAATGAAATTGATTCTAAGATATAATCTTCTTTCTAAGGTATTCCACATCCAGTATGCTAATTTCTAAATACAGATTAATGTTTGTATTTGCCTGCATGCTCTTTTTGACTTAATAGAAGGTCACCAAGGGATCTAAAGAATCACCCTTCCTATTTGTCCTTTTACTTCTGCCTGTGTGGCAAATAAATGAAGAAAGACCCTGAACTTGACTGGCAAGTTTTCTAACATGCAAGGTGGAACAGAGACACATTGGTACAGAGGTATGCATGGGAAAATTCTGCTTTATAGAGGCTCAAGATACTCTTATTTGATTTTCATTTTCATTTTTCCTCTAAATGTGCTATTGAAATTCATTTGTAAGCACGAGACAAGCTTTTCGGTATGTATAGAAAGTGCAACTGAAACAATGAATAATGTTCAAATCACCATCCTTCCCAAAAAGTCAAGCACCAGCTTCTTTGAGCAATTCACAAATTAGCAGAAAACCACCAGTGACAGCAAACTACACAAACACAGCTGCACACAGGCCTGTACACAGCAAGAACGTAAATTTGCAGTATCCAGTCACTGAATTTCCAAGAGCCAAGAGAGAGCTCTGTGCTAAAAGCAACACCACTCACAAGTTTTATTTGTGTGACTGGAAAGAGGGTAATGTTTAATATGAGGATCAGACCCTTCTGCTTTTGGTAACATACTGTGACCACTGAAACCACACTAGGAATTAGTTAAATCTCTTTTTGAAACAAATGAACCAGAAGTAACATCTGTGAACTTAAAAAATTTGTGTTCTTATCCAAGCATCTGACATTTAATCTTTTTTCATTTTGCTTTGTTATAAAATATTACCTACTCTGGACTGTCCTTTGCATATGAAGCCTTTTATAGAGGTTATAACTTAAAGAGGTCATCAGTCATAACCTCTTTCTAACAACAGTCTACAATTCTACAATAATCATTAACATCATTCTTCTTCTTGGTTTCATTGTGCTTTTCAGCCCCTCTAAGATTAATAAACCTACATTTTGAGGAAACATTTTCTCACATTTTGTCACAATTATTCTGCTAGCATAATATTCCAGGGAGGTAAAATACAATCTTTTACTCTGGTTTTTGGTGTTGTCACATTTAGATGTACTATCCTGGACCTACATCTTGACAACTGATCCTATGAAGAGGACAATTTGTTTGAAATCATAGTCTTAAACTTGCAGGTCCCTGGCACAGCCATGAAACACATTCATCTTTGCCTATCAATAGCAGTTCCCCTTATTGCAAGAAGAGCAACCCAAAGATATGTTTTGACTTATGCAGCTGCACAGCATTCAGGGTAACATTAGTCAGTACTCAAGTTTTCTCTAAGTAGTCCCTAACTTTGGCCAATATTCCAAAAATAGTCAGTGTTTGTGAGTTTATTACATCATTTTTGCTACTTTTAGAGGAACTAATATTAAATGTAAGTCTGTTGCCCTAGAAATTAACGTTCTTTCTTGTAAAGCCACCAACTTTTTGTGGAATCATAGAATCACAGAATAAGCTGAGTTGGAAGAGACAAACAAGGATTACTGAGTCCAGCCAACAGCCCTTCACAGAACCATTCCCTAAAGTCACACCCTGTGCCTGAGAGCATTGTCCAAACATTTCTTGAACTCTGTCAGGTGTGGTGCTGTGATTATTTCCTGGGGAGCCTGCTCCAATGCCCAACCACCCTCTGGGGAAAGATTTTTCCTGATGTCCAACCTAAACCTCCGCTGACACAGCTTCAGGCCATTCCCTGGGCTCCTGTCACTGCCACCACAGAGAAGAGATCAGGGCCTGCCCCTCCTCTTCCTCTCACAAGGAAGTTGTAACTGCAATGTCTCCCCTCAGTCTTCTCTTCCCCAGGCTGAGCAGACCAAGTGACCTTGGCTGCTCCTCATAGGGCTTTCCCCCAAGGCTTCTCTTCCCATCCTCACAGCCCTACCTTGGAGGCTCTCTGGTATTTTTATATCTTTCTTATATTGCAAAGGCCAAAGCTGCACACAATTGCAATAAATCCGTGGGTCTCTGGGCTAATATAAATCCAGATCCAGCTTGCTCAGGACTAAAGCCCACACAGAACTACATAGACGGAAGATAAATATGAGAAGCACTCTTTGCCACATGGAGACGAGTCTCCAGTTTATTAGCTTGAGACAGGACACTTCTGGGGCAGCAACCACCCAGGCAGCAAAGAGACAGAACCACATCTGCCATAGGGTTTTATGCCTCAGGTGATGGGGGCGGGGAAGGAAGACCACAGCCAATGGGATAACATTGGGGAGGGGCGAGGGACCACCTGTGGGACAGACCACCAGGGCATACAGAAACCAGGGGGTTATGGGAGGGAGAAACCATGTGAGGGGGAATATACCATCCACCTGACCAATAACATTTTTTTTCAACACCCAGTGCAAACAACTAAATAACTATTTAGTGCAATACAACCTCCACCTTTTCTGTTAACTAAAATTAAAAGGAAATGTGTCAAACTATTCCTGCTGCTGATTATGAATTTGTCCACCACTCATGGTTTGCAGGCCTGTCAATTTGCTTTAGTTCCACAAACTCTGAGTGGTTGACTTCTGTGGTACTGGAGACCAAACCGTTGATAGCCTTTAAAAGTATGCGACGTAGAATCCCAAATGCTAACACGACTAGGAAAAGAACAACAAAAAACAACAAAATTGTCCTAATTATAGAGGTCCACCACCCCGAGAGCCCCCAGTCCTTGAACAATCAGCTCAGACAGGGCTCATTGTGAGGTTAGGTAGGAGGTAGATTTTCTGTTCTACAAAGGAAAACAAACATTTTTGTAAAAAACACATGCAAGTTCATGGGTCTGCCGGAATGCAGCTAACTCTCTTAGGAAGATTCTTCCTTCTTTTTCTGGCAGCGTCTTCTCTTAGAAGCGACAGCTGCTTGCTTCTTATTCCCGTCTGCTGGAGCTGGATTTCTGGGGACGAAAGGTTTTACCCACTTTTGGGGTATCCATCGAGGGCCTAAGGGGGTGGATACACACGCGTAACCACACCCCCAGGTGACGAGCTCATAAGGCCCCTTGGTCTCCCAAGTTTCTGGGTCCTTAATGAGAACTGGTGGACGCTGTGACAACTTAAACCAATTGTTATTATTGAAATGATGTATTACTGGAGGGTTCATGTTTTCAAATGAACAATTCAGAAAATTGATGGTAAACAAGGCTTTGCAGAGCTTTTGTTGTGGAGTCATCCACGCTGCAGAATTGCCTTGCCTAGCCAGGACCTCTTTGAGCGTGTGGTGGGCATGCTCAATCACAGCTTGACCTGTGGGGGAGTGGGGAATGCCTGTCTTATGCTCCACTCCCCATTGCTGGACAAACTCTAGGAAATCCTTGGAGGCATATGCTGGGCCATTGTCAGTTTTAATCTCCCTAGGGACCCCCAATACTGAAGGCTTGTAGCAAGTGTTGTTTGGCATGCACAGCCCTTTCCCTTGCATGGGTAGAGGCATAAACCGCACCTGAGTATGTGTCTATGCTGACACGTACGTATTTCACGCGACCAAAACTGTCTGCCACACCTCACAGCTCCCCAGGCCTCGGGGGTTAACCCCAACACCCAGGGATGGCACGACCTGGAGCTGGCAATTGGGACAGGTGGCCACAATGGCTCGAGCCTGACTGCATGTTAACTGGAACTGACGGATTAGACCTGGAACATTTTGATGGTATTGCTGGTGACTTAGCTTTGCCTGTTGAAAGATGTCTGGAAGGCGTGCCCTTTCTGCTGGGGCGGCAAGGGAATCTGCTTTGTGATTACCTTCTGCGATCTCGCCTGGCAAATCGGTATGTGACTTCATGTGCATCACATAGAAAGGGTGCTCCCGCTGCGAAACCAAATGAATTAGTTTTGAGAGCAACCTGTGGAGATGCTCATCCTTGATCTCTTTGAGAACTGACTGCTCCGCCCTGGACACTGCTCCCGCCACATAGGCTGAATCAGTAACCAAATTAATTGGCTCCGAAAACTTCTCAAAGGCTCTCACAACTGCGGCCAGTTCAGCAATCTGGGGCGACACACTATTCAAGGTAAGGCTGCACCAATGCAGATCCCATACACATCATAACAATTCAAACTGATGTGATATAAAGATGATCAGGTGCCTATTCTAAGATATTACGTGGCACAGTCCCTCAACATATCATAGCAATAAATAAATAATAAAGAAACTACTCACTGAGTTCTAAAAGATGCAGATCTGAATGTCAATATGGACTTCTACCTCTTGGATTTCCTTTGCAGTTACATGATAGAGAAATTAGTTTAACACAGACATATGATTATTTTATTCTCACAGCAGTTCACCTGAGAGGTGGATGAAATTCTTGGTTAGTTCTTTTCACTATTAGTTCATTTATTTTATTTTTATTTTCTTGAAGTGCCTACAATAGCTGGGGGGAGGAAGGGGGGGCCACAGCAGAGAAAGAACAAAAAAGATATATTTACAAAAATAATCACTCAGATATGTGTAAATTCATAGTACCAAATGAACTTGATTAATATGTAACTTCTTCCTTCACCAAAAGTTTTTATCTACAAATACAGCTTCATTGTAGAGTCCAATTTGTTTCAAATTGAGCAAACAGTGGGTCATTCAACAATTGTTTGGGTTTTTTAAAAGCTTAAAATTCCAGTGTCATAAACAGGTTTTTTAATACATCCTACAATGTTTGTTGACCTTCTTACCCATACAGAATAGCTGAATATGAGTCTCTGCAAACCTGGCCTTCCAATGAAGGAATTTCTATGAAACAGTGAAAGGCAAAATGCTTCTTTTCTCTTTCAATAGCTTGTTTTGTCTCTCCAGCACTCCAGGATTCCTCTTGTTGGTTTTAGTATAATCATGTTATTTTTCAATATTTGTACCTCTTAAGCAAACCTTATTTTTGAGTGCTCTTCTATCTTCCTTTGGGATATGATTCTGAGAGCATAACATCATTTTGAGTCCAGAATGTGTTACATGTCAAAAATCACCTTGCAGAGCATACATTATTATGGGTGGCATCTTTATGTGCTACAGTGGGCAGTGTAATAAAATACCCTGAATAAAATCAACAAATTTTTATATATCTTAATGTGAGCCTTTTCTACAACCTTTGTCTTAAAAAAAATACTCAGTTTCTTGAAAGCCTGTTTTGGATTTATTTTAACCTTGCTACACATCAAAGTACAAGGATGAAGCTTTGTTCTTGCTGTCAAGACAACCACTGCCTCTTCAGCAGAAGGGGAAAAAAATCAAAGACTTGTAGAATGCCAGTTGAGTTTGAACCTGAAGGCCACAGTCTCTGAGCACACCTGGTACTCCCCACAAGAGCAGGACACTCAAGAAAATTGAGGCTTCAAATGAGCTTCCATATAACAACCTATAATTTCTTTTCAGGGAGTGGAGAAAAAACGTTAAAGGAAAATTTGACATGACGGTTCCTTTGCTGAAGCACAAGGAAGGGTTCAAGATGATCTTCAGAATGCTGCAAGACAAAAGCTTCATTATATACATAATAACTGCTTACCAGTAGCCAAGATTGATAACAAGCTTTCTTTGCCAATTTTGTTTTGTCATTATATGAAGAGGTGATTGACTTATTTGACAAATCTTTTCCTATGCAACATGGAGTTATTTACCTCAGGTTGAACCGAGCAAAAAAGGTAGAAAAGGGGGCTCACCAGCATGGCAACTTTAAAATGACAGCACCTGTTCAAAACTTGCCTACAATGTCCAGAAAATAGTGGTCTGGTGTGTATTTGAAAACTATCAAATATACGTTGTGATATCATAGGGCATGCCAGCCTTTAGGCACCACCTTGTGTGTATTGCCTGCTTCTCTTTTACAAATGGCTCCCAATCTTCCTGGGTCTCCAGAGCAGCCTGGTGTGGCAGCAGCTGTTGGGATGTGCTCAGACCAGACGAGGCTGCTTGGGCGAGTCACAGCAGCCTCTCAGCGTGACACGTTCTTTGCTCCTCTCTGGGTGTCTGGAACAAGAGTAGCCCTGCCACAGGCCACACTGAAAATACAGTGCAGATGGTTGCAACAGAGCAGCTGGCCATGTACCCTGGTCCTGTTTGGTTTACTGGTGCAGACACAGCCAATCTTTTCCACTTTATCATTTCAAAAGACATTTCTCCAGTACTCAGGATGTTGTTATTCCCTTGTTGCCCATTTGCAGTCTTTCTCTGGAGGAGCAGAAGGTCTAAGCCAATTACCTGGGTTTCTTTGCTGCTGGAGACATTTGCAAATCTCAAATCCTGCAACGGGAAAATCATGACTGAGACCAAAAGACATATGTCAAGTGACACTAGCTGAATTTTCTGTGCTGAAATGTTCTTACTTGAATCAAATATGACTGAGATTTATTCAGAGTTCAGACACTGCTGAAGTGAAAATAAGGCCACGAGAGAAGGTCACTTCATAAACAGCTCCACTCCTGGTGAATTCAGCAGGAGGTGCCACATAAGGGACAGTTACAACACAGCACCAACTTACTGTGCTGTAAGAAATGAACTACCTGAATGCCAGCATCTGAATGGCAGAAGCAGAAATGGTATCAAGGCAGGTAAAAGCAAAGGTCAGGCTGATGTAGCAGTGCTCTGACAGTGTCCAGCAATAAGATGTGTAACTCTCTGGAACAGCTATATTCCAAATTAGAAAATAAGAGGTGTGGCAGAAGAATCCTCATCTGACAATTAAGTGGGGCATTGCTCTTTCCACCTGCAAGTGAACATATGACCCTGACTGTGGCCAGAGCTGTCTCCTCAAGCTCAGCACATCAAATGTACACTTCTCCTTCCCCTACAAAATGCATGCCCAAGCATCCCCAGTGACCTTTCCAAAACTCACCTTAGCCAGCAGGCAACCACCATCTCACCACGCTCATAAAGGGAATCATAAGTTTCCCGACTCATTTGCATGATCTTTTGGCCGGCTGAAAAAAACTGCTATCCAAAGCAGGTGCTGTCAATAATTGATTCTTTCTAAACCCCATGGGTTGAGTGTGAAAATGGTACTACATATGCTAATTTCTCACAATAATATGTGCATGAACTATTCTCTTATTTTGCCACATGAGTGCTTTGTTTTGAAAATCCCACGCTGTGTGGTTTCACACAGGCTCTGCTGTGCTCTTCTCCATACGGTCATTCAGGGCTAATCTTTTACAAGTGGCAAATAACTATTTACTCCTCATGAGCCTGTCATAGAGAGACCATCAATTTCCTGTCCTCTTGATAACATCCTCATCCTTATCCAGGGGTAACAACTCCCACTACCTGTCTACTTGCCTAACTGATTAAAAGAATTATGGTGACCCCAAACAAATTGTTCCCTAGCAGACTGCTTGCTGTGTTTCTAGAATTACATGCACATCAACAACTGTCATTACAGGTTTTCCATTCTTTCCAACTGTATAAATTGCAATACTAACTTACCCTGTAATTCTTATTTTTATCATATCTACTATGTCCAGAATCCATCAAAATATACACTTTTCCCAGACTTGTGTTTTGAAAGAATTACATACATCCTTCTTGTAAATCAGGACTAAAATGTAAAAGATGGACTGGCTGTTTCATCAAAGTGTTTGCTTGGTAACTAGTTGTTTCTCAGCTCTCTGTATTAATTAATCCTAGTTTGTTGGGACTGAATTCTGTTAAAGTATTTGGCTTATTGTGTGGGAGCATTATATGAGCAATACACTCCTGGATTCTTGTGATTCCCTTGTGAAATACATTTACCAAGGTAGTTATTGAAATTTGTGCACATATACTTCTTGTTTTGGATGATGGGGTTCTGCCATGGACAGATTCATTCAGTATTTGTTGATTTCCAAGAAGTTTGTTCTTGATTGCAAGTTAGGTCAAGTTAGGAGATGAGCCAAAAATGACAGAGGACATGTTGGGGAAATGTATTTCAGGATTTAGTCTTCTCATAGTACAGACCTGTAACTGTATAAAAGACTCTCTATAGAAAGCCTGTCTATGATGGTACTATGGTTAAATAGGGCAAGGTACTGTGATTACTAACATTACTAGGAATATATGACTTAGGGGAAGGTTGCTTTTTGTCTTGTAAACAGTTATAAACCAAACTTATTCATCCAGAGGTAGCGCAAATAAAAAACTTTTCAGCATGTTTTGGAAAACCTTTGATTCTGTGGAAGTAGGTTTATAATATCTTTTGTGAATCTGTATGTTCTTTTTTTTGATAATTAATGATGTCTATAAAGGAAATGTAAATATAAGAGTATTCCAGACAAAGACTAATGAAATGATGACTAACTGATGGTAGAAAACTGTGAAGTCAATGTTTTTAGGTGATGCAATCTAGGTTTTCTTCTGAGCTATGCATGATCCATCCAGAATGCTACACCTGAGGCTGCTACTAACAAGCATCTTCAAGGGACACGTTGAGCTATATCCCAAAGCATCAAGACCCTTTGGGACATGCTCCTCTCTCAGTCATTCAGGTGCTCTCAGTGCAGAGAGAAAAGTTCGGAAAAGTTCAGAAAAGCAAGTTTTTGCAATCACCTGTTGGAACTGCCCTAAACACTCAACAACTTGCAAAAATTACTGTACAGCTGAGTTTTTGTCCTTGTTACCAACTTCTTTAAATACTATTTAGGTTCTTTTTTCACATTCAAATTTTTAACAAGGTGATTCAGAGTCCCACTCTCCCTTCAATAACAATAACAACAGTTCAATACAGCTTATAGAACATAGGTCACTATTCTTTTTCTGCTCTGTGAAAGACACATTAATAAGCTCTTGGCATTCAGAGAAATAATCTTCTCTTTCTTTCATTTTCTTTTAGTTTTTGGTGTTCCTTGGAACTTTTTTCTCCCACCTTTCAAATTCTACAGGAAGAAACCTTGGAAGAAAATTAAAACTTCTTTTATAAACACACTGCAATTTATTTATATTTTCAAGCTTTTCAGTATTATTCCATTCACAAGTTGAATGTGTGTGCTGTTTAATATCTAACAATTGTTTTAGTGCCATTTCAAGTGTCTGGCTGTGTTAATGCCTGCTAATTAAATGTTTCAGGAAAAAAAAATACAGCCTAAATTTTGCAAAACTTCATCAACATCTGCTTCTTCTATGAAAAGATGTCCTTGGAACAACTCCAGTATGCTAAATAGAAAGTAATATGACAGTAATTTACCTGCAGGCTTTAGCATGCACTACTGTGTATTAAATTTACCATTCACTTGCTGTTGATGGTCAAGATGACAAGTTTCTCTGTGGCATGAAAAAGAAAGTACTGCTTTAGGACTATTTAGATGGGTTATGTTCCTATGCTTTTGCTGTTTGGTGATAAGTAATTATTTCTGTCCCATCTTCAGAGATTTCAAGGTGAGATAAAGGAGCTGTCCATGTTCCCCACTCTCTTCCAGCACAGAAGGTCATTACAAGCTGTGGTTGCAGATTCCTGCAGATTCCTGCAGGACAGGGCTCTCAAAAGCAGCATCATTGCTAGGAAGCCTTTGAGGGAGATGATGCAACAACAGCCTGTCACAGTAGGCAGACAACACATGCATTTACATCTTATCACTTCAGCTATGTCTGTTAATCCCACAACTTCTCAATACTTTGCAAGTAACTGAGAAGCAAGAGATATAAATATATAGCAAGATGCAGCTGACAGAGAAGTACTATGGAGAGCCTGTCCTGTCTGGACCACCCAAAATCACAGTGTGAAGAACATACTACCACACTTGTTTTGGACTCCTCAAGGCTGTGATCCACTCAGTCATCACCTCCCAGACTCACCATTGCACATTTTCAAGTTATAAAATCTTCCTAATGGATAGAGACAAAATGGGTTTACACTGAAATTTGGAACCAAACATATGAAAATGTGAAGAGGGTTTTTTCCCCAATATAAGCTGAGTGGAATTTTTGCACTGCATTGTTGCCTCAATTAATTATCTTTACACATACATCAAAATAATAAAAGTAATGCATTTGGATGGAGAAAATTCAGCTACTTCCTAGATAGATATACATTGTCACCAGGAGCCAATTACATATTGTGAATCCCCCGATCATTACATAGTCCACTTGGTTAACCAGTAACTGAATAAAACAAGTGAATTGGTGAAAACAAGAGATTTTTAATTCAACATTAAGTAGGACTGTTAAATATTTAGTGATTTTATTATAACATCTATGACAAATCCATTTGCCCATATATTTTGATGAATGGGTTTTTAGTTCTAACCTCAACAATAGCAATTTCATTAGCAGCAGAATCAGCAACCATCAGCTGATGTACTTCCATACCTTTAAAATTTGACTCCACATAAAATGCCTTTGCCAAGTAAATGTCAGACCCCTGCAGTAATTTGTGTTTCCTGACTGATTTGTGTTTCCTTCAGAGCTAAAAGGAGCTGACTGAAGCAAGAATTGCTTTTGCAGCAAAATGCAAATCATAGAACCATTACAATGGTTTGGGTTGGACAAAACTTTAAAGATCAGGGACACCTTCCATTAGAACAGGCTGCTCAGAGCCTCATCCAACCTGGCAATTTAGACCCATAGTTATGGGAAACCACCATTCCATTCCCAATCAGGTTTAACTTCCCCTCTAACATCAGCTCATTTTAGCTGCTGGAAAGAATCAGCTCCAAGCTTAGCACTTATGATGCCTCAGCACTCATGCCCTGGCTCTCGCTGCTGTCAGCCAAGGCTTAGGGAAGACACTCAGGAAGACCAGAATGCAACTCAACTCCCCTGGGACAGACACCTCTGTGTGGGCAGCTTGCCTCTGCTGAAAGAAAGGCTTCAGTGTAAGAGGGGGAATGGGCTATGGGGGACATGCAGAAGGCACTATAAAGAAGTGTGGGGAATAAAACTGAAAGTAAAATTATTGCAGAGAAATAGAGAGTATGGGGATGATAAAAGAATAGAAAAGCATCGAAATCCACAGAAAGCCAGACTCTCAACCATTATGGTGACTAAAACTAAACATTTTATTCCACCTTTCTGTGTTTCAGATCTGGGACTAGATTTAGTCTTTTAAGAAAATGCCTTGAAACAAAATTTCAAAATCTACAAGACCCATACCTGTAGGAAGAGAGTTTAGGACCAAAAGTTAGATACTGGGTGTTGCTACGTTTAGATTTTATTGCTATTTGTTCAACTGAAATTTCACTTTCTGTACCCACTCATATCACTTGTCTGGCAGCCACAACATAAGAAGTCTACGCTGACAAAGCAGATCTATCATTGACCAAATTGCTTACTGTTCAAAAAGCACACTATACAAAACAAAGTTTATGTGATTTAAAGAGCAATTTTCAGATCCCAAGCCTGGGGAAATTTTGATGAAAACACCAGAAGAACCAAGTGAAGCTTCGGTATTCTTCACTCACCCATATTCCAAATTAAAACCAAGAACTCTTAAAATTTGGAAAAAATAGCCCTGCAGCAAGACACTTTTTTCTTCTTGTCCACCTTCTTGGGAATATTTCTGCCAGAATGGAATAAAACCTGTGATAGACACTGAAGCAGGAAAAACATCTGACCATTTCCCTATTTTTGAAGGAGAATATGGGGCATTGTTGGTAGCAAGTTTTATTCCAGAAATATGTATACTAAATTCAGTAAGCACTCACCTCTGTCGCTGTTAAGTTCATGACAAGCTGACAGATGCAGGTGTCCTTTTTGTACCCATCATTTGCTGTACCTGTAATACCATGCCATCACAAAAGGCGTGACAAAGGGACTGCTGTTTCTGAGCACTCTCCCATGTGGGTCCAGTATAAAAACTGCTGTAGGCTACAGAGACTGCTGCACAGGAACCCTCCCACCTTCAGGTTCAATCACCTGAGCCACTTTCACCTTGAGATTATGTATCCAGGCTGCTGTCAAGCACCAGGTCTCATGCCTCCACAAGAATTATGTCCGGCATTTTCTTTTTGTCCCAGTGACCACAATTTTCTGCAGTCCATGACTGTATCATCTACAGACCCCATCTCTTTTCTACATTTTCCATCTTGAGCAATATCCTTCCAGTCCAAATAAGATGAAGGCCAAAGGTATCATCATCCCCTGTCAGTTATCTGGCAAATTTCTGTCATAAAGGTGGCTGTGGTGCTACACAAACACTAACCTTTCTCCTTCTGTTCAAAAAAACAAAGGTATTTTTCATTCTGATTATGACTTCTACTGCATCTTGCAGATAATACATAACAACTGATACAGCAAGACTAGCCCTGCATCTTTTTCTTGTAGAATTTTATATGCACTTACACAAAAGATGGCAGAGAATCAAATCTCTAGTGGAGCCCAAAGTAGCTGGAAAAACAACGTGTGTCGCTTTATGTTGTCTGTGTGTTTCCTATTGTATTACTCTTAAATCATAGCAGTTACAGGTAATTAGTAATTTCTAGTTTCTATTAACATTAAAAAACAACATCAAGAACAGCTCCCTTTTAACAATGGCACATTTCAACTAGTTTGCCCAGGATTCTTGTTTCTATGGCCTGGGCTTGACAGACTGAGAATACACCCAGCTGGTTTTCAAACCAACACTTTCAATAGTCTGAGGAAGGGCTGTGTGACTTGTCATAAAAACAGCTGCCTCTGTCTCCCCAACCAGCCAGGAATAAGCTGAAGAGAACAAAACCTTGAATGAAATCACCTCGACTTTTCATGCAAGGACAAAAGGTGGTCATTATGCATACCAGGAAGGTTCTTTTATAGCTGGTAATTACACATAAATTGGAGAGTTATAATAAAAAAAATCATTTCTCTCTTCATTTATTTAAAATGTGATTTCTACAGCCATTATATAATTACTGGTATTTTTCAGTAATGTTATTAAGAACAAATGAGCTAGTGTTTCGGAAAGAATCACAAAGATGCAAATCCTGAAAGTTCCTTATTAGAACTGGTAGTCCAGCATGAAGCAAGTGGCAAGAAAAAGATCTCTTATTGAAAACTGCAAACTGAACTTTTTCAGTGTTGAGAAATGATTAATTTCTATCTTTCTACTATGAAGAAATAAATTATGCCTATCATCTCTGACGCATTATTTCAAGCTCCCAACTTTTCACAGTTTCTCATTTGTTCAGAAAATGTCTGTGAACCACTGACCTCCAGCAACAATCCTAAAATAAGACACAGAAAGATCACCAAAATTCTGAAAAGAACAAGAACAGCTCCCTGCTGTCACTACTCATGAAATAAGTGCTATTTGTGACACTTAGTCAAGCACTCATTCCCGTGTACAATCTCAAATGTTTGAGTATAAGCAACAGTAGGAACATAATAGTGAAAGAATATAAAAATAAAGAATAAACATCTCTTAGAAGATGCACAAATCTCTATGAACTACAGCCTAGACAGATTTTAGAGAGCTAATTTAGGTTATATACTTCACCACAGTGCACAATTCTTGATATCTTGGAGGCTGAAAATCAGTACTAAATATTACTAATGTAGAGGAGTGATGCAGGAGTGATACAGAGAACAAAGAAGAGAGAAAGGCTTGTATTTCAAGGGAGAGGAATTGGAATCAGGTGCATAAATATCATCATGTCATCACTAAGACCACCAGAAACTGTATTTATTTTAAGGCAAATTATTTTCTATTACTGGTAGCACTTCCATAAATTGATAAAAACAGCCAGAAAGCACAAGAAATACAGAAGTAAATATCCAGTCCCCCAAGATGTTTTGTGATGGCAGAATGTAAAACAACACACATCTCCTCAAGAGCCCTGAGGCTCTGATGTCCAGGGGATTCCTGCTGTCCTGAGCTACCCTGGGCCACAATGGCAGCAGAAGGTTCTAAACAAAAAAAGTAACATAACTCAAAATGTGGAAGAGCAGACAGAGACCCTTTCCAGTTCCAATGGCAGTCCATCAAACTTGTGTCTCCTTTCTCTGGTCCATGCTGTCACACCAGATGCTTCTCTCCCAAGGGCAGAAGCTCTTTCTCTCCCAGCAGGAATCTACAGGTTAGATCTGAGCTAATGATGAGAAACAAAGGCATCAGTACTGGGATTAGGGGGTGGGAAAGATAACTACTTTTTAAGGAAAGGTCATTTTGCTTTTTTAAAAAGAATGCAGGTGATGGGGAGGTTTTTGTTATTATAGCAAATAAACTTTTTTTTACATATTCACTCCACTTCTTGAAAATCTGCCTCTTACTCCACTGATGATGGGAAGAGTCTCTATCCTTAGCTGACTCAGATTATTAAAGTGGCTTCTTTCTGGCTAAACATTCTGGTTTAGCATAATTTTGTTGCCTTGCTTTTTCTCTTGTGATTACACATGCTGTTAAAAACTTTCTGTGTAACTGTGACTTATTTGTAATGGTATCAAAAAGCTTAGAGTAAAACTGTGTACATATTAGTGATTTATCAGAATAGTTTTTATCTTGTATTTTAAAACTCAAAGTAGCAGTTTAAATTTGTCTGTGACTATTTCCCCAGTATTTGCTGTAGGGCACAGAAGTTTGACTTACAGATTTACATGTGTTAATCAGAAAAAAATCACAACTTATAGATCAAGTTCTGTGATATACATGCTAGATACTACAAGTATGTGAGTACTTGAAAAAGTATTCACAGACCTCTCAGATTCTTCAATGAGACCTTTTCACTGGGTTCACACCAAACACAACACTAATTTACAAATAAATGTCTTTTTCTTTCTTTGGTCACAAAATGCACCTTATTTACATGTCTGGCTTTGTACTGAAATATCCACCAGCCTTCTTTAGCTGGAATAAGCAATACCTGGTATTTACAGTTTGACAAAAGACATTTACCTGTGAGTAGAGCTGAGAGAGAGGCAGAGACTGAAGTTTTATGAAAGTGAAGCCTGTATATAATAGCCAAGTCATAATAAAAAAAAAACATGAAAGGTGGCAAATCAAACAAAATAATGTGTATCTGAATATGAAGAATGGGGTTAAGATAGGCCATTAAAAATTGCTAATTCTTGCTTTTGAGCCCAACTGATAGGCTGCAGTTTCAAGATGAGTGTTCAGAGGGAATCTTTGCATGACCACTCCATTTCCCATTTCAGTTTGTGCCTATTGCCTCTTGTCCTACACCTGGCTTTTCCTTCTTTAGCTGCTCCTCTTAGGCATATGGATGCATTGATCAGATCCTCCTGAGCCTTTATTTCTTCAGGCTGAACAACCACAACTCTTTTAGCCTTTACTATGCAAGATGTTCCTCTTTCTTAACCATCTTCATAATCTTTCACTTGCTGCTTTCACTTGCAGCAAGCCCCTGTCTCTCTTGCACTGGGCCTTCACCAAGGCAGATTAAAGATGAAGGATCACCTCCATGCTGCTAACGCTGTGCCTGATGGAGGCCAGAAGGCTCTTGGCCATTTCACTGTGAGGGCACACTGCTGGATCATGTTCCTTGTCCACCAGGAGCCCCAGGTTATTTCCTGTTAAACTGGTTTCCAGGCAGTTTGTCCCCAGCACGTAGTGATACATGAAGTTGTTCTTTCACAGTGGCAGAACATGGCATTTCATTTTTTTTTAACTTAATGGGACTCCTTTGAGACTGTTTCTTGAGCCTGCCAAGGTCCTTTTGAACTGCATCACAACCATCTGGGGTCACTTAGTCCATTCAGCCTGAAGCCTGAGGGGAGACCTCATTGCAGTCCACAAATTCCTTGTGAGAGGAAGAGGAGGGGCAGACACTGATCACTTCTCTGTGGTGACCAGTGACAGGACCCCAGGGAATGGCCTGAAGCTGTGTCAGGGGAGGTTTAGGCTGGACATCAGGAAAGGATTCTTTCTCCAGAGGGTGGTTGGGCACTGGAACAGGCTCCCCAGGAAAGAGTCACAGCACCAGCCTGACAGAGTTCAAGAAGTGTTTGGACAACACTCTCAGACACATGGTGTGACTTTTGGGGATGGTGCTGTGCAGGGCTGTGTTGGACTCAGTGATCCTTGAGAGTCCCTTCCAACTCAGGTTATTCTGTGATTCTGTGGTTCAGGTGATTAATTAAAATGTTATTGATTAACATTATTGGCCTCCTCAGGCACATCTCTAGTAACTGGCCTCCAGCTGGACTTTAAGTTGCTGATCATAACCTTTCAAGACCAGCAGTTTAAATGGTTTTCCATTTATCTAGTTCATTCTTCATCAGTTCATCAAGACGCCTTGCTGATCTCAAGATAAACAAGAAATGCTATTTCTATGCAAGAAATTCTGTTCTCATTCTTCTGTGATCAGACATAGCTCCACTGCATGCACCAGGTCTCCAAAGTCTTGAGCAACCTGGCCTGAATGACCCTGCAGCGATGCTGTTGTGTGCAGGATGCTGGACTGGATGGCCTCCTGAATGATGACATGTTTTGTTACAGCAGAAACAGCTGAATTGCTCCCCACCAAGAAGAGAACCCAGGGCTAGGCTCTTCCTGCTGCAGAAAGGAGCTGGGATGGGATACACAGGGAACCACCATGAAGGGACAAGCTTGCTTCTCCTATTGGACAAAAGGAGGACGGGAGAGAGGAGAGCAGTGAATGCTGCTGCTGGGAGGGTCATCTCCCCATTCAGCACTGAGATACTGCACCAGCCCAGTTTTCCCCAGCTCAGCAGCCTCTACACCAAGGGTGGAAGGCCCTCACAACAGCCTCACCAGCCAGATGCTCTGGGTGAGCCCCTGATAACCGTGAGTTGACCAATAGCACTCCTTCCCAACTGCTAAAGAACAGTTCCTGGTGGCCAGAATGAAAGGAAAGCCAGAGAGTAAATCTAGAAGGGAAAAGGCAAAAAGAGGCAAATAGGAAAAGAACTGCTAATGGTGCAGACTTAGCAGTTTGCAAGAGTTGGAGTTTTTATACTTGTCAATTATTTGCTCAAAGCCACTAGGCTTTCAATAACCTACAGTAGCCTGGGGAGGGAATGCAATCATTAGATGGTGCGAAAGAAACCCAAAGAACAAACATGAGAACCTAAAAATTTTTTCAAAAAAGACTAGATTTTTTTTCTTCCTAAAAAGTCTCAGGCTGGTGGTTTCTTGTTATCATTTAACAAAGCTGAGATTGTTGAGTCAGACATGCAGTATTGTAGTGCCTATGGCAACATTAACTCAAAATCCACTTATGATAAGAAACACAAAATTGAAAAAGTAGCTCTTAGAGGACCCTCATCTAGATTTCTAAAGGTTGCAGAACCAGAGCAGAAGTTTTAAAGGGATTACAAATAATGGCACAGGGAATTGAAAAGCAAAAGCAGAAAATGTTACCCTGATAAGTCCATAAATTGCAAAAGCAGGTAGCTGGTGAACAAATTAAGGCAGTATCTGATATAAAGATGAATGTCTGTGCAAATATGACTAAGTCAAGTTGAACACAAACAGATAAAAATGAGAATTTAATAAATGAAGAAGTCAAGAAATCCCTTCTTACTGTGGTAAAGTAAGATAAAATCTCAAAAGATAACATTTTTGAGAGTTTTGGGAAATGGGGCACTTAGTCACTTGGTTGCAGACTGAAAATATAACAGATATTAAGTTCTGTTGGTCACTGCAGTGCTTTAACACCAACCAGAAATTAAAATTAAACTCCAAGTAAGCCACTCCCTTCCCTCGCCCCTTCTGGTAAGAGAGGTACAAAAGCAGAGACTATGGGTTGAGATAACAATTTACTGAAAGCAAAAAGCAATTAAATAAGAAACACACAGTAACAGGAGCAATATTAATAATAAAAGCATATAAAAGAGGTGCTATACCCATAGAAAGGTGTTCACCATTTCAACTTAGCTCCACATGGACGATGCTTTCCTTTCAGCACCACATCTGTAGCTGTGTCTCAGAAAAATGGGAGAGGATGGATGGAGGCAGAAAAGGATGGAGCTGATGCTGACAGCTTTCCCACTGGAGAGAGCAAGGCAAAAAATGACACACCTCCAGAACTGTTCTTAGCTCTTCTTCCCAAAACCATGCCCCCCAGATGATGTGCATGGTACAGGGTAACAACTTAGCCACACCTATATGGCACTAAGCTCTGCCTCCTCTCTGCAACCAGAAGAATCACTTTAGTATTGCTGGGAAGTTGTTCATTTGAGTTGTCCCTGGAAATGCCTCCATGACTACACCATCCCCCTCTACCCACACTGCATGGCACTTTTGGAGGCTCTCAGTCACGTACGTACTGTCTCAAACACATCTCACCTGTCCTGTGAGGTCTTACTGCACACTGGGCAAGTGTCCCTCTCCTGGGGGCTCAGTAGCCATTGCCACACCATGTGCATCTTCACAGCCTCTGTAACAAGCTTTATTACAGATAACTTTTTGTTATAAACCAGGGGCTAGGAAACAGGACCACTGGAAACAGAACAGATCAGCAGATCAGCAGCCTTTTCAGTGCTCTCCCCACATGTTGAATTATTGATAAGATCTACAAAGCAGCTAAGATTGCTCTACAGGACCGGCTCACCCCAAGAGAGGAGGCTCCTGCAGGGATGAGGCACACTGTCACATCTCATGGTGTTCATTTGTCATCTCTCCAGCATGTGTCCCCAAGCCTGAGCTCCCTCTCCTCAGAGGAAGCCCATGAGCCTGGCTCCACATCAGGAGTGCTCGCTGTTACCCAGGGACATGGCCAAGGCTGGTGGGGAATCAGGGGCCTTCTATGATTAGTGTATGTTTGGTTGAATCCTGAAGCTAAGGTCCTTCCCCAGGGCACTGATTCAAGGGACAAGACACATGTCAACACATACGACATATTTTATTTTTGCCAGAAACCTCTACTGCAGTCTGAGAGCATAATTCTTACTCAAAGAGATCATGGGCAGAGAGCAGGCCCTCTTAATACCTCTTTAATACCCCATGATTATCTAATTCATTTCATGGAGAGTGATCTGCCTCTCGGTGTCAAACACCCTGAAGTCGGTCACTTACAGAGATGGGCTTAGTCCACTGAGCTGAGGACAGGAGATGCAGGGAAACACAGCAATAGCTGGAGATTTATCTCAAAGGAAACAAATCCCACAAAAGCAAGATCTCTTCTTCTCAGCTGTTAAAACCTGAGGACTAATTGGCTAGGCAGACAGGGAAAAAAGCTGCTAGAGCGATCTCAGTCAAGCTACCACATTACACAAAATGAAAACAAAAAATAATTTTCCTCCAACTTTTCCCAGGAACTTTGCAATGTTTTTTCTACAAGATTCCACAAAGGAGAATGAGCACCTCTTATGGGGACAAGCAGGAATGGGCACAAAGCAAAGCTTGGAGCTACAGAAGGGCAGAACTGGAAATTAATCATTCAAGCATATTGTGCTCCATTATTGTGCACACTTAAGACATCTTCCTGAATGGGCTAATTTTGAAGACAACTGAAAAAAACCAGAATTATAGCAAAAAAAAGTTATGGCAAGTTATTTCATGTTTGCAATGAAATTCTTCTGGGTATATAACAATTTTGTAGAAACAAAGTTAAGATTGCTTAAACAGTGTTTAGAAACCTGAAGAGCCTACCCTAGAACAGAGCAAAACACTTGACACTGATGCCATTGGACATTCTGAAGTGTTTCACAATAAAAAATGTAGAATGAGATCACCAGGCATGAAAAAAAATGGCTTTAAAAATTATTTGGGAATAGATGGAAGGGGGAAAGTGCAAGCTGACTTTAAGTAAGTCTGTCTATGTGTTAGCAAAGCAAAGGACCCAAATTAATAAATCCTGCCTGTCAGGACTTAAAACTCAACCCAGTAACTCAAATGAGAACTACAAAGCAGTTTGACTTCTTCAAAAGAGAAGTCAAACTACTTCTTCTCCACTGAATAGCTAACTCAACCTAAACTTTTACTAAAGAGCTTAAAACTTGAGTTAAATTCTACTAACTCAAGAGTGCAGAAGAACTAATTCTGCTAAAAGGGGCCTGAAGTAAGCTGTCAGTGATTTCTATTTAAGATTTCAGAAATTTTTTCATGTATGACATCCAAGATGCAATCATATTGTGCTGTAACTCCTCAACAACATCTGCACCAACCAGCTTTAGTTCTACATCATTACTGGTTGTTTTTCTCCTAAGTTTGTTTTCTTCTGCTTTAGTCAGGTTCTATGATGCCTTCCCTGTTCTCAAAGGCCAACCAATCCCCTGACAAGAACTTGGCATAAGATGATTTCCATTATTAACAATATAATATGGTCCAGCATGAGTATGCTGCACAGTTAAGCACTTTTTATGTTACCAAGTAGAGTTGTTACTTACATATAGTCCATTCTCAATATTCAGGCACGTTTCATACAGAACATACGCATTATTCTTTTATTATTTTTTTGTTTTTACACTTTAATCTTCTTCAATAGAAAGAAGAAAACAAGATGGGAAATGTTAGGGAAAACAAGATGCTTGTGGTCCCATAAAGCAATTTGCAAAATTTAAAAAATATATATATTTTTTTATTACCAGGAAAGAAATCAGAGGTGGGAAGTAGGAAAAGGGCTAGGTTTGAGCCAGACAAGGCAGGCAAGAAATGGGCTAGAAGATAGGGGGAAAGGACAGATGGGAAGTAATTTGTGCAAGACCTTGAAGCAAGGAGTCTGAACTGTATGTGGGAAGCTATAAGACAAGAGACTTTTTCCATAAACATTCAAACTGAGGCAATGATATTTAAAAGCCTTAATAAGATATGAATTTGAATAATACTTTAATTGTCTTTCTGAGAAAATTACTCAGGCAATCTGGACTATTTTCCATATTGTTTTCCCCATCTGTGGAGTCACTAAATAATGATGCCATTATTGTGTTGAAGCCTCGCTTATTAGGAATTACAGCAACATCTGGTTATACTGACACTAGCTCTGGTTTAGTGATGAAACATCCTGCAGTTGCTTTAGTAACCACTTCTAGTGAAAGATAGATAGGATTAAACATTCTCTCACTCTTTTGGAAACTCATAAGTCTCTACATTACTAATGCATTAATTTAGTTATAATAATTCTTCATACTTACCAATGTACTGACCTCAGGACCTGACTTCTGGGGTGGCATTTGAGAATGTCTCAGTGAATATGTACTAGATTTTTTCTGTGTTTGAGCAGGCTTTTATTCTCTGTTGAATTTCTAATCAGCACCTGAAGGATGCCAAAAGGGTATTTCTCCAGTCCAGAAAAGGCCTCTGGAAAGGCTTCAATGACATTGTCTCTTTCATCCTCAAGGTCTTGGATGAGGCAAATAAGTTCCAACTTTCCATATTTCTTGATCTATCACTTCCTAAAAGAGAAGTCAGGATCTAAGCTAACAGACTCTAACAAAGGTTCCCACTGTCAAGGGACAAAACCACCTATTTTGCATACTGTTGCATCTGGAATTTTCCAAAGAGCCCTGAAAACTCAGACACCAAATGTCCATTGTAATCCCTCAAGAGTGAGACACCAAGCTCCTTGAGTAATGCTTCAGCCAACAAATCCAATTATGCTGAGGTACAGGTGATGTGACTGGAGCTGACTGTGCTCTGACAATGGCTCACGCTGGATGGGGGCAGGAGAGCACAAGGGCAGAATAATATTAGAAGCCATGTGGCATTCTGTGCTTTGATAGTTGTGCACTGACACTCCTGCAGCTCTCTCACCTCTGGCAGCTCTAGATGCCAGGCTGCAGACAGGCACTCTAGGTGAGCCCAAAGCCCTGTTGGGGGGTAGCCTAAGTGCAGGTCTAAACATGCACTCTTCTGTAGATGTTTGTCCTTTTAGCAGCATAGCTGTACCTGGTACGATTGAGGCCAGGAGTGCTAACACACCGACCTGGATTGGGAACATTGCCAGGCTTTTGGGATGCTGCTGACAGTACAAGCTCCTGTACAAGAGATAAATGAAGTTTGCCTAAACTACTATTACCTCTACTCTACCTATTCTTTAGCTAAAAGGTACCTTTTAGTTCTGTCACTCAGTTGCTTTTTAGGTTTGAATTCTTTCACAAGCACGATAGCAATTCTGAAAGTCTTGGAAGGGTGCAGAGGAGACATCAGGAAAAGCATGCACACCACAGAAGACTGTGCCAAAACAAATGAGTTTATAAGGATCAGTTTGCTATGTAGTCTATCTGAACATTGTACATGCCATGTCTTTCACCATAGATTCTTCAGACTATAAATAAATCAAATTGACATATATTCACAATCTAGCACCATCTGCTGCGTAAAGGAAGAAGGCATTTTAAAAGCAAAGGATCTGTTTGTTTTCTTACATGATACATCTCAATCAGTGAAATGTATTCCTTGTTTTATAAAAGTGCAACTTGACTTTAAATATGACAAGCATTTTACAAGAATAATTTGAGGAAATCCTTCTAACTATGGATTCTCATTTGCTATTAGTTTCTGCACCACATTAAAATTCCTTTATTTCTGAAGCATTAAGCTGAAAGCAAGGAGCAGGAAGGTCTCATCTGAAGTGTGGTAAATCAGACCTTTATGGAAGAGATATAATCAGATATAATCAGAGATAAGGGTTATGGTTTTAATATAAATTCTTCTCATTTAAGATAAATATTGAATGTAATATTTGAAACAAATAATTGTCTGCATCATTGTGAAGGATTTTATTTTGCTAATTATATTTTTCAACTGTTTTATATATCCCCTTAAAACAGGTTTGGGGTTTTTTCATTAGCTATAACAAAAGCATGAGATATTACTCCCAGGAACAAAAGTTATGCATTCATATAACTCTTTCCTATTTATTCCTTTATTTTAAAAAAATGTATCCTTCTGAAATTCTAAGGTTTTCTATCTATTTTTAAACGTTTTGGAAGATCATGTCAAAGCATAGAGACCTATAAAGGCTACCTCAAGAAATTAAGCTTAAGCAACTTTGTTGCCCCACATGAAACTAAAATTAACTCATTCAGGAACATAACTCTCATTCATTACTTCAATAATTAAGTTGCCTTTTTTGATATTAGCATACAATGTTACTGAACCAGTGAAGTAATTTAATATTACAAACTTGTTTACAATTTAGATCTTCTAGACTAAAGCAGTGAAAAAATGGTTTACTTCCTCCCTTTGCTTTGTCCAAAAGGCGTTATTCTTAGCTAGCTGCCTGTCAGCAACACAAAACAAAGTGATGTTAATTTAAGTTTCTGCTTTATAAACAGAAAGGGGAAAAAAATAGACCACAAAATTTCAGTGTGTTGTTGCAGTGAATTCTGGCCTGTGCAAAGCTGAAGCAGCTTTCCTTATGGACACTGACAAAGACAACCTTCACTGTGAGCCACAGGGCACTGTGAGCTGCAACCAGAATCCTGCCTGAACTCACACCAGAGGCTGAAGGCTCCCATAGTCCTTTGTTTCCATCAAAAAATGTCAGTTTTGCTTGTTTCTACAAGGAGGGAGGGGCTCTCTGGAGAAATAACAAGCACAAACTGGAGGCCAACCATCAGCCATGCTCCAACACAATTCTGAGTTGTTGCTTCACTGCAAATGTGCATTCCCAACATGACAGCAGGATCCTTGGTGGAGTACCTCTGAAAACCCCAGAGTGTTCAGCCTCTTTGATTTTTCAAGAAGTATACTAAAAAAGTACACTGTCTGCTTTTTTGGTTATTTGTTTTGGTGAGCTACTGCATAGCTTAGACTACTGAAAAATAGGTAAGTGCAAGAAAAAACAGTGCACAGAAAAACAGGACTCAGAGCTGAAACATATTTTTATGGGGTTTTTTATTCCAATTTTCTGAATAGAGTAAATAAAAATTGATCATGCTGTAAGAACCAGTTATATGCTCCAAAGCTAAAATACAAGCCTCTGCTGCTCAGACTCACCTGCAGGTTTTAAAAACTACAAAGGAGTATAAAGACTTCACCTCTTCCCATTCTTCCTAAAGTTTTCTCATTGCAGCTGCTTAGCCATCAGCAATGTAACTGACCTGATGCAAACAGCAGAACAGTGATGAATGTTTCCTTAGCACTCTGAACCTCACCTTACTGATGTTGTCTTTTTAAATCACACTTACTCCATTTCAGATCAGGACTTCAAATTACCTGCTACTAAATCACTCTCATTGGAAGCAAGCAGTCTACAATTTCTAAAAAAGAATATAAATACAAGACCTTTAATTACCCTTGAAACAGGATAATGCATTCCAAACAGAACAGATTAAAAAATCAAAACTTAAACATCAAAAAGCCACACTCATATGCAAATCTACATTAAAAGTTTATGAATTTTGTTCATAGCTTTCCATAACATTTCAGAATATCAGCTCTAAACAGAGATAAATATACACCTCAGATCTAGTGATCTGTTCTTTCAGCTACTGATTTTTTCAGTTGTTAAGAAACTTTCTCCTGTTTCTTGTAAAATACAAGTTTATAGCATTACATATGCTGTAGGGAATCTTTCCTCATTGGATTGACTTTGAATATACCTGAAAGCGTTTTTGTTGCTTGTAGATTTTATCTGTTATGGTCCAATGAACTCCAGTGAGCTTGAACATGACCTTGACATGCTGAACTTTACCTTCAGGTGAAAATTCAGAAACTAACTGCTCACAGTCAAGTGCAGAATTGCTCTTTTCAGACAGAATTCTTGATCTTCACCATTCTCTGACCTGAAGCCAAGTGCAGTTAGCTTTTCTCCCATCCTCATGTCTCCCTGGCACATAGGAAGTATGAATCCAAGCCTTGCTGCTCACTTCCTCAGATGCAGGTGTGGGGATCCTTTTTTTATATTGAAATTACAGCTTAAAAACACAGTGACTATTTCAAAATGTACTTCCAAGCACATAACTTCTAGTGAAAAAAAAAAATATTCCCTAGAAATATCTTCAGCATGAATGTACCCAAACAAACCCATAGGTTTTTCTGAATCAATAAATCCTTTATTTGCAAGACCAGAGTTGCAGCCATAGAAAGGGACCCTTAAGAACACACATGTTTTCATACCTACAGCTGAGCTTTCTGATCAAATCACGTGTGCATGTCTGTGATTTAAAATATGAGTTCAAAACAAAAATCTTTGAAACTATATTCCTCTAAGTGTATAGAGCCATTTCCTTGTTTAAAGTGATCAAGTACTCCCTGAGTTTTGTACTATCAATCAGTTCAAAATCTAAACTCACTTGCATTACAGCAGACTACATCTATCTCACCTACATGTCAAAGACCCTAGCAGATTTTAAATCAGTCCCACTAACTTCAGTGGGAAGAGAAGTGTTCAACACCTTTGCAAAATCAGGTAATTTTAGGAGTTGTTTAAAGCTATAAACTCAAGGCTATGTTCAAACCCATTTAGCAAGTTTAGAGGAGTAAGACTTAGATCCCTGGTCCATGAGACCCTGCCCTACAGCTTGGTCATTCAGGGCACCATTCATCTCCCATGTGCATCCTCAGGCAATGGATACAACAGTAATTACAGCCTTAACTAGTAAGATACATGACAGAGCTTTGTGCCAAAACCAAGTTTGGTTGAAAACCAAAATTACCTTCGAGATCCTTACAATCTACTTCTTGGCAATTCTTTGCATCCCCTGCCAGATGCATCCAGATTTCTTGATGCTGATTCTAAGAAGAAGCTAATGCAGGGCAAGACAATAATCATCAAAACTGCTTCCCAAATTTTAAAAATGGGATGTTACTGAAATCAATTGCTTTTGCTATAATAGCTGAGGTTGAGTGTGGATCTTTGGAAACTGAAAGACCAGTTTGCAAAATGCCTAGACTAGTTTCTAATAATGTCCAAAAGCCATCTCAATTTATTTATTCTTCTTGTCTCTTGACTTCCAACCAGCAAATAATGTTCTATTCTTCACTCACAAAATGCACCCTTCATTATTCCCTGTTCAACTTGATTCAAAAAACCTGAGTCCTTCCATAGAAAATAAAATAGAGAAATCTTGTCATTTAATGTCTATGGCCCTTGAAAAGGATCTCAATGAGTAATATTTTAAAGGAGTCAATCTTTCTTCAGTCTTAGCACCATTCTTTCTGCCTACACTTCCCACATTTTTTCCTGCAAATGTGGTTAATTATTTTCTCCTTTATTATAAAATTGCAGAGACGTACCTGCTTTACTGCAGCTATCAATAATTACAAATTCGGAAGGTAAAACCTGTGGGGTTTTGGTTTTTTTCCCGAGCTTCAAATGGTAGCCAGCCAGAAGCAATGGTAGACCTAGAGGCGCTAAGAACACAAAATCCAGCGGGTACCGTGCCCAGGCTGGCTGGCACCAGCTCCGCACCGACCCTGCGACTTGAACTTTGCTCGCCTCCCTCCTGACCCAAATTTGCCCGGGAAACCGAAGGACGCAGAACCGCCATGACCGGCAACATGACTCAATGAGCCCAGGAGCTGCAACCGGCCCGGCCGCAGCCCACGAGCCCACGGGGGTCGCTTCACTTCCCGCAGCCACCGGGCGATCCCGACCCTTCCCGCAGCCGCTCCCGACGCCGCGCCCGCACCGCCCTCAGCACCGCCGCCGCGGGGCGGGGCCGCGCCGCCCGGACCGCCCAATAGGAGCGCGGGCCGCCGCGGGGCTCAGCCAATCAGCACCCGCCTTGGCAGCGCGGGCCGGGACTGCGGGAGGGAGAGGCGACGGTGGCGGCCGGGACCCTCAGCGCGCCCCGCGGGAGGGAGAGCAGCGGGAGCCGGAGATCTGGCCCCGCTGATCCGTGAGCTCCATCCCGAGGAGCGAGGGGCCCGCCGGAGCCCCGGGACTGCGGCTGCTGACCCGCCTGAAACGCTGCTTTCCCTTGCACCCCGGGCTTCCGACACCGCCTTGGTCACTGAGGTTTCGGGAGAACGTTGCCGCCTCATCCCTGGCCTGACAGGGACAATGAAACAAAATAAATCACAATTGAATAAAACAACCCAAAATGTGGTAAAATTTAATAAAATAGAGTTTAACGCGGATGGTAATTAACAATAACGCCGAGCAGGCAGCGCTTCTCACGAGGGGCAGTCGTGCCGGGTCGGAGGCCGCTCGGGGCGGCGAAAGCTCCCGGCGGGCCCTGCACCCCGGGCCGCTGCACCCCGAGCCGCTGCACCCCGGGCCGCTGCACCCCGGGCCGCTGCACCCCGGGCTCCTGCACCCCGGGCCGCTGCACCCCGGGCCGCTGCACCCCGGGCTCCTGCACCCCGGGCCGCTGCACCCCGGGCCGCTGCACCCCGGGCTCCTGCACCCCGGGCTCCTGCACCCCGGGCCGCTGCACCCCGGGCTCCTGCACCCCGGGCTCCTGCACCCCGGGCCCCTGCACCCCGAGCCGCTGCACCCCGAGCCGCTGCACCCCGGGCCGCTGCACCCCGGGCCCTGCACCCCGAGCCGCTGCACCCCGGGCCGCTGCACCCCGGGCCGGGCACCGGGGCTCGCCAGCAGACCCGTGCCGGAGGGTGAGGCTTCGCTAGGAACTTCGCAGGAATGGGGCCCTAAAAGTGAATGGGGCAGAATTTCTCCATGTGTCTCCGCCTGTACTTTGTATCTCGATTTAACAGCTGCATAGCAATTAAAAAAAAATTAAAAAACAAAAACAGATAAACCATATACTCTTTCTTCTTTTTTTTCCTCGGCTTTGGTTATTTGAGGTTGGTTACATTTGGTTCAGTTTTGGGGTTTTTTCTTAACTCTAAGACTGATTATTATATATACAGACCATTAATTCCTACAAATTGACTCTCTGGAGTACTTTTTTTTTTTTGTGAGGGTGGCCCAAGTATTACGATTTGATGGAACACTTCTACAGACATTAAAAATGTCTGTAAAAAACTCTACAGACATTAAAATATTTCCCGTATCACAGTTGAATTATTATACCCTTTCCACGACCTGACAGCACACATGGTGCATCCCTCCCCGACAGCAGCTCCACGGTGGGTGCCTTCCTTTGGGAAAGCGGCAGACAAATACATTGAAATAAAGAACAGGCAGGAGATATTCCAGGTCCTGCTGACGGTGCTATGAATGACAACAGGATTTTCAACTCCGCCAAGAGATGAAAAAAATCCCCCTCTTTGCAGGAAAGGGGGTTTCCATTTATTTTCATGTCAGAAGGACAACTTGCATCTTGGGATAAAATGAATCAAGTGGGTGCACAAGCCCAAATAAGGGGGGCGGGGAGGGGACAAAAAGAAAAAAAAAGGAATAAAAAAAGCCGACAAACAACGCTACAGCCTCAAACCTTTAAAGGAATATTGAAGATTGGCATTTGAACTCCCGCTTCCTATTGCTGTCAAGCACGGGATAGCCTTAAGTGAGCAAACGAAGGATTAGTTTTGTGTCTGAAATTCTCGCAGATACTGAAAGTAATTTGTTTGTATTTTATATTGCAGCGCCTACACCCCGGACTGAAATAGGGCTCGATCCTCACAGTCTTCTAAGTGTATCGAGCAGTCAAAGAGATTTACCCTCTGCTTCAGAGTTGTGAGCTACGTCAAACCAAAAAGCGGGGCTCCCTCCTGACTCCGCCTGCCCGAGGGCACACGGAGGAAAGCCCCAGCTCGGACCTGAGCGGGCAGACCCGCACAGCTGGCGGGTCACAGCTGGCGGGTCACTGTCGGCAGTGTTGCATCCTTTTGCCTGGTGAGTTGGAGGAGCTGCCAGGAGAAACAGAATTTTCTGACAGTCTTTTATTTTTTTAAGTTGAACTCGTTTCAGGTTTTTCATACCAAAGAATAAGTAGATTTTTTTTCCTCAAATAAAAGTAACAACGATTCTAAAGAAGAGTGTTTGCAAAAGTGGCACGTTTGACCGAGTGCAAACCGATAAAAACAGACTAATAATGTCCAGCCTCTAACAGCTCTGCCTTCGCCCTGTGCAAAACGAAATAGCAAAAAAAAAAAAAAAAAAAAAAAATTCAAAAATCCTAGGCATAGAGAAGAACAGATTGGATATGGGATTTTTGCCCTTTGGTTTCGCTGAGAGACGGAAAATGCTCAGGCGACATATTATTCAGAGGCATATTGTTAAGAGCTTGACCCAAAGACACTGTATATAAATGGGTCTGTGCTTCCAGTCTTCAGAAGCATTGTGAAGAAACACGAGATCCTGCTGACAGCACCTCAACGAACAACTAGGCAAACAGTAGTTTGTCAGTAACTTTATTTCTTTTTTAAAAAAATCGCATGACAAACTGGAACCAAGACCAAAATACTGTATCCACTGTACATCATTCATTAGAAAACAAACATACACCACATTTGTATTCTACCAAACAGAGAGTGTATTTCCTTTAAAATTATATAGTGCGTGCTTTTAGTCATGCTTTTCAATATTTATTTTACATTTGTTACTCAAATATTATCTGCTATAAATAATTGCAACTTGATCAAATGGTGCACCTGTTATGCGAACCTCTTCCATGCTGCAAGAGTGGCATTTTGTTGCCTGTTTTTTTCTGTCATTCCAAAAAGCTGTTGGTATTGCTTTATTAGGACCCGAGCAAGCACAGGTGAGATGTCAAATAAAGTGTACAGGTGCCAGAGGCGCTTGTAGACCCGGGTCTGCTGCTGAGCCCCACGGCTCAGACCGCAGGAGCAAGTGATGGGAGAGCGCATAGAAAAAAAAATCATTTCCAAAAGGCACAATTTTCTCGACACAAAAATACAATAAAAATATATGGCCACTGAAATGCGGGCTCCTACCGGGATGCGGTGCCTGCCCAGCGGGATCCCGGGCCCGCCAGGGTTTCGCCCTCCCGCCCCTGTCCCGGCACCGCAGCTGCAGCGCCGGGGGCGATGCCGTGGAGGGAAGCCGGGGACGCCCGCGCACCCCTGCCCGCCCCGCCGGCGGCTCTGCCCGCCAGCCCGCGCTCCTCCGCGACACGGCCCTGCCTGGGACCGCCCCGGGAGCCCAGCGTAGTGGGAGGGGGCCTGCAGCGCTCCCCTCACCCCCGCCCCGCCACGGCCGCCTCCCGCATCACTGCTCGCGGTGCCGGCTGCCGCTCTCCGGGTCGCTCTGGTCGTCGGTGAAGCAGACATCCACATCGCTCTCGTTGTCAGTCTTTTGCTCCTGCTCGGGCTGCGCATAGCCAGAGTCACTCTTGTCCTCGGCCGCCTTGCCGAGGCTCTGCCCCGGGTGCCGGGATTTGACGTGCCGCTCCAGGTCGCGGCGTCGCACCAGCACCTTGCCGCAGTACTCGCAGCGGTAGGGCGTGTTGCCCTCGGCGTGCAGGCGGATGTGTTTGTTGAGGTTGCTGGGGTCCCCGAAGGGCCGCAGACAGACCTTGCACTTGAGCGGCTTGTAGCCGGTGTGAGTCCGCATGTGGATCTTCAGCCCGTACTTGCGGGAGTACAGCTTCCCGCAGTACAGGCACAGGTGCCCGGTCTTGGGCTTCCCTCCGGCCGGCCCGGCCGCCCCCGCCGGCAGCGCCTCCAGCCTCCCTCGGCCTTTCTCGGCCGCCAGCTCGGAGAGCTGCTGCGTGTGCATGGCGATCTCCCGGTCGATGCTGGCCAGCGAGCCCAGCTCTGCGGCATGCAGACCCGCCGCCGGCCCCGCGAAGTACGACACCGACTCGGGGTACTTCAGGAGGCCGCCGAGGTGCAGCTTCAGCGGGTAGTAGGGCGCGGCCCCGTAGAGCAGCTCCCCGTTGTAGACGGTGAGCGGCATCACCGGCAGCCCGCACTCCCCCGCGTACGCCTTCAGCCCCTCGAAGGGCGGCAGCGCGAAGCGCTCCAGGGCCCCGCCGGGCAGCGGTGGGTAGCGGGCGGGCGGCAGCGCGGCCGCGGGCAGCCCCCGCTCCACCTGCCGGAAGGCCGAGGCCTCCTCCAGCGGCGACAGCAGCGGGAAGGCGCGCAGCCCGCCGCCGCAAGCCAGCCCCGCCGCCGCCGCCTGCGGGGTGGCCTCACCCGGCAGCGCTCCGCACTTCGGCGGCGCCTCGGCGGCGGCGCGTCCCGCCTTCAATCCCCCCAGCAGTTTGGAGAAGCCGAGGGCGGCGGCGCCCCGCGCTTCTTCCCGCAGCGAGCCGGCGGGGCGGAAGGCCGAGCGCGCCCCGGGGCACAGCGCCAGCCCGTTGCCGCCCGCCGGCCCCAGCAGCGGCCCCGGCCCGCGGGCGGCCCCCACGCTCATGTCCAGGGCGCGCTCCTGCTCCTCCTTGCCCGCAGCCCGCTTGGGCAGCGCCGGCTTGGCGAGCGGCGGGGAGGGGACGACGGCCTCCCGCTTGACGGCCTCCCGAGGGCCGCAGCCGGGCGGCGGGTGGCCGCGCAGCGAGGCGGCCGGCAGCTCCTTGGGGGGCAGGCCGAAGGCGGTGGCAGCGGGCCGGCCGTGGTCGTGATGAAGGAAGGGCCGGCCGTGGCTCAGAGCGCAGTGGAAGTGGACGTGGGCCTTGAGGCTGTTGGGGTATTTGAAGGTCCTCCAGCAGTACCAGCAGATGTACCTCTCCTCCCCTGCGGAGGCAAGCGGAGGGACCCGTCAGCGGCGGCCGCGCATCCCCGCGCCTCCCCGCGCATCCCCGCGCTCCCTCTGCCTCGTCCCGCCCCCGCCATGCTGTGCCGCGGAGCGGAGCCGTGCGGGCGCTGCCCGGTCCGGGCTGAGCTCCCGCGAGCGGGGCGCCGTAGGGCCGGGGGTAGCAGCTGCTGCCGCGAGTCGTCTGTCGGAGGGCCCATCTGTTGGCGTTTGCAGAGGAGGTAGCGTATGTCAGGGAGTCGGCTGCACCGAACAAAGGCCAATCTAATGATCGTGAGCCCCTCATTACGCGGCGAGACAATATCCGATATGTATGGGCCATATGTAATCGTTCCCTTTCAGAGGACAATGCCCTTTGTACCCCGTCCCATTTCGACTTCTCTCAAGCGGAACAGACCTCGGTGGCCGCGGCTGTGGTGGCTGCCCGACACCGCAGAGGCTCAGACTCCGCTTTCCCCCTCCTGGCCTTGCTTGCCAGGAGGGAACTCCCAAGGAGGAACATCCCCAGCCCCGACGGTGAAACGCCGCCTCTGTGGCCACCTGTCTGTCTAGCAATCTTTTCCTTCCTTCCTTCCTTCCTTCCTTCCTTCCTTCCTTCCTTCCTTCCTTCCTTCCTTCCTTCCTTCCTTCCTTCCTTCCTTCCTTCCTTCCTTCCTTCCTTCCCCACTTTCCCCACTTTCCCCACTTTCCCCACTTTCCCCACTTTCCCCTTTCCTTTCTCCTTCCCCTCTTCATTCTTTCCCCTCTTTTCTTCTCGTTTTCTGTCCCATCTTTCTCTCTCTCGTTTCTCCCAGTCACCATACTATGCTGATAAGCCCTTGAATTTCCCTTTCGGCTCCTGCCCACCCTGACCGTCCCCAGCTCACCCTCGCCCCTCAGTTTCATGCGCCTAAGGTGAGCCCAAGCACCGCACGGAAATGAGAGCCCTCTCCAGGCCTGGGGGCAGCTCCTCACGTTTCAGGGAATCCCGTGGGGGAGGACAGGGGTGAGACCTTGCATCGTGCCCCTCGTCTGTCGGGGCACCCGGGGAGGGCGGGTCGCCGGGGTGGATGCGATGGCCGTGACCAGCCTCCCTGTCACCGGCTTTTGACAGGGATCAGTCGATATCCGCTGCGGATGGAAAACGGAATCTTCGCTCTCCGCGGGAAGCTCGTGTGCCAACTCGCGTGGAAGCATCGCACGCTGTTGCGTGTATCTCGCTGTGTGTGTGCTCGCCGCCGTGGGCAGCCTTTCCTCGCTAGCCGTGGAGAGCCAGCCCCGGGATCTGCAGCATTGTGAAGGCGTTGGGAGCTCCTTTTCGCCCCGTCGAGGAGGGGAAGAGACGGGACTGTGTCTGCCCGGGCCCCAGAGAGCCAGCGGCCATGGGAGGGGGAACCACGGTGGCAACCCACTGCCGTGCTCGGGAAAAGGGGTAAAAGAGCGGTACGGATGGAAAGGAATACGGCCACGGACCCCACGGACCCCCCTCCGCTATCTTCGTTTGCCTATGCAGGTCTCTTCAGTCTCTTCAGCGGAGCGGCGCGGGTCGGCCCTGGTTTCCTCGGCAAAAGATGGTCGGGACTGGCTCCCGACCGCCACGGAGCCGGCTCGGCTCTTCCCCGGCTCAGCTAGCGTTCAACAAGAACGGCTCCAGGGAAAAGATTAAAAAACAAACAAACAAAACACAAAAAAAAAAAAAAAAAAAAACAAAACAAAAAAAAACAAAACAAAAAAAAAAAACTACCCTCCCCACCAAAAACCACTTCTTTCTCACCACGGTAACCCAAATTAAAGGGGTCAAACACAGAAGAATTCCAAATTTTTGATTTGGTTAGGTTTTTTCGTTTTGTGCTTTTGAAAAAAAAAAAAAATTCTCCGAATTTCTTCCACTGTCATTTTTCGATTGGTGGGGGTTTGAGAGTTTAGTTTGATTTTTCGGCTTTTTTTTCAGCATATGATCATTAGAAGAAGAGCACTTCAGCATGCTTTGCTGAGTCTGTATTAATCAGTCTGGAAACTGTGGGACCGAAGACACAGCAGATCCGTAGGTTCACTTTGCAAATCAGCCTCGCTTCGACGGGGCGAGGAAGATGCCGCACTCTGGGAGCCTCTTGCAGACCTGAGCTCTCTTTCATTTTTCCCCCGAGTAGCACTGGTACCCATCCGCAGCAAGGGCTGCTGGAGAGGAGTGGGGCGCAACACAGCCGCGTGTCCTCCTTGCCACCGAAACTTTGCCAGGCTTTTCGAGGGAGCGACCCTTGGCAGATCCATGGCCTCACTGCCCTTCGACGTGGCGGGGACAGAAATGTGACCAAGAGTTTCTTTCCTGGGTGTAGTTTTCGTACAAGGAGGGATTTGGGCTCTTGCACGGTGTGATATAATAGCCAGAGCCTGGCCTTCCCGCAGCCATCCCTTCGGGCCGGACCCTGGTCACCTTGCGGAGCGGCCAGCCGCGACGGGCGAGGGGGCAGCTCCTGCCCGGATCGTGCACTCGCTCCCTTCCCGAGGACACTGAAGGATCTTCTGCGTCAAGCAGGAGCGCCTGGGGCTCCCTCATCTCCCGCGGAGCGGGCTCAGCCCGAGGGGAGTGCCCACAGGCAGCTGCCGCCACCGACGCCCCAGGGAGCGCCCGGACCCGGCACCAGCGAAGGGGGTGGCCGCCGACAGAGAAGCCCGACAAGTGAACGCTGAAGTGTTCCGTCCTTTTTCCCTGGTCTTTTTTTGAATGTGCTGCCACCTTATCATTTTGTTAACACCGGTGTAACTCCAGTAAGAATGGGTTTGCGGATTGAAACAAGCCGTCCCAGACGGGTGTCTTCCCCTTCCCAACATCTTTGCATATCCTGATCTCAGGGTGATTTGACACCGACTTAACCTTTTTCCTAATGTATTCTAATTTACAGGGACTGCCCAGTACTGCCCAGTTTTGGCTTTACTATGTGAATCTACCCGCAAGAGAACCTGAAAAGAGTCTCTGAAACTCTGAGAACGGAAGGTAAACCCGATGTTTTTAGAAACAGCATCGGGTAAGCTGAGCTGAGCCAATTTGCTGTCTCGCATACCAACTATAGCGATGTTTCACAGAAACCCCATTTGCCTATCAAAGAATCATTAAATCGGGCCGATGACGGAACAACTCGACGCACGGGGGCCTTTCCATACGCCACCGAGTTAATAGATCACCCTTTAAATGTAAGCAGATGGAGCCTTAGTTTAAAGGGTGGTGGGTTAAATTCACGGCAGCTGTACTGGCATTTATTTTTCTGAGGGCCCACGTTTGCCTACCGCAGTTTGAGATCCCGTCAAATGTGTCAGCTAAAGAGGGTTTGTTTTGTTTCATTTAATTTGGTTGCTCTGAAATGAGTGCCCGCATCTGTACCTTTCTCGTCGTGCGTTGGCGTGGCCGTGACGGGGATGTCAAACCACTGCGCCAGAGGGTTGGAGTACCAGACGGTAAGCTCCTCTCCCGGCTGGACATCTCGCAGCGCCCGGTAGAAAATCTGGAGAGGGAAGAAAGGAAACTTCTTCAGGAGGCTTGAGAGGCAGGCAGGTGGCGGAGAGAGGCGCCATGCCAGCCCGGAGCCGCAAGCGGGGTACCTGTCCTCCTGGCAGATCCGCAACAGCCTCCAGTGTCTGCTCTTGGGAGTTTCGGGCAGCTCGGATTAACCCTATCCATTCCAGGGCCGAGCTCCCGGCTTCATCCACTAATTCCCCTCTGACCATCCGCACCTGGAAAACAGGCGGCACTGCTGTCATTTTCACGTGAGACGAAACACAAAAAGAGCAAAAAGCTTACCCGTGCCCCGGCCTGCCTGCCCGCTCTGCCTGGCCCGTCGAGCTGCTTCCCCACACTAGGCAGGGGGCTGAGCATCGCAGCTGAAAGCAGCGGCGAGAGCATCTCCTTTTGCCGCCTGTTTAACGCTTCCATCCTCACCCACCTTTGGGTAGGACGGTCCCCAGCTCGCAGGTGCCCTGTCCTAGCGGGGGTTGCAGCTCTGCAGCGTAAGGATGGAAGAACCCGGGCCCGGAGAGGGAAAACGGGATCTTTCCCTTGGGTAGCATTGATCCAAACGCACCTTGTCCAGTTGCAGCTGTTACATTTCGCTTAAAGCTATATTAAATACCCAGGTACGATTTTAATTTTCTTTTTCTTTTTGTCTCTAAGTCCGTGCAAAACCATTGCGACATGCAGGACTTGTCGGGAGATAGGGAGGGGGAAAGGGGGGAAGATTCTGCTTAGCTACAAAGTCCCTGTAGCCCCATACTTCATAATCTGCTTGCCCATACAAAGAGAAAATGAAGTGCCCATTCCCTGAATGACCGTGCAATAAAAGTCATCGGAACAAAGCAGTCTAAAGCGAGAAACCAAGGGAGCCAGATGAGAAATAAATTTGAGTGGGCTGGCAGAGCGTTTAAAAACAATTAAAGTGCATTAAAAATCCGAGCGGAACGCGTGAGCCGCGGCTGCCCGGGGGGCGAAAGGAGGGGTCTCATCCGCAGCCCCCTGAAGAGCCTGATGGACGGGGCGAGAGCCCTTGGCCGCCTCCTCCTCGCTGCTTCGCTCGGACACGGACGGACCCCGGAGCCGGCAGCCGTGGGGCCGACATCGCTGCCGCTCCGGCTCTGCGGGTTGATTGCGGCTCCAGGGCAGGAGAGCCCCCGAGGCTCTGGGGGAAGGTCGAGCTGCCCTGGGCTGCCCCGACACCTGCGACCTGCACCCCGGCGCCGTCTCCGGGGTAGCCCCGGTCCGTCCTCTCGCCCCACACTCCCTTCAGGCCCGAGCCAAAGGACTCGCGGCCGGGAAGAGGGATTGGGGGGCACGAACCCGAGCCAAACACAGAAATAAATCGGTGCATTTGCCTCTGCCCTGCTCCTTCCCGGGCCAAACGCGGGGGCTGTGACAGCCTTGTGCCCTCGCCTCGCCGGGGCTCCAGGAGCGAGGAGCCGGCCGTGGCATGTCCCGGCTCCTCCAGGGAAAGGGGCAATGCCCCAGTGAGCGGAGCCCCGGGGGGCGGGGGCTGGGTGGCGGGACCAGGGCCCTCCGACATCGGGCACGGAGCTCAGGCGACGCTTCCAGCACGTCTCTGTCCAAGGCGGGGGAGCGCCCACTCCTCCGGGAGAGCCCCCGTGTCCTCTGGCCTCGCCCCGGAGGTCGGCAGGGCTGGGGGCCCCGGCGCTGGGGAGGAGGGGGAGAGGGCACGAGCGGGCAGGCTCTCCTGGCAAAACCACGGGGAGACATCTCAGGACGTTCTGGAAATGCTTCCCTTTGCTTTCCTGGCTCTCTCTAAGAAGGGAGGATCGAAGAGAGACGGGGGAAGAGCAGCCTCTTCTCCCAAAGCCGGCTTCCCCCGAGTCAACGAATAATCAAAGTCCAGCGGTGCAGGAGCGACCGTAGGAAAATACCTTTTTTTTGGGTCCTGGCTCCTTGCGGTCTGACAGGTACTTGCCCAGTTTGAAGGTGCCCGGCACGGGACCCAGGCGCAGCCCAGCCGGGATGCAGCTCTCCGCGCTGACGCTGATGGCCGGAGCCCTGCTGGTTTGCATCGCTGCCGCCGGGTGCGAGCGCTCGGGAACCCCAACTACTTAAGGGGGCCGGAGTGACAGCGGCAGGCGGCGGGAGGATGAGCACAGGCGTATCTCCGCCCGCAGAGTGACGCGGCGCTGTGAGGACGCCGGCTTTTCAACGGGAGCAGGAGGGGTACCCCTTGGCAGGGGGATGCTCTGGGGCGCAGAGTTTGGTGAGAGAGTTTGGCTCCTCGAGCAGCTGCGGAGTCCCATCCAAGAGGGTCACATGGAGCCTTTCCCTAACCCTCCTGCATAATCAGGCGGAGTGAATGGCTGGCAGACAATGGGCCAGGCGACCTTCCCATTCCTAAAAATCCAATTTGTCAAGGGCAAAGAAAAGGCGCTGGTGAATCAAAGGTCTGGAGGGACCATTAATCCTCAGCATGGGGTATTGTCCCCGAGACAGTTACGATATTTTAAGTGACAAATCCACTGTATAATTTCTCCATAAATTTTACTTCCTTTTATTGTTCCTCGACAAACCAGTTTTGGAAAATAAGTGACTATTTTAAGTCTACTTGGCTGAGCCTTTTGAGGTTTAATATACTTCAAAGATTTTTAATTCTCTTCCCTTGGCTTTATTGTAAAGGAGATTAAACAAAGAGATGGGGAATGTTTTGAGGACTTGTTAACTTCTATTGATTCCCGGCGTGTGCCATACAGAAATTGGGCAGGTACTTGATGGGAAAACACCAGAAAATACCTACACTTTTTTTTAAGAACGACCATATTACCATTTCAGTGGTTTGGTTTCAGGCCAGTAATCTGTTTCAGAAGAGCTTTGATCCTCAAGGAGGATGAATAGCACAAAATATGAGCCGCCGTAGCCCCTGTAAAACACAAACCGCTGCACCTGCGAGCGCTGGGAAAGATGTGTCTGTAGTTCGAGCGATTAAGAAATAGAGACAGGAAGAAATAGAGACATAAAGCCACCAGGAAACAGGCAGGCACGGCCAGAAGATAATACAGATATCTAGCAAACAATGTGCAGCTGGATTCCTCCTTTAATGCATCCACAAGTTCCTTGCCCACGAGCTAAATCTCTTGCACTGAAACCGCTTTAGGAGGTAGTACCTGCAAAAAGCAACTGTAAATAGAGTCAGAACGAAGATATTTGAATAGAGCGTGTGCCTATGTCCCTCCTCTTCGCATAAATATTTTAATTAAGATAAAATGAAGTGCTAAGATTAAGTCATCTTATGATTCAGGCTGGATAAATGTCCCAGGAATTTTCCGGGAGCTGACAAGGAAAAGTGTGCGACTTTTTTCCTTAAGTGCATACAACAGTTCAGATGTGCCTGTCAGACCAAGAGGGACACTAACAAATTCAATCTTCCACTTTCACTTTTATACTCCTATCTAATTCTTGCTGGTGGGTTTTCTCTGCTCCATGCCTCATAACACTCCAAAAAGATTTCTAAACCTTTCTCCTTTGGAGAAGCTGCAAAGTTGCACATGACATTTTATCCACTGCTTTCGGAAACAATGGCAGAGATGGAGCCCTTTTTTTTCTTCTTCTTCTTTTTTCTTTTATTTTTTCCTTTTTTTCCCCCCCGTGGCGTTTTTGTAATAGTCAGCCCTAATAAATTTCAAGGGGAAGCCAAAAAGCTACGCTTAGAGGTACATCTGCCAACAGATGCCAGGTAACTGAGCGGGCTCTTCTCAAGTAACCCGCTTTCTGCAAGATGAACCTTGGCACGTCGCTTTCGATGCGGTTGTGCGTGGGAGCTTTACTGTGGATTTGTTCGCCGCCGTCACGAGTGGCACCGTGAGAGCAAAGGCCACAGGGACGCGCACGGGGAGCGAGAGCGATTCCGAACCGGCACCTCTCACCAGCTGGCGGCCGCGGAATTCTTCTTTCCTCTCTCCCTGCCCTTCACCGCGCCGGAGAGCACTGAAAGCTCAGCCCGGCAGGTCACCGCGGCTGCTGCGATGATATTTGCCCCGGCTGGCCCCGCTCGCCGCGGCACAGCGCTGCCAGCCCGCCCGGGGCCGCCGCCGCCGCCTTCCCGGGGCACCGGGGCCGCTGCCACGGCCGGGGCGAGCCCCGAAGTGTCAACGCCGCTGCAGAGCGGCGGAGCTCTGGGCTCCCGAGGGCTGCTCGGGGCGGCCCGTCCCGCCTTTGGCGCTGCCCGCGGGCGCGGAGCTGCCCCGGACGGGCGGCACCGGGAAGGGACGGGGACAAGGACGGGACGGGGCGCTGCCACCGCCCGCTCCGGGGGCTGCTGGCCGGCACCGAGTCCGCGCAGGCTGCGAGTGGATTTTCAGTACTGGTCCGTATTGGTGAGCGCCAGGGATAAATGTCGCGCCCGCCCCACCCCGCACCTTCCCCCTGTAGCATCAGTGACCATCGATCGCTTCTCTCCGGGGTGCAACGCCAGGGACCGTCCCGGCAGCAGGGATGGGTTCGTTTGCACTTCGGCAGGGCTGGCAAGAGGAGGGGGGAGAGGATGTGGGGAACTGAAGATGACCCCTTTGATCAGCGGTATGAATGGGGGGAAAAAGGATAAACAAGAAGTTGAGAGCAATAAATTTAAGCCATGAACATGTCCCTGTAACCTCTGGCCTGGCCACTCGAGGATGAGACCGGCTTGAAATTCCGCGAGCCGCAGAGGTAGAGAGAGGGCCTTTAAGGCGACCAAGGTACCCTACTGCTCCGCCTCGGGAGCCGCTCCCTCCCAGGCCTTAATGAGTCAAAAAGCGTGAACGACACGCGAACAATTTTATCAATAGGACCATGTAAAGGCCGACTGTGAGGAAAGTTATTTATTAATATAGCCGATTGTGGCTGGTTCCCATCCACTCAGAAAAGAAAAGCCCTTGCTCTGGAAGCATTCACACCAGTTCTCCAATTTTTATTCTGTCCTGTGGCTCAAAGTTGAAGTTCCCCAAGTGAAATAAATTGTCCACAAAAGAGGAAAGGAACCACATTTTCTTTTATTTTTCCTTCCCTAAAAAGGAAGGGTGAAACCGATCTAATGTGCCCACTGGAGCAAGATGCAGCATGAAAGGCCGGGTGTTAAAAGTAAAAGCAGCCTTTGGAGCAAATGGGATGGAAAATTAAATGAAATTAAATAGCTTGAACGACCGTATTGTCCCTTATTAAAAAGACACATTAATTACATGGTTTCAGCTTTATTCAAAGACAATGTTTAGACTCAATCAAAACATTCCACTATCGCTCTTTATATACTTAAACCGGGCTACTAGAGGCACCATTAAAGAGAGATCACTTTTGCCCAGAGATGCGATGAAAGTTATTTTCCTTGGCGGCCCTTATTTATGCCCACCGCTGAACTGCCGGTGCCCCTGAGTAACACTTTGGCACACTGTTCTCCCTGATTTAACAGGTTGCCCCATAATGAGGCATGAATGTTAAGGAACAACAGTCATCCAAAGAGGCACAGTTGCAGAGAGCAATGTCCCACCAGGGAGCTCCATTCAAACCATCAAACCGCTCCGGCACAGAGAAGGTTCAACACCACATTCAGACCAGCATGAATGCCTGTATACAGGGCCCGGCTCATTATGCCGCAGAGCATCGCAGCGGAGGCTGGAACAAAATGCTGCAAGTTCATTCAGCAGGCCATACTCCGGCGGGGCGGCCCAGCCGGCGGCTCCCGGGGTGACCTTTTTCCCAAATGGCTTTGCCCCGACAGGGCTGCCCTTCCCCGGGCTGCGAGACGGGACGGCCCGAGGCTCCCGGCCCTGCCTGAGCAGGCCCGAGACTCCGGCAGGTGGATAGGGATGCAAGGCACGGGGCAGAGGGCAGGGAGGAGGCTTGCTGAGACCCTGAAACACGGAAATCCTCTTTAAACCGAAGAGACCAAAATGGTCTGAACATCTTTTTATTTTCGCTTTTTTCCCCTTTTTCTTTCTTTTATTTTTAAATAAAATTTTTACACTTTTCTCTGTTTCTCTTTTCCCCCTTTTCTTCCTTTCTCTTTCTCCCCTTTTCCCTCTTTCTCCCCTTTTCCCTTCTTCTTCCTCTTTGCCCTTCCCTTCCCTTCCCTTCCCTTCCCTTCCCTTCCCTTCCCTTCCCTTCCCTTCCCTTCCCTTCCCTTCCCTTCCCTTCCCTTCCCTTCCCTTCCCTTCCCTTCCCTTCCCTTCCCTTCCCTTCCCTTGTTCCCTGCCTTTCCCCTTCTCTCTCTTCTGCTATTTCCACGTACCTTTTCCTCGATCTCGCTCACCTTCTCTAGCTTCAGCCGCTCTTTCTCAAACCCCCTTCTCTCTACCACAATTTCCTCTCCTCTCTCCCTTCCCCTCACTTCCATTCCTCCCCCGTGACGCCGCCCGCAGCAGCCGCTGCCGCCCCTCCGGGCGCTGCCGGTGCCCGGTGCTCGGTGCCCGGTGCCCGGTGCCCGGTGCCGACCGGCGGGGCCGAGCGGCTGCGGCCGGGCCGGCGGCCCCCAACCAGCTGTGCGGTGCAGACGAGATGCGGGTGGGATATTAAAGCAGCTTTTGAATAGTAATTCAGGTTCTATGGGAATCCGGGCAGATGACAGGAGCTCGATTTGGTATTCGTATTGTTAATCGCGAGCGTCAGCCCAGATCGGATCCAAACACGTTTTGTGCTCGTTAAAAATTCCAGTGTAGGGGCTGAGATTTTTTTTTTCTTTTTAGCTCAACTTCAATTGGAGGCGAAGCTTGCGGCATAAAGTATTCAAAGTCTGTCTAAAGTTGCCTTTTAACCGTACTCCCCTTCTCCCGCAACCCCCACAGTATCTCTTGGTTCTTTCGGTTGACATGGTGCAAATAAAAGTCAGTAAACTTGTTGCTGAATTGCAATGTTTCGGTGTACCTTATAAATTCATACCTTTTCTCCCTCGATCGCCTCAGAATGAGCCCCTGACTCAATTCGATTTTCCTTGCTGTTGGGCACATTTAGGAGAAAGTCTATTTGTGAAGTTCATTTCTAGGCAAATGTATTCAAGAGCTGATTGGGATGAATAGGACCGTGTGTCAGCCGCCCCTAATTGGGATTAAAGCACTTCGGACCATATGCAGAGAGTGACAGAAATTCTCAGGTTTCATTGTGCTCAGACTTCCACCCGCCTGGACACTCCCCCTGGAAAAGGGGGATTTATAAAGATTTCAGGGAGAAACTGAGGAAATAAAGGAGACTCAGAAAATGACCAGTCTAATGTGTCTCTGCGGGGCTGCCAGCGTGGCAACTGCCGGGGACAAGGACTGGCAGTGGTGGGCAGTGGCGAGAGCCCTGGCCCCGGGGTTCCCTTCGGAGGGAAGGGCAGCAAGCCTCAGGTTTCTCGTGTCCAGCTTGCTTTCGGGTTTAGAAACGCTGGGGGTTACATTGGAGTGAAAAGCCCCATGAAAAAACTTCCTTGGGTGATTTTAGCCGAATGAACGGGCCCCCAGAGGGGAAGGGAGGCAGAGAGAGGAAATGCAAGTCTCAGGCAGACACCACTGCCTGCTCAGGCCAGGCTGACATCTGAGAAATGAGGTTTTTTTGGGATGCCGTCCTGCTGGAACAGGGATGGCCGAGGGCTGTACCCCCTGCTCGGGCCTGCCTATCTAGTAAAAGATGCCACGGCCCTGACTGGCTGCTCTTTAAAGGCTCCTTCCAACCCAAACCACGCTGTCAGTCCGTGTTTTTAAGCCAAAGCTGCTCCACGTCCATAGCCACCAATTGCCCGGCCCATTCGTCTGTCTGTCCATCTGTATGTCAGCCGTGCCCTAGCAGCCCCGGCACCGCAGAGCATCCTGCCAGTGCTGTGGACTCTGTGCTTGTGGGGCCACAGAGAGAGGCAACCTCCAGAGCTCAGGCCTGGCCTCCACACTGTCACTGTCCCGTGTGTGAGGTCATCGGGGTGCAGTAACCCAAAACGTGGTGAGAAAATTAATAATCAGGTGAGCGATTTCTAAACTCTACCGTCAATTATCAGAAAGACGATGTTTAATCCCATCACAGTCAGACAGAAAAGAGCCTGTGCCTTTGTTTGCAGAAGCTACTCTGTGCCAATGTGATGACGGAGAGCTGGTGACCGCCTGCTGCTCTCACCCTCTCCACTCTCCTCTGCAAAGCAGCCACGGTCCCGACGGGGCGGGTACCCGGCCGGAGGCACTGCCCGTGTCCCCGCAGAGGAGCCCGGCAGAGCTCGGCAGCCGCGGGGCGATACAGACACGACCGTGTCTGTACAGTGATGCCGAGCCGGGTGTCCCCCTGGGTGCGGGAATGCCTGGCGCTGCCTGTGGGCTTCTTCGTGGCGGTGGGAAAGGTCGCGCTCCCGCCGCCTGATCGCGCTGGTCACTTATGCGGGCACCTTCCCACCCGCCGTGGGGCTGGCTGGGTGGGGAGGGGAAACGGGGAGTGTCCCCTGAGGCTTCTGGGCATGGTGCCCCATTTCCAGCTTTGAACAGAGCTCGGTATGCGACATGCGAGGCTCGGCTGGCCTGGAAAGCAGCGCTACGAATCTTAACACCAGATACTGCTGAAGTCTCAGATCAGAACTGAAGTCGGTTCTCTAGGGCGGGTTTGCCCGTACATACCGCTCCTGGAAAGTGGAAGACCTGGTTCAGAGGACACTGACAGAGCCCTCTGTTCCCAGTCTCCTCCCGCACCGCCGGGTGCCCGACGTTCGTATTCTTGCAAGACAAAGAGCGGCGGGCACGGTGGTGCGTGGCGCTGTGCGGGGCACGGGCACAGCATTGGTGCCGAGTGGCCGCCGCTGAGGCCGTAAAAGCCCCTGATATAATTTCGCAGCAACTACGGCTGGCTAAGGGCCGGAGGAAAAGGGAAAAGCCCAGCCCTGACGTGCCTCCGCCCCGAGAGAGCCACGATATTTAAATACAAAAAGGAAAGGGCATCCCCGCGCCAGCCGGCAGCGCTGCCCCAGCTTTCGGAGCGGGAGACCGGGCGGGTTTGCTGGCACAGCCCTGCCGGGGCAACTCGTGTTTGCCTCTGCCGAGCCAAACCTTGGCCCCTCCCTGAGGAGAAAAAGGCGGCCCAGGCAGGGCGGGGGAACAGGGGCTCTGCCTCCGGCTGCCCGGTACCCCCGAGGTACCCGCGGAAGGGATGTCCAGGAGGTCCCACTGCCTGGAGGCTGCTCCTCTGGCTGTAGGCAGGGCTGCGTGCAACCGTGTACAGCCACAGTATCCGTAAGGGTCACAGGCACCTCAGAGGCAGCAAGGATGCGGGTTTGCCTGTGAGTCCGTACACATGCACCCGAGTATGTTTATGTGTAAACACACCCAGGGATTTATTTATAAATTGATGTGCTCGAGTCACTGTGATCCTTTTTTCCCCATGGTTTTCGTGATAAGAGCATAGGGATGAAGGCCTTTCATCTCCTTCCTGACCGTCCCTGAGAGACAGGGCTGTGATTTAGTGAAAAACACTGGAAAAGCCAAAGGTTACCGAACGTATACAGGACCGATGTCATAGGAAACATCCTCAAAAGTCTGCGCGGCACCGAGCTGTTCCTGCACTCCGGGGAGCAGCAGGGTGAGGAAACAGGGGGTGCTTCCCTCCCTCCCCGTCCTCCAGCATCAAATATCCCCCGGAATCCAATTCATGGAGCTGTATTCTGATCTGAGCTCTCTCTGAGTCGGACTTTGTGAGACAGCGGCTGTAACACTTGAATCAGGTTCCCTCCACCTCTAGGCAGGCAACCTAGTATTGACTTTTTAATTTCAGCCTAGGCTTTAATTGTTTGGGGTTTTTAAATATACAGTGGGAGTACCGTTCTCTGAGCATTTCCACAGACTGTCTCTATCCGTTCTGACAGCTTGATAGATTCCAGCCAGACCCTGAATCTCTTCCAGGGATGAAATTGTGCAGCGACAGGAGAAGCCAAAGCACGCAGGCAGAGAGCCCATCCCGCAGAGCTCCCCTCCTCATCCTCAGAGGACTTCTCTGCTGTGCTCAGCTCAGCTCAGCTCAAGGCAAAAAAAAGAATTATGTGAATTTGTTGCATTTTCCTGAAGAGCTTATGGGGGGTGAGGGGGGTTCATCTCTTTTAAAATCAGCTCAGTGTTTACAGAAGAATTGCAGCTGTAAAACAAGGCATTTAATTTCTGTAAATATTCTCCTCGAGGGGCACAGTTATAGTACGGTAACAGCAACGACATAGCTGGAGCTTGTTTCGTAGGTGGATGCCAAAGACCTCGGGAGAAGCAAGTGCCATCAGCGCCGGGACAGGAGCAGGGAAAGGCGCCCTGCCCGCTCCCGCGGCGGATGCCCTCGGTTCGGGAGTCAGGAGGTGCAAACGGTGGCGCTTTCGCCTGTTGGGCTCCCGCCGAATCCAGCGCTTGATCTGAGGACAGGCAGGGAAATAAATCACTGGCACGGAAGAAAGAAAGGGATGAAAAAATGGTAGCTGCTGGAAGGAAGATCTCTCAGCGCAGTGGCACCAGGGAGCAGGGCAGAGCTTGCTGGCTGGCTGGTAACAGTGTAAATGGAGAAAGAGATCGGTTTTGCCAGAGAGGAGGAGAAAGGGCTATAAGAGAGCTGACTTCCTAATGAGCGCATATAATGTTGTTAAGGGCTTCAGCGTTTTGTGCTGAAGATACGGCTTTTCAAGACACGACTATCAGCAAGAAGAAAAAAAAAATAGAACTTTAGCAAAAATGCAGCCATCGGAAACTGTTCGTTACACTCTGGTAAACATTCCCTCATGGTAAAATTGTTGGTGGGGGCGGGAAGCAGAGCAAGAAAACGCATCTTCTAGTATGTGCAGCTCTCTAATTAAGGAATTTGACAAACTGAAAGGTCCTTCTCTGGTCCCTGTGACTTGACTTTCTTTTTTTCTTTTTTTCCTTTTTCTTTTTCCTTTATTTTTCTTTTTTCTTTTATCTTTTTTAACCCAAATAAAGATACTAGATTTTATTTACATATGCTGAATACAGCAGGTTAAACCCAGATTATTTAGGGTTTATCAAGTACATCACGAAGAACAGCTCTTTTTCTTCTGTTTATTTTGCCATTGTACATTCCGACGCTGAAATATGCATCATTTTTGACAGATTTGGAGTTATAAGACCAAAGAAACTTGTAGGTGTCACCTGTCAAAAACAATTTTTCATAACAGCCTGCAGATGTAATGTTGTTCTTTCTGTTCATTGTTTGTGCTATTAAAATCTAAATAAAATCTAAATAAAATTATTCAGTATTTTTGCCCAATCGCCTGTGGACCGTTGCCCTCAGCTTCCCCAGTGTCATCATCTTTCAGTTTAAATATTCAAATATGCATTTAGAAGAAGAAGACAGATTAACCTCAGAGTTTCTGTCTCACTCTGCATCTCTCACACGGTAAACCAAGGGCACACTTCGGGCACAGACATACAGAAGGGTTAGCTCTCCCACAGCTGGGAGGGAAAAATCCTATTTATTTTCGAATATTTCCATCACAGCTTGGTATTTGGCGTGGGGGTCTTTTAATAAGATGACCTCCTTAAATTATTTGTGGAATGAACACTTAAAACCGGATTTGAATCAAGCTTTGCTCGGCTCAAAATATCAGAGTCGAACTAATACCTTCTTTCGTGTCATCGTTTTTAAAGCTGAATTAGGATGCCCACCGTATAGGAATTCTGCCTGAGAAAGGACTTGCCACTATTGTTCCTAAACCCGTGCCCCGAGGTATTTGAAAAACAAACAAATAAAATTGACTGCGCACACTGAGTTGCCGCTGGGAAAATGTTTTCAACAGTCCGTGTCAGCCAGAGCAGCCCGCCGGGCTTTAGGGCTCACCCCCAGGTACAGAAACAGCTTTCGGATGAGTGTGGGATTCTTCTGCAAACGCATGTCCCCACAGAAGGAGCACTTGACTTGCACTCATCCCTTCTGAGCCTTCCGGGCAGCCCCGAGGCGGCCGCACCCCCGGGCTCCGAGCTGCCACCGCCACACCGAGCTGAACGCCCCCGCTGGCGCTGCGGCTGGCGGCCAAGCCCCTGCCCCAACCGACCTGCGGAAAACCCTGCAACTCCCGACAACTTTCACTTGAGAAAGGACAGCCCCTTCCACAGTCTGGATGCCCCGTAGCCGGTGTGCTGAGATTTTCCAGTACTTAATCTTGCAAAGAAAAAAGCAATTTTTTCGAATTTGGGGAAATCAAAAATACGCGTGTCACCTGGGATGAGCTCCCAGGAGAGGAAGTATCTGGAATTTCATCACAGCCCACCTGAAGCTGTCACCCCGCCCCGTTGTGCCAGTGGTCAAAGCGAGCCCCGCTCTCCATGTGTCTCAACTCCTATCAGTATCAACCTTATCGGCGCTCCCCCCGCAGTCTGTCCGTGGGAGGAGAAGCCGGCCCGGAGCCGCGGGGTGTGCGGAGGGGATGCGGGATGCTGTCGGGGGGCAGGCTGCGATATCCCTGTCCTGCGGCCCCGCCGGGCCGGCCCCAGGGGCAGCTTGTGTTGGAGGCCATTTGAACCTGGGGCGAGAAGACAGCAGTCTCTCAAATTCCCTTTGGGAGCCCGCAAAACCGGGTGGAAAAGATACGCACAAGATATATATATATATATATTTGTGTGTTTCTCATATATGAAATCTGTCTGGGGGAATAGAGAGACGGAATTACATAACGGGGCAGGGATACAGTTTCTCTCTCCGGTTGTATAGTTTTTCTTTACTTATATAGATCCAGAAATTCCCTCTGAGTTTCTGGCTTGGAGAGAAACCGTTCGTTACCAGATAGAGCAAGGCAGCGAAGCCTGCCCTTGTGAAAGCATCTCTCAAGCGTGATGCGGCGAAGATGCAGCTAATTAACTCGTTTCTCTGTTTTCCGCTCATTTCTCTCCTGTAATGTCAGAAGCTTCTTGGGGAAGGGGGTGGGTTTCTCCTCGGGCCAGGCTCTGCCGTGCTCACCAGGAGCCGCAACCCCCTCCCGCCTGCCGGGTTGCTTCAAGGTTACCCGATACCTTCGCGAAGTCGTGCAGAAAATCCGGCTCCCGAGGTCCCAGAGGACCGAGTCAAGCAAGAAAATTAGTGTTCCTCATTTTATTCGAGTTAATAAAAGCGACACAACTGCTGCAATAGCGGGAGGCTCGGGTTGAAGGTGGAGGAGTTGCTCGCCAGGGGAAAATGCAGGTTTTTGAGTGAAAACCTGGAGGAATAGTGAGAAAAGAAGGAGAGGTCCTGAGGAAGTGGGCAAAGCCTCTGTGCAAGCCTGGAGTAGCAAAGGGAGCATCTCTGCTGTTTTGCAGGGGGGTGGGCTGCAAACCACTGCAATTTCACAGCAATATAATTTCCTCTGGAAGGGCCCAGAGCTTAAAAAATCTAAGCCCTCGAGACAGACTCACTTTCTCCTTCTCAACAAGGCATTCTCCACCATTTATTATCAGTCCTGCCTAGCTGGAGAGCTCCAAGACTACTGAGGGTTGCCCATCTACAACAAGGGTCATAAGGAAGATTCAGGGAACTACAGGCCTGTTAGCCTGGCCTCGTTCCAGGGAAGGTTATGAAACAGATTATCCTGAGTGCCATCACTTGGCACGTACAGGACCACATCAGACCCAGTCTGCACAGGTTTAGGAAAGGCAGGCCCTGCTTGACCAACCTGATCTCCTTCTATGACCAGATAGCCCATCTACTGGATGAGGGAAAGGCTGTGGATGTGGTCTACCCGAACTTCAGTGCAGATTTCAATACTGTCTCCCACAGCATTCTCCTGGAGGATCTGGCCAGGTATGGGCCAGATGGCTTAGACAGGTGCTTTGATGGGTTAAGAACTGGCTGGTTGGCTGGGCACAGAGAGTGGTGGTGAATGGTGTTGCATCCAGTTGGTGGCCAGTCAGTAGTGGGGTTTCCCCAAGGCTCAGTTTTGGGGCCAGTTCCATTTAATATTTTTATCAATGACTTGTACAAGGGGATCAAGTGTACCTTCAGTAAGTTTGTGGATGACCCTAAGCTGGGTGAGAGTGTTGATCTGCTGGACTGTCGGAAAACTCTGGATAGGCTGGATTGATGGGTCAAGGCCAACTCTATGGAGTGCAATAAGGCAAAGTGCTGGGCCCTGTACTTGGGTCACAAAAATCCCAAGCAGCACCACAGCCTGGGGGCAGAGAGTGACTGGAAATCTGGCCCAGAGGAAAAGGAACTGTGGGTGCTACTCAACAGCTGGATGAACACGAGCCTGCATGTGCCCAGGTGGCCAAGAAAGTCAATGGCACCCTGACCTGTATCAGCAATAGTGTGGCCAGCAGGAGCAGGGAAGTGATTGTCCCCCTGTACTCAGCACGGGTGTGGCCACACCTCAAGTCCCTGATCAGTTTTGGGCCCTTCATTACAAAAAGGACATTGAGGTGTTGGGGTATGCCCAGAGAAGGGCAACAGAGCTGGTAAAGGATCTATAGGGTAAATCATGAGGAGAGGTTGATGTTCAGCCTGGGAAAAAAGGAGGTTTAGGAGAGACCTTATCACTCTTTACAACTGCCTGAAAGGTGGTAGAAGTAAGGGGGGGGATGGTCTCTTCTCCCAGGCAACTAATGAGAAGATCAAGGGAAATGGCCCCAAGCTGCTTTAGGAGAGGTTGAGGTTGGACATCAAAAAGAGTTTTTTCATTGAAAGGGGGGTTAAACATTGGAACAGACTGCCCAGGGAAGTGGTGGAGCCACCCTCTCTGGAACTGTTCAAAAACCAACTGGATGTGGCAGTTTGTGCTATGGTTTTGTTGACATGCTGGTGTTTGGACAAAGGTTGGACTCAATATTCTTGGAGGTATTTTCCAATCTTAATGATTCTATGAAAAGTTGTTTAGGGTGCAGAGGGGCACCCAGGGATGCAGGTAGGATAGAGAAGTCTCCTGTCCTGGCTGGAGAGCAGCTGTGGTCAGCCTCCTGACTTCTCAGGAAGCCTTTCATTACCCATAACTGCTTAATGATTGTTTAACTGAATGTTTGGGAAGAGGTGAGAGAGGCAAACTCTCCCTGTGAGGTGCAGGCTACCTAAAAGACCCTTAATCCAGCACAGGTCCCCAATGTAGTGATCCTGGCAACTTGGTTTTTCCTGTAGGCAAAGCCCTCCCTGATGGAGCACATGTCCCATGTGAATGGGGGTCTGGCCCACAGGCTGATCTGTGTAACTCCCAGGGTTTGAAGGACAGCCTGAGTAACCATCTCAGCCTGGGCAGGGTGAGCTGCTCAGGATCCAGACCCACAGGCTACTCCCTGCATAGAAAGCCTAAAATTCGGAGTGGAGGATGACCAGAGGAGGAAAAAAAAATCATTTCAAGCTGATCAGAGGAGGAAAAAAAATCAAAACAACACAACATTGATATGATACTGCATCCTGCATAGGTTCCTGCTGCATGTTTTACTGAGAGGAGGTGGGGTTAAATGCCAGCGTCTGTGACCCAGAAAGGAAAACCCTTTGAAATAACAGGCTACTATGTGGGAATGCTGATTTTTAAAAATTATTTTAAGCAAAGATCAGTAGGAGGTGGCTGAACCATCTATCCTCATCAAGAGGTTCTCACAACAGAGCCGACGGTTTTAATAACACTTCTGTCCCTTGTTATTTATCCTCATGCTGTAAACCAAACCCTCATTATTCTAAGGTCTTTCCCCCATCAAATGAAATTATCCTGAATGTCTTTGATGTAAAATACTAAATGGTTGCTTCTGCAGGAGTCTGCTTTTTGTGTGGAAGTGGAAGTGTCTGTGATGGTGCTTCAAATAAAAAATGCTCCCATATAAATCCCTTTCCCCTGACACTTTCATTCAAAACAACAGGACCCTTATGTTCAGATACATGCATTACTGAGCAGCTGAACTTTCATTTCATATGTATAAATATTATTTGTGGCTACTTGCTGCTGGTTTGACACATGGAGTCACATCCAGGGTCACCACTCCTCCAATCCACCTTGCTTGTTGCAAAATATAGCCTAAAAGACCACCATTATTGGGAAAAATATCGGACAACTGTCACATTACCTCACTTAGTGAAATCATAACAAAGGCTTCCATTAGAAGTGACATAACATAAGCTGGAAGGGGTTTTCAATTCCACTTACACTTCTTTTCCCTGTTCCTTCCCTGAAATGTCTCACATTCTCAGCATGTTTTGTGGAAGCTTGATTAAAGTCAGTAAATCTGGTTTCGTACCACTCATTCATTTCCTGAGGGGATATTAAACAGCAGAGGGCAAACAAGAATGCTTATTGTCAGATCTGTGAAAAGATATGTACTGTTTTCAGTTATTAGATGAATATGTAAACATGTGAAAAACCTGAGAGTATCAGCAAAGACTGTTTTTGTGTGCATCCAAGGGAAAGAGATAAAGAAAATATTGTATTTCCAATTGTGGGGGAGGACACATGAACAAAAAACTGACCATGTATCATCTTATTTATTATGCTATTTATAAGATGTGGATTGGAAGAAACATATTTTGGGGGGGGGAAATCTATCCAACTATCTGGTGTATATTTATATCTAGCAATGGACTGCTAAGTATATTCAATATGTTTGTGATGCATTTTATTAGGGGGGGCAGAGGGGGAAGAGATCAGCAAGAGCTGACAGATAATTTCATCTCACAAATATGACAAAGTATAATTTTACCTGCAGGTTCTTGGCTGCGATTTTTTCATCCTATATCTGGATGTCCCTCAGAGCAGCAGCCAGGTCTGAGGCTGAGCAGGAGACATCAGCACACACAGCAGCACTGAACATCTGTTTCATGAAATCTTCGTCTGCTTGTTTTGACACACACACGCAGAGGACATGGTAAATAAAGCGATCCTCCACACAGCTCCTGGAAAAGAAAGGTTCAAAAGCAATGTCAAGGGGAAAAAGCTCTGTCCTGTCTGCCCCCTGTCATGCCCCTGCCCAAGAAAGCATCTCCCAGCTGGGCTTCCAGGGAGATGGAGTCACAGTGGCATCCACCCATGGCCATCAGCCCTCCTGCACTGTGGGTCCACACCAGCTGCTGGCCTGCTGGCCTGGCAATGGGCATCCCCAGCATGGCCCAGTCTAGAGGAACCTTTGCCTATTTGCTCAACGGATGCTGCAGGGCTGAGAATGACCCCCCTAAAGCACTGGGAGCCCCCTGGGTGCCATTCTGCAGGGAGGATCTCCAGCATGGCAGAGCGTCCCGTTGCAGGGCAATATGTACCCCAAGGAGTCTTTATCTCTGGTTTTAGGTCTGTGGAGCAGGGAGAGTTTCCCTCTCCATAGCTCTGGAACTGGTGTGGTCTGCTGCAGTGCTGTGAAATGGGTTCATGCAATTTGAGGTCTGTCCTGCTGGGAATGAGACACTCTGGGAGTGGAGCTGGGAAGAGGCTGCAGAGCCAAGTGCTCCCATTCCAGCAGTATTAGACAGCCCCTGTGGTGCCAGATAGAGAGCCAGCAGAGCTGTTTCCTATGCCCAGTGTGGAGTGCAGCAATGGCATTTATCATAGCTATGGTAAATATCCTGCCCAGTCCCTACTAATTATTTCTTGCCATACTGCAGTGTAAAATCATAGAATTGTTGAAGTTGGAAAAGATCTTTGAGATCATCAAGTCAACCCAGCACTGCCAAGTCCACCACCAAACCATGTGTCCATTTGCCACATCCCCTTATCTTTTAAGTACCTCTAGAGATAGTAAGTCCACAGCTTCCCTGGGAAGCCTGTTCCAACACTTGACAACGCTTTTGGTAAAGAAAGCTTATCTAAAAATTCCCTGCTGCAACTTGAGGCCATTTTCTCTTGTTCTATCTCTTGTTTTTTGGGAGAAGAAACTGACACCACCTTGCTACAACCTCTTTTCAGTGAAGCTGTAGAGTGATAAGGTCTTCCCTGAGCCTCCTTTTGCCTGGCAAAACAACTCCAGCTCCCTCAGCTGTCCCTCATAAGACTTGTGCTCTAGACCCTTAACCAGCTCTGTTGCTCTTCTTTGGATAAGTTGCAGCATCTCAGTGTCCCAGAACTGGACATAGCACTTGAGGTGCACCCTCTCCAGTGCTGAATACTGCCCTCTCCAGGGATCATCACTGCCCTGGTCCTGCTGGCCACACTATTTCTGATATAGGCCAGGATGCCATCAGCCTTCTTGTCCACCTGGGTACACAGATGTCTCATATTCATCCAGCTGTTGACTGTGCAGAAGCACAAATCACCACCATGAGGGAACAAAACACAGGTACTAAATCAGAGCAAGAGAAAGTCCAGGGTCATGTAGAGAAAGATGGTGAAAAAACCAGAGATGCTCACTTGATGTGATTACCAGAAGCCTGAGGTTTGCTGCTATTTTGGTTGCTTAAGTATGTTCAGTGAGGTGATGACAAGCTTCTCTGTTTTACAGTAGCCTCTGTCTCTCTCTCTCTGCTGATTCCTTGGTGCTGTGCTATGCTGTGTGTGATGTGGTTGTGGTTGTGGGTGGCTGTGATCCAGGGCATTTGCTGGCAATTTGGTTCACCTCTTTGTGACATCGACACAGCAGAGTAAGTTCCTTTTCCCATACCCTGCAAAGTCTGGATATTTTCTAGAGAAAGGTGTCAAGTCAGAGAGCCCCCACAGACTCCTCACAAACCCAACCTGTGGTTTCCATTGTGTCTCCTTGCACTGAGAAAGGAAAGGTAAAAGGTTTACAAAATATTTTTTTCTCTACCTCCCTCCTCCACATTCCTATGTATAAATAGGGTATGAAACCTAGAGTCTCTCTGGCATGCCAGAACAGTGTCTCATTCTGCCAGCAAAGGCATTTAGAAACACCACTGGCTCCATCTGTCCTGGTTCCAGCCAGGACAGGCTTAATTTCTGCTGTAGCCACAAGGGTCAGGGCCAGGACCTAGAGGTTATTCTATGCCATCTCATGTCATTTTCCAGGGACAGGGCAGGAAAAAGGCTGGCTTGCAGGCTGGGATAGCACTGCAGAGGGAGTGGTTGGGCATTGATGGGGGTTTCCACAGGGTGAGTGACTTTTGTTTTCTCCTACACTCCGTCATTAGTGTTGCTGCTGCTACAGTTCATTTCTTATCTCATTGCTGTTTCCAGTAAATTGTTCTCCTCTCAGTCCATGGTCTTTACCTTTTGTGCCTCCAGTTCTGCTCTCCAGCCACCCCCGGGGAAGTTGGCTGGGGGGAAGACGAGGGGACAAGGGGACAGGGAAGTGCACGAGTCATGTGAGGTCTGGAGTAGTTTCACTGTGAACACAACACTTGAAAATATAATTTCTAAATCATGACACCACTTTACCCTCTGTGCATCTTCCCTCTCTGCTTCATCATTCCTAAATAGAATCTAAATTCCCCTTTAACTTCCCTGTTCCCAAGTTTTCAAGTGCATGATATTGATACATCTCAATACCCGTGTTGATACATCTCAGATCCCACTAAGAGGGATCTGAGAGGCACCACAGGAAAGAGCATGGAAAGAAAGCAGGCCCATGTACTTCCTGACTGTAGTTTAAATTAAATCTAGAATTATTAAGTAAATGCCTTTAGAGGCTCTCTCTGATGAGGAAAATTCCAGCACGGGGCAAGCTGAGCCATGAAAACTTGGGAACAGGTAAGTTAAAGGGAAATTTAGATGAGGTAGAGACAGCACAAGATAAGCTCTGGATCTTCCTGGCTGCTTACAGTAGGGAGAAGCTGCTTATTGGGAGAAGCAGCCAGTTTTGTACTGACAGAGGGCAGATTTGGACTGGAAATAGGGATGGAATTCTTTCCATGTGAAGGTGGTGAGGCACTGAACAGGCTGCCCAGAGCAGCTGTGCCTGCCCCATCCCTGGCGGTGCCCAAGCCCGTGTTGGACGGTGCGCTAAGCAACCTGGCCTAGTGGAAGGTGTCCGTGCACACGGCGGGGGCAGGACCGGGTGGTTGGGAAGGTGCCTCCCTCCGGGCCCATCGTGGTCTCCGTGTCCCTGTGGCAGCCGGCGGGGCTGCGGGGCCCGGCGGGGCGGGCGGAACCCGCGCGCGGGGGAACGGTTCCCAGTGCCGCGTGTTGCCGGCCGGCGGCGGCGGCGGCCGCCTCCTCCTTCCTGCTGCCGGCGCGGGGGCGGCGGCGCTGTGGCGGCGGGGCCGGGGCATCGCGGGCCCGGGCGCCTCCTCCCCGCTCCGCTCCGCTCCTTCCCATGGCCGGGAACTTCTGGCAGAGCTCTCACTAGTGGGTGCCGCGGCCGCGGGGCGCGGGGCACGGGTGCTGCGGGCCGCCGCCGCGCTCTGGCCATTCATTGCCGGGCCGGGCGGCGGGCACGGCGCTGACGGGAGGCCCGGGAGCGCCGGGCGGGCGGCGGGGCCTGCTCGCCGCGGGACCCTAGCGGGAGCCGGGCTGGGTGCGGGAACAGCCCGGGCCAGCCCCGCTCAGCCGCCGCTCGGGAGGCGTTTGGGCGCTCCGGGACAGGGATCGTGTCCCGGTGTGGCTGCCCGCGGCACCCCGGGCTCCGGCGGGGGAGTGCGGGAGCTCGGGTCCCTGACACGCCGGTCCCCAGCGGTGGGGCAGCCGGGCCTCGGCTGGGGTGGACATCAGGAAGTTGGTATTGGATTGATACTGGGACGGGCTGCCCAGGGAGGCGGTGGAGTCACCGTCCCTGGAGGTATTTAAGGAAAGATTGGACGTGGCACTCGGTGTAGTTGACGGGGTGGTGTTCGGTCATGGATCTCAGAGGTCTTTTCCGACCTGATTGATTCTGTGATTCTACCCTGGAACACTTCATGCTGAGCGCATGGTCAAGGTTTGAATAGTGCCCGTAATGAAATGGCTGCAACATAAACCCTGTTAGTGACTGCCGGGGTCTGAGATCCGTACAGCCATCTTACTGGTAGGGGCTGATCTCAGCCCGTGGTAGTTCATGTTTTGTTGTTTGGTTTCTGAGCTTTTTGTTGCTTTGTTTTCAGTTGTCTAACTTTCAAAAATCCTGAAGAACAGTTGCTTGAGAAGATTGTTTGTGGCGGTGTTAAAGGCCACAAGCTCTTTATCCCCGAGCCTTAATTCGTAGTCTGTTTGTACAGAAGGTACTTAGTATAATGTTGATAAAAGAGTTGCTGAAATTATTTTCCATTCCTCTAGTTTACAATGGATTTTGGATAAACAAGATCTATTGAAAGAACGCCAGAAAGACTTGAAATTTCTGACTGAAGAAGAATATTGGAAGCTACAGATATTTTTTACTAATGGTAAAGCTTTTTTTTTATTTCTGCCATAAAATCTGTGCAATGTGTGCCGTGTCTAAATGGAGGTTTGAATTGCTTAGAGAATGAAATGTTTTCATTGTTGTATTACATATACTTTCACAGCCTATTTTAACAAAGACGTGGAGTATAAATAATTTGTTAGTTGTACTAACACAATTTTAGGAGACCTTGCAGGCTAATTAGCTGCATATATGACATTTTAACCTGTGATAGGATGAAACAGTAAATTTTCTTATTTTCAAGAGGTTCTTATCAAAACATAAAAGGAGTAGAAGCAAGCAGAAACTTCTAAGCTAGTGTATTAAAGGCTCAATGTCAAGCATTAGTACTCAGCCTGGGCTTTTGGGGGGTTCTTAGGGTGGGGTAAATATTTTAGGTGACCTGTGCCATCCTGTTAAACAGCAGAGTTTGGAAACTTGTTATTTGTGTTCATTTAGATTCTCTGAAACCTGCAACACAGCCCATGTTTTGTCTTCTGACTGATTTCCCAGTACCAGGTGGCTCTCAAATTGTCAACAAGTTTCTGAGAGCTGTTGGCAAGCAGCCTGTTCTCCCAAAGAATTTGGGACTTGTGTGTGAAGTTGTCTGATTCACTTGATGTCGCAAAGCATTAGGTATCCATATGAATGGCCATACCTGAGTATATCAGATTACAAAGGCACTTAAAATTTTCTCTGCAATTGTTCAATATTTAAAACAAATCTCCTTATGCAAAGGATATTGCTAACTAGTAACTTCTTTGCAAGTAGCTCTTCTTTGCAGCAGTCCTTTAAAGTACAGAATGCTTATTTTTTTCAGCTATCTGGCCAGACTTGTGACAGAGAAATGAAGTGACTTTCCCAGAGCCTCTGGAAGATCTTATGTCAGTGCTGGAATGGTATCTCTGAAAGATACCATTGCTTCTCTCTTAGCTCAGCTATTTTTGTAACAATTGCATATGCTATAAGCATGATCACTATGGATACCTCTGTGTTATTGCTTATAGGGCATCAGGAAATCAAGCTAGCAATGATTTACCCATTTGATCCATTCCTGAAATTTCTTGGGGTTAAAACCAAGTCATAACTTCATAATACAAAAATAGATGAAAGGAGGGTTATGGATATTTCTAAAACTGTATTTCTATGCTAATTTTCACTAGTATTAATTTGAACTGTGAAATAAGCTTTTTAAATGTTTCACTTCATTTGTTTTTCTTGGGTAAGCAAAGCTTTAAAAAGTAAACAAGTTAGTTTGTTAGTTATGGTTTGTGGTTCCCAGGGTCCTTTTCCTTGGCACTGCTTGCCTCCCCTGAAGGTAGGTCAGTGACTGAGGGCAGCTGGGGAGCAGCTCTGCCAGGATCTCCCCTGTGCCTGTACAAACACAGCCTACTCTGCAGGAGTGAGTGGTGCTGGGCTTTCTGCCCCTCTCTAGCAAAGAGGGCAGGGCAGAGGGCAGGGCTGCTCTGTGCTCAGGCAGAGCTGGCCGTGTTCAAACCCTCAATGTGTTGTGTCCTCGCTGCCTCTGAACAGGGACCCTGCTTTGGGTCCCCCCTTGTCTTCCATCTGCACTACCTGAGAGCAGATGAGGCCCAGCCCCAGCATGTCACATTCAGTGTGTGTCAGCCCAGGAGATGGTTGTTCCCTAAAGCAATTAAAATCTGCATGGAGAGGGGCAATTTCCTGCTGCTTTCTCATTGGAAAACAAGTGCAGTAGATCACTAACTGATTGTATGGCTCCCTGCAGCTATGAAGAGAAGGAAAAAGATCATCTTCTAAAGTAGTTTGAAAAAATAAACTGATGTTGATTTCTCTGTTTGGATCACCAAGCCTTAACTGGTTTTGGTTGAGAAGTGTATTAGTTATTTTCCCTTTTTGGTTTTGGGCAGAAGCAGTAATGTTTGTGTTAGAGGGTACTCAAAATACTCAGATTTAAAACAGCCTTTATTAAAAAACTCCAAACTACTGAAACTGCTTACTTTCTAAACATACAGGAATAAATGATCTTATAGTTTCTTTTCAAATTTTAATATTTTCAAATATTAAAATAATTACAAGCATTGGACTTTTCCCCAGCGTATACAAGCTTCCATTTCATTAAGTCTCTCTAGGCTCTTGTCCATTTTTTTCTTCTAAACCACACTTGATTTTTCTCTGACAGCAGATGGCCTAACCATTCCTGAAAGTCCCATGGGAGTATGAGACATATTTGGAGAATTCTGTTTAGCCTAATACTTGAATTTTTCTGATGCCCTAGTAGTAGGACAGCTTTTTAGCCCCATGGTCAAATTAAAGGCAAAAATTCTTTCCAAGCTCCCAAGATATGCTGATCAAATGTTTAATATTTGTACAGACATTGCATACTGGGTTTAACACCCTTTTTGGAAGTATTGCTTGTCCTACTGTCACTGTCAAACTAGTCCAAATTTGGTATTCTTCTCTAGAAAAAGAATGATATGACACAGGCAGGGATTTAGTGTTGCTTTGGGCCTTGCCAGTGGGTGACAAATGTGTACCCTGGCTGTTCACAGGGGATATGTGATAAGAGCATGGGCAAAAATCTCTCAACTTGAGTGTTAGAGAGTCTCTCAACTTAGAGACTAAGAATTTAGTGGTGACTGACAACAGAATTGTTTGCTTTTCCCACCAGTGGTCACTGTCTTGGTCTTGCTGTACATATTTTAAATATCTACTTAAGTGTGTTTTAAAATACTGTTTTTGACATTTCTCATGAGGGAGGAAAAAAGAAGAGGGAGTCTTCACAGAGCCGAGCCGTTCTCAGAATAATGGTGGCGCAGAAGTATGGGAAAAATAACAAGTAACAACCTTATGTTTCACTGTGCCATTCTTTACATCCAACCCCTGCTCTTAATCCCAGCTTGATGCATCTAATTTGCTTGGCACCTTTCCTTTGCCTGGGAGGCCAAACAAGAGCTACCTGCACAGATGACACCAGGGTTGTTTCTTGGCCAACTGGCAGAGGACCACCGTGATGGAGCAGCTGACTGCATCCTCTGGTCTCCCACCCCCTCTCCCTAGACTAAATATGTCATTTTTTTAACACCTGCTGCCTCTGCCAAATTTAATGACCATGTCTGTGTTGGCAGTTTTACATATTTGAAAAAATACCATCCATTTTGTGTGGCACTGAAGAGCTGAGGATTTATATTTCCTGTGGCTGAATATGTTTTGCTCTAAAATGGAATACCTGAGCTTTACCCTTCTGAGATTTGTGCTGTCATCTTCTTAAAGGTCACACTCGCTTTGTACACAATGAATCAAAGTTCCTTTTCCTTTTTGAAGGTGTCCCCAAGCTTCAGGAGGCAGCGGTTCTTCACCTGCAGGTCCGTAGGTTTACAGCAGTGTGTTGTCTCTCTAGAGCCACAGAGGGAGAAGACTGTGGTGCTGCTCCTTAGAATCCCCAGCACTAGCTGTGTTTTGAGACCCTTTGCTATTTGGTGTCAAATTGTTTAAAAAAACTCAACTCAAGCTTTTGTTCATTTTTTTTTAAGTTATCCAGGCTTTAGGTGAACATCTTAAATTAAGACAACAAGTTATTGCCACTGCTACAGTCTACTTCAAGAGATTCTATGCCAGGTAGGACTGTTTACTATGATGGTAAAAGATTAAAACATTTGCTAGGCACATTTTGGTAGCCCTTTAAAAATGCAGTTCTGTATTAAAAACAGTGCCACTTTTGTTTTTTGGATGGTGTAAAGCTTTTATGCTTTAATAAAGTTAACTTAAGCTTTGCTTTTTCAAAAGGAAGTGTGGTGCTCTTAATAGATTAATCGTTCTACATGTATGAAACAACATATTATAATTTTGTTGTAACATTTCAGATATTCCCTAAAAAGTATAGATCCAGTATTAATGGCTCCTACGTGTGTGTTTTTGGCATCCAAAGTAGAGGTATGAAGTATTACAATTTTTTAATGTAACATTATGTGATGTATGAGAGAAAGAAAACGTTTAGGACTTTCAAATTTTTTGTCTTTCTTCGTGCTTTGGGGGTTGAAACCTTCTCCTTTTTGCATAGATTTCTATAGCATTTAAGAAAAGGAGACAGAGAAGGCCTTCAAAAGTTGTCTAAATTATTAACCTTGAAGTGCCTCTGAAAACTGAAAAAAATATTTTAAATGGCTGTTTCACTGTCACACAGTGTTTAAATATTTACATACACTATATCTTAAATTGTGTATATCTTAAGCAGTGTCTCCTTTCTGGTGTGTTTCTCCTTATTTATGTTTACTCAAACTTTAAAACATAATGGGAATTTTTCCCCCTAATTATCTTGTTCTATTTCATATAGCAAGGGATCCTCAGAGTTTACCACACTTTCATTACTTGGATTAAAAGTATGTTGTAGCTCATGCTCTGTCCTTGAGAAATTATAAGGAACTGACCCATTGGGGGTGATGGTGAGAGGGCTCCATGCCTTCACCATCAGTGCTCCCCTTTGAATGTGGCCAAGAGTTAGCATCAGCTGGGTGCTGCTGTTAGTCCTCTGTAATGCAGCAAGTTTACAGCTGTTTAAGAAGTGTCTGTGTAATGGAAAAAAGTCAAATTTGGCACTTTATGATATGTCAGCACTAAAGAGTTCTACAGAAGGAGCTCAAATACTTAATGGATGGTAGAAACAGTCCTACTAAACTAGTGGTGACATGTGATATTGTTGTCTGTACAAGTACTGTGACACTCTTCAGTGTTTGGAAGACATCAAGGAAAAGAGAGAGTGTGGGAGAGAGTGCTTTTTTATCAGCCTGTTAAATGAGCATTTAAGCAGGCACAGACATAGAGTGTATATACATGGATGTACCTTAAATTAGAAGTCTGTGTAGCCTTCCTAAAGCTTCTGGAGCTTTAGAGGGCAGCACTATTGATTCAGCTATGGACTTCTCTGAAAGAACACTCTATACAGAAAATTTTCAGATTGCTGACTGTCTCAGCACAGGAGCTAAGACTTCACAAAAACATAACTAAAAGGGGTAGTTAATGGCAGGCTTCTAAAGACAGTTTTCTCTCCAAATGGGATAAGGAAAAGAATAACCTCCTTGAAGCCCTCTTCTCTATTTTATAAAAAGAATGGTAGCCAGCTGAGCTTTTGGTGCTTTTGTACCTTTCATAAATCTTTACTGTTCCTCACAAACAACCAAGAAACTAATCAATGAAATAACTTTAGCCCTGTTTACCTTAAGAAAAAAAAAAAAAGGGGTGGGGGAAAAACCCAAACACTACAATACTGCAAAAAGAAGCCCAGTTTAGTAAGAAGCCATTATTTTAATTTGATAACAATGTCAGTGTACGGTGTTTCAGGTGGTTCACCTCATTTACCATTCTTTTTCTTCAGGAATTTGGTGTTGTTTCAAATACAAGATTGATTTCTGCTGCTACTTCTGTATGTAAGTATCAGTAATTTTCATTACACTCTAAGTATCTCTGTAGGGAGATCAGTTGGTTTCTTTGCTTTTTTTTAAAAGGTAGCTTTTTGTCAAATCATGGAGGACTTAAAGAGCCAGTTAAAACCATTAAGAATAAATAGCTTCTGTGTCCAAATACAGAGGCAGAAGGGTCCATTCTGTATTAGTTTTGGTTGATTATGGGTGGAACTTATGCCAAGCATGAGTGAAAATGAAGTCATAAAATAAAACTATTGAAATTTATAAACAACCTCGAGTAGTAAATTGAATTCTGAACTACTCAAAGATAGAATTGGAAATTTACAGCTTTGCCTGTTTAGTAAAAGGTATGGCTCTGTGAAAGTACCTGTTTTAAGAATTTTTGGTAGGCTGTATACCTTCAGATTTTTTAAATCCTTTTTTCCCCATCAAAAAATTAGTCTTTGCACATGGTATTTATTTCTAAAAATACATTTTATGACCAATTATTCACAATAAATTCAATAAAATTACACTGTAATTACTTAATCCTCTATCTTTCCCACTTGCCTTTGTATTTCCCAATTCATGTAACTTACATGTCATCCATCAAACTCTTGAAGTGATGTCTTCCTTAGCTAAACGCTGTTATCTGACCCAGAAGGTCCAGCTGCTCTCAGTGGGCAATTCCTGTCTGTGCTCTTCCAAATGTAGGTCAGGCATTGAGGGGACAGGTGACTGGCTGCATCTGCAGCCTCCAGATGCACAGGGTGTATCAGTCCATGGGGCTGGCCGTGTGACAGTTCTGCCACCAGGAGCTGAAACACGTCTTCAGTGCCAGCATGACCAAGACCAGTACTGGGTTTAGCACTGAGAGTTGCTATTTTTACATCAGAAGCATCATTGTGAGGAAGTTCTGATGCATAAGTGAGACTGTTAGATGGATTTTGGTAAATATGCCACAGCTGATTTTACTTGGACATTTAGTTCTTAGCTGTGCTGTTTCTCAGAATTCCAGTCTCAGGACCCTATAGAAGATTTTCCTCACAGCTCTTCCTTCACACCTAGAAGTCCTGTCAGCCCTGATAAGTACTGTGCATTTCATGGAAGTGGGGGCAGGCAACAGGCTTTCTCCAAGCATTTATTCTTTTATTCTACCTGGTCTTCCTTTACCAGAGTTGCTTCAGTAGTACACAGTGGTTTTTGGGAGATCTTAATACCAAAGGCAAGAAAAGATGAGGCAAGACAAGTAAAAGCGAAATCAAGCTAACAAAGGGGCTGACCAATGTAATAGTGGCTGGTTTAAGAGGCTTGTTTGCTTTTAGCTCAGCAGCAACATGAAGTTAATAACACTTGCTTCCTTTGTAAGGAAGATGGTCTTAGCCTGGTTTTCAACAACCTCTTCAAAAGGTTTTTCTTCTGTTAACACATCTCCCTAAAATGACAGCTCCATGTAGTGGTTGTGTCTGCAGCTTGCTTTGTGGATAAAATGCTTTTTCTCCCTATCTTCTTTCTCAAATTGGTATTTTTTTTTACCATGTACATCTTCAGTTTGGATACATCTTGAGAAACTCTCTTATTAATTCTTTTCTTTCTTGAAGTAATTAAAATTTCCAACCAGTAGCCCAGTCTTGGTGTCCTACAAAAAATTTTCTAGTGAAGTTCACCCTAGGTCTAAATGGTGAATTCTTTGGTCCAGAGGACTGATGCTGTCTTTTCTTTGAACTGAAATGTCATACTGATTTTCTGGAAGTAATAGCAATAGTTTCATTTAATAATATACTGCCTGTCATTAATATAAGAAATACTGTCCACTTCCAGGATGTTAAATGTTACTTGTTTTCCTTGGATGACAAGGACTTAAAATAGCTTTTAAAATGTTTTAGGTGTACAAAAGTCAAATCCACATCTTCAAGTGTTCTTGTTTTCCCTTGTTCAGCATTCTAACATGAAATCACTCTGGTTTTGCATATTAGCATGCTTCTTACCAGTGTAAAATACACAAAGATTAATTAAATATCTCAATTGGAGATAATCCTTACATTCTGGACCTGCAGGAAGTCTGGCTGAACTCCCTTACCCTGCCCTTGGGCTTGCTTTTCTAAGACTTCATTAGTTCCTTTAAAATCTTGCCTGTTGAAGGATCAAACCTATGTAAAAAATCCCACATGAAAATTCCATTTGGATTTAGTGTTCATACTAAACTGAACATCAGTAGCTGGAGAGCTCTGTGAGTGATAACTTGTGGGAAGTTAGCTGTCCCTGAGCTAGTTGGTGGTTAACCAGAAGACTTAATAGTGTCCAAAGCAGCAGTCAAATGTCTGGCTGAGTATCTGTGCAAATCTGGATTTCAGGTGTATTTCTCTTTCCTTTTCAGGATCTTAAATCTTGTAACTTACCTCTTCTCTTTGAAATACAAGCCTTTTGTACAGAAAGCCACAAGCTGAAAGTTGTGCTGCCAGGTAGATTTGTAGGGCTATATACAGATGAATAAATAGAATGGGAAGGATGTAAAAGTATTAATTACATTATTTTTAACATACTTTTTTCTGTTTACTGTAGTGAAAACTAGGTTTTCATATGCCTTTCCAAAGGAGTTTCCTTATAGGATGAACCATGTAAGTATGCTATTTGAAATACAACTTGATCAAATAAATTAATAAATGCTAGCATGAAATTCTTTCTTTTAAATACTAAGAAAGAAATATTTTCATACTCATATGTCAGGTTTATTAATTATTTGTTTTGTATAGAATATTGGGAAAGTTACTTTTAAAAATAATAAAAATCTTACATAACCTTCTTTCCTTAAATTGTTGTCAGGAAAGACAAGTGATGTGATAGGGTGACTGAAATGGTAGTTTTTCTATAGCATGATAAGAAAAGAGATTTAGGTTTTTTTGAATGTTCTTTGTTACAAATACATTGCTCCAGGGAAAGTAAATGGCCTTTGCACCTGGAATGCTTCCAAGCTTGCACACATGAGCAGTTGGCTTCCAGAAAGCAGTTTTATTTTTGCCTGTAAAATTTAATGGCTCTTGAAAAATAGTTTTTAATTAGTACTTTAAATTTACCAGTGGTTTTCAAGGTATTCTCAGTCACAATACTGAGAGGTTTTGTAGTTTTTCTTAAAACGAATTTTGACCTGTGCTGTAGAATTTGGAAAGCTAAACATCTAAATAGTTTTAGATTGGCTGTAACAAATACTACTTTTTTTGTTGGTTTGCTTTTCACCCAGTCTAGAAAGCCAAATGATGCATCAGAATATAAAATACCTAAGATCTTATAATAAAACTGCACTGCTATTTTATAGATAAAGGCAAATGGAAATACATTTTGGAGTACTGCTTTCATATAGCAAAAGTAGTCCAGTCTTTTCCTTCATGTCACCAATACATCACATTCTGTATTGAGAGTGAGAGCTGATTTAATTGTTAAAATTGCACAGAATATTTCACATGAAATTAAATCTGAAAATGTTTTGAAAGGCTATTTGACAAGTTAGTGAGCTGATGAAGACACTCTAATTCTACAAAACAACTTTTCTATTGCTATGAAGTTCTTATGCACTGAGAACAATTTGCTGCTACCAGGTGTTGAAACAAATCAGGCAAGTGCTGCCAATGAAGCAGTCTTTCATAGCAAACTTGATGCAAAATATTCAACTTGTTTGTTGTTATGACTGGAGTTGAGTTATAATAGTGATAAGGCAATAGCTAATAATAGCTTTATTTTTGTTTGGTTTTGTAGTTTCAGATAAAATGCATTTAGGAATGTTGGAAATAGTTGTTGAGAATTCCTGTGTATTTATGATGTTAAACTGCATGTCAGTTAATTCTTTCTGCTGCCTGAAACATACTGCTTATTAACTGTGATTTTGCTTCTTTACAGATACTAGAATGTGAATTCTATCTCTTAGAATTAATGGTAGGTTGGGTTTTTTGGTGGAACTGCTTTTGTTTTTGTGAGAGAAGTAACTGTATCTAAGTCCTGATGCAGAGATGGGATGTCAATGTCCTTTTCCCTAGATGGAATGGCCAGTTATGACCATGAAGAGTTGTATTCTTACCATGCCCTCTTCTTTATGCCTGAAAGAATCTGGGGCTACATATATACATATGTATAGATATATGTATATATACATATAGAACATATATGTTCTAGCAGAAGGTGTGGGTACTATCCCATTCAGGCTAGTCTATAGCAACCCAATAATTAGAGTAATCATCTAGGAAGGAGATGTGGGTTTGAATCCTGTGAGAAAGAAACCGAATTCAGGTCTCCCATTTTCTGAGGTGGTGCTGTAACTATTAGGCTGTTGGATGAAGGGAGCACAGTGGGACATTTTCTTCCAGACCCTTTCAAAGAAAGGAGCCATATCTGATTTTTGCAAGAGTAGCTATGCCATTGCTCTGTTTGGTTACCTGAAAGGAGGCAACCCAGGCTTCTTACAGGGCTTGGATAAAGTAGTGCCTGATTTCTGCATATGGCTTGGACTTGGATGGGTTAAGCACTGAACTCTAGTGCTACTGTACTAGAGTAGTTCTGCTCAAGTGCAGAGAAAAGGAGTGAGAAACCAGGGAGCAGCTTAGTGAGTTAAGCAGCAGATGAGAGAATGTTTTGGGAATTGAACACAGAGGAAATCAGATCAAAGTTTTTGTTTGTACCTACAAGTAATTTTAATACAGTTTTTAGATTCCTGTTTAGATTTAGCCCTTGATACCTCTGCTATACATGGCAGTAACTCTTGAGTTTTGTATACAGGAGTTTTAGCACAAGCAATTGCATTTACAAGAAGTTATGTTTTGGGGATTCACTTATTTTTCCAGCATACTATGCAGTATATAGTGTGTGCAGTAATGGTATTTCATGTAAGTGTTCAGCACATGTAACTTAATGTGGCATTTCCCTGTAGTATCCACACAACTGGCTGCTTTTAGCAAGAGGATTATTCCTTCTTGTTTACCTGGACCTGAAATGAGGGGATTTGAGAGCAGTAGAATTTTTCTCTCTTTTCTTTCCAAACCAGCATCAATGATTTTGGCATGCTCTCCATGTATGGTATTTAGTAGCTGACTGTTTTCTGGCAGTGTTTTGTATTTCCAAGTGGGAATTACGGGTTTGTAAGCAAATGAGGTTTCAGTGTGCTGCAGATGTGACTCTCTGTGTCTCTTAGGGGAAGGACATTGACAGACTGGCAACTGTGCTGTGTAATGGTATTCTAGAGAGAGCACTGCCCTCATTAGAACAGGGCTAGGTGTTAGAATGCTACTTAAAAAAAAATCAGTAATTGACTTGTAAACCAAATGTTTTAATCCGAACTGACAACATGCTCTGAATTGAAATCTAACTTCTGTCCCCATGACATTTTTCCTAGGACTGCTGTTTGATAGTATATCATCCTTATAGACCTTTGCTCCAATATGTGCAAGATATGGGCCAAGAAGACATGCTGCTACCTCTTGCATGGTAATGAAGACAATGGGAATAGTTCCTCCTTTCATCAAGAAAGCAAGTGTTTAACAGTTATGCTTCAAAGGTGGTTAAGCTTTTGCTGAACCAAGCAGGCTTAGCCATATTTGAATAGAAAGGGTGCCCTAGTTAATTGTGCAGGTATATGTCCCTGAATTAGCTTATTCTCTCTTTAGCCCTGTAATGATTTTACTTTGCAGTGGTCTAATTTTTATTTTGTTAGACTAGCTCTAATGGCACAGTTCAACATTACTGAATGGTGACTATGAGTAGAGGAAGTTTCTTTCTGTCAGCATTGTCATAGGAGGTTTGTAGCTGCATTTCTCTTCCCAGAGAAAAGCAAGGCACAACTTCCCAGGGATATTTCTGGGATTCACATTCTCTCAGCCTCAGAGAAAGAAAAAACAATTCTTATCTCAATTGCTGCTCCTCTTGTTGTTCACAAGTGGAATTCATTGTGGAAGATTGTTTACCTGAAGAGAATTGATAATTGGATTCTGGGTGTGAGTGTATTGATTCATTGACCAATTGAATCCAAGTGTGTGTGGGGATTGTCAGCTGACAGTCACAAGATTCTGGGCAGTTGAGTGAGTGCTTGTGCAGATGTGCTTCAGTTTAGATGTAATGTAATATAGTATAGAATAATATAGTATAATAAAGTAATTAATTAGCCTTCTGATATCCATGGAGTCAGATGCATAATTTCTCCCAGATGTTGGGGGTTGCCCTGCTTTACAATAGAGGTAGAAGCAAATATATAGGGTTTTTTAGCTCTGTTAGCAGAACTCATTCTTCAACTGTTTCAAATACAGAAAGACAGTAGAACTACTGCTTTTATGCTAGCCTTTACTTATTTGTGAAACAGATAATTATTTGGTGGTATACATACACATCCACTGCAGAAAGACATTTATGTACTAAAAGAATGTTTCCAAATAAACTTCTGCTGTGAGTATAAGGGAAAAAAAGAAAGGCTAAGAGATTTTTACAAGGGAAAAGATCTCTTTCCTTGATATTTTGCCCTGTAGCCTCATTGCTTTGACTGTCTGGAAAACTGACAAAATATTTGTAAACCAACAGCAGTTTTTGAAGGAATATAGTCTAAAGGTGAATAGGAAGATACTTACAAGTTCTTTTTTGCACAGGAGGATAGTGAATGACACCTACAGAACTGATCTTTGTCTGCTGTACCCTCCTTTCATGATAGCTCTAGGTAAGTAACAAGTAATGTATCCTGGTCATGTTTACCTGGATATATTCTGTGCAGTGTCCCATCACAAGCATTCCTCAGAGTGCCCTCATAAGGTGCTTCAGGTTGTGTCTCATACAGCACTGACACTGTAGCCTTGCAACTTAAAAAGCCTTAAAGAAAAGTCAGATAATTAATCCTGAGTTTCCTTTGTTGAACTGTATAGGGTTTATAAAAAATGGAATGTTTCTAACTGTATTGGGAGTGTATCTTTATTCAATATCCATGTCACCTGATCTTTGCAGCTTGCCTACATGTGGCCTGTGTTGTCCAGCAGAAGGATGCAAGGCAATGGTTTGCTGAGCTGTCTGTTGATATGGAAAAGGTACTCTGTTTTTTATTCCCTTCACTTGTTATGGACTGACCAGAAATGGTAGTCATGGTTGTCTTATATATCTGCAATACTGATTTGAACTTAAAATTCAGTGCTCTTGTTAGATGCTGTTGCAGTTAGGCAGATCTCTTTGGAAGGGAGACAATGTCAGGTTATTTGGTTATCACCCTGCTCTGAAAGTCAAGACAAAACCATTGCATAACAGAAGAGCATTGCTGGTATTGCCATTTTCCAGACAGCAATATAAACCAAGTATCTTTTACATTGTTTGCCAGAAAAAGGGTTCCCAGTGTTTTTCTGTCACGCAAGATTGTCAGTACAAGTTTGACTTTTAAGTTCAAGTGCATGTGATTTTCTGATTGACTTTTCAGCATCATGCCAGTGCACCATTCTCATTTTCTCCCTGTACATGTGCAGAGTATAGCCTAGTGTAGAACATTTTTGACACTTTCAGGATTCCCAGCACTGTGACTTCAATCAGTGCTACACAGGGAGACACCAAGATCATTCAGTTGAGTTCCCTGCTAATGCAAATTCTGTGTCAAATAATCCCATTCATTAATTTATTAGGTTTCAGGGTGCAGTAGTCCCTATACTAACAATGCTTTTCATCCTCACTAGTTTCTTTTACTTTTTAGGTTGGCTTCTTTAACCTGTGTTTAGCTCCAGCAAGCAAATCAAAGTAGTACTCATATTCCTTATCACACTGTTTCACTTAGCACATATTTTTTTCAGTCTTTTTTTGAAACTGAGTGTCTGGAATTAACTAGCCTGTTATGATTGAGAGGTACCATTTCCTTCTGTTCCCTTCATATTGCCCTTTATCCCACTGATGTTATGGCATTGTGTTTGTATTCCAGGATTTGTCCTGAAATGTAAACACAGTTTGGATGCTATGCTGTGTGGAGAGCTCTGTGAATTATGCTGTCATACATGTAAAGGCAGGGTGATAATAAACTGGCAGCAAAGGAGAGCCAACATCTATTTAATAGATAAAATTACCATAAGCTTGATACTGAGTATCTTTGAATGTTTACTTGTGTCAGTGATAAAGCCTAAGCTTGATTTTTTCACACTAACACCATGGACATGGTGAAGCACCAGCTGTGACTTTGGTTTCAAGGACAAAATATATTGCTCTAGCACTTAATGAAAGATCATGTATTAAAAAGAAGAAAGAAAGTAAATTCTACTTTATTAATTTAGAGAATGATGAAACATATTATGAATGAATTATTATCCAGCTTTCACGTAGAATATTGCACCAGCTTTTATATAGAATATTGTACTACAAATTTAAAGGAATTTAAGGTAGATAGAAAGTCCAAACTGGTATGGAATGCTTACACTTCCAGAAGCAGAATATGCAGTGTCAACAATTCTTATTATATGTATATAAGAATGTGAGAAGTATTTAAAAACTCCTTGGCTCTGTTCCTTGGAAGGAAAGAGTTCAGATGAATGTTTTGTGGTTTTGGGCTTTTGTTTTCCCACACTGTTCCTCTGATATGTATAGAACATTGATAATCATCAATTACTGTATTGATCATGGATGGTCATATAGCTGCAGTCATGCTGCCCAAGTCTGTATTTTCCCAGGAGCTTAGTTATCCCAGGAGCTGTGGCAGTATTTGCAAATAAATAAATAAAATTTAAAAAAGGTACTTAGTTTGCAGAGGAAGAGAAGCAGTAAATACAGTTGGAAGGAAAAATATTCTGTTCAGGCTTTGATTCACAATTAATCAAAAAACTAATTAAATGCTTTTTTGGGACCAGATTAAGTGTGAGACAGCTCTGTTTATAATATGAAAATTGTGTTGCTTAGTTTCAGCTTAGGGCCTGTTTAGTTAATTAAACAGGCTGTGACAAAGGTAAAATCACTGTCGTGTCTGACCTTAGGCTCTCTTCTCTTTCTAATACAGATTTTAGAAATAATCAGGGTTATTCTGAAGCTGTATGAGCAGTGGAAGAACTTTGATGAGAGAAAAGAGATGGCTACTATTCTTAGTAAAATGCCTAAACCAAAACCACCTCCAAACAGGTATGGTACTTCCTTATTGCACCTTTCCCATGGAAAAACTACACTGTGATCTTAAGAATGTGCAAATGTTTAATTCAAGGTGTGGTGTATGTTTTTACAGCCCAGATGTTTCTGATACAAAACCAGCCTGATTGTTCAGGAGCTAGTGGGAAGCATAACATTCATTATCTTAGAGAGAGTGTTAATGTGATTAGAATGTGATCAATACAGCTCAGCAAATGTAAGGAACCCCAGTGTGAGGCTCCATGGCTGGGCCACATTCAATGGAACTGGGCCTGCTTGATGTCGTATTTAATTACTGTGATTAAATGTCACTGCTGGGAATCTGCACATGCAAATTCCTGTGCACATGCTCATGTAATGTGAACTTTGCAGTGTTGACTTCAGAAGTAGATTCAGCAGGCAGCTTCATGGGCGTATATTGAATTTATTATTCACATAAATATGGTGAAGTTATTTATGCATGCTGAGAATAACCTTTGCATTTTTTAATGAAACTGAGCAGAATATTTTGACCTATTTATGTATATGTTGAAGTATTTTCTTTCCAAAGATTTTTATTACTTTCAGAATACTGTATTTTTTAATTAAAAAAAAAAGATAAAAATGTAATGTGATGCTTCTTATTGAAGATACATGTTTTTGTTTTCTTCAACAGTGAAGGAGAACAGGGTCCAAATGGTAGCCAGAACTCTAGTTATAGCCAATCTTAAGGCATTCCAAAGAATTTCTTTATGGACCACTTTGACTCAAGACATCCTGGGATATTTCCTGTGTTCATGAAATGGACAGAAGGTTTTAGTAACATCTTTGACAAAGAACTCGAAGAATAAATAGCTTGTTTGTGTCAAGCATTTTGAAAGCTTTTTCTCTAAAACTACATCATTTTCTCTGACGCTGGAACAAATGTGCTAAGATTTTTCAGTGTAAGGAATCAAACTTTAAACCAAGCTGCAAAAGATTAATGTTTTTCACTCAAAACAAATAGTTCATTATTGGTTTTATTTGTGTTGAAGTGAACTGTTTTTAGAGCGACAGTAACCCGAGGCCTAAGTGTAACTGTATTAATGACTTGTATTGTCTTCATTTTGTTTGTGACTGAAGGAAGATAGTGCACTCTATGTTGAATCTGTCCATTACCTTCAGTTTTGTTGATTAAAAAAAAAATAAATACAGATTCTGCAGCAAGAAACGCATTCCTTCAGAAACATATGCCTAGAAAAGCCTGTAAAGAATATTGTTAGAGTTCTAATGAAAACTGCAGGAAAGAAAGTCAGTTGCTATTTTTGGGTTTAAAAAAGCTGTATTCCTCAGTAGATCTACTTGGTTGTTTTTGCCATGATACAGTAGCCCAGCTTGCCAGAGAAGTGCAATATGTATAGTGATTCTGCAGTTTTCTGAAACATTTCAAGTGTTAGAAATTAAGACAACCCAACATATTAGGATTTTTTTTCAAATAAATGTACTGTATGGTACAATCGGAATATTTCACAATCAAGTACAAATCTGGATATTATTGCTATTTTTTATGGTGGATTTTTTTTGTAGAAAAGATATACACTGTTAGTCTGCCTTCACTGTTAGTGTGAATTTGTGTGGTTCATTAGAGAGTTTATTTAAGAGGATCAAGTGTTTGGTGAGCTTCATACTGGCTAATTTTAATTGGGAGGTTAGGAGCAACTCTAGAATAACTGAAATGGGATTCCTTGGTTACCTTTGTGCTGGAGAAAATGAGATTTCTTCAAACAGAAGGCCATATCCTGCGTTCCTTACTCAGGCAGATATCCCACTGAAGACAGGAATGGGCCTTAATTGATTACTTGATATCTTGATATTTTAGATAACTTTGTTTATAACTAAGTTCTGTACAACTTTATTTTGAATGATAATGCCAACTTGCCCAAGTATAAAAGTTGAATGATAAAGTTCAGTAACTTTGTTCTCCTTTTTTTTTTTTTTGTTTGTTTGGTTTTTTGTTTTTTTTTTTTTTTTTTTGTTTTCCTGAAACAACACATTTCACGACTCTGAAATCCTGGAGGGAGATTGAAAATATGTGCTGTCTGACGTGTCTTGGTTCAAAAAACTGGCCCCTTAAAAAAATCCCCACCTGTTTTTGCAAATACTTGTCTTTGTAATTGGCTGGTCATCCAGTGAAATATAACTGAAGTGTTTTTCTATGTAGCTCATTAGGCTACTAGCATTTATTTCTGTTCAGGTTATTTCCATAAATCATTATGTGAACCTGCCCCAGACACTTTGGTGAGGTGGAAAAAATATACATTTTGGTCTTTGCTACTTGGTTTCCATTTGATCCATACTTTTTATAGACACTTGTTGATGAAGTGGAATTTGGCTATTTTGCTTTCATTTCTTGAAGTCTAAAATGTGCGATTTGTAATGTGGACTTGGGGAATAGAAATAAATCAAAGCAACTTGACCTTTGTTGTGTGGAGTAATTAAACAGGAACTGTTCTTTAGGTAAGCATCAGTCTTCTCACATATACCATGTAAGCTGCCAGGAAAGTTCATGTTTTGGAATTGGGGAGTTAATTAAGAATTCTGGCTAAAGTGATTAAATTTTTTCTTGCTGCTGAAGAGTCTTTTCAGACTTTACTTCACACCTAAAGCACAATGGGACCTAAATCTCAGAGCTAACATGTCAGGCACTTCTTGATGGTACCTAGAAGTTTCTTAAGGTGATTCTCTACTGGGAAGATGAGGCTAATTTTACCAGCTTTGATTCCAGTAAAAACAGTGAAAGGCAATGAAGTGCAGTCAAAAAGAGCTTGATTCAGCGAGGACAGTTTTAAAAAGGTGTTTTGAACAAGAGGAAATGGAACATAATGTGAATTCAACAGTCTTGCTACTAAGCATGCAGAAAAAAAAAATCACCTTTCTTGTGCTTCACGTCAAAGGAGAGGTGCATAAAAATGTGGTATCTCACTGAAAGACAGGTAGCTGAAATTCTTCACAGATTATATGGCAACAGGTGGCTCTGAAGTGTCAAAGCAAACACAAGCCATCTATGCCAAAAAGACTTAAAGAAAAATCCCAAAGGAAACAAACTGGATCAGACAAGGTATTTAACTTAAACCCCATCATTTGGAAAGCAAATTAGAAAGGATAATCTAATTTCAAAAGCTACAAATAGCTGGAGAAACATCTTGCAAAAAAACTACCACGATTAATAAAAAGGGAAAATAAAAAAGAGGTATACAGTAATTTTTTAATTATAAAAAAACCAACCCACAACTACTCAGTTCAGAAAAGACAATAGGTCCAGAAAATCAGAGGTGGTGAGAAGACTGATAGGTGACAACTGCTCACTTCTGACAGAAGGAGCCAGAGCAGTTGATGAATACATGGCAAGTCGGGAAGCAACAAAAGGAAAGATTTCTCACCACTGCTGTGTCTGATGGGAGTTTCTGTTGAAAATGTACAAGTACCCAAATATAGTAAGACATGCAAAGCCTGGAGCACTCTTGAGTTGTAAATGAGAGTAATCTGGAGATTGTACCACTACATACTAATCCTGTTTTATGCTCTTCCTCAGATGTTTATTACCAGTTGCTGCCAAACAGAAAATAATTGGCTAGATAGATCTTGGTGTAACACAGAATAACTTGTTTATTTTTTGTGGTTATGTAGTTTTAGGTGTTCCTAAGAAATGTTAATTTAACTACAAAAGGAAGCATTGGCTGCTCATGACTAAGTATTAAGTTGATTAGAGTGCCTTGCTTTGTTCATTTGTATGCTGAAGTTTGGTGGCTTATCAATACAGCTAAGCATGATGAATTATACATTTAACTAAATCATGAAATCCTCTATACACTCTGACCTTAATGATCTTCAAAAGGCATTGTTAGTCCTGGTGAGGCCTGGCACAACAGAGCCAGCAGCAGGTTTCTGTTGTCCCCCTGACCCCTTGATACTAGAATATCTGCAGTTTGACTATTCTAAACCAACTACCCAACACAGGTATTTGAGAAATAATAATTTTATTTGCCTTATCATCATTCGTTTAAACAGTCATAAACTACATTATACAAAAAAGTAAACATAATCTGCACTTAGGTTCTCTTCACATGCATTCATCAAAACCATAACCCAAAGTAAAAGTTGAAAGGTTGAGCAAATTTAGTGTCCTCTGTTTGTACCATAGTCTTTGGGTATAATTTAAACCAAGCAGTTGCTATGCATGGCTGTTTGAAGGTGAATGTCCATTCATACAAGAAGCCAGTAGTGAGCTTTATTATGGAAGCAGAATGCATGTGATTTGCTAAAACCTCCAAACCATCCTGAAGCCTTGATTGGGTAAGGGGTGGGACTGTCATCTTCATTTCTTTTCTGGAGGTTCATGTTTTACCCAGTCATCAAAGCCACCAGCATACTGCTGAACTCTGAAAATATGCAGAAGATACCTTTCTCAAGAAGAGTCCTTAATATTGTCTCTTAAAGAGGACACAGCAAAAAAAAAACCAAAAAAACAAACCTGAAACCAAGAGTAAAAAATAAACACCCCAAGCCCCAAAAATCAACAAAACCCCCTACAATAGATTAAAATAAAGATAAAACACAGAAATTCTCTGCAACCATATACATTTGTACCTAGCTTCAATGAGCCAGACTGACATTCCTTCTACTCTAAGACTGCCTGCTTCCATGCAGTGAGTTCTGTAACTCTTTTCTTCCAAATTACAATGTTGGAGTTCAAACATCAAGCAAGAAATAGCTGGATCAATGAAACAGTTGCCAGTTCTTTTTTAAAAGAGTGAGAAGAGACTCACAGCACTGGGAGATATTTATTTCATCTATTTATTATGTCTAATACTTCACTTGTCACCAAATAAACCCTGCACACTGATCTTTACTTCTTTGCAAACCTACATGCTCTATAGGTCTGACATCAACCTGTGCAAAACTAAACTCTGTAAAACAAAAATCCACTATGCAAAACAATATTGACTCCTTCAATTGGGCATAATGAAAAACAGGTAATGGAGGGTATTTTTTTACTCTGAAACAAGAACATGCTTCCATACTTTTGACTAGAATTAGTGTGAATGTTCCAGTTCCTGAATTGCAGTTCAGTGAAAACATGAGCAAATAACCAATGTCTTAAATTTTATCTGCAGTCTTCAAGACAGTGAGGCACCTTCCAAAGATAGGTTTAACAACTCCGCAAACCAAATGCTGCATTTCACTCTATCATCTCATGGTTTTGTCAGCTATTGCCTTCACTGCTTTCCTCCTGGCAAATAATCCAAAGCTTTACAGGAAGTGCCACTGTCAACAGTGAACTGTAAACGTGGAACTGCAATTCAACAAAGGGTGTGGTTTCTCAAACTATTATTTAAGACTGTACTACTACCAAAGCAAGCAGTTCTCCACCTTTACAACCTTCCTGCATCTCAGGACTAGTGCTTATGGAGCTCTTTTAGGAAGAAACATCTCAGCAAGGGAGCCCTGAGAGGCAGAAGGACCCTTCAGTGGCAGCGTGGTCTTGCAGCAGTTTGTGTCACCAGTGGCACATGTGCAGAGCCGCTCAAGGGCTGTTTTACAGGGTGGTACACCTCACTTTGCTGCAACACCCAATGGCATCTCCAGGTTCACTGGAGACAAAAGGAGGTGTCTAACTCAAATACCAATTGTTTTGTTCATATTCCACATGTAATTTTTACCCTTGCACACAAGATGAGTATGTGTTCTGCTTCATGGGGGGAAGCAGCATTAATCCCATACTTACGCACAAAGTCATACCTGCTGAAACCCAAGGACATGGCAAAACCAAGTGCTTGTTTACTTCTTGTTCCTGCCAAACAGGAGAAAACCACAGGGTCTGACTTGGATGGCATATTTTGATTATACTGTTCCTTGAACTCCGTTGGGTCCATTTGTAGAGCTTCTACTAATTCACCCACTGGGAAATACAGAAAACAAGCAATTGTTTACTCTGCATCCAAAGACAGGTTTGCATGGTTTACAGGTTCGCAGGACTTCTAACTCCTCTGGAAGAACAGTTCAGCCTCATTACATGCCAGCGGCTTTTTAGGAGCGTTCCTCTTTGCTCAGTCACCACCACCTGAGCATTCCAGCCAGGAGGAACACGGAACACCCGGCGCCTGCAAGCAGCGGCGCTGACAACTTACGCGGTATGTTGATGGACTCCGGGATTTTTCCGAACCTGTCGATCTCCCACCTCTCCCGCACGTCAATGTGAAGCACGTTGGCCTTTTTCAGGTCTTTGAGCTCCTGGTAGGAGAGGTTCGGCGCCGCGGCGGCGCAGAGGCGGCGGCAGGTGGGGCCTGGCGGGAGGCACAGCCGGTCAGCCCGGCCCGGGACGCGCCGAACGGAGCCACGCGGGGCTGTCCCCGGGCGCCGGCCAAACCCCGCCCGGCCCCATCCCCGCCCGGCCCCGCTCACCGGGCGCTGCCGCCCGGCTCCAGCCGCCGCCCGCCGCCCGCAGGGCCCGCGCCGCCCGCCACCAGCCCCCGAGCCCCATGCCGGCTCCCTGGCGATGGCGGCCGCCCCGCCCAGCCCAGCCAGGCCCAGCCCAGCCAGGCCCAGCCAGGCCCGGCCCCGCCGGCGGGGAGGAGACACCGCCTTCCCCGCAGGGGCGGGGGCCGCAGCTTTGGTGCCGCTGGCTGCGCAGGGGAGCCCGCCGGGGTGGCCACGCTTGGCACCTGCCAGGTGACACAGAGACACCGCCTCCGGCCTCGGTACACCCGGCATCTACCCTGCATTGCCTGGGCAGGGTAAATTCTACCGGCCTGCCCAAACTGTGGAGAGGCCCGAAAGTAGCAAAGGCTGGGAGATGAAACAGAGATGAGGAATTTTGATGCCAAAACAAATTTTAAAAATGCCAGCCTCTGAGTGTAACGTCGAGGAGAAAAGGTGATTTTAGCACTGGCCTGCACCACTTTCACCAGTGTCACTGTCCCCTTACAGCCACAGGACATGTGGACCAGGCACCGATCTCATTTCTGGTGACGAATGAGCGGATGTGAGGGAAGGGCATGAAGCTGCATCACAGGAGGTTTAGGTTAGATATTAGGAAAACCTCCACCCAGAGGGTGTCAGGCACTGGAACAGCCTCCTCAAGGAAGAAGTGGTCATGGCCCCAGACCCACCAAAGTTCAAGAAGTGTTTGGACAATACTCTGAGGCACATGGTGTGTAATTCTCCTCTACTGTGCACAGTCAGGAGTTGGACTCAAACATTGTATGTCCCCTCCAGCTCAGGATATTATATGAACTGATGATCCCTGGTTTCAGTTTTGAATGTTTTGGTTTTGAACTGAAACCCTAGATTTAGGTTTGAAGCTGTCAGTCAGTCTTCTAGCCACAAGGACTAATGGCCAAGACCTATGTGAGTGAAGAAATGAGGGTCCTTCTGTTCCACATATTTTAAACCAGTATTCCATATTTACTGCATACCTTTATAATATGTTACATACCAGCAATTCTAGTTTTTAAAAGCAGGCATGCTGGATCTTCTCATAAAAGATGCACTTTGAGGAGTAGGTTGTTGAATCTTTACTAATTAGAGTTTTCCTTCTCAAAAGGAGAACAAAATATTTCTTGGTACTGTAAAGTGTGACAAATTGAACTTGGCACATATAACTGGTTCACTAGCTGCCCTTCTGCCAGCCTCTCCATATGGCCTCCTTGACAGGCATTTGCAAATTGTCTGTCTGAAGCAGTATATCTATATACAAAGTGAGGTTTAATGCATTTTCCATTTCCCACAAGGTAAGGATATAATACACTATGTTTAGAAATTATCTTCTGAAGTATAATTTGCTGTATAGTTTATCTTTGGTAAAATAATGACCACAGTTAATCTCCACTTATTGCATGTATCACCATAAGGACCATAAAGCGTTCAATGTGAAGCACCAGAACACTTGTCATATGAAATACGTATTCACAGGAAGAAGTATTTGCATGGTTTTGATTTGACCCTGGATCATACTATGTACAGAAAGAGAGAACACACCTTGTTTTCTGAAATAGGAAGCATTCACCAGCCATCTTGTGAAAAACTCAGAGAATTTGAGGTCAGAACAGACAAAGCTTAGCAAATTCCCACAGCTTGGTGAAAAGGAGGGAAGCAGCACATCCAATTCTCCTTTTGTCTTTATGGCTGCATTCAGCCAACTCCTCACAGCTTCCTTCATTTCACCTCGTGGGACTCTCTCTCCATTTCACCTCTTCTTCACTTGACTTTCCAGTTCTGTACAACCTCCCACACTCAAACCCAGCAGCACCCAACCCAGTTTCCAGTAGCTCCTCCTTCGAGTGCTGGACATCCTTTACTCTGCGTGCCCTCGGTTCTCCTTCCAGTCCCTCCCACGGTGGCTGCCTCGAAAATCCAGGGCCCAGACCCTGCTGCGTAACCTCTGAGCACGACTTTCCACCGCCATCCCTGCGCGCTGCCAAACCTCCTCTTAGCGCGCTGCCCACGGGCACAAACCCAGCGCAGCATCTCCAGTTCTTTCAGCAAAATTCAGAAGTGAAGGTCACCCCAGCCTTTGCCCTGAGTTTCCAGAGTGCCCCGCAGCCAGACCTGTCGCTACCTGTTGCCTCTCGGCGGGCCCCGGTGCGCTCCCGGACGGCCCCGCTTCCCCCCGCCCTTCCCACCCGGGACACGCGTTGTGCCCTGGAACCAGCCCCAGCCCCGCTGCCACCCGAGCGGAGCCGCCTGGGCCGCGGCTGGGGCGGGGAGCGGCGCGGCGAGGCCGGGGGCGGAGCGGAGCGGAGCTTCCTCCGCCGCTTCCTGCCGCCGCCCGCCCGCCGCCGCCGCCGCTCCGTGAGTGCGGGGCGCGGGGAGGGGGCGGGCGGCACAGGCGGGGGGCGCCGAGCCCGTCCTGCGCAGCCGGGGAGGGTTGCGGAGCCTCCGCCGCGGCCCGAGGGTCGGGCTGGGCCGATAGGCCCCGCCATGGCGGCGGCCGGGCCCGCGGCCTGCGGAGCCGAGTCCCGGGGGCCGGGCGGGCGCGGGGCGCGGGCTGGGGGCGGCGGGAGGGGGCTCTGCCCCGCCGTGGCCCCGGGCCGGGCGGGCCGCCCCTCCCCGCTGCCGGCGGCGCCCGCGGTAGCGCTGTCCGCCGCTTCTCCCGCCGGGCTGGTGGCCAAGTGCGTGCGGCTCGTGTTGGGTCGCCGGCGACGAGCTGCTGGTGGCGACCGCCCGCTGTCGGTGTGGAGCGGGTTAACCCTGCCGAGACACGAGAGCGGCAGCGCCGGGCCGCCTCCGTGAGCCGCAGCGCGTCTCTCGGTGTGTGGGACTGAGCGCGGTCGGTCGGTGGCAGCGCCTGTGGCCGCGTTGAACGTACGGCCCGGTCACGGCGTAGGGCGCGGGGCTGCCGAGCGCGCCCGGCTCCGCGCTGCGTGTGCCGGCCTGCAGCCGCCGCGGCCTCAAGCGCCGGGTTGGGCGGGCGCGGAGCCGCCCGTGCCCGGGGATTGAAGGACAGCCCGGTGCCGGCCCTCGGGGTTAGCCAGAGACGTGGTGTTCTATACCCATAGCTGCAACCCTCCACGTTTTATTTATTATTGGGATTCTCTGTTTTGATTCCTGGTTTGTTTTTTTTTTGTTTGTTTTTTTTTTTCTTTCTTTCTTTCTTTTGCTGTCATTTGTCCTTTACTTTAGGACTTTGTCCCGCCCTTGCTGTACCTGTGTTGCTACTTGCACTATTAAACAGGATATGCCCAACAGCACATTACACGTAGGTGCAGTAGAATGATGACGGCAAGAACGTAGAAGCATATGGCAATAGCTGCTGGTATAGCACTGTATTCTAGTTGCATGTCATCTTTAACTACAAGTATTTCCCAATTCCATTAAATAATCCTCTTATACAAGCATAAAGAACAGACTTGTCTTTTAAGGATTCTTTCTGCTCTCGTTTTCTGGCTTTTAAAACAGAAACATAGTAATGGCACGAGCATGTGCAAGCTTGAAGCAGATTATGCCTTTGTGAAATTATTCTCGTGTTTACTACATTTGTAAATATTTTGTCAGATTTCTTCATGAAATATTGAAGAACTGGTGTTCTGTAGCTTTATTTCTGTGAGATTCACAGAACTGCAGCTAGTGTCTCAGGGGTTCTGTTTGGAGCATCAGTTGTAGATCGAGGACAAGTTGTTCCGCTTCAGACATGCCATCAAAGCAAACTGGGGCAGTCTGTGTGGAGGAAGAAAATGGAATTAAATTTTTAGTTCTTGATGGCAAGACTTGGACTTTCAAAGAGCTCAAACTAGTAGTAACTTACTGTTTTATCTGTTCTACCCTCACTGATCAACCAGGACACCCTTCCAGAATAGGTGGGAAGTTACAGGCAGCCATTGTCTTTCTGTATTTTCTCCAACTCAGCCCTTTAGGTGGAGGTACAGCAGGAGCCTTAGCTTAAAGTATTGTATTGTGTGGGTTTCAGCCTTCTGTCTCACACACATGCTTCAACCACAGTTCCTTTTTTATTTCTTTGAATTCACAGGATGAGCATTTCTCCAAAGTTCATCCTTTGCTCATATTGCCCTTTATTTTCTGGCTGCTTTTTCCCCAGTTTTTGCCCACATGGTTATCCTAGCAAGGTACTGTGAGTTCACTGGTTACTTTCCAGCTGTTTCAGTTCTTATGCCCTCAGATTTTCTGTGGTGATGGTACGGTAATGTTGTTGTTTATATCATGAGAGTGCACAGTCTGTCATCTGACTGCCTTTTCGCATGCAAAGTTTTTACCTTGCAAGCCAACATCATTAGTTATAAGCTATGGCTCTTTTTATGGTACTTAGGTGTTTTTTTTTAAAGGATGAATTTTTTAGGAAGACCTATGTTGGACCACACATGCATCTTCCCAGATGTTTTTCCCTTTTGGTATGTTATAAAGAAACCCCAAACATTTAATGTGGGATAAAGAACATAAGCAAAAGTTGCAGTTTGCTTTATGGGGCTGAATATTGACAGGGATATCTGAAATTTTCCATAAAACTTTGCTGTAAGATACTAGCAAAAAATATGTCATCAAAATGCTACTCTTTACCCACTTAGAGCTTTAAAATACTCTAGTCATAAACCCAGTTACAGAGTCTTTTCAGTTTTGCTTCTGGACATTTCTGGCTTCTGTTCATCCTTAGAGGTAATTTTTCTGTGGCAGGTGGTTTTAGAAGGAAATCCGAGGGGGATTGTGGAGGATACGGACATGAAAGTTGATAGGACGTGCTTAGCATGAGCAGCTGGCTGAAGTGGATTACTGAAAGTGAGAGAGGCTGTGAGATTTTTACTGTCACTTGGAAAGTTGTGTCTAGCAGCCAAAGCCTCCATCTCACTCCTTGCTCCAAAAGTACATCAGTGTCTCACCCTTTTTTAGGACTGGAATACAACGTCAGGATTGGCGTTTGAGCTCCAGTGACAGTGTAGGATGTGTGATGTGCCTTTGGGCTAGGACATCTTGGAGATGACGCTTTCAGAATTTCAGATGACATTTTCCAGGGGAAGAAGCTTCGCTGCCACTACCAGTCAGCAATTCTGGTCCTTTTACTGCTCTTGCAGGCAGCGGGGGCTTGTTTTGCGCAGAGGTTTCGGTGGCTGTCAGAGCTCTGAGCCTCCTGGCCTGCTGATGGGTGACGCTGCCCAGCTGCTGACCGTGATGGATGTGGTGCCTCTTTTGATTGCCTGACACTTGGTCTAGTGGCGAGCAAGGCAAAATGCCACAGGTAATGCTCGGAACAGGCGTCTGAAATGTATCAAGTTGCGGCTTACATCAAAACATGTAGCAGTTCTGCGGAGGATCTGGCATTGCTGATCCATACAGGGACCTTTCACAGATGGGTTCTGAAGTATCTTTGGACTTAATCTGCACATCTGTGCTGTTCCTTCACCCCTTTGGTGCCAGGCTGCTGTTTACAGCTGGGCAGTTCTATTAAGTAATATTGTCCTGGTTTAGGGCTAATCTGGGAGAAAACCTCCGAAGGGGGCCCCTCTAGAAAGCAAACCCACACGGCCCCTTCCCCCAACCTGTTCGAGAAGGATTCCTCGGAGAGGAGTGGAAAGAACCTGTTTATTTAACAGGCACAGCACCCCCAGCACACAAAATGAACAATACCAGATAAAAACACTCTTTCACCACTCTGAAAAAGATGACAAATTCAGAAAGTCTCTCTTGGGAGTGGTCGCTCTGTTCTCAGTCCCTCTGGTGCTGGGGCAGCTGCTGCAGCCACAGGGTGCAAACTCTTGGTGTTCCCAGGTCCCAGTCCGGAGCAGGTTTGAGTGGTTCCAACAAAGGGAAAGGAAAAACAGTCCAGGGAAAAATTCGGACTGCTTAGCTAAACTAACTAATGAGCAGAAGCAAAATGCAGGAGCAAGAGCAAAGCAAAAAGCAAAGCAAAAAGCAAAAGCAGCACTATGTACTGCCCCATCTCTGTGTCCTGCCAGCCGTGGGGGAGCAGCTGATAGCAAAACCAAAGCAAAACATTCTCTCTTCAGAGCCAGTCTTGAAGGCACAGAACATAATATCCAGCATAAACAGAACACACACATGGGGATACAAGCATCGTAACGTCACCCTAGGACACATATGAAAATGCTAATTTTTCCCAGTATTCAGTATGTGCTCTGCCCTTTCAGTGTGACCCAGGTTTCTCTTTGCATTAGCAACGTAAAATGATACAATTTTAACTTGAAAGTTTGACAACAAGTAGTGACACTGCTGGAATTTAGGCTACCTCAGATGAATTAAGGGATTGAGGTAAATGTATCTGCCCCAGCTTCTTTGAATTCAGGTGCTCACTGATGAAATAATTAACAATACTGGTTTCACAGCTAATGGGCAGTCCTACTGGGAGAGTATTGCCCATATCCAAATAGTACCTGGAGATTCTCTTTAGACTCACTTGGCTACATTTCATAGGTTCAGTATGCTTAGATAGGCTGGTGAGTTTTGCATAATTTTTATCTTGTTTGCATTCTAGTAATGCAACTGTAATCCTCCTAGTTAATCAAGAATCAGAAAAATATTGTAATAGATACTGCACAGATACGAACAAAAATGTGGCACATGTCACAAAGAGCTCGCACCCTAATTATAAGAGGAGGGGAACAGTGGATCTAGGCAGATGGAAGCAGTGATATGATATTAATCTGTGCAGCAGGTTATTTCTCTAACATACTGGTGGTGCTCTGGTCTGTGTTTCTTATAAGCATCATGGTGAAGGTACAGCATGGGAAGACTCACTAAGGTGACACATTTCAACATTTAGTAAGCGAACTGTGGACATTCTAGGAGGAGGGACTCATCTTCCAAGTGAGAAGTGCAAGATGGTAAGATGGGAAAGGGTTTTGGGAAGTGCAGACAGTGAAGATAGTTTGCTTCTCCAACTCTCTTGCATAAAAATGTGAAGAGGAATAACCTGGTTGGTTGGTGGGTTGGGCTGGGTTGGTTTCCCAAGGAAAAGCAATTTTTAGTTCATACTAGCCCTGTAACTTTTATTGGTCTTAGCTCTACTGAATTACATTTTACATTACTGTAAAATGTAAATTTAAAAAAAATAACAGTTACTTATTTTAGAAACAACATTCAACTCTTGTAAGTATCTAAATATATACTTTATGAAGAGGGTAAATTTCTAAATATAGGCATATTAATGCTGTTAAATATAGACTATAACAAGCATATCTTAAATTTAAAATAGTCTAGGCACACCATAGATTTAACTTAACAAATTCAGGAAATTGACTTTTGGCACTCTGTCAAATCTGAAGCTTTTAAAATTAGATAGGCAGATCATTCTGCTGCTTTTGAAGTGGTTTGTTCTTTCTATAATGGTGGAAATGAGCAGTTAAGTGAGGAGGTTTTGATCTTAATCAGCTTTTTGTAGGAAGATTGACATTAGGAGTCTTTTAAGAAGTAAGAAATCAACTGAGAATAGCTAGTGATGGTGATGATTGTGCTCCAAAATCTTGTGTGCTGAGCTCAAAGAATCTGAACATGTTTGGAAGGATTAGTTCTTAGTTTTGTACAAAATGATTTTTTAAAAGGAAAAGGTTTAGAGTTTTTTAATCTAACTTTTTCTAGTTTTTTTTTTTTTTTTTTTTTTTTTTTTTTTTTTTTTTTTTTTCCCAAGGAAACTGCATAATTTCTACTTAAGATTTTTACTGTGTGCCAAGTGGAAATGAGAGTAGGGCTAACATACCCTCTAAACTCAGGTTTTTCTATCACAAAAATCAAATATGAGAATGGGTTGGAAAGAGGCAAATTTGGGAATACTACCATGGTGTTTAATCTTCAGTGTGTCAAGTTAGTTTTGTCTGAATTGTTTCTTTTCTCTTTTGCCTGTTTGTCCTAAGTGGTTTGTGCCTGTGACCAACAATAAGGTATAGAGTATCCCTTTTGGTTTTTTCTTAGCTATATTTTATGCTTTCTTGAGTCTATTTGTTCAGGATTTTCATTTTAACAAAAACTCAAATCCTTTATATCTCATAAACGGAAATATTTCTGAAGCATCCTAAGTTTCTTCTTTGTTTAATTCAATTAAATATAATAATCAAATTCCTGTCATAAGCATTCTGATTTTGAAATTGATTGATGTTGATCATGTTTTTATTAAATGGAGTCTTTAATTTGTAATGTTTTCAGTCCTTGAATGTACTGGAAAAGGGCAGGCAGTACTCCACATACACTTGCATCGCAGATCATGTGGAGTAGCTCGTTGCTGTTACCTTTCCATCACACTTCTGTGCTTTTCAAAATCAGGCACAAACCCTGGCTGTCTCAGTCCTTGATATGCTCTGGTTTTTCCAAGAGCTCACAGGTCAGTAACCATTGTCTGATGGATGTCTGTCTGTGGGGATGTCCATGGAGAGTAATTAATCTAATGGTCCGTGTTGTCTTTTCCTCCGCCTGCTCTTAGTGAAAGGAGGCTGAAAAGTGTCTGGGCTGTGCAGTGGGAGTGCAGCTCCTTGTGCCAGTGTTCATTTCTAATGCCATGTTGATTAGGTTGGGCTTGAAGTGCCATGCTTTCAGTCATTGTGGATGTCAGCTGACACTGTTTATGCCCTGTGTCCTCAGGGTCCCTAGGAGATGGGTCCAGCAGTGGGCTGTGTTTGCCCTGATCCAGGTTGTATCCATCACCTGTGCTGTGGGCCACAGGATTTCACATGTGGGAAAGGATTGTGTTTCAGCTGGTTGGGACCACTATTATTTATTGGAGCTCTCTAAGTGTACTGATACGAAGATGACTTTCACTGGGGTGAAGTCTGTGTTTTGGACAGTCTTACATAATCTGTCCAAAGAAATGAAAATTGTTATGCTGAAATGAACTCATAGATTGTTTATGTCAATGTTGAATCACCTAAACACAGCTATGTTCCTTTAGGGAGGACATTTTTGCTGTCTTTGCTATTGACTCTTTGCATAATTTAGTTTAAGGTCTTGTGTTTTCTCACAGCAGCTCTGTTGGCCCTACTGTTTGATGAATGTCTTGATGAATCTTGTGCTCAGTTAAGTGGCAGTGTGACAAGAGGTGATGGGTAGTTTCACATGAAACTTGGGTACATATGAGAAGCTGCCAAGGCAGAAAGATACAGCTGAAGTTGTTTGAGCCTTCTCATGTTCTAGGGATGCCAGGTTGCATGGCTGTTGATGGACATTAGGTGTGCTAACATCTGTTGAACATATATAGTCAGGAGCTGGAATATTTAGACCTTTCTTAGTGTATGAATAGGAATTGTGAACCCACAAAATCAGCAAAGCTGAATTCAGTGGTGCTGTTCACTTGCATGTCTAGGCTTTATATCTATTTAGGAAAATTTGAAATCTGTAATTTAAGAACATCATGGTATTTAATATAGTATAAGCTAATTTCTATGTAAATGTAGCATTTTATATAAAAAAATAATGGGCTGTGTTTTGAAGGATTGAGGAGACATGATGCTGTTGATGCAGTGAGTAAAGATTTCTTTTATACTATACAAAAATGTGACTTGTGCATAGCAAATCTCTCATGGGTAGGTTCATGCAGAAAACCTCTAGCACTAACAGTATGTGGGGATGTAGGGCAGATGCAGGGATGTCTGTCCAAATGTATAGGAACTTGAAACAGGAGCTTGGTGGTGCAGATTGCCTGCTTTCCTTCAGGGAAGGCTGTTCAGGTGTCAGTGGTGGTGGTGCTCTGATATCAATATTGATGACTGTTCTGCTCACTGGTTTAGTGGATAAGTAAGGAGAGGGAATATTGAATTCAGTGTACTGGTTGATTCCTGTGTCTCTCAGAGCTTCAGTAATACAAAGGTCTAAATGCATATACAGAAAGGATTAAAAAATCTCGAGTAGACAAACTTGCTAAACTTTGGCAAATTTAACTAATTGATCTGTAGTAAGAATACACCTTTTGCTATTCCCAAATATAGGGCATTTTAGAAGTTTCCTATACCTAAATGCAGTAGCACAGTTGAAAATCTTTGGTCCTGGTGGCTCAGGTGACATTACTAGCCTGTTTCTGGTACACAACAAGATGTCATTTTATTTCTGAATAGAATGGCTCACATGTTTGCAGTGTATGAGTATTTGACTATTTTACATTCATATGCTTTGTATGTGAAAACAAAAATCTGTTTTTATGAACCACACTATTAAAAGACAAACTGTAAACTAAGCCCCAGCAGCTGTCTCTATGGTGCACAGCTACAGTGCTTCAGTGGATTCACATTTGGATTTTGATTAAATGACTGGTGTGCTGAAATCTGTAATGATTTTTTTTTAAAGTTTACTGGCAAATATCTATGCTTTAATTCTGTTCTTCATAGGACTCCTTGATTAATGACACAAATTTCCTATGAGAGACTTTATCTTTATGGATTCTCTAATGTTTAACAGAGGGATCAGTTTGCTCTCCAGTCAGTCATCCATTGTAGGATAGAGCACTTTAATCAGATTTGGAAGACTTTTTTATTTTCTTACACTGTTTGAAATTGCTCAAAAACCTTTAGGGAATGTGCCAAGGGTAAATAATGACTGAAACCTTTCATGAGGGATATATGTTAAGGAAGAGAAACATTTGTTTTGATGAAGTTTTTCTGGTATATTGTGGTTGTAATAACTTACTTTGTAATAACAAAAATAAAGAAAATCTCAATACCTCAGATATTTAACACCTCTGCCTAGAAGTGAGTGTCCCCTTTTCCTACAGCTACAATTCAGTGTCCTGTAGTCTAACTGGTGTTGTGACATTTCTAACACTTCATTCCTGATACATTCATACTCCTTGTTACACAATAGCTGACTTTAGACCAAGCCTAAAACTGTGTTTGTGATGTTTGAATGTGTGATTGGATCTTGTGCTTTTAGAGTTCAAACTTGCTGCATTCAGTGAAACATTTCAATAAACAATAACATTGCCTCTGTTTGTCTTTCCTAGTAAGCAACAGATGCGGGTGAAAGATCCATCAAGAACCAACCCTGAGAAACCGAAGAGAAGCAAAAGGCCCAACAGGCCACAGGATGAGGACTCTTCAGATGATATTTCAGGTAAGTATGTAGGGGGATGTTTGTCCTGAGGTTGAGGGCTAATAGCTTCCATGTTGACTGATGAAAGCCACAAATCATTGTACCATGAAATACTTTTCTTGCTTGAATTTATAACAGAAATATAAATTAGTCAAGTGTTTATGATGAGATCAGTTGTTAACTACATGAGTTCCCTGAAGGGCTGGAGAGTTGGTTGATCTTCGATGGCGACGTCTCCATGTGAAGTCAGGCACGTGTGGCAGGAGGCTGTGTGGCTGAACAGGGAGCTTCCAGCTGAGTTTACAGGGAAGAAGGAATGGCAGAGAGGGTGGAGACAAGTTTGAGCTGCCTTTGCAGAGGTCTGGAGCATGCAGGATTAGGAATTAAGTAAAGCAGCTACAGTTAGAATTGGTTGAAGGGTGTAAAGACTAAGATGAGCCTTTACGGATACAGTGGCAGTAAAATGAAGACTAGGGTGAATGCACACCTGCTGTGTGAGGGGGCAGGGGTTCTAGGGACACAGGATGTGGGAAAAGGCTGAGGAACTCAATTCTTCCTTTGCATCTGTCTTCACATGTAAGCTCTGCACCTGATCCTCCCTGGCTCCTGACCTTAATGGCAGACTCTGGGATATAACCACTGTCCAGAGCAGAAGATTGAGAACTGTGAAACGAACTGAATGTGCACAAGTCTGTGGGGTCAGATGGAATGCATCTGAAAGTGCTGAGAAAACTGGTTGATGTCATTGTGAAGCTGTGATCTGCTATCTCTTTTTGGCAACAAATTGAGGAGGCCAGCTGATAAGCAGGAGGATAGGTTTGCCATTCAGAGTGGCTTAGACTGGCTGGAGAAATGGGCAGGCAGAAACTTCTCAGTGTTCAGCAGTGGCAGGTGAAGAGTTTGGCACCTGGGCATAACCACGTGCCATTACAGGGTGGGAATTAAGGCAGCTTTGCAGAAAAGGTTCTGAGGGTCCTAATGCACACACTGAATAAAACCAAGCTGTGCTGTTTGTGCCTGCTGTAGGCAGGATTGTATTAATGAGAGTGTGGGGCAGGCAGGTGATTCTTTCCATATTTTCAGCATTCATGGGACTTCATTGGAAGAACTGTGCCCAGCTGTGTGCTCTCTCTTACAAGAAAGGCTGACTTGTCAGTGGGGCCAGTGGTTCACCCCTTCCAGATTTTTAAGGAGATTGAGAACATGATGTAGGAAGAGGGGCTGAAGGCAATGTCTTTGTTTAGCCAAAGGAGTGAAAGTATAATTTCTTTAATTGATGCCTGATGGTAGTTAGAGAGAAGACAGAACCAGATTCTTGCAGGAAGTCCACAATGAGAGGACTAAAGGCAACAGACCAAATTTAGGGTGTGGAAAATTTGACTAGGTGTGAAGAAATTTATTTTATATTCACTCTGAGGGTGGTCAGACAGAAACCTGATTTTCTAGTGCGTTGGTGAAGCCTCAGTCCTTGATGATATCAACATTCAGCTGAACAAAACCATGAGCAAACAGATCTAAATTAATATTTGGCAGTGCTTTAAGTGAGGGCTTGGACAAGATGGCCTTCAGAGGTTACTTCAAACTTAGCTAATTCTGTGATTTAGTGAATTTTTTGCAAAAAAAAATATGACAGAGAAGAATGGTTGATATTCACATTCAGAATGAGCAGTTGTAGTACCGATGCATGGGTGTTTGAAAATCTTTCTTTATGGGTTGGAAAAAGGTCAATGGCCTGTGTTGTTATATGCAAAAATAGATTTATCTATATTTTTATTGTCAAAAACCAGGGAAATTAGTTTTGTACAAAAGTAATCCTTGTACTTTTGTATGAACTACTTTATCTGGTTTTAAGAGGTGGCATTTATTGACTTGAAAAGAATTTCCATTACGGAAAGACTAAAAGAGATTCCTTCATAAAATTCAGTATGTGGGGCGCAGCTGGCTGATCTTTCCTACTTTAATTCTTTGCTGTTTTTTTTTTCCTGGTGCTGAATTAATTGAAGATCAGGGTCTTTCAGTGTCCATGTGCTCTCTTCCGTAGCCATTATTTGGGATGGCTAAAAGCGAGTGTGTGTTATTTTCCACAGGGCTCACCTGCCAGCACGTGAGCCAGGCTGTGGACGTGCCCCATGTGAAGAGAGCGGTGGCTCAGAGCGTGTGGTCCGTGTGTGCCGAGTGCCTCAAGGAGAGGAGGCTGAGCGACGCTGAGCCCGGGGCGCCTTCAGACATCTGGCTGTGCCTCAAATGTGGCTTCCAGGTGAGCATGTGTGCTCAGTTTGCACAGGTGCAGTTTCTGAAGGATGTGTTGTGCATCCTTGTCTGTTTGGCATCTCGTTACAGAGGAGCAGTGTGAGGCAAGTGCTTGGTTGTGAGAGTCCCTGCTTCAGCTTCCTCGGGAAGTGGGGTGTGACCTCATGTTCCTGTTCCTTTTTGGCAGTGTTTAGGGTTAGCTTTATGTGTCACAGTGTCTCAGGGCCTTTCTGGGTCACTACGACCCCAAGATTGTTAAAAGTCTCTTTTCCCAGCCCGAGCGCTTGACAAATGAGTCAGAGTTCTTCATTTCTCGGTCTCAAGGTTGTTTATTGTGTGTTATCTATAAAAAATGTTCTCCTGCCCTGCAGGACAGTTCCAGGCACTCTGCCTGCCCTGGGGTGGTGTTATGTCTTTATACTAAAAACTGTGTGTACAATGTTTACAATTACTTTCCAATACCTATCACCTCTGTTAGACAGTGAGCTTCTACTCTAAACCAATCTGTAAGTACCAACATCACAGCAGAAGATGGAGGCCAAGAAGAAGAAGGAGAAAGGCTGGACATGCCCAGTTCCCTCCATCTTGCCTCCTGAACCCCCATACTAAAAAACCTAAAATCTACTTTTCCACCCCGTAATAACTTCACTAATATTCTACTTAAACTGTTGTGGTTTGCTGATCTTCATATATGGTTGGTAATTTGCTCCACGGGTCATAATCAAAACCACAGGCGTTTTGGGCTCTGTGCCAGGGCTTCTGAGCCCCCTGGCTGGGGTCTTGGCCATCCTGGACAGCCAGAGGGATGTTCTGGGTTCCCACAACAGTGCGGTGTGGCATCACAATTAGTGATGGCCCTGCCTTTTCTCAGTTCTTATCTGCATCCTCTTGCCATTTACAGAGAATTGGCTCTGGGAGCTGTGTGGCTGCAAAATGCATCTGTTCAGCTGGCTCCTCTGGCAGAAGTTCCCATAAATAGGAATGAATGAAAAACCAAACATGTATATTGTTGAATGAACTTGTGCTGTGGACAAGTTGCTAGATTTGACTTGATTTGACTAAATCAATTGCTAGATTTGACTGAAACCAGGGAGAAAGGACTGTGCTGGAGTGAGAATGATGCTCCTGTGGCAACTAGCCATTAGAATGGATCAATTATAATGTCAGATCATGGCCTCAGGGTTCAAAATGGCAGGTCCTGACCCCAAGGGCTTTCACAGATTTCTGCCCTGGGAGTGAAGTAAAGAAAAAATTTTGCTTGATACAGCAAAATTCAGTTAATGGGCAGTATCAGGCTTAGTTCAGCCAATAGTTGCCTGAACAAAGCATGTCATGATTTTCTTGGAATTTCAGTAGGTTTCACTATAGAAAACTACTTTCAGTAAGTTTTACTATAGAAGCCAGCTCCTACCAGTATAATATGAACAGATTTGATTTTGCAAAGAAACATCCTATTCACAGGGTTCAGAAGATGGTTAACTAGATCTATATGAGGAGGACTCCTATATCTTGCTTGAAAAACTTCTGTTAAGGAGGCCTTTAAAAGGAGTTAATTCTGTGTGCTTCTTCATGTTCATGCTGTTAAGAGCTTCTAAACCTTATGCCTATTCAGAGACCAGTCCTGAATCTAAGTCCCACTCTGTTCATACTTGAACCATTGCAAATGCTTTCTCCTGAAATTGCTGTACATAAATAGTGTGTTCTGAGCAGCTTTGTAGTACAAAGCACTTTATGTACTTTTTTCATTTGCTGTCTGGAATGCATTTGACATTCTTGAGCAGTGAGGGTAACCTATGCTGTCGTCTTCCTTGATATTCTGTGGACCAAATATGCTACGTAGTTGTTTCATTCACAATTACTAGAGCATTCTTTCTTTTGTGAATGTTATAGTTTTTTGTATGTTGATATTTATTCAATACTTATCCAAAAGCTAGGAATTATTTCTATTCAGTTAGAGCAAACTTATTAATTCTCTATATTTTAAAGTGATTTTTCCAAGTAGAAAAGATGAGAATGTTAAATCCTCTCAATCCTTACAAATGACAAATAAGTAGGGCAGAATAGCTTCTTGTCTAGTTTTGAAAAGTGGAGTTTTTGTCGTTTGTTTTCTAATAATATAGTCTTTTCTTTTTCCCTTTCCTGCCCCTTACTGGGTTGATGTGTCCATTTTTAGGGGTGTAGTAAGAATTCAGAAGGCCAGCATTCTCTGAAACACTTCCAAACTGCACGCACAGAACCTCATTGCATCGTCATCAACCTCAGCACGTGGATCATATGGTAAGAATCAGTATGCAGGTGTTTGTGTGTGCCTGTACCTAGGACTTCAAATAACTTAAAGCAGTGTCTTCTCATGATAAAGAATGATTCTGACAGATAAAATGAATGCTTTCTATAGAAGTAAGGTAGGCTTTCTGGAGGCAATATGGGTTTGTCCTTTGTATTCTCTGAAATTATTTAAATATGTAAGGACCACAGTGAATTGGGACCGATCTACAGAAGAGCATATATGAGATGAGGGAATTCAATTGTATTCTATTTTTTTAGTGTGAAAAATTGAAACTGAGAGCTTAAGTAATTTATGTAAGGTTGTTTGGGAGGTTTGCTAGAGGTGGGATGTGCATGCAGATAGCCCTGAATTCCAGTTTGTTTCTTCTTTTGTTTAGGTGTTATGAGTGTGATGAAGAGCTGTCAACACATTGCAACAAAAAGGTTCTGGCTCAGATAGTTGACTTCCTTCAAAAACATGGTGCCAGGGCTGAACCAAGTAAGTTTGCACAACTAGTTTTATCTGGAGATAATAATAAGCATTTCATATTTTGAGTCATGTTAAAAATACAGCTGAAGAATTGTTGTACAATGTGACCATGATGTAATTTATAATTGCAGAGCTTCTTGGGGAAGTAATGCCTATCAAAACGTAATGTCACTTTTTTTTCTACAATATGATTGCATTTTAAAAATATTTTGGATGCTATAGGACGGTTTTTCTGAATTTTGTATTTGACAAAGAAAGTTTATCATAGAGGAGTTGTTAACTTAAATATGATAAGGCCATATAAATTAATAAATTAATCACAAATTAACACATAATAATATATCAAAGTGTACATTATACATTCACTATGAATGAATTTAATTTTCTTGGTATGGATGTACAACAGCTTAAAATTTTCTGATTTAAGCTTGTTCTCCACAGTTTGCTGGATTTAAGTGGATTTTCTTGTACTCTGTTGTTGGATGTAATGTCCATTTTTACTATTTGGTTTTAATTGATAGAATGATCATTCCTATTAAAATGAGATAGTATTAAATTATTTTTTTATATTAGGAGCATTCTACACATTCTCAATATATGTGACAGTGGATAGCATTTTGTATGTGTGGCCCTCAGCTATCTACTCTTGATAATGTTGGTGTTATTCATCTCTGCTGTAACACACTTGGCAGCATTTCTGGCTTGTGACTTAGTGCATTGAATTCCACATTTGCTTCTCAAAACCCACCTTAAGTAAACTTTTAAAAGAATTGGTTGCATCCTTTAACAGAGATAGTCAACGAGTTAGAAGTGAGAAAGGAGAACGATTGCCTTACAGAATTACACTAAGTATTCTTCTAGCTGAATGTGCACAAATCCTACTGGTTTCAAGAGATGTTACATATTTTTTGAGGGAAAAAATGAAGGGCTGCTTAAAAATACGATATTTTGGTGTAGTCACAGGTTGTATATTGAATTATTCCATTTTAAGAAATTGATATATTGCTACCTTTTGCATCTTTTTTTCTTGGAGCAGTGAATATACAGCATGTGGTTTCACTTCTATTCACAGCTTTAGTTTCAAATTTATGTGTAATAAATGCGTGTTGCAGCTTTCTTGCAGATGAAAATGCTGTGGTGGTTTTTTTTCAGTTAATGTAATGAAAGCAATTTCATTCCATTATTGTACTGCTGGATAAGGCTTTCTGAGTGATACAACTCTGTGCCTCATGGTTTAGATTCTAAATTTGTGGAACTTCAAAACATCTAAAGCTTTCAGATTAAGAAGTTTAGAAGTTTTCTGTGAAATGTCTTAAATTAGGCAACTAAAATTCCAAACTAACTCAGGAAAAGTAAGCATATTTATAGCAGAGCAGGGTGATATATGTTTCTGCTGTATATGCATTTGTGTTTAATTTTGGTGCTCTGTTCCGAAAATGCTTACATTTCATGTAAATGTTTGCTGATATAACTGGAAACTTTGCTGTAACTGGAACCAAAATTGTATTTTTTGAATCTGTTTAGGGCTTAGACATAGCCTTGCAGGGTGCCTGTGTTGGCAGCAAGAGGTCTGAGAGTGCCAGGTTGCTCCTGCAGGGCAGCTGCATCTCCTGCTCCATTCTGGGAAAGGGTTGAGGCTCCAGTGCAGGATTCATACATTAAGTGTGTGTGTGTGTACTTCCAGTGATGTTTTAAAGGTGGAAGTCTGTGACCCTCTCCACTCTGTCTCTGTTGAGCACTTTGGATTGCATTCCTGAAAGCTCTGGGAATGTTGGCCCAGAGATGATTTGTTGGGTTTTCCTGAGTGACAAGAAAAGAACAGAAAATCTCTTTGCCCGGGACTGTTGCTTTAGGCCAGGCTCCTTGCTGGAAGGGGCTGGAAAACAGCCGTGTGTTCATGAATGACTGGTGTGCATGACAGGTAACTCTCAACCAGAACTGGCACTCCTGGTTCATTTTGATAAATGACAGACTTGGTATTTCCCCTACAGAAATCTAAGGTTTTTTCTTTTCTTTAAATTAGACTACCTTTAGGGATTCTGAAAAAATAAATTCTGAAATTGAAATGTAGTCCATGCTGTTGTCCAGAATACAAAAGGACATGATCTATTACTGTGAAAATTAACTCTACTTTTGTTTTGGTTTAATTTTTTTAGTGTAACATTTTATTTTATGTTCCATTGATACTTTCAGTGTAGTTATAATTTTTTAAATTATTAGTTGATGTAGATTGTAAAAAATTATTCTGTGTATTGGCCCCTTAAAACATAAGCTAATTTAAAAAAAATGAAAAGTAACTTGTAAAAAACAAGTAGTGTAAAACTGACAGTTAATTAATATTTTTCGCTTAAAAATCAATCTTGTGCTTTTTTCCCCATTGCTTTTCCATTTCTTTCTTAAAAAACAGTCAAAGTGAAGACAGTTCTCATAGCAGAATGTGGCACTGTAACAAGAATTCATCTTATGTCTGGATTTCTTTCTGTTGTAACAACTGGTTGGCATGGTGCATCATTAAAATTCAAATAGCATTGTGTAGAAATTTCTGTAGAAATGCAGTATGAACATGGATTAAGTAGCAAATGAGGGCTGCTAGGATTTTTTTTTTTCAGTTCTCAAAAGTGCATGATTCATTTAAAGATAAAATGATCAGTTGAAACATGTGAGAGAGGGTTATATAGATTTCCTAATTAATGCATCTTGGAAAATAAACAAAAGCAAAATGCTTGTCATTTGGTACTAATGTGGTGGAATAGTGTGGCAGCAGGATCCCTGCTTTTCACTCGGCCTCTCATAAAGATTCAACTTCACTTCAGCTGTAAAAATGTGCAAATTACATTACTACTACATGACTGACTTTTGTAATTACATTAAGCGATTGAGATAAATCCCAGTGCTGGGTTCCCAAAAGAATGCTTGCAGCTGTGTGATTTTCACATCTGATCCTATGGTTTGTTGTACCCAGCAATGCCTGCTCTTTTCTTTTTTTTTTCCCCCCTTTTTTTTTTAAAGGAGTCTGTTTGGTTAAGAGGTCATGTTGGGCACAAGCTGGAAGAAAAAAGCAAGATTGCTTTCTAGGGTGTACCACCCAGAAATTTGTTTTGTGGAGAAGGTTAGCAGGCCGTGATGATTGCCACAGAAAGGCAGGTGCAGTATTGTCCGTGTGGCACACTTGTGAGCTTCACATGGACATAATGCACATGTAGTACACAGGAACCATGCTGAGACATTGCAATCTGTGTGTCTGCTCATTTGCTGGAGAAAACAAATTGTTTTGCAGTCTTAAAAGTGAATCGTATGCGTATTTTCCTTTACAAAAGCCAAATTATATGTTGGTGGAAACATGAGATCGCATACTTTTTATAGAGACGTTAATTAAATTGGTTTGTGTGGCAATAGAATGGAAAGGAAGAAGATATATTCTCAAATGTTGTAGTTAAATTTATTGTTGGGAGGGGCAAGCAGAGGAAGGGGGTTTTTCTACTAAGTTCAGCTGCCTGGATTTGCCAGTAAGTGAAAGTTAGCAACTTGGTTTTTGTTTTTTTGATGGCTGTAACTAATGTATAAAAATAGATACAATTTTACAGTACATATGAGAGTTGTAGACTTGTATGGAAAAACTGGTAGTGTGATGAATAACTTTGCAGATTTGCATTCTGCTGTGGATATTAGCAATTGACAAAGGATCATATTGAAACAAAATGATGTTCTTTCTTCTGTGACTTTTACATGGAGTTTGGAGTCATAGAAGACCATTCTATCTACTTAAAATTAAGTAGCAAAATAAAACAGATTATATTGATTCTCTGAATCTGAAAATATACTTTGGCAAAAAGACATTTTTGTTATTGGTCAGAAATTTTCTTTCAAATTTGCTTACTTGCTAGTAAGCTCCTTGCAAAGGAATGAAAACTGAATAATTGACAAAAAAATTTTTTAGGCATTCTCTCATTTTTAACCACAGATTCTCACCTTTCCTGTCCATGTCCTTATTTACTTGTGAGGTGTAACACAAGTCATCTGAGCATAGAGGATCAAAAGCACTCCTTGAATAGGTTGCTCTTCCACACTGTGCAGATGTCTTTTCTAGTCTATAACATTTTGTCAAGACTCAGAGAAATGAAATTCCAGTTTATAATCTTTGTTTGTAGGGTTGTAACACTAGTAGTGAAATTTGACTTTTAAAATGTAAAGCTAGTGACCATTTCAGAAGAAAACCAGGCTGTTTTTCTAAAGGTTGGATTTTAATTGCAGTACAGTGTTGAAAAAAAAAAATCTAAATTTTTTAGATAAAAAAGGAGTGCCAGACAATTTAGTAGCATTTCATAATACAGCATGATGAGAACTTGGTAAAAGAAACACAGTCTGTTAACCTTGCTTTTACTGTGAAGACCTTCAGCTGAACTACCAGAGTTGTATTCAATAGAAAAGGCTTGACCTTGGAATGAAAGTGTGTATTCCTGGAACGCTTATTTTTAATTAAAAAAGTTGCATTGAAAAGATGAGCAATAGTGCTTACTCCCCTGGCTGAAAAAAAACCTTGATGTCATTTATCTTCTTGCTTTCATGCCATCTGCACCCCCAGCCAGAGCTCAGTTTCAGCAAAGGCGGTGCAGAAGTCTGTGTGTGGTGCAAATGTTTGAAATGCTGGCAAAACAAATTGATAGGGAACCCACAATAAGTTTCCCTTTGCAAGTGGATGTGTCAGCACCGTGTGTTTTTGTACACCTGGTGCAGTAAGTGGCTCTGCTTTGTGGAATGAATCATTGTCCATGCTGATGTTTGGCTCAGGAGTCTCAGTCACTGCCTGTGAGGCTGGTGCTGAGCAGCTGTGGGACAGAGCAGGGTTCCCTGCCTCCTGAGAGCTTATGGGACAGGACCACAGGTGAGTGGAGCAGGCACAAGAAAAGCTGAAGAAAAGAGCAGCAAGAAAGGGGTGCTTTGCAGGCAAGAGCTGTAGCAGAGGAGCAGCTTCTGCTGCCCTTCTTCCCAGGGCTCTGGTGGATAGGGGGCTTTCTGGCATGGGAGAGAGCAGGGTGATGTTGGGGAGCTTTGCCAAGCTTGAGGCTGTGTCTATGTACAGAAACATGGAGCTGTGTCTGTGTACAGAAGCAGCTGTCTGAGGGTTGGAGGTGGGTATCATGGTGGGAGCAGAGGTGGGCACTGACCTGGTGCCTATGGACAGGGGTGATGATCTGGATGGAGAGCTGGGCAAGGGGCTTGGCAGAGTGCTCAAGCAGAGTGTCCGTGCAGCCACATATGCTTTGTCAAAGGAACAGAAGGTTCCAGTGATCAAGGCACAGCTTAGGTGAGAGTTTCCCTTGTATGGCTGCCTCAGAAAGGTCACCCCTGCAGCAGAACAGCAGGAAGGGTCTGACAGAGAGGCATGGTCTGAATGTGAGTCCTGAGTGTGGGATTTTCTATCCTTACTGGGGGTAGACAGGCCTGCCTAGGGCTGATGTCCACACTACCTGGGAAAGGCAGAGAGCTTAAGGGTTGCCATGTCAATTCTCTAAAAGATGAGTTAACTAATGACAGAAATCTCTCTGAATTTAATTACTTCTGTGCTTTTCACCCAACCTGCTCTCATTAATATGAACAAGGTCCTTTATAACAAATATTACTGTGTGTGGACAATTGACTTGGACTACTTCTTTTATTTTGTTAGGCCAGGAGCTGAAGGTCCTTGTGGGCAGCTGCAGATGACAGCCATTTTGATGGAATCCTTCAGCTGGGATCCTTGTGTATATACTGGTTTAAAAGTCACTTTTCATACCCAAAAGCACTCCTGTTAAATTACAGGATTGCAAGATTGAGTCATCTAGGGTCCATGAAACAGTTGTTCAGTGCAAATTCACTTTAAAAAATTACATATTAGCTTTTTGATTAATAACATGCTTGTAGCCTTGGGTTAATCTTGCAGAAGGACCCTCCAGCCCCAATCTGTAGAAGTATTAGCTATCACAGTCATTACCAGCATGTTCTATTAAGACTGACCAACTCTTCACATGTCAAGTAAACATTCAGCTTCAGGCCTGTCTGTCATTTATCACTGAGTTGGGGACATTGAGCAGAGCTAAATTAAAAACTGCTGTCCTTCGTCTGGCTCTGTATATGTACTTAAAAATATCTGTGTGTTATAAGCAAGGCAGCAGGTAATGTTTGTAATGGCAAAGCAGCACATTTCTGTCAGGACTTTTTCACAGGTACAAAGAGCATAGTAAAATGTCATGTGGATTGTGTTTTTAAAATTATTAAGAAATCAAACGGCAGTAATTAAAACCTTCTGAATGAAATGAGCTTCCTAACTTTGATACCAACATCCAGGCATTTTTCCAATTTGCTACTACTTCTCCTTATCCCTCTACATATATCCTTATCCCTATATATCCTCCTAATTATCCAGCTTTGTGGCAATCAGATGTCTGGTTCCCATTTCTTGTGTTTTGTAATTGCGTATTCACCCAGCTCTCATCACAAAGCTGGATGCTTTGGCTTTGTTTTCCCTCCCTTAAATAATTTGTATGTAAGGTTCAGCAAATGGAACCTTGCTACTTGTGTGAAGCTGCCATTTAACCATGAAGTGAAATGCTTTTATCGAGTTTGCCCTGCAGATATGGTCCGCTGTGGCAGTGCTGTCCATATTTGGTGGCTGTGCAAGGAGAGCCAGGTGGTGCTGCAAAGCATAGCACAGTGAAGCGTGGACAGATCTAGGTTTGACATTTGTCATCCTGTACTGCTAAAGGGAAGAGAAAAATCTGCTTTTCCATATGCTTATGCTTTAATTTTTGCCTGCAGTTTTGTCCAGATGGCCCTGTGAACATTGTTTACTTTAAGATGCTGTCCCAGATGTTTTTGAATGCCGATGGATAAATGCAACAACTGTGGTATACTAATACACAAATTATTTCCACAATTTTGGCTTTTTTTTCCATCTTTTTTTTTTTTCTTTTTAACCATCTCTTTTCCCCAGCACTACTTTGGATGGCCCACTTCTCTGAGAGGAAAACATCTCCAATTATAATATTAAACTTCTGAGAGAGAGCAGTGCCTTTGAATTGCAGATACCTTGGAGCTCCCATTCCCGTGCTATGGCTGTTCTGAAGCTCTGTGGGTGGATGAGCTGCAGACACTGTAGCATTCCCCTTCTAAGCCTGCCAGCTAAAAGGTGTTGCATTATATAGCCCATAAAACAGTGACTCTTTAAGGGTGTGAGCAGCTTGCTTGTTGTTTATTATATTCAAAACCACTTTGTCTGCTTTTTTTCAAGGAGAATTCCATCTTTTACTTTGCCCTTGTACCGTCTTAATTTTCCACCTGAGTGGAAAGGAGAGTAATTTAAAGCTGTGTAAGCACTGTTAACAAGAACATTTAAAAATGTTTTTAAACAGCAAAGCAGCTCTAACTCTGTTTTGAAAAACTCTGGTACAATTTGGAAGAATAGTTGTGCCTCAATGGCACCGTGGGGTGCAGGCAGACTGCGTCAGAACCTTGTTGCCAGATACAATAGAGATTTTAATGACTTCTTTTTTATTTAATTATATTTTTTTCATTTTTCTAAGCAAGAAGGTATTTAGGAGTGTACATAAAAGAACCTTTTGGCATGAGAATTTCATTAACGTAAATAGGTCTGTTAGTTATTTCTCAAGAACACTTTAATGAGACTTCAATGTGAAACTCATTAGAACAAATACATGAATTCATATGTCAAGACAGAGATTGTAGCATCACAGTTCTTGGCATCTATTAAGTCCATAACTCGTTTACATTGACGTGCATTGTTAATCAATATTTAAGACACTGCAGATGTCAGTAATGTTCACATTTAGTTCTGCAACCATGACAGTATGAAAGTTGCTAGTAGAATTCAAGGCTAAATATTGTTATCTCAAGTCTTTCCATTACCTCTAGGCTACAAGTTAATGACTGTCTAACTTTGCTGTCCCTCATCTATTTAAATAATAAGGGAAACAAGGAATTATGTGGATGTTATAGCATAGTCTTATCAATTTTTTGTTACTTGAAATTAAAACACTAGCATTATATGTATGTGGATTGCATTAGTAATTCCTCAGGCTGTGACAAAGAGAGGTGAGTTGAGGAGCACATGTAGGGACAATGAGCCTTGGGCTGTTGACAAGGCAGTTGGAACAGAACACTAGAGTTGATAAAGACTTGCAGCATTCAGTGGTAACTTTGGGCTACCTCCTTTAAAATGCACCAAAAAGCAGCCTTTGGGTGGTGTTTCTGATGTGTATAATGAACATATATCTCAGCTCCCTATTGTTAATAAATAACTCACTTTATTTACTGCTTGTCTAATTGTAGAAGTTACAGTCTTACAGGACAGTATGATTATTATGGAAGGTTGTGTTGGATATTTGTACTTGTTGAAGGCATTTTTTTACTCCCCAGGGCTTTATCTGTTTATGTCTAGTTTTTTGGGTTTTTGGTGTTTTTAAGACTGCATACAGCAGCTTAGAGTATTATCAAGGTATCTTCCACATATGTTAAAATTAATAAACATAATAATGAAAGGACTTAATTGATTAAACTATGCAGTTATGTGGTCTTATTAATCTATAATTTAATTATAGGTTCATCAAAAATCATACGTCTTCGTGAAGAAAACAGTGAAACAAGTGAAATACTGAAAGGAAAAAGCTCTGGTAATGGTGCATCAGTTCCAGTTAAAGGAATAAATAATTTAGGAAATACCTGCTTTTTTAATGCTGTTATGCAGGTAAGTTGGAAAGATCATTGCCACTTTCTCTTCACAGATTTCAGAAATACTAAGTCTGTATAATCTATGGGATTCTGAAAAGGTTTTGAGTATTACAGGTCTTCATTCTGCTTTCTGCAAGTCCTTTTCAAATTCTTTTTACTCCTTGCTATCCAAGGAGTGTTTCCTGTTATAATAAAAAAGAATTCCTGGATCACTGGCATTTTGCACAGTAATGAAACAAGTGAAAATGCCAAGTGTTTTACACACTGCGTATGTGTGTGGGTTGTACTGTAGCATATGGTTTTATTTGAAGTTCAGTATTATTAGTCATGACTAATGCAGGGTATCTACCATCCTGGTGATGTGAATAGTGGCACTGTGTGCATAATGTAAATGTCTGCACTATTCATTGGGATGATTTTAAACCCCTGCTAGGATGCAGTTATAAAATTATTTTTATCGATTATGGTTTTTTTCTGACTACAATAAGAGGAATGAGCTATACTAATACACATCTATTGATGTTTAGTGTACAGCCAATCCAACATCCTCAAAAAAAGCAGCAGCCTTAGTGGGTTTTATATTGCACCATCCTGTTGCTTGTCAGCTGAGCAGAGACATCTCTATGTCTGCAGACAGGAGTGAACAAGTGAAAGAAAACTGCTACAAAGGTGTTCTGTTTATGATGTTGATTGCAAAACTCATCAAACAGATAGTAAAACTGCAAATTGTTATCTGCCCATACTTAGGGCATTGTAGAAGCCTAAGTGATCTGCTGTCAGCGTTGACCAAAAATAAAGAAACAAAGATGAGATATGTTGAGTTGATTTTTTTCCTAAATTCAGAAGGATAATACTTTTCATTGTGCCAAAGCCTTTGTGCTTCATGGGACATGGTGAAAGGGACTGTAGTGTTTAAAAGAGGGAAATGGTTTCTGATAATAATCTCCTCATCCAAAAAAAAGAAAAACCAAAAAACTTGTTGTTCAACATAAATTAAAAAGTCATTACTAATGAACTGTTTTGAAATTACAGAAAAAGAAATCAGTAAAATTTTAGAAACAGTCAAGTTAGTGGGGTTTTTTTTAGTCCTCTTTCTAGTGGTTGGATCTAAACCTCGGTTACATGTTATGAAGTGTATCTGGTTTGGTCTACCCCTGAATCTAGAATATGTAACTAAAGCAACTGTGTAATTGAACAATCAGCATGTTTCTCATAGTTTTCTGTTTTTTTCTTTCTTTAAGAACTTGGCACAGACTCACGTACTAAATGAACTGATGTATGAGATAAAGGAGAAAGGAACAAAGTTAAAAATCTGTCATACTTCAGATTCTCAACTGGTAAGTGTGCACTGAGAAATACAAATTTGGGAAAATGTGGGAAGAAGCTGGAGGACAGGAAATCACATCTCCATTAAAGGCACTCTGTTACTCTCCCATTTCTTTCACATTTTAATTGTTCAGTGGGTTTATGTTACCTGTGAACTGATTTATTTTACAGAAATCATTACTCAGCCCTAGAGAAGGAGGAGGAATTACTTCCTTTCACATTTTTTGATATTGAAGTATCAAGTAATGCCTTTCCTTAAGAAAGAGCAGCTGGCTTATATTACTTGCCATTTAATTTCTTCTGTATGAATATATGATACAGGAAATTGTTTGTTTGGTTCTAGAAAGTGTCTATGAAATATTTTATTCCAGTCATTCCCTGCCCTTGATTGATAAGGTCTGTAAAGTTTATTACATGCTTCACAGGCCAGGGGATTAAAATGAGAGAAGAGAAATTTCAGTGAGGAACAAATTTGTCCTCAAGCTCGTTGCAGGCATATGGGAAAGTGTCTCCTGTGGCTATTATCCAAAGAATATTTTGCTGTTCCAGTCATGTCTTAGAGACTTGGGGTTTAATTATATGTTGTTGGCAATAAAGATAATACCCCTTTCCCTCTGCTAGCTGAAGCAAACAGAGTATTTTTTCTTAGTTTTTTCCTTTTTTTCCTGCTGTTTGCTGCGAGCTTTCTGGTGGCAGAGAGGGTAGAGGAGTGGTATTCTGTTTCAAATACCTCTGAAATGATGATGATTTCATTGTGTTGCTGTAGGTGATGTTCATAGCTCCTCCAGGCAAGAACAGTGTGAAATTCACTGCATTGCTGTCTTTATTTCCTCCAGTGGCAGTTAGAGCAGTAACATGTTTCACAAAGTTATCCTGAGCCACAACAGAGGTCTGGAGATTGTTTTTGCCCAAAGGCTGAGCAAGCCAGTGGGGTGTTGGCTTATGCTTGATGTGTAATTTGCACAGCCATAAGGTTGAAAGATTTATTTTTTAATTTCAATGCTTACAATGTAAATAAAGTCTTTGGAGCAAAGACTGTGTTTTCTGGTCTTTGTATACCAGTGCAGAACTTGGCATTGAATAAGAGGGCTGCAGTAGTCTAATTAATAGTAATGCAGAAACCTGCAGCTTCTTGCTTGGTAAGGGGCCTTTTCCCACCTTTTGATAGTGCATATAAAGCAAATGCTTTGCTTTATATGGTTGTGTGTATCCATATTGCTTAGCTTTTGTGTGGATCTGCTTTCTGGACAAGGTGCCCTCTCCAAGTCTTCATCTGGCACTTGTAATCTGTTTTTCTGAGAGTCAGGCCAGCTAATAGGGAGCACTGGGGGAACATGGAACCTTGGAGCATGTTAGGGAGAGCTAGTGGTCTGTGGCCATTGTAACAAGTGGTGTGTAAGCAGTGCAGGATTTTAAAATTCTGCTTTAAAATTGGCTTGATTGGCTGCTGGCTCGATCCTTCCAGACCCAGAACCTGCTGGCTGGGCTGAATGTCATACACAAGAGGGGCTGTGCAGGATGCACCCTGTGCCTGGCTCCCAGTGCCTCAGGACACATGTGGGATCTGCCATCAGCTCTTGCTGTGAAGCACTGCTGGTACCTTCACAGCACCTGGTTTGTGGAGGAGCAGGTTGTGTTTCTGTGACTGCCAGATGTGTGGAAATTGCAGTGTGTGGCTCACAGATCAGAGAAGCTGGATGCCCCATTCCTTGGGTTGAGTAGCAGAGAGCCACTGAACACAATCTTACACTGGCCTATGGAGGTGGTCACCTGGGTTGTCTCTCCAGATGAATTTTAGTGCATTTGGGGGTAGGAGTAAAGCAAGTAATACAAAGGTTGCTTGTTTTTGTGAGAGCCAGACTGGCTCATTGACATGCCTGTTTCCAAAGCTATTGGTTACCACCAAGAATTGTTTGGTTTTGCAACTATTACTCCTTAAATAACTATTACTCCTGCTCTTAAATTATTTCAATCAAATGGGTGATATAAACATTAAAAAAAAAAAAACCAAAAAACCCTGAAACACTCTTAAGACTGAAAGTTACATTGCTCTTTATCATGTATCAAATAACTTGAAAGAAGTCTTGTGTCATTAGTTTTGAAATCTGATGTGTAATTTACCTTTGCTTTTGAAGGATCCTTTGGTGGTAAACCTGTCCAGCCCGGGACCTTTGACTTCAGCAATGTTCCTGTTCCTTCACAGCATGAGGGAGGCTGGAAAAGGTCCTCTGTCTCCCAAAGTGCTGTTCAGCCAACTTTGTCAAAAGTATGTATTGTGTCCTCAAGCTCATCTTTCACTTATTTTTTTAATTTTAGTTTCCAGTGATGTGTTTCTAAGTGTGCAATGTCTGTTGTCCTTTCTAAAGAAACTGTTAGATTTTAACCAGAAAGCAGCTCCTTCATGTTTTAAAGTTGAAGGACTCCTTGTTGCACACCAGGGTTGCCCCTGCTCTCTGTGTAATGTGTGGCCCAGGTCATAACCATGGGCATTCAGTGGGCTCCAGACTGAGTGTGAGGGGGCAGAAGAGGGCATGGTAAAACTGAAGAAAACAGGACTACCTTCCAGGTTTAGTTGTTTGTTAGCATAAAGCTGTGTTACCACTACAAAGTGTACCTAGGTATTTTGTAAAAAAGAGTAAGATTTTAAATGGGGAACTTCTGCTGTGATGTCTAACCTTGGCATTAACTCAAAATTAAAAAGGGTCTAACAAGTAAGGACCTGAAGCAGTACTGAAATGGCATATGGCTCCAGATTGCAAAGAGCTTACAAGCCCTGAAGAAACTCCTGTTTCTTGGTGTGGAAAATGTTTACAGTGGTGCTTTGTAGGTACTTTCAATTATGATGCAAACAATCTTGCTTTTAAAAACACCTGTAGGAGACCTACTTAAAAGTTGATGCAAGTATTTAAATGTTGACTTACTAGTAACAGAATCTATAGAAGCAGAGTAGCTGAAGGATGGTATATATGAATCTCATATTTAAAAAAGAGTAATATTGCATTATAATTTATTTGCTACATTATTGCTGCATGGAACTTTAAGCATTTCTCAGCACTAGAGTTAGGAGGAAAGTTGCAGCCTCCTACCATGGAGTTCCAGGACAACCTTACTGAGCAGGAATGGACTTAAGATATGGTAAAAAGAAACAAAAGCTTTTAGAATAGAGCAGGGACAATTTAATTCTGTAAAGAAACAAGTCATTGCTTTTTCTTTATCCTCAAAATTCAGCTTCAGATATTTAATATTATATTTTTTCTATTGTACTTGTCTTCCTTTTGATTCTTTGAGCTGTAAAAGGAAATGTGTGTAAAGTTACCTTACAGCATTTTTGCAGCATTTTACAGCACTCCTCCTTGTGTTTCAAAGCTCTCTCAAAAAATGTGTGTAAGAATTAAATTTGGCTGAGAAATGGGAGGAAAATTATTTAATAACACTAGTGGTTATTTCCCAGTTAGTATTAAGGATTGAAAGGAAAAAATGATGTAAAACATGTTTTGAAGCCCACCTTAGCAAATTGATTGTGAAATAATCACAATGCAGTGCAGTTCAGATGGGATGGTATTTTTAGAAGTGACAGGCATTTTGTGTCTGCTCTGTGTGTCTGTAGTCATTGAGCAATGTCAATATTAAATCTCAGCTATCTGGTTGTTCTGTTGTTGTCTTTTTGTTCATTAAGATGTGCAAACACTTTAACTAGCAGCTAAAATGGAAGCATTTTAATGTGGTCAGCAGACTTTTGCTGTTTAGAGAAATATCTGCTAGCTCCTACCATTGCTTGCCTTCATCCCTACTTCTTTCATTATCTTTGCAGAACACCATTTAGATACAAATCCTTTACTAGCTCTACTGTCAACAGCAAAAGTGTCAGCCACATCCTGTTAGTGAGAAGTTGGATGTTCAAGGGCAGTAAGGGGCTGGACAGGTATTACAGAAAGTTTTGGTCTTTGGATTGTTTTACAGAAGGTCTTGGTCTTTGGATTGTTTTCTCATTGTTGGTGACACAAGCTAAAAAGGGAGGGTTTCAGAAAATTCAGCAGTGTGCAGTGCTAAAAGTAGGAGAATGGGAAATCTTTATCTTTGCAAACTGAATACATTTACTATTTATTAGCTTTAACAGTATGAATGCAGTGTTCTGTCATGCCATTATTACAAAGCCTTTTTCTTTCCTTTGTTTTAAAGTTGGCTTTCTATTTTTCATCAAAGTTGAAATGGAAGAGAGAGCAGGGCAAGACTGCAGGAGTTTCAGCTGGGAGAAAGTCTGTGTTACTGCAGCATTCTCTGTAAAGCTGCTTCTTGACTGCTGCCAAGAGCTTGTGTTAATGAAGTAATCCTAGAGGCAGGCACTACCCATGGTCTTCATATTGCATTAAAACAAACACTTTTTATTCAAGAAGCAAAGTTCAAACAACAAGTTTCCTAAAGAGATGACAGGATGGGTGTGTAAAAGGAAGAACTGCACTGACACAGCTACCAGGGAGAAGGACATGGGGAAGGGCATTACTATTCTGATAGTAATGATTTGGGTTTTTGTATATTAACATAAAGGTTTGCTGACTCCAGTTGCAACCTCTTTTTCTTTTTCTTTTTTTTTTTTTTAAATTCATTCTTTCCCCATCACAGATCTTGCTGTGTCAGTGCAAGTATACAGTATGTCACCATACCTTTCTTCAGTAAAGAATTTAGGAAGGAGATTGTACAGATAGTATAGGATAGAAAAGGGGGCAGACACTGCCTTGTTCAGCTGCAGCTCTGGCTTGTCCCTGAGTGGGATCCCAAAACCTGCAAGTGGATACATGTTCACTGCTCAAAAGCAGTAAGAGAATTGGAACACAGTCATTTTCAACTGCAAACTGCTCCTTTAAGAGTCTGAGGAGATAACGGTGTGAAGTTCATAATCTTGTGTATGAAAGGACATTTGTGGTGCTCTTTTTTTTTAATTAAATAATAAAAGAAAAGAAATGATACCAAGTGTTATTTTTATCAAGTGGTGGAGTAGCCAGGTTGAAGAAGGGGAGAAGAAGAAAGAAGTGGATGAGTCTTTCTATAGCAACTGTTTAGTGTCTGGTACTAATTCATCCACTGTTAATTTTGTTAGTGTTGCAGCTGTCAGATGTTTTGCAAGGACAGATTGTGAGCATAGCTACAGGGCCCTTCTGTTGGTTTTCCACTGTGCTGAATATCAGGGCTGCAGACTTCTGACTTATCTGGAGACATAGTGACTAACACAGCACTGATGTATTAAGAGGACATAAATTTTATTTCCTTTATTTTTTATGATTGAGTAATTTTATTGGTGGAAGAAGTCTTAGGTTTGTGTAGCAAGTAAATGCTGAAGCATGTAAGTGATAAGTCCAGAAAGGAGTTACAGAATTTATCTGCTTCAAACCTCCATTAAATAATTATTAATAGTAGTATTTTATTGCTACATTACCATGCAGGAAAAAATACTTCCCTAGCAAAGATTTTATTGGTGTTCACAAAATCTACATAGATGTTCATTCTCCAAAGACCATTATTCATCCTTCCTTCTCATGTGCAGAAAGTAGAGCTGAAGGCAGAGGTGGGACTGGCAGAATGGAGGTCATGTGTGGTTAGGGCTCTTGATATTAACAAAACAATAGTTTCAGAGGGGAAACCTAAACAATTCCACATTTATCACTTCTGAGAGGAAATGCTAAGGAAAGCAAAGGTAATGTTATACAAAATATAAGAGATAAAGAAAACAGGATTTTTCTCATTAAGGAGTCTTTTTGAGCCTTTTCTTTTTAAATAATCCTGCTGTATCTAAAAAGATACTGAAAAATAATCTTCTTAGAAAAGATTTTTTTGCTTGTTTATTTTTCCCATTTGACTTTTACCATGTAAGTATAATAGCAGCAGAGCACACAGTTTGTTTCCTTGACCAGTAGTTATGGATTATTTTGTGTCCTTGTCGTGCCTTGCTGGGGGTGCTGTGTCATGTTGAGGAGCTCTGACAGAGGAGATTACAGCTTCTCTGGGCAGTGGCAGTTGAGAGATTGCATGTCTTTTTGTAAACTTTGTCAGAGTTTCATAATTTATGAGTGCAAAGTAGACAAATTGCATTTGAAAGTGTGTGGGAGCAATCATCTGTACATGTTCCTGAGCTTTATGTTCACTTCTGTTTAGAAGGAGGACCTGGGCAGCATTTTGGAGAACACAGGTATTTTCAGTGTATGGTATTGGTGAGCTGCGTAAGCAGAGTTTATAGACAAAATGAAGAAGAAAACCAGTAATTTTATTAGGTATATTGTCAGTGTATTCTCCATTTGGGTTAACCAGAATTTAGGGAGGGGGTAAAAAAAATAGGAAGCCTTTATGTCAACAGGGACTTGAATGTTGGGAGCTCAGGCAGGAGAGAACATGAAAAGAAGACATGACAGCAAGAGAAGACAACAAATCATAAATTAGCTGTGCTTCTTTAATTGCCCTCATAAGAGTTCAAGGAGCTGTCTATGAAACTGAAAGGCAGCAGATTTAGAGCCAGGGGAAAAAAAAGAGTTTTTTAGCATTTTATAGGGCTAACCTATGGAACTTGCTGTCAGAGCAGAGTGCTGTTGGAAATCTTAGCAGGACTTAAAGGAAGAAAGAATAGATCTGATGCAAGTAGAGGTATCTCAGTTTCCCTTTTGGGGGAAGGTGAGACAAAAAAGATGAAATGAATCAGCCAGTACATCCAAAGGAGAGCAAAGTGCTGTCTATCCATGCCCTTGAGATAGTACAGTTGTGCCTGGTGTTATCTGTTGCTTACATGTGGAGGCAAGCCCATGTTTGCTTCCCTCCTGCCAAGCACCTCCTACCAAGCAGAACTCTGTAGTGTAAGTATTGCATTACAGGATTCCTGTGCCTGTTGCCTTACAGGAAAAAATCAAATAGTATCTTCTGTTTTCTGTTTCCAGGTGCTTATTGTTGTTTCTAAAATTTTCCAAGGTATTAGGCTATCTTCTGCACAAAGATAGTAATTCTTGAAAAGATGATTTTGGATAAGATTTTTATTAAAGACAGTAAAAGTATGTCAGCTCTGTGCAGTATGATTGAATGACTTTAATTGTATGCCAGTTCTGCTTTTAAAGCATAGCTTATTTTCCCTCAAATGAATATAATACAGGAATTATAACTATTAGCTTTTTTCTTTAAAATACTATGTTACTATGCAGTTTTTGCTATTACAGCATCCCAGGAAGCAGATCATCATGAAAAGTATTTCTTTAGCTGACACTCAAGCAATTCTGACTGGTCTCCAGATGAGCAACGAGAGGCTCGTAGAGGAGATGTCACAGTTGTCCTTCACCACTTCTGGCCATGAGCAGGAGTTCAACCTGTTCTGTCATTATCCTGCTGACACTGTACAACAGGTTGTATTGCACTGGCACTGGCTTCCATATGTCAGCACATCTGTGAGCGGTCAACTCAACCAACCATCTCCAAGTCCCCCACTTTTGCCAAGGATATTGCTTGAAGCACATTTTCAAGGAGACAAGAGCACACATCTTTTAGTTGTCAGATTTCTATGTATCAGCATGGTTTAATTCCTTTTTCTTCTCTCATACTGGTTTATAAGTGTAGGAAGTTTTCAGTAAATGCGTTGTGAGGTGTAAAATTCCCTCCTTTCTTTTTATTGTTATTTTTTGGTTTCCTCCTGTGGTTCCCCACCCAAAACAAATGCAGTAATTTCAAATATTTTTACACAAAAAAAGAGATATTTAGAATTATATGCAACATTACATAGCATGCTTTGTACATGAATGACAGATTAAATATATTTTAAGCACTGTTAAAAATGCCATAATTTGTCAGTCCAAGTAAATGACTCAGCCTTACAGGCAATCTTTGCAAGTCACTTTCCCTGCCAATTCACCTTTAAAGTGGTAGCTATTACATTCCCATCATCCATTAAAATGAGGCATATAAATTTAGTACAGGCCCTGAGAAGCCTAAATAATCTTGTACTTGTAAATGCACTGTGTTCTAATGAAATTAAAAAAAAACCCAAACCAAACCAAAATTAAAAACTTCCATGGCTGAGTTAATTTCCTCATCTCTAATTTAAGCTAATAAAACTGTGTGGAACATGCAGACAAATTATTTTACTTGGAAATACAAATTAGTAAATTAATTTGCTCCTGAAATGATTTTTGTATACTCATCAATGGGAGGTTACACTGCAGTAACAAAAAGTATGTGTGGGGCTTTTTCCTGATTTGCATTGAAGATTTAGTTCTGTGAGGTGTCTCTGCAGTGAAAAAAAAAATCTCCTGTAACAGTGATGGAATTTTTGCTTGCTTCTTTGTCAAGTAATAATTAATGTTTCTTCCATTTTATTATAGTGTCTCTTGAAAGAGGTCCTGCTTTTGTTGCCAAAAAATAACAAAATCCCTATTAGTACCAGGATCCAGAAAATGTATATGTGGAGGGTTTTCTTGCTATAGTGGAGCTATTAATGTGCCTGTACTGGAGGAGATGGGCTGAATATACTCATTGATTCTCACTGCCTCAGGAAAACAAGGAATTTCTCATAAATTAATGATAATACTGTGGCTAACTAACCAGATTTCTCAGAATTGAACCGATTTTGGCATCTGGGTTTTTTTAGATTCCTGGACATTCAATGAGGGAAAACTGTTTTGGCAAATTGAAAAGTGAAACTGTGCATGCATGCAAATGTGCACACAGCTACGTATGTTATTTATTTTTTTAATGTATATTGAGTGTTTTATTGGAACCAAAATAAAGGTTCAGTGCTTTTCAGAATGTATTTGCAATTTATAATCAAATTTATTAGAAATCAAACATGTGATTTTAATAGAAGAAAAGATGGTATTTTAGGGATAGTAAGCAAATTATTTAATTTTAAAGATTATTTCAATTTTTAAAATTTGAAATTAATTTTTGATGTTGACTTGCTCATGAAAAAATTCAATTTCAAAAGAATACTTTAAAAAGTCACCCGCTCTACTGAATCCAGATTTTATAGTGAGCCTCACAGTACAGTAGCCTCATGAAATCGTTTTTAACTAGGGACATTGTCAACTTTGTATCAAAAACTAGATACGAAGTGCAAATGTGAAAGTATCCTATTTGTAAATGTGAACATGTTGTTTTGCATATGCAGGTCCAGATTTGTTCCATTTAATTTTAGGCATTGACCTGAGCTATCTGAGCTGTGACCTTCAGTCCTTCTCCAGTTACACCCCACAGTGCCTGCAGGGAGCAGTTCAAAGCTGAGACCCCTGTGTCACTCTCCTGCCTGTGCCCATGTCTGCTGTGCCCTAACTTGGCATCTCAACACCTTGCCCAGCTTTACATTTTACTGTTGTGGGCACATCACACAGCTGGGGTGTTTTCTGTGATTTCTCCTGTCCATGAGCACAAGCTTCTAAGGCAGATCTGAGCAGCTTTAGTGTGTGGGTGGGATGGAAGCCTCACTAACCCTCAAAACCCTGGGCAGCTGAAGAGCTCTGCTGGGCAAGTGAGATCATTGTGCCAGGGGAAATAGGTATTTGCAGCTCTGTGTACTGGCTAGCCATAGCATGCAATCCCCAGCTCAGACTGAAAACTGGTTCCATGTGTGTTTAATAAAATTGAGGAGCTGAGTGAGTGGTTGGGTTTTCTGGCTGCTCTGCCAGTTTGATAAAATTCCTGTTTGAGCTGTGCTAATCCCCTTGTCCCCTGTACTAGGTTTGGGAAGGGGTGCACGTGGTTACACCTGCCTGTGCTCACCTCAATCTGCAGCAAGAGTCACAGCTGCCATTTGCTGGCATTACTGGAAATTCAGGAACCTCACCATTGCAATCCTAAGTAACTTGCTCTAGAGGACCCTGCTTGGGCAGGGAGGTTGGGTTGGGTGACCTCTAATGGTCTCTTCCAACCCCTTGTGATTCTGTGGAATCTCATTTTAGATTAAATAGTTCAAGACTGTAATTAAAGATCTAAAGGGTAACCTGCCTAGAAAGACAGGTGTAGTTTGGCCAGTCAGTTACACTTACTGTGAACAGAGTTGTGTTAATAGTGAGTACTATTCATTCATTTGGGGTTGCAAGATCCTGAAGATTCAAACTGTTAATTAGGAGCCTTCTGGCTGTGGTAAGGAGAAGGACCTATGTACTCATAAGTTTATTTTTTCTAATTTCTATGTAATCTACACCTGAAAAATGTGATATTTAGAGTACATTTAGATGCTGTGAATAGTAAAAAAAAGAATTCAACAGTTCTTGAATAGTAGTGATTGATGCTGCTGAGTGGCTGTCTCAGAACTGATGCAATATTGCTCCTGTGCAGTTGCCTAGAAGATCACCAGAGTAAATGGGAGCGTAGTCAGAAACTGATGTTTTTCCTCTTCTGGCTTCTGAGGGTGATGTGGATGCTGCTGGTGATCTAGAAGGACTGTTCATGCACATTTGAGATTTCTCTTTGATTGAGAAAAGGGTGAGATAACAAAGGAGGTTAAGCACTTGGAAAATCTTTTTTCTCTCTCTTCCATGACATTGGGAGTGTCTGGTGCTACAGAAGTACTGGTGTAGTCTGTCAGGAAAGGGCTGCTAGCATGGATGAGACTCTACTGGCAAATCTGTATTTTAGTCAAGCCATACTCCATAGAATCAAACTGCAACCCAGGTCAAAGTGCAGCCTTGTTGGAGAAATTGCCTACTGGAGCTTCCTAAAGCCCCATGAGGTTCTGCAGAGATTGTACCTATTTGAACCCCAGCAAAGTGTCTGATGTTGGCATTGTCTTGTTAAGAGTCTCCCAAGATAATCTTAAATTCTTCACTGTTTCTTTCATAGGGCTCCTCGATTTAAGGGGTTCCAGCAGCAGGACAGCCAGGAGCTTCTGCACTATCTGTTGGATGCAATCAGGATCGAGGAGACAAAAGTAATGTCTTTGTGTGCCTTTTAAAAGTGAACTACTGGTCATTGCTTCAATATTCTTCATGTTCCCAATGTTTTAAAGATGTACTTCATGAAGCAGGAGTGTCTGTTTTCATTATCTTGAGAAAATCTTTTTTTTTTTTAAGATACTTAATTATGTTTATGTTGATTTGTTAAAATAGTTGATTGGAATCAAAGTTTCAGTTAGTAGGAGGAATATGATAAGTGGAACTTGATAACTTTAGGAATCCAAGTTGTTTGCCTTTAAAAAAGGTAAAGGAGGAAAAAAGGGACATCTGAGACATCAAGAAAGTAAAGGTAGGACCTCTGCATTAGCTGACAAAGTGAATTTTTAAAGCTTTGGATCAAAATTTAGCAGTTCTTAGCTATGGGCCTGCCCTTAGTTTTAATCAAAAATTTTCACTGAAAATTGTGAGGGGAAGTGGGAAAATCTTGCAAAGTTTCTTGTGTCTCTTGAAAGTGTGAAGAACTCCTTGCTTTACCAATAAGATGCTGCTTTTCCTTGCTTAAAATCTACATCCAATTATGTGAAATGTAGAAGCAGTTTGTTATGTTGAAGATGTCCCTGCGTGGGTTTTTTTTTTTTTGGTTTCTTTTCCTTAATTATTGGTGATTCCTGCATTGTTCATGCAAGAAAGGGAATGTTTGGCTGCTATTTTGACCATATCAGATTTAATCTGTCTGACTTAGTCTTGGACCCTTCTTTTCAGATGATGCTTTGTGGTAAATAGCTTTTCCTAGGTCTCCTCTAAAGGAAGGCCTTAAATCTTGTACTGACCAGAGTACTTCCTCTTCCCTTTCATTTAGTAACCCAGTGACTGTTGTGATCCTGAGCTGAATTATCTCACAGATAAGATGTAAAGCTGTGTCTGAGCCTGGTTCCTGGCACTACAGTAGAGCTGAACAAATCCCCATCCTGCCAGAATACAAATATTTATTGGTCTTGTCAGCATTCTTGACTATAAACAGAACTGAACTGCAAGAAGAAACAGTCAAAGCTTGACACTCACGCTTAGAAAATCATGTCTTGAACACAGCACACAGCAGAAGCAGCTGACTTCAGTTGGAAAACAGTTGTTACATTTTTGCATCAGAGAGAAACTTTATTCTTTTATTTTTTTATTTCATGTAATAAAAGGTGAAAACTATGTTTTCTTGACAAAGGAGGAATCACAGAAAGCAGGATTATTACAACTAAGCTGCTTCTCCAGGAGGTGCTTGTGCTTTCCCCTCAAGTCAGTCTCCTGTCAGCTTCACCAGTGGATGTGCCAGCATTGCAATAACCTGCATTAGCATTTGCCTTTTGAATCATTTATTATTAGAGAGCAGTGACAGCTACAGTACCTACCTCAAAAGAGTGATGAAAGATGGTAAGAGTTTACAGTGATTTTGGGGTAGTATTTCTGCCACTCCATCAACAGGCAGACAGACGTGGGTGCCACCCTGCCCTGCAATTACATCCCACTGCTGCCCTAATGGTGCATGACTGCAAACACATCTTTATCACCTCGGGGTGCTCTGCCACCGACAGTACTAGTAAAAGCTCTCTCCCCCTCCCTCTCTCTGTTTTTTTTTTAATTATCCCATGTTTCAGGTCTGTAGATGGCAGACAACCAGCTGGGCACAGGCAGCAGCCCAGCCATCCCTGCTTCCCTCTCCCTGTCAGGATTAGTTGTTTTTAAATCCTTAGCTTTGCTGAGAAATACATATAATACATAACATAACACTAGTTATAGGAGCTAACCACACATCCTGTTGTACTTTTGCCTCTTCTGTGTGGTTTTGTGTTTGTGTCTGACACCAGCGCTGAACTTTTTCATATTCCTGAGGAAAAAAGTTAGGAAGTGTACACAAGTGGATTTTCAGCTAAAAGCTTGGCCATATAACAATAAAGATGACATAGTGTCTGCCATCCCCAGCAATGTGGGCTGGAGATGGTTTCACACCGGGGCCTGAAGTGGCTGAACCCTGCTGCTAATTGATTAATGTCTGCTGCCATTGTCCACAGCACCCTGCCCATTCAAAGACTATGTCTTTCTTTGACCTAAATAAATGGTTCAACGAGCTAATCCCAACAAAAGGGTTGCTTATGGCCCTAAACCCATTTATGGTGCTCAACTTCATGAATTACCTATTGATTAATCCTTTTAGTATATTGTTGGCTTTAAGATGAACAAAGCTGAGCTCGGGGCAGCGGGAGTTAATTCACAAGCCAGGTCATATACTCATAAGGCCGGAGTATGACTTGGTCTGATGGGTGCCTGAACTGGAAACCAAACCTCTGACACTGTCTGTCATCCTCACACTACAGTGATATGTGGCTTGGAAGTGTGCTTTGCTGCCTGGAAACTAGAGCCATCTATTAATCTTTTCCTGTTTGGACAGAGGATTTGAGTTGATTGCAGGTTTGGTATTTGTCTCTTAGAATGGTACTTTGCTCTAAGTGTGACTTCAGTATTTAATTATAAATGTCATTTGCACACCAACAAGGGAGTCTCGTACGTGTTACTAGAGTCTGTGGATCAGAGAGACAGGACATTTGCCAGGAAAAGGGAAGGCATAGTAGCTAGAGTCAGGGGACCTGATTCATCCTCCTGCTTCCCTCTCTGCAGCAGGTCAGAGGTTGGGCTTTTCTACCAGCCCATGCAGTTCTGCTGCCAGGAGTACAATGCCTCTTCACTTCCAGGCAGTTGAGAAATAACAGGGAGAAGCACCCCCTGTCTGGAGGGGCAGCTACAACTCATTAATGAATTTGCTTCTTTCTGATCCTTCTTTCAAAACTGTAGTTTTTAGGAGTTTTTTTTTTTTTTTAGTAAATGTTAGCAACATTTACATGAATTGGGAAGAAGTTTTCTTTCTTTTCTAAGGTTTTCTAACATACCTCTGGAATTGGCAGTGTTAGAAAATAAACAGAAGTGATAAAAATACTGCCCAAACACAGTCACTGAAGTTTGGCTAGTGAAAGGCTCTTAGCTGCCTTCCAAGTATTTTGTATCCTAGTCAATCAGTGTGAGTCCATTTGCAGTGGGAGAAATGCATAGCATTAGTTCACTGAAAATCTCATAGTTCCTTGGTAACCTGTGAAGTGCCCTATGATGGTTCCCCTTTAAGGGAAGGAAATTTGTGAGTGATTATCTACAAAAGTTAAACTCATGTAGTTTTGACATTGTTAGTGAATAACAACAATAGTTTTACAATATTAAATTACATTTGTTTTATGGAAATAAGAAAAGATAAAGTCTAATCATATATGAGTAGTTTTTAAAATGTTTACACTTAAAATACTTTGTTTTATTTTTACTTCTAGCGTATACAAACTGGTATCTTAAAGGCATTCAATAACCCAACTACTAAGACAGCAGATGAAGAAACTAGAAGAAAAGTCAAAGGTATGCAACTCTTTATTGAAAACTTCTAAAACTGCACTAGTCTTTAAATACCATTTTCTTCTGAAGTGCCTGTTGGGAGCAGGAGATGGGAAGTGCTGTCATGGCCAGACTTTATTCTGTGTTACTCTAGTGCCGCCTAGTGCGTACCTAAAGTGCAGAGAGCTTAGTGTGTGCTGACTTGCATCTGTGTATCCAGGAGAAAGGCACCCCAGTGTTAATCCATCTCTTAATAAGAAGTAGAATTTAATTTTGTTTTCCAAAATAGCCTGCTCTATATTTGTTACATAGTCATAATTACTTTATACTCAGAGAGGCCACTTTCCATAAATAAAATTGATTCCTGTCAGTTGACTGGTACTGTGAGCACTCTAAATACAATTACAAAGTCAAGATAGGCAGCTGTTTCTAAAGAAGGCTTTTTTTTTCAAAATAAGAGGTTTTTGTGGGTTTTTTTCATGTGTTTGTTTATTCAGTAGTTCTAATTTGGGGGATTTTGTCTTAATTATAGTCCTAATGGTTAAGATCTTTTGTAAGTCATCCTTCCCAAATCTGCAAAAGTTAATTCATAAAGATGTATTAGAAAAGGATTTTGTTATGTTTTAGAGCTTTATAGTTGCAAAAACCATTTTGAAAGTGTAAGAATCTCTCTGCTTACCCTAGTGTCTATATCAAGACAATGCAATATTATTTATTCAAAAGAAAACTGAGATTTAAAAAGCTTCTTTTTAAGAGATACAATATTACTACTCTGTTACAGAAGATGGGGAAGGGAAGGATAAAAGGGAACCTTCTCACTAAAATATTTTTAAATGTTGAGATAACGCAGTATATGATGTATTAGTTACTGTATTGTGTTCAAAACATTTTGAATATGCTTAAAATTGTGCTTTCATAATATATATTGGGAAGAATTTTGTTGTACTTATAGTGTGGCATTGGATGTGTTATTTTTCACATTTAAAAAAAGCAATGTTTTTTCAGCATATGGAAGAGAGGGTGTGAAGATGAACTTCATAGATAGGATCTTTGTTGGTGAATTGACTAGCACTGTCATGTGTGAGGAATGTGAAAATGTAGGTATTCTGGAATTTGGTTTGATGTGGAATAGATCACATACTGGTTTGATTACATTGTCTTGAAAGTATAAAATTGTGTTGCCAATTTTATACTTGTTTGTTTGTTTGTAAAAACAAGACTTAATTGAAACTTTCTCATTTGAAATTATTTATTCCTTCTTTAAAGCATTATCCTCCCAGACCTAAGAAGAGGGATCCTTTGAATTCAAAAAGGATTCTAGTACTGGGCTTGATTTTACAGCTGAATTAAGGCTGGAGGTTCCAAATTCTATAATCATATTTGTTACACACCAGTGTTATTTGATATTTTTGAAACACCTATTTTAAAACATAAATCCTCCTGCCTGCTCTTCTGGGATACACCTGAAAATTGGAAATTACTTACTTTGAATTAGAATGAGTGGGAAAATGCTAAAATGACTTCTTTTTCTTTGAAGTATTTTTTATAATTAACATAATAACCCTAATGAACAGTATATTCCTTTCATAATTAATATTACTGACATTTCATCATAAATGCTTTCCATGATCCTTATAATTTTCTTTTAAGTTTGACAGAGAAAAATCTTAATTGCATGACTTTTTAAATTGAATGTTACATTTGTGTTTGGTTTAAAACATTCTATTTCATATTATAGAGATTAAGTAAATTAATCAATCTGAAAAATTAAGCACAGTCCTGCAGTGCCAGGTAAACTTCCCTGTGTGTGATGTGCAGATTACTCTTCAATGTGCTACTAGTACCAATGAAGAACTTTGACCATATAAAAAATAGAGGTTGTATGTATTTTGCATGTCTCATGTATTTTTGCTGGCTTCTTATATTCTGCCTGCACAGGACTTGAGAATATGCTAGCTGTAGCCCTTTGAGGAAGAGTTTAGCATTCATTGTCCTTTGCCTGCACTGGCAAGATATTTCTGATATGTGTTTGTTCATGCAAAGCGACACTTTAGAGGAGCCCCTGTTTGAACATCGCTCACCAGGCAGGCAGGCAGGCACCAGACTGCCTGCTTTTGATCCCATTTATTGCTTTACGGGAACCTAAACATTCCTGAGTCCCTGGCACAACAGGTAAATTAAGCTTGCAGTCCATCCCAAGTGTCACAGGTGGAAGTTGGGGTCACAAATACAAGAGAAGGGACATGGTGACAGTAATTGATGGCATGGCTGTGACTTAAATGTACAACATGATTTTTACTTCCTTTTTTAAGGTTTTGTTTTTCACAGTCTTTTCAGAGGTAAGATAAGTCAGTTTTGGAAGGAATTCGAGAACAGCCAGGGAGAGAGCCTAAGGAACTTAGTGATAAAGGCAGATGGAAAGTGCTGGAAGAGATTGTGTTTAGGTATGCTTTGCAAGATGTTTCCAGCTTATATATGGCAAAATGAGACCTCAGTACAAAAAAGAGGTTGGTTTTTTTTCAAGTCCCTTTCCCCCTGTAATTGGATTTATTTTACCAATTAGTATATGGTGTCAAAAAATCTAACAAAGCTTTTGACTGTGACCAATAAGACTGACTTAATCTTAACTGAGAGCATGAGGTTAGAACCTGTCAGTAACTGTCATTAACCAGTCCTTGCTGCATAACAGCTCAAACACCTGTGCAGAAGTGTCCAGAATCAGGAAACTCCAAAAGGTAGATTTCTGCAAAAGGGTACCACAGAGGCCCACTTGAAACTCCATCTGGAGCTCAGAGAAAGTGAGCACCACACTGCTTCAAGTCAGTTCATGCCCAGACTGATGGCCTTGCCCTTTACCTCTACATGCTGAAGTTTTGTGTGGTGTTAGAAAGAAAATTAGATCTAACTTAATAATTTTTTTAAAAGTTAGTGGGAAGTTCTTCATTGTAGTTACATACATCTTGTAAGTAATTAGCTTGTTGTATAGTTTTTGATAATAAATTGATTAAATAAAGGGAGCTATGTACTAAACCCATATACTGTTCTTTGTGTTTAAGTGCTTTTTCTCTTTTTCTTCAAGATTTCAACAGTAAAAGAACCTTTCATTGATCTTTCACTTCCTATAATAGAGGAGAGGGTAAGAAACAGAATATGTAATAAGTAACTATTGCTTCCAGTGGATTGTTTTTAATAGCCTTATGAAGATACTTATCTGTATACATATAGTTTTGATTTAAGCCTAAAACTGTAGCCTTGTTCATAATACATGTAGTGTTATCCATCTATTCATTATATGATTTTCTTTTTATATATATATCTGTATCTATATGCACACAATGTCATAAGTACATATATCTTTAAATTAGTCCAAACTTGCATCAAATGCCTATAGTAACCAACAGAATATATAGATCTCAGATTAGGAGATTAGCTTAATTTAATAGTATGTACTTATATAACTAGAATTATTATAAGCCTTTTTTTTTTTTTTTTGGAGGTCCAGAGAGTCAGATTCTAACCTATTGGTTTGTATCTAGAGAACTTGAGTCCCTTGGGCTGATGTTTACCTACAGGATGAGACACTTTAAAAATGGATATTTGAATTTATTTATTCTGGAGTTCTCAGCATTTTATGGATTACCTCCATCAGCTGCAGAGGAACTGTGTTCCTTTGAAGGCAGAAGCTATTTTTTCAGGATTTGGGCTTTTCATTGGAGAGTAGTGGGTGTGGGTTGAGAGTGGTTCTTCCTCCATCCTGCACATATTCATCTGCTTCTAAGGGAGAGTAATTAATGTAATATTTATTTCTGTGTAAAATGTATTTTTCTCCAAACACCTGTTTTTTCATAACCAATTCTTCATCTTTGTTGGTGCACTGAGCACAGATGTCTGTGGGAGTTAAGGCTTTAAGAGCATTTTGAGTATCTGGGCCCTTGTGCTTCCTGGCTCCCATGTGTAACAAGGGAATTTGGTGGGTTCTGTTTGAGGGTGATTGCTGTGGCTGTTTAGCAGGGGCTGCACTTGCTTGAGGATGGGCATTGCTTTATAGCCAGCACTTTCCTTCACAGGTGACCCTGTGCTGCTGCCAGTAACGTGATGGAGGGGGTGTGGCAGCTCTGTTGTCACAGGCTGCACCAGGGACTGACTTAGGGGGGATCTGTGTCCCTTTTGATTAAGTCACATCTTGTACAGCTATGGATGTGCTTACACAATAGTAGAATAGATTATTTTGTGTTGTATTACATACAGAAGTTTTATATCATTCCTATTCCTTGTGGCTTTCAGTTGAACCTTCAGAGACGCTGACAGTGAGTTCATGATTAAAAAAAAATTAGAAAGTAGCCTTATATCACAATTCAGGGGGCCATTTAATTGGTTTTATGTAGGTCACTGTTTTCTAAAATAAAGGAAAAAATCCACCTGCATTCATCTTTTCTGTAGGTTGCAAAGGAATACAAAATTGACGTGTTGCCTTTCCTAATTTCCTGTCTAATTTCTTAGGTTGCAAAACCTGTGCCCTTGGGAAGAACAGGTAAAAGTAAAAGTGTACAGGAGGCAGATCTTGGTCAGTATAATTGTTCTTCTATCAGTACTCTGAATAATCAACCCAAAATTGTCAAGAAACACACTTTAACAAAAGATAAGGTAAGAACTTAACTACGCACACTAACCAGTCATCCTGAGTTAACTCAAGTTTCTAGGGTGACTGAGAACTTCTGAGGAATTTTCATACATGTCAGTGGGGTTTTTAGTATACATACAGCTGACATAGACTTGTTTTAAAATATTTAGGTCATCATTAGAAGCATGAGAAATGACAGTCATTGGTAACCATTTAGCTTTCAGTCACAGGGTTTCATTTATTAGGAAAAAAAATCTGCCAGCTAGTTTCAATTCATGTTGCTTTTGGGACTGTTGCAAGGGTCTGTGCTCTGTTGGGTACCATAAAAACCCGCCTGAATCAAGTCCTAACACATTAAACACATGTGAAGAAAAAATATAATGTATAAAATACAACATATTAAATACAATATATGTAAGAATGATAGGAGAAGAGAGTGAGACAGAAGTAGAAAAAGGACATGAGGTAGAAACAAAGGAAAGGATGGAAAGAAGTAGTGCAGTAACTGATGGTTATAGACGAAAAGGCCTAAAACTCAAACCGTTGAGATTAATGGAAGGATTCCCATTGGTACCACTGGAATTTTGATCCAGTTCAAATAAAGAAAAAAAATATGGGGAAGGAAAGTTGCTAGTTTCTTTTGGAAAGTAGCAAGACAAAAGAAGGCAAGAAAAGTGTCATGAACATTTGCAAATCACCTAAAATTATAGCAGCTTTGTGGGTTTGGTTTTCTAAATCTATAGGAGTAGTTTTCTGTGGAAGCAATCTTTTACTACTTCTTGCAATCTTGATTGAAAAAAAAGTCAACTTCAGGTGATATTGAAATCAGCAAACATCCTCCTAGGGATGTCTTAGTTAATTCTATGACAAATGCATGTAAGGCAAGTTGAATTTTTTCTGGAGCTGCTCATCAACTAAGGCCTCTCATGGGAGGTCAGAGGAGTAACTTAAACTTGAGGACCTTTTAGAAGCTTAAATTAGATTAAGTGAATACCACTTCAAATGTGCTATCTGCAGCTGTCACAAAGTGAAATTAATTCATTGTGGGAGATATTGATCTCACAGTAAGTATAAGCTGACTTAGCTGACTGGGATGTAGGTTTCTAATCCTAAGTTAGTTTAAAAACATCTCAAGGAAATCAGCTATCTTAAACATGAGAGATGGAGAATATAGAACAATATAACCCCCCAATAATTTGCTTTGCATTTGTCATGTTGCAAAAGATTTGTTTGCTTACAAATCTGCTTCCTGTTTCTCCCTTCTATTACTGAATTAATAATGCCATAATTTACAGAATCAATTGAACCATGAGAGACGGCTTGCCAGAAAAGCTTCCTCAAAGGAAGAAGAAAGAAGTCCTGTTATCATGCAGGAAAAAGGCAAAAAGCTGGAGCAGGAAGGCAGCTCTGGTGTCCTGTACTCCCAAGAGCCCTGTGCGGAGGCGGCTGTCAATGGGAGCCAGACGGAGGGCAGCGAGAAGGAAGCCAGCCGCTCCGAGAGCAGCTTTGATGCCGACAGTGAAGCCTCAGAAAGCGAAAGTGCTTCCAAGCAAACAGCTCTGAGCCCGCCCAGCAGCGTGTCTGCTGGGCACATCAACCCCTTAAACCCTAAAACGCCGCGCAAGCCAAGTGACGGCAGCGAAGAGATGATCTCCAGCTCCATATCCAAGCTTAGCTTCTGCGATCCTGTACATGAAGATAAAAAATCAAGTTGTGGAGATCCAGCATTGGGTTTATCAAATAATTCCATGTTCTCAGTAGGCAAATCCTCACTATCCCAAAACCCTCAAAATGCTTTCCAGACGCTTTCCCAAAGCTACATAACTAGCTCAAAGGAGTGTTCTGTTCAGTCCTGCCTTTACCAGTTCACCTCTGTAGAGCTCTTAATGGGGAACAACAAGCTTTTATGTGAGAGCTGCACAGAAAGGAAACAGAAGTATCAGAAGAAAACCAACTCCACAGGTAAAGTGCTTATACCTCTGGACAATTTCCAGCATTGCCTCCCAAAGCCTGTGTGCTGGCTGCTCTTCCATTGCTCCAGCATGGGCCTCCCTGCTGTAGTTAAATAGAAAATGTCTCTCCAAACAAAACTTGTAACAACTTAAAACTTCATCAGGCAATGGCAACAGGACTAATTTTTATATTAGAATATAATAGTAGATGTAACACAGAATAATTAATTTTGCATCTTTATTCTGTCCAAGATAAAGAATTTAAAGATGACTGTAAACCAAGTATGTGCATTGCTCGATACTAATCTTTGCTGCTGTTTCTGTTCCTTACAATCCTCAAAGCTTTGAAATATATGCTGTAATATTTGGCCCCAGTAGCTTACATACTCAGGAAAGTAATGTAATTATGTACGAAAAAGAGGCAAAAAAAGAGAGTTGTAATGAAGACAGAAAAAAAATTCCCAAAATTTGTAAGAATGAAGATGAGAAGAAGCACCTTCTTGTGACAATGTTTTCCTCCATGCTTGTATAGCCCAGGCAGACCATTAGAGTTCACTGAATAAGAAAAGCAACTTAAATCTAATGAAAAATTAACATTTTAGAAGGACTGGAGGATTTGGGCTTTTTTTATATATAGAATTTCAGAAGAATAAAAAATTAAGCTCTTCTAATAATTTGTAAATAAAGGGAGTTCATATAATAACTAAAAATTGCCTGTTTGCTGTGCATTTATAGATACCTGGAGAGATAAAATTTATGCATGAGTAAATTCAGAAAAATTATTTGTATTTTATAGTTGTACCTTTAATCGTCATTGGACTATAAGTGCCATATAAATAACACTTTGGTTCCATGGGCACCATGGAAAAGCAAAATCAATTCACAACTACTCATTATTTATTTTTTCCTTCTAAAACAAAAGATATGAGAGGTCACCCAATCAAACATTAAGTGCTCCATTATACCTCAAATGAACTATTTTCTTTCTAACATATGTAAAAGCAGTAAATTAATTTTTTCAGCAAAACCAAATTCTAGTGGTATGTTCTCTTTTACTCCACTTTTCTGTGGAGCTTTCACTGTGCTACTTTTGGTAAGTGCCCTGTGTTCCGTGCCTTCTGCACCATTGGGAATTTGGAGGCCACATATCCCAATCCTGAATGCTGAAGCCAGCAGGTTATGAAGCTTCCTGAAGTAGACAGCCCTCCTCAGACCTTTCTCTTAAATAAGTATAAAGTATGTAGTCATGCAGAAAGAACTGAAGAACAGAAAATTCAACTCTTAGTGATTAGGACATTAACACAGATAAAGAGACTTGTGCCTTCCACTTTTTATGCAGGGATCATCCATTTATTTTTATTTTAGGTTTTAACAGGAAAGTTGGCTGCTATAGTAACAGAAGATGGAATTATCTCAGTGTGCAAGCTGACCTAGATAGTGGACAGGCTTCCAGCTTTTGATCTGATTTGCACAAGACTGGCTAAAATAATGCTCAGATTATGTTTATAAATAACTAGAAAAATGAGAAAATATTTTTGTTACTCCACAAAATTTCCCTTGTTTTCTATTTAACAAGTACAAAACCATCACAGTGTAGGTCTGTTCTGTCAGATGTTTAGAAAGTACTTTAAAAATTCCATATGACTGCCTTCACTTTACATATTATTTTGATATTCATAAATACAGAAAAGAAGATGGAAGGTGTCTACACAAATGCTCGGAAACAGCTGCTGATTTCTTCAGTTCCTGCTATTCTTATTCTCCATCTGAAAAGATTCCACCAGGTAAGAGGCCAGACCCCTCTTTTATATTCCTCTGCCCCACTGGTGGTTCTTCAAGTGTCATTGTGGATCCCAATACTGCCTTTTCAGATGGAGACCTGGTAGAAGCACTGTTTGAAACATGCTGATGTTTGTTGTGATTATTCTAACACCTTCAGAGTACATTTAGCCATCCTGATGTATCCAGGGAAACCCCTTGTGTGTCCATCATGTCATCATGTTACTGTAGCACTGTTTTGGAAACATAACAAAGAAGGTTTAAATCAGTTAAAATCTTACTGTTGGATTTGGTTAATTTTAATAATATAATGATGCACCTTAGCTTTAAAAAGCTACCTCATAAAAATATTTATTTTACAGTTTTTCTTTTTTTTTTTCTTTTGAAGGCTGGTTTGAGTCTACGGAAAGTAAACAGGCATGTGGATTTCCCATTGATTTTAGACTTAGCACCATTCTGTGCTGCATCTTGCAAGGTACAATTTCAAGTCTTTATTTTTGTTGTACTTCAGCAGTTGGTGTCCTGACCACAAGTTAAATTGGATTGATGATGATAATGATGATTTTTAATTAAATTGTAGAGTGAATTTTTCAGATAGTGTCTTGAGATCAGAATTGTAACTGTGTGCAATCCCATTCATGTCAAGAATATCATAGATGTTAGCTAATGTTAGTTAAGCTGTGGTGCCCTGGTGGTGTTAGTATATATAACAGCATTAAGGACAAGTATTACTGTCTCTATGGTAACTAAATTAGTAAGACTACTGAAATTAAGAGGTAATTTGCTGTTGGAAATGATGTGGATGGCTGTTTGCCTCTTTTGGAATCATACTGCTGCTAGCTACTTAACATGCCTGTAAAATTGATTGTGAAATAATTGCCCTTTGTTTTCTGTTTCTGGAATGCAGAACGTTATGGATGGTGCAAGGGTGCTGTACAGTCTTTATGGAATAGTGGAGCACAGTGGCTCAATGAGGGGGGGTCATTATGCGGCGTACGTGAAAGTCAGGACATCCTCCAAGAAACTGCTGGAGCATATTTCTACCACTAAATCTGTTCTGGGTATGTACAAATAGAGCTTCCTTTCCTTTACTGTAAACTAAAAGTAACTGTCTACAGGGATTTAGAGCAAATAATTTTTTAGCTGAGAATAATGGTGGTTTTTAGACAAGTTGTAGAAACTCCATCCCAGGATGTGCTCTAGGCCAGGCTGGATGGAGCTCTGAGCAGCCTGGGCTAAGGGAAAGGTGTCCTTGCCCATGGCACAGCTGTTAGAATTAGATGGTCTTTGAAGTTTCTCAAACCCAAACCAACCTCTGATTCTATTAATTATTCCTTTTTTGTTGTTGTTGCACACAATGCATGTTCTACTTCTGCTATTAATGCCATATAGAACTGAGTGAATAATGGAATTTTGATTCAGCTATTACACAGATAATTGAGGGAAAACTTTCCTCTCTTTCCTACTCAAAATAATACATCCTGATGAATAGTTGTGCCTGGTAAAACTTAGTTATTTGGCATATTTGGTATCTGAAAATGGTTTAGTATACCAGTCAAATCCATCACATTAAATTAAGTTACATTTTCTGAATATATGAGCATTTTATGTATCTTAAGTATTTTAGGATGGGAATTTTTTAGTACTTAAAAATCTGGAATACTCTGGTTTAATGTGAACAGCAAGAATCTTTTTCATGGAAGATAAAAGGTATGGTGTAGGGTTTCTGTTGGCATTTTGAGAACACCACACTAGTTCCCTTTTTATTAATACTTGATGGATATTCAGAACAGATGACTGGGGCTACAAGCATCATAAAGTCACCCTAGGACAAGAGTGAAATAAGTTTCCAGGACAGAATCTGTTAGTGAAAATTTTGCAGCAGCAATAATACGTTAAGCTGTCAAAGTTAGGTAAATATATTTACTGTTTCCCTTCTTGGGGGAAGTGAGAACCAAGCATTATCCTTTCTATCCTGTGTAATATCACTTTGCAGTTGAAGCTCATTTCCCAGAAAGACAATCTTTGACATTATTAATGAAATCAAAGTTTCCTTCAGTCTTATGTTTATCTTGGAATGATTATTAGAACAGATTAGATCTCTTCATGTTCTTAATTTCACACTGGTCAGCTTTTAAAGTAAGACCTTTTTTCTATGTCAGAACTGGTTGTGTTCTAGTATAACTTCCTGTTGGAACTCAGCAAGCTGTACTGCAAATGTCTTAGGCTTTCTAAAAAAATATGAAAAAAAGCCATGGCAGCATTCATTCCTAGGCATTGTCTTCCACCAATTTCTCTTACAGTGCTCTTTGACATGTAAGTTTCAAACTGAATAGCAGACTGTATCTAAGTAATGAATTACTCTTATAATGAGAAGCTTCTCTTGCTTTTTGAAATAGCTGCTGTATTTGCTTGATGATGTCGTGAAAGACAAGAAAAAAATTTTTTTTGCTTCTGCATTTCAGGTTTGAAAGAAGCCATGGGAGCGTCAGGAGGACAGTGGGTATATGTTAGTGATGCCCATGTTCAGATGGTTCCAGAATCAAGAGTACTAAATGCACAAGCATATCTACTTTTTTATGAAAGATTATTACTATAATTCTTAACAGTTTAATTTCAAAGAAGATAGTGTTATTTAGTTTATCTTATTTAAAGCTGCAGTGATAAGAGTACCTGTAAATATTGTGCCTTTATCTTGTAGAGAATTTATCATATTTTGACTCTGAAGTTCAGCTAAACTATTATAAATATCTGAATTATTCTCTTAAAGTATGCACTTTGCCAAACATGTAAAATTCCTGGGTTCATTAAAATGCAGTACCAATAGAATGTAAGATAATGTCCTATCCTACTGAGGTCTAGGGAAAGTTTGTTTTTGATTATAATAAAGATAAGCTTTCGCCCATAGTTCTAGAGCAGTTGAGAATAGAAATACTGATAGCGCTAAGTGCCTGGATTTGCTGGTGTACAGTAACAATACAAAGTGTTCAACTTCTTCTGATCCAGTCCAGACCCTTCCTACCACTGGACTGGATGTCAGCTGTTAAGATTTCTGCAAACAAGAGCCTGTCAAATTGTGTTGCTTCCATGTGTAGTAATTGGAAAGCAGAGTCCTTCCAGAATGGAGTGGCAACAGCTGTCTCTGGGTGGTGCTTCAGTGCACTTTGCTGATAAGAGCTGGGAATGGATTGGGAAAACATGGCTTCTGAATAGTGACAGTGAATCCTCAGATACCCAGTACCCTTTCAGTTGTCTCCAACTGGCACTGGTATAGCAATGTACTCCTGTTTCAATAGAAATATGTACTTGGTGTGCATAACTATATCCTCTGAGATATATGCACACACCATAAATCCATCAATAGATATTGTCATTTTACCTTCTAGGGAAGAGAATTGCAAATAATTTCTGTATTTAGTAATTTTTCAACTTCACAATTATGACAATGTACAGCATATAAGCTTGTGTATGTACAGAGTTTAAGCGTAATTTAGTAAATTCTGTTACTTTTGGTTCCAAATATGAACTTGTTTATCTGTTCCAGAATACTTTTCTCACAGGAGTAATAAACTATAAATTATTTTTGCACTGTGTGTGTGAGTTGGACAGTAAATGATGACTTTTGCCCTCTGATACATGTCTGGACTTCCTTTTGTCAGCAGTGGGGGACAGCAGGAGTCCTAGTGGCAGAACTGGTTTCTGTTGACTGTGTGACTGCCCTGTTTTGAGGTGTTACTTCCTTTGGTAATTTCTCATTTCCATCCCAGAGAGTAACAGATACATTCTAAGGTCAGGACCTGATGACTGCTTGAAGTTATGTGGTAATTAAATTATTTAATAAGCAGTTACTTAAATACAAATTACTTCTGTAACAGTTCCTTCCTGTATGACTTGCTGTTTGGTAGAGAAAAAAATGTTAATATATGCTTACTGTTTTCATTTATGGTAATGTTTTTTAAATGAAAAGACATGCTGTCCCTATTATTGTCTGTACCACGTTGTCATACCTACCTGCCTGACTCTCCTATTCTCTACTTCTGTTTCAGAGCTTCATCCCACTTGCATTCCCTCTTTTGCATAAGAAAATGGCACAACCTGCTAGAATTGCATTTGCTCAAACTGCTGAGGTGTATCTTACAGCCACATGACTTGCACATTCTTGTGCAGGCACTAGGGATTGTTAGGCCATAAAACTGATAGTCATAATGGAGAGAACCTCTGGTTGCACAGCATTTTATTTTCAAAAGGAAAACTCCTCTATTTAGAACAAAATTACGCTATGTGTTTTGGGCAAAACCATGTTTTTTCCTTGTACAAATTAAAATTGTCTCAGTCTATCCAAAAGTAGTAAAAATCAGAGAAACCAAGCAGCCAGCTTTAGCTATCTGTATTCCAGCTAACAACATCTTAGCCCAAGTCTACATTAAGTAAGAAAGAAAGATAATGTTTAGATGAGAGTTGGTTAAAATACCGTAATTCTCTTCTAGTTCCTTACGTTCCCATACCATTCATCCACCTACACACGCCTTTATCCTCTTTGGAGGTAGCTGATCAAAACTCAGAATTAGATCCAGGCAACAGTGGTAGCAAATAGCAACTAAGTATCACTTATGTGACACAACCTTGCTAGGAGGGCACATGGAGTGAATCCTCACCCTAAAGCACACAGACTGAGTAGCTGGCTCCTGACCTTGCTCTCTTTGCTGACTTCTGGAAAACTACTGAATTTAGCAACCTGTATTACTCTACTTTTTAGCCTAGAACTACTTCCCTAGCCTGCACAACTAGGAGAGAAACAGAACAAGGTTCTTAACCTGTTACTTCCTACTTTTAATGCTATTTTCAGGAAATTCCTGAGGTGGTCTTTGCTCCTTTTTAACTGGAGTTTACAAGCTGTTTCTGAAATTTTCCCAAGTGGACATAACTGCCTAGAATGTCATAAAAGATGTTGGCAGGGTTATCTTCTCATTAACAGCCAGGGAACATTTATTTACAGGCATTTTATAGAACATTGAAAGAAAGTGCCACGAAAAAGAGCCAATGCCTTTATTCAGGAGAGCCATCACTGTTGCTCCTGGATGAGGTGTTCTGAGCTGAAATAAAAAGCTATGTTGGCAGGAACTCTGTAAGCCTTGAGTCAGGAACAGGTATGAAGATATGATAGAAAGAAGCATTCTCTAAAAATGAAGGAAATAGGTGAAGTTATGCCTTCAAAATGGAACAACTGATGACCAGTGCAAGATGTCACACACAATTTTAGATGCAAGTCACAGTGTCCTTTACACAGACCTAAGTTATTTTGTGTAAAGTCTGGCTCTAAAGAAACTACATAAATGTGTATACTGAAGACTTCTTATAATTCTTTATCAGGAATTGGAAAAGAAGCTCAAAGCATTCTGGAAAAATAGGAGTATACATCCTATATGTGCTAGAATGTTAAATATTATTCTAGTCAGGGAACTGGCAGTTTCCTGCAACTACCAGATATGTGAATGCTATTGAAAAGCTGTATGTTTTCAGAATTTAAGTGAAGGGCTTGAAAGTTTAAGACTTTCCTTAAAATGTCTTATGTTACCAACCCAAAATCTCTTCAGGCTGACAGCATGTACTCTTTACAGAGCTTCACCATACTTTTGTGGTCCCCCACCCTGAGAAAGTGCAGTAGCCTGGGTCTTCATGTGGCAGAGCTCCAAAATGGCTTTCTCTTCATCCCACCCTTCTCTTCTCTCAAGGGCACCACTGCTTTCTTCATCAGCTCCATTTGTTTTTTATATTTTTGGGGTCTCCATAAGCCTCTGTGTCAATGTCTTTGTTTTCATTGATCCTTAAGCATGATATAGAGGTTCCCAATCTCATCCCTTATTGTGTGAGCTTGCAAATCTCTTGCAGGAAGAGCTACTGCTGCAGCTGTGGTCTGGTCTGTCCCCACCACCACACTGGCTCTGCCTACAGGCTGCAGTACTGACTCCTGAGAAAAGCTGTGACCCCTGAGCAGCTCTCTGCTGACCAGTCACAAGACAGTGCCTGTAAAACAATTACAAAGGATTCAAATTAAATAGTTCCTCACTCATCTGTAAGTAAACCTCACCTGTGGGAAGTACCTGATTTACATATATGGACAACTGGAACCCCCTACAAGTTTCCCCAGAACAGAGGCCTCAACAAAGACCAAAGATCAGCTAAGGTGTTAGTACAGATTATAAGAAAGCTTTGTTATCTTTGGATTTATATATCATTTACAGCAAAAGTGGCAAAAAAGGATGGGGAAATTTACTATACTAACCTGTCTACAGTATGTGTACAGACATCATGTTTGCATTAGTCTGTTTTTCTAAGAGATGGCTACAAATAGAGGGGAAGGAAAAACAAGCCCTGAACTTTGCCACCCAAAATGTACACACTGTAATCGCCTTTGTTTAGAAAATTAAATCCATGCAGTCTGCCAAACCTTCCTCCCTTTCCCATCTGCACCCTCTGTGTGCATCAATGAAGTGCTCTTGCCTATGGGTTTCAAGTGGTAGCAGGTGAGAGTGGTTTATAAATTCATTAAAAGGCTGAAATGTCTTAACTTCACCATTTGCTTCTCTGTACGCTTCTTTTTTATACTAACACAAACTGAATCATAAAGGGACATGAAATTAATGCATCTATATTCTCAACCCATTATAAAAATCTTATTTGAACTTATTGGTAACAAACTAAGAAAGGAGTAATTTCTTTAGTGGAAAATCTAAGATGTATTAAAAAGGAAACAAATTAGATGGGAACAAAGAAAGCATTTAAATACAACTCTTCTGTTAACAATAATTAACAAATTCAATCTTCATTAAAAAGCACACCTCAGCTTTAGCTATCTGTATTCCAGCTAACAACATCATAACCTAAGTCTACACTAAGAAAGAAAGATAATGTTTAGATGAGAGTTGTTACAACAACCCTGATTAAACAAAGATTTGATACTCCTTAGTTTTCAATATCTGGACTCTATTTTGCTGTACCCTGTACACATTTATACATTTGTACAAAGATTTGTATATCTATGTGAAAGAAATGCCACTATTCTTTGGTAGAACCATTTCAATCTAATTATTTTAGAACAGATTATTGTTACTTCTGTGTCTTTTTACCATGTCTTAGGCTGTTATTTTGACAGCTGTTCTAGCTGTTGTACCTCTCCTGTTGGTGTATAAACAAATTGCAGAAATGGTGGAAAAATGATTATTCAAAATGATTCATAATCTATTTTCTTGTAAATGAGATTATAAAATATATTTTTCAGATGGATGTCTGGGCAAGTCAAAACACTTTCTTTGCACAACATTACATAATAAGTCTAAGTGAATTTTTATGTTATAATAAAGCCATTGCAATGCACTGCAGCCACTTCAAAACTACTTGGTGTACATTCCACTTTATATAAAGTTATAAATACTTCCATCATCACTGACAGCAGTAAAAAATGCTAACTTTTAAGTGTCAAGAATGTTTCCTACATCTATTGTAGCTTCCAGTATTTTTCTAGCACAAAATGTAAAGGTGCAGAACTACTTTTAAAAGAAAACAAGAACATTTATTTTGTGAGAGTTTATGACTTCTTAGCAATTACCTCATTGCTTTGTTAGTTTAGGGTTTTTTTGCTTTTGAGCTGTGTAACGTGGGAATTGTTTTCATGTATTCTGTAGTGAAACCACCCTGTCAATGGCCACCATTCCCTATTTAGCCTTTCCACAAAGCTGAGTTCTGATTCTACTGACATTTATACATGGAGATAATCTCTGGTATGTTCATGTGTGCTTGCACTTACACAAAAGACAATCCAATAATCAAAAATCTTGTTGCTAAGTTCAAAATACTTGTGTCTAATAAATCAAGCATGTTAAAATTTTCATCTAGTTTTCATTCATTTCCTTTTTTCATCTATTTGAACTAATAGTCTGACTCTACTCTGCAGGTATTTAAATAACAAATAGTATTTTAGAATTTGACTACAGTGCTGATACATGGTACATTTCATTTGTAGATTTCTAATTCCAATATTACCAAATAAACAGGGTCTTACATACAGACTGTATTTAAAAAACAAACACAAGTCTGATCAGTTTTCCAGTCTACCCAAGGTGCTTTAAGAAGTTCTGAGAGAATAGCTGCATTTGTCATTTATTCATTTTGTCTTTTCATCTGTTATATATTGTTAGAAAAATGTGTAAATAAAACATCCAGCCATTTGGAAAGCATTTAAACATAGGCTGTATGTTGTACATCTGTTAATGTACATCTGTTAATGTATTTTTGCTTGTGTCTTGTCTCACTTCATCACTGCCTGTGGAAGAGCTCCCCAGAGATGAATCCATATCCTTGAACACTTAAGGTGCACCTCTTGTTTCCCCTGCCTTACCCCCTGTGGCAAAGGCCGTGGATAAAGTTTGTTCCCTTTATGAGAACTGAGTTCTGTAATTCTGTGATAAAACCAGGACCAAGAGTGGGACTCCCTCGCATGCTCGCTTTCAGTAGCAGCTGGAAGTTTGTCCATCCATAAGCATCACTACAGAGTTCCAGCTGTGAGTCAACGCTGGACAGACTTAAAACTTCTACAACAATTCCGTCCGTGGAAAGCATGCTCAATCCTGCCATTCCATGTGACACAAAAAGGGCAAATCTAGAATGCTTCAGCCAACACTAATATGTAGCCTAACTGGCACTGACAATCATAACAAAAGTTTCTTGAATTTTCTATAGATTTATACGAGTCAGTTTTGTTACTCGGTGTGAGTATTAATATAACTTTATGCAATGATCAGAGCGACTGTGGGTGTTTTAGGCATTTACATCCATGACGCTGAGGGGAGGGAAGGCAGCGATCCCAGCCGTGAGTAATGTGCCGGCCAATGGAAACCTCTGCTCCACACAAAGGAATGGAATTGCCCAGTTCCTGCCTGCGGAATCATCCCAGGGTCGATACAAGAAGAGCTGTTTACTGCAGGTGATTTTTTTTTTCTCTTCATGCCTTAAAATAAAAGGAAAAAATCCAGGTAGAACTCACAGAAGTTAATGTGGATATTCAGAATAAGCTACTTGGAGAATTGTCCTGCTTCACAAACACTCCTTACAGCCATACCCTGGCCTGACTTTGAACGCTCACACTCTGTAGCTGTGCAGCACAGAAGTTATTATGTATTTCAGTGTAGGGCCAGTGCCCAGAGCCTGTCCACTTCGTACTTACACCACTTACAGGCGTAGCTACCAGCATTATAAACTTCTTCATGCCGACCCCGTACTGGAAGCACGGATCACACTCCGACTACAAGTTACCCGTGGAGGCACGGAGCTAATGCGCCTCCCATGGGCCTCCTGACACTAGCGCAGGCGGGAAGGTGAATCCCGTGTTGTTCATCCCGCTTGGCTCTCCCCGCTCCCGGCCAGGAGCCGTCCCCGCCTCCCTGCCCCGCCGCCGGGGCTGCCCGCAGCAAAGATGGCGGCAGCGGGCGCTGGCGCTCCGGCCGCGCCGAGGGGAGCGGGAAGCGCCGCCCTCAGCAAAGATGGCGGAGGCAGGCGCCCGTGTGTGCCAGGCGAGGGTCAGCACCGTGACGCCTTTCACTTCCGGGGGAGCGCCAGCGGGCGCCATATTGTCTTGTCCGTGAAGACGAGGAGTGATAGCGGGGGCAGCGCGGCCGCGGAGCGGCGGCACCGGCGGCGGGAGGCGGGGGAGCGCGTAAGTAGCAGGGGGGCTGCGCTCGCCAGCGCTCCCGGGGGGCCGGCGGGTGTCGCTGACCCGCTCTTCCCCTTCGCTCCGAGTCGAACCGGGAGGGCGCCGCGCGCCGCGGTGGCGGCGGCAGCAGCTGCTGCTCGCCGGGCGTGAGGAACCGGCGGCGCCGACAGCGGAAACCGGCGGCCAGGACGAGAAGGGACGAGCCGAGAGCCGCTCGCCCTCCCCCGCTGCCCGTCCTGGGGGAGCGGCGCGCCGCGCATGCGCGGTGAGGGCGCGGGGGGGGGCCCGGCGGGGACCCCCGGGACCCTCTCGTCCCGCCCGCCCCCCCGGCGAGGGTCCCCGGTGGGGACGGGCCCGGTGCCGGCAGTGCGCATGCCCCGGGGCCGCCCCGCGCCGCTGCCGCTGCCCCGGCGGCGTCGGGAGAGGCCGGTGCCGAGCGCGCGACCTGGCGGGGCCGGCGGTCCCGGGATGCTGGAGCGCGCGGCCGGGCCGGAGCCGCCGCTGAAAGGGGAGGCAGCGGCCGTGGTTCCGCGGGGCGCAGTGTCTGCCTGGGTTGGCCCGTAACCCAGTTAGGGGAGCAACATGTGCGCTGGGATTTGGGGCTTGGCTGTGTCAGCAGCCTGGCTCCCGCAGATGAAATGTATTCGTGGGGTATTTGTGCTGTTTCATGGGTTTCGTGGCCGCTCCTATGAATTCGTTCCACTGGAGGGCTCCAGAGAACTGAAATTCACACAGCGGCATTTGCGAGATACCTGGACCAGTAGCTTGGCAAACGCAGGGTGTTTTTTAATGGATTCTCAAACAGATTATGGGTTTGAAAGCCTTTTTGCTTTCAGCACTTATCCCTGTAGTTTCTCTGTACATTAGACAATCCCACAAAGTTGTTGAAGTGAATTTTAATGGGATGTGCTAGGCTTTACGGTTGAGGATGGAGACATAAAAGTGGTCCAAGGGCAGGAACCACTCTTCTGTGAAGACAGGCAGAGAGAGCTGGGATTGTTCAGCCTGTATTAGAGAAGGCTTCAGGGAGACCTTACTGTTGGCTTTCAGTACCTAAAGGGAAGGAAAGGTACTTTTGTACATGAAAAAGATGGTAAAAGGCTTGTTGCCAGGGCTCTGGGTGAGGGACAACAGTATTAAACTGAAATATAGATTTAGACTGAACATCAGGAAGAATTTGTTTATGATAAGGATGGAGAAGCTGTGGAATACGTTTCCTAGGGAAGTTGCACGATTGGAAATGTCCAAGATCAGGTTGGACAGAACTTTCAGCAACATCATTTCATGCAGGATGTTGAACTAGACGGTCTTCAAAGGTCCCTTCCAACCCAAGCCATTGGATAATTCTGCGATGTACTACCCCAGCTGAAATTTCCAAAGCTTCTGTAACAAGAGATTATGCAGAGTATTCAGCCACCTTGGTTGTTGATCATTTCTTCTCTTAGAGTTAACACCTGTAAATGAGCAAGCAAACAGTCTGTTGGAAGGTGTGGGATACAGGAAACACGGGTTGCCCTAAGGCTTTGTTTTGAAGCACAGTCAGCCACCTTTCAGAGAAGGGGAATGGTGGTCTTCAAAGCATAAAGCTTGTCTACCAGCAGACAGTATTCTAACATCATCTTCCAAAGGCAGGGTCACAAATACCAGTGCAGTCCAGTCAACACCTGTACTGTTGGTAGGAGTAAGAAACCTCTTTTTGGAGTGCAGCTGCACTAAAGATGGCTCTTATGGGGGTGACAGATGCTGCAGCTCCCCTGACTGTAGAACAGAGGGGAACTGAAAGTCTCTGCTTTGTCCAGGCACAAGCTGCTGGGATTGCTGACAGACAAGCTCCTGGTTTTTAATTTGTTTGGTGCAGCAGCAAACCTTGTGTCATCTCTGCTGTGAGGCCATGACAAGACTTCCTTTGTCCCATATGACATACAAACTCCTGCTCTGATAAGAATGCTTTCAATACTTTGGGCTCAGAGGTGTTGTAGGGCTTAAGAGTCCACAAATTTAGCACAGTTCCACAATTTTTTAGTGGTTAACTCACCTGATAAGCTGTAGTGGTAGAGTGGAGTTATAACCATGTTTGATTTTTAGTTAAGTGCAGGATTATGTAAAGATTCAATGGGGAACAGGAGTGTCCAGTCTCACTACTTTTCATGACTGAGATATGTGGTGATTCTAAGTCTGCTTTTGGTGACAAATAATATTTTGGGTAGGTTTTATTAAAGTCTTCTTGCTTTCATCACTAGCTGATCCCTTATTAAGTGATAACTGTATTTATCATTGAGGTTAATATCTGCTCATGACTAGTGAGGAGTAGTTGTTTATTTAGTTATTGGCACTACTAATTTTTGTGCAGAGCATGTTCATTGCAGAGGAAGTTGCAGATGGACCATTCACTTCGGAAAAAAAAATAATGCTGTGTTACAGGGCTAATTGAAAATCCTGCATCAGGACTTTCAGTGGAATGATACATGAAAAAAATAATCAGATTGGATGTTTTTTTCCCCCAAAATCCAGCACAGTTTTGACTTAAACTGCCTAAGTTATGATAATATTTCTGTGGTAGTAAATGTTCTAGCAGTGATTTTGTTTTGGTACTATATTATAATCAAATAATGTATTTATCTTTATGTCTTAGAAATAGAAAAAATAATTAATGGTACCTGGATGCCAATATCTGGTCCTTTTGCTCTTTTAAAAAAGTTGTGTTCAGCTCAGTGGATATGTGGATGTAAGTTTGTATTGACAGACCTTGGAAGCTGTACTGCTGGAGTGACTCCCTGAAGAAGATTTCACAGTACTTTTTTTTTTCTTTTAGTTTTTTTAAATTCGACCTTTGTTCATGCTGCTTCATCTTGTTAGCATTGTAAATATTACTCAGACATACTGATGTGTGAACCAGGTTCTGGGAAAACTTAATGGATCCTGAGCATGCTGTTTTCATCAGTTCTTTTTCTGGTTCTGTATTTTGGATCTTGGTTACACATTTGAAAAGCCTCTGTTCTTCAGTCTGAGAAAGAACAGTTCTGATGTTAAAAAATGCAGTGGAGCAAATTTTAGTGATACACAACTATAAGTGAGCTGGAAGATTTTACATGTTTTTTGACTTGTTATCATACTAACAGATCCCAGCAGACACAAAGGTATAGATAGCTTCTGGTTCTCAAGAGGAGAAGATATGCACAGTATCTGGGCATGAAATACTGGGAGCAGCTTAGGATGGTGCCCTACCTGATGGCAGAAGTCTTTGGCCAAGTGAAAGTGTAATGAGTGAAACAGAGTAGTAGGCAAGACAGTTACTGTAACTTTTCTGATTTATTCCAAGCTTAAAGCACACCATAAATACTTGATTTTCTAATCAACAGCTGAGTATAATATAGTAGTAAATATTAATATAGTAGTAAATATTAGTTCTCCCAAGTAAAATGAAAGCTGGTATGTTTTTGTCTGAGTGATGGAATGCATTTGTTCTGACTCTGAGTGAATGTGTCTGCAGCCACTCTGTAGTAACTTGCAGGGTTTGTTCCTATGTGGGTGCATAGGATGCAGCACTTTTCCAGACTCCCACATCCTTTTAACTGCAGAAGTGTTCTGACTCACCTGGGTCTCCTATGCTAAGACCACCACCTAATGATAATTCTTGTGACACCCTTTCTGCATTAAATTTTTCTTCTTGGTAGGGGGATTCCTTTGGATGTGCAAAGCTATTTTTCATTTGCAGTTCTTTTCAGTTGCACCTCTTATGTACAAATTCTTGCAGAAAAGTATCTTTTATTCCAGTGGCACAGTCATGGAAGAAGTGCTCAGTTTACATTTCCTTCCAGTTGGGAGCACTTTGAAATGGACATCTTTGGAGTTTGTACCATGTCTGTCCATTATTGACTTTGGATTCCAGCGTGGTTGGATATTGATGATACCATGGAGGAGCTGCTTTTTCTAATTCCTTGGGAGAGCTCTGTAAGCTGTTGGTGTGGTATCCCCAGAGTATTTATCCACTAGTTCAACCTCATTGGTGATGTCTTTGCTACCGTGGCCCTGTTGAAGCAATAGCACAGTGGGAGGAAGGTGAGGGGGGAAGCAGCTCTGCAGCAACACTTGTTCAGTTTGAACTCTTGGAGGTATTGGCCTTATTCCTGTCTTTCTACTAACTGCCCTGATCCTGGTGTGGTGAATGTAGTATTAGGTTTATCCTGCTTGCACCTGAACAGTTCCACAGAATTCATCATGGAAACTCATCATGAACTTTCAGTCACTGTGCTAAAACTTGAATGAAAGGTAAAAGCCTTACATTAGAATAAGGCACCCACATGAAAGATCAAGAAATCAGGCTATGGATTTCAAGGAGCTCTGCTCCTGAAACATCTCCACTTTCCTTTAGGTTTACCTTCAGAGCCTATATCTATATGAGATAAAGAAACTCTGCCCACAGAGAATGTAATGCTTTTGAGATCCTTCTCAAGATGGGCTGTGGATGACTTGTGTAGCCAGGTTCTACAGGGAACATCAGAGACTAATGTGCCTTTGTGGTTTCAAAACCAGTAATTGCAGTTTGTTACAAACCAGGACTCCTACCTCTTGGGGTCTTTCCCTTCAACTCTGTAGACCTAAATGTAGGCAAAAAGTCATGGCTGCACTGCCAGGTTACCTTAGAGGATGTGGAACATCTCTAAACCCTGAGGTACAAAGACTAGCTGAGTAGGGATTCTCCAAGTATGCATGTTGGCCTGCTCTTTCAGCTTCCTTGTTTAATGAGATGATGGATATTTCTCTGCTAAATGCCATGCCTGTTTGGAATGCCTGCAAGACAAATCTTTAGTCACCAGAAAAACTCCTGCAGCTGTGTGTTAAGAGTTCAATTTGCAAGTAAAACCTGTCAGGCCATATTGTGTCATATATTGACCTGCTCTTCAGGAATGATGAGTAGCATGATCAGAAAAGTGATACAACAGCCTCCCCTCAGCATCAGAAGGCTCTTGATTTCTGGCTGTGGGGCTCTGTAGGTTCCAGAATCCTTAGTCTGCCTGTCTACAGTGTTGAATAAACCACCACCACCAGGGTGTGCCCTGAAGATCAGGTCAAATGATATTGTTGATCTCTTCAGCTCAGGACACAGCAGTGTGTGCCACTCTCCTTCTAGTGACAGCTTGACTCCTAGATTGTCTCTCCTGATTTCTTGGAGTTGAGATAGTCTAGCTTCTAACAAATCCTTGATTTCATATTCCAAAGATGACTTCTTTCCTCATTTGTAAGATATTTCACTTTCATGGATTTCCTGACAAGCCATTCAGAATCTGCTGCAGAAGCTGTTGAGCTCTAAGGTGTTCTGCATGGTTAGGAGGGTGTGTAACATTGGTATTAGGAAGAAGCAATTGGCAGAGTGATGGGAGTTACTTAGAAGGAGCAAGAAAGTGTGTACAAGATGCACTCATCAGGACAGCTTGGTATGGTTAGTTATCTTCCTGATGCTTTTCTGGAGCTGAGCTAATTTCCTAGGTCTCTGTGCTTCTCATCTTGGACTAGCTGCATGAATTGGAGCAATTCAGTTTATCCATTAGCTGTATTAAATTTTGTCTGGGGACAGATCTTGCTTATCTTTCCAGGGGAAGTTTCTTGATATTTTTCAGTTCTGCTGCAGCCAATGTCATAAAGCATTTAAGGAAGATAGTATCTCCAGGGTGACAAGCAGGCTTTGTCTTTTGACATTTCCAAGACTGAGCCTGAGACGCCATGGGACTGCTCTTCTCCAGTGTTGAGAGGTCAGAGCACAGTTAGCTCTGCACAAGTGCTGTTGAACTGGGGGTGGATTTTAGGAGTTTACATTATGAAACTGCCTAGGTAGGGTTGTCCAAGGAACCTGAGTGAACCTGTTACTGCTCAAGTTCTGTTGGTGGCCTTGTCTAAAAGATGGCCCCACCTTTGGCATCAAGGACCTTCACTAAGCACTGTGCCATTGGTGAGTTCTTGGGAAACTGTGCTCTGCTTCCTGTTGGTGTGGAAATATGTAATGTCCTTCAGGATAGCTGTGTTTTCTGGGAAGTACTTGGGGGAGTCTCCCAGAGTTAAAGGTGAGCTTGTGAATTATCACTCAAGACTCTGTTTACTGGTAAGTACCTTCTAAATGTGTGCTTTCGGTGTGTGGTGTGTCTGAACACATCATACAACTATGTTGGAAAATACCTTATTATGCTAACAAATAGGGTGAAGGAGATGCCTTTTTTCCCTAGAAGAACAGGTTAACATTGAGGTGTAATTTGTAGTTAAGATGCATGGTACAATCAAGGATGGGAGTGGAAAGGTGCCTTTAAAAATATGTTCTTTGTCTTTACACAAAGAAAAGTTAGTTTAAATACAGTGGTAGAGAGTTTGACACCACATTTAAATGTTTCTGAGTGCTGTTGGCTCTCAGAGGTTGATGGTGATCGAGGTAAGTCCTGTCTATATTGGTGTCTCAGCTTTTATCATCAGCAGTGCAGCCCTCATCAGCAGTCCTGTCAAGGGTAGCACATTTTTGTACCAGTAGTTTGCTTTAATAAGTCTTCAGCAGATTCTAGTCCAGCCTTTGAATAGAAATTTAAAAAGAAAAAACCCCAACACATGAAAGAACGTATTTCAGAACACGTTTGCTCTTAGGAGCTCCTGCAGGATTTTCAGGTATCTTGTGAACTTTCCATAATCTGTTAAATACGTGTAACTGAAATTAAATGTGAGTTGATGGGGTGCTTTTCTCATGTGATTGTGCTTCTGTATAAAACAAAAAGAATCCTGAATTGGCTTCTGTTTCTTCATTGGTAAACAGATTTTTAATAGATTCAGGTTCCTGTACTGTGATCTGACATCAGGGAACAGCTCTTGAAGCACCAATAAATGTTCTTTTGTTTATTTGTGTGTGTATGCTAGAGAGAGAGAAGGAAAGAAAAAAAGGCTATGTCCAATTGAATTGGAGGGTAGAACAGCTAAGTAAAAGAACCTTAACCCATCATTGTAAAGGAGGGATAGTATCTGCGTTTTCCTTTGTAAGTAGGTGCCTACAAAATGGATCCATTCTTTAAACCTGTTGCTTTTCAAGCCTGTTTTAGGTACTAGTCATCACCAGTATGTTTTAATGACTGCTCAATTGAAGCACCCCTCTGTTACTGTCTTGTTAACCTTTTAAATGAGTTAATTTTAGCCAGTGTTCATCTCCCTCCCCTCTACCTTCAGTAGAAAATAAAGTTTGTTTCACTGTCATTTGGATGCTCTGCTGTGTATTTGGCCTTAGGTCACTGGTGGGAAATAGAGCTGTCCATTGTATTAGGTGGAGCCTTTCTTTCAGGTGATGCTGATTTGGGAACTTGTAAGAAATAAAAACTTGTTTATTATTTGTGTGGCAGTATCCTAAGTTAATTTTGTCAGGGCAGGTTTTAGTTAGTAGGAGAGGATTTTGAGTATCTTTTCTCCATTTATTAATTACTACCTGTGTCTTGGGTTGTTTCTTGTCATATACATTAGTACAAGAGGTTCCAGTTGTTTCAAGCCTTTAAGTTACTGGTTTAGTGGGTGAGAGGCATTGTTTGTTGATTTTGGGTTTGTTTCCTCCTCCCCTGCCTTGGTATAGAAGGTGAATCCCTTGCAGTAATTTTAAAATTACTGCGAACAGGCTACATTTTCTCTGCTGTGTTTCGTGAGTTCTTTGTGAAGTAGTTTGTGCCCTTTTCTGTTTATGGACTCAGGTTCAAAAGTATTATTTTGGTAACTCACATCTGGTTTGTTCATTACTGTATGACTTGACTTGATCTGGTTTTATTTTTGACACCTTTAAAATATTACTAGGAAGGAAACTGTCTGTGGGTGTCTGACAGGACAATCCTGAGATTCTGTTGAAAAGTCCTTTCATACTCAGTAAAGTTTTACAAGCAGAATACGAAATTACATTGCCTTTATGTAAAAAAGAGTAGCATCAAATAGCACAAGTGCTTGTTTTACTTACCTTTTAGAACATGACAGCTGCAAATGAGGAGCTAAAAACAGGTTGGGGTTAGCCTCTGAAACTTAAAAGCAGATGGAATTATTAGACACTGCAGTGCTTAGCAAAATAATTTTTTAAGACAATGAACCATTTTTAAATGCCTGTAGTAGATAAAAAATTATATCAAGTATCTTTTTCATGTTTACCTTGTACCAGTTAGTGAAAACTTGGAGAAAATGCAGGAAAATAAGTGGAGAACTAAATAGCAGGGGAGTCTGTTTCCCAGAAAATGATGGTGTCCTGCTGTTCCAGGTGACCATAAAGAGAGAGGTGCTACAAGTAACCTCTTCTGTTCAGTGGCTCTGAGCCACATGTTCAGTCTTCAATATTAAAAATTTTGAATATGGCCTTCTCTTTTAGCCTGTATATGTTAAGATTACTTCTATAAACATTTTAAGGTGCAAATTTTATTCCTTCCATATTTGTGTTTCTGTAAAGCAAACATTGCTCAATAAGGAAGATGTATTGAAATAAATAAAAAATAGTTTTGGACAGTTTTCACATCATATTTGGAAAAGGGCTTCTACAGGTATGGTTGCATAAAAAAAGTGATGTCATTGCTTTAGTGTTTATGCAGTACATATTTCTGATTAGTAATGAATGTGTTTACACTGAATTTGCTAATAAAGCTGTGTACTTGAAAGCCAGCATATTTTATAGTTACCAACCTGTGAAAATCAACATTTCTTCAGGAAAACCGTAGAAGTACAAATGTAATACAGAATTAAGATGTTACAAACCAGGACTTTGTGGTTGAAACCAAGCTTTCAAATACAGTTCACAAACTAAAATTAGCTGCTTCAAATAGCAGTGATTTTAAACTAGTTTGTTTTTGAGTGGCATAAATTGAATTAATCAAACGTTGAAGTTCTTCAGGGTTTTACACTGTTGTTGCTGTCTTGTCCTAATGTTGTGCATCAAAATAGAACCCAGTTCCATGCCTTGACCTATTGCTTTGCACTTCCCCACCTGATTTCTCTCCCCAGAATAGAAGGAGTAAGATGAAATAATCTCTCTAGGGCAAGGAGAAGACTGGGCCATATTATGTTGCAGAGCAGTGGATCAGCAGCTATCTGTGCTAACAACTAAACCCCAACAGTGCTTTTTATTCTGGCCCTGCAGCCAGCTGGCACTGAGGAAAAGCCTGTGGCCTTCCAAACTAGACTGGACAGGTGTGATCTGCTTGTGGGGTCCCAGGTGCATGCAACACCTGAGACGTGCCTGGAAGCAGCCAGGGGGTGTGAGGTGGCCTGGGCAGTGCTGTTCTCTAGTGGGGACGTGGTGGGGTCCTTCAGCCCTTCCTGTAGGAGGGTGGGCTTGGCCTCAGTGTCCTAGGGCACAGTAAACTGCTGATGGGGCAGCAGGAGGTGAGTGAATGCTGCTGCTCCCTGAGGTCACTGCCTGTCTGCTTTATCCCTTGGCCACCATTTCACATGCCACTTGGTACAGGGCTGCAAGGTAATATATCTTTCCCACAAGATTTATTTGAATACCCTGTAAAATAATAAGGCAGTAATTGTCTTAAGGGCAGGTTTTACTGAGATGTGGAGGCATTTGTTGCCTTAGACCTTATTAATGATCTAAACAAGTGCTTCAGTTTGTCCATAGTGAGGATCAAGGCCTGAGAGTAAAGGAAAAAAAAGACAGAATGCTAAGTGTCCATTTCAATTGAGAAATAGATATATAATCATGTTATCTGGAACATGTTTAAAAAAATCTGTAATACTGCAGATTTTAGGACAGAGATAGAACAAGTCCAGTAAAAATAAATCTCATCTAATCCTACCACATAAAAGCTGTGTGTAGGAGGTTTCAGTTTAGTTGCCTGTGTAGATGTGGTCTTAATATTGTTACACTTTGATAAGCGAAATTGGTATTTACCTGTGTAATTTTTTTTTGCATTCAGTTATATGCAAAGCGGTCTCATTAGTGGAAAAAACAGCCTTTTGCTGAGTTTTAGTGTAATTCCACAAACTTGTTTCAACATACTATGTATTGAGGTAAAAAAATGCTACCAGAATTAGTGAAATCCATGTTGATTATTTGCTAGTGGGATTTAACAGCTGGAAACAAAGGGAGCAGTACCATGAGGCTCTGCACAGAAACCCCAATTCTTAAAACTTTTAATATGTAAACAAATTTATTTTGACATTTGAAAGAATCTTTATTCTGGATGGAAAGATGAACTGAGGGAAGGAAAAAACATTTACTTACCTTTTCCTTTAGGGTGAAAATAGTATTTGCAGTTACCTTCTTGTATCTAGTGTATGAAATATGTGTCTGTGAATACCTGGAGAGCTAATTTAAGGGATCAGCTATGTTACATTAAGTGCATTAGTAGCCACCCATACACTCAGCTGGTATAAAAAAGTTAATTTCCTAGGTACAGATAAAATTGTGAAAAGAAAGAGACAAGAGACAGGGCAGTGTCTTCACTTATTAAAGGTTTGGATAGCATAAAAGTATTAATGAAATGGAAAAAGCCTCCATACTTAATTTGGCAAGAAAAGGTAGTGAAAACAATGAAGTATTAGATAGGTTTTGCCCAATACTCCCCCTGTTGCCAAAGTTGATATGGTCTTGTTTGAACCCCCCCCAAAATGCAGCTGAAGGTTTCAGAGCCACAGGTGTAGTTTTTGTACAGTGTTGACAGTAAGTGGTTTCAAACCAAAGGTGATCTACAGTTTTTCTGATAAAGGATTTCATTTGACAGTAGTATGCAAAATACAAATTTGTGTTCATCTCTGCACGGGCCAGTGCTCCTGATTTGAGTGCAGCTCTTTGTGTGGTGCACTTTTGTGGAGTGATGCTCTCTGCCCATGCACTCATGCAGTCCCTTGTTGAGCTGGCGAGCGCAGGATGCCTTTGTGAGCAGGTTCCACTCCAGCAGCTTTGTCCGTGTGCCGAGAGCAGGCTCTGTCTGTGTGTCCCGCTCCCTCGGGGCCACTGGGGCTGCTCCTGGCTGGCCACCCAAGTGGCACTGGCTGCTTTGAACTAGTTTGCTCTGAAGCAGAGAAGCTCTATTCATCTATTCTGTATTGCACTTGGCTGTGAACCATGGCTGGGTCCTGTATGCTGCTCCTTTTACCTCAGGGAATGAATTTTTCTCTTTCTTCTAAGTTTGGAGTGTTTGAAACAATCTACATGCTTGATGTTTTAACAGTGTGAACTCGGGGATTGTATGTTAAATTCCATGAGGATATATTCATTGAGTGGAAAGCCTGTTCAGAAGTTCTTAACAGATTGGCTAGGGCAGATGGGGTCACACTCAGTGCATTCCTACCATACTGGTTTTTGGGAACAGCTGCTGGAGTCAAGCATTCCCAGAACTGTGCCTAGTCTTTGTCTTTGGAGAAGCTCTTTGGAGCAATGCAGGTGGCTGCTCTCAGGTCTTCCATGTGTGGCAGGTTAGGTGTGTGACTGCAAGAGCTGCTGTGCCATTGTGGGCACTCCTGCCTGGAGTGCTGTGCCTCAGCACATTGACCCAGAGCTGGCCTTGGAGCTTCGCTGCAGGCAGGCTGAGGAGCTCTGCTGCTGCCGTCTGGAGCCAGGGCTGCTAATGCCTGCTCAGTGAGGATATATATACAGCACAGCAAAAGTTGTTTCTCATGATTTTAAGGGGCAATGTGGTAATTGTGTGGTCATATTTATTTTTCTTTCTCAGATTTGAAGGTTATATTTAGAAGTTAACAGTCTGTACAATGCATAACATGCATGCGGGCACTGTCTTGTACCTGTGCAGTTCTCCTGTGCAATCATTAACAATGTGTTTTACCATTTGGTGACTTTTGTCTTGCTTAACAGCCTTGCATGACACTTGTTTGAAGAAATACACATCTTTTCCCTAAGAAGCAGGCAAAGATACCAATCATGCCTTTTGTATTTTGACTTGCTTTAAATTGCATTTATTGCCAGTTGAGATCTTGTCGTACAAACTTGTCATATCTCTCCTTGAACATCATTTGGTAGTTAATTTCTTTGTGAAAATACAGAGAAATCATACTAGACTCCTGAAATCTTACAGTAATATTTCAGATATTACTCCAAAAGGATGAACCATTTCCTCCAGCTTAAAATATTAAGCCAGCATTGCTTCAGCTTGCTTTGCAAGGCTTAACTATATCTGCAGTTATGTAAGTTTCAGTTATGTGATATTTCATGGGCATCTATTTAAACATACAACTATTATTTTTAGTTGAAATATAGACTATATAAAGACTTAAAAGATGTGGGATCAAGGTGGACAACCTTGGCAGCAATGGCCTTTGAACCAACAGCAGTGGATGCAGTCATTTCAGCACCAGCAAGATCCAAGTAAGTATATAGAAAGCTTTGTGGATTCATTCTTTTAATGTGTTGTCATTTAAATTTTTGAATCTTCGTAACAGAGTATGACTCATAGTTGCCTTTGTAGCTGCTCTCAAGATAGTACATTTATGATGCTTTTCTGAACTAGAAAACATAGAAAACGTACAAAGGTTCATACAAATGTTTTCACATAGTTAATATATAATATGCAAATACAAGCAAGAAACCTGAGTTATCCTACACAATTTAACAGTATTTTACCAGTCATACAGATCAACATTTAGACCTCTGTTACTAGATATGTATCCCTGTCAGTTCTTTAGATAAGCTAAATCCTTTGTTTGAGAGAATATGCTTTTTTATTCAGTACCTGTGTGGCAGAAGTATTAATGCAGATTTTATATACAGAAAAAAAAAAACTCACTGGAAGACCAATGCAGTTCTTGATTTAGGTTACAGCAGTGATAATCATGATCTCTTGTTTGAATTTTTTCCCCCACCAAAACCACCAAGTGCTTTAAAGAGTAGAACATAATATACCTTAAATTGAGAATGAGGTGGCAACATTCAAAATATCAAGAGAAATAGAGAAATGGATGAAAGTGCAGGTGTGTATTTAATACTAAGGCAAAGTGATCAGGCACACAAGTTTTACTGTCACTTTAATTTCTGTTAAATTCACTGGAAGGTTTTCCTAATTTGATAATAAGCAGAAGACATACTGGTGTTCTTATCTGAGAGTGCTATTTATTTATTTATTGATAGGAATGGCAGTAAAGAAAAAGAATGGGAGAGAGAACTGTAACATAATATAGGGGTTATAACAAGGGTTATATGAAGAGGGTACATTGAAGAATAATTTTCCAAATATGTATCTTTTTTACTCTCAGATATTCATGAATTTATAATATAAGGATAGGTATATTAACTTCTGATGTCAAAATTAGCTCACATATAAAAAAAGTGCATTACTACCACCCATTCAATGCTAATGTGAATGTAAAATAATCTGCCTTGTGACATTTTGAACATATGCAGAGAAACTACTTCAGCAAGTGTGTACACTGACATTTGCTTTGTTTCTTTTACTGTACACTGTGAATAAGTTTAAATGGTGCTCACAGTGCTTGCTGAAGGTAAATATTGCCCATTTATCTTGAGCAATAAGGCATGCAATTGAGAAACAGTGTTAAACTTCAGACATACGAGTTCTAACCTCTTTAACTTCCTCTGTTTATTTTAGGCCAGATTGACTGGGCTGCATTAGCTCAAGCATGGATTGCTCAGCGAGAAGCCTCAGGGCAACAGAACGTGGTGGAACAGCAAGGAATGATGCCAAACGGACAGGATATTTCAGGAATAGAGTCTGGTCCAAACAACCATAATAATTTTCAGGGGGATCCCAATTTCAACAGAATGTGGCAGCCAGGTTTGTTTCCCTTCCTGTTCATTCATTTTTTTCATGTTTTTTCATTTTATTCTTGTCAGATTTTTTTGGTGCAAACATACCCTGTCCCTCAGGCTTCAAAAAGCAAAACTACCAGTTGATTTATTAATCACAGCTCCTACTCAGAGAGCTACTGTTGCCTCTCCTGTCGTGTAATACCTGCTTCTGGCATCATCTTGAAGTGTAGAATGAGTTCACAGTATAACTGATGCTGGCTTTAGATGTCATAAAATCTTTAAAAAGGAAGATCAGCGAAATTCTGTGTGAAAAATATGGTTTTATTGCGTTTCATGTACTTAGGATTTACCCTTTTAACTTAGGTATCTGATTGTCAGTATTTTTCAGTCATTATAAGTTAAAGTTGATTGTACTCTTCTATTAGTATTGATTATTTTCTGTATTTTTTACTTCCTCCAAACTTTATTTTTTCCCAAAAATTAATTTTCTTTTTAAAACTTCACAAGATACCACTGGTAATAAGAATGGGATAGAAATAGGTTATTTTCTCCTAAGAATTTTTCTGAAATTATTTTCTGAAAGCTGGGTTATGACGCTATACTGTAATGCAATTTGAAGTGTATGAGCAACATAGTAAGCCTGTGTGCATGTCCTGAGTTGTTTTGGGGAAAACTGCACTTCATACTTGATTCTGTTAATGGTTGAGAGAATAACGCTCCCAGTTTTCACTGTCACTATCTGAATTTATTGAAATGTAACATTTAATATAAGTAGGCTTAATATGTTATTGGTAGCTTTTATATGTGCATAATAAAAGGGATGTAGTTATCAGGTTTCACCTACCTGCACTAGACTACAAGTTACTGTAGGCACATGTGAGAATTTTTAACTTTTTTATGTGGAAGAGTGTATTCTAGCTGTATTTCTGTACAGTAAGGAGAAATTTTCACAGAAATAGAAAAGCTATAATAGCACTTTTTAGTTGCTACAGTAATAGATGCAATTATGATGCAGATGGGAAGGACAGTAAAAATTAGAAAAATGTACTGAAGGACTGGATGGAAGGTAGGAATTAACCTGAGAGGCTATAATCTAATTCTGTTACTGGTGAGAGTTATAAGGCAGCTCTGTCATGGTCTATAAGTATCTGTATAGTGCACATAGTTTTTGTCTTTTTAAGGAGTCAGTCAAAAATTATGGCCACACGAGCTATTAATTCATTCCTTGGACCCTTTTCACTCTGTTAGCCAATTGTAACATGTGTTTGAGGGCTTACAACTATAGCTTATTCTGGGACCTGTGCTAGATATTGGGCAATCCAAGAAATCATCCATTATCAGGACTCAAGACTTTGGAGCACAGGTTTCAGTGGTTCCAGTGGTTGTGCTGCTTACAGCACCATTTTCCTTCCATAGTAGGTATTTCAAGTCTATTATGCAAAATAGTAAAATTGCTCCTTGCTTTCAAAATTGATGTAGAGAAGTAGGAGCAGGTTTTTAAGTTTAAGCAATTTGTAAGTCTTGTGGTGAACTCATTATTACTAGAAATTTATAAAAACAAATTTACAGGATGTCTGTACCTGTCCAATTCTGTCCCCCAACTGCATGGTTCAGTTCAGCAATAGCTATTTGTATTTCCTTTGTTTAGTTGAAGAAATTATTGAGACAGTATAATATAGTCTGCAGATTGATGATTCTTCCTTGCTTTATCATCTGTGATGCTTTGAGGAACCTTGTGATAAATGCAAGAGCACTGAGTGATTGGTGACTCATATAAATTATACTAACTTGGTGTTGAATTGTATTCTGAATCCTGAACAGAATGGGGAATGCCTCACCAGCCCCCTCACCCACCTCCAGATCAGCAGTGGATGACTCCAACCCCCCCAGGTCAAATGGAAATTGTTCCTCCGTCGGAAGACAGCAACAGTCAGGACAGTGGGGAGTTTACTCCTGACAACAGGCATATGTTTAACCAGAACAATCACAACTTTGGGGGACCTCCCGATAACTTTGCAATGGGGCCAGTGAACCAGTTTGACTATCAGGTGAAACATATTTGTTACTTTAATACTGTAGGCGCGCAGAGTCCCTCCCATGGATGTGTTCCTCTAATATCATCTAGCGGCGACTTTCATTCTTCAGTTCTACCAACATCTACAGAATCTGTTATCTGCTAAGATACATTTTAACCAAACACTTGACAGAAGATACTTTAAAGTTCTCAGTTCTGTTCAGAGGCCAAAGGGTTTTATTTTTCTACAGTATTAATAAGAAATGGCTGTTGTCTGCAGTATTAAAATGAATCACTGTGTTCCAGTATATAAATTAACATTATGTAGCTTTGTGTTTAAAAAAAACAAAAAAGAGGAGAAGGAAAAAAAATAAATTCAGAAAGATATGCTTAAATACGCTAGATAATGTACCACAGGAAACAGTCCTGTATTTGCAGGGAGATAGTCCAGATGATCCATTCATCTTTTCCATATCTATCTACTGTGATTCTTTGAATAAACAATGGTTTTTCTAAAAAAAAAAATAAAAATCCATATCCACTTTTTTCTTCATTCAGGCATATAAGTTGTATAGTATAATAAACATGTAGGTGGTTTTGTTGCTAATAATAGCAGGGTGCATTGGACAGACCTTCAAACACAAAGAAGTTTTGTATCTTCCCTCTATTTTCAGTATTTTTCTTCAGATCTCCTGATATAAATGACAAACTAGCAGTCTAAAAACCTACTTCCTGTTCATAAACAAAAAAAATTTCTGCCCATCTTCCTGCATTTGTTATCTTCTAGGCTATTTTTTATCTTCTAGATAATTTTTCCTCTTACAATTCTCTTGTTCAACACTACTGTTAAATAGGGAATAGGGAACTAATAATTTTCCAATACATGAGTTTGTTATAATTTTTGTTTATTGTCACGGGACAAACTCTTAAAATTAGCTTTTCTTAAAACTACAGGAAACTTGTTTTGCATTGAATGAAAGAGATGCTTAACCTGAAATTGTAGTGGAGAGTGCCTTAGTGCTAGTCACTTAAATACTCAGTGGAATATTTGATACTGTACCCTTTTTCCTGAACACTCTTCTCAAATAGTTTCATTTGGCGTTTCTAGGTAGTAAATATTAAAATAAAAAACTCCTCATATATGCCTCAAGACTTGTGATTTTTGGGTTGTATAGAGATTGCCCAGAACCCAGGATCTGTACTAAAAATTGCATATTATGCATTTAATATTTTAATCATATCAACCATATTAATAAGATCTGTGAAGGATTACTGGAAAGTGCTCAGTGCAAAATTCCTATGTAATAAAAGGCTGGTCTTTAAATTTTTGTTCTCATGCTGTAGTTAAGACTGCTAACATAGCTAGACTTTTAAATCTTAGTTTTGTACACTCTTTATTTAACTGCATGCTCTGATGCTAAGCTGGCATGGAACTGATGGAGATAGATGGTGATTATAGAGCTTAATGTTTAGCACAGTGTGAAAGGAGATTGGTTGAAGCCCTTTCAGGTTTGTTAAGTATCCTTGCTTAAGTCTAAGTTTAGTCATTAAATATTTAAAAGAAACTTGTTTCTTGGGGACCACAGTAAAAGAGATGGAGAGATCTCAGTAGCATAGAAATCATGGATTCCTACTTGCATGGATTTTTGTAGACCGACTTGCTCACATGCTGCATTTAGTGTTACCATGTGAAGAAAAATAAACTGCATTACTCTTTCAGCATGGGGCTGCTTTTGGTCCACCTCAAGGTGGATTTCACCCACCTTATTGGCAGCCAGGACCACCAGGGCCACCAGGTCCTCCAGCACCTCCTGCACCTACTCAGAATCGAAGGGAAAGACCCTCATTCAGAGATCGACAGCGTTCACCTATTGCGATGCCTGTGAAGCAGGAGCCTCCCCAGATTGGTACATGTTAACCACTCCTTAATGAAAAATTTCAAAGCTGTATTTCATAAAGAACTGCAAAATTTGAAGACCTTTTTTCTTTTTAGTAGCAAGTAAAAGCAGGGAAAGAAAAAGCAATTTTAAATGTTTTTTCCACACAATCAGATGTGGGACTTGTTTTGATGGGGATAGGGGGTTTACTTCTTTGTTTAGGGGGATATTTTTATTCCTTTTTGTGGGGGGAAGGTTTTTTCATCTTGCAAAACTGTAAACCTTGCTTATGTAGATGCTGTGAAGCGTAGAACTCTGCCTGCCTGGATTCGTGAGGGCCTGGAAAAGATGGAAAGAGAAAAACAGAAAAAGTTGGAAAAAGAGAGAATGGAGCAGCAACGTTCACAGATGTCTAAAAAAGAGAAAAAGGAAAGTGAGGAGGCTGAAGAAGGGGATGGCCCACGGTTACCTCAGAGAAGTAAATTCGTAAGTATAACTGCTTGTTTTTTGCTCAGGTTTGTATTTCCTGAAAGGTATCAACTTTTTAGTCTCTTACAAGGAGAGACTCTGCGTTCCTGGTTACCTCATTGCTTTTGTTTTTTAAAGTAAGGTTAAGCTGCTGCTCTGTTGATAATTGCTTGATGTTTTGAAGTGTTTAATGGCTAAGAGGTAGAAGTTTATAATTTGATCTGTAATAGCAAAGAAACAAGGAATCGGACTTTTTTTTTCCCTTTTGGAATGTACAGAGTTTTTGAAAGTCAGAATTCCAAATCAGCAGCTGAAAATATTCAGATACCTGTATTTGCTAAACTGAGCTAATTTAGGCAACCTTGCATTGCCTTCATTTTAGCAGTTATATTTTCTGTAGTCCAAAGCATATGTCTGGCAGGGAGCTGACAACTAAGTATTTTCTTAACTTGTGTGGGTACCTGTACCTGCATATTTTTTAGGAAGGGAGAAAATAAATGGTTTTATGATAACTTGTAATACAGATTTCAGTACAAAGTAAATGAAGCTGTCTTATTAAAAATAGAAACTGAGGAGTTTGATATTTAAGTTTTTCCTGAAGTGTATGATGCTCTACTTGTAGGACAGTGATGAGGAAGATGAAGATGCTGAAAACACAGAAGCTGTAAGTGTTGGGAAAATCAGCAGGAGTCCATCCCCAGCTCCTCAAGAGGAGCAAAGTGAACCAGAAATGACAGAAGAAGAAAAGGAGTATCAAATGGTATTAATAATGTAGTTCTCACTAAGTATTTCTGTTTAACTGCTCATATTTTTCAGGCATATCAAAGTAAATCACTTTTTCTATGCCTGATGCTGTCAACAGAGGTGCAGTATGCATTGTACAGTAAAGCAGGGTTATATTTGAGAAACAAGGATATCAGTTATGTAACTCATATTTTGCACAATAGTGAAAGAATGTAATGACTAAAATCTTTACATTGATCTATACTAATTCTAGATTTTGTTTCACTTCACAAATTTCTGAAAACTTTTAGTGATTAAGTGCACCCATTTCAAATCTGTGCTTCAGCCTCAGTTCCTATGAAAGGGTATTTAAGAAATATATTCTTGCAATGAAGTGCTACAGCACTAAATCCTAGATCACCAACAGTTTCACTGTGTCTGCACAACCTTCATACTTGGGAATTCTTGTTAATTAAGGCCCTGAATTCTACTAAGTTTGATGAATATATTTTTGTAGAGCATGTGGCCAAACATAAACGACTTGGGGAACTAGCTACCACCTCAATTTTTTTTTTCAATTTTTGTAGAAAATATGTAATAATAAAATGCTGCATAAGTAACCTCTGATGATCTTTACAGGCAGCATACCAGTCAGAAAAGTGCTCTTTATTTTTTGAAAGAATAATTGGAATCAGTCTAAGTACATTGCTGATTTAGATATTCATTGTTATAATCATTTTAGACATTAAGATCAGTGCCTGGATAGCTGTGTGCAATACATGCAGACACAGTTCACAGTTAAAATAGAAACTTTAGAGTTGTGAAATCAGGTCACATTTAAACAGCTTCAATCTTTTCTTGGTTTTTTAGTCATGTCTTTTGAAAGAAGTTATTAAATAAAATGTGCAGGAGACAACTTTCATAGTCATCAAAAGAAGTGAAGCTGTATGGATATAATTTGAATGCAGAATTTATTCAAGATGTTTTGGCCTTTAATCGTATATGCAATTTTCTTCAGATGATGCTGACAAAAATGCTGCTGACAGAGATTCTCTTAGATGTCACAAATGAAGAAATCTATTATGTGGCCAAAGATGTTCACCGTAAAGCAACTAAAGGTATGCTGGGTTTGGGAGGTTTTTTCTTTTTAGTTTCTTCTGCAAAAATTCTGTATTTGCATGTCTTTAGAACATTTAACCTCCATAGTTCTCCCTCAAGAACAATTCCAGTATAATGCATCCAGCTTGGTAGAGTTCAAATCCAGTAATCATGTACAATTGTCATGTGCAGTGTATTGTGAGTTACTTGAGTTATTCCATTTTTTTCATACAATTCATTTCAGTTAAAATGGTACCTGTGTGTCAATGGCTCTTGAGTTGTAGCTGTTCCTTACTACTATCATCTTTATCTCAAAGCTGTTCAGAAGTGAAAAGAGATGAACTTTGAGTCCTCAATTAGTAATTAATTTGCTTTTGCTATTAACATGTATTGTACTTACAGAACAGATTATTTTAACATAACAGAGTTAATCTAAGTATGTAACTACTGAAGTTGAAAATTATGTCCAGATGCTGTAACTTGGAAAGTGATTTATGAGTATATATTTGGGTTTTTTCTGTTCACTGTTAATTTGCAGTTAAATTCTAAATCTTCATGGTCAGAAAATCTAGAAGTGGTTTTAAATGGATGATGCGTTTTTAATGTTTCTTCTCTCCCTCCAAAGAACAGCAATAGTAGTAGATTTAACAATACCATAGACTCATGACTATGAAATCGTGGCTATTTGTGTTAACATGTTGTTCCTGTTGTTGATGTGATACAAAGCTCCTGCAAAACAGCTGGCACAGTCCAGTGCACTGGCTTCCCTCACTGGACTCGGTAAGTATGTTCCTTATTTTTGAGAGGGCTTAAAGGGGGACTTTCACTTTTGCCTTGCATTTCTAGAAATTGCATTTTGAAACTAGATTTTAATTGCCTGGGAGTATGGGTCACTTTCTGATAACTTTATCATTATCAGCACCTTTGTTTGTTCCACAGGTGGTCCTACTGATATATAAGTGGGATAGTTGCTGAAGTAAAGGACTAGGCAGTGTGATTTAGTGTATGAGAATCTTGCCCTAATTTTGAAAATATGTAAAAATTTTAGATAAATTTACTTGTCAAAGTATGATAGTTTCAAAAGCACACTGCAGCCTTCAAAGAAAGGAATACTATTTCATACTTTTCTTCTGTTTTGATCCATATGAACGAGAGGGGAAAGTTGATAGAAGAGTAATGTGAAAGTCTATAAATAAAAATATTATAATCTTTGTCATTATTATTTTATTGCAAAGCTACATAAACACAAAGGCACCCATATCATATACTGCCAGAAACAACACAGGAAAGAGAGATTGAAATTCCAGCTTGAGACACAACTGCAAGAGGTTTCTCCCAACATGACCTTTATCATCTAAAATGTACTACAGCAGTGTCAGTGATCAGTTATGTGTTCATTACATGGAATATTGATGAATTAGATTAAATGTTATCATCACAAGTATTCATGTTTAAAAACTAACTCAGTAAAGATCCTAAGGACCTCAGACTGAAAGAAATCCATGTCATGTTTAAACTGACTTTATCCTTATCAGTCCAGTAGTTAAATATCTCAGGGGGAGAAGAAAGTCTGTTTCTATTCCATCTCCATACCTGTCAAAGTGCAGTGTTTTCTAAATCATATGGAAAAAATTGTTATGGCATTCAGAATTTCTGTAGCCTTGGACTATGGAGGCAGCTGAAGTCATTTCAGAGATGTCCTCTGGGAAAGATCCCAGACATTTTCTGTCCCGTTGCTGATACAGAGGCAGGCACTGTTACAGTCTCCACAGGGAGCTTTTTTGCCTTTCCATACAATGGAAAAAAAGTACCATAGTCACAGTGGTTGCTTGCTGAAAATAAACAAGCTGTTCCAGAAGGAGTAGAAGCAGACAGTGACCATCATTGCAGATACGGGGGCCTTGAACACACTGGCAAACAGCACTGGCACTTACCAGAATGAAGTGACTTCTTCAGAGAGAGGAAGTGAAGGAAGGGCAATGTTACTCTCCTCTTTGCCTCACAGAAGTATTAAGAGCAAAGCTTAATCTTTCCTCGTGATAGACTGGACTTTATGCACGCAGGTGGACTGGGTGGTTATGGATCAGGAGACAGTGAAGATGAGAGGAGTGACAGAGGCTCTGAATCATCTGATACTGATGATGAGGAATTACGACACAGAATAAGGCAAAAACAGGAAGCGTTTTGGAGAAAAGAGAGAGAACAGCAACTACTACTAGAAAAACAGCTAGAAGGTAAACCTTATGATGTCTTCTTACTGTGCCACTGTATATGGAGTTTACTACTTAGTGTATGTAAATTGATGGCAAAGAAATATGTTTTAAGCAAAAAAAATATGAAACTGAATTTTATAAATAATATTTTTAAAATTCAAATTTAAAAAAGCCAAAACCCTGTGATTTACTTCTGTTTCTCCATACAAGGTAAGGTTTGTCCTTTTGTACAAGTAATGTAGGCCAAAATGGTAGCACATTTGATCCCAGTGCTGAAGAGCTGTCTAAAGATGGATGCAGTGTTAAAAAGTCATGAACCAAGTTCACAGGCTGGAGGAGAAAGTGCTATTATGATACAACTTAAAATTGATGGTTTCCTCCATTAACTTTTTATTTAAAAGCCTGAAAATAAGACATATGGAGCCTTTAATGAAAGGCTGGACTAGCTAAACTTTTGGTTTTCTTAATAGTCCTGTCTCTCTTTGAGTGTTGGAAGATGTATGCATAAAAACATGGCCATGTGGAGAGTGTCTGAGTGGTGGCCTGTGACCTCTGTCTTCTAGTGCAGGAAGCCAGATGTCAGTGTGGAGACATCTCCATGGGACTATTTGCAGAAATACAAAAGTAGGGTGTAAAGCAGCTGATTCTGTATATCCATAATACTGAAGAATGCTAGTGCAGAGTCTCATTTGCAGCAGTGTTTTGGAAAGGCAGAAGATTTCTGATGGACAATACAGCATTATCTAATATACACTGGCTTCAGCCTGTATTGCCCAATAACTTGGGGACCAGCTGGAATTGTTTTCTGGGTTAAATTTGACCATTAGCTGCCATTTGAACCCCTCTGGGTTTCTGGATGCAGTTTTATTCCCTAAATTAATTCAGGAAATGATGGCCCACATCAAAAGCCCATTTTTAGTTAAAAAATGTATGTCAGTTATTTTTTCTGGATTCAATTTAAAATGGGGAGATTAGGTTGGCAGTGATGCAAAGAATCCTAGATTGAATAAAAATAATTTTTATTTTTGAAAACCTCTGAGAAATGCTCTGAGGGTCTCACTTTGTGAGAAATATGGCTTCTTCAGACCAGACAGTAATCCTCAAACCCAGATGAATGGGGCTCTGAGAAAGGCAGGAAGCATCAGTACTTCCTGCTGTATTGATGAGGAGTCTTGTAGGAAGCAGAAGGGGAGAGTCAGGTGTGCAGAAAGGTTGCAAAAGGAAAAAGTCTTTTGTGTAGATGAGTTTGGGAGTTCGGATGTTCCAGGATATTTGTTTGAGAACTTCATCTTAAACCATTAAAACATGGAATAATATCAATACTTCTAAAATGACTGGGCTCTACTTCTAAACCAAGAGGACAACTTTTCTAGAATTATAAGAAGAGAGAGTGGTTTGTTAAGTAGTTGGTATAGTGGCAGTGTTTGAATTATGAGTATTATGAGAGGTGCTTGGAGACTTGGTTTTGTTAATGTAATGGTGTGGAAATTACTGACATACTGCTCAAAATTATTTGCATTTTGTTTTCTGTGTACTTCTTTTTTCAGAAGAAAAGCTACAAAATGAAAAAGTTTCAAAAGAGATGAGTGAATTTACCAACAAAGAACAGAATAGTAACTTAGCATCACAGGAGGCAAAAGAAATTGAAGCAGATATGGTTCATGAAAAGAAGAGATCTCCAAATGCAGTCGCTCCTGATGTAGAACTCAAGAAAGAGGGTAAAGAGAGGACAGGAAGGAGTGGGTCAAGAAGCTCTAGCAGTGGTAGCAGCAGCAGCAATAGCAGGAGCAGCAGCAGTAGCAGCACAGTATCCAGTTCTTCCTACAGCACTAGCTCAGGTAGCAGTCGCAGCACTTCACGTTCTTCCTCTCCCAAAAGGAAGAAGAGACACAGTCGCAGTAGGACCCCATCACATAAAGTTAGGCGCAGTAGAAGCAGGAGTTACTCCCACAGAAACAGGAGAGAGAGGAGTAGGAGCAGGGAGAAAATAAGGGAAAGGAGAAGATCTAGTAGAAATCACAGTGCTGAAAGGGGGGAGAGGCGGAGAAATCGGAGTCCTTCGAGAGAGAGAAGCTGGGACAGACGTAGAAGCGGCAGCCGCTCAAGAGACCGGCGAGCCAACCGTGCGAGCCGCAGCAGGAGCAGGGACAGGCGTAAAGCTGAAGAGCAGCGTAGAAGCCCTACTGGAAATAGGCACAAACATAAAAGTGAGGGTAAAGATCAAGAAAGGAAGAAGGAGCAGGGTGGAGGTGTAGATAAAGACAAAAAAAAGAACAGAGAAAGGGAGAGAGATCAGGAAAAAAGAAAAGATAAGCCCAAAAAAGAGGAAAAAGAAAGTAAGGCCGGCAATCATGATGACAGTAGATTAAAGAGAAAAAGAGACAGCGAAAGAACTTTCTCTCGCAGTGATTCAATATGTGTGAAAATAATAAGACAGGATTCCAGACAAGAAAGCAAAAAAGTTACTACCAAAGATAGCAAAAAACGATCAGGCTCTGAATCTAGTGCAAGGAGTAGTTCTGAATCACCAGGAAGCAGTAAAGAAAAGAAGTCTAAGAAATCGAAGCATATTCGGTCATGCTCCATGGAGAAATCTCAAAGGTCTGGTAAGAAGGCAAGCCGCAAACACAAGTCTAAGTCACGATCAAGGTAGTATACTTTTTAAGTATTTTGTCTGACTTTTTAAAAGTTTTTTTATATTCGTCTTCATGTGTACGGCATATGAACCTTTTTAATAAAGTATGGTATTTATTAAACTTTTTGTCTTAGGCAAAAGTAACTTTGGAAAAATCTTTTAAAACTATTAATTACTAAGCCTAAAGTGTGTGTGGGTTTGGGGGTCTTTTATTTTTTCCTATTAACTTTTTCCCCCTTTTCCTTTATTTTTCAGATCAACAACTCCTCTTCGTCGTAAACGCTGAGGAATTTATGGCACCAGTGCTATGACGTTTAAAAATTCCATGAGTTATAAAAGGCTTGTCTCATTATAGAGGCACATTGTGGCTATGTAGGTGAAACCAGAATCCTTTTTTTTATTTGTAAATAGGTGTATTTTTTCCAAATGCTGCTCAGAATAATAGGATTTCTTTGTATTACATTTTTTCAAGAACGGTAGTGCTTATTAAGACTATAAAACAGGCCATTCTCTTTCAGCTGTAATGTTCTTAAAATTACTATTGAATGTACTGTGATGTCAATAAAGCTCTTTAGTTCATTTTTTTGTTTAAAATTCTTGCACCTGAATTTTGTGGTAAATGGTAGAAAGTACTTAAAAAAAAAGAAAAAGAAAAAGGCAGCTTTTTTGGTATAACAGATTTTTAAAGTACTTGAAAAAGATTTAACGTGAAACACTTGTAGTCCATGGACATTATAAGATTACTTTATTGGGGGTGTGGAAGAACAGAGAAAAGACATCTTATTTTTCTTTAGATATGTGTAATAGATTTTTTAATAACCCTTTTTTTTTTTGGTCTAGCTGGTACTCTATGCTGTTTGTGTAAAATATGGGTCACTGTAATCCAAACTATACTTAAACAGACTGAACCCCATTAGGAATATGTGCGATGAACTGATCTCATGTGGCAGTGTTGAGCTCTGGAACTATATTCCTCACCCAGTTTTCAGAGAGATCTTTGGATGTTCAGGCATATTACACACATCTCACAGTTTTAGATGTTTTTATGGGGCATGTTTATAAACATCACTCAGTACAGCACTGGAAAACTGACAATAGGTTAACTTTACATTTTGGCACATGCATTAAATGTGTAGTGAATATTAAAGCTGGTTCTTAGTGTCACAAGAATTATGACTCGTGTAAAGCTGATACATTGGTGTATTAGCAATGCCACTAAATTTTTGATTTTAATATTACCATAAAATGAAAGAGGTCACTGATTACCTCCTTAAGGAAATTGACTATTGCTATTAGAAACAAGGGTGTGAAATAATAGAAGTTAAAAAACAAACCAACAATACCCAACTCTAGGCCAGTGACTGTTACAGAAGAACATAAATTCAGGGAGAGATCTGTGCCTAAAAGGTCTGGTATGACACCAGTTGTGAAAAAGGTAAAATGCTTAACATCGAAGTAAGTTCTCTTTGATTGGCTCTATCTTCTAAGAAGAAATGGTACTAGTACAGGCAGCTTGGAAAGCATGTCTTCATGAATAGATAAATCCATTTGACTAAATCAAAATTCAGCTATGCAGCTTTTTTCCACTGTAATTTTTTTCATAAATAAGATGCAGAAATGAACTGCTTCAGGGCAAAGAAATGCATTTTAACTATGTGTTTAATAAGCAAGCTAATTGCTAGTGAATACATGCATGTTTATCAAAACACTGTTACAGATAAATAATCAGTTATAAATTATAACATCCCCCTCAATTATATCTTTCACATAGAGTAAGCAGTCATATTTATTAGCAAAATAAGGCATAATTTACAACACACAACTTTTACTTGCATTGGTAAGAATATAAATAATTATGTATTGATCCAATCTCATTACACTCTTGGGTCTGGGTAAGAGTGAGGAATTTTTGGAAAGTAGGTAGCATAACAGTTCAGATGTCCTAGAAGGATATCTTGTGAGAGACAGAAAGAAACTAGAAATAAGCTTAAGAAAAGCTGTTGAGGAATACAGTTTCCAGGATGCATTGAATTTGATTTTCAGTTCAGATTTTATATTCTCTGTCTAATAATAAAAAAGATTGTGTATGAAAAGCTTTATATACTCTGCCAACAACTGGAATTCTGTCACTTCCTGTAAATATGAAAATTATTTTTTTGACACAAATGCACTTCTATGGGTAGTGACTGTATGCCAATAAAAAGAGCATACGATCTCTGTATTTAACTGTTTCAGAAATCTTACTCATCACTCAGTAATTACATACATGTTGGTACTCTTGTCAGCATCACATACATTAAACTTCTTTGGGCTTTGGAAACTCCCCCTAGGAATGTCTTTCACCAGAAAAGGCTAAAATTACTACTGCTCTTTTAATTCCATACACCTGAAGTTATCCTAAAATGTGCAAATACATACAAAAATGGGAATGTATCATTTTAAAATGAATGCTGCAAAAACATTTCAGTGCACTACAGGAAAGCAATACATAGGATTTTGAATGTCATGCAGCAGCATGACATTTGGAGGCATTTCCCTTGAAAACTTTTTTAACAAATGAGGGATGGTGTGGAATCAAATGAATAATGATTTCCATGCAAATTGTTCTGAAGGTGAATACAAGCAAGCCAATGTCTGTATGTACCCCAAGGAGCCTGCTACACCATGTAAGAACAAGAATTAGCTGTGGCTATGCATAGGCCAAAAAAGAGTAGTATAGTAAATATTCTGACTTTAAAGATGGAGCAACTACATGTGTTTTGTGAAATATGGCACAATAACAAAAACTCTGTTCTGTATTTGAAGCTCTGTCTCATGGAATAGCTACTTCTAGTTTCAAACAAGCTTGTCCTGTTAAGTAGAATACATGGCCAGTGTGCATGTATTTACTTGCTTGTAAGCAATTCTAAAATCAAAAATATAAAAGCAATGGCAATGTAAGGTTTGCCTGTCTTGCTCAGATTTTGCGTTTGCCTTGCTAAATGAATGACAAGCAATAAAGTTGAAAATATGTGGATGCATGCCTTGAAGGAAGGCTTAGTTTTGTCTCTGAACAAAACTAAGGAGACTGAAGGAGACTATCCATAAAAGATTTGTTGGAGCTCTGTTTCTTTCAGTAGCTCTGAGGTGTTATTAATAACTCGTAACTCCCGTGCACTGTGAGCTTTGTTGGATAGAAATCAGGTGAGTAGAAAAGTGAGGCAGTTACATACTAAGCAGGTTTGCCTTATGTTTAATTGCTGTCAAGCTTTTCTGAGCCCTTTCAGCAGTCCTTATTTAGCTTTAAAAAGAAAATAATCCAGACTTTAACTACTACATGAATTATACTGTATTTACAGGAGACCTGTAAACAGGCAGATTTCAAGCAGTGAGGGTTGTATTACCAAGCAAGGTCAGTTCATAAAGCAGGCTGGCACTAAAGGGAAGTCAACCAAGACTGGTTATACTACTCCAAATTTCCTGCAGCCCGGAGGATGCTCCTGCCCTTGGCGTTGTCCAGGCCGTGCCTCCTGCATGCGGATGCCAGCATCTGCACAGCCAGGCAGGGAACCTGGCTGGGATCATCCGCCTGGAGGCACGGGAGCGCTGCCAGCTCGGCCTTCACGGCTCACCTTTGCCTTGCTCTGCACTGCTGCCTTCCAGACACCTTTGGTTTTCACTGGGCGTTCTTGTTGGACCTGCAGCTCAATAAAGTGTCAGAAAACGAATCTTTAAAAAAAATGGCTTAATTCTTTTCCATTTGTGTGTATCAGCTCTGAACTGCCAGGGCCACCACCTCAGACCGGGGCCCTAGGCAGCAGTGCCTGTGAGGGAGCAGGGAAAGCAGAAACCCTTCTCGTTCCTGGGCCTCAGCCTGGACTTCATCTAAGAACCGTGACACGGCAGCCTCTCACAGAGGCAGCGGCATGCCAGCTCAGATGGTTCCCGTAAGGGGGCTGCTCCAGGCCAGCTCGGATGGTTCCCGTGAGCGGGCTGCCCCAGGCCAGCTCGGATGGTTCCCGTGAGGGCGCTGCCCCAGGCCAGCTCGGATGGTTCCCGTGAGCGGGCTGCCCCAGGCCAGCTCGGATGGTTCCCGTGAGGGCGCTGCCCCAGGCCCAGCCATGCAGGGGCCCAGAGGTTCTGCTCCAGGCGGCAGTGCCGGCTGCTGGGATCGCTTCCCTCTGAGCCGGCCCCGAAGCGAGGACTCTTGTACTTTGAGCTGTGCCCTGCAAGCCCGGTGTGTTTCTTGGTAATGAACGGGGCTGAGAGCTGTGGGCTCGTCGCTGTGTCATCCGAACGAGCCTCTGCTTGCGGATCTTTTCGTGTTCCAAGACAAGGCAATGACGGGGCACACATTAAAGCAGAGTTGCTCCAGATGAAGCCCTGGCGACAAGTGCCACGGGGGCTGGCATTCGCACCGGCCCCAGCACCGGGCGGAACCTTCCCGGCGCCCGCCCGGCGAGGCAGCCGGCACCGGCGGCCGCGGACCGGGGCGGGGCGAGAGCGCGGCGGCGGCGGCGGCCATGTGGGGCGGCGGGGCTGCCCGGGCGCTCACCCGCGCCCTGCGGCGCCGGCGGGCGGCGGCCGCGCTGCCGGGGGCTGCGGGCGGTGAGCGGGCGCTGGGTGGGCGCGGCAGAGCGGGAGGGACGGAGGGAGGGCCCCGGCGCGGCCGGCGGCAGGGGCGGCGTTACGGGGCTTCGCTTCGCCGGCTCCCTCACAGCCGGGCCCCGCAAGCCTCCGGCCGGCGGCGGCCCCGGGCGGGTGTCTGGCAGCTGCCGGCCGCGTCCCACGGCACTCCCAGCCCGGCGCCGGCCGGACGGGAAGGTGTTGTTCCCTTGCCGCCTCCTTTGCAGTCCGGAGGTGTCTAGATCGCTCCATCGCTCACTGCGGCCTAAAATCGTCTTCAGGGGGTGGTTTACTGTGGGTACAGTGAGGCATTGCTGTGATTCGGGGGCTGTTGGTGACCAGGCAGCAGCTGGATGTGAGCGAGTGTTCGCAGTACCAGCGGGGGCTAAGCAGGAGCGGACAGCAATTGCAGGATATTGTCCCTGGCCTGTCTGTGCGCCGTCGTTTGCTTAGGTTTCCTTACCGTACAATGCAAAATGAGTGTGCGGCTGTGTACGTCTCTTTCCCATGCATAATAAACCCAGCACTGCTGAGTGTGTGTGTGTGCACAACTCACGGTCAGGGTAAACATTTTGGGGAAGTTCACACTAACTGAAACATTTCAGTTGCATAAAAAGCTCTTTTCCATTCAGTCTCTGAATGTGGAAATTATGTTCAAATTCCTGTACATAATTTGAGTACGGCGGTGGTGAACTAGCATACATTCTTTTATTTGATCCCCAACTCCGTAAGTACAATAGTGAGCAAATGTGCAAAGATTTGCATGGTTAGTATTCTGCTAGAGCAGCACTCTTACAACTAGGTGTTTTGTCTCTGACTTCTTGTAAAGCTGATGCTTTCCATTTGGATGTCTTTTATTTATGCAGATGACCATGCTGATCTGTCTTTTCAGACAGGTCTGAGAGATATCCCTCAGGACTCCAACAGGAAAAGACAGCTGAAATTTGGTATTACCTTGCCTGTCTCTCTGACTGAAATGAAAAGCAACATGTAAGTATTGTAGCTAAAATTACCCTGTGTGGTGAGGTCTACCCTTTTCTGTAACAATTTAATTTGACTTCGTGACTTTGTGACAGTGTCACATGGAGTTGTTTTTATATCTCACACGTTTGAATGTTTGGTGTGGCCTCTTCTTGTTTTACTAATTGCCAGCTTAAAAATGACAAGCGTGCAGCCATCTGTTTGGGAAGATATATTACCCATACATGTATGATATCTGTATGCTACCAAACAAGTGGAACTCGAATGTCTAAAGAAACATGAGTTTTAACTTTTTGCATTTTCTGATGCAGTATTTGTTTTTCCCATATTTCAGCTGACACAAAATACTAGTATTGGTTTAATGACGTTCAGCTTTCATTATTTAGGTTCACTGTGAAGAGACCTTTCAGCACTTCACACTCATCAGTGGATTCAAAGGAAATTAAAAAATTCCAGCTCCTTGCACATAAGTGGTGGGATGAAGAAGGAGAATATGCAGCCCTTCATTCTATGAATGATATTAGAGTGCCATTTATTAGGTATGGTTTTGAAGACAGATTTTTTTTTTTTTTAATATGTACTATTTCTGTATGACCTCAGAAAATACTGTAAAAAAAGCTAATTACCAGTACTTAAGATAACCACAGCATCTACTGAAGCACCTTGTGGGTTTGACCTTAATCACATCCCTTTTCTTTCAGAGATACTCTGTTGAGCATGAGTAGTAATTATAATCTGGGAAATCCACTTTCTGGAATCAAGATTCTTGACGTGGGCTGTGGAGGAGGACTGCTAAGTGAGGTAAGAAACAGTGAGCTCTGTGTTTTCTTCTTAAAAGGCGTGCAAGGTATTTGAATTGTTGTACTAATTACACTGCTTAATTTCTAATCCTCCAAGGAGGACTTTTTCTCTTCTATGATATGTTAGTTACTGAGTAGAGTGCAGTGCATTCATACAAAAAAAAAAAAAACATAGAGTATTTGGTTAGCATAGTGGTGGTGGTTTACAGAGAATGAAGGAGTTGGTAATGAGAAATTCTAAAATTCTGAGATTCTGAATCAGGAAAATAAGATTTCAAGCACTGTAAAGTAAAGGAGAGGGGAAGAATGATGAAAAAGTCCTTGAATACTTCTTCTTTTATTTTTCTTTTTTTACTTTATAAGTCTAGGCAGGAATACTTGGAATCATGACATCCTCATTACCAAAGAAGCGATTTTTGTTAAAACCTTGTTCTTACACATTCATTTATTTGAACTGCTTATCTTCAGTGTTTTACATGGGGGTGGGGATTCTCACCTTTGATTTGATCTCATGGGAAATGCCTGGAATAACATCAAGCACCCAAATCATACCTCTCCTGTGTCAGTAGAGATTGCTGTGGTAAAGGGGCTGATGTGACAGTGGCTTCCAGAGAAGTCTGCACAGACTTGGGACTGAGAAGTTACTGTTTGTGGTGGAACACTGTCCACACAGGCTCAATAGACTAGGGATGGTTTGTGAATTTAGGGTTACAGACTTACTATGGGAACTTCCTCAGCATCTGAAGTGAGGTGTTACAAAGGGACCTGAATCTCTCCCATGTTTTGTTTCTTTGTTTTTTCTCCTCTTTTGAGCAAAATCTTGTAGTCTCGTGAGAGGGGTCCCTCCAACAATGCTGGCAAAACTGGTGTGCTGCATCACCTTCTCAGGCTGAACAACTGGTGAATTTCAGGTTGGAATATCATACATGTGGTCATGTTCTACAGCCTGTGTCAGTTTCAGAAGAGGTGATGACTAAGGTGCTAACCTTGGAGTAAGAAGACACTGGAGAAACCTGAGTGACAGCCAAGGCTGATGCTATCCTAGTAAACATCAGTGTTTAGTTCTCAGCAGTGAGAAAGTCCCAGAGATAATCACATATTAAGTAACCATTAAAAAGATATGAGGATTTACCATTACAGGTGGATGTTGAAGAAAGTAATGACAGTAATTAAATAGGGCATTGTTTTCTCCCCTTTAATTACTGTGTTGATTTTCCCTCTTTGTTTTTCCTGTATCAGAGAGTAGTAGTGGAAGAAATCTTTATTTGCTGTAACAAAATGAATTGAGAACAAATTATTCTAAAAGACAATTTAGATGTGTGTATAGTCCACTATATAATTTTCTAAGAAAATTAACACCACCTTTCCCAAATCTAAAGGTGTTTTTGCTTTAACAAACAAAATAAAACTGCCAGATCAGAGCTCATAATTTACTGTTTTTGTCTCGTGTTGATGCATTCTGCATCTTGTATGTACATTGCAAAAGTTTCAGAAACCTTTAAGTAAATTGTTTTCATGCAGAGAATAAATTACACTTTTTTTTTTTAGCCTTTAGGTAGACTGGGAGCTTCAGTTACTGGAATTGATCCTGTGGAGGACAACATTAGAACAGCAGATCGGCACAAGTCATTTGATCCAGTCCTGGCCGAGAGAATACAGTACAAGTCCAGTTCACTGGAGGAGATTGTGGAAGAGTCTATGGAAACCTTTGATGTAATAGTAGCTTCTGAAGTAGTGGAGCATGTGGCTGACCTTGAAATGTTTATCAAGTGTTGCTCTCAGGTGTTAAAGGTAAGAGAGTTTTTGCTTTCATTATTGGGAATATTTATTCTCATTTATTATTGTGGCTTTTTAAAAAGAGCGTGAAAACACATCTGCACACATTTCTCCACTAAGTCAGAAGCATGTTCTAGAAGTGCCTTCCATTCTTCTCCATGATGCAAATGCATCTTCCCAAATTCAGTAACCACAGTTAGGGGAAATTTATTTCTCCAACTCAGCCTCAGAAAAGTGTTAAGGCATTACCTAAGCATTGCAGGTTTGCATTGCATCACGACCTTAAGGAATCTGGGTGCATCTGATTTCACACAGGTGAGAGAAAATGTGGCAGTGCCACTGTTGATGGACAGCCGTGGCTCAGACTGCATGGGAGCTCTGTGATGATGTTTCTGACACAGGATTTTATTCCAGCACTAGCATCACATCAGATGAGATCCTGGATTACTTTTAAAGGTTCCTAGTTAAGCTTTGGAGATAGTCAGGGGGTTATTCATCTTGATGCTAGGTCATTTGCAAAAGAAGGATGGTAAGCTCAGCACACAAGTGGGAACTTTTCTTTGATCTCTTTATCTTTCTGGTCATCAGAAGAAATATTAATTATTTCAATTGAATGCACTACTAACTTTTAGCCTGCTATGCTAGGGACAAAGAAATTATCCCTTATTTCTAACAAACAGTCCTTTAAGGACTTAGAATTTGTTTCTGGCTTTGTTTCTCTGCCCATGTAATTATTAAAACAAGCATGGCATGGCATTCAGCAGTCTCAGAAATTAAGGAAGTGTTTCACATTTTACTTTGGTTTCAATTAAAAAGTGCTTTGTGGTTTTATTTTGTTTTTTTGCTTCATTGGATTTTTGGTTTTTCGTTTTGTTTGTGTTTTTGGATTTTTTTTTTTTTTAACAATAGATATTGTATATGCTTTAATACCTTTTATTTATCCATTTCCTGGGCAGAAAATATTATAAGTGACTTTTCTAGGTGTTCTTTGGGCTAGGGAATAGTTTTTAGGCCACCCAGGACCTGATTATGTTGATTCTTTGAAGATTCCTAAGACATACTGTTAGAAAATTATATTCTTTCTTGTAATAATATGTTATAAATATCTATCCTGGGATGAAATTACTTCTTAGTCTTGCATTGTGTAGACTTTGACATAGACAAATTATTTGTCTTAATGTGATTAAATTTACAATTAAAACCACAAAAAATTCTTCTAATTGAACATTTTAATATTTTAATTAGCCTGAAGGTTCTTTATTCATTACGACAATCAATAAAACACAATTGTCCTACGTCCTGGGAATTGTGGTTGCAGAAAAAATAATGGGGATTGTACCAGAAGGAACACATGAATGGGAGAAATTTGTTCCCCCTGAAGAGCTGGAGCGCCTCCTGGAATCAAGTAAGTTTCAGGCCAGATGGTGGGAATGGAGAGAGAATTCCAAATGGTCCCTGTAGAAATGGCAAGGGGGTAAGTTAGGTGGGGTGAGTGCTAGCAACAATACACAGCTTTTCCTGCTTGAGTTAACAGTCATATATTAAGAGTATGGTTCCTGGTTTAAAGACACTGCTGCTTGCTGGATTTTGCATAAAATAAATTAAATTGAATCCTAAGAATGCAGTGATTACTTGAACAAAATCACTGTTGCAGCTGCCCTCTGTTTAATAGCCTAAATAAAAAACTCCAATGTTTTCCATTGTGTTCTGGTGACAGAATGTATGCTCTGAAGTGGTTCATAAGCTCTAGGTCAGGTTTGAGGAATTAACTGTGTTGGCACTCTGGGGCTGCACTGCTGCCACTGCATTGTTTGTCGCCTTTCCTTTGGGAGGAGGCATTTTTATTTTTGGTTTGCTGCTCTGTGTTCTCTATTCATATTATGTTACTAAAAGATTTCTTCCAAAATGTGAAGATGAAACCTACCACAAATTCATTAGTCAGTTCTTGAGAAACTCTGTGATACTGATTTTAATTATATCTAATTAAGTTACCCTGGTTTGATTGCTTTTAAAATAGACAAAGCAATGAGCTGGGAAGAATTCTGCCCATTGCCCTCCTTCACAACAGATGTTTTAAAACCCTCTCACCAAATATTTCACTTTGCTCTAGTTCACTGCAAAGAAGCTGAAGTATGAGTGCAGCTATTCTCTTGGCAAGGCCTTTTCCTGGCACTTTGCAGTGAAGCCAAAAGAAATATGACTAATACTAGTTCACATACTGGTGGTTTTTTTCAGTTCTTCCTTTGAAAGGAGAAGCAGGTGCAGGGGAGTGATTTGTTTTGGAAGGGTGTTTGTTTTCTGCCTTCCATGCTGTATCCTGCTGGGACACAGCAGATCCATGCAGTGAACTGAGTGCTGCTCAGCCAGAATGATAAATCATTCTTTCTTTGCACTGAGTCCTTGATGGCATTCATCTGCCTTTTTCTTACATTTTTCCATTCCTAAAGGGAATCTGAAGAATCCTTGCAAAGATGTGCTCAGATTTTGGGGTGTGTGATGTCAACCTGAAGCACGTCTCCACCTCCAGAAAACGTTACCAGTCAGCAAGATGGGGAGTGTGAGGCTGGGGTTTTAGCAGAGCCCTGTAGCTGCTGCTGGTGCAGGGCCTGGCACAGAGCTGTTAGAGCCACTGCCAGGAGCAGGACCTGCTGTCAGCAGCGATGCCAGTGGCACTGCATGTCGGGGTGTCTGACAAAGGCCAGCTTCCCCCCCAGCCCAGAGGAAGAAGCATGTTTCAGGCTTGCTGTTCTAAAGAGCTTGATGTTGCAGTGACTTACAACATTTAAGAACATCTGTTGCTTTATGTGGCTTCTTTCTTTCCCAGATGGCTTTTCAGTGAGGAGCATGAAGGGGATGCTGTACAATCCGCTCTCGGGCTCCTGGAGCTGGGTGCAGAGCAGGAGCCTGAACTACGCGCTGCACGCCGTCAGGGCTGCGGCTCCCCCACAGCCACACGCCACGGACACCCTGCCAGAGACAGACGTTCAACAGCGCTCAGCCACAGCTGGCACAGCTGGCACTGCCCCAGACAGCGCTGTCTGACTGTGCTGATGGACTGTCACCAGAACAGAAAGTGAGCTTTTACTCAGATGGACACAATAAAACCTTTGCCAACAACAAGCTTCCTGTTTGCATCAATAATACACACGCTATTTTTGGCCAAATACTTAGGGCGGTCTCAAAAAATCAAGTGCCCACTATCTCAGGAATCTTTTAAGATTGAAATGAGCAAAGCTTCTAAAGAATGAGTATTTTCATGAGAAAGTAGTTTCAAATTGTTGGACAGGGAAATGCAAATTATTCTGTTGGTAGCTTGGAGGGAGCTTTATTATGTGGTGGTGTTTTCAGTCCTGCTGGGACTCAGTTCTCCACAGAATAATGGCGTGGATGTAGAGTGAGTTAAAAACCACAATGCTGTACAATAAATAAAATGCCTTAAGTATTTAAGATACTCAACTCTGTAAAAATATATGAAACACTGAAGATCTACAGAGACTTTTTTCTGTAATACACCTTTTTCCCTGAGCAGGGGAAACAAAATAGCAAACCCTTACTGTTGAGTCCTGCTCTTTCTGCTCTTTCTGTAACTGTGAAATGGAAGAAGAATCTCTGAGACCAGAGCGCCTCAGCTGTGAAAGCACCTTCACCATAAAGATACTTGTATTTGTGCCTATTTTTCAACTTTCTCCCTTTGCCCAAATAAAGAGAAGCTGCAGGTAAAATTTTACTAAGCAACCAGAGCTCCATGCTAGAAGAATGATACATGAGCAGTCTGTCTTATAACTGAGGTGCTATACCTATTTTTTAATGTTCTAGAGCCCAGGTAAGGAAAAGTAATTTACAATGAAACAGAACTTTCTAAATAAAGTGTCTCGTGTGTGTCTATGACTGCATCTCCTTCCTTCTTCTTTTTCTTTCAGCTTGTACACAGCTGGAAAGGTGTCTTGTTTTTGTTTGCAGGGATGAAAATAAAACTTTTTTCCCCCCATTTTTCTCCCTGTTTTAGTTGCTTGTGCATTTCTTCTGCTCTAGAGGTGTGCTGGGCTAAATTAATTTTTTACACATTTGCATTCTTCCTGCTTTGCTGTATCTGCATGTTGCCTTCCGATCCAAGTTTCCTGATGGATTTGATGATGCCCAGAAGAATATAGTTAATTTATAATGGAAATAATAGTTATTCATATCTAAGAAAGATTAAGTAGTATCTGGTGTGATTGCTTCCATGACAATAAGTTCTGCTTCATAATATTTCTGTGGGCTATAGCTTGGCTTTGAGAAGAAGATTGATCATTATGTTAAAAGTTTACTGATGGAGAAGCCACTACACCAGTAAAGAAATTGTTCCAAAGGTTCATCAGTTGAAGTGGTTTAACCTTGGAACCTCACCAGTGATGTCCTAACATCCTCATTTTTACACTTAAGTACCTCTATAAGCTGCAATTTTGAGTTGTCACCCCTTAATTTTCTCTTAGATAAGTGGTCTGAGAGTAGCTCTTGCCACTACATGTGAGTTTCCGAGTTCACGTGAAGTTTTGTGGTAAACATTGTTTCTGGAGCATGGCAGTGGAACTGGCTGCAACAATTCATTAATGGTTTCACTAATGCTGTCCACAGGAGGAATACATCATTCCCTGTCTGCCTTTCTCCTGCAAAGGAGTCTCTGCTCCATTGGTCATGCATGCAGTGTGGTGCACAGTGTTCAGGACAGGAGTGATGCTGGGAGAAAATGAGGAGTCAAAAGAGATAACCAGTAGTCTTTGCTCCTAACTGTGTTCAGGTGTGTTAAACCATGTGCTCCAGTGAGTTCCCCTAATCAAATCACCAAAATCAATCTACAACTGTATGACTCTTGTTTCAAATTTTGCCAGCAGCTCTGAAAAGCACTGAGACCTGGACAGGTTCCTGAGGTAGCCAACAAGAAACATCCCCCATGAGGTAGTCCCTCCTCCACTGATTTGTTTTGAGATTTGTCAAGTGAAATTAATGTTATAAAACTGTCACAGAAAGAGCTGATTTTTGTTTTATTTAGGAGCCCTAAGTCCAGATGCTTGTGTGACTGACTACTGTTATCCTGGCTTTCTCATTCTTTCTGTTTTTCCTCACTTCATAGATTCACAGAATATTCTGAGTTGAGAGGGACACAGATTAAAAATGAATTACTTGTTACTTGTAGTTTTCATTAAACTGAACCACCTAGGGAAAGGGTGTTTTGTTTTGCTTTTTTCACTGTTATTTCTATTGCATAGAGGACAAAAAACCTTTGATGCTGCCTGGGTTCTCTGTCCAAGCTCACTAGAGGGATCCTGTACCTAGTGATCAATGGCTGGCATTTAAAGCACAAGCACACGGACCTGGTTAACCATGGATACCTCTGGTTTTGACAAAAACCTTACCACAAGCATGTAATCTTCTACTCCTACATGGGTATTGGTGCCCTGTCAAACAGGGAGAGTTTTGAGAGCAGTGTGGACAAATGAGTTGGGACTGCTTGAACAACTCCTTGTACCTTTAGTATGTTTCCAGATGTCCTGATATGCTCCATCCCCAGTCCTTACCCCTCAGTTTTCTTCTCCTGGGGATTATTCTAACTACTCTGTGCTGTGAATATGTACAATGCACTTGTCCTCCAGAAACTTTTTTCTTAAAATCTGTGCCTAGAAAACCAATGACATTTTCACACTTCTCTTAGCCCAGCTGCTGCAGAAATTTGATAGATGCTATTGAAATGGACAGAATTTAAATAAAATGATTTTGCAAATGTTTTGTCTTTCATTTTGCAACTTGTTCATGTTTATGCAGCCATAGCTTCAGTGCTTACAGGAACAGTGGTGGTAGGAAGTGAAAAAAGCAATGTCATTGCAGCAGGCATGCACCCAGGACTAGGGATGAGGCAAGAGGTGATTCTTGCCTTAGGATAGGGAAAAAACAATATTTGAGGCTTGCTCTTTTTCAGCCTCTGTGTTTATTTCTGGTTGTATACCCTTGACTCTCCCATTACCAGCCATTTATTCCTGCAACAAAACAAATCAGAGTACGAAGCTGATCCTGGAAAAACAAAAAAAATCCAGCAGAGCAAACAATGGTGTTCTGGGTGGTCTTGGCTATTCAGCTGTGGTTTGGCTTGTTGTGTTGTTTCATCTCTCCCACATTGCTCCACATGGTCCCAGTCTCAACTCTTTGCTCAGACTGATTCTTCTCTGAGGTGTATATTTTTTTCTGCTTTCTTTCCTATTTTATTTTGTTTCCCTGGGATGCTGCTGGTGGTTGGGCTGTTCAGGGAGCTGAATTTTCCCACTTTGGAGGACTAGTGCCATTTGGGAGGTCAGCACTGGGAGTAAATGGAGGGAGAAGATGGGACAGAACAGCCCCTTGAGGGGCAGTAGGCTTTTAGGCTGGCTCAGCCTGTCTTGTGGAACATCACATTCAGATAATAATTGACACATTAATTGTGCTCAAGGCCAACTGGAGTAGTATGAGAGCCTCAGAGGAGATCTGCATTTAATCCCCTTTTAAAATAAAAATACAACTTGAAGTTTCCATGGTTCCCATTATGCCATCTTATTGCCTATTGTTCCTTTGTGGTCCAGTGACATTTCATGGCCATTTTTGCAGGACTTGACAATTTCTTTCCTCTACATTTCCACTAAAACCCTGTGTCAGGTTCCTTGGGGATGGAAAAAAGAGAGAGAGAAAGGAGTGGGAAAGGAATTGTGAAGCAGCTGTGAGCTAAGAATAATGAATATCTTGTAGGAAGTTTTTCTGAAAATGGCTTCTGAAGTTTTTCACTCTGTTGAAATCTCAGCTTTAATTAAAAAGAAAGGCAACAAACAAACAAACTTATTTTCCATACACTTTTAATAAATGCTTGAAAGGAATAATCCCATGCAATCTAGAAGTTTAGAAGTCAGAAGACTCAGTGTCTGTAATTAGCGTGATGAAGCAGACTGGAGGAGAAAAAGTGAGACAGAACATGAATTACTGCATGGGTGCTGATACTGCAGGGGTTTGAGAGGTGCCCAAGAGTGGTGCCTGGAATGGGAGAAAGCACTGAAAAGCCAGAAACAGAAGGAGTGTGAGCAATGCCTGGAAGAGAAGTATGATTCTGACGGAGAGGAGAAATGTGAAGCAGAGGTGTAGAGAGGGCAGTCTGGTTCTAGTGTGCCTTTGAAGAGGAACTACTGATGGAACTATGATGATGGAGAATGGCTCTGTGTCAGGCTGAAGCATAAAAGTTCTGGAGTTCAGCCTCCCACTTGCTCTTGCACATTAACCTCCAGTGCCTCATTCCAAATGCCTACACCCTTGCTGAGCTCCTAGAAGGAAAGGTGGTGACTTACTAGTCATGAGTTGCAGACAGATTACTCATTCATGATGTTCTCCAGGTTACAGGACAAAATTCTAATCACTTAAAGTTTGTGCTGATGGCAAACCTTTTTTTATTGACACGTGTTCCACTGAAGCAATATGAACTGTCATGTTGTATTAGAATATAGGGCTAGAAGGACTGGGATTTCACCTAGACTATAAAATCACCTGACCTGTCTTGACTCAAACAAGCATTAATTGCACAGCCACCTCTCAGTGCATTAGGAATTCAGGATACATACTTTGATCTCCATTTTATTGTGCTTGTACTCCCCTATGGAGTCACTCCAGTGATATGATCAATATTCACTTACTTGTTCTAAAAAGATATAATATTTTTTTCTTCCTAAAAGGATTGTGAAGACCATTAGTGTTCCATTAATAAATCTGAAAAATCTGTTGCATCCTCATGAGGTATGTTAAACCCCCCAGCCCCCCAAAAAAACCCCAAAACAAACAAAAATTTAAAAAAATGACAAAAACCCCCACAACACCAAAACAACAAACCCAAACAAACAAACAAACAAACAAAAAACCCCACCAAAACCAATCCCAAAATAACTGGGAGATTGAATTGCTAACATTGCCTTGTATGGTAGCTGTATTATAAAAACTTACAATAGTAGAAGATAGAGAAAATGATATGGTGTTTATTTTCCTGAGTTAGAATACGCACATATAACCTGCAGACATAAAATAATTAAAGTAAGCAAAACATACAATAAAGGATAGCTCAGAAGGATGTATCCAAATCAAATGTAAATCAGGAGATTTACCTCAAATGCCCTGTGATGGAGCATAGCTCCAGCAGTGACACACGGGGCTTTGCCTTCCAGCTGTTGCAGAAGTGGCAGCTCAGCACTTTGCCTTCCTTGATCCACCTCCGAGCTATGCTCTACAGAACTGACAGGACCTGGCTGTCCCTGGGGGACCCCTTTGGGGTGCTCCCTGCCTTGGTCCAGCTGTAACTGGGGAGGTCCTGGATGGGCACAGCCACCCAGTGCTTGCTGCTGCTGCAGAATACTGAGCACTGTGTCTGTCTCTCCCACACACAGAGATGTTAAAAACCAGTAAAGCCTTATGCTGTTCTTTCTAAACAAAGCACTACCACATTGCCTTTTGATGTCAAAGAGAGGTATGTGTTCATTATCCTCCTCTCAGCCCTCCCAATCCCAACAGCAAGACCATCTAACCTCTCAAGAGCACAAAGTTTTGGAATACTGAGGCAGTTCTCTGACCATGGACTTGTCCAAAGGCCTCTGTTCTGCAGCCAGGAAAAACAACCCCTTGAATTTAGAACCACCAGAACAGCATTTCTCAGTACCCATAGTAAGATAAGTCCTGCCAAAGCTGCCAAGCAAAGGTGTCTGCTAAGAAGAAATATGTGTGTATAGGATGGGGTTTGGGTCACACTGCTATGGCTGAAGATGAAGTGCTCTGGAGAAACCTTATTTTTGCCTTCTCCAGAAGAAATGTGAGGCCCCAGATGAAGACACTGAAGTTGCTGAAGGTGTTGTCAGATGAGATGATGTCCCTTGAAAGGATAACTAAGGGAGGAAGCTACACAGGCTGAAAAACTTAATGGCAAGTAATGAAAGAAACTTTACCTGGCCTGTCAGGGCAGGGCAGCATTCCCATGCGGGTTGTGCAGCACCTCTCCCTTATTGGATCTTACCTGTGGATAAGGAAAAAGCTTCTGTCTACAGGATTACTTAACAAGCATTTTTTTCCAGAACCAAATTTATAATAAACCAAAATCCTCCTACATTCTACGTGCTCAACAGTTCACCTTCTTGGAGGATGCAGACTGCAGGCCTTCAGCTCTGCCACTGTCTCTCCCATCTGTCTGTATTTCCAGAGCTCTTGGGAGATGAAAGCACAACCTTGGCCTCAGGAATATGGCCTCTGGAAAGGTCTCTCCTCCTCCCTGTTCCCATCCCTTCTCATTCCCCTCCCACTGCTTTCAGCTGACAGTTTATTTGCAGACGAATGTGTCATGCTGGAATGATTTCCTCTTCCCATTTCGTGGCCCAATTGCTCTGGATTGGCAGGGTTTGTTTTCCCTAATGGTAAACTGCTCCATTTTGCAGTGTCTGCAGTAGCCAGTGCTTTTACCTCTATTACCACCTTAGGCTACTTACAAGCAAATCTAAGGCAGATGAATTGAACCAACTCATTTTCCCTGAAAATCTGAAGACCATATAGACCTGTTGAAAAAAGTAAATATGGTAAGGAAAGGAAATCTGTGTAAGAAAATCTGTAAAAACTTCATACATCTCTATTATTAGTCAAATATGAACTGAGATGCCAACCAGGTCACAGCAGTATGTACTGTAAATCTTACTTCTTCTGAGGATGCAGTAAATCAGAGAGCACCTATAAATGGGCAAAGACTGGGAACCACTGCACCAGGCTATGGCAAGCAATCTGTAGCAGGTTCCCAACATTATTCTTCTATTGAGAAAATTTTATATGAAAGACCTGACTATAAATCATGTAACTGCCCCCATGACATTGGGAGGGTTGCCAGTTGTCCAAAAAGCTTGTAAAACAGAGTAATAAAACTAAAAACAACTAAAGAATTGTGAGACTGTAGGTCTGTCAGCTGAGTAGCAGTCAGCTATACTCAGCTACCAGCCTGAGTACTTCCACCTGCAGAAAGAAGGAGGTTTCATGCAAAGCTTTTTCTTTTTTTTTCCCCCCGTGAAAGGAAGGAACTTGAGTTACATAATTCAGGGCAGTCTCAGGGTATGTGTTGCCTTAGAAAGTGGCTTTGTTTACCAGCAAGTGCAAAGTAAACTTTGCAGAACTGCTGGAATTGCACTTAATGTTGACTTACATACAGACACTTCCATATAGCACTGAAGTAGTTTAGATTCTTGATGTTCTGCATTTTCTATGCATTCGTACCTTTATATGTCATTAAAGTACCATTAGTTCCTTTTCTAAATCCAAACTGAAACACAGCATTACTGTTTTGCATCTATACCTTGGCTATTCTTATCTGAATAATTAAAAAGACATGTTTATGAAACTCAAGCTGCCCTGAGAGATCATTAATATTACAACAAAACCAATCCTGGCAGCAGTCAGGGATTGTTTCAGAAGGATCCTGGAAGCCTGCTGGTGATGAAAAACCTTTTCTTCATCCTCTCATAAACTCAGACCTCACTGCAAAACCCATTAAATTATGTCATTGGCAGTGAAGGGCTCAGTAAGTCTGGGCTACTTCAAAGAGAAGAAAGCACTTCCATACCATGGGATGATGACCCCAGCAGCACTCAAAGTGAGAGCCCAGCCTGAGCTGGGGACAGCCAGTCCCTGTGCAAGGGCACAGCAAGGTGCTTTCACTTCAGGCAGAACAACCTGTAAAACCAACCCACCCTGATTCATGGAGCTGTTCAAAGCTCTGTGCTGCCCAGCCTTTGAGCACTTGGAAGAGAGGCAGTGAGTAGGAGCTATGGATGACACCAGTGCGGGAAGGAAGTGAAAAATGGGTGGCCCTATTGATAAAAACGGGAGCAGGCTCCTGGTACTAAAGTGATTTCAGTATTTATTATAAGAAAAAGAAAGGCCCAAAGCAAGGGGGCCCGCGGCCCGAGCAGGAGTGTTCCCATCGAGGATGCTGCAATGCCAGCGCTGGGGCTTCTTGAGCAGCGATGGCCCCGATGTCCCAGATGGAGCAGCACAAATCCAGTGGGTCAGAAGCCCCTTTTTATCCTGTTTTTTATCCCTTTGGATTGGTTTCTTTTGGGATCCTTCATTTTCATGAAGGTTTAAGGCGCTTGATTGGCCCATTACAGGCTGGCTCGTTTCGCTTGGGGCGGATGCACTTTACTTAGGTGTATTATGGTACATTAAGAATTTCTTAATACATTAAGGTATTTCTTAAAACTACCTTTTTTAACCTCTTTTACAATATAATAACCAAACTAACAGTACATGCTTAACGATCTATCAGCTATTTTACAACAGTTTCTAACCCATTTTTAACCCTATTTCTTAAAGCCCCAGAGAAGACCTGGTGAGTGAAACTCTGTTGTTCAAGCCCAGCTGGCAGCAGGACATAGAAGTAAACCTGTGGTAAGCATGAGCTCAGAGCATGAGCTCTGATTTTTAAAAAGCTGACTTAGTTCTGAGCTAAAACACAGATGGGACAGCTTGTGCACTGGCACTTCACAAAGTCCCATCACAAACCACTGGGTTCAGACTGTGGTTTCTACCCGATGCCACCTTCGTGGGCAGCCTGCCATGGTAACCTCAGGCTTTTTTAAAGATGTGCATCAAACTCAAGGACATTATAGGGGAAAAAAAAAAGGTAATGAAGATCAAGAGTCTTTATGCCAATGTAACATTCTAAGTGCCTTCCTGCCCCCAAATCAAATTGCAGGCTTCAGAAGAAAAATCTGACTTGCTATATAACAAGGTCAGATTTATGGTAACTAGAAAAATCTACTTATTTTATTCTGTTACTCTGTCTTCCTTTAGGCAGCTGCAGTAGAACAGATAGAAGTGTACTTTAATGTATTCGGTCTTTTGCTCTGTGAGATGTATCTGAGGGATGACTGTTCCAGTCTGTGTTGCACTCAGTGTGTCTTTGCAGCCAGACAGACTTTGAGTGCATCACTCTTAGCTCTCATTTTCCCCACTCAAAAAAGAGAACAGTGATAATGAAGCAAACATGCTAAATTAGCTGGATTTCCACCCTCCCTAAGGGAGACAGCAAGGCAGCTGCCAGTGCAGTGGGCATCACTTGTGAGCCTCTCTGAGGCAAATTTGGGAAAATCAGACCATGCCTCAGGAACCACCCAGACTGCGGCACCTGCAATGCACGGGAGCAGGAAACAATACTTGGGTTTGTGGACATTGCTACCAGCTAATAATCCTCCCTAAAACAAGTTATTGCCACAGGCAACAGTGCCTGAAGGAATGGACATTACATTCTTCTGCAGCCAGGGAAAAAGCAGGCTAAGGACACACTTTTTGCTTGTTTGTCTGTCAATAAACTACCAGACTGCCAGGCCAAATGGATTCAATATCTGCTGGCAGAAATCTATGAAACCTGAAGGAAGAAAGGCTGGCAGAGCACCACTAGTGACCCAACCTAGTGTGGGACAGGTATGAGGGTACTTGTGTTCTACCCATGCTCTTTATTTGCTGTTAAACTCTGGCAAACAAGATGTGACATTGGGACCTTCACCTTTTAAATGGCCAGGTCTGGTCAGCACCATGCAGATTGTAATCTACCTCTAAAAATGCTGTTTATAAGCAGGACAGCAGGGCTGCTGGGGTTTCCATGCAGATCTGTATCTGACATACCATGAGGTACATGTGCTGTTGCTGAGGCTTCCACACTGTTCCAGGAGGCATCATTGTGCTCTGGGCTCTTGCAGCTTCCAGGCAACACTGCAGCCAGAATGGGATTAACACAGCATAAAGTCCTCCTCTGAAAGAGGGGTAGCAGTGCCCTTACTGAGCAAGTGCTAAACACCTGGCTGAAGTCCTGCTCTAAGAATCCTGGGGCAACCAGGAATAAACTGGGCTACCAGAACACAGCATTGATCTTCAGAGCATAAACTGCAGTAGTGCACCCAGGTTTGCCTGACTTTTCTGGGTCTGCACCAGGACCTTCCCTGTCTGCTCTCCCCCACAGGTCTCACTTGTGCTGGCCATTGATAAAAACACAGATTTCAGGATAACTCATTTGTCTCTGAAAGTCAAGCAGTGGCAGCAGCTGGGATGTGGATGCCCAGGACCTCTCCCTGCCCTCACAGAAACTTAGATCCCAGCTGTAACTGGATTCCTCTTATCAGTAACACAGCAAGCAATTCCCATGCAGGAACAAAAGCTGAGACCAGCCACCAGGCTGTGACAGTCCAGATTTATTAGGCTGTCTGCCACTTGAAACAAATCTTCGGCCTGAGATTTGCAGGTGCTGTAGCAGAGAAAAAGCACTTTCCTTCTTTGTCTCTTCATCGCCCTGTCGTAAGAATTTAAAAAAAACTGTATGCTGCAAATGATCAGCTGTGGCATGAAAAAGCTGCTGCTCTCACCTTCCACTCTTGTTTCATTACCTGTGCATCACCTGTCATGTGGGATAGCTCAAAAGCTGTGCAGAAGCTGCTCAGCCAGCACCTTGCAAAGGATGAGTGGAGGGCACAACCTGTATGTGGAATGAGATTTACTGGGAGGACCTCTCTGACCCCATTGACTCCTGAGAGCAGAGTATCAGCACAGTATTGAACACATACTTGCATGGCAGCCCGTGGCTACTGAGTATGTGTAAACAACAAGCTCAAAGTGAGGAACAAAACAAAATGCTGCAAGGAGCTGCTGCAGGAAAGTTGCAGAGCACAGCAGCCTTCCCTGGTGAGTGCAGGCAGGAGGCAGAGAGAGTTCATAGAATCACAGAATCATAGACTGTCCTGAGATGGAAAGGACCACAAGGGTCACAGAAGAAGAGCTCCTGGCCCTGCACGGGACAACTTCAAGAATCACACTTGAGAACTTCTTGGCCTCTGCCAGGCTTGGTGCTGTGACCACTTCCCTGGGGAGTCTATTCTAGTGTCCAAACATCCTCTAGGTGAAGAACCTTTCCCTACCATCCAACCTAAACCTCTCCTGACAGTATCAAGTTGCTCTCATTGACACTGCACAGAAAAATTAAACGCAAAACTGGCTACTGCTGGCACTAGGAGAAGTCACCATATGGATCTGAACTTCATGAGTTTGTTCAAGGACCTCCTCTTCCTCATTCGCCTCCTTTGTCCCACCTGTCCCGCATCCTGAGGTAAAGCATCTAAAAAGTCCTGGTCACAGACTTTGTCCATCCCTACTGGACACTGTAAACTGGTACATTTGTGTTAAGGATAAGGTGATTTCTCTTACCCGATGCCATAATAAAATATCCAACTTGTGGGAGCATTTTGGAGCAGTGGAGCAGCTCTGTACACATCACAGCATTTGACAAGGGGTTGTTTAGGCAGTGGAATTACCCAAAACACAAAGGGCACTGTTTTGGGGTTGGTGTGATATGCAGAGCTGAGGATATTTGGCAGGATGCAGGTGTAGTCCTGCTCATGCCATCATGGGATACCCAAAGATCCTACTGCAGCAGGGAGGCCGGAGGCCAGGGAATGCTGGGCCCCTCAGTGCCAGTAAAATTTCATGACCTTGTGGGACAAGGGATTTGCTCTGAAGCCATTTTGCTTCCCTGTCTGCTCACAGGGATGTTTTCCTCAGTCACCTCATCGAGCACCAGACTAATAATAAGAAAATCGCGGCGGTGTTTGCAGACACAGTGTGGCAATGCTCAGCTGCGACCGGGGGCGGAGGCGTAGGGGGGTGGCTCTTTTTGTCCCAAATACCGGGTGAATGCGAGGCTTCTGTTCCTCCAGGAGCAGCAAGGCGATGCTCGGACCGCGGCCAGTCTGACAGGGCAGGCTCCCCACCGTGGAACCGAGCCTCCTCGCCCTCAACTCCGCACAGCGGCTGCCGGGCCCGGGGCACTCCGCAAGGGCAGGGCAGGACACACCCGGCCGGGTCCACCCCATCCCCTCCTTCTCCTTCTCCTCCCCATCCCCTCCCTTCGCAGCGCGGTCGCGCAGCCGCGCAGCGCCGGCCGCGGGAGCCGCCGGAGCCGCCCAGCGCGGCGCGGCCCTTCCCCGCCGCGGGGCCGGGCTGGGCCCGGGGGCCGGGCCGGGCCGAGCAGGGCAGGGCAGGGGGCTCGGCGGCTCCGCGGCGGGGGATGCGGGTGCCGGGCGCAGGATGCTGTGGGGGGTGGGCCTGGCGGCGCCGCGCTCCTGCGTGGCGGACCTGAGCCGCAACCGCAGCCTGTCGCTGGGCTGGTGCGCGGGGCCCGAGGAGCCGCCGCCCGCCTTCTATGGGGGCGAGATCGTCGCCTTCCCGCTGTCGGGCGGCGGCGGCACCATGGCGGCGCTGGGCTCCGACTCCTGGTGGAAGAAGACGCTGTACCTGACGGGCGGAGCCCTGCTGGCCGCCGCCGCGTACCTGCTCCACGAGCTGCTGGCCATACGGTGAGGCTGCGGGGCTGCGGGGGCTGCGAGCCCAGGGCGCTCCCCGCGGGGCCGGCGCGGCGCTCGGAGCCGCTTATACCTGAGGGGTCAGGTTGGCGAGGGCCGGCGGGTCGGGGTCTCCCCTTCACCGTGCTTCTGCCATTTACTTTTCTTTCCCCCCCATTCGCCCTTTGCAGCAGCGCAGGAGGCGGCTCCGCGGCGAGCCCTGCGCTCGCCCCCACAGGTGGCCCGGGCTGGGCCCTCTCGCTGCCTCCGGACCCGGCTTGCAACCAAAACCTGCAGCAAAACCCCTTAAGGGCTGACGAGAGGGTTGCCAGGGCCGCGGTTTCTCCTTTGTCTGTTTGATGTACTGATGTATCGTGCACCTGTCCGGTTTGGCTTGGTTTTCTTGTTTGTTTGTTGGTGGGTTTTAATTTTTTTTTAATTCTGTTTTTTTTTTTTGTTTGTTTGTTTGTTTTTTGACAGGAAAGAGGAAGAGCTCGATTCGAAGGATGCTATCATACTGCATCAGTTTTCAAGGCCTAGGAATGGCGTTCCGAGTTTATCCCCATTCTGCCTGAAAATGGAAACGTACTTGAGGATGGCTGATTTACCCTACCAGGTACATCGTGCAGTTTGCCTTTGCCTTGCAGCTCTCTGTAATTGCATGAAATGGCACATAGGCGTCCTGCCTCTCCTTCCCCCAGTCTGTCTCACCCAGGGAGATGTAAACATACACCTACTGCTAGGTGGGTTTGCCAACGTTTTTATGTCTCCAATTAAATTTAGTGTATAACCTTTAAAGATATGACTTGAATAAGATTATCTGGAACAGCTGTAGACTTAACTGGTGAAGCTAAATCAATGTTAAAATGCTGAAGTGGGAGAATAGTCTGGAGTTTATGTAACACTAAATAGCACCCCAAAACTAAAGCAGAAGACTATTTGATCCTTGAATTTCACCATGCTAAAGACATCATGATTAGACAGCTGCAGGTTCTTGTTTTTCTGGAGGCCTTATCTCTAAAGCTGTCTGGGAAGAAGTGTTTACCTTTTGCTTCCCCTCCTATGGCTAATGCTTCCTCCCCAGTGAAGTGAGATAGGATTGCTTTTAGAGGTCATGAATACTGCTCCTTAATTGTGGTTGGGTGCATCCCATACCATCTTCCTGCAGGGAATGAAGCCTGAGCTACTCCAGTGAAAGAAAGCTGTGAGAGTGGACACTTGAATCTCATGGTCTTGCCCGTTAGCATCGAGGTTGAGCTGGGACACTGCAAGTGTGGCACACATCTTGTGGTGTTGGCAAGCTGTGCAGCACCCAGGCTCTTTGAGACATGAGATGGTTTTCTTCTTCTGTATGTGTTAAGCACTGAAGACCTTTAAGATGATAAAATAATGATGATATATATAACTAAGATCTTAGGTAGAAGAAGTGTCTGGACTTTTTTTCCTTTTTTCTTCTCCCTCTGTTTTTTCCTCAGTAATATAAATTTGGCTTTTTATTCCATACCAACGTGTTAAGAAGAATATTTTGTATAAGTCAAATGTTGTACAGTGGAAAACCAACCCTATTGCACCTTTTTTTAACACATTTGCCATCGATATTTAGCTTCATATGTGGCTAAACTCCTTTACATTGGAAGAGAAAGAAAGTCTAATCAGTACATTTTGCTTAATTCTTTAAAAGCCTGAGTTTAATGTTTTCTTAAAATTCAGTGGGACTTGAATCAGATACTTGGGAGTACTAAAGAGGAAGACTTCTGTCCTGTGGGATGTATTTTCCTTGTTTAGGTTTACAGAACTTGCAAGATTCTGAAGGTTGAACATGTCATGGAAGCAGGAGGGCTTTGTGCACATTGCTTTTCTCAAAATAATTTGGGTAGAAATTGCACGTTTGAGGGGATGACTTTTTTGGTCAGATCTGTTTTCTTTCTAATGGCAGCTGATGCAATTCAAAAGTTTGTGATGGTCAGGTTTGCTCTGGTGGAGAGTAGGTAAAGAAAGCTGCATTATAAAAGATGGCTGTGACTGGACATGGTCACTTCTGAAAGATAACACAGCATTTGTGTGGTTCAGGATGGAGTTGTTTGGAGAGCTCATGCTGGTCAGAAATCACACAGCTTTTTGGAGAGAGGAATTTCCAGAGGGTTATCCTCCCCTCTTTGGTTTTTGTACTGAAGGTCAGCATTACTTTTTGGTGTTGCATGTCTCTCACTAGCTGTGAATACACAAAACTGACAAGACCATCAAAAGCAACATGCCTACTTCAGCTCTTGTCCCTTCCTGCACATGCTTTTCTGTGGCAGCTCAGGCTGATCAGAGCTGGCCTAGCTAGAGCCATGACATTTAGTTTATTTGGTTTTAACTCAGCTTGGTTCCCCACATGCTCTGTGTGCCATTTTTTAGGAGCAGGAATGAGTCCTGTGGGTGCTGGGAACACCAGGATGGCGCTTTTAGCCGTGCTGGCTTACATGGGCTTAAGGTGTTTGTGGGGTCACTGACCCTCTGAAGGGTTATAGAGGTAAGTTTGGTGGAGCTGAAGACACAGCTCTTTTTTTCTGGAAGAAGGGGATATTGTTTCTGTCCTTGTGTTAGGAGTGTGGTGCTGCATTGGGCTCTGTCGAGTGGAAGAAAGTATGGCTGCTGCTGTGGGATTGGGTGGGAGGGGAGCTGAAGAGGGCATTGGTCTTGGCTGGAGTCTCTTATACTCTTCCTGTAGACTTTTATCTTGTTCCCTCATGACTGTGCTACCCTTAGGATGCTGTAGGTGATCCAATGGCTGCCTGGCAGGCAGCAGGGTGGGTGTGAAGGGGGATCAGCAGGATCCAGAAGGAAACACCTTGCTTCCCTGCACACTGTCAGGGCCCATGATGGAGAAGTGCTGCAGGTGGCAGCTGGTGCTCAGCCCAGGAGACCTGCAGTGGTCATCACCTTGCTGGGGAGGGACTGCTTTGAAGGGAGGGTTCTGAAATGGGGTGAAGAGAAGACAGTGAGGTGCTCAGACAGCTTTTGCACTTTCGATTCCTTGTGTTTATTGTGGTGCATCAGACTGTTGAGTATTGTGCTTTGTGTTATGCAACGTGCTTTCATGGCATGTGAGGGTTGGAGTAGAGTGATGTATTCCTACCTTACTCTCACCTGAATTTCTCCCAAAACATACAGTATTGTTATGTGCCTATGTTTTCTGGGATCTGCCTATCTATGTGTGAGTTTCCATGAAAAATGATTTGGGCAGCCCCACCCCAGCTGGGCTGTCATAATCCCTAGCTGTGTTTTCAAAACATTTGATGCTTTTCTTGGTAAAGCTTGCTTTGAAAGAGCCCTGTCTGTGTGCTCATCAAGATCTTTTGGGTATTCCCTCATTTCATCAAGAATATGAAGAGCTGAGCCTTTATGTAATCTGATAAATAATTAGCACAGCAGGAATGTGCTGTTTTCATGCCAGGTCTGTGGAAATGGCAGCCTCCTCAGGAAAAGACATGAGTGAACGTAAAATCATAAACAGGAGTAATGGAAAATGTGAAATCTAATTTCTTCTGTATAGTACTGTAAAATTACCCTAGAAATACCTTGTGCCATTCTTTTTGTAAATTCCTTATGAATGAGGTTCTGTAGAGCTATTGTTATTGTTGCTCTGCAGGCACTTAATGTACTGTGAGTGAAAAGGGATATTCTTTTGGTTTGTTTTTGGTTTTTAATAATACTGTAGCTTTTTCCTGCTTAGCAGCTGGAACAATTTTTAAGTGGAAAATTGATAAATATTTGATAGCAATTAGTATCAGCCGTAAGGATGCAGAGGTTTCAAGCCTAAAAATGTCTGTTTGAGAACAGTGGATACAAAAACAATAGAACAGATTTCTCAAGAGACTAAGATTTTTCTTAGGTCACTGAAAGATATTTCCTATTTTGTTTGATAAACCGTATGTAATGAAACACAAAAATATTTTTAGGCAATGTATTTATATGTATTAGATATATGTGCTTGAAGAAATGTGCAGCTGAGTAATAACTTCCTTTTTTTCTGGGTTGCAAATGGTATGGACTGCAGTAATTGGAAGATGTAATAAACACATCTTCAAGTCCAGTAGCTTCTGCAAACCACCAGTGTTTGTGCACAAGAAGGGAAATATCTTAATGGAAGGGCTTAATGAAGATTAAGCCAGCAATGCTCAGGATCTTCTAAGCATGCTGTGTAGTTCCAGGAAAACCTTGTGCTTCTGTAGTAAAGTCATAATGAAGAATTATGGAAATGTATCAGTCAGTTTCAGTGCTGAAAGATCATTTTTGATGAAGGAGAGGTCTTGGAAGGTGGAAGGACAGGGCAGTGCTCTCCCTTCAGTTTCAGACATTCAGCGGTTTTAGAGCTTGTGCCATGGGATTGGCCCCCTGTGTCACCCACACATGCCAGTGGGAGGGATTCAGGTGCTTTATTCATCCACACAGGGGTGAGGTGGGTCACACATGGTATCATCCGGTGTCCCTGCCATGCTGTTTGTTGGGGACAGGCCCTGGAAAGGCTGCAGCCAGCAGGCATTGCTTCCCAGAGGTGTTACCCGTTCGTTTCCATCTGGAAGGAAGAGCCTTTGGGAACAGCTGCATGATCCCAGTGCATTGCACATCTGCATTTGGGGTGGCAGCCAGGATGCTGGCACTCTCAGACTGAGCTGGAGGCGTGTTCTGGTGTATGCTCCTTGCTGCCAGAGCACCTCAATCTGTTTTAAGTGGATTCAGGAAGAGTAAGTACTTGACACCCAAACAGATCAATCTAGAACTGCAAACCCTAAACCTCCAGCAATTAGGAGCTAGGTCCTGAAATTCTTGGGGTGACTGCCAGAGATTGAGTGCAGAGCCTTTACTGTTCAGCTTTCTGTGCTAGGAGTTTTCATTCACTAAATAACAGGATGCGAGGATGGGAATCACAAGAAAGGAAAAAGGTTGTGCCTTGTGTCTCTGCCTTCAGGAGTAAGAGAATTGGAGACAAATGTCTGATCATGTTTTGGCAGCCAGCACGTCCTCTCATGCTTGTTACATGAGACAGAAATTCTCTAATCTCTGTTTCGCCTTGTCATAGGAAAACACATTGCTGCTTCTGTGTGAGTGCTGTGCTGAGCAGGCATAGCAGTATTCAGCAGTGCAGTAGTGCTGTGCTCTGCTGTGCTGGGCTCTTGGGAGACACAGTTGTAACAAGTATATCTGTAAATGTCTGAGATATCTAAGTTTTGAAGTTGCAGAAAGCAGAAAATCAGATTTCCCTTCTGCTCATGGAATGATATGCCTTCTGGAATGATATGCCTTTCATATATGCTTGTGACTCTGTGTGTTTTGTCCTTGGAAGTAATGCAGCCATCTGAGTTGGGCAGTGAATTTATTTTTTTAAGGTACTTTTAACATGGAAAGTGCAGATGCATGCAGGAACTGAATTTAGTTGTGAGTCCTGTGATTTAAAACTTCTTTAGGATAATGGGCACTGTCTTCTGGGAGATCTGAGCATCTCCAACCCTTAAATAACCCAGGTATTTAAATAATAAATAATATCATTTAAATAATGTTATATCACATGACATTCAGCATAGAAGCATGGAGCACCTTGCAGGACCTGGAAATAATTCTGTCTGAATTTTCATGTAGGGTAAAGCTGCTGCTCTGATTGAATAGCCATTGCTACTCTAGAGTATCATTTAAAAAAAAAAGATTTGTGGATTTGTTTCTTTAAGAACACAGAAATGATTTAAAAATATTTATTCTCATTAAAACAGAACCTGAAGGGCTTTTTTTGTCTGTATATTTGTTTGTTTACTTGATTTTTTTTTCCTTAGAACTATTTTGATGGAAAACTTTCCCCTCAAGGGAAAATGCCTTGGATTGAATACAATCACAAGAAAGTATCTGGCACCGAGTTCATTATTGACTTTTTGGAAGAGAAACTTGGAGTGAATTTAAATAAACACCTTGGTCCACATGAAAGAGCTGTTTCCAGAGCTGTGACCAAAATGGTGGAGGAGCACCTGTACTGGTAAGCTTGCATGGCAAAGCTGGCTGTGTTCCTGTGCTGTCAGATGTGTTCCTGAGCTTGGGCTTCGACACAAATGCTTCTTTTCTCTTGCAGAAATCTTGGGTACCCAATTATTAACTTCACAACTCTCTTCATCCTAGGAAATTGCTGCTCCTTTATGTGTGCAGTGGTATGAGCCAGGGATAATTATTTTGAAAAGCTGTGCTGTGCAAGCACTGAAAAGTCAGGCCCTTTGACTGCAGCTTTGTAGAAGGAAGCAGCAGTGGGATGCTCCTCTGTTCAATGTGACTTCTGTACACGAGCAGCCTTGTTAATAAAGACCAAAAGATCAAGGTGGCTGAATGTATTTGTGGTTTGAGGGGTGTAGAGGAATGAATCCAGTGTTCGTGGTGAATCCAGAATGTTGTTTTCTTACTTTTACTGATTTTCATTATGTGTGAGTGATTGCATTATGGCTCATTGCCTTTCCTGTAACACAGGATTCTCCTGTTGATATGGATTGTTAACAGTTACTGCTCATTGATAATGTCCAGTATTAGTCACAGTATCCTGAGAAGCTGAAATATTTATATGAATGGAGAATAGAAATAGAACCTTTCTGGAACTTTATGCATTTTACTGACACCTTTGAAAATAATTCCTGTGATTTCCTCTGTGCTTTACATTTCTGTCCTTCTTAAGTGCCCTTTCCAGTTTGGGCATAGAGGCATCAGCTGGACATGCACCTTGGATACTGCATTTGCTCCCTTAGCAGGCACAAGGCTTTCTCCCAATAGTTTACTTTCTAGTTTGCATTTAAGTCCTTGCTACACTAAGTTTTGCATTTATGTTGCATGTTTTTTCTTCAAAACGGTGTATGATTTTTAAATTGAATGCATTTACCTGCTTTTTCTTTCACGTTTTGATCGAAGATCAGCAGCAATATGTGTACATATAGTTCTTCAAATAATTTTTAGTGTCTCCTGAGAGAACAATTTTAGCACTCAGTAATTAGCATATTGAAGTGATTTGGTTTAGAAATTAAATCTTTGCCTTCCAAGAAGTGTGGCCTTCACCAATTATACCCATCTGCAGTGTCATAGCCTCCCAGACATGATACAGGCAGCCTGTAAGTTAACATTTTTTTTGTTCATTTTTCCACCCTCAGTTATTGCGGCTGCCAAAAGGGGGATGAAGCCTTTTAGTCCCCTAATGCTTCATCTCTTTGCCATAGTGTCAGTTGTTTTGTGGTTCATAGATTTAACTATGTTAAATGTATCATTACTGATGGCAGGCTTATACTGCTGTTGTGTCTCAATTACACAGTGCTTTCCTCTGTGAAGCTGTCATCCATCCATCCAGGCTCCCCTGGAGCTGGCTGGGCACTGCTGGACATGACACAGGCAGATGTGGAAGACAGGTATTGCAAATTCAGGCACTGGTCCAGAGAGGAGGCACCTGTTTTAACAGGTGGACAAAGTTACATGAGGAACAGAGATGGGCATGCCTGGCTGTGTATCCCTGTTGCCTTTCCTGTGTAGTCACACAGAGCTGAGTTCCTCCAAGGCATATATTTTTGCTGCAGTGCAGTAAAAAGTCCAACTGTGAGTCACTGTATGTCCCTCTGGCTGTACCAGAGGCTTGATATGTTGGTGAGGTTAAACCTTGCAATTCCTTGTAGTAGGCAAAGCCTGAGCCATGAAGTGTTGCAGTTGTACTGCTGTAATCCCAAGAGAACAACTTAGCCCATCCTGTACCTACACCAAAGTAAAATCAGGCTTTCACTGTGTAGGACCATATTTCTCCTTGACAGCATTGCATCTGTGGTTGTGGGATCCCTTCACATCTGTCCCTGAACGTTCCCACGAGAAGCTTAGGGTTTTTTCTTGGTGTCCTCATGTCCCACAGTGAGGAATTTGAAACAGTGATTGCCTTTCTGCAGAATGAGGTATATAAAACCAAGCCTCCAAAGCCGTGATGCATAATGTGATTCCTGCTGTTTTGTGCCAGCAGCATGCAAAGTAGCTTCATCATAAATTAGTAATACTGTAGTACATTTATCGGACAAAGAAGAAGAGTACATCCTGTGGTGTGCTGTCTCTGGGTGGAGCTAATCCTGGTGGATGCTCAGCATTTCCTCCAGAAATGTTTAGTTTTGCCAAGCAGTGGCTCATCTCCGGCAGTTAATGCCACTTACATGTAGAAGTGACTGCTGTGGCTGGAGTTGGGAGCAGTGTGGGGCTGTTGAGAACCTCAGCCTCTGGACACCTTCTCTCTGCCCCAGGCTGGGACACCCAGCAGGGCTCAGGCAGGAAGACAGCAAGTGGGCGTGCCTGTTTCCATGCTGGGGTTACACCGTGTCTCTGAGATGCACAAGACTCATTTGGAGCTGGTGCTGGAGCTCCAGCCCCTGGAGAAGGCAGTAAGCCATTCAGCTTTTGCTATGTTTAGTTGGCAAAAGAAAAAAAAGTCCTCTAAGCTGAATGGGTGTTGAGGCGAGCCAGCAGTAAAGAGATGGAAATGAAATAATTTTGTGACTCTCACTCCAGGCCTGGATCCAATGCAGACCTCTGCCATCTGCTGTAGGCCTGCTCTGACTTACCTCCACTGCCTGCAGTGACCCATGGACCCCCAGAAACCAGTGGGGCACCCTAGGCCACTGTCGAGGTTTAGGGCAAATTTGGAGGAGAATTTCCCAATTAGGGCTCCTCCAGTTAGCAAACCCACACAGCCCCTCCCCCCAACCGGTTCGGGAAGGATTTCTCGGAGAGGAGTGGAAAGAACCTGTTTATTTAACAAGCACAGCACCCCCCAGCACACAAAATGAACAATACCGGATGACACCGCTCTGAAAAAAGATGACAAATTCAGAAAGTCTCTCTGGGGGTGGTCACTCTGTTCTCAGTCCCTCCGGCGCTGGGGCAGCTGCTGCAGGCCAGAAGGTGCAGGATCTTGGTGTTTCTCAGGTCCCAGTCCGGAGCAGGTTCGAAGTGATCAGAAAAAGGAAAGGAGAAACCGTCCAGGAAGAAATTGGACAGTTTAGCTGAATTAGCTAAAGAGCAAAAGCAAGCAGAAGCAAAGCAAGCAAGAGCGAGAGAGCCAAAGCAAAAAGCAAAAGCAGCAAAAGCAAAAGCTGCAGTCTCTGTGTCCTGCCAGGCTGATAAGAAAACCAAAACAAAACTTTCCCGCTTCAGAGCCGGTCTTAAAGGTACAGAACATAATATCCAACATTAACAGAACACATGAATGGGGATACAAGCATCATAACGTCACCCTAGGACAGCCACCTTTGGGGAATGCGTTGAGTTTTTGGTGTAACTGCAGCACATTTGTGGGATCAGACCTCTGATTAAGAGAGGTCTGAGTCTCACTTCCTTCTGGAGCTGGCATGCTGGGCTCCACAATACTGCTGGGATTCAGGCCAGGCACCTCCTGGGTGCCTGTAGAGCTAGCAGTTGCTGTGAGATGCTTTCTGTCACTTCGATCTCAGGAGACAGATCTTGGGTTGGTGACACTAATGTGCTTAGTGAGAACATAAAGCCTTGAATATTCGGCTTAAGCAGATGAACCCATTAGATTGGTTGAGCTGCATTGTCAAACACAGCTGCAGTGATTTATAAATGTGTGTGTGTGTGTGTGGTTTATAAATGCATGTGTATGGGTGTATATACACTTGCAAATATATTTGACTTGTTTCTTGCTTTGTCTTTCAAGAAGCAAGGATCATATGTGATGAATGCTTGACGTACAGGAAGAGCATAATATAAGAATACAGATGAATCTGACTTTGGTCAGTATTCAGACTTGCCAAGTGTTAAACATAAAATATTTTTATAATGTAAATATGTTTAAATACATCAAGCCAGTTTTAAGAGTTGCATCTCTCCTACTGCTAACAGTGATGAGGCTTGAATGCTGCTGGTGGCTTAAAAACCAGTTGCTCTGAGAAGTTGCACAGCAGGTGGGGTTTCTACAGCTGATTGTGGAATGAATTTGTTATAATCCTTTTGAATGTCAAGGAATTCTGGTCTGTGCATGTTCAGACAGGAAAAATAACCCCCTGTTTGCATCCTTGTGAATGCCTTCCCCTTGCCTGGAAGTTCAGACAGTTTTGGGATAATCAGGCAAGCTGCTGTTGATGAGTCATTTTCTTCATCTCCTTGCCTGATGTATGTATTGAGGCCAAAACTGCTGTTACATTTAGAGTTAGGATTTACTTCACCCCCACAGCATTGCTCCTTAATGCATTATTGTTTTATTTCTACCCTAAGATTTGTACAGATGTGCTGGCACAAATACGAATGGTAATGTTTCCCAAAATGCTCAGTTCAGGCCAATATTTAAATAATTATGTCATCCCATAAATACTTACTTCGGTGTAAAATGTATAGTTATGATGGACTGAAGTAGATTATTATGTAGAATACCCAATTTCTGGGATTTCCTAACCTTCTGTAATATTGATCATCCTCCACTAATGCAGTTTGAATATAGGAGTGATGGGTGGAATTAAATGCTGAGAAGCATATTTTGGCAGAAAACACAAATTAATGAACCCTTGAATAGAATTCTTTTAACTCTTCCTGAATTGGAGCCTACTGTTTTCCTTGTTTTTTCTACTCAGAACCATTACATTTTGGAAGTAAATTCTATGCTTGTCTATTTAGCTGCCTTCATTGCCCATGTAAATTTGAGATTTGGGACATGTAACAATTCTGCTCATTCAAAGGGACAACCAGATGTCTGAAGATTTGTGCTTGACAGTTTAGCCTATGCAGGATTACCTAAATTCTGTGTAGTTCTCTGTTGCTGTCCTAGTCATTACATACCTGATCTAATTTCTGCCTCTTCCAGACCCAAAGACCTTCTCTGCCAGGGCAAGCAAGTGAGCTCTGGGGAAGTGTATTTTTGCATTAAAGTATGGGCCAATTAGTTTTGTGGGAAATCTTGTTCATTCTGTTTTATGAAATTAAAACAATTTTGGACATGGTTGATCACTCTTGGTGCGATGCCAGGTGGTCGGAGTGAGCAAGTTTAATCTTGTGCAACTGGGGTGACTTAAAAAACACTGCAATGGAATTCCTGTGTTCTTTTCCTGTTTTGTTTTGACTTCTTTTTCTTGTTGCCCTTCTCCAGGCCAGGCCTGTTGTCCAAAGTAACTAAATTGTATTGCAGAGATGAAGCAGGTCAGGTCCATCCTGGGGAAGGAGGGTCTTTGCAGCAAGGCAGAGCAGTGCTTTCAGAGAGCAAGTTCTTCTTAGCTTATTCAAATAATAAATACTAACTTAGAGAATAGGAGAGGAACTCATTCAGAGCAGCACTGTGGAGAAGGACTTGGGGGCTCTGGTGGATGAAAAAACTGGACATGAGATGGCATCCTGGGCTGCATCAAGAGAAGTCAAGGGAGGAGATTCTCCCCTTCTACTCTGTGTTTGTGAGACCTCACCTCTTTCCAGCTCTGGAGTCCCCAGCATAAGAAAGATCTGGACCTGTTAGAGCAGGTCCAAAGGAAGCCACAAAGATGATCAGAGGACTGGAGCACCTCTCCTGTGAAGACAGGCTGGGAGAGCTGAGGTTTTTCAGCATCAAGAGCAGAAGGCTCCAGGGAGAGCTCATTTTGGCCTTCCAGTACTTAATCAGGGCTTATAAGAAAGAGGGAGAGTGACTTTTTACGTGGGTAGATAGTGATAGGACAAGGGAGAACAGTTTTAAACCAAAAGAGGAGAGATATAAATTAGATGTTAGGAAGAAGTTCTTTACTTGAAGGGTGGTGAGGCGCAGGTTGCCCAGAAAATTGTGGATGCCCTATCCCTGGAAGTGCCCAAGGCCAGGCTGGATGGGACCCTGAGCAACCTGGTCTAATGGGTAATAATACCCCTGCCCATGGAGCAGGCATCCCTGCAGTGCACATCTAGTTGGAAGTAGAGGATTTTAAGGTCCCTTCCAACCCAAGTCATAGTATTGTAATTGTTTTCTAGTGTTCACATGAAGAGGTTTTCCTATTCAGAGCTGCTGAAGAGACCTTGTCCTTTGCCAGGCCAGTGAAACATGACCAGTGCAACATTCTGCTCTATGGAGTGCCCTTATGCCTTCAGGCCAGTCTTTCCATTCGTCTGAAGTCCTGCTTTACTGTTGTTCCTGGAACAGGGCAGTCTCACACCACATCTTCCAGACAGAGTCAATGCTTTAGGAGTTTCAGTAGCTCTTTACTGCTGCGTTTGTTGGCTTCACATTCCTCCTGCACTGCTGGTGCCTCTGCTAAATCTGTCTCTGATTCAAACTTTGCATTGCTGAAACCTGCTCAATGACTTGAGTTCATCCATCAAGTTTGAAAAATCACAACTGTGCAGAACACTCCATTCTGAAAGTGGTGTTGAAGCATGTGAGCTGCCAGCAGGATGCTTTTGTTATAATTACACAGTGCTGGAGGTTTAGTAATCTGTTGAGGGACAAAGCTGTCAGTAGCAGAGCAGGTACATTTTTGTTCTTCCCTGTTTATACATTTGCAGCAAAGCCTGTTCACACCTCACTGTTACTGACTTCAGTGAAACCAGTTAGAGCAGAAGGCATTGAACTGCAGTGGACCATGTGAATTTGATAAAATGTACATTATCAAAAGAAGTCACAGGAGTTCTCCAGCAGATGTTTTTTTTTTTTTACTTTCCTTTCATGAATTAGGTGAATTATATGAGCACTAAGGAAATTATGTGGAGTTGGAAATATGTACAGTGATAAAACTGAAGTCATATTCCAGACTAAAACAATGAAGCCTTGGAATGGCTTGGATTGGAATGTGTCTATCAATTCCCAGTGTTTCTGAGACCCTGCAGGCTTTCTATGTTTATCTTGTCTACTTTCAGATGCCTTTAGCTGTTTTTCCAACAACCCTTGAACTTTGTGACAAAAGTTCATCTGTATAGTCTTTTTAGTTTATTTGTAATTTCTGAAGATGCTGGATATTAAAAAAGTTAATGTTTCTTTTTTCATAGGTTTCTGTAGCAACAAATCAATATATGTTTCCCTGTAATATGAATAAATAATTAAAACTCATGTGGGTAACAAAAATTCAAGTTGCTGAGACAAATTATGTAAAAAGACTTTTTAAAAGATATTTTTTACCATTCAATTAAGCATGGAACACAACAGAGTCCTTTAGAAATGTCTCTCTCATAAAATCAGCATTTTGAATAGAGGAAACTGTACAGGAGAAAACCAACTGAATAACCACCACCTCTTAATTTTTTGTATTTTATTTTTAAAATATCATGTTATTCTTAGTTTCTGAAGAGAAACCTTCTGAAAAATTACTGCTTCAGTATTTATTTTGGAGCAAAATTACAGCTTGCCTAAGTGTCAGCAGCATAGAAAGGAGAAAGGTTGGTGGGAAAGATTGATTTTTTGGGAGGCTGTTTTGTTGTTGTTTTCCCCAGGTCTGTGCAGTGAGTCGTCTTTATCTAATAAATGCGTTTTGTTACAAGAGTTTAGCAGAATTCTGCAGCTTTTACTTTATATTTCAACATGAATCTTGTTTTCTCCTGAAGTGAGTCATGATGTAATGAGAGAATAAGCACTGGGCAGTCTGCCTAAATACTGTAAAGTGGGTTTGCTCTGCTGGCACTCCGATTGCCTCAGAGTCTGCTGTTTATGGCAGCTGCCTCTCCATCAGGGCAGTGAGCACCTGCCTGACCTCTGTGCGAGCCTCTGGGGGTGGTGTTGGGGATTACACTGCTATAATTTCTTTCTGCATCCTTCCAGGACTTTAGCTTATTGCCAGTGGGTGGAAAACCTTCACGAGACACAAAAGATGGTTTCGCTTTTCGGCCCCTTCAGCGACTTGCTGAAGTGGATCTTCTGCCACCTGACCAAAGGGATCGTGAAGCGGGAGATGTACGGCCATGGCATCGGGCGCTTCTCAGAGGAGGAGATGTACACGCTGATGGAGAAGGACATGCGGACTCTGGCGGGCCTCCTGGGTAAGGTACAGCGGGTTATGGGGCTCTGTTCACAGCCCCTCTCTCCACAGGCTGGAACTGACCTCCAGGGCTTCCTGACAGCTTGATCACACACAAATAATCTCATTTTGGCAGAAGGTAGAGGCTGTCATTTAGTGCCTTCCTTGCTCTGGCAGAGACACTGTTTTCTTTTCCCACTGTTTGCTGCCAAATTGTGTGTCTAGAGGCATAAGAGGCTTCCTTCTCTGAGCACAGAGTATATGTATGTGGAGCAGCAAAACATGGCCTGCTGTTTTGGAAGAGCATTTAGTGATATGAAATGAGGAAAATGCAGTGTTTAGTTCTGCAAATGAAGCCTCTTTATACCTTTTCTGGGGGCTGGGGAGTGTGTGTCTCATTTTTTTTTCCTGGTTGTATTTCCTTTCCTGTTTTTTGTTTGTGGCTGTTTGACAGATTGCTCTGAGGCTGCCATTTGAAAACCCTTTGCAGATGTTATTTTGATGAGCTGAACTTTGTTGTGTTTGGTTGGTGTCAGCAGCTTTATTCAAAGCTCCCAGTAGGAGATGGTTCTGTGCTGTCAAAATACATGTGTTTAAGACTCTTGGTTATCTTGGGTGCATCCCATACAATTAGTCTTAAGGGTGACTTCACTTAGCTAGAATTACATGAACCTCATATCTGCTGTGTGGCTTAGGTTGAAATATGCACTGAAACTGTTTTGCACTGTGCTTCTTGCCTTCTGCTCCACTGAGAGCTAAGCATACTGTGCATCTGTGTATGACTTGCATTTTGAGGAATTGCTGTGGTGCAGGTGATCACTTTCCTTGAGCTTATGTCTCTCTTGTGGGAGAAACCAAGAGAGATGGCACCTGTGTTGTTCCCTGTAACAATTGCTTTAAAGAGGTGGCTGAGTGGAGGACAGGAGGATGCCTCCCTGCCCTGTGCTCCAGAGGGACTGTACATGCTGTAAAGAGACAGGTGTGGAGTAGATGAAAGGAACAAGCTGAGGAGAGCCCAGCAGAAGGCAGAAGCTGAGTGCTTGCTGAGAAAGGGAAGGAAAAAACATGCTTCTGGACTTCCAAGCTGTTTTGGAAAGGAAGGTATTTGCAGTGGACCCAAATATAGAATTTTTTATAACTTTGTTTTCTGAAACAAATCTGTTGAGTTGCTGGGTTGGGAACAGGGTGGGAAAAAACCCATTAGGTGCATGGACACAATGGGCACATGGACACAATGGGCAGGAGGAAGATTAGTTGACAGCTCCTCCTTTAACAGCACTTTCTTATGCTGCCTTTTGTTTGTTAACAGAAGCCATTATCTATTCTAGTGTCTCTTCAGAGACAATCTGTTGTTTGGAGATTAAGAAGTCCCTTTTCTTTGAGAGGGAGGAAGGGAGGGAGCAATTAATTTTAGAAGAGGAGATCTGGTCATATCTGCTGCAGAGCTGTGGCCATCACCTCAGAGGAGAGGTGCTCTCCTCTGTGGGACTGCTGATGTTGTAGTTTTGAGATTGGCACTGTGTGGTTCCATGTTCATCACAAGGAGGAGAGGGGCTGGGACAGGAGCTGGACCAAGTTCACTCTGACTCAGAAGCTCAGCAGAGCTGATTCTGGTTCTGGTTCTGGCTAGACAACTCTGTCAGGCTGAAAGGAGTGGCAGTGGATATGTCTGTGCTAAAGTCATCCCTGTCTACCAAGAGCAGACAGAACCTTCAAAAGAAAACTAAAACATGTGCCTGTAAAAGTATCTCGGTTTGCTTATTTCTTTGGAGTGTATACTGACACTGAGATTTGTAAGATTTCAAGTTCAAAGGGATCATTTAATCACCTAGACAGATCTCTGTGGATTGGACTGCTTGACTGCTGTCTTGAGGCCTGTGCCTTTTTGCTGGCTTGGGGATGGCTTTCTAAAAGCCATCCAGTTTTAATTATGAGATTTCAGCAGGTGGAGGTGCCACCATGTTTTGCTGACAGATGTTACTTACTCTCTAAATCTGTTCAAAATTGGACTTGTTTCAAATGAGAGTTTGATTCTAGCCTGCAGACCAATTTTCTTCCTACTCCTTTCTCCCTTCCTGGGTGGCCTGGGTCATCTCCCTGTGAAGGTAAATGCTATAATCAGTCTCTGGCTTTTATAGAAAATGTACTGAAAATCCTCAAGCACTTCTTCACTATATCAAATTTTAAATTGTTTTATACATATGTTACCAGCAGAGTTTTTCTTCTTAATTCCAGATTGTTGTTGAGAGTGTACCTGTGTACTTGAAAAAGCCTTGATGGCTGTTTGCTGTATTCCTGTTCTTTTATTATATTACCAGCTGAATGTTGTACATTTTTTTCCTCTTCCCCTCTGAAATGGATGTCAGATTAGTCAGTGTGCAGTTACATGAGTAATTTTATTTTCCCTTTTGATTATTGATGAGTTTGTCTACTTTTCTGTAATTGCCTTAGTTTTCGTTAACATCACTATGCTCCTGTTTCTTCAGCCAACTGTTTATGGTAGGGTTTAGGTAACTGTGGCTCAAGGTGGTATCCTGGAATGGGGACAGGAGGTGGGATGAAGACTTCCAGCCTGACTAGAGGCTCCCCTGTTTGAAAGAGGAAAGGAGAAGGCAGTCAGTCAGCTTACTGCCTGCACAGTCTTTGTGAGATTCCCCTCCATATATATGTACCCAAGTGTTTCCCCAGAAGAGAAAGTAGCTGAGATTTTGGCTGTTATCTTAAGAGCTTAAAAATGATGCCTTTTGTGCAGAATAGGTGCACATACCAAACTGTAGCTGTCAGCCATCAGGAATATCAGATTAATGCTCCCCTTTTTTAACAAGGACCATTCACATGGGAACAAAAATAACTTTTAATTCTAAGAGCTGCTTTGAGAGAATGATAACTTTGCAGCTCTTGGTTCTTATGACATGAATTTTGACATTTCCAATCACATCTTTGGTGCTTTTTTATTTTCTTTATTTTTATTTCTGAGAATAATTTTTCTATCTCCCTTATACCCATTTTCCTGACAGACTCCTCCAGACCTTATAAACATGGAAATTGGAGCTAATCCCTCTGTGATGGATCAGCCTATCCCATTGGTATCACCTTTCTCTCTGTCCTGCAGTCTTTAAACCACAAATGTAATTTCCTTGTATTGTAGCAGTTTCCTACTGCCTGGTAATAGTGTAAGAAAGTGTGGGAAATGAGAACATGAATTAGCAATATATAAAAATACACATTTTGGTAATTGTTTAGAAGAGGCAAGTGAGTGACCATAAACTTAGTGGTGCCCTCTCATCTCTCTGCCTCTCAGGCTCTTTGGTAGATGAGGATTTTGAGCAGGGAGTTGCAGGCCAGCAGCTTCCTGAAGTGGATTTTGAAAAGCATTTGATGCTTTGGGGAGGGCAGGGGTGCTCAGAGCTGAAAACTCAGAGGTTGGACTAACCTGGATCTGAGCCTCTAAAGTTAGTTAAATGCCCTGTAGCAGCCTGCAAGTGCTGTAGCTGCCTCTGTCTGTCCCACAGACCTGCTTCTTGCTGGGGTTTCTTCACCCACTGTTGAAGTGGCTGTTTTTGAATCCTCTGGTGCATGCGTTTGTAAACAGTGGAGTTGGGTGCTCTCAAATTCCTGTGAATTCAGTACAAAGTTGATCCAAGTCCAGTGTGACCAGGTGATTTAATTTCTGTTGGATTAGCCAGGGGATGCAGAGGGGTGTTTGAGATGATCAGTGCTATGGCAGCCTGGATGTGACAGACACTGTGTAATCCTGGCTAAAAACAGACACAGAGATATCTGGTCTATCAGAAAGTCTTCTGGACTAAAGTTGCACTGGAAGCTTTGAGAACACATTGGGAATGGTGGAAGAAAATGTGCACAGGTGCCATATTTTGTGGTGCAGCATGACTTAAAAGCAGATTTGGAGTTTTATGACCCCACAGTTTCATTTTCTCCTCTTGCTCTTTGTTTCCATGCATATGAAGGTGTGGGGTGTTGTGCCTGGGGAGCCAGAGGGTGGGATGGTTTAGCCCTCACTCAGAGCCTGCTTTAGTTGTAGCAAGATGGAAATGACAGTATTTCTTCCCAGCACAACATCACTATGGATTGGATCTCAAGACCCAGTTGTATGGTGCTAAATTCCTGCTGCTGGCATGTAACTGTGGTTTAGGGACCCATTTTTGAGCTATGTTTGAGATTGATGAGTGCTTAGGTGTCAGATAAATACCGAAAAGACTCAACATTTACCCTGTACAGAGTTTTCAAACAATAAATTGATGGAACTGTGGAAGGAGCTGGGGAGAGTTAACTTCATGTTCAAATGACATCTGACAGGCCAGAGAAGGTTGTTGTTACTGGGTATTCCTGAGCACTGTTTTGCTGTGCTCTTGTGCAGGGGCTTGGCAGCATTCCTTGGACTGTGGAATTTGATGCATTTTACACTGGAGAGTTCCTCTGGACTTGCTCAATAAACTGAACATTGAATAACCTGCTGAATTACAGGCAGCTTGGAAGAATGTCCTGGGGAGATGGGATAACTGGATTTTGAGAATTCAATTAGGTGCCACATTTCACAGAGTTAATGGCACTTTGGGCCGAGGCAGGAGCAGTGCAGCCAGCTAACCTGACCTCTGCAATACTTCATGTTTCACTGTGTGCTCTGTGCCTGGTCTTTGTTCCAGGTCTTCTGCCTGTGATGGGAAGACAAGTCTACAGTGGATGTTTTGTTGCAAACAGTGGCTTTGAAACATGTATTTTCTTCCCTTAGTTAGTTACCCATCTGTTTGTGCTGTGTGGCTCTTTAGGACCATCATGATATTGGGGTGCCCAGAGAGGTAAAGCAGAACTGCTGTGAGGAGCAGACATGTCCCTCCACTGCCCCAGGCCAGTCCCAAAGGGCTGCTGTTTCACTCAGTGCCTGGCATGCCTCTGAATTCTCCCTGTGAGGGATCAGTGGGGGTGAGGGCACTGCAGTGGTGGTGTGTGAGAGGACCTGTCCACTCCTGCCCATGGCTTTGTCCTCTTCCTGGAGATGCAGGTTATTTCTGAGCACTTGCTGCAGGTCTGACTGGTGCATCCATTTCATCCTGAACAAACAGGGAGAGAGGAAAGCTTTGGGTGTGACTTTTCTTTTTCCAGCTGATCAGATGAGAAAATTGAACCTGGATCTGGATGAGTGGGAGGTAAAGGGTGACAAACTTCTTTCAGCAAGTTCATGATTTTGAATCGTGTTGAGTGGTTTTGGGTTTGCAGCAAAGGCAGAAATGGTGTTTTCAGGCATCTTGTAGCTGCAGAGCAGATTTTAAATGCAGCAGAACGAGTACATTTTGTGAACACTGCCAGCTGTGAGGAGCAGAGGAGGTTCCTTGGCCAGTGGTGGCTCTATAATTGGCCTGCTTATAGAAGTCTTGAGCACAGGGGCAACTGCAGTAGTAGATTTCACCTGCTGAATCCTTGAAACAGTTTTGGAATCCCTGTCTTTGGACAAGTGAACCTTTTCATTGGAATTATTTAATTAAAATAAATATGCTAAAGGTGGAACTGTGATTTTTCTTTTTTTCATTTGGGGAAAAGTGACATCCAGTGAAGAAATATTTGCTGTTGTATTTACAGGTGACAAGAAGTACATTATGGGATCAACTGTTTCTACTGTTGATGCCACTGTCTTTGGGCATCTAGCACAGGCAATGTGGACATTACCAGGGACTCGACCAGAGAGACTAATCAAAGGTAAGAAGGCATAAGTGAGCTCTGATTAAAAGCTCTTGGTGGCATTTTTCACTTTTCAACTTGGAGTACCTTGGAAGGATATTTTGAAGACTGCAGTTCTTCAGCAGACTGTTCTTGCCTTTGATGTAGCATTTGTATCCTGTAATATTGTTTTCTCTTAAAATTCTTTGTTTTCTCTTTAATGTTCTACACAGTAATTGTTTTTATTTCTGTACTTGATCTTTTCCCTGTTTAATATGGCAAAGCCTTAAAGCTTCTAAAGAGCGAATGCTGGGTGATGTATGAGAAAACAGAACAGCCATTAGCCAAATTCTGCTGAGCTGAGAACTTTCCTTGATAGTAGAACTGCAAGTGCTGTTGTCTCACTGAAATTACAGCCTTTGCTGTTCCTGAAGATTCCAGGCAAGGAAGAAATCCAGCTTGGTTTTGGAGTCACTTTGCTTTTGCATGAATTGGAAGCCAACATACCCCTTCTTCCCACAGAAGGTTGTTCTTTGGTTTGGTTCCTTTTTGTTGGATAAAGTATCTTTGCATCCATTTTCATAGTAAAACCACACAGCATGAAAAATGGGAAGAGCTAAGGAGGAAAAGGATGTAAAATAGTGTAAAAGGAGTGAATCTGACCTGTAAACCTACTCTGTGCAAGACAGCTCTGCTAAACCTGTGGTGAAGAGGGACAGGCTTACTCTTTTCCTCAGATAATGAGGAAAGGATATAAATATTGGTTATGCAGTTCTTCCCCTTGATGTCTGGAGCATCACAGGTAAAATTCTGAAGGGCTCATGGCTGTCTAGAAGGATTACTATGCTTGTTGAATTAGTCAGTCTCTAATGAAAATAAATAGAAGATAATAGATTGAAATACCCAAGCAGTGTGGTTGATTCTCTGTACCTATCAACCTGCTTATGCTGTCACGAGTACAGATTTTGCATTCACCTCTCCTTTAACACGCTGTTATTTCTTTTTTGAATTTTTTAATGATTTATTCTGTAAGCATACATGTATTTATAAACAAGGCGTAAGATACTTCAGCTGGGAGCAGTAGGAGTGAGCCGGTGGCCATATTAAATGTGAATTTATGTTGCAGACAACGCTGCCATCTGGTGGTGAAAACCCCACATTCACTGTATTTAATAAGAATGCTGTGCCGTCTAAAGATCAAATTCTGTCTTTAGGAACCAAATGTTTGCAATTAAGCAAAAAGTTCTACTACAGAAACTAGTATTAGTGTCTTGTCTTGACTTCTTTTTGTAGAGGTTGAATTTGGGATACTTACTTTGTTATTTGTGTGACCATGAATTTGTGCTTATTCCTGTGTAACCCTTCTTGTATGTGGTTACATTAAAATTAAAAACAGCTGCTAAGAGGATTGATGGCATCTTGGAATTTTGAAACTTCTTTGGAAAGGCCCTACACAGTTTGTTTCCTAACACAGCTAATGTGTTTTTGCATCATCAGGTGAGTTAGAGCATTATTGCCTGGATATATTTACTGAAGTCTGTTGTGTTGTGTTGCAGGTGAACTGATTAACCTTGCTATGTATTGTGAAAGAATAAGGAGGAAATTTTGGCCAGAATGGCACCATGATGATGACAACACTCTGTATGAATCTGAGGAAAGCAGCGAAGCAAGCAAGACTTACTCCCCTTTGCAGGACTTCAGTTTTTATTCAAGGACAGAAACATTTGATGAGGAAGGGAACAGTATTTCCCAAACCCCTGACACAGATTACACTGGACACTCCCTCTTTGACTCAGATGTGGACATGGATGAGTACAGAGATCATGAACAATGCAAGTGATGTGTACAAGTGTCTCTCATTGTGCAGATAAGCTGTTTCTTGGGATCACTGATTTGTTTTCTCCTTCAGGTCAGGAAGAGGTTTATACCACTTTGGAAGAGACCATTGTGCTTGATTCAGCTGTCACATACTGCTTGGACTATTTCAACTGTATTTTGTTTTGTGTAATTGTTCAGGTGGACCAAGGTAAACACATTTAAAACACACGTGGGCAAACTGGAGGTCTAGAGGGCAGCAGGACCTTCCAACCTGTTTTTGTTCAAGTTCAAAACCAGATCCCCCCCCCCCCCCCCCCCATCGAAGTGGGATGAACTTCTGGGAAGTGGAGCATTTGTCACAACTGGTTTGTGTTGTTATCTTATCTTTACAGCAACGGGTTGAGGACAAAAATGGAAGAGGTATGACTGGCACAGCTTTCTTCCATCTAAGAGAATGATGGATGCTCTAATGAAAATGCCCTGATGGTGTTGGTTGACTGCCATGTCAGCATAAGCCAGTGGTGTTCTGAGGTGCATCAGATTCATGCAGCACCCTGGCCTGTATCAGCAGTAGTGTGGCCAGCAGGACCAGGGCAGTTATTGGCCCCCTGTCTCAGCACTGGTGAGGCTGCATCTCGAGTCCTGTGTTCTGTTGTGGGCCCTTCACTACAAGAAAGTCATTGAGGTGCTGGAGCATGTCCAGAGAAGGACAATGAAGCTGGTGAAAGGAACTGGAACACGAGTCTTGTGAGCAGCAGCTGAGGGAGCTGGGGGTGTTTAGCCTGGGGAAAAGGAGTCTCAGGAGAGACCTTATTGCTCTCTACAGCTGCCTGAAAGGAGGTTGTGGCAAGGTGGGGGTTGGTCTCTTCTCCCAGGTAACAAGCTCTAGGATAAGAGAAATGGCCTCAAAGTGTGCCAGGGGAGGTTTAGATTGGATATTGGGAAAAACTTCACTGAAAGGGTTGTCAAACATTGGAAGAGGCTGCCCAGTCACCAACCCTGGAGGTATTTAAAAGCCATGCAGATGTGGCACTTCAAGGACATTGTTTGGTGGTGGACTTGGTAGTGCTAGGTTAAAACTTGGACTTGATGATCTCAAAGGTCTTTTCCAACCTAAAAAGATTCTGTGATTTGGCAAAGTTTCAGGGGAATTTTATTTGATAGCTACTCATACTTTGGGTATTACAGGGTCTGCAGGAAAGAACTGCTCCCAGTTCTTTTGGAGACAGTCAGGGAAGGATGGAGGAAAACATAATCTTGCAGAAAGGAGCTGGTTAGTGTTTCTTGTTCTGTGCAGAGGGTTGAAATCACTACTCTAGAATACATTAATGCAGGAGGGAGATGTCAGTGTTAACTCATCTGGAATTGGTCAAATTTCTTCTGTGTTATTGAATTATTATTATGTTTTTACTCCCTGCCCATGGCTGCTGTCTGCTATTTCTAGGCAAGGCTAAAGAGCTGGGATTTGTTGCTAAAAGCCTGGTGTGTGTCAGCAGTGAGTGCTTTGTGTTCCTTACCAACAGACAAGAAACCCATGAAGGTGGCAGAGCAGTTTGAGGTGTTAGTAGGCATGGGGTGCTGTGTAGCTGCAAGCTGTTGGCCCAGGCAATTGAATGTTTTATAGCTGCCTTGGGAGGTGCTTCAGGGGGTGCTGGGCACTGTGCTGGCTTGCAGTGCACAGTCCCTAAAGCTGATGCATGGGAGGAGGTGAGATGGGACAGTTCCCTCAGCACTGCCATGTGTGTGGGGAAATTCAGATGCTGAAAGCATGACCAGAATTTAATTTAACTTGCCTTTGCTGACATATCTGTGGATCTGGATCCCAAAATGATTGCACAGGTTCTGACATGCTTCACGTTCACGTCTCCCTAAATGCAGGTTAGACATGAGAATGAATCCATTGGATTTACTCACAGCTTTGAAGTTAAGCATGTACTTCAGTGTTGCTTGGCCATGATTTGTTGATTTTGGTAGAGAGAGAGCATATCAAACATACTGAGCTGTTGTGTTTTTGAATATACATATAGAATTGGGTATTTGACTGCAGACTTTGTTGGTGGCCTACTTTAATTATGACATTCTCAGTGACTTACAGTTAGATGAATCAGGATCCCTCAGCAAGTTTTTTTATAATGTGTTGGTTGTACCAAATGTTCTAGGAGCAGACAGGGCAGACAGCTGCTTTAGGATGTTAATTGTTGGTAGTTGTAGTGAGTCTGGAGCTTGAAATAACTCCAGCACTCAAAGAATACCTTGCTCCCTAGGATCCTGCAGTGCCTCCTGCAGAGGAAAGTGCCTGCCCTGGGGAAATTTGGAGTTAGCCTTGGCTTTGAAAGCAGGGACACCTTTGCCTGCACTGAAACCCAGGACTGTTCATGCATGGGAGCCACTGCAGTGAGAGCTGACAAGTTTGGTGTGAATTTGCACCTGTTTCCACAATTCCCTAGGCATGTCCTTGGAGCCTTATTCCAGTCAATGTTGTGGGCAAGTATGAATGGCAAAGTGAACCAAAACCGAGGAGGAAGATATCATCCAGTTACTTGGGACCCTTCTCAGGAAACTAAGCACAAAAATAGGACACAAGAAGAGAAGTCTTGGGCTTGAAAGTGCAGAGGTGATGGCCTGGGTAACTCCATGGCCAAGTCAGGAGAGATTTTATCTGCAAAAATGTAGGTATTGATATTCTGAATAAAAGGAATCTGCACCAAAAAGCTCCTATTTAAAATCATTAGTGTGTTGGAAATTCTGATGGAGATGTTCTCATTCATTTACTGATGCATGTTTGAAGGCTGTGCTTTCTCTATTTGTTCAGCATTGCAAGTTGTGCTTGCAGCAGATGAGTCCCAGTCATTAAAAGACCATTAAAGGATGGTCAGACCTCTTTAAAAGGATTTTATCCATGCATTTTTTTTGAAAGCTGTCTTGATAAATTGTTGTGGGGAAACAAACAAACAAACAAAAAGTTTAAAAAAATAAAAAGTGTTCATTTGTTTTGGATTGCATTGGAAAAAAAAGATGTGTTTTCTTAAAAAGGGAACAATTGGTTTTGACTTTCCAAAATTTTGCTAAAAGAACAACGTTTTCTTAGTCCTGCAGTTTGTTTTTTTTCCCATTCCATCATATCTATTTTTAATGTTAGTGCTAAGGGGCTGTACAGAACTAAAAATAGAGAGCATCTTAATTTCCTTGTGGTTTTTTTTCCTTTTTCTTTTTTTTTTCCTCCCTCACTGATGAAAATTTGAGCGAGTCCATTGTAGGGATGCTGGAGATCCTGATGGTGCTGCTGTGGGGGTTGAGGGTCAGCAGGTGTCTCTGCAGCCATGAAACCTGCTGGGGACAGCTGTGGATTGCCAGCTGGGATAGCAGCTCCTGCCAGGAGCTGGAGGCTGATGGATGCCAGGACATCATGTCTGAGGTGACACAGAACACAGAAGGCTTTTCCTGGTTGCAGATCCCTCTGCCACAGCCAGAAACTCCCTGTGGGGTGATGTTAGGAAGGGTTCAGGAGCCACTGTTGTACTGGATGGGTGGGACCCCTGCCCTGCTTATGAGCTGGAGCATAGCCCCAGTCCTAGTGAGGAAACAGCACTGTTCCTCCTGGTTACTTTACCCTAAATACTGCCAAAGGCTGAGTACTGCCTTTGTGTTTCCATAGTGCTGCTTTAAAGGAATGAGTAATTGCTCTGCCCCTCATTTGGCAAAGGGGAGTTCAAGGCAAGCCCTGCATTTCCAATGGAGTTAGATTTGAAGCAGTCTGTTGGTTTTTTATCATGTGAGTGGCAGTGTTTGACTGTGTGACACTCTGCCATGTCAGAAGGGATTTGTTTGCCCCTGTCGGTCTCACTGGCTCTGTCAGCAGAGCTCACTGTTACCGAGTGGGGGAAACAGGCACTGGGATGTATAGGTCCTACAGAAATCCTGCAAATGTGGTGTTTGATTTAAAAACCAAACTGAACCTGATGTTTCAGATCTGGAGGACTGTTTCCATCCAATTATAGCACTGCAAGTAACACATTTTGATCTTTAAAACCTTGGCAATGTCCCTCCAGATCTATATTCTCTTTGAAAAAATACTGCCTGAAATATTTCTGCAGCAACAGTTCAGGCACAAATTTGCTTTTGTCAGTGATGTCTGCTCAAGTAATCATGACAGTTTCATACTGTTTTCCTTGAAAGGCCTGTATCTGTCAGATGCTAAGCCTTACAAAATATTGCCTGCTGGAAAAGCGTGTTATGTGCAGATTTATGCAGGGCAGCTCACCAAGTGAAATTTCTGTGGCAGGGGATGAATTCAAGTGGGTCTTGTCCTTAGATGTTTGAATAAGAATTTGAAGCTGTTTTTTGACAAGTAGCTGTTTGGCCTAGTCCTCCTTCCCTCCCCAAATACTGCAAAATTATGATTTAGGCATGTGATACTAATAAAGCAAATTATGCTCTCTAAATGCAGAATTAAATTGGATGATCCAGTAGCTGGGATATGGAAATGGGCACCCACAGGTGTGAGTCATGGCCCTATCTCTCAGCAGCTGTGATCCAGAGCAGCATGCAGGTTGTAGTGTTTAATCCCATGGAAGCAGAGGACTAGAGGTAACTCTGAATGGCTGCAGTGGCGTTCAGCAGTTCATCTGTGCTATGGGGTATCCATGTATGCTGTGCCTTGGGTATTCCTTAGTGCTGGGTAGATTGTGCAGGGGCTCATTGTGGTAGCTGTGGCTCCTATGGGGCACCAGCCTGCTGTCAGCCTGTGGCTGAGCTGCAGAGCCAAGGGTCTGTTTGGGAGTGAGCCTTGCAGTGAGCAGAGCTTTGGGCCTGCTGGTGAATGTGGGCTGTTGTACTGGTGTCCTGTGGAGGGAAGTTGTTCCTGCACACTGCAATGTGCATTCAGTTTTCAGGGCAGTGACCCCAGTCTTCACAGCTTGGCCTTGGTGGAGAGAAGGGTTGCAGCAGGAATCAGCTCTGTCTCACTGCTTTGGGGCAGTCCTCTCTTTGATGGCCATTGGGGAGGGCTTTGTCTGTGTTCATTCCCTATGGACATGCCCCAGTGTGAAATACTTCCTAGCAAAGGTTTCTGCAGCTCTCTGAGCAATTTGGAAAGTTAAATGGTGTTAGTCTGTGTACAGCACAGGAATGCCAGTCACTGAAAGCACTGTGTGTCACTAGAGTGTTAAACCCTTAGTTCTGTGTCCTGGTTGCACCACTCCCAGGTTTTTCAAGGCCAAGGAGATCCTTATGGGCTTTTGGTCAGACTTCAGCATGAAAAGGTTTGTGGGATTTCATGTAATGATTTACACATTCAGCTCAACAAGTTACAGCTGAAACATATGCTTCCAAAAGGCATTCAAGTTTTGTGGAATAAATAAAATCCTGCTCCACTTTGAAGTCGTTGACAAAAGTGCCATTTGCTTCAGTGGTGCTGGAGTTTCCAACAGAGCTTCCAAACGACCCTGAAATTACGACTTCTCTCATTCCTGTCTAATTATACTTAAATAAAATTTTGCTTTATTGGTGGCAGTAAGGCAAACAAGATGTGACTGTTGTTCTTTTTTAAGCTCCCTTAAAAAAAAGTGCTTTTTTCGTCTGCACTGGTCACATTGGTATTTTCACTGGGCACTATGATTGTGTGTGTTCTTCTCTCACTTCTTGATTTGTTCTTCTGACTTATCTTTCCTCAAATGTACAAGTTCTTATTTTTCAGGATACTTGAAGAATGCAAGTCCCAAAGACAGGGGTGTGCAATCCAGCAAGAATAAAGTTTATGTAGATGTAAATGGGCAAGGGATATTTCCAGCTAGCTGCAGTGTACAAGGTTTAACTAACAAAATGAAGCAACACATTTCTAAATGGGGACTCTGATGCTGCAGCTGCATTATGTTGTTTGTCTATGAACTACACGAGACATACATTATTTTAGCACTGTTATTACTAGTTTATAAAGCCATATTTAAAATTGTACACTTGATTGTAACATAACTTTAAATTGTGCACTGTGTTGATCAATGTACATATATATGAAGATCTGTATATTTTGTCTTTATGCTGTATGTCATTGGTGTGTAAATTACAACTAATGGATCTAAAATACCTTTCTGGTTCATGTCCTTATTCTGTGTCTGTGCTTTCTGTGGAGCTGTGAACAGCTGAGAGTTGCTCTCTTGAGAGCAGGGATTGCATGAAACTTTAATGACCAGTCAGTTAAACCCTCATCTCCCCAGGCAAATACTTCAGCCGCCAGCATTGTTTGAATGGAGTCGTTCTGTCACTGATCCCCCCTCCCCTTGACACTCAGGAAGGATTTCAGGGTGTAGCACAAGAGGAAGGACTGACATAAACTTGGGTGTGAGGAGGGGGGTCCCTGCTCTCCTCACTCTGTTTTTATAGTAGGCAACTCTGTCAGGAGTGCAGAACCTTTAAGGTCTTTGCTCAGAGCACTGTGGTAGCTACTTTCACTATATTTTTGAAAATTTTCAGCAAGTCCTTAGCCAGGCTTAGTGTGCTGCCCCAAATGCAGCAGAGGGGCTGTGTGACAGGAGATGGGACCTGGCTGGAACAAACACAGGGAGACAGGAGGCAGGCAATAAAGGTGCAAAACTATGCACAGGTCTTTCAGACCTCACAGAGGCCTGACATCAAGTCCAGCTTCCTAAGTGATAGTGTCAGTGCTGCATTAAAAAACAACAACAAAAAAAAAAATCCCAGAACACCCAACTCTAACTACCAAAAATAATACAATCCCCCAAAGAAAACAAAAGACAAGTCAAGCCCAAGTGTGTAGTACCATGCTAGTAGATTGCTCCTTTCACTGCCTTAAACTTCTATGATTGGTGAGGTTGTTTATAGACTTTTTCTCTCCATGAAGGCTAGAAATTTCAATGAATTTAATAAACATGGGGGTCAGAAACATGCACCTATTGAAACATTAAATATTGCAGGCTTGGAAGAGCTGGCAGCCAAAGCAGAATCCTGTCAAGTTCAGGGGTCTCTGTTCCCAGTGAACTTCTGTCTTGGCGAAATACTCGCAAACTCTGTTTATCCTCTACTCCCAAAAACTTTAAATTGGGGCATGTGAGAAATATTCTGGATGCTGCACAGTAGTTCTGGGCCATATGGGCACACACAGCTGCTCACTGCAGCTTTGTCAGTGGGAATTTGGTCAATTATAGTAACTGGCTGTAAACCTGATCCTTACTTCAGAGAGTGCTGCCAAAAAGCTGAGGGTGGGTGTCTGAGTTCTCTGCTTGAGGAGATGGAGGCAGGCACATGGTCCAAGGGTGCCCCAGGACAGCAACCCTTGGGAAACTGCCCAGATAAGTTCCCTGGAAAGCCATTTATCTATTGGCCAAATCCTGCATGGCAACATCCCTACTCATTGAAATGGGATTCAACTAGGTGACCTATAAAGGTCCATTCAACCCCAAAACCTTCCAATATTGCTCATTTCCCAGTTAAATTGTTCACAGCAGCTTATCAGGTCTCTGCCAGCTTTTCCCTCATGCTGGTGTCTGTTGTGAGATGGGCTCAAGGGCGCAAGGTGGGTGCCCAGTATGTCCTGGGAGACCTGAGGCATCTGTGTAGAGAAGGCTGGCAGGACCCAGGTAAAACCAGGAGCAGCAGCTGGAGGCCAGACAGGCTATCCATAGCATCTGAAATGATGGCTGAAGAGCTGCAAACAAATCCTACCTAAAGGGAACATCTAAAGGGAAAATGAAAGTGATGGTGGTGTTGCAACTAATGTTATTCAATGTTTATGTTGTGGTAGGGCCCAAATAATCTGGCCAGCATGAGTCCTTGCATGCAGTGCTCTTCAATGGCTCAGATTCACTACTGTGAAGTTTGCAGTCTGTGAAAAAAAAGGTGCAGCAAGAAAGAGAAGAGAAAGTCTCAGTTCAGTGTTGGTGTGCATTTAGCCATGAACATTTGGTTTTATTTTCAGACTTTTCTAGGCTTCTCTAGGTGCCTGCATTATTGAAATCCATGAAGATCTGCTCTGAGTGGCCGTGCAGCCTCAGGGCTCCTCAGAAGAGCAGAAGTGTCTGCTGTTGGGTGAGCAGAGCTGCTCCTGCTGCACTGACTGCATGGACCAGATTTCCCTGGGGGCCTGTGGAAGATGAACGTGGCTCAGGAGTGTACCCTATGGTCAGACATCAAATTTAACACCTCAGTCCCAGGCTGAATCCCACCCAAAACCAGTTGTGTCTTTACCTGGAAGCCCAGTGATCACATCTACTTTGATACTTTTTCTGGACCATGATGAACCATTTCAGACAGAGGAAGTTGTTCAAGGGAACTTCAGATTTCAGAACACTGAGCACTCCATGGTTAGGAAATACCAGAGTTCCATTGCACATGTAGTTTTAGTGCCACCTCTTTTTGCATAGGTATGGAGTACAGATTTCAATTCTTTCTTTTTCTTACTGTTTTCTTTTCCTTAAGACCTCTGCCTCATCTGGTGCAGGAGGTAGAGACTGATGAATTAATGATGAGCTGGTGGGGATTTCTTTTGAAGTTTGAACTCCGAGCCTTACTTACTGCACAGGATTCAAGTCCTACAATGGAAGCAGAATGATTAATTTCCTCATGAGCTTCTCTGTGGCAGTCATTACCATGGTTTCTGGGTGCTTCACAAATACTAACAAGATGATAAATGCAGTAATAGACAAGACTAGAAAGATAGAGTTGTCATGAGCCTTGAAACTAAGTGCAAGAAATTGCAATTTGATATAGGAAGCACCAGTGGGTGGACTCAAAGAAAGAAGGAAAGATATAAACAATAGCCATCAAAGAGTTTCTTAGCAGATGCAATTTAAGTGGGTTAGAGGGTCTTAGAGAAGCACTGATTAGGATGGAAATTGAGGGTCTAAAATAAAGACTTGTTTATCAAAATAGGGAGGAAATTTAAACAAGAAAATGTGATGCAGAAATAATAACATTTGGAGAGAGGACGCATGGGCTGACACCAGGCAGATGCAGTTTTTCTGTCCTTCACAGTAGACTCCGCAGTGGCTGAGGGTGTGCTAACCTTACAGACAGCAGTGAAAGGAGCTGAGTTTTCTCTGAGTTTTCTCTGCTTAGGCATGAAGGCTTTGAGGTTGGGACATCCTTTGGAAGGCAGCATTTCTTTGGGAGCCACCTGAAGCGTGGCTATTATCCAGTAAAGCAGCTTTGATTTATCAACTACGTCTCTGCATAGGGAAATTGCCGTAATTTCACATGCAGTGATTCACTGTGACAAAGAAAACCATAATTACCCGGGGTGCAAACTTCACCGCATGCTAATGCGGCTCTGTGCGAGCAGCGCTGCAGAAATAGCCCGTGGAGCAGGGAGAGGTGATCGCTCCCAGGAGGATCTGCATGTTTGGAGGTAGAACAGCGGGCTCACTCTTGCTTGGGAGAGCCAGGGCTGAACATAGGAAAGGTGGCCCCTACCCCAGCCTTTCTCTGCGCCCAGCCCTATTTTTGGTCCCGCTGCTGAGGATCATCAGTGATTCACTGTCACACAATGATTCAGAAGGGGAAAATGCGAAGGTTTGCTGGTGAAGGAAGCATCACTGTGAAAGCAGGTGGCTCCCAAATGTGTGCATGTTTTGATAGAGCAGGGGGTGAAGTTTGTGCCTTCTCTCTCCTGAGTTGTTGAGCAAGTTGTGAACAGCCCATGCTTTTTACAGCTCCAGAGAATTTTCCTGTAATTTTTCAACTGTTTCAAAGCACGGTTACACATTTTTAAAGGTGGGACCATAGCTACTCTGCCTGCCCAGCTTAGTGCTATCTGAATAGTAAATATTCTCCCAGCTATTTTCTGAAATGGCAGCCCTGCTATTCCAATAAAATAATTCAAATATCACACTCACTTTATTCTACATTTCTTAACAAACATGACTTGGGGTTTCATTGTAGCACATAACCAGCAACCAAAATCCTTCAGAATAACAAAGAATTGTGAAAGTGTGAGGATGATATGAAGAATTTCTAGCTTCTGTAACTATTGTTAGGTATTTGATTTCTGCTGAGGCCAAAAGAGGAGAACTGAAGAGGAGAAAAAAGCAACTCCATCTGATACACCATTTATATAGCTATGGATACACTTGGAACCCACTTGGAGCGTCAGAGTGAATACCAGCCTTTTTAAAGCCTGCTTACTGAAGTAGTTCACAAAATCAAATCCCTCAGAAAAGTTGTTAAAGAAGTCTTCATTTCTTCAATTGAAATATGAGTACTTTTACAATAAGCCAAAAAATATGACAAACAAGAATGAATGGTATGACTGTAAAACTAATCTTTCTGTGGTTTTGGATGCATAAATATCAAGTGCTTCATAATGATGTGCCTTGCCTATTATTGTATATATTTTTTAATCTGTACATGGATTGTGGAGAGCTTTGGAACCATGCATCACATGAGCCTGGTAGCATTAGACAAGACCATGTACTGTGATACCATCTGGTAAATAGGCCTGATTGGTGAGTCAGAAGGAGCAAGCATTTAAACAAATGGAGTAAACCAGAAGCTTTGAATAGGAGGAGGATAATAGAAGACAGGCAATCATTTTACACATGCAAGGTGTGAAGCTTTAAAATTCTAGCCAGTATGATTGTAAAGCTTCACGGGGAAGAAAGGGAATGAGATCCGCAGGAGGGTGTCTCTTGCCATCTTATTTAACGCTGTGATACCTGACAATAGAGATCAAGTGGCTGCAGCAGACAAGTTCCTCTGCACAGAGTGTAAGAAGCAGCTTGCTTTATTGCAACTATGGCTCAGGCTGTCTTGAAGTAGCTGCTGGCCAGCTAGATTTTGTGATAAACTTTTACCAGTCTAAAACCAGGCTCTGAAACTTGGTGGCATCTTGAAAGTTTCGGAATGGCTTCTATCAGATTGTCTTAGCATTGAGCATTTGCCATGCTAACAAGGTGAGAAACTTCTGGATTTGCTGCTGACATTTGGGGTTTCCTTTCAAGATGGGAACTAACCATTAGTAGGTTCTGTGACATCTTTTACTTGCACAAATCTAAGTGCATACTTGTCTCATTGAATTATAAGGCAGGAAGGGGTTCATTCATCATCTAAATTAAACAGTCTCTCAGCTCTATAGACAATCTGTATTCTACTGGCTTTTGATAGCTGAGGAGATGGAAAGAGGGAAAAGAAACTGGGGTGAGGAAGGAAATGATAAATACAATACTTAATATTTGGTAAACAATGCTTATAAAATCATAATTTGTACAGCCTTTATTACAAATATTGATGACTTAGTTTCACAGATACCGAAACATGGCAGAAATGACTCGAAGGAGCCGCAAGCCATGTATTTTGGGGTGGATATTTCCCTGCAGCCTGGGATGGTGCAGCCCCCTGGGACAGCCTCTCCACACACTCTGTGCCACTCAGTGAGGCAAAAAATATTGAAGCAGAACGAGTCATCCTGCAGCATTTCAGCTTGCAAATCTTGTGGAACTTTCCTGTTTCCATTCAGGTTCAAGACCGAATGATGCTTCAAACTTAAAAAAAAATTATAGAAATGAGTTTGAGTCTTGAGCCCTGGCCCAAGAAGCAGCTCACACCATGCCCCTTATCTGATTCCACGCTGCTGGGAGGCACCAGGCCCAGTTATTAATTGCACATCCCCAAACTTCCATGCTGGGGTTAAAATGACAGCTTAGGCATCAATCACCCTGATTTTGATCTGGTATAACATTGCCCTGAATAAGGAAAGGCCCAACAGGGTCCCTGTTTAGCTGGTTTTTCATTCTCGCTCTGTGTGTAATCTCCCTCAAACAGAAGTGCTGTTTTTAGCTGTAATCTAAGCCCATTTGCCCCTGTGCTGGAGCTGAGGGGAGCTCATGTCATCAGACCACTGCTAGCATAAGCACACGATGCTTTGTTAGGCAAGTAAACATTTTTTCTCTTTGACATGTGAATGAAATGAAACAGATATGAGTGATTGACTGGCACCAGAGATGTCAGACCCCTTGGATGCCCCCCTTCTGGCCTAGTTTAGTCAGCATTTTGTTCCATATGTATTCAAAAATGTAATGAGTTTTTGTTTATCCAGAACTTTAAATGACTCAATGATGTTTGTAATTTAAAGTGCTGATCTTTCCCTCTTGTAACCTCCCCATCCTAAGCAGGATGTAGTCAGACAGTTTAACATTCAAGCCAAGTGAATCAGGCCACAAGCTTTCAGCAACAAAATGACATCATCTAATGCAGACATACCATGCTTTTGAAACGTGTTTTGCTCCCTACTTGGTACTTCATCTCTTAGCAGCCATATATCAGGAAGCAGAAATAAATCATCCACTTTGCATTCAGCAAAACATCACTGTGGATGACTGAAGTTGGGCTTCTACCTTATTTGCCTTCAGCTTGCTTGTGCTGCTCAGCCTCCTCCTGGCTGCTCTGACAAGTCTCCAGCAGAGCTGGCTGCTCCTGCACACGATGATGTGCATCCTCCTGCTCATGCAGCCTGCCATCTCACTAGGAGAGGATCGAGTAGTGGAACTTTTGATCATAAATATTCCTATTTTCTTTCCTGGGGAAAATTGAAAGAGACTCTGAAGAGATCTGCTGGAAGAAGCTGCAAAAAAGACCCTGACATCTTTCTTTAAGGGGTTGCCCATGTGACACTGTTGTTGATTTTAGTTATGTCTTATTCCTAGAAGAGAGACATGAGATGTCCCATCCAATCTTGCCGTATTTATTCATCAGGGAAGCGTACATAATTCTGTTGTTTGTGCCCCTTTCTTCTGTTGCAGAGTCCTTGCTGATGATCAGTGGCTGTCAGCTGCAGGGATGTTCCCAGTTCTGTCCTGAATCACTCCTTTGCAAACACCTCTTCTGTGCTTGCCTTGATGGATACACAGGTGGTAGCACAGCATTGCCAGCATGCTTGGCTGACTCCTGGATCCCTCTGTGCTGACAAATCTGCCTCCTTAGTTTCTCTTGTTTCAGTTCCTGACCACCTACTCTTCATTTCGTGGTGCCTGTCCAAGTGTACGTGCTCTCTGGATGCTGTGCTAAACAAATGCCTCCAGGCTTTGCTGCATCTCACCAAATCACTCCTCTCTCCTGTGTTCTTGTGGAGAGGAAACCAGGGCCCAGCCTTCTCCCTCTCTGTTGGCTACTACTGAGAAGCTGTATTTAAATAGAAAGACTTGTCCATCCTTGAAAATTCCCTCCCCAGCCCTTGCTTAGGATTTTCCTCACAGCAGTTCAGAGGGTGGCTGCAGTGGGTCTGAGCCCCAAGGGACACCCATGCACTGGATTCCCCTGGCACTGCATGGTGTGGGGACACCCACAGGACAGGTGCTGGCCCTTAATTATGGCACGTGCAATGACACCTGCCCTTCAGCTTCTGCCTCTGTGGTGACAGCACACCTCCCCATTATTTTCATAGAAATGTGACACACCTGTATGGTGTCGGCAGTGCGGCAGTAATTTAGCAATCTGTAGAATATTGATGGGTGAAATTGGGAAACAGTTTAGACAAACAGCAGAAATTCTGAAAAATGTACTCAATTTTTTTGATTTAGGATTGCTGAGTATCTCTTAAACCTCAGTTGTATATCTGTTGACAACAAATACAGCACATGCCAAAAATGAGTCTGGATTAAAATCTGCAAAATAACAATTTCAACACACTTGACAATCCCAATCCTTCCCCTTTGGCAACAGCACAGGAAAATGAGTAACACTGTGTAATCCTACCTGAACCTGATCAGGAATTTTTCAGGGACTCTTGTTGTATTAAAAAAAAAAAAAAAGCGTAATTTCAGAGAATACTATTTTTATAATAAGGTTTTTAAATTCCCTTTTTCACAAGAATGCACTATTACAATTTTCTAAAAACTGTAGACAACTATTAATACATTGTATCTTCTCACAGTTTTTTTCAATTCAGTTGTACATGTAACATACCCTCTGTTATTTTCTAGTAATATTCTACCAGTATTTAACGTATTAACTATTTTTCAGCCAACAGCCAAACATTAAATGATGGTGAAAGAAAAGGTAAAGAAAATCTACTAATTTGGCAAATGTATTTGCACTGACTTGAAGAGGAGGCCTTCCTTTGCTGCCAAGTGCTTTGGATGTGCTTTACACACAGCCACGGGAGGGCAGTGAATGACTTGGATATGCAGCTCCTTTCTAGTTTTTATCTGTTTTTTAATCGTTTCGTTTCCCTTCCACTGAGCTCCTATCTTGTCAAGAAATAAAAATTTGACGCTGATGCAAGAAAGGGGATTTGATTTTCATTTCCCTCTGTGGGTTTGGCACATTTTCCTCATACTCTTGTTAGTTCAGCTTATCATCAGTGTGTGGAGAGCGTGTGATACCATCCCTGGTGCTGCATGCAGGGCAAGAAGAGAGCGGGGGAAATGTGTTTGCACAACTCCCATGTTTGCACAACTTTCAAGGTCAGGACTTCCTTCCAAGAAAAAAAATAACAGAGAGCCCACAAACAGTTTAATGGTTATCTGTGATGCTCACAAGTTCTCTTAGATACACTCCAAATTATTCCTTCTTCATTGAAAGACCTGACCCACATTCCACACAGGTTTCAGCCAACACACAGTTTAATAAAATCATAGACCTGGACCCTCCTGTGGGTTGCTAATAGGCTGGTTTCTCTTTTTGCCATAGCTTTTTGCTAAGTTTAGCAAAAGGTAAAAGTTGTAGTTATAATAAGAATTAGAAATTTCTGGTAAAACCAAAGGAAAACAAATGTCCTCATGATCAGTGTTAGTGACCAGGAGGTCTCTTACAACTAGAAATGCTGGGACCAGCTCTCCAGACTGACCCTGTGTGCTGATCAAAGGTATAGAAATTGGCAAATAGTCAGGATCAGAGGAAGTCCAGCCTAGCAGCAAGCAGAAACAGCCACATACTGGTTGGACAAGTGCTCCATAGAGTCCAAGCAGGAGTTTTACAGTTCACAGCAGAAGTGATGTTTGAAACATTTGGAAGGAAGTTAGGGAGAACAAAGGCTGTTTTTGTGGCACACACAGTGAGGGGAGGAGACGAGAGCACCCGCAGCCTGCCAAGGCAGCATGAAATATATGCCTGTGTCTCAATATGCCAGAAGCTTCTGGGCTTTATTCCCAGAACTCCCACTGGCATGTATGACCTTGTGCTAGTCACCCACGCTTGCCGTGCCTCAGTTTCCCTATTGCACACTGGGGACAAGAGTACCTCTGAGCATCTGTCAAGGAGCCCATTTTGCAACTTTAGGATTGTAGGGATAGGATGTCTTTTGAGTCGTATCAGCTCTCCAGCATTCTGGAGCTTTTTGACATTTTCAGTAGAGTAGCCAGTCTTTGCATTGAGGCATTACAGAAAAAGAAGGTCACAGCAGAAGCAAAACTCACATTTCCCTAAGAACAATCTCCACCAGCTTCTGATGTAAAAACCACCCTTAGCAGCTGACAAGGTGGGAGCTCTGTGCCTGGTGCTGAGGCAGTTTTGACCCATGCAGCAGGCAGTGTACAGATACAGTGGCCAGATGCATACCAGCAGGTTATTGACCCATCCTCTCAGCTGCCAGGCTGGCTGGCCACCAGCTCCCAGGGCAAGGCTCAGCACACCCACACTGGCAGGAGGGGATGCTCAGGCAGCACTGGAAAAGCAGAAGGAGCCTGACCCTTAACCGTGAAGGGCAGATGAGAAACCATGGGGTGACTGATGAAAATCTCCATTTGGCCAGCCTGGTGCTTGCTGGGTCAGACTCCACATGCCCACTGTGAATGGATTGGACTCGCTGTGTAGGTACATGTGTGATTTATCTCTCAGTGGTTTTACACAGATTTACAAATCTGGCTTATTTTGCATGGAATTACAGCCTCCCAGTTCTGCCTTGGGTTGCAACATGTTTCTTTCAAATTAAGGTTTGGATCCAAACTCCAATCCATTTGGATTTTACATCCAAAATTGAACGTAAACGTCAAGAAGTGGGATTTCTCTGTACTTACATTGCTTTCACAAATACACCTATATCAAACTGAGCCTTCAGGCTCATACCCAGCACTGGTGCATGAGCACAATTTCCTACACAGCCCACCAGTAAATGATTTTAGGGGAAGAAGGAGAGAGCATTTTTGCTATTAGATCCTTGTTCCCTTTTCTAATTGATTACCTCAATAGTCAGGGGATTAAGTTTGTTGACAGAAACACCTTCTAATAAAATAGATTGCAAATGACTTCTGTAACAAACCAGGAAGTAATAGAGAATCCATATCTGCAGAGACACTTGTGGTACCTCCTCTCAGCAGCAAATGCAGCACGGGGGCTGTGACCACTTCAGCTGTTCAAATATTGGACATTTCCTACTGTCAGCTGGTTCCTTGTGAGCTATCTACCAATAAGCAGACAGTCCTCTTTTAATTTTATTTTTTTTAAAGTATTGTTTCTTTTTATACTTTTGATATCTGGATCTTCTCCCAACATCTCAACAGCCAGTTCTAAAAACTCATCTCCTCTGAGGTCTTGGCAGCCCCACCTGGCCTCCAAGTTCTTTATTTATAGAAAACAATAATCTCTTATTTTTTCCTCTTCTGAAGAAAAATATACTGGAAACTGAGGTTTTGCTGTCCTAAGATAGAGACATATGAATATCAACAGTAGATATTTTTAACTTTTTTTTTGTATGGAGTGTTGTTACCTTGGGAGCAATGTTTGAAGACATGGAAAAATGATGCTGTGTAGGAGGCTGGAAACCTGCCTTGGTACATACAGGTCCCACCTGGAACATAAGTACAAAGTTCCCACTGAAGGAGTACTGATGTTTCTCCTGTAAGAAACATGCTTTTCTGGGGGGAAAGGGAATTATTGCCTGCGGCTGGTAGGCCTGTGTCAAGTGAAAATGAAGGGAACCAACCCCACACCAATGCACCCCAACCTCCACCAGTGCCTCCAGCACCAGAACACAAAGCTCCTCCTCATCATGACCTACCCCTTCATGAGAGATATTTTTTGACTCTAACTCCACTCAAGTGATTTAGTCTTAACCAAAAATGACTCCAAATGCAGTCTAAATTAACAGGAAATACTGAAAAAAAATGTTAATCCGAGTCAACCTGGAGGAAAATTTTGGTTCTAAGAGCTATTTCTGTTGCCTGTAGAGCTGAAAGCCAAATGCTTATTTTCCCAGGCTATGCAGTGAAGTGGGTGGTGGAAGGGGAGAGAAGAACATGAGGTTACCAAGATCAGCTAGTCTTCACTGAGAGTTTCGAGACATGTCTGGTTTTGTTGCTGTTGTTATTTTTAAGCCACCAAATAAACAAGAAATGTTAATGACATCAGTAATCCCTCATGGACATATGCTTGGTCATTCACTTCTCTTATTTTTGTAAGAAAAAGCAACAGCATTACATTGTGTTGATGCTTTTTCAAGAAAATACCACTGGCAAATAATCCTCTTAAGGAAGTGAAAGTGGCTGGAGGCAATGCTTGGGGCTGAAAAACACAAAGTGGACTCAAAACAAAACAACTGCTGCCCTCCGTGCTACTGGTGCTGGGCCACCCTCAGCATACTAATACAGAGAGGTCTGGTTAGCCAGGCACCAGCTCACAAAACAAAAGGGTTTGACCACCTTTTCTGATTGAAGAAAGCGATGTTTGATCAGTGAACACTGTCATATCTCATAAAGGGTGGAAGATAAATCAGCTACCAGATAATTATGGTGTCAGAACAGTAGATCAAGTCCATCTCTGCTGCATGCCAGTGGAATTCTGACACATTTGACCAAATGTATTCAGTATTTTTACCTGCTGCTTCAGTTCCAGTTAAACTTCCAATGAAGGTGCTGATAGCTGCTTTCCAGTGGGCCTTCAAAAGATTTTTTTGAGGAGTACTCAAACCCATTGCCTGTTTTTTCCTCACCTTCATAACATTCCCTTTCATTCTAAATAGAAGAACATCCTCTAGATCTGATCCTGCTCTTTCAGATTCACCCCTGACTATGCAGTCAGTCCTGTGTGCTCTTCATGGCATCTCAATTTTAAATCAGAAGAACCAAACCTTGGTGAGATCTGTGCCTGTACTACCCAGTCTGAAATGTTGCCTCACCTTTATATTATTTTCTTTGCTTATGCCCATCAAAGCTGCTGTATTGCTCTTCTCCTCAGCTGGAAAGGGGAGAGAAAAGATAACAAAAATGTTGTGGGATGAGATAAGGAGACATCCCTGAGCACTTAACATTACAGGCAAAACATACTTGACTTGAGGGAATTAATTTAATTTATTGCCCTTTAAATCAGACTGATTTGAGACAATGGGAAACAACTCAAAACCTTAAAAACACATCCCCACCCCTCACTTCTCCCTGGGCTCAACTTTATTCCTGAATTCTCTACCTCCTCCCTTCCAAGCAGCATGGGGAGTAGGGAGCAGGGGCTGTGTTGTCTCTGCTGCTCCTTCCTCCTCATGGGGGAGAATTCCTCACACTCTTCCCCTGCTCCAGTGGGGAGTCTGCAGTTCTTCATGAGCTACTGGAGTGCAGGTCCTTTCCTTGGAGTGCAGCCCTCCAGGAGCAGGCTGCTCCACTGGTTCTCCCCACAGGCCTACGGGTCCTGCCAGCAAACCTGCTCCAGTGTGGGCTCCTCTCTCCACGGGTTCACAGGTCCTGCCAGGAGCCTGCTCCAGCACAGGCTTCCCACAGGGGCACAGTCTCCTTTGGGCATCCAGCTGCTCTGACACAGGCTCCTCCACAGGCTGCAGGTGGAACTCTGCTCTCCCTGAGCCTCCATGGGCAGCAGGGACACAGCTGCCACACCATGGGCTGCCCCAGGGGCTGCAGGGGAATCTCTGCTGCAACACCTGGAGCACTTCCTCCCCCTCCTTCTGCAGACCTTGGTGTCTGCAGAGCTGTTTCTCTCATGTTCTTGCTCCTCTTCTCCAGCTGCAGTTGCTGTTGCACTGTTCCCTCCTCCTGCCCACCCCAGCTTAAACCTGGCATCCCAGAGGCTCCATTTACCATTTGCTGATGGGCTCAGCTGTGGTCAGCAGAGAGTCTGTGTTGGAGCTGGCTGGCATTGACTCCAATGGACACAGGGGAAGCTTCTGGTAGCTTCTCACAGAGGGCTCTCCTGTAGCAAATACAATGAACTTATCAAACTATACCCTTCTTCTCCACTTCTCATGAAGATGGGCAGATGATACATGCACATTCTTGCATCATATGATGCACATACATGCACATTCTAGGGAAGTCTGTGACAAGGACTCTAGTAAGTGTGGTTTAAAAGCACTTTACATTTTTGTAATCTTTCTGAGCCTGTTTGCCTTTATTTTTGCTCTAACAGAATTCAGTGAATATTTTTTTAAAATCTTTTCTTGTGCAGGGGAACTAAGTTCTCTAGGAAGTCTGCATATTTATATGTTCAATTAACTCTTCCTTAAACCATGGGGTTATCAGCATTGAGTGAATTTCTGGGAGCCCACAGCAGAGCCAGGAGGGTGTGTAGGAGATGCTCCAGTACTGGATGGTGGAATAAACTATTGCCTAGACTATGTTGTATGGCAAGGCAGCTGCTGGAGCACAGCCTTGGTCTGTCTGATGAGGTCTGATGGCAAGAGAAGTTCGGTGGCAACAAACTGATGGTGTCGTGTTGTTGCATCATTAGGGTTGAATTCTATTTCTTTATCTTGTTTTTATTTCTTGTTTTTTTATTTCTTTATCTGCTTTTTATCATTCCTTGTCGTTATCTCTAAAGTTCATACTGCACTCAGCTGTTGTGCCTGTGTTTGGTCTATATAGAACTTCCATCAGAGCAGAATTTGAGCTGGACTCTTGGCCAGGGGTAAAGCTGGTGATACAGGCCATGAGAATTATGAGCTTATTTCCCTGGTCTGATCACAGAGGGATAAACCAGTCCATATATATTATGAGGCAATTATATGAGCTAATGATCGAGTTTTCCTACTCAAATTTTAATAGCCATGCTTTTTAATTCCAGCAAGAACAAATCTGACACAGGCTCTGGCCAGGCCAATAATGATTGCCAGTTCCCGTTACACCTTTAAAAGTTGAATAATATGTGCAGCACTTGCAGTGTTTTAGAGGCACTTAACATTGCCAAAGAGCTGAACAAGCACTATTGCATTTCACACTCTTTTCTGTCAAGCAGGTGCTCACAACTACCAACCCCACCAACCTTCCTGCAATGAAACTAATGTCTGAGAAGAGACCAGGGTGAGTTTTTAGCTCCTGCACATCCTTGAAGTAATGCAGCTCTCTGTTTTCCATGCTGGAGTGAGATTACATCCGTCTGCACGTAGTCATGTAAGTGTGCCTCTCATGGCTGCTCATGTTTCCCTTTCTTCTCTTCATTGTGGGTTTAATGGGGTATTAGGGAAAAATTTGCAGGTTTGTGTTTTGTTTTCTTCAGGTGTCTGCAAGCAATTTTGATTCTTTGCAGTACATGAGGTGTTAGCCTGAGTCTTCCCGTGCTTTGCAGCAGAAAGCAGAATTCTATACTGAAGTCTTCCTAGCTAAAAACTGGCCAAGCTCAGTTCTGGAGCAGCTGCTGCAATGTCAGCTGCTGCAGGCTGCTGCTGTGCTCAGCACCTCCTTTGGGTCCATGCACAGGGAGCACCTGAGGTCACTGTGCTCTGGAGTCACAATCTTTCCTTTGGGAATGAAGATGGAATTCAACAAAAGGAAGACTGGGTAAAGTATGTCCAAGTGAATTCAGCTGTCTTCAAGTTAGATGTTTAAATCAAATGGGTTCCCTTACTCTCTTGGATCTCTACAGTGGAATGATATCATGGAGGCACCCTTCAGTGTCCAATGTATAGAACAGGTATCTCTCTATCTCTGGAGAGCATTTTGTAACATCCTCAGATAGACATCTACAACAGATGGCAATGCATCACCTCTGCAGGCTTCTTTTTATTCCTTTTCATAATTAAAAACCCACAAATCAACGAGGTCAGGATTTGCCATCTTTTCAGCCCTGACAATTTGGTCAGATGGCTCCTTTTGTCATGTAATAGGTTCCCATATTTCATTACCTCTTTGAAAATCTTGGCCTTTCCTCATTACATAATTGTATATTGTCTTCAGACACTGTCCAGGTAGCAGTTTTTCTGTCATGCAAGTGGGTCAGTGATACTATTTTATTGTTAAGAACTTTGGGGCCAGGCATAATTGCACATTTTCCTCTTGTTTGTCTGCATTTCTAATCAATTTACACTCTGGAAGATCCAGGCTGAAGACATGTCATTATGGATAACTAATGGACTGTGGTGTCCGTGGTTATAAAACTTGAAAGAATAATTCTTCCACCTCCTGCAGAGGATTTGCCATATTCTTACTTGTTTATACTTATATCAGCAAGCCATACTTCTCTTTCTCTCTCTCACCCTTTCTCCTTTGGTGGGCATGTTGGAATTTGTTCTGCATAATTTTACTTTAGCCTTAAAGCAAAAATAACCAGACTTAAAATGTATTTTTGGACCTTGTGTTTATTGAGCTACTAGGTCAAGGCCTAGGAAGTATCAGCACAAACATGTGTTACTGATCCATGGTGTAAACCTTTCCTTGTTTGGATGAAAACTTTCATGATACACAGGGAGAGAAATTAACTCCTCTAGTTTATGCAAAGAATTAATGAAGGAGGGTGGACACATCAACTCAGGCCTAGACCAGAAGTCAGGTAGGAAGTACTGGGGTGGAAACTAAGACCAACTAAGACCAGTAGGAAAACGTTCAATGACCTGAGAGAAGAGATTATGCCAAAATCTCTTGGTGTTGACTATCAGGTTTTGAAAAGAGGATTTATAAAAGAAAATAAATTATTTAATAGATTGTGATGCAGAAAGCGCTGATTTCTGCTCACAGTGAATACAAGGGAGCTTAAATTATTCTGTTCATTGGAAGGAGTAGATTAAACTACTCATAAATATTGTTGGGATCTCAGTTCAGCATAACTGAGAAAAGAATTGGCGTAGCCAGTGGAAGTGGCTGATCAATAGGGAGCTGTAGGTGAAAGGATTGAAAGGTGGGCTGTGCTTGGAGTGGATCTGAAGGCAGAGCACATTCCAGTCTCACCTGACATGTCATGAAGATGCAAATCATAAAATATGAGAAGATGAAAATCATAAAATATGACATCACCCAGAATTCTGGTCTGAGTTCTGCTTTCTTTGTCTCAAAAAAGAAGTGTGAAGCAGAAGCTGCCATCTCAGTAGCAGAGGTGGTTGTTAAAATAGAAGGTGCTCCCATCTGAGTTATGGTTGAAATGACTAAGACTGCTTAGCTTGGAAAGAAAATAAGGAAGTGGGAACATATTGGCAGAATTTATAACACTGAAAATGAAAAAAGTAAATAGATTGCATATACTTTCTGGTAATGCCAGATGAAATGAATATCTAAACTAGAAAGCACTACTACTACTCAAAAACAAAAAAAAGGCTTTTTAACATGATGCAAAATAAACATGTGAAGTCATGGTGGCTCGATATGATAGAGCTCCAAGTGGTTAGCAGGATTAAAAGCAAATTAGACATTTACTATTAGGGCAATTGCAGATAATGAAGAAGTCTACAGCTATATTAGATGCAATGAAAAATGCAAAGGGATATAAACCTTTTTGCCTCAGTGAATACAGAAACCAGTCAAGAGATGGGGTTTAAGCAGACATTTACTCCATGTAGAGTCCCACATTTCGAGAGCAGCTTTCTCCTTAATTATCTGTATGAAGATTTTTGCATCTTTCTTCAAGCCATCTGTCACTGGACACTATCAAACTTTGGTTGACTATTCTATTTTTATGGTGCAGATTAGGGAAAACCTGATCAAAACTTGTGAATGTGGCAACTATACTGCATTCAGGACCAAAATAGATACAACAGTTGCAGAAAATGTAGATTTCTTGTGAACCTGGTTGGAAATGAACTTATTTAGGGGAAGGAGAGGAAGAGTTTGGTGAACTATATAGCTAAGAAAATCGAAGAGATTCAAGAAAAAGGAAAGAAGATATGATGTTGGAAAAGACAAGGGAAGAGAACTCATTTTTTGGGTACAGTGTGGGCTGGAGGAGATGTAGAACTGTGATGGTGGAAAAAAGGCTTTGTACATATGCCTGTAAATAAAAACTACTCAAAGAGATAGCAGACTGTATCATCAACTTAAACTACTCCTAATTGTAGAATATAGGCTAATTGACCTGTACAAAGAAGCAACTTCTGTTCTGCTCTATCTTATTCTCTCTATTCTATCACAATAACAGTAACTTCAGCATGTCTATACTAAGCTCCTTCTAACTTGCATTGAATAATATGTATTTAATTTTTTATCTTTAAATTTTGTATTTTTTTGATGGCAAAGAGCTGCGAAGGCATTTGTAGTAGGGTCTTACAGATTTTTTAAAAGGTAGCTTGCTGATAGTGTTAAAGATGACAAGGATGGTGAAATGTGTTCTGCATATGGATCAGGCAGAATTAGCAATGGTTCACCACTCCTGTGAGAGTTCATTCGGCTGCCACAGACTGGCCCATGAGAATATTTCTGGAGAGATGAACTTTATCTAATAATAAAAAGTCCACTGACCTGCTCTCATGTCACAATTCCTATAGCATGAATAATTGCACCCTCCTGTATAATTGGCAACATTAAGAATGCTAAGTGAAATAATTAGGCAAGACTCCGATTTCACGAGCGCGCCGCGCTCTCACTTTGAGGATTTCACCCGTACCTCTGCCCCTCTGCTGGATAGTCACTGCTGGGCAGGGCTGGGAGATGTGGGCAAGCATCTGCCTCAGCAGCTCCTGCCAGCCTGGCTCTGGCAGGGTGTCAGCAGGGCCCCAGGGCAATGCATATCTGGCCTTGGGTGTTCCAGCAAATCCGGGGTGAGACGCGAGCCCATGGCACAGAGTTTTACACCAGGTGCCTGGAACTGGGCTTTTCTGGGGCTGGGGGTAGCAGCGTGCTCCCAGGCACCACGGAACAAATCACTCAGTAACTGCAAGGTCCCTGCTCCACAAATTAATAAAGATGGATCCTTCCCTCCCAGATCTCTTGATAAAAGTGACAGTATCACATTTATGGGAGAGCAGCCATTCAAAACTGGATGAGTGAGGGCACAGCTCTGTGCTGGGTCACGTAGATGGGAGCGTGCCATCTTTGCTGGGTCAGTCTAAAACCAAAGGAGAAAAATCCCTGACCATCTGGCAGGAGGCAGCTGGCACCTGGGGTAGTTAAAGATATTTTTGCTGGTTGCAGGGCAAGGCAGAGCTTGCCACAGAGTGCTGAATGAAGTTCCCAGACAACCCCAGGGAAAAACTCCAGCGATGTGTTCCAGCTTTGACTGGGACTGATCTGTGCAGATAATGTGTTTGACAACCATCCGCTGCCTAATAAAAAAAACAAACCAGAGGAGATGGAAATCCACATAAAGACAGGAAATATGAGCTGCTGAGATTTAGCTTGGAATTAGGTGAGTGTGAAAGGTACTATGATAATTCTTAGGTCACATGTTGGGGTGGAAATCTGGCATACTGAGTCATATGATGGATACAGTCGTGTGCACTGATCACAAAAGAGCTGTGTCCCAAAATATGCCAGATCACAGACTGAGGGAGCAGGACCTTGTAGGCGATGAACTCCTGGTTCCCTGTGCTCATGCCACACATCCCCAGCACCCATGTGTGACTGGGAGGCAGGGGCATCACACAGACTGGAGACTGGGAGAGGGGATGGTCCAGCCTCTGTGCCTTGCGGCAAAGCGGGAGTAAGGGGACCACAGCTGAATGGGTCTCATGGGAAACACCTGATGCTTCCTTCAATAGAAAAAGTCATGTGAGAAAATCTTGAAATTAGTATAATCAAAGTTTAATCTAGGAAGACAAATGGGGGGCAATAGGAAGAGCTGAGTTATTTCTGGAGAAACCAGTAGTCAAAGCTACTACAGGCCCTCTTGTGAACACAGAAGATAAAGAATTGGTTACGCTTTTGAAGAACAGATGGTCTTCTCAAGATGCTGCATTGCCACAGGTTTGTGATCTTTGATGCTTGACAGCTGACCTCTGATTATCTGACACAATTTGGGAGAGGCCAGAGGAATAAGTGACAGCAGGCAGTTGTCCTCAGGTCCAATTCTGGTGTATCTTTTCTATCATACTTTGTCTGTGACTTACCTTTGTGTGGGTCTCCAGAACACATGCACAATTCACACATAGTACCCATTTCTCATACATCCCTTCCCTGATTCACTCAGTAACCCCCACAGCCCTTGTTCTCAGCACAGCCCCCATGTAATACTGGAGTTTTCACCCCCAACTCATTCAACTTTAAACTCTGACATGCACCACTGCTTCTGCCAGGGCTTCCCTGTGTGCCAGCATTAGCCTGGGACTTGCTTTTGCAGGCTTTGGGAAGAGGTGTGAGGAGAGGATGGACAGTGAAAGCAGACAAACAAATGTGCCAGAACAGGCCTTAAACAGGGACTGATACTGTGGTTTTGTGCAGACTGCTAAGCTCTTCAGAGCATCTGCTGGGAAAATGCTGGAACCCAGGTCCCAGCCACTGTCCATTACGCCAACTGTTCCTGCAAGCCAGCCTAAATGCAGATGTCTTTTTCCCTTAGGTTCATTAGTTTCCATACGTCAACACAAACAATAATAAAGATTAAGGGAGAAAAATCTTTCTAGTCAGATAAAATATAAGGGGAAGGGAATTGAATATAAAGAAGGGTTCCAAGGCATGAGGCAACAGGCTGCCTGCTGGGAATGGAGGAAATAAGCACTGCTACAGATGAAGATTTATGGGGAGATTTCTACATGTGCTCAGCTGAAGCTGTTTCAGAAAGAGGATGGATCCTAGTCTCTTAAGCTAGGTTTTAAACTGGATTCTGCCTGTCTTAACACTCTTTTATTTTGGCAATTATAACATTTGTGTTTATCCACACTTCTCAAACTCCATGTAATCTGAGGAGATTGTAGTATCATGTGGTATGGCTGACTCAGACACTAGGAACAGCTTATGTAGTGAGATTATGTGGAGAGATGTTTAACATTTTTGTCACATTCTTTCCAAAATGTCACATGAACAAAATTATTTCTGCATTATTGTTTATAAGAACAATAGTTAAGGCAAAACCATTATGCTCTACATATTTTTTGATTTTGCCATTTTTTCATGGAATAGAGACCAGAATGGTGGGAGACATGCAGTAGTAAATGACGATTTAGCATGTGTTTAGACCAGTTGTTTGCTTTTCACACAGTGGTAATATAGACTAATTGCCATTTCCTGCAGTAGAAGACAATTCTGATTAATACACAGTGAGCTCATAATCAATTAATTTTGATTATGCTTTACTAATGATGAACTATTGTGCAACTTGTCAATAAAAATTAAAGGTGTGCCGGACATTCAAAAATCATAAATTTGCAAATATTAGGAGTGCGTGACTGGAACTACCTTGCCTTACAATTTAATGGAAATGCATAGTGTTTTTGCATAGTCTGTTCTGGCTGTACAGAGAAAATCACAGTTTCACTGTGCCTGGGGCTGTCAGGTAGGCTGGAAGAGTGGAGATCAATGGTGCACAAAGGACTCATAAAGAAGGATTGCAGAATGAAGAAACTGGTGCTTGGTGGTTGGTACTGGCTGAAAACTTTCCTTCCAGTCTGTTTTCTTCAAATGGGAAATTGGTAATTTGGCAGAAGAAAAGTAATTTTCCTTGAAACTGTTGCTTGCAAAACAAAAACTATAAACTGATGCTCTTTGGCAGACAACTGAAGAAAAAAAGGTTCCTAGACTCAGCAAAATTTCAAACTTCTGAAACAAAGGCTCCCACTGTCTAGTCATGGGGACAGTCCCCATGGGCCTGTCCCTTCTGCCTCCTGAAATAGCTCCACAGTAGGTCAAGCAGGACACTTTAGGAAAGGTCATGCTCTGCAGATGCCCTCTCTCATCTAGATGTAAGATGCGAAGCCTGACAAGTTGTGCTTCCGTATCACTTTTTTTGCCATGTCACACTTATGCCTGGGTCAAATGCTGCCTGCTTAAGTTATTAGCATTGTAAACTCTTATTATGTTCAGCATGCACTTCATGTGTCATTGGCCTCCAGCTGTTGGTGCTAGTGTAGGAGGAGATGACTTGACCCTAGGTGGAGAGGAGGGGCGTTCTGGGAGACCCTTGGAGTGAGGCAGCCTGGGAAGCTGTCCAAGGGCATGCATGTGTAAAGAGCAGCTGTGAGAGGTAGGACTTGCACAGAGAGCCATGCCCTATCACTCAGATTAGCAATTTCCTTATCGTTTCACACTTTTCTGTGCTATCAGCCGAGCCTGCAGCTGGTGTGGTGGTGTCAGTGAGGCATTAATGCACTGGCTGATCTGTGACACTGGTCCTTCCCAGCCATACAGGGCAGGAATCCAGGACATGAATCCAGCATGGTGCATAAAGAGCCAGCAGCCAGCCCAACCAGGGCACCTCATGTTCAGAACTCAAGGGAGGGACACATCTCACTTCTGCAAAACTAGCACTGAGGGCAGGCCATTGCTCTAAAGGGAAAGGAGTCTGGCCGCCTCAGTGGTTGCAGAATGGCCAAGACTTTTTAATGTGGAAGAGATGTTCCTTTCACTCAGCTGGAAATCACTAAAGAGTATGGAAGAGGGAATTTTGAAAGATGGAAGCTAAATGGAAAGACCAGGAAAATGGAGTTCCAATGGGTACCTTAACAAACAGAATGCAAATGCATCCCAGAAGGCAGGAGGAAAGGAGAGAGGGAAGGGGTGAGCTGCAGAAGAGATAGGAGATGTTAAATGGCTTCGGTCAAGGCATGGTGACAAATCTGCAAGAGAGGAGAAAAGGGGCAGGGGAGGGAAAGCAGCTAGGACAACAGTAAGGTGATACAAGGCCCTTTCATTCCAAGCTTCCCATGAGCAGTGAGCTGGAGAAGTTGTTCTGTTGTGTTGTCAAGAGCACTGTTGCAGTTTTCAAGAGCAAAAAGACTGCTGGAGCTCTTCCCAGCATGGGCTTCTTTGCAGGAGGGGATGGCCCTTGGTGTGGAGTTCAGATGCATGGTGAGGTACTTCAAGGGATTTTTGGGAGCACAGCCCAGAGCCCATAGGAAATGGAAGAGGGAAGCATTTCTGCCACTAGTAGGACACCGTGGCTTTATGGCTATAGGACCTGTGGCAGTCAGGAAAAAAGACAGGTCTCATGTTCTTCCTAATGCTACTTCAGGCCCACAGGTGACATGCTAGGCATGCTTTAGCACTAGTTTCATCTCTTTCAGTTTGGCAGACTGTGTTCCAGAGTATTTTTATGGCTTTTTAAGTAACAGTATAGCCATGACGTAAGTAACCAGGGGGAAAAAAGTGATTCTTACAGGGAAAATTTAAGATCATTCCTTTCCAAAGTGGGAGAACAGAAAGTCAGTGAATGCACCTATATGTCAGGCAAATTTGGATACAAGGCTTGCACCTGAAAGAATCAACAGCACTTCTTACACATGTGTATGCATACATGCATGTACTTATGACTCACACATGGGTGCACATGCAATTTCTTGTTAGGATTATTTTTTCTAGTGAAAAAATCTAACCATGCTGTCAGCATCCTATAAATGAGATCTCTTAAAACCAAAGATGGATGAAGATCAGAAATGCCCAAAGGCCTGAATGACTTGGGGACACGATTGTGACCTGCAATCCACCTTGGGCTTTGCTGTTTGGGGAAGAGGTTGTTCCCAGTCTCCAGAAGAGCCTGAAGGAGGACTGCACTGCTCCCAGACCCTGGGGAGGGTGGGACAGGGTGGTTTCTGGATTTGTGGCCCCCTTTCAGTGCTAATTGTGTGAATGCAGAGTTTTGAATCCAACTGAGCACCACTGTGTTTCAGGTTACACAATACAGCAGAATGGGATGCGATTGAAAAGGCTACAGATAAAATCAAGTGCGAGGGAAGGATGAGAACACGTCCTTTCTTCTAGCCATGACTATTTTGTTGTGTCTGTTATCTAACCCTGTAATTAGGACGGCATTCAGAAAATGCGAACAAAGTTGGTATTCTTTTCATAACCCCCAAATCTTTGCATTGCTGCATGAAACTTTTGGCTTCAGCTTTTCCCTGTTCATTAACCATGCCAAAATTTTTAATCTAACACCACTGTTAAAGAGTGGCAGGCTTCCAGGGAAATATATCAGCCAGGCTTATTAATTTCATGCCAAGTGCTGGAGGCGTGAATGTAGAGAACGCTGTTTGAGTTTGGATAATAGGAATCAGGCAGCTTAAAGGCAGGGGATAAAGATCAGGAGCCCCGTGTCTCAAGAGGAGGAGCAGGTGCAGGCTGCAAGCAAGGCCTTCAGGCCCAAAGGGGCAGCCAGTGCTTAAAACAATCTGCGGTGCCTTTCCCCCCTCCCCCCTTTTTTTTTTAATTTGGCATGTGCCTCTCACAGCTTAACAGACCGCTGCTCCACAAAGAGTGGTAAACAGAGAAAGGGAAATTAAAAAGGGAAGTCCCATGATAGACAAAAACAAATTAGGGCAAACAAATTACACAGAGTCAACAAATAAACAAGGGAACATCTGTGAATATATTTCTTGGATTTTCTGATTCTGAAAGCAACCTGAGAAACAGTGGAGGGATGTATAAAATTTAATTGGGGAACCGAGCCTCCCCTCCTCTCCCTGGCCCCGTCTTCCCTGGGAAGGTTGAGTTGCAGCAGGGGATCCCTGTGCTGTCACTGGGGACCTCACTGGCAAGGCACATGTCGCTTCCTCCCCGGCCCCATCCCAGCCCCTGTCCTGCTCCTGTCCTGCTGCTTCCACCAGAGCCATCCCCGCTGGCTGCTGCCCTGGGAGCACCAGCAGGAGCCAAGGCAGCCTCTGCTGGCGCTGGGGTGGGATGAGGCTGCAGCCACATCAGTACAGGAGTGGTTTCCCTTTCCCTGGTGCATTGCCCAGACACTCAGGCTGGGTCTGCAACAAACTGGGGAGTCAATCTTTGCTTCTCCAGCCCTTTGATTTACCACTTGCTATATCCAGATAGAAATATATGGATACATGAATACATCTAAATGGAAACATAAATATAAGTATATATTTAGTACATACATATGTGTTTTTATATACAATATAAAGAGGCATTCCTGGATATAGAGATACAGACACAGATCCTAAACATTTTAAGGTTTCTCTTCGGGGAGGTTTTGCTGGGATGCCTCAGGATCTGAGGACATATAATTATAAACCTGAACTTATATAAAAATTCTGTGACAACCTCTTCACAAATCAATCTGGATCATCAAAAAAACCAGTCCTCTAACAGCTGTATTTGCCTTTTATGCAAACACTATCAGAAAAAGACATTTACTTACCATTGGTTGTGGGGATGTATGGAAAAGAAAACAGAAGAAACTTTAATTTAGCAAACAAATGTTTGTTTTAGCTTCTAGAAATTTTTGGATTTTTTCATTTTGGAAAGTTCATATAAAGGGTTTGAAATCAGAGAAATCCATGTAAGGAACCCTGATCTCAGAGTCGACTCAAGAGCACAAACCAAATATTTCTTTTATCTCTGGATCTTCACATTGCACTAAATAATTTTCTCTCCCTCAATTGCATTTATTACACTAAAAGATGCTTTCAAAAGAAATTTCTATGTGGATAAGCACTCAGAAGAGATACATCAATGCTGTCCAAGTTTTCTATGCAGCCTTTAATTTGCCCCCTTCATAAGAAGTTTTAGTTATAGCATTGCACAATATTTTTCTCACAGAGCTGTGGCCTTACTCTGTACATGGAAGGGGCAATACTTATTTAAGAGGCAAGTATTCAGCCCTTTGGTTTTGAATTATTCTGTGTGTGGTCTCTGCCTGCTATTCAAACTTGGCTCGGCAGGCAGAAGTTCGTTTTTGTGAAGTTTTTCTGTATTGTTCAAAACCATGGTTTTGAGGTGCTTCAGAAGCCTTGTTTTGTTTTTATGGCTCTCCAATAAGGGTGGTGATGATGACAGTGGTGTTTTTGTCTTACAGATGAGAAGTGGAGGCAAGGAGGAGCTGCAGGTAGGCTTTTTTCAGGTGACCAGTTTGAAATGTGTGGGACCTGGGCTTTATTGTCCCCAGACATTTGTATTTCTATTTAAGCATGCATCTATAAAGCACAGTTGCTCTTGGCACATTTTTTCTTGTGAATCTCTCTCCATGACTTTCATATTTTCTGATCTGCCCAGCTATTGTTTCAGCTCATTTTCCTATTTTGTTACATATAGTCAAATATTTCTTTAGCCCTTGGTGTATTACACAGCAACATTACAGAAGACATAGGAAAAAATCTGCCTGGTCTTGCTATAGAAAGCCTCCATGTGGTCCTGTGCAGCATCATATCCTACATATGTGAAATTTCTCCATTTCAGGTGAGCAAGCCATAGGAGCAGCTGTGGGAAGTGACAGCTCTGTGGACATTTCCCAATCACTACTTTCTCTTTTGCTGTAGAGAATATCAATTAAAGGGGTCAATTAACTCTGACTAACAAGAAGAAACTTTAGTGAAAAAGACAAAGAAGACCTTTTCTATTTCTGATAATTTTAGAATCATAGAATCATACAATCTCTGAGGTTGGATAGGACCTTTAAGATAATTATGAATCCAGTAGTTAACCCTGCACTGTCAAGTGCACCACTAAACTGTCCCCACGTGCCACATCCACAGTTTTTAAAATACCTCCAGGGATGGTGATTCCACCACTTCCTGGATTGTCCTTCTGACCCTTCTTGTAGATGGGCTTCACATTTGCCAGCATCCAGTCAGCAGGGCCCTCCCTGATTAGTCAGGACTGATGATGAATGATGGAAAGACTCTTGGTGAGCCCTGACACCATCTCCCCAGGCAACCTTGGGTGAATCTCATCCCGGCCCCATAGACTTGTGTGGGTTGAATCTGCAATTATATCTATTGATCAGCAGTCCTCTGGGCATTTGAAATTATCCAGAACTGTTGTGATTAAAACAATGAAAAGTAGATAAATCCCAGGCAAACCAAAAGTTGAGCAGAAAGCGCAGTGCACGGGTAAAGTTCCTGCCTTACAGACTGAGGCTGGAACTTTCCCCGTAGACTTGGACGCTTAGCTGCTCAACTTTCAAGAGTAATTTTTAAATGCAAAATCTGGGAGAGAAGTTAGAATTCAGCTTGCTCTGAGTAAAACGCATTTATCTGAAAGGAAAATCACATTTTTGAAATGCACTTTCTGCCTCACAGCCTTCATGTGGCTCGGTATGCAGATCAAACCGAGTAGGTGCTGGATAAACATGATCAGTAAAGGCTCATATCAGACTGATGCACACCAGGCTTGTGGCTCCCAGTGTTATCCAGGCTGGTTATACCATGCAGAGAGAGGAAAGTAGATGAGGCAATGAACACTGTTTCTTCCTTTCTCCATGATCAGGCTGGCTTGGTCAGGTGCTGTAACAGAAATGCTGAAAAAAGTTGAAGAAACTTTTGTTATCTAAGAGTTGCTATTTAAGGGGGCTGAAGGAGGAGGAGAAGTTAGGAGAGAGTCTGGGCATGCCAGTATACTTCAGGCACTGAAGTTTCTGCACAATCCTGAGCACAAGAATGAAAAGTTTCATTAGAACAAAAAAAAAGGTTATCCAGAAATTTAATATAGGCTTTGATAAAGTTTTTAAATGGCAGGGATTGTTTGCCTAGACTCCCTTTATTTTTCTTATCATTCTTTCATCTGATTGTGGATAAACATAGCCCAGAAGTTTAATAAGTTTTGCTGGTTGGTCTTTCTGAGTCTAAGTGAAGGACAGGAATCCAGTGTGAATTTGTCTTTGAGGAATTTTGTTCTTTGTCCAAATGGTGTCTGCCACCTTGGAATTATCACAAAATTCTGCTCCATCTCATAGGGGCATGGTGAGATGTTTAATGCTATCATGCAGTTTCAAGGCCATGTTTGTCACACCCAGACAAGGCATGGGCCTGGGATATACTGGGACATGGATTAATGCAGCTGACTGAGGGCTCACCCTCATGGGTGGGACATAGGAAATGTGAGTTGGGCATCCTTTGGTAAAGAGCACATACCTGGTTTCTGTGAAGAAGGCTCTTCATCAAACAGTGAAGGCACATTTTGCAATTTCTGTTTGGTCCCAGTTACTGGGGGTAACTCTACTGGCCGCCTGTATCTCCTGTAAGCAATTAGTTAAAAAAATTTCCTCTTCAGAATAGGCCTTGTCTCATTCATCCATGTATTTGTGGTCTACTGGTAATGGTTTTCTTTACCTAGAGTTCATCATTAGAACATAAATTCTCCATCTGCTGTAGAAAATACACTTCCTCTACAAGAGCTGCTACAACTTTAATTCAGAGAACCATTACTGTATCACTTGATAAGACAGAATCCTGTGTTTAATACCTGTTTTCTGGTTTTAACTTTGTTTGCAGCACGAGACTGTGTATGTACCTTTAAAATTCAGATCTGTGTCCTGCTTATTTTCTTCTGAGTTCACCTGAGGCATCTTTGCAAACTGGTTTAAGACATGAATGATTAAGGATGAGGTACTGTGTCTTTCTTAAAACTACAGGAGCTCACTAGAGTCTGTAAGTACTTAACACACACACATTCACCTCATTTCAGGAGATGTCAAACAGCTATACTTTTTTGGCTTCTAAATACAAGGGTTTAATTGCACTGTCCACATTTAGATCTTATTACTTAGCTTCTAAGACTGAAAATTTGACCATAGCCAGCTAATCTGAAGCTTCAAATGTTGAAATTTAAATGCTTTAGCATTATCTGTGTGGCACTGCTTTCAGTATCTTTGCCTTCTCTACACCCCCAAAAGAATTTTAACATATTTTGTGCAAATTTCCTCTCTCTTCCTTAACTTCTGGGCAATTTCAGGAACTTCAAAAGCTAAATAACACCTGCTACAAGCAAGTTCCATATATCCCTAGGGATGATATTAACTTGAGTTGCCTATGGTTTTACAAGTCTGTCAAGCACTGTGGTGCCAGTTACAGTGGAGGGAGATGGAAGTATTACCTGCTCAAAGGCCTCCAGTGGTTTTAAGGGAGACAGCAAAAAGTCACGAGTCTTTGTCTTTGGATATCTATGAAAACTCTGCAGCTAACATACAGCAATGTTCTGGGAGACAGAAAAGTCTCTTCACACACCAGGAAGCTCCAAAATTTGCCTCTCCAGTGCACAGCTGGGAAATAAATGCCATCTGCACCAGCCTGTGTCTCCTCGTGGTCATACCTCAAGGTGTCTATGTGGCTTTACTTTGCTCTCCAGCTTTGCTCATCTTCTCTGGGCATCAGTGGCAAGAGGCTTTAGTAGGGAGAGCACAGAGATCTTGGGTCTTTGGAAAAGAGGTAAATCCCATTGCAGGAGAGGGATCAGGCTTGGGATGGAGCTGGATGGCTGTCAGAATGCAGTGGAGAGTTTCATGTTGTAGCTAGTGACTCGTGGAGAGCACCACGTTGGTTGGTTTGAGGAAGAGACAGCTGCATAGAGTTGTGATGCTGTTTGAGAGGGCTGCAGGCTGAGGAAGAGAGATGTTTCATAGCAGATCATGGCTTGCTCTGTCTCTTTCTTTTCAGCTGCTGCAACATATTTGGATAGCTCTTTGCAGAAATTATTGTTTGGAATTTATCATTGCATCCAATCAGCGGGATTTGATAGGAGTGTAAGTGCCATTTACACGTGTATGAATGTATATTTAGATAGATAGGCATGTCTATGAGCTCCTGTGTGCAGACAGTGATTCCAATGGACTTGCCACCTTAGTTATTTGATCCATGGAGGCTCACAAGCTCCCTAGGTTGCTATACAGGCAAACACACTTCCTTATGTCTCCATCAGCAAGGCTTCCTGGGGAATAAGGAATTATTCTCAGTGAAGGAAGGGATTGGGTTGGAACACTAATTCAAAGGTTGATGGTTGATTCCCAGGGTGGGTCATGAAGGGAGGCAAATATTTGGTGTTCTCTGTATGACTTGGTGCAATTTTACTCCCCAGCTCCTCTGTCTTGACCCTTATTTTTAGCAGCACACGCTCACAGGACTCTCTGTAAATGAGTGTTATTGATAAATGCCATGGAAATAAATTTGAGGATTTTCTTTGGATTTAAATAACTCTTCTCAAAAGAGATTGATCTTTCTTTGACAACAGCAGTGCCTGTTTACAGGACTGCAGTACCAGCCTGAAATGCAGGTGAACTGGTGATAATTAGGAAGAAAATTTTTACTCTGAGGGAGGTGAGGCACTGGAACCGATTGCCTGGAGAAGTTGTGGGTGCCCCATCCCTGGAAGTGTTCAAGGCCGTGTTGGATGGAGCTCTGAGCAACATGGTCTAGTGAAAGGTGTCCCTGCCCATGACAGAGGAGTTGGAACTAGATGATCTGTAAGGTCCCCCCAACCCAAACCATTCTGTGACTCTTTGATGGTTCTGTGGTGTCTGTCTCTCTGCACTGCTACAGATAACCCAGCTTCTTGTCAGTTCACAATGTAACACAGCTGAAACAGAACACTGGGTATTTTAAACACCTTGAAAACATCAGCCCACAGGTTGAGGCTGGAATTTCTACATCAAACATGGCTGCTTTTCAATTAAACAAGAGGACAACTCTCTGCAATATCTGCAAAGAGCAGAAATCTACTCCTTAAAAAAAAGAAAATGTGCCTTTTATGAGCTTCTTTCAGAAAGACTAGAAAGTACCTTGACTTTCCATTAAAGAAGAAAAAAATGATATCAGAAAGTGGCCCTGGTTGCAGTCTACCTGATTCCTAAGTTTTAGAAAAATAACTGTGACAAAAGATTATTCTTAAATTAAATGGGCAGGGGAGAAGATGAAACAACACATAACTGGGGCTGATAAGGCCTGAATCATCCTGGTTTGATTCATTAAGCCCCTGAACTGAATGTCAGTACACCTTTTTCTGTACTCAGTGTTAAATTCCAGTATGAAGTCTGGTCTTTTAAAGAGAGATGTCTTACCTGAAAATCAATGTACAAATCTAGACTGTCAGGCAGATGTTTAGTGAATCAGACCCTGAGCTAAATATCAGACTTTAGTAAAACTTAAGCCATGTGGATACAGACATTTTATTTGGTTCACAGTTTGAACAGTTTAAGAAGAAAGATTAAGGCAGGGATGAATTGCTTTGTTAATGAAAGCTGATAGGTCTTGGAATGGGCTGTTGCAACGTTGATCTCGGTGTCTCAAAAATGTAATGTCATTATCCTGGTTTAGAGATTATAACTGAGAAAAAGTTTCTTTGTGCACATGAATTTTTTTCTCAAACTCTCTTGATTATTAGATTACACTAAAGACTTCAGCCTCACAATATGTAATGTATTATGAGACAGGCAGATGAAGAAAATAAACAAGCAGACTTTCTCTGAATTAATTGTAATTTTTTTCCTCCTTTTGCCTATTCTCAACACACAAAATGTGGCCCAGTTTCAAAGGTATTTTGAGAAGTGACTCTTGGTTTAAAGTAAGAATTCACAGACTCCAGGTAATTTCTCTTTCTCTGCAAGCTTCTTGAAACTTGAGCCTCTTTTCACAGTGTCTCTGGTTCTGTGGGACTGCAAGGACAGAGGAGCCAGCAGTGATCAGCTTGTGTGACCTCTCTCAGGACACAAGCCAGGCTCCTCTCCATCTCTATGCCCAGATAGCTCCTACATCTTCAGGAACTTATCCAGTCCTGAAATGGAAGCTTTGAGAGATTCATAAAACTTCACCCCGTGATTATTTTAGATACTAATGAAGCTCCTTTTAAAAAATATGTTTATACTTTTTCCTCTAGCTTTGGCTTTGAACACCTGGATATCTTTTCCTGCTGAACCAAAAAGCCATGCAGCATAAGAGACCTTGAAGGTGCCTGCATGCAGCAGTCAACCACTTAAGTATTTTTTTCTAAATAATATGCAGTATTATTTATAATATAGATTTATATAATATGCATTCCATAAATGGTATTATTTACATAATAAATCTATAAAAATTAAGATTCTGTAATCTTTTACTATGAGGCAATTTTTCTGAATGTTTACTACAACTTGAGCTATTTTCTAGTGCTTCCATCTTCCTCTTGCTCAGAGCCTTGTCATTCCTGACCACCAACTTCCTGACTATGCAGCTTCACCAGGCAGTGTTTCCAGGGCAGTGGAAAACCCCAAGGCAGGTGAATGTCTGAAAACCACTGATCTAACTACAATTGTTTTTCTTTCAGGAGTGGCTAGACAACACACTAATGAAAGAGAGAGGCAAAATCAGGATGCACTAGGTACCTCATGCATCCCATATGTGTTCCAGCTGTTGAGGTTGGAAAAGGAGTCTGCCAAACTATCCAGACCTGCTTTGCAACAGACAGCATTGGAAGCTCCAGCTTAACTGAGAAGAGGGCTAAATAAAAATGAGGGGAACATGGAGAGGTATTTCATGTCTCTCACTAAGTTAGCATGATGACAGACAGTCTCTTGAGGTGTATCTCTACTCGAGAGTTTAATGCCTGTAGTGGAATCCTGCCACATTGGAGGAAGCTTTGTTTTGTATTATATTACCTGTTCCTGCAAAGTTTATGCAACGTGAGTGCTGTTAAATCATCAAAGTTGTCTTCCTTTTGAGAATTTTCCCCTTCTGTTTCTTCTGTTCTTGTTGCTTCAAGGATTGTTACAATTAAAAAATTAAAGTCTGGATCTCTTTTCATTACAGGACAGTTTGTAAATTCCAGCTAGGCATTTCTCAATTTGCATTTGTCATCCTTCCAGCTAATTTTCACTGCTGCAAAACAACTCAAAATATTATTTGAAGCCCTTCATTGAACTCTTCTTAACATGACTAACACAATTTTCCTGTAGTGTTTCATTTCACTCTGGCCAATGTTTATTATCATCACAGAAGGCAAAAAAGAGGGGAAACTCTGTTTGTATGCACAAAAATAGAATGAAACTCTTTGAATAATATGACTCGGAAATGTTTTTGACCCTCCAAAATTTTCTGTTATTAAAAAAAAAGTGAGCTAAACAAACAAATCACAAGGACTGAGATGAAAGAAGGTAAATTCACAAATTTTCCTGTCTTCCATACCTCTGCAGTGATTAAACAGAAAACCCTTTAGCAACCAAGTTACATTTTCACTTTAAAAAATCTTCAGCAAAATATAACCTTGCAGCTGTAAACATATGTCTGAATAATTATTCTGGCTTTATATCAAAAAAACCACCTCTGCCAGAGCAGACAGATTTTAATTTAGCATTCCCCCCAGAGCTCTGGAGGGCAAGGTGGATGATTGAGAGGGCAAGGTGACTTGGCTTCAAGGGCTATCTTTATTTGCATGAATGAGTAACCGTAAAGCACAGAAAATATCTTTAAGTAAATTCTGCCTGTCACTGACAGTGATCTAAATGGAATTATAGTTGCATGAAACTCTTTTTGCTAATATATATTTTTTTTTTCAGTGAAATATCTCCCCCCACCCATTTTAAAATGATGCAAAAAAATATGTGAGAACAAAATGAGCATTATCAAAGAGCAAGCAAGGAACATTATTAAGTACAGAGACAAATCTTTTAAACAAATGGAATTTTACCACTCCTAGGCTGGATGAAAGGTGTTGCAACTACAAGCCTCCCATTTAAACCCCAAATAGATACTGCAGAGCCCATACTTTTCTGTGGTGCTCTGCTGATGTAGCTCAAAGGCATCCTGGAGAGGGCCCATGCCAGATGAGTGTCTAAGTTAAGTCTATTTTTAAGACTGCAATTTAAAGTTGATGAGTTTCTGTACAAAGGAATTAGAGTTGGGAATGTTCAACCTGAATAAGAGAGAAGGTATAAAGAAGGGAGGGTGCAAAGAACTGAGGCATTTTTCAGTGGTAGCCAGAGGCAGGACCATGGGCACGGAACTGAAACACACGAGGGTCCCCCTTGAACATCAGGAAATGCTTTCTTTATGATGTGGGTGACATGGGTACAGGTTGCCCAGAGAGCATGTGGAGTCTTCATCTTTGCAGGCATTCAAATCCCAACTGGATGGAATCCTGCTTATTGCTATTTGTTTATCACCTACCCTGATAAATTTCCAGGTTTTGGGGGAGAAAATTTGCAGTAGAAGCCTCTTCCAGTGAGCAGATATCCAAGATGTGACCTCCTTTGATGCACAATTAGTTTATGATTGGGATTTTCCTCTCTGTCTATATGCATCATTTGCTGAGAATTTACTGAATAGAGCATGATGGTTTGGCCATTTTGCACCTGAAAGTTACAAATGGAAGGAAGACTTGTAAGTTTTGTTGTAATTCAGAATAGTTTCTGCAGAGACTGAGACATGGGAGCAAATGCCATCTACCTCAGTGCAGCTGAGGTGACACTGCTACAGGACAGCCAAGAAAAAGACACCCTGACCTTGCCTTGCTGCTTCCTCAGCCAAGTTTAGTGGCTTTCTGCAATCATTTCTGGAGCAGGAGGAAAAGCTGGAGATGTTCTCAGAGCCCTTCCCAGCTTGGGAAGGCACTGCTTGTCAAGGGAAACACAAAAGCCAGCTAAAAGGGCTGCAGGCTGGCAAGAACAGAGAAACTACATGGTATTTAGAGATAGATTTGATTCTGATAGTTATTAAAAACCATTTCCCAGAAAAAAAATAAGCACAGCTTGCATTTATCACCATATGGAGTAATATGACCAGGGTCTGGGTGTACAAATAGTAGTAACCTTGTAGGTGTTTTGCAGTGAGATTTGTTAGTCTGGTGGTCCCACTTTGACTGCAATAAATTTTTTTTTAGTGACAATTCCTGGCTTCTTTTTGTTTGGTCTGCTGTATTTAATAGCTTCCTAATTCCACTAAATAAATAAAAGAAAGAAGTATTTAAAATCCAAAATAATTAATGTTCAAAGCCTCAGCATTTTCGCAATTTTGCCACGATCCATCACGGTTTGGGGTCATTTCAATGTTATTCTTCTCAGCTCTATGAAATGTCACTCACAATGGGAGGAACACTGGGGAATACTGCTAAGAACTTGTCTACATGGGGAAATTTACCAGCAGAATGATGCTGGTATAATAGACAGTGGTGTTTCATTGGCATTCACCATGCCACTACCGATACGGCATATTTAAATGACATGGGAACTTTGAAAAACCTCTATTTGATTATGTTATGGAAAGAAATTGCATATTCCTTTTGTGCTCACCTCTTAAAATAAAAATGATTTTTAGAGAGTGTTTACTGAGTTAAGGGAAAGTGCAGCAAACAAAGTTCATTTTAAAAGATACATGATTCTGAAAATATGCAACTGACAAGACAAAAATGTCAGTCCAGTCTTCAACAGGGAGGAAAATCTAACAAGAAGGGAACCAAGAAGGGCAAAGGTTTTGGGATTTCTTTGTATTTTGTGAAGGATTAAATGAGATGGCTAAAGCAGTTAATAAGAGTAACTAATGGCTAAGGACTCTGGCTAAAATCTGAAAGAAATTTACATGAAAGTTGAGACATTTCAAAACAGCTGGACAAGTCAGGGCTGAATAGCTTGGGAGCTGCCTGAAAGAGCTGGAGAATTAGCAGGCATTTGGGAAGGGAGTGGGCAACTTCAGAAGTGTGGGTGATGGCAGCTTGGGGATCTATTGTCTCTCTTTAAAAGAGAGGGAGGGATTCCAGGAATTAGACTAATTTTAACTTAACTATTTGATTATATTTATGATATTATATAATATATATATCATTATATTATTATTTGATTCATTTGCTAATGGATCGGCCATCTAGATAACAACAAAAAAAGCATCCAACAGCCAGTACTTGCCTCATCAAGCCAAATATATCCAGCCAAAGTAACTGATTTATGGGCAACAGACCTCATGGAGGAAATAAAAGAATATTCAGGATCTTGATTCCTGGATGTCATGTATCACATGACAGGTTCATGAGCAAATTTAGAAAAAAACAGTGACCTGTGGGCAGATGGGTGAATGGCTGACTGGAAAGCTGGCCAAAGAAAGCAGGCAACCCTTCACTGCTGCACTGCAAGTCTGCACTGATTGCAGAGAATTGGGAGACTTAGAGAAATACCAAACTGAGAAACACTTCAAGTGCATTGGTGGGCAGGGCTAGAATTCAGAATTACATTGAATATTTTAGGAATTTATCTGCAAAAATGGAGTAGACTTTGATAAACGCAGGCTCCTACACTTCACAAGCGTGATTGACTGCAGAAATGCAAGGAAGGGAATAAGTGTCAAGGGAACAGTTTGGCAGCAGAGGAGCTGGAGGTTGTGATGATGAATGTACATCCAGAGCATTACATAAGAGTAATTAAAGCCACAGATTCAGTGTTAGTATGCAGATATTCAGATACCATGGTGCTCAGCACTGGAAACCCGTGTTAGGTACCAGAGAGAGGAGGGGCCAGGGAAGGGCAGCAGGAACAGGCACAGCAAACAGGACCTTTGGAGGAAAAAAATCTCACTGCTGTCTGTTTCCTCTGACAAAGAAATAAAAGCAAGGACATGGGGCAATTTAAATGCAACGTAAGCAAAAATGGGAGGTGTTTGAGTTATCTGGGTGTCCTTTGGAGATCAGAGGAGCCATGGAGGTGTGTATCAGTATCAGACATGGGGAAGAGGAGCTTTCTGCCAGCAAGAGCAGCTGGGCACTGGACACAGTCCAGGAGAAGGAGTCAAGGGTGGGGTCTGAGACATTCAGAGTGGTTTTCTTCCATTTGCAATATAATGCATCAATGTGCTAAGGGTAATAAGCCATGACTGCCTTGCCTTGTCATGTCAAACATCATCAATTTCTCCATGAAATAGGAATTATTTCAAGAGCCTTTTGCAAATTTTGGTTATTTTCACTCTGAAAAGTAAATTCTTCAAATTTTATTTATTTTTTAAAATAAATTTTATGGTCTTTACTTAAAGGAGTATCATACAAAATATTGATTGAAGTCATGAAGTTTTAATAGAAATTTTTAGCTTTTGCTACTTATCTGGGATTGAAACTCCTTCTACTGGGTTAAACTCTCTTCTGTTTGTGCATTTTAATAAACTGGTTTGAAATGGTTTTATTAATCCCCAAAATAACTTAATTAAGTATTACTAGGCTAACAGAAGAAAATTGCATATACCTGTTCTCAGTCACACATCATGTTTATTGTACTAAACTAGCCTCTTTAATTTGTGCTTTTATGTGACATTTTAAAATGTCAATTTGCTATTAAGATAACATAATAATTAAAATAACATTCATAGTCTGACCATGCAAATATGTAATGCAGTAAGAAAATATTTGCACTTAAATGAAATTCAAATAAACACAAAGTAAAATTTTTAGATTCCAAATTACATTCTTACATCACAATGCTGATTTTTTTTTAAAAAAGGAAATTCACAGAACTGGCTATGATTTTGCCTGCTGTTATTTACAGTCAAAGCAAACTTTTGCTAAGCAATACATTTTTTGACCATTTCTGCTTCTAGTAGAGATGAGTCATATGTATGAACAGCTAGCCTTTGGTACATTTTATTAACAAATACTACATTTTAATAATATCCTTTATATTCTTGCATTTATTCAATCTATATATACTGTACTTTTATTTTGCAGTTCCTGGAATTGCCAAAAAGCCCATTTTTACATACTGACTTTTTATGTCAGTGTACATACTGATTAAGAAGCTGATTTTAAAAATACAGACTGGGCATAGTTTCATAAAGGAAGAGAACTTATGTTCTAATCAATTAGAATTTGCAAATTTTTGTTGGCAAATTTTTTCCACCTCTGTGTTATATATATACATACATATATATATATATATGTATGGCTTTGTAAATAGTCAGGAAAAGACAGCCCTTTTTAGCAGTTGAAATAGCAAAAACTGAAGAAAAATGGTTCTGCAGGGAGCAGAAGACAAACCCTAAATCCTGCAATTAAATCTTAGTGAATAGTGTCCCAGTACCTTGTCTGTGGTGGAAAGGGGTTCACAAATAAAATGCAGATGTTCAGGATTCAGTAAGAACAAATTTTCTCATAGTGCAGCTCTTGCTGCTTGGGTTTATTGAGGAAATTAAGAGGTAAGATGATAATAGAGAAAGAGAAGGACTCCCAGGGTGCCTGGGAAAGTGTTAGGAAAATGACTGCATTTTCTTCTAGCAGATCCTGTGTGTCCCCACATCACTGACCTGAATGAGAAAGTAAAGCCAAATCCATTGCACACTGCATTTCAGCTGCTTTCTGAACTGATTTACAAGAAAATATGTCAATTAATTGCAAGAAATATTAGCAATGTAATACTGATTATTTCTACTAAGGATCTTTTCCAGGAGTCCTCACACAAGTCTACTGACTCAATCTGTAGGATCAAGTCCAAGGTAAGGTCTGAGTAACATTTTTTCTTCCTCTGGCCTCCAGGTGAAATGTCAATGAATTTTTATCAAGTTATTACAAATAAGAAATTAAATCTGCAGTTATGGTAGTCAGAAAAAATTGTTTCAAAAATCAGAACTGTTTGAATAACTTCAAGAGGATTGGACTCCTTAAACAGAGAAAAGACCCACCAATATCCTGTTTCTCTTGCTGTTTAGGGCTCTGCTCAAAGGCATAGCAAATAATCTTTCCCAGGAGACCTCTCAGGACCTCTGACTTTCTATTCCATTTAAGCCCTTCACTGGAAACCCTCAGGACAGACATTTTGTGCTCTCTCAGTCACCAGCTCCCAGGAACAACATTATGCAGACGATGCCTTGAACTATGTTAGCAGCACTGTGAAAGAAATTATGTGATTCAGCTTGTTTGGGCAAGGAAAGATAGTGCAAAGTTCCTGAGCAGTGGGGTTACAGGGTGATAACTCAGTGAAATGGAAGCATTTAATCCATGAAAGATAATAAATAGCACCACTGGTTACTGATTCCTGTTTTTCTCATTGTTCCAGATGGATTTTACTTGGAAGGGCAGCAGGCATTTAAACAATGGGGATTAACACTGGACATCACTAAAATCTAAACCTTAGATATGATGAACTGGGAAAAATCTCATAATTGTTGTTGTTTATATTATGAATGCTGGTAGCTAGATGAAGGGTATCTGTCCCTGACTTCAATATGAATTTTTACTTAAGCAACCACTTATATTCCCACCTGACAATCTCTCTTATATTTGGCCAATTCAAGGAAGGAATATTATGCATATCACATATGTATGGTATGGTTTAACTTTTTTTATATAAAGGCAGTATATAACTATTTGCAAAACTCTTTCTGAAGGTTGAAATAATGATGAATGACAATTATTTCCCAGGAGTACATTCTTTTTTCCTATAAAAGTGTTTATAACACAATCCCAGATGGCCAAAATCATGCTTTCCTTACATGCAATTCCATTTATCACAGAAGCACTTGCAGTGTTTCAGTGGTAAGAGTGGTCCAGCTGGGAACTTACAAGGGTGATGGACAGAAAAACCCTGCAAGGTCTGGGGCTGAGGCCTGTGACTAGATATTCACTTTTTATAAGGTATCATGGTAGAATCATGGAATAAATCAGATTGAAAGGGACCTCGGGAGGTCATTGAGTCCAGTGCCCTGACTGAAGCATGGACAGGTAGAGGACAGCAGCCTATCTCCAAGGAAACATAAGAGCTAGGATCCCTGCCCCATACTTCATTGCCCATGACCTCAGATTATTATCAGCAACCTGACAGGGGGTTTTGGCAAGTGGCTGATTCACCACTGAGATCTCCAGGCTCATTATAAATAATAAGGGAGTGCTGGGTATCCACTGTAACTTTTCAATTGCTGGTGCCACAATTCAGACTGAGGAACATTTTATGGATGATAAAAGACTCCTTTAAACCACACAAATTCCCTGTACATTACACCCTTATGGTGCTTTTCTCTGAAAATTCTCCAAGCATCTAACATGCAAACATGGAGTCCCAGTGCTTTGCCTTGCTTCTTGCTCATCATCTGTGTTGTGCCCACATTGGAGAAGCTAAAAAGCCCTTCTTAGCCCTGCTTCATATCTAATTTACATGTATATGGACCCTTTGGGGTCTTCTCCAGAGATGGACATTGGTATCTAGGACTATGGAGGCAAGATGGTTTGTGATTTCTACCAGGTATTTCTTTATACAGACAAAGCCCACACTGTCCCTTCTGTAATATCTGTGAGAGAATATCTCTGCAATTGCTGTGAGAGCTTCTCTAGGGGCTCTTGTCTTCAGTGGTTCAGAGTATTTTTGAGGCCCAGGCAGAGCCTGCTCTCTGCTGCCCTATGTCTTACCTGAATTTCACTTCATTCACCTGTCATTAAATGCTTGTTGCTGACTTGCAACCATCCAGCCAGGCAATTCCTGTCTGCCTGGAACAATAAGCTGCTCTCCTTGTTTACCACTCTACCATCTTAGTGTCATTGGTGAGTTGTACAAGATTTTATTTTATCATCTGTACTGCAGATAAAAATTCAAATGTGCTCCTCTAAGCCCTCTTGTCTAGCAGTGGCCATCCTTCATATTTCTCCACAAACACTGGAGTTTAAGCCCTGTTATTAAGGCCTGATACCTGCTCTGCTTTTCATAGGGTATTTCTAAAGGAGTTCAAAGTGCAGCTTTAAAGTAAAGGCAAACCAAAGCTCTTTAGATTCTGAAGCACAAATAGCAAGTAGCCCAAAGTTACAGAAACAAATATTTTAAAGCAGCAGGAATGGAAATGTCTCTCTGTTGTATTCACCTGTTCTCAGTGTTCTGCTTGCATCTCTTTATGTCTGGTAGTATCCCTAATGCTGTACTGTAAATTCCTTTCAGTGATGGCTTGAAATGTTTGATATTATCTAATGTTTTGTGAGAAACACCCAGACCAGGAGACAAGTCTTGGATGGTTTAAAAAAAAAAAAAAAAAAAAAATTAGACAGCATTTAAGTTTAGTTTTTCAGATTGCATTGGAATAATTTCTCTTAGAGATGTGCATTGTGGCTTTAAGGTTTTGAAACTATGGCATCTAGCTACAAGGTGCTCTTGATATTTGCCAGAGCATCCTTATCACTATGTAAACTATTTCTTCTCGTCTTCCTGTAACACTGAGGAGAGAGGAATACACAGTATTTTTGTTTCCACAGGTTGGGTCTCTGCTTGCTGGATTTGCTGCTTGTGGCACAAGAGTGCCCTGTAAGATTTCATCCTCTGGCATGTCTCCCTGTGGAGGCAGAGTACAGTCCCCAGGCTCTCCTTGCTGGTGGGACTGGAACAATCTGAATTTCAGCTGGGCATTAGCTGCAGCACCAGTGAGACCCTGCCGCAGAGAGACAGAGATCTGCTGAAAATAAACTGCAGATATTACAGAGGGTGTTCTCAATGAGGTGCAGGATCCCCACACCTCCAGCTGGCACTGCCCGCACAGCCCCCTCCCCACAGCCATGGGTGCCACATCTCAGGACAGGAGCCAGGCCCAGGGAAAGCAACATCCCCGTGGCTCCTGGCATCTCCCAGTCTCCATGTGCTCCTCCTCAGAGCCAGCCTGGGGGAGGAGGCAGAGCCAGCTGTTATCCCAGGGACACCTTGTGCCTGTGCAGCTCTCCCAAGGGTCTGGTGTGCACTCATGGACCACAGGGGTGTGTCCCAAATCCTGGCACACTGGCAAGGTCAGAAGGCCTCACAAACCAGAGGAGTCCTGGCTTGTAGGCACACTGGTGTTTCCTGTCCCAGGTTAGCACTGCAGTATTATTTAAATTCAGTGCTTTCCAGAAAGGTAGCTTTAGCTAAAGATTATTTTGCTAGGAGAAGAGTTCCCTTTAGCCCTTTACCTTTTATGGTGCTGCATTTTTCTGATTATTCCTATCGCTTTTGGAGCACACCAGCTCCTGAGGGTGGACCAAATCTCTCCTAAGCAACACATTTGCCTGGCACTTCTAACTGCCCCATGCTTGCTGCCTGCACCCAAGCACAAAGCTCAGCCAAAGCCACATGCTGCTTGCCCCCTGATTAGCCAAAAAACTGTGAGTGGTGGCTTTGGCTGAGCAGGATCAAGAAAGAGCAAAGCCTAGCAAAGCCCAACAGCTTTCCTTGTATCCCTGTTTGTCAGAGGAGGGATGGATGCAAGTGTGGTGCATGAGCTGCAAGGGAGGTGAACCCTGCAGGGCTGTGTGTGCAGTTGTCCTGCAAATCAAATGTGTGCTCTGATAACGCAGAGCTAATGCAATTTATGGGGTGCCAGTGATGAGTGTTTGGCCTGGAATGTAAATTCAATAAATGGGGAGGGGGGAAATACATACATACATATATACATACATACATACATACATATATATCTGTACATATATATGTATTTTCTTTTTGGCTTCCACTCTTGCTTATCTCAAGCCAGTTAAAAAAAATAAAATCCCCAAGTTTCTATTGGACTTTGGATGAAGCAGAGACAGCATATTTTCCCTGTCTCTCCTGAAGCATCACACCCCACTTTGGGAACTTCATTTATATGCACATCATATTCAATCTGACTGACTCCTACTGTACCTTTGAACAGATCCAATCAGATACCCATATGCATGTAAATGAGGTTCCCAGAGCTGCGCTCTCTGTGCCGAGGAAGAGGAGTTAAAGAGCAGCTCTTCTTGAAACTTGTTACGGTGACAATCTCATCCTGCAAAACACAATAAAACCTTCCCCATCCCCCCAGCCCTGTTCCCCAGCCCTTCGCTTTTCTCTCTGCCACACATGTCAGGAGAATGCCCTGTAACTCACTTTTCCAGGCTGAGGTAATTTATTTAAACATGGATTATTTGAAAAAAAAAAAAAAATGGGAAGGGATACAGGGTTTGATTTTAATCCCTGCTAACACAGAGGAAAGAATGCTCGTGTCACAACTCAGTGAGTGTAAAAATTAAAAAAGGCTGAGACTATTGTTTGAAAACAGGCAAAATAATTAAAATTATTATGGAATAATCACATATCACACAACAACCTCCCACTCTTCTGAGCAACAATCCAAAACAGCTCCTCCAAAGCAGGCCCAGGGGCAGAGGTTCTGTATATCATTCAAAGACCATCTGTCATTCAATTCCTGTAGCCCCTTTCCACTATTCTAAGGGCAGGCTGAAATTTAGTCCTGGCATTTCTTTTTCCATTTGCTAACAAACAGCAGTGATGGCAGATAAATATGGCAAACAATAGGTGTTTGTAATGAACTGGAAAGGGATATGGATTTTTGGAACCGGCACCAAGAAGTTCCCGGTCCCGTGTGATGCTCTGGGGACCCCCAAAGCCTGGTTCTGCCATGTGGCTGCACAGACAGACATCTGCAGGCTGTGTTAGGCTTTCAAGAATTCAGCCAACCTGCTAAGGGGCTGATTTGAATAAGATCAAATTTAAGAAAAAAAAAAAAAGGAAAGACTGAAAGCTAATTCCATTCCAGGGTAGGATAAAAAGGGACACAAAAGGATCATGGATATACAGCACAAGCAGTGCAGAAAGCCCCCTGTTCTAACAATAATCTCTATTTTTTTTTTTTTATTCTCTGCTTTTCTTAACTCATTCAGCATTTCCCATTGATTCACATAAGGGAAAAGCAGCAATGGATCCTGCTTTTATGCTGTTCTTTGGGAAGTCACGCGTGTTAAATGCTATTTAAGCCAATGCTCATTTTATATTTATTTATTGTTTGGAGACTGAAAATGAAGTGTGATTGTGCTGAGTCGAAGGCGAATGACAGAATTACTGCTGCACGCCCCTCGAATCGATACCGTTTCTTTTCACAAATGAACTCTCTGGGAAGTACTCAGCTGCTGGCATCACAGGGATGCAAGGACACTGCTGGAGAGGAAGGAGGATGTGGGAGCGTGGTGCCTCACCTCTGTGCTGCCCTTGAGGGGCCACCTGGGCAAGGGGAAGGCCTTCATTGTGTGCAACAGATGAGGGGCAAATAATGAAAGGGGTGTGGCTGGGCTGTGGAAGATTAGGGTGTTGGGAGGACACCCTTCAACACCCAACCCAGCAGCGAGGAGACTTTGCTTTCCTGGATTGCTTTTCTGGTTTATGAAGAAGCCATGCAAAGGGCTGAATGGCCCCTTGTTTGGGACACAGACCAAGACTGAGGCAGGCCACAGCCCAGAGTGGTTCTGGGCTCACCTGGATGTAGCTGACAACCCATCTCTCCCTAGAGGGAATTACCAGGAAATCTGTAACAGGTCACACAGGGACTGGGATAAGATGGCCTGTGTCCCCATCATCTTGATGCTTGGCTGTGACATCCTGCCCTGTCTGTAGAGGGCATTCCTGTATGGCACAAAGCTGGGCTTCCCAGGGCAGGGCAAGGCTGAGCTGCACGGCTGGGAGAGGGAGGCTGATCTTCACACCCTTGTCCACTCCAAGCACGGGGGCCAGGGAGAGGGGAGCCCAGCCTGGCTCCCTGTGCTCTGCAGCACTGCAGGAAGGAAAGGCCAGGTGAGGATTTGGCCACTTGCAGCCTCCATCTGTGGCCCTTTCCATGACCAGTGCCTGGGGCTGGTCCAGCTGTTACCATCACACAGCAAACCCTTCCAGGGGGCTCAGCCACCTGCACTGGCTCTGCCTTTACCCCAGACAGAAGCCAAGGGCCAGCTCCAGTGGCCTGCCCCAGCTGGGGTGAACCAAAAAAGCTTGAAAACAGAGAAGTTTTTGCAATTGTCACCTTTTAGCAATAATTTTCTTGCATACATAAATAAGCCAAGCTTTCTCCTGCATACTGGGAAGGGAAAGCACAACTCCTTTGATGATGCCTCTATTTTTAGAAGCTAGGAAGTCTTGGGTACAATGGGAAACAGGGAGAGGGAGAGCATGTATTCACACAGATACAATCTGGGTCTAGTATAAAGCTGGACCAGTTTTCAATTTTAATATAGATTCTAAGCAAGCCTTCTAATAGCTCTCTTTTGGTGTCTCTAACTATAAAGTGTGGATAATTCTTAACAACAGGTGTGCTATCAGGCTTAATTAATTAATGTAATGTAATTAATGAGAACTTGAAAGCAAGGTGACATGAAATGCAAACTAGTACTATAGCAATCAGTCACTTTTTCCAAGTTGATTGTCTTTGCTACCACTAAAATGCTCCTCTAGAAGAGCTTGTAGCTGCTTGTTTCAAAGTGGAAAATGATAAGCAGCATGTGTGAAACAATATGCTCTTAATATTGCACTTTGTGAAGAGCTGATGACTTTGTTAGATGATTTGCAGATGACTGAGAGAGGACCCTGGCCTCCAGAGCTTTCTATACTGCTTTTTTATAGCTTTTGCCCAGGAAAAGCAAAAGAAAAGACTCAATGTTTCTCAAAGCTGGGACAAGGGATACACAGCTGCACTGCAAAAATAGTATTTTTAAGCTGAATTTTACTGAATACTTCACTTTCTAGAGATGCCTTAGCCATGAACTTTCTTTTATACAAGTTAGACAGTCAGAACCTCAGAGAAATTCTTCCTCCAAAGAATTAAGAAAATGAAATGAATTTGATCATGGGAAGGTCAGATTGGATATTAGGATAGTGTTGCTCATCAAGAGGGTCATCAGTCACTGAACAGCCTCCCCAGGAAAGTGGTCATGGCATCAAGCCTGTCAGAGTTCAAGAAACATCTGGATGACATTCTTAGTTATATGATTTAGTTTTAGGTAGCCCTGTGCCCTTCCAACTTGAGATATTCTATGACTTTATGATAAAGCTTTATATTTCTGTCAGGAAGAGCTGAATGCTGGGAAAAAGCTGGTGACATCATAGAAAAAGATCATGTTAGACATTTGGGTTAGAAACCATGACTGGAGCTGTGGAATTTGTTGGAGACAAAACTGTGGAGCTCCAGATGAGCTAGGATCAGTGTGGACCAACATGGAACAATGTGCCAGTGGCTCTGTCAGATCCACTTTCTCTTGCTCCCCACGTGGCACCATCATTCCACAAAATTATCTGGGTATGGCTGTGGCTTCTCAGCAAAAGGAAGAAAGGCCTTACACCAAGAAAGGACAGCACCAATCTGTCTGTGTGTCTGCTCATCAGTCAGTCCTTAGACCTGCTGGTTTTCATGGGGAAAACCTTGTAGATATCTGATTGTAGACAGATATATACATACCCAACATGTTTGGTACAGGGCATGGTTTAAGTAAACTGATAAAACACCTTGTTTTTCCTAAGCTTTTGCATTACTTCACGAGAATAACAAGTTATTGCCACTTACCTATGCTAAATGAGCAAGAGATGAAACTTCCTCGACAGTCCCCTGGGCCATCTCGATACCTCATGATAATTTTCAAAGGGTATAATTTACATGAGATTTTTTTTTCCTGCCTTATGAGCCATAAATTTATAGGGAGCCCCTCTGAAAGACTTACTGCTTTTGTGAGGCCCCAGATGAAGTCAATCAAGCCAACCAGTATAAAATCCAAACTCCAATTAATTCCGTCCCTGAGGACCATGTTGTTTGCTGTGGAGCTGGAAGGTCTGTGGGGCACAGGCTACCTCATTCCTGGATGGAGAGGGCCTGTGTTGGACAAGGGGCATTTTTCAGTCCACAGCTTGAGTAGCCCTATGTGCTGTCTAAGGAGGAGGAGATCACTCACAGCAGTGTGAGTGTGCCATCCAGGCCCTTAGAAAATGATAAATAAATAGCTGAGGGGTTACTTTCCTTTTTTCCTCACTTGCTACCCTCTCTACTTGCTACATTCAATTATTTTTGGAAGCTGCATAATAAGCAAAATTGTACATTTCAGTGTTCCCAGACGAGATTAGAGAGGATTAAGCATCAAGGGGTGGCAGCTGGTCAGTTTATTGCACATTTTTAATGTGGAAATGTTTCTAAATGAAAAAATGAAAGGTGGGAGGTGGTAGCAAACTCAGACTCTTGCATCTGCTCTCCAGAAAGCCAGCACATCCATGGAGAGGGGATGAAGGGCATGGATGATAGGGCAACTTCATGGAGCTGATGTGGGTGAGAGGCCAGGCTAAGGCATTCACAGCAGATCTAAAACCAGGATAGTTTTAGTCAGGGGCCACAGGGGGCCCTGGTGAACACCAGGGCTGTCAAAATATTGGTGCTGAATCTTGTGCTTGCACACAGCAATGTGGTGGTGGCACCACAGAGCCAGGCTGCCAGGGCGGGATGCTCAGCCTCTGAGCTCACCCCTCCCTAACCTCTCGCTGGAGATTGGCCACCCGAGTGTCAATTAGTGCTAATTGTGAGGGGTTCTGTTTGTCATGTGGCCACCTGTCCTCCAGGAGCCAGGCTGAGACCCCTGGCAGCCTGTAATGAGCAGCTGTCAGCCTCCAGCCACACTCACACTCGCATGCCCAGGGCTGCATCCCAACACACCTCAAGGCAAAGGCACACAGAGCTTGTTCCTGGGAAATATCTGTGTCATCCCCATCATGTCTTAAGTGTAACCTATATTTTAAGGGAATAGAAATGTGTCTTGGATTTTTTTTTCTTTTTTTGCTAATTAAATTACACCCACCTCTGTAATTCCAAGATGTGCATTAAAGAGTGTAATTAAATGAAAGCTCATGTTGCTAATTAGAACAATTCTTGAAGGGATACATTCTCCCAGTGATACTGGTGTAACCTCTATATGTGAATGATATGTATCTTGGCATTGCAAAATATGTTGCTACCCTTATGCAAGACTTTACTGAAACAACAACAACAACAACAACAAAAAACTACAGAAGAAAATTTGAGAGGTCAGTCTGATTTCATTGCTGTGCTCTTTGCTGAAAGGCTTTGTTTGGCAGTGTATCTTCTGAAACACCCCAGTAGGAACACAGCCATTGATGTGTGGATTGAGGGTTAATGTCAGTGTGGGAAACCTTGACATAAATTCTGCAATGTGCTGAGGAGAATCTAGTGCTGCAGCCCCAGGTTTGGTAATTCCCAGCACTCCTTCTTCCCCCTGTCTTTCCTGTGAGGCCTTATTGCCTTTATATCTTCTCCAGGTTCTGCAAATACCCTTTAAATGATTTAAAAAAACAGTCCTATAACCAAAATATCTGTGGGTGTGCACATATAAGCAAGGCTCCCACTGATGCTCACTGTAGGGCTCTTATTTCAAAGAAGAGGTGCAGCAAAAGTCTGTGGCTGTGGCCCAGCTCAGGGGCTGGCAATAACACATCAAGGTTTTCCACTGGTCCTGATTTTGAGGGCATCCAAAAGTCCTGCACAGTAGTTTTTAAGTCCTGCTTCCCAGCCATGAGTAAGGGGACATGATTTTTTTTGCTCTGCTTTCATGTTGCTCTGGGGCACTGAGGAGCTGAACGAACATGAAAGAGGAGGCAGTGGCTGGTCTGTAGTTTCCTCATGAAATTTTAGGGCATGTCTGGGTAACACTGTTCCAGAAATGAGAAGGAAAATTTTGGCAGTCAGATAAGGTAGAAATATCTGTGGATTAGTGTGGACCAGACGCTGACCTGACAGTCCTGGACACTGGGAATGGAACACCTTGGCAGAGGAGGCGATGACACACTGTGAAACTCAGCTTGCAGACAGGGAATACGGGCTGCATTCCTTATGCAGGGGAGCTGTCTCTCTGGGACTCTGTTCAGAGGGAAAAAAAGAGCATCTCTCTGCCTTTGCTTTTTTCCAACAGCATGCCAAGAATAGCTCTGCAGGGACTGAGCAGAGGAAAGCTGATTACACCTTTTGATTGATGGTGCCTTACACATTTAAGAGCGATTTCATACAGGAGCCTGATTTACTTGCACATCAGTTCTAGAGAAGGGCCCTGAGCAAAGCCCTGGACTCAGATGCCTCAAGCTTTTAGGAAATTCAGAAGGGCATCTGAATTTTCATCTATAAATTGCCTTGTACCAATTCTTCCTTTAACTGTGAATCTACTCTCTCCTTCTATTCCTTGCTCCCTAAGGCCCTTTCCTAATAAACCATCTCCAGAGTAATTCAGGATGCTGAGGCCATTGATCACCCTGTAAATCTCACAGGGCTGGGCATGCTGCAGCCCTGTGTGACTCACACTGCTCGGACCAAGGCCATGCCCTCTGGCTGGCTAAGAATGCCCTGGACAGAGAAGCAAACTCTGTATGGATGGTATCTCTCACCTGCAGGAGAGCATGCTGGACCTCAGTGCAAGTTTACAGCTGCAATTGATTTCTGGATTTGCTATTTGTAAGGCATCTGTGTTGTTGCCTTTACTGTAAAATGCCAGGTGATTCCAAATGACACAAACTAGAGACACTTTGTGACATGCAAATACACGAAATTACATGTAGAATTGTGTGTTTGAGTATGCAATGAAGACAGCTGCTTCATTTACAGATAAATTTTATATCTGATTGTTGAAATTAATGCTCTTGTACTTAATGTTTACTGTAATGAGCTGCCTGAAAATACTTTCTTTTTGTCCAGCACGGGCATGGAACCAAGTATTGAAGTGAGTATAGAAAATGATGCCTAAAAATAAGAGTGATTATAAAAAGGGTTAAAGTGGGCAGTATTTGCAGTCTCATTTATCACAGTTGCTATCTTTGCACAGCATAATAAATGCAAGCCTTAATCCTATTAATAGTAACACTTGTGCAGCAATGTGTATTGCTGGATGCCAGTGCTTTTTCAAAATACTCCCCCCATGAATGCAATGAGGCTGGACTGTCATCCCCTCATCTATGAAGGCTGTAAGGCTGGTGAAGTATCTTATCTACTCACTGTATATTTTCTGTCCTTTTGCTGTGGTGGATTTTTCACTTTCCTAGCCAAACTTGTAAGAACATCAATCCCCCACTGCCTTCCTTGTCCCAGCTACCTGCATTTTCCAGTGTTTGTTGGCATCTGCAACTCTAAGGTATGGAGGCAGACACCATCCTTTTAAGCATACCTAGCCTTATAGAAGCAAAAGCTACTGGGGTTTTTTAAAAAGAACAGTTTTATATTAGTTTTTGAAATGAAATGTATTGAATTATATGACCTGCCTTTCTCCAAAGCTGCTGAGCTTCCATATTTGAAGCTGATGGAAACCATGGTAGCTCAGAGACCTCAGATAAGCAGCCAAAACATAACGTGGTCTGTATTTTTTCTAGTCTTGTTATGGGGATGCTAACTTTCCCCCCCATTCAAATCTCTCTGAGCTAAAGCAAAGCCTGGGAAAGAAACTATTTTATTCAGTTTAGGTGAGAATTTGAAAGGTTGGTAGAAAAGGTACCTTCAGTAAGATGCAAGATTGCAAGACAATCAAAGCCTGGGTAAATTTCATTCTTCAGAGGTTACTAACAGATGGCTGCTGAAAAAAAAAATGGAAAACAAAATATTTCTAGAAATCCAAACCCCTGACCTACAGTATTTCCTCAGCAATATGGCCTGACTCAAGTGGCTGGAAGGTCCAGGCATGGGCTGGGACATTGTGGCTCCAGAGACTACAAAAGCACTGAAGAAGAAGAGAGTTTCTGTCCTGAACTACAACATATAGAAAGAAGACCAGGAGACACACAGGTACAGATGGACACAAGGGCCAGCAATACTGGTCATCAGGAAAAACAGAGGTGCCAGGAAAGGTGAAGGAAGTCAGGTTTTGTGATGCTGCATTTGAAGTGGAGATGGAGCAATGAAAACAAGCCCCTGGATGCCCAACCATACAGAGCTCCTTTTCATCTCTTGCACCAGCATCCTCAGAAACCAAGTGGATCTGGGCAGGATTGAGGATTACAGGTCATTTTTCTATCAATGCCACTTGTAAGGACACCTAAGGACAGTGCTGCCAAGGAACAAGGAGATAGCTATGGGCAAAGACTGGTAAATTTGGTGAGTGGGAGGAGCAGTAGGGGGATGCAGGAGGAGGAAGAGGAGCATCCAAACTCAGGAGGCACTGACTGCAGTCATGAGAGTAGGGCACATATTGTCTGAAAGTCTTGGGAGGAAAGACACAGAGATTTATCACTTGCATGCATCAAAGAAACTGCATAGATCAAAGAAGATGAAAATAAAGAAGGAATCTTGTAAATATATGTGTTGCAAAAATACTTCAGGTAAGGGGGCGAGCAAGGCTTTATTGCACTCCTCTACACTGTAAAGTGCTCCTTTTCCAAATCCATGTGCTTTCATATGACTCACACATCCTTTAGTATCTCTTTTATGAGCAAAATCTCGCACAGACAGATAGTTTCTGAAGCAAGATGGGTCCATGACCATACTGTGCAGATGTCACTGAAATCAGTGAGAAATGAAGGTATTTGTCCGAAGGGAGGCTGAGGCTTTCAGCTCCAAAGTCTGAGCTCCTGATTGGGCTTCTTTGTTTGAAAGCTGAGCTCAAATGGCTCCATTTGTTCTTCTCTTTTTTCTTCTTTTCCTTCTTTGGCTTCATGTACTGCTTTTAAAACTAAACTGTGGAAAATTTTTAAACATTTGATATGGCATCAAGGAAAGAACAGCTCTGCTGATGGAAGAGAAGCAGTGAGAAAAAAAGAATGTTTTTTTCCTTCTTCTGGACTGAAAATATAATAAAAGCCTGGACCTGGTGTGATGCACTCTTATTCAGCATGTTTTCTGCTGTGAGATGACAAGAGGGGGGTGGGGAGGTGAGGATGGAGTTTCAGCTAATTCCATGAAACTATGCTGATTATCTGAGGTGTCAGATGTATATGTGTCAAGAAGCATTTGAGTCTTTGCTTCTTGTCAGATCATTTTTTAAATCAGGGTGCCTGGGGCCCTTCTCATAAGCAAAAACAGGATATAAGCCTCCCCCCCCCCCCCCCAAGATGATTATCAGTTTTAGAAGTACATTTGTATACTTTCAGAAGTCTGCTTGAAATGTAACCAGGCAACTCATTTGGGGAAGGAAACAAATGTCAGCCCAAACTCAAGGCTGAACTGCAACACAAGCTTTATAAATTCTGTCTTTGAAAGAAAAGACAGTGGGTCAACTTTTGTGGCCAAGGAAGCTGGTACAAACTGGATTCACTGCTTACATTTACTGTACACAAAAGGTAGGAGATATACATGCTGCTTAGGAAAAGCACAAGTTAAATTGGAAAGTGATCCACTTGAGCCAGTAAATCCTTATTATGGGGATTCTGTGATTTTAGTAGATTATAATTCTCTCTCTCTTGGGTGCTTGCCTGTATTTTCAGATGGCCAAATTCTGAAGGGCATAAAGCCCATGTGAGTTTAAAAGTCCAATTCTTAACTGTTCTGCTACACACTACTGATGCCTGCATTAGGCATGGTTACAGGGACACTTACAGAGACTTTGAGATTCCTGTTGCAGAAGTGCTATTCCAAATCTGGTAGCTCAGGCAGGCCTGAGATGTCTCTCCAAATGCTCAGCCTTGTGTAGAGGGTGGGAATGTGCATCCTGCCATTCAGAAATGCTCTGTACTCATTTTCCAAGGGTAAATGAAGATGCACAGGTCCAAACTTTCACAGAAGAAGATGATGCAGCTATCTGTTGTGGGCAGTGAATGGTGATTTGTGCTATCTGCAAAGAACATTTTTCCTTTGATTTAACTCTGAGTTTGCCCAAAGGTGACTCTTGAATGTTCTTCTTTTCCTTCTTGAAAACCTGTGTGATTAAGTAATATTTTAGACTGTCCTCCACATGCTTGGAGCCAGCTTCTCCAAGTTATTAAAATCCACCTAGAAACAGGTATCTTTGGAATACCAGGGCTGCAGCACCTTGGTACTAATGCACTTACAGCAGGTGATATAAATAAATGCCTGTTCATTCCCTGTGCACTTGCTCCTCCCCAGCTCAGCCCCCACAGGTTTGGGGCAGAGCAGGGCATTGCTCTGCCACTGATGAACCAAGGTGCTGCCTTCATGCTTTGTCCCAGTGAGTGCACAGGGGCACTGCTGCTGATCTTAAAAATGGAAAGTTGCCATTTTGTTTGTGTCCTCGCCTGTCACCCTCCCTCTGGTGTTCTTTGGATGCAGTGGGACCCCTGTCACAGCCACCAGTGGTGGGAGATAAACCCGTGTGAGAAGCTCTAAAGGCAGAGTTCTTCCCCTGCCCATGTGCTGTTAGGAAGGAGGATGAGTGTAGGGGGTCCCCTGGTCTGGGTTCTGCCAGGCTGCACAGGTTTGTGGTGGCATGTTCCATTTGGCAGCTCCTTTTTGGCTCACTTGTCTTGCATTGTCAGTGTGTCTTTGTATGGAAAACTGCCAGCTTTTCTTTTAAATGACTTTGAGTACTGAAGACCACTCCCTGCTTTAAGGACTTTTGCTTGTTACAGCAAAGGCACTTTCTTACTTCCATTTTCTCCTCCCTCATGGTCTCCTATTTACAGACAATCAATCTTTGGAATGATTCAGGATGCAGAAGCAGTTGATCCCTGTGTAAATTTCATGTTTCAGAGTAGATGCAGTAAACATGTATGACTCTAAAGCTGCATTGTCCTGGTACATTAAATTATTTTTTATTAAAAAATCAGACTTCAGAAAATATTAGGTCTTTTCATTTGGGAACTGGCTGAAAACACCAAAACTGGTTGTTAAAAATGTGACATTTTCTGAATTTAGGGTTCATTCTGCTTGCTACACTTGTAGCCTGGGAGGCGGATACCTTTTGTATCTTGTTAGAACAAGATACCATCAATGGAATTTTGACTTTGTCCAAAGCAACACAGCCTGCATACTGGTCCACAAGGGTGGAACCAGAGCAGGATGAAAGGCCACACTGCAAGGGCTGGCAGTGACCAGCCTGTCCCAAGGTGGTGGGGCCAGAAAGAACAATAGGAGTGGGATGGATCTGGCTCTTGCAGGACCCATCTCCTCTCACAGTCACCAGCTTTCTTTGTCACAAGCTTTGGTTGCCACCTGCCTGCTGTTCTCCCTGGTGAGAGGACTCACAGCACTGGGCAGTCTTGTTCCCTCCTTCATGTATCTCTTACCTGGCAAGTATTTGAACTATCAAGTTAGATATTTTATAGAAATGAAGAGAGCGCTAAAATTGCTGTCTCTTTTTACAATGGTTATTGAAAGGGCACCTAGGTTACCTTTGGATCTGTAATAATCCCTTATTATTTCAGGTGGCCACATAAAAATAATCTTATTGGTCAAAAAATCAAAACTCAAACCCTGCAATATGGGAAAAAACCCCATGGAAATCTTTCATGTGGCCACATACCCTTTAGCACTGTTTTCTTGAATTTAACACTGCCAGGGTCATTCATAGAAGAGCCTTGGTGTGACACCTCCATTGAATAATAAGCTTTGACATCTCTCCACAATCTTTCTCTTGGAGTAGTGGAAGTAAAATCTCTGTCAACAAAAGGGAAAATACAGTGATCAGAGGTGGGAAAAAGCAACATGGATGACACAGTTTGTGTGCATGCCCTAAGTACCATTTAAACAGTGTAAAATAAACCATGCTAGTTCAGCTGGCAGCTGGACAAACAGTCTTGGCCACTCACAAAAACTATCTGAAAATAGCTTATACTGATGATGATGAGAAAGAATATGACTGTTTTAAAGGTGGAATTTACCTGGTTAGTAAATGGAAGGTAGTTGCCACTTGGGACTTTTTCCAATGAATTCTTTAAATGCAAAATATGTATTTATTATAACATGCAATTTTAAATTGGTGCTGATCACTTAATATTGTCCATCAAGTTTTAAAAAATGTAGATTTCTTCTTCAGATCCAAATGTTTGTGCTATACTAATACAGACATCTCAGCTTATATTAATTAAAAAAAACATAAAAGGCTGAGAGAAAGGGTTTTCAGATATTGCATCTTTCAGGAAGAATGGGTTATAAGAATTTTAAAGACTCAAGAGAGATCATTTATTCCAACATAGCAGCATTTTAATTTTGGATGAAACCTTACCTGTGCTGGCTACTGTTACAAAAATTAAGGAAAATACTTTTCTAGAGTGGAAGATGAAGTAAATGCACAGAACATGAGTGCACCAGGTAGGAACATTGCAACAGCTCCCAGATGAAATCCCAGCACTCTGAAGCGGGTGCAAAACTCTCTGTGAGAGCACTGGGACTCAGATTTCCCTCGATGCTTTCCTTTCACATGCAGGAAAAGCCTCCATGGCAGCAGGATTGCAAGTCAATGTGCTGACACAGTGAATCCTGTCATGAATATATTTTGATGCTCCTTCTGATACTGTAGTATATTTATAATGTAAATTATGAACTATGGGGAACAAATATTGTGTCTTTTAAAAGCAGCATTTAATATGCTAATGTGTACAATAAAGAACAGGCACACTCACAGAAATAAATATCTCCTTGTTTCATATATGCTTTGTCAGGTTAGGGATACATTAGCAATACAATTTTTTATTTTTCCACAATGAATTACTTGTTATAATGCAATTAAAACACAACTGAGGACCCACTTCACTCCAGCATCTGGGACCTACATGTGTACTCTACAGTGGATCTTGTGATTTCTGTTTTTGGTTTGGTCCCTGTCCATCAGCCCTTTTCTGTCTCTCTGGTCAGCATCAGTGAATGTGTCCCTGCTTAATTATCTTCCAGGAACAATTAATCTACTGCAACTTACAGGTGAGAAAAATCTTAGCAGCAGTAAGGCAGTTTTAAATCTCAGGCATCCAGATCTATTAAGCCACATAGGCCAGAAAATTCAGTCTCCAGAAAATTCTTGGTGATCCAATACATAGACAAATTTGGAAAGCTTCCTGAAGGCCCAAAGGGTTGGTTTCTTTGGTTGGGTTTTTTCCTTTTTATTTTTCTTTTCATTGGAAATTACAACCTCTCTGTATGCCCAGAGAATTGCAGGGGTATGGAAAAATGTTCATATGGCAATGTGATATTTGGGGACAAGTGATGCTGGTAACCACAATGAAACTTCAGTGTTACATTTATGCCTATAGAAATCTGTGTATGTGCATCTGTGGGAGATGAGTGGGAGAGAGAGGGAAATGCAAAAATACAATTAATTCCAGTAACCTCCACAGGTATCTCCCCAGCTGACAGATATATTCCCAGACAACAAGGAATGTGCTGCAGATTAGAGTGATATATAATTTCCTTTGCCTTTGCCAACGCCCCCAGCCCCATGCACCAGCACGTAGCTCCTCACCTTCCACAGAGCTCAGAGTCAGGCTCTGCTGTCTCTCCTCAGTACACACAGTCTCAAAGATGCTCATTTTCCCCACTACTCCAGCTGTAATTCCTGCTTCCCCTGCATGATCACTTACTATGCTCTCTTTTCCTATGCTCTGCCTTTTCCTCTTCTGTCCCTCTCACAGCTGCTGATCCAGCTCTAATTTCTCTCACACCTCCCTGTGTCTCTGCTTACATTAGCCAAAACTGCCATTCCTCCACAGTGATGCAGAAGAAGTGATGTCCCTGTGCTGTCATTCTTATTGCAAAGCTCCCATACCTTCTTGGTGATTTCTCACAGGCAGCTCCTCACAGCACTGAGGGGGCTCAGCCCCCAAACTCCAGCTCCCTCCACAGCACAGCCAACAAACTCCATCTCTCTCCCCAACCAGCTAGCCCACTCTTTTGTGGCACTCATCTCCTTGTTGGACTCAGCTGTGGCCTGTTAAGGGCAGGCCTGTTCCTAATCTTTGGTAATTAGTACAGCTGCAGCTCCTCAGGTGTGAGATTACCTTCTGCACTATATTTTCTTACATTCTATCCCTCCACATCCCTGTGCATCAGGTAGCCTCAGGTAACTTTTTCTCCCACTTTTCCAAAGCATTCCTAGCTGTGATAGCTCACTTCTGCTACCTTCATCTACTCTTTTTTGCACTATCCTGCATGGACAGGGGATAAACATGCAAAGTGACCTCTTTGTTCAGCAGGGAAGCAGCCCTCCTCTTCCCTCACCTTCCCACAGGAGTATCCATGAGTGTGTTATTCTCCAGGTTGAATTGTAAGCCCAGCTGGGCAGGCAGCCTTGCCCCAGGGGCATCCCTGGACTGCTAAGGCAGAAGTCTCTGACTACTTAGAAACATCAGCAGCAGTATTTTCCTCCATGCTTCTAGACACTGTGCTACCCTTGTAAAAACAGATGCTTACCAAACACATGAAATTAAAGCAGCCTCATGGGAAAGAAAGCCCTGAGCACCCCAGGCAGGAGCCTCCAGCTGGCACCCAATTTGTGCATTAGAGGGTGATAAGCAGGAGATGTGTGTGGAGCCACGCCGCTCTCCTGGTGGTTTTGTTGTTGTTGTCACAACATGGTGGAGAATATCCAGACTTGCCAGTAAGGCAAGGAACAATCTCTTCATATTATGCCAGCTCGAATACTAAACCGGCTTACAGTCACACATCTGCATGATCCTAACCTCCCCTCATTACAAACACAGTAGGGATTTACTTGCACCACACTAGCTGCATGGGGCCAATATTTTTATCCAGCAAAATCACATATTGTTACCTCCATATGTACAGTGGAAACAGCATGAGTAATGGAACCTTTAATCCTCATTTTTCAAAATTAGATTATAGTTTTACCTTCACTTTCTCTTGTTTTTAAATCTCTCCTAATGCCCAGCACTGAAGATGCTGCTCTCCCTCTAATCACATTCTCTGGTGGATCCAGTCACAGCTGGCTGGAAGGGGCTGCCTTTGCAGATCCAGACCACAGGAGACTGCCTGTATCACCTTCAGTCACCCTCCTTGTGTCCCTTAAAGAATTAGTTTAATCGGAGCAGATAAAGTAAATGCCACATAACGTAAAATTAAATTAAAACCTATATGCAACAACAAAGATAGTATTAAGATGTATCCATCATGCCTCCATATCTCTGCACTTGCAGATAAACAGAGAGATTTATAAGAGATTTATAAGTTCCTGCCAGAGAGTACCAGAGGCTGGCAATATTGAATTAAGCTGCACATGTTTTTCAAAAGCTTTTTGAAAGTAGTATGGTCTGCACGGTGCAGTGTTTTGTACCTCCTGCCATGCTGTGGAGTGAAACACATTACACAGCATAACACAGTGGATCCTGCTTTAAGGTACAAAGCAGAATCATTGTGTGATCTACTCAGCTGCCTCACACTCCAATTACATTGTTTTTGCCAGCACAGATGTTCAGCAGAGCTGCCATGGAGTATCCTTGAGGATCTCTTAGTAAATTCCCTTTAATCACTGTAAAGTAATTATTCTGCAAACTGCAGCCTTCTAGGAAGAACTAGACATCCTTGCATAACCATTTTTTGGTCCCTGTAACAGTGGCTAGGGCACTTTCTTTGGCCTGAAAATCGCCCTGTTTATGCTGATAGGAACAGAAAATATTTCTGGAAGCTTTGAATACTCTGTGCCGAACTGGTCTTGAATTAAATGTAAACAAAAGCCCCCTGATTGAGGCACCTTCACTAATAGGAATGTTTATATTATCATGCATTAATTATTATTGTTTAAACTTCAAGATGCAGTATGGATCTGCAGCAAATACCTGCAGACACCTTTATGCTACTCACTTTACAAACACTGAATAAAATGATGGTCCCCCCTGTATGTCAAATGATCTCTTTCATTCACATGCATATATATATATGTGTATATTTATAGTATACATGTGTGCAGTATCACAGTGTGCAGTGTCTCAGTGATTTTACCTTTGTCATGTTCATCTCCCAGTAGCCACAGAAGAACACTCCTGGTGGGTGAAAAGGCCTTGGTATAGAAGTCAGGTTCTTGTTCTAGGTGTGAATTCCTGGCCTCTCCATCTCACTTCCAACACAACCAATTAGTCCAGAGACAAACCTTTGCTCTCCAGTGCTGCATCAAGAAATCAAGCCTACCTCCAGGCCAGAATTATTTCTCCATCTGTAAACAGCAGCTTGGGGCTGTTGAATGTGGTTAGTGCCCTACATCTCTCTGTCCATTCCCTTCAAGGCAAGTTGTGTCCCTCATTGCCACTTCTCTAGAAACGCATGCTGACTTCTGACACATTTGAATTTTTCAAACTATCCCTTGTGTTCCAAGTCTGTGCTAGCATGCCTGTTATTCCTCATGCCTTTGCTCCTCCTAGGCATTTTTGGGTGTTTGAGTGCTTCTGGGTGCCTGCCAGAACCTCCACAGTGGTGGCTCACCAGGATCCCAGCTTGCCAGAGACATTGCTCCTTTCCCCCCCCTTTTTAACCTTAACCCTTTGTGCAACTTTCACTCCACTCCCCATATCCCTGCCCTCTTCGGCCACCTCCACAGAGCTCAATCCCTCCCGAGAGAGGCAGCTCAGGGAATGCAGCCCTGCAGGCAGCAGGAGTGACTTTTCCCTTCCTATGAGCACAACTGAACATCTGGGTCACAGCAAAGCCCCAGAACCTCCCAGCAGGCACAGTCTGCCCTGTACCCTCAGCCTCCCCAGCAGAGACAGCTATAAAAAGCCTTTCACTCCACGAGTTGATAGGTGCTCACCCCACATCACCTGTGGAACACTGCTGTGGGATTTGTAAGCTGAGCTGTAATTAACTTAAAAAACATAAGAAAAAAAAAAAAAAAAAGAGAAAGGAAAATGGCAGGATTTGAACCAGGAAGCCTCAGGAAAGCAGATCGCATATTTAATTTGCTCTGTCAGACAATAAGAAGATCAAATGATTTAAACAGTTGATGTGTTGTGAAAACACATCCTGTCGCAGCTGGGATGTGGATGGAGTCCTAATCACTCATTTCCCCTCAGAGTCATTCCCCCTCTGTTTGCTGTGACACCATGGAGTTTGGAGTTTAATGTGCTGGTAATTGAAAGATGCTTCTCTCAATATATTTCAAGACAGATTTTTTCAGAGAAAGAGACCCATTGTATTTTCAATATGTGAGATAATGCCATTAATTTCTTGTACCCCAGTTTTGTCCTTTGCCTTGTCCCCTAGGAAAATCATCAGTAAGATTTGTTTACAGCTTCAGTTTTTTATTCATATCCTGCTTCAATTTTTTACCCATATCCTGGTTGTCTCCCCCTCCTTTTTGCTCTCCTCCAATTCTTCTGCTTCTCACCATCTTTTCTTTCCCCTTTGAATCCAGCATCCCAGGAAGTTCAGTGAGCATGCCCTACTCAGTATTATTCATGCAGGTGTCTTACAGGACTCTTTTAAACATGCTGTGAGGAATTGAGTTCACTCTTGGGCAAAGGTTTCTGAGGAAGGTGACTTTTATTACTCAGATGCACTCTGCAGAATACAGATAAACTTCAGTGCTCCCCTCTAACCCTCTGTCCTCCTCTAGCACTCCCAGCACAGAGAGTTATCTTCATTAACAAGTTCAGATCAGTACACACTTGCAGCACCAGTGGTCAATGAGCGCACGTTTTACTCGGTCTGTGAGACGAGCTAAACGAGTAAGTTACTTCCCCTGGTCAAAAACATCCTCTTTCCTTAATGGAACAGCTTAATTATTCTTTCTTTCTCCTGGTCCTGGGGGACAGATTATTGAAGACAGATGGGCAGAGAAGTGTGCATACATTAGCGGGTGAGGCTGGATGCAGCCGCTCCATGGATGGGAGGGCAGGCAGCTGCATGGTCGCATCCAGACACCCAGGAAATTGCCTGAGCCTAGGGAGTGTGTGGGGAGCACTGGTGACCCTGTGTTACCCTGATACCTTCAGCTGGGGGCCCACAGAGGCACATGTGCCTGCACATGAAATCCTGCTAGGCCTTGCAGGCTTGGCCATGGCCATCAGACCTGTGCAGAGGTGCAAATCACACAGGCACAACTTTTTAAAAAAGACATCTCTTTGCACCAGCCTCATGTTCTCCCTTCCCTATTGCTTTGTGACAGCCTTTCAAAATGAATGTTATTGCTGTCTCTTTTGCTGCCACTAGTTCCTGTCCTTCTGCAAACTCTCTGAAGCCTCTTGTCTGGGAGGTGGCATTGCCTTCTTGTGAACAGGGAATCCAGCAAGGCTGCCATTCAGAGCCCAACTGAGGAGAGGAACCTCGATGCTTGATGCTCAGTTTCTGCAGGTGGGCTTTGGGCTGTGCTGAGTGAAGAAATATGATACTAATGTTTCATGTTTAAGGACAAACCCAGAATGGTGATAACTATATCACCAGATCCCTGCTGTGACTGGCAGGACTTCTGCCATTCTGGTCCCAACACTAATATGGAACCTGTCCTTCAAGTCTGGCAGGTCATTAAGGTGGAGATTTTAAAGTGTCTGGATGATTTAGGAACAGAAATTACATTAGCTGTATATGGTTGATTTTTCTTGGCCCATTTACCACTATTTAAAATTGGTGGCATTTTGTGAATGACCTTCTTGGATGTGTCTTACTTGAGCAACAGTGGTGACCATCACTTGTGTGCAGCTGAAACAAAGCTTGGGTCACACAAATCACACAAATTCTCTCCACGCTGTGTTGGTAGCTAGAGTCAGCCACTGCAAAGTCTCATAACCAACATCAAATGCTCATCAGTCTTGAGGGGGACTCAGCTATCCAGATCTAAGAGCTTGTTTGCTTGTGCTGTGAGATGGCTCTGTGCATTTCTATAAAAGTGCAACTATGCTTTGATAGTGCAAATGTTTGGCATGATGAAAGTGCATAGGATCAGGATATTAAGCGCATCCACTGCACTGGTGAGAGGGACCCAAAGTTTTTCCAGGCTGTGTCTTGGGAGCCCAGTGGCTCATGACTGAGTGGTGGTGTGTAAGAACTGTACTTCATGTGTGACACGTGTGACGTGACACGATGAATCCTTTATCAGGAAACTCCTTGGGATGGAGGGGCCATGCTCCTTCTTGTCTCAGTGCAGCACCTAAAACTAGTTTCCCATGCTGTAACTAGGATTATGACAAAGAGCAACCAAAAGAGCAAATACACTCAGAGTTAGCTCAGAGAGTAGCAGTGCTCTCTAGCTAGTGAGCAAAGCCAAATATAGATTGTCAGCCTTCCTTTTTATTTTTCCTTTTTTTTTTTTTTCAATTGAGAGGACCCCATGATAAGTGGTTTCATTAATCCTCCCACAGAGATAGTTAGAAAACTTTGAAATAAAGTCAGCTGCTGGAAACCCTGTCTGGAGTCTGCACACCCTAATTTGCATTTTGATGTCTGTGATTTAACTGAAGGCACAGGTTGTCACTGCCAAATATCCCTTGCCTACCCAGGGATATACAAGGTAGAACTGCCCAAAGCAGCCTGACTTATGAGGACTGCCACAGCAACACAACCAATGCATCCCTAAACATTTAGTAATAAAAAATCTGTTGTTCTTTAGTCGCCAGGATTTAACAAGCCTAATCCCTAGGAGAGGTGATAAAAATTCATTAATCTAATTAAATACTTCTTATTGCCAAAGTGACTTTGTAGAGGAGCTTTGCTGAAGGATAAGTGCAAAGTAAAATGGAGTCCCAGCAGAGAAACAAACGTTAGACTTCAGCAAGCTGGTACACGCTTCATTAAACTCATAATTATCCTTTGGTTCTAAGTAGCTGATAATATTTAATGAGTATCCAAGATAATTTAAAGAAAATGTTTACTAATGAGGAACAAACAGTGCTATGGAAAACTGATATCTGGGGTACCATAGCCGTGTATCTTACCTGTATCTTGTGTTCCTGCTTTTGTACAAGCGATTCAAGTGTTCTTTTCCAAACTGTTTCAGTACTGACTGGTGTTGCTGGTTTCACTGAGCTCCCCTGTGAACTACAAGGCTCCCAAGGGAGAAAAGGATGTGCTGGGGAGCAGGCAGTGCTGCAGGGGACAACAGGCAAAATAAACCTGAGGGGCCTGAGCGCAAACTGGGGAGTAAGGATAGGGATCCCTCAGTGATGTCAGAGGGCAGTTTGGCTAGGATTCTCCTAAACATCAACTCCTGGGTTCTAAATTGTGATGGAACTTAGTTTTTGGCTTCTTGTGAGAGGTTTGTCTGGTCAAGGTGAATGCCCTGCAATCTGTGTAGCTTTTATTATTAAATTTAACAGAAGAATTATTTGACTCCTGACAACTTACATATCTTCTGTTGGCAAGTGAAGCAGGACAGCCAGCCAAGCACTGGCCAATTGCTCTCCTCCAATATTCCTTTACAGAGATTGGTTTCTTCTTCACTGGGGACTTGTGGCTTCCAGATCAGAATGCTCTGCATTGGAGACACTGTTCATTTTCTTTGTGTTTGCAGCTGTGTATCTTCCTAGGACAGAAGAGTTATCTGTATTTAAAAGATGTCAGGAAAGAAAATGAACTGTTTTGTGTGGATGCTAAGGTGATGAGAATTAAAAAGTGAATGTGTGATGAGGAGGGGTTCACCCCTGGAGAGTGAGCTGAACCCCTGTCCACCTCTTGTGAATGCTTTGCTTCTGCTCTGGGCAGCAGCCTCCATCCTCCCTGTCTGACTGGGAGACCTGACACAGTTCCCTCTTGCTGGCTGGCTCCCACTCCTGTCTGCCAATGTGCTGCTTTGGGAGCTCTGTTGTGTTTGCTCCCCCACAGCAGAGTGCCCAGAGTGAGCTGTAGTGACTCAAATCAGCATTGTCACACCACAGAATTATTTATTTTATGTGCAGCAGCCAGTGTAAAAAGAAACAACCTGTATTGCCCATGCCTGGCTCGCAGTCTGCTGTGTCCCTTGGGATGTGAGCTAGCCTGATTTGTCACTGATGGATCAATTTCTGGGAGCTGGCATTACCTTTACTAACACCATGTCCCTCCCTGCTCAGCGGCATTGTCCAACTGAAAGTACACAAGCCTGCCTTAAGACAAGGGTGGTTGTGCCCAGTTTGAACAGTACCAAACTTAATATGTGAGTTTTTTGGGTGAATATCAGCTGCTGAGCTCTCTAAAGTCATCAAATGCTTTCCTGCAGTGTGTGGCAAACCCCGATAGCAGCCAACACTTTGAAACCAGATAGCAAACAGCAGGGCAGAAGCAGGCATAAATACAAAATTAATGTAGGTATTTCTCACTTTCATCATAGCAGAAAAACAGCCTCTTTTCCAAAATGCCTGCATATAGCCTTGTGTCCTGATGGTGTATGTATATTATTGCAGGTATTTTGGTGCTGGAATGAAAGGAAATGGGGACTGTGTGGATTAGGAGACCACATGCATGTGCCTATTTTATGACTGTGATTATATTTGTGAGGTGCTTAAATGCTGCAAGTGTAGCATCCTATAAATGGGTGGGCAGATTAGATTAGATCTGCAGTTCTCAGCAAGGGAGTTTATACCTGCTTGGCTCACTTGGAGGCTGAGTTTCTCTTTAAATGCAGTATTGCTAGCTGTTTCTTATGCTCTTTATCAACTGAGTTTCCAACCGGCAGCCTCATAGGGCTTGATGCTGTATCTTTGATCTCAGATAGATTTTTGTATATAAAATAATATTTCACACCAGCTTTGCAAGCTGTTATGTTAATTCATTGGCTGTCTGCTATCCTGGCTGCTATAAACACAATAAATACAGCATAAGGAATATATAAAGTAACACCCATCCATGCACCCAGTCTTGCTCCTGAAGCAAAATCCAGGGCAAACCTTTCGTGTGGGGGAAGGGAAGGATTTTCTTCCACATCTGTATGTATCAGATTTTCAATTTTTGCCTGATGGAAGCCTGATGATTTCAGAGGGGTTGAAAAATAGCTGGTGCTTGGTCCATAATGACTGTGCTACTGTTATATCACAGTGCTTCACTGAAGCCAGGACTCTTGTTCAGATGGATTGGCAGAGTGCCTGGACATGGATTTTTTTTTTTTTTTTTTTTTTGAGTTTGTGGGGTTTGTAAGCAGAAATTGGGTAAATTGCTCTTTTGCAATATTAGTAAGCCTTGCAACTGGTCGTTGGCTTTAAAGCAGGAAAACTACCCCTCTGACAGCTGCCTTTCCTGTCTCTGACAGCAGCACTGCAGCTCAGTTTCCCAGTTTGCCCCCAGAAGATTCCGAACGAGCCAGCGGTCATCAGCCCATTGGAAAGAGACTGCCTGTTCACATTTGGAGAACACAGGCCTAGGAATGAGAATGGCTTATGCACCTCCTCCTGGAGGCAGGGAAGGAGTCACAAAATTGTCCCAGCTTTTCACAAGTTGGTTCCTTTCAAATTCCAAAGGACTGTTCCTATTCAGCAGCTCACAGCTGAGCAGGTAGGTTGATGTGTTTACAACCACCGTGAAGGGTAGAGTTAAGCGTAACAATGAAGTGAGCTTCAGAGCTCAGTGTAATATAACGTTACCCTTGTGAAATGCAATTATTTCAGCTCTTGTTTTTAAATAGTTGTTTTTCTCAGTGTGAAAGCTAAATCACGTAACATAACGATGTTATTCATAAGGATCCGAGTTTTTGTTCCCAGCAATTTTGCTTTGATTTTAAAGGGGAAATCAGATGTAAACAATTTTTTTCTTAAAATCTACAAGCACTACATAAAACAATAGATAAAAATGCCTTTCAACAAGCCAGCCCATTCAAGGAAGTGTAAAAGGAGCACCTATTCTTTTTGTTTTACATAGATACATGAGGTGAGGGGTAGCACAGTTTTTGAGCTTTCTGATACATCTAATTTTCTCTTTGCAACAAAATTGTCATTGGTTTCAGTGAGGAAATACTGTGTGATAGCATTTAAAGTAGATTGGGGTTATAGGCTTACGGCATTATCTTGGCTCTTATTTTTAGCTCAAGGTGTTTCAGTGAGGTGGTATTTGCAAAAATGTGACTACTGTCCTATCCTGTCCTGTTGGAAGCTAGTGTGTGTGTAAGGACTGCTCATGGGTGCCTGGTTCCAGAGAGGTGCAGGGTGTGCTCTGCCCCCTGCCTGTTCTGCTTGTGCCAGACGGGCTTCGAGAGCTGGAAGCTTTGTGTGGGCTCTGATGACCACCTCAGCTCACACAGGGAAGCAGCAGTCGAGGTAACTGAAGCAGTGAGTTTGTAGAAATACAGATAAAGAGAGAAACAAAAAGCCTTCTGGATTTTTTTTATGGTGACATGAAAAAATACAGCAGTTTCAACTCTTCGAGCCTAAAACTCTGCATCCAAAATACCCACAAACTGGAATTTGATTACAGCGATGAAAACATAAGGAGAAAATAGTTGAATTCTAATAAAAAGTTGAAAATTCAGCTGAGGAATAGATCCTTCTTCTTACCTTGGAAATCAACCCTTTGATGTGTTCTTCATAGTTTGGTATATAACTTCTGACTTCCACAATTGAGATTTAATTATAATAGTGCCAAAGTTTCAAAGGTAGCTTTTAAAAAGAGCCATTGTTTTAGTAGGACAGGTTGAAGGGAAAGACTTTCTCCTCAATAATTTATGAAGAGCACATATTGAGTATCCGGTGTATGCCAGGTAATTGCACTGAGATACTAGGTTTTCACACTAGGTAAACAAATAACTAAAATGGAAACCCAGCTGATTAATGGTCAGCTAAGAGCAACTGTAAGCAGTGGGCTGCAGTCCAAAACCCAAGAGAGTGTTTGGGGGTAGAAAATAGCTGCTGTGTAGGAGCAGACAGAAGGTTGGAAGGTTTGCTAAGATGGAAACTAGAAGCCCATAAATAGGAAGGCCATAGAAGGGCAGAGGAAAAGATAGGGGATGCTGATGGGTGAGATGTTCTCACACCCCTCAAAGATTAAAAATTAGTGTGGATGATGGTTTGTGTGTTAAACAGGGTGGCAAAGTTGATCTGACAGCCCTGTCTCTGAAAAGTTTGAGCACGAAGGGAAAATGCTTTGGCTATGTCTGCACCACAGTCGAGGGTAACAATGTGCAATATGCTGTGTTCATCCACTTGACATAAAGTCTGTCTGTCTAAAGTCTTTGTATAACATAAGAACTAGGTATAGAGATACACATTTTATTTTACTGTCTGGTTTTTCCTCCTCTGTTTTCCTCCAGCACTTTAAATATCTCTCTTTCCATTCAAACTTTTACCCCATTGGCTGGGGGCATAAGGAAAGGGCACTGCCCTGAAAAACTGACCATGTTCAGGAACCCAGATGCTCTTTTCAGCCCTGTCACCAGCTCACTGAGTAAGATTGGGCACATCAGCCTCCCTGCCTGCAGCCTGGGGCCAGCCCTGCTGCTCAGCATCCTGGGATGGGCTGGTGAGCAGCACTGCACCAGCCCTGTCTGGATTCCATCTGTTATTAATGATGACCCCGGAGGACTGAAAGGAAGCTGCCCCTGCTTCCCTTGTGGGTCACTGACACAGCGGTGAACTCAGTTTGTTTTCCAGCATCAGGTGTCTGTGGCCAAAGCCTTGTCCTCTCCCTGGCTGCTGGCAGGGCAGGGGGGCTGGAGGGAGCAGATGTTTGTGCACGTAGGACAGCACATTGTCTGTGCTGCAAGGGCTGCTGCAAGAGACACCTGAAGGCTTTACAGTGCCAAGCATGCATTTCCTATGGAAAGTGTGCTCATATTGCTTGAGGAACTGAGTCAAACTAACCTGCTGGAGGGATGTATTAATTTTTGCATGTAAGACTCCACAGCTGTTATGTCATGGGCACGGCATAGAATTCTCTCAAATTGTTTGTAATTCAGCATTTAAAATGATGTGGTGGTGTTAGTTAAGCAATTATCAAGACCTCAATTCCAAGGCACAGAGGTTCCAGGTTATAGGTCTCATGAGTTTTATTTACTTTAATTCATGTCAGCTCATTATCAACCTCATCAGGGAGTGCAGACTTAAAAGTAAGCCTGGATCAGTCATTATTCTAGGTACACACATGGATTAAGGGTCTTTTCATCTATACAGTTTGGGAAAGCAGAGCAGAAATCTATATTGTTTCACTTTCCATTATTCAAATTTATAAAATAATTTTTAGATGAGTCGTGGAGGCCATGGAGATCACTAATAACATCTCTTGTATCAGAAGTAATTTGGTTTGTAACTCTCTATGATCAGATCAAATAATCCTTTTATACCTGACCAAAATTGCTTTGTAGGGTTCATGTGCTATCGCTAATAATTATCATCACAATGTGTCTTTGAACTATTAGGCATTATGTTATATACATTTTTATGATTAGAGTGTTAGAACTAGAGACCTTATGTTTCTTTTTGATGGATTCCCTGAAACACAAGTACTTTTCCTAAATTGGACACAAGTGTGTCCACTATTGGAATCTCTTGCAAACTACAAGTCAGCCTTCAAGTTCAGAAAGATGTCATGGTCCCTTCATGACCCCAGGCTCCTTCTTCTGCTGCAGGTATCCACTCAGTTAGACTTAGTCTTATGACTTCTCTTGATAAGGATAACAATCAACTTTAAAAACCAGGTAATCTGGTATTTAACTGACCATTATATTTTTAATTCTGATACACATTGTGTTGAAGCAAGAATGCAGAATCTCTAAATTACTGTGGGAAAGTGTGAACTTAACCTTAAAGTCCTTTTTTTTTTTTTTTTGGTAAAACTGTGGGCAAACTTCTTTATCTTTGTTAAGTTATGTCTCTGTCCCTAGGGATTTCTTGCTGCATTAAATCTCCCAGCTATGTTTCTCATTTGTGGCATCATTCTGCACAGGTGGAGAAATATGATTCTAGTTTCTACTAGAAAGCTTCACTTTATTCAGATTTCAACATAAAACATAGTAACTGTTGGTGTGCTAGTCAAAATTTTGTAATTTATCATCTCCATGCTAATGAGTACTCAGGTGTAGACTTTTCCTTCCCCCTTCCATTCACATGTTGATCCAAATCCTGTAAAATTCAAAGTATTTTGTAATTTTAACCACTATATTCATTTCAGTGCAAGACTGACATCCCCATGTGTGTTTATGAGATGCATCTGTCACTGTGACATTATCCCTCGCATATTTTTGATAAAGCTTCTACTCTGGGGTCCCCCCTGGGGTTTTGCAGTCCTCTGATAGTGGATGAGCAGACCCTGGAGGCTGAAGCCTGCAGCTGGTCAGACTGCTGAATTCTAGGTGCCAGCCAACAGGATATTTAAGCCTTATGGATGTCATAACAACGAGGGCAAATAAGAGAAGCCAGTATAATGTACTTAAAAAAAAAAAAAAAAGGATTTCAGCTTTTTTTTCTAGGGGCAGGGAATTGCAGAGTTTGAGGGGCTGCCTGAGTCTGGCTCCTGTCAGCTTTACCTTTGAGTTAAACAGCCAAAGTGTCCTATTTAAAAGCAGATGTACAAATGAGGCGGGTTGGGAGAGATCATTTCTCTGATAATCTGGAGTCAGGCCATTTAGGCCTTAGCAGGTTGTAACTGATATCTTGATTTTCACCAGGAAGAAAATGGGTGGCCAGCACAAAGTAATGAAAGTCTTTATTACCATATGGTACCTTAGAAAGCTCCTTCATTGTACAGTGACAAAGAACTAAAAATTGCTTAATCAGATCCATCTAAAAAGGAGGAAAAAAAGTAAAAAAATAAACAAACTTTGCCGAGAGCTTGAAGACAGAAGTAGAAAAGGACACAGGAGGTCCCTTCCCTCCCTCATCCTTTGTTGCTCAGAAACTCTTGCTCTGAGGATCCCCTCAAGGGGTTACCTTTCTGTTCTCTGCCTCTGTACTCATCCCAAAGTGCAGATTCTCTCTCTGCTAAGTTGATAGCTTCTGGGTTTTATCCTGTTTGCAGCAGAAAAATAGCAGGGAAGACAACCAGGGAATAAATGGTCTTGTAAAGGCTGCAGTGTCCTGTTATGTGAGAGAGCCTCAGCACCAGTGCCTGGTGCTTGTTTTCCTTCACTTTTGGTGGAAAAGTATGTCAACGGATGTCAAGGTAAATTCTTCTTTTCCTCTCCTTCTTCCCTTCCCCCCACCTCTCCTCCTTCAAGTCTGTCTTTGTGTCATCTCTTCAAAGTACACTACCTGTAAAATATTGATTCACAGCAGGCTGAGCTGCCAGGTTTAGATTTCTTTTTCACTGGCAGCAATAATAAACTACTACAGACAGTGCAGGCTCAGTACCAGCCTCATCATTGCACCACAAGCACATCGGTCTGTCTTCTGCGTGACTCAACATAATGAAACAAGGACCCAGAGGTACCTCAAAAGGAAGAGGGAACTGAGAAACAACCACAGGGGACATCAAAGGAGCCTAAGGAGGATGTAAGCTGAGGATGTAGCAAGTGCCACCTTAAACAGCAGTAACAGCAGCTCTGTTTATTCAAAATAACTTGTCAGAGAAAAAACAATACAATAAAACAACTGGTGCCACTTGAGACTGGAAACCTAGAATAAACAAACTCTCTCCTTCTTCTGTTGAGCTTAAAAACAGGAATACCACCCACTCCTAGCTATCTTCATAGTCTTTATGTTGTTGGAAAAAAGTGTCAGGAATGATTACAGGAAGGTAAAAAGACCCTCAATAGCTTATGGCAGTGCTATGAAAATTGTGCCTGGTGGGAACAGTGGATAGACGTACGCAGTGCATGAAATGTATTCCAGTTTGATCAGAGGCAAGGGTTTCTTGCCTCATCAGCTGTACAAAGAGAAAGGCAGAGGTTTTGGTGTAAACCAGGGTCCCATGCTGGCTCTTCCCTCTTTGGTGTGCACTCACTGGAGTGCTTGAAGACTCAAGCAATAAAGCCAGGCAAAGGACAGATGTAAAATATTCTTTGCTGAGGGGAAAAAAGGTGGTGCAGGGTATTATTCTCCTTACTGTAATATCCATATAAATACTGTTTTGTTTATACTTGTATTTTCTTTAAACTGTGACTGTTCTAAACAGTTCTCATGCAGAAGCAAATGGGAAATGTCACATGATCTCTTCTACACTTTTCTGCCACTTGCCTGACATTTAAAAATTTGGGGGAAGAGGAAACAAACAAGCAATGCCAATAAATTGACAGGAACAGTCAATGACTCCAGCTTTGCATTCTTGTTTTCCTGTAGTTTTCAGAAAGCAGTGGCGGCTGCCTTGACATGCAGTGCTGAAGCTCTGAATGGCTGTGGCACCCCACAGATTTCACCCCTGGGATCCTACACTTCCAGTGGAGCCAGAACACATATTTGAGCCCAGAAGTTACAGTTCTGCAAATTGTCCTCTGATCCCCTGAGCTTTCAGGGCACCACCCCTTGGGAACCCTTCCAGCAAGGGACTCAAGGAAAACAAGAAGCCACTGCTGCAACCTGGCCAGTAGCTTGGAAATTTGGCTGTGTCCAAACAGGTATTGTCCAAACCAATACCTCAGGGGCTTTGAAAATCACCAGGAGGAGGGATATTGCCTGGATTTAGATATCCTCAGATGTCTGTGTCTTAGCCAGCCACTCCAGCATGAGCTGAGGAAGAGGAAGGGGAACTTCTAGGATTCAGTGTTTAAGAGAGAGGTACCTGAAAATTGTCATATGCACTGACATTCATGTAAAAGCCTGGCTTGGTGTAAAGTACCCAGAAATTACAATCTGTGTTCCCAAAATAATGAAGTTAGCTTAAGAATATTGAGATTTTAAAAATAACACATATAAAGGACAGTTTCAGATACTTTGCAATTTTCTAAGATCATGTTTCCAGCATTTTGCCGTGCTCATAGGCCCTGGAAAGGCAGTTATCCCTAGCAAAGGTGGATTTGCTAGGGGCTGCTTTCTTCCCTCTGCTACAACTCCCTGGCATCTCTCATAGTGTCACCAAGTCATGTTCCCACTGCTCCTCCTTGTGTCCCACAGTCCCCTCAGTGCCAGGTCAGCCACGGGCTGCTGGGATTTGTGGCCAGCTGGTGGCTACAGAACTCACACTGTGTGTGGCAGCAATTTGTGTCTCACCTCTTTTCCCAGCCACAGATTTTCTCAAAGCTTGTCAGGATACCATCTCTTTGCAAAATTTCTCTCCTCTGGCTGCAAAGGAACAATGGGTGTGTAAACATCATCCTATGCACTGAGGCTCTTACCAAAGACAAAGCCACCCAGTTCTGGGTGGCTTTTCTCTTATTCCAAGATTCAGGACTCAATGATAAAAACAAAGCCAAGAGGTAGAGATGATGCAGTTATAATTTTTGCCCAGCCCTGACTGCTACCTTTATGGATTCTGTGTTCAATACAAATAATTTAGTGCCAGATTTTGTCACTGTCATTGCTGCTGAGCAGTGCAATAGAGCTGCTGCCCTTCCTGGTGGAGCAGGTTTTTCTTGCTGCATCCACACACCATTACTCATGGGTGCAGCTTGTCTCAGGGGGGAGAGATTGCTGCTGCAGGAAACCATCCTCAGAGGAGCCAGGGTGCCTCCATTGGCACTGCAGGAGCTGCTTGGCAGGCCTGGCTTCCAGCACTGGTCCCCACTTGTGTGGGGGTGTAGCAGCATTCCCCACAATGAGGGACCCCACTCTGGGTGTGCCTGGGCCATTGTCACTGCCCCATTGGGAGCAAGGGGCAGCATTGGAGCCTTCTGGGTCAGCACCACCTTCATGCAGGCACACAGCAGCAAGAAAGGAATAACACAAATGTACCCATGAAGCCACAGAGGAGAAAACAAGATTAGAGGCCCTGTGTTTGTAGTTGTCTTATTTTGGCATCGTTTTGGATGAAACCTACTCCAGGATCAGGGATAGTCCAACACCTGGGTGTCCATACCATTTCTAACTGGGTCTCCAGATGAATAGTTGTGTGGAAATCCATCCCTGACACAGCAATTTCATCCTGCATGCTGCCAAAGGTACAGACTTAGGAGGGGTGAACAGAATAGATCCCTCCATCCCCTCTAATCCTTTCAGTGCTGCGCAGGAGGCTCTCAGCAGATAAAGCGACTGCACCCAGATTTATTTTTCAGCATCACTTCAATAAATATGAGGATGGCAGTAGCTAACTTCCAAGGCAGGCTCTCCAGTGTGGCCTCCTTTTTTATCATGGGCTATAAACTTGGGTCTTCATTTTGTGTCCTGCTCAGCAGTGAGCACTGTGCTGTCAGTCAGGAGAGGATGCTGGCAGGGAACAGCACAAGATGGTGCTGCTGACAGCCCTCTGTAAAGCAAAGTGGAGAGGTCAGTGCAAGCATTCCCCTCTCCTTCACTCTCAGACACAATTCAATGCCTTGCCACTGGCAGGGTTCTACTGAGACCTTTCTGGGGGTGATGTGAATCACGTCAGTGCTCCCAGCCCTCTTCTACCAGAGCAGGTGGGAAAGGGCAACACAAGCACTGCTCCCTCCCTTGGGCAGAGCAGGTGAGGATCAAGGAAACAGTGGTTAGCTCCTTCCTCACGTGGAAAGGGAGGTGGTGCAGGATGCAGGAGAGGTGGGCTGGGTTCCTGGGTGGGGTCCTAATGTTTTGTCCCATCTCTTGAGGCTGCCCCTAAAGCAAGGATTTCTATTTCATCTGTGCCTCAGCCACCACAAGCATCCTTGAGATTCAAGAGAATGGTAAACAACTTAAGATCAATTCAACAAATGGTAAACAACTTAACATCTGATAGCTCATTTTTAACCCTTTGCCTATACTGTTCAATTCTCATCAGTGCATCTGAGCCCTGCTGAGTGGGAGGGGGATCTGGTGGATGGCACGAGAGAATGATGTGATTGTGTTGCATCACTCCTGGAGAGGGAGAATTGCAGCTCTCAAAGACCAATGGCACTGAAGATTTGTTACATTTTCCTTTTGTCTGTATTACCAGATTGCAAGTTGCACTAAAAGAAAAGAAAAAAGCAAAATTCTTGAGGAGCTATGCAATTTAAGACAATTGAATCAGAGCAACACATTTATAATGGAGATGTTCCCTGTTTAATTGCAGGCAATGTTGAAGTTAACCCCTGCCTGTGCTCCCTCCCTCCCTGGCAGGGAGCAGCCCTTCCTTTTCTCTCCTGTTCCAGCTTCCCCATTTCTGGTTTACAACATTAAAGCTTAAAGAGCTGCGGTTCTCCCCCGCTAAAAAAACCCAAACAAACAAAATCAACAAACCAACCAACCAACCAACCACAAGAAAAAAAGAAGCCACAAAAGAAAAAGAAAGAAAAGGAAAGGCAGGTTCTAGCCTTTTTCTTGGAGGGTGCCTGTCCATTTTACTTGCTGTCCACTCTTCCTCCCCTGCACTTTTAATAAGGCAGCAGAAGCATCTTTGAGGGCTGCTCCCTGGTCTGCACTTCACTGCCTGATACTCACAGATCTCCTACCACGTTTCTGGCTGGGGTCCATGGGGCAGAAAGCAGGCACAGGCTTCTGGTGAGGATGCTGAGCCTGATTTAGAGACCCTACTGCTCTAATACAGTGACTGTAAATACACAAAGGAAAGGTAAACAAGCACATATAAAGGAGCAAATTTTTTTCAAATATTTTTGTAACTGTGGTGGCCACCAGGTGCTATCAGGTGCCCACCCAAGCTGCTCAATCTCCCCACTCTTTGCAGGACAAAGAGAGAAAACATAAGGATGGCTAGTGGGTTGGGATAAGGACAAGGAGAGTTCACTTGTCAGTTGCCATCATGAGCAAAACAGACTCAAGGAAATTAGTTTAATTTATTAACAAACAACTCAAAGCAGGATGATGAGAAAATGATACTACATCTTAATACACCTTCCCTGCACCCCTGACTTCTTCCTGGGCTCAACTTCACTCCCAAATTCTCTACTTTCTCCTCCTCAGCAGTAATGGAGGCTCTAGTCAGTTCATCACAGGTTGTCTCTGCCATTCCTTCCTCCTCACACTCTTTCCCTGCTCCAGAGTGGGGTCCTTTCCACAAGAAACAGTCCTCCAAGGACTTCTTCACTGTGAGTGCTTCCCACTGCCTGTAGTTCTTCACAAACTGCTCTGGTGTAGCTCCTTCAGGAGCAGTCTGCTCCAACATGCATTTCCTATGGGATCACAAGTCCTTCCAGAAGCCTGTTCCACCATGGACTCCTCTGTCCATGGGTACCCAGGTCCTGCCAGGAGCCTGCTCCAGCACAGGCTTCCCACAGGGTCACAGAGTCCTTTGGGCATCCAGCTGCTCCAGCAAGGGATTCTCTGTGGGCTGCAGTGGAAATCTGTCCCACTGAGGATCTCCATGGGCTGCAGGGGCTCAGCTGCCTCACCATGGTCTGCACCAGGGGCTGCAGGGGAGCCTCTGGTCTGATGCCTGGAGCTCCTCCTCCTCCTCCTCCTCCTCCTCTTTGGCCACTGACCTTTGCCTGCAGAGCTGTTTCTTGCACACACTCCCACTCCTCTCTGGCTGTGGTCACTGCTGCATGGTAACTCTCCCCCCCACCCCTTCTTAAATCTGTCACTCCCCAGGTGCCACCACCATTGCTGGCAGGGTTGGCCCTGGTCAGCGTGGGTCTGTCCTGGAGCCAGCTGGCATTGGCTCTGTAGGACACAGGGGAAGCTTCTGGCAGCTTCTCACAGAAACCATCCCTGCAGCCCCCCACTACCAAAACCTGGCCATGCAAACCCAATGCAGTATCTCTTTTTTTTTTCTTAAGAATTTATGAGTTTGCCTTGCAATAATAGTGCACTTGATCTTTCCTCCTTTATTATCAGTTTATAGCAGATAAGAAGTCTGTCTGATAACTTTAGACTTGATTCAAGCTCGTATTTTAAAATCTTTTGTGTTTTCTCTGAAGGCCTCATGACTGCTGTCTTTTAAATCCATTCTTGGTTTAGTGCTATAGACATCAAAATTTTGCTCATGATTTAATTCAGAGTCTCTATTCCTTGTTCTCATCAGTCATTAAAAGCTCAGCCATTCACCAGAGGTTTGTCTTTTGTGGTACTTTTTGGTCACAGCTTCTTTATCTCTGAGGAAAGGGTCTCAATGAAGAGCTGTGATTTAAGAATTAAGGCTATAGCTCTGTGCAGAAAGCATTCCAGAAAGCTCTTTTGATTTCCTGTTTCCATATGAGAGCTTTTAATGGATTTTTTTGGTGGAAATCCTCTATTTTTGTTGAAATAGAATTGACAACAGACTTGGCGATGCTGTCTTGATTATAGGGGAAGGTTAATCTTGGTTATAAGAAACAGGGAATTTTGTCACTTGTGTTTGTGCTGTTTTTCAGGTGGTAATTTTTCCTCATATTCTTCTCTTGTACAGTAACAAGGAAGAAACAGCGTTCAGGCGATTTCTTCTTGAACTCTTTATATAGCTTATTCTCTTTCCCCCATTGTTGACTACCCCACAGTTTCCCCACAGCTGTTTTACAAAGACAAAGTAGTTTGCAGAGCTGAGATGTATTGTTCCATGAGTAACATCCTTTCCCAGCCTTTTCCAAAGCACTTCTCCTGCTGTTGATGTTACAGATGGATGAAAGCACCACGCACTGTACTGAGGGCTTCATTGTCCCCTGAGCAGACCTGATGCCCATGGTACTAATGCAAAGCTAATAGGCAAAGAGAGGTAGCTAAAAACACAGATGGGTGCTAGGGAGGAGCACTTGAGAGGAAGAAAATTAGAAAGTCAAAAGTAAAAAATGCCATTTAAGGATGGTAATTCTGAAATAAGAAGTAGAAGGATGACCATTACAATTGCATGATATATAAAAGCTGATGCAATCACGCCTTAATTTCTGGCTTCCAAAGGGAGGGACATGAGTGCACAGGCGATTTTGAGTGTTTCTTCAAATAGAAGAACCAAGACCATTTGTGTGCTGTGTTTCTTTTGCCATTTCACCATATTCCCAAGAAGGTAGCAAGTCCATGGCTAGGTGTTGACATGGTTTCTTTCAACCTGTTAACCCTAGCACTGGTCTGTTAAGATTACCTCACAAAACCCATCATATAAAATAGAACAGCAAGACTGCAACTTGTTGAAAATACTGCAGACAGGCCTCTGCTCCCAGGTAGTGGGAATACTCAAGGCTTACAGCACTTGGTTAAATTTAGCCCCAGCATTCATAGGGCATGTCTCTTGAAACTGTACCAAACATTAAACAAAGCAGAAATATTGGTCCTGTGCATATGCAATGCTAAATATCAGGTGTGAAGATTTTTTACTCATTATGCAGTTGTAAAACAGTGGGAAATAAGCCACTGAAGTCATTCCAAGCTGAAGGAGGATACATGTCCCTAGAACCTCTCCCCCTAAAAATAGCTTCATGGTAAGCAAAAGCCACATGTAATAGTTAAAAGAATCAAAATCAATCTCTTTAACATTTGATGATTGTGTTCTAGGGTGTATACCAGGGGGAGAGAGGGAAGAATAAACTAAGTTTTTACTAGGCCAATGCTTTTTTAAACATGCTTCTGAATTTAGTGTAATACACTCATCACTTGTCAGACACAATGCTGGTCACCAGTGTGACTGAGGGAGAGAAATAGGTTTCATTGCTATGTTGTAGGAACAGTGCTTAGCTATTGTTCTCTGAAACAGCTGTCAGCAGGGACAGTAGCTGCCTGCTACACAGGGAGATTTCAACAGCTAGACATTGTCAGAAAGTGTGGTGCAGGACTTTCTGCTGAATGGACACAAGTATAGGATATATGGAAAATGGGGTAGGAGGAATGGAAAATTACAAGGATGGGGTATTGATTGGTTCTTTTCTTGCTCTTCTTGCTAGGCCCTAACCCTGGTCACTGCCAAGGAACAGAGAGCCAAGGGTCCTTTGGTTTGCACCTGGAGAGCAGCTCCATTGCTCTGTGTGAAATGTGTCTGTCTCAGCAACCGTGACATTTAGAGGCTGTAACTTGCACAGGCTTCCATGCTCAGTTGGTGCACACCTGCCTGGTAAAGTTCTTCATGCTTTTCCTTGGCATGTGGAGCCCCCACTTTCTGTCCCAGAGCAACCTGCCCTCCTTCCTAAGGGCAGCACACACCCTGCTTTGCTAGCATTGCTCACACTCTTCAGTCTGTTTTATATTCCTGCAATTTAAGACCAGAAGTTTCCACTAAAAGCCAGAACCAGGCAGATGAAGTGCTTTGAAACAAGGTGTAAGTTTTACTCCTTTGAGTAAAGGTAGATGCACAGTAAACCTTTCAGCATCATCAGTACAGTTTCTGCTAGTGCTGAATATTAACTGCAGATATCTATCTGACCAAATAACTGCTTCAACAAAGCATCTCAACTTCAGAAGTGAAACTGTCCATTAAACTTGCTGGCTATGCTTCAGCTGGTTTCCAAAGTGAAGCAGATGTTCACACTACTTTCTCTAGCAATGTGTGCCTGTTTTTGCATGCCTGTAAGGTCAGTGCTGGGCAGGGACTGGTGGCTCCCATGTGGTTGGGTTTGCTGGTGGTAGGGAGAGCACCAGGGGAGGCTTTTTCCAGTTAGGACAGAGTTTGTCTGTAAAAAACTGTGTGACTTAGGGGCTGACAGAGAAATGGCTGCTGACAGGGTGCACTGCTCTATATCTGCTTTCCTGGCTCTGGTCCCACCACTCATCCTCCAGAGTGTTTGTGTCAGCTCTATGGGGTTTCCCAGGAAGGCTATAGAGCTGCAGCTGCAAGTGCTCATTACTTGTTGTAGAGGCCAAATTGATTGCTGCTGAAGATGGCACTCATTGCCACCACATTTAAGCCTTTTATGCACTGGAGGAGGATTATCAGAAAAATTACAGTATTCTTTCTAAGCTCAAAACTTTCATAGTTCTTTGAAGAGATCCCTATCAAAGATGTTTTCTCTGTACTCTCTCTTCCCATTCTAATTACTGTACATGTAACTATGAGATTCAAAAGATAATAGCAGGTTTTAGGAGGTTCCTATTGTTTCTTTTCCTGAACTTTGCAGCATTCACTTTGTTTTTAAGAACAGTGTTTTTCTACACCTGCCTAGAGGCTATGGGCCAGATCTAAAACTGCCATCAGTGGCCTTGATCAGCTCCCAGCAGTGAGACCCCACCCCATGCATTTATGAGGTGCCTGCAATGAAGAATTAGGTGCTAGGCCTGCATGCCAAGGTTCCCTGAAGAGAGGTCCTGCTTCCATGAGCAGCAGAGGCCAGGCTTGCTGTTTGCAATAGAGTCATCACTGATACTTGACTGAATATTTTGGCAATTGCAATAAAATTGTACCCACAGAAAAGTGATAAATGAGGCTTGATCCTTCCTGTGAATCTCCATTGTCCAAGCACAGAAATTCTGATTAGGTGATTTAGCAATAAAGTATAAGATTTCTAAAACTCCTGAGCAATTACCTAAAAGGCATTACCACAAGCTGCCAAACATATAATCCTTTCTTATGGATTATAATTAGCTATTGTTTGTCTGATGCTTTGGAAATGTAAGAGGCAAAACACGGTTAGAAAATGTTCATTTTCTAGTGGGACTGCTCTGGAAGTGGCACAGCCACCAGGCAGGGCATTTGGCCTGCTTCCATCCAGCACTGCTGCTGCCAGCTGCTTCAGGTAGCTCTGATGGGACAGGAACAAAGCCATCCATGGCTCCAGCTGATCCAAACAGTGCAGAGTCTCCCACTGCCTTCCTGCCCTTTAAGTGTGATGTTCTCCCTTCTGCCTCAGCCACACGTAGTGTGTCTCTGATACACTGATACAAAAGCCTTAAACTTTACTGCTATCAACTGTAGATCTTAGAGAAGCCTCAGGAAATGTCCTTAATTATTTAAAGGGAAATCTCTAGTAATAATAGCATGCTATCTGTGATTAAGTGAGCAGTGGCAGCATGACAGACTTTTTAAAATGCATTGAAGGAGAGCATGGTGGTGGATCCATGAGGACCATGAAAGTCGTCTGATGGAATAGCTCTGGATTGTCCAGACACTTTGTATAAAACAGCCACAGAGTAAACATTTTGCACATTTCTGAGGTCTAAAGAGAATATAATGCTTGTGGAGCTGATGACTGGTGGCACCAGTCACAGATTTCACCCCAGTTCTCCCTCCTTGGCTGTGTCTGTGCCAGTAGGCCAGCATGGTTTGGCAGGAGCAGGTAGGTAACTTTACTCAATGGTGCCAAAGCCTTCCATTCACCCTACACAATGTTTAGAGGGCATAATCAGGTCTAGTGCCATGGACTGAATGCCCACAGCACTGGAGACTATGAAATGCCTCTCCCACAGAGCAAATCTGCTCTGGGCATGAGCTGTGGTGAGCCAGAGCTCTGTAAGCAGAGTGCAGTGGGAAGGCTTACGGTGAAAGCACCCTCTGGATCTGAATGGAGAGGCTGATGTGGTATCATCCTTCTTCTGCCAAATTGGTGGTGCAGGCATCCTCTCATCTGTGATGTTTTACATCCCCCTGGCTCAGTATTCTCTTAGGTCTGGAGGAGCCTTTGTCCTGGAATGCTAGTGCAATGGCTCAAAGGCTGTCTAGGGCTTGGTGTACCTCTGTCATGTCTGCTGGAAATATAAATGTCTAAACCCTCACTAATAAAGAGAAGTTGAATTGGTCATCACAGCACCAGGGACTACCAGGAAGGGATTGTTACCAGAAATACTGCAGTAAATGAGATTGGCAAACGAGATAGGAAGTTCTTCATTTGAAAATGTTACGAATACTTGTGGGTATTAAAAGAGTCTTTCATAAGACTGACATAGACCAGAGAGAATCAATACTCCTTCCATTACTCTCTCGATCTTTTGTAACTCCAGATTTCCCCAAATTCACTGTTGCTTGTAATTTTGCAGGCATTACATCAGATATCATCGGGATGATGCTATTATTTCATTTAAAGTCTGGCAAACAGAAACCTTTTTTAAACTGCTTGGGATAAAATAATAATGATGATGATGATAATAATAGTAGTAATAATGATGATGTTAGTAACCACCTGTAATTATGTACTGCTGTAAAAGGAGGGGAAGTGAAAACATTTTGCTCAGAAGTTCACAGTACAATATGGGAACAAGTACTTTTAAACTGTGCCTTTCTCAGCAGAGGACACATTTAAAAATTTGAAGCCAATGGCCTTAGAGAACTTTTATGCAAGCTTGTGAACATTAAGCCCCTTTTACAACACGCTGCTGGCTAGGAGAGCATGGCAGGGTCCCACCCCAGTCTCTTGGGAATTGATGGCAGTCATCTCCTAATGAGAAAGGCACTGAAACTCAGCACCGATGTCACGGCGGAGTCCCCACTGAGAATATGACATCAATGGAGAAAAAAGTTCCTCTTTTGGCAAGGTGTATGAATATAAAGGAACTTATAATTGGATTTCCTTAAAGACTTGTAGAACTAACACTCTTACAACTCTTCACATTGAAAGGAAGTTCTTTTAAATTCTGTTAGTTCTCCAGCCTACATTTTTTAGAAAAGTAAGATGTGCAGCTTCTGAAGAAAGCCAGGAACAATGAGGTGAGCCGTATTTGCATTCATGAGTTATTCTGTGGTGGCACGTTGTCATCTTTTGTTGAAATATCACAACTTTCAAAAAGACTCCTTTGAAGCTAAAGAATTATATTTCATCTTGTTTTCTAAAAAGTTACACTGAATACACACTTTGAAATGACAACGTGAGATCTGACTGCCCTTTAGCATAGGTCTGTCACCTAAGGTGCCTGTGTTCAAATCAAGGTCATTGTGTTTTCTGTTAGCTGTGGATGATAGTACACATCACATCACTCTGCATCCACACCACTGGCATCCCAACATTTGGTATGAAAGTCTACAAGATATTCTGTTTGGAAGATGAACAAGAGTGAACTAATAAGGGCATTAGATTTAAATACTAGTCTCTGCTTTGAGTGGTTTCTCAAGATCAAAGTTGAAACTGATGCAGGGCTATGTGCCATACAGAATTAAAGCTCTACAAGACTGAAAGAAGGTGTTTTAAATGTCTGAGGTGTGCAGTGCTGAAAGACTTCTGCTCTCCCTAATCAGTGGGACAGTGTGGTCCCAAACTTTTAAGACAAAGGAACCATGGCAGAATTATGAACCAAATGACACCTCCAGTCTGGAAGCAGTTTCTTTCTTTAAACAAATTGAGAACAAATAGCAACAGCCAGTCTCAAAATGAGCATTAAGAATGTATCTGCAATAGGAAAGCACCTCAGCCACAACTGGGCATTCAAGAACTTGCACAGGATTGAGATCAGGCTCTCTGAACCACCTTTCTCTCTCTATAGTCTGTAGGTTTTCACCCTGGTCTGCACTGGTGACCAATGTAGGCACAATCAAAATGTACTTGAAACTTTCAGTGAAGAAGCCCAGTGAGTGCTTTGCACATCCTAGATTTTAATGTACTCATTGCCTGTCTTGCTGCAGTCTTGTCTTATTAACGATGTGCTTTTTTTTCAGGTAGTTACCATTCTGCAGAGGTCTGGAGTCCAGCCCAAAGCCTACTGCTGATTCTCCTTCATGACCCAGGCAGAAAGCTCAACTCCTGTGCTGCCAATTCCCCATTAGCTAGAAGAACATGAATTTTTTTGGTAAACTTGTGAGAAATCTAGGGAAAAATGCTTTTTAGCATTCCAAAATGAGGCATATAGAGGATTTGTTTTTCTTTATTATTTTTGGGCTAAATCCTGAAGCCCTTACATAGGCAAAACCCTGTTCTGGAGTACTTCTGAGAAGAAATAGTGACCAAACCAGCATTTGTTGCAATGAATTCAACAGTTCTCTGTTATGATGCCCAGTGAGGAAACTGTTTTCCAAGAACATGCCCAACATCTGGCAGAAACATGTCATTTCAGAACTGACTTGCTCTTAAAGAGGCATCAATTTTGCTCTAAGTGCTATTCCATTAAGAAGAGCTCAACTGATGCTAGGACTTTATGTTAATATGGGGTCTGAAAGCTTAAAAACATAGACTGCTCAGCAATTATGAAACTGCACATCGATTAGGAGAGCTGAGTTTGGTGCCTTGCCAGCCTTACAGATTTCATATATGACCTGGAATAATCACAGGACCAAATTTGTAAAAGGGTACATTAACCCCAGTCGAAATTGGCCTCACTTTGCCATGGCTCATCTAAGCAACAGCTTCTGCTCTATGCAAGACATCTCTATCTCACAGAAAGAAAGCTCCATCCCACCTGGATTTCCAGGCAGAGAAAAATAGCCTGCTTTTTTCATGTTCAGCTATTATTGCTGATCATTTTTGTTCTGTACTGAGGGAGCCTGGCCCATTGGGCCAAGAACACCTTCCTCAGCCCCCAGGTACCCTGAGAGAGGCCTCTGATTTTCTGCTGCTGGGTTTCTCTAGTCTTCCTCTGCACATGGGCAGAGCATCTGCATTGCAGGCTTTTGTGGTGGAAGGGACCACTGGGGTACTGAGCCTTTCACTGCACTAATCCCAAGGGAATCTGGCCCTTCTCTCCCAGCTGGGAACCCTTCATCTCTCTGTGTGTCTGTTTCTTATTTGTACAGTGGAGATAACGACACTACCACATCCCACAGGGATTTTGCAAACAGAAATCTATGAATATAGTCCTTGGGATTAGCAGAAAGACTGTGATGATTGGGATCGCAGAAATACCCAGATAGGTCTCTTAGGGAAACAGCTGGTAAAGGTATTGGGAGGGATTTAATTGTCCTCTGAACAATTAAAATAAGAAAAGGCCATAGTTCTAACTTACTAAGTAGGAGTAAAACTGAACTACTGGATTTTACTCTGCTTAAATGAGAAAAACTGCAGATATTGTAATTAGGTAGTAGAATTCTCTGATACATTCAGTTGCTTTTAATATCCAATGGTTTACAAAATAGGAGTAATCTCTGAGATGTCTTGAAATGTGTTTAAATAAACCCAGTACCAACTAATATGAATGGAAAAGGTTTCACCTGAGCAATCACAAGATTGGAATATTTAGCACGGTCATTTATGGAGAAATCAGTGCTGAAATATGAGCAGCAGAATTTGATCAAGATTTGAGGAGGAATTGCATAGCCCACTAATGTTCCTGTCTCTAAGGGTCAGCTGTGGAAACAGATGGTCAAAAGAAACTGGCTAGAAATCTTATTGCAGTGGATACTAGAAGCGAACATAATTTTTAAATCAGCAGAACAGAAGGTACAAATATTATGACTTGTGATCACAGTCTGCATTGCTCCATTTCCACTCTCCTAAGCTCTTTTGCATCCTACCACGAGTGTGAGTCAAGTGACCAGACTTTCTGTGTTGAGCTGAAGTCTTGTGGCACTTCTTCTCACATGGGACAGGGGCAGCTCAGGCTCAGGGACCTGAGCTCAGTCATTGCACACGCTTTCTCTTGGTGTGGGAAATGAATTTGTTGAGAACTTTCAAATCTTGACAGAAGGCTCACATAGTATGCATCTGTATGTAAACCTTGAGATAAGAATTGCTGATTTAGAAATGCTATGGAATAGGACAGACATTGTTGAGAGAGAAATGGAACTAGAAATAAGTTTCCAAAGGTGGCATTGCAAATAAGACTAAATACTTTGGGGAAATAGAACCACGAAAGATGCACTGTAGTAGGACCCACAAGGGGTAATTTTAGATGATTGGCTTTAAGGCATTACAGCACAGTGTGGCTAAAGCTGATAGGCCAAGAAATGCTTATAGTGTATTGTAATTAAGAAGTAGTTAGCTTCTGACTGTAATGGTATGAATTATAACATCTGTATTGTTTCACCCTTCTCATGAGACTGGAAATAGAATAAAAGTTTTCAAAACACCTCTCAGTTACTCCATCTCTAGGTCAATAAAGGGCTTAATCCAACATCTTGGTGACAATGTCCCAGGTGAGTAGAGCAGCCCTGGTGATCGCTGCACGCTGCTGCTGCTGCTGTGGCAGGTAATGCCATGGAGCACCAGCTGCTGAGGCTCTCTGTGTGCACTCTTTGTTTGGGCTTCATAAAGTGTGTTTATTAATGCAATCCTGTTGTTTTGGTTTGGTTTGATTTTTTTATGCTTCCATATGCTTTCATTATGAAGTCTATGAGTTTGCATTTATTAGAATTGAATTTTGGTTCTGCATAATCAGTCTTTGCTATAATACTGGCATTGGGTTGGTATTGAATGATTCTTAATTCTGTCACCGCTTATTTTCTTGACCTATGGAGAACTACAGTGTGTGAACAGTGCTCATTAAACCCTGTCTGCAAGCAGTTTACCTTGCTGTTTCTGTCAGTCCTGAGCTTAGTGAGAGCATAGGAGAACAGCTGAGAGAGCACAAAGAAATAGATAGGGACATTTCCAGGCACTGTGAGAAGCAAGATAGTGGCATGTCCCACTAAGAGGGCTGAATCCAGGCAGTGCATACAGCTGATTAATTACATATCTGCATGATGCTAGGCACTGTACAGATGTTCTATATCTTCCTCTAAGTCCTCACGGCCAATGCCCTTAAATCATCCATTCCAATGGTGTCACCCACTGCACAAACTGGCACATAGAGTTACATAAATATCAGCTGACATTTCACATAAATAGGGCGAGCAAAGGCAAGACAATTTTTTTTTTGACTATGAAATTATGAAATCATGATTCCAGAAGACACCCTGCTCTTCCAGCAACGGTTCCCTGAGAGTTTTGCCATCTACAAAGTGTGATTCTCTAGGAGCACAATGTGGAAGCAGAGGTCCAATTAAGATCAACCCATTTATCCCAGGCCTTGACACTCTGTTATGTCTGTGTGTGTGATGACTTTTTTCTGCAGGACAAGGTGTCCAAGAAGATCATTTCTTGAAGGATGGTGGGGGCCAGGAGCTGGACCTGGTCAGGAATGTGGACAGGCTCATGTTTTGTGAGGAAGAGCTTTAAAATGAGGTGGGGACGCTGAGAAATCTGCTGTGCCTGGAGGAGGGCTGGATGTGGCTCTGATGAGGGGAGAACAGACACTCTGGACAGTCAGTGATGCCATGCCTAAACTGGGGTGGTTCATTAGTGGGTGATTCCCCCAGCAGGCTCTGGCTGTGCCCGCCCGTGTCTGCACAGCTCTGTAAGGGTGAGCGTGCCTCATGCCTGAGAGACTGGCAGAAGAGAGTGGCAGCGTGTCGCTCCCTTCCAGGCCTTCTGGGGAGCCCTTCACATGTGTCCTATTTCCTCCAGCCCCCTGACAAAGTGGCAGGAACTGAAATCTGATTTACAGCTTCCATTCGCTCGCCTTAATAGACCAGGGTGTGATCCGAGCTCGCACGCCTTGCAGCTCATTGCATCTGACAGTCCAGACTTGCACCTCCAGGACTGGGAGGGCCACATCCTGCAGCTGCTCTCATTATTTCACTCCAGTTAATCATGTCTGTCTCTGTATGGGAGGCTTTTTTTTTTTTTTCATGGAAAAGTTAGTAAGTAACTCAAGTCCTGTGATTTTCTCAGATATTACATTCATTATTTTCTCATCAATGTAATAGTCAGATTCTCCCATGATACGACAGGAGCATGAACAGAGATTACAGCTGAACAATCCCCTTTTACAAGAACGAGCCCTTTATCACTGTCTCCTACCCCCTTCTGCAATATTCTGTGGTTTTGACAGAAACTCAGTTTCTGAAATCTTAAAGAACTGTATTAAATACCACTATTGTAATTTCTTTTCACTGAGCATTCGGCTTCCTCTTTCTTGTTCTGAAAAGACAACCCTCAGTTCTGATATAGGATCTCCATAACATGAACAATAAGGGGAGCAGCAAAGCATGTGGGAGAGCCTTTCACAGTTTTTTTTCTTGTATTTTTCCATCTTCCCCCTGCTTTAGATTCTCTAAGTGCTCATCTACTTGCAATCGAATAAACAACCCTTGTGAAACTTTGGGCTCAATTAAAGTGTTAAATATGCTACTACAACTTCTTAACTCTGCTCAGAGTTGATTGCATAGATCTAAAGGCAAAATTCTTTCATAAACCTATTTGTATTCAAAACAGCACCAATATGCATTCTAAAATGGAATGAAAAAAGGCTGAGGTTTTCACATTACAAGGCAATTTTGGGAGCATTAGCTAAGAAATTTGCCATTGTGCTTTATATATGATGTTACTGTGCTTAAAAAAGATATTGCCACACATGTAACATGACTGGAAGCATGATACAAAAGAATAATCAGGCAGGTGCTGCCTATAATTATTTTGGTAATTTAAAATCTTTGAAAATACTTGGGTATTTATATTTGTTATCTCTTTTAATTTGTCTTGTAAATAGTTCTGTTTACAACACAGAACTGAAAGCATCTGAAAGAAGGCAAAAATTCCCACTCCTATTTCTCCCAGTTTCCACTTACATTTCAAAATCTACACGTCCCTCTACTTTAGATCCCAAAGTTGGAGGCACTAAATTTCCCTTCCAACCCAAGATTTTGATTCATTTTTCTTCTGTTTTAAGTAGAAGAAGAGGAAAAAAACCTATTCCATGTTCTTGGTGGAGAGGTACAGAGTGGATATTATCTAAACTTCCAGTGAATCACAGCTGACAGTGTTGCTATTTCTAGGCCAGAGAATCACTCTTTGAACAAAATGCAATTGCTGTGTCTTTTCAACCTGCGCTTCAGCAGAGTGAAACAGCAGGATTCCCGTACTGTATAATAACTGTCAGAAACAATTTCTGCTCTGTAAGTGAGGTGAAGCAAAATGTCAAAATATTTGAATACATTTCATTGAGGATATCTTCTTTTAAATTAGTGAAGGCTAGAGGAAGAGAATCCTATTCTCTCGCATAATAAATATGCATGGAACAGTGGGGCCAAGTGAATTCTAATAAAGCTGGGTCCTTGCTCATTAATGTGTTAGAGAACAACAACAATAAAACACAATAATTATTAGTTAAAGAAATGCCAGCACTGGCCTTTTACCAAGACTCCTGAACACATAAATCGCAATAAATTTAGGCTGTCTGAAGATGCTGCGTTAATTACCATATTTTACAAAATGCCTTGGCTAGGGGGGAGCAATCACAGTGACCGAGAAGGGTCCCAGCCTGAGTGTGTACATCTCGTTATTAGTACAGCTGCTTTCCAAGGAAATCATTAGCCAAACCCACACTCCTACCCAAAGAAGAATGGTAAGGAAAGTATACTAAGAAGACCTCGTAATTTTATAGGATTTTCCAGCCCAAAGCAGCTTATGAAGAAAATGCTTGGTAGTTTGCAAACACCTGGGGTTGAGATATTTTCAGTGCAATTATCTTGAATTTGCAAACAATTCTCTTGTGCTCCCACTTACTGCTTGCAAAGAAAGGCTGCACAGGTTAACAAGTCTTGTGCCCAGTGATAAGCAGCAAGGTGACACAATTGTGCCCAGGAGGATGGGTGAGCAGAGCACCTCATTCATGTGCCCCGAGAACTGCCAGTCATGCAACCCTTTCAAGCAATTTAATACAAGATTCAAAAAAGCTGCAAAGGACCAGAAGAGACCTGTGATACTGAAAGGCAGAACCTTTATCTGAAGTCTCACAACAGTGAGGGAATTACAGGGAAGCATCTCAGCAACTCTAAGATGTGGATCACTCTTACGTGCCATGGACAAGTTGGCTCCCTGCTTTTCTCGAGTCCCTGCCAATGTGATGTGGAGCACCAAAGCACTCAGGTAATGGATGCATCCAAAACACCCAGTATTTTGTACAGCTATAAGCAGTCTAAGCTGATTCAGAGTAAAGTAGAAAAAAGCCTGCCAGAAGCCAAACTGTATGGTGAGGAAAGTAAAAATTATCCTCAGTCCCTGCAGGTCACCTGTGGAAATGAAAACATCACACTAATGTTAAGTAAGGGAAAGGTCAGTGAAATATATATTTGTACAAGTATAATTCTAGCAAGAAGGATATGAATGCCCATAAAAAAACCTCCCTCCAGTTTTCTGAGTGAGTGTTCTTGCTGACTGTGTTGAAATGCTGAAGTGGCTCCATCATTAAGGTGGTGAGCAGAAATAATAAGCACAATTTATAATGACATGGGCACATACACACACACACACATAAATACACACACACACACACACACAGGAATTCTCTGTGTCAGTGAAAATAAGACTGGCCCTGAAATGATTTAGGATTCATTAGTTCACAGAGCTCATTATGCAACATCATGAGATAACAGCTCAGTCCTATTTTTGGTTTACTGCTATAACCCATATAAAGCATTATTTTTGCTGTTGAGGCTAAAATGTTCACATCTGAAAAAGCTTATTTCTAATAACTTTTTAACTTACTGTTTTTTAAAAAGTATTGATCTGAGTAGCTAATATTGATGGACTGCTATGTAATACACTGATCTTCCCATAAATGCCTACCCTGCTTGGCATTGTGATCCTTTGCCCATTAGGACCCTGGAAAAATCTCTCAGGAGGTGACCAGAATAGGTTAATTTGAATTACCATACAGTTTTGTAATGGAAACTGGAAATTAGTAAAAAGTTAATGCTTACAGATAAAATGAAAAATACCTGGGTTGCAGGGTTTGCTGCTGCAACTAATACCAGTCAATAGCCTTGTTTAGAAATGTTGACCAAATTCGTTGCATTCCAAACCCCTACTAGAGACGGAGATTAAATCTAGTAAATATCTATCTAGATGCCCAGTTATTAGAGGGCATTTTGATAGGAGTCCAGTGTGTAATGACAGATTGCAACATATTGACTGTGCTGAACACACTGCCAGTTACACCAGTTCTACCAAAATGAATTACTTTTAGTACAGGGCTTTTTGTATCTATCCAATGTGTTTCCTCTGTGGGGGAAAAAGAATTTACACTTTTTGTTTACATTCTTAAGGTGCCTGGGTGATTTTATTTTGAAGGCAAGTGATAGAAAATAAATAATGTTGTTTTCCTTCCGATAAAATCTTCCTAATTGGTGAGGATTCTGCTTGTTGATGTGATTGCTGGGCTGCATTATTTAAAATAACGTAGCTAGAGATTACAGGTTTCTTTGGTAATACTGAGATAAAATTACAAACCATTTTGCTGGTGTTCAGAGGAGGATAATGGCAGCCCTTGGTAATGTACAGTGGTCTGCCAAAATTGCTGAAAAGAAAGAGGAAATTTCATCTAATCCACATAAATTGAGTATGGGGATTATCAGGCTCTCTGAAAAATGCTTGTTTTAGTTCTGGTGTGTGGCAGGTAGCTATCAAAGATGAAATATGCATCTCTGCTCCTCTAGCCATAGAATATGCAGGATTGGTCTCAACTGTGTGTTTGCAAGTATTTTGAGTAAATTCCATAACTGTCATTTCCTTGTTTTCCTCATAGTTTCCTTCTGTTATTGCTCAGCCTAATCTCTCTCTTGTATTTTCTCACAATGGGGATCAAGGGATTGTCTCTAATATAGTTTAATACCTCCCTCATTACCAATTTTTGATTCTCTTCTCCTTCCCATTAAAACTCTGACTAATTGAAACCTCTTCTGTATGTAATATTCCTTGCTACGGACTTCTTGTTGATTGTTCTTTTACCTGTTTACACTGTGCACGTCCTGTAGCTGAGCATGCATCCAGCTCACAGGCTGGGTGAAAAAAAATTGAAAAAACCATTAATTTGTAACCATTTTTTATTTAAAAAGTCTTATTTTATTTGAAGATTACACTGGTGGTAATGGTTCTCTTACTTTTCTTTCTGGTCTATAGCTATGAGGAAATTTAAATTAAAAGGTTGTCTTTTAGTGAACTTTTTAACTAGTTTTGGACATATATACATTGGACATATATACATAACACATTGCTTTTGGAAGAATCAATGTGGCATGCACTCGAATGGCTTAAATTCACTGAATAGTATATTTTTAAGGGTAGGAAAGAACAGGCTCCTTGCTAAGCATTAGGAAGCACACCATTTGCAGTTCAGATGTCAGTATTTTTTGCTGTTACTGTTTCACCAAAGAACAAGCAGAGTTACCATAAGCCTTCTAAAAAGCTTAATATGTTTTCATTTTTACTTGTCGAAAAATGTTGATGGGATTCTGTTTGCTTTTTACAGAAAATGCTCTACCAAGGAGGGAATCAACAATATGGCTGTTTGATGAAGTAAATGTTTTGATGAAGTCATAACCTTTTCTTATGGTTTTACAAGAAAAAAGTAATATAGACTTGAATGGGAGAGTACAATGCACAGTGAAATAAAGATGACTCTGAGCAGACATACTATACCATAGGACTGTTGCTGCTTTTCACATGGGTTCTCAGTATCTCATATACCCCAAGTCCCTCTGAGAAGCCAAAGCAAGAGCTGATGAATATAATTGACCCTATTGCAATTTAAATTTCCAGGCTGATGTGATATAAGAGGTTTGGATCGAATCTGTTGAAGCAGGATAGCAGGTTTGGATCAATGCTCTTTCATATTACTGTAACAGATGAGCATCAAAATTCCTGTAAATATTTCTCTTGCAGTTGCCAGTAATTATCTGTGTAAATGACAATTGAATGGCTTTAAAATAAATTTAAATCATTAAATCGGTGCCATCTCTATGTTTCTCACTTGTCATAATCTTTTATCTTTTGTTCTTTCTTATTCCTGTCTGTGTTTCCTCGTCACTTTTCCTTCAATCTTTATCTAAAAACATTTGGTTTTGAATGCCAGTTGTTCCTCAGGCCTGCAGTCTCTGTCAGGCCTTTCATTGAAGCAACAAATAGAGTGCAACAGATGGAAATGGGACTGGAGTTCCTGGATCTGTCCATGAATTGGAAAACATGTCATGCTGCTTTGTGGAAGAAGACTGGGATGAATAGTGGTGAGTGGCAAAGTGAAGTCTTTGTTTTAGGGAAAATAATATTTGGCCTGCCTGGGACAGCAAACCCTTTGCAAAACTTCAGCCATAAGAGGGGCTGAAGTTGAGTCAGGTACATAAGTGATTCTTGCCACCTGTGTAAGTTTTAACCCATCAAGGTGCAAAATACAGCTGGGAAGGTGAACAAATGCTTTCTTCTAGAGGGCTTTTTCTGTCTGACAAAAATACACAAAAAATCATAGAATTCATAGAATAGCTTGGGTTGGAAGGGACCCTAAGGATCATTTGGTTCCAACTCCCTGCCATGGGCAGGGGCACCTTTTACCAGACCAGGCTGCTCAAAGCCCTCCCAGTCTAAAAATTAGTGAGCAGGTGTAACATATATTGTGACATATATTTAACTTGGATTTTAAAAAAAACCTACTAATGAAAAATGATCCATAAATACATTTATTCTGAAAAGCAGATAAAGTAGGAAGAAATGACAATGAAACAGAACTATCAGGAATGGCAAAAGGCAACTTAGCTATGAAAATGAGAATAAAAATGTCTCTAGAAGCTGAAATAGAATATACAGTAAACCAGCACCTGAAGTAAAGTCTCAGACCCTTTCAGAAGGATTTTGTTGCAGACATAATTCAGGAAAAATGAATTCATTTGAGGCACTTCCTTAATCATAAGATTCTGTCTTACAGGAGCAACGAGACTTACAAAAATAATTAGGGGCATGGAGTGAATTCATTTACAAGGGGAAAGATAGCTAGTTATCTTTGCTAGGTGATGATTAAGAGTGGGAGAGGGATGCATAATAAGAATTTACAAATATTAGAGACATAAATATACAAAAAGGAGATTATAAATATGCAGCAAAGTATTTTTAAATCCAAGGACCAGTGTTTGGGCTGTAGGTGACTTATTTGCTAAGGGAAAAAGCACATGATATAAAGGCTCTTTCTATGTAGGTTACTGGTTCAAATCTGTCCCTGGCACGACATGACTTTATAAGTTAAAGACTATTTAGAATTCTGCTTAAAATAAATTTTGTCCTGTTTCAGGAGAAAATGTCTTCATTACAAAGGCTGAAGGCTGGACCAGCACTGCTGCTTGTTGACTCACCAGAGCAGTGACTGGCACACACAGCCCCTTCCCAGGGCTGTGAAGGTGAGGTTTGTTGGTGTGGGAAGCAGAGGGAGACTTGCACTATCCCTGTGCACTTGCACCTTTACCTTGTCCTGCAGGAGCGTCAGGATCTCATTTGTGATGCAATGTGCAGGTAATTAGTGAAACTGATTGGTGAATGTGATTTTATGGACCCAGGTTTGTGCTAAAATTGCACATATGTTAAAGCCCATGGGAAGGGTGTTGCAGGAACAGACTTGCATTTATTGCACTCACACACAGAGTTAAGGATATGCAATTTCAAAGAGATGAAAACATTTATTATGTTCCTCTCTAATATAATCATAAACTCTAAGCATGACAGGACCCTGTTATTTTCCCACTGACACCTAGACAACAGTAGGATTTAGGAAGGGTCTCTCCTTAAGGACTGATCCATCTGCTGCACTGGCTGATGCCTGCAGGATAAAGAAGCCCTACAGACCAGCACCCTCCTCTCTTGCCTCACCAGCCACCAAACAAAATATCTCCAAATCAGCTGAGTTTTAGCCCATTCTGTTGTGTAATCACAACTGAATTGCATACATACTGTGTTACCTGTATGGAGAGCCAGAAGAAGGACTAAAAACCCACTCCAATAATAAACAGCAGTAGCAGGTGGTCTGGATGCTTCTAGCAATGTGAAAGTGAATCAGAATGCTCTTGCAAAGCAGACTGACAAATACTCCCTGTAGAAGTAAAAGTTGCTTTTTAAGATACCTGATATTTGACAAAGGCAATCTGCTGTGTACACCTATACTAATCCAAGTGACAAGAAATATCTTTCTCAGAAATGCTGCACATAATTTGACTTAGAAGGGGGAGAGCAAATAAGTAATTTGCTAAATCCGAGAGATGTTTGTAGCGCTTGCTTTTGCTGCACCAGAACACACATTGGATTAGGACTCCTTAATGTAGATATTGTTTCACTGTGAAAGGTTATTGAAACTAAGAGTTTCAGAGAAAATGGATTTGGTAATAATTAAATACATTCCGTGTAGGAATAAACTTATCTCTTCTAAGAAATATAGTAGTGTATTTAGTTTTGCAGTTCTCAGGTTCCTTTACAGACCATAACATGCAAGCTCCTTTTAAGCAGAAATCTCTGCTGGTTTGGGTTTTACTGTTATTAATCAAGTAAATCCACCCCCTGCATCAATTAAGATCTGAAGAACTAGCACTTAGTGTCATAAAAGTATGTATTCTAATTTCATTTACAATGCACAAATTGATGACATAAGGCAATCTGTACCTCTCATTTTCTGCCCCTCTCTGGCTCCCTCCATCCTCCCTTCTGAGTGATGTGGTTCAGAGCAGGGAAGGTCAGGATTTCAATACCTATGTGAATGAAGGTTTCTTTTTAGTGTGACACAAGGTCTCCTTTTCTCACAATTTGAAAATTCAGAATAGGTTTTTTTTTCATGACTTGCCCTTGACTATAGTTAGCCCTTCTCAGTGTAAAATAGGATCTACCCATAGTTGAATTATCTTTATTATTGATAATGAAAGGTTTTAAGAGGGAAGATGGATGAATACCAGAATCCTTGACTGCAACTGGTGCTCTGAGCAGATTCTTCTGGAATTTCCCCTAATGTGTCTGGGTTCTTTTTTTTGTTTGGGTTTTGGGGTTTTTTTTAACCTTTTTTTTTATCTCTCCACAGAGTTCAGTTTATGGAGTTCAGAGAATGGGGAGATATTATCCCCTGTCCTATCTGTAAGTGAATGGCTGTATCTACTGTCCGTGTGGGTTGAAATGAACCTGCTATGTAACTCTTTTTCAGATCAGTCAGATTCTGGTCTGGAGACTTTCTTTTGTTGCCAGATGCAGTTCTAATATTCATCTTACTATCTGTTTTTCCCTTGCAAATGCAGCAGCAAACATGCACGGGTGGTAAAAAAGGATATACCTGCCCTGACTTCAAAAGGAAATTGCTTTACACCAGCTGAAGATTTACTGAAGAGCAGCTTCCCTGCTGGTTTGGGGGAGGCTGGGTGGCCAATAACAACCAGAAAAAGGAATGTCACTACTCATTTTGCTCTCCATTTTATCAGGGTAATAATGCTTGTACTGTTCAAGGCTTCTCTTTCAGTCCTTTTCTGTCAATACATTTCAAATCCAGCATCTAGTGGTACAAGCCAATTAAATCCCAAATTCACTTGTCAGAGCATTCCCTCTGTGTGTCTGCCATATTCTGGAGCCAAGTTCTTCAGTTTCCTGGGTTTAGTCCAAGAGGAAACATTAACAATAAATAACGATGAAGATCTGGATGCTGGGAATTAAAACAATATCTATTAAAGGCACTCCACAGAAATGAACTCGAAATGCACGACGTGAAAATTAAATAAAACCTGCAAGAATATTAAAGCTCCAAAGAAATAAATGGGATGACTGCTGAGAAAAACTGAAAATGAGGTGCCCAGTGTTTTTAAACTGTTTGGATTTTTGGCAGCTTGCACAGTAAGTAAAGGCTTTGAATCAGAAAAATTCCAAACAACTTTGAATTGCCCTTAAGCATATTTTAGACTCAGTTCTCAGTGTGGACAAATGTCACAGAGGGGAAGAAATCTGGCTCAAAACTATGAAGTGTAAGTATTGTAAAAACTTAAATATGCACAATGTGTGACTTTCTATTATATTTTTAACAACATTTCAAGGTTGGATACATAATTCATGGCATTTTGGATATCTTGAGAGAAAGTACAGTGTTGTAAAATTTCTGGATCAACATCTCTTGGCTTGAGAAAAGACCCGTACCTTTGAACCTCTTTCAGCTCCCTTAAAACTGTTCTGAATATAAAAAATCCAATGCCATGATCCAAAGACCGATGAAAAAAAAATTAAAATTCTACTTATTCCAAAATGTGCTCTGAATCTGCCTGCATTGTGTAAGGGGAGGAATTCATCCCTTATGTGGAATGTTTAGAAATACAAGGCAGCAAAGCAGAGTGCACTTCAGCAATTTGTGTTTTAAGAAAGAAGCAATCATCTCCTTGTGGCAGAGACCCATTATCTCAGAGAGTTTATTTGTTGTTGTTGGCTTTTTCATCACAGCAGCAGCCACAACAAAACATGGGATGGCAGTTACTATGACTGGTGAACACCTTGGTTGGGCACCACACCAAGCCGTGTTTTTAAGGTGACATTTGGACAACTTTGCCCTGAAGCAGCTCTTGCATGTGGATGGTGAGGTGTTCATGGTGCTTTTCCTTCCGTCTGAGACTCCTTCTTGGATCATCTAGAAGGAAATAAACCTCATTGCTTGCAAACATCTGTGGGGGGTTTTTTCTGCTTGGGTGTTTTGAATCCATTCGTTTTTCTTCTGTTGGAAATGAAAACTGAGCTGTATAATTGCACGCAGCTCCCAGTCCCTGCAGTGCTGAGGTCAACCCAAGCTAAAGCACAAGTTGCCTCTCCAAGCTCACCCTGGAGACAATCATCCTAAAGCGGACTGAAAGCAGAGCCCAGTGCAACCACTCGAGTTGCAGTCCCTTTCATCTGCTCTGAAAGGCTTTTGGCGCGATGTCAGATGGCACCTCCCGGCCCCGCCAGCGCCTGGCAGCTCTGCCGCCGTGCAGGGGCTGCCTGGCTCCCCAGGGCACTTCACCCTCTCCCCCCACAGCCTCTGAAAGTGGGAGGCTCCTGCTGCCCTCCTCCCCACAGGGCCACTGGGGTTGCTCTCCAACACGGTCTGCTCAACAGTTGTCTCTCGACTGGAGACATCCAGGGAGGTCCTTCAGCCACGGGATAAAAGCCACACGTTAAATAATAGCTGCTGTTATCAATCCTCTACACACAGACTTTAAGGGAGAAAAGAAAAAAAGAAAAGAAAAGAAAAGAAAAGAAAAGAAAAGAAAAGAAAAGAAAAGAAAAGAAAAGAAAAGAGAAAAGAAGAAAGGGAGAGCAAGTGCTGTGAAAATAAGTAGTGTTCTGTGTGTTTTACGCTTTGACAAAAAAATGCTGCTAGGAATGAAAATAAAGAGTAGGTAGTGTCCTCACCATCAGGAATGAAATATTCCTTTAATAACTGTTTTCCTCAGATAGTCTTACAGTAACTTCAGAGCCTTGTGGTCTCGATGTTTTACATATATTTTTGGTGGACTAAGTCTGTTCTTTCCTTCATGTAATCTCAGAATCAAATCAGGATCTCAGGGGACTTCAGTCACCATGCCCCTCCCTGGGTGCTCTCTGTCCTCCCCAACAGAACAACTTACAGCTGGGTAATGTTATAAACATCTGGCCAGAGGTTTTTTAATACAGACCTTGAGGGCAACCCAACCTCCTGGATCTACGTGTCCTCGCAATTTGCCTTATTTCCTTCTGGTACTGTGATGATAAGTAGCTGCAACACCCTCCAGGGTGCAGTTCTGCATGTCATCTCCTTTCAAAGAAGGTCACCAAGAGAACAAACCTGTCTGGGGCAAGAAGGAGATCACCCATACCAAGATGGTTTGCTTGACTACCTCCTAAATAATCCTCTCCCATAAGTACTATCAGCACTAGGGAGTGCCAAATTAAGAGCAATGTGAAATCTTTGCAAATGGTGACTAAATGATGGAGACAATAACAATGTAAATAACTTGGTAATTTAAATAGCTGGTTTATAAATAAACCAGAGTCAATATATATTCCTGCTGGTCTCTAAAGAAATTAGACCAGTAAATTCCTGTGAATCACAATAAGGAACATATTTTGTGCTTTTAAAATAAATCTCCAAGCTGCATGATTAAGTACTTTTAATTATTGTAGAGTGTTACAGGCAGCAGCTTTATATATTATATCTCTCCAATCAATAACAAAAGAACTGCTTTGCAGGAACTGATGCTGTACTTTTGCAAGAAAATTAGTTGTACTTCAAAAGAAAAAGTCAAATGTTAACTTTAGTTTGTCCTTGCTAGTCATTTTATTTGACACGTATTTTAAAATTAAGTTGGCTTTTTCATGAAGAAACACAGTGCTTAAAAGAATGCAGTGTACCTTGAACTGGGCAAAAGTTTGGCTGAGCTTTGCATTTTAATTGTAGCTGATGAGGGAAAAAACAATGGAGAAATACTTTTCTTTGACTTCATAAGCAACATGTATGAATGCAGAGATAATTTCTCTAAACTTCCTTTTATTTAAAAAAATATGAAAGAAACTCTGAAAGGTGGGCTCTTTAGAATGGTATTTTATTTTAAAAGAAACGAAAAAATGCTCACAGTAGGCAAAATCCCCAAATGAAGCCTGTAGCCTGTTGCATTCAGCGGGTAGCCTGGATTGTTAGCATAATAGTAAAACTCCAACAGTGACACTTGAAGCAAAACTTTATGCATTTTTAAAGACAGCTAAAAAAAACCCACCCTCAACTTGATTCTTGCATTCTTGTTTTCAAACATGCCACTGGAAAAATAAGCCAATATATAGTCTTGGCAACCAGCGTTAGCAGCCTGGACTCTTCTCTGGACATCTCTGTGCATCATGAACACTCGAGAGATCTTGGTCCCACTCCAGGTCACTGTGGGCCTGTTTTTCAGAAAATGCACCTTGCTGATAGGTGGCTTCATGTTTAGGTAACCACATCTGTCCTTCTGTGGCCCTTTGGGATCATTCTTTTGCCTTGCTGTCATCCTAAAACAAGTCTTTTACCCCTCCTTACCTGAGCAAGTAGGGATCATGCTATTGGAACGGAATAGAATCCTGTAAAAACACCTTAGTGGCACAGGAGCACCCAGCCAACACCACTGCTGACCACACTCAGAGGAGCTGGACATCTTGGGCCTGCTAGCAGAGCTTGACCCAGACACGTGGGAGGGAGGCTGATCTCCAGACCTGGAGCTACTGTGCTAAACTGCATTAACTTTGCTTCTCTTAGCAATGCAGGTTGTTTTTTTCTCAGAAGACAGAGCTGCTTTCTGCTAGTAACAGAGCCCAGAGCCAGAAGTGCTTGCTTTGCTTTTGATATTGGCAGGTATTTTGTCCAGGAAGCAGCCACTATTAGCTATTCATTGTGTCATTTCACACCTCAGGTCTCTCTAAAGCTCCAGCTGTGTTGTGGATTACTCCAAACCTATTGGAAATGGGCATCAGCTCGAGATGGCTTCAAAGACATTTTCTCCACTTAACCATCACAGAATATTTCAGCACCTACTTTCTCATCTTTGTCATGTTTAGCACATCTGGCAGAGTGGTTGCACTCATAACAGCTGACATTTCAGTGGCACTCCTGCACAAAGACATCCAGTAAACTTTGCAGAAATGTCCAGCTGCCCCCAGGGCAGCAGTTATCTGTGGTTCCTCAAGTGCACCAGGCAACATCCGGCCTGAGGATGGGCAGAATGAAATACACAATTTTATACTGACCCTAGGGCTAAAATTATACTGGAAAGAAGTCTTTGATAATTTTAATGACTGTAGCAGTTCAGGAAAAAGTCTCTTTACTAGATCTAATTCTAGTGTAACACCTTCTCAATGCTGCCCTGAATAGCAAACAGCAGTGAGGAGGTGTCCTCTGCCCAGCCTCTCTGCCTCAGCTCAGCTCCTGCGGTCCCTCCTCTTCCACAGGGCTCTGCATGCCCTCACACACTCCTCCCAGGGATGGAAGAGGTGCTTCCCAAATAAAAAGGGTAAAAGTTGGCCCAAAATATTCAGATACTTGCTCTGAATTTCACCTGCACCTATATCAAAATTCACTGCCCACATAGCTCTGCCACTCAGAGGGGTGGGATTTCTCATCAGAGAGACAACAGCAAAGTGGCACTTTCCCCAAGAACAGCTTGGATTTTGTCTGTGGGAGGGAAGGGCACTGATTTCAGAAGACAAATCAGAATGTCCACAGCAGTGCCTTCCCAGCCCAGTGTATCAATCCTAGCTGTCTGATGGAGACAGATGCACTGCTTCCAAGTGGAAGAGAATTATGTCCTGAGCAGTGCAGCTAGCTGCAGCTCTCCCCCTTTTCCTCCACTCTCTGCCAGCCAAACTGCTCACAGAATGACTCTGTTTGGTTGACAAGAGTCACTGTGATCACAGTCCAAGGTGACAGATTCCCCCTTTGCAGGAAGCCATGGGTTAAAGTACAATTGACCTTCAAAACCCACCAGCACAGGCAGCGCTATGCTGGAGTGAAATGCAAGACTAATTTATGAATGGGGCAACTCATCAGCAGCATTTTAATGAATAAATGATGTGCCCATTCATTATTTTTCCATTTCCAAGTGTTAATAAACAGGCCGGTGATAATTAACTGAAATTCTACCTTTATAGAAAAGTGGCACTTCATAAATATCAAATTGTGCTATTATCGTACATATCTGCTGGATTTCCATGAATATATAAATTCAGCAATTACTTCTGGAACTGTTTGCTAAAACATAAGAGCAGGTTAGCAAAGAAGAGGAAAGTCATACAGCAATTAAAATTTGAGAAACAAACAAAACATCCTCCTGATTCAAGAATTCAATGACAATAAACAGGGCAATGCAATCAGGAAGGAAAGCCCTGTCCTAATCAACAGAGGTGATTTTTCACGTAGCTTGAGATGTGAGCTGAGCAAGCAGCGGGGAAAACTGCCTGCAATCAGCTGAGTGAGGCTTTAAGGCACTGAGCATCTGAAATTCCTACTTAAGGAAGCGGAGCCTGGAGTCACACGATTATATCACAAGGGCAACTTCCTTTCAGAGAACAAACAGAAACCCCCAAATTTTTGAGCCTTCCTGAAAATTACTCTGAAAAAAAAATTTAAAAAATGAACTGACCTTTACAAGGGCTGGGCTCTGCACATTGCTGGCAGAGGTGGGAGCTGCATCTCTCATCTCAATGAGATGCTAATTCCTGCACTCTCTTTCTGCAGGGAGACACCAGGTCCCACTGGAGCTGTGGGAGCAGGGTGAAAGTGAAGGATGGGACCCTCAGGCTGAAGCACTGGCTTGGTTTGGCTGAGCCCAGTGCAGAACAGTGACTGGCTATGTTGGGTCTGAGACCCTACACCCCGGTCCTGGGTTTGGTTATTTAACATCTCTGTCATCGAGTGGGGTGGTGAGGGACACCTACAAAACTACTAGTGGCTGAGTGACATCAGGGCAGAGAGGTGACACAGGCATGTTGGACTAGAGGGTTAGGGCTAGAATTTAATGCTTGTTCCTCCTTCTTATTGCAAAGAGGTGTTGTGCCCTCCCCAGGGACAGTGCTCCTTCACCGAGCGGAGAAACTTGGACTGTCTTGCTTGCAGATAAGGGAGGGTATCCAAGGAATAGCACTGAGACAGGAAAGGTGGGAAGGGGCTCACATTGCTGTTTCAGCTGCAAAGCCAAACTCTGGGGCACAGGGTGGTGAGCACAGGGACCCCTCCTGCTCTGTATTTCCAAACACAAGCTGAGCAGGACAGTGCTGTGGTCAGACCAGCACTTGCCCCTGTGCAGCAGCTCTCCACCAGCCTGGAGGACAAGGAGATTCTCCTGCCCACAGCAGGTGACAGTGTTGATTCATGGCTCAGCCAGCCCTGGTTGCTTAGCTATGCAGCTGCCATCCCCCGGCTTCCCACATCTCCATACAGTTCCTGAAGCCAAGACTACTCCAGCAAGGGAATGCACTGGGCCTAGAAGGGCAACTTCCTTTGATGAGGACCTTTCAAACCTCTTTGACCTGACCTCACTGACAAAAGAGCCCTTCAAAGAAGATGAACTGTTTCATGTGGCAGCAATTTCTCATGTCAATCAAAAAGATTTTTTTTTCTTACAGCAACAACTCTCTATCCTTTCCCCACAAAATTATTCATTTTAATACAGCTATCCTCCTCTCTGCAGTGAACACCCTTGGGTAGCATCTTCCAGTGTCTCACAGATACACTCTTCAATTTGAATTTTCATATTTTATTTTCTTTCTAAAGTGGGGGAAGGGAATGAAGTGAACTTTCTTTGATTAAGATTCTTCTTTTGCATTTTTAAAACACACATCTTCTAAAAAGAAAATTTCTGCCTAAGATCTGGTGGTCTTCTGAATATCTTTTAAGAAATAGATGCTCAGCTTCCTTCCTCTTTTTTTAAATGATAGAATATTTGACCTATTGGCCTCAAATTTTTAACTCAGTTTTCTCCCTTAAAATATTGCTGCAGCAGTATTTGAACTTCTATGACATTGGGAGATACAAGTGAAACAAATATTTCTGATGTTGAAGTAACTATTAAACTTCAATATGGATCCATAACCTTGAACCATATTTTTGCCAGTAAGGAAGTAAATCTGGATCCACAACCCAGAAGAAGCCATAAAAGCTTCTTGAAATAGCCTACAATAGATTTTAACCCATAGAATTGTACTGCATTGAAAGTCCATTCTCTCACATTCTTCCCAGGCTCAAAGGGAGCCTCAGCCTCCTCTGTGACTCTGGTAACCTCTACATCTTTGGGAAGGAGAGGTTTCCTTCCCAGTGATATAAAGCATCTGTCCTGATGCTTGAGCAGGAAATACAAAAGAAATGATCTAGCAAATTAGTTTAGAAGAAAAGCTTTTATCCATTTGGAGGTTTGGAACATCTCAAGAGCTTCAGGAGAGATGGATGGATGGTCATGGAGTCAGTGAGGTGGTCACATACACAGGCATGGTTTAGTCACACTGTCACTCCTGGCAGTTCCACACTCTCCATATGGCCATAATTACCCTAAATGTGTCACCCCTGTGTATGCTGAACTTGTTCATAAACACAGCTCTGTTCAAGGCCTGCAGTTAGGACCATATAACCATTTCACCTTCTCACCTGCTCCTGATTTGTTACTCTTTACCTCTTCCTTTGCAACTGTCAGCAATTTCTCAGTTCTGTAATTACTTATTTATCCATTTATTTGGAAAGGTGGTTGGCTTTGGCATATTTTAAACTTTAAAAAATGTAATGCTTTTTTAAAATGAGACCAAACTTGTCAAAACAAACAAAAATGACATTTTTGAGAAAGAGGATGTGTAGAAGAACAAAATGGGCTTCCTGTCAGCTGGTGGAAATTAGCTGTGATTTGAAAAAATGGTAAGGGTTTTTATAAAATGTCCTGGTTTTGTCATGTTCTCTGCATTTAATAATGTGTTGTGATCACAGCCTTGTGGTTCCGTGGGAATGCCTAGTGTAGGAGTATATAAATCACACTTTGCTTTTCTCAATGTCTATTGGAGTTGTATGGAAATCTTTCCAATAAGCTGCCAGAGAGATGCTTGTCACTGCTAGTGTCCAAGTTTTATCCATACAACTCAGGAAATTTATCCATATGACTCAGGAAATTTTACATTAAATGAGACAGAAAGTTTCATCCCAGATTGTACCTCCTGGCACTAACAGATCTATGTATGTGGCAGACTAGATCTATTTCAGTAATTTTAAAGAAATAAAAAAACATCCATAGGTGGTCTCTTAGAATATTACTAATGAAGAAAAAAATAAAGGTCCAAAAGCAGGGAAAAAGCTTAAAAGCAGCAGATGAACTTTAATTCTGGTTTCTGAATTAGACCTTTAATTATGCCATCAAGCAGTCCTGTGCAGAATCCTGGGTTGCTGTGAACACTGAAACCTCTTGATTACTTCTTGTGTAATATCTGCGTCAGCTATCCCCAGACACCCCGGGACGAAGGAGTGGGAGCCTCATGACTCCACAAGTCCCAGTTCAAATGAGGAATATGGCTATGAGCCAAAGCTCAGGCTGAGCTGAACATGCAGCTGCAGTTTTTTCAGAGGTCAGCATTATTTTTTCCATGGCATACCGATGGCTGAGGAAACGGAGGCTGTTTTAGTTGTTGGTCATATTTATGTGGACTTTATGTAATGCTGAAAAGTAGCTAACCTGACTATCTCTTAAAAGGGAAAATGAGCTTTTGAAAGAGGCTGTAACTGAGATTTTGATCAGAGCTGTTTGTTGTAGCTCTCATTTGGAAAAGTAGATACAGGAGAGGAATTCTGACAAAGTTTCCCTGTTTTGCAAGGGAGAAAAAAAAGACTTAAACCTTTACTTCCTAAGACTCAATCCCTCATTTTATCCAATCCCATTCCTCATAACTTCTTTAATCCACTGATGATTGATGTAAACAAGTTTTACAGACTGTAGCTCTCAGATATGCAGTTTTATCAGAAACTGTGAAAAGCAGCATCTGCAAAAGAAAGAAGGATCCAAGGCAATGCTGTGCTGGAGATTTCCTCCGGGAGGAGCTCAGTGGCAGGAGCCTGAGCCCAGCAGATATCTGCGGGGTTGGCTGCCAGCTGGCCAAGCACGAGGGCATCGCTGGCCAGACGAGAGGCACCCTCATCCCTTGGGACAGGCCAGGGCACGTGCTATCACTTGGGACACCTGGGGGATGACAGAGAGGTGACAGTGCTGGGAGAGGACAAGGGCATGGGGGGAAGATGCTGTGGGAGGCCATCGAAGCCATGGGGAATGTGGTGAGGATTTGGGATGGTTGGTGGGGAGGAGTGGAACAGGAATATAGGACACAGTTTCATAGTAAACTAGGCCTCATTAACAATGCAGCTCTCAGAACTGCTTGTTTTCTAACTTGCAAAGGGTCTGTCAAGTGTTGCCTTTTTTCCTCTCTTAGACTTTTCTCCTCATTACTGTGTTCTTTTCTTTATTGCCATCCCATGCTGTGACTTTGATTCTCTGCTCTGAGTCACAACATATCCACTGCTGCTTTATATTTTGAAATGTCTTCACATCAGCATTAATATAAGAATGCATTTTGGCATAACAATTGTATCCAGTTATTGACCACATAATCAATAGTGCAGAGTTGGTAGAACCTTTGCTGCCATTTAAATCAAATCATTAACCAAAGCAATGAGAACCTAAATGTATAGATCTGTAAATGCTCCTAACAGTTGCTTTATATTAAAGGGAAACAAGGGACTCAAGTTTGGGGTTTTTTCCTCCCAGTCCTACATAAAGCTGCCAAATAAAATGATTTCATCCTTTTGTTAATCTCTCAAGCAACACAGGACTAGGCACAAATTACCACAAGTGTCAGGCTGGGCTCCCAGAAAGTGAAGGGCAGCAGTGTAGGAGACTGCAGGCTGTGTCACGCCTGGATTGCACTGGCAGAGTGATCCAGGTGCCACAGTCACACATTACACCCCATGGATGAGCCTGGCACTTGCTCTCAAAGCAAAAATCAAGTTGTAACAGGCTGTGCCTGTGCTGCTAAATTACACAGGGCTGGGAGCAAGCCTGACTGCAGGCTGTCCAGGCTGCTTAGCCATTAGCTCTGAGCTCACACCTCGCAGTGGTCTTGAGATGTGCCGGCTTCCCTCCCTCAGGAACACCAGGATGCAGCTGGCACAGTCCATGAGGGCACACCAGGTTCTGCTGCTGCTGCCCTGCAGGCATCCAGGATGCTCTCTTCAATGCCTCTTCCCATGCAGTTGCAGCAGAGTGCCTGGGGTTCCTGCTAGGAAAACATCACTGTCATGGTCTGCAACCCTCGTGATTCAGCGCCAAATACAGCAATGACAAAGCCAGAATGTCACATTTATATCCCAGGCCTGTGGGAGCATCCTGCAGAGCCCATGGGAGCCAGAGCCTAGTGATGTGCAGCTGGAAAGGCTGTGCCTGTCTGAGCCAGAGAGCCAGAGAACAGGTCCTCCATTTAATTCAGCAGTACAGATACAGCTGCTGTGACAAGGAATGCAAACAGGTGGAGATATTTCTGCAAGGGCTGGTGTAAGGTGATGCACTGAGCAATCCCATTTGCAAAGGTGCTTTTTAGGCTAGAGCAGCCTTTCTGCATGGAATGTTGATATCTTAAGCTTTAGACATTGTTAATTCTCAGCATTAGGGAAACTAAGACTTACACCAAGCATCTAGGAACTGAGGAGCACCAGCTCATAGGTTACTTTTGAAATTCCTGGTCTGAATCTCTGGTTCACCAAATCACAGAATGGCTTGGGTTTGAAGAGACCCTAAAGTTTCCAATCTCTGCCACCCATTAGACCAGGTTGTGCAAAACCCCATTCAGCCTGGCCTTGAGCCCTTCCAGGGACGGGGCATTTACAACTTGTCTGGACAACCTTTTCAAGTGCCTCACTGGAAGAATTTCTTTACATCATTTAATACAAATCTCTGCTCTTTTGGTTTAACTGGTCCCTGTTGTCCTATCACTATCTGCCCATGAAAAAAGTGGCTCTCTCTTTTTTTATAAGCTCCCTTTAAGTACTGTAATGCCTTGCTGAGGTCCCCTCAGTCTTTATCTCTATCTAATGAGGTATCATATGATACCTCATTATGATATGTAAGAATGTCTCACTGCTGTACTTTTTCCAAGGGCCTGACTCAGTTCTTGCTCATTCCAATATAAAGAGAATTACTCCCACTAATGGTAAAGGGGTTTCATCAATGTAAAGTTTCACAGATGTTTCAGGGGTCAAGAAGAAATCACACTGACACTGGTGCTGACCTCCCTCTACTTGCTGCCACACAGACAAGACAGCCCAATATTGTTTTGCAGCATGTATTGGCCGTGATGGACATGTGCACATCATTAAAACACCTCCGTGCTTTTGAAACTATTTGTTTGTGCGCAGTGCTTTAGGAAGGCTGTGTTTTTACAAGGCTGACTAAAGATATTTGAGGAAATAGAAGACAATGCACTGCTTTTGTCCCTTCAAGTCTTCTTTTTATATAGCAGAGACAAAATTGTTTCCGTTCTCCAAAGCCATCCTTGCAGCGTGAGCATCACACCCACAATTCAGTCATTATGGTCCCACACCCTCAATAGAGATCTTGTCCTGACTATAGGCTCTTTCTTCTCATTCCATCATTTCTCCACCTCTAGGATCCGCTGAGCAGTTGTTATACCACAACCCAGAAGAAAGGAAAGAAGAAGCCTCCAGAGATCAGCTGCATTGGGGCAGCTCACATCTGCATCCCAGCCAAATCCCCCTCTCAGGTATCTCTCTGGTCTCTTGGCCTCTCACTCCAGGGTTGCATGAGTTTTCCAAAATTCATCTTTTTTTATAGTCAAAGGGTCACCTGTAACTCAGATGTCAGTTTAATGTACAACATAAATGCAAACTGCACGCATAACAGAGAAGCTCTATGTCTAAGCTTTGATCATGATGGTGATGTGGAACATTTTATACATGTGCTTGTAAAACCATAAGCAGACCATGAGTGGTCCTTCCCTGGTGGTTCACAGATCTTTTTGAAATGTGACTGCAGCATCTGCTGGCAATGTTGTCTACATATATGTAAGCTTTGTTTTTCATGCATATTCATGTGGTAGGTCATTTAAACACAGCATAAACAATAACAGGACAAGGACTATGCCTGATGGACCCCAACAGGACTAGGCTGAAAAGAAGATTTAGTGCTTCTAGTAACAATATTTTGTTGGCAATTTGACAGCTTTGACCTCAGCCAAGTGACAGCGTTAGGTGATACACGGTGTGCTGACAACTTATTACATAAAGTATCATGGTTGGCTGTCAGAAGCTTTCTTGGAATCCAGAAATATAGCCCTGGCCAATTTTTATGGCAGTGAAAATGTGTTCAGTAATTTCTACTAAGGCAGTTGTTGAGTGGCTGAAAGACAGGACTGATGGAGAGTTATTTGATAACAACAACAAGTTGTCCACCTGCAATTGGGCAGCTCTAGCCACATGGTTTAGTAATCTTCTTTGGCAGTGACTCAGATGTTACAATACAGTCCAGGCAATGCCCTTTTCTTTCTGGGGGAAAATGCAATCCCATCTAAAAATGAATTGGGAAGGACTAGCAGTGCATGGGGGTAATAAAACAATGCCAGTTGGATTCTGTGCCTCAGAAATATAGGACACTTCATTTTATGCCTTGGAAGTGTGAGGATTTTGAGGGCCAGAGAACATTGCTCATCCTTGTATGGCCCTGGGAAGCTTCAGGGCATTATCAGAGCCAAGGATTTGGCAGACCAAGAAGTTTGTTTTTTCAGTAATGATTTGGAAATATAAAATCACATATCGTCAATTTTTTTTTTTTCTGAAGCTTTACTTGCTTAAAAGCAAATAAAGAGATGATTCTTAGGTTATGTCATACAGCTTTGTGAGAAGGATTGATATGACAGGAATGGTCACTTCTGAGCTTTCCTGAATATCCCCTCCTTTGCCTCTGCTAAGGGAAGGGATCAGCACACGTCCAAGCAGCTGGAGGATATGCAGTGTTTCAAGGGGGGCAGATAGCTGCACTGTAGAGTGTAAGACAGCAGACACATGACTCACACCTGATGTTCAGGTATCCTACCAGGTCTGTTCAGATCTGGGGATTTTTTTATGTGGCTTTTGCTACAGTGGTTGCATTCTGTGAGTTACAGAGGTAGCTGTATACATTTTAAATGTAAATCAAACATAGCATAATAGACACATGCCCTGATTTAGAAACCTTAATCTTGTTTGGACCAACACAGCAATTTCTCTTGCAGAAAAAGAACATGATCCAAGGGAATTTAGTAAGTTAGTGTGCTGTAGGCTGGGGAAAAAATCCAGGAGGATCCATTGCTCAGGGATGCATCGACAGACAGCTGGTCTCCAGATTTGGTCACTTGAGTTTGATACCTGTGCTGCAGTCTGGCTGGTGGGATGCAGTGGGGAAGAAAAGCAATGAGAAGGTAAGGAAGGTCAGGCACTGTGGTTGTTGGCAGTGACCTTTCCTTTATGGGATGCCAATCCATCTCGGCACAGTCAGATAAAATGAACAGGTACAACGAGTGAAGCAACCACAGAAAACTGTTTTCAACTTCCTGCACATGATCAGACACACGGTCCCTTTCTTCTGGCATGTCTCACACTGTCTTAATTGAGAAAGTCAGGAGCTGGAGTTGAAAATACGGTATCACATTTCCCATAATGTGAGAATTGATGGTTTCCTACAGTCAGTGCTGACAAAAATCTTCCCTTCCTCCAAGTTCAAAGTAACTGTTGAATATACAGATGGGCCATATCTACACCTTTCCCCTCACAGCAAAAAGTGCTTTAGATAATTAAGATTTGAAACTATATTATGAGCAAGAACCTTGGCCATTTTAAGGAATAAGGGTTTCCTTAGAAACCGTGAAAAGTAGTTTAGGAGCAGACGTTTAAGAGGACGAATATGTACACCATCAATTAACACCTTGTTTCTTTCACAAGTTCAGTTATATTTACAACACTGCTATGAAGCAGTGAAAGCAGACAGTTTTGTATGTGCATCAGGGCTGTGAAAGATAGGCTCGGCGCTACCAGACAAACAGGGATTCACACCATATGGCTGGTTCAGGAGTTTTGACCGATTTAGAACAAATGCATAGTAATTTCCCACTGGGGTCGGGTTAGGATGAATATTAATACAGATCAGACATGACAAACAGAGAAATGGACAAAGATTGCCCCTGGATTACATCCCCCGCTTCTGACTTACAATAAGCTTTAAAGCAGTTTTCTTGGCAAAGGCAGTGGCTTGCACCTGATTTCCATGGTACTTACATCAGGTCCCTGTAAAATCCCACCAAATGTTTCCAATTCCAAGCAGCAGATCATCAGCTGCAGTTTGACATCCAGAAGAGTTCATAGGCTGAACATGTTTAAAAAGCAGCCAAACAAGCCAAGAGCTCAACAGCTAACAATGTTGAGGAGGCTGTAGACACTGAGCTTGGCACTGACAAATGCTGCTGCCATTCCGACTCTTAGTGCTCGGTTTATCCAGAGACTGTTTTATACCAAATGCTGGAATACCCTGCACAGTGCATCTACATATCCTGAGAGGTTGCAGTACTAGTAAATTACATAGAACTTAGCAGTTCAGCTGACAAGCCGAAGAGTAAATTATTGTGGACTTGGCTTAAAATTAAACCTAGTTTAATCTTGCTTTCACTGAAGGTTTATTCCCCTTCTCTGCAAGAAGATAAGTTAGAAGATAGTTCATAATTGCCTATGAGAGTCTCCTCAATTTAATTTCTGATTAGCTTGTGCAGTGAAAATAATGAATAACTCAGTTTGAGCCAAAACCTGAGTTCCAGATTTGGTGCTAAAATGGACATTTTGAGCCATAGTCCTCCACGTGTTTCAGAGATATAGCACTGTGTTCAGCTCCTTGGAAAGCAAAGGTGCTGCCATTGCAAGTTCCTCAGCTTCTGGAAGAAAGCCTTTTTGGAGATGATGCCTGAATGGTGTTGTACCCCATGTGCTCATAATAGGATAAGCTCCTGCTATGCTTAGGGTACACTGATCCTCTCTATGGGCGTTCTGTTTTCAGCTGACAAGCTCCAACCATGTGAATGGAGATTTTTTCATTCAGTGGCTTATTTCAGGATGGCTGATCTAAAAGAATTCAATTAAAAATGACTCAGCTGATTCTGAGGACAGGTTAGTAGAATGACTGTCTTCCGATGTTAAAAAAAATAATTTATTTGAGGAACTTTCTAATGCAAATGCTCTGGAGTGGTGCCTTCATATTTGGCAGGATGAGTGACTTTTCTGCACAAGATTTGCTTTTTGCAGTTATTCTGAATATTCTCATGCAAAGCCTTTTAAAAGTGTAATTAATACACATCCTCTAATATACAAGGCTGGTTTTATGAAACGGAATTGTTAAGTATGTTGACATGGGGATTTCCTTGAGACTTCTTAATTTTCTTTTGTATTCATTCTCTATTTGGATTTTGGGTACCACTGAGCTAGAGTATTCATGTTATACCTATTTTACTTCCAAAGAGAATACATGAAGGACTATAAAGCTATGAATTCAAAATTAAACAACAGCCCAAGTTTAATTTCTCCTTGCCCACCCAATGTACATAAGGAACTGTGTGAAGCAAACCAAGTAACTCAGCAATTATGAGGCATTTTAATATTTTTTCCTGGGTCTGGCATCCTTTATTTTCTATATATTGTTGTATTTTCTAAATGTTATTCACATTGGTATTTTGGTCCAAAAACAAATATTTTGATTTTTTCCTAGCTTATAAGACTCTCCTCAGGAGTGCATGTTCACATTTCAAACACAAGCTTAATTTTTGCAATACTAATTTTTAAAGTCTGATCTTGCCACCTTTGAAATAGTCTCATTAAGTAAACTGTTTATTGATAAAAAAATCAGAAAACAGAACGGACATAGAATTTTAAAAAAGGTAGAATTCATAGAATTCAGCAAAAGCCTCTGCATCAGGTTTAGATGCCAAAAGGAAAGGCAATTCTGAGAGACTCACATTTACTATTAACATAGGGGAGAAAAATCCAAGGCATGGCCGAGACACAGCTCATTTTGAGCTACAGCAAAATCCTTCCTTAAGAATAAACGCGCGTCAAGGGCCTCCTCCTGAATGGGCTCTATGCAACCGCATCTCCTGACCCCTGGCAAACGCGAGCCCTCACCTTACCAACCCCCGGTGGGCTTGAAAATGCGCGCAGCCTCTGGCAGGCGGCGAGAGCCGCGCTCCGTGAGCCGCAGCACCCGCGCCCATCAGCGGCGCCGCGCCCGCCTCCGAGCGCTTCCATCGGCCCGCGGGCAGACGCGCTCCCGTCCCGGCCTCCGGCTCCCCCTCCCCGCTGCTCCCAGCATTGTTTGGCAGCGCCACGGCAGAGGCGAGACAAAGATAAATGGAAGTGCAGAAGCTGTATTTACACAGCATTTAAACATACTGTATGCTGGAGATTGAAGAGCTTGCTGATAGGTGACACTGCAGGTTTCAATAGGGAGCACGTCTAGTGGAGCCCTTCTGCCTCGTTCAGGTCATGTGGCCCCCATGACTTTACTTAAGGGTTGTTTTGCCTGGAAAACATTGCTTTTTTTTTTTTTTTTGTGGAAAAAATCCAAACAATAGTGAAGTCTGATCCCTGCAAAGGGATCAGCAAAGCAGGAACACTGCTCTCCCAGAAACGTTCTTCAACTATTCAAAGATTATCCAAATCCAAATAAGAAATAAATATGAAAATGAACATACACAGAAAGCAGAGAGCCAGTAAAAACAACAACAATAACAAAAAACCCCCAACAAAACAACAAAAAAACCACCCCCCCCAACCTTTTAAAATACATTGCTTTTGCTCTATAAGCCAAAAACATGAAGCAAAAATAGAAACTTTACAATAATTTTCCATCATTTGTCATTCAAATAACATCTCCATTTGGCATACCTTTAGACACCAGCCTTACACTCCAGAGTGTTAATATTACAGCTGGAAGAACATGAAGCTGCAAGAAATATTTGTAACAAAACAGATCTTCACCGAGGTAGGTCTATTTTCAAATTCACATAACAGTGACAAAACTGGAATAAACTTTTGACATTTTGAAGAGTGTCAATCCATTTTTATCATAGGCATGACTTTGGATTTTTATGTTGAAGACTAGCATAAAGAAAATATCAAGAGATATTACAAGATGTGTCTTCAAGGAACAATATTTTACTACCTAGAAATGAAGAAATCACCACACTTAACCACATCTCCTTTCAAGAAGTCCTTTGTTCTGTGGTGAGTCACTGACAGAGAATACAAACTATGAATGGCAGTAAACACAGTGGTATAAAATAATAAATAAATGTTCACTGTAAAGGTTTATTTTAACCAGCTCTCCTTGGCTGGTGAATACAATATTTATGGTACCAAGGCAATCAAAGTCTTGATGTTACTGCTTTGGGAGTGCAAAGGATGAAGGCCTGTTAATGTTACCAGCATCTCTGTTAGACATTAAATACAGAAAGGCAGTGGGTCATGTATTCTAGCTGTGCAGGTAGAGCCTGAGCACCTTGCAGAGCTGTATCAGGCACAGCACCACAGGGGAGCTGAGATTCAGCTGTCTGGCTGCTCCCTGCAGGCAGCTGTGGAGAGGTTTGTGAGAGCTGACCAGAGTTGTGGAGTGCTCTCTTCCCTCAAAAGCTGGTTCTGATTCTCAGAGGATTCATTCCTGGTGAGACTTCATCCCTTTATGCAGGGGGGAATGACTATGGAGAGGGATGCTGCTCTCCCATCATATGCTGGGGGTTACAGCCCCTTCGGCTCCTGCTGTTCCCTCTTTGCCCATGAAACTGTGCCTGCCTTATTGTCATGCAAAATAATTCAGCAGAAATAAAAGTAAAGTACTTCAACCAGATGAAATTTAAATAGTATAAAATTGTGATTTGTGAAGCAAAACTGCTGAACGAGTAAAAGAAAAAGGAGCATGAAACATTTTGTATCAGTTTTCCCATTTCAAAAGGCTTGCCTGTAGAATGACCCATCTAGCATTCTTCAGGCTTTAATTAATTAAAAGCAGGGAGAAAGTTAGGATTTTGGCACAGGATAAATATTCCAGACTTGAACAGAAGATGTTGCTTTAATGACCTGGACACTATCCAGGAAGTACGCAAAGGCTAGCAGACACTTCTGACAGCTAATATATCTGATAAAAAAGAGCATTCTGGCCAATTAAAGAGCTGGAGTAGAAATAATGATTTGTCACCAAGCCTGTAACTGAGGCCAATTGGTCCAGATTAACCAATGGGTTATCCTTTGTAAGTGAATTTAAAGGTCACGATGAGCTGTCTGGGTAGGTAAAAGATAAAAATGTTAAATTAATATGGTGGCAAAAAATTTTCAAATGTGAGACGTGGAGATAAAAATTAGATTTGCAAATCATGCAAAATCACCTGGAGTGGACTAAGCAAATTGCTCTTATGGCAGAAGGTCATTAAGAAAAAAGTGTGAATAAAAGTATGAATTTCTATCCACTGCAGAAAGCAGGAGCTTCCTTTAAGTATTCATAGACAAATGTACTCCTGAAGGACTTTATAATAAACTACCAGCTGGGGGTATATGCCTCTCTATTCCTGGGGGAAGTGAGGTGAGGCTGTTTTAGGGCAATCTAGTTTCCACCTTCTACCACAGAACAATCAGTTATATCATTGATAGCTGACCTGTGCCATACAACTTGACCATGAAGAGATTATCTCTAATCTAGCAGTAAATGCTATCATTTCCATCTTGCACAATGTCCCAGGGCAAACCCCACTGAAGAGGCCTCTCTTAAAAACCTTCCATTTCACGCAGAGGCAAAGCTTGACACTGACTCTGGACAAAGATGGCCATGGACTCCAGGACCCCTACAAGACCCATAGGTAAGAAGATGTCCTGCCCTTGTGCCTCTGGGGCATGAGGGGTGAAGAAGCAGCCTCACAGCTCTGGGTCTTGTCTGCCAGCACTGGAGGCTCCCATCAAAGCACCCTGCAGGTGGCTGCTGCTCGCCAGCCACTCCTCAAGTGCACCTCTGTCCCATCCCTCTCCAGAAAATCCTGTAGTGCCATGAACATTAAAAAGGCTCTGTCCAACAAATACTTCTGATTTCATGTGCATCTCAGCCAGCAACTGTATTCAAATGACTCTGTTTGCTACTACTTGAGAGATAAGATTCCCAAAATAAGGCAATAAATATCCACAGTAGCTGTTGCTTATTTTTACGAGCACCTGCAATTCGGGGGCCCCACATCATCACTGCAGTGCATAAAAATGTAGCTGCTCATAACAGGCCAAGTCTAGGCAGCCCTCCAGGGAGGCATTTTGGTGCTCACTTCCTCATAGCGCCTTGGTGCTTTCTTCCCACCCAGAGGGGTAACTCTTGTCCCCCAGCCAGGAGGATGCAGCTTCCTGCTTTTTCTAAGTCCATTTTCCAAGCAGATGAATAGCCTGGGAAGGACCCTGCCTGCCAGCCTGCTGGAGCTCAGCTGGAAGAGATGGGCAGGTGGGCACTTTCCTTGTCTTCCAAGTGTGCAGGTGAGGAGAAGGGGAGCACTGACACCCCTGAGTGCAGAAGCAAAGAGCAGAACCAGGGAGGCTGCATTTGGGTGTCCCTTTCCTCCTGGCACAGTGCAAATATTTAGTTTTTAGCTTTTTTTCTTCCAGCTCCAAGTCTGACTGTGTGCAATCTGCTGCTCTGGCCAGATTTGGGTGGCTTTGAAGGCAGAGGCAACAGCAACAGCTCTGACAAAGTTCAAACACTCCATTCCTGCATATAACATTGAGATCATCATCCAGGCTGTGAGATTTCAGCATTTCAGATATACAAGTATATAACCAGTGATCATAAACAGTATTTATTTTTCTTTATGGGAGTACCTAAACCACCCAAACCACACATAAAGCAGCAATTTATTTCTCTGAGGAGCATTTAAAATACCTGTTCTTTCATGGATTACCTGTGTGAGCGGATGAACTTAAACCACTAAAGAGCTGATTCTGAGCCAAATTTTCAATGGATATTAAAAAAGATGAACACATACCTAGGAAAGTGAGCATTGCCACATGAGGCAAATGCATGCAAATGAAGATATCCAAGTACAATGGCCATAAAGCGTTGATGAAAGGTATTTTATTGACACCCAAGTAACCTTGTTGAATTGCAAATTTGGACTTCATTTCCTTTTCTGTAACCACTGCAAAAGCAAAGAAAGGATCTGATTTCCTGGAAGCAGGTTTGTCTTATCTGTTAATATATAGTCCCACCTTTTATGCTGGGCCAATATATTTATATGCCCTTGGTTGGCATAATTTGGGACAAAAAGAAGGAGATATCTTGATTTCTCAGAGAGAAGCAGCTATTTTGAGGACAGAATCTAGGAAAGTATTTTGTCATTTCTTTAAAGAAAATGTTAAAACAAATCATGTCTAGTCACAGCATTAGCAAATTGCCCTTCGAGTAGAGGGAATTAGAGTACCAAAACATTTAATACATGGTTTCCTATAGGTAGTTTACCTTGTAGGGTTTTGTAGAAAGACAGACAGCCAAGTTGAAGTTAGCTAGTGTGTGGTATTCCTTATGATGGGAACTTCAGAAATACTAAGTAGTGCATGAGCTTGATTACAAATTTGAAAGTGACTGAGCTTAGAAACAAGAGAGCATGTGGCAGCAATGGCTTGGAAAATCCTGGTGGCTGCTTCAGCTCAGGCTGCAGCAGCATCTGCCTGAGTCTGCCTCTGCCTGGTGTGCCTATGTGCCTTTGAGGGAGCTCCCAAGCTCTCCTGATGCCTGTGGTGAGGCTGTGCTCGTGTGCTGCCATTTCATTGCTACACCACACCTAGCTGTACTAAGGTCCCACTGATTCTCCAGTCATGCAGACTCACTTTTGAAGACTCAGTTGGGGAGCCTCTGAAACTTTTACCTTGAGTCTCTTTGCTGACACCATGAAAAGGTGAGAGTGGACAAAAACACCTGTGTAAAATAAAAATAAACTTATTCAATATTTGAAATTTCAGTGGAACTGCTGCTCTGCTTAGAGATGGCATTGTGCACTCAAGTGCTAGCATCTCATTTTTAACACACAGAGCTGGCAAAATCTCATTCTGAAATCACAGTATGTCTTTCATGAGATGTAAAATAGAGGGAAATGAAGCTCAGTCAAACCTTCCCTCCACAATGTAAATTATGAAAAACCCCTCACACAAACAATAAGCAGAATCTTCTTAACCCAGCTGACTTTCCTGGTTTGTGCCTTGCTTTCTTGCCTCCCCTTAGCTGTCACTACACCTCGCCCCCTGTAAGCAGCTCAGTCTCATTAAAAGCAATGTGGTGAAACTAGCCACATCATTATACCCACTTAGATGGGGCTCTTGTAGCCAGCACTTACCCTTCATAATAGCTGCCACTTAGGGTTTGTGAACCCCCCATTGGCACCTTCCTCCTGGTTTGTTGGTTGCTTTTTTTTTCTTTTTTTCCATGTCTTATTTTGAAATTTACATGTCCTCAGAACAAATAAAATTCACAACAACAAACTAATTAATGGATTCCAGTTTTGACAGCTACAAGAAGACAGATGAGAAAGTAACATGCTTCTGGCAGCGTGTTATCAATTGGAAGGCACCGGTGCATCGCCTCTATGTGGTACAGTGAGCTGGAACCGACACTGACAGATGACACAGCCCTTGACAGTGAAGCCTGTATGAGCTGACAGCTCCACTTGCACTCAGGCAGGTCCACGCTCTGCACTGGAACTGAACCAGCTTGATGTGCAGAATATGCTTGCTTTTATCTTCCCCCAGCTGTACAGTGGGCAGGCTGAGCAGCACTGCCAGGTGGGGCCCAGGACCTACCTTAGAAAGTTAAAACTGTGACAAGTGCTAAGATTTTAACAGTAGAAATATATTAAATCAGTTGATAAGTATGGTTATCTTCCAGCCAGTGCCTTGCTCTTCTCTTTGGAAGCTTTCTGGTGGCTTCCTGGTCAGTAGGACTGCAGGAGCTTGGCTTCCTACAGACTGGTGGGTGTCTCTGCTACTGAGGGACTTGCACTGAGCAAGCCTCTGTCACAGCTGAGGTTTCCATAATTCTCCATGTTGAAGAAGGGCTGAACACACACTCCTGCCTCTTTCAGGTGGATCTCCCTCCCTTGGGCAGCTGCTTCCTTCACAGAACCACAGGAGCTTGTGTCTTTGGGCCTATTGCCCCTCTGCCAAATTTGGTCAGAACCAGCCAAAGTTCTGATGGTTCTTACGTCCTGATGGTGCCATGGTGTGAAGAGAGGGTGTGGGTGCACATGCAATCACAAAACGTGACAACGTTGACCTCAGTTCCTTTGAAAACAAGGGTAATGCAGCATGGGTAGAGTTTCTTCACACTATACATTCAAGACATATATCTACAGTCTTCAGATTAGATTGAGTCAGATGCAGAGGCCCTGGCAGCCTTATCTAATTCTTCCCTAAGGGGTCAGTGATGCTAGAGGCACATGGCTAACTGCTCCATGCTGTGGTGAATTACAACCCCATATCAGGTGTCTCTTCAGAGATTACTATGATAGATCTTTGTTCCAGTCCTCCTCTCTTAGTGTATGTAGGCGAGCTTAGGAAGAGACTGTATGCTTTTGAGGGAACAGAATACTGAAATCAGTATAGTCTGATGCATTTCAGAGTATATTGTCTTAATGAAGAAACAGTCTGGTCAAATTTGTTTGAATCAGCCTAAACCTTGAAGATGCTTCCTTGTCCTCATCTCAAATGCTGTAATTTTTTCCTGATGACATTACAGAGGAACTCAGAGCCCTATTAACAGAAAAATCCAAGTTTTATGGCTCCAGCGAGGGGATTTATTGCAGCCAACACATCTCTCTCCCTTGCTCCTTACAGCTCCATGTGGCCCTTCTGCCTGCTTCCCTCCTGTTCATTACAGTCTCCTCTGGCCCTCGAGAGCAGCTGCCAGTGCTCCCTTGGCCTCACGCCGGGGTGACACAAGCAATAACGCCGGCAGAAGCCGCAGTGGCACCGGGCACACTCGTCCGCGTTCAGCAGCTGTCAGCGGTGGCCGTTTGAGAGATAGATGGGGGTTTCTATGGCTTTGTTTGTGCACATGTGCCTCAGCATACAGCCCTGAACTAGAGGCAACATCATTCCACTGGCTTCACTGGGACTATTTGTACTCTTAATATTATGCTCATGTTTTAGGGACTTTGCTGAATCGGGACCCGAATTTGTGAAATTTGTGTTGTGTGAGCATTTGCCTGGAGTTCTCTGTGCTGCAGCTACCCATGCATGCTGTCATTTCAGCTACTCCAGAGCTTGGTACTACTATGTAACAGGAGGTACATTTCACACAGTCTGTTTTCAATTGATTTAAAGTGTAAGAAGAGAAAAAAGTTCATTAAAAATTGGTCTATAAAAAGACAACTGGGCAATTTTTTTTTTCAAGTGCTTTTCTCTGTGAAGCTTTATGAGGACACAATTGAGATTTGAGTTAATTTTTCCAGATATTTATACTTTTGCTTAGTGCTACACATCTAGGTGATGTATAAAAATAGATCTGGTGGAAATCTTCAGAAAAAAATTGTTGGCTCAGCCAAGGCAATGTGTTGGGGGGCAGCACTGCAGGTGCTGACAGCTCAAGCCAGGCTGGTCCTGTAGGGCTGAAAGGTTTTCTTTGACATCACAGTAGCAATGCTATGACTATGTTTGAGCAGAGAGTTATTGCCAAGTTCTTGCTTTCAAGATCTAACATCTACCTGAAAATTTACCTTTTAGAAAGAAATTCAAGTGTTTCTTCTCAGCCAAAGCAAGTTTAGAATGGACAGAATATAGAAAACCAGTGATCTTCACCCTAAAATTCTTTTCATGGGCAAAACCATTGTCTTTCCTGAATCCAGATATGCAAACATGCATGCTGCAGCATAAAATTTTTTAAAAGAAGAACTTTATAGAAAAGATGAGCTAAAGATATGTGGTTCTTTGTTCTGTATTTCATACCAATGAAAACTAATTTTATATAAGCAAATAAAAAATGTCACAGGTGTGCTTAATTTTCAGGTATTACAAAACCACCCCAAACCTCTTTGGGGATAAAAATATCTTATTCATACTGCTCCTGATTTAAGAAAAATCTTCCCAAGCACAGAACAAACATTCCATAGGTGCTCAACAGTGTTACAACTGAGTGCCCTGGGTGGTCAGCTGCAAAGGTCAATAGAAAAAGCTACTTAGAAACCAAGTCCTCACTTCAGTCCCTCTAATATGAAATTGAGCAGTGAATTCACTACCTTCCATAATGCACCTTGCAGCAAGAATCTAAGGTGTTTGGCTAATCAGAAGAAAAGATATTGTCCTCCAGGAGCTTTTCTTTGAGGATTTTTGAGTCACTATCGCCTGTGAGAATCACATCCTTACACACTTACAAAACAAAGCAGGATCACTCAACAGGCAATTTGTGAACTCTGCCCATCTAGGTTAGGAGCTGAATCCAAATTCAAGCTAGATCCAGATGAAATATTTATGAGTATGCATAGATAGATATTTAGAGAGAGAGACATGGATGTAGACAAATTCAGATTATCTGTTTTTCTCCTGCATGATCAGATTGTTACTGGATTGCTCGCTTAGATATATTTTAAATGGCTTGCATTTATATTCATGGTGTTGCAAATATCTGTCTTCTTGCTGTTTTAGATAGATTTTAAAATATCATACTGAAATTTTGTGGAGCCTGATAAAGCTGGACAGCAAACTTTCCTAAACAGAATAAAATTGTACTATCAAACATCATACAGGGCTATCCAAGATACTCTTTAACTCCTTTAATTACAACATAGAGCATGCAGTTCTTTTTCTTTGATGTTTTTTGAGCAATTTCTCTTCACAAACCTCCATAATTTTATCTGCAACTCAAGAATACATGCAATATTTCTTAACAGCCTTGTTTAGCAAGAGAATCTCAAGCAGGGGAAACTATGGTGAGCCAAATTTTCCTGTGGTTTATGCAGGGAAACTCACTGACTTCATGAAGACTCTTGTAATTTATACTGCTAGAGCATGATTCCTCTGGTGTATCCACATTATGGAGATTAATAAAACATACTTAAATTTTCAGCTGACTATGTACTGTGGTACCATCAGCATGAAAAACAGTGCATTCTGCATTAAGACAAAAAAAGCTGAATTTTGTTTCATGATACTTTTATTCCATTGACCCCTGCATTTAGATAAGTAAATGTAGTGGTGTCTCTGGCTTGTTCTTGCTTCTATTTCAGAGCCATTCATGGAAGAGAAATCCACCAATGGCTGTGAAAAACCAAACTCTCTCTCTGGTTCAGAAAGCCTCTGAGATGACAATTTGTGGTTGCTAGGAGAGTATTTTTGGGAAATATCACTACGTGTTTTCTATATTCTCATACTTTTTTGTAGCCATCTGCCCTCCAATCTGCTGAAAAAACCATCTTGGGCTAGATGGCCCTTATACTCATTAGATTCAAAGAAGCTAGAAGCAGACCAGATAAAATTCTAAAAGTTGTTCTGTTAGTAGGAATGTTTCCTACTTACAGTAGGAATGCTGATTCTCAGAATGCTTTAGATTCTGCTAGTGACATTTTACTCTGTTCTAATGATCAGGCTGGCCAAGCATAATTTACCTTTAGTGAATCTGTTCTGTGCACAGATTTTCAGCTGTAACTCTGGAAGACAGGAGTGGGGAGCTGAGTGTGGTGCCAGCAGCAAGGGGGAAAGAGTTTTATCCCTTTGAGAGCACTAAATAAGAAACTAGAACTGTTGTTTTTGTGGTTTGCTTGGGTTTTTTAATATATATAATGGATGGTGGGTTTTAGATGAAGTGAAGAAGAGATTTTCCAGTGGACCATTAACAGGGTTGAGATTCAGGACCTGCAGCTTCAGTTTCTGCTCTGTCCCAGCAAATTCTCTTATTTCTGTAGGAGTCAAACTGTACTACTGAAGGAATGAAGAGCAAAGAAGGGCCCCAGTTATGCACCCTCCAAATTGCCTTCCCACTGTTGGCTTTGCTTGGGGTCACTGCAGGCAAATCTCCACAGACAAGGCTCTTCCTGGTTGGATTCACCTTCAGGTTTGTTCCTGAAAGGCGGGATGGAAGATTTTGCACTCAGTTTTGTAAAAACTCTGCTCTAGTGAGCTGCAGCACAAGTTTCATATTAATCCACTAGTTCAAAATGAAGAAATACATGGAGGAAGTAATGACCATATCTAAGATCTGCAGAGATGCTACTTGGCCCTGAAGAAACCCAGGTGGATGATCTGGAAAGAGATGAGAGGAGTATTTCCTTCTGCTTTTCTCCCTGAGAAATCTGAGTCAGCAGCTGTCTTTAGCAAGATTTGTTAAGCAGCTAGATTAACACCTGGAAACTCTAAGCACTACTGTGAGCTCAGTAAATAATAAAAATGAGTTTAGCTTTTTGATAAAGTAGTTCTGGTAGGAAGAACAAGACTTTCCATTATACTTCCTGAATGTGATGCCTTTAATGGATGGCTCATCAGAAATGTATACAGCAATCCTGTTTCAAGGCATTCTCAAGAATTCCCTTAATTAGCCATCCATGTTTACTGTACTTATCCATCATAATACGTGCAGTGTTATATTTGCTATCTGTAATCTCTTTGTTGGTCTTGATTCTTCTGAAATGCATTTTCCCTCCTCCAATGAAAAATACCAAAAGAGCTTTCATTCAAGAAAATATGCTTGGCATCTGAAAGTTTGGGATATGTGGGTGTCACATCCTTTTTGTACAGTTTGATTTAGTACAGTGGGAGTTTAACTCCTTGCTGTCTCCAGCAAAAATTGAATCAAGCTTAGGGAATGTGCAGCGTAGATGCTCAGTGCAGGGGAAGGTTTCAAGGGAAAGTCCAGCAGCTGCTGCTCTCCTGGAAAGAGGGCAGATGAGAGGGAAAGGGAAGAAGCTCTATTTGTGCCCACAGTGCTGTGTCCCAGAAAGGCAGAGCATCACTCTTACCACTGCAAAACAGCTGTACAGCAGCTATAATTTTGGTGCTGGATAGGGAGGATTCCCTGGAAACACTTAGGTTTCTGAGGATGGAGGGCTCTGCAGGCTCAACAGGCTGCATTTTCAGTTGTCATAGAGCTAAAGGATAAGGTATAATATCTCTATATTAAGCTTTTTGCATATCTCATTTTTTATTTTCCAGTAGTTCTCCAACTCCAGAGTCAGGTTAATGGCTGTAGAAGCTGATGTGGAAGTTTTGGGTATTTGGACTAGAACAAAGCCAAAAAAAAATTGTGATTTTGTTACCTTAATTTTGGTTAATCAGGGTGCCACAGGGGCTCTTTCACTCCCTGCCATCTGTAGCTGTTCTGCTTTGACAACCTTGTGTACTGGCTATGGTCTGTGCCACTATGCACAGTTAATACATTTTCTCCCACTCATGAGCCACCATCTCCTTCTCTTCACCACATTTGTTCATCTGAGACTATATGGCACAGACATAAGAGCAGTACAAATGTAGGAAATGTAGATTCTGCAGCACTAGAAAACTGGCTTGGCATCCTAGCAAGGCCTGGACTGCATGGAAGCAAGGAAGCTGTAAAGCTCTTCAGCAGGGCCTCTGAGAACACTTGCCCTGTGGCAAAGGCACAGCCATGGGGCTGATTTACTCTTTCTACACTGGGGAATTGCCAGGGATCATTACAGGAGGGACATAAAAGAAGGCAGGATCTGGCTCACTGACAAGGAGATTTCAGGCCAAATGACTCACCTCTGGAGGAGTCAGACAGTTTTTCAGAGGACATGACTTAGAAGAAAATTCAGTAGCTGGGATTTATTTATTGTTCAGGGCCTGTTGAGCCTTTTTTTTAAGTTCTTCAGCAGTAAATCTGCATACAAAAAGAACACAGACTTCAGAGTCATGAGGTTTGAGAACAGACTTCATAAATGGTCACTTGTTGTGACTTACCCACAAAAAAAAAAATCAGGTTTTTAGCATCTTATTGTTGCCCAGATCATAGCACCCTGGTGCTTGTTTATGTGACGATAGCAAGCTGAGCATTTGCCTCTGGTTATGAGCACATCATTTGTGAAGGCATCCATCCTGGAAGATGGAAGTTTGCTTCTTATGAGAAATGTCTTTTTTTTTTCCCCTCAGGTCTCATTGAAGCTTTGCCAAAGAGTTCAAGTAGAGAACGGTCTCACCAAACTGAGTCACCCAATGTACTTTAGTGTACTCCTAACTCTGACAGTTCCTAAATATACTGCCAAAGAAGGGCCAGGGTGTGCAGGAAAAGACCACAATGATAAAAGGATGAACATCCAGTACAAACAGCCAGACATAGACTAAGGTGTAATACAATGGGCTAACTGTATTATAGCATAACTCTAAAGTTGCATTACCTTGAAATCCTTCACGTTCTGTGCAATACTTTATACCTTAAGTCATTCTAGCATTAACTGCAGTATGAACCATGTATATCATATTAAACTCCTAACTTACCCCAGATATCACTGAAAACTAATTTTGTTAATTAAGTTTGTTTGCCTGTCTGAAACTGGGAATATTGTAATACGTGATAGTTCTAATGAAAAGTTTACTTTTGCTGTGTAACTGGTTCTTCTCAAGAAGAACCTCACCAGTAAATTAAAAGGATAGGAAATGGCTTAAAATAAATTGATATTTATTTCCATTTGAGAAATCATAAAATTTTTGGTAGGCATTTTGTTATGTAACATTTCCATATTCAGAACAATTTTTTACATGTGACAGAAAATTATTTGATATCTACTCATGATAAATTTAGGGTCTGCTTCACTGAAATATGACTTGAAATGGTCTGAATTAAACCCAAAAAACCAGCACTTCCAGATTGACAGCTTTTGGGTAGTTCACAAGTCCATTTTTAATTTGTCAATTTTGCTCCAGATAATATAGCTGCACATTTACAGAAAGTCTTCTGTGTTTAGAGCTTTAGATTTACCAGTTAAAACCTTGTCACAGCAGTGGATTAAAAAAGGGAGGTATTTTTCAGGCTTGCTTAATATTACTATGTTTGTCTGCTGTAAAAGTGAACAACAGTCAGACATAGTGTAGGAAGTCTCCTAATTAGAAAGAAAAACACATGAGAAATTTAAAAAATATTTTACTAATAAACTGCAGCTGCACTTGACAATTAAAAGGAGTTGTAATGCCTTGATGAGTTAAATCATGGTGCTAGTCTAAGCATATTGTCATTTTATTGCAGGTATTCCATACTGTGGTCTCCTCATCACAAAAGTTTCATACCTTCTCAGTGTTTCTCATGGGCAGTTCCTCAGAGCACCAACTCTTTCTTCTTCACAAAGCAGCCAACTGACCCCAGTTCTCCTCTCAACCAGGCACCCACTCTTTTATAGCATCTTCTTCTCATTGCTTACAGCTGTGGCCTGTTAAAGTCAGGCCTGTCCCTTATCTTTGATAATTGGCCCAGCAGCAACTCCTTAGGGGTAAGATTACTTTCTACACTATCTTTATTTTCTTATATTCTATCCCCCTACATAAACACAACAAAGTGAACTGGAAAAATAAAACAGAACCTCTTCCTGTAAGCAGTTTTTGTACTGGGACCATGCCTTTTACTCTGCTAGCAGGTAGAAATGGGAGCAGCAGTGGAGGTTGACTGGGGAGATGTGAGGAAGGCATTATGCTCCCAAGAAGCTGAGTATTATGTAAATGGTCCTTTGTATGCTATTTTCCTGCCAGCAGCAGTGTGCAGCATTAGACAGGCACCTGTTCTGCTACTCTGTCTAAAAACAACTCTACTCAGGGTGCTCCAGTTTTGTCAAAGCTAGAATTTTCAGTGTTTATGGATTTGTAGACCTGAGGAAGGATTAAGATACTTTATTTAGAGTGGCAGACATGAGTTTTAGTGGTATTTTGCTTGCACTAAGCCTCCAGCTGCTGTTCCAGAGGTGTGGAAATTGCTCATAGCCCTGTGCAGATGACTTAGATTCCACAGAATATTTAAAATAACACAAAGTGCCTATATTTAAGTAACTAAACTGAGACTCAGGTGTCCACATGGAGATCTCTACCAGTGAACAAGACACCTCATCTTCCTTTGTAACCTGTGGAGTTCTACTCTTTACAGTCAACAGAGACTTGACTTTTTTCTCCATGTCCTCTGACAGAATTAACAAGGTCTCAACTGACTCAGATGAGAGCTTACACAGCTGCCTCCTACACACCTATATCTGGAGCTGAATCCCACTTTAAATTCTGGAGTTTTTTTCTCTCATTGAAACAGGACATTTTTTTTTACTGCTGTTTAAATTGTGGTGATGTCTGAGATGTTTGCAGTTTGAGATTGAATAGATCATTAATTAACTCAACTTTGAAGTCTAGCTTGGTGGTGACAGAAGCAGAACATTCTCTGTGCCTCACTGGCAGGATGGTAACAGCATGAACAATTTACTACCGAAGAACTACAGCGAGCAAACTGTGAGTTAAATATAAACATGCAGGTTCTCCTCCTGCTGACATGTTCAGTGGACTGCTCTGGAAAGCAGCAGTGCTTTTAACTGTTTACTCTTCTTCATTGCAAGAGAGTAAGCTCCTCTCAGTCTAAAAGAACATGAGACTATCAGAATGTATAGAAAATATTCTTCACACTTGGTCATCTGTAAATGGCTCCAGCCAATTCTGTCTGTTCCTTAGCTCCATCAACACCAAAATGGAACTGAAATTTAGGCAAAACCCCCCTATATATCCATCAAAAATGAATTATTAAGGGATCTCTTGATTTCCTTCTGATGTTGCACCTGAAAAGTCAAAAAGAAGGATGAGAAATAGTCTATTTAAACTAGGTACTAACTAGATTAGAGAAGCAGCAGGTGGAAATAAAAAATAACTGAACGAGACTGGACTTGAATGCTCTTGGCTGGATGAAGAAGAAATGCCTATGGACAAATTTGGAAAGCTCAAAGATGGTGTTCAATTTATCTAAGTAACTTTGCTCACTTGGGTTCAGCTCACAAAGCTTGATGCTTTATAGAATATATAGTCCCAAATGTGGACGTTGTAATGGGCAATTACCTTTGGGTGAATAAAAATGAGGCAGATTTTGTTCATCCTATTGCAAATACCTAAGTATGAAAAGTTGAGTTCTAAATATTTGCCTTCCTGACTCAGGACAATTATTAGACATTATATCTTAGGGAGTGTGCTTTATGGCTTGCAAATAACAGTCATGTGTTCTAATGTATTTAATTTTACTGGCCTGACTTTCACATATTTTAAGAGCTCTCTACCTCTCCTTGGCAGCAGAAGAAATTTATCTTGCCAGAGGAATATAAAGGGCCTGTAAATGAAAATCAGGGCTCAGTTATTCTATTTCTGAATATCAAGGTCTCAGGTATTAGGCTGTTTGAAATTACTGTTACCTACCTGACCATAATGTGAAAGTGAAATCATGCAATGAAGAATGTGCTAGAATGAGTAAAATATTTCCCCCTTCTGTTGTTCTATTTTGTTTTCTTACAGTTAAGAGAAGCATAAAATGTGCAATTGAATCCCGTTCTCTTGATATTAAGATAATAATTTCATGCACATACCCATACAAACAATGCTGCAATGAAAACTGAATACATTCCTGCAGCCTATGAAAAGCTGTAGTAAATGGCCTTACTCTAAATTAACTAATAAAACTTTCCTAATTATGCATGCTAAAAGGCTAAGGGAGAATGATAGCAGGAAATTCCTTTTGCCTCATGCTATGGGTTTGGAAATACAGTGACATCATTCCCACTGTCAGGCACTAGAGGAGATCATAATGGGATATAATTGTTGCTTGCTCATTTGATTGAACTCCAAAACTATATCAAATAACACTTAATTATGCACTAGAATACCATTACAGAAGAGAACTCAGAACTGAGCACTCAGTGCAAGCAGACCCATTTAATAATTACAAAACTCCTGTAGAAGCAAAGAGATAACTTGCTGCTAATTAGTCTGGAATTTTACACTCACAATATCCTTAGTAAATCTAGTGAAAATTAGTTGGGAGCCTGAACATACAGTTTTACTATAGCTCCATCTGGTACGTGCCCTCCAATTACCCAGCACGTTGGCTGCCTGTTTGAGGGACACATTTGATATCTGGCCAAGTTTAAAGGTCTGCTGGAGGTAAAACAATGCCCACCCTTTTACAAGGGGATCATTGCTGCTCAACAATAAAGCTCTCTGGCTTATTTGAATGTCAACAATTCAGAAAAGTTGATGTTTGGAGCCATCAAATAAAATGTTTTTGTGAAACAGTTTATTATTTCAGTGGTAATTATTTGAATCATTCATGGTAAAGGATGTTTGCTAATGAGAGCTTGGCTGCTGTAAATTCCAGGGAGACTGAATGCTCTTTGTGCTGACAAAAAGGCCCAAATCACTGGAGAGCGACTGACTGGACAAATCATTCATCTATGCAAATGCCAGCTGAAATGGTCAGATGCATTTATTACCCTGCTCATTATAGTAAACAAGGCAGAAATCGTGACTGGCAGTTATCAACTTGCCCTGAAGTGTGATTTGTTCTTCTACCACTATTTAAATGAGAGGAAGAAAGGCATGCCACCAGGGACTTTGTCGGTTTATAAAAGAGTAAATGTCACACAGCCCAGTGCTTAAAGACTTTTGATTGACAAATGTTTTATTTGACATATCAAACAATAATGGTTTTCATATCAAATAGTCCATATTTGTTAGCAGAAATTTAACCCCTGGAAGAGGGAGAACTGATTTTTCAGAATGCTCTGATTCCAGATGGAAGGTCAGATGTAAAAAGAAACTCTCTAACTGGGTGGACTGGAAAGAGAGTAGTGTGGAAAGATATTTTTAATGCAGGCTTCAAATGAACTGCTGTCTCAGTTGCTTTAAGAAAGCATCTCACATTGGCAAGGCTAATAGCCTGTAACAGAAGGAAATGAAAGAGTGATTTATTGTTTTTTGTCTTAAAGGAAATACAAGAGCCATTTGGGAGTTCTAAATGGGACCTGCCTCATCCTTAAACTGTGTTCCTAGAACACTTATGCTTGTAATAGGACAGGACATAGCCTGATTTGTTCAATGAATGTATGGGTTTGACAACGAGAAATTTTACTGGAAAAAATGAAAACAAAAAAGAAGCAGAAGAACATAGATCAGAATTCTTATTTGTATCACAAATAAGAATTGTGTGTAATTGCTGTGTGTAATTGCTGCTACCTTTTATTTTAACAAGCACAGGTGATCTGCCATTTTTGAATACAAACCAATTTTTATACAGGTGGTATAAAAATATTTGCAAAATCCCAAGTCCCCTGGTATTAAATAAGAAGGAAACGACTCATGATGCTTCATATCATTTGCAGATTATGTCTTTTCATATTTGTTAGCTGGTGCAAGAACCAGATGGCAAAGCCTGTATGCTCCATCCAGATGTGGACATACACTGTTTGAGAACAACCTCTTTCAGCTTTATAGAATTGGGAGGAAAAATTCCAAGTCAGATCCTTTAAACATTTTCCATCCAGAAGAGTAAACTGGATATTAATAATGAGATCCTGAAACTGAAGAAAAATCAGAGATCATTAGGTATTTTAAGAGGAGAATAAAGTCCTTTGGTTGTGACTCTTGGGGGAAGGGGGGAAGGGGACACACACATGATCCTGCCCACCTGTATCTTCTAACCAATGCATATTGTTAAACTGAGATTCTGCAACCCAGGTAGTCTGAAAGAGAAATGCTCAGTGGAAAAGAAGCAAGAAAAAGAGTATCTGAAAGATGCTTTGGATTATCTAGGAAATAGAATGTGATTTTAATAATGGCATGAATATGAAAAATACTACCTATTAGCCAGAATGATAGAGGGAGGAATTAAAAACAAACACTGTCTATATAATGCTTTACAGCTCTTGTGAATCAAACATTAAGTGGTTCATTCTCTCATTAGCTCTCTGAAGTAACATCATTAATCCTCCTTTGTGATGGGGGAGCATCTGCATACATAGATAAGTGATAGATATGTAAGGTCACTCAGCTGGCTGCAGCCAACCTGGGTGTTATTACCTAGAGCATTTGATTTCCACGTGTGTGCACAGCTATTACTGTAAGCAGGAGGATGTACAGACACATTCCGACATGCTGAAAATTAACTTGCACTGCACACCTCTGCTATCAACATTTAAAGGTTCCTACTTTTTAATGTCATAAAAAAGCACTTGTCATTGTGGTTATCACTACGGTCATTAGAAACACAGGATTTTTCATTCCAACCTGAAATACTGATTCTTATTCTCAGTATTCCATGTGTATGGAGGTAGGTTGGCCTGGTGCCTTGCTTATGGAAAGAAAAATCATCCATAGATGTCCTGAAACCACAAGGACAGCTGTTGAGATATACCTTGCAGACAGAGGACTGCAAAGATTCTAGCTCATCACAATGCAACAGTAGTATTTGATTTTGAGACATTGTGCAAGGATAACTGTCAGAAGATAATTATTGCAAATGCAGGGAAGAAAATATTCCCTTTTTTTTTTTCTAGCATGGCTTCTATTATTAGGGCTAAGTGCCCTCTCTTACTCTGATCATAATACATTCTGGATACATATATTAAAAAATTAAATGTAATTTGTTACCAGCATCTGCTTTGTAGGCATTTTGACATTATCCTCCTGTCTTGGGATACATCCAGCTCTTATTCATGGGAGTCCCTGCTCCTCCCTTCTCCTGTGCCTTCATGTTGCCCTTTGATCATTCTCATCCTCCTGATTTCTGACTCAGTCTCTCAGAAGCTGGTGTGTTTAAATGCTCCCATTGGTCCCCCATTCCAGCTGCCATCCATCTCCTTCAGACCTGCCATGACATCCCAGAGTCATTGCTTCTGCACATCTTGAGGGTGCTGTCACAAGGGGCTGATTTAACACCATGGAAGAGGCAGACAAATGGTTAGCTGCAGACACAGGACAGGCCAAGGGAGCTTTGTAAAAGCTATAAATAGCCCTCTTGAGTTTGAGGATTTTGCAACTGAAGAAGGCAAGGTGCTAATGAGGCAGGGAGGAGCACCTGCTCTTGGATGACACTGCTGGCCTCCACCTTCTCCACTGGAGAAAAAGTTAAAGGAGTTGATTAATATAGTTCAGGAAGGTTTCAGGATTAATTTTCAGGAATGTGAAGTAATCAACATTTTCTCAAGCAGTTAGTAGGTTCAGTCAATAACAATGCCACCTTCAGAACTATGTGCCCAGAATAAGTGATCATCAGGAAGCGAGGGACAGGACAACACAGTCTAAAGGGTTATAATAATAAAATAGGGAAAAAAAGTCATAAACAATGATAAATATCTTTCATTAATGAGTACTGGAAGTTAACAGCAGGCAGCAAAAAAACCCCAACCCTGTTTAATTTTGCTGGTTATTCCAAATAACTTGGTGTCCCCTGTGTGGAGGTGAGTGGGCTGCTCTCACATATACAGTTTTCTGTAAATCCCAAACCCATGCAGGAGCTGCAGATGTCATTGCAGTTTCATGCTTGGACTGGTGACCCCTAGCTATGTCCTCCAAACAGTAAGGAAAGCTTTTGATTCAGGAACAGAGAGATCAACAGATTAAAAAACACCCCAAACCAACAGATTCAAAACAAATACCAGCCTTCTTGGGAAACTTGCTCTATTTAAAAACTAAGAATAAAATCACTCTGCCCTGAAAAACTTATTCCAGTGTTCTTAGCAACTGCACACTGTTACCTTGTTTCTGGATAAACTAATTAATTGCATTACCAGTAACTCACTGACAAATCTCATTATATGCTGGAGGAAAAACCTCCAGGAAAAACTGACCTAACTAAGATCTTCCTTATACTACTTTATAATGGGTTAACTCCATTATACTCCAGTCACTTCAAAGTGTAAAGATCAATACAGAAGCAGGCCAATTCTTTTATATATACTTGTAGTAAAAAATTATTGAATGGTATGGAATATTATGGAATAATTAGGGGAAGTCATTGGCACACGTACCTAATAGCCTGAAACTGAAGGGACAATGGAACAAATAAAACAAACTGTGAAGATATTTCTACATTTAAAAAATTGTTCCTTACACAGTCTGAGTTGTGTCCAATACAAAGATATTATTATCAGCCTTTTCATTACTCAGAATTCTTTCAACAATTGCCTCCAAATCAACATAACCATCGATTTCCATGAGAGCACAAATTCATGCTAGTTGTACATTAATTCCCAGGATGAATAATTGAGATATCAGATGCAACAGCTCAAAAAATGAAACCTTTCTTTACTTCTTAAGCAACAAGTTATAAGCCTTACATTGATCAAGAAAACTGTGCCTAGGTCTTCATTAACACACCAGGAATCAACCCACAGCTTATAAAATCAGAGACCATGCAGGTTTAACAGTGTGTGATCCTGCTGTGTTTGACTCAGCCTGAATATACCTGTGGTCTTGAAGTTTCTCAGTGCTGGTAATTTTATAGCTAGGAACCAGCATCTCCCATTATGCTATAAGACCTCTCCAAAGCAATCATGATGTGTGGATGCAGAAAAGGAATTATTTTAAAATAATGCCTGGTTCTTCTTGTTTGGGATCAGCTAGAATTAACTCCCATTTTCCTGTATTTCTTCCTGTATTTCTTCCTGGTAATGGAGAACTTACATGTAGATGTTCTGCCCATTACAATTCCTCTGTGTACTAATATGACATCATCTTGCTTGATATTGCCTCCCATTAACCCTCTATTTATAAATATGACCTAGATCATGAAAACCTACTTTATCAATTAGGGAAACCAGCCAAATTCTTGCAAGAAAATATGACAATTTCAAAAGCTAGAAGGTTGCAAAACAGAAGGAGATAGCTAAATAAACTAACCCAATTTACTTGTAACTAACAGCTTGCTTGTTTCTAACCAGCTGTAAGATGGAAATAGAGTATCCAGCCTGCTAAGGAAAATTCCAGTATAATTATTAGCCAAGAATGGAAAAACCCCAGACCCACCCACAGCTTTTATATTCTGGTCATTTGAATGCCAACATGGTACCCGTGCATACTTCAGAAGCAACTTAGTCCAGTTGTTTCTGTTGCTGTAGCAAGTTCATTATTAAGCAGAGAACACTTGGGTCAGACATTTGGCTGTGCACTGTGCTATTTTGTACTTGTACCATATCCACACTTAAGGGACTTGCACAAATTAAAGAGATCAGAAGTGTTTCCTGAGTGTGTGTGTCTGCACATATGGAATTTACAAGCACACATACACAGCATATGTTTTAGCTGTTGGTATAGCAGGGAAAGAAGGTGGATACAAGCTTCTAGTTAAAAGCTGAAGCTCATTAAGTCTTTCCTGAAACTGGCTGCTAAAAGCTTATGTATTTAGGGAAGTGTCACTTTCTTTACTTACACATTATCTGCTCAAGACAAAAAGGACAAAGATCAGAACTAGAGACTTCTTGCCAGCTTTACACACCTGCCCTAGCAATATGAGCCCTCTTTCTCAATGCATTTCCCTAGTTTTCTCTACAGTCTGGAAAAATGCTTGAATGACAAGCTCGGATGGACAACCGGAAACCATTTGTCCTCAACTCTGAGAGGAGGATAATTTCTGCTGGCAAATTGACCTTATCTCTTTGAGAAGATAGCTTCCTTTCTTGTGCCCTTGCTTGCTGAAGAGGACTCATTAGGTTAACCAAGAGGTCATTAGGTCATTAACTGCCCAAGCTGCAGTAGATTTCCCATGACTTTTTAAAGCTTGCATATGTTTGGACCTTTCAGACTTTCCTTCACGAAAATTCAGGGATAATTTTGTTTTAAAAGAAGGCAACAAAATAGGATGCTGAATTCTAATACATATATATTCTGAACCGTTCCATCACAAAATAAGCTTTTCAAAATGCTTTGTATATTTCCTTGTCTCTCTTTTTTTAATAAAACACAGCAAGAACCATAACCTTAACTTTTATATACCCCTTTTCTTTTATTGTCTTTTGAGCCATCAATTTTACTTTTCATACATGTGGTATCCCTAGCAATGGAGAAAGATACTAAACAAGCATATGGTTTTACTGTTGGCATATTTACATGGCTGAAAGCAGCTTTTCTGCATCTGTGGATGCACATGCTCTTTCTGAAAGAAAACTTTTGCCCATCTGATGTATCATATCAGAAGCTTAAGACATTGCAAAGAACCACCTCCAGCTTCTGCACTCAATGCTGCTGATAACAATGCTAACATTGATCCAATCTGAACAGCAATAGGAATTTTACAGTACTTTTCAATGCTTTCCAGGTTTCTTTTCAATGCTTTTTGAGATTCCTTGGTGGAATCATCTTCCTGTCTAGCATCTGTAACCCTTCAGCTCTGCTGAGTTCTGATTTGACTGATCATGCCATTGTGAAATGTGGCAGCAGTGGATGAACCACTGTTTTTTTGCCATGAAACACAGCTGACCTATAAAAATATCTCTGGTCATATGAATGGATTGTAGAGAGTTTAAAATAGTGATGTGATGTTTGATGAGAGGACGACAATGTCTTTTTGTGAGGCTAAATGACATATCTCTATTGAGATCAATATGACTCAGATGTGCAAACACTGAAGTACTGCACTGCAGCTGTATCTATTCCCCTGGTTTTTGTGCTGAAAAATGCAGTGTGGACATTATACACATCTATCTCAAAACTACCCATCCTTTGCTCCTTGCTTCCAAACAGTTCATACAGCCATTATACATTAAAATATTAAATCACTGATAAATTTCTAAAGAAAAATTACTAGCATGATAAATGATACTTGAGCTGATTAACAATTACAAATCAATATCATAGGTCTGATAAAACACTAATTGTCCTTCTAATTGTTAGAACTTTCTTTTCATTGTGAAATTACAATAAGACATTGTTTAAATGTACCTTACAGCTCTCTTGTTATAAGGAAGGAATCAATTGTCCCTGTTCCTTGAGTGTACCTGCCTGTGATACCTCTCTGCACTGCTAGCAGGCTGCAAGGAAATCCTAGAGTAGAAACAGCCAGAAGTGCACCAGGAGCACTTACTTTTAGAAATTTGACATTCAGAAGGTTAAAGCAGCAAGTCTGGTTTGAAGAAAGTAGGTGCTTTGCCAGAATTGCCTCTGGGAAAATTTTTTATGGCGTAGACACCTAGAGCATTTACTTGTCTGCTGGAAGAGAAAAATGGTGGTAGCCCAAGGGCTAAGGGAATTTCCTACTCATTCTTTCAATTGTTATTCAGGTTTCAACATTACTGTATATCTTCCTAAAATGTTGTATAAGTTTTACAGCCCTGCTCTTAAATTTCAATTGAATGCAGGAACAAGCTGTGCAGTGTCAACACAAAAGCTTAATAAGATTGTATCTATCTCTGTCTCTTTAGATCCCTATATGAAGCCTATGGCTGGTTAAAATTAGCATATTATCCTTACTGGATCCTACTGTTGCTGACAAAGGATTTTGGTCTAAAACTTGTCTGAAGATTCTTGCACAACAACCCCTTTGTATACAGTAGATTTTGCTATCTCAGATTCCCTAATCCTCATTAAAAAATCTCATAAAGACTTCAGTCAGCACATCCTTTCCAGCTTTAGAATTACTGCTCATATTTCTGCAGAAAGACAAAAAGGAAAAAAGAAAGATGCTTAACCATGATATGTCCAGGTAATACTGTATTTTTATAAATCAGGATTTTCTCATTCTTTATGCTTTTTTCTTAAAGCTTAATTACATATCATGTGGAGTATTTACACAGTAAGGGCAGTGTTTAACCATTCAAATGCTGAATATGTTACTGTCATATAATTTATAAATATATAAAATCATGTATACTAGGGACTTTATGGGAGACAAAGCAAGACATCAGCCTTGCTCAATAAATCTATAGCCTAAATTCAATGTGATCTACCAAGAACTAGTAACAAGCAGCAGAGAGACACAAATGAAACACAGCAGTTGTTTAATAGCATATAAAATTTAAGCACATACTTGTACTGTGGCACATCTTCTCTTTTATCTTTTGATAAATACAAGAAAATAAAGATAAAATGCAGTAAATATGATCAACTACACAATACAGCATTTTCAAATAATATAGCAGAGAAAGAGAAAATGGTACACAAAATATTGTTACATGGAAAAAACCCCACAGGGAATAAAAAAATTTTCTTTTGAAAAAAGAGTTGCAGCTAACATATCAGCCAAAGAATTGTTAGGCCTGGCTCATGGGAACACCTACAAACTTACTCAGTCTCATTGACTTAGTATACTTTCTCTTCCATTTCAAAGAATATATGTAATTTCACATATCAAAAAGCAGTAATGCTGCTCCAAAAGGCAGTGAGATGTTTCCCATGCTGGGTTAATATCCTGGGATGCAGAGGAAGCCAGAAAGAACAATTCACACCAGTGGCAATGGTGTTATGCATACGCACTCAGTGCTGCTTTGCAGTTAGCACTTGGCTAAGTTTGTTGTATTAAAAATAACTCACTGATTAAAATGATTTCATTATTTTTAGGGTTCAGTTTAACACTTTAATATACAAAGCTTTGCAAAGTGATAACAAAATTCAGATCAGCTCCCTGCTGGGAGCAGGACCTGGTGACTTAAAAGTCAGCTAGTTTCCTGCATGAATTGTTTACTTACAAAACGTTTTCTCAATAAATATGTTAGAAGCAGCAAAACAGACCTCCCTTGTTTGCAAACTTTACTAAAGTGTTACCCTGTTTCCCCTGGGAGTTGTCTTCTAAGTGTTTGCACAAGGCTCAGGTAAGCCTCACTGCTCCATCAGCAGATTCTTTGTTCTCACTATAAATCCCTCTGCTACATGTGCTTTTCCAACAACTGCTTTGCTTGGAAAAGTGGATCTGGACATCTTTTGTGAGTGCAGAATGTAAATGAGCCTTTGACCTCCAAAGACCAATAGGTGTGTGCTATCTTTACCTCCTCCTGTGGAAAGTTTCTCTCTGGACATTTTAATTGGTCATCAAAATGGAGCCTTGGGATGAGTTGAAGTACCTGACTGTGGACTCGAGGCCTAGTCACCTGTCTTGGGAGCCAAAAGTCATGAAATGTCACCAGTCATATCACTCCTTTATGTACCTTTGGTATACACACAGACATAACTTTTTATCCATGCCACCTACATGGCCTTTCCATGCTCTATGGCTATTTTTGAAATAACAGTATTCCTACTGACTTCAGTTAAGATTTCCCCTCATGAGCAAGACATACCACTGGTTATAACAATGAGAAAAACCTGAAGAAGAAGCAGGATGCTGTTAAAACATGAATTTGGTGATTACAAAGTTTGATTAACACAGAGAAGCCAAGTCTCACTCTTATGTTACAAACAGAAGGTTTCCTGTACTGCTTTACCAGTGTATTTCCTTTCAACACAGTGGACTGTTTCTGGGATGTATTCTACACCTAGTTTTACTGCTGATGTGGATATAGAAATATGTATAAAGTGTTTATGTGCCATAGCTCACTGGAAATTATCTGTCAGCTCCAGATGTGGATAACTGTTGAATAAAAACAGATCATCAATTGATTTTTGCAAAGGCTGTGGAATGACAATTTGACAGTAATTTGGAGCACATCTTGAATGCGCATAGCATGACTTTGAGACAGCAGCCTAGACAAAAAGGACACTGTCACCCAATGCCCCCTATCCCCTTCAATACATACTAGCCTTTCTGCAGTTTTAAAATGCTACATGCCATTGAGCAGCTTCTGTGAATAATGATGGAGTTGGTTTTGTAATTTCTCTAGCTTGTTACGGATGTGTTCACACATAGCACATCCTTATTTTCTGTCTGAAAACTTGAGGATGGTCTATGTGAAGTGAAGAGAGATGTACTTCCAAACAGTGACAACTTCCATGTCCCTTAGGCACCCATCATAGGAGTGAAGGGGATATGTTGGATCACCTGGAGGTATCCAGGTCTCCCTGTGATTTATATAGAATAAGCCCAGCAGACCAGAGCAAATGCAGAACTTTGACAATGCTAAATTTAAGAGCAATCTGTTCCAGCCTCTGTGAGCTGGCAGATGAGTGGACTGAGAGAAAAACTTTTCATATCCATCTAGCTTTTGCAATGATACAGAATTCAACCTCCACACAACATTAAAACAAACAAAGGACAGGAATGATTTGGCCAAACACAGACCTCTGCACAGATGTCTCTTGCTTGCTTTCTCTTTAAAGCTGACAATAGACAGAAACTTTTGCATTACTCTTCTTAGGTGATTGAATGCTAATAGAAGGGGTTAGATAATTTGTTAAATTAACCAATTAAATGAGTTAGATAAATGGTGTGTTCCAAGTATTTTCTCTTTCTTCACCTAATTTGAAAAGGGAGGATAGCATGAGAGGTACAAAACCTAAAATGAAAGCAATAACATAAATAAAATAAACTACAAAAATTTCTTTTCATGCCTAACCTATTTTCTGACTCACCAAACATTCATATTCTTGTTTCCAGTTTTATTTTGTATTAAACATTCAAACTTTGAGTTGGACACTCCCTGGGAAGGTGGTTATTGAAAGTACCTTTATAAATACTCTTGTAGCTTGCATCTGATTGTAGGATTGAGGTGAGGCATAAATGATGCCAAAAGGCACTCTACATTGCTGTCACTGAAACCTGAAGAGTCAAGCTTCCTCTTCCATGGAAGCAGAGCCTTAAAATTTGGGGCTTGAATTATTTTTAAATAGTTCAGTGGTGTCTGAGGCACATAAAACATGTGTGTACGTGTGCATTTCTGTATGTGTGCACAGGTGCATGCAGGTGTATGAATCACCTAGAAGCTGGTCATCCTGGCATGTCCCTTGTGGAAATCAGGGTTGTGTGGTGGCTTGTCTGCCACTGCAGTTAGCAACTAAAATGCATTCTATACTAAACTTATAGATTTCTATATTTGAAATTTATTATAAATGCATAGAATTTATATTAAAGCATTATACAAAAAGCACCTTACATAGCAACTATTTGCATATTTTCTGGACTTTTAGAATTATATTTGACCACCTAGTAAAAGTCAGCAACTCTATTTTCTACTGCATCTGAACAATCCCAGGTACCATCTAGCGTGGAGCCTTGCTGGAAACCTGAGGAGACCAGATGGAGTAACAGCAATTTTAGTGATTATTGCAGAAGGTCTGACTGGAAGAGGTGGTTGGGAGAGAAAGCACTTGTGCACCAAATTAAATTATGTGATACTTCCTTTGCAATACACCAAGAGGCACCACAGTGTCCTGGAGTAGGTACTCGTCAAGATCAATTAAAAACAGGGCTGCCCTTATGACATGCTAGGAATTCAAACATGACATTGAAAGCATAACCCAGCTGGCCTGGGGCTAGGGCAAGACACACTGCCTGGTTTTCTGTGAGAAATCAAGCCAGGGCTCATCCTGAGCGAGTGGGCTCACAGCACCTACCTCACCATGGCCTTCATGTCTGCAGAGGTAACAAGGCACACAGCAGAGTGGGCCTGAGTCACAAAGCACAACATCCAATAATTCAACATCCTGGAGGGAAGGGATGCCCTCCAGAGGGACCTGACACACTTGAGAGGTGGGCTGGTGTGAATCTCATGAGGTTCAACAAAGCAAAGTGCGAAGTCCTGCACCTGGATTGTGGCAATCCCAGACACACCTACATGTTGGACTGAGAGCCGCACTGTGGAGAAAGGTGTGATGGCTGATGAAAAACTCAACACGAGCCAGCAGTGTGCACTCATAGTCCAGAAAACCAATGGAATCCTGGGCTGCATCAAAAGCAGTGTGGCCAGCAGGGTCAGGGAGGTGTTTTCCCCCCCTGTTCTGGTGAGATCCCACCTGTAGTACTGTGTACAATTATGGTGTGCCCAGCGTAAGGATGACATGAAAGTTTTGAAGCAAGTCCAGACTAGAGCATCTCCCCTATGAATGCTGAGCAAGTTGGGGCTGTTCAGTCTGGAAAAGAGATGGTTTTGTGAAGACCTCATGGCAACCTTCCAGTATCTGAAGGGGCTGACAGGGAAGCTGCTGAGACTCGGCATCTGTCCTTGTTGTAATAGGACAAGGAGTAATGGGTACAAACTGAAAGAAGGGAAATTTATGTTAGACATCGGGAAGAAATTCTTAACTGTGAGGACGGTGAGACACTGGAATAGGTTGCCCAGAGAAGCCGCGGATGCCCCATCCCTGGCACTGTTCAAGGCCAGGTTGGATGGAGCTTTGAGCAACCTGGTCTAGTTGGGGGTCTAGTTGGAACCCTCTGGTCTGGGGGTCCCTACGCACGGCAGTGGGGCTGGGGCCAGATGATCTTTGAGGGCCCTCCCAACCCCTTGTCATTCCAGCATTCTCCCATCCCACAGCAAACCCTCCGAGCCGCCGCTCGCCGGGCCCGCCCCACGCCGGGGCTCGGGCAGGCGCAGCCGCCGGCCCCGCCCCCGCCGCGCCGCTTCCCCCGGTTCCCGCCCCCGCCGCCCTCCGTGCGCGCTGCTTCCGGCGGCGCTCGGCGCGGCGGCGGCTCCGGCGGCCCGGGCAGCTCCGCCCTCCGGACGGGGTAGGGTGGCGGCGGCGGCGCTGCCGGGCGGGCGCGGGGGGGCCGCAGCGCCGGGCCCTGCAGCAGCCCCGGTGCGGGGCCGGCCCTGCGCGGCGGGGGCGGGCGGCCGCGGGTGTCCGCTCCCCGTCCGCCCGTCCAGGGCTGGCTGGCGGGGCCGGGCCGGGCCGGGCCGGGCCGGTGCTGCTGTCGGGGAGGGGACGCGGAAGGCATCGGCGGCACCGGGCAGTCCCGTCCGCTGTCCCTAGGCCTCGGCGGGAGCTGTCCCCCCCGGGGAAGGGAGCGCCCGAGGAGTGGGAAGGGGTAGGGATGGGATGGAGCAGGGAGTCCGGGAGGAACAGTGCTGGGACCAGACAAAGCGGGCAGGGCTGGGCACAGGTTCTGCTCCTCTCCCCTGCGGGTCCTCCGCCGCTGCTCGGTCCCTGCAGTGTTCCACACTTACACGGCTTCACCCCGATCACAACGCGACAGAAAGCAGGATAGGAGCTGAACTAGCGATACTATTTTATTTTATTTTTTAGGTGTGTACTTTGGGGTGCTTCACTTCTTGTGGATTGTTATTTGCTACCAGTGCAGGCTGACAAATGGACATCAATTGGATGTGAACGGACATGATTAGGACGAGAGAACACAGTTTAAGCTGTGCCAGGGGAGAATTAAGTTGGATATGAGGAAGAATTTGTCCACCAAAGGGGTGGCTAGACACTGGAATGGGCTGCCCAGGGAGGTGATGGAGTCACTGTCCTTGCAGGTTCTTAAGGAAACATGGCACTTAGTGCAATGGTCTGGGTGACATGGTGCTTTTAGGTCTAGGTTGAACTTGATGATCTCGGAGGCCTTTTCTAACCCAATTGATTCATTAATTCTGTGACAGTGGGAGGTACCAACTACCTAAAAGCTATGGTACCAACTGGCCTAAAAGCTGTGATCCGTGCAGTGAGGAAGCCACTGACCAACAAGTGAATGTTGTACAGAGTATAAGAGTATAAGTATCATACTGCATGGAGAGGCAGTATGATATCTCAGGAGAAAAGTGAAAAGACAAATGCACACAAATTTCTTTTTAAAAGTAGTATGGGGAATTTAAATTTTTTTATTTACACGGAGGGGAGAGTTTCACCACAGCTGGAAGGGTTGTTGGTCAGAATGAAGTGGCATAATGCTGGTAACTTTAGGCTGTTAATAGGAAGGGCTACCTGATGATTTACTCACGTTGAGAAACAATTTCTGTTATCTGAGAAAGCTGCCTCCATAAGACAGGGTGGCCACTTTGGATGTGTAATAGGTGCCAAAGGAACTTTTGTCTCCATTGCATCTCTGTGCTGAACCACATCATGAGTCTGGTCCTAGCAGGAATGCAGTCAGTGAAGTAACCAGAAATTCTTGGATTTTGCCTGTTTTCGTGCTCATGAAGGCAATGTAAGATTTTAGATAGATAAAATTGCCATATATTACAATCTTTTTCAAACAGTGGAATTATTAGTTAGAAGTGTGTGTGAAGTGGCTTATTTTAGTGCCAGAATATATTATGGAAAGAAACACAGCAAATGGGGCCTGAGTTTAAAGTATACTGTAATAGCTTATTAATTTTTAATTAATAATAGCTTCTAGTTTCAGCAAGTTGAGTGTAGATGTTGGTATAATCTTGGTAATTAACAGCAAGAGATGCTAACCTGTGGTATAAGTACTCTGTTTTAGACTGTAATGTAAGGATCCAGTATTCCCTCTGTGCATTAGTGTTCAAAGATAATTAAGAGATTTCCCATTTACTGTCTTTTATCTAAGACACACGTATTAAATTGCATTAATCTTTCTTCAGAGATCATATGAGCCCTTGTTTTTGTCATTTATGCATTCTTTGTAATTTGTCAATGTTGCTGTTTCTTTTATAGTCAAATGAAGAAGAACTGCTCACTGCTCCCAAATGTGAGATTAGCAAAGCTGGTGTAAACAGGAATTATTACTTCACTGGCTTTAAAAATCAAACCTGGTGTATGCATGACTAGCATCTACAACATTTGCTTCTCTTGAAATAGTACAAACTCTTTCCTATCATGTGCTTTTCCAGGGATGGCTCAGGGATAAAATGTGCCATATTTTTTTTCCCTAAATCTAGTATCTGTTACTTGTTATGTTTTCACAGACATCCTTCATTTCACAGCCCTTTGAAATCTCAAGTATTTTTCTGTGTACTTCCCACCTTTTCTCAGCAGTCTGGTTGGTGAATAGCTCTACTTTCTGCTTGTATGGGGTAAAATTGTGGCTGTTGAGGAGTTGTGTTTGCCAAACTAACCAAAATGAACAGGTAGAATCATAGAATATCCTGAGTTGGAAGGGACCCCTCAGGATCATTGAGTGCACCTCCTGACCCTGCACAGGACACTCCAGCAGTCACACCGTGTGCCTGAGAGCATTGTCCAAATCCTTCTTGAACTCACACAGGACTGGTGCTGTTACCACTTCTCTGGAGAGCCTGCTCCAGTGCCCAGGAGTGAAAAACATCTCTGAGTGAAAAACATTCTCCTCATACCCACCTAAACCTGCCCTGACTCAGCTTCATGCTGTGTTTTCAAGTACAGGAGTCATTAATTGGATGGGTTGCTTCAAAGCTTGAAAATAGATTTGTATACAAAAACTGCCTGTAAAAAGGCAAAATAGAGTGAAGAGATCTAGTGCTTTTGAATGCTTTAGCTTAATTAGTGCCTTTTCCCATGAGATCTGTACAGAAGCTGTAAGATGTTTTACTTTGCCAAGGTTTTCTGTGCTTGGAAGAAGGAAATAGTGACTTACAGTCTTAGAAGCCTTTCTGTATGTATAGCAGGAAGAAAAGAAGAGTTAGAAAAAGGTAGCTTGCCCATATAATTGAAATAGTTATAAATTAAATAATAGTCTGGGTAGGAGAAATTGTAAATGATGTGATGGACTTGAATGTATTTTGAAAGAAAATATCTCTTAAAAAAATTTTATTCCAAGTCTAGTCCAAAGTGGTTTTCTGGAGTCCTGTCTGTAAAAGCAGAGATTACATTTTGGTAGTCTTTTGAGCTCGTCTGACTTGTGGCCTGTGCAGTCTTGCTCCCCCTTCAAGCCAGGACTCACCAAGATGGTTTGGGGAGATCAGACTGGAAACTGGTTCTGGTGTTCCATAGCACTATTTCAGTCTATTTAATGGTATTGCCAGGAAAAAAAAATACATATAAAAGAAACTAAAGATGTAGAAGGCTGCTGCTTGGGGGGAGGATAAAAAGACACACAAGAAACCTTTATTAGACTTTAGTTTAGCATAATTATGCCTGTACCAAAAAAAAAATTAATAATATACAACAGGCCAAAGACCCAGACAGAGATCAAAAGGCATAGTTACATGGGCCTAAGTGGATCTCTTTAAAATAATCAAGCAATTTGAGGGAAGGGGGAGCTTTTGACATAAACTTTTCATGTACATGAGCTCCAGAGCTGTTTATCTTGATGCTTTGCATAGACCTGAGTCTGCATTTTTATATTTTTTTGCAAAGTTAAATCCTGTTAATTAGAAATCAGCTTGACTTCTAGTTGTTCCTGAAAAAATCTCTTTGTATCATTTGGCCCTACTGATCTGTATTTAATGTAATTCTTTCACTAGCTTATTATCCTTTAACCTCTGAAGCAATTTTTCATTTGTCTTTTTAAGGCTGCACAATTCCTAATGCTTCTTTTAAAGTGCCAGAAGAAGAATTCCTATTTGTATTGTAGTCCTAATGGTTATTTAATCCTTCTTTTACAGTGGTTTTTTCTTTCTTGTTATAAGCTACTATATCTTATATTGTTTTTAACTCTTTCATTTGCCTCCACTTCTGTTGTTTAGACTAGTAAGTTTACATGAAAGCTTTCTCTTCCTACTTATATACTTTTGACCTGTTGACCAATGCCAGCCAAAATTGATGAAGTTGTGTCAGTGTCAAGGATTTCAAATTTTTACAGGTTTTATGAAATTATTAAGTTGCTAGAGGGAGAATGACCCAAATGAACATTACTGCTAATGGAAAATCTGCAGCATGATTTCAGGTTATTTCCTCTCTTAGACCTGGCTTAAACTGGCCAGCTAGCTGATGTACAGCCCTGAACTGTTGGATGGTTTTGCTGCTCTTGGACAAGCTTAGACAAGGAGCACAGCTGGGTTTTACAGTGCCACAAGAACTGCAGGCTGTGGCCAGAGGAAGCCTGGAGTTTGCAGTGCAGATATCAGGTTGTGTAGGTTGCATATGTGGGATAAGTGATTCTCACTGATCTTCAAGTACCACAACTGAATGATTCTTAAAATTGAGATCTGTAATGCCGTATTTTTCTTAATCATGAAAATTTTGAGTTTGAAGGTGGTGTATATGCTGATCTAGCCATGATTTCAGGGCTTGATAGCAGAACATCTGTTGAAGTTTAATGTCTGTTGGCATATTCTTTAAATAGATCTTTCTTTTTAAGAGGGGGAAAATCCAGGAGGAGAATGTATTTGTAATCTTTACTTACATCTTACATCAAAGCATCTCTGCTTTGAAAAAATAAAATAATAACTATTTTTGGTTTGGAGTTGTTTCTTTTTTTTTTTTTTTTTTCTTTTAAGGAGGAAAGATTCAGGGTTGTGCTATTTTTTTTTCCCAGTGTCTTTTCTGAAAGGTGGCTTAGGTTGTTTGTGGGAAATGTGACATTCGTGTTTCAGGGGAGCCTGAAGTAAATCTGGCATATTGTTTTATGCATTCCCTTCTGCACTAAGTATCAGGAGTCATTTATGTCCTGGACAGCTACATCAACATGTGAAACTAAACAAAAGGCCAATAATAGTAGAAAGCAAGAAAGTGAGAATTGAGCACTTCTTTAGTAAACTTTCTGTGCGGAGTAAAATGGGCAAATAGTGCAGCCTCTCCTTATCTGTTATCACAAGTGCCTTCTTGCTGGAAACAGTTATGCTAAAACGAGCTGTTTGTACATTTCTGTGTGTTTGTGAGTATGGGAGCAAGCAACTGACCTAAAAAACATACTGTAGGTCTGTGTAGAGACTTTAAAAAGTTTCCATTTGTTTAGTAATTTACCCTACTTTAAAACTTATGCTCCCAGAAACGCTATAGTAGGGTCTCACTTGTACCCACTGCAAACATTAAATACGTGGTTTGTCTGCCTGGCAGTGTGAAGCATCGTGTTTGTTGTTACTTGAGGTGTCTTCTGCAATAGAAGGGTTCACATCTGTTGGTTCAGAGATTACCACAGTGTGTATCCTGAGGTAAACTAAGCGGCAATTCCCGCAGGGGCTGTTGAAGAAACATTTATTCTATTTGGAGTCATGCTTAGTCATCCCTGTTTGGCCTCTAATGGGTTACAGGCAATACTCCTTATTCTCTCTTGGTAAAGCTGGTGGACAAGTTAATGAGAAGGCCAGTTTGTGAGAAACAGTTTGTGAATTCATAACCCTAGTGTGTCATGTAGTGCCAGCAGAAATCAGAGAATACACTGCACATTTCGTTGTGTGTTGGTAAAACTCACAGTTTACATCACGCAGGTATGGAGCAGCTGCTCAATATGGGACAGGCATATGTAAGAGGATCTTTATTAGTAGGGAATATGATACAGCCCTGTGTCCTGCAGAGAACATTCAGCTATAAATGCTTCTTCACTGCTGTAAACAGAAAACTTTAGTAAAGTAGTTAAAGTAGCTTACCTTTACTTTAGCTTTTTCTAATTGCTAAACCTGCTTATTAGATTGTTTTACCTGTGTTGGTGTCGTCCGTGTAAAAGACATTGATATTCTTAATTAATTGTATATATTTTGTGTCGGGTTTTTAAAGTATGCAGATCTAGTACATTTTGTGTTTAACTGAATTGCTACCTTAATGAAAATATTTTCTCTTGTCAGAATTAAAATGCTTTCTATGGGGACTTCTGCTTCTGATGCCAGGACTCTTTTGAAGACCTCATTTGTTGCATGGTTTAAAGGAAGATGATGTTGTTAGTGAATTCTGAGCATCCTTCAGGAGGCTGATGACCCTTCTGTTGTTGGTGTGTGCTGTCATGGACAGCTTCAAACGGTAAAGGCAGTATTTTTGTGGCTCTGTTTCAGATTAGTGCTCTGATAGAGGAAGCAGTGGGTGAAGTTTAGATTACCAGCCCAAAAGCTCCTTCTTTTCACTCTTAAGATCATTTACTCTTCTTTTAAGAAAGTAAAACCATTCACAATGGTTTTAAGAATGGTGTCTTCACAATGGGAAGGTGTATCTTCAGATATGCTTTCACAGTTGTTTACAGCATGGGCCAAATTTAATTTCATACTTGAATTAATTTCCCTGAGTCACTGCAATTTTCTTTTCTTCTGATAAATCCCTAAAGATAATGCTTATTTTGACCATTAGTTCTTTTGTTGCTTGAGGGCTGGTTTTGGCTGATGTTTGTTCATAGTCTTCTCTTTTTTTTAAACAAAAAATAAATGTCAAGTAAGGTAAAAAGTAAATGAGAAGCAACGCTTCGTAGCTTCCAACTAAACAATTGTCTTACAATAGAATACAATAATTTATTAATATTTCAGTAGCAGTACTTTGTTTAAGACAATATTCAAAACAGCACAATTTGCTTTCTAAGAATCCTGTATCTGCTCACTGTGTTTATTCATTCTGTTTTATCAGCTCAGCTCTTTTCCAAAACACCACAGGCAGTTAATGCAACTTACAAAGGACTCCTGACTTTTTGCACCTTCCTAAGACCTATCTAGATGCCACCAGTGTTTCCCATGTTAACAGTTCTGAGCATGTTTTACTACATGTGCCTTCGGCGCCGGGCTAGGACAGCGACGAGAGGAGAGATGAACAGTCGGAGGGCTATTGAATCGAACACCCGCGCCTTACCTATCAATGTTGAAATAGTTCAGTATGCCAAAGAAGTGTTGGATTTCAGCTCTCACTATGGCAGTGAGAACAGCATGTCCTATACCATGTGGAATTTAGCAGGGATTCCCAACGTGTACCCTAGTTCTGGTGACTTCACCCAGACCGCTGTCTTTCGAACTTACGGGACCTGGTGGGATCGCTGCCCGAGCGCTCGGCTGCCTTTCAAGAGGACCCCATCCACCTTCTGTAGCCAGGACTATGTGGAACTTGCTTTTGAAGAACCAGTTTATCCCACTGCAGTGCACATTCTGGAAACCTATCATCCTGGAGCTGTAGTCAGGATTTTGGCATGCTCTGCAAATCCTTACTCACAAAATCCACCAGCTGAAGTAAGGTAATTTTTTTCTTCTTTATGCTTTCCTGTGAGATGTTAAATGCTACAAATAGGGCTGTTTAGTGAACTTTGCTTCCTAATATTTATCAGTTTTGATTCTGACTGACTAAAATTTTCTTTATTTCTTCATGTTTTTAAAACTGTGGTGTCTCATTTTGATAGCAACTTCAGAGATGTAGACATTTTTTAGGAATTAATGCAACTCCTAATATCAACTTTAATTTGTGTAATGATAGTTTTGATGTTGGAATTTTTATGGGCAATGATTACTATATCTGTATAAAACCCTACTTCTGAAGTGGTAGGTCTGAGTCTTCCTTCAGTAGGAATAGAAAATTGTGTAAAAGAGGTTGAGGATTCATGGCTGCTGTATCATCCTGCTTCAAGTAGCCATGGGCTCTTTCTTCTCTGCATGCTTTAAGTTGAATGTATAGTACAATTAGGTGCTGTAACTATTCATATGGAAATGAAGCTGAAACCAGAAGCACAGAATAGTCAGACAAAAGGTGATACCGTTTGTCTGATCTTTATTTTTGGTATGGTCAAAGGGTGGTGAGCTGAACTTGTTTTTACACTCACTTCATCTAAAAGAAGCAGATATGGTCCTGTTGGTTTTCCTTACATTGGGAAGTCCTAATGAAATTCCAGTTGCAGGATCAGGAGTGTGGTAATCTGGGGAATGGTAAGATAGTAAAGAAAAACACTGTGTGTGAGGTGAGAAGCTCTTAGTGAGGAGGTGAGGAAATAGGAATGGAAGGAGAAAGTGAACAGGTCAAACCATCTAGTGGGGAAAAGCATTGGGAAAAGCTGTCAGGATATGCAATTGAAATATTCCATATCAAAAAGAGATTAAATCATACCAAAGATAGAAAGGAAGGGAGAGCTGATAGAAGAAATACTAAACAAAATGTGTCCTGTAAAGATTAGTATGCCAGCAAATACTATATTGCTATGAAATACACACTTTGGTGGTATAAGCAGTGCTAGTGTGGATGCTGGGTGATTTTTTTACTGACTTACCTTTTACAGATGCCACTAAAAAGTATGTTTTTAGGTCTAACTTATTATCCCTTGCTTTCTAATACCGGGCCATTGATGTTCATTCAAAAACTTTGGAAAATCAGGTGTCATGGTTTATATTCAAAATTCCCAGTTAATATATTTTGTATGCTTCTGTCATCTGCTCTGGTTAAGTGCAGTTGCTTGTTTTACAGTCTAATGAGAATATGATATGTTGTATAGCTCTAAAGTAAACATCTGAATTCAAAGAACAGTGATAGGTCAAAGTAATAATAACAGGCCACCTAACTTTAGAAGTATGAGTGCTTTTGGCACTGTAATACAGAACTTATTTCCAGACTGGTATGTGGTGAAGGCAGCTTTAGACTTTCAAATTCAGAGCCTAATGTGAAATGACTTCTGGGCAATTACTCTGTGAACTTCCATTTTACTTTTTTATTTTGTGATGTAGATCTTATTTCTTTATGGTGAAACACAGATGGGAGGAAAGCTCAAAAATAGTTAACTGAAGGACCTGTTTAATTAGGTACACAAAAAAAAGAGAAAATTGTACAGAGAGCTAAAGGGAGACGAAAGTGAAAATACCAATATAAAACTTAGGTTATGTGCTTTATGACTTCTCTTGAGGTGTGGTCAGAGTGAGAGCTCAGATGTCCTTCATAACAAAAGATGAAGTTTCTGTACAATCTTGCTTTTTAATTTGTAGGCAAGAATGCCCCCTGTCCTGCCTGCATAGGTTAACATTTCTGGTTGGAAAAAGGTTGTCTCAGGCATCCTTGGAAGGAGTAGTCTGTGCTGCCTCTTCAATAATTGTTAGTCTTGATGCTAGAGAAGTGTTAGAGGGATGCTTTTTTTCTGTTTGCTTACCTTTGCTCTGCAGGACTTGTGTGTTTGGAGCTGAACATTTGGTTTGTCTCTTTTTTTCTTAAGAAGGCCATGTCTTATGTATGGTGTCATGAAGGGAAGATGAAGGAACCCTTTCTCCACATGAGGGACACAATATTTTTTCTCTGTTCATTTGCTCACCTTTGTGAGAGGAATCTGAAGAGTTGCAAGAGTGCAGTCTCTTTTCTGCTTCTGTTCTTGATCTCTTGTTTTTACTTCCAAAAATTCTCTGAGATATCAACTAAGAATTCTTGTTTTTGAAGATGGAATGCTGCTGTAATCTCAGGTGATTCCTTGTTTAACTGATGTTTTAGTCTTGAAGCACTGCCATACTATTTTCTTCTGTTAAAAAAGGCCATGACCTACTTCCTCAAAAGGCACTTAGAACTTTGTTTTCCTCTTCTGACTATTTTGATACTTTGTTTTTTGATACTTGAGTTATTACCAATGAAACTTTTCAGTGCTGCTTGGTTTTATCAGCTGACACTGTGCATGTTTCTGAACACCAGTGTAGAAAGGGCAGGTCATTAGGAAAGTTCTCTTTCACCAGCTCCTTCTTGATATACAAAGAAGGCCAAACTGTCAGTGAAGTCGAAACTTTGTTGAGTACAAAAGCTTCTAGGCTACAAGTCTCTTTATGAGGACCTAGTGTATCACAGTTCTTGCTCAAGAGAATTTTACATATTTTTATTAAAAAATTGCTAGCACCCACATACTTGGTCAATGTATTACTCACTTTATGCTTCAGTTGCATGAAAGAACAGCTCATGCAGGTGTTCAGAAGATGCTCTTTGGTCGTGTTCCTTTGGTGCTGGTGCACTGAGCACTGCTATTGCAGCTTTATATGATGCTGTCTCAGGTGAGCTTTTTCAGTGTCTTTAGAGGTGGGGGTCAGATCTTCATGGAATGGGAATAAGCATTTACTTCTCAGAGGGTTTGTAATTGTTTCTAAGTAATCCTCATGCTTAGAACATGACAGTTTGATGTTTTTTTCATTATGGTTTAACTGGCATCCAGCAACTGGAGGATTCTCTGTCCTCTCATATCTTTCACTGCTTCAAACACAAAAGGCATTACATCACTTTTCTCTACATAAAACAATTTTTAAAAATCATCAATGTCAGAGGAACTGCTGTTCTAACACATGGAAACCTTTTGTGCTTTTCATTTGTGACTCTCATATCTTGACTAGTGAGAAGTGTAGGTAATTCCTTAAGCTATACTAACATTCCATGCATAGATTTGTTATGTGAATTAACCAAGGGCAGAAAACCCAAGAAAAAAATATTAGTCTGAGATTAGGGACATGTTGTAACATAAAGTCTCAGTTTTTATGTGGTGAAGAAACCAATCTCTATTTTTGATTGTGTTGTGTTATGATTATTTTACTAGTGTGGCCCTGGGACTTTGTACAGTAGTGCACATTCTGTGTTTGTAGGGTTTGGTGACAATGCTGAATTGTCACCAAGCTTCAACCAGTGGAAGAAACAGAGCTCTGCACACATGTGGTGGGGAAAATGCAGCATAAGCTGAACCCAACCAAGAGTGTTTTCTTTGTTTTTCATAGTGTATTAGATTGATGGGCAAATTTTAGCTAGCCTCTGTGATGAGAAAAATGTTTTTTTTTTCCTGTTTATTTTCCTCCTTTTTTACCCAGAAGGCTTACTGTTGATGATTCCCTTGTGGCTTCTTCAGTGTTAGCCCTTTTGATACATTTTTAATAGTTAGTTGTTGTTAGTCTTTGTTTAAATGGGAAAGTCAAAAATAATTGTTTCAGAACTTCTCCAACTTTTTCCTGTTATAAAAATAACTTAGGTTTTTAAGCTTGTAATATGAAACAAAAAAGTGGTCCCTATTCTCCTGTTGTGGTCTTCTAAAATTTTATTTGACTGTTGCTTTTATGTCATATATGGTTTATACTGATACTGTACATTCATGTGCTTTTCTGAAGGCTCAAAATCAGAGATTCCTAACAAGTCTGGAATCTGTGGCTGTACTTGGGGTAAAATTTCATAGCATATGTACTTCCTGCAATGCAATGATTGCTTCTTCAATAATTAGAGATTATCTTGTGATTATTTTTTTCTTGTTTGCTACAGATAAAGTGTGACACCTATTAGTTTTTTTCTCATGGGTGAGATACCATGATCATTTGTCTGGGACCACTTCCATTCTGCCTTGTGTATTCCTGTTTTTTATTTCTATTTAATTTGCTTAATTTCATGTTGTTTAGGATTTTACTAGAAAATTGAGCATGGCTCAGTATTTCCAAGCTTAACTGAATTTGCTGTATGCAAAGTTTCTTTCTGTTTCTGAAAGTCTTAAAGCCTGTAGAGACAGAAGCTGCTACAACCCAGAGCAGCAAGCTAATGAAGATGGACAAAATAAAAGGCTCCCTCTCCTTCCAATGAGAAATTTATTGTATTTAAGCAGCCTGGACAGGGATCAAAATGTTTTATGGAACCTCTCTCTCTGCCCCCCCTACCCCCTTTAAAAAAGGGAGTGAAACCAGAAAGGCAGTGTACTGAATGTAAAACATCATGAGTTCTTACTTGTAGAGAGTGGCATTCAGATGGTTCTTTCACTCTACCTTTTATTCCCTGAGAATCTCAGATGAAAACACCCAAAACACTGCTGATACCATCAACACATTCGAGTGTGAGAAGGAACCTTCAGGCCTGTATCTCACCTATGTGTAACACACAAGTTCTAGACATTTGCATCCTTACTTAAAACTTGTTTTGACATCTTCAGGCAAACAGCTTTTTCTTATTTCAATGCCTGTCATAGAAAAATGAATTCTGAGTTTATGGAATACAGTCATTTTTGAGAAGCTCCTAAAAAGCTCATGTAAACAGCGCAGTTACTTGAAGTATCTTTTGCTGTTTTAAATGTCCTCACCATTCTTGGAGTCCTGTCTGCTGTCTCTGGTATTTCAGAATTAAACTCTTGGTAGAAATGAAAATTTTCTTCATATTTTCTTGTGATAATTAGACTGCTTTGAACTCTGCTTATCAGCTTAATCTGAATGATTCTTAAATTGTGCTCATGATCTTGCCAGTCTCCCCTGCCCTTTGTGTTTATGAGCTCACAGCTGAGGTCAGGGGTACACTTTCCAGGTTGGTTTGAACTAGTGTGCTGAAGCATCCCTGGCATGTTTGCAGGCAGGAGATGTTTTTTCCTAGGTAATCTACAGATTTCTGCTGTGCAGTTGCTTGGCTAAGAGCAGCATGTGATTATCATTGTTGCACAAGTTGCATTTTCATCAAAGGTGTGGTTATATTCTCTGAGATTCCTTATGTTCTCCTTGTTGGTCTATCTGGAACTCTCCCTTCTATTTGCTTTTAACTCAGCTATTAGTTTCTTGAGGCAAGGCATTTATTGGATTGCTTGTAGTGCTTTTTTTACTTTCTACACCTATGTCGATTTGACAATACAAGAAACCTCAGCAATTGCAAGCAAAGTTTAATCTTGTACTGCTGGGGAGAAATCTGATTACTTTTCCTAGAAGCCCCCTTTTCAAAGACTCTCTTATTACATATATTTCTTCAGAAGTAACCAGGTCTGCTCAGGCATCATCTTAACCATTAAAAACCTTTCCAACAACATTAGGTCAACAAAAAATTAGGCAAGCTTTAAATATCATTTAACATTTGCTGTCATTTGACACAGACCTTCCAAGTATGATTCTCAGTCTAGAAATCACTACACTGTATTTTTCTTCATGGTAAAGGAAGAAGGATGGATTTATTTTTTTCCTTTACCACATAGGTGTATGGAGTCTTTAGTATCAGAGAAAATGGAGTTCCTGTCTGTCTTCATGGGACAGAGAGAAATTTAATGGGAAAACTGAGTCCATGGCTGAATGGAGGAACTCACTTAATGTTGTCCTTTTCTTCAATTACTAGAGAAAATACAGATGTTGCTGACTCTTATTCAGGCTTTGCCTGGCACACCTTGCTGGGAACACTGAGGCTTTCTAGCACATTGCTGATGAGACCTTCTAATCAAAGCATTCTCAGTGTGACATCTTTGATCAGCTGTTACTGTATATCTGCAAGACTGGAGGACAATGTACTACCTGAATTCATTTGATTCTACTTGATTTTTTGAGAGCTACTTAATTAACTCAGGGTGTGGGGCAGGCAGAAATCCTTTGACTCTTTAAAGGTATTTATTGGGATTCTGTTTCTCTTTGTTTTGGGTTAAATAGCTTATTGAACATTGTAAGCTTGAAACAGATGCAGGTGACCTTCGTAGGGAAACTGATTTTGATCCTCAGACCAGGACTGACTGTCAAAATGCCTTTCTTATGAAAGATTTTTAGGTGGATTATCATAAGAAAAGAATATTCCAGAACAGAAAAATGAAATTCTTCCTGAAGCCTCTTGGAAATTTAGACTTTTTTATCCCGATGTGAATTCTTCACTCCCATTCTGATTACCTGCAGCCTCTTTAAGTGTCACAGTGGTGATCCCAGAGGAAGAGATCACTTCCACCTGTAGTAATGGGGTAAGAGCATGGGAAGGGTTTACCATGCCTACACATGGGAAAGATTTGCCAGCCCTGACTCAGAGCAGCTGCTATTGCCTGCTCTTGTTTGTGGTGCCACCAAGGCAGAGAACATCATCAAATCAACCTGATAAACTTGAGGTTTTTCCAGACAAACCAAAAGCTAACTTCTTTGAAGTTAGATTGGTGGGCTGTTGATGAGAAGTAAACAGGATGACAAGGACAGTGGAAAATTGTCACTGGTTTTGTTGTTCATCAGCATTTGGTATGCAATGTGAGCTTCACAAGATTGTGAAATCATGCTGTCTTCCATTTTCTCTAGTTTACTACAAAGACTGAGAACTAGCTACTGCCTGCTGGAGCTGGTTATTGCACTGCAATTTGATGAGCCCAGATCTCCAGATACATTATTTTTTTCAAGAGCTCTGCTGCTGCTAGATAATCCTCTCTCCAGGGTCCAAAAGGAGAAGTCAATAACAGACCCATTCTGCTAGAAGTTGATGGTCCAATATGTGTTAGATTAGTGAAAAAATAGCCTTTGAGTTTCCCTAAGGATACTTTGAGTGGGTGGATGGAAGTGTCTAAGCAAAATGTCAGATGGTGATCTGGGTGTGCTCAAGGAAGGTCATGTGCCTTGCCAGCACTGAGTATTTGCTTAGAGAATTGACCTATGTGAGAGGATGTGACAGTGGGACTACAGCTGTTACTTTGCCATGAGTAGACATTCATTCTGTAAATTCATGACATCTTTTCTTAATACTATGTCTGTCTTATGAAAACTGTTAATTTTAGGGTAGAGCTGTCCACTCTCCTGTGTTAGTACTTTGATGTGCCATGTGCTCACTACTCTTGTATGTTTGGTTTTAGTTCATTTCGGTTTTGTTTTTTTTTTTTCCTTTGGGCGTAAGAGTTCTGCAAGTCTCCCATTCTATTATAAGGTACTTGGAGAGCAGCATGATGTAGGATAGGAAAATTTATCTGTGCATACCTGAAAATGTTCATTGTGAAATGGAAGCTATGGCCAATGTGGATTTCTCTTTTTTCCTTTTTTTTCCCAAATATCAAACTTCTTAACCTTACTTATGCTGTGTGCAGTGTTTTAATGAAAATCCCTGCATTTTTTTCACTTTCTGTTACGATGGAAAAAGTTAAAGCATTTGTTTCTGTTGTAAGTTCAAAGTAGTGGTGTCTGGTAGGGGAAGCCAAGATGCTGGGGTACTGGGGAGCCAGTACTGAAGTAAGAACTCTATCTAGAATGCTTCTGAGATTCATGTAATAGGACAAGAAGTCTGAGAGAAATCCTTGAAGTTGGGGTTTGGGAGTGCTGAAAATCCAAGGAATGTAAGACTTGGTTCCTCCAGGCTACTCAGTTGGCAGCAGGTTTCCCTGTCACTTGGTGGAGGAGATAGGTGGTCTGTGTGTGAAAGTAAGGTATGTACCATACTATGTATGGTAGTTCTGTATATGCCTTGAACTTCTTTTGTCTGTCACTGGACCAAAGAGGAGAAAGGCTTTTCAGTTCACAGTTCAAAAATTCTGGCATCTTTTGCAAAGGACCCTTTCAAAAATGACTTGAAATTTCTACTTTCTTTGCTAATTTTTCAGTGAATTACTTCTAAAAGGAACATTTTGCTTGCCTAGGCAGATAAACACAGTAAAATTTATTTTTTTTTAGTAATTTGTAATACTGTAGTTTGGACAGGCTTGATATTAAAGACTCTGAGTGGTGGGGCCTTTTTCTTTTATTTTGTAGGAAGTAAGAGGTCAGATGACTCTCTTTGGGTTACATGGCAAGAGTGTTCCTTGTGTACTTACATTAACATGCCATCATTGTGAAGACATCAGCAATCCATTTGTTTCATTACCTTACCTGTGAGTTGCTAGATAAACTTGGTCACAGATAGCACTAACACAAGTGGCTGTGAGTCTACAGCTTGTTTTGTTATTCAGTGGAGAAAATATGCCAAGGTCATGAATTAGTGTGAGTTTAACAGGAATTAAATTTATCCATAGGATATTTATCAAATCTAGGGAAAATGTAAGTATCATAAATCATCTTTTCAGCCTTTTTCTTGCTTGTTAAATACTTCTGACAGATGATATTACCCTCTTACTGTGCTCAGCAATTGCTTTAGTAACTTTGATTTTAATTCCTGTACTGTATGTGTGTCTTTTTTTTTTTTTCCCAGATGGGAAGTACTTTGGTCTGAGGCACCTACAAAGGTGAATGGTCCTCAGGCTCGGCAGTTCACACCTTGCATCAAACAGATCAACTTTCCCACAAACTTGATCCGACTGGAAGTGAACAGCTCTCTTCTGGACTATTACACTGAGCTGGATGCAGTAGTACTACATGGTGTGAAAGAGAGGCCTGTGCTTTCACTTAAGACTTCAATGATTGATATGAATGATATAGATGAAGATGAGGATGAAGAAAAGTTTGCCTGTGGAATGGACGCCCTAAATAAACAGTTCAGCATTGTTACCCTCAGGGAATGGCCAACTAATGGATATTTTGATAAACTGCCTTATGAGGTAAGAAAAGCATGTTTACCCTCAATAATTGTCTTGATCATTAAGGGTGTAAAGGTGCTTTACAGAGTGTTGGTCAGGATTGTTTTTTTTTCTCAGTTCCTTGCATTCCTTGTGAATCTACTGTATAGGTATGCCTGAATTCTGTAAGTCTGTCTGCTTCCATTGGGGCAAGGTTAAGTATTTTCATAGTTATTGCACTCTTACTTCTCAAGGATCTTTGCACTCACACACAGTTTTTACACCAGATACTCTAGCCTTGAATTTCCAGCTCTTGAACTTTAAAGCTTTTAGCAGTTTTCCAGTAGTTTTTTAGTCCTCATACTTGCCAAAGAAAATACACAGAAGAGATATGAAAAGATTCAGTCAACATCTGGAAGTGGAAAGAGTTTGCAATAGGCTAAAAGTTCTTTTTCCTGTTTTCTCTTTTACAAAACTTAGAGAGCTTTGTTCTTGAAAGTGCCATAATATTTTTATAATATTATTAAATGAGCTTTTTCCATCCAGCTAAGTTTTGAATTGTGGTGCAGGTAAAATATGTTATGGCTGGACTTCAGCACACTGTCTTCTTTTTATGCTTGCTACTTTTTATTCTGTCATTAGCACAGAAAACAGTTGTGAATTAGCTCCTTTCAGATCCCCTGATAGCATGATGGCTGCAAGTGTGCTCAGAGTCTGTAGATGAGTATTTTCTTTCCTCTAATTTCCAGTATAATGAAATTGTGGACTATGATTGCTGAATACCGTGTGCAGGCCAGGCAATTCTCAGGGGGGTACAGCTGTACCCTGATTGGAGCAAGAATTGAGAGATGAAACAATTATCTTCACCTCTCCTGAGATAAACTGTTGGCACATCGTGGAGAGGAGCCTTTACTTGCTGGTCAGACTTGGGCAGAGACAAGATTGCTCCTGCTGCAGCCTGGCAGAGGCACAAGTGTTCATTCAGTGGTAACTCAGCAAATGCTCAGAGTGCTTGTGGCTTGAACCAGACTCGCTTTTGAAAGGGAGGGTGAGGTGTGCTGCCATGGAGTGAAGGGTGCTCGCAGAAATGCCTGATCTAATCAAATAGTATTTCAGTCTTACCATATCTTTTGACTCTAAGTACCCCAGTTTGACAAATGAAGGCTGCTTGGGTGACCATGTCCCCTGGTAGCCTGCAGAAGTTTGCTGTGCTTGTAAAGAGGGAAGAGAAAGGAAGAGAATGTAACAACTCTTACTGTCTTCTCTTGAAACTTCTCTTGAAACCAAACCTCTTGAGTTTGGTTTGAGGTTCTTTTTTTGTTGATGCAGTGGAATAATAAATAAGGAAACTATTTTTATCATGAGTTAGCTCTAGTGGTGTTTGGTTGTTTGTTTTTTTCCCCAGAGTACACATGGTGTTTAATATATTTTACTGTTGATGCTTGCATGGCAGTACTGAAGTAAAGAAAGTACTTTGCATAATTGTTTGAAAGTTTGAAAACATGTTGGTTTTAGTAATTCAAGGAAATGAATTGTAGATAAAACTTCATTTAAATGTAGGAATTTTTCTTGTTGAAAAGGCTGGATAAATTGATTTGCAATATACTAAAATATCAGAGAGATTGATTCATCTCTTTTCTTTCCCACATGATCATAGAATCATGAAGGTTGCAAAAGACCTCCAAGATCATTGAATCAAACCATAAATGGTTGATTACACATATTAAAATTTTAACTTAGGAAGTATTTCTATAGTCTTGTTGAGCCTATGAACTTCTGTCTCCATGTACTTTATTTTGTTTTTCTGCTCTCCTTTTTGTCTACCAGATTTCTCTTTTATCCATTTTTTAACATGTTTGGTTTCATGAATAAATTTATATGGTCTGTCAATACCAAGAGCATCTTTTTTTCTTCTGCCTTGGTTTAAAGAAACTGAAAATATGGGTGGAATATTCATCAGAAAGCTATAAAAGACTATTTCTGTACTGGTTTTGTGACAGCAGAAATCCCAGTTTCCTACTTTCAAGTCCAGCTGTAAGGTTTGGGCATTGGAGCAACAAAAATGTTGTACTTGGTGGTCTGACCATTTTTATCACATTGGATATGGAAGCAGTACTCTGCATGCTCTATTTAAGACTGACAAGTGTCAGCTTCTCAGGGGAAGTGTTCAAACTGTGGGAGAAGTAAGGCAATTGCTGACTCCTTCCAGTTTTGATTGATGCATTCCGTGAAAAATTGTACCTTTTCTGTAGGTCTGTATTGATTGTCAATATGTAACTGCCCTAAGTTTTCATAAACGTGCCTGTTCCTTATTTGAGCTGTTTGAAGCTTTTTCATACTATGCTCTGTAATTCACAAGATAATGCAAGCTGAGTGGGTTTTGCTAAGTAGGCAGCAGTTCCTCCAGCCTTTTGTTTTTGCCTTTGTATTTCTGAAACTTCCATAGACCATCCTTTCATGGGATATGTTGTTCCTCAAAATGGCATTTGGAATGGTTTGCTGCAGTATAAACTCCAAAGGCGTTTTAGGATTGCTCCAGTCTAAAAAAAACCCAGAAAATTCTCAGCTTCCGGGGGCACAGACTTCTGTAGAAGAAACTGTAAATTTTTAGATGACCTAGTGAGAGAATTTTCCTTCCCTAACCTTGGATGGTGTTAACCAGCTGTTAATTAACTGTGGAGTACTTGTACTATCTGTGATCTCTTCTCCAGAACTACCCTAAAATTGAGGAAGGATTTTAGAGGAGAGACTTGTCTCACTTCCCAGACCATTGACCATCTTGTGCTGCTTGTAAAGTGGAAGGAGTAAGGCCTTAGTCTTAGTTGGCTTTGCAGGAATACTTGAAGTCTGAAGGCCTGACCAAATTCAAAGATTTTAGGAAAGCTGAGGAATACCTGCCACAGCATCCCTGTTGTGCAGTTTGAGACTCACCAAGATGTGCTGGCCACTAAAAACCCAGCTTATTTTTCTCCAGAGAGGAGAGTCAGAAGACTCTGCATGCTCCAGTCCAAAATATTTTTTTTTTGGTAAAAATTTTTGTATAGAAGGATATAAATGACATCTTTGTCATTCCTTGAAGCTGATTTTTCCAAAACCTGCCTACAAGCTTTATGAGCTGTTCATGTCTGCTGGTGTTCACATGCACTAATAAATGTGTGTGTGTTTGCTGGTGCAAGTTGTACTGTGTGGAACCAGGGTTGTGTGTTTTCTTAAACTATGCTGAGAAATGTCAAAAGCCCTAAAATACCATCTTCTTCATGTCTTCTCTCTTTGTATCTTTGTGCACATATCCTTTGTCCTTTACCTGAGCATGTTTTAATATCAGTTCTAATTAAATGGATTCTAAGCTGTAGCAGCTCTAGTTGCAAGAGTCAAAAAATTGCAGGTTGTTCATTTGTCTGTATCTGAATGAGTGGTTTGCATAGGCCAGTGTATTTTTTTATTGGAAAACCATTTCATCTTCATGTGGAAGAACTGAAAAATGAAATTCATAGAAAGTACAAGTATTGTAGGTTTGACCAGCATCCAGACATTCTTTTCTGACAAAACCAAGTTGGGCATTATTGTGCTCTAGCAAGAGAAAGTATTTTATAAGTACAAATGGTTGGTTGTTGCTTGCTGTTTTTCAACAAAAAAGCTTAAAAAATCAGAGAAGCTTCTGGTTCAGTAAACTTTATTAGTATTATTAGAAACTACACCATTGGTAAAGTTTTGCCCCCTGTACTGAGGAGTGGAAATTCTGTGTGGGCTTACAGGCAAACTTTGTAGTAGGTGAGAAGCTCTTTTTTTTTTTTTTTTAAGATATTTTTTATTTGGTAGTTCAAAAAATACACCTGGTTTAAAGCTAACATGTGCCATATTTTCCCTGGAAATGGGAGAGGAAGTCCTCTTGTACTCTTAGTCCATCATAGCCTAAAAAGGCAATCAGTGTTGTATAAATTATATTTTGTTTTCTTTCTGTTTTTTTTCCGATAAACTTTGTTTTTATTGATTGATTTATAAGAAAGTGTGAAATAATAATGATTGTCATAAATTTTCACAGTAAAAACTGTAAAAAAAACCACAGTAAAAACTGTTGTTTGTGAGAAACTATATTATGAGATTAGCTTTCAAAGCAGGTACTCATTTCTGTAGCATTCTTGGAATCACCACGAACACAGCATAGCACAGTACAGTACATCATGTCACAGACTCATTATGATATCAAATTGTACTTTATGCTAGGGTACACAGACACAAAAAGTGTGTTCCTGACAGACACCAGACTCCAGGCTAATGGTGATTAATGGTTATTAGCCTGTATGTTTTGAACCTGTTCGTTTTGTTTAATCAAAAGCCAGGAAAAAGCACTTTATAACATAATATCATAGGAGTGACATTTCACTGTATATTTTCATTCCATATATTATGAAGTAGCACAATTTCAGTAAAAAATAAAGATAGATTTTTTTGATTGAGACATGGGCAATTTCTCTCAGGTGTGGAAAGACATCCTGTGTGTTACAAAATACTCATTGAAGTCATCAATTAGTGTAAATGGACATTGTTCAGTCATTTATAGTTTCATTCACCACTCTCTGTATTGCTCAGAAGTTACAAAACAGCTTTTTTCTCATTGAATGAAGTTTGTATTACTTTTCTTTTATCAGGTATTATGTCACATTAATTGTCTGCTAATTGTGTAGCCTCTGCTGACCTTTCAGATTTAGAAACCATGGAAGAAAAATTTGAGGGAAAAGGCATTAATAAAATAGATATTTAGCTGACTTACATAGTGTGGATTAGCTGAAATTTTGCAAAATTCAAGATATTAACTTGGGATTATGTCTTTAGCTCCTAGTTATTTTGGATATTTTAGGTTTCAAAATGTTAACAGGTTCCTAAATGTCAGTTGGGTGCAAACTTAGCTGATTATAATGTAACTGAAGTTATTATATGTGCATATATATATTTTTATATATGCTGTTACATTGAAATGTCTGTGCTGGTCCTCTGCATCAATCTGAGTTCCAGAGACCTGCAGAGACAAAAGCCTGGGCTGTTTTTGGGGAAAAGGAGAAGCATGGAGAAGAGAAGATGAAAGGCTTGAAACCGAGTATGAAAGAAACTGGAGTATATCAAACGCTGTATTTTTGCATTGGAGTTAAACTAAAATGTTTTAAGATACGTAGATCTTGTTGGAAATCTAAATACTAAATCTGGAGCTGAGTAGGAAGTAACATTTTCCATTTTGCAGGAAGTTGAATTGTTTTGTTGTTCCAAAAATGAAGGGGGGAGGAGGGGAGGTGGAAAGTAGCTGCATAATAAAGTGCTGCATTGGAAGTACAATCTGTTTGGATCTCACAAAAAGCTCCATTTTCATTTTACGTCACAGATTTTATTCTGATTTTTGGCGGATTTGTCTTATGAATCCTTCTAAGACATCAAAATGAAACATAGGTATTTTGAAAGGACAGGATTCTCTTCCTTTAGAGTTGATTTGTGAGTTGTAGTTTTTTTAATTTACACTGATTCATTTTGGTGAGTTACTGTTTCCCACTCTGCTTGATAACAGCCAATTTAAGTTATATAACTTGAGTGCAGGTACTTACATCTGCTAGAGACAGCTCTGGTAAAGTAAACATTAGTTTTTAGATTTCATTTCTCAAGTGCATTTTCTCTCAGTTCCTAAGCTAAAGGAGATTTCTTTATTTTGTCGGGCGTTTTTATTTCCTAAAGAGAGTATTTATGTCTGTGTTGATCATTCCTTGGAAAGGAAAACAGAGAGGAGGGATATTTCTTAGTTTCTGAGTGTGACATAAGTTATTACAAAAACTGTTACAGTGATGCTAGTCAGAAAGGCTGGTGATTATTCTGAAGCTGAGATGATTCAACTGATACAGTTAAAAAGGGGTTTTGCTGTTCAGAATTTACTCTGGTGTGGAACAAAAATGCTCTCAAAGTATTACAGCAAGGGGGAGATCGTAAAAGGAGATCCGATTATGCTGAATTTTTTATCCGGTTGCATAGTCCAGAGGAGAGGACATAAGATAGAAGACAAAACACTGATTTTTAAAGCAGTGAGAAGAACAATAAATCTGAAATTGGTTTAGGGTGTGAGGAAACTGGGACATGATATAGTTTTTCCATGTACTTTGCAAATATCTCCCATCTTAAAAACCAAATACAGAGAAGAAGGAGGATGCCAGTTCTGTGTTCTGCTCAATGAAAGAGCAGACTTAGTGAAAGGAAATATATAAACATAGTGTTTACGTATATATCACTGTTTAAATTAGCATGGGTTTTGATTTGAAAGCTTCCTGTCGCTTTCATATGCTGATCTGCTTTTTCCTTTCTTGTTTAGCATGTTGTCAAATTGAGAAGGCAGTGCAGTTCTAGTTAATAGTTAATTGATTTATTTGAGAAGTTACTATTGAGTAAAAGGCTTTACTTTCCTTGAAGTTAGAACGCATTTTCTTATTCCTTTGCAGTTTTCCCTTAATGTTTTAAGTGCTATATGACCATCTGTGACTTTTTTTTCCCTGTTTTTAATATAGCTCATCCAGTTGATTTTGAGTCACCTTACAGTACCAGACCTGTGTAGACTAGCACAAACTTGTAAGCTACTGTATCAACATTGCTGTGACCCTCTACAGTACATTCATCTCAGTTTACAACCTTACTGGGCAAGGATTAATGACACATCCCTGGAGCACCTACAGTCTCGCTGCACACTCATCCAGTGGCTGAATTTATCTTGGACTGGAAACAGGGGAGCCATCTCTGTTTCTGGATTTAGCAGGTCAGTGTCAAATGTACAGAAATGTTTTGACAAGCTCTGTTTGCAGAGCTGCTGCACGGTAGCTTCACTAAGTATTTGAAACTTTATTAAAAGGCAAAAAATGTATTGGATTTACTGTAAAGGGTGTGGTTGTTATGATGTAGAAAAAAGGAACAGCTAAAACAGTAGGAGATACTAAATATAGCAGCAGAAGTCCATAGCAGTCTGAAGAGTCTGCATGTTCCAAGCTGCTTGTGATGGAAAGGCTTCTTCCAGGAGGAGCAGAGTTTTGCTTTCTTCTGGGCTTCTGAACCACTCTGCTAGAACTGAGCTATCAAAAATCCATCTTGCAAGGAAAATGTTTGTGGTTGTTCTTTGTACAGATGAGTCATCAGTAGGATGGTATTAGAATGGCTGCAGTAATAAACTGATTGCATGCTCACATGGTATGAGCCAAGTAATCACTGGAGTCCAATGTAAATGCAAATATTTTCATAAAAGTGATTTAAAACATTAGCCCTGTTGGAAAACAGGGGGGTTGCATGTGCATATTCCAATGAGCTGAAAATATGACTGTGGTGTAGGTCATTAAAATAGCAAATTTGCAGGGATTCTTCTCTGTATAACAGCCATGTTCTCTGCTTTCTTAAGATATCATTTCTTGCTTCTTTGCTCATTTGCATTAGTTAAACAGCTTCTATCAATGCATTTCATTTAAGCAAAAGTTGTTGCTTCAACCAAGGGGTAATCAGCAATGGCAGGTGAAAGCAGAAATTGACTGATAAGAAACAGAAATGTTTAATATATCTGAGAAAGTTGTCTTAACTCTCATTTGTTTTCTGAAGAAAAAGGTTAACTCAAGTATGCAGACATTTTCTTTCCTTTCGTGCCTAAGTTCCTTACCTGAGGAAGTAAAATATATTGAAGAAATATTTTGTCAAGATGACAAAATGGGAATGTCTCTTCTGTTTTTCCAGACCCTCCAGTATAATCCAAGAATCCTATGCCTCTTTTGTTCTTATTGGTAGGGAAAGAAAATACACATCGGCTAGTTGTTGAATTGGGTACAAAAATTTCTCCTAAATTTGGATTTTGTGTTAGATACTTTATGCAGAGGATAAATATGCAAGCTTTAATTGGGAATTCAGCTCTGAAATCATGAAGTGCCTGCTTTCTGATGCTTAGCTATTAAGTCTATCTTTTGAAAACTTAACATATGTGAATCTTTGTGGCAACTTTTCTCATTTCCATGATTTATTGGTTTTTTAGTATACAGTACTGCAAAAAGTCTTCGTAGTATTGTAAGAAATTATTGCCAGATTCAGAGACTTATAAACTTTACCAGTCAGAAACTGGCATTTCTGACTTCTACTTAGTTGAAAATTACTTTACTATTACTAATTTTTTTTTTCTTCAGTGCTGAACTACTAGTAACATATATGTGTATACAGTGTTTTTAAATAGTAAGTATTCATTATCTGTCTATAAACAATCTGTGAGTAAATGTTTTCTGTTTCTTATAAGGAATTATATTTATTTATACCAAATGGGAATAAAAATTTGACATTGTTGCAATTCTGAAATTAGCTGTAGGAAATAGTGTTTCTTGGAAGAGATGGATGCAGTCTGGGAATGGGAGGTGCAGTTCAATCGTAAATTTTAGAAGTAAAGTTATAAGTTAAATAATTTGCATGTCTAAACTGTGCTTATCATTTTCCCTTGTGAAACAAAGTTTCTGCACTGTAACTAGGTTTGGCTTTAAACTTTTTTCTGTTAAAGAAATGATTTTGCAACCCTTTCTTCTGTAAAAGCCTTTTCTAGTAAAATCCCCAACCTAAGTTTTTCTTTTGACGATCTTCATCAGCACGTTTGTTTGTCAAATTTGCTGGCCTTCAGGAGAGGAAAATTTGCTGCTCATTTGCTATGAAAGTATCTACTAATAGAGGAGATTCATTAGAACAAGACTTGCTTTTCACCATTTTTCCTTTTGTCCAAAACCAGGATACATATATTTTTGCATTTTTCTCAGCATTTGGAGTTACAGTTGTCAGTGTTGAATTCAAAACTGGTAGAGTTGGTTTAATTCTTACAGTAGTACAGTTTAAGTTATGGCTTCTACAAGTCAGGGTATGTTTAAGTGCTATTCTGGCTTAAATCTTATTTTGGAAAATATCTTTCAAAAATGTTTTTATCTGTTGTTTCTTACAACAGTCATATACGTAGTAGCTTGTATAAATTTGTCATTTTAAAATGTTCATATATGCATGAAATGATTGAAAATACTAAGAAATACATATTTTCTTCAGAAATGTATTAGAGTGAAAAGAAGTTAAAAGCAATTTTAGGAAATGTGACTGGAGCAAATACTGTATTATCATGAGAAGACAGAATGCTTCAGGCATATGAACATCCTGAGGCAAAGCTGAAGGTATTTTAACTTATTGATAACATCTACTCCTTAGGGCTAAAAATTACTATCATAAATTTTTCATTTCAGCATATAATATAAATCAATCTAATTTAAAGTTTAGTTAAACTAAAAGTGTACAAAAAAGTGAAAGGAGTCTGTGAGCAGTCTCAGGAGCCTGAAATGTAAAATGACAGGGAATAAGCAAAGATTTCACAGCAAGCATTACATAAGCAGCTCTGCATTTCTCTTAGCTTTAGAGTCTGGTGCATCTCTTCATGCCAGGGGGAAATATCAGTGAGGGAGGGTAGGACCTATATAGGAAGAGTGAGGGGAGTTGATTGGAGGAGTAGTAAATATTGAGATGCTGGATAAATGCTCTGAGGTTTAAACAGCTCAAGGACAATGACAGTTTAAAAACTGAGTTCTGCATGCAGATTTCCTTGGATCACTGATAATGTCATTAACTTGTTTAAACTCTTTTGCTTTAAATATCTGAGGAATTAGGATTTTTATTTACATCTGACATTTTACACTGTGAAAATGAATTAATAGTGTTTTATTTTCAGGTTAGTGATGCAGTATTTGCATGGCAAGCACATCCAGGAATATTTCTTTAACAGTTTTGTTGTTGTTGACGATTGAAGGCTTTCACTGCCTTTAGTAGAAGTGTGTTCTGACAATATTTAATTTGGTGAGGCTTTGCTAGAAGCCAAACTAGAAGGAGGGTCAGAGAAATTACTGAAATATGCACCAAACAGTCATAGAAAATGGGAGTAACATGTGACTTTACAGGGATTCTGTATTTAACAATCAGGTCTGTCTCTTGCTTTAATTTCCAGAAGCTTTTAGTAAAACTAGGGTTGGCTGAGAGAAAGTTACAACATTTTTTTTTGCATGTTTTTCTTGATATAGTTTATCTGTGTTGAGAAAAGCACAAGATCGGATACTTGATATTCCTACTTGATACTACTTATATGCCATGTTTTAGGATTTACTTACCAAAAAGAAATTGTAATACATGCTAGAATAGAAAATAACATTGTACCAATTAGAATAGCTAGAGGAAGGGAAAGTGACTTAATTTTAAAACCAAATTACCTTACAAAGTCTCACTCTTAAGCATGAATACTTGCATGTGCCAAGAGAAACCAAGATGTGTGTCCAAATCAATTTGTCTGGCATGTGGTTTCACCATCCTGTGCTGCTCCTATCCTTCATCTCCTAATCTGTGTGCCCTGAGAAACTGCCTGCACACGTGTTCAAGGGTGTCAGTGACCTGCTAATCTGACTTCCACCAAAACACAGCTCTGTTCCAGCCCTTGTGATGCCATTTGTTCTTTTTCCTTCTCCTACACCTCTGTGTACCCAGTTGTTCTGCACTCATAGCAACCTTAACACTTTAGTTACAATTACCTGTGCTAGATGCTGCTGCTGTCATGTAATGTGGCACTCTTGAAAGGAAATGCATCACTGTGAATTTAAAAATATATGAACAGGTCTTTAAGAAGGATATTAAAATTGAATTCTACAAACCATTTTATTAAATGCAAAACTGTAATTGTAAGGCAGAAAGTCCTCTGTGAGCTTGTGCAAGTAATCATATAGATAGAACTGAGTAAGAAAGAGGGGTTCTCAAGATCTTGGAAGTGAAATGAGGAAGAAGAAAATCCAGGTGGGTTTTGACATTTTGCTTGTCTGCTGGCAGGCTCTGGAAACAGGAGACCTGAGTAGCTGGAGGGAGCATGTGGTTGGCTTGAAGCAGACATAAATGGCTATTTATTGAAATACTGATTCTAGGAGGCTTATACCAAGGAAGGCCTGGCAAATGGGGCAGTATTGTATCTGTCAAGTAACAGATGTAACATCCCTAACATGGATGCTAATGTAAGGTAACACTACAAGGGAAAGAAAGAAAAGGAAAAGGATTCTGTACAACGCTGTGTTGTTCACAAATGGAAGTTGCTTCCCTTTTCCACTCTCTCTCTTGGATACCAAATTCAAATATATGTCAATGAGTATAAAATCAGTAGTGAAGATTTTAACTGTAAAAAGATTTGGTAAAATCAGCATAATAGAAAACTGTTGTGTTAATTGCACTAAAGGAATGTAAAATATGTAGCTAACTGCATTTAGGGAGGATAAGTAGATGAAAGAGAGCAGGACTACTACTGATCCTACTTTTTGTGGAGTTTTCAGTAATTTTGTACTGGGACATATAGAGTAAGGGAGGATCATTAAGTCAAGAGTGAATTATAGGTTCTAGATCCACCAGAAAGCATTGGAGGAAATGGGATGTGTTCAGTACCTGCATAAGCACATGTCTAAAGGTATTTTGAGAATTTTGTTTGGGAGGTGTTACATTCTGACATTGAAGAATACTATCTCTTTTACCCTGGGTTTGAATTTTGGATCATGAAATATGTTTATGATGTACACATGAATTACAAGACTGGAAATTGTTAGTGGGCTAAGTAACCCTGTGATCACGATGGGCTTAACCATGAGCAAATATCATCCTGCCTGCTAATAGACATATCTGATGTTTCAGGAAAACTTGACTAAACTTACTTCCCAAAAGGAAGTAGGGGGGTTAAAAATAAGCAGTAGTTCTTGAGAATAGGCAGAAGGTGATGGAAAGTGAGATTCCTTTTTTTATGTCCAACAACAATCACCCCCCCCGGGAAAAAAACCCCAAACAAATGACAAAACAGGGCCCCTCTCCACCCTCCAAAAACCAGAAAGAAACAAAACTGAACTAAAAGGCCTGAAATGCTGCTGTATAATGTTAGGATAAACTTCAAGGGAAAGGCCCAATGCACTGTCTAGCAAAAGAAATGTGCATGTTCACATTATCCTAGGTTGTTCAGTCATATTTTATAGCAAACATGAAGGGATGAAGAGAAATTGCTTCAGAAATGGTGTATATAAAATATTGATTATAAAAACAAAACTAAAGGGATGGATGACTGCAGAACAGAGGAGAGACTGAGAACAGGAACCAGTCAATCCTCAGTGATTAAAGGAGGGGTATGTGAAAAAATGTGAAGAAATTTTGATTTGGGTAGAAGGTGCTTTTTTGGGTGTTTGTTTTCAGATTAGCTCAATGAAGCCAGTCACTCGGAGACTGTTAAGTCTCAGAAGTATGAAGACCATGCCACATTTGTTTTGAAAGTATGAGAACCTTGCCATATGGCTCTGCATGGAGATCCATGTGGAAAGACAGCCCAGAAACCTCTATCCTGAGCAGTCTGTTTAATTCAAAGATCAGGTGTCCCCACAGAACTGTGCATTTCTGCCCAGTGTTCTCTGCCCTGTGCTGCTTGTTGACTTCCTCAGATTCCTCCTTCTGTTCCTGTTCCTCTCTTTCCTACATGCATGTCCACTCATTCTTGTACCCTGCTGCTGCATGTACCTTATCCCCCTTTTGTTTCTGTTTCATGTCTCCTAAATAACCTTTTCCAACAAGGCAGCAAAGCCATGAAGGACAGTGCTTGTTGCTGTCACTGTGTTTGGTCTCTGTCTGAGTGTTTCAAGTGTAATGAGTTTAAATAAAATGTTATGAGGATAATAATTCCTCCAGCTGGTGAGCCTGGAGTTCTTCTCCTTGTCTAGGGGGTTAACTGAGTGTTTCCCTGACCTGGTAATGTTAACTTTTAATAGTCCTAGAAGGAGAAAAGCATTGATCTCTGCTAACATTTATAACAGCCAAGCCCTGTTAAATTATATGGCAGTTAAACTAACATCCATTATTGTAATGGAGTAATTCATAAAATATTTATTTGTTAACAAATTAAAAGCTAGAGGTATAATAAGTGGTGACTGACAAAGTTTTATGGAAAATACCATCATTCAAACAAACCTGATAATTTGTTGATGAAAGAAGCTGTGTGAATGTATTGTTAAAGCACTCATTAAATAGAGGAATTGGCTAATTGGTAATCAGCAATGTATCCATATATCTCTACTCTGATTTCCAGGGGATTTCCATCCTGCATTTCTCCATAATAGTGTTGAACTCTATTGCTAATCTAAAATAGCACTTAAATGTTTAAATACCTGATGTTAATTCTTGTGAATTGTCGTGTCATTTCAGCTCTGACATTGCCACAGGAAGGCTTACCAGTCTCTGTGCATTCACTGTATCCACTATGGAAACTGCTTGGTGTTTTATTAAAGTCTGACTTTAAAAGCTAAAATAGAGCCTAAATAGAGACTGCAGAGTTAGAAAAAACCAGTGGAGGAGTAGACTTGCAGACCATCCATGGCAGAACTCCTGTGGCTCTGAGGCTTATGTCTCCCCTTCCTGAGTGTCTCAGACCCTCTCTTTGTTTCTGTTTGCTTAGGCTCATAGAAATGTTGGATGTTAGGGACCTCTGAAGGTCGTCTACTCCAAGCTCCCACTTGAAGTGCCAGTGTCCCCAACGCTAGATCAGGTCAGTCAAGGTTTCAGGTGACTCTTTTCAGGTGACTCCATTCCAGGGATGGAGATGCCACCCTGGAATCTCCTTTTCCCTCTGTATTACATAGGATCTATGTAATCACACTAAGGTCATGTAATATGCAAGGTGAAAGGAATAAAGAAAGGTGATAATGAACAGCAAGTATGACTTGAGTGAGTAATGAAAAAATAAAGAAAGGAGGCAGCTTGAAAACTTGGATCTCGAAAGATGGATTTCAAGTCTTGGGCTTGGGGTGTCATTAAGGAATGCCTCCCTGAATGTGTCTTCTAAGACCAGCAGCAATTTCATACTAAGCTTCAGCATGAACAAATGCTTGGGAAGGATAATAACTATTTCCTTGCAGCAACAGGAGTTTTTGTGCAAGCAGGAGCCTTGTGTTGGTCTGCCATTTTTATTCCATCAGTTAAACCCAAGAAGTAATATTGACTTCATGGTGGAAGTGTCAGAACCTGAAGCTGCTTTTGTCTGCCTGAATGTTTTTGTAGGATAGAACTGGTAAGAGAACAGATCAGAATATTTATTAAGAGAAACTAATTCATGCTCTTTCACATGTAGATCCATTATTCTAGGAAATAACATGGGAAACTCATTACAACCTGTAGTTTAAGACACTAGTTTTTCTACTGGAGGAACTATCAAAATATAAGCATGGCAATTGTGTGGGCTTTTTAATCTTATTAAATATCAAGCTTACAGGCCTAGTGGTTAAATTACAGTTTGAAGGTTATCTTTGAAATGAAAAGGGACTAAGTTTGTGTCATTTTGGTTAAAACTTGGATTAGAGATAAAAGAGCTTGAGATTCTGACACAAGATCTCTGACAGGAAAGCAAAATATAGAGACCATCAAAGTTTCTACATTTTGGGTCTTTTCTCATATGATATATTAATTTTTTATAATTCCAATGAAAGTAATATATTCCATATATTCCTTAGGAATTTGTATTCTAGAACAGCTAGCAGGTATTGATTTGCCTGGAAGTCTTAAAGCAATTCTGAATAGATAATCCGTTTAAAAGTATTTGTTTAACCTAATTTTTATATTTGCAGATCTTTCTGAGATAAATATGAAATTATTGGTGTAAACTTGCAGGCCATTGTCAAAATTGGCTTTCAGCTGTTTTAAAACATTTCAAATATGATCAGTGTTTTACTTTGCTCCATTATCTCAGAGTTAATAACAAAGCATGTTCTAACTGCCTAAATCAAAACAGAATTATCAAGACTATTGTCTTTTCTTTGTTGAAAGGAATTATTTCCTGGTTTGCATGGTTGAGGTTTTGACAGTATTCAGACTCTCACCTGAAAGTATGTTAATTTTTCACTTAAAACATGGGCTTCTTTTACAGGTTCCTGAAAGTCTGTGGCTCTGAACTAGTACGTCTTGAGTTGTCTTGTGGCCATTTCCTCAATGAAACGTGCTTGGAGGTCATCACTGAAATGTGTCCAAATCTTCAGGAGTTAAATCTCTCATCATGTGATAAAATCCCACCTCAGGCTTTCAACCACATTGCCAAAGTGGGCAGCCTAAAGCGTCTCATTCTCTACAGAACGAAAGTGGAGGTAGGAGCAGCTATTTTCAACCTTTGCAATAAGTATTTCCAATCCTGATAAAGCAGGTTTGGGGTCTGGTTTTTTCCCAATAATGAAGAAGTAAATTAGTATTTTGAATGTCAATTCAGAGCTAAATTCAGAAAATCCAAAGGTAGTTTCAAAAACCTTAGGATGGTTTTTTATTTTCAGAATAGCTTTTGGCCTGCATGTTTTAACTTTCATGGTAGGTTGGTGACTTTTCACCACCTGTTTTAAGCAATGTGGTAAAATTACAAATTTTTAAAATTACAAATTTCTAGATTCCTACAGTCTTTGTATATTAGCAGTAATCGAGACACAGAACACAAGTTTTTCATGAAACTTCTCATTTACGGTCTAAAAATTACCTCTTTATACAGTTACTTGCCCAAATCAGATTGTTACTGCTTGCTGCAACACATTTCCTCTCTAAGATGGAATGGGTTTGTGTGCTACAAGTAGCTGAGAAGTCTGTTGTAGTTTGCTACATTTTTCAAATATTGTATCCTTATAAACTTAGCAGTTCGAATCAGAAAAATTCCATTCTCTCTCAGTAGCTACATTGCTTAGGTGTTACAACCTTGCCAGCATGGTTTACCTGGGAGCTGTTCTACTTTTGTGTTGCAAAAGCTGTGCCAGAATGGGGGCAAACCCATGTCTCTGCAGGCTTTTTTCCTAGCTTCTAATTCTAGATTTAACATTTTAAGAAGGATTTGGTTGTGTGTGTTACTTGTGTTTGTGCTTTTGGTGCACAGAAGTCAGGCTGTGACTCTGGATTGTGTGGGGTGTTAATCTGTGGTGTGATGAAGGGAATGAAGTTGGAACAGTAGGTTCTGCCAACCAGATGTGCAAGGGACATCTGGAGTTAAGATTACAATATTGCATTTATAAGCAGTTCACACTTGACACACATGTTAAAGTTAGTTGGGTCTTGTTGTCCTTTATTTGGTGAATCCTAAGTCTGTTTGTGCCCAAGTTCCAGCCAGGTGTCTGTAATGGAGTGGGTAACACAAGGCAGATTGAAGGGTGATCTGTAATGCTTACTGTGGGCTGTGCAGTCACCAGGACTTTGTGGTGGCTGCTCTCTGTATTGAAGCAAGTATTATTTTCTTCAAACCACAAAGAAAATTGGTGAGCCCTGCATTTTTTGAATAGAGCTGTATTGGTGCCTTGGGTGTATCTGTTCTGTTTCTACAATACTAGTCTTTTTGTTAATCTTGGGTAAACCTTTTTATTTCATTTTGACTATTGGCTCTAATTCACAAAGCTTTTTCAGATCCAGGAAAGATCATTGTATCAGTGGTAGTGATTTTATAATTTTATTTTTTTTTACTGTTGATTGATCAGAATCTTCTTGATTCTACTCAGGTAACTTCTGAAGTTTGAGACTTCATGCTTGTAATAGTGCAGCAGATGAAATGTACTCTGAGGTGATTGGTAACTCATTCCTCTGCTATTGCTTTGCTGAGCAGAGCTTGAAATTAAGCTGAATGTGGGTAAATATTTCCTGACGTTGAAGCCCTTACATTGTGAAGATTCACTTCTCCCTTTCATGTGTATGGACATGCCTCTGCTTGTAGCTGACAAGAACATTCATTCATAATCAAGTTTATACAAGATTGTGCTTCCATTTTATATGTATGTTTGAACAAAAGGCAGTGTTCCTAATAAACAGTGGAAGAGAAATTTCTGGAAATTTAAATAGGTAAATTTGAGATGATGCTTGGGTGTTATTGTTAATATTGTTAATATTGTTAATATTTATTGTTAATATAAAGCCACTTAACAGTATACATTGTGCATCACAGGTCAAAAAATAGAAGGGAAAGAATGAAGATGTGGCCTGGGACTTGAATTAGAGCATTAGAACTACAAAAGTCACAGATTTTTAGAAATAACATTATCTTTCTCAATATGAGCTTCTCTTAGTGCAAACCTTTGGTTATCTGTACAAAATAGGCTGCCACTCCTTCTGTACTTTTCAGCTGGTACAGAAATCTTGTTAGTAAGTGATGGCTATATGCAAAAAAGGATAGATCAAGCATGATGTCAAGTGATTGAGACTTCTCTGAAACTTGTCAAAGAACTGTTAGGATTCTTGATTTTTGTGAAATTTCTGCTGCTGTCCTCATTGTTGGAGCTTCTGAGGAGCAAACAGAGGAACAATGCTAATGATTAACCAAGAACTTGGCATTGTATTGTTGCCAACTGGATCTGCTCAGTGAAAAGAATCTGAGGCTGTGAATCCACTAAGAAAAAAATGCAAACTGATAACAAGTATGTGTTTATTATGAGAAAATAAGAAGGTGATAAGAATAGAGCTGATACAGTGCTCTGTTAAAGTTCTGTTTCAAAATCCAAGAAGAAGAATCCAAAAGAAAAATCAGTTCATTTCATTTAGATAGTTTTCCTAAATAATTCAGGGGCTTGCTTTTTTTCCTAAACCAAGCAATGAGCAAAATAAACTACAAAATTTTCATGTGCTAGAGCACATCTGGGTAAATAGTACAATTTTTTCTCTTGGTTGTGGATTTGGACATGTGATTAAATAACACAGGAAGAGATGAAGATTTTCCATCCTATTGGTCAGCATATAATAATGCTGTTTCTGGTTTTGCATTATTATGCTTAATAAAAATACAGAATTAATATTTTAATAAAATAAATTGTATTTCTCCCATACACACTCCCAAGTACCTGCCCAGATCCAGGATTTTCTTGCAGTCTAAGTCCTACTGTAGCCTTTTCCTTTTCTGCATTTTAACACTAAAAAAGAGGAAAAAAGTTCTTTCAACATCTAAATTTAAAGTATTTGTTGTACTTTTCCCAGGTATATGATTACTGTGACACTAACAAATAAATTCTAAGGAAACACTCTGCTGAAACACTGACTACTATTAATGATTTTTTTGAAGTGCATAGATTTTGAGGGCAATGGAAACTCAATAAATTTAATAATGTTATGTTGTCTGAGCAATTGTAATTACAGTTTCTTCTCACTTTAGCTGTTTGCTTTGAATAGGTTTTGTATTTAAAAATGTTGCCATTGTTTCTGTAATCAAAAGCTGCAGTTTTTAAGTGTATGTTTTTAGTGAAATGGGCAAGGCTGGTGTTTTGCTACTTAGTGTACTGCTGCTTTGGAACATTCCTGTACCCTCTGGAGAATGTTGTAGTCTTTGGTCTTAACCCTGATGATTCTTAAGGCCACAAGTAATGTTATTTCCTTGACATATTGAGTGTGAAGTTCTGTGTATAAAATTGTTTTCTCACCTCTGAATTGAGGCTTCCAATACCTTTGAATGATTTCAACATTTCTGTTAGAAGAAAGAAAGTCCTGTGACTTTCAGTAACTTTTCAATTACTAAAAAATGTGTCCTGCATGGCTATCCTCCTCCCCACCAAATGTGGCTCATTTTTCCAGTGCTTTAAGTTCATTAGAGATTCTTAAAGGTTGTTTGATTATGTATATGCTTGAATAATTTGTGTCTTGCTTTAAGAAACTGATCTCAACTTTTTATAATGTAATTTCTTTGTACTCAACACCACTGTTATACTTGTGGGATTTTTGTGCTGATGGAATTAGTATTTACTGATACATAACTGCTTAATGTTTATTTGTTGAGTGTATTCACAGCATAACTTAAGCACTTGTTGGCCTTGCTACTTTTGAAGAATACAATGAACAATGTATTATTGTATACAGTAATTGGCAATGCACATCTTTATCCTTGAGCATGAATATTATCTTAATTGAATGCTTATTGTGAAGTATTTAGTCCATATAAATAATGCAGCCAAAAATGTATTTTTAAAGAAACCAAAGCCACAATTACAGTAGGAGAACTTGTCAGTCTTCTTACTGATGGGTGTAAATTTTAATGTAAGATGATATATTTCATATTGCATGATATTCTGACATCTTTCTAATGTGTAAAGAAAAAAAAAGTAAAGATTGTATTGCGATTATATTTGAGATACAAAATGAACTAAATTCAAATCTAATTACAATGGACAAAGGACTTTTTTTTTTCACACATTTTAAAGCAAGTGTTGTATTTATAGATTTTATCTCTGATAATTTTGACCAAAAGCAAATTTGGAACTTGGGTAGCTGCAAGAGAGGACACTGGAAATCCTGGATGCCAAAAAGAAGCAGAAGAATCATAGTAGTGAATGTAATAACTCTTATTTTCTTATACTATGAGCAATATAACATTTAATGGTTCCATAAAAATGTCCAACAGTGTTTTCAGAAATACCCTATTATGGGTCACATCATACTTTTGAGAGCTATTGTTTAGAGTTTATTGTTTCAGTTTGGGCAAAGTTCCATTGGCTTGGGTATGAATCTTTAGGATGAAGAGTTGCAAGCAAATAGTGGAAAAAAAAAAGGTGAAAGGCTCTAGCTGGAATGTGGATTCTTGGAATCAAGTTGAGTCAGTGACAATCATGTGATACAAGGGCCTTGATGGTGCTTTTTCATTTCATGTCAGGCTCACGGTGTGGAATTTGGTTGTTTGGGCCTGTAATGTGAAGTGGGGGGGAAGAAGAATGTGTAAAACAGATTTGCAGACATAAGGGAGGACATAATTTGACCAAATACAGCAAAATCAAAATACAGTAATTTAATTAACTGCAGAGAGTATTACTTTCATTGAATTAATTCAGTAATTGCTGTGTTGCTGTGTCCCAGTCCCTGCTGTGCCCCTGGCACTGCCAAGTAGGTGTAGAGAACAGAAAGGTGCCCCTGTATATTCTGAATCCCAGCTTGCAAATGATACTGGGTCTGTTTCTGAAGAGCCAGGTTGTTCTGACTTTTGAGAGGCTGCACCTGCACTTGTTAATGAGGCTCATTCCACCTTGTTCTTCTCTTGCCTCACACTTAGGAGTGTCCATATTGCATCAGTGTTTTGAAATGTGTCATAAAGTTTTGGAGACAGAAGTTTTATCACAGTCTTAAAAATGATATCTCAGAAATGGTCCTATAACCCATGTGCATTAGGGAGATATGGGCAGCAGATTTTTAATGAATACATTTCAATTGTCTCCCTTTTCATCATGTTTCTTTCCATGTTGTATCATCCAGGGTGACAGCTGATGGATACCTGGAGGAGAATAGAATTCCTGTTCTAATGCCAGCTTCTAGTATGGAGGAAAATGATTTGCTGCCATGTTTATTTGGAATCTATGAAAGAAAATTGTCTGCATTAATGGCAGAGGGCATTACTCATTACCCTTATGATTGTGGTATTTAAGGACAGGGTGGGGGCCTCATCCTGGGAAGGGACTGGGTCCCACATCTCTTGCCAGCATTTTTCAGTTGGTTTGGAGATGCCAGCTGAGCTGGATCCAGGTGGTCTGAGCTAAACAGTTTCCAGAAGTTCCTTCCCATGCTTAGCTCTTCTGTGATTCTCAGAGTGCTGATGACACTAATTGGGAATTTAACCTGGGAGCTTTGTGTTCCTGATCTCTGACCATGGCCAGTTGGAAGGTTTCTGTATGCTACACTTCTTCTGTCAATAAAATTTGTGTAGTAGCAACTTACTCATTTTGTAGCTGTGGGGTGAGGATAGATATAAAGAATCTTGACTGAGGTTCTCTGATGTGTGATACTATATAGGATACTCTACATAGGGGTGTGTGTAAGGACTTGAAATACTGTACATAACTTAACATCCTTTTTTAAGTTGCAGGAAGTTCAGTTTGTTACAAAGCTCAACCTTTTTTCATCTGGAAAATTTGAGGAAAGGATTGTCTAAGGTTGTTTAGGAGGTATAATCATTTCTGGCCACAAAGTGATTGGATACTTGCAGGGGATATCTCTCTCTCTCTCTCTCTGGGACTACATGGGCATCATCTTGTTCTTCCAAAAGGCCACAAAAACAACATTGTAAAGGGTGAGGTGACCTCTTCTATTTGTTTCCTCATGAAATAGCTCAGGGAACTGAAGGACTTAAGCATTAAACAAATTTGGCCACCATTTAGTTCTAATGTAACATATGATTCCCTGACATTTTCTGTAACATTTTATTTAGCTGAAAATTAACCTATAGTGAAAAATAGACCAATAGAAGGTGAGCAACTTGAATAGCTCTGTAGACCTCTAGATCCAACAAGAAATAGTGTGTTATGTATTTTGTGTATTATTGAATGTTTGTGTACTATCCCCAGATGTGGGTTTTTTCTGTAAAAAATAAGCTACTGAGTATAGGTATTTATACTCAGAACTCAAAACCCTTAGAAGCAGTCTGAAAATGAGTGCTTTCTGGGCAACCAGCAGGTATGAAAACTTTTTCTGAAAACTAAGACTTTGTATTACTTTGTAATTATAATTACTTTATAATTATCTAAAATTAATTTTGTAGTTATTTCATCTGGCTAAACCACTGACTCTCACATGTTTATTAGCATACATCTCCTCTCTATAAACCACTCACAGTACCTCGTATCTTTAGCATAATTGTTTTGAAATATCATAGACCAAGAAGTCTGGAACTGAAATTATCTTGATGCTTTGAAATACTGTGAGTGTGGCGGAAAATGGGAGGGAAAATCATATTGTACAATTTCTTTGTTGGAGCAGATTTAGATGAAAGTTGTGGTTCACCATTATCCTACATTTGGTTTTCTGCATTATTCATGTATTACATTCTCCTTTCTGTTAAAAAAATTGCTTTTGAGGACTACTGCAGCATGATTGTAGGTTTTTAGATGCAGAGGTACACTACCTGGAAATTCCTGAAGTAGACCTTTTTTTACTTACAGGCAATATTGGTTTGCCCTGTTGTACCTTCCAAAAGGCGTGGTTCAGTAGAAGTTTACAGAATTCTGGCTTTACATCCAATGAGGTTTTTAATTGTTGTGGTAGAATAGCAGGTGCCAAGTAATTTCTGACTTAGTTCTTTCACAGACTGTGCCAAGAAAGTCCCCTCACCCAAACAGTTCAGTTTTGGCTTTCTTTTAGTGCTGTATAATGCCAAAGGGAGGAAAAAATAAGAATTGTGAATTTCTGTAGATTTTTAATTGCTTTTGACAGTCTTAACAAGATTGTATTTTGCATTTGTATGGAGGGTGTTTGTAATTACAAATATCTATAGCAGTACTGGCACTCAGATTGAAATAGAATTGGTTTCTTTTGAGGACTTCCTTGTTTGGTTGGTTGGGTTTTTTACTATAGGTAGTTCTAGTATGCCAAAACTTTTATAGGTGTGGTGGCTGTGGAATGCTATTTCACTGGCTTAAGGTAGACTGATACATCATGTATTTGAAAATACATTTGAATTTAGCTACAGTAAGTAGCACTCATGGTGTGTGTGCTGAAGTTAGAGATGTTTTACTCTAATCTGTTCCCACAATTGTGTGTTTCTCTGGGTAAGTCAGCCAATTCCAGCATCCCTTGCTGTAAATTTAAACCTTTTGGAGACAAAAGGTAAGCTTCTGCTCAGATCATGAACAGAGGAGCCTTTCTGTGCAGTTCTAAGAATATTTTTATTGTTCTACTAAAGAATCAGCTTTTGAGAATTATGGATGTGATTGGTGGGCTTGAGAGTGACATAGATTTCATTGGCTTGGCCTTCACAGTTCTCCAGGTTTGTTTTTTTTCTTTCAGTATCTCAGGTTCAAATAATTTTAAGGAATTTATTCAAAACTCATTGACTTTGATAGTTTTGAGGAAGACAGAATACTTAAAGCATCCTGTGGAGTTACCTCCTTTTTACTACATTTACCCCTCCTCATTGAGGCAGCATTGTGGGGTTGGCTATTGAAGGAAATATTTTCTACTAGTGTCTTGGATTTTTAATGTTAAAAATACAAAATTAAATCCTATATAATTCAATTTCTTCTTCAACAAAAAGGTCAACTGGAGAATTAGTAACTCTGATTAAAAACGTAGTGAGCCAGGAGAGGGAGAAAGCAGTCTTTAATTATCTACAGATAATTTTTAGATTCCTTTGTCTTAGCAATAACGTCACTGAAAAATTTGAAGAAACAATTGCAGAAGAATAAAAGTATTTTAAAAGACTTAGGCTCTTGTTTTATATTGAGAGACTGGAAGAATTCCCAATTTATGTCAGACGTGGCTCTTCTGAGAAGAGGAAGAAACAACCTGTTGTTTGTCTCGAGTAAAACAGTTACAAATTTAAAAGTATCTTACAAGATTTATCTATAGAAAGTTAATTAAAAGCTGCAGACTATTTCTTCTCTAACCCAAAGCAAAATGTTGTTTTTCTTAAGCTCTTCCTTTAATCTTCCAGAGTCACACTGTGGTGCACTTATTTTCATGCCTTGTAGCATAGTAGTGCAGTTGTTATGTGATAGCCATATTATAGTGCATCATTTGTATTTTTTAATCCTTTTTATATTTTTAAATCTCTAACTACTTGACACTGAAACTGCAATGAGTAAATGTTAAATGTTCTAAGTGCATCTTTCACAGGTGAGTCACATCTGCCACAGACAGAAGGGTTTTCTTTTTGAACAGACTTTGAGCTCAGGCTATCTGTTAGATGCTTTCATCATACATCAGAAATGATTTGTGTTTTCTGCTGGATCATGAATGTAAAAAAATCCTGGAAAAAGCCAAGCAAGATTCAGCCTTGCCAAGTATATTGCTCTGACACCAGTGTTTGGTTTTTCTGCTGGGGGGTGTCTGTTCAAACCAGCATTACTTTTTCAACATTGAAATCAGAACTTGTGTGATGGCCAAGGCCTTTACAAAGACAGGTAGGATACAATTTAGTCCAATACCACCCGTTTATTTGAAAGTATACATAGCACAGAACTGTGTCCCACTAAGTATTATTGTGTGTCTTACAGGGTGGAGGAAGGACTTTGATGTTTGGACAGACCTGTCACCTGTCCTGTGTGGAGAAAAGTAGGATTTCAGATGGTAATCTCATCTCCTGTTCAAGCCAGGATCAGCTGTGTTGATGTCCTTTCTGAGAGACATTTGTTGTACTTGTATATAAAGATTTCAGAGAATCTGCAGGCCATCTTCCCTCTTTCTGAGGTTTATGACTCTTATGCCTTAAAATATTTCTGAAATATGCTCTGTAAGATTGTGTTTAGCAGCACTATCATATCCTTCCAATCAGTTTGACATCACAGTCTTCTTTCTGAAAACAACTTCTTCACTCTGTTTTCCTCATCTAAAAACCTCTTTCCTGGGAATGGAGGATAGAGCAGACCATTTTATTCACTCGCTTTGAACTTTTCCTGTTGTCTGTGGCATCTTATAAATATTGATTATTTTGGTAGGTTTTGTTTTCCTTGGATGGCAAAAGAAATTTAGGCCACTGATGCCGTGATTCCGTTAAGCAAAAGTAAATCTTATCTAAAGTTTGTTTCTAAAGTCTTTTTTTGTGGGTTTCAGTAATCATCCACTCTCTCTCAATCCCTTTAAAAGGGAGCAGGTACAAAGTTAAATTTTGCCTTTGTTTCAGGGAAAACTCCAAAAATCTCCAAACTGTAAATGTCTTGGCTGCTAGGCTGAAGAATGTTGTTAGATGGATAGTCTTTGATTTGAGTGTCTCTACTTGGCCAAGAAAGTGAAGTTAGACTCCAGGTTCAGGCTTGTCTTGTGAAGCACTCTAACACAGGAAAGTTGGCCTGTTAGAGCTCCAGGATGGGGTGACTGCCTTGCTGTTCTCCTTTGCTGCAGTAGGAGTGGTGTCGCTCATGCTGTTGTACTGACAGATGGCTTGACACAGACAGGTTATTACAATGATCGTCCTCCTATATGGAGTGCATATGGATTCTGTGAGCTGCCATTCTCTCCTGCTATTTTCATGTCTTTTGCCACCTGGATTCTCAACTGACTGAGACATAGCTAAGCATGCACAATGAGTTTTTTCTTCTTGCATGACATATGCAAAGCCCACCTCAGTTACAGAAGAACAGACACTGCGTCTGAAGGAAATCTGGTTTGCTGTGTGTGGGCATGTGTGAGCCCCAGAAGAGGAATTAATATAGCCAGTGAAATGAATATTGAGTATGTGGTTGTTTACTCTTGGGCTTGACTTGGCATGATTTGTGATGGTATGACATGGTGTTCTACCAAGCTCCCTTCTATTATTCAAATTTCTAGTGCTTTTAAAAAAAGTTGGTTTTGTTTTTTAAATAATGGTTTAAAGTAATAGATTGTGAAAAGACCTTTGAAAATCTAGCCTCAGTGCATGGCAATACAGGAAGGACTGTCTTAAAAAAGAGAGGGACTAAAAAGGTACTCTGAGAGATCCATGATATTCCTGTTGAAGTTAACACATGGAGCTCAATTATCTATCAAGATAACTATGAATACTAGTCCTCCTCTGTATTTCACCCCTCTCAGAAGAGGCGTGGAATTGATCTCACATCCTTCTAGCTGTTCAGAGTGACTGTTCACTTTTGTACTGTTTGTGTCAAGTAAGGAAAGAGATTGCTGTTTCCCATCCTTTCAGGCCAGTGTTTCAATTCCAATCTGGAAACCATTACTGAAAGACTTGGTGGAATGCAGCAATATATTCAGCTTTCCTGTGGAGATATCTGAATACCTGAAGAAACCTTGTTTGGAGCTCTGTGTGCTCTTAGAGACTGATTTTTTTTAGCTCCAATATTTAAGGTTTGCAGGCAGGGATTTGAGGATTTTGCTTTTAATTTGTGCATCTGAGTAGGTTCTGAAGCTCATAACTTTCAGTGAGTTGAATAAGAAAGACAGTGTCTCATTCTCTTTGAGTTGTTATTCCTCTTTCATGATCCAGATGAACCATTTGCTTATTAACTGCTCAATTTAAAATGAATTGGATATTTACACATTTACCAACCTTAAAATATTCTTAATAACCTCTTAAATAATGTCTTTTTAATGCTAGTGTTTCATTCCCTCGCTACCCTTTCCTTTAACAAGTGAATGAAAGTCAAGCAAGCAAGGGACAATGACTTTGTAGGACTTCTACCAAGATCTCTGTGAGGAAGGCTTAGTCTTAGCATCTACTTTTAGGCTGCCTTTGGGAAATCAAATCTTAGAAGGCCAAGCTAGAATCAAGATTCAGCATGTCAAGTGTTGGGTATTTATAATTGCTCCTTGGAGACACCTAAATTAAATGTCTGAAATGGTCTCTGTGAATGCCCCATGCTATGTCCCTGTTCTGTGTCTGCCAGTCTTTCCAGGAATCAGATGTTTCTTCTTGGTGATATATTTCTGCCAAGTTCCATTAGAATGTAACAGGGGAAACTAACCAAAGCATTTAACTATAAGTTTTCTGAAAACAAGTAAATTTATCTTTAAAGAAACTATAAATTATACTACTCCTGCATACAAATATTGTTGACTAGTGCTCTTGTTGTAATTACACTTAATAGCAGTAGATTACTTTGTCATTTGTATATTGCTTGTTTTTTTTCTATTAGAAACTGTTGTATATCCTGTAGAAATGCACATATTTTTGTTGTTAACATGTTGTGAAGCCTAGTCCTGTTTTAAAGCTCATATAGATCACAAAGTCCTAATGAAGTGCTGTTTTAATTATGATGCACAGGTATTTGTGATGTGAATCCCAGCTTATATTCTTTTTTTCACACTGTGAGCGTTTCCAAATACAAAACAAAATATGTCTGCAGACAGTGCAGAAGGATTTTTTTGTATCTTAGAAACACAGGCAAAAAATCTGTAAAAGTTTCCTTTGTGGAACAGGCAGCTGTGCACTTTTGTAAGGTGCGTCTGATGTTGCAGTCAGTTTCAGGTTGAGCAATGTGCAGTACTTTCTGCAAAGAATGGCAACCTTAAATGGCAGGAACAGGAGTGTAAAATACCCATTATATCTGTTTCAGTCAGCATGATAGTAGTGACAAGTGCTCAGTGGCTGTCAGCATCCTTGTCAGCACGGAGCCGCCTTTGACATTCAAGTCCCCAGCCCAGCCCTGGTGCTGTGCAGCTCTATTGGCAGCTCCATCAGGCTGCAGCTGATGGGAGAATGTCAGAGCCTGCCCTCCTCTCCTGGTGTGTGGCCAGCCCTGTGTGTTTGCAGGCTGGCCTTGCCTGTTATTTGATCTTGCTGCACTCTTCACCGGCTCTCCTGTGGGAGATGAGCAGATAGGTCAGTGGGGTGTGGCTATCTTCAGGGCAGCACACAAGCCCATCCAGAGTGACTTGCATAAAGGTTTGTAACGATTACCGTTTCTTTAAGCCAATCAATGGGTAAAGTACCCAGAGACTCATTAAGTGGCATTTGAGGCACCTGTAAAAGAGTTTTGAGCTGTATTTCAAGAAATGTGGTGACAGCCTTTAATGTCTAATTGACCTCTTCTCTTTGTTTCACTTTCTCTATTTCCTTCTGATGTGTTCCCCCGTGGCAGCAAACAGCCCTGCTCAGTATTTTGAACTTCTGCTCGGAGCTGCAGCACCTCAGCCTGGGCAGCTGTGTCATGGTGAGTGCTTGGACCGTTCAGGATGTGTGGGGGGATTGTGTGTGCCTGTGTGTGTGCACTCGCTTTGGAACCAATCTGGGTTTGTTTCACAAACGTGTGTTAAATGTGAGGTTTATACTAGACTCTACTCTTTTGGAAAATCCAAGATGAATGCAACTTTGTCATATATTTAAGGGTTATGTACTGGTTTAGTTAGGCCTAAAATGGTTTGTAGGCTTTCTCAGAGTTCTTCAGCCTTTTTCTAAGTTTCAGGGCATTCTCTGTATGTGTAATCACTTAACAAGTAATTAATAAGACTTTCATAAGGAGATGCAGTAACTGATCAACTTAAAATGGAAATGAGTACTTCAATCATTCTTCAGTAGTTGCACTTCCTGTGGTCATAAAAGCTGTTATAATCATCTTTAAAGGGGAAAACAGCTGTGCAAAAAGAAAAGTTTCTTCAAAGAAACAACTTTTGCTGTGGTTTGATCCTCAGTATTAAGTGAATTTAAAAACAACTGAGTCTGGGGTTTATAAGAATTTAATTTTATTTTTGTCTCTTATAAAAGTAGATCTCACTGTACCATACCATGAACAATTTTTAGAAATGACGAATGCTTGAGCCAGATGTGTTATGTGTGTTAGGAAGCAAACCTTGAAACACCTCTGAATGACACTGCACATGACGGAGCGTCTGCTTCCCTTGCAGATTGAAGACTATGACCTTATAGCAAGCATGATGGGAGCAAAATGCAAAAAGCTTCGCAGTCTGGATTTGTGGAGATGTAAAAACATAACGGAAAGCGGGATCGCGGAGTTGGCTTCAGGCTGCCAACTTTTGGAAGAACTTGACCTTGGTTGGTGTCCTACGCTCCAGAGCAGCACGGGCTGCTTCACAAACCTTGCACGCAAACTCCCCAATCTGCAGAAGCTCTTCCTTACAGCCAACAGGTCTGTGTGTGACACAGACATTGAGGAGCTCGCTGCCAACTGCACGCACCTACGGCAGCTGGATATATTGGGTAAGAGAGGGGGACAGTGTTGGCTTTATTTTACGGGTCTCAAAAGCCTTTCAGCTAAAAAGGAGTCCTTAAGACAAAACTTTCTTCCAGACATATTTGCTAAATAATTATTTCTTAAAATTATGGTTTAGCACATGAAAAAAAGGTGAGACGTTTTGCTCACTGCATGATTTCTGACTCAGAAGCCAGTAGATTTATACCAGCTGTGTATTTTGACTGCTGAGTATGAATTGCTTAAACTGGAATTTAAGTGCAAGATTTTTTTCCACTAATTTCTATTTTCATGACCATCAGCTTTTTTAACTGAAGCCTTTCTCTTTTGATTATCAGAAGATCAGATTTCTTATAATTCTTTCTGCTTTTGTTTGTATTTTTATTTCTGCGAAGTGTGACAAAGTGTATTTATCTCATGAGTTTGTGATCAATAAACATTTTGCTTTTGTGCAGTAAATATTTGTTATATGTTATATAATATATATTATGTACTATGCAATACTGAATTTCTTCATCGCTTTTATTGGTAAGTGAATTTGAGTTATTAAAGATGAAAGGGTAATTAAAAACAAAACTTAAATAGACTTTCTAGTAAGGTGGGAAGGAAGTGATGGGGGGGTCAAAAAGCTTAGCAAATCTGAAATTTCTAATCCTCTGCAGTTTCCATAGTTGAAAATATTTTTAGAGATCTAAAGTAAATATACTTTGAACTCTTGAGTAAGGACTTTGAGAAGTGTAGTTTTGCGTGATGCTGAATTTATTCTTTTATGGTGGCATATGAGGTTTTCTTTTTATAATAATGTAGGACAGCAGAGATGTTTGTGACATCAGTGTGGGAGAAAATTCTTCATAGTTTTACCAACTTAGTTTCACAGGATGGCTGAAAAAGGAAGATTTAAATGAAAGGGAATAAAGTAGTTGCTCTGTATACTTCTAATGTTTAATAATTGTAATGAAAATACTACATTTTGGTTGAGAGGGATACTGCAAAGAACTGAGAGCCATCAACATGAATAATTTTCCAAGCAAGTTTAAGGATTTATTCTTATCAGCATTTATAATTTCAAAGTATTTACCATATGGCTTCAGATTGGCATTCCAGTACACTCTTCTATAATGATGAAGAGTTTTACTCACTCCTGACTGAGAGAGTTGCCTTCTGACCAACGTGAGAAAGACATATGAACAGAAAAAACCTTAACTCCACCTAGTTCAAGTTGTAGATATGTTTATGCCCCCCAGGGTACTGTGTTTTGTGTATCTTTAAGAGAATCTGCTCTGCAGCTAAATTATCAGGGGCACACTGCCCTGTTCAGGCCTGAGAAGTTTCCAAATGGTGTAGGGAATTAAGTCTCTAAGAAGCACTTAGCTGCCCCTGACCACCCACTTCCATGTGCTTCTGTTGCAATGGCCTCGTGTCTGCCCACCATCGGTCAGACCACCTTACTGCACCGGAGGCTCCCCAGAGAATGTTTGGCTGTGTTGAACTTATGGATAGTCTGTTACTTCTGTTGCCTGTGTGACATCAGGGAAGGCTTCCTTTAGTGTTTGAATTCAGATTTTAATTCAGTTGAACATCCTAATGATTTTTTTTTGAAAAGTAATGTGAAAGTGGAAAAGGAGTTTGTTCTGCTCCCTGGTGCTTACCAATATTTCTGAGTCAGATGGATTTGTAGTCAAACTTTTCCTAGATTGCACGTTGCGTTCAGATAAATCCCCTCTAGGGGATATCCAGTAGAATTTCCTGCAAAATGAATAATCTGCAAAAAATTATTTCATTCTTCCTTCAGAGAAATACTTGGTAGGGTGAAAAAGAGGTTGTCCTTTGCTGTAAACAAGTCAGTACAAGGTGATATTCACTATGCACGGGAAGGACGTACCCTGTTTTTTTGGCAACAGCAAGGAAACTGTGTTAATTTTTTTGTCTGAATGTAGTAACCACTACAGTCTATGGTTACAAGAAAGAGCTGTCAAGTAGAACCACACTGTGTCATCTGGAGGTAGAGTTGCCAGGTGTTCCCCTGTAAGTGCAGAAGTCTTTGTTGTATGAACTAAAGAGCGAGTCTCTCGCTGTGCGGGAGTACCAAGGAAGTCATAAATCTCTGAATGTGCTCTTGCTTTGGGCATGTGATACAGGGCCACCCTGCTACTTTAAGCTGCATGAATGTGTAGTATGTTTTTGTCCTTCAGTAGAAGTGTGACAACAGGGCTGAAGCTGTAAGAGGTCAGAGCTCAGCTTTGCAGGAGTAACCTTGAACAGTGGGTCTTCTCTGTGATGTGAAGGAATGAGAGGTGCTCTCATTATATCCTTTGTCATCTCCCAAGTAAAGAAACGTCTGGCTTGCATGTGCATTGTGAAGGGTGTAGATGTATTGCTGCTGGGTTAGCACTGTGTGCTGTAAGGGAACTTCTTTTGCTTCAACAAAGCTGTGTAAAAGCAAGGTTTTTTCCTGCATACAAGCACTTACCTAAGTAAGGGTCAGAATGTCTTCCCTTCACTGCAAACACCAGTGTTTAAGATACTATACTTGTATCTCTCTTTAGTTGTTAGAACTTATAAACTTGACAGAGAAAACTTCTTGTTTCAGTTATAGGTTATTTATCATCACAATATCTTCAGGCATGGAGTAGTCTAAGCCTCTGAATGAAATCTTGTTGAACTGTGAGGGATGAAAAATGTACATGATATATATAGCCTGGATGGTGTTTGAAGGTGATAGGTCCTGAGGCTTGCTACCCATCTGTCCTCTACCATAATTGTTTGGTAATTTCCTTGTTAGAGAGTCAGAGGATTCTGTGAAAGATGAAAATTGCTGGTTTTCAAGGACTCTATATACTTACTGGCCCATGTAAAGCATTGTTGGATGTCAGGCTGTGTTTGTGCTGTGTAAAACATAGAAAGTCAATTTCTGTTTAAAAAAAATCATGGGCTTGTCCATATCTGCTGTATCATAAGTTTGGAAGAGGAAGCGTGGTGTGTGTCACTGAATGCATGAGGATGTGCTTCTCTTGAACTTTTAGTTCTGAGCTTTCTTTTACCCACTACATCCTGAACTGCCTGCTTACAAGTATCATTTCCTTCTCAGCCCACATCTTTTTGCTGAGTGACATGGCATGTTTCCACCCTCTGTCAGAATGATCCAGCTCTGATCATCTGACGGTTCTCTAGTGACGCAGTACATCAGCCAGTGCTATCAAAATTTGAGTGGACACCTCTAGACCAGTGGTTAAAAAACTAGTCTTCAAACTGTGATCAGCATTGAACAATGTGACAAGTCAGATGGCAACCTGAATTGACAGTGTCAAAAGCTTTTCTTGCACATCACATCAGCTGCTGAGTTCTCTTCCTGTGGGGTTCTCAGTTGCTGTCAAGGGTGAAGAGTAAATCGTATTAACCTTGCTTTCCAAAAGGTCCAACTGCCTCTGTCCTGCACAAAAAGAGTAATGAAAAGTAGACACCCTCGTTACCACAAAATTCATGTATTCCTAGCTACATTCCAACACCTCCCACACCTTCCTGAGCAACAGAAAACCCAACTACCCCCTTGCCAGCTGTCAAAGTTTTCAGCTTTATCTTGAGAACATCAACACATAGTTAGTCAATTCAAACATGAAAATGTGTAGCACATTAAAATTTTGGATTTGAGTTGTGTGCAGTAGATGGAATAAAATGTAAAGAATAAAAGGCTAGTTTGGCTGGTCTAGGGGAATAAAGGTAAGAAAGAATATTTGAGGGAAGAGTGCTAGTTATTTTCAAGAGTTGGTACTCTGAAATATTATTTGGTGTGTAGTAGTGTCTCTTGCTCTAGAAATTTGGCTTCTGCAGTTTTTATAGCTGTCCTGCACAGGTCTCCTAAACAGCTATAGAGTTTGAAGACCTTGATATATGATGGATATCAATTAAATTATTTACAGCTAATAAGCATAATTGTTCGAGCAAAGAGATCATTACTCAGAGGTGCCTTTTACAAGTGTGGTAACAGAGAATTGACTGAGCAACAAAATTAAATAGCAGATTTTAATGCTTCGGTTATGTATGTATTCTGAAAAATGGCTGATTAGTCTGTGGAGGAGAAGTTATAGTAAATAATAAAGGTCCAAAAGCCTCCAAACTCTAGAAGAAAAATGCTCTATATAAGTAATTAACTAGCAGGCTACATTGCCAGTCTTTCAAAAGCAAAGGAAAATGTGCTGTATTAAAATTCTGAACTGCTTTTGAATGGGCTTATAGGATACATACATAACTAACTGTACATTGTATAAACAAAAGTAAGACTACAGATGATGTGCATTTATCCTGTGGTGTGAATAACCAAACCCCAACTGGATTGCTTGTAGAAAAAGGTATTTCCTAACATAAAATTTTAAGTCTGAGGAGGGGAAAAAACCCAGCTGCAATAAAACATGCAATTTAGGATGACCTACTTAGTTGCAAATCTATTAAAAGTCTTGGATGAAATGATAGGAGAACTATCAAAGTTCAGGTAGGAAGGAATGAAGAACATCCTACACAAAAAAATCTGTGGCTAGGCATCTAAATCTAGAATTTTTGTAGAAATACACGTTTGGATCTTGAAGCATAAAAGCTGTGATGCATAAATGAGGCTGGGTTTAGATGAAGGTGCTGATGTAGTAGCAATTTTAAGGCTTGGTGAAAAAAAGATAAGTAGCATAATGTGTTGTTCCTAGAGTTGCATTTGGAATGGTAGAGCAGGTCCTTATGGTAGAACAGTGGTACTGTGGTAAAATGTGTGGTCAAATGAAGTGAATAAATAAAGCATGTTACAGAATTTCTGTGTAAATCTTCAGGGACTGTTGCATGAACCACCAGGCAGTTCTGATGATGGTGATTATGTAATGGTAAGGGAGGGAGTTAAAAATCACAGTGGTAATGACAAGTTTAGTCTCTGTAGAGGAGATAAAATTTAGGGGCATGATAGCAAAGACTGTCCTTGGGTGATGTTCAATAATGCCTCAAAGCAGCTAATCTGAGAGCCTGCCATAGATAGGATAATTGGAGACCACATTCAGATACCTCCTTGCTTGTGCAGAAGAGTACTGGAGACTAATGAAACCATGTGGAGTCTTTCTGAAATTGAATCCCATTCAGAGAATGAAAATAGGAAGATGAACTCCAGAAAGTGAAACACAATCACAGTAAGGCAGGATGAAGTATTAAGGAACCACTGGCTAGAGGTGAATGATACTGTATTTCAGCTCTGTTAGAAGTTCACAGGGGTGGCTGAGCTCGGTAGATAGTCCAGGTGTAAGGCTCACCCCAGTTCAAGGCTATTGCAGGAGAGCTGTTGTGTGTCCCTTGGTGTTCATGGCAGAGGGGATTGAGCAGGCTGCTACATCAGAGCCATTCTTTCCAGGAGATTAGCTTGGAAAGCTGCCTTAAATTGGAATGCCAATACAGAAAGCTTTTGAACAAATCAATACATTGAACAATAATAAATTGTTAGGACTAAATGGTATTTATGCAGTGATTCTGAATGAGCTCAAATACAGGGCTCTGGAAATCTTATTTCTGGTGTGTGATCTGTCTCTTAAATCAGCCTCGGTGCTAGAGTAATGCAGGGTTACAAACATGGCACAGCCTTCTGTAAAGGGCTTGGGTTAGGAGCTACAAAACAGTAAGATCATCTTTTTCTCTGTGTAAACCAGTGGCAACCCTGAGAAAGTCAGTGAGTGGACATACAGAGGACATCACCATATTTAGATGAAGAGCTGCATCCCAACAAGGGTAGTATCGGGTTTGCCTCTCATCCTTTAAACTTCCTTGAAGTTCTTGGTGAATGTGAGCACTACTCCAGTCCATAGAAGATTGGATTTTCAAAAACTTCAGCCAAGGTTGTGCTGCTTTTGTCTATCTTTTCCTGGATTATGAGAAAAGATTTATCTGTCTTTTCCTGGATTATGAGTGTTTCAGAGGACAAGAATGTATCATCTCTTTTCACAGTGAAATTATGTCACTACTGTGGTCCCCAAGGGTCTGTTCTGATCTGCTTATGAGTAATCCAGGCAGAGGGGTGAATAATGCCAGCGAGTAACACACAGGTATTCGGGGTAGAAAAATCTTAAACTGAAGAATTTAACACTGAAGAGTGGCAGAATGATCTTGTGATACTTATTAAACAGGTGTTAAAGCAGGAAGAAAACATTGAATCAAGTACAAAGTAGTCACATGAGGCAAAATAGCATCAACTAAATATATAGGGGACTGGATTTATATTAGCTTCTATTTTATAGGAAAGAGATCCTGTGGACAATTTTTGGAAAACATCAGCTCATTGCCTAGCATAATTCTAGTGGGAATAGAGAAAATAAGGGTTATTTAGACATGAAATGGAAAAAACACCATAAGACTTACTATAAAATTACTGACTGTGTGCTCAGTGCACTGTATTGTTCTGGTAATCCAGTTTCAAAAGTACTAAATTAGTGCAGAAACAACACAACAGGGGTCATTTTGAGATGCAAGGGAGTCTAGAAAACAGATGGCCTTGAGGGGAGAGAAGAGATGTGCATGGGAGTATGCATGATTTAGAAATAGTGAATTGGAATGATCTTATGCTTCTTTAATTGCACCTTAATTATTGCAGCTAATAGGCTGGAGTTTTTTGTTTGTTATTTCTCTTTTTTTTTTTTTACGTTATGAAGTTAAACTGTGGAACTTGTGAAGGGGCTGTAAGTATGAAGAAATTAAAAAAAAGTAGTAGAATTCATGAAAGATAGCTTTAGAAACCCTAAAATTATAATTTTTGGCAATTGAGAAGATTCACCAGTGAAAATCTACTTTAAAAAATCTGCTGCTTTTTTTGCAGGGGAGGTAAGGAGTGTAGGGAACATAATTGGCCCTGGCACTAGACAAGATCCTGAACTAGGTGGCTTTTTGGGGTGCTAGTTAGATGAAGATGGAGCTGTGTGAGTTGAAGTCTGCCAGCAGTTTTCTGCAGTACTCTTGGATACATAAACTCTCTAGAGGGAAAGCTTGATGAGCAGTTTATCCCACTGTAGACACCCAGGCTCAGTTCACTTGCCTAGAGTAACCTGCCAAACTTCCAGCCTTTCCTGTAAGGCATGAATCTCCTCCTCTGGGTCCAGTGTCCTGTGTGCCAGCTGTGTGTGGATGTCCTGCACGCTGTAAGGTCCCCAAGGGGCACTGAGTACTCCAGACAGCTGACTCACACCCCACAGCCCAGTCAGGTGAGCACCTTGGACTGGGCTGTCTGGATGTCCATCAGCTGTAATGGGTGTGTGGATTTGTGCTTATAAACATAGATTTATTTGGTATCTGACTGAATCCTATGCTTGCTGACACCCTGTGTAACACTTGGGAGTTCAGTCACTGTGGTCTTGTTTTTGGCAGGATTTAACTTGTGTGTTTTATACATACATTATGTATGATCAGCAGTCTCTTGAATAACTGCCCCTGCATGTGTGTAATACCCACACTTGCTCTGGAGCCCTGGGAGCCTTGCTGATGCCTTTGGAATTGGAATAACCCCCAGTCACTCATCTGCTGTGCTGATGGTGTGTGTGCTCAACAGGAGAGCATGGCTATAGCCTTCCATGCTGCTGCCTAAGCCTGGCATCTGGTCCCTGGGAGGGCTTGTGGCTCTGGGTACCTGGCTTCTCTAGTAAGAGATTCCCCTTGAAGCTGTAAAGTTGCCCCCCAGTAGGAAATGATGGTGACTTGAACAGTTAAGAAAATGCACTAGGTTTTTTAAAGGTAAAAGTTCTATGTGCTCTTTGGGAAGCTTTTAATTTGAAAACTCATTTAAATAATCTAGATGAAAGTTGTGTTGAAGTAGCTTTTTTTCATGACATGGTATTAACAGCTTAAAAGCCTACACTTTTCTTGATAACTTTACAGTTCTGTTTTGTTTTGTTTTTGAACAGGAACGAGGATGGTGAGCCCTGCATCTTTAAGAAAATTGCTGGAGTCTTGTAAAGATCTTTCTTTACTCGATGTGTCCTTCTGTTCACAGATCGATAATAGAGTTGTGCTAGAACTCAATGCCAACTTTCCTAATGTGTTCATAAAAAAGAGTTTCACCCAGTGACTTCCTACATATGCTGCTGTGGAACTTGTTTGACAGAGTTGTTTTCCTGTAAATTTGTGCTGATTTTTTTTTAAGGAGAATATAAATCTGCTATAAAATAGTGGAAACTATTAATTATCTACACAGATGGGTAAAATACATTTAAATGTATTATGTTTCTTTAAGTTGATATTGTACCTAAGAATTATTTTGCTCTGTTAGTTGGTGGCAGTGCATGTTTTTAAATACTAGCCATATGTCTGGCTTTAATGAGAAGCAAATGAATGTCTTCTTAAATGTCCCTTCACAGGGTATTATACACAATACACTATGTTAATATCCAGGTGAAAGCAGAAGTTCAATATTTATCAGTAAGGAAAATATGGGTGCTTCCTTTTCATGTATTTGTGTATGTATATATAAATGTATACATATGTATTTGTATATACATACACAGATATTGTAGCATTCTAGTTTGACCTGCAGCATAAGATTTTATCATCTGGCCTATAATTAGTTATTTGAAAACCAGTTTAAGTGTGTATAAGAACAGATAGAAAAGGCACTTTGTCTTCTTTGAGTTTTGGCAGTGAATTGTATCTGATACAGCTTTCTCCCTTCCTTCACCTGAAATAGATGTAGTGATGTTTTACAGTCCAGCCTTAGCAGCACAACAGATAAATGCAAGAAAGAACCTGGACCACCTGAACTTGGAGCAGAAATGAAAGATAAAATTGACAGCTGCTTCTTGGTATTGAGATAGAAAGTTTAAGCCAAGTACTTAATGTTGTAACTGGTAATGTGTAGAAAACTCCAGGGTAGTTTTCTTTTATAAATTTCTGTCATGGTCAAGACTTTATTTGTGATACGTCTGGTTATTGTGCAGAGTACCATGAAAAGTAGAACTTAGGGTAATGTGTTAGCAACTGTCCTTTCACTGGCATCAAATCTACTGTCAGGTGTAAAAACAAGCATCTTTGTTCAGTAAAACAGCAATGAAAATATAATGGGTTTGAAACAAGGGCAATACAATTTCATGATTTGATAATTACCAAACCTTATTACTGCATTTTTTTTTTTTTTTGTTTGGGTTTTTGTTTTGTTTTGTTTTTCCAAGAGGAGAGTAGCTCAAAGTACTGTTGCACTCTCTCTTTAAGACTGCTTAACCTCTGGAGAAGGAAAACTGTGTTGATGAACAATTTCTGGAAGTTTCTTCCTTTTGCACTTTCTTGGATGAAGCTTTTCTCTTTTTTTTCCCTTGAATACCACTGCTAGAGTATGTTGCTCTGTACAGCTTTGGTTTAGAATTTTACCTTTTTAGCCATTGTTGATGCATATGGACCATAAAATATAGGCTGTCTTTTGATACTGATTCTGCTATTCTTGTATTGATGGCACTTATTACCTACTGGAATAAGAAGAAAAATACTTTGTCTGAGAGAAGTACAGTATTGTACTGAAGATCAGTGACAAAGAACACTTCAGTTCATGCAGTAAATAACCAACTGCTACTAGAGGACTGCTGCAAATCATTAAAAATCTGACAATCTCTGTGACTCCTGAATGACTGCTTTGAACTCTTTGTGCTGGTGCCAATACTTTAGAAACCATGTCATAAAACAGCTACAGAACATTTATCTGATTTTATTGAAAGACCTAGTTCTTCAGATTTTTAAATTTTGCTGAATCTCTGGGGAATTCCAGATCCAAAGAAGGGCATGCACAGTTGGCTTTTTGATTTTTTCCCTCCACACAGATGGCACTATGGGATTTCCACCTAGTTTATGCCATTTCATTTTTTTCTTCTTTAGAAATCTGAGCATTGTCAGAGAACTTTAAATTGATTTACTTTTTTTTTTTCCATATTGAAAGATGAAGCTTTCGTATGATTCTCTGTGAGACCTCATTTCTCTCAATCTTGTTTGGGTTCATTTGTTTTTCTGTGAACTTGTAACTTTTTTTAGTCTATATTTTTCATTGTAATTATTAAACATTATTATTCTAGTTACATGAGAACACAGGTACAGATAATGGGAGTTTACAAAGAACAGAGTTCAAAACAAATGTATTTGTTGTAAAATTTCACTTCTCAGGGGTTGTTCTGTGTTTATCTCCTTTTTTTCCTACAGAGATCCATTTTGTTTGTTTTTCACTGTAAACAGAGTGGGATGTGGGTGAAGTGATAGCCATTGTGCCTTCAAACTGGTGAACTTGGTAGATAATAGAGTTTTTCTCATCAGTGAATCAAATAAGTGTTTTTGTAATCACATATGTGTAAAGAATTTCATTCTCTGTTGCTTTTTAGGTAGCGTAAAGGAGGTTTAAATTGAAATTTTGTTCACACTGGAAGATTTTTTCTTTCTTGTGTTGCATCTTCTGTTTGAAAATTTTTTTTTTCAGGAATTCTCTATTGTCACTTGGAAGAAAAATTGAAGTTGACTTTTTATTTGGATTGTTTAAAATTTGGCTATTACTGACATATAATTAAATCAAAGAGCAGAGAAGCGATTGGGAATGGCTTCCATCCATAGTTGTAGACTTCAACCTTCAATCAGAGAGTAAGAGGCTCTTTTAGCTATGGCCTTATAAGTCCAAGAAGTCTTCCAGCAAAACAAAGTTAGGCCAGACTTGACATTTGTAATACTTGTAGGATAAAGAAAACAACTTGCTCTTAGACCTTCCCTGTATGTCACCGAGAAGCAAGAATAGGCCACTGTCTCTTTAGTTCTGCTATCTTATACTTAAGTGTGTCTATTTATTTATATATATGTATGCATAAATTATATATATACACACACATTTTGTGTGTCTATATGAATTCTTTTGGATATGTGTACATACATAAACATATATGTATAAATCTCAAAGTTTTTCATGTAGGAGTTACTTTTGTAAAGTGAGTGTAATAGAAAAAAGGTGTTTCATTGCAGTTCTGCTTTCAACTACTCTACTCTACCTGGAGACTGAGTTCATCTCTACCATGCAGCAGGAAAAGCCTGGACAGATGTGCTGAATTTCCAGTGTTGCTTTGCCAAAGTGCCTTTTGGTTTGTCTGCTCATGAAAGGGGTTACAGGGTATGAAGACTGAATGCAAAGTCTGATAACTACTGTGGACTGTCTCCTTGCAAAGCAGTCACATAGAGGGAAACTTACGTTCTAGTTTCATTTAATCCAAAATGAATGATGTCAATTCCTTCACTGGAGGAATTTAATTACTCTTGAATTGGGTCTCATCTCCATCACTAGACTGTCCCTCAGTCATGTTATCTAAATTCTGCTGTTAAGGATATTCCTTTTTTTAATCCTGTTGTTTGGTTATCTGTCTTTCTGAAGCTTTGTAAAAGATATGCTTTGGCAACAAATGTTAAAAAAACCATGGCTAACATGTCCAAAAAAGGGGTTTACTCTGAACTGCTCCTGTTTTTAAGCTAAAGGGGGTCTTCCATACCCTCTGTATGAAATTGATGTGGGATGGCCTGTAGGTAAAGATGTAATTCCTTGGGTAATTTGACAATAAAATATAATAATAAAACACAAAAACTAGTATGATAACTTTACCATTTAAAGCGTCTTCTTAACTCTTCAAGGCTTTAATTCAATAAGTAGTATACTTACTTGCATTCACAATTTTGAGCTGTCTGGCTACATAGCTCTATGAAATGGAAGGGGTTTCTGTTCTTTAAATTACACACCTAATTAAGTCCATTCGTGAGCATGACTTGCATAATTTTGCATGGGAATTTGGACCTTACAATCGCCCATGTACTTGGAAGCCCAAGTTTCAGACAAAAAACCACAAGTGAACAAACAACAAAACCTACCAAAACCTTTGTATTTCCTTAGAACTCTTATGCTGAGTTTCCCAGATATAAGATGTCCAGTAATCATGGTACACAGTGAGTAGAATTCATCTCCCTGAATGTTAGCTCTCTGAAAGTTAGACATCTACTTCAAGGGAGGAATCTGGGCACCTCTGGAGAGTTATTAATCTCCTAAGGCAGACATTTCAGGAAAGTAGAATGAATCATGTTCTAGAGAGCCTCTCTGGAGATTGTGGAAGCTGTGATTTAGCTCAGGTTAGATACTAAACTGAGATTAATTCCATCCAGTGCTGGACTACCTGTCTTGAAAAACAAGACTGAAACAACATCCATCCTTAAACTTTCAAACCCTCCGAATTCCATCCAGAGAGAAGCAAAAAGAAAAAAAAAAAGAAATTCTGAGGAGGAAACCTTGCGGGGTTTTCTTAATGCCAGGATCTGCTTCTGCCCCTTGCTAATACCTGTGGTATATAATTTGTTTTATGTTATCAGTTTATTTGGCTTTTCAGTTTGGGTTTTTGGAAATGCATCCTCTTTTCCTTTCCCAAAATCTCATGTACCTAACTGGCTGTATGTATAGTTCTGTAAATGCTTGAACAGGCAAACATAATTAATGTATTGCCACTATTTTGATAATCTTTCATATTGCTATAATTAAGACTGAGTAGTTTAACTGCTCTACTGTCATCAGAAATGTCACCCACTGTGCATTTGCAAAAATTGTGTGCTGAGTCCTGGTTCTTACTGTGTGTACTTATTGCATCTTTTGGGATATATTTCCCATGTCACATCAGCAGGACTGCTAAATTTACAAAAACTAAATAAAATGGAGCATTTTATTATGAGGACTATGGGAGCGACTTTATGTAGAAGATCTACATGTTCGTTGTTGCTCTTTTACAGTGATTCTGTAAGTTGTAGCTTTGGAAATTACTCGACTAGAAATCCCTGGTTTAATGCATCTGCACTTGCTGTGTCAGATGCAGTCAACATTTTTTTCCAAATGAAGGCATTAGTCCCTCACTGAGATGATGATTTCTGTGATTTCTAGATATCTGACTTGATAATGAAGTGCAAGAAGGTGCTCTTTAATAAAAGTCACCAGCACAGGACAAGTTGTGATAACTGATGTTTGGAAGGGCTGAGAAATGGATGCTGCATGTTACAGATCCTCAGGAGCTTCAGAGAAATGCATCAGCAGGAAGAGTCTCATTAAGAAGATTGAGCCTCTGTAATAGGAGGTAGTGGTGGGATTTTCCTTTTCAGCTAATGGACTAAATACTTTTGTTTGAGTTACATAGCTCTGGTTTCTCCTTGTCTTGTTTTCACCTAAGAATGGTAAATGGCACAGAGTTAGGACAGATGTCCTAAACTGAAGGGCAGCCATTGTGAGGAATGAAGTTTTTCTGTTGCATGTTTTGTTCACCTTTTATAAAAATAAAAGAATAAAAATACCCTCAACTATTTGAAAACTCATTTTCCTTAGATTCTGAAGAAATGTAAATGTCAAGAAGGTTGAGGAAAGAGAAAAGGAGACTTACTCAGATTTATAGGGAAACTCCTGGAAGGGTAGCCAGAGCTATTTATAGATGTGAGGAAAGTAAGTGCCTTGCTCTAGATCAGCTCTTCAGCTCTACCTTTCCCAGAAACATAGCTGTCCACATAGTATCACATGCTCATACTTCTAAATCAAAATTTACCATTTAGATGCTCTTAATATTGACCTTTCGTGTACATGTTTGTGCAGTAAGTCAGAATGTCTCTGTTTCATTTTTATCAACTACATAAAAATATTTTTTCTTTGCCTACCACTGTGAATTCATGTTTTTTGTTATTTATTGAAATTATTTCATGCATGTACACACAGATGCATGTAAGACGTAATTGCTCAGATTTTCTGCAACAGGTCCTTTTCTGAGACAAACTGCAGTTTGGGGGTAAAAATGGTAAAGTCTCTGAAGAAGGTTCAAGGGAAATCTGATCAATGTATTGGAATACCTGATGGAGGGAAAGAATGAAGAAGAGGGAGCTGGGTTCTTCTCAGTGATGCCCATGAACAGGACAAGAGGCCATGTGCACAAATTGAAGCACACAAGATGACACATTCTATGGCACAGGCTGCCTAGAGAGCTTGGGGAGTCTCCACCATTGGGGACACTCAGCATCCTGGGCACTGGCTGGGTGGCCCTCCTTAAGCTGATGGAGGCTGGACTAGATGACCTCCAGAGGTTCATTTCCAGCCTCATCTGTTCTTTGTTCTATCATCTGAGATATGCCTGTGGTTGGTTTCTTTGCTTCATTGTACTGATTGCTGAAGAAGGTGGGGAGAGGGGAAAAGAAAGAATACCTGTCATAAGGAACTTGGCATGTTGAGAACAAACCCAAGAATTTTTTACATTTCCCTTTTTTGTTATTTTAGGAGAAGTAACATATCTCTCCATTTAAGTTAGCAGGAGAATCTAGATGCATCTTAACTGGAATAAAATTTTGGTAACGTTTTCAACATGCAGCTCTGTAACATACAAAGCACACAACTGTTTTATGTGAGTGTGATTGTCACTCCAAAGCCTGAAAGTTACACCAAGGACTAAGAAAAATAACCCTATTCTTGGGCACTGGCAGTAGTTTCTGGGTAGAAACTGAGTCATCTATAATACACTAGGAATGGTTTAGTTTGCAAATCTTTAGTATTTGTTTATGTAGACCTAACACTGAATTTGGATTGCCATGGTTTAGGTGACAGTTATTCCTGCTTACTCTGTTGGAAACTGAGTATAGCAGTTGCCTGTTCATAGTGTCAAACACAAATACTTGAATTCAGGTGAAAAAGAGGACCAAATTTACAAAAGAGTGAGATGTCTGAGTGTTTTAGGGAGGTACTGTGTATAATTGTGGTGAGTTCCCATCTTTTGAATGTTTACTATTTTACCATTGTAAGGAGTTGTTGTCTCTGCTCACCATCAGAGATGGATTCCCTTTTATCAGATCTTGGTCTCTCTAGATTTTTCTTTTAAGGCAGTGCCACAGATTTTTGCACAAACCCACTGTTCTGAAACTAACAGAGAAAATAGCTGGCTTGGTTAGGATTTGGAAACTAATGGCTACTCTATGCTTGAAGTTATTTTGGAATAGTTACTAAAAGTAAATTAGAATAACCAAGAATTGATGTGTTCACAGGGAGACCTTGCACTTTCTGATTTAACTTTGGCATACTGGCAATTACAGGTGCCCTTCAGCTGTCATGGTGAAATCTGTGTGATGGTGATCTTTCTGGATTTTGTTAATGAACATAAAGCCACTGCAGCTCTTCAGCATCTTGTGGCATTTTGCATTCATGTCCTTGCCAGGCAGATGGTGGAGTTGAGGGTTGTGGAGATTGGCCTAGCTCTGGAAGTGAGGTGTGTGAATTGCCTGGGGAAATTTCCTGCTCTCATTTATTCATATGTGCAGATGAGGAGGAAGGACATCTCCAGACTTTCACATTTAAATACCTAAATCCAGCACCTGGATTCATTTAAACATAATAGGTCTCTCTCCCTGCCCCCCATCACATAACCAGCAACAAAATTCTTGCATTGTATTTATGATTTAATAGTACACTCCATTTTCTGCTGCAATAGGAGTTTGAGTAATGTAACGAGAAACTCCTATTGCATTACCTTTTAAAGAAACTAATTTCTGTAAAGGTGGAAGTGCAGCAATAGAGGGAATAGTTCCAGACACTATCTGTAAATACCTGTGCTGTGCATGCTATGCCTGTAAGCACCAGAAGCAAGTTATGCCTTTTTGTAATAACAAGTTGAGAAGGACAAAAGGGATAATTGCCTCTAAGCACATTTTCTGTAGCTGGAGGATATTTATATCATTGAATTTTAAATATCTAGAGTAGATACTAAAGTTAGGACACTATTCTCCTAGGGTCCTGTCACTGAGTAGATAGGTTCTTCTATAGGGTAATTTGGATCAGATTAGTCTTCAATTGAGGTCTTCAATTGACCTTTGGAGAAGCAGAGGTCTGTGTAGACCCAATAAAACTTCTGTTGGAAGCTAGCATGAGTGGATTCAGAGTAAGAGGTTGCTTAACCCTTGGTGCTCTCTATTAGTCCCCTAGCTTGACTTGCTTCCACCAAAGGCCACCACTTGCGTTGCCCTGTTAGTTGAACTGGATTTGATTGCTCCCTACAAAATATCTTGGTTAAAACTAGAAAACTGCTTGTTTTCTAGTAGTTGTCCTTTTGGTTGTTTGGGGTTTTTTTTACCCTCCCAATTTGGCTATTAAAGCAAGCAGAAGGAAGGGGGCATTTAGCTTCAATTAAAAGAATAACAAGCAGCAGGTGGGAGCATTTTGGTTGTGCAAATGCTTTAATTCAAATTAGCATAAATGAGGATAGCCACTTTTGATTGTGATCCAAAGCTTCTAAATTTTTACATAGTTCATCTCAGTGCTGTGCCACAAAAATGTCCAACGTGAGGTTGTTTATTTGCACCTCATGCTGGTGACTCAAGTCCTAAAGTATAAAATGCTACTGTGAACATATGAGAACATTCAGGTCCTAAACGGCTTCAATAAATTCCCCAAAAAAGATCCTTCCTTCCAAACAGACATTGGAAGTTTTAGATTAGAAGGGTTCATAAGAGCATGTTTAAGTATGGTGAAGGCAGTGGTTAGCAAATCTGAGCTGGAGGGAGGGGCAGCAGTTCTCTGATGTGTTTTTCAGGACTGTTTTCCTGATCTTAAGCTGCATTAGCCCATGAAGCTAACATCCACCCCTTTGCAGTCCTAAATATGGTCAGTATTCCAAGAGCTCTTTCTGGATGTGCAGTCTTAGATCCCAAATCTGTTTTCTGTGTTCCTATTCAGTAATTAGCTGATCCACTTTTAGTTTTGTTAAGGTGTTTACCTTAACATCTAGATTTATTTTTAATATTCCTCTCTGAGACTCATGCTTTTCTTTTGTACTTAGGCAAGTACTTGATTACATTTCAAAGCAAGGTTTTTCTTCTGATCTTGTTCTGCTTGACTGAGAGTAAGTGGAAGATAATGTTATTGGTGTATTCCTTCTTTTCAGATTTGGCTACTGTGTCTTCTTTCTTTCTGTGTGTAAACCCAAAGGTTTTATGTGTGTCTGCATTTGTAGACACAGCTCTGGCATGGATCCCTGGCTCCTCCTCATTTGACTGATGCTTTTGGGGTATGAAGTATGGGTTGACTTGAATACACACATACACACAAAACAGAGATGTCAGCCCTGTATTCATGAAGGATTTCATTTATTATGGAGAAATCTAATGCCTTATATTGCTAATTCAAAGATAAAATCTTCTTATCTTTAGAAGTTAACCAATGATTTCTATGTAGGAAATTAAACCTGTTTTCTTCTGCTGTGTTGGATCATTTAAAATATCATAATACTATGTTCTGCAGTTTACTCCATTACTGCCAGTATAAAGAAGTTGAAAATAATGATCTCCCTGAGTTGTCAGTGTCTGCTAATTCAGAGATGACAGAAATGTGTTTAAAATATATTCAGCCTATAATATTTATCTTGCTTTGCACTTAATTTGTTTCCCTTTGACTGTGTTGCAAAATGCCAAATGTACATAAAATAATGAATAAATAAAAAATAAATTATTTGTCTACATTCATTGACCTTTCATGCATTCCTTTTAAAAACCAATAAAATACAACACAATATGATGCATTCCAAGGAACAGTTTGGTTATATTTTTATCACTGTTCATTTTGAAACAGGTTGTTTTTTGGATATTAATTTGTAACCTAGCTTTTTAAAAAAAATATTATTAGAAAAGTGTATTATTGTTTAATGGTTAGCTTCTAGTCCTATGAAAGCACGTGGAACTAGGTGTATTACACAAAATAGATGCTTCAGTGCCTGAAACAGTTTGTGGTACAGAGCAAGAGACAACAGATGTATGTAGACAGATGGGATATAAAGCAGAATATGGAGATTACAATGTACCAAGAGAGACCTCCAAGAAAAATATAATTGTTGACTTTCTTTCAAGAATAATTTCCTAGTCTAGTGCAAATTATGTTACCATAAGGTATTTCTTAATCCCTTTAATTATGTTCGCTCTGGTACAGTTGCTTTTAAATGTGGAGCTTAAGTAAATTCTGAATTTAGCAAAAATGTTAAGGTCTCTGCCTTAAGGCAGCTTTGAATATGGGCACCAGAAGGGGGCAGGTGATCAGCTGGACTCTACTTGTCAAGATCAACCCAAATGTTGAATTGAAAATGAGCAACTGCTTTGCTAGGAGTTTGTCCTCCTTTTGATGAGTTATCTAAAGTGGTTTTATAGGTTCCAAAGTTGATGTTGATTTAATCAGTGCCCATTTTCTTCTAGACAAATTTTTTGAGTGTTAGGTTCTCCTGATAGTGCTAATTGTTCAAGGCAATTAACTTAACCAGATACAGAGCTTTGAGTTTTCTAACATCTCTAAAGAAACTCGTAATAAGACTTTTAATCTCCAGCACCTCCTGAAGGGTTCTGCTTTTGTATCACAGCTTTGCCTCAGGCCAGTTTAATTTCAAATGTGCTAAAACTGTCTTCTAGCATCAACTTAGAGCTGCTGGTGCTTACAGTTATCCAGAAGTGTATGAACAAGACTGGACCTGGCTTCTGTGCATTTGGACAAAATAAAGCTTTTGATGCCTGCTAAAGTACAGTTTCAGGCATTGTTTCTGGTGGCCCTGTTTCTCATTATACCTGTTTCACAGTATTGAAAATTCACACAAATATCTGAAATGTGTCAGGAGTCCATCTTTCCTCTATGGGGCACTTCTGGTAGTGCAAACAGTTTGAAAACCTACACAGATAAAGCCAGATTTCAAAATATGTCAGGATTTGCAGACTTTAATGCCTGAAAGCCTGTAATACACTTTACATTATTGTTTGGCAGATGTGCATTATTACTTGGGCAGCTTAAGGAGTTATGGGTTCTCCACACACACACTTTTACCTGCTTTATGTCTAGACAGAGGGAGGAAAGTTTAGTGTTCTGTGAAAACATTAAAAATGCAAACTTATGTCTGTTACTTTGCAATGCAATTGGCAATCTTGACTGAAATTTAAACAGAACACTGCAGATCTGATACCATGCATGCCGCAATTGTTTATTCACTGGTAAAATCAAATGTTATTATATACAATGTAGGCATTTATTATCACAAACAGATTTTAACATAATGCTTTGCCTCACAGTTTTTTAGAGCTAGAAATAAAAATGCCCTGATGCTGTCACCAGGCAGTTTTGAGCTGACAAGTATCTTCAGAAGGTAAAATAAATGCAGCAGCATTTTTGTAGCAAGGTCATGTCCACCTCTCTGGATGCAAATGCACAAACAATTTCAGTTCAAACTTCAGGCCAGTATGTCTCTAAATGCAGCTGGAGGCCAGTGATGCAGTCTCCATAATTTCTTTGTGAAAAGGATGAATCATCCTTAGATTTAGCCTTGTTAACTGGCTACAAGCTCAGGGCTCAAAGTGCACCACAGGCAAAATATTTTAAAAAATATTTATAATAAGCATTAAATTGTCTGTATTTAAAAACTACACTGAATGTGAAAGATGTGACTGGCAATCTACTTAGGTTATCTTTTCTAGTACCTGTGTCTAATAATAAATATTAACATTACTGCAGCACAGAAGGCCTATCATAGAAGAATCTAGAAAATTACTGTGTTTGGGATAAACTTCAGAGAACTTACTGTGTGGTATCTCTGTTCAGAGAAACCTTCATTGTGTTTTTGCCATTGCTTCTGCTTAGTAATTGCAAAGGGTTTGTCTGCAAAATTATCTGTCACAGGGAGGGTTCATTGAAGGTGATGACATGCTATTTTCAACATATGTCTATTTTTTTCCCCCCCATAATATTCACTGTTAGACTTGATACAGTGCCTTGTATCAAGTATGGGGAACTTTCATTCCCCCAGCAGATATCTTTTCTAGAACCCCTACCTAGTACTGAGGATAAGATGCTTCTCTTTTTAAAATGATTGTGGAAGGGAAGAAAAATGGTGGGACATAGCCTTCAGGCACCCTGGACTGTTTTTATCCGTGCTGTGGCTGCTGCTGGACCTGGGGAGGAGTTTTAAAACAGTTCTGATTCATTTTCCATTTGTGTGTCACCAGGTAGTATTTACTGTATCTGTTACTAATGACACTCATGGAGAAAAAGGTAATGCAAGAGTAAAACACTATCTTTGAATTGGCTAAGAATTTTTAAGATCAAATTATTGTGGGCACTGATCAAACTGAGAGATCTACAATGCTGCTCTGTTTTTTTTTTTTTATATCTATACTTTTAAATAATTCAGTATTTTCAGAGAATTATGGCAGCTTTCAAGTTAAAGTATTGATCGATGGGTGTTCTGCTGCTCTCCAAAATGTGCAGAGGCTTTCACATCTGTGTCTCCTCTGCTCAAAGTGGCAGATCTTTGTAAAGGAGGCACAGATTCAGGATGTCCAGCTAATGATTCAGTTCTGTCTGTGCCCGGATAGGAAAGAGTCCTTTGTGAGGTGGTGGGGTTACAACCCCTCTTTTTGCCTTTTCCTAAATATGCAGTCCTAAGGCAGTTTTTACATCTTTCAGTTCCCTTAAATATTGTAGGAGACTAAGTGAACAATACAGTCTCCTGTCTCTTTGCAAAGAAATACATGTACTGCCTTGCTCCCTAGCATATCTTTTTTCCTCAGAACAGCACTGTCCCCTTACAAAAAACACTTTTCCCCAGAAGTCTCCTAAAATAATGAGCTTAAATTTGGAAGAGTGAGGGAATTCCAGCTTTTTGCATCTTTCTGTCCGCTGCTGAATGATTCATATCTGTTGTGGCTCTGTTCACACACAACAGCAGGATCTATCCAGGGAAGGCAGAGGCTGTTCCCTCTGGCCGAGAAATAGCAATGCTGTATCTTGTCTCAAAACAGACATGAGAAAATGGTCCATATTCCCTTGGGATGCTCTTCTGTTTCGGGTAACAGGTTGGAATTGTAACATTTCAATGAGGCTGTTATTTGTGTTTTACAGCACTCACAGCTGCTGCAGCCACTGCCTCTGAGGTCTCCTGCAAACTCCACAGCGTGTCCTTACCCCAGCCTCTCTGCTTGCTGCTGAATTTTACCTTAACTAGAAATCATTCAGCACATGTAAATGATGGGGTTTCCCCTGCCTGTGGCCATGTAGGCTGTGTGTTTGGGACTAGCAGCTAGCCTTGTTTCCTCTGGTGAGAGCTAGGTCCCAGTCTGGCAGTAGAGCAGTGCTGGAATGTGGGAAGCCTTGGATTCAGGCCAAGGGGAATTAACTGAAGGTGCAGCTGAGGCTTAGCTTCTGGGTTATGTCTGTGTTCTTGGGGTGAGCCCCCTTCTGCCCTTTCACTGGAGATGTAGAGGCAGGAGGGCAAGAGTCACAGTGCTGGGCCAGGCAGGGGAGAGGGAGATTGATTTCAGCCTTGTGGGCAGAGCCTGTGGGAAGTGAAGGGGAGTGAAATTGAATCTGTGGATATAAAACCTCAAGTGGCCTGGCCCCTGCTGTGGCTGGGCCTGTATTTCTGAATGGTCAGCTGGAGGGGAGGCAGGACCAAAGCCAAATGGACTGAGAGCCTCTCTGCAGGTCCTCTGAAACACTCACCTCTCTTGGCTGGCTACACAAGGCATGTGGGCAGCCTGGGTTGTCTGTCCTCTCTCTTGCCCAATCCAAAGAGGCAGATATGCATGATTAAATGAGAGACTGCTTTAAGCTAAAGGCCTTGATTCCACCCAAAATTTAAAACTGCTGATTTGGGATATGATATATATACTGAGCATGTCTGCAAAATTAGTATGCAAAAGGCCCATGTTCTCCAGCTCCTCAGACCTATGAGCAAATAAATCAATCCTTACTTATCAGCTGGTTTAGGAAGAGTCCCTGGGACAAAACCAACTGTTCCTTTTGGAGGCTGGACCTTATGGCTTTTTGCCTACTGTGAACAGAGCTATCTCCACAGGTAGGACAGACACAAACTTGGTCTGTAGTTGAAGATGTAGCCACAGCTTACCTTTCCAATTCCTGCTGTACCCACAGCATCTCCTTTCTGTTATCTGAATAAGTCCAGCATTGATGTTCAGCTGGAAAACAGGTTATTTTCTCCTATGTCTGCTCAGTGCTACAGTATTGGCTGCCTGTAGTGTGATTAGCTCTGTGCAGAATGCTTGTTTCTTTCTAAAACTTAATCTGTCTTGGGTGTTTTGTTTTGTTTTGTTTCAGCTCAATTTGCTTGTTGAGTTAACAAGAGACTCTGAGATCGTGATATGTCACTTATCAGTTTTCAGTGCAATGAAGTCTGCTGCAGCAGAATGTCTGAACGTCTTGGGTTCTTGATATTCACAATATTTTAACATTTTCAGCACCTACATACACAGCATGGCAAGTGGTAGTTACAAACCAGCAGCACTGAAATAAACACAAGATGTAAACCTGTGTGGTCGTACCAGCCCGTGCTGCCGGGCAGGGGTGTGGGCCCATACAGAGCCCAGCTCCTGGCAGATCTCAGATGGCCTGGGGAGGCTCTCGTAAAAAAGAGAGCACCCAGCCAGCATAAGAAAGGCCCTGCAGGAGACCAGGGCTGTCCCCAGATCTCAGTTCCTCGGGGGTTCATCCAATGGAAGAGAGTTTTGGGGTTTTTGTGGTTTTTTTGGAGGCATTTGATGACACTGGTCTGGCATGTGGGGTGGTTTGCAAGAACAGAAGCCATTTGGTGAGATGGTGGGATTTGAGCCCCCTGCCTTCCCAGAAGAAGGGAAGGCACTGGCAGAGTGTGCTCAGGGCCCTGGGACCTGTCCCAGTCCTGCTGCCCCAGCTGTGCCCTCGCTTGCCAGGGATGTGCAGGGCAGGGAACAGCTCCTGTGGAATGCCTGGATGTGCAGGACAGGGAACAGCTCCTGTGGGATGCCTGGATGTGCAGGACAGGGAACAGCTCCTGTGGGATGCCTGGATGTGCAGGGCAGGGAACAGCTCCTGGAGGCTGTGGGATGCCTGGCACTGGGGTTGCACCCTCCTGCGAGCCTGAGGGCAGCAGCAGCAGGAGCGACACCGCGCTCACACGGCGTGGTCAGAGCAGCCGGGCCCCATGGGTGTCCCCCTCCACGGGACCAGCCATGGGTCTGCTCCTGTGCCACGGGGAAATGACAGAGCTTGGTCCTGTTATCCAGCATGCCTGAGCTGGAATAGGGATTGCCAGTCTGAGGGACTGCACCTTCTCTATTTTTCTGCACATCTCCCCAGCAGGAGGAGGAGGGGTGGCAAATGGCATCTCTCCAGTTTTCGGGGGCTTGCAAATAAACCATGGATTTCCTGGGTGGTGGTTTTTGCTGGGTTTTTCTAAAGTCCCATCCAGACCACAGGACCAGCAACACTTTTAACATGGGATTTAGATGTTTCTGTGTGTATATTTTAAAAACAACAACAAAAAACAACACACAAAAGAGCCCCAAAACATAAAAACAAATAAAAAACCAAACAAAACCCAAACAACCAAAACCAAACCACCAAAAATTTTTTTTTGAAAGGAAGGAAAGACAGCAAGCGTACTCACGAGTTTGTCATCCCCCTCCCAGAGGCACCAGGGGCTCCAGCGACCTCTCCGACCGGTGTCCCTGAGGCCGGCCCCACCGTCCCTGCGCGCAGGGAGAGCACGGGCCCTGGGAGCGAGGAGGGGGATGCGGGATGGGGGATGGGGGATGGGGGATGCGGGATGGGGGTTGCGGGATGGGGGATGCGGGATGGGGGATGCGGGATGGGGGATGCGGGATGCGGGGTGAGGGATGGGGGATGGGGGATGCGGGGTGAGGGATGGGGGATGGGGGATGCGGGATGGGGGATGGGGGATGCGGGATGCGGGATGGGGGATGCGGGATGCGGGATGCAGGATGCGGGATGGGGGATGCGGGATGGGGGATGCGGGATGGGGGATGCGGGATGCGGGATGCAGGATGCGGGATGGGGGATGCGGGATGCGGGATGGGGGATGCGGGATGGGGGATGCGGGATGGGGGATGCGGGATGCGGGATGCAGGATGCGGGATGGGGGATGCGGGATGGGGGATGCGGGATGGGGGATGCGGGATGCGGGATGGGGGATGCGGGATGCGCCCCGGCCCTTCCCGGGGGAGCCCCCGCGGCGGCGGCGGCGGCCGCTGGGGGGCGCCCGCGCTCCACGCGCGGCCCCAATCCCGCTCCTGGCCCCGCTCCCGGCCCCGCTCCCGGCCCCAATCCCGGTCCCAATCCCGGCCCCGTTCCCAGCCCCAATCCCGGCCCCAGTCCCGGCCCCGGCCCGTGGCGCCTTCCCCCGGACCGGAGCGCTGCCGGCGCTGAGCCCGGCCCACGGAGCGGGGCGAGAGGATGCCCCGTGGGAAGCAGGAACGGGACCCCGGCTTCAAACATCCTCCAAACCCCAGCGCTGCCTGTGCCCCGTCAGCCCCGACCCTGGGGGAAAGTCGGTCCCCAGCCACACCAGCGGCGCAGTCGTTTACCAGAGGCTGTGGGAAGCCGTCTCGCCCCTTTGTGCATCTTGCGGGATTTCTCCTCGCGCAGGCAATTGGCAAAGGTTAGGAAGGCGTCTTTAGATCCCCTATAATCCCAGTTTAAATATTAAAAGTATAAGCAGCCTAGGCCCAATATTTACCTATGTAACTCCATAGATTTCCCTCCAGACCTGGACTTCCAAGAATTTAAGGGATGGTTTGCGTTTCTTCCTTTTTTTCCTTCCCCCACCCCTTCTTTATTTTTCCCCCATCCCTTCGTATTTATTTAACAAACTAACCTGAAGAGGAGGGGGGAAAAGCTAACAAAAAAGGCAGTATTTTTATGACCGAGAAATAGCCAGTCTCCCTGTCTGTAACGTGAAAGGGAGGCGAGATTCCATCCCCGCCGCCCGCTTTGTCACCGTCTGGGTTTAAGTGGCCGCCACATCAACACAAAAGGCCAACACACACACATCCCAAAACTCGACACAAAACCTCAATTGGTTCAATAGTGAAGATGGTATTTCGATAACGAAATAACCTCCCTGCCCTGGTGGGGTCTGGGTTCCACTCTGCACCCCCACCGTGCTTCAAGCGGCAACCGCCAAGGAAAAGGGGGGAAAAATCCCTCAAGAAAGTGTTCAAGATAAAACTAAGTCTCAAACGGGATTAAGGTTTTAATTACAATTCCCTATCGAAGTAACATGTTTGATGAACTGATCCTATCAATTAATAGTAACCTTAATTTAAAACTTATGAAATAGCTTTGCTTGAAGTATATGTCAGACTCTTTTTTTTTTTTTCTTTTTAGGAAAAAAAAATAAAGGTTAATGCTACAGCCACAAAGTACTAAAGCACTAGCAGAAGAAATCGTAAAGAAGAAACTTGCTGCTTTGGCTAGAAGTAATTACTTGTGAACGCTTTGGGGGTGTTCTGTCTCTTGGTGGTGGATACAAAAAAATGGAAGTTCTTTTAGAAAGGGAAAATAGATGGATGTTTCTACCCGCTAACAATATAATTTCGTAATAATTTTGGCCCACGCTATATTAAAGAGAAAAACAAGGTAATTGGAATATGCATCAACAGTTTTCCATGAAATAAGAGTTAAAAGAAGTAATAGAACTAATCACTGTCTCCTCAAATCAAGTAGAAAACATTTCAATGCACTAATTAGAGTAATTAGAATAATAAGACTGCCTATATGTGGTAAGACAATGTGTACAAACAACTTTATTTAATGTATACTGGTAATCAGCGATGCGTGCGTGCTTGAATGCTTAGTGCAATAAAATTCACCCCCGTCCGCCCAAACAATCAAATACAAATTAGTTTAATGATTGTGCCTGCTTGAACGTCTTAGAAATCCACAGGCAGAGGGAAATAAATAGCACCATCCTTGTTTGTACGTCTCCCCTACTGACCAAGGAGCTGATGCCTCCATGGACTTGGCAATGAATGACTGTAGACATGAATGAATCAAGGAGGGAAGGAGAATTAATGAATGAGTCAGGCTGGCTAAAAACAAGTCCTAACTTTTAGACGAGCGCCTCTCACAACTCCCGGGACGGGAGGAGACGGGACGGGGAAGAGGAGGGGGAGAGCGGTCTCGTCATCACTTTTACAAGGCTGCCTCTGCCTGCCAGGATTTACCGCCTTGCGAGGAGGAGGGGGAGAAACACCGGCCGCCAACTTCCTACCGGCCTGCTCTCTTTTTAATCCTTAAAAACGATATCTGTGCGGACAGGCCCGGGGACACGCGGCGCGGTTCAGCCCAGCCCGGCCGGGCGGGACCTTGCGAGCCGGCCGGGCGAGCTGCAGCCGGGCGGGAGCCGGACCCGGCGCTGGGACGGCCCGCACGGCCCCGGCCCTGCCGGAGCAGCGATGCGGCTCCCCGGGCGGCCCCGGCCCCGCATCCCCGCTGGCCCAGGGAGGCAGAGCTCCTGCTCCGGGCCGGCAGGGGCACGGACGGGGCCGGGCGGACACGGGCCAGAACCGCGGCCTCCCTGGGGCGAAGGGGTCCCGGCGCCCCCTCCCCAGCCGCCCGAGCCGCCGGCCCGCCGCTCCTCCCGGCAACGGGGCACAGCCTCGGCCGCTCTGCTGCCGCTGTCCTTGCCCCATCCCTCTCTCTCTTTGCCCGCCGACGGCCGGGCAGGGTCCGACGCCTGCGTCCCGCGGGGATGCTCGGGTCTGGCGGCGCTGGCTCCGGGCCGGGGTTGCGGGGGAAGGAAGGGGCTCCGCGCCGGCACGGGCGGCCTTCCCGGCCCCGAGGGCCCTGCGTGAAATCCCGGCATACTCGGGGCACTTGGCCGAGTTTCGGAGGTATTCATAGGGAGTTTGTAGGGAGAGATAAACGCTTCGAAGGAAGAGACCCAGAGCTGGGACCAGGCCACGGGCCGAGGCCGACTGCGGCGTGAGAATCCACGCACTGCAGCTGGGACTCGCCTGCCGGAGAGCCCACTTGTTTGGTTTATAGTTTGATGAGAAGTCGGGTCTGGAGACAAGTCTTTGCTTTTCTGCTAAAGCACGCTTTGGCTTTGGTCTAACTAATTTTCCCCGGAGAAGTGCCCGTTCCCCCAGCACCGCCCGTCCGAGCCAGAGGCAAACTCGCTTCTGCGGAACACCCTCCTACATCCCCGACGGCAACCCGGTCATGCTCCGAGCACAGAGCAACTTAGCGTCTGCAACTCTGAAAATTTGGATTTTTATATTTTCCACATCGAGATTTAAAGCCAGAGAGGCAGCCCAGGTCGCGTCCCTTCCGAAACGCGCAATAAACAGACACCCGTCCGCAGGAGCAGGAGAGGCGGGAGAGCCACGATTCCCAAGACAGAGCCCAGCGCCCAGGCTCCGCTCTGGACGCAGCAGAAGGCCGTCACTGCCCCGTCCACCGCCAAGAAGCCGCGGGCAGTTTCCTTCTTTCCTCAGCCCCCACTCCCTGCTCCGCAAGGCGCCGCTCAGGCTCGGCCTGGGGGTCCCCCCATGCCCACCGCCCTCCCCAATGCTGTATCTACGGCCGGACTAAGCCCAGCCCTCCCACCCGCCGGTGATCGCTCTCCCCCGGGCCTCATCGCCCACCGGAGGCCATCGCCAGCCTTCCCCGGCCGGGTCACCTCTCTGTCCCGCTCACCGACGGCGCAGCAACAAAGAGCCACCAAACCTCCAACAACGCGGCCTGGGACAACGCCGAGGCCCGGGGCACCCGGCAGGCAGGGGTAGGCAGCCTGGGAACAGGGTTTATAGGGTTTTCCCCCATCGGATCAGCGGAGGGCGGGAGCAGCCCCAGGCCGGGGCCGGGTCCGAGGCCGCGGGCAGAGGCCGGGAGGGCGCAGGCAGCCGGGACCGTCTCGCCCCGCTGCCCCCGCGGCCCGGCCACGGCCCGAGGCGCGCTCGGGAGACGGGGCACTGGAGAAGGGACACGGGGGAGCCCCGAACTGCCGCCAACAAAGCCCGACGGAGAGACAGCGCGGCCTCTGCCCCCAGCGGGGCTCTCACAGGCTGCCCAGCCCCAGAGCGACGCCTGGCCGGACACCATCCCGGCCTGCCCCGCAGCCGGGGGAATTTGTAGGATGATTTCGCCTTCCTCCGCTTCTCTCTTTCCAAACCCCGGCCCCCCACTGCCCTCTCTCAAGAAAGACGGCGCAGCTGGGCGGCGGCGGGAGCTCCCCGGGCCGGGCAGCACCGACTGCTGCCTCTGGCCCCTGCGGGGCTGGGGACACCGGGGATGACAATCAGGACTGACAGACTTGAGGGTATACACTCTCCTCTCGCCTCCCAGTTTCGGCCTCCCCCAGAGAGAGAGCGAACCGAGGAAACAGGGCTTTTGTTGTTGACATCTGACCTACGACAGAGTGTCCCTGCCTGGAAATGAGAGCGAGGGAGCCCGAGGAGCCACCGCACACCCTGACATCCATCTGAAGAAGGAGCATCCTATGGCTGCTCCATTCCCCCTCTCCTTTCTCTTAAAAGAGAGATCGAAAGCGAGAAAAAGGATGACCCCCGAACCAGCCGGCCTCCCCACAACCAGTCCGGAAGCATGAGCGAAGTCGCTCCCGTAAGGTCAGCCTGTCTCCGGGCAAAGAGCCCCGGAGGAGCGGCCCCGGGGCCTCGGCCGGGCCTGCCCCGAGCAGCGGCCGCGCCACCGGCGGAGCCGGCCATGCCCGCGGCTCCGGCCTGCCCCGCCGGGACCGGCACCGTCCGCTCAGGCCACCTCCTGCCCACCCGAGACGGGAGCGCTCCCCGAGAGCGGGGCCCTGCCGTCAAAGGCGAAATATTCCCCGGGCGCCCACCCGAGTGTCCTGCAGAGGGCAGAGGCTGCTCGCTTTCCGCAGCCCGTTCCGCGGGCTATTGACCAAGGACTTTTAAATCCATACCCAGCTTCAACATTTTACCCGTCAGCACGTCTGCGGTCACAAAACACTTCTTCTTTCTGTCACTTCTCTTCGAAACTATTGATAAGATCATTTAGCTGAATCTGTTCGGCATGAGTGTAATATTGACTAGAAGTTAGAAAAGATGATTAAATCTAATAAGCCTAGAAACTATCGCGAAGGAGGGGAGGGGGGGAGCGGGGCAGGATATCGCACTTAGGAACCCGAGCCAGCCCAGAAGGGCCTGAACACGCCGCCCGCGTGGGAACACCGCGCACTCGGATGTCGCTTGTCAGCGCGCCAGCCGCGCGGGTCCCCAGCCGGGACCCCCCGGGAAAACCGACCCGCCCGTCACCGCACGGAGCCGCCGACACCGAACGCGACACCGGGGCCATCGCCGCGGGCCCGGCCCGGCCCGAGGGTGCGCAGCCCCGCTGGGCAGCCGCGCTCTTCCTTCCTCCTTCAAACGGTACTCCCATCATTAAGCCCCGCCTTTTTGTTTTGCTTTTTTTCTTTCTCTCTCTCTCTCTTTTTTTTTTTTTAAGGAGTCAGATGTTAAATTATAAAAAGGGACCGAGAAGAGTCGAACCTCTTCTCCCCCCTGCCTTCCGCCAGAGCATGCAAAAAACTTGAGATCTCCCCACCAGCATCAAAGGCAGGACAGCCCTACCCGCACAGAAATCAATGCTCCAAAACACACACGGCTGTGGTTCATCTGCGGAGAGACACAATGAACACAGCTCCCGAGGCTCTCCTTCAAGACCCTCAAAGTTATAAGCATGGAACCTCTCGGTATAGGCATCAAATTTATTCCAAAAATTCCATGAAATAGAAAGGAACGGCGGTGCTTTTACACAGAACTCAGCTCAGTATAAGTACTGGGGTCTTCTCCCTCCAGATCTTAAGAACTATGCAAATCTGTGCTATCTTTAAAAATAAAATAACGATATTTCAATAATTAGAAGAAACTATGAAGGTATTGTGCATTTCTGTTTTATGTAGATAATAAAATATTACTTTAACATAAATATATAAGGATCTCTGCGTTTTTATTTTTCCCCACAAGCACATCCAAATGTACCAAAACAAAGTATTTTTAAAGAGACTGAACAAAAAAAAATTACATCCCATATAGATTTTGTTCACCTACTCATTTAAAGCTACAGAAAAACAGTTTCCAGAACCTGTTTGCTTTAAAAGAAATAAATATACATTGAGGCAGGCCACTTAAAAATGATATGAAAATATTTCCCTGGGTAGCATTAAAAAAAAAAAAAAAAGAAAAATAGACAAAGAAAACATTGAAACTATTTCTGCATTTCAAAGGACAAATATTAAACATATATACATAGTGGTAAGGTTTGCTTGGTAACTTTTTTTTTAGTAAACCTATTTGGAGTTTGAGGCTTTCTCAAACATCCTCTCAACTCCGTTGTCTGACCTTACGCACATTTTAATAAGTGTCTGAAAGTTCATTTCCTCCCTTTACCACTGGATCTGCCCTGATCTGATTCACTTCACTAGGCGCTAGTCCTCAACACTTTAAATAACAAGCAGCTCAACACATAAACAAACAAACAAAAAATAAAAAACCAAAGAAAAAAAAAAAAAAGAAAGAGAAAAGCTTGGTGCCCGTATCTTTTTAACAATTGTTGGAAAACCAGGAAAAAGGCTAATGCATGTGCCTCTTAGAAATGATCATCTGTCTTACCAAGAAGAAAGAAAGCAAGCAAGAAAGAAAGGGAGAAAGAAAGAAGGAAAGAAAACCCAGTGTCACAGGCATTTTAAAAGACAATGAGAAACATATTCTAAAGCCTTAGCTACTGAATGCAATATTTATAGGAGAGTTCTGCGAGAGAATGCTTCACTGTTTTTTCTCCATAATTGTCCAACACTCAACTAAGTAAACTTTTAGATTATAAAAATGCTTTGTCTCTATAGCACCCGTTTGTGCTGACTAAATGATCCCTTTATGAATTTATAACTATCATAAAGTCCCTCTAATGTATATGCATAGCTGTGTGTGTGCATAAGTACACAAACACGCACGCAGACACACGCACATACATGCGCTGCTCCGAGGTCCCGCTCCTCTGCTTCCCTTCAGAGCTTTTTGTTTTCCTTTTTTTTTTCCATTTTTTTTCCTTTTTGTCCCCGTGGGTTTTTCTCTTTTTTTATTTTGGAAAGTTAACCATTTCTCATCAAGATAATGTCACGAAATGCACTTTAAAACTATTAGCGAAGGGAGGGGGGGTGAGAAACACGGATTGAAAAATGGCATTTTTTCCCACTTCATTTCATTCCCCAGTGAAAGACACAAGGCTGCCCAAGTTAAAACTAGTCCTTTCCTTCAATAAATTATACCACAATCTGACCAAAGGACAAGGGGAGGATGGGAAGGGAGAGGGGCTGGATACAAATAGAAAAGAAAATAAATATGGAAAGTAAAGCGAAAAAGAAATGCACACAGTCTCTGTGGAGAGGAGGGGGCAGCGTGTGTTTACAGGCAGGTGTAAGCACCCGACCCCCACCTCAGCTCAGGGCCCAGCAGCTCCTCGGGCTCTCCCTGGCTCTGCCTTGACATAAAACTGCTCAATAAAAGAAAGTTTAGAGGCTGATATCGGCCCGGGAGGCGAGACCGGGGCTGCCAAAGGCACGCAGGGGAGCCGCGGGGGGGAGGAGGGGAAGGAAAGGGCGCTGAGGGGGCGGTGGTGGGGGAGCTAAATAATTCCCTTTCCCCCTCAAGGAAATGCCACTTTCTCCGAGAAAACTCTGGAAACATGTTCCCTCTCCGCCTTCCCCACACCAGGCCTTGCTTGCCCGCACTGACACGGTCTGGAAGGGTTGCACATATTTTTTTTCCTCCCCCTTTGGTTGCGCCTCGACCCCCGGACACACTGCCTGAAAATGAAGTTTACTTTGTTGATTTGCATTATTCTCCCTTCTCCAAACTCGACTCCTGCCATTGAAGGCATGTATTAAACAATTACGAGAGTCACATCTCTGGAGAATGGAAGCTGGAGGTGCATATATATGTGTATATAGAGAGATTATCTATATGTGCATATATGTATGCCTATGCACGCGTGCACATGTATACATACACACACATATACTAATTCTTTTTGCTATGGTAAAAGGAGAAAATAAGCGTTACACGTATTTAAGAATACTTGTTTATAACAAAAGTTCACATATACACATAAAGCAAAGGCTAAAACACAGTAACATATTGTAGACTGGTCACTGGTTGACTAACGCTCACTGTGGAAAATGCAAGTCATTTGCAAAATTAAGGTCGGAAAGGAAGGGGGAAAAAAGAAAAAATAAACATTTTGTTTATGTAAACTTCGATTTTCTTGCAGTGCAAATTGGTACGGTTAAATACTGTCTACATCAAAAGGGATAGCTTTTCAGTTCTCTTCCTTTTTTTTTCCTTTTTTTTTTTTTTTTTACATATATTCATACAGGGGATCCACAGAAAATAAACACAGCAGCATGTGCCAACACCGAGCGACATTCCACAATGCGATCTGCCTTTGTGTGGCGGGAGGGGGCTGCGGAGGGGACCCGAGGTGGCCGTGCCCCCCTTTCTCCTCCGCCCCCTCCCCGGCAGGGCAGCGCCGTCTGTTTTGGCCAGCGAGTGAGGGAGTTTTGTGCGAACCGCTTCGCCCTGCGCCTGCCCTGCCGGTGCCCGCCGCTGCCCTGCCGGTGCCTGCCTGCCTGCCGGTGCGCGGTACCCACTCCACTCCCGTGCACGGGCGCTCGCCTGGAAAGGTCAAAATACAGCATCACACCTCCTACAGTCTAAGGGACGGTGTGGTGCAGGTGCTTTGTCTGTCTATCTGTCTGTCCGCTGTGATTCGCGCTCGCCCTCTCGCTCGCTCGCTTTTTGTTTTCTTTTCTCTTTTTTTTCGCGTTTGTTTCTTTTTTTGATTTTTTGTCTTTTTTTTTAAAGATAGGAGAAAATAAAATTAAAAAAAAAAAAGAAAAAAAAAGAAAAAAAAAGGACAATCAAAAGTTGGGGGAAGGAGAGGAGGAGGAGGAGGAGAGGAGGAGGAGGAGGAGGGGCCGGGCGCCCCCGCCGCGAGTTCACTGCACGGGGGTCTGCACCCCGTGGTGCGGCGGCGTGTCCCTGCTGGCCCCGTACACGTCCTCGGCGCCCGGCAGCGTCCCTCCCGGGGGAGTCATGCGCTTCTCTTTCTGTCTCCTGTTACAAAACCACACTCTCACCACCTCCTTCTCCAGCTGTAGGCTGTCCGCGAGCGAGGTGATCTCCTGGGCGGAGGGCTTGGGGCACTTGAGGAAGTGGCTCTCCAGCGCGCCCTTGACGCTCACCTCGATGGAGGTGCGCTTTTTCCGCTTGCGGCCCTGCGCCGCGATCTTGTCTATGCTGGTGGGGCTGCCCGAGGAGGAGTCCGCCTCCTCCAACCACTTGTTCAACAAAGGCTTCAGCTTGCACATGTTCTTGAAGCTGAGCTGCAGGGCCTCGAAGCGGCAGATGGTGGTCTGCGAGAAGACGTTGCCGTAGAGGGTGCCCAGCGCCAGCCCCACGTCCGCTTGGGTAAATCCCAGTTTGATGCGCCGCTGCTTGAACTGCTTGGCGAACTGCTCCAGGTCGTCCGAGGTCGGCGTGTCCTCGTCGGAGTGTGGGTCGTGGTGCGGCGGCGGCCCGGGGGGCGCGGCGGCGGCGGCGGACGGTGCCGGCCCGGCCGCCCCGGGGTGGGGGCCGTGGGGCGGCGGCGGGTGCTCGGGGCCGTGGTGCGGCGGCCCCGGCGGCGGCTCTTCGTGGGCGTCGCGCAGGCCGTGGTGGTGCAGCCCCGGCTGCCCGGCGCCCAGCATCCCGTTGACGGTGAAGCCGGGCGGCTGCGAGTAGAGCAGCCCCGCCTGCGCGCCGTTGGCCGCGGCCATGCCGGGCGGCAGGTGCGCCGCGCCGCCCGCCCGCCACGCCGCTGCCGCCGCCGCCGCCGCCGCCGCCGCGTGGTGCCCTCCGCCGCCGCCGCCGTGGTGCACCAGGTGCGGCGCCCGCCCCGGCGGCGGGTGCTGCGGCGGCGGCGGCAGCTCGTCGCCGCGCCCGCCCGCCTGCACCACCGCCGGCTTGATGTCGGGCTGGCCCAGCGCGCCCGCCGACCAGGGCGCCTCGCCGCCGCCGCCGCCGCCGCCGCCCCCGCCGCCGCCGCCGCCGCCGCCACCGCCGGGGCCGCCGTGGGACAGCGCCGCGATCCACTGGTGAGCGTGGCTCAGCGGGTGCCCGTTGCTCTGCAGCGCGTAGTCCGCCTGCACCAGGGCGCCGGCGTCGCGGTAGCCGCCGCCGGGCTGCATGCCGCCGGGCGGCTCGGCGTGCACCATGGGGGAGCCGGAGGCGAGCAGGCTGTAGTGGTTGGAGGCTGCGGTCGCCATGACTCGCCGAGCCGCACTGATCGCGCCGGTTAAAGGCGCCGCGCATTTGACAGCTACTTTTTCGCCTCGGGCGCCGCGCGGCGCCCGCGCCCCCCCGGCCCGCGCGGCGGGGCCCACTGCGAAGGCACGCGCGGCCGCCCCGCCCCGCCGCCGCACGCCATTGGCTCCCCGCGCCCTGACGGACACCGCCGCTCCCGGCGACCGCCGCCGCCGCCGCCCGCCATTGGCGCGCCCCGCCGGCCGCGCCCCGCCCCGGCCCCGCCCCCGGCCCGCCCCCGCTCCGACCCAACTCCGAGGGGGAACGGGGCGCGGGGGAGCGGCGGCCGCGGGGCGGGGGGAGCGCAGCGGAGGGCAGGGGCGCGCCGCCGCCGGCCCCGCCCCGGCCCGGCCCGGCCCGGCCCGGCCCGCACCGCACGGCCGGCGGGAGGATGCTGCCGCTGCCCGGGCGCCCGCCGGCTCCTGTTGCTCGCACCTCGACGCGCGTCTCTGCGCCCCGGAGTGGGCGCTGCGGGCCGAGGGGTGCTCGCCTGCCCGCCCCCAACTTTCTCAGCGCCGCCTCGCAGCCGGCCCCGCCGGAGCGGCCCGGGAGCGCCGCGCCCCCGGGGGCGGGGAGCGGGCGGCCCCCTGCCCGTCCGCCGGCCCTGCGCCGCTCCCGGCACCCGGTGGTCGCCGGGGCGCACCGCTCCTCCGGGGATGTCGGGGCTTCGCACCTCGGCGCTGCGGAGGTGGTTTCGTTCCTCTCATCCCGTGCCGTGGGGACGGGGTGCCTGCGGGACCGCCTCAGCGGCGCTGGCGACTCTGCATGGATGCGGAAGATGGGCATGAGAGGGTGGTGGGAAAAGGAGAAAACAAATAGGGAAAAAAGAGGGGGATAGGGAAAAGAAAAGAAGTTGCGGCCCGGACAGGAAGGAAGGAGACCCTGGAACTGGATTCGGATTTCTTAGGAATGAGCAGCGCCGGGCTGGCCGACGCGAAAAGAGTTCGCTGCCCGTTTTTGAGCTGAAAGCCATAGCTTTGTCTCGAAAATAAACTGCTCACGGGGATAGGTGCGCGTCGCAGGCTCCCACTATCTTCATCGAAATAACACAATAGGGCGGACCGGGGAATTTATTACTACTAACAAGAAACAGCTTTCTTCTGCGAGTTGTTTATAAATCATCGTGTTTAACGTGAGCGCTGGAAAGGCTCCTTGCCTGGAAATATTCCTCTGCGTGGGGGTGTGGAGGAGAGGGGGGATGGGCTCCTGCACATAAACATATACAGAGCAGCAGCATAAACAGGATATCCAGTGCCCTGAGACAAGGGGCGCAGCAAGAGTTACCTCCTTTCGTTAGTTTAGCGGCGTATCAAGAGCTCCTTCTGCCGGGGGGTGGGGAAGGGAGGGAGGGACGAGGAGGAGGAGGCGAGGAGGAGGGGGGCGCAAACTTTGTCCATGAAAAAGTGGAGATTCTTCCTAAGGTTTGGGGGTTTTTTTCCCCCTTTCTTCGAGGTGCAGGCGAAGGAAAGAACAATACTGCCTTTTCTGCGAGGGTTGCGGAGAGGGAAGTCAGTGTCTCTGAAGTGAAGCTGTGCCTTTTGTTTCCCGTGTGTAAACAACTGGGCACCCAGGAATTTTATAATTTGATGCTCATTTTCTCGTCTCTCTCCTCCCAATTAGGTGTAGACCAGTGAGTTGAAACAAAACAACAGGGCAAGTCCGCAGCAGGCTTCTGCCAAGGCACCGCGGGGACCGTCCTGGGAGAGCCGCCCCACTCTCCGCGCCCGGGCCAGCCCTCCCGCCCCGCTCCTGGGGCCGCCGAAGCTCCGCCGGGGGCGGCTTTCCCGCCAGCCCGCCTCCAGCTGCGCTGCAAAAAGTTCTTGCGTGGACGAGACACGAGGGGCCACGCCACGCGTCATTTTCAGAGCGAGGTTTTCACGCGGGCGCCTCCAGCGTGCGGTGCTCGCCGAGCACGGACCCACCCCGGTGGTGGCCCGAGGCAGGTCCCTTGTGCCCCGGCCCCACGGCGTGTGCCCGCCCCACGGACAGCTGGTCCCCATGGGGTGCCGACGGCACCGCGCTCCCCGCGCCTCGCCGCCACCAGCAGATGGGACACGGGGTCAGCGGGATCCAGCCAACACTTTTCTGGCAGGGGGGAAAACCCCTCCGGGCCTGCCCCAGTCGTGCATTTCCTGTCCTCCCTCCCCGGCCCTCTCTGTCCCGCCCGGCCCTCGGGCAGGTGCTGCCTACGACGGGCACCGTCCTGCGTGCCGCTCCCCCCGCCGCCCCAGCGGCGCATCTCAGGGCTAGCGGTAATCACAGCTACCGAAGTAGCACCGCGGCCTGAGGAGGCGGACAAAACCCGCTGTCCCCGGCAGAGCCCCCCGCCGTCCCTCCTGCCCCCTCCCCGGCGGAGCGCACGCCCACGGAGGCGCAGCTGGGAGCAGCGAGGAGCGCGGCCGGTGCATTCAGAGCCGCCGCAGACTCCACCTCCTCGTCCTCCCCATCATTGTTAGCCCTGTCATTAATACCGCTCCTTAAGCGTCCTCCGCTCCCATCTCCCCCCGTGGAGAGGAGCGCCGGGGAGCGGGGAGCGAGCGCCCGACCGCCGGTCTTGTCGCCTCGCCGCTGCCCGCCGCGGGCTCCGGCTCTGGTCGCCGCTCGGGTCCGGGCCGCTAGGGATGTAAAAGAGACAGTCATGTGGCCCCTTTCTGGCGGAGCTGACCCCTCGGGATTAGAGGTCTCACCAGCCTTTCTTTCCTTTTCTCTGCTCGCATAAAAGCAGGTTGAAGGTGATGCGGTGTCTTGGGCAGACACTGCAGTGTTTTGATTCAGCTCAGCCCTTTTCACTGTTCAAAGCAGCTGTTCAAATACTAGGGCTGCTTACTTTGACGTGAAGAAGATTTTCAAACAACCCCAAAAGCTTTGAACTGACAGGCCTCCTTGATATCTCCTTCATTGCAGTGCAGCTACTCGAGAATATTCGCTATAAAATACATAGAGCGCCACTTAACTGGAGCTGAGTCCTGGCTGGGAGGCGAGGTGCTGCATACACATCAGGTGCATCCAGAAGGACGCGGGAGGCTTGCGGGAGTCCTCTGGCCGCCCCCCGCCGGCCCCCCCATCTCCCCACCTGGGGGTCCCCTGCCCGCCACCCGCCCCCAGCTGCCGCGGCGGGCTCCGGCTGACGAGATGTTGGACTCCCTGGTGTTTCAACTCCGTGCGTGCCGGAGAGAAAGCTGAATTTCCAGCAGCAAAACAAGAGCACGGCTCGTTCCTAGCGAGCCTCGGCTTCCAGCCGCCGCTCGTCAGCCTGCCCGGCTCGGGGGGCTGGGGGAACGCTCCCCAAACGCGCGCTCCTCTGCGCCTTTGGATGCGTGCGTGCGGCTGTAGGGTGGGGAATATGTATTTGCATATGCCTGTTGTGTTTAGAGGTGAAAAGCTTTTTTTTTTTTTTTTAAACTCTGCTCTCCAAACCTTGAGATAGACTCACGCAGCTGAAAGGAAAGGAGGAGGGGGAGAAATCCCCGCGCCTCCTTTCCGCGTCTCTATTATCTACCCATTAGATGTTGTTTTAGGAGGAAATGCTCCAGGAGTGCAAAGACGTGGAGAGTCGCTCAGAGAATTGCTGGGTGCAATAAACGTGAGACTCCTGGTGCTCGCTTTAAAGGCCAACTTGGAAGATTTGTGCTTATTGCTGGGGCGCATTTAATGCACCTTTTGTGAGATGGGATTGTTTTGATCTCTGCTTCCTTTTTAACCTTTCTCTATGAGGTATTCAAGCCTGTGCTTTCGTGTGGCTCTTTCCAGTGTTGCTCCGAGGAGTCTGATTCGGCAGAGAGACCCAAGACATGAATGAAACTTCAACTTTAAGGGCCTGCGGAGAGACAAAACTGAGGCCGGGGCTTCACAAGTGATTGCTTTAAAAAAATCCAATCTACACAAAGAGGCAGCTGGCTGCTTTAATGAAAACTGCTTAAAGCGGCAAGAACCGCAGCCTCAGGGATGTATTTATAAGATGACTCAAAAGCTACACTTTCAAGTTGCTTCTCCTCGGGGTAGATATAACAAACACATTTAACTAAGAAATCTAAACAAAAAGGACAGAAATTGATAACTTTGATTGCACAAGCTCACATTATCCATTGAAATTAAAATCCTCTATCTAAATAGATTTCTCCACCTATCTCTAGAGAAAAAAAACTCCCTCCCTGCGTATATAGATATACACACGTGTACGTGTAATACCATGTACGTTTTTGCCCTGCTAGAATACTTATTATCCCAGAACACAGAACGCAGAAAGGTGTAGAATTTAAAAAAAAAAAAAAAAAGTTCCTGTAAAGTTTGTATTAACGTTCATTTCCAACATTCCCCACAACTCTATTCTTCTGGCCGCTTCATTCATCTGAGAATCTGCTATTTTATCTGCATCAGTGTTTAAACTAGTGGGATATAATGTTCTAAGTTCAGTATTTGAAATTAAATTATTTGAATTCACGGATATTAATCTTTTCCCTTCATCCTCCAGTTCTGAATCTTGTCATTAAAAATGATCCACCCTTTGTAGTCCGCAAGTGAATATTTTATAGACAGATACCGCTATGAAGACTTCTAACGCAACGTCAACCAGTCAGACTTAGCTGTTGCAGGGATTACTTTGAGTAATTTATCAAAGGCAGGCTGCTAAATTTTGAGTGGTGAATATGAGGCCTTGGGGGAAAAAGAAGCAGAAGAAGCAAAAGAAAAAAAAAGACGAATTCCATCAGTCTACGAGATAAATTCTGGTTGGAGTTAATACAGCTTGTTTATTGAATTCTTGGAGACAGACCCAGATGCGATTGGTGCAACGGAGTTTGCAATTTAGTGTTCAGAAGCCTGGCTGGGAAATGACCGCCCCGTGCTGGAGCTGGAAGGGCGTTTCTTTTGGCGTGAAAAGCAGGTGAATTGGAAGGAGAGGAGAGGCGATTCAGCCTCTCTGGCTCGGGAAAGCGGTTTCACAAAGGTCTTTGCAAAGCCTGCTCTGTCCGGAGAGCTGTGCAGGACGAAACAGAGCAACAGATTTTAGGAGAAAAAAAAAAAAAAAAGAAAAAAAAAAAGAAAAAAAGTGCCCAGCTTTCCCTGACAAATCTAACGGCCGCTTTTCTGTTTGTTTTGTCAATGCTCACGCCTGATGGAGACAAGCAGACATCCTCGGGAAGAGCCCAGATCAATGGTGCGCCTGCTTCACCGGGCGACGTGATCCTCCCTGCCCTCTTGCAGCTTTCGGGGCACTTTTGGGCGCGACTCCCGCTCCTCACTCTGAGAAGCGCCTTCCTGGAGGGCTCTCGGCCGCCCCTGCCCCACTCGGCAGCGGTGCGGAGCGCTCCAGGCTGGGCATGGGGATTTTCGCCAGGGAAGAGGCGAGCCCGGGAGCGGGAGCTGAGCCCGCTGGGGCCGCGGGCAGCGCGGCTGCGGCCCCGCACACGGACGCGGGGCTGGCGGTGGCCCAGGGGCGTTCTGCCAGCCCCTTGTCAAGGCGGGTTCGGGAATCGGGGCCCCGGCTGGGGGGCAACTTTTGCGTCCCCCCCGCTCTCAGCCTCCCACGTGGGGGTCGGCACAGTCCCGGCGGGGCTGAGCGGGGTTTGCACGGGAGCCTGCCTCTGGAGGAGAGGCAAGAACGGGCCGGGGGGGCTGGAAACTTTCTTTCGCTTGGCGAGGAAGAAGAGGAGCGAGGCGAGCAGGAAGGCTGGCCCATTGTCCACAGAGGGTGCATTTTTGTCAGGCTGGCGTTGGTTGCTATAGTGAGGAGGGAAGGGGAGAGAGAGAGGAGGGAGAGGGAAAGAAAAAAAATACCCGACCCTAAACCAAACAGAGGAGCACAGTTCGCCTCCCTTCGCTCACCCGGCTCCAGCCGGTAGCGCTCCTCGCTCCCAACCAAAATAAGAGCGGGCCGCGGGCCGAGCCGGGCTCCCGGCGGGGCGAGCAGCCCCCGCAGCCTCCGCAGCCTCCACAGCCCCGGCCCCGGCCCCGGGTGCAGCCGCCCCGCCCCGCGCCCGCCGCCGCGCACCCTCCGCTGCCCGGCCCGGCCCGGCCCGGCCCGGCGGGCTCAGAAAGCTGCCGGCGCCGCGGCGGGATGCCCCGGGTGGCACAGCACAAGAGCACACCTGAGCCAGCGCCTACCCGCTTGCTCACAGAGGCTTCGCATCCCGCAGAGCATCCGTGACACTGATCCTGACACGGACTGCGGGAGGCTTTGTGGGGTGTCCTTTATTTTATTTTATTTTTTTCTTTTGTGCCTAAATAATTCAAAGCAGGGGGAAAAATAACTTCTTCCGATGCAAATGAGCAGCTCTTTAATTTTAAAAGAGACTCTTATTTTGCAGCAGTGTTTTTTGTTGCCTTGCTATTGAACTTTGAAAATAGTGTGGCGGGGGAAGGCAATAATGAAGGGTCTCGAAGGCTTAAGATTTAGTTAAGTGAGTGACTCAAGATTGCACAAAGAAAGTTAGTTACTTAGTTAATTGAGAATTATTCACCTTCTGAGATCGGCGCAGCAGTTTGTTCAGATGACAGTGCGAACTTGGGGCGGGGATGGCAGGAGGCCGACAGGGGAGGAGGCAGGCAGGTCTCACTTGGGAGTTTTTTGCTCTCTCTCTCTCTCTCTTTTTTTTTTTTTTTTTTCCAGAACAAGTTAAATTGCAGCTGAAGGAGAGAGGTCAGTATCTTTTCAAATCAAGCTCTCTGTCGGTCTGCCTATGTCCCCGTCTATTCCCTGTGAAGGGAAAAGCTCCAACTTTGTTCCTCCATCTGTTCTGTATCATCTGCAATCGACAGTTCTTTAGATTGCATGCACTTTTGCTCCCGATGAAGTGAAACTTCTTAGGTGTATAGTCACTTATCTGAAATAGGGAAAAAAGGGAAGTCGTCTTTTTCAATCTCAGAGGAGAATAGTTTTCTTTCCGTGCAACTGTTTATTCTCTCCCTTTCTTTTTCTTTCTTTCTTTCTTTCTTTCTTTCTTTCTTTCTTTCTTTCTTTCTTTCTTTCTTTCTTTCTTTCTTTCTTTCTTTCTTTCTTTCTTTCTTTCTTTCTCTTTCTCCCTTTCTTTCTCTCTTTCTCTGTTTCTCCCTTTCTTTTCTTTCTCCTTTTCTTTTCTTTCTCCTTTTCTTTTCTTTTCTTTTCTTTTCTTTTCTTTTCTTTTCTTTTCTTTTCTTTTCTTTTCTTTTCTTTTCTTTTCTTTTCTTTTCTTTTCTTTTCTTTTCTTTTCTTTTTTCTTTTCTTCTTTTCTAATTTTCGAATTGTAGTTGACAAGTTTTATTTAAAAAACACTTTACAAGCTACCACTTAATGCATTATTGACATTTTTTAAAAAAATGCTTGAGAGAAATCACGTTAATGAAGAGAACATTTGTAGTAATTTGGTGATAATTATCAGAATCACCAAATATTCGCAAAGGCTTTAACATTACGTGTTGGAAGAAAAGCAAAACACATTACTTTAATAGTCTGATATGCAAACTATGGACCATTCAATTACATGGCTTAATAATGCATACATGATGTGATCTTGTTATTGGGATAGGAAGGGCTGCAGTAATTCACTCCGAAGACCAAGTGTGCTCTTACATTCAGTAAAATCCATTGCCATGGATCAGGGGGCCCTGCCAAACTACATTTAAGAGAATAAAAATTAATGACTGAGAATTTGAGCGTTAAATTAACATTAATTATATGACCTGCCTGCTGGAAAGATTAAATTTCTTACGCCCTAATTAGATAACGTCTCCTCATACATCAAACAATTTCCATTTCCAGATTTCAGGATTAAAATGCAGGCTGGGGAGACCGGACTTGTTCGGTGGCCGGCAGCCGGCGGCCTCACCGAGAGCTCCGGGCCCCGTCCCGCTCCTCCCGAATCCCGGGGGCTCGCCGCGGGCTGGGATCGGGGCCGGGAGCAGCTCTGGGTCAGCCCTTCTGCAACTTGAATTTCCCTCACCCACCGCCCCGGATGTGGTGGCGAGGCGAGGCCGGGCGGGGCGGGGAGCGCCCGGTGCGGAGGGGATGCGGGAGGGGATGCGGAGGGGGTGCGGGAGGGGATGTGGAGGGGATGCGGAGGGGATGCGGGAGGAGGTGCGGGAGGGGATGCGGAGGGGGTGTGGGAGGGGGTGCGGGAGCGCCTCGCCCGCCGCCCGGGGATGCTCTGGGGAGCGGCCCCAGGGGCTGCCCCCGCCGGCCGCCCGAGGAGTAAGGACAGACGGACGGGGCTATCTTCCCAGCTCATGAGTGCAACTAATTTCAGTTTAATTGCTTCTCTCAAGGATAAAACCTCAGCGGTTCTCCCCCCCTCCCTTCCTCCTCCACGCAGGCACACGGGATCCTGCCTTTTCCTGCCCGTGAGAAACCCCCTCTCTCTCCCCTGCTCCCTCACCCCTCCAGCCCCGCGGTCACCCACGCACAGCCCACGGGTCACGGTCACCCCAGGCGGCAGCAGCAGCAGCAGCAGCAGCAGCAGCAGCAGCAGCAGCAGCAGCAGCAGCCGCCTGTGCTCGCCCCGTCCCCTCCCCGCTGCCTCCTCCCTGCCCCTCCCGACGGCGCCCGGGCACGGAGCGGACACGGGCGGGCGTGGCGGGGCCGTGCCACCGGCGGGGCCAAGCAGCTCGGTTTCAGGGCTTCGGGTTTCAGGGCTTTAACCTCGACTTCTGCAGGGGAAAAACAAATTGGAAAAAAAAAAAAAGAAAAAGAAAGAAAGAGGAAAAGGAGAGGCGGGAGCGTATGGCAGGGTGCTCACCCGTGGGGCGGAGGATGCCGGGGGCAGGCGACCCTGTCGGCTCCGTCCTCCTGGCAGCATCCCCGGCCTGGTGGTGGGATACTGGCTGTCCTTCCTTGTGTCTGCCTTTGTGCTGAGCCTCCCGGAAAGCTCCCGAAGAAAAGTCCGAGGAAGCCAGACTGAGACAAACGTTACTACTCAGAGGCTGTTTTGGGAGAGCAACTGTGCAGCAGAGCTGAGGTGGCCTTCGGTAGATTCATGGTTAAATGCAAAAGTCATAGCAACCCCCTACCCACCTCGAAAAACTGTTAGGAACAGGAATCATAACATTATAAAATGTTTCCTTGTTCTCACTTCATTCTATAGTACCAGATAATTGCTTTTTCAACTCAATTGAAACTCAGTTTCTGTTATTGCAGTGTTACTGCTCCTCCATGAGCTTCAGCATTTGTCAAAAACATCCATTTCTTGTCTATTAATGTCTCTTGCCCACTTTCTGGACTGGATTGATAACCATTTATGTTTAATGCTATTAAGTAACAGCTTCAAGAAATGGAGTAGGTGAGGAGGCTGTGGAAGAGATAAGGGTAAATTGTCTTGTTCTTTGGTCCTGCTCTCCAGAAGCACCTCTCCTTCATGTCTGAAGCCTAGGCCATGCAGTCAGACCAATGCTAAAAACAAGTAATTATTCCCCAGGGAGTTAATCTTTCCAATAAATAACAAATACCTTTTATCTTAAATTTGATGGCAAATAAAGTTGGATAGACAGGGGACCAGAGGCACTGAGGGCAGTAAAAGTTAGCTTGTGGCACACAAGCAGTCTGCAAACTTGAACAGCATCTTCAGCAACACATCCACACTCCAGGAAAGAGAACCTCCACCAGAAACAGCTGAAAAACACATTTAACAGAAGCAGATCCAGAAACCACACAAAAGAATATTGTGGCAATCAGCTAAAAAAGTAGCAACCTGCAGAGCTCCTACTGTTTGCCACTCTTTCCAGCTTTAGAACCACTAACTCTGTAGGAACTTTCTGCCTCTGGTCGAGCTGATGTGTGTTCCTCCATATCCTCCTGTCAGCTTCAGTGACAGAGCTGAAAAAAGTGTTGAAGAGGGCAGAAGTGACTGGGTGGTAGTGGACTTCAACTAAAACACACTGGCACTCCTCTGGTTACCAAGTTATCACAGTGGGAGTGCAATAGCCTATTTGTTATAAAAATCTAATAATTGGTCTACAAGTTTCATATTGAGAGGACACTACAGCTGACATTACTGTTTCTTCCCTGAAAATGCAGACGTGGATGTGCTGGGATGCCCCTTTCTCTCTGCTGTGAGTGACAGCTCAAAGTTTAATTTTAAGCATCTTTCAGTCCAACTTATTTTCTCACATTTGTGTAAATCCAGTGGTTAGAAACAAGCTAAATCACTCCCTTGCTCTGAGTGCAGGGTGGGCAGGGACCGTGACTCAGGCGCTGCTACAGGTGACGTGACAGCTGCACTTCCACAGCTCTGCTTGGCTGTCTGGGGGTGCTGACATCCGTTGGAGCAGCAGGGATTTCTCTGCTGCTCCCACACACAGCCCATGAAAGGCTATCAGTCTTCGCAGGGAACAGCTCAAATAATTCATGTACCATAATAATTGTATATTCCCACTAAAGTGACACTGAACAGTCGATCCTTCAACAAAAAAGATTTGCCCATCACCCCAGATGATTGCTGAAGTGTTACATTTCTAAAAAAAAATCCCTAAAGCCCCATGATGATATGCAAGCACGTAAAAATTAGTGGTGATAACTGAGCCTAGAGCTCCGTGGCTGAAATGGGAGTCTCTCTGCACGAGAGCTGGGGGGCAGAAATGAGCCTGGATCCCTTCCCTTTGCCTGCTAGACCCTTCATATCATGAAGGCTGGGTCGTACATCTCCCCCCCTCCACTTTCTGCTGTGCAGACATATGGTTGGTGTTTCCTCAGTGGGGAGCCCCCAGCTGAGAGTGCACCTGTGGTAGAGTCAGCAGTAAACAGGAGTAAAGAGTTAACCTGCTTATGCACACCGAGAGAGGTGAGTTTATCCACTTTTATTTACTGCTACACTACCGGCCTGCGCTTCAGCATAAATTGGTTCAAGGTGCCTTGTTTAAGCAGTCGTACAGAGAACTGGCTTCTTAGTTATTCTGTAACTCAAAGGTGTGCAAAATCACTGCCTAACTGGGAATAAAATTATCATAAGCACAATTATGCCTGTGCTGAAAGGACAAGGTCAGAAGAGAGAATCCAGAATGTCAACAAGACTAGTTCATGATGGATTGTCCCAGACAAAGCTGTCTAATGTTATATATCACAAAAAGTTAAAAGATGATGTAATTTATATGTTAGACTCATTGTCAATTTACACCCAAACCCGAGGAATGGCAAAATCCATTGTCGTACTTTTGGCCATATGGCACATTTTGGGATGTGTGGTGAGGGTGGTTGGCAATATAGAATTTTTATCATTGGCATGTCAGTAAAGCATTTTGTGAGCTGACAGTAGCTTCTGTGTTTGGCACCAGTAATCCTGGGGGACCCCGTGTCAGTGTGTTTTCCCTGTCATGGCTTCACAACAACTTGTTCTCTGCTCAAAATAAAAGTTCTTCAAGCAGCCAAAAGGGTCTCTGATTTAGTCTTTTTGCTCCAGAGTTTTGGCATTGCTGGTTCAAACCTTTTGGGATGGTGAAAAATGGTTAGGCTGCACTACTCAAGGGCAGTTTGGTGGTGTAGTGGCTTCTACCAGCTCTCCCAAATTTCTTGCAGGGTTTCTTGTGCTCCACCCCCATTATTTCCTTTCTTCATTTTTTATAGTCCTTTTTTATACTATACAAACGTATTTATCCAGTAACTATCCAGAAAAGCTTGGTCAACATCCAGTGCTCATACATTATTTTGAAAGAGGTCTGTATTCATGGCTGCTGACAAAAAAATAATGCATTAATTAAAAAATCTGCCTGCTTTGGTTTTAAGGGTAGGAGATGAAGACCTCACTCTTCGCCTACTGTCTGAATGCATCCTGGTCATCACAGGTGGGAATGGGAGAGCTGCCCCTTGCTATAGTTGTATGATACTTCCAGTTAAACATTTTTGGTTATAATGTTGCTAGATTGCATCGACAAGGTCCAGATTTTCTATTGCCACACAGCACTTCAGGAATGTGGACAAAACATTTGCATCTTATAGATTTTAATCTACAGTGGGGCAAAGAAAAAGGTCTAGGGAGTGGGGAACAGATTGAAAGGGACTGGCTTCAGATGTTAAGCCATGTACACAGCATACCTTTGTATATGCATGTACATAGCATAACAGAGCTAGCTCTTCCAGACATGACTGAGATCACCCAGTTTGATGCTCTGTGTCCTGTAGGCATGCTGAAGGTGGAAACTGGGGCCATTTGGAAATTACATGCCTTGACATTCTAAGAGCATGGTTGACACAATGAGTGTGAATGGTTGTTCCTCTTTTCTAGGAGTGTGCAGTCCTGGACCATTCATTGGACCATGTTTATCATCTTAGGCTGGTCTGCAAAAGACAAGACCATAGACACTCCTTCTTGATTTGAATGTAATTTGTAGATAATGTATTATATCCAGAAAGAAAAAGGCACATCCTACGTATAGGTCCAGTGTGATATGGTAAAATCAAAGTTAAACAGCTTAGGACACCCACAAACCCTCTTCCCTCCCTTGTGTTTGCTGAAGGTACAGAAAAGAGACTAGCAATGCACTTCAGGCCAGATACCTAGAGGGAGATTGAAACTCAGGGTTGCAATATCTAATTTTTATATACCTGGCTTTCCAAGGGAATTCTCAGCCTGGAAGTGCAATCCAGGTTATCCCAATTACAATCCTGATAAGCAGGCACCTTGAACAGGGCATGCTTGAGCCTGCTGATAGGAAATGTGAGCAGAGACAGCCGCTCATCTCTTACCAGGAATTGGTCTCTGCTCTTCCCCGGGTAGCTCTGGAGAGAAGGATGCAGGCAGCAAGGGTGATGGCAATATCCCCTAACTCCTGATGTCTGCAGTGCAGGGGCCATTGGCAGCCAAGGGGAGGCACAGCTCATCTGCTGTGCTCTGTGTCTGCTCTGGGAGGAAGTGCAGTGCCTGGGGTAACTCACTCAGATACAGCTGACTATGACATGGATGCTAAAGTCAAGCAAAATTAATGTGACACCCTAGTTAAAAAGCTAGGCATTTCCAGTGATAAATAACAAGCTTTGAGGATGTAAATTTTGAGCATGTTTGTCTCCAGGGATGAATCAGTGCCCAGCCATGTGTATCTAGAAAGTTGAGCCAGTGTAGTTTTCCTTCATATCTAGTGCTGTTGATGTAAAGGATCAGAGCTCCTATTTGTGTTTTTATTGTGTTTCTGTGTTTGAATCAGGGTTGGTAGCAACCTTAGGGTGCACTTTCAAAAAGCCTGAATCAGAAAGTGAGTCTGGGTTTTTTTGAGTAATGTTTTTGAATTCAAGCACCAGAGCAAAGTGGCAATTTTCTAGGGGTTCATCTTCAGTGAGGCAGGAGGACACTACCTCTCTTGCTATTAACTGGTTTGAATGGGAACTTGCAAAGTATCCACTGAAAGATTGTGTTCACATGAGTGGGACAGTTAGAAGGGATTTTGGTGAGTGGTAAATGAAGGAATATGTATGCATATACACAGGAATATTTGTCTCCCACACCTGAGATATTTTTCTCTATTATTTATGGGTGAAATGTCTTTTCTGCTTGACACTGCTGCCACTTCAGAACATTTTTGGGCAATGGGTCTGTGAAGCATACAGGTAGAAAAACCCCTGAAAACCTTTTACAGCTAAATTAAGTGTTGGCATCTCTCTCAGGACTTTATTGCAATTTTTTTCCCTTCTTAAATCTCCTACTGTTGGATTTATGTAATTAAATTACAATCTCAGTTCTTGTGAAAAATAATAAATATGGTTTCTATACATCATGATTCTAGAGGGATGTTTTAAAAAGTGATTTGAAAGTACCCTGAATGTGCAGCAACCAACAGAGAAATAGAATGAAAACCACATTTATTATTAGGAAAAAACTCGAAACTTTTAACCATACTTGTCATTTTTAAAGTTGACTTATGGTTTAGATTAGACATTAAGAACAGCTTTCTAACTTTCAGTTGCAAAGCACAAGAATAGATTGCCTAGAGTGACAGTGGGAGGATTTTGAAAATAGATTGGACGGATGTCTGCTGGGAATGGTTCAGCTGCAGTCGATCCAGCCCAGTGCCAAAGGATGCTCAAGTGGCCTCTAATTCTGCCGAGCTGCAGCCCGGCACGGTCCCTGAGCTGGGGCAGGCGGGCACTGCCCCGTCCTGCCCAGGAGGAGAAGGGAGCCGGGCAGGGCTCCCGGCAGGGCTGTCGCGGCTGGGATTCACCTCTCGCCCCCCTGACCTTTCTGCTTGACTTCTCCGAGCATGTTTCTGGTCCTAAGCAGCTCCTCCGGGCGGCCAGGAGGGAGGCAGGGAGTCACCTTCTCTGCAAATGTTATACATGAATAAACACCTTCCTGGGCTTACTTAACCGCAGTCCACTGTGTGCCTGGCTCCCTGCTGACACACCATTAGCATCTGAAGCATCTATATTTCCTGAATCGAAACAGAGATAACTTATCATTCTCCAGCTGCTTATCTCAGACCTGCCCTGTGGATCTTGGTGGAAAGATTTCCCCATTAGCACATAACAACAGGTGACTGATACTCACTTTGAAATGTTCCCCTCTTTAAAAATAAGAAGGTTTGGGATTCTTGCCTTCTACTTTTTGCATCTTTTTTTCCATCTCTATGCCCATGTAGCCCAGTTTATTACTGGACCATTGTCCCATATCTTGCTGACAGTGCTATCAGTTCCACACAAACTTGTCCCAGGAGAAGTTCTGGATATGTTAGCACCATCCTTGCATTGCAGTGGCCAAAGTTAGTGTGCCCTTTAAAAAGGGGTTAGGTACATGTTGGGGAAACTCTTCCGGAAGCTACTGGAATATAGAAGTACAGGAACAAGCATCCACTTGCTGTTTTCATATCTGTTTTTTCTCTCAGCAAATCCCTGGGGTATCAAGTCAGCACATATAGTGCTATGCACAGGTTTACTTTCAGGAAAAAGGGTCAGCAGAGGCAGAAGTGCCCACAGCAGGCAGTGGGATGGAGGGTGGGACTGTAGAGGGGCATACCCTGGAGACATCCCTTCTTCCATCTTCCACAGAGTTTCACCCTGCTTCCCAGGGCAGCCAAACGTGGCATCTCTGGAAGGAGCTTTTTCAGCGAGCTCTTCAGCATCCTTTCTTGTAAACGTAGCAGACAGGGGTGTGTTTCTTCCCACTGAAGCCTGTGGTGCCAGGGAGCTCCTGGAGCACTTGGGGCTGCACACAGGTGTGCTCACTGATGCACATATCTCTGTGGAGCCTGGCCCCAAAAGGGTCTGATCCCTCTCAGGCATTGCTCATGTGAGCTGCTGCCTCAGCCGTGGTCCTCTGTACTCCACTGGGGCTTGTTGGGGTTGCTGCTGGTTTAGAAATGTTACAGCTCTCTTTTTATCATGGCTTTAGGTAGGAAAATAGACATGGTGCAAGGAAAGGAGAAGACCAGGGCAAGAAGCTGAACTCTCTTCGTGCTTTCCGAGTACTGCTACCCCTAAATCACTTTTTTTGTTGTGCAGTGAAATCTTATCCAAAGCACTGGAAAGGAGCACATAACTAACCACAGAGCTGAGGTTCATAGGTTGGAATTTTATCCTAAGAGATATGAGTAGCTTGATAGACACACTGGTGCTATCACCTATAGATATGTTCCTTGATGCTTTTCATCATGAAATTCTGCTTCCTCTTGCTTATATAGTTGTGCCATCTGTCTTGATTTGAGTGTTTCAGTGCTTGATGTTTTCATCCAGATCAAGATCCAGGAGACAAGTGAAAATATAAGCAGCCTATCTTTCATTTAAAAAGAAAAGCTTCTTGACTTTGCAAAGTTGCAAAGTTTGGAAGGGGAGCCTTGCAAATGCAATGAGAAAGCTTAAAGCACCTCAATGACAGGTGTCTGTTTTTACTGGTATTTAAAAAAAACCCAAACAACTCATTTTTTACAGCTAATCTATGAGGCTTTTTGTGCATGGCCTGATTTGTACTTTCTTAATGCTCAGGACTGGCAGTATTGTTTATAGCTCTGTCAAACTTATAAAAATTAAAGAGCTTTTTCTGGCTAGTCTCCGACTCAAGGCAAACTGTCCTGGAAGCAGTCACTTTCATGGTTCCATGGTCTCAGAGAATGAAATTAAGGCAAAACTGATACACTTGAACTTCCTACAAAAATATCACTATTATTTCATTGTGAAAGTCTAGCACATCAATATTTGGTAGAGAAGTGCAGAATTTTGCTTTTAACCAAACTCTGATATTTCTAAAAATGTCAGTTTACAGCTGGTTTTTTATCCTGGGCCAGACACAGTCCTTGCAGGCTCTAGGTACCTTTAACAGACTTCAGCTTCTCCCTCACCTGGTCATGACCAGGCTCTGGATGGAGCAAGGTGAGTGGGTTTGTTTCTGGGCAGGGTAATAGCCAGTAAGTGTTGCTCTCTTGTGATCTTATGTGTTTAATCTTATGGGAGGAGGCAGGAGTACTGGGAGGGGGAGAACTGCCAGAAGTGTGGAAAGATGGTGGGAGAATGGGGGTTCACACAAGGGAAAAGAGGAGGAAGGTGGAAAATCAGGATGAAATTAAGAGGATGAGAAAAACATCAGGGCCCAAAATAGGACAGAATATGACACTGAAGGGGGATAGAAGGAAAGGGGCCAAAGGGTGTGCAGCTCCCTAGGGGATCCACAGCAGGATCCAAGAGTGCCAACTCTCTGCATTTGTGTTCTGACTTGCAAGCAGTAGTCTTGAACATGCTCCCATACACCCATGCTCTAATACACCTCTGGTGAGCAGCACTTCAAAGATAACAGCCTGTTACTGCCATTATTTCAAGCAATGAATGATGTCACAGACTTCATTGTGAGTGGAGGACTTAATTCTCCTACCCAGTGATATGTTTATTTTAAAACAAGTCATAAAGTTTTCCTCCTCCTGAACTCCATCTGTTTGAGGGGTATGAAGGTTGAATAATTGAGCCTTCAAAAGTTACAGGATGTCAGAATTAAGTTTCTTCTCTTGTGTACATAAATTAAAATGTGCTTGTGTGATTACATATGTGGTCCCAGTTGACTTAAGACTGGTCATCTAAAGTGGAGTGACCTCTTGGGAGGAATTGATAAAAAGCCCAAATTAGTTTCAGGTTTTAGTTCTTTATGACAATTATAGATAATAACTAGACATTGTGTGTGTATTATTTTTATTCCAAAGCCTCCCTTATAATGTGTGTGGAATGCTACTAGCCCTCATCAGGATAAGGAATCTGACCTGTTACTTGCTGGAACACAAGCTCATTATACTCACTCTTCTAGCTAGAAGTAAAAGGAAGTGTCACTTTTTTAATTTGTTGGGGAGAATAGAGAATAGCATTGTGAAATGAGTTATCCTCATTGTGTTTCCCAAACTTCTAAAGTGTAGGTGAGCCATGGACACTGGTTAATACCATCCTAGAACAGGATGGAGAAGTTTCTGATGTTCCAACTTGTCCATGAGAACGGTCAAGGAGCAGCTGCAGGAGCATCACAGCCAGGGCCCTGGTTTGATGGCTGTTTGTCTCCTCCTTCTCAATCACTTTTCAATCAAGCTCCAAAACGACAATTTGAGATGGGCAGAGTGAAGGTAACTCGTGAGAACAGAGGTTTAGTATTTTTCTGGGCTTAATAATTTCCATGGAGGGCACAGCAAAGACAGAAGTCTTGGTCACATACTGAATATTCAACACAGTTCTGCAGCTACTAATTTTTAAGTAGAGATGAGCCATTGCTGCACCAAGAAAAATTAGGTTTGCCAGTTCATTCACACTTAAAAAACAATCTTATAAATCTGCAGTCTCTCCATCCCACCCATAGCTCCTCTGTCTCCAGCTTTGCACAGCACAAGCCCCAGGTTACCTGGGTGCCTGTAGTACATGCAGAACACACAGTGATCAGTTCAGTCTTAATGCAGAGCATTTCCAAAATTAATTACCCAGAAGCAAATATTAAATGACTCTTCTGTAGAATACAGGAAGAAGAATTATTGCAGAGCAGTGAATGAAGGCTGTTATGAATGTTGCCCTTGTGCTCTGGGGTGCAGCCTCCCCAGCCCCCCTGAATGGAAATGTAATAGCAATGAGAGCTGATCTGCTCTCAAGGTTTAGATGTGGGCCTGATTTCCAGCAGGTGGGTGATGCTGGTGATCTGATGTGCCCTGAATTAAGCACGTCTTTAAAGTGTTGGGTTTTTTTTCCCTCCTTTCTGAATAGAGGCTTCCAGTTCTGTTCTACTGAGGCTGGCAGTGGCTTCAATTAACTCTGGATGTGACTGCAGGACCTGGACATTCCCAGCTTCCTCTCAGGCTTTGCCAAACTGCTGCAAACAAGTTTATTATCTTTTGTCCTTATGTTTTATATATTAGTTAGGGCAGAGATTCTGTGTGTGAATATTAAAAAAAAAAAAAAAAGAAAACAGAAAGGAAAAAAAAGAAATTACAAGAAAAATTGAAAGCCATACGCTCACAGGTGTAGGTGGGCTTAGGTAACAAGGATTATATTGCAAAATCCAATATGAAGATGGGTTATATCTAGCCCTTGCCAAAATTAAAAAAAGGAAATCTGATCAGCATGGTAGGCAACTGAGTTTGACCCAAAGACTTATGGAATAAAGTGTCATTTGCATCCCTCTTCTGCAGACTGAAAGAGGTAATAAATAGTGCAATACAAAAGTGGCAGTGGAATGACTAATTTTAAAACCTTTTTATATTAGTCTCTTTTCAAAAGGAAGACAATAAGAAACTGAAGGGAAACAGTTCTTTTTAATACATAAAACACATATAAAATGAGCTATAAGATTTATGTTTTTATGTATATGTGTATATACTTTGATGACAGCAGAAAAACCATGGGAATGAAGAAGCGACCTTCATATTTTTTTTTACTGTGCATTTCACATGCATCTTTTTTTTCCTAAGGTATCTTGGCATCAGAAATTCCTTGCAATATACATGATACAGGGATTTACTGTGATATACTTTTACCAAATAACAGAGTATTTAGGAGACTGTTTGTGAAGTAAATGGAACCTAAGTATTGTATTATGGAGTAGAAGTTTAAAATAAGAGTCTGTCTCCTTCTGTCTGCCTTCCCAGCAAAATGCCTGGCTAACCTTGTGCCTGCCACACGGAGCTCAGGGGGCAGTGTCTGTCTGAGCTGACTGTGCTGTGCTGGCTCCCTCTTCCCTGGCACTTGGCTTGGCCACCAAGGACTGGGGTTTAGAAGGGTTTGCCCAACATTTTGGGACTGATGTTTTAAAACAATTTGACTTTAATGTACATATCTCACTCAGATTTTCAGCAGAGTTTTGCTACTGGGTTCTGGGCTGCTTGGAAATGCAGGTGTTTCCTTTGGGTGCCTATGCTGGAGTATAGGCAGAGGCAGGCCCGTGGAGAGCTGCAGTCCATGAAGTGATCTCTGTCCCAAGGGAACACTTCCAAAACAGCAGTCCCAGCCAGCATGGTTGGGACACACACAGGAATGGTGCTGTGTGTCCTGCTGGCTGAGCCTCCTTTGGGCACCGCTCAGAAATGCTGTCAGAATGAAGCAGAGCACTCAAAATACACTTAGGGTGGAAGACCCACCCTGAGTGAAGGTCATGGGTCTTTTGCTGCTAATTGAAGGGAGGTGAGGCTTCTTCTGATGAAGAGCCAACACTCATTACTGAAAGCTTTGAATAAATCTTTGAATGAAGTGTAGTATGTCTGCAGCTACAAACCACACTCGTGTTCGTATGGAAAATGATGAAAAAAGTGTGTTTGTAAGGACACTCATAGGCTGTACAATGCCGTGCTGAAAATTTTATTACATTGATTCAAATACTTTCTGCAGTTTATGTAAAGTAATCTTTCTGTATCTCATGGAATTTGCATCCTGGGAGTGATTGATACTCTGAGTGGGATGAAGCTGACTTCCATTCCCTACCACACAGGTGTGTGATGAATCCTGGTTTGAGGTGTGCTATTATTTACTGCCAAGGTTATTTCATAAATTCAGTTTCACACTTCTAATTCAGACTTGCATGCTTTCTGTGAGGAGGGCTCTTATTAAACCATCGTTTCCTGAGCAAACTAAACCAAACTAAAAGGCACCAGTAACAGACCGGTTTTATTCCCCTCCATAAATGTGTGAAATATTGTTTTTTTTCATGCATTAAAATTGTGATTAGGTGAGATGGCATCTTTGGACAATGGACAAGTGCCACTCTTCATTACTAACTTTACACTGTGTGTGGATCACTTTTAGTTATCTAGGTGATTTGTTAATGGGATTGAAAAAATTAACACACAGGCTGGGAAGGGGAAAACCAAGTATGTAAAACTGCCACAGAGATTAGTACTAATTTTCAGACTATCTGAATATTGGTGTATGTATATCACTCTCTGTTAAAAAGCCAACACTCTTATGAAGCAATTATTTTCCACTTTAGGAACAGGGAAATAGCAAAGCTTCTTGGAGAAGAATGCACTCAGAGACTACAAACTCTTACTGCTGGCTACTCAACCACAACCACTGTATCCCCCGTCTTTGCTTTACCACCAAAAAAGTATTTGTGGCTGGTGAGGTAGTTTCAGAATTCAGCCTTTATAACTTCTTCCAAGAACAAAAACAGGGCAGAAGAAACAGGAAGGATGTCTGGTCTTTTTTTAGCCTAGAAGCAGGTTATAGAGGATGAGAACACACTTATGGGGTAAGCTCAGTCATGAAACAACTCTTTCTGCACATAACCCTTCAGGCTCAGCTTGGAATAGCCTGCCTACTTATTTGGTCTTGATTTATTTGGAATCTTTCAGGCATCTAAAGAACAGAATCATCCCCATCTTTTTGTTCTCTGAGGTATAAATTATACAGTATAGTATTTTTTTTTTCTTTTAGACCTTTATTTAGAGCACTTAGAATATTTTGTGCCCTGAATCTCTGATCTGCAACAATTTCATTCTTGTTCCTCATGTGTCTGTGTACATGTGAGGCAGAAGGGCAAGTACATGGCTCCAGCTGTGCCACGTGAGCCAAGCAGGCACTGTCCAGGCTGGACACTCAGCACAGGGGTAGACATGAATTTTATAGGTGCTTTTGTCCTTCTGCTGAGTCTGGCCTCATGCAATGCTGTTTATACCTTGCTAAGTTGTTCTGAGGACAGTGACTTCTAGCTATATCCTCCAAAAAGTTTATTTGGATGTTTAAGGCTGTTCCTTAAGTCCTTGTCTGAAAATTTTAGATGAAAAAATTAGTCCACTACTTTAAAAGATGAGAACAATTAAAATTTCAGTTGTACTTCCCTCTCTTTCTCTTTTACTGAATACAGCTTCAGGTGTGCATCCCTTGGCACTGCATCCCTCACCTGCTCTCCATACTACATTCCCACTGTTTCCTTTCTGCACAAATAGAGGAAATGTGATTTCCAACAGCAGTGGCTCACTAGGCATCTCTTCTCCGTAGTCACTGTGTGAGTAACCTTTGCTATGAGTTTCTGTCTTGGTGGTGGGTTAGTCCAAGCAAAGCAGGGACTTGGCTGGTGCTGGGTGTGTAATGCACTGGCCCTGATGAACAGAATTGGTGGCAAGTTGTGAGAAACTAGGAAGCCACTGAGAAGGGAAATATCTAAGCAGGAACTAATGAGCTGACCTCTGTCTTTTGTGTTGAGAATCAAAAATAGGCTTCTAAAATGACTTTATCTTGGTCCTCTAGACCTGTATAATTAGTTTTCCAGCTAATGTGTCAACTCTATTTTCTTCTCTTGGTTTTTACTTTTGTAGGTTATCATCTGATGGTATGCACATCTTACTTTAGATTTCACCTTCTTGAGAAGGAATCTACCAGTGTCTGACTGCCCATTTGTCCTGATGACAGGGAAACTTGGCACAGCTCTCCAAAATAATCTTTGCAGCACAGAAGCCTGAAGTATGGAAGTGATTGTGGTGTGAGTCCAAACCAGCTTTTATTACAATAAATTATCATGTTCTATGTAAGTAAGAAGTAGTTTATTTTTCTTCTGGTTTGATGCAGACCTTCAGCAGTTCTTTCACATCTGTCTTCAGAAAGGATAATTTGTATGGGCAGTGAAGTAAGAAGTGGGCTCAGACACAGACATGAATTTTCTGTACAGGTAGTACAGAAAATCCACAGGAAAATCCACATTTTTCCATGTGGATTTCTGTACAGGTAGTACAGTAATCCACATGTAAAAATTAGTGCAAAGACCACTCATTTTGTGAACATAGCTAATTTGCTGTCTATTTTACCCCTTTTAAAGTGAGAATATGTGTGGCACTTGATTAGAATGAACACTTGGCATTGCTGTCAGAGTAAATTCATATACTTCCCTTATATTAGATCACTGTTTTATTTCAAGAGTTACATGCATCCAGGATGACAGCAAGCTGATTTTCCAAATTGCTCTGCTTTGTCACTGTTAACTCCCGGCACAAGGCCATCTAGGGACTCTGTTCCTGAGGTGCTCTGCCAGTTCCAGAGCTGTTCCTGCAACTACATCACCTTTCTGAAGGTCACTTGTGCTTCTATAGTAAATGCTACATTAATTTTTTTCTTTTGATTTCTTTTCTTTTTCATAAATAATATTTTTGTAGCCCTAAAAAACATGCTCCTAAAAAAATAGTGCTCTGTTGAGAAACAATAGAAAAGAACCTATCAAGGCATGGGGCTTATCATTGCCTCTAATTCCTGTGAATATTGTCTATCACAAGGATCCTATTACAAAAAGTAGTATTTTGAATAAAATACTTCTCAGGATTTTTTGGTTTTCAATATGGCCTGTCTGGCATACCAGGAATCACCTATCAGGGTAAATATTTTCCAAGCAACAGAGAGGAAGGATTGGAAGTGCTGAGGAGGCAGAAGCACTGACGAGGGGAAAAAAAAAATTGCTTTCTGTTTTGCCGATAATTTCTTGGCTGCCAATTTCCACAAAGAGCTGCAGATGTTACATGGGAGTGGAAACTTTCAGATAATGTCACACAACTCTTGAGATTCACTGCCACTGAAAATATAATTAGAGATCTGGTTATCCAGCTAGAGGTCAGAAAACCAGAGTTAATTGCTAACCTGTTTATCCTACTCAAGGGATAAAGCACATAAATACAGTTAGAAGCTGCTTTAAGCCTAAGAGACCTCTGCTGAAATCCTGCTGCAGGCTTAAGGCAGCAGTTTTGGAAGTGCCTGAGGGAATGAAGGATGCGGGACAGCGGCAGGTCCCGGTACCCTGGTACCCTGCCCGTGCTGGTGCATCCAGCCCTGCAGCAGCAGCCGCCTGTGGAGCTCCTGCTGAGCCACAGCCCCACTCGCTGAGAGCCTCCCCAGCCCAGGCACAGCCCCCCTGTTATCCACCATGGAAGGGGTGGATGTAGCCTAAGTAACTTAAGAGGGGAAGGTCCTTTAGAAAACCAGACTTGGGTGCTCTTGAAAAAGGTGCCTCGGACTTTTGTTTAAGCAGCTGGGGTTTACAAGCCCAGTCCTCCAAAGCCTTACTTATGTGAATAGTCCTTACCCTGCAGCCCAGTGTGGCTGAAATTAATGCCTCTTCACATGCCCCTCTCATGCTTAAAAGGCAGGAGCCACAAGTCACTTGTTTCCTGTCCTTTCACCACCTGATTTCTTACATTAAACCTCTCCCATCTATCTTTTCTGGGCAGGCAGTGAAATCCCTTATGCCTGTCCAATGCAATCCACTTTCAAATCGAAGATTTTTTGTTACCCCTCATTCCTATTTAAGTAACTCCTGTGCATACAAAGAATTTGGTTATCAAGCCCACATAATGCAGCCAAAACTGAACAGGACATCCATGGAGCTGGAGAAAGTCCCTCCACCACTCCCTAAGGGCAACTTTCTTTCCAAGTATCTTCCCTCTCCTTAGGAATACTTCTAGGCTACAGCACTTGTAAGAAGCCAGAAGAATTATTTTTATACTGGGGAAATGCCCTTTTATTTTTATTCTGCTTATACTGGAGAAAAACCTACTTTTTTAAAATCAAAAATTTGAGAAATATTTTCTGCTAGTGCACGTTGAGCATGGTATTCCTCTCCCCTCATTTTCACTATTGAAAAGCCAGCAGCCTGGTTCAAGCCACTTGCTGGGCTCCATCAGGAGCTATTGGGTATTCTTGGAGGGGAGAGGTGTTTAGGAGAAGGGACTCAGGGAGCTCCCAGCACTCTGCTGCGTGGCACATAAAAGGGCAGCTGCTAAGGTGAGTCTCACACAAACCACGAGGATGAGGAGCCATTGTAAATCAGGAAGGCTTTGCTGGCATCAGCTGGGATGACATTTCTGCCCCTGCATTCAGGATAATACCTAGGTATATGACAAAATTTTAAGTACCTCGTCACTGCTGGCAAAGAAGATTCAGAATGTGCTTTGGCTCTGCCCTCTCACTGACACACTCACCCTGACACACCAAAACTGATCTGGTGCCTGTTGCTTAATACAAACATGTGGAGTCTTGATTCATGTTATTTAATAAGAAGATGACTGTTCTGCATTGTCTGTTTGCATTCTAGGAGCAGTAAAATGAATCCATTAACTTATTAACTTTTATTTTGAAATCTTTCATGGAACTGTCATGTTATTTTGATTTGAGTAAGCGATTCATCTTTTTTAACAACTATTTTTTTGGTCCAGGGAGACTCATGTACTTCTGTTAATAGGTCAGAATTATGAGATGTATCACTCATGTTCAGAATCTTTTTTGTAGTGCATAGCTTATTAATAATATATTTGAATATCAAAAATAATGTTATGCTGTTTCAGCATTTAATTTTGGGGAAACATTCAGAAGATTTCCCCCTTGTACTGGCACAGTCAGTGATGAAGACAGAGGGAGACGAACTGTACTGTAGGTGGGAGCAGAGACACTGCAGCAGCTAATGTGAGGTTGAGCTTTAAATTTTTATGACAATTCATAAACTATTTTTCTAGTCAAGACTCTGGCTAATCACAGCCTTTCCCTGACAATTTCCTTGTTCTGATTCTCATGGATTTACCAGTGCTCGTGGGGGGTGAGCCGGCTGAGATAGCTCGCTCTTGTAAGCTGCTTAGGCTTGTGTACATTTTTCTTCAGGAATGTCATGTCTTCAGCAAGCTGTTTGCAGGAAGGAGACTGATTCCTCTCCTCTTAATTCTTGTCTGTCTAATGGTTTTACTAGTAGAGGGTGGACATGTGAATTCAAAGTGAAGGCTCGGAAACCTTTATTCTTGGCAAAATTCTACTGGGTTGTTATCTTTTACATCTGGTATCTCTCTATGCCTCTTCTCTCATCTCCTTTCCACCCCCAGCTCCATCCCCTTGGGGTCCTCTCTAATGCTTGCCATATCTTCCTTTTCAGCTTTACTCTGTGGGCACTGCAAAAACTCTTCTCATCTCCCACCTTGATTAATGTCATCTTTTCCTTTGTACATTCACACAGCAACTCCTAACACTCAGCATCTCCTCACCTTTCCCTCCATCTAACTCTTCCACCCCTCAGGGAGAAAGAGAAGACATCACAAATATGATTTTTCTAGTCTGAGACTTGAATTTCCTCAGCTCTATTTCTGCCAGCAATAGTCTTACATTGCAGGTGAGGACTCCTTTTCTAACCCTTTTCACTCGTAGGGAGCTACTGGCAGTGTCCTAAGTCCCTGCTCTTCCCTTTGGAGGGCAGAAAGGACTTTTCTCCTGCACCCAACTCGAGCAGGGTTGGGTGACCCAAGGGCTTGTCCACTCTTAGGAAGTTCCTTGGATCTTTTTTGGCTCAATTTCTCCACTGCCAGCTCGGCATTATCCTGGCACTGGTGCCCTGTGTGATGGTGATTTGGTGTTGTACCCACAGGGTTTGACGTTTTCCATACTGTGTGCCAGGAAGATGGACAAGATGGTGGAGCAGAACATGATTTTATAATGAGTACAGATTTTCCCCCTGGTGTGGTGAGAGTGCCCTTGGCAATGCATCCCAGTTATTCCTGTTAGGATCATCATTCTCACTGGTCTTTCACATCACATTTCTCCCTTTCACCTCACACCTTGAATCTCTCCACCACTCCACTCTCCACCTTATTGAGTGCAACTTTCCTGTCCTCAGTAAGATATAGGGCAGCTCCAATATCTTCCTGATCACTGTTGTGCCTTACTTTAGCAGTTCCTGATTGCCAGTGCCAGCAGTCTGGTTGTCCTGTCTCTGTGCAGGGGCTGTCCTTTCTAAGCCAGCCAGCTCAGCCACTGCCACCCCACCTCCACAATTCTCAATGCCATTTCAGCTGAAAAGCCTGCAAAAATTGCCACCTGCTTACAGCAGGACTGTTAAGCCCTTTAACCCTTTAAAAATCTCTTTTTTTGGATGTGCCTTTAAAACATGTTTGGATATATCCCTGGCTAACTCTAGCCTCCAGAGGAGTCTCTCTAACTCCAGTTCCTGCTGCTCTTCCCTACATGGTTCTCCCTCCCATAATTCAGGCTGCTCAGTTCCACCTTTTAGCTGCAACCTGCATGAAACAGGTACTTTTCCTCTCCACATGTGTGTCCTTCAAGTACTTTTCCCCAGTGAGTATGGACAATCTCTGGTGATTCATAGCTTGGCATGGGAAGGCAGGGGGCTCCCACTGGCTCTTCCCAGCCAGCTGCTCCTCAGGGGTTAGGATGCACCCCCTCTTCAGCCAGCTCTGTCACAGGGGCATTCAATGGTGGGACATGGACTGGGACAAATCCCTTTTAAAGCTGCAGAGTGGCATTGCTGGGGTGTGTCTGCCAGTCCTCTCACCTTCCACAGTGCCAGGAAGAGCAGCCTTGTGGAGGGAGAGCACATTTACCCCAGGACACTGGCACTGGCAGCCATTGAACTTGCTCAGCCAAAAAATTGTTTCCCCAGTGCACACTTTGGAGTGTGGTGTGCCCACTTTGTTGGAAGCCATCTGCAAGTTAAAACACTTCCCAGCTGGAGCAAAGGACTTTTTCATGGAGAAGTGTTTAGCTAGAACCAAAACATTTTACTGCAGGGACTTTCAGTGAATTTATGCTTTGAGTAAATTTAAGCTCCCACCATGGAGCTTCAGGTTTGATTGCTGTGTTGACTACACTGCATAAAACACACAAGAACAAAAAACTTGATGTATGTATAATGCCCATATGATAAATGCTGCTGGCCCTGAGGTAACAAAGTGAAATTAAAGGCAGAGCAGAACTTGTCCTTACAGCTTCTTCTCCACCTGCTGCCCCTTTTCTCCCACTGCAATTCCACCCTGTGAAGGATTTGTGCCCAAATATTCTAAATGTTTTCCCTCTGCATGTTTTACATATATAACACATATGCCTTACATTAGTGAGAAGCTTTAAAATTTTTGTGTGGCTTACCTCACCCTCTCAACCAGGAATTTCATAAATAAATCACTGTCTTTCAAACCTTTTTTGCAGATTGCATCTGTCTAAAGCGTGTGCGCTTCAATAAGTGTGCCTGACAGAGAAATTAAAAAGAAAAATCATCTCCCAAACAGAAACTATAAGAGGCATGTTGAGCTAAACACTTGCTGCACATTATTACCAGGGAAATATGATTTGAGAAAGAGTGTTTAGAAAGTAAAGGTGACATTTTGTTTCTCTGAGCTCAGTGGGCCAGAACTTCACCTGGGGTAGACTGACACAAGTTCATTGAAATCAGCAGCTGGTTTGCACTCACTGGGACCAGTTCTGCTCTATTTTAGCCATTGGTTATTGAGGGGCTACTTTTTTTCCTAAGAAACTAAATATTCCTTCCTAATATGTCCTGCTGTTGGCATTCAGTTTTCTGTGAGCAATTAAAAAGGGATTTTTCATTGAGACTGTTTTTCATTAGAAATGTGGGTTCTTAACTAAAAAAAAAAAAAGATTTTTAGAAGCAAAACAGAAGCCTTTCCTGGAAAAAAATTTCCAAGTAAATAGATGTCTTGAAAAAAAAAAGGTATTATTTTTTATTAAGACTGAAGAAATTAAGCTGAAAGTGACCCCACATTTGATCTGGAAATACTCTGTCAATGCCTGATGGGAAGTGTAGTTTGGGGGTGTAAAACCTCTGCTTCCCTGTGTATGCTGTGTTCCCTCTCTTTGCAGGGCCTGAGCAGGACAGGAGCCTGTGAAGCTCCTTGAGTCAGCACAGCCTGCAAGGCCTGCCCAGGAGGCACCACCATGCCCCTGAGCTTTGGCCAATTTCCCTTCAGCTGGAGAGTCACTGCCTTGGGAAACCCCAGAATATTTGCCATGGTGTCCACTGCCAGCCTCTGTGTAAGGAGCAGGCCTTTTTCTTATTCAGAGTTGGCACCTGTGGTTCATATAGCTGAGCAGTGATCGTGAGCCAAAGTGTATTTTTGGCAAATAACAAGTCTTTATGCCATACCTGTTTTCATTTGGAAACCCTGTGGGTAATCTGAGTGATGCTTATTTGCCAAAACACCAATACACACCAGGACCTTAAAATGACAAATACTAATTTTGCCCCCTCTTTAAGAATTTTGTTTATTGCCAGAAGGTGTTAAAGTCCCTTCTGTGGGAAGGAGTAGAGATTATTTATTCCAAAGGCAGTTTTTCTTAAAACCTGCAGGAAGGATATTTTTCTGTGTTCTCCCAGATTCTTGTTTGCATCATGCTCAGAAATAATGTATTTAGTATAAATACTAAATATACAGCCTTCTCTTTGCTTTCCAAGTCGACAACATGGGGTTGCCCTGACTGCTTCCAGCTGGACTCAGCATCCCTCTGTGCCTCTCACCTTGCTTGAGCTGTGTGTGAAAAACTCTGCTGCTGTGGCCTTGGGATCACCAGAAAAGCAACATTGCTTAAAGAAGGCGTGTTCATACTTAGAAGGAGCTTTGCTGCATTTTAATTACCAGATCCCTAAACCTATAAATATACCCTAATGCTAAAATCAAATTTGAACTTTTAAACTTGATTTTAGGGCTGCCTTTTCTTCTCTTTCCTTTGCTGAATTGTGAAAAAAGACTCCAACAAAAGTCTGCATAGTGATTGTGTGCTGCAAGTTGCTGTGCTCTTTTGCATAAAAGATTTTTCCATATTACAGCAGGGGGCCTTCCCCTGGTATGTCAGGAAGAAGAAGAAAATTCATTTCCTACACCCGCCTGTCATTTGCCCTTTTATGATTGAACCGTACACCGTCAGACAACCAGGAAAGTGACAAAAGCTTTTGCAACTGAATTCATCTGATAATTGCAGTGTTTGGCTAAATTTAGGACTACAGCAGTTGATACTGCAGTGTCCAAGAGAGAAAATTTAAAAAAAAAAGGAAGAAGAGATGGTGTGTAATCCTATTTTACAGTCTGAGAGTTTAGTGATTACCTTACATGATCCATCACCTTAAATAGTGTTTCTATTTGGTTAATCTCCTAGACTTTAAGGAATCTTTTTTTTATTTTAAGGAATTTTAATATAATTGTTTTTTTAATACAAACCAAGACTATAAACAATTCAGAAAAGCAGGTCCACATGAGATTACCTTTCTCATTTATGAATTTTGAGGTAAAAAGTAATCCACATTTGCAGAGCCCTGCACAATATGTCCAGTCCTTGGGGTTCACGCATCATTGGAGCATGAGGACAAAGGGATCTTCCCAAGAAACAAATTTGTAGTAATGATACTGTAGGAAGTTTTGGGAAAGTGAGAGAGGTTTGGCAAACAAAAGCCTCACACAGCCCTTTTCCTTTATATGAGGGTTGGGATTATGATTGTAACACAATGATTTTTGTGCTGTCTTTGGAAGTGTCTTGTGCAAGCACGTTCCAGGTGCTTGTGTTTACCAAGAATACTGTATATATTCACATGGAGAACAGGAGAATAGTAGGAGAAATGGAATTGTAGAATAGTTCAAGGAAACAGGCTAAAGATTTTGATGTATTAATAAAATTATTTCAATGACTCAAGAAAATTTAATCTATAGTAATTATTTCATGACTCAATTAAACATAATCCAACAAAATATACACCACCTGGGGGACCCTGCTGTGCACCTTGCCCAGCCCAAAGCTCCTGGGAGAGATTTTTCATAAGCTGTGTAATGCTAAAGCTTTGAAAACTCCAACAGTCTATAGTCAAACATGAATCAATATAACTAATAGTATTAGACTGATATTACAAATATTTTTCTTCCAGAGCAGAAAAATCTTTCCATCAGACCATGAGAGAGTATTGAAGTGAGAAATTATTTTATATGGAGCTTTTTCCAATGTTTATCATTCTTATATGTAGCTATTTAGTGTTTTCTGAGAGTAGTTTGAAGTTCTTGTTATTGATTTGATGTATTTCAATGTATTTTCATGACCTTTCAAAACACATTGTTAAAAGTTTTATATTTACTTTGTTGCTGTGTAAAGACATTGATATAATGAATATTTAGCCCAAATACCACCAATATAAATCCTTTTTTCCTCATCCCCATCATATTCATAGCAGTCAGGAACACTGTCCCTCCCCATTCCTACTGAATTGGAGAGAAGCACCAGGATCTAAGAGGGGTGAAGTAAACAAGGAAGGGGGTGACAGAGGTAGCAGGCACCAGTCATGTTGGAGGCGGGAGCTTAAAAATATTTTTCAAGTGCCAGATGTAAATGGCTATTAATTCACCAGGAAACTTGGGGGACAGTGAAAACATGTTTGTATTAGTGTAGGATGGGAGAGAAAAAGGTGCTGGGTGGCAGAATAATGGAATTTGTCAGGCCTGTTTCAGTGGCACCAAGAAGGGACCAGAAGCAGCCTCAGGGTGTTTGTGCTGATGGGACCTGATGGGATATTGAGGTTTTTGTCCCTCTTCTAGAACTTGCAGCTTTTAGTTCCCTATGAAAAGAAATGATAAAGCAGGCCAAGAAGAGGAAAATAGAGGTCCTGGGTGCATTTATCAGGCTAAAGTTATTAATGGGACTGTAGCAGTGATGTACACCCAAGCCATTGACTTTAGTAATGGTTGATGATAATATTATTAATATGGACATTTCACACTCCATTTTTATTTCAGATTGCATCTTTAAATATTAAAAGGGGCCTTAAAATATGGCTATTATTAGGACTTACCTGATGTTATGCTAGATTGTCATGTCCTTTGGATATAGTACATACATGCAGGAGCTATGGCACACACTCCATCAAATATCCTCCCTGGAATTCCATATGCAAATTATGGGACAGTAAAATTTTAAGTATTATGTTTTTAATGTGGAGTATGTAAAAATTATTGTTTGGGCTGCTTTGCAGCTTTAGTGAAGAATGGACAATATTTACTATTCCTGTGTTATGATTTTGCTGCCTTGGTTCTGGAAGGCTGAGGTGCCTCTGGTTTCTGATGGGGCTTAGTCATCCTCTGCACAATCAGAGCTCACCTACACGATGTGCTGCAGCACAGGATGAGTCCCCATGGCCAAATGCACAAGGGCTTTGCAGAACTGAAGTTTTAACCTTGCCAGAGGTGACGTTCAATGCAGAGTGGATTGATTTGCTCCCTTGGCCGTGGTTGAGTGATAGCATTTGTATAAAGGAGCTATAGGCAGGGAGTGAGTGTGCAGCCCCAGCAGATGTGGAGAGCCTGTGGGGCTGCAGCAGCTGGAGAATGGGCTAAGGAGCTGAGGGAAGAGGAGCTGGGGCCCAGAGGGTCTCATCTTACCCTGGCAGCAGTCATACTATGCATATTTTTACACTCCTTGTGCTCCTGGGCTTGGGAAGTTGTTGGGAGCCTTAGAGCCAGTTTGAGTTTGTGGGGTGAGGAGACCCAGCTTCTGTGAGCTGGCTGAAACGGGACTTAATGTAGCTTGTCAACATCAAAGGGGTGACCAGCTGCTGTGGCTCTGACAGGCTGAACTCAAACCCAGCATCTCTGCACTCGGGTCTCTTCTGGCTTGTCTCGCCAGCCCGAGCCGGGCAGATGGAGGGCACGCGTCTTGCCAGAGGTCAGACAGTAAGTCAATAGCTTTACCAAGCTGAGATACCAGGACCTTTCATTTTCTCAAAACCATATGCTCCTCTCTTTTACATCTTCTGGGAGTGGCATATGGGCAGAAGCCACCTCCTTTCAGAGCAAAGTTGGCTGGTGACAGTGGAAATGCCACTGCAGCCTCCCAGAGGGTGCTGTGTGTGTGGCTCTTTGCCACTTACACAACAGAGAGGGCTTTGGGGGGGATAGGAACAATTTTTAGCACCAATTTAGCTTCTCTTCTAGGTTTGCTGGCACTCTTTAGCCTAGTGGAATGCCACCTCCTGATTTTTACACAGTAAGGTTTTCTGGAGGGTTGGTTGAAATACACAGCTCAGTAAAACCAGTTGACACTAGCTACTCCTCTGGAAATCCTGATGGGTATTCATGGAGTAACCAGAAGATTTTATACTGTCAGATCAACAATGTCTGGATGGACACAGTCTCTGCCCTTCTCTGGTTGTCACTTAGTCCCCTTCCTGCAGCCATGTGATGAGGCAGCACTGGAAGGTGGTTTCCCAGAAACTCTGCCTGACTGGGAAGAGGAGTTATCTCTTTGAACCAAAACTTTGTGCCTTACTTGGCTCAGCTTCTCCACCCCACAACCACCTTCAGGATCCTGTGGGCTGCTCTCTCCCTCTCTCTTCCTCAAACATTGGCTCTGCTGCTACCACCCCTCTGCCCTCTGCAGCCTCTTCAGGGCTGTCACCACCCCCAGGCTTGCAAAGCCACTGGAGCCTGGGGGCTGGCAGAGTTGGTCTAGCAACTGTCTCCAACACAGTGTTTTAGAGAGACCCAAGGCAGCTGAAGCAGGGCTGGAACTGGCACAAATCATCTGCAGAGGGACCAGCAAGGGGGGCTGTGTGGTGTGGCATAACAGGGTGTCACACCTCTGATGAAGCAGGAGCCCTCTTGCCTCCTGAAAACCAACAGCAGCTTTCCCTAGGAGGCTCATATTTTACAGGAGGCATGTAAAGTTGCTGTCCTGATTATACAGCTGCTAGCCTAGTTCTGGGAAATGAGTGCATGAAAATGTGTGCAGAAAATGAGCCTTCTAATAAGGCTCAAAGACTTTGAACTTCCCCTATTGTCACCGTAGGTCTTCCCCTACTTGCTTAGCAGAGGGAGAACTATTCAGCTACAATCAAATAATGCAAATGACCTGAAGGAAATTCATCCTAGAGACACTTGCTGGATAAACTGCTAATATGGTTTCCTCTCTTTCACTATTCACCCAGAATCTAGGATGACCTTTCCAATGAAACATAAAACCTACAATGTGCACCCTTACTAATGTATTCTAATGCAATTAGTTCATACAAAAGGCTTGTTAAATTTGCAGTATCTGCTTTCACCTTTACAATAATTGCTAGTGATCCCAAACCATAAGTGTGTGTCATTCTGCAAGGCTCCTGAACTGTAAATAAAATGGAAACTTTATTTGATAACTCTCCTGCCTGTCTCCTAAATGGTCCTGCTTTTCTTACAGAGGTGTCAGCATGAAGCCTACCAGAGGCTTAAATCTGGCTCAGGAGAGAGGGTCAAAAGCAAAGGTATATACTGTAGTGAGGCATTAGGGCAGGAGAGATACTGTCAGTCTACATAATTGTGCTTTTTGAGGGGCAAGAAAGGAAATGCTGAGGTTAATGAGAAATAAGGAGGCATAGAATGATGCTGGATGGTGACTCCATTTTACTGGGGAATTAAAGGAGGGCACTCCTCCCTCAGTTGTGTTCATCAGATTGCAATCCCTTCTAAATAGTTTTGTCACAGAGAAAAACCAGTGAATAATTACCTCCTTATAGCTCTTGAATTGTGCAGGAAAGCTGCCATCCCAAATGAATGTCCACTATTCCATTTAGCTGCTGTGTGACTGATTTCTAAGGGCTTCTGGAGGAGTGTGACACTTGGGTGGGTGGGATGGTGCCACAAGCAAGCCTGGTCCATTAACCAAAGCCAATTCATCAGGCTCACCAGGCTGACACCAGCATCACTGACTGAGACAAGCCTGTCTGGCTTCTCCCTGGTGGTAGAAAATCCACCTGCAGTGGGATGACAGTACTGCAAAGTACCCTGAGCATCTGGGTGCTTCAGAAGGATTTGAGACAGTAATTTTGGCCCATAAAGTGAATGAAAGCAATGCTAGCTCAGTAATTCTATCACAATTTCTCCTGTTAGTATATGCTGCCTGAAGTGTCAGAGCCAGGAACAGGGATGATCTTGCACTTTTTGCTCTGAATTGTTACTGTTACTTGAATTGTTGCTGATATTTTGGTAAACCTTTCCTAGCATGGAGCCTTTTTTCTTCTCAAAATAAAACTTTGCTACAAACACTGTCACTGTGATGCACTGAAACAGTGTTACATTTCCATTCCCCTACTCCTGTAAAGTCACGGGAAGGGAGTGATCCCTTTTCCAAGGGATAGAGGTGAGGTCAGGGAAAACAGTTCTTTTCACAATCCAGCAGCTCTCTGTGTTCAGCTACAGCAGAACCAGGGTTTCCCCTGCTCTCCTGTGAGACTGAGGAGTTCTTTGGTAATTTTTGGAGATAGGAAGCCACAGATGAGGTACCTAAGTCTAGGAGAGGACTCCCACAAAGAACATACGGCCATACAAAGATGGTTTCTCTGTGGCTGGTTGTCTTCCTCAACCTAGAATATTTCTCAAGGAGGGTTTTGGAGCAGGTGCACACTTGCTGAGGATTTCCAGCCCCCTGGCTGCCCTACCCCTGCTATGGCTGCAAGCAGGCTGTGGGCACACACAGGAGAGCACAAGCATCCTCTGTGGCACAGGCTCAGGGGCTCCACTCCACACTGAATGATGGCCCAGGTCCTGCCTTGTGCACTGGACACAGGCTTAGATACCTCTGCCTCAGTTGTTTTCTTCCTTCAGACACTGAAACCACCTTGTGCTCTGCAGGCAGAGATCCACGCCTCCCACGCAGCCGGGTGCCCAGGAATTGTGATGAGGCAGGGCTTGAAATTGCTGCTGGTGTAGCCACTAAAGGATTCACCTCCAGTGAGTCACAGTCTCAAGTGAACTCCAAAGATGAGCAAAGAGCTGGGCTGAAATACTGCTGGAGCTGGGCAAGTGGCTTTGTCAGTCCTACCTGGACTTGTCCTGCTGCTGCTATAGGAGCTGAGGAGGAGTTCTGTTGAGAAAAGAGCTGGCTCACTGTGCACCTTGTGTAAACCTTGCCCCTTTCCTTTGTGTTCCAGATGGTTTGGCTGAAGAATTGGCAGATTACAGCTGATATCTCGGTATATGTTGTCTTTTTATCCCATTTGTTTGTATAGGTTCTCAGTTACAGAGAAAGAAATGAATGCTGTAAGCACACAATGAAGAGTTTATCCTTCTTTGTTATTAGCTCTTTACTATTCACATTCTCATGTGTCCTGTGTTTTTTGATGCAAAGCCTTCTTACTGTCTAAACAGGGAAGTGCTGGGATTTATTTATTTTTAACATCAATATTTAATTGTGGGCAGTTCCTAATTACCTACTGCTAATTTACAATGGGAAGATGAAATCCTTGATTTGACAAACTGCCTTCTGAAGCCAAGAGAAATGCTGTTGTGCAATAACTGTGACCTGCACATGCTAAGAAAAAGGTTTTATTTGCATTTCCCTCAAGTGCAGTATCTGCAATGGCTGACTTGAAAATCCCTCCTCAAATATATTGTCAAACCACAGTAACACAAAAGTATTTGACCTGGTTTTCTTTGGTTATTGTCATGAGAAGAGAGGGAGGAGCAGGTTTTTGTCAGGTGTAAATGGATGAAATCAGTGCAGGAATACAGCCGGGGATCTGGTCCTCTGCCTCTGGTGGGGGAGAAATGAACTCTTTACATTTTACCCCTGGGGCAGGGGTAAAGCACTGCCTGTTGCTAGAACCTTTGCTGAGTTGTGCTGTTTGCTTTCCCAAAGCTGTGTGTGCCCGTGCAGGTGGTGGGAGCTGCAGGAGTGCCATGCCCAGCCCCGTGCCTGGATTTCCCTGCCTGGCACTGGGATCAGCTCGTCCCAAACTCGAGCTGAGGAGCTGGGGGGGCACACGGGGATCTGAGCTCCAATAAAAGTCAGAGCTTGCAGGACCACGCTGGTTGTGAAAGCATCTTTATTCCCGATCTGCAGCAAAGATTTCTGTGCTGTTTTCTGTGCAGAACAGATGGGCTGGGGATCACTGTCTGCCAGGTGACAGCTCACAGAGGGGGTGTGATTAGAGAGGACCCTAAGGTGAGCCCATTCCCAAGGGGGCTTGGAAGGGAGCACATCCTGCTGAAGCAGCACACATTGCTGGCTTCCACTGCTGGCAAGTCAGGGCTGGCATCACTGCAGACACTCCCCACCAGTGGATGTTGCTGCAGGCACATCAGAATTTCTTAATGTAGTGAAGAAGAAAGGGGAAAGAGGACAGCAGGGAAGAGAAATCAGGGGAAAAATGAATAAAAAATTCACTACATAAATTAGCTGCGCTTCTTGCAGCAAAACTAACAGTTTCTTTTGAATGTGAATTCTGTTGCTTCTCTTAACTAAATGCCTAAAGGAATTGTATCACATAATATACAAGGGTAATTATTAAAAATGCATAAATAGTCTTGTAGGTACAAAAAGTTGCAACTTGTCTCCTGCAAAACATTAAAAGGTTTGCATATGTCAATGAATTACAGGCTGTTTGCTTTTAATCGCTGCTATTTTGGGAGTTCCTGTAAGGATGTTTTTAGAAGAAACACATTTGGTAATTGGAGGAGGCTGCCCCATTGTAATGGGCAGTTGAAACCCAAAGGAGGCCTAGCGGGGATTATTCAGGGTGTCTAACGGTTCTGGCTCTGGCTTTGGGTGTTAAGTATCGGCTAACATGTTTATGCCTGGCCTTCAGATGTCCAAACACAAAGGCCCTTTTCTTCTGCTCCTGGCAAGAATCCAGGCCAATCTTAGAATATTTGCCCATCCTCCTCTTCTGTATCCGACCCATCATTGAGGACAGTGTTTCTCTTGGAGTTTCATCTGAAAAACACTACAGCAAAGGAATGTTCACTGACCCAGAAGCCCAGTGACAAGAAGAGGGAATTATATGTGTATGAATGTCTGCCTTTGGGAAAAAAAGCACACGGAAAGAGAGCTACAACAAACCCAAAGTTTCTTTCCAAATTGAGCCACCTGGATTTTTTCTTTTTAAAAGTCAGTTCTGGTGGGATACTCTTGTATTTTTTTTTAACAAAATATTATGTTAAGACAGCCTGCTTAGCATTACAGCTCTGAGATGGAAGAAATGGAAAATGTGTATTTGTGTTCAAGAGCACAGACATCAGTTCAGATTGATACTTGGAGATTATCTTGAACTAGAATAATGTATTTATGACGAGGGTCAAAGGGATTACCTACATGAATAAGACCTAGCTGGATCAGGCTCTGCTGCTTGCAGCCAGCCAGGAATGGATAATGTGATATGAAAACAGACCTTTTTGGATGTTTTTTTCAAACTTATACATGTTTCTATCTCTGTGTTTGAAGCTATTAAAAGCATTTGATGCAGTCCTTAAATTTAATCAATATTTTCTTTCAATTGCATATTTTGGACCCCAGTCTTGTAGTTGTTTCTATCTCTGTGTTTGAAGCTATTAAAAGCATTCGATGCAGTCCTTAAATTTGGTAAATATTTTCTTTTACTTGCATATTTTTGACCCAAGTCCTCTAGTTCCAGGAAATAGAAAAAAAAGGTGAGTGCTTCTTGCAAGCAGCTAGAAGCCAGTTTCCAAGGACCTGTGTTATTTGTAAGAGAAAGGATCACCAGCATGAACACTGCCAGAGCAGTCCCTGGGTTTGTCGTACGAGTGCCCCGAGGTTTCTATTAGCAAAGATCAGGCAGAGAAAACCTGCATTCAGCTAAGTCCTCATGTTCCTCAGTTATGCAGCTCTGCACAGTATCTGTAACATATCTTCCTGGTTTAAAGTCTGATGTGCTACAATGAATGGCCATGATGGGATACAATAAATGCATTTTACTGGCTAACAAGATGGGAAAGAAAATGAAAAGCATTCTTAAGTCTTAGTCATTGGCTTCTGTATTCAGGCTTTGTTTCAATAAGCACAATTCATCAGCTGCTTACAAGAAGTGTTTAGTTATTGAGAGTATTTGCATTCTGTGTACATGTCCTTCTAATGTAGTTAATGAGTTTGTTTTTATTACAGAAGAACCCTGATTCTTTTGATGTTCATACAACTCTGTATCTCTTGAAAGGGTCTCTCCTTTCCTTAATCCAGATTACCAGTCAATGCATGAATTTCAGATTTTTAGCAAGGAAGAGCAATGGAAGAGAAGTTAACTGACAGAAAAAAAAGCTGGAAGGCAGGTTGCTCCAATTACACAGGTAGTGTTTCCAGCACTGTTGTGTCTGCCTTCTGCCATTAAACAGAGATTAGGATGGAAAGACTGAAGGACCAGCCATCATTAGCACCCTTACAAAAGCTGCTCCTTCCCCCTCTGCTGCTGAAGCAAAGGCAAAAACTCTCAACTGATTTCAAGAGGAGCAGGATTGGGCCCTTAGGCTGTACACAAGTGTCTGTGTTGGAAAGGAGAATGTACAATGTTGGGTGCTTCATATAATATAAGATTAGATCAAATCCTTTCAGTGCCCTGAAGCACCAAATGCTGGGCTACCTGTGGCAGATAGCGAGTGAATGTCTGTGAGCATGGATCATCCTGTCAGCATCCTCTAAAAACATACAATTCTCGTTTTGCAGTATTTGAGATCGTTTAAAAAGTAGAGTCTAGGGGGAATAGAATGTAACATCAAGACACAGAATTCACAAAATGACTAGGTTGGAAGAGACCTTCAAGATCACCGAGTCCAACCCATGCCCTAACGCCTCAACTAAAGCATGGCATCGAGCGTCACATCCAGTCTCTTTTTTAACACATCCAGGGATAGGGACTCCACCACCTCCCTAGGGAGGTCATTCCAGTACTTTATCATTCTTTCTGTAAAAAAAAAAATCCTTATATCCAACCTATATTTCCCTTCATGCCGCTTGAGACTGCATCCTCTTGTTCTGTCAGTTGCTGCCTGGTGAAAGAGACCAACCCCACCTGAGCACAGCCACCTTTCAGGGAGTTGTAGAGAGTGATAAGGTCACCTCTGAGTATCCTTTTCTCCAGGTTGAGCCAACCCTCAGTCATTCCTCACAGGGTTCGTGTTCCAAGCCCCTCACCAGCCTCGTTGCCTCCTCTGGATCCACTCCAAGAGTCTCAAGGTCCTTCCCAAACTGAGGGGCCAGAGCTGGACACAGCACTCCAGGTGTGGCCTCACCAGTGCCAAGTACAGGGGAAGGGTGACCTCCCTGCTCCTGCTGGCCACACTGCTCCTGATACAGGCCAGGACACCATTGGCCTTCTTGGCCACCAGGGCACACTGCTGGCTCATGCCCAGCTGGCTGTCACCAGCACCCCCAGGTCCCTTTCTGCCTGGGCACTCTCCAGCCACACCATCCCCAGCCTATAGCGCTGCAGGGGTTATTGTGGCCAAAATTCAGGACTCAGCACTTGGGCTTCTTAAACTTCTTCCTATTGGACTCTGCCCATCCATCCAAACATTCCAAGTCTCTCTGCAGAGCCCTCCTACCCTGCAACTGATCAACACACACTCCCAGCTTAGTGTCATCTGCAAATTTAGTGATGAAAGCCTCAATTCCCTCTTCCATGTCATCAATAAAAATATTGAACAGAACTGGCCCAGCACAGACCCCTGGGGGACACCACTGGTGACTGGCTGCCAGTTTCATGCCACCACCATGTTCACCTCCACTCTCTGGGCCCGGCCATCCAGCCAGCTCCCAACCCAGCAAAGAGTGCTCCTGTCCAAGCTGTGGGCTGCCAGCTTTTCCGGGAGGATGCTGTGGGAGCAGCAGTCTCAAAGTGTCTGGCTGAAGACCAAAAATACAACAAGACAAAAGGACAAGTAGCTTCAATTTTTACCTGATCATTGGCACAATCAAAGAGTTTTACATAGGGAGATGCCTGACAACCAATCAATGGGCTGTCAGAAAACCAGTTAGACTATCAAATCTTTCTGTTGAGGTATATAAAAATTATATGTAGCTAATGTGAGTGAATGGTTCACTGGGCAAATAAATGGGTATTTTCAGCAAAAGCAAAAATATGCTGATCAGGTGAAAGGAATTTTCCCTGTCCCATCTCTAATCTGCCTGGGAAGGAAACTTTTCCTTGACTCACTAGTACTCCATGGCCACAGCTCCAAAACATGTCCCTTTGCCATCAGTCTTTGGGCTGGCTGATAGACTCTGTACACCTGAGCTCCCAGGCAGGGGCCAGCGCCTCTGGCCATCCTAAATTCAGTGATGGCACAGCCACAGTAGGAAACTGAGATATTTGGTGATTCCACCTGATTATAAAGATATAATATATGAATATATAAACAAAATAGAGCATAGGAAAACAACCACATGCTAGCATGTGTTGTAGGACCCTTCCTGGAGTGTTTGGATGTCCAAATGTATTGACTTTGGACAGCTGATGGGCGCTTCCCCTGGTGCATTTCTGTGTTTGAGGACAGCACTTTGCTTTTTTGTTTTGCACCCCATCTTCCCTTCATGGCCACATGGTAGGGAACAGACACTCCCCAGAAAGCAGGCACACCTTCATACCAAACCCCAGAGTGCAGTGGGCTGGGACATGTGGCACAGGGTAGCTTAAGGGAGCAGCACTTTATTCTCCCCAAACCCGTTGTGCTTTCAGCTGTCTTCCCCTCATATCCCAGGCTGTCCCCAGGCACTGGGTGGGGAGTGTGCTGCTACCTGCAGAGCTGAGCATCTTGTGCTTTGTCCCTGCCTAATATGCAGGTGTAGGCACTTCACAGAATGATGCTCAGATGCCCTTACCAACCCTTCACTCTCTGACAGAGGAGAAATCTGTGCAAGGCTGATGGCTCCTGGGCTGAGGTACAGAGGTGAACCCTGCAGACCCCTGCCCTGCATTTTATGCCAGAGTAGGACAGAGTTGAAATGAGACTAAGTGTTTCCACCCCACACTATCATGACTGGAATTTTGAGCCATTAATTTTTTTTGGAATTAAAAGCTGCTTTTTACATAAGTAATACACAATAAGTCGGTGAATACCAATTAAAAGCATATTTCACAAAATTAGACTTTCAGTTGCCTGTTCTATTGAATATCAGTAGGTAATAAGCTTTCCTCATTTCCCTGAGCATGTAATTTTTCCCTTGAATTCTTGAGTCACTGCTTTGATCACTTCTTGATTGCTTAAAGGCTGTGAGTCAGTAATATTTCCCAGTTTCGTTGTCACATCAAAGATCTTTGAGGGGCTTTCTCCATTAGAAGGCAGCCAAGGTTCCTGGTTGACATAGTTCATCACCATGCCAAAGCTATGCTGCACAAATGAAAATAGGGAATAATGCAACACTTTTAGCCATTCGTGTAATCACTTGAATAATATGTATCACCTCCTTAAATGGGCCAGCTGCTTCACAGCAATTTTTTTTGCTTGAATTTCTACACTTGAAAATATGGAAGACAAACACTAAACAGGAAAGGTGATTTTTATCCAGACATACTGATCAGTGGAAGCAAAGGCAGTTGCTTTCCTCCATTTAGAGACTTTAGCTGTTGCTTTATTCAGGCATTTATGACACGAACAATTCTGGCATTGAAAAGCCTCACATTTTTACAGAAGCATCATTTAATGTGCTAATATGCAATATAAACAGTTTGCACAGGATTCTGACTTTTGGTTTAGTACAGGAATTAATATCCCACAGTGGCAGTTTTGATCAGCTGAAGCCATTAATGTGGGTCCCACATCATGCCAGATCCTGACATCCTTGGTCCACTTTGTCTTGGGTTATTCCTGGGCAAAAGTCAATAGATTTCCAAAGAAGCTGGGTCTGAGAAAAATGAGGGCCATATTACCATGGAGAATCATCAGAGTTTTCCTTGGCTTGCAGGAAGGGGAAAGTCTATTTCCCCACCTGCTGCTCTGTCCTGTGAAGGCTGTGACACGAGAGCCTCTGGACTTTCATCTTCGGATGTGAAACCCTGCCCAGCCCCACCTGAGCTGCCTGGATCTTCTTTTTCCTCCCTTGGAGGGAGAGTCAGGGTGCGCACAAGCACCCTGTAGGGATGTGTTGGGGTCCCATATCCCACAGAGGGAGAAATGTGTAGGGGAAGAGACTTGCTTTGGGATGACCTGAAAGGAAAAGCTTTCTCTGAGGAAGGGTATGAAACTTGTGGCAAATTTAACTTCTTCAGGAGCTGCAAGTATTTCCAGTGTGAACTCCATACCTGAAGCAAATAAATTACAATGGGAAGGCATTTAAAGGGACACTGTCACATTACAGCTCCTATGTTGAAAACAAACAAATGCCTTTACCTGTGTTACAAATCCCACCTTAACATTATTAAAAGTGAAAGAATTTTTAAAAATCCAATTTACTTGTCACTCTTTCTGTTTTGTTTACCAGTTGTGTTTTCTCACAATAGACAATAGAAATCAATGAAGTCAGGTTTGCCTGTGTCTGAGTCACTTTCACTTTTAGGTTTTCAGGCTTAGGGTGGAAAGTTCAGGGGAATGGTTATTTCATCAAATACGACTGTTTTCATTTGCAATTAAAAAAATCAATGCCAATGTTTCTATTCAGACATATGTTTGTAAAAGTCTGGTTCTGTGAGATTTAAACTTTGGACCAACCTTGGCAGTGTTCTTTGAAAGATGTAGCTAAGTAAAAACATAGTGGCAATAAAGGAATTCTTTCCATTATCATGGCAGATTGGAGCCCAGTTACGCAGCAGGACTCCATCTTTATAGGTATCGCAAAAGTAGGAGATAAAATATGGTCACAGCCTCTGAAACAAGGGGCAGACACATCCCTAACAAGAAAAAAGATAATGAGATTCTAATGTTCAGCACTATGAGCCACGATTTCAGCAGCCCAAGAAACCACAGCTGCTGCAGATAGCATTGCAAAGGTTTCTCTGGAAAGAAATGTGAAAGCAGATAAAGGAGTAACTTTGCAGATATTTACATGAGATTCTCATAAGCACAAGGGCAGCTTTTGATCAAAGGATATAAATCTGGGTGAATCTAAATGTGGTTTTTTTCCTACACTGGAGTTCCCTGTTCTGTGCTACTTCAGGAGGGCTCAATTTAAGTCCTCATAATGGTATGCAAAACTTGCAAAATGTATCCCAGCTGGGGCATGCTCTCTTGCTAAGGCTTCCTTCTTGCTCCAGCAGGACTTCATTTTGGGGAGCTGCTGGAAGAGTGAAACACAGAATAGCAAGTGCTGTTTGCATTCTGAGAAGTAGCCCCAGCCTTCTGCTTCCACCCATGTCAGAAAGGATTTCAGGACTGGGCCTAAGGCTTCTGGCCCTGAATCTAAATGTCAGCAAGTGTACACAATTTGAATAATTAAGAATTGGTCTATTTATTAAAAAAATGTAGAGTCAAAACAAAGAATTTCCAATCTGAAGTATGTTTTCATTCATAGCATTTTAATGGAAGTGGCATTAATTCCAGTGACTAGTTTTTGTGGTTTCATATTGGCTGGGATGTACCCCAGGTGTGGCAGAGTGCCCCTGGAGACCCAAAAAACTCACCCTTCTTCCTTGCTGAAGTGACAAGTGTTGGACACAAAAGTCTCTCCCCAGCATGATGGGCACTGCTGGCCAGTGACTCACATGTATGGGCTGCTCATTTGTGCTGCGTTTGGCACACACTGAAAAATTCTGCAAAAGGCAAAATAGCAGAGGTAGTTGTTAAGGGACAGATTCTTCTTTTACTTAGAGAAGTAATGAAGCTCCTAAATCGAGGCTGAAAACAATGGAAAATGGTAGCTCTAAGTTTCAAATGCAAAGCATTGGGAAATGTCTGTGCCAGAGTCCTTTATTGTTCCCCTTCTGGACTGAGTGTTAAAGGTCTCACCCAAAAGGAGCTGCTTTTTGTTTAAAAATGCTGAGAGTACAGATTTCATCGAGTGAACACCACTTCATCAAGGAGCTGTCTGCATGCCTTTCAGTCACTGCTCCTCCTGACAAGCTCATGTTCTTACAGGCAGCATCTAATTGCTATAAATACCTGCAATGTATCATTCACTTCTCCTCCTTAACATAAAACTTTGGCTTTAGAGGAAAATTGAATCTGTTATTCCTGATGTTTCTTAGCCTCTTGCTGTTGCTAGATGATACCAGGCAGGGTGGCAGGAGGAGGAGATCAGGTTGCTTCCAGGTAAACTGGCAAATGCTTCTGCAGACCCGGCAGGGGCCACCAGGTCCCCTCCAAGGCTGTAGGTATCATGGGGAGGGAATTCCCAGACAGTGAACCCTCTTGTACTGGCAGACTGGGAGTTGTTTTTAAAGGGGGGAGAAATGGGGGATAAGAAAAGAAGACCTTGTAGAAAATTCCAGTCTCTATTCATAAGGCTTGTGCTAAAAATGACCTCGTGTTTCATAGTGCAGCAAACAGAGTTGAAGAATGCAGTCTTGTGGCCAAGAGGAGGGTGTTTCAGTGACCACTTAGGAATATTTGAATCACACAGTGGCTTATTTTGCTCTTCTTTCTTATTCCTGACAGCACAGTGTTTAGAGAGGCTCTTTGCATGGGATGAAGACACTGAGATTTTAGTATGGATAATTCAGCTGCACTCTTCCAGTGGTACACAGCTTTGCAGAAGAAGGGACCAGATTTTTGGCCTTCTAAGACATCTCATAATCTATCTGTGTCTCTCTGTCACAGATTCAATCCTTTGAGCCCCTCAGGGGCCAAACCTCTTGGGGAATGAAGCACTTAACACAGGGTCTTCTGCAATCAATACCTCAATACTAGAAATGCTTTTAAAATACTTCTATTTTCTTAAAAGAGAAAAGAACCAGCAGAGGTGAAAACTACTCATCCCTTACTTTATTGCTGTTATGAGCAGTTTCTACAAAGCTTAGTGACCAGTGACATTTCTCTTTGGGTGACATGTTTGGAAACTTCACTGTTCTTTCATTTTCACCACACAGCACCTGTTAATTTGTCTTTCCAAAGCAAATGGGCGTGTGAGCACTGACTGGATTGCCTGGTTTCTCAGCCCAGCTCCCATCCAAAACTCTCCAAGAAAAAATGGCCTCTTGCTTCTTACAGCCAGGTTCAGGCTCTGACACATGGGATGAGCACTTGCTCAGCATGTAAATCCGGAGATGCCCAACCTGTGTCAGCAGTGGTGTGCTTAGGATGGACAAATGTAGCTTTTGATCATGATCTGTCATTAGCTGCTCAGTCCTTAGGAATGTTTCCAACTGCAGTACTTTTGACTTTTTCCTTACTTGCAGCTTTGCAGAGATCTGCACTGGGATGGAGGTTGGCGGGAATAGCAAATTCCATCTCCTGTAATGAAACCTCTCACAACTGCCTGCTCCTGGCTCTTTGTCTGCTTTTTGGGAGAGGCCCAACTATCCTGTTTAGACACAAGAGATTTCAGCCCAAACACAGGTCTCCCCTCTGCTGTCTGCCCCCTCTTCCCAAGACTTAAGAGGAAATCAAATGCTGCAATATAAGCACGCAGGTTACACTTGTATTTAGTTCAATGGCCTCTCCTTTCTAACAGTTTACTTTGTCTCTTCTAATTCAAGCATGTCAGTAGCAAGTATCATATCTGTGACATTGATAATAAAAATCCCATTGTAAATGCCGGGGTGTCATTTTCCATTCTGCCTAAACAATCCCGAGCTTTGTGCCTTCTGGAGTGGCCCCTGTCTCTCCCAGGTGACATTTGCAGATGGGGATCCGCATGTGTGAGGCACGCAGCTGAGCCTCTCATTTCCATACGGACAGCCTGGCATAAGTGCACTTTGTGTCAACCAAGAGGCCAGTCTGCAGCAGCTGGAAATTTGACCACACTGGATTTACAGGGCCCTATTCCTCCTCAGGAGTGCCAGCCTGGTGGAGGCAGTGCAGGAGAACTGCGCAGTACCCGGCATTTTCATGTGCAACTTCATGTTCTTTGTTTGGAAGGGAAAAATCAGGAAAACCATCCACAGACTTGTGTGCTTTGACTCTGAAATGCTTTCATTGACATGCTTTGGCCCAAGGGTGCCTAGGGAAGTTGACACCTGACTTGTGTGGAAAGCAGCCAGTGGTGGCACTTCCAGAGCTCTAGAGCAGCTGGACTGCTCCACAGGGTCTCAGAGATGTGGAAGATGCAGGACAGGGCTCCTTTGGAAAGAACCAACACCTTTTCTGCATAACCACCATGGCTGCTTCTGTGGCTCTGTCACTATTGCAGTGGCATTGTGGAAAGGACAGCGCTCCCTTCTCAGAAGAAAAGAAGTGAATAATTTTCAGAAAACGTGACCCTTGAGAAGGCTTAGTTTACAGAGTAGGGTGTCAAAATTGTGGGTTTTTTTGTGATCTTACCCTTCTTAGAATTACCTCATCATTTATATACTCTCCAAAATCACACCAATTACTCTAAATATGTACAGACATATACCAAAGTAGCTAAAAAAGGAACAATTACGATACTATTGGCATGGTTACAGCATCTGTGAAAAAGACACCTTTTATGTGTAACACAATTTGTCCAGAATTAATGAAAATATCCAGGGCTGTTTTTATGAAGTAATTTGTCACATTAAACTAAAAAAACCTAAGGTTATGTCGGACATGAAAAGAAACTCCCTGAAGGTCAAAGCAATTAAACATTGAAGCAACCCATCAACCCAGGGGTCACTGAGGCCTCATCTAATGAGAACGTTCAAACGAGAGGAAATCCTGCAATCGTCTCTACTCATTTCTTTGCCAGGTTAAATACCCATTTGAAGTCTTGGCACAGCAGAGCCAATGGAAAAATTCCCATGGGCTTGATTGGGACTGTGGGTTTTTTTCCCTTGGATTTTAATAAAACCTTTGTATTTCAATCAGATCTGGAAAAGTTTGCATCTTCTGTGAATTCCTGTAAACCAAAAGACCAGTAAGGAGCTTAGCAGTAGCCTCTTCGATGGTTTTTTCTTCCTTCTTCTGTATAAATATTAACAGCTAACATTTGGTTGTTGCAAATAGATTCAGATTTAGTTGTTTCTGAGGGAATCTGTGTGTGTGTTGTATTCACAATCAAAAAAGAGCTACTGCAGAAAGCTTCTTTAGAAGAGAACACTCCAGCAGGAGGAGTGTTCATATTGATCTGGCAAGATTATAGTGTGACTTTAGCATTCAGTCAAATATTTTCATAGTTTGGTAATCTTGATAATAAAAAGGACTCATCACGAGCAAACTGTGAATTTGTGTGCTGCCCTAACCTTCTGGAATTAGATATAAGAAGACCTACAAATACCTCTCCTTTAAAACTGGTTTTGAAAAATGCCAGGTAACCTCATACAGGTTTGTAGAAAGAACTATGTGGGTCAGGTGCTACCAATTTCTTTGTGAGCCTCAAATTGGAAAACTGTTTTTTATGTGGTAATGATAGCACAGCACAGAGCAGTTTCTCAATGCTTCTTCCCTTCTGTGCTTTACTGCTTTGGTGTTGTCATTAACACTGCTCCCTCTTGTTTTCCACTCTTCCTTCCTATTCTTCTTGGTGTATGAAAATATGAAAAGTGTATGTTACTCAGTTATCAGTACTATGTTCCATAAGCTATAATTTCCATAGGCAATTCCCTGCTTTGGAGCAGGTTCTTTTACTATAAACTGACTATAAAAGAGCCAAGGAAAAAGGAACTAATGTCTTTGTGAAATATTTGTGCATTCGATATATTTTTATATTACACAGAAGGATAAAAGACAAAATAATTGCTTCGGATTATGTACCATAATCTGTCTAGAGTACAGAGGTTCAGGGGATTCTGTTCAGGGACTGGGAGTAAAACCAGAGCAAGTTTGGTGTTCATTAAGTGGTGATGAAACGTGATAGCTTTTCATTTGTACCAGCTGAAGTCATGATCCAGTTAGATTAGGAATATGCATTGTTTATGACTCAGTATTTTGTGCTGTTTGGATAAGTGGGATATAATGCATTCCTCTTTTTGACACTTGACTGCTCATCAACTTTTAGTTCAGGTGCAAAAAAAATTGGTATTTTGTAGTGTGGAGATGGTGTTACATGTAAAGAGTGCAGCAACCACTGATGCTGATGTTTTATAGGTGATCACCATATACAAACAGGAAATGGCTCAAAATACACTTAATAATGATTTATCCATAACTAATTCTAAATAGTGATATCAGTGCTCTAACCATGTCAGATGACATTTGTGTCTTGGTTTCCTTCCACAGTTGTTAAGTTTGAGGGTTCATTTAATGGGCTTTCTCTGGTAGAACAGGAGGCACATGGAGCTGGCAGTGATGAAATCTAGTGGTACAAGGACATGGAAGTACGTTTAGGAAAGGGAAAATTCAAAATCTACTTCCCCACTGTCAGAGGCTCCACAGAAAATCAACTTGAGACACTGATTTTCCTAAAGGAATTAGGATTTAGGCACGCCACAATCATTAATATTGTCAATGCATAAAACAGCTCAGTAGTGTTTTATGTCTGAGGGGTTTTTTTATGTCCTGCCTTTACAGGATGCCCACACATGGCTCAGCCAGGTCCCAGGCACGGTCTGCAGGGGAAGGAAGAAGCTGATGTGTTTCTGTAAAACTGTTCAGCTTTAAAAGGAATGTTTTTAGGGTTAAGTGGGTGTCCTTCAAAAAAGAATAAATCAGAAGATTCCACCAGATTAAGAACCCAGTATTTTGAAGATTGCTGGAAAAAAATACTATAAAAATGTTAACCAACAGTTTTCAGAAAACAGGCAAAGTCTGAAGTCGTGTTCACTCTGCCAGGCAAGCTCATAGCCAGTGGAGCAGGGCAGTGCAGGGTGGGGGTACCCAAGGCATGGCAGGAGCCACACTGTGCTGTGGGACCATCGTGCTGGCAAAAGAGGTTCTGCACAACAACAAGAAAAGACAATCAAGGAATGTTTGTTTCCCCCAGGAACTGTTCTCTGCCCCAGACATTGCTTCTTCAAAGCCTGCATTCAGAGCTGGCAGCAGCACCTTCCTGTCATCCCTTCCTTCAGTGTCACAAAGGAATGCATTTTCCTCTGAGATGGTACTTATTGTCTGCTTCTCCTGGCAGAAAATATATGCAATTTTAGGGTATGATTCCTCTTATCTACTACTGCTTGAGGAGAAGGATTATTTTTTGGTTAGATAAGTCAGACCCCAAAGCCTTTGCGGAGATCTATGTTTTCTGGGGCTTATATTGACCCATAAAGTTTTTCTCCTTTTCCTCTTTCCAACATTTTCCTTCTTCTTTTATCAGGCTGTAAAGCCCTACAATCTGAAAGGAAAAGTTTTACATTTAATTTTTGGTCTTTGGTCTTCTCCAGCTTAAATGATTCCATGATTATAAATGAACACAGAACAATGCCTGACTGAAACCTGGTCCAGATTCTGTGACCGGGTGCTGGTTCTGTGTGAACCAGAGATGAGGAGATGCCTCATGAGCTCAGACTCACCCACATAGTCCCAGAGGGAAGCTTCATATTCTAGCTTTCATTTTCAGTGGTTGGCTATGGAAATAGAAGTGTTTTTTCACAGCTTGTTCTACCCCACCGGCACAGCCCAGTTTCTTCCAGCTCCTGCCTTTTTTACACTTGGTTGATAAAATTGCAAAGTGTAAAGCATATTGAATTTTACCATTTTACAAATGGTATTTATAGATGAGCTAATACCAGTTTTGGAACCAGGCAAAACAGGAGTGCAACCCATGCAGATAATGACACACAACAGGGAGTAGTGGGCTCTGATCTCTCAGGGGTTTCCAGGAGTAACTGGGGAATCTGCCTTGTTTCGAAACTCTCCCTCCTCCAGTCACTAAATGGAGGAAAGATAATGAGCTTTTGTAATAGGCATGGGACTGCTAATAAAAGCTTGTCTTGCTGACATCCCTTTATTGAAATTATTACGTGTTCCTTTTCATGTTGAAGCAAGATTAAAACAACCCTAGGATATTACTTTTTTATTGGAGCCAGAAATCTACACAGTGCCAGAAGAGACAAAAATCTAACCCAAATTCATACCTACAAGTTGGAGGTGAGGATTTAATCATCTTTTCCAACAGACACCATCAGACAAAGTGATCTTTTAAGAAGAGGCTGACATTTTGTTGACAGAGATGGACAGAGACATTGAATGATCTCAGTGCCAAAACTGAAAGAATAATGTAGCTGGATCAGCAAAATGTCATGGTTAATAGTATCAAAAGCCACCAAAATAATTAAAAAGCAATAGGTCACTCACATTGCCACACTCTGAAGACTGTAATAAATAATTAAAAATTCAAACCAACCCAGCCTCAGTATTATGGAAATCAAACTGGACTTCAGGGAAATTTTTTTGTGACTAGATGGTCAGACATAGGACCATCTTTCCCTTCAACCCACCCCCAGTTCTTTTCCAAGCTCTTAAACAAGGAAGGTTAAAGAGAAGGTGATAATCCAAGATAATTAGGAGACAATGGCAATTTACTTATGACACCTGAATAACAGCAACACAATTCAAAACAGATAAAACAGAATTGCAAACCACAAAAGTGTAGGATTACCCATGTTGAAATAAAAGGATCAAACACTCACAGAGGAATTGATTGCACTTGGGGGTATTTTGAATCTGGATCATGTAAAGCTTTTGCATGAACTTAATTTATTCCCATTAGTTCAGAGAATGTCAATGGAGAAACTCCAGCACGTCCAATTATATGTGTGCCTGGATGGTTGTAGCATCAGACTGGAGGGTGAATATCACCAACACAAGTTGAAATAATCAGCTAAAAGTCAGTCAGAAAAGAGAGATGGGATATGCAAAAAGTTAAAAGGCAACAGGAAAAGGCAGAAAAATTTCTGCAGATGTTTCAAAAAGGAGTTTTGCTGTATAAGAGATCTTGATCAGCTTGAAATAACTTAGTAGGACTGGAAGGCTACCCAGGCTTTTGCTTTCTAAAAGTGACCCTGTCAAACATTTGAGTGTATTGTCATCTAGTTATATTTCATAAAACAAAACTGAAATTTGCTTTTGATTTATTTTCCCCTTATTCTGTTCCAGAGACACAGAAATACAAAATTCATCCCATGAAGATGAAATATTGAGTCACTGAGATTCTGACTTGACTTCCCAGGCACTTGGCCATGCAGGCACAGGAGGAGCTGCATTTGTCCTATGGGTCAGAGCCATTGTTGGGGCAATATGTGCTGCCTTGACCATGTGCCCTGCCTCCTGTGGCTCCCCGTGCCAGGTGGGCCTCTCTGGCCATTTTCCTGTCCACAGTTAATTGTACATGGTTAGGTGAAACAGCAAACCAAAATACAGAAATAACCAAATCTGTAAGTCCTTACTTATATAAGGAGATTGTACCTTACAGCCAGCCTTATCAACAAAGCAGATATGAAAGAAAGCAAAAGACTCATTTTGACATCTACCTGAGCTTCTCCCACTAGGACTGTCAAAGGAAAGTATATCAAAATCCTTTCTGATCCAGTTGGCTCATTAATCAGTTCTTTTCTTGACAATTTCACCATTAACTGAATGATCCATTTCAAGATTGGTGCATAAATCCAGTTCAACAAATTTTCACTAGGATGGAGGAATTCCAAAATCTCTTCACCAAAATCCTGAGTCATAGCACTATTAGTTTTGAATTAAGGTTTAAATAGGCTAGAATACAGAAAGACAGGACCAGATTTCATGTCTGTTGCAATGGCATCCATTTGAGTTCCATTTGCATGCATTTCAACTCCACTGAATTCAGTTGAATTGCAAAAAAATCATGATTTCTGCTGAAGCTGAATTTGATTAATAAATGACTGTTGGTAGATAGTACAGCATATTATCCTTACTGACACCTTGCACATTGTTTTCAGCTGCAGATCCCAAAGTGCACACTGGACACTGAAGATCCTAGTTGTGACCTTGATGCCAGCAAACCCATAAAATACCAAGACTCATCCAGAGGTTTTTATGATGTTAGTAGGAACATGTAGGTCTCAAAGCCATAAGGGACAGGTGTCATAACAAACACAGTGGGCCAAATTCACTGCTGATATTGGTGAAATGTCAGCACAGATAAGATCTGAGACTGGTGCAAGTGGTTCAAAATGTAACACACTGATTCCATACTGATTCTGAGTCTAAGGATCCCGTGAAGCTGAAAGTAACAGCTAGCAGTGCAAGAGGACAATGCACAGATATTGATTAACCAAAAATTGCCTTCACCAGCACCTTTTTGTGTTACAGCCCAGCCCCCCTAAAAGCTCAGTGGAGGAGAAGGGTGTTGTTAGCATGAGAACATCCAGAGAGGTCATGATTCTGCTCTTCTGCATACATCCCTCACATCCCTTGGTCCCCCAGGCTTCTGTAAGTTGCTAACTTAAACGATTTGCTACAACTTCTTAAACAACTTGGTACCTACACAATGACTTCCTGCTTGGGTCTATCCATCCAGTTTACAGCTGCTGTAGAACTTATGCTGGACGTCAGATTTTGTTCAGCTGATATTTTTTTTTTTTTTTTTAAATTCCCCAGGAAATTGATTCATAGGAAAATACCTCCACATCTTTTCCCCCCAGTCTAGCAATCTTATCCACAAACCAATTATACTAACTTGTGATTACATTTTATTTAAAGAAAAAGGATTGGTTGGAGTTTTGATTCAGAGAAAAGTATAAGATAGGGAGAAATCTTGTGTCTTTCCAATAAACATCAATTAATGTTGCAACTACATAAACAGAATGAGAAAAGAGTGGTGCCCCTGCTCCAGTTTGTCCTGAAACAGATGTGGCAAGATACATCATCCTCAAAATACTGTGTTACTTTTTTTTTTTCTTCAGAAAATGGTTCCAGAAAAGGTGCTTGCTGCAAGCAAAGCTAATAAGTTGCTCTGTTAGCACTGAGATTTACAAAAATTGATTTCCTATTGCACTGTGTCTTCTGACTGGATCCTATGGTGTCTAGGAGGGCTTAAGGAATGAGCAGAGTGTATGTGGGGGTTGGGGTGTTTTTCCCTCTCAATGCCTTCTCCTGACATCTCTTGGTGGGCACAAGCAGCCTGTAGCTGCCTTCTCAGAGAGGGCACTGGAAAGGTCTGTCCCTTCTGCCTTTTGCTTCTCTGCATGAAACATTCAGGAAGAATGGCTTTGAACATTGTGCACTTCTGTTGGGTTAAACTGAAAGTGCTCATGAGTTCAGGAGGGAGGTGGGGCAGAGGGGCAATGGTATCTCTGTCTTTCACACCCACAAGAACACAATTTGTGCAAAACCTCCATGACCATTCTGGTCTTTTTTTCTTAAGAAAGCTAGATTCAAAAATTCCCATTGCCTTTGCAGAGCTCTAAGCCAGGATTGTTGCTAGATATCTCCAGAGGGTCAGCTGGGTTGGTACTAGAATTACATGGAGAGTTACACTAAATGTGCTGAGCATCATAGGATGGGTGTCTTACACGGGGTATTATCCTTGTGGTAAATAATGAGCATTTCCAGGCTGTGCAGGACAAACCTGCAGGACATTGCAGGGACACAAAAGATAGTGGGGTTGAGGGCATGGGATCCATAAGCCTGGTGTAGAGGAGACCATCCCAGATGTAGTTTCCAATGTCACATCCACCTGACACAAGGACCAGGGAGAAAACAATTCCTTTGGGTCAGCAGACAGAGGAGAAGCACGTGGCTCAATGGGTTAAGGAACAGGCGAGTACAAGCCCGGCCCAGAGGGTGGTGAATGAATGAGCTTCCTCCCCCTGTCCGGATTCCTTTCCCAGCCCGCCCCCGGGATTCCTTCGGCAGGAGGAAAAGGGAGAAAATCGAGCCCTTTCTCCTGGTGGGGCAGCAGGGGCAGCGCTCCCCGCCCGCGCCTCCCCGCCGCACCCTGGGCTGGTTTCTGGGTGCTGCCGATGGAAGCTGAGAGCTGCTCTTACGGAATGCAAATACATTGTCAGGACTTTCCCTTCCATTGAGGGCAAAGACAATCCAAGTGAGGAAAGGCACACGACTGAGATTTAATATTTAACATGGTCTGTTCAAGCAGAAAGATGAATCCAGACCCCTTTGAAAAGGTGGTCCTTATGATTCTTAGAGCAGAATAAGTAAGGTGGCTGCAGCTAATATTACTTTTCTAACCCTGTCTGTCACCTGGGGGGTTTCAGCACATTTCTGAACTTTCCACACTTACCTCTCTTAGAACCCACCTCTGAAGATGGCAAGTATTACTTTCTTCATTTTGGAGGGGGAAACTCTAAGTGCTGATGAAACGTGTTTCCCAAATACTTCAGGAAACCTGTAGCAGACAGAAGAAGTAGAATAATCTGAAAAATTATTCTGCCCTTTCACATTTGCATCATTTCCTTTTAATTCAAATAACTTCAGAGATTAGCATTGCAACAGACATTTTCTAGGGCACTTTCTAACATCCTGAGCTCACTGAAGTGTATCAAACCCACTGAAGTCAAAAGACCATCCTTAGACTTAGTTGCTTGTGAACTTGTCCTAATTTGGCTGAGGATCAACTGCCCACAATAACACTGGGACCAAGAGATTGTAAACATTAATCTTGACTCAGAACTATTTAGGATCATTGGCCAACCCAACAGAAAGTCAGAGTATATTTCTGTAAATTTAATTCAACTTAAAAACATTATCTTCATTTAAAATATCCTTTAACCTTTCCCAGGGAAGAAGCGGTCTTAGTACAGTGGACATAGTTAGAAATGCATTTCTCTCTGGTGTATTCTTTGTCAGTAAATCCTACTGTGTTGCACAATTGATGAAAAAGCAGACCTTGGTTTTTCTTTTTTTGTTTTTTTCATTTGGAGGATGTTTAACATGTGTGGCATGTTGGCCAACAGCCAGCCATACCAGTCATGCTTTGCTGGTTGCATGTGTACCCACTGATAAACAGTATTTGGAAATTAGAGGACTGAGTATGAGCAGAGTCACAGATTTGGTCTTTTGCATCCAATGGTGGAAGCAACTGTATACGAGCATTTGTGATTTTCTCAAGAGTTTTCAGTGCTGTTGTAAACACTTCCAGTTTAAACCTACGTCATAGATCAATATCTTCTTAGAGGCATACCAATGTCTTATCTGGAGATGCATTTGTGTCCCTTAGCCACATGTTTACATGAGTCTGTTTTGGGCCAAAATATTCCAAAAGACCATCTTGTATGTGCTTCAGCCTGTCAGCTGCAAAGCAATCTTCTTCCCCTTCTACTCCCCTCTTCTCTTTCCATAGCATATTCTGGATAAATTGGTGCTGAGGTTAATGGAGGGAAAAGAAAGAAAAAGGGTAAAAATAATTATCTGGGTAATAACTGGGTAGTAGTTTCTCCCGCTGCAGTCATTTCAATGTGTTGGCTGAGCTTGGTATCACTTTCTCTCCAGCTGATTCACTGAAGAAGCAGGTGTTACCAGACCTGCAGAAAGCTGATTTGGGACTGCTGAGATGCCTTTTCCCTCCATGTCAGGCATGTGACAGTACTGGTCAACATGAAACCCTTTGTGAGCTGGGAGACCCAAGTGCTGGGGGATGGTGTCATGGCTCACTTTGTGTTCTGCTCCTTGCTCCAGGAAAGAGGATCCCTGTGGGGAGCAGAGGAAAAGAGACCCTGGTGCTGACCTGCAGGGAAGGAAGGAAGGAAGGAAGGAAGGAAGGAAGGAAGGAAGGAAGGAAGGAAGGAAGGAAGGAAGGAAGGAAGGAAGGAAGGAAGGAAGGAACTGCAGGGATGCATTCCCAAAATGTCTAGTTTAACATGTCTGGTTGTATGGGTGCAGCTTCATGGAAGATGAGACAGTTGCACCTGTTTACACCAGAGATACTTTTGGAATAAAAGACACAAAGAAGCAAATCTCAGAGAAGCAGAAATCTAGAGACAGAATTATAGATACTACTGAATCCCCAATGTATTTTTAAACTTCATTTTAAAGGGAAAACAATGGGAAAAAAGCCTCAAAGGCACATATTTAAGTGTTAGTTTCAAAGTAATACCTCCTCAGAGATCTGACTTTATCACTAGTGAAAGGAGAAAGCAGAAAGTGGAATTGTTTTTGTTGTTCTATCATGTTTATGACATGACAAAAACGTGGAGTTCTTCTGCCTTTTGCTTTTCACCTTGTTGAACTGCTGTCAGACTTCTGTAAATCGTTTGCACCATAAACAAGCTTTGTGAGTGAAAGGGCAAGTGCTGAGAAAAGCCAAAGGCAGAGATTTTATATTGAATTTTTTCTTACAGAGATAACTGACTTCAGCATGGACCAGCTTCACCTAGATCTGTGAAGAAAAGCCAAGCACCACTGACAGCAACAGCATAATGAAGCTCAAGCAACAACAAATGGGCTAAGACTCTGAATGTGTTGGTTTTATTCTTAGGCAAAGAGTAAGGTAATTGCAGCTGAGAGGATTTGGTCTTGAGCAAGAGCTACTGCCTTGTTTCTCCTTAGCATTTCAGCCACAGATGTGGAAAGACTGACATCCCTTTTACAGGAATACTACCTGGAAACTGCCCACTGTTGTGAAGCCCTGACTGTTACTAATTGAAATGTAATTGTAATTACTTTGGAGGACTATCTGTCTGTGCACACCAGTGATGGGATGCAGAGCTAGGAGGAGAAGAGGATGCATTTTTCTTGCACATGTGGCTGTTGCAGTGTCAGGATCCAGCACAGCAGGCAGCTCTGTTCCTTTGGCAGAGAGCCATCACCAAGAAAAAGGCATCGGCGTGGTTCGGAGCATGGCAGTGACAGGCTGGGATAACCTGGTCCCATGGGGGCTGCTGCTTGTTTCAGTGCAAAGTGAGAGGCTTAGCAGGAGAATGTGCTTCTCTTTTATCTTGCTAGCTCTTGCTGTATAGAAGCATGGGAAGAAGGCTGGAGAGGTAGGGCCACACAAATAAATGCATCTTCAGCTCACTGAAGACTGCATAAATTCGGTTTGTTCCCATAGAGTCCTCTTTGCAAGTATGGTACTCCAGACACATGGAGAATAGTACTTAAGGAGCTTGAGAGCCATTACTGATCTCAATGGATAAACCCAAATCCACCTGTGCTGGAGCCCACTAAATCCAGGCACATCTCATACAAATACCTGCAGGCCAAGTTCAGCTTGTGCCTCCAAGGGAGAAATTTTTGTGATTTGTCTCTTCAGTTCAAGGTGCAAAAATCTTACTGTCTTACATGCTTAGCCCTGCTTTGCTTGTTACATCTGGGACCTTTCAGAAAATGTGACACAGTCCAGTACTAATTACTTTTCTTTAAACATCTTTTTTTTTTCTTCCCAATTTGCTGCCATCCTTTCACCACTGCTTCAGTATGTCTACCTGATTTATGTAACAGGGGTCTTAACATAACAGTGAACTCTTAAAAATATTGCAATCTCAATATCTGACAACAAAAAGAACAAATACATATCTTAGAAATGAATAAAAAAGGCAGAGAGCCTTTAGCATTGGTGTTTAACTGGTTTTATGAAGTTTAACTGGTGTTATGAAGTCTCAGAGGGCTGTCCACTGCTGGGCACTCTTGGCTGGCTATTCTGCCTATGGAGAGCTTAAGATTTTGGCACCAGGGATTCTCTCTATAAATCTACTATGAATATGGAACACACATGAATTATCTGGTGTTTTTACTTTCTTACTGGGGAAGAAACTGAGGAAGGGCTGGGTGAGGCTCCTCCACCTGAGACAGATTAATGATAGAAACTTCTGCTGATGGGAAATTCAAATAGAGATCATTAGGGAAAAAAGGTGGATTTGGCCATTTTTCCTATCTAATCCAGAAGGGGAGAAAAAAAATTAGAGATGTGTGTCTGATGAAGCTGATCAGAAGTTCACACAATTAAAGGACATACAGGTTATAGAAAAAAGGATTTCTTAGGAGACACTGGCAAAACACAGGTGAAAGACTGACCAAGCACATCCTGCCCACCAGGCAGGAAGGCATCTTCCAGGTGCTCTGAAGAATGTTGGGGCAGAGAGGAAGACCAAAAGGATCTGGTTGTAGCACTATGTCTCTTCAAACCAATGGACAAGGTGAGGAGAAAAAAGACCAGAAGAGAAGAGGGATCATAAAGATCTATATTCTTCAGGTCTGTACATTGCTGTGTCACTAAGGACAAGAAGTGTGATTCTGGAACTCCTGACTATTTCATCTCAGATGGCTACCCAAGGAACATGGCATGAATTCCTTCCTGGAGATGCTTGCTTCTCACCATGGACTGCATATGGAGTCTTGGTAGGAGGAACCTGTCTTTCAATAGTCCTAATTTTTGTCTCCCAATAATGATCTTGTGGTTTTCCTGAGTGAAACTGGCAGTCTGAATCTTGTCCCCAGTATGTTTCTTAATTACACTATAGCTGTTAAACTGAAGAGATGCTCCTTGAAGAATGGTCTGAAAATAAAGCTAAGAATAAACTCAGATGCCTTGCTGAAGCAGATCCTAAGTACTAATTTTTAAAGGCAAGACTCCAAACACCTTTGTCTTAGCTTCTAACTGACTATGAAGTGTGTGAGGATCATGAAAAAGAAATAATATGCATTTATGGGGTAAGAAGTCAAATTATGATTTGCACTAGCAATCTTTGGATCCCACATGGCTTTTGAATGCTCTGATGGATTACATTGATATCCACTTCATTCAAACAGGCATCAAAAATGCCTTTACATCCCATTTCCAGGAGTTGTGGCTCACTCCAAAGGGTGAGCTCAGCTCAAGCCTGGGGTCAATTCTGCAGCCATGGGTAGTGCTAAGGACAGGCTGGCAGGAGATTAGACAGAAATGTACATTCAATAAAATCAAAAGGATTTTGTCTCCCTAAAGGTTTGTAAGAAATGAGTTTATAGATAACTGTTTGCCCTATGGACATCATTCTTTAACTTTCACTGAGGCAGCACATGCTGTTATCCCATAGATGTCCAACGAAGCAAATGATAAGGAATAGATGATTTTCCTGGCCAGTTCTGTAGCACATTTAATTCTTATTTTAGGACAGATCTTCTATGAAACTTGTATCAACTTCAAGGTTATTTTTAATGGCTTTACAGTTTGCCAGCTACTAATGGTATTTCTTTGGAAGCCTCCAAAACCATCCCAAACCTCCACTTTCAGACTTTCATTTAATTGTCTAAGAGCTTGTAACTTTGAAGACAAAGTCCCACAGCTTTGATCTTCTTGATCCTTCTTTGACTTCAGCTTGACATTTGGATTTTTCTGTCTCACCCTTATGCAAGTGAATTACAAGCATTTTCTTTCAGAATCAATATCTTTGATAATTTTCTACATGGCTTAAAACTCAGAAATTAATTGATAACATAGTCTTTTTAAAGCCAAGTTAAAGATTAAAAGTTAGTTTCTTAGTGAGCAATAGAGTAATTCCTAAAATATTTTTTGTTTCCTTGCCTACTCTCCTTGCTTTCTTCCCTTGTCTCTCCTGCTCCTAGACAAGGTGTACTGAACCCTTCACAGAAAGATATCACACCACTGACTAGGTGCTTTCAATTTTTTTTTTTTCAGAGATTTTTTGGGACTTCCATTTGAAAGTTGATCTGAAAATTTTATTTTGATTTAGAAATGCTGAACTGACTTTCTGAAAACCCCCCTTTATCATAACAGAGACATTACTAGTTAATCATGCTTTGAAAAGGCGTTTCTTGATCCAAAACTCTGATACTCTACATTACTGTCAGAAACAGGTTTCATGCTCCCTTCACTGTTTGAATTTTATCTTCTTTGCAGGAGGGACAGAATAAAAGACTTGCAATAAGCAGTGTATTTGGTGATCTTTTTCCCCTTTTGGGGTACCAGTGAACAAAACTCTCAGAAATGAAAAGACAAGTAGATGATTACTGGTCACCAGGCTATGTGACATTTCATGGGGCCACCTGCACAAATCAGCTGCTGCTGTACAGCACATTTCTAGTTGGAACATTGGGTGGTTCCCCCAGATGGACAGTACAGCTGGGCAGCTGCTGAGCTCACTCATCACTGAGGGTGTTTGCTGTGGAGGGACCAGGCCAGGCTGCTCTGAGTGTCCCTGTCACAAATCTGTGTGTATGCTGAACTTCACGAACTTCTCCTCTTGCTGCTGCCTATGGCTGTGACAGGACAGACCATGGAAACTTTGCTGTTTCTTTGTGAGGGTGGGTGTTGACACAGTGAAGCAGCATTTATACAGTAGAGCATCCAGTGGTTGTCACCTGGGGAGCATCTCCTGAGACACAGACAGCAGCTGGACATAGCTGAGTGATTTCTGGCAGACTTGGCCTGACATGATGAAATACTGTGGCTGCTGCTGCTGCTTCTTGGTGGAGTCAGAGAAAATAATGGGGTGAGGTTAATTCATCTCATCCCACAGAACCAGAATAGGAGCCTCAGGATTTGCAAACAAAGCAAGGGGCCTTTGTGGCACTGTCTGGTGTGCAGAGCTTGTCCTGAACCTCTTCTCACAACAGCTGTCTGAAGAAAGGGATGCAGCAAGGAATTGGCACTTGCTTTCATATTTGGGATCAGCTAATTCCTCATTAGCTGTATTTTAGGTGCCTCTCTGCTGTCAGGAAGAACTTTGGACCACAGGTACCAGCAGTCTTTGAGGAAGAGAAGGCATTGAAAGCAGGACAGTGATGTTGGCAGCTGTGTAACTTGGCCAGTGCCATATTTATGCTTTGGATGATTTGCCCTGCACGTTTGCTAGGCTCAAGCAGAGTATTTTTATTTGGCACTGTCTCTGCACACTGTAAGTTATTGATTTGTAGGTCTGGTATAGGTAAGCAGAACTTGTCTGCCCCATCACTGTGGGTATGTATGGAGAGGGGAGGAAGCAAAGGGCTCCATGCAAGTCAGGGTAAACACCATGTGATGCATTAAGGTGAGACTTACATAGTTTGAACTGATTTAATCAATTTTTAATCAGCTTTAACTACACAACAGCAATTTACTACAGGGGTTATGTGATTATAGACTTACTGAGATTTTACTTGTTGGCTTACCATAGTTTTTATGGGCTTATGATGGTTTTAGGTTTTATGTGCTAATGACATTTTCCAACTTTGCTAAATGCATATCTGTACAATGTCCCTGTTACCCTTGTCTTGGCAGAAGAGAATATTGCTACAGGCTGTCCCATTTATTAACCAAATATTCAAATCAGGGAAAAAATAATTTAACATGCATTACAGACTTTTTATAAATGCAGAATAAGTGACAAACACTGTGCAAATGCATGCACCTGTAGCCACATGTGCTTGCATAACATATTCAATGCTGTAAAAGGACAGGAAGCTCTAAGCCCTGGGCATCAAAGTGCTGCATCTCCAAGGTGCATTTGTTCCTGCAAAAGTTGCCAGGCTGGCAAGACTTCTACAGTGGTGGAATGGACCCTAGGTGCCAGAGTTGTCTCCAGAAATTCCTGTTTTTATCACCTTTGCTACTGAACACAAGGAACTTCTTGAGCCACAGGGAGCAGAACAAAAGGAGTTTTGAGTGCTCAGGGACAACTTCTGAGGTTTTGTTAAGTGGATAGCTTGTTGGTGAGCTGGTAACTCTTGAGACAGCACCAATGTGGTCCTGGCATGAGGAACTGCCCAGAGGCTGCTGCTGATACCAATGGGCACAGAGAATTCAAAACCTAACTAAGGCAAAGCAGTAAAAATGAAGGAAAAGTGGAATTTCTCAAAGATGTGGACTCTTCTGTAGATGATGCCATAATTGCAGCACCTGTAGCATTCACATCACAGTACCTTGGATCTGGCTGAGCTGCTCAGGGACTGGCACAGGCAGGGAGGGGATACAAGGCAGCAAGAAGCATGGGGTGTGTGCATGGAGAACTACAGGTATGGCTGTTAAGGACTGTATTGACTGGACTCTAATAACCCCTCATGACACTCTGAGATTTGCCTAGAATTTCACATGTGGACTCTTCCTTGCCCACAAAGCAAACCCTCTGGTTTGGGTACAACTATCTCCTCCCTCCACCCTTCAGAGCATGCTTAAAAGTTTTGAGGGGAGGTTGGAGGCCTCACTGCATGCCACAACACTTGAAACTTCCATTTCAAAATGAACTTTATAAAGGGACCAATCTAATCTACCTAAGCCACAGAGCTCTCCAGTGCCTGAGGAGGGTGTCAGGAGGAGGATGGCACAGTATGTCTGAGGACAGTTTGGCACAATCCTGCAATTCAGGACGTTATCTATTCCAAGCTTCCCTTGTGCTAGTCTAGATACAGGCAAAAGATGCTGTGGGCTGTTGTGAGCAGAAAGGTTATCCTGGCTTTGCTGCTTGCTTTGCCTGTGTCACAGCCTGAGAGAAGCCAGCAGGCTGCTGCTGAGCATGAGATCAAATAGAGATGGCCACGGCAGGGGACAGCAGCAGCCAGCCCAGCTCTGCAGATCTTCCCCCAGGCTCCTTGTCCCAGCTCCATTCCTTCTTCCTTCCCTCCTAGTCCTGGGGCAAGAGATGCCCCAGATGTTCTCTGCCTGGTAGGGAAACCCCACTGCGTCAGTGGCACTGTGACCCTTTGGGCTGGCTTTGGCTCTGAGTTTCTCTACACTTTGCTGGGTGGGAGCCTCCCAAAAAACAGTTCAAACATCCTGGGAATAAACCACAAACAAATAAATTTGCCTTACTGGTCAGCACTGCATTTTTGTTTTCCATTTCTCTGTTCAGTGTCATGAGGAAATAAAACATGATTTAGTATTGTAAGCCAGCATTCATGTGAACCCCATCATCTGTTTCAGTCACTCAGACTACTAAGGTTGGCTTTTAGGGTGATTCTCGTGTCAGAGATGAGAAAGTTACACAACAGACATTAGAGAATCACTTTAAAACCCTCCACAATTCTGCATTGAAATCCCATGCAGTAAGGGAGAGAACCAGCCCTCGGCTGGCTGAGATGCAGTCACATGAGTGTCCAAAACAATGAACACACAGTGTCGACAGCTGAGGCCATTGAACTTTATGTCACTTCCCAACTGCAGCATTTCTCATAATTTATGGTTATACTCGCCTTTCAACCTTTAAAACCTTTTCCCAAGTATTTGCAGCATTCTCACATAAATATTGCTACAATAAGTAACATCAACATTTAGTAGCTGTTTTTCAAGAATAACCGTGTGACACTATTATGGCATTCTATTAAACCAGCTGCAATGTGGGGAAGGCCTAAATCAAATCATGCCCACTAAAGGTAACGTTTACACATATACAAGGGAACAATGGATGGGAAAAGTTTATTCTGTTTCAAGACTTAAATGACAGTTCTGTCTCCTTTCATGGTTATGCAAGATGTCTCTCTCCGGTGAAATGACCCAGAGTGGACACAGACAGCAGCTTACATTCCAGTGCTAGTTGTTATCTCCTTGAGAAAAGTTGCAATTGCAAAATCTATGGTTTGGTCTATTTATTTATTGTGGTATTTTTAGGGAGAAAACCTTTTTTCAAAGGAACGGAGAATGTTGTCTTTTCCTTAAAGCTATCAAATGTTGTGAAATGATTAGTAAAAAAATTTCTTGCCAGAATTGTTCACTGTCCAAAATGCATCACAATGACTAAATGTAAATGACAGATAGCTAGCTTGCATATAGATACGTGCTTAATTGCCTCCATCCCTCCTGTCTGAAGAATGCACTTAAGCATATGCTCATTTAAACACATATGCTTCGTTTCTGTTTAGGTCAACAGGAACTGAGCACGTGCTTAAACATAAGCAAATGCTGAAGTGCTCCTCTTGAATAGGGATGCATTTCTGGGGAAAAGCCAGAAAATACTCTTGTGTAATATTTCTTCTTACCTTAGCCTGCCTCTTGCTCCAGCTGCACTGTTGGGGTGCTGCTTCTCCTCCTTCCCAAAATCCAGCTTCCCTTCCCTCCTCATGTCCCCCGGGGTGATGTCAGACACGCACAAACCCCATGGTTCTGCCAGCTCACCTTGTCCATCGGGGCTGGCAGGGCTGCCCATGGCGGCGAGGGGCGAGGGCCCGGGGGCAGAGGTGTGTGCACGAACACAAGGGCAGCTGCCCTGAGGAACGCACAGTCCCTCCCGAGCAGGGCAACCATCGGCAATGCTGAGAGGGCGAGAGAGGCCAGCAGCACCTCGCTTGTGCCCAGGCTGCCCTCCCGCAGGTGCAGGGACTGGGTGCAGCGTGTGTCTGTCTGACATCGGGACGCTGTTCCCGCATGGCCCCGGGCAGGGTGGCACCGCAGCCTGTCCCTCTGCCTCCGGCAGGGCTGGCTGATCTCAAATCGCCCCGCTGTAACCTTTGCCTGCATCCTGCCCCCTCCCCGTCCAGCCGTGCCTCCTGCGGGCTGCGGCTGCTGTAGATGGAGCCTCTGCTCGCAGCTGGACGTGGGCGCCTCGCTGCCGACACCCGAGGCTGGGCTGCGGAGCCGCGTGGGTTCCCTGCAGGAGAAACACCAAATCTGATGGCAGTGCCGAAAGCTTGCCCGGAAAGCAGAGAGCGATGCAGGGCTCGGTTGCTGCTCTCCAGCTGCTGCAGCAGGTGATGTCTGGCTGGGCGGTGAGAGCCCCGCACACGCACGGGCGTGCGAGAGAGAGCCCGCAGCGCTCAGGGCTCCTCGCAGTTGCACTTCGGAGCTGGATCTGTTGTGCCTTATCAGCTTAATTAAGATAAGGATATGGAGTTTATGCTGTATTTCCGTAAATGACAGGGCAGGGATATGAACGATTTATGTGGCATTAATTGTACTTGTGAAACTTAGGTCTGTCGATATGTATTAATAAAGCCATCGTTTGAATCCATGTAAGGGAATAAAAGTACAATGTTTTTTTTTTTCCTCAACAACTTTCAAAATTCTGCTGTTTGCAAAAACAACCAACATGCAATGAGCAAAAAGTTGGAAGGGTCAGAGTTTGGACCGCCTGGGCAATAATTAATAAAAACACATCCAAAGGCAACTTTAGGGAGTGAATTTGGTTCATTGAAAGAAGATTGGCTCCTCTCCCTGCCCCGCAGGTAATGTGTTTGCCTGTGACGACAGCAGATTATTTGTTCTTTCTTTTTTTTTTCCTGCCACCGAACTAAAGAATGCATTGTGGGAAAACCGTCCTGACACATGACACTGTGCAAAGGAGGATCACAGCGTGAGGCAGCATCAAGGGGCTTACTTGGTCTTGATGCACTCTTGCACAGCATGGGGCTTCAGAGATGAGTGTCTCTTCCAACGAAAGCACTGGTGCAATTTGCACAACTCTCATGAGAGCGCACGGTGAAGCTGCTCTCAAAGCCCTCATGTAAACAGGGCTGGGGAAAGAAAAGGGGGAGTAAAAGAGCCTGCACCATGCACGGGAAAAAGCACAAAAGGAGATGGTTCAAAAGAGCCTGAGCTAAGGAGGAGGGGAGTTGTGAGGCTAGTGGGCATGGGGCGGGGAGGGGAAGGGGCAGAAAATTAAATCCAAATATTAGAAGCAGAAGGGAAAGTCTTGGTAAGGAAATGGAACAGTTAGCAGCACCACAGTGACGGGAGCGGTCAGGAGAAGCGAAGTGTGGGAAGACACTGGATGGCAATGCACAACTAGAGATTTAGCTTTCAAGGCAAAACCACAGCTGAGATGCACTCTGAAGACTGTGCCTCAGATATGCAGCCCTTCAACTTCTTCAAAACCTCCTAAGTTCAGATAATAAGTTTGCATAAAGAGAGAGAGGGAGGGGAAGAGAAAAAATAAAGGCGGCTGTAAGTGCTCCTCACTAGCCTGTCTCTGAGCAACAGGCCCTCCTGTACTCACTCTCCCTTGTTGCTCCTGCTTATCATAATATGCCACTTTTGCGCATCAAATTTACATTTCAAAAAATGCTGTATCGCTGCTCTAAAATTAATTATTAATCTTTCATCAGTCCCTTCCATAGATACATTTTTAACTTTGATTTTGCTACCCGTTCGGGGGAGGGATGGGAGAAGGGGGTGGGGGAGAGAAGATCCTTTAATCTTGTCACTTTTCTGTGGGGTTCTCCTCTTGTGTGCTGCTACTTCCAGGCCTGCGTGTCCCCTAAGCACTCTGGAGGTACAACTTCAGTTCTTCTGCTCGCTCGGAGAAGAATCTTCCCACACTTTTGAGAGCATGAATATTTTCACCCTGCAGGATGCAATGCAGAGAAGTGCCTGCTCCTCTGGTTTGACCTGCCATTTCAGCCTCAGTAAGGTGAAGCTGTACTGATAAATCGAGTACCCCAGGCTAAAGAGGTGGGTGGATTACATGCCCATGCAAGGGAAAGAGATCCATGTGGGGTTTATAGGGCCTTCCTAGAGTGCAGTATGAACTTATTCACCAATCAGTTCATCACAGTGACTTGTAGGCAATGATCTGAACTTTAGTTATTTACTGTTCAAGGTAAGCAAGTACTGGAAATGAGGAAGGGGGCATTTGCTCTTAGTTTATTGAAGACTGAGTCCTTCTCCTGCCTGAAGTGTAAAAGAAAGAGGAGCCAAGAGGGAACGATGTGTGTCAGATGGATACCGGAGAGATGTGAACTGCTGGCAAACTCACATTTGACCCATCCCTGGTCTGGAGCTGTGGCAAATGCTATAATCTGTCTGAAGGAGGGGGAAAGAGCTCACAGAAGATGCAGCTATGATGAGATGCTTTTATGGGTTACAGAATAAACACATTGCTTTTTGCCTCTACACTGTGAACATACTGATCGGTGGCTTCATAGCCAAATGCACGTGTGTAGGTGTCCACACACACACAGACACACAGACACACACACACGTGTGCTTTTACTCACCCCTTCCCCCAGAAATGTGCCATCTGGACGTTCATGAAACTGAAGTGCTGTGTGTAGGCTGCTTCCTCGAATTAAGGCAGAAAGTCTTGACATACCCCATCATATTCACTGCATCTTGCTCAAAAGGGACAAAAAATTATCACATTGGAAGACAGATGTCAGCACAACATGGCATCTAGTTAAAGGCCAAATTGTCCCAGTTATAAACAACTATACTTTACATTGCACTTTTTATTTTTCTACTCACATGTACAGTACAGAATACTCTTTTCAAAAGCTCCTGTGCTGTGAGCTGCTGGGTGTATGCGTGGGTGAATGTCTCTCAGGGTGTTGGACTTAATCAGAGGTGAATTTGGATCAATGGACTATCACTTACTAGAAAATCAGATAAAGTATAGGGTGAAAAGAAAGCTAAAAATTCAGAGCAAAACACACTATGCTTGTTTTCCAGATCCACATCCCCTGCATGTTTCTTTCCTGGTAGTACTTGCCCAGATTGTCAATTTATCCCTGTGGTCGTCACCTCCAGGCTGTGCCTAGGTTATGCAGCCCTCTCAGATAAAAATCTGCAGTGCAGATCCACTTTGAAGGCTGCATGCTGTAACACTTTCATCTGGGCTATACTTCACCAGTAATAAATTAGCATTCACACAGATGCAGCCAATAGCTCTCACAGCACACCTCTACATAAACATTATCCCCTCTGCCTTTCACAGTTGGAGAAATCCAGCCAGCAAAGTTGCTGGAGGTGAAGAGGGAGTCAGCAGCAGCTCTGGATCAAAACTGAAGCCTTGCTCAATCACACCTTTCTTCTCCATCTTCTAGACAGCATCTGAATACAGCTGCACATCTCCTCTATGTGATTTATTCTGTGTAATAACACGGATTTTTTTTTCAAAGCAGACTTTGATTTCAGTTTGTTGACACTAGTTCTGCATATATGTGTAATTATGTAGGATTATCAGTGTGCTACAGAAGGCCCACTTTGTATATTATGCCTCTACAAACCACTGGAAATTAAGGCCGTGATTCTCCTTGCAGATTCTCATTTGGGGGATGCAAAGTGAGAGCGAGTAGCTGTAAGCATAGCTCATGTTTCATAAAATAAACAATGCTTGTGTGGATGTGTGACAGATGTTACACCTTGTGGAAAGCATTGAATTCCTTATAGCCAAGTAAAAAACAGTGAGATCACATAGGCCTCAGAGTAAGTGTGGTTCCAGCAGGAATGCAGCTCTTGCAAAAATCCACTATTGGCCTTGGGAAATGCCCCTTTTTATTCACAAAAGAGCTGAAAAATGTTCATGGCCGAAAATGCTAAGGATTCTTCATTGTGCACAGTCTCTCCTCAATCAAAACACAGGCTCCATTTTCAGTGAGTTACCCTCTCTGCCAGCCCAGACTGCCAGCCTAGCTGACAAGCTGCATGTGTCAGAAGGACACAGAAAGAATTTTCTTCTTCTCAGAGCATTTTCTTTCCTTTTGAAATGTTACAGTTGTTGTTTTTTTATTTCATCTCAGATTCTTTTAAGAGTTAATCTTTTTTTTTCAATTGGTCCAGGAGATGCCCTTGATTGTTTTCTTTTCTTTGTTGCTTGGGACAGGTCTTTTCAGTAGAGTGGGGCCATAACAACATTTCCTGATGAACAAGAACGATGGCTGACATGGGCAGGACAAGTAGGGAAGGCAGAAGGTCTTCAGCACTTGAGACATGAGTCTCCAGAGAAAACACAAGCAGATCAGAAGCATTTATCCCATATTTCATAGCTATGCAACACTGCTCTCCCTAGCCAGAAGTATGCCTGCTGGTCCAGGACCAGCACATCCTTATCCTTCCCCATCTGCATTCCCCTTCTTGCACCATGGGTAGAGACTTTTGGCCAGTGCTACCTTCCCCCACCCACACTCTCCTCCAGAGTGTGCTGGAAAGAGACCATTTAGCTCCTTGCTCCTGCTCCTGTCTTTGCTGTGGGACAAGGATCCAATCCTGCCAGTGGCTTTTCTGTCCTGTGAACTCACTGGTCTGTGGGCAGCCTCAGCCCCACAGCTCAGGCAAAGGAGACACTGGCCCTGTGCTCCCAGAGCCCAGGCTCTGCTGATGGCTGCCAGCCAGTCCCAAACTGGCTGGTGGGACTAGCTGAGGAGTGACACTGCTGAGAAATGCTCATCCAGAGCTTGGGGTGGGGGGAGCTACCCACTGTTCACATGTGGGGAAAGGACAATTGCCCAAAGCTGGCTGCCTGAAGTACCAAAAAGTGCTGCCCTACTCAGTGCCCTGCTCCATGGGGAGCTCAGCAGCTGCATCTCCAGGAGAGCAGGTAGTGAAAGGCAGCATCCTTCTGCAGGTTCTTGCTCTTTCATCCTCCCCATCCTTTATCACTCTCTGAGCTATGCTTTGCAGCACTTCTAATTACAAAGTGGAGCCATCACAAAAACCTTGGACTGAAATAGAGTGGAAGTCACAGCAGCAGGGTGTACGAGAGCAACTGAGTCAGGAAAGGCAGAGGAACAGGGGCAAGCTCTTGGAAGCTGGAGTGCAAAATTGCAGCATGTCATTTTTCTCAGACTACAGACATGCTGTCCCAGCCAAGTGTTTCCTCCCCAATGGACACTGGATATCTCACATGAAAGTCCAGCAAATTATCTAGGAGGTTTCTGCATGGAAATAATTTCAATATAGCTGACACATTGCAAGCTCATGTCCTAGCTGGTAAGGTCAGCATCTTCTTTGGCTCACACACTTGCCAAGCTATTTGTAAAGGTGGGCCCATACACTGAGGTTAAAAGGATGCATTAATTAGAGGACTGAATCTTAAAGCCTGGGGACAAAAGAGCATTGTCAAACTCACATGCCCCCTTTGGTGCAATCAGCCTTGGCAAATGACATCCAATTGGATTTAAAGGGATCCAGAAGTGCAGACAAATTTCTTGCATCCAACTCTCCTTCCAGGCTTGGGACTGAGGTCATTATTGCAGGGCAGCAGCACTGGAAAAGGCCTATGGTCTTTGTGCTCTTCCTAGAAGCATCTTTTGGATCAAAGTTGTTTTTTTTTTCCCTCTATGGAGAAGTAGGAAGAAGAAATGTTCCTTAATTTTGAAATTCTTACCAGTGAGAGAGTTTGGTTGGAGAAAAAGCACCAAAGATATTTCACATCTGTACATCCCAAAGAAGTGAAAGTTCATCTCTCTGCATCCCACTCCTCTCTCAGTTTGTATCATGCTTCAGAAAATGCTGCAATGAGTCCAACAGTTGGGAATAATTCCTTGACTGTTGTGGAGCTTCTGCAGACTACCTCCCCTCCACAGGGGACTGTCTGCCTGTGTTTGGTCCTGTGAGTGCCCCACAGGGCTGTGCCACAGGGCTGCAGCCTGCAGAGCATCTTGGGGTGGCATGGACTGCTTCTGGCTCTGAGTGGAGCTGACAGAGCAGTGGCCAGAGGAGTGGTCTGATCTCTGGCCCATCTTGCTGCAGGAGACATGATGGGGTGATGCAAAGACTGCTCCAACTCACCTGGCATTAGGGTTATAATGTTAGACAAGATGCATTTTATTTTGTTGTACTGATGATTTGTTTGGTAAAAAGTCCTTTTTTAAAAATACATTTTATAATATATTAAAATATTCTCCAATGAAGAAAAGAATTTGAGAGTTGAAGAAAACTATCAGAGCATGTGAAGTAAAACATTTAATATTTATTTGGTGAAATGAACCAAAATGAGGAAGGAGGCAGGACAGAATGAGAGGGAGAAGGAAAAGATTAAAAATAGACTGATTGCAAAGTGTTTCTAAACTTTTTGTTTACTGATGCATATACCTCTTGCCCACACAGGCTTGAAGAAGACAGTTTTGTCATTCAGGCACAGACGTACCCTGTGGGCTGGGAAGCAATGTGCTTTGGTGAATGGGAAGTAGGTGGGAAGGTGGGCACTCCTCCATGCTGAGTGCTTTTCTGCTGAGACTCTGCTGATCCAGCCTGGGGCAACTTCCTTCCACCAGCCACCCCTCCTGAATGCAAAGGAAGGGCAGCAGCAGGCTGCACCATTTGGAACCCTCTGCTTCCACCAGGAAGGTACTGTGGGATTGAAGGTACTGTGGGAAGGTACTCTGAGGATGGACTGAACCTCCACCTAGAGATGCCTGTCTGCCTCCACGTTTTGTAGAAAGAGGCCAGAAGCCAAATCTTGAAAAAGCTGAGGTAGTGACTCTTCCTCATCATATCAGTAAGGAGTAGCAGCTGGAGCCCAGTAAATGGGTATAAACCTGCTGTACTCAGAATAAGTCCCCTTGTTCCAGCAGCTGTGTGTGGAGGCAGAAGAAGGGGCAGACAGGCAGGCTCAGCAAAACCCCCTGGAGAGAGGTGACTGTGTACAAGCCTCCAATGGGCATTAAAAACTCAAGGGTGGCACTACAGGTATTCAAAGCAGGGTAGCAGTTCCATTGCTCCTCTAAGAGTAGCCTGAATGTCTTTGCCAGAGTGTCCAAAAGAGGAAGCTGAACTCCTCAGGGTAAATGTGCATGGTACCCACCACTGGAATCAGAGCTATGTGCTGGTAACTGTGGAAAGCCTTTTGTGAGCTGCTATCTTCACATTTACACTTATCTGTGAGAGACCTAAGAAGGAACGTTTAAGCATGGCTGTGTTTGCCATGTGCTCCAGCATTAGAGAGTGGAGAAGCAGCAAAGGCAGAGCCCTTGGTCTTAGCACTGTATTGCACTAGCATTTTTAGCTGGGAACATCAAGAAGGAATGAGGAAAGGTGCCTAAGGTCTGCATGCTAGCACCAGCAAGGGAAGAGGAAGATGTCATCTAACAAGGACATCTCACTTCTACTGAACAGCCCAGCAGGAGTATGCTGGCAACTAGGAAATCAAATATAATTTTAAATGCCCCAAATCAAACAAAATGAAGTCTGAGTCTGAGACCAGATGGAGCTTGTTGAGACTAAGGACAACATTCCTCTGTGTAGGCCACTGCCACCTCCAGACTGTTTTGGTTTCTCCTGAAACATGAAGACAATCTGTCTGTTTAGGTTTTTTTTCTTTTTTTTTTTTTTTTAATGTGTTTTGAATGGCTTGGCCAATAGCTGTGAGACAATATTTAACTATTGGCAAAGCAGCTTCTATTTACTCTGGAAACTGTATTTTCATATACTGTATTTTTCTGCTTTTTATTTTGAGCAAGTAATCTCAATTACTTGACTTAGGATCCCAATTCTCCCCTGCTCAAACTCTTAAGTCCCCTGCACCTCCCCATGGTGTGGAGATGGTCACCCTAGTGGGCTGTAGGATTAAACTACACATACATTTTCTTCTGCAGAATAAACCTGTCTTATTCTCTTTTGTCCCTGCTCTACCATACCACATATGTGCTAATTGCATTATTTCAGTGGTCTCAGGAGTCCTTTAGAGAACAAGAAGTGCCAATGTTAGTGGGATAAAGCCATTTATGCTTTATTGGCCAGCATTTTTCACGGGCATAATGCTAAAGCTGAATAAATAGGCCAGCCCTAAATGCACACAAATCCACAATAGGCAGCTTAGAGCTGCCAGACCTGGCTCTGCCTTGAGCAGGAGGCAAGGGGAGGTTTGCAGGGTCTCCCTAGATGCAGGGCTGTTCCCCAGCACTCCCCAGAAAGCCCAGATGTCCCAGGAGGGCCCTCACTGATGAACAATCACAACCTTTGCACATCTCATGGATCGAGGGTTTTACATTGGAAATGGGGTGATCCTAGGCAGACTGCTCCTCTCCCTGTACCTCATGAACACTTCCTTGTGAGTTAGACCCTCCTGGAGGCTTTGAAACCAGCAGATGAACAGCATGGTGTGAGTGTTCACATCCAAAAGGTTATATTAGGAACAGAGCTCCTGGCACAAAGCTTCCTTTCAGCTACATCAAGAAAGCAATACCAAGAATCCACATTTTCCTTCAGCACCTAATAAATAGCACTAAATTCCTATGTAACACTTCCCAGACTTCTAAGTGCTTCACAAAAAGGATCAGTGTCAGATGAGGAAGAGGAAGCAAATACCATCATCAGGGTCACTGAAGTCTCCTGTTTCATCTCTGACCATAGATCTTATTCCTTACACAGCTTCTGTAAGACTATGGGGGACCTGGTGCTCTTTTAGGGCCTGTTTTCAGCTGCTCTGAACAGCCCTAGACTGTGCCCAGTATATGGAATTGGGAAATGATGGGAACTGTGCTAAGTGTAAGGGCATAGAAACGTTATAGGAATGTTTATGCAGGTTTAATTCTCTTTAACATCTTATAATCATCTATATATCTATTCTCTAACTACCCTTCTCCAGAGAACATCATTCTTACCCTTCTGTGGATGAGAAAAGGCAGTGCTCTTTCCACTAGCCTTTCCTCCAGACCCAGTCTAGAAAGGGGCTCACTCTCCCACAGCCCAGGCAAGCAGCCATCCCTGCTCCATCCTTCCTGCCCGACAGTGTAAGCAAACCCATCCACAGCTGCCTGCAGAAAAGCTCTCTGCCTCTATAGAACAGGCATCACTATTTTCCCCTTAAAGTAGTAATAGAAAGCTAATTAGAATGGCAAGTAAAGTGTAGAAAAGGAAAGAAAAAAGAAGAGAAGGGAATGAAAATGGAGTTTCGTTTAACTATACAAGGAGACAAAGAGGTAAAACTTGGATAGCAGCAGAGGAGTTTCAAAAAGCTTTTGGTGCATTCAATCTATTGCCTCAACTCCTGGTGGAAAAGATCACACATATCATCTTACAGTGTTTGCTGTTCTCTGTAAAGATCTGCTCTGATGGAGCTCCCACACTGGCTTCATACTCCATTGTATTGGCTTCTTGTTAACACTTATCAGCTGAAACAACATTACAGCAACCCAGAGTCCAGAAGAGTGTATTTTACAATACCACTAGAAGACTGTGTGTATGTGTAGAGAGAAATACTCTATTTTTTTTCCCTTTAAAAAAGAAAAGGATTGTAATACAACCCCCAGCAGATGCAAATAATTTGAGCCAGACCTGCTGTTGCCCAAAAGTTGCTGTTGACATAAAACAATTTTGCAAAGGCTACAATTTAGTAAGTTTGGACCTTTTCTAATAACAGCAGGTGGAGTCCTTTCATGATGTGTAAAGGATGAGCCAGGATGGATGAAAGACCTACTTCTGCATTTTTTCCTTACAATTTCTGAGGTGTATGCCCTGTGAGTATAAGGGTATTTGATTGCCTAAATATAAGAAAGGATGGCACCCTGGAAATCAGCAATGGAATAGCCTTTGCCACTGCTTTATCACATCCTAGTAATAAAAAATAAAGCTGCATGGAAAAGCATGGAGAAATTCTACTGTGTTCAGTCCACAAGATCATGACCTAGCTGCTGTCAATAGGAGAAATGATCTTCCAGTTTTCTCTGATGCTGTAACCTAAGTTCCAGCTTACAGGTTATTTGAGTTCAAATATCTATTGTTGGCAGTGCCTGAGCAGGCTGTCTGCTGCAGGCTTGTGGATTAGGGGTACAAAGACTTCCAGTCAAACACTAACCAGAGAAAATGGTCTGGATCCACTGCAGTTTGAGCAGTGATGCAGGAACACGTGTGTGTCATGCAGTACCTTCTGCATCATGGTGTGTGTGATACCATTAGGCCTTAGGAAAATGCAGTCAACAAAATGAACTCTCTCACTTGTCTTGTGAAGGCAATGAACTGAATGAAGTGTATAATGGAGCACAGAAAAAGCACATAATGATTTATTTGCATGTTTCTTCCGGGGAATAGTCTCTGTAACAATTACAGCTTACACACAAACAAAACACAAACATGTATTCTTACAAGGGAGCAGTTGCAGTCCATCTGAGTTATATTAATACTAACCAGTGAACAAAAACAATTGGTCAGAAGTCTCAAATACATATTTTCTGTAAACCTGTTGTTTGTCCTCTATTTAAAACATATGGTTAGCCTCTTACACGTGCTTTCTTGGATCAGGGACAAGATGTCCTTTTGAACAAAAATGAGACACACTAGAGATGTGTCTCTAGTGCAGAAGGGAAGGGATCCATGGGATATGGTGGATTTACCCAAAAATCACCCTAAGCATCAGGATGCCTATAAGAGAGAATTCCCTGTCATCCTTCCTTTCAGACTTACAAACACCCAGCTACCCCATCTTAGAATGAACAGTGTAGCCAGCTGAGAAAAGCATCTGTATGAGAGCCTTGTATACATCCCTCAGTGCAGGGAAAACAAAGGGTGAATATAGAAAACTGCAAATTTGGTTCAGTTCAGAGTAAAATGAGGTGTGCTACTGATCCTTCCCAGATTCCTTTCTCTTGCAAATGTTTCCCAATTACACATAATATATCCCAATTACATATAATTCTCCCTTAAAGTACTACAAGTGTTTTATTACAGACTCTGGAAACTGACCCTAGAGGAATTACTTGAAATTATTTCCTTAAATGAAATGAAAAAAAAATTCATTCTTGAAATGAAACATAGGTTCTTCATGGATTCTACTCTTCTGTAAACAAATCTAAGCTGATTTCATTGGTCTTCAATAAGAACACAAACTCCATTTCTCGTTTAATGCTAATCAGAGTTATTAAACAAAATAAGACAGAACTGGAACAGGTCTCTGGATCACTGCCTGAGTCCTTTGCCACTGAGTTCAGTGTTGTGTTTTCCCCTTCATTTACTCATCAGGCTCTGACAATTGCCATGTCTTAGATAGACTTGATGGCTTTTCCTCCTCAAATAAAAGTCACTTCCTCAAGGCAGTTCCAAGACAAGGGCAAGATAAAATCCAGGCATCCTCAGTCTCAGTCACTCACTCTGTTACAATACCAAAACCAAAATATGTCCCAAATAATGTTGAAGATGGATCATGCTCATACGATATATAGGGGAAAAAAAAGTTGATTTTTTTTCTCCAATCCACTGGAATTCTCATGAGAGAACAATATCCAAGATAAAAGCTCAGCAAAGACAAATAAAGAAACAACTCCACCTCTTCCTGAAAAGATGTGAAAATAATGTTAACTGAAGAGAGCTTTGTTTTGCTTCGCTTCCTCTACAACACAGAGAATGTTAATGAATTACACTGTTAACTGGAACATAATCTTGTCTGTAAGGGATCAGGGGAAATTTAGATGTGGGACTATCTGATAATGAGAGGCAACTGGGAGTCTTTGGAAGAGTTGAGAAATTGGCATATGAAAATAATAATTACAGATTTTACAGTATTTATTGACAAACACGGTGGAAGAAACCTCTTTATTTTTAACTGTGAACCTTGGTAGAAAGGGAATTAGGATACCTGGTATTAAAATCTCCTCAAATCCCTCAAAGCTTTAACTGAAGATCTAATGCTTTAATTGGTACACTGGAGTTTGCTTAGCTGATACAAATCATATTTCCAGGAAAATTTGTACATTATAGTCCCGGATGTCACCCAGATGATACAAGGATATTTAGGCTTGGAAGCTTCTTTTCTCCTTTTCTGTTTTGCTTAAGAACAAAAGAATTGCTTGTGTGTTGTTTACAAAGATTTCAGCATGATGACTGTTATTTTAGCCACTAACACAAAAAAAACCTTGACAGTAAGAATGCATTTTTTTCAACCTTCTTCATCCAGACAAGTAAGCAGTCATCAATTACAGTCCCACACATGAAATACAAATTTAGCAGTACAGAAATGAAAACTAAAGCAATTTGTACCTTCACTATTCCAAAGGGGATTCATTCTTGCTCTGTTTAGTATGAAATAGTTCCTCTCTTGAAGTCAAAGTTACATCAATGTCACCGACCTTAAGTTGAATCATAGTAAGAAGATGATATCCTGGCATTCCTGGCACCATCTCCTCATTATTGAGCTTTCTATTTACCATGTGTTTTAAAACAATGCTCAAGCATTTGTTTTCCTCAGGTTGCAGTCAAATTTGATTTATTTGAGTTGATATCATCAAATTTAACACTAAAAGGTGCATTTTATAAAACCTGAGTTTTAATTGATGTCCTTGAATGAATTAACTTTATCAGCAAAATATGTGAAATGCTTTTTACCCACTACATAATATTTTTTAATAACAGCTGTCATGACACTAACAATCTGAAATGCAAAGGCATACGAATGTCTATGGAAACATAGGTTTGTGTGAACAGCTTGGAACACAGAAAGACATTTCTGACTGAACATTCCTATTTCACTTCCTGCTCTTATCCTTCTTTTGTCTTGGAAAAAGCTAGAATATTAATATGGGTGTCCATTCTTCTACTGTTTATAATTTTTTTCCCTGTTTATAAAATTATTGCTCCCAGTAATACAGCATTTCCCACCTGGATGTGCATGCACACAAACACACCCACACCCACCCCTGAACACAGACACATGCTGATCACAGCACATTCTAAATTAGCAGGGTAAATAAATGAAGACAGCTGTGTGTCTTGCTGACTCTTTCATGAAACCACATCTCATAAAATGTAAGGGAAATGCTCTGAGTGGTGTACCTCAATCCCTACACACCTGAAGGTACTTTGTGCCTTTACTGCTGGAGTGCACACTTGTGTGTATGGGCACAGTTACACTGAGCTTCTCAACACTTCCCTGGGTCCAACACAAAAAACTTTATCACTCTGCTGCCCAACCCACACTTCTGCAGCTCCTAAACAACTCCAGCATGGTGAATGAAGCCACTCAGGATTTAGGCTTATTTAAATGAAGGCCAAGGAGGCGCCTCTGCACCCTCCTCTTTCCCACAAACCTCTTCAAGGCATTTCACTGCCCTTCTTCCCTTTTAAAACTCTGCTCCTGGTGATGACTGAAAACATAGGTGACTAAGCACCAATTCTACTGATTGGTGTCACCCCTTACTTCCCTTCTTTTTGGTCTACTCCATCTATTGCTTTTGTCTTCCACTCAAACTGCTTGTAACAGGGATCACTTTTGGGCTGCTCTGACATTGCCAAATGCAATGTGGCTCTGCAACTTCCCTAGGCTACCTGGGTACTACGGGCCATGCTCATCCTTTATTCTAGGGAGTAATGTAGAGCTGAATTTGGGAATGTGTCCACACTGCTATCTCCACTGAGGTGAAAACAGCGTTTTGTCAAGACAACTAAGCCTCAGTAATATCTGGAGAAGTTTTAAAGTTCTTCTCTCCCTCCTTGATCTAGAGAAAAAATCTAGAGCAGATATGGCTCACAGAGCATCAAAAACTAGTTGGAATACTCTGGGCTTATGTAACAAATATAAAAACCTCCATGTACCATATCACATTCCACAATATCCACCCTCCCTGTGCAGGGCTCTGTTGTACTACCACAGCAAAGCTAATTTTGTGTGATAGGCTGGCATGGAATTATCATCCTCCTTTTCCTTGAACATGAGGCCAGAATTTAAATCCAAACCCTGATGGCTTTTTCATACAGTATTTATTGGTCTGTTTGTATGGGAAAGTCAAAATAACTGCATCAGTTCCTAAGATATTTGGCTGAACCTGATGTCTCTATTTTTGAGCATATGGTTTATTGAATTGTAATACTTTTCAAGATAATTCCAACTGCCCTATTCTGAAGGATTAGTATTCTCAAGTAGAACATGCACAAGAATAAAGATTTTGATTGCAGCTTTAATATCAAAGTAATACGTTTCAATTGACTAAGCAGGCCACTAACAATTTAGATAAAGGAATGCAATATAACAATTAATGAGCTATACACAAATTCCTCATTGTTCATTAACCCTTCAGAAGCTGCCTACTTGCATAAAGCCCATGTCTTCCCTCCCTTTTGTCCACACTCCAAAAGATGGTAGAGTACTCAAAATATGTTGCTAAGAGATTGCTTTAATGTATGATAAGTTATTATGAAACAATACGTACAAAGCACTGGTAATGGTCCTGACAGGGGTAATGGGATTTACTGGAATTTTACAGCGTAAAATTCTAGATAATATCCATTACAAAATCAGCTATCTCAGGCAGAGCTGGGTTTACAAAATCAGTCAGCCTGGGACAAAATTCTACTTGAAAGATCAGCAGGATAGGAAAACTTGCAGGAGATGGGTTGATCACACCCTTATTCTTGAATTCAGCCCCAGCAAAAAGCAAAACAACCCAAGGCCTACTCTGTTTGTTTGTGCAGTATTTTTCTTTAGTAGCATGGCAAACACCTCATGCTACTATTGCACATGTTGCAGCAACTGGTTTGATCTGGAAAGGTCCAGATCCAGCAGTCACATGGTTTCATGAAAACCACCACTTTTCTCATGTAGTTCTTCGACCTTGTCAGTTGTGGTAAAAAGGCTGGAATTATGAACCCCGAAAAACATCATAAAAGTCCAAATTATTTCTTCCTTTTTGTTTTCTTGGCTCTGCCAAGACTTCTTCCTGAGGTCCTTGGGGTGGGAGCGTCAGAGTCGGTTACCACAGCTGCGTCTCCCCTTTGGATGTTCTCATTTTTCCCTATTCTTTTCGCTCTGTTTACCATTTGTTTGATTATTTGGCAGAGTAGTTTAGGTTGGAAATGGTATATAGTAAGAGTATTTCTACTGATGACAGGGGAAATATAGCACAGTAGGCTACAACTTAGAACTTTTCATTACTGAATTTGACATTCAGGTGACCTACATACAAATGACACAAAATTACCATTCCTGTTTTACAGATGGGGAGCAGAGATGTGAGGTATATTAAAGAGGGTTTCCCAAGGACGCACTGCAAGTCTTTAACCGAGCCAGAGCTCAAGCAAAAGGGCTCCTGGAGGCCATCCCAGCATCCCATCCTCCTGGCTACTGAAAACACTTAAAGGTCATAAAAGTGTATGAGACAACTGAGTGAATCATGTCCGTAATTCATTCACTCAAGCTTTGTTTTCATTCATAAACTCATCAAAGATCAGAGCCCCTGAAGTGAGTTATAGTCCCGTCTCCACAGAAAAGCTGTTTGTTAATCTCAGACAGACCTTTGCCTTTACGGCTATGCAGTGGCTGCAGTTAATATACTTTCATTTCCCTTTTTATTGTTAGCTCAGATATTAATGATGTCAGCTGTAATCCCAGCTCCAGCAATAGGCTGGGGTTAAACCACAAAAAGGAATACCTGTACAGACCAGTGTCCCACCTGCATGATGAATGGATCACTTTTTCTACAGTGCTTGTGCAAATGTACCTCCAAACCCATGGTAGTCAGAGACCCTTCAAATCAAATGGATTTTGGGCCAACTCTACTCTTCCTAGTTCTGAATCCCCAGCCAATGTATTGGACCAATATTACTTGATGTTCACATACAGATATGAAATAGCCTCTTTTAGCTGTTCATCTGAGCCTAAGAAAGTTGGGAGTGGAGGAGTCTGCAGGGCAGGAGCTAATTTTTCCCACGGAGCAGAGCAACCCAGGAAGAGATGCCTTGTGCCTGAGGCTTCCTCACAGCTCACGGACAAGGTAGCGATCCTTTTGCAAATAAAAGATTTATCCCAGGCAAGTTATTCAAATTTTTCCTTAGACAGAGAAAGAAAGGTCCGCATTTACAAAGGAAAAGACTCCGTTGCTCTAAGTAGCACTTAGTGACCAGTAAAGATAGAGAATAAATCCTTAAAAATAAGTACTTTCTCATAAAACAGAAGACCCTTGACATTTTGGTTCCAAAGCATTTGTAATTGCTAAAAATTGCTAATTGTAAGGAAATTAATGCATTAGGATTGCATTATCAGAGGAGATTGTGGTCATGTAGATTCCTTAGGCTTATATGTCTGCTTGGTAGCTTTTCCAGTTGTTTCATATAACATTTGTAGGTATAGCAAAAAATTAATTGTTACTGAGACTCACCAGTACCATGAAATTACAAATTTCAATTTCAAAATGTTTGTATACAACTAAACAAACTCAAGGTGGACAGTACCAATATTCAATGTACAAGTAAACATAAAAGGAGACAGACAAAAAATACATCATGTTACAGCTGGGACTCTTGACTACTTTGGAAAAAAGATTTCAGAAAAAAATCCTACTCTGCATTTTCTCCCCTGGTACATCAAAGTTAAAAATCAAATCAATACCATCTTAGTATTAGATGGTGGTGACAGCATGTGGACATCAGTGTTGTAATTAAAAAGCCATTCAGCTCAGTTGGTAAAATGTAATTTTAGCTGTAGTCACTGGCTGTTTCTAAGCAATCTATTTACCCCAAAAGGTCCTCAGGCATGGACTGAAGGGTGTGAAATGATTGAGTTTTAGTTATCCTCATACATAACAAATTTCAATTATAATTCCTATTGTAAAAAATGTTACAATAATATTACGCTAAGTCCCTATGCTAACTGACGGCAGGGAAGAAGAGGAGGAAGAAACTTTCTCTGCTTCACTGCTTTCATCAGTCTCATTTTACATGGGACTTCTTCCCTGAACCTGTAGAGGGGCTAATCCCAGCTGGTGACTGAGGCAACACCCTGTGCTGCTCTGGTCCATGGCCCACACCAAAAGACCATAGTGGAAAAATTGCTGTGAGATTTCCCCCTGCTCTGACAAGGACAGTCAGAGGAATGTCCCTCATTGCTTAAAGACTGGCAGAGCTCTGACTTCAGATGCTGCTCACAGGAAAAGCTCAGGGCCACTCATTAAAGTAGCAGCTAAATTATTGGTAAGCAAAACTAAGTGAAATGCACATAGCACTTAACTTTCTAAGCTAAAACTATCAACCAATTAAACCAAATAGCATGCCTGAATTAAATATTAAGCTTATTTACAGATAAGAAAATTGAGGCAGAAAATTAAAAGGCCAGTTTTGAGGCTAGCACTTAAAAACTGTTCTACAATCAGCATTTCTTTTGAGTTAACTTATTTCTTTCTAAAATGCTGTGTGGCCATAAGCAACTTTGTCACAGTTGTAAATCATTTGATGTTCTACTGCACATTATGAAATCCACAGAGATGGACCTGTCCTCAATGCCACAGGTGTGCTTGTATTCCCAACCCCATCCATACCCATATCCTCATCTGTATCCACACCTCCTTCACTGTTTGCACATCTGCTTGCTTCTCCAGCTGCTTGGCCAGCTCCAAAGGTCCCTTCCACTGTGTCACCCTGCCACAGACGTATCCTGGAGGGAGCCAACTGGATGGTTAAAAGCAAGTGCTGCTTCAGAACCCCTGAACCATCCTTCCTCTCTTCTCAGCAGGCCAGGGGCAATGGGATATTTTCCCCCATCAATCACAGCAAAAACTCTTGCACCAACACATGAAGCTGAGGGTGTGCAGGCTTTTGGAATGGTTTATAAACGTCTTCCAGAGTCTGACAAGACTTCTAAACCTCAGGAGATCTGTGTCTGTGTTAGGTAGTTGCTGTAGCCAAGGGCTTCACAACTCATCTCCATGTACCAGTGGGGTGCAATGCAGGCCAGCAGACTGGTTTTCAAACCCAGAGCTTATCAGTCTGATAAAACTACAATCTGTCAGAGACTTGGAGATCCAGCAGGTCCCCAAATCACAGGTTGGACTTGTTGGCACAGGAATGTAAGTTCAGTAGTAAAAGCAATAATTTTGGGTAAATATGAAATAAAACTGGGGTTTTTTTTCCAGGAAAGCCAGAAATAAAAGTAGAAGCAGAGATATTATCTATGTGTTTAATTCTGTGCTAGACCTTACAGTAAAAATAGGAGATGTTCAGATAAAAAGACAAATCACACTGCAATATGCAGTGTAAATGCATATGCAACTTGTCATTTCCTACTCTCTATTCTTGTCATAGTAGCTATTATTCTCTCACCTTTGCTCAGTGGCACTAGCAAAAGCAGTGGTGGGCAGCTAGGAATACCATATGTGTTACAAGGCAGATGGTTAGAAGTACAGCCACTTCAATTGTAATGTCAGATAAAAAGTTTAGAACCATTTTCCCGACTCTCAATTTCATCAGCACCCTCAGACTCGAGGCAATGAACTAAATGGGCCAAATCTCACAGAACAGAGGTTTCCATCCCTTTGGGCTGCTGTAGGATGCAGGTTATTGTATGCTGCATGTTAAGAAGTGAAAACATAAATTAGAGAGTGTGCCATTATCTGGCATGCAGATGACTCCTGTTCCTGCAGCAAAGAGGAGGCACCAGGCAAGCAGCAGCAAGAAAGCAAATTTTCTTGGTTTCTCACATCCTCTCTCTGCAGAACTCTCTACTCCTTGGGGGGAGGTGCTGCACAGTGCCATCCTTCAAAGGAAGGTGCAGAAACACACACACAATTACTGGCCTGCCTCTGCTGCTTCTCTTTAGCTAGTCAAGCCAAGTCCCTAACAACCCTATTACACCTGGCATTTTTTCCTTATCCTGGAAAATTGTCATAGCTGCTCTTTCCTTTCCATATATGTTTCCTTATGACAGCTCAGAAGGTCTACCAGAATGGGGGATCTTATGCTATGTCTGTCACAGTTTGCCATGGCCAAACCCAGTGAAATCTGAGTAGAAACATTCCCAAATGTATGAAAAAAAAAGAAAACTCACAATTTTATCACTGTTTGCATGGCCAGGTTAAAATTTAGGGGCAAGCTGCTTGGATTTTAGAGCAGCTGCTGACACAGAGAAGTGACCAGGAGTGGGGCCCTCACTGTCTCTGATTTGCATCAGAGGGAAAATGAACCCAGAGAAGAGAGGACGTGTTCAGACAACGCTCACACACATCCCAAGGGAAGGGTGAAATGGTGGAAGAATACAATGATGTGTTCTGAAGCATGGTAAATGGGAGAGAAAAGGACAGAGAAGGGTTAGAGGGAGCTCATGAGGATGACTGAGAGGCAAACAGACCACCCTGGTGGCTATCAGGGAGGGCAAAAAGCCTTCCTCAGCCTTTGGTGTAGCACAGTGTCCAGCCTGTCAAACTGCCTTATTTTGGGGTACAAATCTCCCTCTATTCCTGCAAAGCAGCAAGGACAAGGGGAATCCTGGAATGCTCCAAATGTCCCCTTTTGCTGTCCTCTGAGAAGAGAATATCCATTAGCTACCCATCTGCATTGCTTCATATGGTCTGGAAGGCACAAACTTATCGGTGCAACATTTATTTTTGGGTTTTTAAAAGATTCTAACTTACTGTATTGACATACAGTGATCACTATTTCTCCCTGCTGTCAATAGTTAAAACAACATTAATTGACTTTGGATTTATATTCATGCTATGTTTCTGGAGGAATTAATTAAAATGTCCAGGCTTACTGCCATAAAAACCAAATATGGACTAAAGCAGATGTCATATACAGTCTTGTAGGACCTCTGTGATGCACTGGAAGGGCTTCTCATCACAAAGTGACCACTACCTTACTCATTACCCACATGTGCCTATCTTTTCAAAATTAAGAGCAAAATATGTTCCTCACCCTTTCCTAGACGCCTTCTTCATTTCTGTGTACAACATTCAGCTGAACAAGCTGTTAAGTGGGAAAAGGAGTAGGAGGTGACCAGCTTTCCCTTCATCCTTTCAACTAGTGAGCAAAACAGCACACAGTAACTATCAGGGGGAGCACATATTTTTTAGTAGCCTGCAGGCTAAACATCCCTCCTCCATCTACCTGTCTATCTTCCCAGTGCATGTTGCACTGTCACTCCCAAAGTGCTCAGAATATGCAGAAAGAGCTCCCAGGAAAGCCTGAGGAGCAGAACTCAACCTGGCTCTTCCAGGATAGTTAGATGAATATCAGAACTTCCTTTTTCTGCCCATAAATATGAGCAAAAATGTCATTTTATCACTGCAACAGACAACGCAGTATTTCTCAAGACTGAAGGATCCTAAGCCATCAAATACCTAAACTACAAACTGCTGATATTCAGGAAAGTGTAAGAGGGCTTTTGTGCTGTTTTTGTACTGCTCCCTAGATATCCCCTCCTGGCCACTGTTGGGCACAGGCTACTCAGTAAGGTGGCTCTTTGGTCAGACTTGATGCTGGGAAGTTCCCTAAGATCTTAAATTATTTCCAGACTTCTGAAACACCTTTAGTATTGGTGAGCCTTCTATGCCAAGCCTTGCAGCAGGATGAGGATATGGTCTAATGTGCTCAGAGAGTCCAAAGTCTGGCACCTAGGACACAGAGTATCTGTATTAATAACCTCAGCACACTTTGGATGCATCTATAGGGAGGAATCAAACATGCCCAGGACTGTTTTCTGGCCAACTGGCCTGGAACAGCTTAAATCCATAAATACACAAACTGCCTAATGGGAATGGTCTCTGGACTGACCTAACTTCTGTAGCATGTCCAGGAATTGGGAGAGCACTAGTAGGACTGGTCAAAACTGTGCCAAGGACCCTTCTAGCAATTTAATGGTTCAGACAATCAAGTTTCAGTGCCAGAGGATTTTCATTCAAGTTGTTTAATTTACTTGGGTAGCATTAGCCTTAGGGAATCCAAAAGTCTAAGCTCATTGACAGCCTTCTATATATCAGCTACTGTTATTAGCAAGAGTAATAGCACTTTCTTAATTGATGTACATATCTTCCTTACACCAGCAATCAGGAGTGGCAAGTTTCCAGGTAGTCCCATCTACTGTCAGTCAGCCTAGGTCTGAAGTTCTATTGTCCCTGCCAGCTGGACAAGCCTAAAAGAACCAAACAAAATTGTTCATAGAAAGAAATAGGTCAGCAGCCTTCACATCTCTTCCTCCTTAATACTTTGGTTGAGAGCATGGGTGTCCATATTTTGCAGGGACCTGCTTGTGGCAGGCACCCCAGCCATCTTTCCTCCAGGGTGTCTGATCCTGCCCTGGAAGTGGTGCTGGCTGCAGAGAGCAGAGGGATGTTGGGATAAACTAGGACAGCTATGGAAGCTGTATTTTTTGACACTAGAATTCCTTTGACTTTTAGAGAGAAGAAAATGTCACCAAAAAAAAGCATAATGGAACACTGTATGAAATGGGAATTTTTACCATGGAGCTAGCAAGAACACAGCTCTGCACTGAGTTTCTATCCCTGTTCTTTAACAGCTGACTGCGTGCTGTTTTGCCATTCTTTTAGCAGATGGCAAAGGCACTTAATCTGAAACAGCAGGACTTCTCTCTGAAACAAATACAAACATTTCCTGCAGAACACAACATGATGTAAACCCAGTGGCCAGAGTGGTTTTCTGCTGATGTGTTCCCAGGGCTCTAAGTAGTATTTGCAGACAGGCAGCTCTTGAGTCCCAGACCATGGTGAGTAGTGGGAAGCTTCCACAGCAGAGCTGCTGTGTGGGGAGGACTCTGCTCCAGGAGCTCCACTGTGGGTCCCATCTGTAGCACCCCATCAGTGCAGGCCCAATCCTGCATTTCAGACTGGTACAGGTCTCACAGAAGTAATCTGGGAATCTTTTTAGTTGATTTGTAGCATCATGCAGGCTCTCATCCCCAGGAACGCATGAACAGAAGGTCTCCAAGCCATAGTGGGAGCACAGGAAATCACTGGATCCCCATTTTTTTCTTTATAATTGAGATGGATTAGAGACAGTGTACCCTGTTCCTGGCAATCTCACATTTCCATATTTTTCCCAGCTTTGGCTAAGCAGAGACAGCATTTAGCTCAGGAGAAGCAGCCGGACTTACACTCTGATGTAGGATAGTTGCATAATGTCATGTGTTCTCTTCTGTTCTCCTTCCTCACCTCACTGGGGATCTCTTGTGATAAAAACAGTAAAAGGCTCTTGATTTATTTTGCTGACTAGAACATTTCATTATATTGATTCAGCTCATGAAAGCCCCACAAGGAAATGGAAAATAGCCCATTATTTTTAATTTCCAATTGGAAAAGTTACAACACATTTCTATTTATGATGTGCTTTTTTTTTAAATCTAAATCATCAAATTCAGTACTTATTTTTAGAACAGTCTATTTCCATCATTAAGGAAAGACTAAGGTTTGAACTTGTGTTTCTCTGCATCACAAGCTGCTGAGGTTCAAAGAAATTATTCATATATATTTTGCAGAGAGTTGGTGAGGAGGTGAAACTGCCAAATATCCTGAACTTCTCTATTTTGGGAAAAATGGTGGGCTAGGATGATCTTATAAAATATATTCATGGCTTAAATTGAACAATTTAACACTCTGAAGCTTAAGTAAAAAATTAATAGAAGGCAAATCTTTGAAGTGGTGGCATGTGTGTAAGCCTCTTGTCCCCTGCAGCCAAAAAAAAAAGTCATCAAGGCTTCAGACAAGCAGTATTAAGCATTTGAAATCTCCACAAAAGTATTCGTGATGTAGAGCAATTACTTGTTTCTGATATTAGCGAGAAGTTGCTCAGATGTGTTTATTTTGCCTTTCTCTGTATAATATCCTTTGGCATATGTGCTTTACATGACTTCTGCCTCATGGTAGATTCATCTTTTGTGGTGCAATCATTTACCCCCATGCACATTCACACGTGTACACATATATTTATACACACACACACACTCACAGAGAACAAATAAACGAGATGGCCAGAAATTCTTGGCATGCTCTCTGTTATTTCTGTGTTGCTCTTGCTTGAAGCACATTTAACATTTTACTTGACTTGAAAACTTAGTAAGGTAGATGGATTAAAGAAAAAAAAGCCAAAGGTTGAAAGGATGAATAGCTTACAGAATAAAGCATCGGGCACTTACAGTACTGCTGGCACTGAATGCAAGGAATCAGTCCTGCAGACCTCAAAAGGGTGAGGAATGAAACTCAAACACACCCAGTTTGGTCAGCCCCGAAAACCTGACTGAACAAAGACATCCCAAACCTGCAGCTTGGGTTAAAGAGCTAAGACACTAATCCAGTACAAAGGGCTTTATTCAGACTGTTTACCCTTTTGTATGTATGTATATACAATCAAAACTAATTTTTTTTCAGACCCTGATGTGAACCAGTGCTCTATACAAATCTGTGGGGAAAAAGTCCAGCAAGTTATTTCACTGACAAAAGTGGCCTTTATGTTGCTTCAAAAGTGGCCTTTACTCTTTGCAAAGTTCCTTTAGAATAAGGTCTGCGAGGAATTTTGTGGAAAACAGAGCTACTTTACAGTATTTTCTCCGCATTGACTCTTTAAACATACTAAATCTGTGCTTTGTTAACTCAGCATTCAAATGTAGAGAAATCCAAAGAGCAGGTCAACTTTCTGTCCCTAACGACAGCTTTCCCTCTCAACCGGCCAATGGCCTGGTCACACAACCTAACCTCCTGCCCTGGAAGATTTATCATCAGCTTTGCATATGTCCCTGTCACTTTGAACTAAATGAGGCTGCTCAACTGTGCCCTAAAATCTAGTGCCTGTGTATGCCTTTGCTCGACTGAACCCCGAAGAGCTCTAAGTGCTAAAAGTTAATTGTAGGTGTTTTGCTGTCCATAGTGTATCCCAAATTTAGTGTAGCATGTATCTTGCAGTCTTGATTAAGTGCAGGCTCTTCAGGGAATGAGCCACCTTTTATTCTCTGTAGTTTTCAGAGCACCAGGACTCTAACTTCAGATGGGGCCTTTAGGTGCAGCCATGATATGGAAAAATAAAAGACAATACAAAATGGTGCCACCAAAGGAAATGAAAGATGTGAAAGATGATAAATAAAGCTAATTTAATCCATCTGAAAACAACTGATTAAACCAGCAATCAGATCAGAAATAAGGCAAAAAATGGAAATCTTTCCATAAACATTTTCTACCTTTCTCAGAGGAGCAGTGCAAAGATGATGTATCACTCATCCCTACACAAACCTTGCTTTGATTTATTACCTCTTAAATAAAAAAAATGACAACCTCTGTGATTTTTGTAGCAAACTGTTTTTGCATCACTTCTCAAGAGAAATCCATGCCTGTACTCACAGACCTTACATATATCTCCTTAACTGGTAAAAATGCAAGCTTCCAAGACTTTCAAGAAGCTGGATAAGGAACAAATAACACGGATCCAAACCTTCTGCTTCTTGTCTGCGGACATTAAGTATATTGCTGTGAATATAGAGCTGAAAGACTATTCAGATGCAAGAAGGCAATACTCAATTTCTCCTCCCAAAGACAGTTTCTTTGTCAGAATTAGAGGAATTCTAAAGGGCTTTTCACTTGCACAAAAAGCCGCCTGCCAGCAATGATCATGGTTAAACAAAAAGCATGTCCAATAGGCAAGCCACTCATGTGACTATCATTTGCAACCCAGGTACTGGGAGCAAATGCTGGCTACATACTTTGATCTAAATATACCCCAATTAAGGTTTGACTGATTATCTGTGCTCACAGAGTGGAGGTAGGCAAATTTAACAAATGGCAACGAGGAAACTTGGGTTTATGGAGTAATTTAACAAAGGCAACATAATGGCAATAACATAGGAGCAGCAGACCACCTGCTCCTCGGCTGGGTTCACTTTCTCATGGACCTGTCACACTGTAGAGCTCCTCACACAAATAAAACAAGAAATAAGTAATTCTCCTGGAGAGCAATTGTTAAACCACCAGTCCTGAAATACACTGTGATGGAAACTGATCTTAAGAGACATTTTTTAAACCTGTTTGAGGAAATCAAAGGTCTCATTGATTAAAGCAGAGGTTTTAACCAAGAGAAGTGTGAAAACAACCATTTCTCCCTTTGAGAATTATATATGGATATTGCCAAAAACCTCTAAGTGAAGAACACCTTCATGAAAACAGCCTACAGTAAATAATGGAACACATTAGCTTTTCTTTAAGCTCTTTAATATCACTATTTAACATGATTGTCAGAGATTCAGATTTTTGTTATTTGGGTAAGTTATAATTAGATTTTTTTTTATCTTGTGTTGGCTGTTATGGAATTATTAATATATTTGTTTAATCACTAATGAGCAACACAGACTGAAATTTAGAAGTAAGAAGTACAATAACACATCTTAAAATCAGGTTGTGCCATGAGGCTGATACCAAGCGATCTAGAGGACAAAACTGCTACATGAATTACCTTTCTTGTTTTGGTGGATGAGAGGAAAGAGGCTAAAATGTAATGGAAATGTGGCATAACCAGACAAAGCTCTGAAAACACTATTAGCAGGAGGTTATTTTACATTTGTAAAGGAAAAGACGGGGAAAAAAATCCGTCACTAACAGTTGCTTCAAAGACTCAAAGACTGTTGAGATGGGATATTTTCCCAGAACATTTGGCCTGGATCCTAAGGGACTAATTTTATTTTCAGGTGACCTATGGATGTGAGTCAGCACCTCGGGTAAGCATTTGAAAACAGATGCCCATGCACCATTTATTCCTTGCCTCTTGCCACTGAAATAAATGACAATTAATATGCACATCTGAACATGCATACTCACTGTGGGACTGCAGACACCAGAGACCCTTGCTTCATTGTCATAATGTGCTTTTTCCCATGAGTAAATTTACTGCTAATTCTTTCAGCTCTCAAAACTGAGCATTGTTAAAAACAGAAAAGAAAAAAAAAAAGAAAAAAAATATTACTCAGACACTGTTGGTGAGAAATCCTAAAGTTTTGATTAAAAAGATGTTGACACAGATGTTGGGAGAGCCTGCAGACTGGATTTCCTGGAGAGAGTAAGCAGAGTAAGGATTTAACTCACCTCATTTCAGAAGGCTGAAACATAGATATCCTAACCACTCTGTTTTTTCTTCAGTGAGGGCAGAGAAAAAAAAAATCTTTTCAGTGAACCATTCACCTTAAGTTTTTAGCTACACTGCTCAAATTGCCTCTAGAGGGGCCTATTTTCCACCATTACAGTGAAAGTCTAAATTAAGGAGCTTCAGCTGAGATGACTAACTCCTAGGCATCAGCTTTAGGGTAGATCTCTTCCAAATATCCATGGAGCTTTCTTGCATGCCAGGAAGGCTCTGGTTGGTGCATGCTGGGGTACTGGATGCCTCCAGGGAAGCCTGGACATGAAGGTAAAGCAGATGGCTCCCAAACTTACAAACAAATTGTGAGGGAAAAAAATGGATCTGTTTGCAATGGAGCTGGCTGTGAGAGGCTCAGATCTGGATCTAGACCTTGATTCTGGGCTACAACAGCCACTGGAAAAGAGTGAGGCCAAAATTTGGCTCAGGGTTGGCACTGCTCTGCCAGTGGTCACAAGAAGTCTCAGGTCAGTGCTTGGCACTCAGTGCCACGTGCAGCAAAGTGCCTACACACTGTGGGACCAGCTCAGGGACACGTGTCAGCATAAACTCACCATTTCTTCTATTTATCAGCTACTGTCACAACTGGAACATTACTTTAAGGCAGCAGAGATTTGGAGGGTGTGTCTGTTAATCTTACTTTACTGCGAAATGTTCATGATAGTCCTTTTGCTATCAAGATGTAATGCTGCTGATTAAATTACAAATGACACACTACATCAATTCTTATTAGAGATGCTCAGGTCTCTGAGTATGTACACTCATGTGGCTGATACCCTTCCTGCCCATTTCTCATACCATTCAAGCCAGTAATTATCAGCAAAGATTTCAGAGCAGACTTGAGGCAGTCACGCATCTCACTGTCAGTCAAGGGTTTTATTTTTTTTGGCAATGTTTATGTGATATCAGGGGTCAGAGGTTTTTAACCCTACTTCCCCTGGTGAACTATTACAATCCTCTGCTGGATTCTGCTGGGAAAGGAACATATCCTATTATGCTGCTATCAATTCTTCATCTTGTAGCATCGCTTCACAATTCACAGATATGATATCATTAAGGCTGAAATTCTACCGTATGTTGAACCCTTTGTTTATTTCACTAAGACCTGAAAGATCTTGGGACTAGTCTTCAGATATGATGAGACCTGTCAAAAATTAATTCACCAGTTTTTGTGTACTATCAATATTTTATTACTTAATGGTAGTTTAAGGCTGTACTAGATACAGCTTGTTTGTAACTGGTCTGAAAAATATCTTTTGCAAACAGTTGCCTTTCATCCTTTTCACCCAAAACACAAATACATTTGGCTGAAAACTGAAAATGTTTCATTTTTTAATGTGATTGTTACATTTTTTTATTATGATAGGGAAGAACTTTCTGTGAGGAAAAAAAAAAAAGAAGTTATGAAATAATCAGGTTGTTCAGTGAAAAAAATCCACTTTGGTAGAAAATTCTTGGCCAGGCTGTTTCTTTACAATCATTGGAGCCCTACACATGCACTCTATGAAAAGTTTATAAGTCCTGGATAACCTCTATACGTGGATAAACCAAAAAATGTAGCATGGTAGTTACTGAGAGTGGCACCTCAGCTATTCTGATTTTATGGCTGATTTAGAAAATATAATAATAATAATAATAATAATAATAATAATAATAATAATAATAATAATAATCCATTTTTAATTGTCTACCAAGCTACAATATGATGAGAACACAAAGTTCCCCTCAGTAGAATTCTTCAGCACAAACTTGGCAAAAATTTTCAAGCAGTGCTGTGACAGCAGAGCTGAGAAAATGAAACACATACAATTGTTGACAAAAGTAATGTGATTCTTAATAGAATAATAAATAGAAGCCACCAAAGCATTTTGATCAACAAAAGAGTAGTTTGTAAAAAATTGTATAAAATTGACTTACAAACATATAAGACAGAGAAGAGTGGGTTTTTAGTATGATGCAGCAGAGGCAAAAGGGCACTGACATAGTCCTAGAGTCGCCTTTTAATAAGTGAAGTGTTAGGGGGCTGGGCAACCCATGGGGGTGACACGGAGCTGCTTGCTTCCAGGTCACTGCTTTGAATGGGGCCTCTGCTGATGCCAGCTGAGAGCCGTAACTCTTTGATGCCTGCTTGGTGGCCTTCAAAGCTTCTCCTTTCTTGGGTTCAGCACCAGTGGGTGCTTGCTGCACTGGCAAGCCCTGTCAGCATGGCAGGAGCAGTATGGGGACGGTGGGGCTGGGCTGGGTGCTCTGTGCACAGTGGGAGGGTATGGGCAGAACACGCTGCTCCTGAGCCCATAACCCTGGGCATCGACTGCTGTGCTGGTACAGCCGTGTTGGCAAAGAAGCTCCCTGCAGAACTCCAGTCTTGAGGACAGAGTGCTTTATTCTGCATGGCTGTTCCTCAATATCATTCCTGGAAAGTTTTCAGTAAGTGAGCTAATCCTAAAAAATTTTTTGTTTTAGAGTAGGTCATTCTCATGCCATTTTATGTCTGTTCCCCCACTTCCCATATTGTGCACCACCTGGGAGCCCAAGAGCAAACTCATAAAACAGCATAATATTTTCTAGCTATTTATTTATTTGCTACACTTACTTTCTAATGGAGTGTGTGCAACATCATATTTAAAACATGACCTTAGAAACTTAAAAACACATCCATTTTTCCCAAAGAATATACAGCTGCCAGAGAAAAGGGGACATTCAGTAAACTGCATGTCACTATCAGCTATTGATAGCCAGTGATTTGTTCTGAATCCAAAGGCTAAACCAACCCTCATGCTGCTGTATGTCAGATGCAATTGGTCCAAAGTCAAAGTTTTACAGCTCAGACAGGGCGCACTTTATCCTTCAGGCTGCTACTTAAGATAGCCATGACCCTGAGGAGAACCAGTCAACAAAACAGACAGACAAGAGGATGTGATTTGTATGCATCCCTGAGCCTGCTCAAATCACCTCTGACCTTCAGGTCAGGCTGCAAATGACAGCAGAGTGCATGCACCTGATCAGACAGCACATTCTCATTAGAAAGCCTGGGAAAAGGGGGCAGCTACACTGTGTTTACTCATAGACCAAATGCAATCTACCCAGGAAATGAGAAGAAAAAAGATCAATTTAGCTCAACAGAAGGATGTGAGCAACATGTAAGTATGTTATGAAATTCCATATCAAACTGCTTATTCTTATAAACCCAGATGGGAGCTCTCTGCCTGGGTGAGTCACCAAGAAGACAGGTTAGCAACAAAAAATGGGTATTTATTTGCTGCAGAACACCATCCTAGGAGTTTTTACTGGGGTGGATAACTTCTAATAGACTGAGATCCATGGTCAAAGACATTTATAGGCTTGATTTGCTGCTGGTACTAGTTGATGATCAGTGCAGTTTGCTATTTGACTATTTGTATAGTCGTTGCTGCTTATTTAAATCAGTATATGTGCATTTACCCAGTCAGTAGAGAGGGCTGGATTTATCCAGCAGAAGGGCAGTGTTCACATGGAAATCCAGGCTCTCCTAAATGTGGCTGTTTGGATATGGCAGCCTGTCAAGTTACCAGAAAGAGCAAACCCATGTTTTTTCTGCCAGGCTCCTGGAGGTAATCTGTGCTAAGGTTTTGGTTTTGGACAATTTCCAGCACACTTGGACCAAGTCTGTGATTTGAAGGGTGAGTGTGTTTGGTGACTGTGTTACTTTGTGCAGAGACTGAGGGCCACTCTTCATTGGTCCAAGTTGGCATTACATTTCTAATAAATTTCATCTGGCATTAGACTGAAGGCTGCAGTGCTGCCACGATCCATCTATGCTAAACAGGCCTGCCCATGGCAGCGAGGGACCTGTGGCACGGGCACACGGCATCACTCGTGCACACACTAAGGAAATGTGACTCATGCCTCCACTTGTCAGGGGCTGCAAGGACTGCTCTGGCCTCAGCATCAGGGCTCTATGGGGAAAGTGCTGCCCACCTATTGCCTCAGTCCCAGTGGAGATCAGCTTAGCGTGCAACTCATCTGACTCAGCTGCTTCTGCTTCCAGCCCTTGCTGTGCCACCTCCCTGCTCCATCCCACTTCTCTGCCCAGGCATGAGACATGGCACTGATTGTGCCAGGCAAGAATTCTGGTGCAGTCTGCAAAATGACTGCAGCATGGAGGCTACATCCCTCTTGTGCAATCCTAGACAACAGTAAATTTAGAGAGTCCTTCTGGAGCCAATCTATCTCTAGGACACCCTAGAAGCATACACAGATAGGCTTCCTGAGTGTCTGGCATGTGAAGCTACTGGCAAAGAGGTCAGCACCATGACCTATACCTACTCTCTTCTGAGAACAAAACTGAATGGATTTTATCCAGTAATGAATGATGCTCCTTGCTAGACATGAGATTTTTGCCATAAACATGAGATGGGAAACAAGGCTGAAACAGAATTTAAGACTGGTCCTTTGCTTGGGTTGAGTTGGGACTCAGTGTGTGAAGATTAGTTATTTTGCATTTTCCACACAGATCCACACATTTATGACATTTTTTAACTATGACATTTAGATTCATGTTTTCCTCTGGTGATATCCATGTCAGCAGAAAGTAAAGGAATCCTACACAGTGGGGTTATTTTAGTATCATTCCTGTGAATTAAATAAGTGCCTTTTCTAAAGCTCTCAGTATAGATAATATCTGGTGACAGACATATTCTGGAGAGGAGCCATCCTTACTTTTACATAGGTGTCAAACTACCCATGTTATGACATTAATGTTGTTTGCAGGCTTACTAGACAACCACTGAGGCCTGTGAGTATATTTCCTGCTGACTGCAAGGCATTTCAGCACCCTGATCTGGAGAAGACAGAGAATGCCTCTGACACAGCTACCCTGTGCAGACAAAGAAAGAAAAAAAGTGTCCCTGTGTGTACCATGAACACTCACAGCAGTCTGGATTCCTAGTAAAATCCTTTCCAGTGTGCTGGCCACAGTTCTAGGGAGATGAATAAAAATAGACTTTGTTGCTGGAATAAAATAAGAACAGAGGAACAAGAGAACAGCTGTACTGAACGAGACCAAAGGTCCTTCTGCTCCTGTCCCTGACAGTGTCTAGTAATAACTGCTAAGGGAAAGACTATGAGGAGAACAGCATGGAGTGACCCTTCCCATGGCAGTCTGCTTTCAGCTATCTATAATTTAGGAATTTCCTGACACAGATGTGGTTATCCACTGCACTTTTATTTTCTGGCTGTGTGTAGTCACTTTTAGAGCCCATTTGCCTTCCACATCCTCTTCTAGGGAGGAGTTACACGGTACAAGGAGCCCAAGCATGCTTTATGTGAAGGGGGACTTTTGTTTGTCTTAGAATTACATTTAGTTATTTCAATTGGTGTTTCTCAATAACCAGACCAAGAGAAATCGCAAGATCCTGATTAGACTAGGATGAAAACTCACTAAGCCAGAAAATATTCCTGCAGTTCATCTTGTCCTGGTTTCTTCTGCTATACAAGCCACACAGTTGTTGGTGAGCTGCATCATGCTAATAGCAGCATATGGAAAGTACAAGAAATGACAGCAGAGTCTGGAAAGAAATGCATTTTTATATTGCACGTGCACCTGTAGGTGTGTGCCCAAGACATGGGACAAAAGATTTTGAGTGCTTACTGCAATGTGTCTCACAAACTGCACAGCCACTTTCAAAGGCAATGAAAAGCCAGGCATTTTACAGGGATCTTTTTCCCAAAAGAAGAACATGGCCAAATACTTTTGTTTCATCTTTGTAATAATTTCATTGCAGTTTGTTTCTCTGCTTTGTCATCCATAAAATTTAACTAATTATATCCCAACTATGAGCCCTGCACAATAGTAACATGTATAATGGAGAGGATATAGATTATGGAGAGCTAGGCAAAGCAGAGACATTGCTGTTTTCTTCAAGTTTCAGCAATGACTACAAGTACAGTGGTTTATGTTTTTGTGAACCACTGGGTTTTCCAAGTTTTCCCGACAAACTGATCAATTCATATGTAAATAAAATATATCGTATCCTATAAGAAAAGAGCAGTTGATAAAGAGGATCTAGTGCTGAGGGTCTTAATGACCAAGAGAGGGAAGAATTTCTTTGTGTCACTACAAAATGTTACTCTGCCCCTCAAAGGAAGGAGACAGAAGGCTAGCTCTATGCAAAAGCCTGACTGCATGTGACTGACCCAGCAGGAGAAGGGCTGGCTCTCTTTCTTGGGCTCCTTCTGTTGCAAGACACAGATCCTAAGTACGTGCCGGATGCCTCTGCCTGGTTTCTTGGGGGTATTCAGGCCCAGTGATACATTTCAGAACAAGAAGGGGAACGAGCAGACCAAAAATGTAAAGCACAAGCTGTTTCTCTTGAACTCTGTTGCTCTGCTGAAAGCGGAGCATAGCAAGTACATGTGCGTTTCACTTCTTTTACGTTACACACCAATAGTGACTCCTGCTCTTGTTGCTATAAAAGATTTCATCCTTTTCGTTTTTCCTTTTAAACAGCAGTTCTTATTTAAAATTATCTTGTCCCTTCTGAAATGTGCTTTTTCAGGGTGAGTGAGCCTAGAACAGCTTGAGAAAAAATACAGTCCTTCCAAGTTGGACTGCATCTCATCAAAGTGTTTTTCCCCTTAGGATTTTATGGAATGTTACCTCACTTTATGACAGTTCACATCACAGTGTAAATGCTGAACATTTCTGTAAGTGAGGCAATGCACTGTGAAATGTCAGGCAAACGATAAAATCAATAATCTGCAAGTTACCAAAGAGAAACTAAATTCATGGATGTCAGTAGTTTTTGGGTCAAAGGCAGATGCTCCAGAACAGAGCAGTTTGGAATGGCCAAACACTTCTGGGCTGTTTTTGTTTAAATTTTACTCTCAAAGAGCACTGAAAAATGACTCTATTCTGAGCAACTAGGAGCATCTTTACATACACTTCTTCCATCTTTTATTCTTTTAGCTGAGAAGGTGAGATTGAAAAAGTACTTGTTTTCTTTTGTATCATCTTTTTATGCCCTGGATGTATGTTCTGTAACGAAGTTAACTTGTATTCTTAACAAGCAGAGAAAGAAACCTTTGAACAATACCTACCTGAGATCAATGGTACATTTCTTTTCCACTCAGATCTGACTCCAAAATAAAAAAATGAGGATTGGGAATCTGTTGGAACTAAAAACACGTTAGACAAAGATTTTAGCCAAGAAAGAAAAACATTCATAGAAGTGTTCTGTGCAAGTCTGAAAATGAAAAATGTCAGAGTAAGCATCTTTTTGTATTTTTTTCTCATAAATTAAATATATGAAACCAAAATTGATTTTTAACGTATCAGCACTGAAAGACTTTTTAGCCTAGTTGAACAGCTCTGGCTTTCAGTTTTTAACTGAAAAAACAACATTTTAATGAAAATCTCCTCACAATTTCCTCTGAACAATTATAGCTACTTTTCAGACAGCTCTATTTCATTTCTTAGATGGCCGTGTTCAGGAAAGAAATCCTAGCTTCCCATATTCACTTTAAAATATATCACGGGAAATGCATTTAACACTGGAATTAAAGCATGTTCTGGGTCACAGAACAAGTAAAATAAAACTGACTGTTGGTATGTTTACTGAGCTGTGCTTACTTATGTGCAGGCTTCTGAAAATAGAATACCATTGGAAAACTTGTAGGATAGGTATAGCGACTGCTGAAATATCTGCAGATACACTGACAGATGTACGGCTGGAAACACAGTGCTTCCAAGAAAAATGTGCAAAGGATGGATATGGATGCTTTCATCAACCCAAACCAAAAAATTCCCTGGCAAAGCCAGGCAAGTGAAAACATCCCGATACAGTGATGTACAGTGAAGGCTAAAAGGTCAATCACCGTGGCTAAAAGTTATCAAGATCATTACTGCTAACGCCTTGGCTGGGGAAAATAAGCACGGCCACGGAAGCTGTTCAGCTTTGCATCCCTCGCAGCCTTGGGAAAGCTCCTCTGGCCAGGCATTATTTTATCGATAGAAAAGGCTTTGGGCTTTCTAAGCGCCGCACCTGCGGTCCCGCGGCCCCTCGGGGAATCATTCAGGAGAGGGGAGGCAAACACGGCCCTCCCGACATCAAAAGTCCCCTCTCCTCTCGCTCTCCCCTTTCAGCGGCGGCTCCCTCCCTCCCTCCCCTCTCTCCGGGCGGCTGCCCGCGGCCTGGGGAACCTCTCACTTTTTGTCCTCTCCCGACCCTTCTGGACCACATTCTACGTTTTTATTCAGGCCATCTGCTCGCCGGGGAAGGGAGAGCGGCTGCGGCGGCTGCCGGCCCCACGGCCCCTCCTGGCACTTCTCTGCCCAGCGACGGTGCCGCTCCCGCCGGCCGCGGCCCGGCCCGCGCAGGCTGGCGCTGGCCGGGCGGGATTTTATTTCCGCTTAAATATAGACGGCGAGGGGTAGGTTTGTGTTGGTGGCCTCCCCCTGCTCCCCCGGAGTGGTACGGCCGCCTTGTTCCTGACAGAAGTCTTTCTATAGACCTGCTCAAGCCTCACTAAGCAGCTGTGAGTTAGGTCATTTTCCCAGGAGTTTTACATGTGGAAAACCGGGCATTAGGAAGGCCTCAGAAAAGGACACCATCTGGCCCCAGTGAAAAAAAGGATCATGACACTTTCTGTGGTACCAACAGGCCCTGATGAACCATAAAGGAATTCAGGCCTCGACTGTGATCCGATGGTGACTGGCCCAACAATCCCCCCCGTGACAGCCTCCCCCATTCAGCCCCGCAGTTATCTCATAGCACAATGGACTTTTGTGCCACGCTGTTTACCGGGGGCGTCGTCAAATCCAGTCGGATTTCTGGGCTCGGCTTCAGCGCCCCTGCTCTTTGCTGCAACATGTAACACGCATCGGGAGAGATAAGGACACAAAGAAGGCGGCTTTTTTTTTTTTTTCCCCTCTTCTTCTTTTTTTTTTTTTTTTTTTTTGCTGTGCCTTTTCTTTTTTTTTTTTTTCCCCAGCATTCAAACCCCCTTGCATTTCTTTCACTGTACGAAGGAATAAAGACTAAGGCTCTGTAGTGGATGCAAGAAAGATCTTTGCTGGGAATCAAGAAATCTCCTCCCATTACCCCCCAAGTTAAGTCAGACTTCGTGGATTAAGGGGAATTTGCACCACTGTTTTCTAAAAGTGAAATTTAATTAATGCAGGTCAGGATTTACAGCTTACATGGTCCTTTTGTGAGAAAATAAATGGATTTGTTTATTTTTTTCTAACCAACATGTCACTATTTCCTCATTTTGATTCTGGAATAATTTCTGTCTAGGTAAAAAAAAAAAAGAATTTTACTATTAATCGTATTGGATTTACCATGCTATTAATTTTGTGTCCTGGTTTCAATGTGTGGGTGTTTATTCTTTAATACAGGAAGTGTCTTAATTAGTTTGTACCCTAGGTGCAAGCTCTGTACGGCCACAAGCAGAAGTAAGCCCCCCTTGCCTCCCCCCACAAAGGATGCTACCTTCTCCCTGCCATTGTCACCCCTCTGCCCCACTCCCACTGCAAGAGAGAGCCTGGGAAAATAAACAGACGTTGTAGCTTGCCCTCAAGGTCACTGCATTGACCTTGAAAGGGTAGGGGGTACCAAAATCCAGACTCAAGGAGCCTACAGGGAAAGAGACCTGCTGCTTCCCTCCCCCTGACTCCCCAGTTTAAACCCAGTCTTGGTGATGCTTCTGCTCTCCAGGCTCCCATGGCACCACTGGTGGTGAGGACATCTCTGCTGGTGGCACCCTGAACTAGACATGGATCCTGAGGTCAAACCCCGCAACTCTGACATCATCAGAAAGCTGTCAGGAAGCTGACACAGCTTGGACAGCAAGGACTTGAAGACAAATGTGACTTGTGGGTCCCTGTTAGGGATAAAATGGGCTAAATTTGACAGGAGGTTTTCGGCATGCTGCAGCTCCCCAAGAAAGATCTAGTGCTGACATCTTGGGGGTATGGTGTAGTCATGACTGACTTTCTTTTGAAATGCTGACAGACATGAGTGTGGCTGTTTGTCCTACCAATTTTGTGCTTGTGTGCCCACCCAGAGGGCATTTCTTGTGCCCAGCTTGCTGCCCTCACCCTTCTGTGCTGCAGTCCCTTTAGAGCCTGGATTCCCTGGGTGTGAAGGGGAGCAGGTAGGCAAGCCAGAGCATGCCTGCCTCACGTCGACTGTATGTGACAACTAACAGAGGTGTCCCCAGGGACAGAAATGCCATTTATCCTTCTTTTGGGAAGGAGAGAGGAGGAACTGAGGTGTTCAGGGCTCTCAACAAGTTAGTGCCAGAGTGGGGTAATAAACCACATCTCCTGAAGTGTCAGCCTGATGCATTAAGGTATTTATGCAAGTTTCTCTTAAAACAGATCTCCAAACTCTTGAGTGCCTAATTGAGCTTTGTGCACCCAAACAGAGGTAGGGAGGGCTGGGGAAACATTTCATTCAGGTTTCATACATTGCCTTAATTGGTGACCTCAGGCAGCAGTGCATTAAACCTGTGGCTTCATTACACTGCTCATTACATGAGCCTCCCCAGCACGAAAAGCAGACCTGTGCAAACAGCCCTGTATTATCCAGCATGTGCCTAAGAGCACATGTGACGGCAACCCACAGCTTTTAATGGCATCACTCATTGTCTCATTTCACCATCCTTTTACTACCACAGGTAATGTTTTGCTCTCTGTTTAAAGAAGAAAAAACAGAAAGAAGAAAACCACCAGAGTAACCACATCTAAGTAAAACATTGCAGAACTTCCACAAAGAGAAGACTCTGCTCACTGCTGAATTAGCACATTGTTTGACAAGAAGACATATTTAAAATCAAATACCAAGGTGATTTTAGGAAAAGGCTAGTTCTTAGAGGAATTGCTTTAATATTTTATTTTTGAGACAATGATCCCATTTCCTATGGGTCATAATCTCTACCTGTAGCTATTTATGGCTCCCAGTAAGTAGGGGATTTACAGTTTATGTATTCTGACTTTCATGCGTGCTGCACTGAGAGATGTCAGAAAGGAAGAGCTTGACTGTGAGACAAGGAACCGTGTGTTTGCAAAGGTGTAAAGATGAGCTTTGCGGCAGCTCATATCCACTTACTGAAGTGTTTTTGCAATTATGCACACAGTTATTGATCTTGTTATGAGTTACAGCCTTTCAGAGGTTGCCTTGAGCTGCTCAAATGAGAAAACCACCAATGGCACTCTGAGCCAAGCAGGAGGGAGAGCAGCCCCTGGCATGGGTGTGCAATGACAATCAGCTGAGCCCAGCTCGTGGTAAAGCCCCAGCGAGCCCTGGTCTCGAAAAGGGCTTTGAGGGCCTGAAAGAGCCCTAGCTAAAACAAGAGAGCATGAGGAGGAGTCTGGGATACCTTTGGGCTTCGATCTGCCACCACAAAAGATACTTATCTTGTCTATTGGCAACTCTTTCAACAGACTGAAAACCGGGAGGAAGACTTTATCATGCAAATAGTTAAATGTTCTCTAATCTGGGGTACATGCTTACTTTTTATTCAGAAAGCCCTGCTCACTGTAATGAAAAATGTCAGGCTCTTTTAATAAAAGAACAATTTGAAAACTTGATATATCACAAAACCATTAATTTTAGCTATTATCTGTTTGACACTTTTCATAGCAACGATTTCACTCTGTAACATGCTTCCCGAGGATTAAAATGATTTTAAAGGATTAAAATGTTAATTAAAAATATAATAGAAATATCAGTCGCTGAGAAGACCAACATAAGTATTTGTCTCTTTAACTGTATAATCATGCTGCTGCCGTTTCCTCCTGACTCTACAGTTTGGAGTTTGAGTTGGTGAGGAGGTAAATGACAGATCCAGGGGCAATTCTGTTCTTTAACTATTTGACAATGCATCTGTTTACACTTCACAAAGGCAGCGTTATGTCCTTGAAATTTCTAAAGGTCATTGTTAATGGTATTTTTTTTCTTTTTTTTTTCCTTTTTTTTTTTTTTTTTTTTTTTTTGGTGCCAACTGTGTCTTTCTTAGCTTGTAAGAGCACTATTCCCGGAGAGAGGCTGGAGGGGGTTGGAGCAGGCAGGTCCAGCAAATTCCATGTGACCAGTTCAGCTGCAATAATCTCTTTTCTCCTTCTGGTCCAAGCTACACATGAGAGCACTCTAGTGTCTTTCATCATTATTTGTCACCCTTTTGTGTTGAGCAACTTATATCCACAGCCATTCCAGCAATTAAAATAAAAAAGGACCAAACATTATTCGCAGTGAATAGCTCTGAGACCAGTGACATCAAGTACCAACCAAACCATTGAAGAGTGGGTACCTGATATCCCTGGAGTATTTTATGGAGCAAAGAGAAAATGCAGCCCAAACTCAAATCCAGCAAGCACACCGTATATGGAGATTTCAGAGCCTGATTAAAAGATAGTCTCTCTACAACAATTTGTCTTACATGTTCCTAGTAATGAGAGGAGAGGGGAGTGGGGCAGAGGGGTGAGAGGACAAGCTCTCAGTTACTATACAGCTAACTTTTAACACCTTCAAAGACTATTTATATGTTCAGGCACCTAAATGGACCACAGGGCTGCATCATCTGCACCCGCCTTCTCAAATGCTGTAATTTAGGAAACCTTCGTCATCTGTGCTCTGACAAAGTTAAGATTTTTTCTGGTGCTTTTCAAGTGAATGAGTGACAGAGCCCCCCTCAAATTTTCCTGTCTGTGCAATTGCCTTCCCTGTACATCTACTGTGAGCAGGAGCAGGGGGATTTGTATGCCTAGGGAGATACGGCTCCTTCCCCACCTGACCAGGTAAACAACTATTCATCTTCTAGAAGCTGATTGTTTTCTATCCCATATATTCATTTTCCTTTCAGAACAGCACAGCCCTGAACAAATCCTTGGCTTCAATTTCTCCTAAAATATTAAGAAAAAGTATATTCTTGTATTTTTAAAGGGTCTTCAGAGTAAGATGACTTTGAACTAATAAAAAAAAAAATCCCAGCCACCGCAACAACAATGCATTTATGCTGTATCTCTTAGAGCCTGGATTAATATGCCTAGGTATGCTCAGTGGCATGAAGAGAAATGATTCTTTTGGCAACAAGAGGAGGCAAGAGATTCATCTATTTATGGAAGAGGACTGATTGTCTAACCTTGGAGCTGTGTGGGGCTTTCTGGAGTTATTAATTAATAATTTCTGCAGTGAACACATAAATACTTCATGGTATTAAAAAGACTACCAAATCCTTTATAATTACTCAATTAGTTAATTAATAGCACTGTTAAAGGAATGTCCTTTATTTCTAATCATAATTTGTGAAGACTGACTTTTCGGGTTCAGATTGTCAGGCCTCTTCTGCATTAGAGAACCATCTGCTATCAGGAAACTTCCTTCTTTTCAACAGGTAGAGCTTTATATGGCATAAATTTGCTCTTACCCTTTTCTTGAAGAACATAAACACATTGAATTATCTAACTTCTTACCACACAGTAGAATATTCCATAATTCTTAATGAATAGTAATAGTTTGCTGGATTATTTTCACATTTTTCCTACATATGTTTTGAAGTGGCTGAAAGATGGGGACAATATTCCAGTAATGTTCTCAGTGGTGCTGTTTAGACACAATTCACTTCTCTGTTTGATATTCCTGTGCTTTTAAATTTACTGTCCCTCACAGCCAAAGCACTGGACTGGGAGATTTGCAATGGTACATAATACCAGCATTAAGTGGGTTTTTAGGGTCAGTGCAGTCTGGGCCAAGGGATTTGCATCTTGTGAGTCTGAAATTAATTAATTTTTTTTTTTTTTTGTTCTGAGATGAATTACATCATGTTTGGCATATCAATAACTTTTGATGTTTAAAGGAGACTAGTTTATCAAGCAATTCAGATTGCTTTGTTCACCTCACCTGCCTCTATCATTAATTTAGGACTGCACCAACTTTGAATCACTACTTAACCTTACTGCAAAAAATTCATACTTTTTTTCCCAGAGCACTTTTAAAGTATCAAGTGACAATAAACAGAAAACAGATCCTGACAACACTGTTCTAGAAGCTTTCTTACCGAGGTTGTCCTTTTCATTATTTTGTATTTGTTCCTCTCCTGGGTCTGGACTCTAGAAATTGGGGAGTCTCTAGAAACTGGGGAGCTGGCAAGTGGATGGTGACTGTTGAAAATATTCCCAACATTTGGCTACTTTAGTGGTCCAGCCAGTACATGTTGCACTGGAGATTTGTCACAGTGCTGCTTTTTAGGCATTGACTTTTGGTGATGGCAGAGATTCTGCCCCTGGCTCTGAGCTGGAGGAACTCAGGGCTCTCAGCCTCTGGGGCAGATTTCTCTCCCCCATGGACAATCTCTCATTGAAGGAGAAGAGGAAAATGCAAACTTGAGACTGGGAGAGTTCCCAACTGTACTTTCACTGGACAAGCTCTGTGCCTCTGGAAGGATGGGATCCAGAGTATACCTCCAGGGGCTCTGTCTGTACAACCTGTTCTGGGGGAGGTTTGCGTGGGGAATGTGTGTGCCTCCCATTGCCTCAGAGGGCTTCTGCCATTATGTTTGAGCTCACAGATGCAGAGGGAATCTTAATTTATAAGCGTTTTTTAAAGGGCAAAAGAGGAGAAAAAATACTGACATTGGCAAGGATATCTTTCTGTTTACAAATGACATGAATAAAATAGTGATATATTAAATGCAGTGCTCTGTTTGGACCAGACACTTTCCATTTGTGAAAAATGACCATGCTTCTCTCCCTAGGAAAACCAATCTTTTTCTTTAATGCGATTTATGAAAGAAATCACCATTTGTACATTACTTTTAAAACTTGGGGCACTAAACAAGAATGCTCTTAGAAGTTTCCTCAACTTTGGTGAAGGCTGAGCTGTTTGTAGAGATGTCAGCTACAAGATTGGTGGCTAAAGATAGCAGGTTGCATTCAAAATGGCTCTGTGTCTGTTTTCAATTTGAAAGGAACTGGCTAAAGTGTTGCAAACACATGAAGCCATGCATTCTGCATTACAATAAAAGTGGTGTCATTATGCACATTACCCTCAATAACAGCTTCCTTTTTAATATATGCAGGACATCATAATCAAAATCTGCTGAGTATAAACCACAGGAAGGAAAAATCCAAACAATCCAGACAACACTGGATGTACCAAACTTTGTAGCCAGTGCCGTGTTCATGGCTTTTTCCCAGTGATACTGCCATAATTTATACATAATAAAAATATGTGTTTTTAAAGTAATGTGTTAGTGATAGCTGTCAAAAAAGACATTCAGTATAACTTCTGTTTCATTTTCTTTACTCTTCAATAAAACAATATATGCAGCATATACAGTGACCAAAAAAGTCCTAAGCAATGCATGCACCACCATGACTCCACTGTGAACTAAAGGCCAATGTCATATTGACACAGCCTAGTATGGATCCTTCTTGTTCATTCCTGAAAAGATGAGAAGTCCAGAGCTGGAACTAGCAAATCCATTTGGTACATTGGCTGCCTAAGCCCTTGTGATAGGTGACCCATTTTTGTTCTCTGAGAAGGTTTCTTCTTTTGAAATCCCATGTCTCCCCCAGCAACAATTCCCCTGATGAGATATTTGATCAGAAGTAGCTATTTCCATCCTTTCTTCTTTGTAGACAAATACCAAAATGATCAGACTAGTGGTAGACAAATGCTTAAAATTTTTCTTCCTGAGATTTACTTGGGAGTAAGTTCTATTTTTACTATTTTCAAGAGGAATAAATAGGGACAAAAACTGCCATGTTACTTGACTGGCAGAGTTGCACATTGAATTGGCATGGCATAAGGTACCTGAGACCTCCTTTCATGGTGCCAGACTCCCAGGGCCAGCCCTGACCATCACCTGGCCGTTCTTGACAGAGCAACATCTCAGCCAAGACTCTGACCAAGACTCCTGCCTCTGGATAAGATGAACAAGAAGTATTTTCCCAGATGAGTTTTAATCAAGCCTTTAGTAAAAATGTCACCAGCTGAGTTTGTCTCTAATAGGCAGAACCGTAATTGCAGGAATCCTCAGGAGTACTCAGAATAAAACCCCCATTTTCACCGTGAAGAAACGTCAGTGTCATTGTGGGAGATGATGGTGGGAGAGAGGAAACCTTGGCCAAACATATTTATTTTGTTGGAAACAGTTTGATTAGCTTATAAAGAGATCTGCCACTGCTTTGCTTTCTAGAACACTTGCATTAGAAAACATCTCCCTGTAAACATAATAATAAATTGGAGAAGGAACAAGAGAATACTGTTGAGCAGATAAATCTTTGTGTTCATTTCATCCTTGTAAGGACCAACTTTCACTTAGCTTCCCACCATGTACTGTGATGGGAACAGAAAGAGGAGAGGTTGTTTACCCAACAGTGTTGCATCTTTTCTGAAATGCTAGATTTTGCCACTGGCTGTTTTGTTGAACTGGGTATGCAAAGAACACATGGTAAAATTTGCACTTACAGGAAAGAGACAAGGACTGAACACTTCTAGAAATCCTGCTTTATTCTCACAGAACTATTGTGGAACATCTGAAAAACTTTAGATACAAATTACTTACTGGAATGCAAATGTGTGATTTTTTAAAATGCCATTTCTGAAAAGACAGAACATAGGAGCAACATTTACATGTGTTTTGGAGAATACAATTCAATACTAATTGCACTTATCAGTTGAATTCATACTCAGCCATTCTGGATCAGAATATGATGTGATTTATATTATGTTTCTAGATATCTTCAGTCAAACTCCAGAGTATTCATGTTGTTGATCAATTCAATATTTGACCCTATGTTCATTTTGTGGACCCTTCACCAAACTCTCATCTTGACATACTTTTGTGGCTGATATATGGATTAAAAAAAAAAAAACCCACAAAATTTTGACAATATTGGGGGTTACAGAGAAGACTAATGAGCAAGAAAAGAACTCTGAAATGAGGCAAAAATCAAAGTGATATGTGCTATTTAAATATTTTTAAATTCAAGGGCTTCTCTTTTTCCATACTTCCTTGCCACATTCTGGTTATTTTCCTAAAAACTGGATAAAAGACATATCTTTCATATGTGAAAAAATTTAATGAGAAGATGAACTTTCTTAGTGATGGGATTAACTGTTTCTCTGAATGCTATCCATATTTCCTGATAGCTCTTTAGCAAAAGGTCCATGAGCCAGCATGGAAGGGGCATCACAACATTAAAATGAGGGAAGGCAGCAGGTACTGATGAAGAAAAGTGGGGCTTGGACAGGAAGCTCCAAGGGATTGAATAAAGCTCTAAAACCAAGAAGAACAGGACATAGAAACATATCCTTCACTGACTTCACCTTACTGAAAACACCACCATGCTCAGGACAGGTTTAGTTCTGCCTGATTGGGATTGCTGTTAATAGAATTGGCAAATATCATATAAAAAGGACATAGCAATAGATCTCAACTGCTTGCATGTACTTGGCTTCCATCCTATCAATAGGATATGGCATTATTTGGAAAACATAGAGTGAGATTTGAAGGGATGGTTTTGTACTCAAATCCCTACAAAAGCCTGTGGGAATGGAGCAGTCTTTGGTTCCAGCTCTTTGGGACACAGGAGTGAAAGAGGAGGGCATAAGGGACTTAGCACTGACTTGCAGTGGGAAGCCACAGAGTCTTTTGTGTGTGAAAGACTCAGACATGGCACTTGGGAATTTGCTAAAGTTATGCTTTATTTACAATAGGACCTTTGTCAATTGCCAGTGCCCACACTCATAGTCCTTGGAGCAAAGGCAGCCATGGCACAGAGGTAAAAATATTTCAGGTGCAGATTCTCATCTAGCATATCTCAGTGTTGATCTGCTGTGTCATGGTAGGGGCAAGTGAAGGTTCTGATCCCCAGGGATCATCTAATGGGGTATCTTATTTGGTCCTTTTACCTGTGTGGGTAAAAGGAGCACAGAGAGTTTCAGTCATACAGACCTGGCCATCGTTCAGTTGACCTTCTTGACTGTTCAGTAAAGAATTCCAGGATACATTTTCTGCTCCTTTAATTGGTGCAGCAGGCAGCAGCACCAGCAATAGGATTTCCATGCTCCCTTGGGTGGGTGGAGAAAACTTCCACTGGCTCTACTTCAAGATGGTACTGAGTCCAGGAACTTGGGAGAATTCAAAGAAATGGTTTATTGTTCATGCATACATCCTGGTATTAGTCAGTATAAATTAGCTATACTGATAGTAACTTTTATTTACAGTGTCAAGCCAGGAAAAAAACACTCATTTTCTAGGTTTAAGATGACACTATCTGGGAAGGATATTTAGTCATTTTCCAGGACATGAACAATTTTATATTTCTCTTTTTTTTTCCTAAAATCTACTTTGGTGGTTGTTCCAGAAAACAAAATTTGGCTTGAAGACCCATTTTCTTTATTCAATTTCATATCTCCTGTTTGTGGCTGGTCTTGATCAGGGTCTTGCAGTGGGTGTGGGGAGACACCTGGCCCTTGAGTGGAGCCACAACAATGAGTCCCCATGAGCACTGGGTGCTGCTGCCCTTGTCCTGCTAACAACCAGAAAGGGAAGTGTGAAGAGGTGGATCAGCCTTCCAGTCTAGCTGATGAAAAGGGAAGAAATATGGCCAATTGTAATGCTTTCATAAATGCTAAGCTTTATAGGGATGCAGAGAGCAAACCTTCCCCAGCAGTGAAGCAACATGGCCCCAAACTCTACCACAGAGTGTTGTGGAAATTACACAACCTAGTCACACACACACACAAATCCACTGTGCCTGCAATGTGCTATTTGATGTTTCATGGAAGAGCTGATCTCTCCTCTTGGGGATCAGGGATAATACCAAAGGGGTCCAGTGCTTTTTCTTTTGGCCTGGTGGGTAACAGGAGCTCGTATACTAAATAAGTTATCTGCTAGGAAATGTAGGTGTGCTGCTCCTTCGGAGTGTCTGTGGGATGTTAATTCAGAAGTGGTGGGAGCTGATGGCTAGCGGCACTGCACAGGGCTTCTGGGGACAGGCAGAATCCTTTGCAGTGTACTTCAAAGGGGGATTCTCAGTTAAGGGAAAAAAAGGATAGATTTTGAAGTTTCTTTCTGCCAGAAGGCTTTACTGTGAGCCCCTGAAGTTCTTTTTTTTTTTATAATCAGGGATGAGATAGGTACTTCTTCTTTCTTTTCTGCTTAATTTGGGCCAATGTATTTTGAGCCCCATGTAAATTCTTTGAGGAGAAGGCTGAATGTTATGTTTATTTTTTCATGTTGATCAGGTTTCTTGTTTATTTATTTTAAATTAGAAACTGAGCCTTGAAAGATGTTTACAAGGAGACCTTAACCACTGGTTTGACATTCAATCAAAATACATTCCCAAAGTCAGTGGAATTACTCTTTGGCATTAAACATTGTGTGAAAATAATGCTTTGCTGGACTCAACTGAATGAGTCACCATCTTCCAGGACTGAGCCCCAACCTTTTGATACGTTCACCTTCACTCTTCTTGAGGGCACATGAGTTGCATCAGATCAGGCTCATCCCTGATCTGGATGATGAATTATCACTGTGTTTCAGCTCTCTTTCTCCCCTCCTTGTCATTAGTTTCTCCTCCAGCCTTCCTAATGAAAAGTGACTTTACCAAGTGAGAGACCTTCAAGTTCTTGTGCTTTGAAAACAATTTTTGTCCCAGATCAGGATTGGAATGGGATACTTGACTTACACCTGCATCCAGTAATACAGTACTCTCCCAGGTCCCAATTAGAATGCTGGTTGCATGTATAGTTGCAGTGGGAATATTCTCTGAGACCACAGGGGCTGGACAGGACACGTGCAGTGGCCCAGGCCTCTTGGCTTTCCAACCTTATCCAGAGCACATCACAGAGGAGGTGATTTATTTTCCTGTTAACCACCTTGAATTTGGTTTGTTAATGATGTGTGGATGGATGTTGGGAGCTCTTTGGATGTCTCCTGGCCATGTCTTCCCAATGGCATTGTGTTGTTTGCCTCAAGTCTCTTGTCTCCACACTTGGACAGGCTCATGATGCGGAAGTTTGAAAAATGTCAAGGTCTAGTTCAGAATAGGACATAACAGGCCTGGAAGTAGAGATCCTATTGCAAATGAACAACTTTGGGCAACAGGTACAACTTTGGGCACAACATAATCCAAGAGATCATTTCAGAGTGAAAGTCCTTCTTAATTAAAAGGTCTTTGAGATATGTTTTGGATTTTTCAAAAATCATTCTCTTGAGCCACATTTCTTTCAGAGCTGGAAAAGTTCCAGCCTGTGATCACAAAGTTCAGACTAAATTTTGCTTTCTCAGAAGGTCTTACAACATTTTCTCACATTGTCATACTATTTATTAACTGCTTGCACTAATCATGGTGAAGTCTGCAAATCCATGCAATGAATTAGGGCTTGATATAGCAGAAAAGGTTTTTTCCAGATGCATGTAGAGACCTTCTGTGACCTAAAAAGTGCACCTTGAGTAAAATTCAGCCCTCAGTTTACGAAAAATAACTGACTGTAAATGGTGCTCATATTAGATGGTACTTTAAGTGGCATCATAATCTATTTGTACTCTGGTTCTATTCTGGAAATAAAACCACAAGACTTTGTTATTTTCAGAGATAAGACTAAATATTTTTTTCACCGTTTATGCAGAGAGCAAAGTAAGTTATGTTGGCTGACTTATTTTGCAGTCTATATCAGCAAAATATTATCAGATTCTAGAGAGGAGTGATAGTTCCACGTGAATTACTGGTGGTGCAGTTTGTGTTGCTCTATGATTTTATGTAGCTACAGTAACTACTATCTGATCCATTTTAAATTTTTAATTTATTTCAGTCAACAAGGTTTAATCTTGCAGGAAGATTAAAAAAAATCACAATTTTTTCAAGGCCACCAAAGGACCAACAGCCTTTCATTTAATCCCTCATAAGCTGAATGCCTTGAAAAGACGTGTGACTTGTTTGGCGCTGACCCTAGCAGAGTATGATATTAATAGGTTATTGACTTGGTAGGTCTTAAACAGCCAGAGGGAACATCATTTGCAGTAGCTGCAATGCACTGGAGGTTTGTTTCATTGATTGTGCTGTTTAACCCATCATCTCCAGGCATTTAAACAATGATATACGCTTGACAAACCTAATATTTCATTCTCTATCTGGGGACCAAGAAACAGAAATTAAGGGAAAGAAAAAGATAACTGGACAGATACATAGCAGAAAATGATGATAAATGAGAGTGAAAAAGCCAGACAGATAAAAGGCCCAAAATTTGGAATGTGCCTTAACTAAAAAATGTATCAAAAAAGGGACAATTTTCTATGAGAAATGTGGGGAAATGATAGCAAATACATCTGAGTGCTGAAAGACTCAGAATTAGCATGAATTTTGATGTCTTTGGAAATTAGGAATTCTTTTGCTCTCTGCTGTCAGGAAATTTTGATGGGGCAAGTAGTGCATTGAAAGACATGACTCTTTCTGTTTACCAAAGAATATGTCAAATATCAACAATGTGTTGAGCATGGACAGCATGAACTGAAGGAAAAGAACTTAATTTTCAGGACTGATGCTCACCTATGAGTAAAGATAATTATAGTAACAACAATAATGATAATAATGGTGGGCTTCTCTCTATGAATAGATAGAATATTGTACTGAAGGTCCACTTGTGATATTTAAAACACTGGTTGTGTCATGATCTGTGTGTGTATGCAGCTGAAGTAGGAAAAAATATTGGAAATTCATTTGTATTTTGCTATCTTGGCTCTATTAGAAGAACACAACTACATTATAGGGGCTCCTCAATATTTTTTTACAAAAATTGTAGGCCATATATTTATAGGAAAAATCTCAGTGTGGATTCTGTTCTAATAAAATTAAAACCCCTCTTTCAGTCACAATCTCATTTATACTAGGTGCTAACATAACATCAATAAATAGGTCCCAGTAGTAAAGCTGGGATTCATTTAGTTAGATGATCAGTGTGTAGGAGCAGTGAGATTCACTTCACTTCTGTCCATATCCTGGAAAGTCAAGTGTGTTGGGCACTGAAATGAATCTCTCCAGCCCTTTAGAAATCAGGCATTCATTTTGAGGCAGGCACCAAGAGGGAGAGTCTGTGATTTGCTGAGGGAGGTTCATGAACACCTCTGACCTTTGTGAGACATAAACCACCCCCTGAGATGTTGCTCTTTTTCCACTGACCACTGACACAGTCTAATGTTCAGACAGCTAAACAGCCTGGGTGAACATGGCTGTTTTGGGATCCCTTAATCCCACTGTCTTTCCTTAAGTAACTGACTCACTGTAGGAGCAGAAATGTTTAGGTCTCACTTTTGCAGGGTAAAGTGCCCTGGCTGCATATAGTCCTGAAAAACCCAACCTACCCCCAGGCTGAAACAGACCTAGCAAGAGTCTCCAGCACTCAGCCAGTGCAGAGAGAAGGCTCCATGGTCTTGAGAGATGGCTCTGATGAAAATTACTGAGATGGAAAATGAAATAACAGTGTGAGACTTATACAGCCACTTGTACACTGTGCAAAAGAAGAAAAAAAAAGGAGATGTTCGATGTTTCTGGGTAATCCCTAAATGCACATGGGAAGAAACAGTTGAAAAATTAAGAAAGGACTGTTACAATTGTTCTTATTTTTAATTTGCCACTTCCAAAAGGCCTGATCAGAAAATAAAATCACTCAATGGCATGATCATTACCTACATTTTGGCATCTGAGAGTTGGTAGCTGATCTAGCTCAGCTATCTAAGCTCTCTTTCTGATCATGAAGATGGAAAGGGACTTGGAGAAGGTGCCTCCTCTCACTGGTACTAGACACACACATAAGAATTGTGCACATGATTGCCTAAAGAGACCTGTCATTACTCTTTCACCACAAGAAACTAACTGTCCCAGAGTATAAGAACAACTCTTAGATGTTTAAAGTTGGGCTAGAGAAAATCCTTGTTTTGTGAATATTTTCCATCTGCTTTCATAGCCTCTGCTCATCTCTGTTTAGCTTTTAAGTAATTTAGAAAAAATGGAAAAAGAAGCGAAACAGATAAAGATTTTAATTTCAATATGTATGATTTTGCATCAAGTGGATTAAGGGGATGAGCTGACTTGGGGATCTTATACACCTTTAGTATCAATGAATCTATGTAAAATTGCAGTTGTGAGGGATGCCTCATTTACAATATGCATTTTATTAATCTTTACCTACACATTTGTCATATTCTGTATCGCTGAATATATTGCATGGCTTTTCCTTTGTTTTCCCTGAAGAGAAAAACTGAAACTACCAGATTTTACTAGCTAAGGTACTTTAAGTTCTTTAAAAATTATTTCCTTGATTTTAGAATATACAAATGTAAGAAATGCAGGACTATGGTTAATATGGAGCAAAAATCTGTATCTGAAATTGTGATTTTCACTAGAAATATCAAGGTGTTAACTGTTGTGTTTATGAGCAAAACTGTCTGAAATGCCAAGTTTCATCAATAAAGTATGGTAACACAGGGCTTAGTAGGTAATTGCTTTTCCCCATGTATGAAATTCTGACTGTGATTTTTACTTAATACAATGGATTTTTTCCACTAGTTTCAGGTGAGTCAAGAAAGGTCCATAGGATGCAGAAGCTTACACAGAAGAAAGTATTTCTGTTTTCCTAACAACATGATAAGAATTGAACATATTTATGTGAATTTGTAAGGAGGAATCTTCTTAATTCATTCTGTCCATGCAGTTGAGGCTTATTTTCTCCTCTACCCTTCTTCAGTAATCTAGGCACAACTGTGAAAGTAAGCAAGACTAGCTATGTGCTCCTGTATTATTCCTCAAAAACATATGTCCTGCTCCTGAAACGCCACTGTTCAACATCACACAAGAAATGTGTTGTCTCCACACAAGAAAATACTCTGCTTAAATTGCATATGTACAGTCCTGATCTGCCCCAGCAGATCTTCAGCAGATTGGGGTGAGGTGTAACCAAAGACAGTATGTAGATATGCAGTATTTATTTAAAAGCTGAAAGCAGAAGTTGAGTGCACATTGAGAAGGAATTGGGAATTATTTTAGTAATATCATATAAGAAGGTTCAGAGGGGGAGAAAGACCCTCTTTAAAAAAATATTTAGTAATGGAGTCCTGAGCAGATGCTATGAAAGCACCATAAGCACTTCTGAACATTTACTATGATGAACACTCTTTAATATTACTAATTAATTTTCCCTTACTAGTACCAGCTGGTATTTGTGTGTATACTTCCCTCTTCAGTAACTGAGTAGTTGGTTAGGGCGTGTTGTACAAACCTCTCCCTGTCCTGAATTGGCTGCATTAGCTCTCTTGTTGCAGCAAAGTTACAAATACATAGTCTTTATCTACTGTATGCAGATGTGAAACATGAGACCTGAGAATCAGCACAGAGATTACTCATTTTTAAAAATCTCATGTCATGGCAGTGTTGAGGTTTAACTCCAGCTGGCAATGTAGCTCCACACATCCAGTTGCTCACTTCCCCATGTTCATGAGGATACTTGATGCATAAATCTGCTATGTGAATTACATCATACCACTCTGAGAAATTGTTTTCTGCTGTGTACACCTAACATGGGACTATACATGTAGGTTGACCATGGGTGGCATATTTCCTACAAGGCAGCCACACTAAAATCAGCTGGAGATAAACATAGCATATATGTAACTTTGAACCAATGAGCTACCCAATAGCACACTCTATGGAATAAATCCTCTCATTTACTCAGAAAATGCTTAAATTAAAAAGGATGTGTTAGAGATGTAGTTTATCTCTAAGACTGTAAGCAAATATATCCCACATGGCATCCATTTAAAATACAAAATACACGTTCTGCAAGATCAAGCTCTTACAATTATGTATCTGTATGTAATTCCATGCATACACAGTTCTAGTTATGCATGCTCCTTAACTACTAATGCTCCTGAGCCTTCTCTGCCTGGAGAAATACCTTCCTTTTTGCTTCACCTTTCTGGTTGCATGTTAGTTTACTAACACACTCCATCATTAGTGCAAATGTTAAAAGTACAGGTAACCAAGCACTTAGGCTCTGTTAAGAGTCACTCAGAAAACAGACTTTTTCACAGAGTAATAGAAGAGCAGAGGAAGAGACATGGGACACTGCTGTCCTGTCTGCCCAAGCTGATGGAGGAGACCCCTACCATAACTGGGTATAACTCCTGCTGGCAGGAGCCCTCTTTACCCCACTGCCTCTGTGTTAAGGAGGAGTGGAATTGTGAAAGCATTTTGCTCTTTTGTTCAGGGCTGAAACTGCCTCCTAACTTCCCTTGGACTTTCTTAAAAGAGAAAATGTAGAGCAGCAGTAAAAGGAGGAAAATGTAGAGCAGCAGTCTCTGGTAGCTCCAGAGGCAGAAGTGAAAACCAGATATGTGAATGGAAAATGTGCCTCGCTTCACCCAAATCCTTTAACCTTGATGGAGTAAAAGGGATTGCTCACTCCAGAAATGGGCTTCCCCTTGGCTCCTTTGCTGAGTCTCCAATGTGATGAACATCTACCAGATGGAGGGAGGCCTGTTGGGTTGCTTTTGACAGCAACAGGGAGCTACACTCCCTGTTAAGCCACCCCACTCCACCCTGCTGGCAAGGGAGGGACAATAAACGAGAGAGGTGCCAGGGTCCACCACTCCCTTTGCCGAGTGAGCCAGATGAAATGGGCTCCCTTCTTGTTCTGGCCACATGAAACCATGCTGCAAACCATGCTGAAACCATGCCTTGGCTATGACATAAAATGGTATCTGACTAAACAGAGTTGACAGCTCCACCCCCTTGTGTCTGTACCCAGGACACCTGTTCAGAAAAGAATGGAATGATGCTACTTAGATATTCCCGCTACATATTTAGAGGAAACGTTATTTTGGTTGAAATCTGATCTGAGTCAGGCTGAGAGGAACAGCCTGGACTGCTTTTTAGCCATTCCTCTATTTGTTTCTAAATGTATATGAAAGTGTGGAACTTAAAAGTCTTCTTCATGAGTCGCTTTGACTTGATGTCCCTGCTAGAGGTCACTAAAGTTAAAACAGAAACTCTACTACTGAATCATTTAATGACTGGAAATTGAAGGTAATAGACTTGAAAACGTATTCTCATTTCTGTAATTCAAAACCCTTTATCTGTGCCATGTAGTCCTGCTAGAAAGAGCAAAATGGCCTTTAACAAAGTCTATTTGCAGAATAGTAAGAAGTGTTAAGATGCCAGATGCATCTCATTATGAATTTTAATGAGCAGATTCACGCCTTGTCTTCCATTAAATAAATTACATGGTCTTTTCCAAACTCTTATCTGGCAAATTTGAAATTTGTTTCTAAAAAGTAGACTCGAGAAGAGTTTGGGACTGTTCATCCTGGGCCCAGGACCTGTGGTCCATAGTCAGCCAAAGAGGGAAAAGGGGTCGTGCTCACTCCTGCAGCAGCACCCCAGAGCTCCTCTGTGCCATTGACACACAGAGCACTGCCTGGAACATGATTAAAAGTGAGAGTCAGAAAGCAAGATATTCTGGATTGCAACTAAAAGAGAAATCAATCATCTCATTTTCTTTTTATCTCAGGAAATAAAGAGCTAAATTCATCTTCATCATACAGAAACCTCCAGAAAAAGAAAACAGATATTATAGGGAATAGTGAAGCATATTCTAGTCTAATTATCACAGCAAATGCAATCTCTTTCAAAACCATTTTTCTTTTGGAACATGGTCAGAGATATTTGTTTCACAATAGGAAAGTAAAGGAGTATTTGTGGCTGAACTCTTCTATGCCACTTCACCTCTGAACAGGTTTGAAGCTTACGGAGCCCTTGAAGTTAGACATTGATTGTGGTGAGGGATGTTTGCAACACTGTACTCTTCAGAAGTGAAACTGAGGGGAGGAAAGAAGCCTCCTTTTCTTTGCATCCTGAAAGGAAGGATATTGAAGGCAGTTGTTCAGACTACCGATAATTGCAAAGATGAGTCTTAAAATTAAAAATATGAGACATGATATTGCTTTGAATCAATGTAGTTTCACAGAAACCAGTAGCTGCACAGTGCTGCAGAGAAGCAGAGGACTTGGTCGTTCTCTCTTGTATAATAATGTTTCAATTTTTTTCTCTATTTATGGATAGTCAGGTCTATTTCTGCAGAAATAGGTAACAGACAACCTCCCTAAAATATGCTCCTTGTGCCCATGGTCAATATTCCTCTTGTGAGTAACAAAACCTGTGAAATCAGTGGGATGCCCTATTTTACCCTAACCCTTCCTCACTAGAAAGAGAGACAGTTCAAAAGTTCTAAGCACAGCAATAAAACCTGCAAAATTTCACTGAATATTATGGTTAAGAGCTTGCAGCAAATATCCAAGCAGAAAACACATGCATACTCTTTTCATCCTGGAACAACCTGAATCCGATTTTTTTGCCTTTCATTCCTCCAGTCTACCCAAGTTCTGTATTTTGCACATCAGATACAGCATATTTATAATTTTATAAATAAATAAATTTCTGCCTGACATAGAGATGAATACAATCATCACACACTTACATATATGAGAGAATATCTTTTTAAACAGTACAAACAGTGTCAATAGGATAATGAATGATGCTGAAGAAAAGTCATGTCTCTGTCAGGAAACATCTGCTTTAGGTTAAGGGGAAGAATTCAGGTATTACATTATTGCATATGTATATACAGGTATGCATTTCATATACAGGTATGTATTCATAAAGGACATTAATGAATATGTGCATCTGGCTTTAAATCTACCCCAGTGAATGTAGGGATTATCTGATGACCAGACTTTATCCCCATATTATACATTTCCACTTCTGTCCATTTTGACAGAAAAAATACATCTGCCAAATTCTAGTACCTAATTTCTAGTTCAAAGAGTAAAGCAAAAAAATGTTGGGTTTGCTTGTTTATTTCAAAGGGGAAATATTAGAAATTAATTACTACATTTTTCTGGGTCAGGCAAATACAGGTGAATGAGATGAACAGGAAACCAAGTGCAAGCACCAACTATCACTAAAGCACCACTAGTTAAGATACGGCAGATTTATGAGCTTTATTTTCTACCTAAGGCCTGTCATATTTTTTCACCTTTATGTTAGTTAATTGCAGAGTAACATAAATTAACTTTTGGAACACAGCAAAAATGGGAACTTTATTTATGAATTTCTTGGATTTCTTTACCCCAAGCCAAACAACTAAATTGCTACTTAGCATAAATTATTTATTGGCCCTGGCTCAATACCATCCAACACCAGCCCCTGGAGGTCTGGGAGATATAAAAGATTTAAAGCATCTGTGCGACAGCATTGGTGCAGCCACAAAGCCATGTTTCTTTCCAGAAGGGTCCACTTTATTTTGTTGTAAATAAATAGAGCCTAAATTTCAGGGGAGGGCTGGGTAGCTTCTAGCAGGACTGTGGTGTTTTGCATATGTTAATTACCCATAGTTGCATGACAGAGAGATATACACTGTTTGCACAACTGTTCTGGAGAGACCTGTTGGCAAAAGGATGCATTTTAATCTGCACATAATACAGGAATGCTATGATTTTCTATCACTCTCTTTTATGCAGAGCAAAAGCATTGCAAAGCAATCATATATACATACAGTCACTTCATAATCTATCTTTATCACAATTATCATTATAATCTTTACCTTTATCTTATTTATGTATCTCTACATACATGTAAGGGAATTATGAATAAAACCAGAGTGAATTTGCAAAAGGGAATATGCCATTCAGTACATGTTGATGTGAAAAACGAATCTCCAATCTGCCAAATATGTCCAAACTATGCCCCCATCTAGGGTCTGCAAACTGCAACTGATGCCATCCTGACCTTGCTGTCCTTTGATGCACCATCTCTATGCATGCATTGGCTTAGTCCTTCCCCTTGAAGGCTCATTCTCCATCGTGCTCTCCTCAAATTCCACACACCCCCTCACTCTGGCAACTGCAGGGGCTCGCACATGGCAGGATGCAGGATCCCTTTATGCTGGTACCTCTCTCCTGAGAGAAAGTTCCTGAGTGTCAGAGCTGAAAATGAATATAAAGGTCATAACTCAAGCCCTGAGGGACCCTGTACACCAATGAACAATTATCTGCATACTGACTGTTGGCCATACAGCTGGGCACTACTGAAAGTACATGTACAGCATATATTTTATTGTTCTGGAGAAGAACTGGCTTCTACAAACTTAAGTGTACAGTTTAGTCATCTCCTATTATTTTTTCAAAAACCATCTTATTTTTCTGTCAAAAATGTTAAAAGGAGGCGCAGTAAATTTTATAGAAAGTTTTAGAAAAACTTGGAAAGACTTGTGGAATTATAAAGTGGTTTTTTTGTTATTGTTTCTGGAAATGGGAAATCCTTCTATCAACAGAGAACAAGTACAGCAACACCAGTACAACAGTCTTTAACAAAATATACATACATATATGCTTAGCTTGTATTTCCTTGGCCAGTCCTGTTGGTTTCACAGTGAATCTGGTTTTCAGGACTGGAGCTCAGGTAACATTTTCACAGAATGGTCTTTATATCACTGGATATGAATTTACAAGGCTATTTTAATACCTAAGAACAACAAAGGAAATTTTGAAATTGCCCTCTTAATTATTTTTACATGCTTTAAAAAGAAATTCATATTCAGTTCCATTAGCACTTAGAGAAACTGAAAAAGATAACTGCTCCAAGCAGCCTACAAGCAAGCAGAAAAATATTTACTTCTCTCAACATCTTAAAGCCAACACATACAAAACTGATGAAGAGTGAAGAATGAAGAGTGTTTCAAGAGGAAACAGGGCTGTGAGGTGATTCACAACTTGTTGCAGAACAGAGCAGAATAGTTGGGATGAGCAGATTTCCTCTCTGCCAATTCCTTGCCCCATCCACTAGAACAAGCATCTCATCAAAAAGATAGCTAAAATCCTGAAAGGCTGTAATGATTTTTAAATACAAACCCACTGCCACCTTCTGTCCATGGACTTGTTCCAAGAACTGAAAATGAACACAGGCAATTATTGTGCAGAGAGTTATTTTCATAGTTAATAGACATGAGGAGCGAGAGACTCCCGTGGGTCTGAAAGCAAGGCCGTATTTACTTGGAAATAGCCCTGGAACCCAATTTCATCATGGAGCCCCCATCAAGGGGACAGTCATGATGTGGAGTGAGCAGTCATCATCTGGGCATACAAATATTTTTTGTGTAGGCTGACACCCCAGTACCATTAACAGAGCAATGCACCACTTAAACATGTACATCCTCTTTTTAAGACCTTTCTGTATTTTACAATATTAGTAATGAGAAAGAAACAGAACTCCAAAACTCCAGCAAATTTAAATACAAATTGAACTATCAGACAACTTTTACTTTATTTATAATACTTTTTTTATTGATGTGACTATAGAATTTCTCAATAAATAGCTGACACTGTTGGAGCCATAGAGCTAATAACATTATAAAGCTGATTGGGAGAAAAAAAAAAGCAATTATGCAGGGGTGAAAATGCTGTTTTTGAGGCATATCCAGAAAATCCATAATCATCAATAAGTTTGGCCGATGAGCATTCAATAAACCCTTTGCATGAACTCAAAATTATTTCATGCAAATAATGATTTCTTACATAAAAATCTTTCTTCTTCATCATCTTTCTTGTCTTTCTTTGACAGTATGTTTTTTAATCACATCCACTTTAGTGAGTTTAATTAATCAACCTGTGTCTCTGAAGAGTCAATTTTATAAAAGCTCTGCAGTACTGTAGAGGCACTGCTATTTTCTCTCAGTGCTCATTCAAAAAAGAAGACCTCTAACCCTATCTAGGGCTATTCACACTTACTGACTCCCCATTGGTAATTCAGCTCACAGTTTGGCATCACTGCTCATGAGGTCTGCCAAGGAACCACATCTCCTGCTTCTGTGTTCAACACAATTTGCTCCTTGCTGGGTGTTTGGGATCTGAAAGTCCTGCTCTTGGTATGCCAAGTGTTTTGTTGCTAGTCATGTTCAACGCAATCCTTTACGACAGCAAAGTCGAGGAAAATCTTTCCTGCATTTAAAATACACTCTTTAAACAACTATAACAGTTTCCCTATGCATTAAAGACTTTGCTTTAGATCAACATTAAAACCAATCTATCTAGGCTCTGCTTTCTTGTTTATGAAGAAGGGATATAGAAGGCCATTCATGATCTGGCATCGTTCAGTACTGAACCATTAGAAAAAACAAGCTTGGATAAAGGCATTCTAGTGGTGACCTAAATAAAAGAAACTAGCTATGAATCAGGAAACTTCTTCCCTTGCTGACTATTCTCTTACTATCTATTTGTTTAGAGGCATTAAATTCTTGGTGCTTACAATTTTACAATAACCTTTGCTCACATATAATTAAAATTTGCGAATGAAAAATCAAAATAGCACTAAGTTTTAAATAAACTTAGATATATAAAACCATCTCTGAGCTCTGTTTTTTGTTCATGTTGACAGTTTTTCTCTCTCTGTACCAACATGAAAAATACCCTGATACTTCAATGCAAGCTGTCACGCAGAATCCTCAGCTGCCAGTATCCAGCGTACTTGAAAAGTATGAGAAAAAACTGTCAGTGCCAACAGATTCCCTAATAAAAAATAATAATGAAGTCTTGAGAACTGTCAGTCCTTCAATTATGTAGCTCTGACAGTGGCTGCACATTTGTGAGAATCCAACCTTGCTACTGGAGGGCATAAAAAGGCCAATTGAGCTTTGTCAGAGCCAGACACAGTCAGGCACAATGTTTTTGTTCTGTCCTACAGTGGACAACCATATCTTTAGAAAGTTTAGTGTTCAGTCTAGGATCAGCTTTGCTGACATCCAGAACTGAATAAGTTAAACATAAGTGAATTCTAATCCTGACACAAGGGAAAAAAAAGCAGCATAGTGAAATGCTCAGTATTAGTCTTGCAGAGCTCCTTGGATGAGAGGTGTCAGTGACATTAAATTAAGCAGCTAGTTAAAAACCAGGTAGAGCCGAGAGAAAAATATGATCTATTCTTCTACACTGTCTCTAAAACTAAGGTCAGGTACAACTTTTGTTGGGAAGATAACATTAGAAGGACATTTGTATTGAGCCTATCATTGCTTTGGTAGGGCTGACACTGAAACTAGTAATCAGTGAAATTGGATGCATCATATTTCTTGTTTGAAAAAGAGCAAGATACTGACACAATGGAAGAATCCATCCCAATTTGTTCTGGTATTTCCTGATTGAGATCTATCAAAATGGTATCCCTTGCTCAGTCAAAACTTAGGTGTAGCTTTCAGAGAAAGCCACTGTCAAAGTGAGATTTAAGGCATAATTATCCATGACTGGTAGAGCTCAATCTTTCTCCTTTTGTTTAGCCAATTAGAAAGTGACTCTATTTTTATTTAAAATAGAGTCACTTTCTAATTTGTTAAACAAAAGAAAACTATTACAGCATGAAGTCTTGGAATACTCTCTTGTAATGTTCACTAACCCAGCACATTCCTCTGCAATTGGTCAAGTTAAAAAGGGATCAAATGCTTGTCTTGCCCTTTGCTGGTAGAAAATCAGGATGTGAGTATCCTTTCCACACCCAAGATTTCCCCCAGTCTTCTCTATTGGGTAGGTTTGTGGGTTTCCCAAATAAATCACCCTGAAGGGAATGCCTGAAGGGCTGAGGGAGCTAATAATAATGTGTTTCTCCTTGTACATCCATGAAGCTACTGGACCTGAGCAGATGTCTCTGTACAATCTGACATTAAAGTAAACCTATGCCAAGGAATTAACTAGTGGCATCTTTTAGCGACCTATAGTCAAAGAAAGGCCACTGCATATTCTGCTCCTTCACATCACAATGTGCAGGAAGGTAGATTGACTTTTTTTCTTCTAGCATCCTGAACCACATATAAGATCCTAAAAAGGAGCGAGAAATTGCTCCAGCCAGACATACCTGCCTTTAAAAAAACCACCACTACTTTTCACAGTGATACAATGTGACAGAGTTTCTGATTGTTCCTTCTCCCTCTCCTCAATAAAATACACACTTGAGATACTTGGTACACAATAAGGATTTCTCTGGAGGGGAAATGTAGCACTGACAGGAGTGCTTCAGTTTAATCCTCCTTTCTTTCTTTCCACTCTCCCTTCCCCAGCCTCCTCCCGCCTCTTCACCCACCCTGCAGGCTCTTATGGGATTTTCCAGGTAACTAAAGGCTTGCAAAGCCAGTGCATCAGAGCGACAGACCAGATGACAGCAACATTTAGGAGTGAGTGACGCATCATTTCTTTAACTCTCCCTCCTCCTGAGTCACTCACAATAAGGCTCCAAGCCATTCTGTACATTATATATGGTTCTGTTACTTTTTTGGTAGAGGATTGGTGATATTGTATCTTGTAGCAGGCACTTGTCAATGAATTCCTGTGTATCAGTGTATATCCTGGCTATAGAATGATGACTTACTCAAAAGCCTTACATAGAGGAGTGGTAATTATCAGTTTATTTTATTGGTTTTGGTCAATAAGAGTCAAATTTTGGTCAGCAGAAATTTCACTGCACCAGATGTTGCAATTTTTAAAGTATATATTCAGTAACACCTGACTTTTCTTATAGTAAAAATGTGTACCTTTTTCCCTTTTTCCTTGGTGTAACAGTTATGGACAATGAAGTTGTCCGAACACACTGCAGAGATGACCACACAATAGCTTTTAAGATCTCAGAAAGGCCCAGGATCATAGAATATTAAGGACTTAGAATGGACCTCAAAGATCACCTAGTCCCAAACCTCTGTTCCATGGGCAGGAATGATGATATCTAAAGCCCAGGGCTCCTTGGGAAGAACTAAGTGCAGGATGGTGGAAGCCCATCTTATCAGGCATTGCTGGATGGTCCTCAATGGGATGAAAATTTCAGCCTCAGTGATAAACAAGCAGCTCAGGTGGATTGGGAAAAATTACCTCTATTCCACCTGATCTCTTTTTTATTGGGGTAAAAGATGAGGCTCAAGCACCACCCCACCAAACCCACTTGTCCCTTCCCAGTATTGTGGGACAGTTTGGCCTCATCAGGAAACGCATTTCCTGCAATTAATTTTGGGAATTTTGAATAATTTCAAAGAGGTTCCAACTCTGAGAGGTTTGTCTGAGGACAAGGACTGGCCCATCCAACTCTGCTGCTGTGGGGACAGACCCTCATGGGTGAGCTCAGGCAAGGGAACAGCACCAGGCAGCCTGGTGAGGAGCTCTACCTAGCTTGGTTAGCTTCTCTTCCTGGCAGGGAGCTACTCACTGGCTAATGCACAGTGGTGAGCAGGGTTGCACAGTGCTCTGGGAGACCTCAGGAAGCCTCCATGCTCCCCATCTTTCATTAACAGAGCAACTTGGTGTTCTCACACTGTCCTTAGTGCACAGAGCTACCCTAGAGCCTCTGTGTTCTCCTCTATGGCAACACCAGTGGTCTTTCTGCCTGCTGACAGCAGACCTGAGAAATGTTTCAGCATAATTTATAGAATAGCTGTAGGTGACAAAATGTCTGTATCACAGTGATGCAGGGGGAACTGAGAGTGCCTGTTATCACTCAGGAAGCACCAGGGAAGGGGATCATTTATTTAGCAGATTCCCTCTCTGGAAAGGATGTTCTCATCCACCCTAGGGGTGACTTTGCCGACAGATCTTTCCATCCTCAGGGGAGCAGAGGAGGGCTCAAGCACCTCTGCTCTCTGTATTTTCTGTACTATCACAATGATCAAGAAGGAAATCATTAGACAGACCAGACTTCCAGCTTCCATTATTTTTAACAGGCATTGCACATCTAATTTGAAGTGCACAATGCAAATATTTACCTTCAAGTGTCAAAGGAGACTATAAAGATCTTTATGGATCTTCACACTTCAAGGACTTAATTCATTAAAAATAATTATACATATGTGGGGATTACTTCCATGGTGGAGCTGAGATGTGCCATCAGTTGCCAAGTCGGAAAGTACAGTGTGCATGCTATACAACTGTGTGTCAGCTTTTATGTGAGAGAAGGGCTCTTGTACATCAGAACATATGTGTGTAAACAGGGCTGAGAGGAGATCTCGCTGCAATTCACTGCTGAATAAATTAGAGAAAGTCACCGTGTGGCATTGCAGACTCCCAATGCTGCAGAAAAACTCTTTTGTGCTTGCCCATCTCCTTCACCTCAACATGAATACTCCACATGACTCTTCATTTTAGAATGAGAGCAGTTTTACAAAGAAAAATATTAGAAATTGGCTTTGATTTTTCTTTGCCCCTCAGAGATTTCAAGGTGTTCAGTGATTTGTTTCCAACAGTGCCAGTTTTACAAGATTGAGGCTTTTAGCCTTAAATTTTGCTTTATTTTGAGAATGGACTGACACTTTCCCATCCTTGAATTGTGCAGGTTGTTTAAAGGGCAGATGCTGCTATTTTGAGCAGGTAACTGGAAAAAAATTTACTGCTGAAGTCACTGGCCAAGAGGAGGCAGTCAATTAAATTCTCAGACACTAATAATCTGGTCTTACTTGTAAATCGTGAGGACTCTGTTTTAAGCATTTGGAAAACTTCAAGCATGAATTATGTGACAACAAGTGCCTTATTTTTCAAAAATAATATTAATAATTTAGGCTGTCTGTTTTACTGCAAGGAGCATGTATTGATCTGACCTACTTGTATGCCACCACCAGCCCAAACTGTGAGAGTGTCTCAGCTCTCCTCACACGCACAAGGAAGCAGCGGGAAAAGAATTTCTCTCCTGTCTCACTGCTCGTGCTTGAGGTGTGGTGGTTTTGGAGAACAGCTGTCATAAACAGGCATTTATTTCTCCTTGTGAAGAATTCCCATGGCCATTTACCTGGTCTTGCCTCAGAGAACTTTCACACCTCTGCCCAGCCCCTGCAGAATTCCTGATGGTTGAGCTCACCATCCTCCTGGCACTGTCACTTCCCTGGGTGCCAGGGGCTCAGCCACCCTGGGGACCACGCTGAGACTGGGAGGAAAGACTCTCAGAGGGTCAGGACAGAGCCAGGGAGATCTTGCAGTGCTGTTCCATACATTCTTAATGCTGTGTGTTAATGCTTGCCTGTGCTCAGGAGACAGCTCTGAGACTAGAGTCTGAGGATCAAAGGGTCACAGCAACGTGTGCTGTTTGGTAGATTTTCAGCTCAATTTGCACCAGTTGGTGAAGTCCTGAGACTACTGCAATTTTGTCCACTTTTTAGACAATGGATCTTACCTCTCTTCATAGGATATGTTTACACTTCATAAAATCTTACAGAATTTCACTGGTTGTAGGAACACAGCCCAACTGCTGTTGCTGGGAGTGAAAGTTTTGTGGCATATGAAGTGCATTAGGACATTATTTGGAATCCATTGCAACATCAGACATTTGCCTTTGACATCAGAAGGGTGGTAATGATGAAATGTGCTCCGAGGGTACATCTCATTTTAATAGTGCCTATTACAGTTCACACACACAAGCATGAACCACGTTATCTTGCATTTTTGCAAATAATGTTTATTCCACAAAGAAGTTCATGCATGCAGAATAAATAGCACCTTCCCGGTGAAAGCATATAATTAGCTGAAATCCAAGAAGTGACAAATATTTGCTTTGCCTGAAAGTTACTGCATAAGATTCTCAAGTTTGAAGTATTTCAGAGACAGAAATGACAGCCTTCACTGTTTCATGATTATTTGGTGCTGCTAATTAGCACTGGTTGCAGGTAGCACATTTCTGCCTAATGCAGAAATTATATGCCCTGTTCCACCTCTCAATTCTCTTCTCACTTGCCTTTTGCCTTCTTGCAGCTCTGCACACTTCCATTCTTATGGATAATTCAAGGAAGCTGTAGCACCTTCCAATTATCATGGACTAAACCCCATCAGTTGTTCTTCAAGTTTCCTGAAAATGTTGTTGTTGCAACTGAATTAACCCAAATTTATATGTCTACATTATTGTTTTTATTTATTCGCAGAATAAAAAAGAGAAAGAAAGCTTTTCCATTTTGACATTCATGATAGTTCAGGTTTTTAATTTTGAAATAACTTTTGTTATCAAATGTTTAAATGTATCAAAGTAAAATGAATTGTGACCCCAAATATTTATGAAAAATCCATTGCCTACTGATTTGATCTGATAAGCCACAGGAGATTAATTAGTCTTGGTTATGTGACTTTTCAAGCACTAAACATGGCTGAAGGGCTTTTGATTTTTTAGTTTAAGCCTGTATTTTCATGTAGTCATATTAAATATATAACATATAGGGGAATTTGCTACATGGCAGCGTTTACCACTGGTATGATGACTTTACCCCAGATATGAAAACCTCCATGTCACCAAGAGCTATAAGGCTATTTTCATAATGAGAGTAAGTCTATGTAATTTTTCACCATTAAATCAAAACTGTTCCTTTTCAATTGCTTTAAATGAATTTTGTACAATAATTGAAAAACTAGCATGAAAATAGCCTTTATTTCTCTTTTGAAGTCAGAAGGCACAATATACACACTGAGCAATCTAGATGAAATTTTTTTCTAAGATACAGGCTACAGTGTCTTAAAATAGACCACAAGACTTCTCTTCTCTTAAAAAAATGAAAGAAAACTCCTCAAAAAGCAACAGAGAACTCTGCCCCTACAATGTTCATAATTGACTGCTCTTGTGTACTGCTTCACATTGAGAAGGTCTGACATGTGTCCACGGTGTTTTTAGCTCTAGACAAACATCCAGACAACTGAAAAATCTAATTTTAATGTTAAAATTAGAAGAAATTAAACTTCCATAAATTCCACTAACCATATCAAACTCAAATATCTTTCCTCATCCTGCTCCACTTCTACAAATACATTTGTACTGTTTCATAAACAAGCAGCGTAGCAACTGAAAACTTTTATTTTTCAACTTCTGCAGACAAATTAGCTTTAATAATTTCAAAGTCCTCTTTTAATTTTTTTTTCTTTTCTTTTCAATGGGTTTTGTGATTTAAGGTTATGCTGTGTTGGGGTTGGGGTTTTTCTGGAGCTGTGAATGTCTTTCCTCATTTGGCTTGTAGACAGCCCTTTCACAGTGTGGTGCTGTTGCACAGATGAGGGGCATCTGTGCTTCTGCCAGGCAGGTGTTTGATAAGGATGTTGACAGGTCAGAGGTTGTCACCATTAATCCCAAAAAGCTATTTCTGACTAACCATCATGGCAGAAACACACTGTATTAAGACTACCAGGTTCAGTATTGATTTCCCATCTAATATAATATCATGATTGTATATTACTTGTTTTTTGCACTTTATTATTCCCTAGGATGTTAACTTTGAAGTTTTAAAAGCACTTAGTTCTACAGCTGCAATCCTTAACACCTCTGCATACTTCTATGCATCACTTTGTCCCCTTCCTCTCCCCCAAGTGCTCAGCTGACCTGGTGCAGTAGAAAAACACTTTCTATTCACTTAATCAGGAGGTACTGTCTCCTGAAATGAAAAAAACAGAATTTTTAAAGATGTAGCACTATTAGAAAAGTGCTTAAAACAAAATAATAAATAAGCATCTGTATTCCCTGGAACACCTTTACAGAGTAAGAGGAATTTTCATCAGAGACTCCTGCACTCATGGGGACTTAAGGAGACTTGACTTCACTGTTGACTGTCAGAAGGGGCCAATTGCTTTCTGTTGGTCCATCTCCCCATGGTCTCTCTTTTGCCTGTCTTACTGCTGTGGATGTTGAGGTCTTAGGGACATTCTTCTGCTGAATGCTCTTATCCATCCATCAGCTGGGCTCTCCTACAAGCTGCTGTAGCTATCTATAGCAATCCAAGTCAATTAGAATACAAAATGGTTAATTGAATTCTTCTTTCTTCCCTGGTGATATTCAGGAGGGCAGCACATGGTACCTGCAGATGGATGGCAGCTAAATAGCCTTTTTAAGCTGTAAGCAGAAGTGGAAGTTTGTTTTCATTCATTTTCTCTCTCTCGTTCAGATACAGCAAAACATTTATTAATCCTCCTCCAAACCATATGCCATGAGTCTAATGAGTGGTAGGTTAAGTTAATCATATACAACCAACCAAGTGTAGTAGAAAAAACATTGCAGAGTAGGTGAAAAAACTAATGCTGTAGATCTGAGTTACTTAAGTAAGCGAAGGAGATGAAGAATATGCAGGGTCAGGCCCTCCAGGAAATTCAAAAAAATATTGAGTCAGACAAAATTCTTCTGGGTTCTTGAGGTGCTCTCTTGGTAACTTTTGAACCTCTAGGAGGGACACCTTCACATCTTTTGTGAAGGCTCATGCTGCAAGTATTGCTGGCCCTGCTTTTTGACGTTTAGGGGTTATTCTGAAGGCTTAGCACATGTAGGTATACATAGAGGACCTCATCACATGGTTGCTTTAGGCTTTAAGGAACCAGTAGAAAACTGAACCAAGAGATTTCCCACGCTTACCTGTGGGGTATCTGAATTACTGAATGAACCCATACTTAAGTTTTCCAGACATATTTTATTGATGAAGTGTCATGACTGCTCATAAACTGTGATAACACAGAACATCTGCAAACTTAGCAAGGAAGAGAGCTGGAGGAATTTTTTTTTTTCACTATTTCACCAGTTTTACCAGGTTGTGGTATCTGTTATGATCTTCTTGCTGGGACAGCAAATGCTGACTGTGAAAAATGAGTGTTGACAAATTCTGTGCAAATTTCTGTGCGTTGTTCAGTGCCAAGTTATAACTTGTAACAGCTCTTCTATTCTCAAGAAATTAGCCTGCAATGCTTGCCTAACTAGAGCAGTTTTGTGGCAGGACTAGGAAGACACCATCCTACTTGTTTCATTTGAGCCCTAATTTGACCCAAAGATTTGATTTCCAGCTTCCATAAATTCACTAACTACTAACCCACTCTACCAGCTAGGCCCCTGAGTCCTTTACTTGCTGGAAATTATGCTCCTATTTAATTATAAATATTTATAAAACCTCTGTGATCCTTAAAAATGTGAGAACGAGCTCGTGTTTATAATTGTTATAAAAAATATCCCAAACCCACTAATTGAATGAATCTTTCAAATGTGAGTAATTTTTTATTTGAATTCTACATCCTTATGTATTATGTAACAATTAGTAATGATGTGATGGATAATTTTTTTGGAACAGTTCCTGATTCCATTACTCAACTACTCGATCGACCAGTAATTATGAATCATATCTTTAATTAGCTGCCGCTCTTCAGAAACATATGAAAGCCAAGGGCATAAAGTAATTGGCATAAAAGTTTTCCTAATTAATTTATCTGTCTATGTGAGTAACCGGGACTGGAGTCAGGGGAACATTTATAACTCCAGGAAGGCCAGCCCTAGAACCCAATGTCAAATGAGATTTATATTTCTGAATTATAAAAAGAACAACAACAAGCCACAAAATTACATTATCCCCAACTCCAACAATAAAGCACATAATGCGTTGTTCAGAGATGAGCAAAAACTTCTTATTGATCCAATTCATTTTCATCGTATTCTCCAGTGGGTCTTTCAAATCTCTCTGGCTATTTCCCTCATTCCACATAGTATCAGTAATCAAGCACATTAAGCAATTCATTAAACAACAGCCCCACTGACCACAGGGAGTATTACAGCTAACATTCATTAGGCAACGAGCAACTTTATTTAAGCAGAAGAGAGCTGGGGAGTGCAAGACTCAATTCTTTGTCTTTTGGGAGCTGATGGCCCACCACGGCAGTGCTGGATCTGCTTTTCACAAACTATAGAACCTTTAAGCTTGCTGGCACAGACAGTGCCTTTTTCAAGGAGCTGCCTGGGAGAGAAGACAAAACTGAGTGTGTGCTGGTTTAATTCTCAGCCTGCCAAAGATTAAGTTAAAATCTGAGCTCATTGTTAAGTGTGGGTTGTTAAGATTTATGCCTGATATAAAACTAAAATCTTACAGTATTGATATTTAGGTCCTATATTTTTCAGATCTGATTTCAAGCGGGCAAAAGCTGTAAAACATCCAGGTTTGTTCCTTTGAATATGCTGGTTTGCCTGGCACTTTGCAGTAAAAATGATATATATTGCCCTTCATAATAACAGAGGAAAGGCCAAAACAACAATGGAAAAGAAGTTTTCTACACACAACAATTAGAAAAGTGTTAGAAAAGTTAAACTGATATGCCTGTACAGTGTTTATGGCCTAATTAATGAAGAACCTAAGATTCATGTTTGGTGCAAAGTCCCTGACAATGAGAAAAGTCATATGAGCAAATGCACTGCTATTCTCTTGTTTGTTCATTTATTTATTTTTCTTTTCCAATTGGTCCATATTACAGGAAAGATGAAATTAGACAATATTACTTGGCGTTACATTTTTGTATAAGGATTCCTACAGATATCCAAGCTATTTTCATAAAAAGTTTACACTGCGAAAGCATTAACCCAGAATTTTAAGTAGCTATTCTTCACCATCTACTACATGAACCCACAGAATGAACATAATATGCATGAATCAGGGAAAAAAACCACCTTGTCCTTCTGTAGTGTTATTATTTTCTATTCACAGAATCACAGAATTGTTATGGTTGGGAAAAAACCTCTGGAGATCCTCTAGTCCAACCCCTCTGGCACAACCAAGTTTGGCACAGTTACTGTTAAATTATACAATTTATACAAATGACTTGGCATCTTGTGTGGTGTAACAGAGTACAACTGTTACTGGTTTCAGAGGAACGACATAAACCAAAAAGTTTATTTTTTAGTCATGGCCTTATTCTGGCTTTAAAATCCTCGACTACAGCATTCATGTTATTCCCTATTACTGACACAGAAATATTCAGATGATTCAAAAGAATTAATGGCACTACTGATTACTGACACTTATAACTGGAAGGTAAATACAACTCCGCTATAGTTTGAAAATATATTTCTGGGGTGTTTAATTATTTGAAATCTGATAATTAAACCTTCAAACCAACTTCTACAGAGTAATTTGCCATCATGGCCAGAAACATGGTAAGAGGCTCTTGCCAGAATTCAGATGTTCTTCCCATCTGGATGGACCCGTATCTAGGGATAGCAGTAATCTCTCACTGAGGTAAAGTCACTGGGCAAGCTCATTTCCCTGCATTAGAAGATGAAGCTTGGCAATGGATGGAGTTTCATCCTAGAAACTAGCTGGGAAGGTAACTTAATTTTTGTTACCTACTTGTAGCAAAAGTTGCATAGATGTGGAGAGGTGATGGGCCAAAATGCTGGTACAAAAATGAGCTCCAGCAAATGGGATGGGCTGTTGGAAGAGCATGAAACACAAATACAGTCCATGGGGCCGTGCTGCCTCCTGTGCTCCACCACTTATCAGCACCATAATTCATAAGAAACCATCAGAAAATAAGACATTTATCTCACCTAGACATCTTGACAGCCCCTGTGAGCAGAATGCATTTGGTTGTGTGACCAAATATTTTGGGATAACATGAACCCTGGGTCCATGTTTCTGGCCAGGCAATTCAGAGCCCATAAATAGCTAAAGCTCTAACTTTGTTACAAGATGTAAAGGGCATAAAGGGTACTGTGGTACTGTGCTCATTCATGACACAGAGCCTGCGATTTCAGCTCTGCCAAATTACCCCTGGAAGAGAGCTAGTGACTTATTTTGTTAGCAACAGAAAGTATTACAAAAAGTGTGTCTAACATATACAGTTGACTGCTTGTATTTCCTGTACTCATTTCCAATAGTGGCATATAAATGCATTTATACTAAGGCAGAGAGTTTATTACATATGATGGATGGCACTGAAATACCAGTTTTATCCTTCCTGTAAAAACAAGGGCCATAACTCATGACAGGTGCAGCCTCCAGATGCCAACAGTGGTATTGGTTTCAGGGCCAGGACCAGGAAGACAGAGATAATTTTGCTAATTCCTCCATTATATTATTATATTCTTACCTGCAGTCTGAGACAGCTTATCATGGAATCACCTGACTGAAAATGTATCTTTAATGTTTTATTACCAAAATTTAAATGTGTGCTGCAATTCAAGCACTTTTCCAACATTATGCATTATACAGAGAACTCTGTTCAGTGAATGCAAAGTTTTTGATCTTTGTAAATTTATTTTTGGTAGCTGTATGTTTGAATACCATCTTTTTATGTTAGGAACTTTTAAATGTCTCCACCATCAGAACTGGGCATGGAAGAGTTTATTTTATATATATATATGCTCATGTGCTGTCATGACAAAGGACCACTGACCAGTGTCATAGGCCCCAGAACAAATGTTCCTGATTTATTCTTTCTAGTTCCTGCTGAGTTTTCCCTTCTAGATAGGAACTACTAGTAGAATTTACTACATAGCCGAATTTACTACATAGTAACAAGTCCTATTGAAATGGAGGGACGTTGTCACTTCATTTACTAAAACTACAGGATCTCTGGGGAACTTGTTCTGCGTTTCTCTAAAACCTTGATTACATCTCCCAGAATTAGTAAAATACTGCAGTTCTTGCTTTATAGGTAAGATAAGGCACAAAAAGGAACTTACATGTCGAAAATTCCCATAGGGAAACTCTAATAGTGCATTGATGTAAACCAGGGTCACCCAAGCTCCAGGTAAATGCCATAACCCCTGGACAAGGGGGAATTTAACAGCACTATATTAATCCTTATTCCTTTTTCTCTTTTGTTTTTCCACCACTTTGCTATCTTATTGATTTCAAAGAGCTCCCACTGCCTCTTGGAAAACTTTGAAAAGCACTCAGTTTTAGAAACAATTTTGCTGATTTGTAGTTTACCTTATATAGCTTTCTTCCTTTATTATTATGCAAATGCCTTTAGAAGAATAAGCATACTTCTGAAGAATTGCCCTGCTAATACTGCTTATTTGTGTCTGCAGACATTCTCATTTTGCTCTTGTCAACACGAGCAACAAGTATGGAACACAGAGGAGAGCAGACCACGAATCAAGTTCACATATTCCTTAAATATTTTGTGGAGGCATCTTGAGAATACTGAGTTTGCAGGTCTACATTATCTGAGGCTTGGATTTTATTTTCACAGAGTATTTACAAAAATGGTCTCTATAAGAAAAGATTTGGCTGCATTAGAGTTCACTCTCCTGCTGATCTCTGGTCTGACAGATGGGATCAGCTGAGCCGCTTTAAATGACAGTCTCTGCAGGAAAACACAGAAAGAAGGAGACTTGCCATTACTTACAATGCATCAAAACACAAATCTGACTTCAGTAAGATGTCCAGCATAACCTTCACACACACTATCCAACAAAATAGAGCCTAAATCACTATGGGGTGAGACCAAACTAGTTGAGGACTTCTGTTTTGACAACAGTCACCAGTTTCTTTCTGTCATTAGAAGACCCAGGCAGGCTCTGCAACACATGGTGAGGAGCCCATGTGAGGCTTGAGCGGAGCCAGGTCTCTTCATCATGCCCACGATGGAGGACAACACAAAAGCTAGAAGCGAGGGTGAGTGTGGGAGGGGTAGCAAGTGACTTATTTTGGAAAGATACTGGAAATTACCTGCTTGATTCTGCACCCATCTTCTCCCCCCTTAATGTTTCTAGACCTTAGTTTGAATTGCTTTTCATCCCTTCCCTCTCTGCTTTCCACAAACACAAATGGTTAATGGAAATTAGCCATGCTCATATGGTGAGGGATATGGGTTTCCCTGGTTGCATTCCATTGCAAGGGCTAAGATAGCAAATCTCTGTAAGATTGCAATGTTCCTACAGTGTTTTCAAGCCATCATTACATTCACTTTGATGATCTCATCCATTTCTGTTCCCTTGTTCTTACCCTATTTTGTCCATAGAGTTTAAACTCTCAAGCTAGAAAGTGTCACTGTGTTTGTATGGGGGCCAGCAGCAGGGTCTTGTTCTTGGCAGGTCTCCAGATACAAGTGTATAAACCCAATTAATAATAATGTACTATTCAATTACAGTTGCTATGTACATGGGCAGTATGAAAACATTTTTCTTAGCATTTAAAAATGCATAAAATTATATTGACAATGAATAGTTTAATTGTCAGGCTTCTCATCACTAGGTCTCACTCCCAAACTCTGAGAGCTTCAAAGGCACTTTGTTGCCCAATTCCCCTTCCATTTTACCAAATATGTTTAAGAACATGGAACTAAATTTTTAGAATCTACACTATAAATCCAGGATCTACCTAGATTTCATTTGAGCTTTTTCCTTGACATGTCTAATTTTGTTCTTGCATGAGACCCATCTCAGTGGGTGGATATTATTACAGGAAGCAACTGACTTAATTAAGTTATAATAATAGTTTATCATCATTATTTAGTCCTTTTCAACTCTTAGTAACAAGTATTCCTAGTAGTGTCCTATATTCCCCAGTACGAAGAAAACTTGAAACCAAATTGCCAATATGTCATCACTGAGATGCAAGTCCAGAATGACAGCTTACATCTTTATTTTCTTTACCCTACTAAAAAAGACTTAATGAGTGTAGATATGGTTTTGCCAGTTTTTCTTGTACTTTTCCTTAAATTTACTGAAGCATATTGTATTGTTACTTTTAAATAATTGTTTGAAAAACAATGGAGCAAGAGAACTACTTACTGTAGCACTGTATTTCTCTATCATCTAATATTAACAATTATTTTCTGCACATTTCTTTCTGCTGGACTGACACACACTAATACAAATCAACCCAGACAGTTCCATATGTACAACCTGATAAAAAAACTTTTCCTAATTAGAAAGTGATTCACTGTTTTCTATAGAGATATGTAATGAGAACTTCCGTTCCATGAAAACTTGGAAAGTTTGAAGGGTTTTTCCAAGCTTTACCAGTTGGATCTATGAATAATTTCATCCTGACTTTGGCAGGAATATTGTGCAAAGAAAGACTAGATGTAGAAAAAAAATCTTGTCTGAGGCTGTCCTGGACTTTTATGCAAGGAGCTTGGTGGTGCACTGGCAGATTTATGTCATTTTGAGGGTTTCTGCCAGCTGAGCGCAGGAGCCAGCGGGATTCGGGAGATGGCACCTGAGCTGGAGCTGATGTTCCTGAACCCTTGGCTCTCCCCTGGGAAACCTGGAGCAGAGCAGAGGGCAGATTTGGCAGCGCTCTCAGCTGAGCCATTTGAACCCAGCCCTGGTGCTGAAATTCAATGCTAAACATCTATGTCAAAAAGAAAATAAGCTGGTGTGAGACACATGCCCAGTGCTGCAATTCAATAAAGACTGCTTCTCTGAAAGCTTTACTTTCCTTTGCAGCTGCTCCACACATCTTTATTTGGCACATGCCTTAGATCTTTTAAGTGTGTACATGTCAGTTTTGCTCTTTTCAGCCAGTTCTTGTTCTTCTCTTGCCCTTAACACTTCCCCTTGTCCACTCTTTTCCCCCTCCCATCCACATCCACCAACTTCTCCTCCCCCCCACCTCTGGCACTACAGAACCACTGCCTCAAACTGTATAAAACCCTTGGCCTCAAACCAGAGAAGACCTAAATGAAGGAAAGTAAGGATAAATTAAAGTGACAGGGTCTCAGCAGTGGAAATTAGTGCAACTCTTCTAATTGCATGTCTAGCCTGAATGATGGGATACTTAATTCTTACACATCCCAGACAATTGCTTTATACTAACATGAGCTCTGGGAAAAAGGCAGATTCCAGAGACATATGGAGCAGTAGATGGAGTGGAAAAATAAATCAGTTGTCCCAGCCACAGTGGAAAAAGTGCTTTATCTGCACTGTTAATATAAGGTGTTGCCACTGTTAAACAAAACTAGTAACGTCTCCTTCATCCATTCTTACTATGAAAATAGAGCATTAAATAATTAAGTGGCAAAGTGGGCTTTAGGTTCTATTTATTGTTACTTGAACAAGAAATGAGCTTTGGGTGAGGAGGTTACATTCCTCTAGTTAGTGGACACAGTCCTAAATACAGGATTCTGAGAGAGACGTAGTCAGGGGAGCAGAATGCTCTACTTCACTTCTATAAGGACTGCTAATAAAAGGCTTCAAAACTAGCATGGGTTCTTATATCTATTTAACCTTTTGCCCCAAGAAGCAAAGAGCATCTGGTTAAGTGGAGAGTAAAAGCACAGCTACTTTTCATTATCAGGGCTTAGAGCCAGCCTATGTGGAAGCCTGAGCTGCCAAGCCTGGGTTAAATGCTTGTTGCCTTCACTGCCTGAGGCCATCTAGCGTGTTTAGAAATGATTAAGTACTGCAGCCTAGAAAGGACCTGTCCTGAGCGTTCATCTCTGACTTCCAGCAGAAAAGAGAGCCTGGCAATGACAGAGGCAGATGGATGAGTCTCATTAGTATGGTGAAGCAGCGAACCAGACTGCCTTCACAGAGCCATCCAAAAAAAGGAGAGCAAATTAAAATAGGAGCTGAGAAAACCAATGAGCAAGTGTTTTAACTCTCTGATACCTGGATTCGTCTCCAGCAGGTTAGGGCAGCTGGCTGTTCTTCCCAAGAATCTTTGATCCATAAGCAGGTGATGAGCACTTGGTAGCCATGGAAATTTCTACCTGTCCATATTTTATTTTTGCATCTTTTTTTGGCAAGCTTTTAAAAAATGTAGGATCCTTATACATACTATACCTCACACACACATACTTTGAATATTCTATAGCATGGCAAGTGCAAACGAAACATTCTGCATTTATAAGATTCCATTCATGCTTATATCATTATCAAAATTCACATGGTAATTAGGTTCTGACAGAGAGTTTTGGCATATAACATGGTATGAGGATGTCAAATATCTTACATTAAAAAGTGTTACATTCACAAGATTGGTAAAGACATGCTGCTGCATTCTACTAATACATGGGATTATTGCCGTTCTGAACAAGGACATCTCTCTGACCGCAGCTTTATCTGAAACATCCTTGTGCAACAAAATAGCAACTGTAGCCCTGAAGTGCAGGGAGCCCCGGTACAAAAGTGTGGTGGCTCGATGGCATCAGACCCATCAGCCTGGAAGTCTTCCTAGTGTGATGGACTGGCAAACCTGCAGCTATTTTGAATGAGATTTTCTGCAAGACTGACAGGAAATTCTATCAATTTGTTACCCACTTTGATTTGTTTAAGTTGATTCAGGCACCATCAAACTATGAAAAGAGAAAGAAAAAGCACTTGAATAATTCAGAGTGCAATTGCAGCATGCGAGGCAGCCATTTTGCTTTGTCTTTTCATGCAAGATGAATAGTGTAGCATAGTAGAAATGTACCTAATGCCCTTCATTTTTCTTTTGATGAAATAAAGTAGGATCAGAATCCACAATTTGAAAGAACTGTGAAAGAAGTCAAAGATCTTGGGCCTTGTCACTGTAAAAGAGACAGCAGAAGTGTCCCAAAAAAAAAAAAAAAACAAACCACCACAACAGATCCTTAAAAAAATGGGATTTTTGTAAATAAAACTGTAGGTTACAGTGTTGGCATCAGAATCCTTACTGGAGAGTATACTGGAGGAGGTGTTGAAGAAAAAGTTTCATTCTCCACTACAGGTCTCTGCAGTCCTTGAGGGGATGGATGAAGTCATATAAGAAAATGAATCTCACAGAAGTTTTGTTTTGCATGAAGACATAGAAAAGTAATTTCATAATTGCTGTAGAAACTAGGGTATTCAGGCAGTCTTTAATATCTCTGTAGTCTACAAGGACATGATTTTCAGACATGTTAACATCTTTGTGCAGTCCCACTTGTTTCCTACTCAGCACTTTTGTCTTGCGATACTTTGTGCTTGCTCAGAGACTTCATTCCACCCTTGTCATCGTGCCCAGGAGAGTCTGGAGAGATTCTATTTCTTTTTTTTTTTAATTTTACTTTTTCTATTCAGAATGAAACATCAGTGCTCAAGGGGCATTAGGAGCCTGAATTTTTTAGGTCTTTTCTGAGGAGGAGGAACAAAATTACTTTTCTCCTCTGGTGAAAATGAGCCATTTCAAGAAGAACTGGGAAACTGTGGAAGCTGCAGTCTCCTCCCCAGCCCCTATGTTATTTTGCATTCAAAAGAAGGACAGATGACCTGACAGATCATCTTTGTTATCCCTTTATTTTCACTTAGAACCTTCTTCTCTGTACTTTCTTCTACTTGTCATTGCCAGCCAGCTGATCTGTACCACTGCTCATTTGCTTGTTCTGGGCCAGGCTAATGCTGTTAAGGCCACAGTTACACAGGAGAATATTCTTCTTTCTTAATCACCTTGTGAAGATGATCGAGGGATCATGAAAGGCCTATGGAAATATTTTTTTGTTAATTTTCTTTTGTTTAGCTTTTTTTAGCTAGTAGAGATCAATGCCATTTCCTCCCTCCAATTTAAGGTTATGTTAAGTCAGTGATTAACTTTCAGGTTTCAGGGCTGACTATAGTGGGCAGCTAATCTGGGCTGTGATATAACAAGAGTACAGACAATACTGATTTCTTATATTTAATACTTGTTTAAACTAGAGCATTTCCTTTTCTGAAAATCTAATCTTGAATCAAAGGCTACTTGAGATGGTGAATTAAAAGCAGTTCTTAATAAGTTCTTCCAGTGGTCAAATGCTTTTGATATTAGATAATTATAATTCCTCACTAATCTGAATTTATCAAGTTTTAACATTGAGCCATTCATCTAAGAGCCTAAGACATTTTGAAAGAATAGTGGCTATAGTAAATGATTTAGGCTTCAAATTGTGATTTTTCAGATGGGTGCCTGGAAGATGTAGGGCTTGGTAATAAAAGGAAGACTTTTAAATAAATTGCCTTAAAACCTAACTGCTAGCCACAGAAAATGACGTGGGTATTTAAAGTACACTTAAACTTACATCTCTGAAAATCTCATTTGAGATATTGCCTAACACTGGAAATACTAGAAAACACAGTGTCTGTCATTTTTTACAAGTGCCTCAATATTGCCAAGGCAGAACAATCAGATGCCTTGTTCATACCTAAAGCCTATCATCATCCCCAAGTCAGATGTTTTCCCTCTTAGCTTCATGCAAGATCTGAGATAAACACACCCAATTGCACTCCTCCAAAGAGCAGGCCACTTTGTCTAAGAGCCCAGATTGAGCTAAGTTTCCAGGTCAGTTTCTCTTTAGAGGACCATTCCCAGGTGCAGGAAGTTGTCATAAATTTTGTTTTCAGCCCCATAAGATTCCATCTTACCCTACCTGTAGCTAGCTCTACACTTTTCCAGAATGTAGGATATCCTCCTTCTAGCCTTTGAAACAGTGCCATGATGCAGATTATCACTATTTGCCTTAACTTCACCACTTACAGTTCACCATAGGCTACTGATTTTTTTTTTTCATGAAGCATCCTCATTTTCTGCTCTTGTGGTCCTGTCATAATAAATTCCTCCTGACTGCAAACAATATTCAGGACATTTTTTTGGTGCCTGACAGTACAGAAGTTTTTCTTTTTCTTTGACAAAAGCCAGTGAGGCAGTGGGTGGAACCACAGTTACAGGAGTAGGCAGCATCAGCTCTGCAGGGACAGCGGTAGCAGGAGGCAGAAGGAAGACTGGACATCTACAGTACATACCTGGCTCCTCCACCCCTGCAGCTGGGTCAGAAAGGAGAAGCTTTGGTGCAAGAATGGTGAAAAAAGGAGAAAACTGTCTGGGAACTCCTGTGCTGCAAAGGAGCATTGGGGAGGTCTGGTGCATCACCTGCCCAGTCATCACTGCTGATGTGAAGACATTGCTGTCTGAAGACAAGAAAAGCAAACAAGATTATTGCCCTCTCTCAGGAGTTTTGGGATCGCAGCAGTCCTAAATTTGTCTTACTGATAGGCACATCTGGCAGTGAGAAGGTGAAGGGAGAAGGAGGAAACTGGTAAATGGGAAGAGGGTTGGTGGAGCTGGACTACACATACAGCTCTCACCACGGCCTGAGGATTTCCACGCAGCCCCAGGATTGGCACCCTGTGGATGCAGTGCAGGTACTGATACTGCAGCCCCTCCAAGGAATGCCTGGCTGCACCTTGTGGGAGCACTGACAGCACATCACTAAGCTGGGCCCAATATTCAGGCATGCTCCTGACCAGCCCCCTGTAGACAGGCAGGTGTTGAAGGACCAGCAAAGCCAGCACCAAACTCCCAGAGGGGCAGCTGTGATGGGGGTCTGGGCCCCTGTCACGACTGACATTTAGGGATGGGAATCTGTACGACTGACTTATCAGCTCCCACACAGAAGCAAGCTGCTGGTTGAAGGCTAGGGAAAAGAGATATCTCCTCCAAAACAGTATTTGGTGCCAGTTATAAGAAATGCTCATGGACAGGGGTCAGGAATTATACTGCTGTGCTGACCTCTGAAGAAGAGAGAAATAGCAGTAGGTTTACAATCAGATTTAATTACACATTCCAAATTGACCATGAAATTTTATCATTAGGTAACTAACCTCTTTTAAGTAGGAAAGGTGAATGATTGAGACTGCCTCATTGACTATTATTGCTTTACCTGGATTCCTCTGTCTCCCTAATGCATCTACTAATCCTTTAGTTTAACTCAATATGAGGAAGAATTCAGCTTTGTTCATTCCATTTGCAAAATGAGAAGATGCCAACTTTTCCCCTTATAGACTGGTATTTATTTTAACTAACAACATGAAAAAGAGCACTAGAGTTAATCACTTTCAATCAATGTCAACTACATTATTAGTTAATGGGAGTTTATACTGCATATTATTTGTCTGTGAGACATTTTCTGATGTGTTACATCTAGTTAAATGCCTTATCCTTGTGTATTTTAAATAGAGAAAAAATGAAGGCTAGATTCAGTGAATTTGTAAACACTGGCATATAGAATTAATTTTACTTAATCATAATGAGGACACTAGTTAGGAATGTGAGACTTCTGGAAAATGTGTAGTATGCTGTATGCAGAGCTAAATTTTGCTTATTAAGTTAAATTTTGCCAGCTCATTCTGAGCAGATCATTATTCTACAATCTGATCTTTAAAATTATTTGTATATATAAAAATAAAATTATATATAAATCTAACAATTTCTATGTTTTACAGAGCTGTGCCAGCTCCTTAACCTCTTCCCCCCTGTCCCCTCTTCCCATACTCCAGCTTCTGGCATACACATTGCATCTTCTTGTTATAGTCTAATTTTTGTTGTTTGAGGATCTGGGAGAACATTCCAAACCTGAAGATTTGACTTGAAATCAGCAAACTCAAATAAGAAAAAAGGAGCACATTTTAATGAACTTGTCTATATCTGAGTCTTGTATCTACCAACATTTCCTCTTGTATTTTGACCTCATATTCCTTCTTCACTCTCATACATTTCCTTTTCCTTAGCATTATCCCAGTCATGAACTCAGTGATTCTCAGCAGTAGTAGAGTAACAAGTAGATGGAGCCTGAGTGAGAAGGGAATGAACTATATGTGACATAAGGTCCTTTTTTAAAAAGGACTTCCTGTTCCATTATTACTTTATACTACGACAAAGGCCTGACCTGAAAGTTAATAAAGAGAGCATGTTTACTAATTAGGCTTTATTCTCATTGGCCCATGTTAATTGCAAAATATCAATCTATCTCACTTATGAATATGCAAATGTTATGTCAGAGTGGCATAAGTTTCCAGCGCACAGTACTCTGCTAGCTTTAATTAGATCAAAAGTGGGTCCAGCTCAATTCAACAAGATGGGCCCTACTCTTTAATCAGGAAAATAAGTTTGTCTCCTAACAGTATCTTCTTTTGACAGTCAGCAAACACTAATTAACAGACATAGCTGTATTAATTGCATTACTCCACTGTATTCTTATCAGCTGGCTGATGTTGCCTGTTTGCTAATGCAAATAGTTGCTGCTTTGGTAAAGTCAACTTGCAAAAGTCTTTCTAATGCTAACTAGCAATCAATGCATATAAGATTTCTAAGATTTCTGTAGGGAATTCTGCATAATAGATGTATTCTGTCTTTTGAGGTATCCACGGCCATTTAGTATAATTATTCCTTAGAGCTACACCTATCATATTATCAGCTTTTTGGAGGATAAAGAACACAACTTATTTGTTTAAGAACAAAGGACTATTATAATTTCCTTTAGGAATCACTAAATCACTATGTTAAATGAAGATGTATGACCCAATGGAAAACTTGCATTTACAGTAATTATGTATTTTTTTCCTTAAGATTCTTTTGGCATCTTTTAAAAGGCAACTTACAGTTTTTTTAAAGCCTGGACAGCCTTGGAGACTGTAATCCCATGGAATGGGTTTTATAGGGACTGTGTTAGGGCAAAGTCTCCCAAGGTGCTGTCCATGCATTTTGCCTTCAGCCCTATTCTTTGAGATTCACTGGGAAGGCCAAGAGGCTAATCCAGTCTCTATGTCCTCTATGTTCTAAAAGCAGTCTTGTGGAGAAGGACTTGGGAGGTGATTCTACCCCTCTGCTCTCATGAGATCCCACCTGCAGGACTGAGTCCAGCTCCAGGGCACCCAATGTAAGATGGCTGTGGCCCTGTTGGAGCAATTCTTCAGGAGCTCATCAAGATTATCAGAAGGATGAAGCATGTCTCTTATGGAAACAGGCTGAGAGAGTTGGGGTTGTTTTGCCTGGAGAACAGAGGGTTCCAGGGAGACTTCATAGCACCTTCTAGTACTTAAAAAGGGCTTACAAGGAAGATGGAGAGGGACTTTTTACCAGGGCATGTAGTGACAGGACAAGGGTAAATGGCTTAAAAATGAAAGAGGGTAGATTTAGATTAGATAATAGAAAGAAATTGTGAAGGTCAGTTTTGACAGTGTTTGAACAACCAGGTGTAGTGGAAGGTGTCCCTGTCCATGTCAGAGATATTGGAAGTAAATGATCTTTAAGATCCCTTCCAACCAAAACAGTCCTGTATTTCAGCTCCTAAACTCTCTTGTTTGCTGGCTTGGGTGTTGATTAATTCAAGGGAGTTTTTATCAGCCAGTTGGCTGCCACAAGCAAGGCTGAGACCATCCATGCCTTTCACACAGACTGTCAAGCAGCTGCCCCCAGGTTGTTAATGTTTTCTCCATATTAGCTAGCACTGTTATCCTGAGAGATGCAGTCATCTATCAGGTGACATCTCTCTGCAGCCAGATTGAGCTCTCTCACCTCTGCCCAAACACAAAGCAGACCATGATAAAGGGATCCTGGTAAATGTATATGGAACATACATAATTAGCCATGTTCTCATAGTCTGGGCAAAGCTAGGCACACAAGTTTGGGCAACACCATAACTAAGATGGCCTGCACAAACATATAACTGTACTTTCTTAACAGCAGAGCCTTCCTGTACCTGGCTGTGGGATGACCTGAAGTGGGAGTTCATCTACCCAGTCCAAACATGCAGGGATAATCAGCTGGAGACCACCCTTAGATCTAATTGAGCTGGTGTTATTTCAAGACCACAGCTCTTAACTTTTTGATGTGGAAGGCAACGAAGTCCACAGGGCTCCCAAACCACAGGATGTCAGCTCGGTGTGAGGCTGCTGAAGGAAAAGCCATGTGTCCACTTTGCATTGCAGCACCAACATTATTACTACCAGTGGAGTCATACCGAAGCAGAATAATGCTTATGATTTTCCCTGGTATATAAGCAAGACTAAAATGGTTTGGGGCTAGTATTCCCAAGTGGAATCTGCAAATGGAATTATTATGTATTATTTATATATTTACGGGTATACCTTCACACAGCTGACATTTTAATGAATCCCTACAGGGAAGGAGTGGAAGTGATAATGAAGCCTCCATGTCAAAGCCTCTCCAGTTTTCCAGTGAAGCTGCAATACCCCTTAATTCTCCCCCAATACTTTGTTTACCTTTCCCTTTATTTATTCTGGATAGGAAAATGAAGTTGAAAAAATATGGTCAAACACATTTAAAGTGTAAGGTTAATAATATTATGAACAATAGGGACATTTTTCAGATCCTCTACATTTTTAAAATAATGTTTTAAATTTAGGTGTACAAACATAAGGGAAAATCTCAGCACTGGTTCTGATTAGCTCTTTGCCATTTTTTCCTTGTGTTATGATATTTAGGGTATGGAATCATAATTTCTATAGTCAGTATGAAACCTGAGGACTGTCTCATTGCAGGATGAATTTTGTATAGGAGTGTCAGATGAGCCTCAGCTTTTGCAAAATACATTGCAAGATTCAAAGATTTTTGTTTTGCCACCAGACCTCTATACATGTAAAGCTGGCTGCTCTGTGTGTCACACCTCAATACTACAGTAGTAGATTCATTAAAGTAACTTTGCTAAACTATGTGATTAGAAATTTCCATTCTGGAGAGTCAAAATATTTTTTCTAGGTTTCAGTTAAAACTGGCAGATCAATTCTGAAGAATATATTAGTGAAAAATATGTTTTTATATGTCAAATAGGTCTAATGGTTTAAAAACAGTTCAACGATGTAAACTTTCAGGCAGGTACTTCATGCTTGTCTGAGACAATTTGTTGGGAGTAAAAGATGTATCTATTGTTCTCCCCATTAAAAATTTGCTTGAATTTGGAAAAAATAGAGCCTTTGAAGGAAACCTATATGTAGGTTTCATGTGTTCTCTGGATGCTTTTTGGACAGTCTTCACAGCTAAATGTATTGCACTTTAATCCTTACTAAGACATACCAAGAAAGTCATCCAAAACTTCTGGTCCCATGACTTTCTCAGCAAATTAGTCTAAAAGACAAGTAAGAATTATGCTCTGGGTTTCAGTGTAAAAACCAGAAGAACTTGAAGAGTTAGGCACTAGCTCAGGATCCTACTTCAAACCCACTGTGGGCAAAGAAGGAAAGACAATCCAGGTGGTTCTGTTTTCAAACAACTGGCATGATCTACACTTGACTTACCCGCCAGTGCTGTCCAACTTTTGTTTTCAATACTGAAATGGATACCAATGCTACCAAACTGATACCAGTTTATGTTTCTCCAGCATGCTGACAGGGATCATCACCAAAGAATCAGTTCCTGACTCACTGAATGACACCTCAGCCAGTCTGGAGTGAAAGTGTCAACATGATGAAGCAGAGAAATCCCTACCTAAAACAACTGCTGTTCCCTAGAGAGGCTGAAGCTTGGTTCCTGGTACAGAGAAAAGTGATTATAACCTGGGGTAAAGAGACATGGATGACATCTTCTGCAGCTGATTTGGGATTCAGCCTTTCACATTTTCTGTTTGTGCCATGGGAGAGTAAAGCAAAATACTGTATTGTCCTTAAAGAGAATGATCTAAATGAAATATTTCAGGCTGGCTTGCCAAGGAAATGGAGCCTCTGTCCTTCTGCTTCTCTACTTTTCTGTCAGTAAGTCTCCTTTACAACTTTTTAGTCTGTTAGGCAATTTAACTACAATTTGAAAGAGAAGCAGAAGTCTTAGAGACAATTAACTGCATTTTTTTTTAAATCTGCAGCTGGGAAGTGGAGAGAAACTCAGCATGAAAACCCCATTGAAAAGAGAGCAGGAAGAACTCGGATGTGATATGTTATGTGGCTTGGTAGTAGCCAGCTGCCCAATCTGCATATGCATGGATCCAGATTAGCCAGGGTATGTGTTATTTCTTGCCTGACAGATGTCAGAGGGTTTACAGAGGGAGACAGAACTATTGTGGTGGGAGTGAGGGAAGGAAACGGGATACAAATCTGTAGGAAATCAAACTCTATAAGCTGTGATACTCACAGGACAACTTGTGTTCTTTTGCATATTTGGTAAGAAAAAAATTACAAGCACTATACAGTTGTACCTAACCAAATGCTTTTCCCTTTCTCTGCCAACTAATAACAACCTCAACCCTGTTGTGTAGCCTAGGATTTCTTAAAAAGACAAAGTTTGGCAGTACACACAGTAGAAATTACATTAATGTGAGTGTCCTCAAAAGAGATGGAAGGGCAGGGTGAGGTAGGAAAAGAAATTTAGGGCATATAGTCCCTTTTTCAGGGAACAGTGGCAGGGGTGGCAGGGAAACAAGACTCCTCCGGGTTAACAGGGCTTGACAGCAGGAGCAAAAGGGAAGGCAAGAAGATGGCAGCATTCTGTGGTCAGCTTTCAACACAGAAATGCACCTCCAAGAAATTGTAGTGATGCCTTTATTGAGTTTTCTTCTTTGTTTTACAGTAATTAATCCAAGCTTTTTACACCTAGGCTGTTCCACTACTCAAATCAGACACTGACTTTTGTTTAGATGTTTTTGGGTACCTTATATGGAGATAAAGTAAATTCCTCCACCTCCTTCTCATCCTAACCCAGAGTTGTAGCACAAAAGCTAGCAACAGGAAGAATAGGAAATGAAAAGGAAATCCATCCTGCTCCTAGCCACAGTCCTCCTTTCCCTGCCTGCATCTTCTGCCCCCACTTACATGAATGTCAGGATCTAAATATAACTATGAACTGGTTAGGCTGCTCTCACAGCACTTAGACTGTCCCTCCAAACCAATGTTGCTGCACATCCACCAGCATGACTGGCAGAGTCTGAGCAGGCTTCTCTAAAATACTCACCAAGTTAAGTATAATTTTGTCCAGCTCATGGTCTTTCTTGCTGACCAACCTTTTCTACTGCTTCCTTGTGTGCTCATTCAAGACAGATTTCTCTATATAATAAATATCAGCACCCTGTGACCCTGCTGTCAGTGCTAGCTGTGCTTCTTCAGTCTCAGAAAACATTCCAGCCACACAGTTTCTGACAGACTCCAGTAACTGTAATTCTCTGTTTGCTCCAGCCTTTATATATATGATTTTTCTTTGCCCAAATTCAGTGCAATACAGAATTCTTACAGATTCTTTGCTGAGCTTGTTCTCCTTTGGATTTAAATTGGGACTTTACCAGAGCTGTTTAAAGATTAATTATCATACAGAACAGTACTTAGATCATGACTGACCATCCTAGCAGATATCAGGTTATTGTTTAACTCTACTCACTTGTCATTGTGTATCTATTATTAGCTCCTATTTAATTCTTTAAATATAGGTACACTTTGGATTTCCTCTACTCAAAAAGAAAGCTTGCCCTGTAGCTCTGTGGAAAAACACAAAGTCACAATCATAGTTTTGAGCTAGCACCTCACTGGAAGAGAACACAGCAAGTACATTATTCCTCAGGTTATAATATCCTTGGGGCAGGAATATTTATTTTAGGATTGCTTTAACTATTATTGCTTTCCATCAGGTGTTTGTCCAAGACCTATTTCCATTATCCTGGTTCATGGCTAAAGCCCAAAGACAGGGACCAGAGTCATTGAGAGAATGTACAGCAGTAAAAGCAGCAGAAACGTGAAAGCAAGAGCAGAAGGAAACAAAATACAATGTGAATCACTTTCTCATGTTCTTTTTCATTTCTTACTTTTTCTTGTGAGAAATCATGCAAAGAAACTGCCATGATTTCCTTTGTTTCCTAGAGAGATGCTAGCTAGGACATATCCCATCAAGGACTTCAGAAACAAGCACTTTTTGCCTCTAAAGCACCTGTAACCAATAACCTCAGTGAAAGACTCCTCCAAAAGAACACTGTAAGTTCCCTTTGTGGGCTTCCATGCTGCAATCCAACCAGATAGCACAACCAAATCAGTGGCAGTTGGTGGAGATAAAAATCTTTTTCTAGTGGGACACTCAAGATTTATTTCTTACTCTGGGAAAATTCCTATTAGGGCCTGCACACAGAAATTTGGGGCCAGACAGAGCCATCTACTTGCCTGGCTGAAAAACCTCAGTGATAAGTCACCTCCTCAGTGTGCAGCAGCCCTCTGTGTAATACAGATCCAGACACCTGGGATGTCTTCAGTGGTCCTTTAATGTCAGAGTGGGTGTCTTGAAAAGACTAGAGCCCAAACAACAAAGTGCATTTTGAGAAAACACTCATCAAGCCTACTCATGATGTTGGCAACTTTCAAAGATGCTCTCACCTGCCTACACAGTACATCAGAAAGCAAATTCTTGCTCCATGCAAACAACAAACACCTTAATCCCCACTGTGCACTTTGTGCAAAGCTGAATGTGGAGCATTTTCACCGTGGCTTGGTGACTTGACAAGCACAAGCAGCAGTGGCTGTGAGAAGCAGGGCTAGCTCCTCTGTATACAAAAACACAACCTTTATTTACAGTACAAATATTTGAAGGCAATTCTCAACAATCTCTTCACCACAAGAAAATTGATACTTCTAGCCATTCTCGTTGCCAAAACTTTAATCCTTATCAAATGGAAATCACCATCTGTCCATTAGATCAATGACTGGCACTTGGGTCTCATTGATTTAGCTATTATGGAAAAGATACCATATGAGATACATGATAAATTAGACTCTGTCATGGATATTTGGTAAGATTTTGCTCAATCTTTGCAAATGAGATAATTAGTTATAGCTTTCTAATTTCAAACTAGTGTAAGTGTTACAGATTAAGTGACTGTAATCTCTCTTTTCTATCCACTTTTCTTTTCACATACATGCATAATGAGGCTTTTGTCTATAATTCTGGTGTCACATTAAAAACATTAAAAGATGGAAGGAGAACCTCCCTCCAGTTTGAGTTGAGTAAAACTTCATTATTAGTGAAAGTCAATCATTATAAATCGATTCAGAATGATTCTGTATATTGTAAGTAAATAACAAAATGTCCCGAAAAAGCTTCAGTCATTTGAATAAAAGTTGCATAATATTTTTACATCTTAACCCACCTTTTCTTGAAACACTTGCAATGCCATACCAGATGTCTATCTTGTCTGTCATAATTTTAAAATGCATGCATTTCTTTTAAATTTCTGTCATACCAGAAAGACAAAATAATAACTGTAGAAACATGGCAACTGCCTATGTTCAAATATGTAATCTGGGTTCTTATCCAACCTGATGTTTTAAAGGTCTTGCAGGTGCACAGTTGAATGCAGCTACCATTGCCCCTGGCTCTTTGAAAGTCAGCCCTCCCTGCGGCAACTGCAGAACCTGTCTTTGCTACAGTGGATGCATGTAGAGAGGCAGTGCTTCCTGGAACAGGCTCATGGATGCACAGAGTTGATCCATATGATTGCTTATTAACTTTCTTCCATCCATATCTCATCCATCAGTCTCAGAAGGCACTATTCTCCTTTTCCTTGGGTTGGCCCCATTGAGCTTCACAAGTCTTTGCACAATCATGGTGGCATAAAGCTCAATCTTGCCATCTCACCGCTCTGTACTCTGCTTTGCACCCCAACATTACCCCTGAGAGGCTCTTAGGAGTGCCAGCTCTTTATATCACACAGAGAGAACAGCATTGGCTTTACTGCCAAAAATCGCAATCATCTCCTATATCCCCCGTTGCTAATCCCCAGCCCCTCTGCAGCAGCTCCACAGGCAGCTGGCTCAGGGGACTGACTGTGGGGAGTGACAGTGGGGATTTCTACTTCCATTCCACACTTTTCCATGGGGTGCTTACAAAGGTCAGCTCTCAGAGGTGTTTTGACCAGTGCCTGCTGGTGTGATAGTGCACGAGCACACAATGAGGACGATGGATGGAAAAGCCTCCTTGGGGCCGGGGCAGGCAGGACTGCTTCTTCTGGTGGCAGTGCTGCCTTTAGAAAATGTAAAATGTCTGTGCAGCTACACATTTAAGTGGCAATGAATGTGTATACACCTGGCCTCACTGTACCGGTCTTGGGGGCATTATCTCCTGGTCTGCTCCACAATGAAGCACCAGTGCTGCTGCTGAAAGTGTAAGAGCTTCTTATCAATAAAAGTAGGGGGAAGAAAGAGAGGAGAGCACTGGGCAGCCTGAAGGGCTTCATCCTTAAGCTCCAGTTCATGTTAGAAAAAGCCTTATCTCTGTATGTAGTACAGCACCAAACTAGCAGTCAGCCCTACCTGTTTAGTTCACAAGCAACACCTCCCCCCTCCCCTCCACTTCTCCTTTCCTACCCCACAGGCTTTTACTAACTGTTTTAAAGTACTTTTCTCTGTGAGCAATTACCATGTCCTACTTGTTTAGATTAAGTCGCTGTCAGTTCATTTTCATCCAGATTCCTACTTCAGTCAGACAGTGAAGAACTGCTAATGAGACAGCATAATCTGAGTTCAAAGAAAATAGCGGAGCAGAAAACATTTTCCCTGGTTAAAACAGTCTCAAAATTTCATTATACACTGGGCTACATGTCTCTTGTAGAGTCATGACCATTGAATTTGCCACAAGATTTAGAGTAGCTTCAAAATTATGATTCTACAAGGTTTTCCTGAAAATATTCAAAATATAATTAGTCCTGATGAGATTTTTAAACCTTCCAATATAATTTAAGCTGAATCAGATTTGTTTTCTTGGACCTGCAAATAGCATAAAACAACATTTCTTAGGGAGGTGAGGACTGTCCCACTCATTTCCACCTTTTACTCCTGAAGGCTAAAAGAGATGATGCATATTTCAAATCATAATTACTTTGGCTGTTAATCCTCCTAATAAGGCTACAGCTATATGGTGACTGGAATGGTTACTTTGTGAAACACAATGCCCACCCACTTGTCAGGAAACCCTTATATCCAATATATCTTCAAATCCCTCACTGCATTTATGAATAGCTGCTGTTGAAAATCAGCACTAGAATAAAGTTAGCAAATAACAGAGCCATGGAATAATAACAGAGGCTTTGGAATAATTATTATACTTAAATTAATTAGAAGTATTATTTTTTGTTTGCTTGTTTTGTCTCAGAATTTCCAAGGAGCAGTTACAGAGTGCTATAAAAATGAATAAATCTGGCTAGGGGGGCCAGGCACCCACAACCTTGCCACAGAATATTCAAGTCGTTGATTTTATAAGGACAGGAAAGATGCACAGCATCTGGGATTACCATAATGCAAAAGACTGAGCAGCTAGAATACACACATACAGACCCCTGGAACAAGCACTTTCCTCTGTCAGTCTTAAATTCAAAAAATGGAGCTTTGAGGCTTTAAATAAAGGGTAACTCTGCCTGTTTTTTGCCTGATTCTACTCCAGCAAGGCCAATGTCATTTTCTGAGATTTCATGGGACATATATTAGTGCAGGATTTGCTGCTGCTTATGTTTTCTCATAAGCTCTCACTTCCCTAAAGTTGGCAATACTAGAACTTTTGAAACCAAGCAAACTGTATCTGTATATCTCCCTTGGTGCTGTAGGGTTTCCAGTTTATGTCCTGAAAAGAAGAACTTCCATGACCCTGAGGACAAGTACGATGTATTTCCAGTTTTGCCGTGTTACTAAAAAAACCAAAACCCTACGAAAAGCCTGAGTAAGCCACAAACCCAGAACCACTAAACGAGGGTGCCTAATAATGAGGTGATTCATAAGATCCTGTGTCACAGCAAGCCAAGTAGCATAAGAAGCATACCAGCATTATTGCCTTGCACAAAGTGATGTAGAATGAATTAGCAGCCATAGAACCAGTGCTACTGACTGAAATTCACTGCTGTTAACTTGTAAGTGAGAACTAATTGCTCATATGATTCACTTTTAGCTTCTCTCCCACCTTCCCATGTAACTTCCCCTCTATTTGTAGCACTACTTTCAATATATCTAATTTATTGCACAGTTACTATTTCCTAGTGTGGCTTTTTTTGAGTAAGCCAAGAGTTGGCATGGGAATGTTTTGCTATTCAACAGAACTCCTGCTTCAGTTAAGTAACATATTTGTATTTTTTTAAATAGATGCCATATATGTTGTCAATAATTTGAAGTTCATATAGAGCATGCAGATACACATCAAACAATACATAACGTTGGAGCCTATCACATTAATGCTATGTTCAGATAGACGGCTCCTTGTTTTAATATGCCATATCAAAGATATTTGTGCTTAGGTTTTCACAAAAAATAAACCCACAATGTTGAAACCTGCACCTTGTTGTGCCATAGCTATGACACCAGGATAAAGAACCCCAAAACTCAACTCCAAAATAACCCAGAGCAAACCCCCCTACCCTATAGTTTAGGCCAAGCTGCCAAATCCTATTACAAATTCAATCCTATTAAAATGTTCCCAGGTTTAAGCCTGCTTTGGAGGTTTTCATAAGAGTGCGTGACCCCAACCCAAACCCCTCCATGTGTGGTCAAGGGACCTGCGGATAATTGTAAACTTCACGGGCTCCCATTAATCTCGGCACAGTCAGATATTAGCGCTTGTAAATCAGCACCTAAACAAGGACAATAGTTAAAGCCATCAATAGTCTTTTAATGAGGCAGATCAAAAACAAATGAAAGCAGCGGGGCATTGGGCTCTGCCAAGGAGGGGCAGGGGAGCCAGGGGGCTTTGTCTTCCCTCCTCGCACACCAGCCCATGGACGGAGTCCAGGACCCCTCCGCGCCGGCCGGGCCCGCCGCCCAACTCGCACGCACGGCCGCGGGTGGAACGCGCCCGCCCCGCCCGGCCGGGGCCGGGGAGCCTGCCGGGCGGGCTGGGAACAGCCGGCGGTGCCCGACAGCCGCCCCGGGGCCGCGGGTGCTGCGCCTCTCCGCCGCTCCCACCGGGACAGCGCGGGGTCCGGCGCGGCTGGGCCGGCAGCCGGAGCGGGGCCCGCGCTCCCTCCCTCCCGTCCTGCCGCCGGCCGGGCGCCGCCGCGCCCCGGGGGAAGCGGGCGGGCCGGGGCTCCCCGTTGCCGGGCAACGCGCTCCGCCACAGGGGCAGCGGATCGGAGCCAGGCCGCGCTGGGCTTCGGAAAGCGCCCGGGGTTCGCACGGGGAATGCCCTTCCACCTGCATCCCCCCTCGGAGTCGCGCGTTTTGGGTTCACAAAGGTGAAGAGTTCGGTGAGAAAGTGGTGGTGAAGGCCTGGCCCCGTTAAGGTCACCGCGGACGGAGCTCTTCAGCCGCTGAGCAAACGGGGTTTTGCCCGTACAGTACAACGGGGGCAGGAGAGGGTGCGAGGCGAGGGCCCACACCCTTGTGTGGGTGAGGTTTGAGTGGGGAGAACACGAGGTGTTCGTACCTCGATGAGGCACCGAGCCAGCGCTCTGCACCTCGGGCAGCCGCGGACACCTCGGCATGGCGGCAGGACAGACACTGGGCTCTTAAAAGCAAATTTTTGGTGTTTTTATTGGGGGTTTTTTTGTGGGGTTTTTTTTTCTTTACTTTTTTTGTGGATTTTTTTTTGGTTTTGTTTTTTGTTTTTTTGTTACAGCTCTGTAAGAAGTGCAGACGTAGCATGCGGATAAGAGTTTGTCATTTAATCACTAGGAAATAATTCTGTGGCTGATAGTATTTTCTTTCTCTTTCTAATGAGATCACCTCACACTCACTGGCACTGATACAAACATTCACAGCTAAGTGCTCAAAAGAGGTTGAAGTACAAACTGTATATAATTCACCGCTTGAGAAAACACTATTTCAGCACAACACAATGCGAGATACTCTCAAGTATTCCTGAGGCAGGAAGAGTGTACCACAGTCAGGCTGAAGTGACTGTTTACATCAACTTGATTGCACTTAGTCTTTAGTAAAGCTAACAGCTCTTCGTATTATTAGCCCATCTTCTCAGTTCCGAGGACCTCACAGATAAGGGGCGAAATCTAAGTTACGTGATGGTAACATGGTGTGTGCTAATGTGGGCTGTACTAGGAGGTGCAGCCTACGTTGGGTTGGCACGGAAGGATGCTTTTGCCAGATGCCCAGCCCTCTCTAGAAGGAAGTTGGCAAAAAATCGCCTGGTCGCAACTCCCTGGCCGTGGCCACAGCCAAAAGGTGGCAGTGTTCAATTCATCATCCATCTCCACGCCAACACCCGGGCAGGTGCCTCCCTTCCAACAACGTCTTTCATCTCAACGCAGTGACCTGTGCCGATTTTAATTGCAAACCCCCTCCTCCCTCCCTGGACTCAAAACATAAAGGAATTGAAAAGCTAACAGAGTTAGAGAATCTTGTAGCTCAAAGAGTAGAAAACAACCAGGTCACTCACTGGTTTGACAGATCCCCAGCTCTCGCTTTGGGGAGATGTATCCAAACAAATTGCATTTGGATACACGATTTGGTTTTCCTGCTCTCATGCCAAAATACAAACATGGGATTTAATGAAATTTGAGGCTCCCTGACTAAACTTACAGTTTCAAGAGTAAAAAGTGATGCCTACATGAAGAAAGAGCAATGCAGAAGTAATGACTACCAAAGGCATGCTGTCATCTTTCTCTCCCTTTCTCTCTTCTCTCCCTCTCAAATAGTAACACTTATTGTATAGGCACACTCATAGGTATGCATATATGTGAATAAGCACATTTCAGTTATGAATATAAAAGCCAATTTTTTTAAATCTCAGGGATTTTTTAAAAAATAGCTTAATTTTGTCAATAATTTTTTTTCTGTGAAATCTAAAAAGCGAACAGTTTTAGCCCTGAGAGTGTACAAAAAACCACCCATGGTCATTTGACTTCCAGTGAAAACCAAAAGAAAAAAAAGTGACTCAGCCATGTATTTCCTTATACAATTAAGGGAGAAGCCTGGTCTTGATAACTGAATCTGTAAACACGGATCAATATTCTTTATAGGATATAGGATTCTATGGCATGGAGGTGCACTCAAATTCACATCCTTAGTCAAGTGCACAGTAATGAGTAGAGCATAGTGTGTTCTTTACCTGCTGTCCAATACACTGTAGTACCCTGCCATGTAATTTAATCTAGTACAGGTTTAGCATTAAATAACAGCAGAGACACAAAATACTGCTGGCTTCTTAACCCTAGAAACAATTAAAACCTTCTTTAAAAAGTTGCCCTCTGTCCATTTGTTATTGTTTTTTTTTTTTCTTTCTAGGGTAAAAAGTACATAGGAGGAATAAAATCATCTTCCCAATCCCAAAATGAAAACACTTATGTTTCTCCTGAACTACATACTCCTCCTACATGTATAATTCAGTGGAAAGGAATACCACAAACTGAAGATGAAGACCCTGATTACATATGCTTTGATTATTATTGTTAAATATGCTCTGATTAAATACCTTTACACCAGGTGCAATAGTGGGTAACAAAACATTGGTTTTTGGCTTGAGTGTAAGGAGTGTCCTCCTGACCAGGAGAGGGGGAAGGGAATTTAGGGTAGTCACTCAGACACAGAGACCAGACTCCCCTTATTCCAACATCAGCCTTTGCCTTTAGGGACCCCAAGGCATTCAGAGCTGTGTGTGGGGTCAGTTAACTCACACTTACCTTCTTCCTCTGAGAGATGTCAGTAGGTAATTCTAGACACCTGTTTATCCTCACCGGGAGTGCCACATGCCACTTCCCTGCTCCATGTGTATGTAATTGCAAAGCCAGCAGGGGATATTGGATGATATTAGAAGCTATGGCAGCATTAGTATGCGCTGCAGCTTCTCGTCATTAAATACTGAGTATATGTTCTCTCTATTGTCATCAGGAGGCAGGAAACTACAGGAGAAGAAACTGATTTTCCAGGTAGGAACAACAGGAGCAAACTGAAGTGGTTACAGCACAACTTTGAGGAACTTTGCTCATCCTGTACCAAAATAAAATAGTTTTCTTTGCTGTCCTGTTTCCCTGCTGATGTATATGTTTTCTCAGGGATTACCTGTTGGGTCAGTTTTGTTGTCACCTGTGGATGCCATACTTTTGTGACATGCAAATCACCAGAGTCAGCCAAAAGCCAGCTGTTGCAAGTGCTTCTCATAAAAACTCCCTGAGAACTGCACATGAGGTTCTCTCAGCATCACCCTTTGTGCCTCTGTTAGAGGTGCAGGCATTTCTAAACAGAAACCAGGACATCCAGACTCCTACTGGTGCACTGTATTCCTACTAGCTTTGCCATGCAGTTTAGTGAGTGGAGGTGTCAGCAGCTGGTCAGAAGGTAGATGCCCACTCTGACTTAGATGTCTCAAGGCCAGCAGTAGTCACTGGTTAGAGATCTGATACCTTCAGATGGCAATTTATCTAATATTCAGAAGCCATTTTATAGTGAGGGGAATTTCCTGCTGAAATTTAGTTTCTCTGTTTAGAGGAAATCTAAGTTAGACTAAACTGTACATCTAATTTTTCAGCCATTAACTTTGTGTATAATGAGTTTTAGCTTGATGATTATTGTACATCCTTGAATTCTGCATTTCATTTACCATACCTCGCCTGTTACATTTGGTGACCAGTCAGTTCCTAGCATTATCTTAAACAAATCTTAAAACACAGAACATTTTAAACTAAGCTATTAAAATATCATATTCATTATTACCTGGTTTTACAGGACTTTCCTCTTAGTCATGGTGGGTCTATTTATAAGAGAGTTTTTCCTATCAAAAAGAAATAAAACAATGTATGGTTCCCAATGTCTCTCTGAAGACTGAACCTCAGGGTGTTGTGAGTTAGAAAAATATGTGTGATATTGTTGGCATAAAAAATCAGAATAATAACTTTCTGAAAAGAGATACTTCTTAAGATTGAAAATTGATATTTTGCTATAGGAAAGGTGAAAGATACCATTAAAATGTTTTAAACAAACCCATTCTCCTAAAATTTGCAGCATAATTTCATAGTTTAAGAGGCTTGGGAGCGGTGTTATGTGATCCAAGCTCTCATCTTGTTCTAGAACCCTGCAGGTTTAGGATAGAGAAGAGGTTTAAGTGTGAGTGACATGTGCATCTCTAGGAAACAGTTTGTTGGAGGCAGGACCTTGTAAGTGTCTTAGGATGAAAAGCTTACTAGGATGTTCTGGAAATTTGCATGATAAGTATCCATAAAGTCACAGGGTGCAGTCCTAGTCCTATTTAAATCAGTAGGGTTACTGATTTAATAGACCTTTCTTTTGACTTTAGTGCTGCCACTCTTGTTCTTATTAAATCTGTTTTGTGGTCAAAATATTGAAATTTTTTGGGAACATTAATTGTCTGAGGAGATAATTAAATAAGAATGCAAATTTTATATCTTATTTAAACCGTGTTTTTACTACACATATATTGGGAAAGCAAGAAACAAAATTAAGGCTATACTATAAAATTTTGTGTGTGGGGAGAGCTTATTAGTTATATCTCCAATGGTTTGGTTAAATTCTGTTGCCTGAACTATAAAATATTAAAGATCCAAGATAAAAAAGTGCTCCCATGCTTCAAGTCTGACCAATTCTATTATGTGCACTATTGAAGGATGAAACTTTTCTCTTGGATCAAAATGTTGGCAAGGAATATTTATATTTTTATAAAGCTATCTTCAAGGAAACAAGTATATATAGTGACGCAAGCAGCCATAAAATGATTTTTTTTTTTTTAAATTTTGGAGTAGGCCAAATCTGGGTATATTATTCTTGTTGAAATGGTCATTTTAAGCTTTTCAATTAGGAAAGGATATGTCTATGAATTTCTTCCAGTTTTTATTGATCCCTGTGTCATTTTTAGGATGATGAATATTTGTGTCATATGCAACTGAGTTAAGGATGCATTTCTTTCCTAAAATCATCTAAAGGGAATGGCTTTGGCCATTTGAATGCCCATCCACTTTACCATCAGAGGACTTTACATTAAAGGAAGCATCATGTATTTTTAATATCTGTTGCAATGCTGCCAAGCTTTAAACTCCTCAGTAGACACAAGCATGCTGCAAAAATTCTGGTATGTGTACTTCCAAGCCCTCAAAAATTGATTCCAAGCCTGAATGTCTGGGAAATTATCCCAAGTGCTAAATACACTTTGAAGCAGTGGAACCCTCTATTCCATCTTCTCAAGGCAATGAGTGTATTGTTTCAGCATCCCCAGATCCAGAATCATGCATGACTTCACTGTTTGATCTGGGGAACCATAATGTACTTTGGAGAAGTAAATAGGCAGGGCAGAATTACTAGTGCCCTACAAGAATTACTTATCCAAAACAAATTTCTCATAAACTGCCTACTCTGCTTCTGAGTGCTGAAAAATCACAGCCTCCTTGGTCTAATTTTTTATGACTGTGATCTTAAGCTGAGGCAACTTGGCTCTTTAATATATGAGCTTGGGGGACTCCAGCTTAAACAGAGAGCTGATCTTTAAGGAAGGATTAAGAATTCCTCCTCATTTTTGTCAAGCTGACAGAAGGAGCATTTGCAGCTTTCCTAGCTATCCATGTCCTATGGGAAGTTACTGTGCTCTCTATTTTTGGCAGTCCATTATATGGATGAGCTACTGAGTTTATTTGCTCAAATTTTCTATGCAGAGTTTTCCAGAAATAGGGGTAATTTCAATACTGATGACCACAGTGTCTCTCCTACCTGGTTGTGTAGGTACTGGGTGCCTAACAGTAAGAAGATCCATTCATTCCCAGGTAGTAAAAGAACACAAAGTATAGGTGACAGTGAGGGTTGTGGTCCAATCAGATTTAGAAATGTAAGGGTTTGTGCAACTGAAATTGGATTTATCACAAGACAGGGATATATTCTTTTTCCTCAGTGTATCACAGTACATAATATTCTTGAGTAATTCTAGACTGCGCTACAAAAGAATAACTCTATAGAAAATGTTAATATTTGTTCAGTGTAATTCCTTTTTATCATGCTTCAAAAAGTAATAAAATTGCGGTCTTGGATCTGCTATATGAGGTCCTTGAACATGCCTGCAAGTAAAATTTTAAAAATAGCAAGAAATAAAAATACTAAGAAATCATGTAATCCTCATACACAGACTGAATGGATGGACTAAATCTTTTACCCTGTGGCCACCTGGTGTTGATCTACAAAAAAAAGAGTAATTCTGCCTCATCTTGCAAGTATGAAGCCTCTTTTTAAATTTTTTTTTTTAATTATAGAATTTCTTTCCTTAGTTTCACATTGCAATGCTAGCAAAAGGAGATATCCAGCAATATCTCATTACTTCCCATTATCTCAGTCCCATTTAAGAGGAAAAATATGGCTTCAAGGGCTTGTTGCTCCCTATCTTTAGGAAAGATATTTGTATCCAGTACATTTTTCTTCCTTGTCTCCTTCCACTCGTGAGCAGAAAACATTTTTTTGCAAACATTCCAAGAGTAGGTCATGATCACCATGACCACTGAACAAAAATTAGAAAATTAATAAAACCCAGTCTCTTGCTCTTCCTCAACCTCCTACCATCAGATGAAAGACACAAATGCTTAGTTTCTCCATCCTTTATGCCACCCAGCACTCAGCTCAGAGTGAATGTCACAGTATTAAGTTTCAGCAGTCATGCCTCTTCTCACTCTCTTTTGGCTTAATGTCCCTCTTTAATGTGTACTCTTCCTACTAGATCTTCCCTGAGATGTCCCAGAAGAGTGCCCAGCCCATCTTGGCATCTCCCCAGTCCTGGTGGATCCTGTGCTGGTCCCTTAAGCATCAATCAACTTAACGCTTTCTTTTAGGGGTCCTTTCTCTGTTCTCAGTGTTTTGCTGGATAGAGCAGCTGCTGCTAAGCCAGCTGAGAAGACTTGTGACCTCTTTGGCTTGGGTTATGGTGGTCTAACCCAGAGCACATTTGTGGCATATCTTCAAGGAGCTTTTCCTACCAGCGCAGCACAGCGGACTGGACAGGACTGGCGTGCCAGGCTGCGTGTTGTTAACAGACCAGCAGAATAACTGGAATCTGCTGGAGGTGCAATTAAGCCTTTCTTCCAGTTTCCTTTCATGTGTGCCAGATTGGCCTAGCCTGCCATTTTATTGAGCCTGACAGCAGCTTTCATCCGAGCGACATTGATGAGAGTGCGTAGTTGCTCACACCATCAGCCTGCCAGCTCCAATGGACAATCTGAATAGCTGTGATCCTACATTAAAATGTCAGTATTAAGGGAGGAGAGTGCACCATTTTGTTGCACAGCTGTAAAACCACTTCAGCAAGGCTTTCAAGCTCATTATTGCACAAGCAAGGGGTTTCAAGCATGAGTGCTTGTTCCCTGTTCTCCACTTCACTCCATACCCTCCCCCTCCCCTTGTCAGCCTTGCTTCTATAAATATACTTTTGTATTTTATTTTTTTTTTAAATGGAATTCCCTGTCTCATCCAGGAACAGTTCTCAGGCTGAGGCAGCAGCAGTGTTGCAGATGTAGCAGCAACACAAACTTTACAACTGTGCAGCAGGACAGTCTAAGCAAATGGGGGGGTGCCTTTCAGAGACAGATCTGATTTTCAGTACATTCCATGCAGGCTGTCTTGCTGGTATAGAAACAGCACAGTACCCAAAAGGTTTTTTGGTAAGCGGCTAAGGGTAATTTATTATTCAAACAAATAAATAACAACAAAAAAAGTGTAACATCTCACTGAAATACTTGCTTTCCCTCTGCTAGGAGGACATATGTGCTCACAAATTTGTCATGGTAAGGTCCCTTTATGCTTTCTTGAATGCACTGTGCACTTTCCAATGTCTCTACTCAGAAGGGTATTTTGGAAGGGTAACAGAAAATATTAAATGAACATGAATGATGATTCACTAAAATGTGGTGATGAAATAAGAAATTATTCAAATTTTATAAAAATATTTTTTTTTTTGTGGAAGAAAAAGAAAAATATTTATATGTTCCACTTCTCTCATCAAGCCACAGCTTTTCTCTGAAGCATTTCCAGCTCTCCAAATATCCTTGAAATTCCTGTCAGGTGCTAAGAATTGAGCCTTCCCACGTACCCTGCTGGTTTCCTCTCCTCTCCTCTCCTCTCCTCTCCTCTCCTCTCCTCTCCTCTCCTCTCCTCTCCTCTCCTCTCCTCTCCTCTCCATTCACTGAGAACAAGTAAATTAACTTGCTCACTTAGTACATTTTTACAATTTTTGGTAGGAAAAGGAGATTTTTACCATTTTACCTAGACAGATATTTTATCTTGAAACTCTGGTGTTGTATAACGAAAGAGCTCCACGTCAATTTGCTGGCTTTGCTAGAAGTGCCTCAGGTGCTTTGCACTGTTGTGGGCCTATTTCTATTCTTGATCAAAGCCCTTTTCGTGTCAGAAGACAGCAAGATCACTGGCTGATGTTCATCACACTTCATTGTAGAAGATCTGTGTATGTGCTGACCAGACTTTTCAGCTGCTGTCACTCTACAATTTTGCCAGCTATTTTTAGAGATCCGGAGTACCTGGCTGATCTACTAAACACTGGAACCATTTCTACTCCCAAGTTAGCATTCTACAACTTTTGCGTTTGTTTTCCTGTTGTTCTTCTTAGGGATTCCTTGATCATTTGCTCTTACATCAAATACATAGATGTTGAAATGGTGTCAACATAACTCTGTGTTTGGACCAACATAACTGCATAGAGAATTGTCAGAGGAATTTAAATGAAATTTAAATTGGCCTAGGATTTAGTCCAGGATCCAGTCATTGAAGATAACATCATAAACAACACCAAAAGCTAAAATTTCTTCATCTTTCTAATAATGAAGAGGGTAGTGTTATCTTCTCCAATATTTTTACTCTGCATTTGGTTGCCGTTCATAAGACAAGTTGGAAGTGAAAGTTCTCAATGAAAATCTAGTATGAAGAAAAGGAAAATTGTTTTTGGGATAGTGAATGCTAGTAAATAAATACTGCGTGCTGAGTTCTTTCTCAGGCCTTAGAATAGTTTCTGTTCTAATGAGCTCAAAATATAAATCAGATTAATATGATTGTGTGATTTCACTGAAAGTGCAAGTTACCCATTACTGTTAAAGCTCACTTTGCCAAACTGTAGTCATCTGGAGGCAAGGGGGTGGTGCAGATTAATGTCTGAGGCCCCTGTGCAGCTCATGAAAATGGCCAAGTACCTCCCAATACTGAATCAGTGCTAGAGGAAATATTAAGTTTGGAATCACTTGCTCTCTGGAAGTTCTTGTCCTCCAGCCCATGGACTCTGGACTCATGGATCAGATGAAGTGAATTCCACGGACTATTGTTGACTGGTTTCCTTATCATGTGGTAGAAGTAACTAGTAGTCTTTCACATGATTTTTTGTAGTTACTCAGAATATTTAAAAGTCTTGAATGCCAATAGATGTGTTTATTTCTAGATATTATTCAACTTTCTTAATAATTTTAAATTTGAAAGCAAAAGAAGTTTCTGCCTTCCACATCTTGAATATGTAGGATTCAAGCACATGTATCATGGTGTTACATAGAGTTCTGAAAATCCTGTTAATGGTGCCTTAAAAATGGCAACCTTTTTATAAAACTTTTTATTATTCAGATTTCTTCTGGTCACTTACTCATTATTGCTTTATTTACTGCATTTTAGGAGAGCTGGTACATGTAAAGCCACTCTCCACCTCCAATAATAGTGTGCATCTTCTCTGACTTATTTTCAATTCATATTAGCATGCTTAAGTTGTCATTTGAACTTTCTTTCCTTTCCTGTGCTCTTGAGTATTTCCAGAAGATCAGTTATTTATACACATTAGCACTTAAGATGGAATTTAAGTGGTTGGAACTTAAAGATTCTGCTCACAAAAGATTCTGTTCATGCAAAAATTAATCACTGAAGTACATCAGATATAATTTTAGGATTATGTGGGCAACTTTAAGAAGGGGTGGGAAACAGGCACATCTAATATTTATTTCCTGATGTATAAATTCAGAAGTTTTCTAGTCCATGAGGTTGTTTACTTAAGACCAGCTTTTATCTGGGCAGCTGCCAAGGAAAAGGCTACAGCAGGTCAGTGCTTCTTTTCTTGTATGCATACCTGCTCTTTTATGCTTTCCCTTATGTACTGTTTAAACCAACCATGACCTGTAGGCACAAAATTCTGCAGTATTTTGAAACTTGTTTGTTCATTTTTAAAGAAAGCTTTCTATCCATGCTGTGGAAAGGCAGTAAAGAAAAATAAAAGAACCCAACATAATAAAACACACAGCCGCTCTCAAATAAAGATCTTCTTTCCTCTGGGTTCAATTTTCCTGATATCTTAAATGTCTCTTATGCTTGTGAAGATTTGTTTTACTGTTTGATATGTCCCACCTGTGATGCATCACTGAGCACCAGACACCCACAAGGGAACAAGCTAAAATGTATTTTCCTGCTTGGAATTTTCCTTTTCTACAGTGGATGTGGAGAGACCCCACCCAGAACACTGTCTCATTTGCATCATGTCTCTAATCATCCTTTTGTCCCTCAGAAAGCACTCCTGCTGAGACCTAAGGGAGAAATCCTTCGATTCCATCATTTTGGTATCTTGCTGTACCGTCTTCATTTCCATTTTTTGTTTGATAAATTAAATAGATAAAAGCGAACATCTCCTGCTTGGAGATGGCTAATCTTGCAAAATGTTTATTCATTAGGATTTGCAGTTTGTCTTCCCATTTTGGGCAGTTGGCACTAGTTTGAGAAGCTTGCAAAAAAAATCAGATAGCTTCTTTGTTTAGAGTGGAAGAATAATCCAGCTCTAATGGGTCACAGAGGACCCAGTATCCACTTCAGAGGAAGAAAATTATGAGTAGGTGAGTACGTTTTACATCCCTCTCTCTAGTTTGTGGGAAGTGCTCTGTTTCTAAACGACCCTTATTTCCCATCTGGGCTTGCTGGAGCTAAGGCCAAAGATATGGCTGCATTATGAACTACATTTAACAGCTTTCACTGCTCTCCTGGTTCTCGTCGTGAGGCTGGTGAGAAAATTCAAGGCAGCAGCGTGCTTCTGTCTCAAAGCAGGGCAGGTGCCCTGGAATCCTGACTGCTCTTGCCCTCTGACACTAGGACTGTAAAATGGGCATCCTGAACAAGCATAACCTGCTTTCTAAACATCTCTTCTCTCAGAGTTTTCTGTTCTGAAAGAGTTAATTTGCTGCCTCAAAGGGGACAGCTTTTGTCCAGGATTGTTCTCTTCTGAAGTTGCCACATGCTGGAGAAGACAGAGTCATTAACTTTGCCCTGGCACTGACTTCCTGAAGCCTCAAATTAATTTTCTCCTTTGCTTTGAGAAACATCCTGTTTAAAATCCATGGCCCTAAAGAAAAATAGCTCATAAACTCAGGACCTTTGTGGTATATAGTGAATGCTAAATCATTTTAAAAACACATGCCTATTTCTAGGCATGAGTCTCTGCAAATGAGAGGCTCAAATATATTTAAAAAGGAAATTAATTGTGATGTACAGAAGTAGGCTCATCATTGTAAGGTGATGACTTTTTTCTTTAAAAGATATTTTGAAAAAAAGAAAAAAAAGTTTGGCTTCCCAGGGCCAAAGGAATAGACACATCAGGAATATTGTCTGGCCAAACGGCTGCTTTACTAACAGACCTGGGAGTTACATTCCTGGAACATATCTTTCAAGAACTCATCTAGATCTGGTCTTTTTAGTTCAATTTGTTTTGCTTGGGGGAGACACAGACTTTAACCTTCCTTCTCTCAGTGATATTTGGCAGAGTGTTGCCATCAGCAGTCGCCCTATCATGCTGGCCTTTCATAGAACCAGTGAGATGGGAAAAGACCCCAGAGATCATGGCAATGCTTACCCATAAACATTCAACCTTACTGCCACCATCATTAAACTCCAGACAGTCAAGACGGTCCCTAACATATAGGGCTGACCCACAGCATTTGCCTCCTTGCCTATCTCTTCTGAAGAATTTATAGCCATCCACTGTAGCACTTCAATTTTGTGACTTGTCTAACCAAGTCTCTGTGATGGCAACTATGTCCCAGTTTTCTTGCTGCAGCTTCCTCTTCCTCCTTTTTGTTGCTCATGCTGTGTGCATTAGTGTAGATATACTTGAGCTGGGTTAACAATCCTGCTCCCTTTTCAGAGGGAGAAGCTTTAATCCCTGCATGACCATTCTCCAGTGCTTCTGTGGTTTCTTGCACATCAATAACTCTAGTATCCTTGCTGTCACATGGATCTCCATCCCCTACCTCTACTGGGGTAACAGACTGACTTTGCTGCTGTGTTCCTAACCCTTCCCTCGTAAGGGACTCACAAGGGGAAAAAGGTTTTATCAGCAGCATTGGGAAAACCAGTCACAGGCCACATAATCTCTTGGATTTAGCTTGCTTTCAATCTGATTTGAATGTCAGGTCACTTTTCACAGTCAGCCTCAAAACACCATATAGCCCTTTATTATCCAGTACAAATGGAGCAAGGATTCAGTCTCCATTCTGAACGTTTACTTTATCTGAACAACTGAATATGTGAAAATTTATGGAAAAAAAAGTATCTTTAGTATCAAAGTTACTCAAAATAACTGTTTTCTTAGAAAAATTAGGAGGGAGAACCCACTGAATTCCTATTACTCTGATTGCCCACTGATGCAAACTCTTGCTGAGCAGCTGATGTTGGCAGCAACACCCGCCTGACTGGACCCTACTGAATTTTTTGAGAGATTTTGTACACAATGTTGAAAGAAACCTTCCCCATCAGTAGAATGAAATATTAGACTTTATTAAGACAAAAGTAACTGGTCTGCAATTTTCAATGGGAATGCTGTAAGGCAATGCTGTGATTCAATAAGAACACCAAGATTTCTCATTTGTGCTGTGATAAGTTTTAATAGAGAAAACATCAGAAATATACACCCTGATTTTTTAATCTGGCTGATACTAGGCTTTTTCCAATTAAGTCTATAGAAGGTTTGTGTAAATGTTAAGGCCTACCTGAGTTTTCAAGTTGAGCTTCAGCTTATGTCTGACCAAAACATCTGGGACGAAGATATACTTAAATTTTAGGTAGGAAGTCCTGAGAGAACTTCTGAAAATGCTTATGTACATAAAGAATGAGGAAGGATGGGCATTTCTGAATATACTGAGGGATCAGTCTTGGCAATTCCACTGAATGTGATATGGAGAAAACCAATGCAGTGCTTTCCTCAGTTTTAACATGCAAGCTGTCCAACCTCTCAAGGAGGAAGGACTTCATGGGCCACAAGTGATATGGGGTGCTAAGGGATGGTACCATGCCTTTACATTTTGAGCAAGGAAGCTAAGAATCTCATAGAGTCATCAGACTTCAGGAATGGATTTTTAAAGTAAAAGGATAAATCTTGCAGAAGTCATGATAAACATTACAGCATAATGTGATAGACTCCATGTATCAGAGAAATACGTATTTTTCCACCCCAAATCCTAGACATGCTAGTATGTTTTTCATCTGCCAAAGTGAGAATTCAGTTTACAGAAGACCTGAAGTATAATTTAATCTTAGTGGGACCATTTTTAATTTTAACTACTAACACAGCTAAAGCAAGAAAGAATCCCCCATTAGAGGGAGAGCAATATTCTGCAATAGCTTCTGTTCTCTTTCCTAATAGCACTGCATTAGTGTTCATGGGAGAGGAATTAATATTCTATGAAGTAAAATGATAAAATGTTAGTATCTGAAAAATAAATACTTTTCAGTATTGATGAAAAGAAGACCCAGACTTAGTTCTGAGGCAAAACTGAATATCCTGGAAATCCAGTTCCATTTTTATCTTGTGGCCCTAGGAGCCTTCCATAGTAATTTGTTGCATCTCTTTCTATGCAGTATCTGATGAAACTGTAGGATGTTTTGTGAAAGTGTGAGAGCAGGTCACTGGTGATCATGCAGGTGAGGAGGTACAGATAATTAGGCTGCCAAACTCAGCAGTGTGTCACTTACTGAGATTCAAACTTTCTCCTGTCTGGACCACTGGAGTCTATATGAGTGGATAGCAGCCATTGTGCTATGAGTAAGTGGTGGAGTTTTCTGTCCTCCAGGAAGAATTCATGACTGGGTGCTAAATGCTATATTATCAGTGTTTTATAAACAGCTGTTGGAATTAGCCTGCCTAAAGGACTGGAGAAGACTGTTTCTAAGCTCTGTGACAGGTTGCTGAGAACTTGGTGCCTTTGCAACAGATACCACATATTCTTATAAATCAGAATAAGAATAAGAAACCTAAATAAGAAACAAGGATTGTTATGGGTTTTGGAACAAAATGCCTATTGTAACCTCAACAAGAACCCAGTATTATCAGAATGGTTTAATCTGTAGGAATCTGAAGACATGTTCAATTACCAAATGCTCAATATCTTTTGTTAAACAGAATTATGTGTGGTGTGAGGTAAAAGCAAACTCAGCAAGCTTGCTTTATTTTTATATTAATTCAACCAAAATCAAAAGTAAGATCCTTTTTGACTTTACTGGGCACAGAAAGATCCCTGATCTCACTGAGCTAAGAGTTTATTGTTATTTATTACCAGGCATTTTGAAAGTGAAAGATATTTTTGTGTTGTGGCAAACTGTATATTATTTGAATTAAGAGTAGTCCAGCTTTTCAAGAACAGGAAGGAAGTGTGTGACAACCACAGGAAGATAACACAGGGGGGAATAACTCTGCAGAGTTATCTCCACAGATGTGGTTTAGATTATTTTATAGAAGAGTAAAAGGTAGGCTATTTTTTTTTCTGAAACCAGCAAATCAGAACATGCATGCCTGGGTAAAATTTGACCCTCAGGATTAAGTCTGCCATTGCGAAGAGAAGATCGGTGCTATCATAGGCAGCCATGTGTACATGTATGTTTAAGAATGATTATACAGATATAGAAGATGATGTGCACTTTATTGCCCTTCTAAATGCCCTCCCAGAAGCTTTTCTCAACACTGTTGAACATTAAAGACTTTTGTTTGAATGTGTGGAATTTGCTTTGTATTGCCTTGGAAAGGAATACATCTTTCACTACCACAACCTTCTGTAACCCTCCTGCCCTCTTCACTCCCACACCCCCACACAAAGACACTCCTTAATTGTATTACTGTTAGGCTGACCTCCAACCCCTACTAAAATGAGGACAAGGCTAGTTTTGTGTTTCATGGGATAACAATTTATGAGCAATTAAAAATGAAGAGACACAAAGCATTCATCACAGTCTCAGCTAGACAGGCAGCTGAGGTCAAAGGTTCTAGCAATGAAGTGTGCACAATATATTTTTATTTCTGTTTTCACTAAGAAGGAAACGGGTTAGCTAAAAATTATGGCATGCAGCCTCCAGTTCAAAATAGGTGCACTTAATCTTTCAAGACAGTCCATGCTTGGGCAGATAGGTTATGACAGCACACACACACACACACACACACACACACACAGAGACACACTTCCAGTATCTCAGAACATATTCAGAACATATTATTGGCAAACTCAAGCACACAGTTGCTTAAAATGTGAATCACTGAGTACCCTGACTTATCCAGTTTACAGTTTAGCAGTTACAGTTTTTGCATGGAAAATACCTTTTCCTTTGATCCTCAAAAATAAAATAAGGTAGGATTTGATGCCTTTTGTCTGTATTTCAGGCTGCATGTGGGAGCTCAAGGAAACTTCATGTGTTAACATTCCCAGAGCTACAGTAGATAATTTACATAAATATGGAAATTAAGGTTTCCATGTTAGTATTGGTATCATGGTACTTCTGCATCTCCACAACCACAGTAATATCCTGTGGAGACATTTTGTTTTGTTTCCATTTTTTGGTTTTTTTTAAGATAGACAATGCAGTTCCAAACCTGTCACTGACAGCTGATTTAGGGTCTGTGTCTCAGTCTGGCACGAGCAAAAGTATTGGTGAATCATCTATTACATTATGCCATAAATCTGGCTCAGCGTGATTTGCAATGTGTCATATTTCCAGCCTGGATCCAAGCTAAAAGCTGAGAGTGAACATTTCTGAATTGTCATCCCAAAAGGGCTCGATATGCTTGTTTTATCAAAGCACCTGAATGGCAGTGCCAACAAGAACAAAGTGAAGCACTGCCTAATGGGTTCAATTTTGCTAGAGCTCTGAATGAACATGGGCATATATGTACATGTACAGTTCTTGTGGGATTACAGTAATTGAAAGTTCACTTACACAAATAGGAACATTTCTAGCCTTCTGGAGTAATTTTCTATTAAAAGAGAAAATGTAAGTTAAAAATGTATTTCTTTTGCATCAGAATCACACCACTTTACAGGTGGAGAAATAATGTAAACTACCAAAGGAGGGCTAGGATCTTTGTACTTTATTTTTGTTGACTAAAGTGACACTAGTTTATTCAATAAGGAATACTTCTGAGTAAAAAAAAGTGATTTATGTAAAACATGACATTTTCTGAATTAAGCCAAATGATAAAAGTAAAAAGAGTTGGTAGTGATTTGACTATAGAATATGATGCATTTGTTAAATGAGAGGTTTTTTCACTAGGAATGAAAGCCAGTAAATAGTTCTCCAAGAAAACAGGAGAAAGTTAAAAAGTCAATGATACTTTTAGTCACTGTTGGTGGCTAGGAAAAAAAAAGAAAGCTTAATAAGAAAGCAAGATGAAGGACTTTGTGGATTGTGTCAGAAGGATCTATTTTATTTGTGCAATGTTGAGAGCATTCTTCAACAAAAGAGACGATTCTGTCAAAGACTAACCAGAGCATAGCCATGACAATAGAAAGATGTTTTAAGCAGCATAAGTACCTATCATGCAAATATAGTCTAATCAGGTTAAGTGCTACCCTGTATGCTAGGCCTAAACTAAACAGGGACATACACACTAAAAGCTGATGGGAGCTGCTCTCGTGTTTCTTGTGACAGTGAGAGAACACATTAGCTATGTTTGGGACTCATTCTGCAGCAGAACAGTGGTTCCCCTTAAACATCTCCAAGTCACCCACACTGATAGTGGTTAAAATTAAGTAGGAGTCTTTGGGAGAGAATTAACTATCAATTTTTTGAGTTTTTTCATAATAAAGGACAATAGTGCATATACTTGGTTCCTTCTAAGTAGGAGCAGTGCATAATGAGATAGTAGTCTTTCAGGATTTATAAAAAGCTGTATCAGGCAGGCAGATTATGTGAGATAAAATACAGAAATTATTGTAAGAATACTGATTTATGTATTTAGTATATATCATATAAATAGATACAATTTATATAAGAGTATGTATATATAGTGTAAGAATCATTGCTGTTACAAATATGGAGTATGAAATTTTTACTTTCATCTTGAGTGATGGAAGCATCAACAAAGCATGCAGTATTTTTATGAGAAATTGCGAACCTGATATTAAAAATAATCTCAAGTTGTGAGTTAAAGAATACATTTTTGGGTGGCAAATTCTGTAAGAATTTCAAAATAAAAAAGCAGTTTTAATAAAATATTTTTATTCTTTATCCAATGTCTGTGGGATAACAGAACAGGGAAAGAAACAAGAATACAGCCAGGCATCTGTGAATCCTTAAGATTATGCAAAAGACCCTTTCCTACAGCATGTCTGTGTTTTATCATTCTTTTGTGGATAGTTTGTGTGTTTGGGCTGAGGAGTGTGTCGTAGCGTTATGTGCACCTGGCAGGTAACCCCTGTCCCACGTGGTGCCTGCACGACTCAGGAAGCTGAGACATGATCTTTCCAAAGGATAGTAGGGATACCTCTTCCCACCAAAGGTGTCTCAACTCCTGACCAGAAGAATTTCTGGGATTTATAATGCAAAATGGGAATTAGGATGTTTGGGATTAGATTGCCTTGGGTGCTTGTGGAGCTCTGTTACGGTTGTGTCCTGTTCTCTGTCACCTTTGTAATTGCCTTCTTTAGCTCAGTGAGGTTATGTTAAGGTTAAAGTCCAGAGTCTGCATGTTTCGTCTTCTTTTCTAGGCACAGAATAAAGATCCTTCATATTCTCTGTTCTTCTATTTATGAACATTTTCATAAATGAAAATTAATTTATGAAAATGATAATTAAAAAAATGAAAATGCATTCATGTTATTCAGTGCTTGATTTGGGGGGAACAGTTTGTTGTTATACTGGCATGATGTCCAGACCTTTATCACTCCCCAGTGTGACTGTTCAAGAACTTTTTTGCCAGTCTGAGAATAGGTTGCTGATTATTTCTTCTTGCACAGCAAAATTCACCTTTGGTGTCATACCAGATTGCAAGTTGCAGTGGTTATGAGGAAATCTGTTACATGCGCTGCCTTTAATGAGGTTATTTTCTGTTCTTTTGAAACTAGAACAGCCTAACTATGAAGAGAGCTTGGGATGGGAGATGATTTAGTCAGCTTGATGATGGAGGTCCCACTTCCAATTGACTTCAAGTTACTAGATGAGGAGCAGAGCAGACAGTGTGGTGGTGAGATGTCACTGATGGGTTGTTCTGCCTTGACTGGATTCTGAGGCAATCTGTCCACATATGGCCTCATGTTCGGTGCTGTTGCTGCTTTGGTGATGGTGCAAAATTGATCTGCACCAGGCAAATATTGACAAAGGAATAAACACTTACCTTGATTAATACAAGTAAGCAAAAATATATTTTTTTTCTGGATCACTAATTACAAGGAAGTATTTTCAGGTTGTATGTGTGTGCTTGGATTTCTATATCCAGGTACTTATTCTTTTTGTGGCCATGTACCTGGTCAAATATTCTTCTAATGTCCACATTCTGCTTCTGCTCGGGATCAAAGTCAGCAAAGGGAGTATTTTCCCGAAGATCACTGCAGCTAGATTTGGCATGTTGTTCTGCTAAGGAATGACTGTGAGGGAGTCATGGAGGGAGGAGGGACTAGGAAAACACAGGGGGTGCACTCTGCAGTTCTCCTGGCCAAAAGAGGGATGCACACATGCCCCTTTGGAGACATCTGATATCCTCTGGAGAGAGATCCCTGGGAGGTCTCTGATGTGATTATTTACACTGAGATCATCAGGACAGTGTTGGGGAGTATCAAGAGGTCACAGGATATTAGTTAAAGCATCACCACATTTTTGGGGGATTAATTCCGACATTATGCTTTCTAATGTGGAACACTTCTTATTTAATTGAGTTAATAAATTCAATCAAATGTTAACATTTGGTCTGCAAAATAGGGAATCAAGTCTCAAAAGCATCTTGATAAATGACTAGAATCTTAAATAGGTGGCTTCATGAATTATAGAGGCAGATATTTACAAACACATCCACATCCACAGTGGTATGAATGTGCCCTTTACTAAATGAAATGCTGCACACCTGAAGCCTGAATTATCTCTTTGGTGGACCTTGGAGATATGCTTTTGGACAATGCTGGATGACAACTATTTGGGCAGCTTATGTACTTGTCATAAATCTTGGCTTCATCTGTTTCACCTTGGACTTGGCTCAGGCTACTTCACACTTTTGCAAGGTCTGGACACAACACCCCTGACCCATTTTTCTTCAAACAAGAGGCTTTTGATGTAATCTAAGGCTACATATTTTGTTGGTAGTGTTAGAGTTTACACTGTGAAGAACTGTGAAGTCAGGAATATTAAAATGTTTGCAGAATTGACAAGCACAGAGAGCTGAGTGTAAAACAGAAAATAACATCCAAACCCTTCAAAATAGCACATTCTTTCTCTAACTCTCCTTTTATATGGAAAAGAGTTTTGTTCTGCATCTCCTCCTTGACTGCTTGATTGCTGGTCCAGTATTGCAGTAGCAGTGTCCTCAAGACTGAGATCTGAAACAGAGCACAGAAAATACTTGAAAGGAATGGGATCTTCAGCAGGAGCTTCCTGGGAGCTGAGGATGTTTGGATATCAGCTGGCTAGTTTTGAAAAATCCTGCCCTAAATATTTACAAAAACTATGGAACATTTCACGCCTCTCTTCTGTCCCTCTTTGTGGTCTTGATGAAAAGCATCACAAGGAGAAGTGCCCTGCTCCTGACTGGTTTCCAAGTCTCATTAAGTACAATGGGTTTGCAAGTGCTTCCGTACATACCGGCTGCACTACATCATCCCTTGCATTCCTGGGGCTGAAAGCTGCAGAAGGCAACCAACGGGGAAGGGATAAAGAGTACACTTTTTGAGACTCCCTTTTCCCAGCTTCTATTCTTTGCTCCAACCAAAGGAGTGAAATCGCAAAGCCATTACCTCATTTCTGAAGAGTTTGGATGGCAGCTTGCTGCTCTGCTTTGAACTTGGGAGATTTTTCAGTTGCATGGACAAGTGGAAATTTTGAAACTGATTTTTGTTTGTTTATTTGTTTGTTTTAGAAGAGTCACATTTTGCCACAATATGAACATGAAATGGTAGTGAGTTGGAAGTTGAAATGTGAGAGTTTGCAGGGGCTTGTTTCCCAGAATTTGATTACAGGCATATGTCTCCCCTGAGGCTTGTAAGATTTTAGTAATTAATTTTTTCTAGAATTTAGCTTGTGCTCTCTCTTTTTTTTGCATTCCCCACCTCTTTTTTTTTTTAATTCCACCTGATTTCAGTAAGGACGATATCATCTTTGGGATTTTGTGTGGCTTTCTCATAAATCCTCTGCTTTAATTTGTTTTCTTCAGATGGCTCAGTACAAAATGTACTAAAACAATCAATGCTGAGAGCAGGATCATATGGAGAAGCATTAATTGCTCAAGTGAAATGACAAAGTTTCCCACACACATAATTACAAATGGAGCACTTTGTTTGCACATTATCAAATTAATTTAGTCATTGTAATGAAAAAAGTTTCCTTGAATGGGGAACCTCAGAATATTAGGTAAATGTCAATACATGTCATTAAATCATAATTAAGTCAACAGACATTCATCAGAACTGGTGCTTGGAGATGGTCTAGGCTTTGTATCCATTTTATACAGGATACTCCTGTTGTGGCTACCCAGGCTGAGGAATCATATGTGGTGTGCTGGCTGGTACCACAGCAAAGCAAATAATCTTGCAATGCAAACCTTAATCTAAGACTTCTTCAGCAATTGTGTATCTTTTTTTTTGGCTGAGTGTTAATGGCAGCCCTGCCCTGACTTCCACAGTGCATTGTGTGTGCAGAAGCTCCTGTGCCTTTGTACATTGTGTGGTTTTGGGTGCTGATGACCTGGCCTGACATCAGACCTTTATCCTTACTTTTGATACTTTGCAAGCATGTTGGCTGGACTTACCCATCTTCACAGCCTCTTGCCTAAGGAATGTATGACTGCCATACCTCAATATTTGTGATATTATTTGGAACATGGCTCCCTGTTCTAGCCCATTCCTCTCTTTCTATGCACTAAAATATGCAATGTTGTGATCCTTGGCCCTCAGCAGATAATTATGTCTTTATGATTAGATATCAAAAATATTTACAGAGCCTACTGAAATCTCCTGATGTGCTGTTACATTGCATCTGCCCTTTTTCACATTTTATACCAGCTAATTAAATTTTTTCTCTATTGCATCTATATCATGCCATAAATTAAATGTTGTGTAACATGTACTTAATGCTTTGCTTCCTTATAGCAATATGGTAGAGTTTGGCAAGCACTATCTAATTGCATGTGAAATCCATGTACTTTTTTTTATAAAGAATGAGAGTCTACTGAGGCAGAAGGCCTTATACAAGGTCTTTGTTTCAGTCTTCAAATAAGCTTATTGGTAGGACTTTAACATTATAGAAGTCTTAAGCTGAGTTACTAAAATGAAATACTATAATACTTCTACCCATCCAGAGGTACAATATGAATTGTACTGAAGACATTGATATCGAAATGCTTTTCATAGATCAAGAGATGTATTATAGGAATGTAGAAGAGGAAATCACATTTTATCAAAAGGCTAGTGTACTGATTACAAATGTCAGCTGGATAGAGGAGAGAGAAAAATATTTGCGAAAATATTTTTCAACGGAAAATCAATGACTGAAAGCCTAAAACACCAGAAATCTGAAATAATACCTACTTGTGTCTCAGTTTTTACAAAAATTCAGTTTCCATGATGTAAACTGTTTTAAAGCTCATGAGCTGCCATTACAAGGAAATGTTCCTTTAGCTTTGGTAGCAAATCCAGGGACATGTTTCCTTCAATGGCTGACATTAGCCACCCCTAAAAAGTGAATACAAAGAGAGTATAATTCTTGCTGTCTGCAATAAAAATAGCACCATCTCTTTGTGAGTTATGTCAAACCTTTAGTATAACTTTCTTCTCACAGAGGCCTTGATGCATCAAGGAAATTCAAAATATAATGAATCCAGGAGCAGAAAGTAATCTAATATTAATGAAATTGCTCCCATATTTTTTAAAGTTCAGAGATGGGCTAAAGTGGCGCTGGAACCAAAAAACCCTTCATTCAGGGACAAAGTATAAAACAAAACTATAGTATCTCTTGTGAAAATTGAGCAAAATTGTTTCTTCACATATGCATTTGAGCTGAGTTTAGGCGTAGCATGCAATGTTGACTCCTTGAAGATGAATAGCAGCTAGATAGACTGCTTCCTATATCATGCAATTGAGCTGTCCTCTGTTAATGCTTACTGCAGAAGTATCTTACACAAGAGGATAACACAATATCTAAATGGCACCTCTGTATAAATGGTGCACACCAACACGTAGGCCATGAATAACATATGAGCCCCCCAGTACTTTATCTTCACTCTTTTGGAAAAGGACCTTTGCTATAACCCTTATAAAAAATGCCAACAATAGACTTTTCCAGTACACTTCCCAACTTTTCTCACATCTGATGCTAAATGCTTGCTACTCCAGTTATGGAAGCATAGGAAGAATCTGTATATGAAGGGAGACATGAACAGTTCATAGCTGTAAAAGGTGCAGATGGATGTAGTTCTGATTACTAGAACAAGTGCACTAGCTTTTGCTAACACTGGGAAAGGTGTCCTGGGATACCACACTGCAGAAACACAAGGGCCAGTCTTTAGGTTGTAACCAAATGTATAATTTTTAGCCGTCATTACTGAATATAACTCTTCCCACAGCATATTTTCCTCTGAATCATGACTGAACTTCAAGACTGTTGATGCACACTTTCAGCCACAAAAGCCCTTTTGTCTCAGTGTGTTGTCTGTGTGTGTGTGTCCATTCTGCCCATTTTGCCCATTTCCTCCTCATGGTGAAAAACAACTGCTTGAGTTTTTCTTGTTTTTGTTTGAGAATCACAATTTGATCAAAAGAGATTAAATAAATCAGCAAGTGATAATACAAAGCCATTAATACAACTTTTCTGCTCAAGTGGTTTGGCATCCTTTATCTTCTGGCTTAAACTTAAACAATTACAGGCTTCCAAACAAATTACAGTGCAGAACATTATAGGATTTATGAAATTTGGCAGCTATCACTTAAAAAAAGGGAAGGAAAAGAAGGAAGAAAAGTTCATCACTATCCATTATGGAAATCTCCAGAAAGTTCCTCAGAACAGAAATAACAGACTACTGGTAAAGACTTGCAGAAGGTTTTAGCATCTTGACTTCTAATTTGTATATTTTTGTTCATTTTTCATGCTTCATAAGCAAGCATATGGAAAATATTGTGCAGATCTTGTGCCAGCAAAATGTCTTCCATACTATTTAATTTACAGCACCAATGCCTTAATTATATTAACTAATACACAGTCTGTAAATAGGGTGACAGTTGTCTCATGAAAACCCTGCTGTAGATTCCATCCTTTGCCAGAAAGAGCTCTAGTTCTTGTTGCTGAAACAGGTCATAATAGGGAAAAACATGGGGATGACTAACGGGTGGGACTGGAAGAAGTGACGGTGTCACCAGTGATGTGGACAGTGGGATTGAGTGCAGCCTCAGCAAATTTGCTGGCAACACCATGCTGTGTGAGGCAGTTGACACTTAGGAGGGAAGGGATGCCATCCAGACAGACTCTGACATGCTTGAGAGGTGGGTCTGTGTGAACCTCATGATATTCAACAACGTGAAATGCAAGATCCTGCACTTGAGTTGTGGCAATCCCACACGTGCCTGCATGTTGAGCGGAGAAGTGACCAAGTGTCGCATTGTGGAGATGTACTTTGGGGTGATGGTTAAAGAAAAACTCAACATGAGCTGGCAGTGTGCACTCACAGCCCAGAAAGCCAAGGATGTCCTGGGCTGCATCAAAAGGAGCGTGGCCAGCAGTGTTAGGGAGGTGATTCTCCCACTCTGCTCTCATGAGATCCACCCGCAGTACCGTGCACAGTTCTGGTGCCCCCAAGGATAAGAAGGACATGGAACTGTTGGAGCAAGTCCAGAGAAAGCCTTGAAGTTGACAAGAGGACTGGAGCACCTCCCCTATGAAGAGAGGCTGAGAAAATTGGGGCTGTTCAGCCTGGAGAAGAGAAGGTTGTGTGGAGACCTCATGGCAGCCTTCCAGTATCTGAAGAGGCTGACAAGGAAGCCAGAGAGGGACTCTGCATCAGGAACTGTTGTGTTATGAGAAGGAGGAACAGGTACAAACTGAAAGAGGGGAAATTTAAGTTACTTATTTGGAAAAAATTCTTAACTGTGAGGGTGGTGAAACACTAAACCCCAGGGAGGTTGGGGATCCCCCAACACTGGCATCATTCAAAGCAAGGTAAGGCCCAGAGCAATATGGTCTAGTGGGAGGTATTCTGTCCAGGGAAGTGGGAGGTGAGACTAGATGATCATTAAGATCTATTCCAACCCTTTAACATTCTATGGCTCTATGATTCAAGGCTCAACTTTAAGCTGCTTTTATTATTCCAGTTAGGGCTATATGCTGTGTAGGCACTATGTATTGCTGAGTGTACACTGGTTGTGCCAGAAGTGAGAGGTGGGAGTCAACAGGATGACAGCTAATTCAGGGAAAGCATGGGCTGGCATGACAGGTTCAGCCCCACAGGCTCTCCATTCCTGTCAAGGCAAAAGCTGCCCAGCACTGTTTGAAGCTATCTGGTCATCCATTCTGTTCTCTCTTAATCACCAAACTCCTAGGTGTTAGTCTCACTTTCCCCCCACCTGTGATTATTTAAGTGATCATCTTCTTTAAAGATTTATTCCCTTTTCTGAAAAAAAAAAAAAAAAAAAAAATTGTTGTCTTTTTTTTTTTTTTTTAATAGGACCTTTAGATTTGATCAAAGTCCACAAACAGTATAATAATACTGTAGGCAAAGCAACAATTTTGGAATTGACATTTTTTTTTCCTACATCCATCTCATTCCTCCATGGAGCAAGTCCAAAAATAAAAACTAAAATCCAGGCTGAGGTGAATGATAAAACCAACCAGGTTTTTAAAACACAGCTGCAACCTGGTGACCAGTACTGAAACTGATTCAACACAGTCACTCCAGTACTTTCCCTTGCAGGAAAATGCCTTGAATTCTTGCTGTGTTGTACACACACATGCAGACACACATGTGCATGCATTAATGTACACATCCCTACAGACACACATGCTTACAGACATGCATAAATGTTTGCTTCCCTAAGTATTGCTAAAGAGCTGCTGCAGTTAAGTAATGTGATTCATGACTGAGTAGCATAATCTTAATTTGACTAGATTTAATCTGGTTAATTAAGGTTGGCTCAAGTGAAGGCAGGCTTGCCTGTATTTCAGCATGGCACATACTCCAGCATGTGCCATAGGAAACCACAGACCTTCAGTGGGAATTTATGTTAGTTTGGAGTGATGTCTGCTTAACCATGTATTGAATACTACTACATGTGCAAACTGAACTGAAGGCAATATAAGTAATAGTATCCGTGTGACTTTCTGTCCACATTGCTGTTCTATATGTTCTGATATCATCCATGAGGGTATTATGAGGCTGAGTGGGTCTAAAGTCTTGTTAAATGCCATGTAATTATTAAAAGATATTTGCCAGATATTTCTTAGAAGAACAATAGTGCATTCTTTTAGTGCTGAGGTTTACATTAAATAATATAGAACCACCAAAAACGTAGGGAATGTCTGCATACACTGAGTAGTCCATGTTCACTGAAGACTGCTCATGCAGCTTTGTCAACAATTCTTGTTGTGGTCTGCCTTACACTTTGCATTTCATGCTGACCACAGAGGGCTGCTGAGGTACAATAGATCAATTTCCCAGGTCTGTCTAAACTCAAAACTTCTTCCAGAATGTCCAAGCCAGATTTGTGTGAATCATCAAATATGAGCACGATGCCAGTGGATCTCCTTTCTTTGCCACTGCAGCTCAGAGTCTTTCTGCTGGCTTATTGGTGGGGAAGATAGGAATTGATGGGGCAGGGGATGTGCCAGATAGCTTTTTTGCTCCTGAAAAAAAGGTATCCTGTCCTCTCTAGCAAATACTGGATCCAAATTATTCTGTTCTAGATGGACGAAGTTATAATCTTAACTTGACACATGACAAACACTCTGAAACACAGATTGCTGGAGCCAAAAATAGACATCTGGGAATCTGGAAAAAAAAAAAAAGAGAGAGAACTAGACATGTGCTAGTGGTTTTAAGACAAATGCTAATAAAAGAAACAGAAACGTGATGATTGCTTCTCCTGGAGGATTGCAGAAATCAATCCCAAGCCTCAAAAAAGGTGCAAAATGTTTGGGAAAGAGGATGAAATAAATGATATGTGACATGACAGAATTTTTAGCAAATCTAAAACTTGAAAGAACTAAACCCTCACAAGGCAATATTCAGCTTTCTCTCAGTTTACACTGCAGATTTTACCATTCCTTCTTTTGTGCAACAGGAATTGGGTCCTTTTACATGGCTTACTTCAGACTTGACACCAAGGGTAGGACACTTTATGATATAGATGCCTGTCATGCAAAAGGACATGGATGATGGCCAAACGTGTGGCAGCTGGAGAGAGTTACAATGACTTGGAGTAAGGATTTGCTCTCAGCCTATTGCCTCAGTTATGTGTTTGTTCAGCTAGTACTTTAGGAGATCTCTGTGCTTGCAAATAAAGCATGTGCAGCATAGAGTTCCCTCCACTGTCTCTTGAAGATTGACATGGACAAATGCATGAAGTTGCTTTTGTTTCTCAATCATGTTTTGATGTATCCTGTGTGATGTAAATTAGCACTAGTTAGCATACAGAATTGAAATAAAAGATCTATCTCCCCCCCAGCCCTGCCAATAAAACTTCATACCTATAATATCTTCATGCAGGAGAGACAATGATCAAAATTTTCAAGGCAAGAGAGTAAGATTAAGCTTCTTAAAACATACCCAGGCCCATTAATAGGGACTGCTGGTGACTACACCCAGTTTCTGTTAACTTCACAGAAAGTAAAGCTGAGGATTGCAGCTTTATTTAAAATACATATCAGCTATCATTTCAGGTTGCCTAGTCAGACACAGCTTGTGGCTACAGGTTTCATGGCTCTTAATAATCTGTTGCAGGAAAAAGGGCAAAAGAACAGGAAGCAAATAAAGGTGCAGAAGAAAAGGGAGAGAGATATGAAGGGATTGGACAAGAGCAAAAAGCATGCAAAAAAGGGGAAATTGCAGGATGGAGACCATGAATGGAGAAGAGAAGGGAGAAAGATAAGAGCACAAGCACAGATGATGAAAGAAAAAGCTGGCATAAAAAGGATGGGCTGCAATAAATACAAGAGAAAGAAATGACTGGAGAAAACCTACCCAGGGACTCTTTCCAGTGATGGACAACACAAAGCACTGACCCAAGGAGAAACGATTTTGAATCTGGCTGGGACACAGTTAGATCTGTGGGCCTCTGCATGGGATTTTGAAGAAGGGACCTTGCTGATTTTCCTGAAAGGTGGGTTGCCATGGATCTAAAATGTGGAAGAGTATTTATGAAAAGGCATTTTTTATCCGTGTCAGAATAGAAAAATTGGAAGAGGACTTGAAATGTACCATTCTGTATAAGGTGTCAGATAGCAGACAGACAGAGAACAATTAAGATTGCACAAGGCTCTCCATCAGCAGCGTACAATGGCAATAGGATTTTCTTTTTCCCCGGATGTCAGCCCAGCCACTCAGGCGAGACGAAGAGAATTTCTTCCACTTAAGAAATCCTTTGTTCAGGAAAGAGCTGTTCAGGCCTCTGTTCTCTCCCCAGCCAAATTGTATGTTGTTTTCACAAGAAGACTTCACTTTCTGAGGGGCATTGGTAACCAAACTGCTTCTGGACAAAGTGCAAAGTGCAGCAAGTCCAGAGTATGCTTGGAGTCTGACAGGAAGGCTAAAGAATGAATGGAAACATTTTCAAATGCAAAAAGGTTGCTATTTATTCTTGCAAAATTTGCCATGGTGATTTTTTTCCTGTGAACCTTGCAGGTGCAGAACTCATGTTTGTTTTCTGCAGGATGGATGCTTGGTCCTGTTTGTGTTTTTGTTGAATTGTGGTAACTGTATTCTCAGTACAAGAAAAGTGCATGTAAATCTTATAAAACCTGTCTAGATTCTTGTAAAGTGTAGATAATTCCTATGAAAACTGTTTAACTTGACCATGAATATCCAGCATCTGATCTGTACTAATTAAGTTGCACCTTCCCTTTTCTCCTGGTGTGCAATACTGCCTATTTAAAAAACAAAACCCAAAAACCTGTTCAACAAAGAAGGGAATGAGACATACCCACTTCCAGAATTTATTTAGCCTTTTTTCACTGAGATTAAAATCACTGGATTCAGCAGAAATTACTTGTCTGATTTTTTTTTCTCTTGTGCCATGAATACATATGTGCACATACCTGCAAAAATGCTGGAATGTACATGCACACACACACAGATGGAAACTTGGAATGCAGATTTTATCACCCAACTAATGACAGCTTTATGTATAAAACATTTAAAGACTCATAAAATTATTACCACAAATGTGTGACTTCCCAGCTTGTGTACATTACTTGAAATTTCTTCTTCATAAGGGTAAAATAAATCCTTTTGAATGCAGAGGTACTGCAATCAGCTATCTTTCCATTTTCCCTTTTTTTTTTTTCACTCTGGCTATGTATAGTGTCAGTATTTATGTGCAGGGCTCTGCTGGCTCTCACAGACCAGACTAGGAGTCTCACAATTGGGTTCGATACTAGATCCTACTCAGTGGAAGGAAAGTAGCCTGTGTGTCATCTTTTCATGAAACCATGTAACTAAAATGCACATTCAGGTCTTTATATCATAGTATGAGTACAGAAGTGCTTGGGAGTCCATTCTGTCAGTAGTATCTCCCTTATTGGGTTACTGATTACTGGTAAAACACTTTATACAAATCTACACCTTAAGATCGCTTGGAAATTTCACCTCTTGCATACAGTGACTATTCACTTGTTAATGGGTGTTTCTCACCAGGATCTCATTACAGCTGTGGCCCATTTCCAGTTCATTTTCAAGTGTAGTGTTATGTGCTGCTTCAAATTTGTGTGCTTTTAAATGGTTTAGTTTGTTGATACCCAAAGAAAACACTTCTCTCTTCATGTGTGACCAGAGGCTGAGATAGCAGAAGGAGATGAAAACTGTAACTTGCTTCCCTAACTGTCCCATCAGAATGTGGGCTGCCTGGCTGATAGGTCATAGAGCAAACTTTGGCTTTTTTTTTTTGAGGGGAAAAGAAAGCATGGGCATTATTGACTGATAAGGGGGGAATGAATGCTTGGTGGGTGGAAGTTATTTTAGTTTTTTGATATTATCTCTGATTTAGTGCTTCATTTTTGAGTGTGTATTCAAGCATCACATGACTGCATTCATAAATACATCAAGAGGATTCTAGAAAAAATTAGCAATTAAGCAATTACAACAGAACAGAACTTGTGTCTGCAAATGCTTTTTGCTGCACATATTTGACATTCTTTTGCTGGCACCCTGTGCTTTGTAGTTTGGATGTCTTTACACATCCTGAATCTGCCTCTTTCTAATCCTTCCTTATTTTCATCAGTTTATTACAAATAAAGTTGTGTATTGCAACAGGAAAAACCCCTCACATTCTGCATTGCCTTATTTTTTCATAACCAGACTGCTTTTCCCATTGCACCTTATTATAAAAAACTGTGAAACGCACATAGGGCAGGATCAAAAGTCCAGGTTTTAGCAGAATACATATTACCATAATTTTTCATTGACAGTTAGGAATTAATGCTAGATTAAAAACAACCCAAAAGAACACAACTGAAAAAGGAGAAGAAAAGCCAGAAAAGAATATCAAGTGTTTTGTATTCTCTCACTTATCTGCTACCACGTTTGTACTGCATATTTACTAATGCCAGAGCTGCACTACCCAGTCCTTCTCATTTTAAAACAATCATTTATGGGTGTTAAAGTATGCCTGTGAAAGCAGAAGTGTACTATGTCAATCAAAGCTAATCACTGGTACAGGCAAAGTGCTTTTGTTGGCCTCCATGCTCTAAGCCGCACTTCCACATCTGTGTTTGAAGAGATTAGAGAGGTGCTTCATACAAGAACTGTATTAGTTAAAGCTGATCGACAGTATTTGGAATAAATCATGAAAAAGTTGAGTGCCAGAAAGGAAAAGCATGGTGAGTGAGTTTGAAATGGACTAGGACTAAATCTGACTCCTTCCCATCCTTCCCACCCCTCCTCCCCCAGATGTACAAGTATAAACATCTACACACTTGCTCTTCTGAGGGCAACAGTGGTTACCCTCCTCCAGCCACTTTGCAACTGATGTGCAGCTGCAGAGCCAAATTTACCCGAGCTTGTTTTTACTGAGGTACACACTGTTTATTGGCCAAGGCACTGATATCATATTTGATGTGTTTATAACAGTCAGGACTGGCAAGGGATGGGGAAATGGGTGTTAAAGGAGAAGAAGGGCTCATGCAAACTGCTGTGGCTTGGAGTTCTGCAGCTCCCCCCACCTCCATTTCCAGCAACGCTCTTGCCTCATGAATGCCATACACTTTCAAATAAATTATGAGTGACAAGTATTTGAACCAATAAAGAGGGCACCATATTTTATATGCAGTAAATTTAATTCCAGATTGTGTTTCACCTCAGCAGTGTGACATGTTTATTGCCGCTGAAAGATGAAAGCACCAGGAGTTAGAGACAAGCGTCAGCAGTTCTACTGGGCACCCGCAAAATGAAGATTTGACAGACTGGTGGCTGAGCCCGTGAAATGAAATGCCAGATCAAATTTTACCCAAAAGGGGTCAGATGTACTGTCATGCCCCCAGACTCTCAATACCAACTGAATAAATGACTCTGGTTCAACAAGCTGCTGAGGAAGGTGGTGTGCAATCCATAATTCACTGCTAGAGGGCTATGATGCCTTTCAAAACACACCGATGATTGGTAGTGCCAGAGCTGGCTTTGAGGATATAATGCAATGAAGTTACTCTGTTGGTGCGGAGAGGTTTTGAAAAGTACTATTAACCAACTTCAAAATTTGTTGCTTGGTCTGCCTTTGTCCCACAGTTGGCCCTTCCAACTGTCTGCATTAACAGTGAAAATCAAGGAATAAGCATCTAACTTTGCTTAATAAGATATGCATGCACTTGGGACATTTCTTTCTATTGGGGTAGCCCAAATCCAAGGAGAAATCTTTTTTACAATCAGCTGTAAAATGATGCTTGTGTCACATTCCTTTGGAGGCTGAAAATAATAGAGAAGCATCATGTTTGTTCATTTCTAGCCCAGCTTTGCCACCTTTCGTTGTGTGCAGCAGCACTTATGTGAGTTATCCCACTGGGGCTTCATAGAAACTATTTGTTTGAGGGTTACTTAACATAAGTAAAGCTGGCAGAATTGGATCTGATATTTGCATACAACAAATTATATTAAGGACAACTTGTATGCAGATTTAATTGCACAATGCAGGAAAGACATTTAGAGAATCTTTTGGTTTTAGTGAGACATGCTCACTATAGACATACTGGTCAGCAAAACAGTCTCTACTGACTATTAAAAAAGTTTCACATCAAATACCATTCACTGCCAATGGCCACAAATGCTAAAACATCTCTATCAGTGAGGCCACCAGCCGCAGTGCTTCCAAGATTCAGATAACAGCAGAGTGTCAAATCTGAAGGTCAGTAAGCAAAACTTGCTGCTTCTTAAATCCATCCTGTACCTGCTGGTAGGACAAGACATATTTCAAACTGCTGCTGCTTAGAAGTAGTTATAATGTTTTTTCTTCCCATAACAGAAGATGGCTGTTCCAGATGTTTACCTCATTCCTGGTTATAAATCCCCTAGTTTCCAGACTGAAGCTAGTCGCCGGCAGTTTATACCTATTTGTTCTTGTGTCAATCTTTTCAAAATAGCTTTAAACCTCTGTAAATAGCTTTTCACTCTCCGAGATATGTTCTAGCCTGATGTGTATATAGCCAGTCATCTGGGCTTTGTTTTGCTGAGTTTACTGAGATCTTAGATTTTCTTCTAATATGACAGATCCCGAGGTCCCTGACTATCATAGTATTTTCCTGCCACTAGTCCAAATATAGCAGCAATTGTATACACACTGAAATTGGAGTCAAAATGAACAGAGGTTGAGTAGGTCTTTGAAAAATATTCCAGGTAGGAAATATAAAAATATAAAAAGATTTGAGCCTCTATCAGAAAGATATTGCTTCATCATCCTAATTTTGTACCTGCCCTTCTCCTGCCAGTCCCATGCAGTACCTTGCACACAGTGTACAACCAGCATTTGGAAGGGCAACATTTCTGACATGCAGAACATCTTTCTGGTTTCCAACTGGGTGAACTCCCAGATGTGATTTGATGTTTCTGAGATTTGTTTAAAGTAACTGACTGCCTTTTCTGTAGATATTCCAGAGTGATGCAGGGTGCTCATTCCAAGTATTCCCAGCTGCCATCTCCTGTTGCTCCTGTGCACCCATACAGAAGACTCTGGAGAAGATATTGGTAGTGTTTTAGTTGGCCCAGACACTTAACATAAGTGGAAATGATTAGGCCTAGAGGACCCCATGGGGCTCCAGGGTACACATACAGAGCTGAGCCTCAGCAGAATGTTGGCAGCCTTAAGGAGACAAGTGCCAAGTGAGGAACTTGGCACAAGTGCTGCTAAGTCTGATCACCCTCCAAGTCCATTTCTCAAACCAATCAAAGCCAAGAGATTAAATGACACATTTGAAAAGAAAGAAGCAGGTGTGATTTTCTCATCACTCCAGTGAGGTCCCTTGCTACTGTTCTGCATTCTGCCTGTCTCCAAGTCACTTGGTGCTTGCTCGAGTCTGCCTTCACCATCACGTTGTCTGATCTCCTCATCCCTGTTCTAACTGGCAGGGACGTGCAAATCTCTCTGGGGTCCTGCAGAACAAGGCTCAGCAGCACTTCACATCATCATCTCCAGAAGCTGGAGTCCTTAAGTGGATAGCACAGAGCTGAAGACAGGGGTAAGGCAGGAACAAAATATGGCACAAAATATAGCACAAGGTAATGTGCTATAAGGAATGTCAGGCAATGCAGCCTCCATTTGAGGAGGGCATTTTCTTGCATTTCTTGAAGATCAGTTTAACTTCTGCTAGTCTTGTAAGTCCTTTTAAATGATCCCAGGGTTTGGCTCTTTAAGAGTTATCATTTTGAATAAACAATATGGGTTTTATTAGTTTATAGTTTGTTAAACCAAATTTTATTTTAATCCAGCTGTAATAAAGTTAATGAACTACAATAATTGCTACAATAAAATCCCATGCAGTGCATTGCACATAGAGTACAAACACCACTAGCCCTTGGGCAGTGCTAACAATGTGCAGATATTCCAAAAAACACTTCAGCATCTTTCCTCCAAGAAAATAAAACAAAAAACCAACAAAACAAAACAAAAGAAAACAAGAAAAAAACAACAAAAATCCCAATCCCCCCAAAAAACCCCCCAAAACCCAACCAAACCAAACCAAACAAAACCCCAAACCCAAAAAACTCCAAAAAATCAAATTTATTTAGAAATATAACAGATGAAAATGTGTCAGGACCTTGCGTTAATCAAGGTGCAAACTTTGTGACAATGGCTCAGCAAGTCCTGACTGGGCGCGTGCCAGGCCTCTGAAGCAATCTTCTAGAGCCATGGTTTATTTCCTGCTTTTTGTATCTAGATATTTATATACACATATACACACATACACATCTATATGTGCATTTAGTTGCATCACCTAATGGCATTGCTCATGCTCTGTTCTGAGGGAACTGCAACACAGGGAGCAAGCATATATTTACACTGGGCTGTTTTCTTTCTTTGACTTTTATGATTTTATTTTTTTCAATATGTAGCTATTGTAGAAGCAATACTTCATTGAATGTCACCCAAAATCTCTTAAATTAAAAGCCTGAGGAAAAAAAGCCAAATATTGATCCAACTCCTTATGCAATACTGTATTAGAGGATTTGGATTTTTTTTCCCATTTGATAGTTAGGGAATCATGAAGTTTTACTCCTGAAAATCTAAAGGTTTTACTTTTAAGGACTTTCTGAAACAGAATTCCCAATGAGAACAGCAAGAACAACATGAAAAATATATTAATACAGACAAGCTCTGTGTTTTGCTTTCGTGTCAATAGCAAAATATTTTTTATTTTTTTGTATAAACCCAAAGCAGGTATTATTACTCACAAAAGAAGCAAAAAATATTTTTTTTCCATAAAAAGAGGATCTAGCAAAGAGAACTCATATGCACAGGATTTAAAAAAAAAATTATGAGCAGTTGTTTCTACCTCATTAGATTCTTTATCTATATTTGGTTTTTATTCATCTTTTTGGGAAATGGCTGTAAGCTGATGGAGGGTAGGTTAGATATTAGGGAGAAATCCTTTGCTGTGAGGGCAGTCAGGCACTGGAACACTTACCCAGGGATGTTATGGACTCTCCATCCTTGGGGATGTTCAGGGCCAGACTTGAATGGGCCCTGTGCACCCTGGTCCGTGAAAGGTTCCCTGTCCATGGCAGGGGCAATGGAGCTAGATGATCTTTAAGGACCATTCCAGGCCTAATCATTCAATGATTCTATTGATGTTTCTGTGATGAGCTGTTTGGATTTTTAAAAATATTGAAAAATATTAACAGACTTTCTAAATATCTCTTAATATTTAATATTAACAGATTAATATTGGAAAATATTAATCCTGAGATGTACCCAGAAGACAGAAATCCTTTTACCTGATGTAGATCAAGTTGGAACTTTTTTTTCTTACAATAACTTTCCAACTTACTTTTATTCACGTTGTAAGAGAAAATATATGAAAATAAATGAATTCTGTTCTTCTAATTATTTTGAGCCTTTCCTTAAGTTGATTAAGGCTCCTGAAGTCCTCTAGATGAACAGATCTTACTGGTTTATTCAAATAAAACCCTTGTTTGAACTTCCTTTTCCACAAATAAGAAACCTATGAAATTTAGCTTTTGCTCCTTCTGTATTTCAGGCACCTCTAAAAGATAGAAATATATTTTTATAGATATGACAGTATTCTATGTGTGACCCGTGCTGGGTCACAGACAGAATTATTTTATTTATTAGCCATTTAACGACAAATGGCTAATAAATAAAACATATATGAGTCTTAATTGTAAGCCTGTTCATAGATCAAATATCAACAATGCTATCTAGATATCTTAGACTATGTTATCATTTGCAGAATTGGACTCTAACACTTGTTATAGTCTAAATCAGTTCACTCCAGGGATTAATAGAGCATCTTACTCTGCCAGACCCTCAACTAAGAATAAGCTGAAACAGGTTCAGCCCCACATGATCTTGATGAATAGTTCAGAGTGTATAAAGTTTATGTTATTTTAATATACATTAGCCTTTGGGGAGGGAAAGGTATTGAAGTAGAGCATGAAGAAAATGGATTCAGTGTCTACTCAGACAGACTTTCTTTGTCAGTTCGGGTAAGTCCCTCGATTTTTCAGTGCCTCAGTTCTCCCTCCATAAACTGAGGAATTAATATTAGCTCTTTTATCTGCCTTGTCTATTCATACAGAAGACCCCTTGGAGCAAGGATTGCCTCTTGCTATATGTATTGCATTATTGAAGTGACATTGCATCCCTTCCCTTCATTTCTCTTTATGTTCATCTCAGTTAGCCTTTAAGGTTCTAAAAGTATGCACTATTTTATTAATATTTGTAAAGTAGTTAGTCCAATATAAATGAGAAATGATAAAAAATAAAAGCAAGTAATAAATCATATTTAGCAATGAAAATACTTTATGACTGCAATTGATGGTAATTTCAACATTTCCCCAGTCCCCTTCTGTAAAATTATCTCAATTTAAACTCTTCTGACAAACATTCTTTCTTCTTTCTAAGCTCTATTTCAGATAATATTTGCTCAATAACCTCAGCTAATAAAAGTACTTTGATCAGAGCACTTATTTTTTAAACCATTTAAATTGTACTCATTCTTTTTTCAGGCCAGATCCTCATCTGGAGTAAATAAAAGTAGTTTCAAAGTCATTCTGTCAAAGTGTGAAGCTCTGAGGAGCATTATTGACCTGCAGATACTTACTTATGCTGCTCAGATCTCCTGTCTTGCTTTACACCATGGAAATATCTTGGCCCAGTCCCTCTCTGTTATCATAAGAGCAGAGCACAACACTGTCTTTCTTCCAGTTTCAAAAGGATTTGTCTTCTAAAAAACGCTCTCAGCTATTTGTCCTTTTAAAGTTTTATTTTCTTACATTCTTAGAAGTTTCGGTTTAGTTTGAAAATTTACTTTGTTAATTGAGCAATTGCCATTTTGAGAGAGGGAACTCTCCCATTAAAATATTGTCTAGAACATAATTCTACATCAGCATCTGAATTTTTGCCTAAATTTTGCAGAAAAGAATGCATCAGACCTTTGTGTGTGTTTATCTAGGTGTTAAGGATTGTATAGGTGACATACAGTGGTGGAGAACATATTTTTTTCCAAATATCCCTTCTGTGATAACACACACAAAAAAAATCTTACCTGTCTGCATTACCTCTGAGTGGCTTTACAAGATTAGGAAATGTTAGCATGTATTTTCTCTCCATCAAGAGTGCAGTCACACCTTTTGAACTGTGCAGGTGGCACAGAGGAGAGCTCTGATCCCATGCACCGTAGCTGGACTTGCTTTTGAGGAGACCTTCTGCCCAGGGACACCCATCAACCCATCCAGGCTGCCTGTGCTCAGAGTTCTGGGGATGCAGACTGAGATATTTCTGTTAGTGTATTGAAAATCCTTTGGTTTCCAAATCTCACAAATAGTTAAGGAAGAATAGTAGCTGTTAAAAATGGTAAGTGGCCACGCAGAACAGAACTGGGAAGAATATTCCTGAGTGTTTTGTGAAGGAACTTTAAAAGGAAGAGAATCATTATTCCTAACCCATCTTTGAATTTAAATTGCACACTTAAGCAAACTTTGAACTGTACCACACAATAAGCATAACAAGTAAACCTATGCTTTTAATAGTTAATCATCTGATGCATGACAAGTATCATCCTGAATTCTGTGTGAACTGATTCACAAAAATCATTCAATAAATTAATGTAGTTTTGCAATATTATCAGCAAAATAGGCAAGCAGCCAAATGTCTAATGACAAATTGAAGGGTTTTGAGATGTGTCTGTCTCTATGCAATATTGAAATTGTTTTCAAAACAGAAGCACCCTGGAAAAAATTGAGCAACACCACGTGAACCATAGCACTATTATGAAAATTCAATAAATAAATAATGTGACTTATATGCAAATAAATGTATCCATCCTTCAACTTTGGCGTAAAAAATTTTTTTTAGTGGCCCACTTTGACTCCTGGTGAAATAAATGGCAACATCTCCTTTGGCTCTTACAGAAATGGATTTTCTTGTGTAGCCAGCATTTATTCAGATCTGGTGTACTCTTTACACAATATAAATACCACATTTGAAAAGCCTAAAGAGGAGCCACTCTGAGGAGAGGGTAGCAATCTGTCAAAGCAGTGGTTATTGTCTGGAGCATTACCTGTCTTGCAGGTGCTATTCCCCATCATTTATCTTCCAGCCCTGATCTGATGGATTGGGGATTATTGCTCTTTTGGCAATCAGATCCTGAACATGTCTCCTATTTAACTCTGGGCTGTAAAAAAAGGAAAATTAAAAACCATTATGAGACCTCCATATAATTAATCTTCAGATGGCTTGAAGCTCAAGCATGTAATGTCCTCAGTATACTGTCTACTATAACAAGTAACAGGAGGGAAAAAAAAGACGACATATCAATACACTTTATCCAAGGGAAAAAATTCCAGTTGTAGCATTAAATATAAATACAATAGTGTGTTGGCATAATGTAGTAAGGTTCTGTACTATTAAAGGCTTTGTTCTAAAGCATATCTGTGTACACAATGAGATGATGAACACAGTGCATCACATAGCTAAATTTAATATATGCAGGGGTATGATGTTTGCAATGCATGCATTTCAGCAGGTCCCATTAGTGCGCCTTTCCCCTCCAGTGAAAACAGAATGAACCACAGCCCCTTCTGGTTTGCATAAAGCAAACAAAATTAGATTTGCTTTGCTGAATTGAAACCCGCTTGGGATTGTGAGCCTCTCTCGGGGACAAATTACTTCAAACAATCCCTTTGTACCATAACAAAATCAAAAAATTCAGGCCAATCAACATGGCTCAAAACCCTTAACACAAGAATTAATAATACAACCTAGTCTATTTTTATTGCTTCTGAGCTACAGATCCTTGTTTTAATATAATTACACTTATTTGCGGTCCACATGTTAAATAAGCTTGCATATGTTAACTAATGTGACATAAAACAACTTTTGTAATTTCACTATTGCTACCAGTTTTCTTCCCCCTAGAGTAACATTCCTAACATAGGACATGCTAAACTTTAATTGCATTAAATTAAATAGATTTTTTTTTGTCCTATATAGATATAATAATAGACATTTCTGAAGTTAAGTAGGTAAAAAATATTTCTTTTAAGTTTCACTTTAAGTCATATTTCCTGATGGATTTCCAAATCTAACCCTTCCTTCAAAGAAATTACTTGTTTTCTGTAGCAGAGAAAGCTCGTTTAAGGTGACATGGGGTTTTTACCACTTCTTTAACTACTTGTTAAAGGTATTAACATAATACCTTTACTCTCTGTGGTGTTATGCATATTGTGTGCACAATAACTTGCATGCCACATTTGACTCCCAACTAAACTGATTTTTACAATATTTCCCCACCTTTTTTTTTTAGACTACAGTGTTTTGAGCATTGTGCCTACTTAAGCCGAAACACACTGTAGAGGAAGGCAGAGAGTTTATTTGCTTTCTTCATCAGACACACCCAAAAGGAACTGTGGGGAAGTATGGTTGTCATTTCTCTTTTCATCAATATTTTATACATTGCTCCAGACAGTATTATTTCTTAACATTCTTCAAACTCCAACCTTGGTGTTGCACAATATTATTTTAAATACGACAAAATAATGGCAAACATAACAAGCTCTGATTTTCCATCCTAACGTAAAACAAGATTATGGACAAAAAAGCAGGAGGTCACTTTTATTACTTTCTAATAAGACTTTACCTTATATGAGGCTATAAGCAATATATCAAGATGTCACTTTGTGCCTCCTAATATGACATAGTGGTGATGGAAGGAACCAAGGAGTTAGCAGAATTTTCTGAAGTATTCTCCCCAGAAGCATGTTTCTGCAATGCACAGTCTCAAGCACTTGGGAAGGAAAATGCTGACATAGGGCAGAATTATACCCTGACTCATAGTCCATGTAACCCAGCTGATGGATGCATAACGTATCAATCACGACAGTTCTGCTCCTGGAATATATACTTTCTTCACAGAAAACAAAACCAACTTTTTCCCAATTTAAGCTGAAAAATTAAGTTCAGAAATACACAGAAGAAATAAGAGGTTCAGGGAAGTAAAAAGTGTATTTTTATTATAGCCACAGGAATTTCAGAATTAATATTTGCATTTTAAAATAGTATCAAAAAATTAAGAAACAAAACAATGACTTAACCATGTTTTATAGTGTCACAGTCCATGCAGATATGACTATCAGAAAAAACACTTCTAATCTCAGTAAAACTGACAATAATTCCTAAAGATGAATTTGCATATTCTATTTTTGCTCTCTCTTGTTGCTAGAAGATGGACTTAGCTGGACTGCACGCCCCTAATTTCATCTTTTTTGCTACTCCAAATTCCTTAGGACTATAATCAACTCATTAACACATATTTTCCTCAAGCTTTTAATAGTTGTTTTATTTGCAACTCATCTCCTTCCTTATCTTGCTCCAGATGGACGTGAAGTTTTACAATAATGTTTAAATATCATTTCACATTGGAAGGAACACGTGTCCAGACAAAAATCACATGGTTATATGCCAGGCAGTGGGAATCAATACAAACCATCATTAAGTAGAGAGAAATAATATCTGCTGGGACAGGAAAAGGAAGAATGGAGACTGATCAAGGTCCACGTTTTGGACAGAGTTTGGTACTTAAAGCAAAGAAAAGTATATTTAAAACAAGGCTTGCCTAATGCATTCCTTGTTTTAAAGGGGTTAGTCCCAGCACAATCAATTTAATTTTCAGATACTTGTAGGTTTGTTGGCCTAATTCCACAGGAGATTTAAAAGCTTCTGCAAAATGAAATTCTACCTGGTTAACCAAGATGAGTATGTAAAAAAAAAAAAAGCAGAGGCAATGAGAGGGCAACTCCAGCAAGAGCAGCAGGCATAGGTGGAGTCACTGTGGAGGAGGAACAACTGATGAGAGAGGAGCCTTCAGCACAAAAGAGAAGTGGGCCAACTTCACTCCCTGCCCAACTGCAAGTGATCACCTGATTCAAAGGCTAATATTCAGTATACAAAACCATTACATATTTCCTGAAATGTTCCTTGACCACTGCTTTCTCTCTGGTGCTGTTCTGTGCCAGACCAGATCCTGGAACACAGGCAGCTCTATGTTGTAGTCCATAAAAACCTCTGAGTTAAGATCTGTTTTTTGTTAAAGTACCCTCAGTGCAATTGCATGGAGGTGTGAATGAGCAGTAACTCTGTTTAAATACTTGTAAAAACAATGTCTGTAGAAACTGGCTGTGTGGTGTAACAATTTGATATGTTGTCATGTGTTAAATGTTCTTATCTGTGCACTACTGTTCTCTTAAACCTCTGTTGCACCTTGCAGCCACTGCATGTCACTATTAAGACAGAGCAATAGAGGAAGATTTCAGAAAGATTTATAAAGTTCTAGTGGAGATGGATGCTACCATCAGCCAGATAAAAGCTGCCCCCATACCTATATAGTCATTTATTGCTTAAACCCCGAGCAGCTGAAGTGCACAGAAGAGTTCACAGTCCACTCCGTGCTACGCAATTTAGATTGTTTAGGGTTTTTCATGCATTTGTTATGTATTTAAGTGTGTGTTAAACCATTAGGTCCCAAGAAAATCATAGTCATTCATGATTCATTGAGTCATTCATATCTGAAAGTTGTGCCCTAGCACCAGTGTATTTCTTGGGTTGAGATATGTTCCTCCTACAAAATATATAAAGTATTATCCATGGGCAATTACCCACTTCTACCCATATTTCAGGGGAAGCACTTTTAGCAATATAAATTATTCATATTATATAAAGCAGCATACAAGTGGTGTACTCTGTCAGAAACTCAGCCTTTTTTGTCATGGGGTTTTTGGTTTTTTTTATTTAATCTGATGGCAAAATTCTCTTTAAATCCATGTGATAGCAGTTTGCTTTCATATTCTTAAGTATATAGATTCCCAACTGGTATAAAGGAAAATATGTATGTCAGTATAGTAGATTAATGTAATTAAAATCTATAGAGCAGATCTGAGAGGAAATTTTGGCCTTGTAGGAATGTATCACTCTTTCAGAGGAAAGCAAGATTCGGTAAATTTCTATAAATAAATCAATTATTGATACTAATATATTTCTTAAACTGTGGGATCTGGAAAGGCTTCTCGTCTCCAAGGTTTGGTGCCCTCCCTCCTGCTGTGGTCTGGCTCCATGCTCAGACCTAGGTCTGCAACATCTCTTTCCTTCTTTTCCCATTGCTCTGGGGAGAAAAGCAGGACCTGATCTGGAAGGGAGGTTGATTCCTGCCATGAAGAGAGAAATAGGAATCAGGACCCTGCCTCTGTTAGTTCACACCTGCTGCACAAACACAATGACAAGATCAATGTAAGTTGTGGCTTCTCTTTGTACCATGTTGGGCAAATATAGATTAAAAACATCCCCACTGTGAAGTGCTTATGCTCACACCCTAGATAGTAAACAATATGATGATATTTGATTGCCCTAAGAAGCTGGATTATATTTTGTCACCTTCTACCAAAATTTACCTTTTCACAGTCATTTTGATATGAATTGTTTGAAGAAGTGTTCATGGTGATCCGTAACAGTAATTTTCTAGGGAAGTTAGGCATCACCCATGTAAGCACTGTTCTAACAATCATATTAATTCACTGGCTTTATAAGAAAACCTTGATACTGATCTTATAAATAGTTCCTGTTAATGCATTTTGGGTGAAATGCTGCCAGGTTTTAGTGATGCAAATTAAGATGACTGTAAAATTGTTACTTAGTGATTTTGTTAAATGTAAATTCGCAGTGCTGGATAGTGTCATTCTGTTTCTTGCCGTATGTTCAAGCTAACAGGCAGAACCATGCTCATTTGTATAATGTTAATATCTTCTTGCTTAACTTTTATAACATTCTGCACAAATTAACTTAAGATCCTAATAATCAGGCCAGCTATTAAATAATTCTGTGATGTGTTCCAAAATGAAGTGTGTAACGCCTATTGGGTTCACACAATAATTACAGGCTGACTGCCGTCTGCTCTTCTCATCACAGTGACACCTGCTAACAAATATGTTGCTAACTGTGTTTGCAGCATTACAAATAGGTAGGAGCTTATTGGCTGCCGTGGGGCCAGGGTGCCTGGCCTGTGTCCTTACCAGTGGAAGGTGATTTAGTGAGTCTGCTTCGATGATCTGCTTTTCACAGTGTGAGACTGTATTTTGCACCCTGGAGTTCCCAGGTAAGGTGTCACAGTGCAGATACTCTTCTTTTCACCTCTCCCTTTTCCTGCTATAGCATCCTTTTGTGGCCGTAGGGTTTTTCAGTTTATTGGCATTTCTGCTAAAAAAAAAAAGAAGAATTTGGGAAGCTGGAGGCCAAAGTGTTCCTTTTGTGTGTATCTGTATGCACGGGCATGTCTGTGTGTGTATGTGAGGCAGAGACAGTAAAAGCAAGATATTCTCCTTTTCCATTGCAGTTTTATGTATATACTATTCAGCTATATGTAGACTGAGGTACAATAAAAATATTAGACATATCTTTTCAGACATAGTGGCACTTCCTTTCTGGAAACATGCTAATGACTTAAACTGTGTACTCTTAGACAATGAAAACAATAATTGTAAAAAAATGGTGAAATATATTCATGACATAGAAAAGGTGTGATGCCTCATTTCATATAATGCTCTGGCCTTTATCCTACTGCAAACAGAATAAGATTTGTAATGTTGATTTGGAGAAGTGGACTATTCTGATACAAATTTGTCCTCTCTTTTAGTTATCTGTTTATGAGGTCTACTTTAAATTCCAAATACAAAACCATAACCCAAAAGGTAAAACTATTTTAATTAAGCACCAGCCTCATGTTCCTTGCTACGCCTTAGAGGGTCAGTGATTAAATAACCCCAATGTGCATACTCATTGATTCTTACCTCTTCTACTGGATTACTAGAAAAAATAAACTTTCTCAAAAATCAGTCTTTTAGGACTGATGTGTGGACTGACCCAAAATGTATGACATATGAAAACTAAATTTGCAGAATGATAATTAAATGTACAGTTATAGATAGAATGGAAATGGGGTGTTTTAGAAAGGGAGGGACTGTGTGATGTCAGGATGAAGACATTTTTAAGAAATGATGAAAAGTTGTTTCCAGTGCTTTAATTTTTTTAAACAACTTTCTAAAAATGGGAAAGCTGAAATGAAAACACAAGCTTAGACAAACTGAATATTAAATAAGCTACCAAGGTGTCCAAAATGAGAACCTATGAAATCATGATAAGTGGTCTTTCATGAAACTACATTGTCCTTATACTTTAAGTTTGGTGATTGTGATACAAAGTGGTTGAAGAAACAGGTGAGATCTGACTTCAAAAATATCTTCTCAACAAAATCTGATGTAGATGGTGTGTTTTCCCAACCCATAATGGATTGGAAAAAGAACTGAGAAAAAGGGGGTTGATTTATGAACCATTTGAACTCAAATGTAACTTTCAGTTTAGCTATTCAAGACCTTCAGGATTTGTCTTGCCTATAACTAGAAGCTTGAACTTTTGTAGTGTGAACACTTAAAAGCATAGTTCAAGTTATTTTGATGCAAAAATTGCCTTCCTCCTGACTCCACTGTCAATGAATCTTAAATTTCAGCTAAATTCTGAATGTTAGAGGGAACAGGAAAAAAAATTCTCTATATTCGCTTTCACCTACTATGGTCAGTCTGTGTTCCACCAGATTTTTTGCTATTATTTACAGCAAAGTTTCTGGAGGATAAATTAAGTCTGTTATTAAAGTCCTGTAGCCTACTGTTTTCAGATGATGGTCTCCTAATAAAAGAGTGTCTGGGGTGTATGAACACTTTGGAAATGATGAAAATTGAACAGAATTGTGATGTCCTTTGGCCTAAGAATTCCCTATTAGTTGGAACTAATTGAGCTCCTTCCACGGTTTCAAAAACTAATTTTTCCTATGTGTGTTTTATACTTCAAAAAGGTTTAACATCACTGCAATTGGGAAAAAAAATGAAATGCCAAAGAGCACCAAAGATTATTTCTCTCTTGCCTTCCAAATAAGGGTTTTATAAAATGATCAGAGATGTGCAAAATCCTCCACATGTTCACTCTTGTGAAAGGCCTTTCACAGAGTGAATGTAAACAAGTCCTAGAGGCACAGCTTCCTCATCAAACAGGTGTATTGGATCTTCTGAACCTCTGAGCTTTCCACCAATTTCTTCCATCCATTTCCTGATGTTTTCTGATATTATTTTGTAGTCTGTCCTACATCAAGCCATGCAAAACTGAATCTGGAGAACTAAAAGATTTAACTTTAAAAGGCTACAATATTGAAAGGTGTAAATATCTAAAATACTCCTAAATCTAGTCCCACTCAGGACCAGTACTTACTTTCTAAGAGTCAATCATCCTAACATCCATAAGGTAAGGTGGAAATAACAGATGGTGGCATGCTTCACTCTAATTTTAGGACTGCAGATAGCTCGCCTGCTCAGCCTCTCTTCTGGCTTGGACCGGACCAGGAACAGCTATTCCCTCAGTCATCCTGTCCAGAAGTTTAAAAGACTTTCATGGAACTTGGTGTTAGTAGAGGCTTATTCTCAATACCCAGAGATGCATAAAATCCCTTGGATGTAGAAAAGGCTTGGTGCTGATCCTGATATATACACTATATTTTATTAAGGAGTACTTTTCATCTGTTTGAACTGCGTAAGTGAACTTTCTAAGATAGTAAATGACTCTCTTACGGCACCTCACTTTATGAATATTCTAATTTAACCAGGCTGATTTGTAATTTTTCTATTTTATTACTGAACTATTTAAGATCAAGCACATCAAGTGTGAAAACTAAAGCCTAACTAAACAGTTAGAGATTTAGAAAATTCACGATGGATTTTTAAAACCAAGTGAACAATTGGTTTATTAATCCTATCATTTGTTTTTGATTCATATACTTTTTCGAAAGGAAAATTCCTAAAGGATTTAAATTTTATAATATTCAAAGGACAGAAATATTCAGGATTTAAATGATTTAAATTCACACTCAACAGGAGACTGAATGACACAGGGATTGCTGTTGGATTGTGCAGTCTATCACCTCCATGGCACCGGGCCTATCCATCTTTCTAGAGGCGTATATATGTCCACAATAGTAGAATCTGTTAGTCCAAATGAAATACAGAACAGATTGTATTATGTAATGACTAATCGGAGGTGTATGGCAGTCATAATTAAGAAAACATACATCAACACTTGCCAACAGTTTTCACGAGTTAGAATGTGAGACAGCTCAGCGATTTCATATCGTCATTGCAGCTGAAGGGACAAAACTGATGTCAGACATCACGGTAGGAAACTGTGAGCAAGTGTTGGCTGGTTAATGCAAACAACTCTGGGCTGTGACTTGGTGGTCCAACACTCCGTGTCCAGATCAAACAGCTCCCCTTCCCTCTTCTTCAGGGACACTAACTGGGAAGCTCAGCCAAGGGTCGAATGAACATGGAGGCTGAAAAGTGTGCTCCTCTCTGGGGGTGCCATAAGTAGGTCAGGGTTGAGACATGTTGACATGATAGCTAATGGAAGATTGCACTGCCTTCAAGATATATGTAATTTGGATAAATTGAGGAGCTCAGTCCCATATGATGCCAATCCAGCTTCTACAAGTCTGAAAAAAATTTTAGAAGACAAAAATACATTGCAATAAGTTACAGTAAAGGACCAAGTTAATACTATATAAGCCATTTACATTTTTAAGCTACCTAAATGCAGAGAGTATCTTGAGGACTTTTATCTTCATTTTGAAGTACAGTAAATTTTACTTTCTTCAGAATATATTATTCTTTCATAATTACAGGTGTAGTATTGTCTTTTTTGAATAATAGCATGTTTGTCGACAATGGTGCTGTACATGCTAATCAGTTATTTCACTTCAGCTATTGTTGCTAAATTTACTTGGGTTTCACTGGTCTCTCTTTATGCAATTGATTCTGATAAAATCAAGATAAGGCAACTATTTCTGGATCAGATTTTGAAGGCTTCATATTGCAAGAGTTAATTTAAATAAGAGGAATCTTCTTCTGAAGAGTCTTATAGATGCAATTTATCACTTAAAAAAATCAGATTTACTCAGGTAAATCAGGTTTGGTTTTTTTTTTCATCAAGAGTTTTGAAAGGTTATTTTACACAGAAAATGAAAAATAATGTCCTCTATTCTATTTTACCATTTAACTGAATGTGTCTCTCAAACCTGCTATCCTAGTGCTTAGCATCCTGATTTCACAATCTTGCAATTAAATCATGACCTTTCCCACACAACACAGTTGTTGTCTTTAATAATCTTTTTTTTTTTTTAAGACTCATGGCTCAAATGTCATCTCAAGTCTTATTTTCTATTCCTCGTCTGTAATTTGGAAAATAAGAATAGAACCCAGAAAAGGTTATTCATTATCAGTTACATCCTTTAGCTCAGAAGCACCACATGTTGGCAAGAAGCTGACAATTCACCAGATCTTTTCCACCTCCGACTTCCAAAGTATATTAATGTTCAGACCCTATAATCAACTGTAATAGAAAGAGTCTTCTCTAATTAATGGCCTTGATATGTGTCAGATACATTGCGCTGCAAAAAAATGCTCCAGCCCATCATATCCTTTTCTGATCTGGGGTTTTGTATGCTTAACACTTTAGGAAAATATTTATCTGACTCAGCTTTTTTTTGTCCTAACCATGCATGTAGACCAAATTGCAGCTGTATTGGAGGGGTCTCCTAATAATCAGTGCCATATAGTCACAGCAGTCTTTGTCCTTCCTTAGTCCTCTGGGGAAATTACAGTGTTCTTTTTGGGAGCTTATTTTTTTCTGGCACTGAATCTGTGATATTGATTAGGACTTGATGGGAAAAAAAAAAAGACTTTTAGGGAACTGTAGTTCCCCTTTATCTGTGCCTTGCTGGCTAAACTTGAAATGGTATAATTAGCAGCACTAAATACTTGGTCTTATAAAAAAATGTTCCCCTGATTAAAACATTACTCACACACTTGTGTAGAGAAAGTCACACTCTTTCATCCTTTTTATGCTCATTTAGATCTCCTATTCTCCTCCAAATCATCTGCCGTCCTTAAGATATCAAGATGTTTAGTTTAGCTGGAAAAAATATATAGAATTCATATGACCATTCAAATCACTCATTTCCTGAAATTAGACTCTCTCAAAAAGGTCTCTATTACCATCACATATAGTTTTAGATAAAGATATTTGTTAATCTTGTCACACTTTTAGTTTAGAAGACATAGAACCTGCTTGTATGCTAAAAGTATGTAAGGTACCAAGAGGTTTAAAGTTTATACATGCATTATTAAACTTATGCAGAGATTTTGGAAGCAGACAGACCTTAGACCCAGATTTCCTCTTAATTAAGCTTGGCCTGTTGGAGTGAGTGCAGAGGAGGGGCCCAAAAATATCAGGGAGATGGAACACCTTTCCTGTGAGGAAAGGCTGAGGGAGTTGGGATTTCTCAGCCTGCAGAGGGAAAGGCTCCAGAAGGACAATATTGCAGCCATTCAGTACTTGAAGGTGGCTCATAAGAAAGATGGGGACAAACTTTTTATCAGAGCCTGTTGTGGTAGGACAAGGGATAATGTCTTTAAACTAGAAGGAGATTGATTTAGATTAGATATGAGGAAGGAAGTTTTTACTCAGTGATGAACCACTGGAGCAGGACGCCCAGAAACAAAATAGATACCCCTGAAGGATATCTATCTGAATATACTGAAGGTCAGGTTGACAAGTCTCTGAGCAACCTGATCCAGTTGAATATGTCCCTGCTTGTTGTAAGGGGTTGGATTAGATAACCTTTAACAGTCCCTTCAACCCCAAACTCCCCAGTGGACTTTGTCAAGTTCAATTACTTCTTGCATAAAGCGAAGTCTTAATATTGCCAATGACATCCTCTTGAGGGATCCAGCCATTTTTGGGCCATAATGATATACCTATTCTAAACTCAGTCTTTAACACAGTAAATGCTGCATGATGTTGAGCACTAGGCTAGTCATAAATAAATCAAGATTAAAAGAAGACTAATGGGGCAAAAGTAAGCAGTTAAATGAACAACTCAGCACACAAGACCACGAACAGCTCATGCAACCAAAATGCAGACCTGAACTCTATACATGTTAGAATGCAGAATTTGCATATTTTGAATCTTCCTTTAAGTCCATTTTGTAGAAAAATAAAAAGGACCTACAAAATCAGTAAAACAGAACATAGAAGCCACATTGGTGAAGGTCATCAGGAACAGGTGTGCTGGTAACATCACTTTGTGGCATGAAAATTGAGAGTCATACTTGTATTGAGTCATCACTGGCTTCATTATGTCACTACATACTTGTGTGTGTACCCCACAAATACGTACCCTTGTCATTTAAGCCAGAGGTAGGTACCTTCTAGATATGTAAATGCCTGTATGTAGTAACAGTGGATGTAAAAAGGCAAAGTAGCTTCAGGTTCCTGGTGGTGTTGCCTATACAATCTTGGGTTAAAGGACCCTAAACCAGTGGGGGCAGAAAGGCAACAAGGGATCTATCTACCCCAAAGCATTTCAGGGAATTTTAAATATCACAAGACTGTTCCTCCAGCAGTGGGCCACCTTGATCCCTTGGTATGCAGCTACCTCACAAGAAGGCAAGCAATAAAATATTTGTCTAATTAACAACTCCAGGAGACCTCATGCAGAAGTTCTTATCCTGAAGCAATGCCTGATGAGCACATGAACTGAACTCCAAGCAGCTGCCCTGCACAGCACTGAACTAAGGATTCCCCTAAAACAAGCTGAAGATGTTGCCTGAGCCTCAGTAAAGTGAGCCCTAATTGAGAGGGGAGGGACAGTTTGTTCAATGCATGTGAGACCCTCATACAAGTTGAAACCCCTCTGAGAGCCTCTGGGAAGAAAAAAAAATCCCCCTGGATTTATTACCAAAAGCTACAAAAAGCCTGAGAGATTTTCAAAATGGCTTTGTTCTAGAAAGATGAAAGGACATAGCTCTAAGAGCATCAAGTGTATGAAGTTTAGTCTCTGTGGGAGAGTCATGAAGCTTGGAAAAATACTGGTAAATGTATAAACTTATTTGAATAAAAACCTGAAACAATTAAAAAAAAAATAAAATTCTGGACCATAGGGAATAAGTTGATGAGGGACCTAGCAAAGTCTGCATTTTGCACATTCTGCAAGATGAAGTGATAACTATACCACAAGTGTGGCTGTTTTGAGAGGTGATGAACTGATAAATTCAGAAAGAGGAAAAACTCCACAGTATTAAATTCTAGATAGAACAGATAAAAATATGTGAATTTTTAAAAAGGAATCTGAATGCAGAGAAATGTGAGAGATCTTAAGCTACGGAAATTTGTGTGGACAGCAGAGAAAATAGTCTAGTAGAGCTGACACAGATCCTAGCATGTGACATAAAATTTACTGAGAAGCATTTCTCAATTCTTTCAGCTTATGTACTCCTGCCTTCTATATTTGAACATGTGATCTATGTATATTTTGTCATATAACTCACCAATATTTTATGGAATTAAGATAGTGTGGGGAATGAGGATAAAAGAAAATTTAGTTGCATTCTTACCTCTGCAGACTAGCTTGAAAGAGTTACTGTCTATGTTTTGGTCTCCAAATGTATAAAAAGAAGGAAATAATAATCTTCTTATATGAAGTGTTTCAAGATCTCCAAACTACAGGCATGAAATCAAACCACAGCATTATTATTTTTATTATTATTATGATTTTTACTTGAACTGATTGAGATATTTTAGTGGTAGTACCTAGTTATCTGATAGAAAAAAATTAAAAATAGGCAACAAAAGACCAGAAGATTGAATAAATGGGAAGAAAAAACACTTCCTTTATATGCAAATCTTGCAGATATCTTCTTGTCCTGGATCAAAGCTTGGTGTACACCTCACTAATAGGAGGCTCTTAGTGAACTTGACTCTGTGAGATCATATTATGAGATGGGGACATGGGAATAAGGCCAAATTTATATCTGTAACCTTATTCTTTTCGAGAGAATCACTGCTAGGAAAAGAATCACAAATCATGAATTCTCCTTCCTATGTGTAAAGCATACTCTCTATTTGGAAACTTTTATATTTAACCCATGAAGAAGGAATAGCAATATGGGTAGCTCCAGCACACTAAGTGTGCCATCAGTTTTGGCTAGGTGACTGGCTTATCCAGTTCATTTAACAGGATTTAGTCTAGTTCTGTCTGAGCACACATGCAAGGTAGCTCCACGGCAACTTTCATGGTAGATGGAAGCAGAGCAGAAAGCAGTTATGAACCAGTAGCAAGCCATCACTGAGAAGTGACTTCAGCATTAAAGACACCTCCTTTGACATTTCCATCAGAAATCAACTTTAGATATCATGCTTTCTGACATCTGCTTAGCCAATGACTCATGAACTGAACCACTCTCGTACGCAGCTCCTGACGGCAAGAAAGCCATTCAGCCCCTCGGTATTCACAGCCACGGCTGACACACAGGCAAAGCAGATTTTAAAGTCTGGAGCTCAAGTGTCAGCCCTGAGACCTGTGTCTCAGCACTTATTTGAGACTCGAAGGTTGATTTGTTTATTCCCTTGAAGGGTTATTGCATTTTTTCTCTCCTTTTGTCAGTAGGCTTCAGAATGACTTGTAACAGCAACAAAAACCTGAAACAGAGCTGTTCCAGGGTGGATAGGGCTGATGAAATTTTTCGAGCTCCTGTGACTAAAGCCTGCTGAGGAATCCTGTCACAAATGTGCTAAAAGTCTAAATCTCTGTAACTTGTCTTTCTACAGAAGCAAGTCTTAAGTGTTTGTGTCTGCCAATCTCTGTACATGTATCTATCTGACCAGACAAGTTTTATGGAAGATTTTCAGCAGTCTGGCAGTTTTAATACTCATAAGATTTCTAAAAAGTTCACAAAAATAGACTGCTGGGAGAGGGGAGACCTTCTTCTGTCAACCTGAGGGAAAAATTTCAAATGCAGTGAAATCCTTGTCAAATGGGAGATCTTGCCTGGGAGGAGAAGTGCTGTGATGCCTCAGTGGCATGAAGAGCATCAGTCACAGCTCCTCCACAGAAAGGTCTGACCGTAGCATGCAAATCCATGAGAAGCCAAGCTTCACCAATGCTACTTTTCCTGGACCTACTAATGCCCGGTAAGACAGGAGTAGGGTGCTAACCTCCAGAATTCCTTGTCCCATTGCAGAAGCAGAGAGGAGAATAGCTTCAGGGGTGATGTGACAGCAGCAAAACAGGCAGAGAAAAGGCCCAGGAGCAGACCTGACACAACCACCTTGATCAATGTTTGCTTAGAAACTAAGATTTATATTCCTTGTTTATATCAAGAACCTGAAGTGAAATACTGACCACTTTGAAGCTAGTGACAGATCTCCCATAACCAGGATTTCATCACAGTTCCTTTCTGTAGACTCTGTGATTTGTTGTACATTAAGAGCAAGGGGAAGTTAAAATGCTCTGAATCAGGAAAAATATTTTACAGAGCTCGGTAATTTGAAAAACATCTTTCATCTGTTAAGGTTTGAGCTTCTCCCAGTAATAACAAGAACTTGATCAAGCATGAACACTCCCAAGCTATCTATAGATTTGTACGACACAACCTTAGAAATGTCATTGGCACACTTCACAGTATAATCAATACATTCTTTTTAACCTTTACGCAAGAAGGTTGGGATACAGACTAAGATTGATAAAAAGACTCTCCTGCAGTGTGAAAGGTGCAAAACTAGAGAAAGAGCAGAACTGGGAGATTTTTTTAGCATAACGCACAAGCTGAAATGTGCTGTCTTGATTCCCAGGGCATGCAGGTTTGAGCTCGGGCACAAATCGAAACCCAACTTCCAAACTGAATAATTCAGATGCCTTGTCTCCTCTGGTCCCAGATTTCTTCCCCTTCTTGGGAGCATCAGTGTCTTGCCACTGTCTACATTGTCATGCTTTTTGTGATTTCCATCAGCATTCTGAAGACCTGAAGAGTTTCCTTATTGTTCTTAGTAGTTTTAATGTCAGGGAGAGGACTGCTGCTCCTGTCCCACCCTCCAGCATAATGGGAAATGTTGCCTGTGATGGTGTCTCTGGCACTAGAAGTTCTGCCACAGCTCCTGTGCCAAGGTGAGTGAAAGAAGCGCCTCAGAGATTCTGGAGCTATTCCCCAGCAAATTCCCAAAGGTTTCCCAGCAGCTGACCAACGGGAAAAAGAAACATTATCATCTCCACAACATGATGTTTTTTATGAATCTGAGAACAGCTGAAGTGCTTAGCAAGTGTTTTTCTTCTCCCGCTGTCTTATTAGAGGGCAGGGATTTCTTGACTGTTGACCCTGTCCCCCATCAAAAAAAAATCTGCTGTGCCAAAGGAAACGTACAAGTGACTGTGATGGGACCTTGTAATGACATTACAGGATTGTGTCTTGAATATTGGCATTGAATACTTACAGCACATACTGAGTGAGCCCAAAATGGAGCCTGATCCTGTCCAGCTGTAAAGACAGGGTCTCATCCCTATTTACGCTTTTAAGTATTTCTCAGCTTATTTCTTGTGTCACCAGAAACAGATTTCAATGCAACTCATTCTGCAGTTTCACTCTCTGATAATGTCCACTATATAATATTTTTCTTTTTATTGTTGTTTTCTTTATCTCTGGTTCCCCTATCATATGTCCCAAGAGGAAATATAAAGATTTGAAAGTAGAAATCTAGCAAGATAAAGATGGCACTTTTTTTTTTTTCATTGAGGACTGAAGCAGAAAGATTGTTGCTTGACCCCAAAATTACTCCTTTTCACAAGCAATCCAGCTTTGGCTACAGTAAATATTTTATTATCTTAAGCTATTTTGTGCAATTAACAGAAGACCATCACCACTTGTAAATATATATGAATTGCAGTGATAAAATGTCTGTTTTGCTATTTTGTGTACAAATTGATCTCCACAATGCAGTTGATAATTGTTTCCAAAGAATCTTCTTGTAAAACAAAGAGTCATTTTGGGGAACAAGGGTAGTAATAACATGAACAAACTGGAACAATTGAAAACTTGCCTTTTTCCTGCTGACCAGTGTCTGATAGAAACAAGTGACAACAAAAACTGAACCTAATCTGGTTTTCCTGTTTGTGGCTTGTTATCCTATTCAGCATTATTAAACATTTTGTTAAAAAGAATAGTGTACAGTGCTATCATGTTGAAAAGAAAACAAATCATTTTAGCACTCTGCCTTTTGCATAAGCTAGTTTTTTGTGTGGTCTGTAGGTCAATTAAATTATTTTTTTATGGTTTATTATTTTCTCTTTTCAGGTCCCATTATATTCCAGTTTGTAAGTGAAGGAAGGACAAGAGGCAGGAGGAGCTTCCTGCAAATCAGAACTTCATGAGAAAATATTTTAAATCATGAATGACTCAGAAGTAACTCACTTACTAAAGTGTCATGGAGTACCAGAGACATGCTAGGCAACGGAGAGAGAAACAATAGAAGCCAGACAATAATTTTTGGTCTGAGAAGTTGTTCACAAAAGCAAAACAAGTAACTCATTGAGACTTCAGGTTAAACTTGGAGAGAACAAAAAAATGAAGTGTTTTAACTTCAGGTCAGTGCATACAGAAATAGACAAGTTAGCCAAGTAACTCAACTTGCACTGACATATTCAGATAATTTCCTTTTTTAAAGTTCTAAAGAGATCTGCATGTTCTTATAACGAAATTTACAAGTTAATTTACGAAATACACAGATTGAGTATATTGTGATAGATGTTTTTTTATAAATACTTCTAATATATTATCAAGTAACCAAACTTTATAAAGTACACACGTGTGTGTGCTTGCATATGTGCAGAAAAAATAATGTATATGCATGTGCATATATATAGATATATATATTGTGTAGATGGACAATTCATCTTGTGAGTGGCATATTATTTTTTGTTTTAAAAAGCATTTTTTTGTCTGTAAACTAAAGTACAAAAACCAAAATTGTGAATATCTTCAACTCCTCCAAAATAAGTTTTAGGTAGTCAAAGTGTTCTGAGACACAAATATCTTCATAAAATTTGCTGTAAAAAGTATTCTGATTAGTCATGAGAAGGAATGAAAGTAGAAGCAAAATCTTTGATAAATATTGAAGGTAAACAAGATTAGCAAATGTTTTGTTAATCTTGGAAAGAAACAAATGTATTTGACTACAAATCCTACATTTAAACTAGGTAATTATATACAAAGCTGTTACTTTTGTATATACCTGATATAAAAGCCTGTAAATGCCTATATGTATGAATATGTATATATATATGTACCTAATGCAGCTTGCAATGTGAGACAGCTGAATATAGGAAGGATGCAGAGTCATGTATATTTTCATCTTATTTTCATCTTATAAAATTTGCTGTTTCTTTTCCATTGCACAGGGTTTTGAACATCAGGTAAAATTTCAGAAGAAATTAATGGAAGAGCTGTTAGTGACTAAAATCGAATCAGTATTTCACCTCCACATGACATGGTTTGCTTCCTTCCAGCTAGCATTAAATAGCAAGCAACAAATAAAGACACATTGCAGTGGAACCAACAACAATTGTTTCTTCAGTCTATGCACTTGACAAATATCCTAAAAGAAGATAAATAAGGATTCTCTTATACTAAATTTAGTATAGGAAATCTTTAATAACTGGAACTGACTATAATTTCCTCCTTTAGACTGCTCTGTTTCGATGTTTCATAAATCCTTGTATTGATTAACTTTACATGGAGTGTTGTACAGCCCTAAACACAAGAAATTAAACTGAATGGCAGGTGAATTTTAGCAGAGTCCTTCCAGCCAACACAGCAAAACAACAAAGCAAAAATGAAATACACAAAGTATAAATCCAAATATATACAAAGGAATATTAATGCCAGTAAATGAGTCAGTTGTTAAAGTTCTGAATTTTTTCTTGCTGAGTTTCTAGAACCAAAAACCTAATGGAGGAAAAAAAGACTTTATACATACTTATGGCACATATTAACACTTGATTATAAGAATTTAATGCATATAAGATGTACAAATAAAATTCAATAGTAGAGATCATGAGACAATGAAAAGTTAACGAGGAAAGCTACTTAACTGACATCTGAAATTCCTCTGTGAATCTTCTCCATGAAGATTTTTCTGATAGAAAGTCAAAATGGAGTGGAATGGGAGGGAATGGAATGGAATGGAATGGAATAGAATAGAAATTTCAGTTGGAAAGGACTTATGATGATGATCTGCAAGATTCTTTATGCTTTTTTTCATGTTACTTCCTTCATTTCAGTCCCTGAACTTCATTACTTGTACTGAGCACATTAAGCCTTTAAATTTCACTGTCAGAGCCCCATTTCCCTGTTTTTGGTGAGGGAGTTTCACAAAACCAATATTTTATAGACTCTAAAAACATTTGTGCTTGATTTTGAGTGTATGAGCAATGTGAAATTGATAAATTCCTCTACTGGGATACTATTTTAGCTGAACATGTATGAAAATATTTTCCAAAAAATTTATTTGAGAGAACAGTCCTCTATCCTGAAGAGGAATGATGCCAGCATGTTGTGGGAGGATCTTTAACAGTGCAACCATCAAGTGCTTTGAAATGCTTTTCAGGTAAATAAAGATTTAAACTGATAACAACAACACCATGAGAACAAACTGCTATACAGATCACTACTTACAAAGATATTTTTCAAAAGAAAGGCCTGTGTGGTGGACTTTGGCTCAATGTGCCCAGAAGGAGAAAGGGAAGGGATTTTTGGGAGCATGGATGGATGTGCTCTAGCTCTTTGGAGACCAGCTTGTTTTTCCTGCCCACTGAGCACTGCCCTTGTCCTCCTGCCCTGCTTCCCTGGTGCCATTGGCAGCCTTCTGGGTGCTGCTTGGGCTTCATGGTTTGTTGGCCAAGGGCTGCCCACTGTTTGTGCTGTTTAGGAAGAGCAGTAAAAGCATTATAAGTTTATGCCTCTGGAAGTTACTGAAGAAAAATGCTCTGGGCCTGGGTCTCCTCAGTATGAAAGCTTCTGTTGGCTGCTTGGCAGTGGAAATGTCTGTAAAGAAGGTATTGACTAAAGTTGTGTCCCATTTGAAGAGCACTATGGTGTTACAACAAGATCAAATGGCCACTTTGGTTCTTGTGATACACCCTTCTGGCAGCTCAGGGTCTCACAAAAGATTAGTGCTACTCTAGCAGGGAAAAAGATAAAGTTTAGCTAATTATGTTTAAGTTTGTACTGGCTCACAGGCACAAGGGAAGCAACCTGAGCGACAAGAGAAGTTAGAGAAGCCTCCATCCCTCCTGCACTGTCTAATCCAGCAATTCATGCAGCCAAGGAACTGAACAGATTTTTGCCTCAGTTTGATATTATATGATATTTTTTCAACAAACTAGAGTGTGCTACAACGTCCTGATGGTAACTGCCTACTGAAATGCTGTTCTGTTTCTGTCTTTGCTGTTTCAGGGATTGAATGTGTAATGTGGTTAAAAACTGACTCGAAGTTTTGGCTTTGGGGAGATTTAATTCATCTTTGGCAAAGAGCAGTTCTGTACTGAATGAGGAAAGAAATGGCAAAAAAGTATTTCAGGCTTTAAAATGAATTTTTGTTGTTGAAATTTTGAACTTGGCAAAAAGAGAAACCTGAAGATTTTGAGCAAGAATAACAATGAATGTTGTTTTCAGAATTTTTCTGCTCTAAGTCTGGCTATCTGCAAAAGAAAAGTGTTTTCTGAAAAATCCCTCACACTCAAGTTTTCTTCTGATCCAAAGGATTATTCAGAATAATGGATGTGTTCAGAAGGAACAAAAGAAAACCATTTCTGCAAAGAACCATTAGCAAAGAAAAAAATGTATCATTCAAGTTTTTCAAAATTTCATTTAACTAAATTTGTAGCACAATGAAGTTATTTTGGAATATTTTATTCTATTTTTCAGTATACAAATGTTTCAAAGGTAGGGTAAAAATGGATTTGAAGCTACCTGCTGAACACAGTGATGCAAGTAGGTAAATTTGTCTGCTTCTCTGCTGGGGACTGTTTCAAGCAACCCTATCCAGCCTCCATATAACAGACAGAAGAGTGGAGGAAAGGTCTGTTAAGTTTGTTATATTTTCAAAATCAAGTAGACAATGACAAGCTAATGTTTAAAATCTGTGTTAGGTTTTCCCTTCAGAAGCATTAGCATTGCAATGTATGCACACCAAGCACTTCAAATTCCAAATCAAGCACTGTTAATGTTAAACTGGGTGGAACACTCAGTGCCAAGCCTGTGTCAGTCCTATCTTTCCACATAGTCTTCTGTATAAAAGTATAATGCTTGAAGAAACCTAAAGCCTTAGTTTATGAACTTCAGATTTGTGACTATTCCCCAAAATTTGTTAAAATTTTTTGTTTTCCCAGAAAAAAATTCAAACTGAGCCACCATTTTGATTGTGGTGCTGTGCCTGTTCCCCAGTTCTAGGAAGGCTTAAGCTGGATTTACTGAGTCATCAAACACTGGCCATCACCTCTCTCTATCCATGTCTTCTGATGCAATCTTCAATCAGAGGAAAAGATAATGTTATTTTTCCCTGGGATCCCTTTCTCCTTCAGGGCATAGTGCTGTGTAATGAGCTATTTAGCTATCTGGCACCTCCTCATTGCTTTTCTTGGCTTTGTGCCTTAGTTACCACTTGCCTCTTCTGCTCTGAAGACAAAGCTATTAATTTGCTTGTGGCTTTTTTTTTTTTTTAACAGTCTGTATGCTTCTCAGATATACATGATATTTATTTTCATTATGTCCTTGGTGTGTGGAGAGTATGATTATTATTGAAACTGTCTAGGTGGAGAATCAGGGTACAGGGGCATGAAGGTCCAGGTTTTCCATTAGCTCTGAGTTCCCAGCTAGAAATGTTTAGGATCTGTGCTTGGATGTTTTTCCCCCCAGAGATGTTAGCATTGCGCTGTACAATGCTTTATGCCGTCAAAGTACAGCTCCTGTTATTGATTTTGGTTGCAGGTGTGACTGCTCCAAAGCTCTGTAAATCAAAACCCAAGGTCTAAACTGAGGTACACAGAAAGCACAAAATAAAGGTGGTATTCCTCAGCTTCATAAATCTCCTTCATCTCCTTCTGAGGCATTGCTTTTCAGAGAAGTTTGGGTCTCCTCTGAAGAATCACCTGCTCAATATTTAGCTTAAGTGATTTAACCAGAACCTTGGAGGAATCCTGTAGTGGAGGTTTGGCCAGAGTTAGGTCTTCTGATTGGCATTTTTTGCCAAAACTTGTGCCTTAAACTTTCTTTCCCCACTGTCTTCAGCCTACATGTCTTTACACCAACCAAAACAGGATGTCTAAGGAGAGCAGCCACCTTCACTACTTAACTCTGATTCATCCCTGCTGCAGGTGCATCCCATGCCTCCAATGATACAGGGGCAAAAATAACAAGCAATCAGATAATTATAGACTATATCATAAGGCATGTGCAAGGGGTGTGCATGTGAGCAGCAAGGTTACCCAGGCAGCACAGATTCTGGCATTTCTTACCTTTTGAGTGATTCAGTTTGTAACCTTGATAATTAGAGCTGATCAGCACATTTTTGGAAAATGCTGTTCTGCTGAAAGTGAAAACAGTCTGCATCGACGTGAGAATTTTAACCAAGAGGCTGTTGCTCTTGCAGGCTGCCTGGGCCCTGCTGATTCATTCACCTCCGTACAAGGTAGGCTGGGGTCTCTCACACAGTCTCAGGGGTCCAGGCTCCAGACTGGCTCCTCAGGCCTGTTTACAGCTGCACCAAAGTTACAAGATATACCTAGAAAGTGGAGTTAATTACAGTTTTACTTGGTTCTGGAAAGATTGTATTTACTTGCATAAATTTCTCCTGTTTTGTTGCTTAGACACAAAGTGAATCCTGCTCCCCTTTCAGTCTCCATCAAAAGGTCTCATTGCCTGGTATTGTGCTGATGTCTAGAGGGCTGTAAAGTGACCCTCTGCTCAGACCCTCTTGGCTTTGTGAGCTGAAGGATTGCCCCTGCCCATGGCCTGGGTCAGCAGAGCGTTGATCCTGCAAGGGCACTGGTCACACTGGCAGCAAGTTTCACAGCTACATACTCACCAAGACTAGAGGGGCAGGGACATCCAGGAAACCTCATTTGCATTTTGACCTCAGAAAAAGGCTTTTGCCACTCTCTGAGTGTCTTATTCCTGTCCTAATCTCCTGCCCTCACAAGTCCCACCTCACTCCTCCTGGCTTTTCTTAATGTCCTCTGTTTTTTTCTTCATGCACTTTTGTACAGTGGGAAAATTCCTCTTGCTCATCCAATTGTTATTCCAGCATCAGTTTATCTCTCTCTTTGCTTTCCCATATTCTGCCATCAATTAAATGGTTTGAAATCTCCTATGTGGTCTGCACTCTAACTAAAAAGAAATCTTGGGAGACAAGCTCATAACCCAGCTCCTGTTCTCTCTGCAGAAATCCATGCAAGGGAGTAATGAGCAACCTACACCTCAAATTCAACAGTATTGGAAGAGTTAGAAACCCTGTGTTTTCCTTCCAGCACCGACAAGAAAGAGGGGGAGAGTATTTACAGGGGCATGTAGTGGCAGGACCTTCAAATTGAAAGAGAGTAGGTTTAGATTAGATATTAGGAAAAATGTCTTTTCTGTGGGGGTGGTGAAGCAATGGAACAGGTTATCCAGAGAAGTTGTGGATGCCTCATTCCTGGAAATGTTTAAGCTTGAATAGAACTCTAAGCAACCTGGTCTACTGAAAGGTCCCTGTCCACAGCAGGGGGTTGGGACTAGAGGGTCTTTGTGATCCTTTCCAACCTGGAACATTCTGTGATTGTATGACTACAAGTAGGAATCAGCTATTATCTGTGGCAGTCAGTTATTCCAAACAAAAACTGAGAAAACTTACCCTTGATGAAAACAACTGTTTCTAGCACCACCACATATATATCCTGACACCTTCTTTTTCTCAGGAGCTTTAAAAAATATTTTCAGCCAAAATTCCCATAGCAGTAGAGGTATTACCTGTGCCAGGCTACTTATGGCTGTAAAAGATTCATGAGGGATTTTTTTATAGCAAGCCTTGTGACTCTGAGAAGTCTGTCCAACTCTTCTGTACTTCATTATTGAGGGAGATGCATTCACTTCACACAAGCCCAAGCAGTAATCATAAATAAAGTGAAACAAGAACTGAGAGGAAGTACACAAAATTACATTTCAAAATGTTATGCATTAATAATAATAATAATAATAATAATAATAATAATGTTATGCAATAATATCAAAGATATGATAAAACAAAATGTGTGTGCAGCTCTAATAAAATTAAGAGCCAATTAATGTATAATCACTGATTTACATTCAAAGGTTTTTTTGATATTGCATATTAATTTACTCTGTTATTCTCATTTCACTTTTCAAGGTTTCACAGCCATCCCACTTTTTCACATCTGCTGTAAAGTTCATCTCTACTGCTAATAAAATGACTAATTTTTTTTGATTTATTGTTTTAAATAGTTTTCTGTCATGGATGTCTTCTTGATGAAATGCTTTTATAATGTCTTTTCTGCCTTAGTACTTCTGCTGTAAATTACAAGCCGTATAGTTTCTTCATCTCTCCCCCTAATGCTTTGATATAACTGGGTTTAGTATAAAGCTTTTCCTTCTGGATCTGTGTGTTTCCTCCATCTCACACTTTGCCTTCCCATCTTCCTAGCTGCCAGTATTTCTAAGCTTCTATATACGTGATAGTTTTATACAACTAAGCTAAACAACATCGGTGGCCTTCTACCTTCTTATGTTCATCCCTGTCATCGTGTACACCATTCACAGCTTCAAAGGTTTCCCCAGGGGTCCTAGCACAGTAGAAAATCCTGATTATAAGTGACATTTGAGTGGATTTTTAGAATTAGTGTATTAACAATTATACCCAACCTTAGGCTCTTTATTAACAGCATCAAGGCTGGGGTCTAGTACAGAATTCAATGCAGCTGTGTCATCTTTTCGTGAAAGCAATTTCCAGTGTATGCATTGATCTTAGCAGTGATCTAAGGCTGGGCAAAGAGGTTGGTACGATAATTTTTCTAAATAGAATGAGGATCTTTGGCTTTTTTTGAAGGATGAAACTTGGTTAGAGTCACTGAGGCTCGCATTGTTTGAGGTATACAACTTATTTGCCCTACACATTTCCATTTGCAGTATTGAGGGCAGCCTGGGAAATATATTGATTTTATCTATAAGGGGTCCTCTGAAATAAATCTTTGAAAATCACCTAGAAATTGACTTGCACGCCCTAAAACAAAATCATCTCTCTATATGCACATGAGACATGTCCCAATAGAATATAATGGTTATAAGAGAGACAGTGGTTGTAAATTCTCATGGCTTCATCAGTATAGATGTAATTCCATGGAAAATATCATTAGTAGGGTTTTAGCTCTGTGTTACACTTTCATCTGCTGAGGCATTTCAGCAATTTCCCTTACCTTTCTAACCAAGGTTAAGACTAAAGTCTACCAGCCAGTATCTCTGAAACTCAATATTTTGGTGTCAAAAGATTCTTGTTTGCTTGTTTGTGTGCCTGGATGCCAATTAGTTACAATCAGGTGAGACTTTTCATACACTTGGATTAGAAGCTCTAACTGTGGCTTAAAAATAAGATGGACTCTGCTACCTGCTGCTGTCAGGGTTTTATTAGTACTCCTGCTGTCATGCATAACAGAGAACAGATTTAAGAGCAATGTGCTTGTTGAAAACACCTATGACTACAAATGACAATTGCGGTGATTTCAGATATTGATTGACCTGGAAAAAAATTAATAACTAGTTTAACATTTTCTTTCTATATAAGAAACACATTTGTTTTTAAGGGCCTGAAGAAGAAAAAATTAGGTAAGTCAAGTATCAGGACAAGGTGATTACTTAACATCTGTGACCAAGGAAAAGGCTCAAGGAGAAAAATCATCCAACATCTGCACTGTCGGTAAAATACTTGTAAAAAACACAAGTGAAGTGTGATTAATCACCATGGATGTATGATTGAGTCAATTGACTGTTACTTTTTCATGATGATTAATCAGCTACAAAAATTATAATTGTCCCACTTGTAGTGGCTGCATGCTGTGCCTGATGACATCATTTGGGCTACAGATACTCAATGAGTGGTTTTCAAAAGAATATGCAGATGAACCAGGAAGGGTGGGTGAGGTTAAAACTACATTTTGAAGACCATCTCTGTCTTCAGCAACCCAGACTTGAGACTATTTTATCAGCTCACTGAATGGACAAATGCTCTGCTATCTGATGAATATTGTCATCAGATTAAGCTAAAATCAGAGGCATGAGTTTTGTCATTTAACATTATTAAATAATATTTACATTACGGATACATTTGGAGGCAGAGAACAGAACTAAAATTATTTTCATGACATTAGATAAATGAATGTTACACTCAGCATACTGTGTAGTGCATCTGAGAAAATAAAGAGCTTCTAAAATGGGAATGAAATGCTTAGATGGATGAATATAAGTTAAGAACAGAAAATAGAAAAGAGGAGGGAAAATAGAAAAGAGGAGGGATTTTAGACTGTGGGTGAAAACCAGAAAATGGTAAGAGTAATAAAGATAAAAAATATTTAGTGAGAAAAAAAGGAGGCTCGCTGCTTACTGTTTCTATGAATTCTAAGCATGGAGTCAACAAAAAAATAAAGAAAATTTAAATGCAACAGGAGAGACTTAAAAAATATCCAAACCAACCCAACAGAATTAATTAATGGCAGCTTGGTTTCTTTGACTATTTTATACTGTGTGATCTGAGAGCCCATGTCAGGTTGGGAACTAGACATTCTTTATCTCCCCCATCTCTGGGCAGGACTCGGATCCCAGGAGAAAGAAACTTGACCTCATTGCCTAAAAGCAAACTACAGCCTGTCTGGGTCAGCCCTCAACCTGGATAATGATCAGGCAAGTGGGATTGTGCAGTGGAACCCAGACACAGCCTTGAGATCAAGAATATAATACAAATATTATAAGGATAGTGACAGCTCCTGTAATTATAACAAAAACCCTGTAATTTTGAAAGCATATATGCAGCCATGCTTTAGGGCATAAACCAGTCACTTACTAAGGGTTTAAGAAGCAACTCCCTTTATAGGCAGGTGCTTCCAGAGATTTTTTCTGATGAGGTTTCTCACACCTTCCTCTAAAGCAGCTGGGATTTGGCATCTGTCAGAGACAGGGACCATGCTAGATGGATCACTGCTCTAATCCAGTGTGGCAGCTCCTATGTTCCTACGAAGAATGTGCAAGCTTCATAGCAGATATTGGTTTTGCATGTAAGGCTGGAAATGTCATCAGACTGTTGAGTGGGTAAAGTGCAGCATTTTATAAACATACAACCCTCAAGGCTCCTAGGGAAAGATTGTTATGTTGGGATCTTGGATAATCTGAAAGAGATGATGTACTAAGATCTGACACAATAACCCAAATGATGAATTATTCTGGGCAATTTTGCCCATCAAGCTAGATTCATATATACTAATGGACTGTGCAAAGGACTGTGCACTGTAAAAACCTCAACCCCTGTACACTCACTGTAATTTTAAATATCTTTGTGCATACATAGAAATAGTTTCTTGCAGAGTACAAGATCCTGCTTTAAACCTAAAGTTCAAAGTCTTATTTAAGAAGAGAGATTTTTTAATGGAAAATTTCTTTAAAATCCTCAGAGATAACATCCTTGGAGGAATACCATCTTTTACACTCATTTAAAATAGACTTCTTTCCAGTCTGTTCTGAGCAGGCAATACCTTTCTGAGCTGTACATAAAACCTCACTAATGATCTGTAATGAAGTGCTCCTTTCTGCACATCCAGCATTTTTGCTCTAAAGTTCAAGGAAATAGCACAATTTTGCCAGCACTATTCCCCTTTTAGCACACTGGCTTTGCTTTTGAACTATAGCACTAACAGCAAAACCACAAAGTATAATCCTGTATCTCCTCCTTAGGTTGTCACTATGTCTTACAACCATGGATCCTAAAGTTCAGTTCTGTTTTATTCCTCAACTCTTCACCTTTATTAAAGCACATTTTTTATCAGCCACAGAAGGAGAATTTATTTAAAGGTTTCTGTTTACAGGAGATCATTTTGGTAACTTCTTGTATTCAGATAAGAAAGGGAAACATGGGAGCTCTAGTCTCTTGAGCTTTTCCTAGGTACCTACTAATTGTTAATTATTAGAGACTAACTAAGTCACTGAAGTGAGTCGTTTGGCTGGTGTCTCAAATGCTGTCATTTACTACTACACAAATCAGCCTAGTGATAGAGTGTCTTTAAATTAGGTTACAACCATGCAGTTATTGGACAGGGAGTAATTGATAAAACCATTAGTAACACTTGTAGAGATAACAGCTAGCAAAATCATGCAACCATAATTATTCCTAATGGATACATGCTATAAATTGTGTCAAGAAAAAAAATCTTGCATTATCTTTCAATCAAATTTGACAGTCCTGGTAGATTACTGTAGACGAAATGCTCATGTATTGAAAAAAGGATGACCTATCAGAATATCTTTGCTTTTTTCCCCCCTTCTCCTTTCCCATCAATTTATGTGGGGCTTTTTCCCCCTTTTTTTTTTCCCCTGGTAATGTCTTTCTGCATTGGTGTTAAGGCTAAAGAAAATAGTCCTTCTTATTAGTTGCCTTTACCATAGTGTTTTATATTTTCAGTCAGACACAAGACACATCAAGACGTTTTTGTAATGTGACAACATGAAAAGAATTACCAGTTTGAATAAATGATTCCAGGTTGCATTACATTTTTGCAAGAGCAAAATGTATTCTTTAATAATACATAAAGTTTTATCTGTATTCTGGTGTTAACATTTGTTTCACTGAACAAAGGCTCCTACTCACAGTGTCCTACCCCACCCCCTTCCGACTTTTCTCCCATCAAAAAAAATCACTGGTTGTGTCAGTGAAATTCCCCTCTCCCTCTGCAAGTGACAAAGATCAGAAACTGCCTCTATTGACTAAAAGATCAGACTTATAGATCAGATATATAGTTTGATTATATCTTTTCTTCCTTCCTATGTGCAAGGTGATGCTTCTCAATCACAGGCATGAAGGGTTTAAGAGGTGAATCAGCAAAAAGGAAAAAGGTAATTACATATGAAAATTATCACATAATAATAACTTCTCAGAAGAGAGTTGCATAAATTACTGGAGTTCTGTTGACCTTTAGAAATAGTTTGGTTCTGTGGCTATAATTGTGAACTTCCAAGGTCTCAAACAGCAATTCCTTTGTCCCAGGGTACTCCACATATGTTAAGTTGCACATTTGTGTATATACCATCATTCCAGTAAGAGGGAAACAACTCAGGAGGATAGCTTAGTTAGAGGGTATTCAGAGACTTCAGCTCTTAGGTCCTTGGTTCAGTATTACCCTTCTGATGGTTTATCTTTGAGCCTGTTGGAAAATCCACATAAGAAAGTCACTACTGCAATTAGCATGCACAGATGGTCTTGAACATCCAAGGGAGAGGGGCTGCCAATGCTGAACTCCTTCCATGCTCAGGAGAGGCAATAATGTGAGAAGAAGGTTTGAATGATGATGTTAGGAAGAAATTTGTCACTGAAAGGGTGGTGATGCTACCATTGATGGAACATTTTGCCCAGAGATGCTGTGGACTCCCCATCCTTGGAAGGGGATTCAAGGCCAGATTGGGTAGGGCTTTGAGCAACCTGGTCTACTGGAAGGTGTCCCTGCCCATGGCAGGGGGCTGGAACTAGATAGTATTTAAGTCCTTTGTATCCTAAACCATTTTATGTTTCTATGAATTGTGGAGCTGATGAGTTATGGCCACTGATGCTGGTGAAAATAGTGTTTTTCTGCAGATTAGCAGAGAAATCCGTAATCTACCTTGCATTATACCCAAAACAAAAAAAAAAAAAAAAAAAAAAAGAGAAAGTGCCTGACAAAAAGCTTCTAGGAAGTGCTTTTCCAGGCTGGCCGTACTGTGTGACTTATCCCAGCTTGTTAAACCACGTACTGTGCATCCTGCACCAACACATCCACTTCCATCTTGTTCCACCTCCTCATTCCTTGTGGGTAGCTTCTCTCCTTGTCATATTCCTACACTCCAGGGCACAAAAATGCAGCACTCACAGAGCATCACACATTACAAATGGTACATCTGCTACTTTGGAGAGCTGGAGGAACTTCTGGGGTTAAACTTCCACAATCCTTACTGTGAGAAAAATACACTGGTCCATTTTTTCCTCTAGAAAAGCACAGGCATAAAATGCAGTTAAGCCTAAAGCCCCATGTCTGACTTCAATTCAAGGAATTGTAAGCACAGGGAGATTTTTATTTTCTTTCTCTTTTACTCTGACACATGGGTTGCAGTGTACCTATAATTTCTGCATTAGCCAGACTTAGATAGCCTTAGTGATATTTCCTGGCAACTCCTGAATTCACACTAAAATGAGTCATCAACATGTTAACAGCATGCCAAAATGATTCCGATACTTCTACAAACAAGCCCCCCAACTTCTTATTGATTTGCTGCATGCAGATTTAATGAAGATAAGTCAGCATTTACTCAGCAATGATAGAGAGCAGGAGAAAAACGTTTGGCCATGGTAGACATCTCAGGGTTTGCCTCTCTCTGTGGGAGCAGGGCAAGTACATTTTCCCAGTCCTGAGAGAGGATTTAGCGCCCTGTCGCAGGTAGGACAGGAGCAAGTGTCCTGGCTTTGCTTTCCACTGTGAGTGCTGCTCTGCTGCACTGAGGTGGTGACATGCTGTAGTCTTGCAGAAACCTATTGTCCCCAGCTCCCTGACGTGACAATCTAAATGGATTAGTTTTATGACTGAAGCAAGGACAACTCCTTATGTATTATATGCATCAAATTTCAAGCAGGTAAATGCCATCCTCATCTTCAATAACCACATCCACTTGATTTTTCTTTCTGAATGATTTGTTGAATGTGCATACAGACCCATACATAAAATTCTGCTTATTACAATACAAAATTGGAATCCAGCCTAGACTTATGTGCATTTTTATGATACCACCCCAAACTATAAAAAATCCATTCAGAAATCAGGTTAAACATACAAAAATGTTTCAGTAAAAATCACAGCTGAGCTTTTAATACTGCTTTTAATGGATTGTTAAATGCTTATAAACCAGCTTTGAGTATAAAAAATTAGCTCTGTGAAAATTAGTTCAGGTGAAACCCTTTGATTTTCTCATTGTCCTCTAAATTAAAAATTAACCATCCCGGCACGTGCACTATACCAGAGCTGTACAAGATTTTAATATATCCAGTCTCATACAAACCTCATACTTCCCTTGAGAAAGTTGAGTTTCTAAAGATTTAATTCAAGTTCCAAGGTCAAACTGAATAGATCTGAATTTCTCCTTAAAATGGGAGTTTCATTCCAATGAGGACTCGACTTCAATTTACTGCTTCTTCCTAAGTTGTGACAATATGGCACATAACAACACATGCAGACAGCAAATCAAATGCAGTGACAGCACAATTCCAAAAAAGGTGCCCAAGAGCACACTGCAAAGGTTAGTTGTGAGATGGGATCCCCTTTTTTTAAAAAGAGTTTTAAAAGATACTTCCAAATCACACATTTGCAACTTTTAAACAAATCCAGTACATTTGCTGTGTCTTGCAGAGTGTCACAGGAGAAACACAAAACAAAATCTCTCATCTGTTTTGTAGGCAGTAGAACTAGATGACAACAACATTTTCCTTTCTGAACATTTTATCCCTTTTTCAAATTCACTCTCATGTAAATCTGTCTGCCTCCATATTTAGTTCAAATGATGAGGAAATAACAACATGTTTTAGGGACAGATTCTGCCCTCCATTCAATCTGTTTTACTGAGCAACTTGAGGCTGAGAAACTGAGTCTTTTGCTTTTATGTAGAGAATTTTTGGTGATGGACCTTTGTGGCTGTCTCTGTGCAGTGCCTCCAGCAGCTAATGGAGGAATCAGGATGTTGTGAAATGGAGGCCACGAGACTCAGTTACCAACTAACTCAAGTTAGGGACAAATTTCTGATATTCAGGGCTCCTCGAAGCTGGGATGTGGGTTGGATGCTCAGGGCTCCTCTAAGCTGGGATGTGGGTTGGATGTTCACCATGGATGAGTGAAGGTCCCTTAGACCTTTTGCTCCAGCTCAGACTCTCTTTTACCCATGCCATGACAACATCTAAGGATGTAGGCACATGTGTGCCTACATTGCACAGTGCAGCACTCTGTGATGGGTCTCATGCTAGGTCTCAGCAAGCTGGTACCTCTGTGAAGCACAAAGGCAAAACTTTGCAAAGAACCATTCTGAGCTCCAGGAAACAGTCACAGCTGCTAGCCAGGCATTCCACCAGTGCTAATGAGCTGTGTGTCTCAGCTGATGGGGCTGCTGTGCTGCCAGGGCTGTGTGCTCAGGGACGTGGTTTGGGTGGTAGACTTGGCTGTGCTGAGTTAATGGTTAGACTTGCTGACCCTAAGGGTGTTTTCCAACTTAAATGATTCCATGATTCAGACCTGGCTGGATGGCAAATGCCAGAGGGTTGTGATCAGTGGCACAACTGGAGTACTGTCACTAGTGGTGATGCCCAGAGCTCAATACTGGGGCCAGTATTTACCTTGCTCATCAGTGACTTGGATGAAAAGGACAGATGTCTCCATAGTAAGTTCACTGATGACACAAAGCTGGGAGGAGTGGCCAATCCCCCAGGGTGCTGTAGCTTGGAAAGGACCTCAGCAGGCTTGAGAGATGGACAGAGAAAAACCGTCTGAAATTCAACAAAGAGAAATCCAGGGTCCTGCCCCTGGGGAGGAATAACTCCATACACCACTACAGACTGGAGGCCAACCTGCTGGAAAGCAGCTCTGTGGAGAAGGACCTGGAGGTCCTGGTGGACAACAAGCTGTCCATGAGCCAACAGTGTGTCCTTGTGGCCAATAAGGCCAATGGTGTCCTAGGCTACTTTAGGAAAAGCATTGCCAGGAGGTCAAGGAAGGTGATTCTACCCCTCCAGTCAGTCCTAGTGATGCTGCATCCGGTATGTTATGTCCAGTTCTGAGTTCCTCAGGACAAGAGAGACATAGAGGTAGTGCAGTGAGTCCAGTGGAGGGCAACAAAGGTGAATCAGAGGCTGGAGCATCTCCCTTACAAGGAATATTGGCTGATGTAGTTGCCAAGCCTCTCTCCATGATATGTGAAAAGGTCATCTTAGTCAAGTCCCATGCGACTGGAGCAGGGGAAACACTGTACTCATCTTTAAACAGGGTGACCCTGGGAGCTACTGTCCTGTCAGCCTCACCTCTTTGCCTGGGAAGACCATGGAACAGATCCTCCTAGAAGCCAAGGCACATGGAGGACAGGGAGGTGATTTGAGACAGCATGGCTTCATGAGGGCAAATCCTGCCTGACCAACCTAGGTCTTCTATGATGGAGTAACTGCATAAATTGAGAAAGGAATGGTTGCAGATGTCATTTATCTGGACTTCTGTAAAGCCTCAGGCATGGTCCTCAACAACATCCTTCTGTCTAAAGTGGAAAGAGATGGATTTATGAGTGAAGTGTTGGATAAGAAAGTGATTGGATGGTCACATCCAGAGGGCAGTGGTCAATGACTCAGAGTCCCAATGGGCATCAGTGATGAGTCATATCCCTCCAGGGTCCATCCTGGGACCAGTGTTATTGAATATCTTCATTAATGGCAGAGATGAAGGATTGAGTGCAGCCTCACAGATTGGTGGTGGCACCAAGCTGAGTGGTGTGGTTGACACAGCTGATGAGGAGTGGCCCCTTGGGAATGTCATGAAGTTTAATATGACCAATGTGCTGCACCTGGGTAGGGCAAGCCCTGGTATCAACATGGGGTGGGGCATGAACAGAAGATAGATAGTGAAGGACATGTTTGTAGTTACAGCACACCAAGGAAAGGAGCCTGCACGTGAGTTGCCATCTATTTGACACTTTCTCCACAGATGAGTTGTTGTCCTCAGACCACCTTCATGATCTTTCTAAATTTTTCTACATTATGGAAATTAGGCAGTCCTCTGCTGGTTAGATACTGAACTGGAAGCAGCTCTCTGTAATGAGACCTGTAATTTATTACAGTACTTTTACAAATTACGTTCTGCATAAACTATTTGTTATAAAATCTGAAAATGTGCCTGTAGTGGTATTTTACTGGGGGACTTGTATCTGGTTTGGAAATAGTATGGAAAGCATTTGAAGGTGTGTAACTATGAGTTTAAGAACCACGAACTAGAAATTGGTTGGTTTCTATAAGAAAGGCTATTTCAAATATAGAGAATAAATAGTAATGAATAACATTAAATTTAAATTCTAATTTTTTTCTCCATCCACTAAAAGCATATTTACATGATTATAAGAACTAATGTTAAAAAAAATAAATGCTGAGCAGGGGTATCATAAATATAAAGCACATTTAAAGGTGAATAGAATATAAGTAATGCAGTTGACTTTGACAAGACCCTTTTAAAAGTGACTCCAAAGACATGCCATCTAGGACAGGCAGCCAGGGCAGCAGAATAGATATCTTTAAGGAAGTTAGAGACAACACTCAATGCTTGCTTTGATATGTATTATAGATGTGATATTGCTGTTCTTGAAAAGGTGGCAAGGTTGAAGGAATAAGTTCTAAGGACAAGCTGAACATCTAAATCTATGAAGTCTAGAAAGAAAAATCACTTAAGAGGTGATTTAATTGAAGTATTTAAAATTTTAAATGGAACAGATAATGTCAACATGAGCTCCTATTTTCAGACCAGCACAAGAAGCTAGGACAAGAGGAACATAAATGGAAATTAAAGGAGAACAAATTCAGAACAGATATAAATACTCATCCATGATGAGAATAATAAACGTGCAAAAAATTGGCATGGCCAGCAAGGATATGAGGCAAAGAGGTTGGAGTTTTCTGATAGGATGTGCAGTGTCTGTTCCTCAGTCAAGTAGTAGAGGCATGTGCTGGTGAATAAAATCACTCTGCTCATCTTTCCATCTCATTAAAATTAAATACAATTTAAAAATAGTTTTAGAGTTCACAAGCCTTCATTGCTCTTATTTACATCAAAATAATTTTTAGGGGTGAGAATTATGAGGTTGCAAGCTTGCTGAAAGCTAAAAGCAAGAGAACGGCATGGAAGACAATCTTTTTTATTCAGTTTTTCAAATTCTATCTTGAATCTTTGTTATGCTTTTCCAGAAAGCACTTTGGAACCAAATCAAGCAAAACTGTATGTAGATCTATACAATAAGTAGCATGTGATTCTTTAGGACAGATATTTTTTATTCTCTTGAGTGACCATAAAAGTGAATGTATTTCATACATTGCACATTTTTTAAGAGGAGATACTAAAGACTTCTCCGATAAGACAAGGAAAGATTTCAAGGGAATGTTTTGTATGTGTATATTCAATGCTGGAAAAAAGTCTCAAGGAAGCCATTAATAGTCTTTATCAGAATAAAATATGTCAAATCACATGGCAATACATGGTGTAGTAAACAAGTAAACTGTACATGAGACTTGCCATGAGACTCTATTTGAAAGCATAAAATATGTGGTGAGATATTCTATGTGTTACTATTTATCCAAAAGATTGTCAGCAAACAATGAAAGATTTTTACATACATGCTATTAAAATGTTAGTAAGGGTCTGGGAATTTCACTGAGGTGAGCATTGAACAACAGAAGAGTGATAAGCTATGACTTAGACATGGAGGAGTCAATTGCAGAAAAGAGTTCTTCAGAGTGCAAACAAGATGAATATAAGCAGTTGGACTAAGATCAGTGCATAGACAGATTAAATTAGAGGCTATTGCTTGAACTTTTAAAAGGCATGGCAATAAAATGAAAAATCTGCTGTCTGCCCCATGCTTAAAGTGAAATCAGAGGTGTCTGAGTAGAAAATACAGAAATACTTGAGTTAGGAATCTGAAAAATTGCCCAAACTGATGTAAGTAATTATGAGCTACAGCACTTATTGATAAAGATGATTTTGCTTCTCCCCTCCTCCTTCGCCCAATTATTGTATTGTTTAATACATTTGGTGTGTTTATATCTATGTGAATAATTAATTATTGGAGTGAAGGTTGTCATTCTTCCTCTACAGAGATGAGGCAAGCAGTTTTTCTGGAACCTATACGTAAAACTTTGTGGGGGCAGGCAACCAGCTCAGCAGCAAAAGCTGAATTGCTGCTATTATAAATATTTTTCCATCAAAATTCCCAAATAAGTAGCTGTAGTATAACAATTTTGAAGGTGAGACTACTGATCCATCTTTTAGGACAGATGACTTCACAGAACTGCTGTAAAAACCCCTCCAAACCACAGTAACTATCAGGCATTATACATCAAGGGCAGTCATTATTAATTTTAAATTTGTTTAGAAATGGTAATGTACACTTAGGGTATCAAAACAGCCTTAAGTGTGCCTTTTGATAATGTTACACAATAATCAGGAAGTCAAGCTTAATGGAAGCAATTTCATGCTTGCAGTTTCACATTAAAATGTTTTCTGCATTCCTCTCCGTCCCCCAAACCTGGAAAGTCTTCTCTGCAATGCCACTGCCTGACAGCGTTAAAACTGCTTTATTTGCTTCCCTCATGTATATATCTCAACAACTCGAGATCAATTCTTTAATCTTGCTTATGCATTTCATGGACTTCTAATATTTACACTGAAAATTGGAATGAGGTAAAATAAAATGTCATCTAACTTGCATGTACACACACACACACACACACACACACACACTCCCAACTTCTTCTCCCTGTGGCAGCTGGGGAATGTTTCAGACCTGGTTGCCCTAAATCACCAAAGACTTAAGGAAGCAGGTCACTAAAGTTTCTGCAAGCAAAGCAGTGAGGGTTGAAGCAGTGACCCAGGAACAGGAGGAACCTGGGTTACAATCCCTCCCATGATGCAGCTGCCGTGGTCCAGCTCATTCCCTCCCACCTCAGAATGAGCTACATCATTTATTTATTTATTTCACAGCCAGTAGTGGAGCTGTATCACCATGTAACAGCTCAGTAAGAGTTTAGACAAGACCCGTATTGCTCATAGTAATTAAACAGATTTACTTGTAAATTCTCAATAAATTAATTCAGTACTTAGGGAGTAAGTGCTATAATATTAGGAAAGAGATCATGTGGGTGTTTTTTCCTTTAATTCATAACCATGAGGTTGAAGTAATAGCTGTAAGGGTTTTTTTTTCTTTAGCTAAGTCAGTAATTCTAGTTCATGCAGGGGGTATTCATTAAAGAGACTGAACTTTGTGTTTGCCCTCCTTCACTAACATTTATATTTTCTTCAAATAACACAAAGCAACTGGTTGATAAGGGAATGTTTCAGTCATTTTCAATTAGTTGTAAAGTATTTTTTTACAGTAGTCTGGTTTCTGGTTAACTGACCAACAGAACAATGACGGCTATTTTATACTGCAGAGACAGTGCTGACAGGGGGTATAATGAGAGAAACTGTCTCAGATTTTCTTATTAACAACTGTAGCCAAAGCCCCTGTCGGCCTCGCTAAATGGGTAATAGCATATTACTCTCTTGGTGGAGGCCTCTAGGAGATTACAGACAAAGTTGGTTAATTAGTGGGATCTGAAGTGTTACTTCAAATGCTGTCCCAGCTCTGCAGTTTTCCTACAGTTTCTAATTATTTGCCTTTGAATAAGAATACAGGACTAGATTTCCCAACCTGATCATTTCATAAAATCTGAATGGATAATCAAGCACTACTTATTTCAATCAAAGTACGGTCAAATTGAACTTAACCACAGATGTATGAATACGGCAGATTTGGTATTGATATTGATTTTCCAGTAAATCATCTTAAGTTCAAATGATCAAAAATCAAGACAGGTCAACATCAAAGAAACAGGAATATTGGCATGAAAGCAAGCTCTCTTGATTGGTACAAATTAAAAGATCATTTATTAGTGATTATGCTGTATAATACTGCCAGTGCCAAATGAATGCAATTAAGATGAAATGGGCCCCTGCAGCTACAGGGGTTAATAAAGACTGAATTCCTAATGATTTTTCCATTAATTATGAAGATGTCCACAAAACAGCTTTAACAAAGCTGTGGCCACCTCCGACAAATCTTTGTAATCTGTATAAAATGCCTCCCTTAATTGACATGTTGTTGGGGTAATGTAAAGATTTAACAGCTCCGAAATCATTACTCGTCAAAGAAGGGTACTCTCTGAAGAATGCGAAACTTGGGGTTTGTAGGAAGTGCAAATGGTTTGAATGGCTTGAAAATTCCATGTTGTTTCAAGCCTTAGATGGCATACATCCTTACTAGAAACATTGCTGCACTCTGCCTGCAATGAATAAACATTTACCTCCTCTGGGTGCTTGTGCTCTTCATAGGTTAGGGAGGCAGAGTATTAACTGGGAGAAAAAGCTGCCAGGGGACTGGACCAGCAGCCTCTACAGACTCTACTATTATGAGGACAATTTTTTTCTTTTAGGACCAAAATTTTGCCCTAAAACATGAGAGATAAAGAAGAAAAATGCCTTACCTTGGAAAGCTTCTTGACTAGACTCGCCTGCTTCTCAGGACTCTTGCTCTGGGGTCGCCTTGGGCTGGTGTGTGCATGGCTGGGTATTTCCAAAGCAAAGGAGTCTGACCTTTCTGTGGGAAGGGTAAAGCCAGATGGTGTCTTTCTTTCCCTTTTTTGTTGATTATGAACTTAGATAATCCTTCTCTGATTGCTGCTGTGAACAGACTTGCCAATCTTTTGGCCATTTCTTCCTTATTCATGGGATTTCTTCAGGTTTTATAACTACTTTTTTCATCAGTATCATCATTATCTCATCTGTCAATTAACAAGGAAAAAAACCCTAAAGACCTAAAAATGAGGAGATTGCTTGGATGCTCGATTAGGCACCTGTTGCCTCTCAGCATTAAGTTAATTTCCCTGCTAATTATACATGTTTTCCATACCCTCTGTCTCTTCGTTTTCTGTTTTGAGGATGACATCAGTTTGAACGTGGATTTTAAAGCAATTGGAACTGCATGAAGGGAACACCAAAATATTTGTTGCTGGGTATTCTCAGGCAAAAAAGTCACCAAAAATCTGCCCAGTTTTGCAGACAGCATCAAACGGAATGCATTACGCCAAAGGTGGCTAAATGGTCATGTGTGCAGGACTTTGTTATGGAAGCAATCACCTAAAATGGAATATTGGGAAGGAATATTGGGAAATACTGGGAATATTGGAAAAATCATCCTAGGGAGAGTAGAAGAATGAACTCACTGGATAAAGCCAATTGAATCAGTAAGAAAAGTGATAAAGTAAAACATTTCAAAATTCTTTTTAGCCTTGCCTAGTTAGGAAGTTAAACCAGATATTTCATGTGTAGACATGTAAAAAGAGAGCAGATGAAGAAGGTACAACAATGTTAATTACTTTGGATGCAGTTAGGATTAAAAGTAATCCAGATAGAGCCCCAAAATGAAACAAATGTTCCTCTTTTCAATGGGTACATCAGCTATACAGGCAAGGAAGAAATATAAAATGGTTAATAGGAATAAGATTTCCACATCAGGAAACAAAACTTCAGTGTAATATATTTTGCAATAAAAATACTAATTCTAAATTATTAAATTAGCAGAAATGTGGAATGCTTCGATTTCTTACTTTGAGGTAAGATATGTGTTCAAACTATTGCTTAATTTCCTTGGTGGGAGACAAGTTACAAATGTGTACTTTTAAAGGATTTGTGGGATACCTGAGAGTACAGATTATTTGAGTCCGAGCCAGCAAATTACTTCAAGTTGTAGCAAAGAGGAGAGATAGTGTGGATAAATAAGAAGAAGAGTCAATACCAATTTTATAGTTGAAGATCAGTTCTACAAAAGTTCTTCAAAGAAATCCCAGACACATGGATTAGTCTGCATTTATTAATATGATAGATATGGATTGCAAAAAAAATGTTTTGATAAATTATATTTCAGATGAATTACCACCAGAAGATTCCTCTTTCTCTCCTGTCTCTCTACAGGAAACTTAGATACTTGCTTAGGTTTGGGCTAATGATTTCTACAATCCCAGTCCAAACCTGTAGTATTTCCCACATGGAAAACCTCTGATGATACACTGGAAATAAGACAAACCCACACCACTGAATAGTGCATGTGGTAACACGGGTTATTTTGCAGGTGGCAAGCTTCCAAACATTGCAAAGCAGGATGAACCTAACTTTATCTTCTGGAATTTTTCCAAACCATGAACACTCAGCTTCTCAAAGAAACCGGGTGTTTGTGACTTTGGCGGACAGTAAGGTTTTAAAAAGCTGTCTTTTTGCAAATACTGATTGCACAGCAGAAGCAATTTCTTTTTAGCACAAGAAAAACCTACCTGCACTCTAAAAGCCTTAGTTCTGAGCAATGTCCTAGCACTCTGAAATAGGTTACTGTTTGGATGTAAGGCCAATTCTAATCAGATTTGAAACAGAGTTGTGGAAAATGAAGATTGACAGAAAATTTTTGAGTGTATAGAGAGATTGGTATTGGAGCCCAAAATATTCACTCTTAATTTGAAATATTTTGATCACCTCTGATTAAAATTCATAGACATTAAAAGTGATATAAAGAGCCAGGAATTGCTAGAGATGATACCTCCGAATCCTGTACCTCTAAAAAAGCTGGAGCAAATCCAAAATATGTGCTTTACCTGTTGTCCATAAGGATGCTTTACTTGAAATTGTTTAGGAAGAAACAGTCAGAGGAGGATGCTCAAGAGGAAATAGATGAAGGACCAGTTTGAATAACAGGATGAGACGTGAAATATTTAATGAAGAAAGAAGCCAAAGACTTAATGTTGACAGGAGCATTGGAGACTGAGAATCTGGGAACACTGACTGCAGCTGCTCACAGTTTCCTCCGTGGAAAGGAGGAGTCCAGGTCCAAAGACAGAAAGGCTGACCACTTTCTTTGAGCACCCATTTGTCCATGTGGTTTTGGCTCATTATTGTACCTCTGGGTTTGTTGTTGTATCATGAAAATGTGCTCCTTCTACTTGCACATCCTTGTTTCCCAAATCTTAGTGATTTGCAAATACACAAACCATTCTTATTTTACATCTTTATTATGGAACAGCCACTGTTCTTTGCTCAAATACTGTTTCTCTAGCCTTCAGCTTAGTCCAGTTTTGTCCCACTGTTTTAGTGATCCTGTGGTTCTTCCATTTCAAGAACAATATTTCCTCACATTCCATTTCAAGAACAATATTTCCTCCTGATATCAGTTCAGCTTTTTGATTTCACTGAATTCTCTCTAGCTCAAATGTCATATCTCATCTAAATCCCTAATCTTCACTAATTGGACTAATGATCACTAATTATATGTACTGTGCAAGTACATTGGAATTTCCTTGATGTGAGTTGTGGGGATATATTTTGGAAAAAAACAGACAGCATGTTGCATATGTAAAAGTTACAAGTGAATATCACTGGTTTCATCCTACAGGGTATCCTTACAAGAGCTACTACTAAACAAAAAACAAACAACTCTGATATAAATAATCTATTTAAGTGTGAAATTGGATTTTCAACATAAAGATCAAATTCATTGACTTCAGCGATGTTACATGAGGGATGAATTGGCCTTTTAGTCATTTTATTGCATCTGCAAACTCATACCTCACGCCTTATCTTTGTCTGATCTGCTATCAAATACTTATTCATACAGCAAATAACTTATTTGACTCCTTAGCAAAAAAAAGCACCAAATTCAAATGATATTTGCTACACCAATAAATATGAAAAGGCTGCCAAATATGTGTGCATAAAACCCTATAATCTTACTTCGATTTCCACCTATACAGGAGATGTTAGGAAGAATATTATAGAGGAACTGCATCTGATTTTGATCTCTGTGGTATAAATCAGAAATAGCTCTTTGGTAGTCAATAAAATTACACTGTTAAATCAGAATAAGTGTTCATTTTTCTCTTTTAAAATGTTTCAGCACTATTGCATCAACAAACATCTTAGAAGTAGCAGAATATTCAGATTTCATTACGATACTTTTCCTATAAAATTACAAGATAGACTTTTTCCCGCACTAATTTAATTCTTGGTTATTATAGCAACTGATTTTTAGAACACAGCTGGGGGCAGTTTTGCAGAGGTGAATCATCACAGGGTAAAGAATTTGGGGGGAGAAAAAGCCTGTTATGAAACAAAGAACCTGCATTTTTTGTTTAGTTCTATATGTATGTTAACTTCAGGAATATTTATTGATTTATATTTTCTTTACAAATTATACACATCTCAAAGTTGCATTTGTTGCAGGGTTAAATTTGTGGTGATTTTCATCTCCTTGGTGGAGATGAAAAAAAAAAATCCCTTTCCTGTATTTTTCTAAAGTTTATAAAATAGTTGTGAATTATGTAAGGAAATGCTATTTGTTGACGATACAAATAAAAAGACTGAGGAAAGGAATTATGGCCCGACCTTTAACATCCATGTTCAGAGTTGTGTACATTTCAGTCATACAAATCAAAAGTAGGTGTGAGTACCTGGCACTGCACTTAAAATGCAGCTATAAACCATTCTGTAAACTACTGAAGGGTGTTAGAGTGATGAAAACGAGGATCTGCAGCTGAATGAAGCTTCCAGTTTTTGTAGCTCAATGGCTGCTTTTGGTTTCTACCTATTCCACCTACCATGGCTTCATATTTTCATGTATCTTACAGCCATACATATTATTCAGTCATCAATTCTACTTTATCTAGTCCAGGTGATCAATAATCTGTGATACAGCAGCTTCTACACAGAGAAACAACTAACCCTAATTGTCTTAGAAAGATCTTAAAGATTCACTTCCTCACATCCTCCTTTCCTAAATAAACTTAGGAACTAAGAATCAATATCAGCATAACGCAGACTTAAGGATGCTTTGAAATATTCTAGTAACCAAGCAGAAAATGGATTTCAAGTAGCACCTGCAATGTCATTATGTAGACCTAAAAATACCCTCATAAATACATAAAATAATGTCAGACATTGGTGTTATTTCTGGTTGAGCTGCGTCTTGAGGCATGGCCAACCCAAATTTGCTAGCTATCTCCTGTCTGAGACCTAACCAAAAAATAGGTTGCATTAATGTTCATTGCTTCTTTACCTTCTGGGCTTTGGGGCTGTCGTGAACAGGTCTTCTGACTCGCCTCTTATTTGTTACCACTGTTGCCATTCTTGTTATATTTGAATAAGAGGTTTTGCTTCTCATGTTTATTTCTACATAAAATCTCTTATATCATCTCTCCATGAGAGTTCTGTTACCTTTCTATTGAACAAAATTTGAGCAGATGACAACCCCTGTTTCTGTTGCTACAACTTTGCAATTTCCTAGCAGCATGGCTATCCAGCTTTCTTCTTCTGACAGTATGTTTCTGTATCTGTAATTGCTAGAAACTTTTAAACAACAAATTTACCCAGCAGCCATGAGAAACAGAAATCTGAACTGTGGTATTTACTTTCTAAGCATTCCCATTTGCTGTGGGACTATCCCGATCCTCTCCAATTATTTAATGCTTTTCCAAAAGAAAAAGCTTCTAGGAATCTTTGCCCTTGGTTTGATGAATTGAATGCAAATTTCTTGATCAGAGAAACAGAGAAATGTATGTAGAGCAAGTGCCACTGATCAGGATTTTCTGCTTTTTAAACTCTTGCTTAGAAAACTGTTTTCCATTACAGATCCCTTAATTTATTATGGTTTACCTCTGCACGACCCTAATCTTGCACGGTGCGCAGAAAGAAGGGAAAGCTCAGAACCATCTATTACTGCCAAGAATAGGCACAATGTATAATCTCTGTGATGAAGGTCATGAAGGTCCACTGCCTTAAGTTTTGGCTCCCTCCAGGATTTTCACACATCTAAACAAGTAGCAAAGAGTGGCTGAGTGCAGAGTGAAGAGTTGCTATGAAAAGACTGCAGATCCTAAAGTAAAGCGAACGGTGAGGAGATTACTGAGGTCCCTGTTTCCTGATGCCGGGCAGAATATTGATGATTCTGCACTCTTGGTAAGAGGCAGGAGTCAGCTCTTTCTGCTCTTCTTTTCTTTTTTATCAGGGCCTGTGGTGAGAGGACAAGGTGTAATCGTTTTCCAATGAAAAGAGGGCAGGTTTAGATTAGCCATAAAGAAAATGTCTTTTTATAGCGAGGGTGGTTGAGACCCTTATCCAGGTTGTCCAGAAATTTCTGGATGCTCCATCCTTGGAAATGCTCAAGGCAAGGTTGGATGGGGATTTGAGCAACCTGGAAGAGTGAAGGAATTTCCCAGCAGGTTATCCAAGAAGCAAGGAAGCAATGGATTAAAGGTTTGATAGGGCTTTGAGCAACCTGGAGGAGTGAAGGAATTTCCCAGCAGGTCATCCAAGAGGCAACGGATTAAAAGCTAAAAGATTGATTTGCTAAATAAATAAGGAAATTTACACCATAATCAGCAAAAGTTTTCTCTGCAGCTTAACATTTTATCTCATGTCTGTCATAACATTCACATAATTTAAAAAGTTGGTGCTAGATTGTAATATTTTATTTTCCTGTACTGTACTTGCTATTCAGCTATGCTCCAGTTATGCTAATTGGAGTTCCATGCATAAATTAGTAATACAATATGCTAATAAAGATGGATAGTATCTCAGAATGTCCTGAAAAATAATAATAAAAAAAAAAAACCCAAACCCCAGCATTAAGGGGATCTGTCCTAGCATATGTTATTTCAATATCTTATGAGAAGTTATGCAACAGGCAAAAACCAGGTGATAACAAGAGAAAAACAGTTGTTCTTCAGTTGAGACAACCATCAGATATTCTTTAGGATATAAATCCAGATTTACAATAATGGTAGAAAATAGGTAGCAAAGTCATTCCAATAAGATGATTCCTTTTCTTTTCTGTAAGTACAAAGAAGTCAATCACTGAGGTCTGTAAGGGAACATCATTGTTTACCAATTTCAAAATTTTTGCTAAATCTTGAAAAAAACACATTTCTTTTTCAACCTCTAAAAATATTTCAACAGACTTGAAGAAGGTAAAACCAGAAGTAGTGCACTGAAATATGGACAATGTAGAAATGTTGTATTTAGAAACAGAGTACAGTTTCCTTTGACTACTAAATAAGCAGATAGGATACAAGAGACCCTTACGTTACACAGAGAAAGAAATAAAAGCACATTCTGAAAAGTGCTAAAATAATTATGTGTGTACAAGACATAGCACATTAAGTTCACATTTTATAGAATATGAAGTGCAAATAATTCAGGCACATCCTTGCCAGATCCTAGTTAAAGTATTGTTGGCTAGACAAAAACAACAACAAATTATTTACAGAGAAAGATATGATAAAGCAGTGACAGAATTCTAGCACATGGCTAATGGAGTATCTCTTCCATCTTATTATTCTAGGGTCTGTTGAGTTCCATACAACTCTGAGGCTTTTCCAGGAGCTAATACAGAGAGAAAGGTGGTAGGTGTCACTCCAAGTTGCTGCACTTCCACCCCAGAAGCCTAAGTCTAACAACAGAGAAGTGAATAATAAAACAGATCTGAACCTTTCACTGTGCTAAAAAATTATGGCTGTGGCCCTTATCAATTGCTAAACAGTTTTCAACATTTTTCCATTGCCTTTTTTTATGTGAGGAATGAGTATCAGAAAGATTTATTTTTAATAGAGATTTTTCTAAAAAGATTCACAATCACCTGCCTCCTGTTTCTCTTAGCCTTCTGTCTTATTATTTTCATTTAAGGAAGAAGGCATTTTGAGAAGTCAATCTGAACATTAGGTAATGGTTAATCATGCTTAATTGAAAAAAATATCAGATTATTTGTGACATGCAAATTGAAAATAAATATCAAAATTGCAATGCTACCAGAAAAACTAAGACAGAAGGCATATCACTTGATCCTCAAACATGTGCTGTTTATTGCAGAAATAACACAGTTCATATATTTTTCATTTGCATAAATTCAGTTTTTTTTTTTTTTTTGCAGAATCACTTGTAAATTTTTAAAAATTTGAATAAGATGTTTGCAAAGATAATAATTGGAAAATAAGTTTCATTCCCCTTAGTTTTCCAGACTACAAGTGGTATTCTTACTATTCAGCTTCTGAAGAAGATAGTTCACAATTATATTGGTTTTGCTTTACCATGACTCCTATTTTATTATTTTCAGAAAATATTGTATATATTTGTCAGAATTCCAGGATTGTAAGATTGTACATAATGTGAATAAGAATATCTACCTTAAGGTCCTCTTTTGCCTCTCTTGATGCTATTTTTAAGTAAAGATTCCTGTTCTTCTAAAGAAGACATTTAAAGGTCTCTTAAAATTAACCTCTAGTTTCGTTAGTTTCATATATGAGCAATGAAGGCATCTTTAGAGATGGTGAACTTATTATAGGTCTTGTAAAAAAAACAGAAGGGGGCAGGATTTGCAGGTCAAAAGCATCCCTAGTAAGCATAGAGGTGTTCAACAGAAGCCTTTTCAGTTTGTATATTTTGGTCAGTGTTTTCCTATTATATGATAATACTCTAGGTTGCAAAAGAATGAGAGAAAGAACGAGACACAAAATAAATCTGGTAAATTTTACTCATTCCCCATTAGAATTTGATGAAGTGAAAGAACATCTGACCAATTTCTTCCTTTGAATCCCCAGGCTCTGCATAGCTGAGTCTTTTACCTCTGCCACCTGCAGAAATCAAACCAGAATCTTATGATGACTGATACCCAGCTGAGCTGGTTCCTTCTCTTTCATAAGAATAGGGAAGAAAAAAGAAACCCAGCCTTCTGTAACTTTGACTGTTTTTTTCTGGTTTGATATTTGTTCCTTTTTGTGTACTGTAAAAAGAAATATTCATAAACAGCCTTGCATCCTATACTTCATTAAATCAAGAATGATACAGAGATGTTAAGTCAGAGAAGATGAACAAAAGTGAAGAAGCACAGCCTCCTTTTAACTGTGTTTCATCATCAGGGGAAAAAAGAGAAAAAAAAAGAAAGAGAAAGGACAAGGAAGCCATCAGTAGAGAAGAAATGCTAAAAAGTCTATATATTATTTTGAATTGCCTTGATAATGTGTCATAATTGCAGAGACAACCTTCAAAAATGAATACAGGAGAATCATAAAGATGTCCATGAATGAAAACCAGGAAGACCAATCAAAAAAGCCAAGGAAAGTTCTTTTTATTTCTCCATTAGCTATAGCCCAGAGAGGGTATTTGAACAAGAATAACATCACAAGAAATTTACAAAGGGCAGAACAAAATGAACATCTTTAGCAACAGCTTTCCATATGTCAAATTTCTTTGAAACAATCCAGCAATAGGTGGGTTTTGATTTCAGGCCATACAGCCCAGGAGTGCAGCACACTGCAGAGTCTCAGGACTGGCTGCACTGACGTGTTTGCAATTCTATCACGAAAAGAAACTACAGGAGTGCCATACTCTGCCCAAAACTGAATTCACTCCCTCAGGTACTCCTTAAACCACATTCACATCTCCTAAAGGTTGTCTGAGGGAGCATGTGCATGTGTGTATGTGAGCATGCTGGCAGAGGAGAATTCAAACAATTTTTTTTAAACCACTCAGATGTTGTAGTGTTGTTCTAGAAGGCCACATCTTTCAAATTTTGTCTTAAATGAAATAGTCTTCATATTGCTGAATTAAGGTAGACATATGAAGAACGGCATCTGAAAATCAAATCATATCAAGCTAAAGGCTGCACAGGGAAGTTCATGAGATCACAGAATCACAGAATGACTATGTTGGAAGAGACCTTCAAGATCATTGAGTCCAACCTGTTCCCTGACACCTCAACTAAACCATGGCACTGAGTGTCACATCCAGTCTTTTCTTAAACACATCCAGGGATGGAGACTCCACCACCTCCCCGGGCACATCATTCCAGTGTTTTGTCACTCAAAGATTGCTGAGGCCAGACAAAATCACATCAAGACATTAGTATTTTCCTGCTCCTTTCTTTATGTAACTCCAGTGGAAGCTTTCAGCAATTTAACACCACTCCTTAGAAACTCCACATTTGTTTTGTTAGGAGCAAGTTCAGCCTACAGTAAGTTTGGGGAAAATCAATATTACAGGTTTTTTTCTTCTTTCTCCAAATGAGACATATGGACCTAAGATGAAGGGGATATCTGATTTATTTAATGCAAATATGAAAAACTTAAGTGTCAGAATGCAGATTTTCAGTTTGTGTGAATTTTCTAAGTCTAGTACAGGCAGTACAGAGATTTCACCACTTCTCAGCATCTGCTGAAGAAATAGTAACACAGAGAGTGGTTGATAGGGGAAAAACCTGCCAATACAAAACTTACTAGGCTTTTGAAGAAAAACATCAGTTCTTGAGTCTCTGGCTTAAACACAAGTAAAATATACTACAATAATAGTATATAGGGCAAATGCTGTATAACCTACATCTCTTTAAGACAAATTAGTCAGTACTGCCTTAATGTTCACAACAGTCAGGTTTCCAGCAGATCCTTGAATAGAATCAAGGATTTTAGTGGGGTTCTGTTCTTTGTGTGGAAACAATCAAACTGTTTGCCTTCAATTTCTAAACACATTGAACAACATTTTAGTTCCTTTATATCACAGTAATTTTTCTGGTTTGAAAGGTTTAGAAAATTCTTTCTGCTGTCTTGTATAAGAACATAATTTTAGCACACCATATTGTGTACCAGGTCACTTAAAAGGCTGAAAGGAATGATAGTGAGACCCAGAGGAGCAATTATGGGTATGCTAAGAAGAAAATGCCAAGGAGAGAAAGGAAGGTCTGCAGAAAGAGGTGTCAAACTTACCAGAAAGAACCAGGATGAAAAGGCATTCTGACCATTTCTTGAGTATAAGGTTATCAGCTTAGACAATCTCTTTGAAGATGTTCTGAGAGGTACTTTAAATTTGAACTGCTGAAGGAGAAGTAAAAGTCATGGACTTGTTTGGATGGGGAAGAAAGAGAAGTGAGTGGTTTGGATTTGGAGGGTTTCTGGAGCTTCAAATGCATGTTTGAACTTTTGGGTGCTTTTTCAAAATGAACCTGATCTCAAAAGACACAAAGGCCTTACTCAGCCTTAGACAAAGATGTTATGTAAAATCACTACCCTTTTAACACCTGTCAGAGAATAGGAAAAACCTTTAGCACTACTGTAAATTTTCACTCAAAATAAGTTAGATAACACAGACAAATTGTCATTACTTTTTTTTTGGCACTTCCCCAAAAAAGTGTTTTATTAATCTGCAGGACATAATTTGTATGGAGCATGCCAAAACATTTTGTTGCTTCTTTAAAGTTTTAAAAATACATTCTAATTCCTTATGTACACTTTCAAATTCAGGAAGTTATGAATTGTGTTCAGTGCTAATGTTTAATTCAAGACTCACACTCACATTCTCAAATATTCAGCTTCTCTATACAGTCATGCAAGTTGTGTCTGCATTAATGTTTTGATTTGAGCAAAAATCTAGTTTTGAAATAAATCTTCTGAATATCTCTGCTAACTGAAGGTTGCTTTGCTTCACAGAATCATTCCTGAGGAGTGAACTGTTTTATTTTTGAAGAGTTCTGTCTCAGTGCACAAGTCACCAGGAGAAACTCCAGTGCCTGCTTCTCTGAGCAGTGTTAAATGGTGTGTGTGGTTGGGATGTTCAGTTCAGGGGACCATGTTAGATCTTGGATCAAATAGAAATGCATATAACAAGTGTGAGGACCTCATCATCACCTGCCTGGGCTCACTGACAGACATAGCCACTGGTCACCATGTGATGGTATTGGCCGTTTTCAGATTAGATTTTGGGAGAGGCTGGTAAGGAACGCAACCTGTGAACAGATACAAAGTTTATTTTTATCTTTCATAATATCAAACACTTCTGTAGACCTTTATCTAAACAAAAAAGATTATTTGCTTTACACTTATTTTAGTATGGAAAATTCATGAAGGCACCTAGTTTGAGGCTCCACTGGGAAGACTTACCATTCCACAAATATTTTTAACACATCTGAAAATTTCTCTTTCTATATTAAGATAAGCTTGTGTCTAGAGCTTTTGATAAAAACCCAGAGGAATGCACCTGATAAGCTCATGGCTGGGGAAAGATGATTGCTTTCTCATGTGATGGATCTGAAGCAGACATTTGTATCCAGCTTGTTTTTTCCCAGTTTTAAACCAGGTCTGTCAAAAGTCCAGCACGTCTCAGTCCTTGCTTATTAAATGTTGCAGCATTTGGAAGCACTTTCCTCTGCCCACATCTGTCTACCTTTGCTCAATCTTTTTTGTACTCCTTGTCACGGTGAAATCCAGACCAACACCTGGTTTTCTAACAAGGGAAACACAGTTGCTTACTCCAGAAAAATGCCATCAAATAGTCCAAATATATATTTGTGCGGAAGCCTAAAGCTGTGATTTTCCAGTTATGGTTAGCAGAAGTGTGGACTCAGCAGTTTCTGCTGCAGTTGTTCTGCTCTGCTCTGTTGTTACCTTGGTCTTCAGTGCCTCAACCTTCTCCAGGTATTCATCTTCCAACAAGCTGCTGTCTTCACTACTTTTTGCTTGTGGCAGTTAAAGCAAAGCAGCTTTTAGGATCTTGTGTTCTCAAATTTGGACATATCATCAATCGTTTTTATTCATTCTTGGGCTAAGAAATCCGGAAAAACACAGGTTTTGCACAATTTCTCACCTGTCATTTCAGGAAGAGCCATCAGTGGTGAATTTCCACACTTTTGTGAAGGTTGAGTGATAAATGCTTCCTGTCAGTGTATCTGTAGCTGTTATCTAAGCAACAACACAAAAATGAATAGGCTTTAGTAAAAGTCAGCAACTTTGAGTTCCTTCCACTCTGCAGGACCATGAAAGCAAAGCTATCCTCTTCCCTCCCCAGTTTTATGTTGAAGAGTCACCTGTTCTTAGGGAAATACTTCTGAGAATCCCTGCAAGTGGGAACTGAGGCAGTAAGAGCTGCAAATAACTTGAGCACTCTAATAACTCTAATTCTTGGGCAACCTGCTGGGTGGAAGGTTTGGAGACTGAAGTCAATGGTCCTATTTTCTAGTCTCAAAATGTTCAAGATTCTTGTGAAGACTTATCCTGAGGTGAGACTGTCTTTAGCAATAATTCAATAAAATATGCAGGGAGAATTATACCTTCTGATCAGAGAATTTGAAAGGGAAGAGCAAATTCACCAAAGGAATTAAAAATCCAGAACAATGGGTGCTCCATATTCACAATGAGGGGAAAATCATGAGCATGAAATATCATGCAGTCACAGGGTTAGTTAGAAGAACTTGAGGCCAAAGGCTACATTTAGTTAATTTTGAATGAAATTTCTTTTTATTATCCAAGAATCATTGTAAATGATTCTTGGATAATAAAAGCCAAGGGCTGTACCTTAATTGGCACTCTCTACCTCTTTTCCTATCTGTTTCCATCTTTCACATTCTTTTCTTCCCAGGCTGCAGTTTCTTTGCTGGATTTGAGGTAATGGCACATCAGAACTATGGCCCTAGCTCGTGAACGTGCTACAACTTCGCAGTGTTCCTGCTACTGCTGTATTTTTGATTCCAAATATACCAATGCAACTGCTGCACTCATACCACCCTTGTTATAAATCTACATAGACTTGCCTACGTACGTGTGAATTCAGGCGCACTTGACACATAAGGTCTTCCATGTAAGTGATTTTTCCTTCTCTTTGCAAACTTCAGCTCCTTCTCTGAGTATACTTTGCCCAGTATTTCACAGCTTCTTCATGTTCCTAGTTAACTTCGAAACAAAAACAACCTTGTCATTCATCCAGAAATTCAAACATATCCTTAACCTCAACATCCCCTCAGACACTTCAGTGGAATGTATTGCGTTGCTTTCAAGAACCCTGATTGATATGGTTATTAGGTTCATGTAACTGTGTAAGAAAAACATTCTATATTCAGGAAGAGAGATTCAATTGTCATCAGAAGTTCCACGTTTCTGGCCAGGCAGAAATTCTGAGATCAAATGTTGCATCTCTTTACTCTATTTCACTTGCAGAAAGTATGACTTGATAGACCTTTCCTTCTTCAGAATAAGTTGGTGCCTGAAAAGAGAAGCAGCCACTGAGGCTGAACTCCTACAAGAAGCTGCTGTGCTCTGGAGCACTTGGTGTACCTCAGATTTCTAAAGCCAGCAGGGTTGGCTGCGATTGCCTGACTTGCTGGCCTCCACAGAATGAGTCCCATGGCTTGCTTTAACTTTTTCCCTGAAATTCACAGAGAGTAGAAATACTCCGGGGCTTGGGCCATTTGCTTTTAGTAAATGTGCAAATGGACAGACCCCAAATACTAAAATATCTTCAGCAAAAAATGTGCATTTTTAAAATGAAGAATTTAATTTTTAAGTTTTAACAGGGAAGGTTCAATTCCATATTCAAGGTGAGGAAAACAAACACACCCCGCTCTTTTTCTTGCACTTTTAGAAGACAGAGTGTAGCTTCTCTGGTATTCTGGACTTAGGCATTCACAGAGCTTCAGGAGAGGGACACTGTCAACATTTCAGGAGGTTTGATCAACACTTGGAGCAGTTGAGAACACTGACAAAAGGATGAAAGATAAAGGTGTAAATGAAATTAAGAAAAAAGTTGAAAAGGGGAGGAAATTTTGAGATTCTTGCATTTCAAAATAAGGGAAATTTTTTTCCCCATCTATTTATTCATACATTTTTGAATAACTAAGTTTCTGTCAAAGGAGATAATCAATCAACAATTTTTAGTGCACCTCTGTGCTGTAATTACCAACTAATAATTGTTTATTAATGAAATTTTGAAGACTATAAATAAATTAACGCTTGGAGACTGAGGTCAAACTTTACCATAATTTCTGAAAGGTAAGACCTGTAGTTTATTTCCAATAAGCCAGATGATTTATTGTTGAAACGGTGAGTGTGAGAGCTTTTTGTCTCAAAATTGAATAAATCTAATATTTCACTTAAAAATTAGAATTTTCCCTAGTTTCAGGCACAGAATCACAGAATTCCATACCTCAATGACAGAACCAGTGACTATTATTAGATTAAACATTTATTCACCAACAGAAACTATTAATGAGAGATTATAATTAAGAGCTGTGCTTTTAATGCAGTATCCAAATGAGACATTGCCATTTCTTTATATACTGTTCTTAAAGAGGAATTGAAAAGTAGAATTATCTATAAGCTGTAACTGGAAGGCAGGAAATCAAACAATGAACTAATTTTTTCTTTTTTTTTTTTTTGTGAGTCTATTCATTGAAGTTATGTTTCTTTACCTGGTCTTAGCTTGTAAATGCTAACCTAGGATGAAATCATTAGCCTTAACATAGATACTGGTAACTCGGACTCGGGGCTATGTATTTAGTGGATGCAAATAAAGATACACATAAGTAGCCAATTATCTGAGGAAATGAACCATTAATGGATTAATGTAATTGGAATATATTCTTTTATCAAGAGAGACATTCACTTAAAGTGGTACTGTATTTGCTTTACACATGACTTGTTGCATATCTAATGCAACATATTATCACATATTCCAAACCAGCAACATCCCAGAAGGAGTCAGACTTGGAAAAAAAGCCAGACAGAAATAGACACAAGCCTGACGAGTAACCCCCCTATTTTCTCCTCAGCCCACAAATATTTTGATGCATCATTTACGTGAGCTTTCTTTCAGAAAAAAAAAAAAAAAAGAAAAAAATTGCCAGAGGTACGACACAGTGCACCTGCAGGATATTGTTTGCCAATCTTCCTTTATAGAAACAGTTTAGTTTCTACCATGGGTTTTAGCAGTGCCATGATACATTTACTGCATAGAATGATTTGATAATGAAAAGCATTTCTCAGAGATTTTTCCAACTATATGTCATTTCCTATAACAAAAAGTACAAAGAAATGTGTCATCATTGAAAGGGCAAGTATTCCCCATGAAAAAGTCCAAACCATTTCTCATCTTTTCTTCCTTTTTATGCCAGGGTTATTTTGAGGGGAAGAAGGAGAATAGAAGTATTTCTGTGAACATGATGGCAATCTTTGTCTGGTTTTTTTGATACTCAAAAAATACCCAAAATAGATTCTATTTAATGCTGTGAGTGAAATGTAGTAAAATTTTAATAGAACAACTATGAGGAAATCAAAGTCCTTGACGAGTCTAATAGGAAAAAAACTATATAAAGCTATCTTTATCTAGATAAAAGCAAAGAGAAGAAGGGAAAGAAAATGCAGATGGCCATGGCTATTGGTTTCAGAGCATGGAGAATGGATGTATCTCTAAATACATAGATTTCGTGTCTTTCAAAAACTTCTGGAAAACATGAGAAAAAATACTTTAAAAAGTATATTTTTAAGCAGGGGTTTTGTATGCAGGTATCGGTGCCCATAACATAAAATATTTTACAATTTTAACAGACTTTTTTTTGCTACTCCATTTATTAGTAGAATCTGAATGGCCTAATAGGAATTGAAAGACAAATAGCAGAGTCAGGTACTTTACTTTGGTGGGCTTAGTTCCCCTCCCTCCCCTGCAATGTGAGCATGGAACTCATTTCAGGACTAAATCTCAATACCTTTTTAGTGCCTTTCCACATAGAAGCACTACAACTCCCTTGCAGCTGGAGACTGAAGAAGAAGCCAAAGAAATTGAAATTATTTTCCACTGGCAAATGAGCTGACCCTTCACCAGCCCTGTTGGTGGAAAATGGAGAGCTCCTCAGCTGCTCTGGAGAACCATCCCATCCTCTAGACACAGACTCAACTGCTCCTCTTGTGTCAACTCATGTGCAGCTGGGTGTCCTGCCTACATTCCATCTGTCTTTTGTCCTTCTGTATGAACGTTTGAAACCAAGAATTAAACTTTCATCTGTACACTGTCTTTCTGAAGAATTTGTATGATGCTTCTTTGCATATAAATGTGGGGAAATCTGGAGCAAACCCAGCAGAATTCATACTAATACTACTTTCCAAGAAAAGGCAATCTCATATCATGTTAGTGCAAATTTAGAAAGTGTTATCCAAGTTTAAAATGAAAGCCATTTAAACATGTCATTTCAGGATATATATTCCTTGATATAAGGATTTGGATAGATTCTCTATCAATTATATTATAATTTGCTTTCTGTGTCCAAATATCTAAATCTATCTCAGTTATTATAGATAGAAGTGCTATATTCAGAACTAGACAGGTAAGTTTTGAGGAGGTATCAGATTTCTATGACTCTTCAAAAAAAGTTGATATATTTTATAAATGATGTGTGATTTTTTTCCAGGGAAAATTACTTTACAGTTTAATTTTTTTCTGACATTTTCCCCAATAAATAATCAGCTCTTTTCCAACAAGACAGCACATAGTCTGAACCCTGAGCCTGGAGGTTAAGGCACCATCCATTTATCTCTGTTCACATAATGTGAATTATTGGTTACTTGCTTTTCATTGTAACTGTGTTATTGGAAAATTATATCCCAAGACATGTTTAACGCATTTTACTTAATCTCTGCTCACATTTGATTTTCTAAATCCCTTGCAAAGTGTTTTGCCTTATTCTATTGACAAAGCATGGGCTTCAGATTTTTCTGAAAAGATACTGCAGCTTGATATGGATGATGCTCTTGACATTTACACACATCCCAACTTTATTTATATTGCAGCAAAGTACCTAACTTGTGAAAAGAAGAATGCACATTCAGCAACTTACTCAGTTTCAGCCACAGGACTCTTTTACTATCTCTTGAATAATTAGCAACATGAATTCAGATGGAATATACAGTAACTCGCCTGACTTTGGGGTATGGAAAAAAAAAGATTAGAATGACAAATAGTCAGACTCCAGGGTCAAATGCTTTGCCAGTAGTTGCATATGTTTATGCCAAAATACATAAAGAAATGTCACTTCAGCACATGAATGATGACAAACACTCCAAGTGGGACTGCACTTCATCAATCATTTCAAATGCACAGATTGGGTTTACCTATATAAACAAAAGCAATAAAACTACTCAAAGCCTCACCTTAAACTATTCAGGCATGACATAAACAGTGTTACCGCACAGTCAATCCCCGTTTTACTTGAGAGGCAGTCAGAAAGCAAGTGACAAACTGATTTATTAAGATTAATAAAGCATGCCCTTAATAAAAATAAACCCACTAATATTTTGCATAAACATGGGAACTTTGTTTGGGGCTAGAACAGACCAGGATGCACGAAAAGAGGGAAGGCGATTGACAAATCTTTTTGCACTGTTCATCCAGAAGTAGTGAGAAGATTTGAAGAGTTTTTGATCACTAGAAGAGTTCCCAGGCACAGAGGCTTTCTGCAGATACAAACTGCAAGTCTGAGACCAGAACAAAATGGGTTCTCTTGGGGAAAAAAAAAAGAAAAAAAAAGAAGGTGACTCAGAGGAAGAGCTCTAAGTCAGCAAAACACTGATGGGGCCCTCTCTGACTGTGTCCCCTGGGTCTCATCAAAACCCCACTGAAGTCAGTGGGAATCTTTCTGTTGTCTTCAATGAGATTTGGAGCAAACCCCCTGTGAGGGAAATTTAATTGAATTCCTTAGTATTGATCCTTTCACTTCAGTTGCTCATTTAGCCTTTTTTCTTAAACCTGCACCTGCTTTGTCAAAGGGGAAGGGAAAGGGAAGTGAAGAGAGGGAAAGGGACGTTTTAAAGTTTAAGTATTAAATTATTGTCAGCAGTATTTTATATAAATACAATTATGAGACATTCCTAGAATATTATAAATATCCACTCAGTAATTTAAGAACAGGATAAACAATCTGTATAAGGGCTCTTTTGTAATCCCTTACTGACAAGAAAGTGGTCTCTGTATCACATTCTCTCCCATCTTCATCAGCATTCCCCTATCTGCATATGTTCTTTTTCTTTTTTAATGAATGTGTGACAGAATCTGAGGTTTAAACTAAGCTTCTCCCTTTCTTTCTCTTTAGCCAGTCACTGAAGTGTTACATGACCTTGCACACAAACCATTTCCTTAGTCTAATCTAGATAGAATTAGGAAATAATCAAAGCAGGCAACAGTACATGTAGAAGGGTCTCCTTGGTTCAGAAGATGCTGACACTGAAGATTTCTAGGCACAAATCCTAACATAAGCCAGATATTCCTCACTTAGTGGAGACCATATTGCAAGCACAGAAAGACAGGTCAATCTATCTGAGATTTGGGACTTTTTAAATTGATGTTCCAGCCCTTCAAAGATAAGGAAAAGGCAAGTGATCCCAAGTCTTTTGTAACTTGGAGTTCTGCTCTTTTTTTCTATGTCACTTTGTCACTAGGTATTCCTTGTCCTCTTTATCCCACCCAGAATAATTCCCTCTTCATGCCCATCCTGCTCCTGGTGCCTGAACTCTCAGGGGTCTGTGTTCCTTCTCTTGCATACATCCAATAGAGTTCATCACCCCAGGGTGACCTGGCCATGTCCATTCCTGGCCTGCTCTTTGGGAGTATGCCACTGCCTGGAAAATAACACAGAAAGGGCTGATAAACTAAAACTTGTATAAGTTTCTACCTTCAATTTGCCAGTCAAAGAGCCTGTTTGCTTAAAGGAGAGCATGTTTCATTGTAGTCTCTAAACAATTTTTTCTTATCTCCAGCATATTCAATTTTTCACTTCTGAATGTTAAGGTTTCTTTAAATCAGTGAATAATGCTGATTTTTAAAAAATATTTATCCATTACTCTTTAACTTGTTGTTGAGCCACAGAGTACAGCCCATTATTTTCTGTTGTTCTGTGACATTCTTCCTTGACCATGACATCACTGAGGGAGTGAAGCAAGGTTTGAGTTATAAATAGATAACGAACCCTTGCTGGATCTTGGAGAATTGTTAGTTATTGACCAACATTTATAATCAGCCCACAATGAAGTTACTGGGTCACCTCAAATGAGATAGTTAGCTCCACATGAAGGCAGTAATACAACCTCCTGGCATCTCAGAAAACAACATCTCAGCACACCCCTGTTATCAGTGAGATACCTTGGGAAATCTCTGAGGTACAGAAAATATGCCCCTATTTTATAAATAGGAAGACTTTGGAGGATGCAGTACTTGCCCCTTATGTCACAGAGTGCTTGTAAATAGCTGGACATCTTGGGGAGTGAGATGCTTTATAGTCACTTCCTTTAACCTCTGCATTCAGTTGCATCTGTCAGTTAGAAGCTGAATTGTGCCACAAGAGTAGCTTTGTTCAGTTTCAGAGACCTTCAATCACTAGCAGTGGTGAGAGCTATGAATGCAGAAGAAAAAAAAAAAAGGAACTTAAGGCATTGACTGCAGCAAGGTCCTCTAAGAGAATTTACCTTTCTATTTAATCAAAATTTACTCTTACAAAAAAAAAAGAAAAAAAATAATCTAACTGGATATATAATAGTATCCCATACTCTAATTGATAACCTGTGTGAAGCATCAGGGTAACAGTGCCTTTAACACAAGGACCTCTAGCTCTTTTATTCAGACATGCAGCTTGAGTGAGGAAGTTCATGGTTTAAAAAAAAAAAAAGCCAGGGTATGAAACTAAATTCATAGCTTTTCTGCAGCTCTGAGATTTGAAATCCACTACAGTCAATAAAATGCCCTGAAAAGGAAAAAAAGCAAATTAATACCAAAGGGTTGCAAAAAATGAAGCTGCTCTCTGAAAGGATGCCTCCTTCATCCAGCTCATGCTTCAAATATCCCCCTCACTTAGCACAGCTCAGTTACTGGTATTTATAGGTTAGGACTGTACCAGGAACACTGTGCACTACATGGAATTTATTATTTAATTAGTTCTTAATTAATAGAATGAATTTTAGCAGTATGTTTTGTTTACTGTTTAAATATTGTGAAAGAATACATAGGATTCTATGAAAAAGTAACTAAATCCACATTTTGTTAGATCTGAAGTTTTGATTCATCAAGCTGACAAAATGACAGTTCCAGTGTTAACAAGGAATTTCTTTTAAGACACCTTTTGGTGACTACACTATGATATTTGTTGTGTGTGGCAAACTCTGCAATATCTAGTTATACCTTTGAGAGAACTCACAAAATCTTTGTAAATTTCTGTGACAGATTATTTGGGCCTTGGAGACAAGAAAGGAACAAGTCTATAATAGTTTGCATAAAAGTAACAAAAGTCACATTTTTCTGGTTAATGCAGTGATCAGAGCAGTAACTTAGGAGTGCATTTATGTATTATTTGAAATGTAGCTAACAGATATTTTTGCAGTCAGGTAATCCAGGCATCTTCTCCAAAATCTTTTCAAAGTTAATCTTCAGCAGCATGGATCAGGCAGTGTCATGGAAATGTGATATTAATGCAGGGATAGCCCAAAAAATACAGTTTATAGGAGAGATTATATAATGTGTGTAGGGAAAACATTGCTTCAGTGCATGTAGAATAGAAGCTGTTGTGGAAAAAGCTCTCTAATACTGTTCTTTTGCAAAGTTTCTGCTTGTGTCCAATGAGGTTATAAGAATTGCCAAGTGCTTGGTTTTATTGGAAAGTGCACTCAAAGATTAGGAAAAAAAAGTATGTCCAACATATTATAATCTGCCAGTGTAAACATGCAGTATTTCCTACAGTAATTTCAATGTGTATCATGTGAAGATGTAGAAAGCTGAACATGCTTAAAAATCAAGTAATTAATCTCCATCCTAAACTTGATCAATATCAAAAAATAGTTAGCTTTATCCTAGGTAAATGTCAGCAATAGATAAGAAGACTATTACGATTATTAATTAGCAAATTTAAAAGCTTTTGGTCATTGTAAAGGCAGAGAAATCAATGTGAAGGCACACCAGATGTGGATCTTTATTTCCTATCAAAGAAAATATTTTTAAATCCCTCTCTCTCTTGTCAAAAGGAAAACAATAAACTTGAAAAAATAAAATTATTTTGTTTTATGAAACTGGCAAAAAACAGAAGGAAAAACCAATTAGTTTGAACAAACCAAACCAGATTTCCTTTGGGGAAATTAAAGACTAATCTGGGACTTGTCCAAAAATGTCATCTGGTCTAAAATTCAATATTTTGACATGTTTCTCAGATTTGAAGTCCTTTGTCTTTTTTTTTTTTTATTCTTTTCTTTTTTAAGGTCAACTTTGAAATGCCAAATGCTATTCCAAAAGGAGTAGCTGAAGCATATTGCTGTGAAAAAGATACAATCTTTCAGCAGATCTGAAAGAAAAAATATAAAGGGTTTTTTCCTTTGGAAAAATCACTTTTTGAATTCAATGTAAATTCTTGAAAAATTTTGGTCCTGTCAAACATTTTTCAGAAAGTTTTCCATCATGATGGTAACTGATTATGATAAAACAAATTTTGAAGTGTTATCTAAAATATAGTGTTCTATTCTCTTGATACTCTGGTTCATTTTCATCAAAAGCACCTAACTTTCAAATCATTGTACTTGCAAAAGGTTGAGTTCAAGTGCATAATAAGCAGCAGATGAACCTGCAGAGAGTCTGATGATGGATCTCTCTCCATGAAGGAACCCCTTGTAAATATCTAACACTGGCAATGTCACTTTTGGGGTGAGACAAATGCAGGTAGAACATTGCTGTACCACAAATGCAGGTAGAACATTGCTGTAATACAAATGCAGGTAGAACATTGCTGTACCACAAATGCAGGTAGAACATTGCTGTACCACTCTGGACAGCCCAGAGTGACTGGCAGGAGCCTATCACTAGATCCAGGAAAGGATTTGGGGGCCTGAGGTTTGACTGAACCATGTCAATGGAAGATTACTTTCAAAAACCTTTTCTTGTGATTACAGGCAATCAAGCTGACCTGGAGGTATCTTTTTGCCTTCTGTACCTACCTGGATGTGTATTTTTCTAAAAGGTTAAAGGTAGCTTCTACATGAGAAAAAAATCCACTTTGTTTGAACATTTGATCACTTCATTGCTTATGTCATACTTAAATTCTAGTTTTAAAAAACAGAAGGGCATCCATGTCCTCTGTTTGCCTTTTAATTTTTTTTATTTATTCTTTACTCACTTGACTGGGAACCACAGTGAAGAATTCAGCCCTGGAGGCAGGTATGCTTGTGTTTGGAAGATCTGTAGAACTAATCCCAGACCAGCAACACTTCCAGGAAGTGCAATCTAAGTGGGTGGAGACTGTGAAAAAAAAAAAAATAGTGTGTGTCTGTCTGTCTGTCTGTCTGCCCCCAGTTACTTTACAAGATTTTAAATGCATATGAGTTCTGGGAACAACAGAAACAGTAGGGATGCAGACAACTGGGCTCAGCTGTTGCTGTCCCAGGTGTCCTTCTGCCCCTCAAATCTGGGATCCAGGAGTGGGACATGCTGCTTCTCATCAGGCAAGAGGGAGGGTGCTGAAGTGCCTTACAGGTGCCTTGGGACAGGAGAGACAGCTGTGTGCACATGTGTGTGGAAGGCAAGGCCTCCCTGGGGAACAAGGGGGAAGAGCAAGGTTATTGCAGTTAGGCAATAATAAATTACTTTTGTGTGAGGTCATTAACTCAGCAATTATTGATGGAAGGTCTTTTTTTCTATCAAAGACCACAAAGTCCAAGCCCTGCTCCCTCAGCATGCTGAGGTCCTAGGCAATGTGAAGGAATGTGTAGAAACAGGGGACCTGAACTGCCATACAGGTGACACCAGTGCACCAACACAGCAGCAGTGAGCGCTCTGAAACCCAGCAGAGCAGTGCTGAAAATTTCTTCATATTCTGTTCTTTCTAGAAAATAATAGCACTCATATTCCCAGCATGGCACCTGTATCACCTCTGCTTGAAAATCTTCTGCACAACTTGCCACAATCCGTAACACAAGTTTCTAGCAGAGACAGGAATGCAGCTGCAATGGTTTACCTCCCTCTGTTTAATAATAAGGTTTCTCTATTAAATTTGTTGAGAAGCAGAGTTCTATATTTATGCACTGAACACTTTAACCACAAGACCATTCTTCTTCTGTATAATCTTTGATAAGGGAAAACATTTTTGTTTATGTGCTGAACATTTTAATTGACTACTTCCAGCTAACAGAATATTGCATCTTCTCACATGTAGAAGAGATATGTATAATTCCATATGTAATTTTTAATGAAGTCAAAATTAAATAAGACTTCTGATAATTAAAAATAGATACTATATCAAATATATACAAATTAAGAAAAGAATTAATACAGTAATTTAATCCCCTAGGTACTGACATAATAATACATTTGAATAAAGCAAAAAATATGTGAAAAACATTTGGCACCAGTGAGGGTGGCTATTGCACATTAACTTTTCTGTGATTTTGTATTTGCCAAGGTGCAGTACCTGATCCAGACTCTGAAAGGGGTTCTTTGTTAATCTCTTAGTAAAAATAAAATTGGTTGTCAGATGCTCACAGTTCTCACTTATGGGAACTACTGGCTTCTCAATTGTTTGATAATAATTACAAGACCCAAGCTGAAATTTTTTAAAAACCCCAAAGATTATCTTTCTTGAGAGAGCATACTTACTGTCATTAAAATCTTTTCTCCGAATACAGATTTACACATAATTCACACATATTTATATATAAATACAGAATTATTATTATTTTTTTAGCCAAATGAAACTGTTATGATCAGTGAGACTTGGTTTAGACCTGCAAGCATGCCAAAGTGCTTTGCAGGTTCATATCTTGTTAGGATGGAGTATTGTTCTGTGTATGCCATGCTGAGTTTAGCATGAGAGCACTCCAGGCCTATAAAGCTAAAGCTATTCTTAACTGAAAGACTATTTGCAGACAAATTGCATCTGCAAGTGGAAGTGCAAGTTGAGGAAAATACTGCTTTCCAGTCCTTCAGCCATCTCTTTTCTTTAGCAAGTTTACCCTTACCCCTCTAACATTGTGAGTGCAGAGGTGTGCAGGGGGATGCAGAGCTGGAAAATGTGGAGATCCGAGGTGTCACAAGCTAGTTCTGAATTAGGTGATTATCACTGCTTGGCTGTGTTGCAATGAAGTGTGAAAATTTGATGTACTGGGCTTTCTCTGACTTTTTCTGTACTGTACTTTGCTTCCCAGACTAAGAAGCAGAAAAAAAGTCCAGCATGTACTTTTTTTTGTTTAGTAAGTAGAAAAATAAAACTGACTTTGCTTGAGAAACAGATTTGGTTCAGTTCTTTCCTGTCTGATTAAAGGTAAATCTAAGTTTTAATGAGGTGAAGAAAAATAACTTGAGATACTCTGTCATTTGTATTTTCCATCACAGAAAAATGAAACCCAGTTCTTCCAGTTTCAACTAGAAATCCAGATCAGTTCCCTGACAATTATTTTCTTTAGAGAAATTATGAAATTGGTATAATCATTTTATTATCACTGATTAGTGAACTAGAGAAATGGGGAAACAGCAGAGGAAATTTTACTGGTTATGTTACAGTGTTAAACTAGTGTTGCCAAGAAAATCTAGTCATTATTCCAGGAAAGAAAAAGATGAACAAGAATAATAGACCAAGAGAAAAACATTGAACTTCTTCTGGATATTAACTCCCATAAAAATTTCCTGTCTAATCCAGCTCTTACCTAGCTAAGTAAAAGATGTCTGTCATGCAGTGAGTTGCACTAACAGCCCTGGTAGTTTTCAAACAGCTGCACAGAAAGTAGTTCCATCTACATGTTTATATTTGGGCAAAAAATAAAGGACCTCTATTGAAAGTTCAAGTACATTGACCTTGGCTGAAAAACAAATAAATAAACAAAAATCAAATAGCAATTTCAATGGCGGCCCCACTAGTGAGCAGAAGTCTGCATGCTGGGAATGTAAAGCTTCTCTTTGCAAACTGAAGCCTTTACAGGAGTTTACCTTGCAGCATGCAGTCATATCTGATAATATTTCTGGAAGAAATTTCACTTCACACAACTGGGCAAGGTGCAGGCATAATTTTATTAATGTATATGGCCAACGTCACCTCAGTGGGCTAGCAACCTCCATATTAAATGCATTATGCATTACTTTTCCTCAACCTTTCTGTTCAGAATGAATCATATCTTTACTTCTTAAACTAGATGCCATGATAAAAATCCCACTCCAGCTCCCTTTGACATCTTTCTTTTGGGATAAGATCGGGACAATTTGACATTATGCAATTTACTGAAATGTACAAATGGTAATCTCTCTCTTCTTTCCGATGCTGGTGATCAGCCAGTGAACACAGCTGGGAACCCGACCATTTCCTCAAACCCAATTTCTCTGAAGCTTTAGTTATCCATTCAAACACAATGAAATTTTTAACTGAAGCTCTTAGTGCTGCTTAAAAATAATTTCATTTCAGCAATAACCAGTAACTAGCCCCACTACACTTTTGGAGATAATTTTCTCTGATGTCTTCAAATGGGTATGAACTTCCATGAGCTATGCCTCTAAAATTTGTGGCTTAATTTTAAAAGTATGTGTATTAGTTCCTTATCCCCTCCCCTTTCCCCCACTCCCATTGTGTTAAATACTGAACTTTGATATGTATAAGTTCAAGATACTTGTTTCCATTTTTTTTTTTTTGTCTCCCTCAAGTCCATTTCTGGGAGATACTTTCACTTGTAGTGCTTTGGAGCTTTGCTCCTTCCTATTTCAGATGCTAATAACTGCTGAAAAGGTTGTTGAAAAGTTTATTTTTCTGTACAGGTGACACAGCTTTGCTTTATCGCTGAATAGAAAATGCACTGATTTCTCTTGGCTATACCCTTGCTTCTTGAAGCACATTCTGTATTCAAACCACTTAGACACAATGGACGCTTCCATAGACACAAGTTGCCCATGTGTGCACAAAGGGTAACTCTTACCAGAACAAGCATCCACCATCCATGAGAGGGCAGACAGAAGGTTATGCAAGATGCATCTGTACATCATAGAAAAAGATTCTTGGGAAACCTAAGATATCAGTGCACAAGGCTGTGTTTTTACACTGGCAAGAGTTGTTCAATATATCCCATTATTTTCGGTACCTATACAGAGACATTCCGGACTGCAACAGGAATAAAATAAACCCTGCAATTGATGCTGCACTGTCAATATCACTTGAAAGGCAGCCATGTTCACCAGTTACATTTTCTTTTCATCTTAAGAAATTAACAAATTGGCTGAGATGGGAAGAGATCTCTGCATGTCTGGTTGCCCAGAGTTGGGTTCTGTCAGATTTTTAATGTTTTCTAGGATAGAGGATCTGCACCCTCTGGGCAACCAGTTTCTGTGCTCAATTACCCTCAATCTTCATATATTTTTGTTTAAATGGAATTTCCTCTCTTTTAGCCTGTGCCACCTGACTCTTGTTCTGTCACTGGATAACACTGAGAGTGTGGCTTGCCTTCTTATGTCATGCCATCAGATATTTGTACCTATTCATCAGATCCCCTTGAGACTTCTCCATGCTGAACAAGTCCATCTCTCTGTCTCATCAAATGCTCCTGTTCCTTTGACAATTCTTTGGCCCATCTCTGGATATGTTCTAGTATGTCCTTGTCTCCTTTGTACTGGGAAGGCTCACACCTTGACACAGAGCTTATTGGGACTTAGCAGATGGGAAGGATCACTGCCTTGAGCCTGCTGAATAATACTGTGCAATCTATAGGTTTTAGATTGCTTTGCTGTAACTGTGCATTGCTGCATTGTGGTCAACTTGTTGCCCCCCAGGACTTTCAAGTCTTTTATTGCAAAGTGGTCTTTGAGACGGCATAACCCCTCCCCAGGGGCAAGTCATTGCATTTTCCTTTGTTGAACTTATGAGAGCTTGTCAGCCCACTTCTCAAGCCTGTCCAGGTCCTTCTGAATGGTGCACAGACATCTGATGTATCAACCATCCTCCCTGTTTTGTATCACCTGAAAGCACATTGAGGTTACACTCTGTCCCCATTGTACATAATCATTAATGAGGTATTGCCCAGTAATGGCCCAGTATCAACCCTTGGAAAACATGTGGCTTTAGTGGTTGAACCCTATCTAGGCTTTGAGGTGCTGATCACAAGCCTCAGATATTCAGCCAGCTTTCTTTCCATCCTGCTGTCAGCTTTTCTGGATCATGCTTCATCAGTTTGTCCATGAGTATGTTTTGGGAGACAGTATCAAAAGCATTGCTGAAGTTAAAACAGATGATATAATTTATTCTTTCCTGCTGCACCAAGCCAGCAATTAGTTGTAAATCTATGCTACTTCTAATTACCTTCTTGTCCTTCATGTGCCTAGAAACACTTTCCAGGAATAGTTGCTGTTTCACCTTGCCCAGGATTGAGGTAAGCAGCCTGTAGTTCCCTGAATCTTCTTGCTGTTCCTGAGATAAGAGTGACAAGCTGTTCCATAAGCTGTACCCTATTGTCAGGTGTGAAGTGCACTTATTCTGTGTTCAATCAAATAATAAACAAATGATCCTGACCCACAGTTTCTGATCCTTTAGCTTTGTCCTCAGACCCACAGTTTCTGATCCTTTAGCTTTGTTCTCAGACACTGCTCAGAATCTACACTGGAATTTATTTAGGTGCTTCTGAAACTGCTTTTTTCAGGTTTTACCTGATGTCAGATGCCATTCCATGAATGCTTCTTATGGCAAAACTTCCACACAAGCAATCAGGGCTGCTCCAGGTCCAACTGGGCAGCCAAGGTCTCAGCAGTGCACAGCAACTCTCCCCACAGCACTGGGAGTCATACTGGGAGTCATTGCTCCTGATGTTTTTCCTCTCTGGGGACTCACAGAAGTTTGATTTTCTTTAGTAAATAATAGAGCATTGTCAAAACAAAGAAGTAGCTTAAAGAAAGGAAGGAGTTCACTGGCAATAGTTCCTATTTGTCTGACCTGGAAAAAATTTAGGTCATCTCCAATAACCTCAGAAAGAGGGTACTTGAACTCCAGTTCTACCATTAAAAAACATCAGAGGTTTGGTTCTGAAAAAACCCCAACCACAAAACAAAGCAAAGTTTCTCATAAAAAAAATCTCTGTTGTTTGGGATGGATTTTGAAAAAAAAATAATTACATTGACAGACTTTAATCTCTGTCTTTTACTCATTATTTAGAGTAACCAAAAGAGACATAACAAAAAGCAGCAACTTAAATACCAAGGGCTGGTTCTGTTTTGCCCTAAAGATTTCTGAAGCTTCTATTTTTTTTTTTTTTCCGGAAGAGAGATCTTTCCATTGGCAGGCACTTTTCAGAGAGAGGTTGACCTCTGCTTGTTATCACCATCGCTGAAAGGTAGTGAGGTTGCCTTTGTAGTAGGCAACCAGACTCCCAAAGGGACTTCTTTGTTTGCTCTCAACTTCCCTGACCCACACAAGGATATCTCCCAGGTGTTAACTCCCCTCAGCTTATCTCTCCTCAAATCTAAGCTATAGTTTAAGGAGTGTATGGCAAGGAACATTACAGAGCACAGTGACCCTTCCCTCTCTCACCACATGCTTTTGCAGGCCAGTGAGTCCTCTCATTCAGTACCTTTGAATCTGCAGATATTAGGCACACAAAGTCTGCACAACAATTAGTCTTCTAAGCTGATATTTCAGCTTTTGACTATTCCATGACTGAATACTCTTAAAGTTCAAGTGCTAAGGCTTTGATTAATTTATCCTGGCTCTTGGTGCTTCATCTCAACTTTGCTGTAGCACTCTGCAGGCCTGCAGCTCACAGCAGCAGCAGGTACCTACAGCTGTTTGGCCCTTTGGATCTATGGCAAAATCGTTTCCGACAACCGGCCCTTCCAGCTTTGAAGTTTGTGTGGGTCACGTGCCAAAGCAAGAGTATCAACTCTTATAACAAAGCATGTCAGGTTCACAGTGTACACAGGATTATATTGCAAACCTCCTTTTCTGTGACATTTTCCTTCCTCTGGGAATTGTAACTATTGAAGAGACAGTAAAACATCACGGCCATCATGTTCTCCTTTTAGTAATTTATGCAAGATACGGTGATATGTTCAGAATGAAGAAAGAAACAGAGAAGACTGGAACAATGCTTAGAGCTAATAATTTAGAGCTTTAAAATCAGGTCTAAATTATTTCCATTTTTACTTGTCATAGGGGCAGTTAGCATTTTTCTTTCAATAAATCAGGTAAGGACAGTAGCATTTTATGCCTTCTAAAGAGATTCATACAGTAGAACTGCCTACAGTATTTGAGACAGTACTTTGACCAAACAGGTGGTAGAAAGGTTGTAACTATGAGCCCTCTTGCTCCACTGAGGTAGGACCTGGCAATGTATTGATTTGACAGAGTAACTCTAAAACTGTGATAAGTTAATCCATCCCACTGAACTGTTCAGCAGCTATCTCCCACCTGGGCCTGCTAATTTCATTACAGCTGAGCAAGGTCAGGTTGCCTGGGATGCTGAAAGCATAATGGACAGACTGGTAAATGGTCGAGCTGTGTTTTCTAATACTTAATACTTTTTTTTTTTTTTTTGTATTTTCTTCTCACTTTGGCTTGATTCAAGCTAAAATGTGTCAATGGGAATGCATCTATTAGCCAAAAGGTTCAGGACTAGACCTCTGAGAGACTTTTGCAATTCAGTGCTTTCGAAAAATGTAGTAAGTAGAAGCCACAGGGAGCCTGAAATATTCTTATGACAGCTGATAATCTAGAACAGGAAGAAACTGTAAGGACAATTCACCATTCAGCATAACATACTTTGCTCTGTTAAAAAGGAAAGTTATTTTTTTTCCCCTGCAAATGAGACAATATGATGGGGAAATTAAATTAAATGGTGATGTTATTCCCCTGGGGCAAAACAATTCTATTCAATAAATTAATTTTACATCAGTAGCTCTTTCCTTTCTTGAAACTGACAGTAATAACCTGACAGCTTAAAGCTTTAATAAACTTCAAGAACTGGGAGACTGTCCTTCCACAAAAAAAAAAAAAAAAAAAGCATAAAAAGAAAAAAAAAAAGAAAAAAAAGAAAAGCCAAACGTATCTCAGGTATTAGAGTCATTCTTTGTTCATTGTAGCATAAAAGTCCTCTAAATTCAATTCTACTTAGTGTACTATTTGACGAACCAGACCACTTAAGATAGCTTTTGACAGCATGCAGTTTTAGTATCTTAATGCTCCCATTCTTCAGAAGATACTCAAAACCTCAATGACATTTCCCATTAGGTGGCTCTAAGTAAATATTGTACGAAAAGGGCAAACACACAGAGGAAAAGTATTCTGTCTCAGACAGTCCTGTTTGTTAAAAAAGAATAAGTGACTGTACAGGCTGCTGTGTGAGTTAAGACAGAAACCGTAAGTTGACTTATCCAGTTATCTTCAAGGTTTAGAAGGTTTTTAGAAGGTTTTTCTCATCACCAGCATCTGAATTTGAAATTAAATACATTATAATTTTAAACATAGCATCTTCCTTCCTTCCTTCCTTCCTTCCTTCCTTCCTTCCTTCCTTCCTTCCTTCCTTCCTTCCTTCCTTCCTTCCTTCCTTCCTTCCTTCCTTCCTTCCTTCCTTCCTTCCTTCCTTCCTGTTTAAAATTTTAAAATGGAAATCATGACAAATGGAGTCTATCCACCAATAAACCCATATGTTTAGAACACTGTGACTGTAGCTCAATATCTTCACTTTTCTATATGAGATCTTGAACGGATGCTGCTATGTCTTCTGAATAACTGCAAGGGGAAATAAAGGACTTTGACTTTCTTCCTCCCTCTTTTTTTTTTTTTAATTCTTGAAGTCAGCCCACAAGTGCAAATATTAACCCCCAACCCCAGAATAAGTCATCTCTTTTATCATTCTTCTCATAAAAACTTTATGTTTCTCTGAAAGTATTTTACAACTGTGACAGAAAGCACTGTGACAGATTCCGGTAGGAGACGAGCAGGAGAAAGGCTGGGAAGTCAGCCAGAAATTAAGAATGATTCCCCTTTTGCACCCACTCTAGTGTATGACATCATCCCTTGTACTTCAGTGCTTCCCTACAAAGACTTGGGATAACAAGCCAAACATATTGTGCCAAATATCTTTGCTATTATTACAATTTTTCATGTGGGTATGATTCTGATAAATGATTTTTAAATGCAAAAAGGCCATTAAGTGGAATAATAGGGAGTTACTCAATTCTTCAGCTGCACAGAGTAGTTCCAATTAGAGTCTGAAGGAGGAATATTGCCTTTCTATCAGTCAAGCCTGTGACACAACACATCTCCCTGAGGTCACGGGTCCTGGATTCTCAAAGAAAGATGTCACTTGTATTCTGAAATAGATTATAGAGGTTTGCTAATCAGTAAAAATAGATATCTCCCTAAAGCATTCATTGGGTATTTGGGCAGAAAGGGCACTTTAATAGCCTAAACTCAAGGCCTTGGAGCACTGTCATTACTCAAAGGACATTTTTGAATACTGAGTAATTAAGTTGAATTTTTTTAGCTATTTCTCAGCACTGGATAAGACAATTACTTTTAAATATTGAACATAACTTCAATTAGGTGAACACTTTCTTTTCCCATGTTCATAACAACTTATTTGAGGATGCAGCAGCAGACCATTAAAAGAAGATGACAACATAAAAGAGTACACCTTTAAGGACAGGTCATATTTTTGTTGAAGACTGGGACAGGTGTTTGCCATGCCCTCCCTCTTTCCAGCTTCCCCTTCCTCTGCTGTCAGTGAGCCCCACATCAATTTAGGAGACATAGCATCTAACAGAACTAAGGGGTATGGTCTAAACGCTGAAAGGTACAGTGCAAATGCTGTGGATGGGTTAGCACGAAAAGACGACACTAAGGTTTGGGGTTTTTTGGAAGTTGCTCAGTGCTTTGTCAAACTGAGACCTTGGTAAAGAGTTTGTGCAATACAGGACTCTGTTGTCATCATAGTAGTCAGTGGAAAACCTTTCCCCAAACTGAGCGTTGCTGGATCCCTTACAGCTAACTCAGACTTAACTGGCAGTCCTTACTAAAGTTAGGAGGAGGCATGTTTGCATATCTGCAAGTGCAGACATAAAAAGCCAAGAATGGGAATATGTTCTGGTAAATTCTCTATTCAATTCTACTGAAAATATTGATTTAAATTGATTCCCTGCCTCTACTTCTTTTCACTGAAAACAAACAAGAGGTCATTTTTAAGCCCCAAGGCCTATGAGCTTTGGTAATTATGGAATTTTTTTTAAAGACTCAAAAGAGTAAATTGACTATGGTCAGGCAAGTTTATTAAAACCTGTATTAATAATATCCTAAATTCAGCCCTATTACTCAGCAAGTCACTGGATCTGGAACATGATCTTAGCCATTCTTACAAGGTCACCTAGGTAATTTCCTTTGACATATGGCAGCAATTCGGCCTCCATTTCTTTTCCCACCAGGCTTATTTAACATACATATCAGAGATGTGATTCTTTTATAGCACTATTGGCATAATGATAATGTCTTTATAATAATAGTGATTTTATATTTTATTAAAAACATTAATAGGGAATTACTGCTCCTATGAAAACAGCAAAGAAAAAGAATGATATGCTTTCATTCTGTAAATCTTTGGCATCAAAATTAATGCAATTACAATTTATTTTTTAATACACCAAATTTGAAAACTGACCAAATAATTCTGATTGCTTAATGAACATGAGAATGGTGTATCTTTGACAGTACTAAGTTTATTGTTGATTCCCGTTTTCATATCTATTTTAGATGTAGTATTAAGATATACCCATTAAATATGGTAAAAATAATTAGAACATTCTTTATGCATTTTACTGTCATTAGCTGTTGGGTTCTTTTAAAACCTCTGTTTTGAAAAGACATTTACATCTGAAAGAGTCTAAGTAGAGAAGAACTCTCCAATTTCCCTCAACTTATCTCTTGCTGTGCCTGACAACCCTCAAGAGGCAGCTTGGTTTTGCCCTCCATTCCTCAGGTTTACAACCTCCCTCCAACACTGAGTGTTTCTTCTCAGCTTTCAGAACAAAAAAGCAGTTTTTCCCTTTCACACTGGATGTTTTGTGTGGTCCAGCATCTTCATCTCCTGGTCCTGAATCCACTCTTCACCTGATCACTGGTTGTCCTATTGGATGAGGAACAAAGGCATTTTGGAATGAGGTTGGAAGAGCTGATGCCTTGACAGTGTGAGAAAGAGAGGGAAGATATACCCATATAAATGTTTTAAGAGCTGATGTTTCATGAAAATTTCATGGAATTGGAATGTTTCATGCTGATGACCTGAAACTGTGGAACCTTGGGCTGGAGAGTTGGGCAGAGAGAAACTTAATGAGGTTCAACATGGGCAGGTGTAGGGTCCTGCACCTGGAGAGGGACAAGCCCTGATACATGTTGGGGGCTGGCCTCTTACAGAGCAGCTCTGCAGAAAAGGACCTGGCAGTCTTGGGGGATGACAAGATGACCATGAGCTGGCAGTGCCCTTGTGGCCAGGAGGGCCAAGGATATCCTGGGGTGCATTGGGAAACCTGTGGCCAGCAGGTGGAGAAAGGTGATCCTGTCCCTCTGCTTGGCCCTAGTAAGGCCAATTCTGGAGTGCTGTGTCCAGTTCTGGGCTCCTCTGTACAAAGAAGACAAGGAGCCCCCGGAGAGAATCCAGTGCAAGACCCAAAAATGATGAGGAGTCTGGAGCATTTCTCTTATGAGGAAAGACTGAGGGAATTGGGCTGGTCTAGTGGTGCCCAGTGAAAGGGTGAGGAGCAATGACCATAAACTAAAACACAAGAAATTCCACCTCAACATGAAGAAGAACTTATTTACATTGAGGGTGGCAGAGCTCTGGAACAGGCTGCCTGGGGAGGTTGTGCACTTTCCTCTCTAGAGTTCCCTCTCTAGAGACATTCAAAAACCACCTGGAGGTGTTCCCATGTAACCTGCTCCAGGTGACCCTGCCTTGGCAGAGGGTTGGACTGGAGAATCATTCCCCAGAGCTCCCTTCCAATCCCAAGAATTCTGTGATTCTGCAATTCCAAAGAGCATTCTCATTTCAGACAAACACACACACACACACACATGCACACAGAGTCACTCTCACACACACCAACTGAGTCACTCTCACACATCAAATCTGTCCAAGGGGCACATTACCATGAGGTCCTTGAAACAGAGATGAAACAGGCAGAAAAGGATGTGTACTCTTACTGGGTGGGATTCATCTCACTTAACTTTAGATGTCTAAAAATTATTCATCTCAGTTAGTCAACTGTAACTACCCTCAAATCAGAGGTAGCAGAGAGAAATAGGTGACCTGAAATGCATTCATCCTTTCTACCTTAAAAGAAGATGAATTAGTCTTTGGAATTACCTGTTTCTCTCCATTGATTATAAAGGGGAACGTGAAGTAAATAACTCAGACAACTGACTCCTAGACATCTGAAAGTTAGGAACTTTGAATCTCTTCCTTTCTTTAGCCCTGAGAAGGACTGAATTTCACTCTCTGAACTTAGAATGAAAAGGTACCTAAGGTCTGCTTGCATTTCAGTTGAAGATTTTCCAGTAACTGCTGTTAAATTGAAATTTGAGATATTTCATGTATAAACTCTTAAAAGAAGTAAAATAAATAATTGAGGGGAATAGAAAACAATACTACCACCCCTGGAAAACCCTGTGCAGTGAAAAAACTTTCCAGATTTAATTTTAGTGTTCTAGGTTAGGTAATTCCCTAATAATAAGAGTAGTACTTCACAGCTCTAAAATGATCTAAAAGTAATTGATTCCATAAGTTTTAGGACTTTGAAAGTCCTTGAAAGATTTGAATTAAAAATGAATTATTTTTGACTGTGATAAAAATATGGTTCTGAATATATTCCCAAAGTGTGTGCATTGAATTTTCAAGATTGGTTAGGGTAGAACTTTTTTCCTTCTGAATTAGAGTCATAAATTTATTGAGGAAAAAAGGTACCATCATTCTGATCACTATCTTCATGGTAACAGTATATCATGAGGGTATAAAAGATCATTGCTCAGTTTCTTTTTTGAATTGGATAGATTTAAATAACAGCTTTCATGAAAGGCTTCAAATCCTAATGCTATAAGGTGCATGTGAGGAAGTTAATTTTTAAGGATGGTTACTGCAACTGAATTAATCATTGGGCTGGAATGCCAAAAGGAATGTCTCAGAATTCCTCCACTTCATTAAAAATGTGTTTAAATCTTAGCCTACAAATGTTAATCCACAGACATGGCAGCATTCATATCTGATTTTTACAATGTGTGGTATCACTCTCCTTTTTGTATTTACCTTATACAAAAAAGAGAAACAAAGCATCAAAGTAAAATATATGTGTGTTTCTATATGTAAAAGTAGCCAGTAATTATTAACTGAAAGATTTTGTGCTCTGCCTATTCAATTCCAAATTATTACAAAGAAATAATGCACCTCAATAGAATCTGGATGTTGAAATTTGTGCACTGAGACATGTCCAGAAAGAAGAATTTAAGGTTTTTTTTTTTGCTAGATCTTTTTGTTTATTTACCGTTATACTGGATAAAGAGGATCTTCTGTTGGTTATTTTGGAAACATTTAGTCAAAGAGGAACATTTGGCAGCAAAAACTCACTCTAAATTTATCAATTTATATATTTGGACAAACATTTCCAGATGGTTTTCTGGGTCTTGGACTTTCACAAAACTACACAAAACAAACACTTGTCTTTATGAAATATGCTAGCTATGAAAGGTTATTTTTTCCAGTCACTGAAGTGATGTTTTTAGTCAATCTTGATCTGATAAAATGGAAAAAAATCCCTCCAACAAGCTGAACTTACACTATTTAGTGTTTAAACACAGCAGGGAGCCAAGTCTGTCCCAGATATTTGCAGTTTTTAAGGGCTCTGCAGTGTATCAGAACATAGACATATAACAGTAGACATGATGGTAGCTCCTGTCTGCTTCCTCTTGGAGGAACAACATGAGGACACAAGGGCACAAGGACTGGCATGACATGAATAATACTAGAATGCAATTTGAGGTGCTTTAAAAGTTTAGAACAGTGTAAAGACTTGTAGACAAAATAAGTATTTTCAAAGCAGCGTAGTCTGATGATTTCAAAAGGCAAGTTTTCCTGGAACACCTCCCAGAGTTTTTGTAAATTAAGGCAATTATTAAAAGCCTCTTTTAAGCCCTTTATATAGGCTCAGATGTAAGTAAAAGAGGAAGTTCATCTTTCACATGCTAAAAATCCATTGAGTTAGGATGGGAAAAGCTTTAAGTCTGATATTGGTGCTGTATTGGGAAAGGAAGGATCTGTGTACTTGCTTGAGTTTTTGTGCTAGTGAGGTTTATTTTAGTTTTTTGCCATTGCCAGTTCTATATTTTTCCAAAGTAATTTGGTCAAGTGGCTTTGTAGTGCAGTGCAAATTATAGATGCTGGGGATCAGTTGAAGTAACAGTTCAAAGCCTTTGGCCTTTTTTCTTAGATAATAACAAAATCTGAGGGGAAAGAATGCCACACAACCCCTCTGAAAATCTTAAACTCACAAGTCTTTTATGAAGAGTTGATTTTTTGCAGGTAGATCTCTGAAAGAGACAGCTAATCCTTGTGTACTAACATATTCTTAACATCACTCCTTCAGATGCAATTCCTATCAATCACATTCCATAAGAAGCTTCAACCTGAAAATCAAATGTTAAGTTTTTGAAGACCAAATTTACCCTGAATTTGTTGATTGATTTGTTCTCTGCTTACACGAGAATCTTAACATTTTTTAAAAACTTTATAATTAATTTTGCTTTCTCCTCCAAAAAAGTAGAAGCAAGTGGAAGCTAACATTAATTAGAATATATATGATGTGTAATCTATCAAGATAAATTCGTAGTAATTTTCTGGTCTGGTCACCAGTTCTCCATGTCTGAGTTGCCTGTTCTCATATATAGGTACTAATGAGATTACTGTGAAAGAGGATAAAGTTGACATCAGTCCTCACAGCTCTGTAGGGCTGTCTATGTGATTTTGGAACCCATGTAACATGGCCTTGGATGCTTTAGCTCACCATTGAGAGCAAAATCTTCATCATTAATCCATTGGGAGGAATTAGAGATGGCAGAGCTGGACAAGCTGAACAGTATGGATGAATTTACAGGAATCAAGTTTACTGACTTAAAAATGAAATTTAAAGGCTTACAGGTAGAAACACCTTACTCGATCAAATTAAGTTCGTCTTTTCATGATCAGTGGATATGATACAAAGAGTACAACTGTAAAGCTCTTCCACATCTCTCCAGCAGCCTGTCTTGAGTCATGCCACTGAAGGGCTTGACCTTTCCTGGTTTCTGGTATTTATTATGGTGTATCTATGGTGTCTGGTATTTATTTCTGGTACAAAATTATGGTGTTTTTAGCATCTGGTCACAAAACTTCCAGCTCTTTTTCATTCTTCCTGCCATCTGTAGTATTTCCCAGTTCCTGGTCTATGAAGTCTGTAGTGTATAGTTAAAGAGTAGGCTCTATTAGAGTACATTACAGTTTTTATTATGTTGATGTTAGAAGTTGAACAGTGAGGATTGAAAATCTTAGGTCTCTACTTCACTCTGCCAACATACCTTCAGTCTTGTTATCCTTGACTTGAGCTTTTCTTAGCACAAACTATTGATTGTACCCAGTCATGCTAATTTGTGTTTCTGACATTGAACAGAACATAACAGAATAACAGAACCTTCTTGGTCAAGCCATGAGAAAGAAATTAAACTTGGGTTCTTGACACAATGTAATAGAACTGAACTGGTGTCTGGCATAACCTTGTGGAAAAATTCATATAGTTTGTTTAAATTTCTTTATGTTTTGATTATAGGGGAGATAATGATGAGACCTACATTGTACTACAAATTGTTTCTTGGGATCAAACTATTAATTGATAAAATGTTCGACAGAATGCTTCTATAGAAGTTTAAAAAAGATTAATTCATTTTTATTTCTGAAATTAACCAGTAAATGTTGGTCATCAGTCCCTTATTTAAGACAAGGAAAAAGTTAGGAAATGTTTTAGGAAAAAGTTTTAGGAAATGTAGCAATTTGTGTTTAGAAAAATTGAGCAAAAATATAGATTTTAAAGGAAATCTTTGAAAGCAAAAGTAATGTCATTGCCTTCATGTTCCTAAAAATATATCAACAATTTAACCTAACTGACTTTTGGTTGTGCCTACAAGACTAGCTTAGCTTTCAGTCCTTCACTGTACATATTCATTGTCATTGACTCAAATTTTCAGACAAGAAAATCAGAAAATGGTTTAAACTCTTTTTAAAAGTGTTCTTCAATTTTGGATAATGGAGTAGTAGGATTTCAGGCTGAATTCTCTAACCAAAATAACTATATGGTTCTGGAGCACATTATAAAGTAAGTGTCATTTGAGAGTTACTCATTTGGCTCATTTGAGGATGCATGGAAGAGAAATCAGAGGAATTGAAACCTTGTTATTTCCTGGTCTGTGCTGGCAAGGCTGTCATTCCTGTGAAAACAAGGCTTATGCTAAAGAAAACATATAATACTGACAGAATTAGCTCTGGATGGCACTTATAGGAACCTCAGGTCCAGGATTTAGAGATTTTTTTCTTTATTACACCATGTCGATTTACTTTGATACTGTGCTAAAAATCCCAAAGATATTTCCTGTGGCCTTGAACTAATTTCAATCACTTTTAAATTCATATTTAGCAACTATTTTTGATAAATAAAATCCAAAGAAATTAGCCAGAATAATAATTAATGAGAACTAACTTGGAGAAGAATGGTTGAATTAAAGCTACAAAATCATGAAGATGGTCAGGGCAAAGGGAAAAGGAAAAAAAATTAATTTGAAAATTTAAAATAATACTAGATTTTATCTTCTGATTTAAGACTGAATCAAGGAATATATTGTGATCTTTTATACTCATAAGTGAAATTTTCCCTCTAAAAGTCATCTCATCCATTTTTCTGCTGCAACTACTTGCACAAATGACTTCTCACAAGTGTGAGAAATGGGTTCAAACTTACTGGCCCATATCACTGGAATAGGAGAAAAACCTGTGGATTCTTACTTGAGAGCAAATGCATCTGTTGTTTTCATGCCTGGACATGAGCTGTCTGAGGACATGAGCTTAAGCAGCAAAACTATAAAACCTAACACTGATTACACTAATCCTCCTGAAATCCATGCCGACTTGCCTAGCATCCTGTATATGCTTCAAATAAAACAGTGAACTGAGAGAACTTTAGGCTTGCCAATCCTGTAATATATTTAGATGCATTTCCCAATACCTCTGATCTTTCAGAAGAAAAAAAAAAATCACCTTCCTGACACATCAAAAAGAAACACAACACCAAAGCAATGACACGTTTGATTCTGAGATGTGTGTTGTGTTGACTTGGACTTTGTAAAAGACTTAGTGACTGATATGGAAGAAATTAAAATATATAGGAGCAGCAATTGCAGGTGTGAGCAGGTGTGAGGTGTAGTAAAGGCATATGGCTCTACACCAGTGGCATACTGCTCCACAGAGAGCAGTATGCCACTGAAACCATCGATCAAGGAGACCTGTCTGCATGTGTGGGTCTCTGAGAGTGAGGCAACTGGGACACCAGGCCATCCAGGGACCAGATACTGCTTAAGCCAGGTGTTTAAGGCCAGCTGCTAGAGAGATCCTGTGTGTGCATGCATGTGTGTCTCTCTCTCTGTCTGTCTGTGAGTGAGGGGCTCCCTACTGGCTATTGGATTTGGGCTGTGGTCCCAGGGGTCTCATATGTGCAGGAGCCAGCAACTGAGTAGACTGGGACCCAGTGGCAGCTACCAGACAGACTCTCTGCTGTAGTGCACCATACTGCATGTATTCATATGTGGCTTTCAGAGCCTTTCTTTCTGCTCAGCCAGAGAGGAGAGCAGGATGAGGTCACCAGGGCTGTTTGTGACTGCATGAGTGCGATGCTTTCTGTCTGGCATGGTCCATGTGGCTGTGTGTGCACTTATATATGCACTGGGTGTATGTGTGTGTGTGCACCCACTGGGAATACGTGCTCAGACTTGCTACTGGCTGGACCTGGGGGCAGAGAGCTCACCTCTCCCTTATCAGCTTGCTGGGTGCACTAACACCATACACTGTGGTGGCTCTGCTCCTCATACAGCCCTGCAGCGAGAGTGCCTGAGGTTAAGTGGAATAAATTATGAGCCTGAAGTTATAAAACAAAGTGGCTGACTGCAAAAATAGCCCTGAAATGCACATGTATTTGTTTATCCTTATAATACTGCTTCAAATATAAGTTCTAAATGGTGAAGTCTGACCCATTTCCATTTGGGGTATGTCAAAAGCAGGTCCTGTTTATGTATGTGCCCTTACAGCAACATTCATTTCTTCAATGAATTTCATCATTGCCTCTTGTAAAATAGGGATAATGGCATTAATTTCTTTAGGAAAACTCAATATTTTCATTGATATACTGGATTAAAATTTCCTCAGAAAACTGAAAAACCAAACCAAACCCAAACAAAAAACCACAAAATAAACTCCCCAAAAAGCCAAACAAAAAAAACACCAAAAAACCAGACAACAAAAAACCCAAACAAAAAAACAAAGCAAAAAATCTCCCCCAAAACCTTTATAATGCCCATCATGTCTAATGTTGCTGCAACGATTTTCATTTAGAATAAAATAAAAGAAAGAGTAGACTTGACGTATCCTTTTCTCATTTGAGTTTTTCGTCCCATTTTCTATGCAAGATGTAGCATTGTGTATGTAGCATTTGTTTTGTAATGTATTTCTGTCTGCAGTCATGTAGTAATACAGAAGAAGGGAGTTAGAAGTTTTTCCCAGACTACTTTCAAATGTTTCTTGGTTCACAAAAATTCCACAGATTACAGGTGGAGAAATGTTGCTTGAAAACAGTTTGAGATCTTGTGATGGAAGTAATACATAGGAGCAAAGTACTACTACCAGCAAAGAAGATAGCTACAGACATCATGGGTGCTTTGGCTATGAATTCACACCCTGTAGGCAAAAACAACCTTGCTTCGTTGGCATAAAAGCGTTGTTTTGGTCTCAAACAAAATTCTCTTTTGTAGCAGTAAAAAGTAAATTTTAAAAATGTGTTATTAAAAATTCTATTGAACATTAACATTTCTGAAGAAACAAAAAACCTCCTCTGCAACAATGAGAAAATACTTTGCATTTGCCTCAGTTCCCTTTGAGATTAGCAGGAGCTTAGCCCTATATTTCTATGGAAGCAGAGGTAGGGCAGAGCTGAAAACTTTCCAAAATTCCCTCTCAACTCTTTCTTTTTCCCATGTGTATTCTCAAAAGAGAACAAACAAAACAGAAAGAAAAGAAGATTCCCAACAGTCTCTGAACTGTTTCCCTACTTCCTGCCGTTCATGAAGAACTTCTGCATGGCCTCATAAATTCTGTGGTCAGAGACAAATTCCTTGAATTTCTTCCACTGTGGAATCACTGGGGAGCCACAGCATGCCAACAGTCTGCTGAGGGATGGTCCACACACAGTCAATGGGGAGTTTTGTGTTTGGGAGCTGGTGGCTGAACGTACCCCACAGATCTGCCATAGACTCATTGCTCTGTTGCATCAAAACAGTTTGTTATGCGTAATTACCAGCTGAAACTAATGACTAGTTCTTTGAGATCTTAGTTGTTATATGAGTCATGACCTAGTGAGCTAAGTGGAGGACTAGGATAGGAATATTGAAGATCTAGGCTCGGCTTTGCACTTGCTTTTCTCTTGGGGTCAAATAAGCAAACAAGTTTTTTCTTCCACTGAGGAAAAGATGGGGATTGCTATAGGAGGTATTGGTTTACATGATGTTATTACAATCCTAAGCTCATACAATTATGCATATTGTTACCACTCCTTTTTTTTTTTAAGTAGCAAAGAGGTGTAAGGGCTGGGAAACAACTTGTTTTGGAGAAAGTTTGGGCAATCTGTTTAAGACAGGAGCAGTTGGAAGACCAGTATATATACATATATATGAAAAAACCCACAGCCATAAACACACTTTCTCCTCTTCTCCTCTGTGGTATAAAACATAGAAAAATGAAACAAGTAAAATGTTTAAGTCATTAAAAAGGAAATGTTTTAAAGCTTAAGAACAAGTTCAGTTGTGGAACTCTTTGAGATATTGAACCAAAGTGTTAGCACAAATGGAATGGCATGAATATAATTACAGATCCACTACAGTTTAACAGCTGTTCTGTGAGTGGACAGGAATAAAATGTTTTCAGATGAACAGCTAAGACCAATAGATTAATGCAAAATGGTGCTTTTTTAGACATGATATCTAATTATAGAAATTGTACACCATTTTCCTAGGAATGGAGTGCAGTTTTTGTGTCACAAACATATAAACCTATAAACATTCTGTTATAATATATCATAATAGTAGCATATCACATAACATATGATATGATATTATTACAATATAATAATATCACATTGTATAACATCACACAACATGCATAGTATCATGTAAAAGTCTTTCATGAGTCTTCTAAGGGTTTCTGTGAGAAGAAGAATGTAAACTTTTAAGGAAGGTTCATCTTTCATACAGACATCACCTCAGAGTTTTACTGTTTTAGTTTTCAGTAATGTCAGTCCAAACTGACAGGGAGACTAGAAACATGAAACATAATTAGATTAAAGTATACTGAAGAGGGGAGGTTCTTCAGAATTCAAAAACCAATGGTAGAGACCAGAGATGAGGATCAATACACAATGAAGACTTAGAGAGGCAAGAAATATGGCAATAAATATAAGAGAGGTTTTAAAATCAAAAACTGAGTATTGATGGGGAATAGAAGTCAGATAAGAGAGAAGCGACAAAACAGAATGATTAAGACAATTGACATGCTTAAAGAAAACAAGGAATTTAATAATTAAAATATCTACTGTCAAAAGAATAGAAAAGGACAAGTGAAAGAAAATAAATGAGTAAAGCAAAAGTCAAATCAAACAAAGGAACTGTGATCAAATAAAAATGGCAGCTGAGTTTGGATTTCTAAAAGTTCAACACAGAACATTACACTCCTTTTGTCTTCTTGTTTCTTTGTGTTTAATAACACAATCAGAGAAGTCACTTATTTAATTACAGTCTCTCTTCTTGCCTTCACTACTCACATAATTTCTGTGTTTGGTAAGAATTGCCTATGGGATCTCAAGCAAATCACTTAACTCTTCTCTCACCTCAGCCCCCTCATCTGAAAACAGTGAATATAAAGTGTCTCCTTTTCTTCCAAGAGGGTTTATTTTTAATTTTCCTTCTATTTTCTTTGGCAACAAACATTGTTGGAACACCTGATAATTTTTGCAACTGCTACATGCAAGCCTGTGAGCCAGAGGGGCTTTGTTTTCTGTTCTCCGCATTGCTACTCATTCCTTGCATGATTCCAGATAGGTCACTTAACCTCTGTGGGCTTCTGCCTCCCCATTCATGTGGTGGGATAATACTGACCTACCTCAGAGAGGGATGTGAGGCTAAATTAGTGTTTAGAAAGGACTGCTGAAGTACAAGGTGTAAAGTATTATTATGCTGAGTGCTTCACTGGTGAGAAACTAACCTCGTGACTGAAAATCAGTTTAATATATGAAGCTCTAGCAGCTAGCATGGATTTGCTGATGAGAAGGGTGGCTGCCCTTGAGAATGGAAAAACACAGTCCCACATTGCTCTGGCCACATTCACTTTGCTTACTCAAGAGCAGACAATGACAGGCAGGGGCTGGAGGGGGAAGGAGGAGGGGAGGATTTAAAGTTAATCTTGCCATGCGACTGTGTACAAGAATTACTGTCAGCACAGAAAACTGACACAAGGTAGGGAATGAATCCAAAAGACATAAGCTAAAAATGTGAACAAGGAAGAAGATTTGATTTTTCTTTTCCTTTTCATTTTTTTCCTCTTTGTTTTATTTGGTGCAGCAATCTAGACCTCCTCTACTGCTCCCTCCCATCCCCCTTCCCCTGGGAAAAAAAAGAGGAGAACTCTTATTAACCAGTGCCTCTTTCTCCTGTGAGTAGGGAAATGCTTCAACACTAAGTCACTAAAGTGTAGGTTACTGTGCAGCCATAGTGCTCCCTGTGAGTGATGTATGGCTATTCAAAGCAGATATTAGACCCTGTGTGCAGATACCACTGTACATATTAGATCGCTCCAAATAAGGGTGCCTCTGGTGAGGCTGGGAAAAAGTCACGGCTCAGACATATTTATGGAAAAGAAGATGTATTGAAGTAGCTGAACTAATAGATCAATGCACCAAAGTTTATGGGTACAAGTCAGCTGTCACAGGCATGGTTAAGGGAGTTATAATATTCCAGTGAAGTCCCAAGCTTAAAATAAAATAATAAAAAAAAAAGATTAAAATTGCTCTGTCCCTTAATTGATAGACCAAACCTGAATCAATCACTCCTGATTGCTGGCCAGCTCTCACATTCACCATATGTCTCTGGATTTCTAAACTCAAATATAAATCTTTTCATCACAGGCAGGTTTGAACACAACAAAACCTTAACAGTGAAATTTCTTTTGAAAAGAAGGGCAGATGAAGAAGCAGAGATTCTTATTCTTCTACTATCACTCATACAAATAGCTCTCTTGAATCACAGTAGAAAGACAGGTACTTGAAAAGCAGAATCTGGCTCTGAATATCGATATGTATTGTAACAGGGACGCTCCTTGTAAAAACTACACTGTGTCCTCTGAGCATGTGTGTGATCTCCGTGTGAGCTCCAAGCTGTACAACCCCCTACCAAAGAAGCCATATTATGAGTCATCCAGGAACAAAATTGAACAGATCTCTTGTCTTTCCCTTCCTCTCAGCTCCCACAGCATAATTGTATCCCACTCTGTCTCCTCCAAGCAAGTTACCCTCCTTTCTGTCCATTAGAAAGAAACCAACAAGCAAAACAGAGTTTCACAGTCTGAACACAGAAATGCACACAGGTTTATGTTCATCCCTGCACGTGCGCATTTGTGTCCATATGTCTATATACACACCCATGCACATATGTGTATGTGTATGTGCATGTATATATAATGTGTATTTCCACGTATATTTCTATGTGTATACAGTGAATACAGTCAAAGTGGCAGTAACCTCTGCTGGGAGTAAGTTGTGAAGAGCCAGGAGCAATGGTTAAATGGTCCACAGGGTGGAAGAACCTCTAAAACATGCTCTGCTGCTGCAAAATCCATAATGTGAAACCACAGATAACAGATGGGCAAATGCTTCCATATAGTTTTTTCTTAGCCTCACGAAAATAATTTGAGAATAACTGAAATATAACGGTTAGCACAGTAACTGCTATTAAAAATGTGATTTCTGCAGTGCAGTTATGTGTGGAATTACACAGCAATCTCTGATATACAGAATGCATTCAACACCCTAGAAAAGTAAATTTGATCTGTCAGTAGCAAACTCTTCCTTCTTGTCTTAACATGCACCTTTCTTCACATCTCTGGTTTGATCAGATTCAACTATTACCCTTTTAGGGCATGTACATATAATAAATGTATATTCATCTGTTTCCCTAAAACTTCCCTCTAAGAAAGGATAGTTACCACACCATTTCATCCTATAAATAGATAATAGCCACTCTGTGTCTATAGTCTGATTTGCAGCAGGCAAAATTCAGGCAGAGATAAAGTAGGCAGCCAAGACCCCCCACTCTCCTATTAGTGTTCCCTGTGCCTAGGCCCTGCAGATCCATGCCAGCTGGTGTTCCCATAAAGTCCTGTCATTTGTGCAATAGAGACAATCCCCAAAATTTCTTCCACCTTGGAGAAGCGAGCCTGCCCCCATAGGGCTGCACTTGGGCTCTTTGCTCTGAGCCTGCCCACATTATCTTCCTCACTGGGGAAAGATTAGCCTGCTTTGCTGTGGCTCTGGAGTCTTGTCTTTGGGGCAGCGAAATTCAGATTTGCTCTACTGCTGGTAATTTTGAGACACATCCAAATCTACATTTCCAGGTCCAGCGTCATGAGCCATACTGGTGCAGATTTCACATAAATGAAGAAAAAATCATTGGCATTTTCTGTTCTGTTTTTGGAAGCATGTCACTCCAGACCTGAGAAACTGCTGTCGTTTTTGTGCATGACGCTCTCCCTAATATACTCAGTGAACTTTAATATACAAAAACTTCAGCTGCTAATTTAAGATAATCTAGGTTTTCTCCTGGCAAAATTGAAGTAAATATAAATCACTTCCCCTGATGATTTTTACAATATTTATTCATGGACCCTTCAGTATGAAGCACTTTGATTAAACAATTTAGTAAAAGCACAGCAAACCCACCTGCTGTATGCAGAACAAGAACTGAGCATCTCCAAGGCTGTTAGGAGCTATTATATGTGTATGAAAAAGATACTTTACACTTGCAGCCAGAGATCCAGAAAAGTGACAGCTATACAAATATACATGAGCAAAACACAACGGCATGGGAAATTATCTATTCCCAGCCTTTTCTGTATGCTTTACAAAAGTGGAAAGTTTTTGAGATTATCTACAGTAATTAGGAGTCCCCAGTTGTGTTTACATGGTTAGCAAGTGTAAAATATGATGACCTGCTGAGGATTTGCAAACAGCTAACTTATAATGATGGATCGTGGTGAGAGGACATGTAAGATTTCCCAGACTTCTGCTGGGAATACTTCAAAAATAAAGCACGTTGTTTTCCCTTGGGGTTTATAACGCCTCTTTGACTTAATCAGCTTGCCTTTTTGCTCTCAAGGAGAAATTTCTCCAATTTTACTCATCGGGAGAAATTACAATGTTCACAGTGTTATGGCGGTGATTTTTTAACTATCTTTTCTCCTGGGAGACATTGGTTAGGGTAACAAATAACTCCCCCATAACATTTGGTTCATTATTTTGTAAGAATACAATGTTTGAGGAGAGGATATTATATTTATATATGTGTGTGTCTATGTATGTATATTATACTTATGTAAGTACATTTTTATGAGCTTTATATATATATGTCTTTATAGATAGATGCAAAATTCAGATAACTTAAAGAAACAATTTACCTTTTATATTAAAAACATATGAACAAATAGTTATTTATTTCAAATTGTATTAAGTCAGTAAAGGAAAATTTTGTATTTAGTTTATATTATAGTGCCCAAGAAAATAATTCCTTCTCTCCATGATGGGATAATTTATGCAAGCCATGCTCACTTATTTTATACAGTAACATTTGAGCAGAGCTATCAGTGACTATATGTTTGCTCTCGTGGTTCAGAAAAAGCAAGCAGGGAAATGAGTAATGCTTTATTACTGCCAAACCCTGCTCAAAAGTGAAGAATACCCCTAGGCATATTTTGAAATGTTACTGTGGGGTAGAGGGAGCTTTGCATGTCTCCCTAACAGAGCCATATAAAGCAGAGTTGAGAGGTGAAAATGATTCAGGAGAGCTGCTTTGTAGCTTCAGGACAAGCCATTCCCATCTTTGCTTATATTTCTGGCTAGTAATAGATGAAAAATGAGAAAAAAATAAGATTCAAACATTAAAAAATGGAAACCAATTGCAACATCTGACTGTAATATTCCATCTACAGTTCCAGGACACCAGGCTTTTTTAAGCTTCTCAGTTCTGGCACCAGGTAAGCCAGCCAGGATCTGGACACCACTCTAATATTTTTAGGCAGATATTCCTTTTCCCTCCAAGAGGCTGGAGATGATGGCTGTAAACCAAGGGTAAGATTTGTCTCACCTGGCTTTAGCTGTCTAAAAGTTTAACTGTCACTAAGCTTAAAATAATCATTCAAGCTTCAGCTAATCATTCAAACCCCTTCTATAGTCCATAGAGACAAATAGAGACCCAAGAGAGGGATTTTATCATGTCTGAGATACACACCTGAGAAAAATTTCCCCTCCTTCTTTGTGCCAGAAGTGGAAGCGGATCCTTCCTTAAATTAGATAGCTAATTTTCTTGTTTAAAGCTAAGTGGAATGAAACTAGGACACAATGTATAGCGTCACATTTTTGATTTTCCATGATGAAACCTCCAGGGAGTACCCAGAGATTTACATTTTCCTTTATATTTTCATCATCTCCTTTTTACACCCCTTGGCCAATTTATAGCTGAAAATTTACAGGAGTTTCTCTTCTTAGTCTTCTACACCTTCCCAGGAACAATTTTTTTATTTTATTTTTCAGCCTTCTGAGGTGAAACATTACTCCAAACCTTTCTTTTTCCACTCCAGGACAGTACTTCCTCCTGAGAAATATGTATATTGTGTGGTATTGAACATTTTTGGTCCTCAGTTTATCTTTCACTCTAATGAATGAGTTTTAATTAACTTTAATTTGTGGTTGGTTATGATCATTAAGGTTCTTCCATTTCACAAGTGGCTAAACTTTATGTTTGTATTGATTACAAATGTAGATTAATACACTATGCTTTTTTTAAACTATTTCAGGTTTATGACAGGTAGGTAAAAGGTATACTAGATAGAAGGGTCTGCTTGGTTTTATCCGTAGGTTTTTTTCACAGCTTTCATAATATTTTCTTATTTCTGTGTGTGAGGGAAAATATTATAATCTTGATTTTTTTAAAGTGGTACTTAATGCTTCAGGTGTGCTGAAATATCACATACCACTTTTCATCAGGAACTTGCAGATTAACAAATATTGATGAGCTTCTGAAATTCCTATGAGACTAGTACATGCATGTTATTTAATGAAGATAAGGCTCAAGGAGGTTTAACACGTTTCTTCAATTAAAGCTTTCTGAAGTAGATTACTTAATGTTTATGACTTGTGTATATGTCAAAGGATTTCAGAATATTTTCTTATTCACTATCACTACAAACATATCCCACATACTCAAGATTTGATTGCATCTTAGTGGGGGGATTGCTAATGTTTCATAAACTGCATTCATACTTTTAACTATCTCTTTCATCATGAAGTGACTCATTGCCTTTAACTTTGTGAGAGGTTCTCTCTTTGATGTTCTTTTCTTATTTTGCATAAATTTGTTTTGCAGCAGTATCTATCTGTGGTTTAACATTCTATCATTGTCTGTCAGTTGCATTATTTTTATTACTATTCCAGTGACACATTTTTGATTTTCCAGTCTCTCCAAACATTGAACTGTTTGCAGGTAGGCACATGCCCTCAAAGGCTATGAGTAAGGAACAGGGGCAAACTCTTTTCATATTAATTAACCAAATATAAAATTTGCAAATTAGTTTGTATATAATAACGACTGGATCCTCATTAATTAATTTAATAAGCTTTATCTTTGGTTCAAAATTGAATCAGTCTTGAAAAAAAACCCACACTTCCACAGCAGAGGAACCAGTAGCGACAGAAAATACCATAATCACCATTAGGATGCCAGCATCCATCATGATCATCACTCATTAGTTGATAGAAGCTCAAGAAATACATATTTTTAGAAGATATTCTTGAATATTCTCCAGTGGACATCTAGATCTCTACAAAAAGTTAAAATTAATTAGCTTTTGGAATATCTAATCTATGAAATCAAACTAAATGAGGACTATTTGTTTTAGCGTATTTTCTGCCAATCTCTTCTATGTATGTAAATGAGCATGACACTTACTCTCATGGACTGAGCCAATTTGGAAGTTTTAAACAGAAACAGAATCAGTTTGTGGAAAGCCATATGGTCTCCTTATGATCTGCCATTAAACTAAATAACAGATTTACACCCACAGATACAACAGCAACAGAAAAAAAAAATGTAACCCCCCTTTTCACTTTTAAGTTGTATCTGCTCTGAAGGTCTTACATTTTCATGTTTACATTTTTTTCAAAAGTAACAAAAGTGCTGTGGAATCCAAAAACAATATTTGTGTGTCCTTCTCAATTATCAGAAAATGGTTATTATTGAATGTCCACCAAGACGAAAAAAAAAGATCAGTCAGAAATCAGATTATCAGTTAGGAACCCATAGCTGTAACACATCGAACATTTTGGAATTTCTCACTTCATGCCCTTCTATTTCTTCTCAGTTCTTTAAAGTGGCTGGAAGGTGGAAAAAAGGAATATTCCTAAAATGTCCTAACTGAATATCACATGAGGCAAAATAGGAGAACTCATTCATCCAGTAATTTCTAGGAATTGCATCCAGTAATTTCTGCAATCTTCCCCCTTTGACTCAAAACTGAGGGCAGTGACACCCTTGGGTAAATGCTGTCTTCCCTGATGTTTAGCTTTCATATTAGGAAAATATGAGTTGGAGCCACCATGGTTTTCACTGGTATTTTTTCATGCTGGTTAGCTGTCCATGTTAATAAAAAAATTGTAGGCAGTTTTCCATTTCAATTTGTATGGCTTCAGTTGCTATCCACAAGTTATCTTCTGTCATAACCTACCCATTTTTTGATTCATTGGTCACGCCAATGGTAAACAGGTAACATCAGGAGCTGAATTCCCCTGTTTTCCCCCTGGAAATATTTAGTTTAAAAATTCAAATGTTTTCTGCAATTTTCTAATAACTCTTTTAAGGGTTTATATGTTGTTAACTTCTCTAATAGTCTACTATCAAACTTGCTCTCTCCTTACAGAAAAGTAGAACACTCTACATTTGATCCTCTTCCCTGTTTATGAATATTCCTATCTCATTAGTCCATTTTACCATCACATTGCACTGGGAGCTCAATATCCTCTGTTATCTACAATAAACCACAAGTTTATTTTGGAGTCACCAAATCAATGGCAAGGTCCTTTGGCCTGCACAGACATCCCTTCATAGAGCTGCAACTTTGTACTTCCAGTATCAAGATGGAATTTGTTTGAACAAGGCACAGTTTGCTGCACAGTTCAGTTCACTTGGTATGACTGACATCTTTGTCATTATGTACCACTTTGCCAACCTTTGTGTCACCTGCCAATTTTATCAGCAGCAATTTTGTACTTACTTCCCAGGCCCTGATGAAAATATTGAATGGTGCAAGGGGAAGCACTGATCTCCAAAGCACCCTGTTAAAACCAGTCCCTTCAAAATGACAATCTCATTGACAGCTACCTTTAGAGACCTACCAGTTTCTCACTTTTTAATCTTTATAACATGCATTGCTAATGCTTAGTACTAAAGTTCAGCTAGAAGATCATGTGTACCTGAGCTAAAAGCCTTATAAATGTCTACATTTATTTTTATGAGGTAATATGTAATTTTTTTTCCAAGTTAGATTTGTTTGATAGACTCTATTTCCTATAAAGCCATTCATATCTATTAATTCCTTATTAAATCCCACATAGGTTTTAACAGTATTTTTCCTGAGCTGATGTTAAGCTAATATATTACTATGATATATTTAGCTCATGCCAAGCTATACATATGTCAAATAAGGCTGAACTGGAGGACTTGGTAAGAAAATAATCTTTATTTGATAGCTAGTCATAAGCATATCTCTGGAACTAGAGGCACCATTTGTATTTTTAGATAGATAAAAAATGTACTTGTTGCTCAGCCTTAGCTTACCCCTTCAGAGATGATTTAATGACATCAAAAGTGACTCAGAAAGCGCATCATTGCTTCAGCCCTTACACTTCATGAAGAACAATGGATAATTACTTCTTTTTAGCATCCTAAGCTAACTCCTTCCCTCTCTTCAAGAACCTTAAGAAGGTTAAAAGCCCTCAATCCAGTTTTATAATTTGAGGGAAACCTTTGAGGACTGAAACTTTTGCATCTGCTGCTGGACTCTAGCTTCCTTTAAGAAAGCTGTGCATCAGAGGATTTACAGCCCACTTCCTTCCAAGGTTTATAGTTATTTTCTAGTCTTCAAATATGTTCTTTAAAACTTTCTTCCTTAAATTTTTTTCCTGCGCTATGGATGAATGATCTTCAAGATTGCATCATTCTTGGTAATTCCTTCTTGCCATTATTTTATACTTGACAATAGTCAACAAAACTCTGTAGAGCTTTTTAATTGTGTGCTCTGAAAATTTCACAGGCAAAGCGCCAGCCACTTAATTGTGCTAATTATTATTCGCGCAATAACGCCTATTAGTCTGCACTTTTTTTAAAGGGGTTCAATCTGCATTCAGATCTTGCTTGCTTGGCAGAATGTCATTATAGCGGCTTTCAAAATCTGGCAATAAGCCTAAGAAGAGTCCATTTTTGCCACTGGGACTGCCTAATCCAGACATCATTATTGATCAAACTGACACATGCCTGCCAAAATGGCTACAAGAAAAACAGGAATCTACACTGCTCCAGTATCTCCAGCCCAAGTTTTCAAAAATTATAGGGACCAAAAGGGGAAATTGTATTTACACGTGAAATCAAACATATATCTACAAGCAGAAGGATAGAGTTCCAGAATTGCATTTAGTAAGTGTCCTTTCAAAGATGCACTAGAAGAACACATTAGAAGAAAAAGGAAGTAAGACCACTGTAAGAATCTGGCTATTTAAGTCAAGTCCCAGGTCTGGAACTGATAATAAGATATCAAATTATCAAATTATCAAGCTTAAACATCTCATATTCTTCAGTCAGATATTTACAGATCCACTTCAGATTAATTTGACTATGAAGTAAAGGCACAGATTTAAAAGTAACTGGGAGCATCAAGCTTCTCAAATAAGTGTGATTCCTCAACAATGAGAATTGCAGGAACAACACAGGAGCTGTTATGATGTTTCTACACCATGGTATCAGTGATGAAAATTGAGTTCACAATGCATAAAAAAATGAACTTGATGGATAGACACAGGGTTATTTGGAAATTCCATGGGCTATTTTTTATGTTGCTGAATAAGCAACTCCATGTGGCCATTTAATATCATGACATGAGATCTGATTTGCTTGTTAGCAGTTAACACATGATGTACAGCAGGATGTGGCTCTAAGCAAGGCAGAAAAGTAAAATAGGTGTAGAACTGCAGAATGGGGAGGGTTGGAAGGAACCAGAGTAAGTCATCTGGTCCAGCCTCTTTGCTCAAACAGGGCCATCCTAGAGCACGTGGCACGGGATTGTGTTTAGACACAACTGAATATCTCAAATATCTTTAGTGAGGGAGATTCCACAACCTTTCTGGGCAATCTGTTCAGTGCTCAGTCACCTGCACAGTACAGAAGCTCTTCCTCATATTCAGAGGAAATGTCCTATGCACAAGTTTCTGCCCATTTCTTCTTGCCCCATTTCTTGGCACCACCAAGCTGAGCCTGGCTCCATCCCCTTGGCACCGTCCCTTCAGATACTGACAGACAGTGATGAGGTCACTCTCAGCTGTCTCTTCTCCAGGCTGAACAAGCCCAGCTCCCTCAGCCTTTCCTCAGAAGAGAGATGCTCCACCCTTGCAGCCCTTTGCTGAACCCATCTCAGTGTTCAGCATTCTGGATGTCCTTATCCTCGGAAGCCCAGTGTTGAATTTTGGTGAGGGACACCACTCGTGACAGATCTCCAACTAGACCCTGTGCCACTGATTACAGCCCTCTGAGATCTGCTGTTCAGCCAGTGCTCACTGTTTGACATACAGAAAGTGTGCTTCTTTCTTCACACCTGATGAAACACTTGAGCAGCCTCCCACTATATCCACTAGCCACTTATTAAGGAACTTTTACTGACTGATGCACTGAAATGATCATCCAACAGCTGTAGAACAGAAGGAATGAGGTCAATGGAAAACTGAGTTTAGCAGTGTTTGATTTCCTATATGAATTTAGAAGTCAGGTGTCATGAAAAGGTTCATTCACTGACCTTAAGAAATGTTGATTAAAAAAACAGCACTGAAAGGGGAGAGAAAATTAAATTTGAGGGTTATGATGGAGAGGAAGAAAAGATTTTTTTACCTTTGTGTGGAAGACTGAAAAAAAGAGAAGATAGGGAAATTTAGATTTTAGCTGAAGAAGAATTTTGTTGAATGCTAGTATAAACAAGAGAGAAGTTAGAAACCTCTGGCCGGTGAGAAGCTCCACATATTTCTTCTAGATCCTAAGTGTTCCACAAGTTTCCCCTACCATTAAAAAAATATTTCGCTGATTATAAATACAGCTTTTAAAATTTATTGGCCAAGACTTGTCCGTGTCCAAATTAATTTTGCAAATCTTAAATTTATATCAAATAAATTAGTTCAATGATTTTTCACTTCTGTCACAGAATCATATCAACATAAATAAGAGAGACAAGGATGCTGAAATGGAACAGGGTTTTACTGATGAGAACTTTTTCACTGAAAAATGCTGATGCATTGAGCTAAATGATTATTTGAGCTTATCGAGTTCAACAAAACTTTGACCAGGGGAAAGCTCTCAAGTCTAGAAAAAACCTGCTGATTAAAACCAGAGAAAGATAAAGACAGAAATGACTGCTTGCCACAGAACAGCTACAATGTAATGCCTATTGTCTGAAGCACGAGTTTTGCAGGAAATCTCTCACCTTAATTTGCTGCATGTGTTTCTTTTTTCATAAGTGTGAGGTAACAGAGCATAATGATGGAGAAAAACACACATGAATTAGATAGTTTGGATTTGTGGCAATATTGAAGAGCCAGTGTCACATCCCAGCTCTTGCTCAGTCTTAGCAGTGAATAGAAACCACAGGTTTTCAGATCATGCTTAAACGAAGATGATGCAAATTTTGGTTGAGATGGATACTGATAGGTATCCCTTCTCCTTATATACCAGCATAGAAACAAAATGGTGAAGCCATGACATTTTCCAGAAACTGGAACAGCCCTTTTTCAGTTGGAATTGAAGTAAATTTATTTCTGTATTTTTCAACTTCTGGAACTAGTCCTTTCTGTTGCTGTCTTTAGTCTTCTCACACTGCTGATGCATGTTAAGTACTACTGTGCTTTGCCCCACTTCCAAGAGGGTCAGCAAGCCTCACATGCCCTCACATGGTGTCAGATGCTACCATCTTTTCCTTTTATCACTACCCTGACACTTGTGCTTTACTCCCATTTTGGTTTCCTGGTGGGAAGTACAAGTCAAATTAAAGGAAAGAGGAAAACACTGGAAACAAATTTAAAAGAGTAGAGGAGGCTAAGGAGAGAAGTGATGGATCAAAAAAAATCTCAAGAGTAAGCTGCATGTTCTCCTCAACACTCACAATTATCTATCTACACCACATTTGTCAAAAAAATGGAATTAAGCAAACTTTAATTAAACATATGGTCTAAAACATTATGACATTTCAAACAATAATACTTGTTTGCGCTCTGTCCTGTTTTATCCTACTGACACAATGGCAGAACTAACCACTGACAACAAGGGAAGAGTCCTGCTTTGAGGACTTCTCCAGTGCTGGCATCACAGTAGCCTGTGATGTTCTAAATGGTATGACAAATCATTATATAAACCTTCTAAGTACCAACAGGATAAAAACTTGTTTATAATTCACCTCTGTTACTGGTTGCATGAAAATTCAGTTACTATAGAAGGATCAGCCAATTCTACTTTTTCACACTTGCAGGGTACATGTCAGCAAGGCTATGAGTTGAGTGTCAAGAGTGGGTTTAATTCTATATACGAGACCAGAAGTTTTGCCATCCACCCAGCAGATTTGATAAGATACCAAGTTAAAGGAGGAACTAGCCGTTTATGTGATATTCTCCTGGAACCTGCTGAAGTGTCAGGAAGGATCTTGCACCATTCCAAAAGCAAAAGGAAAGATTATACCACCAAGCCTCTTACATCAAAGAAAGCTTGGTGCTATTGATAAAATAAGACTGTTGAAAAGAAAATAGTGTCTTGTATGAAAAAGCACCTTTTTTACCAGTTTGTCCCAGTAATCATTGCCTTCTTAGCTGCAGGACTATAAATAGCTCTCTATCATTTTGCTTTGAAGATGCCAGGTTATCATATTTATAGGCTTTTGAAAACTTGTACCCCTAAGTCCCTCTGATTTTCAATGAGACAAAGAAACATAACTGATTTTAAACATAAGATTTGGTTTTCTGTTAACATGTGCAACATTATTCAAAATGTACTTGAGTATCAAGTACAGTATTAAGTATAGATGAAATCTATACTCCCAAATACCAAAGACACTTCAGAAAATGGAGATTTGGTGCTTCTGGAAATGTTATTTATGGTGCATTCATAGAGTTTTATTTCCTGGTTGAAAATTCTTGGTGGTTAAAGGAGAATCTATATTAAACTTTATATAATTCACATTATCTTAAAAACTATACAGAAAATCTCCGAGTCCCTCTCTCTGGGTGTCCTTGCCTTCTTGCTCTCCTTTGTATTATTACAGCACACTCATTGCACCTTCTCATAAATTAGATCATCCATATCCCAGAGATTGCACTGTGTATCCATGGGAATTTATACAGTGATTAGAACAATGGGGCCCTGATTCTGAACGGTGCCTTTGGGATTTCCTGTGATATCAATTATATACAACACAATCCTGCCCAGGAACAGCATTACCCTCCAAGCCACTCAGCTCCAATTGCATGATACTTAAAATTCCTCACCTCATACTCAATGGCCATAAGAGGAGAAGAAAAGAGTAAACAAACAGGAGATGACCTTTATGAGTAAAACATCTAAGCATAAAAAGATTAATCGACCCCCGTCAGCCAGTCATTAAATCAAATAAGAGCTTTTCTTGTACTTTTAAAGCTCAGATTTACAGTCAGGCAAATTGTGTAAAAAGGCTGGTAATACAGTGACGCCCAGTGCCACTGGGCTTTAGAAAGCTGACAGTTGCTGTAAAATAGTCATTAAACAACCTCTAGAAGAGACTCATCAGCAGATGCCCCCAGGTGAAGGAGAGAGAAAGCTGAGAGAATGAAGGAGAATCTAACATCTTAGCATGACTGAATTAAACAGAGCATATTATGCTGATTTTCAGAGTCAGCCCAGTAATTTAATTTTCATAGCAGTTCCTTTGATTGTAGCAACCATTTTATGAAACATTAATAAAACTTCTTTTTTATGTAGCATGCATCCCTTTTCCATTTCATTAAGAAAAAAGACAGGATGTACAAATTTGCTGACCATTAGCTCTGTAAATGACAAAAACAAATGAAAGATTATTTTTAATGCAGTACCACTGTGGTGGGTAGACTATATTTGGCTTCACAATAATTTCAGCACAAATTAGAAGAGACAAACAAACTGTACATGGATTTGTCATATTGTACTGCAATGTCATTTCATAAATGAGAATAGACTACTATGTGTGTGCATGTGTGCCCATATACTATTTTTATATGTAATTACAGTTAGTAATGATATATTCATTGAAATAGATTCTTCTCTTGCTTTTATTGGTACTAATTGCATAATTATTTGGAATTCATATCAACATAAACCTGGTGTAAATGAATAGAAGGGATAATAAATGTAGTTATCTTCTTGGGATAGTGCAATACACACATACAACTATATGCCTGTCATCAGCTGTCATTTGCCCAATTACGTGTAAGCATGGGGGAAAAAAAAGCAGAAGTTTTAAAAATTTTCCACAGGGATTTATTCTGCAAGATTTTAAAGAATTATTTTACAAAAATATGGGGGAAAAAATTAATTTCTGTTTTACATTTTTTTCCTTCCATCCTTCCTTTCTGCAACTCCTTGTTTTTCTCTGCATATTATAACAAGATTGAAGACATAAATATAAAGAGATGAATGTAAAAATGAATAAGAGAAAGATTAAAACACAAGGAAATAGAAAAAAAAAGTTGCACTGGCTTCACATCTTTCACTTCTGTTGGGAAAATTGTCCTTTTCTCTTTAAACCAAAATTTCCCTTTACATTTTTGCTTTGGAAAAGCAGACAAACATTTTTGCAGCAAAAATGTCTTCCTTGAAGAAATACTGACACCTCTTTAACCAGAGAAAATACGTTTTGCAGACAGGAAAGACATGTCACAAAAACATGTTCTCATTTGGTTACAAAATCTGTTTCTTTGTTGACTCCCTCATTTAAATGCTGCCTCAAAGTCAGACTCCTATCATAACAAATAGACACAGAAACTCATATGTGGAAATACACACATGTTTATATTTATCTATATGTATATTTATATGTATATTTATTTACATATACAAAACATGTAGTCACAGACAAATTTCTGTGTAAAAATAAAGACCATGAAGTGAAGCATTCAAATGACAAGTTTTCTCACATTTAGACCGTCTGCCCATATACACAGAGGCATCAAAGCCACAGGATTACATGCCAGTTTTTCCCTTGTGATAACTCAGTTTCAGGAAAAAAAAAAACAAAAAAAACAAAAGACAAGAAAACAGCAAACTAAAAACCTGGCTGGTTAGTGTACAGTCGGTGTTACACTTTTTTGATATTTATTTTAATGTTCCTTGTGATGGAAAAAAATGACTCATTCATCTCACAGCGAGGGACCAGACTCTGAAAGATGCTATGGAGTTTATTCATAGAAATGAAAGCACCAGTGGGAAACAGCCAGGTCTAATTCAAACTTTTTGTGTGATCTCTATCAGGCCACATCCTCCCTCTGTGTCTCAGCTTTTCCTTAGTAAAATATGATTAGCTATATACTGGTTAGACTGTACAGATGGGGTTATCTGATTTCACTTTAGTTTTCAAAAAAATCAGGCTTTAATTTTAAAGTACCTGGCGGGAGCCAAAGAAGAGCAACAGATGCTGCAAGAGGATCTGTTCATTTGCAATGCCATCAGAGCATGATGCACAGGTTCCTTTTATTTGGTCACTAAAGGGAGACTCCAGGCAGCTTTTATAGTTTGTGCAGCTGTTTTGGGGATGTCAGGTGCCTCCTGCTCTCTTAGATGAGCCCTGACCTAGGCTTGCTGCTCCTAGGTTGGCTGGATAGTCCTGGCACAATAGATTCCTCATCTTACTTAGACTTTTGCAAGAGGAAGTGATCTAGCATGTATATTTTATTTGCTATTGATTTGGAAAAAGAAATTTCTCTTTCATCACTATCTTCATCTGTAATATGAGGGTAATGTTTATCGCTTAGCAAAGCAGCTTTAGATCATCCTGTGACATATATGGTTTCAAGGTGTCATAAACCTCCCATAGATTCATTTTTGTGTACTCAGTATTACAGTGATAGCAACTGAATGGACACATAAATTACATTACAAACTGTGGCTGCTTTTCCAGGTTTGCTTTTTTTCTTCTAAAAATGTTATTATGCAATAATAATCTCTGAAAACATGCCAGCAACATGTGGAAAATATTTATTGCATGAAGACCTAGTATACATTCCCTTTGTTTTGTTTTTTTTTGTAGGATTTATTCCTGCAAAAATCCTTTTCTGAGTTATTGTCCATTACACAAAAAACATTTTATTGCACCTTTTGTGTGATTTTTTGCAAGAGTGACATGATTTTATACTTTGTATTATTTTAAGTGGTAGTGTGGATTAATATGCAGTAAAGTCTCTAGCAAGTACACTTACAAAATGTTTTAAAGTGTCTTCCCCAGAAAATTCCAGGAGGATTTACATAAAGTTTTTTCATACACAAATAATTCCTCTAATTACATCAAATGTACTAACCCTTTGCTCCCATTCTAATTGAAAGATTTAATTATGAAGAAAAATCAATATTTCATACTACAGCCTATAAAGTTATTACTTTGAGCAAAGAATTTTGCAAGCCACAAAAAGGTTGCAAATTGCAGCACATCACAAATTTTAATGTAGAGGAGAAAAGCAGACTATGGCACCATCATTACTGAGAGAATTTTACAAAAGTGATTTTGCATTAATCATATCTGCTTCTCACAGAAAGAAGTGTGGGCCTCCCAGGTGGTATTTTTTTCTATTGAAATTATTCTACATGCCACTAAAACAGAGTTTGTTTTGTTTGTCAGAATTTTTTTGTTTGGTTGGTTGTTTTGGTTTTATTTTGGATTTTTTTTTTCCCCCAGAGAAGGTATAAAAGCAGACTAATGGCCAATATCACAATTAAGCAACTTAAATTTTTAAGAAAAGCTTTAAGCAGAGCCTTGAACGGTTGTTTGAAAGTTCCTGGTGCACTGCAGCCACACTGGTCGCAGAAGGAGGAAGAACTCTAGTTGCAGCAGGCAGGGTTGTAACTAATGAAAAGTGGAAAGAATATGCTGGGTTATTCAACTATGTACTAATCATTCTTTTCAAAAGGCATTAAAAAAGACAGAAAAGGGGCAAAATGTCCAGAAATTAAGTTATGTGACAGACTGGGCTGCAGTTTCTCAGAAGTTTAATCTGTACCGCTAGTCAAATAAAAAAACAGATGTTGGCCTCAGTATTTTCTTGCAGTGTTGTTTTTGATTGAAAACTTTGTGAATGTTTGTGATATTGCTGAGAGCCTATTGGCAGATGAGCATCTCTTGCTATAGTCTCCATCATTATTTGCCTGTCTTGTCTATTAACGAGCACTATCATCCCATCGTAAGATGACAGCTGCAACACGTACTCAGGCGCAATAAACAGCTAAATGAGGCGCACAGCAATTTCACTTGTCACCAGAGCCCTCGGCACGACTGGCTGCACAGCTTGATGCATAAATTCATGAGGCTGTTGCATATGATGGAGTATGCCTGGCTGAAAGAGGTGATGGATAGCAGGGCAGCTAAAAATGGCCATCACCTTGACTCTGTCAGGACATTTTTTAAAAGTACCCCATCAGCTCTCTTGCATTCTTTTATGTACACTATCCCCAAGCTATAGGCTTTCAGAAGTCCTGATAGCAGACTTTTCCTTACTGACGGTTTTTTGGATCTAAAGTCAAGTTTCTTCTTAGGTTCAGTGAATGCAATATATGCTACTAATGTGTAGGGTGAAATGGTCCTCTAATAATTGTTCATTCAACACACAGTGGAGTCATAAGGTTAAACACTAACAACAGAAATTTTCCTGAGTATGTCTAAAATGCATACATGCACACAGAGACATATATGACAGCAAAATTTGTGAAGCCTCGTGCAAAAGTACATTCGATTACAAACATGCATACAAAAATATGCTTTGCAAAAAGCTATAGGAAGTGTTCTGGAGTACATTATGGTAATTATACATTATGCAAAATGAATACAGGTTGAAATAACTTGCCATAACATACTGTTAGATCTGAATTAACAACACAATTTTTAATAAGTAAATAAAACTGAAGGGAAAATTACAACAGAGAAAAATGGACATATTGCTCTCAGGGTTTCCAAATAAAGCCCAAAACTCAAGTTGCCATAAGCACAGAATTTAATGTCCCAGTGAAATTCTTTGCATCCCCTGTATCTATGTTACTGGAAGCCACCTAAGGAAGACAAATACAAAGGCAACAAAATCAATGAGGCAGTTTCCTGCAAAGCTTCACGCATTAATCTCTATCACACAGAGAAATATACACCACTACAAGGGAAGGAAGTCACTTGTTCTCTAATAAAAGAGAAAACCCTTGGTAATAAGCAATTAATAAAGTTGTCATGATTAGTTATGCAACTATGAATCAATGTTCATGATGAAAATGACCACTCTCATGATTTAACATATCTATGATCTGGTGGTACTGCAAATATCATTGCCACGTTGAAGCCAACAGAAACACTGTGGTCATTTTCTTAACATTGTTTATGGCAAATTTTAGCAGAGGTGGTTTCCCTGTCCTGCACACACATATTTGTATATCTGAGTGCAAAGTGTCTTCTCCTGCCTCTTGTCTGCTCTGAAACTCTCTTTTGGGCTTGCCAGCTCTGCCTGGCTCCTGTCTGCAGTCGGAGTTTGGACCTTTCCTGCCTGCTGACATCTGCCAGCAGTATCCTGGCACCAAGGAGCAGGTCCTTCAGGACAGCTGCAGTCAGATCCCACTGGGTCTGCTTGCTGCTCAGGTCACAACTGATGGGAGTGCCCCTGGGTGGGAGCACTCAGTGGCACTTTGGGTCCTTGGAGCTCTCACACCCTGCAGCCACTCGTGCTGTCCTCATTGCTGTGGTGTCAAAGAACATACCGAGCAGCAGCCTCAAAGAGCAGAGACACCCCTCGAAGACCTTGAGGAGGAACAGTTGCCCCACTGTCCCTTTAATCTTCTCCACAATCCCAAAAGGGGGCTGGAAGGGTTGGCAACACATTGAGGTGCCATTCTCCCACCCACTGGCTCCTCTTGAGATGGTCAGCAGTTGATGTATCTGGAGTGCAGAGCCTGAATTTCTGAAGTCATGAGTTTTTATTAAATTTAATGGTGCATCTTGGGGAGAAAAAAAAAAAAAAAAAAAGAGAAAAAAAAAAAAGAGAAGCCTAAATAGTGATTTAAGTGACTGATTTTCGATATGGCATGCTGCCATCTGGTGGACACCGCTCTGATCGAGCGTTTGACCAGAGCTATGAGAAGCTGGGGCAGGGAAACAAAGGTCTGCGTGGAGTTTTGGGGTCCTCTGCGGAAGAACCGGGATCCAGCGCCAGTCTTCACTCTGCAAGGAAACCATCTCTGAAAAATCCGAGAGCCCCCACTTCCCCACGGCTGCAGTGTGAGACACTGAATCCAGAAATTGTTGGCTTATTTTCATGGAGCCCCTGGGAAAAACATGAAGAAAAGCCTGTCTTTCACACTGTCAGGAAGGAAAAAAAAAAAAAAAAGGCAGCAAAAGAAGCAAAAGAAGCACTACAGTAGAGCCACACTGAAACTGCAACAGGCTTCTAAGCGTGTTCTACTTGTGAGTTGTGCTCTGGCCCACTTGTGCTGCTCCTGTGGATGAAGTCATGTCCTGGGAGGAAGCATTTAATTAGCACTCAAGCATTTAGATGAAGCTAAAATGAACCCCAAAGAATGAGGCATTTAGGGAAATTTTAAATTACACAAAACAGAGTGCCTATATTTCTGTCTTTATCCAGCTTCCATCAGAAGGATATGCAGAAACATGTTATTAAGTGATACTGCAATCCAGACCATTTAGACCATTTCAAGTGCTAAAGAAACTGGGACAACGTTTGGTAGGTCTGGTGAAAGGAGAAGGAAGAGGGAGGAAAAAAATTAACTGCATATTATCATAGAGACTGGATGTTTATTCACATTTCTATTTTCCTATCTTATGCTTTCATGAAAATATAGCATTGAAGCTTTTATCAGTGCCACATGTACAGTCCTGAATATCAAAGCTCAAGGAAAATGATTCTTCTTTAAATGAATGCAATAGTACAACACGCAGCCTAAGAGCTGCTGTAATTCAAGAACTTCACAAATGCTATGAAAAGGTAACCAGCAAAAGAGTCTTGTGTCTCATGGTGTGTGTGTGTGTATCAAGCTCTTTACAAAGCATTCGTACACTTTGTCCTAAACACAGTAATCAAGTTTCCCACTGAGAGACTTGAAGATCAAGACTAGGGGCCAAATTCTGCTCTTATAGTTACATGTTCACCTGTGTAACTGACAGCAGAATTTGCCCTTAGGACTTTAAACTTGATCTGCTATTCGATGGGCAGCTCGTGCACTGATCTGAGCACCAGAGTGATGTGCTCCTGTCAACCTGTGAATCAGAGGAATTGCTGCTCTCATACCGAGGAGGAAAAAACCTCCTTGTAAATTGCTCTTGAAATCGCCTCATGCTTCTTTCTAGCAAGGATGGGCAAATCTGAACACAAAATTCAACATAAACTTAAATAATGCTTAGATATCAGGGAGACAGATGCCATAGAAATACAAGCTGATTGATGACTAATTGTATTTGCCTTTCATTTAGGACATGCTATGATAAAAGGAGTTAGTGAGGGGAAAAGAGAGAAATTTAAATGAAAAAATGCACGAAGCACACATAAATATGTACATGCTGCATGTAAACAATGCAAATTCAGACCAGTTTCAGCATACTTCTTCACTGGCTAATACAGAAATTGTTCAGAAAAGAAGCTATTCTTTGTAAAACTGTCTTCATCCTCCAAGACAAAAAAAAAAGATCAATATAGACAGGGGAAAAAGTTTTATTGGCTGAGATTACCTTGCAAAAACTACTGAATTGTCTGTTGAATTCTACATAAGTTAGCAACTTTGTGAAATGGAATATATTTTTTCCAAATTTACTGCTTTGCATAAAATTAGTTAACACTGAGCACGGACTGTCAAAATGTGTCTAGTAGAATGAGAATGTGGGACACTTGGGGAAGGCAGCCGAGTTAATTTTAGTTGTGGATACACTACCCTCAGCAAACCTTGACCCTGCTCAAGCAGCACTTACAATCATGATTTACTACACTGTGTTGTCAAGCAGAGAGCCTGTTCTCTTTATGCAGATATGTAGACTCCTCTCATGATGCCAGGCAGCCTTCCTTGGCTAAAACTTCCCTGGTCCAGGCTCCTCTCCTCGCCGTGCCGAGCTGCCCGTTCAGCCCATTGTGGCAGCAGTCACACAAGAGGGAACTGCTGTTGGCTGATGTTGCCCTCGTGCTGCTCTGGAAAATGTGAGTTGGTTACAGTCATGGCTAAGTCTTTGTGGATATAGGGCTGGGCTAGCTCAAGCCATTTGAGCTTTCAAATAAACCTAGAAGGTATGAAACTGTCTCATCAAAGATGGAGGTGCTCATTTAGTTTGTAAATCACATGCTATAATTTCTTCAATGGGGAAAGATGGCAAGAAGGCTTTCCTATGTAAGTTGGCAAAAAGATATTTTTGATAGTGCTTCATGAAAGAATGCGTGATCTTTAAGTCAGGGAGGAAAGCATTATTTTTTCAATGTATTGAAGTAATGTCAATGCCTTAGTTACAAGCTGCTATTGTCCCTGTGATGCTGCACTCTGCAGAAACAGACAAGAAAAGCTTCTTTCTCAAGGTAACTGCTTGTCTCCATTTAGCAAACAAAATAAAAAAAGACTAGATGGTAAACAATATTTTTAGGTACATCTTTTTTTTCCACTAGGAAAAAAGCTTATAAAACTCATTGCAATAATAAAGTCTGTTCTTGCAAATGTAGAAACAGACCATTTCTTTTGCTCAGACACCCTACTGACATCATGGCTTGAATGAGCAAAAAGAGATAAAAAAATATTTTTAAAGATGCTTTTATTGTCTTATTTTATTCTCTATTCATTTGCAAGTTATTCCATTTTCAAGGTCAACTGTTTGATAGAACACTTGGAAGGATATTCCCTGGACATATTTTTAAGAGGAAAAAAATAATCCAGTTTGTAAACAAATGAAATAAAATGTGACAGAAGATGATATCAGACATGCAACATTTGTGACAGATGAAGCTCACAAAGATTGCCCACAGACTTCAGAATGTCTCCTTAGTAATCCCTTTTTCCTCAGGAAAGACTGCTCCTGGGTTTCCCTGGCCACTTCAGAAGTTCATTCTAGCATCTTCATTGAATTTCTAAGACTAAACTCAGTAAAATTAATGTATTTTAAACTTCCCAAGAGGTTACAATGAGTACCTCACAGAACTTAAACTCTCTTTCTCTTTCCTCTAGTTTTCCTCTCTGCAAACACACTTATTCCTTTTCCAGTCAAAAAAAAAAAAAAAAAGCCAAAAAACAAACAAACCAAAACCAACCCAACTAACCTACAACAGTGATAAAAAAAAAAAAAAACAACCCTAAAAAACTCCCATAATTATTCTGCAAATTGCAGAATGGTAGTTGAGGCTCATCCCCTAATAACTTTTTCAGTATTTCTCAGCTGCCTCATCAGGATCTGTCTAAGTCTCATCCAAGTGTTTGATCCTGAAAGTTGAAATTACCTCAGGAATCACCTCTTTCCACCCTCAGACCTAGATGTCCTGAGCCTGTTTATATTTCTTGTCTACTTGCAACTGCTACGATAAGACCCAAAAAGCTGTGAACACTTTTCCCCACTGTGATAGACAGGAACAAAGCCTTCTTCAGAGAGCAGTGGATGGAAAGTAAATAGGTTCATGAGCTCTGGGAACACCAGCAGTGCTGCAGGCAGGGTAGCAGACAATGTAAAAATAAATACAGTTAAAGAGTAAGAAAAATATGTTTACTTTTGCTCTTTTAAGCTTTGAGCTATTTGAAAAGGTTGTGAAGGAGATCCCAGTTCAGAAGGGCAAGAAAAAAATTTACTTTTAGGCTATGCTATTGCCTCACAGATGAAAAGGAGGCAAATTGGATTTCAAAAGATTCACAACAGATGAGTCATAATCATGAAGAATATGATCCCCAAACCATTAGGAATGAACAGATCATGTGATGGTCAGTATCCAGAGAAGCACGATTTCCACACACTGAAGTAATTTCGCCTATCAAGTTCTCAGTACTTACTAGTAAATCCCAAACAACTAACAGAGTACCTGCAAATTGAAGACACTTGAGAGAGGCATTTTGCAGATTTCTGAGAATTGTTTGTCTCAGCTTGCCCCTCACTTGTACTGGTAGAGTAAAAGCCATAGCCTATAGTACTAGAAACAGGTCAGTACTGCATATATAGCCATATATATACGTACACACATACATACACACACATTTTTGTTTGCTAAGTGTGAGGGGTTTTTTTTGGGGTTGGATTTTTTTTTCTGTTTTTGTTTAATGAATAGTGCCTAGAAGGCACAACAAGAGAACTAGCTAGAGAACCAACTACTGCATTAAATCAATATTGTGTCTTGTAAAACACATAACAGCACTAGAAAATAACACATAATCTGAGAAAAACCATGGCCATGATGCATTTCTATCTCTGTGGAATGCTATAGAATGTAAAATATTTGCTTCTTTCTCCCTTCAATTTAAACCCTGCTCTCCTCTGAGATTATGCTCAAAAAGTATTTCAGCTTGAAGAATTAAGATAGAATGCTTATACATTTCTAGAGGTGTGGACCCTTCAACAAAACAAAAGGAATTAAGAAAAAATATTTTGAGGCTTTCTGCCCATCCTCCATCAATAAAATGCTCTTAGCTTTGTCCCCAGCCCTCTGTCCAACCTGCACAGCAAAGATACTGTATTGTCTCAGCAACCCAAGTGGTATATACAGACATTTACTCTAGTTACTTTTTTTTTCCATCACTATCTCTTTTCTTTCTGAAATATTTGTTACAACTTTTAATGCTTCTAATAACCAAGTGGTAGCAATTTCCCACAGTTATTTTCCCTTGTGAAAGAATACTGAAAATTTGTAAGGTTTCATTTCCATTTAGGATGAAAATTAAGGTCTTTTGAAGCTTTAGTATGAAGAAAGATGAATATGAGAAATGTCCCTAAGTACCTCAAGCTCCCATGTCTGTTGTAAGGGAAACTAGATCACCTCACCTCACATAATTTTTGCATCTATCTGTTTCTCTCTCATGTGTATCAGCCACTGTTCTTGGCTATTTTGGGATGGCTCTCTTTCAAGGGGAACTGCAAACTTCTGCATAAATTAACTTTTACTGTCCCAAGAGGTTAAACTTGTGTATCCTCCATTTCAGTAAATAACCAAAGGCTGTTTGGTTGGAGACTCCACCTTGTGTTTACTTTTGCAGAGCAAGTCTGCAACAGGACAGAGAAATCAGGGCTGAGCACTATTTCACCTTCATCTTGTGGAAGATGAAATGCAAACCACCATGGTGAACAAGATGCAGAGAAATTGATTTGGTCCCTCTTATATCCCAAGTCAGCTGGACCACTAGATTGTGAGGAGCTCTGAGACTGTCCTGTTTCCTGTCTGGACTTTCTAGCCTGCATCTCAGAAACCTTTAATGAAAAAAAAATCATGCCAAACTGGTACACACCAGCAGCACATGTCACTCTTGAAAGACTGGTTTTCATTTAGACAATAACTTTTTGGCAAAAATACTCCTAATATAGCTCAGCTCCACGTCCCACATATAAAATCAGTTTAACCATCCAGTATCTACTGAACCAAAGTCTGACTGACATAAACAAAAAGTTATATCCTCTTCTCTTTCACATAGATTTTATGCTGCACTCATCGCTCTGCTGCTGCCAGCACCATGTCAGTGATGCATATATGAATCAGTACAAACCATTCACAAGTTCTATATTTAAAAGGCTCCGGATGTAGCAGCTCTTCCAGCCTCGTCAGATGTTCGGAGGCGGGTAGGCGTGAAGGGAGGAGAGGGGAAAGGAGTGTTCCGCTTCAAATTCCCACCAGTTTGTTTTGACATCTCCCTTGTACCAAAGTGGCTGGAGCTCACTCAGTGGCTTGCAGAGAGACGTGTGTTGCCAATCTGATATGATGACTCTGCATACACCGCCAAAAATTGTAGTGGATTTTTCATCTCGGATCACAAAGCAAGCTCATGTTTAATTTGGTAGCTACTATCATCCCACCTTTTTTGTGAGACATTGCTGCTTTACATGTGTATCCCTTTTTTATACAAGCAAATGACAGGCAATTTTTTTTTGTATACTTTGCTCAATTATATAAGATTGTCACAAGTATGTAGAGGATGGGGAGAAAGTGAGCTGTTCTGGTGAGACAGCTGACAAAGGAGCAACTCCAGCTCCCCGTACACTCTGGACTCGGCAGAAAGCCCTTCTGGTTTTTTCCTGATTCACACTGTATGAAGAAAATAAAAAATGTGGTGATGGGGAAGAGGAGGAACTCAGAGAGGTAGAGGTAAGGAAGCCAGGCAGCAGAAGACTAAAATCTTGGTATTACTGCCCTCCATATCAGGGAAATAAGGTGAAGGTTTTGTTCAGATCTCCTGCCTCTCTGCCTTCATTTTCGATTTCTACATCGCAGCACACTTCCTTGTCCTGAAGGCATCTGCCCTCCCAGAGCCAGTTCTGTTTTGCTTGTGCCATTATTATAGGCTCGGTGTCTCTGATACATGATTGAGGCCTGACTCATAAATAAGAGCTACTATAAATTTAAACCACTGTCTTGTTTAATCCCCTTTTGCCCACATAGCGAGGAAACTGACTGGAATTTATTGCCTTGCGTATGTCCCTGATTTATTCAGTCAGGAGCCTGCTTGCATTTTCCTCTATTTGACATTACTTTATATCTCATAACATAATATATTTTCATTATATTTTAACACACCATGTGGTAAATGCCACCACACTGCAAAATTTTGGGATCTTGCTGCTTGTGCTGTTATTTCTCATGTACAATAATATCCAGTATATGATGAAGACCTGACTCATAAACAATAGCTTAGGTCACTGCCTTATTTATTTCCCTGAGCACTCTGGCCAAGGAACTAAGGGTCTGGCAATATATCTGACATTTGTATCAGGATAGTAGGATCTATGCCCCTGCAGAGGAACATGGGGCTCATCTGTTGACCCAAGCTATTAGCAGGTATAGGAGTCTGCATTAGCGCACCAAGAAAGTTGTGCTGACTCAATTCTGTCAGCACAGCCTGCTAATTCTGAGTATGAGAAGCCTGTGTCAACTTCTACACAGGTAGAGAGAAAGAGTGAGAGACCTTTTGAAGAAATCTATTAGAACAGGTAGCTTTGAGAAAAGAGGAGTTGTGCAGTGTCACCAGTTTAGCTGGATAGGAACTGAGTGAGCACATATAATCCGAGAAGTCTGCCTCCATATATTGTTCAGTGTGCTTCCAAAGTCACAACTAGAGCTGTCCATTTTTAAAAAACTAATTTTTTTCTCCACAAATTGCATTTTTTGAAGAAGAAAATGCTTTAGCAAATAGATTTTCAGTGAAAGCAATTTTTAAAATGTTTTTTACTTCCTCACTACACAAATCAATTTCTGTGCAAAACCCAAAAAGCTAAAGTTACATAGGGTAGGATAAGAAAAGTGGAGACCCACAATAATTATCAAGCTTTTAAAATTTGTTTGTTAAAAGTTTAAAACAAAAGTTACTTTCACCCTTTCTGTTTTAAAGAAGAGTTTCACAGAAAGACATCACCAACAACTGCAGAGTCACAGTGTGGGGGAGAGGAGCATTTTTCAAAAAAGGCACCTTTGCAGCATAGACTGGGGAACCAGGACATTAAGTCCAGGGATTAGAGCACAAGATGGGCACATCATTGGGTGTAGCACCTGACAGTGCACAGCACCGGGGTGTATTTTGGGAGAGAAGGTTCCAGAAGCCCAACAGCCTGACAAAGAAAGAAAAACTTGAGCTCACAATAGCCAAGACACCAGTAGCAAAGTCATTCTGAAACTTTGTGACACACTCACAGCATTACCAAGGTTAGTCCTGTATTCTCCCTGGGTTCCCTATGGGCTTTGATGAAGTAAATGCCCCTTAAGGTTTAATAACCCAAATCAAGTTACAGGGCAATATTTAGTAACTTCAAGTCTTATTTCAAGTCTTATAAGGTATAGGTGGCTGCCATAGCACTGGCTATTGTTCCTGCAGGTATTCAGAAAGAAAAATTGTTTCAATGATTCTGGAAAAGAAAGCAAAGTTTGGTCAGATTTTAGAAGAATGTCAGTACTCATGCATAAAAGTTATAAGGTTATGGGATTTTATTTTTTTTAACCACTTTGTTACCAAAAAACATCTAAACTTTTTGCTTTGAAATGCTGAATTAGGCCTGGCTTGGAGAGAGTTAATTTCCACCATAAGAGGAACCCTTATGGTGCTGTGTTCTGGATTTGTGACTGAAGCAGTGCTGATGACATGCTCCAAAGGGATACTTTATAATGTCATGCTCAGCTATAAAAAGTGAATGGAGGGACAGTCTGGAGAGATAGCAACTGCACAGTGCCTGGCTGGACATCAGTGCATTTGTGGGAGGTGGCAAGTGAATGCTTTTGCATAATTTTTTCTTTTTTTTTTTCTTCTTTCTTTGTTTATTAAACTCTGTCAAGCCATGATTATTTTTGATTTTCCTCATCTGATTCTCTTCCCTGTTCATCTGGGAGGGCTGGGGGGCTGAGGCGCCACACAGCTAACACCTCTTTGGTGCTGCTGCATCACAGCTGCATATCTGTTCTACCTCTGTTCTTTCTAATTTGGTTTTGAGGATTTCCTAAACACTTCAGGTCCAACTGGGGGTCAAAGAAAGACCAGCAATTTCATCAGTTTCTTGGTGATATTTTTAATTTTTATACTACAGTCATGTTACTTTCAAATGAAAGGACATGAGAACTGTTGTAATTTTTGGTGATTTTATTCCTTTTGCTCTGTCATGACAATGGACTCAAAGACCTGCAGGAGACAGCATGAAAGACATGAAAGAGTTACTGAACCATTTGTTCAAGACAGGCTGTCAGCGCTCTCTTTCTCTGGCCTGATATCAATAAAAGGATGGAAATTGAAAACACTCCTAACTTACAAGTCCACATGAAGATCTTCCTATACAGGAACTGTAAAAATTAAGATTAAATACTTCAGGGCCATCTTTTTCAGGAAAGGAAAGTGCTTGAGCAGTAGCTGTTCAGACCAACCTGCATCCTTGCATAAATGAGGTCCATGGTATCACAGAGAAACAAGAATGTTCTAGCTCCACTCTTTTGTGAGAAAGGAGAGAGAAATGCAGAGACTGAGAACTGGGAGCAACTATTTTTTTGGCTTTCATACCTGTTGATTTCTGAAAAAAATATTCTGACTATGATGTGTTGCTATTATCCACCTACTTAAAATTACAACTTTTCTCAAACACTGCCTCTAGGCACTCTAGAACAAGAATTAAAAATCTACAGGTTAGGAAGGTGTCGTGACTGTCCAATGGCCAATAGCAAAAGAATAGATACTCAGTTTGGCCAAAAGATCACTTATCTCCACTCCACATCCCAGGGATGGAATCCAGAAACAATGCCTTTTGCTGATCATGTTTTTCTTTATTAAATTGAAAGTTATTTGTGACTGCACTTTCTTTTGCTTTCTCTTTTTTTTTTTTTTCCCCCCACTATGGTGATTATCCTTTTATCTCAAAAAATGCTTCACTATTATTTCCAGTGCAGCAATAGCTCCTGGAGAGTCCAGTGATCATCAATCACCATCTCCCCTACTGCTCAAATCAACACACACACACCACTCATGTCCCAGTCAGTGCCTGGTCTTGTAGTACTGGGAATGGTTTAGGCCTAGCAATGTCTTTATCAATAACCTATGTTTATATGAACAGGAATAAAACTAATCTGAGTGGTGAACCCTACATTTAAATGTGGTTATTACTGAATACAGAGTCAATAATCAAACACTGTTTTGTTTTACAAAATACAAACAAAAAAGAGGGGAAGACAAAGAGAAGATAAAAACCAGAGGAAAAAAAAATCAAAGAAAACAAACAAACAAATAAAAGAGAGAGAAGAGTAAATGAAAAAATTCTACATTTTCTGCTTTGAGAATAGCTTTCAAAAGTGTGGGCAATGTTTGAGTGACAGACACTTTTGTTAACACAAGGTACCTACATGCACTGACCTTTCAAAGCAAATGCAAAGGTGTTTGTAATCTTTACAGTCTGAGACCTTCCTAAGGATATGATTTGCAAAGTTGATATTTACACACTTTAAAAACAATAAAAAGTGTTAGTGATTTTTAAAATAGAGATTCTACCAAAGAGTCAATACTGTTTCTAAAGCACACAATTTGTGCATATTTATGTTAGCTGTGATAGAATTAGCTTATTTGATACATGGATAGAATGGCCAGAAATCACAGCAGTGTTTCTTGTGATGTTTCCAGTCTTATCTATTAAATGGGTTATTTTCTCCCCAGTAAAGTTTTATCCCATTACCCATTGTCTATCAGTAAAATATAAAGAAAACAAAGAAACAATATATGTAGTTTTACTAAGTAAAGTTAACAATGGGTTAGATCCTGCTGCCTTTGCTAATAATATCAGGTAAAACCTCTTCCTTGGATTTTGCAAATATTTGTGGATGTAATTAACTTAAGCATACAATAAGTCACTCCAAAGTCAGTGCTTAATCAGTCTGAGAGACTTACAAAGGAAATTAGCATTTATGAAATACATTATAAATAGCCTCATTTGCACATAGGGATCCCTAGTAAAATATTTGGTTTTTACATTTTGTATATCCTAAGAAATGGAAAACTATTTTGGCTGCCTGTTCTTTTCATTAAGTAGATTTCTTTTCAGGAAAATAAAGAATTGCTAATCTTAGCTTAGCATTTCACTTATCATACATTTTGTTAAACAGGAGCAAACCAGGCGAAATATATATTTATTAAAAAGTTTAACCCACTTTTTAAAAGTATTAATTACTCTAAATAAACTGTTTTCTTTCCAATTCAATTTTATTAATATAAATAATATTATATTATAAAACTATATATTAAAGTATATAATATATATTATAATTAAATATTAGTATAAATAATATTATATTATTTAGGCCAAACAATTTCATTACAAAAGAATTGTGAGCCAAAGTATTAGACCCATATGTTCTTTGTAAACCTATACAGAATTAAATGTCAGTGTATTTGTCAGCGTGCCATTAATTTTAAAATTCCAATTATTTCTATTATTTAACTAAATTGAAGTATTAAATGCTTGAAAAGTAAGAGCTTTACAAATTTTCTTGTAATTGTGTAAATTCAGCACTTACTGACAGAAAGATTCTCAAGATATATCAGTCTTGAAAATATGTCTCCACTATATATCCCATCAAGATAAAGAAAGCAGTTTTTGCTTCTCTAGGAAGATTTTGAAATTTTCAACTGTATTTTCATTGCTGCTACCCAGCAAAATAATTATTTAGCCAGGAGACCAAACTAAAGGAACCAATGGTGCCTTCTACCTTTAAATTTAGCAGTCCTTTTACTGAATCACAATATAATCTCAAGAAGATGATTAACACATTCTAGATATAAGCATTTTATTTTTCCCTGCTGGCTGAGCTCAGGAAGAACATTACAACTACAGTCACTGTTTCATGCTACTTTAACTCTATTCTGAACCAATCTAACTTATGCTGACCCATAGGGCACAAAAGAAACATTTTAAGAAGTGTTAAATATTTTTTCAAAGACCAACATCTGACTTCATGTTTAGATTATGATTTTCGAAGAGATTTCTAAAAAAATAAAATTGATTTTCCATTTCCTTTCAAAATATCTTTTTGATGAATCACAAATCAAAAATCATCTACCTTTTCATACATCTACTTTTCTCCAGTTTTAAATAAATATTCCCAATATATTGACACTAGAAACCACAATGTGACCACTTACACCTTTTATATGTGATTATTTTAGGAGAGGTTAGAGATTACATTCACTGCAGAACTGCCTACTCCTTTTATAGCTGCATGCCTCAGAGTTTTCATTGCTGCTATGGATTGCTGAGAGCCTTTGCCAGTGTTACTCTTTTCTGTCTTAGCATGGAGACCATACTTATCAAACCTAAGTATCTAATGAAAAGTTAGTTTGGGAATCCAAGGTAAAAAAATGGAATACTTGGCTACAAGATAATTTTAAGAGAAAGAGTGGGTCATTTAATTGCAACACAACCAACAGCAATGTAGAAGTCTATTTACACCAGTCTTAATAAAGCAAATTACTGTTTTTGAAATCTGAGGCAGACAGATATAAACTGACTTATTAAGAATAAAAATATTCTCCTATGCTTGCTTTATCTAAGAATTTATTATTCCAAGTACCGCTTTAACTATTTGGTTATCCTTGAGAGATGAGAGAGTCTTGGGCTGGGGATTTGAAAGGAAGAGTTTGAAATACCCTGTGCTCAGAAAGTGATCACATTTTTAAAATTTAAAGGTATTTTATTTCAGAGTAGCTTAATAAAGAGCACTGCTCACTCTGCCTGTGCAAGTAATTGATGGTGTATGAATTGTATGACAGTGCTGGGATGATTCTTTATGAACTGTGCTGATTCTTTGTTAACATACTTACTAAACCACAGAGCAATACAGACCTGGGGGAGGTTTTGAGAAAGAAAGCAACAAATACTTCTGATGAATGAAATGAAACTAAAATTATAGTGCAAGATTTTACAGAACATGGAATGAATATTAAAATAGTAACTACAAAAAGAAGAAGTTTGGGACAATTTCCCGTTTGGTACACTTGAGGTGATACTATTCACATAATTACAGCAACAACTTTCTTTTCCTTGAACCTGGATCATAAGCATGGTAGGGACATCTCTTCTGAAGCATTGCCCTTGACCTAGTGTGTTTTGTAATAGATGCAGAATCCAAATCCTTATCATGATTGTAATATGAAATTCAAGTTTTCAGTCATCTATGTATGTCCATACATAGGACAAGGTTTAGTTTTGGTTTTTGGTTTTTTTTTCAGAAATTTCTTGCTTGTGTAAAAAAGCTGACTTGAGACAATACTGGCCAAAGAAAGTAGAAAATTCATTTTTATGTGCCTTTCCTGTAACTCTTGCCATCAAGATAAATCACTATACTATTCCAGTGCACAGCTTGAAAAGAAAAAGTTGCTAAATTTGAAATGTACAAAACTCATGAAGCAAAAGAAGCAGAACTAATATGTCATTTATTTAGATTCAGTTATGATCTTTATGTGAGAGTGAGACATAATAACTGAAAAGCCTTCACAGAAGATATGGATGCACCTGTAACACCTACATCCAAGAAGTGAGTACATCAACAAAGAGGGAAATACATCAATTTTGTTGATAAATTAAGAAAGCAAACCACATCAAACACCAGGCATTTACCTTGTGTTTTCTCTGTGGACATTATTTGCAGTATAGATATGGCTAAAATATAACTACTGAGTGTTGGCCAAGCAATTTGTGAGCCTATAAACTTTGATTGATGGATGTTGGGTAGAACAGACCAAAAGATCTTGTACCTGAAGATGATGTACTGAGTGACTTATGATAGTTTATGATGATGTTTAAAATCTTAATAGTACTGCTTGTTTCTGTGTAAGAGCTGATTTTATTACTTGGACCAAAGGCCACTGACATTTTGGTTTCATAAAGCATAAATATATCCATCAGAACAGTTTTATATTCAGAATATGAAAAACAACAGTTAGGGCTGTGCACAAACACTGCTGAACTGAAGCAAAATAACTTTTTTCTTATGAGAATGCCATGGGATCATGGCAACGTGGAGAAATGGGAAGAAGTTATCAAAGTTGCTGAGCCTTCAGCAGCAGAACTATATCATGTAGTCTGTAAATATGTTTTACTCACACTCAAAAAGCATGGTATACTATGATTTACTGTGGACATACTTCATTTGAATTCTGACTAAAGACAGGGTTTAGGAAATTGATGTTTATGAAGAGGAACTCGCCAAGAACAGCAGCCTGTACTATGGCCAAGCAGAATGAAATTATTTTAAACAACAAGTTTTGATTTGATTTGCTTTGTTGAAGGGGCCAGTAGCTTGAATTAGCTCCAGGCAGGAAGAGTCTGATAGATTTCCCAAGAATTCCACAAAATTCTCTTCATTGATGGTCATCTGTTTTCAAGTTTATATTGAAATTGCAACTCCTTGTAGCTGTACATAACACTAAGGCCTCATGAAGGTCAGTTATGATAGCTGAGGGGGTAGGTTCAAACTGCCAAAATTTCAAGTGGTGAATCCTCTTTAAAATTTATTTTTAGTGTCAAAGATTTTTCTCATTTCTCATGTATTTTGACACAAATATTGTCTATTGTAGGGATAGGAACAAAGCACTTTTAAAAACTGTGAAAAGCATTTAATTGTTGTAAACAGTAGCTGATGCCTCCCCAAAACTGAGGGACTTAAAAGTCTTATTCAAAGCAGGAGATTTAAAATGTTTGGATAATTTTCCTAAGAGCCTTTTCTTTTTCTGTTATTTAACTTCCTCTTTTAAAAAGTCGTCATGTGTAAAAATGAGGGAACGAAAGCTATCTCTCTAAAATAATAAACTGTTGAATTGAATATGTTCCTTAAGTGATACAACAAAGTGATGGACACTGGACTGCATGCTATACAGTGCTGGCATTTTAAGTAGCTTCATGTTGAGGAGAAGTTAGTAACCAAATCTTAAAATCAGATTTTAAGATCTGATTTGCAAAAACAGATTTTGCAAATCTGTTTACATGCAGATACAATTCTTTCCTAAGAAAGAAAACCATGTTGCTTTCTTTCACTGAAATATCACCAGCATACCAAGGTGCCACAGCAGTCATGAATAGTAATGTTGACAGATATGTGGACAGATTATATATAAACATGTACATCCATAACTGTGTGAACAGTGAAGGCTGTGATTTAGTTTTCAATTCCACTAGCAGTGTCCCATCATTCCCATGAGAACCACTGATCACTCAGAGACACATTTTGGGGTGATTGGTCCATTTTTGCAACATCTTGCTATTTTAGAAGTGCCAACAGCATCCCACTTTGTATAACATGCCTGCAGTTCCTGCTGCATTCTGCTTGTAATGCTGGCCAAAACTTGCTTGTTTTGATATCACTTGTGCTCAGTGGGCAGTCTAATCAGCCTGGTTGATGGCTCCCTTGATTCACATTGCTCCCACTGTGCTCAAGGTTGCAGTATATTAGTCTCAACACAAATATGAACTTAAAAGTATACACAAAGTATTTATTTAGATAGCACATGCAGAATTCACATACTTCCAACAACAACTTTATGACTGCTACGTAAAATATTTAAAGACTGAAAGGGATAGCTATGGTATACAGAGAGGCTTGTTAATGAACTTATTTCTTATTGTTATAATACATTAGATTTATCTGTATAAAATAAAGGTGGAAATATTTTATAAACTATTTATTACACTGAGTTCTTGAAATGAAACATGTTCCCTCCTTTTTAAAATCCCCATTTAAGTAGTCACAGTTCTAACTATTTAGTCCATGAAACACCAATTTTAAAATTGCTTCCAAGTTCCTGACCCTTTGAAATTTATGCTTTCTGGAATTATTCCGTGCCCATTTGCTTTCCATAAATGGAAAAGTGGGGAGGTTAGATGGGGCTGTGATTTCTGAAATACAGCGTCATAATGCAAAGTGACAATCAGCAGGGCATGTCACTACAAACATTTTTATATTGCAACATCAGGCAATACTGATACTTCAAAAATCTATAATATGAACCTTTCACAAATCAGAATTGTCTGTAATTTGAGCCTAGAGATTTTTCTGATTGAAATTTCCTTATAAACAGCCTAGCCTATACTAATAAATGCAATGTAATTCACTACATAGAGTCACAACATTACCATGTGTTTTACTCTATCCCTTTTACTGTAGTCACGTACTATCTGATTTACTGAGCATAAAAAAAGTATTTTGACTTCCTTCTAATTAACCTCCTCCACCTTATGGCTGCTGTCAATGTCACACTGTAATTTTTGCAGGTATCTCTCAGCCCAAATATATTATTATGGCAGCTGAAGTGCATCGGGCTTGTTCTCAAAACAGTTCCTACCATATGCATCTATGAAGAACTGGGCTGTGATCTCTCTGATCAAATTCCTTTTCTGGAATATCATCAGGACATTTTCTAGGGACTGAAAGAATTCAGTTCTTCCTGGTCTTAGAGGGTAAAACAAAACCATAGGAACAGGACCTATACTTTTGATCAAAATGCTTTTCTTACTGCAAATAGAAAGGCACTAGAGAAGGAAGTACAGACAAGTGATAAAAAGAACCTCTGAAATAATACCTTGAAGGAAATTTTGTTGATATTTTTCAAATGGAGTATCTGGAAAGCTGTTCTACTGCACTTATATCTACAATAGATATTACCTGCATGCATAAAATCTATATTAAAATGCTGTTAAATTAGAAGGAATCAGGAAGTGCACAATTTATAATGACATATTGCATTTTATGTGCACAAAAACAAATGCCTTAGTTGTATATCAACTGATTTTCTTTTACATAAATTCTCATATTTGCTCTCCTCCCCATTCATTCTTTTGTTTCTCCTTTTCTCCCTTAGCCAAATAATTCCTCCCCAGTGGAGTTCAGTAGGAACTGAGAGCTCCAACTTGCATTGAATTAAAAGTAGGAGTCCGTTTTATAGGTTAAACAGTATATAAAAAAATGAAACTACATTCAAAACATAGACGTTGTCGGCATGCAATAAGGATTCCCTCATTACTGTGATGAAATCATCTGTATCTGATTTAGATAAATTCCAATATCCCTGTGATAAATTCCTTCTCCCCTAGAAAAGAATACAAAAGACTTGATCTTTCTATTGGCATTTATCTTCTCTGATGTAGAGGCATAAGTCAAGTGCAATAGTCACCAGTGACTTATTATTTCTCTTCTCACAGGTGAAGATGAATGTCATAAGGGAGATAAGCCCTCGTGCGCATATATTATGTATATAACACTATATATGAATAAGGAGATATTAAACACACCATGAATATTTTCTTTTCCCTTTTTATTTATTTTTTTTTACTCGTCCTAGGCTATCGTTAAATAAAATTAGAAGATGCTGTAAGTTCCTCTTGAAATGAAAAGCTTCAAAGGATTCAATTTATCCTTCAGCACTACAGCCTGTCATCAGTGAAAAAGACATAGCCTTTGTTTCTGTTTGACTGAGAATTGTTTGACAGAGGCACTAGACTGGGACCGCAGGCAATGGGCAGGAACTGATATACAGGAGGTTCCACCTGAACATGAGGAAGAATTTCTTTACTGTGCAGGTGACCGAGCCCTGGAACAGGCTGGCCAGAGAGGATGTGGAGCCTCTTTCACTGGGGATATTGAAGAACCTTCTCGGCACAATCCTGTGCCATGTGCTCTAGGATGATCCTGCCTGAGCAGAGGTTCAACCAGAAGACCCACTGTGGCCCCTTCCATTCTATGATTCTGTGAAATTTATCTACTTACTCTGTTGAAGATTTCTATTCTCTGGTACCTAACTCCCCATGACTCAGTGCTCCATCTTGTAAACATGATATTCATAGCTCCTTCCTCTTTCAGTGCTCTACAAGCATGTCAAAGAAAATCAGGTCAAACAGCACTTTATTAGATGTGTACTTGTCTTGGAAACATATCTGCTATTTGACTGACATTTTAAAATATATCTAGAACTAAAAAATTACTACACCTAAAAAAAAAATCTATAATAGTTCAGAAAAAAAGCCCAATTTATTTGTCTATAAAAGTAGCTAATTGCAGAAGCCTAGTAAAGAACAAAGGAGTCCTAGTATTTATTAATACTAGGAAAGGAAAGGTTTCTGGCCATAAAGAGAAGTGATGAATATTCCTGAGGATGCCAAATTCATATTCATCCTGCAACCCTCTCAGATCCTGCTGTAAGCTCCTGCCCCAGCAGCCAGGGGGGCAGATGCAGGGTTTGGGCGTCAACACTGGTGGTTCAGCTCTGATGTGGTCAGGCTGTGCCACTTCATTCAGGCTGCTGAAAAAGGGCTCTAAGGAAACCTCCAGAGAGGTGAGAAAGGCAACACTGAAAACAGTGTGGGTTGTTGAGACAAAATCCTGCAGGGAAAAAAAACAATAAAAAGACATGGGGAGGCTGTATATGTCTATAAAGGTCACCTGCAGTCTAGGTCTAAAGGCAGCAGTCTGTAACTTCCTTTCTGGTGTTACATTGCAATTCATCTTTTGCCCAGGTTAGCCACAGAGTACATCTCCTTTCTAGTAGCTCAAACAAAATAAATTTCAGAAGCAAAATTAAACACTCTGTCTCTTTAGATGAGCTACACATGTCCTAAACCAAAAAGTGACATATTCAATCTTCTCACCAGCTTGATAGATTGGCACATATAATACAGACTAGTAAAAAAGTATTGTTGCACATGGACTGTGATGTGCATATGTATTGTATATGTATTGTAACATATAAATATGTGCTTGCCTTAATGATTTTAAAGCAAAAAAAAATCAATACATACATAATACAATACATAATATTATATTGGTGAAAACCACAAAAAATTTTATATAATCAACAAATAATCCCTCCAGCCTGCAAAATTAAAAAAAAAAAAAAAACTCAACACACAGATATATTCCAAAATACACTTGTAGAGTGTCAAAGAAGATTGAATATATTTATTTAAACTACTCACCTGAACTTTGGGTCACTATTTTTTTGAAACTGCGATGGATTAATAAATAAAATCTATCAAATATATGTTATAATGATTTATCCAATGTTTACAGTGAAGGAGAAGGAAAATGTGGCATGTCCTGTGCTTTGTGTAGTTATAGGGAGTACTTAGAATATTGTGGAGTAACACTGTGTAATGTGAAGCTCCCTGGAGACAGCCAGTAAATCAAAGCCATGGATGGGAAACAATGTTCTTCCTTGTTGCATTTATATTTTTCAGAGCACAGCTTCATTATATCTGGAAAATGTGAAATTATTTTCAGAATGTCGTTAGTGTGAAGGATAGATATCAATGCTCTGTAATATGTAAAGGTACAGTTAAAGTGAAAATCTGGTGCAAATAATTTGTTTGCAGTCAAGGTACTGTCTGATGATAACACATTAGAAATATACAGCTGGCTTAAAGAAGGCCCTAAATGACATTCATATCTTTGTACAGATATACAATTTTTAAGATAGTCCATGCCCCTCATCAGAATGAATGCAGACACTTTCCCATGCCGCTTTGATAACATTTGGGTTGCATATCTAATATGCACAATACTGAGGGAGCTATCCATGATGCTGACTACTCTGATCTAAGTCTTTCAAAACAGGAAAGTCACCTGACTTTCAGTAATTCATAGATTTTTATGTTTCTAATCCACTGTCATAATCATCTTGTGACACAAAAGACAAATTTTCACCCAATAATTGTTGCATCAGAACTAACACCTTGTAGATGAACTATAACATCTCTTTCCAAAGGATGCATAAACTTAATTTAAAACAGTAAGATACTGCCAAGCAAACCCTTTGGCAATACATGCAACTATATAATGACCTTTAGTGCTAAAAAATATCTAATGTTTATTTCTAATCAGAAGATAACTGGCCTAAGCTTCCAGCCACAGAAGTCTCATTATCTCTTTGCTAGAATAGAGACCTCTCTGATTAGAAATCTCCTCCAACTCTAGATTCTGACCAAAAAAATCATGTCACCATTCAATCTTTCTGTCAATAAAGAAAATATTTTGTGCTTATTGCAATAGTGATAAAGCATGTTTTTCCTCCCTTGGGATTATTCTTGATAAGCAAAGGTAGAGAACAAACCAGCTCCATGCTGCCTTGTGTAGAACTTCCCCCCCCTACTTTATTTAGTGCAACTTTTAGACTACATTAAAACAACTCCCATCATGTTTTTGCATAGCAATTGTATATAGCAGAGTGTAAATGGATTCTTGTTCATAGCATGTTGCTATGAAATAATTTACTATTCAACTAATTATAAGTATGCAGTTCCTCATGTCTAGCCTAATCCCAAATAAAAAAGAAAATTCTTTTTTTAAATAATTTGAAACTATGATGATATTAGTTATTTGAGCTTCAAAATCTACAACAATATAAATCAAATGAATTCACTTGTTGAAAACAAAACGTTTTTCCAGTTTGCTGAATATTGTAAGATTTTGAGATTTTTAATTTGTAGGAATTAACCTCTTTCTACATAGGTTTTACTTGATATTCGGAAATGCCAGCTACTTGCACCTGGCAGCTTTTCTTTCTTTTTTTTTTTTCTTCCCTAGCCACTTGTAATGAGGTCTGTTTTGTGTGATTTGCATTTTTACTTTGCTGAGGGGTGGAGTCTTTGCACATTTATTCATTGTTTTTCACATTCCAATGAAAAAGGCTGCTATAGGTCAGAAGTCTCAGCGTTTGAGACAAGAAAAGAACAGGATAACATTGCCTGATTACAGCAGAGCCAATTTTGCCCCAAAATATGCTCTTTCAATTGGAGCAGTTGCTGGATGGCTGTAAACAGCCTCAGAAGCCAAGTCACATAACCTATAGCTGTTCCAAAATGGGGATGTTTTGCAATGCAGTGCCTGAGGCATGTCAAAGTGCAATGGTAAGTAATATACAGACTACAATAACCTACACTTAGGAAAGCAAACTAGCAGATTAAGCTCCAGTATGTTATAATGTCTTTTAGGAGGAAAAAGAATCCTGAATTTTGTTCAATTTGACAACCTTCCTATAAGAAAACATTTATGTTTCCAGATTTTCTTCTCCTGCTTCTTTCTTTGAGTACTGACATGAATGGCAGCTTCCTCTCTTCAATGACTCATCCATCAAGAGTATCTAAAAGTAAAACAAACTCAGGAAAACACTCTCTACTCATCTCTCATCCCACATAATTTTCACTTTTTTTTTTTTTTTTACATCAGGCCAAAAGATGATTGATCTTCTAGTACAAGGGTGAGTTGGGTAGAATAAAAACTGGCAAAAATCTGTATAACAAAGATCCAAAATCTTTTGCCGGCTTTCTATTTGCAGCTGATTATCTCGGTTATTAGGGTACAAGAGAACTGTTAGAATGAACCATGAGACTCCAGTGACTACTGAAGTAGAAGGAAATAGTCCTTTTACCTCATTAGGTTTTAGATTAGGCATTAAGTCAATAAGATGGCATTGCCCAGATTTCTGCATAAGAGTAATATTGTAACTCCTTTGACTGCAGCAATATTGGAAACCAATGGGAAGGATTTTTTTATTATGACAACAGTACAGCTCATCATTTTTCACAGAACTACGTAATTGCCTGCAACTGAAAGCACTTCACCATATGTTTTAAAGATATGTTCATTAAACTCACTACTTCTGTGCATTCTTAAGTGTTAGGGATAAATAGGTTAATAATGTAGGATTCACAGGTTAATATTGAAAGCATAGGTTTGCATGAAATATGGTATTTAAGCATATGGTTTTATTTTTTTTTCCTATGGTGAAGAAAAACATCCTTTCCCTATCAACACATTGTGCAGTCATGACTCCATTGATCAAATCTATTTGAAAAATAAAAATTTTTTGCAATTTTCTTTTTCAAATTGCAAAATTCATGGTTTTTTTCTTACATCTTTCTCAAATACTATTTTGTAGGAAAATTATGGTACCTGAGGCCCCCTTTACCTTTTGAAATTGTCAGTCCAGAATAGCTATAGGTGTCCAATTCAAATATTGCAAGGAAAGACAGCACCATCTACTCCATGCTGAAAATCTTCTATGGAAAATTGCAAAAAAACATGAAGTAAAATAGGTAGGTTATAAGTACCTTGAACACAAGGTTTCTAATGGAAATGCTGAAAGACATTCAATGATAACAGCAACAGTTGGCACCATAGTAATAAAATACTTAAACGAAAGGGGAAAAAGTCTCTATGCTTCACAAAGGCTTGCGGATTTCAGGGGAAAGCTATGTGCAAAACCAATGTAAAGATGGATGTTAATAATTTATTATGATCCTTAGATATCATTTAGAAAAAATCTCAGAAACTCATCTTGCAGTCATACTGTGAAAGAAGAGTCAGAAAGAAGAAACACAGAGCTGCACCTTGCACTAGTATTTCCTTCTCCTTTCCTCATGATGAAATCATGCATCTGAGTGTTCCTCATGCCTAGGATTCGGCGGCCAGAACAGTCTGCTCAGTTATTGTGCAAACAGCAGCCTTCTGTCTGCCTCAAAACAAACACAATGCCCAACTACAAATAAATAGTTAATGGAACTCGGTCTCCCACTGTCTGACACTCAGGTAAGCTTCCCATTCACTTGTGACAAAATGTCTTTTCCCAGTGGACAAAAAAAGGGATTGATGGGCACTGCTAGAACAGGTGGCCATGTGCAGCCTTTGCCCTACAGGGGACCTGCAAGCTAAGAGTCAGTAAGGTACTCAAACCAGCAAATAGGTTCATATTTAAAGGATATGCACATAAACAGGTGCATTAGCACTCTTCTTGCATCCTCCAGCCTAGATTAAAAATTAAAGCAATGACCTTAGACTACTCTTGTTGTTAAACATTTTCTTTTTATTGAACAGGCAACAAAAGCTAAAGATACTTCATTTTTTCCTCTCTTGCTCTTTAAATTTCTATTCCCTCTTCTGTTTCCTTCCACCTGTTTTTCCTCCTCCTCCTGTTTTTGTTGGCAGCAGTGTATTTGACTTGACCGCTCAAATACCCACTAAGGTCTATCTGCAATCCCCAAGCAATAGCAATTTATAGATGAAGCTGGCCACTTACATATTCCTGTCTCCAAATAATGAACCAGGTTTCCCTCAAATAGCTCCACTTGGTAATCCTTTCATGTCTATTCTGCTCCTGAGCCATTTCTGTAGAGCATTGTCTACTGGGAAGGGGATGCAAAGTGAAAAGGAGCAATTGTGTGCATCTGTGTGTGTTCTTTCTCCATGTCTGTAAAACCCAACCCAAACTGTCAAGGTGACAATCCAAAACGATAATCAAAACCACTTTTTACATTCCATCTTGTAATTGCCGCAGGCAAGTTTGAAAGGAGATGCTAACAAATCCCAAAGAATATCAGGTATTAAATATTTGATACAGCTAGAAATGTATACAATAGACATCAAACTTATGTTGTATATCTCTGTAATTTCTATACCATAGGTAAACAACCATATTTCAATAACAAATTCTTAGGTGGGTATTTGGAAATCTACATTAAAATCTGTTTACATTTTAGAAACAGCTCTGTTGTTTCTACATGCAGCTACAACAATAACAACAAAAAGAGATTTTACTTGGGAATATTATCCCCCATAGACATACTACGAAAAAATATTTTCAAGGGTGCCTTTCTAGCTTTTTGCATCTTTACAAGTATTTGCTTTAAAGCAATCTTACATTCATACTACAGCCTGATTTAAAAATTGTAAGACTGCTGATTTACAAAATAGTTTACACTCATGCCTACAGTCTGCATTTTAAATTTTTCCAGTACTTAGCTATTAAAATTCAGTTCATTTTTACCGTGTCCTTCATAGGGAGCATTGAGAAGGCTGCATAGAAAGAGGGGATATTATCAGTAAAAGGGAAAGGAAAACTAAGAAAGAGGTGCAAACTGAGGTTACTCTGCTTGAGAGAATAAGATAAACATGGTGTTCTGGTTTCAGCTTGGGTAGAGTTAATTTTCTTCACAGGAGCAGGTATGGGGCTGTGTTTTGGAATTGTGCTGAACACAGGGAATGATAATACAGAGATGTTTTTGTTATTGCTGAGCAGAGCTTACACAGACCCAAGGCCTTTTCTGCTTCTGTAGCGCCACGCTGGGGAGGGGGCTGGGGGTGACTGGGAGGCTGGGAGGGGACACGGCCAGGACACGTGACCCAAACTGACCAAAGGGACATTCCAGAGCAGGTGACATCATTCTCAGTACATAAAGTGGGGGGAAGAAGGAGGGGACCTTTGAAATGATGGGTTTGTCTTCCCAAGTCACCGTTACCACCATTATAAGGCCCTGCATTCCTGAAGATGGCTGAACACCTGCCTGCCCACAGGTAGCAGTGAATTAATGCCTTATTTTGCTTTGCTTTTGTGCTCAGCTTTTGCTTTCCCTATTAAACTGTCTTTGTCTCAACCCACCAGTTTTCTACCTTTTACCCCTCTGATTCTCTGCCCCACCCTGCTGCTGGGAGAGAGGCTGGGTGGGGCTTGGTGGCTGGGTGGGACTTGGCTGGTGACTGAGGTTAAACCACTGCAAACAGAGCCAGTGGAAAGAGTGAGTTTTCCCTCAGTTTGTACAGTCAAAGAGAGGAAACAAAGAATGGTCATAGATAAAACTTGGTTACAAACTAGGCTGATGGTAAACAAATGTAATAGAATGGTGCCTTTACAAAAATAAGATGAGTGAATGGGTGATGCATTAAATATGCATCCACTGAGCCATGTCAACTGCATGTGTGTGTTTAGCTCAGAATAAGTGTAAGAAAACTTGACCTAGGTCATAGAGTTAGTTGCATGTCGTATCAAAGAAGTTCACTTTTGTTTGGGACAAACAGCAGATATATGAGCAGTTACTAGGAAAGTAATTTCCACATAACTTTAGACTACCGCAGTGTGGAAATCTTCGTCTCAGCTATTTCTTCCAGACACTCTTCATAATCAATGGAGAGAAATAGGCATTTGGGGAACATGATTCATCTGATATATGTTAGTTGTCTACTGCGGAACGAAACCTAAGAGTGACAAATTTTTTTCAGTGACTACAGAGAAAGTCAAGATGACTAGTTCAGATGTAGTCATTTACCCTCGCTCAGACAAGTCCCCCTAATGAGCAACAGATGTAAGGTACCTTGTTACATTGCAGTAACTTAATCATGAGCCTAAAATCCTGGAATTAACAGCCAGTGGTGGGGTCCTGCTAGGATGGAAAATGCTCTCCAAAGACAGAATTAGCTCTGCGTAATTTTATGCTGTGCTTTTGAAGGAAACTACAGAGGGGAAACAAAAGAGAGGCACAGAGAGGTAAGTGGCCCAAGGTCGCCCAAAAGGTCATAGCCTATATCTGATTCAGTGACTTACCACTGAAGTGCAGTGCTGCTAAATGAAAGTAGCAAAATAACATGAGGCAGGAGACTTTTTTCCTACTATTCCCCTCCACCCTCTAAGGATGGATTAGTGCAGTCTTTATTGAGTATTAGGTAGGTATCGGTAAACGCTGAACAGTTGCTCCCCTAGTGTACAGTGCACGGTTCACAAAGGTGATCCTTGTATGTCCCATTCACAGCACAATGTCACAGCAGAATATCTGTATTAGGGCGTTTAAATCCACAAAGCTTCAAAGTAAAGGCCCTTCAAAATAGCAGCTTTACCAACATGTAGTTTATTTGGCAGGAAAAGCATAGTTATTTGACTTAAGTGCCAAATGTAATGGACTGGTAGCAGCTAAAAAGTGTAGGCAACTAAAGGTATTTTAAAAAAGCCAGGATTGGGATCCATATGCAACCAAGAAGGGGTCACTTCAAAACTGTAATTGGCACATCCCTGTGTCTGGTTTTCTTGAATGTCACTGGCACTTGGACTAAGATTTCCTTGTTTGCAGATGCCCTCTTTCTTCTAGATGACTGTGGCCTTTTAAGTTCTTTTTTATTGGCACCCTGATTTTCCAGGTTTGAACATAGCCTGTGGAGCAGAGTTGTGATATGTTCTTCCTGGTACAGCACTTGTGAGGGAAAGCAACTGTGTTCTGAAGTAACTGGAGGTTTCAAGGATTCTTCACACTTTGAATCTGATAGAGTGCAATGTAGTAGACAAGCCTGAAGGGATTCTCAGTTATGGATCACCGTAACAAAGTCTGCATTTAAGAAGAAAATGCGCCAGCTGAGATGATAAAACAAAATGTTTCTAGTCACTGCTATCTGAAGGACAGAAGAGTCTGATATGAACTGAGATTGTGAATTGGCATGTCATCCTTAGCTTGGGGAGAAAATAGACTTGATCAGTTCCTAAAAATACTGCCTTCCACATTTCAGGATCACAGCTGTCTTCCACTTAAGAAGGCCATGCAAGACTGAATGAACAAAGCAGTAACTCTGTTAGCGTGCCCTAGAAAGCATCAGCACTGTCTGAGCTGACTTCATGGCAATGCTGATGGCTTCACAAAAGCATTGAAGGGAGGGCAACAGAAGCACTGGGCACAGCAAGGCCAAGCTTTGAGAGAGTCAGAGAGCAGAACAGGTCAGGGAAAGAAAACCCATGTTTGCTGGGTTGCCCCTCACAAATTGAACTGCCCCCTAAAGCAGTCGGTACAGCTTTTCTAATGACCCACTGAATAGAAGGATGCTCCGAGAACTGGCCACATTTGGCCACACAACACGCCATACATAAATTTTTATATCAGCATCACAAAGATGTTTGGATAGAATGGCAACACTGGAGATTGGGGTTTTTTTTTAAAGAAAAGGCTTTACAATAAAGGTTCCTATGAAAATCAAATTCTCTTAGTAAATATAAACACTATGAAAATATATGTATTTCCTGGCATTTCCATGACATTGGAAATTACTTTATTATTCTATAACTGATACTTAATAATTAATATCTTCTTCATTTAGTTTTTATAAGGTTGAGGTGACTAGAGGCTGTAGAGTGGAGTTACTCAGAGCAACAGTAGGACGAAAAAATGTCCTCCAATAGCTGCCTGCGAGTAGTTTCTGAATCCCAGTTTTATGCCACCTGAAGAGAAAATCCAGAACTAAATGTTTTATTTTATTTTATTTTATTTTCCTGCATTGACAGCCTGTTTATTTAGAACCAAATGAAAAAGGAAATTATATATGTGAATACAAGGCTTCCTGGAGAGTTTTAAAATGTATTTTTAAAATTTGTGTCAGTGCTGTACATTATGCTTTGTTGTCAGCCACTGATATGAATTTTATCTGCAGTTCAAGAAGGTAGAGTATACAGGTAGTGAACTACCATTTTAATTAACAAAAGAAAAGAAGGGTCCTGAAAAGTATTATAATCTGTCCTGGTCAATAAGAAGCCACAGGGGCAAATTAACTCTGGTTACACATATCCTCTCTCTATAGCTCCTTAGGCTCAAGAAATGAAATATATTTCATAAAGCTGAACTGGTTAGTGGAAGAAAGGAACATAGAGAAGTACTCCCATTATATTATAATTTTAAAATATTTAAACTACAGTATGATCCAGACATCTCAGTGGTTACCCAGGAATGTCATGCAAAAGTTATCAAGAGGTAGGTACATGTGTACACGTACAGGAGTTTTTGTTTTGATTGCTCTACTGAGATTCTCTCCTGTAACAAAAACAAGGACGTGCACGAACACAAACAGAACTTAGGGGTCAAACCAATGTGACGTATTTCCCTGCAGTAATAGAGTTTGACTAAGACCTTCATTCTTTCAAGTGTTTTAGCTTTCAGGAGCAGAAAAGACCTTTAGTTTCTGTTGTCTCTCTACTACATAGCAGAAGCTTTCATGGAGTTGTTTCTGTCTTGACCCTTGATTTCGCCTTTCAGAGTAAACAATAAGATTGCCTTCTTGGGGAAGAAAAAAAAGGATGGAATATAGATGCTAGAGGTAATTATGTTTGATGCACCACATCTTCCTCCATATTCAACATTAACTCTTTTATATATTGACACATCAACAGGTGAGGGACAGGGAAAACCTGATAAGGCTATTTTAGTGTGACACTTAAAAAGTACTTAAGAAAGGACTATTCTGTTTCTTTCTACTATACCTGGCTTTGCATTTGTTTCCAACATTTTCCCCTACTGCTTTGATGAAGTTCTTTGAAATCTAACTGCATTGTCCCAGTCTCTCAGATTACTGCACTGTGATTTCTTCAATTTAGAGGAGCTCCCCCTTCTTTTCAAAGGTATCCTTTCCACAGAGGAACAAGTGTGACATGATGAACGTGAACCCAACCCTTTTTCCTTGTTACTGAGCTGACTGGGTTTTTGGTACTGAGCTGATGGTTTCAGTTTCCAAAAAGCAAATGATACCACATCTGTGTAATTGGTGATCTGAGGTCTTGATTTGTCTGTTACTTGTGGACAAGACACCTCATCAGTACTTGTACTGATAATATAGTTGTTTTGACCAGTGTGTATCCATCCTTATATATTCTGTAAATATGTATTTGATTTTGCTAATAGTAGTTGTTTGGCATGAGTTTTACTAGTGCCAGAATCTCTTCCTGACACCTTCTCTGTCTGGCCTTGCTTGCTCTTGGCCTGGCAAGTGCCAAGTTGTTGTCAGTTCAAGACATTGCCATGTTCTCCCATTGGCTGGAAGTGTGGCTGATTTCCCCATTTCTGTTTGCTTATATTTCAAATTATCTATATCCTGCTTATTTGGAGGAAATGTGACCTTTTTAAAAACAAATATGACCTCTAGAAGGGAAAAAATTTCAGAAAAAAAGACAGAATTCAAAGTTTGACTTTATCATGCATCTGAATTCTGTCCATACCCCACTTAATTTTATTTTATTCAGAGAACCCTTACATCAAAGGCAGTCACAGTAACAGTACAAGTCCAGAAACAAAAATTGCTTGTCACTAATCTGATATTCTGACTTTTTCATGTAACTCACACTGAGGCTGCTGTAAGTTTTAAAGTTTTAAAGTTATTTCACCAGAAGTACTGTCCGGGTTCTTGAGGGAAGAAAGGATAGATAACCACTGGAGGTGAGAGCTGTGTGCAGTAAGTCATGTAGTCATAATGCTGGTTTGCTGTAGCATTCACTGTAGCAAATCCTCAGCCTACCAGAAGAACACAGCCATATAATCCCATGAAGTATGAGCAAGACAGTACCATGTAAACTCACTCAGCCAATAATTTTTTCTGGGATATAAAGCACACAGTGACTTATGTTGGAGTTATATGGTGCTGACAAGAGGTGATAGTGATGCTTAGCAATAATAATATTGCTAATTACATTGCTATAATAAAGATATAATAAATAAACCTATTAGTTCCTCTGTAGCATAACACATCCTTCTGGCTTTGTAAACACAGATAATATAGCTGGCAAGCATCAGTTCTGAAGCATGACAGCATGGTAGGAAGCCAGTTTGCAGCCAAATTAAAAAAAAGGTCCAAAAAGTCCTTTTGATCTGTTACCATATGCCTTCTCTACTTTGCATAGCATTTGCTAGGAAAGACTCAATGACTATATGATGCAAGAAAATAAGATTTTGCTAGTCCTTGCTTTTACTGGGGACTTCAATGTATCAGATGTCTGTAGAAAATACAATACAGCAGAGATTAAATAGTCCAGGAGGTTCCTGTAGTGTGTGGAAGAGGTTCCTGTCCTGACAGAGCTGGTGAGGAAGCAGCTGGGGGAGCTGCCCTTTTGGACCGGTAGCTTGTGAGCAAAGACTTGTCATTGATGTCATAGTTGGGGGCTGTCTTGGGCACAGCAATCACAAAATTATAGTTCTCCGTTCTCAGAGAAGTAAGAAATGGGGGTCAAACAAAAAAAAGAATTCCAGAAATACATCAGCATCATAAGGAGAACTAAGGAGAATCTCCATCTCTTATGATGTGTGTGGGGAAACAAGTGACAAAGGATGACTAAAAGGTTGAATTCCTTAATGCTTTTTGTGGCCTCAGTCTTGAGTAGTCAGACAGTTGTTCTCCAAGTACTCTGCTCCCTGAGCTGGAAGACAGGGATGGTGAGCAGAATGAGACCCTCATAATCCAAGGGGAAATGGTCAATGCCCTGCTACACCACTTAGACATGAACAAATCTATGAGACCTGTTGGAGGGAACTGTTGGAGATGGTGGAAGAGCTTGCCAAGCCACTTTTCATCATTCACCAGAAGTCCTGGCTAATTGGTGAGGTCCTAGCTGAGTGGAGGTTAACAAATATGATGCCCATCTACAAGAAAGGCTGGAAGAAGGGACAGGGGAACTGCAGGCCTGTCAGTCTGACCTTGGTGCTGGGGAAAGTTTTGGAGCAGATCCTCTTAAATGCCACCATGCAGCACCTATAGGACAATGAGGGGATTAGAAATAAGCAGCATAGGTTTGTGAAAGGCAGGTGCTGCCTGACCAACCCCATCTCCTTCTATGACAAGGTGACCCAGTTAGTGGATGAGGGAAAGGCTGTGGATATAGTCTACCTGACTTTAGTAAAGTATTTGATGCTGTCCTCCACAATATTTTCCTGGAGAAAGAGGCTGTTTATGGCTTGGACATGTGCATTTTTCAATGAGCAAAAAACTGGTTGGATGGCCAGGCCCAGAAAGTGGATTAAATCCAGCTGGTGGCCAGTCACAGGTGGTGTCCCCCAGGGGCCAGTCCTGTTAAATGTCTTTAACAATGATTTGGATGAGGAGATCAAATTCTCTTTCAGTCCATTTTCAGGTGACAACAATTTGGGCAGGAGTGTTGATCAGCTGGAGAGCAGGAAGACTCTGCAAAGGGATCTGGACTGGCTGGACCAATGGTCTGAGGCCAAATGTATCAGGCTCAACTTGTCAAAATGCCAGGTCCTGCACTTGGGCACAACAAACCCTACAGGCTGGGGGAAGAGTGGAAATTTGCTTGTTGAAAAAGGATTTGGGGATGTTGGTCTATGGCAGCTGAATATGAACCAATGTGGACCCAGGTGGCTAAGAAAGCCAGTGGCATCCTGGCTTGTGTCCAAAATAGTGTGACCAGCAGGATCAGAACAGTGATTGACCCCCCTGTATGACTCTCTGTACTCAGCACTGGTGAGGGACCACCCTAAATCTCGTGTAGAATTTTGGGCCCTTCACTACAAGAAAGACGTTGAGTTATTGGAATTTGCCCAGAAAAGGACAATGAAGATTGTGAAGGGTCTGGAGCAAAACTCTTGTGGGGAGCAGCTGAGGGAGCTGGGTTTGTTTGAAAAAAAGGAGGCTCAGGGAAGACTTAATTGCTCTCTACAGCTTCCCTGAAAGGAGGTTGTAGTGAGATGGGGGTTGATTTCTTCCCCCTAATAACAAGACCAGAGGAAATGTCCTCAAGCTGCTTGACGATACATTTAGATTGGACATTAGAAAAATTTCTTAACAGAGAGGGTTGTCAGACATTGGAATGGGCTGCCCAGGGAAGTGATACCATTCCTGGAGGTATTTAAAAGATGTGCAGGTGTGGTGCTTGGGGACATGTTTAATTATAGACTCAGAAGTGCTGGGCTAACAATTGGAGTCAATGATATTAAGGATCTTTTTGGACTTAGACAAGTCTATGATTCTATTATACTTTTCAGTAATTTTATGATTTAGAAAAATATTAACTTTTAGGCTTCAGCTATGTTAGGAGGGAAAAAAAATTAAAAACCCCAAACCCATACAGAAATAAGGCATATCAACATGCCTTACATGTCAGATGTATTTTAAGACAACTGTTATGATTTTGGAAGTCTTTAAAATATTTCTTATAATTTTTTAAACATGTTGAAGAAAGTTTACAAAAGTTCCTTGCATGTATATTTAATGATCCATATTTTTAATCAAACATGCAATCATTTATTGTGAATATTCTGCAATTGCCAGCTGTTACTGGCTAGTTTTCTAAGGTGGAAAATAGAACCATTTTTCCTCTCTCCTCCCTGTCAAAAAGCTATACCCCTCTGCTGTTTCTACATGTAACCTAAACTTTAACTAGCGTGCTTTGACCTAGGTAACTGTTTAGCAAACAGACTTTGGGCTTTGCTCCTCCTCCCTATATCCATGCACACTCAGTGAAATTGCTTCAAGCCACATTTCAGAGTTGTACTCTCCATTGACTGCATCCCTGGCATCCCTGGCACTGTTTGGAAATAAGCAACACTTCTGTAGGAATAACCCAGTTTCTATTTTACAATCCCGAGTACGCTGGTCACTTTACAGAGAAAGAGCTGCCATTACTAACGCCATCTTCTCTGGTGTTTGCTTGGTCAAATATTCCACACTTTTTAAGCACGTGTGAAGCATTACAGAAACCCCTATGTTCATCTCCAGAGAGCAGCCAGAAAGGGTTAAACAAAATCAACCCTGACAATACTAGAAACAGTTCTCTCAGTGTGTGTTGGTTCACTGCTCCACAGGGCATAGCAGATGTTGTGTCTGGTAGTAAGAAGGGCCCAGGAGGTGTGAGCTGTCAATCACTTTTTTTCCTAACTACAGGCTGTGCTATGGATATGAAGCACGACTAAAACAATCTGTCTCAGCTGGGGTGTGTGAGGTATCAATAACCCTTGGCAGAGGTGTCAAGAGCCTTGCTGGAATCAAACTACCCTGCTGACCAGCTGCTTAGCAAGTTAACAAGGCAGCATTCAGTGCTCGCTGCCCTCCCAGCCCAACAATTAACACAACTGGAGCAGGGCTCTGCTGAAATGCAGGAGGAGCCTCGCGAGCCGCATCGCCCTTGTGCTGGCGACAAAGAGATGCAGAGTTCTTTATTCAGAAGCATCCCTAAAAACATGTGAGGAGTCAGAGAAACTAGGGCAGAGAACATGTTTTATTCTCAAATCAAATATGCAGATAAATATTAGCAATAGGAGACAAATCTGAACGGACTGAGGAAAAATAGATTTGTAAAGTATTTTCACTCATGAGGCCAGTAGCTGTAGAGCAGGCAGGGAAAAAGAGCTCCAGTAAGGAATAAATTGTGCTGAGAAGCTAGAGTAAGGTAAATTTAAACAACAGCAGGAGCAAATAATGTAATGAAAGAGTTCTGAGGCGCTGGTAATCCAAACAAAAGCTGCGTAGTGGCTTGTTACAATCATCCACATGGCTGGTTAGAGCATTATAGAACAACCAGGTTGTAAAATGAACAGGCAACAGTCAGAAAGTCTTAAACATTTTGCACTCATGGGTCATGTATTACTCAGCCTCGTACCAGTATAAATTTGGAAGTGATGCCATTAAAATCAATGGCTTCACAGTGGTTTAACAGGGAAGAATCGGGCCCGTTTGTAGAAAATGATTCAATTTTTCATTTTACAAACTGCTAACTCCAGCTTCTGGAGTTAATGTTTTTCCCAAGCCCTCAACACATTTTTTTTGTTTTGTTTTGTTTTGAAAACTGAATTACTTTCAAGTCTTTTTGTATTCTACATTGCTTTATTTTGTGGTTTTGTTCTCAAGGGTATCAACCAGTGATTATATACTGTTCCATTCTGAAAAAAAAAACCCAAACATGCTGTACAGCAAAACATGAATATTAGCTTTAAACAATTTAATGTTGTTTGTCTTTGCTTTGAAATTCAATAATGCCATCAGCCCAAAAGACCTTTTAGAGCAGAGTATTTCACACAGTGAAAGCTGCTTTCTGCTACAAAAGCAGAGCAGCTGTGGCTCCTGCAGATACTCTTAAAGACAGATATAATAAAACACTGGGAGGGAGTAGGTCGACACAGGAGCATGAAATGGACGAGATGAAGCCCTTTGTCACAATCAAATAGGCTGTAAAGTTACTATAGTAACATACAGTATTAAGCTCCAGGTGGATTGACTTAATGTTGACTAAACAAAAAGAGGTTAAGGAAAACCAAACCAATAATTATTACACTCTCTCTACCAAATGTTTACCAGGATGCCATTATTTTGATTTAGCCAAGCTGCACAAAACGTGGTGCAGGTTAGTTTCTGTTCTGATGAGCAGTTCCTCTATGTGAAAACCTGTAAAACAAAAATAAATTCAAAATTGTAAGAAGAAAGGGGATGGGTTTGCTGTGCCTGTGACAGACACCAAGGCAAAATCCAGGCAAAAACCATGACAGAATTAAACTGTGTCAAACGCTTTTTTTTATTATTATTTTCTCACTCCAGGGTCACCACTTCCCTAATGCGAGAAATGTGGAGAACAAGAGGATGTTCAAACTCATCGTGACCTACCTGAGCTTAAAAAATGATGAATGGAAAAGATACGTACATTTTGAGACTTTGTTTTTATCTTTGGTGTAACAACTAGCCTTTGCATCTAAAAGTCTACCAGGAGATATTACTAATTAAAAATTGTATCTTCAACAGGAAGCAGGAATCCATCTGGCTGTCAGTGTTTGTTTCTAGTTATATTCTTTACTGTAAAAAGAAAATGCCTGACAACTTATGAATTGGGTGCCTCTGGCTGCTTGTCCACCCTTCTCTTTTAGCTGTGTGTCAAGGAAAGCACTTTGACCTCTAGATAAATCCCACAGTGTTAGAAAAATTTCTCTTAGCTCCAACGGCCATTTCTTTCACTCTATTCCAATCTGGGAATTAAAAAATCTGAAGATTTAAGTGAAATTCCTAGTTTTATTCTGAAACTTCTGATGCTGTCAGAATTCACACCTTCTATCAGAACTGTAATTTCATGTGTCTCTGGTATAGTTAGTGAACTCCAAGCTGCTGCCCTATAAATCTTTAAAGGTTGCTATTCAGAGAGGGAAGGAGATCATATTGGTTCAAACTGAGTAAAACAGAGTGGGTCTTTCTTTGATAAAAAGTAGTAAGTACAAATCAGAAACCCAGTTGGATAGTCACTGCGAAATGGTCAAAAAACCTCTCATCTGTGCTATAAAATTAGTCTCAATAAGACTTGAAATAATTCTACGTTGTCAAGGAGAAGAGATAACATGCTACTGCATTCAGGACATGAAGTGTAGCCTTGGCCAGTTAGAATTAAAAAAAAAAAAAAGAAGACAAAAGAGATTTAAATTATCAAAATTGTGAGATGGTCTTAAACTGTACATGGTTCAAGAGCACTTTTAGAAAATACAGTATATGAAGGACAGAGGCAGGAAATATCTGAAGCTTCGAATATTTGAGAGGTTCCTGTGATTATTACAGCCTCTTGGCTGGATACAGCAGCCAGGAAAGCAGTATCTACTGAAAGATAAGGGGAGGATTAAGCAGCTAGCCAGAGCTTTCTGGCAAAAAATAACACAAGGGTTACTATTTTCAAGAATTTCTTTTCTGTAACCTGGTAGAAATGTAATGTGGCTGCACCCTTGGACATGTAGTGAGGTGAGATCAGAGTAACAATAATCAAGCTGAGAGGCAGTCCTCAGGGCTTCAGTGGAGACAAGTATCATTTGAAGAGGTACCAAGAACTCTTGTTAAAATCAGTACAGGAATGGTTTCCTTTTGGATTAGATTTATAGAAGTACCTGGCACAAGCTGGAGCCATCCAAGGGGCAGCACTAGAATATGACCAGCTTTCTCGATGATAGAAAAATTCTGCATACTCATGAAAATAAGGAAAATAATAATGAGCATCAGTACAAAGACTCAAGCCTTCCAGTTCCCCTGGAGTAGTACTAGCTCTGATTAATGGTTATGGTATGTCACAAAGAATTCTGTAGCTGGATGACAAAATATTTGAAGATCTCCTTGTGATTATTTGAGATATCTCTGCTAAGGACTCCTAGAATGTCCTGAATGTCCTAATGACTCAGTGGTAGACAAAAAGAATATCAGAGCAATTTCAGTGGTCCAGAAAGCATCTTCACTTACTTTAATCTGCTATTACATATTCTTGAAACTGAAAACCACATTCTGACATGTCTTCTGTCTCCTAAACCTAAATAGGACCCTAGATGGCTGCCACCAAAGTGATTATCTGTATCTTCTTCTTCAACTCAACAGAGTTCAGTTGGGCTATCGAGGAAGAGCATCCAGTGAACTGTAGCCTGCAGCTCAGAAATCTGGTGTAGGCTCTGCAGATCCCATAAAGATCTTGTAAGTCAGGAAGAACAAAAGGACAATGAAGGCCCACCTCAAATATTTATGTTCTGGGACATGAGGACAGCCTTGCCCAGAAAGGGCAGGCTCTTCAAAAGGCACGAGCACAGATCCTGAACACTTTAGGAGCTGGTTGCCATAACAGAAGCAGAAGTAGAATCCATATATAGGAAATGGATAAAATAAAAGCATATGAACTGTAGAAAACATTTTATTTATTAATTAATATAAAACCCAAGCATACTATTCCTTCTTATATATTCTTACAATTAGGACATGTGCCAGCCTTTGAATGTAGTATAAGAAAAGATGAAATAAGATGTGTATACAGTAGGTAAATGCCAGGGTTTCTTTGTACTTTCTCAAAATACTCTCTCATGGCCACCTGGGTATGTAGCAGTGCTTGAATAGGGGATGCTACATAATCCTGAGTAAGTACCCCAGTTATGCTGTTTTAGATCTTTGCTCTTCATGGTTGATGTTAGCATGTTAATTCTAAATGCTGGATATCCTTCCTCCTCCTTTGCTTGAGAAGTCCCAGACAAAGCTTATCACTCTGCTCTGCCAGTTCTTGGTTTAGGTTCTCTGCAGGGAGCTATAGGCATGGATACCAGGTGCAGCTCATCTCTAAGGAGTGGATAAACAGCAAAGCTCCTGTCTTCACACATGGGGTCCCCTTGCTATGCCCTTGGTGCCCCACATGGAACAGGAGCTAAGAGTCGTCTGCTTCTTTCCTTAACAGCCTCTTTTACCTTCCTGTGTCGCCTAGATTAGCTGACAGGATGGAAACCCTTCCCTGACCCCTTCTAGCCAGAGGAGATCACTTTTGTGTTTCTCTGAGTGGAGCAGCTGGAGGCCCAATGCCTCCTGTGGGGTCTGCACTCTGAAACACCAGCCCCACAGCCTGCCCCTGGGGTGATGCCCTTTATGCAGTGTTGCCCCCCTCCCTGCTTTAGAAACTTCTTAAAGGGATGCTGTTTGTATTCTCTGCTCATCTTCCCCAGCACTGAAGTGGCCTATGCATGTGCCTGTTTATAAATCAGTGAAGATCAAATGAATTCTTAGAGGCAATTTGAGCCTAAAGGTACTGAATTTTCACAACCCCTAAAATGTTTGTTTCTTGCTCTTTAACTCAAATGAGTCACATGGATGCATTGGCCTTGCTTGAGAGTCATTGTAGATTAAAAGACAATTTGAATTATAATACTGATCCAAATACTACTGCTTCTGTGACTTTGGGCATGCCACTTAACCCCTCTGAGCCTTATTTTCCCTATTATCTGAGACTAATGGTATTTTACCTGTCTCAGACCACAAGGGAGCTATGAGGCTTAATTAATGTTTGCAAACTGGGTTGTTGCATAGCATAATTAAATAGCATTTCCAAAGTTTAAAGAAGTAGAAAGTATTAAGACCCATCAGCAGTAAAGATGAGACAAGGAGTGAGAATGTCCTGATTCCCAGGACAGTGCTTAATTCTCTCAACCATATGGCTTTGGAAGGAAAAAACAGCACCAAATTGTCTTCAAGTACACTTTCTAAAGTTCAAAAATGTGAATTTTAAAGCAAAGGTGGCTATTCACAACTTTAAAGAACATCCAAACAGCAATATTGTTTTGATTGTTGTATAATCATTTCCTTCTTGTTTAGTTGCATGAAATTGTCCCACATTTTTAGACGTTACTGAGCTTCCAGCCAAGAGACTTCTGTTAAAAATGATCCTTCACAGCTAACTCTACTCAGTTATAACATTTTTAATGAGCCACACTTATTTTCCCCTTTGAAATTTGATGTTTCTCTTCCAGGTCAGTTTACAGTATTCAAGTTGCAATAGTCTTGGACAATATAAAAATGATAGAAATATTTTGCAGGGTGAGCAAGATATCTCTTGCTCTATCACTTTGGCTCACAGTTCGCCTACAATACTCTAGAGCTATTTTATGAAATAGAAACAGATCACAAAATTATTACAGGGATTACTATAGGACTGTATCTTATTTTTGATTAATGTGAAATTTAGTACTGATTAACTTAAAGAACAGCTGGATGAAAGGTTCAATTTCGCTCATATAACCATGTCTCTTCATATCCTGAATGAGCCAAAGAAAAGGAAAATCAGAGAAATTTTAGACATGTGTTTGTTAAATTCCTTTTTTTTAGTTTAACACAATAGGATTTCCAGTTAACACTTTCTGTTTACCATATGTTTTTCACAGCAGAAAGGAAAACTCATTATAAACATTAATTTCATTTCATTTTCTTCTATTTTTCTGTCTATTACAATAAAACCAGTTTTTAAGAAAAATGTTACAGGGACATTTTTATGCTATGGATGGTATAAAATGTGATATCAGCCATGTCATTAAGCTTACTTCAACAGATGTGTGATGCAGCTCAAGTTTATTTCTTTGGATTTAAAACTAATATTTGAATTTCAAGCATGGTTGAAGGGCTCTAACTATTGGTATAATAGGCTTTTGGTTTCCTTTTAGCTAAAAATAAATATATTTTATCATTGCAACATTCAATCTATAGTTTTAGCTTTCTTTCAGACCTTTAGAAGAAAGCAATAAAAGCTGTAAATAAAAGAGTTAAAAAATTGGATTTCTTCTCTTGAAATCAGAGCTTTAACTTTTTTTGATATATATAAAATAGACTAAGAAGTTACTAAAAATGAAATATTTATTACTATCTCACAATTCTGTGGAAATAAAAATCCTTAAAAATAATGCAGTTCAAATCCTAAGGGATCTAATTTATTTGAAGTAAAGTCTCTTAGAAAAAGGTGTATCTGGAAGGTTCAGATGGGACCTTGCTATTTAGATCTTACATATCAGAGAAGAGCCTAGGACAGTTCAAAGTCTAGGATATGGAGTTGCATGTCAGGATCTATTGGTACCTCATGGAGACTCCTTAGAGAATGACCTTAACACAAGAAACTGAGAGTTCATGTTAACGATCATTCAGCCCTAGCAGTGCCTGATTGTGCCTGTTTCTCTCCTAGCCTTTTCTTTTCTGACACATTGACATACTAGCTGGAATCAGGATAGCCTTGCAGCTCTGCATTACAGAGATAATTTTTATCATGAATGTAAATGTTAGAAATCAGTGATGGTAGCAATTCCAGCCAATAACCTGTCATCTTCTCTCAGCAAAAATCTACCTGTGGAGGCTTGTCCCATCTCAGTCTCCTGGTCAAGGCAGCAAAATAAATCTCTATACAATGCAGGTAACTGTGAGTGCCCACAATGAGCTTTGGAGGATGCCCAACCAAAATTTTCATCTTTGACAAAAGTTAACCTAGGACAGAAAAGGAGATGAAAAGAAAGGCATTTCTGAATTGTGTTTTCATCACATTGGTTCTTCAGAAGTAAGACCTGTGGCAAAGTAAAGGTGATGGTAAAGATCAGGCAATGTTAGGAAGTGTGCTGCCTCTTTGTGCTATCCCAGCAGTTTTGGGTTACTGTATTTTCCTTTTCTTCTGTGGATCCCTGTGTTATTTACTTCTGCAATGGGAGTGCAAGCTTTTATCCTTTGGATGTCTGTCTATTGCCTCTCTCTCTTCATTTCCAGACAGAGGTTTAGGGTGAGTTCTGATATCTGTACATTGGAAGCTGAGACCTGACCATCCATTTTGTAGTAAACCGTAATATCTTGATTATCTCAATAAAGATTTTATAAATCTAGTCAAAATTTCTTATAGGAACTCCCAGTTATTCAATGTCATTGAAAAACTGGTTGCTTCTGTTCAGTGTTTTCTGTTAGGCTTATTATTTTGTGTAATTGTGTTCCTCTTCTCCACATCTTCTCTCATCTAGAGAGAAAAAGGCAGATAAAAATACTTCTGCCTCTTGCTTCTGCAAGAGGAAATTAGTGTCTAAAAAGTCTTGCTGAACCATGACTAGGAATTGTTACTTTTCACTCTGTTGATGAGCAGATGGTAATTGGAGGCAGACAGGACTAAAACTGGGACCTTAAATCAGTCAAAAAGAGAGTAGTTATCTACACCAGCTAAAGAGATCTGGGGGGCATTGCAGGAGGGAGGGAGCAATTAGGAATCTAGAGCATTAAGGGAGGCAAAAATTTGCTTACACCCCCTAGTTCAGACTGAGCTACAAGTCAATAAGATATTTTTAAAAATGAATTTCCTGACCTAGAGCCACCTCTCAACCTGGGGAACCCTTGGGGAAGCAGGGCTACTGCTTTGCCAAGTTCAAGAAGGTCAATATCCACTAAACATACACAATCTTAAGAGAAAAGTGGGGAAATAGTCTGACAGCTCATTGGAACTGCTTTTTCTCCCAATCTGAGAGTTTCTTCCACCATTTTTCCCACAGCTGGCAATGAATTAATTTTTATGGGATGAAATTGTTCACGATACAACTTGGACAACATTGGTATGACCATGTGAGGGTACTTCACTTGCACCAACCACCTGTTTGGAGTCTGCCCATAGCAGGATGAAAGGTGCAGCTGTGCCTTGCATCCTGCTGGTCTGCACGTGGGACAGTGCAGTACAGAAATAGCGACTGATTGCTGCACACTAAAGTTTTACACTTCTGAAAAGTCCCAGCCAGCAAGGGAAGCTTGGAAGGAAACTTTGTAAGGAAAAGCAAAGGCAGCGTGTGACAAAGGAGATGCAAACTATTTGTCCTTCTGGAGACTCTGTTTTTGTTCCCTTTCATCTTGCAGTTTCTCTTAATCTAAACTAAAGGCCTTTCAGGCTGCATATGAGACTCTCCTCGGGATTGAAAGAATGTGTGTATGTGGGCTGAAAAGGAGAGGAGATGGCTGAAGTAAGAAAAATGCCAGAGTGCTTAAAAATGCTAAAACCTGGAATGTGTTCCCCGGATTTTTTGTCACTTCTAGTAGAAGATTCATTGAGAGTGTGTTTATATTTATATATGTGCACATACATACATACATAAACATCTAAGCCATATGTATTGATTAAATAATTACCTAAAATGTAATTGCCTTCTAGACCTGCCAGATTAGTTTAAAACAAACAAACCAACCAAAACAAAAAATACCCAAAAAAAAAAAGAAAAAAAACCAAACCCAGGCCAAAACCTCCACCAGCATCACTGCACATAGATCTAAGACAACACCAACAAATTCTCATTTCACTGGGATTTTATTTCATTCTTGTAGGCTTAATATCTCTCTGCATGAACAAAAAATATCACACTGAAAGGGCTTCAGGCTAGCTATTTCCAAAAAGATTCAGCCTTCTAAGTACTATCAATATCATCCCTATACCCACATGGTTAGCACTTTCTAATACAGTCACTGAAAACCATTAATAAAGCAACATATTTAGCCTAGTTCTTAGCCATGTGTTGCACTGAAATAAGTTCATGTAAATCTGTGAACTGCACGACAATGATCAAATTAACAGTCGTTTCAGGGAAAATGCCCCTCAGGCTGAAAAATAATTAGTAGTCTCTCACTCTATCTTTTCCTACTAATAAAAATCATGCTATTATTGTTGACTGTTCTAATAAAACACCTTCCATGACCCTGAGGTAGCTCAATGTAAAATATAAGGACTATTCTATTGTGCAGATGCACACATGTTTTATTGAACATTTCTATTTAGTTTCTCATCTAGTAACAGCATTACCTCCACGAGAACTTTTGTCAGAATGATGCAGGGTGTACGCTCTCTTCTTCCCATGCAATTCATCTTCCTGAACTAAACCCCAAATTTTAAAACTCCACAGACTTTCAGTTTAACTTCTCTTTGTACTGATCATTATGTAGTACATCAGCACAAAGATTCATTTTTCCCTTTGATGACCACTCAGAAACAGAGTATTCATTCCAATGAGTATTGTCCTCAAATGAGTATTAGTGCATATTCTTGCACTACAAAATTCAGAGTGGCTCCAACTTTCAGCAAAATTTGTGCATATTCTCACCAAAATTTTGCTCTCAGGATTTTAGTTCAGTATGAAAGAGCAATTTACCCTGTGCCACACTGTCAGAACTTCCTATTTAAATACTTACCTTATTATCTGTGCCTAAATTTCATCTTCTTACTTAATGGATGATGAACACTACATAAGAGAAAGTTACCAAGGCTGTGAACACTCAGTGAAGAAGTGGCCTGTGGTCATACTCCTGTCTTGCCAAACTGGTATAATTTTCCTATGTATAAAGGTAGAGAAAAATATCTCATATTAACTGAGTGGCAACAGTGTGCTCAAATACAGAGCAGTGTTAACCTATTCCCTTATGCAGTAATGGACTTGTGGGGCCACATCCCAAATATTATTTCCTTTTCATTTTAACTGGATGTGGAAACTGTATAAACACAGAGATAGGGATAGAAGGCTTGTTTGACTTTTATGTTCATGAATAATATACAAACATTTGGGATTAATTTATAGTAGCAAGCAAATAACAAGAGCTTTCCAAAATGGCTCCCAAGAGCACTTCCAAGGGAAGTACTCCCACTAATTTGCACTAATAGGAAAGTCAGAATGAGGTTCTTCTGTAAACATATTTCTGGAAGCACTTTGTGAGTAAGTGATCAGGAGTGACAGCACATACTGAGGGGGTAAATAAATGGGCTGACAGCCTGGAAACACCTACTGAAAACAGAAGGAATGTTGCCAGTTTTGGCAGGATTTGGAGCGATCTTTACTTCCTTAGGATGGCTGCACGGTCTGCTCCTTGTTTTTATGTGTGTGTCCATGTGCCTGTGTGTGCACACGTGTGAGAACCTATGGCCACATCCATGAGATTCAGCCCAGCTGGGCTGTCCTACAGGAAGCTGTGAGCCAGCAGAGCAATCAATCAGATATTAATGACTTGTGAATTTCCCTCCAGGAGGGAATGGGACTAATGCCATGGTCCAAGCTGGCAGGAAGACATTCTAGCCCCAGTCTTGTGCATCATCAGCCTGTGTATGTAAATGCTCTGCCTTCCTCTGTATACATTCTCCATTGCGGTCCTAGAAACTTGGATAATCTACCCTGCCCTGAGTTTCAGCATCAATATTAAAAGTAATTTTCTTAATTACATCTCTGAATTGTTGTAATGCATCACTTGTTGAAGAAAAAGGTCAGCTGGTTTGCAAATTCCTATCATTCATGAGGGTACTTAAAGAGTATTTAAAATTCTCATATTTTAGAGATTTATATCTTATGCAATCATGTCTATTTAGTGTTGTCTTGTGACAAAGGAGGATAAAAGGATTGCAAATAGGTAACAGGAACAAGGTAGATTTTTTTTAGTATTTCTCTAATGTAGCCTTGCATAAGAATCAAATTCTGTCCAAATTACTTTTGTGATATGTGGATGCCATAAATAACAGGATGGAAAAGGAATTGATCTCTTTCTCCCTCCTTTACATGAGGATATGTTATAATCAGAAAGGCTAATGCATTACCAAAACCACCTTTTCTTCTTTCTTGGAGATAAAGCCCTTGGACCAAGAATTCAAACAAATGCCTTTTATTGACAGGAGAATTTCTGAGGTACCACTGCCCTTCAGAAATGACAGCATCAAATATTCAGAAGTCCAGGAGAAACTGTCTTTCTCTCCCTCAGCCTTTCACAGCTTGTTAGCATAGTGTTTTGATTTTAGTTGGCCTAATTGCTCAGAATTAGACCTTTTGAATAATGAGAAATACACATGTTCCCCTGATAAAGCTAAGAACACTTCAGGCTCTGTTCCAGAAATAGGACTGAAAGTAATTTCCATCTTTCAAGTGTTATCAGAAAACAAATGTTAGTAAACAGCGGGTAGTGAATAAATGAGAAAGGAGGGAGGTCAACGACAGCATCAATCAGCTACGTCTTGCTGAAAAATTAAGGTGCTACAGGTGAAAATAAAAATAATTTCAAGAAAGAAGGGGATCAAATTAATTTCCATATCCACTTTTAGACATCTATTCTTCCATAATGGGATAAAACCCTGCAATTTTCATGGGTGGCAATGAAAATTCTTACTAAAGGGCTCAACCCTTTGAAGGGTGGTCCTTGAGCTATTGAGCCTAAACATTTTCAACATGTTTACAGAATAAGGGTTGGCATTTGCTTAGGAAAGGTAACTCATTGTGTCCTTGTGGTTCTGAATAAAAAGAAGACAGAATAGCTTCTGAATGCCAGTGTTTCAGTCATTAGCTGAAATGCTGAACTTTGTCCCATTTCCTTATGAACCTGAAATGTGTCTTCTAAGGACTGTTTTTAACTTCCTGTTAGTTTATCATAAAAGGACTCTTTGTCCTAGTTAGGATCTTCAGGAAAAGCTGATGCTAACAGATTAATGGAAATGTTGTAAGGGAAAAAAATAGGCTCAGCCCCTAATTTTGAGGCAAGTCCCACCTGCACCTGTTTATTCCAAGTAGTCACTGAGACTGGCTTTAAATAAAACAAAAGAGGCAACTTTTGAGGCAGGCTTGTTGAAGTTTAGCTTTTGTTTGTTTGTCTGTTTGTTTTTTCCCTAGCCCCCAGAGCTCATGCAATTGAAGTACATACACAAAAAATCTTCCTGCTGTGATAAACAGAGATCTCATGCATGTGTGGACTCGACAGGTATTGTTAATCAATGCACTTTCTCTGCAGTCAAGGAAGCTGTGCCAATTTGCACTGGAATTTTTCTTCATATTTGCATGTTCCTTATTGGTGGCTGATCTGTAATCTGAAGGACTAACCAGTCTCATCCATGCTTTGCAGAAAGCCTCACAAAGGTCTAAGACTTTTTAATCAGCCAAATGTTAGGATGCACTTCAGATATCCTCTGGAACAATGGCTGCATTTTGCCTCTGATTTACCACAGTCTTAATTAAATTATTATGATCAATTGCTAGGGACTAACGAGTGAGTCAACTTACAAAATTTTAATTACAAAGGCAATATTAGTCGAATTCTTCATCATCTGTATGTTGGGCACCTCTGAAGTTGGTCCTCTATTTCTCTGCATAGAACATACTTTTTGCTTGGTTGCCATACAGAGGAAGTGAGGTATAAATGAGAATGTCATGCCAGCATGGAAGATGTGGAACAGCTAGCACAGTTGGACCTGCTCTCAGCGTACAGGGAGGACTCATTTGACCAGCACTGACATAGCAGATAAACTGACATCAGAACTGACCTTTCAAAATGACAGGAGTAATTTTTTCACTTTAAAATAACATTACTAGTACACCAAAAATATAACAAAATTCTTTAAATTAAAACACTGAGAATATACCTTGATATTTTTCTTACTTTTAATTCATTGGACAAATATCTTGGAATTAGAGCCTTTTGACAATAAAGTCAAGAAGCAAATAACTAATATGTCATCTGAAGGCAGAAAGCAAGTAATTAATAGTTAATTAATGAATTTGTTGATTAAAGTTAATCCTAAGGAATTTATTTTATTTGAGAACTGCTTTCTACTCTGCCATATAAAATTTAGAGCCAATAGACAATAAGGAACAAGAGTTTTGTTGCTCATCTCATCTCTTATTCTGTTGTCACTTGAAGTTTTGTAACACCATTTAAAAGACTTAACTTCTTTGTTTAGTGCCATTGAGAGCAATGGTACAAGCTGCAGAGTTAAAAAGTTTCAAGATCCAAGTTGGATCACATTGGCCCTGCAATAGTACACTGAAGTAATTCTCCCACAAAGCAGCTTATTCATTTTCACAACAGCTTGATGGATGCTGTTATTTTGATTGAGTAGGAGAGTGTGAAGAACACTGCCTACGACAAGGCTGTTGGGACAGACCTTAAATGTTAATACTCATAAGAATGGGGAATGTATTTTAATAGTTGGGTTACATTTCTCTGATCAAACCAACCATGTAAGAGTTTGAAATTCTGCTGATTCTCAATGTCCTGTCTAAGCATTTTGATCTGAGGTGTTCTCATTACAAAGGTGTCTTACAGGGAGCCACAGTTACTATGCATACAGTGTGCTGACTTTTGTGGGCAAGTGATTATTAAGAGAGAGAAGAAATGGAGAAATGAGATTACTGGGAAGAAGGAAGACAAGCTTAACAAGTGACTAAATATCAGTAAGGACCTAGAAACTAAAATCGAGGGGATTATTTTTAGGATGGAGGAATTAACACAATGAATTTGGGATAAGAGTTTCTCAACATCATTAACTGATTGGAGAGGAAATTAAGAAATCAAAAAATTCTAATGCAAAAATATTTCTACTTAAGCAACACACAAAACAGAAAAATACAAGACACATGGAAGAATCAAAAGGATGGTATTACTTAATTACCTGTTCTTTTCTTCTTTTTTAAAATAAGGTTGCATTATCTGTACTTAATGGCTAAGACTTCCGCTTCAAATTCAGTCTACTTTGTCTACTTGTTTTTATTGACCTTAGGGGGACCCAGAAACTGACAGTTTTTGTCAGAATTGTCTGTGATTTTCTTGAATGTAGGTGCCATAGTGGTAGCTGACTTAAATATAGTTGGATATTTCAATACACATCATAGCACTTATATTTTTCCGCACACCTTGGTACACATAAGCTCTGTCAATTTAAACAAATATTTGTCATGTACTTTAACCCTTCCCCAAACTTTGATTGTAACAAGAAAACCTCAGTCCACTCTGATAGCTGAATAAAGATTTCACTTATGGAGTAAAACATACATTGATGGCTGAAACACAGCAATGAATGAGCAAGAGAAAGAGTCAGTTTCTGTGTAAAGTAACACACTTTGAAGCAGCTCGTATCAGCCACAACATGGCCAAACATTTATTATGGGGAATTAATTGACAAGGAGAACAATAGTGACTGACAATGCAAGGAAAGATGAAGCTCTCTCTGTGGCTTCTGGTATGGCCCCTTTAGGGGGTTATTTCAGGGTAGCTGCTAAAAGGTCACAGGCACTGTCTAATGTCTAGGGCTTCTTTTGCATTTATGCCCCCTACCCCAAGGAAAAAATTAAGCTCTAAGAAGTGGTTAAAAAATAAAAACAAAACACAAGGACATGAAAATGCAGTAACTTTTACAATTACCAGAGCTACCACAACTGATGATGTATTTTTATGTACCATGCTTGCTAAACACAAGCAATTTTCAGAGTCCACAAAAATGTATATATAAATCTTAGCATTATTATGGAAATGATTTTAGACAAGTGTATTATTAAATATTCTTTTTACAGCTCCATATGAAAACAAAAGGGCAATGCATGTGCTGATCTCAGGTAAATATTAACGAATCAGCTCTATTTCATTTTCAGGTTATTTTACTTAATTTACATGAGATTCTGCAAACTAGGTAATCAGTAATTTTTGAAATGATGTTGACATATATTTTTGGACAAATCACCATGAAAAAACACTGAATAAAGAAGATTCAGAAATTGAATTGAAATTGGTTGTCTCTCTTTAATTCATCTATTGTATCAAGCCATTTACGTATACGTAGTCATTAAAGATAATTTCTATGTGGTTTGTGATCCACTTTTTAACTGCAAAATGCACAAAAGTAATTAAACCAATTTGAAACAATTATAGAAAAACAATATTCAACAACTGAGGTGCCAAAAAGTTTTACCGTATCCTAAGAATGCAAAAAATTGTCTGATCAGCAGTCATATTATTCCACATTACATTTATTCCTGCAAGCTAGCCAAGCTCAAATTAATTGTACTGACTAAACTTTTCTTCTTGAAGAAAATTAAAGATATGCTGTTGTCAACACTTGAGCACAACCTTGCCGACACTTAAACGCAGAGAAGGGTGTGACATCCTGCCCTGGCTGCTTCGCGCTAATTAATCACTCTGGTATTTAGGACCATTCAAGCAGACAAATTAATGGAGAATAATTAGTGTATCTTTGTTCCAGCTCGGCTTTGCACACCAGACACTCTGAGGGAGAGAGGGGAGCATGTAGAAAGTGAGCTATTAGCATGCACATAGTTTTGCTTCTGTTCAGCAAGTTCTGCAGAGATTAAGAGAAAAGCCAAATTAGCAGTCGTGTGACTGGGGTTAGGACATCTCTCAGTAAAGAAAGCTCTGTGTTTGGGTATCAGCTTTCAGAAGCAAGTTGTTAATCCAGATGTTACCTTTCATAAAGAACAAAACACAATTAAAAACCTCCTCCTCCCCCTCTCACCCATGCACACAAAAGAAAAAAAAAGGAATTGTTCCTTTCCATTACAAAGATTTATCTGCAATTTGGCTATGGGTAACCACTAAAAACAAATTTCTAAACCTTCAGCTTTCCTTTCCAGATCATATTTGGTCAACGTTATCTTTTACTGGGAGCACAAAGGAGAATACAACAAAGAATGTACATCATGTGGTTATTATAGTCAACAACAACGCTTATTGTTATTTTATGTGATCGCTTTGAATAGAGAATACACAAACACATCGGATTTCGAAAAATAACAAATAGTGTCAGATTTATATTAATTATATAATTAAAAACCATAAAATCATAAAGTAGCGTAAAGTATGAAAAAATAGTGATACCTACCAAAGAAAGCAATGATATTAAGTCCTTGATACAGAAATACCCTAAAATAAAAGAAATATGTATGTGAACACATTCCATAGAATATTTTCTGGTTTTCCCATATAAAAACTTTTTGTTTCAAATTCCTCTGGTACTTATTCTTACATGATGAGATCTATCAGAATTTGACTACTATCAAGAAGGAGATGATCATTGCTAATTCACTTTGACATCATCTCAAGCTTAATGTGATGAATACTGCTTGGTGGGACTGAACAAAAAATTAGTGCACTGGCAATTTCTGTGATAGTTTAGAGTTATTCTAGACATCATGAGGATTTAGTCTCTCTGACTGGTGCCAAAGTCTAACAATATGTAACTCATTGCAAGACCAGGACATAAAATATTTCCATGTTGAAGAACATTATGTTTAGGAAGATTGCTATAGAAACTTGCTGCTCAGACCCATTTGTAGAGTACATTGCTTACAGGCAAAAATGCACCATGGCTCACAAAGCACAGTGTCTCAAGGGGGTGGGGGTGGGTGAAAAGGGTCAGGGGAAAAAAGATCAAGACCACACAGTGAGAAAAGCTGACCACATTCAGAAGCTATATCAATCCTAATCAATCCTATAAAATCTTTTTTTCTTTTCTTTTCTTTTTTTTTTTTTTTTTTGTAAGAGCACACAATAATGTGCAGACTATAAAACTGTGCTACGTGCAGTTTATTATTTTTGAGCAGCATGAACTGAAAGGCAAGGAGAGGGGGAAGGAATCCCACCCAGGTTTTGACACGATATAGGATACTGTTTTAACACAACATTACAGGGCTTCATAAAAATGTGATATTTCTGTTCACAGTGTCCTGGGTTTGTTGGTCGAGGGAGAACACAGCTACGAAATCGTGAACTCTCACAGTTCCTCACTGTGAGGAGGAAAACTGAGCACCACTCCACAGTTTCCTCCAACACAGAGTTACTGTGTGGTAAGACCAGATGCCATTAGGAACGCTGCCGTTCTGGGAGTGGGTTTCCTCAATCTTTGAAGGTGCATAATCCTCATTAAAGGAAAACCCTGAGCGTGGGAGGGGCAGCACTGACATCAAGGCACCTGGCCATGACTAAAAGAGCTGGCCCCATATGCGGCTGCTGCTGAGCAGCAGAATGTAATTTAGTCGCACCAGCAGGAGCAGAGGTCAATGATTTTATATTAATGGGGATCACGACAGTTCTAAGCTGTGGCGTGCTTTGAAATAAGTGTTGTACAAGGCAGCAAAGAGGGCTCAGCAGAGGAAATGAGCTGTGTCACTGTCTCCTCATGCCTTGAAGCAAATACAGAAATGTTTAAAGTTACTATAGACTTGAAGACATAATATTTTATAAACAACAATTACCTGTTTTAATCCAAAAGCTAAATAGCTTGTGGATTATTACATCTTCTGACATAATTCAGAAGCTATTTAGCTTTTAATTTTAAAAAAATTAAAAGCAAGGAACTTTTAGACTGCAATCTAAACAGAAGTCAAGGAAATGTGATAAATCCTTTAAAAAAAATCAAATACACTTTGTAATTAATCATTTGCATGCAAGGATTACGGTCGCATTGCATTAAATCACAATGCATCAGCAAACAATCCGTGTCAATATCACCTAACAAAAATCAGAGATTTAACCATGCAAAAGGGTCCAAGTTTTGATTAAAAGATCCTCAGGAGTTTTAATATGTACACTTCAGAGCTTGAACCAAATTCACATTTAATCAAGCTTCTTTGTGGAGCTGTAATGTGAGCTCTTCTGTGGCTTTTTGGGGGATTTAAATTTGGCCTTTCATGTAAGTGCATGACACAGCAATCCTTTACATGGATCAATACGTAACTCAAGGGATACCTGAGGTCCTTAATGAGGTTTTCTGGGTAGGGGTTATTATTATTGTTGTTATTGTATTCCATTGGCACCAACAATGTGGTAGGTGCTGTTCAGAGGTGTGGTGGAGACATGATCTTCTCAACAAAGAGTACTCCTTGTGAGGGGTTATTTGTGCAAGGCAGAATAAGAAGAGAACAATGCTGTACCCTCCCCTACTATTTCCCAGCAAAATTCAAATTACTCTTCTTTTAGTATTGATCCCAAAGCCTTTTGGTAAGTATTACAAAAGATACAGAATCTGAAGTTAGTCACAGCCTTGTGGATCAGCTGTGAGATGTTACTCCATGGTGTAGGAAGGCACAAAGCACAACAATGGTGGAAATGCAAAGAAGGGGGAATGATGGGGCATAGCAAAGAGGATGGGACATCCAAGATATCTGCTCAAGAGTAAGGATTGTAAAGGTTCTCAAAGGCAGTGAGGAGCAGTTTGCATTTTACTGAAGGGTGGGAAAAGGAATGATTCACATGGCTTGAGTGATAACCCAAAAAGGATTGAGAAAAAGTATTTTTAAGTGAGAGGAATTTGAAAAAAAAAAGTGTGTCGATCCACAAAATGAAATACTCCAACTGTGGTAAAAGATTGAACACAATATTAGCTAATGAAATGTTAAACTGAGAATAAAGGAGGAAACAGTGAAAAGGGTGGAGCAGGGGACAAACTGACAGTTATGGAAAAGTCTAAAGAGACAAAACCCAGCAAACTGAAATGAGGTTGGTAAAAAAGGCACATAGAAAAAGTTTTCAAAAAAAATTTTAAATGATGTTTTATTGTTTTGTGGAGACATATAAGGCAGTAGTATTCCAAGGGCAAAGGAGTACTTCCATGCAAGGGTTGAGTCACTATGCTAAAGCATAATTAATAGTTAACAACAGCTAGAAGTGAATGAAGAGTGCCAAATATAACTAACTGGAATGTAGAAAGGGAAACCAAAGGAATAGGGAGGGATGTTCCCTGAAGATAATAAAGCAACACCCTGAATTCCCAGTGTCAAATGCAAAGTCACACTGACCAGCTGACTGGTGAGACCTTTGTGCTCTGTGAGGAAAAGTCTTTTATGGTCAGGTATTTCCTTTGTTAGGAGCCACTTTCCCCTCTGGAGGCAGTATCTCCTGGCTCTGTCAGTGATAGCCTGACTCCTGTGACAGCAAGAGCATTGGCAAGAGCTGGACTGGATAATGGGTGAGCAACAGCAGCTGGATCCTCAGTCACACCTGGGAGAAGCACTGGCATGAAACCAAGCTCCTTCTTATCCCTGCTCATAGAAAACTGCTCCCTCACCTAACTCCTGTTACAAGCCAAAGCTCTGCCCAGAGATGGTTGCCTCTGGCTGAACAGGCAGGCAAAGGATGGAGGCAGAAGGAGCCCAGAAACTGTAGAGCATTGTTGGAGAGGGCTTTTCATTGTCCCCAGGCTGAAAGCTCTAAGTCCCCTGTCTCTGTCTCTGTCTCCTAGCAGTGATTTTGTAGGCAATAAAATTTCACTTTCTGAGAGAAGCCTTGTAGGAAGCTGAGAACTGATTTGAGACTCAGAGCTTGGCTGGCACTAAATTTCACAGCTAACCCTTTTAAGCAGGTTTTAAACAAAGTGCACTATGAGCCTACTATAGGTGTTCATTAACTAATAATAAATTGTAAGGAGCACCATTGACACCTACATGAGCACTGATGGGATTGATGATCACAGCCATTACCAACGAGCACCAAACTGTCCGTGCTAGCGTGATAGCGACATGCTGGCTCCAGAGTACCTGTGTTATGCTGAGAATCACTTACACAGAAAATCCCAAGAAATAACAAGCTCATTCACCTCTCTCTTCCCTTGACTTACAGCTGGCATGTGTCTGTTCTCCCATCTTCTGGGCTACCACCTACCTCACTTGGGAAAGGGTCTGATGCCCTGGAAAGACTTAAGCTGACTTCCATTGTCTTAGGCAGGAGAATAGTGAGCAAAAGATACAAGGGAAAAAAGATTAAAGAATCACAGGAAAAAAAAAACAAGTTACTTTATTTCAATGGCCAATATCCAATTTGTGCACTAATAAAGGAAATGTTTGAAAATGCTGTTGTTTAAATCAATTATTTAATGAGAGAGGATACTCTTAGACATGCAGAAGGATGCTTGCTTTGACAACTGTTTGCAATTTCCTGACTTCTATGTGTCATGTATTTTAATGTCTTTGTTCTTTAAGTTAGCTTTTCAAGACATATTTTACTTAAAGGTATGTTTCTAGTATATGGAAGACGAACACACCACCTCAGATACAAAATTAACCTGTTCAGTTTTTCAAATTATAAACTACAGAAAATATAATGTTAAATGATCTGAATATAAAACTAAGTTAATGACCTAAAACTTGTCTCTGCTTGTCTCTTTTTTTCTCTCTGCCTGGCTAGTTGATATGAGGAAATATATCCTTCGCTAATGAACAGATTTATCATCTTATTTTACTATGAGTTTTAGTATTACACATCTTGCAGGGAACATGCAGAAGGCCTGGTCACAGATTAGGACTGCTCGCCAAGGCACTGTAGAAACAGAAGAATGATGCCCTCTGTCTTGAAGAATATTTTCTGACAGCTTCCTATGAGTTAATTTAAATGAATGAGAGCAGTCATCCAAGTAACTTTTGCTGCTTTTGAAAATTTCAAACAGAATCTGCTAACACCCATTCTAAGTGAGTTTTTTTGTAAAATGAATATCATTATAATCCATTAATGACTGAGGGTAGGATCAAGTTCACTCAGGTTAGGCATTTAACTTGAATCTAATTTTAAAGCACCCAGTATACCAATCCTCATTAGTAAAAGCATACCTAAATTCCCCTACACAGGCAGTGGGGAGAAGGTGGCTTTTTTCCTTCTACTTAAATGAGCCAAGACCAAAAAATAATAAATTTCCACAGAAAGGTGGGAGTTAAGAAATCAATATCCTAGTTCCATGTGATAGTAGAGAATTTCATAGATGTTAATGCACAGATTATCCCGATGAGTTAATTGCTTCTGCACAGTAAAGGAAGGCTAAAAAGGCAACCCCAATGTTCCCTGTCAACCTGGCCTAGAAATCAGATGTATGAACTCACACCTTGCACTTTTGATCAGGCTGGTACTGGGCATATAGATATGACACAGATGTGACTGTTATAGATATGTGAGAGGTGAGGTCTTAAGCATGGAGCTAGAATCTTATTTTACTTCCCAGATACGATTCTTTTTTCATATATAGTTCACAGTTAGTAGAATTGTATGCTTTGAGTCATTCAAGAGAAAAACCTTGTCCCACCTAGGTATTTACTGCTAGAGGACAGTATTTCCATCTCAGCTCATTAGAGGAAAAACATAAACCATGTAAACATGTAAAAAAATGAAAACTGACACCCAAAACATCAGGACCAAAGATGATAAATCTATAATCCTTAGAAGCATTGAGCAGAACATTCTGAAAGAGACCTTGAGAGGTCACTTGGTCCACCTCACTCCTCAAAACATAGCCAACAAGATGGTCAATACCTTTTTTCCCTTTGGATTTCAAAAAGCTTCAAAGGCAGAGATCTCACAACTTCTCCAGGCAGCCTCAGTGCTTAATCATCCTCATGACAAGAGAAATTCCATGATAAAGACTTGAAAAACCACAGTCCTGGGACAGACCCCCAAGGAATTCCACATGGAATTCCTGTACTGACAGGATACCATGCACTGGTATCCTGTCAGTACACAATGCCTTTCATGCACCTTACAGTTTATTCATCAAGACCAGAATGTCCCAGTTTGGATACAAGGATGCAGTGGAATACTATGGTGAAAGCTTTGGTAGAGTGAAGGCAGATGGCACCCATCCCTTTTTTGTCATCCACAGTCCTAGACATTTCATTTTAGAAGGCAATCAGGGAAGCCAGAATCATTTTACCCTTGGCAAATCCATGCAGACTTTTCTCAGTCTCCACCTTCTCATTTTTGGGCCTAGAAAAGTCTTCAAAGAGAACTTGATTTTCCCAGGGATCAAAATGAAACTGGTTGGTTGGCAGTTAAACATCAGAAAAACCAAAATTCTTCCACTCTCCTCAGGATTTAAAAAAAAAATATTAAAAACAACAGAAATCAAAAAAATGCAGCAATAGACTAGCTGCAGTCTTAAAAAACAGCACAAAAGGACCCTGTTTCATAGCTTTAGGCTATGAAACCAACTCTTCTCATCCAGGAAAGTTGCATTAAAAAAAAAGTATTTGTTTATACTCCAGCTCATTCAACATGCATATGCAAAATACACATCTTCCTACGCAAAACATTCAATTGGAATACTATGGACTTGATTATCATATATGGTCAAGAGGTTTTCCTGCACACAGTAGCACTAACAAAGGGCCTTAAAAGGAATATCAGTTTTAGTGTCATGGGAGGCCTTTCTACTTTCACAGGGTCTTCTCAGGAAGTCTTAACATAATATGATGAGGTTAAGATTTGGGTTTATTTCAATATTTTCACAGTTTCTGTGGCATTACATTTCTGTCATGTATCTTACTGTGTGAGCTCATAGCATTAGGATTCTGCCTCATGATTTGATGTTTAACAATATTTTTGTTTGTGTTACTAGTTCTATTGTCACAATGGTAAATACACTAGTGACATTAGCCTTAGAAAATTAGGCTTCATTTATCTTAACAAGTGCACCTTAGAGTATAAGAAGCACAAAAACCACAAAGCATGAAATATTCTACTGAGATAATGCATGTCATAAATTTTATAGAATTATTTAATAACATTTATTGTTCTTGATGGCACCTTTTTAGAATACTGCTGCCTTAAGAGAAATCTTAAAAAACAGAAAACAACCAGTATATTTTAATTATGTATATTCTTTATCAAATAATAACATACATCTATGTATTCTTGTAAAAAGCAATGTCTAAGTGTCACAGTTTTATGTGTCTAATCCTAACTCCTTGCATAAACAGCTTCCTGAATTTTTTCAGTGGCATGGTAGGTTTATGAGCTTGGCTTTTAAGGAGGTGCTTATAATAAAAGTCTTGATTCTTTGTGAAATCAGAGTCTTAGAGAAATTCATGAAAGATCCTTACAGCAACCTTAACTCTTTCAGTATCAACTAGAGACTGTAATGTGTCATGGGATATAAAGCCTGTTGCAGAAAGACTTAAAGTGGTACTGTTGAACATGGCTTTGAAGAGTTTGCAATGGCCTGAATTCTCCCTCTGTGGGAGGGAGTGCTGTCTTACAAGTCCTTATCACACACCCTAAGGTTTATTTCCTGTTTTGCTTGTCCCAGGTAAATTGGAATGAGGTAATTTACTCTTCCTTCATTCTGCACAAAAAGCAGCTGTAAAAGCCTCTGCTTGGGGAAGTCATGTCTGTGGCCAGCCTGATCAGTTTGGGCTGGTACAGTTACCCAGGAAAGTGTCTCATCAATTTTAATGTAGATTTAGAGAGGTGTTATAACCAGCCTTGATGATTTAATCATTTTTTTGCAGTTATGGAACATAAGATGTTTTTTTCCCTAGTTTAACAAAAGGTAAAGTCTGTATAGGCAAATAAGTATGTGCATGGCTGAATCCATGTAACACTTTAATATTAGTTTCCATCTTGAAATACCAAAGCTGAAATATCTCACTATTTTAGTGATCAGTGGGAATCTCAGTGTGGAATTGCTTACTTAAAACATCACTTAAGTCTTTGACATTGACCAAATACGCCCCCATTAAAATGACATCTCACAAATATTGCCCGATTAAGCAGTAGCAGTAGCTATTTGTTGATGAAAAGATAAATCAGTTTCCTGGGAAAAGTGCCAGTAGATAGCTTGTATACTCTACTTACATACTGGATTCTTGATAGATTTGGTGAAGATGTCTTCATGTTAGTATAATAAAAGCCTATTATCAGTTCAACAGCAGAAAACTGTTTTCATTCATCAAGAAAATAGCAGGTTCGACACTAGTTGCCTTTTTAAGTGAAAGATTGGACATACGCTATGAAAAAATTTCCTGCCATTGCGGAGAAGGATAGCACACTCAAACACATTTTTAAATTTAATTCCACTTCTCAATTCAGTTGTCAGCCTCTTTACAGTAAATTACATGGTTACTATTAAAAAGCACACTTTGACATGTTCCCAAAGTGATTTTTTAAAAAGTTTGAGCAAAATTCTTGCAGCCATTTTGGATTTATGACAAGAGTAAAAACTAATCCTCATGCCCTCAACTTCTCTGAACAACATAGGAAAAAAACCTAGCTGTGGTTTTTTTCTCTCCCCATGGGAATAATTCAAAAGTTGATGAACTGCCAAACTTCAAACTTGTGTCATTGTTATTGAATATTAATATTATTTTCTTACAAAGGCTAAGTGCCAAATTTGACGAGACACCAAAACCCCCCCCATAGTACATGTCAGTCCCTGCTTTGTAAAAACATGATGGAACAGGTAAGAGGAATTGAAAAGTGAGTGATGGTAATAAGGCTTGTGATACAAGGGAGGACAGGAAAACATTAAGAACTCTTTCTAGTATTACAGGCATTTCTCAGAGCTTGCCCAGGGAAATACACAGCAAATAAAAAGTTCCTTGCTACATTTAAAAATTAAATAGGATAAAGGTACCAGATATTTTTCTTTCTTAAAAAACTGAAAGAATTAAAATTTCTTCCTAATGATTCTGCTATATATTTTTTTCTACCAGTTAGGTATGAGAACAACAAATAGCCCTCCATTTTCTCTTTTAGTTTCTGAAGAGACGAAAGGAGATTAAAGAGAGAAGAGACACCTGCAATTATCTTAAAAATTAGTAGAGAAGGGCAAAATATTCATTACTAGTTGTGGTATCTCATGGAAACTCAGGTGTAGTTCCAAGAAGGAAATAAGCCACACAGTGTTCAGACTTTCAGAACTTTTATTGCCCTTGTTCTCCATGAACAATTGCTCACTCTCTACAGACCTATTGGAAGAACTGAGCTTGAACATTAGTATCTGCATTTTTGACTTTTGTACAGACCAATAAAGCTAGGCCTGAGAAAAGGAGGTTTTTGGATCTCTCAGTGAGGACAAAGAGGTTAAATATCTGTTTCTGGAGCAATTCTAGGGTCATGAAAGAAATCAGCAATTAAATACTGAAGCCTTGGAATATTAGCAGGTTTTTTTTAAATCAAGAAAACTCTATCAAAATGTAGAATATGATCTTAGACATATTTGAAGTGTCCTTTAAAGAAGCTGTCATGTCTATTTTGACCTCTTTCCCTGTCTTTGAGTAGGAAAGCGACAGCCCTTGCTGGTGCAGGGAGCCAGAGGCAGTGAGACAGCTTTGCTCCACAAATGCTATTAAAGGTGTTTCTTTAGCAGTGAGAATCAGGTGCAAGTTAACATACACAGAATGTCTTTCCTCACCTCTAATTTGTGCAAGCCATTAATGGATAAGAGTAAAAAACATGATAGCAGCTATCCATTACAAAACTGTCTCTGTGGATTAAAGTACACACTGATTGTTCCAGCCTAGGGAGTCTTTTAATAGGGAGAATAAAACTGCTTTAAGCAGTGTAAAAATTGTGTCTGCAATCATAGTGCCAGGTTACTTTTGGATATTATACCTCAATTCTGTCCTCCCTCTAAACAGGTGGGCAATTCTTAGTTTATGGTGGGCAATGTAGACTACAATTCATCCTCAAGAACTGATCAGTAGTATTCACACTTTCTACTCACACCCTTGAAAATATGCAGAGCAAGGATGAGAAACCTGTGACAGAGGTTAGACAGGGCCTGTCTACATTTTTATCCCAGAGGGCTCCCAGCTGCACCATTTTGTTGATTTGGGGATGCTGCTCCTGGATAGTCCTAAGGCAGGTGAGTGAATGTCATGTGAAGAAACATGCCAGGGCCAAACCAAAACAAGGACCACATGCTATCCAAAACAGCTGTATTACTCTGCAGTGTGGCTTGGTAACCTCCAAGCAGTAGATGTACCTTTATTTTTACAAGTATATATTTTGGTCATGCTTTGACAGCAGCAATAGTAACATCTGATTTGTCAGGTCTGTAATAAATGCTCTCTATTTTCTTTCCTTTGCTGGAGAGAAAGAAAATCACTACATTGCCTGCTGCTGTCTCAGGACTGCTGACACAACCATAGAGGGGTGGCAAGTCCAGCACCTCTTACATTTGAGGCAGAAGGAGGAGGCAGAGGGAAGGAAGCCTTGCCTGGCTCCTTGGGCAATGCCTACAGTGGTCCAGGAGGCACCATTTCTGCCATCTATTAAAAATCAGGGAGAAGTCAGGCAAGTTCCAGACCAAACAGCAGGTTCCACTCTAAACCACAGCTTCTAGCTAAATCAATAGAAGCAAGATGAATTAAGAGCGAATGTGCCAGTTTTTTTAACTGATATAATTAAATCAGTTTTTAAATGCATCTTTAGTTACATAGACGCATTCAGATCAGATCTTGGCCATCTTCTCCCCCTCACATATTTGAAGCCTGAATCCTCCTTGCCAAAGGGGCAATATGATCAAATCTGCATATTCTAATTTTTCAGAGCTTGTAATATGAAAGTCTTTGAGAGTTGGTGGTATTCAGGTGCCCAAGTATCTAAGCTAGTTTAACACTGTTGAATCTAGGCCAAATAAGTGCTTTTAAGTTTTCCCCTTAAGCTCTTTGGGCTTCAGTTTTCCCACTTCTGAAATCAGAGTTTTGAAATCAAGATTTATGGTGGGAGAAAAATATCAGCTGCCTCTCACACAGAGATCTTTTCTGCTCTCACTAAACTGCCATGAATCTTAATTCTGAGCAAGAGGTTTTGAGATCCTCACAGCTGAGGATCACTGTTTTAGCACCTTCTGCAAGCTGAAGGGGAAAAAAACACCCTCAGTACTGTCATTTCAAACCAGCCTATAACATTTCCCTGAGAAGCTATTTGGGATGTAAAATTGTATCACACCAAACCACATCAGCCATCTTTCAGTGAAAGACAAGAACAATTTACTATTTAAAATAGAAGTATTAATGTTTTAACAAGAATAGATCTTTGTCTGTAGTTTTGTGAATGAACAGATCAATAATTAAGCAAGAAACAAAACCTAAAATATTATGTGCAGAACTAGCTCTATCTTTCACTTCCCAACTCAGTGACTTTTCCCTGTGCTTTTATCAGACCATATTTGCTCTGTGAAAATGGAGTGTAGCTCTTCTTTAAAGTGCATCTACAAGACACACAAGAGTCAGATCTCAGCTGGGAACTAAATTTTAATTCTGGTTTTGCCACATCAGTGTGAAACAAAGCATTTTTTTTGTTTTAACATTCTGCAATCTGATTTATTTAGCTTACTCGGAAACCTCACTCTCCTCTAACATCTTGGATTCAGTAAATAATCACTTTTTGGGCTTTCAGCACTCAGTTTTCTCTCATTGAAAACATATACAAGATGAAAAAGCTCAAATTAAAAAAAAATAAATTGGAAAGCAGGAGGAGAGGTGAAGGTATTTTTTATTTTTCCAGGATATTCCCTGAGCTGCAAATATTTATTTTTGGCATAGCATGCACACAGAGAGAACAGCTACCTCCTAGCTGCCTTGAGCACTGACCTGTGTGCACACACCCAGGGTGACAGGGGGGACCTTGGCTGGGGACACCCAGCAGCAGGAGCATGCCAAGGTGCTGGTAGTGGGCTACTCATCAGAATTCATTTTCAGGTGACCACCTCTGGGTATTCACCTGAGGACAGATCTTGTAAGGTGTTGAACACTCTGGCACCAATCCAGAAAATCATTTATACCCATGAGGAGTGTGCCCAGGCTGAGCATGCGTTTCTGTCCTTTCCTTGATTCAGCTCAGATGGAACAGTATTACTTTTCAAGAGCTTTTTATTCTGTGCCTGATGAGAATGACCTTCACTCATCACTCATATGTTTGTTGCTTAGGGTCAGAAAGAGGATCAGACAGGAAGGCTTTCTCTCACTTCTGATTTCCAAAGGAGAGAGAGAAAAATCCACTTTTTTCCTTTTTTGAGATCTAGTACATTGCAAGCAACGAGAATGCAGTTTGTGCACTGTTACAACCTGTCCTCTCTTGTGGCTGAAATCCCTCAAACATGTCTTTTCTGCTTATCCTTGGAAACTGGGAATATTCTTCATGTGTGCTAAAGTGAGGAAGTTAATTGTTTTAGAAAACTGTAGTGATTGCTGTGGAAATAATAATAAAATTAAAAATTCAAGTGTGCAACCTTTCCTTTCTCAGTTGGAAACATCCACTGTCCAGTACTCTGATGCTTAATTGCAATCCACAGAACACTGAAGAAAAGAGGAGAGAGGCCACATTGCAGTCCCTTGAGTGTTCTCTGTATGCTACAATTAAGTTCCTCCATGCATCTGTCTTATTTTCCCTTTTTTATGTCTTTTCCAGGCAAAAAAAAAAAATGTCCTGAGGGATGGTTTTATATTTTGTTTTGCTTAATTATCTGAAGTAGAACATGTAAAAGTCATTATTTTATACTGCACAAAATAAGTCCTGTTTTCCTTATTTATTTATGCCTAGAGATGAGTTCCTGCTGAAGTTAAAAATATGTCAATTTACCTGCAAGGTAATTAAAGACCTATTTATTTCTGAGTCACAAATATCATTGGTTCTGATATTAAATCAGTAAATAGAAAACTATATGGCATGGGGCCAGGGAGAGAGACAGCATTAGCAGCCATTTAGTGTGACCACAGTAAGAGCTGAACAATCTGATGCTTGGGCAGTGCTGAACTCAGGGAAAATGCAGCACTGACTCTCTCTGCTACTTTTTTTGCCTTTTTGTCTGTGATGGATATATAATAATTATATTTTGCCAGAATGCCAGTGGAAATGGAAGTGCTGTTGCTAATGTAGAGGCTGTAAAGCCATCAGAGGAGCTTTAAGCAAATGTTATCTGTTTTACTGAAGAAATCAATTACACACAGATTGCTTAAACCAGTGACAGGCATAGTAAGGAGTAAAATCTGTTAAGCAGAAAACTTAGAGCCATCAACATGTACAGATTTACATGTTATATGATACAACTCTTCAAGAATTTCAGATTACAAAAATCAAGGAAAAAAGAGAAAAATAAGAGAAAGTCTAGGAAAAAAATAAAAGGCACTTTTTAATGTTCATGTCTACATCTTATGCAGCTGAGAGTGTTCCCCTTTCTTCACGTCTCCTTTCACTGGCACAGAAAAGAACTGGTGAAGACTACACTACCTGGAAGATGGGCAGTTTTGAGGGGTCTGGTCATTGACATTGGTCTGTTGTTAATGGTCTGTCCAAGTTTAGAATATGTTTGTAATTTCCCTACATTATTTGTGCTCTGCCATTTCAGGCTATTGCTTTGGTTGAGAAAAAAATTTAATAGTGCTTAGGCTTCTGCATTTAATCATATTATCATCTCATTGTTTCTGGGTACAAAACAATTTCTTTTAATTCTGAAAGAATGATTTATAAGATGATATGCATGTTAGCACATATTAACAATTACAGCAAAGAGTGTATTGAAATTGCTTGCCACAGAATCATTTATCTTTTACTCACAGAAGAGTGTTTGCACATGGTTGTGTTAGATGGGGTCACTTTGCATCCATATTTTCATATTTAAGGAATGGCAAGATGGTATCTCCACAACTTGTGAGAAAGCAGCATGTAACTGCACACTCAAAAACAGAATTACTGAAAAATTAGCTACTGCTTCTGAAAGTATTGGCCTTAATCATTCATTCATTCATAAAGTGAAAAAAAAAAATTTAGTCAAAACTCCTTTGACAAAAAAATCCCTAGTCAAATCTGCCTCTGTCTTGGCTTTTGCACTGCTGATACTTAGAGCATTAAACATCCTTACAGAGAATATCACTGTTCAAAAGGACTGTCAAGCCTGTTAATTACTCAGGTGGAGTTAGCATACAGCTCATTAAACCATGTCAAAACTTTCAGTCCTTCTCCACTATATCAGTCCCTTTAGAGGCTCTCACATCAGGATAATTTGATTCTTAAAAATACATTAATTCAGATCATACATTACACCAACAAATTATTCCACTTTCTTTGTAAAACAGGTCTGATCCAAGCAGAAAGGGTACTGCAGCAAAGACAGCTTCTGTAATTAATATGTAGTGGGTGTGTCTGGTGCAGGCAAGGAGCGTTTGCAAGCTGTACTCGAGGGTAGTGCTTACAGAATGGTTATTGGCAGACCCTTTGAAGAAATATATTTCTTGCAGTAGAAATATAAAAATGGTTTGTTGCTCTTATGAAAGGTTTATTGCAATTGTACAAAGTATTCACAAATCCATAGTCTGAACCTTGGCTGCATGGGGGGTTACAGTGTTGCCTCAATTTTGCTTCACAAGAGAGAAATTCTGTGGAAAAAATTTAAAGATCAGGTTCCCCCCACTCCAATACCAGAGTTATCAAAACTTCTTCCCTTCAGCAAAAAGCCATTAAAAATAAGAGTTAATATGAATCTTCAGAAGTTGGCTTGTGATTTAGAAACCTACATCTCACTATCAGTGGTACTCCCAATACTCACTGACCAGAACTATATTTAATTAGAGAGCACCTCAAGTCCCACCCCTCCAGGAGGAGCTGCAGATATTTTGAGAGGAGTCTGCATCCTCCTATGGTTCAAGTTATCTCTGAAAAAATCTAGAGATGTAATTGAAAAAAACTATACTGGAGAAAAACTCCAAAGGTGTCAAATGTTTGTTAGGATTTAGTTAGAGTCATCCTTTCTTTCTCTTTTTTTTCATTTTAGCCAAGTACATTTGACCTGGTGAATAAACTGGCTGAGACTGGCTTTCATCTAATGTCTGCAAACCAGAGCACAAAAATCTGGTTTGAACTCAAGCCATTTGAGTTCATGGCACTTTATACTACCTCATCCAATGCAATCAGAATCGATTTACAGCAGTATGAGATTTTTCTCATGAATATAATTGCATTTGGATATAGTTTGTGAAGACTCTTCTTTTAATCAGGGAATAAAATTATGATTTTTATTATTTCAATGTGCCGAATAGAAACAAAGAAATGACAGCAGGAAAGTATTTTGCTGGGGCAAGCAGGCTAGTTAGTGTAAGACTAGTTGCAAGTTTTAGAAAGGGGACATGATTTTGCTCATTATGTTCAGTCACTCCAATTGGCTTTAGCAGAAAATCATTGTGTGGAATGTCTCGCTAGATCAGCACAAAGTTTGCAAGATCTATGACTGAGAAGCAATCATCCACCACTGAGGAAGACCTAACTCTGTTAAACACATTTCTAAAATGACATTTTCAAGATGAATTTCAGCTCTTGATGAATGAAAGCCATCATCACGGTTTTGAAGTTTAGTTTGTTGTTTTTAAATGTGCACTCCACAGGAGTCAAATGTTCATTCTTACCCTGCCTTGCTGGGAAAAAAAAATTGGAACAAAATGTAGAGGACAATTAAACATGCAGAACACTTTCTCCTCCAAAATCCTCACATTGGTAATACTACAATAATCTCCAAATTTATCACAGCAGACCTCCAAGTGTGATAATGCATCTTTAAAATACGAACTTCAAGCTAAAATATTAAGCATGTGTTTCCTCCTCCTATAGGATAAGTGCTGAAATGTCACACACTATTGGGGAAAATGACCCGTAAGTGTTTTTTTCCCTCCTACTGGAGCAGTTAGTGTGGCGTGCAGTGAACCAAATCAACAATGTGATTCAAGCTGTCTCTGCAGCGTCATGGTGAAAGAAAGGATAAACTATAAAAACTACCCTCCTACAGCTCTTAGTTCTTGCTTCCCACACTTTAACATCTTCTGTCACCCCTGGCGCTGTTACTGACCCATACTAAGCTAAACTAAAGGATGATAAGTTTGCTGCCTTTGCCCTTGTCCTAAGGGGCTGCACATTATCCTATCAAGCATCAGAAGCCATTTCTGTGGGATATTTGTCAACCTAAGAAGTCCTTTTAGAACAAATGAAATGGGCAGCGAATTACAAAAATGTCATTCTCTAAAGGAAATGGATGAAGGCTTTTGTTCTCCAGTAATAAATAGATGCCATAGGCTTATAACACTATTTTTGTATTACATTTGACAGGGTTACTATTTCCAGTTCATTAAGGAAACAGCTTGAAAACTATTTTTTTATATGCTTTTCAAAATAATGTTTTCCCAGTAATAAATATAAGCAATATCTCACATAACGTTAACTTCAGTAACAAGATTTGTTTCAGGATACTTGTGTTAGGGATTACCACATATCAAATGGCAAGTTTTAAATACATATTTTTTCAGCATATACAGATGCTTGTTTTAACAGACAGGTAATAAGCACACAAGTATTAGTGCCTCATCCTGATTTTTTTTGTTAATATTTTAAGATTGTTTTTAAATTTATCTTTTGCTAGACCAATTTTCTTGTGCATGATGATCTTATGGAACCTCATGATATATACTCCATAGGCTGAGGTCAAGCAAAGGAATAATAACTCACTTCCTTAAATGAATGCTTCAAAGTAAACCTTCTATGTTTAATAGCAATAAACAGAGGTCAGGATGACACTCTCCCAGGCTCGAGAATAAAGCCTCTGTGTTAATATTCTCCAAGATTTACAGCGGAATTTCTGGGTGACAAAATGTTTGCCAAAGTATGTCCCTGACCAAATATTTTACGGTGCTATGACTGTCAGATGTCTGAATTCTTACATAAAGCTAAACTAAGACATCCATGTAGAAATACACATAATGGCACTTTGATAGTTTCCTTTGCTAATAAAGAATGTCCTAAAATGCTTCAAAGAGGATAATTAATTATTTTGGCTCACAGAAAGTTCTTTCTGAAGATACTAACTGACTGAAAAATTAAGTGATATATGATATATTGACACAAGTAAACTTAACTGCTATGTCAGTCATAATATTTAATGTATAAGGTGTATTTCTCTCATCATTCACTAATCAATTATTAAGGGAAAATTTTATTTACATCAAAGTACTATAATATTTCTTATGTTTACAGCTTATTTTTGCATGCAAAATAGTCTCTCAACTACTGTACTGCTGGCACTAGTTATTACTGATTACAAGTGAACACTTTGTTAATAAGAAGAGCTCAAAATTGATTATGTAGGAAGATAAATCAGTAAACCAGACCATTAACTGGTCCCCTTGCTTTGTAACTATTTCACTAATTCCAGGCTAATTATATTCAGATCTTTATTAGTTAGATATTTCCACAAAGTAAGCTGGACATGGACCAAACACAGGGCGAACAGTAAAGAATATATTGATAAATGCACTCCTTCCTTGTAGTGTATTTTTCAAGACACACACCAGTGCACATTTCAGATTAGACTCCGTCCCTTAGTTATCATTAGTCAGGCAGAGACAGCTAAAGTTTGGGATGAATGGCTCCCAGCAGTGCCCTACATTCCCTTTCTCCCCTGCACACCAGAGCTCTGCTCCTTCATGCATGGCCGCCCATTCGCAGGTGAGGAGCTCAGACTCCTTGAGACCCAAAACAGTGGGATCCTGCCAAGATCTCCTTCTAGGGGTGGGGCTGAGGAAGTTCAGCTCTCTCAGACAGAATTACTCCTGGGTTTGGGCTGAACTGATGAATGAATTTCTTCTGCTGAAACAGAAATGACAGAGGTTTTTAGAGGAATGATGAAATATTTAACTAGACAAAAATGCTTTAAGTGGAAAGCAAAGCTTGACATGTTGTTTCCAAAATACTTAGTTTTTAGGCACTTTTAGGGAGTCTTGAAAAAGCAGGTTAGACTCAGAAAATGCTGTAATGAAAGGGGACACTGGTAGAATTCCTTCATTTAGAGAAAGCAGATCTTGTATTAAATTTCTTCCCCTGCCTAACTGAGAAAGTGAAAAATTTCTTTCCCTCTAGGATTCTAACTGGGATGTTAACAGTAGAGATAAAATAACGTATACCTGTGGCTATGGCATTTTTTTGGGGACACTGGAGATCATTTGGTAAAAACCCCTCAGAAAGAGCAGAGAACAGCCCCATCTATTCTGCAAGTTGGATGCACTGTGTAACCCTGGTGTCAGAGGAATCACCAGCTCTGGTGAGGATAGGCAACAAAAATGGACTTTTATTTCCTCGTGCCATTTCACTTTTTTTCAATATCAAACCAAACTACCAAAGAAAGTGGTGTTATTATTCCATAATGTGACTTGATCTGGAAGAAAAATATGCTTTTCTTCCACATTATCATCCTTCCCTTGAAGTGGGAGCCCTGTGAAACCATGTTCCAAGGGGATTTTTGTAGCTCCTATATTTTCTGGGGCAAAGCTGCTTTCAGTGTTAACAAGAATTCCATAAAGGCATGAAAGAGCATGTTAACTTCACAAAAAGGTTAAAACTTTCAGAATGTGTTATCTGAATTATCTTATGAAGAATATTATGTCATATTAAAGGTTATTAGCAGTGCAGAGATCAGAATTTCAGGATGCTCAGATCCTGTTTTTTCTCTGAAATACTGATCTTCCTGCAGCTCTTACAGATTTCAGGGTAGATGCCAGCCCTCTTCACCTGTGAAAGCCGGGCCCACCTACTGGGATTTAGCTGCCAAAAAGGTATTTTAGCAGATAACTTTAACACACCCAGTTTTGAAAAAATCTGTCTTTGATTTTTTTAGCATTCATCACTGCTTCTCTAAAGAGTTTGGGAATATTACTGTATGCTGTCGAACAGCTGCTGCATTTCACTCCAGGCATGTATGAAGTGTTCACCATACAGTTTTTCATACCAATTTGCTAGGTTTGCATAGCACTCTGGGATCCTGTAGATGAAAGGAGCTGTATCGAGGTTAGATTACTGTTACAGTGAAACCCGTCCTAATAGGCACAAGCTAACCTAAATCACCTGTCCTAACACACAGTAAAATTTCAGCTTCTGTAAAAAGTTCCCTTATATTAGTTCTGCTATATTATGTGACTACCTGTTGTAATGGCCAAATTAATACCAGGCCCTTTGGTGGGTGATAAGAGGCTTTTACTTTGGATAGTACACGAAGCCATGAACAGATGCAGAACCAGAAAAAGAATTCCTGGTGCTACAAGCCCGGCTTCATGAGCAATCACAGCGCAGCTTTCCTGAAAGCAGAGCTGCAGTAATATTAGGCAAGTCTGAATTTTTTATAGGCAAAGTTTAATATGAACTCTCCAAGGAAAACAACCTCAACAGTAAACATGAAATGGCATTTGAAGAGATATAGTTATTTTACTCTGCTGATCTTACAGTTTCTGTTACAATCGGCCTTAAAACACCAGCTGTAATCCCAAAGTCAGCTTCAGTGGCCCAAGTTACAGCACATAGTGGTAGATAGACAGACAGACAGGAGCTCTCACAGCCAGTAAAAATCAAAGACTTGGGGAGTTTAAATTAAAAAGTGCACTCATACTTACCCAGAGAGTACTCACACTTAAAATTGTTAGAGTTATTACCATATCCTGTGGTTTTACTTTCTTTACCCATGGGCCCACAGTGCAGGGTAGTTTCTCCCCATCACTAAATAAAAATGTGCATTTGCTGAAAATACACATACACACACACTTTGTGTTTATACAGAACAGACAGGGGTAAATAAAAATAAGACATGTACAGTAACTGTTGAGGTGAATAAATTCATTGGTTATTTTTCTAAAGGTTATAGCTAATGAAGGATAGTCAGTGCTATTTGTAACTAAAGAGTGAAACAGAAACCAAAAGCAAGAATTTACTTGTAAAAACATGATCCATAAAAGCTAATAAACCCTCCAAAATTGATATACTTAACTTTGTGAAACCTCAATAATTATAATAATAATAATAGCAATAGTACTAAGAATAAAAATGAATTTGCAGTCATACTTTGCTTTCAAGATTAAATATTTCAATGTGCTTGACAAATACTAAATATCTGAGAAGTGCAAGTCCTGCAGATAAATAAATTAAGACTCAGACCACAAACCAGACTAAGGAATAGGACTCAAAAATTCCCCTTCAATCTCATGCAGTGTCTAAACTGAAGTAACTCATTCCTCTCCAATGAAGAGCTTGAAAATGCAATGATTACTTTGTGGTAATGGTTTAGTTGAACAACAGAACATTTGTGTACACTAAGAGCATCTGAGAACAACTGGTCTTGATCGTAGCTGAGAGTCATGCCTCTTCATGACTTGTTTGGAAAAAGGGTGAAACAAATTAATTTATATCACTTCAGCAGGCAAGCAGTAAAATGTTTTTCTTGGCTACTGATTCATGTATGCTGCAGCTGTGTGACATGTATAAAAGTGGGAAACATTTCCTTCCTCCCAATTCCTTTCACATCTCTAGATTACCAGAGGGTAATGACTATGCCATGAAATCAAGGTCAGTTCTCATCAATTTCAATGAACACTTTTACAAAGAGTAAGCCTGGTCCAAGAACTGCAGTATTCATTTACCAAGACACCTAAGAGCTAATATTTTGAGGAACCTGTGAATTCCATCGCTATTTTCAACATAAAGTGAAACTTGACTAAAAGTGAGCATTTCACAGCATTTGTCACATGAGTCTAAAAGTGCAATTTTAATGCTACCAGACAAGGGGGAAACATCTACCACCTCACAGAATGTGTAAGTTAAAGGAATAGACATTATTCCAAGGATGCCATAAATGGCATGCCGCTTACAGACTCAGTAAGTGAAAATATACTATTGACATTTGATAATTCAAATCTGGTTTTGTATGTGGCTCTATCAGTGGCAACAAAAATACAGAGAATTCGAGAAAACCCAGTGCACTAGACAAAGTATGTATGCTCAGCTGTGTTCCCCTAACGTTGTCACACGTTGTTTTTCTCACAGTAACTCAATGCCACAGGGCTGTTGGCATAGAAAGGTCTCGGTTTAATCAGCACAGAACATCCAAACAAGTCTTAATCATATACATTACATGAGATAAACATTTACAGAATTAATATTGATGCCTATGCTAGCAAGAAAACCTGTCAATGTGGGAGGAACGTACTAGTACAATAACAGTAACAAATGCTCTAGAGCCCCTGTGTGACTGAACCACTGACCTTGCTACTACAATTGAGTGCCCTCTTTTTCTCTGGTGGTGTGCCTCTTATCCATACCAAACAAAGCTGCCTTCTCTGTAGTAAAGGAATTCAGACCTACTTCCTTAAAAACTTGGTTTTTCCATATTCATTGGTAGTTGAGCTGCCTTAAATACCCATGATGATATAGAAGACTGTTCTTTCCGATAATATTTCAGGAAAATATGGTTTTTATTTCTGCTGTTTTCCTTGATTTATCCTAATTTTCTTACTAGGACAACAAAGTTAAACCAAGGCAGAAACATATCTATGCGATCATGAATGATTTGAATTCCTTCCAAAACCTTTTGCAGTGGCTCACCTACCCTTACCAGAGTATCCAGACACAAGGTGTTGACAAAGGAATCATACTCCTAGTGATTATCCAGAGGCTGGAAGGCATTACATTTGCTGAAGCACAGTGAATGTACTAGAACTGACAGCAGCAGAGACTTCCAGGCATAGGGGACATTTATACTGATACTTTAGTTCAGAGCAGGAATGTGCTTCTGAAGTGAATCTCCTAACTTGTCCACTTACTGCATTTCAGCTTGCATCATGGAGAAGTCTAAAATGCCCGTGCAGCTTTCCAAGTAAATCAGCAGCACACACCTCTCTGCTCCTGCTGGATGTTGGGTCCCAACAGCAGATGAGAAGTAGCACATATTAAAAAATTTGCAGGGCATACACAACAGAAAGGCATGTCTTCAGCATCAACAATTTCACTCCACAGATCTGTTCTTTCCAGGCTATGCTGCTTGCTAATGGCAACTTGGCTGCTGTGAGCCGCAGCCGCTCCTGCTGCGCGTTCCCTCCCCTGATGTGCTTTACCCCCTTGAAAATATATGCAGGGAAAGGACTGAGAGAAGAAGTCAAATAACTTCAAAGGAAAATTAATCATAAGTTTCAACTCATTATCCCCTTTATTTTTAAGATGCAACATGGCTAAAGCATTTCATTTCAACACCTACTCACCAATAACATGGAAATAGTATAAATGAGCAGAAAACAAAAGGTGAATGGCTGAGATCTAAAATGGCACAACCATTTTTTTTTTCATTGTTTTTCCCAGCTACCCTCTCTTCTGATAGTATTTTTTCACTTAAAATCACTTATCTCCAAACTCAGTGGGCTTTGGGTTGATGTTGTTGTAGCCTTCACACCTATGAAGTGATTGTAATCTTTGGGAAATCACCCAGCATCTACAAGGTTCCAATTCCTTCAGCCTCCAGACCCAGCTGTGATTTTAGTTTCCTCCTGGCCCAATTAATTAATTGACTTTAGTTCAGTACAAACCAGGTTTTTTAAACCAACCCCTGCTACTTTGCACTCCTAATTTAACCTGTCCAGGTCTCCCTGACTATGCAGAAGGCAAGCAGTGCATCAAGATTGGTATCCCTGCTATTCTTCAGTCAGAACCCACAAACTTGCTGTGGGACACATTCCTACAAAGGTAAAGTGGAGAAAGACAACTTTCAGTCACAGTGCACACACTGCTCAGTGCAAAAGAAATGCCATATATAGTAAAATTTATTTTTCTTACTAGTCTAGTGTGATAGATAGAAACTCACATTGACTTTAATGGAGTTACTCTAATTAACACAGGATTAAATTTGGACCATAGGGATGATATTAGATGTGACCTTAATCTGATTTGTTCAGAATATATAAGTTAATATGTTTTTATTTCAAACTGATATTATAGTGCTCGTCAATTATAAAGGTTACCAAAGTATTGTAACACCAAAATATTTATTAATATTAAACAATAGCATATAAGTATTTAAACTGAGGAAAAAACAACATTGAAATTGCTTCCAGTTACTGATGACCTGAGAGGTTATTTTCTATAGCAAATAATGAGCAGTGGCTCTGTTGCTCTGTAAAGAACTAATAATCTGTATAAAACCATTTCAGGACCCCCTTGTGCATACTGTGCCTACAGAAGCCTAACTCTGTCCATCTCCAGACACCTCCCCCAGTACACCCAGTGTCCAGACTGTTCTGACCTGTTCTCACCTGATCTGCTTGCAATACTGTAATTCATTCAGCAGTAACATTCAACAATATGCATTTTACTTATGTAGTTTTAAGGGAAAGAGGGAAGAGGGAAAAGAGATGGCTTTTCCTGATGTAGGAGATAATTCTCTCTTTCTAATGGATGGGCAATAAAAGACTTCTGAAGGCAGTCCAAAAAAAAAAAAAACCAACCAAGTAGACACTGGAAAAATGCATTCAAAAAATACACTGTGATAAATAATGGGAGTGAAGTTGAAGGAGGGAATTGGAAAGGTTTGCGGTTTTTTTTAATTTTATTTTTAAGTAACATTATCTCAGGGTATAAATTAAAAATTACTCTTTTATACAATGCATATACCCATGATATATGTATGCATTATATATATAGGAATAGATGTTGACATGCAGACTGTCAGGTTTTCCTGATCCATCACATTACCAATGAAATCAATTACTATTAAACATTGATAATCACATGCAGATACACACACACATATCCAAACATTCACATTTGTGCCCATATGCACACAGTTACACACAAACACTGCAACATCACCTCTGTGAACATGCAGCCCTACAAATATGCTGCAGGATTCACACAGAGCCACACAGTGCTGGAATTATGAAAAGCAGCAGAAGCTGGACCAGCTCTTCTTCCAGGGAAATCCATGATAAAAACCTCAGTGAACTCCTCAGGATCAGAGTGGCATCAGAGCATTTAACAGGGCATCCTGGTCACATACAAACAGCTTACCCATAAAGTGGATATATGCATAAACCATCTACTTCTTGTGTGCCAGAGGAATGCACATCTGCATATAGCTACATAAATCGTAACCACGGAAAATATCTGCTAAGGCTATAAAAATTCAGTGTGCTAGAACTGGATGGGATGCTTACATTAGTGCAGATGAGGTGCATGTTGTCTGAGCTTTTGTGTGCTTTTTGCTCTACAACAGGCAAAAGACTGACTGAGCTTCCCTCTCTAGCTTTGTGGGGTTTTTTTACCTCAACAGGGTGTTGGGATGAGTACTGAACCTCCACAAAAGTGTGAGAAAAAACCCTCTTCAATCAACAAGTTCAGTATTTTCACAATTTTTACATCATTGTAGCTGATAAAATATACACAGTGTTCTCTTTGGATCTGTAAAAGGCTTTTCCCCCTGCTACAGCTCTAAAGCTTATTTTACATTTTAATACTTCAGACAGGAGCTTGTCCAGCTTCTTTTCATCTCTACATTTCCCCTCTCTTCTTTCTCTTTTTCTTAAGTATTGTATTACATGAAATTCAGCCCTTATTTGGCAGGATTTTATGCAGTCTGTGGTGAGAGCTGAATTCTGAAAATGTTCAGGAAACAGTGGCTAAGTGGGGAAATTTATTTGCCTGAGCCAGAGATAACATCTTTCTTAGACTTCTTTTTGAAACACTGGCACTTGTCAAGCAGAATTCTCCTGTTCCCCCTTTCCTCTCTCCCTCGTAAACACACACGTGCACACTTATTAAGGATGCAGCAGAACTTAGCCGACACTATAAGCTGGAGTTTTTATTCATTCTGTTTCTACATCCAGTAGGAATGAAAAAAAAAAGAAGAAATCAGAGATGTTAAAAAAAAAAAACACAACAGTTTTTTTTTTCCCCCATTTCCAGAACATTCAGCTCTTCTCATCGTCTTGTTTTAAAAAAAATGATCTATGTCCCTTGTGCCAGCCAGGCTTTCACATTTTTCTTCATTAGAAAATACATCTGTATAGCAAAGTCAAAATTTTGGCATTTATTTTTATGGTCACAGGGTAATGTTCTTCATGAAACATAATCTAAAGCATAAACAGTGAGGGGGAAGCAATCATTCCTCATCCAGGGCACAAGACAAACCTGAAGGGTAAGCTCAGATTCAGAGCTCTGCTCGCCTGGCACAGCTGCGTGTTAACATTTTGGGAAGGACAGCTGGGGGCCGAGCAGGTGATTTGGCAAAACCATTTGGGGGTGGCAAGGAGAGAGGCTGAGGACAAAATTAAAGACTGGAGCCTATAAGGAGAGAAGTTTAATGCCTGAGTGCTCGTTCTGAACTGTGACCTAAGGTTTGGCTGGGCACTAACCACAGCATGCCTCATCAGCTCCTGTCACAGGTACCTCAGGGCATACCTCCAGCAGGGAGCCAGCTCCAGAGCCGCATCCTCAGCCACCAGCTCGCTCACACACTACTGAGACCCTGCCGAGAAATCAGCATGCAACCCGAGAAAGCATCCTTTCCTCTGGAATAAAAATTAATATTACTTGTCATATTTCATGTCTGAGCTCTTTTCATGCTTTATCCTCTGTAATGAGGGCTAAATTACCAATATTAGTAGATTTTCATGGCTAGCACAGAAAGAGCTGTTACCAGAATAAATGTTTGCATTGCTTCTGTTGGACACAGGCTTTGCTAATGCAGCTTTGCTAATTATTTCTAAATAGGCAATAATCTGCATCCCCTAGTGCTGGGTAGTGGATTGGCCACGTACCTGCTATTTCCCTTATTTACATGTTTTACAACTTTATCAACTACACTAATTACACTCTGAACACTGTTTAAAATTTTCTGTTAATAGAGATACAATGATGCACCAGAGGATGTGTATTTATGCCATAATTACGCCTCTGTTCCTGCGATGCAGTCTCCAATTAGCTGTCGACGGTGGCACAAGCAGCTGCCTGATATTCTAAAGCAGTGAAACATCTGCACGGCGGATGATACGCTCACATGGATTTTTTTTTTTAAGCCTAGAAATTTACACCCAAGGGAGTGCAGACAAATAGGAGCCTGTCATGTGTAGGGATGATTAGAAATCCTCACCATGGCAACATTGGAGCAGCCATGTCACAGAGTGAGGGGACACATGTCTAGATGAAGGAGCTAAAAACATTTGCCTTTTTTTTTTTCTCCAGCATTCCCAACTTCCCTCCCTCCCCCTCTCCTTTTCATATTCTTCTCTTTGCATCTAAAGCCAACCAAAACAGCAGGTGAAAAGGCCAAAATCTGCAGCCCATGCAAGGAATATGACACAGTAGATTTAGTGTCAGGAAAACAGCAAGCAATCAGAGGATGCTGCCAGGCATCCACTGGATGTTTTCTTTCAGGTGGGGGAGGGAGAAGATGGAAAAATAAAGGAGAGAAAAAATATGGGCATCATTCAAAATAAAGCTCCAATGTCTTGATCCTAGAATGACATTTAATAGATAACTTCCATTTAACCCTCATTAACAATTTTTCTCTGACTAGTTGACCAGCCAGCATGTGCTGATGAGGGGGGGAGGGGAGAGAAAGGTGGAAGCCTCTGCTCCCAGCACACTCTTTCAGCTTTGAACCACTGTGTGTATTAGAGAGTGTAACAGCTACTAGAGTTACTACTGTATTCTCATCTTTATACCTAAAATCTTGCTTGTACAGACAAGGCTGTTAATTTTATCAGGCTCCTTCTGGGCTATTGCCATTTGCAGTGTAATATCAATTTCACATAATAAAATCATTATAATTAGTCAAGGGTATCATTCTAGAATACAGGCTTGCCTGAAGTGCAGGGGGATGGCATTGGTTTGGATCCAAATCTCTCGTTCTAACTCCATCTACCTACCCTTTCTGTGACTGGTCAAATACCTCCAACATGTTTAGGAAAGGCTCCAGAGAAGTCCAGAAATCTTGCAAAACTAATTTATCTTACAAGATTTCCTTTGTTTAGTTGGATGGAGAATTTGAGAGACCAGACGCACTTCTTTGAAAAAGCATTTCACTCTCACTGGATCTTGATCCTCACAGCATTTCACTCTCACTGGATCTTGATCCTCAAATATCAACTCTAAGCTGCTGTTTCTACCTTGTCTTAAGTGATGGTGTTTTAATAAACGTTTTATTTCTAAACCAAAGTCTAGCCTCTATGATATCTAAAATATTTAGTGAGGCCTTTATTATAAACACAAATTCATGATTCTTTAAAGGATATATTTAGGGTTTTAGTGCCCAGGGGTCTATAAAATCAGTGTAGTGGAGAGAGCATGTAGAGAGAGGAGAGAGAGGGCTGTGAAGGCATACTTTGATAACACAGTAAACTCGAAAGTGAGGGTCCTAACTGCATGGTCAGAGGCTGCCACGATTATGGGCACATCACAAACCTCAGCTTAGCTCTGAGTCTTTTTGCCTGTGCCATAGAAGACAGACCCTTCATGCTACTTCTAATTAAATTCCAAGCAAAATAAGCAAATTAATTAACATTTGCTGACTTCAGAACATGTGCTCGAAATGTATTGAGAATGAGTAAGTAAAATGTTTTTAGAATGTAATGAGGAAGTTTCTCTCTGCAATTACTGAGCTGATGCAAAGAAACTGCCCAGTGTTACAGGGTACCTGTGTGACCACACCATGTGCATAAATTTCACTTGTTATTCATTGTGCATACCCTGTTTTGCTCAGTTCTCATACAGGAGAGTGTGATATTGAAGAGCCACTATGTGTCAGTGCAAGGACAGAGTTTATCTGATAAACAAGTCATTTTTGGAAACTGCAGATGCTCCTACTGTGAAGCATTAAACGTGGCCCCTCTTAGATACACAGAATGGGGTTCTGGTCAACTGAGCACAGGCTGATAAGCTCTGCACAGCTCTGAATGCTGTTTGCCCACATACTAATGTTAAACAAAAGAACTGCAGACTGCAGAGAAAGCATGCGGGTCAGACAACTAAATTGCTTAAACCCTTAGGCAGCCTTCTGAAAAGAAAAGGCATGAAAGAAGCTGATATGAGCTTTTATGCAGAATTGTTCTGTTTATTATCCCTGTTAAGAAAATGACGGTAAGGATCTTCTTAAACTATATATTCCCAAATAAGACAAGAGGACAACTGCCTACTAAACAAGATACAATATGCCATTGGTCATTACATGATCAGACATATATCTGCTTTACATTATTTTCAGATTGTGAATATAATAAAAAGACAACAAGAAAGCTGTACAGATAATAACAAATGCTGTAAATTGCATTTTTTGCATTCAGTCATATGATTTGTCATTGAAAGTTTGAGGGTAATAATGTTCTGTTATTGTAGAAATCTACTTCATGTTAAAATTTCACAACCTTGTGTTAAAACTTTGTTGGACTACAATTATTATGACTCTGTTCAACTACATTTTGTGATAACTTAACAATAAATCTATGACGAAGTCTATCCCTGAGATAACATCCAAACTTGCCTTGGATGAAACAGCGATATGATTTTATTACAAGATTTATCCTATGGCTAGCACAATAAAATATTGAAAAATAACACTTGTCTGGAAAAACAGAGGGGGTGGAGAGTGTGTTGATGGAATCTGTGCCTTCCTTAAAGCCTGCTTGGTTTGCTCACCCCACAGATCACAGTAGTGTCTTTGCCTTTCATTGCATTGTGCCTCTCTCTTACACACCCAGGCGTGCATGCAGGCACACACGCACACATATGGCACAAGTGGAACAGAAAGGCTCCTAAGGCTCCTGAGGCTCTGGATGCCAAAATCTACCTGTAGGAAGATGAGCCACTAGCAAAGCAAAAGTGTAGGGTGGCTGCATTCAAAATCACAGGAGCTTGTGTAAAGCAGAGACTCTGAATGGCCTATTTATCAGGAAAAACAGAAGAATACTTCACACTCTGAGACTCATAACAGCAACAAAATTAAACCCTCTGCTTTTTTATTAAAAACATACATAAGACATCATGGGATTCTATTGTCATCTTTCTGACATATGCCTCATCTGATTACACATGAAAACCATTCCTAAAGAGGCATTGCAAGAATGCATTGTGTTTATCAGTACATGTGCACAATGCCATTCAGTGTTAGTGCTCCCTGGTCTGAAATATGCTGCTTTGTAAATAAAGTAAACAAATTTATTACAAGTAGCCCTGGTCCCTTGGAGCACAGCTTCACACCTGGCACAACACTGATGCATGGGACAAGTGCCAAACAAGACCCCATCCTTCTGCAGAGCCCCATTGCAACCTAGAACCCACATGGAGTCCAGACCCATTCCAACCTCTATGGTCCTTCATCTCTCAATGAGGCCATGCTGAATTGCAGCCTTTGCAGTGCTCCTTGCAGCATGCCAGTGGTGGGATAGGGTGCACAGCAGAATGGTTCAAACCACCGCACATTTTGTTCAAGGGCACACAGAAGATATCACAGCTTAATGATGTAGAAGGAGCAAGATTGTGACAACAATCAGAAAAGAGTCACTGGACAGAGCTGAGGCGCTTACACACTTCTCAGGGAGTTAAATACTGTGTTTCTAAGTATATATTTTTTTTTAAAAGAAACTAAGTAAAGTCACACAAATGCTGTGCACTGAAGTGGTTTAACTTTTCCACGCAGAAAACAAAGCCAATCTATCAACTCAGATGTTGCAGTTGTCTCAAAGTAAGAGCCAAAAGGTGCTATACTGCTTTTAAAAAGATCTTATCTGGTACTCACCATCTTACTGAGAGATTCCCTTGAACTGTGCAGTGTATATACTCTGAATAATATGGATATTTTCAATTTGGTGAATGGGGAAATTATTTAGCTTGGACCAAAGGAGGTTTATTTCCCCACACCCCCCACAAAAAGAGATGGAAAAAATGCATATTAAACAGAATACTTACCTCAAAAAAATTTTTTTTTTTTGCTTTGCATGCTTAAACTCATAAATTTAATGGTAGTGAAAACACTACTGCAAAATACAAAATTGAAAGTTGCAATTTTGAAAAGCACCTAATTAACTATCACAACATTAATATTTCTCACTGTCTCCCAGGGCTCTTTGATCTGAACAATTACTTATTTCAACTAGATTTTCAAATGTTCTTGGTCAGCCCAAAGTAGGCTGATGAGTGGTAAGAAATAGCTTTTTCCCAACACCCCTGCCCAATGAAGTGAGGAAGCATAGCTGTCAGTATGTTCAAAGGGAGAAGCAGGATCAGAGAGATCAAGGCTCTTTCTGTATTGTACTTTAGGCTGCTGGGCCAGAGAGCAAGTTATATCCTTGGACTCCTGATCCCCAGCCTGTCACCCTCATTATGGATTAATCTTGCACCTACAGTGTCTGGGTGTTAAGAGTTTGGATCTGAGCACAAGGTATCGCGGACATGTCCTTCATCATCTGAACTCAGAGGCAGGAGGAACTGAGCCCTGTGCCTGGATTTGCCAGAGCACATGCACATAGAAAATTGATACTGTGTACAGAGGTTTATGCTACTAATTCTTTTTTTTTAATGCTTAGCACTCCTAGCTAAAGTTGTTTCTATGGAGTTTTGTATATGGGTTTTATTCCTCCTGAAGGCAGAGGTTTGAAATTGTTCATGTAATCCCTTATAGATGCACTGCACAAAGTAGCTGTTGTTAGAAGTGCTTAATTTCATAGTTCTGATTATTTTGAGATTTTTACTTGCTAGTAAGCCTGTCTCCTTCCCATCCTTTGTAGTTCTGTAACTAGCAAGGGATGAATTTGGATAATAAAAGTGGACAACATCAAATGATCTGGTGACTGTACATACCTGCTGTTGCAGTTTATTGCAGAATGCATAGTCCAGTACAGTCTGAAAGGTGCTCCTAGCCACAGCATCTGGTACTGAACTGTCAGAATTAGTCCTACCTTTAAATGACAGAGTACATGTACACTGACTTCAGATTCAATTTATTTTTAACAGTAGGTGGTTTCATTATTAATTTGAAAAATTATGTACAGTTAACATCTTTTTTTGGAGACTAAGACCTTTCTTGATTCTATTTGCTCAGACAGGGAGTAAACAAAAAAAGGACAAGCTTTATGAATGTCTGTCTTACTTTATTTTTCTTTTCTCTTTATTTCTCTTGGGGCATAATCCAGAAAAATGCTGAGCATCCTTGATATGTATTGTTTCCTGTCGTACTTACACCTTTCCATATCAGGAATATTACTGACTTGGTTGGAAACAGGCTTTATCATCCTGTAGAATAATATGTAATCGATTTGATTTCACAAATTTTGAGGATCACTTGGTTGTAATGTATTCCAGTATGCTTCTGAATGTTTCAAAATTTCTGTGTATTTCAATGATAATGCTGTAAATTATTGAATGTACAATTTTTTTTTTTGTTATTATTTTTTAAAGCCAGCTACAGACTATCCATTGCTGGATCATATGAACTTTATCCCTCTAGCATGCCTACCCAGCATAAAGACTTGCACAGTAAATCCCAGATGGTGAAGAATTGTTTTTATATTTCAGTTAAGGACTGAAATTGGGAAATTTCTCTTTCACACCTCAATTTCTGTGTAGCTTGCACTATTATGCTCAGCTGTATTACAGAGCAAGAAGCCTTTAAAATATGTAAATTTCCAGATGAATTTCTGAACAGAGAATGGTCGTACAGACTCAACACATTCCAAAACCAGAAAATGTCAAAAGAAAGGAAACAGATCAAAACACTGTTTTTGACATTACTTTCAATTAAAGCTGCATCTGTGAGGTCCACATACGCTTGGTGAATTTTTAAGGAAAGAAAAGACATGAAGGAATTATTTTATACTGGATGGTGGAGGAATACCAAATAAATGGCATGCATTATTTCAGTACATTAAAATCCCCTCTGGTACTGATTTCAGAAGATCATTTTCACTGTCTTCATTCCAAAATTATAGTATTCTGAAAGGAAAATCTGACTTCCCAAAATTTAGAAAAAAACCCTCAGAAATATTATGAATTAGATGAACCAGTCTGTTTCCTGCATTCATATTGTAGCTCAGTCCTTTATAATTTTTTTAATACAGTCTAAGTCAATAAATGTATTAATTGATAGAGGTTCTACTATTTTTTGCAGGGTATTCCGTTGCAATTCCAGATTTTAAATACCTGTTTTTTTCAGAGAAAAATTGAGTGTCAACACAACTGTATGTTTATGCGAACAACTCCGTCAATATTGCATGCAAATGATGCATTTTAGCATTCAAACGGGCATTTAGGGTTTTAAGCAGTAGTTTACACACAAGTGTCTGACATATGTATTCCTTTATTTATACATACATACAAATGTAGATATATATATGTATATATGTTTTGTATGAGAGAAGCCTATCAGTTCAAGTTAAAGCCTATATCCTGAAAGTAAGATGAAAACAAGCCTTGTGGGCAGAAGAAAATGAGAGAAAACAAGAATGTTTAAAGGTTCATCTTTTCACAGAATAAGAAACTTTGAACAGAAAGAAAACCCCGCCACAAGCTCAGAAAAAAACAAACTAGAAACCCCACAACCACAACATACTACACCCCCCACCCCAATTTCTAAAATCCAGATAAAAAGGATTATTTATTATTTCTTATTTATTTCTGAGTGATTTTATATTTTTGCTTAAACAGGAGATTTTCCCATGTCATGGCCTTTGGTGAGACATTTTCCTGAGGGTCTGCCCCACTTGGCACCTTATTCCCACGCCCTGCTGCTGCAATACATTCTGTCCTTGCCAAACGAGGTCCCGAGCCCCAGCTCGTGTGGGTGGCAGGAGCTGCCCAGCTTGGCTGTAACACCACCTTGCCAACAAATGTGACCTGACATTCGCAGCCAGAGTTGATAGATGTGCAGTAGTTACTCAGGCTAAACTCCTGATCAATATGTCAGATTTTAAAACTGATTGCAACAAAGTAGAGCCGGGATCAGGAGGCCCCTGCATTCACAGGGACTGGGGAAAGACAAGCCTCAGACACTCGCATTTTGCATGTCACCCTTGATGGCGTGGTGAAAGATCTGAGCATAAGGCCAACACTTCCACACTCAGTTTAGCTGTGGCCCATTAGGGAGACCAAAAATGTACAATATGCATAAAAAGGTGGCTAATAACGCATACACACACTCACACATGCACAGGCTGCAGCTACTCAGAACACCAACACTTTTTGAAAACCACATGAACCTCCCAAACTGCACCATAAACATCCATTAACATGATAATACCCATTAATCCAGCCAAACACAACTCATTTGTCATCTTTCTGTTGCAACCCATCTGTGAGCGTGTAGGAAGGGGAGGGGGGGAATTCACAGTCTTATCTGTCAGGGGATTAGCTTCACAAGAAGGACTGATTTTAAGTAATTCCATGGTAGGGAAAAGCTCATTTGTTTCTATTTATTGAAGGACCTTTTTAGTATTGTACTTTCATGATCTTAAGTCTTAAGCAAAGCAGTTAAAATGGGGAGAAGAATTAAAATGTTATCCAGCATTCAAATTTTACTTTTGCTGCTTGTATCATAATTTCCTTATATTTTTTTTTAAATCCTTATGAATTAAAAGCTGCATTTTAGTGGCTGCATTGATCTGGTGGGAAACATTTCTTGCTTGAAAAATCTGGTTTTTTGTATTTTGTTTTTGCATAGGTGTCCTCTTGGCTATGAAGAAGTAAAGCTATAAGACTGCAACCCAATACAAAGCATCCTGGCTCAAGAAAGGTTGTGCACAGCAAAGTATAGATCCAGATTATATACTCCAATTCTACAGGAATCTCTAAACAGTGTAAATGACATGTAACTTGGCCTCTTCCTCTCAGAGGTGTTGCTTTGATTCTACATTATCATACATCTTCCTCTGTGGGTCCCAAAAAGTAGAATCTTTTTCAGCCTTGAAGAATAGAAGAGGCAGAACATAAACATTTGGTAGAATCTGAATGAAAGGAAATATTGGTTAAAACTATCTGAGAAAATAAAATCACAATAGAAGACAGAAAACCCCCAAACTGTTTAGTGAAAAGCCAGTGTAGGTCTAGCTCTTATTTGACTCTCACTGAAGAGTGTTGAGGCTGCAGAGATGGTCACTGAGCTCTGATGCAGTGCCGGGGTTCCTGTGTAGCTCTGTATTAGTCAAGAATATTTAAGACAACTTCAGAGCTTTGGAGGACTACAGAAGTATGTTACTAAAGAACTGCTACATCAAATAAAAATTTTGCTTTTACTCATAGTAATTCATTAGCAGTTTTGGAGACTCCTTTTACTTCCACTTTTAAGCACATCCAGGTCTCTCAATGGCTACTCAGCTGCTCTTGCACAGATCAAATTGCAGGTATTGCTGAAATGGGTCTGAAGAAAATGATGTCTGATAAAATATACAAAATTTAATTATTTTTACAGAAAGACCCTTATTTATAGCTGAAAATCCATATTAAGTTTGTACCTTCTGTTGTTTGGGGGAAAGGAAAAAAGTCTGTCTGGCAAAGTGTATGCCCAAGAATAAACAGCATATCCTAAGTGGTGCAAAAATATCTGCTCAGTCCTAACACCACTGAAAAATAATAAACCAGGGAGGTTTGTTTGTATTGGGATTTTTTTTTTTAAGAGTGACAGTATTATGGGGCAGTAGAAACAAGCTAAAAAACCTGAAATTCCTAATTATCAGGTTATTCAGCAGTCTGATTTAATATTTCAGTTCAGCCTTCCCTTCGTAACAAATTAAAATCTGAATTATTCTAATTGATAAATACACCTAATTATGCATACCAAAACCTATGTGCTCCTAACCAGAAAGTAAAATAACTGAGGCATTGTTTTTATAAGTAGAAGGAAAATCAACTGAGGAAAGCAGGGAAACATTTAAGAATGATCCTTCTAATGATTAAAAGTTCTAAGGGGGAGATGATAAATAAAGGAAAGTTGTGATGAAGGAAAGGCTCATTTGTTTCAGCATTAAATCTCCTTTATCTGTCTTTCCCCCACACCCTCATACACTCCCATCTTCACCAATGTGATAAAATTTTATCAAGAGACATCTAGTCCTTAAAAACCAGAAAATTCTTTAAACCCAAGAAATTTCCTCTAATTATGGCTCCAAATTCACTGTATGAGTAATTTTCATAGCTCTGCAGAGAATGTGAATGCAAATAGAAACTCCCTTTTATACAAAATTGTTACAATGATAAATTTACATTGTGTTCATACATGAATGCAGTCTCTGCTTAGTTTCAGTGTACTACATGTATTTCTAATGGAATTGTTCCCTTTTCAGTACGTGTGAACAATATCCTTTATATCTTTCATATGAGAATAGACATTATGAGTCCATTAATGGACAAGATTTGTCCTTGCAATACTCCAGGGAATTTTCATGTAAATTTGCATACTTTTCCTAAATATGTATGCGAAATTGAAAGATGAGACTCTTAGATATAGAGGATGTAACATTAGAGATAGACAGACAAACCCCTCTTCCATTCCTTACAGACCTGATACCACACATGGGATAAATTCCTTTTGCTGCCTTTTTTTAAGACAAAAATTCTAAATTACTAGATTTCTAAAGTTTAGTCAAAATTTATAGTGATCATGAAGATTTTGTTTTTTCTTAATCAAATAAATGCAATCTTGTTTATGCATTTAGGCCCCTAGAAACCATATCTTTCAGGAGACCTGTAGAGAAAAAAGGACATAATAATGTACATGATCAATACCTTAGGAAAGAATCACCTCTCTTTGAATAAGAAAAGTTCCCTCTTATTTGGAAGTCTAAAATTAGACAAAAATTATCTAGGCCAATGAACTGGAGTTTAAATTCAATAGCTTACATTCCTTTAATAGTTTTCATTCAACTATTCACCCAATAGTACCCTTAGAAAGTATCCTGAAAAGGACCCTTAGAATCATAAGCAGAAGTGCCTAAACCTTCGATTTTATTTCTTCCTTTGAGCTTCTGTCTGGTCTCCTTCTGTCTCTTTCCTCACCCTTTGCTCTCAATTTTAAGCACCTTGCAGTCTTTCTGTTCTGTGCATGACTTCTGTTGTATCTGTACCTCAGTCCTTAAACAGGGCTCTTTAAACACCACTACAGCAGAAATAACAAGGGGTGTGGTTATCTTTAAAGTGATCAATCTTAAAACAATAGTGGGTTTCCAGAGTTCACATGCAAGAATGAATAGAAAAGTACACAGTAAGGAAAAAAATGATGCTTTCAGAACCAAAACTGGTGTTACCTGTGCTGTGCTACATTTTTATTTCAGAAAGAAACTGATGCTTCCAGTAAAAGTCCCATAATATCAAAGACACAAATTTGTAAAAAATGCTATGGACAACAAGGAGAAACATAGAAGCAAGTATGAATATCTGTATACTGTTTGTGGTGAAGCTTGAAAGTGATAGAAGAGAGGAGCAGGCACAAATCTTGCTATTTATTAAATGGATTTGTGCTTACACCTGTTGCACATGTATTTGAAAATACCTGCCTTTGCAAAAGGTAGGTCCTTTTTTCTTGATTCTTGGATACTGAGTAGCAGCTGTATAATCTCTTCAAGTTTTTTGTTTATGTACTTTTGATAAATTTCTTTGCATGCTCTCGAGTCACGCATATATATCTCATTGCCTGGCTTTTCAAAGTGTCCATCTGGATTACCTACCACAGTGCATCTCCTATGCAAAGGAACCCTGAGTTTTTTCCTCTGGTTCAAAGAATTCTTGTGAAAAACACATATGCACTGAGGCAATGCAGTAATGTGGAGGAACATGCACACATAGCCCAGATAGCCCAAGAGAATGAGAGTAAAATCTGTTTCATTGCTTAATTGGCTGGGAAAAAAAACCAGTCGTGAGGCATCTGTTCATTCTAAAATCTAGTCTAAGATTAAGAATACCTTTGTACCTGAACGAAATTAAATAAATGCTTTGGAAACTAAAGATTTTAGCATGTATTAGTTAGTTTGCTATCTATGGCCAACTAAAGGCATATAGAAAAGTGCACTTCTATGTTTTAAAGAATGAGGAAGAAGCAAACAGTGGCCAATATGGAAACAGAAGGAGAAGAAGGAGAAGGAGAAGGAGAAGGAGAAGGAGGAGGAAGAGGACAAAGATGAGGAGAAGAAGGAGGAAGAGGAGGAGGAGAGAGACAAAGAGGAAGAAAAAGAAAAAGAAAAAGAAAAAGAAAAAGAAAAAGAAAAAGAAAAAGAAAAAGAAGAAAAAGAAGAAAAAGAAGAAAAAGAAGAAAAAGAAGAAAAAGAAAGAAGAAAAGGGAAGAGAAAAGAGAAGTGAGAAGGAGTAATTACACAAGCTATTTATTGGAATGAAGAAAAATAACTTTGCTACATGACATGAAATGGTTTCTTTGAGCAGATTTATTATTTCTTTTACTCTTAAAACAAACCAACCATAGACATTTACCTTAGGAGCAGCAAAGTTGCTTATTTCTGTACTGTAGAGTTCAACAGAACTATGGACTGATGGTTTCAAAAGGCATCAGTCACACTTCCACAACGTTTTCAGATATAAATATAAAAGCTTCATTTTAAAGGATAAATAAAGCAACACTATTATCTAAACAGGGTAAAATTTAACATCCTTGTGGTTTGTGGAAATTTTTGATGTGCCTGCTGGCTTTTCAATAAAAATCAATTATGCCTTAAATGCGAGCGGTAGTCAACATACTACAGACTATAAATTCAATTTCATACTCAGAAATATGGATTAGCTGAACTTGATGCCCTTCCATTGATTTCAGAAAGCAAAAGCTGATAAGGTAAATAATAGTAAGAAGCTCTCTGACACTCCACATCAAGTTCCGGATTTCCATATTATTTTTGTAAGAACTTTCCAGCCACCACAATATCCTCCTTGTGAAATATGTATGATGAATAGATATTATATGGATTGCTGATTCATCTCTATTTACAGAATGGATATTTGGCTTTTATAATGCAAGGTGGGAACTGGATAGGAAATGAATATACTTATTTCTTTTAGCACCATGCAAGGTATATATCATCCAGGGTGAATAAAGCTGGTGAATAATTACAGAGCAATCTGATTAAGCCCATGTTCTCCAGACTGCAAACTTATTAAAATAATGTTTCCAGACATAAAGTAAGCAAGAAGAAGCCAGTCTCTTTAACATACAAGAAAATTTAAAGCTGCTTTACATTTAAAACAAAACCATCTCTCTGTTCTTTGAGCAGAACATCCGAGACTAACATGAATTACAGAAAATGGGCTGTAGTTTAAGGGGGAGAGAGGCAATAATGTTAGAACTTGGAAATATAGGTGGGAAGATGGATCATGAGCTAAAACTTTGTATAATTTCTCAGAAAGATCAAGTCACACATGAAAAAATTTCTTCCCTTCCTGAAATTACAGAGCACTTGGGCTGTAAAGCTTATGTTTTTTGGCTTTCAAACAGGGCTCAGTCACTCTTCTTTTCAAAAAAAAATCAGATCCATTCAGGTTAAATCCAAAAGGCAGCTTAAGTGGACTTAGCCCACAAGGACTTGCTCTTACCTTCATTCAAAGGCTTGTCATTACTTTGACTTCAACTTACAAACACTGCTTTCTTTTGTCACATATCTAGCATGTTGAAAGAGACATTGTCAACTTATGTGGGTCTTTCTCAAGGAATGCTGAATCCCAAGAAACATCTGTGATAGACATACATACATTTGGGATACTAAACCCTTTTTGAAAAACCCAAACCACTGCTTGGGACCTACTGACACAAATAATGTTTACAGCGTTGCAGAACCATCAACATTCAAAATTTCAGTACTGTGCAGCTGAAAAGGAGCTAAAGTGCTTAAGCCTGTAATTTAAGGAAATGTTTTAGAAAACTTAGGGTTTAATTCGCCCCCAGCACATGATCTGCTCATTATATTCTGTCAGCTCTGTTCCACTGGTAGCTTCTGCCCTGGCTTTCCCCCAGAGGGTCTCTGCTGAATCACATATTTCTCTGGTTGAAGAGCACAGGTTTTGATGGTTCACTACATATATCAGTGCTGTCTTCTGTTTTTACACCTGTAAGGACTTAAAGGCACAGTTGCCTGTCTCAAACACTGCCAAGGCCACAGAAGGAACTTGCCATAAGATAAGCCACCACAGAGGGAACTTGAGATAAGCACAGAAGAGAGAAATTATGACAGGAAGGTGCTAATTCCAGGCCTGGTGGAGGCGAGATCTGATTAGCACATCCTGGTTAACATATCCAGACAAAAAAATCCCACTCTGGCAAACTGTGGGAGAGGAAGCAACTGCTCATACACATATCACCACCAGTTATGGGAACGGCATCTGTGACCACCCTGTGGTTATCCAGAACCTGGGCTGTATACCTCTGCTACCCCCAGAAGAATGAGGCCAGCACCCCCACCACCAAGAAGGGTGAGGAAGGACCAATGGGATGCTGCTGGATCCACAGATGGTGGATATCTTCTTCTCTCTCTTTCTTTCTCTCCCCTTCCCTCTCCGCTCTCAATATCTTTCTATCTCTCTACCTCACGACTTCTGTTGAATAAAATCTGTACTGTTGATTTTGGCATATGGTCTTGTTTGCACCTTAATTCAGACAGAGGCATCTCTCACTAATTGGACCATAACAAGACCTCATGAGTAAGGCACCTAATTGAGATTTAGAGATCCAAACATTATTTCCAATTTTTCCGTTGGCTCTGGCATCAGCTTCCAGAGTGGGACTACATCCCACCAAGATGGGATGTCTTCAGTTTATGATAGCACCAGCCAATTCAGTTGTGTCGCCCTGTGTTGTGCGCCAGGGTCATACTGCCTCTGAGCTGAACAGGAAAACAAATTGATGAAACAACAACTGTATCAGGCCAGTTGTTCAGTCTGGGTTCAATCCCTCTATGGGCCATTCACTGAAAAGTTGGGATTGATGATCCTTGTGGGTCCTTTCCAGCTCAGCATATTCTGTGATTCTGTGAGATCTCATGCTGAGGGTGTGCTCAGAGCCATCATGCCTTGCCTTTCCCCTGCACAAGATTTCCAACCTGAGATGCAGCTGCACCTTGTACCTGAGGAGACATGTCTGGAAGACAAGCAGCAGATGTGCCCACTGCAGGCATCAGGATAGGAATTGGGAAGCAAAAATCCTCAAGTGAATCCCATATTTAATAGGTGTGAGACACAGTCCACAGGAGCACCTGCTAAAGTTGTTGGTTCCCTAAAATTAACTTCCTTAATTCTGATCTAGTTCTAATTCAAATACTAATTTAATTCCTTCTTCCAATTCCTCTGCAGAACTTATTTCCAGCACAAGCCTCTGTGGATTCTGCCTTTTTTTATTAAGTGAATGAGTTAATTTATACACCAAACTACTTTAGAAATGATTGAAAGAAACTTGCATTATGCTTATCTAACAGAAGCATATCAACTTGTATTGTTATAGATCATTTGCTTTCCCGTAATTTCCCATCTTTCCCTCTGGTCAGTTTTAATGCAAGTCCCAATTTTAAAAGTCACAGCATGCAGCAGTTCCCTGACAGAACCAACTGAAACTTCATTTTCAGGTATTCTCCTTTGAAGGCTTATTCTGTAAAGCAATATATTCAACACATGTACCCTGCTACAACACAAGCTTTTAATTTTCATTTAAATGGAGGTATAATTACATGCAGTTCTTGCACTGTAACTGCTGCAAATCACATCCTAAATACGCAATTGTGTTAAATCCTGATTAATGAAATTTCTTTGTAAGTTAGACATTCCCTGTTAGATTTATATAAAAATGAAATCTAAATCTAATAAAAAAAAAAAGCTCCTGATATTTCCCTATACTGTTCCGGTGTAACCAAGGTATATACAGGAAAAATATACAGCATTTATTATGAAAATATAATTCTTGTAGATACACTCAGAAAGCTGCAAACATTCATAAACATCTCTCTCTTTGGGGAAAGAGAAAAGTGCCATTTAACAGGTGTTAGAATGTAAATGACATCTCATTAGTGACTTCCTTTTGCAGCTCAGAGACAAATAAAACCTTCATTTAAAAGCATTAGTGTTGTTCCTAAGGGTTTCTGGTATCATAATGTTTTGGTTTATGATGATATTTAGCCTTTTCTAACATTCCCACTTATTTCTACAGAATAAACCTGCCTCTGTCTTTAAAGTTAAGACTCAGAATAAAACCAGAGGTGGAAAAAGTTGACAGTACAGCTATTCAAACCTTCGTCCCTTGCAAGGAAGCGGCAGGGAATTATCATCTGCAAAAAAAGATGAAAGAATAAAAGAGCAGTTCATCTTCATTCTGGATACCAACTGGTTTCTAACATTCCTCTGCAAGGTGTGAAAACCTCTGTATGTTTCTGATGTGTAGTTTTTTTGCAAAGGAGTTGCTCTCTATCGTGCTCCTCACAAAACAGTTTTGGAAAGGTGCTAAATTACCTCAAGTGTTACTGAAATATTAATTCAGTTCTTCTGGATTAATCAAAATCCTCTGCTTGCTTCATCCCAGTTTCCATTTTATTATAAAAAGGAAAAAAAAATAGAAATCAAGCATAACGACTTCTAAAGGGCAAGAGAATATTTCACTTGAAATTTTAGGAATAACTGTGGTCAAATAATATATTAAAAATATGGGTGACCCTTTGGCAGTGAAACTGTCAGATTCAATTTCCATGCTGATCAACCAGACTCCTGTGCACCAGGGGTGCAAGGAGGTACAGAAGATGAATGGTGTTCTTCAGCAGACATGGGAAGGAGCATGAGAATCCCCTGAGCTGGTTCTCAAGACCTATTTCCAAGCTGCCAGAAACACAAGAAGGTCTATGGCCTTCCAGTTCAATGCTTGCCACTGCTTGGAATCAGAGGCCCTCCCTGTGGCTACTGAACAGCTCGTTCACTTAACCTTTTTCCCATTTTTCACATCATTTAATAGTTAGGCTTATTTATTTACAGGAGGTTTCACTGTTTATGGTTTAACTGCTGGCTCATGTTAGCTGTACCTGCAATGATGTGCCCATTTGGGATATTTTTCTGAAAATCCCAGAAATCATGGATGACATTGTATACTTTCCCACGGTGTAAACTAGTTGTAAGCACATAAGATAAAGCCTGATAAAGTATTATCTAAAAACCTCAAGCTAAATGTGTGCATAAGTGCAAAGATAGGAAATAACAGTAAAAATGGTAAAATAATAGTAATATTAATAGTAATAATATGTGTTTTACACCTTTTCACTGTTGGTTCTTGCTCCTATCTCTTTTAATAAATCAGTTTACATCCTCAGGGGGAGTATTTAGTCTCAACCATTCCTAGGCAAAGAACATTGCAGTGCAGGAATTGGAGACAAACAGGGAGATATTCAGCTTCACAATGAAAAAGGGATGTAAAGATTGTGAAAAGATATGCAAGAAACTGACTCTTAGTGGATGGGAACAGATTAAACTGGCAGAAAATTCTGAATGCTGCAGAGAAAGCAAATAAAGAACTTTATTTACACTTGCTCGGAATAAAAGAATGAATGGGACATTCAATGGCTTCAAAAAGCAAAAACTAACATGATGATTACATTTACTTTTTGGAGTTCTATAATTTGCACCTGTAGTAGTCATTATCACACAATATCATTATATTTTAAAGTGATGCCATTTTGAGAATTATGTTGAGCACTTAGATCTGAATGAAAAAGGCATTGCAGGGAGTCTACAAGTCTACAAAGCTTATGCATGAAGTTAGTTGGTTTTAGTAATTTTCTACTGTTTTTTTTAATTTAAATTCTAGATTAAACCTATCTCTCTAATTTACTCAGATCCTTAATTATTCTGTGAGTTTGTTAACTATAAAAATTGGGAAAGATGTTGCAGTTAAAAAAAAATGAAATTTAACATAATTAATTTCACTTTTTAAAGTTTTGACTATAAGTTTTGTTTGATAACAGTAAATATATAGTCCTATCCCAAAATAACAAAAATCTGTACATTTAACCAAAATTTTTCTGGCTTTTGTTTGCATAAACAAAGCACCTCACAAAGCATGAAGTGTTTCAGTTAGAGCTCTTCAAGGCATCCACATTTAAGAAACACAGTTATCTTCTGAAAGCCATAAAACCTGCTATGAAGAAATTAGCTAAATCCCTACTCAGATCTAATGGGAATATTTTGTTCAAGAATCTTTTGACATCTTTTTTATTTCTTTAATCAATGTGATTGCATGGAACATTCTACAGCTTGATAGAGCACAATAAAGTATTAGCTAGTGAAGAAGAATTCACTGGATTTCAATCAATAATAAATTAGAACAAACATTTTCTGAATAAGTGCACAATAATTGTGTGACCAATTCACTCCATATCAGTTTGTTATTCAGCCAGTGTATCATTTACAATTAATCTGGAGGACAGTAGTGAGTAAAGGGAGATTGGGTGAGGATTTTTTTTTTGTATATAGCAGTCAGACATAGTTCTGGGAAAGTACTCTATTCATAGAGTGGAGAATATTTAATAAAGTTAAATTATAAATATTTTAAATAAAATAGACCAAAGACCAAACAAAACAAAACAAACAAACTAAAAACCCAAACAAAAGCACAAAACCCCCAAAACAAAATAATACAAAACAAACAAACAAAAACCCCAACCCCAAATGCATCTCCTGGGTTCAAAACTATGTTACAGTGATGTTTTGTGATTTGCTCACAGGCTCCATTTTTCCAGCAGAGGCTTGGTTTGCCCCAGAAGAAAGAAGCATCAGTTCCAGGCAGTGAGACAGGGAGTTGCAGCGCACAAAGCTCTGGCATGATGTAAGGGTTTCTGCATTTTAATCTCTGTTCTCTTGTAATCTCCCTCTGTGCTTCAAGTCAAACCACTTACTCCTTTTCTGCCACTGTTTCAATTTCAATACAATTTACTTATTTCCCAGGAGAAATGGAATGCTCATTTGTTATATGTAAAGCTGACTATAAAGCAAATACAACTCTCCAACACCCACTCCCCATTACTTTTGGAAATATCTTAAAATATTGGCAAGTGGAGGAGGGGGGAGGGGAGTGCAGAAAGGACAAATCATTTGTGCTCTGCAAGTTATCTGGCTGCATCAGGGATTATATTGGTTTGCAGAAAAAAGCATCTCTCTCATCCCAACGAGATCTTAGTGTCTTTGCTCATTGTCCCACACCAGGACTGCTGATGCCTTTGTGATTACTAAGGGAAGAGGTCTGTGACTGTTAACCACAAGATCCCTAATCTTGTCATCCCTTGTGGCTCCCCAGCCATCCTCTTGCTTGTCACTGACTTCAGTCAGCCTTTTGGTGACACCTTCAGCACCTGTGACAAAGCGCCCCAGGTCAGGTACCGTCAGCCCTCTCTTCTATCTTTTGCCTAAGGTAAGAAGTTTGTTTCCCTTGTCCCAAGGACCAGACTGTAGTAAATATTCCCCCAAACAGCTTTAAGATCCAAAAGGGCCTTCAAGAAATCGATGTTTGTTTGAAAAACAAGAAAATACCACAGCCAAATCAAAGCTAAACTGTTCAAAAACACCTATCCCAGACTCCCCAGTGGCAGAGATAGGTCCAAACAATTGAAGTCACTGAAAGAAAATCATAAAATTCCTTGCTTGGATTTCCAGAGTCCTGCATCTCTCTCAACTGACAAAGTCCTTGTACGACCCTCAGAACTCAGATGTCTCTGAGTCCCCAGTGTCACCATTCTCAGTCTCTTGAAGCTAGATAGATATCTGCCAATTATACTCTTAAGGGTTCTTTGATGTGGCCAGATATGACCTTACTCATTACCATACCAGCCATGAAAACATCTTTTGTGTAGACAATAAGATTTGTTCATGCCATATGCAGCCTCTTTTCTTTGGCCTGGCTTGTACCATGTCATACAGCCCAGTTTAATATTATATTTGCAGCTTCTGTAATTGGTACAGTACTTTGTTGTAATTGCTGCTTTATTCCTGCACCAGAACTCAGTGGTGTGTGTTTGTCTAGTCATACAGTGAATGAATATGCTTGTGCTGCCTTCTCAAATATGGAGAATATCCATCTTCAAATGCAGTTATTTAATGCTAGGTAGATTTTTATTGACATGGCACAGCATGTTACCTGAAGCTATGTCAATCAGAAGTGCAGAGGGATCATATTTCATAACAATTCTCAATGAAATACTTCTATAACAAACACAATACTGCCACTATCCAAAATTAAAATTACTGAAATTACAACAAAATTGTTCTCTCATGCAATACCTTTGCAGGCAAAGTTTTACACACACACACACACACAAACACACACACACACACAGAGGCACCCCTTCCTCTCCTCACAGCCCCCAAGCAGTATATTTTTTAAAGGGGAGACTTGGTATTCATGGGAAGCTGGTTATTTTAGTGTTATCTTATTTCTGAGACACTAAGCAGAGCCTATATGGAGACTGGTTCTCCAACACAGCAGCTTGTTAAGGGGAGTTGAGTGACATCCCAGCATACATCTAGCTTCCTACTGAGTCTCCAACATCTGTTACTGCCTAACTGCCTGAAATACGTAGTGCTTTCTAAGAAAAAAAGTAAGGTTTGTTTTTGTTTTTACACATATGCTCAGCTGAAAAGTGTGTGAGCTGATCCCCATCACATCCTTGGACATCTATGTCATCTGCTCACATACTGCAAGATATAGACTGATTTAGTGTAAGCTTTGCTCTGCTAACATTCTCTTAAAGACACAGGGAAAGGTAAATAAAGCTGGAAAAACATATATATATATATATATATATATTTCTCACTATTATACAGGCAGAAACTATGTAGAGTTGACAAAAAATGTGGGTGTTCTTTCAAACAAACTTAGTGATGGAAGCTTAACATAGCTGTAGTGGGTGATAAATCTTGAGGGCAGATCCCAGTTCTGGAAATGGGCACAAAGTTTAGGCTGAAATCCAAGCATACTGCATTAAACCTAAATATTTTAAGTCTGGTATGTATCAGACAGCTAATTTGTTGGATCATGTCATCATCACTATAAAAACCCCATATCCTGGAACTGCCAACTCCAAGTTCAGAATTTAGCAGGGAAATGTCTGGCTCCTGTTCAAAAATACAGTGCAGAAGTGTCTGTGCTCCCAGAATCAGTCCCTAGTGCATGACCACCTTCAGGTAGAAGCAGCCAGACTGGAACAAATAGTGCTCTGCATTGCAAGTCCTGGAAAAATTCCAGATGAATGACGGGTATGGAACAGCAGTAAAATTTAAGCATTAAATGCCACTAAAATATATATAATGTAAGAAATTATTGAATCAAAACTAAATCCTTTATAAAATTCAAGGTCATCTTCGTAGGTAAAATTTCCTAACCCATAAAAACTGGTGTTCAGCTGATCTCAAGGAAAAGAACAGTAAATTTCACAGTGCATTCCAATAGGCAAATAATTTCAGAAGCTTTCTTAGGAGTAGTTTCAGCTTTAGGAATAGAATCCAGCAAATAAAGAAAAGGAAGCATGGGATACTGGACACAGCTGTCTAATCAGACTTTGGCTGATATAAACAAGATCTGGTAAGTGAATCTATAAGTATGCAATATGTACAAAGTTCAAAAAGCATCAGATCTGTGTTATCTTATTGAATGTTACAACTATATTTAAGTAAGTAGAACTCTTAATTTTTAAATATTTTACTTAGTTAAGAAAATCCATACATCACTACCAAATAAAAGAAAAAGGTGTTTTCTTAGACTTGTCCATTACTTCCTAGGAGCACATATAAATATAAGCAATAATGTTTAAAATGTAAGTTTTTATTGAGATAAAGAGTACTCAAAGGGAAATTTGAATCTAACAGCAGTATGATGACAGCACAATTTTGGTAGCAGAAATATTGTTTGGGAGGAGGCATTTCTTAGTAGCAAACTGAGTCACTAACAGCAAGTCACTTCTGGATTCAGTATTTTTTTAGGTTTTTAATTGGTATCTAGTGCCAATCCACATATTTGGGGTTTATCTTAAAAGGAGGCATAAATTAGGGCTTTACATACATCACTGACAGTCTGTCCCAGCAGAGTGTTTCTCCCCAGTAAGGCAGGTAGCAAAGTCAAGGGCAAAGGTTTTAAGAGAAGTAAAGCATAGCCAAGGGAAGAGAGTAGAACTACAAAGGAAATGTAATATTAATACTGTAGGAAAAAGATGTCAGAATTGGAGGGGAGGCAAGAACGAATGCAGAAAAGCTAATGCACTGAGGCAGTTAACTATATGCAAACAGATTCATCCCATTCACAACTCCAGGCATCTCTGTTTATTGATATGGGTAGCTACCAAAAGAGATCTAATTACACTAAAATTTGACTGATGAGAAGGCAGACACTCAGAAAAATTATTTGTTTGCTTCAGCTGTCCCACAGGTGATATTCCAAATATTCCCACAAAGCTATAGGCAAATAAAAAAGAGCAAAAAGAACAAAAGAAATATAAAATTCAGAGAACTCAAAAACTTCTGTGCTACAGCTGCAATATACCTTCTCACTGTTTATAATAGCAAATAAAACAAATGCAAGACCTGAGTATATTTAAAATCTATTTTGAAAATGCACTCAGCTTTTCTTTGTTTTCCAAAGGGGCTACACTATCTACAGTGGCCTGGTACACAAGCCCCTGAGAATTAATGAGAGGGATTAATACATATTGTTATGACTCAAAGCATTTTATGATTAAAAAAGAGCCCATTTAACCATAATGATTCAAATTCAGCTGCAGCAATTGCAGGCGAAATTCCCATTGATTTAAGTGAGGCTGAATTCAGACCTCATCTCTTATGCCTTAATAACACTGTGGGCCTGAATATGACAGTGCCTCTTACTTTGTGTTTAACCAAAACAAATGTCTTAAAGGCCATCGTTCATCTTTAACCCTCAATAGAGTGCTGTTTCATCATTTTCTCCCTACAAGGTGTATCTCTTAATTCAAATGTATGCAATAAAAAGCATTCCCAAAGTATATCATATCTAGTTAACCATATTAAGTATTCCCTAAATGGAAAGGTCATTGATATTGGATGGATTTCTCAATTGGAACAGAAGACTACATCTCCGAGGAATTTTTATAGATGACATCCATATGTCTTAATTCCAGATTGCTTAATGCAGAGTACTTTTTGCTAGATACATTAAACTGCATAATAAGTTTAAAAAAATGGAGAATTAAAAATAAGAGTTTCCTTCTTCATTTACTTCATGTCTTGTTTTAGATTTTGTTTGGTTGGACAGTGCAAAAAAAAATTCTATTAGGTCACCTGTGATAGCATTTCAAGAACACACATGCAAATGCCTTGAAATCTGAGTGTGCTGCACATTAAGGAAAAATAAACCAGGTTTAAAATGAAACATGATAAACCAAATAATTGAAAATCCTTGTGTTTGGTTGAAGTTAAATATCCTTTATGCAGTCATGAATTTTGACTTCTGCAGTGTTGTACAAAACACAATATTCACAAATATCATAAAGTATCAAGGTAGTTTCCAAATTACTCATTTTTCTATCCCAAAGATAAAGATTTATTTAGGGTAACTTGAAGAAAAAACATTTTCTCCTATGTTTAGACTCCATGGAAGGCAATTATCAATATGTTTTCCTGTCATGTCATGATGCTGCTATCTCAAATGCCTCCACGATGCATTGCCTGTCTCATGTGCCCTTCCTGCCCAGCTCTTACATCTGCTCACCTTCATAAGGAGAGCCCTGAGGACAGGCCTTGGTGGCCTTCAACTGTCCCAAAGAGGAAGAAGGAAACAATAGCAGCCAGGAGTGCTTGTTTCAAAAGCATTCCAGCCTGCTTCTGGGAACAAAGCACTGGATAGGCAGGTGAAGGAAAGGCTACGGAAATGCAGCACTCTGAAATTTTAGAAATTTCTGGAAACACTACCACCACCACCGCTGGATGTACATCACCACTTCTGAGGTTGTGAACCACCATAATGTTACTTTGGGGAGTATAAAAATAACATGCAATTGGTTTTCACCTTGGAGAAAGTGTCCAAATAAAAAACAGCAAAATGCGGTGCAGGTGGAAGTTGTAAGAGTGCTCTGGGGTCCCTTCTCTTATATCCAAGCCTGAACTCAACTGAGGCAGCACCTCATTGGTCTTTGGGAGCTCCTTCCTGTGGTACTTTCTCTCTGAAGAGGCTTTAGCCAAATCAGTCATACAATCCTGGCCAGTGAGAGATCACTTCACAGCTCTCAGACTCCCCCTGATTACCACCACTCAGACTACAGCGCTAAGAGGTGGCAAGGAAATTGGTGGGGGGAAGGGAAGGAGCAGACAGTAGCAGTCTTTAATTCAAGATACTGGCAACCTTGTAATGAAGATGCTGGACAACTTCAGCAAGGGGCTTGAACAGTCTTTTTGTCATGTTTCTTGGAAAGACTGACCTTGCTAAAATAAACTGTTTTTACAAATCCAGGCCAACAAGACTAATTTAAAAAGGGTCTTTCAGTAAATAATTTCTTTTAGGTGTGACTGTAATATCAGTTTGAGAAAACTGCATTCAATTATGCACCAGGTAAGAAGTGGTCTTGTGTATGAAGAGAAAAGAGAGAGTTTGTGCACAAGTCGGCACAAAAGCAACCTTTGATCAGCAATGTCTTTTTCCTACCTTCTGTTTACACAGAAAAGGAAAGAGACTATCACAGTGCTCTTTAAAATGTACAAATAATTTCTTCTTGTCCTGAGTTTGTTTTGCATCTCCATTGATTCTGCTGATGAGAATTTTGCTGCTGCTGCAGAATCACACAAGGGTACCTTCCCCTGCACAAGGGTAGCGGCAACAGCTTCCTCCGAGCAAGACCTTTCCTGCTTCACCTTTCAGGTCATGCTGCCTCACTGATATTTAAATTTTTGTAAATGGCTTAGCATGCACTTCTGAGTCCTAATCTTTAGACAAACTCTTGGTTCACCTTCTAGCCCTAGACTCTTCCAAGATCAGCCTCACATAAATATTGTTAGTTAAAGCTACTCAAATCAGGAGAGACCTTTTCTGTTCAGTCTTTTTTCCCCTCCCTTTTTTTTTTAAAAAAAAGGGCAAACTGTTTTATATCGACAGCCATCTGTGAGCCTGTCTTTTAGGCCATCAAACTCTTCCATCCATTACCAGGAGCCTTCCTCACCTCCGCTGCATGACAGCGCAATAAAGATGACATACTAATTCAATGACTTGTAATTTCAGCTAAACAAAGACAAGTGCTGCAGCTTCTCCTTTTGTATTTTGGTGCCATATCGGTGAAGCCAGCTATGCAAACATAGCACTGGGAGGGTTTTATGACAGCAGTTGAATGGGGAGAGTAGCTTGGTGTTGCTTTTTTATGGGTTTTGGCTCCATGATATTTGGCTCGGTGCTGCTGGCCACTGCCATTGTGTCTGGATTCTATGTCAGCAGCAGCTAATTGTTCCAATAATGTTTATCATAGGGATCCACCAGGGAGCTGTATATGTGGAGATAAGCTACAGGGCAATGATACTCACTATCTTACTGATCTCTATACACAGTGCTTTTGCTTCATGCCAAAAAGCTCTTTAGGTTTCCAGTGTAAAAAAGAAAGGAAAAAAAAAAAAAAAAGAAAAAAATAACAGCTTAATCATTGTGCCAACAATAGTGTCTAAGGGGATGTAATCAGGTTCCTCTGATAATCTTAGCAACACATGAAAGTCATGCGCAAAAGCAGTAATTGAAGTAGTTGGTTCTTTCTACCACCTGCTGTTGAAGTCACAGGTTAATCTAAATGAGGTCCCCTTCCTATGAAGTAGGATGCAGGGCACTTTTTAAACCATGAAAACGTCTTATGCAGGCTTTGCAAAATAATAAAGAAACAGTTCATTAAATGAAAAGTATTAAGTATCCAGTGCTTGCTCAACATTTCATGCTGCTATCGGGTGCCACATCCAAGTGGAACAGCCATTCTAATGTTTAAAACCCAATGCACACTTCAGTTTGCCTGTGGAAGCAGACAAAAGGAGTTTTCAGGCAGGTGTCCCCAAATAACTAGACATTAGGGAGCCAATGTAACAGGTAGTAAGAAAGTGACTGGGTTTTAGGGCTTGTTTTTGACCCCCCAAGAACAATATTCTTGAAATAAATTTCTAAGGACACAATGAAACACTTTAATGTATATACCAGTAGATAATTTGCATTCTTAATTCTCTTGCAAGTTCTTCACCTTATTTCAAGGATTAAAAAATAAACAGTTGAAGATCTGAGCTGTGAACTGGTCAATTTACAATGTTTTCCTACTGTGTTTTGATCCAGAACCTAAATATAGGACAAAAGCAATAAAATGAAAATGTCATTGTGGTTAAGAACCACAATAATTACAAACACACTTTGTACCTTTTAGCATAATAAATGACTTATAATTAAAGCCTCAATGCTGTGGCTGTATTACCAGTTAACTATTATTCTTACTGGCCCTGTGAAGTTGCCCCAAGATCTCTGCCACACACATTATTAATCTGCTTAAGTATTAGGTGCATAAACTCAGCAGAGTTAATAAAATGCTATAGCTTCATCTCCAAAGTACAGAAATCCCTCCCTTATGGAAAAGTCCTGAAGGATTTAATAAGGATACCACTAGTCATTTCCTATAGAAATTACTCCGAAATAATTTACATAATTTGAGAAAATTATATACTTCCTACAGGCTTTTGAACCATCCTAAGGGATTCTGCAGCTAAGATAGCAGACTTTCTGAAATTCTATTGGATATTATAATATTCTGCTATATTCTAGAGAAATCTTCCATGAATCTTTTTTTGAAGTTAAACTGATCCTGTTGCTGGGAACAGCAGGTTTCTCAGCATTTTCTCCCTTTTGTTTCTTGCTGTACACATCACCCTTATCAAGTAAAGCTGCACAGTGGGAGTGGACCTGTAGAGCCAAACACCTGGGGCTGAGGATGCAGAATTCATGTTATACACATTTTTGGGTGGTGGTTAAAATGGGCTAGTTTTAGTGTGGTGCCATGGACCAGCTGCTGTGGACTAGGTGTGCTCCTAGAGAGTGTCCTTTGCTTTAGTTTCACATAAAATTGTAATATGTGGGAATGTTTCTCTTCAAATGCACACCTCCTGCACAAACTGCGGCAGGCATATCAGTGTCTTTTGTGTACCTTTTAAGCTGTACATCATTATAAATTAATTGGGAGGATTTTTTTTTGTGAGAAATTGGTGTAAGTCAAGCCAGAATATGAAACATTAGAAATATTTCAGACATAAAGTAAGAAAAAAGTCTTCAAATGCATTTACATCCACCACAATGACTGAATACATAACAATACAATACAGCAACAAAGTCTAGAGAATTGTGGTTAAAACTGAAAATCTTCATGCCAGAAACCCAGGCAATATCTTTGTAGTTATTCATAAATGGTGAATGAAATGAACTGGTAATTTACTTGTGTTTGTTTGCTCTTTCAGGGTTATCCTGACACAGACAATACAGCTAGGAAAAGTACGACTGTGTATCATTGACAGAAGATTAAAAAATCCAAAACCACAAAAACCCAAATTAACAATTTAAAGTTTTAAGTGTTTTTCAGGATGCCAACTTTTACCAGCTTTCTCAGAAATTTTGAGACACCTCAGCTTTCCCTGTATTACAAGAAAAGCTAAGCACTTACACAGAGATCTTGCAACCATCAAAAATAATATTAAGTAAAAGCAGAACATAGCACAGTCTGTCATTTAATAAGGAATATGATGATGACTGGAATTGTGCAGCCTACCTGGACTGCTAAGATCCCCTTGCTGCATAGCCCAAGTGATATATTTTCATTTTTCCCATTCATCTTGCTTTTTATTTTAGAAATCAAGGCCTGATTCTGCCATCATTAGTTACAATGAGTAGTACCTGACTCTGCAAGTAATCCCTATTGATTTCAGTATTAATTCTTGTTAAATGCTGTTCATACAGGAGAAAAGGTGCCACTAAGGAGAAGTTAGAAGAATTCATGTACTGTTTAATCTTATTTCAGCTGTCTTTTTTTCCCCCTCCATGTTAGTGTGTGTGCATTCTTCCATCTCTCTCTTTGGATCCCCTTCCTTTTGTCCTTAGCCCTTTTCATATCTTACATGCTGTTCTCTCCCTTTCTGTCCCTTTCTCCATCTCTGCCCCTTCCCCTCCCCTGTGACTCTCAAACTGCACTGCTTACATTTCCAACTGTCAGCAAAGAGACTGGCCAGAATGGGTCCAAGTCCACCATGCTGTTTGTTATTTGTTTCCAAATTGCACAAAATATTGTTGGACCTCTCTCTATACTTGCCAAGTTCTCAGTATCCCTCTTCCCTACTTGAAATTGACTCTGAAGGACAAAAGTATGTTTAGAAGTTTCAGAGATTCATGAAAGTAACACTCCCAAACCTGCCATTGATTGGTATGGAAGAGCAAAATGTTACTCATTACCTGCTTTGCCTTCCTGTTTCCATACTCAATACAGGGTTAACTCTTGTGACCTTGCTTTCTTAACGCATATAGGAATATGCAAATTGAAAATAAACACAAAAGCCACCTTCCATAACTAAATGTTCATTCATGTTCCCTCAGGGATAGGTGAGAGAACACACTGCCTTTAATGACTAAGGCAAGTTACAGCCATACAGGGCTGGATATATGCTATTCTCCTGCTTTCACTGTTCCACCAGAGGTACATACAGATTCCATTCACTGTATCATGTTTAGAGGAAAAATAAAATACTGAAAAATGAAGAAAAATTACCAGAAAGACCCATTCCATTCCAACTGCACTGAGGAAGATCTATAGGACGTATTTCAAAAATCTCTCCTCAAAGACCTCACCATTTTATCCTGTGCATTTCATGCACTACGCAGAGGTTTCCAAAAGAAGCAGCAACTAGGTTTGGATGTGCAATTCAGATTCCAGCTCATCTATATTCTTGACTGCTGAATTAACTTTTTAAAGATCTACAACTATTAGGAATAATTCAAAATATATTGGCATCTCCTATTTCTTGTACTTGGCCTGAGTTCATTCTTCTCCTTTGGGAGATGAATCTTTCAAGCTTCAGTTTTCCATTTCACTGCTCTAGTGGCTTTCTACAACATTTGCAGGGCCAGGACGGTGGATTTGTAGCTTCTGAATGAACTATAATTGCTTGTACCATCTTCAGAATATCAATCTTCAGGACTTCTCCTGTTTACTAGTTTATTCCTAAAATAAACTTTGCTTTTAAGCACCAGATGGCTTTTCCACAGCAAGATGGCTCAGGGTACTACCAATGTTTATTCCACGCTCTCAGAGAAATTTCTAGTTGGATTCTGCTTAAAATAGGTGATGGATTCTATCAAATACATGTTTTTAACTTCCTCCTGTTTAACACTTTACTGTAATATGGCATTTAAATATTACCAAACTTCTAAATGCCAGATACAGATAATATTTATTAAATAAAATAAAATATGCCCTTACCTATGGGTAAAATGAATGAAATACATGCTCAATTTAGAATAAATGAGAAAAAGTCATGTGTAACCACTGGGCAAATTATTTTTATAAGAGGAAAAGAAAACACAATAAAAGCTAGTGAGCATTTATATTAGATCCTAGAAGTGTTTCTGAGGGAAAAAATAGCAGGTTTTAAAACAAGTCATTTATGTGTAGACAAATAAATGCATTTTTTAGGGAGTGCTTTAATGTGAATGATGAATGTTATAAGAAAGAGCAGCTGTTGGCCCCTTCTACTCTGTAAACCAAAGAACCCTACAATCCACTTATGCACAATTATAGCAGTAATCATACAGGAAAAATAGGAAAGGCAGTCTTAAAAATAGCCCCAACTGTGCCTGAGAAATTTGTAAAAAATATTTTTAAAGCCCTTATATAGTCCTCACATTTACCTGTTTGAGAACTGCATCCTTCCCATTTTAATTTCTGCACTATTAACACGTTTGCCAGCTAAGCTCTGATGCCAATATTGTTATTGTTAAAATGGCAACATGCAGAGCTGTTGGAAGTATTGCAAATAAATATTTATCTGTCAAGCAGTATTCTGAGGTGAAGCATATTTCTTTTAAGGAGCACATAGAAGGAAATTCTTACTCATCAGCACTGAAATGCCAAGGTACAGGACTATTTTCTTGTTTCTCAGAGCATGCATCTACTTCCAGAATTACACTTAGGAATTATACCTCATCACAGAAAATGACTAGGATTTCTGTCATCCATAGAACTTCCTAGGAATACCTTTTCCATTCTGATAACCTAAATAAACAGCAGAGTGAGAAAATAATAAATACTCAAAAAGGACCACCAAAAAAAATGTAACAACTTAATGTCTTATGCAGGTCAGCAGCACCTGAGTAAAGCTTTAAAGTTGCCACAGAGCTTCAGGTGTGGGATCTGAGCAGGACTGGGCCTCCTACCTGGTCTAACTTATTTCAGCTTTGCAAATGGTCCTTTGGGTTGTTTACTTTGGATAAAGGTGCCTTCTTTGCATTGTGACAGACTGAGGGGTAAATGGCTGCTCAATCAGCTTTATATTAGAGCACTCTTCTCTTAACAAGAGAAACCTGACTACAATCTATAGCCATGCCCAGATTGTAGTGAAAGAGGGATTTACATAACCACTTCATGCTATGTTTTTGTTAGGTGACTTATATCCATGGGTCCTTCCCATCGGGAGGTAAGAAAAGGAGCTGCTACTAGGAGCTTTAAAAACTTACAGCAAATGCAAATGGCTGCATTAGCTCCTGCTTGTAGTCATTTGGGAGAAATGGGAGTCATGAAATTACTCTATAGAAATCACAAATAAAATCTTCAATTCAAAGTCTAAATCAAATAAAAAAAAATAGAGGAGTTGCAGCATTTCACTAATTTCTGCTGCTCCATTTTTGTAAAATCATGCTAGTACAGAAGAGAAGAGATATGAATTAATATCTTCAGTATAAGCAATTCCTATTAATTTCTGTGGAAGCTGCATGAATCAAGGGTAATAGACCACCATTAAGATATATGAAACTGAAAAGCTGTTGACTTTCAGAAATCGGTTAAACTAGGCTAGCTGAAAGACAAGTTAATATATTTTTAATTAGATCTCCATTTGCTCAAGATAAAGATTGCAATCTCAGTCTGAAATGTATCTCAAAATATCGAGCCAAACATGTGGCCTGAGAAAAGCTATTTCTTAATGTGCTAAACATCTACACTTGGACTAAGGGGTCTGAGTAAATAAGAAATCCTTGCAAGACTGATCACCTAGATGGTATGATATCTGTGCACTGCGTGCCTATTTAGAGCTATATGCTGTCTAGCAAAAAAATAATAAAAATAATAATAACTATAAATAGTCTAAAATTACCTAGCTAAGCAGAACTGCTTGCTATTGGTTAAGAGAGAAATCCTATGACTGGAAAATAACTTTAAACATTAACTAAATTAACTACACCATTAAATTTTAGTTGTTGCTAATAAGCATTCCAAAGCATGTTATTCACACAAATGCAATTTGATATGTTGTGATTTTAAGCAAGTAGAAAATAAGGAACTATTGGCCCTAGTTCAGCAAAACTGTCAAAAGCCAGTGATGAGTCAAAGGCAACTCTTTCTCACTCTGAAGACTGAAACACCTCCTCTTTGAGACGTGTTAGGAACAGCAGGCTATCTGCAAAAGTCACATTGTCACGGTGAGAAGAAAAACTTGGTGATATGTGATATCCATATATTTTCATCCCCTAAAGAGGCTAGAAAACCCATCTGATCTACCTACAATGCATCTGGAAATGAGATGACAGATCTCCAGTTCCTGTGAGACCACATCCCTGTCTAAGGGGGCGAGCCAAGAGAAGGCTGACCAGTTTCAGCATGCACAGACAAGCAAACGCTGTTTCCCACAGCGACTCAGGATTGACCTAGGGAAAAATAAAAAAATTTTTTTATACCTTACCTCTTAGAAGAAGATTCTGTGTACAGGTGGGGTGGGCCAGAACCGAACTCCTCACCAGCTAGTTGGACTCCCAAAATTCAATGCCTGTGTAAGATTACACAACTGGCAAAATAAAACTGATGCAGATTCTTGAATTAGCTGGCTGTGAGGCAAGGAAGTAATGATTTATAGTATTCATGCTTCTCATTTTAGCTTGGATTTTTCATGAATTTTAAAACTGTCATTGGCTTCATTTGGCATTTGCTCTTTTCTCACTACATACACTCTACCAGATACATAATTTAGAATTCCGCAACTACAATTTAAGTAGAAAAAAAAGAAAAAAGAGAGATTCATTTTCTTAAAGCCTTCTTAGAGCCTTAAAACAAAGATCTGGGTTTTAAAAAATCTAAATAAAGGAAAAAGGAAGCCTTAAAAAAATTTTTAAAAAGTACTAATCAAGCTATACAAAGGACATAAAGGCTATATATTGCCCCCTTCACTCTGTTCTAAATAGGTGCAGCCGAAATATCTGTAACCAAAATTCTGAGAGGATGAAAGGTAAAACCAGTCAGTCTGCCTTATTGTGTATGGATTTATCACTAAAACTCTCATCTTCTGCTTGAACCTTGATACGTTGAAGACAGATAAATACTTCACTGTAATAACTCTTCTGCCTCCAAATATGATGCAGAAAGCCAGAAATATGCTGGTACCCAAACTACAGTGAAGATCCCTGGAGCCAGGTATTTTAGATAAGATCATCAGCCTTGAATTTATCTGACTTTCATAACATTACTTTGCAGTACATTTTCAGTTTCTGTTCTCTATTATGGCAGGAATATCAAGCCACAGGGAATGCTGTTGGTGGGATTCAGGGGCAGGAAGTAGAAGATGGTGTAGTGGGTAGTGAAACAGCTAAAAGGTTTGTGACTTGCCTACATGGCAAAAGGTTCTAAGAAATACCTCTTGCATATGCTAGAAAAGATGTACACATGCCAGGCTTATTGGATTTAAAGGAGAAATATTTTACTCCCTAAAGACTGGGGGCAAAAGACCAAAGTAGTTGAATTGTGTCTGTAGGTTACAAAGGAAGTATATTTTATCAGAAGCAAATATTTCAAAGTCTGACCTTTATGAGGAGAAATACAGGTCTGGCACTGACAACTTGTTACGAGTAGTAGTGGTCCTGATGTGATTATTAGGTGGCACTTTGAAGCCCACCTGGAAAGACTTGGTCCTTCATACTGTCACTCTTTTCTCCAGTAGTGTAGTTCAGCCTGGGATACACATAAATATGATTGATCACATTTCTGAGTAACAGAACTCTCATTATTATCACTGACTTATAGCACCAGCTACGCCAAATTTGCATCTCCAAAGAATATTTGGGATACCATGTGGTGAGCCTTGGGCAGAATGATCAAAAGCTGGAGGTATTTTTCACACAATTTCTACATCCTTGTGATGGATTTTTCTGGCATTTTCATGTGAGATTTGGAGACATTTTTCTGACTAGACAACAGGACCACGTATTTAAGGATTCTGCCCAAAAGTGACAGTTGGCAATCTAGTTGTAACAAACATCCCACTGGTTTGGGCAAGAAATTAGACACTTTTCCAGTAGTAGTGCTAGTTTGAGAGAAATTGAGATAAACCAATGAGAAGGAATCAAGATGGAAATAGTAAAGATTGCTCTTTAGATGACCTTTTCTAAATAGTAGATAAGATTTCTCCCATTAAATGAACGTATTTACTTAAATATTAAGCTTTCAAACTGAACAATAATCAGTTCTCTTCCTCTGAAGCAGACAAACACAGTTATTAAAAATACGTCAACTCTTTGGGGGAAATAGAAAGCACCAGCTTCCTCTTCCTACACCACTGGAGCCTCTTAACTGTCATGTGCTACACAAACCAGAAGTGTAGAACAGAGTCTGAGCATGGAATCCAGCGACCCCAGAAGGCAAGGTCCGTATTAAAAAATTTGCACTGCAGTTCTCCACCCACACTGAATCTACTTATTTTCTCTGACTAAATAGAAAACATTTTTTTAAATGGTACTTTTTGCACAAAAACACACTTTCAGACATGTTACAATGTTTTATGCTTGGTTCTGAGTAATATGATTAAACATCTAGTACAATAATTAGATTAGATTCACTTAACAGCCCCACTTAAATTCAAATTCGTTCCTCTGTCCAGAAAATACAAAATATGATGTACCAAGTTGTATGTAAAATTGCCTGATTATTAATCCCTTTAGCATCTATATGGGAGAACGGTTACTCTGAGATCAAGATAAAAGTCCAAAAAGCTGTTCACTTTTGCTGCCACTATAAAAGTATCTTTTTGGCTACAGAGCCTCAGACAGCCACTGGGGCCAAGCCAGGATTCCTGTAGTGAAACAATCGACTTGGCATCATGTTGACACATATAAACAACAGTCTGTCAACAGGCCTCACATTAGTGACAGAACATTTTTGGCAAAACAGTAGCATCCTTCTGGGCACTATGGCAATAACAGCCAGCAGCATCCATTCATGCCTTCACTCTACAGCACAATATTAATTAAAATATTATAACAGTGACACTTATCCAAGAAGCTACAAACCCGCAGAAACATCCATGCAGAAGAGGGGAATGTTTATTGAATGAGAACATGCCTCTAGCTGCTTTTTCCTACAGTAATTTTAGACTTACACACTGTATGTAACCTCTGTCAGTTCACAATTAGCAGGTAAATTTAACTACTTGCTTGCAAATGGCCTTGTGAAGTGTATATACACACACATGCCATCAACTTATGTAAATCAACTTCTCTCCAGCCTGAACTAAAAAGCACAAAACAAATAGCATTGTTTGTGAAAATAAGCAGTGCTGTAGGCTTCCCCCCCCCCTTTTTATAAATGAAGACCCAAATTAAGAGAATCACCACTTTTCATGTTTTTATGTTTTTATATTTTGCCTTTCTTATGTCTTCTCTAAAACATTATATATATATATATATATATGGGAGATTTTATGTGTGCTGAATATCTGTCAATGAGTTAAAAAAGGTGTAAAAAATATTTCATCTTGCTAATATCTTTAACATAACTGCTCTGCTTTTTAACTTTTAAAAAGTCCTTTAAATATGTGTAATGCTTATTAATAATCCTTTAGAGTCAATGGATCAAAATTAGAGGTAATGTATAGAAGGGAACTTGGAAGGATTGAGAAACATCAATTACCAGCTGGCAACTGGTGGAAGCTTAAATAGTAAGAAAATACAACATGCAAAGGAAAGTGGATGGCATCCAAGGACCCCAGAAGAAGCATGACATCAGTTTTGGAAGCTGTATATGCAAATTAGTAGAGTAGTTTGTCTGGACTAATTATCCTTACTGAGATACCCCACACCGTGTTGCAAAGGAATTCCCTGAACTCTCATGCCAACTCTCACAATGCATATGACATTCACAGGCCCAACACAGGAACCTAAAGAAACAGAGCTGGGGAAAAAGTGTGGAGAGACCTTTAGAGGTCATATAATTCCCTGACACAGTATTTTATTACTAAACCATCTTAGACAGATACTTGTCCTTGCCTAAGTATTCAGTAGTGCAGATTCTGTAACATTTTTGCACATTTTAGTTCTGTTTCCCTGAAAAGCTTTTGAGCAATATCTCATCTCTTACCTTAGTCCATGGAACAGTGGTCTTGACTTTCTCATTATTAGTATCTGAAGGGCACTGTGGCCTTGTTCAGGCTAAATCAGACCAGTTATTCTAATCTCATTGGATTCACAGCAACGGGTATGTGAATGTAAGGACACCTCTTGCCAACAGCAGCCAGAGAGTTGAAGTGTCTCTGACACGTTATCCCTCCTATTGAAAGGCTGGATGGTAATCTAAGCTTTGCCATTGATTTAAACACATAAATCCTCTTCTCATGGAGGGGGAAAGAGTTAATTTTCTTTTTTAAAAAAGAGCTCATGATAAACTTACAGTTTGAGCATACACTTCAGTGTGTCCCAAATGTCAGACTACAGGTTAGCCTGGCAAGGGATGCTTCACACAGGAACATTCATTTTAAAAATCCATCATCTGAGGGTGGAGTTTCAGTTTGGAGATTTCTTTGCAAATTCCATAATCTGATTTTTTTTTTTTTAAATAAAATGAAGAATCTACAAAAAATAGGCATTCTCTTTGAGGTCAGCTCCCTCACCACCAAGCCTCATGTACTTTCCCTGTCCCTGCACCTAGAACTTCCTGTTTCTAAAGAGGTAGAAGACGGTGCAATAGCCAAACTGGTCTCAGCTGGGTACTTGAATGCTCTTCTCTGAGGACCATGTTGTTAGAGGGTTTCAATCTGTCTATTCAGAGAAACCCAGGCTCAGCCTCTTCCATTTTTAGGTGCAAATCTTCTAAATATGGGAACTATTATGTTGGTTACTTTTCTGCATCTGTGTCTTCCAGACTGAGAAAATGTTTAACAATAACAAGAGGAGCAAAGCCAAACACATCTCTGAGACTTGCAATTAAGAGTGATAAAATTAACTGGTTTTGGCCAAATTATTCCTCTCCTCCATGTGCACATTCTTACTGAATTCATTATATGCCTGCCAGGAGTACATGACAAGATCTAAAATAAAACTTCATAAAAGTGCTTTTGTCTATGGGAGACATAGGTTACCTACAGAAAATCACAGACCCTCACCACAGCACCTGGGACAGTTCAAATGACAGGTTAGGCTCCTTTTCTTACCCAGCAGGCTGTATCATAACACACTTCCTTGTGCTGAAATCAAAGCTAAGGAAAGGGTTATTAATTAATGAGGGATTGTAAGCCTTGCCTATGTAGCCCCTTTTATCTTTCTAGAATTTAAACCAAAGAATGAATATTTAGGCAAAACTAGAAAAACCATTAATGTACAAGGAATAATTACATCATTAGCAAATTTAAACAATTAGGATGATACTAATTGAGATCTACTTTTTTTTTGTCCTTCAGGAAATCTCAGCATTTCTGGAACTCTTATTTCAAACATCAGTTTTGAAAGTCCAATATTTTGATTTCATGATATCAAAATCAAATATGTATTTTGTTTTTTCTTGGATCAAAATCTTTTTTTGCATTGTTAGATTAGAATACTTAATTTTGATGGATCTAACCAGTCTAAAAATCTTTGCTTTGAGTAAATTCACAGTTGAATAGACTTTTCTAGCTGATATATCTTGCTTGTATCTTATAGCTGTTGCTGAGACCTGATTTTCCATACTGGGTATGCAGAATACACGTTGCTTCAACAATTTAAGTTACATGGTGTCCCAAAACTTACTTAGCTCAAAAAAAACCCCAACCAAGCAAAAAACCCAATGTATTTTCCCTGAAAGTGATGAGTGATATAATCAGATGGGAATCTTTACTCATTAAAGTAACAGTGGTCTGGCCTATAGCTATCATATCACAGTGAAATACTATGGAAAAATACTATGGAAAAAATACTATGGAAAACAGTGAAATACCATGAAAAAATGAGGGGAAGGGAAGAACTAAGTAGCAAAATATACTAAGATTTTTCCAACATGCATATCTAAAAGAAAGATATCTAGACCTCTCTCAAATTCAGCTGCCAGGCTTTCATAGGTAGGGTTCTCAAAGTCTGCAAAGTTACTATCAAAATAAAAGAAAGAAAAATAGTAGCTGAAGTTTAGACAGGTATTTTCTGGGCATGCAACTTTTACAGATAGAATGCTGTTTATATTTTTTTCTTTTTTTTTTTTTTAATCCAATTCCGTCTAAAAACTAAAAGAATACAAACATGCTTTTTTGTTATAGGGTTTCAAGTTTACTCTCCTGCTTCTGGGTCTCAAAGGAAAACGTCACAAGAAAGGAATTAAAATGACTCTTCAGGGGCTCAGAAAACATGAAATAAAAAGGCTTCAAATGATGAAATGTGTAGAGTGATTTGTGGTGGTTTGTGAAAGTTTTATTGAACGTTAACTAGCAGAGTGAAACTGTAGCACTCACTCTCCATTCGCCCCCTCCCAGCCTTTTCTCTCCCCTGTTGTTCAAATGTCATAAGCTTTTTACATTTCATCTGAGTTTCTTCTGACATTGAACAGAAGTGAGAAGGCTGAGAGAAAAACTTCTTAAACTATCATTTTCCTCTTGTCTCACTGTCCTTATGTTATACATGGATGGTTCCTATCCATTATGTATTTAGATAGAAATACAGCTCTGAGTCCTGGATCTTGAAATTGCTTGATGCAGGGCACTGTTGGGAATGCCCAATTGTCCTCCTTTGTCTTTAACTATTTAGATACTCAACACTCATTGATTTTACCTGGGACTGTGCAGGCCTACATCCAAACCAAAATTAGCCAGTGACAATAATTTGAATGTGATTACTTTTTCAATATACTAAATGATAACATAAAAACAATGGCAATTTCACGAACAATCCCAAGTTCCTTTGGTTAGCATTCCTAAAATGAATTGTAGATACGGTTCAGTTGACTAACAAACACTTGTTTACAACATAGCCTGAGAAAAGCTACAGTTGGTATTCCAGTTAGAACAATTTATTTATCAGGACTCAGATTTTCAAACACAAATGTTCAGAGATTCAGAGACAAATTTTCATAGAAGCAGGCATAACAATGTTGTATACATATAACTTTGGGACATATTATGCACATGATCCAGCATATTTCTTGCTTGTTCTGTGATATCCAAAAGGACACCACCTACAGCTCTCATAAAATTAGTTTCAAATGTCTTAAAAACCTGTTAGCTAGTACCTTTCATCCAAAACAAGCAACCTTCCAACTTTTGTGTACAGCTCTTAAAAAGTTCTGGCAGCTCTTTTGTGTAACCTTTAGTTTTAGGCTTTAGTGGGTGTATGTAAAATCTAAAATACAAAGAGTAAAGCTTGTCATATACCATGTCCTGACAAACAAACAATATTGTATAAACATAGTTTAAATACCCATGCATAATAGCTTAGGAAAACATTTCTAAAGTTTTTACTGGGAGCTACTGTCTTTAAAAATTAGTAGTGAGCTTTATTCTTAGAGCAGAATTAAAGACAAGTGTCCTGCCAATAAGCTGTGTCACTGTTCTTGTGTTTGTCACATTCTGATCATCTTTAAAGAGGTCAGTAAATCAGCCCAATGTGTACTAATTCACTAAAATTACTTCTCAACATTTTGACCTGTCTTGACCTTTTTTCTCCTGTGCATCATTGAGGTTTCCAGAAATAAGTTTCAAATATGTACTAAGAAGTACTTACTACAACATATGTAAAATGAGTGACTCCTGCATGGCTTTGATAGGAACTTGAATCAGGAAAGGTACCTAGCAAAGTCATATTTGACTTCCAAAACCTCTCATTTTAGATAGCTATAAATGGAAGATATTATGCCCTGTGGTGATAACTCTGAAATATGCTCAGGTGCTCTTTACTAAGTTTCATCATTTATATTTATCTATTAGACAAATCTTTCCCATATAAAATTACTAAATTAATAACCACTTAAGAAAAATTTGGTCTGCCAGTTTTTTGCTGCCCATTGCACAGCAAATGCTAAATTGTCTCAGACAGTGAAAATTGTCAGAATCTAAGGGTGAGGCACTTCATGGAATGCACACTACAAAACTGGAGTCCTCAGCCAACTGGGTGAAGTACTTCCATTGCTTTCAAGGGAAACAGAAAAATGCCCCTCCCATCCTATTCCAGTTGTTTTTAAAAAAACAGTTCAGATGTTTTGTTTGTTTGTTTGGTTTTTGTTTCAGAGATTCCAAAAGATATTCCAATATCTTTTTGTTAATTTAGACGTGCTGCCACATCTCCTGGTAGATGCATTTCATACCAAACACCACACTGGCATTTACAAGTAGAAAAAAAGATAGGTGTGTTTTCAGTCATAAAACTGGCAGCCATGAACTTTTCCATTTTTTTAAAACCTAGAAAACAAAATGTTTGATTAAAAAATTAACATATTAATCATAGCAGATAGTATTGAAAAGCATGCTATCCAAATTTTTTTTTTTTAATAAAAATCAATAAGGCAGCTCTAAATGGATATCGTGTTTACATGTTTGTAAAAACCAACACTTTAGAATGGTTTCTATTTCTGATAGAAGTTTACATGTCATGGACACAGATTCACTAAGGGCTTTTTAATTCAAAATATATTGTATCTCCCCATAGTAGTGTCAGTTGTAGATTTTAATGAAATAAAGTACTCATTAGATTAAGTTAATTTCTATCTATTACCAGTGGAAGTATTCTTTTAAGGTTCCACAGGAAACACTGAATTCTTTATGGTTCTCCACACTATTGTCCCTGACTTTGCTCAATGTCAATTTTAATTTTGATGTAAAATTTATATTGAAAGATAAGAAAAATTTTGATTCTATTTGAAACAGTAGTGTCCAAAAATCTCTTTATTTTGAAGGAACTGTAGGGAAAAGTGCAATTGTTTGCTTTTAATGTTCATATGACACACACAGCATGCTAAATGCATAAACACAATACATGCCATTACACATTAGCTGTTACTTCATCAACAACTTCTTCTAAATGAGGATGGGAAGGGACACAAACAGTTGCTTAGGCTGAGGTTTTTAGAAACACCCAAGGCATCAAGGCAGTAAATTCCCATTTAAATTCAGCGGAAGTTGGGACTCTGACTCCCCTGAGCTCTATTAAAAATCTCCCCTCCCCCTTGATTCACAAATGTGTTTGCTCCATTAGTTTGATTTTGATTAATTAACAGTGCTTTTAGGCTTTCCCTGCATGAATTTATCAAATGCAACCAAACTGAAATACATCAGTTATTTCCTCTTTTAAGCATAAAGGAACTCGGCTTTATTTCAAAGTGTTTGTAAATGATGGCTTAATAGCTCCTAATGCATCATGGCCCAGTTTTTACAAGTTGATTATGAAATGCCCATGCAGTTTAGAAAATCAAATGGCAGCCCTTACAACCATGGCTCATGTTAATTGAATAGGTAAATTACACTCTTTATAGCAGGGTAATACATATGACAGTAAAATCCTAACAATTTGCCTCTCCATGGCTGGGACCAATGTAACAACCAGCTCTGTGGCTAGGTGCAAGAATAGGCAATAACACTGTGCTGAGGAATGCTCTCTGGCACAACACAACTTCAGTCTATCAGCACAGACTGTCTCCAATGGACAGCTCTTCCTTCTCAAAGCACATCTAAGAGATCAGTAAGAAAAAAGAATTTGTGTGTACTACCCTTCAGTAACAGTGAATATCTGATAACACAAAAGCACATTGAAACCCAAGAGATGGAAAAATGGAAGGCTGAAATTTTACTAACAAATACTTACATAGGAATTAACCAAAATCCACCCTGATCCTCAGCTGGCCCCAAAACAAACTATAGGGGCTGACAAAGATGAATTCCCATTACACTTCATTATTTAATGCACTTCTCAGGGTTATACTACGTCCTAATAGTACAAAAACTGAATGTTGCCTAACAAGACCCCAGAAGTTCTGGATGGAATACTAACATGCCTAATATGTCAAAAAGCAAACACAGTGTTTTCTCTGTACAGTCAGATGCAGGAGTGAAAAAAGTAAATGCAGATCCCATGACAAGAATTCCAAACTCTACATTTTATTTTCTATAAAGGATGGAAGTAGAACAAGTTCTGTCTCTAATTCACTAATTAAAAATTCTGCAGGGAAAGGCTGTCAGAATAAAATTGCCACATCTTCTGCTAGTCCTGCAGCCTGGTGTTAAAGACCAATCAATGGCAGGTCTGAGAGCCTTAGGTGTTTTCAAGAGTTAAACGATTACCTGTGCTATAAGTCCTACCATCACAGAGACAGAGGACTTTGTCTGGAGATTCTGAAGGCTTAGACCACTCAGGAGTTTCTTCATATTTCCCGTCTGAACTTGCACTGAGTCATGTTAATGGGCTTTTTTCCCCACCAGTCAGGTAGCAAAACTATTGCACTGGGTCACACTGACATCAGGTAAATAGAAAAGAACTTTCCCTTATCTTTGTTCATTGCCTGGGCTGCAGATAAATTAATATGTGCTACCACTAAAAAAAAAACAACTTTAATGCGGACTGGTACATTTTTCAATATCTCTCTTTCAATATTTCATTTTGTTGTAAGAACATCTGACACACCCATTAAACAAAATGTTATTAGCAAAAGCAAAACCTGGGAACATATCACTTCTTTTTATTAATTATTTTTACAGCACTATATGAGTGATCAGTGTTCAGAAATGCAGAAAAAAAAATCTGTGTGTATTTAACCAACAAAAAGCATAAAACATCCCACAGGATTTCTGCTCTGTGGGTTTTTTCACAGAAAAAAGCAAGAATTACTTTTTTTTCCCATTCTGCCAAAGGAGTAGTCACAACAGACGTATAAAGATTTAACATTTAAATACATACAAAAATTATTGTTGAGAATATAGTATGAAAATGAATAAGCAGGAAGAAATTACTCAACTGGAATAAGGCAGTTCACTGTGGCCAAAGACTTTTAACTCCCCACAAAAATACCACTTGATCCTTTGATATTCATATGCTTGCAGCATATATGGCTTTTCAACAAGGGACCTGCAACAACCAAAATTTTTAAGTATGATGCTCAGAAATTCGCTTAAATGGGACTAAAAAGACAGACTGACTCTGAAAATGACTTGAATAAATGATGGAAAGGCTGCTTGACTAGGTTTCAATGGCAGCCTGTAGTTGTGTTAGTGAGTACATGTGGTGTACATAAACATCTACTGAGGCTTGCAATGTATAGAGTCATAAGTGGACCTATGCTTCCTGAGTACAACACTCTTCTGTAGTCTCAGTCTTAGACAGAATGAAAGAGCACGGAGGCTGCTCAGTGTATGAAAAGAAAAAAGGCGTCTGTTTCTTTTCCCTGAGTGTCCTAAAGGTCTGTAGTCTGTCCAACCCACTGAGGAGAAAGGGCAGTGTGGGAGCAGCCTCCCTTCTCCCCTTCCCTCCCACCATCCCAGCTGAGCACCTTCAGTTCTTATCTGGGAGGACAGTTCTTCTCTGCCCCTGCAAATAATTCACATCTTTTATGATGCTCTTGTTCAGCATGTTCTGCAGTCTACACTGGTAGAGTTGCCTGAGAAACAGTGTTCATAATTTCTCAAGGCTGTAAGACTTTTTAAAATGGCATTGTAAGTAAATTGGGGTTTGGGAATCGGGAGAAAGCTGCACTTTATTGGAAGGTACAGTCACGTACATTCCTTACAACTTTTTAGCAGACACTCAAAGCTTTTAATGCTTTATTAATGGAAAATTTAAATTATGTTTTAGAAGGTGTTTTACAGATATCTGTTTTTTAGGCATGTGATATCAGTACAGTCTGTAAGTAGAAGTGCTAAAACAGTCAAATCTCTTAAATGCTCTTCCAGCACACAATCTTCTACATTTTCGATGCATTAGATCAATGTAAACTCTCAGAACCTGATATGTAGTATATTTTAAACACTGTAAAATAACTTCTTTCATATTCAGATCAGATGTTTCATGGTACTCTAAACTATAGAAAAATGTTGTGAATCTAAAGCAAATACTGCTATCTAGCCAAGAAGTTATTTATTCTATCCATCCAATTACTGAAAGCTGAAACACTAGAGTTATTTTTGTGGGATATGATTGGGACTTTGTTAAAGATAAAAAGCTCAAGGGAGATGGGATAGGATACGCTTTGATTTTGAAGGAATAAAACGAATTTACCATAACTAATTTGAAAAAAAATCTAATGACTTGTAGAATTAATTGGTATGCTTCAGCTAAAATGTAATAATACCAGATTCACAGAGAAAAGCATCCTACCTTAATATCTTTTAAAAATTACCTCAAAATAGCTGTTTGTGTCTAAAAATGGAATACTTCAACTACAGTTGATTGAAGAAAGTATTCCACTTTATGCTACTGATTGATGTCTATTTTCAATATTTCTTTAATTTGCTTTCCATTTATAGTTTACCTGACATAGAATGCTTTATGCCTATCTTCTGAAAAGTTTTACAAGACTAATTAAACAATACAGACCCTAATTTGAAAAAGAAGGTAAGAAGAGAGAACATTTTGAGATGACTTATGGCAATGAAATGCACACATTTTCTTGACTAAGGGTCAATTTTGCCCCTTTTTTGGGTTTCTATGTATTCATAAAAGCAGCATCATATAGATTTTTAAAATACAGAATTAAATTTGTTAAATTTATTTTCCTTAAGAGCAGTCACTAAATCAGAAATTGACATCTTTGTGCATGCTACAGAAAAGGACCTCAAGTGTTAAGGTTTATAGTTGATTTAAATAAGAGCAGTAACTCATATTAACAAACACAGATATTAAAATTAACAATGAAATAGGAATATCAGTGTACCAAAGAATTTTCTTGTTGATTCTACCATACTTGCAATCATACATTAATTAGCAGGGAAGGCCTAGCTAAGGGAAAATAATTTCTTGTCAGCATTCATCTTTCAAATAAGCACACAAATACCAAATCTCCTTGGTGAAAACTCTGGTTGACTATATTGTTCTTCTGCCTCAATGAGCCCAACTGCTTCAGTGTAAGAAGGGGAAGGCTTGTTTTGTGAAGATAGGCACAAGACCATAAAATAAACCCCTCGGGAAGCAAGCGCCGTTATCATTTTTTCTCAGTGCAAAGCATGTATCCTACACAGTGATAAAGAATCCAAGAGATCTCTAGCTTAGTTATTCCAATGTAAATTGACTTTTCTCTTGTAATATTTGTCTGAATGTGCATAGCTCTGAGTTTTCAAACACGGAATCTCATTACACTTTATTCTACTGGATTACAGAACTTTCTATGAGAAGAAATATCTTCCTTACACAGGTATTCATAGATCACAGTCAAATCATCCCTACGTTCAGTCAGATAAAATAGATGATTTTACCTTGTTAGTCTCATTAAAAAACAAGCTTTCAAGGCCTTGAAACATAGCACATCTTACACTCCAATTATTGACTGGAAAACAGAAATTACTCCTCTCAGCTGGCTGTGCAGTAAACTTTGTATAGACTCTATCAGTAATATTGCTGGGTTTCATTTATGTCTTCTCCAATGCTCCTAACATTTGGTGTATTTATACCAGAGGCATAATAACCAGACAGTGGGGTTAAACACCACTCTGAATGGAGATGAAGTCTGAGCTACAAAGTGGTTCTAATGTACAAAATGGGAAAAACCCTTTTGCTTTATTCCCCAAAGGCAACAGCATGTACTTATTGCATTATTTCACCATGATCCATCACTCATTAACTCAGCAAAAATCCATTTCTGAACATTATTTAGATTTTATTTTTCATTTAGAAGTAAGCAAACCAGATTGTCCTGTTTAGGTGTTGTGAGGAAAACTGACTACTGCAGAAATTACTAAAAACTATTTATTTGAGATATATCTAAATTATACATTATAAAAATATATTGAGTACAATACATTTATATCTGTGTTTACATATAGGCTGAAATTCAGAAAGTCTTACCTCATTTATAAATCAAGAAAATATTTCCTATTTCTAATATTTCTATCAACATTTGAGTCACATATAAAAAACCAAAATGAGGCAACTTTACAAATTCAATATTTGTTATAGAGGCAAAAAAATGACATGCAGGAAGAAGAAAATGTGGTAGGAATCTTGGGAAAAAATCTAGTACAATAATAAATGAAAATAGTTTTATCATCTGATATACATATTAGAAATATTTCTCTGCAGATGATAAGTGTGACTAGAATAGCATCCATTTAAAAGAAATTACATTACTGGTTCATCTCTGATGGCTATTGTGGGACTGATATTAGAGTAGTGCTATCTGCAATTTACCTTTTTTAAGTAATAGCTCTTTGTTTTCTGCATGGATCCTTTTAAAATCTTTCATATGCTTTTAAGATATCACTTACCATTTAATCACTTTCCACTTACTCTTCACTCTCCAGGCTCCTCAATCTTTAGCTACGTTATGCTTTTTTTCATATATATATTTGAGCATGTACACAGACTTGGTTTCTTACCAGATCTGTCTGTCTTGACAGATATACAATATTTTGCTTTAATATTCAATGGATTGCCAGAAAGATCAAGTTATTTATTGGACCTTTAATCTGGTACATCCAATAGTGGAGGTAAGTACAGAACATCCTCAGACTTGCAACATGGTCCAAATGAAGAAACTGGAGCAGAAGAGTGCAAGGACAAAAGGGATGCTGAAGTCACAGGGAAGGAGAATGGAGATGACACAAGCTTCCATTTTAAATGCTCTGTTTTGTGGAATAATACACCCTTTTTTTTTTTTCATGAGGCAAAACTGCACAGTGGTGGGCAGCAAGCTCTGAGGTGTGGCCTTTGAAATAAATCACAAAAAGCTGTACAGGTCTGTGCAATTTCCTTCAGGACTGTGATCCAAAGCTGGCTACCCTTGTGATGGTCAAAGCATTATAGCATAAAACTGACACCAAAGAAGAGTTCTGTAGAACAAATGATTCCAGAGTGGTATCTAAACAACTTTAAAACAGTAGATGTCCTCCAAAAAGGTCTGTGGCTCCTTGTTTAAAAGGCTCAGAAGTATTTTGCCCCAGCTTTCCTGCTTCAGATCATTTGCTGTAAATATGTGCTTAAATGCTGTGTTAAATGGGGATCTTAAAAGCTATGAGAGCTGTAAACCTCTCAATTGTATTGCCAAAAAATGGTGTCTTTGCAGCACTACTATTACTGCTAATATAAAAGCAGATGAAACTATTAGCCACTTTGCAGAGAGATATTATTCACAGAAAGAAATAAAATCCTTCTGAATATCCAAGGAAAAAGGGTAGTTTACTGAGTCTTTAGAATATGGATTTTGGATTAAGGTATAGCAAATATCTTTCTTATGATGAAAGTGAAAGGTTCAATTAAATTCCAGGGATAAACTCAGGAGCAAAATTTGCAAATCCAATGCTCTCTGAGGCATGAGGCAATGTCTGTAAAGAACCAGCAGGCTGACTGGGGAGGAACTGAGTCAAAGCAACACTGAAGAGCTCATTTTCCCCTATCACTGTGATCACAATTACACTGTGCTGTTAGGAGACTCATTCTCAACAGAGTTCAGGGAAACAGGAGTATTCAAAGTGGCCAAGCCCTTTTTGCCCCCTCCTGCACTCGAGAGAAAAACTCTTAGGCATGAAATGAGCCAACCATACACACCCTTTCCTGAAGCACAAACAAAAGTCCAGCTCCAACAGCTGAGCATTTCTCAGGATTCTGCCCTGTACTCCCAAATTTGCAGGTCAGGTGGGAAGGAGCTGTGGAAAGAAATTGTTATTTTAAATATCTTCCCTTCTTTGAAGCAGCATATTCTATTGCTGAATACAAAAGACTGTGGAGAGGGAAAAAGTCATGGACACCTTAAAACCCAAGAAATAAATCAGGACGTTTCAAACTCTGGTTTAGACCTTTGCTATGCAAGGTGCTAGACAATATGAAGTGCTGGACTATATGAAGTCTGATTCCTAATGCTTATACATGTATGGATTAGTGGCATGGAATTGCTCTTCTGTCCACATTGTGTTTTAAAATATACTTCAGAAACTCAGTGCCATTTGAACGTAGGAGAAGTAAAATCATCACCTGCAATATCACTATTTCTAAAAAAATAAGAAAATGTTTTCTACTTTAGAAAGATAAAAGCTGTTACACACATCCAAATGTGCAAACACATGCACACAGGCCAGTAATAAAAAAAAGCAAACCCTACATACATTTTCTCTTGGCTTAGGCACAAGAAAAATAATGTTTGAGCCTCTTTGTATTTTCAAGTTAGTCTTTTTATATTTTGATGTACCAGCCATTCCAATCCAAGTTCTCCATAGTACAGCTTGGTGAGTGAATGTATAGTGGCCATCAGCTGTCCTCTGTGAAGCTGAGCTTCATTAGCACACTGATCACAGACCACATTTCTTGGTTAGGCATATCAAAGTATTACAGAATATTTATTCTTGAACTTTTCTCTTCCTTCCATTCTCCCCTTGTTCCCCTCCTTCTTTATGACTTCAGTTATGATGAGATGACTCCTGCAGCCAGTTCATTGTACCAAAGCAGGTCCCACTGCATAGCTAAGCAATTCAGCACCAGCTGGCAAGCAGGGGCATGAGGATACATTTAGCAAGTCTGCAGAGAGCCGTTTAGTTCCTGGAGGGGCAACTGAGGGAGGAGTTCACCTTCTCCTTTCTTCCCCAGGACTTTGCAGGGCTCAAGCATCTTGCAAGCTGTGCTGGAGAGTTTGCTGCAGATAGGGGACTCTCTGCTGCCTGGTTTTCAGAAAGCTCACACGGAAATGGTGCAAAATATCAGGCAAGACCTTCTTGATGCGCTGAGGAGGGATATGGGGTAGCACAAGGGAAGGGTGGGCAGCACTCCCCCCAAAGTTATGCCAGAATGCAAAGTTTGAAACCTGTGCTGGGCAGACAGATCCTCCATGGTCTGCTGGAGAGGGCAGAGCAGTTGCACAAGGATGCATTAGTGTGCAACCTATTTCTCTATACTGACAAATACTCAGAGATATGATTTTTCATAATAATGTAAACTACACACATAAAGTCAGAGGACTTTAATACTGAGCTATCTATTTCTCTGGAAAATCTGGAAGGTTCATGTGGCTTGCAAACTCAGAAGGAGGAAAAAATCTAAGGGGAGTCCAGCCAGCAATGACTCTACATATTTTAGACTTTTACAGAAGAAAAAAAAAAGACTGATATTCCAAAAAACACAGATGTCATATCAAAAGTGCATGAGGAGACATGGTACTTGAGACTTAGGAGTTCATATTTAGGGTCCCCTTCCCTTGGAGAAACTTGTGCCAAACCTTCTAACCAAATGCCATTCCGTGTTCTTATTACATGCAGCCATCAGTAGCAGGGACCAGTCACTACAGTGGGTTTTTAAGAGAATTTTTTATCATTAGTAGTAAATTTTTATTTCTATTGCACTCACAAGCAGATAAATCAGACTCACAGAGGAAACACAGAGCCTGGGTCTTTAAGCCTGATGAGGAAACGTTGCAAGACCTGCACAATTTCATAGAAGCTATGAGAGGAATAAATGGCATTGGGAAATGCCCCATTTCCTACTAAATCAGAAACATTTGAAAGAGTTACTAAAATATATTCACAAAACCAGCATGCATTCAGAACTGATTAGAATCACATGATGTAAAAGTGGTTTCATGTATGAACAACTAAACCAAAATTAGTTAAAATTCTGGGATGAATAGCTGAGGATAAAAGACTGCACAGGTAACAGTTAAAATTGTTAAACCTTTTTAAGATTACCTGTGACACTAAAACTAATTGCTTACACTCCAACCTCTTGGAATTGGCTCCTGTGAGAGGAAAAGGGAAATATCCAGCCATTTATCTCACCCACCATGTAAATGTCCTATGTAAATTAAAATATTGATCCTTACTTTTGGTTGGTTCAGCATTCCCCATTCCACCTACAATTTCACAGAGAAGTGGCTCCAGTAAGCGAATGCACTAAGATAGTTATGAAATTCTCTTTTTTTTTTTTCCCTATACATTTGAAGGTTATTTGTTTTCATATTTCTTAATATTGTTTTCTGCTTTCAAAATTCAGAATGGACAGCAATCAAAGAAGGGGTTTACCAGATTTTTTAATACCTCAGTTACCAAATATGAAACAGGTAAGAATTTTATAATAATCTCAGATAAAAGAACAATTAACAATGCATCTGATCTCTTTGGGATAAGAATTGTACACGTTCATTTTGGAAAGCCAGTGATATGGTGCAAGTGTAGCAGATATGCTGAGGATCCATTTAGGGACGATGACACCTGTCTGTCAAAGGTGGATATCAATGTTCAACTCACATATGGGTTCATCAGGGAAGAGAACAAACACTGGAGATGTAAGTATGGCACACAAGGGAGCTAATTGCTCATGATTCTGATGGGATGTACCATTAAAAATGGCAGCTAAGAGATAAAAGGTAGAAGGGTTTGGTCAGTAAACTCTGCTCCTGGAGGTGAAGGAAAGTTGTGAAGGTGTTCCTCCTCACATCATCCATATTTTCAGTCTGGGAAAGTTCACGGTGCAGGAGTGAGGTGAGGAGAAGGAACAGACCAGAGGTACAACTTTAATTTGTTTCCTCCTGTGTCAGAATACATTTCAAAGATAAAAATGGGGAGAGTAGACCTATATGTTATTAATCTGTGCCAGTAAATTGAACAGTCTCTGGAATGTTATTGAGAAAAGACTCACAGCTGTCTAACCTAAGAAAATGACTCATGTCAAGTAGTGCTTTCTCAAGGACTCCACGGGTGCCATGCAGAAGCAAGACTTTCCAAAGGCCATAGCTAGCAGTCAACTTGTTGTGGAGGACAGCAGCATTTACACACTGAGTTTATTAGCATGGATGTAGTGATAGTACCCCAGTAAATTATAAATTCTGTACTGCCTCTTAATTTCATCTCTCTACCATGCTGAGTCTTTGACACAGCATTTTATCCTTATGTGTTGACAAGAGGCATGAAACGTTACTCTGAAATTCCATCTAGACTGAAGTATTGTATTTAGAAAGCATGCTTATTTCAGATGCCCTTTTTAGGTTTATTACAGGAAAGCAGGTCTTGTGAATAACCTGTTAAACACATTGGTTCTTCACAACTGGAAGAGAAAGTTTTCTGGATGTATGGAGTAATAACTTTAGCAGCATTTAATGTTTTCTGTGTAGGATCCTGGGAATCTGAGAAACAGCAGAGGATTCACTAAAGAAGGCAAAAAGGATCCTACCAAAGCCAGCAGTCTGAACAACTTTTGCAGTAGTCGAAATAGTGTGGCATGCACATTGATAAGTTGTATTAAAGATCTCCCTAAATAACTATATTAAAGTATAACATATGCATATAACATACTCTATATAACATACTTATATATAACATAACATACTCTCCTGTACATTTCACACAGCAATTGGCAACTATTTTCAAAACTACAAACCATTAAATTAATTAAACAAAAATTTATAAAAAAGGAAAAAAATTAAAACTTTTGCTAGGAAGGTATAAGGCTCACTTATTGGCACCTGTGCTACTCTGGAGCTAATCTGCACATATGATTGTAAGAGATCTAACTGCAGAGTGGTGTGGTTTTGGTAGTAAAACACCTAAGCAGGTGTCTTTTTTGCTCAGATAGAAGCACTCAAATGGTGGTTGGATCCCTAGCACCTCCAGCTACACAATGGCTTTAAAAATCACTGTCCCTAATGCTTGCTGAGTCTGCATTCATGTCTGAACAAATGAAATTGTCCTTGGGTAGAAGAAACAATTGTCACATTTCCTAAGCAAGTAAAAGAAGGACAAAATTAGAAGGCTCATGTGGATAAACCTGCTTCATTACTGAAAACATTCAATGTAAATTCATGTTACGAGTATATCAGAAGTGAACTGATGAAAACTGTGTTCATCTAACCATTCACCTCATGTTGGGTTTTCTGTAGTGTTCATATTTGGCAGGATGCATTACCCAGAAACACCATCCATATGAGGAAACTGGGAAAGCAGGGTGAGTCATAGTATCCAGCACATAATGTACTTTGTCATTTTTCACTGATGCTCGGATATTTCAGATCTGCTTAGGAAGGTGACCAGCCAATTACCACTAGCCTGTTCAAGCACAGGTGTTCAACATCTTACCAAAGCCTATTTTTGTTCTGAAAAATTACTTAAGTGTCTAGAGTTACTACATAAAACCATAATTCATTTCATTGAAATAGCTTGATTTTGCACTCGCTAGTACTCAGGCAATTCAACAGCATTTATTCAAAAAGGTTTAAAAGAAGGTGGATTCATAAAGGATTTGCTTTGCCTTTCTAATTGAAAATTTCAATACAGTTAATACTTTTCACTTCTTGTCCACTCTAATCTTATTTATTGTGCCTCTGACACCTTCCATTATCCTTCCTCTAACTCGTTGTTTTAGATGAAACAGTTCTATTGCTTTAACAGTGAAAATTACATTATTTCTGTGCTATCAGTGGCAACTTCCTGTGCCTTTATATATACAAATTAAAGAGTGGATTATCATTAATTATGCACTACAATTTTTCCTGGCAACAGTCTGAAAGTGACAAAACATTTGCTTTTGTCATAATTCTGTTAAGTGAACCCAAATTGAGCTGCTGAAATTTATGACACTTAACTGTGTTTTTAATTTGCAACATAGGGTCAGGATCATGACAGTGATTTTATTTTATTTTGCACTCTATTTTCAGCAATCCTTGTAAGGATGTTAATTAAATTGTTTGAACTAAACTGTTTTTATCATTCCAACAACCTATATTTATTGCATATTAAGGAGAAATTTCTTGTTAACATTACTTAATTTTATAACGGATCAGTTTAATAATGGAAAAAGCTCAATGCTAGGTAAGACAACTGCTTCAACCAGAATGATAATGAGTCAACTTTTCCTTAGAAAATAAAATGAAATTTACAGCACATTTAAAAAATAGTTAAGGGAAATATCTAATTATTTGGAATTTTCACATATGCATATCAGTTCTGGACATGGAAAATACTTTTCCATTTACCCAGAACACGACTGAGGATTTTCCATCCCAAATGACATCTGTCATAAACCCTGTCCATACTCCATATTTAGTCAACAACAAGCAACCAATAAGTACGAAATTATGAAAGAAACAGGTAAAATAGTGTCTTATCTCAAGAATATGGCCAGTGTGCCAAGCAGTACCCGAGAGATGAGGTCTGGTTTGGCACTTGACTGCTCTCAAGTAACGCTTTGCTCACCTTGGAGGGAGCACATTTCAGTGTCACTACTGGGAAGGCACACAACCCACCCTCAAATGTTGCAGAAGCAGGGCCATTGAGAATGAGGACTTGCAAAATTATCCACTGTGAGATGGAAAGGGAGGTGAAGTACAGACAGCCCTTCACCTCCCCAGGCAGCCTGAGATGGGCAGCCAGGATTTCACACAGCATGCAGATTCCACTACACCCTCTACATAAATATTTTTAGAAGTAGAGAAGCAAAAGCAAGAGCATTTTTAGCCTATTTCCCATGTTCACTCTTATGCTAGCATGAGTTTTGGGTGCACTGACAAATGTTAGGTTAAGAAAGCTTGAATTATTTATACAGACATTATACATGGTGTAGCTCTATTAATACCTATATATATTTCATCAAGGCAATTACTGAAGTGATAATATACATATAAAAATAGGTTAAAATATACTTGTATTGTTAGGCATGTATTAATATTATGATATAAACAATTTAAAATATATCATTTTAGCCGATACAAATCAACTAAAATATCAGACATTTTCTATTCTTACACATGACTTCATGAATACAAGTTAGTAAATCTCATTCAGAAAAAGACCGAATTCTAACAGAAACATATTTTTGTTGTAGGAAAATGTCTTGAATAATTTTTTTTGAGTGTTAAGCATGTTAGTTTTTGTTCTCAAAACTACAAAAAACCTGCAAGCCCATCTTTCTGACATGTGACTGTTTATGAGTTCCAGTGGCTGTAATGTTTTGCTCTCAATCAAATGGACAAGAGGAGTTAATTAAGAGTAAACTAAGAAAATTGTATTATTAAAAAAACAAGACAGTAAAATTAATAACAACAGAGACAGAATGTGTTAAGATATGCTCTACAGGAATCAGAGCTCACTAAACTTTTATAATATGAAAAGGGTAAAACAACATTAAATCATCTCCATGTTTTCCATTTCTTTATGCAGTACTTACAGATGTCAGAATAAAATATATTTGATATATTTTTAATTTGGCATACAAAAATCAATGAACCTGTCTGGATCATTGACCTCTCACCTCAGAGTCTTATTTCTGAACACTGAGAAAATAAATTTAAACATTTCTGTTTGGTAAATGGTAACAGTCCTTAATAACACCAGTAATTAGGCTTGCAGCTGCTGTGCAGAAGAAGGAGCTATCCAGTTTTTACAAGGGTGTTTAAAACATTCTTTACCCTCACCATACTCCTAGCATCTTAATTTCATATTTTCTCTTGGTACTTTCAAGTTGTTCTGTCATTTTAACTTTCAGCACTTGAGGGTAGAAATAGAATAATACATTAACAAAATGCATAAGTGTTTCATGAAATGGTCAGATGCTAGTTAATGGTCTTTGGCACAGAACGCTCCTTTTTCCACTGAACTACAAAATTCTACCTAGATTCTGTTTATAGAAATGTAATGCACTTTCCCTTTTTTTTTTCTCCCACAGCAATAGTAATTTTACTTTGATCTCATAGCAGCCAAACTATTAAATGTAAGCATGCTCATAAGCAAGGTACAAGGCAGGCACAGCCTATGATTTCTAGTGGAAGGTCATAACCCAGATTTTTTTTTTAAATAACTATTACAATGAGGAACAGAGTATAGCCACAAAAGGAATAGTTATAATTTATGCCTGACTTACTTCAGCAGAATATAGTTTATTTATAAACTGCTTATGGCAAACTCTGTATGCCCCTGTTCTATGCATGTGCTGAACTGTCTTCTGGTAAATTATTTAAATTACACCTAGCAGTAATTCCTGAGGACTTTCATACTTCATTTTCTCTATTAATGTAACAGGGAAAAGCTGCTTTGCAAGGATTGCTCTAAATTCCCAGAGTGTGAGTTCCAAACTCTGTATGTGTTGCATTATGCCTGTCAAAAAACTTGTCTTCTCCTGAAATTTATTACTGAAGTCTCTCCACTAGAACTACTCATTGAAGCCTTACGGAAAGCTCATACATGATTTAAGAAGCTAACAGCACTGAAAGAAATAGGTCAGGTAAAAAAACCCTGAATTTAAGCTACCTTCACTTATTACTTATGCAAGATTATGCATAATTTAGCACACTGCTGAATATGCAAGGGCAGAATAATTGTTTACCAAAATATTTACTCTGTGTTCGTACCTGTGTTTTAGTGAGATAAGGTGATTTCTCAGCCCTTGCTAATCACTTTAGAATTAGAAAAGGATTAAATAAGTTTTTGATTATGCTGATAACTGCATGACATTATATGTAAACAAAACTCATGTTTAACAACCTTTTTAAAGAGGATACCTCGTACATTAGACATATCAGGTTGTTGAGAGTGGGAAGTTTAACCTTTTTAAGAGGACTACCTCCCTTTTGTATTACCTGCTTAACCCTTCACAAACACAGGTGTGAAGGAATATAACAATGAATGTAATGTCCCAGTCTTACCTGAAACCACCCCCACCAAGAGTGCTCTCCCAGTTTTCAAAAAACCAGATGAGAATTCAACGAAATTTTGTGAGAGGATAGTTTTCAAAATAGAAGCATACAGAAAAGTGTAGCTCTTGCATTACTTGACACATAAGTGTTTAACAACTCAGTGTCAAAAGAACCCTTGAAAACAAACCTGTTTAAAAAAATATTCTACTTTTAGCTTTATGCTTCAGAAAAAAACCCCTGTGTTTCTAAAAAATAATGTATAGCATGTGAATATGGATCCTCGAGACAAAAGTGATAGCTTATTAAAGGCTCTATACAACTTCCCTTCATGTAAAAATAAGATTAGAAAAGATAGACACTCATGTGAAAATGATTATTTTATTTGTAATGTGCATTGCAAATGTAATAGCTTTGTAGTTTTAAAGTTGAGGAAGCATTGCAAACATGCGCTTCCAGCCCAGACAGCCAATCACATCCTGGGCTGCACCTAAAGCCGTGTGGCCAGCAGGGAGAGGGAGTGGATTCTGCTCTTCTACTCCACTACTCCTCTGAGACCCCACCTGCAGTACTGGGTCTGGCTTTGGGGTCTCCAGCACAGGAAAGACTTGGAACTGCAGGGTCAGAGGACCCTGACCTCTCTGGAAGCCCAGACTCCCCAGAGAGTCCAGGGCAGGGCCACAAAGATGATCACAGGGCTTCAGCCTCTCCTTTGAAGACCAGCTGAGAGAGCCGGGGCTGTTCAGCCTGAAAAAGAGAAAGGTTTGGGGTGCCCTGAGTGCAACTTTCTGGCAGCTGAAGAGAGGCCACAAAAAACCTGGACTTTTTACAAGGGCATGTAGTGAGAAAACGAGGCTGTGAATGGAATCAAACTGAAAGAGGGCAGGTTTAGATTAGACATAAAGAAGAAGTTCTTCACTATGCAGGTGGTTAGGCACTAGGAGGGGCTGCCCAGAGAAGCTGTGGTTACTCCATCCCTGGAGGTGTTTAATATCAGGTTGAACTGGAATTTGAGCAGCTTGGTCCAGTAGAAGGTGTCTCTGCCTATGTCAGGAAGTGTTGGAACTAGATAATCTTTTAGATTTCTTCTGTCCCAAACCATTCTATGATTCTATTAATCCTGCTCACACATTTAACTCTTCATATTATTCTAATAACACACATTATTATAAATGTAATCTTTAAATCTAATCACAGGTAGGTTCTCTCACCTACTAAGCTCCTAGATTATACCTAGCTTACAGTTTGAAAAATTATGCTCTTTCTGTGATCAGAGAGAAAAATTGCAAAAGGAAGGAGCATCAATAAAAAGGATTTCCACTCAAGAAAGATTCCCCTGATAGAATATATTTTGCACTATACAGAAATAGACATTTTTGTTTATAGGATAGTAACTAGATCCACTCTGCATTCCAGGCTACTTGTTTCTTCACTGTAGGCATAGATTTATGTTAAAATTAACTTGAAAAGCTTAAGGCAAACAATAGGATCTCTTACTTTAAACAATCTTCTTTTAAAATTTTTCCAAAAAGGAACATTAGACTTGTTTAAATCCTTATGTTTGCTACTTAAAAGCTTCAAAATAATTTGTCCCACATACAAAGCTAAAGGAGAAGACCTTTTCTGGATTTAAGCATCAGAAAAATAATTCTAAGCTGAATAAATATTATAGCAAAAGACAGTAAACCTATTCACCTTATGCCTGTCTGCAGTCAGAAAGCCCATTCATGATTTGTCCCTTTAAATTCTTCAGAGACCAGTTACACATGTAGGATAGCTTTCATTACTGTATTACTGCTAGTATTTGACATCAAATCTATGCAGTACTGTCAACGTAATTAGGAAAGTTCATTTTTCCTCTTTGACTAGAAAGAAGACTCTTTCCTTGACAGTGTCTCAAAGTCAGACCTGATGAAGGCAAGAAATTTTGCATGTTAGAAATTGAACCAAATACATATTTTGAGGCCAAAAGTCAGCAGAAGGAATGGAGCCTCAAAAGAACAAAAATACTGCTTTGAGCCATAGTAGATGGCTCAAAGGTAAAAGGTAAAAGGCAAAATCCATCTCAATCAGTAGATTGAGAATTCAGCAAGAATTCTCCCTTTCCTTAGGTGGTCTTATTTTTGTTTTGTCTAAGATTAAATTGGAGTGGAAAGACTTCCACCCTTAAGTCTTCACCCTTAATTCTGAGGTGACCTGCAAAGAATAAAAATCAAAAAACCCTCATCATCTTACTTATAAAAAATTCCACTGAAATTAACTTTGATTATTGGTCCCAGACACTCACATCAAACGCATTCATGTTTCTCCTTGTAGTCTTCACAGACAATTTTACTCTGCTCTGTCTTTCAGCATTTCTTTCCTCAGATGCACACAAGACCTATCTGTAATACTTGGTTGGATCATAAGCTTTTAAAGTTTGTTGATTTTCAAAGCAATGCTTGGACATACATCTATCCTACTTGCTCTAGCAGCTTTTGAAAAGCATTCAAAGATGTTCTGAAGGCAACAACCATCCCTATCAGCAACAAAGAGCTGCCATTGGCATAATTCTGTGGCTTCTTCTGAGGACTGATCGTGCAAGTACTGCTCATCATCATATGGTCACTCTTTGAAGCAGCAGAGCTGAAGTTCTTGGTATCTTCTCAGTTTGAGACCAAGGAACATAAATTAGCATTTGGACTTGATCATATATGAAGCTTTCCAATGACTAGAAATGTTCATAAATTAAGAAGGTATTTCTTTTTAAATCACCGAGTTGAGAGGCTGAGAAGGTGTCTTAGAGTTTTCAAAGGGAGAAAAAAAAAATCAAGTTTAAATAGCATGTCCTGGGGCTGAGGGGGATAACACTAATAAAGCCTTAAACACTGTTGCAATAATAGGGATTCAGTTGGTGCAAAACTGCATGAGCACTGTCTCCCACAGCTTGTGTCAGTTCTGGTCTGCTGAATGAAGAGTGGGAGAACCCAATTTATGACAGCCTGAGAGAGACTGAGTGGTGGCAATTACTTTTCTCACAGTGTGTGACTGGCAAACAGGGCTTAAAGATACTTGTCCATATCTCCCACCCCAACTCAAAAAGCCTGCCAAAGGCCCTTAAGATGCCTTGTGCCCAAATGCCTTCAGGGCTGGATACATGAGAGCTGCCTTCCTGATCTGGTTTGGTTGCAGGAGCCAGCTCACTTTTTCACTCTAGAGACAGATTCTGCTGGGGCAGAATAATATGATCAATGTGTGTCCAAAGAGTGACGAAACTGGTGATTGGTGTAGAGAAGAAGTGATATGAGAAGTAGCTAGGGAGCAGAGGTTGCTTACCCTGGAGAAAAGCAGTCTCAGAAGGGAATCTTATTCTGAAAGGAGGTTGAGATGAGGTGGGGATTGGTCTCTTCTCCCAAGTAAAAAGTGATAGAAGAGGAAATGGACTCAAGTTGCGCCAGGGGAGGTTTAGACTGGATATTGGGAAATATTTCTTCTACCAAAAGGATTGTCAAGCATTGGAACAGGCTGGCCAGAGAAGTGGTGGAGTCATCATCACTGGAGGTATTTAAAAGATGTGCAGACATGACAGTTAGGGACAAGGTCAGTTAACCTTTGGACTTGATGATTCTCAAGGTCTTTTCCAACCTAAATGATTCAAAAAGTGCTCTGGAAAACTTGAGGGATGGGAGAGAAGTGTGGTATAAATCTTATCGTTGTCAGGATGTACTTTTAAGAGTTCATGAGAAAGTTTGGGAGCTCCTGCACCCACAGCAGTCCATTGAAGAGAAAGGTTCACCCCTCTCTTGGGTTCTGCTGGGAGACCCTGAGCTTGTTCAGTGTTGAGACATTGGAGAGACCTGCACAAAGGGTGGAGGCCTTCAGGATGTGGCCTTCAGCTGGCTGGGCTATTGGGCCTAGTAAGAGGAGGTGTAGGCAGCAAAATGAGTACTCCTGAGTCACAGAATCACAGAATATGCTGAACTGGAAGGGGCCCATGAGGATCACTCAGTCCAACTCCTGAGCCTGTGCAGGACATCCCAAGAGTCACACCATGTGCCCAAGGGTACTGTCCAAATGCTTCTAGAACTCTGTCAGGCTTGGTGATGTGACCACTTCTGTGGGGAGCATGTTGCAGTTCCCAACCGCCTTCTGAATGGAGAATTAGAATTTTTCTAATACCCTACCAAAAACTCCCTGGACACAACTTCAGGCCATTTCCTCATGTCCTGTCGCTGGTCACCAAAAAGAAGAGATGAGTGTCTGCCCCTCCTCTTCCACTTGGGAGGAAGCTGTACAGTGAAAGGAGGTCTCCCCTCAATCTCCTCCAGTTCTGAGCATTAAATAGTTTCTCGTATGAAAATAATTAGTCTTCTTGTATATTATATAAAGTATGCTCTTACTCCAATCCTTATCTTTGAAATCAGAGCTCTTGAGCTCTCTATGTAAGCCCAAGTATACACATCCTGGCTGCAACTTTGCCTGAACATTTTGGGTTTGTTTGGCATTGTATTAATTTCAATATGTCTTGTGGACTGGCCTTTGTTATATTATGTTTAGACTTTCACATTGTTCCTCATTTTTAACCTTCCCTGGAGTAGATCAAAGTATTTAACACTCCAGATGCTGCATAAATTTTCTGGGGTCCTATTCAAAAGAATAGATTATGAAGTGCACTGCAAGACAAGTTTGTATTTAAGTATTCCTGGTTCTGCTTCTATCCCTGGGAAATTATGAAGTAGCTATGTAATCTCTTTGCAATATTACCACAATCCTCAAGGAGCAGTGATTCTACCAAACAACATTTTTGAGGAAAGACATATCTAGCCCTATTGCTCTTCATACATATATATATGTAAAAGCGAAGCTTACCGGAACACAAATGCAAGAACCAAAAAGCTGGAGTGATAAATTCACTGGTGGGCACTAAGCAGTAGACTCTGCTATTCCCCTCTTCCCTAAAACAGTGATTAATTAATGAAGGTATTGCTTTGACAGGGATATAGTTGTTGGGAAAAGAAAAATTCCCTTTTCTAGCACTTAGTAGGGCTAGGGGGAGGAGGTAAGGCATGAAGATAACAGTTTGCATGTTGCCTATGCACTGTTCAGTTTTGTTTCATTATATTGTAAATCATAAAAATCACAATGGCTTCTCCTGATTGGGAGGATTGCCTGCTGTATAAAAGCACCCATAAATCAAAGCAGTGTGATCTCTTGGGTATAACTATGCTTTCTGGATCCAATCCACTTAGAAAGAAGAGGAAAAATGCTTTCTTAAAAATACTATTAATTAAACATATTTGCCCCTCGATTCTTAGAGAAGACAAAATATAATCACGATAAAGAAGGACTTAATTTTGTCTTTTAAGCAGTGTGACTCTAAAATGGAATTGCTTTCTAAATCAGAGACATTGGTTAGACTACTATTGACCCCATGGTGCTAAAGAAGGCCATATTATCTTCCACATCATACTGATGTCTGAATTTCCAAGTTGTATTGCCAGCAGTGGCCCCCTCAGCTTTTCACACTTAGGTCACTGGTTCAGTTTAGATCAGAGACTATCAGTGACCTGGCTTAAATGCACAAGAGGTCTGGTACATAGCTAAAGAGTATTGAAGGAAAAGTGTAGTTTCTATGTGCACAGTTCTTCCACCACCCTGCTCACTTTTTTCTGTTCCTCTGATTATATAACTGATGATTCTTGCCTTACAAAATTTCTAGCATTGTATTGACCTATGCCTCTGTATCCATTATAATGGAAGGAGAAAAACAAGTCAAGGAGAAAGGATGAGAAAAAGACTTTATTTTTTGTTGTGAAATTGTATTTGTTGTGATTTTTTTCTTATTTTTTGTAGATATAGCATTGTTCTTTGGGTAGCATAAATCCTTATATTTAAGGACATGATTTTTGTAACAACAGCTTTGGAGAAAATGTGACTGAATCACTGCAAATTTGAATATATTAGGATTTTATAAAACTAACAACTTCCATAATTTTTGTTCCTTGTGAAAAATTCATATACAAATAATAATTATTCTGCTACATCCACCTTTTGCTTCCATATATTTAGTATAGTTATATATTGATGGTAGTTCTATATACTGAGTTTCTGACTTCTTGTAAAGCAAAAAACTACTGATATTAAGAAATATAAAACTTCTTTTTTCAGTTCTTTGAGATAGCAAAAAAATTTTCCATTATTATCTCCGTCTCATAAACACTTATTCACAAAAGTTCATATTCTTTAACGAGAACGCCTTGTTAAAGTCTGAGATTATATTTTAACTGCTCATCACAGTCAGTGGGGGTTAGTTTGGTGACTCGAGTATGTTATGGCAAAACCAATAAAAACTTGTTAACATTTTCTGATATATATAAATTGATAAGAAGGAAGATAAAATACTAGAAATACATTATGATCCATATCAAATTTTTATACAGTTAAAATTCTCAGGATGGAATTTGCACATTAAGATTGCATTTCATACATAGATACGAAAAAGCCTAGGTCTCTTTTTTTCCAACCTAGATGATTTTATTTATAAAAGAAAATGTTTATACATTCTAAAATCCTCAGATTCTTGTAACATTTATACAACAGTATTTCTGTCACTTCTATACTGACAAAAATTGTCAGAATATTTACAACTTAGCCAGATAAAAATGAATTGTGATCTTCAAGACAATGCTTAGGATTCTGATGATCCCTACCTGTTCTTTGACTGATGTACCTACCATGATGTATGAGGACAAAAATTCTGCAGAAAGAGAGTGCATGGTCATGAAGAAGTAGAAATGATATTTGTTATAGCATATTTACTGAGGAGAGATATATAGATTTGTTATTGTTGTGGAGCCTTGGAGGAAACAAAATTAGCTGATGAATGAGTTTTTCTTTTTACCTTTGCATTTGTAATTGGTTTTTCAGAGAAGATTTTTGTCATTTTTTGAGGAGATCTCAATATCCTTCACTCCTCCTGGATTTCAGCATCTGTCTTCTGATTATATTTTGCTCTTGGCTTGCTGTACACAGTCTGCTAGCCCCTAACATGTATTTCTGCCAGTATTTTTTTTTTTTAATTTCTTAATATGTGCCAGGTTTTCTATATACTCTTTATAATAAAGAATGTTTTTCTAAAACAAACATAACCACCTTCCCAAAGCTTCTTGGACCTTCTGAAACTTATAGAGCGATACAATGCATACTAAATATACCATTTATACCACAATTAACATGAATCTCACTTTAGATCATTGACTTACAGTTCTATATTGAAGACTGCAACAACATTTTTGTGGTATTTATATATATTTTTTTAACAGAGAGAGACTTAATTCTTTCCTAGGATTTTCTTGAGAAGCTGTGAGAAAGCTGAAAGAAAACAATTTTTGTTTCCACTTGTTGCACCTGTTGTTGTGCACATGTGGAATGTGTTGTAGAGATTGTTTACCAAAAGGTAGTTTCTTAATTCAACTCTAGTGATAGCGTTTTGATTCATTGACCAATTAGATCCACGTGTGTATCAGACTGTCAAGCAAGAGCAAAGGGTTTTTCAAGAGTATAGTTTTAGTATAGTGTGATATAGTATAGTATAGCTTAATAAAGCATTTAATCCACCTTTTACAATCATAGAGTCAAAGCTCATTAGTCCCTGCTCAAGGGGCCCCCAGTCACGATACATTTTCATTTTTTCTTTTCTTTTTTTTTTTTTTTAAGATATGGCACACAAATTAAATCTGTCTAAAAATCTCCAATTTTCATAAATTCTATTTTCAGAATTAAGTAACTTTTGCCATAGACATTGGTTGCCTTAGACAGTTACCAAAGTTACCCACCAAAATGGTGCTGAGGACATGAGAGTAGTTGTTACATAGGTTTCTGAAAATCCAATCTTATTTTGCCTACATTTTTTCCCATAACCAAAAAGCAAGCCCACATGATAGGCAAACCTCAAGTAACAAACTGGATTGATCTTAAAAGGAAAATTACTAATTCATTGTGCAAATAAACTCCACCTTCATCTTTAGACTAAAATGACTATTTAGCTCTTGGGTCCCCAAATCTGAAGCATCAGAGTGATTACAGCTAATGGTGTGGGTCTCCAGCACTTTGGTTCTTCCACTAAAGGAGGCAGATTGTCTGGACAAACCTTGGTTCTCATTGATGGTGCCAAAAACATGGTGTCTGTTAAAAAATTTATTTTACAGTGTGCAACCATGACAATTTTGGTTTTAAAAAATAGTATGATGAAAGTAAAACCTAGATATCCAGATGCATTACTTTTACACAGCATCACTGAAAGCATGTAGGGTGCTTCAAATACTTAGAATTCAAATCAAGGAAAGAGTGTTTAGACCAGTGAGAATGTTCCAATGAATAATGCTTATTCTTCCTGACTTTCTGGAATAGGATGCTAAAAAAGACTTTCATCCAGAATACATCTAATTTGCTGTCTAAAAAAAACCCCAAAAACTTGCTCAGAAAACCTGATTTCAGAGCACCATGTCTACTGAGAGATTATATGAGAGTGCTTACCTCCACATGAGGGGTTAGCTAATAGTAGTATCATGCACAAGATGCACAGTCAGGAAGAAGTTGTGATGATTGTCCCAACATCCTTGAACAAAAATCCCTGCTACTCTCAAGAACTGCTGCATTACAAGCTTACAAAAGATACAAAGCATACAGCTGGGCAATTTGCAGTCCTGCCTGTGTCTTTGAAAGGGGACACAAATGGGACTTTTCTAGTTAACCAGGGCTGTTGGTAAATGACTGAAAGTGGCTTGGCAAGCTCTTTCACCAGCTTCCTCATTTCTCTTGGGTGCATCCCATCTGGGCCCATAGAGTCGTGTCTAATTGGCATAGCTGGTCTCTAACAATTTCTTCCTGTGTTATGGGGGCTTCACTCAGCTCTGTGTCACTAACTTCCAGTTTTGGGAGCTGGACATCTTGAGGACAGCTGATTTTGGTAGGAAAGACTGGGGCAATGAAAGCATTAAGCTCCTCAGCCCTTTCCACATCCCCTGAAACTATGCTACACCCTGCATCCAGTAAAGGATGAAGCTGCTTCTTAGCCCTCCTTTTGTTTCTAATGTATTTATAAAAACTTTTTTTTTTTGTCTTTAATTGCGGCTGCCAAATTAAGTTCTAGGTTGGCCCTTCTGATTTTCTCCCTACCTAACCTTACAACATCCCTGTAGTACCCACAAACCACCTGCCCCTCCTTCTAGAGGTAATACAGTCTTCTTTTTTCCCCTGAGTTTCAGCCCAAGTTTTCTGTTTAACAGGCCATTCATTTCTGCTGCTGGCTTGTCTTGTGACCCATGGGGACAGCCTGTTCCCGTGTCTTTAAGATTTCCTTTTTAAATCATGTTCAGCCTTCCTGAACTCCTCTGCCCTCCAGGACTGACTCCCAAGGGACTCTGTCAATCAATCTCCTAAACAGACCAAAGTCTCTTTGCTGGAAGTCCAAGGTGTCAGTTCTGCTGGCACCCCTTCTAGCTTCACAAGTATTGAAAACTCTATAATTTTGTGATTTCTGTGTCCAAGACACCCTCCAATATCACCCACAAGTCCTTCTCTCTTCACAAGATATCCAGCAGGGTACGTCCCCTGGTCACTATCTATCAGGCAAGTATCTTCCACACACTCTAGAAACCTCGTAGAGTGCCTCCACTCTGCTGTAGAGTGCACCTTGTATACTCTTATTAAGGGTAACAGATTCCTATCAGGACAGCCAACCTGCTGACCTTCCCCCTGATCTTTCCCCAGAGGCACTTTGTCATCATTGTCACTGATTTCAATACAATCAAAACAATCACGAGTGTAAAGAGCCACCTCACTGCCTCTCCTGCTCCACCTATCTCCTGTAAAGAGCTTGTAGCCATCCATTGCAGCACTCCAGTCATGAGAGTCATTCCACCACATTTCTGTGAGTGTGATCACATCATAGCTTCCCTGCTGCACAGTGGCTCCCAACTCCTCATGTTTATTGCCCATGCTGCTTGTATTGGTGCCCTGGACACAGCCCAGCCATATCTGGCTCACCTCTAGTGGGCCTGGCTTCAAACCTAATTTGAAGCCCTCTCTGTCAGCCCCACCAGCTCATGGGTCATAATCCTTTTATTTTGCTGAGATGGTGGACCAAATTCATTATCAGCAGGCCTTGTGCCCTGTAAACTGCCCCATGGCCAACACCACCCAAATTTCCAGCTATGGCACCGGCCTCTTAGCCATGTATTAATCAGGCTAGTTTTCCTGCTCCTTAGTGTATTCATCCCTGGTACGGAAATAACTGAGAGCACAATCTGTGCACCAACTCCTTTGGCCAAATGCCCCAGTACCCTGAAACCTTATTTAATTGTCTTGGGACTTCTTCCTTCAGCCGCATCACTCCCAGCCTGGAGGCCTAATGGGGAATAATGATCTGAGAGCTGTACCAGATCAAGGAGTTTGCTCATAGTGTCCCTTACCTTGGCCCCAGGGAGGCAGGAGACTTCCATTTGGGGTAGGTCCTGTCAGCATATTGGGCCCTCCATTCCTCTCAGAATTGAGTGGCCTGCAATGGTTGCACTTCTTTTTTTTCTTTGATTAAGGTAGGGAGTAGGCTGATTTGCCCTGGGCAATGCCCCAGATGGTCTTTTGCCTACCTCAATGGTCCTTCACCTACCCATCCTTGAAATGATGAGGAGGGAGGGAACTGACTGAGTTTCACTCTACCTTCCCAGGCAATCACTGATGATCAAAACCCCAGAGACAAAACTAATCCAAGGGTAATGGGAAGAAAAAAAACACCCTAAGATTCTGCAGCTTTAGTGATTTGACCATGAGTTCTGTACTGGGAAAAATACAAACCAAAATCCAAACCTACAGGAATGCTTAGACAATCTTACCCACAGCAAAGAGATTGGTACAGTCCAAGATTCTCAAGGCCTGACTGAAAATTATGTCAACTCGACCAAAGAGTCACAGGATGGCTTGGGTTGAAAGCCATCTATTTAAAACCCCTCTGCCCTGATCAGTGACTCAGATTTTAAGATTCTGACACTATATTCTGGAAATAAGTCCAAGACATCTCTTATTCCATATGTAATAGTCTGTTATGCTGAATATAATAATGTCTTTCATTGATAGAGGTTTGTCTGAGTGTCCTTAATAGAGGAATGAGAAATGGCAATGTTATAGAACAAACACAGCAATTGTTCATTTCTAAGACCTAAATCAGGTCCACATTTATGTTGCTGCCTTTGGTTCTAAACAGGAGTTCCAATGAGTCTTTCTCAGTTATTTATGGTAGGATGAGAAAGTCATAATGTTTCATGAGCTTTTATTATGGACTTTATAAAGCTGCTTATGGAGCTGGCCTGCAATATACAGAATATATGGAGCTGACCAGACCTCTAGCCTGGCAGCTAGAGGCCAGGTGGATGACCATCAGGGATCTCCAATGGCCTTTAATTCCTGGATTCATGCAACTGCACTGAAATCTCAATGCATACCTCTGAGGTGGTGAGCGCATACTGCTGTCCTACTCTGCCCTTTTTGAGATGATCAAAGAGCACTTAAATTGAATGAACACCATGGCAGTGTTTTAGTCATTCTACACTAAGTCAGACTGGTAAAATGTCCTATATCCCTTGTCAAATTCCCTTGTGTTACATGACATCAGGCCAAATAAAAGTCTGGATTTTTTTTTTTTTTGCAAAGTAAAAAAGAAATGTAGAGTATTAGGGAATAGGAAGGCTAAAGTTTAGGTAGAGATAATTTTTACTGTATAAAGACACATATCCCTATATATAATTTACCCTGAAATGTGTGAAGTAAAATCCATTTTAACCCAAGTCCTGTCCATGTTATTCCATATCCTCACCATTAACTTAATCTTTAATGTCATTATTCAAGTGATGTTTCTGCAATGTGATTATTAGAATGCAGCTATTTAGAAAGAATTAGGATTACCTGCTGAAATGTTCAGGAAAACTGAAAAGTTCAGGAAAGCTGTCCAGTTACACTGGATGCTAGCTGGAATAATATTTCATGCCAGCATTCGTGGACACATATAAAATACATCTTCTATTTAAAAGAGATGAAAGTGATTGTAATTTAATGCAACTCAAGTATAACTAATTAAATAGTTTAATTAGCTAATAAGGCTTATATTGAAATAAGCAGTGCTCAATGAAATGGACAAAAATGCTGAATACTGTATTTACATTGCATTAGATAGGACAAGGCATGAAAGCAAGTTCCACTCTCCTACTGAAGTAGTTACAGAAACAAAAGGGTTTCTGTTTTGTGTTTTCTATGACCATATTTACTTTGTTAATTACTCTGTACACATAATGGCTGTACACGTGGTGAATAGATGAAATCAGATTACCTTGGCTGTAGCACAGATGAACACACTGTGTTCATACCCTGTTTGAAAGGAGAGAATGGAGAAAGGTCATGTAGTCTACCAGAGCAGTGGTACTCTTTGTGGGTCAGTAAGGGAGAAATTTTGCTTCTACCACTTAGTGTAAGTTTATCTTTCCTGATATTTAAGTAAAAACCTCTATTAACTTTGGAGAATTATTACAAGTGTAAAATGTAATAATAATAAATGTAATAAGTTTGTTGTTTCCAAGTGCACAGTTGCCAGATCAGCATCTCTCCCTGATGAGATGTACCTCAATTTTGGTCCACCTGTCTTCCCCATGAAAAATTACAGGGGATCTCTCTTAGATGTAAAACTCCTAACCAAATGATACACCCTTTGTCTGCTGAAATCAGTAGTAAGACTCCTTTGGATCTCAATGAAAACAGCATTTGGCCCTAAATACTACTAATATTTTGTCTTTCCTTTTTTGTAAAGGAGATTGGAAATGCCTGTGACATTTCAGGCCAAGGAGCTTTCCATTTAATTTCCCAAACCATCTGAACATTGCTGATGTATTTGACATTAAAAGTGGTTAGAGAAATTATATTAGATTACAAACTAGGTTCTGAACCAGGGTCTTTACTGGGGGATCTTTCTCCAGAGAATATGGCTCTCAATACTTTCTGAAGGTGCAAGACCATTAGCAAAAATCTTCAGATCCTCAGGCAGAAAGTTTATTCACATTAGAGTTAGTAAAATATTTGGTACATCAAAAATGCTCTGTCTGAATGATGCAGGCTTTAAGTCTCTGTTGTCATTTCATATGCTGTCTATAGTCCCTCTGCCTGGTCTTGCAGAGCCCAGATATCTTTGGTGCACCAGGAACAGTGAAAGACTTTATCTTCACCACTGGTAGACCAGAAAGCATGTATCAGTTGATAGCATTCCAAGCTTGTGTTATTTTCAGCTGTTTGTTGAAAAGTAAATAAAAATAAAACATATTCTGAGGTAGTTTGGGTTTTTTAAAAATTTTAAATTTCTTATCACAATCATTGGTTGGATTCATATTCCAGGGACAATGAACAATTAACCTAAGAATGATGTTGATTTGTGCTATTTGGGGCACGTATTTAATTTGTCATTCTTTTGCTGTGTAAATGAGATCTACAAAAATGTATGTAATAGACAATTTTTTTTAAATACTGGTTAATCAGAATGATTTGTGTCAGGAATCCAATTCACAACTTGCAATTAATATCCCGTTTACCAATTCATGTTAAAATAAACACTAATTATGGCACAAGTTTGCTTCATAAGTGCTCTGGCTTAGGTTGTTAAGAAATGCTTTGTGCAACCCGACTGTTTTTTATTTTGCAAATCAATTGCACAACTGCTTGATCCCATAGAGAAGGCAAAGCTATGCCACACATGGTGGCTAAACAGCGTATGAATTAAACTCCATATAAGCAAATTTCTTTGTAAGTAATTTATATTGTATGGTAAACTTGTATCCCACTAGAACAGCAAATTAAAACATTAATCACATCTGTAAAATTTAAGGCCTTGTGCATACAGAAAAAATATTAGGGAAATACATTTTCCCATATTGCTGAAATAAATATTCCACATATGGAAGCCAGTCTAATCCTTCTCATTATAGTGTGGATGAAGATGAACATTAAGCCCATATAACATTTCTTTCAGAATTAGTCGATAGCTCATTTTAGTAGGTAGCACATATTTCCAAACCTGAAATGCCCACATTCAATCAGATTTGCAGTCTCCTTCCCTTAGCTGTTGCAGCTTTTCATCACTGTTAGGTAACCACTGTGATTATTCCATATCACATACTGATGAGAAGACAGAACAAGCTCTTTCCCCAGCGCTGAGCAGGTTGTAAGCTGTGGCAAACTAACTTGCTCTGAAATTATCGAGTGTTCCAGCACTCCTTAGCATCACTAACATAGGCAGCCTGCCAGCCCCCTCTCCAACATCCAAATCATCTTCCTCTCTTAACCACATTTTTATCCATCTGCTTCACAAAGCAGCCCACATGCTTTGACTTACTCTTGTATTTGAGTACAGTGTGAGTTTACTTTTAGATCTAAGCCTTTCTGTGCTATTTCATAGAATGTGGTACTCTCCCTGGATAGTTACCTAATTATCAGTACAGCATGGAATTTAAACCTGGTAAGTAATGTTGGCTTTATCATCCCACTGCTTAACAGCTTGATACCACAGCACTCTTCCCATCTCCAGCCTGGACACTACTCTCCATTGTGTAGTGCCCACACAGTGATCCAAAACATAAAAAGGCCCCTTGCATGTGACTGGGAGGTGGAGGTGTAGCACACCCGTGATGGTACCTGGGTAGGAGCCACCAAAGTGCACTTCCTCTGGACCATCCTCCCACCTGCCTCTTCCACCTCAAGTAAAAGCCGGAAGAGCCCAGGCTGGTTGTCTGAAAAGGAGGGCAAAATTCAGCTTTTGGCAAATCATTTCTGGAGGGGGAATGAGGTACCCATCTGACAGCAGCTGGGCCTCTGAACTCGTCCTACAACTTGTCCTAATTCCCTCATCCAATAAGAAGCTGTTACAGTCAGATGTACCTGTGTTGTCAGCTTCCCTGCAGGCTTACCCACCCTTTGTTTCCCCCATGAAAAAATATATTTATTTTACTTTATCCAACTTCCAATCAGCCTGTGATTTTCTCCATTTTCTTCATTTGCCAAAGCATTCATTCAATGGCCTCTTCCACTCCCTGGATGCTTTGAGCTTTGTTATTGTATGTAATAGTCAGACCATGGAATTCAAAAAAATTTTAAGACTAGTATGTCCTTCCTTGACTGAGAACTGGGAAGATACATCCCATAGGGAACATTTGGAGGTATTATTCATGGAAATAAGCATTTTCAATTTATTTTGTCCCATTACTGTCTTTAACTGTTTTCTTTAAAACAAATTTCAAATAACTTATGGTGAAATAATGATTGGTTATTAACTTTAGAGAGAGTCACAAGAGAAAATTCTTCTGCTCTCAAAAATGCAAACTGATAACTCAGTATGGATTTATTTACACAGTTCTGCCTATTCATGTCTATTTCCATGTGTTATTTTAATAGTTGGATGTGCATACAGTATTACAAAAACATGAGAGATTATATATTTTTGAAGTCACCATGGTTTTTTCAAAGGACTATATTTTTAAAGTAGCATCTAAGGCAGAATGTATTTATAAAGCAGTATCAGGAGAGAGCTACCTAGTGGGACTGTCAAAAGCATGCTAAATTCCTAATTCGAATTAAAATGAACAGAGATTATCTCCCTCATGACTACTGAAAATTTTTCTAGGTACCTCTCTCACCATCAAGAACTTAAAGACTTCTGAGACTTTTGCAAAGGCTCCAAATCACTTAAGTTTATTGGGGGCTTTTGTTGTTTGTTTTTTCCACAGAGCAATGTAAAGCAAACTCCACTGTGCTCAGGTCTGGTGTGGAATACCAAGTTGCAGACCTGCAGTGCAGCCCTGAAATCAAAGACCACCAGGTATAAAAGTAAAAAGACATAAACAATTAATTCAACTAACTCAGGACTAGTCCAGTCGGGATTAGACTGTGGATGCTTTGCCCACAGTAGTGATAGTGTTAACAGTTCCATGCCTTAGGTGAAGAACCCAGTGCATGAATGCCGTTTTTTCCTGACAGTGGCTGTAGTTATGACCTGCAGAGGCAAATGTTTCTGCCTGAGGAGCACCTCATTACCTTTTAGTTCTGAACTGCTGCCCCAGTGAGATCCAGCTGCAGGTAACAGTCCCCACCTGTATCTTGATGCCACCAAGATCTGAAGACTTCTGCTCATGTGGAAGAGCTGTACATTCAGCTGGACTCTGAAGGGTCAGGACTGGGTTTATTGTTTTGTTGTACCACATAAGCACTGATAACTGTCTGTTGAAAATCTGTGTTTAATAAAGAAAATATGAAATTAATTGCCTTTCTTCCTTTAATGTCATTTACTCCTACATCCATTTACCCTCACACTTTGACAATAGTGTACACACAGTGATGTTCACACAGATGGGATGGCTGCTGCTTCTTTAAATCCAGCAATAGTCTGTGAACCAAACAGCAGTGAGAAGGCAAACAGTAACCATATTATGATGAATCTAAGTGACTAACCACTTATTTCAGTATTTTGCCGTGGTTTTATTTCACTGTCTGCACAGTTGCTTATTAATCAGTGACATCAGGAAGTAGAAAGTGAAATCAGCTCTAGAGAAGGGTATAACCTCCAAGGCACCCATTCGGAAGGTTGTTTTGGTAGTTTTGAGGGATAGTGCCATTGTCTGGTGATGAGATGATCATCTTGTTATTTCCATAAGCCAAAGTTGTGAGATTTCTCTGAGATTTACACTCACCTACTATTTTTATTCCCTGCTTTTCCAGCAGGAAATCACCAACCTTTTAACTGACATTCACATCCCCAATGGTTAACATTCATTCAAGTTTCTCCCATGAGCTCTTCTGCAGCTGCTCAATTTTACTGTTGTAGTAAGTCCCCCAGTAATCTGCCCACCCTGGTGTAATTATGCCTCTGCAACAGGGTTGGTGAAGCTGACTAGCTCATACTGAAAGTCATCTTGAAAGCAGCAGCCTCTGGTGTACCTCTGTCAAAATGTTTTTACTCCATAGGTCTGGGATGGCAGATTACACGGCCCATTTTGGAGCATGGTCATGATTCTGTGAAATTTTCTTCAATTCCTTTTTTGAGTTTTAGCTACAAGACTTTTATTAATGTTTTATAGAGGTTTTATTTCATTCTAAGAGTCCTTTACATTTAAGTCTAAGATGCTTTTGAGCCTAGGTGTGATGTTGGTCTTCCAAAAAGAGAATTCCACATCAATGCAACACAGTAGTCCTGAATACATTGACCAGAATTCCCATTGTACAATGCAGGCATTCCCTGCCTTCTGGCTGACTATGTGGATATCAGACATAAATAACTTTATACTGGTAATTCAAAGAAAACAACACAATAAAATAAACTAATAGGAACAGAAGTAAAAAAGAGTCCTGTGTTTCAAATACAAGACAGGGAACAGAGCCCCTTCTATTGAATTGAAATGACCATTTTTGAAGAGGGATAGATTCCTCTTCTTTGAGGATCCATATAAATAACTGTTTTCACTTATACTCTAGCCTAAAAGATGAGCATTTGTCTTCTCAAGGGATCCCCATGCCAAAATATGTGTTAGAAATTTTATTTAGAATGAGACAACAAAACCCCAAAAGCTTGCCTCCTTCCTGTCTCAAAAAAGAGGTGTATTTAATATGGAGAGTGCAGAGTTAAAAAAAAGGGACACTTTTCTGAAATCTTTGTTCCTTTGGACAGTCCAGAATATTTAATAGCATTACTGAGGCTTCTCCTAATGTGTATAAATTATAATCACTTTCTATGACAATGTGTAAACCACAGAAGAAAAATCACTTTTATGAGAATAATATGTGCCCTGCTTCATTGTCTTTGATGTACCACCCTCCCCCAAAAAATAAAATATTAAGATTTAAAGGAAGTTTTCAGTATCAGAGCTGAGGTGATTATACCTTTTTTATGGAATGAGTATTTGTTATTTTTTGATTATATAAACTTATTAACAGGAGGAGTTAAGAAAATAGCTACATTTAGCATACTTTCATTCCTTTGGAAAAATGCTCATATTCATAAACTGCATCCAACTTTGGAAGCAGTGCAGATGCAGCAGGCATGAATACTATCTTATTTAAATGTCTGTATTAAGCACAACCTCTCTCTGCTAAAAATGGGGAAAAAAACAAACAAGTCATATTCATCAAAGTAATTGTGTAGGTACTTTCAGTACCAAAATGCCTAGAATGAAAGATTGAACTGCTAACGGCAGCAGTGACAGCCATGAATCATGGTAGGCTACTTCGGGGCCTTTACCACCATAAAACAAAAGATGTAGATGAAAAATGCTGCAATTAAGTGATTTGATTTCTGCCCCCTTTTTCCTACTGCATTCGTGCATGGCTGCACAGCAAAGATTGATGGGAAAAATTACTCTACGTGATCTCTGACAGAGCCTTGGAACAATTCTATAAGGGGGAAACATACAAATCAAACCAGCTTCCTTGTATTCAAACAAAATAATACATATAAAGCAAATACTTTAGCCTATATCCAAAGCACCAACATTTGCATGCACACATAAATTTTTGAGAAATGCTCTGCTATCAAAACCAAACTCATGGATTTTCCAGCTAGTTGGGTAATACTGATATTTGTTTAAATAAATATTCAATCAGTACTACTGAGTGGCATCCTAAATACGTTTGTGCAGTGAAAAGAACAAATTGCACATACAAATTTATGGAGGTAAAATGTTCTTATCTTTTATATCAATATGTTATTAATAAAATACTCTCAAAATAAGATAATAAGAAAATCTTCCTGCATATTAGACTCCACTATCATTACCATCATTTAAATGGACATTTTCAATGGGCATTTATAAGTGAGTTCAGAGAAAGCATATAAAGGATTTATATCTGTAGTACTTGTGTAGAAGGAAAGCATTATAATATGGCTGACATATACTTTAAAATATGCTAAATGTGCAAAAGGCATTGGATAAAATAAACAAGCAATGTTAATGCAAATGGGAGGTGACTGCCTCTACCGTAGCCTGCTCTACTGATATTATGTGAGATTTATTTCCTGATGAGAGAGTAAAGACCACACAGATCCAGCCCACTGTAAAAAATGTGCAGATGATTTTGCTCAAATATACACAATGGAATCAACTCACCGAAAAAAAGATGTGTAGAGATTTGACTGCATTATGCATAGTAAAGCAGAGCCTGAACAGACTGACTAGGGCACTGATAATTAAAGTTAGGTCTTTTTGCCAAAGACCTAATGTTACATTATGCTTAAAAGAAATCCTGCGGCAGTCTCCTTTCCAATGTCAGATAATATTTTTCATTTTGATACATATTTTTTGCTGTGTATTGAAGACTTCTTTCCCAGAGATTTTGTTTATCCGCAGTGCATAAGATCATATATTTTGTTTCTGCATGTAGCTGACTTATTCGCCTTCAGATTTTTTTTTCTTTTTCTGATAAGCAGGTACAAGCCTCATGAGGTTGAGACTTCATATACATAAGCCTCTCCACCCTCAGCAGCTTTCTGCCTGATTTATGGGGGCCTACAAACCATCCTCCATGACTAGAGAAGCAACTTTTTCATTTTCAAAGTTAATCCAGTTCTAGGATGAATTAACTGCTGCATAACACCCCGACAGCTAGATTGTGCTTTTATCCAGCTAGCTAGCATTCCCTATAACTTCTTACCCTGTAAAATAAACATTAAGAGCTTTGGCCTCCTGATTGCTTACTATTGATCACTTTTATAACCCAGGACACCTTATCTTCTTTCAGCATTTTACAGTATCATTAACTGTAAAAGGAGAGTGAGTTTCTTCTGCCAGCCTATTTTTGTATAAGGAGTTAGCACATCCAGGAAAAAGAGCTGATAGTGGTATTGTGTTGACTTACTGGTATGGCTTATTAGGCCCACCCTAGCAATAAAGGAAGTGAAAATAGCCTTTTGGCAAAATTGGGGTCTAGGAAGACCTTTCTGGAAAGGCTAGGTGCATTTGGATGTGGAGATTGCATTCAAAGAGGTACCTGTTTTCTCTCATTCTTTGGGCCAAATTCAAACCAAACCTTAGGAATCTCTTAGACTTCAAACTCTTGGAAGCAAGAGCCAGAGTTTATAACAAAAAATGCTGAAGGTCAATATTGCTTTTTAGACTTTCCTGCTTTACAAATATTAAGTAGCTTATACTTGATGTAATATTTGTGATAAAGCATAGGACAGTCTACACTGAGCTATTTAAGTTCAGCAATTTGACGAAGTGAAAGGAGTGGCTAAAATGTGTTTGTGACTGCAGTTTTCTCTGCTCATGGAGCAGTAGGCAGCAGGTGGCAGCCCTTGTAGTCTAATTGCCCCACACAAAAGGTTAAAGATAATGAGGGATAAGAAGGGAAAAAAAGTTGAAATTGTGTTTTCTCCTCCGTATTTCACAAAACAGAAACATTATACTCCATGCAGAAATCAAAAAAAATCTTCAAGGATCAATTTAGCATCATCCACCTTAGTGTATTATTCTGGGGAAAGGAGACATGAACTTGTCTGAGGAGGCTGGGAGATGGTTCTTGAGAGTCAGGGTTTTTGGCAATCAAGGAGATCCAGTTACTGTTATAATAATGCAACCATAATTTTAAAGGCTGATGGCTTTGTTTTAGCAGGAAAAAGTTCATCACCTTCAATTGCATTTGTTGCTGAAACTACTCCAAAGGGCAGAGGAATTTGAGAGGAATTCAAACTGTGTTGGAACATGTGAAAAAATAGATATGCCATGCCAGAATACAGGCCATCAAATCTGCTGCATAATTGACAGGAAAAGGCTCTGAAATGAGATGAAGAAGAAGAGGGTGAAAGGAGGACATGCATTTCTCTGAGACCCAAGCAGGGCAGAAGGGCTGCTGTGGGAGCAGGGCTCAGAGCCTACCAGCAGATTTTCTCCCATGCACCAGAGTCTTCAGGGCTCTAAAATGATATTTAACTTTTATTTACAGTTTTTGACTTTGCTTTTAATCTCATAGCATGAAGTCCATATTTTTTTTCTATTGGGTGTGTTTGAATTTAAGCAGAAGTGATGAATTAAAGAAGAAACAGGAACTTTAATGCTGAGATGGTGTATCTGGAGTATTCAGATGGGACTCAGAAAGGAAAGGGTGATAGGGACCCATCTCCTTTCAAACAATAGGAACAAATGTGGTGACTGTTGTGGCCCCTTGCTGGTTTCAAAGAACATAAATCTTCCTGCACACACAGGTTAGGGACCCCTCTCTAAAGATCAGTTGGATGGGGGAGCACATCAGCAAACCCCAAAGTGCTATAGTGGATTTTCCAAGCACAGTTGTCTTTCCAATGCCTCAAACATTCTTATTAAACCCAGAACAAGTTGTTTAGCTTTGTGTGACCTTGGAGTGTGTTGTTCTCTCACTGTTTTGTCCTTGTCCTGTTATGCATCTCCTATACCTCATATTATGCTTTATTTCTTACTTGAATCTTGCAAAGCACAAAGATGAGTTAACCACTTGTGGTTATCCAAATAATAATAAAAAAAAACAGTAATAAGAATTCAAGTTGTTCTCAATCTACTGATCAGTCAAGAAACTGGTGGTTTTGCAGACAGGTCCTAGTAATTAAATTTCACTTAGAATGTGTTAGAGCTTAAGAAACTTAAATTTAGGTATTTGCCTGTAGGTTTTTGCAAGTGCAGGTATGTTAGTTCCCATTATACAGTCAATGGAGATCTAGTAAATCCATTTGACAGAAGTAAAGCATTTGAAGTTCTCCTAGACACTGTCTGTCATCTAGAATATATTGTCATCTGGTTTCTTCACAATCTCTATGCATGCAATGGCATACACTACTGCAAGAATAAAGACAAAATAAAAAGTAAAAAAAATTAAAAATTAAAAACTAAAAGAAAAGAAAAAAAGAAAGACTCATTTTCCTGCTGTGCTTTCATATATGCACCTGGGGTTGATCCCACATCTCCTTTACCAACACACTAAGACTAAAAGTACTCTTCACAGTCAATATGTAAATATCTGGAAGCCTCACCTTCATACAGACTTTTGCCTGATGCATTCTAGTGCTTTGGGAACAATATAAAGTGATAGGAGCCCCCACAAATATATCTCTATTGATATATTGTGAATTTAATGGAAAACTACCAGGATCAAAAGTGAGTTACATTCACCAAAACTGATATAAAAAGAGATGCCTAGATGAGGAGTTAATCCTAATTTAATGTACCACATAAGAAATAGCAATTGTAGTTACATTATCTCTTCTATGACACTGCAGCAGGCTGGAGAAAATGTTAAAGAGCACGGCAGGAAATCAGATAGACCATTAAATAAATATTCTGTAATTAATTAACCATTTAATTAAGCCTCTCTGTTTTACCTTTTGATTTATCAATAGTTCCATGAGAATGAAACAGTAATGATGTCCACGAGATATCATTTTACATTTTACATTTATATTTTACAGTTAATTTCACATTTTATTTTTTTCTGACATAATTTCCTTAGGAATCCATTTATTTGATTTTTTTTCACTGTTACATAGGTAGTTGTGGTTTTGATGTTGGTTGTCTTGTGGAAGATGTTGAGCTATTGCACTAAAAAACGTGTTGGCCACTAGAGCCTGAAGACAAATCCAAACTATCATGTGGTACAGTGTTATAGGCAGTGACTCATCACTCACCAAAATGCTTTCATGCATGAGCATTCTGGAAAAGTGAGGAGGATTCACACCCTCTCCTGTTAAATAAATGAAGACCTAAGGACACTCACTGTGGCTATGAAGCTGCATTTGGAATAATGTAATCTACTATGCAAACAGCTCCATGTACTGCATACTGTTTTGATCAGTCTCTCTAGGGAAAAATACCCCCTGCATCTTATAATTAAAAAGCTATTTAACTGTGTAAAAATACAAATATTCCCAAATCAAGTTTCAGCCAAATATCCTATACAATTCAAAACATGGATATCAGAGACAGCAATGGTCTGGTGTTTACACCCCACAGCACTACAGAGAGATGAACACTTAGCTTTTGTTTTGGTCTCAATTCATTTTTTCAAGAAGCATAATTAAAAACTGCATTAATGCCACCAATTATGGCCTCCAAGGGACCAGAAACCCCATGTTACTATGTGATGGAACACAACTGAGCTGCAAACATCCATTTGCCATTATAATACTCATTAATCCTGCCAAATACAACTCATTATGAGACTTCAAGAAAATCATCTCATAGGCAAACACGGCACAGAATCTATCTGTCACTGCATTCCTCTCAGCACAAGTTGCAGGGGTGGAAATTGTTCAATGTAACTAATTTATGAAGCTGCAAACTAACCATTCATTTCTGACACAAACCAGGAGGTGTCTGAAAATGTATAAGGGTTTCTTTCCTGCTGGAACATCCATTTAATTGCGTCTTCTTCAAAAGTGAATGTTTGATAGAAGCTGAAGAAAATACTGTGAAAATGGGAAGAATTGCCTTGAAAATTTGCTCAAATCAATGTTCCTTAATTAAAGGCCATGCTGCTCTAAAAAAGGTGCTGGAATTTCTCTTTGAACTACTGGATTCTGTGCCAGAATCATTTGGTATTTAGATTTTCCTGTGTGCAAAAATACTGTCCAGATTGCAAGGATGTGTTCAGATTTTCAAGCTGTCCACTTGAAAGGATTCGAGGAAAAGTTGAGGTATTGAAAAGAAGAGGTTGTTTGAGGAAGATGGGTGCATACTGAAAGCACTGTGGATGGGTGGAGAGTTCCTTGTAGCATACCAGCTGTCTTCAGCTGTGTTGCAGAAATTTTGATTCCATTCAAAAAAACATTTCTGCATTTTTTCTGGTGTAAACTGAAAGGATTCTTTGATTTCTAATAGAGTATTTTTAAAGTGAGTAGAATCCTGTATTTTTCATGTAAAAAATAATCAGAACAGAAAAATTCTGAGCTGAGAAGAAAAATAAAACAATAACAGAAAGAAAAGCTATACGTTATAGATACTCACACAATTAAATGAGTTCCTTGGGGAATCTAATATATCCTTGCTCTTTGATGTCTGAAGTCAGGATTAGTGAAATCCAGACTCTAGAAAATTTAAAGATGGTACAGTCCTCCTCTTTTTAAAATAGCTCTTTGAGGTCAAATTTAAAACTCATGCAGAGAAAGGAGAATATTTAAGGAAGTCTCAC